>NC_136061.1:567221240-572881255 GCF_964261635.1 Lissotriton helveticus | reverse complement strand
ACTTCAGAAAGTACTCAAATAATTTGAAAAAAGTGAAAAAATCACCAATAAACCCTTAAAAAGGGAGAGCTCAATGCCCCAGGGTCCTGCTTGCAGGAGCCGGAAAAAAGAACTGAAAGTAAAAGGGACCTGCAGTGCATTCTGGGATACTGTGAAGTTCTGGAAGGTTCTCTTAAAGGCACAGTATCCTGTTTTGAGCCACATAATGGCAGCCTATGGGGCTTGTCTGTCCAGGTCTTCCTCACTATCATTCCAGAGGGGTTTTTGCTGTTAAAGCAAGGGAAATCTGGACAGGCTTTGCTGTTTGTGGATTTTTGGTGGAATTTCTAGTTGAAGTACTGGACAGTGTAGCCTGTGGATATAGGCTGCATTATCTGTCTTTAAATTCTCTTTTAAGTGTCTGCGCAGTTCTGCATTTTTCGACACCTTAAGAGATTATTTTTGATTGCTCCGAGGTCCACGCACATGGACGGGACTATTCACTAGATTATGACTATAAACAGAGATCCCCTACTACAGAAGGGCGCAGTGTCTTGGAGAGACTGCAAGTATGGAGAATAAGTTTGATGTTGGGGTGATTTTTTAACCCATCATGCCAGGGAGAAAATTAATGCAAGCCGGATAACATGTAAACTGTATAACCAGACGTTTGGCAGATAGACAACAGGCACCGACCCCTTTGGCACATTAAGCATGTGGAAATATTTAAAGTCAAAACATAAAAAATGAATATTCACGGTGCAAAGGGAAAGAGTGCATGCTGAAGCACTGGAGGGCAAAGTATTCCTGAAGATGAAACAAGAGAGGGAATAGGAGATCAATCCACACATCAAACTGTTTACACTCTATTGCATGGTGTGCAAGATGCACATAGATTGTGACAAGCAAGTTAAAAGACTAGGTAACAAGAAGACATTTACAAAATAAAATGGGGAAAACCATGCTGGTTGTACATGCCCGCCAGAGGAAGGGGGATGGAGGGTTGGCGGTTGGTTAAATTTAGAATAAAAAAAAAAAATCACTGAATAACTAAAGCTAAAATTACTTCATAGTTAGGTGTTGGAATGACATGAGCTAATGTTAAAAAACCACTGAAATACACCATTAATACTTTAATCACTTAACCACCATCACACACTACTTAATACCTCACATATCACCACTTATGACACATTCAAGTATAAAAATAATTTAAAAAAAGGATGAGAATGTGGGTGGTATATCTGCGAAGGGATGAGTACATGCCAATCAACGAGACTTTAGTCAGGAAGTCTCTGCTGCACATGGTGCTTGCCCTGTGCACCACCAATCACGGAATGGTCACTCTCTTCATACACCCAGAACCCATTACGAGGCCAAGTATGTTTCAAAAGGTTACATCTATTAGTAGTAAAGAGGCTACCTTCCAGTATGATAAGCGTATTTGAAACTGTCACATTGATTGGATGGTATCATCAGTGACATCAGTGATGTCATCTATGATGTAATTTGAGATGTCAGTGATGTTAAGGATGTCATTGAACATGTCATGAATGATGTAATATGTGAGGTCCTAAGTAGTGCATGGTAGGGCGCTCAAGTTACAGTTAGCCCAGTAAACTACCTCGTGAATTTCAGTGTTTTTTTGTTTTAAAACAGTAGTTATTATATTATTACAAGGTCTAACTATAAAGTAACTTTAAATGTAGTTTTCTTCAGTGAATTTCTAGTTGTTTTTTAACATTAAGTCAGATATTATTACCATAACTATCTATACCCTCACTTTAACCTTTGTTTTCTTGAGTGAATTTTTGGGGTTGTTTTTTTACATAAAGTAGGATTTTATAACCATATCTAAGTCACCAAGCATACCTTTTGATCCTGTAGAGGGTTGACGCAGAGCCTTTTGCAGTTGACAGCCGGGCCTGCCCCCAACCCGTGCAGATGTGTATGTCTGTCTGTGTATATATATGTGTATCTTAAACGAGGGAATTGGAGCGACAATATATATATATATTTTTTTTTTTCCCACTGAAAAAACAAAGGTTACAGGGACGTGCTAGTTAGGCTCATAATTCACTCGTACAAAACCATAGAAATTCAGCAGTTATAGTTACCTGAGCTAACTAGACCTTCCACCCCCAAAATGCACTGCTTATGACATCTCATATTACATAATTCATGACACAGTCAGTGACATCACTGATGACATCCCAAATGGCACACATTATTAGAAAGGAGCCCCGCGCAGCCCCCCTCCCCAGGCCGATGTTGGCCCCAAGGACCCTAACCCCCTGGGGGTGCCTTTAAATGCTGGGTGCCCTGCAGCTCACCCAGGGCACCAAGTTAGTAGCGCTGGCGACTGCGGGGGGAGCCTGAATGCCTCTACGTTCCCTGCCAGCTCCCTGCCTTCAGCAGGAGCCAGCATTACACTCCCACACAGGGAACTGCTAAACATGCAGCTCCCTTTGCGTGAGAGCTACTGTTTAATCGAAACAGACAAAAACTCCGCTCCCAGCAAGCGGGAGCAGTTTCGCTGCTCTCGTTGGTGGGAGTGGAGTTTGTGTTTGCTCTGACTTGGTGGAACCAGCTATGTCCCGGGGTGGGCACCAGGAGGCGAGTCTGTGCGGTCCCCCTCTTTCTATAAAAATAAAAGCCCGGGGAGGTGGTGGTCCCCAAGACTTCAACAAAGCCAGGACGGGGGTCCACACAGTCCCCTCCATTTAGAAAGTGAAATCCCCGGGGAGATGGTGGCTCAAAGAGCCTTTGGACGGAGGCCCACCCAGGGACACTTTTTAAAACAAGCACAGCAGCCTGTGCATTTTTTAAAATGTTTTGTGAGATCCGCAGATCAGACCACGATTCCTGTAGAAAAATAATTTTAAAATGATTTTGGGCCATGCAGGGGTCCCAGCAGGACCCCAGGCACAGGGCTACAGAGTCAGGGTATTCTCACCCTACAACCTTTTCTTTAAAACTTTTTTGGGGTACGTGGCAGAAGCATATAATATATATACATATATATGTGTCATAACTTACATCTCCCACTGTGTTTTACTCTGGATAGAATGAATGCCTTTTTTCATGTGCGTGGCAGGAGACGTTGGTGATGGCGTGCATTGTGTGTGCAGCAATCCATAACTGGTGAATTTCAATGATATAAAGCATCTGACCCAGAAGTATAAATAATTCTTTAAGTGAGGGTTTTTCTGTGAATTTGTAGGGTTCTTCTTATAAAAAACTTTATACCCAATCCCCACTGTGCATGGCATGTTGCTCAGAGTGGGTTGGATGTAGACCCTGGCCTGCAACCGGAACTTACTCCAACCAGTGTCCACTCCGTATACTGATCACTAGTGTCTGCTAGTTGAGCTACTCACCAACATGGCATTTTCACATTGTTTACCAATGTGCTCTCCAAGCACTACCCAAAAAAGTAAGCTTCTCACACTTTCCAAAAGTTGCAACTTTTTACATTCCCCTGCTACTGTCAAGAAATCATACTGCACATTAGTGCTTGCTCCTTATGTTGCCCTCAAGTGCCTGGTACCCACATTGCGAGGAAAGACTGGGTCTTCATGCTGCCCATCAGTGCAGGCTTCACAAACTGTTCTCTTGTGTGCATCAAATTAGATCACAATGCTGAGTGGAGAGTTCCGACTCCATAACCAGTCAGTACTTTGCCTATCTTGTAATAATGGCAACAAGTGTGTTGAATGCAATTTACTTTTAACAAAAAATGACTGTCATTTCCAAATGAGGTCGCACACTGCTCGTCCCATGAGCGTGTGACCCCGGAGCATGATGGTCGATGTAGTAGGTATCAGCGGGTGAGCTTCTACCCGAGTCTTAAATCTTGAGGGTGTTCACTGATGTGCTTGCCATCCCTGGACACGTGTTTCGCGTTCATTAACGCTCGTCAGCAGGGATTAGGCGTGTGCACGGGGTTGCTGCATGGGCTGATGAAAATATTCGTAGGTCCGGATACCTCCCATGGCGCGCAGGTGCGGAATTTCGAGGTCGTCACCTCCACCGGCTCAAGGGAGCCTGTATAAATAGTAATTTCCAAATGAGGTCGCACACTGCTCGTCCCATGAGCGTGTGACCCCGGAGCATGATGGTCGATGTAGTAGGTATCAGCGGGTGCGCTTCTACCCGAGTCTTAAATCTTGAGGGTGTTCACTGATGTGCAGCCCACGCAGCAACACCGTGCACACGCCTAATCCCTGCTGATGAGCGTTAATTAACGGGAAACACGTGTCCAGGGATGGCAAGCACACCAGTGATCACCCTCAAGACTCAAAACTCGGGTAGAAGCGCACCCGCTGATACCGACTACATCGACCATCATGCTCCGGGGTCACACGCTGATGGGACGAGCAGTGTGCGACCTCATTCGGACATACTATTTATACAGGCTCCCTTGAGCCGGTGGAGGTGACGACCTCGAGACAACTCACCTGCGCGTCTTAAGAGGTATCTGGACCTACAAATATTTTCGGCAGCCCACGCAGAAACCCCGTGCACACGCCTAATCCCTGCTGATGAGCGTTAATGAACGCGAAACACGTGTCCAGGGATGGCAAGCACACCAGTGATCACCCTCAAGACTCAACACTTGGGTAGAAGCGCACCCGCTGATACCGACTACATCGACCATCATGCTCCGGGGTCACACGCTGATGGGACGAGCAGTGTGCGACCTCATTCGGACATTAAAAAAATGACTGTCATTTCTGATATTTCTAGCTCTTCCTCCAACAATTTACTTCACACGCCACTTACTCCTTTCTCTCTCACTGTAAGATATGATCCTCTCTCAATTCCTTCTCATGCTCATCCTTTCTTATTAAAGTTCAAACACTTCCTTAACCTTCCCTTTTTTCCTCTATCTCCTACTTGTTTTCTTCCTTTTCCCTCACTCCTATTCCCTGCACATCTCCTACATTTCTGTCACATTCTCTCACCAGGATTTCTTCCGCTACCATCAGAGACTCCCAGTTCCAACACCTACCCAACCTATGTCAAATTGTTATTCTAACAGTAATGCCAGAATTGCTGGTTACCAGTTAGAGAAATTGTCACCGTGATATGTGAAGAGAGTGGGCTTAAGAGGGCCCACGTTTATAGTAGGGTCGTGAACTGTTGCTGAGTTAAATAATTCTTCCTGTATAATTCAACTCTACTTTCTTTAGGACAGGTTTTTTTCAATGGTTTGTGTAAAGCATATTCTACTTGAACTGTGATAGCTGTAAAAATTGGAGAAATTATTTTGTCATTTGCGGTTTCAATCTTGTTTAAAAATGAGACATTATAGTATTTTGAGGATTTTAGTTAATGAGAATTGACCACTCTGACTGCTTAATTGTTCCACATGAATCCTATGTAGTTTCTTCTGGTTACCTATCCAACTTTCCTACTGAGGTTCAAATGTGTTTTTTCCAGTGCAGCACCCACATTAAGTAACATGGATTATTTTGTTAACTCAAGACACCCCTCTTTTCTTACTAGAGTAAGCATCCATCCAATTCCACATTTATATGACAATGTAGCCAAGAAATTCAAGAACATACTACTTAAAGAGCATCTAAAGACACTAACCACAAACTAATACTTTTGTGTCTGCCAAATTCCTTACAAACATAAGCTCTAAACTAAAAACAATCTCTCAGGCCTCTCCTTTAAAGTCTGACGACTTCATCTTGTTAGTCAATAAAGGCAAAATTATGATCCAAATATGGCTCCAGCTAAACCCATGTGACTCGCAATATGAATCTTTGCTGTACACCTGAGTATCAAGAAACCTACAGCACTTTATGCCTGCCGCTGAGAGTCCCCTATTATTCACCAGACTCCTGACATTACCATTTGAACACCCTACCTATCCTGACTTCATCTGCTGTTCTCTCCCTATGCCCCTCATAATCCACTATCCAACCCCATATCTCTACTCTCCCTTAAAAACACAACTTGGACTTTAAGTCCCGACACTCTGACTAATGCCTCTACTCCTCAATGTGCTATTTAAGGAAACCACAGAAGCAGTATACTGGGGTTCTGATTCATACACCTACTCTATTCGCCTGTGAAGGGTGCAGTTACTCTGCACAACAAATATTCTCCATTCTTGGAACAACTAGTACATAGGCTTATCATTATATATCTCCCTGATCAAACTCACAGCACTTAAAAAGAAAAATTAGACTGCCTTTATATGATGAGTTTTCTCTCAAAAACCTAGCAACACACATACACTACTTCGGCCTCACTCTAAAACAGCTTCACCTGCTATCCTGCTCCTTTTACCTCTCCGATGAATGTCTATCTATAAAAGTAACGAAGAACCTCACTCAAAAGCAACTACTTAAAATTCCTACCCAAAATGACCTTGGTCAAGAAATAACCCTAAAAAAGGTTGTGCTAATCCCGTTTAGGAAGACAATATCTATGCTGATGGTGAGCTCAATTGTATCTTATATGTTAAGTTCTCTTTAAAAGAACGAGGTCTCCTCACTCAAATAAGATGGCATTCTTAGCCATAGAGGCCACACCTTGCTGGTAACCTGTTTGCTGGGCCAGCTCTTCCTTAGTTTTTTTGTGATTTTGGATATATCCCTCCTAAACCTGTCCATACACAGCTATATTATGTGCAGTGGTGATCAGTACTGTTTTTCATTTGTCAAGTCCACTAATACAAGATTAGAAAAATGGGGTGGATGCAAGTTTATGTTCATCATTTTACTATAGTCAACATGTTTCAGACCCAAATCCAAATCCAAATGTGGCCAGGGACATTCCTCAGGACCTTAGAGACCCTTCTATCATAACCTATACTAACCCCCAATGGCCAATATGTAATTGTGATAGTAAAATGATTCAACAGGTAACATCTCTAGGGTATAGTGTTTTAGGGATTAACCATCACATAATTATCATTTGTCAAGGCCCACATAGCACACAACTTTCTTGTGTGCCATATGTCAAGAGATATTGCTCCAGAATGTTTAGGAAAGTACACTTTTTGACATGGTCAGCCCCCACTTTTTGCCTGGTATTTGATGTGATTTCCACTGCAGGTGCACTGGGTTCCTGCTAACCAGGTCCCCAGTGCCCGCTCTCTGTCCCAAAACTGTGCAATTCTTTACCTCAATTGGCAATACATTTAGTACCTGTCAGTCTCTAGCAAATGGTACCCCTGAGTACCTAGGGCCTGAGACACTAAAGAGGGTCCCAAGGGTTGCTGGACAAATTGTGCCACCCTAAGAGACCCCTCAGCAAGCTTATGCATTCCTGTGTGCCATGTCCCCTAACACTGCATGTAATATTTGCAGATCACTCCTATGGTAGGCCTTACAGCCTTAAGGCAGGGTGCCTTATATTACATGTGAGGACAAATCTCATTGAGCAGATATGCCCCTGTGCTGGACAGTTTCATTACTGCCAGTAAAAGGAATCAGGGAAGCCCTTTTAAAACATGCGCTGGACACCGGAGAAAACGAGTTCCTCTGCTACATGATGGTGGCACTGAAAAGAGGGAGGTATGGTATCAAACATCTTGTATTAATAAACCCACACTGATGCCAGTGGCGGACTTAATAATACATGCACACAGAGGTGCCCCCTGAAAACCAGATGCTGACTGACTGGCTTTCGTCAGCCTGCCACCAGAGACAAATGCCTGACGCTTTCCAAGGATGAGAGCCTCCACCCTCCGGGGGTCATAAATCAAGCCTCCTCGAGCAGGGGGTGCCTTTCACCCCTGCCCACAGGATGACCTGTGGATTAGCATTCAAAGGCTGTGGATTTTCAAAGAGGTCCACCACCTTTAGAATGCGAATCTGATTTCTCTCACAGGAGAGGAAAATGACACCCTTGTCCACAGCCTTAGGCACCTGGACAGGCAGGAAAATTAGCTACGCTAGACCGGCGTGTCCACCCTCAGACGAGCACCACCACTGAACTGGGCTACCTGAAGTGGGTGCGACTTTTCAGAAGTGGCCATCTTTGCGATGGCAAATTTAGGATCTCTGAGATGGGCTATGCCCACTTCCCCCAGGAAGTGATCATATAGGGGGCGTAGTGACCCCAGGGGTAAGCAGACCATTGGCTACAACCCTATACTCCCTAACACCCCTAAATTCAGTATTTAGGGGAACCCAGGCACAAGCAAATCAGATCTTGATGAATTCCAAAGAAGAACGACACTCAAGAGCCGCAAAAGCAAAGACTGAGGAAGAGAAGCTGACTTGATCCCAGCCCTGCCGGCCTGTCTGCTGTCCCCCATCGAATTGTGCCAAAGTTGCCTCATCCTGCAAGCTGTCATGCCGCCAGCACTTCTTCCAGGACTCTGGTACTCTTGTGGCACAGAGAAGCTGCTTTCCTGCAGGCACCCAAAGATACTGGAGAGGACTCCGGACCACCAACACCTGACACAGGAAAGCGCTATTGCACCCATGTCACTTAACCCAAGCTTAAGCGGGTCAACGGTACCAGCGTGGTCCCCCGGCCTTCCAGAGACAAAGCTCACCCTGGATTTGACCACTGTGGACTTCATGACGCTGCCGGCAGCGTCTGTTTTCAGAACCTCTCTACCACGAGTGCTACCAGTGAAAAATATCCGATGCCTTAAGACACTTCTGCAACCGACGACCCTGGTCCGTGGAGAAGAGGACCCTCATGTCCCCAATTATTTTGAGACCCGAGCACCCCCTTGTGGTTCAGACTGACTGGTTTCCCAGTCCAAGCCTGAAGCCTCTACGAACTGACCGATTCCCATAGGATGACATTGGGCCCCCAACGCTGAAAAGCTCCTCTGCACCTGTCCGACCCGGTGCCGCCTGAGGTGACGTGCTGGTGCTGCCTTGGACTTTGCCCAGGAGATTGGTCCTGTAAGACACTGCGAGGTGCCCAAAAACAGTACATATCCCCCCTCCCCCACAGGATAACATTGAGCACCTGACGCTGAAAGCATTGCTGCACCCGGCAACCCCAGTGCTGGCCCAAGGTGACCTGTAGTTGCTGCCTTGGACCTTTGCCTCATACTTCCCATAAGATAACATTGAGGTGTCTGAAAAAGGCAGTATCGTCTTTTTACATGCAAAATATTCCTCTTGAAATACGTACTTACCTGATCATATCGATTCTGGTGTCTAAACATATATAAAGGTATGTGTTATTTAAAAAAATTGGTGTAGATCTCCTTATAGAGTCATATGTATCACTTATTGACTATTGTGTGTATTTGCAGATGTCTAACATCCCTCTCTGATGAGCCTAAGGCTGCTCGACCACACTACCCCCCCAAAAGAGCACCTTGAGATTGCAAGAGCAAGCCCCTGTCCAGTAGTAAGGGAATACGTTGACTCTTTGCGCTGTATACCTCTTTTTGGTGTACCATATAAAGAGACATCTTGATAAAAATGTATACACCCAATATTAACATTAACCACTGCACATCAAACTACCATCGGTGTCATCCCTGTAATATCACACGTCAAGTGCGCACAGATGCATAATTGCCCCAATAAATAACTCATTTGGTGAAGCATATGACTAGCAAGTCAGAGGGTAGTAGTTTAATAATCGTGGTGAGTAGGGTATTCCATATGGAAGGCAAATCCTCTGTTAATCTCATGGAAGTTGTAAGCCTCTAATTAAAATTGAATCCGTTTTTCGGACCCAACTCTTCAATAATAATCATGTGGAAAATCCTGGTATCTCCCCAATAATCTTGACTATCACAAGAGAGTGGCTGGCAGTGTCTTATTTAAAATGTGCTGCAGTTTCACATTTTTACCTATCCTTATGCGCCATCATGCAGCTTATGCTTAGTCCCAGCGTTGTGATACGAGCGTTGCAGTACTATGGCAAGTGGCAATCTGCTGGCTATGGCACTGGTAACTAATTTTGTCCTTTCATTTATGCTACAGGTTAAATGAAGACCTTATTCATGTTAAAATAATTATGGGAACAGTGCAGGCTTTGTTACTGGGAATTGGGTTTTTTGTATGCGTATGTTACAGAATGAAGGAAATTATCCAATATGAATCTGAAGACAAAACTTGATAAATTCATATTATGGGCTTAAATGGGTCATTACACTCCACAACGTCATTCAGTTCTATGCTATTACATGCAAATGTAAAACTCCATTCTTCTGCCCAACACAACAGGTGACCTTTTAGATCCTCTTGTTCATAACGTCTACTCTGTAATCTTACAATGACGTCCACTGCTAGTAGTTAGTAGTTTGTTGCGCTTTCAAAAGGTGTTTTCACTAACTTCATGTTACTTTCTTGCATCTGATGTTAGATTTATCCTTGAATACCCCGGTGCTGATTTTTCGGGCTGTCACATCTGAATAAGTTAACCAAAAAGAGCAATTTACATGGTATACCATGTTGTGGCTGTTACAGATCGTAAGAGATCTCTGTTTCTAGGGAACATCTAAAGCCTATGTCCAAAATCCTGGTTTGGATGGTGTGTATACATACGCTGTACGAGCCACAAGGAGCATACCAGAAATAAGGGAGAGTTTCTAAAGGGTCTTTTGGCACTCTGTTTTCATTCTAGTTAGAGACCTTGTGTGAACAACGGAGTCTCAGACCTGCCGAAGTACTACCTTTTAGAAAGGTGGTATTGCAAGACCTCACTATTTACAAGAGCACTCTTTCCCACCATAATGTCATTTGCTTGAAGCAGAACACAAAGTCCTCACTGTACTCAGTCTATGAGATGAAATTGTAACAATGCAGGGAGACAACGATGGGGCCATCATAACATGGTTTGCACAGTGTTGCACACCATCGCACAGAATCTTTGTACAGACAAGTTATACCTTAAGCTTTATAGAGAAGGTCGTAGTAGATGCATCAAGCAACTGATATGCAAGGAGTAATTCAGAAGAGAGTGCTGTTATACTTCTATAATTGGGTGTATTACTGGGAGACTAACAGCAGAGATAAAAATTAACCATGGGCAAAGCGCTACGCTCACGTAGTTTGCGAAGTTTGCGCTACTTCACACTTCGCGAACTGCACGTAGCACAGTGCAAACACGTGTAGCGTAGTGCAGCGGTAATTTTTTGCTTGCTCGCGGTCCTCAACGTCAAGTTGGCGACGGCGAGCAAGCAAAATGACATCCCGGCGAGACTTTTTCCTTGTTCGCGATCGCGGAAAATAAACCTTCCTGCAAGATTCCCAACGCGGGTGGTCAGGTTTCTCATTGCGAGTGGTCGCGTATGCTCGCAACCGCTCGCGATGAGAAACTACCAGTCCACGTTGAAAAAGCGAGTAAAAATCTACTCGAGCGGCAGAAACTATAGCTCGCACTGTGCAAGATGCCGTTTCAATGATTGCACAGTGCGGACAAGCATCAGGCACTGTGCAATCATTGAAAACGGCATCTTGCACAGTGCGAACAGGGTACTACGCAGTTCGCGTAGTGCTACCCGTAGCTCGCGTTGTGCAAAGTGCACTTTGCGTAGCTTCACGTAGCGCTACTTCGCAAACTACGCCCAACCCTAAAAATCCTTAGGAGGTCTTTTTAATTGAGAAGGAGTAGTTTCTGTCCTGTAACTCCAGTTCTGTAGTAGGGGTATCTCTGTTATAGTCATAATCTAGTGAATAGTCCCGCCCATGTGCTTGGACCCCGGAGCAATCAAAAATAATCTCTTACAGTGTCAAAAAATGCAGAAATGCATACACTTAAGAGAGAATTTAAAGACAGATAATGCAGCCTAAAAGGCTACACTGTCCAGTACTTCAACTAGAAATTCCACCATAAAATCCACAAAACAGCAAAAGCCTGTGCAGATTTCCATTGCTTTAACAGCAAACTCCCGAATGGCTGAACTTCGTTATTAAATCCTCTATGTCCACAGTGGAGTATTCAACTACTGAAACCAACTGTGAGATCAAATCAAAACACTTCATTTAAGTCAAGATTGGAAAAGACTGATAGACATCTTTATGATTTGAAGCATAATTTGCTATCAACCCTGAATGGGAAAGTGATGTTTGGAATCTTCAAAAGAAAGTGACTGAGCTTGTAGACAGAAGTAGAAGTGACAATACAAGGATCTTTGAAGTCCGGGAAAAAGAAGAGTAGGGCAATATGACGTTGCTCCGGACTTCATTCCTATGAACTTTGCTGAATTTAGATCTTGGTTCGTGGCTGGAATTTCAAAGGACATACAGAGTCCACTTTTAGAGAACAACTCTGCCACTAGCAAGAGTGACAAATTATACTAACCACCAAAAACATGGGACATATATAATATAAAGGCTACCAAATATCTGTCTCTGCTGATTTCTCAATCGAAGCTAATGGTCTCCTCAAAACATTTGTAGCATTGTGTCCTTATCTCAAGAAGTGGGACATAACGTTAAAGTTATTGTAGCCTGCAACAATGCTCATAACATCTGATGGGCAGATGAGGGAATACTGTGAAATTGGTGTACTGGAATAGTTTCTTCGGTCATTGGAAAGGTTTGCAACGGAAAGAATGTCCTCCAGTTCCTCAATAAAGAGTGAAGATGGTTACTTAGTCTGAGCACTGAGAGATTTCAACCCTCTACTACTGCCAACTTAATCTCAACATGTTCTTAATTGTCACATACCCAAACGAACAATGGAAATCCCCCTTAAAGATTGTGACAAATCCAGTTCTGTAGTAGGGGATCTCTGTGTATAGTCATAATCTAGTGAATAGTCCCGCCCATGTGCGTGGACCCCGGAGCAATCAAAAATAATCTCTTACAGTGTCAAAAAATGCAGAAATGCATAGACACTTAAGAGAGAATTTAAAGACAGATAATGCAGCCTAAAAGGCTACACTGTCCAGTACTTCAACTAGAAATTCCACCATAAAATCCACAAAACAGCAAAAGCCTGTACAGATTTCCATTGCTTTAACAGCAAACTCCCTCGGGAATGATAGAGAGAAGAACCTGGACAGACAAGCCCCATAGGCTGCCATTATGTGGCTCAGAACAGGATACTGTGCCTTTAAGAGAATCTTCCAGAACCTTCTCCCAGTATCCCAGAATGCATAGCAGGTCCAACTTACTTTCAGTTCTTTTTGAAGGCGTAACACGCCAGACCTGTAGCATTCCTTAAAGGAATATGTCTCTCTCCACCGGGGAGGAGGGAGGGCGCTTATGACTATAACAGAGATACCCCTACTACAGAACTGGAGTTACAGGACAGAAACTACTCCTTCTGTAGTAGGGGATCTCTGTGTATAGTCATAATCTAGTGAATAGAATGGCAAGCCCATCCCCACACCAAAGCGGCGGTGGAGAAAAGAGAATCAACACCACTAGTTTGCGAACAGATTTCGCAGTGAAGCCTGTCCAACCTGAGCATCTGCCCTAGCATCAGTGTCCAGGCAGTAATGCTTAGCAAAGGTATGAACCGACTTCCAAGTGGCCGCCTTGCAGATTTCTGCAATCGGAACATTACGGAGCAATGCTGTCGTGGCAGCCTTGCCCCTGGTGGAATGAACCTTAGGCTTACCTCCTAAGGTCTTATTAGCTTTTTGGTAACACAGCTGTATGCAGGACACAATCCACCTAGAGATAGACTGCTTAGAGGTCGCAAGACCCGTCCTGACTGATCCATAATTGATGAACAATTGGTCTGACCTACGAATACCACTGGTTGTATCCAGATAAAATTTCAGCACCCTCCTAACATCCAGGGAATGCAAAGACCTTTCCGCTGGAGATGAAGGATTCTGAAAGAACGTAGGTAAAGTTATAGCCTGATTAACCTGAAAATCAGAAATCACCTTGGGAAGGAACTTAGGGTGAGTACGCATAACAACCTTAGCAGCATGAAATACAGTATACGGTTCTTGACAACACAACGCCTGAATTTCACTCACCCTGCGGGCCGATGTAATGGCCACGAGGAACGCCGCCTTCCAGGACAGGTGCTGCAACGAAGCCTTATGAATAGGTTCAAAAGGCTCCTTCATCAACCTGGACAGCACCACATTCAAGTCCCATGAAGGCGAAGGAAGCCTGACAGGAGGGAATACTTTCTTCAAGCCTTCTAGAAAATCCTTGATCACAGGGATCTGGAAGAAGGAAGTCTGTGAAGGGCATTTCCTGTAGGCAGTCAAAGCAGCCAGATGAACCTTAATGGAATGGACATTAAGGCCAGACTGCGCCAGATGTAGCAGATATGGAAGGATGACATCTTCCTTGCATGTCGTAGGGTCATAGTTCTTAGACTTGCACCAGATGCAAAACCTCTTCCACTTGTAAACATAAGAAGTCCTAGTGGAAGGTCGCTTAGCCTCCTTCAGTATGTCCATACAATCCTCTGGGAGATTCAAATGGCCATATTGCACTATTTCAGGAGCCATGCCGCCAAACTCAAAGACGAGAGGTTGGGGTGCACCATCCGCCCCCCGAACTTCGTGAGAAGGTCCTGCCTGCACGGCAGCTTCATGTGAGGAAGGAGAGACCGGTGAAGCAGGTCCGTGAACCACCACTGTCTGGGCCATTCCGGGGCAATCAGAATCATCTTCGCCCTGGATTGGGAGAGCTTGATGAGAACCGCTGGAATCAGGGGAATGGGTGGAAAAGCGTACAGAAAGCTGTTCGACCAGTTGATCCATAACGCGTTCCCCAGCGTCCCCGGCTGGTAGTACCTGGAGGCGAAGTCTCGGCATTTGCTGTTTTCGGCGGTGGCGAACAGATCTACGTCTGGAGTTCCCCACCTTGCGAAGACTTCTCCTAGTACTTCGTCGTTTATGACCCATTCGTGGTTTTCCTGAATCAGTCTGCTCAGCTCGTCTGCCTGAACATTCTGCACACCTGGCAGATGAGTGGCCGTTATCGAGAGTCCTCGAGCCAGAAGCCAATGCCAGATCGCCTGCGCCTCCTGAGACAGAGTGCGTGATCTCGAGCCTCCCTGCTTGTTGAGGTAATACATCGTGGTCGTATTGTCCGTCTGTACAAGCAGAGAGTTGGTCCGGAAGGACGGTTGAAAGGCCTTCAGCGCCAAGTGAACAGCCCTGAGTTCCAGGAAATTGATGTGGTACGTGGACTCCGACGGGGACCACGTCCCTTGAATCTGCAGGTCTCCGGAGTGCGCTCCCCATCCCAGGAGAGAAGCATCTGTCACGATAGTCTGAGTGGGAATGTCCTTGTGGAAGGGAACCCCTCTGAGGAGATTCTCCGCTGAACACCACCACTTCAGAGACTGAAGAGCATGTAGAGACAGTGGTATCTTGTCGTCCCAAGAGCCTCTCCTCTGGTCCCACTGATCTTCCAAGCACTCCTGCAGCGGTCTCATGTGCAGCCGCGCATGTGGCGTCAGGAAGATGCAAGAGGCCATCGATCCCAGCAGAGAAGACACCGTCCTCACTGTCGTGGATGGAATGGACATGAGAGCCTGAGCCTTCCGAAGGAGTGATAAACGTCGCTCTTCCGAAGGAGACACGCTTGCCGACAGCGTATCGATGGAGGCTCCCAAGTACTGGATGCACTGGACCGGAGTCGGGACAGACTTGGACATGTTGATGTGCAACCCCAGCTTGTTCAAGAGAACGCACGTCTTCTGGAAGTGTGCTTGAGCTTCCGAGAAGGAGGAGGCCTTGATCAACCAGTCGTCCAGGTATGGGTAGACAAACACCTTGTTCTTCCTCAGGTGTGCCGCTACCACTGCCATGCACTTCGAGAACGTCCGGGGCGCAGACTTCAGCCCGAACGGAAGTACTGTGTACTGATAGTGATTGGTGCCGACTTGAAATCGCGGGAACTTCCTGTGTTTGTGTGCAATGGGCACATGGAAGTACGCATCCTGTAGGTCTATGGCGCAAAGCCAGTCTCCCCGCTGCAGCGGAGGATAAATCTGATGCAGCGACAGCATGCAAAACTTTTCTCTGCTAATCCACTTGTTTGCCTGTCGCAAGTCCAGAATGGGCCTGAACTCGTTCTTGTCCTTCTTGCGGACCAGAAAGAACTGGGAGTACAGACCTCTTCCTCTTTGAGACAGAGGTACATCTTCTATCGCCCTTTTCCTTAAAAGGATGTCGGCCTCCGCCTGGAGCTCGCGCAGTTGATACTGCGAGCTGACCGGAGGAATCGATGGAGGAGGGCTGATGAACCGAAGACTGTATCCATTGCAAACAATATTCAGCACCAACTTGTCCTGAGTAATTTTTCTCCACTCTGCCAGAAAAAATTGAACGCTTCCCCCCACCGGAGCGGGTAACGGACGAAGGGGAAGTAACCGCTCAGGGTCGAGACCCAGCCGGGCCCTTGTTAGCGGTAGAGGACTGCTGTCCACCTCTACCCCTCTGACATTTCTGGAAGGGTCTTCTGTATTGCTGCTGATGTTGCTGCGGCTGCTGTTGCCCAGAAGACTGTCCCCTTCCTCTACCCTGCAACCCGAACCGTTGTTGGAACTGGCGGTAGGGTTTCTTGTCTTTGGGCTTCTCCAAGCCCACGGCCGTCAGGGTTTCAGCCTCGGCCTTCATCCTGGCCATTTCGTCATCTGCATGTTTCCTAAAGAGGGTGTCGCCGGAAAACGGCAGATTTGCCACTCGCTGTTGCGCTTCAGGCTTGAGCGACGTCAGCCGGAGTCAAGCATGGCGTCTCTGATTGACACCGTGGCAGTATCCATGTGCGGCCAACAGGGAGATATCCGCCGCGGCGCTGATGGCTTGGTTCGAAACCAGCATCCCTTCCTGGACGATCTCCATGAAGTTCTCTTTCCTGTCCCGCGGGACAAGGTCCGCAAAGTGTTCCATGGAATCCCACAGCGCACGGTCATACCGCCCCAGCAACGCCGAGTCGCTGGAGGCCTTCATCGTCGTGGAAGACGTCCCACACGCCTTCCTTCCAGCTGAGTCAATCCAGCGGCTCTCCTTATCCGGAGGCACAGTGGAGGACGGGGAGGTAGCATGTAGTTTCCTAGCCGCCGTCACAATCACCGAATCAGGCACTGGGTCCATCCGTCAGAAGTCCGGGTCCTACTCTGGCGCCCTGTACTTCTTGACAAGCCTGGAGGGAGCGGCTTTCACCACCGCCGGCGTAAGGAAGAGCTGTTCAGCAGGCTCAACCAGTCCTGGCACCAAAGGCAGTAGGGGGCGAGACAGGTGCTTCTTGTGCAAAGTCTCGAAGATTACAGAAGTCGTCGGCGTAGGGGCCGTCACCTTGATCCCCAACTTCGCCGCCCCCCTCAGGAGAACCTCCTGGAACGTGCCAATGTCATCTATCGGAGACACCCTCGTCTCCGGTGAATCCGACAATGTAGGTGAATATGAACGGGTCCTAGAGGTCGAACGGGACCTGGACCTATGCCTCCTATGGCGATGTCTGGATCTAGAGGAGGATCCTAGTCTACTCCTAGATCTGTCTCTCTTCCCTGAGCGCGACCTCGATCTCCTGGGTCTGGGACGCTCCACCGGCTTCCCCGGGACGGACGTCTTGGGCTTAGGAGGAACCTTCGACTTAGGAGTCTTCTTCGGAGGTGTCGGAAGTCTGGGCATTGACACCGATCTCGGTGGAACCGGAGGAGGAGCACCAGGCACAGGGGCCTGTGGTCCTGACGGAAGAGCAGGTAGAGGAGGCAATGGAGGAGGGATTGGAGCCCTCGGAGGAGGACCTCTAGGCAAAGGAGGAGGAGGAGGAGGTGTAATAGTCTTCTTCGGGGTATACACCTCTGAGTACACCGTTCCCGGCGACCCACCATCCTGTCCTGACTGAGGGGAGCCCCCCACAGTCCTCGGCCTGTCCTTATGACCCCCCCGACGTCGAAGACCGGTGTCCAGACGCCGAACGTGGTCCCCTCGACGTCGAACGGCCCTTCGGCGTCGACCGTTTCACACGCCTCGGCGTCGACCGGCTTCTATGCCTCGACATCGATCCTGACCAGATGGACGATCCTCTATACCTCGACGGCGAGCGCTTACGCCTCGACGGCGACCTCGACGGCGACCTCTTCGACCGCCTCGACGTCGACCTCGATCGCCTCGACGTCGACTTCTTCTGCACCGGAGACCTCTTCTGCCTCGACGGCGACCTTGTCCGCTTCGACGGCGGCCTCGACGACGAGGATCCCCTTGACGACGACGATGTCCTCGCCCTTGACGGCGAATGGCAGTGTCGCCTCGACGGCGAGCGCCGACGCCGGGTCCTTCTACGCCGTCCACTCGACGCCGACGGCGAAGAAATCGACACTGGGTTCGACGGCGGCCTGTGTAAGTCCCTCGACGTCGGCGGGCGACGTTTTCTCGACCCAGAGCCCTGGGGAGACCGGGAACTGGCCGTGGACCTTCCTCTCGACGTCGTGGTCAGTGCAACCGACCCAGACGGAGACAATGGACGTTTGCTGGACTTCCTGCCCCTGGGGAGCCCCCCAGAGGCCTCAGCATGGGCAGTAGAAGCCCCTCCAGACCCACCTTGAGCCTTCAGTCTTCTCTCCTCAAGGCCCTGCAGTCTGATCTTCCTCCTGTCCTTCAGGGTCCTGCCAGAGAAGCCTTTACAGATCTCACACTCCTCTGGGAAGTGGGAAGAGGGAAGGCAGAGGATACACACCTCATGGGGTTCTGACTTGGCCTTCTTCCTGGAGCACTCCGGGCATTTGTCAAATAATGCAGGCATTATGGACAACAAAAGGGTGCAGCAAACCAAGAAGAAAGTCACCAGAGTACTTTAAAAGTACACAAAATCGAATTTAGTGAAAAAACACCAACAAAACCCTTGAAAAGGGAGAGCTCAATGCTCCAGGGTCCTGCTTGCAGGAGCCGGAAAAAATAACTGAAAGTAAGTTGGACCTGCTATGCATTCTGGGATGCTGGGAGAAGGTTCTGGAAGATTCTCTTAAAGGCACAGTATCCTGTTCTGAGCCTCATAATGGCAGCCTATGGTGCTTGTCTGTCCAGGTTCTTCTCTCTATCATTCCTGAGGGAGTTTGCTGTTAAAAGATTGGAAATCTGTACAGGCTTTTGCTGTTTTGTGGATTTTATGGTGGAATTTCTAGTTGAAGTACTGGACAGTGTAGCCTTTTAGGCTGCATTATCTGTCTTTAAATTCTCTCTTAAGTGTCTATGCATTTCTGCATTTTTTGACACTGTAAGAGATTATTTTTGATTGCTCCGGGGTCCACGCACATGGGCGGGACTATTCACTAGATTATGACTATACACAGAGATCCCCTACTACAGAACTGGATTTGTCACAATCTTTAAGGGGGATTTCCATTGTTCGTTTGGGTATGTGACAATTAAGAACATGTTGAGATTAAGTTGGCAGTAGTAGAGGGTTGGAATCTCTCAGTGCTCAGACTAAGTAACCATCTTCACTCTTTATTGAGGAACTGGAGGACATTCTTTCCGTTGCAAACCTTTCCAATGACCGAAGAAACTATTCCAGTACACCAATTTCACAGTATTCCCTCATCTGCCCATCAGATGTTATGAGCATTGTTGCAGGCTACAATAACTTTAACGTTATGTCCCACTTCTTGAGATAAGGACACAATGCTACAAATGTTTTGAGGAGACCATTAGCTTCGATTGAGAAATCAGCAGAGACAGATATTTGGTAGCCTTTATATTATATATGTCCCATGTTTTTGGTGGTTAGTATAATTTGTCACTCTTGCTAGTGGCAGAGTTGTTCTCTACAAGTGGACTCTGTATGTCCTTTGAAATTCCAGCCATGAACCAAGATCTAAATTCAGCAAAGTTCATAGGAATGAAGTCCGGAGCAACGTCATATTGCCCTACTCTTCTTTTTCCCGGACTTCAAAGATCCTTGTATTGTCACTTCTACTTCTGTCTACAAGCTCAGTCACTTTCTTTTGAAGATTCCAAACATCACTTTCCCATTCAGGGTTGATAGCAAATTATGCTTCAAATCATAAAGATGTCTATCAGTCTTTTCCAATCTTGACTTAAATGAAGTGTTTTGATTTGATCTCACAGTTGGTTTCAGTAGTTGAATACTCCACTGTGGACATAGAGGATTTAATAACGAAGTTCAGCCATTCGGGAATCAAATGTAATGTATGCCATATTAGAGGAAGTTTAATCGTTGTGTCTTCAGCCCAAAATGGCCTCCAATAATAATCGTGGAGAGGGTTGAGAGCTCAGCATACAGTGGTGTTTTGTTTATGGAAATGTCACAATGAACTCCAAGGAAAAATGTCTATGTGTAATATTTTCAACAGGAATGCAAGTAAGTCATATCATGCCAAAATTCTTTCCCTCTAATTTTCCAAATATCTGCCAACTAAGTTGAATTGTGTTTGTAACTGCTCTCACGCATACTGCATGCATAAGTCAGACGGTTAGTGCAGTCAGAAAACAGTGCAATGTCTTTTGGAAGCAGCAAGGGGCAGCAAAATGCACAAAGCAATCAGAGGTGTGATAAAGACTTTGTCACTAGGAGGGTAAGCAAAAGGAAATATCAAAGATGGTGTCTCCCATTGTAATGAATGTCTTCATCTCATGGCACCCAACCCAGTGTAAAATGTGCAGCCACCACTGGGTTCGATGGAAGATGATCCAAAGAGAGAGGGGTAGATGTAATTGCTGTAGGCTCTTCTTTCAGACTCGCAGCAAAGGCACAGCTTGGTGGGTCCCAACAGACTGGGAGACGCACAATCCAGAGAGGGGCTAAATGCGAGCCCATCAGGAGTTGCAGCAGCACCAGCTCTTGGGTACTTTCAAAGCAGTACCTTGGTGGAATGGTTCACGTCTACCATCAGCGGACTAATCATGCCTTCAATCATAATTACAGACGGTAAGCAAAGCGTCTCACGCCAAAGGCCATCATCACACGATGCCGTTCTAGACTGTCTGCTACATCCAAGACAAGAAATAATGTGCAGCAGGAGTTCATTGCACACAATCTGTTCGTATAGGCAGAAAAGAAGGGTATCCAGAACTTGAAGTCAAACTTCGAAGAAATGAGAGACACGGCAGGTCTAATTTAGAAAAGCGAGACTTCGCTCCGTCTCCAGGAAGGGGATTTTCAATGAACTTGCTACCTTAAACTAAAGATAGGACTTAAAACGGACAAAGCTGTCTGGGTTAGTTAAAGAGTACCCACCCCTCAGAACCCATTCAATATTAATACCAACAAAGAAAACTGTGATAAATGTTCATATTTCTTGATCAACAAAATAATAAATACTCCAAACAAACTCCGGCACAGTAGTAGATACCTCTACCAAGAAATCCATGGACAGCTAGATATCAATTAGAGAGATAATTTAACGGCCGCTGATAAATATCAATGCAGATCTCAAGCCTTCCACTCATTTCACAAAACCTAAAACAGCCTGCCTCCTGAAAGCCATCAGCACCTCTTTCACTCCTTATTTGACAAACCTGGTCAACACTTCTCTAATATGGAGCGATAACTGACTGTCTGAAAAATGGGGAAGTTCGTGAATTAGTAAAAATACAAATAAAATAAAAAAAGGTGTGGTTAGGGAAGACATGAACAATTTCCACTTTGTGTCTAAACTTCTCTTCAAGAAATACAGCCGAAAAAATGAAAAATTAACTGCTAAAAACAACTTTTAGAAAAAAAATTCAGTCCAGATTTGTTTGGTTGCAGCACAGAGGATTCTGTGTTAAAAATGGCGTATCAGGGTTTGCACATTTTACAAAAAGAAGATTATTGACTCTGGGTTCTCCTTGACCTGTACACAGTGTGTGACATGATAAATCATGCCTCCTTTAAAATAAATCTTGGAAGGACGGACAGGGGTAAAGTAACACTTTTAATTTGCTTACTTCTCCTCTTTTCTGGAAAAATGTAAATCAAACCAATGCAACATGTTCAATCCTCTCTCGAACCAATGGTTCGACATCATTACATGCCATTCAGAACCTTGTTCAATCGATATGCTGATTTCTCTGCTAAGTCACTAACATATCTTACTTGTACATAGTTGGCACACAGTTTCAAATGAAAATCTCCTACCCGAAAACATTATTCATCTTGAAATTTAGTCTTGGATAGTGCTTTAACTTCTCAAATCTGCACAAAATAGAGTTTGTTTTGATTTCTACCCCGTGTGGTTTACCCGTGCAGTCTTGGCTTGATTCACTATATCTGCTTGACTGCAAACCATTCATCATCAAATGATAAAAACTGGATGGCCTCATCCTCGACAAAAATCTGAGCTGACATGCTAACAAACATTTTAACTAGACGAGTATCACACCTTTTCAGACTTCTTGGACCAATATCACTCATACTAACAGAGGACTTCAGTCCAGTGTTTCAATTTCTGGAACACTAGAGGCTTCATTATAGTATCTACTAACTTTTTGGATTTCCAAACTGCCACCTTGACCCGCCACAAGCACCGAATACTTAAATTTGTGTGGGTGGTTGCTAGTGGACACAGCAGCCCTTATTTCTGCCAACCAGGACTTTCCTCATTTCCTCTCGCTCACTCCACCAGCACTTATTTTCACGGGACCTGCCCTGATACCAGACACGCTTTGATTAAGTCAAGGATGTGGAAGTGAAGGGAAGAAACATTAACAGAGTACTGAGGGCATCAATGTGAGAACAGCAGAGCTCCATGCAGCTGGTGGTCCTCCCAAGCTTGGACACCGTAACACCAACAAGTAGCAGAGGTGCGCCTCCCATGAGGTCAGACCTCAGGACCAGGTAGCTTGAACACAGGAAAGCCAAGGTTTTCAAAGAGGCCTTCCTCACCTCTGACCCTTGTGGTTCCTGTAGGTTTGCTGCAGTGGCCGAACTACACCTCTTCCTGTGTGGTCTGGACATCTGCATTTTGGCCTCTTCCATGCAACTGGTGGAGAAGGCATGTAAATAGGTGGGCAGTGAGCCCCACACTTTGTCCCTACATTTTTTACGGGCAATATTAAAATGAATCTAGTCAACTCAAACTATCAGGGCATTTTGTAGGTGTTGCTAGCCCTAAGAAAATAAAATAGTCATGTTATGTTTTACAATATTTATTTTTGCTGGCAAACAGTGGCACAAATAGAGCAAAGGACTGGTCTCTTCTTTAGGAGTCTCACAGACAATGAGAAGCTATCTTGAAAGGGCAACAAAGGCATTTAAAATCATCATCACTTTCTTTGTGCGCTGGATTTCCAATGTTTTTAGCTGTACACACTACTGATCGCTTTGGCCAGTTAAAACCCCGCATGAGGCAGCTGAGGGTAACCCCTTAATCTGCAACAGTCTGGGTTTCTGTACAAAAGTACCAATATTCAGTCCATTTATCATAGCATTGAGTTAACATTTCAATAATGTGCACGCATTTTTCCCTCGCAGCTGAGGTTTAATGGTGGACGGTTCATATTAGAGTTAAAATCAGCAGCTACATTTTCGTTTTGAGTAGGTCTGCAATCTTTCTACTCAGTATTAGATTACCTGCTTACTAAATAGACATCACTGGCTAAGATCCTTACACATGCGGCGATTTTTAAATAAACCAAACAAAATATATTATTAAATGCTCTTTTCTGAAAACTGAAGAACCACGGGAATCCTGGGTGGTGTGGCTTGCAAGGATCTCAGCATACTTCTTACCCAGAAGGGCATCTAAACGTCAAGCCTAAGCCTAAAGACAGCTTCTTCCCTCTCTCTTACCATAGGGCGATGTTCAGATCTTTGAGTCAGCACCCAGAGAACCCTATACACTCGGGGCATTTCAGAAAATGAGAGACCCAGTAGAATTAACAGAGATGTGTCTTGTGTTGAATCTCGTGCATTTTCTTGCGCAGAATGCCCTGCAAAAGTTAAAGTATGGATTAAAACACACAATTATATCTCTATTTATTAGGCAGAAATCTTGGCACTTCCGGTCGATGGCAAAAGTCTTCCCCAGCATTCCCTCGTCTTGCATGTGTAGGTAAACCGAAAGTATGTGATAGAAATGAACCAAACTGGAACCATGTGCAGATAACATTGAGTACATTGACTTAACATGGTACAAGTTTTTAGCAGTTCTTGTCCAGTAAAATAGGCCCACTCACACAAATAGGGTACCATTTTATCAGGAGTGGGAATTCTGGATGGGAGGAAGGTTGTGATGAAAATGTATTATTTTAGCCAAAGTTTGATGTTTGAAGGGCATGCTGCGTAAGAAAAAGGTGGAGTGATCCACGCAAGTCATATCACACTGGACTCCCCTGTGTGTCTAGCTTTCTAGTTGGGAGGCCTCCGTAGATGCCAACCAACCATGGGCCCAAATACCGCAACTACACACATCCCGAGAAAAATTAACAATCTCAATGGCTCAACGTAGCATTTTGAAGCCTTTCCTGTCGCAGGTGATAGGTTCAGTCACATAAGTAGGGCCCTGTTTTTATCAGGAGAAGAGTTGAAATGTAAGACAGTAGAACATTTGCTATTATCAACTAAATTTGTGTCTTCGAAATGTAATTCAGTTTCCAAGAAAGAACAAATTCTGCAAAAAACCTTTGAAAGAAATGATATTATGGGTAACCCCAAACTCGCTATTTCTAAACTCTAGATTTCACCTTATCTGCTGCTGCTTAGACGACTGAGCTGATCGAGTTTATAGACAACCACGAGACACAATATATCACAGCGACCAGAAAAGTCAGACGGATGTAACAGTATATTACTTTTATAGATTGGCTATTGGGGAAAAAAAGACAGATGAAAACATTATTACCCATTTCTATTTTTTCCTGCTTACTTTCATTAGATTTTGATTTCAACGATTAGTTTCCGAGCAATCTAGAAAAATAATAACACCTGGCTGAATTCAGAAGTTTGTCTACTTTTCTGAAATATAACAGTTTTATCCCTCTTTTCTCCACAAAATGCAGAATTCGCCAAAATAGGACACACTGCCTACCAACGTAAAAGGAAATTGCTAAAAAAAATTTTTTTTAATTATATATATATATCGAGAAAGGCTGAATGCCGAAACGCGAGGGCGTCTGTCTTGTCTGAATAAAGCAACCTTTTGAAAATATACCCCGGGAGTGTGGAGAATTCTTTGTTTGGAAACGGAGGAATTTGAGCAGAAATATATATATATATATATATATATATATATATATATATATATATATATATATATATATATATATATATATATATATATATATGAAGAAACTTGCCGCTTGCAGGACACCACACAGGATACCACGCTAGTTGAAAGCAACAAAGAGTCGACCCAAAAGTGCTGGTGCAAGGTGATTTAATCCAATAAAGCCAGCGCTGCCGCCATGACGCGTTTCGCCTTCGAGAAGGCTTGATCACATGACAAACTGCGTAGGAATCAGCAGACCTTTTAAAGTGACAGTGCATAATTACGTGTCATAAAAATGGAAAAAATACTGGGTTGTAAAGTGCTGCAATAGAGCGATCGACAATACATTATAAATACACATTTTAACAAAACACCAAAAAAATAATACTGTTTTGAAAATAATGTGCTTGAAATTATATGCTTTAGCAAATATAAAAGAAATTTTCCATAACTCACATCTAAGTAGAACAATATATTGACAATATATACATGATAAAAAGTTTCATCTATGTACACGAGTTGTAGCTCTTAATCCAATATATTCAGTTTGTGTGATAATAGAGTCGATCTGTACAATTTCAAAGCAGCAGCGTTTATCCAAATTCATAACACAATAAATCATACATTTTTCAATAGAGCCCTAGTGGGCAAGTCACAAAGTCTGCCAAAAACAGTTAAAGTGCTAAATAGTGATTGTGCAATTTTCTCAATAAAGTGCTAAAGATACAGACAGATAATTCCTAAAATACAAGTTAAAATCAGTTTACTCAAAAGAGTTCATTTCATTATCATCATATACAGTAATCCGTACGGAACGGGAACTAATAAGGGGGAACACAAGAAAATATTGAAAAAATATCTATATGAATTGAAAGAACCATCCGGACAGGTCTTATAGGCATACTAAATGGTACTATAGACAGGTATAAAGATCCTCTCTGTCATTGAGACCATTAGGATTTTTTGTGTTAAGCTCCAAAATGTATCTTGTCTCAAGAAGACGGAGTTTGGCCTCACGGTCACCTCCTCTTCTAGAGACTTCGACACAATCAATTAAAAAGAATTGGAGCCTATCAGGTATGCCACCATGTTTTTCTTGAAAGTGCCTGGCAACCGGGTAGTTCTGATCATGTCCAGTTATAGCGCATATGTGTTGGAGTATTCGTTTGTGGGCGGGCAGTTTGGTACTGCCCACATATTGGAGCCCACATGGACACTCCAACACATAGATTACATAATCAGTTTTGCAGGTGAGCCACTTGGAAATAGCGGTGGGATGGTTATGGAAGGGACTTTGAAAGTGCGTCCGATTGCTACCGAATCGGCAGGCTTTACAGTGTGGACACGCTTTGAAACCCTTCTTTAGAACTGACCAAGTGGTAGAGGCTTTGGGCTCTAAGGTGTTACTCACTAGAGCTTTAGACATTGAAGGGGACTTCCTGTATGTTAATACTGGTTTAGCATCCATTTTGTGACCAATCACTGGATCACTTCGGACCAAATTCCAGTTGGCATTAAGAATTTTCCTAAGCGCCCCATGCTGACGATTGTATGTTAAAATTACGCGTGGGGAACCAGTCTGAACCTTCTCTGACAAACATGTATCAGGGTTAATGTTTCTATTTCTAGAAATCAATGCCTCCTGTCTGCTAATTGAATTGGAACGCCTGATCGCCTTGGTGAGAATTTCAGGTGAATAGCCTCTGGCCAGGAAACGTAATCTGCATGCCTCTTGTGCAGCCGCACAATCGGCATCTGTACTGCAAATTCTCCTTATTCGGAGCATTTCTCCAAATGGAATGCTCCGAATCAAATGAGCCGGATGCTGGCTGTTGGAATGCAGAACAGTGTTCCCTGCACTGGGCTTCCTGTATAGTCTAGTGTGTAAAATGGTGCCTGTCACATAAACCTCAACATCCAAAAAACAAATAGAATCAGAACTCATGTTGGAAGTAAAATTTAAATTAACATTGTTCACATTAATTAAATCAACAAAAGCCTTGGCACTTTCGTGACTGCCCCTCCAAATTAGAAAAATATCATCAATGTAACGTAAATATAAAGCAATGTTGGAGAAAAGAATATTGTGGTGTTGGCCGACCAGGACCTGCTCCTCCCACAGCCCCACGTGTAAACACGCGTAGCTGGGTGAGAAGCAGGCCCCCATCGCCACACCTCTAACCTGGTGGTAGATTACGCCATTGAAGATAAAAAAGTTTTGTTCCAAGCACATTCTGGTCATCTCTACCAGCATCTTATTATGTGCCGTAGGTTGCAGTACATCCTTATTCAGATAGTAGTCCAAGGCCTTGAGTCCATCATGATGTCTGATCGAGGTATAAAGGGATGAAACATCCAATGTCATTAAAACCATGTTCTCTTCCCAGATAAAATGTTCAATTTTCTCTAGGAAGTCAAAAGAGTCCCTTACATAGGATTTCAGATGTTTGACATGGCTTTGTAAAAAGAAGTCAATGTACTTGGAAACATGCTCCAAAGAACTATCAATGGCCGAAATAATAGGACGACCTGGTGGTAAATCAATGTCTTTATGAATCTTTGGGATCAAATAAAATGAGGGAATAACAGGATGATCTTTCTTTAAGTATCTGAATTCATCATGTGTGAGTAATCCAGCACTTCTCCAAACTTGAAGTTTCTGATGTTGTTCAATCCACGTGTTCTTTACAATCTGGATATTACTTCTGCGGTAACAAGAAATATCATTGAGTTGTAATTCCGCTTGTTGGAGATACATTTCTTTGGGCCAAAGGACCACATTTCCGCCCTTATCGGCCTGTTTTACAATGATGTTGTGATCCTTTTGTAATTTAGCGATCAGTTGTTGATAACATCGATTTGGTTTAGAAATGTAGAACTTCTTTTTGTTAATTGTGGTGTAAAGTTGTTTCATATGCCGAACCACACTCTCCTGAAATATATCCAGATTGTCACGAACCATAATAGGTTGGAAAGTGGATTTGGGTTTGAATGGAGTAACATGTTGTCCTGTTGAGTCCAACAGCACTTCTCTTGATGTTTCCAAGGTTGCCTCACATTGAAGATCCCAAAGAGTATCAAAGGTGGCCTGGCTTTGACTGCTGGTAGAGACAGGATGCAATATTGTCTCAGATGTAATACTTTTTTTGGGATGTATTTCAAAAAACGTATTAAGTTTAAGCTTACGTGTAAATCGTTATATATCCATGCGCGTGTCAGCATAGTTTAAGTTGCATGGAGGACAGTATGATAATCCCAAATTTAACAGCAGTTTCCGCAGGAGTAAATTTCAAGTTGGAGAGGTTGACTACTGATTTTGTTTGGTTTTCCGCGTCTTCCTTTGACTGTGTTTCCAATGTCCCTGTTTGCCAGCGTTGTTGCCGTTTGAGGTTCCGGGTGCGCTGTTTGCGGCGTTGCCAGCGTTTGAGGTTTGCCCGCTGTTTCTTGGCGCATATGTTTTGTGGGATCTTAGAGTCTCGCGTCGATCCTGGCACAGGCAATCTACTTCCTGCTCTAGGGAAAGTTTGGTAAACCCCAAATTTGCCTCGCGATTTTGTTCTCCTTCTAGATCGCTTTCCACCGCGGAACTGAGACTCGAGAAGGAAGTGGCTGGTGCTACCGTATCTTCTCTTGCAGGCTGAGTAGCCATATTGGAACGTGCTTTCGCCTTTACTGCATCGTATCTCTTGGCGAAAGTAAAAACTTGTCCATTAAGGTAGTCAATACGATCCCTCTTAAACTTGAAAGTTTTTCTTTTTTTAATGATCTCCTCTTCTTTGGCCAAGCGAGTCATCATATCGGCTCTCATTTTGTTGATGGCATCAGTGACTTCTATTTTGGTTAATTCATCCTCTAAGGCATCAATCTGTGTTTGTAATTTGATGCGATCACTTTCGGCGTATTTCACTAAAATGCGCAAGTATACACTGGAACAGTTCAAATTAGCTTCTGCCCATTCCGCTAACATAGCAGGGTCCGGATTTTCGTAGCTGGGAGCAATGGTACTTCTCAGCCCCCTAGGCACTCGACCCACCTCTAGGTAGCGGGAAAGGGAACGGTGTTCCCACCATTTAGATTGTTCAGCGCGCATAGCGCGTTCCAACTTTTTAAATAGATCTTTTGTCGTTGTTGTTCCCGTTTCCTGTACGGAAGACGTAATGATTAACGATCCCCCGGCCGGGGAATCGGAAACATGGAATCAGCTGCCCGTGCTCGATTGCGCAGTCTGTCGGCGGCCATGATTATAGGCGCTTAATTTGTGGCTAATATTAAGTGCACAAAAACGGCAAACTGGTAATTAGAGCAAATGTCCTACCAGCTGCCGCGCACACTCCCCTCTGCCGTTTCCTTGGTGTTTTCCGGAGTTCAAAACTCGGAACCGGTCTCCATGGCACAGAAGACGAAGGCTCCGGTCGCAGTCCCACTGGAACACTTCTAAGGTAAAGCAGGGGCGTCGCTGCGTTCTCCTCGCCGGAGATAGTATGTAGTTCCGGAAAAACCGAAACAAAAACTTCCTGCTGCGTCGCCCTCGATGGGAAGGGGGGTCCTACTCGTACCTGGAAAGCATAGGTACTTTAAAGGAAGAAACTTGCCGCTTGCAGGACACCACACAGGATACCACGCTAGTTGAAAGCAACAAAGAGTCAACCCAAAAGTGCTGGTGCAAGGTGATTTAATCCAATAAAGCCAGCGCTGCCGCCATGACGCGTTTCGCCTTCGAGAAGGCTTGATCACATGACAAACTGCGTAGGAATCAGAACTTTTAAAGTAACAGTGCATAATTACGTGTCATAAAAATGGAAAAAATACTGGGTTGTAAAGTGCTGCAATAGAGCGATCGACAATACATTATAAATACACATTTTAACAAAACACAAAAAAAATAATAATGTTTTGAAAATAATGTGCTTGAAATTATATGCTTGAGCAAATATAAAAGCAATTTTCCATAACTCACATCTAAGTAGAACAATATATTGACAATATATACATGATAAAAAGTTTTATCTATGTACACGAGTTGTAGCTCTTAATCCAATATATTCAGTTTGTGTGATAATAGAGTCGATCTGTACAATTTCAAAGCAGCAGCGTTTATCCAAATTCATAACACAATAAATCATACATTTCTCAATAGAGCCCTAGTGGGCAAGTCACAAAGTCTGCCAAAACCAGTTAAAGTGCTAAATAGTGATTGTGCAATTTTCTCAATAAAGTGCTAAAGATACAGACAGATAATTCCTAAAATACAAGTTAAAATCAGTTTACTCAAAAGAGTTCATTTCATTATCATTATATACAGTAATCCGTACGGAACGGAATATATATATATATCTTCATTTACTATTCTGCCTGTTCATGAAAACAGAGAAAATGAGAAGGCTAGGTTATCAGAGCAAACCTTTTTGTTGATGCCATTTTAAAACATGAAAAACCCTTTCTTACAAACTACTTTCCTCATTTTTCAAAAACAGAAAATGCTACATATGCTGGCCATTTTCGAGGAAACTCCCAAAACTGTAGCACCCCTTAAAATCTGCAATATATGTAAATGTTTAGTATTTGTAAAGCGCGAACAATTACCCGAAGGTGTCAAAGCGCTGGGGACCGTCGGGAAGATTAAGCGAGCTATTGCCCAGAGTCACATGGAGCTGGGCAGACCCCTGCCGTCGGAGCCGGGGATCGAACCGTGATCCCCAGCGTCCAGCGTCAGTCGCCCTGGCCGCCGCGCCACACCTCTTCCACAAATGATGGGAAAAATGTCACAAATGTACCCTGGATATTCTTTTAGGGAAAATAAGTTATGAAAGCTTATGTGTGAATGGCCCTAAAATACATATAAAAAGAGACCAGTACTTAAAGGGGTCAAGAGTGCTAGATATATTGAGTAAGGACAGCTCGCATAACTATCTCCTTCCTGAGCCCCAGGGGTAGAACATTGTGTATGGTATGCACATCAGGGCTTTAAGTGGGCCGGGTCTCAAGGGGTCTGAGCACCGGCAGTTTTTTAAATGGGGCCTCGAAACGGGTCTCTATCGGGCTCTGTTTTGAGGCCTGGCACAGGCGGTCCGTTTTTTTCCGGACTGCGGTGACCGCAGTTTGCTGTCACTGCAGTCCGGAAAAAAGTGCCAGGGCGCACAGAGCCTCATAGAGACCCGTTTCGAGACAGCTGGCACATTGATGTGCGCTGCTCACTTCTCACTAGTGGAGAAGTTACGGCATGACGTCATGCCAGGTGAGCGTTGTGGGGGGAAGGGAAATCCTTTAAAGAGTCATTTTGTTTCTGGGTTTCCCTTCTCTTTCTGAAACGCAAGAGCAGCAACATTGTGGCAGGTACACCAGGGCTTTAACTGGAAGCTTTTTCAATATTATATGGAACAAGCCATAGTTGCAGCTTATTTATCTTATGCAACTAACAACCATTGAAAAAGCCAATAGTCCTTACTTGTTGTAGGTATGATGTTACTTGTATCACATATCTGGATGCAATGACGGAAACAGCAAAATACAAGTGGGGTGGCACACTATGCTAAACCAGATTTTTAGCGTGTTTTAAAGCCACACCCCTAATTACACTGGCCACGCCCCTTTGGGAGGCCCCCAGTTTTTTCATCCCACTTAAAGCCCTGATGCACATCACAAAATTATTGCAATATTTCATTAGTGGCCCATTTTGCAGTATCTGTGAATATTTGGAAATGTATGCTAAAATAGCACTGTAAAAATGTCTTCTTTGGGTGGATGGAGGGGAAGAATTCCCTGGAAAAAAAGTTGGTCTGACTCGCTTCCCTCGTTTGCAGTCCTATTCAAGGTAGATATCCTAAAAAAATCTCCAGCCACCACTACTTGCAGGCGTATCATAAAACAAAAGTGGGTGGTGCCCCCAGCGATGAAAAAGACCACCCCAGAAATGGGCATATGCTGTATGCAGTACTTCCGTAAGACTTTTTTTCAGCCCGAGCACTACAGGAATCCTTAAATTCACTGCTCTGCTAGATCAAGAACCAGCCTATTGAAACACATTACCATAATCCTATTAACTGTCAGTAGGCTTGAAGCCAGGAGTCTATTCAAACTGGCTAGTATAATTCACAAACCTGTTCAAGGAATGGCCATAAACTATTTAGCTCGAGAAATTATGATCTTGGGAGGAACCCCCCCTTTTTACTGAGTACCAATGCTCTTCAACCTGCAAGCCATCCTTGAAAAAATCTAAACCTTTGAGGCAATCATTCTCTGGGAGCACAACTAAAGTTTGGAATCTAATCTAATTTATTCTGTGTGTTTCGTTATTTGCTATGTTTACCGCAGAATCCTAACTAAATTATATATTTTATATATTTTTATATATTAATAATGTCCTGTGAAACGTGATTTTTGTTTTGATGACAACACAAAAAGCTGGCACTCACACTGATTGAACCCGGCACTTTCTGTAATACAGCCTCTGGAATTTCCTCAAAGTGGTGAAATTTGACCTAGAAAACAATGTGATGAAATATTTCAGGCCTCAAAATACTAATCCTTCTGCAATGGGTTTAGTGAATGTGAACAGGTCAGAGAAGTAGCTCACACAAGCCATGTCCCATTTCTTCCCTGTTGGTGGTAGAAACAGGCAGATTGGATAGGGAATACGTTAGTGGGTCTGGGAAGTAAACTGGGCAAGGTTTTTGAATAGTCACTTCTACAATGGACCAAGCACTGATTATAAGTGGGCCAGGCATGGCCAGGATTGCGCTCAAACAGAAGTCTAGACTTGGATTCCACCAAAACGTGTGCAGGTCCAGGGCAGGGCTCCCTTTGAAGCAAGAGTCCCAGCTAGAAAGTGTCAACTAACTTAGCAACCTAAAAAGCTAATGTAAACCTGTAAACCACTCTCTCAACTCTGGAGGGGTACTATCCCCCCTGCCCACCCCCCATTTTTAACAGGGGCGCGTACAAATGCAATGTAACATCCACTTCTCTGCTCAGTTATTGTCTATTGTATGGTTTTGTTTTTCTCCTGATGAAAACAATAAAAAGACTTGTTAAAATAATGAACGGGCCAGGCAATAGCAGGTACGCTAATGTGGGAAGCAATTCGGGTTGACAGAGAAGTACATATTAAAGAAGTGGTGGGTTAATTTAGTAAATGGAAAGTAGGGGATGTAGGGGATTGTTGTATGTTATTCCAGTGGGAAGATCACATGTTTTTAAACCTGCAAGAGAGACTGTGACTTGGATGCGCCCGAGGATGAGGTAAAGTAAGTCAGGCGCGGAGTCCTGGTCTCAGAGTTGAAAGGTGGGTTGAAGACCTCACACGATTTGAGAGGCCACCTCAAGTTCTGTTTTCTCTGAACGTTAATTAAAAAATTGTTGAAAAAAAGAAAAATGACAATGTTTTAACTAAATGATCATTCAGCCAGTCTAACGCATTTTTATGAAAAGTTTGAATTGAATTAACGTCTTATTATCAGAAGACGTCCACACCGTTTAGCTAAAAGCTAACCGTGGAGCTGGATGTAAAGTTTCTATGGAACCCAGCTAAAGCAGTGTTAGTAAAATTTAAAAACTTTCAACAAGAATAAGAACCAGATCTATTGGCTTCATTAATTATACTTTGAACGTCCCTAAAATAAGATACAGACGGAGCGTCCTTTTGAGGCATTAACGGCAGCCAGACGGATCTTCCAACTCCTCGGAGGAAGCGCGCGCGGTCATGTGCTTCTCCTCTCGATCTAACGGCTCCTTCCTGAGGCGGTTAGTCACCCTGCGGTTAGGCCCTCACACTTCCGTCTCGTGCATTATCTAAAGTCCTGGCCCTTCACATCCATGTATGGCTGGATTTCTTGTCGCAGATTTTGCAGTTACAAATAATGGGTCGGGCACAATGCAAGGGGTGAATGAGGAGGCAGAGACGGTGTAAAACTGTTCTGGGCATTTATATTCCTAATAATGGTGAGAAGAGTATGGATTCGGAATGATATGTTTGAAGGAAACCTGCAATAATAACATACAATTGTGCAACATGGGCGCGTCTGAAATCTTGCAAGTTTCGTCCGCTTACAGTGGTTAATTTGCAAAAAAATTAAATCCGGGGCTCTCGTCATGAGGAGCACGCACCAGCCCATTGCTCCTATTAGAGCCGCCTATAAGGGAACTAACTACACGTAGCGAGAGGAGGTGGCGTAATGGCCAGAGCTGCCGACTTTGGAGACAGGTTTGAGTCTCGGGTAGGCTCAACATCCTGTGATTCTGGGTAAATCACTCAATCTACCCATGCCTACAAAAAATGAATATGTTCTTAACTGCTGCTCATGAAAAGCGCCACAATACCTTTGGGCCGAATTTGGGCTATAAGAGCCGGCGGTGTTGTTGATTAAGTGTCGGTGCCGAGCACCGGAAATCACCGGGTTAAATTAAGCACTGTCCGCTTGGTGCATGAATGCATTGCTCCAGTCTATCTGCCTGGAATTATATACTACAGATCGAGACGAGAGGTAGCCTAAACAGTGAAGGCCCAAAACACTTTGAACTGGTGCAGCACTGGCGCTGCGATTGGCCAGAGCTTGTTGCATGCCCGTTCACATCCCTTTCGAAGAGGTTGACACCTGTGTGCCTGTGAAGAGAATAGCTATTTAGGCTGTGACTTGACTGTTCCACATAACAATGACCATTACTGATACTCCTCAACGCGTGGATAACCAAAGAATTAACAGAAATTCAAAATCTACCCCAAACTCTTATTTTTCTCCATCTTCACACCGAACGCGTGCTATCTAGTAGGGACGTCTAAAAATGATCACTACACATTTCACTGGTGATCGGGAGCTTATAAAAAACAGCCATCCTGGAGTTTATACACCTCTTTAAGAGAGCACACTATAGCAAACTGCTTCTGAGAAACAGAAGTGAGAAAGAGGGAGACGAGCAAAGAAAGGCACAGTGTAAGAAGGGAAGTTAGCTGTGCGAGAAGGGGAAATAAGTAGGACTTGTGGGAGGAGGCTATGAAACAGGAAAGTAAGGTGTGTTTGTGAAGTGCGTGATCTTTCTAAAGCAAAGGACAGGCCTGACTGACATGGAAATGTCCTCATCTTGAACTACAGAAACAGCAGTCCCACCCTTCATCACTAACATCAGCCAAAGAGCAGGGCCAATGCATTATTAATCAGCAGCCCCTTGCTTGTAAAGTCTTTGTGAAATTTCTAAAGGGAGACCTGCCTCCATCCTCCTCACTTCAATGTCTGGGTGTCAGCCCTCCAAACAAATGAATGCAGGCAATTCACCTTATCCGTCTGGAGAAGCTGTCTTCATCTTCCATGCTGAACTAGGGGCATCCAAAATGGATCCCTTTCAGAAGTCAGGCTCTCACAAACTTAACAGTCCTACTGTCATATATGTACTATAAGCGTACCCTATACACATTTGACATTCTCGTGGTATGTCAGCGCAATGTTCTGAATTACACATAACAATGGTACATTACACAAGAGGGGTCAACAAGCCACATTCTCACCGACACAGATAAATCAATCAATCAATCACAACATTTGTATAGCGCGCTACTCACCCGGAAGGGTCTCAAGGCGCTTGGGGGAAGGGGTCCGCTACTGCTCGAACAGCCAGGTCTGGAGTTGTCTCCTGAAGGCGAGGTGGTCCTGGGTCAGCCGAAGGTGGATGGGGAGGGAGTTCCATGTCTTGGCCGCCAGGTAGGAGAAGGATCTGCCTCCGGCGGTGGCTCTTCGGATGCGTGGTACGGTGGCGAGGGCGAGGCTGGTAGACCGTAGCCGACGGGTGGGCGTGTAGAAGGTCAGGCGGTCGTTGAGGTACTTGGGGCCCAGGTCGTGGAGAGACTTGTGTGCGTGGGTGAGGAGCCTGAACGTGATCCTCTTTTCGACGGGGAGCCAGTGCAGGTCCCTCAGTTGGCCGGAGATGTGACTGCGTCTGGGGATGTCCAGAATAAGTCGGGCGGAGGCGTTCTGGATGCGTTGGAGTCTTTTCTGTAGCTTGGCTGTGGTTCCGGCGTAGAGGGTGTTTCCGTAGTCCAGTCGGCTGGTGACGAGGGCCTGGGTTACCGTCTTCCTGGTTTCGGTCGGGATCCATCGGAAGATCTTGCGAAGCATGCGAAGGGTGTGAAAGCATGATGAGGATACGGCGTTGACTTGTCTGGTCATCGAGAGGGAGGAGTCCAGGATGATGGTCTGGTAACACTAAAAGTCCCAAAACACCGTACACTGCCACTACCACTTTATATGCTATATATTTAGGACAGGGACAGAGGTCCTCTGTCTATTAGGAGGGTATGCTTGGTGCACCCCTTAAGTTCACACGACTTGTCTCCATGAAAGAAAACAGAGCGGGATGAGCTAACAATAACATATTTTTATGTGCTTTGCTTTTTCTGTGGTAGAGCCTTATGATGGGTCTTTTCTGTCCGTGCGAGGAAATATAGCACTGCTGCTGTAGGGGGTGCTTGCGAAGTAAGCTTGAACTTTCAGACGTTTCTGCATGCACTCGTTTCTGAACACTTAACATATAATTATATATTGTTTGCCATCACAAGAAAGTCAAAGAGCTAAAGGGGTAATAAATAAAAAATGGTTGTAAACCGGGCGCCCCAAATATATATTGCCCAGGGCCCCACAAATCCTTAATATTTCACTGTCAGACCCGGGCCATGCAGATTATACACCGTACACTGCATGCAACAGCATTATACTGGTAAAAATGCACACACCAATACCATCTATATTAATTAGGATGACAGAATCAGGTGCTAGAATGCAACGTCATGCCTCGGTGTTCTGAATGGCCTCAGCACTATGAACGTTTAATAAACCACCATTAACATATTTCTTCTATTGAAATAGTTTTCTTTTTTTTACCTTGAATTAGCAACATTTTTGCCATTTTTTCTGTCTTAACACATTCTGATGAGATTGCATTTTTGGGATTTGTTGTAGACAGAGGCAGGCGCGGTGCGTCCATTGGGGCGTAGGGGCGTAGCCCCACTAGCCACATGGACCACCGTCACGGCTGCAAGGACACATATCGCATGAATGCAATAAATAATAATCATGATGAATTTATAAGCGGCACTGCCGCATGCCGCCGCCGGGAATCCTGGCAGCACCCGATTTATCCCGAGTGCGCTGCGCACAGGTTGAGTGACGTCATACTAGTCCACTGCAGCAGCAGACAGCGCAAGTGAAGCTTGGGGCTGGAACTAGCCCGAGCATGCGCATATGAAAGTTCCCCTCAGAGAGAGCGATAGGGGGTGCAGGTTTAACCGGGCCGCAGCACCCGGCGTTACAAAGGGCGACTGGGGCGAGGAGTCAGTGTGACCCCCTAGCCAATCCTGGCGCTGCATGCAGCGCCAGGATTGGCTGGTCCACCCGCGCAGCAGGGCAGGCAATCCTTTATTGGATGCCGTGCGTGGGTGGTGGCACACTGCCTCACAGCCGCACTGCAATGGCCAATCACTGTGTGACTTCATGTGAAGCCATGCAGTGATTGGCCATGGCGCTGTGAGTCTGCCTGTGACGTCGGTCCCTGCTACTCTCTCCTCCTCTGTAGCCTGTAGTCAGTGTAGTGACTCGCCTCGTGGCTCGTGCGCAGATCGTGATTCCCGCTGCCTGAGGCGCCACGACTTTCTGAAAGTTTCACTGGTGCTGCTGACTGTGTGTGCCTGTCACTGTTATCGTGACTCGTCACGTGCTCTGCGACTGCGCGTATACAGTACACACTACCAGGTAAGGCCACAGTACAGTGCATTTAATAGTAATTAATTAAGAGAAACTCAGCGTCAGTCTTTTGAGTAGGCGGCGGCCTGCTACTACTACTGCCAGTGCCTCTCCTCCGAGTCCAGTCCACTGCAGTGCCAGCCAGAATCTCACCCGGCCGTATTACATAAGCTCCGGCTTCAAGGTGTGAACCCTTCAACATAGTCAGTCCTTCCCCCGGGCCCCGAAACATCATGTACCGATGTACGCAACCCAGGAACGCCATCAGGGGCCAGGGGTCAGGTGCCAGTGTGTGTTACCATTACGGGCCCTGCAGCTGCCCACACGAGTCTGGCTGTATGAGGGAGGAGCGGTTTGCGAGCTCTGTGCTTTAGAGTTTTTTGTGACACTGCTCAGAGGCTGGACCGTGGCTTCTCTGGAAGCAGTACCCAGGCCAGAAGGGCTCTGTTCCTTCTGTAAACCAGCGAGCGGCTCGCCAGCCTGCTACCATGAAAGGAGCGCATAAATGAACCTTTTAAGAAGTTTCGAGGTCGGTTAGGTATGTGCAACCCAGCTATTCTTGTGCGTGTTGCTCGAGCAAAATTTTATCCCATGAGCTTTTCCTTTGTGCAAACAGATCTTTTTAGATCACTAGGCATTTATGTTTGCATTTCAGGTTGTAGTTTCATCTTCGTCTGGCATTGGGTTTGCTTTTGTTCACTTGGAGGCTCGGCTTTTCATTCTGCTGTTTCCTGCTTTGAATATTTCTGACCTGATACAACTTTTCGCAGCGCATACCTGTCATTTTCTACAGCTTTGTCATGTTCTTGAAAAAGCCAACCCAGCCTTTAAATTATTGTCTTATTTGCTTTGTCATGTCGATAACTGGTTCCTCCATTTAAATATCTCCTGCTATGCCAGGAAAGCACTGGGCTGGTCGGTGATCTGTGTAATGGGACACAACATCTGGAAAGCCAGTGCCATTATCTGCTTATACACACTGTTTCCCAGCACCTACACTGCCAACCATCAATCATCATCATGCTACTGATCACAAGGCCAGCCACCAATCATCAGTGTCACTCAGCACCTATCCTACACCACTTAATAATCACAGTCCTACTCACTCCAGGACCCTTTGTCAGAGTGCCACTCGCCTGTCATCAGAGTGTCACGCGGCAGTGCCACTCCGCTTTTACCTCGTGCCACTCAACCACTCATCGCTGTGCTGTTTGTCAAAGGGCCACTCGACTGTCAGCACAGTGTCATTCAGTAATGTGGCACTCAGCGCTTGCATATGCCACTCATTAGAGTGACACTTACCACTCCTTACAGTGTTCATCGGCAGAGGCCACTCACCTACCATCACTGTTGCATTCAGTAATGTGGCACTCAGCACTTTCATATGCCACGCTTCAGTTACACTCGGCACTCATTACTGTGGCATTTTGCACTCTAAGGAGCCACTCATCAGAGTTCCACTCAGCACTCCTCACAGTGCCCATCGGCAGAAGGCCACTCACCTTCCATCACTGTGGCACTCGCTACTGTGGTACTCTACAATGCCATGTGCCACTCACCAGATTTCCACACAGAAATCATCACAGTGCCACTGACCTTACAAACTGCTAAGAGTCATGGCACCAATGTCTCAGCAGAGTGCCACTCAACTCTCCTCACAGTGCCAGTCAACTTAGAGGCTCTCGACATTCATGACTCAGCACTCATCAGAGTGCCACTCATAACACTGCATCTCATCTTAGTGCCACGTAGGTGACATTGCATTGCAACTCAGAACTTATTACATTGCTAATCATTTAAGTGCTTCCCAGAAGTCATCGCTTTAGCGTGCCACTCAGCACCCAGAGGGGCAAACACCTCTGATCTCAGTGCCACTCACTTCAGTGCCACTCTTCTCAGTGCAACAATGCAACCATCACATTGACTCAGCATTTACTATAGAATCCCTCACCAGTCATCCAAGTGCACTTACCACAACACCACTCAGCTTTCAACACTGCCAGTCAGCACCTGCATCAGTTTCCTCATCACAGCACGGGCCATCACCATGAAACACATCACAGTGCCATTCAACAAATCACAGTTCCCATCAACCCCCTTAGCAGTTCCACCCGAGGCTGTTGTAGCGCCACTCACCTCTTGAAGGACTTCTTCTCAGCACAGTACCATTCCAGCCTTTCAGAGACCCTCTCTGCAGTGCCACTGGCACGCGGCACTCACCACAGCCCACCCCACCCATTCACAGTCCCACACAAACAGTGCCACCGAGCTCAAACAGTGGTGCACAGCACTCAAACTCACACGACACACCCCACAACCAACGCGCTTCTGGGCACTGTGTAGAGTCAATCTTTCCATAACTACAAAGACATTCAGCGCCCTTTAAGTTAGTGCTCAATCAATCAAAAAAAGCTTTATTCGGTTGGATTGGTGAAATGGAAAAGTCAGTGTAAATGAATACCAAAGAAGCTAAAAGAATTGACAGAAGGAATGTTGGCTGGATATTTAGGAGGTGTTACATGTGAGCATTTTGATAACTGTGCCATTGAATGTCTTGCCTGGTTTTATCTGATTTCTGGGAATCCGGCGAGCAGCTCATGAGAAGCGAATGATCCCGGAAGAAGAAAGGGGGGAATAACTGCACTTTCACAATTGCAATTGCTTTATTAACCTTCCTGCTTTCTCAAATTTGCATGAAAATGTCCGATTTTTCTTCTCTTTCACGACTTTCAAATGTCACCAGCCGTCCCTGGACAGAGGGGCGGGGCAGGGCACCCCCTCTTGTGTCTTTGTCCTTCATTAATGCTGACCCATCCTTTCCTGCTGGTTACTTTACAGAGGACTGCTTAAACCAAGACAGTGTGGTGGACGAGAAAGCAATGGCAAAATAAACGTATCAAGCTGTAAATGGCCTTCAGACAGCCAGCCGAATACTTCAGCTGAGGCTGAGGTCCAGTCTGGAAGCCCCAGCCGAGTCAATGGCAGCTGATTTTTCTAAAGAACTCTTGGCCCAGTGCTTGTGGCGCCATCAATGAACCAGGGTATAATCTGGAGAACGCAGAGAGGATGTGATCTATATGAAAAATAAAAAAGCCAGGCTTAGGGAATAAGCTGTGAAGTCTATTAGTTAATGAACAGGAATGTGAAAATCTCTTTGCTGCTATCGCCCCTGGTCATCTGATCAGTGGCCTAGGATTAGCCTTCACCCAGGAAGGGTGAGAGACTACGTGAAGTTACAATGTAGATGAGTGTTGGGTAGGGCAACAATGACATGTTTCGGAGATGTAGGGGCCCATGACCAACTCACATAAATAATCCTTATTAAATCTCTCCTCAAATGAATTATTGGCTGTTGCTCCTTTATCAAAGAGCGGGAGCCAGCTGGCCGGGACGAGCAACCTCACATAATTCTGATCACCATCGACCCAAACAAACCTAGCGTGGTGGTTCTAGCAGATCGCTACATTTAATTGTTCTGCAAAAATTCACATGCACTCGTAAACGTCGTTCAGCTTCTTTCATGCAACAGAAATAATATTTCAATATAAACCTAGAAGATGCTTATCAATATGAAAGTTTGGTCAATTTGTCAGTTCCTTGCGTAATGGGTTAACCAGGAATCCCTGAATAAAACACTTAGGGCCAGATGTAGGTCGCCAATTACCGGTCGGTAACGGCCCATTTCCGCCGTTACCGACCGGTATTTGGGAATTGACATGTAGGGGGCATATTATTTACAGAATCGGTAATTTTACCGATTCGGTAAATATACAGAGTCGGTAAAATACCAAATCGGTAAATTTACCGATTCTGTAAATCAATATGTAGGTGGCACTGTAATCAGTGCCACAGGCCCTTAACGAATCGTTATTTACCATGGAATACTATTCCATGGTAAATAACGAATTCCTGTGTACATGCACATCTGTGCATGTACACCTGTGCCATGTGGCACACAGACATGCCCTATGGGCATGTCTGTGTGTCACATGGCACACAAGCCAGAAACAGGGGTGCAACAGGGTGTCAAAGTGCCACCCTGTCCCCCTTGTAATTTCGGTATTTTTACCGATTCGGTAATTACCGAATCGGTATCTGCCATTGAATCCTATGGGCTTCAAGGCCCATAGGAATCAATGACAAATACCGATTCTGTAAATACAGAATCGGTAAATACCGAATCATACCGATTCGGTATTTTTACCGATTTTTTTACCTACATAGCAATTACCGAATAGTGAATACCGAATCGGTGAAATTCGGTATTTACCATTCGGTAATTTGCTATTACCTACATCTAGGCCCTAATCTCATGTTCTATTGTTACGTCTGCAACTGGCTATTACGAAGAGCTTATTATAACGCCTTTTCTTTGGTTTTTGTAACAATCCTTTGATACGTTGACGCTTCGGTTATTTTGATCATGCAGAGCTTACTGAATTTCCGGGAATGGACATGCTGTTACCGATTACTATTTACCATTCTCTCGAGAGTGTTTGTTTAGCTCGTTCATGTCACAGAGTTTTTGTTTATAAATATAAAAAATAAATGCTTGCCAAAACCTTTGCTCTACTTGGCAAACGTCTTTATCGTTTCCAAAAACATCATTACATAAGTGCGAGAGCAAGAAAACGGGTCTGGAGATTAAACCGAGTTTCCACATCACCTCCAATTCAAGAATCCATTGCACTAATGGCCTCGGTAAGCACAAGGAAAAAGCCTTCAGCATCCTTGCACTCATACGCTGCCCTTAAAAATATGCAACAAAATTGTGAAAGATGAAGAACAGTTACAAAGGGAAAGTGAGTTTTCAGTCTATCTAAAGCATCTATAAAATGGAGTCCAAACGTCCACTGCCTAACCGTTTGGATGCTGGTAATCCATCCTTCCAAGAAGGCGATGCTGTATCAGTACCCCACTAACCACCCGTTAAAGGGCTCTATAACTGGTTAAAGGGAGTGCTCAAATTAATACAAATTTGATGTGTGTGTGTATATACCGCTGGGTAATAAATGATGTACATTGTGGAAAACAAGCAGCTGCACTAATAATGAATTTCACGGTACACGTTTTCACTCGTAGAACTACCCTACAGCTATACTTGAGCATGTAGGACCAACTGTAGTAAGAACTGGTCGCAAAATACTTGTTGCAATTTGCAACTAGTATTTTTGCGACCAGTGTGGTAATTTACAAACCGACCTATGTACTCACAGATCTGAACGCAAATAACCGATTTCTAGTGGGTCGCAATTTGACCTACCTCATGAATATTAAAGTAGATGAGGTAGGTCGCAAATTGCAACCCACTCGAAATTGCAGGCATCACAGGGATTGTGGTATGCGGATGTTAGCAGACCACCACGTCTGTGATTGCTTTTAAATAGAGGATTTGTTTTAAAAATGCAACTGGGAGGCGTTTAAAAACAAAAAAACGAAAAGTCTTTGGAACCAATGCCTACTCTTAAAAACTGTTCTTGTCATCAATTAGACAGGGGTAGAGGACCTTTGGGAGACCTTTCCGTTTGCGAACAGGAAGGAGGTGGTAAAAAATTGTTTTGCAACCTGAATTTGGTCCGCAACATTAATACAATCCAATCTGTCATTTGGAAGGGATGCCCTAAACATGCCCCCATCCAAAAACCCGAATAGGTACTAGGTCGGAAACCCAAACTGCGATTCAGTAACTTGATACAGAATCGCAATTTGTGGTTTGTACATAACAAAAGGCATTTTTGTGATCGCAAATTGCCAGATTCTGCAAATGGGGCCGTTTGCATCCACAATACGTCGTACAACTGGCCCATGTTGTGAAACACACTGAAAATAATTAAACACACATACATGCACTTCTAATTTTCTCAAAGTGAATACGGCATTCCACCTTTATATGGAAACATGGGACAACCATAAACCCCAGCCCACACCAGCCTAAGATTAAGTAAATGTTCCTGTTTCCAATTCAACATGCTGCTTTTGTCAGTGAAGGTTAAACAAGCAGATTTATCTCACTGAATTTCTGTGAAGCAACCAACAATCGACAGTGTTTCAATGACTAATGAAACGTCTCACAAGGCAGAAAAAACACACGTCAGAGGTTGAAGCCCCACAAATAATGTCGGACATGTACAAAGTATTAACTATTGAACACTACTCACTAAGCCTAGTGGAAGACAAGAAACATAGTAAATGTCCTCAGGAGTGGACAACAAGTGAAAATTAGGAGTAATGTTTATATTAACAGTCTAGAAGAGATTTGGTTTTATTTAATAAATATCTAGTTGGACCAAGTACAGTGCTAATACGAAATGTTATTGGTCGAATGTTTACAGAGATCTTTATAGTGAGGCTGGATCTGTTTCTAAGTGATGCTTGTTTTGCTAGTTAAGGAGACTAAACCACAGGGAAGTAAAATGTTTGACCAATATCACAAAATGGGGTCCATGGGGGAGACCAGTGTTAGAACTCTGGGCCTTCTATGCTAAGGGTGTTGCAGTCTACAAAGCCTCTAATTCAGTAAATCAGAGAGTTTGCGAATGAAAAAACACTTTTTCAAATGTGCTAAGCCCATTTAACAAATCCAGAAAAGGTTTTCTGAATAGTTAAATGGGCTTAGGAAACCATACTAAATTGGTATTTGGAAGTGGTGTGTTTAAGAGTGTCCATTCAAAACACTGACTCTTTACGGTATGCATTAATGTTCTGAGACCAGATTCATATTTTGCAGACACTTCCCCTTTTGAGAATGTTGACAAAATTATTATTTAGGAGCAGGCACCATGGACCACAGTCTACTTGCAAACAAGTTTGTAAAATTTTCATTTTTAAGTTTTACCTGCATGCTTGCAAAATCTCTTGCATAAAAAAAAACCTTAAAATGGGCTTAGAGCCCGGCTAATACTTACCTGAACTTACCATTTGTTCATTCCAAAGTCGTTCTAATTTACATGCTTCTGACTGGTCAGCACGTAGTCACTTCCTGCCATGCCGTGGAGCTTGGCCCAAGTACAGCTTCCGGTCACTGGCCACTGGCTACTCTGGCTATGCACTGTGAAGGTTCTTTTTTTTTCCTCATTTGCTACCAAGCAATCCATACGAGTGTGTCTGCAGGCAGTCTTCTTTCCTCGCAACTTGCTGTCGCTGCTCCTTCACCTGCTCGCCCTCCTCTCTCGGTTCATCCAGCTCGTGCCTGCATAGGTACTTTATTTTTTATTTTTTATACTTTAGCACTTCATCTGAGTCCATCAATTTGCAGGCTGACTCTACCTGTCCCTCCAATCCCTGTCCCTCCAATCCTGCCCGTTTTTAGGTCGAGGACTGCGTCGCACTGCGTAGCAGTGTGGGCGGAGCTCCGAGATTTTATGTTTCTTAGTAGGGGGCTTGAACCCGCCCCTCTTCTCCATTGGCTGTCTTCCTAAACGGAGGCCAACCATTGGAGGAGAGGGGCGTCACTCGGTGCAAGCCCCGTCTTTTTCGGATTGAGGGGTGTTTTTTTTTTGTTTCTTCCCTCTTTTTCTTCTCATTAGCTGAGAGAAAGAAAAACACGCCCCTCAATCCAAAAAATTACGGGCGTTTCTCCGAGCCATTTCCGAATGACCTCGGAGAAACATGGTGGTGTGGAGTGCTCCTCTCTTGCCTTCCGATCTCTGGAAGGCAAGAGAGGAGAGCTCCACACCACCATAAGGGGGGCGAGTGCTTGCTTTGATTAGTGAAAATATGATAAACGGAATGGTCCTATGCCAATATAGGTCAACCTATTGTCTAGCTATTCTTTAACTAGAGCATCTGTGGTAGTAGCAATTACGGTGACATCCGTCTGCTACTTACACGGACCGCCGATAAATTCAGCTTTACATCAGTCTCCTCTTCTCATCATTTGACGAACATTTGGCTGTATTGTTAGCACTTCCGGGTCACAGACAAACCAATCCCACGATTGAACGTATTTTGGGAGTCAATCCAACGATTGAATGTATTTTGGGAGTCGTCTGGAAGTGGTTGGTAACTGCTAGGCTTGTAAGGTAATCTAGGATTCGCGAGCCAGGGCCACACCAGCCAATCGTAGTGAGCCAATCGGAATTCCGAAGTGTTGATTGGCTGTGGAGGCGACGCGTGCTTTTGTCGTTATACCGGCTGCGGGTGATTAGCGTGTCAGCCGCGGCCGGGTTTTAGTTGTACCTCTGCTTGAGGTAAGTTGTCCTTGAAACGGACAACTTTTTTCCAGCGGGTGAGGCAAGGATAGGCTGCTGCTGTTCTGAATATGAGGGGATTCATGGGAGGGAGAGAAAGCAAAGCAGAGTAGCGCTGCAGGATTTGTGAGTGAGCGGTTGTTGGATGTTTTGGGGTGTTTATGACATAGTCTTAGAAGTCCTTTGCCCATTTTTGGGGAGGGTAAGAACTTGGGTGACTTCCATTTGTGATACGGTCAGGACTCGGTAGGGTATTGGGTGATAGTTTATGGAACACCTTTTATAGCTGGGGTGACCGCCTATCGCATTTTGTACGGACACTCTAGCGATCATAGTTCTGTGCCCTTGAAGGTTAAAAGTGCCCATACGGGTGCCGTTGTGTATCAGGATAGGAGGCTGACACTATGCTTGAATCTCATTAGCAGCCGGTAATAAAGTACGCTCCGCCTCTTCGCTCTCTTCCTCCATTGTACGATGTTGCGCGCAGCCCTGCCCAGGGGCGCCGGGGAGGCTTGAGCAGCAGCCGGCGGGCAGCGGCCCCCCGAGTCCCAGGGAGCTGCAGCTGCCCGAGGCGTGAGGAGCCGCCCGTCTATCCGGCTCCATGCGCTACGCTCAGGTGCAGGCTGCATGCGGTAAGTTCGGCTTGTCATCCCTTTTTTATATGACACAAACTCGCGTGGAGGGAGGGCTTGGGGGCAGATGTCAACATGTTTTATATCTGTGCGCTCCTGTGCTGCTCATGACCGTCCTGTCTGCCTGTAGGCAGCAGGGATCACGATCCGCCGATACACCGACCCAGGGTGATAACGTTTTAGTCAAGAAGTGCAAGTCACAGAAGCCCGTTGTTTTTATGGTTTTCAAATTACTATGGAGAATATTCACTCCGAAATGTACAGTCTCCTCATCGAAACCTACATTAAGGATTCCAAAGAAAGGGAGTTTCTCTTCAACGCCATTGAAACCCTACCTTATGTTAAAAAGAAGGCCGACTGGGCTATGCACTGGATTGGAGACAGACCCTCCAACTCCACCCCTCCAACTCAAACTCCACCCTCCAACTCAAATGCCACCCTCCATGCACCCTCCAACTCAAACTCCACCCTCCAACTCAAACGCCACCCTCCATGCACCCTCCAACTCAAACTCCACCCTCCAACTCAAACTCCACCCTCCATCCACCCTCCAACTCAAACTCCACCCTCCAACTCAAACTCCACCCTCCATCCACCCTCCAACTCAAACTCCACCCTCCAACTTAAACTCCACCCTCCATCCACCCTCCAACTCAAACTCCACCCTCCACCCTCCATCCACCCTCCCCCCTCCAACTCCACCCTCCAACTCCACCCGCCCCTGCCCCCTCGTTGCTTGTGCTTGCTCTCCTGCCCCTGCCCACTCGTTCGTTGTGCTTGCTCTCCTGCCCCTGCGTGTGGGTGCTAATGCAATAGGTCTCGCATATGCAAACGATTAAGCTATTGGCAATGTAAATGACAAGGCCATTTATTTATGATTTAAAAAAAAAAGTGTCATGAGCAATGCCAATAGCTTTACCTTTAATAATGCCGAGACCATTGCATTGTAAATGCTTGTTGTTCTTGGTGGTCTGCTAACCAAAAGCAGGAAACCCTCCCTGTGATGGTAGTGAATCGAAGTGGGTCGCAATTGCAACCTACCTCATTAGTATTCATGAGGTAAGTTAAAATGGGACTAGCTAAGATTCAGTATTTTATAAACTGACCTATTAGCACATAGGTCGGTTTGCATTTGGTACAAATTGAAACGACTTTTACCAAATGCATTTTTATTACGACACCCTTTGTTCTTTTACTTTCCCTATTAAATAAAAAAAAACACTGCCTCCTCTTGCTTGGTGGATTAAAGCCTGTGACGCACTGGCAAGTAGGTGATGATCATCTAGCAGGAAAACCATTTCATTTGTGCTCTGATATAAGAACACCACATCATTAAAAAAATCATCAGTCATTAACTGGGTGCAATACATTATTACAAGACAATAATATAGTTATCCCCTTCCTCTACTTTCACGCCACTGCTGGGTTTGAGTGCTCTCCTTCTCACTCTGCAACCTCATCTGCAGAAGGATGGAACGTTGCTACATCTTCGAGCAACAGTAGCATTCTTATCTCAGCTTAAACACTACAGTGGAATGCATATTGTGAACCATCTACCAGCAATGCCTCCTGCGGACTTTCTCGCTTTGTCTTCTGTATGCAGGACACTGTGGGAAGGCGGGAGGCGGGGTGGCAGTCAGCTGCCAAATCCTGCACAATTGACCTACAGTTTTGGGGGCTATGCCATATTAGTGGCAGTTCAAAGGCCCTCATATTGACTGAAAGCTGCTTGCTCACTTCGACCTCACAACACAGGAACAAAAAGGAAACCTGAACCTGAAGCAGTATCAGTGTTTACTTTTGCTGCTTTAATACACAATGTTTGATTTGTTCCTTGCTAAAAAATACAATCAAGGAAAGTAAAGAGTGCTGAAAGAGACAATCATGGCTCTCAATTGAATTTAATGGTCACAAGGTCAGCCCATGAACAGTGGCCTTTACAGACAGTCTTGTGTTAATGCCTTAGTATATGTATCTACAGTCAGGGAAGAGGGGAGTTGTTCTGTTATCAATGTTCTAAAGCTAAAGATCAGGCTCTATTGACAGGGTAGATGACAAATTCCGAGCAGATCTAACGATTGAAGATATGTTATCTATTGCATGTTCAGTAATATGCATTTATCTTAGCAATGTACACAGCTAAATACTATATTCTAAACTGTGCCTAGAAAGAAAGACAGAAATGCACTATGACTTTATATATATATATGCACAATATTGTATTTACTGCAAAAAAATTAATACAATCTGTTTTTTCAAAAAACAATATGTGACTACAGCCCCATGTACTACTGTGTAAAGGAGTCTGTTACTACATGACTCAAAAACTGCATGTTGGACCCGTACGTCCTCTGTGCTTGATTACTCTTGTTCATTGGTCCTTGGTCGCTCAGTTTACAGAAAGGGAGTTGCGATGAGTGAGGCAATTGTACAAAGAGTACAATGCTACATTGAAAATCTCTTATTCAGGGATTGGTCCGCGGTGAAGACAGGGAACAGAGATTGCCCTTCCTGCATACAGGGTGGACTCCTTCATGGAAGTGAATGCCTTAGAAAAAGCTACCTGATCCTGCTGGGTTGCTGGATGGAGAACATATGCAGGGACTGCTCCAAGTCAGCCAAAGCAGTATCCCCGGCAGGATATCACTCTGGCCAATCACAACTGCCCAGGTATTGCAACTTCTGGGATTACAGGGAGTGACTGTGGGCACAAGCTAAAATTCAACGCTCGCTTGACACCCTACTAAAGGCAAACCCATAATCTGCCCTGCTTCTTGGTCCTCTCTACAAACCCTCTGCCCTCACCTTGCAACTCACACAAGCCCCTGCGACTTCCATTTACCACTTGCTCCGAGCAGGTGGTAGACGGTAGGTAGAATTGACCACAGAAAAAGCGATCACTATGTGGTAACCACACAGTAATTCTAGGCTTGACTGGTTAACTCCCATTCTGGGCATAAAAACCTGTAATTGCAACCCATAAATCGTGCAATTCATAATGAGGCCTAAGTGTAACTGGAACTACTAAGAACTCTTGCTTGGCAGTCTGGGTTCCAAGTTCTTGATAGATTCATTAGGATATTTTATAGATAAAATCAAATGCAGAAAGCTCAGAAAGCAAATTCAACAAAAACAACATACTGCAAAAGGATGCAGTATCGCAAGAGAACTCATGACCTTCACTGACGTACTAATAAACAGAGAAAAATTAACATAACATACATTTGTCCTGAAATTTGTCAGGGCCTCACTATGCAACATTACTTTTGAACTGAACTGCAGGATACATATCCCAAGATTTCATAATATATGTAACAAACAAGATACAATTATGTACAGTACTTAATATTGTGGGTGCCTTGATTCTAAGCGCTTTTAATTATGCCAGAAAAGGGAGCAGAGCTATGGTGATCTTGCTAGAATCATGGGTTCTTGAAGGCTGAAAAGGTCCAGATTACTTTAGATATAGTGCAAATCCCTCAATTCATGCATTTTAACTGCTGACCACACTCTGAGCCCTACCTCCAATTGTGGTTTCTTGAAATTCATCAAACTGCCCTTTGACGAAGCGAAGCACGAGACTAGACTTCCCCACTGCCATATCGCCAAGAAGCACGAGCTTGAATTGGCAGATCTTCGTTTGACCTAAGCCATTTGTCCTGGACGTTGTTCTATTTGCCATTGTCCTTAACCCTCAGCCAGGTGCTTTTGAATTCCTTAGGCGTCCTCCTGTGATGTGTGTTTTCGCCAACCAGATGAATGTGGAGCAGAATTAGCAGGGGTCCTCTTCTAATGACAAATCTGCAAAACAACCACAGAAAAGACAATAAGCACTTGCCATGCACGTGAGAGGCAATTTCACGAAGACCGACTTTCAAGACCTATATCTGACTAGAATGCATTTAGCACTGTAAATTTCACAATCTGTTGCTTTTTCAAAAATGTCTTCTTTGGGTGGACGGAGTGGGAGAATTCCCTGGAAAAAAAAGTTGGTCTGACTCGTTTCCCTCATTTGCACAGTCCTATTCAAGGAAGAGATGATGGCGGTATAGCCCTTCCAACTATACAATTATACTATTGGGCAGCTTAATTAAAAGTAATAAACTGCTGGATGCATGCCCCCCAGACGGACCCAGCGTTTCAGGTAGATAGGCAAGGGATGGGAGAGGAAGGGGTCATGTCAGTACTGTACAATAGAAATAGATCCAAATTACTAGTTGGGCCAAATGCACACACAGTTAGCACATGGTAAGCGACACATGTCAGGTTAGGATGGCGGGGGGTCCTCACACAAATGACACCACTCTGGAATACACAACGACTTGGGCGGTTTAGAAATAGTAAAGGATTCAGCAAGTGGGACGCGATAGGCATATCAACGGTGGGTGATCTTTGGAAGAAAGGTGAAGTGGTCTCGTTTGAACACCTAACTCAAAATACTTCACCGTACATACTTTACTAGAGTGACCCTCTACAAAATAGGGACGGCTTCACATCAGTTCTGTCTGCGAGACTGTGGGGAAGAGGGTACTTTTTATCATACTATATGGGAGTTTCGAAGATTGTGGCATACTGGGTTAAGATAATGAGGACTGTATCACAGACTGTGGAGGTGTCATTGCTTCCAGAACCAAAGAGATGCCTGCTAAATATGTGGGTACCGAATGATCTGAGCCACCCAGCGCAGGACTGGGTAACGCTGGGATTGATGTTCGCGAAACGGAATATTGCAAAAAGGTGGGATTGAGGAGAGCCACCTACACTACAAGAGGACTCACACTGTCCCCAAACATCTGGCCAGCCTGTCTGGGCCCTCCTCCAGAACCCAGAGAGGAAGTAAAGAGCCTGGGAGTGTGGCTTGACACCGACCTCTCGTTCAACGTGCAGGCAAAGAAAGTGGCCGGGACCTGCTTTGGTCTTTTGAAGTCATTGAGGAAAGTCCTGCCCATCCTGCCCCCCAACTCCCAAAAGTTGCTTATTCAAGGCCTAATAATCTCGAGGCTTGACTATAGCAACGTGATATACCTGGGCGCCCCAGAGATGACCCTGAATAAACTTCAAAGAATTCAGAATACCGCGGCCCGTATCCTCACGAATACCCCTGCCAGAGCGTCGGCCAAACCGGCCTTAAAACTCCTCCACTGGCTCCCCATAAGAGAGCGGGTCAAATTCAAGGCCCTGTGTCTGGCCCACAAACTACGACGAAATCAAGGCCCCCCTGCTCTCAAGAAATTCATCGCCCCTTACAAATCCTCAAGACCTCTCCGTTCTGACACCGAAAACCTCATTGTTGCCCCCAAATTCAAGAGAGCTCGATCGGGAGGAAGGCGTTTCTCAGTCCAGACTGCACGACTTTGGAACGCTCTCCCCCGAGCCCTGCGTCTCGAACCTCAATACCTCCGGTTTAGGAAACAGCTCAAAACCCACCTCTTCCCACAGTGAATCACTCCTGGCCCTTATCTTGTTCCTTGTTCCGCCCTCCCCGTCCTCTTCCTTGTCCCTCCTTCCCTCTCCCCCTCCCTTGGTCCACTGTACTCAGGAGATAAGATTTTTTAGCGCTGGGATACCTCCGGGTGACTACGCGCTCTACAAAATAAATAAATAAATAAAATAAATAAATAAAGAGTGGAGCGCAGATATGGATGAGGCTATGGTGGCAGAGAGGGCGGCATATTTGCATCGGGGATGTCCGCAAAAATGGGGAAAAGTTTGGGGAGCTTGGAACAAATTCTGAGGGTATATTTGCGAACCACCAAACATGGAAACTGATCAGATATCCGATTAAAGGGGGAGGAGGAAGGATCAGAGTTTACTTACTGTTAACGGGATTGTTCCTGATGCCACGGGTAGTAGTGAGGTATGAGATGTTGACAACATATGTGCCGATGGATGATGAACAATGTGTATATCATGTGATTTTATGGTGCCCTAAGTTTGCAATAAAATATTTTTAGGAAAAAAAAGGAAGTTACTTAAAGCACAGGAGTGTTGCAAGTAGTTCTATGATTGCAAACAGGACAATAAAATTGGGTGTTTTGGTGAGAATCTAGCAGCCAGGTGTGTGTAATAAAAGCAAGGGAAAGTTTTATCATTCGGTAAGAGTGGTGAAAATGTACTGCAATTTAGTTTTGTTGGTAAATGGTAATGTATGGCACCTGAGTCATGTTTCCTTAAATAAAGGAAAAGACAAAAAAATAGCTGGATTTGAGTAAGTGATTTTGGAACTGGTGATTCAAAGCCACCCAGATGGAATTGATTATTTGAGGAAGTCCTTAGTAATAACCAAAGTACCAGAGATGTGAGTGACGGGGGAGACGTTGGTTTAAGTGGTGTTCCGGCTCAAACCTGTAATGAATCAGCTTTACACGGCATGGATGGAACAAAAGTCGGTAGGTTTGACAGGAGGATTGTTAAATTCATGAAATTCAAAGATGTTTGTGCTGAATAATGTTGGATGGAATTGAATTTAATGTATTTATGGTTTAGGTGTTTATGTATGTATTTACTTATTGTTGATTTATATGCGATAAGATACGTTGTGATGTTTTATACATTCATTATTAGTTGACCCTTTTGGATTTCCGTAGTGGTCTAAGTTGGAATGCTACGAGAAAACATGGAATGTGGGGGAGAAGCTGTGAAGAGGTTGGGAAAACTGATCCATTTGCTTTCCTTCCTGATGTGCCAGGATGCACGACTGTAACAAACGTTCCTAAATTAGAGTAGTCTTGTAAAAAAATGAAGTAAAACAAAAATTGTAGTAAAATATCATTGTCTCTACGTCCCTCATTCCACTCATTATTTGTGAGGTAGTGATGGAACAAGGACTCGTAGAAAAGAGACTTGCTCGGAAGCAATGCGTCCCCGCACTCATATAACACCCCCTAACCCTGCCCCCACTATTCGGTGGCAGAACTTGCTGACGGCGCTGGTGCGGCACGAGCGCATACAGACAACCTGGGCTCGCACCGATGAGCTGCGCTAATACGCCAAGCGTGTGAGCACGGGCCTTGGGCCGACGGATGGAAGCTGCAGGCAAGTCTGTATTTGTTCCCCGGTGAAATTAATCCAGAAAAATGTGGAACACTTTGGCTGGAAATGTCCTCATTCTGTTTTCTATGCAAAAGAAAAACTTCAGGACATGTTAGTTTCTCAGGAGCGCTGCCAATGTCCAAGCGGCCTGCTCCCCCACTTCTTAAACTTGTAAACTCCAGGGACGGTTACTGTGTGGGGGGGCACGGGTCGTGACGTCACTGCAGCCACGGCCTGGTCGTTTTTTCAGTGAACTATGTTAAATGGTATACTTTGGACAGAGAACACTCTGCACACAGCCCTGGCCAATGAGGAGTGGGCAGAGTGCGTGGCGGCACCTGTCACCAAATTCTGCTTTGGCTGCATGCCGTGTGCACCGAGTGAAGGGCATGGCTATACTCTGGGTGTGGTTTTGTACCCTTAGATATCACTGTGTACAGGCTTCGGCTGTTCACAATAGGCTCGGGACACACATCACCTGCAGCGTGTATCCTCTGACCATGAACCTTCGGCTCTAGATCCACGGCATGCCCTTTGGCCACATATCTCTTGCCCCCCCCCCCCCAATACTTCATAAACATAGAACGCACACTTAACAGCTCGTTCATTTAATTGAATATCTGGTGTCCTGTCATGAACAATGGCCTTCTAGGTTGTGTATCACTAAAGTCGGAGCTGGTAAGCGGGGGGAATAATGTAGGTGACACAGACATTCTGTGCTGCTTGACTCTGGTCAACGTTGGGGCGCTGGGAGTCGCCTGGAAGAGGTTTGGCTGTAGAAGGAATACCACCTGGGGATTTTGCTCCCTGGCGCCGGAGTTCAGACTGGGGTGTCTGCTGATACACCGCACAGGGTTTTCAGTTCCCACCTTCTAGGATATTCTAGGATAATGCAAATAATCCCCTCTCTGGTTCTGTGCAGACCAGGGAAAGGTTGGAAGACAGTGTGCATACTTTGTTCCCTCCCTAGTTGTTATTTCATGGACACAGATCACAGGACTACCCTCGAGTTGGATTCCCAACTCATAACTGAATGCAATATTCCCTCACTTCATGTTAAAAGGGCTGAGGAGAAATGTTCATTTACCTTTTTCTTTGATTTTATGCAAATACCAAGCTAGCACTGGTATCCGACCAGCCATGCACTGATTGATATTTATTTTATTTCCCAAAAGACTAGGGGTATTTTCCATTCGCCCCTTTGAAATGGCTTTGTCCGTTAATTTTTTTTTTGTTTAAGGGCAGGTTTATGAAGTATTTTTTTTTCATTGAGCAGTTCAGCTATCAGATAAGCATCTCTTCTATTTTAAAATCAAAGATTCTTCGAAGAAGTTTTGTGCAGTAGGCCTCGCATTAATAAATGTTTGAGCTATTGGTGTTGCATTATTATTAGCAATGCCAATAGCTCAAACTTTAATAATGCGAGACCTATTGCATTGCAAAGGCTTGTTTAGTTAGTGAGGGAGACCTCGATGCTGAGATGCTGTGAGCCGTGGATGATGTCGGAGAGATACTGTGAGATGCTGATGAAGAACTGAATGCAGAACCTACTATCCTAATTATTAGGCTTAGAAAGAAGATCGCGGAAGAATCTCGAGGAGGAAAAGAGTGTCAGAGAGGGGTGCGACGTGATCATCGGTGTTAGAGAGGTCATCTATCCTGCCCTGAAGTCTTTGTCTCCAGATCTATGGTCCATCGACCAGAGGAAAGAACTTTTTGATCAGTGAAAGGTTGGTTAGGAATAAGGACTAATCAATCTTGAGGTATGAAAAGTAATACAAATTTGACTCTAGCGGTTTACCCAAATTGTGAGTGAGTGTTTGGGCCCAGGCGAGTATATGGTATTGGAGTATATGTTACTGGTACGCCGCTGGATCAGTTTTCTGGTAGCAGAGCTATGGTTATTATTGACTTGTTTGGTGATAAGTATTGATTTTTGATTACTGTTTAACAAAAAGAGTTAGCGTCTTGTTTTATGTCGTCTGGAAAATTCCCGGGGAATGAATAGCGGTTGGTAACAGAAGCCACACTGCAGGGAGGTTACTCGTCTGTTGGTATAGCACTGAGAAGCTACGCAGGGCTGGCAGTGTTAAATTAGGGACTACTTTATATGAAAGTCGAGTGTGAGTGAAAGCAAAAGGTTCGCTGGTGAAACTTTGGTCTTATACCACCTAGTAAGTGTAAAACTGAAGGAGTAATGAATTCGAGCTTGGATGAAGGGTAAGCAGAGGTTTTTACTCGCAGTAAAAGAGGAGTTATTCTGAGTCTCCAGAATAAGTCGAAATTCTATCCTTTGTTTAGCGGAACAGGCAGAGTAGCAAATGTTTTTATGTTGTTACTAACGGATTTTATTTTAAAGAAATAAGTGTACACATTACCTTGTGAAGGGAGGGTCAGTCGCCATAGTACTGACTTCACAGGGAGCAGCGCTGGGATTGGTTGAAGCAGTGGGCGTGAGACAGAAGCAGATTGTAAAGGAGGGGTCAGTAGTAAGGAGTAAAACTGACGTCACAAAAAGAACGCGCTAGCATTGGTCAGAACACGAGTGTGAGTCTGAGTGGTTGTTAGATAAAAGCTGCACTGGTATTGGCTATACAGACAGTGAGAGTCCAAGTTTTAATTGGACATTAGATACATTTGTTAGCATTGGTTAGAGAGAAATTTTAAGTTTGATTCTGATTTGACTGCGGGTGTGGATCACACTGACAGGAGACTTCAAGAGTTTGTGGAGTATTCTTTTAAACATTGTTTATCCAAAATGTGTGGAGCGAAAAGAGAGATGTCATTAATAAAGAAAATTAAGAAGTTCTTCAAGAAAGATAAACCAGTGATGACTAGAGAGGGAATTCTTATTCAACTGCCGAAAACGGCTACTTATTTTATGATGATGGAATGATGAGTGTGGATGGAGAATTGAATAGAACATACTAAAAGTGATGGAGATCTAGCTTTCCCAGAAAATGGTACATTTAATGGAAGAATTCTTCAGAAGTTGAGATTGAGAATGAAAGAGTTGGAACCAAGACCTAGCTTAACCCTGTATGAGGCTTTAGAAGAATGGGAGACTGAAGCATTTGAACTAGAGAGAAACAGGAGTGGGAGATATTTAGGACCTGTTCCTCGATATTTATCTATGCCAAGGAAAGAGCAGATGAAGCAATGGAGGAAAGCTATGGTATCAGTGTTAATAGCTGAGGAACAGTCAGGAAGTAAGTGTAAAGAAAAAACAAAACACATGAATGTGACAGGATATGGTGAGTCAGATGATGAATTGCTGGAGGACATTTTAACTAAAAACCCTCCACCGTATCAAGAAGGACCCAGTAGTGTCACCCCAAGTGCACCAGTAATGGGAACACCCTCAGTTTCACAAATGTTGCATGATACATCAGTTAATAGGGTGATTCAAGACAGAGAGAGAGAAGCGTTAAATAAAAATAGGGAAGAGTTAATACAGAAAATAGCCTATTAAATTTGAGCCCTGGAGCATTGACTGTACCAGACACTATAGGTACTGTTATTCCATTATATGGAGATAAATTAAATTGTCCAAAGCCCCAAGTTGCAACAACTCCTTTGAATAATCCTAGAAAGGAGGTAATAATATCTGATGATCAAGCCAGTGAGTGTGAGTCAGTCATTTCATTAATGGACCTACTGATAAGAGAACCAGTAAGTGAAACCCCAAAAGAGCTACACCCAGTAGTTCAAAAGAGATAAGACCTGTGGTACCGTAAGGAATCAGAACTTCAGCAACAGTAACTCCAGAAGATTTGGAGAGATGGGCACAGGGAATAGAAAAGCAGAGTACACCCCCAAAGATATTCGATATTTACAAATTGAAAGTAGAATAGGAAGTGATGATAGCTGGAAAAGTAGGAATATACAGGTTGGATCATTACAATGAAGAAGTACTGTTGTATGTGTGCAGGTGTAGAACTAGAAATGCAAAATTGTTTCATGAGAAATTGACAGACCTTGCTTCAGAGATGGGAATAGATATAGGAAGATCAAAAGTATTACAAAAACCATATAGAGTGGAATTTACTGATAAGGATTTTGAGAATATGAAGGTGTCTGGTAAGAAACTACAGGTTAAGGAGGTAATGAATATTTTGCAAAAATGAGGAAGTATTGATAAGTGGAGAACTAGGTGGACAACAAAGAAGGCAGAAGCTCAGGCGAAGGACACTTCATCTGTATTTTTGTTGAAAGAATCAGAGAAGGCTGAAAGATTGTTTCCCATGAAAGAGGTACCTGGGGGTGGATATGTTCATGTTCCATGGAGCAGACAGGATATTTTGTCATTTACGAATGATTTCCCAAGATTAAGAGAAAAAACAGTTGAATGGTATAATCAAGTTGAAAGATTTGTGAAAGTTTCAAAGGTTTTGTTAAAAGACTTGGATGGTTTGTTTGACATAGTGGTACATAGTGGTACCTACCGATTTGTGGACAGAGTGTAAGATTACTATTGATTGGCGAAGTGAGGAGTACCCCAGAGATTCTAAAACAGGGGCACCCTCAGATGAGGTAATGACAAAATATCACCAAGTAATTACTTTTCTGAAAGGGAAAATCCCAGCCAAAGAAACAGATTGGGTAAAGATAGATAGAACAACTCAAGAGTCAAATGAGTCTGTACATGCATATTATGAGCGACTGCTACAGGTGTACAAGCAGTATAGTGGATTCGAGAATATTGGAGATAAGGATATGGGACATTTTGTGTATTGGTTTGTGTATGGTCTGAAACAAGAGATTTGTCAAATGATTCAGCAGCACATGTTGTGTTGGCAGGGAAAACCAATAGATGATATTTTGAAGTACACAAAGTATTGTGGAGAGGATAATGAGGCCAGGCATAGAAAGTTAAAAGAGAAAATGATGTGGGCACAAGTCAAATTGGCAGAACAGAAGGAAATTAAGTTGAATGGTCAAGCTGAAAGTCAGATGAATGAACAGACTCAGAATGATCAGGTGACGAATGGTGGAAAATTTAGATGACGAATGAACAGAGAGGATGCGAAGAAGAAGTTTCCTTCTCATGGGTGCTGAAAGCTTGGACATTGGAAGAACGAGTGTAAGAGTATTCAGAATAATAATGGACCAAATCAAAATTTAAAACCACAGACGTAGAATGAAGTACTTATGAATCAGCCACAGCAGATATTTAATCCACAGTGTCAGGTGCCGCAAGCTCCTATGCCAAATTTTGCTGGCCAACCAAAGTACAGTGCGGACACCCGATTTCAAGGAGGCAGTGGTAATAAAAATTCTGTGGTTTCACAATATCTTTTACAGAATAATGAAGACGAAATTAGTCACCTGCAATGGCGGTGCCTGAGAGGGGAGGAAGAGGAGTGCGTACTTGGCGCATCCTTGCTGGTAGATCAGTCAGGTCCATTTGTTGATGGGAAAGTGGAAGGTAATGATATCACTTTTCTATTGGATACTGCTGCTACCCGTTCTAATGTGAGAACAGAAGACATCCCAAACCTACCCCTACATATTGGAAATTTTAAAGATGCATAGATTTGTAGTTTCTGATTCTAGTCCAGTAAATCTGTTAGGAAGAGATCTGTTGTGTAAAATAAATTGCACAATCTAATGCACACCGGATGGTGTTGCATTTCAAACATCTGATGAAGATATTGTATATAAAATCATGAAGGCTAAACAAGGCACAGAAGTAGATGAAATGTATTCTTTGATGACAATAAATGATTTACCTGAAGAATTAAAAACAAAAGTGAACTCAGAATATGGGACTTCACAGGAAATTGGATTAATGACAAATGTAGATCCAGTGAAGGGGACAGTAAAGGAAGGTGCAGTTTACCCCTACCGACAATACAAAATGAGTGTAGAAGTGAAAGCAGGAGTTACTTCAGAAATTGACCGAATTATACAACAGGGCATTTTGAAGGAAATAATGAATAGTCCTTTTAATTCGCTTATAATGGGACTTAAAAAGCCTAGCAGGAAATGCAGGATAGTGCAGGATCTGAGAAAGATCAATAAAATTGTAGTACCTTGTTGTCCTGTAGTACCAAATCCAGCAGTGATCCTTTATTAGATACCCTGGAATGCAGGTTGGTTTACAGTAATTGATTTATGCCAGGCCTTTTTCTCTATCCCTCTGCACCCAGATAGCCAGTATCTCTTTGCCTTTAAGTTTGAAAACCGTATTTTGGCATGGTGCAGAGTTCCTCAAGGGTATACAGAGAGTCCCTCAATTTATCAGATTCTGAAAAAGTGTCTGGAAACGTTAGTCATACCCAGAAATTCAGTCCTGGTGCAATATATCGATGACCTACTGGTGGCATCAAAATCACGAGAAGATTGTGTTACTGATTCTATTGCATTACTGAACCATTTGGCTGATGGGGGACACAAAGTGTCACCAGTAAAGTTGCAATTTTGTCAAACAGAAGTTAGATACTTAGGCCACAAAATTGAAAGAGGAGTGAGAAAAGTGAACCCAGAAAGAATGAAAATTATTAAGCAAATGCAGTTGCCACAAACACAAAGGGAGATAAGAATGTTTCTCGGAGTGGTTGGATACTGTCGGCAGTGGATTGTTGGATTTTCCCTGCTGGCAAAGCCATTGATTCGAAAGAGAGTGAAAGATCCAATTGTCTGGACCAATGAAAGAGTGGAAGCTTTTGGCAAAATTCTCTGTGTGAGGCTCCTGTCTTAGGCTTGCCTGATTATACGAATGAATTTGCATTATTCTGTTGTGAGAGAGAAAGTTGTGCACTTTCAGTCTTGATACAAAGGCATGGACTATGCCAACGACCAGTGGCATAATTATCTGCTACATTGAATCCTGTGGCTTCAGCTTTACCTGGCTGCTTAAAAGCAGTAGCTGCTACCTGTGAGAGTCTGGAGCAGAGTGAGTCAATTGTGATGGGACATCCAGTTAAAGTCTATAGTCCACATTCAGTCGAGATCCTTTTAACAAGAACGAGAACACAGCACCTTACCCCTAGTCGGATGACTAAGTATGAAAGAGTGATTATTGGAGCAGAAAATGTTACAGTGATTAGGTGTACAATGGTAAACCCTGCCACATTATTAGTAGACCCACGTTGTGAGGAAGTGAAAGACGAGGTAGATTATGATTGTTTGGACGGACTGAGATGTGCACCAAGCCCCGCCCTGATATAAAGGAAGAACCTCTAAAAGACCCAGACCACAAACTATTTGTAAATAAATGGCTCATGCCTCAGAATGGAGGGAGGAGGACTCAGTGCAGCATATGCTGTAAGCAAAATAGCTGGCGTTTTAAAGCATCCAGTTTACCGGGAGTCATGTCTGTACTAGTAGCGGAATTGGTTGTCTTAAAGGCATGCAAAATTGGGAAAAATTGGAAAGTAACCATATTTACGGACAGTTAATATGGTTTCGGGGTAGTACATGACTTTTGCCAGTTATGGATGCAGAGGGGATTTCTGACTTCTTCAGGATACCCCATTAGAAACAGTAAAAATGTTAAAGAATTGTTGGAAGCAATACAATTGCCAAAAGAATTAGCAGTGGTCAAGTGTGCCTCTCACCAGTCAGGAAACGACTATGTGACGGCAGGTAACCGATATGCTGACTAGATTGCTCAATATTGTACGAGAAATAACATGGCACTTAACAGAAAAATGGAAACAAGTGAAATCAGCTGCCAACTTCTGGTTTTCTCAGCTTTAGAAACATGGGATGAGGTGAGGTAGTTGCAGGATGAGGTGGAGGTAAGCGAGAAAGAAAACTGGATAAAATCAGGTTGTGAAAGGAGAATAGAGGATGTTGTGCTTGTGTACACAGATGGCAGACCAGTCATGCCAGACTACCTACTCTCTCAAATGGCAAGACTGTATCATGGAGACACACATGTACGTAGGGACGCCATGATCAGACTACTGAGACAGAATTGGTACAATCCAAGGTTTAGGGCAGTTGCAGAGAGCATTTGCCAGAGATGCTTAATTTGTCAGCAGCAAAATCCAGGCAGGAAGACAGTGGTCAGTTGGGCAAAGATTGGAAAAGCAGAAGGACCATTCACAAGATTACAGCTAGATTTCAAGCAACGGAATGAAGTATGTCCTTGTCATAGAGTGCTTGTTTTCACAATGAGTGGAGGCATACACCACAAGGAATAATGACAGCTTCACAGTTGCCAAACTACTGTTGAGGGAGTTGATACCTATATTTGGTTTTCCAGTCACTTTGGAATCAGATAGAGGACCTCATTTTAATAATGAAAATAATTAGTCTAATCTGTGAAGCATTTAAAACTAAACAAAACCTGCACTGTGCATACCACCCAGAGGCTTCTGGAGTGGTTGAGCAATTAAATGGCACAATCAAATCAAGGTTAAGCAAAGTATGTGCATTCACATCACTGAAATGGGCAGATGCATTGCCTCTTGTGTTGATGGGACTCCGAAGTATTCCTGACAGAAAAACAGGATCAGGGGCCAGATGTAGGAAAATCGTATTTACCGATTCATAAATACCGAATTTTACCGATTCGGTATTTATGAATCGGTAAATATGAAGGAGGGAGATTTAGGAAGAATCGGTAATTGAATTACCGATTCTTTAAAATTCGGTATTTTACCGATTCGGTTACCGAATCGGTATTTCCTATTGATTCCTATGGGCTGTGAAGCCCATAGGAATCAATGGGAAATACCGATTCAGTAATTACCGAATCGGTAAATACCGATTCCTGCAAGGGTGCAGGGGGTGTCACTTTGACACCCTCTAGCACCCCAAAAACAGGCATGTGTGCCATGTGGCACACAGACATGCCCTAAGGGCATGTCTGTCTGTCACATGGCATAGGTGTGCATGCACAAATGTGCATGCACACCTGGATTCGGTATTTTACCACCCAATTGGATTGGGTGGTAAAATACCGAATCTGTAAGGCCTTTGGGACTCAGAAGAGTCCCACCTACATCGGGAAGTTACCGATACGGTAAAAATACCGAATCGGTATTTTACCGATTCGGTAATTTTACCGAATCGGTAAAATAGGGCCCCTACATGCCAATTCTTAAATACCGGTCGGTAACGGCCGAAATCGACCGTTACTGACCGGTATTTAGGCTCCTACATCTGGCCCTAAGTCCCCATTAAATCCTCATGGGAAGGGCAATGAGACAAGCATTTATTCCTGGTCACAAATTAATGAATATAACTGATGATCTGGTATTGGACTATTGCAAAGAATTGGCTGACCTAGTGCATTCTGTCTCTCACCAGAAGACGCAGTTGCCAGGCAGCCAGCACATGCGTATGATTTGAACCCTGTAGACTGGGTGGTAGTAAAGAAACACGCCAGGAAAACGTGCTCAGCACCCAGGTGGGATGAACCACAACAAGTCATACTGGTCACTACTACAGCAGTGAAGTGTGCAGGTTTACCCAATTGAATTCATACCAGTCACACCAAAAAGGTACCAGGCCCCATAGAAAACAGGCAACAACTGAATGAACCAGTTGAAATAGCTGAAGGTTGTGACGTCGAAGAATCTAGAGCAATAGATTCTGAACCAATAGACTAGGAACAACCGAGCATAAGTCAGGAGGGCTGGATACCAGTGGTTGACATACCAGAAGTCATTATTCAAACCAGAAGCAGAAAAAGATTAGACAGACAGGAAAATAGTGAGGAGCAGATAGGTATAGAAGAACACGTTCGGAAAGAAGTGAACAAGATAACTCCAGACCCTAAGCAGGACCAGACAGGAAAAGGAGAACATACATAGGCAAGCAGACATACCAAGGGTCATGAGCGGGGACAGATAGAGCAAGAAGAACAAGGTGAATAAAGCAACAAATGTAAGACCTGAACAGGAATCGGTAGATAGTGACTCTGAAGAAGAGGAAGAACGGATTGTGCCTAAACATAACGAAAATAAAAGAGCTCTAGAGAGAGACAAAGAGGGTGAAAGTGCAGTACAAGTTAAAAGAGTTAGAAAAGGTGACAATTGGCCACGTGGAGTCAAAAGGTTAAAATACTATGGGCCATATATATCAAGCAAATTCGCATTCGCAAAGGCCGAAATGCGAATTTGCTACGTGGTATGTATTAAGCAAAATCTGGTGCAAAATAAGGAATCCCACAATTTGCGATTCCTTATTTTGCAATTGCATTTAAGGAATCGCAAATTTTGCGATTCCTTAAATGCAATGTATGCAGCAAAAAAAATTTGCAAAAAGTCCTTAAGGAATCGCAAATTACCACCAACTTCTAGTTGGTGGTAAGTTACGAATTCCTTGAAAAATGCAAATGTTTGCATTTTTCAAAGCGCCATGTGACACACATAGATGCCCTTGGGGCATGTATGGGCGCCACCTGTGCACCCATGCATATTTCAGGGGTGCAACAGGGTGTTCTTTGGACACCCCTGCACCTTTGAAATTATTCTCAATTTGCGATTAGCAAATTGCTAATCGCAAATTGAGAATAATTTCCCATTCATTCCTATGGGCCTCCTGGCCCATAGAAATGAATGGGAAAGTATTCCTTAATTGCGATTTGCAATTTGCTAATCGCAATTAAGGAATTTTAAGGAATTGCTAAAAAACTGCGATTTTGTACATACATACCCATTTGCGATTCTCAATTAGCGATTTCTTAAAAATCGCTATTTGAGAATCGCAAATGGGTATCTTGATACATATGGCCCGATCTGAGAAAATCAAATGAAAGACCTGACCAAGTAAATGAGGTTACTCGTCAAACTTAGTCTCAGCAGTCGATTGTGAAAAACACTTGAAGTCCAAGACTGAGAATTTTGAACAATAAATTTAAGGGTCCTGAGTAGACTTACATATTATTGGATGATTATGAAAATTTAGATTTGAGGAAGAGACAGAGGAAGAATTAAATGCTGCAAAAAATGATTAAGGGAAAGTGAGGCCTCCTTGAAAAATCAGAGTTTGAATTTACAAATAACCAAAGAAAAGAGGAGAAATCTTCTTAGACTAAAATGGCGAAAAACAGGGTTACTGAACGACCAAAACGAAATTGCATACAAAATTGCTGTAGAGTCTGTATACGTAGTGTGTTAGTAATTACAGTGTGGATACTTCTAACAGTAGCCGTGCCTTATTTGATGATAGCTAGCAGGAAGAATGAGACAGTTAATAGTGGAAAGATAGCTACAATAAAAGGACATAGGGTAGAATTAGAAGCAGCAGATGAGATAGATGTCCATCACACAGTACCAGATAATGACACATCATTAAATGTTTTCACAAAGTTGTTATTTCAATACGTAGATACAATGGAGATTAGTGATTGTTACGTATGTATGGAATTACCAGCTTCGGTATCAGAAGGTGTCACTTACCATCATTTACCTTTAACATATGGTATTTCATCTTATTAATAAGTTTGTTTTATAGAACAGGGAAACTTCAGTATTATTATTCACACTTATATGTAGTATTTCCAGAACTTCATATTCGAAAGAATATGAATCCAGTACTTAGCAGTCAAGAAGCACAGTTTATGGGAGAATTTTTCTTAACCATGAAGTCAATAGATTTAGTTAAGGCACACAAGAATAATCTACATGCACATTACGTGAAGAAAAAGTGTTTTTGAATTTAGTTGAGGAAAGGAGACAGGATTTCCCAAAGAAAGCTAATGAACAGAAAACCCACGTACCTCCATGGGCGGGAAAAGAAGGAATTTATGCAACTGGCAAGGCTCATGCTGCAATGTCCTTAGACTTTGAGAAGAAAGGGAAACCTGCCTCCATAGGTTAAAGCAGAGCTTTCCAAACTCTGTGTCGCGACACAGACGTGTGTCGTCTGCCATGTGTGGGTGTGTCGCATGACGACGCGTGGTCTATTCATCATTAGTGACTCAGTACGCAGAGAAAGGAGAGGGAGACAGTTAGGCGAGCATGTGAGCGCTGCCTCGTTCACTTTGCTACGCGCAGCGCATGTGCAGCCGATCCACAGAGTAAGGTTGGCGCCGGCTTGTTCCAGGCATAAGGGGTAACTTCACCCAAATGGCAGGTTGGATGTGTGTGCAATTCGCACAATCACGTCAACACACTCCTCTTTACAGCTAGGCAATGGAATACGCACCCACCACTAGATGGCAGCCTAATAGCGATGAGAGCATTAATCGAAGACTGCCGTGCTCTGATCATGGTAGGTTGGAAAATGGCGACACGTTTAGGAGGAAGTATGATGAGCGGGAGGCTAGTGGTAAGGAGGGAGTATCACCTCAGATTATGAAAGCAGCGTGAAACACTATAAATCACAGATCCATGTGTAACTTATTTCAGTAGTTTTATCCAATTAAAATCATTTTAAATGTATGTGTACACGGTCTAGGATTAAAATGAGATTAACGATCAAAAACGCATAGGTGTAAAGTTAATTTTGTTCAAAATTAAGTTTAGTGGCTTTAACTTTCCAGCCTGTTGCTGACACACAGCCCCTAGGTGGGTTGCAGATCATAGCCCTAACAGAGCCAAAGTTGTGTTTTTTATGTTTTTCCTTGCTATGAAAGAAGATTGTAAATAAATGATTACATCAAATGGATTTTAGGTATGTGTTGCTATAAGTGCAAAGTAAGCGAGAGATGTAGCAGGAACAAGTGGCTTTTCAGCTTTGCACTCATCTGTTTATGGGAAGGGAGTTCAAGACCAGTGACTGAGATCTTCTGTCCTTTCTATTTTTACGTGTGGTCCTTGTTTAGTTTGTTGATTTAGTCAGTCTGTAGCAGACAGGATGTTGGTAGTATTTGAATTTTCTCTGGATGTTCCTACGAATGGTGCTTTCTCGGACTTTGAAAGTATGGCAATGAGTTTTTAGAAAGTAATCCTAGCCTGCACATGGAACCAGTGAAGTCCTCAGAGTTGCGGGCTGGTTCTTTTGCAAGTTTAGAACGAGGTGTACTACAGGGTTCCGATCTATTTGTGATCTTGTTACTGGGTCTTACATTTGGCCAGTGCACACTGCATTACTGAAGGGCACGCACAAATGTATTAGTGCGTGGTTTTCAACACAGATATTTTTTATAAACTTCATTTGGTAGAATGTCCCTTTAACCACCTCCGTGTTTGGGCATAGAGACCGAAGCCAGACTCCTCCCACATTACTCCGAGATGACATTTGCTGTGATTGGGGATGATGTCTACGTAGAATAAAGGGGGTATATAATATTTATTTTGTTGAATAGGCGGACACGCCTAGGTTAAATATTTCTATTTTTGATCCATATTTTTGATCAATAGCTTAAAGCAGTGCTTTCCAAACTTTCCGCAGCCAGATGCAATATGTAAAAAAGAAGTCAAAGACAGAACGCACGGCCATTATATGATTGCTCATCTTTATTTACACATGGCTTAATTTATTTGCACATTCTAGTAGTATTGGTTATGTGCAATAGTTGCGTTGCCTGCATGCCTCTGCATTCCTGTCATTAATCCTGCAAGACTACCCCTCGTCAACTCCTAGCAGGGATACCCCTCCGGTTAGAATCTACCTCTCCTGCCCGTCTCTCTGGCCCACCCCTGTATATAATGAGACCTGGATCTCTGCCCCGCCTCCTGTCACTGCCCCTGTCAGTCGCTCTTGTCTTCAAAGTCCCTTAACCCCCTACTGTCATTGCCTCTACCAGTCAGTCATATTGCTGACCCACCTCATGTCAGTCAGCCCATTTAAAAAAATACGAATGAAAGGTTTTCGTGAGATATGTTGTGTCCCCATACATTTGTTATTTACAATTTCTATGAAACATATGTATTTGTCCTTATTGCTTATATGCAGTTAATGTAACCTCTGGTTTGCTAGTAAAACTGAATTACTGTGTCGCAAAAAGATGCATGTCTAAAAATGCAGCTAATTAAACCTTTGGTTTGCTAGTAAAACTGAATTACCGTGTCGCGAAAGGATCCATGTCTAAAAAGTGTCACCAACATGAAAAGTTTGGAAAGCACTGGGTTAAAGACAGATTATAATAACGTATTTATCGGTTCCACTGAATGTGAACAAAACGTCCTAATTCTGGGAGGTTGAGGACTAAAAGGGGGTACTGATCCGGTATTTCCTGGGGTTTACTATGTGTGTGGGAATAATGCTTACTATAAGCTGCCTGCACGTGGTACGGAAGTAGCTTCTTTGGCATAGTATTTCCAAAAATATATCACTGGAAGCAATGAAAGCATTAACTAACTAACCCGATGAAAGAGAGCTAGTTTTTCGGAAATAATAGGAGACATTTTTGGTGCATTGATACCTTTAGTGGGAGTCATTCTAAATTCACATAGAATTGGTCAATTGTCAACAGTGGTTGATCGTCTCTCGACTGATACTGCTGGGGGTTGCTTGATGATTAATACTGGAATGGTTAGATCTATGGTTTTACAAAATCGACTTGCTCTTGATATCTTATTGGCAAAAGAGGGCGGAGTCTGTAGAATGTTAAAAGTCCAACATTGTTGCACTTACATACCTGATAAAAGCATGGCAATTAGGGGGTATATAAAGATTACAACAAAACTTCATGAATTTTTGAAACCACTGGAGGTTGACAGTGTATGGGAAAGATTAACAAAGAGTATTGCTTCAATAGGGACTTGGTTTTATGATTTAGGGAAACGTGTTTTAGGTCAAATAATCATTCCGTTAGTTAGTATTGCAATAATACTTCTAAAAATAATGGTATGGTGTAAATGTTGCAGAAACAAAGGAAAGAAGAATGAAGTGAATGAAAAGGGAAAGAAAAGTAAGTATGAAGAGATTCAGCTAGAGAAAATAAAGAAAAAATTGTATAAAAAGATGAACGAAAGAGGAGGAAAAGCAACTGAGATATGCTAAAGTTGGCATCGGATTGGGATGGGTAATTTTGTGATGGCTCAAAATGCCATCAGAGAGGAGATTGATGGAGCAAGGACTCGTAGAAAAGAGACTTGCTCGGAAGCAATCCTCTCATTTAACTTCTTAACATGGTAGTAATTACGTATTGTGTAAAACTAAAATAAGGGTCAGAGAAGCTTGTCTATGTGTTTACTAACATACATAACTCGAGTGGCTTTCTAAAATGTCTGCTAACGGGCAATCTTTATTGTGCATGCGTTAACTGCATCTATGCAGTATGACGAGCTGTCGCTTGGAGGGAAATTCTTGCACAGAAGGTATTAATATGGCTTCCTGAAAACTCACATGCTTTGCATCTGCTTGCCTAAAACTAAATGAAGCTATTTTACTAATGCTAATGCGGGGAAAAGTATTAATGAGTAACGGGAATTAGAGTAAAGAGGGTGGCATACAGTGAAACCATTTATTCTTGAAAGTAACATCTGTCTTTCACACTTTATTATTAGTGCGTATTCGGGCCTCTTGGGTATGTCTGGAGTGAGCCATGTCATGTGGGTTTTCGTGCATGACCAGTGGAAGTTAGTCTGGAAAAATTAGGTGCGGATCAAGAAGAGTTCAAGGCCACAGCCTCCCTGAAGCCTAGGAAACCAGCAGTACACGACCTGAATGAATAAAACCACATATAAAATTATACATTTGTATTGAATGTAATGTGAATGCGGGTGGGAAAATAAAAGCATGCATAAAAATTAAGGGGATGGGTTTATTAACAAAGGGCTAACTTAAAAGAGTGATATGTAAGCATGGTGTGATGATTCCCCCCCTTGCCTGACCAATCAGAATTAGTATTTTACGATATTGAAACATTAATGGGTGGTACATGAGGAAAGAGTAAATGAGGTAGTTTTTTAGTAGTTAGTTAGGGAGACGTCGATGTTGAGATGCTGTGAGCCGTGGGTGCTGTCGGAGAGATGCAGTGAGATGCTGATTAAGAACTGAATGCAGAACCTTCTATCTTAAATATTAGGCTTTGAAAGAAGATCGCAGAAGAATCTCGAGGATGACGAGCGTGTCAGAGAGGAGTGCAACGTGATCGGTGTTAGAGAGGTCATCTATCCTGTCCTGAATCCTGTCCTGAAGTCTTTGTCTACTGATCTATTCCGGGGGACCCCTACCAGTCCTTTGGCCAGGCGGTTGGTCTTCACACCATCCTAAGTAATTATCAATTTCGCGAGTTTTCGCAGATGTTCTTTTCGCTCTGTCCTCTCCTTTCTGAGCATAAGTCATTGCAAGTTTGAAGTATGTGGTAATGATTTGATTAATTGAATTTTTCTCTCCTATGAGTGATGGTGAATGTACTGTACTTTGGAGTGGTTCACATGCAAATAATTTAGATAAAGATTTAAAAAGTTCCCGAGTCTGTGGTTATTTTGCTTAGAGGGTAAAGTTAGAATAGAGTTTTCGCCATCAACTAGTTCCACTAATGGTCCATCGACCAGAGGAAATAACTTTTTAATCAGTGAAAGGTTGGTTAGGAATAAGGAATAACTAATCTTGAGGTATGAAAAGTAATAAACTTTGACTCTAGAGGTTTACCCAAATTGTGAGTGAGGGTTTATTGACCCAGGTGAGTATATGGTATTGGAGTATCTGTTGCTGGTACGCCGCTGGATCACTAGCACTATCTTGAGACAGGATAAAATCCAGCAGTATGCTGGAAACCAACACCTTACCCATACTGCTGGGCACTCTAAAGGGCAGGCTGTCCTAGCAAGCTTACTGATTTTAATAAGCAAGTTGAAGCCTGGGAAGAAGGGTGAGGTGAAGAGGACTAATCTGGTCTTGAAAACAGTTATTAGACAGTTATAAGACAAACAACACAAAAGTGTCACTAATGCTGCAACACATCGTGAATGTATTAACAACATGACAATATATAATAAAAACAAATAGAGCTCAGAAACTTCATCCAAAACAAAAACCTAGTAAGATTCTGGAGAATATATAATCCTGAACAAAGCATTAAAAGCTCATGTAAGCCCTGCAAATCCCTGACAAACTTCTCTTAAAACCCCCTCAAAGAAATTGAAGGACAGACGAAAGTTTTCAAAGAAAAGGAGAAATAAAATTAACAGAGAGCACCAACACTAGTAATATCCCTCGTGGCAGGAACAGACCCTTAAAGTAGAAGTACACCCAAATGATAAGATAGATGAAGCCAAGTGATGTGTGATTCCCTTATTTTGCAATCTGATCATCTCAATCTCCATACCACGACAGCAGGCTTACCCACTGACAGACTTAAGTTCCGAAATGTATGGAAGCAAATACATTCTCCAAACTGGATGAAGGGTCATGGGCAGAAGGAGGTGAAACCAGGATCTGAAAGGCCTGAGGGTAATGACTAGAATGGGATCTGTTTCTGGCTTCTGAAGCCTAAGCAAGAGTTGAATTATCAAAGGAATAAGAGGGGAGGTATACACCCATGGAACAGTCAGGACATACACCCCTCCAAGCCCTGTGTACCGGAAGCAGGGACTAACCTGTGAAGTTGCGAATTGTCTGGGGAGGCAAATAGATCTAGAGATGGTCTCCCGAACCTGCAGTAAACAGCTCTAAAAACTGAAGGTCTAAGAGACCAGTCCTGGGATGAGAACACTCTGCTTAATTTTTCTGCCTGAATATTCACTAGACCTTTGATATAATAAGTATTGATGTAGTCTTCTAAATAGCATGAGCTTTCCATTTGAAATGAAGGGAAAATGTGCTAATGGTTTGATTGTCTTTGCTGGTTCTACAATGCTGAAACATTTGTAGGCATTAGGAGATTTGGCTCATTGTGGGTGAATAGGAATTGTTACATTCTTTCATCATTCGTCCACTAAGACCGATATAATCCACTGTTCATGTCACAGCTTGGATGTTGCAGGCTCTGCAAGTCAGCCACAAGTGCGGAGTCTCAAGCTGCATTGTACACAGTGCTGAGTCTCGGGCTGCATTGTACACATGCTGTATGACACTACAGTCAACTGAACGCTGCTGGGTGGATGAAGAACTCAACACAAGCTGGTCAAAGAAGCAGGGAGTCTAGGGAAAGGCAAAAAGAGGTAGCCTAATTATACACAACAACAGGGCTTCAAATGCATGTGGTGCAAAACATACTGTTGTTGCAAACCCAGAGTCATGGAACTGGTTGATAAGCTACCCAAACCCATGACACAGTACTTAACCAGAGACCGTGCCAGAGACATAGACTCCTTCATGTACAATTGTGAACAGGAGAAATTGGTTCACTGCAATAGGACCACACAGGGTCCGGCTTTACAGATGGCTTTATCTTGAAGGTAAGAGCTAGGGAAGGTAGCCGAAGTGAGCGGTTAGGAAATCATATCGGCTCAATTAACCTGTGAAGGCTATAGTAATTTCACACGTAATCAGTGGTCGTATAGAGCAAGTGGCTGCAATGTAGTTTGTTAAAAGACTTCATCTCCAGATTTGAGGGATATTGGAGTGTTCATTTGGGGGAACAACTGATGCTTGTATTTAAAAATTCCAGATCATTTGTGGATACTTTTGGTTGATATATTTCCTGTATTCATATGGGAAAGACACATAATGCCATAGAAGTATCCTCAGGTGCTAGTGAGAGGAAACTTCCAGGCTATTCTCAGTCTCATAACTAACCATATCAGTTTTAGAAGATCACCTTTTCCATTTTTTCTTCAATAGAATACTTTGGGGTAGGTCGACCAATTGTTTCAAGAGGTAAACATATTTTGGCATATAAACATGATTAGAATTGCTTTCACACGTTGAGTTGTTAAAATGTTCCTGATTAAAGGAGTTTAGAAGAGGTTTTAGATTAAATTATTTTGTATATATTACACAAAGAACTAATTAGGTATTTTGCTGGAGGTACACGGTCAGGTGGAACAAGGTGGTCAGTGGCACATGGGTAATGTCAGTTTTAGAATGGAAAACTCTGGAGCTTTGAGTCTGAAAGATATAGACAAATCAGGATATGAGCGGACATCAAGTGGTACCTGTTTGTGGACAGTGTTCCCCAGATAGGTCCAAGGAGGTACACCAAATCCGCTACAGAAAAATCTGAAAGATTGCCCCACCTTCATCCAAGAAGATCCACAACAGGATTCAGCAAAACTAAGCATGTATATCACCCTTTCCTGCCAATACTGCATGAATCTAAGTCATACTGCATAGTTGTTAAAGAAAAATCACTTCTTTGCAGTACAACCGAAGACAGAAGGCACAGAAATATTATTATCCTGCTTTCTGTCTTCAATACTGAAGGAAGATGCCACGACAAAGAGCTTTTGGCAGAGGATTGAATTGTCAATTCATTTGTTGACATATCGAGTGTTGTGTTGGAGCTGATATTCAAATTACAGTCACTAAGAAATGTGCATCTCCAAGACAAATCAAACAGCACCAATATGCACTTAATGGTGTTGAAAGACTTGGTACTTCAAAGTGCCTCCCCTCTCTGGGGCTACTTCAAAACGTATTATAACACTGGTCAACCATTCAGAAATACTTTTAGTCTACCTAAAAAAGACTCGGCAATCACTAGTGGGAGCAAAAGAATAATTCAATAATTCATTATCGCTCACAGACGTATAATACTTTCCTATGGAAAACAGGGGTCTATATATGGTCAAGGTGTAGCTAAAGTGTTTAACCTCATTGCAGAAGGTGGGAGTTTATCCCCTGTTGCAGTCACAATATTCATAAGAAAGACCCATCAGGTTGACTTTTTATGAAGGTTCTACCTTTGATGAAGTGGGGGGAAAATGGTGCCCTTTAAAAACAAAAAACAACATCAGACTACAAAGCATATTCTGAGCAGACGAGCAGAAAAAGCCCCATAGAAAGAGAATGGGCAAAACGGTATGAATCCCATTGCATTTACCGATGTGAAGCCAACAATAACAGACAAATAATAAAAATAAAAACAAAACTAAAAAATGACTTTCAGAGAAAAAATATAAAATATATATATTATGCTATCAAAGAATTTTCCCTAAGCAAAGACATTCACATCCCGTTCCTACCATAAGGAACTTGAATTTTATTTTTTCAAATACAAACTTACTGAATCCGTTTATAAAGCAATAACCCACATCTAGGCATGTGCTTTAGTACTACAGTGAACATTTTAGAAACTACACTTCACATCAACCAAAGGAGTTGCATTCTAGGTACCAGAGGCCACGTAACAAATTACTATTCACCTTGTAAGTACTACTTATTTCTGACTCCTCACAACACAAATTAACCGTAGTGACAGGGTTGGAGTACTACTGAGGAGATCTGAGAGAGTAGAATAAAAGGTTTGAACCCGGTTCCTAATATATGGCTGTGGGATTGTTCCCTCCCAATCGCATCTGAAAAAGCAGTGTATTTGTTTGCCAAGCTTAAATCCACAACTGGATCCTGTGTTGAGATCAACATCCCTAACTACTTGGGACACAGAAAACATTTCAAGTAAGCATGTGACACCCAATTCTATTTTTAGAAGTCATAACAGGTACTTTCAAGTGTCCAAATTATATTTTTGTTATGGATACTGAAAAGGCATGACTGATGACTGGCTTCCCAATGCTCTTGCCAGACAGCCAAAGTTCATGGTCTGTAAAGAATACTGTTTCAGGGCAAACCCCTGTGCATGAGCTTCAAAGCCGTTCAAGGGCTGGACATCGTAACGGCCTACAAAGTCAATGTTCACCGTGAACCAAAAACGATCCTCTGGATTAAAGAACTGTTCACAACAAATTAAAAGAAAGCATATTGAAGACCGAACATTCCGAGTGGCCCTTCCTACTGTCCTCCACAATACCATTCTACTAAACAGCATTGGACACTGGCTCATGTTAATGTACTTATTCCTGTCTGTCCCACCGTACTGTGGCTACATAATAATATCTCTCCTTCTAGGTCTTTATATATGTCCATTTAATACTACCTGCAATGACAATTAGCTTATAGCTTTGTAAGGTGATCACAAAGAGCTCATCGCAGCAGAGGGAGTTAGAACAAAAACTAGTTGGCTGTGCCCTCAACAACTGTGGGTCATATTTAGAAAACAAATATAAAACTTTATTTGCTGAAGGACGAACAAGCGGTTAAAAACAAAAATAATGGTTAATGTAGAAAATATATGTGTATTAGAGTGTATTGTAAAATGGGAAGAACAAAGAACACAAAATGATCCTGTATCACACAATCAATTTCAATGATCTTCCATTATGATTCGGAATTTAAAACAAAACTAGCAGGAAACAGCCATCTCAGACAAAAGGAGACAGAGAATAGTGTTGGTTTAAAAACAATCCGGTGTAGCTCAACAAGCTCTAAAGCAATCATCAAGGCCTCACATGGCGCCGAGAGGCAGCCAAGGTGTTACAAAGTCGGATGTAAAATAGCATCGTTTAGGTAAATATATTTTTGGTACCCCTCTGAATCTGCTTACTGTCACTCACCATCCCTCGGCTCTCTATACTTTTTTGTCCATTATTACGTGGCATCTTGTTTCAGGGATTATATATAAAACTAGGAACAAACAACAACGAAATCGGCCAGCCCCAGGAAATAACAGATGACACCCAAATACTGTGTATTATGTCTGTTGCTGCGCGTGAAAGCCAATAGTTTGTGATCTGTACACCCCAGGCAAAGCAAAACGGCGTGCCAGGCAGTCGTTAGTACAAGATTTAAGGTACAGCTCCCTAGATGGCATACTTGCCTTCAAGGCCACGTGTCAAACACAAACAAAACTGTTTTCATTCTCAGAGATGACAACATCGCGTAAGTGTTTACGTCGCTTTACAACTATTTAGCACGTGGCAAGATATGCCAATGAGTCACTTTCAGGAAGTCAGACAGCAAAAACAACATTTACCTTGCAAGCCAAACAGGTATGCATAATTACAGTTGAGCAACTGCAAACAGCACGTCTTTTGAGTCATTAAGAGGGTGTTGACGAGATCAAACTACATAATATGGTAGTTTATGAAAACAACAAAGTCAGAGGGAGCTTTTTGTTCCCTCATACATTACTAATCGCTTTATAGCCGATACAGTTTATAATTCTAGAACAAAAAAATATGCATTGATAAGACCAACAATTTTGGCATTGTGTAGTGAAAAACATTTTGACTGGAGCTGTGGGGGGGTTGAGAAAGGGGCAAGCAGTATATCGACAAATAGGTTTGTCAGTGCTGGTAGAGTAGACTGGTAGTAAGATGTAGCAAGGTGACCCTACCCCCCAAGTATGAAATCCCTTCCCAGTATCCCCAAGATAATAACACTCTTTATCCAGGAACAGGGATAATCAGTCACAGCATGGGCAGGAGCTAAAAATGCAACAGGCCACTAGATGAATCCCCCTCTATGAAGTACCACTTGCAACTTTATAACATCAAGCAATGTAGCGAGTGTCACCAACCAGACATAGTGGATAAGCACTGAAGTCCTTACAGGAAATTAAAGGGCAGATTTGCAATTTGATGGGCAGAGGTAAGGCTGACAGAAAGTGTCGTCATGGTGGTACCTGTCAATGTATTAAAAGTTTGACGGATGGTACCGTCAAAACAACAGCACAGTGTCACATTTTCTTACATGTGTTGGTTTTTTCAAAAACAAAATCCCTAAGAGCGATTTTGTTTTTGAAAATTACAAAAACGGATGACCCACACATTATGGGGGTCGTTAAACTGTTTTAACTGCCCCTTACCGCCAGAGCGGTAAGGGAGAATAGAAACTGGTCATTTAGTCAACCACTGTGAACTGGGCAGGCGGTCTAATGGCCAAACCATCAATGGCCCTTACTCCATAAGGCTGTCAGAGGGGTAGGTCAGCGACAGACTGAGAAGTCTCAGCCACTGCCATACTGAAGGTACACCTGTCAGTTAAACAGGCAGATTGACCTTCAGTTTGGCAGAAAGGGTACTGTTCGCAGTGGACAGTAGTCCATTGTCTAAACTAATGCTGCTGTCTTGCTGTGAGGGTGCGTCGAGTAAATCATCCACATAGGAGGTAATTCAGATGGGACCCACTATGATGTAATGGACAACAAGTATAAATCTCCCCCCTCACCAAGGAGTCCGTACAACTGCCATGTTCCCAGAACAACGATTAACTAGATCCTTTCCACCCTGTACCCAATTGAGTGTGGTGCTGCAAGAGAAAATACAACTGGTGGCTTGCTGATCGAGTGAATGGGGGTAAGGATTCTAATAGGCTGTTCCCTCACAGGACACCAAAGGCTTCAGCTCATCAGGCAATCGGAGACGGAACAATATAACCAAACAAGCAGCAGACAAATGAAGCTCACTCCAAGGTGTTACTTCAAGACCCTCACTCAAACACTTGACTTGAATGTATTGCCTAATCAAGGTTTATAACGATAAATGCATACCCATGGCCACCTAGTTGGCGAACTGCAGGTATCTGAGAATAAAGTTCTTCGCAGACTTCTAGAAGCACCCTCCTGTACCCCGTCTTTTATGGTACATGAGGAGCTAGGTCAGGGTTACATTTCTGACCTCATCACACTGGTTCCTTTAACGTGGTGGCTGAAAATTTGGGCTCGCACCACTTCTACCTTGAATCAGCTTGTTCAAGAGGGCTGTCTGAGGCTTGAGGGGGGCTTTGAACATTCCATGGCTGGGTTACGTCCTAGGGCAGCTAAAGAGTTTAGGGCGCTCCGCAGGCAGCTGTGCCCTAGTGAGTTGAGATATATTCAATATTTGGTCCTGGCTCGGAGGACGGGGAAAGGGAAGGTAAGGAACTTATCAAGCCCACATTAAAGCAATACATAATATGGAGTCCAGGGCCCTCAGGGCAACCCTACTGGTCCTATATTAACAATCCCCACCACCGCTTTCTCTTAACTAGATTTAGGTTTAATTTAATTCATTGGTGTCTAGCTAATCCCAGAGGTTTCTCAAAGCCATGTGCTATAAAGCCTTGTTCCTGCGAACATTTTTCAGAACGAGATGCCTTACATTTTTTTGTATTTTTACAGTAACTTGCTGAAAAAATACATCTTTCCGCTTTTAAGGAATTGTAATTTTGCACAAGTGGCGCCTGCCCTGATTTACCTACAAATGCTGCCTTCGCCCCTGATCTGTTTTGGAGTTGCTAGTTTCCTAATAGGAGCACTAAGACATAAGAAAAAGCTGTTCAAGGAATAATGAGAGACAATCTGAATGCAGAAGTTTCAAGAAGTAAGTCAGGCTTTAGAAGACTCCCAAAAATGAAGCCTCTCACGTTATTCTTTGATGTATGAATCTTAAAACGCATCATAGTGGGCTATGTATATAATAAAATGTTCTGCACAGTGGCTTTTTTTAAATGAAAACAGGCCCTTGCTCACACCCTATAAAGTGCATAGACATAACCAAAATTGAACACCAATTTTAACGATGGCGCACAGAAAAAAAGATGTACACCTTTTATTACAAAAAAGTGGACATGTACGCTTATTATCTACTAAGCACAACACTGTATATCATACACAAAGTACCGCACTCTTAGAAGAAGACAGGACAGTGATAACAAAACGGATTTCCCGTGTTAGAATTTTCATTAAATCACATTTTGAGTGGGATGCGCTGAATAAGTACAACCTTTTTTTCAACATACCTGGATATTTCCAACAGAGTAGATGAGTTTTTAATGCATTTTATAAATGCTTAAATAGGTTCATTATAATTGCCGAGAGTTAACTGCCTTCTCTGCCTTTCTTTGCCTTTCGTAAAACCTTTCAATTGCCACATAATTTAGAAAAACACATAAGTTGGTCCTCCTTTTCTGTAACAAGCTTAAAGTGGCCCTGACCATTCATGGTCGCTAGAAAAGGACAATGAAGTTTCAGCATTAGGCTTACATGCTGAAATTTCGCCCCTATGTTTAGCGTCTATGTTTTAGCAGCAGCTTGACCTCGGATGAAGGAAAACTTAAGAGTAGCAGCAGGAATCATATAGAAATTAACACAACAACACGGCTCTACTCGAAGCAAGTTAATTTCTTTCAGGAATTGAGAAATGAATGTAGTACCTCACACAAAGATGACAACAGCCTATGTCAATAACTCCTTCTAATGGCACTTTGTGTAGGTAGGTGATAAGATGCGTAGTGGGTATATGCTACGTTTGAGGGACTGGTAAAGAGCATAACCATCTTAGCTGAGCTCATGAACAGCCTATGGTCTTATTCAAACATCACAACTGGAACATAAAACCCACACGAGCTACAAGTCTACTTCAAAGTGCATTTAAATGTATCGATTTCTCTGTCTTTTTATGTGCGAGATGCCCAGCCAAAATGGATTTTGTTGGACCCCTCCGCTTGTTGCTATTGAGTAACTAAAAAGAGCTTCCTGCCTGATTCTCTCCAAATAGATGTTTGATCAGTGTTTGGTGTATTTGATCATGGAAGAACTCATCATTCTGTCTTATCAACGACGTCCCTTCACATTTACTCAAGGAAGGGTGGATATCTGGATCATAGAAATACTGCCTTTGTGTTGTTTTTTTCAGTAGACACAAAATAAAAACAGGAGTAAGAAAATTGAGGCACTGGCAATTTTCCATATGCTGCTTTGAACAGCTGAGTGAGAGGGCGGGTCATCATTCTTGAGTACTGATTGATAAATGTCCTTTAAGAAATTGCAAAACATTGTTACTGCTGAGGTTAAGTCTGGTAAACTTAGGTTCGCTATTTTAGTGATGTAGTCTTTGGATGGAGCTATTCACTGTGCCTCTGTAGGGAAGACGTTTCAATAATATTCCCATTTGAAAACGTTGGCAAACAACTTTGTAACTTGCAATCATTGATTAACATACTTCAGCATGCATGTTCCCGCTAATATCCGACATCCTTCTTAGGACAACAAAACTGTCGTCCTCTCTTCACCTGGAAGAATTCTCACCAAGACACATGCTTTTCTATAGTCCATTGAGGTGCAGATGCTAGCACTTTGCTGCTATAACACATTTGCTACATCAAGTCCAACTGGGAGAAGTTTTTAAAAGTCATGTAGTTCATGAGCCAAGACGTTATGCAGGGTCACAGTTCAGTGACATCTTTTTCCAGGGCAAAGAAGAGTCCTCCAAGTAACCACACCAGATACAATTTTGAAAAGGCAATGGAATAGGCAGACAAGGCATCTTGTAAACTTTGCTTGAGTAGGGAACGCTACTATCTTCTGAGGGGAGTAACATCACATTCAACAAAGGGCACAAGTTTGCTGCAACGTTTAGTTCCGCTGTTCATATAAACACACGTTCACCTTCATTAAAGGAGCCACCAAATAAGAATTCCACAGAGGTGTGGCGCCGCGGCCAGGGCGACTGACGCTGGAATCTGGGGACCACGGTTCGATCCCCGGCTCCGGCGGCAGGTTAGCCCAGCACCATGCGACTCTGGGCAATAGCTCGCTTAATCTCCCCGACGGCCCCCCAGCGCCTTGTGGTAAATAAATAAATAATACCTCTCTTTTTGACTAGACATATAACATAACAGATAGCTCAATAAATAAGAGTCAAGATTCGAGGTAGTAGGAGTTTTGCAGGTTTAATATAGCATAAGGACAGGAACAGGACAACCTGCATAGGAATAGGATGACAGGGCCCAGCAGGGGGGCCGGATTGGACTAGCGTGGCCCGGCAGCTGCCGGGGACCGGATCTGGAATGGCTAGCTCTAACTTAATAACAATACATGAGCATATATACATAACGCAAACACATAGCATTACATTGCAGTGGGCGTAGCAGTGGGTGGAGCAGTAGGTGTGACGCGTAGCAGTCGCGAAAGATAAGGGTGAGAAGAAGGTGTAACAGGGCGTATACATAGACATGTGATGCAAACGTAACAGAATATGTCATGAATGGGGCGGAAACCATGGAGGGGGCTACCTGAGGAGCCGGGACCTCTAACCTAATGGTGCGCGCAAACTGGCAATGACGTATTACTAGGAGAAGCTGGGGGCTATGAACTCTGTGCTAGGAGCAGAGACTGAAGTCTGGAGGGTCGGAGCGACATGTACCTAAACCCTATCTAGTATCTGATGTTTAGGGAACATGTTGATAGGAACTAGAAGTTAGGAGGGGAAAGGCTAACTTGATTCTAAGACTGGACCATGCATTATTCTACATGTAGTGCGTGATGAAGAATATGAAGAATATGAAATGACCATTAAATGCAGTATTTCTCTAACGTGGAGACGTGAAGGCTAGACAATGACGGAAACTATTGATGCAGTTCAGTAGCTTAGGAATGCAGAGAAGGAGGACTGAACTGATAACTGGAACTATAACATATTCTTGGCAGACTCAGAGACTGAGCCAGGCTGGACCGGGCACTGCGAGGCAGGAAGTAAGTGAAGGGTCGAGGATACAGGTGGGGGCTGTATCCCTCCTCAGCGAGGCTTCAGGAGACAGGAGCTGAATCTGGTGTCCGGGCCCTTTTGAGGCCTAGAAACGGGGACTTTATAATGGAATAACGTGCACACTGAGAAACGTGGCAACGTAGCTTTACATAGGCCTGATATTCGTAGTATTCACGAGGACTGGAAACTGGCATACTAGAGGGGGACACAACTGTAATTGCGTCATTAATCAGACATGGGGAATGCATATGCATATTTAATCATGCACACATATCATATGATGGATGACACGTAGGGACACAGAACATGGCAAAATTTACTTTTCCACATTCCCTCCTTGTCACTACGTTTCCATCAGGAAACATCAATATTCATGATACCATCTATCATTTCATACAGTATCATTTGCTCGTCTCGAATTATCCTGGAACGGGATTTAGAACTGGGCTTGGGACTAGGAATACAAGAGGTAGCACAAATGCCGCAAATCGCAGGGCCACATTGTATACAGAGGCAGCAGCTAAATATGATCGCTACTGCAATACCTAGAAAGGACAAGACTTTCCATCCCCAGGCGGAAATTATATTCCAGAACCAACCGGACCATGTCCAGGTGCCTGGATCTTGGTGTAACAGATGGGCAATTTTATGGAGTCTGGTTATAGCTGAATAGACAGACGGCGCGTTATTTGGAATGAAAATGCAGCAACTAGATCCGATGACTCTACAGGCCCCGCCCCTATCGGCCAGTATGACGTCAAGGACGAGACGATTTTGCAAAACTACAAATCTCATAGCAGATTGCTCTTCGGTTAAGTTACCTAGAGCAGAGGCAGTCTCATTTATTACAGCTTCAAGGGTTCTGGTTAATCTACGGATTAACTTACTATTCTGGACAGGGCCTATAAAGAAGAAGAAACCTTTATTGAAATCTGTATATTGTTCTAGAGTAGTCTCAGTATAATCGACAATCGGGGACTCGATCTCCCTTCTATGTCTAATGTGTACTAGATGTGTGTTTCTATGATAATCAGATGGGGCTAGAAAAACAGGTGGCAGTAGGAAGGCAATGTAACAGGTTCCCTCCCAATCGAGGGGCAGACGAACATATGCGGTCTGACCACAAATAAAATATGAATGACGTGAAGCTTTGAAAATAGATTTCCCACTGTCACTATACTTGACAATAGTAGTACAATCACTATGTCCTACATGTACAGAACCATTATTTCGGACACATAATTCGCCTTTGACTGGTAGTACTGAAATAGCAGGTAAGTCTGGAGTAGTATCAGACTGAACATTCAAGACCATGAAATTCGACGAATAATTACCTAAATTATACACTTCATTTTCTAGATCTAAACCTGTTCGGTGAGGGAGACCTTGCTTGTCTGGGAAACATGTACTGTTAAGAAAAGACATATCTGTTGAGGATGACGTCAACGTGGACCACGCTCCACACGAACCATTATGTGAGAATGGATAAGGAAAAAGTGGCAGAACACCCTTCGGTGTCTGGAAAGGGGGGAGTCGACCACACACCCAACAATTAGTGGTATTGCTGGTCTGGTGTGAGTAATGTAACATACGGATAAAGGAGTTATTACGCATAGCGAGGCGGTAAGAGAGTTCATGAGGAGGCAGATCACTAAACGTGTGCTCTGCTGTAACATTAGAAGACTTATTTACATGTGAAACTGAGAAACACAGATAAAATGCATAACTGGTGCAGGAAATCAGAATGCTGAGAAACAATATGAAACATAGAAAAACGATACATCGGATTGAGTTTTGACTGACTCTCTCACTATGGGGGTCTATTTTATTCATGTCAGAAACAGTCTAACCGTTTCACCTAGGGGAGGACTTAGACAATCAAACTGGCTGACTTATTTTACTAGACCTTAATTTCTGTTTATACTCCTGCTGCGGAGTTTTCTCTAACAGGGGAGGGGTTGTAGCAATGTCATTTGCGGGACAGTCCTTGAGAACAATATTCTGGCAATCCTTTGAATCCTGGGAAATGTTCTTTAAGGCGGGTTTCAGTCCATTAAAAAGTTTAATATGAGAAAGGTGTACCCAGCCTTTGCGTCCTTCCAACTTCACGGCTGTACGGGTAGTGAGGAGGACCTGTCGGGGCTCTTTCCATCGAGGCTCCAGCGGACTTGATCTGTCAAAGTTGCTGACCATCACCATGGATCCTGGAACGATTTCATGCGGTGCCACCTCGGTATTGTCTGGAAATGCGGCGGCAACCTGTGAACGACATGAGTTGAGGGCAGACATCAAGGAAGCTAGGTAATCTGTCAGCATATTACTTGAAACATCGGTAATACTTCGGGGTCTAGGAGTACCCCACATGTTAGGGGGGCGGCCGAAAACGACCTCGTACGGGGACAGACCTGATCTGGAATGTGCGACCATGCGCATATAAAATAAAGCGACTGGCAGAGCTACTAGCCAGTCCACACCTTTTTCTTTACACACTTTTGCAATACGGATTTTCAGAGTCTGGTTATGTCTCTCTACGAGACCGGCTGCTTCAGGATGGCGTACACAATGGAACTTCCACTGGTACCCTAGCAAAAGGGAAACATGCTTCATGAGTTCAGATGAGAATGGCTGGCCGTTATCAGAATATACGACTCTAGGGAGTCCATAACGAGGGAAGAATTCACGAACCAACTGCTTGGCAGTGGTCGTGGCTGTGTAATCTGGGACTGGATATGCTTCTGTCCACCTGGACAAAGCGCATACAACTACAAGGACATACTTGAAACCTCGACATCGCTCCATCTGAATATAATCCATCTGGAGGACTTCAAAAGGGTGGTCAGGGGGCTGGAAACCACCTTGTTCCACCGGGACACTTTTACCTGGATTAAACTGACAACATATCATACAGGTACGGACTTTCTGCTTGGCTGCAGCTCGTAAATGCTTGTTGAACCAAATGTTCTGGATACTGTCTAACATAGCTTTTTCCCCTAGATGTGCTGGACTATGTGCGGTATTAATAATGACTTGAACCATAGAGTCGGGGAGAAACCATGCGGTTCTACCCTTCGTTACCCATCCTTGATCTGTCTGGACCCCTCCTTGTTCGGACCATTTCTTGATTTCATCGGGAGTAGCATGTAACTGGATATCTATGACATCTTGAGTAGGGTCCTTAACTGTCATACATGTAGTCGGATCTGGAGTATGTGTCTGATTAACTTGAATGTCTAGAGTCTGTGCTGTAAGCTTGGCTGTGCGATCTGCTAGATCATTACCTTGGGAAATAATGTCAGTGACTTTCGTATGTGCTTTGCACTTCATGATGGCAATGGATGTCGGTAAATGTATGGCATCTAACAGAACTTGAATAAGGAGACCATGCTGAATCTTGGTTCCATGAGAAGTCATGAAACCTCTCTCCTGCCAGAGCACTCCAAAGTCGTGTACGACTCCGAATGCGTAGCGTGAATCTGTGTAAACATTAACTTTCAGGTTCTTGGCGTGTATGCAGGCTTGTGTCAGAGCAACTAGCTCTGCTGCTTGAGCGGACAGCGTGTCAATACGGTGTGTCTTAATAACTTCAGTGTCAGTAGTCACTGCATACGCGGCTACTAGTTTTCCTGTACTAGTTCTCATACATGAACCATCCACATAAAGTGTCAGGTCGGGGTCTGGTAACGGAGTATCTGTCAGATCTTGTCTTGGCTTTGTCGTAATGTTAACTACTTCCACGCAATCATGTGTGGCTGGATTTGAATTAACTGATGGTAACAGTGTAGCAGGATTTAAAATGTTGCAGCGTCTGATTTCTATGTGTGGCTGGAACAGTGTCAATTCATAACCTGTTAAACGTGCAATTGTCAAGTGCTGAGTTTGTGTTCGGTTCAGAAGAACTTCCACGGAGTGTGGGACTTGTACTGTCAAAGAGTGTCCTAAAACTATGGAATCACTTTGTCTGATAGCTAGTGCTGTGGCTGCAACTGACTTGAGGCACGCAGGCAACGCCTGGGCGACTGGATCTAATGTGCTCGAAAAATAAGCACAGGGCTTGTTTTGTCCTGCTTGATCTTGTGTAAGAACAGATAATGCTGTACCTTCACGTTCTGTGACGAAAAGTGTAAAAGGCTTACTGTAGTTCGGTGTGGCTAGAACTGGAGCCTGGCATAAAGCTTTCTTTAACTCGTTGAAACTAAATGTATGTTCAGATGTCCAAGGGAGGACAGTCGGTGCGGCTGCCTCCTGTGTCGTTAACTGTATCAGTGGCTTGGCTAGAAATGCATACTGAGGAATCCATTGTCTACAATAAGAAGTAAGGCCGATAAAGGCACGTACCTCCTTCTGGGTCTTGGGCTGAGGAAGACTCGCTATTAACTGGATACGGTCTGGTGTCAACTGCCTACCCCTCTTGGACAGTAAGTGTCCTAAGTATACCACTTGCTGGACACAGAATTGAAGCTTCGAAGGGGACACCTTGTGCCCCATCTCGGCCAGGAAATACAGAACCGTAAGTGACGCTCGCTCGCAATCACGTTCAGAACGGGCTGTGATCAGTAGATCATCGACATACTGGAGCAGGGCAGTGTCAGTTGGCATGTGGACATTATCAAGTTGTCTCTTGAGTGCTTGACTGTAAATACTAGGACTTTCTGTGAAACCTTGAGGAGCGCGTGTGAACATATAGCTCCTTCCATTTAAACAGAATCCGAAAAGAAACTGGCTGTCTGGATGAATTGGAACACTAAAAAATGCGTTCTTGAGGTCGATTACAGTAAAGAACATGGCTTCGGAATCAATGGCTGTCAATAGGGAAGAGATGTCTGGAACAACTGGGTACTGCGGAATAATACACTTATTAAGCTCTCGTAGGTCAATCACTAATCGATATACTGGGGGTGCATTTGGATCAGTACGTTTCATGACTGGAATGATCGGAGAATTACATACATTGGAGTCAGTTTCCACAACCACTCCTTGAGCGATGAGCTCGTCAATAATTTTGGATAAGGCTGCTACAGCCTCAGGTGGCAGTCTATACTGTCTGATTCGTGGTAACACTACACCTGGTTTGAGAGTCACACGATGGGGTGTGATTTGCATGTAACCTACATCAGTTGGACCTTGCGCCCATAAATGCTGCGGAACATTAGACAGTCTTGAATCAAAATCTCGTAATACATAGTGACCCTTGAAATCACGTAGGAACAATCGTATTCCCTCTGGGGAACAGCATATAACTGCACCTAACTCTTTCAGTGTTTTAATGCCTAATAGATTTTCTGGACATGACTTAGTAAGCAACAGATCAGTAGTGCGGGACAATGGACCTACTTCTAGAGTAACTGGCTTTGAAATCTCATTTACGATAGGTTTTCCTGAAAATCCAAGGGAAACATTTCTTGAGCCTGAGAGCGGAGCCCCTGGAACTTCGGCGTGACTAATTGTGGTCCTACTTGCCCCTGTATCAATCAAAAACTTTCTGTCTTTCCCTAATACTTGACTGTGAACATAGGGACCTTCTTGATCTACAGGTATCTCGATGAGAGGCAAGCCTACCTCCCTCTCTAGGCTGTTTCATGAATACTGCTGGTACTCTGGATACTCAGACTGTGCATACTGGTACATCTGCGATGTAACATGCTGTGTTGCAGCGATAGGCTGCGGTGCGGTAACTGTCTGTTGTGCATTCTGTGGCTGAGGAGTCTGTGAAACTTGCTCTTGTCTAGGCGGACGTGGTCTTTCCTTAGTCTTACCAGTAGCTATGTTGTGTTTCAGAACTGCACACTCATTTATAAAATGACCTGGCTGTTTACAATAGTTGCAGTTCCCTTTAACGGGAGCTGCAGGATGACTGACTTGATTCGGACCCCTCTTCTGATTGTCTTGAGGAACAGATTGTGCAACTAGTACTTTCATTTTCGTGTCTTTCATACGTTTTATCTCATGTTCTTGCTCTTCCCTGATTCTATTCTGGTGGTACTGGAGCATCTGCAACATCTGGGACGGGGTATTAGCTTGCCAGGTACTTTCGACTTTCAAGACTCGATTTTTAACTTGTAGACTTGAATTCTCGACTAATTTAGTAACAAAGAGATGAGGGTATGACTCGCTACTTGTCTTGAGACCACTATTGATGCTAAAGCATTTTTCGAACCTAGAATAAAAATCACTAATGTCTTCTTCTTGTTTCTGTTTACAGGCTGAGATTGCATCCCAGTCTTCCTTTTTCGTTGTTAATAATCTGGGTAAAACTTGAATCAATAATTCTGGTAATTCTTTACATTTCTCTCCTAGACCGGTACCTGGTACACGTGACTTATCTTCTGCTTCTAGAACTGCCCAATCTATCTTTTTCTCTCCCACCTCCCATTCTTTTTCCTTTAGCTTTTCATACACCCCTGCGGGCAACAGGACCTTTAACATTTTAATGATATCTGGGTAAGTGTATTCTCCCATACGGAGCATGTCTTTTAATTCTCTATGGAACCCTGCTGGATCTTTGTCATGACAGGGAATTAATTTCTTCATTTCGAGGAGTTCCATCTTTGTAATCGGGGTATAAACAAACACTCGTTGCATTTCACCGTCCTCTGTCTTAACTGGATGCACTTCTCGTAACGGGTTCTGTCTTTCTATGTAAAAGGGTTTACTTTCTGGGGGTGAGACATGAACAAAATGCGGGTTCAGAAACGTTCTATATTTGTGGCGCTGTTCTAGAATAACACTAATTAAGTCGGTACCTAGACCTCTCCATCTATACTGGAGTAACTCGTTCAGGATATCGTGTAACGGACCTGGATCGGAATGCTGACCCTCATACAAAGTAATGAGGTGTTGGATCATATACATACCCACCAGTCGTTGCTCGGCTGGGGGCAATTTCAGAAACATTTGTGCCACTATCTCGTCTGGAAAAGTGGTAGAATCAGTAATCCATCGGACTGCTGATCGGGCTAGTTCCTGTTCATGCATGGTACTTAACTCACTGTAACCGATTCGTGATTTCAAAATGTGATCGGTAGCTTGGAATACTTGTTCTAGGGAACCTTGTTCTGGTGCTGAATGATGGAAAATTGACTTGCGTTCTAGGCGTAAATGGCGATCTGGAAATCTAGATTTTCCTACATACGCTATTCTGGCGGGATTCTCGTCCTCTACCCCTTCAGTATCAGAGTTACTTTCTTTCTCGCTTACTTGTGCTGCTTTACGTTGTTCGTGTATCTTTATTATTTCTCTACGGATTTTCTTGTACATACTCTCCATGGCACTAATGGTATTGTGCTTACCCTCGGCTATATTATCACTCCACTTTGTCAGGGTTTTCATTTCGGCCGGATCTTTAGACGGGTAATCTTGTTCTCTTATTAGACAGTTAATTAAAAACTTTAATATCATACGCTGGATCTCAGCTTTCCTTTGAGACATGGCATCACTAATACTTTCTGGATCATCCCCTGTACGGATGAAACGATATATTCTGTCTAGATCTTCTTTCATATTGGGTAGGGTGACTAGATACTCGGTCACCCTCCTTACGCGTACTGAATATAAAACCATATTATTCTCGCCTGGGACTGGGTCATAGGCACATTCGCCAAGGGCTTGCCTGATTTCTGCAACAGACTTATTACTCTTGGGAGTACGCTGTGATGCTTGAGCATGTAATTCGAGTGCTGATAAACGCTTGCGTGGCGGCGGGGTTTGAGGAGGACCTCCTCCTGCGGCCCCTAGACTAGAATCGTCGACTGATATTCTTCGTGGCGGAGCGGGAAATTGAAATGCTGGCTGGACCGGGGGTACCGTAGCAGGTACTGCATGGGGTGCCCCGGTGTCTGGAGGAGCAGGATGTGCCTGATTTACAGGGACTGGCGGAGCGCGAACAGGATCTGCATATTCAGGGACTGTGTCGTCCAGATAGGACGAAATAAAAATATCAGCTGCGGTCGGTTTGTGACGTAGCTTGGTCGGAACTAGTGGTGGCGGGAAATTACTGGATGCCTCCGGGGTCGCTTTTGGCAAACCCTCGGCAAGAAGAGGATACATACCCTTAATAAGGGCATTCCTCTGTCTGTCTCTCTGTTCAGTTTTGACTTGTTCACCTATCTCGATTAATTCTTTTTCTTGGGCTCGCTCTAAGGATTCTCTACTTAATTCTGACTTTCTGATTTCTTTTTCAGTTCTTTTATGGGCTTCTTTGCGCCATAACTCGATGGCATCTTTCTGTGACTGTCTGGCTTTCTTTTTCCATAATGCTTCTTCTACTCGCATGATGCATTCGGCATCCCATGTACCCGATACGGGCCATCTATACTTTTCTTCTAACTGTTTGGTATACTCTACCCATAAATCTAGATACAATATGGCACTTATGCCATGTTTCTGATACATAAAGTGACCTGGACTGTCCCTGGGCGGGACGGGAACTGCTGCTTCCAGCAGACCCTTTCTAGTTTTTAACTGACGTAACTTGGAAAATATGGGCATGACTGAACTGTAATCTAGACACAATACAATACACAATGAACACGATACTTATTCCCCATTCATACCACAACATTGAAATACATGAAAAACATTTAAAATAACAGTTCGAACAGAATACTACCTGGAAATACTGAGAACAGAACACATAAATTTTCTCGAGAACAGAAACTGACTAGAACAGAAACTAGATGCACTGCTGAAACAGTACGAAACTTACCGGTCTCATAAAGAGACACGTCAGGACCCGCATCCACCGAAGTGGACACTTCGTTTGTGGGACTGTGTACCACCAACCCACAGACCAGAGTCAATTTAAATTGACCCTGTCTAGATACCACCCCAGTAACGGTACTCACCGGGCAGCAAGAACGGAAGGCCTCAGACTGGACTGCTACGACGACGGACGCCGAACTTCGGACTTCGGACTTCAGTTACGGGTGGACCTCCGGATACCTCGGACCTTGGACTCTTGGCTTGGGCTCTGGTCGGGACTCGCCGCGTTCCTCCACCGTCTCGTCTGGATGCTGGACCGCCTCCTCCGTCTCCTCCGTGGGCCTGAGGGATACTTGAGCAGAAATATCTGCCACTGCGCAGAGGAGTTCCGTCACGACTGCAGAGGGTCAGGGGGTCGGCGTGGCTTCACCGACGCGTGGGGAAAGGGCAAGTCCCTGTTCGGGCGCCATTATGTGGTAAATAAATAAATAATACCTCTCTTTTTGACTAGACATATAACATAACAGATAGCTCAATAAATAAGAGTCAAGATTCGAGGTAGTAGGAGTTTTGCAGGTTTAATATAGCATAAGGACAGGAACAGGACAACCTGCATAGGAATAGGATGACAGGGCCCAGCAGGGGGGCCGGATTGGACTAGCGTGGCCCGGCAGCTGCCGGGGACCGGATCTGGAATGGCTAGCTCTAACTTTTAATAACAATACATGAGCATATATACATAACGCAAACACATAGCATTACATTGCAGTGGGCGTAGCAGTGGGTGGAGCAGTAGGTGTGACGCGTAGCAGTCGCGAAAGATAAGGGTGAGAAGAAGGTGTAACAGGGCGTATACATAGACATGTGATGCAAACGTAACAGAATATGTCATGAATGGGGCGGAAACCATGGAGGGGGCTACCTGAGGAGCCGGGACCTCTAACCTAATGGTGCGCGCAAACTGGCAATGACGTATTACTAGGAGAAGCTGGGGGCTATGAACTCTGTGCTAGGAGCAGAGACTGAAGTCTGGAGGGTCGGAGCGACATGTACCTAAACCCTATCTAGTATCTGATGTTTAGGGAACATGTTGATAGGAACTAGAAGTTAGGAGGGGAAAGGCTAACTTGATTCTAAGACTGGACCATGCATTATTCTACATGTAGTGCGTGATGAAGAATATGAAGAATATGAAATGACCATTAAATGCAGTATTTCTCTAACGTGGAGACGTGAAGGCTAGACAATGACGGAAACTATTGATGCAGTTCAGTAGCTTAGGAATGCAGAGAAGGAGGACTGAACTGATAACTGGAACTATAACATTCTTGGCAGACTCAGAGACTGAGCCAGGCTGGACCGGGCACTGCGAGGCAGGAAGTAAGTGAAGGGTCGAGGATACAGGTGGGGGCTGTATCCCTCCTCAGCGAGGCTTCAGGAGACAGGAGCTGAATCTGGTGTCCGGGCCCTTTTGAGGCCTAGAAACGGGGACTTTATAATGGAATAACGTGCACACTGAGAAACGTGGCAACGTAGCTTTACATAGGCCTGATATTCGTAGTATTCACGAGGACTGGAAACTGGCATACTAGAGGGGGACACAACTGTAATTGCGTCATTAATCAGACATGGGGAATGCATATGCATATTTAATCATGCACACATATCATATGATGGATGACACGTAGGGACACAGAACATGGCAAAATTTACTTTTCCACAGCCTAGAGACCCTTACGGGTGATTGTGCGCTTTACAAATGTGGACTTCACTTTACTTTACAGAGGAGATCACCACGATGTGTCTCCATTGCACTCATCACCAAGCATGTGTCCAAAACCAACAGTTAACCGATGAAAGGAAAGGACAGTCGTTGATACGGTGGACCATTCCATGCTCCTAAATCATTTGAAAAGGTTGCTATCCAGGGCATGGACCTCTATTAGGTTGCATCATTTTTTGAAAGACCAAATTCAGTCAGTAATTTGCGCAGTGTTTCACTGGGAGTGCCCCAGGGATCCTCCCTGTGTCCCATGCATTTTAACAAGTACATTTTTATCTCTCTTTTATAATGAGCTAATTTTTTCTGTAAAACCTTATCTTATGCTGATGCCACATAATTATGGACCGATTGGACAATCAGGGTGTTGGTTATTTGGCTAATCGTGGAAACTGAGTTATGCTTTGTAACACAGTGGATTAAGATGTGCTGTGGTAGAGAGACTCACCATGAAATAATGTCAGAATCTCTATCAGGTCCAGTTCAGTTTCCTTAATAAATCCTTCAGTTCACTCCTGGGCATCCGTGGCAAACAGCAGTCAGACTTGGTCAAAGAAACAACTGTAAAGCATTTAGAAGTACCAAAACAATAGGTAAGTAAGAAACACAACACAATAAAAATCCAACACCAATTTATAAAAATTGAGTGCATTTTTATCCTAAATTAGATACCAAAGCAGCTTAAATCTATTGAGAGGAACCAGTGGTATGATTTTTAAAAGTTAAGTAAATTATTTGAAGTTCCACTAGATCTTTGTAATCGGTGTCGCAGTCCTGCAGCCAAGTGGCTAGCAAAACTAACAGTCCTCTCTTGGACTGAGCAACAGGGACCACTTATGTTGAGGGAGACACTTACCTTTCGGGTCCAGCAGTCTCAAAGTCCTCACTGAAGATTTCACCAGTATCGCGGTTCCAGCAAAGAAGTGGTCCTGGTGCTGGTGATGCAGGATGCTGAGAAGACGCCAAATATGCTGAAGAGGATGGAGCTGTTGAAGAGATGTGGCGAGTGTTCCTGAGGCCACCCTGGGGTCCACATACTTCTGTTGTTGGCTTCGGCCTCAGGACTCGATCACCCCTGTTCCAGTGGAGTCCACTGCAGGTCAGTTGCCAGTGGTCGACTGGTGTCGGGTTTAAACGGTCTTCAGCAATTGTCCACAGCCGAGTGCCTTTTTCTTGTAGAAACACCAGGGTCCACTTTGATCACAGCCGTGGGTCCCACGTTTGGGGACACCTCTGGCAGGTCAAGACTCCATCTCCTAGCAGGTACGTCTGCATCCAGGGGCGGGCAGGTGACCCTGGGGAGATCGGCTCTCACAAGTGCAGGTTACCTTCAGCTTTCGTCTTCCTGCTGCTGAACAGGGTCCTAGCTAGCCACCAAGATCCCTTGAGTTACTCCTGCCTGTCCTAGCACAAGCAAATCCTTTTCCTACTCTTGACCAATGCAGGGGCAGTCCACTTTTCGGTGCAACCTCTTCTCTCTGGGTCCAGGGAGCAGCAGGGCAGTCCTTCTGTCTTATTTCCAGTCCAGCGGTGATCTGCCGTGTGTCTGGGGTGCCACTTTTATTCTATCTTCTCTTTTGTGGGAGGGGAGAACTCGCTAGCCACTGATGCAATAGCTACCACGAGGTTACTTTTCCCACTTTACGTCCTTTCCTCAAACAATCCCAGGATAGTCCTCTCTATCCTGACCCAAGACCGGTTCTGAATATAGGTTTTCGCCCTATCGAGGCAAAGCCAACCGGTCTGTCTAGACAAATGAGTGGACAGACGAAGGTGTGATCACCACTAGCTTCACTGAGGTGAAAGCTTCTTTGGTCACCGGCTGGCAGTCCTCCTACTAGAGGAAGTCACACCTCCTCCCTTCAGCAATGCTCTTTGTTCCCTGTTCCTGGGAGTGCTTCACACTTCCTAGGAGGGGAAAATATGTCGTCTCCAGTGACAACTGTTGCAAATAAACAGCAAAAGCTACCAAAGCTTTGAGCAACAAAGTGATGACTATCTGAAGTTATCTTTCTATTAAAAGTTACCTTAAATCCGATTTCAGCAATGAGTCAGGTCATGGTGGGCTACCCAGGTCTGCTTTAGGGGTGACTTACGGATATTAAGTATGGAAGGGTGATATTTTGCTTGGTCAAGATTGGAAGTTTAAAGCGGTCCAACTAGGCTGCAATGGCAGACCTAGAGCTATGTTTTCACCTCATCACTGTAGTATTGGCACAATTAAGTGCTGCAGTTTACTAGTGACACTTCAACTTACTAGACTTATTTACCTCTGGTACTATATACCAGAAACTTATGGGTAAGCTAAGTAGGTCAATCAGGTACTAACCAATCTTACACAGCTTTTGGGGGTCAGACCACATAGACTTAGGCCTTGTCAGTAGAGCCCAGGGCACTACAAATTAGAAAAATCAGCAGCATCAGTACAACAAGCCAAATTACACGAGCAAAGTAAACTGATATGGGCAAAAGGTTTTGGGCCATGCAAGTATGAGCTTAAAAACTCCCAGTATGCAAAGAGCTGGTGCATAATAAGCCAGGACAGGGCCTGCACCTACTTCACAGCCACGATCTCGCATTAGACCGCTGCAGCAATCAGCAGTAAATCTTTAACCTCGTGTTGAGGTCAGGGAGGGAACACGAGACACTGGGGGCAGTTCCTTGGGCTTTCTGGCCTGCGGTGCGCCACAGCGCACAACCGAAGGCTAATAAAATATGTTATTTTTACTCCATGACTTTACATGTTTTTAAAGCTCTGTTTCCTAACATTCCTGCGATGCCAACACTACCTGGCACCTGAGCCCAGCAGGAGGCTTGCCCAGTCTGGCTCGGACGTCGGTGAGAGGGCCACAGGCATAGTTGTTCCATGGAAAAAAAAAAAAATTCTCCTATTTACTCCGTGACTGAGTGGTATTTTCACAGGATTGTCGGCCGGGCCAAACCAAAGCCTGAGGCCGGACAGGCAGAGCTCCCACTCGGGCAGTTCTGCGTGAGGCTGTGGACTTGGGGCAGCTTCCAGAGCTGCAGGGTCGGCAATGCTCCAACCCCCTTACCTGGTTCTTACTGAGTTCTTCATTGTGGCCTGCTTTGAACATTTTCACCAGAGCAGATTTTTGTTTCTAGTTAAGTCCTGCCAGCCTGTCCCTCCGAATTCCAAATCAAGTTAGGCAGGCGAAAGGAGCCAGGCCCGAGCCCAACCTCTATGTGTTAGACGCGAGGACACAATGGTGGTTTACTACTTCCATATACATTAAAAATTCCACTCCGAACTCATTAGAGCATCACACATTGTGCGCGAACCGCCTGATTGTGGCGCAAGGCGGGACCCATGCGTGCAAAGAGCCCGTTCCTGCAGCTTGTTTTGAAGTGAAGGCTTTGATATTCAAGAGTTACTGCAAAGCCGCAGCTCCCAGTGCCAGGGCTCCATCAGTCTTGGGTCATTAACTGCCATAAGAAAGCATTCAGAGACACCGGCTCCTCTCACTAGTACAACAGAAAGTGAAAGCGTGCGATGCGCGCGCTGTGTGCTTGCAGAGAGGAGACACCATGCGCGTGCACATCGCTTGTCTGTGCAGGCACATGGTTTGTCTCCCTTCGCAAACCAAAGCGACGACAAAAGTCTCGCCAAGCGAAACAATGCATGCACTGCGTTCGCTAGGCGAGACCTAAAAACCTGGGGAGGGGGTGATCGTGCAAAATAGGTCCTTTCCTACACGGTAGTTCAGCAATGGATGTGGCATAACCTCAAGTTAAGCACCAGTAAATCTGATATCTTAGTTACAAATAAAAACAGAAAGCAATTGCTTAGGTCTCTATGACTGACCTTTGTGTGTGATGCTCCAATGCCACTCTCATAGGCTATATCTTAAAGCATAAACTGTGCAGTCTCTATGAATGCCCAACATTTGCAGTGCTTTCTTTTACAAGTTGCATCTACTCAGATATTTGTCGCCTTCCATTCCTTCCGAAAAGCATGCCACTATTGTGTTAGTGTGTGTGCTATCCAGAGCCAATTACTGAAATGGGCTCTATGTGGACTACCTTGACTAAGGCAAAGCTACAGGGTGTTCAAAACTGAGCTGTGCATTTTGTCTAGGAATGAAAAGAAACAACTGTGAAATATTTAGAATTTGATAGATGTGAGATATCTGCCAAAATGTGTTTCTTTGTACAAACCCTAATTAGGGTGAACAACACATCCCTCCTATTTAGAATCTGATTACAAGTTAACCTCCTCTTGCAGTAACATGAGATGTTCTGGGTTGAAGGTGTTGGTGGGATATTTGGTGGGGCTGAGATGAGCTCTAGGCAGTAGACCCATCAGTCTGTGGTTATCTCTTCCCAGCAGAGAAGGAATCCTTGAGTTCTCCCCTGACTGGTGCTGTGTGATTGGTAGTTAATGTGGGGCAACTGCGTTCTTGGAGGTAGAGATTCCCTGCCGGGAGTACTTCTGCTTTTGGAACTATTCCCCCTAAAGGACCCCCGTAAGAAGCCTCTGCTACCCTGCCTGTGATGACTCTGCCGCTGGTGGTACTGTGATGGTTCTGGGGAAGTGGCCTTGAACCTACCACTAGTCTGTTGCTTCATAAAGGAGACCCTGCCTGAAGGGACCTAGAGGGCACCCATCACTTTAGTAGTCTCTTTGTCCTTTTTAAGCTCTTAAGCATGATGCCTACTTAAGGTCTGAACAGGCGCTCCCTGTCAAACACTAAGTTGGCGAGGTGCGGCTGCACCTCTGGCTTGAAATGGAAAGACAGAGCCAGGAGTGGCGCTAGAGGATGATGGGGTGTTCATTCCTCTGGCTGCTGTGTCAGCTGAATCCAGGGCACACCTATGGGATCTTTGGAGATGGCAGTCCCTTCAAGGAGTTCCACTCCTATTTTATGATATTGGTCAGCGAGGTGCTGTAGGAGCCCCTCTATCTCCTCCAGTGAGCTCTACTATAGCTCCAGAATTGGTGAAACATCAATGTGCAGCCACACCTACCGCTACCCTCTTCCTAGCAGCATCAATCCACTTGTTTTTCTTGTCAGGAGGCAGAGCATTGCCCATGGACGGCATTGCAGCCCTTTTCATAGCAGTGATGACAACTAGGAAGTCTGTGGGGACATGACTCATGATGTAGAGCATTTCGGAGGGGGCAGGCTTATACTTCTTTATGTGAGGTGTAACTACCTGGGACTTAACAGGGTACTTGAAAATCTCAGGGGCAGGTCTGATCATGCCCTTCAGGTAGGTATTAAACAGGACTCTCTATCTTTAAGAGTGTCTCTACCAAAAAAATCATCATCCCTGTGGGTAACGTAGAGGTCCATCTTAAGGTAGGCGGCTATGTGTTGAATAACGCTGTAGTAATCTGTGGTGTCATCCGGCAGGGAGGCCATGACTGGGAGGTGTTCAAAGTCTGGGTCCATCTGAGGGTCTCGTCATAATCCTCCCAAGGATCTCCAGAGGGGCCAGGGTTGACTGGGCATAGTCCTCAGCCAGGGAATAGGGGCTAGCAATGCTCATGTCAGAGTATAACTCCTGTGGCATCTAAGGAGAACGAATAGATGGTCATGGTAGAGGAGGAGGAGGAGGAGGAGGAGAAAGGGCAGCAGCGTTGTCCTTTGGCCTCTTGAACACAGGAGTGTCCAGTGGCGGGTCTTCCTCGAAAGCAAGCTTGCACTTATGTGGTAGAGTCTTCTTTGAAGTAGACAGTTTACCAGTGCAGAGATGGACGATGATCCGCCTCGGTCTTTTGTGGAGTCGTTGCAGTCTCTCGAGGATCGAGCTTTCCTCGATGTTGTGATGCTTCAGAACGGACAGTGATTTGGGCATCCACTGCAGCGTATCGGTGCCGGTGGCTCATTAGGCCTCAGAGGTGGAGCCGACTTTGAGGGTTAGGCGCTGACAGGCATCCTCAGACTCAAGGCTGGATGAGGGTCAAGCCCCCCAGAATGGTCTTTCCTCAGCTCTGAGACCTTGGTTGGATTACAACCAGTGCTTAGAGGTGGTAGCACACCAAAAGGTGGTGAAAGGGACAGGGCTAGATGCCCGTCACCCAAAGAGGTATTGCTTAGCTCCGACATGCAGCAATTTCTGGGCTTTGAGACGGGCTTGGGAATTGAGGATACTCACAAAAGACATGGTCTTCAAATGAGGGATGGAGACAACCAAGGTGGCTTAATTGTCCTTGAGTGCCTTCTTTTCTTTCCAGTGGCTCCGAGATGACAGAGACTATGATCTCTGGGCTGAACGGTCGTGTGACTCACCCGATTCTTCTTCTTTGGGAATGAGAGGGTCAGCCTCACTGAAGAGGTCCGGGGTTTTTCGAAAAGGATTTTGACATTCTGCTGAGGGCCCACCGTCTGTCTCACCACTGACACAGAGTTTTCTTGCTGTGAAACACTGAACAGGAGTCGCTGAGGTTCTTGCCGTGCTCCGGATATAGGCAAAGATTGTAAAGGGCATGAAGATCGACCCAAGGCTATTTAGAATGACACTATGGGCATGTTCTGAAGGGCATCCGTTCCGTCACTGCAAGAGACTCTTCATTCTCAGGGGACAAACTGGAGCACTGGTTGCCCGAAGGGCCTTGAGGGCCTTGGGGCCCAATCGATTGATGATGATGTGCCCAAGAGCAGTGCAGACACCATAAGAAGAAGGAAGCAAATCCGATGGTGGAGAAAAACAATCTAAGAATGGAATCGGTGCCCATTCACATCCACCCACAGAGGAGGAGACACCAAGACCTCAAGACTTGAAAAACTTCTTTGGAGAAAAACAACTTGCAATCGCCGAGACAAACACTAGGTGGCAGGAGTATACAGAGCATGTGTACCTACAGCCACACATTCTACGAATATTTTTCGCCACACATAAATCTGACTATAACAAGTTAATTACCACAGAATGGGAATAACTATGCAGGCCTCGTTGAGAGAGTAGAATTTCCGGTCAGCTCATATGGCTTACCCTTTAAATGCTCTGGTCACTGACTGGCAGCTATACCTGCCCAACTGCCCAGATTTGGGAACTGAAGATACAGCGACCTGTGTGAAGCCTGTTGCCTTTTGTTGTATTCAGACAGTATAACTTGCAGGCTGCCCATGCCCTCCTAGCTATGACCAAATCTGTAGGCCCAGAGGAAACTCTAGTAGCCCTCACAGAAGTCATACCATGGAAAACCAGAAGCCTGCTTTGCCTCTTACACCAACACAATAAGCAGGCCGCCAAAGAATTTAGCGTTACCACTACCTGCATTCTCAAACATCTGCGGAGCCCCATGGACACCACACCAGAGACACAGAATGCCTCCGTGAGAGACTGACTAAATCAAATTTATTTGTATTTGTTTCACTTTGTGGGGAGAGCAACTATGTGCCACAGTCAAGCACTTAGTTGGCTAGACAGCTATGGTCTGTTTGAGCTTCTATGTCCCTCCCCACAACAAGAGGTCAGTGTACCTTCTTGAGGGCCACCACTAAACCTACTAATCACCTTTCCTTTGCAGGCACTGAAGATTGTGGATTTGAATTGTCAATGTGTTATCTTTGTTCTGTACTGTTTTAGATGTCCACAAGACTCGCTATGTCTCGAACCTTGGTAGGAAAATTGTGATCCTCTACTTTGATTCAGAATTTATTTACATTATATATCACTAATACACTGCCCACATTTCCCTGCATAAATCCCATTTTACTAAATTCTAGGAGTATTCTCACCCTGCAAACAGTAGTTGTTTGCAAGCAATATAAAGTATGTTTAGTCAGGGGCCTAGTTTCATAGCTATATTGTAATTACTCTATTTCATTTGAGATTACCATTTCAATTCATAATACTCATTCAATCATGATGTTAAATGTCTTGCTGAAGATTGCCGATTTCACTGTGTGATTGCTGTATTCTATCTGATATTGTGTTATGTATGGTAATATTGTGTTTTGTACTTAAGGCAGTTCAAGGCTGAGTCTTTTCGACCAAGATGTAGGCAACTTCATTTTCTGCGGCTGTCTACCCACTACACTGGCTCTATCAAAAGACACCCTACATGTGGCAGAAAATTTTCTCAGACGTTTTAAGAGGTTTGAGCATATCACTCCAGTCTCAATGGAACTGTAGTGGCTCCTCCTTAAGGATAGCATCTACAAGAGAAGTTGAATCACATACAAGGCTACCATAACTAGCACTCCGGCAATACCCAGAAGATAAATTAACCACCTTAAGAGGACAGCTCCACATCTAAAGAAAGAATCTTGCCAGACTTGAAACAAAAAAATAAACAATCACAAAACAAGAAGACTGGTCTTTTCCATCTATGCTCCCAGGATTTGGAAAATACAACCATCAAGATCAGAAATGCCCCAAACCTTTTGCAATTTAGACATTAGATGTAGACCCACATTTTCAGAGAGCACTACATCTCCACACAATAGGATTCTCCACCCACAAACATATTGCTTCATTTGACTATTGCCTTTGTTCGGCACTCTGTTGCTCTCTACCTCAGTATACACTCTACAACAGTTTTTACAGTTTATAATGTAAATATATTTGATATAATATGAGATATTATTAAAAGTTGATTTCGCACACAACTTTGGCTGGGCAGGCATACTTTATTGCCACCGTGATTATTAAGTTGTACTGCATAAATCCGCCCCACACACCACCCATGAGTTAAACGTTGGCTACTGAAACACATCTACCTAGCGAATCAAGCAGGAATAGGTGAAGTCTCCTTTATTTTTAGCAAACACAACAGTGATGGACAGAATGTGGATCAATGTCACACATTCACCCCAGTCCAAAGATCTGGGCCCAAATCCATTGTTTTTCCACTCCACACCACCCTGGGTTAGACAATGGCGATATGCAAATCAGCGCTGACCCTGTGCCCCATGGGAACAGTCCAGTCCGAACTACAAAAGCCATGTCCTTCCCAGAACGGAAACAAGCATCCGAGGACCGGCCCGGTTTCGAGGTAACACCTCTCATCAGCCCGGCTAGCTTGATTCCAGTGGTGTGGAGTGCCTGGGACTCACGTCTGAGCATCCCCAGTACACTTAGAGCGGTAATTGCAAACACAACAGTGATGGACAGAATGTGGATCAATGTCACACATTCACCCCAGTCCAAAGATCTGGGCCCAAATCCATCGTTTTTCCACTCCACACCACCCTGGGTTAGACAATGGCGATATGCAAATCAGCGCTGACCCTGTGCCCCATGGGAATGGCTTTTGTAGTTCGGACTGGACTGTTCCCATGGGGCAAAGGGTCAGCGCTGATTTGCATATCGCCATTGTCTAACCCAGGGTGGTGTGGAGTGGAAAAACGATGGATTTGGGCCCAGATCTTTGGACTGGGGTGAATGTGTGACATTGATCCACATTCTGTCCATCATTGTTGTGTTTGCAATTACTCCTTTATTTTTAGGACTTGGTATCTTGAACACTGGTGCAAGATAATGCAAATGAAAAAATATTGACTATACAAGTATGCTTGAATGAAATTAAGCAAATTGATAATTATTTTCACAGACACAAGTCCCACAGCATAGACAAGGGACACATAAGCTGTACTATTTTCTACCAAACATCGAGCAGGTAACTAAAGCCAACAGCGCTTTCATCTACAGATAACAGTACATTTCTGAAACCATTAGAGCATCTAACAACAGACCACACAGCTGATGACTTAGGGCAGCAAAGCTAACTTAAATACGGGGCTGGTGACTTGTGGCAGAAATACTTGATTGTATGGATTTTAGAGCAGAGGTCCTAGAATACTTGAACAACCATGCACAGGACCGCAGATATTCCACAGATCAAAGCTGATGGTCTGGAAGAGCACATCCATCTATTTCAAATCACAATGCTAAGGTCAGAATATGATGAATGGCACAGAAGAGGAACCATCCACAGGTCTCCGTAAGTCATCAACTATATTAAGGTCACATCTGCTTACCCTTAATTTAATTTCCACAAATAATATTTATCAAGGAACAATTATTTACTCAAATCTTACTTTTCACAGGCAATCATAAACATGCTATGTTTCTTAGTAACTATTAGAGATAGCAACTATTAGCATTTAAAAATTAAGCAAAATAACAAAGCTTGCCAATGAAGTAGAAATTAAGAAAATACAGTTCGCCATAACTTGCATTCTGGTTTTACAAAGGCTGTGGTATTCGCAGTTTACAGCCATAGTCCCCAATTAATAATGCATGATTAAGAAGTGTGCCAGGTTTTTATCTAATCACGTTTGCCACTGTTGTAAGTACCTTTCAACTGTTAACGAAAAGAAGCCTAAACGAATAGTCCCAGCATGGTTGATGTTTATGGTTCAACAGGGCCTGAGAACAAATCGCCATTTTAGTTACACATTTAAACTGAACATCTTTTATAAACAGTAACTTTTAACATGCTTTGCACACACATGATAACATACTTAGAAATTGTTCTTCAGGCAGTACATTTCTTAGTAGGCACATTATGATGTTGCCTAGTACACTCAGTCCAGGACTAGGAACATGGAGCACGATGTGCATGTTTTTGTCTGGGTGGAGACCACTCAGTCAAAAAGACAAAGAAACACATCAGCGCTGCACCTCTCACAGTGTGATTGCAACAGTGGTTTTATTATACAAGCCACCTCTGAACGCTATGCGTCAGAGGAGCACTTTTATAAAATATGCTGAACGCTGTGACTGGGATGCAGTCCTGCTGATTTCAATCTCTATCCCGCAAATGATGTCAGCCTGTTCTACAATAGACTGGCTTCCTGATACATCATACACAGGTATGGGGAGTGTGGTTATCCGAAGAAATCTGGAAGATGTACTCTCACTAGGTTCTCAACACTGTAGGTAGGATAAGGGTAGAAGTATTCATATATACACTATCATATAATTAAATAAACACACAATATTGACATTATAGTTGAACTGTTTATCTTTTTCAACATTCTTGTAATCCTCATAACAATGCTTTGTTTCCTCCTGCTATTAATTGCTGCACGTGTTTTTGGGGGGGTGGGGGGTGGGTGGGTTAAACATGAGAATACAATTGCTCCAATACATGTTTTAAAAACCAAATTGCACATTTTGAGTGTCTCCTTCTGGGAATGCCCAAGTAATAACGGACGGGTAGATTTGTTTCCATGATTTCCTGAGGAATTAGAGTGGTCATGATCTAAGGTTGCATGTTCTATTCGGTACCTGGTTATTGTTAGGGGTTGTGAGTTAGCTAGGAATTGGAGCAACATACTTTGATGCTATGGATGGACTCAGTCCCCATACTCTGAAGTTTATGTTGTACTGATACACAGTGCTACTTAATTCGTAGGAACAGTATGAAAACGTATATGTCACTCAGGCCTTGATAAATCTTCTCACCCGCTCGCTATGGCAAGCCAGATTTTATCAGGGTGCATTATATTTAGGACCTACTCAACCCATTAGGCTAGCTGACAAACAACAGGGGTTCTTTTCACTCACAAAGTAAAGGAGCATTAAAGATGCCTTGCAATCTTTTTTTATGTTGTCATATTTATTCTGTGCTTTTTTTATGTTGTTATATTTATTCTGTGTTGAGAGACACAGGTCAAAAGTCAGTTTACATCAACAATTACTTTCCTTTCTCTGACTGCAAAGTTGGAGGATTTTGTAAAGTAAACTGTCCGACAAATGCGCTGTAAAAAACTGTGAAATGAAAGGCTGTAAGATGTCATGTTTTATTCTATCACACTTTTATATAGGTAAAACGTGTACTGAACAAATCTTTTAAAATAAATGTCAGTAGTTATGAACCCCTTGTTTTGAACTTGTGTGTGCTGATTTCCTTTTTTTAAAGGATTCAAATAAGTCGGAACACTTTACTTGATGATGTGCAAATGATAAATGTTTGCTGAACCCCACTTTCCACAGATAATTGATTACACACCATGTAGTTTTATAAGTACAACTGCATGTTAGTGGAAAGTTTTTGGGCATTTCAAAGAAAAATGTGCTGTCTGTAAATGATAGTGCAAATCCACCTCATGCTTTATTATTATATTTCTTAACATTGAGTTTTTAAACATGAACTGAGAAACATACATGTCCCTGCCCCGATGGCAACACTATTAGTGAACTAAGAGGCAAGTCAGTGGTCATGTGAACCCTATAGGAGGGCTAGATTCTTAATATGCAAAGAACAAACGTTTAGTCAATTAAATCAAACCAAATAGTTTTATGGAACGGCAGGAATGCTGTACTCAAATATTGGAAGCTTCTCTCATATGTGATAATAAAGAAAAAGGTGGCTCTGCAAAATAAAACATTTGCCTAGTATGACATAATGAGGCCAGTTTATGGATCAAGTATATTGCAGTTAAATCGAGTAGATTATTCAGAATTACCAGACCTGAAATTCTAGTAACATTATAAAGATTTGTCAATGCCTGTTCGTGATGGGCACCCTTTAGTTGGAAGTCTGCATATATTTTAACTTGAGATTGTATGATCTGAATGTGGATGACGATTCATGAAGAAGTGAACCACCAGGAACGAAGAGGTTGGTAAAAGCTTTATTCATAAGACCCCAGCTCCCTCTATCTCAACTGTCATCCTAAAAAACCCCACCTGAAAATGATGTAACTATGGGCTCCATGTAACGAGCACTAGGTCTGGAAGCATAAGCACACATCACACTTCTCCCTCCCCAGTAAACAAACTACACCAGCTTGAGTTAGCATCATAACTAAACTGTCTACACATTCTACCCTAGGATATCAATGAAGCAACAGTAGTTTTAAAATAGATTTTAAAACATGTAAATTATCAGAAAAACACAGCAACATTAGAGAGTCAATGACTATTTGCTCACAAAGTCTTTGAGGTAGGCAGAAACTCAGTGTTATTCAACTAATCCTCTTTTTAACCCATCATTCCCCTTCTCGTTATTACTAAAAACGAATTTTGGGGAATTTTGACAAGTACCACCTTAGACCGATGTCTCTTCAATTGGAAATACGTCATGCATGACTTCTTGTACATTATTCACTTTGTCCTTTTTCACTGTACTCTTACAACATTTACCAAAATGACCGTTTCTGCCACACTGGTTACAAATAACATGCACTGCAGGACAGTCTCTGGCACTGGCTGTGGGTCCTTGCCTTACACTTCTGAATCATTCTCCCTTAAACTTTCTTTTCCTATCTTTTTTCTCAACTTTTCTTTCTTTAACTAAGCACACAGACTATTCAACTTTCACGTGCCACATCTTGCTCTGAGTTGCTTAACACACACACACACAGATCATCATGTGTTCTACCCTTTTTGCCATATTGATCACCTCATCATGTGTTCTACCCTTTTTGCCATATTGATCACCTCCTCAAGACGCAGCTCATCTTTAAGCCATAGCTCTTCCCTGATCTGGTCACTGCCACACAAATTGATCCCGGATCCTTTCATCTGCTGCCCCTCCAAACGTGCATGTCGCAGCAAGCTTCTTCAAACTGGTAATCTTCCACTGATTCTTCTCTACCTTTCTCTCTATGGCCAAAACTATATATTTCCATTATCGTACTAACTCTTGACAAGTAAAGGCAGTATAGTTTTTCCATACCTCTCTCATTTTCATTTAAATTTGTTTCTTACATAGCGCTCAAATCTGGTAATGTCTCTAGTACTTCTTGTCCTTCTCCCCCTAAACAGTGTAATAATAATGAATATTTCCTTTCAGCACTTACGTTCGCTGCACATACTCTTATGTAGTTAATAAATATTTTTTTCCTATTTACTCCAGCTTATCGATGGATTTGCTGGAATAGTTAAAAAAAACGTTGTGGTGGTGAGACACTCTGCATCATCTTAACACAAAGATAACAATAACATACTTTTTACACACAAAAAAAATTATATGTATATATATATATATATATATATATATATATATATATATATATATATATATATATATATATATATATATATATATATATATACACATATATATACATATATATATTACCTACTGGCGGTCGCCAGTAGGTAGCTATAGTTAGGATCGTTTTCCATAGGAAATCCGCAACATTCTATTGGGAATAACTTTGGCGCCGAATGAGGGATCTGCCTGTAATTTTCCTTAACTTTGCCTCGCTGCGCTACGCTCCTTCCCTGAAAGTTTCGGGGGGATCCGTCAAGCGGGGACCGAGATAAAAGGGGGGTCCCAAAACGTGTTTTCCCCATGTTAATTTCCATAGGGCGGTTGGACTCACTTTTAGCCTGAACGGCTGAATGGATTTCCACCAAACTTGGCAAAATTGTAGGGACTGGTACCCCGATGTGCCTTTGCTATGTCTCAAGATATATGCTTCAGTGGTTTTTACGAAAATTAACTTTGAAAAAATATATATTGGGCTACATTGGGCTATATATATGTTAGAGCCCAAATGTAGCCCAATGTAGCCCAAAGATGGCCACCAGAGACAAAAAAAACAAATGTAGCCCAAATATCAGCCAGATGTAGCCCAACTATAGCCCAATGACAGAATGTCCCAGAGTGTTCTAAAGAACAACTAGAGCGCTAACAGTCTTACTTATGACAAAAGTATGGCACACCTGAAGTCATCTTGATTGGAATAAAGTGTTAACACTTAATACATTTAATTTGCAAAAACAAAATGAGGGGGTTCATTTTGCCATAGAAAGTGCTGAAGAACGAAAAATTAGGGCACATTTTGAGTGACTTCTCAAATCCTCTTATATTACATTAAAAAAATTCTGATATGCAGTCTCCCAAGATGGCCACCAGAGACAAAAGAGCCCAAATGTAGACCAAATATCAGCCAGTTGTAGCCCAACTATAGCCCAATGACAGAATGTCCCAGAGTGTTCTAAAGAACAACTAGAACGCTAACAGTCTTACTTATGACAAAAGTATGGCACACCTGCATTCATCTTGATTGGAATAAAGTGGTAACACTTAATACATTTAATTTGAAAAGGAACAAAATGAGGGGTTTCATTTTGCCATAGAAATTTTTTATATATATTATATATAAATTTCTTTGTGACTCATTGTATCCTTTGGGATCCAGATTTTTGCCCTGGCTGGCTGTTGTTTTCTTGTGATCCTTCATCTTCAAGTATATATATATATATATATATATATATATATATATATATATATATATATATATATATATATATATATATATATATATATCACTGAAAAAACCATAGGTTATAGACCATATATAGTTAGGAATTAGCATTTAAAAAACCTTATTTTACTCACACAAAACCATTGAAATTCCATATATAGTTAGTTGCACTAACTATATATCGCGCACCCGCAATCCACTGCTGATCATGTCACATATTACATCATTCATGACATGGTCAGTGACATCACTGATGACATCACTGATGACATCTCAAATGACATCACTGATGACATCACTGATGACAACATCCAGTGACTGTATGTTTCTGTAAAGTTAAAATAGGTCTTACATATTGAAGAATGAGTGGATGTATAAGTGTCTGGATGAAGGATTTAGTAGGTGCGTGACTGACTGTATGAGTGAGTGATTAAATGTGTCTCACTGAATGCATGGGTTAGTGACTAAACTGTCTTAATTTGTGCATCATTAGGTCTGTTGTGATGTAAACTGCTGCATGTGTGGATCATTAGCTATACGAGAGGCTATATGTGTTATTAATTGGTTGCCCAAGTATTTCTATGGGAGATTGAGTTTGTGTGGGGGTGGCTGGAAGGTGTGTGACTCTATGCATAGATGTGTGAGCAGTTTATTCACTAGGTGTATGAGTTCAAGACTGCATGTGGAAACAGCTACATGGGCAGTTGACTGTGTGCATGAGTGTATTGATGAGTGAATGGATATCTCAATGCTACATGTCATAGTAAGTACATATGTTAAACACAGTACATGTGAGAGTTGGCATATATAAATAACTGTGCATGAGAGCCACTGAATGAGTGAGTGGTTGTATCGATCATTGTGAACTTGTATCAGGGATTGTATAAGAGAGTAAATATGTGTTAGTATATGTTTCAATAAGTAAGGTGTGTTTAACTGTATAGTTGAAGAAATGGAGGTGAGATTGTTTCTTTGCATGACTGACTGGGTGTGTGAGTAACTCCATGGATGAGTGGCAGTGTGTGAGTGTCTGTATACACTGAGTGTATCTAAGGTTATATTAGAGTCTGAAGAGGTTTATCGTATTAGCACAAGAATGATGTCAAATGAGATGTCATCAGTGATGTCATCAGTGATGTCATTTGAGATGTCATCAGTGATGTCATCAGTGATGTCACTGACCATGTCATGAATGATGTAATATGTGACATGATCAGCAGTGGATTGCGGGTGCGCGATATATAGTTAGTGCAACTAACTATATATGGAATTTCAATGGTTTTGTGTGAGTAAAATAAGGTTTTTTAAATGCTAATTCCTAACTGTATATGGTCTATAACCTATGGTTTTTTCAGTGAATTTCAATGGTTTTTTAATAGCAAATATCATAAGCTGTCGAATGTCAAGTACGTGGTAAGTAAACACATTTTCGTGTTTATGCACACTGATCTGCTTTGAATGCTGACCCCCACCCCTCATTTCTATTAGGAGTACTCTCTCTTTGCAGATAGTGAAGGGTAGTTAACGCAGGCCTTTGCCCCCGTTGCCCCCGTTGTAATCCGTCGTGCCTGCTTCTCTCTCCATTTGATTGATTGTTCTCTTTGGTTCATTCTCTATTTACAAACAAGCACAGAGTCGCAATACTCTGTTTAGTCTTTGCAGATAGCGAAAAATCGTGTAAAAAACCAAAAGGAATCGAGCAAAATCAGTAGGCCACTAATGGGATCTCTTTTTGACCTCCCTAAAATAGAAACATTAGGAACAAACTGTTGATAATACCAATGTGTATGTACATAAGCGGCGTTCATTTGTGTTCACAGTACCCCTTGTTGATTGTTTGAATCGAGCATTGAATTGTTCGAAGTTGATTCTCTTAAGAATCTTCTCTGCCTGCAAACGAGGAAGAATAGGAATATTCTCTCTCCCTTTGCAGATAGAGAAGGGTAGGTAACGCAAACCTTTAACACGTCGTGCCTATTTCGTTCCTCATTGATTGATTGTTTCCCCAAACATTGACTGTTTGGGAATTGGTTCTTTTTGGAGGTATTCCCTGTTTGCAAATATACGTAGGAAAATCTTTGCAAATAGTGAAAGGGTACGTAATGCGGACCTTTCTCCCCCGTTGTAATCTGTCATGCCTATCTACTCCCCACTGATTGATGCACCTGTTTCACCCGGACCATTTACTAGAGATACGTCATCTGGCCCGACCAGAGAGCACCCCTAGTGAAAAGGACATATGCAATAATAACGAAGTGATCACTATATCCTGTTAACAGAAACTTTAGCATGAAACAACCTGGAAAGAAAAGAATAGGAAAACGAAAATCAGTAGGCCACTGATGAACATGAACTTTTATTAAACAACGAACAAAGAAACGATAACATAACGTAATGATAAAACCTATTAATGTCCTAGAAACAAGAAAACGTTAAAATATGCCAGTGGTGAGAGACCAGAAAAACAGTAAGAGAAACCAAATCACCCCTCGCTGTCCCACCGCCTGCCACGCCCAAAAAAAAAATCGATAGACTAGGGAAAATGCAAGTCAGTAGAACATCCGCCCCCACTCTGGAAACTTCCAAGGTGGGGCAGGGTTGCGGCTACGCCCAGCCGGGAGCAGCCCATATAAGGCGGGTCCTGCTGCCACGCCTCGGCCAGGAGATCCTAACGTAGGGTGTAGCCGGAGGAGAGGCCGAGGCCAGCGGGACCCGGCCAGGGGATTGCCTTTACAACGCTGAACAGTTGCAGGGGGGGGAATGTCTCCTCGACCCTCCCCTCTCTCTCCCAGTCCGGCCGCGGTGGCCCTTGACAGTTTCAGGTAGTCCCGCCACATGCTCTTCCGGTCCGGCCACCAACGGTCGGGGGGCCGAGGCCGATGGGATCCGGCTGCAGCCGATAAACCAAGAAACCCGTTCATGGGGCCAGAGCCAGGGGCGTCCGGCCGACATCCACTGGAAGCCCGGCCCGAAGACGGACGGGACACTTCTTCTTTCTTGAATAATGGCTGCGACAACACTGGGGGGGGATGTCTTGCACATGCCTCCGACCCCCCCCCCCCTCGTCCTCATCGCCTGGTCCGGCCATAACAAATCTCAAGCGAGACGCCGTGGGGTGCACTGGGAGGGAGAGACGGTGCAAACAGGCCTCTCCCGCCTCCCCAGGTGGAGGCTTCCCAGCTGCACCCTCAGCGCTCCAGGCGCCCGGAAAAGGGTTCTTCCACTGTGGCCATGCTGCAACGTCTCGCCCGGCAGGGTGGAGCCCGTCCGCTCATTTGACCCCGCGATCGCCAGTAGCTACCGAACTCTCAAAATGGCGGTCGACCTGGCAAGAGCGGGCCCAGCATAAAGAAATGGCCCGGTCACTGGTTGACTCCACCACCGTAGTCCTCCACGACCTTGAAGATTCTAGAGGAGCCGCGGGAGTCTCCGACCCCCGATGGGGAATGACTGCCATGATCGCCCGTGGAGTGACGAAACTGTATCCGCGGGACGTCGGCGCTCCCATGCTGGCGCCAGCCTCACTTTGAATTACTAGAATCCTGCAGACCTGAGTTCCGGTGAAAGCACAGTGTGACCCGGTAGGAAAAATTGTTGCACCCCCTCCCCTTTTTGACTGATAGTTCAAACCACCGATCCTTTCCTTTGCCCTTTTAACGGAACTTTGGACTGCCTCCCCCTCTTTTACATTTTCTAGAGAAAACAAAACATTAACCACTACATTAGCATAGCAGTTGACACCAGAACTGTATTCAAATTGAAAACCAACAACATCTTCAACAGAATCCTTTTTGTTTCTGCTGTGACCCTGCTACAGCACAGGCATTGTCCCCAGCAGTAATTCTGCAATGCCGGTAAGAATAGCTGTGGTGCCTACTGGACTCACTCACCCCCGCGGCGCCCCACGCCGTTATTTGCTGGGCGGCAACTTACTAGACATCACTTTCGTGCCATCTAGATTTCAGCGCGTTCTGCTGCCTTGGAACTATTCGCACAACAGACTGCTACTGACGACCCACCCCCAGGCAACATCTTCTGAATTTTCATAATTTGAAAGAACTAGTAACATGTCCTCATCAGGAATTCAAAAGAAATTGCCACGGTCTCTTCGTTGTTTAAATGTTTTTACTGTTTTTGTTTTGTTGTATATATTTATATGTTATTAAAGTTTTATATTCCTACTACTTTGTTGGAGTGCTATATATTTTTGATGTGACACATAATTGTAAAAACTTTGATGTACAAAGAGTCATTCCTGGAATCTTCCGCTTCAGGCTCGGTCCCCTCCCCAATCACAATACAGGATGGTTTTCAGATAGTAGGAACACGTGTGGTGTGACGGATCTCATCGGGTGTGGGCCTTGATCTACTATAACTCCTTTGAAGAGGGGTGATTCTTTACAGCTGGGGCCATAAACTACATCTGCAGGGCTAGGTGATAGCCTGGACAATCGGACACAGAGGAAGAGGAGTGTCAGAGGGTGCGGTAGTGAATAGGGCGAAAGGGAGGTGTCGGGCGGGCACAGAGTGTGATTTTCAGGGAAGAGCAGCGCAGATGGGGGGAGGTTTATTGCCGATGCATAAGACAGAGAGCGGGGGTGACCAGTGCCTGGGGAAGATGCTTGCGAGGGTGGGGAGCCATGCTACGAATCGACAGCGTGCAGAGAGTGGGTCTGGTCAAGGCATCTAAAATGGCTGCCGTGCACGACAAAAGTGTGGCATTTCAAAAAAGGCAAGATGGCGCAGACAATGTTTTTCAACACTTCCTCATTTCCTTCGAATCGAACGTTAACAGACGTTGGTGCATATTACCAAAGTTAAGCGATATTTATCGCTAACGATGCTTACCAACGAATTTTTTACCGCTAAGCATCGTCAGAAATTATCGAAGATAAACCTTGCTATTATCAAGGTTTATCGCAAATGCGATAATAAACGGCCGCAATGCATGAATATCGCTAAAATGTCAGCGATATTCATGCATTACCGAGCTAATGCTCTTAGCCATGTTATCCACCTCCCATTGGATAACATGGCTAAGAACTGCTCAGGGCAGGTGTTACTTTTTGGAGATATTCGCGCTTAGCGCGAATATCTCAAAGTTGGTAATAGGAGATAGATATCTTGCATGTTGTAATGCAAATTATTGTGGTATATGGAACTCATACCATAATCTCTCAGGAAAGCAGAAACTGATCCTTTTGGGACCGCCTAAAAAGGCCTAGGGGGTGAGGGGTACTCTACTTTGCCCCCTTTTCACGTTCCGAACTATTTTATTTTACTCTCTTCTGTAATTACACAAAATAGCAGCGATAAGATGCATCGGAGACACACAGTGAGAGAAAGGAGGCCGGAGATGAAGAAGAGATGTCAAATACACATTGGAGATAATATAGTGGCAGAAGGGAAGTAAATATGAGTAAACTTACCATGTAACATAAAAATGTTGCACTCTATACTATAAGTCTCATTTTATACTACAATCACTTCGCTACAACCTCATAAAATAAAAATAAAAAGGAATAATGTCTCAAACAATTTTTGATTTCTAAATATAAATTTATTCTTCAGAATTTTCTAAATTTGAAAGAACTAGTAACATGTCCTCATCAGCAATTTCCTCATGAAAAGTCTGCAATGATGATTCTTGTAACTCTATGGTCTCCAAACATTCGATAAATTCGCCATCAACAGATTGATCAAAAAAATCATTCAAGTCATCTCCTCCTTGTGACAATATTTCATTATTGGTGCTGTCAATTTCAATCAATGTAGTGGAATCATTCAAGTCATCTCCTCGTGACAATATTTCATTATTGGTGCTCTCAATTTCAATCAATGTAGTGGAATCATTCAAGTCATCTCCTCCTTGTGACAATATTTCATTATTGGTGCTGTCCATTTCAATCAATCTAATGGAATCATACAAGCCATCTCCTCCTTGTGACAATATTTCATTATTGGTGCTCTCAATTTCAATCAATGTAGTGGAATCATTCAAGTCATCTCCTTGTGACAATATTTCATTATTGGTGCTGTCCATTTCAATCAATCTAATGGAATCATACAAGTCATCTCCTCCTTGTGACAATATTTCATTATTGGTGCTCTCAATTTCAATCAATGTAGTGGACAATTCAAAAGAAATTGCCACGGTCTCTTCATTGTGAGCCATTTTATTTTGAAATTGCTTGCTGTAAATTGCAGAAAAAAATAATCACTTTCATTTATCGTTTTTAGTAATACATAATATAAAACTAACTTTATCAAGTATTTAGTATAACAGAAGGACTGCAAATAAATAACAGAAAACATTTTTCAAATTATCTTCAAGTGTACAACATAGTTCCCCTTACAAATTAACAACTCACCTTTTTAAAAGTAGGAGAAGTGTTAGTACTGTGTAAATCAAACACCAGAAATTCACCACCAAAAATTCCTCACAAATGTACCTCAGACAGTAGTATCACAAAATGGCTGTGGTTTCCTCTCATTTGACATATATACATAACCAATTAACTTTCATCACACACAAATACAAAACCAAAGTAACATTGTAATTGGTTCTAAATTTCAACACTTTCAAATGTGTTTTCCCCATGCAATTTTCCATAGGACATTTACATACGTCTACAGCCTGAATGGCTGAACGGAATTACACCAAACTTGGCAAAATGGTACATCAAACCTAAGAGGTCAGGAAGGATCTACTATGCCCCCTTATGGTCATTTCCCCCTTCGCTTTGGCCTCCTCTTGTCTCTCAATCCTACCGAGAGACAAGATGGCGGCCGCTACGGACTGTTTGGAATGTTGACAGACGCCGGAGAACCAATCAGCTTCGCAAAGCTCCGTAACGCGAAAAGTACGCGAAGCGGAGCGCTGTTACAGATATATATCTTTTTTTGAACGTTAATTTCTCAAAATCCACTGGAGCACACATATTGAGACCGAGCAAAGGCACATCGGGCTACCAGTCCCTAATATTTTACCAAGTTTCGTGCAAATCCATTCAGCCGTTCGATTATTATTATTATTATTTTTTTTTGCCCCGCGGGGCCCTTTTAAAACCTCCACATCAAACCTAGGGGGTCAGCGAGGATCTACTATGCCCCCTTATGGTCATTTGCCCCTTCGCTTTGGCCTCCTCTTGTCTCTCGATCCTACCGAGAGACAAGATGGCGGCCGCTACGGACTGTTTGGAATGTTTACAGACGCCGGAGAACCAATCAGCTTCGCTTCACAAAGCTCCGTTGCGCGAAAAGTACGCGTACTGGAGCGCTGCCCGGTCCGCTGTTACAGATATATCTTTTTTTAAACGTTAATTTCTCAAAATCCACTGTAGCACATATATGGAGACCTACAAAAGGCACATCGGGCTACCAGTCCCTACAATTTTGCCAAGTTTCGTGCAAATCCATTCAGCCGTTCGGGCTAAAAGTGAGGCCAACCGCCCTATGGAAAACTCAATGTTAAAAACACGTTTTGGGACCCCCCTTTTTTCTCGACCCCCCCTGGACGAACCCCCCCCCCCCCAATTTTCAGGGGCTGCTCAGAAACAAAATGTGCCATTTTCCTGAAAATTTCAGCCAATTCCGTCCACAAACGCCAAAGTTATTTGACATAGAATTTTCAAAAATCCCATAGAGAAAAAATCCTAACTATATATACCTACTGGCGACTGCCAGTAGGTAATATATATATATACACAGCGCCAATCCACACACCCAATACACCGTTGGAATTGTCAGGGTGTGTAGATGGTTATAGGCTATATAATTTGTTTTTTTTAACGTGATTTAAAAAATTTACAGTAAAAAAAAAAAGTAGTCCCTCCGAAGTAGCGCCGGCCGCGACGTGCGTGCTCACGTCAGGAGCGCGGGGAGGAGCGGCGTCCAGGAGCACGACGAGGAGCGGCGGACATGGCGCGGGGGAGGAGCGGTGACGTGAGGAGCAGTGGACAGGCCAGCAGCGGTGCGAGCAGCGGACAGGCTGGAGGAGCGGCGGCTGAGGTAAGGGTGCGGCGGACATGGCGCGGGGGAGGAGCGGTGACGTGAGGAGCAGCAGACAGGCCAGCGGCGGTGCGAGCAGCGGACAGGCGGGAGGAGCGGTGGCTCAGGTAAGGGGACCCATGTCAGGGCAGGCGGGGGTCGGGGCAGGCGGGGGACGGGCCGTGGGCCCGGGCTGCTGCACAATGTCGGGGCGGGCGGGGAAGCCTGTTGCACCCGGACAATGTCGGAACGGGCTGCTAGTATATATATATATATATATATATATATATATATATATATATATACACATACATATACATACATACATACATATATACATACACACACACGTCGTGCCTCTCTAAATTAGTTATAAATCTGTATATCAGATCTATATATATATATATGTATGTAATACTCACTCACCAACAGGTACCCAACAAAGTCTCACATCAATAGATGGGTGTGCCAGTCACTGTTGTGTAGGCACCTTTCCACTGTACCAATTTAAGGTGTGCCTATCATCGAAGAATTAACAAACACCCAAACCAGTCTCAAGTTGTACAGGCGGATAACAGACTGTCGTAAAGAGCGGAGACATCAAATTGATTTAAGTTATGTTTATTGTCATAACTGGACTCCTGGGCAGAGACACGTCTTCCTACCATTACAAGCAGCAGTAACTGACCAAATCAGAATCTCCAACGAAGTGAAGATTCTTGATGGAAGCTCTCAATACAGGGTTCCATAAGCTCACCCAAACAAGTCTTGACAAATGTAATGAGAATACTACATACGTTTTCCCTTTAATACAAAGAAAACAGCAAAACAGAGAGAAAAGGAAAAACAGGAAAAGACTAAAGACTAAAGAAAATAGGAGCAAGAAAAGACAAGAAAGAAACAAGGAATAAAAGGAATAAGAAAAACAAAAAGGTGTATAAGTAAAGAAAAGAAAAAGAGAAACCAAGTAAAGAGGAACTCAAAAAACTCTAACATAGCAAATATTAAAATAATTTAACATCTATATCTGTGAGGAATCTTTACTTCACGCGAACCACGCCTTAAGGCAATGGGTCTCACACAATCTTCAACATTAGTAGAAACATTTCCGTCATCCTGTTGACCTTCCAACATATGTTTCCCATTGTCAGATGGATGGCTTTTCACTAAACAGTTCTTATTCCACCAATGCCCATTAACTAACTTCACAGCATTTTTCCTGACTTCACAGACCCTAATAGGAGGACTGAATTTAGAGAAACCTTTCTTAACATGTATCGGTTTTTTGATAAGTACAAAATCACCTGAAGAAATGTTCAAATCCTTCACATTCCTTTTCTTATCAAAATACATTTTCTGTTTACACTGAATACTCACCACACGCTTCCTGACCTCAACATCATTCCACCTTTCTCCCTTGATCCACTTACTCATCCAACCCGGACAGGACAACGTAGAAGCCTTACGACCACGTAAAAGTTCAAAAGGTGACACCCCAGTAGTTGAGTGAGGAGTTGTCCTATAAAACCACAGGATACTCCTCACAGAACTGCTCACAACACATTTATTAGACAATGCCCATTGTATGCACTCACCTAAAACCTTATTCATACGTTCCACGAAACCATTAGTTTGAGGATGGTATAAGGAACTTTTAAGATGTTTGATCCCACAATTGATCAGGTATTCCTCAACTTCTGAGGCAACAAATTGCGTCCCATTGTCGGTCACCAGATACTCTGGAAAACCTTCCTTAAGAAACACATCACTAAGGAAATCCACCACAACCTTTGCCGAAACCTCTTTCACAAACCTGACCTCCGGCCACTTGGAATAGTAATCCATAAGGACCAATGCATACCTAGAAGAGACGTCCAACGCATGAAAAGGTCCTACAATATCCAACTCTAACTTGTTCCAAGGACCAACAGGTAATTCAATTGGTGATAAAGTCGGAGTCCTTACTTTCAACGTTTTATCACAATTTGAACAAACCACACAGGAACTAACAAAATCATCTACATCTTTGTCCATGTTTGGCCACCAAAATGAAAGCCGTACTCTTTTCTTTGTTAATGTGGCACCCAAATGACCTTCGTGAGAAAAGCTCATTAATTTTTTTCTTAGAACCACAGGAGGAACCAACCTATCTGATCTCAAAACCAAACCACTTTCAAGAGTCAACTCATCCGCTACCTGTAAATACGTCTTAAATTCAAAACTCAGATTCCTTTCTTTAGGCCAACCTTCTTCAATGAACTTCACAACCTGTTTCAAAGACATCATCATGAAGAGCTTTGCGCCACTCATCTTCAGATACGGCACATAACTGAGGAAGATCTACCGCAGCAACCAGAAATTGATCCTTATATGCGCCATCAGAATTTTCAATTCCCTCATGGATACAAGAAGAACGGGAAAGAAAATCTGCACAAGCATTTTTGCTCCCAGGAACATAATCTACAGAGAAATCAAACTGTAAAAGTTTGGACGATAACCGTGCAATTCTAGGTGTGAAACTCCTGACATTTTTCCCACTGAGAATGAAAGTTAAAGGTTTATGATCCGTCCTGAGGCAAAACCTCCTACCCCAAAGGAAATTCTTAAACTTCAGAACAGCCCACCAACAGGCTAATAGTTCCTTCTCTATGACCGAATACTTCACTTCAGCTTGAGATAAAACTCTGGAGGCATAACCAAGAGTATTAAACTCACCATTCTTCTCTTGAAACAAGATTGCACCGAGACCAACATTGGATGCATCAACAGTAAGGGTGCACATGAGATCAGGGTCAAAATGTTTCAAAACCGTAGGTAAACTAAGCTCACACTTTACCCAATCAAACACACTCTGACATTCAGAATCCCACGCAAACTCTACACCTCTCAACAACATGCGTGAAAGTGGCCTCAGTTTGCTTGCAAAATTGGGTATAAAACGAGAATAAAAATTCACATAATCCAAGAAAGGATTTCAACGCACTCTTGTCAGTAGGGGCTTTTGCACTCACAATAGACTCTACTAGACTATGTTTTGGTAAGATACCTTTTTCGTTCACAAAGTGTCCCAAATACTCAACCTCATTCGTTCCAAAAACACACTTGTCTCTCCTCAATACCACACCATTCTCTTGAAACCTTGACAGTACCTCTTTCAAAATTGTGTCATGTATACAAAGGTCAGGTGCAAAGATAAGAACATCATCCTGAAATACAGAAAGAGCATTGATGCCCTTCAACATGTTGGACATGAGACGTTGGAAAACGGATGCCGCTGATGCTAACCCAAACGGCATCCGTACATATTGATACGTCCCAAAAGGAGAGACTAAAGCAGTCAATGACCTAGACTCTGGTGTCAACTCTACTTGATGGTAAGCCGATGCCAAATCAAGCTTGGTGAATACCTTTGCATCTTTTAGACTTGCCAACAGTTCATTTATATGGTGGGTGGGTCCAGTGACTCTTTGAGACAATGATAACGTTTCTAAGGTAGAGAATAGATGGCAAGTGTCTTCATCGTGGGGAACTTCTGCGTGAAAATTAAAATCACCTACCAAGATAAAATTATCTGTGGCCAGTACATGAGAGGCTATAATGTCAAGAAGGACATTGACAAATTTAGTCTTGTCTCTCGGAGGTCTGTAAACTAGGGCGCCCTTCCCAGTGACATTTTATTATACAAGATGTTAACTATTAGTATTTCAAGCATGGGATTGACAAAAGAATCGAGCAGGGTAATGGAGATAGGAGATCTGGCTGCCACCACCACGCCTCCACCTCTCCTACCTACTCTATCCAACCTGATAAGATGATAGTCCTGGGGAAAGGCGATAGCCACATCAGGCGAGGAATGGCTATGTAGCCAAGTTTCAGTAAAGAAACAAATGTCAGGTCGCTCAGTGTCTAAGAGGCTTCAAACCTCGAGGGCATGTTTGGGAATGGATCTAGTATTAAGATAGAGAGCGGATATCTGAGTACATCCTTTGGTCGCATTCACGTTGATGGGGGCAGAGCGGTCAAGACTAAGTGAGGAAACAGCAGTATTGCAAGTGTTGTCCTTCAGTGTGCTCTGCGTGGCATGAGTTTTATGTACATTTAGCAGATGTCTGGGATTGAGGGCAAATAGTTCCTCCCGGGAATAATAAAGCATGATGACTTACCGCTGGGCAGCTGACAAATTAAGCAGGGGTCAGGGCGGCGGGCGGCGTCCTGGCGCGGACGGGCGCAGACGGGCTTGCCTTTGGCGCGCCTTCTGCGCACGTCCGCGCTGTGGAGGTGAATATGTGGGAGGAAGGGGCGGGGGCAGCTCTAATGTCACTGCTGTGTGTTCCGTTGCTGAGTGTCCCTCCGCAACAACCGGCACAAGCCGTGGCGGACCGGGGACCAGCAGATGGAACACGGAACGAATTAAGAATATTTGCGGTAGTATTCACTGCAAATCACAGGTAAAAACTAATTGTTTGAAAATATAAACAAACATAGTGCTATACGATAGCACGAAGTGCAAATGTTAAAAAAACAAGGCCCCTGAGTAAAGAGGAAATTAGACAGTTTTTAATTCACTGCCACACTTTAGGAGTTAACAGTGTCTCTCCCACACAATACCACACAGTCCAAAACAACGCGCGTCAGCCACCTTGCAATAGGGGTGCCGCTCTAGCTGCGCGCATCCGCGCTGTGGAGGTGAATATGTAGGAGGAAGGGGCGGGGCAGCTCTAATGACGCTGCTGTGTGACCCACCTTGCTGCACAACTTACATGTTACAAACCTCGCTGGACACTTCCCATTCACACCATGTGGCTTGTAACCACACCTAAAACATGTTAGTCTTTGAAAAAAACGAGTTGTGCGTGTTCCCAAGTTGCTGGCTGTCCGAAGCTTTATTGAAAACAGTCTTATTGTCTTTAACCTTCACAGCCGAAATGTGTTCATCTTTCTTTTCTTCTAACTCTTTAACAGAAATTTTAGATGTCTCAATGCTTTTTGCCATACGTATCGTCTCTTCTAAAGTTGGATTCCCTAAAGTCAAATGTTTTTGTTTAATCGTTTTGTCATTGCACTTAGCTATGAACTGATCTCGAGCAAGTTGCTCTGTAAAGTTTTCGAACTGACAGTCTGATGCAAGACATCTCAAAGCAGTAATATATGTGTCGACATCTTCACCAGCATTTTGACCACGTAAAAAAAACTTGTGACGGAGTACTACCAAACTTGGTTGTACATCAAACCTAGTTTGCAATTTTTTTATCGTTTCTTGATACTCATCAGGAGGATCACCCTCAACTTGGGCAGGATTAGGAAGATGCTTCAAAATCTCTCTACCCTCATACCCCAATGAGTGCAGCAAAATGTACTTTTTTCCGTTCAGCACGGAATTTAATTGCTCCAATAGCGCCAAGGTAAGTTTCAAACCCATCCAACCATTTCCTCCATTTTATTGGTGGTTAACCAGCTGATTCCAAAAATGGAGAGGGAGGAGAAACGGCTTGCATAGTCATTTTGTGCAATAAGTAAATAGGTTAAGACTAATCACTTTATTTGGAACCGGGATAATGTCAAAAGCTGGCTAATTGATGTTTAAACGAGAAAGACAATCATATTCATTTAAATTGCAGTAACACAATGTTTTAGATTAAATCTGAGCTTCCTTACAAAAAAAATGATATATCCCACAGTTCCTATTATTGCATCACTATTGCTTTGTGCTTTGTGATGTCGTTTTATCCAACAGAACGTTGCTAGTGCTGGAGAGAACGTAGAAGAACAATGCAGCTGTTATCCCCTCAGGTTAGGTAAGAACAATGCCGCTTAACGTTTGCGTTTCATCAGTGGAACGCACGCGAGCTCACGTACTGCAATCAGTGACGTCTCTAAACGTGGAGGCCGTTGCTGGAATGCACAACGGAAAATATGCGGTTCAATGTTAACTAAAAAGAAATCTCTGCCCACAGTTCGTTTAAAAAAAATTAATCAGTGTCTAAGTATCCTCTCTCCACAACATGCATTCGTGGCTTACCGGAGAGTCTGTACAGACAGAAAACGTGAAGGATACAAGTCTAGTTTTGAGTTTGTGCAGAATGCCTTTTGTCGAAATCGTGGAGAAGACGAAGTCGGAAACGTCGGAGAAGGCTCAGATTTCACTCGCAGTCACAGCGTTATCAGGTACAGCTGTACATGTTGTATTATTCCAAAAAGGCAGAATCGATGACAAAAATAAAGTTGTGGGTCCGTGTGGAGTCCAGTGATCGTCGTCACAAAAATTATGTCGTAAAGAGCGGGGACATCAAATTGATTTAAGTTATGTTTATTGTCATAACTGGACTCCTGGGCAGAGACACGTCTTCCTACCATTACAAGCAGCAGTAACTGTCCAAATCAGAATCTCCAACGCAGTGAAGATTCTTGATGGAAGCTCTCAATACAGGGTTCCATAAGCTCACCCAAACAAGTCTTGACAAATGTAACGAGAATACTACACAGACTCACTTAAGAATTGACATTCCTACATCCAGTAACAGACGCAGGTATGCTGGTCACCGTTGTACAGGTGAATGCTAATTTATACAAACCAAGAGCATGTTCTTAGTTTTTCAGTAACACACCCCTGCTTTATTTTTAATAGGCAGTTGACCTTGTCACAGTTCACAGTACTTCTGTTTGTTTTCTATGAAGGTTGTCCCACCCGTCCAAAATGGCAGCCGAGCTCCCAGTGCATCAACCCTGTAAAGGATTTCTGCCTTGTTTTTTTATTTCTTTTTTTCCCCCCCGCCTGAATCTTTCCTCAAAATGATGGCTGTGGTTGTCCGTGTACCTTATTTCTAAAGGCGATACCCCTTATGTACATCATCACACCTGTAGCAGGATGGCCACCATCAATGTTAACAGTTGCCTGTTTCGACAGGTGATGAGCACACCACAAGCCACAGGGACGCCCACAGTTAAAACATGTCCCTTGCATGTGCATTTCACTTTTCCCCTGCTTACTCTTTCACGGTGCGACATACAACTCACCCACATGGTGCCACTCTTACTGAAATACCAAACCACTTTGCTGATTTACAGTGCATTTCTCTTCTTTCCTTTTGACTTGCTAGAAGTCAAATCTCTATGTGCCAGCAACACAGCTACTGTGGTGTTTTTCAGCCAATCCCCAAGACCCAGATCATTGCCAGTGTAAGATCCGAATGTGTATGAGGATCCAAGAAAAGTGAACCACCAGGACCAAAGAGATTGGTAAGAGCTTTATTCATAACACCCCACCCAGTCGCTAACTCGATCTCAACTGTCATCCTAGGAATCTGCCCCATCTGAACATTCTGTAACTATGGGCTCCATATAAAGGGCATGAGGAGTGGAAGCATAATCACATGACCTTTTCTTCAACCTAATGCAATCGCTCACTGCCACCTGTAGATTGTGTGTCCAAAGGGTTAGTATGTAGGGAATTGAAGGTGTGGGATTGAGAGAAATAGACCTGAGAATCATACTTTCTACTAGGACTACCAAAAAGTGTGACACTCGTTCTCAAGAGTGTAAACAATAACTGAGACACCAATTCATTTCACACAAGGCACCAATCAAGTCAACTGGCGATACATTTGTGTCAGATTCAATGTCCCGATCTCTCGATGCACAAAGTCACAAAAGTAAGAACACTAACTAGTACACAGCACATGAGAAAAGTAAAAGGATGTAAAGTTCTGCTACTTGCAGTGGAGATACTTTTCACCCCCACCCCAAGTCTGATTAAAAAAATACTATTACTTCAACTGAATGTATTAAAAAAGGTGCCCATTTTAGAATCACCAACCTCAAGCAATCGAGAAAGGGCACGGCATGCCTTGGAACTAAAACAAAACCAGATAAAAACATGAGTTTGAAAAGACCTAGAGCTCCAGGCAGTCACGTTACTTCAGCTAGTACTTCCCGGTCTGAAGCGGAACGTCCAGTGAAAGTGTAGTCAGTGTAGGCCACATTAAGTGATCTTGTCTCTCATGCAAGGGAATTCAATCTATGTAAGGGTGCACTGACACATGATCCTCTGAAGACAGCCCATGATTTAAGACTCCCTTACAGACTAGAGCATCTCCAGGAAGGAGTGGTGTGTGGGGCTACATACATACAGAACTGTATGTATGTAATCCTATGCAAAGATGAAGAAGACTGATTAGTGGCGACTCTGATCACCATTCATGCCCAACCCCACTTAAACTCTCCCTGAATCCCCTGTGTATACAGGAAAGCACCCTTCTGCCTTCCAGCATTTTTCTTCCAGACATGTACACATTAGTTTTGTATATTTAAGGATTTCAAAGCAAATCATCTGGCATGCACCTTTTTTACAGAGGATACTTGAGAGGGATGCCCTGCAGATTTAGATGAATAAACTACATCAATTCTGAACACGATAGTTTAAAAAGTCTGCCTTGCACTAAATACCACATGCATTCTCTGAACTTGTAGTGTTGATAAATCTACAGCTTTTTACATACAAAATTATAGTTTCACAAGTTTTTCATACAGCCTTGACGAACAAATACTTACCTGCTAGGCATAACGTGGAAACCTAACATAAAAGAATTAAGAAAAAAATATTAACTAGAGTAAACCCTCCTTACGTTACACCAAAAATACGTTACTCCACGCTGAATGCGTTATAATCCCCCAAAAAATTGGGCCATTAAATGCAAGGACTTCAGGTGTTTGTGTGGTGTTTTTCTCAAAGAAGACTTTTGTCAAAAAGGAAACTCAGCCCTCATCCACCCATGGTTGGCAAGATTCATCACTGAATCTGATCCTCGCTCATACAAAGTGTTAAGTATAATGGGGCTTATCTCTAGAATAAGGGAGTTCTTTCAACAAGGGTTTGTCATATCAATCTATGGTTGTAATATATGAGGGTCCCTAGCAAAACTACTTTGTTTGAAAAACCAGACTGTCCTATACCCTGATACGGAGGGGAAATGACTTGGAATGAACGGATAAGTGAATTAAAACTACCTTGTTGTAAACACTGGCATAATTTTATGGAGGGAAGCCGATGATAGATTAGAACAACAGGGAAGTTATTCAATCCTAATTGACAGTCTACATGTTTCAGCCTTGTATCAACGGCCCATAAGAGGCTAAGAGACCTTCTTCAGGACCTTAGCCCCCAACAAGGAGTCTCCCTAGAGACACAGTTTGAGCTACAGATAGAAACATATATATGTCCAGAGGATGTGTAAAGTGACTTGCGAAAATAAAAGTACAATAACATTACAGAATTATGAACCAGAAAGTCTTGTGTATTATTTTGACAGGTAGTGTGATGAATCTGTCCAAGGTGCATCCTGAAATGAGAGAAAATTTGGCAACACAATATAGACCTCCTTTTAAGAATCATACTGTAAAATCAGCCCCTTTAATCTGGGGTAGTGTTACAATGTGTTATAAAGAAACCCAATTGATATTGAAAAAAAGCAAAATATCACCCCCTGCACTTGTGAACACATCTAAAAAGGAAAGCGAATAAGTGTCTATTGTAGGTATGGAAAGTAAAATAGACAATTACCAGACCTACTGTCAGTATATTGTCATTTGGTGTTGTCTGGATATAGTAATCCACAGTCAGGTTTCAATTTTTATGTCCAGTACGGATGAAGGGAGACAGGTGACTGACGAAAATTCTCAAATCGTGGGCCGGGAAAGGCCAAATTCTACCATGTAAGGAGCAACAAGAAATATCAACAACTGCCTTTTACGCTGCACTAGCCAGACCATAAACTCATTATATCCATATTTGCCAGCAAGCCTTCCAATTGGGAAAACACTGAAGTCCTAATCACTTCTTCAGAAGCTTCGTAGGTCACTACTAATGACCTAAACAGAAGAAAACACTTATACAGAACTAAAGTTACAGACCTGTGTATAAAGTTGGGTCAAGTCAAACCATGGCTGACACAGTTATTAACATTGTATTATACAGTTGCATTTAAATAGGGCTTTGTACCCCACTGTAGGGTGCTGAAGTGCACCCGTTACACACTACACCGTGGGGGAATGTGTATTTGGCAGATTGCTGTATTTGTGTGACCCAACGTGGGCAGTGTTTTGGGGGTCCTAGGAGAGTGTGCAGAGAAGTGCTCCTATTTTCTCCATGGGCGCATCGTCTAGAAGTTTGATGGAGGAAGTGGAGTGAGAGAAAGGACTGCCCATTAGAACTGCAATTAGGAGTAAAACACATGGGCAGATTCACAGCACCAATCAATCAAGCAAGCAGGAGGCAGGAGAAGCAGTGGAGTACATTGTGTACACGAAAAAGGCATGTAATTAGAGCTGGTCTGCTAATCCATCGGGCAACATGCGCAAGACACAGATGGTGACAAATAAAAACGTGATGCCAAATGGGCAATAAAGGGAGCTGGTGACATGAGCAGTAACCATGCACCTTTTTCAAGGTAGGAATACTGCCAATACTACTGCACAAATACACCAGAAAAGCTTGAACAGAAGTGGAAGAGGAATCAAGTTGGAAACCTGAGCGGAAACTGCACGCTCTTTAAAAGACTCAAATTTCACATATTCCTGCTAAGCTGATGGAGGCAAACATTTTGAGCAGAGGTTCATGTCTCTAGCACCTCTTATGTTCAGGAAGGCTCTCAATGGCTGATGCATAGATTCTAGCCAGACTGGCACCCTGCACATGCAAGAGGGAGATACGCGGCGCTTGGTAGACTGATGCCTCATATGGCAGGAAAATTAATCCGTCTTCACGGTGTTACCCTACTGTATTCTCCCCTACACACAAGCCCAATACTTTTTCCTCAAATTCCAGGAATAATTGCTCTTTCTAGCAATACACGAGGAAGCATCAGCCTGCCTTTCTAGAATCTCCATCCTATGTGCACTTTTTTTTATTAGTAGGGAATGCAGTGGCGGCTCCTCCGCTATGGCGGAGGAGCGTCATCCCCCTGCCAGCAGCCACAAAACTTGACAAATAATACAATAATTAAATAGGTTTATTATCGTTTCATTTTTCATGTTCTAAGAGCCAAGTCTTGGGAGCAGGAACATCGCGGGGGCAGTCACAGAGGGTGCCGACAGTGAGCTTGTGGGTTTGGCCAGCCATCTTAGGACGGACAAACCGACATGTGCACTGAGAGGTCTACAACCCGAGCTGTGTTGCCAGTTTGGAGACAGCAGACACAGGCTCGCAGTCTCTCCAGGAGCACAAATCCAAGGCGCTCAAGCCAATCATGACTGCTGTCATGCGGCCAGAAGCATGAGAGCAGCATCTGGATTGGCTGAAGTGGTATCTGGGAGCCTGTGCTGCAGTGGTGGTTGGAGAGGAGCAGACGGCAGCGATGCGGCATGCAAGTTATATTTGTTTGTTTGTTTTTTTCTTTTCTTCATTCTCCCCCGTGACTCTGCCTTGACACCAGCCAATACAGAGGGATTGACATTTCAAGGGGGAAAAGAGACAATCTGGTGAAAGGAGACTTACATTGCACCCACTGTTTCAGCAAGGACGGCAGCATGAGGAGCAGTACCCTCCCACTTTTCCAAATGGCCTCAAGGTAAACAGTGACACAAAAACATATTGGCTTTGCTCATCGGCAGAAACACAAAGCATTGGCAAAGCCAATAGGTCTGGCTTTTAAGTAATGTTGTATGGAAATGTGAAGCATTACAAGAAGATAGCATGGGTATTTATTTGTGTGAAAGCATTATATTGGTGTAGGTTAAAAGGTCCTATGACAGTTGCACTGTCAAGTCAGACGTAAACATCCACGTAGATATATGACTGCCATCCTTCCATCTGTGCTGCTGCCATAGAGAAAAACCATAAATTATCTACTTATTTAAGAAACTTTAATAGCATTACAATGTCATGTGTGTTCTCCTGAAAGTTCAAGCTTAGGCAGCTGGATAAATAAACAAAATGATCACAGGTGTGTGAATGACAGGCATTTTTTTGTGGAAGCACACAATTATTGCCGAATCAAAACATGTACTTCTGGTTCCCAACAAGTCGGTGGAGCCAAAGCCCCTCTCCTGGAAAAGTCTCACATAATTGCCTGACGACAGCTGTGCTGTCAAGCCAGACCATAGAAACATTTTGCATTGGAGGGGACAAGGGCAGTCTGGGGTGCTGAGAGTGCATAAGATGCAATTGGCATAAGAGGCAAAGCAGGTTTTAGAGCCTCTTGAACGATTGGTCGCTAATACTGCTTTGAAAGACCAAGTTATGAGCCCGGAGTGAATGTAAGGGATAGAGGTTCATTTCTCTGATTGATTCATTCATTTACTAAACGCTAGCTTACAACAGAGTTCAAGTTGAGGCAATGACCGCTATTAACAAAACAGAACAATTACACAAACAAAAATAAATATCACCCTAAAATAATATAAACAGATTTGTTTTTAGTGGCTGGTTTGACATTTCCTATTTAGCTGTCAGATCAGAAAAATATTTCCTCTGAATGTAAGAAACCTGCAGCGAATCTCGGTTTTCCACCCCTCAGCGAAGCCAACATCAAGCATAGAGAGGTTAGTTAGGTGGTCATTCCTTTGGCAAGGGGATCACTGCATCTTTTAACTGAAATCAAACAGTACATAAACATAAAGAGGGGTTTAACATATAACAAGAGATATCCAGCTGCGTTTAGGACTCTTGATCTAACTGAGGTCACACAAGCATGAGAAATGGACTCAAGGTCATTGCAATTGTTAAAGTGGATTAGAGCTATACGGATACAATAGGAGAATTTTAGAATAAAATATGCATTGGGCTAGATTTACTGATTGGGTTGTGGGCACTAATTGATTAAACAGGTCTAGCGAGTCTGCATTATAGATCCCCTCTCCAGCTATCAAATGAGCACAGATATCGTCCGTTTCTAGTTACTGGCTGTTATGTGATCAATAATTGCGCTCAGACAGTAGTTTTTTAAATACATACAGAACTTACCAATTTACTGAAAAGTAAGTAGGGTTAAAAAAGCTGTACGACAGAAGCAGATGAATATTGTTTTGACGCGGTTACAAAACTTACTACAGCATACGGCTCAGGGAGAGAAACAACTCCATTTGCTGCGAAAACGTAGTACAAATGAATTGTCGGCTGACTGAGCATTAAGCAACCCTTCAGAGTGATTAATAAGAGCGTTCATGAGTGTAAATATTTTCTCTTCAGCACTCATTCACAGCTTCTTAGAAGCATGCTTGGTCAGCTTTGCTTTAGTACACCTGCTCAGGACAATACAAAAATACTTGCTAAAATACTTGTGTTCGTGAACTGCCTCAGTACAACACCATCAAAGAGTGGACAAGTGCAATATTGTTGGAGTCCAGCTTGAGTAAGACAAGACCCTTCTGTTGACCAATATAATTATAATTTTCCCACTTCTCCCTAAAGTGTTTTCTTCCTCTCTGGGGGGGATCAGGGGTATACGCTAAAGCAAACTAAAAATTCCGTGGTTATTTCATAGAACCCAACCTTGTGCTCTTTTGAACCATCCGAACTGGTTTTCTTCCGTTATTCTTCTAAGGAGATCCAAAAACTTCTCCCTTACTTTGGCTAATCAAAACAAAACTTGTGTCAATTTTTTCCATAAAGTAGGCAGACAGTCCCACTAAAGCAGAAAATGCTTGCCTTTTTTATATAGCACCTCATACACCAACTTCTGCCAAAAGTACCATAAATTGTCACAATGTTATTTGCAGCTCTTACTTTACGGTGAGTCGACCTTGTTTGGTTTTGAGCCATAACCTGCAGATCACTTCGTGTTCCACTGGCACAGAAAATCTACTACCCAAGCCATCCTGCCAGCTTAACACTGCCTGAATGCAGGATGTTCTGGTGAGCTCTAAGGGTAAGAGCGGTTTGTAGGACTGATGTTATCACTTCTGTTCATGTCTTGCTTTGCTGGTCTTTGGAACAGAACTGTCAACATTAATGTTTATTGTAGTACATAGAAGTAAGTTATCATTCTAGTTGTTATCAGATCACTCAATGTTAATGTTCTGTATTCTGTATTCCTTTATGGATTCCTTGTATTTGGATTCTTCAGTGTGGCAGTTGACTGTTGCTGCCGCACTGGATGGTCTGCTATATCTTATCTGCTTGTTTGGAATAAAGGATCTTTTACATAACCTCCAATCTATGACCTATTTACTACAATATTTTGGCGACGGAATTTCTACGAACCCAGCATCTAAAACCAACATCTGAAACCAGAGAACGACAAACGGAACATAGCAGACCTCCATTTGGGATGAAACTGACGTATACAACAAGCGGAAAGAAATCAACCGTGTAAGGAGTACATCCGCTACGCACCACAACTCTTCAAAGAAAACAGCAAGTACAAAATATCTGTTAAATAATCCTGCCTACCACTTACCAGTCTTAGACTCTTCTATATAGTTGTCAATCCCAGAGCAAATCCACAGGTCATGATAAGTGGAGGAAATGGAGTTACTTCCCTTATTATCAAATTTTAAGGAAGTCTTTGAAGAAAGTTTGGGTCGACTTAAAGGTTATTCTCACAAAATAATACTTAAACCTGACTCCATTCCTGTCCAACACAAAGTGCGACGCATCCCTATTGTCATTAGAGATGAAGTCAAGTCCCTACTGGATGAAATGTTAGTGTCAGGGGTTATTGAACCTGTAGAGGCGTCTCCTTGGGTTTCGCCTATCGTCGTCACCAAGAAATCCGACGGCAAGCTTCGGTTCTGTGTGGACCTCAGGTCGCTTAACCATAGTGTTATAGCTGACACATTTCCCCTGCCAAACTTATCTGAGCTAGTTACCACATTAAAAGGTGCCAAGTACTTCTCGAAGCTGGACTTGAGAAGTGCTTATCACCAAATCGATCTACACAAAGACTCCAAGAGTCTAACAGCATTCATCACACCTTGGGGTACTTATCAATTTACTAGACTCCCATTTGGCTTAAAATCAGCAGCCAGTGTTTTCCAACGATTAGTATCAAATCTTTTTGAAGGGGTACCCAAAGTCGTATATTTCCAGGACGACATATTGATATATGGACACACTGAAGATCAGCATAATTTCACTCTTAAAGTAGTCTTGGAGAAATTATCCAAAGCTGGTCTCACTCTACGCAAAGACAAATGTTTGTTTGGAGTGAGTGAAGTAGATTATTTGGGATACACAATCACATCTGATGGCATAAAACCAAAAAAAGATTTGTGTGAAGCTATTCGCTCCGCACCTGCACCTTGTGATAAAGACCAACTCCGCTCGTTCATGGGTTTAGTAGAATACTACTCAAAATTTGTAAAAAAAAATTCTGACAAAACTGCATGCATAAGGTCATTGCTCAAACGTGGGGTTAGTTTTGTCTGGGGGACTGAACAACAAGATTGCTTTGTAAATATCAAAAATGAAATATGTGATGCTGCCATGTTGTCCCCTTTTGATGTACACAATAAATCAATACTCACGGTAGATGCCAGTGCACATGGATTAGGTGCCATGTTGTCCCAGATGAAAGGAACATCAGAAGTCACAGTGGCTTTTGCTTCCAGAACACTCACTGACACAGAGAAAAATTATGCTGTCATAGAAAGGGAAGCATTAGCTGCATCTTGGGCTGTGGAATACTTTCGCACATATCTGTGGGGCATGAAGTTTACACTAAGATCGGATCACAAACCACTCATTAAGGTTCTTTCACCTGGTGGAGCAGGAAAAGGTTCTGCTCGCTTAATGAGGCTTGCAGCTAGGTTGCAAGAGTTTCAATACACAATGGAATACATCCCTGGTTGGAGAAATGTACAGGCAGACTGCCTTTCGAGATTATCTTTAGATTGGCATTCTTCTGGGAATATGGTGGAACCTGGAGGATTAGAAGATATTGCTGTGGCGTCTGTGGAAGATGCTGTTTTTGTAGGTGAAGGTGCTTTTACCTCTAGTGATTGGTCTAGAGAAATGGACTTAGATGTCACCCTTCAGGAAGTTATTAAGATGGTAAAGTTAGGATCTAGACGTGAAAGCTCTGTTTCAGTTTCTATCAGACCCTACATCAAAGTTTTAGACGAACTTTCTGTGGATGGAGATATTCTTTTCAAAGGAGAAAAATTCATTCCACCATTTGGATTGAGAAATAAACTGCTAAAGTTAGCACATGAAGGACACATGGGCCAAACTTTAACTCAGAGACGTATTAAAGAACGCTTTTGGTGGCCTGGTGTAGACGCTCAGGTAGTTGATTGGGTTGAGAATTGCCCTCTATGTGTAGAAGGTGAAAAACGATTAAAAACTGGTCCTAAAGTTGTTCCTGATGTACATATTACAAGTCCTAATCTACCCTGGCACACGATCAGTCTTGATTTTATAGGACCAATGGGTGAGTTGAATGAGAATGACAGATTTGCTATTGTTGTGGTAGACATATTCACTAGGTGGTTGGTAGTGCATTTTACAAATGACATCACTACTTCAAACACTATTAGATTTTTAGGAAATTTGTTCAAAGAGGAAGGTTTACCTTCTGTGATAATCACAGATAATGGTCCACAACTTACGTCCAGAGATATGCATAATTTCTTAAAAGAATGTGAAATTTCCCATCACCGCACGTCATTGTATAACCCCCAAGGCAATGCTGTCTGTGAGAGGGCGAATAAAGTTGTGAAAGGTATAATCCAGATGGCATTCAGTGGTGGACACATAATCAGGAAGATGGTTAACGAAATGTTATGGGCATATCGTACCACTCCCTTGGCTATTGGTGATTTGTCTCCATTTCAATTGATGAGAGGACGTGACCCTGGAGTGAAGTTATTTCCTTCTTGGATGAAGCAGGTTGTCACTTTACAGAAAGAAATAATTCCACAGAACAGTGTTAAAAGTTCTTTTGTTAAAAGTCCTCTCTTTTCTGAAGGAGATTTAGTTAAAATTAAGTTGGGAAGAACGCAAAGAGGTTTATCCAAGTTTAAAGGACCGTTTAAAGTAAAAAAAGTCCTCAACCACTGTGTTATACTTAACAATGGTGAATGCTGGAACTTTAGAAGAGTTGCTCTCTATAAAAGAGAGAGAACAGTTACTTCTCAAGTTAATAAAACTCCTTCCCCTTGCACCTCTGATATTCACACTGCTAATAGTGGTTATGTTTTGGCAAATGATAAACTCACTGACTCAACTGTTCAGAATGGAGCATCTGTGTCTGGAGGGGGTGATGCTCCTTTTTGTTTACAGACCTTTGTACCTACTCAAGATGATGTTGTTATGACACGTCCTATAAGGTCTAGGAAACCCCCAACCTACTTACAAGATTTTGTATGTTGATTAGTTTAAAAAAAAAAAAAAAAAAGGGAAAGGGAGAAGATATGTAGTACATAGAAGTAAGTTATCATTCTAGTTGTTATCAGATCACGCAATGTTAATGTTCTGTATTCTGTATTCCTTTATGGATTCCTTGTATTTGGATTCTTCAGTGTGGCAGTTGACTGTTGCTGCCGCACTGGATGGTCTGCTATATCTTATCTGCTTGTTTGGAATAAAGGATCTTTTACATAACCTCCAATCTATGACCTATTTACTACATTTATATGTATGAGTCACGCACAAGGAGACATCTAAGTTCTGCCGGGAGTTTCTGGTTTTCCTTCATCTACACAATTGCTGCATTGGTCTTTGAACCGCAAACAATTTTTATTCATGGTACCATAACTGGATCACAAGGCATGATTTTTTTTTCCCCTCTGGCCCAAAAGTGAGCTGTAGAGCCATCATGAGATTTAGAAGTTTACTAAAGGGCAGAACAGCAAGTACATTTTTCGACTTGAGTGCAGACAGTGGTCAAAGAAATACACACATTCCTATGATTCGAGTTTATAAAATGTGTTCCCAGTGAATCCTCTACGTGGATAAAGAATTGAGAAAACGAATATTTGGTGAACAGATTTGGTCCACAGGTTAGCTGTAGAGCCATCATTCGATTTAAAAGTTCACTAAGGACACTAAAGGACAAGACAGCAAGTAAATATTCTCACTTGAGTGAACGGTCAAAGAAATACACCCATTTCTAGGATTCGACTTTGGTAAAATCTGTTCCTAGTGAATATTCGGCATGGATAAAGAGAAGAGAACAATACTATTTAGGTAACATAAAATCAAAATCATGAACTAATCTACTGCATTACAGTATCAATCGAGCGATATGGTGCTTTAAAAAGAAAACTCTTACTACACCACAAAATACCATCAGTAAAATGGAATAAACAACAGAAAACTTCACCGAGGAGCACATGTGGTTGCTTTAACAGAACAGTGGTACAGAGCAACATCCCAACACGCCATAACCCATTTGTAAGACATATTCTTACCCTAACATGCATACAAAAGACCCCAAATTGGAGCCACAACCACACGGTTTAGGGGAGCTTTCATCATAGATGTAAAAGGGAAAAGAACTGGCGTGCTGGTGTACATTATGAACAAGTAAAACCAGGGAGTAGATTCCCAGAGCCAATTGTTATGATGGCATTTTAAAGGAGGAGGGTAGAGGGTAAGGAAGTAGAACTGCGAACAGGCAGCATCCATATACAAGCTACTAACATTTTTGATGGGCCATCAGCCACAGAAGTATGACGTTTTGGTAGTGTACATGTGGACTTCGGAGGAAAGAACGAGGGCAGGGAAACTAGCCCTTCAAATGATCCAGTATTAAACATGTTGTTACAAATGGAAAGTAGTAATGTCCAAGGAAACAAACGCAGATGTGAGACTAAAACAGACGCAACTCAACAGCGTAAAGTAGAACCATTAACAAAATTATTGAACATAATTCTAACAGTGCTTTTGAAGACTTAAACACAATTGTAACTTAAAAAGGAGTGGGCATTAGGGGAAAGCCTATAGATCTCAAGGGAGCGGGAGACTGGTAGACAACAGAGAATATATAGGTGTGGTACCAGTCATATGAAGAAAACTGATGTTTCCTGAAGGCACTATACTTTCAATGTTTCGTTTTAGCAAAGGTTCTCTGCTACAAGGCTCCCTAGTACTAACAGTATTCACAAAGTAGGCTTTGGGTCAACCACAGACTTTCTTCCACTAGACTCTTTCAGCCATTGGCTTGAGGCTTTGTCATTTACATCTTGGTCCAGCCCAGTGGAGTATTTATCTCTCACCCAAGGCTACTGGTTGTTCCAGTGTATTCTTCTACCTTCCCTTGAGTGTTTGCATTGGACTGCATGAACAAATACTTAACAACTATAGCCAGGGCTGTACGCTCCTTCTGGCTCCATCCCGTTTATCTCACTCTAGTGTTCTAAAACTGCATGAGTTTACACAATAAACCCAGACCTTTCAGCTTTGCCAATGCTTGTACCAAGCAAGCATGCTGAGCATGTCATTTTGCATCGATGAACCTTCGGATATGACCAGAAGGCTCTCCCCACCAATAACTCGGTGAACCTGGCTCCCATGCATTTCAGGCCCCCTATAGAGTGCTCCTCTGACAAGAAAAAGATAAGTCATTTGCAATTTGTTTACCTAGTCATTCGCGATATTAACAACTATTGAGGGACATAGTATGAACATCAAATATGGAATGTACTCAATTATGTTTCAACAAAAGGAAAACAGAGTACAACAACGTTCACCCCTGGAAAGAATTCATAAACTTATCTTGTCACCACAATTGATGTACACTGACCACAGTTCAGTGTTTCAACTACTACTGACACAGTGATTTCACACAACACTTTACATGCAACCATAACATAGATGAATACATGTAGACAGACGTATGTAGACCTAATTTATACTGACAAACATTATAAGTATATTTAACATATAGAATAAACATGTAAATCATGACTAATTAAAGAGTTTGCATTTTCGGTCTTCAGCGTGGAGGTGGCCATCCACACAGTAATACAAGATAAGCTTGAAGACAAGTAACAGCCATATCAAGTGGTGTATATTATTAACACACAGGTGCAGAGCTGTAAGGCCTGTTGCAAGTTAATGTGGAAGCGACTGTCAACATATTTCCACAATGCGACTCTGAAGACAAAGAAGTTATTCTGTAGTTTGTATGCATAGGATACTTTTGCAGAAGAGGTCTAAAGTGGGGGATGCCTATTCATTAAGTAAAACAGTGAAATAAGTCTAATTATGTTAAGCTACATTGGATCTTTCTGCAAGCAACCTACATTTACAGTCGATTGTCCTACTGCTCCAGCTGGACTCATTAGGCTCGCTTCTCTGCCAATCCCTACGCATGGTTCAACTGATCACTCATACAAAATTATTAATTTCCTGTTTGCTTCATCTTCCCCTACACATAACTGTGCCAATGCTTCAATTATTCATCCGAGTCTATCGAATCCTCAACAATAATCCCTTTCCCATCAATACTTTCACTGTGAATTTGACTTGCATGTTTCTGCTCCCTCCAGTAAGCGACAATTTGGGGGAGCAGGTTCTTGTCAAATATCTATTTACACATGGAGGTTTTGTGAAACACATTTGACGGGTTTAAAATGTAATTAAATTACCGTAAAGAAGGAACACAATGGTCAACAAAAATAACTAGTGCCTGCGAGACTGAGCCAAATCTTTAGAGTTCCAAGTTTTAACAGTAGTTCGATTGCCCTTCTGATCCTATTAACAAGCCCTTTTAACTTTTATAACTCTAGTGGCCCGTTCGCAACCCCCTCACAATGGTCACTTTCTCCAGCTCAACCATCACAATGGTCAGCTCACGGACAATGGCTTTTCTCTATCATCCTTAGTCACAATCTGCTCGCACATCTCCCACTCACCTCTTAAGCCGCTCACAATGGCCTCCACAGCCCTCCCAAAACTCAAAATAGCCTATTTCCCCGCACCTGCCCCCGTTCACAATGATCCATTGTTACAATATTTCTCTGCTCCTTATGGTCCAATGTCCCAAATTTGGCACTACTCATAATGGTCCATTGCTCACAATATCCCATTTTCCACAACCGGACCCCAATCTGAATAGTCCATTCGCCTAAACAGCCCCCTCTAACAATGACACATTGCCCTAATTTGCAGTGGCTAACAATTGCCCATCTCCCACACTCAAAGTGGCCGATTGCCCCTAATCTTCCTCTTCTCACAGTGACCCACTGGCCACAATAGCCCCCCCCCCTTTAATAGGCCAATTGCCCCTATCTATTCCCACTCACAATAGCGCACTCCCATGATCAGGGCCTGAACAAAATTACCCCTTGCCACACCTACCCCATTAATAATGGTTCCTTACTTCATCTGCCCCTACTTACCATGGCCCATTCCCCACAATCTGCCCCCAGTCACAATATTACAATTCGTCAAACAGGCTCCAATTCATGCCGGTTTAAAATGACCCTTTGCAGAAACCTGCTTCTGGTCATAATGCCCCCTTGGCCTATTGATTCCTGTTCACCATGGCCCTTTGCCTCCATCTGCCTTTGCACATGACTGTTTGCTCTCACCTGTCTCCCACTCACAATGGCCTCTTGCCCTCAGTGCTTTAAGTGGGATGAAAAAGGTGGGGAGGTGAGTCTCTGTAAGGAGTGCGACCATAACTCTGTGGTGTAACACAGGCCCCTGATGTGCAGTGGGGGGCCTCATTTAGCCTAAGGCATATGAATAGCTGTCAGAGTTAAATGCCCCTCACCACTTTCTGCAGGGTGGACTGCTTTTATTTTGCCTTGCGCTACTAACATAATTAGAAATCTTTTTAAAGAGTTGTGGCCTGTGCAGTTAAGGATGTGGCTTAAATATGTATTTCACACAGTGTGTTACCTGACCAATACCAGTATTTCGGTGACTAGTTGTGAGTTTTCTGTTTTTGCGTCCAGACATGTCACACAACAACATACATCTAACACAAGTCAGAACTATTGGCATTGTCAATGCTTATTAGTTGCATCAGATAAATGAATCGAAATGATTTTTGGGTGAATCATTTGAATTGAAAATGTTTCAATTCTGAAAATATGAGACTGTACTTTACACGTTACTAAGGTCTGAGGAAGGAGCAGCGCCCTTTGGAGAGTCTTAGACTCTCCATTTTTAGGTTTTCCTCTTTACACCACTGTCTTCTACCGTTTTTCACACTGTTAGAATCTACACCTTTTTTCCCCTCACAGATTTCTCAAATCCTACAGCTGCAAAGTATGGGCTATACAAGTAAAGTGTGTCCTAAGCTGCATGAAAAAAACCTACAGAAACAAATCATCTTGAAAAATGCAAACATGCTTTGTTTAATGTAAAACGAAGTACATAATGTGAAATGGAAACATTCACTGAGGTCGCAGGCATAAAATACCTTGAGGTTTTGCAGTCATTTGTGAGAAAATGATAATGGTTTTTGCCGGTAAAGTGAATGACATGGCTATAGAGTCCGATAAGGAACGGTCCAAAAGTCAGTTTGTAATAATTGCCCCGTCTAGGACCCGGACGTACGCGCTTCACTTCTCATATGCCGAGAGCACTATGACCCAATACCCACACATTGCAACTTGCTCACAATGGTTCCTTTCCATCATCTACCTTCTTCTCTGCTCAAAACGTTAATTTTTACCAATGTCACTCGAACAATGGCCCTTTAGTATTAACAATAACACCATACCACGCCTCGCAATGGCCCCATACAGCGCTAATATTGATCATTTCCTTCAACCCTTATTCACAGTGAGCAACAATGGCATCTACACTCATGTCTCCCAAATCATGAACAGCCCCCTCCCCTGACTCTACCTACTAACAATGGTTCCATGCACACTTAAAATTCCCATTTTCTCAAAGCCCCCACTCACGATTGCCAGTTCCGTCTCTACTAACCAATGTTGCTCTGTCTGCTTCATTCCCAGCGATCCATTCCTCTTTTGTTCCTCATTCACAAGTGTCCCCTAGTATATCTCAAAACACTGTGGTTGTTTTACCCAATAGCTGCACATCTGAGATGCACATCAGAGGAAGTGACCGTTCCTTAGATGTACACTTCCTCTGATGTTGCAGCCAATTCCTAATGATCCACTCCGACAACTCACAACAGTCCCTTGCCCTGTCGCCTCCACCACGAAACGGTGGGGTTTTCTGAAGTCCCCGACACCCCCTCGCGCACCTACCGTGAACCCTTACCCCACACATCTCAGTTGGAGGCACATGGGCTTGTTCCTCCGGCTCTAGTCCCTCTGGAGGGTCTTACCTTAGCGCCTGAGCAATTAGTCCAGTTGCCGGAGACCCGACCTCCACAGCACAAAACTATACTACAGCTGCAACAACCCGCTATTCTCTGACTGACAGCTGAGCATGCGCGTTAACCCGGCGAGCATCTCCCATTGCACTGGCTCCAGTCCGTCGCTCAGGGCCCTCCCTTCTGAGGAAGCAGGATCACAACAGCAACAGAGCGGCCCCGGCGTTCAGAGAACATGGCGGCCATGATAACAGGACAGCGCTTTCCATGGTTATCAACGAACTTTCTACAGTTTTTCGAATATGCTAGAGTTTTCGGGCTAAATACATTTTTTGAAAACGTTTTTCTTAATTAACCAACATCACTAGAAATAAAGCATTTGGAAAATTGTAACCTAACATATTTTTTCCTGTTGTTATGCATACTAGAAAATCTAATTTTAAACTTTACAGTTTTTCGTATTTTATATACTAGAGAAGTGTGATGAACTGTGCTTTGTTTTTAACAGGTCTAACTCGATGCACTGGTTGCGCTAATTGAGCTACACTCATTGTTTATTTAATTACCAAACGAGTATATCCATTCGGTTTAATCAATATGAATTCGTGTCTCTCGTACTTTGTTTTCAATATTAGGACTTTTAGGAGTTTCCGTAGCAATACGTTGAAAACATATTGGGAGGGAGGGCGGATAAAGATTGAGGAATATTGGGGAATATTCGCTTCCTCCGATATGAGAGAATGTTATCTCAGAAATTGTACCCAATCTGATAATGTAATTAGATGTCTTCCGTTTGCAAGATGGCAACACCAAGGAGAGTTTGACAGATATTCTACACCTTTTTCTCGTGCTGTGAAAAGTTAATATAAACACGTCTATTCCTCTTATCATGCCATGCTCATCTAGCTCCCCCTAAAGGAAGGACAGGTTGATATTACTAGTCAACAAACAGCCACAAGAGTACAGAACCGGACTCAAATTTTCTGACTCGGATTGGTGGTGTCTGGCTATATTTGTTGATGAAGCAACAGATCGCTCAAGTTTTCTAAATCTTAGAAATGAGAACCAGTTGGCACACTAAAAAGTGTTATTGTTGCAGCCGGAATTGTCTGGCCCAGTGTTTTTTCTACTCTCCTATATTTAAATTCTTATGACACTCACTTGATCCTCTGGTGGATCTTGTATTGTGCCACTGAGGGGTTGAAAATAAGAGATCTAACATCCGGATATCCTATGAGGATCAGGAATTGGATACCCGACTCACAAATTAACAAATAGATTCATGTATATGACTCCTAATACCAAACTATATAAATAAAGAATTATAACTGCTAGTCCAAATCCTCTAAATAAATTTACCCAAACTGAAATCATGCAAATCGATAATTTGGTTAAATACAAAACATTGACATTAGTACCTGTTGATGAGTGATCTCCTTTTATTGATTTTTCCCTGTCTTTAATCAAGAAATTGGAATGCACAATCACTTTTTAGGAAGCGAGCACGATAAGCTCAGAGGCTATGATTTAGTTAAAAGTGAAATGTAACCAAGATTTTAAGAATTAGTACATCAATTAATGAACATTTAGGAACTATGGAGTGCTAGTCAGTTTAATTAGCTTATGGTTGCTTTAAGGTGACAATAGCTCTGGAAAGTTCAGCAAGGACACGAGCTATAAGAGTTCATAGGCAGTGTCCCATCGAGAAAGAGTCCATAAATGGCGCACACATCGTATGCGTCAGTCCGAAAGGAAAGAATGTGGAATCCGCAAAGTTCCCATAGGCAATGTCTGGTCAGAACAGTAAGCAAGTTCTGCTAAATTCGCGAAATCCTCTGCCTCTCTCTCCACATCAATGCATAATATATTTCTCTAGTTCCTGTGGTGACACCTCCTTAGTCACCTCATTGTGTCAGACCACTTAGTTCCTTGGTCAGTCCATGTAAGATGATTGTTGTGAGACATAAAGAATACACATATTATAGAAAAGGGGTGGTGCAAAGCACATACTTTGTCAGATCATCTGGCACATGTGAACTTCCAAACAATGATCCATCCTTTAGCAGTAGGCACAAGTACGAATGCAAGATGACAGTTTCCCATAGCAAATGTTTCCAAAGTGTCAACTTTATTGCAGATAGTCCTTGTAAGCAAGTGAGAACTCCTCTAATAAGACACAATTTTGCTTCACATTGTAATTTTATGAAACTTTCTCACAAGTCTAAGGTAGCACAGAATAAGGAATAAAGAAGGCCTACAAGAAAGTCAATTTAAAATGTACATTTAAAAAAAAACGTTCCAAAAGACATACATTGTGAAACATTTACCTAAAATAATCTAAGAACTTATCATCCATCAGCAGCAAACCATTTTATTTCTTGATTGGAAGACAAGTTTAATATTTACTAGTCATATATTTATAAATCACAAATAACATGGAAAAATGCAAAGATTAAAATGGCAGGCTAGGAGCCTAAACAATCAATTAAACCATAGACCTTGGAGAAATCATACATACGACAACGCATACCTCCAGATCTAAAAGTGGTTGTCGATCTTAACCTCTTCTATGCTCATGACGAGCTGAGCTTGTCATGAACCACGGCGCTCCGGTGCTCATGACGAGCTCAGCTCGTCATGAGCTGTGGAACGCTCACATGCGGGGCTAATTCCCCTGCTGTGCTGAGCGTTCCACGACAGGAGCGCCGTGCCTCATGACGAGCTGAGCTCGTCATGAGCATGCGGGCGCCGTGCGTGCCCCCCTCACCCCCCAGCACAGCGGGAAATTAACCCCCGCAGCGAAGGAGTTAAACCAACTTTTTAGTTTTCTGATTAAGGAGCACGTATAGAATTTACTATATGACCGATTGTGAATTTGCAGATAAAGTGCCAGTGTGCAAGGTTAAGATGCGGTTAAAGTGCCAATGTGCGAGGTTAAGATAACAAATAAAGAATAACTATGTAATGTGCAAATGTTTACATAAACTACGCAGGACAGAGCTTCAGAAGACGGAACACGTGGAGACGGAGTGGAGAGTCCAGGTGCTGGAGACACGGAGTCGGCGAATCGACGGAGCGGCGGAGCTGACCCACGGGAGGTTTCCCCAACACACACGGCGCTCGTATCCGCCTGTCCCTCCAAGCAACAGGACACCGCGATACCCATTGCTACGGTCACCGGGGACCGTAGCCCCAGGCAAGTGATGTGGGGAGAACGGTGGAGGAGGAGGTTGAAGGGCACAGGACTGTTGGGCTTGTGGCATAAATAAAGTTGTGCACGCTGCAGGCGGAACACTCTTTTATTCCCCTTCCCTATTCCTCGCTACCCCGAACCTTCTTCCTACATAGAAATACCACTAGCCCCGGTGACCCCCAAGGTATTGGTGACGGGTACATGCATAGAGCTTTAAGAATATATACAGTTCATGACGGTAGTGTTCCTCTGTTTGCCTTTTGGGAGACGCCGGTACGAGTGACCCACGAGGAAGAGTGACCAAGAGAGAGAGAGGCCGAAAACTGCTTCCCCAAACTCCAAAGACTGTGCCCTGCACACTTTGTTATTTGATGTCAAGTAAACTAGAACTGTTTGTCCTTTTTGGATGCGTGAATAAAACGCTTATTGTGCTACTGTCAATGACTGTTTGATAGAGTTAATTAAGGACAAAGTATTGAAACGCTTACAGTGGTGTCAGAAGTGGGATACTGTTATTTGATACAAAATGATGCAACCAGTGACTGTGCAAGATATGATAACGCAGCTGGCAGAAGGTCAGAGACATTTACAATTAGTGTTTGAGCCACAGAATAAGAATTCCCAAAAAGACAGAGAGTCGTTTCAAGAGGCTTTGAAAGAGCAAGCAACGTTGTTGACCAGTAACCAGAAAGTTCAAGATACAGCTATTCTCCGTCTTACAGATGCAATTTCTAATGCCCGTGTCCACACTAATATCCCGGTAGTGTGTTACAAAAGTTCCAAGAAAGAGAAGACCCTGACTTCTTCTTCACCAATTTTGAAAGAGTTACTACCACCGCTACTTGGCCTGCAGAAAGATGGGGACAATATGTAGCGCCGTTATTATCTGGGGAGCTACAGGTGGCGTACCAAGCGGCTAACCCAGCTGGAGTAACTCCCTATCCAGAGATAAAGAAGGCAATCCTCGAGAGATTAGGGTGTGACCAAGAGTATTATAGGGCACGCTTTCGTAGGGAGAAATGGGTTACAGGTGACAATCCCCGAGCATTGTTTTACAGGGTCAGAGACTTGGGAAACAGGTGGCTGCAGCCCCATACTGCCACCATGGGAGAGGTTACAGAACAAGTTTTTCTAGAACAATATCTGGAGGCTTTACCTGCCAATACTAGAGCCTGGTTGAAGCAACACCCTGGACTAACGTCCCAATCTGCTATCGAACTAGCTTGTGCTTATCATAGGTCTCCAGACTTCAAAAACCCTACTGGGAGAACCCCCATTGTATTTCCTAAATCTGCACCCCGAACTCCCAATGGCAGTGTAGAAAAACGTTCTTTTCCTACCACTAGACCCACACCAAAACCCTTCCCAAAAACCAACTCCCCTGTTCAGGTGGGACCTCAATGCTTTAGATGTGCAGGGTGGGGGCATATATCACGAAACTGTCCCTTAAACAATGACGGCTCCGAACCAATGGAAGTGGGTTGGTCCCGAGGGCGAGTTTTGGTCACAGGTTCATGTAGAAAGACGTACAAGAAAGCCATCCAATTAAATGGGAAACCTATTGAAGCTTTACTAGACACAGGATGCCACCATACAGTCGTAGTACAAGACTTGGTACCCCTGAACTCTCTATGTGAAGGAGAAACCGTTCTAGTTTCCTGTGTTCATGGAGACGTTAAGGAATATCCTTTAGCCGAAGTCTTACTTGAAATAGACGGTTATCCACAAGTCCGGAGGGTGGGGGTAGTTCCCCGACTTCCTGAAAATATTTTGTTAGGAACGGGCCTGCCCAAATTTCATGACTATTTAATGGAAGCCTCGGAGCAAGAAGCCAGAGCAGAATGGCTACAGGAGGCTCCGTTTTCTAGTGAAAACCTAGTTCAAACCAGAGACCGAGAACATAAGTCGAAGAATGAGAAAAGAAGGGACAAAGAGAGGTATACCAGTGCCTGTCAGTCTTTTGCTTCATGTTTACTTTCTTCCCCAGAGCGTGGAGATACTCCTGCACAAAGTTTCCGTGCAGCTCAGAAAGATGACAGCACCCTTACGAATGCCTGGAATCAAGTGCAAGAGAATGACTCAGAGAAGGTAGGACCCTATTTTTGTATAAAACAAGGGTTACTGTATTGAGTAAGTGAAGGGGCAAGTGGAAGGGTAGAACAGTTATTGGTCCCAGTAGCCTTTCGAGAACAAGCTTTGCAATTAGCACACAACCAGACGGGTGGGGGTCACTACGGACAGGAATTAACCCTGAAATATTTACTGGATCGATTTTACTGGCCGGGAGTATATCGAGAAACTGCTAGGTTCTGTGCCACATGCCCAAAGTGTCAGTTGATAAATCCCTCAAAAGACAAGAAAGTACCCCTCTGTCCTTTACCCATTATTGATGTTCCATTTCAACGTAGAGGGATGGACTTAGTAGGTCCGTTAATTCCTTCAGCCAGAGGGCATCAATATATCTTGGTGCTAGTGGACTATGCAACAAGATATCCGGAGGCTATACCTCTGACAAGCATGACTACGCTAACTGTGGATAAGTGGGAATCCTATATATTGGATCCCAGGACCTAGCTCATGTGTAGGTGACTGACCCTATTCGTTCAGTGTAACCATAAAAGAAAGAAACATTTCTTTCTAGTGTCCCCTCACTCACCGGGGTTGCCCCACGGTGACATGCTTCATCATTGGGGCCATCCCAGTTCTCTACGAAAAGGGGCGTGCTACGACTCACGAACTACGCAGGAGCGCTTAAGAGTGAAAGACTATATGTAGTGCAATGTGGTGGAGTGGATGTGAGTGAATTAAAAATACCGTGCTTAGTGGGCCTCAACACATTTATTTCGCTCCTAGGCAGGTATAATAAAAGTGGGGTGAATATCACTGTCAAACAACCTATAATGAGGATTGATTCAGTGAAAAAGGAAGGTCAACATGTTTCATGCTACCCCTAGCATTTCTTCAGGACCATGCCGGGACCAGCCCTGCATTTGCCACTCCTGTATCCTTGATTAAGTGTATTAAAAACGAAATATCAATAATCAAAAGCATGCGTTCACACTGGAAATACATACGTTTGTATCACTTGTTGGTGCTGTAAAATGAAAGCATATCGTTAATAACATTCATCTCCTCTAAGCATGAGCGTAAAATCCGTTCCGCTCGCGAAATTTGCGGATTTTCGGCACATTCGCAATCCGCGAACTCTCTTGAATTTGCCGAAAATCCGTAAATTCGCACGCAGCGGAATTTTTTTTCTTGGTAATACAATTTTGCGGCGAGCGTCGTTCACTTACCGTCATTCAGCGTTTGCAGAGTTGTTTTTCTCCATATTTTGTGTGTGCTGCGCCATTTTGGATCTTGCTGCGAGATCCCGCGGGAGTTTGGGACCGCGATTATGTCATCGCGGCTTGCCACCTTGCACAGCACGCATCGCGAGAGTTCTCAATTGCGAACACGTAGGTGCGGCGGGCAGCAACAATCTCGCACTCGCGAAATACAGATTTTGCAATTCTGCACAAGAAATCCACCAGATAACAGCATAAACCTTCAGAAAATGATGGTTTTTATCAGAATCACTCCTCAGGTTGACATTTGCCTGCACTTTTTTTTCAGCAAGGAGTCCATTTGGGGGGGGGGAGGAAGGAAGTGCCCCACAGTCTCCAACTTCCTGTTCCTGTCCAGCAGGCTCCTCCCAGTGCTTTCTTCATGTGCTGGTCACTTTCATTTGGACCTTGATCTGGAAGGATTACTCTTTGTGGATGCTGCTGGATATTTGGATTTGAGGCCTTTTTGACTTTCTTTGGATCACTTTTGGATTAGAAATCAACTTTCACAAGTAAGTTTGTTTGGGGCATTACAGTTGCTGCAACTACAATTTTGGAACTTTTTCAGAACATTAAATAAAATATATTGTGGGTAGCCACAGTATCCAGTAGGATCAGGGTTAGTTATGGGTGCATGATACGACTGTTTTGTTGAAATTAAACATCATTGAGGCCATGGATAGGCTGGGATTATGCTGAATTTTGTGTTTTTTGTCGATTTTTTGGGGCTGCTGTTGTGGCCTTTTGCCCAGGGGTAGTGAGTGGTGCATGGACTGAGTCTGCCTGTGGGGTCTCTTTAATGTAAACATCCTGGATGGCATTGGATTGTGGTGATTTTTGTGTGTTTTTCGTTTTTTTGGGGTGTACTGTTGATGTGGACTGGCCATGTGGGTGGCGGTGGCCATTTTGAGTGCTTGTACAGGCAGGCCCTCCACATGTGCTTGGGGTGCAAGGGGCCATTTTGAACACAGGCAGTGTCTTAGGCCTGCACCCATTTTGCCTAGCTTTCATCCATTATGCCCAGGGGTAGTGAGTGGTGCATGGGCCTAGTCTTTCTGTGGGGTGTCTTCTTGAATTTAAACATCATTGAGGCCATGGATGGGCTGGGATTGTGCAGAATTTTGTGGTTTTTGTCGATTTTTTGGGGCTGCTGGTGGGGCCTTTTGCCCAGGGGTAGTACTAGAGTGGTGCATGGACTGAGTCTGCCTGTGGGCTCTCACTCTCTTTAATGTAAACATCCTGGATGGCATTGGATTGTGGTGATTTTTGTGTGTTTTTCGTTTTTTTGGGGTGTACTGTTGATGTGGACTGGCCATGTGGGTGGTGGTGGCCATCTTGAGTGCTGGTACAGGCAACATGTGCTTGGGGTGCACCCATGTTGCCTAGCTTTCATCCATTATGCCCAGGGGTAGTGAGTGGTGCATGGGCCTAGTCTTTCTGTGGGGTGTCTTCTTGAATTTAAACATCATTGAGGCCATGGGTGGGCTGGGATTGCGCTGAATTTTGTGGTTTTTGTCGATTTTTTGGGGTGTATAACTGATGTTCCTCTGTCTTCCATTGCTTTTAGGTGCACAAGAGAACCACCAGTGCCAGGAAGAAGTCCTGCTGCGGTGTGTGCAGCACAACATCACGTGTGGCCACAGACAACTCTGCAACTTGTGCAACTGCGGCCTGCTGTTCTGAGTGACATCTGAAGAAGATGGCCCCAAAAAAAGTTCCCCGTAGCTCCTCTAGCAAGAAAGTTGCCAGAAAGGAGCAGAAGAAGCAAGTTACCAAGCAGACTGGTCTGCCGCCCGCCACATTTTTTGGGAATAAAAAAAAAAGTACGCCTGCAGCAGCAGCGGGATCTGCTGGGGACCAAGCTGGGAGCAGCACCCCCGCTCCATTGGGCTCAGTGCCACCACCCCCACGCCAACTTAAGTCCAAGCCCTTGAGTGCTGCAGAGGCAGCCAGTCTACTTGTTCAATCGCCATCAGCCGGTGATGTTGGCTCATCGCAAGAAAGCAGCAGCAATGTCCCTCAATCAACACAGGTTGTTGTAACTCATCTGACGAGTGTTGAACAACCACAGCCGCAACAACAACCACATGTGCAAGTACAAGCCCAAGTACATGTTGAAGGAGAGGCAGCGCAAGGAGATGCACAAGCAGAGGTGCATGGAGGGGCACAACAAGTGCCCACAATAGTTGTTCCTCCAGAAGTAGGGGCACATCTGGAAATCTACAATCAAGCCGAGGTATCATTCGAGGAAGCCACTCCTCCTGATGATCATTCATTGTCTTCCACATCCCGAGCAAGGAAAAGATCAAGGGTGGTGGTGTCTACATCTTCTTCAAGCCCACCTCCTTCTGATGATATGGATCTTACTTGGGAACCAGCACCACTGCCGTCTGAGAGTGAGGCTGAGGCACACCATGATCTGACAAAGGTAGCTAAGCGTAAAAGGAAGGACGTCGAAACTCTCATAGTTATGGAGTGTGATGACGCTCAACAAGAAGTGGCGTATACTCCTGCTGCTGAAGACTCTCACGACGACGACGCAGTCATCACAGGCTTGACTCCAGCCTCAGCGGGCATGCAGCAAACAGACATTTTGACCCTAGCCCGACAAGCTGCTGAGCGTGATGATGAAGTCGACGAGGAGGCAATGGGAACACCACAATCATTGAAGTTAACTAGTACACCACCACCTACCGCTTCCATATTTCTTCCTCGCCAGAAGGGACCTCCATCCACCTCGACCTCAATTAGTGGTGGGCAAAGTGCACAACGTAGTAAAGTTCAGCAATACGCATCCTCCACTTCATCTGGCATTAGCAGCATGACCACCACCAGTATCGCCTCCTCCGGCCCCCCCAGACATTTCAAGTCCGCAGTTTGGGACTTCTTTAGTGTTAGCACAACAAGGGAAAACCTAGCCATTTGTAGCATTTGTAAGCTTGCAGTTAGTCGTGGTAAGCTTGGTACCAACTATGGGACTGGAGGCCAGAGAGGTCATCTTAAGAGACAGCACCTTGTCCAATGGCTTGCGCACCTAAAGGAGATCAAGGAAGCCCGAATTGCAAGTCAAGAAAACGTTGATGTTCCATCTGATGATGACGAGGAGGAAGAAGCGTCACACACTTCACTTACACCCAGTATCCCTGTCAGCACACCCCCTGTGAGCCACACTAAGAGTGTGGGAGATAGTGAGACACCAATGCGAAAAAGTTCATCAGCGTGCGTAACTGGGTCGAAGAAGTCATCATCATCCCGTAAAATGGTCCAGGGCAACATTAGAACCATGTTGTTTTCAGACGCGCCATATGAACGCAACCACCCAACGGCGCGTCTGTATAACACTAAGCTGGCTAAAATGCTAGCGCTGGATCTTCTCCCTTTTTCTTTTGTAGAAGGGGTTGGTTTTCTAGAATTAGTGGCAGCGCTCTGCCCTAAATGGAAGGTTCCTAGCCGGTTCTATTTTGCCCGAGTTGCGGTTCCAGCACTACATGAAGATGTGCTGGAGGTGATTGGGGCAGCTTTGCAGAAGAGTGCTGTTCACACTATACATCTGACAACAGACATGTGGACCAGTGGCAAATAGAAGAGTTGTGCTGGGGTTTGAAGATTAAAATGTTGCTTCTTTGGAATGATTCCAATCAATCGCATTGGTTTGTGCAAAGCATATTTATTGGCATATCAAGTGAACAGGTTGTGCTGGGGCTTGAAGATTAAAATGTTGCTTCTGTGGAATGATTCCAATCAATCGCATTGGTTTGTGCAAAGCATATTTATTGGCATATCAAGTGAACAGTGTGCTGGGGCTTGAAGATTAAAATGTTGCTTCTTTGGAATGATTCCAATCAATCGCATTGGTTTGTGCAAAGCATATTTATTGGCATATCAAGTGAACAGTGGACCAGTGGCGCAGGCACTGATTACATGTGCATCACTGGACACTGGGTCTCTTTTTCAGGAGTTAAAGCAAAGCTAAACGCAGGTGTTGACCTGGACCAAGTTTTTAAAGCTGCTCGGAAACATGCAACACTAGCCATGTTTGGCTTGGAGAAACGTCATAAAGCAGAAAACATTTTGAATGAGTTTAACACAAAGGTCTTTCACTGGCTGTCCCCAAAAAAACGCGAGATTGGTTATGTTTCCACGGATAATGGCGCCAATGTAGTTAAGGCCATGGATCTGGGTCACTATTTCAGAGTGCCGTGTTTGGCGCACTGTATAAACCTGGTTGTTAAAAAATTCTTGGATAAAGACAGTCCAGGGTGCGAGTTAGTGGCCACCTGCCGAAAAATGTGCAACCATTTCAGCCATTCTTTTAAGGCCCGGAAGCATCTGAGGAGCCTGCTACATGAACGTCGAATGCCAGTGAAAGCACTCATCCAGGAGGTGCCAACACGTTGGAACTCAACCTTCTACATGCTTGAGCGTCTGTATGAGCAGTTTACGGTACTCGATCAGTATTTCTTAACACTGGGTACAGCTCAGAAGGACCTGAGGCTAGATGCGGCGAAATGGGAGCTAGTTAAAAGCCTGACAGACATGCTTCGTCCTTTTGAGGTCTTCACGCGTGCAGTCAGCAGGGAAGACTGTAGTTTGGGAAAGCTATCCCATTGTTGCGCATGCTGGAGCACAAACTGAAGGCGGTGTCTTCTAAATTTCAAAAAGATGAAGAAAAGCAAGAAGCTTTTGTTTTGGCGTAGAAATTATTAGATCGCCTACTTGGCGATGAACGTCTTCAAAAGATCCACTCAGAACAGCATTACATTTGTGCTACTATTCTGCATCCACGCTACAAAAAGGCGCTGGCAGGCAGTGCATTACTTCCTTTTGGTGATGAAGATGTTACAAAGTACAAACATTGGCTAGCCTTGTCAGCCATGAGGTTTGAAAGAGAACGGCAGCAAATTCAAGGAAAAGGCAGTACATCAGCATCAGCAGGCCATCCCCAGTCAAAAGACTCCACTTCTGCACCTGTGGCTGTGGCAGAAGTGACCTCTCAGCCATTAAAGACACTGGCAACCGGATCATCTGCACCAAACACAACAGCAATATCGAGTGATGAAGAGGATTGGCTAGCTGAGCTTGGGTTTGGTTCTCAAAAGGTCAGAGCAAAAAGTAAGCAAAGTGGAGGAACCGTGGAGAACCTTGAGTCGATGGTGCAGGACTATCTGAATGACTCAACAGAGGTCTATGTTAATGCTGACCCACTGGCGAATTGACATGGGAAAAAAGAATTGTGGCCAGAGATCACCAATCTGGCTATAAATGACTTGTCTTGCCCACTCGCAAGCGTGTCTTCTGAACGTGTTTTGGGTGCTGCTGGTGGCATTGTAACTTGCAAAAGGACCCGCCTCTCGCCCAAAAATGTGGAGAGGTTAACAATGATCAAGATGAATCAGCACCTCATACCACCAGATTACAAAGTACGAGAATACACGCCGGAAGAAGACGAGGAGGACACCAACTTAGATGAGGGAATTTCTTCTCTGTTAGGTGACCTACTCCCGCCTGAATTCGCAGAGTATGAAGACAAACTCTTCTTCCCTGACACCGAGCCTTGAAAATGAGTCAATGAATCACTAACTTTCTTTTTCGTCCTTATTCACTTTTATTCCTGTGTGTCTCTTTCTTTGTTTTGCACAGTTAATATAATTAAAACTTTAATCACCTGTACTTTTGCTTTTTGGCTGTTTGGGGGTCTTCTACTTGTTTCCGCCTGGGTTGACGGCTCTGAGGCCATTGCTGGGAAAGCTCTAATACCGGATAAAACTGGTTTGGACCAAATCCATGAGGGAAAAGTTTTTGCATTTTCTGACATTTCGCTCAATGTAGCGTTTTCGGGGGCCTGTTTGGGCGGCTTCCTGGTGTTTGTGGGTTGGTTTCGGGGTCTGGGAGCACTGCTGGGTATGGATAGTTTTGATAGCAAGAGGTTTGAAGGAAATCCATGGAGGCAGAGGGGAGTTAGGGCCTAGCAGCAGAGCGCGCACGGAGTGATTTTGGAAATTTTCACAAAAGTGACTAAGTCCCCATTTTTGTACTTTTGCTTTTTGGCTGTTTGGGGGTCTTCTACTTGTTTTCGCCTGGGTTGACGGCTCTGGGACCATTGCTGGGAAGCTCTAATACCGGATAAAACTGGTTTGGACCAAATCCATGAGGGAAAAGTTTTTGCATTTTCTGACATTTCGCTCAATGTAGCGTTTTTCGGGGGCCTGTTTGGGGGGCTTCCTGGTGTTTGTGGGTGGGTTTCGGGGTCTGGGAGCACTGCTGGGTATGGATAGTTTTGATAGCAAGAGGTTTGAAGGAAATCCATGGAGGCAGAGGGGAGTTAGGGCCTAGCTGCAGAGCGTGCACGGAGTGATTTTGGAAATTTTCACAAAAGTGACTGTCCCCATTTTTGTACTTTTGCTTTTTGGGTGTTTGGGGGTCTTCTACTTGTTTTTGCCTGGGTTGACGGCTCTGGGGCCATTGCTGGGAAGCTCTAATACCGGATAAAAGTTGTTTGGACCAAATCCATGAGGGAAAAGTTTTTGCATTTTCTGACATTTCGCTCAATGTAGCGTTTTCGGGGGCCTGTTTGGGGGGCTTCCTGGTGTTTGTGGGTGGGTTTCGGGGTCTGGGAGCACTGCTGGGTATGGATAGTTTTGATAGCAAGAGGTTTGAAGGAAATCCATGGAGGCAGAGGGGAGTTAGGGCCTAGCTGCAGAGCGCGCACGGAGTGATTTTGGAAATTTTCACAAAAGTGACTGTCCCCACTTTTGTACTTTTGCTTTTTGGGTGTTTGGGGGTCTTCTACTTGTTTTCGCCTGGGTTGACGGCTCTGGGGCCATTGCTGGAAAGCTCTAATACCGGATAAAAGTTGTTTGGACCAAATCCATGAGGGAAAAGTTTTTGCATTTTCTGACATTTCGCTCAATGTAGCGTTTTCGGGGGCCTGTTTGGGGGGCTTCCTGGTGTTTGTGGGTGGGTTTCGGGGTCTGGGAGCACTGCTGGGTATGGATAGTTTTGATAGCAAGAGGTTTGAAGGAAATCCATGGAGGCAGAGGGGAGTTAGGGCCTAGCTGCAGAGCGCGCACGGAGTGATTTTGGAAATTTTCACAAAAGTGACTGTCCCCACTTTTGTACTTTTGTTTTTTGGGTGTTTGGGGGTCTTCTACTTGTTTTCGCCTGGGTTGACGGCTCTGGGGCCATTGCTGGAAAGCTCTAATACCGGATAAAAGTTGTTTGGACCAAATCCATGAGGGAAAAGTTTTTGCATTTTCTGACATTTCGCTCAATGTAGCGTTTTCAGGGGCCTGTTTGGGGGGCTTCCTGGTGTTTGTGGGTGGGTTTCGGGGTCTGGGAGCACTGCTGGGTATGGATAGTTTTGATAGCAAGAGGTTTGAAGGAAATCCATGGAGGCAGAGGGGAGTTAGGGCCTAGCTGCAGAGCGCGCACGGAGTGATTTTGGAAATTTTCACAAAAGTGACTAAGTCCCCATTTTTGTACTTTTGCTTTTTGGCTGTTTGGGTGTCTTCTACTTGTTTTCGCCTGGGTTGACAGCTCTGGGGCCATTGCTGGGAAGGTCTAATACCGGATAAAACCATGCGGAAAAGCCTTTTGGCACTTTTTGTAACTTAGGGTTCGTTAGGGTTAGCCCTAGCAGCAGGATTGTATGTGTTTCGGGGTGTTCTTGATTTTTGCAACTGAGTTCTGGGGTCTTAGAGCACTCGTGGGAATGTGTAATTTTGGTTGCAAGTGATTTGAAGAAAATCTATGGTGGGAAAGGGGGGATCACTTACTCTGTGAGAGGCACTTAGTGTTGAAAACATTTAGCCATTTACACTTAAAGGAAGAAAATGACACAGACTTAAGTTTCAGGAAAACAAACTTACTGTTAAACCCCCACCCACCAGACTCAAAAGCAGTAAAAAACAGGTATGCTCAGATAAAGTTTCAAAAAGTATATTTGTGTAGCCCTAACAAAATAATCTCCCACAAGACCCTCCCTAACCCCAACGATTGTCCTTCAAAAGTCCCCAAAACAACCCAACTCCCAATTCCCACCCCCCAAAAGTCTCTAAAAAAGGGGCAAGGGACACTACGGCAGGATGCTGTTCACTTTAGCGGCCAGGGCATCATACTCCTTGCGGAGGGTGGCATGGTCGGAGCGGAGGCCCTCCACCAAGTTCTTATATGTTAAGACCTCCTGCTCCAGGTAGGACACTCTGAGGCATAAGCGGCGCTGGCGTGCCTTGCAACTCCTGTGGGGGGAAGCTGCTGTCTTTGCTGCTCGGCAGTGGCGGTTGGCTTTGGTAGCCCGGCTCCGTACCGCTGGAGCACTGCGCTGGCTGGCAGCCCCAGGGGGCACGGAGGAGGATGCAGCTGTCCCAGTGGATGTACCAGTAGACTGCGTGTCCTCCTCCTCCTGGGCCACCAGCCGCCGATATTCGGCGACAGTGGCATCCAGCCTCCGTTGCCGGGCCATTCGAGCCTGCTCCTTCCTTGTTGGTTTTTTTTTATTTGGAAGGAGCAACTATATGAAGAAAGAAAGACATAGTCTGTAACCAATGCTCTTTAAGATTAACACAAAATGATTCAGCAGAAAGTTGTGTCACAGTACAACTAGCAACTTGAAAGCACAGTACATAACTATTGAGGCCAGTATCTATCTAACCTCCCACTTCTTCATCCTTGCTCTAACATTAGTGGGAGTTTAAGGAACAAATTCTACGAGCACTATGGACTTCCATTACAGTCGACTATGACAGTACACCAGTCTTATTCTTCTTCTTCTCTCTTGTTTAGGAAAATTGGTACGTTATCTTCTGCAAACCAGCATAATGCCAGCGCAGTCAACTTGCACCCGAGAAAAACAGACGCACACCATGATGAGTGAGACAGACTTGCGTTACTGTACCGGTCCAGTACATGCAGGTGGTGAAGCTCTTACTTTTCTATTACGGGTGGCACTGAGAATACTCTGTTAAAAGGGCTACTGCTTAATTAATTTAACTTTCACCCTACAGTGCAAATGAGTACTAGAAAAGGAAAATGAAGAAGCTAAATAATCTGATTATCTATCATTTCACATGGGATGTATTTGATTACATATGGGATGACTTTAGGTGCTTTGCTTTTTATTGAGTGAACAGTGATACACCCACACATGAATGACGTACTACTGTGATGTATTCCTATAGGTTCTGTATCGATCCCCCTATTCCTGACCCTATTCTGGTTAACAAATTAACTAGCAGCCATCCCATGATGCAGAAACCGTTATCTGATTACGCCAGACCACGGCACAGGAGCGCGTTATCTGATTAGGTCATAACGCTTGCCATCTAATTAGGCAAGCAATATTCCTCCAGCCCCTGATAAGGCATACGGAGTTCTCAAAACAAATCAAACCTATGACAACCTGGGAAAAACCCTGCGGCCATTGTTTTGATTTCACCGAGAACTTCAGTAAAAGAATGTGCTAACGACCAGCTCGTATGACATCCTTATTGACGTATCTATGTCCATCCTTACGTCAATCTCGGCACCTTACAGGTATAAATATTACCGATATTGCCTTAAGCAAACACACGCGGTGGTGACGAGATCGGAGCAGCGAGACTTGCCGAAGCCCACTGACGCTGCCCCGCCTTCCTGACGCGCTGAGAACGAGACGCTGCCTTTCTCCTGCCGAGAAATCCAGCTCCGGCGCTTCCGAGCAGCCCTTGCAGGCAGCCTGGAATATCGAGACCAAAGATGAGAGATACCATCCCTCAATCATCCTAGATTCAAGGTACGGAACTGAATAACCCCTTGCAGAGAATTCTTGAATCAGTCACTTGGCAAAACAAACTTAACTTAGACTGCTACTTTCTATCCCCGCCCACGTATTAGGCTTAGGTCAGGTACACTGGGGTAGGCGTAGTTAGAAGCACCAGTTGAGTACGATTAGTCAAATGTTTATATGTATGTATCTATTTTATCCATTTTAAACCACCATATGGCTTAGAAACCATATAAATGTTTTTACAGTATTATTTTATACTTCTGCTTTTATTGTATGCACTTTACTTAACCATAAGTATTGCAATAATATCGATTCATTTCTCTTGTACGAGAAAAGAGACTGATCAATAAATAACATCTTTTATTGAACACGCCCGTCTCTTCCTTTTCTCTACAATCTGGTGAAACTAAGAATGCACGTACTGACTGAGTAAAATAAGTTGTCTTTTGTTTTCACACGACTCTAGAGATACACTCTTGATTAGGGGAGAGCAAAGTTGTCATGTTCTATGGTTGTCAGAAACTAAATCCCTTCTTGTCTATCCAGGGAGGTTCAACTCCTCCTTGCCTATTCGAGAAAGTTTCTAGTGAACTCTGAGCTAGCTGGCAAACCCAAAACTTCAAGTCTAATATCGACAGTAGTAGACCTAGTTAACGTCTGGTCTAGGTCTATACTATTGGAGGTATTATTCCAATGCGCAGAGCCTATTGGGATAATAGGAACTACACTACATGGCGCCCAACGTGTTTGGATAGGCGATAAAACTAACGCAAGACTTTAGAGTAACTCAGTCGTGCTTTTTCACTCAGACCCCTTTTTTCCCATAATACTCCAAAGACGTCTGGAGTGGGTGAGAGGTAAAATCCACCAAACCTCGCAGGAGGGAACTCCTATGTATGGTTCTTGGTTCAATCAACGTTGAAGGATACACTGTTCCAAAATATTGTGCATCTCATCTTTGTTTCCACAAGAAACCTGATCTGCAAACAAACAGAATAACCATCCTGACAGTAAAATGCCAGAAAGTGATGATGAAAGAGAGAGAGCTAGATTAGCAGCTGAAGTAATAGAAGCTGATAATACTATGCAAGAAGCAGACCTGGATATAAAACTCATCCCGGTCAACATAAGAAGATCTATAACGTTAAAACTTATAGACAATGGACTGACACCAAGAGGTGGTACAGTCATATTCGTAATTGAGGCACACGAATATCGACAGACAGAGGTATTCTATTCATGGATAAACTTTCCAGCAGCAAATGCTGTAACAAAGGAGTTCCACTGTTATAAAATAGAGGAACCACCGGATACCTACACTCCTTTCGAGGAAGTGGAAGTACCACTTAAATTCCAAGAGCATCTGCTCTTGTTTAATGGCGCCCTAAAACATAATAATCACATCACCAGGCTCGACCCACTAGGTAGACCAGGAGCAACGTGGCCGGTCCTAGCCGGATACACACCACATCCAGACATCGAAAGAATGTCTGCAGCAGATGTTTTAGTACAACTAAAACAATTAATTAAAATATATAGACAACTAGTCCAATATGTAATGCGGACTTCAACCATCCAACCTGTAGTTAAAATCCCACAGCTGACCCCTCATCAGGGGAACACAAATAAAATTACACCACAGAACATACAGTCCTGCCTAGGTAAAGTACCAGCTAAACGGGAACAAATACCATTCTGGTTAGCACAAAAAATCACCCAAATAGAGGCGGTGTTTCCAGACACCACCCCTGTGGATAAACACAGGATTCTGACTATCTGTCTTCCAATGGGAATCGCACCACACGTGGAGGACTGTGACACTTGGGGTACAGTCTTTGCTTCCATTTACACAAAAACACATGGAGTTCCATCCATGTCAGTAATACCAGATGTGCTAAAACAAATTCAAGACGAATACGGTCCAGAACCCGCTTTAACTCTTGGTATGAAATTACTAAAAGACTTCAAGCAGGTCTCGGCAATATTACTAGCCAACATAAAAGGAGAAGCAGCGAATGTGGCGATCCGCCAGAGGTTAAAAGAGACAGATATAGCAGACCAACCAGCTGAAATTGCCAGAATTATAGAAAAATCCTATGAAGAACTAGGTAGAGATAGTTTGGGTGGAATACCAGTAAAGCCTCAACTAATTGAAAGTCCTGAAAAAATATTTATTAAAAATAATCTAAACAGTCAAAAGAAGAACTGGGATGGAAACAAACAATCCAATCCAAAAGAAAAAAGATTCCAGTCCAGAGGAAGGTCTCCTGGGCGGAGAGAAAGATCTCCAGACCAAGGACCCAAGTCTCCCCAAAGGGAGCCCTCTGTGAAAAAATACAACCTTAGAAATAGGGATAACATAAAGAAACCGGATAGATATCAAGATTTTGATACACGTCCCTCTCAATCTTTTCAGACTTCCTCGCAGAAATCGGAAAGAAGAGGACGATCGGAACCCAGGGAAGGGCACGTCAAGTCCAAAGACAAGGAACCTGCTCATCCAAATAAAAAATTACAGTTTCCCAAGAAGAAGGTAGCCAGTATTAAAATATTCAACAATGCCGAGAATACTGAGGACACAGCTGAAAAACGGAGAGTGGGCTCAGACAATGCTAGACAGCGCAGCAGAAGTGAGCATAGCACGCAAAGTCCTTATGAATCATCTGGAGACAGTGGACACGAATGAATACATTCAGGTGGAAACTGCAGACACCAGAGTTAGCAAACCTCACAAAATATATGAAATAACTTTACGTATAGAAGGGGATAAGACTAGAAAAATAAGGGGCCTTTTTTGGGATAATCTCTCCAAGGGCTATGACATCCTTCTAGCTGAAAAAGATTGGCCACCAGAGTTCGTCAGGGAGTGCCCACATGGCGAAGAAATAATTATGCCTGCCTTCTCAAATCATATTCCAATTCATAAAAAATATACACTTGCAAGAAAGTGGGCAGTAGCTCACGCTCCTGCTTTATATAAAAATCATGTAGGATGGGATGAGGACTCTCCTCCTCACAAAATCCAGTTAAAATCACAACCTACTGCACAAAGGCAGTATCCAATCAAGCAAGAAGCTAAAAAACAGGTAAAAGAAATTCTAGATCAACTAGAATACCAGGGGGTGATTGAAACTTGCACCTCACAAATGAACAACCCTTTGTTTCCTGTCTCCAAACCAGACAATTCATATCGTCTAGTTTTGGATTACAGACACCTTAACTCGTGTTGCAAAACTTTTGCAGTACAAAACTCGCATAGTGCTGCACTAATGAATAACATAGTGCGCAAAAAATATAAAACAACATTAGACATCTCTAATGGATTCTTTTGTCAAAATATAGCACCAGAGAGCAGATACTTATCAGCGTTCTCAATAAATGGCGCTCAAAAAGAATTCTGTCGGTTACCCCAGGGGTACAAGAACAGCCCAGGATTATTCTCAGCGAGAGTAACAGAGTTACTACAAACATATGATGACGAAGCATTATCGTATGTCGACGACATATACCTAACAGACGATGACTTGGATACTCACTTGAAGAGAGTGAACACCATAATACTTGGGTTCGCAGCAGAGGGTTACAAATTCAACTTTAAAAAATCTAGAATTGCCCATCTAACAGTCCTGTTCTTAGGATATGAATTATCAAGTGAAGGCAAAAGCCTGGCTGACAATTTCCTAGAGAAATGTGCCGTACTCCAAGCACCTAGAACACTAAAAAACCTACAGTCAATTCTAGGCTTCCTAAATTTCGGAAGAACATACATTGCAAATTACGCAGAAAGGGTCAAACCCCTTTATGATCTAATAAAACCAGATTTTAAAAAATCAAATTGGACTCAAAAACACACAGAAATTCTGAGATCCTTACAAACAGATATGTTAATTAAAACAAAACTAGAAACACGTGATAACACACGCAACCTTGTGATTCGAGTCATCCCAGGAAGATGCGGATTCACATACCTGACCTCTAACGAGGGAGAAAAGGTACCAATTGCATTCAAATCACACTTGTACACTAAAGCTGAAAAGAAATTCAGCATTAAAGAAAACATTGTTCATGCAGTTCAAACCGCAATAGCTAGAGAAAAAGATAAAGCTGACGGTAGACACATCACAGTCAGAACAGCAGAATCAGCCTTTGAGGCATTAACAACCCCGTGTAATTTACCAACAACAGCATTGAATCCGGAATGGATACAATGGGTGAATTCCATTACAATGGACAAAGTAAAATACTACTTTGATCCAGAACTAGAGGAACTAAAATATCTAGAATATGAAAGAATATTCCCTCTGCCAATCGACATTCTGCCATTACGACAGTACGCTTGTGTAATCTATATAGACGGACATGCTCAACCATCCGTTTGGGGGGAACAAGCATACAACCCCACATGTGAGATTACAAAAGAAGTGTGGCGCGGAGGTATACTAAGACCTCTATTAACAAAAACACACTCAGTAGAAACTAATTCAGGACAACAGACTGAAATAATAGCATTGAAAATGGCGCTAGATAATGCAGATCGCGAATTCCCGACACTCATAGTGTCCGATTCGTATTACTGCGTCAAATCATATAACAGCGATTTACAGAAATGGATTCAAAACGGTTACAAAGATGACACAGGTGCAACAATAAAGCAAAAACTGCTTTGGGAACAAATAGTTCTGTTAAAAAAAAGAACTACCAAAGACTCACGTGATACACTCACTGAGTCATCAGCGTGATGGCGTTCACGTTGCAGGGAATTCATTGGCTGAGAAAGCCACAGCGGTAGCAACTGAATCGGCTTCCGTAGCTAGAAAAAAGCGTGCAGTAAAATACATTGACGGTGAAACAATGCTGGCGGTGAAAACGTCATCAAAAGGCGACTGCTCAGCGTTACCGATCAGTTACCCACTCAAATATACATACATAATCGATGCGAACTCCGTTCCTTTTGCTCGAATCCCTGGAGTGGGGGCTAGAGTAATTCCAAACAAGGACAGGAGAACTTTGTTAATAGCAGACGCACATATGGGCGAGGATCTCAGACACCTCAAACTAAAAGATTCTCTGGAAGAACTACAATCAGTGTAATGGTGGCCAGGCATGAGCCTGCATCATCACATCTTTGTAAAAAAATGCCCGGGCTGCAACAGAGATCGCAGCGGCGAGAGGAACGGGGTAATACCATGGCGTTTCACTCAATAAGGGCTAAACAATAATCAGTGAAACAAGTGTAAATAATGCGTCCCATTAACAAATAAAGACTAGTTTCCACTTATAAATGTAGACCCCAGCACTCGGCTGACGTCGGGACTGTTATACAAAGATTTGCGAGTCTAAATGGCATATACGCTAGGAGCATGCTACGTTTGACCAATGTTTTCACTTTAGCCCTCAAGCTTGTGGGAAAGCACGGCCAAATGAGCATAGCGAAGCGGGATTCTTCTCACTTCCTTCCTGAGGGATATGGGACGGTGTAAAGAAAAAACCAAGGCATAAAGCAATCTATAACAGCAAAGGTATTAGGTTCGGGAGCTGGGTGGGTCAAACATCTAATAAGTGTCCAACGTAGTCCAAACAACTTGCCAAGAAATTCTCTGAAGGGATTCAGTCCGTACGAATTGTTGTTTGGAACTAGGATGTTAGTCTTAGATCTTGACAGTCAGACTTCAGTGGTAAAAGAAAAAGGCTTTGATATCAAAGACCGTTTGGCCATTTTGCAGGACTTAAACGAAACAAGAAAAAACCTGAGCAACATAAAGTTGAAACAGCAGCCAACAACCACTGAAAAACCACCACCTGTCCCAGCAAGACCTGTCTGGATTCCAAAAGTCGGGGATCTAGTCAGAGAAAAGATCGCGGTAAAGAAGGAATTTGGGCCTTCTTACAGAAAAGCAGTTCCTGTCTTGTCCATCAACGGGACAAGATCAGTTGTACTACCGCCGCTTGCTGGTAAAAAGGAGAACCGAGTTGTATCCATCGACCTGGTAAAACCACAATCATGTGGCCGATAACAAACAGTAGGCCAAGTGGACTCCCGATAAGTAGTAGAACACCGAGGTTTGCTACAAGTACAGAGGTGCTAACTAAAAGGCTAATCACATTCGAAATGCCCACAGAACAACAACAAGGACTATGCAACAATGCAATGGAACTCACACCTCTGAAAACCCAAATAAAAACATTTAGTAGAGACACACCAACCTACAATGAAGTAACAAATGAATATGCTGAAGCTGCAAGAAACAGTAATCCTGAAGCAATTGGAACAATAGACAGAACGGCATCCGGCTACTTCATCAACTTTGAAGATTCTTCTGAAGATCTAAGTGAATCAAAGACACAGCCATCAACAAAAACATTTAAAGATGAAGCTAAGGAAATATGGAAACAGCTGAAAGAAACCTATCTGATTTCTCCATGGATTGAATTTTGGGTGTCCTTTGGTGTATTTATCCTGATACTTTGGCTCATCATGATACTATGTTTGGGACGCTTCATTGAGGGAAAATATGCTAAAATGGACACAGCAAGCCAGAAAATCAACTTGATCCTCAAGCCACACACGTCTTCACATGTCAAGAAAAGAGAACTTTCTTCAGTCAATTTCACAGCCAATCCTATACCGGGTGGGGTAGCATGGGACAATACTGACTATGAAATTTATGGTCCGGTCGAAATCCTCAAATATCCACACCAAATCAAGATCTCGTTGAGTGACTTTGTAAAACCAAACTCATTTGCTGATGATTGGGACTTTGAAAGTATCAATGACATGATGTCTGACCTAGTGATGTCTGCTAAATTTACCAAACATGATTATTTGCAGGGTTCGTCTAATTATGATAGTATGTACTGCTACAACCACTATGGTAACCATTTTTTACATACATCAGCACAACCTAGAAATGTTTTAAATTATAATCAATGGGAACATTGTGCAACCCCTCCAAAAGGAAGCTCAAGAACCGTTTATGACAAATATTCATATTTTTCAGGGTTCAACACAAGTAATGCTGAAACATTTTATTTCAAATTGTCAAATAAGACAGGAACAAAAACCATGCTTACAAACACAAAATTGATATATTCTGACTCATTTTTTGAACAAATGAATACATTTGGTTTTGATTATTGGGACAAAAATGTTGAAGTAAAAAGTGTTTGGGGTACAAAAGAATGGCAAGTACAAGGTATAGAATCATTGTTTAGAGCCTGCATGATCCCAGAACAAATTATATTCTTGAATGAAACTATTCAACAAACTACCTGTCTTGGATTAGCCAAAATCAAAGACTTAAATAAACCGTCTATTCCAAAACCAACAATGAACAGCAATAACTCTGCAGATGAAGAGATAGACATAAACTATGTATTAAACCAAAACAGAACAAATCCTGATTGGAAACAATGGTTAATCTGGCCCACAGATACTAATAACTGTCAAGACAGATTCCTGAACAAAACACAGGGGTTCAAATTGACCAGGCCAGACCCTAGATATTCCCAAAGACAACACCCAGGGATAATCACCACCTACAGTGTGGGCAAACTCTGCCTTCAATGGCTAAAAACTTCCACACTGACAGAAATTAAGCAACATGTGGAAAAGTAAATTTTGCCATGTTCTGTGTCCCTACGTGTCCTCCATCTTATGTTATGTGTGCATGATTAAATATGCATATGTATCCCCCATGTTTGATTAAAGACGCAATTACAGTTGTGTCCATCACTAGTATGCCAGTTTCCAGTTCTCGTGAAAGCTACGAGTATCAGGCCTATGTAAAGTTACGTTGCCACGTTTCTCAGTGTGCACGTTATTTCATTGTAAAGTCCCCGTTTCTAGGCCTCAAAAGGGCCCGGACACCAGATTCAGCTCCTGTCTCCTGAGCCTCGCTGAGGAGCGATACAGCCCCCACCTGTATCCTCGACCCTTCACTTACTTCCTGCCTCACAGTGCCCGGCTCAGCCTGGCTCTGCCTACGAGTCTGCCAAGAGTATGTTATGATTCTAGTTATCAGTCCAGCCCTCCTTCTCTGCATTCCTAAGCTACTGAATCGCATCAATAGTTTCCGTCATTGTCTAGCCTTTACGTCTCCATGTAAGAGAAATACTGCATTTAATGGTCATTTAATATTCTTCATCACGCACTACATGTGGAATAATGCATGCACCATTCTTAGAGTCTGTTAGCCTTTACCCCGATAACTTTTGGATTCTATCAACATGTTCTCTAAACATCAGATACTAGATACTGTTTAGGTACATGTCGCCCTGACTCTCCAGACTTCAGTCTCTGCTCCTAGCACAGAGTTCATAGCCCCCAGCTTCTCCTAGTAACACGTTATTGTCAGTTTGCGCGCACCATTAGGTTAGAGGTCCCGGCTCCTTAGGTAGCCCCCTCCATGTTTCCGCCCCATTTATGACATATTCTGTTACGTTTGCATCACATGTCTATGTATACGCCCCTGTTACACCCACTGCCCGCCTACTGTAATTCATTGTAATGTAACTGTTTTAGTATATATATTTGTGCACTGTTATTAAAGGTTATGCCGATTCTGATCCTGCCCCCGGCAGCGCTGCCATCCTGTTCCCGTGCAGGTTGTCCTGTTCCTGTCCTTTATGCTGTATTAAACCTGCAAACTCCTACTACCTCGAATCTTGACTCTTATTTATTGAGCTATCTGTTATTGCTATGTCCAGTAAAACCTAGATCCGGTATTATTTATTTATATACCATATAATGGCGCCCGAACAGGGACTTGCCCTTTCCCCACGCGCCGGTGAAGCCACGCCGGCCCCCTGACCCTCTGCAGCCGTGACGGAACCATACCGTGCACGTGCAGATATTTCTGCTTCAAGTATCCCTCAGGCCCACGGAGGAGACGGAGGTGGCGGTCCAGCATCCAGACGAGGCGGTGGAGGAACGCGGCGAGTCCCGACCAGAGCCCAAGCCGAGAGTCCAAGGTCCATAGTATCCGGAGGCCCACCCGTAACAGAAGTCCGAAGTTCGTCCGTCCGGCGTCGAAGCAGTCCAGTCCAGTCCGAGGCCTTCCTCTCTTGCTGCCCGGTGAGTACCATTGCTGGGGTAGTATCTAGACAGGGTCAATCTAATTGACTCTGGTCCGTGGGTTGGTGGTACACAGACCCAAAACGAAGTGTCCACTTCGGTGGATGCGGGTCCTGACGTGTCTCTTTATGAGACCGGTAAGTTTCGTACTGTTTCAGCAGTGCATCTAGTTTCTGTTCTAGTCAGTTCTGTTCTCGAGAAAATTCATGTATTCTGTTTTCAGTATTCCAGGTAGTATTCTGTTCGAACTGTTATTTTAAATATTCTTCATGTATTTTAATGTCGTGGTATGAATGTGAAGTAATTATCGTGTTCATTGTGTATTGTATTGTGTCTAGATTACAGTTCAGTCATGCCCTTATTCTCGAAATTACGTCAGTTAAAAACTAGAAAAGGTCTGCTAGAAGCAGCAGTTCCTGTCCCGCCTAGGGACAGTCCAGGTCATTTTATGTATCAGAAGCATGGCATAAGTGCCATATTATATCTAGATTTATGGGTAGAGTATACCAAAGAGTTAGAGGAAAAGTATAGATGGCCCGTATCAGGTACGTGGGATGCCGAGTGCATCATGAGAGTAGAAGAAGCATTATGGAAAAAGAAAGCCAGACAGTCACAGAAAGATGCCATCGAGTTATGGCGCAAAGAATCTCATAAAAGAACCGAAAAAGAAATCAGAAAGTCAGAACTAAGTAGAGAATCCTTAGAACGAGCCCAAGAAAGGGAACTAATCGAGATAGGTGAACGAGTTAAAACAGAACAGTCAGACAGACAGAGGAATGCCCTCATCAAGGGTATGTATCCTCTTCTTGCCGAGGGCTTGCCAAAAGCAACCCCGGAGGCATCCAGTAATTTTCCGCCACCATTAGTTCCGACCAAGCTACGTCACAAACCGACCGCAGCTGATATTTTCATCTCGTCCTATTTGGACGACACAGTCCCGGAATATGCAAATCCTGTTCCGCCAGTCCCTGTAAATCAGGCAATTCCTGCTCCCCCAGACACCGGGGCACCTCTTGCAGTACCTGCTACGGTACCCCCGGTCCAGCCTACATTACAATTTCCCGCCGCGCTGGTACGAAGAGTATCAGTCGACGATTCCAGTTTAGGGGCCGCAGGAGGAGGTCCTCCTGGTACCCCGCCACCGCACCAACGTAGAACGTTGGCCGAGTTACATGAATGTGCGTTACAGCGTACGCCCAAATTTAAGTCCGTTGCAGAAATCCGACGAGCTCTCACTGAATGCCGCTATGATCCAGTTGCAGGTGATGATAGTACAGTAATATATTCCATCCGTGTAAGACGGGTGACCGGGTATTTAGACACCCTACCAGATATGAAAGGAGATCTAGACAGAATATATCGTTTCATCCGTACAGGGGATGATCCAGAAAGTATTGGCGAAGCCATGTCTCAAAGGAAAGCTGAGATCCAGCTCATGATATTAAAGTTTCTGATTAATTGTCTAATAAGAGAACAAGATTACCCGACTAAAGATCCGGCCGAAATGAAAATCCTGACAAGGTGGAGTGATAATATAGCCGAGGGTAAACACAAGACTATCAGTAGTATAGAGAGTATGTACAAGAAAATTCGTAATGAAATACTAAAGTTACACGAACAACGTAAAGCAGCACAAGTAAGCGAGAAAGAAAATGACTCTACTGAAGAGGTAGAGGACGAGAATCCCACTAGAATAGCGTATGTAGGAAAATCTAGATTTCCAGATCGCCATTTGCGCCTAGAACACAAGTCAGTTTTACATCATCCAGCACCAGAACAAGGTTCTCTGGAACAAGTATTTCAAGCTACCGATCACATTCTGAAATCACGAATCGGTTATAGTGAGTTAAGTACTATGCATGAACAAGAACTAGCCCGATCAGCAGTCCGATGGATTACTGATTCTACCACTTTTCCAGACGAAATAGTGGCACAAATGTTCCTGAAATTGCCCCCAGCCGAGCAGCGACTGGTGGGTATGTATATGATCCAGCACCTCATTACATTGTATGAGGGTCAACATTCTGATCCAGGTCCGTTACACGATGTCCTGAACGAGTTACTCCAGTATAGATGGAAAGGTTTAGGTACCGATTTAATTAGTGTCATTCTAGAACAGCGCCACAAATATAGTATGTTTTTGAACCCGCATTTTGTTCATGTCTCACCTCCAGAAAGTAAACCGTTTTACATAGACAGACAGAATCCGTTACGAGAAGTACACCCAGTTAGGACAACAGATGGTGAAATGCAACAAGTGTTTGTTTACACTCCGATTACAAAGATGGAACTCTTAGAGATGAAAAAGTTAATTCCCTGTCATGATAAAGATCCAGCAGGGTTCCACCGAGAATTAAAAGACATGCTCCGTATGGGAGAATACACGTATCCAGATATTATTAAAATGTTAAAGGTCCTGTTGCCCGCAGGGGTATATGAGAAACTCAAGGAAAAAGAATGGGAGGTGGGAGAGAAAAAGATCGATTGGGCAGTTCTCGAAGCTGAAGATAAGATACGAGTACCAGGTACCGGTCTAGGAGAGAAATGTAAAGAATTACCAGAACTGTTAATACAAGTTTTGCCAAGATTATTAGCCACTAAAAAGGAAGACTGGGATGCAATCTCAGCCTGTAAACAGAAACAAGACGAAGACACTAGTGATTTTTATTCTAGATTCGAGAAATGTTTTAGTATAAACAGTGGCCTCAAGACAAGTAGCGAGTCATACCCTCATCTTTTTGTTACTAAATTAGTCGAGAATTCAAGTTCACAAGTTAAGAATCGAGTTTTGAAGGTCGAAAGTACCTGGCAAGCTAATACCCCGTCCCAGATGTTACAGATGCTCCAATACCACCAGAATAGAATCAGAGAAGAGCAAGAACACGAGAGAAAACGTATGAAAGACACGAAAATGAAAGTGCTGGTTGCACAATCTATTCCACAAGACAGTCAGAAGAGGGGTACGAATCAAGCCAGTCATCCTGCAGTTCCCGTTAAAGGGACATGCAATTATTGTAAACAGCCAGGTCATTTTATAAACGAGTGTGCAGTTCTGAAACACAATATAGCTACCGGTAAAACTAAAGAAAGACCACGTCCGCCTAGACAAGAACAAGTTTCACAGACTTCTCAGCCACAGAATGCACAACAGACAGTTCCAGCACCGCAGCCTATTGCTGCAACACAGCATGTTACACAGCAGATGTACCAGTATGCGCAGTCTGAGTATCCAGAGTATCAGCCATATTCATGAAACAGCCTAGAGAGGGAGGTAGGCTTGCCTCTCATCGAGATACCTGTAGATCAAGAGGGTCCCTATGTTCATAGTCAAGTATTAGGGAAAGACAGAAAGTTTTTGATTGATACAGGGGCAAGTAGGACCACCATTAGTCACGCCGAAGTTCCAGGGGCTCCGCTCTCAGGCTCTAGAAATGTTTCCCTTGGATTTTCAGGAAAGCCTATTGTAAACGAGATATCTAAGCCAGTTACTCTAGAAGTAGGTCCATTGTCCCGCACTACTGATCTGTTACTTACGAAGTCATGTCCAGAAAATCTGTTAGGCATTAAGACACTGAAAGAATTAGGTGCAGTCATATGCTGTTCCCCAGAGGGAATACGACTGTTCCTACGTGACTTCAAGGGTCACTATGTATTACGAGATTTTGATCCGAGATTGTCTAATGTTCCGCAGCATCTATGGGCGCAAGGTCCAACTGATGTTGGCTATATGCAAATCACACCCCATCGTGTGACTCTCAAGCCAGGTGTAGTGTTACCACGAATCAGGCAGTACAGATTGCCACCTGAGGCTGTAGCAGCCTTATCCAAAATTACTGACGAGCTCATCGCTCAAGGAGTAGTTGTAGAAACTGACTCCAATGTATGTAATTCTCCGATCATTCCAGTCATGAAACGTACTGATCCAAATGCACCCCCAGTATATCGATTAGTGATTGACCTTCGCGAACTCAACAAATGTATTATTCCCCAGTACCCAGTTGTCCCAGATATCTCTTCCCTATTGACAGCCATTGATTCTGAAGCCTCATTTTTTTCAGTCATAGACCTCAAGAACGCGTTTTTCAGTGTCCCCATTCATCCAGACAGCCAGTTTCTTTTCGGATTTTGTTTAAATGGAAGGAGCTATATGTTCACACGCGCTCCTCAAGGTTTCACAGAAAGTCCAAGTATTTACAGTCAAGCACTTAAGAGACAACTAGACAATATTCACATGCCAACTGACACTGCCCTGCTCCAGTATGTCGATGATCTACTGATCACAGCCCGTTCTGAACGTGCTTGCGAGCGAGCATCCCTTACAGTCTTGTATTTCCTTGCCGAGATGGGGCACAAGGTGTCCCCTTCTAAGCTTCAATTCTGTGTCCAGCAAGTGATCTATTTAGGCCACTTACTGTCCAAGAGGGGTAGGCAATTGACACCTGACCGTATCCAGTTAATAGCGAGTCTTCCTCAGCCCAAGACCCAGAAGGAGGTACGTGCTTTTATCGGCCTTACTTCTTACTGCAGACAATGGATTCCTCAGAATGCATTTCTAGCTAAACCACTGATACAGTTAACGACACAGGAGGCAGCCGTATCGACTGTCCTCCCTTGGACATCTGAACATACATTTAGTTTTAATGAGTTAAAGAAGGCTCTATGCCAAGCTCCAGTTCTAGCAACACCGAACTACAGTAAGCCTTTTACACTTTTTGTCACTGAACGCGAAGGTACAGCATTATCTGTTCTCACACAAGATCAAGCAGGACAATACAAGCCCTGTGCTTATTTTTCGAGCACATTAGATCCTGTAGCCCAGGCTCTGCCTGCGTGCCTCAAGTCAGTTGCAGCCACAGCACTAGCTATCAGACAAAGTGATTCCATAGTATTAGGACATTCCTTGACAGTACAAGTTCCACACTCCGTGGAAGTTCTTTTAAACCGAACACAGACTCAGCACTTGACAATTGCACGTTTAACAGGTTATGAATTGACACTGTTCCAGCCACACATAGAAATCAGACGCTGCAACGTTTTAAATCCTGCTACACTGTTACCGTCAGTTACTTCAAATCCTGCCACACATGACTGTGTGGAAGTAGTTAACATTATGACTAAGCCAAGACAAGACTTGACAGATATTCCATTACCAGATCCCGACCTGACACTTTATGTGGATGGTTCATGTATGAGAACAATTACAGGAGAACTAGTAGCCGCGTATGCAGTGACTACTGACACTGAAGTTATTGAAACACATCGTATTGACACCCTGTCTGCTCAAGCAGCAGAGCTAGTTGCTCTGACTCAAGCCTGCATACACGCCAAGAACCTGATAGTTAATGTTTACACAGATTCAGGTTACGCATTTGGAGTCGTACACGACTTCGGAGTGCTCTGGCAGGAGAGAGGTTTCATGACTTCTCATGGAACCAAGATTCAGCATGGTCTCCTTATTCAAGCTCTGTTAGATGCCATACACTTACCGACATCCATTGCTATCATGAAATGCAAAGCACATACGAAAGTTACTGACATTATTTCTCAAGGTAATGATCTAGCAGATCGCACAGCCAAGCTTACAGCACAGACACCAGACGTTCCAGTAAATAAGACACCGACATACACTCCAGATCCAACTACCTGTATGACAGTTAAGGACCCTACTCAAGATGTCATAGATATCCAGTTACATGCTACTCCCGAGGAAATCAAGAAATGGTCCGAACAAGGAGGGGTCCAGACAGATCAGGGATGGGTAACGAAGGGTAAAGCCACATGGTTTCTCCCCGATTCTATGGTTCAAGTCATTATCAATACCGCACATAGTCCAGCACATTTAGGAGAAAAAGCTATGTTAGATAGTATCCAGAACATTTGGTTCAACAAGCATTTACGAGCTGCAGCCAAGCAGAAGGTCCGTACTTGTATGATATGTTGCCAGTTTAATCCAGGTAAAAGTGTCCCGGTGGAACAAGGTGGATTCCAGCCCCCTGACCACCCTTTTGAAGTCCTCCAGATGGATTATATTCAGATGGAGCGATGTCGAGGTTTCAAGTATGTTCTCGTAGTTGTATGCGCTTTGTCCAGGTGGACAGAAGCATATCCAGTACCAGATTACACAGCCGCGACCACTGCCAAGCAGTTGGTTCGTGAATTCTTCCCCCGCTACGGACTCCCTAGAGTCGTATATTCTGATAACGGCCAGCCATTCTCATCTGAGCTCATGAAACATATTTCCCTGTTGTTAGGGTACCAGTGGAAGTTCCATTGTGTACGCCATCCAGAAGCAGCCGGTCTCGTAGAGAGACATAATCAGACCCTGAAAATCCGAATTGCAAAAGTATGTAAAGAGAAAGGTGTGGACTGGCTAGTAGCTCTGCCAGTTGCCTTATTTTATATGCGCATGGTCGCACATTCCAGATCAGGTCTGTCCCCTTATGAGGTCGTATTCGGCCGCCCCCCTAATATGTGGGGTACACCTAGACCTCGAAGTATTACCGATGTTTCAAGTAATATGCTGACAGATTACCTAGCTTCCTTGATGTCTGCCCTCAACTCTTGTCGTTCACAGGTTGCTGCCGCATTTCCAGACAATACCGAGGTGGCACCGCATGAAATCGTTCCCGGATCCATGGTTCTGGTCAGGAACTTTGATCGTTCAAGTCCGCTGGAGCCTCGCTGGAAGGAACCCCGACAGGTCCTCCTGGCCACCCGTACTGCCGTCAAGCTGGAAGGCAGGAAGGGCTGGGTCCATTTGTCACATGTGAAAAGATTTTTTGGATTGAAACCTGTTTCAAAGAACATTTCCGAGGATCTTAAAGACTGCCAAAGTACTATTCTTAAGGACTGTCCCGCAAAAGACATTGCTACGAACCCTTCCCTGTTAGAGAAAACTCCGCAACAGGAGTATAAGCTTAAACTAAGGTCTAGTAAAATAAGTCAGCCAGTTTGATTGTCTAAGTCCTCCCCTAGGTGAAACGGTTAGACCGGTTTCTGACATGTATATAATAGACCCCCACAGAGAGAGAGTTAGTGAGAACTCTAGAAGTTGCACTATTATTTTATGTTTTCTGCTATATTTCAGCATTATAATTTCCTGCACCAGTTATGCATTTTATTTGTATTTTTCAGTTTCTCATGTAAATAAGTCTGCTAATGTTACAGTAGAGCACACGTTTAGTGATCTGCCTCCTCATGAACTCTCATATCGTCTTGCTATGCGTAATAACTCCTTTATCCGCATGTTACATTATTCACACCAGACCAGCAATGCCACAAATTGTTGGGTGTGTGGTCGACTCCCCCCTTTCCAGACACCGAAGGGAGTTCTGCCACTCTTTCCTTATCCATTTTCACATAATGGTTCGTGTGGAGCATGGTCCACGTTAACGTCATCCTCAACAGATATGTCTTTTCTGAACAGTACATGTTTCCCAGACAAGCAAGGTCTTCCCCACAGAACAGGGTTAGATCTAGAGAATGAAGTTTATAATCTAGGTAATTATTCTTCGAATTTCATGGTCCTGAATGTTCAGTCTGATTCTACTCCAGACTTACCTGCTATTTCAGTACTACCAGTCAAAGGTGAATTATGTGTCCGAAATAATGGTTCCGTACATGTAGGCCATAGTGATTGTACTACTATTGTCAAGTATAGTGACAGTGGGAAATCTATTTTCAAAGCTTCACGTCATTCTTATTTTGTTTGTGGTCAGACCGCATATGTTCGTCTGCCCCTCGATTGGGAGGGAACATGTTACATTGCCTTCCTACTGCCACCAGTTTTCCTAGCCCCACCTGACTATCATAGGAATTCCCTCCTAGTACATACTAGACACAAGAGAAATTTCCCGATTGTCGATTATACTGAAACTGCTCTAGAACAATACATAGATATCAATAAAGGTGTCTTCCCCTACTTAGGTACTGTCGTGAATAGTAAACTGATACGTAGATTAACCAGAACACTTGAAGCAGTAGTGATTGAGACTACTTCTGCTCTAGGTAACTTAACCGAAGAACAATCCTTTATGAGAATTGTCGTGCTCCAGAATCGTCTCGTCCTTGACGTCATACTGGCCGATAGGGGCGGGGCATGTAGAGTCATCGGATCTAGTTGCTGCATTTTCATTCCTAATAACGCACCGTCTGTTTATTCAGCTATTACCAGACTCCATAAAATTGCCCATATGTTACACCAAGATCCAGGCACCTGGACATGGTCCGGTTGGTTCTGGAATATAATTTCCGCCTGGGGATGGAAAGTATTGTCATTTCTGGGCATTGCAGTAGCGATCATATTCAGTTGCTGCCTCTGTTTACAATATGGCCCTGCGATTTGCGGCATTTGTGCTACATCATGTGTTCCTAGTCCCAAGTCCCGTCCTAAATCCAGTTCCAAGAAAACTCGAGACGAGCAAATGATACTGTATGAAATGATAGATGGTATCATGAATATTGATGTTTCCTGATGGAAACGTAGTGACAAGGAGGGAATGTGGAAAAGTAAATTTTGCCATGTTCTGTGTCCCTACGTGTCCTCCATCTTATGTTATGTGTGCATGATTAAATATGCATATGTATCCCCCATGTTTGATTAAAGACGCAATTACAGTTGTGTCCATCACTAGTATGCCAGTTTCCAGTTCTCGTGAAAGCTACGAGTATCAGGCCTATGTAAAGTTACGTTGCCACGTTTCTCAGTGTGCACGTTATTTCATTGTAAAGTCCCCGTTTCTAGGCCTCAAAAGGGCCCGGACACCAGATTCAGCTCCTGTCTCCTGAGCCTCGCTGAGGAGCGATACAGCCCCCACCTGTATCCTCGACCCTTCACTTACTTCCTGCCTCACAGTGCCCGGCTCAGCCTGGCTCTGCCTACGAGTCTGCCAAGAGTATGTTATGATTCTAGTTATCAGTCCAGCCCTCCTTCTCTGCATTCCTAAGCTACTGAATCGCATCAATAGTTTCCGTCATTGTCTAGCCTTTACGTCTCCATGTAAGAGAAATACTGCATTTAATGGTCATTTAATATTCTTCATCACGCACTACATGTGGAATAATGCATGCACCATTCTTAGAGTCTGTTAGCCTTTACCCCGATAACTTTTGGATTCTATCAACATGTTCTCTAAACATCAGATACTAGATACTGTTTAGGTACATGTCGCCCTGACTCTCCAGACTTCAGTCTCTGCTCCTAGCACAGAGTTCATAGCCCCCAGCTTCTCCTAGTAACACGTTATTGTCAGTTTGCGCGCACCATTAGGTTAGAGGTCCCGGCTCCTTAGGTAGCCCCCTCCATGTTTCCGCCCCATTTATGACATATTCTGTTACGTTTGCATCACATGTCTATGTATACGCCCCTGTTACACCCACTGCCCGCCTACTGTAATTCATTGTAATGTAACTGTTTTAGTATATATATTTGTGCACTGTTATTAAAGGTTATGCCGATTCTGATCCTGCCCCCGGCAGCGCTGCCATCCTGTTCCCGTGCAGGTTGTCCTGTTCCTGTCCTTTATGCTGTATTAAACCTGCAAACTCCTACTACCTCGAATCTTGACTCTTATTTATTGAGCTATCTGTTATTGCTATGTCCAGTAAAACCTAGATCCGGTATTATTTATTTATATACCACAAACACCTAACTTTACTTACTGATGGTGCTGACTTGCGTGATTTCATTATGGGACCACGCAAACAGCGTCAAAAACGCTTCATAGCAGCCTCTATATATGCAGCTTACAACGAGGCCTGGAAGATAACTCAAATTGAGACAGCAGAAAGTATACGGGAAATTGACCGTATTAATTTGGAAAAATCGCTTTCTGTAGTGGACAATGGGTTAATGACTCTGTCCTCCAGAATCTTTTCATTGGACAGCATTGTGTCATCAGCAATCGACATAATATCGCAAGACTTACTGTTGTTACAACACGGTCAGTCTCAATTGCGTTCTATTGTACAGCTTGGCTGGACGTTACAAAATCTGCGTTCAGGCTATGTGCCTTGGCGTTTAATCAACACAACGTCACTATTCAATATCTTTAACCTTACTGATAAACAAATCAGTATGGCACAAAAGGGTGCTGATTATACAATCCTGAGCATTGAGAAACTCGAGAGAGTACCATTGACAATGTCAGAACGACCTGTCATTGAATGGATAATACATGGGATAATTAATATTCCGATATCTACTTTCAGGTTTCAATACTGCCAAAAATATATACAGGCTGGCATGTACGAAAAATTGGGAAAAGGGTACATTAAGACAACATGGAACTTGCCCTATTCACATGCATGTGTCAGTAATAAAGGACAGAAAGTGTTTCTTAGTGGCAATAATTGTGCGATGTCACTAAGCGGTACACTTCTGTGTAATGGAATTAGTTTGCATGGAGCCTGTGAAGGGAACTCAAATAACCTTTCATGTCACCAGCTAGGCACACCTGCAACAGAGATAGAACCATTCTTTAAAAGACTCTCTAACGGGAGTTACATTCTAATTGTGGATCGCAGATGTTGTAGTCTACTGCCCGGGGTTCCTTATCTCATTAGTACGACTGCGAAGGTCATGTGCTGTGGACGCTTATTGTTCCCCAGCTCCTTTCCAGACAGGGAGGCAAGTGCATGGCCTAACTTGAAAATTACTTCTATTCGAGTTGATACTTTAAGCAGAATGAAAACAGTGCTTCTTCAGACGCCGACCAGGCTCACGCCTCAAAAGAAACGTATGATCTCCTAGTCGCAAGGACGACTGCAGAGATTCACTCATTGTTATCAACTAATTCCCCCATACATTTCGCAGAAATCCTGAATGAAATCTTAAATATTTCTGATACCAGTGGAGTCTCAAAGGTATTTAAGACAGTATTTTCGATGGCATTAACACCATTCAAAGCCATACTGGGTATTTTTCCAGACTTCGTCCATTCGATTTTTGGAGGAGTTCCCCTCATTCTGGGACTAATTGCAGGAATCCTATTCTTAGTCCTTATATTTCGTTATGGCAAACCATGTCACAGACAAAACACCTGCGACAAGGGAAGAAACAATCCGAGCCATTGGATACCGGGACCGGATATCAAAAATCCTGGGACTAACCCGGCTTAGAGACCTGAACATGACTTGGTTTCTTTCATTTCGGCCGATATGGCAAAGATGTGTTTTACCTGTATTAAGGTGCATGCTGTGCGGAGAAGAATGCGTGTTGGACACCTGTCTGACGCTACAATCGGATGCGCCAATGGATGCAGAAACATTGTTGGGTCCGGTAAAGGCTCGTGCATTGTGCTGCCCTCAACGGCTGCCAATCCTGATGACGGCATTCGTGGAAACTTCACCACTACGATTAAGGGGTAGTGAAGATCAAGATGAAAGCAGCATCGATCAGGTACAACCTTCTGTCAGCAATACTACTCAAAACGTCAATGGAGACAATCATGCACATGAATGCATGGTTACATCCTTTTCCGAGTTAGTGGAACTCTCACAGGAAGCTGTTGACATCTTTTTCAGCAGTCTCAACGATATGATGTTCTCACCAGAGCAGAAATAATGACTCTTGAACAAGCTAGCACACGGCGTTCCCGACACCTTGAATTTGGCCTTCAACTTTAATAATAAAGTAGCAAGATCGACTTTTCCTCCAGTTCACGGACAGCAATTTTTTAGCAGCCCCAAAATATTTTGTTAAATTTTACGGGACACTTTTCTTCTGCTTAAAGTAAGACACTTTTCTTCTGCTTAAAGTAAGAACTATTCTTAGAGAACTAATTTCTATTTTTAGAAACTTCATAGACATTAGCTGCCCGCTGGTATGTTTATAAATATTTTTGAACTGTGATGAAGTGGTCTCGAACTTTTCTTCTGTATTAAGAGCCATTTCATGTGTAATTCTAATATTCAATTACTAATAATGTATACATATGCGTGATTATTTTAGCATTATTCTACTGCTTGAGTGCATATAGTACATATGACTATTTTTTTCCCGTATGTTACATAATTTCAAAATGCATTATGTGTATTTTGGGGTGGTAAGGTATACACGATACTCTACAGTATGTTTTACTATGCCTAGATTCGTAAATATGGCCATAGTTAGCGTGGAGTGGGTGTGATGTATTCCTATAGGTTCTGTATCGATCCCCCTATTCCTGACCCTATTCTGGTTAACAAATTAACTAGCAGCCATCCCATGATGCAGAAACCGTTATCTGATTACGCCAGACCACGGCACAGGAGCGCGTTATCTGATTAGGTCATAACGCTTGCCATCTAATTAGGCAAGCAATATTCCTCCAGCCCCTGATAAGGCATACGGAGTTCTCAAAACAAATCAAACCTATGACAACCTGGGAAAAACCCTGCGGCCATTGTTTTGATTTCACCGAGAACTTCAGTAAAAGAATGTGCTAACGACCAGCTCGTATGACATCCTTATTGACGTATCTATGTCCATCCTTACGTCAATCTCGGCACCTTACAGGTATAAATATTACCGATATTGCCTTAAGCAAACACACGCGGTGGTGACGAGATCGGAGCAGCGAGACTTGCCGAAGCCCACTGACGCTGCCCCGCCTTCCTGACGCGCTGAGAACGAGACGCTGCCTTTCTCCTGCCGAGAAATCCAGCTCCGGCGCTTCCGAGCAGCCCTTGCAGGCAGCCTGGAATATCGAGACCAAAGATGAGAGATACCATCCCTCAATCATCCTAGATTCAAGGTACGGAACTGAATAACCCCTTGCAGAGAATTCTTGAATCAGTCACTTGGCAAAACAAACTTAACTTAGACTGCTACTTTCTATCCCCGCCCACGTATTAGGCTTAGGTCAGGTACACTGGGGTAGGCGTAGTTAGAAGCACCAGTTGAGTACGATTAGTCAAATGTTTATATGTATGTATCTATTTTATCCATTTTAAACCACCATATGGCTTAGAAACCATATAAATGTTTTTACAGTATTATTTTATACTTCTGCTTTTATTGTATGCACTTTACTTAACCATAACTATTGCAATAATATCGATTCATTTCTCTTGTACGAGAAAAGAGACTGATCAATAAATAACATCTTTTATTGAACACGCCCGTCTCTTCCTTTTCTCTACAATCTGGTGAAACTAAGAATGCACGTACTGACTGAGTAAAATAAGTTGTCTTTTGTTTTCACACGACTCTAGAGATACACTCTTGATTAGGGGAGAGCAAAGTTGTCATGTTCTATGGTTGTCAGAAACTAAATCCCTTCTTGTCTATCCAGGGAGGTTCAACTCCTCCTTGCCTATTCGAGAAAGTTTCTAGTGAACTCTGAGCGAGCTGGCAAACCCAAAACTTCAAGTCTAATATCGACAGTAGAAGACCTAGTTAACGTCTGGTCTAGGTCTATACTATTGGAGGTATTATTCCAATGCGCAGAGCCTATTGGGATAATAGGAACTACACTACACTACTATTAAACTAAACTTATTAAGAGAGGTAGGGAGTGTCCACCGTAATAACCGGATATATGCTGTGCTTGCAGTTGCAATACAAACTACTGCTACTATTCATGGTAGTATTTGGACAAAATTACAACTTCTTTTCCTTGCCTTTCCTACACTGGAACGGACGTGCGGGTGCGGTGTTACATGCTCTTCAAAGTAACACTTAGTTCATCCAGTGACCGTCTACTCTCTCTAGATACACATATGCTATCTAAGAGTCAGATAGTACCATGATCCAGGCATCCATCCATTCAAAGTATATGCACACATACAGTTTCTGTTTCACCCACCCAGGCTGTTCTCCTTCCACCCATCCTTGCTTCATCATTCACCCAGCCATGCACCATACCATATTCTTTCCTTCCCAGCCACCTCGGGGACCAAGCAAACACATATCATTCTTCTTTGCCAGTCATCATTAAATTTCTCGTCCTGCCACACTTACTTACACCCTTCTTTCGCTTTTCGTTCATCCCATCCATCAAGTTCATCTCAGATCTGATTGGGATTCTTCTCGCCAAAAACTTCACAGCTAAGTCGAAGTACATTTAGAGGAGGCTACTACCTGGTTGATTTATAATACACCCGTGCAGAAAGCACACTCTGCAGTCTTCAATCTCAATAAGTAAGGAATATATAGCTTACCTCTGCTCGCCACCACCGTGTGAACCCTCACAGGCACATTGGTGTCGTCCGGCACTTGCACCGCCTCCTCCCCAGAAGTGTTCTCCTCATCCAGCACCACCACCTCCGCGCTGGCCCCGCCACCAGATGTTCCACCTACAAAGTACATTTAAGAATGTTAGAATACACCACTCACTACTATATAATATTTGGTCTAGGAATAAAGAAATGTGAAAAAAAACAGAAAACAATGTAATAATTGGTGACTGTCTAATCTAAAGTAAAAATTTCCCTTTTTCCAGGGAAGGCTCAGTGCATAGAGCTATTGCTGACTAGAATGGGAGTCCAATGGAATTGCCAAATGTGCAATCTTAGTTAGCTACACAGACAGACTAATAAGAATAATCTAGTAATACCACAGGGAGTCATAGTAGAGGCAGGATAAGAATTTAGATACAGTCTACAAGAAGATCAAAGACGATTTAGAAAAAATCGAATGAGGAACGCTAGGAAAAAATAGGTACTCTATATTAAAATTAAAACTTACCGGGGCCAGCAAAGGAGCCCTCGCCTGACCGATCCTGTTCAGCAGCAGCCTCCTCCTCTGTCCTCTTGCCCCTGGGGGGAGCTGATGTACAACATGAAAGAAAGAAAGACCAGAAAACATGGATGATATTTGTCAACCAAATCAAACATTTCAAAAGAACAATAACAAAATATTTTGGCGAAATACAAATACACAACTATTCCACGGGATATATTGACCAATCTCATGTGGTCTACTACGTTATTAGTATTGCTTGATTTGCGGACCGTCGACTTGGAAAGTTCTTATGTAACTCACTAAACAAACTACTAAAAAGGTTCGCCTAGGACTGGCAGGCAGCAGTTCGCAGCACGCAAAGTGACAGACAAAGTCCATCATGATTGCAGATCAGCGACAACACTAAAAAGTTTCCTACTACATTAACCAGTCATTAAAATACTCAAACTATCAATCCACCACCACTATTTCTTCTTATCGCCATGTGTACAAAGGAAGGACTGGACTTGAGTCTGTAGGGGCTGATTTAGAAGCCCCTTGCGGCTCTTTTGCTCCATTGTTGCGCGACTTTTGTGACGCAGCGGCAGAACAAAAGAGGCGCCATGGTGCGGCGTATATTAACAACGTGACGCATATGGGAGATGCATCACGTTGTAAAGCCCTGCGCCATCAGGGGGCGTTCCGGCGCAAGGGAGGGCGTTCCTGCGCAGGAACGCATCCTAAAAGTGGCTGAGGGACATCTACAAGATTTTAATCGGTCACTTTGAGGACAATGATGCGTGACTCAAACCCTGCGCCTGCTTGAAGCAGACGTACGGCTTGACGCAGCATTGGGGAGATAGGGCACCCCAGAGCATTGCTGGAGCTGCACCATCGTTGCGAAGCAACTCCAGCAATGCGCCGCCTTTACGGCACAGAAGCGTAACGCTTCGGTGACGTTTTGGGCACATGGTGCGCCGCATTGTAAATACGGCGCACCATGGGTGGTGGATGGCGTGGCGCACAATTACTGGCGCATCCCTGCTACTTTGCAGGGATGCGCCGGTAATTAAAAATCTGACCCTTAGTGTCTAGCATTACGCAGTTCTTTAAACTACACTCATGCATAATTTCACAGGCCAATGAAATGAACACAAAATCGAAAACAAATAAGCTTAGTAGCAATGCTACTGAGAAGGAGAGCAGTGCACCTGAAATGCACAGAAGATTTTGAAATATAATTTACCTACAATGTAATCGGCAGCATTATTGCTCTTGGTAAAAAACAAAAATTTGCAAGATAATAACACACACATCAGGAGAAAACAGAGTAGTAAAGAAATAGCTACTACTACTCACCAAGCCCGGGGATCTCAAGGCCGAGCAGGTCCAGCAGATCGCGTTCCCGGTCCAGGATATCCGTCCAACGGTGGGTGACTTGGTTGTAGGTGCGCCGGACCCGAGATTGTTGGTACATGGCCCGGCACACCTTCTCCCACCGCTTCCGGCGCTCCCGGATCCCGTACCCGCTAGCGATCTTGCCGCCTGCCATGATGGTCCTGGGGAGGCGGCGCTGAACATAATAAACTAGGGCGCCCACCTCCTCCGCGCTGTAGATCTCCCGGGCTTGGACATTCTCCCCCCTCAAACGCCCGCACGGGAGCCGGGCACGGGGTGCGGGACCCTTCCCCTTCTCAGGATGCTTCCCGGCTCCCTTTACCATGGTCTGGGCAGAAAGGAAGCTAAATAATAAAGAAGAAATAGAATAGGGAAGAAGAAAAGAAAAGAGTTTAAAAAAGTAGTTTAAAATTAACAAAAAGTAGCAGAAAACACAAAAATATAGAGCTAGAAAAATAGAGGGATAGATATTAAGTAAAATAGATTAAAAAAAACGTCAAACAAGCAAAGGATGGCAGAGATTCAGAGAGGATACAGAAAGCATGCCCAGAACCATAGCAATGAATGAGAAACAAGATGGCCGTGCCCGTTCACGACCGCGTGGGTAAGTTCGCGCGAGATTTTCCTTGCGATCACACGCGAACATGTACTAGCGAGCCGCACACTTTGCGAGATTACACATAGCGCCCGGAAACGGAATTACGTCACGCAAACAAGATGGCCGCGCCCATGTACGACCGCTAGGGTAACTTCGCAAACGTTGCGAGCCGACAAGTAAGTTTGCAATTGCGAACTGGTACACAAACCTCGCGAACTGGCAGAAACCCTTGCGAACACAAAAAAAAAATCCACAAATTCGCGAGAGTTTGCGGAATCTGCGGATTGCGAATCCGTAAATACGCACATTCGCGAACGCCAGATTCGCAAAATCGGCCCATGCTTAATCTCCTTCCTGTAGGAAGGGGCACATAGTGGTCTTTCATGCCGCACTCATCCGGTGCTATAGTTGTAGGTTGCACCATATTGGTGCATGCAGGCTGCCATGCCAAGTGTATAATCATAAACACTGTGCTGTGTGTTCGTGAAATCACACATATATACATAACAGAACTAATATGACTAGGACAAAAGACACAAAACATATAAGGTAAGTACATAGACAGGGCCTCGCAATATTTACTTAGAGAAGTGCAAAATGACACTTCATGGTCTTTCAGGGGGGTCGATTCCACCTAATGGACTCACTGCTGCGAGGACGGGCAGAGACGATATGGAAGAAGGAGGGAAAAAAAGATCGATGTTATGTCGATCGCAATGTTAGGACTTACTGTACTTGCTGGTGTTCGTAACATCATGTTCGATTTTCCGTAAAGATACTAGACTTACTTCTTGACTGGTGAAAGCGATCGATTACACCTAATAGTTTCCTCCCCGGGACCGCTTCTTACCCGTCTGTTGGTCTCAGGCGGTTTTAATGGAGCCGGGCTTCCGGGTTGCTCCGCTAGAACCGCTAGACCGTGCGGTCCCAGCGGCCATCTTGGAAGTATGCTTTTGAGTGGTACAATAAAGCATATTGAAAAGTTTTGGCTGGCGAGTGCGCTTTCAAAACCACATTAGTAAATAAGTGATGCCCACAGTGGATACACAATAAAGTGACGCTTTCAGTTCTGCGTAATTCTAGTTTTTAAGTTATTATCCGAAAATACAAATAAGTCACGAAAAAATATGTCATGGGAAAATAGAATCAGTGGTTAATCGTGACTTAACCCAAGTAGAGGCACCCTACCCTCATCTTCGTTAGCGGCTGCAGCAGTGGCGTTTTCACCGGAGGCAGCAGGGTCCTTGGATGTATCAGGGGAATCAATAGTAGTGGAGGAGACCAAAGGGGCAGACATTGAGGAGTCAGGCAAGGGGGATCACTTCACTGGTGTTTGTTTCAGAGAGGCAGGTAGCTGTGAGTCTGATGTGGGAGAAAGTAAAGCTAAGGGGCCTGGCGCAAAAAAAAAAAGAAAAAGTAGCAGAGCCAACAAGGGTAAACCTAAGCGAGGTAGGGGCAGAGGGGGTAAGGGTAGTCAGTCCTCACAAATACTGAGCTGGCAGGACGAAAGTGCCCAAGAAAAGTGGAGAGAGAGCTCAGAAGGCGGAGATTCATTAAAAGAAGTTCCTCTGACATCACAGGAGAAGGGGGGCAAAATAGCAACAAATAAGTTGATTAAAACAGCTGCTAAGAAAAGGGCAAGCGTTACTAAACCACCTCGCATCACACCATCTCTGCGCTCTTATTTTAAGGTGTTGCCCCAGGTGCTTAGTATTCCAAACCCCCTTAGCCCTCAGCATAGTGCTAAAACAGCCCCTGAGAGTCAAATTACAAGCCCCTGCAAAAATAATTCGGGGGAAACCAGCACTATATCACTGATGGCAGAGGCAGAGGCTGCTAGGGCAGTTGAGTCAGCAAGCTTGAGCGAGGAACAAAAGAATGGTGAAGGAAATGGTGTCACTCAAGCAGACCAGGTGCGCCAGTCTCCGGTCCTGTTTCCCACCTCTAAAGAGTCTGATAAGGGGCCTGCTACTGTCGTTGCCGAGGCCACACCTGTGCAGTTCCCACTTCAAGCTCAGTCAAGGGCTCAGAGTGAGCCATTAGAGTCAGCAGAAATGGGCGGAAGTGGGGGAGGTAATGGGGCAGGTGGCACCTCAATAGAGTTATTGATTAGCTCATTAAGAGCAGACATCATGCAGGGGTTTAAGGTCTCCGCTGAGAACCAAGCTGAGATTAGGGCGGCCTGTGAGGTCTTGGAGAGCAAGGTTGACCGGCTTTGTGACAGAACAGAGTCCCTTGAAGGTTCTGTGGAAGAACTTAAAGCTAATTTGGGGGTAGCCCAAGTAAAAATACAAACCCTGCGAAGGGAAGGAGATATGATGCGAGAGAGAGTTGAATCCTTAGAGAATTACTCGAGGAGAAATAACCTACGCCTTTTGAGGGTTCCTGAAGGTAAAGAGGGGACCATTATTAAGACTTTTGTGGTAAAGCTCCTGAAAGACGCCTTAAATTTGGAGGAGACGTCAGAATCTTTGGAAAAAGATATCCAAAGGATTCATAGAGATCCTTTTCGCCTTAAGCCTGGTAGGGAGAAGCCAAGAAAGATTCTGGTAAACTTTTTAACCTACGCACTCAAAGAGAAGATACTAAACTTGGCATTAAAAAACAGTTCCCTTAATGGTCCGGACTTTCCCTTTCAAATTCGCTCAGATCTATCAAAGTCTACGCTGGACCGGCAGTGGGAGCTGGGACAAAGGATGGAAAAGTTCCGCGCCCTGGGCGCAACAGTGCAGATGAGGTTCCCGGCTTTCCTACGAGTTATGTTTAACAACAAAATGCATAACCTTAGATCCCCCCTCGAGGCTGATGAGATGCTCGAGTTATGGAAGGATGCTACATGGAGGGGAGCAGCGAACTCTTAGGGGGCTGATGTGGACTTTAGGGTTAATAAGTAACTTCCCCCAAAGTCAAAGTCAGTGTTGAGTTTGAGTTATGTAATATAATTCTAAAAAAAAAAAAAAAAAAAATTAAATACATTGACAAATAAATAAATAAACATGAAAAAAAAGAAAAAAAAAAAAAAAAAGGAGTGATAGATAAATAATCTAAAGGGGATCTAAGTCTTCTTTTCTTTTTGGGGTGTGGGGTTTGGGGTGTTGGGGATTGCAAGCTTTCGGTTTGTTGACACTAAATACTATCTAGTTGGTAGATAAGCGGGGGGAGAGGGAGGGGAGGGTGCCAGAGGGTGCTAAACTGGAGATTCATCAGTCCAGTGTAGTTAGGGGGGGGTTTTCCAGGGGGGAGAGGGTGGGTGGTGCACGGGGTGGTAGGGGGGGAAAAAACGTGAAATGTCCTCATGGAGTTGTACCCATTTTTTTTGGTTTGTCTCGCTTTAACCACCAATCATTATTGCCAATATTTATCTCCAAGGGGGGTCCTAGGAAGGAACAGCAACAGAGAAGCAGGGTGGGTCGTAGAGGCAGTAAGGGACGTGATAGACTGATTGTATGACTAATTTGCAGTTTTTATCCTGGAATGTCAATGGCCTGCGCACTGGGAGCAGGAGAAAAAAGATCTTCCAATATTTGAGGGACTCCCAGGCGCAGGTCATTGTCATACAGGAGTCACATCTTCTCAAAGCCGAAACGGTCGAGCTTCTTAAAAAAGAGAAATGGATTGACATCTTCTTGTGCACTGATCAATCGGCAAATATTAGGGGTGTGCTTTTTATTTTTAACAAGCAGGCTAAAGCTCAAATTATAGAGCATTTGGAGGATAAAAGTGGTCGGTGGCTGATTGTAAGGGCTTTGTTGGATGGCCACCCATATGTTTTGGTTGGATACTACGGCCCAAATCAGGACGACCCTTCGTATTTGAATATTATTCAGGATCATCTAGTAGCTTTAAAGGACCCGGTAATTTGGGTAGGAGATTTCAACATTGTTTTGAACCCAAAATTAGATAAATCCGCAAAGTCTAGGGCCTGTGCTTCTTCCAAATCCAGACAAGACCTCTTAACAATTATGTCTCAGTTAGGCTTAGCGGATATCTGGAGGGAAAGGGCAGGGGCCAAACTGGGGGTCTCCTTCCGAAATCTTAAATATAAACATCTTTCAAGAATTGATTATGCATTTTTCAGCTATAACCTTAAGGATTTTCTGATAGATATTTCTTATCTCCCCTCGCACCTCTCGGACCATTCTGCTATATCATTCATACTAAATATAGGCCACCAAAAACCGCATTTTTCCTGGTCTTTTGACCGTACCTTGTTATTGGAGGAGGAGGAAGTTTTCTTCCTCAAGACAGAAACGCAATCTTTCTTAGAAGCCAACTTAGACACAGCTGTTATCTCTGTTTTGTGGGATACTTTGAAAGCCTATTGGAGGGGGTGCATTACAAGTCGATCTTCGTATAGGAAAAAGCAATATAATGAATGCATTAAAAATCTTGAGTTGGAAATGAAGGCAGTAGAAAACAATCTAGGGGATCACATGGGCACGGAAGCTGATCGAGAAAGATTAGTAGCTTTAAAATCGCAGCTGGAAGGCATTTTACAGAACAGAATTGCGAAACGGTGGGAGGCAAGCAAGAATTCTCATTTTGAGTTTGGGGAGGCGGCGGGAAAAATCCTCGCCTGGAAAACCAAGGCTAACCAAGCTCGGAACTATATTAGGGAGATTAAGGTGGAGGGGGAAGTTTCCCCGCGGCTGACCCAATTAGAAATCGGCGCTGCCTTTCAGGATTTTTTTCAGGCCATTTACAAAGAGGATACTGCTGTAGACACTCTGGAGTGTGAGGCTTGGCTAAACTCAATCTCTACTCCTAAGCTCACAACTGAGCAGAGTAAGATCCTGGAGAGAGAGATCTCGGTGGAGGAGGTTAACAAGGCACTAGGGCAAGTGAGTCGGGGGAAGGCCGCAGGCCCTGATGGGTTACCAGGGGAACTTTATAGAGCCCTTAGTGGAGAGATTGCGCCGGTCTTGACCTCTGTTTTTAATAGCATTTTTCTGGAAGGTTCGGACCCACCTAATTCCTGGAAAGATGCCACTGTGGTTTTAATACCCAAACCTGGGAAGGACGTGAGGGACTGTGGGTCGTACCGTCCGATATCACTTCTTAATTGCGACTACAAAATCTTCGCTGCTATTATGGCGGACAGACTGGGGGCGGTGGCTAAAACAATTATACACGATGACCAAAAAGGTTTCATTAAGGGTAGACAGCTATCAGACCTCACTCAAGATCTTGTGAGTGCAATTGATATAGCTACCACTTTTTCTCTCCCGCTTGCCGCCTTTACGCTGGATGCGACAAAGGCCTTTGATAGGGTCAACTGGGTCTATTTGGCTGCAGTTATGAGGAAATTTAACTTACCCGCAAATTTTTGTAATATGATATCTCTTATTTATAAAGCTCCAACGGCCAGGCTTTTTGTGAACAATCTTCTGACAAAGCCTTTTAGTATTTCTAGAGGAACAAGGCAGGGCTGCCCGCTCTCCCCCCTCCTTTTCAACCTTTATATCGAGCCTTTTGCTCAGATTCTAAGAGAAGAAGCAAATATATCATCATTCAGCTTCGGAGGGTGGGAAAAGCGGGTAGCCCTATATGCGGACGATATCCTCATAATGACATCCAACCTAGACCAGGCTCTCCCCACAGTGTTCAAGAGGGCTGAAGAGTTTGGCAAGATTTCCGGATATGAGATAAACTCAGATAAAACGGAAATTATGGCCTGGAACACCACTACTACTCTGGTTGAGACAGTGCCCTCAATGCGATATTTAGGCATCAGAATTTTTCAAGATATTAATAAGCTCGCCGTTAAAAATCTGGAGCGAGTACATAATGAATGCCGGAAGAAGCTTAAGGCTTGGAACCATCTCCCTTTATCCATCTTTGGGAGAACTAACTTAGTTAAAATGTCTATCCTGCCTATATATACGTTTCTGTTTAACTCGATCCCAATGGCTTTTGACCCTAAACAATTGGCGAAGTGTCAACAGGATGTCAATTCATTTGTCTGGAGATATGGAGCCACACGACTGGCGTGGAAGAAGTTGAGGAGGAGGAGGGAAAAAGGGGGGTTGACGCTGCCTGACCTTCAGTATTACGCCTGGGCATTTGAGCTATGTTACTCTAGAATGCTCCTAAAGACACCAATGGATAATGCTAGGGGAAGAATGTTTCGAGCTATGTTAGAAGGTGCCGGTCTTCCACCAGCTGGCTTTCTTTTTAAGTTTGGAGACCAGAAATTTTTCAAAAAAGTTAAATTAAAGACTCTTCAATCACTGGCGAGGAGCTGGTCTATAATTAGGAAGAGGTTGGGGCTCGGCTATTTCTCCAACGCGGCACCTCTGTGGGACTCACCTGGAGCTCCAGCGTGTCTTAAAGACAGTTTGGCGGGTCCTATCAAAGAGGCCGTTTTTTTGTCTTGGGGTGAGTTGGTGGCAGGAGGCTCCATGATTTCTTGGGAGGATCTGCGGGAGAAAGTCGGACCGCACCTTTCTACCTTTAAGTATATACAACTAACTAGTTGGGCTCAGGCTACGCTTAGGAAGAGGGTCCCCCTTGGGAAAGAAAGTCAACTGGAAAGTTTATTGGTCACGAGACCAGGGGGGGGCAAGGAGGTTGCATGTTGGTACTGGGGGATTCTAGAAGAAATAGATGGAGATTTTAATCTCCCTGAGAAATTATGGGCAAGAGAGATGGGAGATCAGTGGGATTCGAAGTGGCAAATTTCATTTACTTTGCTAAACAAGCTTGTGAAACCAGCTTGGCTGAAAAGAAACCACCTTTTCACGCTACATCGTGCATACCTTTCTCCCCAGAAACTATCTAAATATCAACATGGGAAAAGTTGTAATAAATGTAATCTGCCGGAGGCTTCGGATGTTCACATGTTCAAGGACTGCCCAGCAATTAGCTATTTTTGGGAGAAGGTGTTGGAGGCTCTGTCTTGTATGCTTAATACAACATTGCATATCTCTCTTCCCCTGATTATCTTTGGATTAGATGATAGCATCATTGGGCAGGCTAGATCCTTTTTGTTTTATTCAATCCTCCTGGCTAGGAGACAGATTTGCAGGTTTTGGATAGACGTAGCTCCCCCAACTTTTTCAGGATGGTTGATATCGCTCTACGAGGTTTCTAGGGTGGACCTGGCCAGATCCTGCAGCAGGAAAAAGCTTGCTTTTTGGGACTTTTTGGTAAAATGGAGGTAGAATGCCCGGGGTTTTTTTTTTTTTTTTTCCCCCCGGGTCCTATGATTATGCCTGTTTCCTCCTCCATGGACCGGTTGAAGGGTCTTCCCAGGTTTGGGCTGGTCCAACAGGCGTTAACACGTCTAGATGGAGAGATCTAGGTCTCCCTGTTGTGTAAAGAATCCCTTCTCCCGCCAATAATAGCTTTTGCGCGCCTGGGTCCGTGCCATGTTAACATATCCGAGGGCTGGTTACGGTGGCGTTGTGGTGGTTGGTGGTTGCTTCTTTATACTAGGGTATCGGCAAATGAGGACACAAAAAAAAAAAAAAAGATATGCTTTCTTTTTACAGCACCAACAAGTGATACAAACGTATGTATTTTCAGTGTGAACGCATGCTTTTGATTATTGATATATCGTTTTTAATACACTTAATCAAGGATACAGGAGTGGCAAATGCAGGGCTGGTCCCGGCATGGTCCTGAAGAAATGCTAGGGGTAGCATGAAACATGTTGACCTTCCTTTTTCACTGAATCAATCCCCATTATAGGTTGTTTGACAGTGATATTCACCCCACTTTTATTATATCTGCCTAGGAGCGAAATAAATTTGTTTAGGCCCACTAAGCACGGTATTTTTAATTCACTCACATCCACTCCACCACTTCATTGCACTACACATAGTCTTTCACTCTTAAGTGCTCCTGCGTAGTTCGTGAGTCGTAGCACGCCCCTTTTCGTAGAGAACTGGGATGGCCCCAATGATGAAGCATGTCACCGTGGGGCAACCCCGGTGAGTGAGGGGACACTAGAAAGAAATTTTTCTTTCTTTTATGGTTACACTGAACGAATAGGGTCAGTCACCTACACGTGAGCTAGGTCCCGGGATCCAATATATAGGATTCCCACTTATGCATTAACCTTTTTGGAGGACGACCTAGTCTCCAACTCCTCCTTCTCCCTCTTTTTCGTACCTACGCTAACTGTGGCTCAGGATATGATATCTTTCTTCTCCCGAGTAGGATTTCCATTGGAATTGTTGACCGACCAAGGAACTCCTTTTATGGCGAAACTCATGAAGGAAGTGTGTTCTCTTTTGGGGGTCCAACAGATTAGAACGGCAGTCTATCACCCCAGACCGACGGTTTAGTGGAAAGGTATAACCGAACGATTAAGACCATCCTGAAGAAGCTGATAAGCGAGACAGAGAAGGATTGGGACAGGAAGTTACCTCTAGTACTCTTTGCTATTAGAACACATGAGCAGAAATCCACGGGATTCTCCCCCTTCGAGTTGCTGTTTGGGAGGAAACCCCGTACTTTACTTGACATGGCTGCCAAGCAATGGACTGAGGAAGAGGATGAGGGGAAACCGCTGTTAGGATACATGCAGACCCTTAAAGAAACCTTAGCCACACTATGGGATACTGTCCACCAAAACATGGACAAAGCACAAAATAGACAAAAAGAGCAATATGATAAGAAAAGCCAGTTGAGGGAACTGAGGGTGGGAAACAAGGTACTGATTCTACTCCTCTCTTCGGATAAGAAATTATTGGCTACATGGCAAGGACCATATACCATTATACAGAAAGTTACACCCGTTTTATATAGAGTAGCAATACCACACACTAACAAGGTGGGACAAACATTAACTTACTAAAGAAATGGGAGGACCCAAGTCCAGGATCCCAAGAGGCAGAGGTGGTCCAATCCATAAATCATGTAACCATCACCCCACTAGAGTTACCGCAGGAGATGGGGAGGGGCGAACAGGAGGAACGACCAGCCATGGGTCCCTGATTATCTTTAGAGGAAAAACGGCAGTTAGAGCACATACTTGACCAGTACCCCGAACTTAGTTCAGGAAAACCGGGTAAGACGTCCTTGGTAGCCCATGATATTGTTACCCCACCAGGAAGAGTGGTGAATGTGAGACCCTATCGAATACCTGAGGCTAGGAGAGAGGCGGTAGGACAGGAAATAGAAAAGATGCTACAGGCAGGTATCATTGAACCTTCCAAGAGTAACTGGCGTTCCCCCATAGTTTTAGTGCCGAAACCGGATGGCAGTATCCGATTCTGCATTGACTTCCGCCAAGTAAATGCCCATTCCAAATTTGACAGTTATCCGATGCCTCGAGTAGACGAACTAATTTAGAAACTAGGGGAGGCTAGGGTGATGTGCACCATTGACTTAACCAAGGGCTATAGGCAAATACCCCTGACGGAGGCAGCTCAAGAGAAGACAGCCTTCTCTACACCCTCAGGGTTATACCAATTCAAAGTGATGCCTTTTGGGCTACATGGAGCACCGGCCACCTTTCAGAGACTAATGGACATATTACTAAAAACTCATCAAAATTATGCCGTTGCTTTCCTGGATGACATTGTTGTGTATAGCCCTGATTGGAAAACCCATCTAGAACACCTAAAAAACGTATTTGAGACCTTGACTCAGGCAGGATTAACTATGAATCCAAAGAAGACCACTCTGGGCACCCATCAAATAAACTATTTAGGTTACACCATAAGTGATGGGACCTTAAAACCCCAAGTTGACAAACTGGAAGCTATCAAAGATATTCCCAGACCAACCACCAGAAAAGAGGTTTGAGCTTTTACTGGGGTTAGTCGGATATTATCGAAGATTCATTCCCCAGTTATCTGACATGGCCAGCCCTCTCACGGACTTATTGAGAGGAAAACCTTCAAGAGCCAAAATCGGGTGGGGTCCAACACAAGAGAAAAGCTTTGAAGTCCTAAAGACTATACTATGCCAGGCCCCAATTTTGACTTGTCCCGACTACAAAAAGACATTTGTTTTGCAAACAGACGCCTCAGATAAAGGACTGGGAGCTGTTTTATCTCAACCAGATAATCAAGGAGTGCTTAAACCAGTGCTGTTTCTGAGTCGCAAACTATTCCCGAGGAGACACGCTATGCCATCATGGAAAAAGAATGTTTGGCCATCAAGTGGGCCATGGAATCTTTACAGTACTATTTGTTGGGAAGGACTTTCTTTTTAGTTACAGATCATGCTCCCCTAACTTGGTTAGCAACCAATAAGGAAACCAATGCTAAAGTATTAAGATGGTTTTTAGCCTTACAGCCTTTTTCATTTCAGACTCTGCGTATGCCGGGAAAGTTCCAAGGGAGTGTAGATTATCTCTCCAGATTTCCGACAGCTGAATGGCCCGATCGTCCATCTCCAGAAGAGAGGCAATGTGATAGAGAGCATCCTATCACCCAGGCTACCGGGAACTTCAAGATAGTGTCCAGTGGTCCACTCCAGCCAGAAGCATCGAGCGGTCTAGTCTACAGAGCAAGGGAGGAACAGAGGCCCGGACAGGAGCTAAAAGAGAGCCGTTGGCTCAGCTGTGGGCCGCCGGGTGATTGGAGATCCGGAGGAGGCGAGGCTGCGACGGACAGCTGCAGGAGAGGAGGCAAAACTACGCAGGACAGAGCTTCGGAAGACGGAACACGTGGAGACGGAGTGGAGAGTCCAGGCGCTGGAGACACGGAGTCGACGAATCGACGGAGCGGCGGAGCTGACCCACGGGAGGTTTCCCCAACACACACCGCGCTCGTATCCGGCTGTCCCTCCAAGCAACAGGACACCGCGATACCCATTGCTATGGTCACCGGGGACCGTAGCCCCAGGCAAGTGACGTGGGGAAAACGGTGGAGGAGGAGGTTGGAGGGCACAGGACTGTTGGGCTTGTGGCATAAATAAAGTTGTGCACGCTGCATGCGAAACACTCTTTTCTTCCCCTTCCCTATTCCTCGCTACCCCAAACCTTCCTCCTACTTAGAAATACCTCTAGCCCTGGTGACCCCCAAGGTATTGGTGACAGGTACATGCATAGAGCTTTAAGAATATATACAGTTCGTGACGGTAGTGTTTCTCTGTTTGCCTTTTGGGAGACGCCGGTACGAGTGACCTACGAGGAAGAGTGACCAAGAGAGAGAGAGACCGAAAACTGCTTCCCCAAACTCCAAAGACCGCGCCCTGCACACTTTGTTATTTGATGTCAAGTAAACTAGAACTGTTTGTCCTTTTTGGATGCGTGAATAAAACACTTATTGTGCTACTGCCAATGACTGTTTGATAGAGTTAATTAAGGACAAAGTATCGAAACGCTTACAGGCCTATTTGTGTATAATTAGGAAGTAGGTAATCATCAGCATACACAATGTTTGAAAGTTGTTGACCACCCAAGCTCAGGACATGAACTATCTGCCCATCCAATTCTGTTGAAAGATCTGCGATATATAGATTAAACAAGAGGGGTGCTAACATGCAGCCTTGTTTTAGGCCAGTTGATGTTTGAACTTTCTCTGACATGTGGGTACCATCTCCGATCTTTATCCTAACTCACGTGTCTAAGTATATTAACGTGATTGGTCACAGGATTCCCCATCACTGGAGCTTGATCCATAACCTATTACATGGAACCCAGTCAAAGGCAGCCTTGAAGTCGCCAAAGCACATACATAGCGATGTACCGGTTGCCTTTGCTCTATTTGAAACGAGGGCCACGGCAGTAAGGTTGGTTATAGTGCCATGACGACTCATTATAAAACCAGTTTAATTTGGTGGTAGTCTCCCATTTTCATACACCCAGCATTTTAGATCATGTAGCAATAGAGTGGAAAAATATTTAAGATCCATATCCATGAGTGCAATTAGTTGATTATTAGAAGGCGAGGATGCCTGGCCTCCTTTAAAAATGGGATGGATTACTGAGCCCTTACAACTTTTAGGGATAACATCATTTGCCATAATTTAATTAAACATTGATGCCAAAAAGGCTTCCCCCCTTGATGTAGAATACTTAAAGAGTGCCTGTGGTAGCCTATTTGGGCAATGGGCACAAACTGCCCATGACTTTTTAATGAATTTCTCTACCTCCCCTGGGGTATATATGCAAGGTGTCTTTTTGGGACCAGTTCACGCTAGTTACATCGAGAGTACTTCCCTTACAATGAAGTTTTAGATATTGAACCCACTCAGACTCACTGATATTTGTATTATTAGCTGCTCCAGAATCATTCTCAATGTTATTAATACGTTTCCAGAATCTTTTTGTTTTTGTTGCATGTAACAACCGGGCCCATATTGTTTCCTGTTTGGCTTTTTTGCACATCCAAATTTCCCTTTTCAGTCGTCATCTCTCATTGCAGAAATGTTTTATTAATTCTGTGTCTTCTGGATTTTGGAGTAATTGCCGGAAGAGCTTGCCTACTTTTTAAAAATTATTTGTGAAAGGGATTGTGGCATAACTGATTTTTTGGTGCCCAAGGTGGGCTTCCTTATTCCAACTATTGTCATTGTGGGTTTTGGTCAGGTTGTCAGTGAATATCGACCATACCGCAATCTAATTAGGACCTTTTGAGGCTATATCCTCAAGGCTTACCACAGCTTCCTCTAATAAACTCTTGACTGTACTTCAGGACCACTTAGTAAGTAAGTAAAAATTTTATTGCACAATTATTTAAAATCATTGCAATATGCAATCTCAGGACCACTTAAGACATTGCAGGTTTCCAGTGCCATTCTCTCCCTGTAGCACGGATGCCACTTCATGTTTACATATGAATGTATTTACCGCGATCACCTGAGGATAGTGGTCGCTCTCCAAATATCATGCACATAATTGTTTAGAGGCAATGACACGAGTATATTGTCTAAAATGGAGACCGAGTTGCCCAGACCTTTGTCCAGGTGTGGGGGGATGGAGGTGTTGCCTGACTTCCAGCCATTCAGGACAAGTAGGCCAATGAATTCACTGACCTTTATTAGCTATTCTCCGATTTTATCCATCAGGTTATGGGGTGGCATTGATTGTGCTGGCAGGATTCCAACTGCATCGGTGTGTTCCCCAGTTGGCTGTGACTAGTCAGTGCGAATTGTGGTATGTATTTTTTAGATAGGATAAATGTGCTGCCATTCTTCTTGCTGTTACTACTCTTTTCTTTGGATTATGATACAGATTAACAAGAATGATGGATTCTTCTGGATTATTGGCCCAACCATCCATTTTCAATGCCAGCACGCCTGGCTTATCCACATGCAGTTCTACAGCCTCGACTGATAGATTAGTATTGATATGCATTGCCAGGCCACCTTTCGCCCTTCCAAATGTACTGCTGCTTTCGGCCAATTTTGTGTATTCTTTATAGTTGATTAGTGGAGTGCTGGCTGGGGCCTAGGTTTCCTTGAACATTAATATATCAAATGTTCCTAGGTATTGTACAATTACTGGAACCACAAGTTCTGTCTGACAGCCACTGACATTCCAGAAGAAAATTGTCAGGCCACCCTGTTCACTTGCAGGTGGCCGCCCCACCACAGAGACATTACTATTCCCAGCTTGTGCAAGGACTCTAGGTAACCAATCACAGTTATTTTGGTGCTCATAATTTGTTATTTATCTTCGCTGCATACAGGGTTCTTCTTCTTAGGTTACCTTCTTAGGTTACCTCGATTATGACCTTTGTGAGATCCAGGACACTTTTGTTATAACCCATAGAGGAGTACCCTCCATTTGCTCCTCATAGTACTGATGAGGTGGTCACTGTGTACTCATCTGAATATGGCCTGCAGATAAAATGTGTAGACAATAAAATAATGGAAGTATATATTTCAGGAAAGAAAATCAGTAGTTTAAAATTCTTCCATTTTATAAGCACTTAAATATTTGTATTTGTTCAATTGCAGGGATCACATGTAAGTATGGCATTTTCAAAGTACTAATGTGTAAAATAATTCTGAATCATAAAATATTAATATTGTTTCAAATTGTTTCAAATGATTTACATTGGCACATATATAAAGATCATAACCTTAAGGTTTCAGAACAATTACACTAAGACTATGCAGAACCACTTTTTCTCTTGTCACTTTCGGTGCACATTTTCACATATGCTATGATGACATTTCTACTGAAACCCTTCAATACCACTTGAACATTTCTCTAAATCACATTAGATTTCATTAATTCTTCACACACATTATTATTTCATTAAGAATGGTTAGCAATCTTATAACACATGAGTACAACACATTAACTTTGTAATACACATTGAATTAGCAACTGAAACTGGTTAAAACTATGCACCCATATTATTTACTGTATATGATTCCATCTATCCTACAATTTATCTGCATGCCTTTACTATGCAGTAACTACGTTTTCTCATGACTCTTTACAGGGTGATTAGTGCACACTTATTGATGTGTTACCAAACATGTCTCATTTAGATATGTATCAAAGGATCTATCTGCTTATTTGCTGCATCAATGTCACGACTCACATGGCCTTGGCAAGACTTCAGTGAAAGTCACAATAATAAAATATAACCCAAAAATAAATAATAAATGTGAAGTGAACAAAACATTACACATCAGCCCCTGATGATTTCTTTGAATCATCACCAGCACATTCTGGTTTTTTCCACCTGGTTTCCTCCAACTCCACTATCCCAGAGTACAAGTCATTTTGCAATTTCTCCAGTTTTAGTTCAGTTACCTTTCTTTTTCTTATGCTGGCTGTTGACAGCTTCTTTTTGCCCAATTTTATTCAGCTCTTTGATTAAATAAATGTACGGCCTCTGAGGAAAGGGCAAACAAATACTACTGCAAATAGTAAGACCAGAACAGGAGTCAAGATTAGTTTCTACTAAGCCTCCAAGCCATTCACCTAACCTTGATAATCCTCTCCCAATAGAACTAAATACAGAATATATACATTCCCAAGCACCAGTTTCTTCAAGTTCTTTTAGTTCATGCGTTATGTTAGTCATATTCATAACTAAGTTGTTAATGTGATTATCTGTTTTTCTAGGAATATAAACCCAATAGTCTCTTGTGCATATTACCTTGTAGACTCTGCCTTCCTTTGCAAGAAGCATGTCTAAAGCAAGTCTGTTATGAATTATCATAGTACAGATTGCAAGCAGCGCTTTGTTAATCATAGTGCACCTGCAGTATTAGTTGCCAGTTTACCTACTAAAGTTGTAATCTTCAAATAGTTTAAAGCTACTCCTACTGTCTTAATTAATGCACCAAGGATATCTCACAAAACCTGTGAAAAACTTCACTTGCTTCTCCTCAGGTAAGTGTCATTTCTCACTTTTAGATTATTAGTATGATATTTCTGTGGATGCCACTGTATATCATGGAACTACTATTGTGTTAATTTTTCCATGGTCTTACATGATTCTCCACCTTTTGCTTGATTTCTGCAAAGCCATAAATGGGTAGTTATATGGGCTCCTGATTTCTTCTTTCAGAATGCCCTGTATTATCATGCTTTCCATAATTGGGGTTATGCCAGCCATTGCTTCTGACGAGAGTTTGTATTGGGGCAGTTGGGAGAAAACTGCAGCTTTCCTTAAGGTGATCAAGAGGAGTTTTTCATCTTTTATATGGCCAATTACCTTTTCTGTAAAGTCAGCACACCCCATTCGTCACAATTTATTTTATGTCAAGGGGCAAGTCTTCTTGGAGGAGGACTGGGTACAACCTAGTTGTGCTATCTTGGGACATCAGTTTGAATTCTGCATCGCATGAATGTGTTTTCCAGTTCCACACCTTCCGGCAGCGTGCAGCTGATCAAGTAGTTTAGTTTGCAAAGCAGGGCCCTTCCTAACGGGTTCACAAGACTTGCATTACAAATCACAAACTTGTGATTGCCTCTGATTGGACATATTTTTACTGGTGCTTAAACTTTGTGGCTGGTTTATTTGTGATACCTACAACTTTAATTTCTCTTTCCAAGATGGGTAGGTACAGAACCTCAACTATCCTAACAGTTGAACAAGTGGCTCTTATGTCGATCACAAATGACAATGAATGTCCATTTACTTTTCCCACAACATATGGGCCACTCTGAACCACTTCCAGAATTGCGCCAAGCATGCAATTCTCCTCCCCCCCTCAGACACCATCATTGTGACTGATCAAGTCCAACAGGACTCTCAAGCTTCACAGGGACCTGGAACATGTGGTCTCAAAATGGGTTTGATGGACTCTGGGATGTGGCTGGAATTTAGAAACTCAAATTCGGCCATATGCCTTTTGGGTTCATCATAGGGGATGGGGCATCAGTATTGCTCCCTCCTGTGACATTGCATTTGGCACTTGAACGCCAACCTGTACTCTATGAGGGTTGTACCAACATTCGGTCTTCCAATGTCCAACCTTGTTGCAAATATGACAAAGGGTCATTTCTTCAAAGGACCAATGTTCGTACCACCACCATTCTGCCTCCGCCTTGCGAGAACACATTCCCTCCTTTTGTATATTGCATGACTACTCCCTGCATGTTAGTACATGCACTCAAGCTCCAAACCTGAATCTATCATAACCTGACTTCTCGCTCCATCATTCTGCACTAGCTTGGTTTGTGCAATCATGGACCTATCTTTCAAACTCTTCTGATCTGCCTCTAATGTATTGCTGCATTGAGTTGCATACTGCAGGATCTCGTCAAGAGGTTTCATCTGCTAACAAATCATGTTCTTCTGTATCTGAGAGCGAATCTACAGATGCAACCCAAAGACAACTGTGGAAATAAATCCTCCCATAATCTCACAAAGCAGATTGGTCATCCACTATGCTGTCTGAACACTTGCATCGATCATTCAAAATAAGCATGCATTAACTTTCGGCTCTTGTCTTAACCTGAACATCTTGAGCCAGTTCATTTCCTTCTGGGGAACTTTTGTCTTTAGATGCACTATGAATGCATTATACTTGGCTTTTGCCATGGGCGTTGGGGCATTCATGTTTGATATTCTCGGGGCCAGTCCACAACTCGTTTACATTCAGTCCACAAGCCTTTTGGGACCACAACTTTAAAAATCATGTCTAGATCCTTCCATAAAACTTTGGAAATAGTCACAGTTTGATTTACCTGGGTGTAACATCTATCTGGGTTCTCTGCCAACCTTGTGAGGCTGTTTGTAAACTGAAAAAGGTCTGCTCAAGTCCACGGGACATGGACAAATCCTTCTCAATGTACCTCTCTCAAAGAGTATTCCCTTGTTGTGGTCTCCGTGCCTTTGTTCTTCACACCCTCTGTAACCTCCTTTTGCCTTTTTACCTTCAACCTCTCTTTCTTAGACCATTGCTTTCTGTATTCCTCTAAGCCACTCCTTTCTGTCATACCCTCTATTAGTTCCTTAGCATGGGTTTTCAGCCCTCTCACCTTCATTACCTTCAAATATCTGTTACTTATAAACATTCTGAAATTCTTGTACAACTTCTTCCTTTGAGTCACATCAAATCCACTACTTCTCCACTTTAGCATGCACTTCAGGTGCCACTTTCACAGCCTCTTTGCTCATGTACATCAATTTGTTGTTGTTATACTGTCTCAGAAAATGTGATGCTAAATTTCAGTTCACAATCTCTTTGAACTCTGTTTTCAACTGAATGACATTTAATTTCTGGGTGATGTTTCCGCTAGTTGGGGGTGAGATTTCAGAAGCTGCAACTGTTGTGGTCTCTCCAATCGCAGGTGAAACAAGAAAGTCCCTTCTGCCAGAATCCTGTGTGGTAAGGGATTACCTGTGCCAACTGGGGTTTGAGGAATACTCAAAGTGCTCTGAATATGTGGGGTGCTCATAACCTTAGGTGTCAGGGGAAGACGCATGCTTGTCAAGGTCTGAGATGTGATTGAGGTAACTGGGGTCAGGGGAGCACTTTGGACCACTGGGGTTGGAGAAGTACTAGTGTCTGTATAGCTTGGGGGTGCAATTGCCTCTCTAGAGGTTGTGTCATTGTCACTCCTTGTGGAGAATTCTGGTGGGTTTGTCCTCTGGGTGGAACTAAGTTGTAAGGATGAGACCTTGCTCTTAACAGGCCATCTAGGAAATCATCACCATCGTCACTCTTTGCCCCTGGATCACTCCGGGGTTTATGTTTTTGTGGGGGGATTTTTCCTTCTCTGGGTTCTCACTGGCTATGGCAGGGTAAGTGCCTACTATCTTGACTACTTTCTCATGCCAAATCTTTTGCCTCTCATGATCCAGTATGTCCAACGATGAGCAAAGCTAGATCTGAATCTTATACTTATTGCACCTCTTCTTGTTTGCTTCCTGTTCCCATCGGTTCAGTGCTTGAAATTGTAGGGGGTCCAATTTGGGGCTGCAAATCATACGTTCTCTTTCTCAGATTTTCAAGGTTCGCCATGTGGAAAGTTCTTCAAAACAGAAATTGCAAATCTCCATCTCTCTCAGTATACTGATGACATTGTTTGAGCTACACATTTGTATAGCTGTTTCGTCTCTGCCATCTCCATAGAGGGTGTTCTCTCTGGTGGTATTTCTCTTCCTTATTCAGTGATTTAGAGATTTTCAGCAAAATATTGCTGTGTCTCCTCACCCAACCACAAACACTCAAATCGCTCAAATCCTTGCACAAACTCTTCTCCCAATCAATCCAATCATAACTCGGCCTGTACTACCTGTCCACCAGTCAAAGCGCAACCAAGGCAAAGGTCAATCAATCACAGCATGGACCTCAATGCCAGCCGACCTATTACACTGCATTACTCTATGATGCAATCAGCACAGCGTTAGCAAAATCTCAATGAACAAAGCATGGTGAATACTTCTCTTAAGTACTATTCTCTGCTTCATCTAAACGGAAGGGAAATTTCAGTTCAAAGATGTAAGTTGTGCTTTCACAGTACTCGCAATCATATAGTAGCAAGCTCTCGACCTGTGGGAGCCTACTTCTAACCAATATGTTTGCTCCAGTGCACTAAGGAATAAACATAAAACGATCCAGGTTAATGCATTCACACACACTGATATTATGCCCCTATCTTGGTGTGACTGATAGCGCCTCACAGTATACCTCAACACTAGCAGAAAATCTAACAATCCAAGATTTTAGATTACAAGATTGCAGACTTTGACTAGCACTACCAACTTAAACCACAACCTTGTCTTGCAGCTGCATTAAGCATGTCAAGCATAAGTGGAACCGTACAGCTCAGACAATTAAGAGCCCCCCCAAAAATCAAGACGACAATAGCCGCAGTCCCTACTAGAAGATGTATCTGCGTGGACACAGATCAGCCGGATCTTGATTCTGATAATTTTATGTATCATTGCGTTGTGGTACAGTGGCCACCGACACCAACATATAAGGGTGATACCTTCTTAGAATTTTGAATAAAGAATGTCCTTATAAAAACGATCTGATAACTACTTTAGTCTCCAAAAAAGCGTGAATATATATTTGCCTATTCTTAACCAGGCAGTATGTACGTTTCAGCAGCTTTTCTGATTTCGTTGCTGTCTAATCCTTCAAGCCGGGCTGAAAATGGCAACTGGCGTTTTCAGTTGTGGGACAACCCATCGAGAGATAGTACGCTTTTGAACAGCCCGGCCTTTCTTGGCACCTACAGAGCTAACGAAGAGTTGATCATCCACCCGGAAGTCTTTTGTGCGGTCAAGGTAGAAGGATAGCACACGTTTAGGATCCAGACGGTGGAGTCTCTCCTCCTCCTTGTCAGGGTGCAGAGGTGGGAAAAAGGTGGGCAAAGTGATTGTTTGTCCTATGTGAAATGGTGTAACCACTGTAAGAAGGAATGAGAGCTTTGTCCTAAGCACCACTTTGTCCGGATGCACAGAGAAGAAAGGGGGCATAGAAGATAGAGCCTTGAAGGTTACTCACTCACTCTGCGAACAGAGGTAAGGCAACAAGGAAGGCAGTTTTCAGAGTGAGGAGCCCTAGAGGCCAGTTGTGAACGGGCTCGAAGAGAGCACACATAAGATAAGTTAAAACAAGGTTCAAGTCCCACTGGGGAATTATGAAGAGAGAAGGAGGAATGAGATGAGTAATGTCCTTAAAAATCTATTTACAATAGGGGACTTGAATAAAGAAGGCTGATCTGGTAGCCGAAGGAAAGCAGCGATTGCTTCAAGATAACCTTTGAGAGTGCCCAGAGCAGATCCCTGCTGGGTCAAAGAAAGTAAATACTAGAAGACCTCTGAAAGAGGGGCAGAAAGGGGATACACAGCCTATGCTGTGCACCATGCCACAAAGTTGTTCCATCTACAGGCGTATGCCATTACAGACTTCGGGTGGAAGGTCAAAAGCTGTCAACTGTTGCCGCTCAATCTCCATGCAAGGAGGTGGAGGCTGGATAGGTTTGGGTGAAGAACCGTCCCCTGCTGCTGCGACAGAAGATCCTCCTAAAGTCTGACCGGAGGATCAATGGCCATGCTCAACAGCTCGGGGAACCATACTCTTCATGCCCAGTCTGGGGCAACAGAATAACTTGGGCCCAGTTTCGCTTGATCTTCTACAGCACTCTGGGCAGAAGTGGTAAAGGCGGAAAGACGTACAGGAGGTCCCAACTCCACTCACAAAAAAAAGCGTCACCAAGCTCCAACACACAGAACTGCTGACATTGCTTGTTCTCTTTTTGGTGGGGAACAGACTAAACCAAAACTCTCACCTCCGCTGAAAGAAACCTTGCACGGCCTCCGAGTGAAGACACCATTCGTTATCTACCAGGCATCGATGGCTGAGTTCGTCCGCCCTGGCGTTCAGAGAACCTGCCAGGTGGTGAACCACCAGGGTCAGACCCTGATGTACCAGCCAACCAAGACCTGGCTGTTCGAACAGTAGAGGACCCCCCCCCCCCAAGCGCCTTGAGACCCTCCGGGTGAGTAGCGCGCTATACAAATGCTTTGATTGATTGATTGATTGATGTCCAGAGGCAAAGAGCCTCCTGATATAGGGTCGACGGCCACACCCGCCCTTTTTGTTGCAGGAACACATGGCGGTGGTGTAGTCTGTGAATACCTGCACACCTTCTCTTTGGGAGTGGGAAGACATTTTTCAGTGCCATGCAGATCACCGAGATATGGAGTTCGGACTCCACCGGATGCCAGACGCCTCTAATCTCTGCATCTCCCAGATGGCCGCCCTATCCCAGGAGTGACGCATCTGTCACTACTGTGAGGTCTGGTTGTGGAAAGGAAAGGGAGAAGGATCTGCCTATGACCCAAGCTTGGTTTGTTAACCACCATTGCAGCTGTTATGCAGTTCCCTCCTAGATCTGGATGCTGTCGTAAAGAGTCCCCTGATCCTACGCCCACTGGAACATCAGGTCCCACTGCAGAGCCTGCATATGCCACCTAGCATGATCCATCAGCAGGATACAGGAGGCCATGAGGCCCAGCAAACTCAGGGTCATTCTCACCGAAATCTGGGATAAGGGCTGAAACATCGGCATTATAGCCTGAATATCCCAACTTCGCTGCTTGAGAGGATATGCTTGAAACTGCACTGTTTGCAGAACAGCTCCGATGAAAGAAAGCATTTGAGAGGGAGTCAGGTGTGACTTCGGCACGTTGAAAGTGAACCCCAGCGAATGCAGGAGGTCTGCTGTAGTATGGAGGTGGGAAGACTACAGCCTGGGGCAATCCCACCTTTAATAGCTAGTTGTCGAGATAGGGGAAGACTGGAACCCCTGATCTGCTCAGATGGGTAAACATCCTTTACCACGTAACTTTTACCACGCAGTGCTTTTACAAACCAGGTTTTACAACGAAAACCATTACAACGCATTGCACTGGGGGGCGCTCTAGGATAGGGAATAGTTTTAATTTACTATCCAACACCTTCCCTACTATCCACGGGGACTGGAGTTGGAATAGTAAATTAAACTATTCACTATCCGGCACCCCTAAGCGCTATGCGTTGTAACAGCATGCGTTGTAAAAACTGCGATGTAAAGGCATGCGTGGTAAAAGCATGCGTTGTAATGTCATACATCCCTCAGATGTGCTGCGACCACTGCCATCACCTTCTTGAATACCTGAGAGGCACTGGTAAGGCCAAAGGTGAGAACAGTGAACTGAAAATGCTCGTGGCCTACCGTGAATCGTTGGTAGAGTCTGTGGGCTGGCAGGATGGGGACGTGGAAATAGGCGTCCTGCAAGTCCAACGCCACCATCCAGTCTCCAGGGTCGAGGGCAGGCAGGACCTGAGCCAACCTGCAAAACAACAAATTTCCTTTTCCAAAATCTTTGGGGGGTGGAAAATCCTTACAGATCGCTAATTTATATAGCGACCAGTCTATGGGTGTGAGAAAAAATCTTTACACAGGTTACCAGATTTACAGAACTACTTCTGTCAAATAACAATTGTTGGACAAGGGCACACTTTCACACATGAGCTTCGATATGTATTATTTATTAATAATCTTGTTAAAATATCAGTACAGTACTGAAGTCACTTTATGCAATTAAAAACAAATGATCACAATATTTAAAAACATAATTGATGAGAACTTTCAAATTCACAATTTTAAAAAAAAACGTTTCTTTGCAACACTACATTTATTAGCAAACAAACAAATTGTCGACGCGGCGTTTCGGTGATCTACACAATCTGCACCTTCTTCAGGACATTGTTGTTCATTACAAACACATCTAGAAAGGTATACAATAACAATTAGTTAAATCAATGAACCTGCTCATGTTTTTCTCCTATCTTAAGTGTTAAAAATGTATATACTGTCAATATGACAATCCCTGACTGTTTATTTAGATATATATTTATTCTTTCTCTCTTATTTGGTAACCCATCAAGAAATTCTCACGAATCTATTTACAAAACAGTTCTATTTTGTTAATTTTGGAACCGTGCAGAAATGAAATGTCTCATACCTATTGGGTCTGCAAGGAACCTCCAATAGTCTATGCGAATAAAAACGGGGGAGCTTTCAGATAAATCAAGCTGTATTGCGAAGGAAAGAAAGACCATTAACTCTGCCCTTCGTCTTTATCATGATCAACCTGAGCATTTTGAACTTCTCGTCGCGGAGCAAGTGGTTGAGGGCCCTGAGGTCTAGGATAGGACGCAGGCCTTGGTCCTTCATTGGGAGCAGAAAGTAACGGGAAGAGCAACCATGACCTACGTCTGGTGCAGGGACCCTCTCGATAGCCCCCTTGGCCAACAGAGCTGAGACTTCCTGGCGGAGAAGCGCCAAATGATCCTCAGACATGCGATCAAACAATGGTGGCATGCAGGGAGAGGTAGTCTCGAAGGAGAGGGAGTAGCCTTTTCGGACTATTTGCAAAACGGTATTTTGACAAAACATCAAGTTAGATATTTCGACCTACATAAATATCGGGATGTAAATATTGTGACACAGAAATATCGACAGCAAGAATGTCATGGTCAAGAATATAGATTTTAAGGTAAGAAATATCGTTTTTTTAAATATAGAAGTCATTAATATCATTTGAAAAAATATATTTGTTTAAAATATTGTTTTTAATTAGTTTATGTATTTTAGTATATATTTTAAATGTATGTGATGTATCTTTTTGTATAAGTATTGTTTTTTGTTGTTTAATATATGTGTTACATTTGTAGTAGTTAGCTATTTTATTTCAATAAAATTTAGCATTTTTCAGTTGCGTAGCAGGTTCTGGGTTTATAGGGGAATAGGATGGGAAGTCATTTAAGTAAGGATTATTTTTTAGTTATTAATATTTATTTAATGGAGATTTTATAGTGGTGATTGTGGGAAGTAATTTATGAATTAATTATAAATTGGTTGTTAATTTATATGAATTAATTAGTTGGTAATTAATTATTGTAATTGTGTAATTGTTTAAGGTGCAGGTTAAGGGGGTTATAGGGGTGAAGGGTGGGAAGTAATTTATTTTTAATTAATTAAGAATTAGTTCTTAATATTAATGAATGAATTACAAATTAAATATGGAAATTATGTAATTAATTTTAGGTGCAGGTTGTGGGGTTTATAGGGGTAAAGGGTGGGAAGTAATTTATGTTTAACTAATTAATACTTAGTTGTTAATGTTAACTAATTAATAGAAAATTAAATATGGAAATTGTGTAATTAATTTTAGGTGCGGGTTGAGGGGTTTGTAGGGATAAAGGGTGGGAAGTAATTTATGTTTAATTAATTAATAGTTAGTTGATATTTATTATTAAGTAATTAATTGATAATTAATGGGGTAATTGTTTAATTTGTTTTGGGAGAATTGTGATTTTATAGGGGTAAACGGTGGGGAGTAAATTAAGTTTACTTACTTTATAGTTAGTTAAATACTATTATTTTTCAATTAAATTTAAATTGTAATTGTCTAATTAATGGGTTTACAGTTGTATTTTAGCTGTGGGTGGTGGAGATTATAGGGGTAAAGGGTGGGAATATAATGAATGTTTATGTGTTTTAGTTTGTTTTTCAATTAAATATTTCTTTAATTGATAATTAATTATGTTAATTATGGAAGTAATTTAAATTTAAATGTGGGTTTGAATTGTGTGGGTTATGGGTAGGAAGTAAATAAACAAAATGTATGTCATAATGAATGTTTTTGTTTATCAATAATTTCTAAGTAAAAATATTTAATTGTTTGAACATTATTGTTTTATTTTATTAAATCTACTAGTTGTAGGTATTTGTGATATGTATTTAACATAATAATATGTTTTTATTTTTAGTATTAAATATATTTGTATTTTAGTTTTTAACATATATATATGTATTTGTTTTCTTTTCTAATTCTTTTTATTGATTTATCAACAAAGAAATCACAGTACAGCAATTTAAAAATTATCAGATGTACAGTATCAAGCTTCATTAGACATTCGAACAGCATTGTTACAGGCAATTCATCAGCAAAGTACGTTCTATTTATTTTGTTTTTTAAATATTTTTTGTTGTTGTTGATATTTTGTTTGTTTTTAATTTTGAGCTGACTGGAGTGGGAATACCCATTTTTACTCCTCTGCAATCCAACACTTTCCCTACTGTTGCACTGACTGGTATGGGAATAGACTTTTATCCCTCAGCTATCAACACTTTCCCTACTGTTGCACTCATTGCAGTGGGAATAATAATTTTTACACTTCAGTTATCCAACACATTCTCTACTGTTGCAGCCATTAGAGTGGGATAGTAATTGTTACCCCTCCGCTATCCAACACTTTCCCTACTGTTACACTGACTGGATTGGGAAATTTAGGTTTAAAGATTTTTAAATAGTGATTTAATTTATGATATAATTTTTTTAATTGATTTGATGTTATTTTTATATTGTATATATATTTATTTGTTACATTTTTATATAATTTTAAAATGATAAAATACATTAAAATTAATAGTTTATTTGTTTTAAAGTAAATATATTTATATATATAATATGTGTTTCACTTTTTCAATTAAGTTTGTTATATTTGTGAAAATGTATATTAAATCAAATTCTTTTGTAACAAATTTTATTTAATATATTTAATATTTATTATTGTATTTTATATATATAAAAAAGATATTTTGTACTACTATATTTATGACATTGATATTTTATCCCGATATTTTTGTACTTACCTTTATAAATCTGGGATGTGGATATTTTTGACATCGATATTTATTACAAGATATTGTGATATGGGGATATTTTAGGTGTTGATATTCTGTCAGTGAACCTTGCAAAACCCACCTGTCTGACTGGATGAATTGTCAGTGGGGGAGGTAATGGCAAATCCTGCCACCCATGGCCGTTGATAGCACTGAAAGGTCGGACTGGGAAGGCTTGGAGGTTGCTGCAGGGGAGGAAAGGGTGGACTGGCTAGACTGACCCAGACATGGCTGGCCCCCCTTCCGTAGCCACAAAAGGGAGGAAAAGCAGACTCGCAGAAGGTGCAGTGAGGCTCAAATATCTGAGAATCCTAGCGCAGAGTCTTTTTTGTCACCTAAAAAGACGACGGCCATCAAAGGGCATGCCTATCAATTTAGTCTGGACATCCCCTGAAAAGCCAGATGTCATCAACCAGGCATAGCGCCGAAGGGCTACCGATGTGGCAAGTGAGTCGGTGGTATCCAGTCCACATCGTATTGGGAATTTGGCTGCGTCTCTCCCATCCGCCACTGCATGGGAGAGAGCAGCCCGGGCCTCCTCCGGGCACTGAGGCAGCACTTGCACAACCGAATCCCAGATGGTATGGGAGATTCGGCCCAAGAGGCACGCAATATTCACAGACCGCAGTGCTAAGCTGGAGGAAGAGAACATGCGCTTCCCAAGGTGATCCAGCTTATTGGATTCCCTATCTGGGGGAGCCAAAGGGAATGCGCCCTTGGACAAAGAGGCTTGGATCACCAAGCTCTTGGGGGAAGAGTTTTGGGTGAGGAAAACTGGGTCGGCCTGGGCCAGGCGATGGCCGATCGTCCTCTCAACAGGAGCCCCTGTGCTGGGCTTGGACTAGGTGCCCAGAAGGATGTCACTGAGGGCTTCATTGAAGGGCAATAGGGGTTCGGAAGTGGATACCATAGGCTGAAGCACCTTTGTCAGAAAGTTAGTCCTAACTGCCACTGAAGGCAGCTCAAGGCCCAAGACATCGGCTGGCCTTCTCACCACCACAGCCTAGGACGCTCCCATCTCCGTGGTCACGGTAGGGGGAGAACGTATGCCAAGATCTGGAGAAAGGTCCAGACCACTGCCGTCACCCAAGTCCTCTCTCCAGACTGGCCATTCTAGATGGTCTGCCAAAGGGTCCAGCGACACCACCGGTCCTCTTCACCACCTTCTGGGCTGTATAGATCACCAGGGATGAACAGGGGAACAAAAGTACGCTGCGGCGTCGGATCCGACATTGACTGACGTCGGTCAAGGTCCATCTCGGGGGTGAGGATGGGGACGAAGACGACCGGGGGCACAGCCAGTGCCAGAGGGGTCATCGGCGACAGGGAAGGTCGAGTAAGGGCAACCGGTGTCGATCCGGATCCAGGTCATTGAAGTCCCAGGATCACCGACCGGCTCCGCAGGGCCCGAAGGCACACCGGCAGAGTCGGGCTCCCCAAAGATGAAGTGGATGGCCTCGTAGAACTGACCAAGTTGCACAGGGGACGCTCCTGGAAATGCAGGGACGTGCAGAGTCGTTCTTGAAGGAGGCACCGAAGACGGAGCCTTGGAGCACTTATGCTCCGGGTCCTGCTTTGCTTCAGCCGACCGATGGGGAGAAGGCGAAGAACGCCGGTGCTTCTTTGCCTTCTTTTTGTGCTTTGACCTACCTGAAGACCTCAAAGACTTTGAGTGCCACGAGGTGTGGGGGCCTCGAGACCTTCCTCTCGAACGAGACCGGGAGTGATGCGGAGCCGACCGCCGGGCCTCCAAGAGCTTTCGGTACCGCTCCCTCAAATACTTTGGATTCATGGCCCGACAGTGGGAGCTCAACTTCGGGTCGTGGTCGCGCTCCACACAACAAAGGCACACAAGGTGGGGTCCGTCACAGACATCAGCTTCTGACAGGCATCGCAAGGCTTGTACCCGATCCGGCGTTGGAACATATCTCGCGCACCAGGAGTTGAAGAGTCAGAAAAAAAGTCGACAAAACATCGAAAAAGTTAGGCAAAAAGTGACTAAGGCTCTCTCCGGATCTGCGCTAGGCTGGAGTGAAAAAGAAAGAACTGACGTCGGTGCGCATGGTAGTCGTCTAAGTAGGCGCCACAACATCATCCTGGCAACCACAAAGCCGACGACGGATGTGGAGTCGACCAATCCCACCCACCGATGCGCAGGGGTACTGTTAAAACTGTCTGATGCCTGGAGGTAATTCTAAGGTAAGGAATCTATAACTAACTGTCTCTTTCAGTTACATGAGATTGACATCCACAGGCCCAAAGTTTTACAGAGAAGCTACAGGTTGAGCTTTAGCAACCGAGACATTGTCAATATGCGCCCACCTGGAATGAAATTACAGATTAGAGAACTGATACTCTATGTACAGAAATGGAACGATAAGGGGAAAGGTAGATGGTCAAAGAAACAGGTGATAAAGAAACATATACCTCCCTCTGGAACAGAGGACGATGAGGAAAATGTATACATGCTTCCCATGAGAGAGGTGTCTGGTGGAGGATATGTACACAAGTCATGGAGTACGGCTGATCTTAAATCCTTCACAAATGATTTCCCGAAATAGAGAAAATCCAGTGGAATGGTACAGACAGGTTTATGAAATTTTTGAAGGATTTGGACACCTTATTTAAATGTCTAGGTGACTTGTGGGTTGAATGTAAGGTTGCTATCAATTGGCCAGACATCATCATTTGCAAGCTCTAACCCCAATAGTAATGAAAACATATCATCAGGTAATACCCATTTGAAAATGAAAATCCCTCCTAAAGAGATCAATTGTGTTAAAATTGACAGGCCGACCCAGGAGTCTAAACAATCATCTCATGCTTACCATAAAATATTGAAAAACAATTCAGTGTGACAAAGAATATCTCTTCGAAGAAGATGGTACATTTTGTTTACAGATTTGTGCCTGGACTGAGACCTGAAGTTAGTTTTATCATTCAACAGCATTTGATTTGTTGGCAGGGTAGGTTCTGATGGGATCGTGTGCTACACAAAGTGGTGCAGTGAAAAACTGAAAATGAAGCACAAAAAGATGGAGGAGAAGTTGATGATTGCACAAAGGAAGGCAGCATAGAGAGGTCAAAATCAGCCGTTTATTGATAATCCAGGTCCCATGCAGAGAGGATATCAGCAGGTCCCTATGATGCAAGGTGTCAATTTTTCCATCACCTAGGGTTTCGCAGGGTAGAGGGCGAGGTGTGCAGACTGATCCGAGAATGTGTTAAAAAAACTAACCCTTGGCACGTTTGCAGCAAATTGGGGCATTGGAAGTGTGAATGTTGCTTTAATAATGGTGAATGGAAATCAGGTTCAAAATATTGGATTTGTGCAGTCCCTTAGAAATACCATGGTCCAACCACAGCAGATACAGAGGCAAAGAGTTCAAAATCCAAATGTGCTCGAAGCGATGAAAGTCCCACAAGCCCTAATTCCACAACAAAATGCAAATGTCCAGAGATACAATACGACTCAGGTCTCCGATGTTAACTCCAATCCCTTTGTGAATCAAACATGTCCCAACAATATTCTATGTTTCAAATGGATGATTTCAACTCAGACCTATCACAATGACGGGCCTGAATAGGAAGGAGGATTGCGTTCTTGTCGTAACCTTAGAGGCAGACATGAGTGGTCCCTATGTTGATGGTGAGGTTAATGGGAACCCTGTCTCATTCCTCATTGACATGGGGTTTCCCGCTCTACTGTGAGAATAGGAGAGGTTCCTTCACTACCCCTTTTAGGAGAAAGAGCCCAAGTTATAGAAGTTGATAATACACAAATGACTAGTCCAGTTTCAGAAGCGGTACCTGTAGGGGTCTTTGAAGATTTTTACCTCTTTGTGGTGTGTGATTCGAGCCCGGTCAATCTACTTGGACAATACCTTTTATGTAAACTAAATTATCCCATTTACTGTACCCCAAATGGTATTGAGTTTCATACTCATGATGAGGACATTGTATTTAAACTTGCCTGACAGAGATTAGATAGTGGAATGTACCTTTTACTGTCCAAAGGTGACTTGCCCCTCGAGTTAAGAGACACGCCTTAGGTCTGGGACTTTTCAGGTAAAAACATAACATTTTTCAAAAGTATTTAACTAGTCCGCATTACTGTGAAGCCAAATGCCAAATGTCAGAAAATCCTGCAATATAATTTGTACTCCTGAAACCATTGCTGGGATTACTCCTGTGACTGACTCAATGATTGCGCAAGGCATTCTGAAGAATATTATGGGCAGTCCAAGTAACTCATCCATCATGGGTTTGCAGAAACCCAATGGCAACTATTGCATTGTCCAAGACCTGCGAAAGGTCAACTCAATTGTAGTTCCTTGTTGTCTGCTGCTACCAAATTCTGCTGTGATATTGTTTCAGATTCCATTTGAGGCTGAGTGGTTCTCTGTTACTGACTAATGCCAAGATTTTTTCTCTATTCCTTTAGGTGAGGATAATCAGTACCTCTTTCTGTTTCTGAAGCCCTCTCTTGGCATGGTGCAGAGTCCCACAAAGGTATACACAGAACCCTTCAATTTTCAACCAGATACTCAAAAAATAATCTAGACTCTCTAGTAATGCTTCAGCATTTATTTATTTATTTATTTATTTCCATTTATATAGCGCATTATCACCCCAAGGTCTCTAAGCGCTTGTACATAAAGGAAACCAGTACTACCGAAACCAGTTGTCTAACTTATAGCACTCCCCATGCTTCCCGAAAAAGTATTGTTTTTAATGTTCGGCGGAAAAGCAATAGGTTAGACTCCTTACGGAGAGTAATTGGTAATTTATTCCACGCTGCAGGGAGCAAAGTGGAGAGAGCACGCCCGCCCATAGTGGACAGGCGGAAACGTGGATTGGCCAAAAGAGTGGCTTCAGAGGACCGCAGCACCCTACCAGGGGTATAGCCAGTGAGTCTGGTCTTGATGTAACTAGGCGCATTTAGTCCAAGTTCAATACATCAACGACCTGTTGATGGCGTCAAATACACAGGAGGCTTGCAAATGTGACACTACTGGTTTGCTGAACCCCTTAGCTGAAAATGGACATAAATTGTCCCTGTCCAAATTGCAGTTCTGCCAGAAAGAAGTCCTGGATTCAGGACACCATATTGAGAAAGGAGCAAGGAAGGTGACGCAAGAGAGAACCTTTGCAATTGCGAAAATGAATCTGCCAACTACTCAGAAATAAGTCAGAATGTTGCTGTGGATTTCCAACTTTTCCCTGATGGCCAAACCTCTCTAGAGGTTCACACACAAAGATGTGTCAGATCCGGTACCATGGATTGACAGCTGTATGCGTGCCTTTCCAGAGCTGAGAGAATGTCTTTGCCATGCTCCAGCCCTTGGAATGACTGTTTGCAACACATTTTGTGCTTTGTTTAGCAGTGAGAGAGAGAGGGCTGCACTCTCTGTGCTTACCCAAATTCACAGCAATGCCCAAAGGCCGGTGGCCTATTTTTCTACACACTTGATCCTATAGCTGCTGCATTGCCAGGTTGCCTAAAAGCTGTTGCTTCAATGTGTCTATGTCTTGAACAGTGTGAAAGCATAGTTATAGCTCACCCTTTGACAGTTTCTGTAACCCACTCAGTTGAAGTGCTTCTAACCCATACCGGAACACAGCACCTTACCAATAGTCGGCTTACCAGTTACGAGCAAATCATCTGGGGTGCCGAGAATGTTACCTGTAGATGGTGTACTATTCTGAATCTTTCCACATTGTTGCCCCTTCCTGGAAATGAGACTGTGGGTGATAAAGCTGAACATGACAGCTTAGATGTTACTAAGCTATCCACAAAGCTGGCATACAAGATGTGCCACTACCTGAATCAGAGCTTGTGCTGTTTGTTGATGGCTCCTGTTTATGTGATCATGATGGAAATTTAAAAGCTGCCTACGTGGGGGCGTGGCTAGCAGCCGATGATGGCGGCAGCATAAGGGACAGGCTCTGTGGTTGAGGCGGCCTCTCCGACGATCCGGCAAGCGATCCGACACGATTTTCCATCCCTGCAGGAGGGAACCAGAGCCCAGGACCGGGCGGTGCAAGCGGCGGCAAGCGGTGCCTGAATCCGACGTCTGGAAACCGAATGCCATTGCAGCTGCGGACAGGCCCACAGGGACTAAGCAGGCCGGGGACTGTCCTGACGACCGTGCCCGACAGGAAGTGAGGCCGCTCCGGGGGACCCACGCCGGAAGTGCCCCTGCACATCGAGGGAGTGCGGAGATCCGGAGGGTGCACCAATCAACTCCACTCGGATCGGCATCGGAGACGCAGAAACGGTGCCTACTCTCCTCTCCCTTCACCCCGGTGATCGCGTCAGGTGCTGCGGCCCGGTAAAAGGGAAGATTGCGAAACGTAGAGGGGAGCCGCCATTTCGCACAACGGGGGTCGCTGCTCACCAGGCGCAAATTGAACACAGACTGAGTGCTCTGTCCACGGCGTTGTGAGACGCGGTGATTGCGGGGGGTGGACACTCCGGATACGGGCCAGACGACTGGATGCACACCGGAAGGGTGGAGGAAACAACAAGCCCACCGAGACAGAGGGCATGGTGGCCGTTTGTGATAGCCGCCCACATCCTACTCTAAACTCCACCGGTGGGGCCATCAACTCGGACCGCGTGGCGCTGGGGAGACAGACACCCCCCCGAATATACCACTAACCTGCGAGACCCTAGATCGAATACACAGAATTGAGATTTAAGGGTAACAGAAGGGCCTGTGACACACCTCTGGCGCTGGTCCCGCACGGCGACACAGGGGGAACTCTTGACACAGCAGCACGCCGAGATCCACCACCCGGAGGGCCCGCACTCGAGGAGCAGCGTACCCTGACCTTGGGATCGAGGAGCACGACGCCGCGCACGGCATTGCTTTGCCCAGCGGGTGGATCCACCCGCCCGTTGCCAACACACGTCCTTAGGCGGCGAAGGATCGTTTGGTACCCCTACACAGCGCCGCACGCAGACAACCCCATACAAGTCAATCCAGCCTCTGCGCTGGAACTGGTCGGCGGCACGCTTCATGCTGAGCAGAGCTGGGAACATTCACCACTGTAAAGTGGGTATCATCCTGTAGACCTCGCCTGGCACAAAAGAGGCTTTGTGGATCTGCGGAACTTTGTTCGCAGGCCCCCCTGGACGGTTGTGAAGTTCCCTGCCTGACCACGAACTCGGGCAACGACGTCAGCACACAATAACGATTGCAGGAGGAGTGCCTGAGGCGGTCCTCTGGGTCAGGAGTGCTTGAAGACCGCGAAGACCACAGGCATGGCGGGGAGGGGGCAAAAGACTGGCACCACACAGACCCGAATAGATCGCTACGCTTGCGACAAACCAACCACCTCCCCGACCACGGGGACAGGGACGACCGGCAAAACCACGGATGCACCAGGGGGCAAGAAGGCGACGCTGGACGATGTGATGCAGGCTTTGGCACATTTACAAACGACAGTGGGCTCGATTTCCACCGATATAACATTGCTCTGGGCTGACTTCAATAAAATGACGGAGAAGGTAAACGCCATGGAAGTGGTAACAAAATCCCTGGTGGAGGATGTGTCTGACCTTCAGCAGGCGGTAGAGAAGTTGGCGACAGACAACAAGGTACTGCGTGAGAAACTCGACGAGCAGGAAGGGCGCTCTAGACGGAATAACATCCGCATTATTGGCGTGCCGGAGTCGGAAGGCACGAGAGCCATGGACTTGTACGTTGAAAGCTTGATTACGAAAGAACTTAAACCGAAGGGACTGTCCACCTTCTTTTCTATGGAGAGGGCGCACCGCGTGCCAGGTGACCCCACGACCAATTGTTGCCCGACTGTTCAATTTCCGGGACCGGGATGCCATCTTGCAGGCAGCACGGTCGTCGTCCCCTATTAGACTTCAGAACTCCACTGTGGCTTTCTTCCCAGACTACACGGCGGATGTCGCACGCAGGAGAAGAACCTTTTTCAAAGTAAAGAAAGAACTTAGGGCAAGAGAACTCCCATATTCAATGCTCTTCCCGGCCAGGTTGCGGGTTGTAGCGGACAATAGAACGTGGTTCTTCGATACCCCGGAATCTGCGCAAGAATGGCTGGAGGGATGGCGACGGACACACACCCTCGGAGATCTAACCGGCACCAGAAAGGTCGTAGCGCCGGACGTCATCAGGAATCCCAAGCGTCAGGTGGAGGAACGGAAAGCGGCACACCATTAAGAGAAGACGTGGGTGAAGAAGACAACGAAGAACAATGACTTCCAGGTTCTACATTTTGTCGATCTCATTGTACAGCACGCCTAAAGCCCGCCACTGGACACTGGGCGCTGGACCGGGGAAGAGACTGAGGGGCCGCTGACTTCGTAGAGTCCTTTACCCCGGCGCGCAAGTAAAACTGTTGTGGGGATGGGGCATGCACTCTGCTAAGTTGGGGGGGCGGGCAGTTTTGAGTCCGTGTAGCAGGGGGGCAGGGAGGGGGGCGTTTAAGGGAAGGGAAATGGTTCATGTTCGGGATCAGTTGGTCCTAAAGGTTCAGGGTTTGACTCACAACCACACTATACAATATGACACTACCAACACACAGCGTCACATGACTCACGTACGGGCACACGACAGTAGGCATGCTGGCGATATGCCTGCTTTGCTCCTTATCAGACACAATGCCCAATGCACGAGGCGGTGGGCTAGCCCCCACATCAGTTCTTCCCACGGGATACAGGAGGGAATGAATCCGGAGACACTAATTGGGCCCCATGACAAGCCACCGCCATGGCCAGGATAGATAGCCTCACCCCGACAGCCCCGCTACAAATCATGTCATGGAACGTTCGGGGACTGGGCGATAGGATCAAAAGGGGCTTGGTTATGCAGGGAATTAAGAGGTTGGGTCCTGCTCTGGTTCTTGTACAGGAGACACACTTAGTGGGTGCGGCCACACGGGCGATGGATAGAAGGGGTTACCGCATGATTGCACACGCGGAATTCACCTCGGGATCCCGCGGTACTGGCATAATGCTATGAAAATCCTCCCAATACATAGTGAAATCCACCAAGACAGACGACCAGGGCCGCTTCGCGGCGGTTCACGGCCAGTGGGAAGGCAGGCCATTGAATGTGGTGTCGGTCTACATCCCGCCGGCGCTGCATGCCGTGGCAATGCCAGACCTCGGCAAGTTCCTCTTGAGTCTCCCTGACGGGGATTTAATCATTGGGGGAGACTTTAACACAATACTGCATAACACTCTTGATCGATTCCCGATACGAGCGCACACAGAAGGTCCCAGTAAGCTTCATAGTTTTCTAGAAGCGCAAGGGTTGGTGGATGTGTGGCGCCTATTACACCCCGAGCAACTGAAATACACCTATTACTCAGCTACACACAATAGCCTCTCAAGGATAGATTACTTCCTCACATTAGGAAACGGTCTCCTTACCATAGACGAAGCACAGATACAACCGAGGGGTATTTCGGATCATTCACCGATTACTTTGACTATGTCTAGTTTAGGGAAAACGCGCAAGAGGACCTATCCAATCTTTCCAGGGTATCTCAAGGTTCCATCTGTTAGTAAGGAATTGAAGAAAGCAACCCGATATTATTTTGAAGAGAATCAGTCTTCGGTACAATCACCTTCAGTACTATGGGAGACGTATAAAACAGTGTTCAGAGGACAAGCCATTGGAGCGATAACGCACCACAAGATAACGCAAGGGAGGGAAGCTTTAGAGCTGGAATTGGACCTAGAAAGGGCCAACACTGCCCATATGGTGGATCCATCGGATGACACACTACACTCACTACAATTGCATCAGCGTCGCCTCGACGACCACCTGAGGCGATTAACCTTGGCGGATATTGCAGCCACCAAACACAGGGTATACGACATTGGGGACAAAGCTAGCAAACTCTTGGCATGGCTCGATAGAAAGCAGGGGGTAACAGGAATATACTGCAAATTACGGACTCACATGGGACAGTACATACCAGGCCGGAAGAAATTGTCGACGTGTTGGCCGATTACTTTACCGAGGTATACACCCCGGCGGTAATTGTGACCGAAGAAGAGGCTCGGGAGGCCCTTAATCATGTATCCATGCCAATGCTGACAGAGGAGGCGGCAAAAGACCTTGATGCCGCTTTGACAACTGACGAAATTCAGTTGGCTATTAATGCGCTCCACTCAGGCAAGGCTCTAGGCCCAAACGGGGTGCCCATTGAATGGTTTAAAACGATGTCGGAATCCCTGAGTGCCCCCCTTCTTCAGATGTACGAGGAGAGTAGAGGGAAGGGTACGTTGCCCCCAGACCAACGGATGGCGACCATAGTGGCCATTCCAAAACCGGGTAAACCGCCTAACGAATGTAAGTCCTATAGGCCTATCTCACTCCTGAACCCTGAAGCGAAAATACTAGCGAAATTATTGGCAAACAGACTCATGCCGTGCTTAACCCAGCTGATCCACCCAGACCAATCTGGATTTATGCCGCACAGAAGCACAGCATTGAATCTTCATAGAGTGCAGGGAGTATTGGCGAGAACCTCACTGTTGACAGAACCGGCTGCGATACTGTCCTTGGATGCCAAAATGGCGTTCGACATGGTGGAATGGAACTACCTATTCGCAGTACTCACCCGCATGGGGTTTGGGCCCACTTTTATCGCATGGATCAGATTATTTTACAAAGACCCAGTGGCAAGAGTAGTGGCAAATGGACACATATCACGTGATATACGTTTGGCGCGGGGAACTAGACAGGGATGCCCGCTCTCATCCCTCCTTTTCGCGTTGGTCCTAGAGCCGCTGGCAGTTACTATTCGAAAGACGCCGCTATTGAAGGGGATTAGATGGGATAATACTTGGGAAGATAGAGTGTCCTTATACGCGGACGATATGTTGATTTACCTCACGGATCTGGGAAGTAGTCTTCCGAACCTCCTCACAATATGCAACTCACATGGGCGGTTGTCCGGCTACACTATCAATTGGTCGAAATCGACAATTTATGAGCTTAGGGGACCGATCACGGCCCTTCCGGAGTCTTGCCCTCTGGAGGTGGCTGGTAATTCCTTTAAATACCTAGGCATACATGTCACCCGAGAAGCCACAGACTTCATTACTCTTAATCTACAACCCCCTCTCGTTCGGCTACGCAATGACGTACAACACTGGAAGGAACTTCCATTGACATTGCTAGGCAGAGCAGCATTATTTAAGATGATGGCACTGCCGCGCTTTTTGTACATACTTGAAAACACTCCAACGCTAATACCCACCAGCTTCTTTCAGAGGGTGACGGCACTGATGTCGAGTTTATTATGGGGGAATCGTCCGGCCCGAATAGCCCACGTGAAGCTTAACAGGAGCTGGTACGATGGCGGGATTGCACTGCCTAATGTGCAACTGTACTACTGGGAGGCCCAACTCAAGGTTCTCAACCAATGGATACATGCCCCACAGGACGACTCGGCATTTCAGGCGGACAGAGCACAACTAGGCACTCACACCCTACTGGCGCCTCTGTATCACAAGGGTGCTGCGGCGAAACTGATAGGACCCACCAAGCATACCGTACAGCTATGGTACAAGGCGCAAACGAAACTACACTGGGAAGGGATCATCACGAAACTCACACCACTGTGGGACACCAAGGCATTGGGACATTTGAGGCATACTAAGGGCTTTACCCAGTGGGACAACATTGGGATTTCAACAGTGGGAGACATGTGGTCCAGAGAGGGGGTGATTCCATTTGCATCCCTTCAGGAACAATACGAATTAGGGGACACTGAACTGTTTAGATACATTCAAATTAGGCATGCCCTCCAGGCAGTGATCCCATCGAATACCACACCACCGGAGTCTTCCCCGCTTGAAGACCGCCTGCTCACAGACTTTATGCAAGAGGGTGCAACGTCATTAACCTACCGCAAGCTGCTTAATAACATGACTGACCCACTGGGGAAATAAAAAAATAAATGGGTGGAGGATGTCGGCGATTTCGACGACTCCGAATGGAACGCAGCTATTGCCTCCCCACGTGAAGCTGGAATATCCGCTAGGTTCCGCCTGGTACAGTTAAAAATCCTGCATAGGATATACTACACGAGAACTACTCTACATAAATTGCAGAGGGCGGATCACCCTTATTGTCTTAGGGGGTGCGGCGAGGAAGGTACTTTCATACACACACTCTGGAGCTGCACGAGCCTCGTGTGTTATTGGCAGCGGGTGCTCCGCACCATCGCACAAACACTTGACACCTCATTAACACTAGACCCACGTGTGTGCTTGCTCAATGTATGGGGGCCTACTGATTTAACATTTTATGGTAGGTTGTGGGTCACGATAGGCCTCATGACAGCTAAACGGGACATTGCACAAAAATGGGGGATGGCCGAGCTCCCCACCTTGGCACAATGGAGTAGAAATATGGACATGCTCATGTTAACAGAGAGGGCGGTATACAAAACGAGAGCCAGTCCGCGTAAATGGAATGGAATTTGGCAACCCTGGAACACATACAGAGGGGACATTTGCGACCCATTGCCGGAGGATGATATTGACAGTTCAGAGGATGAGGAAGAAATTGAGTGACGGCTGAGGGCTACAGCAGAGGGCATGCACAATGGGTACAGACCTTGTCTGATGCAATAGGAGCAGATGGGGGGGCGGTTGGGAGGGGGGTATAATTTTCTGTGGCTTGCGGGCATGACGTACATCAGGGTAGCGTTGATGTCGATCAGCAAAGTATGCGTTCTGTGAGTTACAACTGAGTCACGTGTTGAGTTTTTTAGTTTTGCATAAAACACAAAATGCAAGTTTTCATTATGCACATGTCTAACATATCCCTAGGGATTCAACAACCTAACAGACCATTAATATAAAGACAACCTGAGTAGGGCAGAATGCATACTTGGAGAACATGCATATGACACCTTTTAAGCCGGCCTCAGGGTTGTAGGCACAAATATGTACGGTTGTTGATATTGAATATCTATATTCTTGCGATAATAAAAGAAATAAAAAAAAAAAAAAGCTGCCTACGTAATCTGTACTGTTGCAGGCGTGATCAAAGTCTCCTGGCTTCAAGGAATGTTTTCAACACAAGTGGCTGAAATGATTGCCTTTACTAGAGCATGCTGTGTTTCAGACCACCTGAGAATGACGATTTCTACTGTCAGTACAGCTGTGGTGTTGTTCATTACTTTTGGCAGTTGTAGTCCCAACACAGATTCATGACCTCCCCAGGGTCACCAAGCCGTAATGGAGAAAGTATTTGAAACCATCTCCAGTTATTACAATTACTTACCCTAATTACTGTGGCCAAGTGTGCTGCCTACAGCTCAGGTACAAACTCAGCGACTCATTAGGATGGAGGACGGATTCAAGTCCGTCCGCTATCCTGGTGTAAACCGGGACCTTTGCCATGCATGCGGCGGTCCCGCACACCGATCAGGATGCGAGCGCCTCCATGGCGGTCGGATCTTGATATTTAACATGCTGCTGACAACAGCACCGACCGCTCTGCTAAACCAGCATGCCGTGAATTTCACAGCACTACATGGCAGGCACCATGCAGTGCTTGCCACGTTGTGCTGTGAAATGTTAGGGGGGTACCATGGGTTGACGGTGGCGGTCCTTCCGCCATTCTAATGAGCCCCTAAGTGACAGTTGGCAACAAAGATACCGATGAGACTGCCCAGTCCCTCACAGTAAATTATTGCACCTTTAATGGGGAATACTTCAATGAAAGTTCAGATGTCACAAATTGCAACTTGTTGTTGTGTTCTGTTCATACTTGGGAGGAAGCTAAGAGATTGCAGGAAGAAGTGCAAGACGAAGAACAGCAAGGTTGGATCAGAGCAAGTTGTGTCAAAAGAGATGAGGATGAAGTTTGAGTTTCCACTGATGGAAGGCCAGTATTGCCAGACAGCTTGTTGCCTCTCTGACAGGACTGTCCAGTGCATGTAGGAAGAAATGGAATGGTGCGTCTCTTCAGACAAATGTGGTTTATCCCGATATTCAGATTGATGGCTGAAAGTCATAGATGGGTGGTGTGTCAACAACAAAATGCATGCAGGAAATCATCAGTAATCATGAGTCGCATAGGGATATCAGGAGGTCCTTACAACAGAATGCAAATGGATTTTATAGAGATGCCCTTCTGTAACGGATTGACATATATCCTAGTGATTGTGTCCATGCTTTCACAGTTGGTGGAAGCTTACCCAACTAGAAGAAATGACAGTCTCACAGTGGACAAGCTGTTGTTGAGAGATATAATACTGTGTGTCGGTTTCCCGACTTCTCAAGTCAGACCAAATAATTAATTTTACCAATGAGCTCCTGAAGATGCTAAGTGTAGCACTGCAAGTTGAGCAGAGATTACATTGCGTGTATCGTTTGGAGGCTTCAGCCATTGTGGAGCAAGTCAATGGCACCTTGAAATCCAGATTGGTGAAAGTGTCTGCTTACACATCTCTACAATGGACTGATGCGTTGTTTCTTGTGTTGATGAATCTGCAAAGCACTCCAGACAGTTTGTCGCCCTATGCGATCATAATGGGGAGAGCTATGAGAAAACCAGCTATATCAGAGAATGCACTTGTAAATATTACAGATGATACGATTCTTGATTACTGGCGGACGTGGTGCGTTCTATGTCTCTCCTGGTTGGAGAGGTAACTGCCCACTTCATCAGGAGCAGTGCCATGGACTCAGCCCCTGCGACTGAGTTCTAGTGAAGAAGCACATGCGCAAGTCATGTTTGGAGCCTCGTTGGCGTGGGCCATACCAGGTGATACTGGTAACCACTACTGCTGTAAAGTGTGGTGGTCTCCCAAATTAGATGCATCCTGCCCATACTCACAGAGTCCCGTGTCCCCTTGATAATTTAACAGCACCTGTTCCTGATGTGTTGGTGGTTACAGCGAGACAGAGGGAGAAATGTATTCAAGCTGTTGGCGGATCAGTAAGCTGCTGGGACAGCACTCCATTGGTCTGAGGGGTGTCCGAGAGCCAGATATTGTCGGTACAGAAGGGTCCAATCCAGTAGCATTGACCACACTAGGGTCAGACCACGGAAAAGGGCCTGGTGCAATAGTAAATTGAGTTGTACCCAGAGACCCATGGCCCAGAAGACAGGAGAGAGGGAGGTGCTGTCTGACTGAAGTACAAGTGCCCCGCACCATTCCTGAGGATGCCGACGAATGTGGCCAAAGTGACAGTGAAGATGAAGAACCAGAAGTGAGAAAATCAAAAAGAACAAGAGTGTCCTACCAGAGGTACTCCTCAGCTGGATGGACTTACTTGGCAGCTAATGATTCAGTGGCGTAGCTAGGTCCTTTGCCACCCGTGGCGGTCCCTGCCTTTGCCACCCGGCGGCTGCACTGAAGAACAGGGGGGAGTGCTGGCGATGTTTTCTGTGTTTGCCACCCTGCGTCAATCTGATGTAAGAGTGGGGGGAGACGATGTCTTTTGGCGTGGTTTCCCCACTCTTTTTGCCTCTGTCCACCTGTTTTTGACTGTGTGATGCATTTAGTTTTTGCTGGTGTTAGGACTCTGGGCACTTTACCACTGCTGGCCAGAGCTAAAGTGCAAGTGCTTCTTGTCTAAAATGTAATGGTAATTGGTTTCTCCATGGCATATTTGACTTAAAAGTAAGTCCCTAGTACAGTGTACCATGTGTGCCCCACTGAAAGCTACAAATTTGACTGATACCCGACACACAAAATGAACATGCACTTTGGATCTTAGTATTACATGTCATAATGATCCTTGCACATGTTGCATTTGACACTGCTCTTGCAGAGTATATTTACTATAGCATTTTCAGTTCTTACATAGAATTTACAGTTTCTACAAAGAACATTCTATGTCGACAGAAACATATTTGATGTTAGAACCCGTATAACCCGTCCTCACTAAAAAAGAGATGCGTTTAAATTTAGTGATTTAGAAAACAATGATCTGATATGGATTAATAAAGTGACTGACAACATATATGATTCATTGCAACTAAAAAGATGTTCAGTTAAATGCGTGATACATTGAAAAGGTGAAACATTTGCAATGTGAAATTCACTTTAAACCATTCTCTTTACTTCATTGCTGAAGCCTTATACACACAGTTCATAGATGTGTGCTGCTATATTGTCTGTGTAACTGCAAGAAATGTTGATCATAGCAAAAAATTATCCTTATGTGTGTAGGATATTAGTGCAGGTCAAACAATAAAGTTCATTTAAATGTAGGCATTATTAATACACGTATGTACTTTCAAATGTACTTTCTAGCCATACTTGTAAATGTGCAATTTCATTGCTTATTGTATGATTTATACAACATGAACTAAAAAGTACTAAAGAGACGAACTCACCTTTGGCGGCGGACGGGCAAGAAGCGGCCGCAAACGGCGGGGGCGGTGAAACGGACGCCCCCCCCTCCTAATAAGACTTTGTCGAGGGCTGGAGGGACACTGGCAGCGCACACGCCGAGGGGGCACCTCGTTTCAGCGAGACGCGGGGACACGATCAGGAACTTGTCCAGGCCCGCTACACCCCGCAGGATATAGGCTCGGTGGGCAGCTTGAGTTGCAACGCGGTAGGGTGAGAAACCGCTTCAATTCCCACTTGTGTACATAACGCCCTGCCTGACCTCGAGTGGTGATTGGGGACAGACCCAGCAGTCCGAGACACACGGGGGGTCACTGTTTTCACTCACTGAGGACATTGCAAGTCGGCGGGTGTCCGGCACTCCTTGGCCCGGGCACCGCTCCTCGGTGACTGGCTGCTACGCCGGTACGCACTGCATCATGGCACAAAGAGGCCCCCGACACAGCGCTACCCAGGCCAAACTGGACAGATTCGCCTATGAAAGGCAGTCTCCTCCCCGAGAGCAACGCAAGACGGCGGGGAAAACCACGGAGACCGAAGGGACAAAAAAGGCCACAATTGAGGACGTCTTGGCGGCACTGGCTCAGGTACAAGCGACAGTGGGAGCTACAGCCACTGAGGTCACCTTGATACGGGCGGACCTCCAAAAAATGTCTGAAAGGGTCAAACAGGTGGAGGTTGTCACCAAATCCCTGGTCGAAGATGTATCCGAACTACAAAAGGCAATGGAGCGACTACAAACGGACAACAAACTGCTTCGAGACAAACTGGACGACCAGGAAGGTCGCTCCCGGCGCAACAACGTCCGAATTTTAGGTGTACCAGAATCGGAAGATACGGGGGCAATGGACCTCTATGTGGAGGACATAATCAAAACCAGGCTCCAGCCTAAGGGACTGTCGAATTTCTTTTCGATGGAGCGGGCCCACAGGGTGCCGGGGGGAAAACCTAAGACAGGAGGCCCACCTCGGCCAATACTGGCAAGGCTATTCAATTTTAGGGATCGCGACGCCATCCTGCAGGCCGCAAGAGTGGCGCCGGCCATCCAGATCCAAAACTCAAGAATAGCATTCTTCCCGGACTACACGGCGGAGGTCTCTAGGAGGAGGAGGACGTTTCTGGAAGTGAAAAAGACGTTGAGGGAAAAGGAACTGCCATACTCGATGCTATTTCCGGCCCGGCTGCGAGTTGTAGCGGACAAAAAAGTGTGGTTCTTCGACACCCCGGACGCTGCCCGGGACTGGCTTGAGGGATGGCGCACCGTGGACCGGCAGCGAAAAACGCACAGACAGAATCACGACCGCGGAGGGACCAGCGGGACAGGCTCACAAACATCTGGTCGAGGAGGAGCGGAGGGCTCGCCCTCACATGGATTTGCAGGAGCCGGCGGAGAGGAATGACCCCTACTCTGAGATCGGCATCGGTGGCGGTCGCTGACCGTTGACACACCGTTTAAAAGCTGCATGTGGACTCTGGCGAGACTACCCCGGAAGCACGCAGGGATGCCGCCTGCTCGGGGAGACACTCTCCCCCCTACACGCAAGTACTCTGGTTGTGGGATGGGTAAAGCACTCTGCTCAGTTGGGGGGGCGGGCAGTGGAAAGTCCGTTAGGCAGGGATGCAGGGAGGGGGGGGTGGGGAAGGGGTTGTTTTTTTAAAGTTAGGAACACATTTGTACGGTCAAAGACAAAGGCTAGGCTTCCACATGAGGAAATACAAGGCGGGAGGAGAGGGCAGGGGCATAAAGCTCCCATGAGGACCTTCGGCACTTTCATGTGCATCTATACACCCGGCACTCGTGCCGCGTTTGCCCATCGATGCACCATGGACCTCATAGTATCCAATGGCTGGCGTTCCAATTCCTGATAGGAGTGGAGTAGACGTTGAGACACAGTGCCCCTCCTTACGCCTCATGACCTGGAACGTGAGAGGACTGGGGGACAGGGTGAAACGGGGGCTGGTACTAACCGCGCTTAAGAGACTGAAACCCACCATAGCACTACTGCAGGAAACTCATTTAACAGGGGGAGCTACCAAAGCCATGGATAGACGAGGCTACAAGATGATAGTCCACTCAGATTTCACGTCCGGCTCTAGAGGGACCGGTATCCTGATACAGAAAAACACACGATTTATCCCCCTACTTACTAAAACTGATGATCAAGGCTGTTTCGCAGCCCTGCAGGGGCAGTGGGAAGGGAAGCTTCTCAACCTAGTTTCAGTATACATTCCACCGGCATTACACTCGGTACACCTCCCTAAATTGGGTGACTTTATTCTGACTCTCCCCGAGGGGGAGGTTATCCTTGGGGGGGACTTCAACGCAATTCTGGATACACAACTCAACCGGTTTCCAACGCCAGTACCCACGGGAGGGGTCCCCCGCCTCCAACGATTCTTAACAGCCATGGGCCTGATTGATATCTGGAGGCACCTCCACCCCGGTACGAAACACTACACCTTTCATTCCGCGGTACATGGGAGTCTGTCGAGGACTGACCACTTTCTGACCCTGGGAGATGGTCTTCAACATGTAGACACAATGACAATTCACCCTCGAGGGATCTCGGACCACTCCCCACTTACTCTCACACTCTCTTCCCAGGAACGAACGCACAAACGCATATATCCCATACAGGCTACTTATCTCAAGATTCCCCAGGTCCGCAAAGCTCTTAAAAAGGCAACGACACAGTATTTCACTGAAAATGTCCACTCCGTGCGCTCCTCCGAGGTACTCTGGGAGGCATATAAAACGGTCTTGCGGGGACAAGCCATAAACACCATCACGGGTTACAAACGAGAACGTTCTCGGGAACTAGATGATCTGGACTTAACGTTGCAGGACTTGACGACGGCACACGAACAACACCCCACTCCATCCACTCTACACGCACTGACACTGCAACAGCAGCTATATAACGATCACTTACGCGTCCACGTAAAAGGGCATCTAACAGACACTCAAAATAGGATCTACGAGGTAGGCGACAAGGCGGGGAGACTACTGGCATGGCTTGACAAACGGGAGGGGAGTTCTAGGGGAATCCAAAGTTTGAGGGACGAATATGGAGGGATGCATACTAACCCGGAACAAATCGTTGAACTGCTTGCGGCCCACTTTGAACGGGTGTACACCCCTGAACATATAATTACTTCTGAAATGGCCAGAGAAGTACTAGCACCGATCGGGGTCCGAACACTGTCCTCGGAGGTGTCGTGTGAGTTGGAAGCAGACATCACCGCTGAGGAAATACAACTGGCTATTCGTGCCTTGAACCCGGGTAAAGCTATGGGGCCTAACGGGATACCTGTAGAGTGGTACCAAGCAGTGCCTGAGACCCTCAGTTTACATCTGCTGGGGATGTTTAAAGAATGTCTGGAGAAGGGTTCACTCCCGCCGGACCAGAGAGCAGCGACTATAGTGGCCATCTCCAAACCAGGCAAACCACCTGAAGAATGCTCCTCATACCGCCCCATCTCACTGCTTAATGCAGAAGCTAAAATACTTGCTAAACTCCAAGCGATGAGAATCTTGCCCCACTTATCATCTCTTATACACCCGGATCAGTCCGGATTTATGCCACACAGAAATACGGCGTTAAATCTGCGCAGACTGCACGGAGTACTGGCCAAGGCGGACTCGGTCACGTCACAAGCAGTGATATTAGCACTTGATGCCAAAATGGCTTTTGACCTTGTGGAATGGACATACTTGTTTGAGGCGCTGTCACGCCTGGGATTTGGGCCCCGCTTTATTGCATGGGTCAGACTGTTGTACACTGACCCGGTTGCCCGGGTGGTGGCCAATGGACATATTTCGCGGATGTTCCCATTAGGGAGGGGTACGAGACAAGGCTGTCCCCTCTCGCCATTGCTGTTCGCGATCTCGCTGGAACCCCTTGCCACTCTTATTAGAACCTCGCCCCTACTTAAGGGCATCTGCTGGAGGGAGGGTTGGGAAGACCGGCTGTCCCTGTATGAGGACGACATGCTGATATACTTAACTAATCCTGACAACGGAGTGCCAGCCCTATTACATCTCTGTGATACTCACGGCAGGATATCCGGCTATACACTTAATTGGAGCAAAACGGAATTGTATGTTCTGAAGGGGCAGGTTCCGGCCCTCGACTCGGGGTGTCCTCTGAAGATAGCGGGCTCGTCATTTAAATATTTAGGCATTCCCGTTACTAGAGATCCCGCAGAGTTCATGGACAAAAATCTGAAGCCCCACTTAGATAGGCTCAAGCAAGACGTTAAATTTTGGTCGGGACTCCCGCTAACGCTCTTGGGGCGAGCTGCACTTTATAAAATGATGGCCCTGCCAAGATTTTTGTATGTCCTTGAGAACACACCTTACCCGGTAGCCCCTAAGTTCTTTCAAATGGTTGCTGCATTGGTCTCTAACCTTCTATGGGGGAACCTCCCTGCTCGCATCGCCCAATCCAAACTGCATAGGGGTTGGTTTGACGGTGGTATTGCCCTACCCAACTTAAAGTTGTATTACTGGGCAGCGCACCTTAAACCCATCAACCAATGGCTCCACACTTCACAAGCCGAGCCAGCATTCCAGGCGGACAGGGGGCAACTGGGCACTGACAGCTTGTTGGCTCCATTATATGACCACCGTAAAATTTGCGCCTTAGTGGGGCCCACTAAACTAACGGTAACGCTCTGGCATACGGCGACGGCTGCTCTGGGTTGGAAAGGGAGGATCACCAGGCTGACTCCATTGTGGGACTCTCGAGTCCTCGGCCACATGAGGAACAGCAAGGGATTTTCACACTGGGACACTATAGGGATATCCACGGTGGGCGATCTTTGGGAAAGGGGGGGATGGTGCCCTTCAGTAGACTGCGAGAATTGTATGAACTCAGCGAGAGGGAACTCTACAGATACATCCAGATACGACATGCATTGCTAACGGCTCTGCCCATAGACACGGACTTGCCCGAGTCTTCCCCGCTGGAAGATCGCCTCCTCACTGAATTTATGGTTGAACGCGCAACATCTCTTACCTACCCCAAATTATTCAACAACTTACCAGACCCAACACTGACCTTAAAGGCGAAATGGGAGGGGGACACTAGTGAGATGGACGAGCATGAATGGAATGGGGCACTGGCGTCACCCAAGGAGGTGGGCATCTCTGCAAGACTACGACTAGTGCAACTGAAAATATTTCACAGGGTATACTATACAAGGACAATGCTACACCGTATTCACAGGATAGAACACCCTTACTCTTTGTAAAAACAAAATAGTAAAACTAGGACAGCTGGCCCCTAATTATGTCCTGTACAAAACACCATCTGGCATCCCCACTATTCTTTGGTTCTAGGTGTGCTAAACAACTGCTCTAGAAGTCTATTATGAGCTGAGAACTCCTTCTCTCTTAATTAATAGGTTATTTTTATAAAGAGACAGCTAGGTAAATATAGGAAAATGTGAATAAACGAGATCTGTTTTTGGGTTTCAAATATATGAATGTGATGTAAGCAGTAATTTTCGAGACAACACTTTGATGAAGGAGGGAATGTGTATATATGTCTTTTTTTAATGTTTATAATAAAATGTAAAAGAATTGCTAGAAAGCAAATGTAAAATATTCCTCTCTCTCTTTTTTTAAAGATTCATTACAGTATAAACTTGTGGCTCCTGAAGAAGGCGTTTGTGGAAACGCCGAAACGCGCGTCGAACAGAATTAGTTTTTGCCACGTTTTGCCATTGTGAATATGTATTTTTTAATTTTATGAATTAGGAACAACTTTGGCTGTCTCCAGTTGGAAGTCTGTTTCACTTGCATATTTTAGACAGGAATTGATACCAAAAGTTTTTATGATTTGTGTCCTCTTGCTTATTTTTTAATTATTGCAATGTAATATTTCCTTTTGTGTTTTACATATGTGTATTAATTTCCTCCTTTACTGTGTTTTTTGAATTTTGTAAAAATAATTAAAAGTTAAGTAAATGAATCAGATATGCTTTGAATTTATTTTTGATTTTAATTACTTAGAATGTTTATGAACCTTTGTATTATTTGTAATTTTCCTAACCAGCTGTCCTAGTTTTACTATTTTGTTTTTACAAAGTGTTTGTCCCTGTCTTCTGGAATTTCCATTTCCAAATCAGGGGGTCCTTGTTATTTGCACTAAAAATAGAACACCCTTACTGCCTTCGTGGATGCAGGGAGGAGGGTACGTTCTTTCACACCATATGGGACTGCCCCCGAATTCAGGAATATTGGAGACAGGTATTGCGAACAATCTCACAAACACTAGAAATAACACTATTGCCTGAACAGAAGAGGTGCCTTCTAAATGTATGGGAATCTACGGATCTCTCCAGACACGGGCAACTCTGGGTTACAGTAGGATTGATGGTAGCAAAGCGAGATGTCGCACAACGCTGGGGGGTGTCGGAAGTGCCGACCAAGTCACAATGGTGTTTAAATATGGATAAGGTAATGCTGACGGAAAGGGCGGTATACTCTAACCGTGCCTGCCCGGGGAAGTGGAATAAAATCTGGACAAAATGGAATATTTATAGAGGGGAGATTTGCGACCCCTTGCCGGAGGATGACCAGGATGAGTCGGATGAAGAAGAGGAGGAGGGCTAGCGGAATGAGCGTTCTATGAGAGGGGGGAGACCAGGGATTAGGAGAGTGGCCTTTTTACATATTACCACGCAAGATTGACGGGCGGGGAGTGCATGGAGCACCAATCTAGAGGCTTAAATACTTGAACACAAACATGACCCTCAGGGGCTGTAACGAGACTAGGGGAGAATCGGACATGAGACATCTGGGTGAGATATTTACAACCGATTAGAATTGCTCTATAAATGACCACATTATTGTTCCTAACAGTTACTTTGTTTGTTTTTGTTATAAAAAATGGAAAATCAAAAACCATTACTTTCTGAGAAACTGATGCAGGTGCCACACCTCTTTCTTGCAGCAACTGTAATGCAGTATATATTATTGAATATTCTACCAGAGATTTTATGGTGCTGTATTGAGATTTAAACCATGCTATAGCGGCCAGCCCGTTGGGTTGTAGGCATTCCGCAGTGTAACTGAATGATGCAATAAAGGTTTTTGTTTACAAAAAAAAAAAGTACTAAAGAAATATTTTATATGTTTAAATGTGCACACATATATTAAATGTGCATTATTGATTTAATGTCTTATGTTAGCAGTTTAACTCTAAAGGCCTGAATCTTTGTCCTAGGAGAACCTACTGTGCTTCTATATTTTGCTGATTTGCTTTCCTTGCAGGTGTTCTCATGCATTGCTAGTTTAGAAGAGAAACATTTTAGCTAACAACAATAGATAAATGTATGGTAACAGAATTTAATGGCGAGCACATGAGAAATCTGTATACAAACAATGGACTATTATGCTCAACCCTGAGCGTGTGACCAAGACGATGTTCTCTTGTCCAATGTGAGATTTTTCTCTACTGTTGCAGTATGTACTATGTGAATCCATACAGACATTTAACAAATACAATGGACTTCTATTGATGATGCAACCAAACAGGAGTTGCCGATGGACTTTATCAACTATAACCTATTGCTTGCTCTGGGTGAGCAGCGCAGATGACTTCAGACTTTCTTTCAGACTGCATGCTGAACCTTCCTTGGACTCGGGCCTGAACCATTTTCCCTAATTCCCATTGCCCTTCGAATAGACTTTAGAGACATTTCCCTATGTCAGGTTTATTTCTCCAAGTGTAGTTTAGACCAACTCTTATTTCTGACCTATTGACTGATCTTCCGTAATGCTACTGCTATTTATACTCGTACTCTTTTGCCTCTTGAACTGTGAACATTTCTGTGCCTTAATCTGTGCCTGGAAGATTTACATTGCTAATGCTTAGAAAACAGCAAATTAGGGCCTCATTCACAAGGAATGAACGCAGAGACCATTTGGCTGCACCGCGCAGGAATGCGTCATATCTACAACAACATGACGGATCACTTTGCTCTCCCCCGCACTGGCGCACAATTTGTTGCAATGCACTGACGCAGGCACACTTGCACCATAGTGCAAGGGTGCCTGCGTTGAGGGGAATGATTGTTTATGTGCAGGAAGGTGTCCCACCATGTATACCATAGAATGCAGCATGCATAGAAAGAGGGAAGGAACAAGGAGAAATGAAAACATTTCTCTGCATTGCGCCTTCCTATGGAGGCATAGCATTCTGACGCTTTTCCAGGTTTACAATTTCTCATAAATCTGGGAATGTGGCAGACGCCATGGGTGTTGCGTGCGAGCACCCACGGCACTCCCCTTTCATGCAAAGTGTTTTGTGTAATGGGGCCATATTTACAAGGCCACGTATAGCCACACATGGTGGCTTTATGTGTCCTTGTAAATATAAGACAGCAGGTTGCGCCGCCGGTGTGTCACAAAAAGTGATGCACCGGCGTCTGAAGGGGCTTGTAAATCCACCCCGTAGACTATGTTTAGAGCATCAGCTTCTTATGATGTTATTTTGTATTGCGGCTACAGAGCTGCTTGAATGTTTGATTCTTGGCTGACTAACCTTTTTTAGGAGGCCTTGCCTACCTGTTGCCATATTGTACTTGTATAGTCTGGTCTTAAGAGTGATATATTTGTATCTGATCACTAACTTATAATAAACACGCTTGAACCTTGCTACCGATTCCTGGCCCTCATTGTGTAGCCAAATTGGTGCCACTAAATTTGCTCTGGACAAGTAATCCTAACTCTCTTTCCCCTCAGTGCGACAAAAATGTCTGTCAGAGGATCAAGTTAGCAAGTAAGTCAGTGGTAGTAAAGGATCCAATAAAAGAGGTAAATCCTAAGCACCATTTGGGTCCAGAAACGCAGGATCATATCTTCTGGATCAGTACTGTTGGGTAACTAGTCATAATATCGAATTAAAAATATCAAATGGACAAAATATAGAGTTTTTAATATCGATTGGACAGGATATCGACTTGAAAAAATATAGTGGTTAAGAATATCGACATGCAGGTAAGAAATATCGATTTTAACAATATCGAAATTAGTAATATCGATTGTCAAAATATCGTTGTTAATAATAACGATTTATTTTTAGTGTTTTGTATGTTAGTATTTATGTTAAAAGTATGTATATATTTTGTAATATGTGTTTGAATTTTTTAAAAGTAATGAATTTATGTTAATTAATTTTTGCGTAATTTAATTCCGTAGCGGGTTGTAGGTTTATAGGGGAATAGGGTGGGAAGTAATTTATAATAATATATTTTTTAAGAGTTATTTAGAATTAATTAATTATATGTTAATTACTTTTTGCGTAATTTAATTCTGTAGCGGGTTGTGGGTTTATAGGGGAATAAGGTGGGAAGTAATTTAATTAAAATTAATTAATTTATTATTTTATGACTTAATAATTTAGAATTTAATTTATTTAATATAAGGGCCTATTAGGATGGCGGCCGGAAAAAGTCAGATCGCCATCCTAATAGGCCCCTATATTATTAACAAAGATATTTAGTATTCAATATTTTTGTACTTACCTGTTTGTAGATAGGAAGTCAATATTCTGTCACTCGATGTTTTTCCCTTGATATTGTTGCAGGTCGATATTCTTCTCCTCGATATTCTGGCAGTGATCCATACTGTTGATGTCCAGTCGGAACCATAAGCTCTGCCACCAGATCTGAGGGTGTGCAAATCCCACCTAATATTTTCTTTTGCAGGTCCTGCGATGGATTGGGAGCGGTGTAAACTCTAGACAGACTTTGGTGCTCCCCGCTGGACTCGTCTGAATTTAAAAAGTTAAAGGTGACAATGTCCATTACGAGTAAAGTAGAACACATTTGGTCCCACAAGAATGACAGACTCTGAAGTCTTAACATTAAAAGGTTTTATTTTCAGAAAATTAGGCATACAGAAGTTATTTCAATATAATCAAAATCCATTAGTCAATAAGACAGAATTCAAAGCTTATTTTAAGTACAGAGTCAATCAAGAACATAGGAAGGTTCAGATCATCAAAATACAGACCTTGGTTGGGGATGTTTTATTCAGAACAGTCTGTAAAAGTTGAGGTCTAATAATTTTACTACATGGAGTTTCTCATGAGCAGTCATCTACACATTGAACAGCAAAGGTTACACAATGTGCGATTCTCCCTGGGACAGCTAGTTGGGACCTTGGTCAGTGATGTTTTATTCAGAACAGTCTGTAAAAGTGGAGGTCTTTATCTGCAAGGCACATTTAATTTTTATTTTAGTGGGACACAAAGTATAAGTTTAATTACGTGCTACAATGAAACGTCACAATAAAGATGGCTTCTGTGCCCCAGATTGCTTAAATTATGAATTTCTATTACAGTAAAACATAACATTCAGAAAAACAGCAAAGGCAATACTATGCACAGATGTCCATATGAAATATGGAATTATTAAAATGTGAGTATATATGTCTATGTACAGAGCAGCTTCTGAAAAAGGGTTTGTACTATGGTGGAGGACATTCTGCAGCCTCTTCAGCTGTTAGGAGCTGATTTGCACACAGTAGAGGTATAATAAAATTGACATTTGGAGTTTAGGTTCTTGGCCTCCTTATTAGAAGTGAGCATGCTCTCCTTTGGTGGGTGTCTCCATCTTTGTGTCAACTTTACCCTCCAAACAAGTAATACCACCCCACATACTTTAATGTTATTACCGATGTTTGAAAACTTTCTCATCCTTTAACAAATGCTTCACATCCATTGATTTAAAGCCTCCCCGCTCCCCAAACTCTATATCTTATACTACTTAGAGAGTAAAAAGGTTCACACATATGGTAGTCAAATATAGGGGCCTATTAGGAAGAAGGGCGGACTTTGTCCGCCCGCCATCCTGTCGGACAACGGGACCGCCCACCATAAGGGCGGGGGTCCCGCCCTTGGAATTAGGATGCACCCGTCACAGTGGCGGGTGCGCCGCAATGCTAAAAAATCATGTTGTGCGTTTCAAAGCACAATATGACAGGCACCTGCCATGTTGCACTTTGAAATGCGGGGGGCGGTAACTCCCATGTGCACCCCCCCGGAGTCCCAGGGGGCCCGCAACGGGCCCCCGCAGGGAGTCTCCGCATGCCTTTCCGTGGCGGCATTGCCGCCATGGAATGGCATTCCCCAAAGCCCATCCTAATATGGCTGGCGGTGTCTGATAGACAACGCCACCATATTAGACCTTTTCCGCCCCGGTCGCAAGGGGACCAAGGCGGAAAGCGGCGGGGGTCATTTCTGTGCGTATGGCGGGTGGATTGCCCCCGACAGGCGGCGGTGGCTACCGCCAGCCTGGCTGGGGCACTCCGCCCGCCATCCTAATGGGCCCCATAGTCTGGTGTATGCCAGTGCTGAATCCCACCCCTACATATGTGAGTCTCACTTGTAAAGAGTGAGACTTGAGGTATCTGCAGACATGACAGGCTAAGGCGATGAATTCAAACCTCCTACTTAACCAAGATTGTTGCCCTACACCACACAATATGCAATTTCTTATCAAAATATGACATGGATATACAGTTGTCTTGGAACAACATTTAGAGTGGGGAGGTTTGATTGTGGTGTCAGTTCACTAAAATCATAGTGGGTTTGAACAACCTGTGTGTTACTGAACAAGCTGTGCAGTGTATGAATGAAATCCATAAGCCAGGTAGGGTGCAACATCTGAAACGTTTAAAAAAAATTGGCTTACGTGATGCAATTTGAAATACATATTGCCACATATGTAGATAAAATGTGTTGACATGCCAACATTTGAGAAAACCTGTGAGGAATGGTGCATAACTGCTAATTATCCCAATAAAAAGTGTAGCCAACAGGATTTTGCATTCTGAGACTTTCAGTTTCCCTTGTTACCATCCTAAGCACTGGACTAAAAGTTTAAGTTTAAGTTAAAGTTTTATTTCAATATTTGGAACTCTGACAAGATCTACATGAACATTTTAAATTAGAAGCAATAGTAGACAAACATAACAATGAAAATACCATTAAAGTGAATCCAAGACATTTCAGTACAATAAAAAGAAAAACTTAAAGGGTAAAAGCCCTATTCGATGCAGGTTTAAAACCCGTTTGAAAAATGTAAAAACTGGAGTACAAAACATTTCATTAGGTGGAAGGAACAGAAAATAAAGGATTTCAGCTGTCGCTCTGGTATGATATTTTAAAAACAAAGGTTTCATAAACCTGCGGCAATGCAAAGCAAGGCGGAACAGATGAATAACATGTTCAAATCCTTGAACAATAAAATTCAATCTCCCCAGGGGAAAAGCGTGTATTCCGTAAATAAACACAATTGTCATAAAATATCAGATCCCATCACCAATGAGAAACCCAAATGGGAGACCTTTATATATGTGTATTGGTCTTGGGAAGGAATTCTGAATTATATACACTGGTTTAGGCATTTTATGACAATTGTGTGGAAGAATATATGCTTTGTGCTGAAGAAGATGGCAAAAAAGTCATCCGAAACGATTCGAAGCACTTGATTTACCAAATCTGCTTAAATAACTCAATATGATAGATGGTGACTTTCACAACATATCATGGATCGGGCATTATGCTTTGAGCAGATTGGTGTTACTAGAATAGACAATTGCTGCTGTTTTACTATCTCTCCCTCTTTCTTTTTATAGTTATAATTTTTATTTACACTTTTTGATTATTTTGCGCCGTATTGAAGAAGTTTGATGGTGATTTGATCACTCTATTATTATGCAAACTGAGATTGATACTATTTGTAACTGGATATGGGGTGTATCGTACACATTACTCGATTAGTTAGTTTATTCATATTGCTGTTGTACAAGTTTGATTGAAGGTTCCTTTCATTTATGATTAACCTAGAAGAGGATGTTGAGTGTATGTATTGAGTGTACTTGTGGAATACAACATTTTGCACAAGGCGGGATTTGATTTTATTGTTGTATAATGGTACTCCGTCCCCTTGCTGTGTGGGGCCCTCTCTCTAGCCACATCAAATCCTTGAACACCATTATAACAGAGGTAACAAATATTATCCTCATTTACTGATTTGGACCAGTTGGCAGTTAAAACTTTTAGGGGCAGAATATTTAGGCTAAATAGAGTCCAGAAGCGTCTAACCCCAAAGTCCATGTTCCATCTTAGAAACTGTTGGGGTTTTTTAAAAATAAAAGAATTTGTTATCATTTCAAATTTTGCTTTTTTACCACAGAATTCAATATAAAGGCGTAGGCTTAACTTGAAAGAAGGACTGCAATTTAGAACAAGAACATAAACATCCCTGGTTTAACTCAAACCAGCTTAATGCATAAATAAAAGAACTATAGAAAAAATATAATTCCTTAGTCAGTTCATATCGCTTCTCAAGAGCCGATAGCCCCATCGTATAGCTGCCATAACACCTTGTAGGAATGCACTTTTTAGCCTGAATTGTAGTCTTATTACAGGGGTAGCCACAAGTGTGTTCAAGCCTCAAAGTGTCCTCAGAATTTGCCCTACAGTTTTAACTGAAAAATCCCATTTTGTCACAGCAATTAATTCTAACACGTACAATAAAGTAGAAGGGATTTTAGCCTGATATACAGAAAGTAAATGGGCAAATGCCTTCAACCGACTACTTGGTAAAAACACCTAATCCATTTGCCTGTGATTTAGCCTTACAGATGTTATGAGATATATGTTCAACATCATTCGGGCTACTTGCTACTTGACATATTTTCCCCCAAAACCAATAAAACTTAACTATCTCCAATTTATCTTTCCATAGTACCAAGACTAGTTTTGGTGCTTAAGGGATATTTTTACCCTAAAAGCAGAGAACCTTACTTTTAAAGCAGAGTTCCGGGCATACCGACAAAGTTGAATGGTCAACTCTGTTAAATGTTGTGGAAAAATCAATAAAAGCAGCATACACCATGAATCTTCTAAACTACACACATTTTTCCATAATGAGTTGCAAAGCTGTGTTGTTATTTATTGTTCTACGCTTTTTCCTACAACCAGATTGTTCCATCTGAATAATCAGTTCCTCTTCAAACCAGTAATTAGGGTGATCTAGTAGGACCTTATAAAAAAACCTTAATCACAGCGTCTAATAGAGCTATTTGTCAGTAATCTTTTGGAAGATCACAAGCTCCCTTTTTATATAATGGAACATTAACACTACTCATCCAAGAAGAAGGGGACTGTAGTATGAGCTTAGCAGTGTTTGAAGACCAGAGTTAAAATGATTGCCCAGAGTTTAGCTTATGACGGCGATCAAGACTTCATCCGGCCCCATTATGCAGGAAGGTCTCATTGAACAGATGGAAGCCACAATATTATCTGTCGATGAGGAGCCATACTAAACTGAATCAGACATCTGGCATATGTGGAGATGGGGGATTAGTCGCTTATAACTCTGTTATGTAGCTATTCCATTGATGTTCTCTAGATTAAAAATGTTGGTCTGTAAACTGATAACAAGCCAGGACTGACTATTCACTCTAGGATTGCAAAGGGACCAATTCAGGAGATGGAAAAAGGGATAATTGTAGAGTTCACTCAGACCTACTCCACCAGCAAGAAATTAAACGTTTTGAACAATGCAGAGTAATATTCAACCTGCTAGAAGTGGCAAGATTATAACATTTTCACTTTAGTTGATGCACCTATGAAACAAAGAAGTGGCCAAGAGGGAACTAACCTCAATGGAAAGATTTGTAAGAAACACACCTAAGCTCCAGGGGCATATCAAGTATTTATAAATACTGATGAATGACAAACAAAATATTGTGACATCAGTATTGCATTTCCCAGCTTGAGAAGTCTCTTGACCCCAGGGCTTTGCTGTCATTCAGGATCCCCCAGTCTTCTGTGGGCTAAGATGAAGCTATTGCAGCCGGTGAGGTATTTTCTCTGAATACTGGTATTGCGATGTGTGAGTGTGTCTGTGTATACATTCAGGTATTTATTGGTTATAATCATCTGATGTATTCTATGTATATATTTAATTGTTTCCATGCTTTCCTTTGACAGAGTTTATTTCTCGTGTCTGATTACTTCCATTTAACAGTGCCAATTTCTTGTTGTGGACAGCCAGTATTATCATCATTATTATTACTTGCTGTGTTCTATTTCTCTTGCATTTGATTTATGAATGTTTCATTATTTTACTCTGCTTACTTGTAAGTGTTTTATTATTGCTTGCACATATATATATATATATACCCGCCCCTGTTTCGGGGGCCCTTGAACAGTAGAGGTATTCCACCTCTTTTCGGGCATTTTTGCATTGCACAGATTTAGCCCCTGCTCGTAGGGAAACGCTGAAACAAGGGCTGTGGCGAAGTGAGGGGACTCGAGGGCTTGACTTATTTGTTTGGGAGATCGCTATTGACATCACGGATCCTGCCATAGGCGCCGCAGCGGGATTCCAACTCCATTCCCTCCCTATTCCACCGGCCTGGGCTGCTTTCAACATGAGGCATCCTGGGAGTGGTAGTTCAGGACTTAACCATGAACTCCCACAGGTGTGCTGCATTGTTCAAGGGAGGGGCGGACCTACGCCAATAATAACAACTATTTTTAGGCAGCAGGAAGTCTCAACACAACAGGATTGCATCGGGTGCAGGGCACTGAAGAAGGCACACCCCGCCGAAATGCATTTGCCGCCACCCTTGCTGTTGCTCTGAACAATAAAGCTGGTCTCACCTGTTCCCCTCCGGGTCCTGCCTCGTTCTTTGTTGGAGGACGATTTTGCCATATATATATATGTGTGTATGTATATATATATTCACTGAAAAAACCATAGGTTTCAGGCCATATATAGTTAGGAATTAGCATTTAAAAAACCTTGCAAATTCACTGAAAAAACCATAGGTTTCAGGTCATATATAGTTAGGTATTAGCATTTAAAAAACCTTGGAAATTCACTGAAAAAACCATAGGTTTCAGGTCATATATAGTTAGGTATTAGCATTTAAAAAACCATTGAAATTCACTCAAAAAACTATAAGTTTTAGTGGTGTTATAGTTAGCTGGCCATTTTACTCATACAAAACCATTGAAATTGCTGATGATGTCACATATTACTTCATTCATGACATGGTCAGTGACATCACTGATGACATCACTGATGACATCTCAAATGACATCACTGATGACATCACTGATGACATCATCCAGTGACTGTGTGTTTCTGTAAAGTTTAAATATGTTTTACATATTGAAGAATGAGTAGATGTATAAGTGCCTGGATGAAGGATTTAGTAGGTGCGTGACTGACTGTTTGAGTGAGTGAGTGATTAAATGTGTCTTACTGAATGCATGGGTTAGTGACTAAACTGTCTAAATGTGTGCATCAATATGTCTGCTGTTGTGTAAGATGCTGTATGTGTTGATCAGTAGCTATATGAGTGGCTATATGGGTCATTGATTGGTTGCCCAAGTATTTGTATATGAGACTGTGTCTGTGTGTGGATGACTGGGAGGTGTGGAAACAGCTGTATGGGCGGTTTACTGTGTGCATTGGTGTGTTGGTGACTGAATGTATATCTCAGTGCTACATGTCCAAGTAAGTACATATGTAAAACACAGTGCATGTGAGAGTTGGTATATATAAATGCCTATACATGAGAGCCAGTGATTATGCAAGTGGCTGTATGGATCAATGTGTACTTGTATCAGTGATTGTTTAAGAGAGTAAGTATGTGTTAGTATATATTGAATAAGTAAGGTGTTGTGTGTATAACTGTATAGATGAGGAAATGGGAGTGTGATTGATTTTTTGCATGACTGACTAGGTGTGTGAGAAACTCCATGGATGAGTGAAAGTGTGTGAGTGTCTCTATAGGTGTATAAGTGCATATGATAGTATTGTATTGATGAGTGACTGTATGTATGAGTGATTGTATGGGTGAATGAGTGGATGTGTGTGTAGACCTAGGCTATATTAAGGTTATATTAGAGTGTGAGGAGGTGCATTGTATTATCACATGAATGATATCATCAGTGATATGATCAGTGATGTCAAATGAGATGTCATCAGTGATGTCATTTGAGATGTCATCAGTGATGTCATCAGTGATGTCACTGACCATGTCATGAATGATGTAATATGTGACATCATCAGCAGTGGATTGCGGGTGCGCGAAATATAGTTAGTCCAACTAACTATATAGGAGCAATTTCAATGGTTTTGTATGAGTAAAATGTCCAGCTAACTATAACACCACTAAAACTTATAGTTTTTTGAGTGAATTTCAATGGTTTTTTAAATGCTAATACCTAACTATATATGACCTGAAACCTATGGTTTTTTCAGTGAATTTCCAAGGTTTTTTAAATGCTAATACCTAACTATATATGACCTGAAACCTATGATTTTTTCAGTGAATTTGCAAGGTTTTTTAAATGCTAATTCCTAACTATATATGGCCTGAAACCTATGGTTTTTTCAGTGAATTTGCAAGGTTTTTTAAATGCTAATTCTATTAGCGGATAACGTTTTTATATATTCAGACGTTTTTTTAATGCTAATTCCTAACTATATAAGGTCTGAAACCTAGGGTTTTTTCAGTGAATTTCAAAGGTTTTTTCAATGCTAATTCCTAACTATATAAGGCCTGAAACCTATGGTTTTTTCAGTGAATTTGCAAGGTTTTTTAAATGCTAATTCCTAACTATATAAGGCCTGAAACCTATGGTTTTTTCAGTGAATTTCAAAGGTTTTTTAAATGCTAATTCCTAACTATATATGGCCTGAAACCTATGTTTTTTTCAGTGAATTTCAAAGGTTTTTTAAAAGCTAATTCTATTAGCGGATAACGTTTAAATATATTAATATCCTAGTGGGACCACCTGAGCACCCTAAGGGGTCAGGGTGTTTCTACCCTGCCCCCTTTTTGTGTTCTACACGTTTGTTTTTCTGCTTTTTTGTGCCTCAGTCTATTAAGACCCAAGATGGATGCCAACACTTCCTGGTTAGAAGTGTTGACAGCCAATGAGCATGCAGCTTTCTCGGGAAGGCATGCTGATTGGCTGTCACTGTCTGTCAACACTAGCACAAGATAGATGCCAACACCTCCTGGTTAGAAGTGTTGACAGCCAATGACCATGCAGCTTTCTCGGGAAGGCATGATGATTGGCTGCCACTGTCTGTCAACACTCAAAACCAGGAAGTGTTGGCAGCCATCTTGTGCCTTGTTAGAACCAAGGCACAAGAAAGCAGTGAAACAAAGGTGTGAAACTCACCCCCGACCCCCTAGGCCTGCTCAGGGGGTCCCACAAAGACCCCAAAGGTAAATGTCGGGGTACGCGTACCGTGCGCGTACCCCGCGATTTAAAAAAAAATAAAATATTTTTTTTTGCCTTGGGGGTCCTTGTGGGACCCCCTGAGCAGGTCTAGGGGGTTGGGGTGCTTCTACCCTGCCCCTTTTTTGAGTTCTACACGTTTGTTTTTCTGCTTTCCTGTGCCTCAGTCTACCGAGGCACAAGATGGCTGCCAACAGTTTCTGTTTTGGAGTGTTGACAGACATTGGCAGCCAATCAGAATGCATCTCGAGCTCAAAAGGTAAGCTTACAGTAAGCTTACAGTAAGCTTACACGTAAGCTGCTATAGATATATACATTTTTTTGAACCTAAATTACTCAAAATCCACTGGAGTACATATCTTGAGACATAGCAAAGGCACATCGGGCTACCAGTCCCTACAATTTTTCCAAGTTTGGTGAAAATCCATTCAGCCGTTCGAGCTAAAAGTGCGACAGACCGCCCTATGGAAATTAACATGGGGAAAACACGTTTTGGGACCCCCCTTTTATCTCGGCCCCTGCTTGACGGATCCCCCCCCAAACTTTCAGGGGAGGACCGGAGCGCCGCGAGGCAAAGTTGCTGAAAAATTCAGGCAGATTCCTCAACCGGCGCCAAAGTTATTCCCAATAGAATGTTGCTATTTCCCTATGGAAATCAATCCTAACTATATATACCTACTGGCTATCGCCAGTAGGTAATATATATATATATATATATATATATATATATATATATATATATATATATATATATATATATATATATATATATATATATATATATATATATATATATATATATATATCTATATATATCTATATATATATCTATATATATATAGATATATATATATATATATATATATATAGGTATATATGTATATAATGTCATGTGACACGTTAGAGAAATAGGAACAATAGCAAAACATTCAATTAATTATTGCCAAGGCTCTCCATAATTTATGCTTTAAAAGACATTGTGACTACACAACTTATATGTGAAAATGACATCAAGATTTCTTTCTTTTATATGAAAAACATTTTTTGACATGGTCAGTGACATCACTCATGACATCACTCATGACATCTCAAATGACATCACTCATGACATTACTCATGACATCATCCAGTGAATGTGTGTTACTGTAAAAGTTAAATATGTTTTATATATATACCCAAGGTGTATTGAAGAATGAATGCATTTACAAGTGCCTAAAGGAATTATTTCATATGTGCGTGACTGACTGTATAAGTGAGTGATTGAACTTGTCTTACTAAGTGCATGGGTGAGTAACTAAACTGTGTAAAAGTCTGTATTAGTCTTTCCGTTGGTGTGTAAGCAACTGCATGGGTTGCTGAATAGCAACATTAGTGTCTATATAGGTTATTGATTTGTTGTCTGAGTATCTGTATGGGTCCCTGAGTATCTGTGTGGGTGGGTGCGTGGGGGAGTGTATGAGTCTGTGCATAGATGTCTGAGTGGGTGATTCAGTGGTTGTATGGATTAAAAAGTGCATCTGGGAAGTGCTGTATGGGTGAGTTAGTGTGTCTATGGGTGTGTTGGTGAGTGAAGGAATGTCTCAGTGGTATATCTGTGACTAACTACATATGTTTTAAGGTGCGAATAGGCGATGTTACAGTGCATAATGATGTGTTCCATCACATCTCTGTCTAATTTTAAGGACCTGGTGGACCGTACTGTAGGCCTGAGCCAGCAGGCAGTGCTGCCCTACAGATACGTGTTGAGCGCAGTGCTGGGAGAGAGGTGGGGTGGGGTGCATGAGCCTGGGTCCGTAGGTGCAAACAAGCGATGTTGCCGCGACCAATGATGTGATCTCTGACCTCATTCAGTGACATCTCTGTCTCATTTTCAGAACTTTCTCGACTGTACTGTACGCCAGAGGCAACGGGCTGCGCTGCCCTACAGACACATGTGTTTTTTTTATAACAAATTTTTATTGGTTTTTATTGGTTTAAGACAAAGCATACATCAATTGGAACAGTCCCCACCTCCCCACACTGACATTCAGGTGGGTCCGTCCGATGGAGTACTCAGTAGTAGACCCCAAAGTAAGCTCGACCCATCGGATTCAGACCCATAAGGACGACCTTAATGAAATGTTCATAGCATTCAAGGGACTTCAAGGGTAAAACACAACATCCTCCCCCCACCCCCACCCCCCGCCATCGGTGACTTGAATCAGGACAGTCGCTGTGGGTATGAAGCTAAGGATTGTCAGTTAGTGAATCATGCAATGTACCTGTCGTGGTATGGGTGCACCGTCTAATTATGGTGTTAGTCTCCATGAACAAGTCGTGTATCATAGTCGCGTAGTGTTTGCACCAGGGCCTCCCACGCTTGCGCCGCCTCCACAGCCTTATCGTTCTGCTGTCGTCGCGCTAATTGGAAACGCAATGCACTCTCCCCACCCGCCCATTTAAGAAACTCGGCGCACCACTTAGTATCCGCCGGGCCCATTTGTGCCTTCCAGTGTCGTGTAATTTCGCTAAAATGAGTCCCATATCTATAAATTTGCTCGAAATCTTGTTTTTAGGGGTGTGCGGGAACCAATGGAGAACCCCAACAGCCATGTCAAACGGTAGATCGCGCTCCGACACCGTGTTAAGTGTATCTCCCACCTTTTGCCAGTAAAGACTCAAACTAGGGCATGACCAGAGCATGTGGGCAATCTCCACTCCCGCCGTCCCGCATCTAGGGCAAGCCGCGGTATCAAAATATTTCTTGATCCGTCCTGGGGTCAAGTACGCCCGGTGAAGGATATAAAAATGGACCAATTGAAATCGCGCATTACGCATGCTCTTCCAGGCCCGACGTCACAATTGTGCCCAAACTGTTTCGGGAATTTCCTTCCCTATATCCGCTTCCCATTTATTCTTAAGCATCTCTAGCGGCGGCAACCCCTCATTAAGCATTCGGGCATACAGGCACGTAACTGCCTTAACCGTACCAGCTGCCATCATGGTATACTGGCAGGCCATCGTCATTGTTGGCTCGGTCGTCCCCTCCTTCCAATGTATTTGTATTGCCCTCGTGAGTGCCGTGTGTAACAGGAAGTCGCCTCTAGGCAGGTCATAGCGGTCTAAGAGCGCCGGGAAGGACAGCGATACCCCGTCCTCATATAAATCTCCCAAGACCTGTATCCCCGCATCCTCCCAGGACTGTAGCTTTGACCAGTCCCCGCCATGTGGTAACGCCGTCAGCATTCCCAACGGGATTTCCGGGGCATAAGGGTGTCTCACCCCCGCTTTGCGCTGCGTACGGTTCCAGCATAACCTAAGCGTGCGTTCCTCTTGCGTGAGTTCACCGAGGGCTAGTCTCTGCTGCATGGCTATATAGGAAAGTACATGCCTGGGTATACCCAGACCCCGCCTATCCTCCGGCCCTCGGAACTCACGTGCTATCTCCTGGGTATAAATCTGTAATTGAGCCACTAGGTAATACCCTTCAAAATCTGGAACAGCCAAACCGCCTTCCGATTTAGGTCTCATTAGTGTTGCAAGGGCCACTCTACGTCAGCCCGTTCCCCATAGAAAGGACACCACCAACGATTTCAAGAGGCGGAAGACAGCGGAAGGGATCCAAATGGGGAGCGTTCTAAAATAATACAGTAGGCGTGGAAGTGCCACCATTTTCAGCAGCGCTACTCGGCCCGCTACTGACAGCGGGAGGGTCGCCCAGAAGGACATGCTACCTTTTAATGCCCCGATACAACGAGAGATATTGCCCTCCAGCACATCAGCCGGGGCATGGTATATATAGACCCCCAAGTATTTCAGACAGCTGGGTTCCCATCGGATTGCCCGTGTCATAATGGGTTGGGGTTCTCCTCTGCGTATCGGGAACAGGCATGTCTTGGGCCAGTTTACCCTAAGGCCAGAGATTGCACCGAAGGTGGTCAATAGGTCATCCGCTACCCCCAGGGCCCCGTCAGCATCCTCCAGGAAGAGCAACAGGTCGTCAGCGTAGAGGGAAATGCGCTGCTGTCCCGTTAAGCTCCGTAGATCCTTGTAATGAGCTCCCGTTTGGACCGCCATCGCGAGGGGTTCCACCGCCAGTGCAAAGAGCAACGGGGATAATGAGCACCCCTGCCGTGTGCCTCTTTCCACCGAGTATTGCGGGGATATCAGCATACCCGACTTTACTCTGGCCTTCGCCGAAGCATAGAGCACAGAGTTCCATCTCAGGTATCCGTCACCTATTCCGTAGCACCCGAGGACCCTATATAAGTATTCCCACTCGAGGCTGTCGAATGCCTTTTCCAGGTCAACCGACAATATCATGGGGTGAGGGGCTTCCGCATGATCCTCTTCCAGTACCCGCATCAAGCGGCGTATGTTCATGGTGGTATTACGTGTAGGTATAAAACCTGCTTGATCCACATGAACCAATGTGGTCATGTGCTCCAACAGTCGGGAAGCCAAAATACTACTCAGGATTTTGTAATCCGTCGTGAGCATCGATAGCGGTCTATAGGACGCTGTGTCATTGCTCTCCTTATCGGGCTTAAGTAAAGGGATCACCAGCCCTTCGCGCATAGAATGCGGTAGCCGACCCAGTTCCTTCGCCTCTCTGTATACTGCCAATAGCCGGGGAGCTAACAGGTCGACGTATGTGGCATAAAACTCAATAGGCAAACCGTCCAACCCTGGGGTCTTATTACGCGCCATCTGTTTTATGGCGCGGTGAATTCCCCCCAGTTCAATGTCTTTGCCCAGTTCCTTTGCCTGCTCTGGGTCTAGCTTCGGGAAGTGGAGAACCTCCAAAAATTCACTGATGGCCGGAGATCCAGCCTCTAGTTTTCTCCTATACAGAGTCTCATAATAGGTCGAGAAGCTGCGCAGGATTTCGGGCTGGGTATACACCTCCTCCCCCTCAGCCGTGCGCATGGACACGATAGGGGAGCCTCTTCGCGGGGGGTTGGCAAACCAGGCCAACAAGGCTCCTGATTTGTCTCCTTCTGCTTGGGATCTGGTTATGTATGTCTTGTGGTCGAAGCTGCGCAACGTTTCTATCTCAACCGCTACCGCTTCCTTCGCTGCCGCACATTGTTGCTGTAGTTCAGAGTAGTTTTTTGTCTGCCCTATCGAGGTCGTGTAATAGCACCCTACGCACTCCCACTTTCTGAGCTATACAAAACCCCCTGACAACTACTTTGAATGCATCCCACTCTGTCGCTCTCTCCCCAGTCATGCCACCATTCTCTGCAAAGTATTGGGTTATCCTCTCCTCTAAGTCTTTTTGGAAAGGTGAGTCTTCTAGCATCTCGGGGCGCAGTCTCCAGGTAGGAACACAGGAGACTCCCGGGAACCACCGGATGGTGACCAGTAACGGATTGTGATCAGAAATCGTCCGTGCAAGGTATTCGGTGTTCACTATCGCCGGTACCAGCGTCGAGGAGCACAACAACGCACCTAGCCTCACATGCAGCTCATGCATTCCCGAAAAGAAAGAGTAATCTTGGGTGTGTGGATGCTGGGCACGCCAAACGTCAGTTAGACCCCATCTCGATTGCCACTCCAGCCTACCTCTAGCTATGCGCCGTGTTGGGGAGTCCGCCAGCGGGGGGTGTGACCTATCAAGGTCCACATCCAACACCAAGTTGAAGTCGCCTCCTAGCAGCAGGGGTCCTACCAAAAAGTGGGCCAGGGAGCCTGACAGCATCGCCAGAAAGGCCAGCTGGTCCACGTTGGGCGCGTACACGCTGCAGATGGCAACATCCTTGCCTCCTAATTTCCCCGTGACTGCCACAAACCGCCCCTCAGGATCTACCACTTGTTTAGTAACGTGAAATGGGATTCCAGCCCTGATCCAAATCAACGCGCCCCTAGCATATGCTGAGTATGTAGTGTTGAATACCTGGCCTCGCCATCTGCGCTGTAGTGCCAACCCCTCTGCCTTCGTCAGATGTGTTTCCTGCAATAACGCTATCTGGGCCCCTCTACGTGTTAAGCATGCATGCACTTGGTGTCGTCTCGACATGGTATGTAGACCACGAACATTCCAGGTAATGCATTTCAAGTTAGACAGTTCACCCATTGTCCCTCAAGGCACCCCACCCTTTCCTCCTCCCCCCAACCCCGTATTTCGAGTTCAATAAATCCTCAACACCGATGGCGTGTTCATTCCCCAACAATATAACATCTCCCAATGCCCCCTCCCCCCCAGAACAGGACCCACAGATCGCAATCTAGTTCCCATCCAAACACTCCCAGTAAGAACAGTCAAATAAACCTAACGGTAGTTACCGTAGGAATGCCGTAAGGAAAAAAGGGGGGGACGAGGACCAACGGGTAGCCACTGTCCGCCCGAGCTACCAACGGGCGACCGAGCCCTATGAAAGTTCGCACATCGCCAAGCTTCCCTCCCTACCTCCCCACAAAACCACCACCAACCTCCCTCTCTGCCTCAGTCAGCAATCAGGACATCCCAGTCCATGCCGCTGTGACAGCTGCTCAGCAGGGGATCTCACTGTTCATCCAGCATTCCTTCAGCTGTCTCTGGTGTGACCGTGGGCAGTGGCACACTGTCAGTTTCCGAAAACTCGGTTTCAGAACGGTCATCGCCTCTGCCGGACTCCGTGCCTTCCGTCATGGGGGCATCCTGCGATCCCGAAATGTTGGACACCACTTCTAGAACACCCCGCCGCTCCGCCGCCGTCTGCGGCAGTGAAGGGCGTCCCAGTCTCCTGCGCCGATTGCGTATCCGCTTGGACTTCCGTCGCCGTTATTCCTCCGGTGCCGTTGCAAAGTGCAGGTCAGAGCCGTCTTTACCTGCTCGCTTCATCTGGTGTGTCAAAAAATTTGGTGGTGCCATCAACTATTATCCGCAGTTTGGCCGGGAACAGTAAGGAGTACTGGATGCCCTCACTGCGCAGTTCACGCTTTATCGCCAGGAAAGAGGTCCGTTTGCGCTGCGTGTCATATGTGTAATCCGGGAAAATGTTGACATTACTGTTTTCCAGCTGGAAGGGGCCATTCAGGCGGGCATTTTGGAGCAGTTTGTCCCTGTCCTTGTAGTGCAGCAATCGCGCCACCACTGGGCGCGGGGGGCGTCCCTGCTGCAGCGGGCGAGATGGGACCCTATGTGCCCGTTCCAGCGTATAAAAGGAGGACAACCCTTCCGGCGCCACCACTGTCTGAAGCCAGTCTTCCAGAAAGCGTACCATATCCCCTCCTTCAATTTTTTCCGGAAGGCCTACAATTCGGGTATTGTTCTGGCGGTTACGCCCTTCAGCAACTTCCGCCCTCTTCTCCAGCGCATCTAAGCGGTCCAACACCTCAGTCATTGTGGTCGAGAGGGCCTTTTGCGCCGGCTCCAGGGTGCGGACCGTGTCCTCCACCTCCTTGACCTTGTCAGAGAGCTTACCGTGATCCGCTCTAAGCAGCCCAAGCCCCGTTGCCACCTGCGCTATGTCCTGCTGGAGGGCCGCACGCGTATCCATTATAGCCGTCAAGATCTTGTGCAGTTGTTGCTGCAGGTGTGGATCTCCTGTCGTTTCCGGGTCCCGCAGATCTCCTTTGTTCGGCAATTCCGTGTCCGACGTGGATTGCATGGCGCCCTTGGGTCTCTTTAGTTTCCCCATGATAGGATCAGCGTCCAACGTCGATGGTCACAAGCAGAGGACGAGCCGCCCAACGACAGCTGAAGCCGGTCAAGGTCCGCCCCAGTCAACAGCTCCCCGGTAGCCGGGAGGATTCTTATTCAGGCGGGCGCTCCTCGATCCCCTCCAAACGACCAGAGCAGGCCAGCCCGTCAGCGGCTCGCAGGTCCCAGCTGGCACCTCAATCCAGGGCAGCAGCAGCCGGTGGTCGCTAGTTCCCCGCACACAACGGCACCCGCGGGCTGCAAGAAGGAGCAACCGGGATTCCCCCAGGAGTCCAACAACCGCTTAGTAGCAACTTCAGGGGCAGTTCAGCAGTGGTCGTATAATTGCAGGGAAGGGGCCTCTCCCAGTGACCCAAGGCCAGGCAAAGAACAGAGGGGGGGGAGGACTCGACCGGCCCACCCAACGAAGCCAGCTGCGGCCCGGCAGCAGTGGAGCCTTAGTTCTGCCGCCACAGCGCCCTTCCACCTATGTCGCCGAGGCCGCCGGTCAGTCCCTCTCCGCTGTCTCACGCAGGAATGGTCTCATCAGAGCTCCCGTCCGCTCTCACCTCCCTACAACCAGCTGCGGCGGGCAGTGCGAGCACACGAGGGGGGGATCAGGAAGGGTCCGCTCGGCCCTCTGCGGCGCTCCCGCTTCCAGTCGTCTTTCCCAAGCACAGATGGGCCAAACAGCAGGATCCGCCACCTCTCAGGGGATCTCCACAGCGTGGTGCGCGCTCCGGTGCAGGCCACAGCACAAGGGGGGGGGGGCAGGTCACAATACCTCCTCCCAGTCGCCAAATTGGACTCAGCAGCCTCAGGGTTGATGCCGCCTGGCGCTCCCGTCGTCTTCAGAGGCACTCCGTTATGTCCGCTAGGCCTCGGAGGAACGATCCGGTCGCCCCGCCCCCGCAGGCACGGCCGGCGGTGAAAGTATGCCGGTCGCCCTCTGCAGCTCAAACCACCAGCGCGGCTCTCCCGATGTCTAGCTGTGCGCCGGGTGTCACCAAGCAGCCCCGGTGGCGCGATCCGGGAGTGGAGGGGACCGCAGGCCGCTCAGAGGCTTTGGCCGCCCGGGAGCTCAGATCTCTCCCGCGGGCGCCATCTTAGGTCCGGCGTCATCGGCCCCCGGGTCGATTCTCATGCGAGCTTCCACGGGACCTCAGGGCTACTTGAGCAGCGCCGTACCGCTCCGATGAGGGAGAACCCCTTCCCCCGTCATTCAAGGGGATAGAGGGGTCAGCAAGCAGCTCAGGTCAGGATAAATGCCGGCTCGATCACGGAGCTCGGCTCTCAAGCAGCCACCGCCATCGGCGCCAAGCCACGCCCCCCCTGCCCTACAGACACATGTTGTTGAGCACAGTGCTGCGGAAGGGGTGGGGTGCATCAGCCTGAGTGCGCAGGTGCGAACAACCGATGTTGCCGTGCGTAGTGATGTAATCTCTGACCTGATTCAGTCTCATCTCTGTCTCATTTTAAAGACCTGCTGGACCGTACTGTAGACCAGAGCCAGCGGGCAGCGCTGCCCTAAAGACACATGGCATTGGCTTTTAGGGCAATATAGTGAGCTCATAACTAAGTGTACATGCACACAGCCTTCCCCCACTGCATAACACGCGCACATTATGCTTCTACCATGCGCTCTGTTCCTTTGTCTGTGAATCTTCATATAACATATTATTATTTAACCTTGTGTATTCTCGTGTACGCCAACTCCTCTTTGAACCATGATTACCACTAACAGTTGGTAGATCGTACTTCAAAAACGAAGGATGCACTCAACTGCTGTTTTCTATTAAGCTTGCAATAAACCTTCATTTACCTTCAGACATTTCCACCATTAAATTAGTTCGCCCTTTTCAGACACTAGATTGATGGACCCAAAATGGGCGGAGCGGGAGCTCACCCCACGATGATGCCCTGGGTATTCTGACGCCTTCCATCGTGGTATCAAGACACCGTCCCCGACTGGAGACCTGCTCTCCTACCTACAAGCGTACCCTGGACTCGGAGCTTGCACCAAGACGTCGTTGGACACACCGATAGTGGCAGGTGAGCAGTGAAGCCTCGTGCGCAAGACCTACAATCAGTGCTTAATTTGTAAAATATGAAGTCCAGGTGCTCAAATGTTTGTTGGAGGTCACACCTACTTTTCCAGGCTCGACCCACTTCCTCCAGTGGCTCCAACCCATGTCCTTTATTGCCTCCACCCACATCCGTTCCACTGGCAGGCTGAAAGCCAGATGTAATATCCGTTCTAATTTTCAGCAAGGGAGCCTTCCTCAAATAAGGTTTTGATGGGAGGTTGCCCCGCCATGCGAACATTTTGAAAAAGATTAAATCAAAAGTGCATGTAAATTACAATTTTGGAGTGAATAAGCTAAAATTACTAATGTATTGAACACGTGAAATATTCCAGTGCTCTATGTGCCGATTTAGGGAACGGATAATACTGGGGTATGTGCAAAAGTTCTTTGTTTTGTCATTTTTAGCAGAGTGTAATTGTGTGTCATGAGTTTAAATATACAACTTTTACATACTTGCTAATATATCAGAAAGGAATCTTCAGAAGCACTATGCTGCAGTAGGAAATTGTTCCCGCTGTAGCAAGCGGCTTACATCCCCCACTCATATTATCCCCTGTGATGTTAAACACACTATTCCCACACCAGACCCAATCATCAATATCCTACCATACCTGAACATCCGCAGCTATTATTGAGTCACAGGGAATTTCATTCCTCACTACCTTTGATAGACTCAAAAGGAACATTTCACATAAGTGCCTGAATTCATCCAATGTCGCAGATCAGAGTGAAAGCTTTACCCATCATGCCTCCTAGTGTACCCTATAAACAAATGCTGGCCACTCGGTCAATTCTGCACAGCACATGTTCACCATCTGTGAGTTTGCACAAGAACCAGACTGCCAGACCTACCCACTGGCAGGCTGAAAGCCAGATGTAATATCCGTTCTAATTTTCAGCAAGGGAGCCTTCCTCAAATAAGGTTTTGGTGGGAGGTTGCCCCGCCATGCGAACATTTTGAAAAAGATTAAATCAAAAGTGCATGTAAATTACAATTTTGGAGTGAATAAGCTAAAATTACTAATGTATTGAACACGTGAAATATTCCAGTGCTCTACGTGCCGATTTAAGGAACGGATAATACTGGGGTATGTGCAAAAGTTCTTTGTTTTGTCATTTTTAGCAGAGTGTAATTGTGTGTCATGAGTTTAAATATACAACTTTTACATACTTGCTAATATATCAGAAAGGAATCTTTAGAAGCACTATGCTGCAGTAGGAAACTGTTCCCGCTGTAGCAAGCGGCTTACATCCCCCACTCATATTATCCCCTGTGATGTTAAACACACTATTCCCACACCAGACCCAATCACCAATATCCTACCATACCTGAACATCCGCAGCTATTATTGAGTTACAGGGAATTCCATTCCTCACTACCTTTGATAGACTCAACAGGAAAATTTCACATAAGTGCCTGAATTCATCCAATGTCGCAGATCAGAGTGAAAGCCTTACGCATCATGACTCCTAGTGTACCCTATAAACAAATGCTGGCCACTCGGTTAATTCTGCACAGCACATGTTCACCATCTGTGAGTTTGCACAAGAACCAGACTGCCAGACCTACCCAAGCATCATGCCTTAGCAACTCAAGGTATTTCTGCTATAGATAAGTGGCACAGAAATAAAGTGTTTAAGGTAATGAGGTTATAGCCCTAAAACCAGGGGCTATGAAATATCTGAGGAACATATGGAATTCTCTAAGCTCATTGTGCACATGTAATAATCTCTTAAAGATTACTGATTATTCAGGTAGTCTCTGTTGCCAGGGGACAAATAGAAGTGAGTGCAACATTAACACCTATTGGCCATTCAATATATGCGCTTCTAGAGTATACTGCAATCAAGGGGTTGTAGTCTGTCAACCACTTCTGAGGAAGGTTATGGAAGCACAAACAGAAGCATCTGCAGAATGTCAATGTAATTATTGTACATATATCACATGTAATATTGGCCACAAGACTGATCCCTTTGCAAATCATCAAAGAAAGATCCTAATTGCCAAATTGTTGTTTGATTAATTTGTTAGGCTTGTCTTGAACCCAGGAACATTTATTAGCAGACTGACTTTAGCATGAGGGTGCAAAATATTTCAAGGAACGATTGGCATCACAGAGCTTGACATTGTGCTTTTGGCTCTTTTTCAAACAAATAAAGTCAAAGCGAATGGTCTGGCTGTCATAGAGTAAAGCGAACATTGCCATGTCCAAACGCTACAGTGGTTGTAATGATCACAATGGTAATAGTAGTAGAGGAGGCATGGTGATAATGGTGCTGTTCGTAATAATGGTAGTGTGATGATGGTAGTGACTATGGCTCACTGAAATTGTGACACCATCATTTAAAAAGCCTACTGCAGTAAAACAAACACACACAAAGGAGTAATGGGGCATCGGCTGTGGGTGCTTGGGTGCTGCATTTGCCTGGGGAATATTTACTATCTGGCCATGCAATGGTGAACCACATTGACATTGACAAAGCCAATAGCTCTTGCCGAGAACGATGGGCTTTGTCAATGCTTGTCATTCGTATGTGGCTACCTATTGTTTTGTGTGTGCCATAGCCTATGATGTAGTGGCTTCAGACTGCTGCATTAATTAGTTGCCTGAATTTATTTGGTTGTTTCCAGGACCGGACTGGACACCAAATGCAGCACTGGCAAAAATGTTCATACCAGATCTGCTCCCCACACTCTGCCTCTTTCTATCAAACCAGTCCCCTCTCTCTCTCTATTTATTTTATTTTTGAAGTTTTACATAGCACAAAATTGTCCCAATGGAATTTGAGCATTTTTATGAGCATACATGGTAAGAAGAAGTGTTTTGCCCAGAATCACAGGACTTTGAGTAGTTCCCCAGTTGCAAAGTCGGCAGCTTTGACCCTAACTTCACATACTCTCTCCTGACGCTACCGTTGTAGTTAACCCCAAGTAGTTGGAGAAAATGACAGAGGTGCCAGACGAGGCCCAGAAACTTCAAAATGCGCCTCCATGGTTTCCACTGATAGGCGAAGTAGCTGGTGGAATAAATGGCCTGGCTGGCGTAAGTGGTCACAGTCAGTTCATGACTCTGGTCCCACGGGCGCAGTGGCTGACTGCGGGCTTCTTAATTCCTTTAACTTTCTCATCTAGTGCTCCGGTGCGGCATCACCCTTTCTTCTCCATTATAGTGCTTTATGTTCAGTTTAACACCTGATAGATGTCTTAAAATTAATCATCTGCCCTGTGACTCCAGTGTACATGTACCAACCCTCGGGCACCATCCTTGGCAATCACTAAAGCTGCAAAGAGGATGGAATAGAAGCTCCTACAAGTGTTATTTCTGCAAGTGCACGGAATTGGGGTGAAATACGAACTCTAGGGGGCTGTGATGTTAAGTTTTCCAGGGAGGGGGCATGTGAGGAAGAAAGCAGCAAGGAAAGCAGAAGCAGTGCCCGAATCGACCCATTTTATTGGTGGACCACAGAAGCAAACGAGGTGTCTTTCTGATGTTACAAGACACCAGTAGAATGAATGAAGTCAAAGAAGGTGGAGTTAAAGTAAATTATGTGCCACATTAGCAAAATGTTGAGCTTTGTTTAATGTTTGGTACATGCTCTATTTTATACAAGATTTATAGCAGTCGAGTTCAGTAAGGGTTTTCATTGTACAAAGCAGGCTCCGAGCATTACTGGCACTGCCTGAAAAGATTGTCTTCGTTTTTCCTTAATACCTGAGGACATGTGAAGTAGCCTACAACGCTCACACAGCAGGCATGGCTGCTGCAGCATCGACCTGCATGAAACGTGATGCAGTGTGAGGTGCAGGCTTTAAATCACCTGGGTGTGGGAGGTTTACCATCTCAAACCGCTCTAAATCCGTTCACACCACAATAATGCCACTTAGAAGAATGAAACTATAAGTTTGTCAAATCCGCCAAGTGCTTGGGAGAAGGGCCCGTACCTTACATTGTCGTTACCTGTGGGAGTAGGCCGGCTGGCAGGGACTCTGGACATGACGACGACACACTGGCTTTGCCGGCGGGCCTGCACAGCCTTTAATACATGATTAGACAGTACTAGCACTACTGGCCAGGCCGCCGCCCGCCAGGCTGATTGATGCTGCCAGCTGCTCTCAACATGCCACGGGCCGACTTGGCGTTGGCGATGACTCGTCATGGCGGTGGCAGGTCAGGTGGGCGTGCTGTGGTAGTTATGCTGGGGCGTGGCACTGGCAATGTGGAAGAAAACATCTGCGCAGTGTGCACGTTGCCGCAGCCGTACAGCCCCTACCCCGTCCTGACCAAATCCAGCCCAAATCTCGGCCCAATATTGGCAACTTAGTGGCCCTGACGGACGTCGGACTCGGAACCACTAAGGCAGGGCTGCCCGCCGGCGAGGCGCGTAGTGCAGTGCACGTGCGCACGCCGCCCTCAACACATTAAAAATGTATTTAGATCAAAAGTGGACAGGAGGTAAATAGTAATGCAGGAATCTATTCCTCTGGGGGGGCTCAGCTCAGGTCGGGAAAAGATGAAAACACGCTTGCTGCACAATTAGGTAAATAAAATAGAAATGTGATATGTGAGAGCGTCAGTCAGTGCCAGCGAGAGTGTAGACCCGGCCCTGTCACTTAACTGCCGGTGCTAAGCACCGGAAAGCACCGGCACAAATTAAGCCCTGCCTACAATGGAGCACAGTGCGGGGGAAGGGGCTGGGGTGCAGCACCCTGGGTGCACAGGTGCAGGCAAGCGATTTTCCCGTACCTTATAATGTAATCTCTGCCCTCATTCATATGTTTCATTTTAAGGACTTGCTGGACCACACTCTTTCTCGCGGACCCCAGCGTCTTAGACACACGGGTGCCGGGAGGGTAAACACTGAGGGCTGGGTACAGTAGGCCGACGCTGTCTCCTCCTCCCTCTGTTCTTTTGACTGTCCCTCCCCTTGTCCCTTCTGCCCACTCCCTCTCCCTCCCATTCTCACTATCGTCCTTTCATTCGGACTACCTTTCTTTACCTCTTCCACATGGCACACATACTTATGTTTCTTTTTTGTCTTGCAGGTTTTGAACGCTGCTTCCACAGGAGTCCAACCCACGTATTTTATTTTACACTGTTGTTTGTTCTAATAAACTTACAATTTCCATTTATTTGTGATTTAATAAAGGTTATTTTTTTCTCCAATAATAGCTGAGTGTATAGGTCTTCTTTTTCTGACAACACTTGTCTTTACTGTGAAAAGCGTCTGTTTATAGGAGATTATGACAGCAGTTGTTATTTAGCGGTACACCTACCAAACATAATTCAACTGACTATTACACAAATGAATCCTGGGTAATTCTACAACTGCAAGAGTTCTATGAGTGTATCACTTTATAACACCATGAGTATTGCCCGTGTAATTACAGAACCAATAAGGCACTGCCTAGGACCACCGAGGATTCAGGGACTGCCAAGGCCCACCCTGCATATTTAAGTAAAGCCCCGGAGGGTGGCAATCCGTGGGCTTCAGTTGGCCTCGAACCACCCGAACAACTAGTAAACAATGCCCGGGAAGGTGACGGTCCCATAGGCTGCATAACGTCTCTGTGCCCTCCCGCGCCTAATTTACATGTGACATTAAGATCCCCAGTCCTACAGAGACCCGCAATATAATAATAGGATTGGCTACGGAACATTACCCACCAGGGTCCTCATTTAAATAAATGGGTGAGACTCTGCTTTTTTTTCTCCTCTCTCATTTTTACCATCCGGATCCGCTCTATTAAAGCGATACGAGGTTTTCCTCCTCTCGCTTCAACTAGTCAAACAAGGATTTACTATCACAGGGTGGAAGCCATGCACCCGCCCTCTAATAGCAGACACACATGTCCCGCGGATGCACACCCCGGGACATTGTATGAGCTGCGCCTGGGAGGTCGCGCTCCCTAGGACTATGATGCATTGGTTACTGCATAACTACAGAATTAGTATAAACGCATACTATCACTACTTACAAAAGTGTAGTACAGTGACCAGAGTGTAGTGAAGAGGCAGAAGAAGCGCAAAATCTAAAAATATCAATCCTACCAGAGGCCGGATGACATAGTTTAATGAGCCGACGACCCTGAGATGAGTAGAAACAGGTACACAAAGAAAACGGGTCTTCAGCACAAGGCAAGCAATTTTGAAATATTGGTGAGCGCTGCCTTCTTTTTATCTTCTCCCGCTCGTCGCCAAATTTATATAGTGAAGAGGCAGACAGCAGTGGATCCGATAAGTAGATTTATTGCAGGAAAACAAGACACCTTAAACAGCCACCAACAGGAGCAGACAGCAAGGCAACCATCTTCTCCAGCACCGTGTATAAACTCCCCAAGGTTCTCCTCATGACAGCCCTACATTGGGGGACGCCTCTTCTGACCTGTACGAACTTGTGGTTCCTGCTGTTGGCGTATTGCAGCTCCTACCTTGCCATACCTCGCGGAACCCGCTCCGTGGGTCCCGCAGCGCCGTGGGAGCCTTTGCTGGACTTGGAATTTCACCTGTGGGTGCGTGCACGCGTGCAGGGCTGCGAGCGTCGGGACTGGGACTCCATATCCCAGGAGTCCTGGTAAACCCGAGCCGGAGTCACCTGGCCGCTCTCCCTGCTAGCCCCGCCCCACCTATTAACTGTCTGCCTATAATTGCAACTAACTCTTCCCGCGGCGCGGGAGCGCGCGGGAGCGTTCCGGGAGAAGCCCGGGACAAGGGCGGGACCGTCTGTGGCCGTCAGGGGCCGAAGGAGGCTGGGCTGGGCCCGGTCCCTAATATCCTTACCCTGCCTACTGTTGTATTCGGGTTAGTCGGTCTCTGGGGCATCCTATATATTTAGGTCTTCCATAGTTATGTCTAGCTTACTACCTTCCTGTGTTGGGGTCTCGATCCTTGGGCCTCTTGATAAATATTTTGAGAAGGCAAACAAGGAAATTGACAAAGATCTATTACTAGCGGAGAAACGTGCTGAGCGTCGTCGCTCTATAGAACAACTTAAAAAAAAAACAATGACCTCCCCATTAGATCTAATTACTACTCAAGATTCGGGCAGTATTGGTAGGTTGGACAGAGATGTCGATCTATTCAGTACTGACCACATCCCTAGTATTTTTCGCGATCACAACACAACTCCCGTTCATTATGCTATCAATAGTGAGGACAATATATATAGCCCTCCTATTGTTTCTAATAGCCTTATTGACTTAAACACCCCAGCTGCCTCGACCATAGCCCCACAACTCCACTCTACCTTCTCTAATCACTCAATAGATATTGTAGCACCCTCTGAGATAATTCCGACACACACCAATAATGACAACGGAATTAAGTCTATGAATCTACGAAGGGTTTTTCGTTCTCCGCCAAGAAAAAAAAGGAGAAAGGACGGGGTTAAAAGAAAAGGCCTTAATCACCTGGGCTCTGCACCTCCTTTAGTAAACCCTAAAACTAAACCAACTGTTCCTCCCGTGAGGGAGGTACCATCAGGTACCCACTCCCATTCATCCCTCCTTGAAGAATTACCACCCATGTCCAAAAAAGAGTCTATAGAACTCTTTGACCAACTTTTTAAATCTTATATGCTCCCACTTATGGAGAGAGTTAGGATTCTGGGGGAAAAAATGGATTGCCTCTTAGCAACCGTCGATCCGAACACAATTCCCCACTCTACGAACCCTAAGGATCAGTCCCAACCAAAATGCCAGCCTAGTACCACCACTTTGATCCCAAGTAAACTTCACAAAACCAACGGAAACATAACCTCTAATAATACTAATGCCCCCCTAACATCAACTAAACTGACGTTAGTATCTAAGCCAGCCAAAGTGAAGTCTACGTCGGCTCCAACTAAACTGATCCCACCTATAAACAAGTCAACTATGTTCCCAGGGGTAGACAAATCCAAAACTATAACTCAAAGAGCATCAACTAACCGTAAGAACATAGTGGACTTACCTCCAGAGTCAGCTAACTTTGTCATCCTTTTAACCGGTGTTCCCCCGATTACAAATGGAAACTTTGAACACAATGTAAACCTGAAAAACAAAGTTATCTTTTGGCTGAGAACAAATAGACCCCTCCCGGCTCACCTAAACGGAGATATCCTCTCAGTAAGAAGATGCAACTGGGTGGGCCTTCGCCCGAAAGATATAGATGGAGACATTGTGATCATTAATTTTAAGGACCACAGAGTTGTTTCACATATAAGTGATTGGTACTCAGGAAACAAAGAAGGAGGTATTTCAACTCGAAACCTAAGCTATTTTTACCCAGAGGCTCTGCTTGGACCCCCTGTCTACGCCAGAGCTAGTAGAAACACCCATTCCCTGAACATGGCTAATTACACACCCCTCTTCTCCCGTCCTGCTAATAACCCCAACATTCCCTTTCCCCTCCCTCCCCGTCGTCACCCTCCTAGCCACATCCCCATACCAAACAATCATACAAACTACACCCAATTCAACGAGTATTGGAACATCCCGTTGCACAATCTGTATGAACCGTATTCGGGGTTGGACTCCAATGATTGACTTGTTTTGCCAATCCCAGATCTAGAGGCTAACCTAGATTGTACGGGTATGCTTTTTACCCCAGAGAAAGTTCCCCCTTATGGTGTAGCATCAAACTATAAGTTAACGCACTGTGGAAATGGGAAATTTGATCTTCCTGGTGGGGCCTGGGGTACGAAATTGGAAATAGAAGTTGAGGTTCAGGCTGTAGTGACTGCAGAGGTTGATGATAAGGTGATTGGCCTTAATGGTGGGTCTTTTAATGGTTGCCGGGAATCTGGGTCGTTAGTTTACGGTGTGGCCAAAACTGATAAAAGGAGCGACGATGTACCCCTACAGGATATACCAAATTATAGGGGGTCCTTTGATGATAATGTAGCTCCTCTTCCACAGGATGTAGTAGCCTCCCACTCCAAGGCCAAAACTAGTGTCCTGATGGTTTCAGGCGGTACCAAGCTTGGTAGCTGGAATATAGCTGGACTTGAGTCCCGTATGTGTATCCCGGACTGGGTGAATTTCATACAACAAGGCGATGCTTGGTCATTCCAGGAAACCTGGGCACTCTCATCGGTGTTCTTTGTTGGTTATTTAAATTTCAACAAACCAGCAATTAAAGGTCATAGAGGGCGTGCTATGGGAGGCTTGACTACCTGGGTTCGCCAGTACGAGGGCGTAAGAGTGGAGGAGGTACCAATTGATAGCCCTGATATATTAATGGTTAGTATAAGATCTTCTAAAGGCCTTAACATCCTTTTGATTAACATATATGTTAGGGGCACCCAGGGCGGAAGGGTTTCTCCAACCCTCCGCCTTTTGGATGATTTCCTATCAGGTGCATCTGTAGACGGGTTCACGGTTGTGATGGGTGATTTTAACTCATGTTTTGAACCCCTGAGCTGCGATGATGGCTTACTCACCGAGGTTGAAGATATGATTTGGGGTATTCCCCAGCTTGAGTTATCCCCGATAGGGAAATGGACACAATCCGCTACATTTATTAAAGGGTTGTGCCTAGACCAGGGCTTACGAGCACTAAATGGTAGAGTGCGATCAGACAGGACGGGTAGACATACCTTCAGCAACGGCAGACACAGTAGCCGTATTGACTATATTCTAGTCGATGTAAAGCTGTGGGCTGCAGTTGAGGATATGGTGGTCATGACCCGCCCGGAAAGTGATCACGACCCGCTGGTGGTGGAATTAAGGGACCACAGTTTTCTTGGGTCTGAGAGCTGTAGGCCAAATGTCGTTCAGGATGAAATCATACTTAGTAATGATATGAGAAGGGTACGTTGGCCAAAAGTCTCAGTTAATGTAGAGGCACGTAAGGAGATTAGATCTCTGGTATCTAACTCTCTGGAAGAAATATCTAGTTGTGGGTCACAGGATATCAATGCAATAATCACTAATATTCACACTAGTCTATTCTTGGAGCTGAAAAAGATGTTTGTGAAGTCTATCTCCAAGCAGGGTAGGAGGGGGAAACTAAAAACTATAACCTGGTTTGACGAGGAGTGTCGTCGGTCCCACGGGGATCTATTCAAAGCAATAAAGCAAAAGAATTTTAGCCAAATTAGGATTTGTAGGAAGGCATTTAAAGATGCTAAGCACAAAGCCAAGTCCAACTGGGATGAGGAATGGTGGTTATCATTAACCGAAGCATGTAGCTTTCGGAATATGCGACAGTTCTGGCATTTATTAAAATGGGGTAAATCCAAGGAAGATCGCCCAAGCCCCACTTCTGTTGGCCAACACCAGTGGGTAAGATACTTTGAGGAACAATTTAGGAACTATAGTAGTGCCCAGGTCGACATTCCCTGTCTTGCCCTGGTTCTTCCTCTCAAGTTCACGAGTTGTGAAGTTAAACATATCTTGCAACCTATTCCAAGGGGCAAGGCTCCTGGCCCGGATTGCATTCCAGCTGATTTATTTCAGCAGGATCAGGATCTCTGGGTCCCCTACATAGTCCATCTGGCTAATGCTCTAGCCTCTGGTGCTAAGGTCCCCGAGTCCTGGTTTGGGGCAGAAATCCTGCCAATCTACAAGAAAGGCGATCGGTCGGTTCCTTCCAACTACCGGCCGATTAGCCTTATAGATGCGGTACAAAAAATCTCAGCCCGCCTTGTTCTTGGCAGGATTCAGGACTGGATTAGCGAGTTCAACATTCTTACACCACTTCAGGCTGGCTTTCGGTCACATGTGAGCACCTTAGACCAGGCTTTTCGGTTCATTCTTCTTTATTGGAAGACTGTCATTCTAGGTAAAGGTATTCTCTATGCAGCCTTAGTGGACTTAAGGTCTGCATTTGACCTTGTCCCAAGGGCAAAGCTGTGGGACTGTTTAGTGAAGCTGGGTATGCCAGCTCCTCTTGTACGCCTCTTGGTGAATCTACACGCCCAAACATTCGCCCAAGTACGTTGGGGCAAACCAGGGGAGGTAACGGATAGATTCCCAGTCGCTAAAGGTGTAAGGCAAGGGTGTGTTTTAGCTCCTACCCTGTTTTCTTTATATATAAATGGGGTTACCAATTATTTTGCTAATCACCCCACTGATGCCCCGTCCCTGGCTGGAATGAAAATCCCGTTGCTCCTGTTCGCAGATGACACCCTTTTAATCTCTAAGACCAGACAGGGTCTACAACAGGCCCTAACAAGGTTTGAACTGTTCTGCTGCGAGCATGAGCTTGAGGTGAATGTGTCAAAAACCAAATTCATGGTACTTAGAGGTCACTCCCCGATTACAGCTAGGGTTACCATGCGGGGCACATCCCTGGAACAGACTAAACTGTTTACCTACCTTGGAGTTACGTTTAGTGAGACCCTTAGTTGGTCTCAACAGGTTGACCTATTGGCACTAAAGCATGTGCAGATAGGAGGAGCCCTGCTCAAAGAACATAAAAGCTCCTTTACCCGGCCTATGTCCCCATTAATGAAGATTTATGGAACGAAAGTTCTACCCTCTGTCCTGTATGGGGCAGAGCTTTGGGGCTACAGTAACCCTGATCCCCTGAAGGCTGCTCAAAATAAATTTCTTAGGGTGGCTATTGGTCTCCCACAGTCAACACCGCGGATCCCACTCCTGTACGATCTTGGGTGTCAGCCTGTGGAGGACCTAGCCAGATTGCGACCATTAGCATTCTGGCGCCGCCTCTGGACAGCGCCCGAACTTCAGCTCTATGCAAGAGCATGCATCGAGGTTAGGGATCTTCCTGGCTCCTCTAACATAGGTTGGTTTAAAGACTTAAGAACTACCTTGTGTGCTTTGGGGCAACGTGAACTATGGTCAAACCCCAATACTGCAACTTTCCCCTCCAAAAAGGATATGAAGTTACAATATTGGGACTGGGTAGTAGTCAATAGACATTCGGGATTGACTGTTAGTAACCATACTGGTACATTTGTTGTTATGAAGGATGTCCCCTGCTTTGAAAAATACTGGGATGCAATAACCAAGCCCCTGGACCGCAAATTATTTCACCAATATAGATGCGGTTCCTTGCCATTAAGGGAGTTTACCAAAACATGGGGCAAGGGTGGGTCTGGGCACTGTCCCAGGTGCTCAGGACAGGGCGAAAGTGTAAATCACTTTCTTTTTGTCTGCCCGCTGTATATTGCCCCTAGACTAAAGTGGCTAAGCCCAGTTTGTAGAAGCTTGGGAACACGTTCTGCAGCAAATGCTAGGAGGATACTAAAGACAGATCTGTCGCCCGTGATTGTAATTGGTGTAGCGAAATACTTGGGCTGGGCTTGGATCTTAAGAGCGAGGTTCATCAACTCGACTTAGGTTTTAGCCTAAAACCATAGGCTCTCCATCGACTGTGTGTAAATGTGTATCCACCTATTGTGCCCGAACTACTATGGCTATCTAATTAAGGATCTATTTGTAACCTTTTAAAACAATTTTCAAATGAAGTTTTGTATAAACGATTTAATATGGTCTTAGGATGTTTTTAACACTACCTATATTATTTTAACAACAACACATGTATTTTAGCTATTTGTAAATTGTGATGCATGTCTTTTATGATGTAATAATCGAATAAAGACTTCTTCGAATTGAAAAAAAATTGACAGCCCTACATTCTAACATTACATACTTACATTCTAGTAGAATTACATACTAAAATTCTACTATGACTTACATTGGAATACTACACAGAGCACATAACTTTACAGCAATGAGCTCATGGTTTCATCCACGAGTCTTGAGACCGTTAGGGGTGAGTAGTTGGCTTCCCACTCCCTGTATTACATAAACGCAGGCTAACACTACTTCCACAGGTATGCTACAGCGCCCAGAGCACATCACTTTACAGCAATGAGTTCACGTTTTAGGCTCACAGTTTAGTCCCCGAGTCTTCAGACCAGTAGGGGTGACTACTTCGCTTCCCACTCCCTATATACTATAAACGCATACTAACACTACTTACACAGTTATACTACAGCGGCTAGTATCCTACAGTTCCCAGAGCCAATCACTTTACAACAATCAGCTCAGTTTCATCCCCGACTCTTCACACCAGTAGCCGTGAGTACTTTGTTTCCCGCTTCCGCTATAGTATAAACGCACGATAGCTACAAAGACCAGACCACATCACTTTACAGCAGTGAGCTCACGGTTTCATACCCGAGTGTAGCACCATATCATATCAGCACCATGTCACTCTGAGCAACACCGCACTTTCAGACCGGTAAGAGTGACTACTTCGCTTCACACTCCCCCACAGAGGTTACAGTGCTCCTACCCTTCTCTTTCCCACTTTTTCCACCCTTTTTTCCCCTTAATCGCTTCAACGGAATCACAAAATGGCGGGCAACACTTCCTAGTTGCAAACGCTCATAGCGCTTGCAGCCAATAAGCAGCAAGCTCGTGTCCGTAACGCCTCAGCCAATCAGATGGCAGAATTCCCAAATATCGATATCTGTACATTTCGATATTTCCCTTCTCCCTGTAAAATTTGGGGTAATTCCGTTCACCCGTTCGACCTGTAGCCTTGTCTAAAGTTTCCTATGGAAATTAACATGGAAAAAACACATTTTGGGACACCCCTTTTTTCTCAGCTCCCCTTGTAGAATCACCCCCAAACCTTTAACATACCTGAAAATTTCATAAAGATTAATCAAACGATGCCAAAGTTATAAGCAAAACAAAAAATGCTCTTCCTATGGAAACTAGGTCCTAACTATAACTACCTACTGGCGACCGCCAATAGGTAATAACATATATATATATATATATATATATATATATATATATATATATGTATATATATATATATATATATATATATATATATAATATATATTATATATGTACACACACATATATATATAAAATGAGGGGTTTCATTTTGCCATAGAAATTTTATTACCTACTGGCAATAGCCAGTAGGTATATATAGTTAGGATTGTTTTCCAAAGGGAAATCGCAACATTCTATTGGGAATAACTTTGGCGCCGGTTGAGGAATCTTCCTGACATTTTCCTTAACTTTGCCTCGCGGCGCTCCGCTCCTTCCCTGAAAGTTTGGGGGGGATTCGTCAAGCGGGGGCCGAGATAAAAGGGGGTCCCAGAACGTGTTTTCCCCATGTTAATTTCCATAGGGCGGTTGGACTCACTTTTAGCCCGAACGGCTGAATGGTTTTCCACCAAACTTGGCAAAATTGTAGGGACTGGTAGCCCGATGTGCCTTTGCTATGTCTCAAGATATGTGCTCCAGTGGTTTTTACGAAAATTAACTTTGAAAAAATATATATTGGGCTACATTGGGCTATATATATGTTAGAGCCCAAATGTAGCCCAATGCAGCCCAATGTAGCCCAATGTAGCCCAAAGATGGCCACCAGAAACAAAAAAAAAACAAATGTAGCCCAAATATCAGCCAGATGGAGCTCAACTATAGCCTAATGACAGAATGTCCCAGAGTGTTCTAAAGAACAACTAGAGCGCTAACAGTCTTACTAATGACAAAAGTATGGCACACCTGAAGTCATCTTGATTGGAATAAAGTGTTAACACTTAAAACATTTAATTTGCAAAGGAACAAAATGAGGGGGTTCATTTTGCCATAGAAATTATGATTAGTGCTGAAGAAAGAAAAATTAGGGCACATTTTGAGTGACTTCTCAAATCCTCTTATATTTCATTAAAACAATTCTGATATGCAGTCTCCCAAGATGGCCACCAGAGACAAAAGAGCCTAAATGTAGCCCAAATATCAGCCAGATGTAGCCCAACTATAGCCCAATGACAGAATGTCCCAGAGTGTTCTAAAGAACAACTAGAACGCTAACAGTCTTACTTATGACAAAAGTATGGCACACCTGAAGTCATCTTGATTGGAATAAAGTGGTAACACTTAATACATTTAATTTGAAAAGGAACAAAATGAGGGGTTTCATTTTGCCATAGAAATTTTATATATATATATTTTCACTGAAAAAACCATAGGTTACACACCAGTTATAGTTAGGAATTAGCATTTAAAAAACCTTTGAAATTCACTGAAAAAACCATAGGTTTCACACCAGTTATAGTTAGCTGGAAATTTTACTCGCATAAAACCATTGAAATTCCCACGTTATAGTTAGTTTGACTCACTATAACTTGCACGTCTGCAATGCACTGCTGATGACGTCACATATTACATCACACATGCATATATTTAAATATTTAAACATTACTCGCTAATATATGTATTCACTAAGATACACTTAATAAGCCAGATAACCAATCAAATTTTTTTTTAAAAACACTGAAAAAACCATAGGTTTCAGGCCTTATATAGTTAGGAATTAGCATTTAAAAAACCTTTGAAATTCACTGAAAAAACCATAGGTTTCAGGCCTTATATAGTTAGGAATTAGCATTTAAAAAGCCTTTGAAATTCACTGAAAAAACCATAGGTTTCAGGCCTTATATAGTTAGGAATCAGCATTTAAAAAACCTTTGAAATTCACTGAAAAAACCATAGGTTTCAGGCCTTATATAGTTAGGAATTAGCATTTAAAAAAACCTTTGAAATTCACTGAAAAAACCATAGGTTTCAGGAGTTATATAGTTAGAAATTAGTTTTTAAAAAACCTTTGAAATTCACTCAAAAAACTATAAGTTTTAGTGGTGTTATAGTTAGCTGGACATTTTACTCATACAAAACCAATGAAATTGCTCCTATATAGTTAGTTGTACTAACTATATTTCGCGCACCCGCAATCCACTGCTGATGATGTCACATATTAGATCATTCATGACATGGTCAGTGACATCACTGATGACATCTCAAATGACATCACTGATGACATCACTGATGACATCATCCACGTGACAATCACATACACCTTTTCATACACTATTACAATTTTTCATCACTGTTTGTAAAATACAGAGTATCATATTTAAATCCATTGTCACAGCAATACAAGTATCTAAAAATCCACTCAGTGATTCATAGATGTATGCACACATCTAATCACTTACCTATGGATTCACTCATACATGCTGGCAATGAACAATAGAACACTATCAAAAATACTTATACATCTATATCGACATTAAACAACAGCACGCATCCTATTCACATATGAAGTCATCCTACTCACTTATGCAAACAATGGATCATACTTACATATTTACTTAGCAAAACACTTATACAAACACCACTTCTTCTATTCATTTAGATAGTAAGTCATACTTAGTGAATTATAAAATCATTATTACAAGTATACAGTTATCCATACAGTCACTCACACAATCATTGTGTCTTATGTATACTTATTTATATGCAACAACTGACACATACACTGCCTTTTATTTTTCTAGTTTGTTGGACCTGTACCTTTGAGAAATATATTTGCTCATCACCACACCCATAAAGAGATTCCCTCACCCAAACTGTTAGAACATGTAGTTTTAACTTCATATATCTACTGAATCAACTATTCACACATCTTTGGACAGTCACCCCCCCCCCACCGAACCACACACACTTTCACACTCCCATACAAATACTCAGTTAACTAATCAGTAACTAATATAGACTTTCACATAGCTAGTAACCAACTGTAGAATCAGTTTACACAACAACTGACAAAGTGATACAGATATTCACACAGTTTAGTCACTATCCACTATACTTAGTGAGACATTATAAATTGGTCAAGTAAACAGTCAATTACACTGCTACTAAATCCTCCATCCAAATATTTATTTATATATATATCCACTCATTCTACAATGTAAATTGCTATATATATAATGCATATTTAAATAACGAAGCAAACCACATTCACTGGATGATGTCATCAGTGATGTCATCAGTGATGTCATCAGTGATGTCACTGACCATGTCATGAATGATCTAATATGTGACATCATCAGCAGTGGATTGCGGGTGCGCGAAATATAGTTAGTACAACTAACTATATAGGAGCAATTTCATTGGTTTTGTATGAGTAAAATGTCCAGCTAACTATAACACCACTAAAACTTATAGTTTTTTTAGTGAATTTCAAAGGTTTTTTAAAAACTAATTCCTAACTATATATCTCCTGAAACCTATAATTTTTTCAGTGATCATATATATATATATATATATATATATATATATATATATATATATATATATACACACATACATACATGCATATTGTTTAATTTGACATCTGGTAAAACCTTTCTGTTAGACAGTGTTGCACTAATAAAATCCCCCACTTATTCTAAACTTGTCTTTTGATGGGCCTCATTTTATGAGAGTGAAACCCCTTTCCAGCTTTTTCCTTCTTGCTTTACCCTGTGTTGGGGTGCTGAATTTCTTTTATTTGGGAGTGTAAAGCAAGAGAGTGGCAAGTTGGGAAAAGTAAACTAGACGAGGTGTGGAGTCCTGAAAGGGAACCCTGTAAAACTATCTGGAATCCCTGTATTGTTTACAACACCCATGCGTCTGATGTAATGGAGGAGCACACTGGGAGAAACAGAGCCAGACAACCCTGTATCCTGATCCAGGCGGATGAAAGTACACTTACTGTTGCTGGATACGCTGCCGGCCTGCCCCTTGAAGCCACCTCATTTGCTGAATCTCTGACCCCTGGTGGAGTAGAAACTCGTGTAGCACGTTATTCTGCCACTGTTCACGCCTAGAGCCTTGTCCCCTGGAAGGGGCTGTTGTAAACGCGGCTGGCCGTACGGCCCCTAATACGACCAGCCCCTTGGAAAACCCTAGGGGTGAAAATGCGCCTGATATTTGTCTGGGCCTTATCAAGTGATGGGAAGATCGCTACAAACTTGCCTATTTCCTTCACAAATGGGTCTCCTAATAGTCCGCCTTGGGCCAAGGGACCTGCCTCTAAGGGCTAGATCACCCAGTTGGGGATCTATCTTAATAAGAAAAGAGCAGCGATGCTCTGTGGAAAGCACGCAATTTGCATTTGCATTTCCCATAAACACAATTGCGTGTTGGGGCCAACGTGAGAGGGCGTTTGGTGGGATAAGGGTACCTGAGGCCTTCGCCTCCTCCGCCATTCATGATCTTAGTTATGGGCTCTATGGCGCCCAGCAATTTCTTCTTGCCATGACAGGCAAGAGCGTTTATTTCTCTATTTAAGGTGCAGTGATACATAAAAGTGCCCATCTTGGGTTCGATTCCGGGGAACGAGGGGCAAGGGCACTCTGCCCGAAGGTGGTTGCGAGCATCCTTCTCTATAGCCTTATGCAGGCGGGCAGCCATGTACCTAGCAACCTTATGCAACTGAACCCAATCAGTGGACTGGGGGTGTATAATGTCACCTTGGTCAAGCATGCCTGAATCCCCTTCGTGCTTGGGTGCCGGATCTGGAGACGGGCGCCAGGGCCTGGATGGGCCTGCTTCCTCATCAGACTCGCCATGGGACTCATCTGGGTCAGGCTGGTCCCGGAAGGCTGGTTGTGAAGACTCGGGATAGTTGTTTGTTGACACTCCTAACGCCTCAAAATGGGATACTTGGGCCAGAAAAGCCTTCTTAAGACACCCAAACGCGTTGTGCTATACCCCTTCTTTGTATTGTATATTGGCAGGGGGGCCCTCCAAAGGGGTCTCTCTGGGAGATGGAGGCGGGGGGGGGGGGGTGAAGGGGTGGTAGAAGGCACCTGGGGAGGAGGTTGGAGCATTTTTGTCCATACATGCGCAATTGTTTCTGAAAGGCGCTGCTCAAGGGGCTCCATGGCTGCATTGACAGCTGTCAGACTCTTAAAAATCTTACCTTCTTAATTAACATATATATATATATATACATATATATATGTTCACCATTTACTTGCACGGGAACAGAGATGCTTAGTTTCCAAATCCCACCTGGCAATGTTCCAGAGGTCAATTTAAAACTGAACCCCTAGTCCATTTCCATGGGGGAAGGGGAAATTGGATAAAATAACAAAAGAGAAGAGACTGGTCCGGGTAGCTTCCTCTAACTCCTGACCTGTCCCGCAGACTGGTTCTTAGATGAGGAAACCTAAAAATGGAATTGCACGGTTAAGCTTTTACCCCTGACTTTCTTCCTAACTCTAAAGATTCTAGAATTTTCACCTACCCTTATCTCCCAGATTCTGTGCCTCTCTTCTATTCTCTTCTTGATGTATTTCTAAGTTGTTTCTATTGTTCTCTTGGGTAGTGCATTTTATCTGCAAAAGAATTTATCTTTAATTTCTGCAACTTACTTCAGTGAGTCTATTTACCTATTTATTATTCTACCACTACTTACTTCACTACTGTTCTTCTCTCTCTTATCTATTCTTTTCCAGTTGTTGGGTGTCTCTTTTTATTCTGGCTTACTCCCGCTTTTTTCTAGAACACAAAACTTCTGTTAGACTCTTATTAATGCCTCCTAACACTATAGTATTTCTCTCTCTTTCTCACTACTTACTTGCGCTCACTTGGACTGTATTTTTCTACTGCCTTTATATCTTGTTCTTGTCTCAATGAAAATATTAAGCCTGCTTTTCGTTATTGAATTATTTTCTTTCTTTTCAGGAATAGTATCTCCGTATACTTCAAACGAGTTTTCTACGAGGTAAGTGTTCTAGCCTTAGTCCCTAGGTTCAATGGACTAATAACATTATGTACTCTAAAATGTATTGTTCACTTAGCTTGTGTTATCCGCATGCTCCTGCTCCAGGTCTAGATATGAACTTGCCGACCGTTGTCTTCTATAGGGTATTTTTCCGCTGTCGGACGTTCCTTCAGAGTCGCGACTTAGTCATTCGTATTCCGTTTTCTTCCTCTCCTATTCTAACTCTCTTATACTTTAACTGGAATTTGAATCTTTAAATATCACAGAATTATTGCCTAAAATACTTCAACGAAACTCTTCTCCTCACAAAGGGCTGCTTCTCGGGTCAAAAACTCGGTGAAGTGCGCACTTCCGACGTTGCTCGCGCATCACCAAGATTCCCCGCAGCTCTGGATCAAAAGACTAGACCGCTCCTTGGGTTTTCGGCTCGGTAGCCATCTTGGTATGCCAATTCCGAACTAGTTCTGTCCATGAGCCTATCTCCAGTGTCTTTTGGCTCTCATGTCTCTGTGCTGCACCAGTGATCGTCGCTAATCGTGCTGAGGTCCTGACAACAGCCTTATAAATTGAGGTATCCACAGCCTCGTAAAACACATCATCCCATAGGAGGAAAGACAAAGAGTCTTCCTCCTGGTAATTAGCATCATATTCCATGGCGGGTGGAGTTGTGTGTAGTGGTAAGACTGGGGTACAAGTGCATTATAGGGCCCAGGTAAGGACAAGGAGTAGATGCAAAGCCTGAATTTGGGACACACGGGCCATGTAAATGTGGTTCTTGTGGGGGGGTCAGCGGCTATGGGTGCCCAGAGGCACACAAAATATGGGCGCACGCCCAGGGACACACTGATCAATGGGGACTTCAACTGCCTTGAAGAGGGTGGTAATTTGCGAGTGTTTTGCGATCGCAATTGCGGTCACAAAACATTTGTACATTGATTTCCAGACGTGATTAGAAAGGGAACGCCCTTTTCCAAATTGCGACTCACAATTCCTAAATAGCGAGTCGCAAATAAATTGTGACTCGCTATTTAGGAATGTTATGCTATGTTATGTTATGTTATGTTATGTTAATAACTTTTATTGGGCGCACAGCTGCCCCAGCAAAGGGGCGTCCTGGCGCCTGATCAAATGCCACAACACAACAAGTCGAAGCTGAAAAGACAGGGGATCAGTTAGCAGTGACAAACAGATGAGTTTTTATGGCGCGCCTGAAGAGAGTAAGGCAGTTAAGGGCACGAATATGGACAGGAAGAGAGTTCCACAGTCCTGCCGCCAGAATACGAAAGGAACGACCTCCCATCCTAGTCAGTCTGAACCTGGTTTTAATCGCCAGATGAAGAAATTCCGACCTAAGAGCCCGCGCAGGAACATAGGGGGAGACAAGACCCGCAAGAGCTGGGGGAGAGGAGAGTTTCAAGATCTTAAATGTAAGACAGAGAGCCTTAAATTTAATTCTCTGTCTAACCAGCAGCCAATGAAGAGAGGTCAAGACTGCAGAGACAGAACAACGTCTTGGAAGGCCAACAATGGCCCGCGCCGCAGCATTCTGCACCCTCTGCAGCCTAGTAGCCTCCGCCTGATTCACTCCAAGCAGCAGTGCACTCCCGTAGTCCAGCCGAGAAAGAATAGAGGCTTGGACCACCAGCTGCCGAGTGGGGGGGTCGAAGAATTTGAGGACAGGTCTCATTCCTCGCAGAATACCATAGCAGGTAGCTGCAATCTTCTTCGTGTGGCTGGTAAAAGAGAGAGTAGGATCCAGCCAAACCCCCAAGTTCTTGACTTCGGCAGCTGGGATGGGAGTCACCCCCAATTCTGGAGGCCACCACTGATCTCCCCAAAGTTCCTCCTGCTTCCCTAAAATCAGGACCTCGGTCTTTTTGGCATTTAACTGTAAACAGTTAATGCGCATCCAGTTAGCCACGGCTTTAAGTCCTGCACGGAATCTGGGAGCAGTCACCTCAGGGTCCCCACTGAGTGTCACCGCCAGCTGCGTGTCGTCGGCATACGATGTCATGGTTAGGCCACACTGTCTAACGACTTCAGCCAGCGGTTTCACATATAAGTTGAACAAAGTGGGGCTCAACGCAGAGCCCTGAGGGACTCCCAGTCCCAATGGATGGAAAGAGGACTGACCAGGTGGAATAGCCACTTTAAAAGACCGGTCCGAAAGGAAGGAGCGAAACCATTGGAGAGCCGTCCCCTCAATTCCCACTTCCACCAACCGCCGCATCAGAATGTCATGAGACACCGTGTCAAACGCGGCGCTCAGATCTAACAAGAGGAGCGCCGCTGTCTGCCCCGCATCCAGCACCGAACGCAGATGCTCAGTCATAAAGAGCAGGGCAGTTTCGGTGCTGTGTTGTGCCCGAAACCCATTCTGGCTCTCGTCTAGAATATTATTGCGAGAGAGGTGGGCAGACAAGATGGAATTCACGTGTGCCTCAGTGACCTTGGCCAAGGAATTGTACATGGCCCTGTAGGTTTCGCGCAAACGGGTTGCAAACTCGTTTGCACATGTAAAAACGTGTCGTACATCTGGCCCTAAATGTTTTGCCACAAAGCTTCTGGGAACCGTAGTTTTTTCCTTCCTTGTTGGCTTTGAAAATGGTTGCTGTGTTAAAATTGTTAATAAAGCAAACAGAATTATGGCATAAGCCTTTCCTCCGGTCCTGACACAGAATCTATTATCTCAGATGAAGTACGCTCGCCCTTCAATATAGTTTTCTTTCTTCAGGCTGTTTATCGTCCAGAATGAAGTTGATGATGGAGCTGACGTCAGACTACATTTGGCTTTAATAACGGCTTAGAATCACCAAGACATTGGTTGCATGCACTGTAATCGCAGACATGGTGGAAAATCTTTTGTCAATATTATCTAGACGGTGACCATCCTAGGTAGTGCAGACATTGGAGTAGATGGGGTTTTAAACATATGTTGCACTGCTAGAGATATCTGAGTCAGGTTTGGGATGTCCTGTCAAACATGCAGGAGAATCCTCAAGGGCCCTGTACTTTTTGTCAATCCAATGGAGGACTGCTGCCACCATCGCAGGGCTTTTCATAAACTTGACACCTTTCTGCCATATGCCACAGTCGGTATAGAGCAAACCAACATTGTCTGCTCTTTAAATCCATACAAGAAATAGTCCGACTGTTTCACCAACATAGGGAGATGATATCTGGCTGCTGCTCTGTTGTGGAAACCTACGATATATCTTCTAAAGGCGAAGAATGGTACGGAGGCGGGGGTACAACATAGTCATCCCATTCGTCCAAAGGCAGTTGTGAGTCAGGAATCTCACCCTCTTCTCTTTCATCATCAGATGATGATGGATTATCTCTACGTGGTACTGCTAAATGAGAGGTAGGCATAATTTTAGGAGTTTCTGGCAGAGGGAAAGGTGCCGGATCAAGAAGGGTACAGAAGGGGGTACAAAAGGGGGTACAAAAGGGGGTGGTGATGGACGGAGCATCTGAACCAATCAAACACTCACACCCAGTCAAAAGAGCTGGGTTTGATCCATCACCGTTCTTTAGCCCACTCTGCCTCCCCAGTTCAGACATGGCTATATGCAAATCAGTCTGACCCTGTGCCTCATGGGAACAGTCCAGCCCGAACTGCCAAGCCATGCCTTCCCTGGACCGGAAACAAGCTTCCGAGGACCGGTTTCTGCCATTCAAGAAGGGTGGCAGATTGTGGTGGAACATCTTGTTGATTAGGGAGATGCAGAATATGCCTCCGATAATCGTGAAGCATAGCCTGGAGATCTTGAACCAAGGAAGCAGGAAGATGTGAAATATCCCACTGAGGTGGAGGGCCGGAGTAGTTAACTGCAGGGCTGGTAAAGTGTTGGAGGTGGAGGACAGTACTGCCGGTAATAATGTGCTCCTCATAATCCTCATCTTCCTCCTGACATCTGACATTTTGCTCCGATAGGTGTGGGCTGGACCAAACAGGCCACTGTCATCATCAGAATCCTCAATGTCCAGCAGGTGACTTGGAGGCAGAGGTGAAACTTTTCTGGGTGAGGTGACTTCAGGACGTAAAAGGGTTCTGGTGACCTGGGAAACCTTAATTGTCGTCAAAGGTTGCATCAACAGTGTTGTAGTCGAAGGGTTGTAGATCTCATTCTTTAGTGTCATTGACGTGGCCGCCAACTACGGGACTGCTGCCGATGGAGCAATCGCCGATGGGATTGACTTTGACGGTGCTATCGTCAACAGAATCGTCGGAGGGTCCATCATCGACGGCAGTGTCATTGACGGGCTCGTTGTCAACGGAGGCATCAGTAGGGAATTTATCAATGCCTAAATATTCATTGAAGAGACTGGAGCGCAAATGGCAGCTGTCGTTGTTTTTGCCGTCGACACTCTTGAGCATGATATGATAGTGCTAGAGGTTGTCGACAATCTCGGTGTCGATGGTGAGGGTGTCGTTGAGAGAGATTTTGAAGCAGATTTATGCTTTGTGGACAGCTCACAGAGGAGGTATGGAGCGATACATAACATTGTCAGATGGCTTGGATGAGCCAGGCAAGGATGTTTCTGAGGAGAAATGTTTTTGCTTCCCCTTTTTCTTGGAGCTGTAAGGTTGGTGAGATGTCGTTACAGATTCTTTGGACTCCTGTGATGCTCCATCATGGGATCTAGGCCTTTTGTGAGACCTAGAAGAGGTGTCACTATCCTCCTCAGATGATGATTTCTGGGCATTTGTTTTGTGAAGCCACAGATATAGCCTTGCTTCCCTGTCCCTCAGGGTTTTGAGGAGAAAGTGCGACAAATCTTGCACTATTTTACCTCATGCTTGGGATTAAGGCAGTTAATGCTGTCCTTATTTGGGTGACCTACGTGAACTCACTTCTTCCCACAGGTCTTCATGGTACAAAAAAGGCCTTTTTTGTCAGACATAATAGAGTATACGTTGAAATAGCTTTCAAGTGAAAAAACCTGAGCAGAGCTCAGGGAGACTTCCTTTACACACGATGTGTGGTGAAAATCTAAGGAACTCTAAGGAACTCAGCCTCACTTGGTGGTGTTCTAGAGGGTGCTGTGACCTGATTGGTCACAGTTAAAGTTTGTTACATTTTTTAAAAGGACATAGATAGGCTATAAAATATCCTGGCCTAGTGGTATTTTAGCCTATGCGAAGTTAATACATACTGCTTTACTATGGTACAGTGGGATTCCCACTTTAACGACGGGGAATGATTCAAGAAGATGCCCAAAAATGGGTGAAAATATGGAGAGTTGGAAACAAGACTGTCAGATATTATAGCCTCCATGACGTTTATTAAGCCTTGGTGTGTTAACCAACAAGGATCCAACGAAGCTGTTACAATGTTGATCAACAACTTCAAAGTGTGTGGACTTACAAAGTCCAACACAAGAGTGAACATTTATGCTATACTTTCTTCTCCAATCTGTATCAAATAAAAATGAGCCTAAGAATATATTGGATTGATGTATTAACAAAAATAATAAAAAAGATCTTTTAAAATAAAGGAAACACACATGAGAAAAGCAGAGAAAGCTTTCAAGTCCTGTTGAAACTGCAATGTGAGTGTTTCAAACATTTTTGATCAAGTTCACTAAGCCTGCATCTGAGCTGGCTTGAGATAGTTTATTATGTTAGTGAGGATCTGTATTGTTTCCATAGATTTTGGCTTGGCAAGCTCTTTAGCACACAGATAAGCAACTCTTCCCAAATCTAAACGTGTAGTGTCTTGAACTTCACTGTAGGTGCCTGAATAGAGTATGTAACTAGGAATACTGTGGAAACTAGTAGTGGTTCAAGTTCAAAAGGATGAAAATGAGATTTAAAACATTCTTTTACTTGATTATTAGAAGGTTTGCTTTCAGGTGAGTTTATGTGAATTGTACAATATTCCTGAAATATAAGAAACCTAATCCATCATAAAAACTGTCTGATGTGATTAATGTCCCGTTGCAGGGAAACTTACAACAACTTGTCATTAATTATGGGAGAAAAGAATAATACCTTAAATGGGAGACTCATTTGAAATAATTAAAGATGTAATGATTTCCATAGTCAAGGTAAGGACTAAAGGAAATCTTTATTCATGCCGCAACGTACGGAGCTGCCACAGAAAAAAACCCTGCTCCAGCATAAGCTCACCAGACTTCAGGATCCAGTCCTGTGCCGGCACGAAGATCCTTTAGGACTCGTGCTGCCCTCGGCGGACTCTACACGGCCACCTAGATCCCGCCCAGTCTCCGTCCACACGCGGAAGAAAAATACCTTCCTGATGAACGCCAGCGCTCACCAGACTTCAGGATCCAGTCCTGTGCCGGCACGCAGATTTTCAAGGACTCGTGCTGGCCCTCGGCGGACTCCACACGGCCGCCCAGCCCTTCCCTGCCGTGCCCCCAAGCAGGCTTAACATTCACTTTTGACGATCGCTTCAGATCGCGCCCAATCAAGCTCTGCTCCAGCACACCCCAAGTCAGACAACCAAGTCCTGATGACGATCCTTACTAACGTGGATCGAAACACCGTCGACTTCACAGCTCATTAATAGGCGTACTTCTCTAATGTGGTTCAAATAATGGAAAGAAATCTTCAATCTGTGATACCACTCTGTCACATGATCTGAGCCACCCACTGTAGATTACTTGCACCTTGTTCACAGTGCGCCGTCCATGCTGTTCACTCTCTCACTTGCGTCGCCACCACCACTACAGTCACTTTTGTGGAGCACCAAGTTTTATATGGTTGTCACCAAATTGATTCTATGCAGTGCTGCTTATAACTGTATACTACTGACCATGAATTTGCATCATAAAATAAGATGATTGAATATCTTGCTTTAAATCAAAGAGTGTTCTCCTTTTTTCTTGCGAGCAATGCGATGCGCATGTATGTTTAATTGACTGTTATTCTAACCTATTGGGACATTGTTTTTTTATTGCACCAGCATAGCATCACAGCAGTCTCTGTATTTAAACAGTAACATTTCACATATTACATTAGCAATATTCCATATTATTCACCTCACAGAATACTACATCACCTAATTCCTTTCAAAAACAAGCTTAAACAGAAACCCATACATAATACAGAGTTGTTGCTAGATCACAATACATAAAAAAAATAAAATAAAGAAAATAACATACAAAGAAGTGCTTGAAACAAAACTAAAATATCTGATAAGAAGTTAAAACTATCATCTAAACCTGTGCAGATGTACAACCGGAACTATTGACATGTGAAACACAGGGTTAAAAATGGTGTGACTGGAAAAACAATTCCCGATTTATAATGAAGCAGACTTATCTAAATTTGAAAGGTAAGCGTATCACAAGAGTACTCCTGCAAATAGGATTATTATTGTCTATTTCACTGTTCTGGACAGTCGAATCAAGGGCAACACTCAACTCAGGAGCTCCATCCTTACACCCAGTATTTACAACTCTCTCAGCATTCCACCAATTTCTCCCATTAACTCTGACCACATTACCACAGATGTTATCAATGCAAACAGGTTCTCCAAACTTCTATTCGCCTTTTTTTTGTATACACCCCTTTATTGATACGAATAATATCACCAACATTAAACTTTATCTTACAAACACATTATTGTTTGTCAAACATTTCCTTATGTCTACTGTGCTTCAGTCACATTCTTCCTAACAACACGATCACCAAAGACATACTCTGCTTGCTCATCCACCCAGGACAAATCTTAGTAGCCGGCTTCCGTCCCCTAATAAGTCAAAAGGAGACACTTAGGTTGTGTAAGGAGAACTGGTGCTGTAAAACCTCAATATAGACCATACCAGATTCCCTGCAACATACTTGGTGGAAATGGCCTATTGAACACATTGTACCACCACTCACTGCATCATCAACTGCATCATCAATTGCAACATCAATGCATTCTACCAGCCCATTAGTCTGTGGGTGGTATAAAGAGCTCTTAAGATGCTTATCATCACCTAAACTCAGAAACTGTTTGACCTCTTCATTCACAAACTGCACCCCATTGTCTGAAACTAAAACTTTAGGAAAATCTCCCAGAAGAAAGAAAACGTTAGGAAATCAATCACCACTTTTGAATTAGGTTCAGACACAACCCTGACTTCAGGCCACTTGGAGAAGAAATCAACTAGCACTAAAGCAAAGTGTGACTGCACAGCTAAGGAACTCAACAGTCCTACAAGGTCAATACCACATTTTTCCCATGCTTTGGATGGTAATTTAGTGGGTTGTAATGGGGAACTCACCAGCCTTAGACTTCTTTCTACTTCAGCACAAACAGTGTATTCACTGAGACACTCATTAATTTCTCTATCCATAGAAGTCCACCAAAATGTTTGCATAACACGCCTTTTGGTGAATGTGGAGCTCTAATGCACATATCACAACAAAAGAGAGGGACTAGAAGCACAATGAAGGTCTAGTACCCCTGCTACTAACAGGGGACCAGTGAGTCTAATCACAAGGTTTGGGTACTTGTTCGCATCGAAAAAAAGAAGAGACTGAGGATACTAATAAGAGACTGGTTGAATGAGGAAATTGGGTTGATGCTTCACTCATGAGACAGTCATGCTTCCTTTCCTGGCATCAACTGCTTAATTTGTATTGATCCTTTTAACTTATCTATGGGATCCCCTTATAAACTCACTTTAGGATACCCTTCAGGTAATTTAAACTTACACTCACATTATGTAGCTCCAAACACCCGCACGCACCATCACAGCTTGTTCTTAAAAAGATCCCCGCTAAAGAGCCCTCTCGAAGGGCCAGTGGGATATTGCAGCGCCGGCCCCACAAGGAACAATAAGCCTGATGATGAAGCATGACACGCTCACGGGTGTGTAAGGGCATCACTCCCAAATTTGGAAGATCCCCTCCGCACTATTCCTCATCCAACCAGTCACTTATTAGTATCCTTAGACTCTTCTTTTTTTTTCGATAGGAACAGGTACCCAAAAGGTGTAATCTTTTCAAAGACCAGACAATGGCTTGGTATGTGTGGAATAATCTGGAATGAATCATGTATAAAACACAATCCCATTAATAATTTAAGTCTAGCCTTATCTTGAGGAGGAGTACCATTAATGATAGCATCTACCAACCCAGGCCTGGGCTCAATACCATCCTCTAAAACAACACAACCTAGATGTTCCACTTTTTATTTCAGAAATTTTCCCTTTTCCCTTTTTAATACCACACCATTTTATTGCATGATATTAAGAACTTGGTTCAGAATTTCATCATGGTCTTCTACAAGGTTGCAAAAATTAGTACACCATCCTGGAAGACAGCTACCATCACCTTGAGAATCAGCTGAGTCCAAACCAAACAACATTCTACAACATTGTGAACTGTCTATAAGAAAGACAAAAGGAGAAACAGAAGCTGTCAAGTGCCTGAACTGTAGTGATAACACCACTTGGTGATGAGCCAGATCAAGCTTACTAACCCATTTCGCACTACAACTCAAAGCCAACAAATATGATATGTTGCAAAGAGGATGATAATCTACCCAAATGGCTCCATTGGGACTCCTGATAGCAACAAATACTTTAAGATCTCCATTATGCTTGCAAGACACAAGGGGTGATAACTACAATGATGACTCAAAGAGTACAATAAAGGCACATAAATCCTTGCACTCCCTCTCCAGATCATCTCTTACGGAAAATGGCACATTACAAAACTTGAGCTTAATAGGCACAGTTCTATCTTTGACCTTAATTTTCTGCTGGAAATCTCTAATGGTTCCAAGTCCTCTGGAAACTTCTGAGAAATAGTCTCCGCTAGATTTTAACTGACATCTTTAGTACCTGGTTTCAACACCATATGGAAACATCCCTGATGGATCCATCCCAATATGCACAGTCCCTTGACTGCAACATAAACTTTTCCAAACACTCTCCTGCTCCTAAACTCAAGGATATCTTCAAAGAAACCAGACAACTCAACCCTTCAGCCTTCATATGATACAGGAACACGGTCTGTACTCTACCCGACTATAACTTATCAAACTTGTGAAAAATTATGTTAATCCTAGCTCCAGAATTAAATAAAAACATCAAGACATTGATGTATGGATCAACACACTCAGAATGATCTCCTGTAATTACATGACCGGAAGTGGCATCTGTAGCAATTTGATCCACTCTGCCCACCAAAATCGTATACTTGAAATACTCCTGTATTTTACCCATCCTACTGTTGCTCTCATAACCTTGTGTGATAACACTGACAATTTTTTCATTTTGCTTCTTTTGTCCGTGCCAATCTTTTCTAAATGCCTTATTACAGTTCTTACACGTAACAAACTTAGCTGGACATACTCTACCTCCTTTGATACATGCAGAATTTCTGCATTTATAGCAAAAATTGGTTTGGTTGAAAAAATTCGTAGTCGTTGCTTGAGAATGCTTAGCTCCTTTGTAATCCTTAGAAATGTAAAACTCTTTGGAGCGAACAATACTGATAGCATCAGAATGTTTATCCTCTAATTCTTTAACAGAAATCTGAGAAGTTTCAATCATTTTGGCAACTCTAATTGTTTCTTCCAAGGATAACATTTTTTGCTGAATAGCCTTGTTAGTGCAATGACATATAAATTAGTAACAAACCAACTGATCAGTGAAGTTTTCGAATTCCCATTCGGCAACAAGTCTCCTAAGTGCAGAAATGTAAGAATGTACATTTCTTCCAGTTACCTGTTTCCTCATTAAAAACCTATGACGCACCACTACCAGGCTAGGTTGTACATCAAACCTCAATTTTAGCTTCTTTACTGTTTCTGTGTATTCATCAAGCTCTTCTCCTTCAAAGGGAGCAATATCTGACAGGTGTTCCAAAGAGTGGATCAGTAAAGATTTCTTCTTTCAGCCCTAAACGTGGATGCTCTAATCATTCCTAGGTACATATGGAAAGCATCATACCTATTTTTTCCAGGCAATTGGAGGGGATTTTCACCTGGACGTTCCAAACATGGGGGAGGAGGCTAAACAAACTAAATAGTGTTAAACCTATTCACTCACTTACACAAAACATAGAGGAGGTTCAAACAAACAATTATGATAGCCGGCGTGCTGTGCTTCAAATTGAAACCGGTGAATCCTTGGTGACCACAGTGTGCATATTAATGATGAAAGCATATTCAGAACCGTACGGAATATTACTGAGAAACAGTGTGTGTATCACTGTTGGAGACCATAAACCACAAAACCTCATATTATGCTAGGAGTATAGTAAGCGCATCACTTCCTTAAAAGTTGCTTCAGAACTGTACTGAATAATACTGAGCAGTGTGCGTATCACTGTTTAATACACATCCACAAACCAGGTGATACTCTAGGAGTGTAGTGTGTGCATAACTGTTCCTAAATTCAAACTGAAAAGGAGCCACAGGAAACAGTCCACATGCTTTAATTAATACACATTTTGTCAATAAGAATTATACGCAAGCAGTAAAGTGTGTATATCACTGATGTATTAAGCACCAAAAGCATTTATTACCAAAATTCGATGGCTGCCGAATTCAAACAACCAATCAGGCTGTTTTGTAAAATAAAATGCCCACCATAGGTATCTCTATCTAACATAAAATAACCTCCTGAAGTTGCTGGTACATCTTTCCAACTTAAAATGGCCATCCAAAGTCCGTTCCCAAAATAAAATTGCTGCTGGTTTTAAACAACCAATCAGAACCTCCATTACTGTGCCCCCCTTCCGAAAATGTAGTTAGTGCAAAATGCCCATAAAATGAAATGTGCATGCGGGTGAGCTAACCCGACCCTCACTCTGCGGATAACATCGCCCAACTATCCATTACAGAAATAAAATATAGAAAAATATGACTAACAGGACGGCCTGGTGACAGTCCAGGGCTTAGCAGCACATGAAGACGTCCACTCCGGATTTTCAGGCACTTGAGAGTTCAGGTTTGTTGACACTGGCAGCTCTGCTCCTGCTTGTCGCCATCAGAAAGATGCCATGATTTCCATACAATAGGTAATGATTGAAGAAAATGTTTATTCATGCTGCAATGTACGGAGCTGCCACAGTAAAGCTCCTGCTTTGTCTCACAACTGTATCTGTATTTAAACTGTAACATTCCACATATTACATTACCAACATTCCCTATTATTAACATATGTCTTTCCATGCATGTATTATTACCAATACAGTTTTCAGTTTAAAATGCTTGGATAATTTTGGGTGGGACAACCTGAGTAAATAGTTTTGGTGGAACTGATCCTTAGGAAAGGTTATGCTAATAAAGCATGTGTTGGCCTTGCATTATCAAAATTTATAGTTTGCACTATGTGAAACCACGGTGCTGCCACATAATACCTTATAGAGTCTTACAAGCTCTACAAGCCTGTTTTGCTTTCCACATAGGAAGTGATGATATGCTGTAATATGTTAAAAACAAGATTGAAAATGCAATAGGTCTCGCCTATAAATAAGTCAAAGCCATTTGCTTTGCTAATTGCTATACAATACCATTAGCGAAGCAAATGGCTTTCAACTTAATCAAAGGCGAGACCTATTGCATTTTTAATGCTTGTTAAGATAGCTACAATTATCTAAATTAGAACCCTGCACAAGAAGATAAATTCAATATATTTGCTATAAAAGGGACAAAGCCACAGAAAGAAAGCACGTTGCGTGTGCATGTGATAAGTGTGAAAAACCAGCAGACCTTTGTTATGCTCAGCTCAGTGTGTAATATACACGCAAAACAAATACCAAAATCGTCAAGCTACTGTAGCGCTGTTAGGGAGCTCTACTTACCTATAAACCTAGACCACAGAGCAACTAAATTATGTAAGAATGCAGAAAGCAGCAAGATTTACAGCCTTACTGTGATTTCTTGGCGTCCTCCTCCCCTAGCTAATGCAAAACAGAAGATAAGCATCAACAATGCTTAAAAATACCATACAGCAAAACAGTGTAGATTGAGGCCAAGAGGTAGAAAAAAATCAATACAGCGTGCTGGCTCCGCTGGCCACATGCTAAGGTTTCTTTACTGTTTGATACGTTCCTGCAGACCCCGAGACCTGAGGTACATTTTCCCAGCAGTGCAAACAAACAGCAAAGCAAGATAAATTCCCCCAGCAGTGCAAACAACCAGCAAAGCAATTTGGGCCGCTTTTTCTATTGACAACCGCTTGATAAAATTTAAAAGCATTGTTCAGAAGAAAAACAAGAAAGTGCGCCATGCCCGCGTTGTGCAGAGATGTCACGTGCAATCCCAACCCGCGCGTGCACATCTTCTGTCCGTCCGCGTGCACGCTTTGGAATCCGTATTGATTCCAAAAGGCCCTCGCATGGCGAGAGCAGCGCATGTGTGCTGCTAACGCCAGGCAAGACCTAAAAATGGCAGAGGTGTGCAAAACGTGCTGAGCTGGAATAGGTACAAAAAAGCAGTTTACAGACAGCTTGGTTAAACTGACTTGGTCAAGAAGAAACAGTGGCAAATGATGCAAATTTTTAAATGCTGTCTAGTCTTTTTTTTTAGAAGGGGCTCAAGGTAATTTACCAATATTTAATTGACATTTTACTGTCACTTAGCACCCAAGAATTTCACTCATTTATTTGACGCACATAATTTGTCTGAAATTCACCCTGATTTATTAAACAAACCCTGAGTTGCTAATAGATCTTTCTAAGGATTTGGGTTTGTAGCATTTTCTGTCTAAAACAATATTTTAAATGCATGTTTTGCATTGATTGATAGAAAACCTTGTAATATTGACGTGTTTAGGGTTAGAATTGGGGTTTCAGTAGATTTTTAATTAAACTTTACTTTGCTATCATAGGTTTACACTTAAGCTTAACATAAGCATTTGGATTAGTTTTAGGGTAAGATGATAATAACAAGGATTATAATTAAGGTTAAGGATAATGTTTGATTGAACTTCGAGGTTAGTTTTTAGGGTTAGGATTAGTGCTTAGGTAGAAGATGATGTGAAGGGGATGAAGTATAAGACACTTTACTTTTAGCGATATAGCATATGAATATTGATAGTTGAAGATGGAGAGAAGGTGTCACAGCGATGATGGTGGTCATATTAATAGCAAAAATTTGTGTGGTCATAAATGTTTGTATGATCTACCTTCAACCCCTATTTTAATTTGATGGTGCACAAATATGAAGTGAACGTTTCTTCTATTGTGATGTAACACACATTGGCAATTTACACTCTGAAACTATCATCAGCTGGAGAAATAGATAACATCCATTAAGCACACTGTACCTACAGGTCAATCACAAAGTTTTATGTACCACATCTACTTATTCTCACTTTAACAGGACTCATACATTTTTCTTAAAAGGCCCAACAGTCAAAAGCTACCTTTTTGTCCTTTTAATTAGTCATGTTCTCATGATCATAACTGAAATCATTTTGATGGCGACAGCCCACTCAGGATTTTATAATAACACTTACTAGTAATACAGATGATGATGACAAATTAAAAATATACAGGCCAACAAAAATATTTCACATACATAATTCATACAATTTCAGGGCTGACACAATTATTGATGCCTTCTGTTGGTGTACCCTATTGGTCATTGGGCCAGATGTGTTTTTTTCTGGAGTAATCTGGAACACATTTACTGTTGTCACAGGAGGCAGTTACTTGATATTAATTCCTATAGTACAATACTGGCTACAATGAAGCTAAAAGAAATGTGTATCTCTCAGCAATCCTTAGGGCTGGAGAGAGGTACTCATATGGTCACAGTCTTGTTTCTAAATTTGGGCTTGTAGACAGCAATGGTTGAGTTACGTTGAATTGTCTCTTGCATAATGCACAGCATGAGCATACAATGACTTCTCTACAGCTCTCCTTACCATAAAAATGTGTACAATTGTATAGTTATGGCAAGCATTTAAAAGTGAAAAACCCACCCAACTTAACATGTGGTGCTATTACTTTACCCCTTTCACACTGAAGAGTTTTCAGCCAGGATTAAACAATACCCATATGTTTGGTTCAAAACTCCAGGATGTGTGCGAGGATTGAAAGGGACTGCTTTTGTTGGACACATTTGAGAAATCTCTGTCTTTGGCTCACAGTAGTAACTATAGATATATATTCATATATGTATATATGTATTTATATATGTATTATATATGTATATACATATATAATGTCACTGTCTTTTTATTATGAAATTGTTTTGAACTTATTTGTTGATCCACTGACGCCACAAACAGGTTCATCTTAATAAAAACTCGTATAAAAGAAAGATCTCTTGTACAAGCATCTTGGTTATTGTGCCATCAGCTGTCTTCATTCGCCTCTTCTGTTGCAGTTTGGCCTTCCTCGTTGTGATCTGAAAAATAAAAAAATTAAATGAAAAAAATAAAAGTCAAGCCAAAAAGCTGGATTGTGAGCAGTTTTATTTATTATACCATATGATTTTACTGGACACCAAAAGAGGCGATTTACTTATGCACTACATTTTCGTACATGCCTGGCAGTAAGCAATATGGTCTAACGCCCCAATCTTAAAACCGGCCAAGGCCCCACCAGAGTACTCCGGAAGCCACACTGCCAGAAAACAGAGGTCAATCAAGCTACCCCAGTGGGGCAAAGTCAGCGCCAGAAGCCTTTAATGAACGCTCCAAGGATTTACGGTTGTACAGGAAAGAAAAGGAAGATGGAGGCCCTTATAAAGTTGTATATCAATATATCAAGATATATTGTACATATATAAAGTGATAAGTATAGCATAGGTATTGAGGAGATTCCAGCAGAAGTGTGAAGGATTTTGAAAAAAGATTTGCCAGGAGAGGCTTTAGAGAAAGGAAATGTAACAAACCTATAGTCCTAGTTCTGCATCATAGGTATCTTCAATTAAGTCATATACATTGAATAATATGTTTTCTCACCCACTGGGAACATTTAGCTGGGGAGGGCCAGGGCTCCAGGGTGGAGGAGTGGAACTGTAGAATAGATCTACCAAATGTAATCTCAGTATCCGTGAAAGTAACCAAGAGCTATATAATGCTCACCTACTGATGTTTTGGCTGATGTTTAAAATTAAAATAAAAACAGTTAAAATAAAATAAAAACTTTGAATAATTACCCACCGCTTGCATGGACCCTGGAACACCTTTTCAACATATATAATCTTTGGAGAAATTATCATTGCAGAATGTGCCTCATTCAAGTTAATTTCCTATGAAATCTCAGCGTAGTCTGTCAGAGATGTCATTTTCTTTCTGAATGCTAGATAAAATATTTGAAGTCGCTGAGTAGCTTTTTAAAAGTGCATCATTTGTCATGGAAAAAAAGCTCCCTTTAGTATAAAGAGCAAGAAAAAATGCAGCCTGATAGGCTTACACTGGTAGAGGATGAAAAAGGAGCCTGCTCCTTTAAGGACCTGGAGCACAAGTTACTTACCTTTGGGAACAATATATCTGTAAGAGACATTAGTTAGTGATATATTCCTTACCTTAAAATTACCCCCAGGCGTCAGACTGGATCTGGAAAGTTTTCGTCAGCAGTACCCCTGTGCGTCGGAAAGTGGCGTTGTGCAGCTGTGATGGCAAAACAACTGGATGAGTACGAAGGGAGGGCTCGCAGGAACAATTTACGCATACTAGGTGGGCCAGAACACGCGGAGGGGCCAGCGGCGGACCTCTATGTAGAGGAGTTGATCTTGAACCATCTACAACCCAATAGGCTATCGAGCTACTTTTCCATTGAAAGGGCTCACCGAGTCCCAGGGGGACGCCCGAAGCCAGGCCCCCCCACCCCACGACCACTCTTTGCCCGTGTTTTCAATTATAGGGACCGTTACACAATATTACAAATGGCTCACGCTAATCCTCCGCTCAAACTGGACAATAGTGTGGTCACATTTTTCCCTGACTTCACAGCCAAGGTCCAGGCCGAACAAAGTACTTTTCTGACAGTGCAGAAGGAGCTTTGGGATCGTGAAGTGAAATATGCATGCTGTTTCCAGCGAAACTCAGGGTAGAGTCGGAGGGTAAGACGTGGTTCTTCACCTCACTGGAGGAAGCATGGGACTTGCTGGAGGTCTGGCGCAGAGTTAGTGGCCAGTGCAGAGAATGGAATGGAGGGCACCGGCCAAACAAATCTAATCATGGGACGGAGTCGTGCGGCGATTCATCCATAGCAGCTGTGGGAGAGACAACACGTAGCTGAGTGGAGTACACCTTGGGACTGAGACTGCCATATATTGTCAGCAGATAATTGGCTTGAAGGGGAGTGGGTGGACGGGCTGAATCTGAAAGTTTCTCCTGACTGAGGGACGATTGTAGGCTCCGATTGGGGATTGAGACAACTGCAAATTGATAGTTGTGGGCTGTGGGGATGGGTGGGACCTGGGAGAGGCTGGACTACAAGCCTCAGATAATTTTTGTGGAATAAGGTAGAATGTGCCTAGAGCGAGGGTGGGAGGGCTGCCCGCCCGCACCTTTGAGTATTCTGGGGGAAAAGAGGCACCCTGCCTAGTTGGGGTGTGTGTAGTTCTAAATCCACGGGCAGGGGGACAGGGAGGTGGGTGGGGTGGGGTGGGAGTTTGGGGAGGGGTGTTTAGGGTTTTAAGGTTTGCTGAGTTTGCAAGTCACAGATCACATACTGTCATGTCCAAGTTCCATCATTGAAATTAGCCACAGAGGGAAGACAATCGCGAACCGAGTTGTGGATATAAGTATATTTGCATTCGAAGGACGAACCGCAGTAAATCACACATGCAGGTCGTAGACACTGAGCCCTGGGGAGCCTCGGAATGTTCCGATCCATCTGTCCTGACTTCAGATGACTGGGTTAGAATGGAAACGCCACTCTCCATGCTCACTTGGAATGTAAATGGGATGGAGGACAAAATTAAACGGGGAATAGTGCAACAATATCTTAAACGTCAGGCACCCAATTTGGTGTTATTACAGGAAGCACACATGGTGGGTAACAACTGTAGAGCCCTTACATGGTGGGGTTATAACTACAGATACACGCTGAATACACTGGGATCTCGTGGGACAGGTATTCTAGTTAAAAAAGAACCTGTCACTCATAGTAACGCGCACATGGGCAGATCCAAGTGGCATATTTGCGGTCCTAGAGGTGCAGTGGGAGTGGAGAGCGCTGAATGTGGTTTCAGTATAGCTTCCGCCAGCACTGGGTAAGGAGGCACTGGTGGACCTGGGCAAGATACTGGCAGACCTTTCTGTGGGCACCCTGATCCTGGGGGGGATTTTAACATGACTATGGATGATCGGAGAGATAGGTACCCACAACGGCCACGTACAAGACCCAGTGCATTGATGGAGGAGTTCACCACGGCCATGGGACTGACTGACATGTGGGATTCACTGCAGCCGGATGGAGCTCAATACACCTACTTTTCTAACACAAATAAGAGCTCATTCGTCATTGACTACTTCCTAACACATTCGGCTTCTATTGGCCACTTCCGTAATCCCCACGCTCTGTGAGGGGTATTTTGGATCACTTTCTAGTGAGGGTTGAACTAACGGATTTCAACTATCAACTAAGGGCCACGATAATCCTCAGCCCCTGGCTGCTAAAAATCCCTGATATTGGAAAGGAACTCTTTACCCAGACCATCAACTATTTCAAAGAGAACGTGGGGTCAGTAGACTTGGCACAAACCATATGGGAAGCCTTTAAGGTAGTTTTGAAGGGACAGGCCATGTCCGTCAAGGTGGTATATACCAAAAAAAGACAGCAACAGCTATTCCAATTAGAAAGCGAACTTCAGCAGCTGGAGGCAGAAAGTATCAATGCTCCTTCAGTGGAAGCTATACACTGCCTCACGCTTAAACAGGAGGAATATAGGATCAGGGTGAGGGAACAGATGATGGCCACCTCCTCCACACTCAACATAGGATATATGAACTGGGGTATAGGGCAGGTAAAATCTTGGCCTGGTTAGAGATTAGGGATCAGGATGAGAGATGGGTGCCCAGGTTGACTCTTAAAAAGACGGAACACAGATCACACACCCAATGGACATAGCGGAAATCTACTCCCCTTCCACTACGTATACGGCGGAGGACTCCAGCCAATTTCTCTCAGATAGTGACCTGCCGACACTATCTGATACTGACAGAGATGCCCTAAGTCTCATCCAGTCGGGGAAGGCGATGGGACCCAACGGGACCCCCATAGAATTTCTGAAAATGTTTTCCCTCCAGGTAACCTCTCATTTGCGGGACATGTACAATGAGAGTTATGAGAATGGGGTCCTGCCGAAAGATCAGCGGCTAGCATCCATAGTGGTGATTTGTAAACCGGGAAAGCCTATTGACAATTGCGGCTCCTACTGGCCAATTTCTTTAATTAACGTAGAAGCTAAAATCCTCGCAAAACTACTCGCCTCACGCTTGGTCACAGTTATTTCTTCACTGGTCCATCCAGACAAATCTGGCTTTATGACAGAGAAGAATACAACGCTTAATATACGGCATCTTCACAACGTGCTTGCTCGCTGTGAGTTTATAGAGGAAGACGCAGTGGTGTTATTCCTTGATGCCTCCATGGCTTTTGATTCCATTGAGTGGCCATACCTATTTGAAGTCCTGAGGAGAATAGGCTTTGGCCCGAAGTTCCTTGGCTGGAAGAGACTGCTGTATATGGGGACACAGTACCAAGTGCGAGTGAACAACTATACGTCTCGAATATTCTTATTAAAAAGGGGCACTAGACAGAGTTGTCCTCTGTCCCCCCTAATTTTCTCCCTAATGTTGGAACCGCTGGCTTCCTGGGTCTGACGCTATGTTATGGTGAAGGGGTTGAACTGGGCAGAGAGGCACGACGACCGAATATCGATATATGCCGATGACATACTGCTTTATCTCGCCTCCCCGTATAGATCTATACACGGGGTATTAAATATATTTACAAACTTTGGGAAGTACTCGGGATATGCTATCAATTGGAGCAAGTCAGTGCTGTTTGTTGTTCGGGGCCTCGGCTACCCCTGGCTGCAATGTAGAGGTGGCCAAGGAGGGTTTTCGATAACTGGGAATCTTTATAACCCCAATTCCCAACTTTTTTATGATCATAATCTCGCAGCTCCACTAGCCCGGATGTGTATGGATGTTAAGCATTGGAGGTCCCTGCCCCTTTCTCTGGTGGGCCGGGCGGCTCTTTTTAAGATGCTGGCCCTTCCAAGTTTTCTCTACATCCTTCAAAACTGTCCATACCGGGTATCAGATACATATTTTCCAGGAGTGGAGAGTGAAATTCGGATGTTGCTATGGGAGGGTGGGTCTCCTTGTATAGCGATGAGCAAGCTAACAAAGGGGTGGTATGATGGGGGCATCGCCCTCCGTACATTGGGCTCTATTATTGGGCGTCACAATTAATGGCGGTAAATCACTGGATATATCAGTCCCCTATGGATCCAGCTTATTTACTGGACAAATATCAAAGTCGGAGAGCTGGGTACCTGGAGGCGCTGAACTCAAAGGCTCGCAAAGGGCGATATTTTGGCCCCACAGCTCATACAATTGCAATCTGGCAACAGCCGTACTCCCGTCTCGGGTGGTCAAATGTCCTCACAAAAGCTGTGCCACTCCGGTATAAACAAAAGCTGGCATTTCTGTGTCATGAGCCCGGCTTCAACAAGTGGGATATGATAGGGATTTCCACTGTTGGGGACTTGATCAAGAAGGGCTCGATCCTTAAGTTTGGGGAATTGAGAGAGAAGTATGACATGCCCCACAGAGAGGTATTTAGATACCTACAAATTAGACATGCCCTCACCACAGCCTTTCCTGACATGAGTGACAAACCAGAGTCATCTCCATTGGAAAACAGTCTGCTTCAAGGACCACTGCTTACTAAAGCCACATCATTGACTTCCAAAAAACTATGTAACAACCTACCTGACACGTTCCGCAAACTTCGAGAGAAATGGCAGATAGATCTCGGACCCATAGACGATAAGGACTGGCAAATAGCACTAATGTCCCCTAGGGAAGCTGCCATCACCCTTCGTTTCCGGTTACTACAACTCAAAATTTTACATAGATCTTACCTGACCGGGGTTACCCTGGCAAAGATGGGCTCAAGAGCAGACTCGCTCTGCCTCAGGGGCTGCCAGGAGAATGCAACCTTCTATCGCATAATTTGGAATTGCCCAGGGGTGCGACCAATATGGGAGGGGCAATGACTCACATACAGAATGCCCTGGGAAAGGAGCTAATCCTTACGCCGACACTGGGTCTTCTTAACATGTGGGAGCCAACTGACCTAACAGAGGTGGAACAACAACCGACCACATTGGGATACATCCTAGTCAAACGTGAGATTGCGAGACTATGGGGGCGGCAAACAGGCCTTCTCCCCGACTGTGGGGAAAAGAGTTTGATAGATGCATGATTGCAGAGAAGGAGGTATTTAAATCAAGAGGGTGTCCGAAGAAATGAGACAGGAAATGGGGCAACTGGAATGTACACTGTGGCAACCTGTGTGTATCCCCATCGGTGGAAATGGAAATGCAGCGCACTGGAGAGCGACGTATGGACATACCATGATTGCAACTACTTTACCCTCTATTACGGCGGTAAAACATTGTACAAATAATCAAAATGTTGAATGGACAATATATGTGACCTTTGAAAATGTGAAATTAATAAAAATATTTACAAAAAGAAAAAGAAGGAAGGACGAGTCCGGATAAACAGACAGGAAAGGTGGATTACAGGAAAGAGCCTGGAGCTCACTAACACGCCTAGCGGAGGTGATGGCGACCAGGAAAGCAGTCTTTAAAGTCAGTAAACGAAGAGGACAGTTGTGAAGCGGCTCAAAAGGAGTGCACATCAAATAAGTTGAACCAGATTCAGGTCCCACTGCGCCATCACAAACGGAATAGGAGGGAAAAGGTGAGTAATGCCTTTGAGAAAACTACTTACGACAGTGGACATGAAAAGAAGGGGCTGATCAGGAAGCCGGAGAAAGGCCAAAATTGCAGAAACGTAACCCTTAATAGTGCCCATAGCAGAGCCCTGCTGGGTCAAAGAACGAAGGAACAAAAGGACTTCTGAAAGAGGGGCAGAAAGGGGATCTACAGCCTTTGCTGTGCACCATGCCACAAATGTATGCCACCTGCAGGCGTATATCGATTTAGTGGAGGGATGCCTGGCTTCCAGAATGATATCACAGACTTCAGGAGGCAAGTCAAATGGAATCAACTGTCACCGTTCAATCTCCACTCAAGGAGGTAGAGGCTGGACAGGTTCGGGTTGTGAACCGTCCCCTGCTGCTGCGACAGAAGATCCTCGCGTAGAGGCAGTCGGATCGGGGAATCCACACTCATACTGAGTAGCTCGGGATACCAAACTCTTCAAGCCCAGTTCGGGGCCACAAGAATGACTTGGGCCCGTTCGTGCCTGATCTTCTTCCGCACTTTGGGAGAAGTAGTATAGGCGGAAAGGCGTACAACAGATCGCAACTCCACTCGCGACGAAAAGTGTTACAGAACTGCTGACATTGCTCGTTCTCTTTGGTGGCAAATAGATCTAACCAAGGCTCTCCCCCCTGTTGAAAGAGACCTTGCGCCACCTCCGAGAGAAGACGCCATTCGTGATCCACCCTGGAGTTCAAAGAAAGTGTTGAACCACCAAGGAAATGCCTTGACATTCCAGCCATGTCTAGAGCCGCAGAGCCTCCTGACATAAGGTCCACGACCCCACCTTACCTTGTTTGTTGCAGTACCACATGGCGGTGGTGTTGTCTGTGAAAACCTGCACTACCTTCCCTTTGAGACAGGGAAGAAATGCTTTCAAGGCAAGTAGGATCGCCCGGAGATCCAGAAGGTTATATGGCGCCTGGACTCCACCGGAGACCAGAGCCCTCTAATCTCCGCCTCTTCCAAGAGGCTGCCCCATCCCAGGAGGGACGCATCCGTCAACACTGTGCCCTCCGGCTGGGGAAGGGAGAGAGATCTGCCGCTGACCCAATGCTGGTTCGTGAGCCACCACTGCAATTGTTGTGCAGTGCCCTCCGAGATCTGGACGTAGTCGGACAGGTTCCCCTGATGCTGCGCCCACTGGAACTTCAAGTACCACTGCAGAGCCCGCATATGCCATCTGGCATGATTGACCAACAGGATGCAGGAGGCCATGAGGCCCAGCAGCCTCAAGGTCATCTTGATCGGAATCATAGCCTGAATGTCCCGGACTCACTGCTCGGGAGGATAGACCAGAAACTGCACTGTGTCCAGAACCACTCCGATGAAGAGGAGCTTCTGAGAGGGGATCAGGTGTGACTTTGGCACGTTGATGGAGAACCCCAGCAAATACAGGAGGTCTCCGTAGTCTGGAGGTGGGAGATGACTGCCTGGGGCGAGCCCACCTTCAACAACCAGTCATCGAGATAGGGGAAGACTGAAACCCCTGATCTGCGGAGATGAGCTGCGACCACTGCCATCACTTTTGTGAACACCCGAGAGGCGCTGGTAAGGCCAAAAGGGAGCACGGTGAAATGAAAGTGCTCATGGCCTAAGGTGACCCGCCGGTAACGCCGGTGGGCCGGCAGGATGGGGATATGAAACTAAGCGTCCTGCAAGTCCAACGCTACCATCCAGTCTTGTGGGTCTAGGGCCGACCAGACCTGAGCAAGTGTGAGTATCTTGAACTTCTCCTTCCGGAAGAAACAATAGACGTTCCAAAGGTCTAAGATAGGACGCATGCCCTTGTCCTTCTTTGGAACCAGAAAGTAGTGGGAGTAAAAACCACAACCCACTTCTGGCATCAGAATGCGCTCGATGGCCCCCCTGGCCAAGAGGGCCGCAACGTTTTGCTGGAAATTAGCTAAGTGATCCCCTGAAATGCGGTGGTACTGAGGTGGCATGGCTGGAGGGGTGGTCTCGAAGGGGAGGTGGTAGCCCCTTCGGACAATCTGTAAAACCCACCTTTCCATAGTGATGGTGCGCCTGTGGGGGAGGTGATGGCAAATCCTGCCGCCCACTGGTGTGTGGTGGACCTGAAACACCGGACTAGGAGGATTTGGAGGCAGTGGTAGTAGGGGAGGTGGTGGACTGACCTGCCCGCTGGCTCCGTGACACACCTCGGCGGGTCCCACGTCTGCGGCTGGGCTGAGACTGTTGCTGCACAGGCCTGTGTCTTTGAAATGAACGTGTTTGGGTGCCCCTTCCTTGGCCACGAAAGGAGCGAAAAGCAGACGCCAAAGGAGTGCACATGGCTGAAAGGTCCAAGGATTTGGCCTTAGCCCGCGTAAAGCGCTCTAACGCACTATATGCCTTGTCACCAAAAAGGCGAGTGCCATCAAAAGGCATGTCCATCAGAGTGTTCTGGACATCCCCTTAAAAGCAAGTGGTCCTCAGCCAGGTGTGACGGCATAGCGCCACTGTCGTGGAAATTGCTCTGCCTAGCGAGTCGGGGGTGTCAAGGCCACAACGAACCGTGAACTTGGCTGCATCTATCCCCTCAGCATTAGCAAAAGCCAGTGGTCCTCAGCCAGGTGTGACGGCGTAGCGCCACTGTCGTGGAAAATGCTCTGCCCAGCGAGTCGGCGGTGTCAAGGCCACAACGAATCGTGTACTTGGCTGCATCTATTCCCTCAGCAATTGCTTGTGAGAGCACCGTCTGGGCCTCCTCCGGACACTGAGGCAGCACCTTCGCCACCGTATCCTACACAGAGTGGGAATAACGGCCTAAGAGGCATGCTCGTGTTCACAGACTGCCGCCCTGAACTGGTGGAAGAGAAAATCTTGTTCCCAAACTGCTCAAGTTTTTTGTATTCCCTGTCCAGAGGTGCAGAAGGGAATGCGCTTGGGGACGCAGAGGCTTGGGCAACCAAGCTCTCAGGGGTAGGGTGTTGGGAGAGGAAAATGGGGTCGCCCGGGGCCGGGCGATGCCATCAGGCCACGTTCCTATCCACAGGAGCTACTGTGTTGGGCCTGGACCAGGTGCCCAAAAGGACGTCTAAATGTGCATCATTAAAGGGCAACAGCGGCTCCGCAGAGGAAGCTGCCGGCCGAAGCACTTCTGTCAGGAGGTTAGTCCTGATGGCCACTGTAAGGAGCTAGAGGTGGAGAGCCTCTGCTGACCTACGCAACACCACTGAATAAGTACCACCCTCCTCCATAACCACGGTAGAAGGAGACAGTGCGCCAGGTTCTGGTGAGAAATCCAGATCACCGGCATTCCCCAAATCCTCTGCCCAGTCCTGGTCTAACTGGCATTGGGCTGTGAGAGGGTCCTCCCCGTCTTCCATAACCTGCTGGTGGGAAAGATGGAGGAGGATGGAGATAGGGATAAAAATCCCCCATCGGCGTTGGAATTGGCATCAATCGACACTGGTCCTTCACCGTCTTCATGTCGGGGTGGAAGCCGGGGAAGACATCGGCTGGGGAGCCGGGCGACACCAGTGGCGGTGCCGTAGACATCGATGGAGGTCGTACGAGGTCAACCAACATTGGCTGTGATCCATGCATCGATTCATGGGGGTCTCACGGCGCAAAGGCCGGAGCCATCGACAACGTCGGGGCTGGAGCTGCTGACGAAGAAGGGTGAGGATCCCCAGTCGGACCCATCGTGGCTGACAGAAACTCCTGCAGCTGGGCCAGACCTGGGAAGGGCGGGTAGGCCGACGGTGACTGCGTAGGCTCAGCCGGAGCCACTGGGGAGGCACCACCCGCACCCTGAGCCGTGTCGTGCGTCAGGCTAGGGGAAGGCGAAGAGCGACGTCGCTTCTTTGACTTCTTGTGCTTCGTCTTACCTGACCCCGAGTGCGAAGACTTCGTCGAACGATGGTGGCAGCTCCGCGACCAACTCCTGAGCCTCAAGCAACTTTCGGGACCGGTCCTGCAAAGTCGGGGCACGACGTGGGCTCGTAGTCGCACCCCAGGCAGTAGAGACACTCACTGTGCGGGTCCGTCACCGACATCATGTGGGGACAAACCTCACAAGACTTGAAAATGGGCATCCCTATAGACCAGGAGTCAAAGACTCAAAAAAGACAGAGACAAAAGTCCCCAAAAATTGACGGGGTACCGCTCTCTCCGGATCTGCGCTTGCTGGCGCAGAAAAAGAAAGAACTGATGTCAGCACGCGAGGATGGCATGTAAGTAGCTGCCGCGACGTCATCCCGGCAATCACAACGCCTAAGACGGACGCGGAGCCGCACGACGCCACCTTCCGATGCGCATGGGTACTGCTGACGAAAACCTTCCGGATCAAGTCTGAGTCCTGGGGGTAATTCTAAAGTAAGGAATCTAATGTGTCTCTTTCAGATAAGCACATTTACCCACTGTGCGTTTAAGTGACAGCTTGCCTGTGAGTCAGTTGGTTTTTATGTGATCTATAACTAGAGCTCCCGGTTTTATGGTATTCATTTTTTGGCTATTTCCGTCTGTGTTTATCCATATTTATTTTGTGTTTTGTGTATAAATGAAATTGTAAAACTGTTCATTTCCATAAATATTTAACTGACAGACGCGCACTCATACTTTGATGTCTTTTGTGTTTTAGCTATTTAAGCCATCAAATATTACACAACAATACATCCACTGGTAAATACTAACATTATACCATAAATGAATGTTGACATATGCCACTATTTAAAGAAATTCCATCCTGTTTTTTTATTTCCCATGCAGCCCATCTGCTCCGCTGCAATCTTATAATTCATGAAAGACAGCATGGATAGTCATTTAAAAGAAGCACTATTTTCTGTATTTATCCACTTTTGAAAATAAATGCAGACTGAAAACACATTGTTTTCTGTCTGAACTTATCTATAAAAATCTGTAAAAACGGAAAACAGGGAGCCTTACCTATAACTCGTACATCTAGATAGCTGAGGAAGAGAGTGGGTCATTAATGACTTCAATGAAGACAACTACAATACAGAACTAGGACTACAAGTATGTAACCTTTCCTTCTGCATCATAGGATCTTCATTGATAGTCATAAAAGTTGGAAAGAGTAGCCAGCTATGGATAAATTAATTCCGCAGCAGTCAGTCATATTGTATAGGAAGAAAAGGAGACAGCCTTTTCCATGTGGGATATGATATAAAAATATGGTCGGTTTCTAGCAAACCAAAATCTTTTAATCATTTAAACAGGCTCCAGACTACAAAAGCCAATTCTTACACTGGGAAGGAAACAAGCTTCCGGGGACCGGTTTCTGGCATTACAGCCGTCTTCGGCCCGGCTTGCTTGAATCCTGATGGTGCAATGAGCAAGGGACTCACATCTGAGTATACCCTTCCACGCTTAGGGTGGACAAAAATATTTACAACAAGGGGTGGTGATGGACAGAGTCTCTGAATTAAGCAGAATACTCTCACCCAGTCAAGAGATCAGGGCTAGATCCAACACCGTTTTTTAGCTCATTGCACCATCCCAGTTTCAGAACCTGGCTGTATGCAAATTAGTCTGTCCCTGGCCCAGTGCATCATGGGAACAGGGCAGACCAGACTACACCACCCCCTTTTCTGAATCGTTTTTGGCCACTATAGGTGTGGCAGGGTATACTCAGACATGAGTCCCTTGCTCACTGCTCCATCAGGATTCAAGCAAGCCGGGCCGATGAGGCTGAAATGCCAGAAACTGGTCCCCCGGAAGCTTGTCTCCTTTCTGGTGAAGAATTGGCTTGGTAGTTTGGTCTGCCCTGTTCCCATGAGGCACTGGGCCAGGGACAGACTAATTTGCATATAGCCAGGTTCTGAGCTGGGATGGGGCAGTGAGCTAAATAACGGTGATGGATCAAGCCCTGATCTTTGGACTGGGTAAGAGTGGTCTGCTTAATTCAGACACTCTGTTCATCACCACCCCCTTTTCTGAAACTATTTTTAGTGACAGCACTAAAACAGTTGAAAACATACTTCACTGGTGGCATGTATAACTCTCACGAATTACCCGTAGTAAGATATTACAATGCTTTTTAAATTTCCATACCAGTTATCTCACCTGAGAGCATATTTGTGTCCTCCTGGAATTGGCAGCAAAGCAGCTTTGTTAGAAAAAAATGTCTTTTTCTTCAGGAGAATTGAATGTATCCTCAGAATTAAATTCTTTATAATAGTGGGCAAAGATACTGTTAATATCCTTTTTTCAGTCTGATCCTATTCTGACCATCAAAACAATAATCCGGTAGACCAATAGCTGCCTCAGCTATGGAGATGAACAAGTTACTTACCTTCAGCCAGGCTTTTTCTGGTAGTCCCTATCTAACTGCAGATTCATCACCTTTGAATATTCCCCAGGTGAAAGACTGGTGCCAGAAAACCTTGAGCAGTACCTCTGCATGCCAGTAGGTGGCACTGGTCAGCTCTGCACCAACGTCGTCCATGTCTGAAGTGACATTGTGGTCTCAACATATGCACCGCCCCAGTGCGCTGACATCAGTTCCTTTAGTACTGTGCCAACACTGTGGATCTGAAAGCTACATCCGTCACTTTTTAACTACTTTTTAAAAAACTTTTTGCCAGACCATTTTTATTGAAAGATCTTTGTTATTGTATACAACCTAAGACAATCTCAGTGACAGTAAGCAGCATGTATTGTAGTGATAAAAATATAAGTATACAGTCACTAATTCATATCTGGTCTCTGTGACCCCAGATCCCCCCACTCCCCAACAACCCGCCCACCCCCAATAATTCACTGGGCAGTAACAAGGTCCAGGCACCCCTGACCTCAAGGATCTTGATGTATGTTCGTAATAGGAGCACACAGCTCTCCCCTATATGTATTCTAGTTTCACCACATTGTAGACCATTTATTTGGACAACCTCTGCTTTCACCCACTCTTCCTCCATAGACCAGCTCCCAAATCCCGCGCAAGCATGTCAAGGTATCTCTGGAACAATTTACAGTAGGTAAGCGAGATCGCCTTTCTGGGCATTTATTCATCCAACAACCTATCTTTAAGTGAGGAGGATTCAGGGAGCTCTTCACTCCTAGAGAGTACTTTTTGTAAGCTGTGAAGGATCAGCAGATATCAGAAGGTCTCAGTAGGGACCATTTGGTATTCTCTTTGTTGCTCCTCAAATGTGAGCACCTCAGCCTGCTTCCACAAGTAACCCATCAAACACAGGCCAATGAGGTTCCATCTATCAAATCCTCCTTTTATGGCCAGAATGCCCAATCGTGCAGTTCCCCAAAGAGGTGTGGTTCATGTGATCTTGCCTCGCCAGCCGATAGGTTTCAGCGTGGCGTGCCAGAGGGAATGTGTGACCGCTGTAGGGCTGAGCAGGGGTGTAGTGTGCTTTACCCTATAGATGGCCCCTGCACTGAAAGTTCCTCCTATCCATCCTATAGGCTGGCTCATCCGCTGGGAGAGGGACCCAAGGTTAACGACTATTAATTGTTATGCCCAGTAACATTTTTCAAGATTGGGGAGAGCAATTCCCGCATCATACCAGCTTCTCGTCAGTTTCTGGAGTGTACGGGTTGCGCTGTCTGTTGCTTGGAAGTAGGAATGGAGGACTGGTTAAGGCTTGTTCTGGAGTAAATACAGGAAGTGGGGAGGGCCATCATTTTAAATAGGGCAGCTATCCCCCGTAAGGAGAGAGGCAAGGCCCTAAAGTGTTGAACATCCCCTCACAAGCTTGAAAATGGTGGCTCAATGTTTCACATGTAAAAAGCGTCGGGGTCCCTGGTGACGAAGATCCCCAGGTAGCGGAAACCCTCTGTGACCATCCAAGCCACACAGTCGCCAGGTAGGCGCGGTGCAGGTCCAAGAAGGACACAGATCAAAGACGTTTCCAATTAATGGTGTAGCCCGAATAATGCCGGAAAAGTGTGACTATGTGAATCACCCTGTAGGGAGAGGAGGACGGGTCAGTAACATGGAGCAGGATATTGTCTGCACAAACGGTGATTCTATCTTCCCAGTCTCCAGCCCATTGCAGCCCTCTGATCAAGTGATCACTTTGAATCCAGGCCGTGCGCAGTTCCAGGACTGAGGCGAAAATTAAGGGAGAAAGCAGACAATCCTGACTCCTATCTTGTCAGAGGTGAAACAGTGCAGAAGTGCCCCCATTCACCCTTACTTGAGCAAGAGGGTCAGAATATAGGAGTTGTATCCAAGACATAAAGCGGGGGCTGAACCCCAATTTCTCCAAAACCTGCCAGACCATTTTTGATCAATTGCTCCCAGCGTGCTAAGGATATGTCTGCTAACAAAGCTACGGCTATCAGAGAGGTTTTTATCAGAAAAAAGCCTACTCGCCATATCTCAATATTTCAGATATTACTGTCTTGCCCTTGCCATAGCAGATTCTTCCTTTGTATTTAAGTTTATAATAGAATTCATACCTAATTTGTTTTCATTTTCATGAGCCAGATTTTACTTGCTTGTGAGTAAACTCTTTTTATAAAAATCTTCCAGGCATTTTCCCGATTTTTCTGAAGATTATGCTGATGTTTATTTTATTCAACAAATAGCATATTATTTGACTAGTAACTAACTACTGCTTTTAGAAAACAGTTACTTATCTTCTGTAATGAAATGTCTGTTAACATAACCATTTTGCAGATTCTTTATGTGAAACATTCACAGACATTAAATTATGAAGCAGAACCATTGATCAAAACCAGGTGATGCTGGTTGACTTCAACAATGAATGAATGAGGCTCCACAGCTGATGGCTTGACAGATTTGATACGGCGTGTCACTAGTGCTGGCTATGTCACTTCTGCTATTTTTCATGCTCTCTGTAACAAAATGTGTACACTCTCAGAAGAATAGAGGGGATGGTCTGATAAGGAATCAACAGGATGCATATCTATCAGAAATACCGTCATCAAATATAAGTGACTTGCTATTCTAGTGGACACTCCTTCCCATAAACTCGCTCTGTTAGGAGCTCCCAAATCAGTCAACAGAATACTGTAATACTTCAAGTGAGCATCCAAATAGCAGTTGAAGGACAACCAGTTCAAAGCTAAAAAAAACTGCCTTATGAGAACACCAGCTGAAGCAGCTGCTTGGTCTCGGGATGAATGAGCCATAAACCCTGCTAGAGTGTCCTTTTGGCAGGCCTTAATACATTTCCCCCATTAGGAATATCCATCTCTAGATAATTTGCTTTCTGATAGATTTGCAATGTTCTGCACATTGAAAACCTACAAAGACTATCATTAATCCAGAAATTCTTATTTGGAAAGAAATAATGACTAATGGCTCTGCTGGGATCCACTCTACAATACGAGACTAGAAAACGATCAGACTAGGCAAGAATAAAGGAACTCAAAAGGATTCCCGATAAGAAATGTAAAAGCAAATGTAGATCCTGAAGCAGTTCCACAAAAAGGTGTATGTAATGTTTTAAAATATCTACTTGCCCTTGGGACATGATGTTTCACAAATCTACTTGCTGCATTTGGTGTAAATCGTGTGTGTGTGTGGGGGGGGGGGGGGGGGGGGGGGGGTGTAGCGTTCTCAAAATATCAGAGCTTTGATAACGCCTACTCATATTCTAAGTAACATGATTTGAATTCCTGGCTCTGATTATGCTACCTCACTGTTTATAAAATTGCCCCCAAATTGACAAGGTTCTGTTCATGTCAATTCTTTGAAGAGCTGCTCTCCGCACATATAGGTGTCATGTATATGTACTGGTCCTGTTAAAGCCAATTCTCTGATCATAGTCCAGTTCTGAATATGCCAGCACTTTCATTACATAAGAGTTCTGATTATAAAAGAGTTCTGGATATGCCACTGTTTTATTAATTTAGGCTATCTTTTTGCCTTAGTTTTAATGGAAGCTACTATTAAATGTCAAAGGCTGGACAGTTGCATTTTAAAATTATTATTATTTATACAGGGAACAATATGAAACAACTGTTACTTGAGGCCAGAGGATGCCTGAGTGACTGATCACAATTTTGATTGTGTGGTCAAGACCCACAACTAAGAATGGTCTGAAATAAAGGAGCAATACATACTAGACCTTCCACATGGCCATTCAACTGATTCCACTGCCCTCAGAGAGCCGACTGTGTGGAACAAATCCTTAGATTATTATTATTATTATTATTGGGTTTTATAGAGCGCGTAGTAACCCGTAAGCATCCCAGCGCTGCAACCAAGACAGTCGAGAGAGTGGTGAGTCAGAGAGAAGGGGGGAATCAAGGGAAGAGGTGCGTTTTCAGAAGTTTCCTGAAACGGAGGTATTATGATTCCATCCTTAGTTTACGGGGGAGGGAGTTCCATAGGCTGGCCGTGTTCACTGAGAATCGCCGCCCGCCTGTGCGGGCCTTTTTCACTCTGTGAACTGTGATGAGGCGTTCGTGATCCGAATGGAGGGATCTTGTGGCCTTGTAGGGCGTGATGACATTTTTGAGAAAGGGGGGGCCTTTGTCCTGTAAGAGTTTATGAGCCAGGCAGAGAGCCTTGAACTTGACTCTTTCTCTTACTGGGAGCCAGAGAAGGAGCTTCAAAGCTGGTTTTGCCGAGGATCTGGCCGGGGTGTTAGTGAGAAGCCGGGCCGCGCCGTTTTGAATTGTTTGTAATTTGTTGAAGGTGGCTTAGGGGGCTCCCAGGTAGATGGCATTGCTGTAATCCAGCCTCGATAATGATAATTGATGATAATTGAAGCACAGAAAGATACAAGACACCATCAACTCTAAGATAACAGTGCGTTTCCTAGCTATGTCTGCTTCTGAGAAATGTTCTGACCAACATTTGAATATTATCCACCTTTTACAAAGGAGGGAATGTTGAACGTGTTCAGAATGAGACATAGGAACTTGAGGTGCCAAACAAGAGACCAGCAATATTATATCTCATTGATTGAAAAACCCAGAAGCTAAAAGAGACACCCCTATTGCCAGGTATTCAGCTAACAGAGATGTACCCTTTGCTTTTAAAAATGTGTTATCCAGGTGGGAATAAAGATGAACTTAGCAATGAAGATGAGCTACCACCACCACTAGCAACTTGGGGAACTTCTGAAGCCTGTAGTTAGGCCAAATACAATGGGAGAACAATAACCTGTTAATGCTCCCTGTTACCATAAATCTCAGATACTGCACCCCTGGGATATGTAAGTACGCACTCTTTAGGACAAGGGACACGGGACACACCCAATATTGATCTTGGAGAGCAGAAGCTACCTTTTTTGAGTAACCATCCTAAATATCTTTCCTCAGAAACCTGTTGAAAAATTCAGATCAATAACAGGTCACAAACCTCCTGCTTTTTGGGGGCAGACATTTCTTTGAGATCTAAAATCTGTATGTGGGGAGGTGAGAGGGGAAACGAGAAGGAAAGCAGGAAGCAGGTTTGTGAATAATGGGAATGTAAATCCTGTTCCACAATCTGAAGGCCCAAGCTTGATTTCCCTCCATCAATGACAAAAAAACAGCCAAGCTTGATTTCCCTCCGTCAATGACAAAAAAAAGCCAATCCCTAACTGACATCGTATGTAGATCTCTCAAAAAGAGGCTACACATTTTTTTAATTTGGTGGAAGGATGCGAAAGAAGCAACCATTTGCTAACTTCTTCTACCTCAGCCTCATCCTCTGTAAGGTCTAAAAAATTGAGGAGCAGGCTGAGATCACTGAGGAGACCTATTAAACGAATGCTTGCAGTCTCTGAATTTCCTGTATTAAAGAGTAGTCCGCTATTTTACCAAACGCCCACCATCACATGCAATGTCCAAATATTACGCTTGGAAATCTCCTGAGAAGCTTGTGGATACCATCCGATAATATCTGATTAAGACAACAACCCATTAAACTTGACAATGAATCTACTGTGTCAAGAACAGCTTGTCTCTTGTGTTCTGCAGCATCCATGCCATCATTTAACAAAGCTTTAAAGGAGCATGAGTTGCTTTGGCAAACAAGAAACAGCCAGAGATGCCGTTTCCCACAAGCAGTGAGAATGCCTGACTGTAAGAGTGGTGGTATTACAAGATCTCAGTGCTAGATTTCCAGAAGCAAAGAATACTTTTCCAAAAGAATCGAGCATTTTGGTCTTCCTGGCATGGGGCACAGTTGGGAAAGTATTATAGCACAGTCTAAAATGGATGCTTGCACGAACAAACTGTCTGGAGTGGATGGGCTGTCAATAAATGAAAGCCCAGTAGGAGCACGCCCCTATTTTCTAGCAGACATAGACATAGCTGGGACAGGATAAGGTTTCTTCTAAATGACTAATAGTATCTGCCAATCCAACATTAAGAGGGTAGAAGTGATACTGCCCTTTGTTTATGCAAATGTATTTTAATAAAAGATTTGTTTTTCTGCCATTCGGTGTTCAGTTAAATGTTCAAAGTTTCTGCTGTCTTCCTAATAATAACAAAAAAAGATAACTCTTTTGGCAATACATTTCCATTTGGAACTCTGATTTTGGGGAAGTGTTAAACCACTTGCATTCTGTAAATGAGAAAACTGTTCTTCATCTGAGTAGTTTGAGTAGAGTACATTTTCCACCTCACTGAGAATGTCATTATAATAGGGATGTTGAAACCTCAAAGCATCCGAGTCAGACTCAATTGGATACTTCCTGTTTTAAATGACTCCTTTGACGTCTCTTTGAGAGATCTTAAAAGAGTCATCAGAATTTCGAGCACTCACCTTCCACAAAACCTTGTGGATCAATGGCCTAGACAAGACGTGCCACATGGGGCTGATGAATGGTACTCTTTAAAAAGCTCTAGGTCAAGCCTGGCACCTGGGGATGCTTTCACATAAGTAATGTTTGGAAAGGAACAGCATGCAAGAAATTAAGCTTTCGATTGAGCAGAGTGCTAGTCCTAGTCAAGCAATAATCACAGTCTTTGTCAGGGTGAACTATAACAGTCAAAAAATTAACCTGTGCTTAACCTTCTTGCAGTGTGGCACAAAAGCAGTCAGGCTTACCTTAGAAGCAATGTGTAAAGTAGTTATACTTTCTCGACAGGTAACATTCGACAGGCTGTTAACAAAATATGTTCATATAGTTGCAACAATGAAAAACAGGGAGACACAAAGGGTTTAAGAGATATGCAAGGAGCATTCTATATTTAGAGCAAGTATAGCAAACTAAAGTATCAGCACTGATTACACTGAATGTGGGTGTAACCTGAAGAAACATATGCACATAATGCCGCTGACCTCCCAGCGCAACTCTCGGCGCGATTCTCTGGTTCACTAAATTGTTAATCCCTTGTAATTAATTTCTGTAAATAATTACTCATGAACCTACGAGTACTTTGCAAATATTATCACTATTGTTCACCCTGCGCCATTCTTCGCTGTGTCACGGGTCAGTTGCGCCATCCACCTTGTTGTTCACAAGCACTTATGTGCACAAGTTCTTTACAGGTTACACCCACATTCAGTGTAATCAGTGCTGATACTTTAGTTTGCTATACTTGTTCTAAATATAGAATGCTCCTTGCATATCTCTTAAACCCTTTGAGTCTTTATGTTTTTCCTTGTTGCAGCGATATGTGCATGTTTTGTTAACAGCCTGTCGAATATTACCTGTTGAGAAATTGCTTTTGTTACACAAATCAATCACCCAGGTCTCAACTGGGTATACGGGTATAATGTTGTCTGATCCCTAAAGTATTTATGCAGCACTCAAACTGTAATGATGTGAAAACAGAACACAAGAGAAGTCCCACACTAATCTAGAAAAATAGAGTACATTTTATGAAAAACAATATCAGAATGTCAAAAATACAAACAGTGGAACTAGACATATGCAATTTCAAAATTTTAGGTAAAAGTAGTACCAAAAAGTGCTAAGCGACAACTGTGGTTATCTGGGCCCACCAGCCCACGACAGGGTCACAAGTTCAAGCCCACCTTGATGCAGGACGGGCCGGGTACAGGACTTATTCAGCCCGCTGGACGGTAATCTTGGTTATACTTGGACTGAGAACCAAGGTCCTGTGTACCGCTCTGAAGAGTTTCACTGGTTATGATAGGGCCGTCGATCAAGAGCAGTGAGGTGTTGCAATGAGCTACATCAATTCCAATGGGGCTGCTGATGCGAGATCATGCGTCAAGATCACCTGCACTGTGTTGGTTTTAATGAGGCTGCCTACCAGGAGGTGCTGCGATGCGAGGTCCTGCATCAAACTGAGAAATGTTATGCCGTGCTGTGTCGGTTCTTAGGGAACACAGTTGGGCCAGGATGAGTACACTCTGATAGCAGCCAAGGGTTAGGACCTGGGAGGGGCACCTCTTGGCAACCAGAACTTACTTCAGCAGCTGTCAGCAACAGGGCACAGACAGGTCCAGTTGAGCCTGGGCAGCTGGGCAGATGCTGGACAGGTCGCTGGAGCTCGTTATGTCCCTGTAGCACAGAACAGGAGGCTAGTCAGCGAGCCATTGAAGTTACTGTGGTGGTTCTGGGTGTAAGGAGCAGATCCAGTCTTCCTTCCTCAGGCAGCAGAGCAGTCCTTCTTGCAGCAGGACAGTCCTTTGAAGTGCAAGTGTGGTAAGTGATAGCTCCACCCCTCCCACCAGGTCAGGATGGCCCATCGTGTCAACAACCAGTCAACCTTTGTGAGACTGTCAGGGAGGAAAACTCAAAGGCCCGCTGCCAACTAAACCTAGTTATGTGGCCCAGGAAACAAGCTGCAGGCACCAAATGGTTAGGACGAGAAAATGGCAACTTTCTATAAGCGGCGTTTTCAGAATTGTGACTTGAAATCCAACGTTACCATTCAAGAGGGTTTTAAATTCAAATGTATTAGGGACCAACTTACATTTCTATTTATTCCCAAACAACAGTTATCACTAATTAAATGTAATAAGGTAACCCAATGTTATGCTAAGGAAGAGGTAGGTCTTACAGGCCTTACAGTAGGGGAAAACAAATGTAAGCATTTTTCACTACCAGTACATCCCCGGTGCAAGTTTTTCACTAACAATGCACCCTGTCCTATAGGCTGTTGAGGGCCTACTCTAGGGGTGACTTATATGTATTAAAAAGGAAGGTTTAGGCCTAGCAAAGGGTTTATTTTGCCAGGTCGAAATGGCAGTTTTAAACTCCACACATGCAGCAATGGTAGGCCTGAGACATGTTTTAAAAGGCTTCTTAAGTGGGTGGCACAATAAGTGCTCCAGGCCCACTAAAGTTGTGTTATATTGTAACAATATATATACATCATTATATAAAAGATTTACTAACCCTATACCATAATAAACACATGTACCCCTAAATATTTTTTATTCTTAGTATTAATATGTATAATGAACAAACAATAAAGGAAACAAAACATTCTAGAAGAGCGAAAAGATGGGACGATGTAATAAATTAAATAATGTTATTTTTGACTGTTTAAATAGGCTTATGATAGAATGAGAGCCCATTGTAAAGATCTTGTAATGAAAATGGACAAATTTAATTTCTTGTAATCTGTAGTACACATACTGGCGAAATTAGAAGACCACTATCACATTTACTTCTACTTCTAATACCACTCCTACTGCTGATAGGGAATTCGGCACTAACATGGCACACAGAGACACAATCAGTGCTTAATTTCAGCTGGTGGTTTCCAGTGCTCGGCACCAGTACTAAATTGTCAACACTGGCACTTTTGACAGTCTGCCACAAGGTGGTGTTGTCTGGCTAATAGAGATCACTACAACAGCAGTTAATTATTAATTCAATATACAATAAAAACGACTATTACCTGCCGCCCAAGCCATTCCTATAGTTCTGGGGCCTGAAATAGACTGAATGTCACACTTGTAGGAGTGTAATGGTTATCAGTTGTGTTGTTACTATCATTGGCAGAAAAGCAGGGGCAATGTGTGGTTCAAGCTGCAGTGGCCTCCTGATGAAAGCCCTAGCGCTTATTTATTTTACAAATTAGGCACTGGACACAAAAAATGAAAAGGGTTTCATCATGAAATCAAGAAATTAATTGATCCTTTCGACACAGTGAGCGGTAAATGCAAGCCCACAAAATAGAGACATGACTTATTAACAACGAACAGGATTTGTTAACCTCTGATAGTATTGAATCCAGGACAGGACAATAATTAACAGAGAAGAGGTTTTTTTTTTTTTTTGGTTTTTTTTTGGATTAAAAACTTTTATTGAGCAATCAAATAAGAGTTACAAAGATTGGCCTACAACCACACGGGCTGGCCGCTAGCAGCAAAGCACAACGTAAGAAGCATACGATCTCTCCCGTGGTCAGGCATAAGTCAAACTCCAACTGTTACTCAAATTATCGGATAGGACACAGCAATTTTCCCTTTTATACATATAAAAACAACGAACTACAAAAAGGCGAATGCATACTAATCAAAGTCAGCCCAGAAGGCGGAGGGGAAGCTACCAATCAGGAACACAAAAGCACAATCAAAGGGACTTGGCAAGGTGGGGGGGGGGACCGCGGGAGGACAGGAAAATCACAGAACAGCATGAGAGATTTCGGGAACATCAGCCTAGGGAGACAGGGTAACATCGGGTGCGTCAACCAAGGGAGGAGTACAAATATTCCCACGATAGTCGTTCCACTGACCCCAAATCTTCGTCCACGCCCTTGGCCTGCCCCTAGCTACATAGACGGTCTTCTCGCGGAACATGGACCAGTCCATGTTATCCTCCCACACCGAAGCATCGGGAGGTTTAGAGGCGCCCCAGAGTTGCGCAATGTCCCGCTTTGCGACCATGTATCCCAAGGTCGCCCATCTAGTTTGGGCCACAGAATAGTCGGTGGGTTCCCACACGTTCAACAGACACCGTCGGGCCTCAGGCCGCAGGGCAATTCCAGTCACAACAATCATCACCGCAAGCACATCAGTCCAGTAGGCCGCCACCGCAGGGCACTCCCAAATAATATGCAGAAATGTAGCACTCATCCCACAACCACGTTTGCATAAACCATCCGGGGAAAAACCCATCACTACCAGACGCGGACCAGTTACATACACCCGGTGGAGGATCTTAAGCTGAACCAAGCGGAGACGGGCGGGGATGGCGACCTCTTTCGGAGAAGCGAGTGCCGATTGCCAATCTTCGTCATCCAAGTCCAGCCCGTCACCGGCCCAAACCTCCCTAAGTCGGACCAGTAAGTCAGCGCGATTATTAATCAGTTTCTTGTAAATCAAGGAGATAGTGCTATCGGGAAGGTGGCCATCCAGTATGCGATCCTCGAGGGGGGAGGACTCGGGCAGGGCCACACCAGGAGTCAGAACAGAGGCCAGAGCATGACGGACCTGCAGATATCGAAAGAATTCTCTATCACTCAAGTCATATTCGGCCTGAAGGGCCTCGAAGGACTTCACTGCACCTTTTACACAGACATCACCCACTTTACATATTCCAATCATATCCCAGCGGTCAAAGCCCTTAGTAGACCAGAGACATCCCAAACGTTCGGAAGCATAAAGCGGAGTAGCCATTGTCAGTCGATTCTCCCATCCCAGACTCACATTCGCGGTGCGCCACACACTGACAGCAATCCTGGACGGGCACGTAAGATGGCGCCCGGCCGATCTGGAATAAAGCGCTCTATTAAAATCCCCTCCCGGCAGCTGGAGTCTATCCATCTCGAAGGCCGGATCCCGACCCGGGGAATACATTGCATGATTAATGGCAGATAGCTGGGTAGCCCAATAATATCTTTTGATATCAGGGAGCGCCATGCCCCCGTCATACCAAGGGATGGTAAGTTTCGCAAGGGCAATACGTGGACGCCCGTCCCAAATCAGTTGCCTTTGGAGACTCTCAATCTCTCGAAAATAGGTTGCGGGAACGTCGTCATAGGAATTCTGAAGGGCGTATAAGAATCGTGGCAAAGACATCATTTTAAAAAGGGCCGCCCTGCCCAGAGAAGACAGGGGTAACTTACGCCAGCGGGCCACATCCATTCGCAGTCTAAGAAGCGGGGGGAGGAGATTACGCTCGAACCGGAGTGAAGAATCCAGTGTAATAAAGATCCCCAAATATTTGAAGCCCGACTGGACAACCTGAATAGGAAATCTATCAATGGGGGCAGAACACCCGAGAGAACATACACACAGGACTTAGCCCAATTAATAACCAGACCAGAGTTAGCGCCAAACGAAGTGAGAACGTCAAATAAGACATTTAAAGATTTGCGTGGGGAAGTAAGGTAGAGAAGAATGTCATCCGCGTAAAGCGAGACGCGGTCCTCAAAATCTGGTGACCACCGGATCGCTTTGAGGGAAGGTTCCCATCGAAGCCACGCAGCTAACGGCTCCAAGGCAAGTGCAAAAAGCAACGGAGACAAGGGGCACCCCTGTCGGGTCCCCCTACCAAGACAAAAGGGGACAGAAACTCGACCATTGACCACAACCTGTGCCAAGGGTTCGGCATATAACAATTTCACCCAACCAATAAACCCAGGGCCGAAACCAAATTTCTCAAGAGCCGCCCAAAGATAGGGCCATTCTACTGTATCAAAGGCCATCGAGGCATCCAGCGAAGCCAAAATGGCTGGCTCCGCCAGAAGCCCCGCCCTCGCAATGGCTCCGTGGAGACGACGTAGGTTAAGAGCCGTGTTGCGATGCGGGATAAATCCGGATTGATCCGGATGAATCAAGCTGCTGATAACCGTCAGGAGGCGGGTAGCCAGGAGCTTAGCCAGAACCTTGGGTTCGACATTCAACAGGGAAATGGGCCTATAAGACGAACAGAGGTCCCGGGGTTTACCTTCTTTGGGAATAACAACGATCGTAGCCAGACGCTGATCATATGGGAGAACACCCCGATCCCGGGACTCCAAAAACATGGTACGAAGATAGGGCGCCACCTTATCAGGACGTAGCTTGTACAACTCAATTGGCAATCCATTCGGGCCCAAAGCCTTGCCCGAACGGAGTGAGCGAATGGCAGTCGCTATCTCGTCCGTAGAGAAAGGGGACTCCAAAGAGACTCAGTCTAAATCGGAGACACAGGGCAGAGCTATATCGCGCAACAAGAGGCGAGAGTCATCAACATCACGTTCAGACACAGGGGAATAAACCACACGAAAATAGTCCGCAAAACATTCCACAATCCCAACCGGGTCAGTCACTCTCACACCATTCAAGGTCTGAATCACTGGTACCACACGATTCGCCCTCTCCTTCTTGTCCAACCACGCCAGCAATGTACCAGCTTTGTCCCCCACATCATACAAACGACCCTGTTGTTCCCGAAACATCATTTTAGCCGCGTCCGTAACCAGAGACCTATAAGCAAATTGTTTCAGACCCAGGGCGTGGAGTTTACCAGGAGTAAAATTCGACTCCAGGTCAGCCTCTATCTCAACAATTTCCCTCTCAAGGTCCACCACCTCCCGATTCCTCGCCTTCTTGGATTCAGCAATAAGGGAAAGGGCCTGCCCACGGATCACTGTCTTAAATGCCTCCCATAGGGACACCGCAGAGGAGACAGACCCCTCGTTGTCTAGAAAGTAATTGTCCAACGACTTGATCAAGAGACCACGGGTCTCGGGGGAGGTGAGGTACCATGGATTGATAGGAGCCACCCGGCCCGCCGCCTCCACCCCCACCTCAAAACAAAGCCGAGGTGATCCGAGATGCCCCGGGGGAGGTGTCTAATCTCCCGAACAGCCGGCGACTGCGCCGCAGGCATCAGGAAATAATCCAGTCTAGACAGACTCCCATGGGCCCCGGAATGGAAAGTGTATTGAAGCTGAGTAGGGTGCATGAGTCTTCAACAATCCACCAAACCAAAAGTATCCAGAAACCCACCCAGCCATTGTTGGGCCGAAGGAGTGTCACTAGGGGGGTGACGATCATGCAGACCGGAGAACACAGAATTAAAGTCCCCTGCTATGAAGAGAGTACTATTAGGGAGGCTCAACAACACTCGACCCAAATCGGAAAAGGTAGAGGTCTGTAGACCGGGGGGCACATAAACGGCAAACAGGGAAAGGGTCCGACCCTCATAGCGTCCCACAAGGACGACGTAACGCCCCCGATCATCAAGGATCACATCATCAATTGCCAGGGGGAGGGAAGCCCGAACAAGGATACCCACCCCCCTGGAACCTGTGGTAAAGCCCGAATGTGCGACGAGGCGATAGCCCCACCTATTCATTGCACGACATGTATTGCCCACCAGATGGGTCTCCTGTAGAAAAACAATATCAGGAGACAAACGTCGTAGACATCGCAACACCACACCCCGCTTTATACGATCCCCCAGACCATTGACATTCCACGAAATAAACCTCAACCCGCTACCCCCCATCCCACACGGTAATGCCGAAACCCCCCCCCAATGGGCATGACACAGAAAACATCATTAGCAAAATAGAATCGCCTTGAGAAAACAAAACATGAACATCAAACTTCCCAGCAACCCACCCCCCAACGAACAAGAAAACACCCCCACCCTGCACCCCTGCAAGAAGCTAAAGAGCCACCCCAACATGCAGTGTGCCTGTCGCCCAAGAACCCCCATTCTACAAAAAGACCCCGGAGGAGGAAAGGCCCTGTCCCACCCGCCACCCCTATCAAAACAAATAACGAGGAGAACACACAGTAAACAGAGGCACTTAGGCATAAAATCCCAGAAGAAGTTACGCTGCAAGGAAACCCGGGCATAGACAAGTAGTTCAGCTCTCTATACCACCCTCGGCACCACCCGGGTGTTCAGCAGGCTCAGTCCCAGGAGGTCGGTCCAGCAGAGAGTCTAGCCAGTCATTCACTGACTCAGGCCGCTCAAAGAAAAAGGTCCGGTCATTGTACTCAACTCGCAGCCTGGTCGGAAAAAGCATAGCGTAGCGCAGTCCCATGTCCCGGAGACGCTTCTTGACTCCACGGAAGCCCATACGCTGTTTCTGTACCAATTGAGAAAAGTCCGGGTAGAAATTCACCGTGGCATTCTCAAAGGCCACCGGGCCCTTCACACGCGATGCCTGCAGGATAGCGTCCCGGTCCCTATAGTGAAAGAGTTTCGCAACAATAGGCCTCGGCGGGGCGCCCGGCTTGCCCTGGCCTCCCGGATCACGATGGGCACGTTCCACCGTGAAGAATTTACTCAACCCAGACGGAGAGAGGTAGGTCTGTATCAGGTCCTCGACCAGGAGATCAACAGAATGCGGGTCCGGATTTTCCGGAACGCCAACCACACGCACGTTACAACGACGTGCCCTGTTTTCAAAGTCCTCCAAGCGCCGGGTCATGAAATCGTTCACCCTTCGGAGATTGCCAATCTCCGTCTGTATCTCCGAGACGTCTGCCGTGAGGCTGGATGACTTGATATCCAATGACTTCACCTTCTCATTGGTTTTAGATAGGTCGGCCCGAATCAAGTTCACATCAATGGCCACGGTGTCGATTTTGTGGGCCAAAGCTTCATACTGTTGGCCTATTGTTTCCTTCATGCCAGAAATGGCGCCCATGATGTCCTGCAAGGACGGCTCCGTCGACGAGTCCACAGGGTGGTCAACTGCACTCGGGCCAGGCAAGGCGGTTCCAGGGGACCCCTTCGAATGGGTGTACCGGTCCATAACGTTAGACTGGACCGGGCCCCCACGCAGGGGCGTTTTGGTCTTTCGTGTCTCTCGGTCCCCTCTGCCCGCCATGTTGGAGACCGCGTCACAAGGGACACACTCGACCCGATGAGAATGGCCGCAGGAGAGTAGGGCGGTGAGACCAAAAGGCAGCGGCGAGGGTACCACTAGGTGTGAACCAGTCCGGAAGGACAATAAGCTAGCCAAAGGCACAACAGCAGTCTTGTGCGCTGGACCCAGCAAGGGCCAGACTCCTCTGCCAGATGTCTCAGTCTGAGGCAGAAACGAAACCGAAACTTAAGAGGGGGACCCACGAGTCGAATCCCCCTGCCGCTGTTGTTCAACTCCGAGTCGGCCACAGTGCCTCACCCAGACCCGGGCGCACCTCGAGGGCGGACCCCGAAAGTTTGAGTCATCGTATCTTCGGCACCCCTGGTCCAAATCAAATTCCAAAAACCACAGGAAGATCAGCCCGGTGTCCTCTATACAAATCCTCGTGAAGAATCAGGATATGTTCAGGATATCATGCCGGGAGTGGCGGGGGTCCGGAGAGCGCTGTGCTCACGCGGCCATCACGGATGCCCGCCAAGCTCCTCCCTCGAGGTTTTGAAAATTGCTCATACAACACTTACTCCTAATCTGCATCTGTATTTTATGATATACTTCAGCATTTAAGAACCACAGTTAATCACGAAATCAATTTGAACTAAGCTCAATTTATGCCTCCCGCCTTCCGGGACATGAAGGTGAATGAAAGGGATTGTGCTATGGGGACAAAGTAGAAGTGACCAGCTGTATGCACACCTGAAGCAGACGCATGCAAGCTGGTGATGCAGCCTGCTACACTCTTTCCATGCCCTGAAGATACTGTGCAGAGGGTAATAACTACAGAGCTAGTGTTCTGCTCTATGATAGTCCAAGAAGGGATGGTGTGGAAAGAAAGAGAATTTTAGATGTGCACAAATTCAGTAACTCTGTGATTTGCGGATGCACACACAGTGAGCTTACCATTCCCTTGCCTTCCATTTTGGGTTAGGGGATTGGGATGAAGCATTATTATTATTTTTTATTTAATCTTTTTATTAAATAAGCACACAAAAGCCTGGCATTATAACCACTGACATATATTTTCCATACATACTCCTCAAGGGTATATATGATAACATCTGTGTATCTTACCATGTCACAATACAAATGCATCAGTAAAAATCTTCCCTAGGTACATTCCTATGTAATGCAAAGTCTTGTAACCTCCCCTCCCTCCACCCCATCTTTCTCATGAAGTCCCCTCAGAGACCTCTATAACCCACCTACTTCCCTCAAATCTTGTCCCACTTCCTCGGGCTCCCCCTGCCATTGAACTCCACTTATTCTGCAGCTCAGCACCAATTTATTTATTTATTTTATTTATTTTAACGACTTGTAGAGCGCCTGGTGACCCGAAGGCATCCCCGCGCTGTAATGATTTTGATATCCAGATGAGGTGGAGGAGAAAAAAAAAAGAAAAGGGGGGGACGTTATTTCGGAAATAGAAGTGTTTTCAATTTTTTTCTAAAAATAAGATAGCTGGGTTCCAGTCTGAGGGTACGGGGGAGTGAGTTCCATCCGGTGGGAGCTTTCACAGAGAAGCGTCGGCCTCCAGTGCGTGTATTTTTAAATTTGGGGATGTTGGCTAGATGTTCATTCTCGGACCGCAGGGATCTGGGAGCTATATAAGGAGTTACCAGGTCGCTGAGAATCGGAGGGCCAGCTCCATTAATCAGTTTGTAAGCCGTGCACATGGCTTTGAATTCCACCCTTTGACGCACCGGGAGCCAGTGCAGGGCTTTGATGGCAGGTTTAGCTGACACTCTGGAGGGAAGGTTCATGAGTAGTCGGGCTGCAGCGTTCTGTGTTCGTTGTAATTTAGCCAAGGTGGCCTCTGGGGCACCCAGGTAAACCATGTTACTGTAGTCCAACCGTGACAGTATTAGCCCTTGGACTAGGAGTTTTCTGGAGGTGGGCGGGAGTAGGGGAAGAATCTTGCGGGTGGTGCGCATAAGCCCAAAACAGGTTCCTGCAGTTTTGGCCGCTTGTGTTTTCATTGAGAGCTCGGGTTCTAGCCAGACTCCTAGGGTCTTAATTTCTTTTTTCGGGGTGGGAATTTCCCCGAACACGTCTGGCCAGGCTGATGGGGGGATGGTCACCCATTGCTTTCCCATGAGCATCACTTCGGTCTTCGACCCGTTTAATTTGAGTGATGATTCACACATCCAGCCATAGATTTTCGTAAGGCAATTTGCCAAATTGTCTGGGTGGTCGTCTAGTTGGGATAGGGAGACGACCAGCTGTGTGTCATCCGCGTAACTCACTATTTTGATGCCGAAGGGTGTCACCACGTCTTCAAGGGGGGCCATATAAGCATTAAAAAGCGTAGGGCTTAGAGATGATCCCTGGGGGACCCCGCTCGTGAGGGGGAGGGTGGATGAGTGGTGATTGCTGTCCCATACCTGGAACGTGCGCCCGGCAAGGAAGGACTCTATCCACCTGAGCGCCATCCCGGTGAGCCCTGCTGCCGCCAGCCGTTGGAGGAGGACACGATGGTTGACTGTGTCGAAGGCTGCACTAAGGTCCAGGAGGATCACTGCCACTGACCCTCCTGAATCCAAAATGCGCCTTGCCTCCTCGATAACGGCCAGAAGGGCGGTATCAGTGCCATGACCCGGGCGAAACCCAGTTTGGGATTGCCGTAAGATGTTATTTGCCTCGAGAAACTGAGACAATTGTCCGTTGACCAATTTCTCGGCTACCTTGCTGATGCCAGGGAGGAGTGAGATTGGCCGGTAGTTTGCCATGTCTGCTGGGTCTAGCTGGGGTTTTTTAAGGAGTGCTTTCACGACTGCGCTCTTCCAGCTATCGGGGACAGATCCTTGGGCAAGCGAGCTGTTAATAAGCTCTGTGATCGTGGGAACTATGACAGGGGCTACGGTTTTGAGGAGTCTAATTGGTGCGGGATCCAGAGGTGATCCGCTTTTCATTTTGGCCAAGGTTGCATCTACCTCGTTGCAGGTTACTGCTCTAAATGTAGCTAGTTGGGGGCGCAGGCTGCTTCCTGCTTGGCTGGAGGGTGATTCATTGTCCGTGTGACTAGAGGGACAGGGGGGGGGAAGGGATGTTAAGATTCGGGCAATTTTGTCATTAAAATAGGTGGCTAATTCGTTGCTTCGGTCAACAGGGGGGGCGTTGGAGGAAGGAGTGGTTGGTACTTTCAGTAGCTCTTTTACGATTAGGAAGGATTCCCTAGCTAAGTTGGTAGATTCTCTTATCCGAGTGTCGTAATGGGAGGCTTTAGAGCGCTTAATGGAGGCTTTGTATAATCTAACTGAGTTCTGGTAGGCTTCCTTGCTGGCGTGCTGCCAGTCTTTCCTCCATAGCCGTTCGGCTTTCTTGCATTTTTTACGTAGTAATCGAAGTTCCGGGGTATACCACGGGGCGGAACCTGGTTTCCCGTTTTTGTCCTCCCGGGTTCTAAATGGGAGTACGGAATCCAGGGAGGTAGTAATCCCTGGATCCAATCTAAACCTTCCTCCCACTTTACAACACTCTGAGATTGGTGCGCCCCCAAGACTTTGAAATATACATTTTTACCACTATATCTGCTAGCATAAGCTGTATCTTGTAATATTTGGGCCAGCTATCTTCTCCTGTCACACATAAAATGTGCCATCTGGCCTCCAATGTGACCTCTTGTTACACCACTTCTGATATTACCCCTGTAATTTCCCTCCAGTACTTCTGAATTCGGGGACAAGACCATAATATATGGAAGAAGGTACCCACCTCCCCACAGCTCCTTGTGCACTGATCTGTGTCACTGCGACCCATGCGGTGTAATAGTGCCCTTGAAATGTATGATCTGTGCAGTATACGCAATTGTATGATGTGAAACCTGCATCTTTCTCTGGCTCTGTATTGCTTCTGCCCAATTGTCATAATCGGCCATCCACGTTTCTCAGGGAGCCCCTAGGGAACCCGGGGCATTGTTCATTATTTTCTTGTATAGCAGGGAAGTGGCTTTATCACTCATGGGATCAATAAGAATTCTATCTTCAAGTGGTGTGTGTTCCACTAACTGTTCGCCATCTGGGTTATGTATCCACAGGGCATGTTTCAACTGTAGATATTGAAAGCATTCGGAGTCAGCCATCTGGTACTCCTATTTTAAGTCCTCAAAATCTATCGGCTTTTTTCCCTCCATACACCCTTAGGTAGTCGATCCCTAGCACTCTCCACTTACAGGATCCCTTTAGCTTGCCAACCTCCCATAGGAGATCATTGTCCAACAGCGGAGTCCTTCTCGTCAGTTTCCCGTTGTAGCCCAAACATGTTGTGGCATCCCTATTTATACTTATAGTATAGTATGAACCCAGCACAAAATTTGGGGCCAAATCCAAATCTTTCCAGCACTGCGAACAAATACGGCCACTCAATGTTGTCAAACGCCATAGAGGCATCAAGAGATAAGAACACTGCATATTCTGCCGGTTTCATCTTTGTAATATGCACCATGCCATATAGATGCCTCAAATTAAGTCTGGTGCTCTTATGGGGCATGAAGCCAGATTGGTCGGGGTGGACAATGGATGCAATGACACTACTGAGTTTGGTCGCTAAGACTTTTGCCAGCATCTCTGCTTCCATATTTAACAATGAAATGGGGTGATATGAATCACAATCAGTAGGAGGCTTACCCTGTTTCAGTATAACCACAATAGTGACCAATCTTTGGTGTTCTGGCAGATTACCCCGGTCTAGCGCCTCCTGAAACATATTTAACATGTGTGGGGCCACTTTTGATGGCACACCTTTAAAAGAATTTGCCGGTATACCATTGGGTCCGGCCCCCTTGTCCTACTGTAAATCCCTAATGGTTCTTCCTATGCCCTCTATTGTGAGGTCTTTATCCAACTCCTCTTTTTCCTCCCGGGATTACCTGAGGAGGCAAAAATCTCAGAGAAATTCAGTGCAGTCCAACCCCATTCCAGTTGAGGTAGACATGTACACGTTTTCATAATGATCAGCGAAAGCAGCTGCTATTTCTTTTCCTGTCTTTCTAGTCTCCCCTTGCGGAGTATGTACCTCTAGAACCCAGTTTTTCTCTTTATCTCTCTAGTCCAACCAAGCCATTAATTTATTGGCCTTGTACCCAACTTCATATAGTCTTCTCTACGTTGCCCTGGCCTGGGTCCTGGCTGCTTCCTCTGCTATATCTCTCATTTCCTGCTGCTTAATGCAGATCTGTTGTCTAATCTGTGCATCCGGCACACTGGTCTCCGCAGCCCTCATTTCAAGTCTCACAATATCTTTCTCCAGGGTGTCATACTGAATTTGTTGATCTTTCCTTTCCCCCCCAGTTATAGCCTGTACATATCCTCGCATGTCTGTTTTGTAGGCCTCCCACAGCATGCATGCCGAGTCCACAGAGACCAGGTTGTCTTGATAATATTGTTCCGTTCGGTCCCTCAATTTACCCCTGGCCTGCTTGTCTCTAAAGAGCCAAGGGTCTACTCGGGGTGGCAGGGTGCTATCTCTAGTGGGCACCTGCAAATATACTTCCACAGGCGAGTGGTCCGAAATTCCCCTCGCCTTGTGTATCGCCCCTTTATACCAGTGCACATTAGTTGAGTGTGCCATTAAGCAACCGAGGCGGGAGTACCCTCCATTTGACGCTGAGTAGAATGTATATTGTTTGGCTTCTGGGTTAATTTCTCTCCATAGGTCTACTAGACAGAGAGCCTCCACAAAGGCTCGCAATGGTTCTGCCCCAAGTCCCCTTTCTGAGGTCATCATCTGATCTCTTACAGGGTCCATTGCAGCATTCATGTTTCCCCCATAACCAATATACCCATTGGGAGATCCAGCAATAGCGTACTTAATGCCGGCAGTGTGTTAGCATGTGATCTTGGTGGCACATACACAGAGCATAATTTCAAGACCCTACCCTCCCATCTTCCCGTCATGGCCACGAATATGCCCATCTGATCATGCCAGATCCTACCTGGTATAAAGGGAAGTGCTGTCGAGGCCAGAATCCCTACTCCTCTGGCCCCTGACGTGAACCTTGCATGCGCCAGGAGTTTATAACCATATCTATCTAGCACCTTAGAAGTGTTGCCCTTAAGTTGTGTTTTCTTTAGCAATACTATATCAGGATTGTGCCTACGAAGATATTGAAGTACCACTGTACATGTTATTTTGTGTCCCAGGCCATTTACATTCCAAGTCATGATTCACAGAGTGGCGTCTATATGGGGGTATACTCGTAGTGCATCTGTGTCAATCCTCTTATCTAACGAGGTTAATATGCTGTGTACCTGGCCAAAGCCCATTCTGTTCTGCATTTTTGGGGACTTCTGACCCACCATACCCCAGTAGAGCACACAATTTTATTTTTCCTACCAAGCTAAACAACTTATATAACCCTAGAAGGAGGCAATTCCAATCCCAAAAACCGAGCTCCCCCTGCCTGCTACCCTGCACTGTGGGTTCAGAACCTCCCACCACCCCAATTTGTAGAGTGCCTGTCACCCCATAATTTCAACACTAAATGTGGGTGGGTTTAGTCGCAGGAAGGCCCACCAGCCGCCCCCAAACCCTTTTTCCTGTCTTGTCCTGTCGGACACCTGTCTGCCTTTTGAGCCAGTAGCGCCAGGATGCCTGCAAGGTGATAGTGCGCTTTAAAAGACTAACAAATAAATAAATAAATAAATAAGTTCAGGTGCTAGATCAACATTGACTAATGCAAATATCAATCATGCATATTGATGCTAATCTAAACACAAGAAAGATAGATTTTAGCTGACTAGTAGTCCCAGTCCACAAGGCTACCGGATTGCCCCACTTCTGCATTACAGTTCCATACTGCTGGTCGACCAACACAACATTTGCCCTTCCAATGTTACCTTGACCGGGATAATCATTCCCTCCGGGCCATAGAATGCTTGCGTCTATGTCGTCCATTCGTTCATTGTTCTTATTCCGATGTTGTGATTTTCTTGCCATCCTCGATCGTTCTAGCAAATCCCATGCCTCCTCAGGAGTGTAAAGCACCACACCTTGCTGTCAGCTGTGATTCTAAGTATTGAGGGAAGGAGCATGGAATTTTTAATGTCCTATGTTCGTAGGGCCTTCTTTACTTCCAGGAAGTTCCAACTCTACTTCTTTAGGTAAAATCTGGATAGATGGTGACAAGAGCACTCTCATATTTGTGTGGCAAGGCGCTCTAGGCCTTCTGAAGGATGACATCACAGTAGTTAAACAGCCTCGCCATTATGGGATGCGGGGGCTTCCGGCCTTGGCTGCATGCACGGGACTCAATCGGCGTGCTCCACAGAGAAGTATTTAGATAGTCCCCGTGGCTGGAGCATCGTCATTATAAGGTCTTCTACAAATAGGTCCACCACCGATCCTTGTGCTCTCTCTGGCACTCCAATTATACAGATGTTATTGCGGCGAGAGCATCCCTCTTGGTCCTCTAGTCTAGCTTCTAACTCCCCTGTTGCCTTTATCAGTTTGGTGACCTGTTTCTGCAAGGTCTTCGTGTCTATCACCAGGCAAGCCGTTATTCCCTCAACCTCCTTTACTCGGGTTCCCATGTTTCTGAGAACCGCTCTCAGCAGAGAGACTTCTGTTCGTCACAACATACATTTTCCCAGCAAGCTCTGTCTTGAGTCCCTGAATACCCACCATGACGTCCTGCAGCGTGGGTTCTGAAGTTGATGTGGGGGGAGTGACCCTAAGGGATTCACCAGTAATTGCCGCATCAGAACCGGCCAACTTGTCCCTCGGCATGGTATATTTATCTAGCTTTGTTTGTCGGGGGCCCCTTCCCCATCATCTTGGCGGTCTCGCCGACCCGTAAGACCTCCTAGGAGAGCAGGCACCCATTCACCAGTGCAGTATTATCTGCCTCCAGCGTAGGCCAAGTCAAAATGGCACATTCACTGAGGGATGCGTTCCCTTTATTTTTTACCTCACGGCCCTTTCCAATTGGTCCGTAGCTCAACTGCACCACTTCTCTAGTTCCATGTGTTGCTGTGCAGTGGGGACAAAGGCAGTCAAAAAGAGATTGACCGCGGCCACAGGAGTGATGGGGGGCCTCAGCTGTCCTTCCCCACAACAGGGGCGCCTTCTACCTTTAATGTCAGTCCAATAGGTGCCCGCTTTCCTGCCTTTGGTCAAGTTGCACCGTCCTTACCGCTGCCCTGCATGCTACGCCGTCCACAATTGAGGCACCGACCAGCAAGGTCCCGGGGGCATCCGTCTCTGCGCCCGCTCACGAATCTAGGCCACCGCACCCACTGTTTTGCTGGATCTTCGCCCTAGCGTGGGTAATTACCAGCCACAGTGTTCCGGTTATCAGCTCACCACCGCCGGGTCCCACAGCGTCTCTCAGCCGAGCCCCAACGCTGGCTCCGCCCCGTGTATGTTGGCGTCCTCCTGGATCGTCACTTTAGTCCAGGGATTCCGATAGTTAACGTGCCTCTTGCATTCTTGTCACCAATTCGGGCCCGCTTTGATGTTCTTTGGCAATCGTAGCACCTGGGCACCGAGTGGGCTCATCAGGACCCCACTCTTGTCTGATTCTGGATAGTTTTATGGATATATTGGGGTAGTTACAGGGCAGACCGGCAAAGCTGCTCTAACAAGCGGCCATCTCTCTCTGTGGCAAGCCACAATTCCCTGGGATGAAGCATTATTTATGAAAAGACTGATTTACATGTCATTGACATTAACCCCAGAACCCTTTCCCAAGATACAGGAATAGTATTTAACATTGCATCCCAGTGTTTTCCAATATAACAGTCAAACCTTCTACTGTGAAAATAGCTTTGATGCCATTTTTTTACATGTCCTATTTTTAAATACCATGCACCCTGCCTTTATGGGCAATACGGACTACTTAGTGGGGACTTATCAATATTTAGAAGGTAGGTTTAGGACTGTCAATTAGGAGCTTTATTTTGGGGTTGCTAAGCTGGAAGAAGTATATCCTTTCTAATATCTTGGGAAAACTCTGGCCAGTAAACTAAGCTGGAAAGAGATATCAACAAACAGTGCAGAAATCTGAACAAAGTTAAAAGCCATCCTCAGATTTCCTTCACACAAGGCCACAGGCTCCCCTTGCAGATTGACAGAGTTGTACAAGCAAAAGGGAGAAGTCAGATCACGAATGGAGCTGTACCCTGGAGCACTGACAAAAATGGAGATAAAACTGCCTCACAAGATATAAACGTCTGGAAAAAGGGTCTCCATATACCAAACCACTATCCCACCACAGCCCTGGAAACTGATGTCAGTTATAAAACTATGCATGAATGATGTAGATTGCTGTAATAAAATATGGACTGAAACGTCATATGCCAGACATCACCTGGGATAGTGCTTGGGAAGAACACAAGCAAATGATATACAAATCTAAGTGAATGCAACTAAGGAAAATGGAAGCTTAATAGCTAAGCTTAGACTTTAGAAACCCCAGAGACAATCCCAGACGCTGTACTGTCAAGAAGTATACAGGCTGCAGTAAAGAAGTTGTTCATAGCTCAACAGTACTATCTGACATGGTAAGCGCCTGAAAAACATTTTGCACAAAATAAGCTGTTTGACTTCTCCAAATACTCCAGCCCTATTGGACGAATCTCACAAATCAGTGGAAACGAAGGCTATTTGCCTTGGACAAAAGTGGACAACTTCCAACTCGAACTTGGCTGCAGCATGCATATTAGGGTAGAAAGAAGACTTTCATCCTGCTTTGCCCACTCTACAATGCAACTAGACTAGAAAATTATCAGATGGCTTGTTGTCAAGGAGGCTCAAGGACCACAGCAAGAGACCCTGCTCTTTACTGGAGGATAACTTGTAGCCACAACGAGACAGATATTAAGGAGAGAGCTGGCAGATAAAGGACAACTTTTTGCAGGCAGAACCAAATACTACATGGAGATGAAATCTGAATGGCCACCTGTAAAGCTACAGTTTAGGCATGCTGGATGTAAACTACGAGGGTGGAGATTAGGACGTGACACACTTTATTAGCTCAGGAGGAATAAACTACTTAAGGAACTCAATACCAGCATCCATGCCTTAAATAGTTTACTGTTTGTATTCTATGCACCGGTTTGCATGTTTGAAAGTGTGAAATGGTGGACGCCAAAATAAATACAATGAATTTCAAATTTCACAGAGAAGGTCATATAGTCGCCACACTACACTCCCTCAGAGTATGGCTGGGTGCCAGGTCCCTGCAATTTAGAGAAGTGCTGCTAGTATGACAGTCACAAGATATGACATCAGTATCTTGTATTAGTTCATGGAGCTGAGGATTAACAGACATTACAGTCGTGGATTCATGGTATTACTCTCTACTATGATATACAGCAGATTTATCAAGCATCTGGCTTTAGCCCTAGAGCGGAACTTAGGAGACAATAATCATTTCAGAATTCTGGAACTGGAATTTTGAGGTTAAATAAAACACACCAATGTCCCCTTTCTTTTCTTTGTTGTCAACTACAGATAGCCTTGAGACGGGTCTTCCCACAGATTCAGAGAGAAAAGCAGAAATATGTTTGGAGGTTTCTTGTTGCCAATGGGGCAGAGAGTGGATATTTGTCCATCTGGCAGGCCCATGCATTTTAGATAAGTTAAACAGGGATCTTAAATGGAAAAGGAGAGACTATATAAAGCACAGTTTCTAAAGTTATAAAGCATGTTAAAAAAGGAATAAGAATTAGCTAAGAAAAAAATCATCAAATGGAGAGAAGTCCAAACGATTTCTCATTACAAAAAAATGGTTATGGCAAACTAATCTTAGAAATTACCCAGGTGTGGGTAGTACATACAGAGTTCTGTTGGAAATGAAAAAATGCTCAACTGACAAACTCTTTAGTAGGGAGGGTCTAGGAGGTGGACCATGGGTGTGGGTTGAACCAACCACTATTCAGGTATTGGGCTTAGCATTGAATATCTTGCAGTACTACACAATCTGCGCTGGTACATCTCAAACATTGGGCTATAGAAATAAGAATTGTGCTGGCACCCTTCACCAGTCTCGTGCTCTACCAGGGTGTTAGAGAATGAGGTTGTTAGACCTGTCAGCCCTAGGGTGGTTTTCCCCATTTTTTTTCGCTTTTGCCTCATTTTTCCCACCTACTTTTTGTTGGCCTTAGGTCTCTGGGCACCTTCCCATTGCTTATCAATGCTAAGGTGCAGGTGCTCACTTCCCCTAAGATGGCTGCCACTGACCCCTGCTACTGCAGCATGGTCGTTATAGGCGCACTCTAGTAGCCAGGAGCTGGCTGGAACCCTTAAACACTGTTCCAATACCAGCCTGCCAGCCTGCCCATAGCTAGAGTGAGGAAGCTCCTGGAACCTTCCAGAAGAGGGGAGTGGACACCAATTGCCACTGCCAACTGCCAACTGACGCTATAAAAGGAAAAGGAGGGAAACTTTCTAGTCAGTTGGGGCAGTTGGGACATCACTGACCTGGGGGACCCTTCGCAGGAGACTTAGGCGGTAGGGCCTAGTCAGGAACCTATACCACTGGGGGTGACAGGGTTTAGGCGCTGCCCACCAAGCTGTGTGAGGAACACTGAACTAGCCCACTGATCTGACCCGGCGGGAGGGGAACCCAGGGACCATCTGAAGTGACCTGCGTGAGGAAAGCCTTCAACTCAACCCCCCCCCTCTTCAAGAAACCACCTACCAAGGGCGCCAGAACCATCAAGTGCCAAGCAGAAACCCACCTGCGCTAACCAGGTATTGGACTGTGTTGCTCCTGCCTCGCCTGGATCCCTGCGCTGTCCTGCCTATCCCCCCCCCTGACTGACCTGGTCTGGTTGTCCCCCATTAGCTTCCTGAGCTTACTGAACTGCCTGTGGGAGCGAGGCGCTATGGTAATTTCCCCCGTAAGAAGCGCTGTGATTCCAGGGACTGGGGCTGTTCCCGAGCGCTGCTGTCAAGTCTGCCTCGAAGCGCTGTAACCGGCTGTTCCGGGAAGCGCTGCTATCCCTGTGGGGCCCCAGTCAGGAACTCACCGCCGCAGCCCTGTGACGAGAGAAGGGAGCGGGTCGCTGTCATCCCCGGGACCTGGAAGGGCACTGGAGCCTCCACGTCGCCGTCGCGACCCGGGAGCTTCCCCCTGGATGAGCCTTGCTGCTGGTTGTGCCCGCGCCTGATCTCTTGACTGGGTGAGAGTATTCTGCTTAATTCAGAGACTCTGTCCATCACCACCCCTTGTTGTAAATATTTTTGTCCACCCTAAGCGTGGAAGGGTATACTCAGATGTGAGTCCCTTGCTCATTGCACCATCAGGATTCAAGCAAGCCGGGCCGAAGACGGCTGTAATGCCAGAAACCGGTCCCCGGAAGCTTGTTTCCTTCCCAGTGTAAGAATTGGCTTTTGTAGTCTGGTCTGCCCTGTTCCCATGATGCTCTGGGCCAGGGACAGACTAATTTGCATACAGCCAGGTTCTGAAACTGGGATGGTGCAATGAGCTAAAAAACGGTGTTGGATCTAGCCCTGATCACTTGACTGGGTGAGAGTATTCTGCTTAATTCAGAGACTCTGTCCATCACCACCCCTTGTTGTAAATATTTTTGTCCACCCTAAGCGTGGAAGGGTATATTCAGATGTGAGTCCCTTGCTCATTGCACCATCAGGATTGAAGCAAGCCGGGCCGAAGACGGCTGTAATGCCAGAAACCGGTCCCCGGAAGCTTGTTTCCTTCCAATGTGTAAGAATTGGCTTTTGTAGTCTGGTCTGCCCTGTTCCCATGATGCTCTGGGCCAGGGACAGACTAATTTGCATACAGCCAGGTTCTGAAACTGGGAATGGTGCAATGAGCTAAAAAACGGTGTTGGATCTAGCCCTGATCACTTGACTGGGTGAGAGTATTCTGCTTAATTCAGAGACTCTGTCCATCACCACCCCTTGTTGTAAATATGGTTGTGCCTGCGCGGCAGCCCCGGTCATAGGAGCGGGCCGCCGGAATTCAAAGTAGGCCGCGCTAGATCTTGTGAGGGCCTGACGCCACCTAAGGCCGCACCACGTGACGGGGGCGCCCGGCCGCGTCACAGGCCACGCCCCGCCTCCTCAGTGACTGGCCCGCCGAGCCGTGCCCCATATCCCGCCAGTTGATTGGGCCATCCCCGGCCAAGGCCCGACTCAAGCCACGCTCCATCGCGGAGGGGGCAGAGGAGAGCCAGAGCCCCTCCGCACGTATCGCATCCCCCTTGAGCCGGCAGAACCAACGGTGAGGGGCCCAGGAAGCCCAGCTGAGCCCCGCACCACAAGACGTGCCGGAGGGCTTCCGAAGGAGCAGAGTCCTCCCGCCTCTCCTGACAACGCCGCAAGGCCCTGAGTGGGCCGAAGAACTCAGGTAACCCCGAGGAGGAGGGTGGAAGGCCACAGGATGCCCCGAGTTCGCCCCTCCCCCGAGGAGCACTGTTGTTGGGCCCCGTTGGCCCTGATTATTTACAGAGATACCCCAGGAGTATGGGCAAGATCCTCCAGTGACGGTTTGGCCCTAAAAGTAACCCCCGGCTGGGAGGAATAGTTCTTACCGACTACCATTCGGCCTGACTAATTGAGGGGCTGTCCATACTGGGAGAACTGTTCATCTTTGCCTGGCGAACTGTGTAAAAATGCCCAAGGAAATGTGTATTCTAGCCATCTGCAAGTTGTTCTCAGACCTTATGTAATGCTGACTCTTCCTGTGGAGATACTAGCTTTCTGGCTTAAGGAGGTGTCGCCTGGGGGCTCATGAAATCTCACCCCGGTCTGTTAAATGATTCATTACTGCTAAATGAAATGTGATGTGGTCTGATCCTTAAGGGAATGTTTACTGCTAAAGTATGCAATGCTATTTGAACCGAATCGGGTATCAGAGCGCTTTACATAGCACCAATTACGTTACATGTTACGTTACATGAGGACACACATTCATTTTTAGGCACGGGGAGATTAAGTGATTTGCCCAGAATCACAGGAGGTTTTGGTGTCGTTACCGAGACTCAAACCCAGTTCTCCAGGTCCGAGGTCGAGCGCCCTAGCCGTTGCATGCATTTCTTGTCTCAGTGGATGCGTGTGCTGTGTAGTCACTTAACACCTAAGCTTTCGGGTGCCTACCTGCTTGAGCCAAGCTACCCCCCAGGGAACTGGCGAACCCAGTTTCTACATTTGGTGCCGAGCGCTGGGATTCAGGACCTGTGACTATACAGCACCCTCCAGTGGGACAGAGTGCGCTGCAATTAGACGAGACACCTATCGTACATGCAAGCTTGCTCAATTGACCCCCCGCTGTCTGTATAGAGACCTGTGTTGACCCAGTAGTGTTACCTACGTCCTAGTGCTTTCCCTTTATTTTTATCTGGGTCCCCACCTGGCAAAATGGAGTTCCAGCTAGCCGACCTGGAAGAATACACAGTGGTGCAGCTTAGGGAATTTTGTCAGGGGATGGGGGTGCCGGTTGGGGGGAGAGCCTTGAGGGCATGGGTAAGGGCCCACCCAGAGGGTAGAGGGGATGGGGAACAGGAGGGGCAGGGTGCACCAGGGGAGGCGGGCACTCCAGAAGACCCAGGCCCACTCAACAATGATGTGTCTGACAATGTGTTGCCAGGAAGACGTTCCGGGGCAGGGAGTAGTGTATCTAGGGGGAGTGCGTTGTCGCAGGAGTATGAGGATAGGAGGGAGGAGAGGCAATTGAAGTGGGAGCTTGCCAAGCTAGAGCACGAGAGGGAGAGAGAAAGGGAAGATAAAAAGTTTGCATTGGAAGAGAAGAAGCTGGCGCACGAGCTTCAGCTTAAGGAGCTGGAGCTGAGAGCCTTGCAACTGAGTGCGCCAGGAAGTCCCAATGGTGGCAGCGTACAGGGGGCTCAACACAAGCCTAGGTTTTGGTTACCCAAGGAGGTGATAGCGAGCTATACACAGGGGGATGACATTGCCAGGTGGTTGGAGGCCTATGAAGTGGCCTTGACAGCCCATGGGGTGCCTGAGAAACACTGGGGAGGTGGCCTGTATCGTTACATACCTCCCAATGTCAGGGACACCCTCCTGTACTTGGATAAGGCGGACCAGTTCAGGTATTCCCCCATGAAGGAGGCGCTCATTAAAAAGTTTGGCCTCAACCCTGAAAGGTATCGCCAAAAGTTCCGTGGCAGCCATAAGCTGTCCACGCAGAATTGGGTGGATTTCTTTGATTATGCCCGTAAGGCTCTGGATGGTTGGGTGCGTGGCAGCGAGGTGCATGATTATGAGGGCCTGTACAATCTTTTTTTGAGGGAGAACCTCTTGGATACATTTTTTCCAGAGCTGCGCCAACATCTGGTGGACCGCAAGCAAACTGATCCCTGTGAGCTTGCGGAGGAGGCGGATACTTGGGTTAGCACCCGGGTGTCACTCAAGGGCCCCGGGGGAGATGGTCCGAAAGGAGGGGGATAAAAAGAAGGAGTTCTCACGAGGCCCACAAACTAGACAGTTTGGGAGAGGAGTAGGTACCCCACCTCAGTCCAGTTCCCCAAAGCCCACTTACCCTGACAAGAGTGAAATGAAATGAAATGAAAAAGAAACTTGGTAAAGCGCACTGCGGCCAAGCGGCTTCCTGGCGCTGAGACTAGACTTAACTCTGCGAGGGAAAACCGAGGGAGCTAACAAGGAAATGCCTGAGAAAATAGGAATGTTTTCAGGGCCTTACGAAAGTGAGTGTAGATGGGGATAGAGCAAATAGAAAGAGGGAGAGTATTCCAGAACCGGGGGGCTAGAACCGAAAAGCGGGTGCCACCCGTTCTGGATTTTCGGAAGCGAGGGACGTGCAACAAAGAGAGAGAGGAAGACCGCAAAATGCGGGTCGGGGTATAAGGAGTGATCATAGAGCAAATAAAGAGGGGGGCAGAATGGGTGTAGGCCCGAAAGGCTAGACAGGCCAGTTTAAAAAAGGATCTGAGGTGCACAGGGAGCCAGTGGAGGGACTTAAGTGCGGGGGTGATATGAGAAGATTTGGGAAGACGAAGGATGAGTCGGGCGGCCTGATTTTGGATGGCCTGTAGACGTCGGGCTTCATAAGCAGGAATACCCACGTACAGGCCATTCCCATAGTCAAGGCGAGAGATGATGAGGGCCAGGACTATGGATTTAAGGGCGTCCGCTGAGAAATACCGGGAGATCTTCCGAATGAGACGAAGGGACAAAAAACAAGAGGAAACAACGGAGCTGACTTGGGCATGCATGGTAAGGTCATGGCTGACCTTGATGCCCAAGGTCCGGACGGAGGGAACCGGAGAGGGAGGGGGGCCAAAGGAAGGGGGCCAGTGAATCGAGGACCAGGGATTGGAGGGGCCACCCGTGAGGACAAGCTCCGTTTTATCAGGATTGAGCTTTAAGTGAATGGAGCTCATCCATTCAGAAATAAAAACTAAAGTGGAACAGAGTTTAGGGAGAGAATCCAGGGGGGAGAAAAGATCGAAGACGAGCTGGAGGTCATCCGCGTAATTGTACACAGAGACCCTCAGCTCGCGAAGAGAAATGATAAGAGGGTGAATATAGAGGTTAAAAAGAAGAGGGGAAAGGGAAGAGCCTTGAGGGACCCCGCAAGTGACTGCGCACGGGGGTGCAGAGAAGCCAGAGAGATGGACCGCATGAGAGCTACCTAAAAGAAAGGACGCAAGCCAGGAAAAGGCTAGGCCCCGAATCCCCGCTGCGCTGACACGGTCGAGGAGGATAGCATGATCGACCGTGTCAAACGCAGCGGATAGCTCGAGGAGAACCAGGGCTTGGGGAAGATTGATGTCAGCTTTCCCCTTAAGTTCGTCCAGGACGGCGATGATCACTGTCTCTGTAGAGTGTCCTGGTCGAAAGCCCGCCTGATGGGAGGCCAGAAGGTGGTTCTCCTCGACATAGGAGGACAGCAAGATGTAACATGACTTTCAAGGATCTTCCCCAAGTAAGGGAGAAGGGAGATAGGCCTGAAATTAGAGGGGAGGGAGGGGTCTATTCCGGGTTTCTTAAGGATAGGAAGAACCATAGCGGTTTTAAAGGAAGAAGGAACAGAGCCCAGGGCCAAGGAGGCGTTAAGAAGGGCAAGGGGGGGAGCGGGACAACTGGTGAAGAGGGTTTTGAGGATCCGTGCAGGAGCACAGTCCGCCGGAGAGCCGGACTTGACTTTAGCGAGCAAGTTAAGAAAACAATCGTTGGAAATTGGAGGAAAGTGATCCAGTGAAGAAGAGAGCAGAGGAAGGGGGTAGGAAACATCAGGTTGCCGCACCACTGGAATATTGGCCTTTATGTTGGCGATCTTGTCAATGAAGTAGTCATTAAGTGAAAAGCAGAGGGACTGAGAAGGGACAAAACAGGTGCTGGTGCGGTCGGAAGTGGCGAGATGATGGACCAGAGAGAAGATTTCACGGGGTTTGTTAGCAGAGAGAGCAACTCTCTCGGTGAAGTAGTTGGATTTAGCCGTCACGATCGCTTTTTTATAATCATTTAGAAGAAGTTTATATTTAGCACGGAGAATGGGGCAGTAGTTTCGTCTCCAATGGCGTTCCGAACGCCTGAGGTCAAGTTTAAGATCTTTGAGCTCCCTGGTGAACCATTTATGTGCGTCGTAGGGCCGGACGGATTTAACCTTTTTGAACGGGGCAACCTGATCGCAAGAAGAAGAGAGCCAGGTGCTAATGGCTTCAGTCTGGGAGTCTATGGAAAGACCAGAAAGATCAGGCATTGAGGAGGCAAGGGAAGACGAAAGTAGGTTGAGATCCGTGTGGTTCCAGCTGCGAGCTAATAGGTTTTTAGGAAGGGGCGATTTGATGGCAGAGTCAGAAAGAATGGAAAAGGAAATAATAGAATGGTCGGACCAAATACAGGGAAGAATAGAAGGGGGTGAGACATCACGACGCAATGACCAGATTTGGTCAAGGGTATGACCCTTGACATGGGTAGGGGCCAAAATGTGAGACGAGAAATTCAGACACTGGAGGGTGGCAGAAAAATCTTTGGAAGAGGAATCTTCTCTGGGGTCACCTGGCCAGTAGTTAAAATCGCCTAGTAAGATGACCGATGAATTGTTGACCGCCAGAGTAGCCAAGAGATCCCGCAAGGTAGCTACGAATAGAGGCTTGGGTTGAGGGGGACGGTACATGAGGACGACGGTGAGAGGGTCAGGGAGATTAAGGGATCGGGCCACCAGGTAATCCACATTAGGTATGGGTGAGTGATTGAGAAGCTGAAATTTCAGGGTGGAGCGAATAATCATCGCCACACCACCCCCAGCCTTCCCAGCCGGGCGATCCGCTCGAAGGGCATAGTAGGTGTCATGGAGAATGGCCAAAAGATCCGGGAGGGAAGCGGCAGAAAACCAGGTTTCAGTGAGAAATAAGTAATCAGGAGAATCAGTGCTCAAAAGATTGAAAAGTTCAATCTGATGCTTGACAGCCGAGCGAGTGTTGAGTAGGCAGGCAGCGGCTGCAAGAGGGATAGGTGAAGAGCAAGGTGTAGACGGAAGGCCAAGAGAAAGGGGAATAGGGCTGTGAGTGGGAGGGGGTGAGCAGGGGGAGTGAGGGGCAAGAATGCCGAAAGATTCAAGGCGTTGCAGCAGGGGAGAGGGGAGAAGGAGGGGGGCCAGGAGTGCGGAGAGTTGGGCTGGAGAGTAGACCAAAGGACGGGCAGGGTCGGTGGCCCCTGGTCCCGGCCGGTCGCGGACGGGCGCAGACGGGCTTGCCTTAAGCGCGCCTTTGGCGCGCAAACGGCGCGCCTGCTGCGCCCGTCCGCTGCGCGAACGGAGGAGACACATGATTTGTAGCGAGGTTCAGGGCGTGGCCTTGGGAAGGTGGGCGTAGCCTGCGGGGAGGTTCACCGATGGCGGCGAGTGGGGAGAGCCTGTCCCGCAGCAGCGCTCACCTCGGCTGCGCGGGGGGCAGGGGGCGAGCAAGAATCCCAGAAGAAAGTGAGTGAGGTAAGTTAAAAAGCAGTCATGCAGGCGCGAGTTATTTAAAAAGTGGCAGGATTAGGGGTTTAGCTGTGCTCCCGGAAAAGCCTCGGGAGAGTCTAGTGAGAATCCGAGCTCATTGTCAGCTCCTCGTTAAGTATGGAAGTGGGCGTGGCCTCGGGCAGGTGGGCGTGGCCTGCGGGGAGGTTCGCCGATGGCGGCGAGTGGGGAGAGCCTGTCCCGCAGCAGCGCTCACCTCGGCTGCGCGGGGGGCAGGGGGCGAGCAAGAATCCCAGAAGAAAGTGAGTGAGGTAAGTTAAAAAGCAGTCAGGCAGGCGCGAGTTATTTAAAAAGTGGCAGGATTAGGGGTTTAGCTGTGCTCCCGGAAAAGCCTCGGGAGAGTCTAGTGAGAATCCGAGCTCGTTGTCAGCTCCTCGGTAAGTATGGAAGTGGGCGTGGCCTCGGGCAGGTGGGCGTGGCCTGCGGGGAGGTTCGCCGATGGCGGCGAGTGGGGAGAGCCTGTCCCGCAGCAGCGCTCACCTCGGCTGCGCGGGGGGCAGGGGGCGAGCAAGAATCCCAGAAGAAAGTGAGTGAGGTAAGTTAAAAAGCAGTCAGGCAGGCGCGAGTTATTTAAAAAGTGGCAGGATTAGGGGTTTAGCTGTGCTCCCGGAAAAGCCTCGGGAGAGTCTAGTGAGAATCCGAGCTCGTTGTCAGCTCCTCGTTAGGTATGGAAGTGGGCGTGGCCTCGGGCAGGTGGGCGTGGCCTGCGGGGAGGTTCGCCGATGGCGGCGAGTGGGGAGAGCCTGTCCCGCAGCAGCGCTCACCCCGGCTGCGCGGGGGGGCAGGGGGCGAGCAAGAATCCCAGAAGAAAGTGAGTGAGGTAAGTTAAAAAGCAGTCAGGCAGGCGCAAGTTATTTAAAAAGTGGCAGGATTAGGGGTTTAGCTGTGCTCCCGGAAAAGCCTCGGGAGAGTCTAGTGAGAATCCGAGCTCGTTGTCAGCTCCTCGTTAAGTATGGAAGTGGGCGTGGCCTCGGGCAGGTGGTTGTGGCCTGCGGGGAGGTTCGCCGATGGCGGCGAGTGGGGAGAGCCTGTCCCGCAGCAGCGCTCACCTCGGCTGCGCGGGGGGCAGGGGGCGAGCAAGAATCCCAGAAGAAAGTGAGTGAGGTAAGTTAAAATGCAGTCAGGCAGGCGCGAGTAATTTAAAAAGTGGCAGGATTAGGGGTTTAGCTGTGCTCCCGGAAAAGCCTCGGGAGAGTCTAGTGAGAAAGCAGCCAAAAGTTGTCCAGTGCTATGAATGTGGAGAGGTGGGACATTACAAGGGAGATGCCCCATGTCGCAAACGTCCCCCAGCCCCCACAGGTGGCAAGAGTCCCGGGGTGGCTAGTGTAGCGCTTGGGATGGAGCTGCCCCTATATAAGGAAGGGGAAAGGACAGGCCTGGTTTCACTTGGGGATAGAGAGATGGTCCCAGTGACGCCCTTACCATCGAACACTGCTAAGTATCAGCAGAGGGTGAAGGTCAATGGGGAGGAGGTTGACGCTTTGAGGGACACAGGTGCCAGCATGACCACTGTAGTGAGGCGGCTGGTGTCCCCTGAGTAAGTAGTACCTGATAAGTTCCATCCGGCCGTGTTGGCTGACGGCAGTCTGAGCTATCCCGTGGCTCAGGTTCCCTTTGAGTGGGGAGGAGTGAAAGGCCCGTTGAGAGTTGCGATAAGCCCTGCTTTGCCTGTGGACTGTCTGCTAGGAAACGACCTAGAACATACCGCCTGGAAGGAAGTGGAGTTTAAGGCCCAGACTGAGATGCTGGGGTTACCAGGGTGGACTTGCGTGATCACGCGGTCCATGGCTGCCCGGCAAGGAACTCAACCCGGGGTGGAGCCTGAAACAATGGCCCAACCCAATGCCGGTCCAGAGGAAAATGGAGTGGAGGACCCACCCCGAGTGATGGATGGGGAGCCCGCGGAGGTACCCCTGGAGTCCGCGGAGGTGGAGGTTGTTCCCGTGGGGGACTTGCCGACCCTTGCCGAGTGGCATGTGGAAGGAGGGCCTACCCGGGAGGAATTCTGTTGGGCGCAAAAAGAGTGCCCCACGCTTGAAGGCATGCGGAGACAGGCCGAAGCCCAAGCTACTGATCAGGAGACCGGCAGTTTTCACGTGTACTGGGAGGAGGGCCACCTTTACAGTGAGCCTAAGGTTCCGGTGCATGGATCCTCGAGGGCCTTAGTGGTCCCCCAATGCTACTGGGCCTTTTTATTGGAACTGGCGCATGAGATTCCTTTGGCTGGACACCTGGGCCAGGACAAAACCTTTGCGTGGTTGGTCCCGCATTTTTATTGGCCCAGGATGAGAGTTGCCTCTGACACCTATTGCAAGACCTGCAAGACTTGCCAGGCAAGTAGCAAGACTGGGACTAAAGTGAAGGTCCCTTTGGAACTGCTCCCGGTGGTCGGGACCCCTTTTGAGCGGGTCGGAATCGACATCGTTGGGCCGTTAGACCCTCCGACCTCTGCGGGACACCGGTTCATCTCGGTGTTAGTGGACCACGCCACTCAGTACCCAGAGGCTATTCCTCTGAAGACCGTCACAGCACCTGTGGTGGCGCGGGCCCTGATGGGGATATTTACCAGAGTGGGATTCCCCAAGGTCGTGGTGTCGGACAGGGGCACAAACTTCATGTCGGCCTACATGCAGGCCATGTGGAAGGAGTGCGGAGTGACCTATCGGTCCTCCACTCCTTACCACCCCCAGACTAGCGGGCTCGTAGAGCGCTTCAACAAGACCTTGAAGGGGATGATCTGGAGCCTGCCAGAGGACTTGAGGCGGAAATGGAACATCCTCCTCCCTTGCCTGCTGTTTTCATACCGCGAGGTATCACAGAAGGGAGTCAGGTTCAGCCCCTTTCAGCTGCTCTATGGCCATCCCGTTAGGGGGCCCCTCAGCCTTGTCAAGGAGGGGTGGGAGAAGACTTCGAAGAAGCTTCCCCGTGATGTCGTTAGCTACATGTTGGCGTTCCGCAGCCAGATGGCCAAGCTGTGGAAGGAAGCCTCAGATAACTTGGAGGCTAGCCAAGCCATCATGAAGGAGTGGTATGACCGCAACGCTCGGACGGTGGAGTTGGACGCTGGACAGAAGGTGTGGGTCATGGAGACTGGGGAGCTTAGTGCCCTCCAGGACCGGTTGACTGGTCCGTACAAAATTGTGGAGCGTCGAGGCCAGACCACCTATGTCGTTGACTTGAAGACCCCCCGACAGCCCCATCGGGTGCTCCACGTCAACCGCCTGAAGCCTCACCAAGAGCGATCGGAGCTTGCTCTCCTCATGTGACGGATGGGAGCGAGGAGGAGGAGAGCGAGCCTCTTCCTGACCTTCTGGCGGCCCAGGAGAAGGATGGATCGGTAGAGGGAGTGGTCCTCTCCCCATCCTTGACCCCAGAGCAACAGAGGGACTGCCGCCAGGTATTGGCGCAGCACACCTCGTTGTTCTCCCTCACGCCTGGAATTACACATCTGTGTACCCATGATGTGGACACAGGGGACAGTCCACCCGTAAAAACCAAGTATTACCGGCTTTCAGAGAAAGTGAAGAACAGCATCCAGGGTGAGGTGGCCAAAATGTTGGAGCTGGGGGTGATCGAGCCTTCCAGCAGCCCGTGGGCTAGTCCGGTCGTGTTGGTGCCAAAAGCGGCCCCACCCGGCACCACACCAGAACGTCGGTTCTGTGTGGACTATCGGGGATTGAACTCTGTCACCAAGACAGACGCTCACCCGATCCCATGGGCCAACGAGCTGATCGACTGGCTCGGAGCAGCCCGGTACCTCAGCACCATCGACTTAACATCAGGGTACTGGCAGATTGCCATGGCCGATGGAGCAAAGGAGAAGACAGCGTCCTCCACCCCCGAGGGCCACTTCAAATTCAGAGTGATGCCCTTCGGGCTCAAGAATGCTCCGTACACTTTTCAGCGGTTGGTGAACCAGGTGCTATCTGGCCTGGAGTCCTTCTCAGCGGCGTACCTGGATCACATAGCTGTCTTCAATAGCACCTGGGAGGACCATCTGCAGCATCTCCAGGAGGTGCTGCAGGCTTGCAACGTGCTGGCCTGACCATCAAGGCTAGCAAGTGCCAGATTGGACAGGGATCTGTCGTCTACCTGGGACATCCAGGCCAAAATTGAGACCATCTTGGCCTGGGAGACCCCCAAAACCCAGACTGAGGTCCGAGCTTTCCTCGGTCTCACTGGCTATTACCGCCAGCTCGTCATGGGGATATGGTACCATCGTAGCCCCCTTGACTGAGTTGACGTCCAAGAAGCAGCCACGTAAAGTGATCTGGACGGCTGCTTGCCAAGAGGCATTCGAGACATTGAAGCATGCGATGTGCACCGCTCCGGTACTTGCAACACCTGATTTCACAAAAGAATTTATCGTGCAGACGGACGCCTCTGAGCACGTCGTAGGTACGGTGCTTTCGCAACTCAACGACGATGGCCAAGACCAACCTGTGGCCTTTATCTCCCGAAGACTCCTCCCTCGGGAACGGCGATGGAGTACCATCGAGCGAGAAGCCTTCGCTGTGGTCTGGGCCTTGAAGAAGTTGAGGCCATACCTTTTTGGCTCTCACTTCCTGTTCAGACCGACCATCGAACCCTTCGCTGGCTCATGCAGATGAGAGGCGTAAACCCCAAGTTGCTAAGGTGGCCCATTTCCCTACAGGGGATGGACTTTAGGGTGGAACATTGGCCCGGAGTTGACCACGCCAATGCTGACGGTCTCTCCCGGTTTTTCCGCCTTAGTGACGAGAACTCCCTAAAAGTTGGGTAGCTCTCCCCACTTTCAGCTGGGGGGGACGCATGTTAGACCTGTCAGCCCTAGGGTGGTCTTCCCCATTTTTTTCTCGCTTTTGCCTCATTTTTCCCACCTACTTTTTGTTGGCCTTAGGTCTCTGGGCACCTTCCCATTGCTTATCAATGCTAAGGTGCAGGTGCTCACTTCCCCTAAGATGGCTGCCACTGACCCCTGCTACTGCAGCGTGGTCGTTATAGGCGCACTCTAGTAGCCAGGAGCTGGCTGGAACCCTTCAACATTGTTGCAATACCAGCCTGCCAGCCTGCCCATAGCTAGAGTGAGGAAGCTCCTGGAACCTTCCAGAATAGGGAAGTGGACACCAACTGCCACTGCCAACTGACGCTATAAAAGGAAAGGGAGGGAAACTTTCTAGTCAGTTGGGGCAGTTGGGGCATCACTGACCTGGGGGACCCTTCGCAGGAGACCTAGGCGGTAGGGCCTAGTCAGGAACCTATACCACTGGGGGTGACAGGGTTTAGGTGCTGCACACCAAGCTGTGTGAGGAACACTGAACTAGCCCACTGATCTGGCCCGGCGGGAGGGGAACCCAGGGACCATCTAAAGTGACCTGCTGAGGAAAGCCTTAAACTCAACCACCCCCTCTTCAAGAAACCACCTACCGAGGGCGCCAGAACCATCAAGTGCCAAGCAGAAACCCACCTGCGCTAACCAGGTATTGGACTGTGTTGCTCCTGCCTCGCCTGGATCCCTGCGCTGTCCTGCCTATCCCCCCCCTGACTGACCTGGTCTGGTTGTCCCCCATTAGCTCCCTGAGCTTACTGAACTGCCTGTGGGAGCGAGGCGCTGTGGTAATTTCCCCCGTAAGAAGCGCTGTGATTCCAGGGACTGGGGCTGTTCCCGAGCGCTGCTGTCAAGTCTGCCTCGAAGCGCTGTAACCGGCTGTTCCGGGAAGCGCTGCTATCTCCGGGGGGCCCAGTCAAGAACTCACCGCCGCAGCCCTGTGACGAGAGAAGGGAGCGGGTCGCTGTCATCTCCCGGGCCTGGAAGGGCACTGGAGCCTCCCCGTCGCCGTCGCGACCGGGGCGCTTCCCCCTGGGTGAGCCTGGCTGCTGGTTGTGCCTGTGCGGCAGCCCCGGTCATAGGAGCGGGCCGCCGGAATTCAAAGAAGACCGCGCTAGATCTTGTGAGGGCCTGACGCCGCCTAAGTTCAAGTTCAAGTTTAGCATTTGTATAGCGCACTACTTACCCAGAGGGTCTCAAGGCGCTTGAGGGAGGGGGTTACCTACTTATCGAATATCCAAGTTTTTAGTTGCTTTCTGAAGGAGAGTTGGTTCTGTGTGACGCGGAGGTGGGTGGGGAGAGAATTCCAGGTTTTGGCCGCTAAGTAGGAGAAGGATCTTCCCCCCATGGCGGATCTTTGGATGCATGGAATTGCGGCGAGGGCTTGATTGGACGATCGTAGTTGGCGGGTGGGGGTGTAAAAGGATAGGCGTGAGTTGAGGCATTCGGGTCCTAGGTCATAGAGGGCTTTGTGTGCGTGGGTGAGGAGACAGAACGTTATTCTCTTGTTGACGGGGAGCCAGTGGAGGTCTTTCAGGTGACCGGAAATATGAGCTTGGCGGGGGATGTCTTGTATGAGTCTGGCTGAGGCGTTTTGGATGCGTTGGAGTTTTTTCTGTAGTTTGGCTGTGGTTCCGGTGTAAAGGGTGTTTCCGTAGTCCAGTCGGCTTGTGACCAGTGCGTGTGTGACCGTCTTTCTTGTTTCGGTGGGGATCCAACTGAAGATATTTTTGAGCATACGTAGGATGTTGAAGCATGATGATGAGACGGTGTTGACTTGTCTGGTTATCGAGAGGGAGGAGTCCAGGATGAAGCCTAGGTTACGTGCGTGGTCCGTAGGTATGGGTGCGTTTCCCAGGGCCGGTGGCCACGATGAGTCGTCCCAGGCGGAGGGGGATGAGCCTAAGATGAGGACTTCCGTTTTGTCTGAGTTCAGTTTTAAACGGCTGTTCTTCATCCACTCGGCTACTTCTTTCATCCCTTCGTGTAGATTGGTTTTGGCGGTGTTTGGGTCTTTGGTGAGGGAGAGGATCAGCTGGGTGTCGTCTGCATAGGAGATGATGTTGAGGTTGTGTTGGCGTGCGATGGATGCGAGGGGACTCATGTATACGTTGAAGAGGGTGGGACTGAGTGATGATCCTTGTGGTACGCCGCAGATGACTTCGGTGGCCTCTGATCTAAAAGGGGGGAGGCGGACTCTCTGGGTTCTTCCGGCGAGGAACGAAATGATCCAGTCTAATGCTTTGCCTTGAATTCCGAAGTTGCTGAGTCGTTGTATAAGGGTGCTATGACAGACTGTGTCGAAGGCTGCGGAGAGGTCAAGTAAGATGAGGGCAGCTGTTTCTCCGCTGTCCAGTAGTGTTCGAATGTCGTCTGTTGCTGCGATGAGGGCGGTCTCGGTGCTGTGTTTGGCTCGGAAGCCGGACTGTGAAGGGTCGAGGGATTTGTTGGATTCGAGGAAGGCGGCGAGCTGACTGTTGACGGCTTTTTCAATGACTTTGGCAGGGAATGGGAGGAGCGAGATGGGGCGGTAGTTCTTAAGTTCAGTGGGGTCTGCTGTGGGTTTCTTCAGAAGGGCGCTGAGTTCGGCATGTTTCCAGCTTTCCGGGAAGGTAGCGGAGTTGTGGGAGCAGTTGATGACGTCTCGGAGATGGGGTGCTATAATGGAGTCTGCTTTGTTGAAAATGTGGTGGGGACATGGGTCGGTTGGAGATCCTGAGTGGATAGAGTTCATCAGGCGGATGGTGTCTTCAGTGGTGATAGGGTTCCAGGTGCAAAGGTTGTTGGAGGGGGGTTTAAGTTCGGAGGTGGGTGGGGTGGAATGGTCTCCGGACTGGTTTTCAAAGCTGTTGTGTATGTCAGCGATTTTGTTGTGGAAGAATGAGGCTAGGGAGTCGCAGAGGTCTTGGGAGGGAGTGATGTCGTTGGTGCCGGCGGTGGGGTTGGTAAATTCTTTGACGATGTTGAATAGTTCCTTGCTGTTGTGGGCGTTGTTGTCGAGTCTATCCTTGAATGCTGATTTCTTGGTGGATCGGATCAGTTGGTGGTGTTTGCGGGTGGCGTTCTTGAAGGTGGCCAGGTTGTCAGTGGTTGGGTTTTTTCTCCAGGCTTTCTCGAGGGTGCGACAGAACTTCTTGGATTTCTTAAGGTCATCGTTGAACCAGGGGGCTTTTTTGCTACCTTGCTTGATTTGATGTTTTTTGAGGGGTGCTAATTCGTCAGCGCTGTGGGTGATCCATTGTGTGAGGTTGGTGGCTGCAAGGTTTGGGTCCGATGATTTTGCAGGAGAGTTTTGGTGAAGCGATGTGAAGAGTTGGTCGGTGGTAATTTTATTCCAGTTTCTGCGGGGAATTGGTTGTGGGTGGTTGTGGGTCGTGGTCATTTTGTAGTTGAAGTGAACGCAGCTGTGGTCTCTCCAATGGAGAGCTGTGGTGTGATTGAAGGAGATGTGCTTGCTGGAGGTGAAGATTGGATCGAGCGTGTGTCCGGCATAGTGGGTGGGGGTGTTAACAAGTTGTTTGAGTCCAAGATTGGCGAGGTTGTCCAGAAGGGTGGTGGTGTTGCTGTCGTTGTTCTTTTCCAAGTGGAAGTTAAGGTCTCCCAGTAGAATATAGTCCTCGGAGGGGAGGGCGTGTGGGCTGATGAAGTCAGTGATGTTTTCGCTGAATTGTGTGCGGGGTCCTGGTGGCCTGTAGATGAGAGTGCCTCTGAGTGTGGTCTTGGGGTCGGTGTGGATCTGGAAGTGAAGGTGTTCGGCGGCTGCGAGGTTGTCATCGGAACTGGTCGTGATGCGGATGGTGTTCTTATGGACGATGGCGATGCCTCCTCCAGTTTGGTTGATGCGGTCCTTTCGGTGATCTTGTAACCGTCCGGGATGGCTATGGCGATGTCGGGTGCTGATGAGGCGTTCATCCAGGTTTCTGTAAGAAAGGCTATGTCCGGCGAAGTGGTGTCGAGTAGGTTCCAAAGGTCAATGGCGTGTCTGTGGACTGAGCGGGTGTTGAGCAGGATGCACTTTAGGTGGTTAGTGTCTGAGCTCAGTTTGGAGTTTGTGGATTTGGTGTGGGTCCTGATGCAGTCGAACTTGCAGGAGTGGCAGGTGAAGGGTCCATGGGTGTGTCCTGGGGCGGCTTGGTAGCAGTTTGGTGGTCGGCCGGGGTTGAGTGCAGAGAGGGTTGCGGCGTCAAACGTTATTCGAGTGGAGTGGGTTTTGCGGGGGACCGGGGGTCTGGCGCTGGGCGCGGTCCAGGCGCGGACGGGCGTAGACGGGCTTACCTTTGGCGCACCTTCAGTGCGCATAGGGCGCGTCCGCTGCGCGCAATAGCATCTGTCATAAGTGGATAGTGGAGGGGGGCGGAGCGAGGGAGGAGCAGCTGGGAGGCGGGAGCGGGGTGGAGAGGACGGGCTCCGAGGCACAACAACAAAATGGATGGCAGCAAAAGCAAAACTGAAACAGGTTGGGGACACAAAGTGGGATTACGCTGTGGCAATAATATTTATTTTCTGTGATGCAATACGAGCGCTACGATAATGCACCAATGAGCAATACAGCGCTATCAAATTACAAAGCACAAATGAGCAATCGCGCGCTATATGAGATTACAATTTACAACTGATTAATAGAGCGCTATGAGATCTAAGCAGGCAGCAATTGAGCGCTATGAAAACTAAGCAGGCAGCAATTCTTTCAAGCAACAAGCAATGCCAATGAAGCCCAACGATACCCAAGGGAGACCAGGGAGCGTGGGGAGCGACCGCTTCCGATATAGTCAGGACGGTCACAGCGCTACTGAGGACGGGGCGAGCCTTAGGAGTCAGTGGGAGGGAGGAGCAGCTGGGAGGCGGGAGCGGGGTGGAGAGGACGGGCTCCGAGGCACAACAACAAAATGGATGGCAGCAAAAGCAAAACCGAAACAGGTTGGGGGCACAAAGTGGGATTACGCTGTGGGCAGTGGCACCGGCACAATCAGGCAATATTATTTATTTTCTGTGATGCAATACGAGCGCTACGATAATGCACCAATGAGCAATACAGCGCTATCAAATTACAAAGCATAAATGAGCAATCGAGCGCTATATGAGATTACAATTTACAACTGATTAATAGAGCGCTATGAGATCTAAGCAGGCAGCAATTGAGCGCTATGAAAACTAAGCAGGCAGCAATTCTTTCAAGCAACAAGCAATGCCAATGAAACCCAACGATACCCAAGGGAGACCAGGGAGCGTGGGGAGCGACCGCTTCCGATATAGTCAGGACGGTCAGGCCTAAGGCCGCACCACGTGATGGGGGTGCCCGGCCGCGTCACAGGCCGCGCCACGCCGCCTCAGTGACTGGCCCGCCGAGCCATGCCCCATATCCTGCCAGTTGATTGGGCCGTCCCCGGCCAAGGCCCGACTCAAGCCACGATCCATCGCGGAGGGGGCCGAGGAGAGCCAGAGCCCCTCCGCGCGGTGCACAGACATAATATCGACTCCAAAATATCGTTTGGACAGAATATCGAGTTTTAAATATCGTTTGGACAAAATATCGACAGGACAGAATATCGACAGTCAAAATATCGTTTTTAAGGTAAGTGAAGTTATATCGACTGTAAATAATATAGAAAGTGAAAATATCCAAGTATATAATCTAGATAGTAAAAAATATCGTTTTTTAAATAATATTTAATTATTTATAGCGTTTTTATGTTATAATATGTGTGAAAAGTGTCATTTTATGTTATAATTATTTTTAATTAATGATTTTTTTTTAAATTATTGTGTAATTTTATTCTGTAGCGGGTTGTGGGTTTATAGGGGAATAGGGTGGGAAGTAATTTAATTATAATTAATTAAATATGTAAATTTATTAATTGGTAGTAATAATTAATTAATTGGTAAATAAATAATATTTGTTAAATATTTAAAATGTAATTGGTAATTAATTTAATTTAATTGATTAATTGCTAATTATGTAAATTAAAATAATTTATTTCCTGCAGCGGGTTGTGGGTTTATAGGGGAATAGGGTGGGAAGTAATTTAATTATAATTAATTAAATATGTAAATGTATTAATTGGTAGTAATATTTAATTAATTGGTAATTAAATAATATTTGTTAATTATTTAAAATGTAATTGGTAATTAATTTAATTTAATTGATTAATTGCTAATTATGTTAAATTAAAGGGGTATTTTTAGGGTTCAGGGTCAGTTTTTGGTTTTTGGGTAAAGGGGTATTTTTAGGGTTCAGTGTCAGTTTTTAGTTTTTGGGTAAAGGGGTATTTTTTGGGTTCAGGGTCAGTTTTTAGTTTTTGGGTAAAGGGGTATTTTTAGGGTTCAGGGTCAGTTTTTAGTTTTTGGGTAAAGGGGTATTTTTAGGGTTCAGGGGGGTATTTTTAGGGTTCAGGGTCAGTTTTTAGTTTTTGGGTAAAGGGGTATTTTTAGGGTTCAGGGTCAGTTTTTAGTTTTTGGGTAAAGGGGTATTTTTAGGGTTCAGGGTCAGTTTTTAGTTTTTGGGTTAAGGGGTATTTTTAGGGTTCAGGGTCAGTTTTGGGTTTTTGGGTAAAGGGGTATTTTTAGGGTTCAGGGTCAGTTTTTAGTTTTTGGGTAAAGGGGTATTTTTAGGGTTCAGGGTCAGTTTTGGGGTTTTGGGTAAAGGGTTTTTTTTAGGGTTCAGGGTCAATTTTGGGTTTTGGGGTACAGGGGTACAGTGTAAAAATAAAGTAAAATTAAATTTACATTAATTTAATTTAATGAAATTAAATTAAATTAAATTATATTAAATTAATTTTAAATAATTTAAATTATAAAAATTATTATATACTTACCAATACTTACGTTGTAATGGTAGTGCGTTGTAAAAGTTGCGTTGTAACGTCATATATCCACTGTTGCACTCCTTGGAGTGGGAATAGTAATTTTAACCCCTACGCTATCCAACGCTTTCCCTACTGTTGCACCCACTGGAGTGGGAATAGTAATTTTTACTCTTTTGTATTTGTATGTTAATAATATTGGCTATTATTTAATTAAATTTTGTTACTATATATATACATGTTTTAAGAAATATGATTAAAAAAATATTATTTTTTTACTTTCATTAATTATTTAATTATTAAAAGTTATTTAAAGTATTGTTAAGTATATTTTAGTAATTAATTTTTTATATTAATGTAATTAAACATTGTTTTTATTAAAGTCGATATTTTTTACAACTATATTTTTGTAAACGATATTTTTAACTCGATATTTTTGTACTTACCTGTTTGTAGATAGAAACTCGATATTTTGTCTCTCGATATTTTGTCAACGATATTTTTGTTGGTCGATATTCTGTCCCTCGATATTATTTCAGTGATCCCCTCCGCGCGTATCGCATCCCCCTTGAGCCGGCAGAACCAACGGTGATGAGCCCGGGAAGCCCAGCTGAGCCCCGCACCACAAGACGCGCCGGAGGGCTTCCGAAGGAGCTGAGTCCTCCCGCCTCTCCTGACAACGCCGCAAGGGCCCGGAGTGGGCCGAAGAACCCAGGTAACCCCGGGGAGGAGGGCGGAAGGCCACAGGAGGCCCCGAGTTTGCCCCTCCCCCGGGGAGCACTGTTGTTGGGCCCCGTTGGCCCTAATTATTTACAGAGATCCCCCAGGAGTATGGGCAATATCCTCCAGTGACGGTTTGGCCCTAGAAGTAACCCCCGGCTGGGAAGAATAGTTCTTACCGACTACCATTCGGCCTGACTAATTGAGGGGCTGTCCATACTGGGGGAACTGTTCATCTTTGCTTGGCGAACTGTGTAACAATGCCCAAGGAAATGTGTATTCTAGCCATCTGCAAGTTGTTCTCAGACCTTATGTAATGCTGACTCTTCCTGTGGAGATACTAGCTTTCTGGCTTAAGAAGGTGTCGCCTGGGGGCTCATGAAATCTCACCCCGGCCTGTTAAATGATTCATTACTGCTAATTGAAATGTGATGTGGTCTGATCCTTAACGGACTGTTTACTGCTAAAGTATGCAATGCTATGTGAATGTCTTTCCTTTAGGAATTCCTTGCAGGTGCTGATGAAGAACAAGGCTGAAGCCAGGCCTACAGTTATTTAATATTTATTCATCTATCTATTTATAACTAAGAAATGAAAGATACACGTTTTAAGGAAAAGTAATGAGTTTCTTCTACTGTGATTTTCGACTGCCCAGATCTTGATTTTTAGATGAAACATATTTATTTGAATCAAACCTTCTGGTGTGGTCTCCGTTATTGCATGCATTTCTCGTCTCAGTGGATGCGTGTGCTGTGTAGTCACTTAACACCTAAGCTTTCGGGCGCCTACCTGCTTAAGCCAAGCTACTCCCCAGGGAACTGGCGAACCCCAGTTCTTACAGAGGGCATGCTCCTGCTGTTCTTGCTAATCAGGGCACACAGGTTCAAAGCTGTCCCCACTGTGCGTTCGCCCAGGCTGACGGAATCATGGTGGCAGAATGGCTTGAGCAGAATGGCGGTGGTTATGAGTAGGGAGCTGAGGATTAGCAGTGTTGCTAAGCATAGGGAAGCATCTCCAGTGGTGGCAGCAATAAGCCAAGATGGCACCTGCTTATAACTGCAGGCCGAGGGAGCCAAGCGTAAAATGGCACATGGTACCATTCTACCATGAAAGACCCAGCTGGCATTAAGGCACTACTGTCATGAATCAGACTGCCACAACACTTTACAGTATCTTTTTTCCGGTAGGGATTCATCCTTACTTCCATTGACTTTTCCTCTTTTTGGCTTTTGATCCTTCTCCTGTTCGTTCCAGTGAAGCATCTTCATTGAGACATTTCGTGGCTCTATTTATTCTGATGAAAATGTCCCTACTGGTTAGGACTGTTTTGAATACAGATGTATCTTACATTAACCTCACCTTCTGTTGTTTTTTTGCCTCTTGTTTTTTTTCTACTAACTAGTGGTTATTTTTCAGAGGCACTGGTGAGTCAACGTGGTTACATTTATGTACCAGCACCTTGGATTGTCCTTACCTCAGGGCTTTAAAGTAAGAAGTCAAGGAGAAAACTTAATGCCCCTTCTCCCCCATGACAACAGAATATGGAGCAAATACATTCATCACAATTTCTGCTGCTTATAGAATAAGAAAGGTAACATAAATGTATTTCACAAAATAGAGTCTACCAATTCTGTTATATATTTGGTGTTTAGGGAATAAGAAATCAACCAATCATATGTTGTTCTCTTTTCAATCGTAAAATAAGCAGTTTGTAAACAAAAAGCAAAATCAGATTATTTCATTTATTTTATCGTAACTGGGTTTTATAAAATTTTTCATTTGAAAGATTCAGGCAAGACCTGACTTTGCTGTTCGGGCTGGGCTGGTCCCATGAGGCACAAGGTCAAGACTGATTTGCATATAGCTGGGTCTGAACTGAGGTGGTGAAGTGAGCTATAGAACGATGATGGATTCAACCTAGATCTGTGACTGGGGATTTCAGCGCTCCGTCCATCATCTCTTTGTGTTTGCAACATTCTTTTTCCACAGAAGCATTTCACTTGTTCTCAAAAGAAATAAAATAGGTTACCTTTTTTCTCCTCAGGCGTTTCAAATTCGTTTTGCTCCACCTCTGGCGCTTCGTCGCTAGTCACATGTCCAGCGGAAAAAACTGGAAAGAGAGAGGCGAACGATTGAGCAATGGGGGCACAAGAGAAGCATGTACCATATTAATAGAATGTGATATGCTGATTTCATTTGGTAGCACTCAGATGAACCTAGGTGCCACTCATTAGGCTCAACGAGGGACCACTCTTTTACCCTCCTATACTTCCTATGATAGATTAACTGTTTTGGAGAGCCAGAGTATGAGGAATGCCCATAAGGAGGAGGAGCAGGCAGGGAGTATGTATAATTTAGAGAATGGACTTGCCAACAAGTGCATTCTGTAACGAGTGGAGGTGGTCACTCAACCACCCAAGAGTTGCAAACTGCCCAGCATAATGTTGGGTTCATTTGAAGCACATTCATACATGGATATCCTGAAACACAATCTGGTGGGATATTAACCTGCAAAGAACAAATTATGCCAGAAATTGGATAAAGATATTAAAGCATAAATACATTTCTCCTGCACTGGCAAGTTTGATTGATTCACATGCTTCTGAATAATTCTCCTTTGTTATGCTAAGGCAATGGGGAGTTGTTAAAGTGTTAATGTTTATGAAGTTGTGTTATGTTATGTTACAGGTCTGACATTTATTAAGTGGTTGTACACCCAAGGAGTTTCTTGGTGCCAGCAAGAGAATAACTGATGGATTGAGTAATCAAGATTTAAAAAACCTAAAGAGTTTTTAGCTTGTGAAACACATCAGCACATTATATCATGTATACACCATATACTAAAAAAAAGCTACTCTGAATTGAGAGTTTGGCAAAATTATACAAACCAGTGAAAAAAGGGTACTACGTCTCCAACCAACACAACACTGTAGGTGGCTTGCCGTAAGAAAAAGCTGCCTCACAAATGGTACCATAAAGAACTGATACCACAAGAAACAACAGTCATGATTCCTCACAAATTGTGAAATGCAGAAAAAAAAGTAGGTAAATCTACTCCAGAAGACAGGTAATGTCTATCCGACAGTACCACATATATCAAAAACATCATAGGAAGAAGAAAAGCTTACTATAAAGTAAACAAACAAAATCATCCTATTATAAAAGTGTCTCACCTGGTATCAAGACTTTTATGGGTGATTGGCGGCCTTGTCGGGGACCAAAACTGCCTGACATCTAGGACATATTGTCTGAGGTCAAGGACAACAAGCCATCAAGTTGACCCAACCCGTGCATCACAAACCTTTTGGCTGCCAATTTACAGCACCACAATATGGAGCAGGGATAGGAATTGCCTGCAGTTGAAGTAATAGTTATGCCTTCACCAGACACTGCTCCTTTGCCATAAAGGAAGAATTCACAAGCAAATAGGATTCAAAGAATGCAAAGCATATATTCTGAGCCAGACCAACGCTTCAACTTGCTGAAGTCCCCCGTAGAACACATCAGCCTACAACTGGCATAACAATATGTCTCTAAAGAAACACTGAAGAAGAAAGCCATGCATACTGAACTGCTTCGAAGAAGCATGTGACAGATTCGCTTCCATACAGGAAGTCACCTCTCTTAGTTATTATTATTATTATTATAGGCTTTTATAGCGCGCTCTGTTACTAAGAAAATAGTATCCTGGCGCGAAAAGGGGGAGAGAAAAGGTAGAGGGAGATCCTATGCAGTGATGTTAAAAAGATAGGTCTTCAGTCCTTTCTTAGTGATAGCCTCTTGAGCAGAAAGCTCATCCTAAGAGGCCAGGGAACAAAAGGCCAGATGTAGGTGGCTCATTACCGGTCGGTAACGGCCGAAATTAACGAATTTCGGCCGTTACTGACCGGTAATGGGCTTTTCTTATGTAGGGGGCCGAAATTAAGGATTCGGTAATTTACTGAATCGGTAATTTAACGCCTCTACTGCGCCCGCGATTTTGCGGAAGTGTGGCACTTCCACAAAACGGGCGGGGCCGCGTCGGCCATTCACCGACGGCAGCACCAGCGAGGTAGCGTTGCCGTCGGCCAGCATGGAAGGGGTTAAGGAATCGGTAAATTACCGATTTCTTAAATACCGATTCGGTAAATTACCGAATTCCTAATGTAGGGAGCACTTAAATGAGTGTTTATCCCATGTTAGGATTCGTTATTTACCACCAACTACAAGTTGGTGGTAAATAACGAAAACCCACCAAAAAGCAATTTAATGCAAATTGCTTCAGTGCCATGTTGCAGACATACATGCCCTTATGGCATGTATGTCTGCAACATGTGCACCCATAAACAATTGAGGGGTGCAACAGGGTGTCAAAGTGACACCCTGCCACCCTTCAATGTTTTCCCCCTTTTACCGAATCAGTATTTACCGATTCGGTAATTGACATTTATTCCTATGGGCCTCCAGGCCCATAGGAATGAATGGCAATTACCGAATCGGTAAATACCGATTCGGTAAATACCGAATCTTAACGATTCGGTAATTTTTACCGATTTTTTAGCTACATAGCATTTACCGATTCATAAATACCGAATCGGTAAAATTCGGTATTTACGAATCGGTAAATACTATTTACCTACATGAGGCCCAAAGTCATCTAAATCAATACACAATAAAAAAGAAAATGGTACTGAGGTTATAACCAAGGCTCCTCACCGGAATACACGTGGTAGAACTGAAACCGGAACTGGACAAATATAGCATCCTAATAAGGTCACTCCTTGACCAACAAAATCATATATCTCAAGCCTAGGGACAAGCAAAGCAACATAGTGACAGAAAATGCAGGACTATGGCTCTGTAGTTCTCCGTCTTCCATGGTCTTAACGCCGCATCTGCCTGATCACCAAAAAGATGGGCACCATCAAATGATATGTCGGCCAAAGCCGACTGGGCAGCTTCCGAAAAGCCAGAAGATGCCAACCAAGCATGATGCCACTGCAGGTGCCATGGTACAACCCACAGAATCCGTTGTGTCTATGCCACACCTTATGGTAAACCTAGCAGCCTGCTGACCATCTGAAATCAAATTGTCTACCTCAGCACCGGAGGTTATCTGGAAGAGATGGGAGCATGTTCTATAAAGAATTAATAAAGCATAGGAAAAACGCCCTAGCACAAAAGATGTGTTGGGGCTCTCAATGCTAAGCTGGCTGAAGCAAATTTGTGCTTACCACGAGCATAACAACCCCCAGAATCCTTACCCATTGGAGTCTTAGAAGTAGAATCTACATCCTGAGAAGACGTAGCAGCCTGAGTCAGGAGGCCACAAGTGGAAAGATGTCTATGCAAACAAACTGGGTCCCCAGGTGCAGGCAAATGCCTATGTGCAATATCACGGTCCACGGAGACCCCGACTCAGGCTTGGCCCAATTACCTAAAAAAATCTCAAATAGGGCCACACTATACGGAAAAACAGGCTCTTCTCTCGTCTGTCCCTGGCAAAGAATTTCAAACAAAGGGTCTGTAGACCTCTGCACCGTGAGTAGTGACAGGTCTAAAACTGTAGCCACTTTCCTCAGCATGTCTGCTAAGGAGGAACTTGCCTCCGTGGCAAGACTAGGGGGAAGAAAGCAACCCCAAGGCTGGCAAAGAATCCAGCCCACTAGCCTCACCAAGAGCTGTAAACCAGCTCTTCTCCACCTGAAACACATTGGCGTCGAAAATGGGCTAAAAAAGTCCTGCCTCAGTCGATACAACTGGACCTCCCATTGCCTCTTCCTGAAACTACAACCCCCTCAGGTTGCATAGTCGACTCCGCTTCCGATGCTGCATGATGCGGAACAGGCACCATCATGAAGTCTACTGGGGAGGAGAGGCGCCTTCGACCGCCGACGTCAATGTTTGAATCAGTTGGTCAAAGACCAGAGTCGTAGGCAAAGATCCCGAAGGACTGTGAGCCTGTGCCAAAGCGATGCCAGCTGACTGGCCGAGATCCATCGACTCCGATGGCCCAACCGTCATCGAGGATAATTCCTCCAACGGTGCCCCACTCACCTACTTGGGCCCTAGAGGTGCTCCAGAGAGAGATGGGGTCACAAAGATGAGGTGTAAGGAATCATAATATTCCCTCATCAGAGCCATCAATGCTCCGGCTCCCGGAAACAAGGGGAGATGGGGTGCGGAGTTGTGTACTGCTTCTTCAGCAGACGAGCAGGAGGAGCCATGGGAGATGGAGTCTGCAAGCAGCGAAGTCCGAGAATGCCGCAACTTCAACCGTCCCTTACCTTTCGAGTTCCCTGGAGAACTACGTCCTCCAGATCAGTTTCAGCTCCTAGATTGACCTCGCAAATGCTCTTCCCAGGACGAAGACCGAGGCTGGAAAGTCAACTTCAAAAGGCGCTACTTCAACGACTTCGGTTTTAGTTTCTGGCAGGAACTACAATCTTCGGCATCGTGGTGCTCACCTAAACACCACATACAAATTGTATGCTGGTCCATCACCGACATATGTCGGCTACAAGACCCACAAGGTTTGAAACCTGTCGACGCTAGACAAAGGTACACTGTTCCACCAACACCAGGTGCCAAAGTAGGTCCCAAAAAATCGACCTGAGGAACCGCTTCTCCGGATCCATGTTATAGCGAGGAAAAGAAGAAACTGACGTTCACGCAGAGGTTCTGCTGAAACATTTACAGATCCACACTGGCTCATTGGTCGGAGAGCGCAGTTAGATGGCTTTGAGTTCCAGGTGATTGATATATATGCTCTTTTGGAGAGAAGACCACTTTCCTTGAATTTGCAGGTTCTGTAGATGACCGCCCCAGCTCTCCAGGGAGGCATTCGTAGTCATTGCAAATTGTGGTATTTGAGGTAAGAACGTGAGGTCCTCTGACGGGTGGAAGGTCTGGGACCACCAGGCTAGAGCTTCCATCATGCCTGTGTTAAGATCACCAGGCCCTGAATGATTCTTTTGTTTGAATCGATTGTTTTTGTAGCTGTTCCGGTAAGGCTGTCATTTCAAGAGCCCGTTCATACAGCCTACGTTGCTTGTCTTGGGATAGAAAGTCTTTGGCTTGGACAATATTTACTGTTGCAGCCAAGAACAGGATGGAGGAGTTGATGATCTTTGATAATTCATAACGAGACATGGTTTGTGAAACAACTTTAGGCAAGCCTCTGTGGCCTTGGATGCCTGAAATGCTGTTGGTGCTTTTATCAACCAGGTGTCAAAGAAGGTGAATACCCGATGACCTCCTTCCTGATAAAAGCTGCCACAGAGCTAGGCAGTAGGTACAAATGCAGGAAGCTGATCTGAAGCTAAATGGGAGATCTTTGATGGAAGGGTGGGAATGTGGAAGTATAAATCCAGTAAATTTAGAGCTGTCATGTGGTGTCGCAGAGGTTGTACTGGAGAAGTATAGATCCCATGAATAACATACACAAATGCTGAGGCACACAAAACATCGTAGCATAGGTAGTATCATAGATAGTAGTCAGAGTGAGTCCATCAGATATTTCTTATTCTTTTATTTTCTTCTTGTTTTCAAATGTTCAAATACAAAAAAACAATGGCAGCTGACACGTGTTTCATCCAGCAGGACTTTTTCGAGGCTGCAAATTATTTAAATGCAATTAAAATCTTTCAGTATACAATAGAAAGTACAGTTAAGAATATATCATTGATGCAATGTCCTCTTGGAAAAGGTCCAAATTAGCTAATCACTCCCCAAAAAAGTGCAATACGTGCGAGAAAGACATCCTGTGATGTCGCTCTAATGTGCGGAGTAGATCACCAAAGAGAAGAAAAACACCATTATCATGCTCAAGTACAAAGATGAAACAAGTGTGGAAGATGGATAATAAGTTAGGAGAGAGAGTCTTAGGTCCCCAAGAAGAGTGTGCTCAGATTCATTCTAAGTATTTAGCAGGTATAGGCATGCTACGCGGAAAAGGCCAATTTCTGGATCTATTCCTTACCTAAAAACCAACAGTATATGTACCCGGTATCACCGTAGTACAGTGTACCGGATGTATAGGAAAGACACACAAAGTCTGCGATTAACAAAAATAGAAAATTTGGGCATGAAGCCTATACCAATAGAAAATTTGGGCATGAAGCCAATACCAATACCGCAGGCAGCCAAAGTCTATAGGTCAATCTAAAGGGAACTGTCCTAATCCTCTGAAGAAGCCCAGATCAATTATAGAGAGCTTCCTCCTCTAGGTTCTCAAGATTCCAGAATCAAAGTGTACAGCATAAATGTCTTATGGATAGTGAATAGTATGACCCGCCTTTTTTATCGCGAGTTCCTGTACCTAGACAGTAAAGACAAACATCTATGAGATACCGGCCCATAGCATTAAAGTATCAGTGGTTAAATTGGACAATCCTCCATTTAAGGTATAAGGGGCGGACCTGTATGTAAACTTCACAGCCAGAAGATCCCAAATTACAATTATATATGGAAGCCTGCACCAAAGTTATATCCGTATCTGAATAATGAAGAGAAATAAGTGTGTCTGTGGCTGACATGTAATGCACAGAATCACTATTTTTGACATGTAGTCCCATGCAGCCCCCATAAGCTACTTCAAGTGAAAACTGACCCGCATAAAATTCAATAGTGACGGTGACACCTCGCTCTTCCAACTGAGGTTGGCGCTCTCCTATGCCTGAAACAAGAGGAGGAGAATGACCCACAACTGCAAATAGGTCCCATGAATACTTTTGTCTACTCCACCAGGGAGGAGGGAGGGTTGCTCATGACCTTCAAGGAAATTCCCCTACGAGAGAACTGGAGTTACACGTGAGAAACTATTCCTTCTCTCATTGGGGATTTCCATGTATAGTCATATGTGTTGAATAGAGTAGCAAGCCCATCCCTACTTAAAGCGGTGGAGAAGACAGAGAGTAAACTACAGTAGCCGTTTAAGCAAATAGATTTCTGAGGGAGGTCTGCCCAACTTGAGCATCTGTCCTAGCATCAGGGTCTAGCCAGTATGCAGTATGTCTTGTAGCTGCCTTGGAAATCTCCACAATGGGGATATTCCTCATTAGGGCAGCAGTGGCTGCTTTACACATAGTGGAATGTGCTTTAGGTTTGGCAGCAATTGGTTTATTAGCATTCTGATAGCATAACAGGATGCAAGAAACAATTAATCTTGAAATGGATGGTTTGGAAGTTGCTAGACCTGTATGGATCAGACCATAATAAAAAAATAATTGGTATGATCAGCAGATGTCTTATGTTTTATCAAGAGAAAACCTTAAAACTCTCCTTACATCTATGGAATTAACTGTTCCCTCAGCTGGAGTAGAGGGGTTTGAAAGAATGTGGGTAAATAAATGGTTTAGTTAACATGGAAATTGGAAATAATCTTAGGAAGGAATTTCGGATGAGTCCTCATAACCACTTTGGAAAAGTCGAAGACTGTGTATGTTTGTGAGAACATAATGCTAGGATCGTGCTAACCCTGTGTGCTGATGTTATTACTACAAGGAAATGAGAGATGCCTTGTGTATGGCCTTGAAGGGGTCCTGCATAAGGCGTGGAAGGACTAAATTAAGCTCTCATGGAGGGGAAGGGCGCCTATCGGGAGGAAAAACTTTTTTCAATCCCTCTAAGAAATCCTTGATGACAGCGATTAAAAAAAAAAGAAAAGGGGTTTGTGAAGGACATTTCCTGTATGCAGAAAAAGCTGCCAAGTGAACTTTTATGGAAGAGAATTGCAGGTCAGATTTTTCATGATGTAATAAGTATGGCAAGTTGTAGGATCCACACTTTTGGATGAACACCAGATGCACAATCTCTTCCACCTCAAGGCATATGCTGACCGGGTGGACAGTTGCATAGCCTCCTTTAGGATCTCCATGCAGTCTTGTGGCAGGTTCAAATGTCCATATTGCACTAGCTCAGGAGCAATGCAGCCAAATTCAAGAAGGATAGATTGGGTGTACCATCTGGCCTCCAAATTTCACCTGGTTGGACTGTTCCCACGAGGCACAGGGTCAGACTGATTTGCATATGGCCATGTCTGAACTGGGATGGCAGAGTGGGCTAAAGAACGGTGATGGATTAAACCCAGATCAGTTGACTGGGGGTGAGTGCTTGTATTGTCAATGCTCCGTCCATCCCCACCTTTGGTTTTGCTTTGTTCGCCATAAGTTGGCAGGGTATGCTCAGACGTGAGTCCCTTGCTCACTTTGCCACTGGATTCAAGCAAGCTGGGCTGAAGACGGCTGTAATGCCAGAAACCGGTCCTCGGAAGCTTGTTTCTGGTCCAGGGAAGGCATGGCTTGGCAGTTCGGGCTGGACTGTTCCCATGAGGCACAGGGTCAGACTGATTTGCATATGGCCATGTCTGAACTGGGGTGGCAGAGTGGGCTAAAGAACGGTGATGGATTAAACCCAGATCAGTTGACTGGGGGTGAGTGCTTGTATTGTCAACGCTCCGTCCATCCCCACCTTTTGTTTTGCTTTGTTCGCCATAAGTTGGCAGGGTATGCTCAGACGTGAGTCCCTTGCTCACTTTGCTACTGGATTTAAGCAAGCCGGGCTGAAGACGGCTGTAATGCCAGAAACCAGTCTTCGGAAGCTTGTTTCCGGTCCATGGAAGGCATGGCTTGGCAGTTTGGGCTGGCCTGTTCCCATGAGGCACAGGGTCAGACTGATTTGCATATGGCCATGTCTGAACTGGGGTGGCAGAGTGGGCTAAAGAACGGTGATGGATTAAACCCAGATCAGTTGACTGGGGGTGAGTGCTTGTATTGTCAACGCTCCGTTCATCCCCACCTTTGGTTTTACTTTGTTCGCCATAAGTTGGCAGGGTATGCTCAGACGTGAGTCCCTTGCTCACTTTGCCACTGGATTCAAGCAAGCCGGGCTGAAGACGGCTGTAATGCCAGAAACCGGTCCTCGGAAGCTTGTTTCCAGTCCAGGGAAGGCATGGCTTGGCAGTTCGGGCTGGACTGTTCCCATGAGGCACAGGGTCAGACTGATTTGCATATGGCCATGTCTGAACTGGGGTGGCAGAGTGGGCTAAAGAACGGTGATGGATTAAACCCAGATCAGTTGACTGGGGGTGAGTGCTTGTATTGTCAATGCTCCGTCCATCCCCACCTTTGGTTTTGCTTTGTTCGCCATAAGTTGGCAGGGTATGCTCAGACGTGAGTCCCTTGCTCACTTTGCCACTGGATTCAAGCAAGCCGGGCTGAAGACGGCTGTAATGCCAGAAACCGGTCCTCGGAAGCTTGTTTCCGGTACAGGGAAGGCATGGCTTGGCAGTTCGGGCTGGACTGTTCCCATGAGGCACAGGGTCAGACTGATTTGCATATGGCCATGTCTGAACTGGGGTGGCAGAGTGGGCTAAAGAACGGTGATGGATTAAACCCAGATCAGTTGACTGGGGGTGAGTGCTTGTATTGTCAACGCTCCGTCCATCCCCACCTTTGGTTTTGCTTTGTTCGCCATAAGTTGGCAGGGTATGCTCAGACGTGAGTCCCTTGCTCACTTTGCTACTGGATTTAAGCAAGCCGGGCTGAAGACGGCTGTAATGCCAGAAACCGGTCCTCGGAAGCTTGTTTCCGGTCCATGGAAGGCATGGCTTGGCAGTTTGGGCTGGACTGTTCCCATGAGGCACAGGGTCAGACTGATTTGCATATGGCCATGTCTGAACTGGGGTGGCAGAGTGGGCTAAAGAACGGTGATGGATTAAACCCAGATCAGTTGACTGGGGGTGAGTGCTTGTATTGTCAACGCTCCGTTCATCCCCACCTTTGGTTTTGCTTTGTTCGCCATAAGTTGGCAGGGTATGCTCAGACGTGAGTCCCTTGCTCATTTTGCCACTGGATTCAAGCAAGCCCGGCTGAAGACGGCTGTAATGCCAGAAACCGGTCCTCGGAAGCTTGTTTCCGGTCCAGGGAAGGCATGGCATGGCAGTTCGGGCTGGACTGTTCCCATGAGGCACAGGGTCAGACTGATTTGCATATGGCCATGTCTGAACTGGGGAGGCAGAGTGGGCTAAAGAACGGTGATGGATTAAACCCAGATCAGTTGACTGGGGGTGAGTGCTTGTATTGTCAATGCTCCGTCCATCCCCACCTTTGGTTTTGCTTTGTTCGCCATAAGTTGGCAGGGTATGCTCAGACGTGAGTCCCTTGCTCACTTTGCCACTGGATTCAAGCAAGCCGGGCTGAAGACGGCTGTAATGCCAGAAACCGGTCCTCGGAAGCTTGTTTCCGGTACAGGGAAGGCATGGCTTGGCAGTTCGGGCTGGACTGTTCCCATGAGGCACAGGGTCAGCCTGATTTGCATATGGCCATGTCTGATCTGGGGTGGCAGAGTGGGCTAAAGAACGGTGATGGATTAAACCCAGATCAGTTGACTGGGAGTGAGTGCTTGTATTGTCAATGCTCCGTCCATCCCCACCTTTGGTTTTGCTCCAAATTTCACCAGCAGGTTTGTCTGCATGGGAGCTTGAGATGTGGATGCTGTGACCGGTGAAGCCGGTCCAGGAACCACCAATGACATGGTCCCTCTGAAGCTATGAGGATTATTTTGGCTTTGGAGTGGGGCAGTCTTGGAGAGGTCACATGTGGAGATGAGCATTTGTATTAAGGAAGATGCAGGAGGTCATTGAACTGAGTATGGATGAGACCGTCCTCACCTTGGGATGAGATGCTGTCATAAGAAAGAGACATTTCTGAAAGATCGATAAGCATCTCTCCTCCAAAGGACACACTTTTGCGGGGGCGTGGCTTGGCCACCAACAGGAATGGATGCGTGAGCACGAAGCTCCGTGCCCACCTCCCGTTTTATCCTGTATAATTTGGCCCTGCTGTCCCTAGAGGGCTGGACGTCACCACCTCCAGCCGCGCAGACCATGGGGAGCCGTCCGGTGTGGCGAGGGCCAACCTGCAGCTGTGAAACGCCGAACTGCCACGGAGTCCTTCTGTCGGGCGCCGGCCATCTTTTTGCGGCCTACACTGGAGAGCTCATCCCCGGCCTCGAGTACCCAGCTGGCCGGGCCGGAGTGCGAGAGGGCCGGCTCCAACTTGCGGCAGCAGCCGGTGTAACGGCGAACTCTGGAGTGAGGACACCGGAGGGGCGGCGGGTCTCGGAGCGGCCGTGATCCCAGCGGTGCCCTGAGGTGGCCCTGGTGGGCTGAAGAGGCGCTGCATTCTAGCGCTGCTCGGACCTCGAGGTGAGGTTGCGGGGCAACCTTACCTCGAGGTGTATCCTGGTACATGCGGAGTGGTATCCTGGTACATGCGGATACCACCGACAGCCCGTCAGCCCCTAGGCCCAGAGCGAGCGGCACGGTGGAGGAGACTGGTGGCAACGCGAAGGGGCCCCCATTGATGCCTTTATGGGGCAGCACTGCGCACCCACATGAGCTGGAGCACTTGGCCTGGCCTTGGCCGGGATTCTGCAGGGGCCTAACTGGCAGTGTTGATCGGCGGCCCGACCGCACGCGGTCCTCCCGGCTAACCCAGAGTGCCGGTAGTCACTGGATGCGGGAGTCGCGCGTTCTGCCCCATTATCCAAGTGGTGATCCCTGCAGCCCCGGTGGGGGAGTGGGACAACCTGATGGTGACCCTTGACAGCCCGCACACCAACAGCAAGAGACCCAGGGGCGCTGACGGAGGCCCACCTCTTCTGCCAAGGGATGCTATTGCTGGGAGGCAATCTTTGGGGCCCTGCATCCGGGCGGACACTGGTGTTGTGAATACTGGGACCCCGACTGCATAGCGTGGACCCACCTGCGCGGCTGGACGATAGCCTATAGCTCACCATCGCGCCAGAATTGCGACACTGCTACTGGATTAGGATTGGCTCACTCACGGGCACATCGGGGTCGTCTTTGCTTCTGTTCCTGGAAGCTCTGCGGGTCTTCTGGGGCCTGGAGCGGTCCGGCCATTCCCTGGGACACCCGACAAGCGGGGCCAGCTGTGGCCACCTGAAGGACATCCGGCGCGATAGCGTGGAATCTGCTGATGGGAAAGGCCCTATCGCCTCAGTGGTCAGAGGTACGAATTATTATTATAGAAGGTTGCTCCTGGCGAACCGGCCTTGGGGGTACGTTTGCGGACACAAGACCAGTGAACTGCATGAAAGTTGGTACGATGGGGAAACCGCGCCCGAAGACGGGCGCGTTGCCCCCTGACCCTGCGGCGGACCTACCCGGAGATCGGGAACTGGGCCTGTCCGAGGACCCCACAGCGGGACTACAGCAGCGCCAGATGGAACAGATCCTGAAGGCCATTGCCGACATGAGGGAGGCCCTTCATCATGACATCGCCCAGGTGTCCACGGGATTGGGACTCTTGCGAGCAGACCACGGGAAGTTGGTGGGCCGTGTCACGCAAACCGAAGCTACGCTGGATTCGCTGGCACCAGCTCAAAAAGCGACAGATGCCACCCTGGAGGACCTACAGAGAAGGGTACGGCTGCTGGAGAAGAGGGCCGAGGACGCAGAGGGTTGCAACCGGCACAACAACTTACGCGTGGTGGGTTTGCCAGAAAAAACAGAGGGGGTTGACATGGTGGGCTATCTGGAGACCTGGCTGCGCGAGGTGGTTGCTCCTGAGGGGCTGACTCAATTCTACACGCTGGAGCGGGCCCACCGGGTCTCGGCCCGTCCCCCGGCGCCTGGGCGAACCCCTCGACCAGTTGTAGCGCACCTTCTGCACTACAAGGATAGAGACATGATCCTGCAGAGAGCGCAAGCGATGGGGCCCTACCAAGTAGACAATGCACGTGTTTCCATCTACCCCGACTACTCTTTCGAGGTACAACGCCACCACTCCTCTTTTCTAGCGGTGAAGAAAGCTCTTCGAGAGGAGGGTATCCGATACTCGCTCTTGTTTCCAGCCCGCCTGCGGATAATGATGGATGGCAAATCCTCCTTCTATGACACTCCTGAGGAAGTATGGAACTGGTTGGAGTCTTATAAAGCCGGGACGGATGCTCGCATGGCAACTGGAGAATCGCAGAACACTGCATCTAAACCTAGGCGGAGCCGACGGAACAGAGGACGACCGGCGCGGATGCCCTCTGAGTTGCAAACTGAATTGGAACGCAAGGAGGCCATCAGGGCGGTTGCCACTATTTCCAAGGCGGTGACCTCTACTTCCGCGGTAGACTCCGGGTCTCGGAGGGGTTCGGAGGATGCGACATCTGAGGGTTCAGGCGGTGGTGACCAGACACTGCCTCATGTCACGCCGTGAACTGCAGATGGCCTTTTGGACGAGTGACCCCTGTACCCCCCCTCATTATGGTATAGTACGAGTGTGTGATCATGAACCTGGGGCGGGGGGAGGACGGTGTGGCTTGGGGGGTTGTAGATTTGATGTGATGGTGGCAAATTTGCTTTGAAGGAATTTACGATGGCTGCCTCAGACTATGGGACATCAGGGGAATAATTTGGGAGGGTGGGTTACCAGACCACGAGAGATTCGTTGTCCATGATACTGTGGTGCCGGACCCCCTCGCTCTCACACCAGTTGTGAGACTCTGGTGGCTACCAGAGACTTTCTTTAATTGGGGATTTTGACTTTGGATGGGTTCCTGCAGTTTAGCGCCCATTCTGGGGGTGGGTGGGAGGGGGTTTGTTGGGCTGTTTTGGGGTTTCATGGGACTGTCAGTGTGCCCGGGGATTTGACGAAGAGACGATTCACATGTATACTTTTGTATGGGGACCCTACCTGAACTGAAATGTATAACCTGGAATGTGAGGGGATTGAATTCGATGGTAAAGCGCCACAAAGTGCATGCATATTTGGTGCGCAGGGGGATCCAGGTGGCTTTAGTGCAGGAAACGCATCTTGATCAAACTGAGGGGCGGGGCCAATTGTTTTATGCTACCTTTTCTGCTTTTGCACGGGGGGTTCTGATATGGGTGAGAGCGGGAGTTCCATTCCAACCCCTGACTACAATGGTGGACCCCGAAGGGCGGTTTGTGGTAGTGCAGGGCCGACTAGATGGGAGGGACTTGACGCTATGCAGTGTTTACGCCCCGAATGTAGAGCAGGTTGCCTTTTTTGCCCGCTTATCTGGAAAACTGGCAACGGTCTTGGCTGGCACGATCCTGCTTGGGGGGACTTTAACTCTGTTGTTGATGTGGGACTGGATAGGTCACACCCACCACTAGCTCAGTCCGTAGTGCATAAGATCGCAAAAGGGAGACGAGATTGGCAAGACACGTGGGGCCTGGTTGACACTTTGCGGACACACCACCCTGCTGAGAGGGACTATTCATTTTATTCCACTCCACATGACTTGCATGTCCGACTAGACAGTATTTTATGCTCACCAGATGTTCAGGGTTTGGCCTGCCATAGTGAGTACCTGGCGAGAACGATTTCCGATCACAATCCCTGTTTGGTGGTGGTCGAATGGACTAGACAGCGACAGGCGATTCCCACCTGGCGTTTGAACGCGCTGGCGTTGGAAGACTCAGTTTTTAAATCGGGGGTGCAGGAAGGTATGGAGCGTTACTTTGCCGAAAATGAGGGGACGGCGTCCAGTAGGGCCCTTGATTGGGATGCCTTTAAGGCGGTGATCCGGGGAGTTTGTATATCCTCCACAGCGGGGGCTCGCAAGACTCTGCTGCAGGATCTTGCGAAGAGCGAGGATCGATTATGTCAAACAGAGCGGACCAGCCACACAGATTCGGGGTCTCACAAAGCGGTTTCGGCTGCACGTGAGGAAGTTGCGGCGCAAATGGAGAGTCTCCGCTGTTTTGACCATAAGGAATACCTCATTCGGGCTCATGCTGAGCGGGATAAGGTGGGCTCCCTGCTGGACTGGTTGGCTAATCCTGCTGCCCGTGACACCCCGATTTTGTCCCTGTCTACTATGGAGGGCCGTTTGGTATACTCCCAGAAAGAAATTAATGACTAATTCTTTGCCTACTATAAACACCTTTATAGGAGTGCGATGCCGGACATACCTGGAGACCTTGATGGTTTCTAACCGCTGCCCAACTGCCGCGCCTAGATCCGGCACTGGCAGATAGCTTAGGAGGAGAGATCACAGAGGATGAGATTCGTACAGCGATCAAACATATGGCTCGCCGTAAAACCCCTGGTACGGACGGTTTACCAATCGAGTTTTATGCAGCATATGCAGACATACTTGCCCCACGATTGCAAGCTATCTACAGGGAGGCATGGGACACCAGTGTATTGCTTGCGACTGCCCGGGAGGCCCTTATAATCCTGTTGTTAAAGCGTGGGGGGATGCCAGCTCTCACTCAGCTTATCGACCATTATCCATGCTTACAGTTGACTATAAAATCTTAAGCAGGATCCTGGCAACACGACTCCTAACACACATGAGGGCTCTGATTCATCCGGATCAGGCCGGTTTCATTCCCCAGCGCACCACGGCAACATGTATACGCCGGCTCATTCGGCTAATGGGGGAAGATTTCGAAGGGCTCCCGGAGGCTGCTGTGCTTTAATTCGACATTGAATAGGCCTTTGACAGTGTTGAATGGCCATACTTATTTCAAGTTTTGAAGGCATTTGGATTGGGTGACCGGTTTGTTAAATGGACTACGTTGCTCTATAATGCAGCTACGGCTAGAGTGAAAACAGGAGCCACAATATCAGCCGCGTATCGGGTGGGCCGTGGGACGCGCCAGGGGTGTTTGCTGTCCCCCCTCTTGGTTGCGCTGGCCATTGAGCCCTTAGCATCTCATGCTCGGCTAGGTCATGCGTACGAAGGTTTGACGCTGAGGAGCGAGACCCAGTATATCTCTCTGTACGCAGACGATCTACTGATGTTCTTGGCGGATATACGCGACTCACTACGCGGAGCCGAACTCCTGCTTCATAATTTTGGCCAACTCTCGGGACTGAAGGTCAATTGGGGAAAGTCCTGCCTCTTCCCAATGACCCCCAGGGAAAATGCACCCCAGATCACCGGAAACCTTCGCTGGGAACATCACTGTCTCCCGTATTTGGGCACCCATATTTATCACTCTCAACTAGATCTGTTGGAGGTCAATGTGCACAGGGCGATCAGGAGCCTACAGAGAAACATGGGGTTTTGGCGTACCCTGCCTCTCTCGGTGGCGGGGAGGGTGGCTCTGCTGAAAATGGTGGCGCTCCCTCGCCTATTGTATTTTTTCGCACGTTCCCAGCGTCAGTTTTTCGGAAACTTCGTTCCTTGACCACAGGATTCATCTGGGGATCGGGCAGGCGACGAGTCGCTTTGACCACCCTGCTGCGTCCCAGGGTATAGGGAGGCCTAGCGGTCCCTGATTTTGAATGGTACTATCTGACAGCACAACTGCAATGGTTTACGCAGGCAGTGGCTCGGGGGGCGGAAGGCCCGCAGGGCAGACTAATTCCCAGACACATACTCTCTTTTATAGTATTGCGCCAGAGGATCGACTTAGATCAACTCACACTTGAGGAACGTACCATTCGTCTCTGCTGGAATCGGAGTCATAAACGATCGGGTACCACTCATCCGTATGCCCCGGAGATTCCTTTGGGAATGTGTATGGCTCTCCCACACTGCGGCAATTGGTCGGCATTGGCTGTTTGGGAAGATCTCGGGCTGCATATGATTGGAGATTTATATAAAGATGGGGCCCTACTGACTTTTCAAGAGTTGCAGACCGCTTACGGGCTCCCGAGGGGAGATTATTTGCTTCATGCCGCGTTGATTGCTGGCATCCAGAAACAATGGAGTATGGGGCTCTCTGAGCCTCCGACCTCTCTGGGCTGTCAATACGTGGTTATGGCAGCTGGTACTTACAAAGCTGTGACAAGCCTCTATAGGAGGCTCTCAACAGAAAATTTGTTGCCTCTCGAGGGATTGCGAAGTAAGTGGGAAGCAGATATCGGAAAGCCCATTCCTGAGACGACGTGGCTGGAAGGGTACTCGGAACGTTAGATTTCAATTAGTACAGTTTTTTACCTTACATCGGGCATACTTAACTCCGATTAAGATCTCGCAATATTTTAGCGGCGCTCCCTCACAATGCCCGAGGTGTAGAGTCGATGGAGCTGATTTCTCCCACATGTTTTGGTCATGTCCACGCCTGACAAGCTACTGGACGGCAGTGGTGGATTGTTTGAATACTGTCACAGGCCGGCAGATTGAGGCGGACATGGGAACGTGTTTATTATTATGGTTCCCACATACCTCCCGGACAAAAGTTACTAGCAAATTTTACGACCTGGGTTTGATTCTGGCCAAGAGAGAACTTACCATGCATTGGAAATCGAACGTAGGCCCTAGTTATCTGAGGTGGAAGTCGAATCTACTGCGTTGGACACAAGCTGAGGAAACGCTCCGACTGCAGCAAGCCAGGCGATTAGATAATGATAAATCTCTAGCAGTAGCTAGAGCTTGGGAGGCTCTGGTGACAGCGCTCCAGACCCCTGCGGAGGGTTCAAGTGAGGGAGAGGAAGATGGGGATTAGGGACGCATTGCCAACTGGACCCGAACCTAGCATAGGAAGGATAGGTAGAGTTTTCCCCAACAGGTTTGTCTTGAGAAACGTCCCCTTTGCATCACATACTGAGGAGAATTTTTTGATTTACGGTGGATACCCATGTAAGATGTGCTTTTATGATTTGGTCGCAGGCGCACTGACAGGCGGTGGGGGGTTCGATAGGGGGGGAGGTAAGTTTGTCTTTGCGGGCTCACAGTGTCATTTACTGTTGTGTACAATGTCGATAAAACGACCTGATGTGTTATTATACATGATGCTCATTTTGTTTGCGAATACCAATAACATTTATTTACAAAGGACACACTTTGCTTGAACAGTGTTGATGGAGACTCCCAGATAATGCAAGGCTTATCTGAGCCAATTGTGACCTGATGATTTCTGAGGTGGGCATCCACCACTGCCATGCATTTTGAGAATGTTCTGGGTGCTGACTTCAGACCAAAAATGTAGTATATGGTATTGATAGTTGTCCTGCCCCAACAAACCTCAAGAATTTCCGATGTTACTTTGCAATTTAGATGTGAAAATAAGCATCTTCGAGGTCCATGGAGCAGAGCCAATCCCCTTGATGAGTTGGGGGTAGATTTGATGAAAGGCCAGCATCCAGAACTTTTCTCGACTAATCCATTTATTGCCGAATTTCAGGTAAAAAATGGGTCAGAATTCGTTCTTGCTATTTTTCTGTACCAGAAAATATCTGGAATAAATGCCTCTTCTCAGTTGATGGTGATGAATAGCTTCCACCGCCTGTTGACGTTTGATCTCAGAATCTTCAGATGCTGATTCTATGGCTTTGGTGTTACGGTCAGAGGAGGACTTCAGACAGTATCCATGCCAAACAATATTCAGTATCCAGGTGTCACTTTGCCAGAACATGCTAAATACTTCCCCCTAAAGGAGTGGGGAATGGAAGAGGGGGAAGGAACAATTCAAGGTTTTGTGCTTGTGGTAGGCTGTCTGCCTTGTGCGGGCTGTTGCGAGGCTCTTTCCCCAGCCTGCAGTCGCTGCTTGGTATTGGGTTGTTGCTGTTGTTGCTGCTTTTGCCCTGATACCATGGAGGGTTTTGAACTCTCTGAGGGTAGTATCGCCTTTGGTAAGGCCTAACTTATTTTCTTTGCTCCTTGGGCCTCTTTAGGCAGACCTGCTTAAGGGTGTCCATTTCAGCAATCATCCAAGCCATTTCATCGTCTTTGTGGCTGCCAAATAGGGTAGTACCAGAAAATGGCAGATTTATGATCCGTTGTGGTGACTCCCGTTTGTGAGACAGAGCCAAGCATGTCTGCAGAGGGCCATAACATGCAATATTTGACAGATGCTAAAAGACAGGAATTAGCAGCCACACTTATTATCTGGTTTGAGACCATCAAACCCTTCTTTACTATTTCTAGAAAATCCTCCCATTTGTCTCAGGGCAGACCTTCAGCAAATGTCTAGACAGATTCCCACAATGCCCTGTCGTATCGTCCGAGAAGAGCAGCAGCACTTACTGCTGTCATGGAAGTAGCAGCAGTGCCTTAGGCTTTGTGGCCCACTGAATCTAACTTCTTGCTCTCCTTTTCAGATGGAACTGAGGAGGCAGGAGTAGTAATGTGTTGTTTCGTCACTGCTAGTATGACTGCAGAGTCTGGAGGAGGGTCAGAATGCAGGAAGAGTGGATCCTGCTCAGGAGGTCTGTACTTCTTTTGAAGCCTTGACTTGGCTGAGACCGGCATCAAAATGAGTTAGAATGGCAGTTTCTAAGATGCCTGGTACTAGAAAAAAGGAGTGGTCCGGACGCTGTGCATTGGTGAAGCATCAAGAATACCACTGATGTCGAAGGTGTATGCAGCAACATTTGGATCTTTCATTTCACCGCTCCTCTCACTAAGACCTCTTTTGGGGTGTTCCACATCCACCAGAGGTTGATGAGGGAGCCCTAGTAAAAGACTGACCCTCTCCTCTCTCTGAAGGCTCACCTGCAGACTGTATTTGCTTCCTGAGCTGTCTTTCATACCCTGAAGGCGAAACATCTCCCTATCTGGTAGAGTTCGCCTGGAAAACTTCCTGCTGTGATGACACTTAAATAATACAGACATCATGGGGGTCTGTCTTGGATTTCTTTCTCCTACAGGTAGGGCATTTATCAAATTAAGACGGCATTTTTAAAGACAAAAAACATCAAATTCCTTTCAGTAAATTAAACAAAATGCTAATTTGAACTGAAAATCGTTGAGCCAGAAAAAAGAACTGGGTCAACTGCCTCTCGCTGAGTATGAGGGGATACTGGGTTCCTAAAGGCACAATCTCCATTTTCAACTCTTATAATGGCAGCTTATGGGGCTATACTGTCCTATGCTCCTTCATCCCTATACTCTATTAAAAAGGATTTGTGAAAGACAATTTTATTGTTTTACAAAGACATCAAGCATTTATTTGCATAGACAGTTTTCATGACACCTTTTTTAACTACAAGATGAAGAATTTAGCCGCTGTAGCCTACTCTTATAGGCTGCATTATATGTTTCTTTCGTCAGTGACTCTGCAGGCCTTCCCATAGAAAGGTGAACATGTACACTTAAGAAAAAATATTGGAAAAACTCTTTTGCATCTCTGCTTATGACTATCATGGAAATCCCCTAAGAGACAAGTATGCCATCTACCTATAGCTGCAACTACAACAACTGTACAGTCAACTAGTACAGAAACACAGATTTCAATTTGGAAACCTGAAAAGAACATGGTCTACGTCAATGTACCATAGATCGAGTCCATTCCCAGATCTACAAAACCTGCTGTGCTGCCAAAAATAGATTCCACTGCCTGTGGCTACTTCATCAACTTTCATGACTTCCCTTCGGATTCATCTGATCCTCCACAATCACCACCTCTACTGTTTAGGCTGAAAGGGTATGTATTCTATCTTTGGCTACAAAGGACATATTTCTTTACTCCATGGCCCCAACTTTGGATTAAAAATGTGTTACTTTTCCTGGTCCTCTGGATTGGTTTTGTGACAGTCTTTTCCCTAATTCTGAATGGACACCATCTCCCAGAACTCTCTGCAGTACAACTGGTGAACTTGGTTTTAAAACCTCATTCATCACACCAAGAATGAAGAGATCTTTCCCTAGTGAACATTTTCAGCTGTTACTGTTCCTGACGGGAATGTTTGGTATATGGTATTGTTTGATGTTTTTCACTAGAAAAGAGAGGCAATGAACAAACGTTTGTGTAGACATTCAGTCCAAAGCACAACTCGTAGATCCTTATAATGTCTACAACAAATCAATTCCTAGCACAAGCGGTCGTTTTTTACATGAAGAATAGTCATCTTTATATCCTTGCGAGTTCTATTAGACATTTTAATACACATATTACACTCTTACGTGATGTATGAACCAGGGAAGCGGACAAAGCAGACTCTGCCTTTTGCCTGACACATAATATCCTTCTGTCAAAAAAATGCTGAAAAACACTTTTGAAAGATTTTGTTTAAGATAAAAGCTAAGAAAGCATGGGCTCCGTGCTCCTGGATCCTGACTAGAGGAGCCAAAAGAAAGAACTGGCATAAAAGACAATGACAGCATGTGATACAATACTGGGGTGTGTACTTCATGAAAAATGTCAGTCGCTTAAAGCTACAGCCTATCCATTTACAGTGACTCTTTATTCTTTTATTTTTCTTCATAGCGATGCTTGTACTCTGCTACCTTTGGTTTGTTAAAATAGAACAAATGTGCCATATTTTCATAAGGATGTGGGTCTCCTTGCCTTACAGACGAGGAACAAAAGCCTTCAATGCTCGCCTGACTTATTTTGTAGCCAGAAAATTGATATGGCAGAGGTTCCATTGTGTGCCCACAAAGTGTTGAAGATGAAATTGTCCAGTGGGCCCCTCAATTCTGCAGTAATGCTTCCATGACCATTATGAATTGTGGCCATGGTTTGGGAGATTGGGCTTTGGGCTTTGAGGAGATTAATCAGCGATGTTCACCATCTAAGGGGCTGAATCAAAGTTGATTGTGCTATTGGTTCTGCTGTTGTTTCTTGTACTGGTCTCAAGTAAAATTGCAAATAAGTCACTCAAAAGCTACAATGCAAGACCTCTCATCTGATTAGGATCGTGAGAGAATGTTGATATCATCACCTTAATGTTGGCCTGCTGCTCCTAGAAGACACGTTCTAAGTTGGCAAGTGTCTAACCATAAATGAAATCTGTTGGGTTGGAGACAGACAAAACTTTTATTGATTTATTGAGAATTCTATGTTGTTTAAAGGCTGATCATAGTGGTATGGTTACGCAAAAGTGACTGAGGAGGATTATCCAATCAGACAAGTTACCACCTTCGATAACGCCTTATCTGGTAGAGACATGATCTAGCCGCAGATTACTTATCTTTGAACTTCCAGGTGTCAGGCTGGATCCAGAAGATTTTTCTGATAGCAGTACCGTTGTGCGCCGATATGTGGCATTGGTCAGTTCCACGTGACGTCGTAGGCTTTGGGTTTGTCATCGTCGTGAAGCCCTCGTCATCTATTTAGGCGCTACCCCGGTGCGCTGGCCTCAGTACGTTTCATGATTTTCCACACCAGAAGCACGGAGCCTAAAGTGACTGAATGTAGTGTGCCAAAACCACTAGGGCACACCCTGAAGAGGAACAGCCCTGGCACTAAACCAATCCGCAGTGCGGGAAAGATGGGTGGATCCGTAGGAATCTGCGGCTAGATCATGTCTCTAATCTTTGTCAGAAAAGATGCCCTAGTGTGGATCAGTACTTTGTCCGGAAAGACGGTCAGGTAAGGAGGCTAAGATGACAGTGCTTGTAGCTCGCTCACCCTCCCGGCCGAAGTAATTGCCACTAAAAAGGCTGTTTTAATAGTAAGCTGCCGAAGGGGACAATTGTGCAGAGGTTCAAATAGTATACACATCAAAAACATAAGGACCAAATTAAGGTGCCATTGGGGCAAAATAAAAGGCACAGGGGGAACATATGGGTAAGCCCCTTCAAACATCTCTGAACAAGAGGTGATTTGAAAAGAGATGGCTTTTCTGAAGAAAAGCAGACAGGGCCAAAAGGTAGCCCTTCAGAGTGCCCAGATCAGAGCCCTGCTGGGATAATGAGAGAATAAAGAAGGACAGCTGTCATGGAAGCAGACAAAGGGTCGATAGACCGTTCTGTACAGTATTTACAAAGTTTTTGCCATCAGCAGCACATATGCCAACTTCATGGCGGGACGCCTGGCTGCCAGAATAACCTCACAGACTTCGGCAGGATGGTCAAAAGCTGACAACTGTCGATGCTCAATCTCCACACAAGGAGGCAGGGATTGGACAGGTACGGGAGGAGGAACCTCCCCAGTTGCTGCGACAGAAGATCATCTCGAAGAGGCAGCCTGATCGGAGGATCGATGCTCATCTGCAGAAGCTTGAAATACCAGACTCTCTGTTCCCTATCAGGAGCAACAAGGATGACTTGGGCCCGGTCGCTCCTGATCTTCTTGAGCACTCTGGGAAGGAGTGGTATGGGCGGAAAGGTGTATAGGGGGCCTGTGCTCCACATGTGATTAAAAGTGTCGCCAAGTGAGAGCGGCCTTGGAAACTCCAACGTGCAAAAGTGCTGACATTGCACATTTTCTTCGGCAGCAAATAGATTTAATCAAGGCTCTCCCAATTGTTGAAAGCGACATGGAGATGCCACTTGTGATCCGCAAGTCACCGACGACTGAGTTAGTCCGCTTTGGCGTTCAGAGAACCGTCCAGATGTTATCGTGTAGTTCCTAATATGATATAGTATCTGCACGTTTGTTGGACAACATAAACTAAGGGATTGGTGTCTAGACTGATTCCGGACATCCCCCAGGATATGTCGGCCTATAGACCAGTTATCTCACAGTACCACCATAAGCCCCCTAACTTTACCAAGGAGCAAATAGATTCTGGCAACCACTGAACATGACAACCCTTGATCCTTCAGGGATCGTGGAAACAGTACAGTACTTTTCGCTCAGTTAATCGTGCTCACTTAGTGTCAGAGAGATATACACAGTGGGGACATTTCAATAAGCATTTATTGAACCAGTGTCATTTTAGTATAACGCATGTTCGCTGCGACAATCAATAGACAGAAGCAAATGTAACAGATTACATGCACCAAAAGAGTGAACAGTAAATACATTTCTACCATGGTGCTAAAGCAATGAATATATGCAGGCATATATAAAAACAGTAATCTTTGCATACTCCTATGATGCAGACTCTACTTAATTGTACCTAGCATGTATGTGGGTATAAAGCCAAGTATCCGCTAGGAAAGAGCCCACCCCATTACCTGATGGGAGAGAATGAAGGACCCTTTCTTGGTCACGAGTTGGACACCCCGCAGGGATGTCTGACCACTATGTGTTGAAGCTTCAGCGTGCAGGGACCTCCATGTCAGCGTAGAAGCGTCTCCTCTGTCTACCTAGTGAAGGTGCGGTTCTTTTATACCAAAAGGGTAGCCCTGGAGGTTCTACCTAGCTCGATAAGTTTATGATTGCGATTATGTAAATTAACCTGAATCAATAATTATAACTATGCAAAGTAACCCTGTTGCCCGAAGATGAAGATAGCAATGACTTTTGTACAGAGTATGTTATTCCTGTTATGTAAGTCATGTGGAGGAGATTAAGATATGATGCTAAGAATCCCCATGCTTAATAAATGAGGCTAGTTTCAAGGAACCTAATCGACATTTATCCAGCACATAACTGGGTAAAAGATCATTGCTAGAACCGTTATGCAGAGCAACGTAGGAAAATGTAGGTAAGTGGTTGTTTTGCTACTTGGGCCTAGGTTAGGAAACATAACAATGTTTAACCACCAGGGGAATGCCCTGATGTTCCAGCCAAGTCCAGAGACGCAGGATCTCTTGACAAAGGGTCCACGACCATACTCCGCCCTGTTTGTTGCAGTACCACATGGCAGTAGTGTTGTCCGTGAACACTTAAACTAGCTTTCCTTTGAGGGGTGGTAAAAAGGCTTTCAGTGCCAACCGTATCACACGCAGGTTGATATGGAGCTATGCTTCTGCTGGAGACCATAGTCCTCTGGTCTCCAACTCTCCAAGATGGCGTCCCATCCCAGAAGGGACGCAACTGTCACGTGCGATCTGGGTGGGGAAGGGAGAGGGTACTGCCTCTGACTCAATCATGGTTTGTCAGCCACCACCGCAGGTCGTTCGCAGTGCCCTCCAATATCTGAACAATGTTGATGAGATTTCCTAGATGCTGCACCCTTTGGAACTTCAGGTCCCACTGCAGAGCCCACATGTGACATCTGACAGGATGCAGGAGGCCATGAGGCCCAACAGTCTCAGAGTCATTCTCCCCAAAATCCAGGATAGAGGCTGAAACATCTATATCATAGCCTGTATAACCTTGACTCGCCGTTTGGGAGGATAGGCCCAATCTGCACTGTATCCAGAACCGCTCTGATGAAAGGGAGCGTCTGAGAGGCAGTCAGGTGTGACTTCAGCACATTGATAGTGAACCCCAGCAAATGTAGGAAGTTTACTGTAGTTTGGAGGTGAGAGACGACTGCTTGGGACAAGCCCACCATCAACAAAGAGTAATTTAGATAGGGCAAGACTGGAACCCCTGATCTCCACAGATGGGCTACGACCACTGGCATCACCTTGATGAACCCCCGAGGAGCACTGGTGAGACTGAAGGGGAGCATGACAAACTGAAAGTGCTTGAGGCCCACTATAAACCGCAGGTAGCGACAATGAGAAAGAAGGACAGGTATGTGGAAATTGGCATCTTGCAAGTCCAACACTACCATTGAGTCTCCCGGGTCCAGTGCAGACAAGACTTGCAAGGGTAAGCATATGGAACATTTTGAGGGCCTTGAAGTCTAGGATAGGAGGAAAGCATCAGTCCTTCGTGGGAACCAGAAAATAGTGGGAATAGCAACCACAGCCTATCTCTGGCCCGGGGACCCTCTCTTTGGGTCTCTTGGCCAAGAGAGTTTTGATTTCCTCGCGGAGTAAGGCATGGTGATCCTCTGCAGTCGATTGTAAGTTAGAGGCATGGAAGGGGGAGTAGTATCTAAGTGAAGGGAATAGCTCCTTTGGACAATTTGCAGCACCCAGCTGTCCGAGGTGATATCTCACCAGTGGTGGAGGTGATGACATATCCTGCCACCAACAGGGCATCCATGATCCAGAAGGATCGGACTAGGAGGGTTTTGCAGTGGAGGAGGGGGCTGTGGCTTGACCTAACTTCTAGCCACCCGACCCACTGGGTCAGGGTGAATCGTGTATTTGTTCCTGCAGAGGTTGCTGGACTTGCAGGGTCCTCTGGGTGGAATAGGGTTGGCACGGTTGAAAGCCCATTCTGTAGCCATGAAAGGGGCGTTAAGCAGACACTGGCCGGGGTGAAGTGAAGAGGCCTAAGAACTTGGCCGTAGCCCGCAAGGCCTTAAAATGCTCAAGCGCTGCGTCCACCTGGTCTCCAAAGAGGTGAGAGCCATCAAAGGGCGTGTCCATAAGATTAGCTTGGACATCCCCTGAAAAGCCAGGCGTCCTCAGCCAGGCGTGGCACTTAACGGCCTCCATCAAGGAAATCACTCTGCCTAGTGAGTCTATTGTATCTAAGCCACATTGTATGGCAAATTTAGCTGCCTCTCTCCCATCTGTAATGGCTTGGGACGAGGCGATCTCGGTCCTCCGTGGAGACACTGGGCAGCACTTGCGCAACTGTATCCCATAGAGAATGGGAGTAACAGCCCAAGGGGCTAGTGGCATGTGGTGTTTACCGACTGCAATGTTAGGCTGGTGGAAGAAAAGATTTTCTTACTAAAGCTGTCCAGCTTTTTGGATTTCCTGTCCGGGGGTGCCTAAGAGAACAAACCGTGGGAAGTGGAGGCTCTGTGAGGTGGGGTGGGTAGAGAGGAAAGCTGGGTCACTCAGTGCAGGGTAGTGGCGGCAGGCAATAGTTCTATTTACAGGAGCCCCTGTGCTGGGCTTGGACCAGGTGCCCAGTAGAACATGTGATAATGCCTGACAGGGCCTGAGTGGCACCTATATAGGTGACAGGGCCAGAGTGGCAGGGCCTGAGTGGCACCTATATAGGTGACCGCAACAGCATAGCCGATGCTACTGACGGCAACGATGTCACGCGGAACCAAATGGAGCCACCCGAGGGCACATGCAAGGGGTATTTCTAGAGCAAAAGTTTACAGATCCGGCCTAACATTCAAAGGTAAGGAATTTGCAACTAAGGACTCTTGTCAGATTGCCACCATAGGAAGCTGCAGGTCCAAGACCTACGCAGCCCTACGCACCAACATTGTGAATGAAGCTCCCTCCTCGGTAGCCAGGTTATGGGGGAGACAGCGTGCCAGAACCTGGGGAGGTGTCCAGGCTGCTGGCATTACCTAGTTCCTAATACCAGTCCAGGTATTGATTGGGTTGCGGGATTTCATAGGGATCCTGCTGCCCTCCTAGTCTTCATCCTCCATGCCTACCCCTTCAGAATAGGGCAGGTTGAACGGCAGTCCGTCTCGGTGTCAGTGGATGCCCATCCAGCTCTGTGTCATCGGAATGATGATGGGGCAGGCGCCACTGGTGGGCGCCGGTGTCGCCGCGGGCTTCGACATCGGACACAATACTGGGAAAAGTTGCAGAGGTACGACCAATGTCCGTATCTAGGAATAGATCCAAGAGGAAGCCATGGCTGGAGCTGAAGGCACAGAACCCACGGGGTCTCCTTCAGCTGAACCTGCAGAGCCCAAAGGCACACCGGCAGGACCAGGCCATCCAAATATGGTGCACATGGTGCCATAAAATTCTTTTAGTTGGGTGGGGGTCACTCTTGGCCCCAGAAATGGAGGGAAATGTGGATCCGACCCAGGCACCCGGTCCGAAGAGCTGGGCCGTGAAGGCTGAGACTCCTCCGTCTCGTCACATGACGGACGAGGTGAGGTCAAAGCACGCTTTGACTTCTTGGACTTTTTATGGCACTTCTTACCTGACTGCGAGGACTTTGAGGAAGAAGACTTTGAACCCCCAGAGCGGTACTCAGACCTTCCCCTTGACCAAGTGTAAAGAAAATCAAAGAACCCTGCCCCTCAAGTGTTACTATGGTCCTTCTAGAGGATCCTTGAATTCAAAGTTCGGGTGATACTTGACAATATCAGAGCCATACGCACATATATTTTATTCGATTTATTTTATTTATATTTCATTTTAGAAAAAATAGATTTTTTGACATAATATGTATATATAAAAATGTGTGTCCTTTTGGCATTCAGAATGATTCATTTTGGACAAGAAACACACCTAAAGTGGATTAAAACAAATAAATACACAGTCGGTATCTAAAAAGGTCCCACACACTCAAAGTACATCAACCTCACTAAACATTCATACTATTTCCACTATTCGACATGCGCATTCATTCAAACATCCATATACTAATACATCAGGGGTACATCAATGCCTGAGGGCGCAATATGAATGGATAATAATAGCGTCACTGAAAGGAGAAAGCGGGGCAGGCTAGAGATGAACGCAGTCATCAAAGTTGAATGTTATACTGCCACAAGCTTGAAATACGCCAACGCGCGTTTCAGTGTAGGGCCAGTTTATGGCCACACCTTCATCAGGGCGAAGAGGTACCGTAGAGATGGGTACAACAACACTGTAGATACAAAATTTAAATACATTGTAAATCCCAAAATACGATTTTTTTGCAACATAGTTTATTAACAATTTTTCATTTTCACCTCATATCTTGTTTTTATACATATATGATCACAGTGCGTATTATGGCTTTGATAGCTCAAGTCACTCCATGTATGATAATGACTCTGCAGAAATCTGAGAAGTTAGAAAAAACAAGCGGCCAAAGTGGTGGGGGAACCAAAATGTATATACTCACAAACAGACAGTTTAGCCACATGACCATTATCCATTCATCTAAGGTTTCACCGTTAGGGCATAATGTTAATGTAGCACAAAATACCATAGGGGGACATAAACATTCCAGATTGACCAAGACCGGGAGCGAGATCAACAAGGCGACCTCCATGGTGCCGGACGCTGGGCCACAATCAGCTTTAGGGACAGCTCTTTCAAAGCTTTTGGCGCAATGGCCCGGCAAACAGAGCATGACTTTGTGTCGTGCCTGCACTCCAGACACCAGAGACACACCAAATTGGGGTCCGTGTCCGACATTATGCGGTGACAGGCACTGTGCAGCTTGAACCCCGAGGCTGACATACATAGCACACCAAAAAGAGTCAATAAAAAGTAAAAAAAAGTCTGTCACAAAGTGACAGGGAGTAGCTCTCTTGGACGTTTCTGTGCTGGCTGGGACGGAAAGAAAAGAACGGATGTTAGCGCACTAGGGTGCTGCCTATATAGACGACATGGACCGACACCAACTAAAGGCCCACAGGGGTACTACTATAAAACAAATCTTCGGGAACCAGTCTGATGCCTGAAAATTCAACAGCAAGGTATCTGCAGTTAAATGTCTCTATCAGATATCCTTATAAAGGTAGATATGGAAGCCTTTGTAATCCCTTTCATGCTCAGGACGGCAAGGAGCCGTCCTGAGACACAGTGGGTGTGTGCTCGGGACGGCTCCTGGCCGTTCTAGCACCCACCCACGGGGGAAGCCCTGGCACTCCCCTATGGGCCACCCTTCATGCTGCCTCCACCGCCGGCACGTTCTTCCACGTCATCTAATGACGTTAGTGCGCATCGTGTGCAGACATCATTAGATGAAACTGAACGTGCTGGAAGCCATTTGCTTCCAGTGCATCGAGGAGGAGAAGGTAAGCTTCTCCTCGGGAAAGTGGATTTTTTGATCAATAAATTTGAGAAAAAGTGATTATTTCAGTTAAATTGGAGGTTCGCAGGAGATTCTGGGTAGGACAACATTGGGGCTCCACATAAGCCATACCTCCCTGAACTCCCCCAGGTGTCGAGTTTTCAAGAATGTATAGGTTTGCTAGGTTTCCCTAGGTGCGGGCAGAGCTAGGATTCAAAATCCACAGCTAGGCACTCTGCAAAAAAAGGGCCAGTTTTCACTGTAAAAATGTGGTGTGTCCACGTTGCGTTTTGGCCCATTTCCTGTATTGTCACTAGGCCTGCTCACACAAGTGAGGTACCATTATTATTGTAAGACTTTGGGAAATGCTGAGTGGGTGGAATTTTGTGAATCCACGCAGATTCCAGAACGTTCCAGCACAGAAATATGAGGAACATGTGTTTTCTTTGAAAAAGTTTGAGGTTTGCAAGGGATTCTGGGTAACAGAATCTGGTGAGGGCCACACAAGTCACACCATCCTGGATTCCTCTGGGTGTAAAGTTTTCAAAAATGTATAGGTTTGCTATGTTTCCCTAGGTGCCGGCTGATCTAGGGTTTAAAATCCACAGCTAGGCACTTTGCAAAAAAAGGTTCAATTGTCAATGTAAAAATGTGGTATGTTCACATTGTGTTTTGGGCCGTTTCCTGTCGCGGGCACTAGGCCTACCCACACAAGTGAGGTACCATTTTTATCTGGAGACTTAGGGGAACACAGAATTGTAGAGCAACTGTTATTACCTATTGAATTTCTATGCATTTTACCTTCCAAATTTAAAACAATGTGTAAAAAAGTCACTGAAAAATGTCCTATTATTCACATGCTAGAATGGGTACCCACAATTTCAGAGATGTGCAAATAGCTACTGTTTCTAAACTCTATATTTTGTTCCCATTTCGGAAATACATAGGTGTCTTTTTTTTTAACATATTTTTATTGAGATTTCGACTTATAGTCACAATACAAAGCAATAGATTGAGGAGGGTAAATGAGAAGTCATCCTTTCAAGTCACGACAATGATCATGCACAATAACAATATTATACATTACAGTTGTCTCATATCATAGCTGTTGATGCGGGAAGGGGAAAAGGAATACATGGATCATATAACAGTTCCTCGTAGTATTTTATACCAGAGAGTGTTTCCCATCTCCACAGAGCTATGGGTCATCAGTTAAAAGGAAGATGGCGCCTAGGAACTGAGTCGATGGTGCATGTCACAGAGCCATGGCCCATCGTGTACGGTAAATGTGTGCCCAGTGGGGTGTCAAAAAGGGCAGGTCGTCGTCTGGATCGGTTGTGAATATGGTGTATTTCACATATGTGTGCCAGCTAGGACTCGGTGTTATTCTTATGTGACGTTTCCTCTCTTCTCTTATCATATCCGGAAGACCCGTTATGTGGAGTGGTCCCTCAAATATAGGTATGAGTGTTGCTAACCGTTTAGGGAACAAACGTATAACGTTCAATGCGGTGGTTTTCAAACAGTTTAACTATCGTGTAAATTAATGAGCTCGTCGGGACACCGCTAACTCGGTCAACTGGGGGTGGGGGGGGTGAACGAATATATAAGGTAAATAATGAAAAGGGTCGATAACAATAAAAGGAAAAAAAGAATACAAAAGGCACTGTTCTGGGGTAGGTCTAAAAGGGTGTGTAAGCAGGTAATGTGTTCATTTGTGTCGATGTATGCACGTTATTGCTCCCAAGTGTGAGGGTTGCAGTATAGGGGGTGGGTGGATTTATCTTCAGCGTGGTTATGGTGGAGTATCGGTATCCAGTCTTACGTGTGGGGGGGGCGGGTCAGAGTTACTTATCAGTGGCGTGTGATCGGTATCTTATTTTGTGTGCGTGACACGCTATAGTCTGCTGATATCAGGTCACCTCTCCTGGGTGCACTACCTTCCTTCTCATCTGTCATCCCAATGACGCTCAACCAAACAGGCGTCTATGTGACTCCCTGCTAAAGACACGCCTGGTGAAAGGATTTTAAAATGTCATCCCAAGGCTGTACAATTGGGATGGCTCTCAGTCTCGCCGTCTCCTCCCTGTGAAGGGTTGCGCTTTCCGCTGCCGCCCAGTTATTGAAGGAGGTGCACCAATGTTGGATTCGTGGTGGGTCCCTGCTCTTCCAATGTTTGGTGATAAGCCTCTTGGCGGTGACAAGCCCCAGATCCCAAAACCTGGTGTGGACTTTAGTAGGTTTCGTTCTCTTAAATAAGCCCAGCAAACATGCCTTCCATGTGTGTGGCATTTCCACACCAGCCCCTTTCGTTAACAGCGACGTTATGCCATGCCAGTATGCCAGCAGCCTGGGACAGGTCCAGAGCATATGCAGGATGTCCGCATTTGTTAGTGAGCAGCGCGGGCATATTGAAGTGTCTATTGCAAAATATTGGTTAATTTTGTCAGGTGACAAATACGCTCTATGTATTATGTAAAATTGGATGATCTTGAAACGCGAGTTGCGTGGGATAATAATGGGTCCCTCCAGTATTCTCTCCCATTCCATGTCCGTCCAGTCCCTGCCCCTATCTGCTGCCCATTTGTCTCTCAGCGGTTGGAGGGTGCGAGCTGTGTGCGACAATAGTGCTTGTGCTAACCAATGTATCACATGGGATCCATTTCCCATGACGTGCAAATATTGCACCAATAAGTGCGTCCGTGGTTCCTCGGTCATATCTCCCCAGGCCTTTATGTACGTGTGCATCAAAGATGTGTGTAACAGGAACTGCCCTGCCGGTAGGTGCCTACATAGGTGTCTTTGATATCTATTTTTCACTCTTTATATTTTACCAAACAAATTGCTGTATACATAATGAAAAACCATTGCAAGATGCTGCTCAGTTATTGGCTCTGGGTTCCTCTGGGTTCCTCGGGTTCTTGGTGAACCTACAAGTCCTATATATCCCCACAAGCAGAATGGTCCAGCGAATGTAAAGGTATAATGCTTTAGAGAATCTGTCATACTCAGAAGAAGTAACAGGTGAAAACGTTGGCACAGATGGCTGTTTTTTTCAACAATTTTTCAATTTTTCTTATTTTCAACTGTTTCTATAAAAAAACTTTGAAGGATCTACACAAATAACCCCTTGTTGAATTCATAATTGTGTCTACTTTTCATAAATGTATAGCTTTCCGGGATTCATTATTCCTTTCATACCCATTTCTACCAATAACTGGAAGGAGGTTGAAAGCCCCAAAAAGTAGCAAAAATAGGCTATGTCCCACTAAAATGACAAAACTGTATAAAAGATTTTGGCTTTCAGCTTGTCCCTGAAAGGTGGGAAGTTGATGATTTCAGGACCACAAACCCTTTGTTGATACCATTTGCCGGGGAAAAGCCAGACGCTTTCTTCTGTAGCACTTTTCCCCCATTTCCCTCTCCCCCAAAACATTTTTGCTGCATTTTGGCTAATTTCTGTGTCACCTCCAGGGGAATCCAGAAACCCTGGGTACCTTTAAAACCTCATGATGTTGGAAGAAAATTATGCAAATTTGGCGTAGATGCCTTATGTGGACGAACAGTTACAGGAGCCTAAGCGCAAACTACCCCAAATAGCCAAAACAAGGCTTAGCAGCAAAAGGGTTAAAGTAGGTGTGGGACTACTGCTATCACCATTGACTTTGTTAACACCCACAGCACAGAAGACAGGCGGGATGGCAGTATAGAGAACTTAAAATGAACTTCTCAATGGGGACACCCACTCCGTATTACTGTCTGTAATACGGAGAGACTAGAATATGGAAGTGTGTATTTTGCAGAATAAACTAGTTAGTCTCGAAATTGAAGGGCAAGAGGGATGTGCTATAAGATAAACTTTATGAATTTCTCGTTCCTCAGAAATGTGTTTACAAATCTAATATCCAAGCTAAGATTAACTACTTCTCCCATTTCCAGGATTAGAAAGTATTAGTGATAACAGCTTTTTCACTTTCTCTGATAGAAGGACTATCTCTATTACTTCTATAACCAAAAGAGTAGAGATTTGGTTCCTTAGGTTGTTTTTCTGTGTGTAAGGAGAGGATGACTGGAGAGGGGAAAGGAGGCAGTCTCTGAAAAAATGGCAGAGAATAACCTGCAGGGATCAGTTAGAGTCTACCTCTGCAATTTCGGAAGGAAACCTGGCACCTGCCCCCCTCCCCCCCTCTCCCTGCCCCACACTAATATCTTGTGCTCTGGCTGGACAGAGAACCCAAAGGGGTTTAGTAACTGAGGTGTAAGAGAATTAGGACGAAGCATACGCAATCCTATCTCTATGTAATCCCCACTTCTGTACAGGATAAAGAAAGACTGTTGCTATTGCTGCAGGAAGAGGGAAAATTAATGGATGTAGTCTCTAAACATCTTACCTTGGTAGTAAAACAACTTTGAAAGAGTGGCAAGACCAAAAGTGCAACCAATAGCTTTGCTCTGCTTTCATTTCTCCAAAGACAAATCAGCCTTTTCTCCAAATAGCCACTGCCTGTCAAACGGCATTACCAATAAATTCCCCAAAACACTGTATTATGCATCCAGGCGCGGCACAAAGCAGCCTCATGCCTGAACCCACTGAATGCAAAACTGCATCTACAGTATCCAACCCAGTTTGCATCATTTGTTTTGAGGCACCCATAATATCTTGCAGTAGGTCAGAGAAGGACCTCCGCATATGATGAACCTGGAGTACTGAGACTATATCCCACATTTACTGTTTAAATTCCTGGTAGCGATTAGGGGTTTGGCAATCTACTTGTGCTTCAGATTGCTTGTATAACCTTGGTCTGATTTTTAAAACTGTGGATAATCAGCAATGCCATCCCCCACAAATTATGGGAGTATAGTGTCAGAAAACATAAACCATTCAAGGGTCATCCGACTAAACTCGCCGAAGCAAAACAATTTTTACTCAGAGCATCTAGGGATTTGGATTCTTTGAAAACAGCCAGAAAAAGGCCCACCAGTTTCAACATGAAAGGAGATGCCTTGTCACGTTTGTGCCCAGAACGAAGCAAAAGAGCAGAGCTTACCCGAGTTCATATAGTTTTGGAAGTAGTCTCGTATGTGCTACTGCTCGGAGCATTGCTGCATACCAAGCCACGCTGAGAATGGGGACTTCTGTTCATTGGAGTCGCTCCTGCACCTCCGACATCAACGGAGACCCTGAGGTGTGTCTACAGGCAGCAGATTGTATGGTGTGCAGGAGGAAGCAGCAGGCCTCTAAGATATTGCATTGTTCTTCTAATGTCAAACTTTGGCAGCTTTTTCTCGGTATCAGGGACACCATAGATTACTGGTCAGGAGCAGAGTATAAAGTGCCCGATCCAAAAAGGTGGTCTCTCTACTGGCATTTATTAAAAATTCTCAATCCAATATGTGGCAGAGTCTCTATTTATGAAGTCAGTTCCAGTTTAGCCAAAAAAACAATTTTAGATAGAGATGAGGATGATGCTGTGTATGAAATGGATGGCATCTAAGGTTGGATCGTAATTTCCACAAAGTCTCAGTTGCCAGCTTCAGATAAAGTGCCTCTGTTGGCTCTGAGGGAGCCACAGGGACAAGAAACAATGTTAATTATGTCTGCACCATCACAGTAGATGTCAAAGTGCCAAAGTTAGAAATTAAGTAACTGACCCTGAGCTCAACAAGGGCCTTGATGGTTTTGCCTCCGTGTGATCAAGCGAAGGTGTGTCAGATGTAGGCCCTGCAAAGATCTCCAACATAGCATGTTGGAATGCTTCAACTTGGTCGACACAGGCATCACATGGGGGAAAATATCTCTCTTCTGAGATGGGTTGCACAGCTGGAGGTGTCTCCAAGAATGAAGACTATCTCTCTTTAGAACATTTTCTCTCTTCCCCATATCGAGAGGAATAAGGCATTCCCTTCATCTGCCATTTGTAACAGTGACCTGTCAAGAAAGTCAGAGAATGAGAATGCAGGGTACTTTGAGTTAAGGATTTTGATATCCTCTTTAAAGAAGGAATACATATGTTTGCCTTTCATGCATGGATGTTTTAGGTTAAATTGAGAAGCAAAGATTACATGATGGGGGTCCTTAATGAAGGAAGGAGCCCACTGTAATAATGTTTAATGAAGGAAGGAGTCTATGTAGATAATGTGCAACACCCATTAGAATTTTTTTTAACAAGTTAGTGATGAGGAATGGGTCAAATCGCATGCTATCCCTGTCTTCTGGACTATAGCGTGGGCCCTGAGATCCCCGAAGGAAGGCCACCTAAGGAGAAAGTGCTCGACAAAGACTCTCTGTGTAACTCTCCTATCAAAGTATGGAAATATATGTTTCAGAGGGGGGAATTATTTCTGGGAGTTTCCTAACACTTAACATGAATTAGAATTCTGAAGATGGTCATCAGTGTACTGCAGGGGTACCCAGCCTTTTTTGTGACACGAGCTATTTGTATTCAATGAAAATCATCCAGAGCTACCAATATAATCAGTTATAATAGTGATCACAGCAGACATCATTCCATTAGTGACGAAACCATGTAAGAATACCAGCAGTGATCACTCGGATCATTAGGGATGGTTGCCAGCAGCAATGTAAAAAATGTTTTGTCCGTGTGGAATGCCTATACATGGGTAATGCATAACAGCCATAGCTGCAATGCCCTACATAGCTGCAATGCCCTAGAAACCAGGTTAATAATATTAGAATTAAGAGCCCCATTGTCCCATGATTTCTCACTCAAATATCAACTTTAAATATATTTTGAAAATGTAACCAGTTTTCTCAAAAACAGCCTTTGAGTTCTGAAAACGCACACATTTTGTCTTTAATGCACACTTTTCAATATAGGGTGATCAACCGTCCGTAAATTTCACGGACAGTCCGTAATTTCGGCCGTCTGTCCGTTGTCCGTGAAGGATTCTTTAACGGACGCATTTGTCCGTCATTTTAACAGGGCACCGGTTGCCCCACCCTAAAGCCGGCACATCGTGCACCCACCTCCCTTCTTGACTCCGATGCTGCACCAAAGCTCCTCAGATACTCAGCAGCATTGGAGCGTCACAGCAGGATGGAAACCCTCACACCTCCAGCCCTTGATGAGCTGTTAAGAGGTGCTTCGAAGGTGACTGAGAGGGAGGGGCTGCAGGCTCAGGAGCAGCGACATCTATTCACATGCAAACAGCCCTGAATGCATCATGTCTCTGCTAGTTAGAGGGGGGCTCACACATTCCATTGCTACCCAGGGCCCCAAACATCCTAGACTCGGCCACATTACACCCCTGATTACACCAAGCCAGCATGTGCTTCTCTTCACCGAGCTTAATTACTGTCACTAAATTGTAAGCAAACCTCGGTTCATCAAACATGCAGTCTATAATGTAATACAATAAAGAAATGGCACAATCACACCCACACTGATTAACAAAGTATGGAGGAAAATCAGTTCAATCAGTTCTCTTAGAGTATCTCCTGTAAGTACTGTACATCACAGTGGGGGGTGGCATTTTGGACAGAGAGCCTGTCTTCTCGTTGTCTTGTGCAGGAGGGGGCAGGAGCCCAAGATGATACTAGAATACTGCATGCCCACCCCTGTGCCCACCCTGGTGGATCCTGTTCACTCTCCCGTGTTGGCTCCTGCCCTCCCCTCAGTGATGGCTCCCGTCCCCCCATGTGGTGGCTCCAGTCCACCCCCCGCCTGTGATGGCTCTTGTCCCCCCATGTTGTGGCTTCAGTCCACCCCCGCCTGTGATGGCTCTTTCCCCCCATGTTGTGGGTCCAGCCCACCCCCGCCTGTGATGGCTCCTGTCCCCCCATGTTGTGGCTCCAGTCCACCCCCGCCTGTGATGGCTCTTGTCCCCCCCTGTGGTGGATCCTGTCTCCGCCCTGGGTGGCTTCTGTCCCAGTCTTGGAACGGCCCCTGCAGCGAGGGTGAAGTTCTTGATGGGCCTCTTCTCAGAAGGGCTCAGCTCAAAATTAATATGGAAAGGTGGGCGAGTAAGTAAGTGAAGGGAGGGGTGAATGGCTGGATGAATTAGTGAAAGGGTGAATGGATGAATGAAAGATTGAATAAATGGATAATGAGAGAGGATGGATGGATTGATGAGTGAGGGGAAGGATGGAGAGAAAATGTAAATAGCTGGATGTATGGGTGGAAGGGTAGCTGGATGATGGATGAGGGGAATATGGATGGATGGACGGAGGGGAAGGATGGATGGATGGATGAGAGGAAGGATAAATGGATGGGATGGATGGATGGGTGAGGGGAAGGATGGATGGATGAGGGGAAGGATGGATGGATGAGGGGAAGGATGGATGGATGAGGGGAAGGATGGATGGATGAGGGGAAGGATGGATGGATGGATGAGGGGATGGATGGATGAGGGGATGGATGGATGGATGGATGAGGGGATGGATGGAGAAGGGGATGGATGGATGGATGGATGAGGGGAAGGAAGGATGGATGGATGAGGGGAAGGATGGATGGATGAGGGGATGATGGATGATGAGGGGAAGGATGGATGGATGGATGATGAGGGGGTGGGTGAAAGGATGGATGAGGGGGTGGGTGAAAGAAAGGATGGATGATGAGGGAATGGATGGATGATGAGGGGTGGGTGAAAGGATGGATGGATGATGAGGGGAAGGATGGATGGATGATGAGGGGAAGGATGGATGGAGGATGAGTGGGTGGGTAGAAGGATGGGTGGATGGATGATGAGGGAAAAGGATGGATGGATGATGAGGGAAAAGGATGGATGGATGATGAGGGAAAAGGATGGATGATGAGGGGACGGACGGATGGATGGATGGATGGATGATGGGTGGGTGAAAGGATGGATGGATGATGAGGGGAAGGATGGATGGATGATGAGGGGAAGGATGGATGGATGATGAGTGGGTGGGTGGGTAGAAGGATGGATGGATGATGAGGGAAAAGGATGGATGATGAGGGGAAGGATGGATGGATGATGAGGGGAAGGACGGATGGATGGATGGATGATGGGTGGGTGAAAGGATGGATGGATGGAGAGTGGGTGGGTGAAAGGATGGATGGATGATGAGTGGGTGGGTGAAAGCATGGGTGGGTGGATGGTGGGTGGGTGAAAGGATGGATGGGTGGGTGGGTGGGTGGATGGTGGGTGGGATGATGGGTGGGTAGGTGGATGAGTGAAATGATGGATGGATTGATGGATTGATAAGTGAAAGGGTGAATGAATGGACATATGAGTGAAAGGGTGGATGTAAGGATGGATGAGTGAGTGAAAGGGAGGGTAGATGGACAAAAGGATGAATGGATGTGTGAAGGAGTGAAATGATAGATGGATGAATGATAGGGTCAATGGATGGATTCATGAGTGGATGAGTAGATGGATGGATGGGTGGATGGATGGATGGATGGAAGGAAGGATGGCTAAGTGAAAGGGTCAATGGAGAGAGAAAGGGAGGATGGATGGATGACTAAAAGAGTGGATGGGTGGAAGGATTAGTAAGTGAAAGGATGGCTGGATTGGTGAAAGGGTAAATGGCTAAATGGATGAGTGAATGGATGGATGGTATGAAGAGTGGATGGATAAGTGTACAGATAGATAGGGTGAAAGGGTGGATGGATGGATGGATAATGGAGGATGAGTGAAAGGATGGATGAGGGGATGGATGAAGGGATAGATGAAGGGATGGATGAGTGAAATGATAGCTGGAAGGATACAAGATGGATAGGTTTGCAAATGGTTGAATATGTTTGGAAATGGCTGGGCTTACTTATATACTATTGCGCGACCTCTGATGTGTCTGTAAAACGTACCTATTGTCCTGAATTTTGACCTCCTGTCCTGAATTTGTGTCCTGAATTTTGACCCTTTGTCCTGAATTTTTACACTCCCCGTCCTGAATTTGCACCAATGCCAGTTGGTCAGCCTACAATACACCTATTAATTTAAACATGTAAAAGTTTCTAATGTGGTACACTGGTTTTCAGGAAGGACAGCTGGATAACTACCACTAGCTCGCAAGCTATTTGGAGAAGCCAGAATTTGAGCCATCCGACTATGTTAAAAAACCAAGGCTTCCCATCTTGAATACAGGGAAGAAATAATCCAAAAGCATGTGAATCTAGGAGTGATACAATGCTTGAGAAGATCATTAGGAATATTGTAACAATATGTACCAAACACCGAGAAACCAACCCATTGCTCGAAGAACTTGAATGTAAATCCTTGGCACTAATGACTGAACCTAGAGAGTTCCCAAGTAAGAAAGACTTCATAATATGGTTATCCTCAGAGGCAAATGGAAACCCTTAGAAGAAAAAGATGCAATTCTATTAAAATGGCACCTGTTTTTAAGGGAGAGAAACTATTTCCTTTTTCCTCCACAGGGCTGCTACTGTCAGGGGCCTCTGCTTCCTTTTGCTCAGCATTCGCCATGTCATTTGCTTCGTCCAGAGGCTCGTCCTCAGTTAATGAATCTACAAGGGACAAAGGCTGATGATTAAAGACTGTGCACAAATAAGAAGCACACACTCACCCACAAAATCACATACACCCCACACCCATCCCCTACCACCCCTCACACACATAAACACCCCATCCCCAGATGTGTGACATGGTTGTAACATTAATCACGTAAACATTGCACAATACTCATGGACCTTCCCAAACTTTCTGACATATGCTGTACTCAAACATAAATGTTAGGAGTGCTATGAAAGACTCCATTACTTTCTTATAACAGAGGCACTTCATATCCTTTATAATGATTATAAAGTTTCATGTTTTTTACATTACAGGAAACAAAACATTCCAATATTTCAATCAATTCGAAAAACATTTATAGACCATTTTCATAGGCTCCTCCACTCACTGAGTGGAGAAGTCACTGTCTTAGGTTTCCTCTTTTAAGCATGCTGAATTACCTACTGCATTTCTAGATGGTTCAAAAGAGTGGGTCTTCGTACCAGAATTCAAACCAATAATTAGTACAAAGGAAATAACACTGAGGATCTGTATGTTTCCATATAAAAGGGATGAATATGGCTTCCTTCCGAAGGGGCTAAGGGCTGCAGATGTGCAATCCTGAAATAGTACGATAAGAACAATATCGAAAGGAAAGTGTAACATGAATAAAACAAGAAGAATCTCTGCTCTGACGACAGCGACCTAACTTATTACTCAAGGCAGAATAAAGAAATTAGGCATTCTGTTGACAAATATGTTGAATTAGCCTGTTGGGGTTTACCAGCTGCACCCACAATCTTTCAAAACACATCTAAAATGATTCACATCTAAGAATTCTGCTGAACGTTTGCCAACTTCAGCCTTCAAAAGGTGATAGAAACGGCCATTGAACCTCACGTTGAAGCTCCAAAAGGACTTGCTGTCCACCACCCAGTCAAAATTAAGGGCCAGTTGCATCAAATATGGATATCCCTCTCAAAGACCGTTCTATACAAGAGCAAAAATAAACACATTGTACCAAAGTGCATTTTAAGTAGCAACTGAATTGTCATTTAACCAGGGCCGTTTCTGGGTGTTTTGCCGCCCTAGATGAGTATTGAAAAATGCCGCCCCCCCTCCCTTTTACTACCATCACTCTCTCCCCCTGTCATCCAGGCTAAAACAAAAAATTTCCACCCCAACAGTTCACTCCATTTCTATCGCCCTCCAACCATGCCAGCTCTGGGCCACAACTTTACCCAAATTTTCAGACTGGTAGACCCAGTTAAGCAGAATATATCATAAGTATGGCTTCCAGTTTGTAGTGATTGTTACATATAAATACGGTCAGAAAACAATAGATTTTCCTGTCTGTATTTGTTTTTAAGTATGGAAAAATACAGAAAATAGGTTTTCTTCACCCTAGCATCAGTCATGCGTGCCAGGTCAATAGCTATGCAAACTGACATTTAGAGAACATAAAAAAAAGAAAAAAGATCTCCTAATGAAGTTTAAATAAATGCAGCAATACAGCGGTCTATGCTGCTCCACAATGGGAATGATTACAGGTGACTGTATTGCACTCTAATGCCTAGAACTCGCTGGTCATCCAAACATGAGTAAACTTTTGTCTGTTAAATTAATGTGGAAATATACCCATTGTAGCATCTTTTTTTAGACTAAGCACAAAATGACTATGGGCAAATACAGAGAAAATTACCAAAAAAATAAAGTGGATAAACACGAATGGACATGTCAAAAAATAAATACCATAAAAACAGGACCTCTAATTATAAAAAAATAAATCCATGAAGTGGACTTGATATGTTTAAGCTACCACCATACTGAAAACCATAAAGTTGCAGGTGTGCTTCTCACACTTCATCCATCACAGACTTCTAAGCGCTACGGCTCATACCACGAGAACGACACCTTGGCAGTCATCATGCACCACAAGGAAACACTTCCCACCCAGAATCAAAACAAAGAAAAATACTTACCGACCACACACCCTACCCTAGCGGGCTGCCCATGTAGGCAAGCGCCTCAGCACCCCACATGGGGAGGGATGGGCTAGTAAGCAAGCGTTATATAAATGCTGGCCTGAAATACAATAGAATAACTATTTCTCTGCACATTACACATTCTGACCACTCGCCAGACACTCCCCCCTCAGACCTTGCCATTTCCGTCGATTAGCCTCAGACTTTTCGGCAGAGAGGATGCAGGCCACCGCAAGGAGCAGCGCCCAGTCGGAGGTCAGCAGGGCACGGCGGGTCGGGCTCCTTGAACAGGGCATCTTGTCAAATGGCGGGGCAGGCTGCTTCCGGGTTATATTGATTGACAGCGCATGACCTCTTGAGACACGATCCCTCAAGGTGCCCTTGACGGGCAGGCAGTCTGTGGCAGGAACAGGTAAGTATGTTAGCTGCTCCCCCTGCGTTCATGGGCAGGGTAGTGCCCAGCTGGCAAACCTTTCCTGGAGTTGCTTGCAGGAATGAGGGCGATTTACTAGCACAGTTTTCACTACAAGGTTTAGTAGGTGGACAGTGGGCGCATAGCTGGCACAGGATTCCTTGAAGTTGGTCTTATTTTTAGAAGTGGGTATCCAGAGGGCACAGGTTCACAGGGAGTTACTCATGGTGGACAGCCGATGCCCCTTGGCACAAGCTTCCTGCGAGTATCTTTTGCTTCTAGAGAGTGGTACCTGGTTAACACTGATTCACAAAGTGTATTTCTTGTTGCTCCTAGTGCCCTGTGTGCCTTTGTAGGTGCAGCCAAGGAGGCCAGTCCGTGTTGCAAAACTGCAAACAAGAGCGTTCCTATCTTCCGACTGCATGAGGAAGAACAGGAGCATTGCACTGTGGCAACTCCTTCATTGTATATGGGGGTCACCCATGGGCTCACTCGTGCTAGGGGACTCTCGAAGCTTCTGCCACAGCTGGCCTAATCTGCGGCCTACTAATTGTTGCTGCTGGTGGCATTAGAGGGGGTGAGGAGTGCACTCTGTGGTCACAGGTCAGAGCACCTCCCTCGCTCCCTTCACCTAAATCACCTATTCAGGTTTATATTTGAGCTGAGGGGAGGTGATAACGAGATGGAACGAGTGCTGACAAGAGTATGCAGTACCTGACGAAAATGGACTGCGCAGACACCCTTGAGACAAAATGAATGATAAGTATGTTTAACAAGTGTGCTCCTATACAATTAGGCGCCCTGGGTTGGTGCCCAGCTCGCCCACACTAAAGGCTGGCCCTGGCAGTAGTGCTGCGGGTCATCTTCCTCCCTGTGTGTCACCGCACGTTGTGTCAATTGTTTCCCGTGCCATATTGTTGTTGTGTTAAAGTAAGAGCCATCGATTTGTCTGACAGGGCGAGGCTGGTGGCACTAGGGCAGCCTCTAAAGTGAGACCCAAAAACATTGATTGGACATGCGGTCAATATTAATTGCTATAATGAATCGGATTCAGCGACAGGTCAACAGCGCGCAGCAGAAATTAATAATGCTCTCTCTTTCTTTCTGTGTTTTTTCATGCACGCTAGTGAAAAACACCTACAGGCTGACCGAGCTCATTTGCAAGCAACTCAAGCAATGCGTCTTCCATCACTGGCTTTTGTTATACACTTACCAAAGTGCTGTGCCGTTATGAGACGTGAACTCCAGGTGAAGCGGAGAACACGCCGCCTCTGCCAGTGAACTGCATTTTAGCGTGGCAGTGGAGCACTCTCACGCGCCTGCTGGGAGAGGATTGTCTGTCCTGAAATCTGCTGTGTGACGCTGGCGCCCGTGGTACCGAACGTGATGTGACATGACATTACGTCAAATTGTAGAAGTCCTACCCAATGGGCTTTCGAGGTCAAAGGCCGTTCAAGCCTTCCCAAACATATGTTTTTGCCGCCCTCTCCCATTTGCCGCCCTAGGCAGCCGCCTAGTCCTGCCTAATGGTAGAAACGGCGCTGCATTTAACCAGCAAAAGTATAGATTACGCAATCTTGCGAATTGCAGGGCTAGTGAGGCAGAAAGAGAAGCTGACCCTTTCCTTGTGACTTACAAGGATGTGTATCAATGCTTTCTGACTACTCCTGTGGACCCAAAGCCTTAAATGGTTACCGAATCAGTCAGTATCCATTGGCAAACTTTCAGTTGTCCTTGTGGGCATCTTCCCCAGTGACATCTGCGATCACCAGAAGATCAAAGTGCTCTTTCCTTCAGTGTCCTTTTGGGAAAGAGCTTGTTTTTGCAAGTGTAAAGGCAACTGTAGAGACTGAGATCTGCTGTCCCCTGTTGTCTGTAGCAGGCCTCCATCTCAGCATTTGAAGTCGTAAGTGAGCATTGATAGGAAGATTTTTATGAGGTAGGATTTCTGTGAACTCTGCAGAACAACCTGTTTACACTATGCTGTGTTTATACATCCGGTGCAACACAAATTGGCTTAGCCTCATTGCAGATGGTGCACAGCACCATAACTCGATGTATTCAATAATACACAAGTCCACAATCACTAAGTGTAAGGATCCACAACAATTTTCACACCTCACTGATGCCTGGTTTGGTTAAGCCTCGTGCTTCTGTCAAAGTGACAAAACTCTTTACCACTGCACAAACCATCCTCGTAAAACGAGCGTGTCTTGGAATTAATCAAACCTCCTGATCTGTACACAAAAATATTATGTTGGATGAAGGCACACTTTAAAATGTTTTGTAAATGTGATTAAAAGGTCCTTGCTAAGTAAACTCCTTCCCATGACTTAATAAAGTAGATTTAGATGTCTTTAATCTTGCCTGACCTATCCACCATTACCACTCTCAACCTATAACACAATTCTATTCTAAAAAGGGTCTTACACGAAGCACACTCACTCTTCGCATCTCTTTTTTTTCTTGACTAAGTGCAGTAACAAATGGTTTAGAGTGCCCCACTAATGCATGATTTTTTGTTTGACCATTTTTCGTACCTCTTTATTTACCCTCTCTATACCTGTGACTTTATAACCAATGATTACAGCCTTGAGAAAGCCCCCCCATACACACAGCTTTAAAAAACAAGTTGGCAGTCTACAATTCAAGCTGTGAAAGCAGTGGAACAATAAATCTCATACAAGAAGCAACAACAACTCAAATTCTGGAAACATATCTATGAGCCTTATAACACAAAAAGATGATTTGTGCTCCAAGAGGGGACAACAGCAACTTTGTTTTACACAACAGAAAATAACTGAAACGTGCTCCGAAAAGGAGCTACATCAATATTGATGCAACATGATTAAAATTTAAATCACATGAAATCAAATACCTTATACATCTATATTTAGGCCCTTTAAGAGACAATAACTTATCAGGGGTTAGCAACTGCAATTGTGGTCACAAAGCATGTTATGCTTTGTATAGCAAATCAAAATGAAAGGGGACATCATTCATTACAAACCACTGTGTCTTTGCAGTCTATTGTGGGCCGCAAAGTAGATTTTCTAAGTTGGAAAGGCAATTTGTTATTTTGCAAATCACAGTCTTTGCGACTACAAAAATGTGTTGTACATCGGACCCCTTTTTGGAGCTCACATTGCAAAAGCATGCCTATATTCTGGGGTGATGTTCTGTAACGAGAAGAGTTGAAGGCTCCAAGCAGAGCACAGGACAACCCAATGGTGCTATCTCGCTGGGTACCTTCTTTTCAAGTTGGGGGGAAGATAGTAAAGGGACAGAGAATTCTGTCATCGTACAGCTGGGAGGAAACAGGATGTCCCATTTGAGCTGCGGAGCTTTTGTACAATCACACGGAGTTTTGTAGTCTTACAGCACGTGGCACCCCACTGTCTTGGTATTATCGCTTAGTAGACGAGCATTAGTGAGGCATTTGGTATATTCTATGTACTTTTTTTTATACATATTGGTAATATGCACCTCTTGACCGCAACGGTGATGCATATACGAGCACTGTCTATGGAACTCTAAGGGCATAAGATATTGTTCCTTATGTGTGATGTCTATGATCACAACAAGTTGTGTATATTGTTCCTTTATTTAATGATTGTCAATAAAAACATATTGGTTAAACATTATTGCATGTTTAGGCCCTCCAGAGAGATATTGGAAGATCTAGACAGGGAGAAAAGGGACATCTTGAAGACAGTATTGGTATAAATTGTGTTTAAACTGTAAACCTCCTATTTGTAGATATTGTCTATAGCACAGCAGAGATGCACAATGCCATAAATCAGTTAAATCGCCGGATCAAAAACAGGAAGTCCTCCAACAAGCCACTGAAAATCTCAGTTAGTGGGCATCACTTGTGTCCTAGAGAAAATGCAAGATGGCTCGTTCAGAACTGGACTTGATAGGCCAGTCATCTAATGAAGGAAAGGCTTCGAACTCTTTGTCTGAAAAGGTGCATTGCAACTAACTCTATATCCCCCAGGAGATGGTGCCAGCAAAAGAGAATAGCACTATTACAAACTTCAGATCTTTTCTGTTGCACTCCCTTATAGGTAAATTAAATAATGTATCTTCGCGGTCTAAACAGACCATCCAGTCTTGGAGCTCCAGCAAGATGTGTCAGGTTTACTATCTATTCTATTCTTGAGATCTTATTTGTGTTTAAATCTTTTTATTCAATGAATGTGTGTGAAAATCGCACTCAGTACTCACTGTTCAAAACAATAGTATGATATGTGTGTAATGTCAGATTGATGCCTGCTAACATGCATGAAAATATCTGAAAGTGGCCTAGCCCTTGTGAGAAGCTAGGACTCTGACATGCATCTGTAATCATGTATTTATGCAACCTACAAAAAACAACCTTTCATGTTTTTCACATGTAGGTTCCAGCTATCAGCAGTGGCATTTCGCGTTATTTAGTGTTTTTCAATACCATATAAATCGGTAAGACTTTGTCATCTCCCATTCACTTCTGATTGATACACCACTGTACTAAAGCCACAACAAATGCAGAAGAGGCATCAATAGTAACATGTTTCCTTTATTCTTGTGTTTCAACGGAACCCCCGACGAAGGAACGCTTAGTTCCGAAATGCATTGGGTTATGATTTGAAGTGTATTGTTGAATTTTGTATATATCGTTTGTAATTCTGACCTGACAGTGCTTATGAACTGTGTGGAATGAAAATGGAAATTTGTTGAAATGAAAACGTTTATCTTTGATTAAAGTAAATAACGGAATACCGCTTTAAGTTGTTGCATGTCAGAGTCCTAGCTGCTCACAAGGGCTAGGCCACTTTCAGATAAATCTTTTTATTGACATTTATATTTTTCAAACAATACAGCACAGCAATCAAAAAACCAGTTCAAATGGCTGGTAGCCGTGCATTAATATAACATACCCAGAGTTAATATCAATGATGACGGAAGCAAAGTGTGGCTGATATAACATAACCCAAACACAAACCAAATTGGACCACCTAGGTAAATGAGTAGATGGTTGCATCGTTAATGTGTTGTGAAAGGGGACATTAATATGTGCTATGCAAAGTAACAATGAACATTGGGAGGAGGGTACAACAAAATGAGAACAATATAACTTGACTGAGGGATAGGGTGATTGCCCGTAACCTAAGGCTCAGAAATGTGACTGCATGTGAGTAACTGCTTGTGGCGCGTGTTAGGGTACTATCAACTGCCAGGGTGAATGGGGTTTTGAAGTGCTACCTCACTTTTGGCGGTCCATTAGTGGTGATGGATTGTCGACTTAGAGCTACTGAGATCACCGCCCCTTCCTGTGTGTCTTCGGTGGGTGTAGCTAGCTTTTGCAATTCTTCAACAATGGCCCCCCAATCGCTAGCTAAAGGGAACTTACAGAGCCCCAGCAGATTCTCCCTCTGCAGGGCCATGCCCTCATCCCTAGCCTAGTTGCGTACTAAGCGGCGCCAGGCTGATATGTGGGGCGCCGTCAGCACTGGCGTAACGAAAAGTGAGGGGGTCTCCCTGCACGGTACTTAGGGGGGCCCTCTCCGGGCTCAATCAGTAGCTCTCCCGGCTGGAGGTCAGTGCCCAGGGGGCCCCTTGGAGCTAGGGCCCCCCCGCACCGCGTGGGCTGCGGGGGCCTGTGTTACGCCCCTGGCCGTCAGGACTTTCCACCTTTGTGTAATCAGACGTTTCGCCATGATTAGGCCGAGGTTTAAAAATCGTGTAGCAGCCTTGTTGTTCATGCTCCGCATGAAGTGGTGCAAGATGTACACCTCCCATTGAAAGGGAATTTCACATTCAGTGCAGCGGGATAGGGTGGCCGCTATGTCCGTCCAGTACTATCCCAGGGCAGGGCAATGCCAAAGTATATGTAGGATGTCTGCATTGGGAAAGCAGCATCTGGGGCATTCAGAGTCATCTCGATGGAAGAACTTATTTATCAATGGAGGGGAGAGGTAGGTGCGGTGGAGGATAAAAAATTGAATCTGCCGAAAGCGCTGTTTGCGAGGGATATGTGTTGGACTTTCTAGTATTGTCACCCATTCCTTCTCTGACAGGGCCAATCCTATGTCTTCTTCCCAGTGCTGCCTCAGGGAGGTCAGTGGAATCGCAGTGTGCTGACGAAGGGAGGAGGTGAACCAGCGTATCAAGTGCCCCCATGTGCCCATTATGTAGAGATATTGCAAAAGGTGGTTTGTGGGAGGTTCTGCTGTTAAATAACCCCACTTGATGAAAGTGAGGCTATGAGTGCACAGTGTAGTAGGAAGTGCCCTGGGGATAGACCATCTTCTGAGATTAGATCTGTTTAGGGGATAAGGGCTCCGTCTCTAAAAAGGTCACCATTGTCATGAATAACCGCCGCTTCCCAACCGTGCAACTCCACTGCTGTGATGCATGAACCGCCCTTCGGTGACCCCAGCAGAGGAATATCAGGGGCATATGGTGTGGTAGCATGAGTGATGTATAATCTTCTATGGTAGCACTAGATAGAATGCAAGGAATCCACTTTACTGGGCTTAGCGCAGGGGTGAATCGGGCGGAGCAAAGCATGAAGCGTCAGGGTAGGTTGCAGTGTGGCGGTGTCCGGTAGGTGCCGCGAGGCCAGCCATCTGGCCACCCATTGTATCTGGGCCGCTAAATAGTGATGCTCAAGGTTAGGCACTGCCAATTCGCCCTGTCCCGCTGGCAGATATAACTTCCTGATGCAGACCATGTGCCTAGACGTGCCCCAAAGAAAATCCCTAACCTTAATTTCCAGTTTGCTGAAATAGGAGGGGGGACTATAAGTGGCAAGGTGTCGAAATAGTAAAGCAGACATGGAAGAACCACCATCTTCACCAGAGATACTGTGCCTGAAATAGACAGAGGGAGAGTCTTCTAGAATGTCATCTGCGAGTAAATAGAGGAGGTGGCTCTAGTGACGTTTCCTTCCAGTAGGTCGGTTTTGGGGCGATATATGTGGATGCCTAAATATCGGTTCTATTCTTGAGATCTTATATAGCACATGGCTACCCGAAGGCCTCCCAATGCTGCCATAGACACTCATGGGAGGGAGACAGAGAACTGAGGAGGAAGATCAGTCGCAGAAAAACCAGGTCTTTACGGCCGTGTGGAACGGGAATTCACACTCCAGTAGACGCAATTTAATTGGTAACGTGTTCTGACTTTCCTAAAATTTGAATAATAAAATGTATTCTATAAACTAAGTTGAAAATTGGACAAATGGCTCCAACTATTTTGGGGGACAAGAAAATACCAATGGTACAGTCCTATGCACCTCTGGGTGAGGGAGAATCTTTACATGGCCTGCAGTTTAAACAAAATCTTGCTAATTTAGATTGTCATGCAGTTGGTGGAAAAGAGGGCAGAGGAATTATGAAGGTGTACGCAAAGATGGGAACCTCCACTAGTAACTTGTAACCAACATCTAAAATCTGAAACTTATTTTCCACCTCTGCAGGTAGTTTAAATCCTCTCCCTGGATCTGTGTGCCATGCAGCTTGGAGACTAAGGACCTCACTTGGACCCTGGTGAACAGTCTGCCATTCTGCAAAGGCAGCAGAAGTCATGACATACGCCAATCAGGTATAGCACTGTCTGTCCTTCTACAGAGCCTTGCCTGCCTGGCTGGGATCTCAGTATTGTAAAGGAAGTGGCCACCACAGCTCCTCCCTTAATAGCCCTGAGGTTTTGCTGAGTAAGCGCCATGCTTAAAGTGCTGGCTCTGCAAACTTTTCTTTAGAGACAACAAACTCCCAATGCAGAGGTCAAATTTCTCTGAACAAAACATAACTGCCCCTGGTCTGCAGGGAGTTTTACCCCTGAGGGTCAGGGATTCTGACACATGGATGTTGTTCTGACCTCATCAGGGCAAGCCACCATCACCGTTATCAGGTGTTCCCTTGGCAGATGGGCCCTTGGGTCAAAGGTTTAAACCAGCAAAGCCAGCAGAAGCTCTGACTGTGTAAACCTAGAGCTTTCCCTCACTCTAAAGAGAGTGGGGAACTGCAAATATGGCTGGGAGGCAGCACAGCTATACAGTGGTGCTCCCCTCCACCAAACTCTAAGTGAGGCCCTGATTTCTAAAATAGGTTTTACTGTGATTTTAAAAAGGATCAACAGCTCTTCTGTATCTGCCGGCACTCTCTACATTCACTCATCATGACCAGTTTGGAGGCCTTTATCACTGCAGATGGCGTTGTGGTCTGATAAAGTCTGGTGAATTATAATCCTACACTTTTGCTATTGCTGATGGAACTACTGTAGGAAGCTGGCTTTTTATATACTATACCAAAGTAAGGTATAGTTTGCACAGAGTTCAGGGGGTCCCCAGAGGTATAGCAGAGGCTAAATTAGACAAGTACTAACAGCTCTCTTTGTGGTAGTGTGAGGGAGCAGTTAGGCTTATCAAAAGCGTGAGTTGAGCATTTATTGCATTCACTCAATCAGGCATAATGACACACACCCAGAGACAGAATCTAGACCAATTAGGAAAGCAGACAAAGGCATACTTATAGTTTATTTTGTAGAACCAAGCAGGACGTGACACAGGCAAGTAAGAAATACTTTCACATGCAAAGCTGTGCACAGAAATGCAATTGTGGATTGTATTGGAATCGTTTACAGGTTTGTATTACTTTATAAACAGTTCAAAATCCAGGAAAATTACTTTTGATTACGCTTTGGATTATTTTTCAGTTACTTCGAGCACTTGAGGTGACATTCTGAGTTATCATACACTAGTGTTGGTCAGTTACATGTAAGTACAACAAGTCTTAAGTTAAAGCATAGTTACTTTCTTTCCATACAAAACAGCAGGTAAACACATTTTTTGGAACAAAACTCGTAACATTGGCTTCTATGGGAAAAGAGTGTTAACGGTTTAAAGGTTAATAAAGAACTTACAAGTATGGCTTTTTGGGCATTAGGACCAAGGTCCCCCAAGGCCCAGTTAGGCACTCACATTACACTGGGGCAGCCAGGTGCAGAGTTCAGGGGCCCAATGTTAGCTAATGGGGCTAAGGAGGCCTTCGGTCAAGGACTGCTGGCGAGCAGGCCACTTGCTTTGGGAGCAAAGCTCCTGGGCTTAGGATCAGCACTACAGAGGCCAATAATCAGCATAGGAGCTGCACCACCAACGGCATGGGTCGGCCGGATGCAGAGTGCCAAGGAGACGTCGGGGACCCTGTGTTTTTTTTAATTGAGAACTCCGGTTTGGAAAAGATGCTGCAGACTCAATCAGGGAGGCTTCCTGAAGGCGACCACTGTCTGGAGAGGCAAGTTGGGTTCTTGGGGATACGTGAACACCATCGGTTGGGCAACCCAAGGCTGTGGGGCATCAGGTGCGGGGGTGTCTTTTGGCATTAGGTCTTCCACCAACTCCGCTCGGGTGGACTCTTTAGTTTGAGGCTGCAGGCATCGGCTTGAAGCTTGAGGGAGGTTGGGGATCACCAGATCCCAGATCAGAATCACTGGGGAGACCTGCTCGTGGTGTTGGGTCACTCGAACTCGGGCAGTGGGCGTCGGGTGCAGAGTAGTGCAGAACCACGGAGCCATCTGGATCTGGGTTCTGGTTTTGAATTCTTTGTTGATAAAATCTGGTGCTCACGGCATGTAGAGTCTTTAAGTTGAGTGAAGGGCAGGTCCTCCGAGCTTTGGGGGGCTGCTGCTACGCCAGGGTTTCCGCTGCAGCCCGGTCGGGATAGGCTAGTAGCGCTAGGGCCAAAGCAGTTGGTGTCCTCTTCTTCCTGAGTCAGCACAGCTCTTCGGTCCTTCTTTCTTCCTCGAATCTAAGGAGGCAAGATTCAGGTTCGCCCCTCAACAATAAATTTAGGGGTGTTACAGGAGTGTGCAGGTCAGGACCAAAGGGTCCCTTCCTTGTAGTAAGTACACCCCCTATTATGCCACTCTCCAGTGGGAGTGGGGCATGAGCCTCTTTAAAATTGGTGGGTCCCTACATCTCCAAGATGGTGAGGACTGAGATGTGTGTTTCACCTTGCATCCCCTACCTTAGGGGAGGGGTTGGCAAAGGTGGGCACAACTCTCCCAACTTGGTTTTCCTGCTGTTTCTCCTGCCCAAAGTGGGGGTCAGAACCAGTGAGAGCCAGTTGCTGAGGGCAGCAAAAGGCAGGGAGAGTTCACAAAATCAGCAGGCCTTTGAAGCTACCGCTTCGTGAACCTAACCCATCCTGGGGGAGGAGGCCTTACACCTCTGACCAGGATGGGCTGAGTTTCGAAACCCAGAAAGCGGAGGCTCTCTAAACAGGGGTCCAGACACCTGTCTGGTGGTGGCAAATTGCAGGCAGCGATTCAGGAACCACACCAGGGCTGGTCGTTTTTCAGGGGGCATCTCTAAATTACCCTCTGAGTACATTTTACATTAAATCCCACACTGGCATCAGTGTGGGTTTAATGTGCTGAGAATTGTGCTACCAAACTTCCCTGTTTTCAGTGAAGTCATTATGGAGCTGTGGAGTTCGTAATTACCAACTCCCAGACTCTATAATCTTTATGGCTTCACTGCACCTACAATGTATAAGAATGGACTTTGACGCTGGAGGGGTTCAGTGATCATGCAAATGTACCCTCACCTGCGGTCTAGTTCACCCTGCTAGATGGGTGGCTTACCCAGGCCACAGGCAGTGGTCTGCAGGCACGGCACAAAGGGATGTGTGCAATGTTGACTCTTTACTTTTCTCAGCACCAGAACACGCAGCCTGCAATGGTAGTGTGTGGGTGTAAAGGTACAGAGCCTCTAAGGGTGGCACAATAGGTGAGAGGCCCCCCTGTGGCCAGAGATGTGGCAACTGGGGGTACAAAGGTACAGCTTTGGGAATGCAAACAGGTACTGGGAACCTGATTTGCAGGGACCCAGAGCACTACCAAATCAAAGTACATCATGTGCCAGGCAAAACATGGGGGGTAACCATGCAAAATGAGGCACTTTTATACAACTACCCACAGGGAAAGCCAGACCCTTGCAGTGGGCAGACGTCATGCTCTGCCTAGTGTATTCAATGGAGGTATGCGGTGTCTCCCCATATAGCCTTTTACCATCAAAAAGCATATGGAGGAGTCAGGTTTGAGCATCACCTGAAACTATTCATGCTCATATTGATGAATGCCACTTCATAACCATTCTGTTTCCCATACACTTGACAACTGCATCAAGCATGTCCAAGTTGAATTGCACTTCACAACAAGAAAAAGGTCCCTCGTGTCACATGTATGTATTATTACCATCAATCTTTTCCCATATACACCATACTCCTCAATACTCTTCCACACTCCCTATCCTTTTATTTGAAAATACAATTTTTGTTCTCCAATAAAATTTCATAAAAACAATATCAACAATTCATTATGTAAAAAATATCATCAAAAAGGGGATTTTGTGAACCAACGTTAAATATGCACAAATCACTGATATTACATCAATGTTGTCCTTGATCACAGTTACACTGCATTATTTAGGTAGAGCATCACAATTTTTTTACATATGCTCAAAAAAAGGTAAATTACTACCAAGGCAATCAGTCTAGGTCTTCCCCCTGAGGACTTACATACACACAATTATGAATTAATTTTTTTTTAATGAAAACAATTAATCAAGTTAACAAGATGTCGATGCAGTGTTTCAGCGGATCACAGTTGGTCAACTCCACCTTCTTCAGGACAAATCTTTAAAAACAATGATGTTCTCTATAAAAGTAACACAAATAAAACATATTGCAACCAGTTCACTGATTGAATATTGATGCCCAAAATATCCCCATACACAAATATCAAGTCATAAATATCAATGTCTAAAATATTGACGTCCTATATTTATAATGGTAAGTATAAAAATATCGAAAAAATATATTGATCAGGGATGTGGAATTCCTATTGCCCGATGCCCAGGACAAATAGTTTGGGGTCAAGGGCAACAAGTTTTAATGTGTATTTCGTCCTTGGGACAAGTAGGCCCAATCCCCTGCAGCACAAACCCTTTGGCTGCCAGTTTGCAGCACCACAATATGGGTCAGGGAAGGGCACTGCCTGAAGTTAAGTTAATATTTGTGTGCATATGTTAATGCTGTTCAAATTAGTATTTATGGTTCATTAATTTAAAGCCTTTATTATTAGGGTTAGCGCTCTAAGTAAATGCACATTCTGACTGTACTACTGACAGTGGTTCCCGTATAAAAATGTGTACACACAATTTCAAAGTTTAGCAATATGAGGCTATGCATAATGCTCCCAGAATGCTCTCTGAGTAGATGCACATATTTGCAGAAGCTTGTAAGCAAGATTACTCATTTTTTGCTTTCAATATAAAATGTTCCTAAAAAAATGAAAGTAGGGAAAACATTTGTTTGCTAAACTACTGTAAAATTTCAGGTACCATTTCTTTGCAGCATCATTTAGTAAAATATGTTGAAGCATGCTAGTATTTCCTAATAATATTCATATTGGAAAATCAATGTAACCAGTTTCAATAAGATTATGGGAAACACAAATATAAACAAGCATTGGCAAAGCAAGTAGGTCTGAAATTGGTGTTCAGCTTTTTAGTTTTGGCAATGCGTGACTTGTATTGGCATGGTTTTTGTAAAACCTCATTGGTGTGAAAGCTGCCGGGCCCTCACCATTATAACAAATATTGGCAAAAGCAAACAGAAATTTGGTCTGAAATAAGCACACACTGCCACATTAGTCATTGGCAATGAACAAAACTGCTTTGTGTGCCGATATGCTCTTTGTGAAACGTGAAAGAGCAGAATGCTGTCACTCACAGTGAAGCCAGCCGATACAGAGAGAAATAATTTTAATAAACCCAAAAGGTCATGGTTAACGGCAGATCAAATTAGGGGCCCAATTATTAAAGAAAGTCTCAAAAGTGTACCCATGGTATATGTCTTTGCATTAAGTGCAGCTATATGGCTTTCATGAATTCACAAGAATATACAGAAGTAGGGCAAGAAATTGTACTCCTAGAAAATATTTGTGAACTGCATTTTAGCATTAGCAAATATGCATGTGTATATTTGCTCATGCAAAAAACCTGAGTGCTTGCAAGTTCATTTTCCCTCCAACCACTTTTTTCCCAATTCTGGAAGAAGGTTTATGTCTGCCATTATAAGGAGTACATTTCCAACATTTCTCAGTATGGGAAAAGATTACAGAAGAGTTGTTGAAAACCCTTAAATAATGCAAGTTAGTAGGTTTGCACAGACTCAAAAGGGCATTCCAACCCTGGAACTATTGCTTATTACTACCTTCAGTCCCAATATGTAGATCTGCCTAAACGTGGCAATATAAAGGGATTGCTCATATTCAAACACTACTATGGTATAGTCAGAGAGGCTATGTAAGAGCTCTTATATAATGAGATTGCTGCCATAATTTGTCGCCGCACTACATGGCACCAAAGGGACAAGTGGATTTTGTTACAGGACAAGTACATTTATGAAGCAACCTGCCCCATGGACAAGTAGATATTTTAATAAATTCCACACCCCTGATCGATGTACAAAATAAAGATGTACAACATAGAGATTGTTTATATATATATATATTACCTACTGGCGGTCGCCAGTAGGTAGTTATAGTTAGGATCGTTTTCCATAGGAAATCCGCAACATTCTATTGGGAATAACTTTGGCGCCGAATGAGGGATCTGCCTGTAATTTTCCCTAACTTTGCCTCGCTGCGCTCCGCTCCTTCCCTGAAAGTTTCAGGGGGATACGTCAAGCGGGGGCCGAGATAAAAGGGGGTCCCAAAATTTTCCCCATGTTAATTTCCATAGGGCAGTTGGACTCACTTTTAGCCCGAACGGCTGAATGGATTTCCACCAAACTTGGCAAAATTGTAGGGACTGGTACCCCGATGTGCCTTTGCTATGTCTCAAGATATATGCTCCAGTGGTTTTTACGAAAATTAACTTTGAAAAAATATATATTGGGCTACATTAGGGCCCAAATGTAGCCCAATGTAGCCCAAAGATGGCCACCAGAGACAAAAAAAGCAAATGTAGCCCAAATATCAGCCAGATGTAGCCCAACTATAGCCCAATGACAGAATGTCCCAGAGTGTTCTAAAGAACAACTAGAGCGCTAACAGTCTTACTTATGACAAAAGCATGGCACACCTTGAAGTCATCTTGATTGGATTAAAGTGTTAACACTTAAAACATTTAATTTGCAAAGGAACAAATGAGGGGGTTCATTTTGCCATAGAAATTATGATTAGTGCTGAAGAAAGAAAAATTAGGGCACATTTTGAGTGACTTCTCAAATCCTCTTATATTTCATTAAAAAAATTCTGATATGCAGTCTCCCAAGATGGCCACCAGAGACAAAAGAGCCCAAATGTAGCCCAAATATCAGCCCAAATATCAGCCAGATGTAGCCCAACTATAGCCCAATGACAGAATGTCCCAGAGTGTTCTAAAGAACAACTAGAACGCTAACAGTCTTACTTATGACAAAAGTATGGCACACCTGAAGTCATCTTGATTGGAATAAAGTGGTAACACTTAATACATTTAATTTGAAAAGGAACAAAATGAGGGGTTTCATTTTGCCATAGAAATTTATATATATATATATATATATATATATATATATATATATATATATATATATATATATATTCACTGAAAAAAAACCTAGGTTTTAAACACGTTAATGTTAGGAAGTAGCATTTAAAAAACCTATGAAATTCACTGAAAAAACCATAGGTTTTACACACGTTATAGTTAGCAAATAGCATTTACAAAACCTATGAAATTCACTGAAAAAACCATAGGTTTGACACCAGTTATAGTTAGCTGGAAATTTTACTCGCATAAAACCAATGAAATTCCCACGTTATAGTTAGTTGGACTCACTATAACTTGCGCGTGCAATGCACTGCTGATGACGTCACATATTACATCACTCATGAGATGGTCAGTGACATCACTCATGACATCACTGATGACATCTCAAATGACATCACTGATGACATCATCCAGTGAATGTGTATCTTTCTGAAAAATAAATATTTTTTATATATGTATATCTAAAGGTTGATGGAAGAATAAATGGGTAAATAAATGTCTAAATGGATGTTTTTTTGTGTGAAATTGATTGGTTAACTGACTTATTAAATGTATCTTAGTGAATACATATATTAGCGAGTAATGTTTAAATATTTAAATATCTGTATCTGTGTCTCACTTTGTGTATAAGTGGCTGCATGGGTTGGTGAGTAGCTACATGAGTGTGTATATGGGTTATTAGTTGTTTTTTTGAGTATCAGTATCAGTGTCTGTATGGTTCGGTGGGGGATATTACTTAGAGCACAGATGCATGAATGAGTGACTCACTATTTGTATGTATTTTGAAGACAGCATGTGTGCAAGACTGTATGGGTGGATGATTGTGTGTATGGGTGGGTTAGTGAGTATGTGTTTTTATAATTGATTGTTTAAGAGAGTAAATATGCTTCCGTTTCTGTAGAAGTATGTGTAGTGGTGTGTATATAGCAGTATAATCAAGTAAATGGTTTTTTGATAGTTTATTTGCATGTGTGAATTTGTGTGTGAGTAACTATATGGATGAGTATTAGTGTGTAACAGGATGTATAGGTGTATGAGTACATATGATGAGTAAGTACATGCATGAGTGACAATATAAAACTGTTGGTGAATGAGTGGATGTGTATGTAGATGTTGGAATTACCTAATAAAAGTTGTTGTAATTGGTATTGGTTTCTCCTTTTTTAAGAAAATGTTAGTTTCTATTTTTGAATGTGTGTGTCAAAGGTTATTTTATGCTGATAGGAGGTCTGTCACTTTGTCACAAGGATGTTGTAATCAGTGATGTAATATGTGACGTCATCAGCAGTGCATTGCACGCACAAGTTATAGTGAGTCCAACTAACTATAAGGTGGGAATTTCAATGGTTTTATGCGAGTATAATTTCCACCTAACTATAACTGGTTGAAACCTATGGTTTTTTCAGTGAATATATATATATATATATATATATATATATATATATAATTTTTTTTTAAATATATTAAATAATACAATTTACTTAAAAAAATATTTGGATTTGATATACATTATAACAAATATAAAAACAAATGGAAACACATATATAAAATGTAATATATATATTTACTTTAAACAATTAATAAACTATACATTTTAATTTATTTTTCCATGTTATAAATATATAAAAAGTTACAAATAAATACATCTATATATATACATACACCTATAGCATAAAATCTAATAAAAAATAACATTATATTAAAAATGAAAACATTAAAATATTTAATAATCTTTAAACTCAAATTTTGCACTCTATTGAGTGCAACAGTAAGGAAAGTGTTGGATAGCAAGAGGGTAAAAATGACTATTCCCACCAGGACCGGACTGGCTACCGGGCGTTTTGGCATGCTGCTGAGCTGGGGGCTGATTTAGTTGATGGGAACCTGCGTGTGCTGAACGAAATTCGTTTCGCTTTGTTTATTTCGAAGCACACATAGGTCTCCATCAACTAAATTAGCCCCCAACGCAGCTACATCAGCCCCCAGCTCGGCAGCAGGCCAAATCGCCCTGTAGCCAGTCCGGTCCTAATTCCTACTCCAGTGAGTGCAACAGTAGGGAAAATATTGGATAGCAAATGGGTAAAAAATACTATTACCACTCCAGTGAGTGCAACAGTAGGGAAAGTGTTGCATAGCGGAGGGGTAAAAAATACTATTCCCACTCCAGTGAGTGCAACAGTAGGGAAAGTGTTGGTTAGGAGAGGGGTCAAAATTATTATTCCCACACCAGTGAGTGCAACAGTGGGGAAAGTGTTGGATAGCGGAGGGGTAAAAATTACTATTCCCACTCCAGTGAGTGCAACACCAGGGAAAGTGTTGGATAGTGGAGGGGTAAAAATTACTATTCCCACTCCAGTGAGTGCAACAGTAGGGAAAGTGTTGCATAGCGGAGGGGTAAAAAATACTATTCTCACTCCAGTGAATGCAACAGCAGGGAAAGTGTCGGATAGCGGAGAGGTAAACCTTACTTTTCCCACTGGAGTGAGTGCAACAGTAGGGAAAGTGTTGGTTAGGGGAGGGGTCAAAATTATTATTCCCACGCCAGTGAGTGCAACACTAGGGAAAGTGTTGGATAGTGGAGGGGTAAAAATTACTATTCCCACTCCAGTGAGTGCAACACTAGGGAAAGTGTTGGATAGCAAGGGGTAAACATTACTATTCCCACTCCAGTGAGTGCAACAGTAGGGAAAGTGTTGGATAGCGGATGGGTAGAAATTACTTTTCCCACTGGAGTGAGTGCAACAGTGAGGAAAGTGTTGGATAGCAGAGGGGTAAAAATGACTACTCCCACTCCAGTGAGTGCAACAGTAGGGAAAGCGTTGCATAGCAGCGGGGTAAAATTTTATATTCCCATTGGAGTCAGTTCAAAATTAAAAACAAACAAAATATCAACAACACAAAAAAAGAAAACATATATAAATATAAAAAAATGTGCAAAAGATAGAATCATATTATAATGATAAAAAATTCGAACAAAATAATTTACAAATAACTTTTTTTAATAGAAATTATTTATATTCAAAAACATTAATTATTACATAAATGTGATCTTTTTTTATTTTCTAACCTATAACACCACACAATTCACTACACACATCTATATTAAAAAGAAAATGTTATGTTATGTTATAGGCTGATTTGTATCGCGCACTGTTAGTCGAGACTGTACTGTCCTGGCGCGCAGAGGAAACAAAGACAGCATATACCGGAAATCTAAAAAGCTTGTTTAAACAGATGTGTTTTTAATAGTTTTTTAAAACTGGTCAGATCCGTAGTGTGTCGTAATTGGTTTGGCAGGGCGTTCCACATGTTAGCTGCTCTGACCGCCAAGGATTTGCCCCCTAGGCGAGTTTTCCGAAACCTAGGGACAACCAGGCTGCTCAGTGATGCCGAGCGTAGTTGACGCACCGGCTGATAGAACCTAAACCTAGCCCTCAAATAGGCTGGACAGGGGCCGTGGAGGGCTTTATGGGCCAGGACCAGGGCCTTTAAGCATACTCTTTGGGGCAACGGGAGCCAATGAAGGTCGCATAGTTGTTTGCGGACACTTAGTCTCCTGGGGATGTCAAAGAGGAGCCTCACCGCCGCGTTTTGTACCACCTGCAGTTTCCCTAAAAGAAACTCAGGAGAGCCGATATACAGAGCATTGGCGTAGTCTAGGCGCGAGAGTATGAGAGCCCTGACCACCGCCTCTCTGGCAGCTCTAGGGAGGAGGGGAAAGAATTTCCTTAGGGTTGTAAGGGTGCCAAAATGGGTTCCTGCCAATCTTGTGATCTGTTCTCGGAAGCACATATCCGCCCCAAACCAAATCCCTAAGTTTTTTGCTATCCTGCAGTCACCCTTTGGGCAGGGTGATCCTGTGGGCCACAATGATTCTTTGAAACCTATAGGGAATTGTCCGTAGAGGAGTATTTCGGATTTCTCCTCATTACATTTCAGACTGGCCTGGGCCAGCCAGGCAAAAGCTGACGACAGACAGTGCTGGGCTCTCTCAGTCTGTAAATCATTACCTTTTCAGGTGAAGAGAAGTTGGGTGTCGTCGGCGTAGGCCATAATTTTAGCACCCAAACTTTCTGCCAGATAAATTAGGGGGTCATATAAACGTTGAAGAGTAGAGTGTAGAGCCCTGTGGGACGCCAGTTTCCACTTTGTTATCAGATGAGTGGAATGGAGGCAGCCATACTTGTTGGAAACGATCTTTAAGAAATGATTCCACCCAACTAAGTGCCACGTCTGCAATCCCGATGTCCGACAACCTGGAGAGGAGCTTGAGATGGGGAACAGTATCGAACGCGGCAGAGAGGTCCAATAAAATTAGAGCCGCTCTGCCGCCCCCATCAAGACATTCTTTAATAGCCTCTGAGACCTCTACAAGCGCTGTCTCGGTGCTAAAGGATGATCTGAAGCCAGATTGAGCAGGATGCAGAGCCCCGGAGGCCTCCACAAATTTCTCTAGTTGCCTAAACGCCACCTTCTCGCAGACCTTAGCAGGAGCTGGGAGAAGGGAAATGGGGCGATAGTTTGAGGGGAGCAGTGGATCAGACGTAGGCTTTTTAATCAGGGGAGAAGTTTAGCGTGTTTCCATTGAGAGGGCATCGCACCTGATTGCAGAGATTCATTAATCAAAGTCGCTACTATAGGAGCGATTACATCAGCCACCCCACTGAGGACCCTAGCTGGGCAGGGATCTGTCGGGGATCCTGACTTAAGGGATTTAAGTATTGCAGCCACATCCTTCACTTCCACTCTATCAAAGTCAGAGAGAAACTGGGTGGGCTTGATGTTATCCTGAAATATCCAGGGTGTAGATAGGTTGGCAGGGGCGGGAAGCTTAAGGCTGGCCTGTATCCTTTGAATTTTATCGATAAAGAAAGTGGACAGCTTTTCACACCAGCTGGGGGAGGTGGGCGTGGAAGAGACCTCTGCTACTGGAGAAGTAAAGCTCCGCACAATAGCAAATATTTCTCTGCTATTGTTCTTAGCTTTAGAAATTCTCTCAGCGAAGAAATCACCCTTTGCCAGCTTAATGTCAGCATAGTACTCACATTGAGCCTTGCGTAATTTCGCCTTAGCTATGGAGCAGTACTCTCGTCGCCATGCCCGCTCAAGCTCTTTACACCCTACCTTCAAAATCTTTAGGCGCTCGGTGTACCATGGGTAAGATGGAGAGGCTCGTGGGCAATTATTACTGGAACGGATGGGGAGCGTCTTTATAGCAGTGCTCATCCATTCCGAGAAATTTTCCACTGCCCCCTCCAGGTTACAGGCGCTAGCAGGGCGGGACTGTGCTAGAGCGGTGGATAGGGCAGGAATATTAATTTTGGCTTGGGGTGGGCCGTGGTTCCCAGCCCATGGTTTGCGCTGGCTACCCAGATCCCAGGAAAAACAGATAAGATGGTGGTCTGACCATATGACAGGGCGGGAGGTCACCGAAGCCAGGGAAAAGTTGGAGCAGACCAGGTCAAGACAGTGACCTCCAGAGTGGGTAGAATCAGAGACCTGTTGTGAGAGGAGGGTAGCATCACACAGATCCAGTAGATCCCTTGTCCCCGGGGCTACCGGATTGTCTATATGGATATTAAAATCGCCCAGCAGCAAGAATTTTGAAAACCTCAATGCTCTTTATGTGACTATCTCCTTACAAAGATTTGAGGAAAGTACCTGGGGGACGGTATACCAAAAGCCCACCTAAAGTAAAGTGGGGGGAAAGGGCTAATGAGAATTCCATCACTTCCCCTCCTAGAATGCCCCCTGTGGATTCCTTTGTTAGGATCCAGTTGTACCTATAAATCATAGCAATGCCTCCGCCTCTGCCTATATTACGGTCGAGCCTGGCTATCCTGTACCCTCGTGGAGTGGCTAGCTCGATCACTGGAGCACAGAAATCATTCAGCCAGGTCTCCGTAATGAATAGGATATCGAGGCACTCGTCCACTATCAACTCATGAACTTCCTCCGAGTGTTTGACCATCGAGCGGGCATTAATAAGTGCCGCTCGAATGATGGTATGATGATCAATCCTACACGGAGAGGCAGATGAGTGATCCGTGAACTGAAACCGGCAGACGGGGCAATACCGTGTCATAGAATATAATACTTCCCACTGTTTGGAGCTGTTGCATGGGACTTTGTTATTTAGTGCGATCAAAGCCTCGCAACTGTAGACCAATGTTTCATCACCAGGCTCTGTCGCCCCAGCATCAGCGTTCCTGGCCCTGTGCGCCGATGAAGCGCGGACGGGCGCAGACGAGCTTACCTTAGGCGCACCTTCGGCGTGCCATCGTCGAGGCCGCTGCGCTCGTCCGCTGCGCGGCCAAGGACACATGTGCAATATATGTCCTGCCTCCCCAGGTAAGCTAGACCGCTAACTCCGGCCCAACCTAGCTCTGGGAAACACAAGATGGCGCCTCGCCCTCCACACAATCGGCACAGTCAGCCGCGGTGGAACGGGGCGAGGGAGGCCACAAGGAGAACCAAGATCCTCTAGTTCTGCCTGCTCATTAAAACAGTGCTCGAAATTGGTGAGTGATATTTTTAAAAATGAAAAATCGGCGCCAGCATCTAAATCATGCCAGTGCTCACAGCGCGATCTCAGTGAGTAATTAAAAGTTTTATGCAGGCCCCAAGAGTATAGCTGCACACGCTGTAAATGAAACCCCCAGCGAACCTCAGGAGCTGCCACCACCCGAAAAGTTCACAGAGAGCCCTGCGCAGCCTGTCAATTTATGTCCTGCCTCCCCAGGTAAGCTAAACCGCTAACTCCGGCCCAACCTAGCTCTGGGAAACACAAGATGGCGCCTCGCCCTCCACACAATCGGCACAGTCAGCCGCGGTGGAACGGGGCAAGGGAGGCCACAAGGAGAACCAAGATCCTCTAGTTCTGCCTGCTCATTAAAACAGTGCTCAAAATTGGTGAGTGATATTTTTAAAAATGAAAAATCGGCGCCAGCATCTAAATCATGCCAGTGCTCACAGCGCGATCTCAGTGAGTAATTAAAAGTTTTATGCAAGCCCCAAGAGTATAGCTGCACACGCTGTAAATGAAACCCCCAGCGAACCTCAGGAGCTGCCACCACCCGAAAAGTTCACCTTGTACCCCCATGATTAACATAATTATCAATTAAAGAAATATTAATTCAAAAACAAATTAAAACAGATAAGAATTTACTCCCAACACATTACTCCTATAAAACCAAAACCCACACGCAAAATATAGATAAACAATTACCATTAATATTTCTGAATTGATTAATTAATATTAATGATCAACTAATTATTAATTAATCAAACATAAATTACTCTCCACCCTCTACCCCAATAAACACCACAACCCACACCTATAATTACACAATTTCCATAACTAATTTTACATTAATAAATTAATATCAATTAACGCATTAATTAATTTAAAAGAATTTACTTCCCACCCTTTACCACCATAAACCCCACAACTCGCATCTAAAATTAATTACACAATAGCCATATTTTCATTGTAATTAATTAATTTGCATTAATTAACAAATATGTATTCATTAATTATAAATCAATTACTTCCCACCCTATTCCTCTATAAACACCCCCACCCGCTCCTAAAGAAAAACACAATTAACATAATGACCAATTAATTAATTAATACTAATTAACAAGCAATCAATAAATATTTAATAATAAATTAATTCCCTCAATGAACACTGAACTATAAATTAAATAAATATAAATAAATACAAAATAATATTAAATGTATGGTAATTAAATTGCTTCCCAACCTATTCCTCTATAAACCCACAGCCCACTCCTAAAACAATGACACAATTAACATGATTACCAATTAATTAATTCATAATAATTAACCAATTATTAATTAATTAATAATCAGTTAATTCCCACAATTAACACTATAAATTGTAAATTAAATAAATAATAATCAATACAAAATATTAATAAATGTATTATAATTAAATTACTGCCCACCCTATTCCCCATAATCTCAGAACCAGCTCCTAAAAAACATGACACAATTAACTCAATTACTAATTAATTAATTAATTAATAATAATTAACAACCAATTAATAATTAAATAATAAACTAATTCCCACAATTAACATTATAAAATCTAAATTAAATAAATAATAATAAATAATAAATAATAACGTTTTTATTATAATTAAGTTACTTCCCACCCTATTCCTCTATAAACCCACAACCTGCTACAGAACTAAAAAATGCAAAACAAAATTAAAATAAAATTAATAACTACAAAAAATGTAACACATAGGTTAAAAGGTTAAAAAAACGCAAGCAATACTTATACAAACAATTGTTCACATTTTTAAAATACATACTAAAATACATAACACTAATTAAAACATCAATATTTTAAACAACTATATTTTTGCAAATAATATTAATGTCTTCGATATTTTCAAAAATGATATTTCTTACCTCCAAGTCAATATTCTTGACCACAATATTGTTGCTGTCGATATTTCTGCTTCACGATATTTCCAACTTGGTATTTGTGTATGTCGATATTTAAAACTCAATATTCTGTATGCGCACCATTGCAACCAAGAGAACTAAATTAAGATCAGTTAGATTTACAAAAACAGGCTCAACTTCAATTACATTGTTTGCAAAACATATAGCTATTTTCCATTATTCACCACTTTTTACATATCACTCCTGCATTTAGCCCATTTTCATATACTCATTTCCACTCCCATCAGAATACATGGGTCCATTAAAGTAACCCATAAGTGAATATGTATTTAATCACTGCTCCATATCTTATCCAAGCCTTTGATTTTTAGGAGTAACGTGTCTCCCTAGAGTGTTTTCTTAAGTACACCATTCCCCCTTTGTTAGTGGGCCATTTTATTTACCTCTTAGATCAAAATCTATCACTCTATATAAAAATCCCCTCAACGGACTTCTGATGTCTTCTCCCAAATATAAGGCATCAATCAGGATAATTATAAATGGATCGAAGGCGATCCATTTATAATTATTCTGATCTATGCATTATATTTTATGGGATACTTTAATGTACCCATATATTCTGATGGAAGTGACGATGAGTATAAGAAAATGGATTGAATGCAGGAGTGATATGTAAAAAGTGGTGAATAATGGAAAATAGTTAAATGTTTTGCAAATAATGTGATTGAAGTTAAGCCTGTATTTTGTAAACATAACAGACCTTAATTTAGTTCTCATGGTTGCAATATGTTTTGTTTTTACTTTTATAGAGAACATCATTGTTTTTACATTTTTGTCCTGAAGAAGGTGGAGTTGACCAACTGTGATCCACCGAAACGCCGCGTCATAAAACCCCTTTCTGATGATATTTTTTTGCAATGAATTGTTGATATTGTTTTTATGAGATTTTATTCGAGAACAAAAATAGTTTTTTTTAAATAAAAGGATAGATATTTTTGCAATCAACAGGCCTCATCAAATGATTGAGAGTGTGGAAGAGTATTGAGGAGTATGGTGTATATGGGAAAAGATTGATGGTAATAATACATACATGTGACACAAGAGGGACATTTTTCTTGTAGTGAGGTGTTCTAACCCTGTTTCTTTTTTAGTTCTCGGCCTGCGTAGGCTGCGCTTGCACAGTCTCGCTGGTGAGATCTTATGTTTTACAGAGTGGGGCATGAACTCTCCCCTCTTCTCCATTGGCTGGCTTCCTAAACGGAGGCCAGCCATTAGAGAAGAGGAGCGTCTTTCCATTTAAACCCCGTCTTTTTCGGATTGAGGGGCGTGTTTTTTTAGGTTCTTTCTCTCCTCTTCCCATTGGCTGGAATTTTACGCACATGGCTCGATTAAGTCATCTCTGAACAGGTTATTATTTCACAAAATCCAACATACACCCATTCAAAGATGGCCGCCGTAAAACCTTCTGACGTATTCAGCACGCTCATGCCTTCATATGTTTACCAATGTGGCAAACCGAGGGCTGTTCTGACTGCCTCCAGGTTTCCGGGCGGTGGCAGCTACTCGGTCACGTGAGCGTCTCGTCACGCAAGGCGGAGCTCCGCGGGCCCAGCCGCCGCCGCGGTCTCTGCGCTTCTGTCTGAAGCTGGGAATGAGGAAGCACAGCCTGGACAAGATGGAGTCTGAGTCTGTTATCGAGGACAAGACTATCGAGCTGATGGTGAGTCAGTGGCTCAGACAACAGCCACCACTCAGGCCCTATGATTGCAGTCGGATGCGTCTGTCTGGAGCTGGACATTAGTGACGCACGCTTTTGCCTAGTTGGAGGCGGGGGGCTTACAGACAAATGGCGAGCGCTCCAGCGCTTGTTAGGTGCATGTATCTGTGCTGTTTTTCGCATAATTTTCTGCTTCGAAATTTAATGTGTATATTTCTCTACTCAAACAAAGTGCTTGAGAAATTAGAAAAAAACAAGTAGTCGGTCTGGATAGTTTGCAGTAACAGTCACACCCTAAAAGCAATTACTGGTGCCAATGTGTCCTTCCCTGAAACTTTGCCCCAGATCCCGTACAGGTTGCCATTGCGAGCGGTCTCCAACCATTCTGGCTCCATCAATCATGCTTGTGGACGTAAAGTGTGAGTAAGAGATCTAAATGATCCCCTTAGTTGAAGTCACCCACTTCTACTATTTAAGCCCTCCCTCCTTCGAGAGCAAATCTTGGGGTGGTGAAAAATGCAGTACAAAGGCTCCCATTCCTAGGTGATTATTTTTGTGTGTGTGGGGCTCTCTGTGTGTGTGTGTGTGTGGTGCCGTGTGTGTGGGGGGGCTCTGTGTGTGTGTGTGGGGGGGGGCTCTCTATGTGTGTGTGGGGCTCTGTGTGTGTGTGGGGGGGCTCTCTGTGTGTGTATGTGTGGGGCTCTCTGTGTGTGTGTGTGGCTCTGTGTGTGTGTGGGGGGGGCTCTGTGTATGTGTGTGTGTGTCTCTGTGTGTGTGTGTGTGGCTCTGTGTGTATGGGTGGGGTTCCGTGTGTATGTGGCTCTCTCTGTGTGTGTGTGTTGGGCTGTGTGTGTGTGTGTGTGTGTGGGGGGCTCAGTGTGTGGGGGGCTCTGTGTGTGTGGGGGGTCTCTCTGTGTGTGTGGGGCTCTGTGTGTGTGTGTGGCGCTCTGTGTGTGTGTGTGTCACTCTGTGTGTTTGTGTGGCGCACTGTGTGTGTGTGTGTGTGGCGCGCTCTGTGTGTGTGGCTCTGTTTGTGTCTGTGGCTCTGTGTGTGTGGCTCTGTGTGAGTGTGTGTGTGGCTCTGTGTGAGTGTGTGTGTGGCGCTCTGTGTGTGTGTGTGTGTGTGTGGTGCTCTGCGTGTGTGTGTGGCGCTCTGTGTGTGTGTGTGTGGTGCTCTGTGTGTGTGTGGCGCGCTGTGTCTGTGTGGCTCTGTCTGTGTGTGTGGTGCGCTGTGTGTGTTTGTGTGTGTGTGTGTGGCTCTGTGTGTGTGGCTCTGTCTGTGTGTGTGGCTCTGTCTGTGTGTGTGTGGCTCTGTCTGTGTGTGTGTGGATCTGTCTGTGTGTGTGTGGCTCTGTCTGTGTGTGTGTGGCTCTGTCTGTGTGTGGCTCTGTGTGTGTGTGTGTGTGGCTCTGTGTGTGTGTGGCTCTGTGTATGTGGCTGTGTGTGTGTGGCTCTGTGTGTGTGTGTGCGTGCAAATGCAATAGGTCTCGCATTTGCGAGAGATTAAGCTATTGGCATTGTAAATGATAATGCCATTTATTTATATGTTTTAAAAACAAAAATAATGTCATGAGCCATGCCAATAGCTCTAATTTTAACAGAGATGAGACCATTGCATGGTAAATGCTTGTTCTGAAGGGGTGTTCTCTCATTTGTTTTCAAGTTGAATTGGAGCAAGTGAATGGAAGTGTTCACCCCATCCTTTGACAGCTGAGTGATATTCTTAAGAACATTCTCTGCGACTCCCCCTTCATAAGAGGTACCCACTTGGCTGGTATTCTCAATGGGGATTAATTAGCCAATATATCAGACTAAGGTGGGGGAACCGAATGTCAATGTCAAAGTCAACTTTTTAATTATTGTCGGGGAAAGGCTTAGAGAATCCCATCATCCCATGTCAGAATTCAACCCAAAGTTGACCTTCATCTGCAATGTTTATGGGATTGGAACTTTCTTGACACTTAGCAGAGTAGACCTCAGCCACTTTTTTCTTACCAGTTCTTAAAATGAGGTCGGTGGTTGCAGTTGGATGAAAAAGAAGAAGTCTACACCAGCTGTGCCGGTCCTGACACCACACAATCTCACTTTGTGACTTAAATGGAGTTGGACTTTGAGGTCCAAACTAACCCAGCACCCACAGAAGGAGACCAGGAGTTGAAGTTACCAGTGTGATCATGACACAAAGCATTAGGGATACCAAAGTAGCAGCAACGTCAGAGGCTTTGGCAGGTGAATCTGCACTTGCCAATATCTCCAGATACCTTAGGTCGCAATTGGAATAGGAACCTCCTCACTGTCATAAATAAATTAGATCAAACAAGTTTTAAAGGAAATCATAGAAGTTGGTTGAATATGTCCCCACTTCAATAGGCATTCTCATCCAGAGGCATGCCTGGAGGAGGGATCCACTAAAGGATGCAACATATGGGGAAAGGGATTCTAGGAGCACACAACCCTCTGGCAGATTATTTGTCTCAACTGCTACGTGCTGTTGATACTGATTTCAGTAGGTTTTCTAAAACAAACTGTTGATCGAAGTGGGCAATAAATGTCTAGAAGGATAGAAATATCTAAAAGTATCTGCATCTATTAACGACTAAGATGATAATGATTAGATGTAGAGTGATTAAACATGGATCAAACTGGGAAAGGAACCTTTAGCTTCGAGACCTCAACATAGAATGCACGTCCCATGGTACTTTCTGAAAACAGAAAAACACAGAAGATGATGGACGAAATGTTGCACATCGGCAAGACATTTACCCCCAGTCACAGATCTGGGTTTAATCCATCGTTATTCTGCTCACCACGCCACCCCAGTTCAGACATGGCCATATGCAAATCAGTCTTGACCCTGTGCAAAATAATTTCAGTGAAAGTGATTATTTTCAGAGTGGTGAATGGAAAGTCACAAGTAAAAAAACACGAGATTACCTAACTATGGGGCCGATTACGATGGTGGGAATTCCGCCACTGCTGGACCGTCGGTGAGGACCGCCGGCCCGGCGGTGGCGGAATTCCCACTATCACCCTTAGAATTCCCACCTCCAAATTAGGATTGCGGTGGGAAGGGGAAAGGTACCTCGGCAGACGGAAAGACCGTCCGCCGTGGTCCCACAAGGCGGGCCTTTTCCGCCTGCCTTGCGGGACCAGGTACAATGGGGCTATGGCGGCGGTGCTGTGCAGGCACCGCCGTGGGCATTAGGATGCCTGTCTTTTGCGGCGGAGTTCACGCTGCAAAAAGACAGGCGGAAAATGCCTTTGGGGGCCCGTTGCGGGCCCCCACGGGTGTGGGGCATGGGGTGCTGCACATGGGGGGTACATATGGTACCCCCCTACATTTGCATGTACAAGGTGGAAGGCACCGCACGGTGCCTGCCACGTTGTACATGCAAATGTAAGACGTGTATTTTTAGATTGTGGCGGGTGCTGCCACCCGCCACAATGTAAACATACAGGATGCGCCCGCCAGTGTGGCGGGCGCATCCTAATTTGTTTTGCGGGACCACCGCACCTATGGTGGGCGGTCCTTTTTCCACCAGTGATGGCGGGACGGACTTTTTCCGCCCACCATCGTAATCGGCCCCATAGTGCCTGCTTGGGAAAGAAACAAAGTATTACCCTTTTCCTCCCGAGGAGTGACACTATCAAGGGTCTCTGCTTCCTGTTTCTCAGCATCCTCGGCATAACCTTCTTGGTCCTTTGGCTCGTTCTCCGACAAATAATCTGCAAAGAGGTATAGAAAATGATTAATCACTGTGCACAAAGAGAAGCTGGTAAAGGATTAATGATTACACACAGAGGCAAATTGGCAAAGGAATAATGACTACACACAAACAGAAGCAAGCAAAGTATTAATGTGATATGTGTGTGAAGTACTAGATATAGTCTCTGGCACACTTTTGGGGGTTTGAAGGTCGGATTCTTCTCCAAATATGTAATTTGAACACACTTACAGCCCCTCCCCCCCCATGCTTTGTGCATGGAGTTTGGTTTGTTATTTTCTTACTTTCTCTCCTTGGGTGCTCCTTTGAGGTGGGGAAATTCGCTCCTATGCGGCGAGTAGGGATCATTGCGAGCTGGCCTGAAGCTTGAAATTTTCTCTTTTCTGAAAGAACTGTGCACTTTTTTTAGGTCCTTTGAGAGGGATCAAGAAGTCTTTGGGCTTGATCCACTCTGCAGAGCTTAATAAAGAGCTCTCTTTTTTAATTAAGTCTGGCTAGAGACATCACCTTATGCTAGCCAAATCCACATAATCAATTGGCTATGGAGAGTAATTTGGTTAATAAACCTCAGTCTTATTTAATTTGGAATCTGCCCCATGGGATCAGAAGGTTGATCTTTTTATTGAGATTGGATCTGCACCCCTTACGTGTTATTACTGACATCTGCTAAATTTTGTGAAATCACAAAAAAGGATAGAAGATGTGAGTTGTGGCATTTACATATCCAAGATCTCAACCATGTCCGTTTTGTGTGTACCATGCTACAGAATGTTTGTCGCCATTTATTAAGGCTTCTATTAAATACAACATACATTGAGTCTTGGTGGCTCGTAAATGTGTAATATTTCCCTTTACTGGAATGATCTGTAATAAGATTTGTCAATTCTTCAGATCATTTTTTTTAAAATATAGGGGCCGATTCCGATCCGGGTCGGAAGGGCACCGAACGCGATCCGGGTGGAAAAACTACCAGCCATACGCTTGTTTTCTGCATGACTCGTACGGTTGTACGAGCGAGCAAGTACGATGCGAGCTACATGAAATTCACCGACCAAGTTGTTTCTGGGTCCGAACTGCTCCGTACGTAAGCTTACTGTGCCGTGCAATGGATGTGATTTACTACCGAACCAGTGAGATTGCACGCGTCGGACAGCCGGTTCGAGCCGAAGTTTCCAGCTCGCAAAACCTCCGCAACGTTGCCTTTGAGGGTCTGCGTCGGACCCCCTGTCATCCGCAGCTTTACGACTCAGACACAGGGGGAAATCCAAGGGTCTCCCCAACAAAGGTGTGTACGATGGGGATGGCACCGACGGGTATCCACTGTAGGGGGCGCCTTTGTCTGAGCCGTACCCATTCAGTTAATGGAAGCCCATGTACACGCTGTATGACCGGCTCCCATTGACTTCTATGTGAGTCCGACCGAACCGAGTTCGGCAGCATGCGGCCGCATCGTACTCACGCGGTCGGCTGCAGGAGTCCGGCTCGGTGGGAGAGCTTTCCGAACCGGATCATAATCGGCCCCTTATTATGGCCCAGGTGTACTATTGGTGGACTACTGTTGTACATTGTACGTTGTACGAACAGGGATTAAAATCTTGTTATGTTGTTGGTCATTATTTTCTAATTTAGGTTGCATTATGCACAGATTTATCTTTCAAAAGGCTCATTAATGTATGACCCAATTGCTTGGATGGATTGAGTGTAAAAAGTGCCCGGGCTCGCAATAACTGTATATTCTATTGTGCGCTGTGTATGATGTTACCTCTAAAGCCTGCATTTACACAATTCTGATATGCAATATCTGCATATCTTATGTTGTACTATGCACGCTGTCACTTTACTAAGGCTAGAAAATGAATGCATTGATTAAGTTTTTATATGCAGTATTTCTAACTTTTATGCCTTACTTTGTACACTGTCGCATTTTAGAGGTTCGGAACAAGTGATCTGTTGTGCTGGTCGGCCAAATGATATAAAGTGTTACTTTGGGCTTTGTACTGTGATACACAATATTTACATATTCTATATTGCGTAATGCACGATGTAATTTTTAAAAGGTTGCATTTATTTGATTATAGTATGCAAACATTATATTTTTTCTGGGTTGCTATGTATGTTGTCACCTTATAAAGGTCAGCAAATGCTGCTCTTAAGTGATTTATGTAATAAGTTAAAGAACGTATATTTTTATTGCTAATTTTATTATGTATTATGCAGTATTGTTTTTATTATTGTCTCATGTAATGTGGAACTTCGTTGCAGTTCTGTACCATAACAAACTAAACTTAACCTTGATTAATAATTGTGCACAGTGAGAGGCTGGCATGCAGAGAGTAAATGTGGTTAGACTCCAGAACTTCAGGGGGGTTTACAGATGAGACTACAACAAAGTTGGTCCAACTTATCTCAGTAGAAGAATGTACTCTCCTACATTTTACCCTGCCCATAAAGGTGACATGCCAGACACAATTATTACATTCCTGGACTATCGCCATACAGCTAACATTTATGATATTTTAAGATTTTTTCATGAGTGCGAATCACCATTTTTCATTATCTTCTATGCAGTGTCAAGCTGGCTAGCTATTGCAAAGTAAGCAGAAGAATTGCACAATCTCACAATGGTCCTACAACGTTTTCATAGGCTCACATTCAGGCTTCAAAAGCAGTATACATTGAAGGAATGAAAAGCCACAGGCTTCCCAATCCCAGAGCCCGGTGCATCCCAATGAACTCATATGCCCAATACCTCAGCAAGGAACAGATCACAAATGACGGGAGGGAGCACACTGCCTGGCATACCAACAAACAATTCGTCCAGATGCACAGTGGCAAATGCAGGGCAGGATAACACTCACTTTAGTTCAACGTTTGTAGTATTCACCATTGTTGGTGCAGTCAGTGCTTTGTATCACTAGACATGTGCTTTAGAATATTTGTCCTTCTTCAGTCGAGAGTAGGCCTTTAAACTTTGGTGGTGCTGGCAATTCTGCTCACAGGGTTGTGTACTACTCCAAGAGTGCAGGAGCATCCCAGTAAACTCATCAGCCTAATAACTCAACAAGGAGCCAATCATAAAAGAGGGAGGGAGAATACTGAATGGCATACCAGTATACAATTTACCTAGATGTGTTGTGGTAAATGCAGTGCATGATAACATTCACTTTAGTTGAAAGTCTTTAGTTTTCACCATTGTTTGTGTATGTCGATATTTAAATCTCAATATTCTGTCTGAGCACGATTGCAACCATGAGAACTAAATTAAGGTCAGTTAGGTTTACAAAAAAACAGGCACAACTTCAATTACATTGTTTGCTAAACATATAGCTATTTTCCATTATTCATCACTTTTTACATATCACTCCTGCATTTAGCCCATTTTCATATACTCATTTCCACCCCCATCAGAATATATGGGTACATTAAAGTATCCCATAAGTGAATATGTATTTAATCACTGCTCCATATCTTATCCAAGCCTTTGATTTTTAGGAGCAACGTGTCTCCCTAGAGTGTTTTCTTAAGTGGCCCCACAGGATAGTACACCATTCCCCCTTTGTTAGTGGGCCATTTTATTGACCTCTTAGATCAACATCTATCACTCTATAGAAAAATCCCCTCAATGTACTTCTGATGTCTTCTCCCAAATATAAGGCGTCAATCTGGATAATTATAAATGGATCGAGGGCATTTATAATTATTCTGATCTATGCATTATATTTTATGGGATACTTTAATCTACCCATATATTCTGATGGAAGTGAAGATGAGTATAAGAAAATGGATTGAACGCAGTAGTGATATGTAAAAAGTGGTGAATAATGGAAAATAGCTATATGTTTTGCAAACAATGTGATTGAAGTTAAGCCTGTTTTTTGTAAACATAACTGACCTTAATTTAGTTCTCATGGTTGCTATATGTTTTGTTTTTACTTTTATAGAAAAAGTTTTTTCCTGAAGAAGGTGGAGTTGACCAACTGTGATCCACCAAAACGCCGCGTCATAAAACCCCTTTTTGATGATATTTTAAGTAATGAATTGTTGATATTGTTTTTTTGCGATTTAATTGGAGAACAAAAATAGATTTTTTTTAAAATAAAAGGATAGATATTTTTGCAATCAACAGGCCTCATCAAATAATTGAGAGTGTGGAAGAGTATTGAGGAGTCTGGTGTATATGGGAAAAGATTGATGTAATAATACATACATGTGACACAAGAGGGACATTTTTCTTGTTTTGAGGTGTTCTACCCCTGTTCCTTTTTTTCTGAAGGTTTGTTCTTTCATTTGTTTTCAGGTTGAATTGCAGCAAGTGTATGGAAGTGTTCACCCCATCCTTTAACAGCTGAGTGATATTGTCAAGAACATTCTCTGCGACTGCCCCTTCATAAGAGGTACCCACTTGGCTGGTATTCTGAATGGTGATTAATTAGCCAATATATCAGACTAAGGTGGGGGAACCGAATGTCAATGTCAAAGTCACCTTTTTCATTATTGTCGGGGAAAGGCTCAGAGAATCCCATCATCCCATGTCAGAATTCAACCCAACGTTGACCTTCATCTGCAATGTTTGTGGGATTGGAACTTTCTTGACACTTATCAGAGTATACCTCAGCCACCTTTTTCTTACCAGTTCTTAAAATGAGGTCCGTGGCTGTAGTTGGTTGAAAAAGAAGAAGTCTACACCAGTTGTGCCAGTCCTGACACCACACAATCTCAGTTTGTGACTTAAATGGAGCTGGACTTTGAGGTCCAAACCAACCCAGCACCCACAGAAGGAGACCAGGAGTTGAAGTTACCAGTGTGATCACGACGCAAAGCTTTAGGGATGCCAAAGTAGCAGCAACGTCAGAGGCTTTGGCAGGTGAATCTGCACTTGGCAATATCTCAAGGTAGCTTAGGTCGCAATTGGAATAGGAACCTCCTCACTGTCATAAATAAATTAGATCAAACACGTTTTAAAGGAAATCTTAGAAGTTGGTTGAATATGTTCCCACTTCAATAGGCATTCTCATCCAGAAGCATGCCTGGAGGAGTGATACACTGAAGGGATGCAACATATGGGGAAAGTGATTCTGGGAGCACACAAACCTCTGGCAGATTATTTGTCTCAACTGCTATGCGCTGTTGATACTGATTTCAGTGGGTTTTCTAAAAAAAAACATTTGATCGAAGTGGGCAATACATGTCTAGAAGGATAGAAATATCTAAAAGGAGCTGCATCTATTAACGACTAGGATGATGATGATTAGATGTAGAGTGATTAAACGTGGATAAAACTGGGGAAGGAACCTTTAGCTTCGAGACCTCAACATAGAATGCACGCCCCATGGTACTTTCTGCAAACAGCAAAACACACAAGATGATGGACGAAATGTTGCACATTGGCAAGACATTCACCCTCAGTCACAGATCTGGGTTTAATCCATCGTTATTTTGCTCACCACGCCACCCCAGTTCAGTGGCCATATGCAAATCAGTCTTGACCCTGTGCAAACACCCACGTAAAAATAATTTCAGTGAAAGTGATTATTTTGAGAGTGGTGAATGGAAAGCCACTAGAAACAAACACGAGATTACCTAACTTAGTGCCTGCTTGGAAAAGAAACAAAGTATTACCCTTTTCCTCCAGAGGAGTGACACTATCAAGGGTCTCTGCTTCCTGTTTCTCAGCATCCTCTGGATCACTGTTTTGGTCCTTTGGCTCATTCTCCGATAAATAATCTGCAAAGCGGTATAGAAAATGATTAATGACTGTGCACAAAGAGAAGCTGGTAAAGGATTAATGATTATGCACAGAGGAAAATTGGCAAAGGAATAATGACTACACACAAACAGAAGCAAGCAAAGTATTAATGTGCTATGTGTGTGAAGTACTAGATATGAGTCTCTGGCACACTTTTGGGGGTTTGAAGGTCAGATTCTTCACCAGATATGTAACTTGAACACACTTGCAGCCCCCCCATGCTTTGTGCATGGAGTTTAGTTTGTTATTTTCTTACTTTTTCTCCTCGGCTGCTGCGTTAAGGTGGGGAAATTCGCTCCTATGCGGCGAGGAGGGAACATTGCGAGCTGGCCTGAAGCTTGAAATTTTCTCTTTTCTGAAAGAACTGTGCACTTTATTTTAGATCCTTTGAGAGGGATCAAGAAATCTTTGGGCTTGATCTGAGTATAGATTGCCCTATGCCCAAATCCACTCTGAAGAGCTTAATAAAGAGCTCTCTGTTTTAATTAAGTCTGGCTAGAGACCTCGCCCTATGCCAGCCAAATCCACATAATCAATTGGCTCAGGAGAGTAATTTGGTTAATAAACCTTAGTCTTATTTAATTTGGAATCTGCCCCATGGGATCAGAAGGCTGATCCTTTTATTGAGATTGGATCTGCCCCCCTTACATGTTATTACTGGCATCTGTTATAAAATCACAAAAAAGGATAGAAGATGTGAGTTGTGGCATTTACATATCCAAGATCTCAACCATGCCCTTTTTGTGTGTACCATGCTACAGAATGTTTGTCGCCATTTATTAAGGCTTCTATTAAATAGAACATACATTGAGCTTTGGTGGCTCGTAAATTTGTAATATTTCCCTTGACTGAAATGATCTGTAATAAGATTTGTCAATCCTTCAGATCCTTTTTTTTTAAACTATAGGGGCCGAATCCGATCCGGGTCGGAAGGGCACCGAACGCGATCCGGCTGGAAAAACTACGAGCCGTGCGCTTTTTTTCCGCACGAGCTGTACGAGCGAGCAAGTACGATGCGAGCTACGTGAAATTCACCGACCAAGTCGTTTACGGGTCCAAACTGCTCCGTACGTCTCGGCCGTAAGCTTACAGTGCCGTGCAATGGATGTGATTTCCTACCGAACCAGTCAGATGCACGTGTCGGACAGCCGGTTCGAGCTGAAGTTTCCAGCTCACAAAACCTCCGGAACGTTGCCTTTGGGGGTCCGCGTCGGACCCCATGTCACCCGCAGCCTTATGACTCAGACACAGGGGGAGACCCAAGGGTCTCCCCAACACAGGCGTGTACGATGCGGATGGCACCGACGCATACCCACTGTAGGGGGCGCCTTTGTGCGAGCCATACCCATTCAGTCAATGGGAGCCCATGTACACGCCGTATGACCGGCTTCCCTTGACTTCTATGTGAGTCCGACCGAACCGAGTTCAGCAGCATACGGCCACATCGTACTCGCACGGTCGGACTGCAGGAGTCCGGCTCGGTCAGAAAACACTCCGTATCCGGCTCGGTGGGAGAGCTTTCCGTACCGGATCGGAATCGGTCCCTTATTATGGCCCAGGTGTACTATTGGTGGACTACTGTTGTACATATTGTACGTTGTATGCGGCGAGGAGGGAACATTGCGAGCTGGCCTGAAGCTTGAAAGTTTCTCTTTTCTTAAAGAACTGTGCACTTTTTTTTAGGTCCTTTGAGAGGGATCAAGAAATCTTTGGGCTTGATCTGAGTATAGATTCCCCTATGCCCAAATCCACTCCGAAGAGCTTAATAAAGAGCTCTCTGTTTTAATTAAGTCTGGCTAGAGACATCACCTTATGCCAGCCAAATCCACATAATCAATTGGCTATGGAGAGTAATTTGGTTAATAAACCTCAGTCTTATTTATTTTGGAATCTGCCCCATGGGATCAGAAGGCTGATCCTTTTATTGAGATTGGATCTGCCCCCATTACGTGTTATTACTGGCATCTGTTATAAAATCACAAAAAAGGATAGAAGATGTGAGTTGTGGCATTTACATATCCAAGATCTCAACCATGCCCTTTCTGCGTGTACCATGCTACAGAATGTTTGTCGCCATTTATTAAGGCTTCGATTAAATACAACATACATTGAGCCTTGGTGGATCGTAAATTTGAAATATTTTCCTTGACTGAATGATCTGTAATAAGATTTGTCAATTCTTCAGATCATTTTTTTTTTTAAATATAGGGGCCGATTCCGATCCGGGTCGGAAGAACACCGAAAGCGATCCGGCTGGAAAAACTACAAGCCGTATGCTTGTTTTCTACACGACTCGTACAGTTGTACGAGCGAGCAAGTACGATGCGAGCTACGTGAAATTCACCGACCAAGTCGTTTCTGGGTCCAAACTGCTCCGTACGTCTCGGCCATAAGCTTACCGTGCCGTGCAATGGATGTGATTTACTACCAAACCAGTACGATGCACGCGTCGGACAGCCGGTTCGAGCCGAAGTTTCCAGCTCGCAAAACCTCCACAACGTTGCCTTTGGGGGTCCGAGTCGGAACCCCTGTCACCCGCAGCTTTACGACTCAGACACAGGGGGAGACCCAAGGGTCTCCCCAACACAGGCGTGTGCGATGCGGATGGCACGACGCGTACCCACTGTAGGGTGCGCCTTTGTGTGAGCCGTACCCATTCAGTCAATGGGAGCCCATGTACGCGGCATATGACCAGCTCCCATTGACTTCTATGGGAGTCCGACCGAACCGAGTTTGGCAGCATGTGGCCGCATCGTACTCGCGCAGTCGGACTGCAGGAGTCCAGCTCAGTCGGAAAACACTCCGTATCCGGCTCGGTGGGAGATCTGGCCGAACCGGATCGGAATCGGACCCTTATTATGGCCCAGGTGTACTATTGGTGGACTACTGTTGTACATTGTACGTTGTACTAACAGGGATTAAAATCTTGTTATGTTGTTGGTCATTATTTTCTAATTTAGGTTGTATTATGCACAGATTTATCTTTCAAAAGGCTCATTAATGTACGACTCAATTGCTTGGATGGATTGAGTGTAAAAAGTGCCCAGGCTCGCAATAACTGTATATTATGTTGTGCGTTGTGTATGATGTTACCTCTAAAGCCTGCATTTACACAATTCTAATATGCAATATCTGCACATCTTATGTTGTACTATGCACGCTGTCACTTTACTAAGGCTAGAAAATGAATGCATTGAATCAGTTTTTATATGCAGTATTTCTATCTTTTATGCCTTACTTTGTACACTGTCGCCTTTTAGAGGTTGGGAACAAGTGATCTGTTGAGCTGGTTGGTCAAATAATATAAAGTGTTACTTTGGGCTTTGTACTGTGATACACAATATTTACATATTCTATATTGCGTTATGCACAATGTCATTTTTAAAAGGTTGCATTTATACGATTATAGTATGCAATATTTATATTTTTCTGGGGGTGCTGTGTATGTTGTCACCTTATAAAGGTCAGCAAATGCTGCTCTTAAGTGATTTATGTAATAAGTTAAAGAACTTATCCTTTTATTGCTAATTTTATTATGTATTATGCACTTTTGTTGTTATTGTTGTCTCATGTAATGTGGAACTTTGTTGCAGTTCTGTACCATAACAAACTAAACTTAAAACTTGATTAATAATTGTGCACAGTGAGAGGCTGGCATGCAGAGAGTAAATGTGGAGTTAGACTCCAGAACTTCAGGGGGATTTACAGATGAGACTACAACAAAGTTGGTCCAACTTATTCCAGTAGAAGAATGTACTCTCCTACATTTTACCCTGCCCATAAAGGTGACATGCCAGATACACTTATTACATTCCTGGACTATTGCCATACAGCTAACATTTATGATATTTTAAGACTTTTTCATGAGTGCGAATCAACAGCTTTCATTATCTTCTATGCAGTGTCAAGCTGGCTAGCTATTGCAAAGTAAGCAGAAGAATTGCACAATCTCACAATGGTCCTACAACATTATCATAGGCTCACATTCAGGCTTCAAAAGCAGTATACATTAAAGGAATGAAAAGCCAGAGGCTTCCCAATCCCAGAGCCCGGCGCATCCCAATGAACTCATAAGCCCAATACCTCAGCAAGGAACAGATCACAAATGACGGGAGGGAGCACACTGCCTGACATACCAACACACAATTCGTCCAGATGCACTGTGGCAAATGCAGGGCAGGATAACACTCACTTTAGTTCAACGTTTTTAGTATTCACCATTGTTGGTGCAGTCAGTGCTTTGTATCACTAGATATGTGCTTTAGGATATTTGTCCTTCTTCAGTAGAGAGAGTAGCACTTTAAACTTTGGTGGTGCTGGCAATTCTGCTCACAGGTTTCTGTACTACTCCAAGAGTGCAGGAGCATCCCAGTAAGCTCATCAGCCTAATAACTGATCGAGGAGCCAATCATAAACGAGGGAGGGAGAATACTGAATGGCATACCAGCATACAATTTACCTAGATGTGCTGTGGTAAATGCAGTGCATGATAACATTCACTTTAGTTGAAAGTCCTTAGTTTTCACCATTGTTGGTGCAGCCAGTGCTTTGTATCTCTAGACTCATGTTTCAGGATAGGTGTCCTTCTTTAGTAGAGAGTAACTCTTTACATTTGGGAGTGCTGGCAATGCTGCTCACAGTCTTTGCAGGTTTCTGTACCACTCCTATAACTCTGGTGCATCCCAATGAGCTAGTCAGCCCAATAACTTAGCAAGCAGCCTATCACAAATGGCGGAGAGAGCACACTGCCTGGCATACCAGCACATAGTTCGCCCAGATGCTTTGTGGTAAATGCAGTGCATTATAATACTTACCAACAGACGTATCTCCACAAATATTTCCCTAATCAGGTATCTCTATTTTCAATACCAACAAATCTGAAAGTCCTATTCTAAAAACTTATAATGTATTCAGTAAAAAAGGTGCTGATTTCTTGCCTCCTCACAGGGCATATGATTGTGCAATAGGTTTGGATCAGAATGCCAAGATCCTACCTATTAAATACACCAATTGACTGTTGAGAAAGATAAACTTTGGAAGAAATATATTGATAAGAATTTAGCTAATTAGCTTAACAGAAATTTCATACCGTTGATAAGTGCACCCATTCTCTTCGTTTCCAAATGAAATGGTGTTTTGAGACAATGTGTGGATTATCAAGAATTGAATGCCATCACTGTTAAGAATCATTATCCTTTGCCATTGATTTCAGTACTATTAGAGTAAGTCCACACTGCCACGGATTTCACCAAGGTAGAGGCGCTTACAATTTAGTCCAAATAAAAGCTGCTGATGAATGGAAAACGTCTTTTATTCTGAAGTATAGTTCCTTTGAAAGTTTGGTCATGCCTTTTGGACTATACAATGCAATAGACTCTTCACAGCACTTGATGAATGATGCGTTTATATACATTTTGGACACATTTGTATTTATTTTAATGACATTTTACATTTTTTGCCAGGTTTGAGCTCCCTCTTTAAATGCTAATTTGGAGAAGTGCTTATTTGAAATTCAGTCTGTTATCCCTGGGATTCATCCTATCTGACTAAGGAATTAGCATGGATCCAAAAAAGGTGTCAGCAGTGGTAGAATGGCTTGTACTCCCCAATATAAAAGATATACAGAAATGTTTAGATTTACAAACTTCTACCAACACTTCATTGACTCCTCCTCCATTTTCATGGTACCCATTATTCAGTTGACCAGGAAGGGCATTTCTTCTCAATTAGGTTCAGCACAGTAAAGGTACCTTTTATTGTGGAAACCAGTACGTCTTCATTTCGCTTGGGGCTAAAAAGTCTCAGAAAGATCCTTTGACTGAAGCTATGCATCCAGTAGCTTTCTTATCGCATATGTCAAAAGCCAGCAGTATCGCACCATATATGATAAAGAACTAATAGCAATGAAAGAAGCCTTTGTTCACTGGGGTCTTCATATGGAGGAAGCCTTGCAAGTAGTGACTAAATGGGCTGATCATTAAAATCTATATTTATACAATTTATGAAATGTAAGAAATGTCAGGAGGGCAGGTGGATGCTGTTCTCCTAGAGATTTCAGTATCTCATCACTTATAGACCACTTATAGAAAGGAAAAATTGTCATAAAACAAACAGTTTGACTCTTCAACAGAGTTGCAGGGTACAATACTGTTCTGGTTCCATGATACTCCCATTGCAGGACATCCTTGAGAAAGAAAGAAAGAAAGAAAGAAAGAAAGAAAGAAAGACTTACTATTTGGTGATTAAACACTTTTGGTGACCCGCTATCAGAAGAGATGTAGGCCGATATGTTAAATAATGGACTGCTTCACAAAATGAGCTCATCTTATCCCGCTGCCTAGACTGCCTACTGCCTCACATTTAAGCAGGCTCTTTTTGTAGGAAGTTGTACAATTACATGGATTAACTTCTAAAATAATCACTGACAGCGGTTCCCAGTTGATCTCAAAGTTTAGAAAAAAACACTGTTACTTAAGTTGAGTACCATCGATTTCCATGTCCACTACCCATTGACCTTCTCTGTTGGTCAGCCTGAGCAAATTAACCAATCCCTAGAACTTAGGTGCTACTTAAAACCAACAAGGACATTAGGTTGTGCGGTTAACAGCAGAATTTGCCTAGAATCATTCCTTGCATTCATCCTTAGGAAATTTTCCCTTCCCTTCTGTTTTCACTGTCAACTCATCCCAAAGATTTCAAAGCCAACCTCAGCCCCATCAGTTAAAGCTCTATTAACCTTTATCACTTTAGTACAGGCCAGCACACTGGTTCATTTACAGCAAGCAAGAGCTGATTACAAACAGTTTTCTGACCTTCAATAAGCAAAACTTCCCCCCCTTACAAGAAAAGAGATCCGGTTTGGTTGTCAACGCCTTTCCTCACATCGCCTTATTTCCATTCTAAATTCGCACCTCCATTTGTAGGTCATTATCCGGTGTGATATATCTGGTGTGACAAAGTGTAATGCTTTTAGATTTTCTCAAGGGGAGTGGACACATCCGGTCTTCCACATATCTAGTGTAATGCCTGCCATGTGTATGACTACCACTACCCATATCCTCTTACCAAAAATGGGTCCATAGAGTTTGAAGTTGAGGCTTTACTCAATTTCAGGAGACTGAAGGGGCAGTTGCAAAATCTGTTGGCCTTGAAGGTTATTTGCAAGCAGAGTGCTCGTGGGAACCTGCCACATTTGTTCATGCACCTAGATTGGTATCTTTGTTCCATCAAAGTGATCACAACAAGACGACACCCTGGAAGGAGGGCCTACAGGGAATGGTTGTAAGAAGAAGATGCCATAGAAGTTGCACTAGAATCCCCGTGAGACTAACGGGTGCCTAAAGGTCAAGGCAGTGGGGCATCCACGTTCTGAATGGAAGCAGTACTTTATAAACGGTTCCCTTCCTTTGAGAAGGTGCCTGATAAGTTATTGTATTGCATTGGCTCCTTCGGTATCACTATAGCTCTTTCACAGTACCATTCGCTCTTCACGTTTATTGTTTTTAGGTTGGGCATCAGCACTGACCTGTTGTATCTCTCTGTGTGGCTTTGGCAAACCCACCCATTGCCATTGGCTGTTAGCTGCGGCATTCAGAAATGCTGGCTTTGTATTGGTCTATTATGGCAATTGTCCCTCCTTCGGTTGCTCCTTCCTCCCATGGCAATTTCACTAATGGTTTCTTTTGATTGTCCCACAGGAGGAGACCGTGCCGGGTTTTGTTTCTGGTACTTCCTCTGAGTCACTTCTCGGCACTCCCTCTCAGCCAGGTGGCTTGGACCGTCAACCTTTTCTCTCTTAATTGGCCCGCAGTATTTTCCCACACTGAACTCCAACTTCCATGGTGAGGTGGGGAATGCCCCATGTATGCCACCCAGCTGCAATTCATTTGCTGATAGGACTGCGGTGGCTCCAGGGAGAGACAGCCAGTGAGTTTCGCCGTGCTAGTCAGATGGCTGCTCAAGCTCTCCGATGTGGCTCGATTTTAATGTCGCCCTTTATGGTTTAATGTAATACAGTGTTCTGAAAAGGCAGCGTGTCTATTATGTTGCTCGCCTTTCCCCAGTTTCTGTTCCGTTGCCTTTCGTGTTCTGTAGCTTAATGTAGAAACGAAAAGCAAATTCAGCTGCTGCTTCTCGAAAAGGACACTGGCAGACAGCAGGAGGTAAAACTCTGCCATTTGGCCCCGAATACCACAAGAAGTGGTACACTGCATATCTTAAGAAGCTGACAAAATGTGAAAGCACATGAAAGGCTTTGAAATGCACCCAGGAGCTTTACATCGCTACATCTCTTGCTAGTTTCAAAACTTCGGCGTTGGGAGAGGATCTGTTTCATTCTTATTAAAGATTTGGGATCTGGTAGAGTGGGCATGCACTCCCACTGGAGGTTCCATTTTCGCCAATGAATAGCAGATCTTAATGCATAGGACAACCCATCGAGAGATGGTGCGTTTTTGTACGGCCCGACCTTTCTTGGCGCCAACATAACCAACGTTGATTGTCCACCTGGAAATTTTTAGTGCGGTCAAGGTAGAAGGACACAGCACGTTTTGGGTCCTGACTGTGGAGTCTCTTTTCCCTTCTTTGGAAGGGTGCGGAGCTGGGAAGAAGGTGGGCAAAGTGATGGTCTGACCTATGTGGAAAGAGGTAACCACTTTGGGCAGAAAAGAGGGTCTAGTCCGAAGACCACTTTGTCCTAATGGACTGCAAGAAAAGGAAGCTTTGAGGATAGAGCCTGAAGCTCACTCACCCTGCAAGTAGAGGGGATGGCGAGCAGGAATGCAGTCTTCAAAATAAGAAGTCAAAGAGGACAGTTATGTTGTGACTCAAAAGGGAGCACACATAAGGTAAGTAAGGACAAGATTCAAGTCCCATTGGGGCATTACGAAAGGAGCAAAGAGATGAGTAATGCTCTTTTAAAATATATGTACAATTAGGGACTTGAAAAGAGAAGGCTGATCAGGAAGGCAAAGAAAGGCAGAAATAGCCAAAAGGTAGCCTTTGAGAGTGCCCAGAACAGAGCCCTGCTCTGTGTCAAAGAGAAAATGAATAGGAGTTCCTGTGAAAGAGGGGCAGAAAAGGGATCCACAGTCTTTGCTGTGCACCATGCCACAAATTTGTTCCATCTACAGGCATATACCATTTTAGTGGAGGGACGCCTGGCTGCCAAGATAACGTTACAGACTTTGGAAGGAAGGTTGAAAGCTGTCAGCTGTCGCTGCTCAATCTCCACGCAAGGAGGTAGAGGCTGGACATGTTCGGGTGGAGGACTGTCCCCTGTGGCTGCGACAGGAGATCCTCCCGAGGAGGCTGTCTGATCAGAGGATCGATGGCCATGCTCAAGAGTTTGGGAACAACTTCGAGCCCAGTCCGGAGCCACAAGAATGACTTGGGCCCGGTCGCGCTTGATCTTCTTTAGCACTCTGGGCAGAAGTGGTACAGGTAGAAAGGCATACAGGAGGCCGCAATTCCACTGATCAGTTGAAATTGCGCATTCTCTTCGGTGGAGAACAGATCTAACCAAGGCTGTCCCCACTGTGGAAAGAGACCTTGCACCACCTCCGAGTGAAGACGCCATTTGTAATCCATCATGCACCAAGGGCTGAGCTCTTCCTCCCTGGCGTTCAGAGAACCAGACAGGTGTTGACCCACCAGGGATATGTCCTGATGTTCCAGCCATGTCCAAAGGTGAAAAGCCTCTTGACATAGGGTCCATGACCCCACCGACCTGTTTGTTGCAGTTCCACATGGCGGTAGTGTTGTCTGTGAACACCTGCACTACTGTTCTCCTGACATAAGGAGGGAATGCCTTCAGTGCAAGACGGATCGCCCGGAGCTCCAAAAGGTGGATGTGGAGACTGGACTACGCCGGCGACCAGAGACCCCTGATCTCCGCCTCTCCCAGGTGGCCGCCCCATCCCAGGAGAGGCGCATCCGTCATGACTGTGAACTCAGGTTTGGGAAAGGAGAGGGATCTGCCGTTGGCCCAATCATGGCAATTGACGTGCAGTCCCCTCAGAGATCTAGACGACGTTGGATAAATTCACCTGGTGCTGCACCCACAGGAAGTTCAGGTCCCACTGCAGAGTCTGCATATGCCACCTGGCATGATACACCAGTAGCCTCGGAGTCAATCTCACCGAAATGCACGATAGAGGCTGAAACATCGGTATCATAGCCCGAATATCCCAGACTTGCTACTCGGGAGGATAAGCCCGAAACTGCACTGTATCAAGAACTGCTCTGATGAAAAGGAGCTACTGAGAAATAATAAAGTGTGACTTTGCCACGTTGATTGTGAACCACAGCGAATGCAGGAGGTCCATAGTAGTCTGGAGGCGGTAGACAACAGCCTGGGGCAATCTTGCCTTCAACAGCCAGGAATATATTACGTTACAACACATGTAATTACAACGCATGCTTTTACAACGCAGTCTTTACATTGCAACTACCATTACATCCCATGATTTTACAACGCATGCCATTACAATGCATTTTTAAAAACTACCATTACAACGCATTCCATTACAATGCATTCCATTACAACACATAATACTTTTAGGGAAACAATAGGGTAAGTGTTGGATAGTATAGGGGTACAAATTACTATTCCCACTCCAGTGAGTGCAACAGTAGTGTACTTGTTGGATAGTGTAGGGGTACAAATGACTTAGTGTTGCATAATGTAGGGGTAAACATTACTATTCCTACTCCAGTGAGTGCAACAGTAGGGAAAGTGTTGGATAGTGTAGGGGTAAAAATTACTATTCCCATGTACCCCCAAATCCAATACCCACTCTAGTACAAAGAAAATCTCCATTACTTACCTTATAATGCATTGTGATGGCATGCGTTGTAATGGCATGCGTTGTAGAGACATGCGTATTAATGGCATGCATTGTAATGACATGCGATGTAAAGGCAGTTGCGTTGGTACAGTTGCATTGTAAAGGTAGGTCGTTCTAATGACTGCGTTCTAATGGATGTTTCCCACAGCCAGATGACGAGATAGGGAAAGACCGGAACCCCTGATCTGCGCAGATGAGCTGTGTCCAAAGCCATCACTTTCTTGAACACCGAAGGGCGCTGTTAAGGCCAAAGGGGAGCACAGTAAACTGAAAATGCTAGTGGCCTACTGTGAACCGTAGATAACGCCTGTGGGCTCACAGGACGGGGATTTGAAAATATGCATCCTGCAAGTCCAACGCCTCCATACAGTCTCCGGGGTGGAAAGCAGACAGGCCCTGAGCCAACGTGAGCCTTTTGGCCTTCTCCTTCTGGGGGGAGCAGTTGAGGGCCCTGAGCTCTAAGATAGGATGCAGGCCTTTGTCCTTCTTGGGTAACAGAAAGTAGTGGGAGTAGCAACCACAACCTACTTCTGGCAGAGGGACCCTTTTGATAGCTCCCTTGGCCAAGAGAGCTGCGACGTCCTGGCAGGAAAGGGCCAAATGATCCTCTGATATGCGATGGAATGATTGTGGCATGGATTGAGGGATAGTCTAGAAGGGGAGGGAGTAGCCCCTTTGGACTATCTGCAAAACCCACCTGTCCGATGTGATGTTTTGCCAGTGGGGGAGGTGATGGCGAATCCTGCCACCCTAAGGCCTCTGGTGGCCCTGAAAGGTCAGACTAGGAAGGTTTGGAGGCAGCTGCAAGGGGTAATGGGTGGACTGGCCCGCCCGCTGGTCCAAGACCTGCGTCGTTGGATCCCACGTCCGCAGCCATGCACAGGCTGGGCAGCTTGCATAAACCATTGGCTAGACTGGGTCGAACGTAGGGGAGCACCCCTTCCGTAGCCACAAAAAGGACAAAAAGCAGACTGCGTGAGGTGAGTGGTCGCTGTGATGCCCAAGTATATGGCCATAGCCCTAGAATCCTTGAAGCGCTCGAGCGCCAAGCAAGTCTTGTCACCGAAAAGGCAACATCAAAGGTCATGTTCAGTAAGATGGATTGGACATCCCCGAAAAACCAGATGTCCTCAACCAGTTGTAGCGTCTCAAGGCTACTGACGTGCAAACCTTTCTGCCCAGTGAGTCTACGGTATCTAGCACACATCAGATGGTGAATTTAGCTACACCTCGACCCTCTGCCTCTGCACGGGTCGGAACGGCCCGGGCCTCCTCCGGGCACTGTGCCAGCACTTGTGCAACCATATCCCACACAGTATGGGTATAACGGCCAAGAGGCATGCACTATTCACCGACTGCAGTGCTAAGCTGGTGGAAGAAAACATCTTCTTCCCAAGATGGTCCAGTTCTTGGATCCCTATCTGAGGGAGCAGTAGGGAATGCACCCTTAGAGGACGAAGCTTGGACCACCGAGCTCTCAGGGGTCGGGTGTTGGGAGAGGAAAAGTGGGTTGCCCTGTGCTAGGTTTGGACCAAGTGCCCAGAAGGACGTTGGTAAGGGCTTCATTGAAAGGCAGAAGGGGCTCCGAAGAGGCCACTGCCGTTGAAGCACATCTGGCAGGAGGTTAGTCCTGACTGCCACAGCAGGTCGCTCCAGGCCCAAGGCCTCAGTCGCCCTACGCAACACCACTGCATATGAGGCTCCCTCCTCTGTAGCCATGGTCTGGGGAGGTATCCCTACAACTGGCGTCACCCAGGTCCTCTCACCAGTCCAGCTCTTTCATCTGGTCAGCCAAAGAATCCACATACCCCTCCCAGTCCTCCTCACCCTCTTCTAGTTGCCATTCAGGCCTGAAAGGAACATCAGGAATGAACAGAGGCACAAACGTGCCTTGGACTGCTGGTACCGTTGTCGAGCGACACCGGTCCGGCACCGTGTCCAAGTCAGGGGTGAGGCTGGGTTCAACGCCGGTCGGGACCAGCCTGACCGGCACCAGGGACGTCATCACCTGGATTGGCGCTGGGGGAGGCACTGTGAGGTCAACCGGCGTCAATCTGGATCCAGGCCTGGATCCTCTGTGCCCTCCGGCACCGCAGCTGCCGGCATTGAAGGCCCAGGGTCCCCAGCTGAGTCCACGGGGCCGGCGGAGTCGGGATGCCCAAAGATGCTGTGAAGTGCTTCGTAGAAAACTCCATGCTGGGCAGGGGATGCTCTGGCACCTGGATGGGAGGGGGGGACTTGGAGCCATCCCTGGAGCAGGCTTCGAAGACGGAGCTGGAGAACGACGATGCTCCGGGTCCCGCGTCGCGTCAGCCGACCGATGGGGAGAAGGCAAAGAGCGACTCTGCTTCTTCACCTTCTTCTTGTGTTTCGACTTACCCGAGGATCTCAAAGACTTGGATGACTAATGGTGATGGTGACTGCCGGGCCTCTAAAAGCTTTCATTCGGAGCGAATTCCTTTGGACCAGGGGGTGCCACAGGGCTCGTCCCTGAGTCCAACACTTTTCAATCTTTATGTCGCTCCGATTGCCACCTTAGTAGAGAGTCACGGCCTCAGCTTGGTGTCGTATGCCGACGACACGCAGTTGGTTATCTCCCAATCGCGCGCACCCGGTCTTTCGGCGGACATCTTCAGAGCATGCATGCAAGACCTTGCTGCCTGGATGTCCGCCAATTGCCTCAAGCTCAACGGAGGCAAGACCGAGGTGCTGGTCGTGGGGGGTTGCCAGTCTGCGTGGACGTCGGCATGGTGGCCATCTTCCCTGGGCCCAACACCCATTCCGTGCCAAAAAGCGAGGAACCTGGGCATTTGGTTTGATGCTGCCCTCACCTTTGGCCCTCAGATCAACCAGGTGGTCGGACTTTGCTTTGGGACCCTTAAAAGCCTCAGGAAGACTCTGAAGTTCTTGCCTGTGAGAGCCCGACAAACCTTGGTACATGCACTAGTCACATCAAGGATGGACTATGGCAACCTTCTCTATTTAGGCACCCTGGAGAAGAATCTTAGTCGCTTACAGGTCCTACAGAATGCTGCTGCCCGACTAGTGCTCAGACTACCCAGAAGAGCTGCTTCTGCAGCGGCTCTCCGGTCTTTGCACTGGCTCCCGGTCAGAAGCAGGGTAGAATTTAAAGCACTCTGTACGTGCCATCGGATCATTAATGGGAGATCCCCTCTCCCTCTGCAAGGACTTTTGACATCTTATGAGCCTCCCCGATCCTTGAGATCTTCCGGCTCTGGACTCCTGGTTGTCCCTAAGGTGTCCAGAGCACGGATGGGGGGAAGATCTTTCAGATGCCTTGCAGCCGCTAGATGGAACAAGCTGCCCATGGCACTGCGATTAGAGCCATCTGAATCAATTTTTAGAGCTAAGCTTAAAACTGCTCTATTCGCTCAGTAGGTCTGCCGCTTCTATAGGTTCCAGTAATAAAAGTTCTCCTCAGCGCGGGGACACGCCGTTGTTGCGTCACCATGCGCTTTATAAAACTCCCTAAATAGAAAATAGAAATAGTACCGCTCCCGCAAAGACTTCAGATTTATGGCCCGGCAGTCGGAGCATGACTTCGAGTCGTTGTCGCTCTCCAGGCACCAAAGGCACACAAGGTGAAGTTCCGTAACTGACATCAGGTGGTTTAAACCTGGTCCGACAATGGGGCATCCCTCCTAAACCAGGAGTTGATAGACTCAAAAAGAAGTTGACAAAAGTTGAGAAAAAAACAAGTCAAAAAATTACTAAGCAATAGCTCGCTCCAGATCAGCTCTAGGCTGCTGTAGAATAAGAAAGAACTGACATCAGCGGACAGGGGCTGCGTCAAAGTAGACATTGTAATATCATACCGGTGACTGCGACGCCGACAACGGATGCGGAGTCGACCAACGCCACCTACCAACGCGCAGGGGTACTGCTAGAGAAAAATTCTCCGGATCCAGTCTGACGCCTGGGGGTAATTCTAAGGTAGGGAATCCATAACGTGTCTCTTTCAGATACACGTAAACACGTGTACATGGCATGTGCATGTGAGACTGTTGTGTGCAGCCCGGAATCTCCACACAGGTAGTCTGTCATAGAAAAAACCCTCCAAGGGTAGGCTAACAGGCACCCTCTCTGAGCCAACTTCGGACGCCTGGGAAACTACCCCTCGGGCCCGCCCAAGGAAATGCTGTCCACAGGACCCTCTTCTCAGAGAAGAAAATCAAGCTAGGAGCCCAATGTGCCCCACACTCCCTCTGCTCCTCTTCACGCTCATGTGCCAATGACTGACGGGAGTGGGGAGGTGGAGCAGAACCCTCAACAGAAAGAAGAAAACCAGATAAGAGCCTGGTCTTGTTAAGGTTTTGTAGTATTTGGTGAGTTAGAGTGGTGCTCTCTTTTTATCCTTCCTGTTTTGTGGGATTAATAGGAGGAAGTGAAAGGGTGTGGGGAGGTGTCCTTAGAAAGAGAACCTGCACTGCCCAAAGGAAGAGACGCAACCACACACAAAAGAAAAGAGAGGGGTCAGTAAAAGATCCCAACAACTTTAAGTCAGGAGGCCAGAAAGAAGTGCCTGTAGGGACGAGAGGTCACTAATGCCTCACAGTGCTTTCCAATTTATATGCCGTCTTTTTTCTTTGCAACCCATAGCCTTCCCGCCTTACAACTGGCCTGTTCCCTTGGGGCCCGACTTAGGAGCCGTGCACGCACCTGGTGAAGCCACGTCCCTCCTAGAATGTGGCGAGGATCAGGAGCCAGCAGGCAGACAGGGAACTTCGCTTCTCCCTCAGGCGCCCTCGCAGTCTCTCCCGACTCTGGCTCTCCATGGTTTCCTTTCTCTGGACATTCGGATTCTTTGGTATCTGTCTCGCAAGCCGCTTCCTCCTCCGGCTTCCCGCTACGCTAGCCTCCGTCTTTTCCTCCCTTTTCTCTTGACGACGTAGTACACGCCCGCTTTTTTCCTGCGCCCCTTGGCCCCTCCCCTCAGCCTGACTTCCTGTGGTTACAGAGTGGGCCTGGAAAGCGTAGCCGGCTCCAGCCTCCGGATCCCCAGGTTTGTGACAAATGTATTCATAAAAATGGGCCGCAGAACACTCTATAATGCCCCGCAAGGGGCCCACCCACCTCACTTGCTCCCCCCAGTCTCCCCCACAATGCATCGACCACTACACCCCGTTTGCATACTTTTCTTCTTTGTTGTGTCCCAAGAAGAGGCAGTGGCACCACCTAAGGTATATGCAGGTGTTGTGGGGAGTCTGTCTGATGTGCAGTAGCCCCCCCAAAGTGTTTTAATGTTAACCCTAAGCCTCCTGGGGCCTTATGTCCAAGACCTCAAGAGAGGTTTTTACTGTTTTCATTCACTTCAAGATGAAGCTAGGTTGGTTGGTCTTAAGATGGGAGGGCACAATGTTTTACTACTTGGCAGGACAGTATATCACTAGTTCACAGATCTCTTTGACAGTAACCTAACAAAAACAGGCATGCCCCTGTGTGGTTGCATTTTTCTATCTACAATGGAAGTCCTCCCCGCCTATGCTATTATTTTACCACTTGTGAATCACAGATACCACTGTAGAAAGTGGAAAATATGAAAACATTTCTTCTCACGACCTCTCTCTGCTCCCACTGTCACCCTGATGAGAGGCGTTGCAGCGTTATATACCAGCCCTGCGTCTCACAAAAAAAGGCCACCCCTTACGCCCACCCTGACATTCCCCTTCTTGGGCCAGCCTATCTCTTCTGGCCCCATTAACATATTATGCCTTGAGCACCGACACAAATACAACAAAACCTTAGTGGATGACCTCTTTGACAACCGTTCACTCCCTTTTTTATTTATTTATTTATTTTTTATTTATTTATACAAAATTTATAGCGCGCTCAGTTACCCAGGAGCATCCCGGCACGAAACAGAAGAAGAGAAAGACAGCTGCTCAAGGCTACACGGGGAACAAATGAGTCTTGAGAAGTTTCCTGAAAGGAAGGATCTTAGACTCCGAACGAATCTTAAGGGGCAGGGAATTCCACGAAGACGCCACTTGCACTGGGAAACGTCTGCCTCCAGAGCGAGCCTTCCTAACTCTAAATGACTGCAGAAGATGTCCTTGATCCGAGCGCAAGGGCCGTGTGGGCTTGTAGGGGCGTACCATGGTGGAAAGAATGGGGGGGCCCTTGCCATGTAGAATCTTGTGGGCCATACACAGCGCTTTAAATTTCACCCGTTCCCTGACTGGGAGCCAGTGCAGCGTTTTCAAGGCCGGGGCAGCAGAGTGTCTTCTGGGCACATCCATCAACACTCTAGCAGCTGCGTTTTGTGTTTGTTGGAGAATTTTAAAAGTCGCTTCGGGAGCACCGAGAAACAACGCATTCCCATGATTAGGCCGCGAATCAGCAGCTTCCTTGCAGGATCAGGAAGCAAAGGCAGCACCTTGCGGGCTGACCGCAGCAGCCCAAAACAGACCCCCGCGGTCTTCCTAGCGTGGGTCCTAAAGGACAGATCTTCATCCAACCAAACTCCCAAGGTCTTAATCTCCTTTTTGGGAGCTGGTGGGTCACCCAAAGACCGGGGCCAACAACTAGGAACAATGGAGGGACTAGATTTGCCTAGGAGCATCAGCTCAGTTTTTTCTCCATTAAGCTTTAATGCAGAGTGGGACATCCAACGATGGACATTGGCGAGGCAGTCATGCAAAACCTCGGGTTGTTCCCCTAGCTTGGTAAGGCCTACCACCAGCTGAGTATCATCAGCGTAGCTGATGATCTTTACTCCTGAGGGGGCCACCACTCTTTCAAGTGGAGTCATGTATATATTAAATAAGGTAGGGCTCAAAGATGAGCCCTGCGGGACTCCACATTGAAGAGGGAAGAGGGTCGATTTTTCTGCTCCTTCCCAAATTTGGTAGAAACGGTCGGAAAGGAAAGATTCTAGCCATTTTAGGGCCGTCCCTGACACCCCCACCTCTGACAGTCGTTGGAGGAGCACCTGATGACTTACGGTGTGGAAGGCAGTGCTCAAGTCCAGGAGGATCACTGCCACTGACCCTCCTGTATCAAGAATGCTACTTGCTTCCTCCACCACTGCCAGAAGAGCCGTGTCAGTCCCCTGGCCGGGACGAAAGCCAGTCTGGGAGTCTCCCAACAAGTGATGCGACTCTAGATGACAAGAGAGCTGCCGGTTGACCAACTTCTCCGTAACTTTAGAAAAGCCGGGCAGAAGTGAGATAGGCCTAAAGTTGGCCAAATTAGAAGAATCCAGTCCTGGCTTTTTCAGTAGTGCTTTCACCACTGCCTTTTTCCATCTCTGTGGCACCATGCCCTGAGAGAGTGACAGATTAACTAGGTCAGTAAGCGGAGTAGACAGAGTGTTAGCTACTAGTTTAAGGTATTTCATGGGGACAGGGTCACTAGGAGATCCACTCTTCATCTCTTTCAAAGCTGTAATGACCTCCTCCTCAGAAAAAGGACCAAAGGAAGATAGCTCGTCCGGGCAAATAACTGGACTGACATCTGAGACCAGGGTCTGAGGAATTGCAGGCAGAGAGGACAAAATCTTCTCTATCTTAGAGTGAAAAAAGAGAGCCAGTTCTTCACACTTTTCTTTAGGATTGTCATATACAACTGGAGGGACGGGGGCCTTCAGAAGTTCCTTTTGAAGAACTTATGGACAAATACGCCTCCACAAGTCCCAATATCTGTTCTATGTCGCTATCCAGAAACACTTGCGGAGACTCTGGCCCCAAGCACTTGAGATACCCCATTCAATATCCCATAACACTATATCTCGGCATTGGAAGAGGCCAACTCCCTGGAGTCATAGGTACAAAAGGCATGAGCGGTGCCTGGGGAAAGTGTATGGGGAAAGTGTTAAGGGAAAGTGTTAGGGTGTTAGGGGAAAGTGTTAGGGTGTTGGGGAAAGTGTTAGGGGAAAGTTAGTAGGGTGTCCTTTGTTCTTTGTTTGCCATCTTCCGGGACTTGTGGCAGCACTTGCACAACTGTATCCCAAAGGGAGAGGGAGAAACAGCCCAATAAGCATGCAGTATTCACCGACGGCAATGTCAGGCTGGAGGAAGAAAACAATTTCTTCCCGAATGCATTTCCTGTCCAGAGTGGCAGAAAGGAACATGCCCTGGGAAGTAGAGAACTGCACCACCAAACTTTCTGGGATGGGGTGTTGGCTTAAAAACTTTGGATCACCCGTTGTTGGGCGATGGGGGCGTGCAATTCTATTCATAGGAGCCCCTGTGCTAGGCATGCCTAGAAGGATGTCTGTAAGTGCCTCCTTAAAGGGCAAAAGGGGTTTGGAAGTGGAAGCCCCAGGTTGAAGAACTTCGGTCAGGAGACTAGTCCTGACCTCCAAGGACCTTAACTGCCCTTTTTACCACCATGGCATAGAACGGTTGGCGGAGAGAATGATGGAGCAAGGATTCGCACGTAAAGCGACTTGCTTATAATCATGAACCTCGAATAACGTTAATGAACTAAATCAATCTGTTTGTCTTACTAATTTCCCCTTTCTTCTTACATTTTGGGTATCCGAGTGATGCTTGCTTATGTGTTTACTGATACTAATACGCTTGCAACTAAAATGGCTGCTGCTACGTGAGAATTTCTTCTGCGCATGCGTCGGTCATACCCATGTGACGTGACGTACTCGCAGTTCTGGTGGGAAACCTTTTGCACTTGCGTAGTAGCAATAAGATGGCTGCTTTGTGTTCTCACATGCCCGAAGCTTGCACCGCAGCTTTTGCTATGCTGTTTGATTTGCACTAATTCTAATGCTATAGTTATTATAAAGTAATGGGAGTAATATAGGGATTCATGGTATACAGTGCATTACTTTTTTCTGTGTTTTAAAACTGTTTCTTTCTATTTTATGATACATTACGGAAAATCTGGCCTGCTTCCCTATGCCGCTCTCCATCTTGCTTGAAACTGAGTCTGCGCGAGATCCACGAGTCTCCACAGAAGTGACCTTTGGAATGAATCCAGATGGCAGCCCAAGCCAAGATGTGCCTGGGAGAAGCCTTCTCACCTAGTCGAAGAAGCTGAAATGTGCTCAGTTAAATACAATGTATATGTTGATAAATTCACCATTGTTATGTGTAAAGCATATGTCATGGGAACCCGAAATTCAATGGGCGGTCCCAGAAGATGTAAATTATGGGCTTGTGAAAGTCAAATCCATGCTGGTGTGACGACCTGTCCTTTCTTTTGACCAATCGAAATTGGGGATTCTTACACTTGCAAAATTTGGGGGGTGGTACACTGACCCGAAAACAGTATAACTAGCCTAGGTTTAGCTAGAGAATTTGTCCGACTTGTCTGAATAGCTGACCTGTCACTGACCCAACGCACTCAATAGCTGATCGAGAACAGAGGTGCTGCGGAGCACTCTGTCCGAATTTCCACAGACCCAATCGGGGTTTTGGAAACCTTAAGTGCTGGCGGAGCATTTTGCTGGGGAATTCGATAACCCAATCGGGGTTCTGACTGATAGCTGCAGAGAGGTTGTAGCGCAGGCGTTGCAACTGAACTGCGGGTGCTGGTCTCAACTTTGGTGGTCCTGTCCTGATCCTAATCTGGTTTTCCTGTCCTGGTCTCCTTACTGCACCTGCTGGCCTACTGGCAATCGCTTCCCTTGGGGTTTCTCCTGTCCTTAACTGACCCGTGGCCAGGGTTGGTCTCCACACCGTTCTAGGTAAATATAATTCTGGGAGGGAAACGCACTTGAATCTTTTATCCTTGCTTACCTAAAGTTTTGCTGAGACCACATAAATATATATGTTCTTTTCTTTACCTGTCCTTTTGACAAAATACTGAAGTCGTGAAAGTACATTTTATTAGCATGTTCCATTTTTCCCCTACCTTATAGTTGAATAAAATACTGTCTATAAATAAATAGATGTTCCATTCTCTTTACCCACCCTTACTGAACTGAAGAGAACATTCCTGAATTATTAGCGTGTTCCAATTTCTTACCCGTCCTTTACTACATGATAGATTCAGTTTAACATTTTATATTTATGTTCCTTTTCTTACCCATCCTTTAGGAAATCATAACTGTGACATTCTAGCATGACCCTTATTTCGTCCCGTCCTTTAGAAACTCCATTTTCCAGGACGCTCATTTCCCAGTATGTTCCTTTTCTTTGAATTTTCCCTTTAGACTTCTAAATGGTTGGCCTTATCTGTTTTCTGCATGGCTACACAATTTTCATGATTTTGGTCATTGATAGTTTACTGGCTGTAAATCTTTTGCTTTCAAACACTGAAGAAGATTAGATAAAGGTTTTTCAAAACTTCCCATGTCTCTGGTTATTATAAAGAGTGCAAATATAATAAATGTTATTGTGGTTTGGTGAACTGCTTATCTTTTTCAGCTAGCTCCCTGATCCATTGTGATCATAGGTACCTGTGACGAGGATTGGTAAGTCAGGTACATTGGAAATAAATAGGAAGGAACTGGGTTACTGGTAGTAGAGTGTAGGTTACCCGATTAATAAATATGGTAAATTGAATTTATGGGCCCAAATGTGCATATGGTAAAATTGTTGGTCGGGTCACCTGCGCGCTCTATCAGTAATTTTCTAGTAGCAGAGGTGTGGTTAGGGACTAGTTAAAGGTAGGTAGGACTAGTTAAGATAGGTAGATAATTAAACTGCTGCTAAACTGTGAAAATGTTATTGCTGCTAAAATATCGATCAATCAAATGTAAAAAATATTGTTTTATTGCTTTGAAATGTTATGAAATATTTTAAAATGTTCTCTGATATGCTGCTATATTGATTTATGTACTAATACACTCGTTAGTAATTGTTACATGTTTGTCTGGAATCCCCGGGGGCAGAATAGCGGGTGGTGAGGAGAATCCACCTCGCAGTGAGGTCAGTGGCTCGAGGAAAAGTTAGTGCGGGTTGGGCAGAACTGGAAGCACTAATTAGGGTTTTCTGTATAAATGTATGAGTAAATGATAGCAAAGAGTTCTCTGGCAAAACTTCTATTGTGATATCACCTCATATGGGTCACACGGAAGGAGTAGCAGGTTCATCTGAGCTTGATTGATAGCAAAGGGGTTCGCTGGTGAAACTTTTGGCTTAGTATATATCCCAGAGTGGATGAGTCGAAGGAGTAGCAGGTTCTCTAATGCTTGTGTGAAGGATAGGCATAAGGGTTCTATCCGCAGTATATGAAAAGTAAACAGAAGGGATTTACTTGAGTGAAACAAATCTTTTCTTTCTAGACACTCGAGTACAGTGGCAAATGCTTTACGTTGTAAATTAAACAGAGCACTTGCACTTTAAATAAAGAATTTAATTTACGATACCTTGTGAAGGAGGGAGTCAGTTGCGTAGCAGCGCTGACGTCACTCAGTGCCGCGCTGGTATTGGTCGAGACAGCGGGTGTGTAGCTGAGACAGCATTGTAAGGGAGGGGTGAGCACAGGAGCGTGAGAACTTGTCTCACGAGAAAAGCCGCGCGCCCATTGGTTGAAATTGGTTGAAATCGCGCATTTAGTTGGTTGCAGAAAAATAAAAGACGAATTTGTATTGGAAGTGATTTTGTAAACAGAGTAGTTTGCAAAAAGGTATATGTGGTATCCGACTCATCCAGAGACTCGACCTGAACCAAGATATCAAGGTTTTGTGAGAGATCAGTGGAAAGGCCGTAGACTAAACGCTATGTATGGAAGCAAGAGGAAAATGACACTTGTAGACAAAGTAAAGAATTATTTCAAGAAAGACAAGCCTATCAAAACTAGAGAAGGAGTGATCATTCCACCACCTAATACTCCTGCATCATTTATGATGTTTGACAGAGATTACCATGCTTGTGTATGGTTAGAGAATTGGGTGGAATATACTAAAGATGACGGAATGTTGGCATTTCCATTAGAAGGTACATTTAATGGCAGCATTCTGTTCACTCTGAGAACCCGAATGAACGATTTGCATCCCAGACCTAGACTAACGCAATATGAGGCCTTAGAAGAATGGGAAATAGAGGCTTTTGAGCGAGACAGACCCAGAATGGACAAAGGGTTAGCTAAATTGTATCCGAAGGTACAGAGAGAGACACGAGAGAAGAGAATGAAAGACTGGAGACAGAACATGATGGTAGAAGGACTGTACCCTGTAATAACAGTAGAAGAGCCCATAGGAGGGAAAAGGACAGAGAAAACAAAGCATTTGATGACCAGTGGTGATTCAGACGATGATTATCTGGAGGATTTATTAATGAAGAATCCGCCACCTTATAATGAAGGACCAAGATCCTTAAGTGCGAGAGATACATGTCTAAGGCCTCCTTATCAGGAGGAATCAAGATCCTTAAGTACGGGAAACCCATTACTGAAACCTAATTATGGTGAGGGACCAAGTATGACACATCCAACTGCCCCGAGTTTTAGCCCTCCATTAGTTCCACAGATAGTACATGAAACCACCATGGATAGGGTACTGCAGGATAGAGAATGAGAGGCTTTAGTAAAACAAAGAACAGAATTAATTCAGAAAATCTCCCAATTAAATACCAGTCCTGAAGCTCTGACAATTCCAGTAACTATTGGACCAGTTGTTCCTCTGTACGGGGATAAGCAGAGTAGCCCGAAGACTCCAATTATAACCCCATCTATAGTGCAGCCAAGAGAAGAGCCTTTAATAGTAGATGATCAGGCAAGTGAATGTGAATCTGTGATTTCCTTGATGGATAAGGGAGCCAGAAGGGAGTTCACAGAGAAAGAACACTCCGTTCACTTCGAGAGAAGTGCAGATTGAGTCATCTTTGGGTACTAGAAGTGCCACGGGGGAAACATCCTTTACAACGAAACTTTCCCAACGCAGTGCTTTTACAACACAGGTTTTACAACGAAAACCATTACAACGCATTGCGCTGGGGGGCGCTCTAGGATAGGGAATAGATTTAATTTACTATCCAACACCTTCCCTAGTGTCTACGGGGACTGGAGTTGGAATAGTAAATTAAACTATTCACTATCCAGCACCCCAAAGCGCTATGCGTTGTAAAGGTTTGCGTTGTAATACTTGCGTTGTAACAGCATGCGTGGTAAAAGCATGCGTTGTAACGTCATACATCCGTGCCACGGTAGTGACTCCTGAAGAAATCAAAAGATGTACCAGAGAATTAGAGAAACCGAATTCTCAGCCAAAACCATTAGATATATACAAACTAATAATATAATTGGGGGAACTGATGGCTGGGAATGTGGGGTTGGACAGGCTGAACACCCTTAGTGAAGAAGAATTGTTGTTCATTTGCAAAAGTATCACCCGTAACACCAGAGTGTACCATGAAAAATTAATGGACACTGCAGCTAATATGGGAATAGACATTAGCAGATCTAAAGTGTTGCAAAAACCTTACAGAGCAGAATTCTCAGACAATGATTTGGAAAACATGAATGTGTCTGGGAAAACGGTACAGATCAGAGAATTGTTAAACCTGTTACAAAAATGGGGACATTTACAAAAATGGAAAACCAGGTGGGCCAAGAAAAAGGAAGATAGTAGACCAAAGCAAATGACATCTGAGTATGTTTTAAAAGAAGCAGAACAGGTGGAAAAATTATATCCTATGCGAGAAGTACCAGGTGGAGGATATGTACATGTTCCATGGTCCCGACAGGATATTGTGTCCTTTACAAATGACTTCCCAAAATTACGAGAAAAACCTGTAGAATGGTACAGACAGGTCGAGAGATTTGTGAAAGTTCAGAAATGCCTCCTGAAAGATCTAGATGGTTTCTTTGACATTGTAGTTCCCGTAGATTTGTGGACAGAATGTAAAATTGCTGTTGATTGGCCTAGTGAAGAGTTTCCGAGGGACCCAAAGACAGGGGCTCCTTCAGGGGATGTCATGAAAAAGTACAACCAGGTGATGTTGTATCTGAAAGGAACGGTGCCTGCAAAAGAAACTGATTGGACCCGAATAGATAGAACTACCCAGAATAGAGACGAAACTGTGGGATGTATGACGTTACAACGCATGCTTTTACCACGCATGCTGTTACAACGCAAGTATTACAACGCAAACCTTTACAATGCATAGCGCTTTGGGGTGCTGGATAGTGAATAGTTTAATTTACTATTCCAACTCCAGTCCCCGTGGACACTAGGGAAGATGTTGGATAGTAAATTAAATCTATTCCCTATCCTAGAGCGCCCCCCAGCGCAATGCGTTGTAATGGTTTTTGTTGTAAAACCTGCGTTGTAAAAGCACTGCGTTGTAAAAGTTTCGTTGTAAAGGATGTTTCCCGAAATTGTGCATTCATATTATGAACGACTGTTACAGGTGTTCAAAACATACAGTGGTCTGGATAACATTGAGATGAAGGATATGACACATTTCATTTATCGATTTGTGTTAGGGTTAAGGCCTGAGATTTCACAGTGGATCAAAGACAATAAAATCTGTTGGCAGGCTAAACCAATTGATGAAGCCCTGAAGTATGTAAAATACTGCGAAGATGAGCTAGAAGACAAATGAAAAGAACTTAAAGAAAAGGTCATGTGGGCACAGGTAAAATTAGCAGAGCACCAAGAACAGCAGTTAAACAAAATGACTAGCCCAGAGTAAAAATGAGCCGAGAACAGGCACGCAAGAAGTTTCCCTGTCACTGGTGCGGAAAGATAGGTCACTGGAGAGATGAGTGTAAGGCTGTGCAGAATGGTAATGTGCAAATTAATGATTTAAATCCACAGACGCAGAAGGAAACACCACGGAAGACCCAGCAGCAGGTAAAACAGAATCAGTTGCCTCGTGCACCTAGGCCAAATTACAGGAGCAAAGCACAACAGAGTGAAAACACACGAAAGTTGGGAAGGAAGGGAGGATAGAAATGCAGCCACTTCACAATTTCTGTTAAATGACACATTTCTCTGTGACGACACCTACTGACGATGCCTGAGGGGGTAGGACGAGGAGTGCGTGCTTGGCGCCTCCTTTCCGGTGGACCAGTCAGGGCCATACATTGAAAGAAAGGTTGAAGGAAATGACGTCACCTTTCTGTTGGACACTGGTGCTACCCGTTCTACTGTGAGAACAGCAGACGTTCCAAACCTACCCCTCTCAGGAGAAGCGATCCAAGTAGTGGCCGTTTCTAATCAGCTAATTAGTACCCCAGTTACAGAACCCATGGAAATTAAAATTGGGAATTTTAAAGAGATGCATAGATTTGTTGTTTGTGACTCCAGTCCTGTAAATCTGTTAGGACGAGATTTGTTGTGCAAAATGAACTGCACTATCTTTTGCACTCCAAATGGCGTCGAAATCCAGACCCCAGATGAAGACGGAATTTACAAATTAATGTTAGCAAGACCCGACTCAGAAATTAAAAGATTGACAGTACAGGACTTACCTGAAGAACTCCAAGAGACAGTGAAACCTGAAGTATGGGATTTTACTGGAAAAGATGTAGGATTAATGGCAAATGTTGACCCAATCAAAATAGCTATAAAAGAAGATGCAGTCTACCCAAATACTAAACAGTATAAAATGAGTGCAGAAGTGAAAGCAGGAGTTGCTATTGAAATCAAACGATTACTAGAAGCAGGCATATTGCAAGAGGTATTGACCAGGCCTTGTAACTCACCGATAATTGGCATAAAGAAACCTAGTGGTAAGTACAGGGTCGTACAGGACCTGTGCAAGGTTAATAAAATTGTTGTTCCTTGCTGTCCTGTTGTGCCACGCCCTGCAGTGATTCTATACCAAATACCGTGGAATGCTGGATGGTTTACCGTCATTGACTTATGTCATGTATTCTTTTCAATCCCATTACTTCCAGACAGCAAATTTCTTTTCTCATTTGAATTCGACAGTCATGTCTACGTCTGGAATCGTGTTCCTCAAGGGTACACAGAAAGCCCATCGATTTTTAATCAGATTCTGAAAAAGTGCCTTGAAACTCTGATATTGCTTGGAAAATCAGTCCTGGTGCAATACATAGACGACCTCTTGGTGGCGTCTAAAAGCCGAAAAGACTGCGTGACTGACACAATTGCCTTGCTGAACCATTTAGGTGAAGGAGGACATAAAGTATCACCAGACAAACCGCAGTTCTGTACCTCATCTGTGAAATATCTGGGGCACCAGATAGAGAGAGGTATCAGGAAAGTTACCACAGACAGAATCAGAATAATTCGTAACATGGAATTGCCCAATACCCAGAAAGAAATCAGAATGTTCCTTGGAGTTGTAGGATACTGTAGGCCGTGGATTGTGGGATTTGCAGTCCTAGCAAGACCATTGATAAAGATGACAAAGAAAGGAGCGAAAGATCCAGTGGAGTGGGATGACGAAAGCATGACTGCTTTTGTAAAACTGCGAGAGTGTCTGTGTACAGCTCCTGCATTAGGAATGCCTGACTATTCAAAAGATTTTGCACTTTTCTGTGACACACGAGATAATTGTGCACTTTCAGTCCTGACCCAAATTCATGGTTTGACTCGACGTCCAGTGGCATATTTTTCTTCCACATTGGACCCAGTCGCAGCTGGATTACCTGGATGTTTGAAAGCTGTAGCTGCAACTTGCACGAGTCTTGAACAGAGTGAGTCCATTGTTATGGGACATCCAGTAACTGTGTATGTTCCGCATTCTGTTGTAATTTTGCTGACCAGAACAAAAACTCAGTATCTCACACCTAGTCGGCTGACTAAGTGTGAGAGAATCCTTGTAGGTGCAGGAAACGTGACAATTGCTAGATGTAATATTCTGAATCCAGCCACCTTACTGCCAAGTTCATTCGCAGCAGAAGTGAGGGAGGAAACTGAACATGATTGCATTGATTTGACCGAGTTTAGTACAAAACCACACCCAGACATAAAAGAAAACCCTTTAATTAATGAAGATTATGAGTTGTTTGTAGACGGCTCATGCATGAGACATGAGGAAGGAGGCCTAAGCGCCACCTACTCAGTGTGTACGCTAGGAGGTCCAGTGGAAGCATCCTATTTACATGGAGTCAAGTCTGCACAAATAGCTGAATTAGTTGCATTAACAAAAGCCTGTAAATTTGGGAGGAACTAAAAAATAACCATATATACTGATAGTCAGTATGGTTATGGGGTTGTGCATGACATTGGCCAATTGTGGATGTAAAGGGAGTTCCTGACTTCTTCAGGCACCCCTATCAGAAATGGAAAATACGTACAGGATTTACTGGAATCAATCCAGTTGCCAAAAGAATTGGCTGTGGTCAAGTGTGCTGCTCACAAATCTGGCGATGACAAAGTGACAGCAGGTAATCGATATGCTGACCAGTTAGCCCAACATTGTGCAAAATACCGAATAGCAATCAATATAAAGGTTGGGGGAAACGGAAACAGCTGCCAACTTATGATGCTAGAGGGAGTGAATACATGGGAGGAAGTGAGAGACTTACAGGACACAGTAGAGCCACAGGAAAAACAAAGGTGGAGAAACTTTGGTTGTCAGAGAAGGGTAGAAGATGGTGTCATTGTTTACTTGGATGGTATGCCTGTGTTGCCAGATTGTCTGCTTGCTCCTATGTCTAGATTGATACATGGAGACACACATTTAGGCAGAGACGCCATGATTCGCATGTTTCGCCAGACATGGTTCAATTGGAAATTGAGAAACGTAGCAGAAGCTCTCTGCCAAAGGTGCCTGGTTTGTCAGCAATTTAACCCAGGAAAGAAAACTGTAGTGTTGCCAGGAAAGATTGGAAAGGCAGAAGGCCCTTTTATTAGACTACAACTTGACTTCATTCAGTTGCCCCCTTGTCGAGGAATGAAATACCTACTTGTCATTGTCTGCCTGTTTTCAAAATGGGTGGAAGCTTACCCTGCCCGTAGAAATGACAGCATCACGGTAGCCAAGCTATTACTTAGGGAATTAATACCTAGGTACGGTTTTCCAGTCACCATTGCATCAGACAGCGGAGGGCATTTCCAAAGCGAAATAATAAAACAGATCTGTGAAGCATTCAAAATCACGCAAAAACTGCACTGTGCATATCGACCAGAGGCTTCTGGAGTGGTAGAACAGATAAATGGCACAATCAAATCAAGATTGGGAAATATGTGTGAATACACTCAATTGGAATGGCCTGATGCATTGCTGCTTGTGTTGATGGGACTCAGAAGTATTCCAGACCGGAACACGGGCTTGAGTCCCCACTAAATACTAATGGGAAGAGCAATGCGGCAAGCATGTGTACCAGGATACAAACTGATAAGCATATCTGATGATTTGGTTCTAGAGTACTGTAAAGAACTGGCTGACCAAGTGCGTTCTATCTCTCACCAGGTTGGGGGAGACGCCGTCGCCAGGCCAACGACTCAAGCACATGACCTGAATCCAGGTGACTGGGTCTTAATAAAGAAACCTACTCTGAAAAGTTGCCTTGCACCAAGGTGGGGAAAGCCACGACAGGTGATCCTGGTAACCACCACAGCTGTGAAGTGTGCAGGAGTACCTCGCTGGATCCATGCCAGCCACACGAAGAAAGTGACAGAACCTGAAGAAACTGAAGCTGAAGGTTGTGCAGCCGAGGGGTCCCAAGATATCAGTCCTGAAGTAGCTGAAGAGGAACAACCGAGCTCCAGTCAAGATGATTGGGTCCCAATAATCGACGTGACTATATATCCTGTGAGAACTAGAAGACAAGTTTATTTAGATAGACAGTGGGATAGTGAGGACGAGACAGGTGAAGAAGAGGGTACTCAGATCATCGAAATCCAAGTCAAATCTGAGATAGGGAGAGAACAGGAAATTGACATTCCACCCAGAACTCCTGAGCAAAGAGAGGGACAGATAGAAACTAGGGCGGAAGTTGGAGCGGAAGAAAATCAAGAGTTCGAAGAGCTTGAACAGGACCAGATAGGACTAGACAATTGTGTTCAGGAAGAAGAAATCGAAACAGATCAAAGCCAAATTCAGCATACACCTGAACAAGGCCAGTTTAGTGACCAGGCAGAAGAAACTGATGAAAGACCTGGACCTAGCCAGTTAGGGGAAAATACAGAAGACGAGCCTGATCCAAATGTGCCACAACTGAACGAAAGCAAAAGAGTGTTTGAAGAAAGTCAAGACACAGTGCCAGTTAAAAGACTCAGAAAAGGTGACTCAGTACCTAGATTTGTGAAAAGACTGAGATTGAGATTAAAGACAATAAACGAAGAACCTGAACAGATAAATGAGGTCTCAAGTCAAACTGACCCAACTGTGATAAAAGCCAAGAGAAGAAGTGCCCGTATAAAGAAATTGAATAATAAGTATAAGAGTCCTGAATGGACTTACTTCATATTGGAGGAATTTGAAAATTTGGAAATAAGTGACGAGAGTGATGAAGAATTGATTACTGACCAGAGCAGTGAAGAAGCGAAACCCACTTGAAAAGTTACCTCGAGTAAGCAAACTGTGCAGAGTTACAAAGAGGGGTTGAGGCTTCTTTTGAGTCAAAATGTCTGATTCTTCTGTGAATGGAAGACCGAGACGAGGTTGTTTTAAAAACATGCTGCCAAGTATTTTTATGTAGTGCAGCAATAGTACTAGTACTTTGGATAGGACTAACAATAGCTATTCCTTCTATGATGAGTAAAAAGTCTGTACCCAAATAATAACCTACCAGACGATACTGTAGAATCACACACTAGAAATACACCACAAAGAGTAGATGCACTAGACAAACCACTTAGCCTTAAGCAAACAAAGTTAGATTTAGAAGCACCAGATAAAGAAGGATTACACTTTAACGAAATCAAGAACAAAGCTCATTTAAATGTTTTCGCAAACCTGTTAGTACATTATGTAGAAGCTAGGGAAATAGATGATTGTTATGTTTGCATGAAGCTGCCCACTTCAGTAGCTGAAGGTGTGACTTACCACCACTTGCCCTTAACCTATGGAATTTCCTGTAGTATTCTAACTAGTTTATTTTATAGAAGAGGACCTTTACAGTATTACTATTCAAACTTTGATATGACATTTTCTGAACTTCCTGTCCGAAGAAACCTGAACCCTGTACATACAACCAGAGATGTAGAAAAATACATGAGTGATTATTTTCTAACTGTAGGTAAAATAAATATAGATGACGCACACAAAAATAACTTGACCTGTTCATTACACGAAAAAGAGAAAGAGTTTATGAATATGGTAGAGAAAAGAAGAGAAAGTTTCCAAAAGAAAGCTAAAGGCAAGAATCAGAAAATTCCTAAATGGGCTGAAAGCATAGGGAGCACCTCAAATGGTGGAGCTAACGCTGCCATGTTGCTGGATTTCGAAAAGAAAGGGAAACTTTGTCTTCATAGAGAAATGACTAGTTATTATAATAACATATTTATTGGTTCCAGTGAATGCGAACATAATTACAAGGTAATTGTGGGTTGGGGTTTCAAAGATGGGTCAGAGCCTGTGTTTCCTGGAATTTATTATATATGTGGAAATAAGGCTTATTTCAAATTGCCCGACCATTGGTACGGGAGCTGTTACTTTGGTATTGTCTTCCCAAAGATATACCATGTGGGGAAAATCACTGGAAGCACTGAAAAGACTAATGAATTAGTATGTACTAAAAGAGAAAGTGTTGGTGAAATAGTAGGTGATATTTTTAGTGCAACGATACCTACAGTGGGAGTGGCTCTGAATACACACAGAATTTGCAAATTGTCAACAGTAGTGGATCGGTTATCTACTGACACTGCTGGAGGATTCCTGATGGTCAATACCGAAGTGGTTGCGATCAGATCTATGGTTTTACAGAATCGACTTGCTCTTGATACATTATTAGCAAAAGAGGGCGGAGTCTGCAGAATGTTGAAAGCGCAACATTGTTGCACTTACATACCTGACAAAAGTGTACAAATCAAAGGGTATGTGAGGAACATTACAAATTTGGAAAAAGAGCTCAAACCACTGGAGGTTGATAGTGCCTGGAAGAGACTTACTGATGGTCTCTCTGCTGTATGTCATTGGTTTTCTAACCTAGGTAAAAGTCTTTTGAGTAAAGTACTGATGCCAATTGCGGGAATAGGTTTAGCAGTATTCATCATAATTATCTGCTGCAAATGTCGAAAACACCAAAAGAAATACACTGTGAACAAGAGAGGAGTGAAACGAAATGTTGATGAACTTGAATTAGAAGAACTAAATAATCAGATTTATAAAAGGGTGAAAAATTCTCACCCTAATAAAGAGACTGAGAAAAAGCTGAATAGAATGTTTGAAGAGATTGAATTGGGGAAAATGTGAAAAGTTGGCATCTGGTTCCAATAACTGTGATGATATAAAATATATTCAAAGAGGGGATTGATGGAGCAAGGATTCGCACGTAAAGCGACTTGCTTGTAATCATGAACCTCGAATAACGTTAATGAACTAAATCAATCTGTTTGTCTTACTAATTTCCCCTTTATTCTTACATTTTGGGTATCCGAGTGATGCTTGCTTATGTGTTTACTAATACTAATACGCTTGCAACTAAAATGGCTGCTGCTACGCGGGAATTTCTTCTGCGCATGCGTCGGTCATACCCATGTGACGTGACGTACTCGCAGTTCTGGTGGGAACCCTTTTGCACTTGCGCAGTAGCAATAAGATGGCTGCTGTGTGTTCTCACATGCCCGAAGCTTGCACCACGGCTTTTGCTATGCTGTTTGTTTTGCATTCATTCTAATGCTATAGTTATTATAAAGTAATTGGAGTAATATAGGGATTCATGGTATACAGTGCATTCATTTTTTCTGTGTTTTAAAACTGTTTCTTTCTATTTTATGATACATTACGGAAAATCTGGCCTGCTTCCCTTTGCCGCTCTCCATCTTGCTTGAAACTGAGTCTGCGCGAGATCCGAGAGTCTCCACAGAAGTGACCTTTGGAATGAATCCAGATGGCAGCCCAAGCCAAGATGTGCCTGGGTGAAGCCTTCTCATCTAGTCGAAGAAGCTGAAATGTGCTCAGTTAAATAGAATGTACATGTTGATAAATTCACCATTGTTATGTGTAAAGCATATGTCATGGGAACTAAGCATGGGCGGATTTTGCGGATCCACGATTCGCGGATTTAGCGGATCCACGGATCGTGGATCCGCAAAATCCGCGGATTTAGCGGATTTGCGGATTTGGGGGCGGGGCTTCATCGAGTGTGTGGGCGGGGCCAAACGGACGGGGCTTCCACGCGAGCGCACATGCCTCTTGTGTGTCTAAAAGGTCAGAGACCGATCAGAGCAGCATCACAGCGGATTTTCGATGATATATTTGGGAAGAAGGCACATCTGCCCAGCCTCCCAACGCTCATGATTTTTTTTGGGCTGATTAATGAGTCACTGCATTTGCGCTTCAACTAGTTCCAGCGGCCAAGTGTGTGTTACTATGCAATCGCGCCGAAGTGCGCAGGGGTCCCTTGAGTGAAATGTCCATCATAGTGGGTAAATGGCGGGAAGACGGTGCACACCTCGAGTGTGTGGGCGGGGCCAAACGGACAGGGCGTCCATGCGAGCATGCCTCTTGTGTGTATAAAAGGGCAGAGACCGATCAGAGCAGCAGATTAATTTTTGCCCTGATGAATGAGTCACTGAATTTAAGCTTCAACTAGGGCACATGCTTTATTGATATCTGCAAGTGTTTCCTGTTGAGGTTTATTTTTTTGTGCCAGGACCGTCGTGCCCGAATGAACCCTGCCCTTCATATTTATTCAAGAAGACACCACCTTTGAAAATAATTTACGATGGCGCCGGCAAGCTGCCAGCGCCATCCTGCAATAGTTACTTAATTAGCTTCAACAGGAAGCTCCAACTGTTAAAATAAAGCAGGCGCTCGAGCCCCTGCTGTATCTTATCTATTAGAGCTTCCTGTTGAAGCTAATTAAGTAACTATTGCAGGATGGCGCTGGCAGCTTGCCGGCGCCATCGTTAATTAGGCTCGCTTGAACTTTTGACCGCAAAATCCGCTCCGATCGCGGATTGCGGATTTTCGGTAAATCCGCGAGAGTTCGCGGATCGCGGATTCACCGAAAATCCGCAAAATCCGCGATCGGAGCGGATTTTGCGCTCATGCTTAATGGGAACCCGAAATTCAATGGGCGGTCCCAGAAGATGTAAATTATGGGCTTGTGAAAGTCAAATCCATGCTGGTGTGACGACCGGTCCTTTCTTCTGACCAATCGAAATTTGGGATTTTTACACTTGTAACATTTGGGGGGTGGTACACTGACCCGAAAACAGTATAACTAGCCTAGGTTTAGCTAGAGAATTTGTCCGACTTGTCTGAATAGCTGACCTGTCACTGACCCAACGCACTCAATAGCTGATCGAGAACAAAGGTGCTGCGGAGCACTCTGTCCGCATTTCCACAGACCCAATCGGGGTTTTGGAAACCTTAAGTGCTGGCGGAGCACTTTACTGGGGAATTCGATAACCCAATTGGGGTTCTGACTGATAGCTGCAGAGAGGGTGTAGCGCAGGCGTTGCAACTGAACTGCGGGTGCTGGTCTCAACTTTGGTGGTCCTGTCCTGATCCTAATCTGGTTTTCCTGTCCTGGTTTCCTTACTGCACCTGCTGGCCTACTGGCAATCGCTTCCCTTGGGGTTTCTCCTGTCCTTAACTGACCCGTGGCCAGTGTTGGTTTCCACACCGTTCTAGGTAAATATAATTCTGGGAGGGAAACGCACTTGAATCTTTTATCCTTGCTTACCTAAAGTTTTGCTGAGAACATATAAATATATATGTTCTTTTCTTTACCTGTCCTTTTGACAAAATACTGAAGTCGTGAAAGTACATTTTATAAGCATGTTCCATTTTTCCCCTACCTCATAGTTGAATAAAATACTGTCTATAAATAAAAATGCTCCTCCATTCTCTTTACCCACCCTTACTGAACTGAAGAGAACATTCCTGAATTATTAGCGTGTTCCAATTTCTTACCCGTCCTTTACTACATGATAGATTCAGTTTGACATTTTAGATTTATGTTCCTTTTCTTACCCATCCTTTAGGAAATCATAACTGTGACATTCTAGCATGACCCTTATTTCGTCTAGTCCTTTAGAAACTCCATTTTCCAGGACGCTCATTTCCCAGTGTGTTCCTTTTCTTTGAATTTTCCCTTTAGACTTCTAAATGGTTGGCCCTATCTGTTTTCTGCATGGCTACACAATTTTCATGATTTTGGTCATTGATAGTTTACTGGCTGTAAATCTTTTGCTTTCAAACACTGAAGATTAGATAAAGGTTTTTCAAAACTTCCCGTGTCTCTGGATATTATAAAGAGTGCAAATATAATAAATGTTATTGTGGTTTGGTGAACTGCTTATCTTTTTCAGCTAGCACCCTGATCCATTGTGATCATAGGTACCTGTGACGAGGATTGGTAAGTCAGGTACATTGGAAATAAATAGGAAGGAACTGGGTTACTGGTAGTAGAGTGTAGGTTACCCGATAAATAAATATGGTAAATTGAATTTATGGGCCCAAATGTGCATATGGTAAAATTGTTAGTCGGGTGACCTGCGCGCTCTATCAAGAGCATGCCGCTATCTGGAGAAGTGTCCAGTCCACTGGCTTCCGCAAGTTCCCCATACCAGTCCAACTGCTCCGCAGAGTCATCATGGTGTTCCAGAGGGTCCATAGAACCCTCCCATAGCTCTCCTGAGCCTAGCACATCCTCAAAGTGCTTAGGTGACAACATAGAACCCCGGGGTTCAATCGCCACTGAAAACGGCATCGAGCGATGTAGTTTCGGCTCCATGTTATCGGGATGAGGATTGGGCTGGCACCGCCGATGTGCACCAGTGGCGCCGGAGGAGGAAGCGTTGGCATGACCGGTGTCGACCCGGATCTGGGATCGGATCCATGAGGCCCTTTCGGCGCTGTGGACAGAGCCGATGGTGTTGAACCTGTTGGGACCTCTGCCGACCCCCGCGGGGACCAAGGGCTCACCAGCAGGGTCGGCCTGCTCAAATACGCGACACGTGGCCTCGTAAAACTCTTTTATCTGAGAATGGTGCTCCTTACCTCTCTCGTCGACGGACGACAGCCAAGGTAAAGATTGAGTCTACTTGGACTTCTTCTTCTTATGCCTCTTTCCCGAGTGTCCTGAAGACCATAAGTGGGATGAAGAGGACTTAGGGCTCCGTGAGCAGTCCTACAAACTCCTCTTCCTCGATAAGAACTGGGACCTCCGTGGAGTCTCGTTCGACGGTGTCGGCTGCCGGGCCGCAAGGAGCTTCATCGTCCGCTCCCTCAAGGCCTCTGGGCCTCTGGAGCCATGGCACGGCAGTCCGAACACAACTTCGAGTGGTGGTCGCGCTTGACACACCAGAGACAGACAAGGTGGGGGTCGGTAACCGACATCATGGAGTGGCAAGCACTGCACGGCTTGAAACCTGTTTTCCTCAAAGACATCTCTTGCACACAAAGTTGGCAAAATTCCGACAGAGGTTAGCTCTTCCCGGATCGGCGCTTAACTGATGCGGAAAGAAAATAACTGACGTCCACGCGCCTCGGTTGCGCTTATATAGGTAGTGCTATGTCATAACTGACGCTACCAACGTCCACATCCCGTGGAGCCAAATGGAGCCACCCGACGGCACAAGCAGTATTGTTCAGCAAACGTTTCCAGATACAGCCTGACACCTGGGAAATTCAAAGGTAAGAAATTTGCAGCCAGAAGTCTCTATCAGATTTAAAGTTTGGCAGACAGATTACCCAGTCACCGCATTACAAGCGCCATTGGATATAATGCACTTGTAATACGGTGGATATCCATCACATTTGTGATGGAGTAACCCCTCCGCCAAACTCTAAATCAGATTCAACATTTTTATTAGCATGCAGATTTACTGCTAAACCTATGTAGCACACAAATGATAACTTGTGGAAATCGGATATTTGCGCACATATACAATTTGCCAATTAAAGTGTCTTGGTTTGTTAAGGTCTTTATTTTGATCACACTTCAGAATTACAAAAAAAAAATGTGCCTGATTTGAACTTTACTTGCTTTTGATGCAGTTTGAATTTTTTTAAAGTTCTTTACTTGAATTTAAATTGAATTATGTTAAACATTTGACAATCTGCAACTTTCCCTTTTATACTTCCTGTACCCCAGTAAGATTGTCACTCGGTTCACATTAAAAAAAATTCCCTCACTTTGCAGTCAAGGAAAAGTAAACACCAATCCCCACCGTAAATAAGGAGCAGTTTGTCAGTATATATTGCATAACACTTTGCATCTGTCTTTAAATTAAGGAAATGGGACAAGATAAAAACAAATTGTAAATGCCTTTTTATTGTTCATTTCCTTTCTGAACTCCTGCAAGGATTTCTTGGGGGTGCTGCAGCACCTCTCTTACCCCTGCCTCTAGCATCCTTGGTTACGCCTCAGGATCCTGGGGAGAATTACATTCCTCTCCAAGATACTGCAGGTTTCTATTTAAAGTTTTCAGGATGTGATGTGTACTTTTTGAATGTTTCAAAAAAAATGACAGCCTTTGCAATACCAGTGCAAATCACAAAGTTTGGTAGTGGAGTCGAGATGGTCCAATAACCTGGCATTTGGTGCCAGGATTGGGTTAAAACAGGTGTTGCATTTGTATGAAATTGAGGCTTAGAAAAGAAGTTGTTTCTGTGCAACATCACAAACCATCCCAGACAAAAGCATGACTCCTTTTTCTAAAGGATGTGAAACCATTCATCCCAGAAACTAAACTTCCATTCAATTTCTCATACTCTGACAGAGCCATGATTCGCAGACTCCCAAACCTCACACTGCCTCCCTTAAGGGCATCACCTGCTAACCTGCACAACCTTTAAAAACTTCACACCGGTACCCGATCTATCTAGCTCACCATCACCAGATTTAGATTAAGCAGTACCAGAAATAGGCTTTAGCCCTTCTCCACCTATACACCCAGGATCTGAAATAAATCTCTGCCCCCATCAGGTCTTCTTCTTCTCTTCCTCAATATAAAAAAGAGATGAGATAAGACAGCTCTATTAAGAACTTTACATTTTAATGAACGCAATAGCCCACCCACACTTGCAGAACCCAGTAGGGCGTGTGTGTGCAGGTTATTGTTGCTTGGCTTGGCATTTAAAAAGCTACTTGCCAAGGTTCTGCATGTTGCTCGCTAGATCAGAGTACTCCCTGAGGGCAGGGTGCAGTGGTGGGACGAGATAGGGCATGTGCATGGCTGCTGTACATGTACTGGTGGTGATTGGTACAGGATGGTGTGCTCGGTACGGGAGGGCCTGCTTCTCGCACTGGACTGACATGATGGATCAGTGGAAAGGCTATTGAGCTGGATTTCCTACGTACAGAAGAGTGGCAGTATAGAGTTTGATATTGATGAGTTAGTAATGGCAAATCCACAGTGTGTTGCAAAGGTGGGGGTTGTGCCAATACTTTACACTTTGACTTTGAGCCTGACTGCTCTGTGCCAAGCTACCCAAGGGTGAGCACAGGTTATCGGAAAAGTGTATCGTACTCATCCTATCTACAAGGCTGGATTCTGCCTGCCTTCGATGCGTCCAAGCCAGGCAGAAACTAATGAGTCTAACATTTGGCGATCAGCGGTGAGGATAGGACATGTGTTGGCGCAAGCCCTAGCAACGCAGTGTTTTGCTATGACTGCAATGTGCAATATTGTTTTCTTGCCTTGTTTTTTTTCCTGTGGTTTGCCATTCTAGTTTGGAAACCTTTCTGTGTTCACAACAGTCATGTCTAATTCTGGAGAGCCAGCGGAGGTACCTGCGGTAGTGGAGTTTGAGCAGAATACATTGGCGACCTATATGGTAGCCCAGCTCAAAGGTTTCTGCAAAGACCTGAAATGTTCTTTTAACACCTTGAACGCTATGGGGATTTTTCTCCTGAGCTAGGATTCTACAGATACCACTTTACATGACGAGCTGGGCTCGTCATCAGCGTAGCAGGAGGCTACTGCATGACGAGCCCAGCTCGTCATGAGCGTCGAAGGGGTTAAAGGCCTCAGTAGAAAGGAAGAACTGCAAATGGCATTGAGGGCCTGGCAGGCAGGCCAGAGGTACAGCTGAGAATTCTGGGGAAGGAGATGTAGTGGATGCTAAGGAGCAGGAGCGGCTGGAGGTAGCGTAGTACCCTTCAGGTCAATCAGTAGTGGTTCCCCTAGGGGTCTGTCCCCAGAAGAGCTGGAGGACAGGCAGGGGGAAAGGAAGAACAAGTGGGAGCTGGCCAAACTTAAGTGGGAAAGTGAGTAGGCCAAGGTTGCGAAGGAAGAAAAGAAAATTATGTTGGCTCAAGGGTTGAGTATGAGAGAGTTGGACTTAAAAGCCAAGAGGGCTGAGTCCAGGACAGATGGTGTCAGCTTGGTCCAGCACATAGGCTGGACAGGCACTAGGGAAGTGAGTGGCTCTGGTGGACCCTTACCAAGGGTGGAGGGAGGTACGGATAAGCGTGGGCAATATCCCTTGGGGTTGGGGAGGTCCCCTATGCCTCCTCAGAGGAGAAGGGAGGGTAGGAGTAGACAGGATGCCTCCAACTCAGCTCCAGGGTATGATGTATTTTCAGAGGGAGGAGCCAGGGCAGTACCAGGACAACATCTACTGAAGAATTTCCCTAGTGGAGGAAGAACATGGGGGGCGGCTGACATACACGTGCCCCAGGTTAAGGATTCAGGGGTACCCCTCCTTGACGGGGTGCAGAATTTCCAGAGGGGGAGCAAGGGGCAAAATAACTCGCCCCTGTCCAGCCTCAGGATCCTGACCCTGAGATGGAGGACCAGGCTCAGGAGACCATCCCTAGGATGATGAAAGGGAGAGCATATAATGAGTGCGGTGCACCCGGGATTATCCACCACCATCTGATAAACCACCCAGGACAGAGGATTTGGAGTGGACAAAGACCTGGTTCTGGACACTGACAGCTATTGATGCTCTTTGCTGGGTCATGTACCAGTGAACTAGGGCTGCCCGGGGGCGAGGGCAGTAGTCAGACCCCCGGCAAACAGGGGCACTGGGTTAAGCCTGTGGGGAATTCCCAGGGGAGGCTTAGTGAGCCCTGCGAATAGGTGGAACGAATCCAATAGGGTTCTGGGGGTATGGGGTTCGGTCCGGGTGGGCATAGGGCCAGCAGGCATAGGGCTGGCAGGTTCCACTGGGGAGGTGTGCCATTGTCCAGGGTCTATTGCCCAGCGCAGGCGAGTTTATCAAGGCATTAAGTAAACTTCCCTGGCTTTCGGCTGGGTGGGGGTTGTGTTGGAAATGGCCCTTTCTAGGGTGCTTTCTCTCGCCTTTCTGCTTTTGTCTCTAATGGTTTTCCGCTTATCTATGTGCTAGCCTTCGAACTTTGAGCACTTTTGACGCTGCCATTCAGTGTCAAAGCAATGTGCTTGTCATATACATACTGTTGGTTAGTGTATGCATGATTGGCTGATTCAGGTTAGCTGTAAGTCTCTTGTCTTGGGCTAAGACATATACCTAGGGCATGTAACTCAAATGCTCCTCTCTGGGCCAGCAGTACTGGTTGTGCCACCCATGGAGGTAGCTTTTGATACGTGCCACAGGTTTGCCCTGTTGGGGCTTGTGTGTGCAGGTTACTGTAAAAGCTACTTGACAAGGTTCTGTATGTCTCTTGCTATATCGAAGTCCTCCCTGGGGGCAGGGTGTGGTGTCGGGAAGAAGTAGGACCTATGTGCTGGTGTGTTACATGCACTGGTAGTGAATGCCACTTGATGCTGTGTTCAGTACGGTAGGGTCTGCCTCTCGCATTGGATTGACAAGAGGGATCGTTGATAGGCTAGATTACCGGCATGCATAGATGAGTTAGTAATGGCAAATCCTCTCTGGTGGTGTGAGTGGATTAGACATTATTAACATGGAAATACCCCTTTGAGAAAGTGGACATTTTTGTGCTTGTGGCTTTGTGTTTCTGTCAGCCTGTCTTCAATCCACATCTGGGTGCTGGGGAGGGGGAAGCTACATCTGTGCATTCCTTACAAGACAGTCATAAACTAGGGGCTCAAGGGAAACTGAAGACCTCTGACTCCGAGGGGCCTTCCTGGGATGGATAAGAGGGGGCAGAATTAGCCCCACTAAAAATATATTGATCAAGCCTCCCAGGGTAGGATGACAGACAGGGCAAAATTTAGAGATGGCCCGTGCATTTTTAAGATGGCCCTTTGAACTGATCTCATTTTCAAAGGCCACTGTGGGTATAACTACAGGGTCTCTGCCCTCAGGAGTTAGAGACGCTTTGGGAATTGGACTCATACTACGCTAGTTTAATGCTGGAGGAACCATTAGGGCAACAGGGACTGCAACTGGATTATTCGAGAGACTTGTGATGGCCTGGGGCTTGTCGTGCTCTAGGAAGGGGACTACCACTTGGTGGATTTGCCTGGATGTTGATGGCCTGCAGCTAATTGCCAACTGTCGTTGTTCGGGTTCCTAAGCACTCTAAGGGACCGGTTTGCTGGCTGCCTGTCCATGAGATCCCAGGGACAAAAAGGATCTCCCCATTTCCACGAGATTGTATGGACTGCGCAGAGTGTGGTGGAAATGGGTGGAAGTGATCACTGGTTGGGAGAAGGACCATCCCGGCGTGTGTAGCAATCACACTGTGCCAAGGAGTGTGCTCTTAATGATCTGTGGCCCACCTAGGGGTGAAATGGCGTGAGGAGTTTGAGGATTGTGGGGAAAGTTTGCTGAGTCCAAGGCACCCAAGCTTACAATCGGAAACCTGTGCTAGCTTTCACTCCACAGCGTGTGGTGTCCGAGAGTTGTGGAGGGAAGTTTGCTGAGTCTGTGGGACCTGAGCTGGCAGCCTAGACTGTCTCTGACCCCCAGATTGGGGGGATGCCAGTGCTTGACATAGCAGCCTCAGTCCGAGGCCGTTTGCTCCCTCTCCCCAGACCCACGCCACAAGGTACTCTGTTGTTGAGAGTATCGTGACTGGGCCAGCAGGGTCTCATTGTTCCTTGTGTGCACACACGGTCAGTTGCCTGGAGCAACTGCAGCTTGCACTTCCGCCGGAGGGGAACCATTGTCCACACTGGAAGTTCACCCGCTTCTTGTGTGACAGCCTTTTTCCTACAGGGGTGGATAGTTAGAGAAGGTGCTGCTGTGTGTCTGCGGACCTAATTTGGAGGAACTATAGCACGTAACTGTGTCCTTTTGCTTTAGGTGGTCTCGACAATCTAATCAAAGTGTCGCTGGCTGGTGCAATGTGTATAGTTTGCTGGTGTAGTTTGAGTTGCATAGGGGCTAGGTCACGATGCGTAGTCAAAACCTGTGATTTATTGACTGCTACAACTGTACAGGGCCTGCGATAGTGAGAATGTCGTGTTTTAAGATAATGTGTTAGTGGCAAAGTGGATTTCCTCTGAACATCGTGCATATATGTTTATGTCGCTGTTGATGTGGGAGGGATTGCTTGGATCGTGAACTCCTCTGGGAAGTACGCACATGGGTTTATGTTGCTTATGAGGCTGAGGGTATAACAGGTCAGGTGAATACTTTTGAGAAGTACATATTTGATAATGCCATTCTGCAGCTAATGGAAGAATTCGACATTTCCATATAACTGTAAAGTATACATCCAAAGTGTATGTGGTTTTGATTTAAATGTGTGCATAATGCAAAGCCCAGTGTTTAATGCAGACAGTGTGGAGTGGTTTTTTGTAGTGTGGCGTGTTTTTTTGTAGTGTACACAGTGTGTTACGAGGGTGAGGGTTGTGCCAATAATTTACACTTTTACCCTGAGGATAATCCTGACTGCTCTGTGCCAAGCTACCCATGGGTGAGCACAGGTTATCGGACACATGTATCATACTCATCCTATCTATGACAGTGATTCTATCTGGTTTTGATGCGTACCAGCCAGCCAGAAACCACTGGGTCTAACACCTCACCACTCCAGCTTGCAATGATGTAAACAGGTGCCTATGCAGCATTTCCTATGCCTACGCCTCCAAAAATTTGGCAAGTAGCTAAAGAAGTCATGCCAAATGTAGCAAATAGAAAAACCTGTGATTTGCCAAAACAAAGGGCCTGATTGTGGCTAGGTGAACTTTAAAAGACGCATGTACCAAACCTGATCTGGCTATTGACAGTAGGTAAAGTAGAATCTGTTCAGGTGATACTTTCAAGGGATGCAGGTTAGATTACTGACACCATGAGCATAATCTCTTCCACTTCAACCTGTACATCTTGTTTGTTGATTCAGCTCTTGCTTTAGCCAAAATTTCTCTACAGTCTTGAGAGAGATCTACGTCTTGGAACTTGTTGAATTCAGGAGCCATGCATGTAATTCGAGAGGCTGCCACCGGATGTAGGATTTAGCCACTGTCCCTCGTTAAGAGATTTTGAAATGTCAGGAGGCGAATGGGTTTTGACTCTGACATCAATACGCGCTCCATAAACCAATGCTGCCTGTGGCATTTGGGAACTATTAGAATGAGGCGACAGGGTTCCAACTTAATTTTGTGGAGAATCCTCAATATGAGAGGGAAAGGGAGAAAAGCATATGCATAAATCCTCGACCATCTCATTGAAAGGGCTTTTCCCCACGACCCTGGGTGTGGGTATCGACTGGCACAGAACTGGCATTTGGCGTTCTTGTCTGTCATGAAAAGATCCAACGCTGGGTTGCCTCACCAGAAGGATATTTTGTCCACTTCCGCTTGATCCAGTTCCCACTCGTGGCAACGGTCTGTGGATCTGCTGAGGGTGTCTGCTAAGATATTGTTTATGCCCGACACATGCTTGGCTTTCAGTGATATCTTGTGGGTTGCATGCCACCTCCACAATTCTTGGGCTTCCTGAGATAGCATTAGTGATTAGTGAATTGGTACCCCCTTGCTAGTTGATCTAATATATGCTGGTTGCATTGTGCGTACCGACCAGCACAGAGGCTCCTGCTGTACGTTGAAGAAAAGCCTGGAGGGTAAGAGATATCGCCTTTAGTTCAAAGTAATTGCTATCCATTGTAGTTACCACGTTCCTTGTATCTGTAGGTCCTGTAAGTTGCCGCCCCAGCCCTGTAAGGATGCATCAGTGGTGATGATGAAATCTGGTTGTGAAGTCAAGAAAGTGAGGCCTTGCAGTAAGTGAGGATTTTGAGACCACCACAATCACATCTCTGCCATCCTTGGGGTGAAGTTTATCAAGGTGTCAAACGATCCCTCCGCCTGGATCCATTGTGCTTGTAGCTCCTCCAGCAGTGGTATCATCTTGAGCCATGCCAGCGGGATCAGATTAATTGCAGACAAGACCAAGCCCAGTAACGACATGTACATCCGCAATGAAACTGACTTTCTTTTGGAAATAATTAGAGACAAGTTTCATAGTCTTATCTGTCTGTTTTGGGAGAGAAAGGCTTTGTTTTGCTTTGTATTCAGATTGGTTCCCAGAAACGCTATTGTTTGACTTTGGCTAGTTGAGGATTTTGGATAATTCACTGTGAGGCCTAGTCTGTGAAACAGTGAGAGGCAAGCGTTGGTAGCTCTGGAAACTTGCTGTGGCATTGAGGCTTTTATCAGCCAGTTGTCTAGGAAGGGGAATACCTGATGACCTTGTCTTTCAGTGTGGCTGGTACTGGGGCTTATGCGTACAACTGACTTGAAGCCGAAAGGGAGGACTCAGAACTGGTAGTGGGTACAGACTGAAAACCTATCTTAAGTGTCTGAGACACTTAACCTCAGCGCACTGTCGCTTTGCGCGGTTGTAATACAAACACTCCGCCTTAATTTTTACTCAATTAAACACAGTTGTTTGTTTTCAAGATATACAGTTTATCAGAAAATGATCAAAAGATGATAATTCAGTAACTTTTCCTCAGTTACAAAATGTTTTCATATCCCTCATCAAGCCGGAATGGAGGCCGTGGAATGGGCTCTGCTACAACAACCCTCTGTAAAGGCAGAAAAAGTTTTCATTTTGGAACTTTTACATTTTTGTTTGTATCACAGTTATTTTCAATGGTCATCAAAGTTTTATCTCCAACAGAACGGCACGTCCATGGGATTTGCTGGGGCCCCGGCATATGCTAACACCTTCATGGCTAAATTTGAAGCCGACCATATTTACACAAACATTGTTTGGAATGAACATGCAATTTTATATCGTAGATTCATCGACGATATATTTGTACTATGGTCTGGAACCAAGGAGAGTCTAGAATTTGAAATTGCCAGACTGAACCATTGTGAAGACAACATTGAATTTACTCATGCCATCAGCGACAAAGAACTGCCATTCTTAGACGTTTTGATTAATATTGAGGATACTCAGATCAAAACGAAAGTTTTCAGAAAAGAGACTGATGTAAATAATTCATTGTTATTTCATAGTTTTCACCCTCAAAACCTAAAGAATAACCTACCAGTATCGCAATATATGCGGATCAAAAGGATCTGCTCTCAAGAGGAAGATCTTAAAGAGAATCTCAGAATCCAACATCAACGCTACAAAGAAAGAGGTTACCCTGATGAAATTTTGCTCAAAGCAAAAAACAGGATAGATTCAAACAGCAGGGAGAATCTACTAACCCAGAAACCAAAAAAAACCACGGACAGACATGTGTTTGTATCTAAGTTTTCAACTTCATCTCAAAAATTGAAAACAATTATCAATAAACACTGGGATCTCTTGAGGAATGAAGATGATTTTAATGGAATTTTTGACAACAAACCAATTTTTGCATATACAAGGTCGAAGAACCTTAAAGAACTACTGTTGACTCCTACAAGAGACACAGAAGTGTCCAATAGAGGGATGAAGAAATGTGAGAATTGTGTTCATTGTTCTAATGTGATCACAGGAAAAACATTACATCATCCACAAACTGGAAAAGCCATGGAACTGCACTATAATGGAGACTGTAATTCAAAATTTTTTATTTATTACATTAAGTGTCCCTGTGGGAAAATTTATGTAGGTAAAACGGAGAGAAAACTCAAAACGAGAATTACAGAACACAAAAGCACAATAAGAAATAAAAATGTTAAAAGTAATCTGGCAAAACACTGGAATGACAATAATCATGGCATAGCTCAGATCAGGTTCTCCATTCTGGAAGTTGTTAAAGTTCATGAGGGGGTTGATCTCACCAGATCCCTCCTCCAGAGAGAAATACATTGGATAAGGTTTTTGGTCACCCAGGAACCCAAAGGGTTAAATGAAAAAATCGATTTATCATGTTTCATATGAGTCTGTTTTACCCATGTTGTCTGTTTCAGCTTGATGTCTGCTTTTCTATAAAATGTCATGACAATTGAATAATAGTACGAAAATGATGCCTAGTAGGAGTATTCTATTAAAAACACACACTTTCTCTTTTTAGGGTTCATTTCATTTTCATTTTCATTTTTATTTTTCATTCAGAGGCTTTAGCGTATGATTATCGAGTCGTTTTCGACCCTTTGTATATGGCGCCCGTAGTTTAGGGATCTTCAGCTGGTCAGTTGAGTCCTTTGTTAGTGTTCATACCCCCAGCCACCACGCTTTGTATTGAGGAAGACCGCGGTGCGTTTCACACGGCGAGTCGGTGCATTGAGAAGCCGCTGTAGTGCAGATCCGAGGTGTGGAGTAGAAGCTTGAAGTATAGTTCCTCTGATTACGGTAAGGGGTTCTTAAATAATCCGTCCAGGCAGACGCGACTTGGTTGTGAGGTTTCTTTGAACCCAGAGTTGAGTGACACGGTTTGTCATTGCAGATCAGTTAAGACCCTCGCAAGAACAGAACCCTATGTTTTATGGCACCGAGCGTTTACAATAAGGTAAGAGAGAACCGCGCCAATTGCCAGTTAGTTTACTCGGACCATTTGTCAGTTGAGAGCAGCTTCTTACCATGGTTTTCCATACGTTTTTCACACGTTTTATGGTCTAGATTGAAGATACAGGTGATCACGACATCAGTAAGTTTGTTTTTCCGTGATTTTGGGTCATTGCTTGGCACAGTGAGGTGCATTCACTGAGGTGACGGTTATGTGTGTTTTCACTCCGCTAGCATGTTTTCAATGACGTTTTTGGACACCTTGTACATATTGATGTTTTGTTTTCTGTCTCATCTATGACTAATAGAGTAACCCATACACATAATTCATTTCACAGGCCCCTGAGGAAGAGCTCGTTTGAGCTTGAAATGCATTGGGCACCAAGATAAAGTCATCTATTGTCAATGTTTAAAAGTCAATGTTTAAAAAAGCAATAATGTGAATTTCATTTCATTGTACAACTATGCATTGTATGAAAACATTTTGTAACTGAGGAAAAGTTACTGAATTATCATCTTTTGATCATTTTGTGATAAACTGTATATCTTGAAAACAAACAACTGTGTTTAATTGAGTAAAAATTAAGGCGGAGTGTTTGTATTACAACCGCGCAAAGCGACAGTGCGCTGAGGTTAAGTGTCTCAGACACTTAAGATAGGTTTTCAGTTGCAGGCACGGATAAGACAAACGTGCTACCTTAGCGGCACGCTGAGAAGAAAAATAAAAAATAAACTAAAAAAATGTAGTATAATTTGTTGAACCGTTGATAAACCTCGAGTGCTCCTCCTACCCACTATTCAGTGGGTACAGACTACAATGACGCAGAAATATCTGTGTGCTTGAGATGTGTGCGGATGTGAAAATACGCATCTTGTAGGTCCTGAGAGGTCATGTAGTCTCTGCTGTTTAGCAGGTGCAGGATATCGGAGAGAGTTATCATACGGAAGCATTGTTTGCGTAAGAACTTTTTCAGTATGCTGAGGTCTAGGATGGGTCTCCATTCCCCTGTTTTCTTGTGTATATGGAAAGAAATGGGAATAGAATCCCGTGCCTCTCCGATAGTAAGGGACTTTATTTACCACACTCATGACCAGCATAACAAGCACTTTTTTCTCAATAGGTGTAGTTGAAGAGTGTGCGCACCCTTTTGGAGGATGGTTTGGTTGCCTCTGTACAAGCTCCAGCGTATGTACATAATTTACGAGATCTAATACCAATTTGTCCGATGTTATTTCTTTCTGTTGAAGGAGGTACTTGGAAATAGTTACACCCATAGGATGGTAAATGTAAATGTAAATGTCATGGTACTTATAGAGCGCACTGTCACCAGGCGGTCACCTTGCGGTGTCGCCTATTCGGCTTCTTGGCGCTGATACTCATACAACTGTGGAACCCCTCCTGGCTTTCCCTGTGAAGTGTCCACTCCTGGGCACCCCCAGGGTGAAGCCAGGCATCCTTAGCGCTGTTGGGGCTGGTGTGTAGGCTAAGCAAGCTATTGCCCAGAGTTGCAGCGTGGGGCCCGTGATTAGAATAGGCACCGAGGCGAGAATTAACAGGTCTGAGGAAATTGAGCCCGAGACCCCGCCGAGGCGGGAATCGAACCCTGGTCCCTGGCCGAAACTCTGCATCAGGGTCTGCCGCTCTAACCATTGAGCCACACTCCTCCTCCAGTGGATGTAGCGGGACTTGGTCTAGGTCACTGTTTACAATCTGTATTCCGACATTGGGGGGGTTGCTTCCGGTGTGGGCCTTATTTGTTATAGGCAGCCGAGGGCAGAGACTTACATGGAGCCAGCCATTGAGGCCTAAAACCACCTGGCTCCGACAGGTGGGGGGGGGGGTACAAGCCTGCTGAACAGATGCACACAAAGCAGTTAGTAACAGACTAGAGTTTGAAGACCCTAGTGTGATCATAGAGAGAAGCTGCCGAGACAGCAACGTCTCTGGCAGGTGTGTCTGCACTACCAGATATCCGCAGATGCACTCGCAGTGGGCAAGGTAACCTCTGGCTTAGGAATAGGAGATTTTTCAATGTTTCCTGTAATGAATAAATGAAACCAAACAAGTTTTTGAAAGAAATTTTAGAAGTTAGTGACTATGTCCCTCCTTCACATGGCTTTCCCATCAAGTAACAGGCCCAGAGGAGGGGAACTCTGAAGGGCTGCAACATAAGGATGAAGGGATTCTATGAGCATACAACCCTCTATGTAAATATTTGTTTCAGATCCTATGTGCTGCTGATGTTGACTGCAGCAGGTCTTCACCGAAAACCTTTGGTACAAATGTGGCTATACATTTCTAGGATGATAAAATATCTAAACACATCTGAATGTACATATCTTACAACAGAGACGACAATGATTAGATATAGAGTGATAAAATGTGGATGACAAAGAGAAAAGAACCCTCGACAAAGATATCTCAAGACAGAATGCACATCCCAAGTAAACACAACTTCAGTGAGAATGCTTATATTGAGATTTGTAAACAGAAATCCCCTAGAAAAATCGTGAGATTACCTTACATAGCATCTTTTTAGAAAAGAGATTCATGATTACCCTTTTTCTCGAGAGGGGTGACACCATCAGCGGTCTCCACTTCATTTTTCTCAGCATGCATTAGGTCACTTTCTTGGTCCTCGGGCTCATGCTCAGATAAATCTGCAAAGAAGAATAGTACACAATAAATGACTGAGCACAAACAAAGCTGGGAAAGAATTAATGACTGCGCAGAAAGAGAGCCAGCAAACAAGTAATGACTGTGCACAGAGAGAAGCAAGCAAAGAATTAATGACCCATACAGGACCCCATGTTTTGAGCTAAAACCTTTCTTGATCCCATGTCAGAGTAGATCTTTTACAGCCTATTCATAGAACGACGCTGGTGGCCGCAGTACGCTGGAGCTAAGGAGTACAAGAGAGCCTGATGTCATAGGCATTGCATTTTGAGACTTACATGGAGCCAGCCTAACACCACCTGGTGCCGACAGGTGTGGGGGGTGTACACGCCTGCTGAGCAGATGCACAGGAAGCGTTAGAAACAGACTACAGGTTGATGATAATTGCCCAATGTGATTTATGCGTAATGTATTTATGCATCCTACTTTATACCTCTACCAGTGTTTTAGGATTAGGAGTTGTTTTGCCTAGTAGGGGGAATGCCAGTTAGTTTATGTTTCACTGCGTGACCTATGCCTATGGTGATTAGTCTTGTGTAGTGTGTTCCTACCTTTTACCAGTGGTTACTGGTGGTGTTCTACAATTTTTATTTTGTGCTACAGTTATTCTATGTTCTACATCTACTATTTCTACTAAGTGCTTATTCTGACAGTGGCCCACGTGGCCCTGTCACGTGTAAATAATCCCCTGTAAATACTGCCCAGTGCCAGGTGGCACAGTGTATATGTGTGATAATGATCTAATATGTTTTATGATAATACAAAGGCTATTTTTATATATAACCTTGTGTGGAGTTCCTTTTTGTGGTGTGCCTAGTGTGTTGCTGCTGTGTGTGTGTGTTGCGCAAACACTTTACACATTGCCTCCGGGATAAGCCTTACTGCTCCTGCCAAGCTACCAAGGGGTGAGCAGGGGTTATCTTGGCGTGTAACTTCCTTGCCCTGACCAGAGTGGTGGTCTCTGCCTGGCTTTGGCGCAAGCCTTAGCCAACCAGAGATCCCATTTCTAACAGTGAGGATTTTGAGACCACCACAATAACATCTCTGCCATCCTTGGGGTGAAGTTTATCAAGTAGTCAAATGATCCCTCCACGTGGATCCATTGTGCTTGTAGCTCCTCCTGCAGTGGTATCATCTTGAGCCGTGCCAGCAGGATCAGATTGATTGCAGGTCAGACCAAGCCCAGTAACGACTTGTACATCCGCAATGAAACTGACTTTCTTTTGGAAATAATTAGAGACAAGTTTCATAGTCTTATCTGTCTGTTTTGGGAGAGAAAGGCTTTGTTTCGCTTTGTATTCAGATTGGTTCCCAGAAAAGCTATTGTTTGACTTTGGCTAGTTGAGGATTTTGGATAATTCACTATGAGGCCTAGTCTGTGAAACAGTGAGAGGCAAGCGTTGGTAGCTCTAGAAACTTGCTGTGGCATTGAGGCTTTTATCAGCCAGTTGTCTAGGAAGGAGAATACCTGATGACCTTGTCTTTCAGTGTGGCTGGTAATGGGGCTTATGCGTACAGCTGATTTGAGGCCGAAAGGAAGGACTCAGAACTGGTAGTGGGTACAGACTACAATGACGCAGAAATATCTGTGTGCTTGGGATGTGAAAATACGCATCTTGTAGGTCTTGAGAGGTCATGTAGTCTCTGCTGTTTAGCAGGTGCAGGATATCGGAGAGAGTTATCATACAGAAGCATTGTTTGCGTAAGAACTTTTTCAGTACGCTGAGGTCTAGGATGGGTCTCCATTCCCCCGTTTTCTTGTGTATATGGAAAGAAACGGGAGTAGAATCCTGTGCCTCTCCGATAGTAAGGGACTTTATTTACCACACTCTTGACCAGCATAACAAGCACTTTTTTCTCAATAGGTGTAGTTGAAGAGTGTGTGCACCCTTTGGAGGATGGTTTGGTTGCCTCTTTACAAGCTCCAGCGTATGTACATAAATTACGAGATCTAATACCCATGTGTCTGATGTTATTTCTTTCTGTTGAAGGAGGTACTTGGAAATAGTCACACCCATAGGATGGTAAGGAGTGGATGTAGCGGGACTTGGTCTAGGTCACTGTTTACAATCTGTATTCCGACATTGGGGGGGTTGCTTCCGATGTGGGCCTTATTTGTTATAGGCAGCCGAGGGCGGAGACTTACATGGAGGCAGCCATTGAGGCCTAAAACCACCTGGCTCCGACAGGTGGGGGGGTGGGGAGGGGGGTACAAGCCTGCTGAACAGATGCACACAAAGCAGTTAGAAAATCCCCTAGAAAAATCGTGAGATTACCTTAGATAGCATCTTTTTAGAAAAGAGATTAATGATTACCCTTTTTCTCCAGAGGAGTGACACCATCAGGGGTCTCCACTTCATTTTTCTCAGCATGCATTAGGTCACTTTCTTGGTCCTCGGGCTCATGCTCAGATAAATCTGCAAAGAAGAATAGTACACAATAAATGACTGAGCACAAACAAAGCTGGGAAAGAATTAATGACTGCGCAGAAAGAGAGCCAGCAAACAAGTAATGACTGTGCACAGAGAGAAGCAAGCAAATAATTAATGACCCATACAGGACCCCATATTTTGAGCTAAAACCTTTCTTGATCCCTGTCAGAGTAGATCTTTTACAGCCTATTCATAGAACGACTCTGGTGGCCGCAGTACGCTGGAGCTAAGGAGTACAAGAGAGCCTGATGTCATAGGCATTGCATTTTGAGACTTACATGGAGCCAGCCAATGAAGCCTAACTACACCTGGTGCCACCAGATGGGAGGGGTACAAGCTTGCTGAGCTGATGCACACAAAGCAGTTAGAAACAGACTACAGGTTGAAGATCCTAGTGTGATCATAGACAGAAGCTGCAGAGACACAAGGGGCTCCGGCAGGTGTGTCAGCATTCACAAATATCTGCGAATACCTGTGGGCAAGATATCTTCTGGATTAAGAATTGGACACTTATTTTCCTGTCATAAATAAATTAAAACAAATAAATATGTTTAACTTTTTCCGGCCATAAATGAATTAAACATATATAATAATAATAATAATAGGAATCCCCTAGAAAAAGCGTTAGATTACCTTACATAGCACATGTTTAGAAAAGCTCCTGTGTGCCTTTAACCTGAGACGAGGGTTGCCTCCTTGAACTGTGAGGTTCTTCATATTGTGCCCTTGTTTTTGCATGTAAAGTGCATGTGCAGAGCTCTTAAAACGCCTACTTACCATGGACATTCTCTATCCCGATGCCACTAAGTTTCTTCAATATCGGTTTTAAAACTTTTGATCCCTGGAAAGCTCACTCAACCAAGTGGTTATGGCTCGTCTGCAGGAGCGGATGTGAAGTTACAAGAATATTGGTTCAGTAGATTTTCCCTTTGGGCCATGACCACAGGGCATAAAAAAAGATGTGCAATGCTGACTCTTGTTTGTATCCGCATAGACGTCAAACTGGGTTAGGTGACAGGCCTTCCCGGTTGGAATAAAATCTTTGATGTCAATGTGACCGAAACGGTATAGCATGAACTGATATTTTAAAGCTGGTGAAAAGTAGGCTAACATGTACTCCTGGCGTCTCAAGTTGATTACTGTTCAAGCCTAACATCTCTTTGCAAAGTGATTCTTATCACTTAAATGAGAAAGCTATTTGGTTGAAGAGTTAGTTACTCGTCAAAAGGCTGCTCTTTCCACGTTACTGGCCCATGAGTCTCGGAGGCCCAGTTCATCTACTGCCTGCTCTAAGTATTCTCCCAAAGAGTTTTTTTTGTTTGTTCTTCAACTGTTCCTCGATTTCAATCAAACCTTGTTTATTTTAGAGAACCCCTCTCAGAAGCGCGCAATCTCATCATAATTTGACAAGAGCGTTTTTGAAAATTTAGGCCAGATTCGAGGCGAACCTGGGCTGGAGATTATACTTTTGGTATGGAGAATATTGCTTTGTAGGCTTTTGTTTGGAGCTTGTTGAGCATTTCCGTTTCCCCCCCCAATTCAGGATTTCCATACCATGTGTCACTGTTGGGATGAAATTGGCGGCCATTACAGTTAATAAGTGACCAACGTGAGGGGCAACTGAGTTGCTTTTTCAACAGCTTGAAAGAAAATATTAGCGAATGTGCTTTTCCCTGTAGGGCAATGTAAGCGTGGGGTGGGAGCGGACCGGAATAAAAAGCGCGGAGGCCGTATGTAGTGGGCTATCTCGTAGCCGGTGTTTATTCAAATACAGAGTTCCAAGGGTAAAGTACAAGGGAGAAGAGGGTTCTATGATTGTGGGTTCCGGGATCGAGGGGATGAGCCTTCCGGTGGTGATAGTCCAGGGGCGAATGTCGGTCTTGACTGGAGTCGTGTGTGGTCCTGTAATGCAGCAGTCGGTTCAGCTCCCGGACGGTGGTTCCTCGGAGGTGGGAAAAGGAGAGAGAGAATAGTGGCCGTTAGTTCTGTCGGTCAGGCCCAGGGGATGCAACTGCTTCCTTCACCGGGTGTGTGGGGACTAGAGCGAACATGAGGAGAGGGAGGGGTAGGTAGGAGAGGGGAGGAGACAGTACGGACAAGTCGGAGGGTGCTTCTGTGCCGGGACGTGGGGGAAGGGTTTCCACACTCGTGATCGTGCCACTCTCACACAACTATATACTCTATTTACAGTGCGCGGTGAAAAGTGACTGGGGGACGCTACTTTACAAGGGTCGTATTTACAGCCTACTATTTACACACACTTGGAACTGGTACTCACTTGGCCCGCCGCAACTCCGTCCTTGAGTTGCGGCCGCTCTCCAGCGTCCTCCTCTGGAATCCACCAGTCCTCCGTCCAGACCTCGTCTCTTGGTTCGGGTTCGTCTCTCTTCTCCGGGGGTTCTTCGCACGCCGTCTCTTGCCACGAGTCTTCCTGCTTGAACGCGGTGGTGTCGGCTCTTCCTGCTTTTCTGGGGTCCGCCTCCGGATAGAGGGAGGAACTTCCGGGGTCGCGGGGATGCACTTCCTGTGTGTTCCGCGTCGGGACTGGCTCCTGTAGGGAAAGAGAAAGGGGTGGAGTTCTGGTGGTGATGGTTGTCCGGGTAACAGGGAACTGTTGTTGTGATCGGGTCGGCCGACGGGGCATCGGCGCTGAAGGCGCCGTGGTCCCATCACAGGCAACAAGGTGGTATTTGAACTTTGAAGGACATCTGGCAGTCCATATTGATGTACAAAACTTGTTTGTGGCTGCTACTTCGATCTTTTGTCCGCTATGGACCAGGTTAATGAGTTATACTTGGTGTTGACCAGGCGGACCATGTTGGTTTTAAGTTCAGCTCTAAGCCTTGCTGGTCCATATAGATTTTTAGTGTGTTCATAGTGCGTAGCAGGCTAATTGGCGTTTGGCTCAAGTGGACAATATCATTGGCATACTGTACGCATACTATTGGCTCTGTTGCCAAACTAGTGGGACTGCTTTCCTCTTGTGGAAGATGATTTTCTAAGTCAGCGAGGTATAGATTAAACAAACTGGGGGTTAGGATGTTATGTTATGTTATATAGTTTTATAATGCGCGCAGCTACTCCGAAGAGTGTCCCAGCGCGAAACCTGGAGTCACCAGACTAACACTAGGCGAAGAGGTAGGTTTTAAGATGTTTCTTGAAGGCCAAAAGATCTTGGTTATCACGAAGAGCAAAAGGGAGGGCATTCCAAGCCTGGGAGGCTTTCACAGCAAGGGAGCAGCCGCCCAGCCTATGGCGAATGAAGCGGGGCACTTTAGCTAAAAGAAGTGCTGAGGAGCGCAATTGTCTCAACGGGACATAGAAGGAAAACCGCTTGCGTAAATATGCGGGGCCATGACCGTAGAGGGCACAATGGGAAATCATAAGGGATTTAAATTTGACCCGTTCGCCTACGGGAAGCCGGTGCAGTGAGCGTAGTTGTTCGGGCACACTATTCCTGTTGGAAATTCCAAGGAGAAGCCTGGCGGCCGCATTCTGCACGACGTGAAGTTTATTCAAAGCGTAACTCGGGATGCCCACATACAAAGCGTTGGCGTAATCCAAGCGGGAAAGAATCAAAGCGCCGATGACTGTCTCTTTGGCGGGTCTAGGCAGAAGGGGGAGGAATCTCCTTAAAGTTTTGAGGAGGCCAAAGCAGCTGCCTGAGAAGTTCTTTACCTGTGTGGAAAAGGATAAACTGTCCTCGAACCACACTCCCAGATTCGTACCGGATTTCCCATTAGAAGTCGGCAAGGGAAACCCCGGAGGCCAGATCGTATCCCTGAAACTGGGACAGAAATTGCAGTAAAGGAGAATCTGTGACTTGTCTTCGTTACATTTGAGTTGCGCAGTGGCAAGCCACTTGAAAACCGAAGACAAGCAGTGCTGGACAGGTAAAGAGGAGCTGAGTGTCATCCACATAAGCAATCACCTTAGCCCGCAAGTCCTCGGCCAAGTAGACCAGAGGAGTGACATAGATGTTAATAAAAAGGGGGCTAAGGGAAGACCCCTGCGGGACCTCTGTGGCGACCGGTTGTGGGTAGACGTGGCCGGCGACAGCCAGATCTGTTGCACCCGTCCTTCCAGGAAGGACCTAAGCCAGCCCCAGGCAGAGCCCGAGACGCCAACCTCAGTGAGCCGGGAAAGTAGCAGTGAGTGTGGGACCGTGCCAAATGCTGCCAATAGGTCGAGCATTACTAAGGCTGCTCTCCCACCAGCATCCAGACACTCACAAATTGCCTCGGAAACCTCCACCAATGCTGACTCTGTGCTGGAGGAGGATCGAAACCCTGACTGGGCCAGATGCAAAATGTCCGACCCTTTGACAAACTCTGTTGTTGTCTGGTCACCATCTTTTCACAAACTTTGACTATGCTTGGCAGGAGAGAGATGGGATGGTAATTCCCTGGGATCTGGGGTCAAGAGTAGGCTTTTTTCGAAGAGGGAGGATTTTAGCCTGCTTCCAGGCCTCTGGCACCCAAGCCTCAAGAAGGGAAGAGTTTATGATGATATTCACTTCGGGGTTAATGATCTCCTCGACTGCAGCTAGTAGTCTGGCTGTGCAAGGGTTGGCGAGCGAGCCAGTTATCAGACCGTTCAAGATTTTAAGGGAAATAGGCAGATCCACTGGAGAGAAAGCGTGTAAATAAATCAATCAATCAATCAATGCATTTATATAGCGCACTACTCACCCGGAGGGTCTCAAGGCGCTGGGGGGGGGGGGGGGGGGTCCGCTACTGCTCGAACAGCCAGGTCTTGAGCTGCTTCCTGAAGGCGAGGTGGTCCTGGGTCAGGCGGAGGTGGGTAGGAAGGGAGTTCCAAGTCTTGGTGGCCAGGTAGGAGAAGGACCTTCCTCCTGTGGTGGCTCTTCGGATGCGGGGGACGGCGGCGAGGGCGTGGCTGGTCGATCGAAGCTGGCGTTTGGGAGCGTAGAAGATGAGGCGGCTGTTGAGGTATCCTGGTCCTTGGTTGTGTAGGGCTTTGTGTGCGTGGGTGAGGAGCCGGAAGGTGATTCTCTTGTTGACCGGGAGCCAGTGCAGGTCTCTCAGGTGTCCGGAGATGTGGCTGCGGCGGGGGATGTCCAGGATGAGTCGTGCTGAGGTGTTCTGGATCCGCTGGAGTCTCTTCTGGAGTTTGGCGGTGGTTCCGGCGTAGAGGGAGTTGCCATAGTCTAGACGGCTGGTGACGAGGGCCTGGGTGACGTCTTCCTGGTCTCGGTGGGGATCCATCGGAAGATCTTACGTAGCATGCGCAGGATGTTGAAGCACGATGAGGAGACGGCGTTGACTTGTCTGGTCATGGAGAGGGAGGAGTCCAGGATGAAGCCCAGGTTGCGTGCGTGTTCTGTTGGTTTGGGTGCGCTGCCCAGGGCGGGGGGCCACCAGGAGTCGTCCCAGGCGGAGGGTGAGGATCCCAGGATGAGGACTTCCGTCTTGTCCGAGTTCAGTTTCAGGCGGCTGTTCGACATCCATGTGGCTACGTCTGTCATCCCTTCGTGCAGGTTGGCTCTGGCGGTGGCGGGGTCGTTAGTGAGGGAGAGGATCAGCTGGGGCTCGTCGGCGTAGGAGATGATGTTCAGGTGTGCTGGCGTGCGATGGCTGCGAGGGGGCTCATGTATACGTTGAAGAGTGTTGGGCTGAGCGAGGAGCCTTGAGGAACGCCGCAGATGACTTCGGTGGCCTCCGATCTGAACGGGGGGAGGCGGACTCTCTGTGTCCTTCCGGCGAGGAAGGAGGTGATCCACTCCAGTGCCTTCTCCTGGATTCCGACGTTGCTAAAGAGTGGCTAGGAGTAGCAGGCATAGAGACACACAGCAAGGGGTCAGATAAAGACCCAGGGCAGGGTGAAAACGCCGCCTGAATTGTGAGGATTTTATTTATAAAGAAATTGGACAGAGTGTCACACCAGTCCTCTATGGTGGGGAGTGAGCATGACTGCGCCATGAGAGAGGTAAAGCTCTGAACTATTGCAAAGATCTCCTTAGAGTTGTTTTGCGCCTGCTCAATGCGGGCTGCATAATATTTCTTCTTAGCCTGTAAGATTGCAGCGTAGTACGTTTTTTGTCTATGCCTGAGATTACCCTTAGCCAGGGGCAATACTCACTAAGGCGCCAGGCACGCTCAAGTTTTTTGCACTCTTGCTTAAGAGTTGACAAACCGGGGTAAACCAGGGCTTGGAAGGGGATTCCCTAGAGAACCTAGAAGAAGTGGGCGTCACTAGCATATTCATGGAATTGGATACCCAATCTGAGAAGCCCGCCAGGCTCCCATCCAGATCCGGGGGGAGAGTGGGTCTAGAAGCCACCAAGGCAGAGGAGAGTTTCGAGGGTTCATTTTTTTTAAAGCTGGTTTGCGATAGCAGTGGCCAGAAGGGCTGGCCAAGGCCACCTCCCTGGAGAAGTAGGTAAGACAGTGGTCCGACCATGAAAATGGGAGGAGATCTTTGACCGTGATAGGAAAGTTGGAGCAGATTGGGTCGAGAATATGACCCACTTGGTGCGTAGGGAGATTGACCCATTGAGAGAGTTGGGCAAGCTGAAGAATGTCGCCAAAAGCAAGTGAGTCCATGGAGTCAGACTGGTCGATATGAATGTTGAAATCTCCCAGAACCATATACTGGGAGAAGCGAAGCGCCCGTGAGATCACTGCATCACCCCAGGATTGAAGCAAGGCCCTGGCAGAGCCGGGGGGTCTATATATCAGAGAACCGCCAACATAAAATGGGCAGAAAACCAGATACTAAAGAACAAGTTACTTACCTTCGGTAACGCTTTTTCTGGTAGATACAATATCTGCCTGTGGATTCCTCACCTTGTGAATATCCCTTTGCGTCAGCAACATTCGGAAATTCTTTTTGTAGCTTCGCGCCGACGTGGACGATGTCACAGAGGCACGGCATCGCGCGCGACTCCGCTGACATCACCAACACCATAATAGGCCCACGCCGGCGTGATGACATCAGTTCCGCCCTTTTTTCCATGCCTTCGAGGCATACGGACGGACCGATGAAAGCAGATATATATACAGTATACACAGTACACAATGTCAAGATAAAACACACAGTTTGAATCCAATGCAGAAAAACAAATTGCAATAAACATTTCCTTTGACAATAAAAATATATACATTACAGTAACTCAGGCATAGAAGAGTGGACAATGGGGAGGCGGGTGGGTCAGTGAGGAATCCACAGGCAGATATTGTATCTACCAGAAAAAGCGTTACCGAAGGTAAGTAACTTGTTCTTCTGATAGATACATCTGCCAGTGGATTCCTCACCTTGTGAATAGAGTCCCACAGCAGTCCCCACTCCCGGAGGAGAGTGTCCACTCTCCTATACCAGAAAGTCCTGGAGGACAGAGCGCGCAAAGTGGCCGTCCCTCCTCACCTCGGTATCCAAGCAGTAATGCTTCGCGAAAGTGTGGAGGGAAGCCCAAGTTGCCACTCTACAAATATCCTCTACAGGCACCTCCCTAGACAAAGCAGATGTAGAATACTTTGCTCTAGTGGAATGAGCTCTTATACCCTCTGGAGGGTCCTTACCCACCAGGGCGTAGCAGATCTTAATGCAGAGGATAATCCATCTCGAGAGCGTGCGCTTGTGCACCGCCTTCCCCTTCTTGCAGCCAGCAAATCCAATAAACAGCTGGTCATCCAACCTGAACTCTCTTGTCCTGTCCAGGTAAAAGCTCACCGCCCTCTTAGGGCCCAAGAGGTGAAGCCGCTCCTCCTCCTTGGAAGGGTGAGGGGGAGGATAGACGGTAGGGAAGGTAATGGACTGTCCTAGATGGAAGGGAGTTACCACCTTAGGCAGAAAAGCAGCCCTGGTCCTAAGAACCATTCGTTCAGCATGAATGGACAAAAATGAGGGCTTTGAACTAAGAGCTTGAAGCTCATTTACCCTCCTTGCCGAGGTAATTGCCACTAGAAAAATAGTCTTAAAAGACAAAAGTCTCAAGGGACACTTGTGTAAAGGTTCAAAAGGTGAACCCGTCAAGAATGTAAGAACAAGGTTCAAGTCCCATTGAGGCACAATAAAAGGTGTAGGAGGAAATGTATTGGTAAGGCCCTTAATGAATCGTAATACAATAGGAGATTTAAACAAAGAGGGTCTTTGATAGTTGCCACCGCAAAACCCTGCTGGGCCAAAGAAAGTGCAAATTGAAGTATATTGGACAAATGAGCTCTTAAAGGGTCAATGGACTGCTCCCCACACCAAGCAACAAATTTAGACCATCTATAAGAATAAATGGACTTGGTGGGGTCATGCCTGGCCGATAAGATGACATCCACCACATTGTGTGGGAGAGAAAAGGAAATCAGGTTGCCCCGCTCAATCTCCAGGCATGAAAGTGTAAGGTCTGGAGGTGGGGGTGTAGAACCTGCCCCTCCATCTGGGAGAGGAGATCTGCCCTGTGAGGGAGACGGAGCGGAGGGCACGAGGAGAGGTGAAGAAGATCTGTGTACTACACCCTTCTTGGCCAATCCGGGGCGATCAAAATAACTTGGGCCCGGTCTTGGAGAATCTTCCTCAGAGCCCGAGGAATCAAGGGTATGGGAGGAAACGCGTAAAGGAGTTGTGAGCCCCAACTCAACTGAAACGCGTCCCCCAAGGCTCCCTGCATCGGAAACTGGAGGCTGCAGAATGATGGGTAGTGAGCATTCTCACGAGTGGCGAACAGGTCCACCTGAGGAGTCCCCCACGCCCGAAAGACATAACGAACTACCTCTGGATGGAGCCTCCACTCGTGGTCGGCGGAGAACTGCCGACTGAGACTGTCTGCACGAACGTTCAGAACTCCGGCCAGATGATTTGCCATCAGACAAATCTGATGGTCCTGAACCCAGGACCAGAGACGCAGAGCCTCCCTGCTGAGACACTGCGACCCCACTCCTTCCTGCTTGTTGACATGCCACATCGCAGTCGTGTTGTTCGTCAGGACTTGAACTGACTGACCGCGAAGGGAATGGAGGAAGGCCTTGAGCGCTAAACGTACAGCCCGGAACTCTAGAAGGTTGATGTGAAGCAACATTTCCTCTGGAGACCAAAGCCCCTGGATCTCCAGATCCCCCAGATGAGCACCCCACCCTAGAGTGGATGCATCCGTTATCACTGTGGCCACCGATGGAGGCAATTGAAAAGGCTTTCCTTGTGACAGATTGCCTTCCACGCTCCACGAAGACAGATCCGCTGCAGTTTCTCTCGAGATCCTCACTGACTCCCTGAGATCTCCGCTGTGCTGATACCACTGCCTGCGGAGGCACCACTGGAGTGCCCTCATTTGCCAGCGTGCATGGTTGACCAACAGAATCCAAGAAGCCATCAGACCGAGCAGACGAAGGACCTTCAGGACTGGAACGACCGCTCAATTGTAAAATAAAGGAATCATTTCCTTTATTTTACAGTAGTGTCCAGTACCGCACCTATAAACAGGTTGCGCTGGGAGGGCACCAGGTGAGATTGGGTACATTTATCGAAAAACCCAACCTGTGCAACAACGGAGTTGTCTCCTGCAGATGATCGAGCACTATCTCTGGAGATTCTGCTTTGATCAGCCAATCGTCCAGATACGGGAATACCGGTATCCCCGATCTTCTGAGCCACCACAGCCATCACCTTGGTGAAGACTCGAGGTGCAGTAGTAAGACCAAAGGGAAGGACCGCAAACTGGTAGTGTTGCGACCCAACCGTGAAACGGAGATACTTCCTGTGCGACTTCAGAATGGGAATATGAAAATACGCATCCTGTAAGTCGATTGACACCATCCAGTCCTCTTCCAGCAGCGCTTGAAGAACCTGTGCAAGGGTGAGCATCTTGAACTTTTCCTGCTTCAGGTAAAGATTCAAGATCCTGAGATCCAGGATTGGACGAAGTCTGCCATGCTTCTTGGGGATCAGAAAATACCGGGAGTAGCATCCCTGACCCCTCTCCTGCTCCGGAACCACCTCTATCGCACCCTTTCTGAACAGTGCCAGGACTTCTTCCTGCAGGAGCAGCAGGTGGTCCTCCGAACAATAACCCGGCAAGGAGGGTAATTTGGGGAAAATTCCCGAAAGGGAAGAGCATACCCATTCTCCACCAGATTGAGAACCCAATGATCTGATGTAATCAATTCCCAATCTCACAGAAAATGGGTAAGCCGACCCCCCACTGGGCCCACATGATCCGGAATGGTGGATCTAGGGATGCTTTGCTGAGTTGGCAGGAGGTTGGGAAGGGGAAGAGGAGGAGGAGGAGGCTTGGCGACCTCTAGGACGAGCTCTTTGCCTATCCCTGTACGACTTGTACAGCGTATTTTGCCGCTGTTGAGGCTGCTGCTGTGATTGTTTGTAGGCCCGAAAGGAAGATCTGCCAAATCCTCTGAATCGCTTTCCAAAAGAGCCCCTGGTCTGAAGGCCTAAAGACTTTGCCGTCGCTCTGCTGTCTTTAAGTGGCTCTAAAGCAACGTCAGCTTTTTTTCCAAACAATCCTGACTCATCAAAGGGCAAATCCATCAATGCAGACTGAACATCCACAGAAAATTCTGAAGATTTCAACCACGCAGCTCTCCTAGTGGCCACTGAAGAGCCCATCACTCTCGCCACTGAATCAGCCGTGTCTAGCCCACTCTGGATTACCTGCCTTGCCGCAGCCTGAGTGTCAGAAATCACCCCCTGAAAATCCTTCCTATCGTTCTCAGGAATTTTAGGCACCAATTGTTTGACGGAATCCATCAAAGCATGGATGTATCTACCCATCAGGCAAGTTGCATTTGTAGACTTAAGCGCCATGCTAGCTGAGGAAAAGATTTTCTTTGCCGCCTGGTCTTGCTTCCTTGCTTCCTTTTCCCCAGGAACCTGCGGAAAAGCACCCATAGCCTTCTTTGAGCAGGCAGCTTGCACTACCAAACTCTCTGGCAGGGGGTGCGTTGACAAAAAATCCGGGTCACCAGGTGCCACCCTATATCTTCTAGCAACAGCCCTTGAAACAGCAGGAGCTGTCAGAGGCTTTTTCCACACCTCATACATAGGCTCAGCCAAAGCGTCATTAAATGGGAGCATTGGTTCAATAACAGAAGAAGGTGAGTGAAGGATCTCAGTTAGAATGTTAGACTTGTACTCAGCAGTACGCAGAGTAATGTTCAGCAAGTCTGCAGCCTTCTTAATTACAACGTGCTAAGGTATTATATCCTTGGAAGGTACATCAGATACAGAGGCTAAATCCCACTCAGGAGACAGTTCAAGACCACTAGCCTCTCTAAGGTCATCAAAAGGATCCTCCAAATCCTGCAGTTCACCTTCCTCCAAATTCTCATCACGATACCTCTCCTCTTCCAGAAGCCTCTGCGCCTCACGCCTCGACCTCTCCTTCATAAACGAAGTCGACGGATCCGGGACCGACTCCACCGGAGCCGGAGCCGATGCCGAACTCGAAGTCGGGAGAGGCAACTTAAACTGGATTCGGCACCGGAGTCGAGGGTACCGGCATTGATGGATTCAGCGTCGAAGGCTTCGGTGGCGCCGGAAAATGCCAATGCGGAGCTGGAGCTGGCATGAAAGGCATAAAAGGTGCAGGAGCATAAGCCTGGGGGACGCCCAGATTAAATGCTAATGGACCCGTGGGACCAACCGGTGCACCAGAGGGGTACATTGCCCTGGAGTAAACTCCATACATGGCATTCAGGAATTGGGTAGGATCCTGACCTGGAGCCGGAAAGGCTGGATAAAAGCCCCCAGGATGCTCTTGAGAGAGCGGAGACTTCTCGACCTTGGCCTCCACCTCAGGCTGGTGCATCGGGGTCGGCGAACCCGCAGGCAACAAAGCCTCGCCCTCTCCTTCATCTTCTTCACCACATTCGTCTTCATCTTCTTGACCCGAAGGATGGGATGGATTCGGAGAAGGATTCGGCAACTGCTTCGGTGACACAGGCAACCGAAGCAGTTGCCTCAACCTCGGAGAGGCCGAAGCCACCGCCTCCTTTCGAAGTAACTTCACCTGTGACTTCGGCCTTGAACTTGAGTCTTTCTCAGAGTGATGGCGAGATTCATGACTCCTCTTCATATGCTTATTTCTCAAAGACCTCGAAGCATGCGCCGAAGACGACTCCGAGTGCGACCTGGAACGAGACCTCGACCTCGAACGCCGAGTTTGTGACCTTAAACTCTTTTTATCCTTTTTGTTCTTTAATTTCGCTAGAAGGAGTTTCGTCTCCCTCTCCCGGAGTGCCTTCGGAGTCATCTTCTTACAAGAAGGACAATCTTCGACGTCATGATCGGAGCTCAAGCACCAAACACAGCACTCGTGTGGATCAGTGATAGACATCATCTTGCCACATTCTCCGCACGCTTTAAATCCAGTCTTCTTCGTAGACATCATGACAGAAGACAAAGAAAACACCAGTAGAGATACAAAGTAACAAAGTTACTATACAGCTACAGACGATCCCTTGAAAACCGTTAGCGTCGACGACGAGGAAAAAAGGGAACTGATGTCATCACGCCGGCGTGGGCCTATTATGGTGTCGGTGACGTCAGCGGAGTCGCGGGTGATGCCGTGCCTCTGTGACGTCGTCCACGTCGGTGCGAAGCTACAAAAAGTATTTCCGAATGTTGCTGACGCAAGGGGATATTCACAAGGTGAGGAATCCACTGGCATATGTATCTATCAGAAGTCCAAGGCTTCACAGTCACCTCACTAGTTAGTATTTCCCCTGTGGAGGTCCCACTTGTCCATGTACATAATGGCCACTCCACCCTCCGTCCCCCAATGCGGTCTGCTCTAGAGATCTTATAGACCACAGGAGTGGCCAGCGTGACAATCGGGTCAGATGTGTCATCCAGCCACGTCTCTGAAATGAACAATAAGTCCACTGGTTTATCTAGGAGGAGCTCAAAAACATCTAAATGGTGTTTCTTTAGGGATCGAGCATTGATGAGAGCAGCCAAGATAGGAGAAGGTCTGGCGGGCCTAATAGAGGAATCAATAATTTGACCAGAAATAGAAGAGTCTAAGCACAGCCTAAAGCCAACACAGCACAAGTAGTGATCCGACCGGTAAGCAAGTCTAGCAAGCCATGGGAGTTACATGCAGATGGACGAAGTGACCGTAGTGACTTACTAGTGTAACGCAACCTATCCCTGTTGCAGGCCATTCGTTGTGTCGATTTTTTGTTGTGACTCTGCTACCATCTCCTATTTTAACCTGAACCGATGTTTCATTATACAGTGATATAACTGCTTTCAGCAGGTTTCTTAGAATGCCCCAGTCAACCATTTTTGCCTGAAGGCGGCCATGGGGGGACATGGTCAAAGGCTGATTTGAGGTTGACGAAACATGCAAACAGTCGGGTTTTGTACTGTTTTGCTTTTTCAGCCAAGATGGTACGTGCTGTTAAATTTGTAAGAGGCCCCATTCCAGGTCTGAACCCAGTTTGTGTTTTTGGTATCAGGTTTTTTTCGTTAACCCATGCTTGCAGGTCTTTGAGTAAACGTGATGTGTAGAGATTTGCTTCGATGTCAATGAACACAATTAGCCTATAATTGTTTGGTGAGGAATGCCTTCCATTCTTATAGATGGGGTAAAAGATGTTTGCTTTCCATGAATCTGGTATAATGTAAGTACTCAAAATTTGATTAAAAAGGTGAATAGATAGCTGGTTCAGAAGGCAATGTCCTGCTTAAAAAGTGCATTGGGGAGGTCGTTCAGGCCCGCAACCCCTTCTGCCTTCAGTTCCTTTAGCATCTTTCTCTAGTTGCTTGATGTCAGTCATGGGTGGCACATTTTGCTAGTGGTTACTCTTTATTCTTTGGAATTCTGTGAGGTTGGTTTGGTTGATGTGGGTTGCAGGTTCTTGGTTTTCCTCTTTGGTCTCCCTGCCATCTTCTGACCATGACAGCATCAGGTTTTGTTTGTTTTGACTGCCATCACCCTTCTGGCAGTTGGCTGGCAGGGAATACATTTCGCGAATATGTGCTTCCCAGACCTCATCTGCAATCCTAGCATTTTGATGTTGAGCCTGTCCAATTACCAGTCCATTGATCACATGCCATAATTCTTTACAGTTTGTTAATTTGCTGTTCCATAAGAGCTTGTTCCAAATTCCTTCTTGATACCTTCATTTTTATATCCAGCATTCCTTGTGGTATTGTGTTCTTATATCCGCTTTCCTTTTTTAGTATTAATCTTTTTATTGAAAGATTGCAGCACATACAAAACATACCAGCCGATATAGCCATCACATCCTTTAACATAGCAGAAGCTAAGGTTCAAAGGGAACAATCAAGTCCACCAATGCTAATGTGGCTTGAGCTACTTTAAGAAGGCATTGTATATGCTATAACTTGACAGAACAAAAATAAAAACAATTTGAAAACCCCAACCTCATCCCTTCCCCTACCCACCCACTACCCGAGTTCCAAGTCCACCGCCTGTATTATCCGTGCCAATACTACCACTAGCCCTCCACCGCCTAATCTGTGTCAGAGAGGCGCAGCAAACGGAGATATCGAGGGCAAGTGACCTCCCGGAATTCCGAGGCCAACGAGGACAGGAAGGGTTGCCACAGTTCCGCATACCTGGATCCCTCCCCCGCCATAGTCATCGCAAGCTTCTCCATACCGAGCACGTGCCATAAGCGGTGAAGCCAACCATTGAATGTAGGGATATGTGTGGTTCGCCAATGTGTGAGTATATTCTGTATTGCTGAGCCCAGCGCAATTGCAATCAAGCGACCTCTGCGGGAGCGCAACGGGTATGTCAGGGAGTTTGGGAGACCCAGGAAGACGTATGAGGGAAATCACGGAATCTCTGTGTCGAAATGCGCATCTACCTCATCCAATATTTGCTTCCAGTAGGCCTAGAGATGAACACAGTCCCAGAGCAAGTGTACCAATGTACACACCTGACCGCAGCCCCGCCAACATGTCGCCTCTCTGGTGTGATCCTTCGCAAGTGTCCTATCTAGCTCCTTCTCCCATTATGCCTTCCCAGAACTATAGACGTGGGCATATTTAGCCTGCAACATCTTATATAAATCTGATATGAGTTTTTCAATCTGTTTTGCATGTAATCATCCAATGTTCGTACGCCATGAGGTGCCTATCAGCCACCGGGCGCACATGCTCGCTAAGTGCCCAATGTCGCGCTTGCAGATAACGTAGCCTCTCTGACTCCGGCATCCCATAGTCCTGCCTAAATTGAGTGAAGGGGATAACTCCCTCGGCCGTATACATATGAAGAGATACCGGCATCCAGCGGGTCGCCACTTCGCGTAGGCCACCGAATCCATACCCGGAGTGAAATCCGGGTTATCCATTAAAGGAGTAAGCGGTGACGGGAAGGTGGCGAGTTTGTGTTTGACATTGGTTTGGTGCCAAATCTCCATGGGAACCCTTGTGATTAAAGAGGCATACAAATTGGGAGGCCTGTGCCGCTTACGAAGAAATGGGATTTCCTGTAGGGGTCGGCCAGCCACCGCCTGATCCTGGAATAGCCAATGTTTCTCGGACTCCCATCTGCTCCACTCCACTAAGAGGCGCAATTGAGCGGCTTGGAAGTAGAGCAACAAGTCCGGAAGTCCAAGTCCCCCTCCCTCAGGAGGAAGCGTCGCCAGCCTCAGCTTTAGACGCGGCTTCCGCCCATTCCATATGACCTGAGACAATTCCGATTGTGTTTGCTGTATCCATCCAGGTGGTGGCCGGAGAGGAATAGTGTGAAACAAGTATAAGATCTGAGGGAGAATGGTCATTTTGACAGCAGCTACCTTGCCCAGCCATGACAAAGGGTAATGTTTCCACCAGCCCCAATTCCCGCCGAATTTTCTGTCACAGCAAGGCGTAATTAATGTTAACCGTATCCAAAAGCGAGGGGGCCAATTGGATCCCCAGATATGGGATCACACCTGCTGCCCATTGGATGGGGAACAAACTCTGCAGGTATTCTCAAGTGGGTTTCTCCAGGGACAGGTCGAGGGCTACCAACTTACCCATATTGAACTTGAACCCGGCAGTTCGTGCAAAGAGCTCCAGATCCTCAAGGCATGCGGGCAGCGAATCTCACGGGTTAGACAACGAGATCAGGAAGTCGTCCGCGTAGAGGCTACTCGTGTGGACGTAGCCCCCGAATTTGATCCCCGTCACTTGCGGGTTAAGCCTCAGTGTCTGCGCCAGTGGCTCCATGTAGAGGGCAAAGAGGAGGGGTGACAAAGGGCACCCCTGTCTCGTGCCTCTCTCAATAGTGAACCGGGAAGAGGTGTATCCGTTGACGCGTACCGTCGCCTTTGGGAATTTATAACAATTCAATACGAACGTGCGAAACTTCACACCCATTCCTGCCCCCTCCGGGACTTTACCTAAATAAGGCCAGTGGACCCTATCGAACGCCTTTTCGGCATCAATAGCCAGCATCATACATTCCCCTGCGAACGTGTAGCTTTTTCGATAAGGTGCAAGGCCCGCTTAGTATTATCAGAGGTTTGGCGTTCCGGGATGAAACCCGGATGGTCCTGGTCGACTGGGCCTCCAATGTGGGGCGCGAGACGGGCAGCTAAAATCCCTGTGTATAATTTAAGATCAACATTAAGGAGTGAGATAGGGCTGTATGCCCCACATTACGACTTGTCCTTCCCAGGATGACTGCCCCAGGTTCTGAGACGGTATTAAAAAGGCGCGTAAGAAGGGGGGCAACGTGGGCACAGAACGTCTTATAAAAAGACAGCGGGGAAGCCATCTGGCCCGGGCATTTTTGCCAACTTCAGGCGTGAGATGGCAGTGATAACTTCCTCCGGCAGGATGTCACGGTCGAGATGTTCAGCCTGTTCCTTCGTAAGGGCTGGAAGGGGTACGGAGTCAAGAAAGGAAAGTAACCAAGTACTCCAAAGGGGAACTGGCATAGAGATCATCGTAAAATTCACAGAAGGCACCAGTGAATCTTTATCTTCCGAGACGCGCCTGCAATCCCTCCGAACGATTTCCTGCACTCTCTGTTGTTGTCGAGTTTCGCGCAGCTTGTGAGCGAGTAAACGGCCACATCTATCTCCACCAGTTTAATAGGCGTGCCGTAGTCGTAAAGCTGCAAATTCCGCCCTGTCCTGGTCAATGGCAGCCAGTTCCTGCCGAACAGCTGTAAGTTGCCTCCATATTCGAGGGGCCCCGTTCGCTGGTGCATTTGCTCCAGTTCCTTAGTCTGTTGAGTGAGTTCTTCCCGCTTGCGTCTCCGCTCGACATTGTCCGTGGCAGAAATTGCTATGAACTCTCCCCTTATGACTGCCTTCAGTGCTGCCCACTGTGTAGCAAGTGTGGTGCCCGTGTTGCTGTTGTGAGAGAGGTAGTCATTGATGACACGCTGTACCCGTGTAACCACCTCTTTGCGGAGCAGCAGGGTCTCTCGGAGGCGCCATGTCCACAGTGCACACTGGGTTGGTGAGAGGGAAAGAACAACTGTCACCAGGGCGTGATTAGAGAGAGAAGCAACCCCGATCTCCACCCCAGTCGCCAGGGAATGTAGGGATGTCGATGCCAGCAGGTAATCTAGGCGGGTGTATGTTTTATTCACGTCCCTGTGGGTGAAAGCTGTGTCATAGATTTTTAAAACCCAAATCATGTAGACGGGAAAACCCCTCCGCAGAAAGAGTACCAGCTTGGGAGGTGCGCTGACATGACCTGTCTAGGGTATTGTCAAAAACCAAATTTAGATCTCCCCCAGCAGAATATGGCGATCTGGTGTGGCGGAGGCTTCTTTGAGGGCTGAGTGAAAGAACCTCTCCAGGCCTTCATTGAGGACATAGACTGAGCCAATAGTGAATGTGGCATTGCCTAAAGAAAACCTGTAAGTCAACAACCTTCCTTTTATCTCTGCCTCCTTCTGTATGACCTTTCCCTTACACCGCTGAGCTACCAGAATAGCCACTCCCGCTGTTTTAGTATTGCCTGAGGAGAAGAACTGATGTGGGAACTTTCATGACCGGAGGTAGTGACAATCTTTCTGTAAAAGGTGTGTCCCTTGCAGGAGACAGATTTCTGCATGGGAGTGCTCTAAACATCAATCAATCAATCAAGTCATTTATATAGCGCACTACTCACCCGTAGGGTCTCAAGGCGCTGGGAGGGGGGGGGTGCCGTTACTGCTCGAACAGCCAGGTCTTGAGCTTCTTCCTGAAGGAGAGGTGGTCTTGGGTCAGGCGCAGGTCGGACGGGAGTGAGTTCCAGGTCTTGGCAGCCAGGTGGGAGAAGGACCTTCCTCCTGTTGTCGCTCTTCGGATGCGGGGGACGGCGGCGAGGGCGTGGCTGGTTGATCTGAGGAGGCGCGTGGGAGTGTAGAAGTTGATCCTGTTGTTGAGGTAGCTCGGGCCTTGGTCGTGTAGAGCTTTGTGCGCGTGGGTGAGGAGGCGGAAGGTGATTCTCTTGTTGACCGGGAGCCAGTGCAGGTCTCTCAGGTGTCCGGAGATGTGGCTGTTTCGTGGGATGTCGAGGATGAGTCTGGCTGAGGCGTTCTGGATCCGCTGGAGTCTTTTCTGGAGCTTGGCGGTGGTTCCGGCGTAGAGGGCGTTGCCGTAGTCCAGTCGGCTAGTGACGAGGGCCTGGGTGACAGTCTTCCTGGTCTCGGTGGGGATCCACCGGAAGATCTTCCGTAGCATGCGCAGGATGTTGAAGCATGACGAGGAGACGGCGTTGACTTGTCTGGTCATGGAGAGGGAGGAGTCCAGGATGAAGCCCAGGTTGCGTGCGTGGTCCGTCGGTATGGGTGCGGTGCCCAGGGCGGGGGGCCACCAGGAGTCGTCCCAGGCGGAGGGCGAGGATCCCAGGATGAGGACCTCCGTCTTGTCTGAGTTCAGTTTCAGGCGGCTGGTCGTCCTCCATTCGGCTACCTCTCTCATCCCTTCGTGCAGGTTGGCTCTGGCGGCGTCGGGGTCGTTGGTCAGGGAGAGGATCAGCTGGGTGTCATCGGCGTAGGAGATGATGTTCAGGTTGTGTTGGCGTGCGATGGTCGCGAGGGGGCTCATGTAGACGTTGAAGAGGGTTGGGCTCAGCGAGGATCCCTGGGGTACGCCGCAGATGACTTCGGTGGCCTCTGACTTGTACGGTGGTAGACGGACTCTCTGTGTTCTTCCGTCGAGGAAGGAGGTGATCCATTCCAGTGCCTTGTCCTGGATTCCGATGTTGCCGAGGCGCTGTACTAGGGTGCGGTGGCAGACAGTGTCGAAAGCCGCGGAGAGGTCCAGGAGGATGAGGGCCGCTGTTTCCCCGTTGTCCATCAGAGTTCGAAGGTCATCGGTGGCGGCGATGAGGGCGGTCTCGGTGCTGTGGTTCGCTCGGAAGCCAGACTGTGAGGGGTCGAGGGATCCATTCGTCTCGAGGAAGGCGGCCAGTTGTTTGTTGACGGTCTTCTCGATGACTTTGGCCGGGAACGGGAGGAGCGAGATGGGACGGTAGTTCTTGAGGTCGGTGGGGTCTGCTGTGGGTTTCTTGAGAAGGGCGCTGAGTTCGGCGTGCTTCCAGCTCTCCGGGAAGGTGGCGGTGTTGAAGGAGGTGTTGATGATGTCCCGCAGGTGGGGTGCGATGACAGCGTCGGCCTTGTTGAAGACGTGGTGAGGGCAGGGGTCGGTCGGAGATCCGGAGTGGATGGAGTTCATTGTGCGGATGGTGTCTTCGGTGCTGATCGGAGTCCAGGTGCGGAGGGTGGTGGTGGGTGGCGTTGTTGCGGTTGTGGCTTCCGTTGGTTGGTTGCTGAAGCTGTTGTGTATGTCCGCGATCTTGTTGTGGAAGTAGGACGCGAGGGAGTTGCAGAGGTCTTGCGACGGGGTGATGTCGTTGTTTGCGGCGTTAGGGTTGGAGAGCTCTTTCACGATGTTGAAGAGTTCCTTGCAGTTGTGTGCGTTGTTGTCCAGCCGGTCCTTGTAAGTATTTTTCTTGGTGGCGCGGATCAGTTGGTGGTGTTTCCGGGTGGCGTGCTTGAGGGTGGTCATGTTGTCCGTGGTTGGTTCCCTTCTCCAGACTTTCTCGAGGGCTCGACAGTTCTTCTTGGAGCTCTTGAGTTCGTCGGTGAACCATGGTGTTTTTCTGCTGCAGGGTCCGCTGGGTGGGGTTCTCAGAGGGGCGAGTTCGTCTGCGCAGTTGTTGATCCACGTCGTGAGGTTGTCAGCGGCCTGGCTGGGGTTCGCTGAGCTGGCGGGAGGGTGCTGGCTCAGGGAAGCGGTGAGCTGGTCGGCTGTGATCTTGTTCCAGCTTCTTCGGGCAGCCTGTTGCTGGTGGTGGTGGATCGTCGTTCTTTTGAAGGTGAAGTGGACGCAGCTGTGGTCCGTCCAGTGGAGTCCTGTTGCGTGGCTGAAGGTGACGTCTTTGCTGGATGAGAAGACGGCGTCGAGTGTGTGTCCGGCGAGGTGGGTGGGGGAGGTCACCAGTTGCTTGAGTCCGACATGAAACTTTAAGCTCCGTAACTGGCATCTACTCTGTGAGGGTTATAAAGAGCAATAATAATACGCTAACCTTGAAGTAGCCAAGGCCCAGGGTGCCACCCCTCTCTAAAGCCCAAGTAATGTGTATCTACCTCAGCCACAGGCACACGGTGGACAAGGAACACTCGAACCCCCCCAAAACTATCCCATCCCAAAGAAAACCCCCAATATGAAACCAAGTAAGCAGAAACATATTGGAAATATTGGAAATGTAAGAAATCGGGATAGTTTGTTACATCTCGCCAGCTCCCCTCCCACCAACGGCCTGGGGAAAAAAAACAACAAGCAACCCATGAGCTGTGGAAAATCATAAGAGTCAGCTAGGGTGGGACGAGGTCAGATCTGACGAGACCGCTTCCACCGTAGCCCGTTGGCCTTCCATGATCTCGGCAACAGGGGGTTTCTTTAAACGATGCTGTCTGCCCTGTTGTTGCCATCGGAGCTTGGAGTCGTCTGCTTCCACGGTATGGCTCGACGAGTCGCTCTCCTCGGCAGGCGGGTCGATGCCCAGCAAGCGGCAGGCCTCCAACAGGGACCGTAACTGATAGAGTTTATTGTCCAGCTTGAACACCAGGCGGAACGGATGACCCAAGCTGTAGGAGATGTTGCGTTGTTGCAGGTGGGCCGTGATTGGTTTGAAGGTTTTGCGATTTTGCAGGGTGAAGGCTGACAGATCCTGATACAGAACTGGTGACTGGTCCCGGAAGGACAAGCGATGCGTCTGCCGAGCTTTTTGGAGGATCTCTTCCTTGGTGCGATAGTCCTGCACACATACCAGGATGTCAGGCGGCGGAGCCTAGGCGGCACACGGAGGGCCCACCCTATGAGCCCTGTTCAGACGGAGTTCGGACTCCAATAGGCGCCCCAAGATGTGATTGAAGAGTTCCCTTGTGTATTTGAACAAGTCCTTTGTATCGATGGCCAATTTCACTCCTCAGATTCTTACATTATGACGCCGGGAACGGTTTTCCAGGTCCTCAAGGTGAGTCTGGAGATCGACCTGCTGGTCGTGGATCCGAAGGATTTCCTGCTGCCACGCTGCTATTTCCGTGTCCTTCCCGTCGCTCTTGTCTTTCTAGCTCGGCAACTCGCTCGCCTATACTGTCCATGACCCTGCGGACCTCCTTTATTTTCTCTGTGAACTCCTTCTTCAGTGTGTGGATGTCCTCCCTCAGTGTAGTAAACAGGGACTCCAAGAAAGCCTTGGTAAAAGGCTCAGCGCCGCCCCCCCGCTCGGATGCGGGCTGGGGAGAGCTCAAAGCCATATTGGTGAGTAGTTGATTCGCCTGTGCCTTGGCAAACAGATCCTTCAAAGTCTTGTCCTTATGCCCTCTGGAGGTGGACATTGCGCGATCCGGGCACAACAGGAGTCAGGAACCCAAAGCTCCCCCTGCCCAATGTCGCTCAGAAAGTTCAATAGCCCTAACTGTTGTCTAGCAATCACCAATGTCCGATTCAGCCTGAGGGGGTTCACTGCTGTGGGTTGTAGCTTAGAGGTTATTCCGGGCACCTGCATGCCCCACTCGCTCCCTGACATATTCTGCTGCTAAGCCCTGCCGCAAAGCAATCTCAACGCCACCAGACACCCCAGGTCGGGCTCACAACTCACTCCTCTTGTGTCATGCTAACGCGCCACTCCATATGGCATAGTACCCACACCGACAGTAGTAGGACAATCCGTGTTCCACCGCACCCTGGTGGTCTTATAGCATCCGTCTGTGATCCCGCTGCTGCCACCACTCTGTGTTCTGTGAGGGATCCTCTTTGATGTGCAAGACAGCCCCCCTCTCCAAAGGGGTCCGCAGAACTTTGCAGGCGTCTCTCAGCAGAGGCCTGTAGAAATGAAACTCAAAGGTGGCTCTCTCCTCACCAGGAGCAGGTTGCTGCATGCTCCCCCAGTTTCCGCTCACTTCCACCACCACTCAAATGTTGGACCTCCAGTCCTCCGCTGCGCCGACCGCTTTGCCGTGCTCCAGTCTGCCCCGTCTCTCCACGGTCCAGCACCCCCAGGGCTCCTGCACCAGTGTAGCATGCTCCTACCTCCGCTCCTCTGGTCACAAGCTGCGAGTCTCTGAACCCGCGGCAGCCAGATGCTCCTCCAGTCGCGGTGGGAACACCGGGATAGCGCTGTCACTGCTTCCCCCACCAGCGCCCCAAGACCGTAGCCTCAGTCTCCAAAATCCAGGCCCACAGGGAGGCACCCCCACCGAGCAGCGCTCCAGTCCGCCAGTCCGTCTCCCGGCACCCAGCTATATGCTCACAAGTTCCCCCTCAGCCACTCTGCCAGGAGCTGTTCCCTGTAGACAGTCCATTAGTGTCCCAGCCGCCGGCCTGCCCCCGCAAGTCACTGATAGGGCCCACCAGGCCGCTCCATGAGACAGGCCACCTCTCACCCCGGGTACACCAACCGCCGCCGCTCCTCCGGCACTGTCAGGCCTTCTGCAGCCCCACTCACCGGTGGTGCGCACGAACTTCAACCAGCGGGCTCCTCCACGGACCTCCACAAAATGGCGACACAGGCCCAGCTACCCCAAGCCACTCCGAGCCTCAGCCGCGGGGGGGGGTCACCTGTCCGCCACTGTTGGGGCCACCACAGCTCAGACCATAGCTCCGGTGCCGACTCTCGAGCTCACCGGCCTGTCGGGGGCGATGTGTCGTTTCTCGGGCCTCTCACCACCCAATTTCGGCCACCGGCTTCTCCTCCCACAACCCGCCGCGGAATCAGTCGGCTCTCCGTCCAGAACCGCAACGCCCCTCCAACGGCCGCCACCAACTCAAGATGCCGCCCTGCTATTTTAGGACCACACCACCCTGGATATCTTGTCCGACAGTCGCAGGAACGGCCAAAAAGCCGGTGCTAATTCAGGAGCAGTACGTCTGCTCATGCCGCTATCTTAGCCACGCCTCTCCGCTTTCATTTTTTAATGTCTACTGTTAGTCTTCTCACTTCTCTTGTAATTTTAGCTTGGGCAACCCGCAGATGTACCAACTTTGCCTTCCTACTCCCCCATTAATGTATTTTCTTCCCGTGTTCACGTGTGGCGCTATTTTAGCTGGGAATTTTGACAGTAGGGTAGTGATTAAAGTTGCCCAGGCATTTTTGCGTTGCCTTGCACCTATGTTCACTTCTTCTAGATTTCCTGTGCAGCAATAAACTTCTATCATTCTCTTATCTATCCTTGGGCCGTGCCATTTTAGTATTTTTAGGTTGTAGCTAACTGGTGTGAAATCAAAACCATTTGCTAGACTTAATGAAACTTGCTTTCAATTCCGAGGGTTTGTGGGAAGTGATCGCTCTCTGAATGGGGAATGATTCGAAATTGGCTCACCAATTAAAATGCTTCTTCACTATTAGCATTTTTGATCTTGTCCTGCTTCTTATGAATGTTATTGATGCTAGGGTGTAGGAGAGTAGGGTCTGCTATCCTATGGTCACCCCAATTTTTGCTTTTTGCTTCACTGGTTTTCGACTTAATGTGGCTGTGGGCCTGCTAATCAGACCCACAGCCTGCTGTTCTCTCTCTAAATTCACAGACATGTACTATAGGTACCTAACCAATTTGGTACTGGACACCTTGTCAGCCCCTATACAGTGCACTATAGGTGCCAAGGGCATAGGTGCATCCAAGGCCTACCAGGGGCTGCAGCATATCTTTTGCCACCCCTGGCTGGTACTTAAATCGACACAACTGGCTGTTCACACAGCTGGGGCAAGGTGGTGTAATCACCCCTTGCTTAGATATAGTATACCTATGTCTAAACCTATATCTGGACACATATATACCTATAAGTCACTCCTATGTCAGGCCTTAACAATCCTGGATGCAGAGTGCTTGGTTTTACCTGAGATAGTGCTCTGGCATGAGCTGAGCCTGTCTGCAGCTTGCGGGACCATTTCCCTATGGCTGTTCCAGTGATACTGCCATACCATATACTCTTAAGTGCATTATAATCCTCGCGGTTAATGCTAACTTTGGTTTGACTTTATCAAAACATGTCGTGTTTGGTGTCATACACTTTGGAATACTACCCCCTCGCCAGTTCTGGCGACGGGGGTAGCATTCCACCCTTCTAGAGGGATAAGACATGTTACTTACTGCAAATGCGGTTAATCCTAACCAGAGCCCCAGCATCACAAAATGGATGCTGCTGCCACAGACACTGGTCTGCCCTCCTGCTGCTGACCGAAACTCGACAGAGGAGGCTTGATCAAAGGATCTCCTGTCACACCCCAGACAGGAGATAGTGAATTGTAGCAGGGAGGGTTGAATGAAACTAGACACTGCCTGGGGCACACAAGGTGTCACAGGGCAGATTCCAGTCAAACCGGTTCTGGGGCACTCCAGCCCCATTCTTGGCGGCAAACTGGACAAAGGAAAGGGGTGTAACCACCCCCTTCCTGGGTCCCACCCATAGGAGGGACCTAGCAGGTAATCCAGCCCCCAGATTTGGAATATAGGTGGGAGCAGTGTCAATGCACATCAGATTATCCTGACTGAAACTTATGAAATGAAACTCTGGACCCTTCGACATCCCACTCGACGTGGAAGACTGAAGAATCTCCCTTGTGGTCAAGGAGTGACCACCCTGTGCAAACAGGCACCATCCAGCACCTCAACGTTTGCTTTGTTGCAGTTCCCGCCGGAACTCGAGCGACAGAGATTGACAAGAGCCAGCTTTCCTGACTTCCAACAGCCCGATCCACAGTCCATGCAGAGCTGGGACCCGTGGAGGCGACCTGAAGCATGGGAGCGGCCATCTTGAAGTAACTACAAAGCGCTGACCGTGCAGCACACGAGGCTCCCTCGAAGCTGTGCATTGGAGCGTGAGAAGCTCCAGCCCCGAGCAGCTTTTGCACCGAAGCTCACCCCTCTACACTCGACGAGTGCTGCGTGGGGCCCTTCTGCATTTTCCTGCTTGATGCGTTGGTCCGGTCGCTTGCCCGTTGGCTAGTGGCCCCTGAACTGACGAACCTTTAAATTTGAACAGCTGATCTGGTTGCTCCAGATTGGCCCTCGCTCACCTGAAAAGGAGCACCCGCTCAGACCTTGCTGGTCCGAGTGAAACGCCATCTTTGAATCCTGCGTGGGTTGCCTTTGCCAAGGCTTGTTGACTCCGATCCGGAAGCCGACACCGCCGACAGCGAGAGCCTTCGTAGGACAGCTTGTGATCCACTCCAGGACATCCTCGGTGCCCCAGAGTCCACGTGGCAGCGGAGACAAGGCACCCAACATCGACCTGATTGCGCTCGACATTGCCTGGTTCCTTCCTGGTTCCTTCCTGATCACTGGCTAGTGACCCAGACTCTGTCCCCTCTGCTTTCAGGTACCCTTCTGCTTCGATCCACCCTTGGATAGCACCGTACACTTCTCTTCTGGACGCCTGCAGCATCTTCATCCTCAGGCACCATCGAACTGCGCGACGAAACCCGACACACTTTGGCACCTATGCACCCGCTTCCTGTGGGTGAGGTAACTTACTAGCGCCGGTGTTCTTACACTGGTACACACCTCTAGTGCCTAACTCTAAAGTTTGGTAGTCCTAGTCCAGTCGGAAGACTCTTTAATCTGTAAAACGATAACTTTTACGCACCGTTGACTTTGCATTGGTGCATGCGTGCGCTTTCCGCACTGCACCCGAATCCCGCGGGCTACTCCCGTCCTAACTGTGGTTAGTCCAGTGTAGGGAAAATTTACCCTATGGACAGTACTTGCGATTAAGAAGGAACTGCAGCAAAATATCTGATTACAAGAAACAGGCACAAGATCTCACTATCAAACTCGCAAATCGAGGCTACCCACAGACAATTATCAACAAATGTCAGAAACGAGCAAGGAACCAACCGAGAGAAGCTCTACTCGAGGACACACCCAGAATTATGGAAAACATGCCACTCACATGCGTCACAACATACAATGCAGCATCAAATCTAGTGAGTAAAAGCATACGAAAACACTGGTCCATACTCTGCACTGGGAAATTCAACTGGGAAAAACCCTTGTTTTCGTACAAAAAGGCACGCAGCCTGAAGGACAGCTTGGTCAACACCCGGCCGAGAACTACAGCCAACGACACCAACCCCACCATCACTGCAATATGGGGCCTCCCACCAGTTACTGGACATTCCAGATGTGGGGACTGTAGCGTCTGCCACCTTACTGCCAACACAAAAACCCTGGATCTAGAACCAGGAAAAACATGGGTACAGAGATCGCACACTAACTGTAACAGTACCAATGTTATTTACCTGATCAGATGCACCTGTGGGATTCCTTATATAGGAATGACAACCCGAAAAGTGAAACTACGCATATCAGAACACCGAAGCACAGTGAGATGCAAGAAGAATAACACCAGACTAACGGACCATTTTCTGACGACATGCCATACCCCGAATGACATGCGATGGACTGTCATTGAGCAAATCCAACCAGGTCCCAATGTGCAAGCACGACTGTTTGAGAAGGAACAGCGTTGGATTTACAGACTTTCCAGCCATAAGACGGGCCTTAACGATAATATTCCTTGGGCCACCGTCCTTAAATAAACTATTCACTAGTCACGAGCTCCCCGGGCTCCTAAGTATGGGCTATCTTACCACCTGCCAAGCAACCACAACCCTGATACAGGCTCCATTTCACAAGACTTAGAGTCTGCCCATCTGAGCTCCCAGTACCCTTTAGTTTCTATGTCCAGTAATGGCCCCATTCCCATAGTGGCACTACACCCTAAGTGGCACTACCCTTTCCCCTGATAGAGCAGGGCAATGATCTCCCTCCTACATCACCAGGGCTACTTGCACCGATTTCAAAATTTTATTTTACATCAACAGTGCCAGCGGAACTGACTAGGCAACTTTTTTTAGCCCCTTCGCCCCCTACGGGCACCGCCTGTCAGCCAGCTCCACTCGCCTCCCCTATATCTAGAGGGCAGCTACTCCTTTATTCCCAAAGCCCATGTGCACATTCTCCGCCGCTCACACGAGCGTTGTTTACCTCTTTCAGGGGTGTGACTGCCAACAGCAGCGTCATCACGCTTAGTCACTTGGCCACGCCCCCAGACGTGCCTCCGGCCACGCCCACCCCGGAAGCGGCCAACGCCTACAACTACGATCTGCAGTGAACGGCTCTACTAGCCGAGCAGGGAACCATGGCAGTAGGTCTCTAGCTAATCGCTATGCCGGATAACTGTAAGTACACCCACACCCTTTGCAGCGGACGCGCTGAAACACCCGAGACACTCACTCGGATTGGTTTCTCTTTTGCGCCTCGCTTCCCGCAACCCGGCCACACGCTCAAACCCTTTTCCCATATATTCCGCAATTGCAGAATGTGTTCATCTGTTGCGAAGAGCCTACGCCCTGCCCGATGAAGCGCATAAGAACTCTGAATTAAGTAAGCCTGAACTCACGCCACCATGCCCATGTGTACTTTAAATGTTATATGTATGTTAGTCATGTTTGTTAGTCATGTTACGGTTACCTTCACGAAACGACTAAATACGTACTAAGCGCACGCTACCATAGCACTGTTTACTCATAGCCACCATTTATTAAGCGCACCAAGGTGTTCAGCCTGACAATAAGCACAGCCCCATCACCCTGATTGATGTGCTAACCACTAGCGGATAAGCACGCCGCCAAGGTGGCATAAAAACTACGCCAAGCATAACGCATGCAGCGATGCACGTATATATTGATCAATCCACTATGCTCAGCATCCTCGGATGCCACCATTTCTCACCCGGAGGGCTAAAACGATATCTATATGGCATGATAATTCACTAAATAGAGACACTCCACGACGTAACAGGAGAGTAAATATGTCCACAATTGACACTTGCTTTTATTCCTTTTTCTCCACAGGTCTCTTTTTTCTTTTGCTTGCTCACTTATTTAGCTGAGCACACACCCCCCGAGCAATTTGCCGGAGGGTTCAACAGGGGATCAGGGCAGGGTGAGCCTTTTAGGGGGCCCACACCTCCCGTCCACCTGTTTTTTGGTCCTGAAGAAACCGGGCACTGTCCCTATGGTAGAAACATGTCGACCAATGCACACCAACACATATAGAGATGAGTGGGTCGTAACTTGCCTACTACCATCTCACCATTATTTTTAACATTGTTCAGTTACTCTATAATAAAGTTATTTTTGAGTTAAACCAGGACAATTTTTAACATTTATTCTTTTTTGCACCTACAGTCACAACCCGCTCCACTGTAGTTCAGGTGTCGAAGCACACCCTGGTGACGCTAGGCCACCAGGGTGGACCCCGATGATGAAGCATGTCACCGCCAGGCTGGTGAGTGAGGGGTTTTAAAGAAAAGGAAATTTCTTTCCTTTTATGCCATTATATCTATCCTCCAGACTATTGACCTTATAATCTGCAGGAGATACTCCTTTATTTGTTTCAAAAAATAGTCCAGTGTAGTCCCAGCGATTCCCAAGGCCCCTGGCCTTACCCCCAATTGATTAGTGATTGTTATACCACTTTTTTGATATATGGTTTGAGTGGCCACCGGCCTCATCCAAAAACGTGCAACTTGTATATGTTATATTGTGACTTTGTTTAAACGCTTGTGCTTCATTGCTCATAAAGAGTAGTGGCGATTATTCTGAGAATAAATACATATATTTTTATAATATATAACTTGTGTGGTGTCCTTTCATTTGGTATTACAGGATTGCATATGGTAAAACAGCTTGCTTCACATGCCCTCTTGAGTTAAGCCTTTGAGGCTGCTTAGTCCATGCTACCCCTAGGATAACTTGTCTATAAGGTTGACTTACAACCATCACCATAAGGGATTGTTTGGACTGATACAAGGTGCCCACAGAACTGTGGACATCATATACCAGGCCAACTTCTCACATAGGGTGTCCTCCTTTACATTGCCTTTCGGCATCTTTAAACGATTAATGACTGTACACAAACGCAGCTGGTAAAGGATTAATGACTGTGCAGAATGAGAAGCTGGCAAAAGATTAATGACTGTGCACAAAGAAAAGCTAGCAATGGATTGATGAATATTCACAGAGAGAGAAGCCAGCAAATAATTAATGATTGTGCACAAAGAGAAGCTGGCATTCAGACCGGAAACATGATGTTAGAGTCTAGAACTTCAATGACTTTACAGAGGAGGCTAGAAAATAGCTGCTTTTTTTCGTCTGAGTGAAAGAATGAACTGTTCTTTGTTTTGCCCTGCCCTTGTGACATGACTCAAACACTTCTTACATTTCTGGACATTTCCCAAACAGCTAATATTTCTCTGTGTTTAGCATATTTTTATGAATACTATATAAGACTAGGTTATTTGCCAGCAACAAATGATCTGTTGGTGCCTCTCTTCAATAGTCTCAAGCTTGGCAGTCTTTCTGTTGCAAAGTAGGCAGACAAATCTCACTGTCCGCTTGAAAGACATTGATAGTACTCCCAGGTTACCATTGATCCTCACACTTTGTTTTAACCCATCTGAAACACTTTAAAAATCACAGCCTCAGTTTAATTTTCAATAAGCATTCCAAATGACTTAACACATTTCTGAATTAGGGAGTTTCTTACCTAGTATCCAATTTTTTTCCAAGACAGGTAAAATCCTAAACCCACATAGCACTGTATAAAGGTGAGGAATAATGCAGTCTTGTGAACAGAATTAAAAAGAAATCTAGACTACAATGAAATATCCTGAAATAGTGGAATAAAAGCAAAACTGGATTAGCTGAGAGGAAACTGAATAAGGCATACACCAAAAAGAATCTGCATTCTGACTACAGCAACCTAATCTAGTAACTAAACAAGTTAAAGAAGAATGAGGTGTTCTCTTGACACGTGTATAAGTTGTACCTAGGCATACTGTGAAAATACACCACTTTATGGATAAAAAGGTAATGATAAAGGAGCCAGAGGGTCTGAATTAGAATTTGGGAAATGGATAATCCGTCAGATATTCTATCAACCTCATCACAAGTGCTACAGGGCATTATGAACTTGTTTTTAAGGCAGACAGGATATCTGTCGCATCTGTGACAGAGTAACCTATCTGCAAAACTCTACATCAGGCCCAGAATGTGACACTCAGGCTCTGAAAGCAATATATACTAAAGGAATGAAAAGAGTCATAGGCCTGATAAGGGTATTGCAGGCCAATCACCAAACTGCTGGCATCTGCATCTACTGCATTACCTGCAGGCCAACCAAATTTAGGTTTTGCCAGTGGCGCAGATGGAATTTGGCAGTGAAAGAGTTTCCAACAACATGGTGTGAGTACTTTCTGTGAAATTGCACAATGTAATCGGGCAGGTCTTCTCGTGGCAATGAGTACCATCAGTTGACCCTCAGTGAAGGTGTTTCTGATGGCAGCTACATTATGGAAACACAACAGTGCACCACCTCTAAATGAGACGGCAGAAGTGAGAGGATGGTGCTCCGGACATCTACGAATGTTTGTCAGCCTTGCTGTTACCAACAAGACTTTGGTGTTCCCCATAACGCGGTCAAATCTAGTACTACGTCTAGATGGGACTCATTCATGTTTTTTTGATAGATGCTTTCTTAGGAAGTTTCCCTGTTTGTTTCCTATACCTATTAGATACTGGGTTGACAGAGCAATGTAGAGACACAGAAACTAGGATCATTTCTAACTTTCCTTGGGAGGGTAAAGGATCTCACCCTTTCCTCGAGTTCGTAATGAATTCTACTAATACTGTCAGACTGTATTATGATTGAAATCCTTGAAAGAACTGGAAAGTTGGTTGGGGAACAAAGCACATCCAATTCTAGCAGATTTATGTAGTAAAAGTCTCCTCCAGTGCACTAGAAGGCATGTGTGTAGGAAAGTAGGATCTTTCTATTATGGTTACCCCTACTTTTTGCCTGGTGTCAGTATGTTTTGACCGCAGTTTGCTGAGATCATGCTATCCAAGACCCCAGCATCTGTGCTCTCTCTCCCAAAATGGCTTTGATAAGTACTTTGATACCTCCACAATTGGCTACTGGTGTACCCTTATAAGACCCTAGTATATTGTACAAAGGTACCCAGGCATAGGTACACCGGGGTCTCCCATGGGCTGAAGCATGTATTGTGCCGCTCATGGGAGTCCACTTAAACGTTGACTACAGGCCTGCCATTTCAGCCTGTGTGAGATGGTGCTTGCACCTCTCACGACAGATATACGTTTCCTTATATCTGAGGTCACTGCACTTAAAACCTATACGTTTACCCCTATGGTACGCCCTTCAGCCCTGAGGGGAGGGTGCTTGGTTATGAGTGTGAGGGTGCCCCTGCATGTGCAGGAAACCCCTACAAACCCTGGAGTCAATTCTCCAGGCTTTGTAAGTGTGGTCAGGCATTTTAAGATATATAGTGGGCATTAGTTATTATGAAATGTTTAACTATATAATGGCTGCACCGAACCTGGTCATGTTTGGTATCAAACATGTTGGAATCATACCCCAACACTGATTCTGGTGTTGAAGGTATGATCCCATGTACTAATGGGCCCTTTCGAGGGGCCCCCTGTACTGTCAATTACAGCCTGTTAGGGTCTACCAGCTAGATAGTGCTGCCACCGACCACATACACTGTTCTGCACTCCTGCTACTGAGCTGAGCTCAAGCAGTGGAATGTAGAACAAAAGGTTTCCTGTCACAGGGAGGTGTGACCACTTCCCAGACAGGACTTAGTGTATTTAGGCTGGGGTGGAGGCACTTTCCAGTGCCACCAGACTGCATTGAAAGGCACATTTGGTGCCCTCCTTGCAAACGCCGGTTTGAGCCAGTTCAGGAACCCTTGCTTCCCCTCTGGCATAAACTGGACAAAGGACAGGGGAGTATTTTCCCCTCTGGCCAGCCCCTCTCTGGGATGGAATCCCGAGTCATTCCAACCCTTTCATTGGGTATTTAAGGGCTCTCCCATAGGAGGGTCCACAGATTCGTCATGGAACAAAACTCACCTCTGAAACTAAGATACTCTTTTACTATCTAGAGACTTGGACTTCACTGGGCTTCACCTGGAACCGAGAATGCATCAAGGAAGACTCCTGCTGCTCCTGGTCTTGCTGTTCTGCAAGTATTCTACCTTGTCTGCATCTGTGTTACACTCAAGTGCTCCAGAAGACCTGTGGGCATTAAGGACATCTGACGTATTCTCCCTTGGGGTGAAGAGTCACTGTATCTGCAGGCACTGTGGTTTACCCGAGGACTGACCTGCCTTCCCTGCAATTTGGAGGACAGTATCTCACATCAGAGCTGCTGGGATCAAACCCCTGTGCACCTTGTTGACTTGCCGTTGCCAAGGCGTGTTGGCTCTGCACTCCAGAGATCTTCTGGCTACAAGAAGCTCCAGCCTTCAACACCTCATCTATCGAAGATCAGCATCCTCCCTGCATCCCTGGCCTCCTTCTTGGGTGAGCTGCCTGAGGTCAACTTGCAACTCATGTGCCTTCGGCCTGTGGGTCCTCTCAAGAGTCTTTTTCTGATTTGGTGGGCTCCCCTACTTCCTCGGGGCCTGCTCTGACTCCCCTGCACTTGGTGAGACCCTTAGAACTTGCTGATCCCAACGATAGCACCTTTTCGTCTTTGTAGGAGAGTAGGGTCTGCAATCCTATGATCACCCAGATTTTTGCTTTTTGCTGCACTGGTTTACGACTTTCCCTGGCTGTGGGCCTGCTAATCAGACCCACAGCCTAGCTGTTCTCTCTATCCAAATTGTACTCAGGTACTGAATTGGCACTGGGCCCTCTCTAAGTCCCTGTACCCAGGGCTGAGGTGCACCCAGAAGTCTCCCAGGGGCTGAAGCATGTATTGTGCCACCCCTGGGCTGACTAACTAAACTGACACAACTGGCTGCACGACAGCTAGGGCAAGGTGGTGTAATCACCCTTTGCTATAGATATAGTATACCTATATCTAACCCTAAAAATGGACACACAGATCTCCTATCAGTCACTCCTATGGCAGGCCTTAACAATCCTGAAGGCAGAGTGCTGGGAATCGTGTGAGGTGGTGCTCTGGCATGAGCTGAGCCTGTCTGCGGCTTTCGGGATCCATCCCTTAGCCGTTTCCATGATATCGCATACCATATACTCTTAAGTGCATTATAATCCTCGCGGTTATATGCCAACTCTGGTATCGCTTTATCAAAACATGTCGAGTAAGGTGTCATACGAATTGGAATACTAACCCCTCGCCAATTCTGGCGACGGGGTTAGCATTCCACCCTTCTAGAGGGACACGACATGTATGTAACCTGTAACCCCGGTTAAAGTCAGACATAGCCTCAGCTCCACAAAATGGATGCTGCCACCGAGACACAAGTCTGCCCTCCTGCTGCTGGGAGTCCTCCCAGAGCAGGAGGCAAGGAGAAAGGGTTTCCTGCCAGGGGCGGTGCCAGCACCGTCCCAGACAGGGTTTTGTGTATTCCAGGTAGGATGGGCTACAGAGGAAGGTGACTGCAAGTGGCACCCCGGTGCTCACTGTGCATAGGCCGGCTGAAACCAGTTCCAGGGGCACTCCAGCCCCTGGCCTGGGGAAAGCCCGCCAAAGGAGAGGGGTGTAACCACCCCCCTCCTGGTCCCACCCATAGGGCAGGACTTAGTCGCGTGCCAGCCCCCTTTTCCCAGATAAAGGTAGGAGCAGGCCCCCTTCCAAATTAGATCATCTTTGGAATCAAGACACGACTTTCTACGAAAGGACATCAAGATTTCTTCTTCAAGATTCTCCCTTGTGGCTAAGGAGTAGTCACCCTGCATCCGCAGGCACCATCTTAAGAACACTGCGGTCTGCTGCAAGTCCTTCCTCCGGAATCCGACTGCCCAGCTCGACGAGAACCGGCTTCCCTGGCACCTCTGACCTCTACCCACCTCTACAGCCAAGCTGAGAACCGTGGGTGCGACGAGACCTCGAGGGACCGGCCATCTTCAAGACTGCACGACTTCTTTCCAGCACGACCGCCGAGGGATCCTCTGGTGAGTGCTTTGGGGACCGAGAAGCCCCGACCCTGAGCAGCTCCAGCACCGAAGTCCAGCCTCCCAGCATCTCCACGATCTGCGTGGGGCCCTTCTGCTTTTTGCTGCTCACCGCGTTGTTTGGCTACTAGCCCGCTGGCTTGTGGCCTTCCTGACGACGCCCGACGACATCACTGCTGCTGGTCTGGTTGCTCCAGACTGGCCCTTGCTCCCTTCCAAAAGAGGAGCACCCCGGACCCTCCTGGTCCACTCCAGACGCCATTTTAGGTCCACCGCGTGGGCTTGAATTTGCCAAGACTTGTTGCCCCAATCCTGGGTCCAGCGACGTCGAGAGCATCATCCATCGTGGGACAGCTCGTACCTCCATCCTGGTCGCCGCCAACGCCTCCTGGTCCGTGAGACTACAGAGCCCAGCAGCGCCCACTCACCTGACTGCGGTGACTTCGCCCGGTGCCATCCTGGTGCCCACTTAATCACTGGCTAGTGATTCAAGAACTTGGTCCCCTCTGCTTTCAGGTTTCTTCTTCCCTGATCCAGGCTTGGATCTCTTCGAACTTTTCTTCACTGGCCGCCTGCCAGCAACTTCTTCTTCAGGCTCCTGGTTCGTCAACGAGGAATCCCGACGTCTTTTCAGACCTATGCAGCCGCAGCCCCTGGGCTAGGTAACTTCGGCATTTCGGTGCCCCAGCATAGCCTCACTATCCAAGGGTCCAGATCCACTGTCGTTTTCGACCTACCTAGTCGGGTTCGCCCGAGAACAGTAACTTTGTGAGTTCTAGCTTCCATAGGCTTTTTCCCGCCTTACGCGTGAGAGTTCCCACTCTGCACGTGGTGTCCCTAGGCCTCCTGCTCCTAACCCGAGTGTTTAGTATTGTAGGCCTAGCGTTTCTAAAGCCTCTGAGAATTGTTACTTACCTGCTAGTAATTCGCATTCCACTTTTAGAGTATATGGTTTTTCGTGCCCCTCGGGCATTTGTGTAAATTGTGCGACTTAAAGTATTTTTATAAGAGTTTTGTTGTGTGCTTAGCTCCCTGTCTCATAAAGAGCCAGGGTAGTCTTGTTATAAATAAATACACTGTTTATTTCCATAACAACTTGTGTGGTGTCCTTTCACTGGGTGTTCAAGGGGTAGTGTGATGGTAAAACAGCTGGCTTAACACGCCCTCTAGAGTCTTAGCCTTAGACTGCTCGTATCCATGCTACTAGGATAGCTGGTCTATAAGGTTGACTTACAACCAATCATCAATAAGGGTTGTTTGGACTGATATATAGTGATCACTAGAATAGTGAGCACTGCACATCAGGCCAACTTCTCACATTGGTGAGCAGCGGTTGGGATTTGAGCTTGCTGTTGTTTTACCACACATATCCTAAGAATATCTTGTGAAAGATCACATAAGTACTAAAGGTACATATAACTTAGCTTAGAATACTCTGAGTTCTACTGAACCAGCTGTTGTAGCTCCTAGGGCCTAGCACACCCTAAACTACAACTCTAGCAAGGGATCAGTAGGTAAACATATAGTGTAGGTAAGTGCACCACTTACACCTCACTAGAAAAGCATGTCTACCCAGGGAGAGTCCTCAGGGACCCCTCTTGTGGTGATTGACCCTCCACAGGTCAGCTCAAGATATGCAGCTCTCAATTTCCAGGAGTTGAGACACTTGTGTACCTCCAGGAAATTGAAACAGGGGGCTAACCCCACCACTCCCTTCCTGTTGGATCTCTTAGAGACCTATGATGCTAGTAGAGCATCTCAGGGAGAGGGGAATATGCCAGCCTTAGAGGGGCACCTTGGTGATCCAGACCTCCACAACACTGTAAATGCAGTTGGGGAGGAGGATCCTGAGGAACTCTCTGGGGATGAGGTAGACAAAGGTCTTGAGGTAGTCAGAAGGCTAACTAGGGCCAACATAGACTTGCTTGGGCTAGGATCTGGGGGACCCCCAGTACTGACCCTAAGTAGGCCTAACGAACAAGTTACTTACCTTCGGTAACGATATATCTGTAAGAAACAGTAGTTAGTATTAGATTCCTTACCTTAGAATATCCCCAGGCGTCAGTCTGGATCCGGAAACTTTTGCGTAGCAGTACCCCTGCGCGTCAGTAGGCGTCGTCTGCAGGCGTCCCCTGCGGCTCCGCGTCGTCGGCGTCGTGCGCCGTGATGACGTCGCTGGAGTATATAGACGCCGCCTCCGAGCGCTGACGTCAGTTCTTTGCACACAGCTTTTCCGCGCCAGAACACGCAGAGCCATGTGAGAACCAACACTGGTGCCATGTGAAACTAGGGCCCTGAAAGGGATGTCCTTAACCCTAGGTATCAGTTCGCAGAACGGGGAGGATGGGTGGGGCGGTAAGGAATCTAATACTAACTACTGTTTCTTACAGATATATCGTTACCGAAGGTAAGTAACTTGTTCATCTGAAAGAAACAGGTTAGTATTAGATTCCTTACCTTAGAATAGATACCCCAGCAATACCAACCCCGGTGGTGGGTCTGCGAACCAATACAATCCTACACCAGAAAGTCCTGGAGGACCGAACGGCCAAAGAAGCCATCCCTCCGGACTTGACTGTCCAGGCAGTAGTGCCTCGCAAAGGTGTGCAGCGAGGCCCACGTAGCCGCCTGGCAAATGTCCTGCAAAGGGACTCCCCGGCCCAGGGCAGTAGTAGCCGCCGTGGCCCGAGTGGAATGGGCCCTCAGCCCAACAGGAGGCTCCTTCCGAGCCAAAGAGTAGCATGCTTTGATGCACAGGACGACCCATCGAGAAATGGTTCGTTTCTGTACCGCCCTTCCCTTCTTCTCACCCACGTAGCCAACAAACAGTTGGTCATCCACCCGGAACTGGCGTGTGCGATCCATATAAAATGAAAGCGCACGTTTTGGGTCCAGACGATGGAGCAGCTCTTCATCTTTTGAAGGATGCGGAGGCGGGAAGAAGGAAGGCAAGGTGATGGACTGCCCGATGTGAAAAGCAGAAACTACTTTGGGCAGGAAAGAAGGTCTAGTTCTAAGAACTACCTTGTCAGGATGAACGGACAAGAAAGGAGGTTTCACAGAAAGAGCCTGGAGCTCACTCACTCTCCTGGCAGAGGTGATGGCAACCAGGAAGGTCGTCTTTAAAGTGAGAAGACGGAGAGGACAGGAATGAAGCGGCTCAAAGGGAGCGCACATCAAGAAGGTCAGAACCAGGTTCAAGTCCCACTGAGGCATCACGAACGGAACAGGAGGAAACATGTGCGTGATGCCTTTCAAGAATCTCAGTACAATAGGGGACTTGAACAAAGATGGCTGATCAGGTAGCCTTAAGAAGGCGGAAAGGGCAGAAAGGTAGCCCTTGATAGTGCCCAGAGCAGAGCCCTGCTGGGCAAGAGAAAGAAGGAAGAGGAGAACTTCAGAAAGGGGAGCAGAGAGAGGATCCACAGCCTTTGCTGTGCACCATGCCACAAATCTGTTCCACCGGCAGGCGTATACCGACTTCGTGGAGGGACGCCTGGCTGCCAGAATCACATCACAGACTTCAGGAGGCAAGTCAAATGGCCTCAACTGTCGCCGCTCAATCTCCAAGCATGGAGGTGGAGACTGGACAGGTTCGGGTGGAGGACCGTCCCCTGCTGCTGCGACAGAAGGTCCTCCTGAAGGGGCAGGCGGATCGAGGGACCGACTGACATGCTGAGTAGCTCGGGATACCAGTACCTTCGAGCCCAGTCCGGAGCCACAAGGATAACTTGGGCCCGGTCGCGCCTGATCTTCTTCAGCACTCTTGGCAGAAGTGGTATAGGCGGAAAGGCGTACAATAGACCGCAACTCCACTCGCGCCGAAAGGCGTCGCTGAGCGAGTGCCGTCTTGGAAACTCCAACGCGCAGAACTGATGACATTGCGCGTTCTCTTCTGTGGCGAATAGATCTAACCAAGGCTCTCCCCATTGCAGAAAGAGGCCTTTCGCCACGTCCGAGTTCAGACGCCATTCGCGATCCACCGAGCACCGACGGCTGAGTTCGTCCGCCCTGGCGTTCAGAGAACCTGCCAGGTGTTGAACCGTCAGAGTCACGCCCTGACGTTCCAGCCATTGCCAGAGACGCAGGGCCTCCTGGCAAAGGGTCCACGACCCCACTCCGCCCTGTTTGTTGCAGTACCACATGGCGGTGGTGTTGTCCGTGAACACCTGCACTACACTCCCGTTGACAAAAGGGAGGAATGCCTTCAGTGCTAGGCGAATCGCCCGCAGCTCCAACATGTTGATATGGAGCCGGGACTCCGCCGGAGACCAGATGCCTCTGATCTCCGCCTCTCCCAAGTGGCCTCCCCAGCCCTGGAGGGACGCGTCCGTCACAACTATGTGCTCCGGTTGGGGAAGGGAGAGGGATCTGCCCCTGACCCAATCGCGGTCCGTAAGCCACCACTGCAACTGTCTCGCAGTGCCCTCCGAGATCAGGACGTGGTCGGATAGGTTGCCCTGATGCTGGGCCCACTGAAACTTCAGGTCCCACTGCAGAGCCCGCATCCACCACCTGGCGTGATGCACCAGAAGGATGCAGGAGGCCATCAGCCCCAGAAGCCGCAGCGTCAACCTGACCGAGACCCGGGATAACGGCTGAAAGATGGGAATCAAAGCCTGAATATCCCGGACCCGCCGTTCCGGAGGATAAACCCGAAACTGCGCCGAGTCGAGAACCGCTCCGATGAAAAGGAGCTGTTGAGAGGGGCACAGGTGTGATTTCGGCACGTTGATGGAAAACCCCAGCTCGTGCAGGAGGTCTGCCGTCATCTGGAGGTGGTGGACGACTGTCTGGGGCGAGCCCGCCTTCAACAACCAGTCGTCGAGGTAGGGGAAGACTGAAACCCCTAACCGGCGCAGATGAGCTGCGGCCACCGCCATCACTTTCGTGAACACCCGTGGGGCGCTGGTAAGGCCGAATGGGAGCACGATAAACTGAAAGTGCTCGTGGCCTACCGTGAACCGCAGGTAACGCCGGTGGGCCGGCAGGACGGGGATGTGAAAATACGCATCCTGCAAGTCCAACGCTACCATCCAGTCTTGCGGGTCTAGAGCAGCCAAGACCTGAGCCAAAGTCAACATCTTGAACTTCTCCTTCCGGAGGAAGCCGTTGACGTTCCGTAGATCCAAGATAGGACGCAGGCCCCCCTTGTCCTTCTTGGGCACCAGAAAGTAGTGGGAGTAGCAACCACACCCTACTTCTGGCCCAGGAACGCGCTCGATGGCCCCCTTGGCCAAGAGGGCCGTAACTTCCTCCTGCAGAAGTGTCAAGTGGTCCCCCGACACACGGTGGTTCTGCGGTGGCATGGCTGGAGGAGTGTTCTCGAAGGGGAGGGAGTAGCCCCTTCGGACGAGCTGCAGCACCCACCTGTCCGAGGTGATAGTGCGCCAGCGGGAGTGGTGATGGCGAACCCTGCCACCCACTGGCGTCACATGGGCCCGAAAGCCCGGACTAGGAGGATTTGGAGGCTGCTGCGGGGGTAGGTGTGGCCTGACCTCGCCGCTGTCCCCGACCGCCACCACGGCGGAATCCACGGCCGCCACCGCGTTGAGAAGTGTTCTGCGGTGCGTGGCTGGCAGCACGTGTGGGACCGCCCCTTCCGTGGCCACGAAAGGAGCGAAACGAACCCGTTTGCTGGCGCTGGGTCGAGAGACCCAAGGACTTGGCCGTGACCCTGGAGTCCTTGAAGCGCTCAAGCGCGTTGTCCGCTTTGTCGCCAAACAGGCGACTGCCATCGAACGGCATGTCCATCAGGGCATTCTGGACATCCGGCGAAAAATTGGCGGATCTCAGCCAGGCGTGGCGACGAATCGCCACCGTCGTGGACATCGCTCTGCCCAGCGAGTCGGTCGTATCAAGACCACACCTGATCGAATACCTCGCCGCATCCCGGCCTTCAACCATAGTCTGGCCGAGCTTGTCCCGTACATCCTGCGGGCATTGCGGCAGACACTCCGCGACCGTATCCCACAGAGAGTGGGTGTAGCGGCCCAAGAGGCATGCGGTATTGCAAGACCGCAGTCCCGCACTCAGGGACGAGAAGACCTTCTTGCCAAACTGGTCATACCTCTTTGACTCCCGGTCGGGCGGGGCCGACGGGAATGCGGATTGGGATGTGGAGGCCTGGATCACCAGACTCTCAGGGGTGGGATGGGTGGACAGAAACTTAGGGTCGTCCGAACACGGACGGTGGCGCCTGGCAACGTTCCTGTCAACAGGCGAACCTGAAGCGGGCCTGGACCACGTGCCCAACAGAACGTCCGTCAAGGCTTCATTAAACGGCAGCAGAGGCTCCTGTGGGCATGACTGCGGTTTGAATACCTCGGTGAGGATGTTAGGCTTCACCTTTGCGACGGGGAGCTCAAGGTGCAAGGCCTTGGCAGCCCTCATCAGCACCACAGAGTAGGCAGCCCCAGCCTCCGACGCCACAGTGGGAGGCGAGACAAAACCAGGGTTAGGCGATTCGTCTAGACCACTGGCATCACCCAAGTCACCTGCCCAGTCCACGTCGTACTGACAGTCGCGTGTCAGAGGGTCCTCAGACCCCTCCCAACCCTCTCCATAATCTCCATCATCTCCGTACTCGGATTCGACGATGTAGACCGGCTCCTCGGGGTCAATGGGCCCCATCGGCGCCGGACTCGGCGTCGGGCGACGCCGGTCCGACTCCGCGTCCGGAACTGGAGAGGAAATGGGGGTGGCGCCGCCCGGAGCCGGCGCCGGAGCCCCGACGCCGGCCGGAATCGGCGTCGGAGTCACGGCGCCACGCGGAGGCGGCACCACGGGTTGCCCCGATGGAATCGACGCCGGAGAGGCCGGGTGACCAGCCGGCGACGACCCTGAAGGGCCCAGCGGCGCCGGGGCCGGAGCCGCCGGCGGCGTCGGGGCCGGAGCACCCGACGGCGTCGGTGCAGGAGCACCCGAACCGCTCGGGCCCCCGGATGGGACCACCGGGTCCGCAGGCGCCGTAGGCCCCGTCGGAGGAGACAGCGCCCTCATGGCCATGAGGAACTCCTCTATCTCCTCGCGCGACGCGCCTTGCCCAGGGACCGACGGGTATGGAGCAGGCAGCGTTGGCGACCCACGCGGAGCCGCGGGGGTGGGGCCACCCGAACCCCCGGCCGCATCGCGCGAGCGTTGGGGGGAGTCGGGGGTGCGATGACGACGCCCCGACTTCTTGTGTCGCTTACCTGAGGAACCGGAGGAGTGGTGACGACTTCCGGAGCGCTCGTGGCGGCTCCGCAACCGTTCTCTCGACCGCTCCCTCGACCTCCGGCCAGACCGGGACCGCTCTCGACGCGGGGCCGACATCCGGAACTCGAGCAGCTTGCGGGACCGCTCCCGCCTAGCCTTGCTCGTCAAGGCCCGGCAGTCGACGCAGGACTCGACGTCGTGGTCCGCGCCCAGGCACCGGAGGCAGAGTCGATGGTGGTCGGTGACCGACATCAGGCGGTCGCACCCGTCACAGTTTTTAAACCCGGGCATCCTACCGGCACCAAAAAAGTTAGAGTTAGAGTTATCAAAAAACTAGGTCAAAAGACCGGAGTACTGCTCTTCGGATCTGCGCTAACTGGCGCGGAAAAAAGAAGAACTGACGTCAGCGCGCGGAGGCGGCGTCTATATACTCCAGCGACGTCATCACGGCGCACGACGCCGACGACGCGGAGCCGCAGGGGACGCCTGCAGACGACGCCTACCGACGCGCAGGGGTACTGCTACGCAAAAGTTTCCGGATCCAGACTGACGCCTGGGGATATTCTAAGGTAAGGAATCTAATACTAACCTGTTTCTTTCAGATCTTGGAGTTAGGAGAGATAGATCTCTTTCTAGGGACTCCAATAGATCTCTGCACTCTAATGCCTCTTCTCAGAGGAGAAGGAACTCTCCCCAGAGGAGATTGACTTCCCCTCAGAGACTGGAGCATGAAGCTAGGATGAGACAGGCTACTCTGAGGATTGAAAGGGAAGAACTTGCCCTGGCCAAAGAAAAGCTTGCCTTTGCTAGAGAGCAGCAGATGAGTGGGTTAGCTCCCACTGGTGGCAGCAATCTCCCAAGAGATAGAGAGAAGGGTTTAGATACTAAACACCTGACTAAGATAGTGCCCCCCTTTAAGCAAGGGGATGACATCCAGAAATGGATGGCTGCTCTGGAGAGGGCCTGCACTGTGCAGTGCATTCCCCGGAGTCAGTGGGCAGCTATACTGTGGCTCTCCTTTGATGGTAAAGGTAGAGATAAGCTCCTCACTACAAGAGTGGAGGATGCTAATGATTACCAGGTCCTGAAAAATGCACTGATTGATGGGTTTGGTTTAACCACTGAGCAGTACAGGTTGCTGTTCAGAGACACCCAGAAAACTCAGTCTCAGGACTGGTCTGACTTTGTGGATTGTGCCACTAAGGCTTTGGAGGGCTGGTTGCTGGGTAGCAAGGTTACTGATTACACAGGGTTGTACAATCTCATGATGAGAGAACAGATTTTAAATAATTGTCAGAACCAGTTGTTGCACCAGCACCTTGTTGATTCAGATCTGACCTCTCCCCAAGAATTGGGAAAGAAGGCAGACAAATGGGTCAGGACAAGGATCAAGCAGAACCAGAACCAGAACCAGGGTGGTCAGAAGAAAGCAGACCAGAAGGGTAATGTTAAGAGTGAACAAAATGACCAGAAGTCTTCACCAGGTCCCCAACAAACCAAAGAGGGTGGGGGTCAGGCTTCCCAGAAGAAGAAGACTCAAGAAGGCCAGTCAAAGAGGTAGTGCCAGTACTGTAAAAGTAAGTCTCACTGGGGGAACATCCTTTTCAACGCAACTTTTACCACGCAGTGCCTTTACGACGCAACTATTACAACGCATGTCATTACAACGCAGAGCGCTGGGGGGCGCTCTAGGATAGGGAATAGATTTAATTTACTATCCAACACCTTCCCTACTATCCACGGGGACTGGAGTTGGAATAGTAAATTAAACTATTCACTATCCAGCACCCCTTAACGCTATGCGTTGTAACAGCATGGGTTGTAAAAACTGCGATGTAAAGGCATGCGTGGTAAAAGCATGCGTTGTAATGTCATACATCCGTCTCACTGGTTTAGTGAGTGCACCAAAAGAGGAGGACAGACTCCTGCCACTACAGCCCCTAAGGCAACTGCACCCCCTAGTACAGTCAGTAGTGGTAGTGTACCTCCCAAGGCATTAGTTGGGTTAACCTTGGGAACTGAGGGGTCTGACAACTTAGTTGGCACACTCACTCAGGCTGTCCTTGTCTGTACAGGGGATATGGATATGTCCCCTGAGATAAGTCCCAATACTTTGGGCAAATACAGGCAGACACCTTTGATTAATGGCAAGATGGCTCAGGCCTATAGGGACACTTGTGCCAGTGTCACCATGGTGACACCTAACTTTGTGGACCCTGGACAGATCATGCCAGGTACAGATTTCCTGGTGACCAATGCCAGCAACGTCACTACCAGTCATAGTATGGCGATTGTGGCTTTCTCCTGGGGTGGAGTGAAGGGACAAAAGAAAGTTGTAGTCAGTTCAGACCTCCCAGTTGATTGTTTGTTGGGCAATGATTTGGAGTCATCACTATGGTCAGAAGTGGAGCAGAGGACTCACATGGAGATGTTAGGCTTGCCAGCACATGTGCTTGCTGTGACCAGGTCACAGGCCAGAAGATGCCCCACTGAACAGGTGCTGGATCCTGAAAGTATGGACCAGACACCTTCCAAGAAGAAGAGCAGTAGGGTTAAGGCTTTGCCTTCCCCCTTGCCCCAGGTTGAGGATCAAGTCTCTGAGGAGGCTGATCTGAGAGAACTGAGGGAAACTGAGCCTAAAGAGCTTGAACTTGATCAAGTTGAGTTTCTGGGCTCAGGGGGACCCTCCAGAGCAGACCTGGGGAAGGCACAGTTAGACTGCCCTTCCCTTGAACCCCTCAGACAGCAGGCTGCTGCTGAGGCTGCAGGGAATGCCACAGGTGCCCACAGGGTATACTGGGAAGATGGACTCCTGTACTCTGAGACAAGAGACCCCAAGCCTGGTGCAACCAGGAGGCTGGTCATCCCCTTGTCTCTGAGAGGTTTCCTTCTCACCTTGGCCCATGAGATTCCCCTTGCAGGTCATTTAGGTCAGACAAAGACGTGGGACAGGCTTGTCTCACACTTTCACTGGCCCCACATGAATGAGAATACCAAGGAGTTTTGTCGCTCCTGTGTCACTTGCCAAGCCAGTGGTAAGTCAGGTGGCACAACAAAGGCCCCCCTCATACCACTACCTGTGGTGGGGGTCCCCTTTGAAAGAGTGGGGATTGACATTGTTGGTCCAATGGAACCCCAGACCGCATCAGGGCACAAGTTTATACTGGTGGTGGTGGATCATGCCACCAGGTATCCTGAAGCTATTCCACTTAGGACCACTACAGCACCTGTAGTGGCAAGGGCCCTAGTTGGAGTGTTCTCCAGAGTGGGCTTCCCTAAGGAGGTTGTTTCTGACAGAGGTACAAACTTCATGTCAGGATATCTGACTGCAATGTGGAAGGAGTGTGGTGTGAACTACAAGTTCACCACACCCTACCACCCACAATGCAATGGGCTTGTTGAGAGATTCAACAGGACCCTCAAAGGGATGATTCATGGGCTACCTGAACCTCTTAGGAGAAGATGGGATGTCCTGATCCCCTGCCTCTTGTTTGCTTACAGAGAGGTCCCACAGAAGGGGGTTGGCTACAGCCCCTTTGAGCTTCTGTATGGGCATCCTGTAAGAGGACCCCTGTGTTTGGTGAAGGAAGGATGGGAGATACCTCTCAAAAAGCCTGCAACCAACATAGTGGACTATGTACTTGGTCTCCGCTCCAGGATGGCTGAGTATATGGAAAAGGCATCTAAAAACCTTGAGGCCAGCCAAGAACTCCAAAAAGCTTGGCATGACCAAAAGGCTGTGCTGACTGTGTACCAGCCAGGACAGAAGGTGTGGGTGCTGGAGCCAGTGGCCCCAGCAGCTCTGAAAGACAAATGGTCTGGGCCCCACACCGTCATTGAGCAAAAGGGAGAGGTTACCTACTTGGTGGACCTTGGAACTCCCAGGAGCCCTCTCAGAGTGCTCCATGTGAACAGGCTCAAGGCATATGTTGACAGGAAGGACATGAGCTTGCTCATGGCCACAGATGAGGGACAGGAGGAAGAGAGTGACCCTCTCCCAGACCTGCTAACTCAGAATCCTGATGATGGATCAGTAGATGGTGTTGTCTTTTGTGGCAGCCTCACTGAACATCAGCAACAGGATTGCAGGCAAGTTCTGCAATCCTTCAGACATATGTTCTCTCTGACACCCAGCCAAACTGATTGGTGTACCCATGATGTTGACACTGGAGACAGTCTGCCTGTCAAGAGTAAAATCTACAGACAGCCTGATCATGTTAGAGACTGCATCAAGACAGAAGTGCAGAAAATGTTGGAGCTGGGAGTCATTGAGCCCTCAGATAGCCCTTGGGCTAGCCCAGTAGTTCTAGTGCCAAAGCCTCACACCCAGGGTGGTAAGAAAGAGATGAGGTTTTGCGTAGACTACAGAGGCCTCAATGCAGTCACTAAGACTGATGCCCACCCAATACCAAGAGCAGATGAACTTATAGATAAATTGGCTTCTGCCAAATTCTTAAGTACATTTGATTTGACAGCTGGGTATTGGCAAATCAGGTTAGCTGAGGAGGCCAAACCCAAGACAGCATTTTCTACCCCTGGTGGGCATTATCAGTTTGTGGTAATGCCCTTTGGTTTGAAAAATGCACCTGCCACCTTCCAAAGGTTGGTGAATCAAGTCCTCACTGGGCTGGATGACTTCTGTGCAGCATATCTTGACGATATTGCTGTCTTTAGCTCCACCTGGGAGGATCACCTGGTCCACCTGAGGAAAGTGTTAGAGGCCCTGCAAAAGGCAGGCCTCACTATCAAGGCCACTAAGTGCCAGATAGGGCAGACACAGGTTGTATACCTGGGCCACCTTGTAGGTGGAGGCCAGGTTCAGCCATTGGAGAGTAAAATACAGGCCATCCAGGACTGGGCTCCTCCAATCACCCAGACTCAGGTTCGAGCTTTCTTGGGCCTGGCTGGGTACTATAGGAAGTTTGTCAGAAATTATGGGTCCATAGTGACCCCTCTTAATGACCTGACAAGCAAAAAGATGCCAAAGAAAGTTCAGTGGACAGCAAGCTGTCAGAAAGCATTCAATGACCTAAAGCAGGCCATGTGCACAGCACCTATCCTAAAGAGTCCAGATTACTCCAAGCCATTCATTGTCCAAACAGATGCTTCTGAGTTGGGTGTGGGAGCTGTTCTGTATCAGCTGAATTTTGATGGTAATGATCAGCCTATTGCTTTCATTAGTAGGAGGCTGACCCCCAGAGAGAAAAATTGGTCAGCTATTGAGAGGGAGGCCTTTGCTGTGGTTTGGGCCCTGAAGAAGCTGAGGGCCTACTTGTTTGGCACTCACTTCACCACTCAGACCGACCATAAGCCCCTCTTGTGGCTAAATCAGATGAAGGGTGAAAACCCCAAACTGCTTAGGTGGTCCATTTCCCTACAGGGGATGGATTTTACAGTGGAGCATAGACCTGGTACTGATCACAGCAATGCTGATGGGCTCTCCAGGTATTTCCACTTAGAGCAAGAAGACTCACCTGGTCAAGGTTAGTTTATTGTCCCAAAGTTTGGGGGGGGTCATGTAGGAGAGTAGGGTCTGCAATCCTATGATCACCCAGATTTTTGCTTTTTGCTGCACTGGTTTACGACTTTCCCTGGCTGTGGGCCTGCTAATCAGACCCACAGCCTAGCTGTTCTCTCTATCCAAATTGTACTCAGGTACTGAATTGGCACTGGGCCCTCTCTAAGTCCCTGTACCCAGGGCTGAGGTGCACCCAGAAGTCTCCCAGGGGCTGAAGCATGTATTGTGCCACCCCTGGGCTGACTAACTAAACTGACACAACTGGCTGCACGACAGCTGAGGCAAGGTGGTGTAATCACCCTTTGCTATAGATATAGTATACCTATATCTAACCCTAAAAATGGACACACAGATCTCCTATCAGTCACTCCTATGGCAGGCCTTAACAATCCTGAAGGCAGAGTGCTGGGAATCGTGTGAGGTGGTGCTCTGGCATGAGCTGAGCCTGTCTGCGGCTTTCGGGATCCATCCCTTAGCCGTTTCCATGATATCGCATACCATATACTCTTAAGTGCATTATAATCCTCGCGGTTATATGCCAACTCTGGTATCGCTTTATCAAAACATGTCGAGTAAGGTGTCATACGAATTGGAATACTAACCCCTCGCCAATTCTGGCGACGGGGTTAGCATTCCACCCTTCTAGAGGGACACGACATGTATGTAACCTGTAACCCCGGTTAAAGTCAGACATAGCCTCAGCTCCACAAAATGGATGCTGCCACCGAGACACAAGTCTGCCCTCCTGCTGCTGGGAGTCCTCCCAGAGCAGGAGGCAAGGACAAAGGGTTTCCTGCCAGGGGCGGTGCCAGCACCGTCCCAGACAGGGTTTTGTGTATTCCAGGTAGGCAGGGCTACAGAGGAAGGTGACTGCAAGTGGCACCCCGGTGCTCACTGTGCATAGGCCGGCTGAAACCAGTTCCAGGGGCACTCCAGCCCCTGGCCTGGGGAAAGCCCGCCAAAGGAGAGGGGTGTAACCACCCCCCTCCTGGTCCCACCCATAGGGCAGGACTTAGTCGCGTGCCAGCCCCCTTTTCCCAGATAAAGGTAGGAGCAGGCCCCCTTCCAAATTAGATCATCTTTGGAATCAAGACACGACTTTCTACGAAAGGACATCAAGATTTCTTCTTCAAGATTCTCCCTTGTGGCTAAGGAGTAGTCACCCTGCATCCGCAGGCACCATCTTAAGAACACTGCGGTCTGCTGCAAGTCCTTCCTCCAGAATCCGACTGCCCAGCTCGACGAGAACCGGCTTCCCTGGCACCTCTGACCTCTACCCACCTCTACAGCCAAGCTGAGAACCGTGGGTGCGACGAGACCTCGAGGGACCGGCCATCTTCAAGACTGCACGACTTCTTTCCAGCACGACCGCCGAGGGATCCTCTGGTGAGTGCTTTGGGGACCGAGAAGCCCCGACCCTGAGCAGCTCCAGCACCGAAGTCCAGCCTCCCAGCATCTCCACGATCTGCGTGGGGCCCTTCTGCTTTTTGCTGCTCACCGCGTTGTTTGGCTACTAGCCCGCTGGCTTGTGGCCTTCCTGACGACGCCCGACGACATCACTGCTGCTGGTCTGGTTGCTCCAGACTGGCCCTTGCTCCCTTCCAAAAGAGGAGCACCCCGGACCCTCCTGGTCCACTCCAGACGCCATTTTAGGTCCACCGCGTGGGCTTGAATTTGCCGAGACTTGTTGCCCCAATCCTGGGTCCAGCGACGTCGAGAGCATCATCCATCGTGGGACAGCTCGTACCTCCATCCTGGTCGCCGCCAACGCCTCCTGGTCCGTGAGACTACAGAGCCCAGCAGCGCCCACTCACCTGACTGCGGTGACTTCGCCCGGTGCCATCCTGGTGCCCACTTAATCACTGGCTAGTGATTCAAGAACTTGGTCCCCTCTGCTTTCAGGTTTCTTCTTCCCTGATCCAGGCTTGGATCTCTTCGAACTTTTCTTCACTGGCGCCTGCCAGCAACTTCTTCTTCAGGCTCCTGGTTCGTCAACGAGGAATCCCGACGTCTTTTCAGACCTATGCAGCCGCAGCCCCTGGGCTAGGTAACTTCGGCATTTCGGTGCCCCAGCATAGCCTCACTATCCAAGGGTCCAGATCCACTGTCGTTTTCGACCTACCTAGTCGGGTTCGCCCGAGAACAGTAACTTTGTGAGTTCTAGCTTCCATAGGCTTTTTCCCGCCTTACGCGTGAGAGTTCCCACTCTGCACGTGGTGTCCCTAGGCCTCCTGCTCCTAACCTGAGTGTTTAGTATTGTAGGCCTAGCGTTTCTAAAGCCTCTGAGAATTGTTACTTACCTGCTAGTGATTCGCATTCCACTTTTAGAGTATATGGTTTTTCGTGCCCCTCGGGCATTTGTGTAAATTGTGCGACTTAAAGTATTTTTATAAGAGTTTTGTTGTGTGCTTAGCTCCCTGTCTCATAAAGAGCCAGGGTAGTCTTGTTATAAATAAATACACTGTTTATTTTCATAACAACTTGTGTGGTGTCCTTTCACTGGGGGTTCAAGGGGTAATGTGATGGTAAAACAGCTGGCTTAACACGCCCTCTAGAGTCTTAGCCTTAGACTGCTCGTATCCATGCTACTAGGATAGCTGGTCTATAAGGTTGACTTACAACCAATCATCAATAAGGGTTGTTTGGACTGATATATAGTGATCACTAGAATAGTGAGCACTGCACATCAGGCCAACTTCTCACAGTCTTCCATGCCAGTTGCAGCTATCAAGGCTTGTTGGTGCTCCCACAAGACACCGACCACCTAGACACCGACATCCGACGTGGGACAGGTCGTGTACGGTTCTTGGTCTTCCACAGCGTCGCCTGGTCCCCACAGTTGCAGCAACAAAGTCCTGGTCAACTCTTCTGAGCTTTCCAAGGGTGGGAATTCCTGGTCACCCCCGGGTGGCATAGAACCTGTCCCATCTGCTTTCAGGTGCTCCTCTTCAAGAATTTACCCTTGGATTGCACTGAACTTCTTCACAGACTTCTCCAGAGGCCTTTCTTCCCGAGACGTTCATTGTCGTCTATGAGAGTTTCCGATGTCACTTCACCCCTATCCCTGGTGCAGGTAACCTGGTTCCTAGGGCATCAACGGGTGGGGTTGTTCTCCAACATTCCATCCCCCAAAGGGTTTGTTAGAGATCCTCTGGGAAGGGTCCTTTTCTTTAAAACTGCAACCGGAACTTCTCTATCGACTTTCATTGAACACATGGCTGTGTTTCCAGTCTGCACGCAGCCTCCTTGGGGTTCCTGGGTACTTCCGTGGGTGGTTCCTGGATCTCCAAGCTCTTTTAAGTCCTTTGGTCCAAGTCCTGTTCTCCTTTGCAGTTCGCATTCCACTTATTTGATATATGGTTTGGTCTCCCCCTGGAGACCATTGTATATTTGTGCTACATACCTGATTTCTTTGAAGTGTTTTAATGTGTATTGTTGATATGGATAGGAGATATACCAAGTGATAGTGATTATGTTGCTTAATAAATAGACTTATTTTTCAGAAAGACGGTGTAGTTCTTTTTTATGTAATCTACACTATCAATGAGATGTTGTAAAACCAGCTGCTTTACACTCCTTCAAGATAAGCCTGAAGGCTGCTCTACACAGCTACCCATTTGAGAGGTTTTCAAGATGATCAAAGACCACTAAAATCATCATAAGGGTTGCCTGGATTAGGGCAAGGCACATCACTCCTTTATGTGTGCACCATATACTAAGCCAGCCATCTACAATGCGTTTTTAAGATTCTGTGCCTGTATCTCCAACCCTTTGAGGTAGGCATCTATCACTACTGTCTCTTGTTGAGGAGAAGGTTGAACAGTGAAGCATAATGTCAACATCTCTGTGAAGCTCGGTTTTTCTTTTCTTTTTGAATTGCCTGGAACCTCTTATAAATTGTAACCAATGGGGCCCTTTGATGATTTCCCAATTTGAGAGAGAGCCATAACTGATAAAACAGGTCTACTGTGGCCCATTGTGCTTTTTAATGGTACTAGCTTCAGTAAATGCTTCTCTTGCCCAATCTATCAGACATAGACAGTTGTGAAACCACTGATGCCATAACTGACTTGCAGCCACCTGCAGCAGATTTGTAGTCAAATGAGGCACTTCCTACTGAAGGTGCTATGTGCTACACAAAAATGCAGAACATGTATTTGCTTGATCAGAATCTGGAATCTTATTTGCCTTGTAGTCTTATAATAATTCAACGTCAGGTGCTTCTGATTGTAGAGTAAGCCATGTTAAACTGTTTAGTTACCTTCATCACTTTTATGACTAGACTACATTTCCATGTTCCTGCCGTAATACCTCTTCCATATCATTTTGGAGTAATGTCTGCGCCTCATTCTGCAACCGAGTGAGCTAATAATCTGATATGTGGTCCATAAAGAGAAAAATACACAGGCAAAATAAAGGGAAATAAAGCCTGTGAACAATCTGAACACTTTTGAACTAAAGGGAATTACTCCCAGACGAACAGGGAATATTGCAGTCCTGCCTTTCTGGGGTTGTCGTTGGGGAGAGAGGGTGCTGAAGGGAGTATCTGTTTTTACTGGAGGCTAAGTGGCAGTAGTAGTAGTTATCGGGGTACTTATGCTCCATTCTTGGTACAGATTCCTCTATCACTGGTAGGTAAAAGTCTTTCTCTGCCCCAATCCTGAGTCAGCATTGGTTTTCATCTTTGTTTTTTATTAATGGTAAATGAACGGGAAAGGGTCATTCCTACAAACAGTAAGTTGTTTGCCCTCTATTGGACTTCAGGTTTTAAACTGAAAGGTTAGGCCCATACGTGTCACCAGATCACCAATCAACATGCAATTACTTGTGCAATCAAGTTCCCTATATCTGTAGAGGCTTGAATTAGGTATCAAAAGATTGCTCGACAATCAAACAGAAATTCCACAGTCCTTTAATTGCCAACAAATTCAACACGTTTTCACTTTCTGTTGCAGTATCCTATGTCCATCATATATCCTATTGAGAACAGCTGTATCACTAGCTACTAGTAACGTTAAATCACCTTTGGTGCACATAATAGTCATAATATCCAGTTTACCTTTTACTCTATGCCAGCACCACCAGTGAGTCTGTAGGGCATTGGTTCTAAGGAAGACAGGATCAGGAGCCTTGTAATTTAGCTCTTCAAATATAGGCACTGCAGACGAGTATAATTGTTCAGCAGCCCTATTACAGTAGATCACTTACTTCCTAGACAACATTCTTAAGATCTTCTCTGAATTCCCTCCATCTGTTGAATCCAGTTTGTTTATGGAATCATTGGCCATCTCTGCTGAGCCCTCCACTCACACTGCATTCTCTCCTATTTCCGAGAAGAAAATCAACGAGCTTCTCATGAGCCTTAGATCAGGGGCCCCAGGAGATCCTTGTCCACCAAAGATTCTGCAACTGGCACCGGATTGCATTGCCACAACTTTACAGCATGTACACAATCATGCCCTTGATTCTGAGACTTTCCCTCAGCCTTGGAAGAAGGCTACTGTAATCTCTCATCAAAAAATGCCTAACGTGGATCCTGATGCAAGGAAGAACTCTTGTCCTATCTCACTTCTGCCCACACCTGCCAAAATCCTGGAGAAACACCTTACCGGGAAATAGAGAAGCTCATTGAGACATGTGACATTCTGAACCTTTAACAAAATGACTTCAGAAGTGGTCACAGTACAGAAATGACACTGATTGTCGCTACGGAGAGTATCAAGTGCCAGGCAGATCAGGGTGGGGAAGCTGTCTTGGTGCTGCTACATTTATGGTGTACCTGGTTCAACGCCTTCATCAGGCAGGTGACCGTTGAAAGCCCTCAATCTCTGCCATTCCTTTCTCACCAACAGAATGCAGGTTGTCAGATGTAGGGGCTTTAAAGTTAAAGTTAAAGCCATTAGCCTTCCCTGTGGGGTATCTTAGGGGTCTTCATTGATCCCCACTTTTTTAATCTCTTCCGTTGCTCCTCTCACTGACTCCAGTCTCTATTACTGCAATGCCCTCTATCTAAATAATAATGCCTCCTCATTTAACAAGTTACATGTGGTGCAAAATGCAGCTGTGCATCTTATTCTTAACACTCCTAAACAAGTATTTGTCAGAGATAGCATTACAGTGCTGCATTGGCTTTGTGTGAGGAAGCACATTGTTTTTAAGGCTATTGGCCTTGTGTGCTTTGGTCTCCATCACAAAGAGTCCAAACATATCTCCTCCCTCTTCACCTGGTGAACTCCAGGCAGGTCGTTCTCATCGTAATTTGCTTGAATCATCCTCGGTTAACTACCGAAGAACCCATTGCTCAATCATGGTCAGATCATTGTCTAATCCCTAACTGATTGACACCCACATGACTCCCCTCACAGTACTAAAAACACGGATCACCCTAGGTGTCCTAAATGGGGTGTGATAAAAACAATCCTGACCTTACTATCTGTCTCTCTATACTTCCCTGATTCTAACCGGACGCCTAGCCGAGGACCTGAACCTATTCAATACATAGATCTCTAACACCACAGAAGAACTAGCTCCACCAATCTACTTAAAAAGCGCCACCCGAAACTTTCCCCACTTTGGTTCTCCCGAGTCTTAGCAGAACAAAAGCGTTGTTGTAACAGTTCGAATGCAGATGGCATCAGGCATACAGACAAGAGTATCTGCTCTTATTTAGTGACACCCAAGCTGATCAGAGAATCAAAAAAATGATACTTCCATCGCAAACTGAAGAGGCCTGTTATGACTCTAAAGACATCTTCAATATCTCTAAAGCCTTGCTCCAGCCAAAAAAGCTTGGTAGGGAGTGTAATACCGGAGCCACCCGGCCCGTCCACTCACGCACACACGCATACATACACCCCCAGGGTGGGCCCGCCCGAGGGTATAAATAAACGGGCACGAGACCGCTCGTGGTCTTCGGCCCAGAATAGCAACCAGAGTCTGTGTACAGTTATTTGATTAGTTAAGGCCCAATCCTGCGGCCTAGGTCTTCCTTGACCCCGGTGATCTGCGTCACCACACTGGCGATGAGGCGGGTCTGCCCCACGCCTCGCCCCCGCTCACACATGTCGGCTCTGGAGCCTCGTGCCCGCTGTGCTCGTGCTCCACGCGCTCGAGCTGCTGACAAGACCCTGTCGCGGATGCCCACCCTGCACGCAGCCAGCGGCCGTCCGGTGCGAGGTACCTTGGTGCTGAGATCTGCGGGTGCCTACCCCGCTCGCTGCCTGCACCCGTCCGATGCGAAGCCCTACAGGTCCTACAGCTCACGGGTACCCGCCCCGCACATGGCCAGCACCCGCCCGACGCTGGGCCGGTGGACACCCCTCGTCACGCCTGGACCCGGCCCTCAGGTGAGGCCTCCCGGCAGAGGCAGTCAGCCGCTGCGCCACAAGCGCGCCCGCCGCAACACTCCTGCCCGCGAGTCCGACCCTTCCCTGCCGCCCGGCCATGCTCGCACCGGCATAGTGCAGCCGGTGGGTGAAGAACCGCGCTGGCAAACTGCGCGTCAACGTGCGCTCGCACGGTGGGACTACATTGGCCCTCGCGAGCTAGGGCCCCCTGGACAGCGCGCCCCCACCGCCCCTGCGACAGCGGCCTGGTGCGAGTCGGCCCAGGCATGGCACTCCACTCCACGTGCGGCCCTCCACCACGCCCCACTGTGTGTGTAACGCCGCTCGGTCGACCCCGCCTGCCCAGAGCTCCAGCCACACAGAGCGGGGGAGGCCTAGTCAGCACGGCCTGCCCACAACGCTGCAGCGTTCCCCTCCCCTACGTCGAGGGGCACAATCAGACAGTGAAGGGACTGCTAGCACGCCACGAGGGGCTCGGTGAGATACTCGGCCACGCCAAAGAAAGATGCCTGATCCAGCCGCCACTGGTGGGGCAGCCCTCTCCACAGTGCCGGCTCCTTCACAGTGTGCGCTCCAGGGCCCCGCACCTCAGCACGCCGTCATTCAGGCTCCTGCCCCAGTCCAGGCCGCACCACATGCTCCAGTCCCTCCGGGCCACGGCACTGCGAACTCTCGGACCCATCCACCGTCGCAGCTAGATGGCGCTCCTGGATTTGTCGGCTGGATCACTATTTCATAGGCGTAAGAGAAACGGACAAAAGGGTGAAAAGGTCACTCCTCATGTGCTATAGCGGTGCCGAGCTGTACGACCTATTTGAGACTTTGTCGGACAGAGGCGAAAATAACGACTACGCAGGGGCGGTTGCTGCCCTAAACCGCCACTTTGATCCCCCGATTAACCCGGACTACGAGTGGTTTAGGCTACGGCAGGCGCGGCAAGGAGAGACGGAAACTGTGGATGCCTACTATGCTTGGTTGAGGAAACTTGCCACCTCTTGTGAACTCCCTGATCAAAGACTGGAAATTCGCGCACAGCTCATACAAGGCTGTTGCTCAGTCCAGCTGAGACGTCTCATCCTCCGGCAGCCTCGCATTTCCCTCGAGAACATCTTGATCCTTGCCAGATCTCACGAAATGTCCAATACTCGGGCTGACGAGATGGAGGCAGCCCTGAACCATCCGACAGTGCCGCAGATGCCTGCTATCAAGGAGGAGAAGGTAGACACAATCCGCAGACGACCCCAACAGCCCAGAGGAGGGGCCACGGCTCCACAGACCTCCATGTGCGGTAACTGTGGAATGGAGCATCCCCCGGGGGAGGTGTCCGACGAAAGGGAAGACATGCTCACAGTGCGGTAAAATCAACCACTTTGCCAAAGTCTGCAGAAGCGGTGGTGGGCGCGCAACACCACAGGCCCGCGGGGATTCGCACAAGGAGTGCGAAAAATGTCACTGGAAGATCCAGGTCCCTGCAGCGACACCTCAAGATCAAACTTCGACCTTGGAGGGGATGACGAGGATGTCTTCTTCGTATCATTTGTTGGAAGAGAAGGCTCGAGAAGACGACCACCACCAATGTGCGACATCTCCGTGGCAGGTTCACCAGTGCACGCCCTAATAGACACAGGGGCGTCGGTCAATGTAATGGACAGCATCCAATATGAGAAGCTAGCGCCTCGCCTGCCCCTCCAACCGTCCAGGGCAAAGATATACACGTACGACAGCGATGAGCCACTCCCTCTGCGAGGGGTCATGGAAGTGGAGGTCACCAGCAACGGCCAGAGTCTAAGAACGAGATTCCACGTGACTGAGGGGAAGAGAGGGACCCTCCTCAGTTGCCACACAGCGGAGGACTTGGAGCTGGTGTTCTTCGCCAATCAAGTACACGAGTTGCACGCACAAGAGATGCTCAAAGACTTCCCCATGCTGTTCCAGGGTTTGGGCTGCCTAAAAGGAAAAACCTTCAAGCTACATATCCACCACACAGTCAGGCCCATGGTGCTAAGACACCGGAGAGTGCCATTCCACCTGCGGCCGCAGGTGGAAGAAGAACTCCGAAAACTGGAAGACTTTGGGGTCATTGAGAAAGTGTCGGGCCCAACCCCGTGGGTCTCACCACTCGTCATCGCCCCAAAACCGAAACAATCGGGAGCCATTCAACTGTGCGTCGACATGCGCCTACCGAACAAGGCCGTGAAACGAGAGCGCCATCTCACGCTTACGATGGATGACATCGTCGCCGACTTGAATGGTGCCAAGTGGTTCAGTAAGCTGGACCTCAATGCGGGATACCACCAACTAGAGCTCCACCCCGACAGCCACAACATCACCACCTTTTCCACACACGTCGGCCTACGTCGCTATAAAAGGCTGAGTTTCAGTGTCACCTCGGCAGCCGAGGTGTTTCAGAACGCCATAAGGGAGATGCTCTCTGGACTGTCCGGGGTGATCAACCTGAGCGACGATATACTTGTCTTCTCCAAAACCCTTGAGGACCACCACACGCACCTCAGGGCCACACTGCAACGCCTGGCAGACAATGGACTCACTTTACACAAAGCAAAATGCTCTTTTGACCAGGAGTCGGTCAATTTCTTCGGCTACATCTTCTCCAGGGAAGGCCTGCGTGTCGACCCATGGAAGGCAGAAGCCATCCGGACAGCGCCTAGACCGACAACAGCATCTGAAGTTCGAAGCTTCTTGGGGATGGCCACATACTGTGGCCGGTTCATTCCCAACCTCGCCTCCCTCTCCGAACCGCTCAGGGTCCTAACCAAAGCTGGACAACCATGGACCTGGTCAGACAGGGAAGACACAGCGTTCCGGGCTGTCAAAGATGCGCTGATTGACGACTGGGTCATGGCATACTTCCTCCCAAACAGACGCACAGAGGTCGTCGTGGACGCCAGCCGTTGGCCTGGGTGCTGTCCTCATGCAAGAGACAGAGTCAAGGGACTGTGAACCCACTGCTTACGCCAGTCGTGCGTTGGTTGCCACAGAAATGCGATATGCACAAATTGAGCGCTAGGCACTGGCTATAAAGTGGGCGTGCCAACACTTCCACTTATATCTCTACGGCCATGACTTTCAGGTGATCACGGACCACAAGCCTCTCGTCCCGCTGTTCACAGGAACTGCCAGGCTGGTGCCACCCCGGATCGAGGAATGGGCCGTTGAGCTGCAGACATATCGTTTCGAGGTACACTTCCGGCCGGGTGCCAACAATCCTGCTGACTTCTTGTCGCGTCATCCCGGCGCGCCCATGCCGGCCCGCACGCAGATAGATGTGGACGACGTTGAAGAATTAGTGCAGATGATCTCACTGGAGGCGTGCCCCGTGGCTCTCACGCTGGAAGATGTAGAGAAGGCTACTGAGTCCGACGAATGCCTTTCAAGAGTGAAGAGCACGTTGACCAACCGTAACTGGAAGCACTTCCTAGAGGGTGTCAGCTCCCTCACAGCCAAGGAGAAATGTTTTTGACAGCAGGTATGGAACGTCCAGAGTGAACTCAGCGAAGGCCCTCATGGGGTGGTACTCCGAGGAACATTTTTATTTTATTTATTTCACTTATAAAGCGCGCTATCACCTCGAGAGGAATCCTGGCATTGACAAACTCGAAGAAAAAAGGAAGGGGCAGCTGGTAACAGGCTAAGGCTTAGGGAAAAGCCAGGTTTTCAAGTGCCTTCTAAAAGCAAGAAGGCTTGTGATCCCGACCAGTCTGCAGGACGAGGTGATCCGCCTGGCGCATCAGGGACACCAGGGTGCGTCCAAGACCAAAGCCAGACTTCGAAGCAAGGTGTAGTTCCCCGGGATGGATGCCATGGTGGAGGAGACGGTGCGCAACTGCCACTCGTGCAACATCACAAGCGGTAACCCAGTACCCCACCCCGTGATAACCGACGACCCATGTCCGGACCCATGGTCCAAGTTGAGCATCAATTTTGGATCGTTCCCCGATGAACGGAACACCCTGGTGCTCATCGACTCGCACTCACGATTCCCGGTGGTAGAAGTGGTGCCCTCGACGGCATTTGCCCATGTCCAAGCGGTGTTGGATCGCACGTTTGCAATGATGGGCCTGCTCGAATAGATCAAGTAAGATAACGGACCGCCCTTCCAGGGCCGAGACTTTCAAGCCTATCTGACTTCCAAGGGCATCAAGCACAGGAAGATCACCCCACAGTGGCTCCATGCCAACGGGGAGGTGGAGCGGTTCATACGGACGCTGAACCGGGGGCTCCGCATCGGGGTAGACAAAGGAGAGGACGCCGAACTCACAATTTCTCAGCGCCTACCGCCAGACTCCACATTGCACCACTCGATGTGCCCCCGCACACCTGCTGTTCCGGAGAACCCCCAGAGACTGCATACCGGCTGACCCATCCTGGAGTCCCCCGGAGCTAGATCAGGATGCCACTATTTTTATTTATTTATTTATTTATTTTAGACATTTGTAAAGCGCGGCTGTCACCATTGCAGGCATCCTGGTGCTGAGAGATCAAAAGAGACAGGAGTGAAAGCGGGCTAACAAGGGAATAGCCAAGTTTTAATCTTCCTTCTGAACGGGAGGAGTTCATTGATGTGCCTAATCTCGATAGGGAGAGTATTCCATAGTCTGGCAGCATTTACTTCGAAGGATCTGCCACCGGCTCTGACCTTCCTGAATCTGGGAACAACTACCAGTATAGCGTCAGAGGATCGAAGCTGTCTGGTAGGGGTATACCAGGCAAAGAAGGAGGAAACAGTCAAACAACAAAGCAAGTCAGGCTCGGAGAGCCCAACACATGAACATCGTTGTTGGGGACCGAGTGATAATGAAGGATCGCCACCCAAACTGGAAGTTCCGCACCGCGTATGAACCGGAAGTGTGGGAAGTGGTCAACAGTCACGCGTAATACGTCCTGGTTCAAGACAGTCCCCAGGGATCGCCGAAACGTGGACCAATCCGCTGAGGAGCCAGGGTGGGGAGACAAAACCACTTTGGCAGAAACCTCACTAAGCCAACAATAGGAAGTGTCGACGCCACCGTCCAGAGAACCAGAAGCGACAACAACTAGAAGGGAACCAGCGGAGTGTGAGACCGTCCCTGCCAAGGACCAGGCCGGGTCGGAAGCCAATAAGAACACCCGGAGCCAGAAGTATGGCCTCCGGCCTAACCCGACCCGAGTCAAAGACTGAAGGACTTTGCATGGTGTGCGCACAGAGTCTGAGTCCTCCCCGGAGGATGGACCATGTATCCGAAAGATTGGAGAAGGATGTAATGACGGAGCCACCCGGCCCGTCCACTCACGCACACACGCATTTATACCCCAAAGGCGGGCCCGCCCGAGGGTATAAATAAACGGGCGCGAGACCGCTCATGGTCTTCGACCCAGAATAGCAACCAGAGTCTGTGTACAGTTATTTGATTAGTTAAGGCCCAATCCTGCGGCCTAGGTCTTCCTTGACCCCGGTGACTTGCGTCACCACAGGGACGTCCCCCCCATCCCAGACACTTTTGACCAGATCTTGGCCTTCTTTGAGGATAAAATATTAACTAGAAAGGTCAGGAGGGCAGAACTATCAAGTGTTTGATACCTAGAATGCACCTGCACATGCTGTGACGCAATATGTGTTGCTGCGGTGGAGAATCTTCACCGGAAGCAGTTATGGCACGGGATAGGGACTACGAGTCCCATGACACTTTGTGAAGCCGATGAGCAGCGTGGGGGCAGAGCCGACTATATCCCGGACGACGGTCCACGCAAAGCTGTCAGAAATTCAGGACAGCTGCTGGAGAACTCGTCGTTTCGACTGTATCTCCTACGGTCGGTTAAGGGTGTGTTTGCACCATCGATTTTTAGCCTCTCGCCTCCTCATGAGAGGTCAGTCTTTCTTCCATTGGTGAGCCATCAGTAAGCTCCTTGCTGAAGGAAAGACGAATTCCTTGCTCCTGCCTCAACCCTTGATAAGATTCCTCCGTTGGCAAGTTACATTCCCGATGGCTTATGGAGAGGGAATCATTTATGCATAACTCCTTGCTCCCGCCTCAACCTTTGATATTAATAAGATTCCTCCGTTGGCGAGTCCCATTCCCGATGGCTCATGAGGAGGGAATCAGTTATGTATAATAACAAGAGAGGATGGAAGACTTCCATTACATCCCTCTAATTGACATCTTGTTAGGATAATCCAGTAAAAGATGGTGGGACAGCGCCAGTGCGCACTATCTTGGGGAAAAGAGATTCAACACCCATGAAAGTACTCATCCTATTTTGTTTTCTTTGGCTCTTAACAGGGGTGATTGCAAGAGCGGTATAGGAATACGCTTAAACCCTGTGAGGCTAAGTGGACACAATTAAGGGCAGGTTCCTAAAGGGGAAGAGGAACCATGCACATGAAGTTGGTTATATGAATGGAGGGTTAACATAGTCTATACCTGTTTATTACATGTCTGTTCTTTTATCTGTTATACCACAGAACAAAAAAAGGAGTTACTGGTGTGGGCAACACTGGAGCCACAGACTAAATGTGGAAATTCTCTGGAAGCACATTTGTTTCTTTACAGGTATAAGTTGTTTCATATGTGTCACTGTAGTGTGACATGAAAGATTACTCATGTTTATAATACTTAAAAAAAAAAATGTTATTGTGAAAATCAATGTCACTGAAATACACAGCCATATGCCTACAACCCGGGGGCCGGCAGCATAGAAAACCAAGGCACTATACACGGCATTATCTCCCACATCCCAGAGGCAGGGCAGCGTAACATGTAGTAATGGTGGCACTTGTTACTGCGGCACTTATTACTGCTTGAGGTATGGTTGCCGCTGTTCAGTCAATATGACTATTTCTCAAAAAATGTAACCAACAAAGTGATGTCAACACAGCTTTCTTCCGTCAGGACCCGAATTTTATGCTTTGACGTGAGACCTTGGAACCGTCATCCAATTACGGATCTATACCTGTTCTGTTTCCCCAAGAGACTCCAGAACTCGTATGTGTCCCCTCCCTACCCAGTACACCCTGTGTGAACCAGGCCCAACTGGTATCCGTACACATTAAGTGTGCGCAGTGTCATGTAAGTGCATTGTCCCTTATGTCGCTGGGATGTCAGTACCTGCTACAGGTTCCGTGGGTGCCCCCTCAGCCGAGCTCTCACTTTTGCTGTTTCAGTAAGTTATGTATAAACCCCAGAAGTTCTTAGGTCTGCTCCGCGGGGGAAGCAGCTCGCTAAAATGCTCCGATTGAGTACAACAGTAAAGGACATCCTGTGACCACTGTGTCGTTGTAGGCAAGGGGCCCCTCATGCAGCACATTGCCACCCTTCGTTTTGCCATCAAGATGCCCATGTCCACTAGTCTGCGGGCTGCTTTCGGTAATAGTTTAGAGTAGCCTAGCATGGCTACAGCAGGATCAGGGGCAATCCGAGCCCAGCAATGATGCTCAGTTCGCGAAATACCTTGTCCCAACACTGGAAGATGACTGGCCAGCTTCAAGCCAAGTGTATAAAATCCGCCCCTGGGGAGTGACATCTATCGCAGGTTGCCTCTTCCCTCAGCCCATATCTCTGCAATCTCTCCGGAGTGCAATAAACTTTATTAATGTATTTGAAATGTATAAGTCTGTGCCTGCCATGTAAAGATATACATTTTGTGTTAGTGCAGCAATAAGACCACATGGCATCATCTATAGGCGCGCCCAGATCATGCTGCCAGGCTAGTCTAGCCTTTGTGTACTGGTTTGCTCTCTGAGACATTGTTAACTTGTATAAGTTAGAGACAATCTTACTGGGAGATTTCGTTTTGATGAGATACAACAGTTCTTTTACTTCGGGGGGTTCACTTAGATCTTCCCCAGTTGTTGATGGAGAGCCCCGCGTACCCTGTGGAACTGAAAACGGTGAAACAGGTTGGGTATTTCTGCAGGGCCGGTGACTTCCTCCCACGTTTTTGCTGCTCCATCTGAAAACAAGTCTCCTGCTTTGTGTATGCCCAGTGCTCGCATCACCCATATGGCCCCACCGTCTCTACAGGGAGCCAACCAGACCGTCCAGTCTATTGGCATATCTGGGGAGTATAATAGAGCCCCCGCTTGTTGCTGCAGCAGGCAATGCTATGCGTGTCTTATCGAGTTAAGCGAGTCCAATATGCCAGTCCTGCGGTCAACCGGCTCCAGGATCACTGCTGGGTGGGGGAGTGGATCCGCGAAAAGCTTTTCGAGCCGAAGGAATGGCACACTATCCCACCCCGTGAACCCAACTATGTGTCTGTGCTCCCTGCGCTGCTCTGTAATATAACTTCAAGTCAGGCGCAGCCAGTCCTCCCAGGTGTTATTGTCAGGGTGAGCACTTGTCATTGTACCCGTGCCTGCTTGCCTGCCCAGGCCAATCTTATCAGTGATTTGTTGATTCTTGCAAAGAAGGAGCGTGGCAATACTATTTGTATGTTTACAAACAAGAATAGGAACCTGGGTAACACCATCGTCTTCATGATGGAGACCCTGTCAATTGGCGATAATGGCAGTCCAATCCACATTTCGACATCATCCTCAAGTTTCGCAACTGCAGTTCCATAATTCTCGCATAACACAATGTCCGAGTCATTGTGCAGGCTGATGCCAAGGTACCTGACCGAGTCATCGGACCATTGCAGTGGGTATTCCATCTCCAACTGCGCAGTTGCCGGGGTGAGCGGGAAAGCGATAGATTTTGCCCAATTGACCTTTAGCCCAGATAGAGCACCAAAGTGCACCACCTCTCTGAGGACCGGGGAGAGATTATTTTCTGGGTCCCTCACGTATAGCAGTGTGTCATCTGCGTACTTAGATACCACAATCTCATAAGTGGGGAACTTGACTCCTCTATGTCCGTGGTATTTCCTGAGCGTGCATGCCAAGGGTTCTGCAACTGGGGCATACAGCTTTGGCGACAGGGGACAACCCTGCCAGGTTCCCCTGAAGATAGAAATGGCCTCAGTAACTAGATTCCCCAGCCGGACACGTGCCGTGGGGGCATTGTAAAGCACCCCAATCATCTGTAGAAATACAGAACCAAGTCCTATTCTAGTCAGCACATGTCGCATGAAGGGCCACTCCACCGAGTCGAACGCCTTCTTCATATACAGGAACACCGCAATGGCCTTTGTGTCTTGTCGAACATGTTGTATTGTTCCGAATACTGTTCGGAGATTGTAGGTGAGGTTCCTATCCGGCACAAACCCCGCCTGTTCCGAGGCGACCAGCTCCGGGGGTCAGCAAGGTTAGTCGGTTAACCAAAATCTGTGCAAACAATTTGGTGTCCACATTTAGCAGGGAGAGCGGCCGGTAAGAGCTGCACTCATCAGGGGGTTTGCCTGACTTGGGGATGGCCACTAAAATCGCTTCCCTCATAGATTTTGGCATCGTACCTGTTACGCACTGATCGTCAAAGAGTGCTGAGATGTGAGGGAGCAGCAAGTCTATAAAGGCTTTGTAAAAGCCCACCGTGAGGCCATCCGTCCCCGGGGCACTGGCCACCCTCATTCCCGCTAGAGCTAGAACTATCTCGTCTATTTCAATAGGGAGCATTAGGAACTCTCTGTGTGTGTCCGACAGGAAGGGAAGCTTGATATGCTCAAGGTAGTCTAGAATGTCATCATCCATTCCGGAAGAACGGGAGGCGTACAACTTCGCATAGTATTCTTTGAACCTATTAGCAATGTCCTCTTCTTCCGTTATCAATTCTCCCCCCTCTGCACGGACTTCCGTGATCAGTGTTTTGCTACGTTTTGCCTTCAACGTGTGAGCCAGTACCGATCCCGGCCTGTCGCCCTCACCATACGCTCGCGCCATGGCGTACTTGCCGAGGTGTTTCACCTCACTGTCCGCAACCTCCTGATATTCTGCTAATAAATCACGAATTGCTCAGGCAGTAACCTCTACGTCTCCTGCCATCTGTCTAGCTTCCAGGGCAGCTAATTCCCTTTCCAAAGTCGACAACCTCTGTCTAATGAAGCGCAGTACCCCCGAATGCTATGTCATGGCTACCCCTCGGATGTACACTTTGAAAGCTTCCCACACCGTCTGGAAACTGTCCGCTGACCCAATATTGGTAGCAAAATATGTATCTATCGCCTCTGCCATCTCCTCCTTGAAGAGAGGATCCAGTAGTGAGTAAGGGCCGAAACGCCATATAAAGGGTGGAATCGTTTTCTTAGGCATGGACAGAACCAATAAGAGAGGTGAGTGATCTGACAGAGTACGCGGCAATACCTGGCATGTGCGAATTTGAGACAAGAGGGGCAGCCAGTAGTCTATTCGTGTGTGTAGATTGTGGAATTCGAAGTAGTGTGTGAAACCTCCATCTGTCGGGTGCGTCTCCGTGCATACATCCAACAAGTCGTTACTTATCATAACCCTTTCCATAGCTCTGGCTGCCAGCGCCGGTCTTCTCGATGGGCCCCCTGGCCTGTCCAATTCGGGATTCCGTACTAGAATAAAATCCCCACCCCAGAGTACTTGCGTCGTCGCGTACCCAGTTACCGTGTTTGCCAATGTTGCAAAAAACTCCGGGCAGTCATAGTTGGGGCTATAGACATTGACTAGGAGCAGATCCAACCCCCTCCCCTGGCACTTAGATATCACCAATCGTCCATCAGTATCCGCTACCATCTGCTGTATTGTGTAATCTGATCTGGGGTTAACCCATGTAAGTACCCCTCTGGCGTGTGTGGTGAAGCCAGAGGCATTTATATTACCCAAAAGGCCCCTATAGCTCATCCACTTCATGTCTAATGAGGTATTTCAGCACCTTGCGTAGTTTGCGGTGATCATTGAGGCCTCTGACGTTCCAGGACAGAGCCCTGAGGGAGTCTGTGGCTCTCGGAGTGCCAGTTCCATTAGCCCCTTTCATCCTGGCTAACACTTATCGCTATGTATCCCGACTCTTGTGAGTAGTATATCATGTGCGCATCTTGTAAAACTGTTTGACATCTCCAACAACAACATCAACAGCATCTCTGCCCATCCCCTCCCTCCCTCCACCCACAGCAGACCACCCGCAACTCGGCCGCGGAGAATCCCCGATAACATCCACTCGTCCCCCCCCACCACCCCCGAGCTTCAGAAACTGTGGTGGCGTTTTGCGCTCATAGGCAGAGGACGCTCTGTTTGTAGCAAACGGTCAAAGGCAGACGCGCTCTATACCTAGCCCCTGCACCTCGGCCTATAGCACCACAGCCCCCACCATTTTATACGTCTAAACTAATTTAACTTCATATCACACACCACAGCCCAGCCCATTTCCCCGTGCCAGCGCAACGCAGCCAACAGGCAATTCCCTGCACCCGCGCCGTGGCCTAGATTCTCATTTAACGCTGTTATACAATCTACATCAGTCTATGTTCTCATTGGTGGCAGTAAGGGGATAACCTAGGATTCCGCAGTGTCCATTTTAGCACACCCCGTCTCACCACAGCACCCCGCTCCTCCCTACCCCCCACCCCGCATTACTTATAAGTTTTGCATAAGGTAGCCAGTCTCAGTCCTGCTCCTCCATCCATCCCCCAGCCGCCTCCTCCCGGAGCTGCCGTTCCGGGCTCTTTCTCTTTTCTCTGGACCAGTCTTTAAGTGCTTTCTGTAGAGCCTGTGGATCAGTAAATATGTGGGAGCGACCTTGTTTGTTCACACGTAGTTTTGCCGGGTAGAGCATAGAGTAGTCCAGGCCTAACTCACGGAGACGCTTTTTCATGGGCACACATTGTCTGCGAGCTTCCTGCACCCTGGCGATGAAATCCGGGTAAAGTGAGACGGTCAAGCCTTCATATGTCAGCACTTGTTTGTCCCACGCCGTCTGCAAAGCAGCGTCTCTGTCCCGGTAGCTTAGCTATGATCGGAAGCGGCAGAGCCCCCGGCTGCGGCCTCGGCCCTAAGGAGCGGGGCTACGACAAACATGGTTGAAAAGACCTCAGCGCCTAAGAGGGTAATCAGTAGCTTCTCCACGAAAGGCTCCATGTTGCCGGTTTGCGTCGTCTCTGGCAGATCCGTCATTCGTAGGTTACATCGTCTCGAGCGGGCCTCCAAATCTTCTGCTTTGTCTTGCAACCCCCGGATAACTCTTCTGAGCTGTTTGTGGTCAGAGTCAAGTGTGGTTTGTGCCTCTTCGACCTCCGTGAGACGCCGTTCGGACATATCCAACCACTCCGTGTGTTTATCGAGTCTTTCCCCCATCCTGTCCATCCGGTATGAGAGGGCGTCTATCTTCGTGCCCAGGGAAGTGATGCCGCCCTGCAAGCCTTTTTCCATTGACTGCAGCATACTCCGGCTGTCCGTCTCATCTTCTATGGGCGCTGGAGACCTACTGGTTTACTCCGTCGCGGTGTCATGAGATTTAGAACGTTTTTGGTCAAAGGTCAGCTTGGGTTGTGTCCTGTCCGTCCTGCCCATCGTTGGCTCCTAGAGTGGTCACTATTCTAGTGCAGTCCTCGGTGCCCCCGCAGTGATCGGTCCGGTTGTGGTCAAACCGTTGTTTTAACTCTTATGAAGATGCCTACCGCCGCCGTGTTTACTATCTGGAAATATGTGCCATCCTCGTGGTTAATTCCGTCATGCCTACTTCGGGGTACAACGCCAGAACTTGTGCGTCTCCCGCACTGACTCCCAGCCATCCCACTGCCTATGTTCATCTGTCTGCGCAGTGTTTCTAAAAGCTGTGGGATAGTCTCTTAATTCCCCGCCGTAGTGGCCTCCCGAGGGGGCATCTCGTGTGAGCAACTCTGCGTAGCCCTTGTGTAGCCCTTGTGTCGCCCTCCTTGATGCAGAGAGGCCCTGTCCGTTAATATGACCAGCAGCAGGGGCTCACCCCCATCCAGCACTTGCCCCAACACGACTGACCTGGTGCAGCAATGCGGTGTTCCCAGGAGGCTGAACACGCTGCCCCGGCTGGTCCTAACGCAGGGCCACTCCAGGGCTCTCCTCCAGCTTCAGCTATCCCAGCATATCAGCTGACTGCCGGCAGGGATCTCCTTCTTCACGGCGGCTATTCCCCGGGCCTCACAAATTGGCAGGCCGCCACAACTGAGCCGCGTCACCTGGGCCCGCCACACAGATCCTACTCAGCGTATACCCAGGGAGCAGTTGCGGGTGTCTTGATGTCTCACCGCAACTCTTGCCATCAGCGGCTGTTCATATGCGGCGCAGCCCTGGCAGCCCGCGCCGGCTCCGCAGTTCGGTGAACCCGCTCCACCGCAGTCTAATCGGGTCAGCCACAATAGGCGCTCCACAGCGCTTCCGACGTCTTCTGTGTTCCGCGCTGATCGCCGCAGGGATTGGACCCCCTTGGCTCGGGGAACCGAGCGGCTGTCGGGCAGATGCAACCCTGCCACCGCCAGCACTCCAGCACGGGGCTCAGCGGCCTAGAGTATCGCCCAAAGCTCATGTCGGTAACAGGGGGGTCGGAGTAACACCGCTGGGCTGCGGCTGCTGTCAGTCGGCCAGCTCTTTATCAGGTGTTCGCTTCAGTAGTGTCAGGCTGACGGATTGATGAAAGATAATTAGCTGATGGTACGGAGCCCGAGACTCAAGCGTCCATCTTGGTCTCAAGCAGGCTCCGCCCCGTGTTTATAATACTTTGTATCATTTCAGGTCTCCCTCCTCGCATTTCCCTTCCTATCCTTCCCTCACTTGATCATCCCACCGACCTGTGCTATCACAGCAATTCAGGCTTGGGACTTGCAAGAGCTGGACCATTCTGAGCATCAAACCAATCCAGAGGATTTTCCAGTCTGAAAATAAAAAAACTTCAACTCCACTTCATGTACTGGCACCCCTAACAAACCCATCCCAGATGGCGGCAACAACATTCGAAGGCGAAATTTGTTATCTTTCAGGAATTCTCCCCATTTCAATCACAGCAAGTTATTCTGTCATGTAAGTCTGGTTCTCCTCTTGACCCTTGGCCCCAGGTTATACTGCATGCACCACAGATACGGTTAATCCACATATCAACCAGATTCTCAATGCATCCTTTGAAGAAGTGGACGCTGGCAAATGTTAAAAAGCTACAAAAAGTCACTAGCCTACCCTGCTATTTTGTCCAACTTAAGGCCTATCTCCTTCCTCCCAGTTTTAAAGCAAAGTCCTGGAAAACACTAAATCAACAACTCATAACTTTGCTTGAAAACTCAAATTCACTTCACATCCGGCAATATAGGATTTAGACCTAAACACTCGACCGAGTCAGCATTATTCAATGTCTTAGAAACTATCAAAATGACAATAGACTTTTGTAACAATACAATGCTCCTATTGCTGGATCTTTCATTGGCATTTAATACCATCTTGCATGCCATACTTCTACAGCAGATCCAGAATATAGGGTTTTTCACATAGCCTCCTCTTGGATTAAATTATTTTTATTCAATAAACGACAAACAGTGGCCCATGCACAATTTCAGTCACCAAAAAGAGCAGTTACTTTGGAGGTACCACAGGGATCCTCCCTTAGTTCCGCCCTTTTTTTAATATTTATGTGGGCTCTCTCATCTCACTGATTGCTTCATATGGGATTACCACCACCTCATATGCTGACGATACTCAGTTAATACTGTCTCTAAGTTCATTCTCATCAGAAGTTATCTTCCAAAAGTGCTTTTCTGACATCATTGTATTGATACAGGATAACCATCACAAATGCAATACTGTCAAAACAGATTTGTACATCCAACATATTCTCCCCCATACCATGGTGGGCAAACTCTGTCCCTATCACCCCCAGCCACCGTAAAGGTCGCTAAGAACCTTGGGCCAAATTCAAGACCTCTACATCCACCCACAAGCCTGGCAGTAGCAGGCGTGTGCTTCAATGTAGCAAAATCCCTAAAAAGTTCTTTCATTATCTTCCCATGGCTGCCAGAAAACTGTGGCCTTTCCCCTGATTACACCAAGACTCAATTATTGTAATAGTCTTTATGCAGGGTGCCACAAACGCCTTATTGATAAGCTTCAGATAGTACAGCATGCAGCAGCCAGGTTGGCTCTACGACTTTCCAAGTGGAGCCCTGCATTGGCTGCCTTAAAAAAAAGCTACAATGGCTACCTATCCATAAAATAATTATTTTCAAATCCTTCTCTTCGTTTTCAGAGCCTCTAAATCTATGGGACCTAAATATCTATTGGTTTGGTTCTGTCACTTTAGGGCCCATAGTACTCTAAGATCCTCCAAAGCTAACCTCCTGAGACCCCCCAAAAGTTGCTGCCAATAGATTAAAACTTAAAAGAGGTCTGGAGGGCCTTCTTTGTTTCCTCTCCGCCATAGTTTTCATGATGGTGGAACAGCCAAGAAAACTGTGGCAGAGAGGAAACTCGTAGTATGCTTGTTGGGACCAGGCGGTCCTGTCAAGCATATTGCGGTCTCAAGACCGCCACATCCCCTCCAGGAAACAGCGATTCCTTGTCGGCGGTCCCATGGCGGTCCGACTGCCCCAGTCACAATGGGGCAGTCAGACCACCAGTGTGGTGGTGGCTGGACGGCCACTGCTGCACATCCAAAAGTCTAGTGGTCCTTGGACCACCAGGCTCATAATTGGGTCCTAAGGGGTGAATCTAAACACAGCTGCTTTAGTTTGCCACAAATTGTATTGACAAACAAGTTACTTACCTTTGGTAACGCATTATCTGGTTGAGACAACATCGAGCTGTATGTTCCTTACCTTTAAATTCCCCTTGCATTGAGCTTGATGCGGAAACTTTTGCGTGAGCAGTACCCCTGTGCGGCATCGGCTGGCTCCGTTCGGCTCTGTGTGACGTCGTTAGCGTTGGTTATGACGTCGCAGTCACCTATGTAGGCGCCACCAAGGTTCATGGACGTCAGTTACTTTTCAGTTTTCAATGCCAGAAACACAGAGCCATGAAGTGAATTGACTACTATGTGTCACAACTAGGGCCCTGAAAAGGGACCAACTCTAGCCCTATCAAATGAGTCCGCAGAGCGGGGAGGCATGAGTGGGTCTGCAAGGAAACTGCAGCTAGATATTGTCTCTACTAGATAATGCGTTACTATAGGTAAGCAATTTGTTCATCTGATAGAGACTTCTAGCTATACATTCATTACCTTTGACTAGATACCCAAGCGATACCATCCTGGCAGTGGGCTGCGGACAGATTTTACACTAAAAAGTCCTGCAGGACCGAACGGGTGAAATGCTCATCCCTGCGGACCTGACTGTCCAGGCAGTGGTGCTTGGGAAGCCTGTGCAGAGTCACCCATGTTGCTGCCTGGCAGATGTCCAGGACTGGGACACCCCGAACCAACCCCGTGGTCGAAGCGTTTTCGCTGGTGGAACAGGCCGTAGGCCCTTCAGAGGCTGCTTCCTAGCCATGACGTAGCAGATCTTAGTGCAGACAATAACCCCACACGAAATGGTTTGTTTCTGCACTGTCAGACCTTTTTTTAGCTCCCACGCAACCCACATAGAGTTAGTCGTTCACCCTGGAACTCTTTTGTGCAGTCAAGGCAGAACGACAATGCTCTTTTTTTGGGTGCAGACGGTGGAGACTCTCCTCTTCCTTAAAGAGATACAGGGCAGCAATAAAGGTGGGGAGGATGATTGATTGACCCAGATGGAATGGGGTCACCACTTTTGTTAAGAATGAAGCACGGGCATGACGAAGGTCATCATGTAGGGAGGCTTGCATGATAAAGCCTGTAATTTACTCACCCTCCGGGCAGATGTTATCGCCACAAAAAAGACTTTCTTGATGGAAAGCAACCAGAGGGGACGGGAAACTACCTTTACAACGCAGTCATTACATCGCACTACATTTACAACGCAGTCATTACATCGCAACAGCCTTTACAACACATGTCACTACAACGCATCCATTACATTGCATGTCACTACATGCATGACACTACAACACATGTCACTACAACGTATGTCACTACAACGCATGTCACTACTACGCATCCATTCCGTGGAAGAGGTGTGGGGCAGCGGCCAGGGTGCCGGAGACCGGACTACGGGGTTCACGGTTCGATCCTTGGCGGCAGCGGCAGGTTAGCCCAGCACCATATGACTCTGGGCAATAGCTTGCTTAATCTTCCCGAGGGCCCTGAGCGCCGGGACACCACTTTGGAGGAAGCTGTGCGCTTTACAAATACTGGTATTTCATATTTCATATTACATCGCATGTCATTACAATGCACACCATTACAACGCATAGTACCCCTACACTATCCAACACTTACCTTACTGTTGCACCCCCTGGAGTTACAATAGTAATTTTTACCCCTACACTATCCAACACTTACCCTACTGTTGCACCCCCTGGAGTTACAATAGTAATTTTTACCCCTGCACTATCCAACACTTACCTTAAATGCAATGTAATGGTATGCATTGTAATGGTATGCTTTGTGAAGGTATAATGCAATGTAATGGAATGCGTTGCAAATGTAGTTTTAAAACATTTGTTGCAGTTGTATACGATGTAAATGTATGCGTTGTAAAGATGTTGTGATGTAATAACTGGGTTGTAAAGGCATGTGTTGTAAATGTAGGCATTGTAACATCATACATTCAGAGGAGACAATTATGTAATAGCTCAATGGACGCACAGATAAGAAATGTGAGGACCAAATTAAGGTCCCAATATAGCATGACAAAGGGTGTAGGTGGAAACATATGCAAAAGCCCTGTTAAGAACGTATTTATAATAGGAGACTTGAATAAAGAGGACTGGTCTGGAAGCCGCAAGAATGCTGACAGAGCACAAAGGTAACCCTTGAGAGTACCTAAAGCAGAGCCCTGCTAGGCAAGGGTAAGAATAAAGAGGAGAATATTGGATAGAGAAGCAGAAAGAGGGTCAATAGACCTTTCCGTAGAATATATTACACATTTTTGCCAAGAGCAGGCGTATACCATCTTAGTGGAGGGAAGCCTGGTCGCCAAAATAATATTACATACTTTGGGAGGAAGGTCAAAAGCTATCAACTGTTGCTGCTCAATCTCCACGCAAGGGGGCGGAAAGTTGACAGGTTAGGGTGGAGGACCTTCTCCTGCTGCTGCAACAGAATATCCTCCCTGAGGGGCAGCCTGATTGGAGAATCGATGCACATTCGAAGAAGCTCTGGATACCAGACTCTCCTTGCCTAGTCCGGAGACACAAGAATGACTTGGGCCCATTCGTTCTTGATCTTTTTCAGAACTCTAGGCAGAAGTGGTATGGGCAGAAAGGCGTACAGTAGGCCTGAGCTTCACTCGCGACAAAAAGCATTGCCGAGCGATAGCTGCTTTGGAAACTCCAGTGAGCAAAACTGCTGACATTGCGAGTTCTCTTTGGAGGCGAACAGATCTAACCGAGGCTCTCCCCACTGCTGAAAGAAACCTTGCTCCACCTATGACTGGAGACATCATTCGTGATCCGCTAGGCATTGATGGCTTAATTTGCCGATCCTGGCATTCAGAGAACCTGCCAGGTGTTGGACCACCAGGGTTATGCCCAGCCATGTCCGGAGACGCCTCTTGACAAAGGGTCCACAACCCCACCTTGCCCTTCTTGTTGCAGTACCACATGGCGGTGGTGTTGTCCATAAACACCAGCACTAACTTCCCATTGATAGAGGAAAGAAATGCTTTCAATTCTAGCCGGAAGGCCCAAAGCTGAGGTGGGGCCCCAACCATGCTGGAGACCAGTGTCCCCTGATCTCCACCTCTCCCAGATGGCCGCTCAATCCTAGAAGTGACACATCTGTCCCTACTGTGAGATCTGGTTGGGGGAGACCCATTCACGGTTCGCCAACCACCCCTGCAGGTCTTTTGCAGTTCCCTTTGAGATCTGGACCACATTGAAGAGATTCCCCTGATGCTGCGCCCACTGGAACTTCAAGTCCCACTGAAGAGTCTGTATACGCCATTTGGTGTGATATATCAACAGGATTCAGGAAGCCATGAGTAGCAGCAGCTTCAGAGTAATTCTCACCGAAATCCAGGATAGAGGCTGAAACATCGGTATCATAGCCTGAATATCCTGGACTCGCTGCTCAGGAGGATAGGCCCGAAATTGCACTGTGTCCAAAACAGCTACGATGCAAGGGAGCGTCTCAGAAGGAGTTACGTTTATAGAAAATCCCAACAAATGCAGGAGGTCATCTGTAGTCTGGAAGTGGGAGACAACAGCATGTGGTGAAGGTGCCTTCAACAGCCAGTCGTCGAGATAGGGGAAGACTGACCCCTAACCTGGGCAGATGAGCTGAAACAACCACCATCACCTTGGTGAACACCCGAGGGGCGCTGGTAAGGCCAAATTGAAGCACAGTGAATTGAAAGTGCTTGTGGCTTACCTGTGGGCAGGCAGGATAGGGATGTGAAAATATGAATCCTGCAGGTCTAACACTAGCAGGCAGACAAGATCTGAGCCAACGTGAACATCTTGAATTTCTCCATTTTGAGGAAGAGATTGATGGTTCAAAGGTCCAAAATGGGCCACAAAATGTTGTTGTTTTTTGTAACAGAAAGTAGCAGGAGTAGCAACCACTGCCTACTTCTGAAATCTGAACCCTTTCTTTAGCTCCCTAAGGCCAAGACAGCTGTAACTTCCTCTCAGATTAATGCTAGATGGTCCTCTGCCAGCCGTTCATGAGTTGGCGGTAAACGAGGAGGAAAAGAAAGAAAAGGAAGAGATTAGCCTTCCTGAACGATCTGCAAGATCCATTTGTCCGATCTTATGGACCACCAGCAGAGGAGATAGTGCTGAATTCTCCCTCCGACTGGAGTAACATGGACTTGTACAACAAAACTAGGAATGCTTGGAGGCTGCAGCTGCTGAGGGTTGGGTGGCAGATGACTTCTGGCTACCATTCTGAGGTCAGAATGAACAACTTCACGTCCTCACACAACATAGGTAGTCTACACAGGACAGAGCCTGAGATAAGGCTGACATGGTTGAAAACCCCTTCCATTGCCATGAAAGGGCCAGAAACTAGACTGACCACAGAGTGTAAACGAGAGGCCAAAGGATCTGGTCGTAGCACAAGATTCCTTGAAACGCTCCAAGGTTGAGTCCGCTTTCTCACCAAAAAGACAAGTCCCGTCAAAGAGTATGTCAATGAGGTTAGATTGGACACCACCCGGTAAGATGTTCTTAGTCAGGTGTGGCACCGTAAGGCCACGGTCGATGAAACCACTCTGCCCAGCAAGTCATTTGAGTCAATGCCACACCTCATGGTGAATTTTGCTGCATCTCTCCCATCCTTCAGTGCCTGGCACAGCATGGCCCAGACCTCCTCTGGGACCGGTGGCAGCACTTGTGCAACGTTTTATAAACAGTGTGTGAGAAACGGCCCAATAAGCATACGGTATTGACCAGCCACAATGCAAGGCTGGTAGAAGAAAACATCTTCTTCCCAAGTGCGTCCAGCATCTCTAATTCCCTATCCGGAGGAGCAGAAGGGAATGCGTCATGGGATGTTGAAGCCTGAATCACCAAGCTCTCTGGAGTGTGGTGTTGGCTGAGGAACCTTGGATTGCCCAGTATAGGACGATGGCGGCGTGCAATTGTCCTATTTGCAGGAGCCCCTGTGCTAGGCTGGACCACGTGCCTAGAAGGACATCTGTTAGTGCTTCATTAAAGGGCAATAGGGGTTTGGACGTGGACGCCCCAGGCTGAAGCACTTCGGTCAAGAGATTAATCCTGACCTGCACAGAGGGCAGCTCCAGGCCAAGGACCTCCACTGCCCTACTCACCACCATAGAATAAGATGCCCTCTCCATAGCCACACTTGGTGGAGAGAGCATACCGGTATCTGGAGATATGTCCAGTCCACTGGATTTCCCAAGATCTTCATACAAGTCCCATTGTTCCACAGGAACTTCCAACTGCTGTTGTTCTAAAAGGTCCATCGACCCCTCCTAATCCCCAAACATGCCTGAAACATCCTCAAAATGCACAGGCAGCAACATCGAACCTCTGGGCTCTGCTGGAGTCGACGTTGAGCGATGCCGCTCTGACTCCGAGTCGTTGGGTGGCAGGATAGGGTTGGTGCTGCCAGTGGGTGCCGAGGCGCCAGAGTCATCAACTTTAAGTGTGACATTGGGAAAAGTCGTGTTGGCACAACAGGAGTTCACCCGGATCTGGAACTAGATCCATGAGACCCCACCGGTGCTGTGGCCGGAGCCAATGACGTAGAACCTGGTGGAGCCTTCTCTGACCCTGCGGGGTGAGAAGGCCCACCAGAGGGGTTGGCCTGCTCAAATACAACTGGCATGGCCTCACAAAATTGCTTAATTTGAGCGAAGGTAGCTCTGGCTCCTGGAAATGGGAGTGGCTCACCGTCGAACCTGGCTCCGGTTCCGCAGAACCGTGCCTAGAGCGCTGATGCTCCTTACCTGTCTGGTCGACAAATGACAGACGAGGTGAAGTCGAAGTCCGTTTAGACTTCCTCTTTTTTTTGTGCCTCTTCTCGAAGTGTCCCGAGGACCTTGAGTGAGAGGAAGAGGACTTGGGGTTCCCGGAGCGGTCCTGCAAACTTCTCTTATTTGAACGGAACCAGAATCTCTAAAGAGTCGCGCTCGTCTGTGTTGACTGCCAGGCCACAAGGACCTTCGGCGCCATGGCCCGGCAATCAGAGCACGACTTTGTGCCGTGGTCGCGCTCGAGGCACCACAAGCAGATGAGATGGGGGTCAGTTACCGACATGGCGCGGTGACAGGCGGCACACAGTTTGTACCATGTACGTCTCGATGACATCTTCGATACACAAGGAAATATTTCTCAACAAAAATGTCGAAAAAAGCCAGTCAAAAAAGAGACAGAGGGGTAGCTCTTCTCCGGATCAGCGCTTAGCTGGCACGGAAAGAAAAGAACTGATGTCTGCACGCCTGTGTGGCACCTATTTAGGTGACTGCGCCGTCATAACCAACGCTAACAATGACGAAGACGTCTTACAGAGCTGAGCAGAGGCACCCAATGGGGTGCAGAGGTACCACTCACGCAAACGTTTCCAGATCCAGCCTGACCCTGGGGAATTTAAAGGTAAGGAATCTGCAGCTAGAAGTCTCTATCAGATTAATTTTGTTTTTGATTGGATCATTCATTATATGTAGAGAACTGTATTCCTGAATATGAGAAGGCTGGTACATTGGAGATACAGACCTGCATGGCAATGTATATGTTTTTTTAAGTTTACCTTCAAAACTCCATCCATCATGTAAGCGGTAGATGAATTTATAAGTCATTGCAAACCATTAGGAGTTTGTGACAATAAAGCGGAGTAGTATGCATATAACTATATGGGGACTTGGTGTATACCGGTTTTCGGGGCGTGAAAAGTTAAAGTATATAATTCCTTATCTATAAAGATAGAAAAAAGGAAAGGTGCAAGAACACAACCCAGTCTAACCTCCCTCTTTGCTTCAAAGGGCATGGTACATTCCCCATTGGGTCTGTATCATACGCTTGCTAATAGATTACTGTATATGGGCCAACAAGGAGATAATATCCTTAGGAGCCCCGAGTGAAGCCATAGTATACCATCATTTATTGTGGTTCACTAGGTAGAAGGTGCTACTAAAATCCATAAAGCACAAGTATAAGCACTCATTGCTGGCTCTAGAATATTTTCTTACCAGGAGATTAAGATTTAAACATTGTTTGATTGTTCCTATCCCCATTCTAATTCGATACTGACAATCACTCAATTTAGAATTATCTCCTTCCCACTGTTCCAGTTATTGCAGAATAATTCTACATAATAAGTTTGCAGATGAGTCTAGAAGTTATATCGGTCTGTAACATTTGGGGTTATTCTTACTACCCTTCTTAAAAACTGAGATAATGGTGGATTCGGACCAAGACGTAGAAAGGCATCCTGCTCTAGCTGCATTGAATACCTTTGTTAAAAGTGGAAACCAAAGCTCTGGTAGGTGCCTATAGATATCCACCAGGGCACCGTTGGGTCCTGGCGCCTTGCCTTACAGCTCCTGTCTAAAGCTACAGAAACGTCCTCCATTTCAATGAGGAGGGTACGAGTATCGGAGGAGTTTAAAATTGAAGTAAAGTGCTCCACCAAGTCATGTGTAGAAACTGCACTATCTAAATTTAGGGCTATATACTTATTAAGAAAACAGCTATTTATAGATCTCCAAAAGAGAGACAAATCTTTAGTCTGCGACGCCTGAATCAAATTTTCCCATGCTTCTATTTGTAGCTCTCTCTTCCCCAAGGAAAGAGCTTGGATAACGAGCTTCTCTAAATTATATACAGGCCCTAGTGCATGCTGTATCAAACCATCCCTTTTATTTCCTTAGAGTGCCCTTTTTCTTCCCTTCTAACAAACAATCTACCTATTTTAAAAATATTTCTTATGAGCTCGAATGATTTGTTCAGGGTCTGCAAGTCATAAAACCACAACTATTTCCATGAATCAATGTTGTAGCAAACATAGCAAGATCCATACCAGACCAAATCAGTCTAACCCCATTATGCCTTTCCAGTGCCACATTGGAAAATTTTGGCTGCTCATTATTCTTCTGCATATACATTGGAAGCGATAGAGCCAAAGGATTACGGTCATTAAAACAATTCTTTCGAATACTAAACTTCAATGCTGTTATATTTGACTTATTTGTGGTCAGAATAAAATCAATAGTGCTCATGGCACCCCTCCCAATGAAAGCTGGAGGCAATGTATCATTACGTATGCCATGTGTATTAGCGATAAGTAGGTTATATCTAAACATCATGGTATTCAGTGGTTCACTCTATGAGTTATGCTTAACGTGATCAAGAACCTCCCATTAAAAATCCACTGGTCTACAAACTTCTGTTGGGGGGTGGGTAGGGGCAGGAACATTTGGTAGAACTAAAATCCCCCGCCCATATTATACAAATTTCTGGAAGGCATCTGGATAGTTTTCCAGATCATGAATTACCTCTGCACAGCCTTACCAAATTTATTATTATAATTGTTTCTAACAAAACTGTCATTGTTAGGCTCTATGGAAATTAATGCAAACTCATAATACAGTGCGCCCACAAACACCTTTATTTACTTTAGATGGGAGTAAAACTGAAATTATGGTAAGAAGGCCACCCTTAGCTAGGAGTTGCGAGAGTCACAAAGGATAATTTTATACTTGCACATCAATTTCACCAATCATCCAGGTTTCCTCTATACATATGATCTGTGTTTTTACAATACAATTCTTTAATTCAGTGGAATGCAACTTATTTGTTAAACTTGCAATAATCCATAATAAAAATGAAACCTAAACATGACAGGAGAAGCAAAACAAGGGACTGTGCCACTAGTGGCACAGTCTGATGACACCAGACTATTCTCTCTAGCAAGGGGGGATAAAGGAATTGTCTTCTCCACATCTTGGAGTCATTCTATGTCCTTTAGAGTTCCCAAAGGGGCATACCTGTTACTTGTAAAGACAGGATCTTCTAGACTGTAAGAGGATTGGCTAACATATAGATAATTAATTGATTGATTTACTGGCAACAAATAACTCGTGTTTATAAAAATAACTTGGGGGAAGTGCATTCATTTTGCTTCCTCTAGAGGATTACATAGACTGATAGTTATTTAATACTGACAAAATGACCCTAACAAAGCCAGGGCAGAGAAAATGTATGACAATTTCCTCAATATCCCAACCGACTTTACTCTCCTCACAGACAAAATGTAATTGTATAAATGTTGGACTTTGCTAACCCTTTCTGAAAACCAATGAACCATTTTGTTCTTAAGAGCCCTTCAGGTTTCAGTGGAGCTAGAGCTTAATGAGGGTGCACCCTTTAAAATTATGACATATGGTGTTGCCTCAGGTGGTAGATGCAAAATGTCTTGGAGGTCATGGCCAGGGTCCAAATACAAGTCATGGCATTTTTTTGCATTTCCCGTTGCAATGTTTGAGGGAGCAAGAGAGTGGGGCTGTGGATGTATCCTGCCTTCATCGGTGTTGTACTCTGCAAGGGGATGTAATTTGCTTGTGGGGAATTGCCTTTACATATTTGACTTGATATTACCCCCTATTGCTGAGCCCTGCCCTGCTGTGCCCAACTCTATGGGATCATTATTAAGAGGGAGCGTACTATCAGTAGTAATACCAGTTGTGTGACTTTTTAAAAGCTCCAACATACTTGATGCAACAGATTCGAGGTTTGTGATTTTACTTTTGATTTCCTTTAGGAAAAACTTAAAAAGGTTCTCCAGGCAATCCATCTTAGTACACTTGGGGGCCTATTATGATCTCAGTCTGAAAGCCTCCTTCCCGATGTTGGAGGCTTTCCGACCAAGATCATCGGTTTCAATTCCGACCGCCTAATTACAATCCAGGTGGTCGGCATTGAAACCGGCCGGTCATTCTGGCTGGATTTCAATGGGCTAAAGGAGCCCGTTGGCCAGTCGGAAACCCGCCCGTAATCCCAATGAACAGTGTTTTTGCCGCTGGGATTATGATGTTCTGTTTCCCACAGGCTTTCCATGCCGGGCTATCCGACATGAAAAGCCTGTCGGAAAGCGAGTTTGGGGGCCCATAGCAGGGACCAAGTCTCTTTGAATCCTCTGATTGCGGGCTGAGGAGGCACCTATGGTTCCCCCCTGTTGATCCCAACACTGTGTGACAGGCACCCTGTGGTGCCCGCCATGAGGTGCAGGGATGAACACACCCTCCCATTTCCCTATGGAAGCTTGTGCAACAGCCGGTTTACGGCCCTAGCACTAGCTCCCATAGGGAAATATGAGCATGAGACTGCACCATGGCTGATAACATCATAATTAGGAGGTCAGGACCGGCAACTAGAGATTGGTCGGTCCCGATTCTGCAATATTTATCTGGGTATCAAGTGCTGCAGGTTTTTCCTTGTTTGTCCCCAAGGTATCTCAACTAGTTTTGTCTGTGGGGTGCATAGACTGGGGTTGTGCTTACTTCTGATTAAATATTCAGGATTGTGATTTCTTTCTTTTAGCTGGAGGGGAGTTTGTGGCAGGTGGAGGTTGTTTGGATATCATAGTCTGGGAGGCATTTAAGACACAAGGATTTCTGTTGGGCTTGGGTATCAGTGTATCTGGTGAAGACTCTAAAGGTAAACCAACTGAGCTGCTCATAGATGTAAGTTTTTGCTGACCTCACTAACAGAGTTTTGGAAGACCCTAAGCCTTTCTTTCACGTTAACAATTTCGCTATTAATCAAACCCATAGCTCCAGTAACATAATTTATGATTGTACTTGAATAAGTACTTTCCTTACTATTAACCTTCTGCATGGTTTTTCTCTTCTCCATTATGAGTAGATTATTTTGAGCCTGAAAGATGGTTCTTATCTTGGGCAAATATAATTATTGCAAAGAGCACCGTGGAAAAGAGCACATGTTGGGGAAGTTGTCCCAGCCGATATAGGCTTCGGAGGGCCTCAGACTGGACCATCCAGGCTCAGTCTCTGCCCGGTCATAGCCTGAATGTTACGTAAACAGACAGATGAAGTCGTGAATAAATCACATAGCACAAGGAAAAAGGAACAAGGGAGACCAAGGGATAGTACAACATTGTTATTCATATATAGAAGCACAATAGCACAATTAAATTGTAGTAACCATAACAACTAAAAGTGTACAGTTAAAGTGTAAGGGAATAACCGGCGCAGGTACACAAGTGATTATAAAACAACGTGAGGCAGCGCAGATTGAGAAGGTAATCTGTGGTGGTCAATATACAGTATTTACTGTTATATGCAAGGTTTCATTGTTTGCAAGTTGACCAATAGAATGCCGCAAATGACGTTGCAGGGTCGACGGAGTTATTGTTTGGTATACATTGTTTGGTATGCATAGATTATCTGGCCAGATTGCTTCTAAAATGTATAAAAAATGATTCATGCAAAATCTATCAATTATCTAAAAATAAGTGAATTCTAACTAACTATTCTATGCAAATGTGGAAAAAACTGGTTATGTAATATTTCAAATTTCCATCTACCATCTATTTGTCAGACCAACTCTTTCATCCTGAATAATTGCTTATGGATCCCTGGTAAGATATATAATGTAAAACTAACTGACCAACTAGATTGCTGGCATTATACCACTGAACTTGGCTTGTTGAAATATATGATATTTGAGTGTCCAGTTATTTGTAAATTTTGGTCTGATGTTTGGTGTAAAATCTCACATCTTGATCATTCCATTACATAGGAAATCATTATTGGTAAATCATATATTACATTTCCACTTTTGTATATAGATGATAAATTGTTTGATTTATCAATTTCTTCTGCTTTAAAATCCATTACTTTAAAATGGAAATCCACTAATGTCATATCTTCAAATGCCCGGTGGGTTTGGATATTATATAAGAGAAATAGAATCAAAATCTCTTTTAATAAGAATAAGAACTCTTTTTTATCAAATCATTAATTTGGAAGACTCTTGGGCCCTAATTACAATGCCGGTCAGACGAGCGTCCGACCGGCATCGTGTTGGAATGGAAACCGACTGACTAGTAGTCGGTGGTTCCATCCGATGAATTTGGATGCCACTGCCCATGAGACAGTTGTAAACATCCATTTTCCTGATGCGGCTTGCGCAGCGGGCAGAAAAGGGCTGCTGCACAACCTGCATTAGGAAAATGGATGTATACAAACATCCATGCACCGTGAGACAGGCACCATGTGCTGCCTGACACAGGGGGTATTGATTCCCCCCAGGTCACTTAGCACCGCCCCATTGTAGGGCATTACTTACCGCCCGCTGCCTCGATGGGCTCCTAGAGCTCGTCAGATAGGCAGCCGTTGGTACCTCCGCCCACTGCATCATAATGCAGCGGTCGGACTGCATGTAAAGATGTTGGTTGGATCTCAACCATCAGATTGACATCGTATTCGGCCCCTTGATGTTTTTCCGAATTCTGTTCGATTTAGTAAATAAAATAAGACTGTATTGGAAAATACTATGTAGGGATCCCTATAAATGCTTTAGGTTGAAGGATTTATGGTTTATATATAATGTTAGTATGGATAAGCATTTTATTTACTATTACTTCACATATATTCTGAGATGGATGACTATTCTGCTATTATTTTTGGTTTGTCTTCTTGTTATTATATTATAAACTCAATAAATTTTGACAGAAAAAGAATTATAAGCAACAAGCATGCACATCTTCCACATCACATTTTCCATACAAGTTGAAGAAACTCGAAACCCAAAAGGTGTCAGTAGGCTAATTTCACATATATGAGAGAAAAATATGTTTTTCAAAATGTAAAGCTTTCATCTACCAAAGGTAGGAAATGCCAGCAAGTACTGAAAATAGCCCAAAAAGATTGAAAAGGGAGTTTAGTATATAACAAAATATCTGGTAGAAGCACAAGGCAGTACTCTAAAGTCCTACTCTGTAAGAGAATTTGTTTCCCTATCCATAGTTTCTGACAGAAAACTTTTATTTACATTTTCCAGTTTGGAAATGTGTTTCTACCGTAGGGGAATACTCTATCAAATAGTGTATCTGGGTTCAAGTCTGGCAGCCGCAACTTATTTCTATGATTATGAATTCAGGGAAGATACATTAATGGTTAAATGAAAGGGGCCATGAATTTTTTGATATCACAATACATCTCAAATTCCAAGCCAACATCATCATACAAGTAACATTCTAGAAAGTCTATTGTTGATGATTGTTAGCAATGCACGACTGAGTCAAGATAGCTGTTTCTTTTCTCTACCTTAAATAGCCCTTTTCAAGCTGATCCATACACTCTTCCTGGTGGTTAATCTATCTAACTGCAGATTCCTTAGTTTATGAATATTCTCAGGAGCCAGAAAGATTTTTACAGCATAGGCCCTGCATGCCGGTAGGTTGTATAGCCTAGCATTACCCGTGTTCTGCCTGGAAGTGACGGTCAGATCCACATATAAGCACCACTACTGATGTCAGTTTCTTTCTTGACACTGTCCACACCCTTGAACCAAGAGCTCAACAATCAATCAGACTTGCCAGTATACAGATTTCTAAGTTGAGACATTTTTAGATGGAGAAAAATATCATTCCATAGAACTGGGAGGTGGAAGGACGGTGAGGAATCTACAGTTAGACTGAAAATACATCAGAAAGTGTGTTACCGAGGTAAGTAACTTGCTCCGCTGATAGATACTTTTATCCACAGATTCCTCATCTTATAAGTAGATACCAAAGCAGTGCTTTTCAAGGTGTTCAGATCAAAACATTCTGTGGAACCGAAGTGATGAAATGACCTTCCATTCAAACATAGCTATGGAGGTAACAGTACTTTGTGAACTTCTGCACTGATGCCCACATTCTACCCTGACAGATACCCAAAAGAGGCACTCCGTTGCCAGCGCAGTGTAGCATCTTGCCCTCGAATACAATGAGTCCTCAGACCTTCTAATGGCTGCTTCTTGGCCAATACATAGCAGATCTCAATACAGAAGACTATGCTCCTTAGAACCCCACAAAGAGCTGATCGTCCACTGATGGTCTTTTTTTTTTTTTAAACATATTTTTATTGGCATTTTTTACGTTTATTACAATTACAGAAGCAATAGTTGCAAACAATTTTCAGTACAAGTCTCTTTTATCGCTTAGACAGGGGTATATACATTTCCTTCCTGGGGTATTGCATGGTGTCACATATGCTGCACATACGCTTACTGACCACCACTCTTTACGTGCCCACCGGCCCCCAGCCTTATTATATTAGCGATTTTCGGAGTCCCCGTCTACCGCTCTTCCCTGCTTTGTCTTAGTGGGCAGTTCTGGACTGGGATTCAGGCAATGTCCTCATCAATGTTACTCTTACGCCAATATTCATAAACAGTTCAACCATTAAAGAAGAAAAAGAAAAAAGGAAACAGAAAAAAAGAAACCTTTATAAAATTCGGCATGCATAGGGGGACAGAGTACCATCTGATTCTAAGGATGTACTCGTTAATCCTATCAATGAAATGATGGGTTCTGCACAGTGTGCGGGTCCTCCCGGGGGTGGGGGGGAAGGTTGCCGTCTCCCCATCCACTGACCCCACTCTCTCTTTTGCAGTCTGTCTTTCCCCCCACTAGGGCTTCTGGTTCACCTTCTTGTAGTGAATATACCGTGCAAGCCCTGCGTTGTGGGTCCAAGGCTGTCTGTATGGGACCATGCAAATCACTCACTGTCACTCCCAGACTCCCCTCAGTTGCTCGTTTCCACTCGGGGTTTTCCCAGTTCATCAGCACTTCTTTCCATAAGTCCGCTATCGGTTGTCTCCGGATGCCCCTCGCTTTCTCTGCTCCTGCCCAACTAATAACCTCTCTGTTCCAATTTGCCACTTGTGGTCCAGTGTAGGATTTCCACACCAGCGCTATCCGTCTCTTATCTAGGCCCAGGGCCAGGTCTATAAATCGATTCCCCACCTTTCAGTTAGGAGGACGCGCGAATAGCCCTAACAAACAGACTTCCATAGTCAGCGCCAGCTTCCTCCCCAGTGCATTCTTTATCTTACCCAGGATTTCCGCCTGGTACCCTTGCACAACTCCACAGCTCCAGGTCATGTGTATAAATCCAGCATCCACATAGGCACACCTCGGGCACTTCCTCAGTTCGCCACGATACGTAACATTGAGTCTGTGGGGCGTCATATAAACCATATAGAGGTAGTTGAACTGCAATATTTAAGTCTGGTGTTTCTCGATATTTTCTTGTGGGACCTCATTACTTTCCCCCATTCTCCATCAGTGAGCTCCTTGCCTATCGCCCTTTCCTATTTACCTCGGAGAGCCCTCATAGGGCTAACGGACACAGAGACCAGGGCCTCATAATGCCACTTCACTTGGTAACCCACAGTGCCCAAAGTGATCAGCGCTTGCAGCACTGGGTGAGTCGCTGGTTCATCCCTACTTCCACCCCATAGCCATCCAAAGGTACAAACCAAAGCCTCGTACTGTAGGAACTGGCCGGGATAAAGGCTGTAGCTATCCATCAAATCCACAAATCTAGATTCCCTTCCCGTAGGTCTTCTAGAGAAGGAAAAACGTGTATTCCCAAATATTTGATTGAATGGGGAGTCCAATTAATGTCGATCTGCAGTATCCACGGCCGGGGTTCTGGTCCCAACAGGTAGGTCTTTTTCTTATTCACCCATAAGCCCGACAGTGCCTCATATCGCTCCAGTAGTATAAGCACCATTGAGGTGCCAGCTACCGCCTCTGCCAGGTAGACCAGCAGGTCATCTGCAGACAATGATATCATATGCAGCCGCACATCTAATCTAAGTCCTATCCCAGTTCCACCCTGCCGGATCAGCTCCGCAAGTGGTTCAATTGCCAGGGAAAATAAAAGGGGCAAGAGGGGGCACCCCTGCCGAGTACCCCCGTTGTATCAGGTATTGGGAGGACACAGATTTCCCAATTCTGACCCGCGCCGTCGGCAATGCATACAACAGTCGAACCCACTTCACCCAGCCTTCCCCAAGACCTCACCGTATCATAGACTCAAAAAGGTACTCCCATCCTACTGTGTCAAAGGCCTTCTCTAAGTCGACTCACAGGGCAGCCAGCGAGGGCATGGATCTTGTCTCTTCGTGGAACAGAACATAGCACAACCTGCGCAGATTATAGGAAGTATTACGGGAGGGGATGAAACCATTCTGGTCTGCATGGATGACGTCATACATATGCGGGAGCAATCGAAGCACCAATATTTTACTGAGGATTTTAAAATCAAGGTTGAGCATAGAAAGTGGTCTGTACTCTGTTACTGGAGCGTTCACTTCTTCAGTCTTAGGGAGGGGTATCGCCAACGCGCTCTGGGTCGACTCGGGGAGGACCCCACAGTGCAGGGACTCTGCACATATAGTCACTAGTCTTGGCGCCAATATGTCCTTATAACTTACAAAAAACTCTACCGGGAGGCCATCAGGCCCCGGTGTCTTCCCCTTTGCCATGGCTGCAATAGCAGCCCTGACCTCATGCAGGGTCATCGGTCCTCCCAGGTCATCCTGCACTTGTTCGTAAAGCACTCTTAATGGCAAGCTTTCCAGGTAGTCCCGAATATCCGAACCAGAGACCAGCCCAGGGCTGGTGTATAACTTCTCATAAAGGGTATGGAACAGGGCATTGATGGCATCAGGGTCATGGACCGACTCCCTGGAGGCTGTTTGGACGTGCATAATCGGTGCCCCTCTAATTTCAGGTTTAATCAGCCAAGCCACTAGCCTTTCCCTCCTCTTTCTGCACTCTGTCCAGGTATTCCCTATGACTGTGGCACCGCAACCTCTCTAGCGCGTCAATATAACTAGCATGTGCCTTTTGTAAACACTCAGCAGAGTCAGTTCCCTGCCCCTGTACATTGTCCAGATGCCTAATCTGATACTCCATATCCAATAGTTCCTGCCTAATTTCCCGCTGTGCATCAATTGATTGCCCCAAGTAGTGGCCCCTCACTACCACCTTGAATGCCTCCCATTCAACCAACACAGAGGATGCAAACTCAGCATTAATTGGGAAATAAGTCTCAATAAGAGCCCTAAGAGATTCCCGGAAAGGCCCATCTTCCAACGCAAGTGGGTTCAAAAGCCACAGCGGAATCGGGGGCCGTCTCCCAAGCAGTTGTTGAGTCAGCAGCAACGGACTGTGATCCCAAAGGGCCCTACCCAGATACTCTGTTTGCGTAACGGATGCACAAAAGTCTGGTGTGCACAAAAAGGCGTCCAGTCTGGTGTGTACTTGGTGCATTGTGGAGAAATACAAATATTCCCTATCCGTCCCTCCAGATATCTTGTAGGCCACAGCGACTCATCCAGTCTTGGAGCCCCGCTGCCACCCGGCGTGTCTGTGATCCCGAGAGGGGAGGGTGCAATCTATCTGCCGTAGTGTCCGCCACACAATTAAAATCACCCCCAATGACAGCCTGTCCCCCCATGTAGTAAACCAGCAGCGCTGTGTGGGCGGTGAGGAAAATCACCTGGTCCACATTAGGCACATACACACTCCCAAACATCACCTCTCTTCCAGCCAATCTCCCTGCCACCAAAACATACCTTTCCTCACTGTCCACCTTAGTGCGGGCGTGCTCGAAGGGAACCCCTGGTCTCCCCCATATCAGTCCCCCCTGGCTAAAGGAGAGTAGGTAGTAGTGTACATCTGGCCCCTCCACCTCCTACATAGTTTCTGCACTTCGCCACTAGTCATGTGGGTCTCTTGCAAGAGAGGCACCTGCACATCCCCCCTCTTTAGGTATGCGTGAATCTTATATCTTTCGGCCATGGACCCCATCTCCCTTACATTCCATGTAATGAACTTGAATGTATTATGCACTGAATGGGATGTTATCCAAGTGCCCCCTCCCAAAGACCCCAAACACACTCCTGGCAACTGATACTCCAGTCTTCATTCCTCCGCCCCAGTCTGCATGCACAAAACAATAATCAATAACTAACACCCCCATTACGACAACTCCCCAACCCCATAGCGGTCTAGCAACGACCATCCTCCCAAACCGCAGACAAAACTGCATCAACTAGTTAAGGCCCAAAGCTACTATCTCAGGAACCTAGGGGGGAGCGCGGCAACCACAACAGGTGTCCAACAAAGGCACAAATATTCACTCTTGGTGCATCAGCCCTAGCTGGCCGCTCCACCCTATACCCAGGCGCGCACCCGACCACCCTCCCTGCTTTTCTTGGGGACCCCCGCTGAGAGAAAGAAGGCTAGATGAGGGAGAACAGAGAAGGGGAGCACAGCACAGGGAAAGAGAGAGTAAAAGGGAGTGGGATTAGCAGCCCACAGATCATACTATCCCATCGGCTGTTTGAGGAGCCACATCAGGCAGCCGAACACTGCCACTACGAGACATGTCCGAATCCCAAGCCCCTCTCCGATGACGACCTCTGGCCCTGCATCATGACTGCCACTGCTTGTAGCGTCTCGGCTCTCTTCTTTTTGGTCTGTGATGGGCGCAGTTTCTTTGTAGTCCCCCGCTTTTGACATCTGCGTAGTCTCTTCCCAGATTCCCGGTCTCTGGTTTGGGCTCCTCCTTTCTGACGGTCCCTCGGTTTTGTAGGCCTCAATCCACTCCCATGCAGACTTGGGATCATCGCAAATGTGAGTCTTCCCATCCAACATTATACGGAGACGAGCTTGGAACATCAATGAATATTGGATCCCTTCCTCCCACAGTGCCCTTTTAACCTCGAGGAAGGAGGTGTGTCGCCTCTGAACCTCTAGAGTGTAGCCTGGAAACAGCAACACCTTACTGTTCGCAACCTCATATGGCCCCTCCAAGTGCGCCTTTTGTAATAACACGTCCCTGTCTTTAAAATGGAGCAGTCTGGCCACCACAGGTTGCGGGGGCCACCCTGGGGCCAGAGGCCTGGCGGGCACGCATTGAGCTCTCTCCAATATGTAGAACTGGGACAGGCCCTCGGGCACCACCACGTCACCGAGTCAGCCCTCCAAATATTTGACCATGCCATTGCCTTCCACTCCTTCCGGTAAACCCAGGACCCTCACATTGTTCCTCCGGTTCAGCCCCTCCGCAACTTCGGCTCTCCTTTCCAGTATGTTAACCCTGCTAAATAATTCCCCCACCTGGCTAGTCAGGGCTTGTTGAGTCGGGGTGAAAACCGCTATGGAGGATTCGGTCGGTTTCACCCTGATCTCTAATTTACCAGTGGGCTCAAGCCCAAGCCCAAGCCCAAGTCCACTGCCCAAGCCCACTGCGACAGTGCTGATATCTTGGTGTAGTGTCGCCTTCGTGTCAGCATTAGCTTAAAGTATCTTAGCCAACTGCTGATGGATAGGGACTTCCGAGGGTTCACCTCACGACTACTTTTGCACCTGGTCAGGCGTACTGTCTTCATGCTCCGGGTGAGGCCCCACCTGTGTCCCTCTGAGCTTTCCCATCACCAGGGGAGTGAGATCTCCAGCTGAGAATCTTTTACGCCCCTCTCTAGGCGGTCAGGGAGCTGTCGCCAGGATCTCGGCTCCGACACCACTCCAGTGTTAGGTTGCAGCGCCACACGTTGCGGCTTGACTGTCCCTCCAACCATTGCCTTTTAGACAACCCCTCACAGCAACAGCTCGAGAAACCACTAGGTCTGTCTAATTGTATACTTCCCCAAAGTCCCGCACGTGCAGCACCTGGGTTCAGACCCTGTCCCCCAGGCGATGGGTTTTCACATTAGCAAGTCCGGTGGGGGCCGTGCTACTCCACAGTGCGTCTTGGCTCTTCTATGCCTAGGCCGTAGTTTATATTTCTGGCCAGGGATCCCACTCAGTCTCAACCCACCCTTCCGGCCTTTCTGGACCCCAGCCCAGTCCATATCCTCTGATGCCATCTGGGCCCCCTGCTCCTGCTCCTCACTGCCACTCAGTCAGCCCCCTACTTGCCTTGCGGGACCACTGTCCTCTGCCTTCAGTTCGGGCGACCCACCGGGTTCACAAGTCGTGGTGGTGCCTCCTGGTTGGTTTGTAACCCCTCAGTGTCTCTGCCGTTCTCCCTCGGCCAGAGGACATACCCTGCAACACAGTGCCTACCGGCATGGCCAGCTCAGAAGTCGCCCAATGCCAGCGCGTTTGTTCAAGTCATGGTACGGGGCTCCAGTTAGGGCATGTCTACTCCGTTTCTTACTGGCTCTCCCGCAACTCTCCATGGGGTGGATCGTGTCACACACCCCTACACGGTGCCCTTGCACAGTCCTGGGTCTTCCCAATGAGTCTCTTAGGGCCCCAGACCCGTCTGCAGCACTCACCGGCACCCAGAGAGCCCAAGCAGTATATCAGCCCCCGCTGGACAGCTTCACTCGAGTCGGATTAATTCTCATGGGGGGAAACCGCCACAGCACTTTCTACCTTGCTGGTATCTCCCAAGGCGCTTCCGCTAAACGCCTCAAGTCGTTGGATACGGACAACAGCCCAACGCCCTCTGGAACATTCTGACCCGCTGTCTCTCGGCCGTCGTATGCGCCTGCAGCGCGTCTCGGGAAAGTCCCGGCCAGGACAATGACGCACCACTTCTCCAGCTCATATATGGCCCCCAGCGGAGACACGGATTGCTGTTGTCGCTCCGAGCTCTGGAGTCTGCTGTTAGCTGGCCAATTCTTCCCCAGAGCTCCGGCCGCAATTCGCCTCTGCCTCCTCCGCTCTGATACTGCCTCAGGCCGCCATCTTGTCTCGGCCACAGCAGTCCATGCGCTGTCCCAGCTTCGCTCCCCTCTTGCCCCCGGACCTCTAAGGAACAAAAGTATTTTACAGGGCACCTCCGGCAGTCGGGCCTCCAGCAATGCACCCCCGGGCACCAGCTGTCACCACGATATTCAGGAGAATTGGCTCGGCTGGCGTGGCGGTCTCAGTTCACGCGTCCGCTCTCGACGGCTCCTAAGCCACGCCCCTATCATCCACTGATGTTCTTTGGTGCAATCAATGTAAAAACTCAACATTCTTATGTGTTTCAAGCTTTGGAGTCTTTCCTTCTCTTTCAAGGGGTGAGGTGGAGCAAAACACATCAGAACAGTGATAAGACTGTTCGACATGAAAAGGAGTTACCACCTTCAGCAAAATGTCCGCTCTAGTGCTCAACACCATTTTATCTGGTAAAAGGGTGGTGAAGTGCGCCAGAACTGAAAGAGGGTGAAGCACACACACATAATGAGCTGAGGTTATCAAAACAAGAAAAATAGTTTACAAAAGGGAGGAGACAAAATGGGCAGCTGTAGATTGGCTCATTGGGGTTGCACATGTGTAAAGTAAGGGCCAAAGTAATATCCCACTTTGGCATCACGGTTTAGGGGGAAACATAAGAGTTAAGCCTTTCAGAAATCTTATCACAAAAGATGATTTAAACAAGGATGGCTGTTCTGAAAAATGGAAAAAGGCCGAAAGGGCCAATAACTAATCTTTAAAAGTGCCCACTGCAAGTACTTGGGGGACAAAGACAAAACAAACAGCAATTAATCCGACACTTTGCCCTGCAACAAGTCCATATTACAGGTGCCACACCAGGTCACAAACTTCTACCAGTGCCCAGAGTAAACAGACTTTGTGGAAGGATTCCTGGCAGCAAGGATGACATCCACTACAGCGGGCGGGAGACCAAATGCAGTCAACTGCTGCAGCTCATTCTCCACGCATGGAGGTGCAGATTGCGCAGACCAGGATGCAATACCTTGTCTTGCTGCACAGACAGAAGATACTCCTGGAGTGGCAGCCTGATCGGAGGACAGTTGATCATTTCCAGTAGTTCCAAATACCACACATTCGTGGCCTAATCCATAGCCACTATCATAACTTGGGACATTTATTCCTGAACTTCTCCAAAACTTGAGACATGAATGGCAGAGGCAGAAAAGTATACAGGAGCCCCATGTTCTACTCTAGGTAGAATGCATCACAGTGAGACAGACTTCCTGGGGACTCCAGCATGTAAAAGTGCTGACATTGCATGTTCTTGGCGGTGGAGAAAAAATCAAGCCAGGGTGCTTCTCACTGGTACAAGAAGCCCTGCTTCTCTACCAGGTGCAACTGCCATTTGTGATCCGTTAAGTTGACTGAATTTGTCCACTCTGGTGCTTAAAGATTTCACCAGGTGGTGCCTGATCTGTGAAATGCCCTGACATATCAGCTAGTTCCACAGGAACAGGGCCCCCTCACTCAGGATCCAGGACCCCCCTCACAGTGCAAAGCCCCTTGAACGATCTGCACGACCCACCTGTCAGATGTTATGTTCTGATACCCCTGGAGGCAATGACTGATCCTACATCACAAAAGGATGGTCATGTGCTGCTAAGGGCAAACTAAAGCACTCTGAAGGCTGATGACAGTGAACAGGGAGGGGTGCTGTACCTGAGGGTCTGGATGTTGTCCATTGGATCTCTGACTGGGACCTTGAAAGGACTAGGGTTCCTGCAGGTGGGGCTGTGAGCCTTGGAGTTACCTGTATGCCAAACTCTTGGTAAGAACTTGAAAGGTGCAACACTGTTGGGGATACTTCCAGGCATAGAGTCCTTGGGAGCCAACTGTGGCTCTGCTTTCTTTGAAGGGCAGCATTGCAAAACTGGCCGTCTTGGCAAACATACAAACGCGTCAAAAGCCAAATCGATAAATGATGCCTGAACACAACCAGAGAAGCCCATGGATCTCATCCATGCATGGCACCCGAGTATTGTGCTATTCCTGACTGCTCTGACTAAGCAAAAAGTTGTGTCCAGTCCTGGTGACATATTTTGGTGTGTCATGGCCATCATAACCTTTTCTGGGATCTTGGCATATCGACCACCAGGCGCTTCTGGTGATTTCATTGCCAACATAACAGATCTAGCCGCCAACTCTGTACTTACTTCGGCCAATTTCACTTTGCTGGGCGATCTAAATCTGCATTTAGACGATCCCCTCAATGCTGCTGCTAATGATCTTCGCTCTAGTCTTCAAGCCATTGGTCTGACCCAAAAGGGGTTTCAGGCGACACATAATAGGGGTCATCTGCTGGACCATGTTTTCAGCAATTTGGACATGCTCTCGGTGGAAACACCAGTACCATTGCCATGGTCTGATCATTGTCTAATTCCCCTTACATGGTCCATCAATATTCCTACTACCTCTGTACCCCACAATAGGCATTGGGGTAGGAAATGGAGTGCGCTTCCAATTCATACTTGGGAACAGGCCCTCTCTGAACAACCGCCCCAAAAAACGGAGAATCCTGACCTAGCAGTTTATAATTTTCATAACTGGATCTCTAACTCTCTAGATCTAGTCCTTCCAAAATGCTCCCTGCAAACAATCAGAAGGCCCAAAGTTGCTCCCTGGTACTCTCTCGCTCTCAGGTCCCTGAAACAAACGTGCCGGAAAGCGGAGAGAGCCTGGAGGAAAGACCGCTCTCAATCTAAAAAATTGGAGTACAGGGCAGTTATAATGCATTATAAGAGGGAGATAAAACTTGCTCAAGCCAAGTTTTATGAAACTAAAATTAACATGGCAGCTAATTCCCCTAGGGAAATTTTTAAGATCGCTAAATCTCTGATATCTCCTCCTTCTGAGAGACCTATATCAGAGGGTGCTCAGGTCCGCTGTGAGGATCTTGCCATTTTCTTCTCACAGAAGATTCAGGCTATTTACTCCCAATTAGCAACAAATGATGGGGGCACCACTCTACTGCTCACCTCAGACCTAGACCCGCATCCATCCTGCTCCTTGGCGACTTTTCCACTCCTGGACCCTAATACTTTAGACTCCCTGGCCCAGAAGGTTACCTCAGGATCCCCAAATGACCCTGCTCCACCCCAGACTTTAGTAAAAGCAATGGACACCATCCGCCCCTGTTTGCTGGAGGCTCTTAACACCTCCATTACCTCCAACTCTGTACCAGCCGCCTGGAAGTGTGCAATGGTAAGGGCCCTGTTAAAAAAACCGAATTTGGATTCTAACAATCTATCCAATTTTCGCCCTATCTCGCTGCTTCCATGGATGAGTAAGTTGTTGGAGAGACATATCAACAAAGCATTAGGGGAATATTTGGAGTCCAATAAATTGCTCCAGGTCTCCCAAACAGGGTTTCGCCCACAACATGGCACTGAGACCGCTCTTTTAGCGGTCACGGAGGCAGCCAGAGCCATAATGGACCAAGGTGGTAAAACAGCTATCATACTCCTGGACCTCAGTGCCGCGTTCGACACTGTGAACCACGCCACATTATTACATCGTTTGAGTGGCTTGGGAGTGTCGGGCGCGGCCCTGTTGTGGCTGACCTCCTTTTTAGAGGAACGCTTTTTCCAGGTATTTGAAGGCGAGGTGGCATCATCAAAACATCCACTCAGCTGTGGGGTTCCTCAGGGCTCCTCCCTGAGCCCCACGCTGTTCAATGTCTATATGCAGCCTCTGGAGAAGATCGTTCTCCCCTTTGGTGTGCGGATTGTCACCTACGCAGACGACACTCAACTCGTGGTCTCTTTGGACCACGAGGGGGGTTCGTCGAACACTTTGGGTCCATGTCTAGAGGCTGTAGCTGGGTGGATGCAACTCTCCCACCTCAAGTTCAATGGGGAGAAGACCGAGATCATGGTGCTTGGTAATTCCTCTCCAACCTCCTTTCTGGATGACTGGCCTCTGTGTCTCGGTACTCCCCCTCCTCCTAAAGAGCAGATAAAGAGTCTGGGAGTCTGGCTGGACAGAGCGCTAGACTTCTCGTCCCAAGCTACTATCACTGCCTCTGTATGCGTGGGGCTAATGAAAATGCTCCGGAAAGTGCTCCCTCTGCTCCCATTCCAGGCGAGGAGGGTCATGGTCCAGGCCCTGATTCTCTCCCGCCTGGACTACGGAAATGTTTTATATCTTGGGGCCCCGGCAACAGTGACAAAAAAACTTCAAGTCACTCAAAACTGTGCCGCACGCCTACTGTTTAATATCCCTCGTTGGCAGTCGGCGAGAACTGCCCTAAAGGAGCTTCATTGGCTTCCAGTGGCCTCAAGAACATTATTCAAGGCCATGTGCATTCTGCACAAATCCCTTCATCAAACTGGCCCGGCAGTACTGTACCCTTTAATACCGCCTTATGTGCCGCTCAGAACCCTACGTTCAGCTTCACTGCATCTGGCAACCAAAGTAAAAATCAAGAGAGCCCGATGGGGTGGCCGCTCTTTCACTTACTCAGCGGCGAAGGCATGGAATTCCTTGCCTTTGTCCCTCAGGAAAAACAACAACCTGATGTCATTTAGGAGAGAACTGAAAACCCATCTGTTTTCAAAAGCGCATTAATCCTTCCCGGCAGTCGCACACAGAATTCAGTCTCAAGCGCTGCGAGGCCTTCGGGTGGTTATGCGCTATATAAATGGAATTTTCAATTCAATTCAATTCAATAAATAGTTTTCACCAAGTTGGCATGGAATTCCTCTGGACCACAGGTGAGATCTCATCGATCATGTCCCATAATGCATCAGAGTAATTATGCAGCAAGCAGCTGGCGCTGACTGACCAAACGGTTAGGCTAACAGAGGAGAACATATGCTTCCTGAATGCCTGTGTCCTGTTCGGAGTCATCCGAAATGGGTTGAGATTAACTACTGATAGATTAATTAAATACTATTGGGAGAGGATCACTTTTAACACCTGGAGACATAGTGAAGCAGCCACATTGACAGGAATATTCCTAGAATTCAAATACACTACCCACTTCAAACCTTAATGGGATATCATAACTTGTCTGAGACCTTTGTGTACACTGTTAGGCACACGCAGTAGCGCGGAAGGCGAAAGAATCATATGCACAAGCACATCATCTACCATTGTAACAGCTGTTGCAAAGTATCTTGGATTGGCGTGGGTACTAAGGACAAAATCAATGTTATGATTACATCTACAGGTTTGTCTGCAACCACTGATGCATTGTTGCAAACATTATTTGACACTTGTTCAGGGGCTTTCTCAAGTCCCTAGGTCTTTATGATGAACTTAATCTTGTTGTGAACTGCCATTTTAAAACCATGTACAGTTTTTTTATTTATCATATATTTTTGTTAACCCAAAAGTTTTTTAAAGGATAATTTTTTATCAAAGCCGGCATACATATCAATCATATTGTTAGAATTGGGTTTTTATATGAAACTATGGTCATTTCTTGTTATATGCTTTTTTGTTTATATGTCGGGTAAAGCTTTACAAAACGAAAAACAAAATACTAGTATCTCAGGTGTGAGGTGCTGTGTCATAAAAGCAGGATAAACTGAAGCAGTCCAGTGGTGTCTGGTACATGCCTATTCACAGATAGGCGAGAGCAAGACTTAGCCCAGATACCCATTAGAGTGTCAGTCAAGGCATTGTTGAATGGAAGCTCGGATGAAACCTACCCAGTTTGGAAAACTTCCTTGAAGACACTGATTTTTGCCTCATTAAAAACTAATTGTAAATCTAGGACTACAGTTGTGTGTCTGATGAATTTAGCAAATAAGGCTGACACTTCTTTTGAAGAATCCAACCCAGAATCAGGGTATATGTCCAATCCACTGACTTGTTGTTAGATCCAAGTACAAATTGTTTCTGTCATATTGTAGGGGTAGTTCATCCCCATAATCACTGAAAATGTTACCGGAACACTGAAGGGTGGCTCCTAGGTAAAGGCAATGTTTTGTCAGAATCAACTGGGACCAGTTGTGTTGGGACAGTTCTAGGACACAATCTCAGTCATGACAAATTTGGTTTAGAATCAGACATGACAATAGAATGGCATCCTCCTTTAGTGTTGGTGATGCTGGGGCCAGTGGTGACGTGTCAGCAACCAGTGTCGATCTTGGTGATGGATCAGAAGTGAGCTCTGGAGCTGAACATGAAACAGATTCAGGAGACCTGGACGGCCACAGAGGGCAGAACTACCAGCTGTAATTCGAATGGACGCCTCTGTGGCTCCATGGAGCCCAAAGGTACACCAAAGGAAGCCGGAAGGGTGTCAATGACATATCCCATGGTTCCTCTCAAAGCCCCAATTTTTGCGACATTGCAAATGAATCCAGAACTTTGGGGTGCATCGGGATCAGCTACAGAATATGCTCCTTGGTATAGGACCAAGGGCAAGACCGTGAGCACATTGACTTCCTTACGACTTCTCAGAAAGAGAGTGGTGAGGTTGGGACAAGTGCTGCTTGACCTTCTTGTGCTTCCTCTTCGACCTACCCAAAGTCTTGGACTGAGACGACGACCTGACGCAGGAACGACCCTGAGAGCGGGAAAACGTCTACGCCATCAAATATGAGCAGGACTTAACTGACTTCTTTCAGAGTTCAGCGCCATACTGCTTAGTTTCGTGTTCTGGGATCACCTTCGGATTCATAAAGACACACTTCTCATGATATGGAGTCACATCCCGAACCCAACACCAGAGCAGAGGTGTAGAATTTAATAAAATATCTACTTGTCCATGGGACAGGTTGCTTCATAAATCTACTTGTCCTATAACAAAGTCCACTTGTCCCTTTGGTGCCATGTAGTGCTGCAACAAATTATGGCAGCAATCTCATTATATAAGAGTTCTGATAATAGCCTTTCTGATTATGCCAGGGCTCATACCATAGTAAGGTTGAATAATAGCAATTGCCTTCTTTTGCCACCTTTCCGCAGATCCACATACTGGGGCTGGAGACAGTGCTAAGCAATAGTTTCCCATGGTTGAAATGCATTTTTGGGTCTGTGCAAACCTACTCGCTTGCATGTTTTTTTATAAGTTTTCATTAGCTTGTCTCTAACATTTTCCCATATAGAGAAAGGTTGGAAAATTACTCCTGAAAAGGGCAGAAGTAAAACTTCTTCCAGGGTAGGATAAAAAAAGTGGTTGGAGGAAATGTGGACTTGTTACCGCTCTACAGATTTTTGCATGAGCAAATCTACACATGCATATTTGCTTGTGCTAAAATGCAGATCACAATATTTTCTGGCAGTACAGTTTCCTGACCTACTTCTCTAAATTCTTATGATTTCATGAAATTTGTAAATCTGCAATAATGCAAGGACATATATGGCATGATTTGTGACTTTCTTTAAGAATCGGGCACCCATTTAGGTCTGGAGTTAACCAAGATCTTTTGTTTTTATTAAAATTCTCTCTGTCTCTATTTACGAACTGGCTTCTCTGTGAGTGACAGCATTCTACTCTTTCACAAGGAGCATATCGGCAGCAAAGTTGTTTTGTTCAGTGCTAACTGTGGCAATGTGTGGTGTTTGAGGCTAAAAGTATTTTTCCTTTTTCCAATGTTTGTTATAATGGTGAGGGCCCTGCAGCTTCCACAACAATAAAGTTTTACAAAACCCATGTCAAAATAAGCCACGCATTTACAAAACCAAACAGCTGACCACCAATATCATACCTATTGGCTTCGACAATGCTTATTTATTTTCATGTTTCCTATGATTTTGTTGTAACTGTTTACACTGATTTTCCATAATGAATATTTTTGGGAAATACTCGCATACAGCAACACATTTGACTAAATGATGTTTTGAAGAAATGGTACCTAAAATTTCACAGTAGTTTAGAAAAACGTTTTTTTCCCCAGTGGAATTTTTTTAATGAACAATTTATTTTGAAAGTAAATAATCATCAATCTTGCTTTTAAAGTTATGCATATATTTGCATCTAATCGGAGAGCATCCTGGAAGCATTACATATAGCCTCAGCCTCATTCCGTCAAACTTTGCAAACGTGTGTACTATTTTTACACTGGAACCATCGTCAGTAGTGCAGTTTGAACTTACATTTCCTTACAGAATTCACACTTATAATAAAGGTTTTATTTTAATGAAGTATTAATACAAGTTCGAAAAGTATTAACATATAGACACAAATATTACCTACCTTAACTGCAGCCAATGCCCTTCCCTGATCCATAATGGAGCACTGTAATCTGGCAGCCAAAGGGTCTGTCCCGCAAGGGGTTGGGTCTACTTGTCCCAAGGACAAAATAAACATGAAAATGTATTGTCCTTGACCTCAAACAACATGTTCTAGGTCGGGCTCCTCATGGAGTTCTGTCAAAAGCATCTGCTTACGACAGTACCCCATACACGGATGAAACCATGTACTTTTAGGACACAAAGTAAGAATTTTGAGAAAAGTTGGGAGCTAGCTCCGAATTTGCCTACGAAGACACAGAAAGCAAGGAACTGACATCAGCATACAGAGGCAGCACATATGTGGCTCCAACCCCCAATTATGGGGCGGCACGAGGCGGACGCAGAGCTGCATGCTGCTCCCCACAGGCATGCAGGGGCATTGCTGTAAAAATCTTCCAGATTCAGTCTGGCACTTCGGGATATTGACGAGGTGAGGAATATGCAGATAGAAGTATCCACCAGTGGGGGGCGTGGCTTCGGCACCGAGGAGGATGGCCGCGGATCGGAGGAGCTCCATCGGAGTGTGACGAGACGTGAGCTGCTCCAGGTTCCTTAACAGTCCTCACAACCACAAATATTGGTGGCGGAGTGTCGGAAGCGCCGGGAAATGTTTTCGTGGAGGCGCAGGTTGAGCCGCACTCGCCAGTATTTTCCTTTTTTATTTCGGCGGATCGCGTCTGAGGCACGTCCGCCATTTTGGGACCTCTGCTGCCTCTCAAATGCACTGACTTATTTCCTTCCCTCACCAAGTGGCAGGATATATGCAACGTTGTTCTTTCTACAAGCGTTTTTGGCAATATATTTCCAGCGTTTTTGGCAATATGACCTGAATGTTACGAGATGGCACAAGAGGGGAATTCCAACAAATTGCTCCTCTGTTATAGCCACCATTTTGGAGCTGATTCAGCCTCATGTTGTTGGTTTTTTACCTCAGGCACTATAGGTATTCTCACCTTTTCTTCTCCTACTGCCTCATCATATCTGGGACTATATAATCTCTGATAAACTATTCCTCGCAGTTTTTTCTGATTCCTGTTTTAATTGCTTTGCCCGTCTGCTGTACTTGATACTCTCCATATACTCATCAGGGGCAGTTGCTACTTGAGAGAAGATCATTTTCCTTGAAATTGTATTTCTTTTTTTTTTTTTGCTATCCCCTGTAGGAGAGTTGGGTCTGCTATCCTATGGTCACCCCAAATTTTTGCTTTTTGCTTCACTGGTTTATGACTTAATGTGGCTGTGGGCCTGATAATCAGACCCAAAGCCTCACCTTATTGGCCCCTGTAACAGTGTACCCAGGTACCCAGGGCATAGGTGCTTCCAAGGCCTACCAGGGGCTGCAGCACGTATTGTGCCACCCCTGGCCTGGCCTCCATATTTGACACAACTGGCTGATCACTCAGCTGGGGTAAGTCGGTGTAACCACCCCTTACTTAGGTATAGTATGCCTATATCTAACTTAAAATGGACACATATGTTCCAATCAGCCACTCCTATGGAAGGCCTCATCAATCATGGAGGCAGAGTGCTTGGAAATATGTGAGACGGTGCTCTGGCATGAGCTGAGCGTGTCTGCAGCTTTCGGAACCACGTCCTTTAGCTGTTTCATGATACTGCCATACCATATACTCTTAAGTGCATTATAATCCTCGCGGTTAAATGCTATCTTTGGTTTGGCTTTATCAAAACATGTCGAGTAAGGTGTCATACGAATTGGAATACTACCCCCTCGCCAGTTCTGGCGACGGGGGTAGCATTCCACCCTTCTAGAGGGATACGACATGTACATAACCTGAACCCCGGTTAAAGTTAAACAGAGCCTCAGCATCACAAAATGGATGCTGCCACCATAGACACAAGTCTGACCTCCTGCTGCTGGGAGTCCTTCCAGCGAGGGCAGCTTGGACAAAGGGTTTCCTGCCTTGGGAGGTGCTAGCACCACCCCAGACAGGATTTTGTGTATTGGGTAGGACAGGGCTGAATAGAATCAGACATGCCGGGGGCACACAAGGTGTCCCTGTGCATTTGCCAGTTCAAACCGGTGCTGGGGCTCTCCAGCCCCAGTCTTGGCGCGAAGCTGCACAAAGGAAAGGGGGTGTAACCGCCCCCCTTCCTGGTCCCACCCAGAGGAGGGACCTAGTAGGTGATCCGGCCCCTGGAATTGGAATAAGAGTAGGAGCTGTGTCCCAGGACTTCAGATCATCCTGAACTCGACTTGAAATACAGAAGAAAACTGGACTTCCACATTCTGCTGCACAGAAGACTGAAGAGAATCTCCCTTGTGGCCAAGGAGTGACCACCCTGTGAATACAGGCACCAACCAGCAACTCGACGTCTGCTTTGCCACCGCCTCCCGCCGGAGCCGGAGCCCAGAGCCTGATAAGACCCAGACTCCCAGACATCTCAGAGCCCGATCCACAGTCCCTGAAAAGAAGAGACCCGTGGAGGCACCGAGAGACATGGGACCGGACATCTTGGAAGACCCCCGAGAAGCTGACTGCGCAGCACCCGAGGCACCCTCGAAGCTGTGCTTTGGGGTTTGAGAAGCCCCAACACCGAGCAGCATTTGCACCGAAGATCAGCCCCCCAGCATCTCCACGATCTGCGTGGGGCCCTTTTGCACTTTGCCACTCGACGCGCCATCCCGCCACTTGGCTAGCGGCCATCTTGGCGATGAAAACTACGACTTACACCACTGGTCTGGTTGCTTCAGACTGGCCCTTGCTCCCCTGAAAAGGAGCACCCGCTCTGACTTTGCTGGTCCGAGTGAGAAGCTTGCATCGATTCCTGCGTGGCGTGCTTTTGCCAAGACCTGTTTCCTCCAATCAAGTTGCCGACACCGCCATCAGCGAGAGCCTTTGTTGGACAGCTCGTGATCGACTCCTGGACGTCCTTGACCTCTTCGTGTCCACGTGGCTGCAGAGACAATCTTCGCTTCTCCACCTGGTTGCACCCGACATTGCCTGGTTCCATCCTGGTTCAACGGTATTCACTGGCTAGTGACTTTGAACATTGTCCCCTCTGCTTTCAGGTCTTCACCTCTTCAGATCCACCCTTGGATCCACCGGAACTCTTCTCGACGACCCGCCTGCAGCATCTTCAGCTCCAAGCACCATCGACCTGCGTGACGAAACCCGACACTACTTCGCACCTGTGCACCCGCTTCCTGTGGGTGAGGTAACTCAGCAACGCCGGTGTTCCCACACTGGTATACACCTCTAGTGCCTGTGTCTAAAGTTTTAACCTTGTAGGTCCATCGGAAGGTTCCTAAAACACTAACTTTGTAACTTTTACGCACCATTGACATTGCATTGGTGCATACTTGCGCTTTAAGCGCTGCACCCGAGTCCCGCGGGCCTTTCCTGACTTCATCACTGCTAGTCCCGAACAGCTCCAGCGATTCCCCAGGCCCTAGGCCTCTTCACTTTCCCCATAGTGGTTCTTATACCACTATTTTAAGATATGGTTTAGGTGGCCCCTAGGGATCATCCATATTCGTGCAACATTTGTATATTTAAACTGTGTTTTGTTTTAACGCTTATGCTTCTGTGCTCATAAAGAGTATAGGGGATATTTGTAGAAATAAATCTATATATATTTTCAATATATATCTGTGTGGTGTCTTTTCATTTGGTATTCAAGGGGATTGTGTATGGTAAAACAGCTTGCTTCACATGCCTTTACAGAGTTTAGCCTAAGACTGCTTAGTCCATGCTACCCCTAGGATAGCTTATCTATAAGGTTGACTTTACAACCTCCACCATAAGGGTTGCTTGGCATGGTACAAGGTGATCACTAGAACTAGTGAGCATCATATACCAGGCCAACTTCTCACATCCCCAATCTTTACGCTGCATTTCTTCCTGCTGTATTTTGTCATAACACTCTGTTTTCTCAGGAATCCTTACTGTTAGCAGTGTTTAATTTCTTGCATTAAGGGGATGAGATTTTTCATTGTGACAACACTCTCCTATTGCGCTTTCTCAATTTACCATCTTAAGTTTCTTGAATTTTCATCAAACTTTCAATGGCGACGTCATGTACAAATCGGAATAACACCCAGCAGAGACTAGTAGCCAATCCATCTTTGGAGGATGTAAACCCTTTCGGTGTCCTGCAGGACACCATAGATGATACATCAAATGATACGCCTAATGGAAAATGCACCTCTTCTCTTCCTTCTTCTCGTACAACTTCAAAATCCTCTACCAAAATTTCGTCTTCTGCTTCCACGTCAGGAAAAAGAGTCAAAATAAATCCTCCTTCTCCTACCAATACAGCTTCCTCTATCTCTATGGACCTTTTATTGGAGGAAATTCGTGCTCTTAAACCCTACATGACGGAAACTAACTCTCGCCTTCAAAGCCTTGAAGTCAACTGGTCCCATACCGAGCAAAGAGTAGATAATCTTGAAAAGTCATTTGCTTCAGCTCAAAAAATCATCGATCAGATTACCGGTATTCATAAAGAGATTGATACTCTTAAGCAGCAAAAAGAAAATTTAGAAAACAGAAATAGGCGTAATAACCTACGCATTTATGGACTTGCGGAAGACCTTGAGGAATCGAATCCTATTTCTTTTTTCCAATCATGTTTGCCTACTCTTCTTGGACTTCCTCCTTCTCCTTCTTTAAATATTCAACAAGCACATCGTTTGGGATCAATATCTCGCTCGTCTGGCTCATCATCTTCTTCAGTAAAACCTAGAGGCGCTATTTTGTACTTTTTGGAATACACTGATCTCCTTAAAGTGCTTCATGCTGCCAAACAGAAAGGGAACTGGAACGGTTCTAACCTTTCTTTGCTCAAGATTATGCTAAGGTCACCGCAGATCGCCGCAAGACGTTTTTGGTGATGAAACCTGCTCTTCGTTCCTTGAATGCTCGCTATGGCTTATTCCATCCTTGCCTTTTCAAAGTGACATATAACAATAGAACAACGCATTACGAAGATCTAGCGTTACTTCAACAATTTCTCAACTCCTGCAGAAATGATTCGATGGATTTTCCTCTCGCATGAGTATTTAGGCGTAAAAGCTCTGTGTATTGAAATAATGTCCTAATAAGATGGCTGTTTGTTATTTTATCTTCCCTGATGTACTCTGTATTTTGTGCTCTATGTTGTTGTGATTTTTGTTGTTAATATTATATCTTTTTGGTTTCTTTGTAGGCGCGGTTTCGTGGACCTTTCATTTTTGTGTTCCTTATGTTATAAGTACGTCTCCCTCTGCTGCGTTCTCACCGAGTCTTCGGTCTACCTTCCTTATGTGGTTCCACCAGCCCCAGTCTTATTGTTGGTTTGTGGTATGTCTTTTTGACATCTTTGTTCATTATCAATTGTTTTGTTTTGTCTTCTTATTTTTTGTTTTTTGTTCCTCTTCTCTTCACTTATTTCCTTTCCCGTCTCTTTTCCTCTTTTCTTCCTATATCTGTTCCTCTACGTTTTACAGTGCTCTTCTTATTTCTACCTGTATTACTTTCTTATTTCTGAATCTTCTTGTAATCTTTTCTTCTCTATTTTCCTTCCTCTAGATAAAAGAAATGTTACTTCTTATATCAGTTACATATTACTTGTTTGTGCTTTATTTGATAGATGTAGTTTTACTGTCTTTATATTGAATGTGCATGTTTGCTTTAATGGTTCTTACTTACAGTTGTAACTTGGAATGTTAAAGGAGTATATAATCCTATAAAGAGACAACGTGTGTTAACACACCTAGCTAGACTGAATACTGACATTGCTTTCATCAAGGAAACTCATTTGTCAGACGCTGAAGCTGCTAAACTGAAAAGAAATTGGGTTGGACATGTTTTTTTCCCCCAGCTTTAGGAAAGAAAAATGGCTCATCTATACTATGTCATAAGAAACATCAGCCTTCCGTGGTACATCAGGAACATGATCCCGATGGTCGATGGATCATTGTTAAATTGCTTATAGATCAAATACCTTTAATACTGTTTAATGTTTATGCACCTGTTAACATTGATAATGTTTTTTGGAACCAAATCCTATAAAGAGACAACGTGTTAACACACCTAGCTAGACTGAATACTGACATGGCTTTCATCCAGGAAACTCATTTGTCAGACGCTGAAGCTGCTACACTGAAAAGGAATTGGGTTGGACATGTTTTTTCCCCCCAGCTTTAGGAAAGAAAAATTGGTCATCTATACTATGTCATAAGAAACATCAGCTGTCCGTGGTACATCAGGAACATGATCCTGATGGTCGATGGATCATTGTTAAATTGTTTATAGATCAAATACCTTTAATACTGTTTAATATTTATGCACCTGTTAATATTGATAATGTTTTTTGGAACCAAATCTCAGATAAGCTCCTTATGCTTGATGATGAATATGTTATCTTTGGAGGTGATTGTAACCAAGTTCTTGATCCTATTTGGATAGACGTTCCTCTGTAAAAATGGCGTTTTAATAACTCATTACTATCAGATCCCAATTTCACAGGCCAATTCACCTCTTTTGCTTCTGAGTTCTTTTCTATTAATTCCATCCCGGACTCCTCTCCAGTAATGATCTGGGACTCTTTTAAGGCAGCAGCTAGAGGTTTTATCATAAATTTTGTCTCACGGAAAAAGACATTTTTTGAAACTAAAAATACTCAGTTATTAGCCGAAATCAAGCGACTTGAATATTGCTATTATCGCTCTAATTCTGAAGCATCATTAAAGAATCTCCTTGAAGCATAAATATCTTTTAATAAATCTTCCACAGAAGCAGCATCCTCCTATCTCTTAAAAAGAAGTGCTCGTTATTATGGCGGCCAGAATAAAATGGGTAAACTACTTGCAAATTATTTAAAGATTCGTCGGGAATGGACTAAAATTGAATCCATACGAAACAATGTCGGTGATTCACTATTTAAAGATAATGATATTCTAAATGAATTTGTTACTTTTTATAAAAATGTATACACACCGGAGCAACAACCATCTTCCGAGGCACTTTCTTCTTTCTTACATTAGATACATTCTCTTCCCGCTTCTGACATTGATTTTATCTCACTAGATTCGGACATTACTTTATCTGAAAATAAACATGCAATATCAAAATTGAAAAGTGGTAAGGCACCTGGTTCTGACGGTTTTCCTATTGAATTTTATACTCACTTCCCCATCTCTTATTACTTTGTTAGTCCTTTGTTAAAGATGGTTCCTCTTCAGGATCTTTTCAAGAAGCTGTGATTTGTTTAATTCCCAAAGAAAACAAGGATTCTTCTTTATGTAAAAATTACCGCCCAATATCTTTAGTTCATTTGGATTATAACATTTTTGCAAAGATTCTTGCCCTTCGTATCGATCCTGTTTTACCCAACATTATTGGCCCGGAACAATCAGGTTTTGTTAAAGGACGTTTATCTTCAGACAACTCTAGAGCTTTCTTCAATATTTTAAGTAAGGCGTCTTCTCTTGATTATCCTATTGCTGCGATAGCATTAGATGCTGAAAAAGCATTTGATCGGATCGGTTGGGATTTTATGTTCCAAGCACTTAAATAGATTGGATTCCCTGCTAAGTTAATTTCTCTTATTTCTTTATTATATTCTAACCCTAAAGCTTCTATCTTTGTTAATGGGAAGTCCTCTGATTATTTTCCTCTTTTTAGAGGAGTTCGCCAAGGCTGCCCTTTATCTCCCCTTTTATTTATAGTCGCTCTAGAACCTTTTTTAACGAAACTTAGATTAGATGACAGAATTACTGGTTTTAAACTTCACTCTACTCATGTTAAAATGTTTGTTTATGCAGATGACATCATTTTATACTGTTCCAATCCCTCCACTTCTCTTCCAGTGTTTCTTTCCCAGGTAGATTCCTTTTCTCAGTTATCTGGCTACCGTCTCAATTCCGATAAATGTGAAGTTCTTCCGCTAAACATTCTTTGTCTGAAACAAGATTTTGTTTTTACTGGCTTCTCTTGGAAACCATCTAAAATTAAATACCTAGGTTTATGGTTCTCCCCTACAATCTCTGAAACCTTAAAAGAAAATTTTGATTATCTTTCCAAAACTTTATCTAACTCTATCGATCGTTGGCACCCACTATTCCTCTCTTGGTGGGGTAGTTTAGACTCTATCAAGATGATGCTTTCTCCGCTAATTCTCTACCTTCTATCCATGATCCCGGTACACATTCCTGGTTTCTATTTTAAAAAAAATTGATTCTATATTAACCAAGTTTCTTTGGAAAAATAAATCCCCTCGAATAGCTCTCAATGCTCTCAAAGCTGACAAACTCTCTGGTAGTCTCAAATTTCCTGACTTTAAATCATATAATTATGCTTTCTCTCTGAGACAATCCTCACACTGGCTTTCTCTTGATCAATGTGTTAATCCTCCTATTTGGTTGAATATTGAGAAACACTTTATAACACCTTTCCATTTTACTGAATCTCTTGCTTTTACTAATACTATTTTTTCCTTTCGTTCTCAAGTGATTTCCCATACACGTAAAATCTTGACTCTTCTACTTCCGTCCTCTTATCCTTCCTCTACCTCATTAGACCAACAACCTATTTGGCATAATCATTTGTTACGTATCAGAGGTCGCACCTTTTATTGGAAAACTTGGAGACTCAAAGGTTTAATCTGTTTTTATCCTCTGACAGGTCCAAAGGAAGTCTCAATTGGCCTGGGAAAAAGATCCCGCAGAATGTTGGCCTGTTCCTATTTGGGACAAGTTATGGTCAAAAATCCATAAAACGTCAAGAGCAGCTAATACCTCTCAAACTCTTTATTTTATTTACAAACGCCTTCTTTTTACCCCAATGAAGTTAGCCTCTTTCTCCTCAGATTATTCCTCTGCCTGTTGGTCTTGCAAAGGTACTCCGGCTGACTTACGACATGCTTTTTGATTGCCCCTCTCTCTCCCGTTTTTGGCTTCTAGTTTGGTCCCAAATTAATAAAAATTTTAACACACAAATACCTTTTTCCATTTCCAACATCTTTTTAGGCTCTTTATCAACGTCCTGGCCTCACTCACTTCTCAATCCCTCATTAATTGACCTGTAGTTAGCGATAGCCTTACATTTAATAACTTCAAATTGGAAGCAAGCTGACAAAGTTACTTTTAGAGCTTGGTGGAATGCGGTTTGTTTTCATCATCGTCTAGACACGAGCAATGTCACCCCTATATCTTTGTCTATTAAAAGAGATCTTTTATGGCTCCCTTTATCCTCATATCTCACGGTAATATCTTCAGCTCCCACTACTACAATTAACACTCCAGATGAAGTCAGGAACCCCCCATAATTCCTCTGTTGTCTTTTTAACTTTTATCTCAGGTTCCTGTTTTGACTCCGTTTTCCTTTTTAATTAATAGATATCAGAATTTATGGGTTTTTTTTTTTACAATGTGCTTATTGATGTTTTTTATTGTTGAATTACTATTAAGATTCAGGTGGTTTTCTTACTTGTACTGTTATATCAGGATATTTTCCCTCCCCATCCTTTTTCCCTTCTCTCACATTATTTCCTTATAATACGTTTTGCTTGCATACTGTTTTATCTCTATGTATGTTATACTCTTTTTCTTCAATAAACTTTAAACTTAAAAAAAAGAAGTATCCACCAGAAATCACCCATTCAGTATCTTGTGTGACATGAATAGGGACGTGGGATGGGGCAGTGGGTGGATGGGGAAGTGTAAGTGTTCGTCTGCAGAAGAAATGCAAAGTGGCTACAAATGGGAATGTCTAGCAATAGGTTGGTAAAGACAGAGTGCACTGGGATGCAGGGGGGAAATAAAAACAACCACTAAGCAAGCTAACAGGTCTGGCTTTCATGTAGCGGAGAATAAAAATACAAACATGCACAAGTTCTGTGGTGGCGGTGATAGTGGTGGTGGGGGAGGTAGAAATAGGTGTGGCAGTGGTGGTGGTAATGTTGGTAGCGTTGTTAATAATGGTATGGTAGTGAATATGGTAGTACAGTTAATAACAATGAATCATACGTCTGTAAATCAGTGTGTAGGAAATTGTATTTGCATAAAACAAACACAAGGTGTAGGACTCATGCCATCCATACTGGTAGGCGGCATATTTTTAAGCGTTTTTTAGTCTGGAGAAGCACAAACTAAGGATTTAAAACATAACATAGTTGTTGGGGTTGGCTTTACTAATATCAATGTATTTCTCCCCAAACTAACCCTTTTTAGCAACATTACAACAATTAAAGCCTGGGAATAAATCAAAACGTTATAACCTATACCTAGCAGTTTGCATGTAAATCTTTTATGCAAGTTCATAGCTTACTGTGCTTATGTTTTTGACTTATGGACTGCAAGTAATAAAAGGATCTGTGACAAAAGCAGTAATACACTGAGCTATCTACTTAAAATACAATTATGTGATCTGCACGGTACTCATTCTTTGCAGCAAGCACATGAACCTTCAGCGCTATTTTGTTTTCAGTGAGAACTGACACTAGACAAAACTACATATCTCTCCAGCAGTTACATTAATCATCAGTTATTTTGACATGTTTGAGTTGCCTGAAAATGGTTGCACACTCAAGGAACTCTGCAGCATGTGCTTGTAAACAAATAAGATATTTCCAAACACAGCGCCGCGAGCTCAGTGTGGTGGCACCAGTCGCACCACCCTAAAGCTGACCTGGGTTGATGGCGATAATGGCTCAAACTCCAGTTCTGACAAAAACATTAAAAGCCTACTGCAGTAAAAAAAGAATACAAACAATTGTTGCTTTCTTTTTACAATTAATATATGATATAAAGAATTAAATTTATAAAGTTTCAGTGTGCTCTGTCAAATGTAAATTAGTTCCTCCTGCATTTCAATGCAAGCACTCAATAGGAGGAGAAAGGATGCACCGAATTGTCAATAGCATGCGGTGGAAAGGTGTCACTCCTCTACGCTGAGCCCAAGTCCACTCAATGTTTATTTTAAAGAATTAGTAACAATACACCGGCAGTGTGCAGGGCAGGCAGGTCAGATCTGAAAAGGGAAAATAAAATAAGCATGGAGCTCACTGCAGAGACCCTTGCGTCAAATGAAATGAGAAGAGGTCCAAGGGTGGTTCAAAGAGTGCGCTGGTGTTACAAGACAGGGGAGAAGGGAGCACGTGGTCACATGGGTAACTCCAAGATGAGATCAAAAAAGGAACATCTCACGTGATGCTCCCTACCTATGTCCTGGGTGGGTAGACAGGATCCTGTAAGAGGATTCTTGGCAACATGGTTATAGTCAGTTCCCCAAGAGAAAGAACTGTAGGGTTACTCAAATGCAAGCAGTAGGCTCTGTGTTGCGTGCCTCAGAAAATGCACGAGAGCTAAAGAGTATCCTCGCGAAGTCGGGCCTGAGAAACACATCTTCATGTCACCATGCTCCCAATAATCCATATCCTTTCGAACATGACAAGTGCTTCGGCTGCAGATAGGGTATTCAGAATTTATGTACAGCTGCCATTGCGTCGTCCAATGCATGGCAATCAGTGTCTGAGTGGTTTGGAGGCCCAACCGTCAAACTATTAAAAAAATCATTATAGTCTCCGACTCCCAATCAACAGAGCAATAACTATTTAAATAAACAAGTACATGGTTTTCAAGACCACAGAAAACATATATTCATTTCCTAAATGCTTCTAAAAATACATGAAACACAAGCTTCTTCGACGCCAGGCGTGAGGCCAGAAGCGACACTCGTGAGCTTCATTTACTTACCTCGAGCAACAGTTTCATGCTCTTGGTTATTAACGTGCTCTTGATGTATGCCAGTATCTATACCATCCACACGTTCTAGGTCAATATCTCCAAAAAGAAAGTTGATCTTCTCCACTGCATGTTCTTTATTGGAGGCTCCATGCAACCCATTCTGTAAAATGCTCTTGGCAAACTTGCTCCTGAGTGAGTCCGGTGCAGTGCTCTGTGCCTCTTCAGGATCGGTGGGCCCCATCAGTGACCGCCATTCCTCCACTGCGTTTTCTTTGCTGAGTATCATCATCAGAGAAGGACCCCTGGTAAAAAGTGCGATAAAGAGACAAGTCTAACTTATTTCTGTTATGCAGGTCTTTTTGGCATTGTGTACTGTGCTAACATAGGGGAACACCCTGAAGGCGCTTGCATCAGAACCACACAACCCCATTAAAACCTGAGCGATTATGTTGTAAATGCACACTAGTTAAATCAACATGGCAAATAATAAACAAGCATTGGCAACGACAATAAGTCTCGCCTATACAAGAGCTATTGACTTTGGAATTGGGTTCTTGCCATGTTGTACACCATTATGGCTACTGTTCAGCATAGCTAAAAGTTAGTGGCGTGGAGTGTCCCAGTGAGGAGTCGGGGGAGAAGAGTGTCGTAGACTGGATTTGTTGGAGTAGAGTGTTGTAGAGTGGAGTAGGCGGCGTACAGTGTTGTACCATTGAGTAGAGGGGAGTAGAGTTCAGTGGTTCAGTGAAAGAAAGAGTCATAGAGTGCAGTGTTGTAGAATGGAGTGGCGTAAAGTGGAGTAGCACAAAGTGGGGTGGAATTGGGCGGAGTGGGTTTCAGTGGATTGAGAGAGTGGGGTGAATTGGAGTAAACAGGGGTAGGTTGGATTGGGGTAGAGTGGGTTGGATTGAGTGGAGTGGGGTGAACTGGAGTGGGTGAGCTAGATGAGGTGGATTTGAGTGAGGTGGATGAAAATGGGGCAAGGTGGATTGGAGTGGGGTGGATTAGACTGGTTTGGGGTGGGGTGGTTTGGATTAGAATACGGTGGTTTGGAGTGGGTGAATTAGACAGGAGTGGAGACGGTTGGATTGAACTGGACTGAAGGAGGTGGAGTGGACTGAGGTGGAGTGGACTGGATTAGAGCGTGGTGAGTTGGAGTGGGGTGGATTGGAGTGGGCTGGATGGACTGGATTGAGTAGGGTGGACTGTCCTGCGGTGGGGTGGATTAGTTTGGGGAGGAGTGGACTGGGGTGGGGTAGAATGGAGTGAGGTGAACTTGAGTGCAGTGGATTGGATTGGCATGAGATGGGGTAGATTGAAGTGGAGTAGATTGGATTCCAGTGGGGTGGATTGGATTAGGGTGAGGTGGATTGATTTGAGTGGGGTGGCTTGGTTTGAGGAGGACTTGGGGCGGTAAACTGAATTGAGATGAGGTAGATTGTAGTGGGGTGGGGTGGATTGGATTAAGGTGAATTATACTGGGGGTGGTTTGGAGTGGGGTGGGTGGATTGGAGAGGGGTAGATTGGATGTGACTGGACTGGGTTTGATTGGTGTGGAGTGGATTGGATTGGTATGGGGTGGACTGGATTGGAGTGAAGTACGTTTGACTGCAATGAGGTGGATTGGAGTAGGGCTGACTGGAGTGGAGCAGTTTGTTTTGAATTGGAGTTGGTTAGATTGTTTTGGATTAGAGTAGGGTTGATTGAAGTAGGACTGATTGTTTTGGACTGGAGTGGGGCAGATTCTTTTGGATTGGAGTTGGGCAGTTTGTTTTGGATTGGAGCGGAGCAGATTGTTTTGGATTGGAGTGGGTTAGAATGTTTTAGATTGAAGTTGGGCAGTTTGTTTTAGATTGGAGTGGGCAGATTGTTTTTGACTGAGTGGGGCAGATGGCTTTTGATTGGTGTGGGGCAGATTGTAGTGGGGTGGATTGTGGTGTACTGGATTGGAGTAGGGTGTATTGGGGAGGGAGTGAGGTGGATTGGATTGAGGTGAGGTGTACTGGATTGGAGATGGGTGGATTGGGGAGGGAGTGAGGTGGATTGGATTGAGGTGAGGTGTACTGGATTAGAGTGGGGTAGATTGGATTGGGTTGGACTGGGGTGGATTAGATTGGAGTGGGGTGGATTGGAGTTGGTGAATTGGGATGGATTGGGTGGATTAGGGTGGTTTGGAATGGGGTGGATTGGAGTGGGGCTGATTGGAGTGGGCGAATTGGAGAAGGGCAGATTGGAGTGGGGTGGGTTGGAAGAATTGGAGTGGAGTGGATTGGATTGGGGTGAGTGGTTTGGATTGGGGTGGGGTGGATTGGATTGGTCACGGGTGGATTGGACTAGTGTGGCGCCCACAAGCAAAAACAAAAGAAAACGTGAGTGCAAAATAAAAGAAAGTTAACTATAGAAAAGAAAACGTTGTCATTTCTTTGTCCTGCTGGGCACGTTTTTGCCAGTCACATGCCTTCTGTTTGCAGGGCACTAAAAGTTAAAACAAACAAAATAGTACCTCAATCATGTTGGGAGCAACGGACGGGCACTGATAAAGCTGAATCAATCAATGCTTGGTCCCTGCTCCACAGAGTGGAACGGAAATTATGTTAGGCCTGCATTGACAAATTACGATGCTGTAAAGAAGAGTGCCACTCAAGCCAACAAATGGTAAGCAAAGAGCGGGCTCCAAGCCCTTTTTGTTGGACTGGATGCAGTGAATTAGATTGGAGTGGGGTAGATCAGAGTCGGGTGGATTAGAGTGGGGAGGACTAGAGTAGAGTGCGGTGGATTGGAGTGGGGTGGGGTGGATTTAATTGAAGTGGATTGAATTGAAGTGAGGTGAACTGGAGTGGGGTGGAATGGAGTGTAGTAAATTTGAGTGGGGTGGATTGGACTGAGATGGACTGCACTGAGGTCGATTGAATTTCGGAGGGGTGAATAGGATTGGGGTGGACTGGATTGACGTGGATTGATTTGGGGTGTATTGGATTGGAGTGGGGTGTATTGGATTGAGATGGTTTGTGGTGAGGTGAGGTGGATTGGAGTGGGATGGGGTGGGTGGATTGGAGAGGGGTGGATTGGATTATGCTGGATTGGAGTGGATTGGATTGGTGCAGTATTTAGTGGGATGAGGTTGATTGGGGTGAGCTAGATAAGAGTGTGGTCAGGTGAATTGGATTTGAGTGAGGTGGATTGGATCGGGAGATTGGACTGGATTGGAGTGGGGCAGATTGTTTAGAATTGGAGTGGGGCAGATTGGTGTAGGGCAGATTGGAGTGAGGTGAATTGTGGTGTATTGTATTGAAGTGGTGTGGTGTGGATTGGATTGGGGAGAGAGTGGGGTGGTTTGGATCAGGGTGAGGAGATGTGGACTGGATTGGTGTGTGGTAGATTGGGTTGGGCTGGGTGTATTTGATTGGAGTGGGGCTAATTGTAGTGGATTGTAGTGGGGTGAAATGAGATGAAGTAGGCGGATTGGGGTGAGGAAGACTGGATTGGAGTAGGGCAGATTGGAGTAGGGCAGATTGAGTGGGGCCGATTGGGTTGGGCGAATTGGAGTGAGGCTGCTTGGAGTGGGGCAGATTGTTTTAGATTGGAGTGGGCAGGTTGTTTTGGATTGGAATGGGGCAGATTGGAGTGGGGAAGACTGTTTTTGATTGAGTGGGGCAGACTGTTTTTGATTGCTGTAGGACAGATTGGCAGGGTGAATTGGAGTTGGCTGATTTTATGGATTGGAGCGGGCTGAATTTTTGCATTGGAGCGGGCGGATTGGAGTAGGCAGATTATTTTGGATTGCAGTGGGGTGGATTAGAGTGGGACAGACTGGGATGGGGCAGACTGGAGTGAGGCAGATTGTTTTGGATTAGAGTGGGCAGCTTGTTTTGGATTGGAATGGGGCAGATTGGAGTGGGGCATATTGTTTTGGATTGAAGGGGGTAGATTGTTTCGGATTGGAGTGGGGGATCCTGGAGTAGGTCAGATTGGAGTGGGATTGGAGTGGGGCAGATTATTTTGAATTTCAGTGGGGCAAAGTGTTTTAGAAAGGAGTGGGGCAGATTGTTTTGGATTGAGGCAGACTGTTTTGGATTGGAGTGGGGCATACTGGAATGGGCAGATTGTTTTGGATTAGAGTGGGGCCGATTGTTTTGGATAGGAGTGGCAAGATTGTTTTGGGTTGGAGCGGGGCAGATTGTTTTTGGTTGGAGTGGGGCAGATTGTTTTAGATTGGAGTGGGGCAGATTGTTTTAGATTGGAGCGAGGCAGATTGGAGTAAGGCAGATTGAAGTGGGGTGGGTTTGGTTGGGAGAATTGGAGTGTGGTGGATTGGAGTGTATTTGATTGGGATGAGTGGTTTGGATTGGAGTAGGGTGGAATTGATTGGTCTGGGTGGATTGGATTAGTGGGGCAGAATGGGGTAGGTTGAGGTGGGGTAGATTGGCGTGGATTGGAGGGGGTTGGGGTGGATTGGGGTTCACTGCACGGTTAAGGGCCCGATTCCGATGTCGGACGGACTCCGGTCAGGAACTGGAACCACACGACCTCCTGTCGTCGGTTCCAGCCCTGAAATTAGGATGCGACTGAACCCTCTCCAGTCGCATGCCTATTCTTTTCAAAGGGAGCATGCATTTCGAATGGAATGCATGCTCCCATTGAAAAGAGCAGAGGTGAAGTTCACCCATGCACCCTGCCACCGGGTGCGGGGATCAACAGGGGGGCACCATAGGTGCCTTCTATGCCGCCATTCGGCGGGCTTGCACCCCAAAGACAGTTTCCCAATGGTTTTCTGTGTCAGAAAGGCCAGCACGGAAAGGCAGTGGGAAACTGCCATCGCAATCCCCCGGCCAGAAAGAGCCAGCCGGGGGATTACTGCAGGCCTTCCGAATGGCAGACAGGCTCTCGTCAGCCATTTGGAACTTCCTTGTGTAATAATTTCCGACTGACTCCATCGAAATGGGTCGGTCGTAAATTATTACAAACAGGTGATTACGATGCGGTTAGGATGGCTCCGACCGAACGAGGGTCGCAGCCATTCATAAACGCATTGTAATCAGGCCCTATGTGTTAAAGCATCGTTTCAGAAATTATACATATGAAAAAGAAACAATGATGTTTTGCAATAAAATAATCCTTATATTTTGAGAATATTACCCACGAGCACCAAAAAAGAAAACACGAGTATAAAGTGAGAAAAGAAGACTTGGTAAAATAAAAGAAAGTCAACTATAGAAAAAAAATCTTTGCAATTTTGTTTGTCCTGCTGGGCACGATTTTGGCAGTCACATGCCTCCTGTTTACAGGGCACTAAAAGTTAAAAAGGACAAAATAGTACCTCATTCACGTAGGGAGCAGCGGACGGGCACTGATTAAGTTGAATCAAACAGTACTTGGTCCCTGTTCCACAGAGAGGAACAGAAATGATGTTAGGCCTGCATGTAGGAATTAAAATGCTGTAAAGAAGAGGGCCACACAAGCCAACAAATGGTAAGCAGCGGGCGGGATCCAAGCCCTTTTTGTTCACAACAATGTCTCGCAAGCAAGACACATGCACAGGGGTATTTTTTTGCAGGCTCTATCCTACAAATCAGGTTAATAAATGTTCCAGCCAACTCTATGCTGCGTTAAAGAATCCAGGGAACACCTATATTCCTCTGTGAGATCCTGTAGATTTCTCTCTCGGATTTTCAATTTAGACACGTCTACGTTTTGTCTCCTTCAGGAAAAATATAGCAACAATCACAGAGCAAAGTCGTCAAATATGGTACTGGGACCAAGATTGCCCAAAAATACCACACCAGGTGCAAGAAAGGGGATAAAAGGGTGCTACACTTCGTGCTACATTTTCATGAATTGAGGATTAGAAATGAAAGTGATTTCAGTGCAACACCAAGCATCAGCCAGTCAGCATTTAGTGCTATATGTATAAAACCAAACATATTTAGCTTAAAGTGAAATAAAAAATCCAAGAAAAACAGTGTCAGCTTTGGAACTACGGGAGGCCCAGCAGGCAATGCATCTTTATTTCCATCAATCATATTGCTTAACAGGTAGCGAAAATGGCCACTACACTGCCCTCACCAAGACTACAAACTGAATGTCAACTGCAACAGAAAAAGCTATGCTTTTCTCCTTGGCTGATCAACGCATGTAAGTAAATTGAATATTATAAATGATTCGTTATCATATTTTTCCAAAATCACTATTAAACCCTAAAAAATCAATTTGACAAAAAAGCCATGCTGAGTTATATTTATCTTTTGAAACTATAACTAATGTATGAAGGAGCAGTCACTGACTCACACCATCTGTATCTTCTACTTAGTGAAGGGCAGATGGTTGAAGAATGTGTCACTCTGTAAATTTGTAAACAGAGATTACCAACATTGAGGCCAAAGGAAAACGACATAGCAAATGCATTTTTTAAAACCAAAAAATGTGCCAGGTTTCATTCATTTCAGTAACACTTACTGGCACATGTAGTCAACAAGTTGCTCAAAAAAGGGCTTGCCCTTGTGCTCTTTGTAGAACTCTTCTGCCATTTCTCTGTCCAAACAAGTCTCCTTGATCTGTGAGATGACAAATCCAGCACCTTTGATTTCATCCATGATTTCATCTGTTTCAGGAAAAGGACACAACATCAACATACTGGTTATCTGCACAGAGGTAAGGAGGCAGTTTATAGCAAGACAAGTGGTGATAAGAGGTATGTGATATGGCAGCACTCAAACCTTTGCAGGGGCTTCATGGTCAAATGCGTCTTGCTTTGTTTTCCGCTAGTGTAATATGGATATTTATATAGTGGCAGGTGGGTACAGTGATGGTATAAGCTTGTAATCTTAATAAATGTCATTAAACATACATTCTGAATATTTGTGCATAGCTCTAAATCAACTTAGTGAGAAAAGAATACAGATGTTAACACATTATTCATTTGCTACCAAATCTCTATAAGATGATTCCTTCAAAGCAGAGTCAGAAGACTAACTCTAAGCACCATTTGTTGACAAGCAGCAAATCTAGTCTGATCCAGGCTGAGGCTATGACAAAACTGCTGAATCTTCCATTACAGCAAGCAGAGCTTTATTTTCCTAAGCAGTCTCTGCAGTTACATTTTATTTATTATAATTTCTCAGTAGTTTATAAAGTAGCAGAAGAAAACCACATGCAATAAAGCAGTGCCTTCAGTACTACATTATGAAGATTCATTTTATATAAGTTTATATTAGTGTTCTGGGTCAAGATGGATAAGTTACTTACCTATAAACCTAGCTCTCTTCCAGGGGTATACTCATCAAAGTCATAAGCACTGAATTATCTCCGCCCATGTGCGGGTACCCGGAGCATATACCAAAAAATACATACATATATACATATATATATATATATATATATATATATATATATATATATATATATATATATATATATATATATATATATATATATATATATATATATATATATATATAGGTTATAAAAAACAAGTACATAGTACTAAATAAACACACACATATACATGTATAACATACAAATATGCAGCCCCATACATATCCAATAGGCTAAGAAGCCAAAGTTACAAATGTATTTCTCTAGTATGAAAATAACACATATACATTTAATGTAAGAGAAGGACATGCACAGTAATAGTATTCTGCAGTAACCTTTTATTTTCATATAAGAAAACAGGTAATAGCAGGCAATTAGCCTAAAAAAAGGCTGCATAGATAAATAGCATCCTTGTACAGAAAAGAAAACTGGCACCTTGCCTTTCAGGCCTCAAGAGACCCTGAGCACCTTGCCTTTAAGGCCTCCAGGAGCCCCCTGCTCCATCATGCACCACAGGTGACAGTTAGGTCAGTTCTTTTGTACGGTATAGGAAACCTGTAGGAACCGGCATCTAGGGTGCAACAAATCAGGGATAAACTGGTAATGCGCGTCCGGGGAGGCGGGAGGGTTGCTTATGACTTTCATGAGTAAACCCCTGGAAGAGAACTAAGATTACATGTAAGTAACTTATCCTTCTCTTCCAGGGGATATTCATCAATAGTCATAAGCATAAGCACTGAATAGAGTAGCAAGTCCGTACCAACTTCCTCGCGGACGAGCAAAAAACAGCAAACTAAATTGACCAACACATGTTAAACGGTATTAGCAAACAAGTTTCTCAGCCAGGCTTGCCCAACCTGAGCATCTGCCTGTGTGTCAGCATCTAAACAGTTGTGGCGAGTAAACGTATGAACTGATCGTCATGTAGCTGCTTTACAAATTTATGCCATAGGGACATTACTCAGGAGAGCCATGGTAGAAGCTTTCCCTTAAGTGGAATGGGCCTTAGGTTTTCCCGGTATGACAGGATAATACAAGAAACTATACATCTCGAAATGGATCTTTTAGAGGCTGCAAAACCTGTGTTAACAGGGCCATAGTTAATAAACAAACGTTCTGATTTCCTCAGTGTCTTTGTTTTGTCTAGGTAAAACTTCAGAACCCTCTTGAGATATAGGGCCCGATGTAGGTCACCAAATACCGGTCGGTAACGGCCGAATTCGGCCGTTACCGACCGGTATTTGGTGATTGAGATGTAGGAGGCAATATTTTGCACAATCTGTAAATTTACAGAATCGGTAAATTTACCGATTCTGTAAAATACCGAATCGGTAATTTTACCGATTCGGTAAATTCCAGATGTAGGTAGCACTGTTTACAGTGCTACAGGCCTTCAGAATTCGGTATTTTACCACCCAATCCTATTGGGTGATAAAATACCGAATACAGGTGTACATGCACATCTGTGCATGTACACCTGTGCCATGTGACAGACAGACATGCCCTTAGGCATGTCTGTGTGCCACATGGCACACATGCCTGTATTTGGGGTGCTAGAGGGTGTCAAAGTGACACCCCCTGCACCCTTGCTGCAATCGGTATTTACCGAATTGGTAAATACCGATTCGGTAATGCACATTGATTCCTATGGGCTTCAATGCCCATAGGAATCAATGGGCATTACCGAATCGGTATTTACAGAATCGGTAAATACTGAATCTCAACGATTCGGTATTTACCGATTCTGAAATACCTACATCCTCCCCCCCTCCATTTTACCACTTCTTAAATACCGAATCGGTATGATTCGGTATTTAAGAAGTGGTAAAATTAAATTACCTACATCGGGCCCATAGTAAGTGGAGAGACCTTTCCGGAGGATTCGAAGGATTCGGAAAAAAAGTAGGTAAAGTGATAGACTGGTTTATATGAAAGTCCGAGACTACTTTAGGCAAAAAACTAGGATGTCTTTTGAGAACTACTCTGTTGGCGTGAAATACTGTGTAAGGTTCTTTACAACAGAGAGCCTGGATCTCACTCACACTGCGAGCCAATGTAATAGCCCCCAGGAAAGCGGCTTTCCATGTCACATGCTGCAAGGAAGCTTTATGAATGGGCTCGAAAGGGGCTCCCATCAACTTTGTTAATACAATGTTAAGCTCCCATGGAGGAGAAGGAGACCTGACTGGTGGGTAAACCTTTCTCAAGCCCCCAAGAAAATCCTTTACCACAAAGAAGCCTGGTTGGGGAACTTCCTATAGGCTGTGATAGCTGCAAGGTGGACTAAGATAGAAGCGAACTGAAGACCAGAACTAGCCAAATGCAGCAAGTATGATAAAATCACCTGTTCCTGACCCCGGATGGGATCATGTCCATTGTCCACACACCATAGGAAGAAACGCTTCCACTTGAAGGCATACGATTTCCTTGTGGAAGGCCTTTTCGCTTCTTTGAGAATGGCCATACAGTCTGGATTCAATTGTAGGTGTCCATATTGTATGACTTCAGGAGAAATACTGTCAACCGTAAGGAGGAGAGATTGGGGTGGAATACTCTCCCTGCATGTTTGTATAGGAGATCCGGGCAGCATGGCAACCTCTTGTGTGGCATTTCTGATAGCTGAAGGAGGTCTGGAAACCACCACTGGCGAGGCCATTCCGGGACTATTAGGATCATCCTGGAATTGGTCCTGTACAGCTTGGTGATCACAATTGGGATCAACGGAATCGGTGGAAAAGCATCCAGTAAGCTATGAGACCATTAGATCAAAAGGGCATTCCCTTGCGATCCTTGTTGGGGAAATCTGGATGCGAAGACGGGGCATTTCGCTTTTACCGAGTCTGCAAACAGGTCAATGTCTATCATTCCCCAATCCCGAAAAATGCTGTGAGCGAACTCGTTGTTGAGAACCCAATCTTGAGCTTCGACGAAGTCTCTGCTGAGGAAGTCCGCCTGGGAGTTGAGAGAGACTGGTAGATGAATGGCCACTATTGACAAGTCTCTCGCTAGAAGCCAGTTCCATATGGTTTGAGACTCTATGGAGAGTGTTTTTGATCGGGTACCGCCCTGTTTGATCAAGTAATACATTGTCGTTGTATTGTCCGTTTGAATTAGGATGAACTGAGACTTGAACAATGGGAATAGTGACTTGAGAGCTTGATGTACAGCTCTCAGCTCCAGCAGGTTGATGTGGTAACTCTTTTCTTAGTCGGACCATAGGCCTTGTACATGTAAAGGACCCATATGAGCACTCCATCACCTTTTCATCACGTTGGAGGTTCCTGATGAAAAGGGACTCCCTTCATCAGGTGCAATCGTTTCATCCACTACCGGTTGGAGTGTCTGGCTGCTTGGTGGAGAACTATATGATCTTCCCAGCGCCCTGATACTTGCATCCACTGGTCTTCCAAGCATTGTTGTAATGGACGCATGTGCAATCGTGCGTTTGGTACTATAAAGATGCATGACGCCATCGAGCCCAGCAGTGAAGACACCTGCCGAACTGTTGTGAGATGCGTGTAAAGGAGATTCAGGCATTTTTCTGGGACTGAGGACAACCTCTCCTCCGAAGGACACACGCTTGCTTTTTCGGTATCCAGGAAGGAGCCTAGATAATGGATCTTTTGTGTTGGATTTAGTATTGATTTCTTGAAATTGACATGAAGGCCCAAGTTGTTGAGGAGCTGAAGGCAGCACGACAGAGGATCCTGTAGCAGTGTTGGGGATGAACTATTCAGGAGCCAGTTGTCCAGGTAACAATATATGAATATTTTCTGCTTGCGGAGAAAAGCAGCCACCACAGTCATACATTTGGAGAATGTTTGGGGGCTGATTTGAGCCCGAACGGGAGAACTGAGTACTAGTAATTTTGGCATGACACTTGAAAACGTAGAAATTTGCGATGTTTCTTGGACACTGGCACGTGGAAGTATGCGTCCTGTAAGTCGATTGAGCACATCCAATCCCCTTGATGAAGCTGTGGGAATATTTGATGCAGTGCTAACATTCCAAATTTCTCTCTGTGAATGTATTTGTTCAATATTCTCAAATCCAGTATCGGTCTGTATTCTGTGGTGGGACCTCTTTTCTGCACGAGGAAGTGGCGAGAGTAGATTCCTTGATTCCTTTGAGGAACGGGAACTTTTTCTAGAGCTCCTTTCTCCTTTCCTTAACAAAGTGTTTACCTCCGCTTGCAACAACCGATGGTCATGGCGAGAGCTCCCTCTTGGAGGTATTGATGGAGGAGGCGTTCTGAACCTGAGAAGATAGCCATTTTGTACAATATTGATGACCCAGTTGTCTTTTGTTATACGTTTCCACTCCTCCAGATGTAACAAAACACTTTCTCCCACCGGAGTGGACAACAGCTTTGGAGGAAGACACATCATATTGCTTTTGTGGCTGCTTTGTTGCTGTTGATTGTTGTTTGTTTGCACCTCTCCCTCGTCCCGGTCTATGTTGTTGATATTGGAACCTTTGTTGCGCCTGACCTTGGGTCTGCGAGGTCCAGTGAGGCGTTTGTACCCGCTGCTGGAAAAGGCATTTGTCATAAGAATGGAACCGTTGACGGAATTCCTTCTTCTTTTCGAGGCCTACAGCCTTGAGGGTATCCAACTCAGTTTTCATTTTTGCCATTTCGTCATCCGCATGTGAACCGAACTACGACGAGCCATTGAAGGGCAAATTGACTATTTTTCTTTGCGCATCGGGCGTGAGTCGAAGCCATGCTGATCGTCTGGAGCAAATACCATGTGCGTATCCATGGGCTGCCAAGTCTGAAGAATGAGCTGCTGTACTAATGATCTGATTTGCTACCAGACAACCTTCCTGTAAAATCTTTTGGAAATCCCGTTGGTCGTCTTTGGGTAGTTTTTCTGTAAATCTTGTTAGAGAGTCCCATAGAGACCGGTCATATCGTCCCAGTAGAGCAGCTGTGCTAGCCACTCTCATGACAGACCCAGAAGTACTGCACATTCTCCTTCCTAAGGAGTCCATATTTTTGCAGTCCTTCTCTAGAGGAGCAGAAGAGATGGAAGTGTTTGAATGAGCCTTCCTGTCAGCGGCAACTATAAGGGAGTCCGGTGGCGGGTCAGACTGAAGAAACAAAGGTTCTTGGTCTGGAGCCTTATACTATTTAGAAATTCTTGCGGAACTCGAGCCCACTGTGGCAGGTGTCAAAAAGTTTTCATCGCAGGCTCTAACAATCCTGGCACCAAAGGCAGAAAAGGCTTTGCCGAAGCTCGATGGTGCAGAGTTTCAAATATGATAGAAGTGGTCACCTGAGGAACAGTCATACTTATATTCAACTTGCTGGCACCTCTACAGAGTACCACGTTGAATGTCCCAATATCATAAACTGGGGAAACCCTGGATGGTGGCGTTGACGAGATAGTGGGCAAGTAGTCTCTATATGAAGACCTTGTTAATTGGGTCTCCTCTTTAGTGTATGCAATCGGCGGGAACTTGCACACTCTTTTGAGAATGCACGCCGTCTTAAAGGAGATCTGGATCATCTCAGGGACCTACCAGCAGAAGGTCATGAGGATTCCCTGGGAGGAGGTCTCTTAGAAGGCCTGGGTTGGGTTTTCCAGTGCCTAATGTCCTCTAGCCATCTTGGTGACATGTTGATAGGAGGAGACTTGTTCCTGTTAGTCGGAGAGCCCTCCGGTGTAACTTGTATAATAGTGATATCAGGCGAGGAAGAAGCTTCCCTTGACGTTGAGTGCCGTGATCTTGACGTCAGTCTAGCTACGTCTTCAGCAGGAACAAGTTGTCTGTCTCTCGACGTCGAACCGGATTGAGCCACCATCGACGTCGACCGTGACAGCGACTCTCTTGAGGGTGTACACCTATGAGAAGAAGCCCTCGACGTTGGTCTCTTCGACGTCGACCGCCGATGTACATTCGGCATCTTCGACGTTGACTTCTTTGACGGCGATCATGCCCTCGACGTAGACCGCTGATGGGTCCGAGAGGGTGATCTGGAGTGTCTGGACGCCGACCTTTGAGAAGGAGGCGGAGATCTCGAAGTCGACCTCTGACTTGATGTCGACGGGCGCTTTGACGTCGACTGAGGTCAATCATGCTTCGAGCCCGAAGCATGTCTCTACGTCGACTTACTTCTCGACGGTGATATTGTCTTCGACGTCGATCTCACTTGCGTCGTTGGTGTTGACGTCGACGAGGAGCTGTGATGTTTTTTTCTTACTTCTAGCGAATGGTGATGTAGATCTTCGTTGCTTATTCTCAAAGGGGGCTCTCTGGAGGTATGCTGACTCTCTGGGCCGCTTTTCTGTCCGCCCTGATTGCTTCGGAAGCGGACGCTCCCCACGACCCCTGGTCCACCTGGGTATCGTTACTCTACTATTGTACCGCCCGCTGTATTGCTCTGCATCTTGAATTAATTGTGCTGCTCGCATTGCCTCCCCAGCTGCCTCTGCCATTATAGCGCTCATTATTCAGCTGTTTTTGTTTTAGTAGGCTGCTCGCTTCATTTGGCCATATTTAAATCGCATTACCTCCGCAGTGATTACCTAGGGCTGTAGAGATTGCCCGCTTTGCCTACAAAATTGTGTAGCCTAATTGTCCCAGTGCCCCTTCCAACAGCGTAACCCTGTGTGTGCCCCGGCCTATTCCGGTTTCGTTTCACCAGCCATCTTGTTGTTGTTGTGCATCGGAGCCCCTCCCCTCCACCACGATCCCGCCTCCCAGCTGCCTCTCCCTCCCACTGAGAGCCTAGCCTCGCTCCGTCCCGTACTGCGCTGTGTCTGGCCTGATTGCTTCGGAAGCGGATGCTCCCCACGACCCCTGGTCCACCTGGGTATCGTTACTCTACTATTGTACCGCCCGCTGTATTGCTCTGCATCTTGAATTAATTGTGCTGCTCGCATTGCCTCCCCAGCTGCCTCCGCCATTATAGCGCTCATTATTCAGCTGTTTTTGTTTTAGTAGGCTGCTTGCTTCATTTGGCCATATTTAAATCGCATTACCTCCGCAGTAATTACCTAGAGCTGTAGAGATTGCCCGCTTTGCCTACAAAATTGTGTAGCCTAATTGTCCCAGTGCCCCTTCCAACAGCGTAACCCTGTGTGTGCCCCGGCCTATTCCGGTTTCGTTTCACCAGCCATCTTGTTGTTGTTGTGCATCGGAGCCCGTCCCCTCCACCACGATCCCGCCTCCCAGCTGCCCCTCCCTCCCACTGAGAGCCTAGCCTCGCTCCGTCCCGTACTGCGCTGTGTCTGCCCTGATTGCTTCGGAAGCGGACGCTCCCCACGACCCCTGGTCCACCTGGTTATCGTTACTCTACTATTGTACCGCCCGCTGTATTGCTCTGCATCTTGAATTAATTGTGCTGCTCGCATTGCCTCCCCAGCTGCCTCTGCCATTATAGCGCTCATTATTCAGCTGTTTTTGTTTTAGTAGGCTGCTCGCTTCATTTGGTCATATTTAAATCGCATTACCTCCGCAGTGATTACCTAGGGCTGTAGAGATTGCCCGCTTTGCCTATAAAATTGTGTAGCCTAATTGTCCCAGTGCCCCTTCCAACAGCGTAACCGTGTGTGTGCCCCGGCCTATTCCGGTTTCGTTTCACCAGCCATCTTGTTGTTGTTGTGCATCAGAGCCCGTCCCCTCCACCACGATCCCGCCTCCCAGCTGCCCCTCCCTCGCCCCTCCCCTTCCACTATCCATTTATGACAAATGCATTTACGCGCAGCGTTCACGCGCAGCGGTCGCGCCCCATGCGCGCCGAAGGTGCGCCAAAGGTAAGCCCGTCTATGCCCGTCCGCGCCTGGACCGCGCCCAGCGCCAGACCCCCTGGTCCTCGCAAAACCCACTCCTCCCGATTAACATATGACGCCGCCACTCTCCTTGCCCTTAACCTCGGACGCACCCCACAATGCTGCGTAGCTGCCCCAGGACACACCCACAGACCATTCGCCTGCCACTCCTGCAAGTTCGCCTGCATCAGGACCCATGCCAAATCCTCCCCCCCCAAACATAACTCCGACTCCAACCACCTGAAGTGTATCCTGCTGAACACCCGATCGATCCACAAACATGCCACCGAACTCTGGGACCTACTCGACACTACATCACCGGACGTCGCCTTCCTTACAGAAACGTGGATGAACACCTCATCAGCGCCCGACATCGCCATAGCCATCCCGGACACCTACAAGATCATCCGAAAAGACCGCAGCAACCAAACAGGAGGAGGCATCGCCATCGTCCACAAGAACACCATCCGAATCTCGACCACCTCCGACGATAACCTCGCGACCGCCGAACACCTTCACTTCCAGATCCACACCGACCCCAAGACCACACTTAGAGGCACCCTCATCTACCGACCACCAGGGACCCGCACACAATTCAACGAAGACATCACTGACTTCATCAGCCCACATGCCCTCACCTCCGAGAACTACATTTTACTGGGAGACCTCAACTTCCACCTGGAAAAGAACAACGACAGCAACACCACCACCCTTTTGGACAACCTGGCCAATCTCGGACTCAAACAACTTGTTGACACCCCCACCCACTCAGCCGGACACACGCTCGACCCTATCTTCACCTCCAGCAAATACATCTCCTTTGATCACACCACAGCTCTCCATTGGACGGACCACAGCTGCGTTCACTTCAGCTACAAAAAGACCACGACCCACATCCCAGCACAACCTTTTCCTCGAAGAAACTGGAACAAAATCACCACCTACCAGCTCTTCACATCGCTTAACCTTAACCCCCCCACCTTATCATCGGACCCAAACCAAGCTGCCACCAAATTCACACAATGGATCACCCACAGCGCTGACGAATTAGCACCCTTGAAAAACCACCAGATCAATCAAGGTAACAAAAAAGCCCACTGGTTCAACGATGACCTTAAGAAATCCAAGAAGTTATGTCGTTCCCTCGAGAAAACCTGGAGAAAAAACCCAACCACTGACAACCTGACCACCTTCAAAGACGCAACCCGCAAACACCACCAATTAATCCGATCCACCAAGAAATCAGCATTCAAGGACCGTCTCGACAAAAACGCCCAAAACAGCAAGGAACTATTCAACATCGTCAAAGAATTCACCAACCCCACCGCCGGCACCAACGACATCACTCCCTCCCAAGACCTCTGCGACTCTCTATCCTCCTTCTTCCACAACAAAATCGCCGACATTCATAACAGCTTTAAAAACCTGTCCGAAGAGCAACCCACTCCACCCACCTCAGAACCAAAACAGCACTCTCACAACCTTTGCGCCTGGAACCCAATCACTACTGAAGACACCATCCGTCTGATGAACTCCATCCACTCCGGCTCACCAACTGACCCATGCCCCCACCACATCTTCAACAAAGCAAACTCCATCATCGCACCCCATCTCCGCGATGTCATCAACTGCTCCCTCAATTCCGCTACCTTCCCAGATAGCTGGAAACATGCCGAACTCAGCGCCCTTCTGAAGAAACCCACAGCGGACCCCTCTGAGCTTAAGAACTACCGCCCCATCTCTCTCCTCCCCTTCCCGGCCAAAGTCATTGAGAAAGCCGTCAATAGCCAGCTCGCCGTCTTCCTTGAATCCAACAATTTACTCGACCCCTCACAGTCCGGCTTCCGAGCTAAACACAGCACCGAAACCGCCCTCATCGCTGCTGCAGATAACATTCGAATGCTACTGGACAACGGAGAATCAGCCGCCCTCATCCTACTTGACCTCTCCGCCGCCTTCGACACAGTCTGTCATAACACCCTCATACAACGTCTCAGCAACATCGGAATACAAGGGAAAGCGTTGGACTGGATCATCTCGTTCCTCGCCGGAAGAACTCAGAGAGTCCGCCTCCCCCCATTCAAATCAGTGGCCACCGAAGTCATCTGCGGCGTACCACAAGGATCATCACTCAGTCCCACCCTCTTCAACGTTTACATGAGTCCCCTCGCAACCATCGCGCGACAACACAACCTCAACATCATCTCCTACGCTGACGACACCCAACTAATCCTCTCCCTCACCAAAGACCCCAACACCGCCAAAACCAATCTACACGAAGGAATGAAAGAAGTAGCCGAGTGGATGAAGAACAGCCGTTTAAAACTAAACTCTGACAAAACGGAAGTCCTCATCTTAGGATCGTCCCCCTCTGCATGGGACGACTCTTGGTGGCCACCGGCCCTGGGCACAGCACCCATACCAACGGACCACGCACGTAACCTGGGCTTCATCCTAGACTCCTCCCTATCGATGACCAGACAAGTCAACGCCGTCTCATCATCATGCTTCAACATCCTACGCATGCTCAAAAAAATCTTCCGCTGGATCCCCACCGAAACAAGAAAAACAGTCACCCACGCACTAGTCACTAGCCGACTAGATTATGGAAACACCCTTTACGCCGGAACCACAGCCAAACTACAGAAAAAACTCTAACGCATCCAAAACGCCTCAGCCAGACTCATACTGGACATCCCCCGTCAAGCCTACATTTCCAGCCACCTAAAAGACCTCCACTGGCTTCCCATCAACAAGAGAGTAACGTTCCGTCTCCTCACCCACGCACACAAGGCCCTCTACGACCTAGGACCAGAATGCCTCAACAAACGACTGTCCTTCTACACACCCACCCGCCAACTACGATCATCTAATCAAGCCCTCGCCGCAATTCCGCGCATCAATAGATCCACCATGGGAGGAAGATCTTTCTCCTACTTAGCGGCCAAAACCTGGAATTCCCTCCCCACTCACCTCCGCCGTACACAGAACCACCTCTCCTTTAGAAAGCAGTTAAAAAACCAGGCTATTCGATAAGTAATGCACCCACCCTCTCCCAAGCGCCTTGAGACCCTCTGGGTGAGTAGTGGGCTATACAAATTACTGAACTTGAACTTGAACTTTTCTGATGTTTTCCTCTCTCCATCAAACCTAAAAGTCTAATAATTTCTCTTTCTTTCAATGTTCTTCTTGAAAGTTGAAGACAGTGGTAGCAGGTCTCTGTGTCGTGAGAAGGTAGACACATGAAGCAGACCGAATGAGGATCAGATTTGGCCATCTTCTTTCCACAGGAAGGACATTTATAAAATAAAGGTGGCATTTCTGACTAAGAAATATGACCAAATTGTCAGAAAAAGACTGGTAAATACAACCAGTAACAAGAAATGTCGAATAAAGTTGTTAGAAAATAAATTCTGACTGGAAAAAGTCAAAATCAGTTAAGCTCAAGCTCCAGGTTCCTCACAGAAGGAGCCGGAAAAAAGAACTGACCTAACTGTCATCTGTGGTGCATTATGGGGAGCAGGGGGCTCCGGGAGGCCTTAAAGGCAAGGTGCTCCTGGTCTCTGAGGCCTTAAAGGCCAGGTGCCCATTTTCATTTCTGTACAAGGATGTTATTTATCTAGGCAGCCTTTTGTAAGCTAATTGCCTGCTATTACCTGTCTTCTTATATGAAAATAAAAGGTTATGTGGAATACTATTACTGAGCATTTCCTTCTCTTACATTATATGTATATGTGTTATTTTCATACTAGAAAAATACATGTAACGTTGGCTTCTTAGCCTATTGGATATGTATGGGGATGCATACTTTTATGTTATACATGTATATGTATGTGTTTATTTAGTACTATGTACTTTTTTCTATAACATTCACATATATATGTATTTTTTTTGTAAATGCTCCGGGTTCCCGCACATGGGAGGACATAATTCAGTGCTTATGACTATTGATGAGTATCCCCTGGAAGAGAAAAATCCTAAACAATTGTTAGAAGCCTAACATGTATTTTTGTACTTAAAATATGTCTAGCATACCAAAAAAGATTTGCTTGGATTTGATCCAATATCACTGTCCATTTCCTTGCTTTTCTATCAGAGCATTTCAGGTTAAGCAATTCTAGTATTGTTTATGCACAATAAAGCCCACATTTTGGTCCTAGAACTTACTGATAATAAAAGCTCTTTTACAGGGTGCATGATGTCATGTTGTTATAATCAGTTATTTTATTCTGACTATACGTTTGAATCTTAAATTATTTAAAGAACAGACATTCCGGGATCTGCAAATATGCAAGAAAACACCTTAAATGTAATGTCCGTCCAGCACGTATCTCAGTGGGACAACTGACACAAAATTGAAAGGAACTGTTTTCTTAATGTTCAATGGCCTCATCAGGAAATAAGGCTGGCAAGCTGGAATTACACCACTGTGGTATCCACTTAGAGATGTGGGGAAATTTTCAGGAGCAGATAATATCGAAAAGAATACGTAGGAATGTGTCAAGAGTATGTGTATATGTCCAAACTTTGCCACACATATTCCCTGAATGTCTAACTCATAAAAGGTCTGCTTTTACTACACCATCTCCTTCTCACGTCACTAATGTTAATATTAGGACCTGCTAACTGGGACCAAAATTACAAAGAAAAACCAAGTAGAGACCTGGTGCATAGATCAACATCTCCTGCCTGTTGATTACAATTGCCATATTTAAGATGATATTTTAAAATGTGTACCCGAAAAAAGATTACTGAAGTGTTGCAATCTGTGAGTAATACTGAAATCTCTTGGTGAAAACTATATCCCAGTTTCCTCCTCACGCCTTTATGAATCAAATCATTTTATTAGGTTTAATCAAGGTCTGGAACATCATATCGATTCATCAATCACTCCTGGCCAGATTCACTGTAGCTTAAGGATAGTATCAATGTAAGTGTGTGAGTGTGAGCAGCAAAACTTTGATTAGTGCCTCATTTAATTTAAATGTAGAATAATACCAGTATTGTGGTTGTTTGGTCATGGCTGTCAGCTCTTTCCACGTAGCACTTTTTGCTGATATGTGGGCTAGGCTCGGTGGTAAACATCCTCCCCTTACTTCCCTCCGTCCTTCCCTTCAAGACTCCAGCGTCCGGATTCCTTTTCTGTCTACATCTAACAGTCATGAACAACACTTCTGCCTCAAGCATGCTGCCAGGAGCACCCTGCATGTGGATGCATCTCAATCCAAGGGCCTAATTTGGCAGACTTTGAGATCAATCCACCTACAACTAAACAATGCAAGATCAGCAGAATTCTGAAGGTGTCACTGCTTTTTAAGTGGTATGCGACTGACCACGTCTTTTTGACTTGGGGGTACGGAATAATGATGCAGTTTATCAGGGTTCAGAAAAGCGTCTCCTACATTCCCCTAACTGGCCGAGCCCCACCCTCACACTTTTAAAGGGTAACCTTGATGAAAGGTTTTTCCAACAGACTTCAATGTAAAGTACAGAGATCAACATTTTGGCAATACATGTGGGCGAGGACGAACTGGCTTGTTTATTTTACCACATACACGCAGACAGTAATATAAATGCAAAATTGGCGGCAATGAAACTCAGAATCATAAAGTACGCTGCCAGCCTGGAACAACACAGATCTAATATGAACTGTGATATCACAACCAGTAGAAATGTAGCTATTATTTTTAAATTGAAACAGACTAGATTAGGCCTAGATTGAGGGGTGCTTTTTGCATTAATATATCCAGATGTAAATAAGGAATTTGCTCAAGTCCTATAGCCATATCAAAGTAATGTAACAAACCTATTGATTTTCCTTCAAATTCATAAAGAGTATAAGGACATTTTAACACCAATCAATTTCTAAAATGTGTAAAATGGCTGCAAGTTATATTAAGCTTTCCCATTACCCAAGAGACACTGCAGGGCTGCTGCTTTCTGCTGGGCTGTTTATGCTCTACCAGAATCCGCTCATAAAAAGTTTCACATAACATTTGTTCTTTTAAGTGCCCTGTTTCGGCAACTGCATATTTTACATCTCAATCTACAATTAACAATTGCAGCAATAGAACCAATGGTATCAAAAGTATAACATATTTCAGGTGTTATGGCCAATGAAACCGACAACAATATTACAGTTTGAGAGTTGGCAATTCAGATTACTGTTTAAAGGAATAAATATTTTGCTATCATGGTCCTAATAGAACCAGATCAAATTCGTGCAGCTAATTATATCCAACTATTAAATTAAACCATCTGCTTAGCAAAATGTTTACGATGTTTCTATTTTGAACGCAGTAGAAGCTAAATTAAACAAAAATGGTGTTACTTCAAAAATGTTTATATCTTTTTAGGGCTTGATACGTGAATATTTCCGTGAGAAAGTATACAGATTTGACTCTCACTAAGGGGCTTATTACGAATTTGGGCGGACGTGGATATGGGTCTGACCGACGTCCTGTCGGTGTTCCAGACTGCCTAATTATGATGCGACCGCACATAGTGCGGTCGCACACTCACATTTCCCAATGGGAGCATGTGCTATGGCCATAAACCGATCGTAGCACAAGCTCCCATAGGGAAATGGGTAGTTGTGTTCATCCCTGCACCATGTGGCAGGCACCTAGGGGTGCCTGCCACATAGTGCAGGGATCGGTGCCTGCCACACGGTTCAGGGATCAATAAGGCAGCACCATAGGTGCCCCCTCAGCCCCCAACCGGAGGCCGCAAACATAGGGAGACCCTGCTATGTGCCCCCAAACTCGCTTTCCGACAGGCCTTTAATGTCAGAAAGCCCGGCATGGAAAGCCTGCCAGAAACCGAGCATCGAAATGCAGACGGCATAAAACGCCGTCCATATGGATTATGGGCAGGTCACCGACTGACCCCATCGGAATCCAATCAGAATGACCAGCCGGTTTCACTTCCGACCGCCTGAATTATAATAAGGCAGTCAGAAGTGAAACCAACAATCTCGATCAGAAAGTATCCAATTTAAGGTTGGAGGATTTCCGACAGAGATCTTAATCGGCAATTAAGTGTCTGACATGTGCCTCTCTACTATATATAACATTAACTGTATGAATAGATGAGAAAGTATTATGCTATCATGTTTGTAGAATCCTACCATAATGCCATGTGGTATATCTCTTTTTTAATGTGTTATAGCGATATCTGAATCCAAGATGGACTCTTCGAGGAATTAAGAGTTGGGAATAAAATATCCTGGAAAGAATAACTAATGAGTAATCAACAATTCCCAGATTCTGTTCATTAAGACCATAGACTCTTGGAGTGTACTTCCCTGCTTGCAATTTATGCCTGTAATGTTGTTCAGTGTTTCCCTTCTCTCGGCCTGAGGTGTCAAATTGAACTTTAGAGTTAAAATATATTATACATAAAATGTGCTTAAATATGAGATTAGCAGATTTATTCAATCTTTTCCTAAATGTAAATGGGTAAATATAATATGTTTTAACATTTGATGGGCTATCACAGGATGCACATAAATTAATGTTGAATACTTGATCCTCCATGCACATAATTTACAAGTTATCGTCCTCCCATTTTCTTTCACCAAACCCTTACATAGGTCTTAACTTTATCCCAAATTACTGAAGGTATACAAGTTCCTTGATATATTTAGTTTTAAATCTTTGTCTAGAAATAAGACAATTTTTGTCTCTTTGTTTAGAAATCTTCTATCAATTTTCAGTAATACAGACAAGCAGTATTTGTGTTACTACAATTAAAATAAACAGATTACCTCAAACTTTAAATGGGAAATTGCTTGCCAAAAGTATTTCCCAAACTAAATTGACATTTATTGTTGCAGAGTTAGCATTAGCTTTTAGCTCTTGCTAATGACAAGCTTTAACCATGCTACGATTTGGCACAACAATGTATTTGTAATGCAATACAACACACTACTATAAATTAAGAGAAAAGTGTAACAAAGAATTCTAATTTGTTTGCTGCTCGTTTGACTTGAATAATTGATAGTCCGAGTCTGTTAACAGTTTTCTGTCAAAGGTCCATCTCCAAAGCATATGCAGGGAAGAATTGTTTTTAGATAACATGATTTCTAGTAGGAAATGATCCCTCAAATACATGGGCCTGATAGATGCCCGTAGTATATAGTATATAACACTATGAATAGAAAGGGGAAAGTAACTAGAATATTGAACCTCTTTACTGGAGAATAAATTGAGTTGAGTACATAAAAGATGGTCTTTCCAAGGCTCTAAGCATTCAAGCACATACATAAACACATGGACAACTGCTCCCTATATATTCCTTCACTGTTTTTGACATTCATTGCTTTATCAATACAAAGATAATTGTGATTTAGTGTTGCAATTAAAAAGTTGAATGGCACAATGTCACTTTCTTGGTTCTTTGCTATTCAAACCATATATTGGGCACACCATGTTCACATGTGAATATTCACCACCTTGTATTGTACAATGTCAGTGGAGGTATTCCAGCAAATGATTCTTCTTGACTTTCATTATTCCTCATGATCAATGCTACTCATGGTGGAAACTTCCATAATTGGACACATCAAGTTGTTAGTTACGTTGATCCATAAAGAATTTTCAAATTTAAAATGAGATATGTTTACTCTAAGACAATTCCAGTTCCAGAAAAGCTTTTAAAAGAACTATGACATATTAAATAAAGGAATGATTACTTTTACATGGAGTGTGGATCTATTACTCTTGGTCCTTTCATCTAACTCCATCACAACTCATTAAGAATTGCCAAAGCCAGCAGCAAGAAAAGAAAATGCTTTTAAGAATGTGTTTCCAGATATGATTTGCCCAAATGTGAACACATCTAAAATTCTTCTTGGGTACACACCACACATCCCTGCATATCCTCTTATATATCATTTGGGAACATGCACTGAGCCCCATCCAAAGAAAAAGAAAACTGAGTTTTTTAATTCCATCCTCTCTTTCCTTTGACAATTTTAGAGTTCAACGGAGTGCACTAGAAACTTCAACTGGTAAAAAACACGCCTCCCTTTTCCACAATAATTCACTCTGGGTAGACTACTTTAACATGTTCCACACAGATGCACCAAACCAACACCTGAAAAAATAAAAACACACCAGACACTCCAAAACCATGCAGCAAAGATTATTTGAGGCCTCACACAGACCTAAAATGGCAACCTTGCTTTGAAAGCCTTTCATGAGTTACCTGTTAATGACAATTAATATTGCCCACCATTATGCACCAACTCAAAATCTCTGTAGTAAGAACATGGCCGACCACCCTTTTCAGAAAGACCTTTTTGGATTACCTCTGTTATCCACAATTCTAGAAACCAATGCGGAAACACTTTTTCAAAACTGTGCTTGCTGGCATTACAAAAATGCTCCAGTACTGTAATTCCTATCAGTCACGTTTTGCAAATGCTGTAAGGCAGTGCTCATGTCTAGCTATATAACAGAAATACACTACACAAATGAATCCGTATGACTCTTAATGTTTAAGTGCCATTGTTACAGGCCTTCAATTGATACATCACCCATAAAATCCTTTGAATTTAGCAAAATTAGTATCAGACAGCCTCACCTCTATGCTCCTCTAGTGCATCTGGTTTGATGGTAGCTAGAGTCTGTTCCACTGGGAAAAAAAATGCGAGCTCCTTCTCTGCTTCCTCTTTGCTAGAACTTCCATGAAGTTGATTGATCAGAGTGTCTTTTGGTGGAAACTTTGCTCTAAGGCTGTGGAAATAAAAGTGATGACATTTACTAAATGGCAAAATAAATGTGCAGTTGTTTCCCGATTTTGGTGTACTCCGGAGGCAATTTGCCTTTTCTTTTCCTAAAACAAAGATTAACTCATGCAACAAAGATCTAAATAAATGTGCTCCCTAGATAAAAGAACAAGGTAATTATCTTCAATTATGCATCTTTTGAGGGATATGTAATCTTCCATAGAGATTACTCATCTGCTCAAATTTACCCAGGCACCGTACTAGAGCCGGAAAATGTTTGCCCTGTCAAGATGATGAAAGAACACTTCCAGAAACAGAGGATTAGTAAATGGAAAAGCCACAGGTAGCCAATACTGGTGCAAGCCATTCCCATACTCTCAGCAACGTCCTAAGTTCCCTCACCTGTCACTAATGAACTCATGCAAATAGCAACTAAAGAACATAAGAAGTAAAGCCCTCTTATAGTCCAGACATTGTAGATGCACCTTGAACCCTAGACAGTACATGAAGAGAGAAAAAATTCTAAGACTAGATAGAAGGTAAATAAGATGTTCTTCTAACGCATACTTCAGAAGAAACTATGGGCCTGATTACAATGTCGGGTGGACGACCGTCGGTGGTGGTTCACCCAACAGACAGGCTATTGGTCCAATCTCCGCATTTCAATGGCGGCGGTCGGACCGCAGAGGTCACGAGGAAAGACCACTGCCTCTAACAGGATTGGTGTGGCGGTAGGAATCATATCCCTACCCTGGGGACAGTGCCTCTGCAGGGTAGGGATTACGATGCCATAGCCCCAGAGAAGATCTAGGGAAGGGAACCAGAGGCACGGGGTACAAGGAGCAGGCAGCCTCCAACATATAATGTTAATCACAAAAATAGCCGCTCCCAGTCAGGTGACCAAGGTGCTACAGTGTTAATTTGTGAGTGCAGGCATCTCACAAAAAGTGAAAGACTGGTCTCACACACCACCTGGTGTCATTCTTCATCATTGACCAGTCCTCCCCCTCTAGAAACTTGGTTTGATAGAGGGCGGGCATACACCTGACGACAGGGATGCACTTCTAAGCTAAGTGGGGGCCCTTACAAACGAAAAGTGTAATTAAAAGGCCATTACTGATGTCAAACCAATTTTAATGTAACTGTCATCTGTATGGTAATTAAAATGAATGGTCGGTGTGTTGGGTATTCTATTGTCCCCCCACCGTGGTGTATATGGTCGACATGTTTCTGCCAGTTGGCCCAGTAGGGTCCATGGCATTCATCAGGACCTAAAATAATCAGAAAACGGGCTCCACTCTTACCAGACTGTGGTGAGAGGGTTCAACTAGGTGGGGTGATCTATATCACGCTCCACTCTTAAACGGCTGTTAGATTTGGGGGGTCTCTAGTTGGCAGAGGTAGATACCTTTGACCAAATAGGGACCCTTGCGTCTAGTCAGGGTAAGTGGCTACACTTCTAAAATAACCCCTGCTCACCTCCTTGGTAGCTTGGCACGAGCAGGCAGGCTTATCTTCGAGGCAGTGTGTAAAGCATTTGTGAACACAAACAGTAATACAGTGACAACACTACAGATGGACACCACGCAGGTTGTATTATAAAAATAAGTATTTTTATATAGACTTAACACAGGACCAAATGACAAAAATCCACAATACTGTACTGAAAAATAGACTATAAAATGTTATAAAATAGATCAGTTCACTCAAGTTGTAAATGCAACACTTTACTCTCAATGTACCTTGAAGGCGTAACAAGAAAACAAAAGGGCCGCAGGGAAGGTGATGCGTTGGTTCCTTACACGCAGGGGAGTGGATGCGTTGGTTCCTTACTGCTGCGCAGGGGAGTTGATGCTCGCTTCCTTACTGTGTGAGGAGCCCAGGGACATCAGACACACCGCAGGAGGTGGAGCTAGCATTGTCGAGGGAAGACACAGCCCTATTCAGGTCCCAGGTGCAACTCCTCCCTCCCATCTCCATGCAGATCTCTCTATTCAGCTCTGTGCTGACTCACCCTATCTCCTGGAATCCCCCAGCCCCTGTCACTCAAACGCCAGACAAGGAATACACAACCTAGCAGAGGCAGGCTTGGATAGTTAGGCAAGAAAATACCTACTTTCTAAAAGTGGTATTTTCAAACACAAAATGTTAAAACCAACTTCACTAAAATATGTATTTTATTATTCAGAGTTCAGGCATACTAACCTCGAATTTCTACCTGGTTCCCTGAGTCGGTTAGGATTATAAAATATTATAATCTAACTGCCCATTCTGGCCTATGGGGAACAGATAGCCTTGAAAAAACAGAAAATGGCTGTAATTCACTATTAGGAAATGCCACACACATCAGGGCATGTCCTACCTTTTACCTACAATGCACCCTGCCCTTGGGCCTACCATAGGGGTGACTAATATGTATAAAAGGGAAGGTTTAGGGACTGGCAAGTGGGTGCACTTGCCCAGTCAACATGGCAGTACCAGACTGCACACAGGCTATGAAATGGCAGACCTGAGACACACTGTACAAGCTGCTCCGGTGGGTGGCAGAATCAGTGCTGCAAGCCCACCAGCAGCATTTGATTTACAAGCCCTGGGCACATGCAGTGCACTGTACTGGGTCTGAGAAGTAAACCAAATAAGCCAATCATGGAGACACTAATCCATACATCAATTTATAATAGGGAGAGCATATGCACTTTAGCACTGATCAGAAGTAGTAAAGTGCCCACAGTCATAAAACAGCCAACAACAGGTCAGAAAAAATACAGGAGGAAGGCAAAAAGTTCAGGGATAACCCTGCAAAAAGGGCCAAGTCCAACACAACCCCCTTCCAGCCAAAACACAGAGGAGACCAATGGGCTTCTCTGCTTTGGACGATAGAACATGGACCCTGGCCCGCAACAGCAGGGGCATATTCCAGTTCTACGCCAATCTGAACACATTTCAATCCCTCTGTTCATACTCTCAGGACCAACTAGGCCACCACACTGGTACTCCCTAGTTGTTCACGGCCAGGACCAGGCCCTAGGCTATCCAGAGACCTCCGGTCCTTGCCAATCCACAGAGTGGGGGGCAGTAAACCCTGGCACATAATAGCCATTCTTCACCCTTCTTTTCAGTATAGTTCCCAACTGCCACTGATCCTTCCACCTGGGGGCACATGTAATGCCCCCGTACACATCCATGCACAGTCTGGCAGGCACCACATGGTGCCTGGCAGACAGTGCATGGATGTGCACAAAGTGCTTTTTTTCACTGTGGCTTGTGCTGCAGCCCTTTTCCTGAGCCGCAATACAAGCCACATTGGAAAAAAAATCACTTTCCGACCGCTACGACAACGGTCATATTGTAATTGGACAGTGGGACTGCTGACTGATTGTTGGGCGGTCTCTTGCCTGCTGCGTTGGCGGTCGGTTAGATCGTAATAAGGGCTATGAGTTGATAAAAGATAAGACTTTCGGAAAAAAAGATGACCTAAAACATAATACAATCTTCTCTGGCAATGAGACAGAAAAGGAAGGTCCGTCCAAGCAAATAGTTTGTAGATTTTCTACAAACCTAGCTGAGCAAAAGGCAACAAGACCGAGTGCCGTAAACATCAACAATTTCAGTGATCATGAGTCCAGAGGTACAAATCAGTGAAACAATCAGGAAGGTCAACATTTTATTGAAAACCCACTGATTCAGTCAGACTCTTCAAAAATCTATTCACTAAAAGAATCTGGAAGGTAGAAGAACCCTTTGCAAGAGAACACATAAATGCCAAAATTGCTGTAAAGTAACCACTTTGTGTGTTAACGAAAATCATCATAACCATGGAGACTGAAATTTCAAGAATTTCAAAATAGGGTAAGCAAAGATTTAAAGACTCCTCACAACTCACTATTCAGAAATTATTAGTCACATGAATGACTATTTAACCTTAGTTAACAGTATTGAGCTGAAAGAACTACTTCCAGGACCTCATCCAGCAGAGAGCCCTCTGATAAAGGTAATGCAATTGTAATTCCATTTGTCTAGATCTTTATGCCCTTTGGAAGGTACCGAAGCAAACTGTTGGATGTCAACCATGCTAAACCATAAGGTAGTGGTGTGATGGAAAGAATGCTGCATTTGCAGTGTGACCCAAGTGGAAAGCATTTTGATGCATGAGTGACCAGAGTGGTGCACTTATCCTGTCATATTTCATGGCAATTAAAGTGCACAAAGGAATGAATTAATAGTTTACACTAGTCAGCTGTTAAGAGTTGCTCTGCAGGCCCCCATGATATATTTTTGTGTATGTGTGCGCATATTTGTGTGCATGTATGTGTGTGCCATATTTATCAACCAATGTACTGTAAAAGGTTGAATCGGTTAGAGGCCGCTATTCTCTATGAACCTATTTAAAGAAAAGCAGAGTGGGATTCTCCAGGAGGGTCTACATAAGAAGCCAACCCTAAATGCTAGCTATTGTTGTACTACTGGAAAGTAGCTCTATAGTGTCTAAACTTGAGGATTTAAGGGAGCCAGAATTGGAACTGAAGGGAAGGACTATGTTAAAATTCTCCAAGATGCCAGATGGTTGTATTCAGGGCATATTCTTTGATATTGTACAGCACAGGGGTATAGATGGTTCATGGATCTCTTTGTGCATTGGAAGCATGACCTCTTGGTTCTGTGTGCGATGTTTTAAAGGGTTGAGTGATCTTGCTTTAAAGTAAAGATATGCCCTACTTCTCCCCTGGTTACAAGTTCCCCTTCAAGTATAATCTAGCTAGGGCTAGGAGATGTGTTGTGGTCTGCTATGGATATAGTCTGCCAGTGCAGGTATTCGTATTGGGACGGCTCAGAGAGGTGTAATCCTAATCCAAGTCATGTACTGATTGCAGCTTAGAGTGGTGGTGCACAATTATAGTAGCTTCTGTTGCTTTTCAGGAGTTGGTCTTGTTCTTCTGTTTGATTTGGAGCAATCTTGGGACTCTATAATTCATTGATTCTGTATTCTTATTTTAGGAGGAGACAAATGTATATCTTCTTTCAGAACTTCAGATGTTCTTGCACACTTTATATTTTACCTGGCAAGGAGTCCCAAAGATTTACTGCTTACACTGAGAATACTATTTTTCTGTTGCTTTGTAATTATGTGCACAAGGGTCAGGAACTCACAGAGTACATTTGTCCATGTGGATGTTTATTTCTTCTGGAAGCTCGTGCCAGACTTTAGGTTTACTGGGTCTCTCCTGTGGCCCACACTGATCTTTACAGGTGTTCCTTTTCTGGTACGGTCTTGTGGCTGAGTTGGATTATGAATCTTGTCTCCACATGAAATTGCTGGGGCTGACTACCGCTGCAACATCAATCCAGTCCTGACATTAAACTAACAAAATGTATGATGAAACTTACTTTTAGACCCCTTGTGTTCAATCATGTTGTTATCCTTACATTTTCTTATAGGAAGTGAAGTCTTAAAACCAGTCAAATATGGTTTCCTTGCAGATTTATCCAAGCTTCTGATCCCAAACCAAGATGGCCGCTTACTTTCTGTGATGTAATTTCCTGTGGGAACCATAAAAACACTAAAAACACGCATTCTGAAATATTTTATGCTGTGTTCATTGTCTCTTTTTCCAGTTCTTGAATTTGGAATCTCGTTTCAAGATTTTCTTGGCCTGTTCTGACCTGATTATTCTGTCTAGTCTAGCACTATGCTTTTCCTCACATCTCACTAACAACTATTCACCTTCTGGCTTTTCCTCTGTTTGTGACCTTTTGTTGGAGAAAATTTTCCCTTACGCAATTCTGTTAATGTAGCGATAACATGGCTACAGGAAGGAGTTGCCATTTCTTGCAGCTTTCAGAAAAAGAAAAGAAGGAAAAGGAGCAATAATTACATTAGCCCTTGACATCCTTCATTATATATTTTCTTGTAGGCGGGATTAATTAGATGAGGTGCTAGTCTTTTCTGTGCACATCTGCCAAGGACCTTTCCCTTAAGTCACTGCGTATTGCGGATGGTTCCATCGCCACAGCGGAGAGTCATAAAAGGCAGCATCTCTGTCTCTCTCCTAAGTAGCCAGGCTAGCAATCTGCCCGATCGGTCACCCTCTCGATGTACTCTCTGCCTGTATTCCCAATTTGTAAACCTATCTAGTCTGTCCCATGTATCTGCCAGATGTCTTTTAATAGCAACCATGGAGACAGCTACCTATGGGCTCTCTACATCCATTTGCTGGGCCTCCGTTAATTGTTTCTCAAGGTCCCCCATTCTAGCCTGCATCTGTCTACGCAGACCACTTATCCTGCTCAAACATTTCCCCCGTTTAGCAGTTTTGAGTGCCTCTCACTCCGTGCCCCTGTTCGTAATGGTGCCCCAATTACTCACTAGATATCTGGAATTGTGTCACCAATGGCCTATCTAAATGGTGTATCCAGCAACGCCTCCATCTGCAATCACCAAAGTCTCTCATCAGATTGCGTCAGAGCTCTGCTCTACTCCAGTAGAATGGGGGAGTGGTCAGATTGGAACCTACCCAGGTCGACTACCTTTTGAAAAAAACAGCAAATACCAAAACTTCGCATCCAGAGAACCAGAACAATTGTTGAAATGCAATGCCCTTTTGATGTCATGGTCATAAGATTGTCTGTATGCCTTCCCTTCACTGCCCCCAATTGCACTGGTAAATCAGAAATCAACAACACCATGGATGATGATCCTGATAGCTGTGGAATGGCCATGGCAGTAGTGGTTTCCTGATCTTCTCTAAATGTCCATCAAACCACACAAGAGATGTCCTGTCTAGCCCAACCTACTGTCGAGACTTCAGGATCAGATTCTTCACCAGAATATAACATTGTTGCATTTGCCCATGGGCTGGATGGGGGACTGTAAACTAAAGTGGGAGAGGTACCCGGCTACACTGGCTGAGGATGGGGCGGAATTGGAAGGGGGCTTTTATTTCAACACATTAGGGATTTGTGCACAAACAAGGTACAGTCCTGTCAGGATGAAGAGGGGACCGTGTGCAGGTGGGAGGGGTGAGGAAGCGGTATGGTGGGAAGGAAGTGGACGGTGGTTGTATGTGACATGCCTGTTTTGTTTATGCTTCATAAAAATGCAAATAAAAATATATTTTTTTAAAAACCTTGTTGCATTTGCCAGCATGACTCCTGACATCTGACAGTACAGTCACCTAGATTTATTTTCTGACTGCATGGAAATTTTAAGGGAAGCAAAAAGTCAGTCTGCTAGACAATGTTATTCCATGAAGTGTAAATGTTTTTGTAAATGGTGTCAGAACAATGGACAAAATACAATTATATGTCAAAAAGAGACTATATTTCCTTATTTAATTTATTTGGACCAATCGAAATTACAATTTCCTTCAAGAAAGGTCCATTTAGCAGGCATTAAAGCTTACAAAAAGTCTCCTAACCAGAACTCTGTCTTCAAAATTCTCATAGTCAAAGACTTTTTGGGAAAGTCTGAAGAAAGTATTTCTTCCAATTAAAAGACTTTCCCTCCTATGGGAGCTTAACCTTGCAATGCCAAAATTAATGGGTCCTCCTTTTTAACCCAGGTACAAGGTTACATTCCAACATCTTTCTTGGAAAGCAGCACTTTCAGTTGCTATTACTTCAGCTCAAAGAGTCCGCAAGATTCAAGCCTTGTCTTCTATAGAAACCTACACAATCTTTGATACAAATCGGGTAGAACTGAAGGTGATCAAATGTAGTTACAGATTTCCACATTAAATAGATCACTACATTATCTACATTTTCCCCCTCACTCTACCTGAACAACCCTTTTATTCACTAGACATTAAAAGGGTCTTGAAGTTCTACCTTCATAAAACTAAGGACACATGAAAATCTACTCAACTTTTTGTCAACTATTGCCATATACGTCTAGTCACATGCTGCTTGTTTCACCGTTTGTATGGCTGCTATGTAGCACAATATATAACATGGTAGCTAATATTTTTTTCTGATCCTTGATAGGAAGACTATAGCTATATGGGGAACTGCATCCACTGTGGAGATGAACCCCTCACCAAATGAGAAATGCTTTCAAAGCTGACACTAACCTCCACATTGCACAGGAGCATATTCTGAAAAAGGGGGTACTACAAACAAAGTAATATTAGATGATTCTAACTGCAAGTAGAAATATAAAGAAGAGAAATATTAATCACAAACCTAACTGGTGCTTCAGCAATAGCCTGACTGACATCTGCGGGCCCAAGTAGCTCCCTCCAGTGTTCAACAGCCTTCTCCTTCACCAAAGCCAAGGCCAGGACTGGGTCACTGAAAAAAAGCATTAATATCTCAGTCAACTCTGCTTTTGTACTTGAAAACAGACAACCGTATTTGTGTAAAGAAACCCTCTGGATGACAGTTAAGAGACATATCACTGCACTACAGAACCATAATTCCCTAGCCCATGTGAGGAATCTTTAATTTACATCTACCTGAAGGCTACAGTTGGAGCCACAGGGGGCCATGGATGGGCAATGACAGAGGCAATGATGACAGATGAAAAAAAGAATCCACTTGTGGAAAATGTGCATCTTCTGATTCACGTTCATCCCTGGGAAGCATCACTTCACATTTTGTGAAGGACTGATGGGACATTACAATTAGAATAAGTGTGTTGTCCTTTGCTGTAGAACCTTTAAGCAAACATCCTTTACTCTGAGACAACTGCATTGCCTATCTCACACAAACCTAAAAGACATATGGGAAGAGTTAGACTTAGCGGTATGAGGGCTAGAGTGGGTCTGTAGGGTTACGTGGGAAGTAGAACAAACAGACATGGAGTCATAACATTAAAATGAAAAGGATAAATTATGTTCCTGCAACTGGAAACTGCTCTGGCAGGATTTGGGCATCCAGCACATTTCAGAAGAGATAGGGCTGAGGCCAATCCTTTATAGATGGAGGCTTTGGGCTTAACCTGAGCTTATAACATACAATGGGGGGGGGAGGGGGGTTGGGGGAGATTTTAATGCTGTCAAGTTGTGGCAAAATCCAGTGGATAAGGTATATGAGGGACACCTTGGGAAAGTTGGGAAACAAGATATTGTGGGAATATCCCAAAACACCTGGGTCTATTAGTAAGAAAACCACCAAAGTAAATTACAGCCAGTATAAATTGGACCAAATGCAGTCACAATCCACTTTTGGCCTCTTGTCTGATGCCTTCCTTGTGGGAAAAGGATGAGTTCAAAAAGGAGTGGTTTCTTGACGAGATTAAGCCTGCGGAAGCCAGGAAACGTTATCTTAAGTTTCCTTATGGCACCCTCCTTCTGTTTTCCTTCACCTCAGGTAGGGGCCATCCCTAAAAGCTGGATAGTTGGGATTGCCCCACCTACGACGCTAGTAAGGAAACTGTGCAGCATGTTTTATTATTTTCTCCTGCCTATGCCAAGGGGAGGAAAACATGGATCCTTTAAGTGTGTCAAATAGTGGGTGTGAGAAAACATGTTGAGGCCCTTCGCATTTTGAGACATGACACAAAATATTGTATTGTTTTTTTTGCTGTCTCTCAATATCTTCCGGTGCTAGAGGATTAGGCGCACAATTTTTTAATCTAATGCAGGGCTTGACATTATGGAAGCACAAGGGGTTTCTAATGATCTTGTTACCCCACTTTTATTAGTACTCCGAGATGATGTGGTTTAAGATTGTATTCGTCCATTAAAAAAAGTACCTGCTGTGAGATCTCACTGAGAAACTCTAGGGCCTCCTTTGAGTCTTTGACTGTTTTTAGCACCTGCACGTTGTGAATATATGGACAAAGACTGCATTTGTTACATTTTTTGATGTTCTATCCGATTGGATTTTATGATGTTGTTTTCAACTGCTTTTATGTTTTTTTATGGGGTATGCTAGTATGATTTTAATGTTTTTACAATTTACATGATGTTTTCTGTACTTTTATGGCTTGTAGCCGAAATAAAGATTTGAAATGAAAATAAATGCTTTCGTGTTTTAGATGCTTTAGATGCAACCTTTGATGAGGATCACTTGTTTTTGAGACACAAGTATACAGATATTTTCCAGCTCGTGGGGAACCCTGTGAGATGTGGCTGGAGAATTGTGATGAAAAGCTTTTCACTCACCTGGTCATCTGCTGTAGAAGAGCAGGGAAATAATCCTTGTCAATGTGCTCTTTGTAGAACTCCTTGACATGTTGCTCCGTGAGCATAACTTCTTTCTGCATGGCGATGGAGAAGCCTGCCTCCTGTATACTCTGCAAGACTTCATCTGGACCAAAGAAATTGAAATAAGAAGTTAATCATTATTGATATCCAGAAAAAATGAATTGTTATCTAATTCTGACAAACAAAATGGCAAAAACACATGACTGGAGGTAAAATGGCTTACCACTGAAGTCAGTGCGCCATAATAATCGCAATGATCTATTCTGGGACTTTAAAAGAATGGTGGAAAACCTTTCAGCTCTAGTTCTCCATTTTTAAGACTGCAAAGGTTGTCGGCGACTGCAACTTATTCTCATATAGCTGTTGTTCAGTAGACCATTTGCCTTTCATCCTTCAAATCTCCCAAGAAAAATGTCCAAAGCCTACTTTAAAACTGTCTTCCCATTCCACATAAAGAACTATAATTAATGCATACTTACCAACTCTCTTCACTATGTGCCAATCTTTTTTATTTTTTTATTTTTTTTATTTGCAGACATACAGAAAGATATCAGCGAACTATCAGTATTCCAGCTATTCATCCGAAATAAGGCACCGTACAGTCAATAGAGCGACACACGGACATTTAGCCCACAACCCGGAGGTCGGGCGGCAATTATCGTTCGGGTGCCGAACAGTCAAGTGCATCAACAAGCATGAGCATCTAATGGACATTTCAAGTGTCTACATTTTCTTGTTTACCCCCTCCCTCCCTCTAATAAACCAATCAAACAGTACGAGAAAGAAAATAACATAAACAATACAGCCTCGAAAGTAGCAGCAGTTACACTTCCGATTTCCCCCCTCCACCCTCCTCACAGCTAGTAAATTCTGTCATAAGTCGAAGCCTCAAAAGGTCTATGCCACACGGCACCCCTCAAGGTCATCTTGTCACATCCCATCCTTTGCAGTAGTATAAAGTATTCTCTGTGTGTTTGCCTACAGTCAATATACACCCCCCTCACTGCCCCCCGTCCAACCCGTGATAGTGGCGCCACTTGGACCAAACTTTCCGGAATTTTTTGTGACACCCCCTTGCCTTATAGGTAACTCTTTCGGCTGCCATATAGAGATCTAGCCCCCTCCTCCATTCTTCCACTCCCGGGGGTTCGGGAGCCCCCCAGTATTTTGCAATGTCTCTCTTGGCCACAACCAAAGCGAGGACCAGGAATGTAAGAAGTGGGCGAGCTAGGTCCACTTCAGTGGTCATGCCCAGCAGTGCCAGTTTAGGCTCCTGCTGGATCGGAACCCCCAAGACCTCCTCAAGTTCCCAGAATACCTGAGTCCAGTACGTTTGTATTGTTTTGCATGCCCAAATAGTATGATAAAAGTTACCTTCAGAGTGATGGCATCTAAGACACCGTGAGTCTTCTATTTTCCCCATTTTACAGAGGCGTACTCTATCATAGTAGGTTCGATGGAGCACATTGAATTGGATGAGTCGCAATCTTGATTTGATTGCCACCTCCAGGGGGTGCATCAGCACTATCTCCCAGTCTAGATCTTCCATGACCCCCACCTCTGCCTCCCATGTACCTCTGAGTTTCGCCAGGTGCCCCAGCATATTATTTGTCAGGGTTTTATAGGTTAAGGAGACCGCCTTACTCGTTATCTGCTCTTGGAGGAGGCGCCCTTCCAATGGCGCATATTCTGAGATATCAGAGAGTGTGATATGTTGGGCTCGCCATGCGTGTCGTAATTGGATGTATTTGTACAGCTGTGTAGTATGTAAGCCGAACTCTGATTTAAGTACCTGAAAAGATTTTAGCTCTCCTTTGACTATCACATCTCCTATAGTGGAGATGCCGATATCGTCCCACCTTTGGAAACCTCGCAGCTTGGTGAGTTCTGTCAACCACTGGCAGTGCCACAATGGTGTCTGCTTTGTAAGCTTCTTTTACCAACCCATGCGCCTCGTGGCCTTAGTCCAGGTAGTGAGTGCGAGGGACGTTGCCGGAAGGAGCATTGCCTTACTGGCATTTCCATAGAGATAACTCAAAAGGTTTCGGGGTGACATTTTAGCTCTTTCTAAAGCATACGTCGGGTTGTCCGCCGGGGCATGGATCCATTCGTTAATAGGTGTCAAATGTTCCGCCCAGTAGTAGGCCTCCAGATTGGGGAGCGAGATCCCCCCACTATATTGATGCCTCTGGAGCGTCGACAGGGCCACCCTAGCATGTTTACCCAGCCATAGAAAGGATCGCAGGTCAGAATGGATCTTGGAGAAGACCGCAATTGGCAGTGGGTAATATTCGTTTTGTAAGGCATAGAGGAATTTGGGTAGAGTGACCATTTTGTACATGGCCGCTCGGCCTAGGCGCGTGAGTGGGAGCAGTCTCCAGCGGTCAATATCCTTTCCCGCGTTCAATATGATCCGCTCCAGGTTTCTTTGGAACGAGAGGGTCTTGCTCAAAGTTATGTATACCCCGAGGTATTGGAAGCCTTCGGTTGTTGTCTGTAGTCTCTCCGGTAACCTACCCCCCCTATCCCGTCCTCCGGGGTCATAGAGGATAGACTTGTGCCAGTTTATTTTGTATCCCGACTGCCCGCCATATTGCTCTAATTCCCGGAATAACTCCGGGACGGTGATGTCCGGTTTAATTATATACAGTAAGACATCGTCTGCATACAGTGAGATCTTTTCTTGTGACGAGTTTGTGTCAGTGCACGTAAAACCCGAGATGTCTTTGTTTTGTTGGATCCTGGCGGCAAGTACCTCAATAGTGAGTGTAAAGAGGAGGGGAGACAGGGGACACCCTTGTCGGGTACCCCTCTGTATCCGGAACTCACGCGACGTTGTCCCGTTCACTCTCACCGTGGCCCGCGGGGAGTTGTAGAGAAGCCGGACCCATTGCACAAAGTTTGGTCCAAAACCGAACTTATGAAGTACTGCAAAGAGAAATGGCCAGTGCACTGCGTTGAACGCTTTCTCGGCGTCCAGGGAGAGGAACCAGTGAGGTTCGCTCCGCCCACGCACTTCCTGCAGCCAGTTATGGGTTCTTCTGAGGTTCAATTTAGTAGCCCTATCCGGTAAAAAACCTGATTGATCTAGGTGAATAAGGTCCGGAATAACCGCCCGTAGGCGGGCCACCAAAATGGTGGCCAACAGCTTCACTTCCGTATTGATTAATGAGATGGGGCGGTAGGAGGCACAGTCATCTCGCGGCTTGCCCTCCTTGTAGATTGGTACAATCGTCGCACTAGCAAGATCTGGGGGGAGGGCCCCTTCCCGGAGGGCACCGGTAAAGAGGCCTTGAAGATGGCGTGTCAAGAGGTCCGCCGACCGCTTGAAGAACTCGGCCGGAAAACCATTCGGGCCCGGGGTTTTGCCCGGCCGCAGCTTGGCAATGGCTTCCGCAATGTCATCAATCGTAATGTCCGCCTCTAAGTCCACCTGTGCCTTGGGAGGGAGCACCGGTAGATCCGTCTGTTCCATGTAAAGGAGCGCCTCCTCACAAGTTACAAGATCTCGGGTAGCATAGAAATGTTCATAGTGCAAAGCAAAGGCTTCAGCAATCTCATTGTCTGTATGAACACTAGTCCCGTCGGTATTAGAGATACTCTCTACCCATCGCGACGCCCGCTCCCTTTTGATGAGCCACGCTAGAAGCTTGCCGGACTTGTCTCCCACGTCGTATAGACGGTGCAGGGTGGCGAGGGATTGGGTCTTCGCCTCATTAGTCACTAATTCTCTGTATTGTCGCTGGGCATCAAGTAGCCTCCTAAGAGTCTCGTCATTCCTGTGCGCCTGATATTCCCTCTCCCATCGCAAGATAGTCTGTTCCAGGTCAGCCACCGCAGCCTGGAGTTTACGTCTTTCCTCTCCCAGTCTGCCTTGTATCCTATCCCGCAACACCGGCTTCAGGGCTTCCCAAAAGGTGACTGTTATGTTATGTTATGTTATGTTATTCAGAATTTGTTAAGCGCACGGGCACTCAGAGGTTTCATGGCGCTAAACAGTTGACTCCACCGTTCCCTCATTTTCTGCAATATATACTTTAATGTCTGCACAAATGCCTCTCACTATGTCTACATTCTGGAGATCCCAGGCCGCTAAGCGCCAGGAGCCTGTGCCCCTGCCCTGGTAGTGCCCCACCCTTACTAGCAGTGGCGAATGGTCCGATATGCCTCTGGCCTTATATTCTGCGGTATCCTTCACAGTCAACTACTGTCGAGACATGAAAACATAGTCTAATCGGGAGAACACCCTGTGTGCACCAGAGTAATACGAGTAGGCTTGTCGTGTCGGGTGTATCCATCTCCAGACGTCCGTGAATCCAATAGTGGACATCTGACTGAACAGTGTGGTGTGGTGCCCTCCCCTCCCTGCGGTCCCGGAGCGGTCTTGTTCTATATTCATAACGTCATTGAAATCACCTCCCACCACTTGTATAGTGTCCGCTGTGTCTAAAAGAATATTCGCAAGCGCTGAAAGCGTACGGGTCTGTAATTTGGGCGGCGCATAAACCGAAATTAGTGTGTAAGTGCGTCTATTCCAGCTGCCCTGTACCCCTGCGTACTCCCTGTGGATCTATCCAAGTGCGAGTAGTGCAGAACGGTGTGGACTTTTTAATGAGGACCGCTACCCCTCTGGAGGCCCCGGAGGTGTGTTTCTTGTAGGAAGGTAACATCCGGGTCCACCCTTTTGATGTAGGCGTTCACTAGACCTCTCTTAACCCTGGAGCCCAACCCATTAACGTTCCACGTCAGGATGCTCATTCCCTTGTCTCCCAGTGTTGGATTACCTAGGGTATTCGCCATTCAAAGATGTGGTAGGCGTAAGTGAGAAGTCTCTGGCACTCATATGTAGTGTGGAGGTTCAAAGTTCCCTGCTGCATGCTCACCACTGTAATGGATGAACAAAAGTAGATCCCCTTCTTCCCCCCCCCACCCCGCCTCCCTCCCCTTCCAGTCCCCTCCCAACACAAGATAGGACTGTCCGTAGGAGAAGGCCTGTCGCCCTCCCGCGCATCCCTCCCTTCAGTTGCACCTATTGCCCCTCTCCACTGCCTAGCAAGGAGTGAGGACAGAAACACAAACTGATGCAAACAGCAAACAAGATTAACAGAAAGAAAAGGGCGTGTCAACTTGCGTGTTTCCCATCATCGAGCTGCATGTTCAGGAACACAATCCACCAATGTTCACGACTTGGAGTCCTGAGTCTCTGATTCAGGTGCACTGTGCTGTCCCGATATGTCTTGCTCCAAAACTCGGATCGCATCAACCAGTGGGTGAACAGATTGGCCCCCCTCCTCTTCTCCCTCCCCTCCTGAAGTGCGGCTTTCAATTTCGTCCTCGTCATCGCCCTCCGAGCGAGCCGCGCGTCGTAAACAAGAGAATCTCGACCCTGAGTCCGCATTCCCTCTCGGGGAGGCCGATCGGCCTGTCCGTGTGGTTTCCGAGCCACGTCCCCGATAGGGTGTTGCCGGTGTTTGCCTCTTCTGCCTCCTGGACTTCAGTCTCTGTGCCTTCGGCTGTTCCCATTGGGGAACACTCCGCAAAGATCTGTCGAGCATGTCTCTTCCGGCAGTTTCTCTGCTGTTGAGGATCGGGCGCTCCTCTAGCCATTGTCAAGCATCCTCCGGATGGGTGAAGAAGAGCGACTGCTCCTTGTAGAGCACCTTGAGTTTCGCAGGAAAGAGGAGCATGTACGAGATCTTTAAGTCTCTAAGTTTCGCTTTCACGGCATCAAAGGAGCGGCGTTGTTTTTGCACCTCCTGGCTATAGTCCGGAAAGATCATGATGTGCGCATTTTCTAGACGGATCTCCCCCAGCTTCCTCGCCTCCCGCAGGATTAGATCCCGATCCGCGAAGTTAAGAAAGCGTGCGATGATCGGTCGCGGTCTCGCTCCCTCTGGTGGCTTTGCCAGGAGGGCCCTGTGCGCCCTCTCAATGATGAAGCAAGGAGAGAATTGCACAGCTGGGAAGGTTTCCATCAGCCAGGAGTGGAGGAATGACACCATATCCGCCTTCTCAATCCCTTCTCTAAATCCGACAAAGCGCAGGTTGTTGCGTCTCGCTCTGTTTTCGGCGTCGTCGACTTTCCATAGTAGCTGGCGATGTGATGCCTTGAGTTCAGCCATATCTTTCTGCAGGGTGGAGATCGAGTCCTCGGCTTCTCCCATCCGTGTCTCAGCGACAGTCACTCTTTCCGACAGGTTCCGAAAGTCCTGTCGCAGCAGTGTCACTTCAGAACCCACCTCCCCTATCTTAACTTCAAGGGCCGCTCGGGACTCCTGGATATCGGTCCGGGAAGCCTGGATTGCCTCCATCAGCAGTTCGGTATCAGGCCGCATGCCTGACGCGGCCGGTAGGGGCTCGGCCAACAGTCTCTGCGTGGCAAAATTGTCCATGGGCCCTTGTTTAGGCGGTTTAGAGACTGGGTCCTTCTTCCCCATGTTATGGGAACAAGTGCGAAGGGCAAACGTAGAAACCCCCTACCTCTCAGGCCGTAGTCACGGTCCTGTGCACGGGACGCAGTATCCGCTCCTCTCCCAGAACAGCGCACCCGGTCCACTGTCGTCTCCGGCCTGCGTTCCAGGGCTCCCGGCTCGTCGGGGATAATTGCTTGTCAAGCCTGTCGGGTCACTGGTCCCTGCTGGCACCTCCCAGGGGTGATCACCACATACTCGGGCCCAATCGCCGACTAGGCCGCTCTCCGTTCCTTGAGGAGTCAGGGGGTAAAGGTGGTCGCTTACACCACGTTCATCCAGACGTCTGTGGCCTCCCCCGGAGTTGCTGAGTCCCGGTTGGCGATGGCATGTGCAGGTGGGACTTCCCTGCGGCACTTCACACACCGTGCCTGCGGTCAGCAGGGGGCGACGCCGCCCGCCCTCAGCAGCGTGCTGGCACCAGGAAGTGGGCGCCCCGCCACAGGGCGTCGGGGACTCCGGGGCACTCAAGGCCCGAGTAGGGGGCACCTCAACACCGGTGTACAGCTCCGGCCGCCATCTTTGTAAAGTATGGAGCCCTTCGTGGCCCCGCTGGTAATCTCTCGGCGGACACTCGCGAGCCCGCTCTTGGTGTGGCCGTCTCCCTCTGCCCCTCCGCCATGCACCGTGCGTGCCCCCCAGGCGGTGGCTCGATGAATCAGCCGGCTCCCAATCTCTGCGTGGGGAGTCCTGCCGCCCTCCTGTGCAAGATCCGGCCGTCGCCGCAGATCACCGCTCCAGGGGTCGGGGAACCGGGCACAGTCAGTCCCCACATGCGGAGCAACCCTCCCCAGCACCGCAGCACGGGGACGTCGTCGGACCCCGAGGTCGGGTTTCAGGACCTCCGGCTAAATCGGCGCACCATGGCCGCCATCTTGTCTTCCAGCCGATCGCGGAAAGCGGCAGCAAGGGGTCGGCAAAACAGGTGATTCCGCCGGGTTCAGAGCTCCGCAGTCGGATCCGCTGGTCACCGTTATATTCCCGGTCTGCACCTGAGATTTTGGTGGAATTGTATGTGTCAGGACTGTCGGATAAAGAAGCAGCTCGCCGGGAGCTCAGGAGCCATACGTCCTAACACGCCATGGTGTTGGCCACGCCCCCCACTATGTGCCAATCTCACTCTTTTTCATTCGTTAAAACTTACTATAAATAAATGCATGCCAATGACAGAAATGTGTAGTACACATACAAAGCGACACTATGTAACATAACTTGCACATTTTCCCATTTACCCTTTCTCCACTGAAACTCCAGAAGGACCAACATTTTAGTCTGTGCAAAGATTGAGAAAATATGGTGAGGAGTCACATTCAACAAACATTTCTAAAAACATTACAGAATTTCTTCTGGAGTTTTTAGACCATGTTTGCTTTTTATGAGCCATGGTCCACAGAAGGATGCCCACCACCTGTTGTTTGACAGGGCTAATGTACAAGTGACAGACAAGGGAATAAACCCTACCAACTTGGTCATTGGGTCTTCTGCTACAATTAAAAGTTGACTGAGCAGACTTATTTACAGATGACACCGACTCCCTCTTTTTCTTCTTAGAAGGTGCTGGGCTTACAGGATGAGAAATTTCAAATTCCTAAAGTGGCCTTCTGTGGAAAAGCGATCCATAGCGATCCAGCACTTCACAGGATCATAGTCTGGCTGGAGGCAGGAGATAGATCTGATATGCTCGCCTCGCAACAGACGCTTGTTTTACCACAAGCTGAATGCTTTCTGGAGAGAAAGCACTTTGAAGGCTTGCCAGTTGAGGCTATCCTATTGGATTCTCCTCCATGCTCTTGACTGCCCACTATGTTCTGTCCTTGTCCCCGGATCCAGGAAACCAGGATACAGTGACCCAGCAGTCTGGTAGCTGAACGAAAACAAAGGAGTCCACAGAGTGCACAAGAGAGAATGGAAAATGGACAAAAAAACCCTGGTGTTACTCCCTCGCAGGGGTGGGGCCTGCTCAGGCACATTGAGCATTTGCAGCTGCCAGACCTGGAGTACAGGCAGCAAGCTTTTACTGCAGAGTTAGAAGTCAGCAGGGAGGCAGCATGTAGGAGAACGGCCCTTTACCAATAAATGTAGGACCTGTACCTTCCCCAGTATCCCTTTGAGAGCCACCTAGAAGGGGAGCAATTCGCCTTTTCTCCTGTTCCTTGCTGATGGGCAAGAAAGACAAAACAAGCTAAGGGACAGACATTAACAATACAACATGGACATTGTTCGGGTTCTGCTCTCAATATATAAAAGCACAGCAATTGAAAGCCATGCTCTCAAAGTCACATTGCGCAAGAGCCGGTCCAAGGATTTTTCATGCCACTGAGTCCTTCGACCTTGGAAAGTCAGGGGGTAGAGCGCGAGGCAGATTGGGGGAACAAGGAAAGTGCCTTCTGCCTGCTGGAATAAGGGGTAGCTGCTCAGATCAACAGGTAAGAAGAAGATAACAAAGGTAATAACTGAAACCGATATACACCAAAGTGGCCAAACATCACTCCAAGTGGGGTGGCAGTGGCAGCAGCACATATACCAGAGGGAGGAGGTAAGTTGCTTATCTTTTAATTCCTTCTCTCTTTTACTTGCATAAGAGTTTCATATTGAACCGGACTGGTTTCAAAAGGAGCCTTTTAATCATTCCAAAAAAACAAAGAAGTAAAATTATTAAAGGGGGAAAAATACTGAGAACAGCAATTAACCACTGAAACAAACAATATTTCTAATTTAGAGGCGTTTATGGCTCATTGCCTACTGATAAACATCGATCGCCTTACACATCATACAGTCAGAAAAGGGCCAACGACTAAGCAAAAACAACAATTGATGGACAGAATGCAGAACAATGTCATACATTCACCCCAGTACAGAGATCTGGGCCTAAATCCATCGGTTTTTTGCACTCCAAACCACCCCAGGTCAGACATGGCCATATGCAAATCATCCTTGACCCTGTGCCTCATGGGAACAGTCCAGCCCGAACCGCCAAGCCATGTCTTTCCTGGACCGGAATCAAGCATCCAAGGACCGGTTTCTGGCTATCAGCCTGGATAGCTTGACTCCAGTGGTGTGGAGAGCATGGGACTCACGTCTGAGCATACCCATCTCACTCGGGGTGACAAATGCAAAAACAACAATTGATGGACAGAATGCAGAACAATGTCATACATTCACCCCAGTACAGAGATCTGGGCCTAAATCCATCGTTTTTTTGCACTCCACACCACCCCAGGTCAGACATGGCCATATGCAAATCAGCCTTGACCCTGTGCCTACGACTAAGCAGACAGTCCATCTTTGTATGCACACAAAGAATAGAAGGCCCGCAAAATTGATATTAATCAACTCAGACTGGAAGCTCCCCTATAAACTCCAGTACAATTTTCTTACATTAAAAAATATTCACCTCAAAATGAAATGATAACGAAAGATCCCATTCCTCTCACAGAGCAAAATGATGAAAGTTGCTCACCAAAAACAGTCCTAGCATTTTAAGTACATACTGGCAAATCCTACCCCCAGGTTATAATGAGATTCGCGGACTCCTATCAGGACCCTTCAAATAATCCAATGAGAAATACATCAGGTTCAACGCCTATGAATGAAAACATTACCTTGCCCCAACCCTATGACCAGGCCATGCATCAAAACCATCGCACAGATACATCATAATGGTAAAGACAGCTTAGATCTGACAATTATAGCATCATCCTAAATTAAGCTGACGTCCAGCAACTAGTTGACCTGTTCACAATCACCCCCTTGCTAACTCATAATGTAGAAGACAATTTGATAAACATCAACACTAGCATACACAGCTGAAATAACTTTTCACTGGCAATGGTCATTAAGGTGCTAAATTGCCAATCACATAAGCTAGAATTACAAGTAGATCGACTAGAATATATTGCCAACTGCATTTCTCAGCTCAAAAGCAAACTCACCAATATACAACACACGCTTGATTCAATCTCAGAGGCAACCAAGGTTCAAAACAACTGATGAACTGTAGTCACTTGATAACACAAATTCATCAGAAAGAAACAGAAAGAAGCTAAGTTTTAAAGCAAAACCATCATCAGACACGGCTTAGAATTAAGGGAAAATACTACAAGGAAGGATGAAAAACGACCCCATTTTCGTACACAAGCAATGGGAGAAGAAAAAAACCCACAACATTAAAAGAGCAAAGTGCAAACATCCAGCCAGGTTTAAGCAATTGTGAACAACAGATAGGGTCTTGGACAACGTCCCTCATAAAAATAACTAATACACCGCCATCAGCTGTCACAACTGTCACTGCCTCTCCCATCAGTAAACACTGTTGTGTGCCCAAGGGCCAAGAAAGTTGTCTTGGCGAGGTCCACAGTTAAGGTACAGACAAGAAAGATCTCATGAAAGGGTCAGTTACGGACGCAAGAAAAGCCTCAGCAGCCACTATCTGTAGAACTGGTTCTACCAGCCTTTCAATAAACACACAAACACCTCCAATCCCAAAGGTGACAATAAAGATGTATGCAGCACAACAAGTGAACAACGGACCAAATACTGAAATAGCACAAGCAAACCATGGGTCAGACACAGAAATGTTACACTTTGAGCACCAGCTGTATCAATCTAAAGTAGATCACAGTCACAGAACAAAACCCGAATGTGAAGTAATACTAGTTTCTATGTTAATTTTCACATCAGAATATAAAGTAACATATTGTCCTTACGAGCAGTTATACCGGCTCTATGGCATTAACCACACAAATCATAATAAGAATGAATTCTGTACCACAAATAATTACCTTTGGCACTGAGGCAACACATGTCATATGGAGATCTACCAAGATAGCGGAGATGCTGTATAATGCCAAGGCTGAATTTGAGAACTGGGGTATTCGCATTGGCGAAAAAGAAAGAGAAAGAGAAAAATATCCCAACATCCTGATCCTTAGAAGACATCCTCGCCATCTAAACCACCCGCAACAATCTACCTTAAAGGATACCTCTGACCTTGGCTTACAGATCACTCACAATAATTTCCTGGAATGTTGCACGTCTGCATAGATTGTTACAGAACTCAGATAGCCTTGCATTTATAAAACAATGTGATATCATCTGTCTGGGGCGAATGTATGACATTGTTCTGCAATCTGTCCATCAATTGTTCTTTTTGCATTTGTCACCCCGAGTGGAACTGGTTTGCTCAGAGGTGAGTCCCATGCTCTCCATGCCACTGGAGTCAAGCTATCCTGGCTGCTGAAAGCCCGAAACCGGTACTAGGATGCTTGTTTCCAGTCCAGGGCGGACCAGGCCTGGCAGTTCGGTCTGGACTGTTCCCATAGGGCACAGGGCTAGGACTGATTTGCATATGGCTGGGTCCAAACTGGAATGGCATGGTGAGCAAAAAAACAATGGATTTAGGTCCAGATCTCTGTACTGGGTTAATTGCTCACTCTTTTGTTGTTTACAAGACTTATCCGAGGGATTAGGAGTGTTGTCTTCCCTCTCTCTCTCATTGTTTAAAAACTGGGTTAATTGCTGTCAACTCAACAAGTGTGAGCTACCCTGCCTCTATCCCCAACAGGGTGTACTAATGCCCCATGCCCTCGCTATATTGTGCTTGGCCACCCTTGGTGGCATCACTAACCAGATTATTTGGTACCTGAACCAGGTCTCTGCTCCTGACACTGTCAGGAGGGGCCATTTTGCCATTTTGCATCCAGGGGAACATTTGAAGACAGAACTTAGGACAGGTGCATAGTGACTTTGTGCCAACATTTCTGTATCACCGTGCATTCCCACAGGATATGAAAGATTGTGCCCTCTTGGTTTCTTTCCCAGAGGCATAATGATGTGTACGCTCTACCTATCCTGTGCAAGAGGAACTTCCAGAAGTAGGATCTGTGTAGAATCTTAAGTTGGACTATTCTGAGCCAGGTTCGAACAGCTATTTCCCTTGGGCTTTGGATGGCCTCTGTCCAATCTTGGTCATCTACGTCGCCTGGGTCTTCAGTCCATACCTCTCTCAGTGTCTCCAATAGATCAGGGAAATTATTAATCAGTTTTCTATGGATTGTAGATACCCCTTTTTCAGGTATAGGCTCCATGAGCAAATGATCTTCCAGAGGCGACGTCTCAGGCAACTGCTCCCCTTCCAGTATATGTCTCCGCAGAGCGTGTCAGAACTGGAGATACCTGTAGTTCTCTGACTTCGCGATCTCACATTTCTGGAAGAGGACCTTGAACTGTATCAAGGCCTAGCCCCTTGAAATGTCTCCAAGGTGTTCTATACTGAGTAATTCCCACTTTCAGAAACCTGCCAGGCCCCCAACTTTGTGAAATAGGTCGCTGTGCCAATGAGGAGTCAGGTTGATGCGTTTACCAGTCCATCCCAAGTAACCTTGGGCTTCTTTCCATATCCTAACCACTATCTGGGTGTGTGTTGGCAAACCCTGCTCTCTTTTCCTATGGTAGAGAATCGTCATGCACCTTCCACGACCCATTGCATCTCTATCAACTCGATATTCCAGTTCCTGCCTGTCCAATAATACCCAGTCATTAACTACTAACACCTGTGTCGCCCAATAGTATTTCCTTATGTCTGGGACTGCCAGTCCACCATTATACACTCCCCTCTTTAGTTTACACAATGCAATGTGTGGGGTGCGGCCATTTCAAAGGAGTAATCAGACTTCATGGTCTATCTTCCTAAAAAGCTCCAGTGGAATATGGAATGGTATATTTTGAAGCACGAACAAGATGCACAGGAAAGACATCATTTTGTAGAGAGCAGCACTGTTCATTAAGGACAGCGGTAGGTTCCACTAGCGAGCTACATCCCGACAGTGCCTGTCTAATTGTGGAAGTATATTTTTACACAGAAACTCTTGTGGGCCATGGGTGCTGTGCATTTGGAGGGGAGACATGGACTTGGACCATTTGTTTTGGAATCCCAAGTAGCTTCCGAAGAGATCAAAGACCTGTAGTATTCTGGCCAATAAAATGAGTGATGTATAGCATGATGTCCTCAGCATATAGGGAGACATGTTCTTCTCAGCCTCCCTCAGCCCTAACTCCCTTTATTAGGGGGTCCTGATGAATTCAGGAGGCAAGTTGCTCGAGTGCGAAAGCAAAAATCATAGGTTAAAAGGGGCATCCCTTAAGAGTTCCTTTTTGCTGGGCAAAGATATTTATTTATTTATTTATTTTTATTTTGAAAGTTTTATAGAGTGCGAACAAGACCCAAAGGGGTATCAGAGCACTGTACAGCATTGTAGTAAGCAATTATACAGAACATAATGAAGATATAACATTAGTATCATTGATGCAATTCGTTAATCAGTAGTCTTTTAACCAGTTTTTTAAAGGAAGTAGTGGAAGGATTTGATCTGATCTCTGTTGGTAAGGAGTTCCAAATTCTTGGAGCAAGACCGGAGAATGCACGGTTGTACGATCTTTTCTTTTTGAATCTTGGAGGTTTCAGGAGAAAGGTGGACATACTTCTGAGTTTCCTGTTAGAGCACGATAGTTCAAGTTTATTAGCTAGATAGTATGGTGTATTGTAATGTATGGCTTTATGAGTCAGACAGGCTATCTTGAGTCGTATTCTTGCTTCAATGGATAGCCAGTTTAGCTGCAAAAGGTCGGGTGAAATGTGTTCAAATTCCCTAGAACCCGTTAAAAGCCTGGCTGATGCATTCAATGTGGCTCGGAGAGGAGCCAAGCTAGCTTTGGGAAGTCCTGCGAGGGTCACCAGCCCGTATTCTAATCTTGGGATAATCAGGGATTGTTCCGCCGGTCTGAGATCTTCGGGGGGAGAAATGGTTTGATTTTCTTCAGTGTGTTGAGTTGGAAATTGGCTCCTCTAGTAGTCGCACTGATGTGTGCCTGCATGTTTAGGTGTTTATCCAAGGTGATGCATAAAGATTTGGCAGAGTCTACAACATGAGGAGTGCAGTTCAGAGCAGTTAGGTGTTTAATCCAGTCTAGGGTAGGAGCTGAGTGATTGGGTGGGGTGATCAACAGAAATTCAGTTTTGAGAGTATTTAGTAGGAGATGATTCTGAGTTAGCCATTGTTGAGTTTGAGCAAGTGCAGTGTTTAACATTTTTATGTCCTCTTGCGAGGAGATCTTCAGGTACAGTTGCGTGTCATCCGCATACATGTGGTATTGGATGTTGGCTCTGTTCAAAATGACCACAAGAGGTTCCATAAATAAATTGAAAAGAGTGGGCGAGAGCGTAGAACCTTGAGGGTCTCCAATAAGGACAGGGGTACTGCAAGCGAGGGCATGATTAACTTTGATCCTTTGCGTGCGGTTGTGCAGGAAGGAGGAAAACCAGTTTAGGACCGGGCCCAACAATTCCATGCTATGTTGTAGGAGATCAATCAAGTTTTTATGTTTGATGGTATCGAAGGCTGAGGATAGGTCTAGAAGAATCAAGAGACAAGGGACATTTTGGTTGAGGGCTCTCACGGCGTCATCAACAATGTGAGTTAATGCCGTTTCGGTGCTATGCCCCCCTCTGAATCCTGACTGATGGGAATCCAGGAGTTGATATTTCTCAATATGTTTGCATAGCTGAGAGTGAATGCATTTTTCGAGCAATTCTGTTAGAGTCAAGCTGCTAGTGATAGGTCGGAAGTTGTTTGGGTCTGATAAGTCCGCATTGGGCTTCTTGGGGATGGGAGTAACTTGTCCAGTTTTCAGGCAGTCTGGAATCTTTTCCTGTAACAGCATCTCGTTGACTCGCACCTACGCCAGTGGAGCCTGATATAGGAGCTTGACCCACGAACAGAATTTCGGCCCAAAGCCCAGCCTTACCAGTGTGGCAACAATGTAGGGCGATTCTATACTATCAAATGCCATTTAGGCATCCAAAGTCATCAGCACTGCCTGCTCCATCTGGGGCGACCTAGTCATATGGAGTTCTCCATATAGGCGCCTAAAAATGAGGCGTGTAGAACCCCTCTCAGCTTTGCCTCCAAATTCTCCCTCACCTCCTTTGTGAGTGTGAGAAGGGCGATATCCTTCAGGAAGTCCACACAGTCAGCATCATTCCTGGTCGTCATGGGGGTATACAGTGCCACGTAATAAGAAGCAAAAGTGTTTGCCATGGCTGTACAGGTCGTTTGTAGCACAGCAGCCCCATCTAGAATCTCCAACACTCATCTCTCTTATCCAGCCAGGCAATAGTTTATTGGTCTTATCCCCTATATCGAACAGATAATGTTGCGTCACTAATATATGACTCCGTGCGTGTTCTACGCTTGGGTGCGTAGGTCCTACTGTCGAAGGTTTCGTTGGCGGCAGAGATCCGTCATTCTCTCTGTTAGTGTCCGGATCACTAGGGCTGCTATATCCCTCTCTATGGCCTCACATTCTAGCTTAGTTTCCTTCTTCTTGCCCCCTAATAGAGCTTGGGTCTGACCACGCACAACGTTTATAAATGCCTCCCACAGGGCAAAGGTGATGTCACTGTCCCCTGCTTCTCTTGAAAGTATAGGTCTGTGCTGCTCCTAAACGTTTCCTTTATGCCCCTGTCTTGGAGATACCATGGGTCTATTCTTGGGGTTAGGGCAGTCCTACATCGGCTGATTCAGCAAGACACCCACTGGGAAGTAGTCAGAGACATGTCGAGTACAATGCGCAGTGGCCCTGAAATTACCCGTGCAAGCATGGTGGGTGAAAAAGTGATCAAGCCGGGAAAAACTACAGTGTGTAGGTAAAAAATATGTATTCTGCCGATGTTGTGGCTTGTGTTCCCTCCACAAGCCTACTAGTCCCAATGCCAACACGAAAGGCTGCAGTGGCCCCACTTAAGCTTGCGCAGGAACATTAGTCATTTTATCAATCGCATGCTCTATTACAGCGTTCATATCGCCTCCCAATATTAAGGTTCCAGATAACATTTATAAGAGTAGGGCACTAATGCTTGGTAGAGTTGCGGTGTGAAGCCATGGCGGTGTACATAGGGAGCAGACATTCAGCTTAGTGCCTTCGGCTGTTCCTGATAGTCACACAATAGCCATAAAGCTCACGCCTAGTGCTATGAGGAGTGAATGGTAGATTTCTTGGCTAGTATGCCCATACCTCATGAATCTATGGTGTACCGTTCATGTGCCAATAGTTTGTAGCCAAACCGAATGAGGACCTTTTAGTAGTTACCCCGGAGGTGTGTCTCTTGTATTAGCACTAGGTCAGGCACATGCCAACGCATGTATTGAAGTACCAGAATGTGATTAATTTTATTTCCCTGACCTTCTACGTTCCATGTCCATATATTCAGTATATGTATGTGTCCTGCTATTGGTGTGGTATTATTATATTTATAGGTTCCTGCTCCCAAGGGTAGATCTATCTCACTCGATCCCTCCCTGTGCCTTTTGGTGTAGCCTCCTATTTTCTAGTCTCCGTCAGATGTGTAACAGCTTCGATGAGCCAAAAAAAAGAATAACAAAAACATTCTATTCAAACCCGAACTACCCTCTACTTGCTTTCCGGCATCGTGAGTCTAAAACCATCCACTTCCCCAACTTGCAGGCCCAGATCTCTGTACTAGGTTGAATGTATGATATTGTTCTGCATTCTGTCCATGAATTGTTCTTTTTGCATTTGTTACCTCGAGTGGGACAGGTATGCTCAGACGTGAGTCCCGTGCTCTCTATGCCACTGGAGTCAAGCTATCCTGGCTGATGAGGGCCTGAAAGCTTGAAACTGGTCCTAGGATGCTTGTTTCCAGTCCAGGGCGGACCTGGCCTGGCAGTTCGGTCTGGACTGTTCCCATAGGGCACAGGGTCAGGACTGATTTGCATATGACTGGGTCAAAACTGGACTGACATGGTGAGGAAACAAACAATGGATTTAGGCCCAGATCTCTGTACTGGGGTGAATGTATGACATTGTTCTGCATTCTGTCCATCAGTTGTTCTTTTTGCATTTGTCTCCCCAAATGTAGCATCTAACAGCGTGGGTGCGTTACTACCGCCATGTTGGTTTAAGTCAGGATAGTTGTTCTAAGCATAATATCCCCCTTAACTTCTAACACAGAATAAGAAGAAGTTAACCATGTGTCCTGTGTATAATATTCCCTTCCAGCAAGTTGGTTGAGTCCTCCCTGGTTGCACCCACCTGTGGAGTAATGAAACTTGAGGGGGGCCCCTGCAAATTACATGCAAGGGCCCCCCCCATGCCCGGGACCCATTCTGGAGCTCTCAGGCCAGGGAGCTCCCAGTGTATGAGGGAGACACCGGAACACAGGTGCCCCATACCGCAGGGGCTGGGGGGGAGGCTTTTGTTACACCACTGGCACCCACCACAATTCATTCTCAGTTATGTAACATCTTCCTACTTTTCGCCACACAAAATTATCACATTTTGCCAGTTTCCCATGCCCCCTTATGGACAATCGCGCGCGTGTCCGTGAAAGAGTTTCGGGTCTGCAGGTTTTCAGAAAGGTCGGAGCATCACATCTATGGATCTATGTCCAAGCGCTTAGCCCTTTGCTCCTTGCCACCTTTTCAGCCAGAAACCCATCATACCTCTATCCAGTCCCATGCCTCCTCATGAGAGACAAATCGCAGCGTCTTGCCATCTGCTACCACTCGGAGCTTGGCTTGATACAACATCATGTACTTGATCTCCTTGGCTCTTAGTGTTCTTTTGACTGCCTCAAAGTTCCACATTTGCCATTGCACTTGAAGAGTGAAGTCCAGAAAAAATTAAATGACTGAGTTTTCAAAGTGAAGAAGGGACTCATGGTGTCCACCGGATAGCTCACCTGATGTCCCCCATCCCCTCCCCCCCGCCTGCAGAAGTGATCACGGGTGTGAGAGACAGGCATCGTGGGGCTGGTAGGCACAAAGATGGAGGTTGTGGCCTCCCGTCAGATGTGTAACAGCTTAGATGAGCCAACAAAACAAATAACAAAAACATTCTATTCAAACCCCAAACTACCCCCTCCCTGCTTTCCTGCATCGTGAGTCTAAAGTCACCCACTTCCCCAACTTGCAGAGTGCCTGTCGGGTGCATCAGACCATCCCACCTTTAGGTGGCAGTGGCAGTGCTGTTTGGGGGTTTGCAAGGAATACACCAGGTCCACAGCCTTCCCACATAAACCACCACTAGAGCGACAGCCCAAACCAGTAGTTGCACCACTTCTCCCTACTCTGCGCTCTCACCTGGATACCATTTCAAGCATCAGAGAGGAATTAACCAGCAGTTGGGCTGCCCCAGCCACTGATGCCTCCTCCTCAGGCGTCCGCTCTGCCATTCGCCATGTTTCTCACTCTGCAAGGTACCATGGCGCCCATTATTTCCTCCACTTTCCCGATGCTATTTTCAATCAAGAGTCTGGCACTAGTCGGATTTTGGGCAGATTACGGGGGATTAATCACTGGCAGCTGCAGATCATACTCAGTGTGCGACCATCTTAGCTGGCAGTTAGCCACGCCCCACAAGCACAAGATTTGCTGTAAAGCACAGTAGATCTGGTGGTGCCCTAGGGCAATGTAATAATCAGCTGATTATAAAAGCCAATTTGTATTACTGAGTAACTTGGATCACTCCTCTATATAGAGATTCATTCCAACTATCCTCTGTCACAGATTTCTGCCATGGTTCCATTCTATGTTCCCTTTTCAAATCATCCAACCGCTTGCACCCTACTTGCTATCATCTCATAGCACTATTTTTTTTATAATCCATTTTTATTGTCCTTTGGAAAAAACAAACAAGTCTTCAGCACAGCTCATACAAGATAGAGCATGGAGGAGTCACCAACAAGTAGTGAAAAACACATTTCCGATAAGACTAATCAAGCAAGAAATCAGTACATTGTCACATGAGAGAGTCATAGGAAGGAGTTCAAAACAGCAGATTCAACCATTTACCCCAAACCTTGTGGAATTTCACTGGGCAGCCACGTGCCTTGTAGAGGGTCTCTTCCTGGGCCGCACACCAGTCCACTCCTCCGAGCCATTTTCTCAGGGTAGGGGGGTAAGCCTGAGCCAAGGCCGCCGCAATATCTCGCTTGGCCACAGCGACTGCCGTCCCTAGAAAACATTTGTCAGCTCTGGAGCCGTCTAAACCATCAAACACGCCTAGAAGAAGTCGTAGGAGGTCATGGGGGACCTGCCAGCCCAAGGTCTGTGTGAACTCAGTTTCCACCCTGACCAGAATCGGGCAATGCCCAGACACAACCATACCATATGATGAAAGTCAGCCGGAGCTTGGCCACAACGTGTGCAGTCAGGGAAAGGGCGCAGCCGTGCTCTGTGTAGGCGTGCGGGAGTGAGGTAGGCCATGTGCAGGTAGTAGAGTTGCACGAGACGAAGTTTAGAGGAGGTCGTGAGGGGCTTGGGAGCCTTAAGGGTATCGTGCCAGTCCGCCTCCTCCAAGGGGCCAAGCCAGCCTTCCCAGCGAGCCAGCAGTGAGGCTAAAGTGCTCCGACCATTGTTCACGAGGGAGCGGTATATCTGAGACACCCCCCTCTGCCCAGATCTCCCATCATAACCTGTGCTTCTAGCGGGCTAAACTCGGGCAGAGTTAGGCCTGTTGGGGTGAGTGTTTGATTGGCTCAAATGCTCCGTCCATCATCCCGTTTAGTATCGCTTTGTTCGCCCTAAGTTGGCAGGGTATGCCCAGACCTGGGTCCCTTGCTCACTTTGTCACTGGATTCAAGCTAGCCTGGCTGATGACGGCTGATTAGCCAGAAACCGGTCCCAGGATGTTTGTTTCCGGTCCAGGGAAGACATGGCTTGTCGGTTCGGGCTGGACTGTTCCCATGAGGCACTGAGTTAGACTGATTTGCATATGGCCATGTCTGAACTGGGGTAGTGGAGTGAGATAAAGAATGATGATGGATTAAACCCAAGTCAGTTGACTGGGGGTGAGTGTTTGATTTGCTCAAACGCTCCGTCCATCATCCCCTTTGGTATCGCTTTGTTCGCCCTAAGTTGGCAGGATATGCCCAGAAGTGGGTCACTTGCTCACTTTGCCACTGGATTCAAGCTAGCCTGGCTGATGACGGCTGATTAGCCAGAACCCTGTCCCAGGATGCTTAGCTCTGGTCCAGGGAAGACATGGCTTGGCAGTTCGGGCTTGACTGTTCCCATGAGGCACAGGGTCAGACTGATTTGCATATGGTCATGTCTGAATTGGGGTGGTGGAGTGAGCTAAAGAATGATGATAGATTAAACCCAGATCAGTTGACTGGGGGTGAGTGTTTGATTTGCTCAAACGCTCCGTCCATCATACCCTCTGGTATCGCTTTGTTTGTCCTAAGTTGGCAGGATATGACCAGACGTGGGTCACTTGCTCAGTTTGCCACTGGATTCAAGCTAGCCTGGCTGATGACGGCTGATTAGCCAGAAACCGGTCCCAGGATGCATGTTTCCTGTCCAGGGAAGACATGGCTTGGAAGTTCGGGCTGGACTGTTCCCATGAGGCACAGGGTCAGACTGGTTTGCATATGGCCATGTCTGAACTGGGATGGTGGAGTGAGCTAAAGAATGATGATGGATTAAACCCAGATCAGTTGACTGGGGATGAGTGTTTGATTTGCTCAAACGCTCCGTCCATCATCCCCTCTGGTATCGCTTTGTTTGCCCTAAGTTGGCAGGATATGCCCAGACGTGGGTCCATTGCTCACTTTGCCATTGGATTCACGCTGGCCTGGCTGATGATGGCTGATTAGCCAGAAACCGGTCCCAGGATGCTTGTTTCCGGTCCAGGGAAGACATGGCTTGGCAGTTCAGGCTGGACTGACAGGGTCAGACTGATTTGCATATGGCCATGTCTGAACTGGGGTGGTGGAGAGAGCTAAAGAATGAAGATGGATTAAACCCAGATCAGTTGACTGGGGGTGAGTGTTTGATTTGCTCAAACGCTGCGTCCATCATCCCCTTTGGTATCGCTTTGTTCGCCCTAAGTTGGCAGATATGCCCAGAAGTGGATCCCTTGCTCACTTTGCCACTGGATTCAAGCTAGCCTGGCTGATGACGGCTGATTAGCCAGAACCCTGTCCCAGGATGCTTAGCTCTGGTCCAGGGAATACATAGCTTGGCAGTTCGGGCTTGACTGTTCCCATGAGGCACAGGGTCAGCCTGATTTGCATATGGTCATGTCTGAATTGGGGTGGTGGAGTGAGCTAAAGAATGATGATGGATTAAACCCAAATCAGTTGACTGGGGGTGAGTGTTTGATTTGATCAAATGCTCCGTCCATCATACCCTCTGGTATGGCTTTGTTTGTCCTACGTTGGCAGGATATGACCAGACGTGGGTCACTTGCTCACTTTGCCACTGGATTCAAGCTAGCCTGGCTGATGACGGCTGATTAGCCAGAAACCGGTCCCAGGATGCTTTTTTCCTGTCCAGGGAAGACATGGCTTGGCAGTTCGGGCTGGACTGTTCCCATGAGGCACAGGGTCAGACTGATTTGCATATGGCCATGTCTGAACTGGGGTGGTGGAGTGAGCTAAAGAATGATGGTGGATTAAACCCAGATCAGTTGACTGGGGGTGAGTGTTTGATTTGCTCAAACGCTCCGTCCATCATCCCCTTTGGTATAGCTTTGTTTGCCCTAAGTTGGCAGGGTATGCCCAGACGTGGGTCCCTTGCTCACTTTGCCACTGGATTCAAGCTAGCCTGGCTGATGATGGCTGATTAGCCGGGAACCGGTCCCAGGATGCTTGTTTACGGTCCAGGGAAGACATGGCTTGGCAGTTCGGGCTGGACTGACCGGGTCAGACTGATTTGCATATGGTCATGTCAGAACTGGGTTGGTGGAGAGAGCTAAAGAATGAAGATGGATTAAACCCAGATCAGTTGACTGGGGGTGAGTGTTTGATTTGCTCAAACGCTCCATCCATCATCCCCTTTGGTATCGCTTTGTTCGCCCTAAGTTAGCAGGGTATGCCCAGAAGTGGGTCCCTTGCTCACTTTGCCACTGGATTCAAGCTAGCCTGGCTGATGATGGCTGATTAGCCAGAACCTGGTCCCAGGATGCTTAGTTCCGGTCAAGGGAAGACATGGCTTGGCAGTTCGGGCTGGACTGTTCCCATGAGGCACTGGGTCAGACTGATTTGCATATGGCCATGTCTGAACTGGGGTAGTGGAGTGAGATAAAGAATGATGATGGATTAAACCCAGATCAGTGAACTGGGGGTGAGTGTTTGATTTGCTCAAACGCTCCCTCCATCATCCCCTTTGGTATCGATTTGTTCGCCCTAAGTTGGCAGGGTATGCCCAGACGTGGGTCCCTTGCTCACTTTGCCACTGGATTCAAGCTAGCCTGGCTGATGATGGCTGATTAGCCAGAAACCGGTCTCAGGATGCTTGTTTCCGGTCCAGGGAAGACATGGCTTGGCAGTTCAGGCTGGACTGACAGGGTCAGACTGATTTGCATATGGCCATATCTGAACTGGGGTGGTGGAGAGAGCTAAAGAATGAAGATGGATTAAACCCAGATCAGTTGACTGGGGGTGAGTGTTTGATTTGCTCAAACGCTGCGTCCATCATCCCCTTTGGGATCGCTTTGTTCGCCCTAAGTTGGCAGGGTATGCCCAGAAGTGGATCCCTTGCTCACTTTGCCACTGGATTCAAGCTAGCCTGGCTGATGACGGCTGATTAGCCAGAACCCTGTCCCAGGATGCTTAGCTCTGGTCCAGGGAAGACATAGCTTGGCAGTTCGGGCTTGACTGTTCCCATGAGGCACAGGGTCAGCCTGATTTGCATATGGTCATGTCTGAATTGGGGTGGTGGAGTGAGCTAAAGAATGATGATGGATTAAACCCAAATCAGTTGACTGGGGGTGAGTGTTTGATTTGATCAAACGCTCCGTCCATCATACCCTCTGGTATGGCTTTGTTTGTCCTACGTTGGCAGGATATGACCAGACGTGGGTCACTTGCTCACTTTGCCACTGGATTCAAGCTAGCATGGCTGATGACGGCTGATTAGCCAGAAACCGGTCCCAGGATGCTTGTTTCCTGTCCAGGGAAGACATGGCTTGGCAGTTCGGGCTGGACTGTTCCCATGAGGCACAGGGTCAGACTGATTTGCATATGGCCATGTCTGAACTGGGGTGGTGGAGTGAGCTAAAGAATGATGGTGGATTAAACCCAGATCAGTTGACTGGGGGTGAGTGTTTGATTTGCTCAAACGCTCCGTCCATCATCCCCTTTGGTATAGCTTTGTTTGCCCTAAGTTGGCAGGGTATGCCCAGACGTGGGTCCCTTGCTCACTTTGCCACTGGATTCAAGCTAGCCTGGCTGATGATGGCTGATTAGCCGGGAACCGGTCCCAGGATGCTTGTTTACGGTCCAGGGAAGACATGGCTTGGCAGTTCGGGCTGGACTGACCGGGTCAGACTGATTTGCATATGGTCATGTCAGAACTGGGTTGGTGGAGAGAGCTAAAGAATGAAGATGGATTAAACCCAGATCAGTTGACTGGGGGTGAGTGTTTGATTTGCTCAAACGCTCCATCCATCATCCCCTTTGGTATCGCTTTGTTCGCCCTAAGTTAGCAGGGTATGCCCAGAAGTGGGTCCCTTGCTCACTTTGCCACTGGATTCAAGCTAGCCTGGCTGATGATGGCTGATTAGCCAGAACCTGGTCCCAGGATGCTTAGTTCCGGTCAAGGGAAGACATGGCTTGGCAGTTCGGGCTGGACTGTTCCCATGAGGCACTGGGTCAGACTGATTTGCATATGGCCATGTCTGAACTGGGGTAGTGGAGTGAGATAAAGAATGATGATGGATTAAACCCAGATCAGTGAACTGGGGGTGAGTGTTTGATTTGCTCAAACGCTCCCTCCATCATCCCCTTTGGTATCGATTTGTTCGCCCTAAGTTGGCAGGGTATGCCCAGACGTGGGTCCCTTGCTCACTTTGCCACTGGATTCAAGCTAGCCTGGCTGATGATGGCTGATTAGCCAGAAACCGGTCCCAGGATGCTTGTTTCCTGTCCAGGGAAGACATGGCTTGGCAGTTCGGGCTGGACTGTTCCCATGAGGCACAGGGTCAGACTGATTTGCATATGGCCATGTCTGAACTGGGGTGGTGGAGTGAGCTAAAGAATGATGGTGGATTAAACCCAGATCAGTTGACTGGGGGTGAGTGTTTGATTTGCTCAAACGCTCCGTCCATCATCCCCTTTAGTATAGCTTTGTTTGCCCTAAGTTGGCAGGGTATGCCCAGACGTGGGTCCCTTGCTCACTTTGCCACTGGATTCAAGCTAGCCTGGCTGATGATGGCTGATTAGCCGGGAACCGGTCCCAGGATGCTTGTTTACGGTCCAGGGAAGACATGGCTTGGCAGTTCGGGCTGGACTGACAGGGTCAGACTGATTTGCATATGGTCATGTCAGAACTGGGTTGGTGGAGAGAGCTAAAGAATGAAGATGGATTAAACCCAGATCAGTTGACTGGGGGTGAGTGTTTGATTTGCTCAAACGCTCCATCCATCATCCCCTTTGGTATCGCTTTGTTCGCCCTAAGTTAGCAGGGTATGCCCAGAAGTGGGTCCCTTGCTCACTATGCCACTGGATTCAAGCTAGCCTGGCTGATGATGGCTGATTAGCCAGAACCTGGTCCCAGGATGCTTAGTTCCGGTCAAGGGAAGACATGGCTTGGCAGTTCGGGCTGGACTGTTCCCATGAGGCACTGGGTCAGACTGATTTGCATATGGCCATGTCTGAACTGGGGTAGTGGAGTGAGATAAAGAATGATGATGGATTCAACCCAGATCAGTGAACTGGGGGTGAGTGTTTGATTTGCTCAAACGCTCCCTCCATCATCCCCTTTGGTATCGATTTGTTCGCCCTAAGTTGGCAGGGTATGCCCAGACGTGGGTCCCTTGCTCACTTTGCCACTGGATTCAAGCTAGCCTGGCTGATGATGGCTGATAAGCCAGAAACGGTCCCAGGATGCCTGTTTCCGGTCCAGGGAATACATGGCTTTGGCAGGGTAAGACTGATTTGCATATGGCCATGTCTGAACTGGGGTGGTGGAGTGAGCTAAAGATGATGATGGATTAAACTCAGATCAGTTGACTGAGGGTGAGTGTTTGATTTGCTCAAACGCTCCGTCCATCATCCCCTTTGGTATAGCTTTGTTTGCCCTAAGTTGGCAGGGTATGCACAGACGTGGGTCCATTGTTCACTTTGCCACTGGATTCAAGCAGCCTGGCTGATGCTGGCTGATTAGCCAGAAACCGGTCCCAGGATGCTTGTTTCTGGTCCAGGGAAGACATGGCTGGCAGTTCGGGCTGGACTGACAAGGTCAGACTGATTTGCATATGGCCATGTCTGAACTTGGGTGGTGGAGAGAGCTAAAGAATGATGATGGATTAAACCCAGATCAGTTGACTGGGGGTGAGTGTTTGATTTGCTCAAACGCTCCGTCCATCATTCCCTTTGGTATCGCTTTGTTCGCCCTAAGTTAGCAGGATATGCACAGAAGTGGGTCCCTTGCTCACTTTGCCACTGGATTCAAGCTAGCCTGGCTGATGATGGCTGATTAGCCAGAACCTGGTCCAGGATGCTTAGTTCCGGTCAAGGGAAGAAATGGCTTGGCAGTTCCGGCTGGGCTGTTCCCATGAGGCACAGGGTAAGACTGATTTGCATATGGCCATGTCTGAACTGGGGTGGTGGAGTGAGTTAAAGAATAATGATGGATTAAACCCAGGTCAGTTGACTGGGGGTGAGTGTTTGATTTGCTCAAATGCTCCGTCCATCATCCCCTTTGGTATCGCTTTGTTCGCCCTAAGTTGGCAGGGTATGCCCAGATGTGGGTCCCTTGCTCACTTTACCGCTGGATTCAAGCTAGTCTGGCTGATGACGGCTGATTAGCTGTTTCCGGTCCAGGGAAGACATGGCTTGGCAGTTCGGGCTGGGCTGTTCCCACGAGGCACAGGGTGAAACTGACTTGCATATGGCCATGTCTTAACTGGGGTGGTGGAGTGAGCTAAAGAATGAGGATGGGGTAAACCCAGATCAGTTGACTGAGGTTGAGTGTTTGATTTGGTCAAACGCTCCGTCCATCATCCCTTTTGGTATCGCTTTGTTCGCCCTAAGTTGGCAGTGTATGCCCAGACTTGGGTCCCTTGCTCACTTTGCCACTGGATTCAAGCTAGCATGGCTGTTGACGGCTGATTAGCCAGAAGATGGTCCCAGGATGCTTGTTTCCGGTCCAGGGAAGACATGGCTTGGCAGTTTGGGCTGGGCTGTTTCCATGAGGCACAGGGTGAGACTGACTTGCATATGGCCATGTCTTAACTGGGGTGGTGGAGTGAGCTAAAGAATGAGGATGGACTAAACCCAGATCAGTTGACTGAGGGTGAGTGTTTGATTTGCTCAAACGCTCCGTTCATCATCCCTTTTGGTATCGCTTTGTCGCCCTAAGTTGGCAGTGTATGCCCAAACGTGGGTCCCTTGCTCACTTTGCCACTGGCTTCAAGCTAGCCTGGCTGATGACGGCTGATTAGCCAGAAACCGGTCCCAGGATGCTTGTTTCAGAGAAAGAGAAGACATGGGTTGGCAGTTTGGGCTGGACTGTTCCCATGGGGCACAGGGTCAGACTGATTTGCATTTGGCCATGTCTGAACTGGGGTGGTGGAGTGAGCTAAAGAATGATGATGGATTTAACCCAGATCAGATGACTGGGGGTGAGTGTTTGATTTGCTCAAACGCTCCATCCATCATCCCTTTTGGTATCGCTTTGTTCGCCCTAATTTGGCAGGGTATGCCCAGATACCCAGATTTGCTCAAACGCTTCATCCATCATCCCCTTTGGTATCGCTTTGTTGGGACATGGGCAGCAAGGGCATGAATGAGCTGCAGGTACTTGAAGAATAGGGAGTTGTGAAGGGTGTAACCCTGCTGCAGGTCAGAGATGGCCCTGATGTGATTCCCCCACCCACACGTCCCCATGGGGAGAAATCCCAACATGGTCCTACTGCTGGAATCCTGTGAGGGTCACCGTCTCCTGCAACCACCTGCCCTGCCATAGAGGTGTGTGCTGAGTGAGACGCTTGTCCTATCGCGTGTGTCGCAGGGCCGAGTAGCAGGCCACCTGGACCACTCTAGTGATTGGTGGAAACGCTTGTGGTATGGGGGCCCGGTACAGGCAAGTTTGGATGTGTGGAAAGTCCATGTCTTTAAGTTCGATCCCATAGGCCAGATCAGACCACCCCCCTGTAAACCAGTCATGTATGATGAGGAGTCTGGTGGCCAGATAATAGAGGTGAGGTTCGTCATACCCATACCTCCGTCAAAGGGCGGAATCCGGCAGCGAGCCAGGTGGCCTCCCACCCCACATAGAAACTTTGTGATCTTCCCATCGAACTTTCGGAACCAACTCCCCGGAAAGTGAAAGGTGGTATCCTGAATATTATAAAGAAAGCGAGGAAGGATCATCATTTTAAAAAGTGCTCCTCTTCCAAGAGGGTTAAGTGGTAGTGTTTGCCGGCATTTGAGATCATATTTGGCCTTGGTGACCAGGGGGTAATATTGAGCGCCCACTCCAGCTCCGGGAGCACAGCCACCCAAATCCTGAGGTACTTAAATGTCTTTCTCCAAATGGGGATAGTCGATTGCCAGTCCTTGAAAGATGGAGAGGGACCAGGGTAGATTTAGCCGGGTTGAGCCGCAGGCCCAAGACGTCCTCGAAAGGCCCGGAGCACCTCCAAACATCGAGGACCAGAACTCTCCAGATCTGCTAAGAAGAGAAGGACGTCATCCGCGTATTGGGCGATCTTGTCCACATGGAGGGAGTTTCAAGACCAGCCCTGGATCCCGGGATCACTGCGTATGAGGCAGGTCAGGGGCTCCAACGCCAACGCGAACAAGAGGGGCGAGAGAGGGCCCCCCTGGCGCGTGCCTCTCTGGATTGGGAATGCGTCTGAGATGGCGCCATTGGTAAGGACCCTGGCTTTGGGAATAGAATAAAGGGGGCAAACAAAACGCCAGAAATGGGGTCCAAAGCCCATTGTTATGAGGACATCCTCCAAATATCTCCAGTCCACTGTGTCAAAGGCCTTCTCAAAATCTATAAGTAGAAGTGTTAGGTATGGTGTCAGATAGTGACAGTGGGCCAAGGCAAGGTGGAGGCGCCATATGCAATGTCTGGTACCGCGAGCCGGCATAAAGCCGCACTGATCCGGATGGACCAGCTTGTGCAGGAGAGGGTGGAGATGCTGGTCCAGGGCTGTGGCAAAAATCTTCATTTCAGTGTTGATTAAAGAGATCGGACGGTAGTTTGCACAGGAGGCAGATGGTGGTTGGGTTTTCGGAATGACAACAATAGTGGCTACATCGGTCTCGGGGGAAAGGAGCCCACTTCGGCAACATGTTGAAATAGTTCAACCAGTTGGGGCACCAAAAAATCCCTGTAGGCTGCATAATACTCCTATGGGAAACTGTCCGGCCAGGGCGTATTCCCGGAATTCAGCGAGGAAATGGCTCCCTGTATCTCTTCCGGAGTAAAAGGGAGATCGAGATCTGTTACTTCTGCCTTAGTTAGGCAGGGAAGTTGGACCGCAGCCCATTCCAGCAGGTCCACAAGAGCAGCCTCGGGTGGGGGGGGGGCGGGGGAGTGGGCGAGTGGAGTACAGCTGAGCACAGTACTCTGCAAAGGCCTGTGCAATGGCCCAAGAAGTGTGATGGCGGGTTTCGGTGGCGTCCTGAATCTCAGGAACGATCCTGTTTGCCCTGGAGTACGAGTCTCATAGCACTATTGAATATAGAAGGCATATGCAAGAATCCTACTTAAAGAGCTAGAAGTGTGGATCAAGGAAACATTTTTTCAAACAGGGTGCAGGTCAGGATGTAACACACTTAATAACATTGTGGTTGTGTTATTCCTGACGTTTAAAGAAGGTATGCAGTTCCTATGTGAAAAGAGGGGGGGGTTTGGGGAGGAAAAGGGGTGAAGGGGAAAGACAGGTCTTTCTTCGTGATGCCCTCACACACCCCGAAAGGTGTCATGCTTGATCATAGGGCGGGTGACCCTCGTCAGGCCGGCGCTGCAATGCCTCACGGGCTCCCAAAACCAGGGCTCTTTGTCGGGGATCTTCTGAAGAGGAAGGTGCGTGCGGGTGTGGGGGCTGAGTAATGCACAGTGAGATATGGTAAAATAGGTATAGAGCAGTCCTCCACAGTCAATGTTATTGAACAGGTAGCTCTAGCCTAAGTAAAAACATAAGTGGGCCCCTATGGGATGTTAATGTTCCTAAGGGGGGCTTAAGAGTGTAAGGTCGAAATTTTTCGTGCCTATGCTTGCCCCTAACTGCTCGATTGGCACTTCTTCAGGACCGTGGTAAAGTGAAGTGGATGCGTGCACTACCGCCTGGTATTCAATTAATAGATGTCAATTACCAGGGGCGGTAGAGACCCTAGTTGACGTGAACTGGGAAATCGGTAGACCCCTAGTAAAAACATCAAAGGCCGACGGGGGTGGCCGAAACACGTCATTACTCCGGTTGTAGGTTCCGATCAGCAACTTGCCGTGATCCTACCCAAGCTCCAGGGCCCGTGAATTATTCCTGACACAGCAGGCAATCACATAGAAAAGTGGCCCTCTTTTTGCCTGCTTTATCGTTTACTCAGCTGTTTTCAACAAAGTTGACAGGCACATTCTATGGAAAAAGTTACTAGCCTGGTGAATTCCAACTGCTCAATTAAGGGCAAATATAGCGCTCTATTCTGATATCTGGTAAAAATTTAAATAGGCCAGAGATCATGGGGTCTCAAAGAGGATACATACAAACAAAGGCCTAAAACAGAAATGCGTCCTTGCTCCAGCCCTTTTCAATCTTTATACAGCCGACATTGGAGAAGCATTAGGCAAAACAAGATTATTCCCACCCAGAATTCAGGACCATTGTATTAAACTCCTTCAGTACGCTGATGATGTTGCACTACTGGACCAAACTTACATTTACCCACAAAGAGTGTTAAACTAATTACAAAAATCCAATCCTGACAATAAGCTAACACTCAATACATAAAAATATATGGTAATGATTTTTGGGAAATATGTAAATAATATCAAGAAACTACTGGCACTCTGGTTCAGCAACTCTGTGCTACACTGCAGCCAAAAACTAATTCGGCATATCGTTAACAAAAAAAAGGGACCCGGGGATTTAACTAGCAAATATAAGTTATTGAAGTGTTAGCCTGCGGGGAAGAGTTTACACTTATGACCATGGCATTTTATTCCAATCCAATGGTGAAGGTCAGGGTAAACAGCCACCTATCTCAATTATATGCACTGTCACAGGAGAGTTGACAGGGCTGTCGGCTTCCTCCCGCCCTTCTTTTCCTATTGGTCATTGAGCCACTGATCTCCTCCATGATGGATGACCAAGATATTACAGGTATTCATTTTTTAGCTCAGGCAGACAAATAGTGGCTGCCTAAGCTGATGATGTGCTGTTGTTCACTAAGAATGCCACAAAGGCTGTTCCCATAATTATGAGGAAAACAGAGAGGTACCCACTGGTGGTGGGTTACTCTTTAAAAAAGAGACAAAACTGAGGTCTTCCCTTTGAACGCCCACTGTATGCCACCTGTGATTGATAACCTGGGCCTAAACTGGCAACCAGATTCTATCAAATGCTTAGGTATCTGGTTTGAGAAAGACCTTAAACACGACTTCTCCATTAATGAACACAAGATCCTTGCCAAAATAAACAATCTGCTCAACACATGGTCCCCCCAAAATATCACCCGGTGGAGTTGGGTGGATACTGTTAAAATGATGGTGGCTTCTCTGGTCAATTTTATTACTAGCATGCTTCCTGTGCCCCTCTCCCCCTCCTTTTTCAAATTGGTGAATAGTTATAAATCCAAATTTTATGGACCGTTAAGAAAGCAAGAAATTCCATGATCACATTGAAGATGAGTAAAACCTCTGGAGGTATAAATCTCCCTGCCTATTCACAATACCAACAAGCATTCCTGGCCTCCCAGGGTTCCCGTGGTTTTGGGTGCACAAGACTCAGTTAACATGCCCCTTGCCTCTCAGTGTCGCGCTCACTATATACAACTTAGCCAGACTCCCGGTGGAACATTTGAGATGTATAATAACGGATACTACTGCTTGATAAACGGCTAGGCTATTAAATATCTTATGTGTTATCAAAAGAGACTAGCTTAAATATGACCAATATTGTTAGGACTCTGATTAGATTTGTCATGGGCACCTCGTTGGTGAGTTCATGAAGCCCTCACCCACCAACCTGGTTGGTGGCATGCTTCATCATCGGGCCCACCCAGTGACACCTAATGTGTCACGGGTGTGCTGCGACGCCTGATTACAGCGGAGCTGGTATTTTACTGAGAGTGCAGTGTGAGGTGTAAAATGAAGTGTGAGTTAAAACGGCTTGGCGAGGGTCCCAGTACCCGAGGGTAAATTAAATTTTAATAACTGGGCCCCCGTCAGCGGTTAAAATAAGGCTTGGGGATGTTTAAGGGAGGCGAGTTACTACCCCCTACATCCATCAGTTGTTCGACATGTTTCAGCCAGTGCCTTAAACTAAATCTGGCTTTCCTCAGGACCTTTTTAAAAATAGAGTGTAGTGCAGGTTAAAAAGGAGTGTAATCCAGGCTATGTGTTACACTCACTAAGGTGTTTCTCTAAGTGTGAGAGGGGGGATTCCCTTCTCATATATGCCTGTACCGACAACATTGAAGACATAGACAAAACATGTAAGGAGAGGAGAGTCAAATAGGCGTCTTCGCCACATAGTCATATACATAGAGTGCCGAATCTACAGTGCTCAGTGGGTAGACTACAGTCGGCAAAAGTGTAATGGCACTGGTGGTACCATTATTGTGTTTATTGCAAATAATTGGGGGTGGTGTCGCTAAAACACGGGTATCACACATATGCATGAGATACAAGGTGTGATGGGGCGTAAGTAAACACTCTTACGCTTAGATTTTGCAGCCAATGCTTCCAGGAGTGAAGCGGTAAGGGGTTGACCCTGTAGGGAAATAATGTTGGCCACTGGGAGTTAGAGACCTGTAAGGAGGGAAAAGCGCTTACCCAGAGATTGTTGCTTGGAGGTTGTCATACTCACAGCTTTTCTGGTTAGAGCCTGCCTTGTACCTGTTGCACCGTCCTCGTACTCCGGTAGAAAGAGCTGGAGTTTCTTGTTAGTTTTTATATGCTTGCTAATTGGTTAACTATCTGCACCTGTAGCTGGAAGTAAGAGTGGAAAGACTACCCCGGGTGTGTTCCTAGCTGTCTGCTCATGGGCGGTGGAAAGACACTAGTCTCTTGCACATGAGCGGTGCTGCTTGTGTCTATTGCGCATGAGCGGGGGTGAGACACTAGTTGGTGGAAAGACACTAGTCTCTAGCACATGCGCGGTGCTGCTTGTGTCTATTGCGCATGAGCGGGGGTGAGACACTAGTTATTAGTGCTGTTGCGTGGTAGAGTATGTGTTGTGTTAAAGTCTGCAATCTGCCACTATCAATAGTGCGGGCATGAAATTAAAGGAGGTGCATTTAGCATGTGACTGAGTTCCAAGGGATCGCATCGTTCAGGCCATTGATGTGTGAGGAAAGGCGATAGAACCAACGCTGTTCTTTGCTCATCAGTCTTCTTTCATTGTCTAATGCCTGCTCAGGGATTTGTTCGATGACTGTCCATGTGAGGTCATTGGGAGTATGGCCATGGGTGATGAAGTGGTTGGTTAATTTACTGATGTTTTTCTTACACCTAATGGTGCTTCTGTGCTCAGTGACCCTAGTGCGTATTTTGCGGGTGGTCATGCCGATATAGCGGAGACCACAGGAGCAGGTGAGAAGATAAATCACATTACGTGAATTGCAGTTGGTGTGGCTGCGTTGTGTCCACACCTTGTTAGGTTCTAGGGTTAGAGTTTTGGTGTGGGTGGTTAAGTGACACACACTGCAATCATTGCAGGGGTAGTGTCCAGTTACTTTTGGTAGGCCCCATGCATTCAGAATGGTGTTCGGTTCTTGTGTGTTATGCGTTTTGGGACGGGTGTTAACTAGTTGGTCCTTCAAGTTATTGCTTCTCTTGTAAGCAAAACGCGGTATGTCCCACTGCCTCTGGCCAGAATTCAAGATCTTCCAGTTCTTCTTAATGAGTTTGGCTACCTCATTGGAGGCTGTGTTGTACGTAGTGACGTAGGTGATAGGTAGTTCCTGCTCCTCTTTAGCTGTGGTTTCAAGGAGGGCCTCTCTATTCTGGTTCCTGGCCCTCTTCCTGGTTTTGGAGATGATGGCTGGTGGGTAGCCCCGGGCCTCCAATTTCTCCTTGAAACCACTTAACCACCCACACCAAAACTCTAACCCTAGAACCTAACAAGGTGTGGACATAACGCAGCCACACCAACTGCAATTCACGTAATGTGATTTATCTTCTCACCTGCTCCTGTGGTCTCCGCTATATCGGCATGACCACCCGCAAAATACGCACTAGGGTCACTGAGCACAGAAGCACCATTAGGTGTAAGAAAAACATCAGTAAATTAACCAACCACTTCATCACCCATGGCCATACCCCCAATGACCTCACATGGACAATCATCGAACAAATCCCTGAGCAGGCATTAGACAATTAAAGAAGACTGATGAGCAAAGAACAGTGTTGGATCTATCGCCTTTCCTCACACATCAATGGCCTGAACGATGCGATCCCTTGGAACTCAGTCACATCCTAATTGCACCTCCTTTAATTTCATGCCCGCACTATTGATAGTGGCAGATTGCAGACTTTAACACAACACATACTCTACCACGCAACAGCACTAATAACTAGTGTCTCACCCCCGCTCATGCGCAATAGACACAAGCAGCACTGCGCATGTGCTAGAGACTAGTGTCTTTCCACCAACTAGTGTCTCACCCCCGCAATGAGGTAGTAAAACATTGCCTAAGCACAAAGAGCATATCACAACTCTGCCGCTATGCAAAAAAATAACAAATTGTCCATTTTGTAAACGTTCTTAACAAACTTGTGCTTTTTCTTTCACCCTTGGCTAGTTTTTAGAAACACTTATTTGACTTCAGTTTGACTACCATAATTTTGCACAATATATTAAATCTTTCTTTTTCTCTTGTGATGATTTTAATTAATCAAATACAATACAAATCACTTACTTACTTATTGATCAATAAAAGCAATAAAAGATTAAGATGACTAAACTGGAGAAGAGATCATGAGATTCTTCACATAGATAAAACAGAAGTTTGAACCTCTGAAAAGGAGCATACTTCACTTATTCTCTGCTTGATTGGCTAATGTTTGAGTCATATAAATACAACAAGAAATAATCAGCCATGCTGGTCATTAGGATAAAAACAGTAACAGATGCCCACCGCAAACATCCTAGAGCAGTTCCACTCCTCCTATGAATGAGAACTTATGAAATTCAAATAGGGATTTGGAAGAAAATAGGTTATTATTTGTGAAAGCTGCGAGTCCTTCACAAGTAATAAGTCTGTAATTGTCTTTTTACTGGGAACCAAGTACCCCATTGTAGCCCTTTATTCTCTCAGGGTAGGGTAGCAGAGCGGTCCAAGGCCTACTCAGGAGCTGGATGGGCAAGTAACCCCAGATTGCTGGTAAACAACCACCTCATTCACTAATTTACTGTGCAGTCAGTGGTTTTTCCTTTGAAAACTAAAAGAAATTTACACACACTACTAAATGCTATGCATTAAATTACAAATATAAATTCAGGAAAATGCAAGTACCTTTGATGGCACCCTCATATTAAGTTACATGCCTAGTGTGTCCTGAACCCTATAACCACAACAAACCTCACCTATACTAGATGCAACATCACACTATAAGGGGTATGTCATTAGAAATTAGGCCAGATCTACTGGCTTTGTTAGGGTGTCACCACATCATTAAAAGCAACCATATGTTGTATTCAACATTGCTCCAACATTAAAATCAATCAGAACAGTAGCAATATTCCAAAGCATTCATTACAATGGAAAGCATTGTGGTGTCAACATCAACATTTTCTATAAAGCATTGACATTCAACGTATGTATTTCTAAGTCTTTCTTTTACTTTTATCCAACTGCTACTCCAGTCATATGACCCACAACGAGGGGTTCTTGCATGACAGATCCCAAGATTAAAAGCTTCAGCTCTAGGAGTCATTTGAGGTAAAGACAAACCTGTCTGGGGTTCAGAGATTCTATCCCCTGGGACAGGTAGAATGAGGTTGTAAAAACATTCTTGGGGGGCTGCTGTGCTCCAATAGTCCCCACATACTCACATGTATGGATGGAATGAATGCATCCCACTCAGGCATTTGCCTGCCTGGGATTTGAGGTTCATGTGCATTATCTGCTTGGTCATCAGCATCATCCCCTCCTTGACTGTCATCACCATCCGACATGGAGTCACCATCTGTCATCTGCGACAGTTCATACGAGGTCTCATGGAAGACTAGCTGAACATCTTGTACAACGGGCTGTGCTGAAACAATTGCATGACCAAGTTGGACAGGAGACAATGGCTCAGGCTGTGAGCTCACCAGTTCTGGTGGTATTACTGGCGGTAGTGGTGGAGGTGTCTGACAGAGTCTTTACTAGGTGAAGTTGCATTACTTGCTAGTAGTAGCTGTTCTTCTCTGTTTGGGAGTGTCCTACGGCTTAGGTTCTTACAAATGGTGTATTTTTGCAGAATGCCCAAAAGACAACTTGTGGATCAGGCACAAGCATCTTTCCTGCTCTATAGGACTCAAGGATTGAAGAGGTATTTCTGTCTTGGACTGTATGTCATAATGTGATAGATGTCTCTGGATCAACCACCCAACCACATCCCAAAAAAACTGAAAACTACATGAAGGCTCACTTCTAGATAAAACCACACGGTTTTACACAAGTACATTATTTTTCTGTCAATTGCTCCATGCATGTTTCTCAAGGTTTGGCCTTGTCTCATTACCTTTTTAATATCTGTGTGACACCTCTGGCTTCACTATGAACCTTTGACATTAGAATCTACAGCTATGTTGATGTTACTCATCTTTTAAGTAGACTTAGTAATACCCCCTAGGACACTTTCTCTTTACAGCATTGCCGAGTAGCCGCCCACTAATGAATGAGTTTCCACTTGGCACTTTACTCCAATTGGGCAGCCAAGTTTCAACTGTAGCATTATCATGTACATTTCATTTACACCAAATTCATGAACTGCCACCTCTATATACTCAAGATTACGAATTCCTATGCCTGTCTGCTGTTGTAGGTACATGTCTAGAATACTGGAATAGCCTTCATCCAGTCAAGATGATGACCAGTACCCTGATTGGGACATGTTTCACCTATTATGCATATGCTATACTAGTTATGTGTGTGTAACAGGCTAGTCTTTAGGTGTTTCAGTATTGTTCACTAATTTAGCATGGGAGGAATCCTGTTACAATTACAGGAAGACTACATAGATACATTCCTTCCAAATATCTCTGCTCTCCATTTTCCCTTTTCTCTAACTATCCCACGGTTCAGTCAATGTCACTTTGGTGGCATGGCCTTCTCTGTTCAAGCCCCTCGCATTTGGAACTTTCTCTCATGAAATATTCAGACCATTACTAACTATGTTGTTTAGGAAAGTCCTAAAACATTTCTCTTTCCGTAGTTTTTTTTCTGCTGTCATATTGCCTAATTCTTTGAACTGTTTTCTTTAATTTAATCTAGTGACAAGAGTCCCCACGGCATTAGAGTACTTTATAAATCGTAATCTAAATCTCACATTTCTAAAAATTCACCAGGCGTGCAGTAGAAATTCTGACAGTTGATGCCTCTGACGAGGGTTGGAGTTCTGAGTCCAGCCATCTGAGTGACTGGACATCAGGTCATAAAATGAGGTGATAGGCTATTGGTAGTCTATTATGGTTGTCTTCAATTTGTTTTCAATGTTAGTTTCTGTACTAGAATCACCACCGAGCATTCTCCAACTGACATAGGGGAATAATTCAAGCATGTGGATCTATGAAAAATCCAGAGTTCGATTATGTCAGGTTAGTCCTGCAGCTATTTGAGTTTAAAAAGGTTCTAATTTCTTGCTTCACATTTTGTCAGTCTTTCCCTTTCTTGTTCTACCTGCCATGGGTAGTTCTCAATGCCCTTCAAGTGTTTCTATAATGCAAACATCCTACAACTAAGTTTACTTGACCTGTTCTCCATTCTCCATTTGCACTTACAATCCTCTGTTTGTGGGTACTCGTCTAGCAATGTGGGCTCTTTCTTCCTGGACATGCTAGTCAATATTCTGGCTGTGAAAAAGCATTTGCTGATTAGCAATACCGTGAGATCAGTAACTTGGGCATATTTTTTGTTGTACTCGTTTGCAAGTAAGTCTCCTTCTCAAAACCCTGATTAGGAATTTTTTTTGCCAAGCACATTTAACAAGAATCCGCCTCCCCATTTTGGGCACCACATAGATGGACTGCTGTGATACACTGATTCCTAATAATTAGCCATTTCCAAATTCAACAGCACAAAGTCTAACAACTAATGACAATGTAACAAATTAAAGCACAAATTTCCATCTAACTTTAGACATTATAGACACGTTTGTAGATCACATTGCACAAATGTAAAACATTTATTAAAAATTAAAATACCATAGCAAATAATCATATAACTGTATACAGTAGCAGATACCTATGAAAATCATACTATAAAACATAAACGTAACAGATGCACCTGCATAGACAATTATAAATATGTAAACTGATAATGAATTTTAATAAAACATGACTCATCTCACATCTAACACCACACTACAAACACTACTAAAGGCATGATCATGATAACACATTGCATGTCCCAAACAAAAACAAGACACACAAAACAATAGTAGCTGACATCATTCTCTACAATGTCTCACAGCACAAGGGGAAGGGTGCAGAGCCCAGGGTGTGGGCTCTATTCATGTGTCCTCAGCAGTAATTTTCATCTGGTGTATGGATTTCCTCAAGTGATTCTTTTTTATTTGTAGATGTACACAACATAGGTGGATATCTCCAATGTATTGTACATCTGCATTTGGCAGATTTCCACCTACAATATGCCTATAAAGTGACTGGTAGTATCTTTACAGTATATGTTAAATAGTACAAGGGGGTGGGACATGTACTCCTATTACAAGGCATAAATCTCTACATAGAGTTGGTGAATTGTATTCAGATGGAGATTTGCATGCATGCCTAGGCGTACATCTACATACATGGAAAGTTCTTCCCATAGATTTACCTCTGTAAATTGGGCCAAGGCTAATAAGAGGTGATTCTTAACTCATCAAGTCTACAAATTCTAGTGGTTGTTTCAGCAGATTTATTAGCCTTAAGAGGCGACACAACAGAAAATGTTCTCTCTATTGAGTAGCATTCCAGGAGGGACATTGAGCTTCACAATTCACCACTGCACCCCATTCTTAACAAAAACATGACAATAGGTGGAAGCAATGAGGATTCACCAAGCTAACATTCAAAGGTTTTGGATATCTATTTCTAGATTTCATTCAGTAACAATCTAATGCATTAACATCTCTGGTGTTGGCTAGTGAAGTGACCGACTGCCCAGAACCCACTCATTCTCAAAATTGTACAAACACCTCTGCACATTTAGCTTCAGTGCCTTGATGTTTGAACATATCATTAACTGAAACGCATTGTGTAGACATATTCAGTCTTTTCAATCCTCACAAAATGTTCCATTTTGTTTTTTAATGTGGCTAATACCTTCATTTCATAGTTGGTCTGAGTACAGATGAAGGCATTGTAATATCTATATACGATGGTGCATTGTCCCCTTCACAAACTGTTAGCCAAACATGACTCCCCCCCACCACCCACTCATCCAGTACTTCTACTGTAAGCTGTGATATTACCTTTCCTTTCTTTGAGGATGTCAGGTCTGATTAAAGCTAGGGTCCTCTCTGGATCTGTTGTTCGTGTATTCTGTGTAGCAATGTCTGGTGTTTTGAAGTGGGGGAAAAAGAATGCCAGCTCCCTGCTGGCCTGCTCCCTGTCCGCGCTACCGTGGACGGCATTAAACATTACTTCTGTGCCATATTGGGCCCGGAGGCTGTCGAAAAGAAACATATTAGTCACGCTGAGTCAATAATTGTTCCTGTGTGTATTAAAAAGGCATGTTACTGTTGAGCATGTCTGACAGAAGTAGAGGACCACCACTGATATATAGCCAATATGTACAAGATGTGTACACATTACATGTGTACATACATGTCTACCTGGGTGTGTGAAGAACACAGAGGGCAAGGATGAAGATAACGGACCCGATTCACAGAACTAACTTGAGACAAAATCTTAAACTTACTACCATTTTGGTATTCACAGAAGGCACTTACTCATTTTGGTATTCACAGAAGGCACTTACTCATTTCGGTATTCACAGAAGTTAGGAGTCCTACCTTTAGGACTCCTAAATGCCTTCTGTGAATACCGAAAGTCTTAAAGTTAGGATTTTTCTCAGTTTAGGAGAAGTAAAGTTAGGACTCCTAATTTTAGGACTCTTAAATGCCTTCTGTGAATACCGAAAGTATTAAAGTTAAGATTTTTCTCAGTTTAGGAGAAGTAAAGTTAGGACTCCTAATTTTAGGACTCTTAAATGCCTTCTGTGAATACCGAAAGTCTTAAAGTTAGGATTTTTCTCACTTTAGGAGTATTAAAGTTAGGACTCCTAACTTTAGGACTCCTAAAGTGAGAAAAATCCTAAGTTTAGGATTTTGTCTTAAGTTAGTTCTGTGAATCGGGCCCAACATGTTTGATTGGTGGTTTGAGGGCTTTATTGGTGGTAGGATGGTACTTCATAGGCTCTGTCATACAGAACATGAACAAGTATTACCTACATATGAAGGAGTAAGGTACAATCTCCAAAGAAGCTGTTAAGGGATAGTATAGAGTGATTCTTCCTACAGTGTGACACGCCTCCCAACCCCCAATGTGCCCTCCTAATTCATGTTCTAATGCTGGGAGATGTACTGGCCTGAACAAAGAAATGTGAAATAGAGTCTGAAAGAAGCAACGACTTCAAAAACATATACTCAAAAAAATATATTACCTAAATATCTATAGCAACCAAACATAAATACTTTACTGCAAACATTTTGTAGAGAAGAGAAAGCTTCTCTAAGTTCTGATGTGCAATTGTTGTGTGGAGTATGTCAGCCGCAGAGCAAGGGAGCAGAGTACCAGCCTATCAGAGAAGGCATTGAGATCACAGGAAAATTCGATCACTAAGTTAGTTTGAGATAATATAAAAATGTGTGTAACAACCAATCAGTCTCTGTATAACTCATGAGACTTTGAACCACAAGTAGTTCATCTTATATTCCTAACAATACTTGGAAAACATCACATTTACTAGGCAAACGTTTGTCTCTCTGTCTCCAATGAAAGGAAGGTAGTTAAAAAAGGAACATGGTGAAAAGGAGTATTGGCTTGGCAGAGCAGACCAGTTTACCTGGCCTTGCCAATATCACACACAAATTTCAAACTAAAGAGAAATGTATTACACAAATATCAAAACCTACTAAAAAAGAATGCATGCCCCTGTACTACACAGCAGAATGGACAATGTAACTTACAGAACCACTTGATCTGAAGTTGCCTGTCGTACAATCATGAAATTCAAAGTTATTTATAATTCACAAATAATTAAATCCTGACTATCTTACAGATGTCTGTGGTTGTGCTTTATGTGGCAAAGGGGTATATAATGATATCAGTGTGTGTGTTTTGTTCTGATAAGATAAGAAGATAAGATAAGATGACAAGTGTAACATGTTCTTATGTGAATGGGACTTCAACACAAGGGGCCAGATGTACGACCAAGTATTTTGCGAGTCGCAAATTGCGTCGCAATTGCGACTCGCAAAATGCTATGTACTACAGTGTCTGAGATACTGTTAGCAATTCCCAATGGGGTCGCAAAATGCGAGGCTCATGAATATTAATGAGCCACTCGCAATTTGCTACCCCATTGGGAATGTCTGGCCCTCCCAGGGATGGTGGCCTACTGGGCTCAGCAGATCACCATGTCTGGGACTGCTTTTCAATGAAGCAGGTTTTTTTAATGCTGCCCATTTTCCTTAAAGGAAAATGGGATGCATTTAAAAATTAATAAAATTAAACGTTTCGTATCATTTTTTAAGGGCAGGCACCATTGCCTGCCCCTAAAAATATTTTCCCCTGCATTTGCAAAGGGGATGGGGTCCCCTCGGGACCCCTTCACTTTTGTGAGTGCATTACCACCCTCTTGAAGAGGGTGGTAATTTGCAAGTGTTTTACGACCGCAATTACTGTTGCAAAATATTCATACAGAGCTTTGGGGTTGCTATTAGGAAGGGAACGCCCCTTTATATTAACGACTTGCAATTCTTAAAAAGCGAGTTGCAGATAAATTACGACTCGCTATTTAGGAATTGTACATGGTCCTGTGATATTTTGCATGTGCAAACGGGTCGCGAACACGTTTGCGCATGCAAAATAAGGTCGCTTATGCAAAAAAAGGTGGCTTATTAGTGTGCACATTTTTTTTAAATGGTGAAAAATGTTGACTGTTAAAACTATTAACATCCATAAAATGAAAGTTAATCTAACAGAAGCTTTATTTTTTCGTATCACCTCTCAGGTTTCTCCTTTTTCGCAACTTCGACGTCAGTTGGGCCGATGAATTCCCTCCAAGCAGGGATGACGTCCTCATCTTCCTCTTTTGATGGCTTGGAAATGATCAGTACATGGCAGGGCCCACTTGACATAAACTGGACTAGCTCCTCAAACTTTTCCTGCAGGAATAAAAGTTCCACAGTAAATCAAGGCTATCACAGTAAGTCAGAGGTCTTCAAACTGGGGGGCGGACCCCTGGGAGGGTCTTAAGTGATCTCGGTGGGGGTGGGGGGTAGGGGGTGGGCGTCAGTCTCTGGCCAAAAGAAGCATCCTGGTTTAAGTGTTAAAAACATGAGCAGCAGTTAGCCACCTTGTAATGGGGCATCGCTAACAACTTTTGTCATTTATATGCTGACTGGGAGTATATGTAAACAAGCATTTGCAATGCAATAGGTCTCGCATTTGCAAGAGTTTAAAGCTACTGCCATTGCAAATGACAATGCCTTTTATTTATCTGTTTTGCTAATTAACACATAAATAAAAGGCATTGTCATTTACATTGCTAATAGCTCAAACTCTTGTAAATGTGAGCCCTATTCAAAGAAGCGGCTGCCATTGCCTCGGGCTGCTGGGAAAGTGAAAGCATGCATGGCATGCTCAATGTTGCAGGAAAGCACGTCGGGCATGCATAGGAGAAACTCAGTCAAGAAAATACACTTACAAACTAAAAAATATGTACCGTGTAACAACCGAAGTAAAAGGGCCAGTTCTCATGGGAGGTTACAAATGAGGACAAGGCAGTACTTAGGGACTAAAAAGCCTATTAACGAATCAGAAGCCAGCATTTACGAAGGGCAATGACACAAGCCAATGATAAATATGGGTTGAGAGTGGGTGGGCTTGTATTCCATACTCCAATACAGCAAGTAGCAGAACAGCGTATTAAAGCGGTTCTTAGCCCGCCTGGTGGCACCGAGTGACATTGGTACGGTGCGGGCCTGGGCTGGCGCTGTCTCGATGACATACCCGACGTCAATCAGTAGTTTTTCTGCAGTTTCCCTGAAGGAGGCCGCTGGCGGAGGCGGTCACAAAATGGCAGCGGTGCGGCTGCATTGAAAACTGAGCCAGAGACAAGAAAGGAACGGCACTATTGGCTGGGTGGCCCGATCGCTGGCGGTGTGGCTTAGGTGGCACAGCGGAGGCCCGATTGCGGACTGGCGGGGGCCCCCGCTTGAGAGGTCACAGACTGCTCGATCCTGCGCTGTAAATACGCTACAAGGGGCCGGCCTGCGGCAGAGTCGCTGCGGAAGCTGGAGGCGTGCGCCCAGGGGGGCTCCGACCCCCCTGGGGCTGTGCCGGAGGATCTGAAGAGGGAGCGGTGACATACGGCTGCCTGGCAAGGTGCGAGGGAGCGAAGGCGCTACTGTTCCTGCCGCGGTGAGTGGGGGCGGCTTGTCCCGGATTCCCGGGCCTTGGAGGCGGACGTGGGGCATCAGGCACGGCTGCGGCCTGCGAGCTGTGGCGGGAGCGGGGGTGCGCGCGGAGAGACAGCTGGGAGCTGCTGGCTGGAGCCTGCGTGGCATTGCTCGCTGCGCCTGTGGTGGAAGCGGCTGGACGGACTGCGGCTCTGACCAGGGGGTCCCTGCGGCTGGGAGATAACAAGCGGCGGTGCGCAACGGGCAGTGGTGAAGGGCTGAAACAAGTGTTGTTGCCTCCCTGGCAGGGCAACCTGAGGTGGTCCACGGGGTTTGGTATCCCCAATACAACTCTGGCGGTGAGGGAGTGCAGAGGAGGTTTGTGCCTGTGATAGCGGCCTGGGCAGTGTAGAATTTGCTCTGGACTGGTGCAGGGGGGAAGGCATACCCTGTGCAGGACCACAAGCGGTGGGACTTTCATGCTTGGGCCTCTTATTGAAGATCGAGGTGTTGTGTCTCTATTGTTGCCACCGTGCATGAGTGCAGGACTGGGATATTGAGCACTGGGTTGGATGACAGGCGTGGGACCTTTCCTTTGGTGCTCCTGCTTTGGCACCACTGGGGAACGATGGCACTCTGCGGGCTGGGGCACCCACGCTTCTGAGCAGTGATCCTAGTGGAGAGGGGAACTCCTGAGCTTGGCTGGAGTGGGTCTGGAAATTGGCTCTCTTCAGGCGATCAAGAAGCTGTGGGGTGCCTAGGAATATTCGGACATGCACTGGAGAGCCGGGCTATGGGGAAAACGAAAGGGAAGAAGGATGGGACGCACCAGTTATCGGACAGCAAAGCGCCAACCCCGACCGAATTGGATGCCCTGGAGGCACCCCAGGACCCTGGAATGCAGCAGCAGTTTGACCGCATACTGACGGCCATTGCGGATTCACGCATGGCCCTGCAGCAAGACACTGCGCAGGTGGTGACGGAACTTGGCCTCCTGAGAGCAGATCACTCTAAACTCGCAGATAGGGTGAAACAAGTGGAAGGAATACTCCAAGAGGTAACGCCAGCCCACACTATGCTAACGAACAAGATGACAGACGCCTTGGACCATATACTAGCATTGGAGAAACGTGCTGAGGATGCCAAAAGTAGAAACAGGCACAATAATATTCGCGTAGTGGGTCTGCCCGAAAACGTGGAGGGGTCGGACATAGTGCAGTATCTGGAGAACTGGTTGAGAACGGTGGTGGCTCCTGAGGGATTGACCCCTTTCTACAACCTGGAGCGCGTGCACAGGGTGCCTGGGAGGCCGCCGCAGCCAGGGCGTCCTCCTCGCCCGGTGGTGGCTCGCCTGCTGCAATATAAGGACAGAGACTGTTTGCTCCAAAAAGTGCGTACTGATGGCCCATATCAAGTTATAAACGGCAAAGTGACTATCTTTCCGGATTATACCTTGGAAATCCAGCGCCGCCGAGCGCCCTTCATGTCGATTAAAAAAGAGTTAAGATCAGAGGGACTTCAGTATTCCCTGTTGTTTCCAGCCAAACTGAGAATAATATTGGATGGTAGCACTCATTTCCATGACACTCCGGAGGAAGCATGGCCATGGCTGGAATCTTACCGGGCTGGAACGGATCGCATGGAACGCCATGCCCCGGAGTCTTCCGGGAACTTTCAACTTCAACTGCGCAAGTCGCAGCGGCTTCGACGGCGATGGCGGGAGCTGCGGAAACCAACGATATCACATACTGCAGTAGAACGGCATGGGGTGCTGGAGGCGGTGTCGGCTTTGTCGGTAGAACAGATGGTGCAGTCGCCGGAATGTACGGACTCAGAGAAGGACAAAGCACATTTGGACACTGAGACCTCAGAGGCGGACAGTCTCCGTTTGCCGAAGGTCACTCCAGCCACAGCAGATGGACTATTGGATGAGTAATGGTTTGCAGTCTGGGAGGTTGTTGCAAAACTGTTGTGAGCTGGGAGGAGGCTTGTGAACATTGCTGGTGGGCTTAGGTGTGTGTTGATTGTTAGTATGGTTTGGATGGGGACTAGCAGTTCTGTTCTAGGACCTGTTCTTGGGGAGGTGGGTGGGCTGGGGAGTTGGGAGTATAGTTGGGACAAGGGGGTCACCGGTGTGTTCACTTTTGTACGGAGCGACATGAGGATACTATTCTACTATGATGGCGGCGGTACCTGATTTACGCTATATCATTTGGAATGTAAGGGGGCTACACACAATGACGAGGCCCCATAAGATTCATGCGTATTTGGTTAGGAGAGGAGTCCATATAGCACTGCTTCAGGAGACCCACCTTACTAAAACAGAGGGCCTGGCATTACCGAGCAGGTGGAGGGGGCAGGTTTTTAGTACCTCATATTCGGCATTTGCAAGGGGAGCATTGATTTCGATAAGAACGGGGGTCCCTTTTCAGGTCACAAAACAAACTATATACCTTGAAGGCCGATTTGTAGTGGTTGAGGGGAGCTTACACGGTAGGGACATAGCTCTGTGTAGTGTCTATGCACCAAACATCGATCAGGCATGCTTCCTCGACCGCATGTCAGGCACATTGTCTCATGGATTGGCAAACCAGATGGAATTTAGTGGACATATGGTGAACCCACCACCTGCGGGACCGAGACTATTCCAACTTCTCAGCAATGCACAAACTACATGTTCGATTTGATGTAGTCTTATGTTCAGCATCGGTTGTGCCTTCCAAAAAGCACTCTGAATATCTTGCTAGGACACTGTCTGATCACAACCCGTTGTTGGTTACTATGCACTGGATGGCGGTGAAATCCGACATCCCCACTTGGAGATTGCGCCCTGAAACGTTCGACGATCCCGTTTTCCACAGGGAGATTGGAGAGGGGATAGTACATTATTTTAATGAAAATGCGGGGACAGCTTCCACTAGGGCTCTGGAGTGGGCCGCCTTTAAGGTGGTGGTGAGGGGGCTCTGTGTCAGTAAGCATGTGGGGGTGCGGAAGGTGTTGCTGCAGGATGTAGACAGGGCAGAAAGCAGATTACGGTCGGCTGAACAGGCACGGCCTGAGCATCCCGAAGTACAAGCAGAAGTAGTGGAGGCGAAGGAGGCAGTGGCCAAGGAGGTAGAGAGACTGCGCTGCTTTGATTATAAAAATTATGTTACAAAGGCTCATGCTGAAGGGGACAAGGTGGGGACGCTGTTAGCGTGGTTGGCCAATCCTACTACACGTGGCTCTCCAATCATGGTGCTGAAAACGCAAGATGGTAGTACCATCTATACTCAGTGAGAGATTATGGCTAGGTTTTTGGCTTATTATGAAACGTTGTATGAGAGCTCGCTCGTGGCGGGGGACTCAGACATTGATGTCTTTTTGGAGGGCGTGTCCCTTCCGCATCTGGAGGAGGAACAAGCGAAATGTTTGTGCCGCGATATAACAATTGAGGAAATTAGGAGTGCAATTAAGCATATGGCTCGCAACAAAACTCCGGGCGCGGATGGTTTGCCGATACAATTCTACTCGCAGTATGTGGATTTGCTGGCTCCGAGGTTGTTGGAGGTTTATATTGAGGCGCAGGACTTAGGTCAACTTCCTACGACGATGAGAGAGACGCTTGTTATCTTATTGTTAAAGCCCGGGCGGGAGGGTACAGACACGGGAGCCTATAGACCGTTATCGATGTTGACCACTGACTATAAGATCTTGAGTCGGATATTGGCGTCTCACCTCCTGCAGCATATAACCGAGTTGGTTCATGGGGATCAGGCTGGGTTTATTCCAACTAGACACACAGCCACTAACGTGCGGAGACTGTTAAGGATTTTGGGAGAGGACCATCCTGGCTCGCCTGGGGCCACGATACTTTCCATGGACATAGAGAAGGCCTTCGATAGTTTGGAATGGTTGTACCTATATAAGACTATGGGACGTTTTGGATTGGGAGATGCATTTGTGAATTGGACGAAGGTGTTTTACACTTCCACAGTGGCTAGGGTGAAAGTGGGGGCGTTAATTTCGCCCCGCTACCAAGTGTCCCGAGGGACAAGGCAGGGCTGCCCACTTTCTCCACTATTGTTCGCTCTGGCAAAAGAACCTTTGGCAGCGAGAGCTAGGTTGGGACAATGTGATGAGTGCCTGGAATTCAGAGGGGATCAACAGTATATCTCGCTGTATGCGGATGATCTCTTGATGTTTCTGGTGGATGCGGAGAGAGCACTGGCGGGGGCTGCTAGCTTGTTGTCAGTGTTTGGTGACATTTCATGACTAAGGGTAAATTGGGCTAAGACGTGTTTGTTCCCGGTGACTCCCGGCAGGCTACCACCTAGGTTATCACAAAAAGTGCGCTGGGAGTCGACGTGTCTGCCAGACCTGGGGGTGCATGTCTATCATAGGGTCAACAATCTGGTGGAAGGGAACATAGGGAGATTTGTGAGAGATCTGAAAGGCAGCATGGCATTTTGGTCTACGCTTCCATTGTCGTGATGGGTCGGATTGCATTATTGAAGATGGTAGCACTATCTAGGCTGCTGTATTTTTTTAGAACGTTGCCCATCTGGATACCGGTTCTGTCTTTAAATTACTGAAAACCATGATTGTGGGGTTCCTATGGGGTTCTGGCAGGCGACGGGTGGCTCTAACAACGCTGGTACGACTGAAGGTAGAAGGCGGGCTAGCGGTTCCTGATTTGGAGCTTTATTATTTGGCAGCTCAACTTCAGGTCTTGACGCAAGCAGTTGCAATGGAATTTAGAGGCCCTGAGAATTTGAGAGGTACAGGGATTCCGAGGCATGTTCTCTCTTTTATAATATTACAACAAAAGCTTAACCTTAGGGATCTCTCATTAGAAGAGAAAACGTTGCGATTATGCTGGAATCGCAGCCAACGTAGGGCAGGAGTGCTGCATCCATATGCGCCTGAGATACCATTAGGGCTGATTACCGCGTTGCCCCATGGTGGGGACTGGTCGTCCTTGATGAAGTGGGAGCAGGCCGGGATCCAGGTACTGGGGAATTTATACAAGGATGGTGAATTACTGACTTATCAGGCATTACAGGAGAGGTATGATCTTCCCGGGGAGGATTTTTGGTACACGCCGCTCTAGTGTATGCTATTCGGAAACATTGGAGGGAGGGTTTGGTGGAGCCCAAAACAACGATGGCGTGTCAGTACGTAGTGATGGCAGCAGGGATATTTAAAGCAGTCACATGCCTTTATTCAAGAATGCTGAATGAGGGATTGGCCCCACTGGATACATTGCGACTAAAATGGGAGGCAGGCATTGGGAAGTCCATACCGGAGGCTACATGGGGACACATTCTGCGTAAAAGTACTAGGAACGCAAGGTTACAACTGGTCCACTTCTTTATACTACACAGAGCATATTTGACACCGGGTAAGATTCAGAAGTATTTTAGGGTTCATGGTGCGGCATGCCCTCGGTGCGCAAGTGAGGGGGTGGAGCTAGAACACATGCTGTGGGAATGTCCAAAGCTGGGGGATTATTGTGACGAGGTGGTAAGCCTGTTAGCTGCAGTCACTGAGCGTCAATTAGCTTTAGATATGGCAACGTGTATATTACATTGGTTTCCTCATACCTCCAAGACAAAAGTGACAAGTAAATTTATAGATATGGGATTATTACTGGCAAAGAGAGAAATAACAATGCACTGGAAAGTCGAAGGAGAGTCCAAACAGCAAGAGGTGGAGGGCTGAAATGGCAAAATGGGCTAGTAGCGAGAGTGTTATTAGATTTCAACAGGCAGGACGCTTGAACAGCGAGAAAGCCCTGGACCCGGCGAAAGCATGGGAGACATTGGTGCAATCTCTATCCGCCCAACAGTTTGAGAAGGAGTAGTTGTCAGAAGGAGTATTTTAGGGAGGCCCCTTGTGCGACAAGTGTGGGAAATTATTGGATAGTTGCTGGATCAAGAAATGTGCTTTATATATGGTACTTGATATGATACACACCGGTGAGGAGGGAGGGGGTTCGTTTTGATTGGGATTAGGAATAGCTCTGGTAAGTGGATTCAGACACTCTATACTGAGAAGCATAATATAGTTGACATATGATCTGCCCCGCCATCATCGTATTATGGAACTGATGTATGCTTTGATAGCTTAAGAACTGATGGGATGGGACTGAACTAGTATTTGAATCGGAGTGTTATGTGTCTGTACCTGTCGACTGTACAGTATGTTGCAATGTTGATGGAATGCAAACAATAAAATATGTTTAAAAAAAATAAATAAGCAATACTAATTTCTGTTTGAGACATGCAGGTGGGTGTCAAATAGGCACATATCACTTCTCCTATTTCGAAGAACCTTCCATCATAAATGCCTGAATAATAGTGTTTTAAATACATGAAACCAGGCCTTTGACGGCACAGACTGAGGCATACTGAAAAAATACATTCTGTTCAAGTTTGGGTTAAAAAATCAATTCATAAGGTGACTCTGGGGAACTACCAAAGCCATAAAGCTAAAGTGTGTGATAGTGACCAACACTCTGGTAAGTTCCTTATCAGGAGGGGGAAGAGACAGGGGTTCCCTCTCTCCCAGCTTCGGTGCGAGCTGTGTCTCCATGGAGCGACAGGCAAAATGAATCACAGATAATGATCTAATAGATGTCATCTGGAGGGAAGAGGGTAATTGAAACTTCAGATTTTTTCAGACAGTGCCTATGACTTTTTCTACACACCTAAATTGAGGAACTGCTGCTGTAAATACAGGTACCCGAAAAGGTGTCAGCCTTCAAGATAAACATGGGTAATCCAGAAGTCGGGGTTGACTTTAAACCCGGATAGGTTAGTGTAGGAAACATAACTCTGCCTTTGGCAAGCCACATACCATCTGACATCAGCATCATTCTCCATGTAACTAATGAGGTACAATTGAAATAGCTATGATAACACTCTTTCAAGAGGATGCTCTCTCTAATCGCATATTCCTAACTATGCCCATCTCTCCTAGTCCAAGTAGACATGGAGTGTCACAGACAGATTGAGGACATTGACTGCTTGCAAACTCTAGCTTGGAACATTATTAACTCTTAAATGTACAGTCTACAGAATGGGGACGGAGGCAAACTGTGAGTAATGTGCGTATAGCTAGAGCATTCAGAAACATTATTATCGAAGGTAAGTCTCCTGTCCTTCTGATAGGTACTTCGAAACATGGACTTTTCACCCTGTGAATCAATATCAAATCAATGCTCTGCAGAGGAAGTGGGTCTTAGGAATGGACATAACACTGGGAGGGTCCTATAGGACCACAAAGCAAAAGGACTATCCCTGCAGACCAGTCAATTGATACTATAGCTATACCTAAACATGGCCAGACCGCTAACAAAAAACTTGTCTTACTGTCTGATCTTCTTAATAAATATTGAAGTGATTGTGTTAGCAAAAGATAATTACTAACAAGTTGTGAGGCATGATCCATATCAGGGGCCTCCAACAAGTAGCTTGTGAGCTACTAGTAGCTCATCGGCACTCTCAATGCAGCTCTTAGAGGTGAATCTAAGCCCAGTACTTCATTCAGAAGGTCTCTTCATAGTAAAGAGGGCAGAACTGCTCCTTTCGACCCTTACACCACCAGCCAAACCAATGGCAAATATTCATGATATGATCCAAACACACAAAGTTGGTCTGTGGGGTCTGTTACCTGATCGTTTCTCTCCACTCAATCTAGCTAGGACAAAAGCAGATCATCATGATGTAGGGTCTGCTTTGTCAGTCACACAATGTATGTGAACAATGGGTCATGAAAGTAGAGTACCAGAAGTAAACTGAGCAGTATCCAATGCTGACCCACCAACACATGAGATTGCAGGAGCCAGATTGAAAGTGTTAGTAAGACGCATGGTCAGCCCACAAGTTGAGGAGAGCTGGGTATTATTCAGAACTGAGACAATTCAGTGCCCATGTGCATTAGTCAGTGTATATGCACATTTTGGCACATTAAAGGCATCCTTAGTTATGGCGAGCTTCCAAGCCTATGATTGTAATACCTGGCCATTTGAAGCAGAATGAGGCGTTTGGATGTAAGTACTCAATGAAAATTAAAAGCTGATGTTTGTGGACTATGTATAACTTAAAAAATGAAAACTAATCTTGACAAGTTTTTATTTTAGAAAACAAAATTCTGGAAAATTGAGTTTGCACAAAATAGAAAGTGGTATTAATTATTTGGGTCAGATGTATCATCATTACAGTTTGCGAGTCCTTATAGTAAATTTTACCGACTCACTATTAAGGACTCGCAAAATGCAATGTATGTAGGTTTTTGCAATTCCTACATATTCCTTTTGCGATTCGCAATTAAGGAACACCTTCCCATTAATTCCTATGGACCTAGAGGCCCATAGGAATGAATGGGAAGACATTTGCAATTTGCGATTACCCAATAGGTACTCGCAAATTGCGAATGCAATTTCAAGGTGCAAGGGTGCCAGAAGGACATCCTATTGCACCCCAGAAATATGTATATGTGCACATGTGGCACCACATGGCACTTTGAAAAAGGCCAAAGAGTGAATTTTTCTAGGAACTTGCAAATTACCACCAACTTGAAGTTGGAGGTAATTTGTGATTCCTTATATGAATTTGCAAAATAGGGAATCGCAAATGTTGTGATTCCTTATTTTCCGAGGGCCTTTTGGGATGATAAATCCCAAAAGGCTTTTTCCTGTTCGCAAACGGCCAGATTCTGAGAATCGGCCCATTTGCCAACGGGAAAAAGGCTTGATACATCTGGTCCAAGATGATTTGTTTGTTATCTTATTAATTAGTTGGAGGCATTTCATATTTATAATTTTTTTCGTGGCCTTTCTGCTGGTAACCTCGCTCGAAATGCTTAGGTGGTCATTATTGATAGTCCTGGTTAGGGTGGTAATAGTGTAATTTTAATATATGTGGTCACTATTTAAAAGTAATAAAATGTGCTAGTAGCTTCGGGGAACTTTCATTGACAGGAAATAGCTCTTCGTACTGCAAAGATTGGAGACCCCTGATCCAAATATTGGTTCGTAAAGACCTAAGCAAATTTATGCCAGGCCACAGCACTCTACATTTCCTACGGTGATTATACCTGATCACAACCAGAATAAGTGAATTTGAGGATCTGTGTGCCTTTATTATGATTAATTCTGATAAGGTGTTCATCTCTATTAGTTGATATTTCTTGCATCAAATGCTGTCCATTGTGAACTTCAATCCCTGTTTCCAAAGGTTTGCTGAGACCTTGTTTGCATCCAAATATCCTCAAGTTCTGCTTAACAGTTCTCTATCCTCGCCATTTGCAATAGAAATGGGCCCAACGCAGGGCTGAACCCTGCCCCTTCTTTTAATCATATTAGTGGTTAAGCCCCTGGCCTATTGGAGAAGGAAGGAACAATGTGCAAGTGTGTCGTTTGTGCTGGGAAAACGTCATGAGAGGCAGATTGCTCTATATGCAGACAATCTAACTCTTGTTTTTCTATAAAACCTGCTATGTCTGACCCTCGCCAGATGCAGCTGCTGAAGATTTATAGCGAGGCATCTGGGCTTATACTTTATTGGGACAACCTTGCATATATTACAGTACAAGGTGGGGAAGATGTCAGAGCCTGGACAAGAGCCAGATACTCAATGCCAGAAGGCTTCAAATATCTAGGCTGATATATTATAGTATATATATTATAAGAAGACTAAATCAAAAATATAGCTCCACTCCTAGGCCATGTCCAGAGATATATACAGACATGGCATTGCCTCCCTCGTACAACAGAAGGCAGAGGAGACATGTTCAAAATTATACTGCTCCAAAAACTGCTTTATACTTTGAAAAACCTCCCCTCCATACTTCCAAATACTTTTTCCTGAGGTTTAAGGCCCAGATTCAAGCGTTCCTCTGGGCTGAAAAGACACACTGGGTCTCTAATTGACAAGTGCATCCTGTCTCTATTCAATGGAGGCCAAGGCAAAGCATAGTTACAATTGTATTGCCTTGCATCTAAGCACTCTCAAGCACTGGATGTTTGGCAACTGGGATAATCCTGCATATAGATTCAAATTAGATTTAATGAACGGGACAGAGATGTTAAGAATGTTACTTCTCTATCCTACCCTATGCAAGTGACCATAGCTATCTGGACTAACACCCTGAAACTGATTAAATTGGAGACGTAGTATACTAGGGAAACCCTGCTTTAGCAGGGGAGTTGCCTGCAACAGGTAAAGAGTCAGAAAGGGATTCTGAGCTTGGGACTAAAGAGGCATTTCTAAGCTGGGTGGATTGTGCATCAAATTCTTTGACGAGTTGAAGGGCAGGTTTGACTTACATATACTAAGTTCTATTGTTATTTACACATTCGTCATGCTTTAAAATTTTACCCAAAATATTTATCGACCTACCAGACTTCAGCTCTCTTGAAGCCAAATCAACCATAGAATCCATTGTTAAGAAGGACTTTTTCCAGATTTACAAATCTTTGGTCTTAAACATTTGAGATCCCCTAGCGCAGCAGAGGAATATGTGGGAGGCAGGGCTGGGGATATTACATGATGCCAACTGACCAGAGCTGTGTACAGCGCACCAAACGTATGGCTGTCTCATCCCACTTGGACTTATATGATTCAGATACTTGCACTAGGTTATTACAACCCTATCAGACTGGGTCGCATGTAGAGAGGGTTTTTTTATTTTTATTATTTTAATGTGTTTTAGTTGATATATTAATTTTATGTGTTACTACTGTTTATATGTTATTAATTGCATTTAACATTTAGCTTGTAAATGTAGGTGATTTAGAGTTTTTTTTATTTCATTTTTAATAGAGTTCATAGTGTTGTAGCGGGTTGTTGGGTTTGTAGGTAAGATAGATTGGGAATTTAATTAGGTAATAATTGATTAAGAATTATTTAATACATTTTATTTAATTATATGATTGATATTTATTCAGTGAATTATGCAATACAGATTTATCTTCATTACATGTTATTTGCAGGCTGTTTGCTCTGTAGAGGAATAAGGTGGAAAGTAACAATTATAAATTAATTATTAATTGTAAATTAACAAGTTGCCGACCTTTGGTAATGCCTTATTTGGTAAAGACTCTATCAAGCTGCATTTTCCACATTTGAATAATCCCCAGGACCGGATCCAGAAACTTTTGACAGGCTGGTAGATGGCGTTATTTAGCTCCAAGGGACATCATCCCCACCAGAAGTGACATGCGCAGTGCCTATATAGGTGTCACCCCAGAGTGCTGACATCAGTTTCTTTTTGCAACTTTCCACATCAGAAGTGTGGAGCCATGAGGAACACTGGCTACTGGTGTGCTAAGCTATGGCCCTTAAAGTGGTAAATCCTTTACCCAATAATCCGTTTGAAAAGCAGGGAGGATGGGAGGGTCTGTAAGGAATCTGCTGCTAGATAGTCCCAAGCGCATAAGGCATTACTGAAGTTAAGTAATGTATTCATCTGTTAAAGACTTCTAGTTGCAGGTCGCTACATTACAATAGATACCAGAGCAATACCTCCACAGAGGTGGAGCTGCAACATGAATTAGACAAAAAAGTCCTGTAGACCAAAAGGGCAAGGTAATCATAACACATGACCTGAGTGGCCAAGCAGTAGTGCTTCGTAAACATGTGAAAGTGGCCCACGTTGCTACCTGACAGATATCCAGGCCAGGAACTCTGTGGGCTAATGCAGTGGTCATAGCTTTGGGCTCCGGTAGAGTGAGTGTGCAAACCTTCAGGTGATTGCTTTTTGGCCACTGCGAAGCAAAGTTTGATGCAGAGCGCCATCCATTGCAAGATGGTCCACTTCGGCACTGCCTTCCCTTTCTTGACTCCGATATACCACATTTGATCATCCACCCGAAACTCACAAGTGAAATCAAGGTAGAATGATAACACTCTTTTTGGGTCCAGTTGGTGGAGTCTCTCATTTTCTTTAGAAGGGTGAGGCGAAGCGAAGAATGTAGGCAGGCCTACAAGGAAAGGATTAACAACCGTTGGGAAGAAGGATGCTGAAGTTCAAAGGACAAGTTTGTCTGGGTAGAAGCTAAGGTATGGAGAGTTGGCAGACAGAGCCTGCAAATCACTGACCCTCCAGGCAGATTTTATTGCCACTATAAAGGCCGTTTTGATGGTTAGAAGTCTGAGTAGGCAGTTGTGGAGCAGATCAAAGGGAATGCACATGTAAGAATCAGGTTGAGGTCCCACTGGGGCATTATAAAAGGCACTGGTGGAAACACATGCAGGAGACTTTTAAAGAACTTATTTACAATCAGGGATTCGACGAGGAATGGCTGATCTGCAATTACAGAAATGCTGAAATGCGGAGAAATATAACACTTTAACGTTCCCAAAGCAGAGCCCTGTTGGACCAAGGAAAGAACAAACAGAAAAACTTGAAGACAGGTCAGTTGGCTGCTTCCATAGTTGTCCTTCATCAGGAGGAGTTTTTTTTATCATCCATTTGTCGCTAAGACACCTTTGGGTAATTGATTGCTTTATAAAATGATTTCATTCATTCATTCAATGGAGTGAAGAGGATCAACATGTTCAGCTGTACACCACGTCACCAACATGTTCCAATGGCAAGAGTATACGCATGGCTGCCAAAATAACATTGCAGACTTTGGGTGGAAGGTTGAAAGCTGTCAATCTACAAACATGAAGGCAAAGCATTTTCAGGTTTGGGTGCAGAACCCTGCCCTGTTGCTGCGACAGAAGATCCTACCGGAGAGGCAGCCTGCCGGAGGACTGATGATGATGCTTAACAGCCCGGATACCAGATTCTCTGTACCCAATCCGGAGCCACAAGAGTCAGGTCGTTCCTGATTTTCTTGAGAACTCTGGGCAGCAGTGGTATTGTCAGAAAGGCATAAAGGAGGCCAGAGTTCTACTTGAGAGGAAAAACGTCTCTGAGCAAGAGATGACTTGGAAACTCCAGAGCGCAAAACTGCTGACATTGTGTGTTCTCAACAGTTGCCAACAGATCTACCCAAGGGTCTCCCACTCTTGAAAGAGTCATTGCACCACCTCCGGATGGAGACGCCATTCACGATCCACTAGGAATCAACAGCTGAGTTCATCCACTAAGGCATTCCTAGAGCCTACCAGGTGTTGAACCATGAGGGATATGCCCTGATGATCCATCCACGTCCAGAGGTGTAGCGACTCCTGACAAAGGGTCCATGACCCCACCCTGCCCTGTGTAATGCAGTACCACATGGCAGTGGTGTTGTCCATAAACACCTGCACCAGTCTTTCCTTGATTGAAGGAAGAAAGGCTTAAAAAGCCAGACAGATTGCCTGAAGCTCAAACAGATTGATATGAAGCTTGAATCCAGCCAGAGACCAGTCCTCTGATCTCCACCTCTCCCAAATGCCTCCCAGGCCCCAGACTAGTGCATCTGTCACTTGTTGGGGAAAGGAGATGAGTCTGCCAGTGACCCAATCGTCGTTCGTCAGCCACCACTGCAGGTCTTTTGCAGTTTCCTTCGAGATCTGGACCATGTCAGAGAGATTTCCCTGATGCTGTACACACTGGAACCTTGGGTTCCACTGCAGAGCCTGCATATACTAATGGGTATGTGTCACAAGCATGATGCGGAGTCAATGAGGCCCAGCAGCATCAGAGTAAGCCTCCCCGAAATCCAGGATATAGGCTGAAACATCAGTATCATAGCCTGAATATCCTTAACTCGCTGTTATGGGAGGATAGGCCAGAACCTGCACTGTGCACAGAACAGCTCAGATGAAGGGGAGCGTTTGAGAAGGAGTCTGGTGTGACTATGGGACATTCATAGCGAACCCCAGAGAGTGCAGAAGGTTGGCCATAGTCTAGAGATGGGGGATGATTGCCTGGGACGAGGTCCCCTTCAAAAAAACAAGTTACTTACCTGTAACTTTGGTTCCCCAGTATTGGTACTTTCATAGATTCCCATGCTTTGTATCATTACCCTAGGCCTCATATCATTTTGTAGCCTATCTGCCGCTTTTTGTAAAAGAGACCAAAAATATTGTAACAACCAATCAGAGTAGCCTCACCCCATAGAACCTTCCTGAGAGAGCCCCAGAGCCTCAGATTTTCGTAGCTGTTGTGTAAAAGTAATTACATTTGCTGAAGGCTGAGCTTTCCCAGGGGAGGCGGGTGGGCGCATGGGAATCTATGAAAGTACCAATACTGGGGAACCAAAGTTACAGGTAAGTAACTTGTTTTCTTGCCCCAGTATTGGACTTTCATAGATTCCCATGCTTTGTATCAGAGTAGCTAGCACTAAGCCACAAATGCACATTTTGTTACATGCATAACAGCATAACACAGTATAAGCATTATCATCAAATACAAAATGTGCAATAAAGGAAGGAGCATTAGAAGGGAAAGCTCACCGCTCACAGGAATAAAATCCTCAGGACTGGTTGGTCGACTGCTGCGTCACTTCTTGTGGAAGAATCCAAACAGGTAGCTGCCCTACAAATGTCCTTGATAGGGACACCAGAGAACAAAGCTGTAGACGATGACACTGATCTCGTAGAATGAGCCTTGATCCATCCTTTCAGCAGCTTCCCTGCCGCCTGATGACAGAACTGAATTGTGCTGGCAATCCATCGGGATATCCCCTGCTTTGACAGGGGTAAACCTTTTCTTGGAGCGCCAAAAGCGACAAAAAGTTGCGATGTCTTCCTGAATGCCTTTGTACGTTGAAGATAAAACTTTAAGCATCTTTGGACATCCAAAGTGTGGAGAAACCTCTCCGCCAGAGATGAAGGTCGAGGAAAATAAGACTTCAGCACTATAGGTTCGTTTAGGTGAAAATCTGAAGGGACTTTTGGGATAAATTTTGGATTTGTCCGTAAAATCAAAGACTCCTTTTTGAACTGCAAGAAAGGTTCAATAATCGTGAGAGCTTGAAGCTCTCCAATCCTCCTAGCTGTTGTTATCGCTAGAAGAAAAGCAACTTTCCATGACACAAACTTCATGTCAGCTTTATGGATTGGTTCAAAAGGATCCCTCATGAGATGGGTAAGGACCAGGTTGAGCTGCCAAATCGGAGGAGGAGGTCTCACCGGAGGGAAAGCTCTGAATAGACCCTTCAGGAATTGTTTGATCACCCTCGCGGACGAAAGAGAAGGACCAGAGGTTGTTCGCCTGAAACTAGAGATCGCTGCCAGATATACCTTAATGGAGGAGTGTTGAAGACCTGATTTTGCCAAAGACAATATGTACGGTAAGATCTTATGAGGAGCCGAAGTAAAAGGATGAAGGTTTTTCTTTTGGCACCATGCACAAAAACTCTTCCATTTTGCTCGATAAGTCCTGTTTGTACTAGGAGCCCGAGCTTGAGCTAAAATGTCCTTGCAATCTTGAGGAATATCTAACGCATTGAACTCCCGGTGTTCAGGAGCCAAGCTGTCAATTGCAAAGAGCTCGGGTCCGGATGCATCACTTGGCCCTGGGACATTGTCAGCAGGGTAGGAATGGGGCATAGGAAAACCCGATGACCCCGAGACAGAAGGAGGAGCTCTGTGTACCAAAACTGGCGGGCCCAAGCCGGGGCTATTAAAATCATGGTGCAGGGTTCCGTCTTGAGTTTCCTCAGTAACCTTGGTATCAAAGGAATCGGTGGAAAGGCGTAAAGAAATGCACCTGACCAGGCTATCGAAAGGGCATTCCCCAATGACCCTCGATGGAGATACCTGCTTGCGTAGAGTTGGCATTTCTTGTTCTCTGGGGTCGCGAACAGGTCTATAAGAGGAGTGCCCCAACGAGAGAATATCCTTTCGAGAGTCCCCTGATCCAATTCCCATTCGTGGGAGACCGACCTTAGGCGGCTCAATGAATCTGCCTCCACATTGAGGGAACCTGGAAGGTGTTCTGCAGAGAGACAAATCTGGTGATAAATAGCCCATTCCCAGATCTCCTTTGAAAGAAGCTTGGATTTTGTTCCGCCCTGCTTGTTCACATAATGCATGGCCGTCGTGTTGTCTGTAGGCACTGGAACCGTAGAACCCCGAATCTTTGGAAAGAAAGCCTGAAGAGCTAGACGATTTGCTCGCAGTTCCAGTAAATTGATATGAAAGGTGCGAAGCTCTAGAGACCAGTGATCGCTCACTTGAAGATCCTGTAATGTTGCTCCCCAGCCTTCCAGAGAGGTGTCTGTGGTTAGAACTAACGGAGAGGGGGGAACCGTGAAGGAGAGACCTTCCTCGATATTGCTTGCTATGGTCCACCACCTGACTGCTTTCTTCATGATAGGAGTTATCTTTATCTTGTCCTCGAAGGACCCCTCTGCTTGACGCCATTGCATGTCCAGTTGTTCCTGCAGGGTACGCATGTAAAGCCGGCAGTGCGAAATCAATGCAATGCAAGATGACATCGACCTTAGAAGGGACTTGTACTGACGGACTGAAAGAATTTGTTTCCTTTGAAATCGGTTGGCAGCAAGAATCAGTTTGTTTTTCCTCTCCTCTGAAGGAAAAGCTCTGCAATGAGCAATATCCAGAAAGGAACCCAGAAATCTTGCTGACCTGGACGGAAGAAGAACCGACTTGCTTCTGTTTAGACCCAGACCTAGATGACTGAATAGTTGAATACAATCCTCGACTGCTTTTAGAGCATCCCGAGAAGAAGGAGCTTTTATCAGCCAGTCGTCCAGGTAGGGAAACACCTGCAGAGACTGCCTTCCGAGAAAAGCTGCCACTGGTGCCAATACCTTTGTAAATATCCGTGGTGCTGATCTTAGTCCGAAAGGTAGGACTTTGAACTGAAAGTGGCTCTTGGTTACTGTAAAGCGAAGATACCTCCTGTGGGCCGGATGAATGGGAACATGAAAATATGCGTCCTCTAGATCTAGAGTTGCCATATAATCGCTAGGAATTAGGAGACGCAATATATCCTGGAGAGAAACCATACAAAAAGAGAGTTTTATGAGATAGGTGTTGAGCTCCCTCAGGTCTAGAATTGGGCGCCACTTTTCTTCCGTCTTGCGAACCAGGAACAACCTGGAATAGAATCCTTTCCCTCGTTGGGTCTGAGGAACCGATTCTATCGCCCCTTTGATGAGAAGCTGTTGAACTTCGAGACGTAGAAGATTTAGATGTTTCGATTCCGTGGCGTGAGGAGCTCTGGATGGTGGAAACTCTTAAAACTCTAGTGTGTGGCCGAATTGTACGATGTTGTGCACCCACCGATCCGTGTAATAATTTTCCAGTTGTGGAGGTATTGTGATATCCTGCCCCCCACTGATGTTACTAGAGGGGGAGGAACAGTAGACAGAGCCATGAAGCCGGTATTGACGTTTAGGCGTATCTCTCCCCTGACGTCCCTGTCGTCCTCTTGGTGGTTGGCGAGAGAAAGACGCAGATTGACCTTGGCGCTGTGAGTATTGGGGTTTGTATGACTGAGAGGACTGTGAGTAAGAAGAGTAGTGCTGTTGGTTGCCCCCTCTATACTATGAAAATCCTCTCCCTCTCGCACCTCTGAAAGGAACTTTGCGCTAATGCAATGTCCCCAAGGACCTTGCCGTGTCCTTCTTGATGTCTTGAAGGGCATCATCTACATGCTTTCCAAAAAGCATTTCTCCGTCATAAGGTAAGTCCAAGATCTTATTTTGAACTTCCTGGCGAAACCAGGTTGCCCGCAGCCAGCCCTGATGCCTTAAAACTGCTGAACCCACTACAGCTCGGAAAGCGGTAGTTGCTATGTCCATAGCACAATCTATCACCTCTGAAGATGAACGCTCCCCTTCCACCAGTATCTTTCTGGTCTCATCTTTCGCACTATCTGGAAGTTGGTCAACAAACGGGGATAAATCGCACCACATCTGGCGATCATATCTACCCAAGATAGCAAGAGCATTAGCAGCTCTAACCAGCAGGCTAGCCATAGAAGAGAACCTTTTTCCCACATTGTCCAGACGTCTCCCTTCCTTGTCTGGCGGTGTCGTAAGGGGCGCGATGGATTCTTGGACTTACTTTGCGCTGCCTGGGAAATAACTGAGTCCGGCTTCGGTTGACCAGTCAGGCAAGCGGGACTGCTTTCTGGAGCTTTATACTTCTTCTCCAGCCGGGGAAGAACCGGGATGACTGTAGCAGGATTCTGCATCACCTTAGTACCTTCCGACCACACATGTTCAATTATCGGTATTGAACGGATGGATTTTCTATAAAGCTCTTTGAAGTCATAAAGAAAACAGTCTGATTGCACTGACGTAATCGGAAGGCCAAATCTCTTGGACGCCCTCTCCATAAGATTATGGAAACCTCCAGTGTCTGCTGGAGGGGAGGTAGCAGTATCCGGCACTGGTGAAGCTGGTTCTTGAACAACATCATTGTCCCAACCTCTATCGGGGTCATGAGGTGGATCTACCTGAAGATCTTCATCAGATGAGACATCATCCTGAATAGTCACAACCTCCTGATGGCTTTCTCTTGGTTCTGGTTCCGAAACTCGAGAAACCATAGGTGTCACTGCAACTGCCAGAGCAGATGGAGAAGGAGGATGCGCTTTCTGGTCTGAGGGTTGTGACGGAAACCTTTTCCTGTAGTCTTGTAGCATCATCTGTAAGTCCGTTATAAGAGAGGACGGCATTGCCACCATATCCTGACGCGATTTTTGTGGAGGCCTCTCTTGTTGAACAAAATGGCGTTCTTCTGTATAGTATTCCTCAGAATCCGAATCATGATATTTTACTTGGAGTTCGGATGAGCTATAAGCATCCCCATAAGGACCATCTTTATCATCATCAGACTCCTCCTCAAGAAGCAAAGTTTGAGGTAAGGGTGTTACACGGCGAGGAGATGTCATCTCTGGAGTGATTTGCTGCCTCTTTATAGAGATGTGGACCCTTTGAATCGTCGACGACTTCGTCGACGGACAGGTCGTCGACCGGAATGCCGGCGAAATCGTTGTCGATGGGACAGCTCGTCGTCAGAATCATCATAGCTGTCGTCGTCGTCGCTGCCCTCGACACTATCTTCGTCGTCATTATCGTCGACGTCAAAGACGTAAACACCATCATCAATGAGCAGGAAACAGGTACCTTAAACATCGACGAAGATATCAATGCAGCCGCCGTCGACGAAGCTGCCGTCGACGGGCCCGTCAACGGAGCTGTACCTGAACCCAAGTCCTTTTTGGAAGTTGTGGTCGACGTACCAGATGAGTTCGTCGTCGACGGACGTGGTTTCTTGTCCGATCTTCCTTCCTGAGGGACAGCAGAAGGTTTCTTGAATCCCTTCTCCTTTTCAGATGGTGGAGAAGCAACAGAAAGACTTTTCTGTATCTTCTTAGATGACTGTGTCTCCTCAGTCTGTCCCAGCCGATCCTTTACACCTCGGTGAGGAGATTGTTTGGTACTGGGCCTTTCAGACCTATCAGAGGTCTTTTCTAAGGCCTTAACAGGGGGCTCAGTAGAAGTTGAAGGGGAGGACCTACCCCTTTTCTTGGATCTTCTGGAGGACGCAGCTGAGGAAGAATCCTCACTGTCAGATGACAAAACCTCCTTGCGTGACTTCATTTTCTGCAACCAAGTCAACAAGCGGCCTTCCCTGTCTCTCAAGGTCTTCATAGAAAATGTTCTGCAGATCTTACAATTTGTGGCCTTGTGATCTGGGTACAAGCAGTAGATACAGTCTTTATGCTTGTCCTCAACAAACAGCCTCTTCTTTGAACAGGTAGCACAAGCTCTAAATAAAGCCTTATTCTCCTTGTCAGACATAGTAAAGTTAAAGAAATGGAAAAAATTCCAAACTGAAGAGAAATCTGAGCAGAGCTCAGTGGAGACTCCCTAAGCACAATGTGCGGTGGAAAATCTGAGGCTCTGAGGCTCTCTCAGGAACGTTCTATGGGGTGAGGCTACTCTGATTGGTTGTTACAATTGTTTTGGTCTTTTTTACAAAAAGAGGCGGATAGGCTACAAAATGAGATGAGGCCTAGGCCTTTCTTTCTCTTTTGTACCTACTGCTATGGTATTTTTATGTTACTGAGGCTCCCATTCCGACGACGGGGAATGATACAAAGCATGGGAATCTATGAAAGTCCAATACTGGGGCAACAGTCAATTGCCAACATAGGGGAAAACTGTCATCCTTGATCTCTGTATATTCATTGCAAACACCTCCATCACCTTGGTGAACACCCGAGGGGTGCTGGTAAGGCCAAAGGGGAGCATAGTAAACTGAAAGTGCTCTTGGCCTACAGTGAACCACAGGTAAAGTCTGTAGGCAGGCAAGACGGGAATGTACAAATATGCATCCAGCAAGCCCAACACTACCATCAGTCTTCTAGGTTCAGCTAGGTTCAGGCATACAGAACTTAGCGTAGACATTTTGAATTTCTCCTTCGTGAGGAAGTGAGAGAGAGATCTCAGGTCTAATATAGGACAGAAGCTTCCGTTCTTCTTCAGCATCAGAAATTAACAAGAATAGCAACCACGACCTCCTTCTGACATCTGATCACACAAGACCCTACTTCTGCCTGGTCCAAGGGAGTGGGAGCTGGTTTTGCCTTCACGGCGATGGACTGTTGTTCGTATTCTCCCCAAAAACTGCAGTTATAATAAAACACAAACGGGACCCTGTGTCTCTAGCCCAACCTTTCGGCTCTTTGACCTTACAATGTAGGTGTTGCTTCATCGAGGTGTGCATACTAGCTAATGGGTTACTCGATTAATCCTGTATTATGGACTCGCACAATTCAAGATGGTCTCACTCACCCCCTGGGTGTCAGACTTCACCATCGGCCATCCAACATTCACCAAAGCATCCTTTATGCCAAACAAGTCCATATTCGGGTGAAAGACCCCAAAGGTTGGGCTAGAGCCACAGGGGCCAATTTGTCTTTTGTGATAACTACTTCTGACGTCAGCACCCTCTCTATGGCTCCCTTGGCCAAGTCAACGCTTTCAGACAGAGTAAGGAGAGTTGGTCCTCCTTCAGCCTGATGTTATTGGCCTACAGTAGTGCAGGTTATGGCATATCCCACCCCCCCCCTCCCCATCCCCCACTGGATGCCCTCGATACCTGGAAGGAAAACTAAAGGGATATAGAGGCTGTGGCTGCCAGGAGGGGGCGGTGGACTGGGCCAACTTCTGGATACCTGTCCCACATGGTTGGGGGAACCGCGTCCTCGGCCATGAAAAGGTAGGGCAACCTGATGGCCGTGACGGCTGGGAGGGTAGCGACGCAGCTGGAAGCCCCTTCCTTGGCCAGGAAAGGGACTGGGGTTGGCAAGGAGCCACAGAAAGACCCATGAACCTGGCCGTAGCCCTGCTGTCCTTAAAACGCTCAATTGCTGACTCCACCTTCTCTCCAAACACGCAGGAGCCATCAAAGGGCATGTCCATGAGCGAGGCGTGGACATCCCCGAAAAGCCAGTGGTTCCCAACCAGGCGTGGAGCCTAAGAGCCACAGACGATAAAATCAATCTGCCCAGCGAATCTGTTGTATCCACCCCACATTGTATGGCGAGTTTGATTACTCCTATCCCATCAGTAATTGCTTGATAAAGTATGACTCAGGCGTCCTCCGAGACCATAGGCAGCACTTGCGCAACTGAGTCTCAGATTGTATGAGTGTATCAGCTCAAGAGTCATGCGGTGTTCACCGACCGCAGTGCTAGGCTGGCAGCAGAACATCCTCTTCTCAAAGGTATCCAACCTCTTGAATTCCCTGTCCAGAGGGGTTGTAGGGAATGTGCCGGGGTTGATTCGGGAGGTGGAAGCCTGAACTACCAAGTCCTCCAGGGTGGGGTACTGGGAGAAGAAACCTGGGTCCCCTGTGGCAGGGTGATGGTAGTGGACAATTGACCTGTGTACAGGAGATCATGTGCAGGGCTTAGACCAGACCCCAAGCAGGATATCAGTGAGGGCTTTATTGAAACGGAGAAGTGGTTTGGATGGAGTGACTCCCAGTTGAAGCACCTCTGTCAAGACATTCGTCTTAACTGCCACTAAGGGCAAGTGAATGTCCAAGACCTCAGCTGTCCTCACCAAGACCACTGCAAATGAGGAACCATCCTCCATAGCCACGGTACGGGGAAAGATCAGGCAAGTATCTGGTGAGATGTCCAGTCTACTGGCATCAACCAGACCCTCATGCCAGGTGTCCTCACGGTCTTCTAAGGACTGATAACCATAAGGGTCAACACACCCCTCGCAGTCATTACCCAGTTCAGGTCTGTCATAAAAATAAGGCACTGACTCGAACGTGGGCAGTCTGGCCGCAGTTAGCGCTAGAACCGGAGGTGGACTACTCCCGTCCGGCTTTATGTCAGAGTCGGGAATGATGATGAGGTGGCGCAACCGATGGGCGTCCGTGCTGCCAGTGGCGTTAGGGCACCAGCACTAGAGCAGGTGCTGGGGAAGGTCAAGACCCCTCAACCAGCACCACACCATATTAATCACTGGATATCTTGAGCTCAGCTGGCACAGAGGACAAGCCCACTGGTGGAAAACCAGTAGAAATCTCCCAGAGCTACAGGCCTGGAGGCGCTCCAGAGGGGTCGCTCCAGGAAATTTGGGGAGGCTTCGAAACGGCCCATGCGCAGGATCCACCACAGAGTGCGATGGTCATGCAACTCGTCCGAAGTCTTGTGCAGCGAAATCTAAGACCTCTTTGACCTCTACTCCTTTTTTTGGGACTTACTAGATTTTCCTGACTCCTTTGAGTGAGAAGATGATTGGCAGGTGCGGCTTCTTGAACGATCTCAGGACCTTCCTCAAGACCGAGTTCTGGAACGTCGCAGGCCTGGTTGACATCGGGAAGCAAGGAGCTTGAGGTATCGCTCCCTTAGAACTTTTGGATGCATGAAATGGCAATCCACGCACATTTTGGCATTGCTCCAGACCAGTGCTTAATTTGTGCCGGTACTTTCCGGTGCTTAGCACCGGCACTTATTTATCAGGGCTGGGTCCGCGTCACATTATGATTATTTAATTCACATAATATTAGTCACACTGACGGTGCAGAGTGTGTTCTCAACGTCTCTTGCAGACTGTTGCGGAGGGCTGTGAGAGCCTGAGCCAAGAGAGACTGAAGATTTAGATATTGTGGCATTGGTGCCTTTGGCGGTCCTAAGTCCAGTGTTGCCAGTGCAGTGGGCAGGACACTGATCATTCGGCTGGATTTACTTCTGCGGGGAACGGAGCTGAGCGGGAGGGTGCGCAGATTTAATTCACCTTGCCACGCCCTGGAACACCGTGACCCGCAGTCCTGCAAGGCAGCCAGACGACAACGTTGAGGGAAGGCAGCAGCACCAGGATTTTATTTATATTGGGTTTAGACATTAATAAAGGCAGGGTGTGCCCAGCACCGCACGTTACTGACCGCAAGTACGTGCTAAATGGCGGTAGCCATAAACTGATCATTACTGTCCGCCACCCACTCCCCAGCCTGGGGCGTAGTTTGCTTGGGCCGCCAAACGAGGCTCTTTGGTGTGACATTGCACCAGTGTCTGTGTTTAAATTAAATTACGATTTTCTTGACTGCGGCCCGGTGCACTAAGATTATTTGCTGGTGCTATTTCATGTACTTCATGATTACGGAGGCTGTGTTTAATGCGTGGTGCGCACATCCTTTAGGTGCTGCGCAGTTTGCCTTTCATAAAGTTTTGTTACACAGTGATTTAGGATTAGCTGCCTGACAGGGGGACCGTATTCCCATTTTTTTATCCTTGCACTACTTCAGTAAAACTGCATCACCAGGGCTGAACTTGGCAAACTGGACCATCCACCCATTCACTCCACAAATCGCTGGAAGGCCAGGGAGATGGGCGCAAGCATCACGCACATCCTGGGACCCAGCCAAAAGGAGGATGGTGAATCTTTACCTTTGGGCTTTGGCAGTCTCTTCCCTACTGCTCATGAGGGTGCGCACAAGTATCCCATGCCAGTGCATAACTCAAAATAATGCCCCCACTTCCCCCCGCAGAATGGGATGAGGAGTCCATAAGTCTCCCATATCTGAGAAATATTCGTTGATTTTGGGCTGACTGGCGCTAAAGCCGGCCCTACTCAAAAGTCTCCTTGACTGTTAAGCACAGAATCAGCCCGAAAGGCCTTGGGTCTGGAGCAGGGCGGACACACGTTTCTCAGTGACTCAATCATGAATGTGACGCAGAATATGGGCAGTAGTTTGAGAAGCCCGAGGGGGCAGTGTGGCCTGTTTGGGGCCAGAACAGCACTGTTACAGGTTGTGACGGCGGTACATTAGCAGAGCCATGTCTGGGTTTACATTCGTCAAATAATGAAAGGCGGTGTGGATGAAAAAGAACATGTTAGTCTGTCTGTGTGGAGTTCTAAGCTCTTGCAGGTCAGGGATGCACATGTAGAGATGTGTGGGTCAGTGGGTGTCGAAGTACTGGGGCAGGCTTGTATTAGAAAGTAACGGCACGGCAGCATGTGGGGCCCACAAAAAAAATGGCAGCGGCGTTGCTGCTCTAGGACAGAACTGAGGTGCACTGGCAGCGGCCCAGGACTGGCACTGCTCCCTGTGCTGCAGGGCAGGTTTGGGATGCACTGTTATAACTGCGTGATACTGCATGATTACTGAGGCTGTGTTTAGTGCACGCGCACATTTACCACCTTCTTATGGAAACAAGATTCTGGACACAGTGTGTATAATGTGTGGCATATTTGTTGTGCCGGCTACTGTTTTATTTTGCTACAGTATCCTGCTTTATTGCAATGTGATCTATGTTACAGGGGTGCAATGGAAACCTCTGGCTCTACAGCCTCTGCGGTGCATGCCCCCCCCCCCCACCCCCCCGACCATGACCGTGGCAATGCGATTCACATACTTTAGTATCGCATTGCATTACAGACTATGAGATGGGGCGTAAAAGGTGCTGCACAGTTTGCCTTTCATGTAGTTTGGACACACAGTGATTTAGGATTAGCTGTCATGGAGAAGGATTAATGACTGCTGCCTGGGATCCCTGGCGAACCCCAAAAAATTATCTTGTCACTCAAGCTGTGTTTGCTCAGTGCAGAGCACATTTCTGTGGCTCTCAAAGTATATTAAGGACGGTCGAGTAGCTTACATTACCAACAAGTTATCCTAACTCGAGCCAACCTAAACCATGATGTATTGCTGTAATATTCCAGTTAATAGTTTTCCGAATTACTTTCAGTTTCAAATTCATAAAGTGAATAGGAGCGGAATTCCGTTTTTAAAAAGCACACATGTATTATACATGACCGTTTCACACACTGTGTTTATATTGCTGATCACGTGTTTACTATGTTTGTCCTTAGTGTGATGTTTGGATTTTTCACAATCATATAACTTCTTCAGTGATGTAACACTGAGGGCAGCACCAACACTCTGAAACTTGGGCCAGCGCCACTGGCTTCGGTGCCTTTGTGTGACATTCCCATGCTTTGTCCTGGGTGCCTTAGTGTGATGTTTCCATGTTTCCTGGACTGAGCACAGTGTGAGATTTCCAAGCTTTCTCTTTGTGTAACATTTTCATGCTTTCTTGCCTAGGTGCCTTTGTGTGAATTTTTCCATACTTTCTGGCCTGAGGTCCTTTGCGTGACGATTTCATGCTTTCTGGCCTGGGTGCCTCTGTGTGACATTTCCATGCTTTCGTACCTGGATGCCTTTGTGTGACGTTTCCATGCTTTCTGGCATGGGGGCCTTTGTGTGACATTTCCATGCTTCCTGGTCCTAGTACAGTGTGAGATTTCCATGCTTTCTGGCCTGGGTGCTTATCAGAGGCGCATCTAGAGCCAAATGTCGGGGGAAGAGGGGCTGATGAAAATTTCGGGGGGCCTCAGAGGAAATGCATGGGCTCTAAGAAGGTGTGAAACAAAGCCTCGTCAGCAAGTGAATGGTCTTTTAAAGACCTGTGAAGTACTCTGGTGTGGCTGGCAGCTCAACAACTGTCTGTGTGTGTGCCTGGAAAGCTGTCTCAGCCCTGGCTGACACACACGATGGGGGCTTTGAAAATAGGAATTATTATTATTATTTATTATTCCCAAGGCTGAAACCTATGTGAAGAGGGATTTGTGCCAATGGACAGTAAACAAATTGAAATGTATGAACAGTGCAATAGCCACACTGAACAACGCCACACATTTTTTAACACTGGAGGATGACATCAGAGAGCCCTTGGAGCATTTGACCCAAGTTTTCTATACAAGGAGCCGTGACAGCAATAGTTATCCCTCTTGCCAGCCTTCCGAATTTATTAGATCCATTTTCTTGTACACTTTATTGCATGGCTCTGATTCTGGAATTTGAGAGTCCCATGCACTCCTACTTGGTATAACTTTTTAGATTGCCCTAACACTTGCCCGCTTGAAAACATTATGCAATGTTGCGAAATTCATTTTTTAAATCCACCTTTAAGGGCATCTGATATTTTTATGATTCTGTTATACCCTGTCTTTTAACATTCTCAGCACACTTTTTAACCTATTTTTAAAAGCATTTGATACTTCATGAAAGTTGTAATTATTTTAATTAATCGTACAGGAAATATATATATCTTGAAAATGTTGTGACTTTTATTTCACAATTTATGATGAAAAAAGGACATATCAATTTTAAAGCCTATGATTCGGAGTTTCAAAGTGTAATTGTTTTTTTTTCTTGTTGGATACATTTCAGTGACGTTAAATAACAGAACCTACCTTTAATGATCTTATATGCATGTTGAAAAACAGAAAAGGATAGTGGTCTTCATACATGACCGACCCAATGGCCGTAAAAAACATCATCTAATTTTTCAAAGATCACCCTCTTAATGGTCTCATGTAGAGGAGGTGCTACTACGTGTTTCTTCTCAGGTCTCATGTGTCATTAAGAGGTCAGGGGAAGAAGTTTTTCATGACAGCCAAACTGCTTCTGGTTTTGCCCTCGGGGAAAACCTTAGTAAAAGAACCTATGCCAGCAGTAGCAGTATCAAAGGAACCTCTCAATACCATTTCTGTTAGTGTCTGCTCTGCCTGGTCATGCCACATTTGAGAAGGCAAACCCGTATAAGCTCAGAAATGGCGACCACGTGCTTGAGGACATTAGGTATATTATTTCTGAGGAAAGCTCATTCATCACCCCGTATTCCCTTCGAAATCATTTAATAAGGCAGGTCTGTCATGCTTCAATGGCATGGTGGATATGCCATCATACCTTTTTCCCTCAAAGCATCTCCCACCATTGATGGATGAATCATTTTATATGCTAAGGCCACTGAACAGAAGGTCAACTGTAGATTTGTCAGATTGGCTGCTCCTGGAGTGGTAGAGGCAGTGCCATTACTGCCCAAGCATCACATCAGAAAGCTTACCGACAATATATGAAGATGTATACTCTTTGTTTAAAAAAGGCTGCACTAAGGAATATAAGGCAGGTGTGAGCCATCATTTACTGATGCCATGGCATCTCTTGGTTTTGCTCCACCTCCTTGACTCCTGTGCTTCCCGGCTACAACATGACGCATGCTAGAAGCAGAAAGAAAACTGCTACCAAAGATCCTGGCCAAGTTGAATCCCTCATCTTAGGGATCCACTGATGAGAGGCACAATACAATGTTCCTTGATTCCTTTCTTCTATATCTTTATTGGAAGGAAAATGTTCTCTTCTTAACTGAATGGGTAGACACAGCAACTTTTCCTAGCTAATAAGTTCACCATATTACTCACCTTCATCCCATTGTAGAATAGTAAGATGAGAATCTGTGGCCCTTATTTTGCACTGCAAGTAATGTGAGATAGGCGCAGTAACAGAAGTAATGGAGCCCATCAGGATTTAAAAGAATTTGTAAACTGGGGACTACATATTTTTCTCCAGGGACTTCAGCATCCTATAGCAGCTGAAATTCACAGGTGAAAATCTGGCTAGGAACGAGGAAGAATCTAAGGAAACTGATATGTTGTATAACATTGTCCATTTATTCCCCTTTCCTTAGTTGACCCTCCGGGTCCTACTTGCAATGGGCAGGTTTTTGCAACCTCTACAGATACCATTCTAGTAAAATGATCTCAATGAGCCAGAATCACCAGATTTATTAATGGGCAACTCGTAATGAGAGGCCTCGTTGTAGTGTTCTCTCCTTCACCCCTGGAAAAGTAGATCACGGCACATTTGCCGTCTTGATTACGGCAATGCCCTGTCTGCAGCACTCAACGAAGATTTGCTTTCTAAACTGCAGACCCTTCAGAACGCTGCGGCCAGACTGACCCTTGACTTTCCACCCAGAACAGCCTCTGCCCCTTGTCTGAAAAAACTCCACTGGCTCCCCATTCGTCAGAGAAGCCACTTTAAGATCCTGAGTCCGACACACGCTATCCTGTACAACACTGTCCCTAAATATCTCCTAAAGGAACTCAATTGGTATGCACCCAACAGACCTCTAAGGTCCAGCAATAAATCATTTTTGGTCCAGCCTCGTGTCCGTACCTCCCGAAACGGCCACCGGTCCTTTTCCTATCTTGCCCCTCGGCGGTGGAATAATTTACCCCCCCACCATCTATCCATCTCTGAACACAAACTCTTCTGTGAATCTCTCAAAACCTGGCTTTTCCCTAAATAACGCCTGCTGTTTCCAGGAACACTCCTTGACGTCGTCGACTGTTTTTCTGCTCAAGCGCCTTGAGACCTCACGGTGATAAGCTGCGCTTTATAAAAACTTTTGACTTGACTGGACTTGATTTGTTCCTCTTCTCATCTTGAAGAGCAGAGCACACTTTCATACCACCTTAGTCTTTGGACATGTGGGGCATGATACTCTCATACTGCCATGGAAGAATAAAAACTAACATTCTGATTGCATCTCCTAACAACTCTACATCCACTCTCCGTCCTCTGCCCTCACCAGCAGAGTATAGGGGCCTTATTTAGAATTTGCAGATGTGAAACTGTGTTACCAATATGGCAGACATCAGTCCGCCATATTACATGTGCAGCATTGACTATGGCACTTGTAATATGGCAGATAAAATAGCCTTGAATTTACGGAAATGGCGTAATTTGCATGATCACCTACATTTGATACTGCTGTTTTTTTTACTCTGTGCACAGGTACTCTGCTAACCAGACTGCAGTGCATGAGCTCTGAACCATGAAGAGGTGTGGCGCCGCGGCCAGGGTGACTGACTCTGGAATCTGGGGATCACGGTTCGATCCCCGGCACCGGCGGCAGATTAGCCCAGCACCATGTGACTCTGGGCAATAGCTTGCTTAATCTTCCTGACGGCCCCCAGCGCCTAGAGACCCTTACGGGTGATTGTGCGCTTTACAAATGTGGAATAACGATATAACATAACAAAATTATCAATACTCTTGATTAGCATTTTTAAGTGAACCAAGGACTTGTAAGTTAAATGTTACTAGTGGACCCGTTGTGCCACTGACTACAGTGACAGTGTAAACACAACTGCCTGTCTACCATTGTAGCGTGGCTCTGCAGTTTTAAAACTGCTAATTATGGCAGCCAAAATAACTGCTTTTGACAGGCCAAAACCTTCCTTTTCAATATTAAGAAGTCACCCCTAAATTGGCTTCACTGCCCATAAGGCATGGTGCGTGCTATTTAAAAGTATAAAGATTTAATGTTAAACGTGTCCTGGCAGTGAAAAGGCCCCTAAAGTTATTCTAACTGTAACAGGGTTGGCTGTTCCATAGGAAAGCAGTTGAATACAAAATTACATTTAATAATGTTACCTCCGGCTAGGAAAAGCCGATACATTTTATTCTTTGACTTTTTGAAATATTTATTAGAAGCCCAATTTAATGATGAAGTCGCATTTGCAATAAATATTTTACAAAAGGTACTTTTAGAAAGTCAAAAGTTACCTTTTCACTACTAGATACCTCACTAGGCCCATTTGCATGCACTTCAACTGTCCCCCAGGAGTTGAACAGGAGTTGAACAGCACACTTGATAAGATATGAAATTGCTTCCAGAACTGAGGTAAAAGCATTGAGTGTGGAGAGGTGTTCTCTTCCTCAGGAACGATGACCATCTGGGCTGTGCCCAGGAACTTGATTAACTTCAAAGAGGCCTACTCTGTCACCAGCAAATGTTAGCTGATACCTGATCAAGGCCCTTCTTTGTTCGAGCAGGCACCAATTCCAGTGGGAGAGGGGGTGCCACCACAATGGATTTGAAGTGACCGCAGAAGAGGAGTTGCTCCTTTCCCTGACCACACCTCTGGGGTGGGCACATAGGTCCTGCACAAGGGGAGAGGATTTTCACTAACTTGAATTTAGGCAGAGAGGGGCACTGTGTTATTGTTTGTAGAAGGGCACAAAGGAACTGATGCAAAAGTTGGTAACATAACCCTTGGATCTTTTTCACACTTGGTTAGGGAGGGGCCACGAGTCAGCCCCACCCACAGTCTAGTGCCAGGCATAACTCAGGGCATCCCCAGGATTCTTTTTCAAAACACGACTTGTCCTGTAAATGCTATAAGAACGACTACACCTGTTGCTAAGTAACCTGAAAGTGTGGACCCACTCCTACTTGTACCCAGGACAAAGAAGTGGACTCCAAGGGTCAATTGGCTGACCTCCTGTTAGGCTACAAGGACACAACAAGATGCATAAAGTCCCTTTTTCTGAAGAGCCTTGCTAATCAGTTCTAACTGGACATATCCTGAGGACTCCTAGTGGCTTCTGCTGAGTGAGTCTTGACCCATCCACGTGCTCTTTCTGAGGTCCTAGGCCCCTTGACTGTGGCAAAGTGCACTCATCCTAACATTATGAAAACATTGGGACTTCAAGATTCAAGTTGTTCTCGCTTTGAGTTTTTCTGCTGCAGCAAATCCATTTCAGCAGGATGTCACATAGTGGATATATGGCCTCTGAAGCCCTGTTCCACCACAGCTTAAAGCCTTGGCCCGAAGGAGGAATACAGTTTCCAAAAAAGTGACTAAGACTAAGTCTGAAAATGGAAATCTTCACCAAGGGCAGAAAAAGTATCTGGTCATTGAGGGACCTTTCTTAGGTATGAATTTTGAATTTGTCCATCTTGGAACTTTCTCACAAAAGTCAACAGCTTCGCGGAACCTGTCCACCGGCCATCCGGACTCTTGGAGCCCTTCTTGAACACAGCCTGTTGGCTTGCTCCTTTGAGGATTTTTTAGTTCCATTTCAGAGACTAGGGGCCTGATTTAATGTTTGGCAGTTCGGATACTCCGTCCTGATGAAGTATTCTTACTGCCAAGGATGTGGTATACCTGTTTTATTTGGATGTGGCGAGCCATAGATTTAATCAAAGTGCAGCATAGACTACTCTGTCTCCGTCGTGATCAAACCACTCTGACAGCACTGCAGCGTAAGGGCCGTCGAAGGCAGACCTGAAATTTCCCCCACCTAATTTAGATGGGTGGAATTAGAGGTCAGTTTTCACTGTCCGTCACTGCTAGGAACACCCTGGCATTTTGGATCTGTGAAAACTGCTAAATGCTCCCCTCAACATGGGAGAGGGTTCCCATGTGGAGGGGAGCATTTTCTTTTTTCTTTTCTAAAAGAAAATCCCAATTTGGGATCTTATTTTTGAAAATTCAAAAGAAAAGAGTTTGGTTGATTAGGCCTTGCACCAAACTTCACAAAGCAATGATAAGATGAACCTTAATGGCGGTTCCTGCCAATGCTTTAAGAAATGATTATCTGCTTGACGGTCATTTCTCAATTTGGAGGGGGTACCTTCATCAGGGTAGATGAGTCATTTGATCAGTCACCCTGGTGGAGAAACAGGCCCTCCATCAACTTTTAAATTAGGCCCTATATCAGAAGGTAAAATTTCCAACCTGGTTCTTGTATTCAACCAAAGCTCCTTTGCAGGTGGCCATAAGTTGACCCCAGGTCTCGGTCAAGCGCAACTAGAGACTGTAGTTGGCGATTAATGCTTTTTGACACTATTTCTGTTTATAACTTTAAAAATGAATATCTATAATTTATTGGATTTTTGGTGTCTTAGTATTATTTTGTTCATTAAATTATTTTCTATTTTTATGAATTAGAGTGAGCTTTTTATTGTGTTGTGTTCTTGACATTTTGACTGTTTTGTTACTTCTAAATGCTTTAGACATTTTCTCAAGTTAAGTCTTTCTGCTCTGTAACGTAGTTACTAAAGGTTGAGCTCAGTTATAAATTACTGAAAACCTTCACTGGGCCTAACAAGAATAGTGACATTATTACTTATACTGGACTACCATTCACCTTAACAAATTACCCACTTTCTCACAGTGACATTTTGGTGAAGTATCCCACCCTCCAACTCTAAATAGGGACCTTAAGTATTTTTTTTTGAGTGGTAGGAGCATTCACATATTTATCAGTAATTCTCATTGTGCCTCAAGACCCTTTTGAAAAATTTTGAAATGCTATTGTCTGTGCTTTTCATGTGGAATGTGTTTTTTTTTCAACTGGCTTAATAGAATAAAAAAAAGACAAATAATGGCATCCCACTGCCAATCTTGACAATCTGCACTTACTTCTCCAGCTCTGTGATGATAGAAATCTCTAGCTTCCGATTCTGTCATTGTACGCTCTTCATTTGCCAGGATCTCAAATCCCTCCTCCTGGATCTGAAAAAGAACCCATTTTGAATCAGATTTATATTAAACCAAACTAAAAGGTGAGACCAGGCAAGGCTGAAAGGAGCTACATGCTACTGCCTTCTCCTGCAGCAAGAGAAGCTGTCTATGGGAAACATATAGTAACCTGAGCTATGTAAATAAAATTGGCTAGTGAATATTTTGCAGTTTTGTAAGTCTGAATGTAACTTTGTAGTGCTTAATGTAACAAGTGTGCTAATAGACTGCAAAAAAATGAAAGACTGAGCAAATCCCACCGTGAATGAAACCTGCATCCTTCTGTTACATGCTTCCAGCTAGGTGCTTCCAAAGTTGTCCTTCATCTGGCGAGAGGTTGTTATTGTCCGTTTAGCGCTAAGACACCTTCGGGTAATTGCGCGCTCTATAAAATTATTTAATTCATCAGTGAATATTCGACATTTAGACTGATCCTGCCACTTGGCAACTGGGAGCCAAGGAGATGACATGAGGAAAATAAGGTTTTATACCTTGGCTGAAATTTTCCCGCGAGGAAAGACATAGGACCAAAACTATGGGCCTTATAATAATGTAGGGCGGACTTACGTACACCTGAAACCGTTGCAGAAAAGAAACTGCCCGATCTTAGGTCGGCGGTTCTGACAGCACTATTACCATGCGAACCCCCATAGGGGGGTCGCAAGCCTCCATTTGTCAATGGGAGCTTGTGTAGCGGGCAGAAAAGGCCTGCAACACAAGCTTCCATTGACAAATTGAAACTTTGAAACATCCCTGCACCATGAGACTGGTGCCTGCCACATGGTGCAGGGATGTTTATGGGGCACCATGGGTCCCCCCAGGCCCCAGAGTGGAGGCCATAGAAGGTTGGGGCCCTGCTCGTGGCCCCCAAAGACACTTTCCAACAGCGGGTCCATGTCAGAAAAGCCCACATAAAAAACTGCTGTCGGAAAGTTCCATCATAATCCCGACGGCGGAGCCGAGGCTGGCTCTGCCGTCACTGTGTATTATAAATGGCTTCTGATGCACAGACGGGGAAGCACCGCAGGTGGTCCCTCCACCCGATGCCTCCGCCCACCGCATCATAATGCAGCGGGCAGACCGCTGTGTGAGATGTCGGTGGATCCGACACCGACGTGGCGTCGGTGTCGGACCCACAGCCGTATATTTTTAATGCAAATTCATCAGCTATGTCCTCTACCATTAATGGCCTTATTTTAATTAACTTGTTTTTTCTGATTAGCAAAATTGCCTAGGGCTGGAAGGTGGGGGTGTAGCCACATGTTTCATTTTCTCCTTGCGTTAATTTTACCTCACCATTTTGAGTTTCACATGCAGGAATAAGAAATGATCTACAGGTGCTTTACTAAATAGTGCCTAATTACACCATTGCCAACATGTAAAAGTCATAATGAAGAGGAAATATTATTCAGGGCTATCCCCAGAAAAATGTTCGTAAAGATAATATTGAGGATTCAAGCAAACTTTCCTCAGCTCTCTGAATCCAAAATGGGGCACAGACACTGTTTGCTCTGATTTTGGAGGGTGAGAATAAGTTCCTAAATTCTGACCAGACCTGGCTTGCCATTTTTCTAACATTTTTCAATATTGTGGGTCTGCACTTGTCCTGCAGACACATTCCCCATAATCCTACAGTTAAACTATTGCTGGTTGTGCTGGAATACCTGGGAATGATTCCAAAGTGGCGGATCAGCAAATGCAAGTAGGAGATGATCTATGTCATAGAGTGTTTTGGTGTTAGGACATGTGAAAAGAGATGTGGTCAGCAGACTTCAGGATGGAAGGCAAAGAAACAGCAACAAAAGGTAGTTTTGCACTATTTTTAGTCTCTTAGAAATGTCAATGTTCCCCTAAGATCGCACTGGAAATCGTTGTACTTATCCACGTAAGGTGATTTCCGAGAGCTGAGGACCACACATAGCTCTGCATATAACTCACCCGGCCATATGTTGACCCTAGGTCTTGGTAAAGCGCAACTAGAGACTGTAGTTGGTGATTAATGTTTTTTGACACTATTTCTGTTTAAAACTTTAAAAATTAATATCTCCGGTTCCCTTTATTGGATTTATGGTGTCTTAGTGTTATTTTGTTCCTTAAATTATTTTCTATTTTTATGAATTAGAGTGAGATTTTTATTGTGTTGTGTTCTTGACATTTTGACTGTTTTGTCACTTCTAAATGCTTTACACATTTTCTCAAATTAAGTCTTTCTGCTCTGTGACGTAGTTACTAAAGGTTGAGCTCAGTTAAAAATTACTGAAAACCTTCACTGGGCCAACCAAGAATAGTGACATTAGTACTTGTACTGGACTACCATTCACCTTAACATATTACCCACTTTCTCACAGTGACATTTTGGTGAAGTATCCCACCCTCCAACTCTAAATAGGGCCGTAAGTATTTTTGTTGAGTGGTAGGAGCATTCATATATTTATCAGTAATTCTCATTGTGCCTCAAGACCCTTTTGAGAAATTTTGAAATGCTATTGTCTGTGCTTTTCATGTGGAATGTGTTTTTTTTTCAAATGGCTTAATAGAATAAAAAAAAAAAAAGACACATAATGGCATCCCGCTGCCAATCTTGACAATCTGCACTTCTCCAGCTCTGTGATGATAGACATCTCTAAACAAGGACCAGCCCATGTTAACTTTATGAGTAGTACAGTGAAAACGATTAATTAGTCCCCATTGAATTACTCTAAGAATGGCTGTTGTGCTGTAGGAATGATGTCTTATGTTGGCAAGTTCCTACGTATGGGCAGAAGAGAGCAAATGCCACACCATGGAAGAATAGGTCAGCGTAGCAGCAGACTTGTCTGAGTTTTCTGCCAGCATGGAGTGCAGACCCCTAGAGGTAGGGGTAGAGGCAGGGTAGTCACAAGTGGAATAAGCTGCTCAAAGGCTAGTCAAGGTTTAGGAAATATTTGTAATAAGACAGTAGAGACCGAACAGTATCAATTCACACAAAAAAAGGGAACATGGCTGAAAACCAAACAGATCTCTTTGTAACTGTGGATGCCCTGCTTATTCCACGTTATGCAGAACAGGAAGATAGCCAATGGAGACGAATGTAATAAAGGATATGAGTGATAAAGCTCTTCTACCAGCTGGATTAAATCATGAAACAAGTACAGACTCGGCGTGGTGATGGTGATGCCAGTCACCTTCCATCACTTTCGTGGGAGTGATACTCACACATCCTGAATAATAGAAGTGTTGGAAATAGCGAAGTCCAGGCAATCAAAAAGTGACAGCAGCTACTGAGGCCACTTACTTTCATAATAATCTCATCTGCTTTTCCGTGGGCAACAGCATCGGGTTTGATGATCGCGACCGTGCACGATTTGCCAGGTGGAACTACATAGAAAAAAACATAAAACCCAGCCGTTAAGGCTATAATTGAGCATAACGACGATTCTTAACTACCTGATGCCACACTCATGGGCCCGAGGTGAAGGCAGGGTCCCTTTAAGAGAGGTTTGGTGAATTACTGCAGCGAAGGTAAATAATGCTCACTTTTATTTGGATGAGCTACTGCATTACTGAGAGCCCGCCATATTTCAATCATCTCTAGAATATAGATTGGCCTGTTTCTTAAGATTCGTAAAACAACAAGTTTTCTCTCCTTGAAAATATGTCTAAAATGAAAATGCTCAAACGCACTTTGAGAAGTTTTACAGAAAATATAAATAATTAGGCCCATCTTCCGGTGGCACAATGACTAAAAGCAGGCTGCTCTAGCAGCATCATACAAGCAACACCATACAAGCATGTTGGAGACAGTTCATGTTATGATGATCAGTTAATTCTTCTTTTTTTTTAATCTCCATATCTGAAACATTGGTGGCCTGCTGGTTGTCAAGTAGAGAAGTATTCTTTCCAAGGTGAAAAAAAGAGTACAAAGATAAGATTAGAAATATACCCAGGTCATCCTCTTCAATCTGTAATTGAGTGGCAGCATTTTCTTCTACTTCGTTAAAGAGAACGACATCCTTTATCTAGAAAAAGAACACATAAACGTCTGAATCCACAAGGACAGGAGAAAATAAGGATATAAACAAAGAAGACACATCGCTATCAAGGCCAAAGTAGATGCTACTTACAGTGGCAGTTCACTTCTTTTGCCACCAACCCCCATGGCTGTATATGATTAACATTTTACTCTGTCCTGTCCACCTATAAGAATATTATTCCCATCCGCTTGTTCAGATGGGGGTGCTCCATTGCAATTTAAAGGCAAGCGAAATGCAAAAGAAAATGCTCCTCCATACCTCTTAGTGCTTCAAACCCTGGGACACTTTTAAGGAAAGTCTAACAATCGTACTGGATAAAAAATGACAGCAATGTTTTTGGAATTTGTTGAGTACTATAATTATCGCCTATTAAAGGTTTTTCCATTAATACAGGGCATAACGTAGAATAGATGCAGTGCTTACTGCACCAAAATTCACTGCCTGCTACTTATCAGGCATGTTTCCTCTTTAAATTCAACTGGGTTGACCTGCCTAAATTTAAAGATGGGCTGCAGTCTATATTACGCCCAGTAATTCCAGGGAAAGATACTTTTGAGCAGGAAGCGCAGTGTGGGCCAATGAACGGCAGCACCTGATAGTTCATGATGCACAAGTCAACACTCTTAGTTTATACGTTTTTATTAAGAAATGCCTAGTTTTAGCTTTAGGGGTCAAATGCAAAAACTCAAAATTAGATAATAATTTGAAGGCAATGTGACTTTAACCACTGCCTTGTTGGTCAAAGCCAGATATTCTTCAAAGATGCTGAAAATCACCATTATGTTTCACCATTTGGGGCTCATCCGTTTGGTACACTCAGCCAAAGTATCTTAACCGTTTGTGAGTTACGATTTTTTTTAAACAAATGTGCAGTGATCTTCATCAGAAAGGAAAACATGCCCAGGGGCACAGTCGGCATCCGATGGCAGAAGGCATCAGACTCAACCTCAGAAAAACAACTTCTGGACTGTTGATTTCTGTCTCCATGAAACCTCACTTGTTACCTCCTGCTTAAGTGAAATTACTCTTCCAACACAGGTATCATTGTAAAATTGCTTGCATTACGACGGCTCTGTCCAGGAAAACACCTTACCACTTTGCGTTCAGCGCTTTGGTCTAAAACTTTCTTCTCTGCTGTCAATTGCTCTACAATTGTTCTCTGTAACAAAGGGGCGACGGCTCCTCTCACCACAGCCACCAGATCCCCTCCCTGTGAAGAACAATGATTACATGAAGTATGAGGACAATTTCAAAACGACCTCTACGTACTTTCTTTTTACATTTTCACATTTGCTATCATATATAACGAACAAATCAGCTCCAAACCTTGTAACAGCCCAAACCCTACCACCATTCATCAATTATTCTAAAGCTCTTTTGTAATATAATTGTTACATATACTCAGTTCCCCATGCTCATACCAACCCTGCGCTGGAACGAGATTGTACGAGTATTTAGGTTATAATTTACTCAATTTATATGGCTTTGTACAGATCACCCATATTTCTTGACGTATTCTTTTCTCTTGACTATCGTTCTGCTGCTGGAAACTTCTCTAATTCTTTCACCCATTCTTCAGTTTATTTGGTTTCCCGCTCTTTGTGAACACACATTGACTAAGTAGCAATGCTTTTGGCCAAAGGGCATTTGGAGTTAGTTGCCGGACACTGATCACAACAGCTATCACATTCTTTTTAAATTCCAGACTTCTACTTACGCAGGTCGTCCATATAATTAGATTTACAATTTGTCCACATTTTATCAGCAGGCGGCTATACAAAACATCGATCATGTCTAGCACTTGTCAGAGACACTTGTCAGAGATTAATAATTGTATGTCAAACTCATCAGGTGCCCATGCATTCAATGTCAAAAAAATCAACGAGCTGGCCTGAGGAGATTCACTAGAGTCAGATTAATAATTTTTTACAAAAAGGCGTATGTTGAGTGCATGTGCAAAATAAATGTTCTTTGGGGACATTAATCTACTTTTATCTTTCTTTCAGTTTTTCGCGGAAGAGGAAGACCAGTGGATCGTTTCCAACAGAGCCACCGTTACTCCAGCACCAGTCTCAGAGGGTTAGCGTCTGTTCGCACATGATTAGCGTCGGTACGCACACGATTTGCGTCATTAGCGACTGCAATTCTATGGCAGGACCGGAGGCTCAGATTATGTTTCTCTATTTCTTTGCTACTCAAATAGCAGCCAATGAAAAACCAGTAAACATTGTAAAACACCACATATCCCATGAGGCTTTGAACCACGCCTCTTTCATTAACTAATCAAACATGTCCAATGTATACAAAATAGCGAGGCACCATCTTGACCACCTCTTTCATTGCTGCTCCGCAGTCAAGATAAGTGGCTCGTTATTTTGCTTATGAATTACTGTGATAAGGCTTTGCTTTATTATATATAATCGCTGTTTTCTGTGTAGTTGTTATTTGAATTCTGGTTCTATTGTGTGCTGCTTTGTTGCGGTGTAGAGCTCGCGCTGCGCTTCGTGCATGATAGTTTTCAAATTATCACTGTTCTTCAGCGCGTATTGCGCTGCACGTAGTTTTCCTTTTTGATTTTTCCTTTGTGGCGTTTTACTCGCTTTTTGCTCTCGCTCGCTCTACCGGCTGGGTCTGGGCCTCCCCACCCCCCCTCTGGGAGTGAGGTCGCGCACGGGAGCCGGATCGGGGTGCGTGCTTTGAGCCCTTTGGGACCCTGCATGTGTCTGGTTACGCACTTGCAGGCATCCCATACGCACCCTGGTAGACGCCTCACTCCGGGCTTGCACAACAGGAGGAAGCAGCTCGACAGTGCAGGTCCGGTATCGGGGTTGAATATATTTCATTTCTTGAGCGCATTGATCAGCGCTTCTGGCATTAACCCTTTCCTATGCATTCTGGCTGCAATATTCATTTTTGGAAAACCTTGATTGACTCAGGCAGGAGGAGTTAATTACCCTCCATTAGTCCTGGTCTGCAAGGGAGTAGTACCTTATTTCTTGGCCTCACTATCCCAGCATTGACTCCGATCTGACGCCCTTTCCCACGGCTGGGTCGGGGTCGTAACATTTGGCTTCCCACTCGGGATTTGGCTGTGAATATTCACATATTAACTGAAAATGTCAGACTGCGAGGTCTATGAGGAGGAATTGGCAGCTTATGGTCCTGCAGAAGACGAGGATTTCTATTATGATGATGGTACAGACACTCTTATTGAAAGAAGTTAGATCAGAAATTAGATAAGGCCCTTTCCCCACTGCCTTACTGCCTCTATCTCTGCTCCTTGACCAATTAGTAGGGGCTACTCCTACCCCTCTGACTGGTACTCCTAACCCCTCCCCTATTCCTCCCTTGAGCCCCCTGGTCTCCCTTGGCCTCATGTTCAGGTTTATTCCAATCTACAGACAGACAGAGAGCATGATTATCAGACAAACCCCTTGGTCCCTGTTCCCATGACTGACACTGATACAGATACGGCTTCCTCCCATCCCAGGGGCATCAATAGAGGCTACAGGAACCATGATGCCCAGTCCTTAGGTAATTCCTCATCTCCATCCTATGATTCCTCTGGGTGGCAGACTAAGGCATTTTCTGTACATTTGGACACAACTCACATCAGATGCGTGGATCATTGACACTGTTCAGGGGTATCAAATAAAGCTAACCAATGTTCCTTGGCAGGCAACACCCCTACTCCTCTCCATTTCTCCCTACAAGAACAATCTTTTATAGACTCAGAACTTCAAGAGCTTTTGGCAAAGCAGGCTATTGTTGTGGTCCCTTCATTCCCCATGGTTTTTTCAGCAACGTCTTCTTGGTACAAAAGAAGGGAGGAGGACAGAGATTAGTGCTAAATCTCAGGTAGTTCAATCCTTTAGTTGTCTACAGACATTTCAAGATGGTAGGAATCCATCTTTTAAGGGATCTGTTACTCAAAAGGGATTGGATGGTCCGCTTGGACCTGAAGGACATTTACCTAAGGATCCCCATTTGCCCCTCCCATCAGATATATCTACCATTTCAGTGGAAATGGCAATGGTTCCATTACCTGTCCCTTCCCTTCAGCCTCTCCTCAGCACCGTGGGTCTTTACCAAACTGCTGAAGCCAGTGACCACGCTGTTTCGAGAGATAGGCGTCCGCATGATCGTTTATCTGGACAACATGCTTCTCCTAGCCCAGGACCCTCCACTGTTATGCACTCACTTACAATGGGCGATCTCGCTGTTACAGGATTTGGGTTTTGTGATCAATACCAAAAAATCCATGACTATCCCGTCTGAACAAGTAGACTTCCTAGGTTTCCAAATTGACTCAGTGACTGCCCAGTCGCTCCTCCTGGTGCCCAAGATCAAATCCAGAAAGAGGGAGATATGAACGACTCTGTCGAAGCAGATGGTCTCCTTGAGGTCCCTGGCGAGGATTGTGGGTCTCCTTGCGTCCTCAATTACTTGGCGCTACAGCGCCTCAAGATTCACTATCTGCAGAAAGGTTTGCAGTACGATCATTTGATAGCTGTCTCTAGATGCGCAAGAGGTGCTGCAATGGTGGCTAGCTCATATGGAGGCCTGGAAAGGTAAGGCCATTTTCGGAGTATCTCCAGGCACAATTATCGAGTCGGATGCCAGTCATTGGGGCTGGGGCGCAAGATGCGGAGATTATGCCACTGGCGGTCAGTGGTCCTCAGAAGAGTTAAAATTACACATCAATTGTCTAGAGTTGCTAGCCGGATCGTTTGCTATATGGTCAATCTCCCCCTTGAAGAGCAATTGTTGCATCCTCCTGAGGATGGACAATGTGTCAGCGGTGCGCTATATTAATCACCTAGGAGGGAAGAAATCTCATCTTCTGGCCAACATTGCAAGGAAGTTTTGGCACTTCTGCCTGATGCAGAAGATCAGGATTGTGTCAGGATTGCCAGGAATCACATGGTGGCAGCTTTAACCAAGGTGGGTGGAGTTACACATTCCAGATTCCTGTTAAAGCCCCAAACTGTTAATGTGTGGCAGTATATACAGTAAGAAGCTCCTCTCCCAAGATGGCCGCCAAGGTTGCCGAGTTAGGGATTAGAGGTTGGTGGGTTACAGTATAGTTTACATGAAGCGCGCGAGCCCGTTGTGCTGCGCACTTCAATTTGGATATTCATCGTTGAGGAAGTCTAAAACCGTTTCTCCGCGCATTTGTTTGTTGCTGGAGAAAACGGTTTCATCATTCGTAGAAGGAAATTAGTTCCTTCGTTGTTCGCTGCGCTGGTCTTCATTGAGCAGGGACAGGCAGCTTCAGCTGGAGAGCGTCAGAGTTTTCAAGTCTTGCACCTGAGGGAGTGACTGGAATTACGGAGAAACGGCAGAGACAAGTCGTACTTATTCCAGTAACTAGTTATTTCCCCCACACCCATTCTGGCAATGTTAGCTGGATACTGAAGAGACGTTCAAGACACGACGAACTTTCAAGGTGTGAACCTACAAGTCGAACCAGAGAAATTCCTACAAGTCGAACCAGAGAAATTCGGCAACTACGCATTTGACAGTAAGACTGCAGCGTGCAAGGCATTAACTCCGTTTTTGGCTTCCCCTCCCTTCATTGCGCAATTCCTAGTCTTTCCTCCCCTTCTTGCCTTCCTTTACCCTTTTTGCGCGCTACGAAGGATACCCTGCCATCGCAGCATTGTAAATATTCTGAAGCTTAGTATTGCTGACAAAGAACAGAAACCCTAAGGCAGCTTCCTGGAGTATTCAAAAGGTAGGACGAAGCTGAATAGAGTATTCCAAAAGATTTCATAGGTAAATAGATGTCTATAATATAGTCTCTCTCTTTTAGAAAGAATCTCCAGTTACCATTCAAACACATAGAAGAGAGGTGAAGACTCCACAGCTAGCTGGTAGGATTAGAGCTTAGTAGAGTATAGAGTGAATAAAGGTGTAAGTGCTTGTTCTCAAAATTCCAACCCCTTCCCCCTTTATATGTGCATTAGATACCCAAGTGACAGTCAGAAGACCAAGAAGAATCCTGATTGAGCCTGGGTGCCAGCAAACGGAGTTTCTCTTCTCTCTCTTCACTTCCCCTTTCCCCCCCTCTCTGGTTTAGTAGATTTATGCTGCGACACCGGTGAGGGGGTGCTTGGGACTAGCAGCGATTCTGTCTCCGCGAAGCTTTTGGCGACTTTGACAGATTGTGGCCAAATACATTCCCGGCAAGAGCAATCAGGTTGAAACTCCAGGTTTCTGAGGGATTTCAGCGATTGGGTACTCCATCCTTCCGTGTTTCTAGAGATCATGGGTATTCAAGGCCCCTGCCTGATAGAACTCTTTGCCTCTCATCTCAGTACTCAGCTTCCCCACTTCTACAGCTGGAGACCGGACCTGACTGCATTGGGGATGGACGCTTTTCTCCATCACTGGGGTTCCCAGAGGAATTATGCCTTTCCCCCATTCGCGTTGATTCCGAGAGGAGCATCTCAGGTACGCCGACAGGCAACGTCATTAGTATTAGTCACACCTTTATGGAAGACACAATTGTGGTTTCCGACTCTATTGGAATTGTCAGTGGACCTGCCAGTCGAACTGCATGTGTTCCGATGCTGCTCCAGGACCCCAGAATCAGTCAAACCTCATCGTTTGAATGCTCTCCAGAGACATGAATGAATTGACGGCCTTTCATCAGCGGCTGCCGAGTTTATACAACAGACTTGGGCTCCATCCACCCACAAGCGATATTCTGCATCCTGGAAGCGATGGATGGGTTGGTGCCTTCAAAGACAGGTGGATACGGTGGGATCTGATTTGAAGGAAATACTAATTTTTTTTGTCTGAATGTGCTGAATTAGGTCTGTCATACAGGTCAGTAAATAATTTCAGGTCGGCTTTATCGGCCGTATATAACCACATTGATGAAAAACCAGTGGGAATACACCTGTTAGTTTGTAAGTTGTTAAAAGGCATCAGAGTCGCTCATCCGCAACGACCCAGATATACATTGTGGGATGTATCTATAAAGTTCTTTCTTTGTTAGAATCGTGGCAAGACAATAAAGATTTACCCTTAAAGGAAATATCTGCGAAACTCACAATGTTGTTGTGTCTTATTTCGTGTCGTAGAGTGTCAGATGTTCATGCTTTAGATTTGGCAGGAAGGGTTTTTTCTCCCCAAGGTGTTTCTTTCATTATCTCTAGGACTAAAACGATGTCTTGTTTGGTTGAGTATCCCACTTTTCCTCATAATGAGAAATTATGTGTTTTGAAATCCTTAAAAGTGTATGAAGAACGTACTTTCACTCACAGGTCAGACCCTCTGGGTCAGTTACTCTTGACAATCCAGAACCCATTTTTCCCTGTCTCAGCGGCCACTCTGACATGTTGGGTTAGGTGGGTGATGGCTGAAGCTGGTATAGATATTTCTGTGTATGGTGCGCATTCCACAAGAGGCACTATGGCCTCTAAAGCCTTTATTATGGGCTCTCGTCTAGAAGACATTTTGAAATCTGCAGATTGGTCTTCAGATTCAATGTTTAATATATTTTATTATAAACCCATTGCTCATGTTCCTTCTGTTGTTGTTGGTCAGCTTTGAACCAGCATAATCTGAGCCTCCGGTCCTGCCATAGAATACAACATTTTACAGCATTTGCGACAAGAATTTTAGATTCTTTGTCAGGACCAGAGGCGAGGATTATGCTTTTCTTTCTCCACTTTATTGAATAGCAGCCAATCAAATTGATTAGTAACAAACTACCATTCTCATGAAACGTAGAGAATAACACAAAGTTTAACAATAGAGAGTCCATGTACAGAGTGTCCAGGTGAGTCCACCAATCACAGGGTTCCCATCACTTCAAAGTCCTCTGTTAGTCTCCACTCACCCTCTCTTTCTTTTCTGCTTGCAGCCAGATAAGTGTGCTTTCCTTGTTTTCTAGCATTCTGGAATGTTCCTTGTGTTTTTTTGCCTAATGAATGTTATTTACGACATCATTCGATGTGTAATTGTTTGAAATTACCTCGTGTGTGATTTTCTATATTTTGAAACATTCTGTCACCGAGTTCGAACGCGCTCAGTTCGTGGTTTTCCACCGCTGCGCGTCCGACTCGGAGTGCTTTGCCTGCAGCTGTTTGACATAGGCAGGGGCTGCCTTGGACGGCAAAAGGTGTAGTTACGCCACTGGACTGACTGTGACTCATTTTTCCTTCCTTTCTGAATCTCCTCTACCTGCATCTGCTTCTGTGGGAGTCCTTTGGAGTTCCAGGCTGTATCATGGCGGAAGCAGATGCTTTCCTAGAAGCCTTGTATTTCTCTTATTATCCTTCGCCAACATATGCTCCAATTTCCCTCTCTACCGGTTTCCCTTTTTTGTCAATGATGGTCCTTTTTAATACTGTTGAACAAAACTAACAGCCCTTAGAGGAGTGAGAGGCTGGAAAGTACGCAACATAGACCTGATGACAGTCAGTTGCATATTTCAATTCTAACACAAGGACACATGACGAATAAGGAGGGCATCCTGACTGGAAAACTTTGGCTACAAAGTCAAATAAAGCATGAATTAACTTTGTTGCAACAGGCACAGAAGATGTCAAATGACAATGCAATTTGAAGAGCTCAGATAAACTGTCCAAGTTAGGCTTAAATACTCTCGGTGTTCCAAGGCACCACTTTCACGAGTCGGAGAGAGGCAAGTGCCAATACAAGGTATCATGGTCCTGGAAGCCTCTGGTGTTCTTAAAGACACAGGGTGCTTGTTTTACCGCCTTTAATGATATGGCTATTAGACCTAATCTTTTCATTAGCTCTAGACTGTTTTAGACAGCAATTTTAGTTTGAGATGCTGAAATGTAGGTTTGAATGAGGGTTATCTTGGAAAAGTAAAACATTCAGCAACGGCTTTAAATGGTGATCCAAAGAAGAGACTGTGCTTATTTTGTACATCTATTATCTACAAAAAATGTACGTGTACACACTGGGGATTATTCTAATGTTTAAGACTATTAATAACATTCCATGATGCAGTACTAAGATATACACGTTAACTGCAAGGATGAGGAATGTGATGATGAAGACATGGATTTGAAGTAATAAAGGCCATTAAAAGCCTCTTAACATATATACACACAAACACCCTAGGAATTGAACATTAAAACAGATCGACAAATTAGACTTAAAAGATGTTGGCAAGAGGCAGATGTTTAAGTGGAGCAAAACTTACCCCGTAAAACAGAAATGTGGGCTCACATTTTCCTCTATATTTTTCTAGTGAATCAATGCCATCAACCTCTGCCTATATGAAACAAAAACAAACTTGGATTACTTTAAAATACAGCAGATGAAAGATTTAAGAACCAACAACACACGTACTTATCGATGAAAATATCTAAATCATAGTACTTATTGACAGAAAACTATGAAGAATAATGACCATTCTTAGAAGGTTAGAGGTCATGGTGAACCCCTGCAACACTATTGATGTGACCTCATGATGCCACAATCCATAAAGTATGATCTTAATTGATAAGCAACATTATGATATTGTTTGGTATAGCTTTAACAGTTCCAAGCTAAAATTCAGACCAAAGCAGAACTAGTGTTAACTTCAGGACAATGAACTGGTACCTTTTGGCGCTGATGAACTTTTTTACATTTCTACATAAAAAAGGCAAAACCAGACTACAGCGGAAAGACTAAATTGTTTGTTATGCAGGATCTATGAACTGAAAAAAGGCCTTAAATTCACTTCTAGAGAGAAGGCAGATTACGTCTTTTTCCAATTGTGGTTTGAAAACAGAGTATTCAGAACCTTGTCCCCCATCCCCTGGGGCCCACTTTAAAAATAAGGAGAGTGGGGTGTGTAGCCCCACTCCCCAAGCCTTAAAAGGCCCAGAGGACCCCATTCCCGGGTCTGATTGCTTAAAATGGGGGGGTGCCTGGCCCCCATCTCCAAACCTTTAAAGGCCCGGAGGAACCCATCCCCGGCGCTGAAATTAACTTTAAAGGAAGGCGGGCCACCAACCCTGTCCATGAGCCTCTTAACACTCCGGGGACCCTATCCCCTGGGGCTGGGTTATATACTGTGTCTCGGCACAGGCAGAGGAACATATGTTTGCTCAACCAGGTGGGAACATTTTTAAATGTCCCACTGCATGTGAGCAAATATGCCTTCTCTTCCAACAGGAGGGCATATTTACTGTCAGTCGGTGGGAGCTTTCAAAAATGCCCTCACTAAGTGGGAGCAGACTTCTGTTTCCCTGCCTATGCTCCTATCGTCAGGGAAGCACATATTGCTCCCACAACTGTTCCTGCCAGTTGGGAGCAATGCCTGCTCACAGGCACACCGGGAGCCGGCTGGGGCCCCACGGCCCCCAAAATATTGCACCCACCCAGAATGTAAAGAGGCCACAGGGGATGGGTACCCAGAGCCAATTAAGAATTGGGGAGGTCCCCCCCCTCCCCTTTAATGTGCCAATAGGCCATGGGGCTGGGATCCCCGGGCCTATTAAAACTAAGGAGGGGTACTGCATGCCGCCCTCCCCTTATTAATTGGATTCTACCCTAGGGGTTGGGTCCCCGGGGACTATTAAGGCACAGGGAGGGGGGTGTCATATGTCCCAGGCCATTTTGGGGCATTTGGCCTTGGGATTAGGGTACTCAGGCCTCTTAAGGCTCTAGGAGGGGCATCACTCACCCCCCTTCACCTATAATTAAAGTATGGGGATGGGGTCCCTGGGGCCCATTTGGGCTTGGGAAAGGGGGTCACATGCCCGCCCTCCCCTAAAAATAATGTATTTGGCCCTGGGAAATCGGGCCCCTGGGATCTCTTAAGGCTTTGGAAGGTGGGGGATGTGCCCTCCTCCCCTATAATTAAACTATGGCGCTGGGGAATGGGTCTCCAGGGCCTCGTTGGGCTTTCTTTATTATTCATGCATTTGGTTTCGAGGGATGGGGTCTCTGGGGTCTCTTAGGCCTTGGGGAGGGGACCATGCACCTCCGCTCCTCTATAATTAAAGTACAGCCATGGGGATGGGTTCCCTGGGGCTCATTGGGGCTCTGGGAAGAGGCCATGTGCCTCCCTCCACTAATAATACATTTTTGGCCCCCTGGGCTCGAGGTTGGGGAGGCATGGGCCCCTTCCCTTAAGATTAATGTATTTGGCCCCAGGGGATGGGGTACCTGGGCCCTGCACCTTCCCTCCCCTATAATTAGGAGAGGATGTAGTCTTACGGTCGACCTCAGAGCTGGGGAGCGGGGTTTGAGTCTCTGCAACGTTGCTCAACCTCCTGTGATGCTGGGCAAATCACTTAATCACCCATTGCCTAACAAAAAACCCCAAAAATGAATGTGTCCATCTGTAACAAAACTGATGCTCATGTAAAGCGCTCTGATACCTGATATCTTCGGTTCTAGTTTGTGCTATATAAAACTTTATTTAAAAAAAATGAAAGTGCAGCCCTGGGATTGGGGTTCAAGGGGCTCATTTGGGCAAGGGGAAGGGACTGAATGCCCCCGTATAATCTAATAATATATTTTTTGGCCCTGGGGGATACAGTCCTGGGGCTAATAGCGGCTTCGGGAGAGGGGCTCTGTGTCCCCTTCTGCTTTTTCTTTTTCTTTTTAAAAGCCCTGGTGGATCAGGTCCCAGGGACCAATAGTGGCTTGGGGAGGAGGGGGCCAAGACCATCACCCCTTTATTTTAAAAAAGGCCCTGGAGGATTAGGTCTCTGTGGCCACCAGCAGCTCGGGGGCCAAGTGCACCCCCTCCCCTTTTTAAAGAGAAAGAGCCCCGGGGATTGGGTCCCCGGGCCAATAGTGGCTTGAGCTAGGGGGTTGTGTGACTGCCCTCAGTAGGGGTTTGGTTGAGTGTGAGGTGTTGGCCATCAGGCCCTTTGGACAAACCCCCTGCGTACATTCAAGGGCTGTACGAGGTGGGGGTTGGCTTTAGATATGGTAATAAAATATTACTTTACGTTAGGAAAACCCTACAAATTCGCTGGAAAAAACACAAAGGTTAAAATAACATGAAAGGAATAATAATTATATCTTACTTTACATTTTTATAAAACCTTAGAAATTCACTGAAAAAAAAATGTTTAAAGTGACGGTGAAAATGTCAGTGACAGCGTAATGTTATGAACTAAAAAAACACAGAAATTCACCAATTGTTACCCCGACATGCACTGCTCATAACCTCACATATTACATCACTCCTGACATGCTCTATGGCATTATTTATAACATCACTGATGACGTCTCGAATAACATCACTGATGACATCACTAATAACATATCCCAAGCTACGTTTGTACTCATTACTCTATAAAGGAGTATGGTATTGGAGGTATGAAACTAAGTACTAAATAGCTCAGAAAAATATAAAGAATAATTAATGCCTTCACATATAGAAACCCCTTGGATGAGGCAAGCGTCTGTTATGTGCAACATTGAGCTAATACTATACATTCATGAGTTCATGTTAACAATCAACAACACACAGATGGGTAATCCCTACTGCACACAGTGTTCAATCTGCATACACCTACTGAGGAAAAACCAAGTTCCTCCAGATACTCATCTTCTGTTACATACCAGCCTTTACTTGTATCAAACCATTCAATGTCAGAGAACCTCCTATGAGCATGTAGCAGAAAGAAGTAGAAAATTGGGCACAGTATTTATTTGTATTTTTCGAATATTTAATTTCTCCTATAAAAAGTAAAATCATATTAGCGTTGTTTCTTCCACGGAGCCTGCATCAGAGCTTTCTTTTACCTCTGTGGGCCCTCCTTTACTTCTTAAAGCTTTATCGATATGCTCCGTAGTCTCGTCAAATCAAACCATTTAGTAAAGGTCTACATCATTCAATGAATGTAATTCAATTTTTCCCTACTGAACTTGTTTGATTTTTCCTCCTTGAGTTCCTCTCTACGTTTCTTCCTATTCTGTACCATATTTTGTATTGCTTTCTTAATTTCTTCTCTGCTTGTGATTGTTTACAAGTCTTTCTTCTACTCAACATTCCAGTCCCTGCTCTTCTCTATTGTGCTTGAAGTTAACACGGGCATGCCTAACTAATGTATTTGGGTTCTCCTGACGATCCTGGCTCTGCACACATTTTTAATACAGCCGGGTCTGTCTGGCTTCCATCTTCTCCAAGGTACTGAGATGGCTTCACGCGCACTAATGCCACCAATATTATGTTAGACGGTGGGCGCAGTGCAGTATTGCCTTCGATATTGTCTCACATTCCACACTGTGCCTCGAGCTACACTGTGTAGGTATCAGAGACAAAGCTTTCTTTTTTCCAAGAACAGAGGTCTCAATCTGTCCCTTTTGACCCATTTCATTATCTCCCCGGGACATTGGTATGTAGCGTGCCTCCTTTGGCTGACTTCATCAGTGGCTTTGGTTTTCCTGTTATGTTCCATAGAGACGATACGTTGACTGTATTATACTTCGGAGACCAGTTTCCAACCTCTGCCATTAATGTTCATGCTAGTCTGTCAGCAGTAGCACTCTGGGTTACAAAGAACACTCTGAAGCTGAAGGAGGTAAGACTGAGATGCTACCCTCCTCCCCTCCAATTCTACAAATAATCTGGGTTATCATTCTCAATGTTTCTTTGAGTCTTGGGAAGTAAATCAGTGTCCCACCGTCTTCCTTTGTCTACTATTTACGTATGATACGTAAGGTAATACTGCTAGATTCTCATTAGACCATGGACCTAGCAATTGTCTTATCTTACATTTATTATTGAAATGCTCAATACAGCCGTTATTCCAAACTGTTACTGCTAGGCTCCTTTTAAGCCAACCCGTAAAATAACCTACCTTTGATCATCTTGACGTGCTCCACTATGGAACGGGACAGGATTTTAAGACCTTGTGTATCTGTCATAGATTCCTACAAATCAAGACCCAGTCTTCATTCATTCCAGAATCAATCCACTCCTATTCATGATTCTCCTTGGCTACTCAAATCTTTTGATCTCATAGAGAGGGTAAATCCTCTCCTATCTTGCCTCTAGGCACTGAAATGCTTTACCACCTCATCTCTGGCAACAATCAACCTCAAATTTCAAAAAAGCTTGAAAACCTGACTATTCATTTGAGTCTCTTCTACTCTCATAGCTCTTGTGCTAGGACACTCTTCTTTAACTTGCTGTTGCGTTCATTCTCCAATGATTCAAGAGTCTCTCTGCATATTTTACTAATGTTGCCTTTAACTTAATTGAGCTATTCCTAGTATGATCTTGCATCAAATCTTCATCCATAACATCTACAAATGGCATAGTTCAAGAAGGGATGTGCTTGCTGTACGCCAAGATGACCACAAGCTTGTAGAGCTTTGAGGGGTGCCTCTGACCCCCACGACATACCGGAGCCTAGTGCTGCCCTGTGAGCTTGTAGAAATTATCCAAACTCCTAAGAGGCGGGAGGCATGATGGGAGGAGCATGGAGGGCTCTGACCTGTGCTGAGGCCCCGATCGACGAGACAACTCCTGCCCATGCTGCGGCACACACGATGGCGACGGGTGGGCCCGGGTGCCCGTGATGGGCCTATCCGCCCTTTCTCTCTGCGAGTTGCCTGAACCTGCGCTGCTCTCTGGCGTCAGCACTCTGCATCTTGTGGGCCCGGCACTGGGGGAAAGAAGCGCTTGAGGGAAGAGGCTTTTGCATAACCGCAGAACTAGGAAACATGTGACGTCCGCCTTTCTTTATTGCAGACCACCCAGACCCCATGCTGCTCTGTACTGTTCGAAAAAACCACCACTGGGTCTGGGCTCGCAACAGCAAGGCTTAGCCACTAGCTATTATTAAACAAAAAGAATTTCCAATACTGTACTATAATTTGTCTCTCAATAAACTCAAAACATACGAATTAAACAATATGCTCTGTTCTCAAATTTATGTTTGATTCAATCTTTTTTATTATTATTTTGCAAAATTTCTTTGTTTCATGATTTTGGTTATTATTTCACCAATTTCCAAAATTTACAAGACCTTCTCTACACAATTTATACAATCACATAAAAAAAAAACCATTTCAACATATTACCTTATATACATTTTCCAATCATCATTCATTCAAACATACCCTCTCATACACCCACAGACCTCAAACATTCATATATTTACACTGAAATTACAATATTCACAGAATGCGATAGAAAAATCCTTTTCTTAAATACGACAATTATTTAGAGCAATTCAAAATGACTTCTTATGATTTAATGGCTCTAACAGTCTGTAGGAAGGTCTTGTAAATTTTGAAAATTGGTGAAATAATAACCAAAATCATGAAACAAAGAAATTTTGCAAAATAATAATAAAAAAGATTGACGCATGGCATGAACTGAACCCAGGATGTAGGTAACCCTTCTTCTATTCCCAGTATATGACTCACAAGTCTGCTTAGACAAAATACTGAGCTCAGCAGGCTTGTCACCCTGGTTGTGCAGACTGAAGACCTAGACTGGATGCTACCAAAACATAACCCTTTTTTGGCTGAACTCAGTTGGGGAGGGTCACATCGATCATCTCCATCTGAAGGTCCCCCGGCTAAATATTTTAACCCACCTTAAGGTTCCACCTGGGAGACCAGGTTGTGGACTACTTCACCACAAATGCTCATAGTGCCTCCCATACAAACATTGAACGGGACACCTTCAAAGCTGTGATAAAGGGACACTGCCTCCGTCAATCGGTGGGCATAGAGCAGTGGCTTTTCATTGAATTTTTTTAGGGTCTGAAATCCGCTCTTTGGAAACTGAAGCCCTGGAATGCCCCAATATATTGCATCCCAACGGGAGGAGAGGCATGCTGTGGCAATGGAGGAACCCTGTTCAGTGCGTTGACTGGAACATGTAGCAGCTGCATATGTAGAGAGGGGCATACAGGCAAACTGTTGGCATGGCTGACCCGCCCAGTAGACAGGGGAAACCCCATTACCCAGGTTGCCGGGCCAATGGGGAAAATGATCTACTCCCAAACTAGAATACATGAAGTTTTTACGAGGCTTATATGGGGCTGGCGATCCTATGGCGCACAAGACTCTGGGTGCCTTCCTTGACTGGGTGCACCTGCAGCAACTTCCAGAAGAGGACCAAGAGGGGCTAAGCGCTCCCATCTCGAAGTGGGAAATCAGTGAGGCCATCAAATACCTGGCGTGAGGTAAGACTCCCAGGACAGATGGCCTCTCAAATTCTACCAGTCCTCTATTGCACAACTGGTTCTAAGACTATCTGCAATGTATGCCAATGCATTGGCGTGCGGACACCTTCGAAATATAACCAGAGAGGCATTGCTTGTTTCCATTCCTAAGCCACTGAGGGACACCCTTGGAATTGCATTTGCAATTAGCGATTACCAATTTGGTCATCGCCATTTGCGAATGCATTCCCATTCATTCCTATGGGTCTGTAGGCCCATAGGAATGAATGGAGTCACATTAGCTAATAGTGATTCCAATGACCGAATTGCTATTAGCTAATGTTTAGGAATCGCAAAATTTATTGCGATTCCTACATGCATAAGGATTTACAATTACCAAAAAGCGATTCCTTAAAAATCGCTATTTGGTAATCGCGAATCCTAATTTTGATGCATGTGGCAGATTGACTATAAAATTCTGAGTAAAATCCTGGCAAACTGGTTACAACCCCACCTTTCTGCACTGGTGCATGAAGATCAAAATGGTTTCACACCCAAGAGTAACACGTCACAAAACATCGGATGAGTTTATCGCGTGCTGTGAGAGGCGGATTGGGATCGATTCCCTGTAGCCATGGTCCTCTCAATTGATATCCAGAAGGCCTTTGAAACCCTTCTGTGGAATTACTAGCAGGCGGTCATGAAAAGACTGTCTCTAAGGGGTTGGAATAACTGGTTTTATCTACTGTATTGGTAGCTCACGGGTGCGTACAGGTATGTGTATCTCTAACACTTATGAGATCAGTTAGGGCTCGAGGCAGGGATGCCCTCTTTCTCCTATAGTCTTCACGCTACCAGTCAAGCATTTGCTTGCCTCCTGTGATTGGCGGGACAGGATGGGTTATCCCATTGCACGATGGGGAGCATATCTGCTTAATATATGCAGATGACATGTTGATCTTCCTGAGGAATCACCAAATGGGTATACTGTGGAGCGTAACAATGCCAGATGATTTTGAACAGGTCTCTGGCCTTAATACAAATTGGCATAAATCCTGCTGGAGCCGGTGAGAACTCTTGGTTTACAATGGGAGCCTAGAGTTCTCAAGTACTTGGGTAATAGAGTAATGCACTCTGACACTGATATTCGAGAGGGCAATCTTGGGAGAGTAATGAGGGGCCTCAAGGGAAGTGTGGCCTTTTGGAGGTCACTGCAGCTTGCAGTCATGGCCCTAATAGCACTCATCAAAATGGTGATCTTGCCCAGTCTCTTTTACTATTTCAGAAATGTCCCAATCCGAATACCAGGAGCGTGGTTTTACTCCTTAAATGGCTTGCTTACAGAGAAGCTCTGGGATGGGCAGCAAATTAGGGTGTCACTGAGTACAACCGCAGCCGGCCTCGGTGTCCCAGACTATGAACTGTTTTATCTTGCTGTGCAGCTGCAGAGGCTCGTCAGCTGGCTGGTGGGGGATACATTTGGCAGAGGTGGGAGGAGTTTGGGGCTCCGAGTAGGGAGGGAGCATTATTAGTTATGTTGCTGGGAGGGAGCTCACTCCGCTGTGCAGACTGCGGCTGCTCCGTATTGTGCTTCAGTGTTGGAGGGTGGTGCACTGCCATGATCAGATGGCCACTTTGTGTGTCCACAAGACACCATAAGTGGGCCTGCCAATCATAGGAGGGGGCTACTTTACTGCCCATTGGCTGGCACCTTGGATGAAGGAGGAAGTGGTGACATTAGGTTTATGTTACTCAGAGGGTTCCTTCTGTGCGCTGGAGGAACTGATGGCCGAAGATAATTTGCGAGGCTCTCAGTTCTCAACCTACGGGGCGCTGACTGGAGACATTTAACATTTCTTGGGTGCTGTGGAACCAAAACCTCTAGTGCATGATCTCTTGCAGGCCGTATTTACCTTCAGCAGGGGACGACACCTTGGAATGCACTTACACTCTTACACGTAACATGAGATTCAAATACACACAATTCAACTACCTACATCACCTTCAACACCACCATCGCACCCAAGCCTCCCCCGCCCCCCGCCACGAAGGAACTGGAGCAAGGTCTCTGAGGAACTCCTCAACACAACCCTCCTACAAACTCCCCCCAGCGCCTCGACCGACACCAACTCCACAGCCAGGGAACTACACCGCTGGTCTCCTGCTGCGCTGACAAACTCGCACCCCTCCGCCACCCCGCCAAACAACGCCCCTTGAAGGCCGCCTGGTTCACCACAGAACTACAAGAAGCCAGACGCTCCTGCAGATGCCTAGAGAAAACCTGGCAAACCCAGAAAACCACGGAAGCACAGAACAATCATAAGAGCGCCCTGAAGGAATATCACCAGCGCATAAGAGATACTAAACGAACCTTCATAAGAGACAAAGTCCAGACCAATGCTACCAATGCCAAGGAACTGTTCAACATCATACAGCAGTTCACAAAACCCCCCAGCGAAGCCACAGACATCACACCTTCCCAAGAACTCTGCGACAAGCTCAGCTCCTACTTCCATCTGAAGATAAAGGTACTCTACAACAACTTCAACGGACAGATGCTGAACACCACCACCTCGCCCCCTCGATGCCGACAAGCCATCCATCATGACCTGGAATACCGCCACCATAGAACACATCACCGCGACCATGAAGAAGACCCACTCAGGAACCCCAACGGACCCCTGCCCACCGCACATATTCCACAGGGCCACCGCTGCCATCACACCCGAACTAGGATGGACCATCAACGCTTCCTTCAGGTCCGGCATCTTCCCAGATGACTGGAAGCAGGCAGAGATTAAACCCCTCGTCAAGAAACCCACAGCCGACCTAATGAACCTGAAAAACTACTGGCCCATCTTTCTCCTCCCCTTTGCAGCCAAAGTCACAGAGAGACTCGTAAACTCCCAACTGACCGCCTTCATCAAAGAGAACTCCATCCTGGACGCCTCCCAGTCTGGATTCCGCAGCAACCACAGCACCGAGAACGCCCTCCTCGCTGCCACTGACGACATCCGCATGCTACTCGACCAAGGACACACCGCGGCTCTCATCCTTCTGGACCGCTCCACAGCCTTCAACACAGTTTCACATCGCACACTCGCAGCCAGAATTCACGACGCGGCAATACAAGGAACCACCTTCGACTGGATACAATCCTTTCTCTCTGGACGAACCCAGAGGATCAGTCTCCCTCTATCCTCTCCAAACCCATCGATACCAACTGTGGAGTTCCCCAAGGATCATTGCTCAGCCCCAAGCTCTTTGACATCTACATGACCCCCCCTCGCCGCCACCGTCAAACAGCATGGACTCAGCATTGTAGCCTACCCCGACGACACCCAGCTCATCCTCTCACTCATGAAGAAGCCCAAAGACACCAGACTCTGTTTTACGGAAGGAATGAAGAATGTGGCAGCCTGGATGAAAGACATCTGTTTGAAGCTCAACTCTGAGAAGACCGAGGTCCTCACCCTGGGACCCTGAACCTCAGCCTAGAACAACACCTGGTGGCCCACCGCCCATGGTAGCCCGCCCACCCCCACAGACCAAGGACGAAACCTCGGCATCATCCTCGACTCCTCCCTCTTCATGAACCGCCAGATCAACGCCGTCGCCTCCACCAGTTTCAACTGCCTACGCATCCTCCGCAAGACTTTCAAATGGATCCCCTCCGACTACAGGAGAACCGTCACCCACGCACTCATAACCAGCAGATTGGACTACGGCAACGCCCTATACGCCGGTATCAACAGAACCCTTCTACACAAACTCCAAACCATCCAGAACGCTGCAGCCAGACTCGTCCTCGGGACACCGCGACACGAACACATGACCCAACACCTACGAGACCTCCACTGGCTCCCCGTCCAGAAGAGGGCCACCTTCAAACTCCTCACCCACGCCTACAAATCACTCAACAACATCAAACCCAAATACCTCAACAAGAAATTATCCTTCCCCAAGAGGAACCTCCGATCCGCCGACCTCACCCTGGCAGAGGTCCCCCGCATCCGCAGAAATACAAAAGGCGGGAGAGCCTTCTCCCGCATCGCAGCCAAGACCTGGAACGAGCTCCCTGTGAACATCAGACCCTCCCCGACCCTGCACACGTTCAGGAAGGACCTCAAGACCTGGCTCTTCAACTGATCTAGAGCTGCCGACTCCCCCCACCCCAGCGCCTTGAAACCCTCACAGGTGAGTAGTGCACTTTATAAAACCCTGATTGATTGACTGATTGAGCGTGTACTGTGCGAGTCACCAGTGTAAGAAGTTGTAAGAATTGTGGAGTTCTCTTATTCCCAGAAATTACCACTCCCAACATCAACACCAACCAAAACATTAATAGAGAGAAACACATAGGGGCCGATTCACAGAATTAATCTGAGATGAAATCCTAAATTTACTACTTTTGGTATTCATAGAAGGCATTTAGTAGTAGTAACGTTAGGACTCCTAACTTTACTACTACTAAACTGAGATAAAATCCTAAACTTAGTACTTTTGGTATTCACAGAAGGCATTTAGTAGTAGTAAAGTTAGGACTCCTAACTTTACTACTACTAAATGCCTTCTGTGAATACCACAAGTAGTAGGTTTAGGAGTTTATCTCAGATTAGTTCTGTGAATCGGACCAAAGAGAGCAAACCTCTGGCGAGGTCGGTCATCTTCTACTAGGTGGGTGAAACCCTCTCCCGCCAGTCCCCACCCAAACCAACCACATCAACCTGATTTTGATTTGATTAAGGGACTTATAGAGCGCACGAATGCCCGAGGGCGTCTTTGTGCTTTAAGAGATCAAAAACTGCCTGGCCATCGAAAATAGCGCCACTCCTGGTTTAAATGAAAACAGCCACGTTTTCAAGTTTTTGCGGAACGACCATAAGGAGGGGCTGTTTTTCACCTCGGCCGGAAGTTTGTTCCAGATTTTTGCCGTGTTCCCTATGAAACTTCTTCCCCCCCACCTAAGCTGTTTGAATCTGGGGGTTACCAGGAGTTTAGCGCTGCTAGAGCTTAACGTCCTGGTAGGTACATACGGTTTCAGATTAGTTTTTAGGAAACAGGGGCCTGAGCCGTGGAGTGACTTGTACGCTAGGCAAGCTGATTTAAACTCGATTCTTTTCTCAACCGTAAGCCAATGTAGACCTCGCATTTGTATCGTTACTGGTTCGGACTTGGGAATTTTCAGAACCAATCTGGCTGTCGTGTTCTGAAGGCGCTGAAGTTTGTATAGCAGTTGTTTCTGTAAGCCCGCATAAAGCGCATTGCCATAATCCAGTTTCGATAGAGCTAACAAGGTAACCAGGGTTTTGGCGGTGTCATGTGGAATGTAGGGCAGCAACTTTCTAATGAGTTTAAGCGTGTACCAAACAGAAGAAGAGAGATTAATAATTTGTGCTTCAAAGGTGAGTTTAGAGTCAAATATGACCCCTAAATTCCTCACTTTATCCACCGGCGTTGGACATCTCCCTAGGATGCGCGGCCACCAGAGATTGGACCAGATGTCCGGGTTAGCCCCCAGTAGCATAACCTCTGATTTGTCCCCGTTGAGTTTTAAGCAGTTGTCCTGCATCCAGTTGCCGACCTGATCCATACAAGATCTGAAGTTATTCGCGGTCTCCACAGAATTGTTGGAGATAGCCACCACAATCTGGGTATCATCCGCATAGGACAATGGAATGAACCCGCAGTTCCTGATGATTGTGGCTAGTGGGGCAGCATAGAGATTAAAAAGAGATGGGCTCAGCGACGAGCCCTGGGGAACCCCCCGAGGCAGATCAAAGGCCCTTGATAAAAATTCTCCAAGCTCAACCGAGAAGGTTCTGTTTTCCAGGAAGGGGGACAGTAAGTTGATAGCCGAGGTGTGAAGACCTAGAGCGTTAAATGTTAATGTTAAAATAGTTTTATATAGCGCACGGCTACTCCAGGGAGTGTCCCGGCGCTTTAATAAAAACAGGAGGCAGAAATCTGGGGAAAGAGGGGACCGAGCAATGAACCTACTGGACGAAGAGCCAGGACTTTAGCTACCTCCTGAAACCCAATAGGCTTGCATTGAGTCTAATGGACACTCGCAGGGTGTTCCAAAGCTTGGGAGCCAGGTAGCGGAAAGAGCAACACCGACCCTGGCCAGTCTGATGGAGGGGACTTGGGCCAGAGCCAAGGAAGCTGACCTTAGCGTCCTCGTAGGCAAATTGAATGCCAAACGCTTTCTTATATATTTAGCTCCAGTGCCGTGAAGAGCTTTGAAGGTCAGTGAGAGAGCCTTAAAAGTCACGCGTTTTTTAATAGGGAGCCAGTGAAGACTTTTCAATAAAAAAGTCGCACTAGTTCTGCGATGGAGCCCGGAAATGGCTCAAGCAGCAGCGTTCTGCACGACCTGCAGCCGGGAAAAAAGAAACTCCGGCAGGCCCAAGTAAAGAACATTGGAATAATCCAACCGTGACCCAATGAGTGCCTGGACCGTTACCTTCCGATGACCACAGAGGCAGAAATTTTCGCAGCCTCTTAATAATGCCAAAGCATTTGCCAACAAGATCCAAGACCTGAGGCTTCAAGGTAAGACCATCGTCTATCTGAACCCCCAAATTCTTGGCTCTGAAAGACACAGCTACGGGGGAAAACATAGCCGGCGGCCACCAGGCCTGCCATCTCGGGTCTGCGGGACAGCCAAAAAACAGCAGCTCCGACTTGTCGGAGTTGCATTTCAGGTTGTTCCTTTCGAACCAATCAAAGACGGCTCCCAGACAGCCTCTGATCTGCCCCCCATCAAAGTCTGACCCCTTCAGGCTGGTAAAAAGCAGCTGGGTGTCATCAGCATAGGACACGATCTGGGCACCGAAGGACTCCGCTAGAGCTGCCAGGGGTGCCATATAGATGTTAAATAACGTAGGGCTCAAAACAGAGCCCTGCGGCACCCCTACCTCGAGAGGTGGCATCTCAGCGGAGAACGGAGGGGCCCAGACCGTTTGCCGGCGGCCGGCTAGAAAGGACTTAAACCAGTTAAACACCGCTCCCCATAGCCCAATCTCCCCGAGTCTCAAAAGGAGACTACCGTGGGGAACGGTGTCAAAAGCCGCCGACAAGTCCAACATAATCAGCATGGCCTTCCCTCCTGCGTCCAACACCTCTCTGATGGCATCCGTCACCTCCAGCAGAGCCGTCTTCGTACTCATGTTGGCCCGAAAGCCCGACTGAGTATCATGGAGGATGTTATTGCTCTCAAGGAAGTTCGCAAGAGAGGTGTGAACGTGCTTCTCCACGACTTTAGCCAAAGCCGGGAGGAGGGAGATAGGTCTGTAGTTGGCGTGCAACAGAGGGTCAAGATTTGGCTTCTTCAGAAGCGGCAGTATCAAGGCATGTTTCCAAGCTTGAGGAACCACTCCCAGAGCCAGCGAGCAGTTGAGCACAGGATATATAAGCTCATTAATGGCAGAAGCCATTTTTGCCAGAACCTTTGCTGGGCAAGGATCACGTGGAGAGCCCGATTTAAGTTTAGAGATCAGATCCAAAGAGGAGGCAAGGGAAAGAAAAGGAAAAGTAGCCAGAACCGGACCTTCGACCGGAAGAGATAGAGAGAAAGGGGCATATATATCAGAGGGGATCACCAGAGTGGAAGGAGAGAATGAGTCCTGGATAGTCTTGATTTTGGACGTGAAGAAAGTGGCCATAAGAGACACCCAGGATTCGGAATGATGGTGTGTGGGCAAAGCCGAGCTAGGAGAGATGAAGTCCTTGACAATAAGGAAAATTTCCTTACTGGCCATAGCAGCAGCCTCTATTCTACGAGCCAAATAAGCTTTCTTCTCCACCAAAATGCTACCGTGATATCCCTTGATGGCCTCCCTATAAGTGATCTTATCCAAGGGGTCATATTGACGGCGCTAAGCTCTTTCTGCTTTTTTGCAGCTACGGCGCAGATCAGCCAGGGAAGCTGAAAACCAAGGAGCGGATGCTCGAGTACAGCTTTTGCGGACAGTTGAAACAGGGGCTAGTTCAGCGTTTAGCCTCTTTATGAGAATCTCATGGTTAACAGTGTCGAAGGCCGCCGACAAATCTAACAGAATGAGGGTGGCCTTCCCTCCTGCGTCCAGTATCTTCCTGAGTTCCTCAGCTGCCATCACCAAGGCAGTCTCGGTCCCATGATTCTCACGGAACCCATATTGGGAGTCATCTAGTGCCTGCGAGTTCCTAACACGCCCTGCTAATTGGGAATTCAAGAGCTTCTCCAAAATTTTGGCCTGAAAAGGGATCCTTGAGATTGGCCGGAAATTGGCTGGGATTGAGGGGTCCAGGCTGGTTTTCTTAAGCAGTGGAAGTACCGAGGCAGCCTTCCACGCTTTAGGAAAGCAACTGGATTCAATTATGTTACTGTACAGGGTCTGGAGTTGGGCACTAAGCAGATCTGGGACCATGTGTAAGACCTTGGGAGGGCACGGGTCCATAGGCCCCCTGGATTTGGTCGACAGAACCAACTGTCTGATTTCTTTCTGTGGAGTCCCTGGTCAGTCCAGTAAGAATCTCATTTCGGTTTGGGGAGATTGTTTTCTAGATGCTCTTGGATGCCATCCACCAGGGTGACCACTTTGAGGTGCACCACTGCTCTGAGAATGTCCAGCTTTACCTGCTGAATTTTATCTGTGGTAGGGGAGCTGATCATGCAAGTTTTTGTCGGATTTTGCCATTGTCGACTAGGTGTAGATCCTTCCTTTGGTTCGGCCCGCTTGGGACAATCATCATATGTTTCGTTGAGGCCCAAGACTCAGCAGCACTTCTTGGTCAATCATACTTGGTGTCTCTAGTCCCTGCCAGATGAAAATGAGTCTGAAGTGTGGCCTCACTGTTAGGAGGCATTGTTAGGTCAGAGGTGCTCTGTTATTCTGCATATTTGGTGGTGGCGCTGCGGTGTAGAAAGGCCAATGTCCTGGAAAAAAAAACGCTTATGGCCCTCGTTTAGCACGCAGTCCATGGCGTGAGCCTAATCATAGTTTTCTCTTTCTCACTGAAGAAATGCACCTTGGTAACAATGTCCGGAGAGCTCTCTGTATGTTTGCATCCAGGGTTGGTCGTATGATTGCAGCCTTAATGTATCAGAGGTCCCCGGGCCGGTTTCAGATGTGTTAAAGCATATCTTCTAGACATAGCCAGTGATGTTGCTGCCATCTGCGCTACAAGGTAATTCTCTGATTTGAATATTGTTTCTTCTAGACCTATTTTTGAGATCCTCTTGTTTGAGGGCCAAGGCTTCACACTGCTCATCTAAGACTAGAATGCGATGTTGTGCTGTGAGGAGCTCAGCTGAGCATGCCTTTGATGTCCGTCAGGCAGGCGATAATGACTGTAATATCTCTCTATAAGTCATAGAGGTAGCCTTTAATGTCCGTCAGATTGTGGTGACTTCATCCTTGGCTTACCGAAGAAACTGTTGTAGGAAATCTTCAGTGATGGAGGGCTATGGAGTAGGAGGTTAGTTGCTGGGGAGATCTGTGGCCGATGGAGCAGTCTGCCCCCTTCCTGCTCTGGGCCTGGGGCTCAGCATGTCCTTGATAGTAGTGGCTCTGCAAGATCTGCTAGTCTCCATATTCATCAGTGTGAGGCTGGGCAACCAGGGGACAGTGTTTCATTCAGCAGCCCACCCAAAGGATTCTCCAAGCAAGTAGTGAAGGATAGAATGTGGGCAGAGAACATCCACGGAGGGCGTCCTTTACTCCGGTGGTTAAAGTGGGGCTCTTGTCACTGAAACCACGTGTTCCGCGGTCTTCCGACTTGTGAATATCTGCCTGGCGCAAAGGATGTGATTAGAAAAACTAGACCAGGTCCTGCGTGAGAATTTTCGTTTGGGTCATTGCTTTGTCTGTCTATTTGCGGCAGGCGTGACAATATACATAGCTACATTGTATATAAAAGTATCTATATATCTATATACACAGCTATAGATATAGACTTAAACAGGGTAAGATATAGTTTAATTGCAACTTTTAAATAAATAAAGCAATATTAGTTCTATAACCATTCTTTAACTTTCAATACATTTTAATTCTCTCATTTCTTTCAAATTTTGATTGTAGCCACAACACTAGAACACTATTTTCTAACATCTGTGTCATTAAACAGCCAATATATTTATTAAGATCGCCCCCATTATTAGCACAAGAACACAATCTTATTGTTGATATGATAACATTAATAAAATGTATATGGTATAACAATGTACCACATATATGTTAACTAATTTTATTGTTGTTTTCAAGAATCCCAAAGATCTGTTCCGGTTTTTTAGCTACAATTTCTTCAAAATCATTACCATTGCTATATCCTAGCGTCAATAGCAATCTGGAGATGTTAAATATTCTTTAGAGAATTTTGCAGCAGAGACATAGGTCACTAGTGTATTAAAAAGCCATTTCTATAGCATCCTTTCTATGTAAGTGTCAAAACACTGTGCTGTGAGGGTTGACATACATGCATACTTCCAGGATTTAGAGTTTACAGCCAGATGGGATACTGGCGAATGTTGCTGTATTTGCATACTTGACTCTACATCATGAAATGTTAATGTTAGCTTTAAGGCCTTCTTTCTTAGGCTTCTCAGACTGGAAACTTGTTATTGTGATTTTTCAATGTAATAATTTTTGATCTTACCACAGCAAACTGAAGCAGATCGTCCCCCAGCTCATTCTTTATTTTCCTGAAGAGGCTGACCACGGTCTTACAGGGACCGCACCATGCTTGGTATGCATCTACAACTGCCAGGAAAGAGACAGATTGCTTAGTCATAAATCAACTTTCTGCTATTCTTAATATTAAGACAATTGTAAAATTGTAATTAAAAGCAATCATGATGATAAACAATACAACAATAGACATTTAATCTGTACATCCTCCCCCATGAGAGTACAAAAAGAGAACAGGGAATAGGCGAGCAAGAAAATGGTATATTATCTGACAGAGCAATGCTTAAGGAAGCATGCAATTGCAAAGAGGACAGGACACAACCTAAAGTAAGGGACATGTGAAAAAACCCATAAAGTATATGCCATATGAGGAAGAAGACATGTAGCAGCAGGAACCATGGGGCACAGGAAACAACACTGGGTGGGGAAGAATGAGAGACCAGCAGGAGTAAGAGGAGATAACGTTATGTAACTTGTGGAACAAATGGTATATTAATGGAGGGGGTGCAGGCCCAAACACAAAAAAATGGGTCAATGTCTATCCAACTTGCCAGTATGTTAATCGATTTAAGTGATCTTACCATTGTCTAATTACTGAAAAGTTGTAAAGATGTTAACAGATGTCGTTTCGATGAGGCACTCAATGTTAACTGGTGCTTATTTGTTATGTATTAGAATAACAATGTAATACAATCAATAGAAATATTTTTTTTAGAAAGGAAAGAAAAGTTATGTACCTGGCATTTCAATTCTCTATCCCGAGTAACTTTATCAAGTCTATAAATCATATAATACATCCTGCAGGTCAGTTGATCCCAAAATACACTTGAAAAACATTATTTTTTTCCTTTGTTCTTAATTAAAAATTAAATATCCCAGCTGAAATCCTCGAGACAAAGCAAGACATCTACCTGTTTAGTTTAAGTTTAGATCTTCCTCTGGCAGAGACCTCCTGGAATGGCAGAGGCCTCTTGGAATGCCCTGCAACAATAGCAGTTCTAATCTGAAGGCGACTTGGCAGAAACTTAAAATATCCTCTGAACATAAGGGATTTAAGGTACACACTTATGAATATGATGATGATACCTATGATGGTGGACTGCTTGTGCAGGTAAGGTAATGTCCATTTCCCATCATCTGGTCTTCATTAGTATTTACAACAGATAGCAAAGGGTAGCAATGAGACAATGAGAGCCCAGGAGACAAGGAGAAGAAGGAAAAAAATCCTACAGACCATTCCCTTGCAACAACATAGAATCTGCCCACACCAGGGATCTGCTTTTTTTCCTCTTCGTCTTGCTGACACTCAGGCAGATGCAAGCAGACCACCCTGCTCAAGTTTCAATGAGGAGACTGCCCTTTTAGTCATGTTTGCTGTCAAATACTACAACTACATGGGCTCCGTCTCCTTCAGTGGAACACAAAAGGCAGCCTTCTGGCAGGAGATGCCAGACCCTGTCAACATATTGAGGGAGGAGGCCTGCACCGTTGGGGGCAAGATGAGTGGAGGCAGGTGAAAGAGAAGTTCTCCAGGATTCATTTGGATGAAGTTCTGCTTCGAGGGCCAACTGGATCCTGCCTCTGTTTCATCTTCCTTTGGAAGGCTGTACCTTCCCCAATGCACCCCTTCAACTGCTATATGGGCAGTCTCTTTTAGACAACATTAATGTTGTGGCAGGTAAGATTCTAAAGACCTCTCCCCTTTCTCTGTCTCTCACCAAAAGCAAACTTACAATCACTAACCCATATCTGACCTTTACTCATAACTGTATTGGTTATGTTATGTTATGTCATACATGATTTGTAGCGCGCACAACTACTCAGGAGTATCCTGGCGCTGATGAACAGAGGCCGAGAGAGCACAAATAAAATTAAATGGAGGGGTTAAAGAGATGAGTTTTGAGAAGTTTCTTGAAGATACGGAGGTCCTGAGTATGTCGCAAAATGCTGGGAAGGCTATTCCATAGAATGGCCACCTTTACTGACCACGATTGGCCGCCCATCCTAGAGCGGCGAAACCGAGGAATGGCCAGTAGGCGAAGAGAGGAGGAGTGAAGCGAGCGGCCAGGCCTATAAAAGGCCATGTGCTTCCTAATGTACGAAGGTCCAGAGTCATGCAGGGCTTTATGGGCCATGATCAGGATTTAAATTGGACTCGCTGGGCCACAGGTAACCAATGAAGGTCACGTAGAAGTAGCCTCGCACTGGATCGTTTGGCGATGTGAAATAGGAGTCTGGCCACCGCGTTTTGAATCAGTTGGAGTTTATTCATGGGATAGCCAGGGATGCCAATAAATAAGGCATTGGCGTAATCAAGCCTGGAAAGGATAAGTGCCCGAGCCACCATTTCCTTTGCTTGCTGTGGTTACAAAGGGAAAAACTTCCTAAAAATCTTAAGGGTGCCGAAGCAGCCGGACAGTAGGCAGCACGCCACTGGCATTCCAGTTTCTTACAGCCCAATTTTAAATCTTTTAGGTTCGTAGAGAACCATGGATTCGAGGGGGACGATGTATGATGACAAATAGCTGAAATTTTGGAGGAGGATTCAACCCCCTGACCAATCCAGGTGTTAAAACAGTCCACCGCCTCTCCAAGGTCATCTGCAGGAACCAGAGGGGTGTTAAGCAAGGCCTCGGAAAAGGCTGGAATGTTAATCCTCCACCCAGCGGGGGCGTGGGACGAAGGTAGGGTGGAAGAGGGAGACCCCATATCCCAGGAGAACCTAACAAAACAATGATCAAACCATGCCACTGGGAGGGGGTCCCAGATATGCAAGTCAAAATTCGAGCAAACCAAATCATTCAAATGGCCGCCCGAATGAGTTGGTCCCTCCACCCACTGGGCCAGTTGCATGAGGTCAAGTAGACCAAAAGATCAGATAAACGTAGCAGCAATATGGAGGAAGTTTAAAAAGATTAGGTATTACAACAGATAAAAACAAACAATCTCAAATGTAGTCTCAATTGTAACATTAAGCGTGGAACAGAATTAGCTAAGTGCCCCAACAGCCAAAGTCCAAGCGGGATTCGAGCAGGAACTGCCACTACCTGCTCTAGCCGCCGCGAGCCCCGCACTGTTTGCCAATTTATGTAACTTCCCTCCCCCAGCTAGAGCGCTAACCTGCGTCCCAAACTGGATCCAGGACACCCAAGATGGCGCCCTGCCCTCCACTCAATCGGCACTGGAAGCCGCGGTGGACCGGGGCAGGGACAGCGCACCTCCTTGGCTCAAAAACAAGGGTAAGTGTGAGCCAAGTATCGGGGAAGCAAAGATACGTAATAGCAGCAAATAAACCAAAGATCAGATAAACGTAGAAGCAATATGGAGGAAGTTAAAAAAGATTAGGTATTAAAACAGATAAAAACAAACGATCTCAAATGTAGTCTCAAATGTAACATTAAGCGTGGAACAGAATTAGCTAAGTGCCCCAACAGCCAAAGTCCAAGCGGGATTCGAGCAGGAACTGCCACTACCTGCTCTAGTTATCACATATGCACTACTCATAAACAGTCTCTAACACAACCCTATCAATTACTACATATTATATAATCTTTTATTTCAAAATCCTTTCATATTGCAACTCTTTTAAATCAATTGGTAGCTTCGGCTGAGGCAGGAGTCATTGCAACAGTTGCAGGGCAGGTTTTACAATTCCCTCCTCCGTAGATACACAACTGTATATATCCTAATGCTACCAATCTTACTAACACACTATAGCTATTTCTACCACTTGTCTAGTTAAATCCTAACCATAGATTTGACAATGTTTTTGAAGGTCTTTTAATTGTAGTCAAATGTAACCTTGACATTTACACTCTTATATAGTCATATTTAAAAAAAATCCTTTTAATTATCTGTAATGTTTTTACACCCACCACCAGTCACTGGCAACCTTATGCTACTGTGACTTCTGCTCCTAGAAGGGGACGATCACCTGGACTGGCACCACAAAACAGATAGCTGGTCGAGACTGCTAAATTAAATGACTGCTCTTTTGCCCTTTGGATGTCTTTTGTCACACATCCCTATTGGCCCATGCTCAGAATGTTATTATTTTATGTTTGGTATTATATATGTTTTAACAAATGGCACCTAGACATGTAAGGGTAGCACACGAAGATATCTGTTAGGCCTTGACTTAACTCGCATGAGAGGAATCTTCGTGTGTCTCAAAAAGAGTATTTCAACCCTTTAGATGGCACCTTCTTGTATGATCTTGGGAGGCTTTCTCCTGTATGTATGTCTCCCTTTCTCCTGTCAGTTTCTTTCATACAGTCCTTGGTGTTCACCGTCACAATATCAGCACCAATGACATCAGAGGACATTCATTCTGCAGCTATATGGCCCTGTTCCATCCATCGGTCAAGCAAGTCTGGAATCCTATGTTCTTTACCTTTGTATTTCATCAAAGATCAATTCAATAAGTCCCTTAGGTCTATTTTAAAAGTATATCGCATAGTAAAAGTCTGTTGATTGGTGTTATTTGTTTTTCCTTTCTTGAATGTATGTCTAATGTGTCAGGATTTCTGTTCCTGTTGAATTCTACCGAAGGTTAATATTTGTTAAACATAATTTATATCTCTCTAGCTACTGGATCTGGAGATACTTTGGTAACCAAAACACAAATGAGGAAGTACAGAGGCAGTAGTGACAGAGTCACCCTCCTAAATGCTGTATATAAACAATGAGATTCTATCAATGTGATGGAAGTGATTATTTTATTGGTATTTTTAAAAATATTTTAGTGAAGACCTACTGTCTTATGGGTGAGAGAAGCCCTCTCTGCAGTTGGCAGAAAGAGAGCACTATGTGCTTTTAAAATACCCCTCACACACTATGAATCCCATAGTGTCATGCTTCATCATAGGGGTCTTCCCGTCCCTCTACGGGGCGGGGCGTGCTACGACTTACGGACTACGCGGGAGCACTTGCGTTTTTGACGATAGGCTATGTGTAGTGTGAGGACAGTGATAAGTGATAGGCGTGTAGGGACCTATATACGTGAAAGAGTGGTATAAAAAATTAAAATTTCCCTGGCTAGTCGAAAAAATTAATTTAATGGCTTCGCTGGCTGGAAAAGTTAAAAGGGGGTGGATAAGCAGAACAAAACATATTGTCTACTTGGTCGACATGACATGTTTCGTAGGCAGTCCCCTCCTGCCTACTCCTCAGGACCTCTGTTGGTCCCTACTAAGAATACTCAATTGTAAGTATATGTTGTATGCCTATAGTCCTAAAACCTGGTAGCAAAAATCGGCTGCCTGGTTTATTGCTCGGGGCTTGAGTGGGCTCAGTTGAGGCGTGAAAAAGCAACAATATGACCTCTTGTGGTCCAGTTTATTCAATAGTTGCGTGCCCCATGAGCTTGCGTCTTTAGGGATTAGGTCTGCGGGGTAGTGACCGCTAGAATTATTTTGTTTAAATCCATTCCCTGCAGCAGCTCCGTGGACCACAAGAGGTCATATTGTTGCTTTTTCACGCCTCAACTGGACCCACTCAGGCCCCGAGGAATAAACCAGGCAAAACTTTCACTTAAAATGTGCTCAACCATAGCGCCACAGCGTGTGGTAGCCACACCAGCGCCAGTGCAACCCTTTGCAGCCGGCAGCGGCGTCAGCTAACACCCAATGTACTGACCTTGTGACAGCGCAGCCCGCCGGTGCAATCCGGCCTGTGGTGCACTCCACGACTAGGCCCAAATGTCCTGCTAGGCCACAATACCACTTGGCACAATCTCCAGAGCCACTGTGGGGGCTCAGGCTCGGGTAGCACATGGATTCCTAGGGACCTGGCCTGAGCATACCTCCTCCCAGGACCAAGAGATCTCCGGAACCCGGTCTGCCCTAGTGAGTGCAGACAGGACCAGCGTGCAGTGACGCCACTGGTGCCTGTCAGCACGGCTGGTGTCACTTAGGCTACAAAAGCCTGGTGTGTATAGAGGCTCTGTGACAGCCGCACTGGCAGCCTACTGGTAGATCTGGTGCTGCTGGGCTGGGCAGCAGTGTGCCGATAGGACGGACACCGCTCAGCAGTGCTAGTAATTACATTTATTTGAGTTGAACAAGCAGTAGTATAGTCAAGACTAATACACTGTGCTGGTTGGCAGTGATGTGTGCCTCGCTCTCCTGATTTCTTGTGTTTTCCAGCAGTTTTAAGATCTTATTATTTTTCGTTGCTCAAGTAGGTGTTATTTCTGATATTTATGTTTCCCTCGTCTTCATTACTTGATTTTACTCCTAACAAAGTGTCACTCAAAGCTGTTGAAATGTCACTCATAATTACAGTGAAATTATGAAAATGTCATACATAGCAGCAATCTGAAACCTTGGCAGCTATGAGGGTCAAGACAGGATCCCACATTTCAGGATCCATTCCCATATAGAGGGGAACGAGTCAGGGCTGTCTGCTCTGGCCTCTGTTGTTAGCACTGGCAATGCAGATCTGGGTACGCTTTGGGGCATCCCCTAAGGCAAAGGGACACATGTAATATGTGATATGCGTATGATTTGTTGCTCTACCTCAGGGACACGCACAACATCCATGCTACGATTGCTTTGAGTCTGGCTCATTTTGCGACCATCTCCGGGCTGAGAGTAAACAAGACAAAATCTTGCTTATTCCTCTTTCTCCCCGATGTCCCCAATTGATGCTTTTTCCTCGGCGGGGCGCAGTTAGACTCACAGCATATACCATTACCATTCTACAGCTGATCTGTTTGATGGCAGTGTCACTCGTGCAGAGGCATCATTGCGTGCCCTGATGGCCTTCTGGCATACACTGTCCCTGGTGGTTGCGAGGATGGTGGTGTCAGTAAGAATGGTGGCTTTGCCCACCTACTATATTTTTTTACTACCCTCCTTCTTTATTTCCCAGCTGTATTCTTTTGAATGCTTTATCAGCAGATTCAGGAATTTATCTGGAACAAGTCGTGGTGCAGGGCAGCTCTAAAAAGCTTTGCTTGCCCACGGAAAGGGGAAGCCTAGCTGCACTGCCCTTTGAGAAGTACTACCTCGCTTCCCAAATCCAATAGATTGCTAAATGGCTAGCGGGACTGCATGTCGGACATGGCCACATCCTCCCCCAGGTGGCACTAGCCTGCTATTCTGCATCTGTTCACCCTTGTACATAAATGCGTGCGCCAGACTCGCTGCTGCTGGGGCTGTGTATCGCTGCTATCGCATTACTAGACACATGATCCTGGACATGCCGGGATTGGTACACCTGGGAACAGTGGGCCCACACCGGCAGCAGAACTCACAACAATGCATGCTGCTGGCCTGCACACGCTGAGGTAAGGCACCATGGCAACCTATGTGATGCTGATGGAGGAGGATGGTCTACTCCACTACTCACGGATCGCCAACCTGGGAAACCACGAGGGGTAGATACTTGATGTGATGGTTCACGGATTCTCTCCGCTACCTCACTACTCCACAGCCTCTAGCTCTAGGACAATACTGGGAAGCATACTTAGCACGCCCTTGCACTGATAAGGAATAGGCTGCACTGCTGGAGGGACCAAAGCCACATGCCACGTAATGCCCGGTTTAAGCTTATTCAGCTTTATATAGTACCCAGGGCGTATCTCACACATGCCAATGTAAATCGACATTATCACAGCGAGGACGCAGCATGCCTGCATTGTGCCCAAATTGACGCTGACTTGCTGCACATGCTGTGGGCCTACCGCCATTTACACAACTACTGGTCCAGCATCACATCGAGTTTATCTGCATGCACTGAGCGCCCGGACCTGCACAAGTGGGAAGTATGACGCTGTCGCTTGGGTTTGTATTGCAGCCACAAGAAACATAGGCTTACTTCTTGCTTTCTAGACTTGGGGTTCATAGTAGCTAAGCGCCTTATTGCCCGCAGATGGAAATTCTCTGAACACCCACCATTGGCAGCTTGGGCGCACTAGATGCTTAACTGGGCACCAGCCAAAAGTGTAGCCCTGCACAGAGAAGACACACTTGGACTGCGGAATTATCCCCTTGCCGCTTACTGGTATACTATCTCACCTGAACTGCAGTCTAATAATTCACACGAGTCAGGCGATAGCACGGGCCCCTTGTCAGGGTCCCGGACACGTAGACTCTGGTTCTTGACTGACGCAAGCTGCTTCTGTTTACACAGCAGCCCCTCACAGACCACACTCTGGAGGGTAATTATCAACGCACCTGTTATAGATGGAAGGTGAAGGCCTTGAAGTATCGCAGAGTCGTGAGCTTTCTACGTTCTCACATTAGAGTTAATACTGTGATATTTCAATGTATGAATCTGCTCCCACTGCAATCAATGGTTCACCCTGCATTCTGCCTCTATTGCTTTGTTATTGCAGGGGTTGCAATACAGTGACTCATTATACACAGAGAGATGCATCTTTTAGACCTGCGGCCTGACTCAGGGTTGGGATCTTGTGACCACCCTCCTCTACGCGTTGCTGGAGCTTACTACTGTAACCAAACTATGTTACTTACACAATATGTTTGTCATGATATTTTACACTGATTATATGTCAGCATGTCTTTCAAAGTATGCTATACTACCAGTCAGTTGCACAATCATTGTATCGTATGAATACAAAACATCAATAAACAGATTCAAACAAAACAAAAACACTTAGATGTAGAGTGCCACCCAGCATCTACTCTATGATGTATAGCATCCCCACTCACCAAAAGTCGGGTGCAGCACGAGGGGTAAATAAAGGGCAGAGTGGTCACTAGAGGCCACTTCGCCAGATGTATCAGTATACCTGTGTGAGTGCCTCCATTTGATGTCGCGCCACCGCTGCGGCCTAGGCGACACCGACACAGCGGGCCCAACAATACAGATAGCTTGATTAGGAGCAGCATGGACCGTCCACGTTGTCTCTTCACCCCAGAAAGACTCATTTAGCAGGACAGTGGATGCCAAGGGGTAAACACCCAATCTGTATAGTTTGCATGTGTCCATGATTCACAATTGACTCAGGCCACGATTTCCGCAAATTAATAACTATGTGTCAGCAGTGACTTGACTGTGTTTGCAATGGCTAAGCATTGGGTTACTACTCATGCACTAGGGACATATGATGCTCGCAGCAGTAACTGCATTTGAGTTACTTGACTGGGGCCCTTTAATGAAATACTGTTTTCAAAGAATTGATGAATATATTTTCTAGGATACGTATGAATGAATGAATTGAATTGTTGAGCATGTCGTTTTGACAGACAGTGAGCACCATGGAAGAACTCTGAGGGTACTTATTAGATTTCATGTTTTGATTGAGGTGCATGCTAAAAAATGTAACATACTTTTTTAATTTTAACATCTATCTGCAAAAAGAAAAGAGGAAGTGTTGAAAATATTTTATAAAAACTGACAATATAAAATGGCTGGGTGAACATATCGACCCTGTGTCCTTATTGATGTGTAAGTGAGACATTTTATGGGGAAAGAGTTTCTTTGTGTCTTTAACACTTTCAATACGAGTCTCACCTTAATCCCAATTTTCAGCCCTGTGAGCATGCTCTCTGAGGGATTCCTGAAACCCGAAGTTTGTGGGTAAGAACATACATACCCTCTTGATATACTGCTATCATTAATGTAATTCACAACTCTTTCACATACAATGATTGTAACATAACACAATGTGCATGATAAGCCTGAACATCCACTCAGCTGTGGTAAACACATGCATGTCTTGTCATGGAAATGAACCTATAGTGAAGTCTCATGTTTGTCTCTTGTCATTTGATTTCTTCTTTTAGGTGGTGACAACGGTGAACGCATCCACATTCAATGTGGCGCACTGGTTGTATGATTGACCATTTTAACTATTGATTTTTTCTAATGTCGCAGACGGTTTCTGCTGAGTGATATAGAAGCCTTTATCGTTCTGAATGCCATACACCTTTTGGCAGGGTTTTGAGATTGGCAGAAACATGTTAACCCATTTATCACTGCTGGTTTCAAGTCCTATCACCCTTGCTATTTTTTTAATACACTCTTTGGAAAGACTCAATAACGTTTTCACTTATTCCTTCAAGATGTATTTTTAACCTTCGCACTGATTACATTACGCTGTGTCACTCCCACCCACACCTTGCAGCTCACATGGGGCATATCTGAAACCAAAAAATCTTAAGAGCGCCTCCCTTATTGGGAGTTGTAGTCCACACCACTTTGGGAAGTGGTGTGAGGAGGAAGCCTATGAGGAAGCATGCTACCTAAGGGTGGGTGAGGGTTTTCATCATTATAATAAAGATTTTTTTGGGGGGGGATCAAGAGTTTGTGACCTATCCATTGTGATAGATCCACCTAGATCTGAAGCACTGTGCTTGTAAAAGGTTTATTCTGCCAGGTCAAATGGCAATTTAAAACTGCAATAAGGGCAGCAGTGCCAGGCCAGAGACATTTTTCAGGAAATGATTTTAGTGGGTGGCACAGTGAGTGCTGCTGACCACAAGAAGCATTTAATTTACAGGCCCTAGGTAAATGTAATACTATTTACAAGAGACTCATAAGTAAATTAAATGTGCCAATTCGGTGGAGTCCAATTGTACCATATTTATAGCAGAGTTCACACAAACTGAAGCACTGGTTAGCAAGTGTAAAGTGCACAGAGTCCTAATGCCTACACAAACGAGTTCAGTAAGTATTAGGGAATGAAGGTAAACATTTTGTGAGAATACGATGCCATGAATGCCAGATCTAATAGGCTCAACATCCTGATGAGAGGGAGCATATTTATAAAGGGCTCCCTCAGATAATTGACAGGCAGACAGCGCCTTGAATAACATTGCATCATGTTACCAAGACACAGCAGAGATGCACAAGACCATCTTGAAACTTTTTGGGAAGAAACTGAAAGGCATTTGCAATAACGATAATAGAAGCAATAAGCAAAACATGCCAATGTCACCGAAAGGATGAATGAATGTCGGGATTCAGGGCGCCAGACATGCCTGGTTCTATTATTTTCTACACCATAGATCTACCCGATGATGTTCTTCAAGGATCAGCTCTACACTATTCAACATATAAATGGGACCAATAGTATCATATGCCAATGAAAAGCAATTCATGATTTCCCCTTTGGATAAGACAACTGAATTGCAACTCAACTTCAAGCATTGTCAAGCAGACTGGTGTACAGCAGTAGGGGGTGGAAGGTTTTCTGTTGGTTGAATGTGAAATATTCTCTTCGTTTAACACGTGCTTTTGCAGCCAATAACATTGTAATGTAAAGATGTGTTTAATTATATATTGATAATTTAAATTGGACAATACAATTAAGATTGTGAAATTAGTAAATACATGGGTAAAGGTAGTGAAAATATAACAAAACAGAGGAAACAAGAACATAGTAAACCTACAAAACACTTTTGCACAGCTACCTGACTTTATTTTTCAAGTATATGCTCCCTAGTGAGGTATGGAGCAGCACTATATGGTGAATGACAGAACACAAAAAAGTGCAACAAGATTTATTTAATGGTGGTCTACTGGTTTAATGAAGATACCAACATGAAGGTAGGTTTACTGGGATTTGTCGGTTTGAAACGTTGAGATGAAGCAATGATACAGAGCATGCTAATAGAGGATTTGAGGTAGATAAAGGGACATTTTACAAAGGGAGCATGTTTCTGAATGGGGAAAGGGAGTTCCAAAACATTCCATCTGGGGAAATGTTTACATTCCTCCTTCCTGACAATGGAATTAAAGATGAATGTACATGGAACCCATGGAGTTTAGAAACTGTACAAAGTAGGCTTAATTTGGCCTAGCAAAGAATGACTTTTGCTGTTAGAAAGAGCACAGAAAGCACACTTTTCACCAGAGCACATAAAACACACTTTGCACCATAGTTGTGCACTGAATATGACTAGGCTATTCACGTTGGATAGCTGAATAACTTTAAAGTGCGCTGTAATGCTGAGAAAACTACGTGGGATAGTGTGCTAATATATGGTGAAAACATTTGACATTACGTTTTCAAGTAGGTCAAAAAACCGACAGAAAATAATGTAATGTCTAATGAGTGCTAGAGCTTTAACTTTCAAGATGCTGACCCACGCCTACAAAACCCTGCACAATCAAGGACCTGCTTACATCAACCACCGCCTGAGCTTCCACAAACCCTCCAGACACCTGAGCTCCACCTCCCTCGCTGACACCCCCGCATCTGCCGAGCTGCAGTGCAGGACGCTCCTTCTCCTGACTTGTTGTGGAGTGCTGGTAAAACCTCCCCCTCAACCTCCTGGCCTCACCCTCTCTTCAGGCATTCAGAAGGCTACTCAAGACCTGGCTATTCAACTGATTCCTCCAAAGCAGCGTGGCTCTCAGCGCCTGGTTACCTTCAAAGGAGATTAGCAGCACTTTAGAAATTCTGACTGATTTATTGATTGACTAGCATAGGATTTAATGTGGGAATGTGCGTGTTGTGAGAAGTTATCATGGGTTGGAGTTGTGTGTCAGGCAGCTGCTAAATATTATATCTGGAGACACGTTTAGTTTCCTCTCCTACATGCTGAGAAAGAAACTGGAGCTGAATTCACATGTAACCCATTAAAAATACCCTTTACAAAGAATGGGAAATGTAGTCTGCTGCTACCGTACTGAAGTAGTCAGATTTGCCTTTTCAAAGTGGAGTGAACAATTTCTTTGCACCTTACTCATCCAGTTAATGCAAGAAAGGTATACAACTACTACTTCTCAACAAGTAGAAACAGTCGGAAAAGTCAGTTACTAACTCGTGAAATTATGCACACTGAAGTTTTACATTAGACTCCAAAGTTATGGAAAATTATTTGATGTGTAGAAGCTGTAGAGTTCCAACAGCTTTTAGTTTGTGTGCAAATTGCAGTATTCTAATCCAATCAAATCCAAAATGAAGTAGCTCAAAGCCTCAAAGTCAAACAGAGCAGTTTAGTATAGCTCTGAAGTCAGCAAAGTGCTCATTTTACAATGTTAGCAAAGTCTGGAGTTTGGTTTCAGGCCGCTCAAATATATTCCATCTACTGAGTTGCCTAATTTCCTCTCTGAGAAAGAAATGTGAGCTGCACCCATGTAGAAGTCTTTCGAAACACCCTTCAAAAAGAGTGCAAAAAATGGGTGGGATTCAGGTTTACAAAGCGAAATGATCAGTTAGATTTCACTTTACTCATCTAAATGAACTGTGAAAGTTGTGAAACTTCTTCATCTGAATAAGTAGAAACAGTGGGTTAAGCCCGAGAAAAGTATGTGGGATAGTCCATTAGTAGATCCTGAAAACATGTGAACTGAAGTCTGGAAGAAGCCTTGAAAACTACAGAAAATGATTTAAGGTGTTCATAGCTGTAGAGCTTGAAGTTCATGTGGTTTGTGAGATGATTGCAGTAGGTGGGAGAAAAGGATCCAGGCTAAAAAGAATTTGACCCTGCTTCCAAACAGAAATGTGACCTCAATCCACATATAGCTCTTTGGAAATAACCTTATGAAAGAGTGTGAAAAAGGCACAGCCACTGGGCTTATCAAAGTAGTGAGATCTGCCTTAGGAACGTGGAGTGAATAGTTGCTTTGCAGTTTACTCATCAACTCAACATGAGTAAGGTGTACAAGTACTACATTTGAACAAGTGGAAAAAGTAGTTTAAGTCTGAGAAACGTTTGTGGCATAGTGCCTTACTAACCTGTGAATATGTCAATTAAACTATTAAAATAGGCCCAAAAAAAAAATAACATTATTTACCCTGTAGGCAGCTGTAGAGATTTAAGTTTTTATATTTTGCCTGATGATTGTAGTATGTGACAGAAAAGAATCTAGATAAAAATTAAGTCGCTCACCTCTGCTTCAAAACATAAGTATCTGAATGCTCTTAATCAGACAGAACGCATCAGCACAGGGTTGAAGGTGGGACAGTGGTTGTTTTAGAAAGTTACTATTGTTTGTAATTGGGTGTCGGCAGCTACAAAATAATGCATCTAAAGATATCTTTACTTTCTTCTCTTGTATTCTGAGAAAGAAATAGCAGCTAAATCCATGTGGAGGTCCTTGGAAACAATTTACTGAGATTGTGAAAAGTGGGCTGCTACTATGGTCCGGAAATAGTGAGGTTGCCTTTACAATGTGGACTGAGCAGTTGCTTTGCAGTTTACGTATCCACTGAACATGACTAAGGTGTACACGTGATCAAGTAGATATATTAGTTTAAGCCTGAGAAACGTTTGTGGTATAGTCTTCTGCTAACCTGTAAAAACATGCAACCAAAACTCTGAAAGTAGTCCTGAAATATACTGAAAATTATCTCACGTGTAGACAGCTTTACACATTTGTGGCTTTCGTGATGACTGCAATAGGTAAGAGAAGAGAGCCTAGAATTAAAATGAACATGCTCCGTCCTGCTTCTTTATATGTGTCCAAAAGCTGATAATCACAGAGAGCACATTAGCAGATGGTTAAAAATGAGAAAGAGCATGCTGTAGAAAGTTAGCAGAGTTTGGACTTGGGTGTCAGGCAGCTGCAAAATATTGCATCTAGAGACATGTTTACTTTTCTGTCTTATATCCATTGAAAGAAATATGATCTAAATCCATGCGGAACCCGTTGGAAACACCATTTACAAAGAATGCAGAAAGTGGTATGCTGCTACAGTACTGACGTGGTCAAATTAGCCTTTGCAAAGTGGACTGAATAATTCCTTCAGCCTCCTTTCATAGCTGTTATTGTGTATGTTTTTTTAACAATCTTTGTATTATTATTGAAATTAAGCCAAACAGTATATTACCAGTACCATTTGTACATAACTCTTCATTACTTTGCTACATAGTGTGATTGGTGGAATTCATTTATATACACATTACTTTGTAGGGCTGCATCTCCTTTAGTGTTCTCAGTTCTCTTCCAAGATAGATGAGTTGAGTCCAGGGTGGGCAGTCTCTCCTAAGGGGGGCGTGCATGGGTACCCCCTCTACTTATTCCATTTGCCCCATATTTTCCCCCATTTCTCCGGACACCCCCTGCTGATATAGACTGCTTTCTTGGCTACCATGCACCACTCCAAATCTCGCTTCCATTCACTTCATGTCGGTGGTTCACCCGCTCCCCATTTACAGACAATATTGCGCTTCATTACCATCAGTCCCAGAGTGTCAGAGCCACTTCTATAGCACTAGCGCAGGAACAGAGATGCCTTCTCCCGATGCCACCTCTGGGAACCACCAGCACACCACTGTGAGAAAGATGCGCCAAATGTCTCCTCAAGAGGGGGCAGGGGGATTGGATAAAATAATAAACAAGAGAGAAGAGACTGCCAATGGTTCTCTGCTTCCTGCTCCAATCTTCTTTCAGCAACACTTGCTTCTGGTTGGGGCTCTCAGGAGGCTAAATAATGACAACACTCATTAATCCTAACCTCTACTGTCTCTTTTTTATTCTCTATTCAAAACTATGTATAACGTATCAGTATGACCCTCAGCTTTTGCTTCTCTTCTATTTTTCACTTCTATCTTATTGGTCAGTGAATTGTATCTGTTTCAGCTTATTCTTTTATGTCTAGAATAACCAACATATTGGTTATTAATTATGATTTAATCAGTACCCAGTAGTTACTTATCTTCGTCTAAGAATGTGCTAACATAGCTAGTTTGTGTCTTTCTATTCTCTACTTCTTATTATTAACATCTGTTTCTTTTTGCAGGTACCAGATCGTGGTTGAAATTCCCTGGTGATTATTCAATTCAGTCACCTATTTCTCTAGATTATAACGTTAAGTTTAAACAGATTATGCTCAGAATTATCAAGACTTAGCTTAGCTTGTTGAAGAGTCCAGAAATTCACATCTATGACTCTCTCTCCGTCTTCGCTACCTTTGACTCTTCTTTGACGCTCCTTCTGCCTGTAAGCGTCTTGTCCTTAGTTGCGGCCAACGCGGACTTTTGTAGCCGCGCAATGATCTGCAGTTGTCTTTTCTTCTCAAGTCAACTCTGCGCATGAGCCCGAGCTGAACGCTACCTTCAGAGAAGGAAGCAAGAGTCGGGAAATGCGCACTGAATTCTTTTGTGGGATTCCTCAATTGACGGTCTCAGACTACGGGCACAAGAGTTGAAGGGAAAACAAGCATTGGCATTGCCAATAGGTCTCGCTTGTGGGACCTTATAAGCACATCTTCCACCTCATTATTTTGCAGCCTAGGCACATGTTCCAATGCCGCCCAGCGAGTGGCGCTGTTTCCTCACATGAGGTAAAGAAGGAAGAGAAATGCACGGCCGTGAAAGTGACTCTCGGGGGCGCATTCCTTTGAAGTGTCGGGTCTGATGCAATTATGCGAGGCAGGCTGGTTAGGAAGCAAATGGCAAGGGAGGGAGGCTGAGGCTTTGATGTGGGGAGTCACAAGTGAAGTGAATAATTAGGGGAGGAGAACTGGCAGGCTGATAGGCAGAAGGCTCAGGCAAGCTCGTGCACGAAGTAGCTTGCTGTCACGTGATTCACGTGAACTTAAAGAAAACTGCAGCGCAAGAAGCCCTTGGTTTCACGAGGATTTTGGCTACTTGAATTCTCGCTCCGCTCGATGCGCTTGCGCGCATCGATAGGTCGCGAGACCTAAAAACTAGAAGAGGGAAACCCCTGACTAAAACTAACTCTGAACACGGGAAAACGCTACCGCTAAAGTCTTGAATTCAGGTGAAGTGCACCAACATTCTAAGTTAAGCGCGTCACATAGAATTCTGAGACGAACTCCAAAAGACTAGAATATCACTTCTCCCAGAGCGTCGGCCATCTAGGAGTTCTTCGCTTTCCAAGCCTCGCTCCAGGTCGGAGTTCTCCTGTTTTTTCTGCTTGCTAGAGGTTGTTTGGTACTTATGAAACAAAGAGAAAGTTCATTGTCTGCAGTAGTCCTGACACAGAGTAACTCAGGTCCATTCTGCTTGCCCCAGAGCGGAGTCTTCACATACATTTAAAATGCAACACTTTGGACCTAAAGTAAGTTCCTGTCCCACAACGCCTGCTATACAAGTTGTTATTGCATCCCAATATTATCTGATTCTCTGGCACTCCCACGGGATATGGAAGAATGATCTCTCCTACCCGCATCCTCTATAACAAAGAGTATCTGATTTCCTACCCATTTTTTAAGGGTGTTACGGGAAATGTATGCTCTATGAAGAATTTTTAATCTGATCAGTCTGAAGCGAGCCCGAACGGCCACCTTTTTGTGGGATGCCAGGACTTCCGCCCAGTCCTCCTTTCGTAGGTCTATAATATCTTGTCCCCAGCGGTCCCTCAGGTTCACCAAGGTATCTGGCATGTTATTTATGAGTTTCTGGTATATCAGGGATATCGCCATTCAGGTTAGGTGTTCCTCTTGGAGTCGACACGCCAATGGCGAGGAGTCAGGTATTGACTCTCTCCGGTGACCACCACTCTTATGGCATGCCGAGTCTGTGAATATCAGAAGAATTTCGAGGGGGCTAGTTTGTTAGATTGTTGCAATTTGCTCAAACAATTTAATGTGTGTTCCTGCTTAGGTCTCCCACCTTCGAGATTCTAATCAAGTCCCACTTATCAAATCCTGCTTTCATCCCCATTGTGCCCAATTGCTGTGAATCCCACAAAGGGGTTGCTTTGGTATTTTTATATTTCCACCCCAGTTTGCCTAGGGTTGTAAGCCAGTTTTTAACTGTCAGTGCTGTAGGGCACCCAGTGGGAGGAGCTCAGGGTCTGTGTATAGCGCTCGCAGTACCCTCTCGGCTGAAGAGTTAAGCGATCCATTCTATAGGCCGGTTCCGAATATGGCTGGTGGACCCATTCGTTTATAATCACCAATTGGGCCACCCTGTATTATCACTATATGAGGCAGAGCGATTCCCCCTCATACCAACTGCGAATCAACTTTACAAGTGTGAGTCTTGGGGCTCCCCATCCGAGAGGAGTGCTCGGACCACCCTATCTATTAGCTTAAAATATGAATCCGGGACCTCATACGGGGAATTTTGTAACATATACAAAAATCTCGGCAGAGCCATCATTTTGAATAGCGCTGCCCTTCCCAATAGTGACAGCAGGAGGGCCCGCCAGTGCTGGATGTCATTGTGAAGTCTAGTCAGGGGGCCGAGCAAGTTTTGAGCATGAAATCGAGCGGAGTCTGGCGTTACGAATATCCCAAGATATCGGAATCCCTCCGACACTACTTGAGCCTCACATTCCAATGGGAGGGTCGGCCTTTGGCCACTAAGGATGAACACCACTGGCTTTGCCCAATTACTTTAATACCCCAAATATTTACTAAAGGAATTGAAGGTATTGAGAATTCTAACGATAGAGGCCCGGGGAGATGCCACATATAACAATATATCATCTGCGTACAGTAATATTCTATCTTCCCAGTCCTCCATCCAGCGGAGTCCTCTTATTATGGGGTTCCTCCTTATCCATGACGCCACCGGCTCTAACATTAATGAAAATAGCAGCAGTGACAAGGGGCATCCCTGTCTCGTTCCCCTACACAGGGATAACTTTCTCTAGATTTTCCCATTGACCACTACCTGAGGTAGTGGCCTCTCATAGGGAGCTTTATCCAAGACAAAAATCCCGGGCTGAACCCCATACGGCTCAGGACTGCGAACATATATGGACATTTGATGGTATCAAAAGCCATTCACGCATCGAGGAAGAGAATTGCTGCATCTTCCTGGATCGTCTGGGCCCTCCCCAACACTGCATGTAGACATCTGAGGTTTAATGCAGTGGAGCAGCCGGGCATGAAGCCCGGCTGATCTGGATGAACTAGGGTCGACAATAGTGGGAGTTGTCAGGAACTGAGTAAGTAGCGCCTGCCTAGGTGTCTGGACTACAAGTCCCAGAAGGCCTGCGGGGGGAGGAGCATTTAAAAGAAGCAAACGCACACGGACGCGCGTGTGTAATTCTGATTCCTTTTCTGGGAATCTCCAGCGGGACGTGTCGCGGCTGGAGAAGACGGCGAAAACGGACGTTCGCCGTTTCCTTCGTTCGAGTGGAGCTTTCACCCGAAGCGGAGCAAGGCAGATTCAGGACTTCGGCAGAGGCACGGTAGGGAGAGTAGAAGTGGGGCTCCGCTCTATCTCTCGTTAAACTGCAGTGGGATTTGGCAGTGGTCTAGGAGCAGCTGGGAGTAATTACCGTGACGCTAATGGCTCCTCAATGCGGCCCCACACCAGTTAAAGCACTATTTGAGCTGGCAGATCCCTCTGCGGATGGTAGGGGGGTTTGGGTTTTGTACTGAGTTCTGGTATTGTTTACAATCGCTACATGGAAATAACAGCGTGTTGATTCCCCGTGAGGAGGAGCGCTGAGCGAGACTATTTGTGCAAGGGCGCGCGGTTAGTAAACACCGTGGAAGCCAAGGCGGGGATATTCCCAAACCAGGAGATGGAACCGCAAGACATTTTGGCAAGTTATTACTGAAATACCACAGTAGTGTAGGATTTACGAGACATTATCAATACATGCTTATGGAATGAGTCATATCACACCAGGGCATAGAGTTCGGGTTTTTTGACTTCTGTTTTGAGACAATACAAAGGGCTGCTTGGATTACCGCCGGATGGCGAGAAGTTATGGTTTCATTTGGTGTTTGGTTCTGAATCTAAGGTAACCAGGGTTAGCGAGAATTGACGAGAGTAGAATGAATTCCTGTCTGTGGGGTGTTCATGTGTCTGCTTTGTATTACAGATCCTTTGTCCTTGCAGTCCCCATCCATCCGTGTCCCCTGTCTGGTCTGACTTGAACTCAGTGTTTTTGTATTCTGAGTTCGGAACGATCTGGAAGTGGACCCCTTATATCATCGGCCTGATCCTGAGGAGACATAGCACCTTGACAGGAGTAACCTCTTGGCTAATAATTTTGCTAAGATCTTAACCTCGGCATCGAGGAGCGAAATCGGTTGGTAAGAGGAGCAGCTATCTCTAGGTTTGCTTACTATATGAATGACTTCTATTGTACCCAATCTTTGGTCTGTGGGAAGCCAGCCTTTTGTTCTACTCTCCTCAAGCATAGACAGTAGACGTGGCACTGTTTTGGCAGCTGTGATCTTATAGAGTTCTATAGGGATTCTGTTTGGACCCCCTGCCTTATCTGAGTTAAGGGCCCGGAGCTCTAGTGTTACTTCTTCCTCTGTGATGTCAGCCTCTATGAGTTGTTTCTCTTCCGTCGTCACGACTGGAAGAGAAATATCTGCCAGGAATTCTGAGGCATCTTGTGTCGTTGCCTTCAATCCTGAAGTATAAATCTCTGAATAATAGTCAGCGAAGGCCTCTGCAATCTCTCCTGTGTCTAGTGTAATTTGCGGCACCCAGCAGTTTGCCCGTTCTCTCTGATCGAGCCACGGTAACAACTTTCCTGTTTTATCTCCAACTTCATAGACGCGGTGTCGTGTCACTGTAACTTTGTTTACGGCCTTCTTCATCACCCAGTAAAAATAGTTCTGTTGTTTAAGTGCCAATGCGTGTTGTAGGCTATCTTCCCCTCCGTTTACTATTTAGCATTCTAGTTTAAGGATTTCCTGCTCAAGTTCTGCCACCGTTGCTGTTTTTTCTCATTTGTGCCTGGCAATCAGGGGTAGGGCCGTCCCCCGTACCACCGTTTTATATGCTTCCCAGGGTATCTGGGTTGACTCGACTGAGTGTACGTCTTCTTGAAAGTAGTATTCAGTAGCTGGAACTATACCCTTCCTGATCATAGGTATTTTCAGGTACCAGGGACTAATTGGGATTGAGCCCTTTTAGTGTGGGCTGCCAACCCTATATCTCGTCCAAAGGGGGGAATGATCTGAGATTCCCACGCCATATGCATTACTTCAGTGAACTATGAGAGCTGTGAGGCCGAGGCGATCAAGTAATAGATACGCGATCGACTCCCATAACCCCTAGAGTAGAAAGTATATTCCCTCTTGCTAGGATTCAGCATCCTCCAACCATCCAGGAGGCCCACAGCCTCGACGAACTACGCCAACTGTGTGGGGGTAATGGTCAAAAGTCTAGGTCTTCACACCAGTCATATTAAAGTCACCCCCCTCGAAAAGTCGTCCTTTTGGAAGTGTCAACATCAGGGCACCTAGATCTTCAAATGTTGATTCTTTCAGTGTTGGGGGAACATATATTGAGAGTATGTTTACCACTTCTGCGGCCCAAAGTCCCAGACAATGCTACATATCTTTGTAATCTATCAGATCCAGTCTTATGAATTAACAAGGGGAGGCTCTTCTTTAGACGGATTCCTGTGACCCTGGAGCCTATTATATATCCTGCGTGTACCTTCATTTCGTATCCCTAGCGATAGAGGGCACGACAAATAAGTAAGATGAGTTTCCTGCAGCAGCACCACATCAGGGGAGTGCCTCTTAATGTATTCCAAGACTATAACACGTTTAATCTTATTTCCCAACCTGTTCACACTCCAGGTCATCAATTTAATTTCCTCTGGCCTACCATGTCCCTATTTGTAGTGTTGTTATTCTGTAAGTATGTTTTGTTCCCCCCAGATCTATGGCCTCATAGATCCCCACGTGGGTATGTAAATATTAGGGTCGATTAGGATGGCGGTGAATCCGCATCCTCCGGGCCGGTGGAAGCCACCGCCGGCCCGGAGGATGCGGATTCACCACCGCAGTCCAAGACAACACCACCCGCCAGATTAGGATGGCGGTGGGATCAGCAGCGGACGGCAGGTCCGTCCGCCGCTGATCCGCGGGGTGTAGACCGCTATTTGGTGGCGGTGTCTGCAAGACTCCGCCAGCCAAATTAGGAAGCGTGTGGAAACATGCTTTTCCGCGGCGGTTTTTCCACTGTGGAAAAGCATGTGGATCTTTGCTTCTGGGGGGCCCTTGTGGGCCCCCAGGGTGAAGAGGAGGTGGGGGTGCACATGGGGGGTACCTATGGTGCACATGGGGGGTACCTATGGTGCACATGCGGGATACCTATGGTACCCCCCTGCATTTGCATGCACAAAGCGGCAGGCACCGCGCGGTACCTGCCGCTTTGTGCATGCATTTTTTAAATTGCGGCGGGTGCTGCTTGAAGCAGCACCCGCCACAATGTTAATGATACAGGATGTGACCTCCAGGGTGGCGGTCACATCCTAATTGGCATGGAGGGAACGCCGCTGCCCTTGCAGATGGTCCCTCCACCTCGGGGGTGGTGGACGGACGCAAGTCCGTCCGCCATCCTAATCGACCACATAGTACTGTATTGGAATCCTGCACACTTATGTTCTCTGCTTGTCCTGTTCAATATGTGACAAACAATAGCCAACACGCTATAACAATGGAAATTCTTCCTTCCCCTCCCCTCCCTTGATCCCCCCCACCCTGCATCCCTGCCTGACAGAGCTCCAATTGCCCGCCCCCCCAACTCAGCAAAGAGCCTGTCGACCCCTCCCAACTTGACTTACATCAGGAATGTGGACCTGCCCACAACCTCTTCCCTCCCATCCCCCTCCCTTAAGGAGTCCAATAGCTCCACCTGGACTAAGGCAAGTCTGTTGCAGTCAGAGCACGATACTCTTACCCCCGTTGGGTACACACGCCCAAGGTCTTGTTCATTTCTTCCATATGCCGCAGGCCTTCAAAAGTCCCCAGGGACCAGTGATTACATTTTCTTCTCCCCGACTTTGTATCGTTCGTCCTTCACTTCCATATGGTTGATTGCATGTCTCGCCTCATTCTGTTCCCAATCTCTCCTCCATTTGTGTGACCTCTGTGTGCTGAGCTTCAATCCCCTTCGCCGTTCCCCTGTGTCTCCCTCGCTGCGACTATGCTCGGGGGCCTTCCACTGTTCTCTAACCATTCCCACACAACCTCCGGCGTGGTGAAAAACCATGCCTTCCTTTCCGCCTCCATCCGAATCCGTGACGGAAAAAGCATGGAGTGCTTTATTCCTTTTTCTCCAAGTGTCTTTTTTGCTGTCATGAAAATCCGTCTGAGCGCCTGAGTTTTAAGGGTGAAGTCCAGAAAAAAGTTTATCTGGCAATTCTCTAATGCCACTGGTGGAGCTATGAAGAGACATGCTATGATGGGTCCGGGTGGTGGCCCGGCCTGCGATGCTCACCCGACACTCGATGGGCCCGTTCCACGGAGAAAAAGTTGACGCAGGGGGATATTCACAAGGTGAGGAATCCACTGGCAGATGGATCCATCAGAATAAGATTTTAGAATAAGGGCTCTTGACCTTCTGTCTGTTCCAGGATCCCAAGAACGGACGTAGCTGCGCCTTGCACTTTCCTCCTGATTTTCGATTCTGGCTTCCTGGCCAGCTACATGACAGTTGGGTTTCACTTGGCCGATAAGACCACAGTCGTATCTTTCCGACCGGCTCGAGGGGATCTTCAGATCATTGGCCCCTGCCGCTGGACTCATCGCTTCGCTGCACTTTCCTGCCCTCCGTCACAGGTCCAGTGCTGATTCTTGCCTGATTTCAGGGGAATTTAGGGGGTCAAGTGTCGGAGCCGCTTCACAAAGCCACGCCCTCGTTGTTGTGTATGTTTAACAGTTAGCAGCTGTGGCTTGCGCACAGCTGTAATAGTTGAACAATCACATGAAGAGCTGTGAAACAAAGGCTCTGGGGTCACAGGGGGCTTAAACCGCACTGCCTACCTGGGTGCTGGTGTTGTTAATTAAGATATTCCATCCTAATGGGTTGGAATGTCCAAATAGCTTCGTAGCCCACCTTCGCAGGCTATACCAACCATTAATGGCCTGCTCTTGGGGTATGGGCCCTCACCTTTGGCTCAGGCTTAGAATGCTGAAGTGGGGTTTAAGTATAGCAAGCGCAGCAGGCTATAAGGTTATTTTCGGACATTCTGTCCTCACAGAGCAGAATGTCTTATAGTTTTATAGTCTGCTATAGCAGGCTATTGCAGCCATTAGACCTACGCCACACTGAAACTTTTCAGGTGACTCTTTCCCTGGATTCCACAAAATTGCAGATAAATGGCCACCCAGGCTCTGCTCATGAGCAGACTTGATTATGGTAATGCTCTTTATGTAGGCATGGCTGACTATCTTTTCGCCAGACTCCAGGTAGTACAGAATGCTGCAGCCAAACTAATATGTAATAAAAAAATATATAGCTCAGCATCCCACTGCCTGAAGGAATTACACTGTCTTCCAGTCTGCCAGAGAGCCAGCTTCAAGCTCCTCTGTTTTGTGCATAAAACCCTCCATAAAAAAGGACCACAAATTCTACATGATAAATTACAATTCCACATCCCCTCGCGTAACTTGAGATCACGCCATCTAGCTCTCGCCTTTATCAAGCACACTTCCATGGCCAGAATGGGCGACCTGTCCTTTTCCAAATCAGCTGCAGTCCTCTAGAACAACCTACCCCTTGATCTTCGCTTGACAGAAGACTATCTATTGTTTAGGAAAAAACTGAAAACTTTCCTGTTCCCTAGAGACTGACCCTAACAATGATCAACAGCATCTCACTCTAATCCGTCCTAGCGCCGTGATGTTCCCCGGGATGATTGATGCGCTCTACAAATACTGTCAAATACAAAAATACAAAATACAACATTAGAGTCCCACTCCCTTGTTATAGGCCTTCACCTTAATCTTGAACCTACAGCACTAGAGTGGGCCTTATGGCCAGTATATACTAACTATAATAGTATATAACTATAAGAATATATTAACATTAATAGACAGGCATGGTAAACAACAGTAACTTTTTTCTATCTTCAAACTGGGAAAGGTGGTTCTAACAAGAAACCTTTTTTAAACATTTTTTAACTTTTTTAATTTTTGGGGAGCTAGAACTAATAGCAACAAAAAATGAGTCATTGAAATTTGGATCCACAAAATTACATATAATCAATTTTCTACAAACTTGCTGGTGAGCAGTCAACAGCTGGTCCCTGGTTTGGGTAGTTTGCTCTCCAGCAGGCACAAATGAGCAGGGTTCCATGCAGTAAAACGCATTCTTGTGATACAGGAGGTTAAGATCACAGGTCAGGTGACAACAGCATTACGAGGAGCATTGTTCCTAGTCTGGACACTGTGCAGTGGCGCCTTTGATGTGGTGGTTCATTCATCCCCCTGTCGTTTCCTCTTTGCTGCAGCGAAATGTGTGGTATGCCACGTTGTCAGATGTTTAAGCAAACCCGATGTTCCAAAGGATTACATTTTCCTGTACCGTTGTAAAACATACAGTAGCAAAGCTTAAAAGTGACCGGCTTTGCTGACACTTATTTCCCCCCCTTTGGTATGGTAAAGTAGTCCTAAACAATAGAATGAGCTGAGGTCTGCTGCTCCTCCTGCTGTAGTTCCTCTTCCTGGGACTGTTCCTCTTTCTGTTGTTCCTGAAATGTCATTGTTTTTGGGTGAAATTTTCCCCCCAAAACAGAATGTGAATGGTCTGAAGTGCTACCCCTAATCACAGTAAGTGGGTGGGAACTTTCTGAGACTACATTAAAGTAATTGCATTAGCATAAAGTACTGTGACATCTATAATGCAAATGTCAACACCTTCCTTATCTGTGCCTGTGAGGAAACACCTAGGCTTAAAGTTAAAATAAAAGTACATCTTCATAGTAAACACAACCTTTTTTTTACAACTTCCGGGTCCCACCGGACTGAGAAAAGAAAACAAAGGTCCAGCAGAAAAGATGTGACACTTCCTCATTCGCTCTATGAGTCACATGGAAGCACTGTGATGCTTTATAGGAGGTCAAAGTAAAATATGAGAAGAGTCATTCCATTGGGCAGAAAGTGAATAGTAGTTAAAACAAGCCAAACGGCTACAGAAAAAAAACCAGGATGAAACTTCCTGGATACAATTTGCCATTAGTATTGGATAGAGGGAGCTGGAGATACATAAATTCACATTCATTATGGCATCTGGCATAGTGGGGGAGAGGAGATCAATCAGAGGAAGCATTGAGCCTAGATTAGCTTCATAATCCTAGGAAGAGGATGTAATTGTGGTGTCTACAACAACTACAAAAATATAGAATGGAAAGAATATCGACACCAAAATATCGAACATCAGTATAACGACTCCCTATCTACAAACAGGTAAGTACAAAAATATCGAAGACATAATATCGTTGTTTAAAATATAGTTTGTAAAAAATATCGATTTTTTTAAATATGCTAAAAGTAATATTAATTTAATTAAATTATCAATACAATTAAATAAATCATACTTAAAATTAATTAAAAATGATTAAAATAATAAATAATATATGTAATCTCCCCCAAAAAATTACATCAGCGTTGGATAGCGGGGGATACAATTTACTATTCCCACTCCAGTGAGTGTAACAGTAGGGAAAGCGTTGGATAGGAGGAAGACGTGTGAGCGCTGAGCTCCGCAGCAGCCTCCCCAGTAATCCTGGCAATTGTCGCCCTGAGGGCTTCGGAACCCTGATTTCGCCCGTGTCTCCTCCCGCACACCTGGGGGCCTGAGCGGAGACGGTGAGAGCGCATCTCCGGCTGGGTGGAGGCCGTGCCGCGCTTGGAGCCTGGTGGGCGGCGCCGGCCATCTTGCGGCCTGGACGTTCGGCCGCATCCCCGGCCTCGAGTAGTGGAAAGGCCGGACCGCGGTGCTACTTGGCCGGCCGCCGGCGGCTGTGAGGGCCGGTGCCCAGGATTTTCGCGCCCGCGGCGGCGGCGGAGCCTGAGCCGCTCTGCCGCGGTGTACCTTTAAGAGCGCGACGGGGACGCCCGCGGAGGAAGAGATCGGTGAAGGCCCTCGGCCCTGGGGAACCTGCTGCGCACCGGGCTTGGAGCGCGAAACTGGAGTAGGCCTTGTCCCTGCGCGGCCTGCCGGGATCGTGACTGACCGGCGCTGACCCCTGGCCACTTACTGTTGGGAGCCCCGCCGTGTGCCAACTGCGGAGCGCAGGATTGAAGTGAGGCCTGGCCCTGCGCCACCTAACAGTGCGAGTGTAGATCGGCGCGGCCCCTGACCGCGTGTCGTCCGGGGGCTCTGCTGGGCGCCGTCCACGGATCCCGGGATCGGGGTGAGGCCTGACCCTGTGCGGCCTGCCTGAGGAGAGACGAACTGGCGCTGACCCCGGGCCGCTTGCCGCCGTGGGACCCTGCAGACGCCGGAGGGTCTAGAGACCGAGCCCTGGGGACACCCAGGGGACCCTGACTCTTGGGGCCTGGGTGTGCTACCCCCTGACCCTCGCGTGCTTGGAGCTTTGGGAGACCGCCCCTGATGCCATTTTGGGCTGGCAGCTTTGGGCATCGCGTCTGAACTTAAGGAAGGGACGCAATTACGGAGGCTCCTGGTATTTGATGGACGGCAACGCGAAGAGCGAAGCTCAGGAGCTGCCAGGAAGTTGCTAGTCGAGTGGACCAGCGGAGCCGGAGGGAGCGAGGCACGGAGAGGGACCCCGGGGCTCCCGGCCTGGAGAGTTGGGCTTGGTGGAGGACGCCGACCCTGTTGCTGTGGAGGAGAATCACGGCCACCTCCATGGAGAAACGCCCGAAACCTCCCCCGGATGCTGCTGGGGGAGCGGCGGATGACCGGGGCTCCACCCTGGACGTTGACCCAGCGGCGGGTCTGCCGCAAAGCCAACTTGACCAGATCCTGAAGGCCATCGCCGACACCAGGGAGGCCCTGCATCATGACATCGGGCAGGTGTTCACGAGCCTGGGCCTATTGCGTGCGGACCATGGCAAATTGGCAGATCGGGTCAAGCAGACCGAGATCCGGATTGAGGCGCTGGAGCCCACGTCGAAGGCGGCGGACACTCTCCTGGGGGAGCTGCAGCAAAGAGTGCACCTACTGGAGCAGAGGGCGGAGGATGCCGAAGGGCGCAACCGCCGCAACAATATTCGCGTGGTGGGCCTGCCGGAGAAGATTGAGGGGACTGACATGTTGGGCTATCTGGAGGCCTGGCTGCGTGCTGCGGTTGTTCCAGAGGGGCTATCACCGTTCTATACTCTGGAGCGGGCTCACCGCTAGCCGGCTCGTCCCCCGGCCGAGGGCCGACCTCCCCGCCCGGTGGTGGCGCGGCTGTTGCATTACAGAGATCGGGACATCATCCTGCAAAAGGCGTGAGCGTTGGGGCCCTATAAGGTGGACAACGCCCAGGTCTCCATTTATCCGGACTACTCCTTGGAAGTCCAGAGGCAGCGGTCGACTTTTCTGGCGGTCAAGAAGGCGCTACGGGAGGAGGGCATCCGCTACTCTCTCCTGTTTCCAGCCCGCCTACGGATCATGCTAGATGGCAAGTCTTCTTTCTACGACACTCCCGACGACGTCTGGAACTGGTTGGAGTTATACAAGACCGGCGCGGATGCACTTCATGTGCCCGAGGAACGACGGAGGGCACCACCGAGACCCAGACGGAGTAGGAGACACAGGAAACGACCGCCAGACGTTCGGACACCTTCGATCTCGCAGACTGCACTGGAGCGCAGGGATGCCCTTCGGGCGGTGTCCACCATCTCCCAGACAAAGAGCTCCACATCAGCTATGGAATCGGGCTCCCGTGAGGGCACCGACGAGGGGACTTCGGAGGAATCGGCGGCTGGAGGCCCCGTGCCGCCGCATGTCACACCTGGGACTGCTGATGGTTTGCTGGACGAATAAGGCTTATGCTCCCCTGCGGTGGTATCGTATAACCTGATGTGTTCCTGGGCTGGGTTTGGGTCGGTGGCGGCATTGACCAATTGGGCCTGGCCCTGGTGTTGGGCGGCCAGCTTCTGGGGTGGTAGCTACCTTGATCAAGGAGGAGACGCGGGACACATGGGGCATGTTGGGGAGGGCTGACTGGGAGGAGGGTGCTGCTCACGGTCTGTTAGGAAGAGGCGACAGGCCGCCCCCTCTTCTCCCACACCTATTGTGGGACTCTGGTAGTTGCCAGAGGCTGTTCCTTTTGGGATTAATCATTTGGATGGGTTTCTGCTGTTGGGGGCCTGTTCTGGGGAGGGGTGGGACAGGGGATTTTTGGGGAATGTTGGGGTTTTGGTCTAGGGGTGTAGCCAGGGTGAGCGCGATACTTGCTTTCATTGGGATTGTGCTTGTTACCAGGAATGGGGACCCTCCTTGACTTGAAGTGTGTGACCTGGAATGTGAGGGGTCTGAATTCCATGCTGAAGCGACACAGGGTTCATGCTCATCTTGTCCGCAGGGGGGTTCAGGTTGCCTTCCTGCAGGAAACTCACATTGATCAAACTGAGGGGCGGGCTCTGCAGCGCAGATGGCGGGGGCATATGTTCTACACCACCTATTCGGCCTTTGCAAGGGGCGCTCTGATATGGGTGCGGGCAGGGACTCCCTTCCAGCCACTAGTGACGGTAGTTGACCCCGAGGGGAGGTTTGTAGCTGTGCAGGGCCGCTTGGATGGGAGGGACGTGACGCTTTGCAGCATGTACGCCCCGAACGTGGACCAACCTGCCTCCTTTGCGCGACTGTCTGGGAAATTGGCGACTGTCCTAGCTGGCACAGTCCTGCTTGTGGGGGATTTTAATTCTGTACTGGACGTAGAACTGGACCGTTCTCACCCACCACTGGCGCAGGCGGCAGCTCATAAGCTGGCGAAGAGTAGGAGGGAGTGGCAGAGTAGCTGGGGCCTGGTCGATGCATGGCGGATCCAACACCCCACGGAAAGGGACTTCTCCTTTTACTCCCCCCCACACGATCTGCATGTTCGCCTAGACAGCATTCTGTGTTCATTAGACATCCAGAGCCTGGTCCGCCACAGTGAGTACTTGACTAGGACGGTATCCGATCATAACCCCTGCCTGGTCACGGTACAGTGGATGAGGCGACGCCAAGCTATCCCGACATGGCGGTTGAATCCACTGACGCTAGAGGACCCACCATTTAGAGCCGGAGTGCGCGACGGGGTGGAGGGGTACTTCGGTGCTAATGTGGGCACGGCTTCCAGCAGGGCACTGGAGTGGGACGCCTTCAAGGCGGTGATCCGGGGAGTCTGTATCTCTGCTACCGCGGGAGTCCGTAAGACTCTCCTGTAGGATGTAGAGCGCAGTGAGGACCGATTGCGCACTGAGGAAAGACGCAGCCATACGGACCCGGAGGCTCGCGGAGTGGTCTCAGCGGCACGGGAGATGGTGGCGACAACAATGGAAAAGCTGCGCTGCTTTGATTACAAGGAGTTTTTGGTCCGGGCTCACGCCGAGCGTGACAAAGTAGGCTCGCTACTGGCGTGGTTGGCCAGCCCTGGGACCCGAGGCTCCCCGATAGTGGCGCTCACCACTCCAGAGGGGAACATGGTTTACACGCAGTCGGACATTAACGACCAGTTCCTTCAGTATTATAGGCACCTCTATCGGAGTAGGATGCCGGATCCCCCGGAGGAGCTGGAGGAGTTCCTGGCAGCGGCGCAATTGCCCAGGCTCGACCCGGAGCACGCGAAACAGTTGGGCGGAGAGGTCTCCGAGGGAGAGATCAGGGTGGCCATCAAGCACATGGCCCGCCGCAAGACTCCGGGAACGGATGGGCTCCCGATCGAATTCTATGCGGCCTATGCGGATGTGCTGGTCCCGCGTCTGAGGGCGGTATACCAGGAGGCATGGGACTCGGGGCGCTTGCTGGCAACTGCACGCGAAGCTTTGGTGATACCCTTACTAAAGCGGGAGGGAGACGCGAGCTGCCGCTCGGCGTACCGCCCGCTCTCCATGCTCACCACGGATTACAAGATCCTGATCAGGGTCCTTGCAACGAGGCTACTGACCCACATGCGCTCCTTGGTACATAGTGACTAGGCGGGCTTTATTCCTCAGCGCACCACTGCCACCTGTGTGCGCCGGTTGCTCCGGGTCATGGGAGGAGAGGCCGCCGCTCGTCCGGGTGCTGCAGTCCTCTCGATTGACATTGAGAAAGCGTTTGATAGCGTCGAGTGGCCGTATCTGCTCCGTGTACTAGAGGCCTTTGGACTGGGCGAGCGCTTCGTGAAATGGACCGCCTTGCTTTATGCCGCGGCCACGGCCCGTGTCAAGACTGGGTCCACCATCCCGACCCCTTATGCGGTGTGTCGGGGGACCCGACAGGGGTGTTCTCTATCTCCCCTGTTATTTGCACTGGCAATTGAGCCATTGGCCGCACATGCCCGGCTGGGCCGAGCGTATGTAGGACTTCCGCTGAGAGCCGACACCCACTACATCTCTCTATATGCGGACGACTGTTTGCTGTTTCTGGCGGACGCGAATGATTCCCTGCGGGGGGCCGAGCGGCTCCTATCGGACTTTGGCCATCTCTCGGGACTAAGAGTCAATTGGGGGAAGTCTTGCCTCTTCCCGCTGACCCCAGGGGCTGATGATCCCAGCCGGGGGGCGCCTTGCGGTGGGAGCGTCATTGCCTCCCCTATCTGGGCACTCTCATATACCACTCGCCAGCGGCCCTCTTAGATGGCAACATCAACAGGGCCATTCGGAGTCTACAGGGTTGCATGGGCTTCTGGCGGACGCTGCCGCTGTCGGTCGCGGGACGAGTCGCATTGCTGAAAATGGTGGCACTTCCCCGACTGCTGTACCTGTTTCGTACCCTGCCGATCTGGATTCCTGCGTCAGTCTTCAGCAGACTCCGCTCCTTAACATCTGGATTCATCTGGGGATCGGGTAGGCGACGAGTGGCGCTGGCCACGCTGCTGCGCCCCAGAGCGGACGGGGGTCTTGCGGCGCCGGATTTTGAGTGGTACTACCTGGCAGCGCAGCTGCAGTGGCTCACCCAGGCGGTGGCCTTGGAGTTCCGTGGTCCGGAGGGATTGGTGGGCAAACTGTTTCCGAGACACGTCCTTTCCTTTATAATCTTGGGCCAGAAATTGGACCTGGCTCAGCTGACTTTGGAGGAGCGAACGATTCGCAGCTGCTGGCTTTGGTGCCACAGGCGTTCGGGTACCGTTCGCCCCTACGCCCCAGAAATTCCGCTTGGGATGTGCACGGCCTTTCCACACGGTGGTGACTGGTCAGCACTGGCGACATGGGAGGAGCTTGGCTTGCTGATGGTCGGCGATCTCTACAAGGATGGCTCGCTGCTCACGTTTCAGGAGCTGCGGAACTCTTACGATCTGCCGAGGGGTGGATATCTGCTACACGCTTCGCTGGTGGCTGGCATTCGCCGTTACTGGAGGAGTGGGCTCACCGAACCGCCGACCTCGGAGAGCTGTCAGTGCGTGGTAATGGCCGCTGGCACCTACAAGGCCGTCACGTGCCTTTACCGACGATTATCGACTGCCACCCTGCGACCCCCTGGATGAACTGCGAGCTAAGTGGGAGGGGGACATTCGGCGGTCTATTCCTGAAACGACCTGGCCACAGCTGCTGCGCCGAGCGTGGAAGGGCACTAGGAACGCCAGGTTCCAATTGGTCCAGTTTTTTACCCTGCACCGCGCATACCTAACACCGACGAAAATCTCGCAATACTTCGAGGGTGCGTCCTCCCTCTGTCCTAGATGCGGGACAGCGGACGCGGACTTTGCCCACATGTTCTGGACCTGCAACAAGTTGACCGGTTATTGGGAGGCGGTAATGTCTTGCCTGAATGCTGTCACGGACCGGCAGATCGATATTGACATGGGCACCTGCCTATTATTGTGGTTCCCTCACACCCCTCGCACTCGGGTAACCAGTACATTTTGCGACTTGGGTTTGGTTTTAGCCAAACGTGAAATCTCCATGCACTGGAAATCTACCCAAGGTCCCAGCTACTTGCGTTGGAAGACCACTCTAGAGCGCTGGGCGAAAGCAGAGAGTACCTTGCGGCTGCGGCAGGCTAGGAGCCTAGATAATGACAAAGCCCTGGAGTTGGCTAGGGCGTGGGAGGCCCTAGTTGTGACGCTCCAACAACCAGAGGGTGACCAGAGCGAAGATGAGGGAGAGACACCAGGTTGAGGGCACTGTGTACGGGGACACCTCACACTTACCAAGGCGCACACACCACTTACACATATCGATTGCGGATTTGGGGGTCCTGGCACCCCGTTGAAAGACGTAACTTACCTTTACCGAGGTCCTATCCAGGGCAGGCAAGTGATAATATGTTAGCGATTGGGAAGGAGGATTGTGACACACTGGCTATGGGGGTGGGGCACAGGGTGGGTTGGGTCTGTTGGGGGATGTTCTATATAAAAAGTGTCTTGTTGGAACTGTACTAATATGCTGCATTATCGGCTGATGTCTAGATTACTATTTTCCTGTAATGTACTTCCTAAACTTGATTACCAATAAAAACTATTTTTACAAAAAAAAATCTGTGCCTGTGAGGAAACACCTAGGCTTAAAGTTAAAATAAAAGTACATCTTCATAGTAAACACAACCTTTTTTTTTACAACTTCCGGGTCCCACCGGACTGAGAAAAGAAAACAAAGGTCCAGCAGAAAAGATGTGACACTTCCTCATTCGCTCTATGAGTCACATGGAAGCACTGTGATGCTTTATAGGAGGTCAAAGTAAAATATGAGAAGAGTCATTCCATTGGGCAGAAAGTGAATAGTAGTTAAAACAAGCCAAACGGCTATAGAAAAAAAAACAGGAAGAAACTTCCTGGATACAATTTGCCATTAGTATTGGATAGAGGGAGCTGGAGATACATAAATTCACATTCATTATGGCATCTGGCATAGTGGGGGAGAGGAGATCAATCAGAGGAAGCATTGAGCCTAGATTAGCTTCATAATCCTAGGAAGAGGATGTAATTGTGGTGTCTACAACAACTACAAAAATATAGAATGGACAGAATATCGACACCAAAATATCGAACATCAGTATAACGACTCCCTATCTACAAACAGGTAAGTACAAAAATATCGAAGACATAATATCGTTGTTTAAAATATAGTTTGTAAAAAATATTGATTTTTTAAAATATGCTAAAAGTAATATTAATTAAATTAAATTATCAATACAATTAAATCATACTTAAAATTAATTAAAAATGATTAAAATAATAAATAATATATGTAATCTCCCCAAAAAAATTACATCAGCGTTGGATAGCGGGGGATAAAATTTACTATTCCCACTCCAGTGAGTGTAACAGCAGGGAAAGCGTTGGATAGCGGGAGTGTAAAAATTACTATTGCCACTCCAGTGAGTGCAACAGTAGGGAAAGCGTTGGATACCGGGAGGGTAAAAATTACTATTCCCACTCCAGTGAGTGCAACAGTAGGGAAAGCGCTGGATAGTGGCAGGAAGAGGATGTAATTGTGGTGTCTACAACAACTACAAAAATATAGAATGGACAGAATAGCAACACTAAAATACCGAAGATCAGTATATCGACTCCCTATCTACAAACAGGTAAGTACAAAAATATCGAAGACAAAATATTGTTGTTTAAAATATAGTTTGTAAAAAATATCGATTTTTAAAAATATCTTAAAAGTAATATTAACTTAAAAAATCAATATAATTAAATAAATCATACTTAAAATTAATGAAAAATTATTAAAATAATAAATAATATATGTAATTTCTAAAAAAAATTACATCAGCGTTGGGTAGCAGGGGGATAAAATTTACTATTCGCACTCCAGTGAGGGCAACAGTAGGGAAAGCGTTGGATAGCGGGAGGGTAAACATTACTATTCCCACTCCAGTGAGTGCAACAGTAGGGAAAGCATTGGATAGCGGGAGGATAAAAATGACTATTCCCACTCCACTGAGTGCAACAGTAGGGAAAGCATTGGATAGGGTAGGGGTGAAAATTACTATTCCCACTCCAGAGAGTGCAACAGTAAGGAAAGCATTGGATAGCGTTGGGGTACAAATTACTATTCCCACTCCTGAGAGTGCAACAGTCGGGAAAGCGTTGTATAGCGGGAGGGTGAAAATTACTATTCCCACTCCAGGGAGTGCAACAGTAGGGAAAGCGTTGGATAGCGTAGGGGTAATAATTAATATTCCCACTCGAGTGAGTGCAACAGTAGGGAAAGCATTGGATAGCGTAGGGGTAAAAATTACTATTTCCACTGCAGAGAGTGCAACAGTAGGGAAAGCATTGGATAACGTAGGGGTAAAAATTACTAGTCCCACTCCTGTGAGTGCGACAGTAGGGAAAGCGTTGGATGGCGTAGGAGTAAAAATTACCATTCCCACTCTAGTGAGTGCAACAGTAGGGAAAGCATTGGATAGTGGGAGGGTAAAAATGACTATTCCCACTCCAGTGAGTGCAACAGTAGGGAAAGCGTTGGAGCGGGGGGGTAACATTTACTATTCCCACTCCAGTGAGTGCAACAGTAGGGAAAGCGATGGATAGCGTAGGGGTACAAATTACTATTCCCACTCCAGAGGGTGCAACAGTAGGGAAAGCGTTGGATAGCGTAGGGGTAAAAATTACTATTCCCACTCCAGTGAGTGCAACAGTAGGGAAAGTGTTGGATAGGGTAGGGGTAAAAATTACTATTCCCACTCCAGTGACTGCAACAGTAGGGAAACTAATGATTTAATTTTTTAATAAAAATGAATTGTTTATCAATACCAATAAAAAATTATTTACCAATTACAAAATATTTAATAATTAATTAATTATAAATACCAATACATATTATTTATTAAACATTAATTACCTATTAATAATTAATTAACAACCAATTAGTTTTCGATACCAAAAATGTAATAAGTAATAGGAAAATCCCAATTAATAATTAATTAACAATAAATTAATTATCAATACACAAAAATAATTTCAATAATTACTTCATTACAATTAAATTACTTCCCACCCTATTCTCCTATAAACCCACAACCCGCTCCGAATAATAAAGTAATACAATTAACAAAATTATCATTTACTCAATTAATAAAATGTATTACCAATTAATAAAAATTAATTACCAATTAATAGTTAATCAACAATAAATTAATTATCAATACCAATAAATAAAAATAAATATTTACATAATTACAATTAAATTAGTTCCCACCCTATTCCCCTATAAACCCACAACCAGCTACAGAACTAAAACGCAAAATTAAATTAAAAATAATTAATAATTCCTAAAAATGTATATTTAATTTACTATAATTAAATTACTTCCCACCCTATTCCCCTATAAACCCACAATCCACTACGGAATTAAATAACGCAAAAATTAAATAACATAAAATTCATTACTTAAAAAAAAATACATTACAAAAATAATATACACTTTTAACACATATATTAACATACAAAACACTTTAAAATATTCGATATTATTAAAAATGTGACATATTTTAATGTCTATTTTATGTACTTTGATATTTTGACAGTCAATATTACTTACCTGCATTTCGATATTATTAACCACTATATTATGTCCATTCGATATTATGTCCATTCTATATTTTGAAGTCAATATTCTGTCCATTCTATATATTTTTTTCGATATTGTGACAGTAGTCATAAGCCTCGGCCTTCTACCCATTGCCAATTGATGGTGAACCATTGCCTGTAATTTGTAGTATTATCAGGCATGTGTGCTTGAGGCTCCACCTCTCTTTTACCCAAGGACACTATCAATCAATCAATCAGGATTTGCAAAGCGCAGCTGAATCTCCAGTGAGAGTCTCGAGGTGCTGAGAGATCATGCTCATGCTGCCTGTTGTCCTATTGGTCAAACATTATGAACTGCTGGAGCGATGGTGAGGTTCTAAGGTACAGGGAGAAGTTGTTCCAAGCCCTATCTGCCAGGTGAGAGAAGGAGTGGCCTCCACTGTTCATCGGGTGGATGCGTCGGGTAGCTGCTAGGGAGTGGGAGCAGTGTGGAGTTTCCTGGTAGGGTGGTGAAAATTAATTGAGGTACGGCAGTCCTTCATTGTGTAGTGCTTTGTAAGCATGGGTGAGCAGCTTGAACTGGCATCTCTTCGGGACTGGCAGCCAGTGGAGTTTGCTGAGGTGAGGGGTGATGTGAATCTGTCTGGGGAGGTCAAGGATAAGTCTGGCTGCTATGTTCTGGATAGTGCGTGGAGTTTTGTCATGAGTTGGGTGGTGATTTCTATGTAGAGGGAGATGCTGTAGTCTAATCTGCTGGAGACAAGAGCTTGCGTGACCGTTTGCCTGGTGCTGGGAAACAGCCTTTACAGTGAAGTAACTACATTGCATGCCTTTGCCACAGATTGTTTAGCGCGCAGATTTTTACCGTGATTATGCAATTACATCGCATGCCAATACCACGGATTTAAGGTAAGTTTGGGGCTTGGGGGGGTCTCCCCCCACAAATGCATTGTTTTTAAATCAAAAAACAATATGTGGTATTGGCATGCGATGTAAATGCATAGTTGAGGTAAAAACATGCTTGCTAAAAAATGCGAGGCAAAGGCATGCAATGTCTTTACCAGCGGTGTACCGTAGTACAATTCTGCTGTTGGGTGGTAGCCAACCGAAACCTTTCTTGAGCATTTGGAGGGTGAGGAAGCAAGCGGAGGAGATGGTATTGACCTGCTTCTTAATGGATAACTGGCTGTCGAGGATGATGCGGAGGTTGTGGGTATGTTCGATCACTTAGATAACCTATGCGTTGCTCCTTGGGACAACCTCTCCCTAAAGCCATACTGGCCACCCCTGTGGAGTGCCAACCTCTGTGCTCAGAAGGGATATGGGAATCCTTTCCCTTCAAACTCTTTAAGGAACCTTAGGGTAACTTCTCTGTTTTATCGTGGATGCCCCCACCTCCCCTGCTGAGGAAGACCTGAACCACATTTCTTAGCTTTACTCCCAGGTACCTTTTAGGACACGCTGGTTCTGATCCAGAGATTTGCTATCTTCCCAAGTTCTATGAATACAGTGAGCTTGGAATCATTTAGATGCTGGCGCAACTCTGAAAAACAATTTAGCAGCTTCGGCTGCTTCATAATCAAATTATAAAGCTCATCATAATCATTTGATTTACTGCTCTTCCAATAACCATCCAGTGCCCTACTGGTGTAATCCACAAAATCAACCTGTGTGTGGCGGGGCTGCTTCTGCTATTACTGAACGTCAGCTGATACTCTGGGTTCATACCAAGTTTGGTGATAAGGGCTTCTTCATGTTGGCATATCTCATCTGATCAACTACTTCCAGGGTCAATAGGGTATTCCTCCCAGCAATTGGCATATGCTTCCCTAGATTAGTCCTCCTCATATGCTGGAAACTACTTTTCAATGGGGTCTCCCACCACATAGCTAGGCACCAGGTCTTTGGGGTAGTGGACTGTTTTACCTCTCCTTGGCACTTCACTCTCCATGCCACCATCTTCATTGGACTCAGAAGCACCCCCCCACCCCTCCTTAACTTTCATATCTATTTCTACCTGGCCTCCCTCATGGACCAGCAGGGATTTCTTCTCCTTGTATGTCAAGGATAACTGTTTCTCCCCCAGTGCCATGACTGCTGCTACTTTTTTTCCCTCAGCATCCCAAACCAGATTTTCCTCCACCAGAGCAAGGGTTGCCAGTTGTAGCTTAAGGGCTGTCTCTGCTTGTCTGTCCTCCAAAGATGACTGGGTCAAGATTTGAAAGGATGCAATGATCTTTGTCCTGGACAAGACAGGTGACCTGGAATCGATGGGCATCCCCTCCACCACTGTCACTTGGTCCACTGTAGGGTCATGCCACCCTTCTTCCTCTATTTCTTCCTCATCTTCTGCCTCATTATCCTCTTGCTCCTGTGTTAGGGGTTGTAACAGGTCGAGTTCCTCCTATGTTCTAGGGGTTATGTGGTACTCCACTTTCTTGGACGCCTGTGCCAGCTTCAGCCCTCTTTCCTTACACTGCTTCCTCTGCTCTACAATGTTGAGGCTCTCAATACAGCTCAGATCCACTTCCGTTCTTTCAAAAATCATAGGTGAAAAAGTTGAGGAACTGGGTGAAATTCGAAAAAAAGACCAATTAAAAATGAAAGGAGAATTAAAAAATCCCAACGTTGACTTTGATGCCAGATTACATAACAGAGTTTTGATTTTTACTTAACTCACAGAGTTGTACTGCAGAACTAAACTTCTGGATCACATTGCTGAACATCAATGTTAGAAAATAATTCAGTAGTAGAGTGGGGTGAGTACCCACCTCAAATAATAACCATGGCCCTTGAAACGGTGAACCCCTGAAGTCACTAAATTAACCAGCGCTCAACCCCCAGGTAGCTATGGCACACAGCAGGCATGCTTAACTTAGAGGCAATGTGTAAGGCATTTACACAGTAATCAAATAGCAATAAAGTCAAAACATAACACTAGAAGATTTTAATAAATAAAATGATCGCTGAACCCCTTGCCTGGGCAAATCTAATAGCCACCATAATGAATTTGTTAGTAAAGGGACACCCCGTGCCAGATTCATGGAAGGGTGCCGAGGTGGTCACAGTGTACAAGAAGGGGGCAAGAGATGACCCTGCCAACTACAGACCGATCAGTCTGATAGACATAATCCAGAAAGTGGTTGGCAGGGTCATTATCGCCAGGGTGGGCGACTGGATGGAGGAGGAATGTATTCTCTCTCATCTGCAGGCCGGATTTCGCCAGAGGGTGGGCACGATGGACCAGGTCTTTCGGCTGTTTGGGATCTATTGGAAGGCAGTTACCATCAAGAAGGGCAGCCTATATATGGCCTTCATAGATCTCAAGACGGCCTTTGACCTGGTCCCCCGTGCTAAACTGTGGGAGATTCTGAAAAGTATGGGCTTTCCTGGCTCACTCTTGAGATTAATTGTAAGACTCCATGAGGGGACATACGCTAGGATCAGATGGGGTACACAGGGCCAACTGACAGACAGGGTACCTGTGAGGAGTGGAGTCCGTCAAGGGTGTGTCATGGCTCCGACTCTCTTCTCCTTGTTTGTGAATGGAGTGGTGGACCATCTGAGAGGAGAAGAGACGGATGCCCCAACCCTGGCGGGGGAAAAGATTCAGACTCTGCTCTTTGCGGACGATACCTTACTGATAGCTAAATCCCCGATAGGCCTGCAAAAACTTCTGCAGCGATTCACCTCCTTTTGTACAGAGAGAGGCCTAACCATCAATACCACCAAAACCAAACTGATGGCTTTTTCGCCCGCCAAAAATTTTAAAAATAATTTTCTGCTTAACGGGACTCCCCTGGAGTTGGTCGAGGCATTCGACTATTTAGGGGTCCGGATAAATAGCCGAATGACCTGGAAGGATCACTTGGCCAAAATGCTATTGGGCCACAAAAGAGTGTCGGGGGTGACCTTACGAGAGTACCGGGCATCAATTAGTAAACCAGTGTCCCCGGTAATGGCCATCTACCATGGCCAGATACTCCCGGCTGCATTGTACGGCTCCGAATTATGGGGGTTCGACAATGTTAATGAGCTAACCATAGCAGAAAATAAGTTTTTTAGAGATGTGGTGGCCCTCCCTGTTTCCACCCCGCTGATCCCCCTGCGGTTAGACCTTGGTAGACGTGCCTTAAAGGATATAGTGAGGCTGCGCCCACTGCTCTTTTGGGTCCGCCTGAGAAGGACTAAGGAGCTGGCCAAATACGCCGAAGGTCTGGACGAGCTAATTTTATTAGATTCTGGGTTCAAAATTGGCTGGCTGAAAAATCTGAGGCTATTAGTCTCCCAATTGGGTTTGAGAGATGTATGGGAGTCCCAAGCGCCCCCGCCCAAAATGGTGATCAAGAAACTATATTGGGATTGGATTCAGGCCGAAGCATCACGCAGTATTTCAGGGGGTTCACTTACAGAGTATTTTCTTGAGTGTAAGTGGGTAAGGAAACTTGAACCCTTTCTTGACTTGATAACCAAGCCGCTAGACAGGGCCCTTTATTTAAAATTAAGGTACGGCACTCTCCCGGTACATGAATTTACTTCAAAATGGTCCAATCAGGATGGCCCCTCACGATCTTGCCCCGGCTGTGCGGCCCCTAAAGAGTCTGTGGCCCATCTTCTTTTTGCCTGCCCTGCGTATAAAGTGGCGCGGAAAAACTGGCTGAAACCAGTTTGTAAAGGACTGGGGATGAGGTGCCATCGCTCGGCCCTACGAGTGATTACAACGGATCTATCATCTACCTCATTGATATGCGGGGTGGCAAAGTTTTTAAGTAGTGCCTGGATTATTAGATCAAGATCCCTGGGAATGATTGCAAGGCAACTATCCACCCTCAGTGGAGCTATTTGAAGCCGCCTACTTTGAGTGCCTGGAGTATTTTTGCCTGTGGTCTTATTAATTGTGATAGTGTTCAGTCGTATTTTAATTATGGTCAACCTTTGTTGTTGCTAGTACATCTTGATGAAATGTATTTTAAAATGTATATGTTGTCTTTTATGGTGATCAATTTTACCGAATAAAGATTTATACACATTGAAAAATAAATAAAATGACAACAAAATGACAAATTTCCAATGAGGGGAACCGGAGGTATGAATTCTTTTAATTTAGTTTTAAATGAAAATAGCACCAAGAAGCACAAAGTGCCAATGATAGTCAATGACGTGGTAGAACAGGACCTAGGCACAATTTGACGCTGACCGGGATGGACAGCAGGACAGATACAGCAACAAGGTTCATCCTCAGCCAAATGTTTTGACCTTCTGATTTTAGTCCTTTAAGTTCCAATCCACCATAGAAAGAGAGGAACTTTCTCAGGATGGCAGGCAGAGGAAAACAGGAGGGTACAGTCCCGGTCCAATTGCCACTGGTCATCTGGGCAGTTGCTGGAAAAAGCATCTTATAGCTTGTTGTGTCCCTGTACGTTTAACAGGAGGTCAGTCATTGTCCTGGATACCAGACGGAGAGCAGGTTTAGTCTCCTTGGCTCTTCTCATGTCTCAAACAGTGGGTTCAATCCTCTTCTGATCTTCCAGGAGTCCAGGTGAGTTCTGAAGTGGGTGTCTGGAGATTCCACATTCAGCATGGGCTAGTGGGTAGGGTTAGCCCTTGGACTATTTACTCTATTGGTTAGCGCATCCCCCGGGATAATTCACACGCACTAGCTTGTGCCAGGAATAAATGTGGCATCACCAGGCACCCATTTCAGAACACTCCTGGACCTGTGGGGGATCAGTGATAGTAATTTTTCACAATGGGAGATATGATGACATTAAAGATGGGTGAATCTAGAGTTGGTACTAAAAATCACAATGGAAACATGTACAAATGGGCAGACAGCAATAGCTCCATACATATTAGACATGCAAATTTGCTGTTAGCATTTTATTTATATGTATTTCACATTCTATGCATAAAACCTTCATTAACAAAAAAGGTATGTAACCTTCATTAAAAGTATAAAGAGTTCACTTACCAATCAACCCTCTGGAAGACAGAACTTCTTCCCATTGTTCTTGGTTACTTATAGAAACCTATTTTAAAACAAATGCCTTAATATGAATTCATCTTTGTCTGAACGTCTAAGAAAAAAGTAGATGATTTAGTAATCAGTTGCAAAAACATATCTGAAATATGAAAGAAGCTGAAAAAAGAACAAAAGTTGATTGTTGAAGGTGATCTTTACTTCCTACCAGCTGAAATTCTTTCTTGGAATGCCTAATATTTTTTCTTGGAGGATGAATTTTACACGGGAAGGAAACAAGGCACATTTTACCATGTTCTATGCTTAGGAAAAGCTGATCACACTTTCTGCACATTGTCCGATTATGTGATGTTTTCACTTTTTAGTAATAAACATTGAGTCATTCTCTCCTATCTTTTTATTTTAACATAACTTTAAAAAGTTGTTGCCAACACAACCAAATTGATACTTTTCAAAGTGGCACTTTGGAAGAAACATTGGGACCCATTAGGATGGCTGGCGGACGGGCGGTGCTTGGACTGGCCGCCAGTGGTGAGGCGGTACTGCCCCAGCGATTAGGATGCCATTCCCAGCATTGTGGCGGGCGGTGCTCACAGCACCGCCCGCCACAATGCTGGGAATGCACTGCATGCATTGTCATGCACAAGGTGACAGGCACTGCGAGATGCCTGCCACCATGTCCATGACAATGCAGGAGGGTATCCATGTGCACCCCCACTCCCCAATACTCTGGGGGCCCGCAAGGGACCCCCCTAAGAGATTTCCGCATGCCTTTCCGCATGTTTCCACCCCATACTAATATGGATGGTGGTGTCTAGCAGACACCGCCACTATATTAAACCCTTTTCTGGCCGGTCGACTTGTCGACCTGGCGGAAAAGCGGCGGATGGTCTTTCCATCTGCAGCGGTACCCCCCGCCATACTAATATGGAGGGGTGTAAATGGGTGGCGGTCGGGGAAGGATGCGGAGGCGATCCGCCCTACATCCTAATGACCCCCATAGTTATTTGGTATATGTCAATTACTTCCAGTTGTTAAGACCTAGGGGGCCATTAGGATGATGGGACTGCCCGCCATAAGGGCGGGGGTGCCGTGGGAGGTATTAGGATGCACCCGCCACAGTGGGGGGCGCATCCTGCATTTTTAACATTGTGGCGGGCGGTGCTCTCAGCACCACCCGCCACAATGCTAAAAAAGCTTGTCGTGTATGTGCATGCACAACGTGGCACTGAAACCAAAACTGGGTTGGGGATCTAAAGCAGTAAGGCCAAGCCTCACGTAACTAAACAACAAAATACCCGCCCGTAAACCATCAACAGACGCTAGCAACGAAATCAGAAAGACGAACCGTGAGAAATTACCGAGTGGCAATTCCCAGGCACCGAGGGTCCGCCACTGAAAATATAAGATAGAGCTCCACAACGTGCCACAAAGACGGCTTGCAAGACTTTACGGTCATTTCTTCAACAAAAATTTGAGGCAGTCCTAAAAGACATCCATTTCTTTAATGTGAACAGGCGATCACAACAGTAATAAGCTACGTGGTCCTGAAGAGAAGTCCCCTCAACTGAGGGAGTTCAAAACGCGTAGACCAATTCTTCACACAGCCTTAGGAGTGTTTCATAAGATACAAATTAGAGAATCACTAAAACGTTTTCCCATGGCTGTCATTTGTATATAATTTATGTAAAATGGCTATATCTTTTCTGTAAATAAGAGTATTTAGATAGGTTGTTGGATGTATGTGTGAATAGATGAAAAGTATGTGAGAAGTAGAGTGAGTTAATGGAATACAATTGTGTTTTCTAGGATGTAATAAGGTGCGAATGTCAATCATGTTTATAAAAATATTTGAAAATAGAAAAAAAATGTTGATATGTAAAGACAAAATAAAAATATTCGATTTATTTCTGACTGAAAAAGAGGTCCATGGTACATATTGTTTCAAATCAATACGTCCTTTTCAAAAAGAAATTAGAACAACTTGGCAGTACTGGCAGGTATTTGGTTGTTTATTTGCACAACATGGCAGGCACCAAGCGGTGCCTGCCATGTTGTGCATGCACATGTAGGGGGGTACCATAGGTACCCCCCCATGTGTCTCTCCCACCCCCCATCATCCTGGGGGCCCGCAACGGGCCCCCAAACAGAAAGACTGCATGCCTTTCTGTGGCGGCAACGTCGCCACGGAAAAGCACCCTCCCGCCCTCATCCAAATATGCTTGGCGGTGTCTCGCAGACACCACAACCATAGGAAAGCACTTTTTCCGCAGGTCGACTTCGCGACCGGCAGAAATGCGCGGACGGACTTTCCGTCCGCCGCGGACCCCCCAGCCATCCTAATGTGGTGGGGGGGTCACTTTGTTGAGGATGGCGGGCGGATTGCCCCCGCCGGCCCGGCGGTAGCTACTGCCGGCCCGGCAGGGCAATCCGCCCGCCATCCTAATGGGCCCCCTAGTTTATCTTTTCTAAATATAATTTGGATGTTAATAAATAATCCACTTTATGTTTTCGGTAAATTGTAATAACCGATAGAGTGATTTTAGAACTATATACGATATACATTTTCTTTGGACCCAAAATAAAAAGAATTTTGTTGCAATTCCTTCTTCTCACAAACATATATATTTTTACTATCAATTTTATTCTTCCCAGTTTCCTAGCTAAATACATTAAAAATGTTAATCCTAGTTGATTTATCTTTAAATATGTTTATATAGTTAGTTATATAGAGTTTTATTGTAAAACGTATCATTATTATTTTTTGTGTTAAATCAAAATGTATTCCTACCAATTTAGGGTTTCGAGGTAAACACCAAAATATACCTGTGTTGGTATGGTTTTTTTTAGTTATGCATTTTTCATTTCATTTTTAATGACACAGGAATACAGGTGCAAATAACATTTTCTTACTGAAATTTCTAGGAGAAGCAAATAGTGTTACGTTTTAAAAAACAGTCTCAGAACTTAATCATAGACAGAAGACATCTGACTGGAAAACATAATTTAAACATTTGTTATATCTAGGTCTTAACAGGAATACCAGAGAGGCTGTTCATGAAATATACCAACACCGCCAACCGAGATGGCATGACTGGGCTTCTTTAAACATAACACAGGCAAAAGTTATAGCAGTAATAAAAAAAAATCTTGACATCAACATAACCCTCATGTAGAAAACATGTTTTATACTTCTTCAATCCTTAATTTATTTTTCCAATTAAATTGTATGTGTTTAGAATGATAGATTTTTATCATTTTTTAAAGAAGTGGGCCTGGGCTCTTTATGGTATATTTCAATTTTGCATCAAAACATTTTTTTAAACATTGCTCTCTTAGAAATTGACCTTTCTCAAAAGTAATCTTGGAGCGCACCTTGTAGGTTTGCTGCAAATAATAGGTGGAAACTCAGCGAGATGCTACAGTAAACAGGTAGGACTTCTGTGAAGCAAAGCAAAGAAGAATTTACTTATCTTCAGAAAGAGCCTTTTCCTGGCTGATTCATCAACTTAGCAAACTAACTTCAGGCGCAGCTGTGACTTTAAATTCTTTACACAATCAGTTTGGGCTTTTAGTGCGGATTCAGAGACTTAGGGCCGTATTTTGAATTTGGCAGGTGTGGACCTTCCAACATAAAAGTGGCAGGCATCGTAGCCCCCCCATATGAAGTGTATATGCTCTCTTTAGAGAGAGGATGGGACATCCACCTAGACCAGGATAAACATGTGGCCCAGGGATGTCTTGGAGTCCACAAACCCCACAATGTCAATGACCACCCTTTCAAAGGGAATGGAAGAAGAGAGGGGAGCCTTCCATTTTACCCTTTACATTCCACTGGCATGGCAGGTAGTGCAGGGCCTACATAATTCATCTTTGATCACTCTCATTTGGGGCCCATAGACGAGTATGACAAACCTTGCAAAATCTTTGGCCTGGCCGATGTCCTACCAGGGGTACATCATTAGCCAGTTGTAGCAGGAAGGCCTAGTAGCACTGGGAGACCACTAACACACAGATTGCTCAGGGCTCCGGAACCTCAGGCCCGCTCTACAGGAGTCCATGAGGTGATAATCTGAGGTGTCTTCTTATGCCTGGACCTCGGCCTGACGCCGCAGGCCCTCAAGGACACTGCACCGTTTCTGAATCTGGCAGCACTCTGCCTGAGAGGGAACTCCTTCAGTTTGATATCCAGCTAGTTCAGGTAGGTCTCTCAGGCTAGCAATGTCCTCTGCTATAGGTTCCGGGGTGCCGTCCTCAGGATCAGTTTCCTTCCAGACTGTGTGAATATCTCTGGCGGGTTTCCCACATCCCCTGCCGCTCTTCTCCTTGGCATGTACATGGGCAATTGTTCAAAGCTCCAGGTCCTTTGGACTCTCCTATTGGACTACCATGGAACCCTGTGGTCAGGCACACCCACTCATGCAATCTTAACATCCCCAAGTTGCATTTCCAGATAGAGTGCTATAGGTCATTTCCTAGCAGACACTCCACAGGTATGACCAAACTCACAGCTCACGGTTCAAGAAACCTCACCCCATTCAAAGGGAATCAGAGCCAATGTAAGTAACTTACTTGGTTGTCCGCTGTCACAACCTGGTGGAGTAGATTAGGAATTACCTGCTCTGAAGACACCAGATGACACCTAACAGTACTCATACTGGCTCCTGTGTCTCAAAGAGCCTTCACCCTCTGCCCATTGATAGTGAGCGACTGTCTGTACTTCTTAATACTGTCAGGCAAATAAACCTTCAGCACCATATCTCCAGGGTCACTTCTGCACTCTCCCTAACACTAACTGGGGCAACCTCCCCCCTAAGCACTACACTTGTTATCTCCGGGGTAGGCCCACCAGTAAAGAGATACTGCCTGCGCTTGCAGATGAGATCCCCCTTAAAGTTCCCATACTGGTAGCACTCATGGCACTTGGGAGTAAAGTGGTCTGAGGGCTTCTTCCCATATAAAAACATGTTCTTTTGGTGAGGATGGGGCTGGGAAACATTCCCCTGAGAACTCTTTTGGGGGCCTTTTGAGAACTCTTTATATTTGTCCTTGTGTCCCCCCTTTCTTCTCGTGAAACCTGTCCACCCCTCCCTTTTGGTGTTCCCCTTGGTACCTTCTTTGACACTATGGTGCTAATCCATAGGTCAGCCTTCTTTGCAAGCTCCCGGGGTACTGTGAGTTTGGTAGCTATCAGGTGTTGGCGCAACTCTGTAAAGCAATTACTGAGCATATGCTCTCTTAGAATCGGGTTATAGCACACATCAACATCTCTCACTTTGCTGCAATTCACCCAACCACTCAGTGCCTTACCGGAGTAGTTCATAAAATCCCTCCAAGACTGATTAGACAGTATGCGACAGTCCCTAAACTTCCAAAGGTACTTCTCTGGGGTGAAACCAAACTTAGTGATAAGGGCTGCCTTCATGGGTGCATACATCATCTGGTCAACTACCTATAGGACCAGCAGGGTATCTCTCCCAACAACTGACATGTGCTTCCATAGACTAGCCCCCCAGTCCTCTTCCTGGACTCTGTGTATATGCAGGACTACCTCATATGCTGCAAACCACTTATTACTATCATCCCTCACCACATAACTAGTCACCAGGTCTTTGGGAATGTGGACCCTTTTACCTACCCAAGCACCTATGATTCGCTACCCCCATCTTCACTGGACTCTGTGAGTCTCTTGGTCTTCAAGTCCAGTTCCACTGAACTCATTTCACATTTCATGAGCCAGTAGGATTCTCTTCTTTTCCAGAGAACGTTTCCTTTCTTCTAAATCCCTTTCAGTCTCAGCCTTCTCTTTTGCTAGTACTCTCTCTCTGTCTCAGCTCTTTCTTTAGCTAGGGCTCTCTCTGCCGCTCCCTTTGTTTTGGCTAGGACACTTTCTGCCTCAGCCCTTCTCTCCCTTTCACATCCTCCTCATCCTCCTGCGCTGCAGGTGGCGGGGGTCCTCCAAGGCTCTGAGGGCTACCTAGAGACCCTTTTTCTTTGAGCCTTTTGTTATCTGCAGCTTCCTCTCCCTGCACAATAGTTTCAGCTCCACCACAGTGTAGCCTTCAATGTTTTTTGGTGGGGACTGCTTCCATTTTTTTAAAACAAGTTTCACTGTGTGGAACAATGATGCAGGAATTGTATTTGGAAAATAAACACAATGGGCAGTTTAAAATCAGGAAGAATATGAAAAAAAGGTTTAGTCTGATGTCAGATTATTATACGGGATTATTGGTTTTGCACAAATCACTGAGTGGTACTACACAAACATAAGTACTGGATCCCACCACTGAAGACCAATTCAACAAATGTGGTTATTAATTGAGAGAGGTGAGAGCTTCAGTCAAGTCATAAACACAATCCTTGTCAGGGGGAACTGCATGGGTCACTAAATAAAGCTCTGCTTAATGCTTAATGCTTGGTACAAAAGCTGTAAGACTTAATTTAGGGGCAATGTGTAAAGTATTTATGCAGCACTCAAACGGTAGCAAAGTGAAAACATAAAACAAGACCAATCCCAAACCAATGTAGAAGAATCAAGTAAAATGTAAAAATTAAAATGACAGCAAAACAACAAAAGTCTAATAGCTTGAACTGGAGTTATGCATTTTTAAAGTTCCAGGTGAAAATGGAGCCAAAAAGCGCACCAAGCCACTCATGAGTATCTGGTCGCGCTGGACTAGGTGAAACACAGGCTGACAGCGATGAAGTGTGGGTCAGATACATGGACCAGGTTCACCCCGGTGAAGAGTTTATATTCTCAAAGTCCAAGATCATGCAATGAGCCTCAGCAGGAGCTTTGAAGTGATGTGGGGGCCACATAGAGATTATTGTTGGCGTAAGAAGAAGGTCCCCGCTGGAGCTTAGCACTGCTGGGGGGGGGGGGGCACAAAGAGATTGCAGTTGGCGCAAGGAGCAGGTCCCAGCTGGAGCTTTGCGTTGGTGGTAGATACAGGCGATAGCTGTTTGGAGCGACAGCAGGTAGGAGCTAGATCTTCACGTTTGCAGGAGATGTGGCAGTCATTGCTGACACAGGCTGTCGTAGCTGATGCGAAGAGCATGCCATGGCTGGAGCTTCCAGTCAGCGTGCATCGCGGACATTTGTTTGTCAATGAGAAGCATCCGTTCATGGTCACTAGGAGCCCAAAACTTCTGAATTTTCGTCTACAGTTTAGATTTGATGCAGTATGAGTAAACTTTAACCCCAGCCAACGGTCCAGGACCTAGGGCTCCTCTTGAGGATCATGAGTGAATCCATGAGAGGCTAGCAGCAGGACTCAGGCAGGTCCAGGTGGTGCTGAACAGCTGGGCAGTTGCAGGGAGGCCCCTGGAGGCATGTTGTGTTTGTGTAGTTCAAAAAGCTTAGCCAACTGACCCTTGGAGTCACTTCTGGTGATCCTGGATTCAAGTCAAGCAGGTCCAATCATCCTTCTTCAGACAGCAGGGCAGTCCTTCTATATCTTTCAGAGTTTCAGGAGTTTCCGGATGGGAGGTTCTGAAGCTATCTGAGAGGGAAACACCGACAATGCATCTACACTAAATCTTCAGAAGTAATTTTGACCATTCACAGACATACTTTTGTTGGTGATTGTACCTTGGTCAGAAAGCCTGCATAATGTTAGATGTATATATCGATCACCATTGATCAAGATAATACAAATGATAATTTGATTTGTGTGATTGATGTAGGTCAGTTGTGTTTTTCACAATGCTCTATTAAGGACCTTGACTGATCATTGTTGGTATTAATTATATGTATACATTTATATATATGTAACACATTGATACTTGTTGGTAAATGGACATAACAAACGGGAAACAACCTTTACAAGGCAGTCATTACATCGCACTACACTTACAATGCAGTCATTACATCGCAACATCCTTTACAACGCATGCCACTACAACGCAGGCATTACAACGCATACCATTACAACACATGACACTACATTGCATGTCACTACAACGCAGGCATTACATCGCATACCATTACAACACATACCATTACAACACATAATATCCCTACAATATCCAACACCTACCCTACTGTTGCACCCCCTGGAGTTAGAATAGTAATTTGAACCCCTACACTATCCAACACTTACCCCACTGTTGCACGCCCTGGAGTTCGAATAGTAAATTTTACACCTATACTATCCAATGCTTACCTTAAATGTAATGTAATGGTATGCATTGCAATGGTATGCGTTGTAAAGGTAGTATTCGATGTAATGGAATGCGTTGTGAAGGTAGTTTTTTAATATGCCATGTAGTGTCATGCGATGTAATGGAATGCGTTGTAGTGGATGTTGCGATGTAAAAACTGCATTGTAAGTGCATGTGTTGTACATGTATGCATTGTAACGTCATACATTCATAACAAACATATGTAATTATGTTGTTAGATTTATAGAAATAAGAAAAATATGTTTGCAACATTTGGTGCACCTTTTCATTAAAATGTAATGTTCAATGCTATATAAATTGGATTATTATACCAACTACATTTTGAATGCAATAAATGATTGTTTCAGGAGCCCCTTGTTTCATGTATTAATGTACACCCAGTCTCCTGGGGGAATATTGGGTAGCCCTCGTGTGTATACATTAACTTTCTTAAAGTGGCATTTTCGGGATAGTACCTTAAAATCCGACTTTACTATTAAAGAGAATTTTAAATTACAATTCAATTGATTATGAGAAGTATTTCTCTATCTTTTCCCGATTTAAATTTATAACTTATTAAGTGCAATAAGGTAACCCAGTGCTAGTCTATGGGAGAGATAGCCTTGCTACAGTGAAAATCGGCTTTGGGAGGTTTTCACTGTCAAGACATGTAAAAGTTAATATACATGTCCTACTTTTTAAATACAATGCACCCTGCCTTATGGGCCTTTAGGGCGTACCTTAGTGGTGACTTTTAAATATTAATAAAGAAAGTTTAGGCCTGGTAAAAAGTTTATTTTGACAGGTCGAAATGGCATTTTAAAACTGCACTAAAGGCTTCAGTTGCAGGCCTAAGACATGTTTTACAAAGCCACTTTAGTGGGTGGGACAATGAGTGCTGCAGCCCACTGGTAGCATTTAATTACAGGCCTGGGTACAGGTAGTACCATGTAAAAGCGACTTATAAGTAAATTCAATGTGTCAATTATGTGTATGCCATATTAGCAATGGTTTAATAGACCTCTCAGGTGGGGAACTCGCACCTCTGCAAGTTTTCGGCCAACTTTTCCCAGAAGTCTGCCACCAATGGGCACCCTAAAACTATATGTAAACAAATCTGCCCTAGTGAGCTACATCTGGGACATCTTAACATTCTACCTTAGTTGACTAACTTCTTAGGTTTAAAGTAAGTGATATGTAGGCAATTCAACTGGATTAACTTAAAGTGCACATTTGGAAATATGCTCATTCGCCTTCCTCCACTCTGTATCTGTCAAAGGTCCTGGACCCTCCCAGGGCTACTTCTCCCAAGTTTCCCCACCCCAGTCAGGGACCAAGGCTGCATCTAAATTAGTAACCAGTTGCCTACAACCTGCTAGAGTAAGGAGTGTTTTCAATACCTCTAATGTAGAAGGTTCCTCTGGAATAACAGATCAGAATCCTCTAGTTGTTTGAGCTATAGGGCGTGTTACAAAAACTGACCTGGACCAAAGTCAACCGTCCACACTTGTTCATACGTAAGAAACTGTGAGTTGCCCTCCGTATCACAACCACATATATGCCCGCTTTCCCCTATGATCTTTGCATTGGCACTGAAAACCACTCGCGGTGTGGGTGCGTAGGGACCCTCTAGTTCGTGGTATTGATGTTGGGGGGGGGGGCTGGGAGGAGTGCATCTCTTTGTACACGGACAACATTTTGCTCTATGCATACAAACCCCACCAGATGTTCCATAGATTCATTCACATTTTCCACCTTTTTGGCAGTTATTCAGGCTACCAGATAAATTGGGACAAGTCCTTGGTCTTTCCCTTGGCAGGTGAAATCCTGCCTCTCAAATCCGACAGTGCGGCCTTCGTCCAGCGAGACAAATTCAAGTACTTAAGTATTTGGATCACTTAGTCGGAGGAGGACTTCATGGCTCAGAATATGCACTCCCAAATGGAAAGATTGCGGGGCACATGGCCCACTGACGGCGACTCCCGGTCTCTCTCATGGTTTGAGCGGTCTTATTCAAGATGATGTCCCTCCCTCGCCTGCTGTGCGCCCTCCAGAACACCCCATTCTGCATCCCTGAGTGCGTTCTTCCCGGCGATCGAGTCAGAGCAGTGTAACCTGCTGTGGGGCGGGAGGGTAGCCCGCACATAGAGCTGGGTAAGCTGCAACGAGGGGTCTATGAGTGCGGACTGGTGGTACCTGACATCAGGAGTTATTATTTGGCATCTCAGCTTGGCAGAATCAATGACTGAGTCTTTGCACCCTATACCTAACCAGCATGCTGGGTAGACCGCCACACCATGGGAAACGGAGGTTACCCGGATGTGCTGCATCGCACGGGGCGCGAGAAACTTCTCCCCGTACATACAGGGATGGTGATACAAGCATGGCGAGTGCCTATGAAGTTACACGGATGGGAGACCAAATTGACGGTACAAACCCTGCTCTGGCAATGCGATTTGATAGGCCTCATCGGGATAGACCGCCATTGTAGATGTCTGGAGGAACAGGGCCATGATTACTGTCGAGGACCTCCAGACAGAATATCAGATGGCTTATGGGGAGCGGATCCACTAGCTGCAGTTGAGACATGCCCTGGGTTGTCATGTGCCGGAGGGAGAACTGGTACTCGAATACTCCCCATTAGAGGACTGACTATTACTCGACCCAATGATTGACAAGGCAGTTTCTCTCACATACCAAAAGCAAATGATTCATTTCCCGGACCCTATAGACCCCCTGAGGGAGGCATGGGAGACAGACGTGCGGCTGCTGGAGGACGACAACTGGGTAGAGGCCATACAGAGCCCTAGGGAGATTGCAGCACAAGTACAATGGAGATTGATCCAACTCTGAACCCTTCACAGGTCATATGCCCCCAGGACACTTCGATTCCTACTTGGTCGATGTGACTCCTACAAATATGCCAGAGGTTACAGGGAGGTGGGTATCTTCTTCCACATTCTCTGGGCCTGTCCCAAGATTGAGCGCTACTGAGCTAGAGTGGCCGGAGTGATGAAATGAAAAGAGCATTTGTAAAGCGCGGTAGCTACACTGAGGCATCTTAGCGATGCGGACAACTGCGTGTGAGAAGGCAGAGGGAGCCTATTCAAGTCTTAAACAGCTGAGTTTTAAGCTTTTTCCTGAAGGACAACAAGTTGGGTTCCGCACGCAGGTGGAGGGGTAAGGAGTTCCAGGCTGCGTTGTGGGAGAAGGAGCGTCCACCACATCTGACCTTCTTGATTCTGGGTACTGTGAGAAGGTATGAGAAGGTAGATCTAAGCTGTCTGTTTGGTTGGTAGGGAGTGACCAATGTGTGATTAATAGCGGTGTCTGATTTCCAGAAGGCTCGGTGTGCAATGCACAGGACCTTATATGCGATTCTGTCCCTAACGGGGAGCCAATGGAGCTTCCTGAGTTCTGTTTTGACTGGGGTACGACGTGGGATCTGGAGCAGGGTATGTGCCGCACAGTTCTGAATAACCTGCAGCTTGTCTAAGGTGGACTGTGGGGCCCTAGGTAGAGGGCATTTCCAAAACCCAGACGTGACAGGATTAAACCTTGGATCATGATCCGTCTGGCATTAAAGGGTAGGAGGGGAGTGATTTTTCGGGTGAGTCTGAGTAGACTGGTGGTTGAAATCGAGGGACTTGTCCAGCCAGATGCCAAGGCTCTTGATTGTGTTCTTGGGTGCGGAGGGGGGTCCAAGGCAGGTGGGCCAGAGGTGGTCGATTTTGGGATTGGGGCGGTGACCTAGTAGCATTAGCTCGGTTTTGTCTCCGTTTAGTTTGAGACAGGAAGATGTCATCCAGGAGGTCACTACTTCCAGGCAGTCCCTGAGATTGTTGGGGGCGGTATGAGACTGACTCAGAGCCACCACTAGCTGAGTATCGTCTGCGTAGGTGACTATTTTTATCCCAATGGGACGGACGATCTCAGCAAGGTGGCTCATGTAAACATTAAAAAGTGTAGGGCTTAAGGAAGAGCCCTGCGGTACACCACAATCGAGGGGTTTGCTAATGGAAGCAGTGTCACCCTCGAAAACTTTGAAGGATCGCTCCTTCAAGAAGGATTCGAACCATGAAATTGCTGTTGATGAGCTTCCTAGGTTGGTGAGTCGTTGCAGTAGTATGCTGTGGTTTACAGTGTCGAAAGCGGCACTTAGGTCCAGCAGGATGATGGCCGCAGTGCCTCCCTGATCCATGATCTTCCTTGCCTCTTCTATCACATTGATAAGGGCAGTCTCAGTTCCGTGCATGGGTTGGAAATTCGTTTGTGTAGGGTCAAGCAACTGGTGGGTCTCTAGGAATTCCGTCAGAGTCTTGTTGACGTGTTTCTCCAAGATATTGCTAAGCCAGGGCAGCAGGGATATAGGTCGATAGTTCCCTGGAATATTGGGGTCTAGGCTGGGTTTCTTTAGGAGCGCTCTGACCATGGCCCGTTTCTAAGGAAGCGGGACAATTCCAGTGGCTAGTGAGGTGTTGAGTAATTCTAAGATGGTGGGAAGAATGTGCGCGGTGACTGCCAGCAGAGAGCGTGGTGGTGCTTGGTCATTGGGAGATCCGGATTTTACTAGGAGCATGATGGATTGTAGTGAGGGTGGGTCAAGTAGAGGAAAGTTGGCGAGTGTCACTGGATTGTGGGTTTGTGGATCAGAAGGAGTAGTTTGTGGAGTTGGGGCTTGAGTGTGGGGGAAGGAGGTGTAGATGGTTTGTATTTTATTATGGAACATTTCTGCCAGGTCATTACTGCGGGATTGGGGATTGAGGGGGATTTGAGATTTTTCAGTGAGTTTGAGAAGGGATTTTGCAATTTCATAGATTTCCTTGGGTTTGGAGGCAGCTGCATTGATCCTGCTCTCGTAGAAAGCTGCTTGCGCTGTTCTAATTTCATTTTTATAGGTTTTTATCACGGCTCTGTACGCAGTTTTCCTGGGGAGGGAGTAATCTAGGCACCAGTTTCTCTCTAGTTTTTTACATTGGCGTTTCTTTTCTCGTAAGTCCTGGCAATACCAGGGGGCACTCTTAGTGGTACGCTTTGGTTTCGTCACTGTAATGGGGAGAACGGAGTCTAAAGAGTTTAAAATCCACTTGTTGAAGTTCTCATTAGCTGTGGAGGGATCCGCATTGAAGGATGGTCTGAAGGAGTCTAAAGCTACTGTCCATTCTTCCGGGTAGCTATATTGGATGCTTGATGGGGAGCTGGGCATCCCCAGGAGGCAGGGATTAGTAAATGGTCTGTCCATGGCAGAGGCAGGGGGTTTCCCGCTAAAAGACCTAGACAGTTGGTGAAAATGGGGTCTAGGAGATGACCCTTACAATGGGTGGGTTTTAGCACTAATTGTTGGAGCTGTAGTGCAGCAAGACTGGAAATTATTTGTAAGGCATTGTTGTCTGAAGGGTTGTCAAAGTGAATGTTAAAACTCCCAGGAGAGTGAAGTTAGATGAGCTACAAACTAGGTTAGCTATGGAGGATGGAAGGAATTAAGGAACTGTCCTTGAGTCCCAGGTGGATGGTATATAGGTATCCCTGACAGAGTGCTCGTGGGGGAGAAATCTAGGGCGAATGAAAGACTTTTGCAGTTGGAGATTGGGTACGAGGAGCTGCGGCAGCTATAGCATTCTTTATAGATGATAGCTAAGCCGCCGCCTCCTCCTCCAGTTGTACGGTCTTCACGCACAATTTGGTATCCTTTGGGTAGGGCCTGGACGATGTCGGGATCTGACTCGAGATGGAGCCAAGTTTCGATTAAAAACAGGGCGTCAGGGCTATGTTCTTCTAGTAACAGTGAGATCTCAGTGGTGTGTTTGGGGAGGGATCTACAGTTTAGAAGGAGTATACTTCGCTGTGCAGTTTTAATTGGGAGGACGGGGGTAGGCTGGAATCTGCAATAAGGGCATGTTAAGTTCTGGTCTGGTGGATTGCAGATAGTAGGACAGGGTAGTGGGACTTTTCCTCTGAGTTTGTGCAGTGAGTCAGAGCTGTATCTTCTGACTAGGGTAGAAGAAGGAGCAGGGGTTGTGGCCGCTGGCCCCGGTCGGCCGCGGACAGGCGCAGACGGGCTTGCCTTTGGCTCGCCTTCGGCGCGCGTCTGCTGCACGGGACAGCAGACATCGGCTTAATGTAGAGGACGGGGATCTAGGTCACGTGAACGTCCAAGCTCCGCCTCTACACGTCCCACCGGTAGTCAGGCAGGCAAGGGGTTCGATTTACAAGTCACCCTCCACAACAATCAACCGCTGTGGTGCATCTTCAGGTTCCGGTAGAGGCACAGTGGCACCTATTGGGAGTGATAGGGGAGGTAAACTGTCCTAACCACACAAAAACATAGCTCATGCTAGCTTCAGGTAGTGAAAAGGAGCACTGCGAGGACAGGGGGGGTGAACTTCCGAGGATAGGGGACTGGAAACACAATCTAGATTGGTGCCAGAAGGCGGAGAAATTCATCTACTAGAGCATAAGCGCCCAATAAAATGGGAAAAGATCTGGGCCCCATGGGAAAAGTACAGAACTTAATAATGTAGGTTTGGAAATGTATGGGACTGGAAGGGGATTAGGACCTAGAGTTATAGAGATCTTAAAAATGTGTCTTCTCTTGTCTGGACTGTACTAATCTCTCTGGCCTCTACTGCCAGATTATTCCCTGTTTTCTTAGATAGTGTCATATGTTTGTTAATATCTTTCTCTTATTTCCTTTGAGATCCACAACATTTGTTCACCTGTTTGTTCCCCCACCTTATGTCTTGCTCTAATGTGATCGGTGGCTCCTTGTCAGATGTGACAACTAAATACTTAAAATCCCTGTGCACACTCTTTCTGAACAGTGGTTGACCATGTAACTCAAATGAAAGTTATTTGTGGGGTCGAAACCTGTCACACCGTTGTCTGTCGGTGCCAATTCTAAATAGTATCTATGTGTGAAGGAGGACTTCAATCACAAAGGTTTGCGCTCTTTCAGTATGAAACTAAATTGTTTCTTCTCAAAGCTCAAATGAAAATTAATTACACATTTTCAAGTTCATCTTGTGGGTTAATTCATAGTTCATTTATTTTTTAACATCCATTTCTTGATGATTATAATCCATAAGAATAGTGCATTTTTCAACACGAAAGACACATCTTTTACTCCACCCAATGCATTTCGGGTCCTTGTGAAGTGCCCCTTCTTCAGGGGTCTGTAAAGAAAAATACAGGACCAGATTCAGTCTCTTAGAAAAACACTACTATGCAATCTCATAGTTACTCAACATGTCAGCTAAATATGAACGCAACTTTGGTGAATAAAAGTGAAATCATGTGTATTCACTTCTCTGTGCAAAGTACATGCCAAATATTGTGCAGAGTCTATAGCGCTCTAAATGTGGCGATCTCTGAGTACTAAGTTTACGTGCCACAAATATTTAAACAGACGTGAAGTAGTGTTCTTACTTGGAATAAAGCGTCTTCTTCAACACTATCTCCGGTGGCGGTTTGCACTTCCGTGAATCACCCGAAGTGCACCAATACGCAGCGATCTTGTTACGGTGACGTAGGTCACGTGATACGAGTAAGGTAGCTTCAAACGTTCTCCCGCTGCATGTGATCAAGTCACATAGTGCGGGTCCGGAAAATGCTTATCTACACGATCCAAGTCATGCTGTGTGTATTGGAGCTTAGAAAAACCAAAAGTGGTGAAGGACGGAGCGTTGACAATACAAACACTCACTCCCAGTCAACTGATCTGGGTTTAATCCATCACCAATCTTTAGCTCACTCCGCCACCCCAGTTCAGACATGGCCATATGCAAATCAGTCTGACCCTGTGCCTCATGGGAACAGTCCAGCTCGAACTGCCAAGCCATGTCATCCCTGGACCGGAATCAAGCTTCCCAGGACTGGTTTCTGGCATTACAGCCGTCTTCAGCCGGGCTTGCTTGAATCCAGTGGCAAAGTGAGCAAGGGACTCACGTCTGAGCATACCCTGCCAACTTAGGGCGAACATAGAAAAACCAAAGGTGGTGATGGACGGAACGTTGACAATACAAACACTCACTCCCAGTCAACTGATCTGGGTTTAATCCATCACCGTTCTTTAGCTCACTCCGCCACCCCAGTTCAGACATGGCCATATTCAAATCAGTCTGACCCTGTGCCTCATGGGAACAGTCCAGCCCGAACTGCCAAGCCATGTCTTCCCTGGACCGTAATCAAGCTTCCCAGGACCGGTTTCTGGCATTACAGCCGTCTTCAGCCGGGCTAGCTTGAATCCAGTGGCAAAGTGAGCAAGGGACTCACGTCTGAGCATACCCTGCCAACTTAGGGCGAACAAAGAAAAACCAAAGGTGGTGATGGACGGAGCATTGACAATACAAACACTCACCCCCAGTCAACTGATCTGGGTTTAATCCATCACCGTTCTTTAGCTCACTCCACCACCCCAGTTCAGACATGGCCATATGCAAATCAGTCTGACCCTGTGCCTCATGGGAACAGTCCAGCCCGAACTGCCAAGCCATGTCTTCCCTGGCCCGGAATCAAGCTTCCCAGGACCGGTTTCTGGCATTACAGCCGTCTTCAGCCGGGCTTGCTTGAATCCAGTGGCAAAGTGAGCAAGGGACTCACGTCTGAGCATACCCTGCCAACTTAGGGCGAACAAAGAAAAACCAAAGGTGGTGATGGACGGAGCGTTGACAATACAAACACTCACCCCCAGTCAACTGTTCTGGGTTTAATCCATCACCGTTCTTTAGCTCACTCCGCCACACCCATTCAGACACGGCCATATGCAAATCAGTCTGACCCTGTGCCTCATGGGAACAGTCCAGCCCGAACTGCCAAGCCATGTCTTCCCTGGACCGGAATCAAGCTTCCCAGGACCGGCTTCTGGCATTAGAGCCGTCTTCAGCCGGGCTTGCTTGAATCCAGTGGCAAAGTGAGCAAGGGACTCACGTCTGAGCATACCCTGCCAACTTAGGGTGAACAAAGAAAAACCAAAGGTGGTGATGGACGGAGCGTTGACAATACAAACACTCACCCCCAGTCAACTGATCTGGGTTTAATCCATCACCGTTCTTTAGCTCACGCCGCCATCCCAGTGGAGCTTAATCACAGCTCGAAACATATGTTGTAAAAATCCTTCCAAGGGTTGCGCGATTAGATTAATTTAAAACTAAATGAATGTGCGTTATGTGAATACCTAGTGAAGTGTTAAATGAATACAAAACTATCCTATTGTGAACAAAATTAAAACCTGCGGCACTTATAAACAAATAAGTATATGTTAATAGCTAAACAACATAACATAATCTGAGTACCTAAATTCAAAGGGTTTTCTAACATTAATCATGTCACGTTAATTAAGTACGTTTTGGGAGATCAAAGCAACATTAATTGAGTATAGTAAAACATTCAATGCTAGTCAAAACAAATAGATCAGTCACTTCATAAAAAACATGTATATTCAATACGATCATTCAACCCGAAGGGTTGTAAAGAATTCAGTTTTTTAATCCAGTAGAATTCCACCTTCAAGCGAGATTTTAATGGGTCCCAATCACAGCGTTGTTGCACTGTCTCCAATATGGTAAATCTCAATTGTGCAATCTGATGTTTTGCCTCTGTCCAGTGAGTTGCTATTGTAGATTTTTGATTTTTTTGACGAATGTTGCTTTTATGCTCAGTCATTCTGATTTTTATTTTTCGTTCGGTTTGTCCAACATATATCATTCCACAAGGACATTTAATTGGGTAAATAACATTTTTTGTATCGCATGTGCTTGAATGACTCAGCTGAATTTTATTTCCTTTCATGGGGTGCATGAAAGTATACCTACAATCACGTTATTACAGTGAATGCAGTTTTAACATCTGGACATGCCTTTGTGCGATTTTTTGTCGATTTGTTTGGAATTGAGTATTTTCTTTATATTTTTGGACCTTTGAAAAGCAAAGGTAATTCGATCATTGTATAATCCTTGCAGATCCGGTTCTTAAGTAACTAAAGGCCAGTGTCGGTTGTTTATACTCTTAATCTTTTGTGACACAGTTGAAAATTTGAGTACACATACAGTTTTCTGCTCCGTGGTCTTGATTTTTTGTGTCAATAAGGTTTCTCTTGGAGTTGAATTTACTTTTTCAATAGCTTCATCCAAGATGTTTTTTGGATATCCTCATTCTTGATATCTCTCTGATTGATTCTTGATGGACACAGATACATTTTTGGAATCTGTAGTGATTCTTTTCAATCTAATAAATTATGACATTGGGAGATGTTTTTTGAGAGTTTCCTGATGAAAGCTTTGATACAATAAACAGGAATTCCTGTCTGTTTTCTTGATATGAACTTGAGTATACAGGCTTTTTTCTTCCAATGTTACCTGTACATCAAAAAAGGATATTTGATGTTTGTCGATAGTGTGGGTGAATTTAATTCTTTCATGATGAGTGTTCATGATTCAAGAATGTGTTCTGTTTCGAACTTCAACATGAACTTCAACATGAAAATATTGGCATACAAGGGTGCCCCCCCCGAAGCCCATTGATGTTCCATTACATTGACTGTAAACATGTCCTTGCCATTGAAAATAGCTGTGATATAAAGCATAATGCATGAGCTCTAAAAGGAACACTTTTTCATCTTTAAGTAGGCACCATTCTAGTGCCTCCAATCCTTCATTGTGGGGGATGGATGTGTACAAGGCAGTGACATCCACTGTACAGAGCCACCAATCTGCCATTTCATCTGTGTTGATATCCTTGAGGATATTAAGAAATGCTGTTGTGTCCTTAATATGCGTACTGCAACTTTGTACAAGTGGTTGTAAAAACTAATCGACGAATTGCCCTATGGGTTCGGAGATAGAGCCGCAAGCTGAGACTATTTATTTATTTATTTATTTATTTATTTATTTATAGCATTTGTATAACGCTCTGTAACCCTACGGGCATCCTGGCGCTTAGTTACGTAGCTAAGGTTTTGAGGGGGGCAGGAGCATGAACGAAAAAAAAGCTGAGCCGGGGAAAATTATTTATTGCGGAGGGTTTTGGGGGTATTTTTTGGGAAAAGCCAAGTTTTCACCTTTTTCCGAAAGGTTAGAAGGTCATTAGTTGTCCTGATGTCAAAGGGGAGGGTATTCCAAAGGTGGGCTGCAGCAATGCTGAAAGCTCGTCCTCCACAGGTGGCTTTCTTGATCCTCGGGGTACTGATGAGATTCATAGTGGAGGATCGAAGAGACCGGCTGGGCTCATACCACTTGAATTTGTGCTGGAGTGGTCGGGGGCCTAGCCCGTGAACTGCCCTGAAAACAATACATAGGGATTTGAAACAAATCCTTTGGTGTATGGGCAGCCAGTGAAGGTCAGCCAGGGCAAGAGTGGTAGAGGATCTACGCTCGCGGGAGAGTGCCAGTTTGGCTGCGGCTGCCTGGACATTCTGGAGTCTGGAGATGAGATAGGCAGGGGATTCCAGTAGGAGGGCATTGCAGTAGTCCAGGCGGCTCAGGATAGTGCTCCTGACTATGTCGGCTCTGGACTGTGGGGGCTGGAGAGGTAGCAGTCTTCGAAGTCCTCTTAGTAGGGCAAAGCAGCAGCCAACCTGCTTGTTGACGTTAGTCTCAAGGCTTAGTTTGTTGTTAATAGTGACTCCAAGATTTTTTACAGAGTTCACTGGGGTGGGTGAGTCCCCTAACGACTGAGGCCAAAAGTCAGTCGGAAGACTTTTGGGGATTTTTCCTACTGTGCAGTGTAGTATTTCAGTTTTCTCACTGTTGAATTTTAGTGAGTTCTGACTGAGCCAGAGAGACATGTCCAGCATACAGGTGTGAAAAGTTTCTATTGAGTTTGCTCTATTTCCGTCCAGCGAGATTAGCAGCTGGGTATCGTCTGCGTAGTTTGTCACGCTAATGCCATGGCTTTTAATAATCCGCATCAGGGGTTGCATGTAAATATTAAAGAGTATGGGGCTGATGGCAGACCCCTGTGGGACTCCATTTTTTTTTGTTTAAATATCCTTTATTAGAAACACAGGAGAAGCAGAGCATGTATCTTACAACATATATAGAGCATTACATCTCTGGGATGTCTGTCACGTTTACGGGGCGTATCACCCAATGCAGTGGTTCATCGCTTCATATTTCACAGCTATTGTTCTCCATCACAATTATTCCAGGACATGTTAGCGCTACAAGGATATAACATTCTGAATTAAACAGTGAGGGAAGGAGGGAAGGGGAGGGTACATAGGAGTAAGGGGGGGGACTGGGGAGGGTCGGTTATGGTCACTGGATGGGAGGCGGCTAAGCGTGCAGCTAGTCAGGGGTGCGTCAACGCGGGGGGTCGTGTGGGTGTCGCTCACAATGGACCAAGGGAGCGAGCATGGCTGGTGGGGGGGCAATGTGCCTGTTGTGGTATTTATGTCTAGTGAGGGGGGTGCTGGGGGAAGCAGCATCAAGGCTGTCCGCACGGTGCAGCGGCAGGGGGTGCGCCGGTGGCACCATCCGGGTGTTCGGCCTCTGTAGGGTTCTGCGTTAGACGGCATTCCTTATGAAAGGAATTGAGCATTCCATCCCAGAGCACCGCTATCGGAAACTGTCGGAGGCCTGCCGTTTCCTCGTTATGAAGGGTGGTGCTTTCCGCCTTCGCCCAGGTGTCTAGCGATGTATGCCAGTGTGCCGGTAATGGTGGGGTGAGTCGTTTCCAGTGTTTCGTGATCAATCTTTTTGCCGTGAGTAGGCCAAGGTCCCAGAAACGAGAGGGGACTTTATTCAATGGGGTCCGCTGATAGAGGCCCAGTATGCATGCCTCCCACGTGTGCGGTATTGCCATGGCTGTGCATTTGCCTAGCACCCCTGTGGGACTCCATGCGGGACTTTCGTGAACTGGGATTGGTAGGGAGGGATAGATACAGCCTGCCACCTGTCCGTCAAATAAGAACGGAACCAGTCGAGCGCGACCCCTCTGACTCCGATGTTCCTTAGTCTTTCTATCAGGATGCCGTGATTCACCGTATCGAACGCGGCGGACAGGTCAAGCAGAATCAGCGTTGCTGATTCTCCCCTGTCCGCCCTCATTCGCAGTTCATCCATAACTGTCAGCAGGGCTGACTCCGTTCCATGAACTGGTCTGAAGCCAAACTGTTCCTCCTCCAAGATGTTGTTGGTTTCAAGGAAGAGGGCCAGGGCTCTACTGACCCATCTCTCAATGATTTTTATAGGATATGGTAGTAGGGATATGGGTCGGTAATTCTTGCGGCAGCTTGGGTCCAGGTTGGGTTTTTTTAGTAGCGGGGTGACAATCGCTAGTTTCCAGTCTTTGGGAACGGAGCCAGTATGCAAAGATTGAATACATAGTTGGTGCAGAGCTGGTAAGACATCATCCTCGAATTTCTTAGCTATTTTATGGGGAAGAGGGTCTAGAGGAGAGCCTGATGACGTGTGGAGGGCTGTTGTGATGAATTCCTGTTTCGACGGGGCCATAAGGTTTTCCAGGGTGGCATAAGGGAGGGGGTACATATCAAGGTCCACCTTTCCGCCTTTATTTGTAAGGATACTGGTGTCATGTAGTGGGGGGAAAGAATTACTGTTCATTTCCACTACAATTTTACTAATTTTATCTTGAAAGAACACTGCAAGATCATTGCAGAGTTCTTGTGATGTTTGATTTGGCTTTTAGCACATTCAGGGTGGGAAAGCTCTTTGATGAGCCTGAAAGTATCCCGGGATTTATTAGAGCTATTAAGGATTGTCTCAAAAAAATAGATGGATTTGGCTATGATTATTTCCTTCTTGTATTGTGAGATAGTAAGCCTCCAACGTACTTTCTCCTGGTCAAAGTAGTTTTTCCTCCAGATCTTCTCCGCCTTTTTACAGGTGTTTTTTAGTACTCTGAGTTTCTCAGTATACCAGGAGGCGGAAGGTGTTCCCCTTTTTGTGATTGTTTTCAATGGGATGGCGGCATCGAGTTTCTTTGTGGTTTCGTGGAGATAGGAGAGATAGTTCGCGGTGACGTCATTTTCTGGTTTGAACGAGGCTCCAACCTGGTGTAGGTCGAGTTTTCCCTCCTCTTTCCTCTTCAGCAGGTTCCTCCAGTCCCGACCTACGAAGGTTTTGACTTGCGGACTCGTGGCTTCTGTGTGGGGCGGGATAGGGGATTTGAACCTGATGAGGTAGTGGTCTGACCAAGCTACTGTGGGCCTAAACGGTGGTTTAGAAAATGATCTGACACAGGAATATCAAATAATCCTTAAACAAATCCTAGACAATGCCTTGAAAATGAAATGGATCAGTGAAAAAACTCACAAATTTCTAGAGACAAAATTCCCACGCAGACCTATACTATATATGCTGCCCAAACTCCATAAGGACCCGGTGAAACCACCATTTAGGCCCATAGTCTCAGCTTGCGGCTCTATCTCCGAACCCATAGGGCAATACGTCGATTGGTTTTTACAATCACTAGTACAAAGTTGCAGTACGCATATTAAGGACACAACAGCATTTCTTAATATCCTCAAGGATATCAACACAGATGAAATGGCAGATTGGTGGCTCTGTACAGTGGATGTCACTGCCCTGTACACATCCATCCCCCACAATGAAGGATTGGAGGCACTAGAATGGTGCCTACTTTAAGATGAAAAAGAGGGAGTTAATAAAGTGTTCCTTTTAGAGCTCATGCATTACGCTTTATATCACAACTATTTTCAATGGCAAGGACATTTTTACATTCAATGTAATGGAACATCAATGGGCTTCGGGGGGGCACCCTCGTATGCCAATATTTTCATGTCGAAGTTCAAAACAGAACACATTCTTGAAAATCCAGAATGGACAAAACATCTAATAACATTCAAGAGATACATAGATTATATTTTCATCATTTGGAAAGGTGAAAAGTCCAAATTGGAAAGGAATATTGAAATCATGAACACTCATCATGAAAGAATTAAATTCACCCACACTATCGACAAACATCAAATATCCTTTTTGGATGTACAGGTAACATTGGAAGAAAATAGGCTGAATACTCAAGTTCATATCAAGAAAACAGACAGGAATTCCTGTTTATTGTATCAAAGCTTCCATCCGGAAACTCTCAAAAAACATCTCCCAATGTCACAATTTATTAGATTGAAAAGAATCACTACAGATTCCAATAATTTATCTGTGTCCATCAAGAATCAATCAGAGAGATATCAAGAACGAGGATATCCAAAAAACATCTTGGATGAAGCTATTGAAAAAGTAAACTCAACTCCAAGAGAAACCTTATTGACACCAAAAATCAAGACCACGGAGCAGAAAACTGCGTGTGTACTCAAATTTTCAACTGTGTCACAAAAGATTAAGAGTATAATCAACCAACACTGGCCTTTAGTTACTGAAGAACCGGATCTGCAAGGATTATACAATGATCGAATTACCTTTGCTTTTCAAAGGTCCAAAAATATAAAGGAAATACTCAATTCCAAAAATATCGACAAAAAATCGCATAAAGGCATGTCCAGATGTTAAAACTGCATTCACTGTAATAACGTGATTGTAGGTAATACTTTCATGCACCCCATGAAAGGAAATAAAATTCAGCTGCGTTATTCAAGCACATGCGATACAAAGAAATGTTATTTACGCAATTAAATGTCCTTGTGGAAAGATATATGTTGGACAAACCGAACAAAAAATAAAAATCAGAATGACTGAGCATAAAAGCAACATTCGTCAAAAAAATCCAAAATCTACAATAGCAACTCACTGGACAGAGGCAAAACATCAGATTGCACAATTGAGATTTGCCATATTGGAGACAGTGCAACAACGCTGTGATTGGGACCCATTAAAATCTCGCTTGAAGGCGGAATTCTACTGGATTAAAAAACTGAATTCTTTACAACCCTTCGGGTTGAATGATCGTATTGAATATACATTTTTTTTAAGTGACTGATCTATTTGTTTTGACTAGCATTGAATGTTTTACTATACTCAATTAATGTTGCTTTGATCTCCCACAACTTACTTAATTAACGTGACATGATTAATGTTAGAAAACCCTTTGAATTTAGGTACTCAGATTATGTTATGTTGTTTAGCTATTAACATATACTTATTTGTTTATAAGTGCCGCAGGTTTTAATTTTGTTCACAATAGGATAGTTTTGTATTCATTTAACACTTCACTAGGTATTCACATAACGCACATTCATTTAGTTTAAATTAATCTAATCGCGCAATCCTTGGAAGGATTTTTACAACATATTATGTTTCGAGCTGTGATTAAACTCCAATACACACAGCATGACTTGGATCGTGTAGATAAGCATTTTCCGGACCCGCATCATTTGACTTGATCACATGCAGCGGGAGAACGTTTGAAGCTACCTTACTCGTATCACGTGACCTACGTCACCGTAACAAGATCGCTGCGTATTGGTGCACTTCAGGTGATTCACGGAAGAGCAAACCGCCACCGGAGATAGTGTTGAAGAAGACGCTTTATTCCAAGTAAGAACGCTACTTCACGTCTGTTTAAATATTTGTGGCACATAAACTTAGTACTCAGAGATCGCAACATTTAGAGCGCTATAGACTCTGCACGCAAGGCCGTGATAGTTACTTGTTTTACGAGCTATATGAGCACGCTATGACTGAGGTCTGCTTTCGCGATTAGAGCATCACGCACCATTCACCTTTAAAAACTGAATATTTGGCATGTACTTTGCACAGACAAGTGGATACACATGATTTCACTTTTATTCACCAAAGTTGCGTTAATATGTAGCTGACATGTTGAGTAACTATGAGATTGCATAGTAGTGTTTTTCTAAGAGACTGAATCTGGTCCTGTATTTTTCTTTACAGACCCCTGAAGAAGGGTCACTTCACAAGGACTCGAAATGCATTGGGTGGAGTAAAAAATGTGTCTTTCGTGTTGAAAAATGCACTATTCGTATGGATTATAATCATCAAGAAATGGATGTTAAAAAATAAATGAACTATGAATTAACCTACAAAATGAACTTGAAAATGTGTAATTAATTTTCATTTGAGCTTTGAGAAGAAACAATTTAGTTTCATATTGAAAGAGCGCAAACCTTTGTGTTTGGAGTCCTCCTTCACACGCAGATCCTTGTCAGATGTGCCATCATCATCTCTGTTGTTACCCTCCCAACTTCCTTTAGGTTATTTATTCGGGTATGTGCTATCAGTCGTCAATTTTTGACCTGCACTTTTTGGTATTTCTTTCTCTTCTTCTGTTCCTTCTTCCATTTTATGCTTCTCCCTTCATTATTCCTTCTCCTAATTTCTGTATTCCCCTTTATATCTCCTTTTTGCTATATATTACGTTGTATCCTCATACCACAGTTAACTATATGTTAGTCCTCATGGTTTCTATGTTTTCTCATTTTTATAAAGTTCATAGTCTCTTTATGGAATATAAATGGTTGTATCAGTCCTATCAAAAGACAGAGAGTATTATCCCATTTTGCCAAATCTGACCCAGATTTAGTTTTACTCAAAGAAACTTACCTTAATCATACCAAAGCTTTAAAACTTAAGCATGGCTGGGTAAGCTGGGTAAGCTCTGTATTTGTATCCTCTACTGATAATAAGAAAAATGGTGTTATCCTTTTGTGTAAAAAAACCTTAACTCTTGTGGACCTTTCGCAAGACACAGATGACAAAGGCAGATGGATTTGTTTAAGCTTTTAATCAACAATATTCCCTTAAATGTAATGTAATGTAATTGGTAAATTACTGGCCAATTATGTTAAAGTGAATTTGATAATCAACTCACACAGCAGTTATATGACTAAGCCTAGGGATATTTAAGTATTTGTTGACTTCTCTAGGCCGTTATATACTCTTGAAACTCTTTTTAAACAATCTCGAATTGATAACTATCTACATCAGAGTCGCAACTCTATTTCTTCTCATTTAGACTTGCGCCTTCGGAGGTAAATCTTATTTTCAATGAGACTTTCCAGGTTCTAAACTCATTAAATAACAGAGAAAACACTGGAGCCAGATGGAATTTTTTCTACATTTCTCAAATATGTTCATCACTCGCTTGTTACACTTGTTCAATCATTTTATTGATTCAGGTTCTACTTCAGGTACTTTACAGGAAGCCACAATGTGTCTAATACCTAAAGAAGGTAAAAACCCTACTCTATGTAACAACTACAAGTCTATATCCTTAGTAAATGTAGATTTTTGCAAAAATATTAGCGATTTGTTTTGAAGCTTTTCTTTCACATCTTATTGGGAAAGAGGAGTCAGGTTTCATAAAAGATAGATTGGTGTTTAACAATACTAGACTCAGTAAAGTTCCTTTTCTTAAAAATCAATTGGGACTTTATATTAAAATCTTTAGCCTGGCATGGTTTTGGTCCTAAGATAATTGCTCTTATTTCCCTCTTATATCAATCCCTATGGGCATCTGTTCTAGTTAATGGTATATGTCTCTACGTTTTTCTTTACGATGTGGCGATCAACAGGGTTGTACTCTTTCTCTGTTATTATTTGGTCTTGCTCTTGAACATTTCCTTTATCCATCTTAATTTGTCCATCTCTGGTTTCCCATATGCATACCGTGGGGAACAACCTCTACAACGCAACTTTTACAACGCACTGCCATTACAACGAAACTATTACAATACAAGATCCATTACATTGCATGCCATTACAACACAACCATTACATCGCATGACACTACAACACATTCCATGACAACGCATGTCATTACAACGCAGTCCTTACAACGCATACCATTACAACGCATACCAGCACAACGCATATTACCCTTACACTATCCAAAACTTACCCTACTGTTGCACCCCCTGGAGTTAGAATAGTAATTGTTACCCCTACACAATCCAACACTTACCCTACTGTTGCACCCCCTGGAGTTAGAATAGTAATTTTTACCCCTACACTATTCAACACTTACCCTACTGTTGCACTCCCTGGAGTTAGAATAGTAATTTTTACCCCTATACAATCCAATACTTACCATACATGCAATGTAATGGTATGTGTTGTAATGCTATGCGTTGTAAAGGTAGTATGCGTTGTAATGGAATGCATTGTAAAGGTAGTTTTTAGACAATTCGTTGTAACGGCATGCGTTGTAATCTAATGAGTTGCAAAGGATGTTGCGTTGTAAAAAATTTGTTGTAAAGGCATGCTTTGTAAAAGTATGCATTGTGACATCATACAACCGCATACCGTCAACTAAACTTAGCAGCTAACGCAGATGATCTTCTTTTCATCTCCTCCCCGGAGGAATCTTTGCCTGCATTATTTAATGAAATAACCTTTTTTCTCTGGCGTTTCAAGGTAAAAAAAATCAATAAAGAAAAGACACAGGTTCTTCCTATAAATAAATTAATACACTTTTAAACAACCCTTCAAAGAAACTGGTTTTCAGTGAGCAACATCCTCCAGGATTAAATACTTCGGTATCTGGTTTACAGAGTCAGTGCAAGATTTTGCTGCTAATAATTTTAAGGAACCCCTTCCTAAATCGAAAAATTACTCTCTTCATGGAATTCTACATATTTATTTTGGTGAGGCCATCTGAATTCCATAAAAATAATGATGTCTCCTCTTTTGCTTCATATTGTACCTATGTTGCCGGTATATATTCCCAAATCCACCTGTAGGGAACTTAGGGCCAGATCTACGACCATTTGATTTTGCACCTCGCATTTTGCAACAAATTGCGAGTCGCAAATTGTGAGGCGCAAAATCAAATGAACAACAGTGTGTTTTACACTGTTTGAGATTCCAAATGGGGTTGCAAATTGCGAGGCTCATTAATATCAATAAGCCTCTCGTAATTTGCGTGCCCATTGGGAACGACAGGCCCTCCCAGGGATGGTGGCCTGCTAGGCTCAGCAGACCACCATGTCTAGGACTGCTTTTAAATAAATCATTCTTTTAAATGCAGCCCGTGTTCCTTAATGGAAAACAGTATGCATTTTGTTTTTTCAAAATGAAACGTTTTCGTTTCATTTTTGAAGAGCAGGCAGTGGTCCCTGGGATCACTGCCTGCCCTTAAAAAATAGTTTTACATGCATTTGCAATGGGGAAGGGGTCCCTCTGGGACCCCTTCCCATTTGCGAATGCATTACCCCCTACTTGAAGTAGGTGGTAATTGCGAGTGTTTTGCGACCGCAATTGCGGTCGCAAAACATTAGTACATGGGTTTGAGACTCGCTATTTGGAAGGGAACGCCCCTTCCAAATAGCGAGTCTCTAAACACTTTTTTGTGAGTCGCAAATTATTTATGACTTGCAAAATTGTGTTGATACATGGCCATGACAATTTTAGCATGCGCAAGCGGGTCGCTAACCCGTTTGCGCATGTTAACATTGTTTGTACATCTGGCCCCTAATTTTATTCTTTCTACATTCTTTTATAACAACAAGAAAGCAAGCATTTCCTTATCTCTTCTACAAAAATCAAAACTTGAAGGCAATGTCAATTTTCAAAATTTTAGTAAATAATATACTGTGTTCGGTTTACGCCAGGCCTCCTTTTGGATCTCCGATTCTCTCTCACCTTTTTCTCCTTTATGGCTGCATGTTGAACAAGTTTTTCTTTATTCATTTTCTCTAAAATAAGTTTTTTTTTCTCTTCTAAACCTTCTATCATTCCCTCAACCATTCTCAAACATACTACCTCCTTGATAACATTCACTTTCACTTCCACTACCTTGACTGCTTCTATTTTTCCCAATATGTCTATTTGGTATAATAAACTTGTTAATATTCATAACAGACCAGTTTTTTTGGTATTCTTTGAGGAATAAAGGTATTATGTGGATAACGCAACCATTTGAAAATTATGTTCCGCTCTCTTTTCCTTAATTTCGATGGATATTTAAGTGCCCTCAATCTTGTTACGACAGCTGCTCTCTGCTTACAAACGCATTCTTAGATATTCTTTTCTCTCTTCAGGAAAATACTCTATCTATATCTATATCATATAAATCTGACCTAACCAACCCTTTTGCTTCTTACTCTAAACCGTCTAGTATTTACAAACTCCTCTTATAATCTTTTCCATCCCAAATCAAATACAAAGCTGAACTTCTTTGGGAAACAGATTTTGGTGTGAACTGGGATGTTATTTTTTTGGAATAAGATATGGTCACACATCTTTAAAGTTTCTTGAACAGCTAGTATTGCTCAAACCCAGTTTTTTATTTACCACATTCTATATTTTAACCCCACACATTGTTCAAAATTTTCATCACCCACTTCACCTCAATGCTGGTTTTGTGACTTCAACCAAACGTGATATTATGCATATGCTATTCTGGTGCCGTAATACACTTTCTTTTTGGCATAGCGTAGGGTAACAGATCAAACAAATCTTCCATTTACAACATTGCTTTAAAATATTACATCATTTTCTATAAACTTTAACCAAGGATTTTTCTCCTACATTCCCACATTATACATTTTTAGATATTCTTTTAGCAATTGCCCAACAACAAATGGCTTTTAATTGGAAATGTTCCTCTAAATTATCATATAAGATTTAGTTCACCAGTAGGTAGTTATAGTTAGGACCTAGTTACCTTAGGAAAATTGTAACACTCTATTCCCAATAACTTTGGCGCGGATTGGCGAATTTTCGTGTAATTTTCAAAACTTATGGCCCGCTCTGGTCCGCTCCTATCTTGAAAGTTTCAGGGCGATTCGACAAGCAGGGGCCGAGAAAAAAGGGGGATCCAAAACATGTTTTCCCCATGCAATTTTCCATAGGAAACTTTAGACATGGCTACAGCCCAAACTGCTGAACAGAATTACACCAAATTTGGCACAAAGTTAGCCCTTGGTTCAGAAAGAGACCTCATTGTTAAAAGGTGTAAATCTGTTCAGTAGTTGCTGAGAAAATCAAAATTAAAAAAATGTATCTATCTAGAGGCGCGCAGGATCCACGCACCCTGCAGATTAGGATCCGCACACCCTGCCGATCACGAGCTGCATTCTAATTGGCTGTGAACACTCCAAACCAGGAACTGTTGGCAGCCATCTTGTGCCTCGGTAGAAGCGAGGCATAAGAAAACAGTAAAATGAAGGCAGAAAACAAGAATAGGGGGAGGGTTGAAACACCCTGACCCACTAGGCCTGCCTAGGGGGTCCTACAAGGACCTTCAGGGGGCCGCAAAGGGAGTCGCACACCCAGCGCATTTACACCAGGGGGCCGCGCTGAGCGTCGTGCTGGCGTCGCGACTCCAAATGTTTCCGTAAAATTAAATTGGCTCCTTCCACTAATTTCTATTTGCCCCGGGGACCCCATCCCCCGGGGCATATACACAATAATGGGGACCGTGGGGGGAGCCCCAATGCCCTCACAGTCCTGCTGGTTCCCCGCGTCCTGCGAGAGCCAGCATTGCTTTTCTACATGGGGAGCTGCTAACATGCAGCTCCCCGTGTGGAAAAGCAATTCTGCTTTGGATTTTGGAAGAGAGAGCAGGTTTCCCTGTTGTCTCTTCCGAAATTCAAAGCAGAGTTTGCTACGGTAGGTCAGGAGACATGCTCCCGCCCTACTGTAGCATACAGCAGTTTCCTGAGGGTGGGCACCCCGGGACACTGCAGGAGCCGGCCCTGGGGGGTGGCGGTCCCCAGGGCCATTGAAGGCTCCAGGAGGGGGGCCATGCGGCCCCCCTCAAAACCATTCAAAAGCCCCGGGGTGGCTGTCCGCCCCCCCAAATATTTTTAGAAAGCTCTGGTGGTGGCGGTCCCCGGGGCTGCAGGGGTCCCCCTGGGCCCGCACATATATTTTTGAAATGCCCTAGGGACTTGGCCCACCCGGAGGTTAACTAATAACGAAGCGCGGGAGCCCGCGCTTCCATTTTTTTTCATTTTCACACTGAATCTGCTCACCCAGAGCGTATTTCGGCATTTAAAAAAAAAAATATTTACTTAGCCCTGAAGGTCCTTGTAGGACCCCTAAGCAGGCCTAGGGGGTCAGGGTGTTTCAACCCTGTCCCCTTTTCTTGTTTTCTGCCTTCATTTCAGTGTCTTCTCGTGCCTCGCTTCTACCAAGGCACAACATGGCTGCCAACAGTTCCTGGTTTGGAGTGTTCACAGCCAATAAGAATGCAGCTAGTGATCGGCAGGGTGCGCAGATCCTAATCTGTAGGGTGCGCGAATCCTGCGCGCCTCTAGATATATAAACTTTTTTAATTTTGATTTTCTCAGCAACTACTGAACGGATTTATGGATGTATGATAAAACAACTACTTCTTAAACACCGAATGCCTATACCACGAAGGCTAAATCACCAGAAAACCCAAACCACTACATTCTTAAAATTGACTTGCTAAACCACGATAAATAATCAATTGTCACATTACCCGAATATACAACTATGTTCTTAAGAAAACCCATGTTTGAAACACAGAAAAAAAGTTATAAATTAAACATGACTTTTATAAAAAACAATTGTAATTGAAAAAAATTTCAAATTATTGCGTAAATGGTATAAGATATCTCGCAGAGCACAGTCATCTTACAAATGTGATACTTAAAATGTAAGTGTAATATTTTCTCCTTAAGAGTTATATCTCTGTTTCTGATAACTGGCCATGTATGAAACCAAAAGTCGTACATGTGTAAATTGTTTTTTTGATTTCTCACATGAGCAAAGTTTTATTTGTTTTGAGAAGGCAAATATAAATGCTAGCACACAGAGGCTCCAATGCGAATAATCTACATTTGCATAATAAAAGAAGTCTGCAAAAACAATTGTGTGGCATTCTTATGTATTATTCACCTTCGATAAGCAGCCAGTACATCCCCTTATACAACAAATACTTTGTATGAACAACTGCCGCTTCCCTCCAAAACACAATGCAGCAGATCTAAGATGCAGAAACTTACGTCATATAAACCTGGTGGGTACCTTACTCATGCCCTTCTGAAATCATGGGTTGCAGTGCCATCTATTGGCCATTTTTTATGGAAATTCATGAATAAGTCGTTTGTGTACGTCGTAGTACTATGGAGGTTGTTGTTCGTGTACGTCGTGGTTTAGGAAGTCGAATCGTTGTTTAGTATACCCGTTCTTACAGATTCGTTATTAAGGCTGTTTCCCCGGATTTACACCATTTAACCAAAAGGTCTCTTTCTGAACCAAGGGCTACCTTTTTGCCAAATTTGGTGTAATTCCGTTCAGCAGTTCGGGCTCTAGCCGTGTCTAGAGTTTCCTATGGAAAATTGCATGGGGAAAACACGTTTTGGGACACCCCTTTTTTCTCGGCCCCCGCTTGCACAATCACCCTGACACTTTCAAGATAGGAGCTGACCGGAGCGGGCCATAGGTTTTGAAAATTTCGCAAAGATTCGTCAATCGGCGCCAAAGTTATTGGGAATAGAATGTTGCGATTTTCCTATGGTAACTAGGTCCTAACTATAACTACCTACTGGCGACCGCCAGTAGGTAATATATACATATATATATTCACTGAAAAAACCATAGGTTATAGACCATATATAGTTAGGAATTAGCATTTAAAAAACCTTATTTTACTCACACAAAACCATTGAAATTCCATATATAGTTAGTTGCACTAACTATATATCGCGCACCCGCAATCCACTGCTGATCATGTCACATATTACATCATTCATGACATGGTCAGTGACATCACTGATGACATCACTGATGACATCTCAAATGACATCACTGATGACATCACTGATGACAACATCCAGTGACTGTATTTTTCTGTAAAGTTAAAATATGTCTTGAGTGGATGTATAAGTGTCTGGATGAAGGATTTAGTAGGTGCATGACTGACTGTATGAGTGAGTGATTAAATGTGTCTCACTGAATGCATGGGTTAGTGACTAAACTGTCTTAATTTGTACATCATTATGTCTGTTGTTCTGTAAACTGCTGCATGTGTTGATCATTAGCTATACGAGAGGCTATATGTGTTATTAATTGGTTGCCCAAGTATTTCTATGGGAGATTGAGTTTGTGTGGGGGTGGCTGGAAGGTGTGTGACTCTATGCATAGATGTGTGAGCAGTTTATTCACTAGGTGTATGAGTTCAAGAGTGCATGTGGAAACAGCTACATGGGCAGTTGACTGTGTGCATGAGTGTATTGATGAGTGAATGGATATCTCAATGCTACATGTCATAGTAAGTACATATGTAAAACACAGTACATGTGAGAGTTGGCATATATAAATAACTGTGCATGAGAGCCACTGAATGAGTGAGTGGTTGTATCGATCATTGTGAACTTGTATCAGGGATTGTATAAGAGAGTAAATATGTGTTAGTATATGTTTCAATAAGTAAGGTGTGTTTAACTGTATAGTTGAAGAAATGGAGGTGAGATTGTTTCTTTGCATGACTGACTGGGTGTGTGAGTAACTCCATGGATGAGTGGCAGTGTGTGAGTGTCTGTATACACTGAGTGTATCTAAGGTTATATTAGAGTCTGAAGAGGTTTATCGTATTAGCACAAGAATGATGTCAAATGAGATGTCATCAGTGATGTCATCAGTGATGTCATTTGAGATGTCATCAGTGATGTCATCAGTGATGTCACTGACCATGTCATGAATGATGTAATATGTGACATGATCAGCAGTGGATTGCGGGTGCGCGATATATAGTTAGTGCAACTAACTATATATGGAATTTCAATGGTTTTGTGTGAGTAAAATAAGGTTTTTTAAATGCTAATTCCTAACTATATATGGTCTATAACCTATGGTTTTTTCAGTGAATTTTCAAGGTTTTGTAAATGCTAATTCCTAACTATATATGGTCTATAACCTTTGGTTTTTTCAGTGAATTTTCAAGGTTTTGTAAATGCTAATTCCTAACTATATATGGTCCATAACCTATGGTTTTTTCTGTGAATTTCATTGGTTTTTTAACAGCTAATATCTGTAGCTGTAAAATGTATTCTTCTTTAAATCCAAAAATATATTTTATATGTTAATGAATAATTTTTTTTTTAAATATTTTTTTTTCTTCGTTCCCGCTTCGCAAATCGGGAAGCTTCCCGTTAGCTGACCTTGATGCCGCGAAATAGACCGCGAGCCGGTAAACGTTTCTTTACCGCAAGTGCCGCGTTACAAAACAACATCGTGACGCCTCCCGTCCGCATGACGTTTCACGTTGTCGCGTGATACGTCATATGACGTACTACGTTAGCGAACTGGTACGCGAAGCGAGTCGCAAAGCGCAGGTTTCTGGAAGCAAACCGGGAGGCCGTGCAAAGCGCTTAACGTAAACACAGCAAGTCATGTGACTTGGTAATAACACTTTTCATTGGTTCATTTCACTTTTGGTTTCCTAATGATGTAAGACTAGGTCATATAATCTAAAATGAACACTTTTGATTGGTTGAGAACTCTTGTTTTTCCCAAATGATGAAAATCCCTCCTTCTTTCCTCACTCTGACTTTCATCATTGTGAGAGAAAGACCCTTTGTGATCACTGAGCAATGGCTTCTTTAGTAGCTTCAGCTGGTGCTTCCCCACCACCTCCACCACATCCAAGGAAGAGTGGACCACCTGCTCAAGTTATAATTCAACAAGAAGAAGAAGATGAGGAACAGGAGGACGAGCACGAAAAGAGGCAGTTTTTGCCTGAGCAGCCCAGGACGTCTCACCGGAAAGAAAACTTCATTTGGCAATTTTTTAAAATTCCCAAAGGTCAGAAAAAAGTAAATGCAAGATACGTAACTTGCCTTATATGTCAAGATAGACTGTCCAGAGGGACCGACAAAAAATACAGTTTCGGAAACTACACAATGCATCGCCATATGACTAGGTGGCATCCTAACAACTACAGTGCTGCACAGTTTCGGAACGACCTAGATAATCTCCCTATTATGGCCAGAAGATCTGTTGTACCGGAAGTAACGGGACCAGAGGGCAGGGAGATGGTGCCAAATATACAAATGAGATTTGGTGATGTAAAACACATCTGCGCATTTTGCGATGGATTCATTTCCTACGGACAAAAAAGCATCACTCTGATCAACAGAGCTATTGACTATCATATGCAAGTTTGTCCGAAACGCCCAAAATAATAAATACTTCTTTTTTTTGTTTTGTTGCTCCTGTTGAGCCCTTTACAATGAATCGTTTTCATTGCCCCCTCCAAGAAAAACCCAAAAAAATATAAAACTGTTCCGAAAAATTCAAAAACAGTAAAAAAATGTTCAGAAAAATAAAAAAAAAAGTTCTTTTCAGAACTACCTCCCCGTTATTAAAAAAATGGTACAATATTTGGAACTGTGCCAACCTCTATTTCTCTTAGTTCGCTTCCCAGTTCGCGAACCGGAAGCGAACCAAAAACAGTAAGTATAAGGGAAGGAAACAGACACTTATGTTAAAAGAAAGACAGATATAGGGGAGTAAACTAGAGATACTATTACCCGTAATCCACTGCTGATGATGTCACATATTACATCATTCATGACATGCTCAGTGACATCATCAGCAGAGGATTGCGGGTTTTTTGGCAACATGCCTTATCCACGGTTTAATAACGCTGCCTTTTGCTTTATATAAGTTTTCGAATTGTATGAAATATATACCAATAGGTCGTTATGAACCTTTAGGTAGTGCTTTTCTTCATGAGGTCTGGTCGCTTCCATACACATACAGATGTTTCAAAGATGATCAAGAAGTTTATCTGAATGGAGAGGAATGCACTGAGACGCCAGATCATTCACTAATGTGTAGGTACATACAGTTACACGGTTCATGCAACAAACACCGACCAAATATGGCTTGCGTGTTGCAAGGCACGCCAGTTCCTGCTATCATCCCCACGTTCAAGTTGTTGGAAAATGGTAGTTATTTGATGCTCAATAATGAAGATTGTTCTGAGTTAATTAAAAGTATTCCTTTTATCGTAACAGTAAGTGAACGGGTTATTTGCTGCAGAAATGTTCTATTTCCTCCCACACATGAACATAGGGAGTTTTCAATCTGGCCACAAATACCAACCTTGGGACACGTTTCAACGGCATGGCAAGAATAAGAGCTCTTTTGTCTCAGAGAGAGGTGGCCTTGAGTTCGGCCCGTGAAACTTTCGTACTTCACATAGCGAACACCCGTACAGAGGTGCACACCCTTTTCAATTAAGATTTGCCTTTCAATTTCAGCAACATGTTTCCGACTATCTTTAACGCATCCTCCACAAAGTCCCTGGCGCACTTTTTTAAAGTTGTTACCAGTGGTCTCGTGACTTCATTTGAGAAAATCTTTGGAGTCATCCCTGCTTCCTTTCATTCTATTTTCTGCACTCTGGTTCGTGGATTGGCATTTTTACTTGCATTACCAGCGGACGCTCTTGTGCTTTTTTACATTTTTAAATATGGATGTCCCTCCTATGCAACCTCCCACCCTGCAGCTGCTGACACTGTTCCGCAATCGCATGCTAGAATATTATGGCACAATGCCGTTGGCGATATTAAGCACGGCATATGGATTATCTTTTCGATTCTCCTACTTCACCTGTGTCCAGCCTGTATTTCACTGCCTGACCTGTGATTTCGATTGGGCCATTGATTTGTGTCTCTGCGGACCGGTTTCTCCTGACGTCGACTTTAATCAGCTGATGACTCCTGTCATTACTCACGAGTTGGTTTGTCCTGGCGAAAGGATTATGGCTGTGGCATTGATGCATGGACTACTTGGTCCCTGGAATTTACTGGCGGCAGCACAGTCTTTCTTGGAACAGAGCTTTCTTGAAAACCCACCGAGCTGTCCTCTGATGGTGATAGAGGATCCGGTGCTGGGAGAGCACGTATGTTCTTTTCCGCTTTTAAATTGGATGGCTGAACTGTTTTCGGATGAAGACGGTGACTTCCTATTGGAGGCTGTTGCAGCTTATTTTGCATACACAGTTATGTCATAGACCTTTTTCATGTTTGATATGCTGAGTACTAGCATTTCATTGACAATTCATTGACTTATTTGTCAAGTTTTTATTATTTACCTTGCCTATTGGCTTAAGACTCGATAAAGTACTTGGCTGTTTTATTTTTCTTTAGCATTAAATTTTCCTAGTTTTTAATGCTTTACCTTGCGGACCGTCCACATATAAACTTGCAATCTGCTCTCATGAGATGGCACTTCTATTATCTTATTCAGTTCGTTTCCGGATCATGAGGAGGTGTCATCTAGGTCCTGGATATCTTTACACCGTGTTAAGTTAGCATGGGCTCATTACCGGTTTAAACGCCATTTTTCCTTTTTTGCAACTTCTGCACACGACACTTAGTTGTTGCTTTAGCTTTCCACCTAGTAGTTCATCGTGGTTTACATGAGAATAATATGTTATTGGTCTACTATCTGCTTTACTTGTTAAACTATATCTGTACAGCGAGTGCTAAAGTTTCAAGAACAACACGATACAGAATTGTTATGAGGTCTGATCTCCACGACTTCATACTCATAACATAAGTGCAACTTCTGCCAATTCTGGGCATGAGGCGGGTTTTATATTGCTTTGCCGAACACACATACACAACAGTTGATGCGGTTCACATGAAGAGAGAGCTGGTGTATGCTGATGTGATTCCTTCAAATCTAAGACACTAAAGTATGGGCACGCCCTAAACCAACACAAAGAGACCTTCTTAGCAAATAATATAATATGTGTATTAGGGAGGGTGAGATATAAGCAGCCGCGGGCCGTGGAGGGAGTTACGATGGGGCAGGGAGGCGGGGAGGGGGAGAAGCAGGGTGGAGCCCTCTCTACCTTGCCCCTCCCCCTCCCCGCCTCCCTGCCCCACCGTAACTCCCTCCACGGCCCGCGGCTGCTTATAAGTGTTGCTAACTCTTATTCATTTACAGCATGTTAACATACTGTCACCATTCGCTTTTTATGTACTAGTAACTATGCTGGTAATTTTGCTACTGATAATATGTGTACTTGTATTCTCCACCCTGCTTCTCCCCCTCCCCGCCTCCCTGCCTCACCGTAACTCCCTCCACGGCCCGCGGCTGCTTATAAGTGTTGCTAACTCTTATTCATTTACAGCATGTTAACATACTATCACCATTCACTTTTTATGTACTAGTAACTATGCTGGTAATTTTGCTACTGATAATATGTGTACTTTTATTATCTAAGGTACTACGCCTGAGAAGACGGCATTAGTAAATAAACATTTCAAATACACATCTGTTCTTCTTAACTCCATGTTCTGGTTTCTAAGAAATCTATAACGACCGACTGTTCATGAGTTCCACGTATCCTGAGGTACTATAAGTTCATATTCTGGATTGTCTAAACATTGAGAGTTTGTTATATCCAATGTGACACTGTACCTAGCTTGCTAAGGAGTTTTTGATTACTAACGTGAGTTTTGGGACACCCTAATTCGCCGAGGTTCCAATCCTCTGTCCACAGTTCTGTGTGAGAACAGAAACCCTGCGACAGGGGCACCCCCGACCCTTGCTGGAGCTTCATCACACTTGCGATACAACTCCAGCAATGCATTCGCCGAGGTTCCAATCCTCTGTCCACAGTTCTGTGTGCGAACAGAAACCCTGCGACAGGGGCACCCCCGACCCTTGCTGGAGCTTCATCACACTTGCGATACAACTCCAGCAATACGCCACCTTTACGGCACAGATACATCACGCATCTGTGCTGTTTTTGCCCCATGATGCGCCGCATTGTAAATGCAGCACACCATAGGTGACGGAACAGCGGCACAGAATGACTAACACATCCCTGGTGATGCGCCAGTCATCATAAATGTATCCCTATGCTTCTTATCTTGTTAGAGATGAACCGCCATATGTATCATCAAAGTTTTTTGCATTTCCTAAATAGCGAACTTTAAGGAATAAATAGCGATTCTTTACCATTCCTAGTTTGCGATGAGCTATTTGCTAATTAGCCGAATGTAGCCCAATGAAGCCCAATGTAGCCCAATGTAGCCCAAAGATGGCCGCCAGACACACAAAAAAACAAATGTAGCCCAAATATCAGCCAGATGTAGCCCAACTATAGCCCAGTGACAGAATGACCAATCAGCTTCGCAAACCTCCGTTACGCGAAGCGGAGCGCTGTTACAGATATATATCTTTTTTTGAACGTTAATTTCTCAAAATCCACTGGAGCACATATATTGAGACCTAGCAAAGGCACATCGGGCTACCAGTCCCTAATATTTTGCCAAGTTTCGTGCAAATCCATTCAGCCGTTCGATTATTATTATTATTTTTTTTTTTTTGCCCCGCGGGGCCCTTTTAAAACCTCCACATCAAACCTAGGGGGTCAGCGAGGATCTACTATGCCCCCTTATAGTTATTTCCCCCTTTGTTTTGACCTCCTCTGGCGGCCGCTACGGACTGTTTGGAATGTTGACAGACGCCGGAGAACCAATCAGCTTCGCTTCACAAAGCTCCGTTGCGCGAAAAGTCCGCGAACCAGAGCGCTGCCCGGTCCGCTGTTACAGATATATATCTTTTTTTAAACGTTAATTTCTCAAAATCCACTGGAGCACATATATTGAGACCTACAAAAGGCACATCGGGCTACCAGTCCCTACAATTTTGCCAAGTTTCGTGCAAATCCATTCAGCCGTTCGGGCTAAAAGTGAGGCCAACCGCCCTATGGAAAACTCAATGTTAAAAACACGTTTTGGGACCCCCCTTTTTTCTCGGCCCCCCCTTGACGAACCCCCCCAAAATTGTCAGGGGCTGCTCAGAAAGAAAATGTGCCATTTTCCTGAAAATTTCAGCCAATTCCGTCCACAAACGCCAAAGTTATTAGACATAGAATTTTCAAAAAACCCATAGAGAAAAAATCCTAACTATATATACCTACTGGCGACCGCCAGTAGGTAATATATATATATATATATTCACGCTCCAACTTGCCCTCCGGCGCGGCAGCACCCACCAACAACGTCTTTGGGTAAAAGCTCAACTCGCACTCCGTTTCCTTTCAGTCCTCATGTCGTCAATTATTGCCTGACGCGTTTCTGGGCATCCGCCCTCATCAGAGGCTTCGACAAAGAGATTGTGCGTTATAGACACGCCCACATTGATTTATCACTCAGGTGAGTAAAACGCAATGTCTTGTGGGTCTTGTAGTGCCTATCTTCATTAGTCCTTGATGGTCGCACCCATTATTACTGTTCAAGGGTCCTGGATGGGCCCCCAGAGTGTGGATGAGCCATAGATCCCTGTTGTTGGTCCAGAACCGAAGCCCAGAATATTCAAGGCCCCATGGCCCCCAGTCCTCACGGGGTGGTGCAAGCCGCTGCGGCCGGACCGACCGCATTCATATTCACGCTCCAACTTGCCCTCCGGCGCGGCAGCACCCACCAACAACGTCTTTGGGTAAAAGCTCAACTCGCACTCCGTTTCCTTTCAGTCCTCATGTCGTCAATTATTGCCTGACGCGTTTCTGGGCATCCGCCCTCATCAGAGGCTTCGACAAAGAGATTGTGCGTTATAGACACGCCCACATTGATTTATCACTCAGGTGAGTAAAACGCAATGTCTTGTGGGTCTTGTAGTGCCTATCTTCATTAGTCCTTGATGGTCGCACCCATTATTACTGTTCAAGGGTCCTGGATGGGCCCCCAGAGTGTGGATGAGCCATAGATCCCTGTTGTTGGTCCAGAACCGAAGCCCAGAATATTCAAGGCCCCATGGCCCCCAGTCCTCACGGGGTGGTGCAAGCCGCTGCGGCCGGACCGACCGCATTCATATTCACGCTCCAACTTGCCCTCCGGCGCGGCAGCACCCACCAACAACGTCTTTGGGTAAAAGCTCAACTCGCACTCCGTTTCCTTTCAGTCCTCATGTCGTCAATTATTGCCTGACGCGTTTCTGGGCATCCGCCCTCATCAGAGGCTTCGACAAAGAGATTGTGCGTTATAGACACGCCCACATTGATTTATCACTCAGGTGAGTAAAACGCAATGTCTTGTGGGTCTTGTAGTGCCTATCTTCATTAGTCCTTGATGGTCGCACCCATTATTACTGTTCAAGGGTCCTGGATGGGCCCCCAGAGTGTGGATGAGCCATAGATCCCTGTTGTTGGTCCAGAACCGAAGCCCAGAATATTCAAGGCCCCATGGCCCCCAGTCCTCACGGGGTGGTGCAAGCCGCTGCGGCCGGACCGACCGCATTCATATTCACGCTCCAACTTGCCCTCCGGCGCGGCAGCACCCACCAACAACGTCTTTGGGTAAAAGCTCAACTCGCACTCCGTTTCCTTTCAGTCCTCATGTCGTCAATTATTGCCTGACGCGTTTCTGGGCATCCGCCCTCATCAGAGGCTTCGACAAAGAGATTGTGCGTTATAGACACGCCCACATTGATTTATCACTCAGGTGAGTAAAACCCAATGTCTTGTGGGTCTTGTAGTGCCTATCTTCATTAGTCCTTGATGGTCGCACCCATTATTACTGTTCAAGGGTCCTGGATGGGCCCCCAGAGTGTGGATGAGCCATAGATCCCTGTTGTTGGTCCAGAACCGAAGCCCAGAATATTTAAGGCCCCATGGCCCCCAGTCCTCACGGGGTGGTGCAAGCCGCTGCGGCCGGACCGACCGCATTCATATTCACGCTCCAACTTGCCCTCCGGCGCGGCAGCACCCACCAACAACGTCTTTGGGTAAAAGCTCAACTCGCACTCCGTTTCCTTTCAGTCCTCATGTCGTCAATTATTGCCTGACGCGTTTCTGGGCATCCGCCCTCATCAGAGGCTTCGACAAAGAGATTGTGCGTTATAGACACGCCCACATTGATTTATCACTCAGGTGAGTAAAACGCAATGTCTTGTGGGTCTTGTAGTGCCTATCTTCATTAGTCCTTGATGGTCGCACCCATTATTACTGTTCAAGGGTCCTGGATGGGCCCCCAGAGTGTGGATGAGCCATAAACGGAGTGCGAGTTGAGCTTTTACCCAAAGACGTTGTTGGTGGGTGCTGCCGCGCCGGAGGGCAAGTTGGAGCGTGAATATGAATGCGGTCGGTCCGGCCGCAGCGGCTTGCACCACCCCGTGAGGACTGGGGGCCATGGGGCCTTGAATATTCTGGGCTTCGGTTCTGGACCAACAACAGGGATCTATGGCTCATCCACACTCTGGGGGCCCATCCAGGACCCTTGAACAGTAATAATGGGTGCGACCATCAAGGACTAATGAAGATAGGCACTACAAGACCCACTAGACATTGCGTTTTACTCACCTGAGTGATAAATTAATGTGGGCGTGTCTATAACGCACAATCTCTTTGTCGAAGCCTCTGATGAGGGCGGATGCCCAGAAACGCGTCAGGCAATAATTGACGACATGAGGACTGAAAGGAAACGGAGTGCGAGTTGAGCTTTTACCCAAAGACGTTGTTGGTGGGTGCTGCCGCGCCGGAGGGCAAGTTGGAGCGTGAATATGAATGCGGTCGGTCCGGCCGCAGCGGCTTGCACCACCCCGTGAGGACTGGGGGCCATGGGGCCTTGAATATTCTGGGCTTCGGTTCTGGACCAACAACAGGGATCTATGGCTCATCCACACTCTGGGGGCCCATCCAGGACCCTTGAACAGTAATAATGGGTGCGACCATCAAGGACTAATGAAGATAGGCACTACAAGACCCACTAGACATTGCGTTTTACTCACCTGAGTGATAAATTAATGTGGGCGTGTCTATAACGCACAATCTCTTTGTCGAAGCCTCTGATGAGGGCGGATGCCCAGAAACGCGTCAGGCAATAATTGACGACATGAGGACTGAAAGGAAACGGAGTGCGAGTTGAGCTTTTACCCAAAGACGTTGTTGGTGGGTGCTGCCGCGCCGGAGGGCAAGTTGGAGCGTGAATATGAATGCGGTCGGTCCGGCCGCAGCGGCTTGCATCACCCCGTGAGGACTGGGGGCCATGGGGCCTTGAATATTCTGGGCTTCGGTTCTGGACCAACAACAGGGATCTATGGCTCATCCACACTCTGGGGGCCCATCCAGGACCCTTGAACAGTAATAATGGGTGCGACCATCAAGGACTAATGAAGATAGGCACTACAAGACCCACTAGACATTGCGTTTTACTCACCTGAGTGATAAATTAATGTGGGCATGTCTATAACGCACAATCTCTTTGTCGAAGCCTCTGATGAGGGCGGATGCCCAGAAACGCGTCAGGCAATAATTGACGACATGAGGACTGAAAGGAAACGGAGTGCGAGTTGAGCTTTTACCCAAAGACGTTGTTGGTGGGTGCTGCCGCGCCGGAGGGCAAGTTGGAGCGTGAATATGAATGCGGTCGGTCCGGCCGCAGCGGCTTGCACCACCCCGTGAGGACTGGGGGCCATGGGGCCTTGAATATTCTGGGCTTCGGTTCTGGACCAACAACAGGGATCTATGGCTCATCCACACTCTGGGGGCCCATCCAGGACCCTTGAACAGTAATAATGGGTGCGACCATCAAGGACTAATGAAGATAGGCACTACAAGACCCACTAGACATTGCGTTTTACTCACCTGAGTGATAAATTAATGTGGGCGTGTCTATAACGCACAATCTCTTTGTCGAAGCCTCTGATGAGGGCGGATGCCCAGAAACGCGTCAGGCAATAATTGACGACATGAGGACTGAAAGGAAACGGAGTGCGAGTTGAGCTTTTACCCAAAGACGTTGTTGGTGGGTGCTGCCGCGCCGGAGGGCAAGTTGGAGCGTGAATATGAATGCGGTCGGTCCGGCCGCAGCGGCTTGCACCACCCCGTGAGGACTGGGGGCCATGGGGCCTTGAATATCCTGGGCTTCGGTTCTGGACCAACAACAGGGATCTATGGCTCATCCACACTCTGGGGGCCCATCCAGGACCCTTGAACAGTAATAATGGGTGCGACCATCAAGGACTAATGAAGATAGGCACTACAAGACCCACTAGACATTGCGTTTTACTCACCTGAGTGATAAATTAATGTGGGCGTGTCTATAACGCACAATCTCTTTGTCGAAGCCTCTGATGAGGGCGGATGCCCAGAAACGCGTCAGGCAATAATTGACGACATGAGGACTGAAAGGAAACGGAGTGCGAGTTGAGCTTTTACCCAAAGACGTTGTTGGTGGGTGCTGCCGCGCCGGAGGGCAAGTTGGAGCGTGAATATGAATGCGGTCGGTCCGGCCGCAGCGGCTTGCACCACCCCGTGAGGACTGGGGGCCATGGGGCCTTGAATATTCTGGGCTTCGGTTCTGGACCAACAACAGGGATCTATGGCTCATCCACACTCTGGGGGCCCATCCAGGACCCTTGAACAGTAATAATGGGTGCGACCATCAAGGACTAATGAAGATAGGCACTACAAGACCCACTAGACATTGCGTTTTACTCACCTGAGTGATAAATTAATGTGGGCGTGTCTATAACGCACAATCTCTTTGTCGAAGCCTCTGATGAGGGCGGATGCCCAGAAACGCGTCAGGCAATAATTGACGACATGAGGACTGAAAGGAAACGGAGTGCGAGTTGAGCTTTTACCCAAAGACGTTGTTGGTGGGTGCTGCCGCGCCGGAGGGCAAGTTGGAGCGTGAATATGAATGCGGTCGGTCCGGCCGCAGCGGCTTGCACCACCCCGTGAGGACTGGGGGCCATGGGGCCTTGAATATTCTGGGCTTCGGTTCTGGACCAACAACAGGGATCTATGGCTCATTCACACTCTGGGGGCCATCCAGGACCCTTGAACAGTAATAATGGGTGCGACCATCAAGGACTAATGAAGATAGGCACTACAAGACCCACTAGACATTGCGTTTTACTCACCTGAGTGATAAATTAATGTGGGCGTGTCTATAACGCACAATCTCTTTGTCGAAGCCTCTGATGAGGGCAGATGCCCAGAAACGCGTCAGGCAATAATTGACGACATGAGGACTGAAAGGAAACGGAGTGCGAGTTGAGCTTTTACCCAAAGACGTTGTTGGTGGGTGCTGCCGCGCCGGAGGGCAAGTTGGAGCGTGAATATGAATGCGGTCGGTCCGGCCGCAGCGGCTTGCACCACCCCGTGAGGACTGGGGGCCATGGGGCCTTGAATATTCTGGGCTTCGGTTCTGGACCAACAACAGGGATCTATGGCTCATCCACACTCTGGGGGCCCATCCAGGACCCTTGAACAGTAATAATGGGTGCGACCATCAAGGACTAATGAAGATAGGCACTACAAGACCCACTAGACATTGCGTTTTACTCACCTGAGTGATAAATTAATGTGGGCGTGTCTATAACGCACAATCTCTTTGTCGAAGCCTCTGATGAGGGCGGATGCCCAGAAACGCGTCAGGCAATAATTGACGACATGAGGACTGAAAGGAAACGGAGTGCGAGTTGAGCTTTTACCCAAAGACGTTGTTGGTGGGTGCTGCCGCGCCGGAGGGCAAGTTGGAGCGTGAATATGAATGCGGTCGGTCCGGCCGCAGCGGCTTGCACCACCCCGTGAGGACTGGGGGCCATGGGGCCTTGAATATTCTGGGCTTCGGTTCTGGACCAACAACAGGGATCTATGGCTCATCCACACTCTGGGGGCCCATCCAGGACCCTTGAACAGTAATAATGGGTGCGACCATCAAGGACTAATGAAGATAGGCACTACAAGACCCACTAGACATTGCGTTTTACTCACCTGAGTGATAAATTAATGTGGGCGTGTCTATAACGCACAATCTCTTTGTCGAAGCCTCTGATGAGGGCGGATGCCCAGAAACGCGTCAGGCAATAATTGACGACATGAGGACTGAAAGGAAACGGAGTGCGAGTTGAGCTTTTACCCAAAGACGTTGTTGGTGGGTGCTGCCGCGCCGGAGGGCAAGTTGGAGCGTGAATATGAATGCGGTCGGTCCGGCCGCAGCCGCTTGCACCACCCCGTGAGGACTGGGGGCCATGGGGCCTTGAATATTCTGGGCTTCGGTTCTGGACCAACAACAGGGATCTATGGCTCATCCACACTCTGGGGGCCCATCCAGGACCCTTGAACAGTAATAATGGGTGCGACCATCAAGGACTAATGAAGATAGGCACTACAAGACCCACTAGACATTGCGTTTTACTCACCTGAGTGATAAATTAATGTGGGCGTGTCTATAACGCACAATCTCTTTGTCGAAGCCTCTGATGAGGGCGGATGCCCAGAAACGCGTCAGGCAATAATTGACGACATGAGGACTGAAAGGAAACGGAGTGCGAGTTGAGCTTTTACCCAAAGACGTTGTTGGTGGGTGCTGCCGCGCCGGAGGGCAAGTTGGAGCGTGAATATGAATGCGGTCGGTCCGGCCGCAGCGGCTTGCACCACTCCGTGAGGACTGGGGGCCATGGGGCCTTGAATATTCTGGGCTTCGGTTCTGGACCAACAACAGGGATCTATGGCTCATCCACACTCTGGGGGCCCATCCAGGACCCTTGAACAGTAATAATGGGTGCGACCATCAAGGACTAATGAAGATAGGCACTACAAGACCCACTAGACATTGCGTTTTACTCACCTGAGTGATAAATTAATGTGGGCGTGTCTATAACGCACAATCTCTTTGTCGAAGCCTCTGATGAGGGCGGATGCCCAGAAACGCGTCAGGCAATAATTGACGACATGAGGACTGAAAGGAAACGGAGTGCGAGTTGAGCTTTTACCCAAAGACGTTGTTTGTGGGTGCTGCCGCGCCGGAGGGCAAGTTGGAGCGTGAATATGAATGCGGTCGGTCCGGCCGCAGCGGCTTGCACCACCCCGTGAGGACTGGGGGCCATGGGGCCTTGAATATTCTGGGCTTCGGTTCTGGACCAACAACAGGGATCTATGGCTCATCCACACTCTGGGGGCCCATCCAGGACCCTTGAACAGTAATAATGGGTGCGACCATCAAGGACTAATGAAGATAGGCACTACAAGACCCACTAGACATTGCGTTTTACTCACCTGAGTGATAAATTAATGTGGGCGTGTCTATAACGCACAATCTCTTTGTCGAAGCCTCTGATGAGGGCGGATGCCCAGAAACGCGTCAGGCAATAATTGACGACATGAGGACTGAAAGGAAACGGAGTGCGAGTTGAGCTTTTACCCAAAGACGTTGTTGGTGGGTGCTGCCGCGCCGGAGGGCAAGTTGGAGTGTGAATATGAATGCGGTCGGTCCGGCCGCAGCGGCTTGCACCACCCCGTGAGGACTGGGGGCCATGGGGCCTTGAATATTCTGGGCTTCGGTTCTGGACCAACAACAGGGATCTATGGCTCATCCACACTCTGGGGGCCCATCCAGGACCCTTGAACAGTAATAATGGGTGCGACCATCAAGGACTAATGAAGATAGGCACTACAAGACCCACTAGACATTGCGTTTTACTCACCTGAGTGATAAATTAATGTGGGCGTGTCTATAACGCACAATCTCTTTGTCGAAGCCTCTGATGAGGGCGGATGCCCAGAAACGCGTCAGGCAATAATTGACGACATGAGGACTGAAAGGAAACGGAGTGCGAGTTGAGCTTTTACCCAAAGACGTTGTTGGTGGGTGCTGCCGCGCCGGAGGGCAAGTTGGAGCGTGAATATGAATGCGGTCGGTCCGGCCGCAGCGGCTTGCACCACCCCGTGAGGACTGGGGGCCATGGGCCCTTGAATATTCTGGGCTTCGGTTCTGGACCAACAACAGGGATCTATGGCTCATCCACACTCTGGGGGCCCATCCAGGACCCTTGAACAGTAATAATGGGTGCGACCATCAAGGACTAATGAAGATAGGCACTACAAGACCCACTAGACATTGCGTTTTACTCACCTGAGTGATAAATTAATGTGGGCGTGTCTATAACGCACAATCTCTTTGTCGAAGCCTCTGATGAGGGCGGATGCCCAGAAACGCGTCAGGCAATAATTGACGACATGAGGACTGAAAGGAAACGGAGTGCGAGTTGAGCTTTTACCCAAAGACGTTGTTGGTGGGTGCTGCCGCGCCGGAGGGCAAGTTGGAGCGTGAATATGAATGCGGTCGGTCCGGCCGCAGCGGCTTGCACCACCCCGTGAGGACTGGGGGCCATGGGGCCTTGAATATTCTGGGCTTCGGTTCTGGACCAACAACAGGGATCTATGGCTCATCCACACTCTGGGGGCCCATCCAGGACCCTTGAACAGTAATAATGGGTGCGACCATCAAGGACTAATGAAGATAGGCACTACAAGACCCACTAGACATTGCGTTTTACTCACCTGAGTGATAAATTAATGTGGGCGTGTCTATAACGCACAATCTCTTTGTCGAAGCCTCTGATGAGGGCGGATGCCCAGAAACGCGTCAGGCAATAATTGACGACATGAGGACTGAAAGGAAACGGAGTGCGAGTTGAGCTTTTACCCAAAGACGTTGTTGGTGGGTGCTGCCGCGCCGGAGGGCAAGTTGGAGCGTGAATATGAATGCGGTCGGTCCGGCCGCAGCGGCTTGCACCACCCCGTGAGGACTGGGGGCCATGGGGCCTTGAATATTCTGGGCTTCGGTTCTGGACCAACAACAGGGATCTATGGCTCATCCACACTCTGGGGGCCCATCCAGGACCCTTGAACAGTAATAATGGGTGCGACCATCAAGGACTAATGAAGATAGGCACTACAAGACCCACTAGACATTGCGTTTTACTCACCTGAGTGATAAATTAATGTGGGCGTGTCTATAACGCACAATCTCTTTGTCGAAGCCTCTGATGAGGGCGGATGCCCAGAAACGCGTCAGGCAATAATTGACGACATGAGGACTGAAAGGAAACGGAGTGCGAGTTGAGCTTTTACCCAAAGACGTTGTTGGTGGGTGCTGCCGCGCCGGAGGGCAAGTTGGAGCGTGAATATGAATGCGGTCGGTCCGGCCGCAGCGGCTTGCACCACCCCGTGAGGAATGGGGGCCATGGGGCCTTGAATATTCTGGGCTTCGGTTCTGGACCAACAACAGGGATCTATGGCTCATCCACACTCTGGGGGCCCATCCAGGACCCTTGAACAGTAATAATGGGTGCGACCATCAAGGACTAATGAAGATAGGCACTACAAGACCCACTAGACATTGCGTTTTACTCACCTGAGTGATAAATTAATGTGGGCGTGTCTATAACGCACAATCTCTTTGTCGAAGCCTCTGATGAGGGCGGATGCCCAGAAACGCGTCAGGCAATAATTGACGACATGAGGACTGAAAGGAAACGGAGTGCGAGTTGAGCTTTTACCCAAAGACGTTGTTGGTGGGTGCTGCCGCGCCGGAGGGCAAGTTGGAGCGTGAATATGAATGCGGTCGGTCCGGCCGCAGCGGCTTGCACCACCCCGTGAGGACTGGGGGCCATGGGGCCTTGAATATTCTGGGCTTCGGTTCTGGACCAACAACAGGGATCTATGGCTCATCCACACTCTGGGGGCCCATCCAGGACCCTTGAACAGTAATAATGGGTGCGACCATCAAGGACTAATGAAGATAGGCACTACAAGACCCACTAGACATTGCGTTTTACTCACCTGAGTGATAAATTAATGTGGGCGTGTCTATAACGCACAATCTCTTTGTCGAAGCCTCTGATGAGGGCGGATGCCCAGAAACGCGTAAGGCAATAATTGACGACATGAGGACTGAAAGGAAACGGAGTGCGAGTTGAGCTTTTACCCAAAGACGTTGTTGGTGGGTGCTGCCGCGCCGGAGGGCAAGTTGGAGCGTGAATATGAATGCGGTCGGTCCGGCCGCAGCGGCTTGCACCACCCCGTGAGGACTGGGGGCCATGGGGCCTTGAATATTCTGGGCTTCGGTTCTGGACCAACAACAGGGATCTATGGCTCATCCACACTCTGGGGGCCCATCCAGGACCCTTGAACAGTAATAATGGGTGCGACCATCAAGGACTAATGAAGATAGGCACTACAAGACCCACTAGACATTGCGTTTTACTCACCTGAGTGATAAATTAATGTGGGCGTGTCTATAACGCACAATCTCTTTGTCGAAGCCTCTGATGAGGGCGGATGCCCAGAAACGCGTCAGGCAATAATTGACGACATGAGGACTGAAAGGAAACGGAGTGCGAGTTGAGCTTTTACCCAAAGACGTTGTTGGTGGGTGCTGCCGCGCCGGAGGGCAAGTTGGAGCGTGAATATGAATGCGGTCGGTCCGGCCGCAGCGGCTTGCACCACCCCGTGAGGACTGGGGGCCATGGGGCCTTGAATATTCTGGGCTTCGGTTCTGGACCAACAACAGGGATCTATGGCTCATCCACACTCTGGGGGCCCATCCAGGACCCTTGAACAGTAATAATGGGTGCGACCATCAAGGACTAATGAAGATAGGCACTACAAGACCCACTAGACATTGCGTTTTACTCACCTGAGTGATAAATTAATGTGGGCGTGTCTATAACGCACAATCTCTTTGTCGAAGCCTCTGATGAGGGCGGATGCCCAGAAACGCGTCAGGCAATAATTGACGACATGAGGACTGAAAGGAAACGGAGTGCGAGTTGAGCTTTTACCCAAAGACGTTGTTGGTGGGTGCTGCCGCGCCGGAGGGCAAGTTGGAGCGTGAATATGAATGCGGTCGGTCCGGCCGCAGCGGCTTGCACCACCCCGTGAGGACTGGGGGCCATGGGGCCTTGAATATTCTGGGCTTCGGTTCTGGACCAACAACAGGGATCTATGGCTCATCCACACTCTGGGGGCCCATCCAGGACCCTTGAACAGTAATAATGGGTGCGACCATCAAGGACTAATGAAGATAGGCACTACAAGACCCACTAGACATTGCGTTTTACTCACCTGAGTGATAAATTAATGTGGGCGTGTCTATAACGCACAATCTCTTTGTCGAAGCCTCTGATGAGGGCGGATGCCCAGAAACGCGTCAGGCAATAATTGACGACATGAGGACTGAAAGGAAACGGAGTGCGAGTTGAGCTTTTACCCAAAGACGTTGTTGGTGGGTGCTGCCGCGCCGGAGGGCAAGTTGGAGCGTGAATATGAATGCGGTCGGTCCGGCCGCAGCGGCTTGCACCACCCCGTGAGGAATGGGGGCCATGGGGCCTTGAATATTCTGGGCTTCGGTTCTGGACCAACAACAGGGATCTATGGCTCATCCACACTCTGGGGGCCCATCCAGGACCCTTGAACAGTAATAATGGGTGCGACCATCAAGGACTAATGAAGATAGGCACTACAAGACCCACTAGACATTGCGTTTTACTCACCTGAGTGATAAATTAATGTGGGCGTGTCTATAACGCACAATCTCTTTGTCGAAGCCTCTGATGAGGGCGGATGCCCAGAAACGCGTCAGGCAATAATTGACGACATGAGGACTGAAAGGAAACGGAGTGCGAGTTGAGCTTTTACCCAAAGACGTTGTTGGTGGGTGCTGCCGCGCCGGAGGGCAAGTTGGAGCGTGAATATGAATGCGGTCGGTCCGGCCGCAGCGGCTTGCACCACCCCGTGAGGACTGGGGGCCATGGGGCCTTGAATATTCTGGGCTTCGGTTCTGGACCAACAACAGGGATCTATGGCTCATCCACACTCTGGGGGCCCATCCAGGACCCTTGAACAGTAATAATGGGTGCGACCATCAAGGACTAATGAAGATAGGCACTACAAGACCCACTAGACATTGCGTTTTACTCACCTGAGTGATAAATTAATGTGGGCGTGTCTATAACGCACAATCTCTTTGTCGAAGCCTCTGATGAGGGCGGATGCCCAGAAACGCGTCAGGCAATAATTGACGACATGAGGACTGAAAGGAAACGGAGTGCGAGTTGAGCTTTTACCCAAAGACGTTGTTGGTGGGTGCTGCCGCGCCGGAGGGCAAGTTGGAGCGTGAATATGAATGCGGTCGGTCCGGCCGCAGCGGCTTGCACCACCCCGTGAGGACTGGGGGCCATGGGGCCTTGAATATTCTGGGCTTCGGTTCTGGACCAACAACAGGGATCTATGGCTCATCCACACTCTGGGGGCCCATCCAGGACCCTTGAACAGTAATAATGGGTGCGACCATCAAGGACTAATGAAGATAGGCACTACAAGACCCACTAGACATTGCGTTTTACTCACCTGAGTGATAAATTAATGTGGGCGTGTCTATAACGCACAATCTCTTTGTCGAAGCCTCTGATGAGGGCGGATGCCCAGAAACGCGTCAGGCAATAATTGACGACATGAGGACTGAAAGGAAACGGAGTGCGAGTTGAGCTTTTACCCAAAGACGTTGTTGGTGGGTGCTGCCGCGCCGGAGGGCAAGTTGGAGCGTGAATATGAATGCGGTCGGTCCGGCCGCAGCGGCTTGCACCACCCCGTGAGGACTGGGGGCCATGGGGCCTTGAATATTATGGGCTTCGGTTCTGGACCAACAACAGGGATCTATGGCTCATCCACACTCTGGGGGCCCATCCAGGACCCTTGAACAGTAATAATGGGTGCGACCATCAAGGACTAATGAAGATAGGCACTACAAGACCCACTAGACATTGCGTTTTACTCACCTGAGTGATAAATTAATGTGGGCGTGTCTATAACGCACAATCTCTTTGTCGAAGCCTCTGATGAGGGCGGATGCCCAGAAACGCGTCAGGCAATAATTGACGACATGAGGACTGAAAGGAAACGGAGTGCGAGTTGAGCTTTTACCCAAAGACGTTGTTGGTGGGTGCTGCCGCGCCGGAGGGCAAGTTGGAGCGTGAATATGAATGCGGTCGGTCCGGCCGCAGCGGCTTGCACCACCCCGTGAGGACTGGGGGACATGGGGCCTTGAATATTCTGGGCTTCGGTTCTGGACCAACAACAGGGATCTATGGCTCATCCACACTCTGGGGGCCCATCCAGGACCCTTGAACAGTAATAATGGGTGCGACCATCAAGGACTAATGAAGATAGGCACTACAAGACCCACTAGACATTGCGTTTTACTCACCTGAGTGATAAATTAATGTGGGCGTGTCTATAACGCACAATCTCTTTGTCGAAGCCTCTGATGAGGGCGGATGCCCAGAAACGCGTCAGGCAATAATTGACGACATGAGGACTGAAAGGAAACGGAGTGCGAGTTGAGCTTTTACCCAAAGACGTTGTTGGTGGGTGCTGCCGCGCCGGAGGGCAAGTTGGAGCGTGAATATGAATGCGGTCGGTCCGGCCGCAGCGGCTTGCACCACCCCGTGAGGATTGGGGGCCATGGGGCCTTGAATATTCTGGGCTTCGGTTCTGGACCAACAACAGGGATCTATGGCTCATCCACACTCTGGGGGCCCATCCAGGACCCTTGAACAGTAATAATGGGTGCGACCATCAAGGACTAATGAAGATAGGCACTACAAGACCCACTAGACATTGCGTTTTACTCACCTGAGTGATAAATTAATGTGGGCGTGTCTATAACGCACAATCTCTTTGTCGAAGCCTCTGATGAGGGCGGATGCCCAGAAACGCGTCAGGCAATAATTGACGACATGAGGACTGAAAGGAAACGGAGTGCGAGTTGAGCTTTTACCCAAAGACGTTGTTGGTGGGTGCTGCCGCGCCGGAGGGCAAGTTGGAGCGTGAATATGAATGCGGTCGGTCCGGCCGCAGCGGCTTGCACCACCCCGTGAGGACTGGGGGCCATGGGGCCTTGAATATTCTGGGCTTCGGTTCTGGACCAACAACAGGGATCTATGGCTCATCCACACTCTGGGGGCCCATCCAGGACCCTTGAACAGTAATAATGGGTGCGACCATCAAGGACTAATGAAGATAGGCACTACAAGACCCACTAGACATTGCGTTTTACTCACCTGAGTGATAAATTAATGTGGGCGTGTCTATAACGCACAATCTCTTTGTCGAAGCCTCTGATGAGGGCGGATGCCCAGAAACGCGTCAGGCAATAATTGACGACATGAGGACTGAAAGGAAACGGAGTGCGAGTTGAGCTTTTACCCAAAGACGTTGTTGGTGGGTGCTGCCGCACCGGAGGGCAAGTTGGAGCGTGAATATGAATGCGGTCGGTCCGGCCGCAGCGGCTTGCACCACCCCGTGAGGACTGGGGGCCATGGGGCCTTGAATATTCTGGGCTTCGGTTCTGGACCAACAACAGGGATCTATGGCTCATCCACACTCTGGGGGCCCATCCAGGACCCTTGAACAGTAATAATGGGTGCGACCATCAAGGACTAATGAAGATAGGCACTACAAGACCCACTAGACATTGCGTTTTACTCACCTGAGTGATAAATTAATGTGGGCGTGTCTATAACGCACAATCTCTTTGTCGAAGCCTCTGATGAGGGCGGATGCCCAGAAACGCGTCAGGCAATAATTGACGACATGAGGACTGAAAGGAAACGGAGTGCGAGTTGAGCTTTTACCCAAAGACGTTGTTGGTGGGTGCTGCCGCGCCGGAGGGCAAGTTGGAGCGTGAATATGAATGCGGTCGGTCCGGCCGCAGCGGCTTGCACCACCCCGTGAGGATTGGGGGCCATGGGGCCTTGAATATTCTGGGCTTCGGTTCTGGACCAACAACAGGGATCTATGGCTCATCCACACTCTGGGGGCCCATCCAGGACCCTTGAACAGTAATAATGGGTGCGACCATCAAGGACTAATGAAGATAGGCACTACAAGACCCACTAGACATTGCGTTTTACTCACCTGAGTGATAAATTAATGTGGGCGTGTCTATAACGCACAATCTCTTTGTCGAAGCCTCTGATGAGGGCGGATGCCCAGAAACGCGTCAGGCAATAATTGACGACATGAGGACTGAAAGGAAACGGAGTGCGAGTTGAGCTTTTACCCAAAGACGTTGTTGGTGGGTGCTGCCGCGCCGGAGGGCAAGTTGGAGCGTGAATATGAATGCGGTCGGTCCGGCCGCAGCGGCTTGCACCACCCCGTGAGGACTGGGGGACATGGGGCCTTGAATATTCTGGGCTTCGGTTCTGGACCAACAACAGGGATCTATGGCTCATCCACACTCTGGGGGCCCATCCAGGACCCTTGAACAGTAATAATGGGTGCGACCATCAAGGACTAATGAAGATAGGCACTACAAGACCCACTAGACATTGCGTTTTACTCACCTGAGTGATAAATTAATGTGGGCGTGTCTATAACGCACAATCTCTTTGTCGAAGCCTCTGATGAGGGCGGATGCCCAGAAACGCGTCAGGCAATAATTGACGACATGAGGACTGAAAGGAAACGGAGTGCGAGTTGAGCTTTTACCCAAAGACGTTGTTGGTGGGTGCTGCCGCGCCGGAGGGCAAGTTGGAGCGTGAATATGAATGCGGTCGGTCCGGCCGCAGCGGCTTGCACCACCCCGTGAGGATTGGGGGCCATGGGGCCTTGAATATTCTGGGCTTCGGTTCTGGACCAACAACAGGGATCTATGGCTCATCCACACTCTGGGGGCCCATCCAGGACCCTTGAACAGTAATAATGGGTGCGACCATCAAGGACTAATGAAGATAGGCACTACAAGACCCACTAGACATTGCGTTTTACTCACCTGAGTGATAAATTAATGTGGGCGTGTCTATAACGCACAATCTCTTTGTCGAAGCCTCTGATGAGGGCGGATGCCCAGAAACGCGTCAGGCAATAATTGACGACATGAGGACTGAAAGGAAACGGAGTGCGAGTTGAGCTTTTACCCAAAGACGTTGTTGGTGGGTGCTGCCGCGCCGGAGGGCAAGTTGGAGCGTGAATATGAATGCGGTCGGTCCGGCCGCAGCGGCTTGCACCACCCCGTGAGGACTGGGGGCCATGGGGCCTTGAATATTCTGGGCTTCGGTTCTGGACCAACAACAGGGATCTATGGCTCATCCACACTCTGGGGGCCCATCCAGGACCCTTGAACAGTAATAATGGGTGCGACCATCAAGGACTAATGAAGATAGGCACTACAAGACCCACTAGACATTGCGTTTTACTCACCTGAGTGATAAATTAATGTGGGCGTGTCTATAACGCACAATCTCTTTGTCGAAGCCTCTGATGAGGGCGGATGCCCAGAAACGCGTCAGGCAATAATTGACGACATGAGGACTGAAAGGAAACGGAGTGCGAGTTGAGCTTTTACCCAAAGACGTTGTTGGTGGGTGCTGCCGCACCGGAGGGCAAGTTGGAGCGTGAATATGAATGCGGTCGGTCCGGCCGCAGCGGCTTGCACCACCCCGTGAGGACTGGGGGCCATGGGGCCTTGAATATTCTGGGCTTCGGTTCTGGACCAACAACAGGGATCTATGGCTCATCCACACTCTGGGGGCCCATCCAGGACCCTTGAACAGTAATAATGGGTGCGACCATCAAGGACTAATGAAGATAGGCACTACAAGACCCACTAGACATTGCGTTTTACTCACCTGAGTGATAAATTAATGTGGGCGTGTCTATAACGCACAATCTCTTTGTCGAAGCCTCTGATGAGGGCGGATGCCCAGAAACGCGTCAGGCAATAATTGACGACATGAGGACTGAAAGGAAACGGAGTGCGAGTTGAGCTTTTACCCAAAGACGTTGTTGGTGGGTGCTGCCGCGCCGGAGGGCAAGTTGGAGCGTGAATATGAATGCGGTCGGTCCGGCCGCAGCGGCTTGCACCACCCCGTGAGGATTGGGGGCCATGGGGCCTTGAATATTCTGGGCTTCGGTTCTGGACCAACAACAGGGATCTATGGCTCATCCACACTCTGGGGGCCCATCCAGGACCCTTGAACAGTAATAATGGGTGCGACCATCAAGGACTAATGAAGATAGGCACTACAAGACCCACTAGACATTGCGTTTTACTCACCTGAGTGATAAATTAATGTGGGCGTGTCTATAACGCACAATCTCTTTGTCGAAGCCTCTGATGAGGGCGGATGCCCAGAAACGCGTCAGGCAATAATTGACGACATGAGGACTGAAAGGAAACGGAGTGCGAGTTGAGCTTTTACCCAAAGACGTTGTTGGTGGGTGCTGCCGCGCCGGAGGGCAAGTTGGAGCGTGAATATGAATGCGGTCGGTCCGGCCGCAGCGGCTTGCACCACCCCGTGAGGACTGGGGGCCATGGGGCCTTGAATATTCTGGGCTTCGGTTCTGGACCAACAACAGGGATCTATGGCTCATCCACACTCTGGGGGCCCATCCAGGACCCTTGAACAGTAATAATGGGTGCGACCATCAAGGACTAATGAAGATAGGCACTACAAGACCCACTAGACATTGCGTTTTACTCACCTGAGTGATAAATTCATGTGGGCGTGTCTATAACGCACAATCTCTTTGTCGAAGCCTCTGATGAGGGCGGATGCCCAGAAACGCGTCAGGCAATAATTGACGACATGAGGACTGAAAGGAAACGGAGTGCGAGTTGAGCTTTTACCCAAAGACGTTGTTGGTGGGTGCTGCCGCGCCGGAGGGCAAGTTGGAGCGTGAATATGAATGCGGTCGGTCCGGCCGCAGCGGCTTGCACCACCCCGTGAGGACTGGGGGCCATGGGGCCTTGAATATTCTGGGCTTCGGTTCTGGACCAACAACAGGGATCTATGGCTCATCCACACTCTGGGGGCCCATCCAGGACCCTTGAACAGTAATAATGGGTGCGACCATCAAGGACTAATGAAGATAGGCACTACAAGACCCACTAGACATTGCGTTTTACTCACCTGAGTGATAAATTAATGTGGGCGTGTCTATAACGCACAATCTCTTTGTCGAAGCCTCTGATGAGGGCGGATGCCCAGAAACGCGTCAGGCAATAATTGACGACATGAGGACTGAAAGGAAACGGAGTGCGAGTTGAGCTTTTACCCAAAGACGTTGTTGGTGGGTGCTGCCGCGCCGGAGGGCAAGTTGGAGCGTGAATATGAATGCGGTCGGTCCGGCCGCAGCGGCTTGCACCACCCCGTGAGGACTGGGGGCCATGGGGCCTTGAATATTCTGGGCTTCGGTTCTGGACCAACAACAGGGATCTATGGCTCATCCACACTCTGGGGGCCCATCCAGGACCCTTGAACAGTAATAATGGGTGCGACCATCAAGGACTAATGAAGATAGGCACTACAAGACCCACTAGACATTGCGTTTTACTCACCTGAGTGATAAATTAATGTGGGCGTGTCTATAACGCACAATCTCTTTGTCGAAGCCTCTGATGAGGGCGGATGCCCAGAAACGCGTCAGGCAATAATTGACGACATGAGGACTGAAAGGAAACGGAGTGCGAGTTGAGCTTTTACCCAAAGACGTTGTTGGTGGGTGCTGCCGCGCCGGAGGGCAAGTTGGAGCGTGAATATGAATGCGGTCGGTCCGGCCGCAGCGGCTTGCACCACCCCGTGAGGATTGGGGGCCATGGGGCCTTGAATATTCTGGGCTTCGGTTCTGGACCAACAACAGGGATCTATGGCTCATCCACACTCTGGGGGCCCATCCAGGACCCTTGAACAGTAATAATGGGTGCGACCATCAAGGACTAATGAAGATAGGCACTACAAGACCCACTAGACATTGCGTTTTACTCACCTGAGTGATAAATTAATGTGGGCGTGTCTATAACGCACAATCTCTTTGTCGAAGCCTCTGATGAGGGCGGATGCCCAGAAACGCGTCAGGCAATAATTGACGACATGAGGACTGAAAGGAAACGGAGTGCGAGTTGAGCTTTTACCCAAAGACGTTGTTGGTGGGTGCTGCCGCGCCGGAGGGCAAGTTGGAGCGTGAATATGAATGCGGTCGGTCCGGCCGCAGCGGCTTGCACCACCCCGTGAGGACTGGGGGCCATGGGGCCTTGAATATTCTGGGCTTCGGTTCTGGACCAACAACAGGGATCTATGGCTCATCCACACTCTGGGGGCCCATCCAGGACCCTTGAACAGTAATAATGGGTGCGACCATCAAGGACTAATGAAGATAGGCACTACAAGACCCACTAGACATTGCGTTTTACTCACCTGAGTGATAAATTAATGTGGGCGTGTCTATAACGCACAATCTCTTTGTCGAAGCCTCTGATGAGGGCGGATGCCCAGAAACGCGTCAGGCAATAATTGACAACATGAGGACTGAAATGAAACGGAGTGCGAGTTGAGCTTTTACCCAAAGACGTTGTTGGTGGGTGCTGCCGCGCCGGAGGGCAAGTTGGAGCGTGAATATGAATGCGGTCGGTCCGGCCGCAGCGGCTTGCACCACCCCGTGAGGACTGGGGGCCATGGGGCCTTGAATATTCTGGGCTTCGGTTCTGGACCAACAACAGGGATCTATGGCTCATCCACACTCTGGGGGCCCATCCAGGACCCTTGAACAGTAATAATGGGTGCGACCATCAAGGACTAATGAAGATAGGCACTACAAGACCCACTAGACATTGCGTTTTACTCACCTGAGTGATAAATTAATGTGGGCGTGTCTATAACGCACAATCTCTTTGTCGAAGCCTCTGATGAGGGCGGATGCCCAGAAACGCGTCAGGCAATAATTGACGACATGAGGACTGAAAGGAAACGGAGTGCGAGTTGAGCTTTTACCCAAAGACGTTGTTGGTGGGTGCTGCCGCGCCGGAGGGCAAGTTGGAGCGTGAATATGAATGCGGTCGGTCCGGCCGCAGCGGCTTGCACCACCCCGTGAGGAATGGGGGCCATGGGGCCTTGAATATTCTGGGCTTCGGTTCTTGACCAACAACAGGGATCTATGGCTCATCCACACTCTGGGGGCCCATCCAGGACCCTTGAACAGTAATAATGGGTGCGACCATCAAGGACTAATGAAGATAGGCACTACAAGACCCACTAGACATTGCGTTTTACTCACCTGAGTGATAAATTAATGTGGGCGTGTCTATAACGCACAATCTCTTTGTCGAAGCCTCTGATGAGGGCGGATGCCCAGAAACGCGTCAGGCAATAATTGACGACATGAGGACTGAAAGGAAACGGAGTGCGAGTTGAGCTTTTACCCAAAGACGTTGTTGGTGGGTGCTGCCGCGCCGGAGGGCAAGTTGGAGCGTGAATATGAATGCGGTCGGTCCGGCCGCAGCGGCTTGCACCACCCCATGAGGACTGGGGGCCATGGGGCCTTGAATATTCTGGGCTTCGGTTCTGGACCAACAACAGGGATCTATGGCTCATCCACACTCTGGGGGCCCATCCAGGACCCTTGAACAGTAATAATGGGTGCGACCATCAAGGACTAATGAAGATAGGCACTACAAGACCCACTAGACATTGCGTTTTACTCACCTGAGTGATAAATTAATGTGGGCGTGTCTATAACGCACAATCTCTTTGTCGAAGCCTCTGATGAGGGCGGATGCCCAGAAACGCGTCAGGCAATAATTGACGACATGAGGACTGAAAGGAAACGGAGTGCGAGTTGAGCTTTTACCCAAAGACGTTGTTGGTGGGTGCTGCCGCGCCGGAGGGCAAGTTGGAGCGTGAATATGAATGCGGTCGGTCCGGCCGCAGCGGCTTGCACCACCCCGTGAGGACTGGGGGCCATGGGGCCTTGAATATTCTGGGATTCGGTTCTGGACCAACAACAGGGATCTATGGCTCATCCACACTCTGGGGGCCCATCCAGGACCCTTGAACAGTAATAATGGGTGCGACCATCAAGGACTAATGAAGATAGGCACTACAAGACCCACTAGACATTGCGTTTTACTCACCTGAGTGATAAATTAATGTGGGCGTGTCTATAACGCACAATCTCTTTGTCGAAGCCTCTGATGAGGGCGGATGCCCAGAAACGCGTCAGGCAATAATTGACGACATGAGGACTGAAAGGAAACGGAGTGCGAGTTGAGCTTTTACCCAAAGACGTTGTTGGTGGGTGCTGCCGCGCCGGAGGGCAAGTTGGAGCGTGAATATGAATGCGGTCGGTCCGGCCGCAGCGGCTTGCACCACCCCGTGAGGACTGGGGGCCATGGGGCCTTGAATATTCTGGGCTTCGGTTCTGGACCAACAACAGGGATCTATGGCTCATCCACACTCTGGGGGCCCATCCAGGACCCTTGAACAGTAATAATGGGTGCGACCATCAAGGACTAATGAAGATAGGCACTACAAGACCCACTAGACATTGCGTTTTACTCACCTGAGTGATAAATTAATGTGGGCGTGTCTATAACGCACAATCTCTTTGTCGAAGCCTCTGATGAGGGCGGATGCCCAGAAACGCGTCAGGCAATAATTGACGACATGAGGACTGAAAGGAAACGGAGTGCGAGTTGAGCTTTTACCCAAAGACGTTGTTGGTGGGTGCTGCCGCGCCGGAGGGCAAGTTGGAGCGTGAATATGAATGCGGTCGGTCCGGCCGCAGCGGCTTGCACCACCCCGTGAGGACTGGGGGCCATGGGGCCTTGAATATTCTGGGCTTCGGTTCTGGACCAACAACAGGGATCTATGGCTCATCCACACTCTGGGGGCCCATCCAGGACCCTTGAACAGTAATAATGGGTGCGACCATCAAGGACTAATGAAGATAGGCACTACAAGACCCACTAGACATTGCGTTTTACTCACCTGAGTGATAAATTAATGTGGGCGTGTCTATAACGCACAATCTCTTTGTCGAAGCCTCTGATGAGGGCGGATGCCCAGAAACGCGTCAGGCAATAATTGACGACATGAGGACTGAAAGGAAACGGAGTGCGAGTTGAGCTTTTACCCAAAGACGTTGTTGGTGGGTGCTGCCGCGCCGGAGGGCAAGTTGGAGCGTGAATATGAATGCGGTCGGTCCGGCCGCAGCGGCTTGCACCACCCCGTGAGGACTGGGGGCCATGGGGCCTTGAATATTCTGGGCTTCGGTTCTGGACCAACAACAGGGATCTATGGCTCATCCACACTCTGGGGGCCCATCCAGGACCCTTGAACAGTAATAATGGGTGCGACCATCAAGGACTAATGAAGATAGGCACTACAAGACCCACTAGACATTGCGTTTTACTCACCTGAGTGATAAATTAATGTGGGCGTGTCTATAACGCACAATCTCTTTGTCGAAGCCTCTGATGAGGGCGGATGCCCAGAAACGCGTCAGGCAATAATTGACGACATGAGGACTGAAAGGAAACGGAGTGCGAGTTGAGCTTTTACCCAAAGACGTTGTTGGTGGGTGCTGCCGCGCCGGAGGGCAAGTTGGAGCGTGAATATGAATGCGGTCGGTCCGGCCGCAGCGGCTTGCACCACCCCGTGAGGACTGGGGGCCATGGGGCCTTGAATATTCTGGGCTTCGGTTCTGGACCAACAACAGGGATCTATTGCTCATCCACACTCTGGGGGCCCATCCAGGACCCTTGAACAGTAATAATGGGTGCGACCATCAAGGACTAATGAAGATAGGCACTACAAGACCCACTAGACATTGCGTTTTACTCACCTGAGTGATAAATTAATGTGGGCGTGTCTATAACGCACAATCTCTTTGTCGAAGCCTCTGATGAGGGCGGATGCCCAGAAACGCGTCAGGCAATAATTGACGACATGAGGACTGAAAGGAAACGGAGTGCGAGTTGAGCTTTTACCCAAAGACGTTGTTGGTGGGTGCTGCCGCGCCGGAGGGCAAGTTGGAGCGTGAATATGAATGCGGTCGGTCCGGCCGCAGCGGCTTCCACCACCCCGTGAGGATTGGGGGCCATGGGGCCTTGAATATTCTGGGCTTCGGTTCTGGACCAACAACAGGGATCTATGGCTCATCCACACTCTGGGGGCCCATCCAGGACCCTTGAACAGTAATAATGGGTGCGACCATCAAGGACTAATGAAGATAGGCACTACAAGACCCAGTAGACATTGCGTTTTACTCACCTGAGTGATAAATTAATGTGGGCGTGTCTATAACGCACAATCTCTTTGTCGAAGCCTCTGATGAGGGCGGATGCCCAGAAACGCGTCAGGCAATAATTGACGACATGAGGACTGAAAGGAAACGGAGTGCGAGTTGAGCTTTTACCCAAAGACGTTGTTGGTGGGTGCTGCCGCGCCGGAGGGCAAGTTGGAGCGTGAATATGAATGCGGTCGGTCCGGCCGCAGCAGCTTGCACCACCCCGTGAGGACTGGGGGCCATGGGGCCTTGAATATTCTGGGCTTCGGTTCTGGACCAACAACAGGGATCTATGGCTCATCCACACTCTGGGGGCCCATCCAGGACCCTTGAACAGTAATAATGGGTGCGACCATCAAGGACTAATGAAGATAGGCACTACAAGACCCACTAGACATTGCGTTTTACTCACCTGAGTGATAAATTAATGTGGGCGTGTCTATAACGCACAATCTCTTTGTCGAAGCCTCTGATGAGGGCGGATGCCCAGAAACGCGTCAGGCAATAATTGACGACATGAGGACTGAAAGGAAACGGAGTGCGAGTTGAGCTTTTACCCAAAGACGTTGTTGGTGGGTGCTGCCGCGCCGGAGGGCAAGTTGGAGCGTGAATATGAATGCGGTCGGTCCGGCCGCAGCGGCTTGCACCACCCCGTGAGGACTGGGGGCCATGGGGCCTTGAATATTCTGGGCTTCGGTTCTGGACCAACAACAGGGATCTATGGCTCATCCACACTCTGGGGGCCCATCCAGGACCCTTGAACAGTAATAATGGGTGCGACCATCAAGGACTAATGAAGATAGGCACTACAAGACCCACTAGACATTGCGTTTTACTCACCTGAGTGATAAATTAATGTGGGCGTGTCTATAACGCACAATCTCTTTGTCGAAGCCTCTGATGAGGGCGGATGCCCAGAAACGCGTCAGGCAATAATTGACGACATGAGGACTGAAAGGAAACGGAGTGCGAGTTGAGCTTTTACCCAAAGACATTGTTGGTGGGTGCTGCCGCGCCGGAGGGCAAGTTGGAGCGTGAATATGAATGCGGTCGGTCCGGCCGCAGCGGCTTGCACCACCCCGTGAGGATTGGGGGCCATGGGGCCTTGAATATTCTGGGCTTCGGTTCTGGACCAACAACAGGGATCTATGGCTCATCCACACTCTGGGGGCCCATCCAGGACCCTTGAACAGTAATAATGGGTGCGACCATCAAGGACTAATGAAGATAGGCACTACAAGACCCACTAGACATTGCGTTTTACTCACCTGAGTGATAAATTAATGTGGGCGTGTCTATAACGCACAATCTCTTTGTCGAAGCCTCTGATGAGGGCGGATGCCCAGAAACGCGTCAGGCAATAATTGACGACATGAGGACTGAAAGGAAACGGAGTGCGAGTTGAGCTTTTACCCAAAGACGTTGTTGGTGGGTGCTGCCGCGCCGGAGGGCAAGTTGGAGCGTGAATATGAATGCGGTCGGTCCGGCCGCAGCGGCTTGCACCACCCCGTGAGGACTGGGGGCCATGGGGCCTTGAATATTCTGGGCTTCGGTTCTGGACCAACAACAGGGATCTATGGCTCATCCACACTCTGGGGGCCCATCCAGGACCCTTGAACAGTAATAATGGGTGCGACCATCAAGGACTAATGAAGATAGGCACTACAAGACCCACTAGACATTGCGTTTTACTCACCTGAGTGATAAATTAATGTGGGCGTGTCTATAACGCACAATCTCTTTGTCGAAGCCTCTGATGAGGGCGGATGCCCAGAAACGCGTCAGGCAATAATTGACGACATGAGGACTGAAAGGAAACGGAGTGCGAGTTGAGCTTTTACCCAAAGACGTTGTTGGTGGGTGCTGCCGCGCCGGAGGGCAAGTTGGAGCGTGAATATGAATGCGGTCGGTCCGGCCGCAGCGGCTTGCACCACCCCGTGAGGACTGGGGGCCATGGGGCCTTGAATATTCTGGGCTTCGGTTCTGGACCAACAACAGGGATCTATGGCTCATCCACACTCTGGGGGCCCATCCAGGACCCTTGAACAGTAATAATGGGTGCGACCATCAAGGACTAATGAAGATAGGCACTACAAGACCCACTAGACATTGCGTTTTACTCACCTGAGTGATAAATTAATGTGGGCGTGTCTATAACGCACAATCTCTTTGTCGAAGCCTCTGATGAGGGCGGATGCCCAGAAACGCGTCAGGCAATAATTGACGACATGAGGACTGAAAGGAAACGGAGTGCGAGTTGAGCTTTTACCCAAAGACGTTGTTGGTGGGTGCTGCCGCGCCGGAGGGCAAGTTGGAGCGTGAATATGAATGCGGTCGGTCCGGCCGCAGCGGCTTGCACCACCCCGTGAGGACTGGGGGCCATGGGGCCTTGAATATTCTGGGCTTCGGTTCTGGACCAACAACAGGGATCTATGGCTCATCCACACTCTGGGGGCCCATCCAGGACCCTTGAACAGTAATAATGGGTGCGACCATCAAGGACTAATGAAGATAGGCACTACAAGACCCACTAGACATTGCGTTTTACTCACCTGAGTGATAAATTAATGTGGGCGTGTCTATAACGCACAATCTCTTTGTCGAAGCCTCTGATGAGGGCGGATGCCCAGAAACGCGTCAGGCAATAATTGACGACATGAGGACTGAAAGGAAACGGAGTGCGAGTTGAGCTTTTACCCAAAGACGTTGTTGGTGGGTGCTGCCGCGCCGGAGGGCAAGTTGGAGCGTGAATATGAATGCGGTCGGTCCGGCCGCAGCGGCTTGCACCACCCCGTGAGGACTGGGGGCCATGGGGCCTTGAATATTCTGGGCTTCGGTTCTGGACCAACAACAGGGATCTATGGCTCATCCACACTCTGGGGGCCCATCCAGGACCCTTGAACAGTAATAATGGGTGCGACCATCAAGGACTAATGAAGATAGGCACTACAAGACCCACTAGACATTGCGTTTTACTCACCTGAGTGATAAATTAATGTGGGCGTGTCTATAACGCACAATCTCTTTGTCGAAGCCTCTGATGAGGGCGGATGCCCAGAAACGCGTCAGGCAATAATTGACGACATGAGGACTGAAAGGAAACGGAGTGCGAGTTGAGCTTTTACCCAAAGACGTTGTTGGTGGGTGCTGCCGCGCCGGAGGGCAAGTTGGAGCGTGAATATGAATGCGGTCGGTCCGGCCGCAGCGGCTTGCACCACCCCGTGAGGACTGGGGGCCATGGGGCCTTGAATATTCTGGGCTTCGGTTCTGGACCAACAACAGGGATCTATGGCTCATCCACACTCTGGGGGCCCATCCAGGACCCTTGAACAGTAATAATGGGTGCGACCATCAAGGACTAATGAAGATAGGCACTACAAGACCCACTAGACATTGCGTTTTACTCACCTGAGTGATAAATTAATGTGGGCGTGTCTATAACGCACAATCTCTTTGTCGAAGCCTCTGATGAGGGCGGATGCCCAGAAACGCGTCAGGCAATAATTGACGACATGAGGACTGAAAGGAAACGGAGTGCGAGTTGAGCTTTTACCCAAAGACGTTGTTGGTGGGTGCTGCCGCGCCGGAGGGCAAGTTGGAGCGTGAATATGAATGCGGTCGGTCCGGCCGCAGCGGCTTGCACCACCCCGTGAGGACTGGGGGCCATGGGGCCTTGAATATTCTGGGCTTCGGTTCTGGACCAACAACAGGGATCTATGGCTCATCCACACTCTGGGGGCCCATCCAGGACCCTTGAACAGTAATAATGGGTGCGACCATCAAGGACTAATGAAGATAGGCACTACAAGACCCACTAGACATTGCGTTTTACTCACCTGAGTGATAAATTAATGTGGGCGTGTCTATAACGCACAATCTCTTTGTCGAAGCCTCTGATGAGGGCGGATGCCCAGAAACGCGTCAGGCAATAATTGACGACATGAGGACTGAAAGGAAACGGAGTGCGAGTTGAGCTTTTACCCAAAGACGTTGTTGGTGGGTGCTGCCGCGCCGGAGGGCAAGTTGGAGCGTGAATATGAATGCGGTCGGTCCGGCCGCAGCGGCTTGCACCACCCCGTGAGGACTGGGGGCCATGGGGCCTTGAATATTCTGGGCTTCGGTTCTGGACCAACAACAGGGATCTATGGCTCATCCACACTCTGGGGGCCCATCCAGGACCCTTGAACAGTAATAATGGGTGCGACCATCAAGGACTAATGAAGATAGGCACTACAAGACCCACTAGACATTGCGTTTTACTCACCTGAGTGATAAATTAATGTGGGCGTGTCTATAACGCACAATCTCTTTGTCGAAGCCTCTGATGAGGGCGGATGCCCAGAAACGCGTCAGGCAATAATTGACGACATGAGGACTGAAAGGAAACGGAGTGCGAGTTGAGCTTTTACCCAAAGACGTTGTTGGTGGGTGCTGCCGCGCCGGAGGGCAAGTTGGAGCGTGAATATGAATGCGGTCGGTCCGGCCGCAGCGGCTTGCACCACCCCGTGAGGACTGGGGGCCATGGGGCCTTGAATATTCTGGGCTTCGGTTCTGGACCAACAACAGGGATCTATGGCTCATCCACACTCTGGGGGCCCATCCAGGACCCTTGAACAGTAATAATGGGTGCGACCATCAAGGACTAATGAAGATAGGCACTACAAGACCCACTAGACATTGCGTTTTACTCACCTGAGTGATAAATTAATGTGGGCGTGTCTATAACGCACAATCTCTTTGTCGAAGCCTCTGATGAGGGCGGATGCCCAGAAACGCGTCAGGCAATAATTGACGACATGAGGACTGAAAGGAAACGGAGTGCGAGTTGAGCTTTTACCCAAAGACGTTGTTGGTGGGTGCTGCCGCGCCGGAGGGCAAGTTGGAGCGTGAATATGAATGCGGTCGGTCCGGCCGCAGCGGCTTGCACCACCCCGTGAGGACTGGGGGCCATGGGGCCTTGAATATTCTGGGCTTCGGTTCTGGACCAACAACAGGGATCTATGGCTCATCCACACTCTGGGGGCCCATCCAGGACCCTTGAACAGTAATAATGGGTGCGACCATCAAGGACTAATGAAGATAGGCACTACAAGACCCACTAGACATTGCGTTTTACTCACCTGAGTGATAAATTAATGTGGGCGTGTCTATAACGCACAATCTCTTTGTCGAAGCCTCTGATGAGGGCGGATGCCCAGAAACGCGTCAGGCAATAATTGACGACATGAGGACTGAAAGGAAACGGAGTGCGAGTTGAGCTTTTACCCAAAGACGTTGTTGGTGGGTGCTGCCGCGCCGGAGGGCAAGTTGGAGCGTGAATATGAATGCGGTCGGTCCGGCCGCAGCGGCTTGCACCACCCCGTGAGGACTGGGGGCCATGGGGCCTTGAATATTCTGGGCTTCGGTTCTGGACCAACAACAGGGATCTATGGCTCATCCACACTCTGGGGGCCCATCCAGGACCCTTGAACAGTAATAATGGGTGCGACCATCAAGGACTAATGAAGATAGGCACTACAAGACCCACTAGACATTGCGTTTTACTCACCTGAGTGATAAATTAATGTGGGCGTGTCTATAACGCACAATCTCTTTGTCGAAGCCTCTGATGAGGGCGGATGCCCAGAAACGCGTCAGGCAATAATTGACGACATGAGGACTGAAAGGAAACGGAGTGCGAGTTGAGCTTTTACCCAAAGACGTTGTTGGTGGGTGCTGCCGCGCCGGAGGGCAAGTTGGAGCGTGAATATGAATGCGGTCGGTCCGGCCGCAGCGGCTTGCACCACCCCGTGAGGAATGGGGGCCATGGGGCCTTGAATATTCTGGGCTTCGGTTCTTGACCAACAACAGGGATCTATGGCTCATCCACACTCTGGGGGCCCATCCAGGACCCTTGAACAGTAATAATGGGTGCGACCATCAAGGACTAATGAAGATAGGCACTACAAGACCCACTAGACATTGCGTTTTACTCACCTGAGTGATAAATTAATGTGGGCGTGTCTATAACGCACAATCTCTTTGTCGAAGCCTCTGATGAGGGCGGATGCCCAGAAACGCGTCAGGCAATAATTGACGACATGAGGACTGAAAGGAAACGGAGTGCGAGTTGAGCTTTTACCCAAAGACGTTGTTGGTGGGTGCTGCCGCGCCGGAGGGCAAGTTGGAGCGTGAATATGAATGCGGTCGGTCCGGCCGCAGCGGCTTGCACCACCCCGTGAGGACTGGGGGCCATGGGGCCTTGAATATTCTGGGCTTCGGTTCTGGACCAACAACAGGGATCTATGGCTCATCCACACTCTGGGGGCCCATCCAGGACCCTTGAACAGTAATAATGGGTGCGACCATCAAGGACTAATGAAGATAGGCACTACAAGACCCACTAGACATTGCGTTTTACTCACCTGAGTGATAAATTAATGTGGGCGTGTCTATAACGCACAATCTCTTTGTCGAAGCCTCTGATGAGGGCGGATGCCCAGAAACGCGTCAGGCAATAATTGACGACATGAGGACTGAAAGGAAACGGAGTGCGAGTTGAGCTTTTACCCAAAGACGTTGTTGGTGGGTGCTGCCGCGCCGGAGGGCAAGTTGGAGCGTGAATATGAATGCGGTCGGTCCGGCCGCAGCGGCTTGCACCACCCCGTGAGGACTGGGGGCCATGGGGCCTTGAATATTCTGGGCTTCGGTTCTGGACCAACAACAGGGATCTATGGCTCATCCACACTCTGGGGGCCCATCCAGGACCCTTGAACAGTAATAATGGGTGCGACCATCAAGGACTAATGAAGATAGGCACTACAAGACCCACTAGACATTGCGTTTTACTCACCTGAGTGATAAATTAATGTGGGCGTGTCTATAACGCACAATCTCTTTGTCGAAGCCTCTGATGAGGGCGGATGCCCAGAAACGCGTCAGGCAATAATTGACGACATGAGGACTGAAAGGAAACGGAGTGCGAGTTGAGCTTTTACCCAAAGACGTTGTTGGTGGGTGCTGCCGCGCCGGAGGGCAAGTTGGAGCGTGAATATGAATGCGGTCGGTCCGGCCGCAGCGGCTTGCACCACCCCGTGAGGACTGGGGGCCATGGGGCCTTGAATATTCTGGGCTTCGGTTCTGGACCAACAACAGGGATCTATGGCTCATCCACACTCTGGGGGCCCATCCAGGACCCTTGAACAGTAATAATGGGTGCGACCATCAAGGACTAATGAAGATAGGCACTACAAGACCCACTAGACATTGCGTTTTACTCACCTGAGTGATAAATTAATGTGGGCGTGTCTATAACGCACAATCTCTTTGTCGAAGCCTCTGATGAGGGCGGATGCCCAGAAACGCGTCAGGCAATAATTGACGACATGAGGACTGAAAGGAAACGGAGTGCGAGTTGAGCTTTTACCCAAAGACGTTGTTGGTGGGTGCTGCCGCGCCGGAGGGCAAGTTGGAGCGTGAATATGAATGCGGTCGGTCCGGCCGCAGCGGCTTGCACCACCCCGTGAGGACTGGGGGCCATGGGGCCTTGAATATTCTGGGCTTCGGTTCTGGACCAACAACAGGGATCTATGGCTCATCCACACTCTGGGGGCCCATCCAGGACCCTTGAACAGTAATAATGGGTGCGACCATCAAGGACTAATGAAGATAGGCACTACAAGACCCACTAGACATTGCGTTTTACTCACCTGAGTGATAAATTAATGTGGGCGTGTCTATAACGCACAATCTCTTTGTCGAAGCCTCTGATGAGGGCGGATGCCCAGAAACGCGTCAGGCAATAATTGACGACATGAGGACTGAAAGGAAACGGAGTGCGAGTTGAGCTTTTACCCAAAGACGTTGTTGGTGGGTGCTGCCGCGCCGGAGGGCAAGTTGGAGCGTGAATATGAATGCGGTCGGTCCGGCCGCAGCGGCTTGCACCACCCCGTGAGGATTGGGGGCCATGGGGCCTTGAATATTCTGGGCTTCGGTTCTGGACCAACAACAGGGATCTATGGCTCATCCACACTCTGGGGGCCCATCCAGGACCCTTGAACAGTAATAATGGGTGCGACCATCAAGGACTAATGAAGATAGGCACTACAAGACCCACTAGACATTGCGTTTTACTCACCTGAGTGATAAATTAATGTGGGCGTGTCTATAACGCACAATCTCTTTGTCGAAGCCTCTGATGAGGGCGGATGCCCAGAAACGCGTCAGGCAATAATTGACGACATGAGGACTGAAAGGAAACGGAGTGCGAGTTGAGCTTTTACCCAAAGACGTTGTTGGTGGGTGCTGCCGCGCCGGAGGGCAAGTTGGAGCGTGAATATGAATGCGGTCGGTCCGGCCGCAGCGGCTTGCACCACCCCGTGAGGACTGGGGGCCATGGGGCCTTGAATATTCTGGGCTTCGGTTCTGGACCAACAACAGGGATCTATGGCTCATCCACACTCTGGGGGCCCATCCAGGACCCTTGAACAGTAATAATGGGTGCGACCATCAAGGACTAATGAAGATAGGCACTACAAGACCCACTAGACATTGCGTTTTACTCACCTGAGTGATAAATTAATGTGGGCGTGTCTATAACGCACAATCTCTTTGTCGAAGCCTCTGATGAGGGCGGATGCCCAGAAACGCGTCAGGCAATAATTGACGACATGAGGACTGAAAGGAAACGGAGTGCGAGTTGAGCTTTTACCCAAAGACGTTGTTGGTGGGTGCTGCCGCGCCGGAGGGCAAGTTGGAGCGTGAATATGAATGCGGTCGGTCCGGCCGCAGCGGCTTGCACCACCCCGTGAGGACTGGGGGCCATGGGGCCTTGAATATTCTGGGCTTCGGTTCTGGACCAACAACAGGGATCTATGGCTCATCCACACTCTGGGGGCCCATCCAGGACCCTTGAACAGTAATAATGGGTGCGACCATCAAGGACTAATGAAGATAGGCACTACAAGACCCACTAGACATTGCGTTTTACTCACCTGAGTGATAAATTAATGTGGGCGTGTCTATAACACACAATCTCTTTGTCGAAGCCTCTGATGAGGGCGGATGCCCAGAAACGCGTCAGGCAATAATTGACGACATGAGGACTGAAAGGAAACGGAGTGCGAGTTGAGCTTTTACCCAAAGACGTTGTTGGTGGGTGCTGCCGCGCCGGAGGGCAAGTTGGAGCGTGAATATGAATGCGGTCGGTCCGGCCGCAGCGGCTTGCACCACCCCGTGAGGACTGGGGGCCATGGGGCCTTGAATATTCTGGGCTTCGGTTCTGGACCAACAACAGGGATCTATGGCTCATCCACACTCTGGGGGCCCATCCAGGACCCTTGAACAGTAATAATGGGTGCGACCATCAAGGACTAATGAAGATAGGCACTACAAGACCCACTAGACATTGCGTTTTACTCACCTGAGTGATAAATTAATGTGGGCGTGTCTATAACGCACAATCTCTTTGTCGAAGCCTCTGATGAGGGCGGATGCCCAGAAACGCGTCAGGCAATAATTGACGACATGAGGACTGAAAGGAAACGGAGTGCGAGTTGAGCTTTTACCCAAAGACGTTGTTGGTGGGTGCTGCTGCGCCGGAGGGCAAGTTGGAGCGTGAATATGAATGCGGTCGGTCCGGCCGCAGCGGCTTGCACCACCCCGTGAGGACTGGGGGCCATTGGGCCTTGAATATTCTGGGCTTCGGTTCTGGACCAACAACAGGGATCTATGGCTCATCCACACTCTGGGGGCCCATCCAGGACCCTTGAACAGTAATAATGGGTGCGACCATCAAGGACTAATGAAGATAGGCACTACAAGACCCACTAGACATTGCGTTTTACTCACCTGAGTGATAAATTAATGTGGGCGTGTCTATAACGCACAATCTCTTTGTCGAAGCCTCTGATGAGGGCGGATGCCCAGAAACGCGTCAGGCAATAATTGACGACATGAGGACTGAAAGGAAACGGAGTGCGAGTTGAGCTTTTACCCAAAGACGTTGTTGGTGGGTGCTGCCGCGCCGGAGGGCAAGTTGGAGCGTGAATATGAATGCGGTCGGTCCGGCCGCAGCGGCTTGCACCACCCCGTGAGGACTGGGGGCCATGGGGCCTTGAATATTCTGGGCTTCGGTTCTGGACCAACAACAGGGATCTATGGCTCATCCACACTCTGGGGGCCCATCCAGGACCCGTGAACAGTAATAATGGGTGCGACCATCAAGCACTAATGAAGATAGGCACTACAAGACCCACTAGACATTGCGTTTTACTCACCTGAGTGATAAATTAATGTGGGCGTGTCTATAACGCACAATCTCTTTGTCGAAGCCTCTGATGAGGGCGGATGCCCAGAAACGCGTCAGGCAATAATTGACGACATGAGGACTGAAAGGAAACGGAGTGCGAGTTGAGCTTTTACCCAAAGACGTTGTTGGTGGGTGCTGCCGCGCCGGAGGGCAAGTTGGAGCGTGAATATGAATGCGGTCGGTCCGGCCGCAGCGGCTTGCACCACCCCGTGAGGAATGGGGGCCATGGGGCCTTGAATATTCTGGGCTTCGGTTCTTGACCAACAACAGGGATCTATGGCTCATCCACACTCTGGGGGCCCATCCAGGACCCTTGAACAGTAATAATGGGTGCGACCATCAAGGACTAATGAAGATAGGCACTACAAGACCCACTAGACATTGCGTTTTACTCACCTGAGTGATAAATTAATGTGGGCGTGTCTATAACGCACAATCTCTTTGTCGAAGCCTCTGATGAGGGCGGATGCCCAGAAACGCGTCAGGCAATAATTGACGACATGAGGACTGAAAGGAAACGGAGTGCGAGTTGAGCTTTTACCCAAAGACGTTGTTGGTGGGTGCTGCCGCGCCGGAGGGCAAGTTGGAGCGTGAATATGAATGCGGTCGGTCCGGCCGCAGCGGCTTGCACCACCCCGTGAGGACTGGGGGCCATGGGGCCTTGAATATTCTGGGCTTCGGTTCTGGACCAACAACAGGGATCTATGGCTCATCCACACTCTGGGGGCCCATCCAGGACCCTTGAACAGTAATAATGGGTGCGACCATCAAGGACTAATGAAGATAGGCACTACAAGACCCACTAGACATTGCGTTTTACTCACCTGAGTGATAAATTAATGTGGGCGTGTCTATAACGCACAATCTCTTTGTCGAAGCCTCTGATGAGGGCGGATGCCCAGAAACGCGTCAGGCAATAATTGACGACATGAGGACTGAAAGGAAACGGAGTGCGAGTTGAGCTTTTACCCAAAGACGTTGTTGGTGGGTGCTGCCGCGCCGGAGGGCAAGTTGGAGCGTGAATATGAATGCGGTCGGTCCGGCCGCAGCGGCTTGCACCACCCCGTGAGGACTGGGGGCCATGGGGCCTTGAATATTCTGGGCTTCGGTTCTGGACCAACAACAGGGATCTATGGCTCATCCACACTCTGGGGGCCCATCCAGGACCCTTGAACAGTAATAATGGGTGCGACCATCAAGGACTAATGAAGATAGGCACTACAAGACCCACTAGACATTGCGTTTTACTCACCTGAGTGATAAATTAATGTGGGCGTGTCTATAACGCACAATCTCTTTGTCGAAGCCTCTGATGAGGGCGGATGCCCAGAAACGCGTCAGGCAATAATTGACGACATGAGGACTGAAAGGAAACGGAGTGCGAGTTGAGCTTTTACCCAAAGACGTTGTTGGTGGGTGCTGCCGCGCCGGAGGGCAAGTTGGAGCGTGAATATGAATGCGGTCGGTCCGGCCGCAGCGGCTTGCACCACCCCGTGAGGACTGGGGGCCATGGGGCCTTGAATATTCTGGGCTTCGGTTCTGGACCAACAACAGGGATCTATGGCTCATCCACACTCTGGGGGCCCATCCAGGACCCTTGAACAGTAATAATGGGTGCGACCATCAAGGACTAATGAAGATAGGCACTACAAGACCCACTAGACATTGCGTTTTACTCACCTGAGTGATAAATTAATGTGGGCGTGTCTATAACACACAATCTCTTTGTCGAAGCCTCTGATGAGGGCGGATGCCCAGAAACGCGTCAGGCAATAATTGACGACATGAGGACTGAAAGGAAACGGAGTGCGAGTTGAGCTTTTACCCAAAGACGTTGTTGGTGGGTGCTGCCGCGCCGGAGGGCAAGTTGGAGCGTGAATATGAATGCGGTCGGTCCGGCCGCAGCGGCTTGCACCACCCCGTGAGGACTGGGGGCCATGGGGCCTTGAATATTCTGGGCTTCGGTTCTGGACCAACAACAGGGATCTATGGCTCATCCACACTCTGGGGGCCCATCCAGGACCCTTGAACAGTAATAATGGGTGCGACCATCAAGGACTAATGAAGATAGGCACTACAAGACCCACTAGACATTGCGTTTTACTCACCTGAGTGATAAATTAATGTGGGCGTGTCTATAACGCACAATCTCTTTGTCGAAGCCTCTGATGAGGGCGGATGCCCAGAAACGCGTCAGGCAATAATTGACGACATGAGGACTGAAAGGAAACGGAGTGCGAGTTGAGCTTTTACCCAAAGACGTTGTTGGTGGGTGCTGCCGCGCCGGAGGGCAAGTTGGAGCGTGAATATGAATGCGGTCGGTCCGGCCGCAGCGGCTTGCACCACCCCGTGAGGACTGGGGGCCATTGGGCCTTGAATATTCTGGGCTTCGGTTCTGGACCAACAACAGGGATCTATGGCTCATCCACACTCTGGGGGCCCATCCAGGACCCTTGAACAGTAATAATGGGTGCGACCATCAAGGACTAATGAAGATAGGCACTACAAGACCCACTAGACATTGCGTTTTACTCACCTGAGTGATAAATTAATGTGGGCGTGTCTATAACGCACAATCTCTTTGTCGAAGCCTCTGATGAGGGCGGATGCCCAGAAATGCGTCAGGCAATAATTGACGACATGAGGACTGAAAGGAAACGGAGTGCGAGTTGAGCTTTTACCCAAAGACGTTGTTGGTGGGTGCTGCCGCGCCGGAGGGCAAGTTGGAGCGTGAATATGAATGCGGTCGGTCCGGCCGCAGCGGCTTGCACCACCCCGTGAGGACTGGGGGCCATGGGGCCTTGAATATTCTGGGCTTCGGTTCTGGACCAACAACAGGGATCTATGGCTCATCCACACTCTGGGGGCCCATCCAGGACCCGTGAACAGTAATAATGGGTGCGACCATCAAGCACTAATGAAGATAGGCACTACAAGACCCACTAGACATTGCGTTTTACTCACCTGAGTGATAAATTAATGTGGGCGTGTCTATAACGCACAATCTCTTTGTCGAAGCCTCTGATGAGGGCGGATGCCCAGAAACGCGTCAGGCAATAATTGACGACATGAGGACTGAAAGGAAACGGAGTGCGAGTTGAGCTTTTACCCAAAGACGTTGTTGGTGGGTGCTGCCGCGCCGGAGGGCAAGTTGGAGCGTGAATATGAATGCGGTCGGTCCGGCCGCAGCGGCTTGCACCACCCCGTGAGGAATGGGGGCCATGGGGCCTTGAATATTCTGGGCTTCGGTTCTTGACCAACAACAGGGATCTATGGCTCATCCACACTCTGGGGGCCCATCCAGGACCCTTGAACAGTAATAATGGGTGCGACCATCAAGGACTAATGAAGATAGGCACTACAAGACCCACTAGACATTGCGTTTTACTCACCTGAGTGATAAATTAATGTGGGCGTGTCTATAACGCACAATCTCTTTGTCGAAGCCTCTGATGAGGGCGGATGCCCAGAAACGCGTCAGGCAATAATTGACGACATGAGGACTGAAAGGAAACGGAGTGCGAGTTGAGCTTTTACCCAAAGACGTTGTTGGTGGGTGCTGCCGCGCCGGAGGGCAAGTTGGAGCGTGAATATGAATGCGGTCGGTCCGGCCGCAGCGGCTTGCACCACCCCGTGAGGACTGGGGGCCATGGGGCCTTGAATATTCTGGGCTTCGGTTCTGGACCAACAACAGGGATCTATGGCTCATCCACACTCTGGGGGCCCATCCAGGACCCTTGAACAGTAATAATGGGTGCGACCATCAAGGACTAATGAAGATAGGCACTACAAGACCCACTAGACATTGCGTTTTACTCACCTGAGTGATAAATTAATGTGGGCGTGTCTATAACGCACAATCTCTTTGTCGAAGCCTCTGATGAGGGCGGATGCCCAGAAACGCGTCAGGCAATAATTGACGACATGAGGACTGAAAGGAAACGGAGTGCGAGTTGAGCTTTTACCCAAAGACGTTGTTGGTGGGTGCTGCCGCGCCGGAGGGCAAGTTGGAGCGTGAATATGAATGCGGTCGGTCCGGCCGCAGCGGCTTGCACCACCCCGTGAGGACTGGGGGCCATGGGGCCTTGAATATTCTGGGCTTCGGTTCTGGACCAACAACAGGGATCTATGGCTCATCCACACTCTGGGGGCCCATCCAGGACCCTTGAACAGTAATAATGGGTGCGACCATCAAGGACTAATGAAGATAGGCACTACAAGACCCACTAGACATTGCGTTTTACTCACCTGAGTGATAAATTAATGTGGGCGTGTCTATAACGCACAATCTCTTTGTCGAAGCCTCTGATGAGGGCGGATGCCCAGAAACGCGTCAGGCAATAATTGACGACATGAGGACTGAAAGGAAACGGAGTGCGAGTTGAGCTTTTACCCAAAGACGTTGTTGGTGGGTGCTGCCGCGCCGGAGGGCAAGTTGGAGCGTGAATATGAATGCGGTCGGTCCGGCCGCAGCGGCTTGCACCACCCCGTGAGGACTGGGGGCCATGGGGCCTTGAATATTCTGGGCTTCGGTTCTGGACCAACAACAGGGATCTATGGCTCATCCACACTCTGGGGGCCCATCCAGGACCCTTGAACAGTAATAATGGGTGCGACCATCAAGGACTAATGAAGATAGGCACTACAAGACCCACTAGACATTGCGTTTTACTCACCTGAGTGATAAATTAATGTGGGCGTGTCTATAACGCACAATCTCTTTGTCGAAGCCTCTGATGAGGGCGGATGCCCAGAAACGCGTCAGGCAATAATTGACGACATGAGGACTGAAAGGAAACGGAGTGCGAGTTGAGCTTTTACCCAAAGACGTTGTTGGTGGGTGCTGCCGCGCCGGAGGGCAAGTTGGAGCGTGAATATGAATGCGGTCGGTCCGGCCGCAGCGGCTTGCACCACCCCGTGAGGACTGGGGGCCATGGGGCCTTGAATATTCTGGGCTTCGGTTCTGGACCAACAACAGGGATCTATGGCTCATCCACACTCTGGGGGCCCATCCAGGACCCTTGAACAGTAATAATGGGTGCGACCATCAAGGACTAATGAAGATAGGCACTACAAGACCCACTAGACATTGCGTTTTACTCACCTGAGTGATAAATTAATGTGGGCGTGTCTATAACGCACAATCTCTTTGTCGAAGCCTCTGATGAGGGCGGATGCCCAGAAACGCGTCAGGCAATAATTGACGACATGAGGACTGAAAGGAAACGGAGTGCGAGTTGAGCTTTTACCCAAAGACGTTGTTGGTGGGTGCTGCCGCGCCGGAGGGCAAGTTGGAGCGTGAATATGAATGCGGTCGGTCCGGCCGCAGCGGCTTGCACCACCCCGTGAGGACTGGGGGCCATGGGGCCTTGAATATTCTGGGCTTCGGTTCTGGACCAACAACAGGGATCTATGGCTCATCCACACTCTGGGGGCCCATCCAGGACCCTTGAACAGTAATAATGGGTGCGACCATCAAGGACTAATGAAGATAGGCACTACAAGACCCACTAGACATTGCGTTTTACTCACCTGAGTGATAAATTAATGTGGGCGTGTCTATAACGCACAATCTCTTTGTCGAAGCCTCTGATGAGGGCGGATGCCCAGAAACGCGTCAGGCAATAATTGACGACATGAGGACTGAAAGGAAACGGAGTGCGAGTTGAGCTTTTACCCAAAGACGTTGTTGGTGGGTGCTGCCGCGCCGGAGGGCAAGTTGGAGCGTGAATATGAATGCGGTCGGTCCGGCCGCAGCGGCTTGCACCACCCCGTGAGGATTGGGGGCCATGGGGCCTTGAATATTCTGGGCTTCGGTTCTGGACCAACAACAGGGATCTATGGCTCATCCACACTCTGGGGGCCCATCCAGGACCCTTGAACAGTAATAATGGGTGCGACCATCAAGGACTAATGAAGATAGGCACTACAAGACCCACTAGACATTGCGTTTTACTCACCTGAGTGATAAATTAATGTGGGCGTGTCTATAACGCACAATCTCTTTGTCGAAGCCTCTGATGAGGGCGGATGCCCAGAAACGCGTCAGGCAATAATTGACGACATGAGGACTGAAAGGAAACGGAGTGCGAGTTGAGCTTTTACCCAAAGACGTTGTTGGTGGGTGCTGCCGCGCCGGAGGGCAAGTTGGAGCGTGAATATGAATGCGGTCGGTCCGGCCGCAGCGGCTTGCACCACCCCGTGAGGACTGGGGGCCATGGGGCCTTGAATATTCTGGGCTTCGGTTCTGGACCAACAACAGGGATCTATGGCTCATCCACACTCTGGGGGCCCATCCAGGACCCTTGAACAGTAATAATGGGTGCGACCATCAAGGACTAATGAAGATAGGCACTACAAGACCCACTAGACATTGCGTTTTACTCACCTGAGTGATAAATTAATGTGGGCGTGTCTATAACGCACAATCTCTTTGTCGAAGCCTCTGATGAGGGCGGATGCCCAGAAACGCGTCAGGCAATAATTGACGACATGAGGACTGAAAGGAAACGGAGTGCGAGTTGAGCTTTTACCCAAAGACGTTGTTGGTGGGTGCTGCCGCGCCGGAGGGCAAGTTGGAGCGTGAATATGAATGCGGTCGGTCCGGCCGCAGCGGCTTGCACCACCCCGTGAGGACTGGGGGCCATGGGGCCTTGAATATTCTGGGCTTCGGTTCTGGACCAACAACAGGGATCTATGGCTCATCCACACTCTGGGGGCCCATCCAGGACCCTTGAACAGTAATAATGGGTGCGACCATCAAGGACTAATGAAGATAGGCACTACAAGACCCACTAGACATTGCGTTTTACTCACCTGAGTGATAAATTAATGTGGGCGTGTCTATAACGCACAATCTCTTTGTCGAAGCCTCTGATGAGGGCGGATGCCCAGAAACGCGTCAGGCAATAATTGACGACATGAGGACTGAAAGGAAACGGAGTGCGAGTTGAGCTTTTACCCAAAGACGTTGTTGGTGGGTGCTGCCGCGCCGGAGGGCAAGTTGGAGCGTGAATATGAATGCGGTCGGTCCGGCCGCAGCGGCTTGCACCACCCCGTGAGGACTGGGGGCCATGGGGCCTTGAATATTCTGGGCTTCGGTTCTGGACCAACAACAGGGATCTATGGCTCATCCACACTCTGGGGGCCCATCCAGGACCCTTGAACAGTAATAATGGGTGCGACCATCAAGGACTAATGAAGATAGGCACTACAAGACCCACTAGACATTGCGTTTTACTCACCTGAGTGATAAATTAATGTGGGCGTGTCTATAACGCACAATCTCTTTGTCGAAGCCTCTGATGAGGGCGGATGCCCAGAAACGCGTCAGGCAATAATTGACGACATGAGGACTGAAAGGAAACGGAGTGCGAGTTGAGCTTTTACCCAAAGACGTTGTTGGTGGGTGCTGCCGCGCCGGAGGGCAAGTTGGAGCGTGAATATGAATGCGGTCGGTCCGGCCGCAGCGGCTTGCACCACCCCGTGAGGACTGGGGGCCATGGGGCCTTGAATATTCTGGGCTTCGGTTCTGGACCAACAACAGGGATCTATGGCTCATCCACACTCTGGGGGCCCATCCAGGACCCTTGAACAGTAATAATGGGTGCGACCATCAAGGACTAATGAAGATAGGCACTACAAGACCCACTAGACATTGCGTTTTACTCACCTGAGTGATAAATTAATGTGGGCGTGTCTATAACGCACAATCTCTTTGTCGAAGCCTCTGATGAGGGCGGATGCCCAGAAACGCGTCAGGCAATAATTGACGACATGAGGACTGAAAGGAAACGGAGTGCGAGTTGAGCTTTTACCCAAAGACGTTGTTGGTGGGTGCTGCCGCGCCGGAGGGCAAGTTGGAGCGTGAATATGAATGCGGTCGGTCCGGCCGCAGCGGCTTGCACCACCCCGTGAGGACTGGGGGCCATGGGGCCTTGAATATTCTGGGCTTCGGTTCTGGACCAACAACAGGGATCTATGGCTCATCCACACTCTGGGGGCCCATCCAGGACCCTTGAACAGTAATAATGGGTGCGACCATCAAGGACTAATGAAGATAGGCACTACAAGACCCACTAGACATTGCGTTTTACTCACCTGAGTGATAAATTAATGTGGGCGTGTCTATAACGCACAATCTCTTTGTCGAAGCCTCTGATGAGGGCGGATGCCCAGAAACGCGTCAGGCAATAATTGACGACATGAGGACTGAAAGGAAACGGAGTGCGAGTTGAGCTTTTACCCAAAGACGTTGTTGGTGGGTGCTGCCGCGCCGGAGGGCAAGTTGGAGCGTGAATATGAATGCGGTCGGTCCGGCCGCAGCGGCTTGCACCACCCCGTGAGGATTGGGGGCCATGGGGCCTTGAATATTCTGGGCTTCGGTTCTGGACCAACAACAGGGATCTATGGCTCATCCACACTCTGGGGGCCCATCCAGGACCCTTGAACAGTAATAATGGGTGCGACCCTCAAGGACTAATGAAGATAGGCACTACAAGACCCACTAGACATTGCGTTTTACTCACCTGAGTGATAAATTAATGTGGGCGTGTCTATAACGCACAATCTCTTTGTCGAAGCCTCTGATGAGGGCGGATGCCCAGAAACGCGTCAGGCAATAATTGACGACATGAGGACTGAAAGGAAACGGAGTGCGAGTTGAGCTTTTACCCAAAGACGTTGTTGGTGGGTGCTGCCGCGCCGGAGGGCAAGTTGGAGCGTGAATATGAATGCGGTCGGTCCGGCCGCAGCGGCTTGCACCACCCCGTGAGGACTGGGGGCCATGGGGCCTTGAATATTCTGGGCTTCGGTTCTGGACCAACAACAGGGATCTATGGCTCATCCACACTCTGGGGGCCCATCCAGGACCCTTGAACAGTAATAATGGGTGCGACCATCAAGGACTAATGAAGATAGGCACTACAAGACCCACTAGACATTGCGTTTTACTCACCTGAGTGATAAATTAATGTGGGCGTGTCTATAACGCACAATCTCTTTGTCGAAGCCTCTGATGAGGGCGGATGCCCAGAAACGCGTCAGGCAATAATTGACGACATGAGGACTGAAAGGAAACGGAGTGCGAGTTGAGCTTTTACCCAAAGACGTTGTTGGTGGGTGCTGCCGCGCCGGAGGGCAAGTTGGAGCGTGAATATGAATGCGGTCGGTCCGGCCGCAGCGGCTTGCACCACCCCGTGAGGACTGGGGGCCATGGGGCCTTGAATATTCTGGGCTTCGGTTCTGGACCAACAACAGGGATCTATGGCTCATCCACACTCTGGGGGCCCATCCAGGACCCTTGAACAGTAATAATGGGTGCGACCATCAAGGACTAATGAAGATAGGCACTACAAGACCCACTAGACATTGCGTTTTACTCACCTGAGTGATAAATTAATGTGGGCGTGTCTATAACACACAATCTCTTTGTCGAAGCCTCTGATGAGGGCGGATGCCCAGAAACGCGTCAGGCAATAATTGACGACATGAGGACTGAAAGGAAACGGAGTGCGAGTTGAGCTTTTACCCAAAGACGTTGTTGGTGGGTGCTGCCGCGCCGGAGGGCAAGTTGGAGCGTGAATATGAATGCGGTCGGTCCGGCCGCAGCGGCTTGCACCACCCCGTGAGGACTGGGGGCCATGGGGCCTTGAATATTCTGGGCTTCGGTTCTGGACCAACAACAGGGATCTATGGCTCATCCACACTCTGGGGGCCCATCCAGGACCCTTGAACAGTAATAATGGGTGCGACCATCAAGGACTAATGAAGATAGGCACTACAAGACCCACTAGACATTGCGTTTTACTCACCTGAGTGATAAATTAATGTGGGCGTGTCTATAACGCACAATCTCTTTGTCGAAGCCTCTGATGAGGGCGGATGCCCAGAAACGCGTCAGGCAATAATTGACGACATGAGGACTGAAAGGAAACGGAGTGCGAGTTGAGCTTTTACCCAAAGACGTTGTTGGTGGGTGCTGCCGCGCCGGAGGGCAAGTTGGAGCGTGAATATGAATGCGGTCGGTCCGGCCGCAGCGGCTTGCACCACCCCGTGAGGACTGGGGGCCATTGGGCCTTGAATATTCTGGGCTTCGGTTCTGGACCAACAACAGGGATCTATGGCTCATCCACACTCTGGGGGCCCATCCAGGACCCTTGAACAGTAATAATGGGTGCGACCATCAAGGACTAATGAAGATAGGCACTACAAGACCCACTAGACATTGCGTTTTACTCACCTGAGTGATAAATTAATGTGGGCGTGTCTATAACGCACAATCTCTTTGTCGAAGCCTCTGATGAGGGCGGATGCCCAGAAACGCGTCAGGCAATAATTGACGACATGAGGACTGAAAGGAAACGGAGTGCGAGTTGAGCTTTTACCCAAAGACGTTGTTGGTGGGTGCTGCCGCGCCGGAGGGCAAGTTGGAGCGTGAATATGAATGCGGTCGGTCCGGCCGCAGCGGCTTGCACCACCCCGTGAGGACTGGGGGCCATGGGGCCTTGAATATTCTGGGCTTCGGTTCTGGACCAACAACAGGGATCTATGGCTCATCCACACTCTGGGGGCCCATCCAGGACCCGTGAACAGTAATAATGGGTGCGACCATCAAGGACTAATGAAGATAGGCACTACAAGACCCACTAGACATTGCGTTTTACTCACCTGAGTGATAAATTAATGTGGGCGTGTCTATAACGCACAATCTCTTTGTCGAAGCCTCTGATGAGGGCGGATGCCCAGAAACGCGTCAGGCAATAATTGACGACATGAGGACTGAAAGGAAACGGAGTGCGAGTTGAGCTTTTACCCAAAGACGTTGTTGGTGGGTGCTGCCGCGCCGGAGGGCAAGTTGGAGCGTGAATATGAATGCGGTCGGTCCGGCCGCAGCGGCTTGCACCACCCCGTGAGGAATGGGGGCCATGGGGCCTTGAATATTCTGGGCTTCGGTTCTTGACCAACAACAGGGATCTATGGCTCATCCACACTCTGGGGGCCCATCCAGGACCCTTGAACAGTAATAATGGGTGCGACCATCAAGGACTAATGAAGATAGGCACTACAAGACCCACTAGACATTGCGTTTTACTCACCTGAGTGATAAATTAATGTGGGCGTGTCTATAACGCACAATCTCTTTGTCGAAGCCTCTGATGAGGGCGGATGCCCAGAAACGCGTCAGGCAATAATTGACGACATGAGGACTGAAAGGAAACGGAGTGCGAGTTGAGCTTTTACCCAAAGACGTTGTTGGTGGGTGCTGCCGCGCCGGAGGGCAAGTTGGAGCGTGAATATGAATGCGGTCGGTCCGGCCGCAGCGGCTTGCACCACCCCGTGAGGACTGGGGGCCATGGGGCCTTGAATATTCTGGGCTTCGGTTCTGGACCAACAACAGGGATCTATGGCTCATCCACACTCTGGGGGCCCATCCAGGACCCTTGAACAGTAATAATGGGTGCGACCATCAAGGACTAATGAAGATAGGCACTACAAGACCCACTAGACATTGCGTTTTACTCACCTGAGTGATAAATTAATGTGGGCGTGTCTATAACGCACAATCTCTTTGTCGAAGCCTCTGATGAGGGCGGATGCCCAGAAACGCGTCAGGCAATAATTGACGACATGAGGACTGAAAGGAAACGGAGTGCGAGTTGAGCTTTTACCCAAAGACGTTGTTGGTGGGTGCTGCCGCGCCGGAGGGCAAGTTGGAGCGTGAATATGAATGCGGTCGGTCCGGCCGCAGCGGCTTGCACCACCCCGTGAGGACTGGGGGCCATGGGGCCTTGAATATTCTGGGCTTCGGTTCTGGACCAACAACAGGGATCTATGGCTCATCCACACTCTGGGGGCCCATCCAGGACCCTTGAACAGTAATAATGGGTGCGACCATCAAGGACTAATGAAGATAGGCACTACAAGACCCACTAGACATTGCGTTTTACTCACCTGAGTGATAAATTAATGTGGGCGTGTCTATAACGCACAATCTCTTTGTCGAAGCCTCTGATGAGGGCGGATGCCCAGAAACGCGTCAGGCAATAATTGACGACATGAGGACTGAAAGGAAACGGAGTGCGAGTTGAGCTTTTACCCAAAGACGTTGTTGGTGGGTGCTGCCGCGCCGGAGGGCAAGTTGGAGCGTGAATATGAATGCGGTCGGTCCGGCCGCAGCGGCTTGCACCACCCCGTGAGGACTGGGGGCCATGGGGCCTTGAATATTCTGGGCTTCGGTTCTGGACCAACAACAGGGATCTATGGCTCATCCACACTCTGGGGGCCCATCCAGGACCCTTGAACAGTAATAATGGGTGCGACCATCAAGGACTAATGAAGATAGGCACTACAAGACCCACTAGACATTGCGTTTTACTCACCTGAGTGATAAATTAATGTGGGCGTGTCTATAACGCACAATCTCTTTGTCGAAGCCTCTGATGAGGGCGGATGCCCAGAAACGCGTCAGGCAATAATTGACGACATGAGGACTGAAAGGAAACGGAGTGCGAGTTGAGCTTTTACCCAAAGACGTTGTTGGTGGGTGCTGCCGCGCCGGAGGGCAAGTTGGAGCGTGAATATGAATGCGGTCGGTCCGGCCGCAGCGGCTTGCACCACCCCGTGAGGACTGGGGGCCATGGGGCCTTGAATATTCTGGGCTTCGGTTCTGGACCAACAACAGGGATCTATGGCTCATCCACACTCTGGGGGCCCATCCAGGACCCTTGAACAGTAATAATGGGTGCGACCATCAAGGACTAATGAAGATAGGCACTACAAGACCCACTAGACATTGCGTTTTACTCACCTGAGTGATAAATTAATGTGGGCGTGTCTATAACGCACAATCTCTTTGTCGAAGCCTCTGATGAGGGCGGATGCCCAGAAACGCGTCAGGCAATAATTGACGACATGAGGACTGAAAGGAAACGGAGTGCGAGTTGAGCTTTTACCCAAAGACGTTGTTGGTGGGTGCTGCCGCGCCGGAGGGCAAGTTGGAGCGTGAATATGAATGCGGTCGGTCCGGCCGCAGCGGCTTGCACCACCCCGTGAGGACTGGGGGCCATGGGGCCTTGAATATTCTGGGCTTCGGTTCTGGACCAACAACAGGGATCTATGGCTCATCCACACTCTGGGGGCCCATCCAGGACCCTTGAACAGTAATAATGGGTGCGACCATCAAGGACTAATGAAGATAGGCACTACAAGACCCACTAGACATTGCGTTTTACTCACCTGAGTGATAAATTAATGTGGGCGTGTCTATAACGCACAATCTCTTTGTCGAAGCCTCTGATGAGGGCGGATGCCCAGAAACGCGTCAGGCAATAATTGACGACATGAGGACTGAAAGGAAACGGAGTGCGAGTTGAGCTTTTACCCAAAGACGTTGTTGGTGGGTGCTGCCGCGCCGGAGGGCAAGTTGGAGCGTGAATATGAATGCGGTCGGTCCGGCCGCAGCGGCTTGCACCACCCCGTGAGGATTGGGGGCCATGGGGCCTTGAATATTCTGGGCTTCGGTTCTGGACCAACAACAGGGATCTATGGCTCATCCACACTCTGGGGGCCCATCCAGGACCCTTGAACAGTAATAATGGGTGCGACCATCAAGGACTAATGAAGATAGGCACTACAAGACCCACTAGACATTGCGTTTTACTCACCTGAGTGATAAATTAATGTGGGCGTGTCTATAACGCACAATCTCTTTGTCGAAGCCTCTGATGAGGGCGGATGCCCAGAAACGCGTCAGGCAATAATTGACGACATGAGGACTGAAAGGAAACGGAGTGCGAGTTGAGCTTTTACCCAAAGACGTTGTTGGTGGGTGCTGCCGCGCCGGAGGGCAAGTTGGAGCGTGAATATGAATGCGGTCGGTCCGGCCGCAGCGGCTTGCACCACCCCGTGAGGACTGGGGGCCATGGGGCCTTGAATATTCTGGGCTTCGGTTCTGGACCAACAACAGGGATCTATGGCTCATCCACACTCTGGGGGCCCATCCAGGACCCTTGAACAGTAATAATGGGTGCGACCATCAAGGACTAATGAAGATAGGCACTACAAGACCCACTAGACATTGCGTTTTACTCACCTGAGTGATAAATTAATGTGGGCGTGTCTATAACGCACAATCTCTTTGTCGAAGCCTCTGATGAGGGCGGATGCCCAGAAACGCGTCAGGCAATAATTGACGACATGAGGACTGAAAGGAAACGGAGTGCGAGTTGAGCTTTTACCCAAAGACGTTGTTGGTGGGTGCTGCCGCGCCGGAGGGCAAGTTGGAGCGTGAATATGAATGCGGTCGGTCCGGCCGCAGCGGCTTGCACCACCCCGTGAGGACTGGGGGCCATGGGGCCTTGAATATTCTGGGCTTCGGTTCTGGACCAACAACAGGGATCTATGGCTCATCCACACTCTGGGGGCCCATCCAGGACCCTTGAACAGTAATAATGGGTGCGACCATCAAGGACTAATGAAGATAGGCACTACAAGACCCACTAGACATTGCGTTTTACTCACCTGAGTGATAAATTAATGTGGGCGTGTCTATAACACACAATCTCTTTGTCGAAGCCTCTGATGAGGGCGGATGCCCAGAAACGCGTCAGGCAATAATTGACGACATGAGGACTGAAAGGAAACGGAGTGCGAGTTGAGCTTTTACCCAAAGACGTTGTTGGTGGGTGCTGCCGCGCCGGAGGGCAAGTTGGAGCGTGAATATGAATGCGGTCGGTCCGGCCGCAGCGGCTTGCACCACCCCGTGAGGACTGGGGGCCATGGGGCCTTGAATATTCTGGGCTTCGGTTCTGGACCAACAACAGGGATCTATGGCTCATCCACACTCTGGGGGCCCATCCAGGACCCTTGAACAGTAATAATGGGTGCGACCATCAAGGACTAATGAAGATAGGCACTACAAGACCCACTAGACATTGCGTTTTACTCACCTGAGTGATAAATTAATGTGGGCGTGTCTATAACGCACAATCTCTTTGTCGAAGCCTCTGATGAGGGCGGATGCCCAGAAACGCGTCAGGCAATAATTGACGACATGAGGACTGAAAGGAAACGGAGTGCGAGTTGAGCTTTTACCCAAAGACGTTGTTGGTGGGTGCTGCCGCGCCGGAGGGCAAGTTGGAGCGTGAATATGAATGCGGTCGGTCCGGCCGCAGCGGCTTGCACCACCCCGTGAGGACTGGGGGCCATGGGGCCTTGAATATTCTGGGCTTCGGTTCTGGACCAACAACAGGGATCTATGGCTCATCCACACTCTGGGGGCCCATCCAGGACCCGTGAACAGTAATAATGGGTGCGACCATCAAGGACTAATGAAGATAGGCACTACAAGACCCACTAGACATTGCGTTTTACTCACCTGAGTGATAAATTAATGTGGGCGTGTCTATAACGCACAATCTCTTTGTCGAAGCCTCTGATGAGGGCGGATGCCCAGAAACGCGTCAGGCAATAATTGACGACATGAGGACTGAAAGGAAACGGAGTGCGAGTTGAGCTTTTACCCAAAGACGTTGTTGGTGGGTGCTGCCGCGCCGGAGGGCAAGTTGGAGCGTGAATATGAATGCGGTCGGTCCGGCCGCAGCGGCTTGCACCACCCCGTGAGGAATGGGGGCCATGGGGCCTTGAATATTCTGGGCTTCGGTTCTTGACCAACAACAGGGATCTATGGCTCATCCACACTCTGGGGGCCCATCCAGGACCCTTGAACAGTAATAATGGGTGCGACCATCAAGGACTAATGAAGATAGGCACTACAAGACCCACTAGACATTGCGTTTTACTCACCTGAGTGATAAATTAATGTGGGCGTGTCTATAACGCACAATCTCTTTGTCGAAGCCTCTGATGAGGGCGGATGCCCAGAAACGCGTCAGGCAATAATTGACGACATGAGGACTGAAAGGAAACGGAGTGCGAGTTGAGCTTTTACCCAAAGACGTTGTTGGTGGGTGCTGCCGCGCCGGAGGGCAAGTTGGAGCGTGAATATGAATGCGGTCGGTCCGGCCGCAGCGGCTTGCACCACCCCGTGAGGACTGGGGGCCATGGGGCCTTGAATATTCTGGGCTTCGGTTCTGGACCAACAACAGGGATCTATGGCTCATCCACACTCTGGGGGCCCATCCAGGACCCTTGAACAGTAATAATGGGTGCGACCATCAAGGACTAATGAAGATAGGCACTACAAGACCCACTAGACATTGCGTTTTACTCACCTGAGTGATAAATTAATGTGGGCGTGTCTATAACGCACAATCTCTTTGTCGAAGCCTCTGATGAGGGCGGATGCCCAGAAACGCGTCAGGCAATAATTGACGACATGAGGACTGAAAGGAAACGGAGTGCGAGTTGAGCTTTTACCCAAAGACGTTGTTGGTGGGTGCTGCCGCGCCGGAGGGCAAGTTGGAGCGTGAATATGAATGCGGTCGGTCCGGCCGCAGCGGCTTGCACCACCCCATGAGGACTGGGGGCCATGGGGCCTTGAATATTCTGGGCTTCGGTTCTGGACCAACAACAGGGATCTATGGCTCATCCACACTCTGGGGGCCCATCCAGGACCCTTGAACAGTAATAATGGGTGCGACCATCAAGGACTAATGAAGATAGGCACTACAAGACCCACTAGACATTGCGTTTTACTCACCTGAGTGATAAATTAATGTGGGCGTGTCTATAACGCACAATCTCTTTGTCGAAGCCTCTGATGAGGGCGGATGCCCAGAAACGCGTCAGGCAATAATTGACGACATGAGGACTGAAAGGAAACGGAGTGCGAGTTGAGCTTTTACCCAAAGACGTTGTTGGTGGGTGCTGCCGCGCCGGAGGGCAAGTTGGAGCGTGAATATGAATGCGGTCGGTCCGGCCGCAGCGGCTTGCACCACCCCGTGAGGACTGGGGGCCATGGGGCCTTGAATATTCTGGGCTTCGGTTCTGGACCAACAACAGGGATCTATGGCTCATCCACACTCTGGGGGCCCATCCAGGACCCTTGAACAGTAATAATGGGTGCGACCATCAAGGACTAATGAAGATAGGCACTACAAGACCCACTAGACATTGCGTTTTACTCACCTGAGTGATAAATTAATGTGGGCGTGTCTATAACGCACAATCTCTTTGTCGAAGCCTCTGATGAGGGCGGATGCCCAGAAACGCGTCAGGCAATAATTGACGACATGAGGACTGAAAGGAAACGGAGTGCGAGTTGAGCTTTTACCCAAAGACGTTGTTGGTGGGTGCTGCCGCGCCGGAGGGCAAGTTGGAGCGTGAATATGAATGCGGTCGGTCCGGCCGCAGCGGCTTGCACCACCCCGTGAGGATTGGGGGCCATGGGGCCTTGAATATTCTGGGCTTCGGTTCTGGACCAACAACAGGGATCTATGGCTCATCCACACTCTGGGGGCCCATCCAGGACCCTTGAACAGTAATAATGGGTGCGACCATCAAGGACTAATGAAGATAGGCACTACAAGACCCACTAGACATTGCGTTTTACTCACCTGAGTGATAAATTAATGTGGGCGTGTCTATAACGCACAATCTCTTTGTCGAAGCCTCTGATGAGGGCGGATGCCCAGAAACGCGTCAGGCAATAATTGACGACATGAGGACTGAAAGGAAACGGAGTGCGAGTTGAGCTTTTACCCAAAGACGTTGTTGGTGGGTGCTGCCGCGCCGGAGGGCAAGTTGGAGCGTGAATATGAATGCGGTCGGTCCGGCCGCAGCGGCTTGCACCACCCCGTGAGGACTGGGGGCCATGGGGCCTTGAATATTCTGGGCTTCGGTTCTGGACCAACAACAGGGATCTATGGCTCATCCACACTCTGGGGGCCCATCCAGGACCCTTGAACAGTAATAATGGGTGCGACCATCAAGGACTAATGAAGATAGGCACTACAAGACCCACTAGACATTGCGTTTTACTCACCTGAGTGATAAATTAATGTGGGCGTGTCTATAACGCACAATCTCTTTGTCGAAGCCTCTGATGAGGGCGGATGCCCAGAAACGCGTCAGGCAATAATTGACGACATGAGGACTGAAAGGAAACGGAGTGCGAGTTGAGCTTTTACCCAAAGACGTTGTTGGTGGGTGCTGCCGCGCCGGAGGGCAAGTTGGAGCGTGAATATGAATGCGGTCGGTCCGGCCGCAGCGGCTTGCACCACCCCGTGAGGACTGGGGGCCATGGGGCCTTGAATATTCTGGGCTTCGGTTCTGGACCAACAACAGGGATCTATGGCTCATCCACACTCTGGGGGCCCATCCAGGACCCTTGAACAGTAATAATGGGTGCGACCATCAAGGACTAATGAAGATAGGCACTACAAGACCCACTAGACATTGCGTTTTACTCACCTGAGTGATAAATTAATGTGGGCGTGTCTATAACGCACAATCTCTTTGTCGAAGCCTCTGATGAGGGCGGATGCCCAGAAACGCGTCAGGCAATAATTGACGACATGAGGACTGAAAGGAAACGGAGTGCGAGTTGAGCTTTTACCCAAAGACGTTGTTGGTGGGTGCTGCCGCGCCGGAGGGCAAGTTGGAGCGTGAATATGAATGCGGTCGGTCCGGCCGCAGCGGCTTGCACCACCCCGTGAGGACTGGGGGCCATGGGGCCTTGAATATTCTGGGCTTCGGTTCTGGACCAACAACAGGGATCTATGGCTCATCCACACTCTGGGGGCCCATCCAGGACCCTTGAACAGTAATAATGGGTGCGACCATCAAGGACTAATGAAGATAGGCACTACAAGACCCACTAGACATTGCGTTTTACTCACCTGAGTGATAAATTAATGTGGGCGTGTCTATAACGCACAATCTCTTTGTCGAAGCCTCTGATGAGGGCGGATGCCCAGAAACGCGTCAGGCAATAATTGACGACATGAGGACTGAAAGGAAACGGAGTGCGAGTTGAGCTTTTACCCAAAGACGTTGTTGGTGGGTGCTGCCGCGCCGGAGGGCAAGTTGGAGCGTGAATATGAATGCGGTCGGTCCGGCCGCAGCGGCTTGCACCACCCCGTGAGGACTGGGGGCCATGGGGCCTTGAATATTCTGGGCTTCGGTTCTGGACCAACAACAGGGATCTATGGCTCATCCACACTCTGGGGGCCCATCCAGGACCCTTGAACAGTAATAATGGGTGCGACCATCAAGGACTAATAAAGATAGGCACTACAAGACCCACTAGACATTGCGTTTTACTCACCTGAGTGATAAATTAATGTGGGCATGTCTATAACGCACAATCTCTTTGTCGAAGCCTCTGATGAGGGCGGATGCCCAGAAACGCGTCAGGCAATAATTGACGACATGAGGACTGAAAGGAAACGGAGTGCGAGTTGAGCTTTTACCCAAAGACGTTGTTGGTGGGTGCTGCCGCGCCGGAGGGCAAGTTGGAGCGTGAATATGAATGCGGTCGGTCCGGCCGCAGCGGCTTGCACCACCCCGTGAGGACTGGGGGCCATGGGGCCTTGAATATTCTGGGCTTCGGTTCTGGACCAACAACAGGGATCTATGGCTCATCCACACTCTGGGGGCCCATCCAGGACCCTTGAACAGTAATAATGGGTGCGACCATCAAGGACTAATGAAGATAGGCACTACAAGACCCACTAGACATTGCGTTTTACTCACCTGAGTGATAAATTAATGTGGGCGTGTCTATAACGCACAATCTCTTTGTCGAAGCCTCTGATGAGGGCGGATGCCCAGAAACGCGTCAGGCAATAATTGACGACATGAGGACTGAAAGGAAACGGAGTGCGAGTTGAGCTTTTACCCAAAGACGTTGTTGGTGGGTGCTGCCGCGCCGGAGGGCAAGTTGGAGCGTGAATATGAATGCGGTCGGTCCGGCCGCAGCGGCTTGCACCACCCCGTGAGGACTGGGGGCCATGGGGCCTTGAATATTCTGGGCTTCGGTTCTGGACCAACAACAGGGATCTATGGCTCATCCACACTCTGGGGGCCCATCCAGGACCCTTGAACAGTAATAATGGGTGCGACCATCAAGGACTAATGAAGATAGGCACTACAAGACCCACTAGACATTGCGTTTTACTCACCTGAGTGATAAATTAATGTGGGCGTGTCTATAACGCACAATCTCTTTGTCGAAGCCTCTGATGAGGGCGGATGCCCAGAAACGCGTCAGGCAATAATTGACGACATGAGGACTGAAAGGAAACGGAGTGCGAGTTGAGGTTTTACCCAAAGACGTTGTTGGTGGGTGCTGCCGCGCCGGAGGGCAAGTTGGAGCGTGAATATATATATATATATATATATATATATATATATATGTATATATATATATATATATATATGTATATATTTTTATATATAAATATATATATGTATATATATATAGATAGATAGATAGATAGATAGATAGATAGATAGATAGATAGATAGATAGATAGATAGATAGATATAGATATGTATCAATGCTCTACTTCTCATAGTGCTCAATTGTTATGGTTACCACCAACCTCTTTTCTTAATATTACTGTAAATTAAATGTTGTGTACAAATTGTACATTATCAGAGAACTTCCAGCCACTATGAATATGTTATCTCTCTGCTGTTTCTTATCTGTATAGGTTATTACTGTTTACTGTTATTATTACTTCAATATTGTAATCTTTCTAGACTAGCTGTAATAAGTTTCATGATACGAGGACAAATTCTTATGTTTATTTCAATATTGTTTCTTCTTAATGTTCTTTCCTCCCCATCCCCTTAACAATCATAAAAGACTTTAATTGTTTGCTGTATTCGATCTTCCATTGCAACAGTTTAATGCATGACCTCTTTTATAAATTCCTTTCTGCTCACCTTGATATTTAATTAAAGTATTTTAAACAACAAAACAGCAACTTTCACCAAGAACATTAAATGTACTCAAATTTCCTTGGAAAAGAACAAATGCACCCCTATCTCATCCAAATTAGTTCCAATATTTAGAACAATTGAGACATTTATCAACTAGAAAATGTTAAATTGTGCCCCAGTCAGTTTGTGAAAGCTTATCTACTGGGATTGGATCATTTTTCAAACTAACTATGGTAACTCTGCCACAGCATTGAGCTTTCTGCAAAGCAACATTTTAAGAGGTTTATGGGATCCAAATCCCAATGATCGGGACTTTTCAATTGTACTGAGTAAAATATGATGAATATGAATGCCAAGACATGATAATCAAATACATTAGATGGTTTCATTGGAGGGCATTTTCAAAACTTGGATTGTCTGGACACCAAAATATGCAGATTTTGTAATCAAAACAAAATGTAAAATTAAAATGAGATCAGGAAATGTATATATATTTAAAGAGGAATATTGACCAATAGTAGAACTATGCACATTGCTATCTTGGTTTATTCAGTGATTAATGCTGCTTTAGAGACAAAACTATGAAGGCTTTTAGGCGACAGATAGATGCGATACTAGAGGTATGCAAACTGTGCTTTTCTTACCTGAAGTGTTATTTCCTTCTTTTTCGCAGCCATTTTCTTCTGTAACGAATATAATACAATAGGATTACAATCCACGTGATAATGGCTGAATATGAACAAAAAAGTTCAAGTGTCCCTTACATTACAAGTAAAAATCATGTTCAGCACAGGGAAAAAGACATACAAATTGTTCATTTTATATGAAATTTCTATTAGAAGGTTGTGGGGAAAAAGAAACCACAACAGTCATATAGTGAGTGCAGAAACGGTGCAGAGATATACTACACAAAGTTAAATATGATAACAAAACAGAAAGTATGCTATTATTCCATACAGCACACACCACATATGCAATTGCTGTCTCTTTATCCGTTAATAATAGATAATTAGTGAATGCATGCTTGCCCCAAAGTAAACATGATACAAATGTACCAAAATCACAAGAGTATTAAACTATACCATTTTTTAGGGTACCACACACAGGGCTTGAGTTTCAAATAAAATAGAATCAGCAAAATGGGGTTTTGGGGGGGCAGCCGACCAGCGGGAGGCTTGACCCCCCGGGGAAGTTTGGGGCAGCAGGAGGGGGGGATAGGAGAGCACTACGGGCTTGCCGTAGTTTGGTATGGTTGGGCTGGTTTGCGCTAGTTGGGCTGGTTGGGCTCTCTTTGGGCTCCTTTTGGGCTTGTCGGGTTCATAAACGGACATTTTGTGTCACTGCCCACCATTTGTGGTGCAGTGACAAAGCTGCCGAGTTTTTGCAGTAGAGAAATTTTGTTGTGTTAGGCCTGAGGCGGGCGCGGTGGGCGTGAGCGGCTGCTGTCAGGCGGCAGGTCGGCGTTTTCCAGAGTGCAGTGCGGCGGTATTGCGGGCGGTATGGCGGCTTTCCAGGACCCCAGGGTGGCCGAGGCATTGCGGCTGTTAGGGGAGGCGGGCCGCATGGACATAGTGCAGCCGGAATTGCAGGTAAGGCCGCCGCGGTACGCTGCCAATGGCGCCGCGGCAGCCGTGTGGGCGTGTGAGCCGACGCGGTCGCGACCGCGGTCGGCTCTGAGAGGCGGGAGGGGGGCGGAGGACCGAGGGGCGGGGAGCAGCGCGAGGATGCGGCACCGCGGAGGAAGGCACGGAGAGGGGCTGGGAGGGCCGGGCGGAGAGGGAGGAAACGGGCACTGGATTTCATGGAGGGGGTGGGAGGGAGGGGAGAGGTGCCTGGGGGGGTGGGGGGTGGGGGGTGAGGGGGCGGCCCACGTGACTGAGCCTCCCTCTGTCTATCAGATCCATTTCAGTCTACCCACAATTCCGCAAGGCCCTTAAGACCCATTTGTTTTCTATAGCGTACTCTTGCTAAACACCTTCGGCATATTCCACCTTCCTCAGCCCTCTACTTCAGCGCCAGGAAGCCGCTTGGTCACAGTGCGCTTTATTAAGAAACTTCTTCATTTCATTTGGGAGGGCATGGAGGGGTGGGGGCAGACCCTGGGGAGCAAGTGCTGGTATTGGAGGTTGATGCGGGGAGTGGGGCGGAGGGCTGCCGGGGGGGGGCGGGGCCCAGGGGGGGAAACCGTGGTACAGCGAGTGGAGCAGGGGGGCTGCAGGCGGGGAGGGGTGAGGGCGCGGGGGGCGGCTCCCCTCTGTTGATTGAGGAAACGGAGGTGGAGGAGATGGGGGGGAGGGGGCGGACACGGAGCTGGATTGGGGCTCGTCGTCGTCAGAGGAGGGAGGGGGCGTGGTGGGTCCGAGCAGGCATTCTTCGCCGGGGCGGGTGCAACGGGGAAGGGGTGGTGGGGGGGCCATGCGGGGGGGATGGCGTGCCGGGAGGGATTGGCGGAGGAGGGGGGGAAGCTGGGGAGCGGCAGGGGGAAGGGTGGGCCGGGGGGAAGTGGGGGGGTCGGGGGGGGCAGTGGGGGTGGGGTGGGGGGAGCGGTGGGGCGGGGGGGATTGGTGGGCAAGGGGGAGGGGCGGTGACGGGGGGGAGGCGGGGGGCGGCAGGGGGGGCATGGGGGGTGCGGGGGTGTGGGGCCCAGGTGGGGGTTTGGGGGGTGGGGAGGGCCGGCGGGCTGGGACTGGGAGGGGGGATGGGGCATGGGGGGTGGGGGGTCCCTTCGCGGCGCGGCAGCCACTCGGCAGGGTGGGGACGGGGGGCGACGCTGGGATGGGCGAGTGGGGGCGTGGGGGGAGGGGGGGCATGTGGGGGGGCGGCGGGTTCGTCCACCCCGGCATGCTGGACTCCACCTTTTTTCCTTGGCAGGAGCTGTTTGCGAGGCGCTCGGGTGAGCAGCATGCGGCTCCACACCACCGAGAGGATGGGCCGGCTCTGTCTGGTGCGGGCAGCCGAGCTCCAGCGAGGGACCCGGATAATGAGCGCTACGAATGGAGGCGGGAGTCATCCCCGCCGGCCCCTCCCCGAAGGGTTGTCACGGCCGCCGGGGGTGGGGGAGTGAGGATGGATGCACATACTTCTGGTTTTGATGCGAGTGTGGCAGAGGGGCGTGGGAGTGTGGATTTGGTTGACTTGATGCGGGTGTGTCGTGAGAGGGTGGGCTTGAGCCGGCTGGACTCCTCAAGGGGGGGCCGAGGTTGTGTGGAGGCGGCGGATGGAGAATCTGAGGAGGAAGGGGAGATTCGGGAGGACGGGGGGCGAGTAATGTTGTTGGCAGTGTATTGCAGGTTCTGGCAAGGCGAGATGTGCCCAGAGTGACGGCCCCCTCAGCTCCACTGGTTAGGCGGCGGTGTCCGGCTAGGACGCCGACCTTGATGCCAGGTAAGGCGGGAGACGGAGCGGGGAGTGACAAGCGGCGCTGTGTGCAGGTCTCGGTGGGGACTGGGGGCGAAGGGGAAGACGGATGGCAGCTGGTGCGGGGACGGTACGTGCAGGACGCGGGAGTGGGCACGGACGGCGCGGTGGCGATGGGGCGGGCGCGCATGGCGGGTCGGCGGCGGTCGGCGACAAAGACGCGGCCGGTGGGGGGAAGGAGAGTTGTGTGGTGCCGGTGCGTAAGTTACCATACATGAGGCTGACTAAGCCGCTGGGGGCGCACCTTTCGCTGGCAACGAAGGAAAAGATATGGAAGGGGGAGTACATTGACATCTTGAAGCTTCTCCACAGGGAGTTGACGTCAAAGGAGGGGTCAAAGGAGGAAGAGCAGGAGTTAGCTAGGCGCCCAAAGCTGCCGCTGGACAATTGGTCAGCGGCTTTCCTCATATACGCGAGTGTGTATTGTGAGAAGTTTCCGGACCGGTCCGTCGCGCTTTTCAAATACATGGATGTGGTGCGGAGAGCGCAGGTGACCTACGGCGGGTTTGCGTGGTCACACTATGACGAGGAGTTCCGGGCGCGCATGGCGGCTGACCCGAAGGCGCGCTGGGGGGAGCTGGATTCAGATTTGTACCAGCAGACGATGGGCAGGGCCAAGTTCGGCCACACTATTTACACGGCCAGCGGTTTGCCGCTGGTGCCGCCCCCCTTTGCAGCCCGCCCCACCCGTGGGGGGGTGGGGCAGGGGGAGTCTAGCGGCCAGGCCACGGTCAGGGCCTGCTGGGACTTCAATAGAGGAGCGTGCGGGCGGGCGGCATGCCGTTTACGGCACAAGTGCTCCAAATGCGGGCGGCGTCACCCAGTGCTGCGTTGCTGGGGGCTCGGGGGCCCACCGGGACAGCAGCCCGCTCAGGGAGGTGCACAACCCGGGGGGGGCAGGGTGGTGGGAGGGGGGAAGGCAGGGGGGGGAGCCGGAGCTTTGGGCAAAGGCTTGTACGCCGGTTAGGATAGAGCAGATGGAGCCTTGGTTGGCGGCATATCCGCAGGCGGAGGATGCTGTGGTGCTGAGTCGAGGTTTTCGGGAGGGGTTTCGGCTGGGCTATGAGGGCCCCCGGATTGCTCGCTGGGCGGACAATCTGAAGTCGGTGAACGTGCACAAGGGTATTGTAAGAGAGAAGTTGTTCAAAGAGGTCAAGGAAGGGAGGATGGTGGGCCCCTTCACCGAGCCACTGCTGCCTGGCTTGATCATCTCCCCCATTGGGATGGTGCCCAAGAAAGAGGAGGGGCGATTCCGGCTGATACAACACCTGTCGTGGCCGGAGGGGGAGTAGGTCAATGCCTACATTTCGGCAGACTTGGCGTCGGTGACCTACTCATCGGTGGACTTGGCGCAAAGGCTCGTCTCGGCGGCGGGGAGGGGCGCACTGATGGCAAAATGCAATGTCAAGTCGGCTTTCCGACTCCTTCCGGTCCACCCGGCGGATCACCAGTTGCTGGGGATTCAGTTTGAGGGTCGCATTTTTGTGGACAAGGCGCTGCCGATGGAGTGCTCCATTTCGTGCGCGCTATTTGAGCGTTTCAGTTCATTCCTGCAGTGGGTTTTTTCCAGGTGCACAGGCTCGGGGTCAGTGACGCACTACCTGGATGAATTTTTCCTGGTGGGGCGGCCCGGAGCGGTGGACTGCCAGCTGCAGCTGGACGGTTTGGCCGGGTTGAAGGGGGATTTTGGTGTTCCCCTGGCGCCAGAGAAGCCGTACGGTCCCAGTACGGTGTTGTCCTTTCTTGGTATTGAGCTTGACTCGGTCTCCATGGAAGCACGCATACCGGACGACAAGAGGTCAGCAATGCTGGCTTTGGTGGATGGAATGCTGACAAAAAGGAAGGTGACGGTGAGGGAAGTTCAGGTGCTGTGGGGCATTTGAATTTTGCTTGTCGCGTGGTGCGGGCGGGCCGAACGTTCTGCCGGCGTTTGGGTTTGGCGTTGTCCGGTTTGACCTTGCCTCATCACCATGTGCGCTTGTCGGCAGGGACGAAGGAGGATCTGTGCATGTGGCAGGCGTTCCTGGAACGGTTCAATGGAGTGCCATAGCGCGGCGGAGGACTGGGAGTGGGACGTCACAATGTACTCTGATGCGGCGGGCGGTTGCGGTTTTGGTCTGTACTGGAATGGCAAATGGTGCACGGAGCGGGCGCAATGGCAAGCAGGAGGGCGGAGCATTGCGTTCTTGGAGTTGTTCCCGTTGGTGGTGGCGGTCACGGTATGGTCGGGGGAGCTGGCGCACAAGCGTGTGTTGTTTCGGGTAGACAACATGGCCGTCGTTCAGGTGGTAAACAGGCAGTCGGCCCGGGACCCGCAGGTACTGAAGTTGATGAGGGTGTTTGTGTAGCGTTGCTTGGAGAATGACATCCTGTTTCAGGCGCGCCACGTCCCAGGAGTGGACAATGACATTGCGGATGCTTTGTCTCGTTCACAGTGGGAGAGGTTCCATGGGCTAGCCACGGCGGCGGAGGATGTCAGGACGCCTGTACCGGGAGAGCTATGGTCGGTGGGCGAGCCCGGGTCTTTCAGCTGGTGAAGGCGTCCGTAGCGGTGTCTACGTGGAAGGCGTACGAGCAATCCTGGGAGGAATTCCTGCTGTCTGGCGCGGTAAGGCGAGGGGACCGGTGGCAGCGCGAGGAACAGGTGGTGAGGTTCATGTTGGCGCTCATGGATAAAGGGCTGTCGCGGGTGACGATTGCGGGCAAGTTGTCGGCGGTGGCGTTCATGGGAAAGTTGTGGTGGGGTTACTCCCCGTCGGCGGGGGAACTGGGGTCCCGGCTGCTGGAGGGGTGGGCGAGGGAGAGGGGCGCGGAGGTGCGGTTGCGACGTCCCATCACGGTGGCTTTACTGGAGGGGGTCATTGGCGCGCTGCCGGCGGTGTGCAGGGATGGGGGGCGAGACGGTGCTGTTTTCCAGCCTGATGTCCTGGCTGTTCTTTGGAGCGTTTCGAGTGTTAGAGTTGCTGGGCGCGAGAGGGGGGCGGGGGGTGTTGTGGGGGGATGCGGAGTTGCGATCGCGGGAGGTGGCGGTGCGTTCGCGTCGCTCTAAAATGGACCAACGGGGGGTCGGGACTTGGGTGGTGCTGGGCCCAGGCAGTCGGGAGGGGGGGTGTCCCGCGGCGTGGGGAAGGAGGCTGATGGCGAGCCGGAGCGAGAAGGAGGGGGAGGTGTTTGGTTGAGGTGGGGGTGTCGGAGTGACGGCGGCTCAGGCGTTGTGGGTTCTGCGGCACGCCCTGCGGTACATGGGTGAGGACCCACTGGCTTTCGGGACGCATTCCTTCCGGACCGGGGTGGCGACGGAGGCAGCGTGAAGAGGTTGGGGGAAGGAGGAGATACAGAGGCTGGGAAGGTGGAAGTCGGACTGTTACCGGACGTACGTGAGGTTGCGGGAGGCGGATGGGGTGGTGTTACATTGATTTCCGAATTTTGAAATGTGTGTCTTTACAGGTGCTGTGGCAGGGCCGGAGGTGGCTCATTTGTCAAGCGAGCAGAGCAGGTGGAGTGGGAAAGACATCGGACACTCAATTTGGGATTGGATGCAGGATTGTATCGTTGTCACTGGAGGAGTAAAGGGGGTAGGCGTTGGCATGAGTTGTTGCCTTTGTTGAATACGATGGTCAGGGGGGGGGGTGCCCGGATATGGTGGTGATTCTGTTGTATTTCTATCTAGGACCCTAATTCGATATTCCTAATTTATGCCCTTGTATGGCTATAATAAATAATATCCTTATAAAGGCATAAGAATCATATCCATATTTAGTCATAGCCCATGCAGTCCAAATTAAGCAAGGCTACTTCCCCAGACTCCTAGAAAGTACAACGCGTTCTTTAAACAAAGCAAACCTTCAGCAACCTGGGAAATCCCCATGCTTCTGTTTTGATTTGTCCTAGAACTCCTGCGAGCACTGAAAGAACGGCCAGTTCTTAGTGACATCTTATGTTTTATGTCCAACCTTACGTCAAACCCAGCACCTTTCAGGTATAAATATACCAATGTTGCCTTAAGCAAACACACGGTGGTTTGAAGCAGAGCGGCTATCTACTTGCCCGAGAGCCCAGCTGATGTGAGAGCCCACAGACGCCGCCCCTCCCTTTTGACGCACTGAGAGAGACGCTGTCTTTTCTCCTACCGAGAAATCCAGCTCCGGTGTTTCCAGATACCCTTGCGGGTTGCTGGGATATCGAGTCCTGAGAGAGAGATACCAGACCTCCTACATTCTATTACTTAGGTACGGAGCTGACTAAACCCTTAAGAGAATTCTTGATTCAGATTCCTTGGCAAAACCCAACTTAACTTAAACTGCTACTTACTTACTCCTTCCCACGTATTAGGCTTAGGTCAGGTACACCGGGGTAGGCGTAGATTAGAAGCACCAGTTGAGTACGTTAGTCAATGTATTTATGTATGTATATATTTTATCCATTTTAAAGTATCATATGGCTAAGAAACCATATCAATGCTTTTACAGTATTATTTCATAATACTCCTTTTACTGTACGCACTTACTTCATGTTAAGTATTGCAATTGTGGCAATTCATTTCTCTTGCATGAGAAAGAAGACTGCTCAATAAATAACACCTTTTATTGAAAACGCCCGTCTCTCTATTTCTCTGCACTCTGGTGAAACTAAGTACGCACGATTGACTGAGTAAAATAGCTGTCTATTGTTTTCACACGACTCTAGAGATACACTCTTATTCTGAGGGAGCAAAGTTGTCATGTTTTATGGTTGTCAGAAGCTAATCCCTTCTTGTCTATCCAGGGAAGTTAAACTCCTCCTTGTTTATTCGAGAAAGTTTCTAGTGACCTCTGAGCTAGCTGGCAAAACTAATTAAGTCTAATATAGTCAGTAGAAACCTAGTCAACCTCAGTCCTACGTCTACACTGCTGTTTATATTATTCCAATGCGCAGAGCCTATTGGGAATATAGGAACTACACTACAATTCACCTGGGCGAAAATGACTTGGTGCAGTGTAAGGGGCTGGCATTGGTCAAACAAATGAAGAGGGACCTGAGGGAAATCAAAAAGCAATGGGCGGGCTGTCATGTGATTTGGTCCGAGTTTATCCCCAGGCGGGTGTGGAGGGGAGCTGAGCGCCCAGGAGCTATAGACAGGGCTCGGAGGAAGATTAACCGGGAGATGAGGGAGTTCTGTGCCAAAGAAGGGGTAGGGCGGATGGAGCATCCGGAGTTGTGCTACGGAGCGGTGTATTTTTTCAGGGAGGATGGGGTCCACCTCTCTAGGTATGGAATGGAATTGTACATAGTGCAGTTGAATGAGGCGCTGGATGGAGCGTTGGGGGTGAGCAGGTATCCCAGGAGGCAGGAGTCCTAGGGGGGGGGTCGGAAGTCGTAAGCGACTTCCGAGTGGCGCTTTCCTAAGAAAAAGGGGGGTATTTGCAGGAGGCCTGGGGCTGTACTGGTAGGTGGGGGGTTGAGGTCATTGAGGTCACTGAGGTCATTGCAGTCGGTGGGTAGGGGGGTAGTCAGTAGAGACCTAGTCGACCTCAGTCCTACGTCTACACTGCTGTTTATATTATTCCAATGCACAGAGACTATTCAATCAATCAATCAGGGGTTTGTTAAAGCGCGACTACTCACCCGTAAGGGTCTCAAGGCGCTAGGGGTGGGGGGGTGCAGGTTCCATTCCATCAAGGAGGGGGTCAGTCGAAGAGCCAGGTTTTGAGGTTTCTTGCGAAGATGGGGAGGGATGTTGTCTGTCTGAGGTGGAGCGGAAGGGCATTCCATGCTTTGGCAGCGAGGAAGGAGAAGGAGCGGCCTCCCGATCTGGTCTTTCTGGTGTGGGGGACCACGGCGTAGGAGAGCTGGGCTGATCATAGGGTCCTTTGGGGTGCGTGGAATTTGAGTCGGCTGTTATGGTATGCAGGTCCGGTGCCGTGGAGGGCCTTGTGTGCGTGGGTGAGCATCTTAAAGGTGATTCTCGCCTCGACGGGGAGCCAGTGGAGTGTGCGCAGGTGCTGGGAGATGTGGCAGTGTTTTGGCAGGTTGAGGACCAGTCTTGCGGCGGCGTCCTGGATGTTCTGTAGCTTGCGGATGAGGTTTTTGTTTATTCCGGCGTAGAGTGCGTTGCCGTAGTCGAGTCTGCTGGTGACCAGGGCGTGAGTGACTGTCTTTCGGTGTTCAAGGGGGATCCATTTGAAGGTCTTACGAAGGAGGCGGAGGGTGTGGAAGCAGGAAGATGAGACAGAGTTGATCTGGCGGTCCATTTTGAGCTCGGAGTCCAGGATGATTCCTAGGTTGCGTGCGTGGTCTGTGGGGGTTGGCGGGTTTCCGAGGGCAGTGGGCCACCAGGTGTCGCTCCAGGCGTCGGGGTTTGGGCCCATGATGAATACTTCTGTTTTGTTGGTGTTTAGTTGTAGGCAGCTGTTTTTCATCCATTTGGCGACGGCTTCCATACCTTCTCGAAAGTTGCGTCTGGCGGTGTTGGGCTCGTTGGATAGGGAGAGGATGAGCTGGGTGTCGTCTGCGTATGACACGATGTTGAGTCCGTAGGTTCTGACGATGGGGGCAAGTGGAGCCATGTAGACGTTGAAAAGCGGCGGGCTAAGGGAGGGAGCCCTGGGGGACTCCGCAGGTGGTAGGTGTGGGGTCCGAGAGGAAAGGGAGGAGTCTGACCCGCTGCGTCCTGCCGGAGAGGAAGGAGCAGATCCAGTCGAGGGCCTTGTCCTGGATTCCTGCGGCATAGAGTCTGCGTATTAGGGTGCGGTGGGAGACTGTGTCGAACGCCGCTGATAGGTCGAGGAGGATGAGGGCTACTGTTTCTCCTTTGTCCAGTAGGGTGCGGATGTCGTCTGTTGCGGCGAGGAGGGCGGTTTCCGTACTGTGGTTTTTTCTGAAGCCGGATTGGGAGGAGTCGAGGATGTTGTGTTCTTCAATGAATGTGGCGAGTTGGCTGTTGATGGCTTTCTCGATGACTTTCGCTGGGAACGGGAGCAGGGAGTCTGTAGTTTTTGAGGTCGGTGGGGTCCGCTGAGGGTTTCTCTAGGGGGGGGTTCACCTCGGTGTGTTTCCAGGCATTGGGGAACGAGGCAGTCGGCGGCTCTGTTGAAGATGTGGTGGGGGCAGGGGTCCGTGGGGGCCCCTGAGTGGATTGACTTCATTGTCTTCAGTGTGTCTTCGGTGGTGAGGGCTGTCCAGTCATCAATCGCTGGTTTCCGGGTGTCGGGGGTGGTTGGTGAGGGTTCAGTGTGTTGGTTGTCTTCGTCGAAGTTGTCGTAGATGCTCTTGATTTTGTGGTGGAAAAAGGTGCTGAGTTTGTCGCAGAGGTCTTGTGAGGGAGGGATGTCGGTAGACTCGCTGGTGGGTTGGGCGAACTCCTTGATGATGCTGAAGAGTTCCTTGCTGTTGTGTGCGTGGGTGGAGATTCTGTCTTCAATCGCTTTTCTCCTCGTTTCTCTGATGAGTTGATGGTGGGCGTTGGTGGCGGCTCTGAACTTGTTGTGGGTTTCTGTGGATTTGGTGTTTCCCCAGGCCTTTTCGAGGCGGCGGCATGTGCGCCTGGATTCTCGAAGTTTGGTGATAAACCATCTGGCTTTCTTGGCACGGGTATTGTTGTTTTTCTTGAGGGGGGCTATGGTGTTGGTGCTGTCCGAGATCCATCTATGCAGGGTTCGGGCTGCGGTGTTGGGGTCGTCGTTTTCCGCGATGGTTGGGGTGGAGTTGTTGAGTGAGGAGGTGAGCTGGTCGTCGGTGATTTTGGTCCAGTTTCTTTGTGGAAGCAGGTGCTGGTGTCTGTGGATGGTGGGTGTTCTGAAGGTGAAGTGGACGCAACGATGGTCGGTCCATGGGAGTTCGGTGGTGTGGCTGAAGGTGATGGAGTTTCCTGTAGTGAAGAGGGGGTCGAGGGTGTGTCCTGCTGAGTGCGTGGGCTCGGTCACGATCTGGCGGAGTCCAATGTTGTGGAGGTTGTCCAGGAGGCATGTGGTGTTGGGGTCCAGTTGATTGTCGAGGTGGAAGTTGAGGTCTCCCAGCAGGGTGTAGTTGGTGGATGCGATGGGCTGCGTGGAGATAATGTCCGTGATGGAGATGGAGAAGGGTCCGCAGGGTCCAGGGGGTCGGTAGATGAGGGTTCCTCGGAGGGCGGCAGTGGGGCTGGCCAGTATCTTGAAGTGAAGGTGTTCCATCAGTTCTGTGGACTCGTCAGGGAGTGTGTTCAGGTGGAGGCAGGATTTGTGGGGGATGGCGATTCCTCCTCCTGGGTGGGTGGGGCGGTCCTTCCTGGAGATCTTGTATCCTTGGGGGATGGCGATGGCGATGTCCGGTCCCGAGGTGGTGTTGGTCCAGGTTTCGGTGAAGAATGCTACGTCTGGGGTGGTGCTGTCAAGTAGGTCCCAGATTTCTGTGGCGTGTTTGTGGAGGGATCGGACGTTGAGGAGGATGCATTGCAGGGTCTTCGGTTCGGTTGTGTTCTTGTGGGCGGGTTGTGCTGGATCCGTGTTCTTGGCGGTGCTGCAGGTGTGCCAGCAGCAGTGACAGCTGAAGGGTCCATGGGTGTCGGCTGGTGATGCTAGCTTACAGTTGTTGTTGCAGCCTGGGTTGAGTGCGTGCAGTGCTGCTGGGTCGTAGCGTTGGCGGGGCGGAGGTCCAGGGTTCCTGGTGTTGGTCGCGGACGGGTCGCAGACGGGCGCAGACGTGCTTGCCTTTGACGAGCCTTCAGTGCACCAGCGGCGCGCCCGCAGCCCGCGGCCGCGCAGTGGCTGCCATTAAGTAGGGGTTGGGGAGGGCTGGACAGCTGGGAGGCGGGAGCGGGGAGGGAAGCTGGATTGGGCCGGTCGCGCTGGGGGGCAGGGGCCGCAGGGGCAGCAGCGGCGTGGAAAGGTAAAGGGAGGAAAGAAGGGATAAAGAAAAAGGGGAAATAGGCAGAAATAAGGCACAAAAGAGCAGAGATGCAGAAAAGAGCAGAACGGTGAAAGATAGAAAGGGTAGAAAAACGAGTGAAGGAGCAGAGGGAGAGAAAGGGAAAATGGGCAGAAATAAGGCACAAAAGAGCAGAGATGCAGAAAGGTGCAGAAAGGTGAAAGATAGAAAGAGTAGAAAACCGAGTGAAGGAGCAGAGTGAGAGAAAGGAGACAGAACAGAGGTCCACTGGACCACCAGGGATGAGGCGCAGGGAAACCTGCGGGTGGAGGAGGGCCTCGATCACCAACACTCAAGAGTGCAGGGGCAGGGGCACCTCACTTAATGGTGGAGCTGCGAGGGTGGGAGAGCAATTTCACTGACAATGAGTCAGTGGTCTTGCTCGCCTGTCCCCGCAGTGGCCGCCATTAAGTAGGGGTTGGAGAGGGCTGGACAGCTGGGAGGCGGGAGCGGGGAGGGGAGCTGGATTGGGCCGGTCGCGCTGAGGGGGAGGGGCCGCGGGGGCAGCAGCGGCGGGGAAAGGTGAAGGGAGGAAAGAAGGGATAAAGAAAAAGGGAAAATAAGCAGAAATAAGGCACAAAAGAGCAGAGATGCAGAAAAGAGCAGAAAGGTGAAAGATAGAAAGGGTAGAAAAACGAGTGAAGGAGCAGAGGGAGAGAAAGGGAAAATGGGCAGAAATAAGGCACAAAAGAGCAGAGGTGCAGAAAGGTGAAAGATAGAATGGGTAGAAAAACGAGATAAAACGAGTGAAGGAGCAGAGGGAGAGAAAGGGAAAATGGGCAGAAACAAGGCACAAAAGAGCAGAGATGCAGAAAGGTGCAGAAAGGTGAAAGATAGAAAGAGTAGAAAACAGAGTGAAGGAGCAGAGTGAGAGAAAGGAGACAGAGGTCCACTGGACCACCAGGGATGAGGCGCAGGGAAACCTGCGGGTGGAGGAGGGCCTCGATCACCAACACTCAAGAGTGCAGGGGCAGGGGCACCTCACTTAATGGTGGAGCTGCGAGGGTGGGAGAGCAATTTCACTGACAATGAGTCAGTGGAGACTATTGGGAATATAGGACCTACACTACATGGCGCCCAACGTTTGGTAAGGCGATAATCTAACGCACATAAACAGTTAATAAGGAGAGGGCACGGCCTTCATATCGACCCACAAGGACAGCAAACCGCCCCCGGTCATCCTGAATAACATCATCAATAGCCAGGGGGAGGGAAGCCCGAATAAGGATACCCACACCAATGAGTCAGTGGAGACTATTGGGAATATAGGACCTACACTACATGGCGCCCAACGTTTGGTAAGGCGATAATCTAACGCAAGACACTAGAGTAACTCAGTCGTGCTTTTTCACACAGACCCTTTTCCCGTAAAAACTCCAAAAGACATCTGGAGTGGGTAAAAGGTTCAAATCTGCCGGAACTTAGTAGGAAGAGATTCCTATGTATAGTTTTTGGTTTAGTCAACGTTGAAGGATACAGTGTTCCAAAATATTGTGCACCTAATCTTTGTTCCTTGAAAAAAAATACTTTCTGTCAGTAAAATGCCGGAAGGTGACGAAGAAAGAGATTCATAAACAAAACAGGGATTGGGAGGTCCAGGGGAATATTTACCGACCACACACAACTATAGCCGCCTAAAAATACAATGTATAGCAACAACAAATAGCGGTGGGTCAAAGAGCTGGAAGTGACTAACTATGCAACTGTGTTGATCAACTATATTCTACTCAAATCAAGAAGGTACTTCATTCATGATTTGAAGAAAAATACCCATCAGCGTTCGACCTGTAGCGCCCTTGTCATCATATGGGCGCCTTCATACCACGAAGGAAGGTGGTTTATCCCAGTCATTTGAAATATTAGACTGGAGCTGGGCACAGTGATGCATATCCAAACTGTGGGCGACAGGGAACTACTGTTAAGCAGTGCAAATGAAAAGTGTAGGGTGTAAAAAAGCGACAGAGTGCTGTTTAAAATTAGATAGACAGGAGGAAAACAATTTTAATATACACCTCGCTGCTTCTAAATCAATAAAAAAAAAAAAAAAGGTAGTGCGAATCTAGTAGTTTAACAAATAGCTACTAGCATCTTCTTATCAAAGAGATTCTACAGCGTCTCAACTGTTGTTAGATGACACAACTATCCAACAGAATGACCCGAATGCAATAATCATTCCGGCAAATATAAGAAGAACTATAACTATTAAACTTATAGAAAATGGTACAGGTGGTACAGTCATATTTGTGGTAGAGGCCCATGAATATCGGCAGACAGAGGTATTCTATTCATGGATACACTTTCCAGCAGCAAACGCTGTAACAAAAGAATTCCACTATTACAAAATAGAGGAACCTCCGGATGAATACACTCCTTTCGAGGAGGTTGAAATCCCATTAAATTACCAAGAGCACCTGCTCTGGTTTAAAGGCGCCCTAAAACATAAAAATCACATCACCAGGCTCGGTCCACTAGGTAGACCAGGAGCCACGTGGCCGGTTCTAGCCAGCTACACACCACATCCAGACATTGATAAAATGTCAGACCGGGAACTTTTAGCCCAGCTAAAAATACTAATTAAAATACATAGACAATTGGTCCAATATGTAACGTGGACTTCAACAGTCCAACCGGCAATAAAAATTCCGGAGACCACCCCTCACCAGGGGAACACAAATAAAATCACACCGCAAAATATACAATCAGCCATTGGCAAAGTACCTACAAAGCGGAAACAAATTCCATTCTGGTTAGCACAAAAAATCACTCAAATAGAGGCAGTATTTCCTGATACTACGCCCACTGAGAAACACAGAATTCTGACTATCTGTCTTCCAATGGGGATCGCACCACATGTGGAGGACTGTGACACTTGGGGCACAGTCTTTGCTTCGATTTACACAAAAACACACGGTGTTCCGTCCATAGCGGTTATACCAGACGTACTAGGAGAGATTCAAAATGAATACGGTCCAGAACCTGCCTTAACTCTGGGTATGAAATTACTGAAAGACTTCAAGCAGGTCTCTGCTATATTATTAGCCAACATAAACGGAGAAGCAGCATCTGTGGCGATCCGCCAGAGATTGAAAGAAACAGATATAGCAGACCAACCATTTGAACTTGCCAGAATCATAGAAAAATCCTATGAACAACTAGGTAGAGATAGTGTGGGTGGGAAACCAGTAAAGCCCCAACTAACTGAAAATCCTGAAAAAACCTTTATTAAAAATAATCTAAATACTCCAAAAAAGAGTTGGGATGGTAATAAACAATCCACTCCCAAAGAAAAACGATTCCAGTCCAGAGGAAGGTCTCCTCAACGGAGAGAAAGATCTCCGGACCAAGGAAACAAGTCTCCCCAGAGGGAGCCCTCTGAGAAAAGATACAACCTTAGAGATAGGGATAAATTAAGAAAACCTGATAGATATCAAGATATTGATACACGTCCCTCTCGATCTTTTCAGACTTCCTCACAGAAATCGGAAAGAAGAGGACGGTCAGAACACAAGGAAGAGCACGTCAAGTCCAAAGACAAGGAACCTGCTCATCAAAGTAAAAAATTACAATTTCGAAGAAAGAAGGTAGCCAGTATTAAAATAATTAAACATGCCGAGGATACTGAGGACACAACTGAAAAACGGAGAGTGGGCCCAGACAATGCTAGACAGTGCAGCAGAAGTGACCATAGCTCGCAAGATCTTGATGAATCTTCTGGAGACAGTGGACACGAATGAATACATTCAGGTGGAAACTGCAGATACCAGAGTTAGCAAACCTCATAAAATATACGAAATAACACTGCGTATAGAGGGGGACAAGACTAGGAAAGTAAGGGGTCTCTTTTGGGATAACCTTTCGAAAGGCTATGACATCCTGTTAGCTGAGAAAGACTGGCCACCAGAGTTTGTCAGGGAGTGCCTTCATGGCGAAGAAATGATTATGCCTGCCTTCTCAAATCATATTTCAACTCATAAAAAATCCATATATGCAAGAAAATGGACAGTGGCCCAAGCTCCTGCATTATATAAAAATCATGTAGGATGGGATGAGGATTCTCCTCATCACAAAATCCAGTTAAAAAGTCAACCCACTGCACAAAGGCAGTACCCGGTTAAGCAAGTCAGGGAGATCTTAGATCAACTTGAATACCAGGGGGTGATTGAAACATGCACCTCACAAATGAACAATCCTTTGTTTCCTGTCTCCAAGCCAGACGATTCATATCGTCTTGTTTTGGACTACAGATACCTTAACTCCTGCTGCAAAACATTTGCAGTACAAAACTCACACAGTGCAGCACTGATGAATAACATCGTGCGCAAAAAATACAAAACGACATTAGACATCTCTAATGGATTCTTTTGTCAAAACATTGCACCTGAAAGTAGGTATTTGACCGCTTTCTCAATAATGGGGTCGCAAAAACACTTCTGTCGATTCCCACAGGGATTCAAGAATAGCCCAGGATTATTCTCAACAAGAGTAACAGAGTTACTACAAATATATGATGAGGAAGCATTATCTTATGTCGATGACATCTATCTCACAGATGATGACCTGGAGACTCACTTGAAAAGAGTGAACACCATAATACTTGGTTTCGCAGCTGAGGGTTACAAATTCAACTTTAAAAAATCACGAATTGCCCATCTAACTGTCCTGTTTTTAGGATATGAATTATCAAGTGAAGGCAAAAGCCTAGCAGACAACTTCTTAGAGAAGTGTGCTATACTCCAAGCACCTAAAACGCTGAAGAACTTACAATCAATACTAGGTTTCCTGAATTTCAGAAGAACATACATTCTAAATTATGCATAGAGGGTTAAACCTCTCTATGAATTAATAAAACCTGATTTCAAACCAATCAATTGGACTCAGAAACACACAGAAATTTTAAGATCATTGCAAACAGACATGTTAGCTAGAACAAAATTACAAACTCGCGAAAACGTACGCAACCTTGTAATCCGAGTCATCCCAGGAAGATGCAGATTCACGTACCTAACCTCTAATGAGGGAGAAACGGTACCAATAGCTTACAAATCTCACTTGTACACACAAGCTGAAATGAAATTCAGTTCTACTGAAAAAATTCTAATAGCGGTTCAAACTGCTGTAGCAAAAGAAAGAGCCCAAGCCCAAGGAAGAAGGATAACTGTTTTAACAGCAGAATCAGCCATTGAGGCATTAACAAGCCCACGCAATTTGCTGCAGAAGACGTGAAATACTATTTTGACCCGAAAATGAAAAAACTAGAAAATCTAGAATATGAAGAAGAATATCCTCTGCCAATCAAAATTCTGCCTCTCGAACAGTACACATGTGTAATCTACATGGATAGATTTGCACAACACTACTACGTAGAGAAGAAATCCTACAACGCAGCGTGCACGATTGTTAAAGGTCGCTGGCGCTTTGGTAAATTCAGACCATTAATTACCAAAACTGAATCACTCAGAACGGTTCAACTCAGCGAGCTGAAATAAGATCTTTAAAGATGGCGCTTGAAAATGCCGATTGCGAATTCCCCACACTAATAGTGTGCGATTCGCATTACTGCGTCAAGTCTTACAATAATGACATGGAGACATGGATTCAAAACGGTTTCAAAGATGACACAGATGCCACAATAAAGCATAAGAAGCTTTGGGAACAGGTAGTTCTTTTACAGAAAGAACTACAAAAGACTCACGTGATACATACACTGAGTCATCAACGTGATGGCGTTCACGTTGCAGGGAATTCATTGGCTCACAGAGCCACAGCGGAAGCAGCTCAACCGGCTTCCGTAGCCACAAAAAAGCGTTCTAAAAAATACATAGACGGAGAAACCATGCTGGCGGTAAAAGTGTCTTTAAAAGGCGACTATGCAGCATTACCTCTGAACTATCCACTCAGTAATACATACATAATTGATGCAAACTCCGTTCCTTTTGCTCAAATCCCTGGAGTGGGGTTAGAGTAATTCCAAACACGAACAGGAGAGTCTTTTTAATAGCAGACGCACACATGGGATTGGGTCTAAGGCACCGAGAGATCAAAGAATCTCAGAAAGAATTACGATCAGAATACTGGTGGCCGGGGATGAGCCTGCAACATTACAAATTTGCAATGGGCTGTCCAAACTGCAACAGAGATCGCAGTCGTGAGCCGACCGGAGTATTGCCAGGACCCTTCTATTAGAAAGCATAAGGCTATCTATACGCAGAAATCCAGCAGGAGAAATGCGTCCCATTAATGTTTAAGACTAGATTCACTTAAAATGTAGACCCCAGCACTCGGCTGACACCAGAAATGTTATAAAAGATTTGCGAGTCTTTATCGGCACATACGCAATTGGCATACTACATTCTGAGCAGGGTCCTGCGTTTAGCTCTAGGGTTTACAAGGAGGCCATGGCCAGCATGGGCATTGCATTGCGGTACTCTTAAGAAATTCTCTAAAAGGTCTCAGTCCGTACAAACTATTGTTCGGTACTAGAATGTATATTCAGGATCTTCATAGTCACACTTCAGTGGTAGAAGAAAAATGCTTTGACATCAAAGACCGTTTGGCTGTTTTACAGGACTTCAATGAAACAAGAAGGAACCTGAGCAACATAAAGTTAAAACAACAGCCAACAGCCACTGAGGAAAAACCACCTGTCCCAGCAAGACCTGTCTAGATTCCAAAGATTGGGGATCTGGTCAGAGAGAAGATCGCGGTGAAGAAGGAATTTGGGCCTTCTTACAGAAAAGCAGTACCTGTCTTAGCTGTCAGCGGAACAAGATCAGTTGTACTACTGCCCCTTGCTGGTAAAAAAGGAGAACCGAGTTGTATCCATCGACCTGGTAAAACCACAATCATGTGGCCAATAATAAGTAGTAGGCCCAGTGGTCTCCCAAGAAATAGCAGAACACCAAAATTTGCTACAATCCAAGAGGTTCAAACCGAGAGACTAATCACATTTGATAAACCTGCAGTGAATAAAAAAGGACTATGCAACAAAGCAATGGAACTTATGCCTCTTGAAACCCAAATTGCAACAGTTCGTCAAGAAACACCAGTCTACAACGATGTAGCCTCAGACTATGCTAGTGAAACAAAGAAAAATCCAAAAGCAAATGAAAATCCGGAAGCAATTCCAATAATTGACAGAACTGCATCTGGCTACTTCATCAATTTTGATGACTTTTCTGAAGATCCAAGCGAGCCTGAAGAAACGCCAGCAACAAAAACTTTCAAAGACAAAGTAACTGAACTCTTTCATCAACTCAAAGAAACCTATCTGATTTCTCCATGGATTGAATTTTGGATTGTGTTAGGTGTACTTTTCCTCCTGCTTTGGCTCATCATGGTTCTTTGTTTGGGAAAATTCATTGAAGGAAAATACAGTACAATGGACACAGCAAGTCAGAACATCAACTTGGTCCTAAAGCCTCACAAGTCATCTCACATCGAGAAAAGAGAACTATCATCAGTGAACGTCACAGCCAATCCAATACCCGGTGGGGTAGCATGGGACAGAACTGAGTATGATATTTTTGGCCCGATTGAGCTCTTGAAATATCCACACCAGTTTAAGGTTTCATTAAGTGACTTTGTAAAACCAAGTACTTTCTCTGATGATTGGGACTTTGAAAATATTAATAACATGATGTCAGATTTAGTAATGTTAGCAAAATTTACAGAACATGATTACTTACAGGGTTCATCAAATTATGAAGAAATGTACTGTTATAATCATTTTGGTCATCACTATTTGCATAAGTCTGCACAGCCTAGAAATGTTTTAAATTATAACCAATGGGAACATTGTGCAACACCACCTAGAAGCAGCTCGAAAACATTTTATGAGAAATTCCCATACTTCTCAGGGTTTAACACAAGTGATGCAGAAACGTTTTATTTTAAAATGTTAAATAAGACAGGAATGAAAACAATGTTGACAAATACTAAATTGATTTATTCTGAAACATTTTATGAAAAAATGACTACATTCGGTTTTGATTTCTGGAAAAACAACATTGAAACAAAAACCATCTGGGGTACAAAAGAATGGCAGGTCCAAGGTCTAGAAGCATTATTTAGAGCATGCATGATCCCAGAACAATTAATATTCCTGAATGACACCATTCAGCAAACAATCTGTCTTGGCCTAGCCAAGATTAAAGACTTAAATAAACCGTCTATTCCAAAGCCCATACCTGATAGTAATAGCACTACAAATGTGGAGATAGACGTATCCCATATTTTACACCAAAACAGAACACATCCTGATTGGAAAAAATGGTTGATCTGGCCCACAGACACAAATAACTGTCAAGATAGATTCCTGAACAAAATACAGGGATTAAAACTGAACAGGCCAGACCCTAGATACTACCAGGGACAACATCCAAGGATAGTTAGAACATAAAGGGGTCGATTCCGATTTGGGAAAAACCGCTCCGAATAGACGTTCGGAGCGTTTTTCCCGTACGAATCATACCCTGCAACGTCCCCCGTACGTACGACGAAGTACGATTCGTACCAGGAGCCATACTCCGTACGAGTCGTACAAGACACCGTACGACTCTAATATCCGTACGATTCTCCCTCGGTACCCGCTGTACGCGACATCTGTACGGTTCGCGGCTAGTTTTTACGACCCAGCAAGTACGATACGTGTCGGGTACGCACCATACGACCCTTTTTCTACGGGAGCTGAAAACAGCCGTAAAAGCAGAGTTCGCACCGAAACGGGTACGGAACTGCCCCCCCTGGTTATGGTGCGTACCCCCCACGATCGCAGGGGTACGCACCGTACTCCTAAGATCATGGGGTGTACGAGCCGTACCCCCATTGTACGATCGGTGTACGAGCCGTACCCCCATTGTACGATGGGGGTACGGCTCGTACACTGATCGTACATGGGGTACGGCTCGTACACCGATCGTACAATGGGGGTACGGCTCATACACCGATCGTACAATGGGGGTACAGCTCGTACACCGATCGTACATGGGGTACGGCTCGTACACCGATCGTACATGGGGTACGGCTCGTACACCCCATGATCGCAGGGGTACGGTGCGTACCCCTGCGATCATGTGGGGTACGGTGTGTATGTGTTTGTGTGCTTTTCCGTACGACTCGCCCTTACCTGACATGGACCCTACGAATCGCGTCCTCATACCCCGGTCCGGATCGTACTCGTCGGGTCGTACAGCATGTGTACGAGTCGTACGGTATGTGTACGAGTCGTACGGTTCACGGTTTCAGCCTTGCAATACGTACGGATCGCGACGATTCGGACGGATTCACGGAATACGGATCGTACTTCGTGACTCGGGTGGACGGGTACGATTCGTACGGAGAGGACTCCGGATACAAATCGTACGGACGGTTTTTTCCCCGAATCGGAATCTACCCCACAGTGTAGGGAAACTCTGCCTCGAATGGCTACAGAAATCCACACTGGCTGAAATTAAGCAACACTTGACTTTACTTAAAGACGGTGCTGACTTGCGTGATTTCATACTGGGACCACGCAAACAGCGTCAAAAACGTTTCTGAGCGGCCGGTATATACGCTGCGTACAACGAAGCTTGGAAAGTAATGCAAATTGAGACAGCAGAAAAAATGCGAGAAATTGATCGTATTAATTTGGAAAAATCACTTTCTGTTGTGGACATGGGTTAACGACTCTGTCCTCCAGAATATATTCACTGGACAGTATTGTATCATCTGCTATTGATATAATAGAGCAGGACTTACTAATGTTACAACATGGTCAGTCCCAAATACGTTCTATTGTACAGCTTGGCTGGAAGTTGCAAAATCTGCGTTCAGGCTACGTGCCATGGCGTTTAATCAACGTAACGTCATTATTCTCTATCTTTAACCTTACTGATAAACAAATCAGTTTGGCACAAAAAGGAGCAGACTATACGATTCTGAGCATTGAAAAACTTGAGAGATTACCGTTGACAATGTCAGAAATACCTGTCTTTGAATGGATAATACACGGGATTATTACAATTCCGATAACAACTTTCCAGTTTAGATATTGCCAAGAGTATATACCAGCGGGCCAGTATGAAAGGTTGGGTAAAGGCTACATCAAGTCAACATGGAAATTACCTTATACACACAAATGTTATAATGAAAAGAAAAAGGAGATATTTCTTAGTGGTAACAATTGTAAAAAATCACTAAGTGGTACACTCCTGTGTCAAGGTATTAACTTGCATGGGGCCTGCGAAGGGTCTTCGAATAAACTTTCATATCACCTGCACGGCACTCCTGCAAAACAGATAGAGCCATTTTTCAGACAGCTTTCCAATGGCAGCTACGTTCTAATAAATGACCACAGCTGTTGTGGCATGGTGCCAGGAAAAGCCTATCTCGTGAGCGTTAGTTCCATGGTCACTTGCTGTATGCAAGTGTTGTATCCAAACAGCACTCCAGACATAGAGGCGGCAATATGGCCTTATTTGAATATCTCTTCTATTCGAATTGATACTTTAAGCAGAATGAAATCCATTCTTTTACAAACAACTGTGCCTTTGACCTCGTCTAAAGAACGTATGATCTGCAAGTCGCAAGGACAACAGCAGAGATACATTCCTTATTATCAACCAATTGCCCCGTGCATTTCGTAGAAATGTTGAGCCAAATCTTAAACATGTCAGATACCAGTGGCATTGCACATGTATTTAAGACAATTTTTTCGGGACTGTTGACACCGTTTGAAACAGTTCTGGGCATCTTTCCCAATTTTGTCCATTCTGTCTTTGGCGGCCTACCTCTACTTTTGGGACTCGTAGCAGGAATTTTATTTTTGATTCTTCTGCTTCGATATGGCAAGCCAAGCCGCAGACAAGACTCCAGCAACGATGGAAGAAACGATCCTAGCAATACGCTACCGGGACCGCATAACTAAAGTCCTTGGATTAGCCCGGCTAAGAGATCTGAATATGACCTGGTTTCTTTCATTCAGACCAATCTGGCAAAATTTCGTCTTACCTGTGCTTCGATGTATGCTATGCGGAGAAGAATGCGTGTTGGACGTCTGTCTTACACTACCATCAGCAGTACCAACGGATACAGATACCGTGCTAGGTCCGGTAACGGCTCATGCATCGTGTTGTCCCCAGCGGCTACCTATTCTGATGACGGCATTCATTGCGACTTCACCACTACGAGTATGTGGCAGTGGAGTACGAGATGAGAGCAGCATCACACAGGTACAACCTTCTGTGAGTATTGCTGATCCTGACATCAATGATAGCAATCATTCTCACACATGCACTGTTACAGCATTTTCAAACTTGGTTGAACTTTCACCTGATGTCGTAGACCAATTTCTTGCGAGTCTGTCTGAAATGATGTTCTCCCCTGAACAACGGGAATAACTTTTAAAGCAACCAGCACACAGTGTTCCTTGAACTCTGAATTCGGCCTTCACCTTTGATAAACAAAAGCTACTGAAAACATTTGGAACTATTTTTTCCCCTGAAAGCAAAATTATTTTTTTTTCACTTCCAAAATATTTACAGTTTTCTGGCACAGAGTACTCTGCTTAGACCTATTCTTAGAGAACAGAGCTTCTAATTTAGAAACTCTAGAGACAATATTTTACCTCAGCCTCTAGCATATGTACAGCATTTTGTATTAATATGTGATGAAATGGTCTCGACCTTCTCTTCTGTATTCAGAGCCATTTCATGTGTAATTTTCGCAATTCATTCAGCTGATATATATATGCATTTTTAACTAAATGATACCACTGCTTGAAAAGCGTACAGTACCAATACTCATTTTCGTGTATTTACCATATACCATTTCAAATGCGAATTATGTATTTTGGGGTGGGGTGGAAAACACACATGAATCGTTATATGTCTACTATTGCTTAGTTTTAGTAATGAGGGACATTAGATCGTGGAGTGGGTGTTGTATTTCTATCTAGGACCCTAATTCGATATTCCTAATTTATGCCCTTGTATGGCTATCATAAATAATATCCTTATAAAGGCATAAGAATCATATCCATATTTAGTCATAGCCCATGCAGTCCAAATTAAGCAAGGCTACTTCCCCAGACTCCTAGAAAGTACAACGCGTTCTTTAAACAAAGCAAACCTCCAGCAACCTGGGAAATCCCCATGCTTCTGTTTTGATTTGTCCTAGAACTCCTGCGAGCACTGAAAGAATGGCCAGTTCTTAGTGACATCTTTATTGACGTCTTATGTCCAACCTTACGTCAAACCTGGCACCTTTCAGGTATAAATATACCAATGTTGCCTTAAGCAAACACACGGTGGTTTGGAGCAAAGCGGCTATCTACTTGCCCGATAGCCCAGCTGATGCGAGAGCCCACGGACGCCGCCCCTCCCCTTTGACGCACTGAGAGAGACGCTGTCTTTTCTCCTGCCGAGAAATCCAGCTCCGGTGTTTCCAGATACCCTTGCGGGTTGCTGGGATATCGAGTCCTGAGAGAGAGATACCAGACCTCCTATATTCTATTACCCAGGTACGGAGCTGACTAAACCCTTAAGAGAATTCTTGATTCAGATTCCTTGGCAAAACCCAACTTAACTTAAACTGCTACTTACTTACTCCTTCCCACGTATTGGGCTTAGGTCAGGTACACCGGGTAGGCGTAGATTAGAAGCACCAGTTGAGTACGTTAGTCAATGTATTTATGTATGTATATATTTTATCCATTTTAAAGTATCATATGGCTAAGAAACCATATCAATGCTTTTACAGTATTATTTTATAATACTCCTTTTACTGTACGCACTTTACTTCATGTTAAGTATTGCAATTGTGGCAATTCATTTCTCTTGCATGAGAAAGAAGACTGCTCAATAAATAACACCTTTCTATTGAAAACGCCTGTCTCTCTATTTCTCTGCACTCTGGTGAAACTAAGTACGCACGATTGACTGAGTAAAATAGCTGTCTATTGTTTTCATTCGACTCTAGAGATACACTCTTATTCTGACGGAGCAAAGTTGTCATGTTTTATGGTTGTCAGAAGCTAATCCCTTCTTGTCTATCCAGGGAAGTTAAACTCCTCCTTGTTTATTCGAGAAAGTTTCTAGTGACCTCTGAGCTAGCTGGCAAAACTAATTAAGTCTAATATAGTCAGTAGAAACCTAGTCGACCTCAGTCCTACGTCTACACTGCTGTTTATATTATTCCAATGCGCAGAGCCTATTGGGAATATAGGAACTACACTACAATTCACCTGGGCGAAAATGACTTGGTGCAGTGTAAGGGGCTGGCATTGGTCAAACAAATGAAGAGGGACCTGAGGGAAATCAAAAAGCAATGGGCGGGCTGTCATGTGATTTGGTCCGAGTTTATCCCCAGGCGGGTGTGGAGGGGAGCTGAGCGCCCAGGAGCTATAGACAGGGCTCGGAGGAAGATTAACCGGGAGATGAGGGAGTTCTGTGCCAAAGAAGGGGTAGGGCGGATGGAGCATCCGGAGTTGTGCTACGGAGCGGTGTATTTTTTCAGGGAGGATGGGGTCCACCTCTCTAGGTATGGAATGGAATTGTACATAGTGCAGTTGAATGAGGCGCTGGATGGAGCGTTGGGGGTGAGCAGGTATCCCAGGAGGCAGGAGTCCTAGGGGGGGGTCGGAAGTCGTAAGCGACTTCCGAGTGGCGCTTTCCTAAGAAAAAGGGGGGTATTTGCAGGAGGCCTGGGGCTGTACTGGTAGGTGGGGGGTTGAGGTCATTGAGGTCACTGAGGTCATTGCAGTCGGTGGGTAGGGGGGTAGGTTGCTGAGCGGATGTTTGTATTTCAGTTGCAATGTTGGGCATACTTTTAGGGGTGGGGGTGGGGGGCTGTCAGGCAGTGGTTATTTAGTGAGCATTAGTTTTGTTCGGCACAGGCCAGGTGGGTGTTGTTTAGGTGCACCTGATTCCAATAAAGTGGCCTTTATCACACTATTTTGGTGTCTGTGTCAGTGCTTCCCCCCCCACCTACTGGTGTGCCCCAATGGGGTTTTGGGGGGGCAGCCGACCAGCGGGAGGCTTGACCCCCCGGGGAAGTTTGGGGCAGCAGGGGGGGATAGGAGAGCACTGCGGGCTTGCCGTAGTTTGGTATGGTTGGGCTGGTTTGGGCTGGTTGGGCTGGTTGGGCTCTCTATGGGCTCCTTTTGGGCTTGTCGGGTTTATAACCGGACATTTTGTGTCACTGCCCACGATTTGTGGTGCAGTGACACAGCAGCCGGGTTTTTGCAGTAGAGAAATTTTGTCCCGCCCTCCCTCCCTGTTTTTCCCCTGTGGGGTGGGGGGGGGTTTGTCCCAGGGGTTTTTCCGGTGGGGGGGGGGTTTGGTTTTGAGAGGGGCATTGTTAGATGATGGTGCACTGGGATGTTAGGGTGTCTGGAGTTGTGGTGTCGCTGGAACAGGTGCTGGTATTTGGTGGCGCTTTCCTAAGAAAAAGGGGGGTATTTGCAGGAGGCCTGGGGCTGTACTGGTAGGTGGGGGGTTGAGGTCATTGAGGTCACTGAGGTCATTGCAGTCGGTGGGTAGGGGGGTAGGTTGCTGAGCTGATGTTTGTATTTCAGTTGCAATGTTGGGGATACTTTTAGGGGTGGGGTGGGGGGCCGTCAGGCAGTGGTTATTTAGTGAGCATTAGTTTTGTTCGGCACAGGCCAGGTGGGTGTTGTTTAGGTGCACCTGATTCCAATAGAGCAGCCTTTATCACACTATTTTGGTGTCTGTGTCAGTGCTTACCCCCCACCTACTGGTGTGCCCCAATGTGGTAGATGCAATGTTAAACTTCTGTTGGTGCACAAATCATGCATTGTTAGCAATTATCGAAAACTAACAGCACAAAATGTGAATAGAGCAACACACACTAATACCTTTTATTAAGTACATAAAGGGCAAAAACCGACCACAGACAAAAGCTGATGGAACGACAGCAATGAAATATTTTGAAGTAAGCAGTACATTTTCGGGCATCGTAATGCATATGAGTATATGTTTAAGACAGGAAGCTTGAAGACAGATGGAGCAGTCAAATGACCAGTTTGCACCCAAACGGTATACACAACCTTAAAAGATATATGATTTGGAGGTGTTATATTTTCTTCTTTGACTCTCTCATTGCTTCTTTTTGAGCTTTCTTTTTACATCCATTGAAATTAAAGTCACTAGCTCCAATTTCATTACCAAAATTCATTGCAAGTAATATATAAAGGATCAAGCAGTTAAGTGCATGGAAAATGTAACCAAAAAGATTCGACATGGGGGGAGGAGCCAAGCTGGCGACCGAGATGGCTGCATAGTCGCTCGGCTCCGGGAGCCTTCCCACCCCGCGCATACATCCTGGCCACTATCCTGAGCCGTAACGGCATATTCAAGTAGGCAAAGGACAACTTTCACTGACCGTTTGCTCCTGAGGCTTTTCCGTGCGGCGGACCCGTTGAATTGTCCCCGACTGTTTTGCGGCCTTCACTGAGCTGCGACCGGGGTGTCGAGTGTGGAGATTGGCCGGCCGAGACTGCGACAACATCGGCCTCCGGTGAGGGTGAGGGGTCGGCCGGAGGACACTGGACGTCTGAAGGGCCGATGGCGACAGTGCTGACCCAGTCCATCTTGTGGAGTGCCTTGTGGGACGTGCGGTGAAGCAGGGTCGTGGGAAGTGCACGATATTTGGCCCCCTTTCCGGTGTTGTGTCCGGGCTTGACTCCTGACCTCTCCCGGACTTGCTGGGCGACTCCCAGGGAGCGGCGGAGATTTTGTTTAGCCTTTCGGTGGCCCTTCGCTGAGAAGCCTGCTTTGACTTTCCGGGTCCCCGTAGTGAATCCTGTCGCGCCCCGGTCCGGGGCCCGGTCCTGAGGTCAGATGGAGAAGGACGGGGCCGGATCAGCTAAGATGGCGGACGGCACCCTTTTATGCAGACCGCATCCGGGCTGCGCACCTGCTGTGCGAGAGAGTCCTGGTGTCTGGAAACACGAGATGGAGCCCACGTTCAGAGATATCCTGGCTGTGTTAACAGCCCTGCATACGTCCCTGCTCCGGGACGCCCGGGATCTGGGAGGAAGGGTGGCCGCCATTGTTGTCCCACCGTTCCACGCGGGCATGGTTCGATCTCGGGGGGGCGCCAGTGTGTCCGCCTCTGCGTCAGTGATGAGTGCTCTGGCTACGCCTATGTTCGTGGCGACTCTGGTAGACCCGGTCCATGATGTAGCTTTGGCCGGCCCTGTCATACATGTGAGTGACTCGTCTGGGCACTTGTCTACTCGGCGGCTGGGGACACGATGTCGATCTATGGCTTGGGCCGCACCGGCGGCGCACCGGCGGCGCACCGGCGGCGCACCGGCGGCGCGCCGGCGGTGCACCGGCGCTTCCCGGATGGTGTGACTCTCTTTCCCTGGTTGGTGAGACTATGTCCGGACTGGAGGGTGTTTTTGGGGCCAATACTGACACAGACGGATTTCCGCCATTTCAGCTCGGCTGGGTTCTGGAGGCTGAAGTCCCATAGATTGACGACACTGCCCGGTCTGCCCGGATCACTTGGACCCTCCATGTTGCTCTAAGTGCCGATTGATCAGTGGGCGTGTGTTGGTACTACTGATAAGAAAGGCCAGGGGTGAGACCTTCTGGGACGTAGTGGGTTTTAGTGCTGGCTGACTGTGATTAGGGGGACACTTGGCGGGGATGTTATTGATTGTGCTATTGGTGGTGATGTTTTCCATGGCTACTCTGATCTTGCTTTTAGAATGTTTACTGTGCGCGGTGGTGGGGGAGGGGCCGGGCGGCCAAATCGAGGGCCCTTCCCCGTATTTTTCCTCTTCTTCTTCTTTTTCATTTCTTCTATATTTCGGGCCTCTTATTTAGGGCGACAGGCACGCTCCTGGGGGGGGGGGGGTTAGGCCGTAGCCTTCTGCGGGGGTGCAGGGTGGGGGGTAGAGGGAAGGGGTTTGTTAATTTGTCCTTCTTTTGTTTCTATGGCCCTTTGTCTTCCTTCCCCTTTTTGGTGTCATCGTTTTGCATGTCTCCTACAGTATGCTCATCTTGAGGGGTGGGGTGCAGCTTGCTATGCAGCATTTTTGTTTTTTGCATTTATCCTGACTCGTGTGCCTCACCCCCGCTGCTTCCGACGTATTTGCATTTTTGCGGATTTCCTGCTTTGTACTGCTATCGTAGGACCATGTGTGACCGTATGGCATTGATTCTTAGTTTTCTTTATTGAAATATGAACCTTCTCAAATCCTGAATCGTACACAGTACGTTTGATTGCGGGTTATAACCAGGACTCTTATTCTGCCCTGACTTTCGGGCTGCTGTATGTATGTCTTGATTAGCGGCCGGCCGGAGTGGTTGTAGGCCCGTATTTGTATTTACCTGACGTGACAATAAAGGTTCTCAAAAAAAGATTCGACATGAAATTTCTATGAAAGCTGATTTGATAAAATTCTACATTTACCTTTCACACTGTTTTTGCTCGAACCTGTAGACAGAAATGTTCATTAATAAACAGGGCACAGAACAGAGGCAGCTCCTTGCACCGGAAATGGAAGGAATCTGAAGCTGGCTGTTCTGTTAAGCAGTACGACCCCCCCATTCAGGGCTGGCACACTCTAGGTTGTTGCCATTTGCGTTCCTTAATAGAATATTGTGTCACTGTCCCTCTTTACGATGTCATAAGATACAGCTGAAGCATTTCTAAAATTAGACAATGATCATCTTTAACAAACTGATGCCACCAGCCCAAGGTATGACGCAGAGACTTAACACCGGTCTGCAACACAGGGGTTGGGGTGACACTTTCTTGGGGACCTATTCAGTAAACCTATGGATGTGTGTGAAATATGTGAGTAAAGAGGACCCTCATCACATTCTGCATTGAAGCCACATCATGTTGCATTACGCCATTGATATAAAATTACTTATCCACAGGAAAACACGTCACCACATTGGAGGCAATGCCCAAGCTACCATACCGTGATAACCCAAAACCGAAAAAAATGTGTTATGTACCACCAGTGCACCAGTCCTACAAAAAGGAGTGGGGGAACTAATCAAGTTAAGCAGTATGCAAGTAAGTAACATCATGGCGCGTGACATCAAGGTGTGTGAATATGCACATGGCATCACAGGAGGTGGCATGTCAACCCATGACTTTGCAGAAAGTGACATCGCAAGAAGTGACATGAGATCTTAAGACCACACGCATAAGTTAAGCAGGTCATTCATAAGTACATCTGAGCGCATTACAATACTTAGCAATTGAAATTTTGCAGCAGGGTTGTTCCAAGAAAGGTGACGCAACCCTGAAGCAAATCTGGGCCTCAACTTAAACATTTATTTTTTAAAACCCTGCCACAAAGATGCTGGCAACAAGGAGAAGCAGTAAATCTGTTGTGCTTAATTGGTTGCAAATTCTGCATTTTAAACAATCTTATGGGGTTAAGATACCTGCTGCAGAATTTTTTGCGTGCCAATTTAACCTCGGAATAATAATAGTGGTACGATAACTCTGGAATTTAACGTATTTGCTGGAGAGATCTGTGTTTTGTCTAGTCCCAATTCTGAATGAAAGTAGCATAGAATGTTAAAATGTGTCCTGCAAAGCACAATATGTAACACGAAGATGACTGATTTTTATTTGATGTAAATGTGTAAGTGGCTTTCTGCTTTTAACACAGAGATCCTTTTGTTACTTGCAGTTCATACATTGTAGTCCTCCTAATATTGATGGAACAAGGACTCATATAAAAGAGACTTGCTTGGAAGTAATCCTCTCATATAATCCTGTAACAAAGTGTTAATAATGTTTGTAATTCTAATTTTGCACAACATTCCGTATATTTTTAGATGAAGGAAGCTTGCATATGTGTTTTACTAAAAAGTAACCAGTGAGTGATTAAAGATGGCTGCTAACGGGGGGAAATGTATTGCGCATGTGTCAGCTGCATGACATCTTAAAGCTTGGAGGGAAAACTCTGCTTCTGCGCAAAAGTAATTAACATGGCCGCTTTAAAACTCATGTGCTAAGCATCTGCCTTGCTGAAACTAAAACAAGATATATACTAAGTGCTAATGCATAAAAATATGTAATGAGTAGATGGGATTAGAGTAGAAATAGGTGGCATACAGTGGATTCATTTATTTTTGATTCTAATACTTTGTCTTTTGACCTCTCTATTAGTTCGTATTTGGACCTCCGGAAGATACTAAAGACTAAAACCCACGTGTGTCTTGGTGCATGCGCAAGAGAGACAACTCCGAAGTAGTGAGCTCAAGCTTTGGGACCCGGCCAAGGATATTCTCCAAACATATCCTGGGAACCAGCTGAACATCCTAAAGATTCAATGGACAACTTTGAAATTGTATACAATGTTGTTGATAAAGATTGCTATTATGTGGGAAATAAAGCTTGGGGGAACAAATTAATGGGTGGGAACTTAAACAACTGAGCTTAAGAAAATATTACATTTAGCATGGTGTGATGATCATCCCCTCAGCCTCATCCAAGCAGAAATAGGAGTTTCATAAAGTTGAAACATTTAGGGGTGGTACATGCCATTGGGAAAGTATAATTGAAGTAGTTAGCTAGATTAGTTAAGGCAGCCACAGCCAGAACGTTGAGAGACCGAGATGCTGTCCGAATGCTGATCGAATACCTGAAGAAGCAGACTTAAAAATTCAAGAAAATAGAATTAGAAGAAGATCGCAGAAGAATCGAGGAGGAAGTTAGTATCAGAAAGGAGTGAGATGCAGGCGTTGAATCCATAAGAGGTCATCTATCCTGTCCTATCCTGTCATGATGTACCAGTCACCTGTACTTTCTAATGGGCCTGTTAACTCTTGGCCAGAGGTAAATATAAAGGGGCCGATTAGGATGGCGGACGGACTTGCGTCCGTCCGCCACCCCTGAGTAGGAGGGACCGTCCGCATGGGCAGCGGCGGTCCCTCCATGGCAATTAGGATGTGACCGCCAGGGTGGCGGTCACATCCTCTATTATTAACATTGCGGCGGGTGCAGCTTCAAGCTGCACCCGCCGCAATGTTAAAAATGCATGTGTTGCATTTACATGCACAAAGCGGCAGGCACCGCACGGTGCCTGCTGCTTTGTGTACGCAAATGCTGGGGGGTACCATAGGTACCCCCCATGTGCACCCCCCACCCCCCATTCACCCAGGGGGCCCGCAACGGGCCCCCAAAGTGAATGTCCGTATGCTTTTCCATGGCGGAAAAGCCGCCGTGGAAAAGCATATTTACACAAACATCATAATATGGCGGACGGTGTCTCATAGACACCGCCTGCCATGTTATAGCTTTTCCGCCGCGGTCGGAAGCCGACCGCGGCGGAAAAGCGGCGGACGGAATTCCAGACCCACCAGCCATCCTAATTTGGCGGTGGGTCTTTGGAGTCTCCGCCGCGGTTTTTCCGCATCCTCCAGGCCGGCGGACACTTCCGCCGGCCCGGAGGATGCGGAAAAACCGCAATCCTAATCGGCCCCAAAATCTGTATATTGTGTCAATGTGTTCTCTCTTTCTATCCTCTTTATCATGAGGTACTCGTTATTGTGAAATCTTAGTTTAATTTGATAACCCGATCTTACTTCCTTCGAATGATGGAGTTAACACTGTAATTGTCTGCTCTTATGATTAATTTAGATAAACAATTAACATCTATCCGAGTCTGTGGTTATTCAAATAGAAATCAGGTAATTGAGACTTATGTCATAATCATCAAATTCTAATTAACTAAAATAGATCCATTAGTTATGAAAGGGCTTCGGAGCAGTAAAAGATGGGAGAATTGATAAATAAATGAACATACATTTTTAGCCCTATAAACTTGATCCCCAGTGGTGCTTCACTGACCTATGAGTGAGTGTGTGTATGGGCCCAGATGAGCATATAGTGATAGATGTCTGTAGGTTGGTATCCCGCTGGATCAGTTTGCTGGTAGCAGAGGTATGGTTTTTAATAATTAGTTTGGTGATTATTGGTTATCGATTTATGTTTTAACAAACCCGTTCGTATATTATTTTATGTTGTCTGGAAATTCCTGGGAAGTGTATAGCAGGTGGTGAATGGAAGCCACACTGCATTGAGGTTACTCGTTTGCTTAGTATTGTGAAAAAGTGAGAGTGATTGTTGGCAAAGAGTTCGTTGGTGAAACTTAGGTGTTATGTCACCTAGAAAGGGTAACACTAGAGGAGTAACGGGATCTTCTGAGCTTGGATGAAGCGTAAGCGGAGAGGGGTTCCTCGTTGTGTGTGAAGGGTAAGCAGAAAGTTTTACTCTTAGTGTATGAAGAGTAAACAAAGGTTTTGCTTGTAGTAAAGGATTTCTTTGGTTTGATAAAACAGACAGCGAATGTTTCTATGTTGTTAATAATGAAATTCTGGTGAAAGGTTAAAAGAAAATACGTTGTATTACCTTGTGAAGGGAGGGTCAGTTGCCGGAGTTGCGCTGATGTCACAGAGTGATTGGTTGAAACAGCGGGTGGGTGACAAGACAGGGAATTGTAAAGGAGGGGTTTGGTTGCACTGACATCACAGAGTGATGCGCTGGGATTGGTCGGACCAGCGGGTGTGTGATTTTCAAAAGATTGTAAAGGAGGGGTCAGTAGTGAGGAGCGATACTGACGCCACAGTAGAACCGCGCTAGTATTGGTTAAGCAGATTCTGTAAATTTGAGCTTGATTAGTTAAAAGAATAAAAGCTGCAACCGGATTGGAGGAACCTGAATATAAACAGAAAGGGTAATTGGTTAAATAAAAAAAGCAGTGATAATAATAGACAGTGGAGTTATATGTGGAAATACGATCTGACATTAATAGGGAATCGCCCAGATAGAAGATATTTAGGTTTTGCATGAGAACAATGTATAAGAGGATCTACTCCTAAAATGTGCAGAGAGAAAAGAAAAATGTTGTTGTGCAGAGAATCAAAAATTACTTCAAGAAAGATAAACCCATCAAAACTAGAAAAGGAATTCTTATCCCACATCCAAAAACTCCTGCCTCATTTATGATGCTGGAGAGAGGTTATCATACCTGTGTATGGTTAGAAAATTGGATTGAATATACAAAAGGCGACGGAATATTAGCTTTCGCAGAAAATTGTACGTTTAATGGAAGAATTCTTTAGAATTTAAGGACAAAAATGAATGAGTTAGAGCCCAGACCCAGATTAACTCAGTATGAAGCCTTAGAAGAATGGGAAATGGAGGTCTTTGATCGGGACAGATCTGGAAGAACTAGGGGTTATAGAGGATTCTATCCTAAAGGAATGTGTGATTCACATGAAGATCAGATGAAACAATGGAGACAGGCAACGGTTACAGAAGGACTGTAGCCTGTATTAATGCTAGAGGAACAGTCAGGAGGAAAATGTACCGGAAAAACTAAGCATTTAAGAATGAAAGGTTGTAGGGAAACAGAAGATGAGTTTATGGAAGATATCCTAACAAAGAATCCTCCACCATACCAGCAAAGACCAACTAGAACTACTCCAAGTGCCCCTACTTTAGAAACACCATTAGTTCCACACATTTTGCATGACTCCTTAAATGAAAGGATACTCCAGGAAAAAGAGAGAGAAGCAATAAATATAAATACAGAAGAATAAATACAGAAAATAACCTAATTAAGTGCACATCCTGAGGCATTAACTCTACAAGTCACTATAGGTCCTGTAGTCCCATTGTATGGGGATAAAGGAAATTGTCCGAAACCACCAGTCCTGACCACTCCTATCATAGAACCTAGAAAAGAGAATATAATTATTGACAATCCGACCAGTGAATGTGAATCAGTAATATCACTAATGGATTTGCCAATAAGAAAGCAGATAAATGAAACCCCAAGAAGAGTTACACCTAGTTGTTCAAAAGAAAAACTAGAACGGTGGGCACAGGGAATAGACAAACCGAATCCAAAACCAAAGATCTTGGATATTTATAAATTAAAAGTAGATTTGGAAGAGATAATAGCTGGAAATGTAGGAGTAGACAGACTGAATACATACAGTGAGGACACATTAATATTCATATGTAAGAGCATAACTAGAAATGCAAAAATGTTTCATGAAAAATTGACAGAGCTTGCATCTGAGATGGGAATTGATATAGGGAGATCAAAGGTATTTCAGAAACCTTACAGAGCAGATTAACTGACAAACATTTGGAAAATATGAATGTGTCAGGAAGAAAATTACAGATTAAGGAGTTAATGACAATATTACAGAAATGGGGAGAATTAGACAAGTGGAAAACAAGATGGACCAAGAAAAAGGAGGAAGCACAAGCAAATAGAACTGCATCAGAATATTTATTAAGAGAACCTAAGAAAACAGAAAGTTTATGCCCAATGAGAGAGGTGCCTGGAGAAGGTTATGTACATGTTCCGTGGATCCGACAAGATATTTTATCATTTACTAATGATTTCCCAAAATTAAAAAAGAAACCAGTTGAATGGTATAGACAGGTTGAAAGGTTGTGAAAGTTTCTAAAAATTTGTTGAAGGATTTGGATGGTCTGTTTGACATAGTAGCACCCGCAGATTTATGGACAGAATGTAAAATCACAGTTGATTGATCTAATGATGAGTATCCAAGAGATGAGAAAACAGGAGCACCCTCAGAGGAGGTAATGAAGAAATATCATCAGGTGATCACTTTCTTGAAAAGGAAAAGTCCCCCAAAAGAAACAGATTGGAATAAAATATACAGAACAACCTAGGAAATAAATTAGACTGTACATGCTTATTATGAACGCCTGTTACAGGTATTCAAGCAGTATAGTGGTTTTGAGACTATTCCAGATAAAGGTATGGGACATTTTGTGTATCGGTTTGTATCTGGACTAAGGCCTGAGATTTGCCAGAGGATTCAGCACCACGTTATGTTGGCAAGTAAAACCAATAGATGAGGTACTTAAATATGCAAACTACTGTGTAGATGAAATTGACAATGGACGGAAAAAGGTAGAAGAAAAAGTAATGTGGGCACAAGTAAAATTAGCAGAACAGCAAGAGAATAAATTAAATAATCAGACTAATGATCAAACAAAAGGATATGGACAAAATGAAAATAATGGGGGAAAACCTAAAGGGAATATGAGTAGAGAGGAAGCAAAGAAGAAGTTTCCTTGTCATGGGTGCAGAATATTGGGGCATTGGAAAAAACAAGTGTAAAAACATTCAAAATAATAATGGCCCAAATCAAAATTTTAATCCACAGACGCATAATGAGGTGATATTGAGTCAATCACAACTGGTTGTTAATCAACAGTCAGTTACCACCTGCCACTATGCCAAATTTTGTGAACATAGCAAAGTACAGTGTGGACGCCAGATTTCCAGGAGAAAGTGGTAAGATACATTCTGTAACTTCCCAATTTCTTTTACAGAACAGTTATTTATCTGAAGATGAACAATGATGGTGCCGGGGGGGGGGGAGGGGTACTTGGCGCATCCTTACCGGTAGATCAGTCAGGTTCATACATTGATGGAAAGCTGGAAGGAAAATACATTACCTTTTTGTTGGATACTGGTGCTACCCATTCTACTGTGAGAACAGCAGATATCCCAAACCTACCCCTCTCAGATGAAGCAATCCAAGTAGTAGGTGTCTCAAACAAACAGATTAGAACTCCAATCACTGAACCCATGGAGGTATGCATTGGCAATTTTAGGGAAATGCACAAATTTGTGGTTTGCGATTCCAGCCTTGTAAACTTGTTAAGAAGGAACTTACTTTGCAAAATGAATTGTACAATTTATTGTACACCGGATGGTGTTGCAATACAGACCCCTGATGAAGATGGTATTTACAAAATAATGCTAGCAAAACAAGGTACACAAGTTAATGAATTATATTCAATGACTACAAAAGATGAATTACCTGCTGAATTAAAATTGACAGCAAATCCAGAACTGTGGGATTTCACCGGAAAAGAAGTAGGGTTAATGGCAGATGTAGATCCAGTGAAAGTGACTGTAAAGGAAGGTGCTGTCTACCCAAATACGAGACAATATAAAATGAGCCCCGAAATCAAAGCAGGATTTATAGCAGAAATAGAACTAATGATTCAACAAGGTATTCTGAAAGAAATAATGAGCAGTCCTTGTAATTCACCTACAATTGGCATTAGGAAACCTAATGGGAAATATCGGATAGTACAGGATCTGCAAAAAATACATAAAATTGTAATGCCTTGTTGTCCTGTAGTGCCGAACCCAGCAGTAATTCTGTATCAAATACCATGGAATACAGGAAGGTTTACAGTAATTGATTTGTGTCATGCATTTTTCTCCATCCTGTTTCACCCAGATAGCCAGTCCCTCTTTTCATTTAAATTTGAAAATCGTATTCATGTGTAGAATCGGGTTCCTCAAGGGTATACAGAAAGCCCTTTAATTTTTAATGAAATTCTGAAGTGTTTAGAAACACCAGTAATGCCCAGAAATTCAGTTCTCATCCAATACGTAGATGACTTGCTTATTGCATCAAAGTCCCGAGATGATTGTGTCTTTGATTCTATTGCTTTGTCAAACCATTTGGCGGATGGAGGACACAAGGTGTTACCAGAAAAATTACAATTTTGCCAAACCAGAGTTAAATATTCGGGACATCTGTTATAAAGGGGAGTGAGGAGAGTGACACCTGAATTAATACAAATAATAAAACAGATGCAATTACCACAAACCCAGAGAGAAATCAGAATGTTTCTTGGAGTAGTAGGGTACTGTATGCAATGGAATGTAGGATTTTCCTTACTGGCCAAACCATTAATACAAATGATAAGAAAACGAGCAAAGGATGCTATAGAATGGGATGATGAAAGTATGGAGGCTTTTGTTAAATTACAAAATTGTTTATGCTTAGTCCCTGCTCTCGGTATGCAAGACTATACAAAAGAATTTGCATTATTTTGTTGTGAACAAGACAATTGTGCTTTGTCAGTACTAACTCAGCGACATGGTTTAATGAGACGTCCAGTGGCATATTTTTCTGCTACTTTGGATCCTGTAGCTTTGGTGTTACCTGGTTGTTTAAAAGCAGTGGCGGCTGCGTGCACAATTCTCGAACAAAGTGAGTCCATTGTGATGGGACACCCTATAAAGGTCTATGTCCCTCATTCCGTGGAAATTCTTTTAACCAGAACCCGAACTCAGTATCTTAATCCAAGTCGAATGATCAAATATGAAAGGATTATTTTAGGAGCAGAAAACGTGACAGTAATCAGGTGTACCATCCTAAACCCAGCTACACTATTACCTGATGTGTTTGGAGAAGAAGTGAGGGATGATGCCTAGATGTTACTGAATATTGTACCAAACCTCGCCAAGACATAAAAGAAAAGCCTCTGAGTGACTGTGAAAACGAGCTATTTGTAGATGGCTCATACCTGAGGCATGAGGGAGGAGGATTAAGTGCTGCTTATGCTGACTGTACATTGGCTGGAATAGTGGCGCCATCCTATTTACCAGGAGTCAAGAGTGCACAAATAGCTGAATTGATTGCTTTAATTAAAGCCTGTAAAATTGGGAAAAATTAGAGAGTAACCACTTACACTGATAGCCAGTATGGTTACGGGGTTGTGCATGACTTTGACGAACTTTGTATGCAGAGGGATTTCATGACTTCCTCAGGAACCCCTATTAAAAATGGAAATTTTGTAAAAGAGCTTTTAGAAGCAATACAATTACCAAAGGAAGTGGCTGTGGTCAAGTGTGCTGCACATCAGTCAGGAAATGACTATGTGACTGCTGGTAATAGATATGCTGACCAAGTTGCCCAATACTGTGCCAAAACCAAATTGCAGTGAAAAAGAAAATTGACACAACAGGAATCAAATGCCTACTTATGCTTAGCCCAGCAATAGAAACATGGAATGAAGTCAGACATTTACAGGATGAGGTGGAAGTAATTGAAAAGGAAGGTTGGATAAAAACAGGATGTCAAAGGAGAGCAGAAGATGGTGTCTGGATTTATCCAGATGGTAGACAGGTCATGCCAGACTGCTTGCTCTCACAATTGGCTAGAATGTACCATGGAGATACACGTATAGGTAGAGATGCCATGATCAGACTGTTTAGACAAAGTTGGTACAATCCGAAGTTTAGGACAGTTGCAGGAAGATGTTTAATCTGTCAACAGAATAATCCAGGTAGGAAGTCAGTGGTCAGTTGGGGAAGGATTGAAAAGGCAGAGGGACCATTTGTGAGGTTGCAAGTTGATTTCCTACAGTTCCCACCATGTAAAGGGTTAAAGTACATGCTTGTCATAGTGTGTTTGTTCTCACGATGGGTTATGTTATGTTATGTTATGTGGTTTTTATTAGGCGCGCAAATGCTCCAGCTAAGGAGCGTCTTGGCGCCAGATGGAGGCATATCCTACCAGAAGGAATGACAGCATAATAGTTGCCAAATTATTGTTGAAGGAACTGATACCTCGTTTTGGTTTTCCAGTATTTGTGGAAACTAACAGAGGATCTCACTTTAATAATGAAATAATTTGGTTGATCTGTGAAGCATTTAAAATTGAACAAAAATTGCACTGTGCTTACCGTCCAGAGGCTTCTGGAGTGGTAGAACAATTGAATGGCACAATAAAATCAAGATTGGCAAAGGTGTGTGCATCTACATCACTGTGTTGGCCATATGCATTGCCTCTTGTTCTAATAGGACTCAGAAATAATCCTCACAGAAACACAGGTTTGAGTCCCCATGAAATACTCATGGGAAGAACAATGAGATTAGCCTTTATACCAGGACACAGACTGTTGAGTATAACTGATGATCAGACTATTGTAAGAGATTGGCTGACCTAGTGCGTTCTGCCTCTCACCAGGTTGGAGAAGACCCAGTTGCCAGGCAGCCGGATCAAGCACATGATCAAAATCCTAGAGACTGGGTGGTGGTGAAGAATCACACCAGAGAGATGTGTCTAGCACCCATGTGGAGTTCTCCTAAACAGGTCATACTAGTCACAACAACTGCAGTGAAATGTGCAGGTTTACCTATCTGGATACATGCTATTCATACCAAGGAAGTATCAACTCCTGATGAGGAAGATCCACAACCAATACCTACAGTTGAGGGTGCAGAAGGTTGTGCAGCTGAAGAGTCCAGCATAATAAACTTTGAAATAGCTGACCAAGAACAACCAAGCACTAGTCGGGAGGATTGGATACTAGTGGATGACATAACTGATGTAAATGTAAAAACAAGAAGCAGAACCAAATTAGAAAAGCAAGAAACTAGAGAGGACCAGCCAGGTATAGAAGAACAAGCTCAGGAAATTGAATTTGAGACTGTTGGTGACCCTGAGCAGGAACAGATACGGAAAGAAAAATGCACTCAGACAGAGGTGAACTAAAATATTCACAGATCTGAAGAGGGGCAGATAGGTTTAGAAGAAAACGTTCAGGCTGCAAATCAGTCAAGTGCATTAAGACCTGAGCAGGACCAGTCGGGAAAAGAAGAACAAGTTCAGGAAAAAGAAGAACAAACCAGAATAAAACCTGAACAGGATCAGATAGGAGAACTAGAACACGTTCAGGCAAATGGGGTCACAAAATTAAGCCCTGAACCAGGACAGATAGAAAGGGACTCTGAAGACGAAAAAATCAGATTGTGCCACAACATAATGTAAATAAAAGAACCCTCAAGAGCGACGAGGAGAGTGAAAGTGCGGTGCAAACTAAAAAGGTTAGAAAAGGTGATAATTGGCCTAGATATGTCAAAAGGTTAAGGTATCATTTGAAAACAATAGATGAAGAACCTGAACAAGTTAATGAGGTTACTAGTCGATCAGGACCATCAGTTGAGAGACACACACGAAAAAGTCAAAGACTAAAAATACTGAATAATAAATTCAAAGGCCCACAATGGACCTATGTGATTCTTGAAGAACTTGAGAATTTACATTTAAACAAAGAAAATGATGAAGAAATAATTGCTGAACAGATTGACGAAGGAGAAGTGAGACCCCATTGAACTAATGAAAAGAAAAATTATGAAAATAAAGGGAAAGAAAGAAGATAAATCTTCTTAAAATGGCCAGAGAAAGAGTTACAGAAATACCAAAATAAAATTGTTTAAAGAAGTGTTGTAGAATATGTATATGTAGCCTAGTATTAGTGTTGGAAGTTTGGTTATTCTTAACAATTGTGATACCATATTTGATGAATGAAGAAAAGAAAAATAATACAGACACTAATGGAAATTAGCTAACATAAGAGGAGATAGAGTAGAATTAGAAACATCAGATGAGACAGAAATACTGCAGACGGTAACAGATATTAACACAGCTCTAAATGTCTTCACCACGTTATTGTTCCAGTATGTAGACACTACGGAAATTAGTGATTGCTATGTATGTATGAAATTACGAGCTTCAGTAGCAGAAGGTGTTACATATATCATTTACCACTAGCATATGGCATATCATGTAGTGTTCTAACCAGTCTATTTTATAGAACAGGAAAGATACAATATTATTATTCAAATCTAGCTGTGATATTGCCATAGGTTCCTATTCGAAATAATATGAATCCAGTGTTTAGTAATCAAGCTGCACAGTTTATGGGTGAATGTTTTCTAACACAAAAGACAATAGATATAGCAGAAGCTCATAAGAATAATTAAACTTGCATATTAAAAGAAGAAGACAAGATATATTTGAATTTAGTAGAAGAAATGAGACTGCATTGTCAGAAGAAAGCAAGTAAACAGAAAACCCATATTCCACCTTGGGCTGAGAAGGAAGGAATTTATACATCTGGCAAGACTCATGCTGCAATGTCACTAGATTTCAAAAAGAAAGGACAGATCTGTCTCCATAGATTAAAAACTGACAATAACATGGGGCCCAATGATTCGGGGACTTTGTTGGACAATGACCTGGGAAGACCGCATCTCCCTATATGCTGATGATGTGTTGCTGTACCTAACCTCCCCTAGGCGTTCTATTCTGGTGCTTTTAGACATCTGTAAAATCTTTGGCCTGGTGTCTGGCTATACTATCAACTGGTCGAAATCAACCTTATTTGTCTTGCGGGGCCCGTCCCCACTGCTTCCAGTGCACTGCCCACTAAAAATTGCGGACAATAGCTTTAAATATCTGGACATCTATGTGACACCCCAATCAGAAGAGTTTTTTCAAAAAAATCTGTTGCCTCCCCCTGGAACGGTTCAGGCAAGACATGACACACTGGCACGGCCTGCCGCTGACCTTGCTGGGCAAGGCAGCCCTTTTTAAAATGATGTCACTCTCCAGATTTTTATATGTTTTAGAGAACACTCCATTTGTTGTGCCACCAAAATATTTCAAAAGGATAGCAGCGGCTGTCTCCAATCTGCTCTGGGGACATAAACCAGCACGCATAGCCCAAGGAAAGATGGTAAGGAGCTGGTACGACGGCGGAATAGCCCTTCCAGATATACAGTTGTACTACTGGGCGGCCCAGTTAAAAATAATTAATCAATGGATACACACGCCTCAGACAGAGCCAGCGTTCCAGGCAGGTAGAAAGGGGCTGGGAGAATCGGGAATAATGTCTGTGCTATACGACAGTAGTAGATCACCCTCCCTTATTTTTTTTTTTTTAAAACCTTTATTGAGTTAATCAAAGTATGACAAGCGCAGGCCTACAACCACAGAGGCCGGCCGCAAACACAGGAATCAGATCAGGAATCATGCACGTATATACGACCAAATAACGTCGACAATACAGATACAGCATGTGATTGTATATGCCTCAACGCAGCAGGATATCAAAGGTTTAATTTTAAAGTTATAAAGAAACAGAAGTGGCTGTACTATCGGTGGCGTCACACCATAACATGAAGTTAAATAGAGATGGGGGGGAGGTACCCCGCAGTGCAAACAAGTCCAGGTGATGAGCAATATGAACCTTGGGCACACTATGCCCGCCGAGGCTGACGAGGAATAAAAAACAATGTAATAACAAGCGATTAGCGAGCACACCCTCCCGAAAACCCACCCTCCGGAGACAGTAAGGTATAGGCAAGTATAGACGCCAAACAGAGAAAGAAAAAAGGATAAGGAGAGACAGCCAACCCTACTGTAAGGAAGGAAAAACCCTACCCAAAGAAGAGGAAAGAAAGAAAGGGGACCATAGAACAAAACAAACTAAAATAACAAACCCCCCCAACACCCGCCACCCTGCACCCCTGTAATGGCTACGGCCTACCCCACTAACAGCGTGCCTGTCGCCCCGGAACACCCCAAAGAAGGGAAATAAAGAAAGCGGAGGAGGAGAAGAACAAACATACTCCCGGCCACCTATACCCCCCACCATTAGCGACCTCCCCAAAACATATTGTCCATTATTAAAAGCAAGTATTAAGCACCAATATGGGGAGGACCTCAACCAAAACCACCCGACTCCCAGTGAGATACACGGTACAATCCTGGCATAGATCACAAAGCGTAGCTAACCCCAAAAGTCAAAGACAACCATGACAGTTCGGTTCTTCACGATAATCTACGGCGCCAAAGCCAGCAATCTCACAGGAAGCGAAGCGTCCCAGATAATACAAAGCAGTGGCATCGGATCTAGGGCAGGATACAAGATGAAGTCAGCCCTGACCAGTGCGATTCTTTATGAAAACCCATGCCACCCAAGCCACAGTATTTATGTGGTAATCGAAACGTCCATAGCAGTTCGAAGCAGCTGAATCGGACCGAGGACAGGATACAAGATGGCGGCATCCACAGGACCAACGGGGAAAGATGAAGGAGATAAGCAAACCTCTCCGACGGTCACCAAAGAGCTGTTCTTGGCGATCAAAACCTTCGGCAACGATGTTTCGCCGATCAGGAGTCATACCGGGAAAGCTAACTACGGTCTTAGGTGCAACATTCACGAGGCCAAAATCATCGACGTGAGCTGAGTCAGGCTGCCGCACGGGAACCTCAGAACAGTAGGCCAAATCTTCCACTGGAACCACAGAATGCTGATCGTGTGTCGCAGCATCATCGTCCGGTCGCAAGCAGATACTTCCCAGCGTTTCTGACATTCGGTCATACTTGACTGTGAATTGGGAGTGGAGCGCCCCAATGGCGGCCATCACGGACCTCAACGATGGTGCGCCATCTATCCTCTCCATCTCCCCCCCCCCAAAGAGACGAAGCAGGACTCGAGCCCCAGACTCACTTCCGAGGCTCCAGGCACACACGAAGCCAATGGCAACAGCAGGCGCTCCCTCAGCTGGTGATCACGACACCTTCGCCGACCGCGGGGACCCCCCCTTCAACACCGCCGTCCCCAGCAGGGTCTCCGGGCGAGCGGCCCCCGACCGCGGCGCACGATGCACACCCTGTGTCACGAGACCGAGTCCTCAGTGCCAGCTGGCAACTGGATTGCAGATCGGAGATGCAGAAAAAGATCCGAGTACGGAAGACCGGACGAAACACTGGTTCCACAGCCGCTGTTGATCAACTCCAGCCCGGATGGGCTAGAAATCGAGGTCCCGGCTTCAGCCCTGGAGTAGGCCGAAAATGGAACACGACATAACTCCGCCACCCAGTATGTTAGGGAGTCCGGGATTGCACCACCGGTATCAGGCGAGCTTCATACACACGGGAGTCCGGCGTAGGTAAAGGATAAATGACAGGATATGCGAGCTGCCGGCGGAGGTCAACGGAGCCGGGAGCTTAAGCAGCCATCTTGGATCGTAACGTAGCTCCTCCTCCCACCCTCCCTTATTGGACCAACCGCACACACAGTCCACATATGGTACACAGCGCAGGTACGACTGAAATGCTAGGGTGTTATCACGCAGATGACACCACTTTGGTCCGCACGGCAGCTCGGGCGGCGTCAAAATAGTAAGGGATTCCAGGCTTGGGATCTAATAAGTATCTCTACGGTGGGGGATTTATGGAAGAGGGGAGAAATGGTTCAGTTCGAACAACTTTGGATCCGCTATGAACTAGCACCCACGGAGCAGTTCCGATACATGCAAATTAAGCATGCATTGCACTCGGTTCTTACGCCTGGTACTGACATCCCAGAAGCCACCCCCTTAGAGGACAGACTGCTGACTGAACACATGTCCAAGCGGGCTACCTCCTTCACTTATCGATAACTAATTAACAACATGCCGGACCCGATGCTGGCACTCAGACACAAATGGTCCACTGACCTGGGAAATATTGAGGATGGCAGACGGCGCTGTCGTCTCCACGGGAAGTAGCCATATCATCCAGACTACGCCTAGTGCAGTTAAAGACACTACACCGTACATATTACACCAGAGTTACCCTTTTCACAATAGGGAGGGCCACACATCAGTTTTGCCTATGCACATGCGGGGAGGAAGGGACCTTTTACCACACCATATGGCAGAGCCTGCGGGTTGCAGCCAACTGGGTACAGGTGATGCAAACAATGTCACAGGTTACGGGGGTGTCCCTTGTGCCGGAACCGAGGCGCTATCTCCTAAATCTGTGGGAACCAAATGATCTTTCACACCCGGCTCAGGACTGGGTAGTGTTGGGAATGATGTTTGCCAAACGTAATACTGCTAGGAAATGGGGGTCCGAGGATGCACCAACGCTCGGAGACTGGTGTAGAGATATGGACGAAGCTATGTTGGCGGAAAGGGTTGTATACGCTCACCGAGGATGCCCCCGGAAATGGGAGAAGGTATGGGGAGCATGGAACACATTCAGGGGCTCTATCTGTGACCCACCTATGCATGAAACGGAAGACATGTCTGAGTGAAGGGGGTGGGGGTGGGATTAAAGCGATTTAACAACAACTACAACAGCAATATGCCAACAGTAACGACTGAAGTGCAACGTGTAATAGAAATGTGTGTAGTACTGATGATATTTGTTTTGATATGTACTGAACAATGCAGTAACCATGTAATTTCAAAATGCCCTGTTTTCTTTCTTATAATAAAAAGTTTTCAACAACAAAAAACGGACTATAACAATGTATTTAATGTTTCCAGTGAGCGTGAACACAACTTCTTGATTCTTGGAGGTTGGGGGCTAAAAGGGAGAACTGATCCAGTATTTCCTGGAATTTATTCAATCAATCAATAAATCAATCAAGAATCTTTATTTGGATACAATAAATATCTAGAAAAGCACAAATCCAAAATCTCATCATGATCGCAAAATATACATTGATTAAAAACGGGGAAAACATTAAAAGGGAAAATTCATGGCCGGCTTCATCAAATACATTAAACAAGTCATCATGGTTAAAAATGCAGTATAAAAAGAGCTCCACAGAATATATCTACAATGCGTACCAATACATTTTACAAAAGATGTAATTCAAGGGCTGCACATGGAATTGCGGGCACATACTTCTGCTTTCAGAAAAGATCCTACTGGAAAGGTTCCTTCCTCATATTCCAGGGTGATAATATAAGCGCCAGGATGCCCGCCGGGTGACAGACATTTGCTATATAAGAATACCTAAATAAATAAATAATGTGCCCATATGCTACCTTAAAATTGGTCATAGGTGTAGTCTTAAAAAATGTTAGCAAAACCTGTTTAGTGTATTTTGAATAAAAATTGCAAAAGAATAAAAAGTGCAGCATCGTTTGTTTATATTGGATGCTGTACGGGCAAGAAAATTATGCAAGATTTGAATTAAATTCTAGTGGAAAACAGAGCAAAAATTTCACAGTATCAACCCTTAGTCTAAAAAGCAGACCCCTCTCCCATCTACCGATTGGTTTTAAGGTAACTACTGGGTAAATGGGAGGTGTTCCCAATCATCATATATCTAGCTACTAAGGGTTTCCGAACCTCTGTTTCATATCTAGGTTTATTGTAAACTGCATAAAGTGCCTTCTGTAAGCTTTTTTTTGCTTATGCCATCTGAATCGGTTGGGTTTAGAAATATCCGCTCAAGGTTTTCGCTAATCAGACTCTTTCGGACAGCAGCAAGCCAATGTATATCCCTTCCTTTATCGCAGCCAAGACAATCTGTAATTATTTCCCTTGTTAGCTGCGCTGCGGGGTTCTTCCAAACCGCGAGCAAAAAAAAAAGCAGGTCGGGCTTTAATATAGTCTTTAATGTAAGGGAGTTTCAATTCACTGTGGCAAGCATACTGTGATGTAGAAATAGGGGCGCCCAATAATTTACGACAAAATCTATTTTCCTTCCCCTGTATTCTGTCACACTGCCTGAAACTCCAAACTTCTGCGCCGTAAGTGGCGGTGGGCATACATTGTAGTCTAAAAATGATGGTGATGGCAGCGACTACCTGTGTCTTTCCGGGTTGGGGCAAGCTAAGTATACTATTGATCGCTTTAGAATACTTTTTTCCACAATGCACTACGTGCTCAGCCCACATGTCGTTCCCTGCAAAGACTAGCCCCAAGTAGGGAAGAGTGCAGGTGCTCTGTAAACGATGGAATTATTTAAATACTTTTTTGAACCACAAGCCATTAAAAACGATTTCTTGGGGGGCGTGGCTTAGCTGTCGAACATGGCGGTCATGTAGAGCATGAGCTCCGACCGGCCAGCAGAAATCCTACCTCAATATCCTGGCCCTGGTCATTGTAACCGGTTCCCAGAGCTCCCGCTTGGTACCATGTCCCGGGGGCATCATTGACAGCGTTCGGCAGTGCCGAAATCGGCTCCCGTGGTCGGGGAGCGTCCCGGCGGAGAGCCGCGATCGAGGCTGGCCGGTGAGGCCTATAAAGCCGGGGCCTCAATTTTGACACGGCCCGACCAGCTGGGGCGGCCGCATCGTGAGCGGAGAGGGCGCATGCCCCACCGATCACTCGGGGGCCGGGGAGCCCTGAACGCTGCGTCTCCCGCCTGGAGGCACCGTGGGGGTCACAGGGACGAGGCGAGCCTGGAGGGAGCCCGATCTGGAGACGGCCGGAGAGAATGGCCGCCATTTTGAGTGGCAGTGGCTGCCGCGCTGATCGGCGGAGAGACACGACTGGGCGGGCGAGCGGCGCTGCCGCATACCCAGATTAGTGCGGCACTTGGTGGGCCTGAAGCGCTGGTCTGCGGCAGTGGCCGGCCTGACGGCGTGCTGTGGTGTGATTGCGGCTAGACGGCCAGAATTCGGGGGTCAAATCGGGCCCCGGCGCACACATATTGGGGCGCTGACCGCGCTGTGACACCCCTCCTGCATCTGGGTCCACCTAGCGGCCGGGGCCAGTGCCCAGCATCCTCGGGGGTAACGCAGTGGTCAGCTGAGGATAGCGCTGAGATAAACACTTTGACACCCCCTTGGGCGGGCAACCGGCAGTTGGCGCCCATAGTTGCGACTCGGCTAGCAGCGCGGGCAGGCCGTGCAGGGGCCGGTGGGCAGATCTACACATCGAGATCAACATGACGCAAGGAGAAGGTGGAAGTCAGGGCAAACAGGGACCAATTGACAAATTCACTGAGGCGGCTGGTGAGAATGGAGCGCAGTCACAGGTGCCAGACAACGCGGCGCTCATGGCGGCGATCACGCAGTCCAGAGACGCACTGGATGCCAAGATAGGGGCAGTGGGCTCTGATGTTATGCTCCTTCGGCAGGACCTGCAAAATGCTGTGGAACGCATTACAGGCGCGAAAACGCGCATATTGGAGGTGGAGGACGGTGTTACTACTTTGAAAAAGAGAGTCGTGGCCCAGGAGAGAATTCAGAAGGGACTGGTTCTGAGAGCCGAGGACGCGGAGGGGCGCGCCAGTCGCAGTAACCCTTGCTTTTTAGGATTTCCGGAGGATTGTGAAGGGGGTAATGCGGAGCGTTTCCTGACGCAATGGCTGGAGAGCTGGATTCCAGCCGACGCTCTCTCCCGCTGCTTTGTGGTCGAGAGGGCCCACCGCGCACTGACACAGAAACCCCCGGTTGGAGCGCGCCCGCGTCCCATGATTGCCAAACTCTTAAACTACGCCGATAGGGACGCTATCCTGAAGGAAGCGAGACTGAAGGGCCATCTCACCTACGAGAATGCGAACATTCTTATCTTCCCGGACTACACGAAATTGGTTCAGCAACAACGTCAATCCTTCACCGCGGCCAAGGCTCGCCTCAGGGGCCTGAAGCTGCAATATGCATTGCTCTACCCAGTGAGGCTGCGGGTCATCTTCCAGTCCCGCACATTCTATTTCGACAACCCGGAAGAGGTCTTTCAATAGACAGACGAGACTGTAAAGGTTCGGATCAACACAGTGAAGGGTGGGGAGTCTGACTCCTCTACAGGTGGCCCACCCGGAAGGGACCCCGGGGGCCGGCACCGGCGCCGGGGCAGATCGCGCTCGAGCCGTGGCTCGCAGTCGGGGTCAACGTCTCGCCGAGACGAGGCAATGCAGGAGGTCCAGGAGGATGTGCCCTGAATTTGGAGGGAACTGACTCATGCTTTCTTTATATGTCAGATATAGATGGCCAGGTGCAATGCTGCCATGGCTGGTGGCCACACTCGGTTTGGTTTGAGGAGGGAGCAACAGCCTAGTTCTACATGGGCTGCTGTGTGGGGATCCATTGGAGGGGGTGGCACTTGGCTCCCAGTTGGGGCCGGGACCACACTCCGACCACGACAGGTGCTTCCATGTTTGGGAGGTACGGGGTGGGGGGTGATGGGGGGGTTGTTGGGGGTTGGTTTTCAAGGGGGGGGAGGGCTCGCGCGTAAATTGCTGCTTGCGGACTGTTGTAGGAACTGCCTTTGTTGCTCTTGTTGGGCTGGGTCGCAATATGTACTACTGCACAAATGTCACTTGATGGTGAGGGAGTGCGGCTAGGCCCTGGTGGGACACGGATAATGAGCTGGAATGTGCGGGGGATGCTGGATATAGTAAAGAGGGGAGCGGTTTTTACATGGGCCAGGAGGAGGGGAACTGACATACTTTTGTTGCAAGAAACGCACTTGCTTGGCACTAAAGCGCTCTGCCTCCAGCGAAATGGTTTCATCCATGCTTACCACTCGGGGTTAACAAGGGGGTCACAAAGGGTAGCGGTCCTCATACATCGTAGGGTTCCTTCGTTGAAAAAGCTTCATTGGCTTCCTATTCGCCAAATAAGCCATTTTAATATACTGAGTCTGACACATGCTATCCTGTATAAATCTGGTCCCAATTACCCCCGAAAGAAGCTCAATTGGTATGTACCAGTAAGATCCCTCAGATCCAGCCATAAATCACTCCTGATCCAGCCTCGTGTCCGTACCTCCCGAAATGGCCATCGCTCCTTTTCCTATCTCGCCCCCAGCTGTGGAACAAATTGCCTCCCCACCTTTTATCCATCTCTGAACATAATCTCTTCCGGGCCAGTCTCAAAACCTGGCTGTTCCCGAAATGAGGTTTCGTTTTCGCCTGAATCATCCTCCGCCACTGCCTCCACTTTGTTATTTGTTCTTTTCTTCTAAAGCGCCTTGAGACCTTGCGGTGGAAAGTTTGCGCTCTACAAAAACCTTTGACTTGACTTGACTTGACTTTACTTGACAGGCGTCAAATCCAGAAGAGGTCATCTATCCTGTCCTGAAGTACCTGTCACCTGAACTTTCTAAGGGGCCCCTTAACTCTTGGCCAGTGGGGTCTGATTTTCGCACCATCCTGGGTAAAAATAAAATCTGTGTATTGTGTCAATGTGCTCTCTCTTTCTGTCCTCTTTATCCTGAGATACTTGTTATTGTGAAATCTTAGTTTAATTTGATAACCCGATCTTACTTCCTTTGAATGATGGAGTTAACACTGTAATTGTCTGCTTTTATGATTAATTTAGATAAACATTTCAAATATATCTGAGTCTGTGGTTATTCAAATAGAAATCAGGTAATTGAGACTTATGTCATAATCATCAAATCCTAATTAACTAAAATAGATCCATTAGTTAGGAAAGGGCTCCGGATCAGTAAAAGATAGGAGAATTGATAAATAAATGAACATACATTTTAAGCCCTATAAACTTGATCCCCAGCAGTGTTTCACTGACCTATATGAGTGAGTGTGTGTATGGGCCCAGATGAGCATAAAGTGATAGATGTGGAGTGGTGTGGCTCACTGGTTAGAGGCGGCAGACCCGGAAGCAGAAGTCGGCCCGGGACCAGGGTTCAATTCCCAACGCGGCAGGGTCGTGGACCAGGGTCAGCGGACTCGATAATTCTTGCCTCGGTGCCTACTCTAACCAGGGGTCCCACTCGGCAACTCTGGGCATTAGCTTGCCTAATCTCCACCACGGCCCCATCAACGCCGGGGATGCCTGGCTTCACCTTGGGGACTCCCAGTAGGGACCATCCCACAGGGAAAGCCAGGACGGGTTCCCCAGCGGTATACCGCGCCATGATACTCCGGTAGTAATTGAGCGCGTTACAAAACAGCTTATAACATAACATAACAGATGTCCGCAGGTTGGTATCCCGCTGGATCAGCATAAATTGTAAACCTCCTAATATAGTACAGTGAGCTATGAAGGACCTGGTGCTCCTACACCATGTAACCCTCAATGTCTTATGAAACACATCCTGTACATTCATTACACACTTATGATTTATTGTCAATGTATAATTGTGTACGTGTGATATAAATCGCTCTGACAACCTGCATTTGGATGAGTATTGCTGTAGCGCTATAAAAGAAAAAATACAGAATAGTAGTATTTAAATTCTTGTGTAAATACTGGGACAGAACAACACATCTGACATCCTTACAGTGCATGCATATGTCTTATATACAGTGACTGAACAAAGTCAAAAGTATGCCTCTCTTAAGTACCTATGAATTAGTAAGCTGTGTTTTTTTCTTTCCCCTCCACTGGAGTTAGGTGTAAGGCTTCCGATAGCCCCCAGCCAGGATACTCCAACAAAAGGAGGTCTAAAGGCCCATTAACTAAGGTCTTTGTTATGAGGCCAGCTGGAATTTAATAAGCCCCCTCCCCGCAAAAACAATGAGCAGGTGCTGCTGAATGCGTCTATCCCAGTGTCTTAAAATTACACAGGGACAAGTTTAGCATATTTCTGTGGGGCCCAACCTCTTGGCAGACTAGACGCCTGCACCCTGTGAAACTAGTGGGTAGATGACGTCTACCTGCATGTACTCTGGACTTGTGCCTTGCCTACGACTAGTCTAGCACAACATGCTATGATAACTCTGCCTTTTAATAAATGTGTTGGTTCGCCTTTGATTGCCCGCATTCCAACCTAACTAGCACCTTGTGGCATTAAAATATATATATATAGATTAACTCTAGAAGGGTCCGGAGACAAGCGGTATGCTACATTACTAAAATGTGCATTTGAACTTTGTCATGTGGATTGTAGTGTGCTACCAAGTTATAATAAACACTGAGTTGAACATAATCAAGCAATACAATTCCCAGAATGCCTTGGACTGTATATTAAGGCATGACGAATAGAACTGCTAATCAGCATAACCACTTAAGAAAGACTTACGGTCGAAATGCATTGTGGATTTACATGCTGTTTTGTTAATAAAGAAACCTGCTAAATTTTTTTTTTGCAGAGTTTTATATAGCGCGAACTAGACCCGAACCGAACAGGTATCAGAGCGCTTTACATAGCACCAGTTACGTTACATGAGGACACACTTTCATTTTAGGCTAATTGGAATCTCCGGTTGTGCAGTGCCACTCTTTGGTGAATAATATTTGTTGGGGTTGGAGGTCTGGCACCGGGAGTTAGGGCGCGCCGCTTCTAGACCTCTTTGTTTGGACATATATATATATATATATATATATATATATATATATATACACATACATATATATACACATACACACATATATATATATGCACAACTTCTTCCCTTGCAGAAAGATGTGAGCCGCACTCTTAATACTGTGGTTACAAAGACAATTTAATGAGCAGCTGAGGGCAATCCAGACGCGTTTTATGCATCCAGTGCACTTTTTCAAAGGTGAGCCCTGGCCACAGGAACCAATTGTGAGCCAACGGAAATGTTCGCATTTAAGCATTTTCAGCCCTCTGGTGGTGATTTTTGGACGTTGAGTTCTTGGTGCATGATGGTATTCATGGTCTTTTCACAGTGGTCTCAGTAAAAACCTCCAGTTAGTTGTGGCGGATTATCGTGCTGCCTCACAGGAAGCAAGGTCTTTCCTTAACAGTATTTACCCCTTACCCATATATATATATATATATATATATATATATATATATATATATATATATATATATATATATATATATACATATACACATATATATATATATATATATACATATACACATATATACATATATATACATATATATACATTTATATCCATACATATACACACATATATACATACATTTATTCAAATATATACATATACACATATATCTATATATACATATACACATATATCTATATTCACTGAAAAAACCATAGGTTAGAGACCATATATAGTTAGGAATTAGCATTTAAAAAACCTTGAAAATTCACTGAAAAAACCATAGGTTATAGACCATATATAGTTAGGAATTAGCATTTAAAAAACCTTATTTTACTCACACAAAACCATTGAAATTCCATATATAGTTAGTTGCACTAACTATATATCGCGCACCCGCAATTCACTGCTGATGATGTCACATATTACATCATTCATGACATGGTCAGTGACATCACTGATGACATCACTGATGACATCTCAAATGACATCACTGATGTAATATGTGACATCATCAGCAGTGAATTGCGGGTGCGCGATATATAGTTAGTGCACCTAACTATATATGGAATTTCAATGGTTTTGTGTGAGTAAAATAAGGTTTTTTAAATGCTAATTCCTAACTATATATGGTCTATAACCTATGGTTTTTTCAGTGAATTTTCAAGGTTTTTTAAATGCTAATTCCTAACTATATATGGTCTCTAACCTATGGTTTTTTCAGTGAATTTCAATGGTTCTTTAATAGCAAATATCATAAGCTGTCGAATGTCAAGTACATGGTAAGTAAAAACATTTTCGTGTTTATGCACACTGATCTGCTTTGAATGCTGCCCCCCCTCCCCCTCATTTCTATTAGGAGTACTCTCTCTTTGCAGATAGTGAAGGGTAGTTAACACAGGCCTTTGCCCCCGTTGTAATCCGTCGTGCCTGCTTCTCTCTCCATTTGATTGATTGTTATCCAAGCATTTACTGTTTTAGAATTGGTTCTCTTTGGTTCATTCTCTATTTACAAACAAGCACAGAGTCGCAATACTCTGTTTAGTCTTTGCAGATAGTGAAAAATCGTGTAAAAAAACAAAAGGAATCGAGCAAAATCAGTAGGCCACTAATGGGATCTCTTTTTGACCTCGCTAAAATAGAAACATTAGGAACAACCCCTCATGAGAAATACGAAACTAGTGAGATGAACTGAGCTCCACACCATGATGGCTGCAAGACAGCTCGGCTCCGCCACCCAACCCGCCCAAAATAACGATAAACTCTATGCAAATATTACAAATACATACAACACACCAGCAAAGTAACAGGGTAAAACATTTTATTAAATAACTATTTACATAACTATTTTATACTTTTTGGTGCCCGATCCGGCTAGCTCAATCGATCGAGCATGAAACTCATGCACTCTGATAGTTCAAAGTTTTGAGGAGTGCTTGTAACACTGTCTGAAGCTTATTTGCACTTGCTACAGCTTCACTATTCTCAATGTAAGTGGGGGCTGTTTGAGGACGTGACTGCATTTGAAAACAATGTGATGCGGTGCCACCCTGAACCGCTTGACGGAGGCCCCCGAGGGACGGTGTGATGGCGCGGACTCGGAGGGGGCGCTTGGCTCCGGCCCCCTCCCCAAGTCGTGTTGCCCTGGTGTGGCCTGAGATCGCCCCCGACATAGGTGGCCGGCTCCCGGGGTCAAGCTGAACTTTTTGCCTTTTGGTGACTCTTCCATTCTTGACCTTGTCCCACAATCCGTTTCACCTAAAGACACGCTGTAGTGGGGCGCCCCTTTACCGTTTCAGTTGACATTCCGCCCGCTTTTGCTACACTGTGCCTCTTCCGCTATTCAGCTGTTTACCGCCCGCTCTTTCGACTACAGCGTCTCGCTCACCATGTAGTTGAGTTGCTCCCGCTCTTGCGGTGCAGCGATAGGCGGCTGCCACAGGACTCTCAAAATGGCGGCCGGCTCTTCAAATTTGGGCGTGGTCCACTAAAATGGCCCTGCGACACCTTGGAACTCGGACGCTTGTCTGCTAGGGCTTGGGCTCCATTCTCGAAAGCGTCCCCTCAGCCTTGAAGATTCTACAAAAGTCTTGGGGGCCCCCGACTCCCGCAGGCTTCTGGTGGGGAGCGGCTGCCATGATTGCTCGTGGAATGGCCACGACGGAGCTACGAGATGGTGGTGCTCTCATGCTGACGCCAGCTTCAGTCTGAAACATCCAGAAACACTGTAGACTACCAATTCGATCAGTTCCGGTAGCGCCCCAACGTGACCCGGTAGAGAAGAACTTGCCCTCCCCTCTTTGACTGATGGTTCTTGTTGCCTGTCCCTTCTGTTGTCATTTAACAGAACTATTTAGCCTGCTGAAAGGGGTTGTGTTCCGACCGCTGGTTGGTGGAGACATTTTGACTATATTCTGGACCTGCGTTGTCGCGTAATGCGTCATATGACGCGCCGCGTTAGCGCATCCGGAAGTGCTCCGGTGCGCGAAGCGCAGCTTCCCGGAAGCGATCCGGGGCGCGGCGCGCAGCGCGTAACGCAAGCATAACAGGTCATGTGACTTGTTAATAAAACTTTTCACTGGTTCATTTACTTTTCTTATTCTAATGATGAAAGGCTTGGTCATATGACCTAAAAATTACGCTTTTTATTACTTTCGAACATTATTTTTTCTAAAACATATGTTATAATATTCCAGGCTAATGTACTTTCCTGGAAAATTCTTTTTTTTTTTTTTTTTTTTAAACCTTTATTGTACAAAGAAAGCTCACAAATACGGGCCTACAACCCACGAGGGCTGGCCACCACATGGTAGATAACGTAATAAACGAAAAACAAATTCTCAACAGGATATGTCACCAGGAGCACAGGAGAAACAACAAAAGGCATCGAGCAATCAGCAAGAACAGGACAATAAAAGGTTAATTTTCTAATGCGGGGCGGGGAAACAGAAGAACCATGGGCCCTTTCCTGGAAAATTAACAACTGTTCTGCAAGTAAAATATATTCCTTTTTCGAGAAAAAGGGCGTTTCTTCGTCCCATGACGGAGCCGTTGAGCAAAAGAGGCTCGGCCTGCTGTCTTAGTCGCCGATACGCCTGAATATCAGATTCTTATCGATCACTTTATGTTGCAGGAGTAGAAAACACAACAGTACTTGACCATTTATCTTTACTGCGTTCCTGCGTATTGTACCTTTTACCCTTCATGTAATTGGACTGCTTTATTTCACTTGCCTTTTACTGATTCTAAAACAGTGACTATTATTAAAAACTTTACCAATGTAAATACTACTACCATGTTTTCTTTTAAAAACCTTTATTGTGAAAATGTCAGTATACAAATACGGGCCTATAACCACGTGGGCCGGCCACGGAGCAAACTGTAATCGTATATGATGAGTAGACATTTACACTGTAGAGGAACTTAACGGGCGGGCCATTAGGTTGCAAGAACTAAGGTGTCTAACAGTTGCGGAATCGGTGGACGTACATTTTATAATTAAAATACGACAGGGCCAGTTACAATAAAATTATCTAGATATACATTTGCGGGCAAGTACCATGGGTGACGTTAATTCGAACTTTCAATAGTACAGTAATCAATAACACATCAGAACTTAATATCAATAGGGATGTCGAAATATTCAATCAATTCTCGTCCCCGCCCGCCATGTGCTTCAAAACTGCATACGTATCTCGTGATATCAAGGTTGTGCAACCAGTACACAACAAGGAGTTACGAGTCCCATTTATTCCGGCGCCATTTTGGGCGAGGACGGGCAGGTCCAGGATATAGTCAAAATGTCTCCACCAACCATCGACTATGATGATGTTCATATGCTGTAATTATTAGAGTAACACTCATCTGTCCACATGAAATTAATTTGCCACAATCTAAACATGTCATTTTAATCTTTCCAAAGTTCTTCTAAATATTTGGGACCGTTTCCCTTGCCTCTGATGCTGTCAGTGCCACTTCTTTGGTGAATGTACTGGCAGATCGGGGGTTCTCCTCCAAATCTCTCTTTTGTGCAGCACTATAATTGATCGGTGCCACCTCTCCATATGACGATGCATGGTATAATTACCATAACTATATATTTTTTCGGTTCCTCTGGAGAGTACATCGTGGCAGATGAGGCAGGTAACGTACCGGGCATTTACCTTTTTTGCATGTAGAGGAAAGGAAAAAAAATTTGAGCGTCCGAGTTCTAAGGTGTCCCAGGGCCATTTTAGTGGACCAGGCCCAAATCCAAAGAACAGGCCGCCATTTTGAGAGTCCTGTTGCAGCCGCCTGTCGCTGTAGCATCAAGAGCGGCCGAAACTCAGCTGAATGGCAACTGAAACAGTAAAGGGGCGCCCCACTACAGCAGACGAGCCTCCACCTGGGGAGGCCCGTTCACGCCGCCTCCCCCCCCCTTCGGGCACCCCACGCCGTTATTCGGAGCAGCATTGTAGGATGGCCACACCAGTGCGGCAACTTGCTAGACACCACCTCGTTGCCAACCGAATCTCAGCGCCTTGTGGTGTCTTCCATTCCGAAAATATTGTTGTGCTGCCTTCGGCCTATTCGCCGCAAGTGCGCACGCAACTCAGCTGCATAGTGAGTGAAACACCAAGGGGCGCCCCACTGCAGCCGAGGAACCTTCATCTTGGGGGCGACGCACAGCATCACATTGCTTTCCAATGCAGTCAGATCCTCAAACAGCCCCCACTGACTGACGCCGCCTCACAGGCCAACGGGGCGCCCCACGCCGACTTTCGGCGCAGCATTGTAGGATGGCCACACCAGTGCGGCAACTTGCTGGACCCCACCTCGGTGCCATCCGGATCTTGGCGCGTTGCGCTGCCTTTGGCCCTATTCGCACATCGGTCCGCTACTGACGCCACCTCACAGGCCAACGGGGCGCCCCACGCCGACTTTCGGCGCAGCATTGTAGGATGGCCACACCAGTGCGGCAACTTGCTGGACACCACCTCGGTGCCATCCGGATCTTGGCGCGTTGTGCTGCCTTCGGCCTATTCGCACATCGGTCCGCTACTGACGCCGCCTCACAGGCCAACGGGGCACCCCACGCCGACTTTCGGCGCAGCATTGTAGGATGGCCACACCAGTGTGGCAACTTGCTGGACCCCACCTCGGTGCCATCCGGATCTTGGCGCGTTGTGCTGCCTTTGGCCTATTCGCACATCGGTCCGCTACTGGCGCCGCCTCACAGGCCAACGGGGCGCCCCACGCCGACTTTCGGCGCAGCATTGTAGGATGGCCACACCAGTGCGGCAACTTGCTGGACCCCACCTCGGTGCCATCCGGATCTTGGCGCGTTGTGCTGCCTTCGGCCTATTCGCACATCGGTCCGCTACTGACGCCGCCTCACAGGCCAACAGGGCGCCCCACGCCGACTTTCGGCGCAGCATTGTAGGATGGCCACACCAGTGAAGCAACTTGCTGGACCCCACCTCGGTGCCATCCGGATCTTGGCGCGTTGTGCTGCCTTCGGCCTATTCGCACATCGGTCCGCTACTGACGCCGCCTCACAGGCCAACGGGGCACCCCACGCCGACTTTCGGCGCAGCATTGTAGGATGGCCACACCAGTGCGGCAACTTGGTGGACACCACCTCGGTGCCATCCAGATCTTGGCGCGTTGTGCTGCCTTCGGCCTATTCGCACATCGGTCCGCTACTGACGCCGCCTCACGTGCCAACGGATTTTCTACGCTTTTTATACCCTATGCCGCATAACAGGTCATGTGACTTGTTTATAAAACTTTTCATTGGTTCATTTTACTTTTGGTTTCCTAATGATGGAAGGCTTGATCATATGACCTAAAAATAACACTTTTCATTGGATGAAAACTTTTTTTTTTCCCAAACGATGAAAGCCCCACCTTGTTTCTGGATGTTTCAGACTGAAGCTGGCGTCAGCATGAAAGCACCACCATCTCGTGGCTCCGTCGTGGTCATTCCGCGAGCAATCATGGCAGCCGCTCCCCACCGGAAGCCTGCAGGAGTCGGGGGCCCCCAAGACTTTTGTAGAATCTTCAAGGCTGAGGGGACGCTTTCGAGAATGGGGTCCAAGACCTAGCAGACAAGCGTCCGATTTCCAAGGTGTCCCAGGGCCATTTCAGTGGACCAGGCCCAAAAAGGAAAGAGCCTGCCGCCATTTTGAGAGTCCTGTGGCAGCCGCCTATCGCTGCACCGCAAGAGTGGGTGCAACTCAGCTGAATGGCGGATTTTGGCACAGTGTACCAAAAGCGGGCGGAATGGCAACTGAAACGGTAAAGGGGCGCCCCACTACAGCATCCACCAGGGGAGGCCCGTTCACACGCCGCCTCACCCCCCCCCCCCCCCCCCCCCGGGGCGCCCCACGCCGTTATTCGGAGCAGCATTGTAGGATACCAAAACCAGTGCGGCAACTTACTTGACATCACCTGGGTGCCATCCACATCTCAGCGCGTTCTGCTGCCTTGGGACTATTCGCACAACAGACCGCTACTGACGAGCCACCCCCCGGGATGCCCCACGCCGTTATTCGGAGCAGCATTGTAGGATACCAAAACCAGTGCGGCAACTTACTGGACATCACCTGGATGCCATCCACATCTCAGCGCGTTCTGCTGCCTTGGGACTATTCGCACAACAGACCGCTACTGACGAGGCCACCCCCCGGGACGCGCCACGCCGTTTTTCGGAGCTGCATTGTAGGATACCCAAAACCAGTGCGGCACCCAGGCAACATCACCTGGGTGCCGTCCAGAACTCAGCACGTTGTGCTGCCTTGGGACTATTCGCACAAAACACAGCTACTGACCATTGTTGCTTCTTTTTTCCTAAAAATGTTTAAATGTTTTTACTGTTTTTGTTGCGTTGTATATATTTATAAGTTATTAAAGTTTTATAATCCTACTACTTTGTTGGAGTGCTATATATTTTTAATGTGACACATAATTGTAAAAACTTTGATGTACAAAGAGGCATCCCTCGAATCTTCCGCTTCAGGCTCGGTCCCCTCCCCAATCACAATACAGGATGGTTTTCAGATCGTAGGAACGCGTGTGGTGTGACGGATCTCATCGGGTGGGGGCCTTGATCTACTGTAACTCCTTTGAAGAGGGGTGATTCTTTACAGCTGGGGCCATAAACTACATCTGCAGGGCTAGGTGATAGCCTGGGACCGGCCTGGACAATCGGACACAGAGGTAGAGGAGTTTCAGAGGGTGCGGTAGTGAATAGGGCGAAAGGGAGGTGTCGGGCGGGCACAGGGTGTGATTCTCAGGGAAGAGCAGCGCAGATGGGGGGAGGTTTATTGCCCATGCATAAGACAGAGAGCGGGGGTGACCAGTACCTGGGGGAGATGCTTGCGAGGGTGGGGAGCCATGCTAAGGATCGACAGCGTGCAGAGAGTGGGTCTGGCCAAGGCATCTAAAATGGCTGCCGTGCACGACAAAAGTGTGGCATTTGAAAAAAGGCAAGATGGCGCAGACAATGTTTATCAACACTTCCTGATTTCCTTCGAATCGAACGTTAACAGACGTTATCTCTCCCACACTACCGGTCCCCCTCGGCTTAAACGCCGAGATGGTAGGGACTGCATCCCGTGGAGATAGGCCGAGACGTCACTCAGCAGAAAAAAAAGAAAAAAAAAAGTCTATAAACATACAATAAGTTAAAAGTCAATCATTCTTGTTTCCTTGTAGTACGCTCCCCAGTCCGCTTCCCGTTACACGAACCGGGCGCACCCCACGAAAAAAAAAAGATTTTTTTTTTTTTTTGCCCCGCGGAGCCCTTTTAAAGCCTCCACATCAAACCTAGGGGGTCAGGGAGGATCTACTATGCCCCCTTATGATCATTTGCCCCTTCGCTTTGGCCTCCTCTTGTCTCTCGATCCTACCGAGAGACAAGATGGCGGCCGCTCCGTACTGTTTGGAATGTTTACAGACACCGGAGAGCCAATCAGCTTCGCTTCGCAAAGCTCCGTAACGCGGAAAGTACGCGAAACGGAGCGCTACCCGGGACGCTGTCACAGATATATATCTTTTTTTAAACGTTAATTTCTCAAAATCCACTGGAGCACATATATTGAGACCCAGCAAAGGCACATCGGGCTACCGGTCCCTACAATTTTGCCAAGTTTCATGCAAATCCATTCAGCCGTTCGATTTTTTTTTTTTTTTTTTTGCCCCGCGGGGCCCTTTTAAAACCTCCACATCAAACCTAGGGGGTCAGGGAGGATCTACTATGCCCCCTTATGGTCATTTGCCCCTTCGCTTTGGCCTCCTCTTGTCTCTCGATCCTACCGAGAGACAAGATGGCGGCCGCTACGGACTGTTTGGAATGTTTACAGACACCGGAGAGCCAATCAGCTTCGCTTCGCAAAGCTCCGTAACGCGAAAAGTACGCGAAACGGAGCGCTACCCGGGACGCTGTCACAGATATATATATTTTTTTGAACGTTAATTTCTCAAAATCCACTGGAGCACATATATTGAGACCTAGCAAAGGCACATCGGGCTACCAGTCCCTACAATTTTGCCAAGTTTCGTGCAAATCCATTCAGCCGTTCGGGCTAAAAGTGAGGCCAACCGCCCTATGGAAATTAACATGGGAAAAACGCGTTTTGGGACCCCCCTTTTTTCTCGGCCCCCCCTTGACGAACCCCCCCCAAATTTTCAGGGGCTGCTCAGAAACAAAATGTTCCATTTTCCTGAAAATTTCAGCCAATTCCGTCCACAAACGCCAAAGTTATTAGACATAGAATTTTCAAAAATCCCATAGAGAAAAAATCCTAACTATATATACCTACTGGCGACCGCCAGTAGGTAATACATATACACACACACACACACACACACATATATATATATATATATATATATATATATATTTTATATATATATATATATATATATATATATATTATTTTATTTTATTTTTTTACAGGAAAGGGAGAAGCTTGAGAGACATTATAGTGAGAGGCAACATCAGTCCAGAACAGAAGATACACAACCTACAGGGATTTTTCCCCTGTGGCCATTGCAAAGCATGCAAATCCAGTGTGATGGTCAAAACATACGATACCCCTGGGGCCACCAAACCATCAAACAATTTCTAACATGCAGCACTGCTTTTGTAATTTATGTACTAGAATGCCCTTGCAAGATGAGATATGTAGGGAGCACCACCTTTGCCGCAAAGAAACGGATATTAAAACATATACGCGCTATACATAACAAAGACAAACACAACCCAGTAACACGCCATTTCGAGGAGTACCATCTCTCCAACAGCTCACTTTTGAAATACTTTATTATTGAGCAAATCCAAATAGGGAAAAGGGGAGGCAACCGCATACTCCTTTTGAGAAAACGCGAATCATGGATCATAATTGACATGCAAACGAGAAGCCCATGGGGCCACAACCAGGATGAGGAAATGATTATACACTTACAGGAGGAGTAGGAATGCCCGAGTCTATACGAGCCTCACTATTTCCAGATACAGTTAGATGTTTACTAATTAACTCTTTTACTGTATAGCCATATGTGTGTATGTTGAGCAGTAGTTTCTTTACCTCAGGCTGGTTTTATATTTTAACCCTCACCTCTTTCTCTTATTTACAGGAGCAAAGGAAGGTACTGACACTCATCTGTATGTAGCAGTAGAGGTCAACTACTCCTTTCTTCATGATGTGGAGGAACCAGCACTGATTACGGTTTAAGATAAGACTAATTTTACCAATTGTTCATTTTAATCCTGATAGTTTAACACAATTTGCACAATTTACACATTTATTATCACAGTTTTGTTAATACTTGCACCGAATACACAATAAATATGAGAGTTTTCAGATATCCATTTGCTGAGGTTGGGTGCACTTCTTACTTTGAGCTTACTCGAATTTTGGGACAGCCACCTCAAGATCTAGATACCTTAGGGAAACAGAATGCTACTAATTTACCAACTAATATTTAATCTAGGACCATCAGTCAAGATGCTCTATATAGTAAGACCATTTACATATGCCCTACTTAGGTAGTATCACGGAACACTACACAGCACTTGCCACTAGAGCGAGTACAATGCCTCTCATTCTTCCTCAGATACCAGGGTGTAGTAGAGCAATCCCCACTTTGGGAGCTATACAGGTTTTCACCGTAGATGATGCTTGCTCCGCTAGGAACCGATAATGGTATCACAATGGTATGACATTTAAAAATGAAAAATGTATGCAGAAGGCAAAAAGTGTATCTACGGTATCATCCAAAAATGTACCAATCATATCTGCATTTATGGCAGAGCGTTCAATCACAAAACAAACAATGACATCACAATTGTGACACATAAATGCCTATTTAGGACTAAAGTTGGTCATACTCGGATACCAGCTTTATGGTATAAATATATGTTGATTACGTTAGAAAACACACAAATGAAATATATTTGAACTAGATACCCTTTGCAACTAATATTATGAAGTAATAATATGTATTTGTGCAAGAAAAATAGACACTTCAACATAGATGCCGTGTTTTCAACAAAATATATCATTCTAGAGAAGTGAATTGTCCCTCAACTATGTCTAGGCATTATATGTATGGCAGTGAAACCCACTGACCAGTGTGTGAGCAAGGGGACTGCGTTCCCCGAAACGCGTAACTGGTATTAAAAACTTTGCAACTGGAACAAACTGAGAGAGTGTTGTTATGGACTGTAAAAATATTTGAAATTCGGGTGGGCTTCGCCGGAGCACGCTACATTTATAACTAGCCGAGTGGGGTGGAAGGAGCAATACGAGGAAGAAATATATATATATACATATACACACATATATATATATATATATATATATACATATACATATATATACATATACACATATACATATATATTCCAAATGCAAACACCCCAAACTTGGAGAACCACACGGAGCGTGTTCAATTTCTTTATTTCTGCAAGGTAGTACAGCTCTGCAGACAAGTACAGCGATGTTGCATAATGGCCAATGAGTCCCCAACATGTTTCTGGCGCTTCGCCCTTGCTCACGGGATTGGCATACTGGGAGCAGCAGCAGGGAAAGAGCTTCTTAAGGTAAACAGAGTTCCGCCCCTCTGGGCGTGTCGGCCCATTGCCTATTGGTACCTGTAGTATCTGATAATTACTGCTGTGCGTGGATATCACTGCCAGTTCTCCTCACTTCAAATATTAAAACCACAGTGGGTTGCTTCGTCGCACTCTTGTTGCCGCCGTACTTTAGTTCACTCCTGCAGAAACACACGCTGCTCCTCATGAGCTGTTTTCGTGACAACGCTGGACCCGCACATCCGCAGTGGGGTTCTCCGCGACCAAGGCAGGCCGCCATAGATTCCAAATGCAAACACCCCAAACTTGGATAACCACACGGAGCGTGTTCAATTTCTTTATTTCTGCAAGGTAGTACAGCTCTGCAGACTAGTACAGCGACGTTGCATAATGGCCAATGAGTCCCCAGCATGTTTCTGGCGCTTCGCCCTTGCTCATGGGATTGGCATACTGGGAGCAGCAGCGAGGAAAGAGCTTCTTAAGCTAAACAGAGTTCCACCCCTGCACTGAGGAGCAGCGTGTGTTTCTGCAGGAGTGAACTAAAGTACAGCGGCAACGAGGGTGCGACGAAGCAACCCACTGTGGTTTTATTTTTTGAATTTTAATATTTGAAGTGAGGAGAACTGGCAGCGATATTCACACACAGCAGGAATTATCAGATACTACAGGTACCAGGAGGCAATGGGTCGACACGCCCAGAGGGGCGGAAGTCTGTTTACCTTAAGAAGCTCTTTCCTCACTGCTGCTCCCAGTATGCCAATGTTTACCTTAAGAAGCTGTTTCCTCGCTGCTGCTTCCAGTATGCCAATCCTGTTTGCATTTGGAATATATATATATATATATATATATATATATATATATATATATATATATATATATATATATATATATATATATATATATATATATCACTCCCAACCTCGCTCCAATAGAACAGGTATGAGCCGCATCCATTATGGTGAAGAAAAGCTTTATTTTGAACTGGCGTTTTCCTAATATATTTCGGTCACATCGACCTTCATCAGAGGACAGCCATGACATCACAAGACTTCACAGCGCACCTTCAAATTTTTTATGCCCTCTGGTGGGTGCCTTGATGGTTAGGGCTCGGGCATGCTGGTACATGTAGTGCGAAGGGGTCTCTCTGTTCTTACCCGTTAGTGGGCGATGTATGCTGCATTTGCTTCACCATAGTCCCCAAACAGTCAGCCTTTCATGCTGCTGGGGTCCGTTCCAAAGTCTCGTCTTTGGCAGCAGCCCGCTGCCCTTTTTGCTTGCGCAATCAACAGAAAGAGGTCCGATTTCGGGCAGCATAGTGGCGCTCTTTGTCCGGCGGTGCTTGGCTCTAGGCAGGACCACGCCTATAACATCACTCCCAAACTCGCTCCAATAGAACAGGTATGAGCCGCATCCATTATGGTGAAGAAAAGCTTTATTTTGAACTGGCGTTTTCCTAATATATTTTGGTCACATTGATCTTCATCAGAGGACAGCCATGACATCACGAGACTTCACAGCGCACCTTCAAAGTTTTTATGCCCCCTGGTGGGCACCTTGATGGTTAGGGCTCGAGCATGCTGGTACATGCAGTGCAAAGGGGTCTCTCTGTACTTACCGGTTAGGGGGCGATGTATGCTGCATTTGCTTCCCCATAGTACCCAAACAGTTAGCCTTTCATGCTGCTGGGGTCCGTTCCAAAATCTCGTCTTTGGCGGCAGCCCGCTGCCCTTTTTGCTTCCGCAAATATGGAGCGGACACCTGGCGCAGAGTTCCCTGCTCCGTTCCCTTGTGGTGGCGCATGAAAACCCCACATGGATTAAAGGAGGAGCAGGGCGAAAGTGACTGTGGAGGCTGGGTCAATACTCAAACTCCAATCAGAGTGCACTATGACTCCTATTAAATCGGCCCCCAGGTGGAATTGTAATCACTTGATGAAACATGGCACTGAGGAAAGCCGTTAGGCTGAAACGCGTCTGCCTAGCGTTTCGATCAACATTCTACCCAAGCGCTTTTAATTTTGGCAATAAAAACCAACAAACAGCACCGAGCATGTGTCGGACCCATTTTTCAAGGAGGAAAAGGGGATTGGAGTTTATGTGTGAGCGGTGTAGCAGGCACCGCTTTTCGGCACGCCCTCCCGGTCTGGAGCTCCGCGCAGAACTTGCTGAACTCTTGGTATTGTTTTAAACTACAGCGCAGCGCCCCCACGTATGGAAAGGACACTCACCTGAGTTGGAATATCAAAAGGGGAGAGAGGATGCAGTATGTTGCTGCGTGAAGTGTCTGCCAGCTGAGTTTTCATTCCATTATGTACCCCCTTATGAGATGCTGGGAAGATGTGCAAACCGCAGCCAGCAAGACTGGAAAGCCATTTGGTTCATGGGGTGAATTCACTGTAATTTCACTCACTGTGGTGGCGCATGAAAACCCGGCATGGATTAAAGGAGGAGCAGCGCAAAAGTGACTGTGGAGGCTGGGTAAATACTCAAACTCCAATCAGAGTGGACTATGACTCGTATTAAATCAGCCCCCAGGTGGAATTGTAATCACTTGATGAAACATGGCACTGAGGAAAGCCGTCAGGCTAAAACGCGTCTACCTAGCGTTTCGATCAACAGTCTACCCAACCGCTTTTAATTTTGGCAATAAAAACCAGCAAACAGCACCGAGCATGTGTCGGACCGTTTTTCAAAGAGGAAAAGGGAATTGGAGTTTATGTGTGAGCGGTGTAGCAGGCACCGCTTCCCGGCATGCCCTCCCGGTCTGGAGCTCCACGCAGAACTTGCTGAACTCTTGGTATTGTTTTAAACTACAGCGCGGCGCCCCCGTCCCTTATGGAAAGGACACTCACCTGAGTTGGAATACCAAAAGGGGAGAGAGGATGCAGTATGTTGCTGCGTGAAGTGTCTGTGAGCTGAGTTTTCATTCCATTATGTACACCCTTATGAGATGCTGGGAAGATGTGCGAACCGCAGCCAGCAAGACTGGAAAGCCACTTGGTTCATGGGGTGAATTCACTATAATTTCACTCACTGTGGTGGCGCATGAAAACCCAGCATGGATTAAAGGAGGAGCAGCGCGAAAGTGACTGTGGAGGCTGGGTCAATACTCAAACTCTAATCAGAGTGGACTATGACTTGGCCCCCAGGTGGAATTGTAATCACTTGATGAAAAGTCAGTCTGGAGCTCCGCGCAGAACTTGCTGAACTATATATATATATATATATATATATATATATATATATATATATACTTGTTGGTCTGGATTGTTCTAACCAAATTGGCACTCTTGTTTCCATCTCTTGGTTCTTCATCACCTCAAGCAGCCTTCAACCTCTGGACTCTGCATCTTCTCCAAAAATTGTGAGCCCAATCCAAGCATTCATATTCCCCAACCACTAAATCAACTCCTGTCTTGCTTCCTGAGAAAGACAAAAATTCTATGAGTACCTCAATCCATTCCTTAAGTGTTACGTTTTCAAAATATGTAAGGCCCGATGGTTAAAATATAAAATCTGATTCTCTCGTTTTTTGATTAAGCTATGCCTCATCCATTTTTCACCCCTGCCCTCATCCAGCCCAGCTCTATACTTGACACCGCATCTGTATAAACATGAGTAAAGAATCTAGATTTGGACTGTGTATATTAGGCTGTGTATACATGCAGAGTCAGTGCAAAAGAACAGCTGGCGTCTGCTCGAGTTTTTTCAGACAATGGTTAATCCTCAATTAAAATTTACTCAGATAGGATATCTTGTTGTTCAGCCTTAGGACGCGGCAATTGCACAAGACACCGAGGCTGTCGATTCTTGCCATTACCTCATTTGTGTGTTCTTCCCAAAGCTCTATTTACCTCTGGGCGTCCCTTGTTTGTGATCTTTTGCTATAAAAACCCATGTTACCCATCATTCAGTGTGCCTCTCCTAAAGTATCTCTATGGTGCTTGTGGGATGAGTCCCCATTCATGAATGCTAAATAAATGATCTTTGGTTTGTACTTCACTCCAGTGTTGATTCCTCCTTACTTGTTGGGAACCCGTGGACTAAAGGGTGACCCTGCACCAAGGGGTTATTAATAATCTACTTCCACACGATAATGCAAGAGCCCCGGAAATATTGCTTAAATAGTAGAAAGGCCTACAATACGTTCTACCATTCTCAGAAAAAACACAGTTTATCCTGAGAGTATTTTCTATCTCCTTTCATATCCTCTTCAGCTTCTCTTTCAGTAGCCTCAACACCCCTTCCACAGTGTGTACTATAAAACCCAGAAACTGTGTATGCTGACTCGGAACAAAATGCGTCTTTGTTTTTTTTACCACAAATCCCAAATCCTCCACCTGTCTCCTGTCCTAGTCCATAATTAAAATGTCGTCCAAATAAATTATCGACATACACCCCTCTCTTTCATGTAAGCCGCCACTGGTCAAAGGATCTTAGTAAAACTCCAAGGTGCTGACGAGAGACCGAAAAGGCAGACATACAAACTTCCTCCTCCACTGGAACCTCAAAAACATCTGATGATTCTCCCAAATCAGAACCCTCAGATAAGCATCTTTCAGGTCCAATCGTGTCATCCAATTCCCTTTTTGCAACACATTCTTCAACAAGTGTATCCCTTCCATCTTGAAATTATGGTAAACCACCAGCCATTCAGCTCTCACAAATTTATTACTGGACACATACCCTTGTAATTTTTTTCAATTAGTAAAATATTGCTTATAAAACCATCCAATCGTTCCACTTCTATCACAACCACTCCTTTCACAATCAATTCCTGAATCTCTAAATCTATCAACTTCCTTTGATTTTCTGAAAAGACCAGTCTTCTTAGTATACAGTGTTGCACTGGTCTTCCTACAAACTCTATTCCAAATCCCCGAACAGTCTCTAACACCCAATAATCCCTTGTAATCAACAACCAATTTTGATCAAACTGGGCAAGTCTGCCGCCCAATTTTAAGGGGATAACAGAAAGGTATAGTCTTACAATTGATCCTCTGTTCCTTCTGTCCTCACCATTGTATCATCCCAGAGCTCTCTGCCTCGGGGGTAAAATCTGCCTCTGCTGTATCATTGCTGTCCCTGATAGCCTCTAAATCCTTGAGCAAAGGAGCCTCTTGTGATACCTTGACCACGGTCTGGGAACCAACTCCTTGTTCTCCCGCCCATTCTAAAAACAAGCTCCTGAAACACTTTCTTAATCTCTTTCTGAGATTTCTGAATGGAACTGAAAGATTCTTAATGTAGCCATCGCCAAACAATAGACCATTAGCAGATGGTTCCTCTTCTTTTCCTGCTAGACCTACTAATTTAGGATCTATTTTTAACAGGATGCTTTTACTTCTAGCATTAGACAAAGCTGTATTGGCGTTGCCTAGAAGGCAAATTGCCCTCTGAATCCACTGTCTAAGCTCCTCAACATCATTGTAATTTTTGAACACATATGCCTCTTTATTCATTTCAAAAATCTTCGTCAGTGAACCCACTACATCTAAAGGTCTGCCCTGGGATGACCTTAGACCATTATCAAGGAACTTCCTGGGGCTACTACCACACCTTAGTGATGATCTTGGCATCTAGGTCAAGTGCCGCCAAAACTTTCTTATCCACTGTGGATCTCGGGCATTCTGACTTGAATCAGACCTGAACTTCCTAAATGATCTCCCTTCTAATCCAATATTGGATATGTTGCGCCACATTATCTGAAGGTGACCATGCAGGAGACAATGGATGTTTAATTAATAATGGGTCGAACATATTTTGACCAAAAGAGTCCAAAATTTACCCACCCTCCTTCTTCAGTTTACCCTCAGCTGGCCTGTTCCCTTTCATAGAGCTATCATCCTCAGAATCAAAATCTGAAGAACAAGTGAGCAGCACCTCCGCACTTCCGGAGGACTCGTCACAAATAACTACTTTGTGTTTGCGCCCTTTTGATCTTTTTGGTCTGTCATAATCTATGCCTATTTCTTGCCCATTCTTGATGCCATTGGCATCTTACAATTGCCATGTTCTACCTAAGCTGATTTATTTTTCTTTGTCATAATCTACCAAAGTAGATTTATTTTTCTTTGTCATAACTTACTGGCCGTCACATGCTTCCTCTGAGGCCTCGCTACCAGATTTATGGGAAAACTCTGCCACACTAGCAGATCAAAAATGCTCTTCCTGAATGCTAGGGGTCTTTAAAACCAGCATTTCTAACTTTCTTTCCATTCTTTGCGACACCTCAATAGTTATTTTTTCAATCGCTTTATTTAGTTTCTCCTCCAGAGAAAAATCATGTGACCCTTTGCCTTGCTCCATTTTGGGGTAACCAATTAAATAGTAAAATTATTACCAAAAACACTCTTTAGTTCCAATATACCAGTCAAAAACAAAAAAACAAAAACAAATTGCAACATAAGTACTCAACAATCCTTAATAAACTGTTTAACACAGACTTAAAATAACTGATAAGCACTTTAAACCACAACACCATTACAGACTTTAAACAATTAAGCTTAATATATACGATGAAGACACTAGAAACAAAATCTTCACCGGCACACTACAAACCCCTCGTGAAGTGTCTGTATCTTCCAAGAATAATCCTGTAAGGATATGAACATTCTGACAGGAGCGGCTTTTATGAAGTCTCCAAATAGACAAAAAGAGATCGGGAGCGAGCTAAGCTAAGACTCATGTGTATGAACTGATAGCGGTCTAGAATTCCAATGTCACTACCACACTTCCGCCGCTGCAAGCCCAAATCAAAGCGGTCTAGATGTCAAGGCCGTCACAAAGGACATGCGCAGCCGGGAGTCTCAACTGTAAAATCTAACAGTTGAATATTCAAAGTCAGCCCAGGTACGCCCTGTCTAAATTACATGATTGAAAAGAAACTCTCAATCACTGAATCCCCCAAACCAAAGTAAGCGCTTCCACCACAACAATAGCGTGGCGAATCTAAGAGTTCAAAACATCTGAATTCAATCACACATCGAATTGGACACATCAATCAACATTCGTCCTAGAATGTAATTCATAAACATTCCCATAAATCACACAGATAAGCTATTAATACATGAAAGGCTTCGAAAATAAATGTGCAGGCATAAACAAGCGCAGCACACAGGCACTTATCTGAGTGAGCAGCAGCAATAAAAGAAGGAAGAGGACCAGTTGCTGGGGTTTTTTATTATGTTTGGAACGTTTTGAGATTATAAGTTATAGAAGCTTTAAATATGCTGATGAGTGGTGGCAAAAAAAGGATAAACTGCTTAATATTGGCCTTCGGTCTTGACATAAAATCAGACATCGACCTGGGTTCAACCCAAAGTATCTTGTTACCACCAGGCATGAGTCTTCTGTCTCTCTACCACTGCTCCTCTCCTCCATCTCATTAGACCCAGCTAAGCCTTCACTTTCCGGTACTTCCTCCTCAACAATTACATCTTCCTCCAACTGCACATCGTCCTCTCTGTAATTGTTCCTGTGAGTTAACTCACCATCATTTTTATTCTCCTGACCTAATTCCTCATTCAACTCAAACCTTGCCCTATCCCTACTTCCAGAAGTACTCCAAGAATTGCAATCACCTCTTAAAACTGCAATTCTCCTAAGGTTCCATTCTTTACCATCACTTAATAACCAACAATCCTCAAAACCATAGTAAATTGCAAAGGATCAGAAAACTGACTCTCACCTTTCTTTACCTTCCAAGATTCCGTTACTTTGACCCACATTCCCTTTGTAATCACAACATCTCAGATTCTCTCTTGAAATCAAACATCTGTTTATACTTCTGATGTTTACTTGTATACAGTAAGGTATCCCCCAATTAATTCAAGGCCTAAGAGGAGAGGGAAAGGGATAAATACTATGCAAACAACCTCTTATCTGGCCTATCTAATTTATACAATGGTATTACTCTAAATGGACATTTCCCACATGAATATCACATTTCAATTAGAAAAAAACCTAGATTGGAATTTTTCAGTTTCGAAACAATTTATCATGACCCTCAAACAATATAACCAAGATTTTTACGCCATCTTCAATTCCTTGCATTCTTCTCACACATACCATCAATCATACCACACATAACTTGTGGTTATTTTTTAAGGGTCATGATAAATTGTTTCGAAACTGAAAAATTCCAATCTATTGAAATGTGATATTATTGTCTCTCATTTGTAATTGTTTTTATGAGTACATGAGTCAAACATTAAATTATAAAAAAGCATATGGAAATGCAGAAAATTAGAAAATATATTTTTGATAAAAAAATTAAAGCGGAAAGAATTTAATTTCTGTGCTGAGATTTTGTCTCCCTGGGGGAAATGTCCATTTGGAGAAATACCATTGTATAAATTAGATAGGCCAGATAAGAGGTTGCTTGCATAGTACTTCTGATGTTTAGCCATACTATTTTCCCTCACCTCCTCCACCGACGTAGTGGTATCTTCACCTGCAGCAAACATTCTGGGTTACATTTAGTACTGGCTCCCCTTACATTCATAACTCCGAATGGGGAAACTTCCAAAGCTTCGTGGGTAGTGTTCTTATACATGCACAGGGTCTTAAAAATCTGTGTCTCCCAATCAGCTCCATTCTTGGTAGCAAGCTGAATGCAGGTACTCTATTAAATACCTCAATCATTCCATTCCCACTAGGATTGTGCACAGATGTGGTCCTAAGCTTGACACCAATTTTAATAAAATACTCTTTAGCCAATTTAGATACAAACCATGCCCTATTATTGCTAATTATCTGCAATGGTAACTCTTCATCCACAAAAACTTTGTCAACAAATGAAAGTGGTTTCTCCTAACCCACTTTTTCCACCACTTTGACTACGGGCCACCTTGACATCAATTAGTGCAATAATGTACTTAGCAGGAGAACCAATGGGCCCCATTATGTCAAAAGCCACTGTGTGCCACGTTTTTCGGGGGAGTTATAGGTTCACACATATTTGGTCTCAAAGTCTTAAGTGATGTTTCCGTGTTTGTACAACACACACAACTTCTCACCATTCTCTCAGCACACGTCTATGCCACGCCACCAATACCATCTTTTAATACTTTGTTTGGTTTTCACAATCCCTCATGCCGTTCATGACACAATTTTACAATTCTGATTTGGGAATGAGCAGGAGGAATCACTCTATTTCCTCTATACACATTTCCATGTACCACGGGCAGCTCACTTCTTATTTCCCAACAAGCATTCAATTCTTTATCTATTACATGCTTTTTGGGCCAACCCTGTTCCACACAAACAATAAGCTGCTGTAAAGAGGTGTCTAAGGAATATTGTCTTCCACTCTTTTTCACCAATTGGACCAATGCAATATGGAATTCTTCCCAATCGCTTCCCCGACACTCCTGCATTTCAGTAGGCATGCGTGAAATAAAAATCAGTTAATACATTTTTCTGTCTTGGCACGTATTCAATTGAATAAATGAAATCCTGAAGCCTCATGGACATCCTTGCTATCCCTGCTGAAGCTTTAAACAGACCTTCGTTAGTCAGCAACTTAACTAAAGGATTGTGATCGGAGCGAACTGTGCAATGCCTACCCCAAATAAAGTATTGAATATGCTACAAGGCCCAGGTGCAAGCAAGGGTCTCTTTTCTATTACAGAAAATTTCGCTTCAGTGGGGGACAACGCAGAAGAAGCATATAGAATTATATTTTCCTTACCTTCTAAAGTTATCTGAGAGAGTACACTTCCCAACCGTTTGTTTCTCGCATCAAACATGACCACATTCTCTAACCCAGGGTCAAAGTTTAGTAAAACAGGGATTGCGTTAACGGGCTTTTTAATGTCTTCAAATTCTAAATTGCAGGCCACTGTCCTTACTTCTCCCAGGAGGGACAAGTCCGCTTATCTTCAATTTTAAAATCAGCAAGAAATAAATGGAGACCACAATATACCCACAATGCCCCAAAAGAAACAACATGAACCTGTACTTCATCCAGCTCCGATGATTGTTTCCTGATGGCACACATGCAGCCAACACTTTAGCTTTGCCATGCCGATGGATCTTTAGTTTGTTAACAAAAAAACATGCCAGCACATCACACATTACATGACCATGAAGTGTGATTAAGTATATGTTGCTTTGCTCTTCACAAAATCCTATGCAAAGAGCACACGCCTACTATCAGCACATGATGCACAAGTTATTTAACTTCCGTGATGTGATATCTGGTAGAGACACAGTCTATCCGCAGATTCATTAACGTTTGAATTATCCCCAGACGCCAGTCTGGATCTGGTAATTTTTCAGCACTACTGCTGCGCACCGGGGGACGGCGTCATACGGCTCCGTGATTACGTCGACCCCGGTCATGACGTCAGTGGAGCCATATTGGTCCCCACCAGCGCGTGGATGCCAGTTTCTTCTGTTAAACCTTCCGCGCCAGAACACGGAGCCATTATAGAAACTGGTTGCGGAAACAGTGTGCCAAAAAGATAAAAATATCTTTGAAACATTAATAAAGAAGAAACAACAAATGGTATATTAATACCCAACATGGATTTTAAAGAAAAATCCCCAAAGAATCAACGAAGCATATGGTTACGTAAATCCCTGCACCCTGGTGAATAACCACCATGCAAGGGAAGAAAACCCTATACTCTATAGACCATTCATGACAATAGCCCATTTATCAGTGGTAATGAGTAGCATGATAATATCAAAATAAAACCTATAAAAGTAACACCATGCTGTTTGTTGAATCACACCATTGTGTGACATATTGACAGTGCCAATACAAGGTATGATGATACCAAACAAAGACTTTAAAAGAAAGAATAAATAAATCAACACTGCTCACTGCTGGCCAATCCAGTGTGAAATAGAAAACACCCACCACCCTACCGACCACACATTTGGAAATGGACGGTATAGTAACATCTAAGTAAAACCTATGTGGCCAGGCCACGTGGTCTGTTGAGTTCTAACATAAATTGAGATAGTGATCACCGGTATAAAAAAAACAGTGCTGCAAAAGGATATAACCCTTACCTCAAAGGACATTCGCAGAGTTGGAAGGATGGGCAGGGAGTTGATGAATCTGCGGCTAGACTGTGTCTCTATCTGATATTACGTTACTGAAGGTAAGTAACTTTTACATCTGATAGAGACATCTAGCCGCAGATTCCTTAACTTTTGATTTAAATGATATAGCTATATCCCTCTGGAGAATGGTCTGCGAACCAATCCTACAAAAGTCCTCAAAGAGAACCAGTCGGTCATAACTAACAACTGACCAAATGTACGTAGGAATAGCAGAACAAGAGCTTTGCGCTTAGTAGAATCCATGACCACAGTCACAGAACATATAAAAATAGACAACCCTACAGGCCAGAGAGAATTGGCCCTTGAAGGAAAAGAGGGAAAACCCTAAAGAACCATCTGTCAGATATCAGAAATTAACCTCTATCCCCAAAGTGGAAAGAAAACTCGTTGACTGAAAGGGCTGAGTGCAAGACAAAAGTCATGTAATACGTATTCTTCACAATAATAAAGAAACATAAAAGAAAGAACTGTCCTGATAAAATCTAAAAGGACTCTCAGGACTCATTCCATCATATGACGATGAATGAACACCAAAAGAAAGATGAACAATATTACCTTCATGGTATTGAGAATTTTGCTTGAACAAAATGACCACTCAAAGGTTACATAATGTAATGTAAAGAGACTAAAAAGACCTTAAAGGTTTGAATTTAATATTGATCTTCATCAATGATGCCAGTCATAAAAATAATTCCCACGAAGATCAACTGGACATACAAATAATATATATATAATTGTGTCAGAATAGACTCCGAGTGGCCTGACAAAACATAGAGCATCGCTGGCCCACATTTACTGCAGGACCACAGTAATCTACAAAGCCTGCGCATACATGGCCTTTTATGTCTTGGTCCAAAAGTCTGAACACAACTCCGAGCCGTGGGCACGCTCAAAATACCTAGGCCAGCGAAAGAAGAAAATGGAACGCACTTGTGATACGAAACACAATTTGATCACAAGCCTGCCTCAAGAAGTAACAGCCATGGATTCCCAAGGACTTGTAAAACACAGTGAAAATAGACACATACCCAAAAAGGCAGGTAGTAAATACCCTCCAGACAGGTGCAAAAAGCATTGTGGGAGAATAACAAGAATAGCTTCTTATAAAGCCTAAAAACTCCAACCATAAATAGTATGACCGAAAACAGGTAAGGAAATTGCAGCTAAAACTCTCCATCAGATTGTTTCCGACACTACCTACCACACAGTGTAAGACACAGAGTTCATATTACGTATATAGTTCATAGTACGTATTGAGTCGCATGCATTCTACATGCTTGAATACTTAAAATTAGGAGTGATTCCATGTGGCCTTAGAGTCCGGAATGCCCCTGCATTGTTCATTGAAATTCGCAAGTTCCCGGAGCGGTGGTCATTAATATCAAACCGCTGCTCCAGGGACTGGATGATGCTGATTATTGAAACTGCTAAAGATCTAATGATGGCTTTAAGTCAAGAAATCCAGACCCTAGAAGACAAACTTCAATCACCTAATGCAGTAGAGGAGGCAAAAAATAAACTTGACAAAATTCAATCCGAAATGAAAGATTTTGACCTATACTTAACAAATAAAAAAATGAGAAGTTGAAAAAGGATGCACGTTGGTTCACAAAGGAAAAAATGTATCCATACTTGAATCCAAACTACTATCAAGGTGGTAATCAAGGCAACTACAACCCAAATTATGACAACAGCTATAGGAAGAACTATACAAATTTTTTAGACACAGGTTCCTCTGATTCCGATACAGACAATTACCAGGACTCAGGGAGAGGACGTTACAATTCTAGACCACCCTTTAGGGGCAGGCAAGGATACCAAAATGCACACACACGTGGTTTTTTATCGAGAGGTCCATACAGGGGGAAAACTGAGCACTGGCAACAAGACAGAGGTGGGCCACAAATGATGAGCCCACAACCTCAGCAGCAGTATGTAAAGACGCGAAACCAGCAATATTGGTGGTAGACCCAGATCACAGTGGAACAGTAAATAATCCTAGTGAGATCATGCCAATTTACAATCTATCATCCATGAATTTAAACAATGAGGAAACTACCCTGCTGAGTCGAGGGCTGTCCTTTGTTCCCTGCACCCCACTCAATAAATTTAAACTGCATGAAGACCTTTTTGCATTTTTTCGGAAAGTCAGACTAAAGAAATTCTTTGATGGCAAAACTAGAGAACAGTAAAACAACAACTTGTCTGGTTGTAAACCCCCTTCGAGTTTTACTCCGACACTTGACATGGTGGGACCTGAAGTACAAATATTTGAGCGTAGGGTAATACAAGATGTCACACGCCTTCTGACAGGAACTATCAAACAAAATTTTAACTTATCGAAACAGGAAAACTTAGCTCTTAGAAACATCGAAACTAATTCAAACCTGGTAATTAAACCCTGTGATAAGTGTGGGGGTATTACTGTTTTTGATAAATCTGAATATGATAGAAAGATGCTAGAGATGTTGAGTGTGAAAGAACATTATAGGCCAGCAAACCCAAGAGAATGACAACGTCTTAGCGTAACCATAAAAGAAGTAACTCAAATTGCATTTGAAGAGGGCTATATTTGCGAGGATGAATTGACTTTTCTCAACAAAACCTGTCTGATAGTCCCAGCAATGTATGGTCTACCTAAGACTCATAAGAACGAAAGCAACCCCCTTATGCAACCAATAATTTCAACGATTGGCTCAAGCACTGAGCCATTATCCAAGTACGTAGATAAATTTCTATGCCCATTGACACAGAAATATGAATCTTTTATCCGCGACACGGGTGATATGATCACCAAGACAGAAGGCACAATTTTCAATACAGCCACTGACATATTAGTAACGCTTGACATTGAGGCGTTGTATACCATCATCCCTCAATGTCAGGCGTTACTGGCAGTAGCCTCACTGTTACAAAGGTATCCTGACAACAGACCTGACAGGTTTATCCTGCAATGCTTGGAGATCGTTCTCTTAAATAATTTTTTCGATTATGATGGTGCCCTCTACAAACAAGTGAAGGGCACCAGTATGGGAGCTTCTTGCGCCCCAAGTGTAGCGAATGCCTACATGGGCGAATGGGAACTAAAAAATTTATATAATGAGGTCGCTCCCTTTTTCGAAAATGTTTTTTGTGGCGTAGGTTTATAGATGATATTTTTTTTGTGTGGCGTGGCAATGTGACACAATTGGAAGACTTTATACTGTGGTTGAATTCCAGTGACCCTAATCTTAGGTTCACTTCTAGTTACCATAGTGATAAGGTGGAATTTCTTGATATAGAAATCAGCGGAAGAAGTGGTGTACTGGAGGTTAGCTTGTTTAGGAAGCCAACTGCCAAAAACACCGTCCTCCAGTTTGGCAATTTCCACCCACACTGCCAGAAAGATTCTATTCCTTTCGGCGAATTCCTCAGGATACGCCATAATTGTACAGATTTGATTGAATACCAACACCATGGCGAAGCAATGAAAGCGAGACTCCTTTTAAGAGGCTATCCCCATCGATTGATTCGGCAAGCATTTAAAAGAGCCAAATATTATGACCGAGATTCTTTATTGAGTGGCACTAAACGTAAACCCTCAGATAGAATTACTTGTGTCATTAATCACTCATCATTGAATTATAAGATTAAAAACCTTATAAACAAGAATTGGAGCATCTTGGAAACAGATGATAGTGAGACTCATCTCTTGAAACCCTTAATAGCATACAGACGAAATAAGAACTTAAAAGATCGTTTGGTTCACACCAGAAGTAGATGTAAAGTGGGTAGTATCCAGACATCTATCACAGGATTGCCCCCGATTTGTGGTAACCATAGATGTGGTTCATGCCATGCATGTGATGCTGCAATAATAACAGACTCATTGAGTTATAACAACATACAGGTTAATTTAAAATCAATAACCAATAGCAGGAGCAGTAATGTTATTTACATCATCATATGTCCATGCGGCCTCGCATATATTGGCGAGACTGGGCGTGAATTCCGCACACGATTTAGTGAACATAAGTCAGCAGTGAGGATGAAAAAAAGTCACAGCACCAATTGTGCAACACTGCTTAGACTTCAATCACAATGAAGTGGAATTACGTTGGTGCATACTTGAGAAAGTGCAGCATAAAATAGGACAATTGATGGAACATACTCGCAGAAAACGTGAGAGTTTTTGGATTTTTCATTTTGACAGCGTTCGAAAGGGACTCAATGAAAATATAGCATGGTATGTCACAAAGAGTGTGTGACACATCAAGCATGTATGTATATACTTTCCCTCGTATCAATCTGTAGAAATCCTAGATACAACTTGTAGGACTTGGCCCTTTCCCCGGAATTTTTTGTTTTTTATTCCTTTAATTTAGGGTGCCCCCTATTGTAACAAAAGGGTATAGGCCTTGTGTAGTGAAGAAAGCCCTGTGTATGTCAAACTAATGTTAAGGTGCAGGTGCTTACTTCCCCTAACATGGCCGCCACTGACCCCTGCTACTGCAGCGTTGTCTTTGTGGGCGCATTCTAGTAGTCAGGAGCTGGCTAGAACCCTCAAACAATGTATCCATACTAGCCTGCCAGCCTGTCCATAGCCATAATGGTGGAACCTCCTAGAACCTCCTGGAACCTTCTGGAACAGGTGAGGTGGCACCAACTGCCACTGCCAACTGTCAACTGGGACTAAATAAGGAAAGGGAGGGAAACTTTCCTGTCAGATTGAGGGAGCACAGACGTGGGGAAGAACCTACGCAGGAGTTTTAGGCAGTGGGGCCTAGACAGGGACCTATGACACTGGGAGTGACAGGGCCTAGGGGCTGCCTACCAAGTGTTGAGGGATCCTGAACCTGCCCCCTGATCTGGCCCGGCGGGAGGGGAACCCAGAGTCCACCTGAAGGAGACCGGCTGAGGAGATTTGATACCAGCCATCAACTCCAACCCCCCCCTTCAAGGAACCCAGAGACTGCTATTTACAAGGGTGCAAGAAACATGAAGCGCCGAGAAGAAACCAAATCACCGCAGGACTATTGAGAAATCAACCAGGTATTAGCGCTGTGTCGCTCCCCGCGCTCCCCGACGCCACCTGGGATCCCTTTTGCTGGTTTGCCACTGTTGTGTGGCCTGTCCTGTTGGTCCTGCTGATGTGATTCCAACTAAAATAAACTGCCTGCTGGCTAAGCGCTCCTATTCCCTAGCGCTACCTGTCCTGCTGGCACTACCTGAACTGCCTTATTTATGGGAATGGCCCAAGAGAAGCGCAGTGCCTGCGAAGCGCTGGGGCTGTAACTAACCCTGAGTGCCCAGCGCTGTCATTTGAGGATCTGTGGCTGCCAGGAGCGCTATTGTGGAAACTGCCCAAGCGCTACTGCTGTCTGAGCGCTAGCTCCCAGAACTGCTGTGTCCCCTGCGAAGCGCTGTACCAGAGAAGCGCTATCTCCAGGACTGTCATATTCCCTTCCCCTACAACTGACACCAGAAAGCTATTACCAGCGCTGTTACTGCGAAGCGTTGTGAACCTGAGAGCTCGGCTGCTGCCTTGGGACCCTTGAGGTACTGTGAAGCGCTGTACATCCAGCATCTGTCATTAACTTCAAGCACTGCATCAGCGAGGCGCTGTGTGCCCAGGACCTGAATTTGCTGCCTGGCGCTGTGTCAGAAGGCTCCCTGAACTGGGGAATAGCCCCATTGGCCCCTTCAAGTACTGGAACTGGGCCAGGGCCCCCCCAAAAGACACAGTGGGGGCCTCAGCTAATAAAAGTTAACCCCTGCCTGGGGTACAGTTGCATGCCAGTTAGTGTAGCCCTATGCATGTTTATGGCTGAGTAATGCAGCGTTTATTCTCTCAGGAAATGTTGAGCCTTTTTATGGGGTACTTACCTAATGGAATGTTTTATACTCCTGCCCCAGTGTTCTAACTTCTACCTACCAACAGGGATACTCTTGAATACTGAAATGTTTTATCCCTGCGTCAAGAACTGCAGAGCAAGGAATTGGTTAATTGTGCCTGTCTAATAAGAGGTTTTGTTCCAACCTGAGAACTCCTGCTCATGTGCCATTGTCTTACTGGTTCTTAGGCACAGGGTTTAGATATAATTAATAGACGGTTGATCCCTGCTTGAGGAGAATGTTTTTCTGGGTAAATGAAATGTTTAGTCCTACATAAGGGGCTGTTATTTTTAAGCTGCAGGAGCTAGGAAAACCTTATTACACGCCCTGCCGATTCGAGGAGCTTGCTGCGCAAAATTGCTAATGGGGCCTGGGTTCTAATGACCTGTTTATTCCTGATTAAGGAAATGGTTACTTCTGCTAATTGAATGTTTTAACCTTTATTGAAATAACTTTTTGATATTGAGAATATGAATGGCTCTACATGAAATGTTGTTCTCACCTGCGAACAGGATAATTCCTAATGAAAGGTCCCTACTAGATTAAGGGGGTGTTTACCCTGGTATTGGACTGTTTTAGAGGTCCCAAGGACCACAGTTTATAGGCCTCAATTCATAAAAGGATAACCCCTGATTAGAGGATGTAATAGAATGCCTAAAGTACCAGGATGAAGAGTATTAGCGAGGGCTAGGCCCAAACCCAGGGATTATCCATATTTCGCCTAGTGTCCTGCTCAGCCTAGGCCTTATGCATGGTTCACCTGTTATAAATGTTTACTTCTGCTCAGAGAAGTGGTTACTTCCTGGGTGAAATGTTGGTGCATAACTAATGAAAAGTTCTACTTCTACTATGGAACTGCTTAATGCTCACTCTTGCTGGGAGTGATTCTTAAAATGGTTAATCCTGCACAAGGGGTTCTTTATCCTTAATGAAATATTTTCTCCCCTTCAGTGCCGCATTTACGGGAAACCTTCAGTTATTTATTTACATGTTTACAGCTGTGAAACGCTCACCCTTGCTTGGTGAGAAGTGGGTAATATGCCTACAGAACTAATATGATGCAATGTCATTTGGTTGTCTTCTTAATGTATTTCTTACAGGTGCTGACAAGAAGCAAGGCTACGGTCAGGCCTGTGGTTATCTACACTTAATGTTATCTAATATTCAATATTTATCTGATATTTAATATTTATTCCTCTGAGTATTTATTACATAGTGTTGAAACATATGTATTCTGAAAGAAAACTAATGAGATATTGATACCGTAATTCTTGATTTCCCTGACTCTGCTCTTTATAAAAGTTATCTAATTTTTATACAAACTAACTGGAGTGGTGTCACTCATTGCGTGCCCATTTTTACTGTCTCAGTGGTTGCGTGTGCTGTATGGTCGCTTAACACATAAGCTTTCGGATGCCTACCCGCTCGTGTCATGCTACCCACGGGGAGCTGGTGACCCCAGTTCCAACATATTGGTGTCGAGCGGTGGGATCCAGGACCTGTGACCATGCAGCACCCTCCAGTGAGACAGGGTGCACAGCAATTAGGCTACACACCTATTGTGTGTGCAAGCCTGAGTAATTGACCCCTCCACTGTCTAGCCTGTAGAGTGTATCAAGACCTGTTTGACCTAATCCTGACACCCACGTCCTGGTATCTTTTCCCAGATTTATCTGAGTCCCCACCTGGCATAATGGAGTTTTGTCAGGGGATGGGGGTGCCTGTTGGGCGGAGAACCAGGAAGAAGGAACTCCGTACCGATTTGAGGGCATGGGTAGGAGCCCACCCAGAGGGGAGAGGGGATGGGGAACAGGAGGGCCAGGTCACACCCAGGGAGGCGGGCACACCAGAACACCCAGGCCTACTCAACATTGTTGTGTCTGACAATGTGCTACCGGGAAGATGTTCTGGGGCAAGGAAGAAGAGTACCTGGGGGGTGTGCGTCGTCGAGGATGCTAGAGCATGAGAGGGAGAGTGAGAGTCTTGCAATGGATGAAGGAGGCTGGCGCACCAGCTTCAGCTAACAGAGTTAGAGCTGAAAGCCTTGGAATTATGTGTGCCAGGTACTTCTAATGGTGGCAGCGTACCCGAGGTTCGGGGTTCAGACCAGTCACAGGGTGTAGAACCTGGACTGGTGTTTCAGGTTCAGGAGTTGCCTGACCTGGAGGGTGGGGTACCTGTAACTAAGGACCCTACCGGTGTGACTTCCAGGGGTATTTCTCCCGGTGGGAGGGTGCGGAACTCTGGGAGGGGGTGCGGAGGGAGGAAGGACTCTCCTCTGGCACCGGACCAGCCACAGGGTGCAGATCCCGGGTTGGGTGGCCAGGTTCAGGGGTTGCCTGAACTGGCGGGAAGGATCTCTGTAATCAGAGTCCCCCCGGTTGTGACTCTTAGGGGTACTACTCCAGGCGGGAGGGTGCAGAACTCTGAGAGGGGGTGCAGGGGGAGGGAGGACTCGCCCCTGTCACCAGTTCAACCTAAGGGTTTAGACTCTAGGTTGAGAAGAAGAGTGGTCCAAAGGTACCACAGGCCTGGGGCTACTGCCCCCCACTCTGAGAAAGAGCAAGGGCCAGTGGCCTCTGGATTGTCTAGAGGTCAGTCCTGGCCGCATCCCACTAGGGAACACCAGTGGGGTGGTTTGATTGGTGAAGAACTGGCAGATGCCATTGAAGTAACGGGCCTGCGTCCACCTTTTTCCGCCCCAAGCAGGGAAGCCCATCAAGGTGATGATCGGTCTACCCTGGCTTTTGGCTGGGGGGGAGACGTGTAGGACTTGGCCCTTTCCCCAGAATTTTTCGTTTTTTATTCCTTTAATTTAGGGTGCCCCCTATTGTAACAAAAGGGTATAGGCCTTGTGTAGTGAAGAAAGCCCTGTGTAGGTCAAACTAATGTTAAGGTGCAGGTGCTTACTTCCCCTAACATGGCCGCCACTGACCCCTGCTACTGCAGCGTGGTCTTTGTGGGCGCATTCTAGTAGTCAGGAGCTGGCTAGAACCCTCAAACAATGTATCCATACTAGCCTGCCAGCCTGTCCATAGCCATAATGGTGGAACCTCCTAGAACCTCCTGGAACCTTCTGGAACAGGTGAGGTGGCACCAACTGCCACTGCCAACAGTCAACTGGGACTAAATAAGGAAAGGGAGGGAAACTTTCCTGTCAGACTGAGGGAGCACAGACCTGGGGAAGAACCTACGCAGGAGTTTTAGGCAGTGGGGCCTAGACAGGGACCTATGACACTAGGAGTGACAGGGCCTAGGTGCTGCCTACCAAGTGTTGAGGGATCCTGAACTTGCCCCCTGATCTGGCCCGGCGGGAGGGGAACCCAGAGTCCACCTGAAGGAGACCGGCTGAGGAGATTTGATACCAGCCAACTCCAACCCCCACCCCCTTCAAGGAACCCAGAGACTGCTATTTACAAGGGCGCAAGAAACATGAAGCGCCGAGAAGAAACCAAATCACCGCAGGACTATTGAGAAATCAACCAGGTATTGGCGCTGTGTCGCTCCCCGCGCTCCCTGACGCCACCTGGGATCCCTTTTGCTGGTTTGCCACTGTTGTGTGGCCTGTCCTGTTGGTCCTGCTGATGTGATTCCAACTAAAATAAACTGCCTGCTGGCTAAGCGCTCCTATTCCCTAGCACCGTGGACTACCTGTCCTGCTGGCGCTACCTGAACTGCCTTATTTATGGGAATGGCCCAAGAGAAGCGCTGTGCCTGCGAAGCGCTGGGGCTGTAACTAACCCTGAGTGCCCAGCGCTGTCATTTGAGGATCTGTGGCTGCCAGGAGCGCTATTGTGGAAACTGCCCAACCGCTACTGCTGTCTGAGCGCTAGCTCCCAGAACTGCTGTGTCCCCTGCGAAGCGCTGTACCAGAGAAGCGCTATCTCCAGGACTGCCATATTCCCTTCCCCTACAACTGACACCAGAAAGCCATTGCCAGCGCTGTTACTGCGAAGCGTTGTGAACCTGAGAGCTCGGCTGCTGCCTGGGGACCCTTGAGGTACTGTGAAGCGCTGTATATCCAGCATCTGTCATTAACTTCAAGCGCTGCATCAGCGAGGCGCTGTGTGCCCAGGACCTGAATTTGCTGCCTGGCGCTGTGTCAGAAGGCTCCCTGTACTGGGGAATAGCCCCATTGGCCCCTTCAAGTACTGGAACTGGGCCAGGGCCCCCCAAAAGACACCGTGGGGGCCTCAGCTAACAAAAGTTAACCCCTGCCTGGGGTACAGTTGCATGCCAGTTAGTGTAGCCCTATGCATGTGTATGGCTGAGTAATGCAGCGTTTATTATCTCAGGAAATGTTGAGCCTTTTTATGGGGTACTTACCTAATGGAATGTTTTATACTCCTGCCCCAGTGTTCTAACTTCTACCTACCAACAGGGATACTCTTGAATACTGAAATGTTTTATCCCTGCGTCAAGAACTGCAGAGCAAGGAATTGGTTAATTGTGCCTGTCTAATGAAAGGTTTTGTTCCAACCTGAGAATTCCTGCTCATGTGCCATTGTCTTACTGGTTCTTAGGCACAGGGTTTAGATATAATCAATAGAAGGTTGATCCCTGCTTGAGGAGAATGTTATTCTGGGTAAATGAAATGTTTAGTCCTACATAAGGGGCTGTTATTTTTAAGCTGCAGGAGCTAGGAAAATCTTATTACATGCCCTGCCGATCCGAGGAGCTTGCTACGCAAAATTGCTAATGGGGCCTGGGTTCTAATGACCTGTTTATTCCTGATTAAGGAAATGGTTACTTCTGCTAATTGAATGTTTTAACCTTTATTGAAATAAGTTATTGCTATTGAGAATATGAATGGCTCTACATGAAATGTTGTTCTCACCTGCGAACAGGATAATTAATAATGAATGGTCCCTACTAGATTAAGGGGGTGTTTACCCTGGTATTGGACTGTTTTAGAGGTCCCAAGGACCACAGTTTATAGGCCTCAATTCATAAAAGGATAACCCCTGATTAGAGGATGTAATAGAATGCCTACAGTACCAGGATGAAGAGTATTAGCGAGGGCTAGGCCCAACCCCAGGGATTATCCATATTTCGCCTAGTGTCCTGCTCAGCCTAAGCCTTATGCATGGTTCACCTGTTATAAATGTTTACTTCTGCTCAGAGAAGTGGTTACTTCCTGGGTGAAATGTTGGTGCATAACTAATGAAACGTTCTACTTCTACTATGGAACTGCTTAATGCTCACTCATGCTGGGAGTGATTCTTAAAATGGTTAATCCTGCACAAGGGGTTGTTTATCCTTAATGAAATATTTTCTCCCCTTTAGTGCCGCATTTACGGGAAACCTTCAGTTATTTATTAACATGTTTACTGCTGTGAAACGCTCACCCTTGCTTGGTGAGAAGTGGGTAATATGCCTACAGAACTAATATGATGCAATCTCATTTGGTTGTCTCCTTAATGTATTTCTTACAGGTGCTGACAAGAAGCAAGGCTACGGTCAGGCCTGTGGTTATCTACACTTAATGTTATCTAATATTCAATATTTATCTGATATTTAATATTTATTCCTCTGAGTATTTATTACAAAGTGTTGAAACATATGTATTCTGAAGGAAAACAATGAGATATTGATACTGTAATTCTTGATTTCCCTGACTCTGCTCTTTATAAAAGTTATCTAATTTTTATACAAACTAACTGGAGTGGTGTCACTCATTGCGTGCCCATTTTTACTGTCTCAGTGGCTGCGTGTGCTGTATGGTCGCTTAACACATAAGCTTTCGGATGCCTACCCGCTCGTGTCATGCTACCCACGGGGAGCTGGTGACCCCAGTTCCAACACAACTCATTTTGGGTATAGAGATAAAGGAAATTAGATGTGGAACCGGTAGACCCCCTTTTTTTAAGGCTATATGTCTACAAGTAATAACTAACAGCGAAACTAACTTTGGTGACATTTTATTTTTGACCATCTCAAGATGGCTCTCCTAGTGTAGCAAAATATCATGGTTCTGTTCTTAACTTTTTGATTGACCATGTCATCTTATCACATGTGCAGATTTTTCTCTACTATTAGACTTTGAACGATATAAGATAAAAAGCAGGGTTGATCACTAATTACATTTGAGTATACTCCCTTCCCGAAATTATTATTTTGGTATTTCAACGATTTGTTTTTACCGTGTAAAACGTCCTTAATACCTCTACAAACTCATTTAAAGATGGCGCCCACGTTTTCTCAAGGAGAGTAACGTAACCTACAATATATTATTCCCGGTTTAGATCACTTCCGGGTTAGAATACCTGAAGAGTAGGTTTTCGGGCTCCCACCTGGTTATAAAACAGAGCTAAAAAACAGCGTTGCTCTCGCACACAAAAAACATAGGGTTTGCAATTGGTAAGCAATTAAATTCAAAGCACAACAACAGTATCATAAAAGGACAGATGCAGATTCTTGAATGTGTGTTTCAAGATGGGTTGTTTAATCTGTCCACAATCAGCCACAATCAGCCGACACGTGTTTCGTCGTGTGGATGTAGTTCACAACGACTCTTCAGGGCTTGTGACCAGACTGCATGTATACAGGTCTAGAAGAATAAATGCTCAATGTGGACATCAATCAGAATTCGCTGGGAGTTGGTAAGTCGTATAGAGGGTATGTCAATAAGAAAATGCCAGAGAACAAGTGTGTATGCCTCTGTTCCAAGCGAACACGCCGAGTTGTCGGTTTGAAATATGTATGCTTAATACGTGTGTGTATTAGGCAGTAACCGGGAGGGGATCCACAAAAGTTTGTTCGGTTACTGTAAAGTAGTTAACGCTCAGTCTCGGCGTTTCGTTCCGATACGAGGTATCCCTCCTCTGTAGTTTCCCGGTCGCCGTTTGCCGATGAACGGACTGAGTTTTTTTCTAAAAACCCTCATCGCTGCATTTATAAAACAGAGCTGTTAACGAGAACAAATTATACGGCGTTTTTTTGGCCGTAAAACACGGGGAGTGCTGGCTATAGGATTTTCACCCATGATCAACAAGTTACGTACAAATAAGTCGGCGTGTTTGGACAGCATGGGAAGAACGAGAATCTTGTATTTTTTAATTAGTTTATCTTAATAGAGTATTTTGTACCTTTAAAGCAGTATTAGATCGTGTCCTCGATATTGTAAGCCTGAGGACCTTGCTATAAGGTTTAAAACACGGTATTAATATTACTCGATATCATCATTTATTTAAAACTAAACGAGTTATGGCCAGAGATTGTCATTTAACATCACATGATTAGGTACATGGATTTAGTGAGACCTATAGCAAAAAAATGTTATAGAGCCCAAAGAAGCTATTGGCATAAAGTTTCATAGAGCCCGAAGGAGTTATAAGGGTGTTATATCTTAGCACATGAGGGGATTAACCCTTAAATATTTAATAAATCAGTATGATACACTGCAAATAAACATCGAGAAGCTTAGTTAGAGAAGGATGATAAAGATCATATCAACACTAAATATAAACATGTTACCCCCTTACTCCAGATTATTGTGAATGAAAAACGGGTGCGGAAATAAGCAAATATATTGAGATGTCTGACAAATCAGAAGAACAGAAGTTGTAGAGATAAAGTTAACAACGGACAAAAAGGTCAGTGATAAATATACCAACAATGACATCATAATATAAGGTAGACATCCATATGAAAATAGAGAGACTTATGTGATTTAATTTGACTTTCAGAAAAACAACGGAGTTACCTGTTTTAAATAATCCTTCATTTTTAATATCCTACATGAAGAAAGCCGATAAGCACAGCCACTAAGTCTATTGCTTCGACGAATCCCTGGGTAAGATAGGACTACTCTAATCTCACTCATCTACTCCTATAGAGACCAAGAATGAGTCCTAAAACTCTTACGTTTTGCTTTTTAGGAACATAAATCCAATCTGCCAGAATGATTAAAATTATATGACTGAATTGAAATTAACAAATAGAACTATACATCATACATTTGTTCATATCTGGATTAAGGGTGAGAATATATCTTTATTTATCACAGAATTTCATCTGAGACAAGGTGTCCCATCTTTTGGATTGAATTAAATGCCTGATAAAATCCATCAGATTGTTTCCAATTAGACATCTAATGAAGAAAAATATGTTAAATGTGATAACTTTTCACTCTGGTATCACTCTTAAATATGGTGGAACTATGCCCCTTAGGTATAAGATAGATTCATACCCCGAATGTGTTGGGAAGCTTGTGTGCAATTGATACCTTATAGCAATCATTAAGTGTTGTACAAAGGGAATGTGTTAGATTAATTCAACTGTCCTTTGGATTTAGAGATTTGTCATAGGTACATTATATTATATTTGTGATTTCAGGTACCCTGCGCACACACGCTGAAGAGAAAAACGTTTTCTTTGTTGGTCCTGAGGAAGGTGGTACGAGTCCACCAAAACGCGCGTAGACCTGGCGTGGAAATTCACGATTAATATCTGTGTAAACTCAACCGTAGAAATTGTTTTAGGTTGTAAAAAGTAGTGTGTGGAGTTGTATGAATGAGTAAGTGTGAATGATGACAAGAGTGTGTCAGACAGGGTGCTTATTTTCTATTGTATAAATCTTTCTTTATGTATATAATGAACTGGAGAGGTTAAGGAATTGTTTATTGAATTTTAAAATGTTTAATTGATTATAAGTATTGTTGATGAATTGATGAATAGACTACGGAAATGTCCTCTACTTGGGGTCATCACAGGCATTCATGAGACGCCTTCAACTTGTGCAGAATGCTGCTGCAAGATTACTTTGCAAGTGTCACAGAACGGAACGCATGTCCGGTCACCTTAAGGCACTTCATTGGCTAAGAATCGAAAATAGAGTCAAATTTAAGACACTGAGCCTTATGCACAGAATCAAATGGGGAAATGCCCCCAGATACTTACAAGCCCTCGTGCACACCTACACTCCGGCTCGCTGCCTGAGATCTTCATCTCAAGGCCTTTTCTGCGTGCCCAAAGTGCGCCGAGCAAGGATCGGGGGAAGATCTTTCTCCCTGTTGGGCCCTAAGCTTTGGAACTCTCTCCCTCTGAATTTACGCTTGGAAACTCGTTACATCCACTTCCGCAGAGCCATAAAAACATGGCTTTTTAATCAGTAACTTCCTCCTGCCTCCCCTCCGAGTATTAAGATCAGCTCTTTGGTTTAGTATCTTCCAGCGCCGGGAAACCCTCTTTGGGTAGCTGTCGCGCTTTAGAAGCATAATAAATAAATAAATACACATGGAAAAATAGTAAAAATGGAAAAAAAGTCTTTTTTGATAAACTACAGAGAAAATGAATAAAAATCAAAAACAAGAGAATAAATAACTTTGTACCTATCTTTATCTGAAGGCCTATTAACTAAATACATGAGCTACGCCTTATAAGAAATTATCATGAGACCATGGGGGAATTTCATTATGTTTTTGTAGACACAGAGTTCACCTCATATGTTCTAGGAATGAACAAATGAATTACCTAACCCCTCCACAGAGGGGAAGGCTACTAACTTGTGTCTTCCAAAGAATATGTTATAAACTCTGAGTTTACTCTCACAGTTTTCCAAAAAGTGAAGCTCATATAATAAAAATGTAGATATGCAATCCGCTCAGAAGGAGAAGACAGCCTACACCATAAAAACAAATAGTCCAAGAGGACTTTAATGAAGGATGAACCACAAGAACATGTGTTCAGAAGAATACAAACCATAGGCCCTGAATCCATCAGCGCCATAATAAATATGCACACCACAAGAGTAGTGAGGACATACTATGCTGAGTACTCTAACGAGTACTCTAATGAATAAACCAGAGTGTCCCTATATATCAGGCTTACGTCTGGCATACCAACATGTTCCTATGAGTGACAACAAAAGGCCGAAACCATGCTCATTTTAGCATACTGAACTGCTTCAAAGAAGCTTGTGAAAAACGTCCATACAAAAAGACACGTTTCTTGACAATAACCTCTTGACCTCAAAGCTCAGAGGACAAGGGACAAAGGGAAACCTCTCTTGGTCATCTAGATCAATACCAGCCTAAGAAAAGGGAGTAAATGCTACTGAGAATAAAGCATCTGCTCTTGCAGGACACCAAGCGGTCAAACCAACAACGGACATGTGAAATGCCCTAACAAAGCTTATTCTCTTTGAATGAAAAAGCCTACATCTCAAGTATAAGACAAGTTACATCAGTAACAAACAACGAAAAGCTATGACTGTGAAGACTTCTGTCTTTCACAGAAGTGTCTCAATGCTGCATCAGTTTGACTCCCAAAAAGATGGGCACCATCAAATGGCATGTCGACCAAGGTCGACTGGACAACCTCAGAGAAACCCGAAGTTGCCAACCAAGCCCGATGCCTTAATGCACTGCCGATGCCACAGCTCTACCTACAGAGTCCGTAGTCTTCTTACCACACCTTATGATAAGCCAAGCAGCCTGCTGACCATCTTTAATCAAATCACCAATCTCCAAGCAGACATTCTGTATCCAATCTCATAAAGCATGGGAATATCACCCCAGCACACAAGATGTATTTGTGGATCTCAAGGCTGAGCTTGCCGAAGCAAAGATATGCTTACCACATACAGCACAAGTCCTAGACTCCTTACCCACTGAAGTCTAAGGAACAGAATCCACAGCCTGCAAAGAAGTTGTAACTGGAGTCACCAAGCTACAGGTGGAAAAGAGTCTATGAAGACAAACTGGCTCCCCAGGTGCAGGCAGGGGTCTGCGTGCAATATCTCGGTTCACTGAGGCCCCTGACTCAGGCTTCGCCCAAGTATCCAATAAAACATCAAAAAGGGTCTTTCCAAATGTAAGAACAGGTTCTTCCCCTTCCAGTCCCTGAAAAGGACTTTGATCAAAGGGTCTGTGGACCTTTGCACCGTAGGAAGTTACAAGTTTGAAACTATAACCACTTTCCTTAGCATGTCTGCAAAGGAGGAACTTGCCTCAGTGGCAAGACCAGGGGGAGAAAGCAACCTTGAAGCTGGAGAAGAATCCAGGCCACGAGTCTCTCCCAGAGCAGACAACCAGCTCTCATCCATCTGAGGCACACAAATCTCAGAAATGGGCTGAAAGGGCCCTGCCTCATTTGACATAGGCTGTCTTTCCACAACCTCTTCTTGAGAAGGAATCAAAACTGCCTATCCCACTCAGTCTGAATAGTTGACTTTGCATCCAATGTCGTACGACGCCTACATGGTGGAGGAGAAGCAACCTCGACCAATTGCACCGACGTCACTATCGGAGTCAGCTGATCGATGTCCAGCATCATTGGTCGAGTTCCCGAAGGACTGTGCATGCGTGCCGACCCCTCGACTCCAACGGCTCAACCGTCACTGAGGACAAACTCTCCGATGGCACCCCACTCACTTCCCTGAGGCCTAAAGGCACTCCAGAGGGAGATGGGGTCTCAAAGATGAGGTGCAAGGAATTATAATATTACTTCATCTGAGCCATCGACGCACCGGCTCCCGGAAACATGGGGAGGCGCAGTGCGGAGTTGCATTCGGCCTCCTCAACCGTCGAGTGGGAGGAGACATGGGAGTGGGAGGAGACATGGGGGTCTCCACGCAGTGAAGTCCGAGAATGCCACGACTTCAACAGCCTCTTACCTTTTGACTTCCCTGGAGAACGGCATCCTCCAGACCGGCTTTGGCTCCTAGATCAACCCCGCTTTTCCGAGACGAAGACAGAGGCTGGGAAGCCTCCGAGGATCATGACACACGCGCCACCATCAATCTCAAACGTCACTCCTTTAACAACTTGAGTTTTAGTTTCTGGCAGGAGGCACAATCTTTGGCGTTGTGGTGCTCACCTCAACACCACATGTATGTGGGTCCATCACTGACATATGTCGGCCACAAGACCCACAAGGCAGAGGCGTTTTAAGGCATGGGCAAAGTGGGCTCTGGCCCACGCCCGCAGCCATTCAGGGAGCACACAGATAGAGTCTGTTCTGTTCTGAAGAGGGCCATGCCCTGATGACCTTGAATAATTCTTAAAAAGATTGTTTTAAATACCGTTTTCCTTTCATTTATTTTTAATGTAGGTGATGTGTGAAAGTCTATTTCAGACATTTTGCAGAGAAATGTTGTGTTTATGTTTCATGCAACATCCATATAGAAAGGTTTCGTTTAGATCACAATAGGATCTCACATATGAGAAATGGGAGGGTGTCACAGAGAATATTTGAATAATATTAGTGATCAGCTGCTGTGTTACAATATTGAAACCACACATCACTATCCCTGAATATTAGATGTAAACACATTTAGAATTTGGACCATTTTGCCTGTGCACTGTCATTGACCTGGCCAATAATGGCATGAATTTGAATCATAAATTCAAACCTGTTCTAACAGGAGCCCGCAAAATAGGTTTGGCCCAGAGCCCCTAAAATCCTCAAGATGTCCCTGCCACAAGGTTTGAAACCTGTAGACATCAGACAAAGACACACTGTTCCCCAACACAAAGTATTGAAGCAGGTCGAGAAAAAAATCGATGAAAGGAACCGCTTCTCCGGATCCGCGTTACAGTGTGTAAAAGAAGAAACTGACAATCACGCGCAGGAGGGGACTTATATGGCTCCACTGACATCATGGTCGGAATCGAAGTCATCGTAGAGCCATACGATGCTGTCCCCTGGGGCACAGAGGTACTGCTGAAAAATCTCCAGATTCAGACCAGCGCCCGGGAGAATTCAAAAGTTAAGTAATCTGCTGCTAGATGTCTATATCAGATAGGCTCCTTTCATAGGGCTTTCCACAATAAACTAATATAGCGGCACATTGCGTGACCATGCGACGTTGAGTCAGCGTGTGCTGCGCTGCATTCCACAAACTCCAAAGCGAGGAACGCTCGCCTCTTATTAGCTCACAATAGACTCCTTACATAGGCGTTCAACATGTTCCAGAAGTGGAACATCACAACAGAAAGTGAAAAAATGTAGTGAAGGAGCCTCATATAAACAGGGATTCCTCGAAAGGAATGTAGGAGTGCCACCATGATGGAGTGTTGGAATACCTTCAAAAGATACCGCAGAGCTGCAAAAGGTACCACACTAAACACAGTAGGCCAAATCCATAGGAATATGAGCTTGAATATTAAAAGGTAACAATTCCTAGTGCATGAACACTCCAGCAGTTACTCCTGTAGAAATGCTTCAAAATCCACACAATCCCTTGGGAAGTCTGGTTGCATCTTCCAAACATAGAATTAAAATACTCCTGTTCCTCCAAATATCTAGGTTCTTAGGTGTTTCAACACTGCTTGTCAATTGTAATTATCAGTCCACGCATGTGAAAAATGAACTTTTTAGGTCTCGCATAGGCAGCGAACATGGGTTGTCTCTCCGAGACTTCCTGTAATCTATATCAGGGGTCAAGTTCCCGGTAATTACTACTGCGGCTTGCTATTTGTTAACAGTGACATTGATCTTCTTAGCAGGCTTTGGGTCGGCTGTGGATGAGAAATGTCACTTCCGTTTATTCAGGAAGCAGCACCGCCTAACTTCTGTTTTCGTCCGCTTTCACTTTTCAATTGTGCCCAAGGGGAATTTTTTTTATTCTTTGATGCCCAGCATGCATTAGCATGGAGCTCTCACGAGCGCTGCGCTGTTAATTTTACATATTCCGCTCAGCGCTCATCATGATCCAATTTTATAAACAGTCCGTTGTATAGTTTTATTTCTTTAATTAAATTTGTTTTCGTATGCGTCTGGAGTTTCATATAATTAATGGTGCCTGCTTCTTTAAATCCTGGCTTGCATGCAGCAGCTTTGTACTTTCACCCCGCCCTCTTCCTCCCTTTCCATGCTGGATTTGTCCAGGCACCGGAAGTAGCAGAGCCTCGTCCTCCCTGCGGCCATTGAACCTGTGGGACTCCTCTTACTCCCAGCACTCTTTACATTGTTTCTTTCCACTGCAACAGCGGCGCCATGCTTAATATTTGAGCAAGAGCCTACTTCACTTGTTGACTTTGACAATGCTTTTTTTCATGTTTCCTTTAAGGGTCTGACTCCTGATCCGTGGCCGAGATAGGGTTATCATTTGTACAGCTTGGTTCGGGTCCCAGTGCACACCATCTTCCCCGAAAGGTCCAATTACTGGCAGTGGCTCCATATGAAACGGTCTCGATGCAGGGACCTTTGAAGCATGGTAGGCATGCATATGAGTATGTTTCTGTCCCCCGGCCTTCAAACTTCGTGCTGATACGGGGGTCTGAGGCCCAGTACAAGCTCCTCCTTTCCTGGCAGATTTCCTCCCTCCCTCCCTAGCCTCTGCTGTTCCACACAGTGCTTTGAGGCAGCATAAGTATGCAGTTAAACACTATGCAAACACTAGCCCAGCAGGCGTTCTGTTTCTTCGCTTCTTTAACCGTACCCACCCCGTCCCCTTATTACTTCTCATTGGCAGAGCATCGGCACTTCTCAGAAACCAGCAGGGGCTCTAGTTTTCTCTCTGTCCGTGAAACAGACGCAACTATTCTTCCATTGTGCATTTTCAGTTGTCCTGGCTTCGTTGTGATCACTTTTAATTCAACAATGCCAACTTGAGGTATTAGTAACGTTGTTTCCCTGCAATCGTGGTTTGTGTGTGCGTGGATGTGCGTTGGTTTGTGTGCGGAAGTGTGTTTTAGTGGTGTTTAGTTGATGTATGTCTATGTACCTGCATAATATACGCGTGTGTGAATGTGAGTGTGTGTGTGAATTCGAAGATGCGTATGTTTGTAGGACGGACGAAGCACCGCCCTGAGGTTACAAACAAGAGGAAACAGAGAGCGTGGTTAGGCGCAGTCTGTTTCGCCCACATAATCCAGACCACACAAATCATTGTAGCAAAAAAGGCCACTTTATTCAAGACAGATAAATTCCCATCAAATAATCCATTTTATTATTACAATGCAAATTTGGCAAATAAAACCGAAACCTTTTGTCATCTTAAATTTGCAAATATATAAAATCGCACCAAAACCATCAATATAATTGTCTTGTGTCACAATACTGAATTAAACTTCCAAACCTTTTTTCCTTCAATTCTTCCCCTCAATTTGTTCTCACTAAACTCCCCCTCCCCCACGAAGGACTGGACAAGCCCGCTCTAGACTTATCCTCCCCCGATTTACGCCCCTAAGCCTCAGCTAGAGAATATAATGTCTTGAAGTGGCAAAATAGAAATTCTTATATCATTCCTTTTTTTTATTTTTATTTTTTTATTTATTTTTAAAAATATTGGGGTGGGTGGGTGGGATCTGAAGAAAACGCGCCCTGCCGCCTCAGCCTCGCTCGCGCTCCTACCTAATCTCCCTGCCTACGCACCGGTAAACTTGCTAGCGCGCGCCCCTGCCAGCCGCTCCCTCCGCCAATCCCCGTGTGGCCTGTTCCGTATGCGCGAATAACCCCAGGGGGAGACAGCTCGCGCCGCTCCCCCTGAGGGCCCATTGTCGTGGATATCAGTCTCTTATGGGCATATTCATGGAAATTGTGGCATTGGGCAGCACAGTAAGCTAGGGGCGTACTTTGGTTTGTTGATGCATGTCTGTGTTTCTTGGTGCCTGCTTATTTGGGCAGGGACAGGAGTGTGTAAACACGCATGTTCCCATGTTTAATATAACGTATTCATTTCTATTGCACACCATATTAGGTTTAGGTTAACATTTTTTCTATTGCAGTATTTGTTTGATTGTTAGTCATTATCGACGCTCTGTTCGTTTAAACGCATGATCAGACATACGCAGTAAAAAAACATGAGTGGAACGGTCTGCTGCGAGTTAACGATAGACTACTAATTACAGCAAATCATGTGCAGACAAATGTATTCATTTCGACAAAATAAGCAACTGCATGTCAAAAAGATAATGTTTGCTTCAAGTTGAGAGAAATAGGGAAGGCCTGGAATATGAATGGTAAAAAACAGCTCCCAGTGACATCAGACAAGTAGAGGGACTGTGAGGTTTTTAGTACGCAGCTTAGTATGATTTTCAGCCACGCCTTAACTCTGCTTTCATGTAAAATGAACACGCACAGCGTGACATGGAGCGTGTCCCTCCCTCTCTGAGATGGGCGCACGCACAGAGATAAACGACCAGACGCCTGAGCCTGAGGAGAACTAACTATAATGAGACCTAAAATATTTTATTTATTTCAAAAAGGGACACTCTGCTGTGGTTTTCGAGGCCTTAAAAGCACACACTTATTTCAGAAGCACGTCCAACAAGCATTTACAATGCAATAGGTCTCGCTTTATTAAAGTTTGAGCTATTGGCATTGTAAATGAGAATGCCTTTTATTCATTTGCATCGGTGCGTAAACAAGCACTTTGTACTTATAGTCCATGCCTATGAGAAGCAAGGCTGGCAGTCTCTTTTACTGCCAGCCTTGCTCATCGTAAGGAAGGACTATATGTTCAAAGTGCGTGTTTATGCACCGATTGCAGGTTTTAAAAACAAATTAATAAAAGGCATTGTCATTTACAATGCCAATAGCTCAAACTTTAATAATGCGAGACCTATTGCATTGTAAATGCTTGCTCATTATGTTGAAACACCAGAGTATGGATCAGACATCAGGAACAGCCTTCCCTGCTCTGTTCCCTTGTATCTGCGGGTCCTAACTCCCGCAGGATCTAAAACTCGGCTGAGGCACGGGCATAACTGTTTAAATACAAAGAACAACAAGAATATGCACGTGCAAATTATATACATATGGAAAGATGCACTAGCAAATGTGCGCGCTAATACGCCTACTAGACATTATATATGCATACATACATATATATTTACACATACATATATCTACATAAACACATAATACATACAAATATATATACCCATATACACATTTATACATATATATATATATATACACATATGTATACACATACACATATATGTATACATATATACACATACACATATATATATATATAAATATATATATATATATATAAAACGAATTCAATTTGCAGAATGTCATGCGCTCTCAGGCAAAAAGACAGCGGGGGATCCAAAATAGCTTGGAAGCAGTTTAATACACAACGCGTTTCACCAAAACAGGCTTGTTCACGTGTACCTACACACTGGAACACCCACTTTTAAATAAAGTTTACATGCTTCAACCCAAATGGTAGACATGAAAGTCGGACTAACAGAAAATAAGTGGCAGACATCTTGGAATGGTTTGCAGTACATGACAGTAACCAGCGCAAAGTGAAAAATATGAACATAAATTGTTGCTAGTATTAGTTAGATGACAAAAGTGGGTTGCCCAAATTACATCATGTTGCCTGGGTAGCTTCTCGTGGTACAAAATGAATAATCAGTATTATCTACATCTTGGTGAAGTCACTAGCAAAGGCTGACATATTGGAGCGTTTAAAATACACACTTCTAGTTCATAGCCTCTAGCAACAGGTCTGTCGTGGGTCGCCCGACAATAAATCACAAAGGTTTCACCATGTGGGCGCAGTTCAACAGTTAGTTAGACACTGTTTACAGGGTGCACGCTGCAAATATACATTGTGAACTGTGGCATGCAGTCGCTTGGCAACAAAAGTTGCGCTAATGATCTGACAGTTGGATATGTATGTGATCATACCTCACGCACAGAAAATATAAACCCTGATATGACATGTACAATATTGGCAGGTAATGGCACATGAAAAGCAAGGCGGAATAGACTGAATAGTGAGAACTGAATCGCTGTCGTCCAGTATAGCGTGCAATGTCAAATTAAATATATGACATGCTTACAAGCGGCGTGGTAACGCCGGTAAGGGCATGAGTTGGTAAACACAGTTCTGCATGCAGCCTAGAGCAGACACACGTGGATGCATAGTGCAAGGGCAGGGCGACAAGAAACATCGCTGCAACTGTCAATTAAAGAGTAAAGGCAAATCAAGAACAGAAAAAATTATCTGTGATAATTCTCTTAATGAGAAACCCGGTACAAGCTTAATGCTGTTCGGTTGAGTCAAAATGCCATGTCCGGTATGGACTTTCATGTTGCAAGAAGTCCAAAATAGGGAAGGTCTGACCTTATAAGTTGGTGTCTCATAGTGTGATAAAGCCAAGAGCAGTGAATCCAGGAGTGCAAAGGTTGGGTACGCCCGTGCAAGTGAAATCCAGTGTTGGGCCCCCTCCTTTCCTCCTGTGGACAAACAAACAAAAATAGAAAAACAAGAGTTAAAATCACACAAGTAGAATATTAATATTAACAAAAAATTATTACATCTCTTGAAAAATACACTGTCAGAAAAGGAAATGTACAAAGTAGGGAAATAAGTTGGTAAATATCAAATGCTAGACAATGACATAGTTTATTCTTTTAAATGAATTGCTAATTCCTCATCGATATTGAGGCCTCCCGGGAATCTGGTTTGGAATTCAATTATGAGTTTAGACTCCCGTTGCCTCAGATTGAGTAACCTGTTACCTCCTCTCGGATGTCTGGGGACCTGTTCCAATATGAAGAAATTTACATCAGCAGTATTGGAAAAGTGTTTTTGTTCGAAATGCCGCGCCACCGGGTATTTCGGGTCTTTGTTCGTGATGGCCCTAAGATGTTCTAAGATTCTTTTTTTGGCAGCACAACTAGTGCTGCCAATATACCAGAGTTTGCAGGAGCATTCAATGGCATAAATGACAAAGGTGGTACTGCAGGTGAGGAAAGTGGTCAATTTTTTGGTAATGTTATTGTATTCCACAGATCCTCTGTATTTGCTGTATTTGCAGGCTTTGCAGTGGCCGCAGGGATAGAAACCGACTAGACCATGATCTGTGTCTGTCTTGGTATATTGGGTGATGTCATTTCTGACCACTAGATCACGTATGTTCTTGCCTCTCTTGTAAGTAATCATGGGTCGATCTGGGATGGTGTTGCCTAAAACAGAATCGGTTTTGAGAATCCCCCAATTTTTAGCAAGAAGTTTCTTAACTTTTTGAGATTCAGAACTGAAAGTAAGGATGAGTCTGGTCGATTCATCGGTTTCAGTGGTGTCAGGCACACGGTTATTTTCCAGTGTCTCAGATCTTTCTACACTCTGGGCTCTTTCTTTGGCTTTTTTGAGAACCCAACTGGGGTAACCTCTACTCTTGAACCTGTTCATGATGGTTTCCTGTTCTTTAAGAAAAGAATCATCAGTGTTGCAATTGCGCTTCGCCCTCAAAAGTTCCCCGTAGGGGATGCTCCATTTGAGAGCCTCAGGATGACTACTTAAAGCATGCAACACGCTATTACCAGCTGTGGCCTTGCGATACAGTGAGGTGTGGATTTTTTGTTCTATGATCTCCAATTTAACATCTAAGAATTCAGTTTGGCTGTTACTGATGCTGCCTGATAGAAAGATGTTGTAGCTGTTACAATTGAGTTTGGTGATGAAGTCAAGTGCTTCAGCTTTTGTGCCTTTCCAGACAATAAAGAGGTCATCGATGTAGCGTAGCCACACCACGACCTTTTGAAAGTCTTCCCTCAAGGTGGCACTGTCATGGATTTCCTGCTCCCAGAATCCCATGAACAGATTCGCTAGACTGGGAGCAAAGCAAGAACCCATGGCAGTACCACTGATCTGCCTGTAGAGGGCGCCGTCAAAGGAAAAAATATTGTTAGTAAGAAAATGTTCACAAAAAATAGACCTCTGTGCTATCGAGAACACTCGAAAATGATAATGGAGATGATGTTTTTCTGTCTTACTAACAATATTTTTTCCTTTGACGGCGCCCTCTACAGGCAGATCAGTGGTACTGCCATGGGTTCTTGCTTTGCTCCCAGTCTAGCGAATCTGTTCATGGGATTCTGGGAGCAGGAAATCCATGACAGTGCCACCTTGAGGGAAGACTTTGAAAAGGTCGTGGTGTGGCTACGCTACATCGATGACCTCTTTATTGTCTGGAAAGGCACAAAAGCTGAAGCACTTGACTTCATCACCAAACTCAATTGTAACAGCTACAACATCTTTCTATCAGGCAGCATCAGTAACAGCCAAACTGAATTCTTAGATGTTAAATTGGAGATCATAGAACAAAAAATCCACACCTCACTGTATCGCAAGGCCACAGCTGGTAATAGCGTGTTGCATGCTTTAAGTAGTCATCCTGAGGCTCTCAAATGGAGCATCCCCTACGGGGAACTTTTGAGGGCGAAGCGCAATTGCAACACTGATGATTCTTTTCTTAAAGAACAGGAAACCATCATGAACAGGTTCAAGAGTAGAGGTTACCCCAGTTGGGTTCTCAAAAAAGCCAAAGAAAGAGCCCAGAGTGTAGAAAGATCTGAGACACTGGAAAATAACCGTGTGCCTGACACCACTGAAACCGATGAATCGACCAGACTCATCCTTACTTTCAGTTCTGAATCTCAAAAAGTTAAGAAACTTCTTGCTAAAAATTGGGGGATTCTCAAAACCGATTCTGTTTTAGGCAACACCATCCCAGATCGACCCATGATTACTTACAAGAGAGGCAAGAACATACGTGATCTAGTGGTCAGAAATGACATCACCCAATATACCAAGACAGACACAGATCATGGTCTAGTCGGTTTCTATCCCTGCGGCCACTGCAAAGCCTGCAAATACAGCAAATACAGAGGATCTGTGGAATACAATAACATTACCAAAAAATTGACCACTTTCCTCACCTGCAGTACCACCTTTGTCATTTATGCCATTGAATGCTCCTGCAAACTCTGATATATTGGCAGCACTAGTTGTGCTGCCAAAAAAAGAATCTTAGAACATCTTAGGGCCATCACGAACAAAGACCCGAAATACCCGGTGGCGCGGCATTTCGAACAAAAACACTTTTCCAATACTGCTGATGTAAATTTCTTCATATTGGAACAGGTCCCCAGACATCCGAGAGGAGGTAACAGGTTACTCAATCTGAGGCAACGGGAGTCTAAACTCATAATTGAATTCCAAACCAGATTCCCGGGAGGCCTCAATATCGATGAGGAATTAGCAATTCATTTAAAAGAATAAACTATGTCATTGTCTAGCATTTGATATTTACCAACTTATTTCCCTACTTTGTACATTTCCTTTTCTGACAGTGTATTTTTCAAGAGATGTAATAATTTTTTGTTAATATTAATATTCTACTTGTGTGATTTTAACTCTTGTTTTTCTATTTTTGTTTGTTTGTCCACAGGAGGAAAGGAGGGGGCCCAACACTGGATTTCACTTGCACGGGCGTACCCAACCTTTGCACTCCTGGATTCACTGCTCTTGGCTTTATCACACTATGAGACACCAACTTATAAGGTCAGACCTTCCCTATTTTGGAATTCTTGCAACATGAAAGTCCATACCGGACATGGCATTTTGACTCAACCGAACAGCATTAAGCTTGTACCGGGTTTCTCATTAAGAGAATTATCACAGATAATTTTTTCTGTTCTTGATTTGCCTTTACTCTTTAATTGACAGTTGCAGCGATGTTTCTTGTCGCCCTCCCCTTGCACTATGCATCCACGTGTGTCTGCTCTAGGCTGCATGCAGAACTGTGTTTACCAACTCATGCCCTTACCGGCGTTACCACGCCGCTTGTAAGCATGTCATATATTTAATTTGACATTGCACGCTATACTGGACGACAGCGATTCAGTTCTCACTATTCAGTCTATTCCGCCTTGCTTTTCATGTGCCATTACCTGCCAATATTGTACATGTCATATCAGGGTTTATATTTTCTGTGCGTGAGGTATGATCACATACATATCCAACTGTCAGATCATTAGCGCAACTTTTGTTGCCAAGCGACTGCATGCCACAGTTCACAATGTATATTTGCAGCGTGCACCCTGTAAACAGTGTCTAACTAACTGTTGAACTGCGCCCACATGGTGAAACCTTTGTGATTTATTGTCGGGCGACCCACGACAGACCTGTTGCTAGAGGCTATGAACTAGAAGTGTGTATTTTAAACGCTCCAATATGTCAGCCTTTGCTAGTGACTTCACCAAGATGTAGATAATACTGATTATTCATTTTGTACCACGAGAAGCTACCCAGGCAACATGATGTAATTTGGGCAACCCACTTTTGTCATCTAACTAATACTAGCAACAATTTATGTTCATATTTTTCACTTTGCGCTGGTTACTGTCATGTACTGCAAACCATTCCAAGATGTCTGCCACTTATTTTCTGTTAGTCCGACTTTCATGTCTACCATTTGGGTTGAAGCATGTAAACTTTATTTAAAAGTGGGTGTTCCAGTGTGTAGGTACACGTGAACAAGCCTGTTTTGGTGAAACGCGTTGTGTATTAAACTGCTTCCAAGCTATTTTGGATCCCCCGCTGTCTTTTTGCCTGAGAGCGCATGACATTCTGCAAATTGAATTCGTTTTGAACATTTCACCCGGACTGCTTCGCCGGGATCTGCGCCAACTTCCATCGGGTTCCAGCACTCCGGTAGAAGCGTTTCTTTCTTCACCATATATATATATATATATATATATATATATCCTGGGCGGAGGAATCGGCTACGCCCACGGAGTAGGCGTAGTGTTGCCTCCTACACATTTTGCGTAGACAGCGTAGCCGGCAACACTACGCCCACTCCGTGAGCGTAGCCGAATCGGCCGCCACCCGCCTCCCTCCCGCCCTCCCCTACATACAGTATTTTAGCAAATACCCTTAATGAAACTATTTTAAGGCACTTACCGTGTCCGGGGGCTCGTCCGGGGCTCCCTCTGGGAATAGCGTCCTTTCCTGGATACCAATGCGCATGCGCGGCCGCCCGCGCATGCGCATTGGTATCCAGGACAACGCTATTCACAGAGGGAGCCCCGGACGAGCCCCCGGACACGGTAAGTGGTTTAAAATAGATTTATTAAGGCTAGTTGCTTAAATAATGGATGTAGGGGAGAGCGGGAGGGAGGTGCGTAGTGGGGCTACGCGGAGTGCGGGAGTGGGCGTAGCTTCTCGCCCTCTCCGCGTAGCTCCGCGGAGCCCCACTACGCCCGGGGTTAATATATATATATATATACCACAAAAGATCAGACACTGAGCCTACTCAAACCGACCAGGGGGGACTGTATAACGGATTTAAGCTCTGATGCAGAGTAGTAGTACCACAGCAAACTCGGAACAACAGTCTTTTTCTCAAGAACTGAGCCTCATGCAGAAAGCAAGAGAACATTCCAACAAAGGAAAACCGAGATTAAAAGCGTAATGAAATGCAGGAAAAATCGTAAGCGGAACATCAGGCGCTGAAAGTCAAAGAACAACTGGTAAGGGAACAAAGGGCCAGAAAAACAAGAACCAATGATGGATGAAACCACAACAAAATTAACGGTAATGAATCTTACTGATAAAGTTCTGTCCAATGATGAGAGAAATGTACTAGAGTTGGGATTATCTTTTTGTCCTGATGTGGGGTTTGAATATGAGCAAGCAATAGTTGACTTGTATAAATTTGAAAGGAAGTTGAAATTGTGTAAAATACATGCAACTAGAACAAGCATTTACAATGCAATAGGTCTCGCATTAATTAAGTTTGAGCTATTGGCATTGCGAAATATTGCAACACCAATTGCAACAAAAGTCTATAAATTGTAGACCAAAAAAAAGTGTATTTATTTTTGTAGCAATGGTGGCATGCTGTGCTTTAGATGAATGTTTAAAAGTAAAGTGCGCCACACTGCAATTGCTACAATAGTTAATTGTGGATGCGTTAACAATTGATGTGTGCACTGATGGCTGGTGGTGTTTGTACCTGTAGGAATTGTGCATTGATGGCTGGTGGTGTGTGTGCACTGCAGTCTGGTGTGTGTGCCTGGTGGAGGCGTGCACTGACGGCTGGTGGTGTGTGTGCCTGGTGAAAGCGTGCACCAACGGCTGGTGCTGTGTGCCTGGTGAAAGTGTGCACTGCCGGCTGGTGTTGTGTGTATGCCTGGTGAAAGTGTGCACTGACGGCTGGTGGTGTGTGTGTGCCTGGTAAAAGCGTGCACTGACGTCTGGTGGTGTGGGCCTGGTGGAGGCGTGCACTGACGGCTGGTGATATTTTTATGCCCGGTGAAAGCGTGCACTGACGGCTGGTGGTGTTTGTGCCTGGAGAAAGCGTGCTCTGACGACTGATGGTGTCTGTGCCTGGTGAAAGTGTGCACTGACGGCCGGTGGTGTGTATGCCTGGTGAAAGTGTGCACTGATGGCTGGTGGTGTGTGTGTGCCTGTTGAAAGCGTGCACTGACGGCTGATGGTGTGTATGCATGGTGGCAACGAGTGCACTGACGGTAGGTGGTGTGTGTGTCTGGAAGTGTGCACTGAAGGCTGGGGGTGTGTGTGCCTGGTGAAAGCGTGCCCTGACGGCTGGTGGTGTGTGTGCCTGGTGAAAGCGTGCACTGACAGCTGGTGTTGTGTGTGTGCCTGTTGAAAGTGTGCACTGGTGGTGTGTGTGTGCCTGTTGAAAGCGTGCACTGACGGCTGGTGGTATGTGTGCCTTGTGGCAAAGCGTGCACTGACGGCTGGTGGTGTGTGTGTCTGGAAGCATGCACTGAAGGCTGGTGGTGTGTGTGCCTGGTGGAAAAGCATGCACTGACATGTTTAAAAGTAAAGTGCGCCATACTGCGATTGCTACAATAGTTAATTGTGGATGCGTTAACAAATGATGAGTGCACTGATGGCTGGTGGTGTGCCTGTAGAATTGTGCACTGATGGCTGGTGGTGTGTGTGCCTGGTGGAAGTGTGCGCTGCCGGCTGGTGGTGTGTGCACCTGGTGGCAAAGCGTGCACTGACGGCTGGTGGTGTGTGTGCCTGGTGGAAAAGTGTATTTAGTAGACAATTATACATGTATGTTGAAAACATTACACGAAAGGAAATAAAGGAGACAGATATTCAATTACTCTTTGGTTGTTATTCATCTTGTATTCAAAGGGAATTGAAAAGCAGGGTCATGATCATACAGTTGTAGCAGCACTGTATTTAGACAAACCTCACGGACCTCGGTAGCCACCAGAGACGCCCAAGGGCCGCCCAAGGGACCCTAGCCCTTCAGTGACCGTGATTTACTCAGGTCCTGCGGCATTTGAAACAGCCCCCGTGAGATCCAGGATTAACGGCTATACGCCTGACATCCCGCCACCCTGAGGCCATCACTGGCCGCACCTCTTTGCCAATCCTAGAACCCCTGAGACGCCGGACCTCGGCGCTCTGATTTATCACACCAATGAACTACGGCCACATGCCGGAGATCCCGCCACCGTGAGGCCCGCACTCGCTGCACCCCATTAGCAAAGAACTCCTGAGACGCCGGACAGCGGCGCTCCAATTCCTTTGACCCACGTGCCCCTTCAGACGTATGCTCGCTTGCAATTAGCCGCCCAGCATTCTACTCCTGCCTTCCCAGCACTGGAACTAAGCTGACAACCACGTCCTGAAGATGACCCCAAACAATTGAGGGTTGAAACGTCGTCCACTGTACAGCACATTTATTGGCGCAAATTCTACTGTGGCTATTGCTTAAATGTGAATTGAACACTTAAGTCACTGGAATTGTTCACTTCACTAAGCCACCCACTGTATGATACTTGCACTCACACCCTTCCTGCGCCGTTCACGCTGTTTTTCCTACCACTTGCGTAGCCATCTTTCACTTACACACCATTGAGCACCAAGTATTTTATGGTTGTCATTCGATTTGTCTAAATACAGTGCTGCTACAACTGTATGATCATGACCCTGCTTTTCAATTCCCTTTGAATACAAGATGAATAACAACCAAAGAGTAATTGAATATCTGTCTCCTTTATTTCCTTTTGTGTAATGTTTTCAACATACATGTCTAATTGTCTACTAAATATTACCTGGTGGGATATTGTTTTTTATTCAACCTTGTTACCCTGATCCCGAACAAGTCTATGGGTCTTACTCCTGTTTTATTTTACTGGTGGAAAAGTGTGCACTGACATTTGTTGTCTTGATCATTTATTTGGTGACTAACTCTAGCACTGAATGGTCGCTTCTGGAGGATGCTCTGGACAGGCATGTCAGCCATCTATCTGGTAGGCCCATCTGGCATCTACTGGCTAGGCATCATAATTAGCCAGTGTAGGTCTGCGGAAGCCACCCTAGCACCATCAACATCCGGTGGCCAGATTCCTTTATTCAGCCTCCTGTTTCTAGGATTAGGGCATTTAAGTTAAAAGCCAACAAAGCTAAAAAAATCATTAAAAAAAGCATTTGCAATGCAAAAGGTCTCGCATTTACCAGAGTTTGAGCTATTGACATTGCAAATGACAATGCCTTTTAGTTTTGTTTTCGCTTTTAAAACATAAATAAAAGGCATTGTCAGTAACAATGCCAATTGCTTAAACTCGTTCTTCTCTTTCCTACAACACTTTTAGATTCAACTGCTTTAATCCAACAGAAAGCTTTACCAAGACAAACCCAGCAGGTGAAAAAAGTAATCTTGTTTCCTATGTTCTGTGGCCGTCATTGCTTTGACTGAGGTGACAATCAAACAGTTGGTCTCAGGTTCTCTACATCAGGGGGCGGCTCGACAAGCAGCTGTTGTTCAGTTTATGCCACTGCCCACCCTACAAGGAATGCCCTTTCACCCTACGCATTTCTGTTCTCGTGTCTCCAGCTTTACTAACGCTTTCTCGCTTCTTTTCCTCCATGTTTCTGTCTCTGTTTTTTTTAAATACACTTCCTGTTTTCGAATCCATAACTTCAGTTGTGCCATTGTTTTTTGCGTTCTTAACTCCTTCGGTTCAACACGACTTCAAACGTCACTACGGAGTCTTCCTTCACCCACCTCTGCTCTCATGTTGAGATCTCCAGAAGCAGGCCTGCTCCTCATAGGAAACATGCCGCCTCTTGTAATGTGGTTGTTACTTTTTAGAAATGTTAATGTTTTCCTTTTAATCATAGTCGGTGGTCTGCGTTAAAATCAAAGAGTTGGGAGATCTGGGGACTCGAGGTGCGCTTCACAAAAAGCTCCATTCGAAAACAGACTAAATTTTAACAGTCTCAGCAGAGGGGCCAGTGACTGAATGGGCCAGAGCTCAGCAATCACCCCCCTTATTCCGCTACGGCAGTTTCTTCAAAAGCCGGCATGCGCACATGTCTAATTTATTATACCATTTCAGCATGCTACAAACTTATGCACACCACAGCTTAAAAACATACGCAAAGTCATTAGCTATACCTAAACACTTATAAGCTCCCAAAGGCGAGACCTATTGGCTATGCCAATGCTTGTTCTTGCTGGTTTCATCTGTAGAGGGAGTCTCTACCCTCCTTCTCTCATCTAGTGCAGTATCCTTATCCAAGAAGTGCCCTCTGCCCAACCAATGCCCCAGTATCTACCTCTGGTATTCTACATCTTTTGCCCCACAAGAGTGTTGTTTCCTTCATCCTTCTCAGAGGCTCCCTCTAAGGGCCATCCTGTCCAGTCCCATTCACTGGTCTCTGTCACACTCCCTGCAGCTACCTCACATTCAGTGGCACTTCCCACTTCCAACAGAATCTCTTATTCACCGCTGCCCCTCACCTGAGGGACCCTCTCGCTCCACAGAAAATCATCTCTACTACACGCCTTCTGTGCCCTGCTCCTACACACACTTCTTTCTCATCCTGTGCAAGGAACAGTGACCACCTACCACCTGTGAGTCTAATAACTGAAGTGAAACATCCGCCGTGACTACTTCCGGTCACGCACACCAATCACTTGGAGTCCAACCATGCCCACCAGCATATTTTTCAACCCCATTTGTGGGGCATGCCAGCATCGAATGCCAGCTATAAACTGCCTACCAAATTGCTTTTTGCTTTTTTTGTAAATATTTTGAAATTGTATATTGTTCTATTTGCAGTTTTATTTCCTTTTCTCTGTACATTTTGCGTTTAAGCTTTTGAATTTTTAATCTGCACACCCTGCTACCTTGTGTGCTTTATACAGTTTATGAATGGGGTGAATAGTCGCTTTCGACTGCTCAAGGTAACACGCAGCCTCGTAGACAAAATTTAGTTAAGAAAGGTGACTTTGAACAAGTAAAAATGTGGCACTTTCGTTGGATTAAGGTAAAATTCAGATCAGTGCGAATATGACGTTTAATCAGTATATTAGGTTTGTGCTAAAACTGACCACCAATTAACCTGTTATTGCAAGCGGTTTTCGAAAATAAGATATTCATGTCATGCAACAATTAAAGAAATTGTACTAAGAACACAGTGTGAATTTGTTTGCGCTATTGCACTCAAACCTATCAGGTTTGTTGAATGGAGACATGAATGTAATGAAATAATGCTACACACATGGAGCTGTAAATGGAAAGAACACAGGGCTCCGTGAGCTGGCTGGCACAGGCTCGCCATGCCGTCTGTTGACTTGGAAATTAGTGAACGCCACTGATATGTTTGGTGCCTAGAGTTTCGCACTGTGATGTGCCTGAGCAGCGCGAGAGACCACGGTGCTGCGCCATAAAGCAAAACAAATTTGTACCACGAAACCGCAAGGGATCGCGCCCGTGGCACGCTACTCACCACTGTGCTCTTCCAGGAACCGACACGCGCCGGGACAGTTGTGAGGAGACTTGGGAGGGCGGGGGCTCTCCGCGCATGCGCGCCATTCCACTTTCGTTGTGAGGAGCGAGCCCCGTCGCCAAAGCGGAAGTCCCGGGTCCTAGGAGGGGGCCTGGGTGAAGACCAGCGGATACCACTGCGGGGCTCCCATGCCTAAGGGGAGAGCCCTGCTGTGGCTGCAGAAGAAGCCCTGGGTCAGAAATGGCATCGGATGAGGCCGTCGATGCAATTGCGGGGCTCCCATGAGTGAGGGAAGCCCCGCGTATACCAGATAATGCGTGTGTGTGTCTACGCGTTCAGAACTTGCTTATCGGGGGGGGCGGCGGCATGTGTGTGCTTGTGTGTCTGTGTGTGTGTGTGTGTGTGTGTGTGCGCGCGTGTGTCTGTCTGCGTGCGCGCTCCATTGTGACGGGGAACAGCATGCCGCAATCGGAGCGCGTGTTCACGCGCGAGACCTGATCCAATTCCGGCATGCTGCGCGTGCACAGCTGTTGTCTCCTCTTGCCTCCTTGTAAGCAGAGGCGACAACAATAGGGTCTCGCTGTGACAGGGCTTTCGCCCTGTGTCGCAGGTGCGAGACCTAAGAAACCACAACGAGGCAACATCCAGGGTCACCATAGCTGGTAACACAGGCCTAGCCATTGAAGATATTCCTACCTTACACGCCATCACCATGCTAGATGAGGCAGTAAGCACCCCATTAGACTCTTTCAATCCCTCACACACTGGCGAAATATCAAACCTATTGGGACTAGACATCACTGAAACCACTTGCACTGAATTCAGGGCCAAATCTAAACATGTACCAATTACGGTTAAAGATAACATTGACATCTTCAGTGACCTGGTAGCTCAGGATTTTCTGGGCTTCTTGAAGGAAATCCCAAAAGGGGTAACATGACTAAAACCCAGTAGAAGGCGGTCTCCAAACTACAGAAAGACCAGGATATTATTATCAAACCTTCAGATACGGTTGGTAACCTGGTCCTTATGACTAGGACCATGTACACTAAGGAAGCGTATTGCCAACTAAGTGTCTCAACATGTTATGGGAAGGTCGACAGAAAATATCTCTTGGACCTAAAAAACATGTATACAGACAAGCTCCAAACGTGACAGGACAAGGGCCTGCTCACCTGGGATGAAGTACGCTTTCTCAAGAATGATGTACCCACCACACCTATATTATACCTTCTTCCGAAGGTTCACAAAAATGACACTAATCCCCCTGGTAGACCCATAGTATCCTCAAAGAACAGCCTTCTGGAGAACACAAGCAGATATGTTGACCCCTTTCTCTTCCCATATGTAAAAAAAACGTGTCATTATATCTCAGGGATAGGTGTTCAGAGGCCATGCCCCTTTTTACACCTCTCTGCAACGCACCTTTATGGCGCTTACTGGAGGTACCTGGTGGGCTAGTTGGCCCCCAGGGACCCTCAGGACTCAAGGGGAATTAATCCCCCAATTTACAACGCACCAGGGGCGCATTTGCAAAGTGGTGCACGGAGGTGGCGGGCCTGACATACCAAGTGTGCAAATGCACCCCCTGGCACATTGTAAATTAGGGGATTAAGTTCCCTTCAATCCTGAGGGTTCCTGGGGGCCAACTAGCCCACCAGGTACCTCCAGAATGCGCCAGGGAGCTGTGTTGCAGAGAGGTGTTCAGAGGCCACCCCCTTTTTACACCTCTCTGCAATGCAGCTCTTTGATGCTTACTGGAGGTACCTGGCGGGCTAGTTGGACCCCAGGTACCCTCAGGATTCAAGGGGAGTTAATCCTCCAATTTACAACACACCAGAGGGTCTGTTTGCACAGTGGTGAAGGGAAGGGGTGAGACCTGATGTGACAAGTGTGTAACGCGACCTGTGGCGCGTTTTAATTTGGGGTTTAAGTCCCTTAGGGTCCCTGGGGGACAACTAGCCCACCAGGTACCTCCATTTGGGGGCAGAGTGGCCCCCCTCCTAAGGCATCTCTTAGCCCCTGGGGCTCTGCCTCGTTTAATTTTTTTATTTTACTGGGGAGGGCCACTTCTGGCCCCGGGGAGCCCATCCCCCGGCCGGCCCTCTCCTTTGGGGACCGTGGGCGGAGTCCCAATGCCCCCAGGGTCCCTGCCGGCTCCCCGCCTCCTGCGGGAGCTGGTATTGTTTTTCCACATGGGGAATGCAGTTCCCCTTATGGAAAAGCAATCTGCTTTGCTTCATTGAAGTGAGAGCAGGTTTCCCTGCTCTCTCTTCAATGAAGCAAAGCAGAGTTTGCTATGGTAGGGCGGGAGCCGTGCTCTCGCCCTCCCATAGCAAACAGCATTTTCCCGGGGGTGGGCACCCCGGAACACTGCAGGAGCCGGCCCTGGGGGCTGGCGGTCCCCAGGGCCATCATGTGCTCTAGGAGGGAGGCTGCGCAGACCCCCTTCCTTCAATTACAAAGCCCCGGGGAGGTGGTGGTCGTCCTTGGGTGTCTGTGACAGACCCCCAAATTTGCATGTTAGTGCCCCGGGGAGGTGGGGGACCCCGGGGCGTGTGGGGGGGCCACGTGCCCCCTGCAACTCATAAATCAAGCCCCGTAGAGGTGGACATCCCCGGGGCAGTGTGGGGGAATTGGGGCCCGCCCACGCATTTTTGCAGTGCCCCCGGGACCAGGCCCACCTGGGGGCTTCAATACAACGAATCGTGGGAGCCCGGGCTTTGTTTTTTTAAAAATTTCTTGGCCGGATTCAAGCATCCAGCGCAAATTCGGCCGGTTTTTTAATGCTTTTTGGGGTCTTTGTGGGACCCCTGGGCAGGCCTAGGGGGTCAGGGTGTTTCTACCCTGCCCCCTTTTCTTGTTTTTCACGTTTGTTTTTCTCTTTTCTCGTGACTCGGTTCTACCGAGCCACAAGATGGCTGCCAACACCTCCTGGTTTAGAGTGTTGACAGCCAATTAGAATAAAGCTTGTGGTCGGAAGGGTCTGCGGATCCACTGCACCTCTAGATATCGAAACTTTTATTTTTTTATTTTCTCAGCAACTACTGAACGGGTGTAAAATTTAAAAAAGGGCGCTTTCTGAACCAAGCACTACCTTTTTGTCAAATTTGGTGTAATTCCGTTCAGCAGTTCGAGCTGTAGTCGTGTCTAAAATTTCCTATGGGAAATTCATTTTCCGACCCCTTTTTTTCTAATTTCTCAGGAACTACTGAATGGATTTACACCATTTAACACAAAGAGTTCTTTCTGAAATAAGGGCTACCTTTTTGCCAAATTTGGTGTAATTCCGTTCAGCAGTTCAAGCTGTAGCAGTGTCTAAAGTTTCCTACGGAAAATAACATAGAGAAAACAAGTTTTGGGACCCCCCTTTTTTCTCGGCCCCTGCTTACTGAATCACCCCAAAACTTTCAGGATAGGAGCTGACCGGAACGCCCCACTAGTTTTGAAAATTTTGAGAAGATTCGCCAACCGGAAAAGGAAAAGCGTTTTTCGAATGGAAACTATGTCCTAACTATAACTATCTACTGGCGACCGCCAGCAGATAATATATACACACATATATATCTATTTATCCACATACGTACAGACATAAATTCAATCTCCGCCTCGTAAGATCTCATTACTACAAACACATCTTCGTGAAAAAGCGGTGCACTTCAGAACCATCCTCGATTCCGCCAAAAACAGACCTAAAAAGTTATTCGACCTTATCAAAAGCAGCAACATCTCTCCCTCTCCCACCATATTTGACGACCCCCCCAAGACAGCAGCAGACTTTACAGTATTCTTTGATTGAAAAGTGAAATCACATGTGGATCAGGTTACCCATCCTACCCCACCTGAGAACTGTAAATACTTAGTCATGTGTCAGAACTTTTACATCATCACCGAAATGGCCCTCCTTGAAAGCATTATAGAAAATAAAACCCTCTAACCATTCCATTGACCCCATTCCCAGTGACATATTCCATTCACTTTTACACACACACAATCTCCAACTGGACCAGTCTGATAAATCACTTCCTCAACCAAGGCTCCATTCCGGCTGCCCTTAAAACAGGACAGGTTACCCCATTTCTTAAGAAACACTCTGCTGATGCGAAAGTTCTCAACAACTTCCGCCCTATCACCAACCTCCCTTTTCTTTTTAAAATTACAGAAAGTTGTGTGGCGAATATCTTTCCCAACATATCAAGGGCAACTTCCTTCTTAATGAATTCCAATCTGGTTTAACCGAAGGCTGCATTACCGAAACAGCCCTACTTCAAGTGATTGATGATGCCCTGCGAGTACTTGACTCTGACGCATCTTGTCTCCTGATCCTTCTTGACCTATCCGCAGCCTTTGACACTGTTAATCACAACATTCTTTTGAACACTTTAAAGCTAAGAATGGGTTTTGAAGGCACAGTTGCTCAAATGGTTCGAATCATTCCTCTCGGGCAGATCCCAGATGATCAAAGTAGTAAATTGTCTCTCCATTTCAATGGCTATTGGACAAGGCGTCCCTGTTGTATGTACTTGTTAATATTTAATGGAGCGTTCTGACCTTCCGTTCCTTTCACTGGCAATCTGCATTCCTGTATGCAGCTGTCTGGAGTAAGGAGCGGTAGGAAGGAAGCTCCGTTGGTGTACCGGATTACTAAATAAATCATTTATATAATATCCTGGATTAATTTGCACGTTATTACATAACAAATTTCGGCGACGATAACTTTCCATCAACGGAGTGAACCCACCAGCGATTTTTCGGCACTTTTGGATATTTCGTATTCATTTATTATTGGATTATCCTTTGGCAGAAAATTTCTCGTCATCTCCATTTCGTCATGCCTTCCTTATATTATGCTCTACACTCTGCGGTTAGACTTGTTTAATAACTTGAGATTTAATTAAGATTGCAGATTTCCTACCTGCATCTTTTGAAACTCGGCGCGAGCATTCTGCCTCGAGCGTTGAGCCTCCTCAGGCGTCTTTCTGAAGCGGTCTGCGTTCGAGCGCGCTAGCTGTGAAATCTCAGCTGACGTGCGCTCGGAGTTACTCACACTCTGTACGAGGTCACGCAAAGGTTAAGCTCACGTGCCACCATTTTGGAAACTTCAAAGCGAAGGTTTTCTCATCGGAAGTTTCAAACTTACCTTGCTTTTCCTCATTTTGCAGATGACACCCAAATCTACCTAAAAGGTTCTTCCACTCATGAAATTTCAATCCTCAACACCACTCTCAACTCCATCCACCACTGGCTGTCAACTCATCAGCTAATACTGAATCCTTCCAAAACAGAATTCCTTCTCCTCTCGACCTCACTATCTCCTCCTCCTATCCAATCTTGGATGAGCAATCTAAACATTATCAACAACAAGCCTACCATTGTTGATAGTGCCAAATCTCTAGGTGTCATCCTAGACAAAAGCTCAACTTACAGTCCCACATAAATTCCATCGCCAGGAATGCACGTTACCAAGTGCGCCTTCTCTGGGGGATTCAGCGCTTCTTTCCTGAGCAAAATCTAGAAATCTTGGTCCAATCATTGGTTCTTTCCAGATTGGACTACTGCAACTCTCTCCTTGCTGGTATCCCCAAATCCTTTCCCCTCTAAAATCTATCCTCCACTCAGCAGCTCACTTTGTATATGGGGCTAAAAGAAATGACTACATCACACCCATACTGTTGTCTCGTCGTTGTCTTCCTATCGAAGAAAGTTTAATTTACAAGACTGCCTGTATCACCCACAAAGCCTTGCATACCTCCACCCCTTGCTATCTGACTAATAAACTCAAAATCTCAGGCAGCTCTAGACCTTCACGCAATGTGGAAAATGTACTGCTCAAACCTCCTACCTTCATAAGGGAAACATTTATGGCTCAATCCATCTCTGGTAATGCAGTCAGAATCTGCAACTCACTTCCTCGAATCCTTTCGACCCACCACCTCTTTCTGGAATTTCGAAACAGATCTTAAAACACTCCTCCTCCAAAGCACTTCCTGGAATACTTCAACCCATTTCTTGACCCTTACGGCCATCTAGTACTCACATGAGGTCAACGTTGAAAATATGTATTTAGCTCCTGTTTTACCTTTAAAAAAATTACAATATGAATATGCAACTTGTCAGCGTAGTAACAGTATATAAGTAACCTGTTAGCGTGTTTGGTCTATCTTGTGTACCTCTGTAACTGTATATATGTAACGTGTTAGCGTGTTTATTCTATCTTCTGTACCTTTTGTAACTTACCTGGTTCTTTTTAAAGCGCTCTGACACCTTTGGCTAAAGTTCACGCTATTCAAAATTGTATAAAAACATATATATAGATTAAAGACATTTCACAATCGGGCGCCCCCAAAACCCTCTCTCGGTTACCTGCAGCCTACGGTAGGACAGCTACCAGAACAGTCCTGAAGCCTTGCAGTAACCTAGAAACGCACACGCTGTGTATGCCAGTTCCCATAACAACCACGGCGCTGCTGAGCTGACGCAGTTTTTGCGCGCAGGTCGATAATTGGTGGCTGTATGTTCGCCCACAACAATTTAGCACACCAGCCGAGAAGGGAGCCGGGGTCCGGATATTTAAGGACTTGAAACAGGTTTTTTTAGTTGTTGAATTGAATTTCAGTTGGTGCTGGCAGGACAGTTACACTGAACACAGATACGTATGACACTACCATCACATGAGTTTGCCTTTATCACCTCGGAGCACACTATGTTTTGTTGTTGCAGATTTATATAACCGCGAGCTCGACCCGAAGGTATGGGAGCGCTTTACACGAGCCCAGACCAGTTATGTTACACAAGGACACATTATTGGATAGGTCGGCTCAACAGGATGTCGAGTCTCGAACCCGGTTCCCCAGCACCAAAGACTTTCAAGATCCGAGGACGAGAGTGGTAGACGTGTTTTTGAAGGAAAAAGGGATGGAGAGTGAAATCATCGGGTCTGTTTATAATGTCCTTCAATCTGATCTGATGTGGAATTAATATAATGGGATGACTTTGCCATAGAGCTCTAATCACTTCACCTTCCTCTCAGAGTAACGCTTCACTGGTCGCTATTGCAACCTTTTAAGAGATACATGTACACAACGAATAATTAAATACCGACTAATGGTAACTGGTGTGAGTGGCTCCCAGTTTTCAATCCGGCACACAAAGTCCTAGAAATGCACAGACCGTGAAACGCTCATTCTATTTTGTTAGTGAACGCTTCCGCTACGGTAGTGTTTCTTCCAGTTCTAGTGTGCCTTAAACGAGAGGAGGGGTAATGGGGCTGTTTCATTCGCTTGCCCTCTCTGTTCGAGCCAATGGGGACACGAGGTCGTCACATCGGAGCGCGCCAGTGGTGTCTGCTCAAGCTAGTGGCGTCGTTGTTTGAAATGCTGACCGAGGAGTCGGAGTCGAGTGCCAATTCTAGAGGCTTCCGGACTCGCCACGGTGGGTTTCCCTTCAGAGATGGAGCGTGTGAGAAGGACTGTGCTAGACCCTGAACAAGCCTTCGATGAACTGTGAGTGCAACGGGACTGGCGTATTGCATGACCATTTTACTAGTCAGTCTTCTGCCCTTCCGCTCTCTTAAGCCACACGTTGTGACGTGTTCATTATTTTAGGGATTTTAGCAAACACGTTTTGGGATATATAAGTCTATACATATACTGAAAACAGCAAAACCACAGCTATTAGAATGCCATTAATGGAGCGGGGCTGAAATTTGGCATAGGCAGTCATGCCACAGAGAGGGACATTAAAAGTCTATATGGGGTTAATGCGTCTCTTTAATGGGAACGAACCAAGATTTACATGATATAAACGCGCACATGAGCAGTGTATGACCGTCTACCTGTAAAAGGCATACATGTATCTTGGCACACGAATGTGGGAGATATTTGATGAACACGGGGAATGACTACATGTTCACATTAACTTTTATTGGGCAGAGGACATTTTCAGTGGGAGAAAGATAAAGTATTGTAATGCATGATATAGAATTGAGATATTCCTCTCTGAATCTGACATGCATGTCTATGTACTTTTTGTGACTGTAATGCACAGATGCTCTAGGCAGTAAAGTCTATTATTTTACTTTTGCAAGATAACTTGCATGTAATTTGTTCAGAGATGCAAACATGCATTTGTACACTTTTAACTATTCGCGTGGCATAAAGCAATGTCCATGTGAAACCTCCAGCTATGTAGTTAAGTCAGAATTGAAGAAAGCATATCCTGTTTTAAAGAAGTGAGAAATTGCGTAAATTTGCTTCTAAAATATCGTTATTGTTGACAGCATGTTGATTTAATAGCTGCTATTTTGTATGCCGATATTAAACACCGCTGCCTAGGCTGCTTCACCTCTGATGTATTAGCCCCACTCTCATACTTGAGAGCCATAAGCAAGTATTTTGCATTTCCTTGCCTAAAAGTTCTCATTGTCTTAAGTTATTGTGCATGTGTCTCTTTTCAGGGTCTTCTGCTTTCTTCACACGAGGAAGCTGTGTACCTGTGGTGCGATCCAAGTTTTAGTTTCAGTGCCATATATTTTCTTTTGATGTTATAGTGCAAAATATCTATAAGATGGCCACGTAAAAGGTGTTTGAGCAGCATTAGATGCTCAACTGCTTTGAGAGGGAGTCTCTGGCACTTTTCCTAGGGATTTTGTACTTTACGTATTCTTGCTTAATAAAAATGTTCCGACTTTAAATAGACTTGAGAGCAGATTTTATTTAACAGGAAACTGCATTCCTTGGCTGTTTGCTATTTGATTTGTTGGATGCATATGAAGTGAAAAACAACTACTTGGGATCCAATAAAAAAAGTGTCATGTTATTCTTATAATTGTGACCAAGTTATGTTTATGGTGAGTTAGTCAGCTTATACACTTACTGCTATGTGAAGATGAATCCTCATGTATGTTAGTGCTCTGCAGGGACTCTGTAACTTCATGGACATGCACCAAAATAAATGACAAATATCATTGCACCTCGAAATGTGAAATGAATACTCGAGATTTCATTTGTAAATCACACGTGGTCCTCTAAGACCGTTTGATCAAGAGCAACGTGTCATAGCTGCCAAGGTTTTAGTTTTCGTATGTGTGATATTCCCATGTGTGTAGTGCATTTTGTGTGTGATATTTCCAGTCTTATGAGTGACACTTTATTGTGAGTGAAATAGCACTGTTACATCCATGTCAAGATATCATTTTTATGTTTCGCCTGCACAGTGCTTGCGCTATTACTGTGTTCGTTCACTTTTGTGTGGAACTTTTTCATTTATGATTCTTCTACTAAAGCTGCTCACACTGTTTAAGCCCCATTCAATGTCAAGATAAGATCTCTTCCCATGGAAAAGGCAAACCGCTTCTAACAGCATGCTGGAATGCTTTCTTTTTATTACCTATTTAAGGCTTTAGCCTTAGAATGTTGGTGGCATTTCCTACTCATACCTCAGTGCTTTACTTTTTAGGCCTTACTGGATGAATTTTTTTCTACTAAATCTATTTGGTCATTATGATAACATTGTAAATGTTGAAATAAACATTACATGTTAAAAATAAAGTTTATGTAAAAGAGCTAAGCTATATTTTGCTACTAACCCGGCAGCCACATGTGCAGTTACCTTGCAGACAACAGGGTCATCATTTGAATGGTGCAGTGGCACTTGGCCCAGAAGTTGTCAGAACTCCTCTATACATGCAATATTGCTATATTTGACTACTAAGCAGGCAGTCGCAATTGCAGTTACCTTGCTGTTAATAGACTTTATTTGAATGGTGCAGCAGGTGCGGTTGCACCGGGGCCAACGCTCTAGGGATCCTTCTAAACCCAGATTATTGCTAAATTGTACTACTAAAGACAGTCACAAGAGCATTTATCTAGCGGGCAATGGGTCATTATCTGAATGGTGCAGCAGGTGCAGTAGCACCAGGCCCAAAAGTTGTCAGAACTACTCTAAAACCATAATATTGCTATATTTGACTACTAAACAGGCAGTCACAATTGCAGTTTACCTTGCAGTTAAAAGCAACTTGGTTTGAATGGTGCAGTGGCACAGAGGACAAAAGTTGTCATGACTCCAATAAACACCAACTATTGATATATTTTACTACTAAACAGGCAGTCATAATTGCAGTTACTTGCAGTTTAAAGGGGCATGATTTAAATGGTGCAGTAGGTGCAGTGGCACCAGAGCCTAAAGTTGTCATAACGCCACTAAACACCAAATATGGCTATATTATATTTTACTACTAAATAGGTAGTCACTAGTGCAGTCATCTTGTAGGCAACAGGGTAATTATATGAATGATGCAGCAGGTGCAGTGCCACTGGGCCCAAAAGTTGTCCGAACTCCTCTAAACACCTAATATTGCTATATTTTACAAATGAACAGGCAGTCATAAGTGCAGTTCTCTAGCAAGCACTAGGGTCATGGTTTCAATAGTGCAGCAGGTGCAGTGGCACCGGCACCAACAGCTCCATGCACTCCCACTAAACACCTAATAATACTATATTTTATTCCTAAACAGACAACCGCAAGTGTAGTTACCTTGCAGACAACAGGGTCAATATTTGAATGGTGCAGCAGGTGCAGTAGCACCATGCCCAAAGGTTAGAACTCCACTAAAAACATATTGCTATATTTCTCTACTAAACAGGCAGTCACAATTGCAGTTAAGAGGCTTTATTTGAATGGTGCAGCAGGTGCAGTGGCTCTGAGGCCAAAAGCTCTAGGGATCCCACTAAACTCACATTATTGCTAAATTGTACTACTAAACAAGACTGGCACAAATACATTTATCTAGCTGGCAATAGGGTCATGATTTGAATGGTGCAGCAGGTGCACTACCACCAGGACCAAAAGCTCTAGGCACCCCACTAAACACCTAATATTGCTATATTTTTCTGCTAAACAGGCAGTCAAATCCTTGCAAACAACAGGGTCATGATTTTATTTGTGCAACAGGTGCAGTGGCACCAAGGCCAAAATATGTCATGACCTCCTTGAAACACATAATAGTGCTATATTTTACACATATTGCTATATTTATCTACTAAACAGACAGACACAAATGCAGTTATCTTGAAGTTAAAATGGGCTTGCTTTGAATGGGGCAGCAGGTGTATTGGCACTGGGGCCAAAAGTTCTAGGGACCCCACTAAACTGAGAATATTTCTAAACTGTACTACTAAACAAGCAGTTCAGGGCCTAATGTTGTCAAAACTCCTCTAAACACCAAATATTGCAATGTTAAACTACTAAATAAGCAGTCACAAGTGTATTTTCCTTTGCAGGCACAAGGGTCATGATTTTAATGGTGCAGCAGGTGCAGTGACACCGGTGCCCAAAGCTCTACCCCTCTAACCACCAAATGTTGCAATATTTTACTACTAAACAGGCGGTCACGTGCAGTTACGTTACAGACAATAGGGCCATGATTTGAACGGTGCAGCAGGTACAGTGCCACCGGGGGCAAAAGTTATCACTCCTCTAAACACCGAATATTGTTCTATTTTACAACCAAACAGGCAGTCCTAAGTGCAGTTATCTAGCAAGCACTAGGGTCATGATTTCAATAGTGCAGCAGGTGCAGTGGCATAGGTACCAAAAGGTCTGGGCACCCCCACTAAACAGTTAATATTGCTATATGTTATTCCTAAACAGGCAACCACAAGTGCAGTTACCTTTCAGACAATGGGGTCATGGTTTGAATGGTGTAGCAGGTGCATTAGCATCGGGTCCAAAAGTTATCAGAACTCCTCGAAACACATAATATTGCCACTATTTCAATTATTTCCCTCTTTCATTTTTCAAGATTTTTCTATTACTTACCTGTACTATACCACTAGTAACAGCCCAATATATTGACTGTTTGTACATAAACAAGTCATAACACTTTAACCGACTTTCTGTAATGTTAGAAATAGGAGTCTCTAGTTGGCAAGGGCTTGCACCTTTGTCCGAGTAGTGACCTTTCTTCCTAGTCAGGATAAGGAAGTTAGACTCCTAAAATAACCCCTGCTCACCCCCTTGGTAGCTTGGCACGAGCAGTCAGGCTTATCTCAGAGGCAGTGTGTAAAGCTTTTGCACATAAGTAACAGTAATGCAATGTAAGCACTACAAAAGGACACCACACCAGTATCGAAAAATATCCAACATTTTAAATACTTAAAACCAGAACAAAATGATAAAAATCCTCAATACATTACTTAAATATCTTCAGTTGTCAAAATAACGTTGAAACACAGTTCCTTGATGTCGATAGCTCCGTCCGGGGCAAGCACAGCGTTGTGACCAAACAAATCCAAACAGTTCTGGCTGACCACGGTGTCGCGGGCCAGCTACAGTGTCGGGAAGTTCAGCAAACAGTACACTATAAAGTTTCCCCAAAAGACCATCATACTTAACCCAACTACATTGTTCATATTCTTCATAAATCAAATATTAAAGTACAACAGTGAAGACAAAAAATCATCTCGTTGTCTCTTTTTATTTTCTCGATGCACTTGTCTTTCTATTTTTCTTTTCTCATTATTTCGCGTTTATCAAGAGATAATTTTATTTTTTCTTACATTATTTCATATAATTTCTAAAAAATACATACATGGTAAACAGTTCATAATCATGAATGCATTTCTATAAAGTTAATACAAGAATCAATTCAAGTAAGTTTCAAAACAAGTACATACAACAAAACACCCCTGGATACCATTCGATATACACAATCACACATCAAACATTCATATCATCCAATCTCACTCATACAATAACTGTACACGGTTGAGTTTTATGGGACAGAAAGGGATCTCTGCCTCTAATCCAGTCTGTGTGAAACACGAGACTACGCACTCGGTCGACACGCGTTTCGGTGGGTTTAGAGTTGTAAAAAAACACCTTCCTCAGGACCTATCCAGATGTGACCTTTCATTTCCCAGGGGACCTAAAAATATATAAAAAAATTCACCACCATTGCACTAAAAAAATAGGGTTACAAGTACTCAGTACTAATTCATTATCGACCTCTACAAGGACATTCATATGTGACTGCAGACCATATATCATGGCCCAAACCACAATCATTCCAGAGAAGAACTTTTGGAAAATTTTCACACTGAGACCATGATCTAGCAGTGGTCCCACGGTTTAAGCTCAGCCGAGCTGGAGGCCGCTCATTCCGAGTTCGGGCTGCGGCCCTGTGGAACTCTCTACCTTTAAAGATACGTGCGCTGGATGATCTCCTTTTATTCCGTAGGGCCATTAAGACCTTTTTATTTCCTTAAGTTTGTTAGTTTTTTAGATTGCTGCCTTCCTAGTTGTGTTGTGTTGGTTACCCTGTCAAGCGCCAGGACGCTCCTTTGCTGGAGCAGCTGTGCGCGATACAAATTCCCATAACATACTTTAATATTTGATTTTATGAAGAATATGAGCAATGTCGTTGGGTAAAGATGATGGTCTTTGGGGGAAACTTTATAGTGTTGTGTTTATTTAGTCCCCTCTTTTCCCTGACCTAGAAGAATTACTGAGGGGGTCCCTTTATTCCTAGTTCAGCAAACAGTACCTTTCAGAAATGCACGGTGTCGATTACCTCTTGTTGAGCTTCCGAAAACACTGCGTCTGTTCCAGAGGTCCAGGAGTCGTCAATGTCACACGCGTTAAAGATCGAACTCCTCTCTGGTGAAGTCAGGAGAGCTGGCGTCGGGTGCTATGGTGCAAAGTGCAGCGGTGCACCGTGCGGTGCCCTCGGGTTGCGGTGCGAGCTGCGGCTCAGTGGTGGCATCAGATGGCGTCATCGATAAGACTAGGGTCGAGGTGTGAGATGAAGGCGGTGCTCGTCACGGTGCTGACAAGTCGCGGTGCAAGCAGCAGTAGCGTTGTCGTTGCTGAAGCGCTGTCGTCGGCTGACGAACTAGAGTCGATGGCACCGGCAGGCCAAGGCTGCGGTGCGGGATGAGGCGGTGCGTCGTGTAACCTTACGAGTGGTGCCCTCGAACCACGGTGCAAGCAGCAGCGTCGTCGGGGATACCACGGCGTCGTCGTGAAGCGAGGTGGTGCGGAGTGCGGTGCCTACAGGTCGCAGTGCGAGTAGCGGCTTGGTGGCGGCGTCCACAGGCATCACCGGTGAGACCAGGGTCGTGGTGCCCTCTGCGGTGCCGGCAGTGTTGTCGTATACGGCATCGATCTTGAAGTCTTTGCTGTTCCTGAGACTTCTTGGACAGGGGGTAAGCTCTACCTCAAGCCCTTGGAGAAACTCACAAAGTAAGATTACAGAAAGTTCAGCCTAGTCCTTTCACTGCCCAAGACAAAAGCCGACCACTGCAGGACAACACAGCAGGACAACACAGCAAAGTGGTAATTCCTCCTCACATCTTCTCCAGCTCTTCTTCTTGGCAGTCTTCTTGATCCAAAAGAGTTCTAAATTCTTGGGGTCTGGGCCACAATATTTATGGCAGCAATTCTTTTGTCCTCTGAAGGCAGAGGGTCCTGTACATAGTCCAAACCAGTCTTGGAGCACTTTGTTTACAATAATCCTGCTCTTCCTTTGACAGTGTAGGCTAGGGACATCAGACGCACCACAGGAGGCGGAGCCAGCATTGTGGGAGGCAGGCACAGCCCTATCCAGACCCAGGAGCTACTCCTCCCACCATCTATGTGCAGATAGGTCTATTCAGCTCTGTGCTGACTCACCCTGTCTCCTGGAGTCTCCTCTAGCCCTGGTCACTCACAAACAAGACAGACAATACACAAACTCGCAGAGGCATGCTGGATGGTTAGGCAAGAAAATACCTACTTTCTGAAAGTGGTATTTTCAAACACAGAATGTCAAAACCAACTTCACTAAAATATGTATTTTATCATTGTGAGTTCAGGCATACTAAACTCGAATTTCTACCATATTTCCTGAGTCAGTTAGGATTATATGATGTTATAATCAAACTGCCCACTCCGGCCTATGGGGAACAGGCAGCCTTGCAATAGTGAAAAACGAATTAGGTTGTAATTCACTTCAGGACATGCCACACACACCAAGGCATGTCCTACCTTTCACATACAATGCACCCTGTCCATGGGGGTACATTGGGCCTACCTTAGGGGTGACTCGCATGTAGAAAAGGGAAGGTTTAGGGACTGGCAAGTTTGTGCACTTGCCAAGTCGATCTGGCAGCCCCAGGCTGTGCACAGGCTCTGCAATGGCAGGCCAGAGTTACACTTTACAGACTGTTTGCGTGGGTGGCACCATCCAGTGCTGCAGCCCACCAACAGCATTTGATTTATAGGCCCTGGCACTCGCAGTGCACTTTACTAGGGACTGACACATAAATCAAATAGGCCAATCATGGAAACACCAATCCATAACGCAGTTTACACAGAGAGCATATGCGCGTTAGCACTGTTTAGCAGTGGTAAAGTTCCCAGAGTCATAAAACCAACACAAACAGGTCAGGAAAAAAATAGGAGGAAAAAGCAAAACGTTTGGGGATAACCCTGCAAAAAGGACCATTTCCAACATGTAACTTATATTGTACAACTACTCAGCAAGCTACAACTTTCACCAAACAAAAAGCTTGTTTATAATCGCATAGGTAAAACCTGATGCATTTACCAATGATAGAAATGACACCCTTCTCTCGTATGTGACAGTCCTTCATGCGTGCATTGACCCAGGGGTGCTTTACATATTAAGAATCAGATAAGTCTTTATTTAGCATGAGTAAGTTATATGGTTTGTTCCGAATCACAGAATGTTGAGCCGAGGCCGGGATTCAAGTCTTCTTCTACGGTTCTAAAATAGACAGTTCTGGTTGTTAGGCCACTCTTTTACTGCAGTTTAGACGTACCCAATTCTGGAACGTATTTAGAAGCTTGGTTTAGCTCTTAGACATCCACATTAGTTTGATACTAAGGTTTGAGCCCCCCGCTCAAACCTTAGTTTACATTATTAGGTGGTGGTGTGGTTTTGTGTTTCGGTCTTAAAATCTCTGAAGTTCTTTTGGCTTGGATATTCCACTTCCCAATATATTGAAAAACCTATACCAGACTTTGTACACTAGCGCTATCTTGTGACCTTCGAAAAACAGTACTCAGAGCTCAGCTTTTATGCATCTGTCCAAGCAAAGTGGAAAACTGGAACTACACTGTTCTTTTGCGTGACACTCACAGGCATTGCAGGAACATTAACATTTGTTATTCTAACGCGAGTTGCGTGCCACCTGGCAGGACTGTTATTACTGCTTCCAGCTGGTAATTCCTTCCTGGAAAAAATTAAATTAGAAGTCAAACAGACCAGAATAAGAGATAACTATGTGGAACATTATTTTCCATGTCAAATTCTACATAGTGTTATAGAATAGGGTCTGTTTAATGCTCCTGTTCATCTTCTCCTCTGAGTAAACAGTAATGATAAAGTGTTGAGTTGTTACTGGGAGTCGCCTAGGCCTGTGATGTTGGGGGGAGCTGCTTGAGCTCCCTGTGGTGTCACTGGTGGCTATGTGGGGTGCTGAATAGTGCACTGCTGGGCATGGGTGTTGTCAGTGGCGTATTCTTTGTCAGCCTATGTGTGTGTGCTCGACTGACTGTGCCTCTGGCCTGTCTGTGATCTCTCCCTCTCCAGCATTGCTGCTGTGAGTAATGGGAAGAGAATCAGGGGGCACTGCTTGCTCTAGGTGGGATATGTCTTTCTCAGTCCTCTTCCTCTGCCCCAGGGCAGTTGGGTCTGAGGGGCACGGAGCTACGAAACTCGGATTAAAGCATATGGAGTCTAGGGAAACCTTTAAAAGCTTCCCATCTGTGATTCTGGGGAGGGTCAGACAGACACTGGGGTGCATCTCTTACCACAACCCTTTTCTGTGCAACTTCCTGTCTGTTATTTAACGGGTGGAGATTTGCAACCTGTATAAGCAGATGTCAGGACCCCATTCAGAGGGTAACAAAGCAAGGAGGAGCTTCTTGGCCCAACAGTAGGGGCTGGGTCCTATTACTCCGGAGGTCCTGGGGTCCGAACTACTATGGATCCTGAGCATCTAGACCAAGTACCCCTTTAGCACCATACTGTCAGTGGTAACGCAGGTCTAGCTGTCCTGGGCTTCTCCGGGGGTGAATTCTCGCTTACAACTCAAAATGCGTTAAGCAGCAATAAATGTCCAGTCAAATACTTGTTTTCATGAAAAAAGTATTTATATACAAACACATAGTAAAATGTGACATTCACAAACCATACATACACAGTCCCTTGAGGTCAGGGCTCTAGTATTTTTATAGGCCGTTCCCTGAGTACCACTCTCCTCTCAATAGCAGTAGTGGTAGTTCCCCATTCACTAAAGGGGTCAGATTGAGCCCCACTAGTAGTCAATCTCCAGAGTCCCACTCCTAATTAAGGTCAAATGTTCTTGAACATGAGACTGGCAAGTTCCCCCTGGGCCACGTGGTCCATAAGTTAGTCTTACCTGCACCTGGAGTCTCTGAGTTTGCCCCCTTCACAGGCACTGAAGATAAAGCACCTTTCTCTGGTAAGTTACATTCACACGTGCTCGAGAGGGGCAGCGGTTTGGTGTTCTCGAGTTCCTCGCAAGAGGTCCTATGGAGGTTGTCGCCTGGGGTCCTCTGCTCCTCCAGTCCCGGTAAGCTTCTTAGTATCCAGCCCACAGGTGGGACTGAAGGGGTCTTAGTACTCATCCTTAGTCGGAGCTTGGGCTCTCTCGGGTCACTAGTGCGGCCTCCTCCTCACGACGACTGTTGCGACCAGACTGTGGTCCTTGCTCTGTCCCCCCCCATCCTGGCATATGGGGGTCTTTTTATTGTCCATTTCTAGACACCAAATGTGGCTTGGAGTTTCAGGGCTAGATGTACGACCATTGGATTTAGCGCCTCACAATTTGTCGCAAACTGCGAGGCGCTAAATCCAATGTACAACAGTGTCTCAGACACTGTTTGCGATTCCCAATGCGGTCGCAAATTGTAAGGGTCATGAATATTAATGAGCCAATTTACGAGCCCATTGGGAATGACTGGCCCTCCCAGACCACCATGTCTGGGACTGCTTTTCAATAAAGCAGGTTGCAAAAAATGCATCCTGTTTTCCTTAAAGGAAAAGTGGAGGCATTTAAAAAAAAAAAAAATGAAACGTTTTTGTTTAATTTGTAAGGGCAGGTAGTGGTCCCTGGGACCACTACCTGCCCTCAAAGAATATTTTTAGAGCCAGTCACAAAGGAGAAGGGGTCCTCTTCATATTTGTGACTCCATTACCACCCTCTAGAAGAGGGTGGTAATTTGTGAATGTTTTGCAACTGCAATTGCGGTCACAAAACCTTGATACATGGCTGGGACACTGTTAGGAAGGGACCGCCCCTTCCTAATAGCGGGTCGCAAAACACTATTTTGTGAGTTGCATTTGTTTTGCGACTCACAAAATAGTGTTTGTACATTGACAATGTAGGTTTTTGCATGAACAAATGGGTCGCACACCCATTTGTGCATGCAAAAGCTGGTTGTAAATCTGTCCCTGAGTATTTAAAGTTCTGTTAGGGGCAGCTTCCTTTTGTAGTATCCTCCCCCCTGGCCTGCCTCCAGAAAGCAATCTGTCACACCTGGATGTCAACCACAGTCAAATGTATATCAAAAGGTTATCCCAGGGCATCAATCCTACTCTTTATGATTGTCTTATCAGCCTCTTCCTTATCATCCCTTTCCTGAGATGTTCGAGGACTCCCTTCCTAGAGGCCTTTCTCTGAATCACAGAGCACCCTTTGGAGTCTTCTGAAGAGCCGGTCTCTCCCTTCCTATGCATATCTTTCTAGCCAGCAGTGGCCAAGATGTGTCCAGCGCTGCCCAAAAGTCCCAGATTCTGTCTAGATTTTCAGTATGTCCACAAAGAAGATATTTACATACATTTGCATAAAGTAAACTAAGAACTGATAATCTGTAATGTACGTTTCCTACAGTGTCCAAACCCATACGGAGAGAGGGAGACTGGAAATGTTAACAGTTAGGTTTCACACCATCTTTTGCGGCCCTTTTTGAATAACGCCATAAATTATGAGCCGTATCAGAAATTGACAGTTGTTCCACGATAAATTCAATTGCAATATTTGGTTAGTATTTGCTCTACATGCAGGTTTGTATCATAAAGGCATTACATTGACAACTGACCCATTTCTAAAGGCCTGCCTTATAGGCCATTTCCAGAACCATAAACCTTTTTCTAGAACCTTGAAAACTTTTGATGAGTTCTCCCCCATAGGATACACCAAGCCAACATCGCTCAGAGGTCGGACTATCATCCTCTTATCTTTAGAACACTCTCCAGAATGTTCTGGCTTATGTTCCCATAACTGTTCAATGCTACCAGCGTACTGAAAATCATAAATCCTTGGCTTATTTCTCTCTGAATCTTGGGATCCGACTTATTTACAAGGAGCAAATCTACTGAAAATAGTTCACTTCAGTGCCAGGGACTACTATGACAATATGTGCTTTTTGAGAGCAAAAAAAAAGTTTTATGTATTTTTATTTAACCCCTTCGATGCTGGCCCGTTTTCGCCGCTTTGCGGTAAACAAATGAACAGGGCGGGCCGTGACAAACCCCAGCCGTCATCCGCACACGAGCACCGCGGAGCGTGACGGCTGGGGTTCGTCACCAGCATGCAAGGGGTTAAATATTGTCGAGGGCCTAGCTGCTCCCACAATAATGTTTAATAAAAACCATGGCAGAACAGGCATTGACAAAGCCAAAAGAATGGCATCCTCTTCAGACTGATTTGACCAGTATTTTTATTTTTTGTGCTGTCTGATGCCTAAGCCCGCCATAGTCACCTACATTTGTAGGTCGAGCATACCAGACAACTGCATCTGGTTGTGAAAAACATATTATGGGCTTACTAAAAACATACATGGGGTTTGAGCCATTGTTTGATTTTCTGTCACTCATTTACCTGCTTCTTAGTCATGTCCCACCTTGATATTCTTGTTTTTATCACTCACAATGAACATAGGCTTTTTTCCATTTCTTTTGTTTAGCGGTTTTCTATGCTTCCAGTGCCTGCTTTACAATCACCATTTTTTTTTCTTTTTAGTTAAGCCCTCCACAAGAGTGCATGTGTATTCCAGCTGCCTCCTTTGTGAATTTCCCTCTCCCCTCCACCCCGTATTGCTCACTGCTTCTGCCTATGACGCTTCCAGGTTGTGATTGCTCTCGAGTTCTCCTGTACGCTTCAAAAAATGCTTTTACACATAAGCAAATAAAAAGGAAAAAAAGCAGCCTGGACATTTTCTAGGTGCATGCATGTATGTTTCGTGCACTCACCTACAAAATGATGTGGACTGCTGCGTGATAGCCTTTTTCTGGTTTAGCCATACTGCACAGCATTGGGGATGCTGTGCAGCATGGATAAACCCCATTGACCATGGCAAAATGTCTCTAAGGTAGAGGTGAGTTCTTGTGGGCTTAACATGGGAGCGTTTATAGTGATGTGTTTATATTGATTCGTTTTGATTTATTGCTGGTGGGCTCAGGCATCTGCTAGTCGGATGTTTGAAGGGGGTTGCAGTACTGAGGCAGGTGGTTATGCTTTAGTTGAGGAAATATGATTGTGGTTAGATACCATGCTGCCTTATCTGTGGTGACTTGTAATGGTCTAGCAAAAATACCAACTAGGACTTTGGCTCACAAAATTAATCAACACTATTTGATTGTATACTTTGGTTGGCCACAACTTGCAACTTAATATCACCCCTTTGCAAAGCAATCCCGTCTCTCATCTAAATGTAAAATGGGGCTTTGGGAGGTGCGGCCGACCAGCGGGAGGCCTGCTCCTCCCGGCGGGGGGTTTGGGCCGGGGGGAGCATCCAGCACCTCAGTTGGGCTGGTTGATGCTTTGTGGGCTATCTTTGGGCTGGGGGCATATTTAGCCGGCCATTTTAGGGAACTACCCACCATTTTGGTGGTAGTGACCCAGTAGCCGGTTGTGGGGTGTACTGGGGGCTTATTGCTTTTGGGCTTATTGCTTTTCTTGCCTTTGGCTTCTTGCTTTGTCTTTTGGCCTGTGATGGTGTGGACTGTTTGCGGTGCGCGGAGTTACCTGCTATCTTGTGTGCCTTCCTCATCAGTGATGGCGCGTTTAGAGGATTCCAGGGTAGTGGAGGCCCTCCGCCTCCTCGAAGATACCGGCCGCATGGACATCCTGCGGCCCAGGGTAAAGGTGAGGCCGCGGCGGCGGTACTTGCTGCGGAGCTGCCGCTTGTGCGACAGAGGCTGGGGGGAAGGAGGGGAGCACGCCGGGGACGGTGTGAGGCACGGCCGCATGGCAGGAGCGTCAAGCGAGAGAATCGTTGCGGGGCGCGTTGGCAGAGCCTGAAGGGACGCGAAAGGGCACCAAGGCGAGGGCAGGTGGGGGATGCCCCCACACAGGAGAGTGACAGGGGGCATCACACCTCTTGATTGACAGCTCAGGGGAAGAGGAAGGGGAAGGCGGGGCTGAGGAGGGTGCTGGATATTCACGGGGGCTGGGAATCTGGGGGGACAAGTAGGCCGCAGACCCCTGGGGTGGGGCCAGGAAGGAGCGAGCAGGTAGTGTGGCATGAGGGGGGTGGGGGGAGGGATTTGGCCGAAGGGGGGCGGGGGTGGCTCCGGGTTGGCGGATCTCGGGGCCCGGGCCGGTGCACACTGAGATGTCTAGGCCCGGGGGGGTGCAGGAGGACTGGGGTGGTCGGGGCCAGTAGGGGTGGATGGGAGAGTCGGTGGGAGCACCTGGGCAGAGAGGGAGTGCGGGGTTTTGGGGTAGGGGGAGGGCGTTTCCGTGCAACGGGAGTTGGGGACCCTGTTGTGGAGCGACGGGGAGGAAGAGGGGCCTGCTGGGGGGTGGGGCTTGCGGGTGCGGGAGGGGTTCTGGTGGCATGGCGGGATACCCCTTCGCGTCGGGGGGGGGGGGGGAGTCATTCGTCAGGGTGGTGAGAGGGGCGTGGGTGGATGCGGGTGGATCTGGCGGGGTGGGGGAACATTTTAACCCCGGCATGCTGGACTCCACTTATTTTTCCCGACGGGAACGTGTGGCGAGGTGCTCGGGAGAGCAGCTCCAATCCGCCAAGGGGATGGGCCAGCTCTGCCTTATGAGGGCGGTCGCGCTCCCACGAGGGACCGGACGATGGCGTCCTACGGGAGGCGGGGCGGTAAGTCCCTGCCAGCCTCACACCGAAGGGTCAAGACTGGGGCGGAGGTCCATCAGTGGTGATCGGAACCCTGAAGAGTATCATGAGAAGAGGAGAAGGGAGAGTGTGGATTTGGGGGAACTGCTACATACTTGTAGGGAAAGGGCAGGACTGAGCCGGCTGGCGCCCATGGAGGGCGGCCGATGGCAGGATTTGGAGGGTGTCACAGGTTTGGACCAGGATGAAGAGATGTCCCAGCTGGAAATGAAATTAAATGAAAAATTATATTTATATAGCGCGTACATACCCGAAGGCCTCGCAGCGCTTGAACTGAATAATGTGGTGAGCAAATAACAGGATTTAACACATTTTAGCAAACAGGTGAGTTTTTAATGTTTTCCTGAAAACCATCCGGTCACTAATCTCCCGCATGTTCGGCGGGAGCGAGTTCCACATCTTTGCCGCCATATGTGAAAAAGCCCGACCTCCCCAACGAGCCTTATTGACTTTAGTTGTAGTGGCAAGATGCAAGACGCTGGAGCGAAGGGTTCTCGATGGAATGTAGGGTGTAACCAGAGAGCGCAGGATAGCTGGGCCTGTTCGGTGAAATGCTTTGTGCACAATGCACATAGCTTTGAAGTGCATTCTGGCAGCTATTGGGAGCCAGTGGAGTTCTTTTAAGGCCTTCCTTGCTGATTGCCAGCGGGGGATGCCAAACAAAAGTCGAGCAGCACAATTTTGTGTGACTTGGAGTCTTGATCACTGCTACCGGGGCTCCCAGATATAACGCATTTCCATAATCCAGGCGGGAGAGTATTAAGGCCTGAACCATGATTCTCCTCGCCTGGAAAGGAAGCAGAGGGAGGATCTTCCGGAGCATTCTCAACAGTCCAATACAGATGGAAGCAGTTTTGGTGGCCTGCACAGAAAAATCTAATGCTTTATCAAGCCAGACTCCAAGGCTCTTGATGTAGGGTTTTGGTGAGGGAGGAGAACCAAGACAGGCGGGCCAGATGGAGACCAGAGTGGTCGGTGCGAGATTGCCCAGTAGCATAATCTCTGTCTTCTCCCCGTTGAGTCTGAGACATGAGGAATGCATCCACTTGGCTACAGCCTCTAGACAGGGCCCCAGGGTGTTGGATGAACCCTCTGTGTGATCCAAAGAGACCACCAGTTGGGTATCATCCGCGTAGGTGATAATACGCACACCGAAGGGCTGAACTATCCCTGCCAGAGGACTCATGTAGACATTAAAGAGCGTGGGGCTCAGGGCCGAGCCCTGAGGAACCCCACAGCTCAGTGGATGTTTCAAGGATACTACCTCGCCCTCAAACACCTGGAAGAAGCGCTCATCCAGGAAGGAGGTCAGCCATTCCAGGGCCGCGCCCGACACGCCCATGCCACTTAGACGATGTAATAGTGTGGCATGGTTAACCGTGTTGAACGCGGCACTGAGATCTAATAGTATAATGGCCGCCTTCCCTCCCCGGTCCAGCACAGATCTAGTTTCTTCCGTTACCGCCAGTAAAGCGGTTTCGGTGCCATGTTGAGGGCGGAATCCCGTCTGGGAGGCACAAAGCAGACCATTGGACTCCAAATAATCTACCAGGATGTTATTGATGTGTCTCTCCAACAACTTACTCATCCAAGGGAGAAGGGAGATAGGGCGGAAGTTGGCCAAGTTGTTCTGATCTAATGTAGGCTTTTTGAGAAGGGCCCTAACCATCGCACATTTCCACTGGGCAGGGACCAAGCTGGAAACAATGGACGCGTTTAAGATGTCTAGGATGACAGGACATATGGCCTCGCTGACTTTAAGGAGGGTCTGGGGAGGTGCAGGATCATTGGGAGATCCTGAGGTGACTTTAGAAAATATTTTCATCAGTGTGATGGAGTCAAGAAGAGGGAACTCATCGAGCGAACAATGGGCTGGGGCATCCGCTTTAGGGCCAGCAGTGGTAACCAGCTCCTCTACATCAGTGGGGAAAGAGGAATAGATGGCCTGAATTTTCTGAGAGAAAAAGGTAGCCAAATTGTTGCATCGAACGAGCGCACCAACAGAGGATAAGCACTCAGGAGGGGGGGAGATTAATGACTTTGCTATTTTGAATATTTCTTTGGGGGAGTTTGCAGCTAAATTGATTTTAGAGTCATAAAATTGGATTTGTGCAGTTTTTAATTCACTCTTATATGATTTAATAGCCGCTCTATACTCGGTTTTCTTGGATTGTGAATATTCTCGCCTCCAAGCTCTCTCCAATTTACGACACGATTGTTTCATGGTTCTGAGGGCGGGGGAGTACCATGGGGCTACTTTAGATCGTTTTATGGAGTGCAGAAATTCTTTTGGAAGGACCTGGTCCAGAGTATCAGTAATCCAGTTGTCATAGTTAGAGGTGGCTATACTGGGGTTCATTGATTTGGAAGGTAAATGGTCATCAAGAGCCAGTCTCCATTCAGAAAGAGGCAGTGAAGCCCATTTCCTACCCCAGTGCTTATTCTTATTTTGTGGCGTAGGAGGGATGTTAGTGGGCCACATAAAGGGTACTAAATAGTGGTCAGTCCAGGGCAAAGGTATAGGAATTTCCACTGTTAGACTGTCAAGATGACTAAAAATATGGTCCAAGAGGTGGCCTTTACTGTGCGTTGGATGAAAACCTTTTTGCAACAGATTAATGGCTTGCAGATTAAGTCGAAGACCAGTAACTGTTGCATCCTGGGAGTCATCCAAATGCAGGTTCAGGTCGCCCAGCAGCGTAAAGTTTGCTGCCGGGAGCATCTGATTAGCGGCCACATCTGTCAGCTCAGTGATAAAGTTATTCAACGGGCCCGGTGGTCGATAAACTAATATACCAGAAAAAGTGGATGTTGGGGAGAACTCCAGAGTAAAGTAAAAACTTTCGCATGCTCGCATAGCCGGGGAGGAAATGCGGCATCGGAAGATGTCTCTATATATGATGGCCAACCCTCCGCCTCTACGTAGCTTACGATCTAGTCGTTTTAGGGTGTAACCATGAGGAATAGCCCATACTACAGTAGGATCCATTTCCAGCTGGAGCCACGTCTCTGTTATAAAGAGGGCGTCAGGATTGAGTTCCTCGATCAACATGGCTAATTCGGTACAGTGTCTAGGTAATGACCTGCAGTTAAGAAGGAACATTTTCCGATCATGTCTGGTAGGATGTATTAGTGTGCTCGAGGTGGACAGAGCCCAGGTGCAAATTTTACAGTGGGCCATCGGATTGGTCGGAAGGACCGAATGTAGACATGAAGGGTTAATGCTAGATCTTAAAGCCAACAGAGAAGAAGCGCTATATGTAATGCGAGGCCCTACCATGATACTCGTTGGAAGCAGAGCGCCAGACGCGTCTAGACGCGGACTGGCGCAGACTGGCTTCTCTTTGGCGCCTCTTCGGCGCTACTGAGGCGCTCCCGCTGCGCGTCACCGCTGCGCGGCAGGACCGAAGTTTAATAGATTAAGGGACAGTAGAAACTAGAGCGTCACCCTCCTAAAGATGGCCGCCCTGCGTGGAGTGATCAGGAAGTGAGGACGCTTTTCCTCCCTCCACAGCAAACAGCATGAATTGCTGCGGTGGACCGGGGAGTCAGCGTGTAGGTAAGGCAGAAATTCAACAGTATTAAAATACAGTCAATAACACAATTTTAAAATAACTGCTAGCAGAAATGCGAGTTTCCTGCCAAGCGCTAGCACAACGATGTTCTTAGTTCAACAATTTGTGCACGAGTGCACTGAGCCCTTTAGTAGTCAGAGGGACAGTGGAAACTAGAGCGTCACCCTCCTAAAGATGGCCGCCCTGCGTGGAGTGATCAGGAAGTGAGGACGCTTTACCTCCCTCCACAGCAAACAGCATGAATTGCTGCGGTGGACCGGGGAGTCAGCGTGTAGGTAAGGCAGAAATTCAACAGTATTAAAATACAGTCAATAACAACACAATTTTATGATGAGGACAGCACAGAGGCGGGGGAAATTCGGGAGGGGCTGGACAGGATGGGGGGAGGGGAGTAATGCTGTTCCTAGTGTTTTGCAGGCACAAAAGAGGTGCAGAGCGGAGAGGGTGGCGGCCCCCCCTGCTCAACTGGTTAGGCGGCGGGATCTGGTGCGGACGCCGGCCTTGATGCCAGGTAAGGAAGGTTGCGGAGCGGAGACCGGTTCGGACAGGGCCCAACGGGGTAAGGCGTCAGTGGGGACGGATGCTAAAGGAGGGGAAGAAGGGGTGCGCCTTAATAAAGGAACGTATGTGAGGGACACTGGGTGGACGTGGACAAGGCGGGCGTCGGCGGGTCCGGGGATGCTAAGACGGAAGGGGGAAGCTAGAAGGGTAAAGAAGGGAAAGAGTCACAATATACTGGTGCGCAACCTACCTTATATGGGCATTACAAAACCCTTGGGGGCGCACTTGTCGCTGGCCACCAAGGAGAAAATTTGGAAAGGGGACTATGTGGATATTTTGAAGCTCTTGCACCGTGAGCTGAAGGCGAAGGAGGGGTCGAAGGAGGAGGAACAGGAGCTGGCTAAGTGACCAAAGGTCCCTCTGAACATAGAAAACTGGTCGTCGGGCTTTTTGATATTCGCCAGCGTGTACTGTGAGAAGTACCCGGATCGGGCAATCACGCTTTTAAAATATATGGACGTGTTCCGGCGGGCGCAGGTCACGTATGGGCGATATGCGTGGTCGTATTATGATGAAGAGTTACGAGCACGCTTGGCGGCGGACCCAGTGGTGAAGTGGGGGGACTTGTATCAACAGACCATGGGGGGGGGGGGCATAGTTTGGTAAGACGATCCATACGGCCAGCATGCCTACCGCTAGCGCATCGCCCCTTTCTGGCCCGCCCCACCCGGGGGTGGGGGGGCAGGGAGAGGGTGTCGCTACTGCCACGGTAGGAGCATGTTGGGACTACAACAAAGGCACGTGTGCCAAACAGTACTGTTGATTTCGGCATGAGTGCTCCAAATGTGGGAACCGACACCCTGTGGTGCACTGCTGGGGAGTTGGGGGCGGTAATTGGTCAGCAGCCAGCGACGTCGGGCACAAACCGGGCAGGGGAGAAAAATGGGGGCAGGGGGTACTGGGAAAAGGCTCATACGCCGGCTAAGCAGAACCGGCTGGAGACCCTCCTAGCGTCTTATCCACGGACTGAATACGCGAGTGTGTTACGGCGGGGGTTGCGGGAGGGTTTCCGGCTGAGGTACAAGGATTGTCAGGTGGGCGGAGACTTTGAAATCAGTCAATGTGACAAGGCGGTGGTACGGGACAAGTTGTTCAAAGAGGTGCGAGAGGGGTGGATGGCGGGCCCCTTTCGGGAGGCGCCCATTCGGTATTTGATTATCTCTCCTATCGGCGTGGTGCCGTAGAAGGAGCCGGGGCAATATCGCCTGATTCAGCATCTGTCGTGGCCGGAAGGGACGTCGGTATCTACTTTATATCGGCGGAGCTGTCATCGGTGTCTTACTCTTCCGTGGATGTGGCACGGCGGCTAATGGCGTCGGTAGGGGCGGGTGACCTCCTGGCGAAATGCGACATTAAGTTGGCATTCAGGCTGCTACCGGTACATCTGGAGGTTCACCAGCTGTTGGGGATCCAGTTTGAAGGGGACATATTCATGGACAAAGCGTTGCCCATGGGGTGTTCGATCTCATGCGCCTTGTTTGAGCGCTTCAGAACCTTCTTGCAGTGGGCTTTTTACTGGCACACAGGCAATGAGACGGTGACGCACTACCTGGATGACTTCTTCTTGGTGGGACGGCCTGGTTCGGCGGACTGCCAGCAGCAGCTGGACGGTTTTACAGAACTCATGGGCTACCTGGGTGTGCCCCTGGTGCCAGAGAAGACGCAGGGTCCCAGTACGGTGCTGTCATTTCTGGGAATAGAGCTCAACTCCGTGGCCATGGAAGCATACCTGCCAGAGGACAAGAAGGTGCATATGATGGCATTGGTGGACAACATGTTGAGGAAACAGAAGGTGACAGTGCAGGAGGTCCAGGTTCTTCTGGGGCATTTGAACTTTGCATTCCGCGTCGTGTGGGTGGGCCATACTTTTTGCAGACGCCTGGGTTTGACGCTGTCCGGACTAACGTTGCCACATCATCACCTGCGATTGTCGGCGGCGACGAAGGAGGACCTGCGCATGTGGCGGGCCTTCTTGGAGCGCTTCAATGGTGTGCCCATGGCGCCCCACGAGGACTGGGAATGGGATGTAACCATCTCGTCGGATGCGGCAGGGTTGGGCAGTTTCGGTCTGTACTGGCGGGGGATGTGGTGCGCGGAGGAATGCCCGCCGCATTGACAGGGCGGGGGGGAGGGCATCGCGTTCTTGGAGCTCTTCCCGCTCGTGGTAGCGGTGGTGGTGTGGGTGCGAGAGGTAGCGCACAAACGGGTGATTTTCAAAGTGGACAACATGTCGGTAGTGCAGGTCGTCAATAGGCAGTCGGCTCAAGTTGGTGAGGGTGTTTGTACTGCGATGTTTGGAACTTGACATTTTGTTTCAAGCCCAACATGTGCCAGGGGTGGACAATGACATTGCGGATGCTTTGTCTCGCTCACAGTGGCAGAGGTTCCATGGGCTAACCACGGAGACGGACGAACGCAAGACGCCGGTGCCGTTGGGGCTGTGGTCATTGGGAGAGACTGGGTCGTACAACTGGTAAGAGCGTCGGTGGCCGTTTCTACCTGGAGAGCGTACGAGCAAACATGGCGGGAATTTTTGGAAGGTGGGGCAGTGCGGCAGGACGATCACTGGGTACGGGGTGAACAAGTGGTGCAGTTTGTTGCGATTGATGGACAGGGGGCTGTCGAAAGCGACGATTGCCGGCAAGTTGTCAGCTGTCTCTTTCATGCGGAAGTTGTGTGGGGTTACGCGCCGTCTGAGGGGGAACTGGGAGCGCGTCTGTTGGAAAGTTGGGTGTGGGAGAGGGGTGCCAGGGTTAGTCAGCACCGGCCCATCATGGCGGGTATGCTCGTAGGTTTGATACAGCTTTTGCCGACTATTTGCCACAACCGTGAGGATACCATTCTGTTTTCCACACTCATGTCGTGGATGAAACACTAATTGATTGTATACTTTGGTTGGTCACAACTTGATATCACCTTACAGCAAAGCGATCCCGTCTCTCATCTAAATGTAAAAACATGTAACACGTGACAGTCTTGCACATCAGGCTTATGGCCACAAATGTTGCAGGGGGTGCGCATAAGCATGCCAGAACTTGGAACTCGCACACAAACCTCTGCTGGAAGTTTGTTTTTATACCTCACAGTGAGACCTCTTTGTCTCTGGGTAATAAGGTTCAAGCTGCCACATACAGGAAATAAAATACAATTTAAGGAAAAATAGCGCAGCAATGAGAAGTAGATAAGCTCAGATGGAAACAATGCAGTTAGGACTAAAATTATTTCAGTCACTGGAGTTGCTTGTGGGTGTGTTCACACTCGCCCTCCACTGCACCTCTCAGACGTGCCAATATTCACTCTCACACAAAGACATGCCTCGCTCCCATCCTCACGGGGGTTTAAGATCCCTCAGAAGCCCACGGATAGTCTGGGTCTGGCCTCTGCCCCGCCAAAGTATAGCAACTGACAGTGAGTGGATGAATAACAGAATGAACCGTGCCAGCGGCTGTGGGCAGGAAGGGCTCCTGGCCCAGGACATGATTGACACTTCTCTGGTCCTAACACTGACCTTTTCATCGCCGCTACGTAAAGCCCACAGCCAATCCCAAACACGTCCTCCCCACTCGCTATTGTAACCCTAAGCTTACACCTAGCTCTATAAGCAGTCCCCACTCACTGTGACTCCCCCAAACACCCCCCTTGCACAGGCACTCCTCACTCACTACATTCATCTGTCCCCCGACAACCGCTTCCCATATGCACCTCCACTGAATATCGCCCCGCCCATGTTCCCATTCGCTCACGTAACTCCACCCAACAGTACTGCCTGTTCACTGTGAGAAGCCCCCCTCTCCCCCCAACAATGCTCCACGCTGTCAGAACACCACATGCCACAGGCATGACTCCACTCGCAGGCTCCCACAGGCTCTCCCAGCTCCCCAGTATAACCCTGCATTTTCAACCCACGCACACACCACTCTCTCTGCCTAGCTCATCTGACACTGTGCCCCACACAACTGCTCCAAGTGAGCTCCCACTCGTTGTCACACCCCGCACCACACGGATGCCTCCGCACACCACACATGCTCCTCACTCAACTTTAACTTCACCTGAGACACCGACACAGCTCCACAACCCTAGCCTAACCCTCCACTCACACCCATCCCCCACACACCACAGCCACTTCCCACCCATCGCACTACTGTTCAACATCTGCACACCACACACACACACACATATATATTATATATAAAGCCCTGAATATTTTTGCCAGGTAAACAATTCAACACCCATTGGGTAAAACAAGATTCAAAATTCAAAAACTTGTATTTCTTTTGTGTTGGTGGTGTGACATTCATACGCCACATTCTGACGCTGTGCTGAGAAATACTTATTAAAAGTGATAGGGTTTGAGCATGGCTATTCTTGCCCCGCCACCACCCTGGAGATAGTGCCATTCGTGACCTAAAAGGCAAGTCAGTTGTCACGTGACCCCTCGATGTGGCCCAGATTCCCAAAGATACAGCAACATTATAGTCTATTAAATCAAACACAATCTAGGCTCTCTGCTTTCACTTTGTTCAAATTTGCCAATACGTGGCTATTTTTCTCTCCTTTATACTTCACACGTGAACGCTTTGGTTTTCCTCTTTGTGCATAAGGGTGGAGCCAGAGGGCAGGCTGACGCCATATGAAAGTTGGGGTGGGCGGAATTTGCGTAATCGCGTTACGCAAATCTCTGCGAAACGGTAAAAAATCTCAGCGAACATGCAGAAACTCCGCAAACACGCGGAATTGCTTGTTCGCGATGCTTTTTTACTGTTTGCAATAGCTGTTTGTGTGCTCGGGGGGAAATATCTTGCTAACACGCATTTGAGAACAGGAACAAGCAAAGAATTTTCGCGATGTTGCGGAACGCAGAATTTTGGACAATTTTGCGTTCTCCGCGGAATGCAAAATTACCCAAATTTCGCAAATTCCACAAACTGAATGAAATTTACCGCCCAGGCCTACATGAAAGCTTGGCTCGTTACAGGCTCGAGGTTCCAACAGAACCTCGAGCTGAGCCAGGTCCATGCTTCATGCTGGCGCCTGGTTCAAGATTTAATTGACTCATCCACCTCTATCTGCTGGTCGGTGCCGATTAAGTATCGATCCTTCTGAAGTCAATATTACTCAACAGGTCAATAGTTACCGAGTGGAAAGAGTTGACTGCAAATGACCGTTTTACTACAAAGATAGTGCATTGCTGCGCAGAACCTTTGCCTGTCAAAAAGAGGCCTATGTTGAGGTAGAAGCAGTGTTGACAACATCGAAGCACGGTGGGGGAGTCAGGCGGACAGCATTTTTAAGGGTTACATGGCTGTATATTTCCAGTGCCCCCTAGGTGGAGACTCATAGGTGCGGATAGTTTGCATGCCACAAAATGCCAATTTAGTCACATAGGACCGCAGCATTGCCATGCATAAGGCGCGTGTATGTTATTAATTGAATCACTGAAGCCTGCACTTTTCAGAGCAGTCAGACACATGTTAACAGAACCAACGGCTTCCCAAGAACCATGTGCGGGAATCAGAGATGATATAGGTGAAGGTACCTTGTATACATGCTTTTATTCTCCATCACCCCGCGCTTTGCGACAGGATAGACAGGCCGGGCAGATAGATAGATAGATAGAGATAGATAGATAGAGAGGTGGATAGATAGATAATTAATTTGGGGTTTTTGTATAGCGCTATAAAGCACTTTGATAGCATCAGAACGCTTTGGACCGGGCACCCAGAAGATAGGAAATGAAACAAGTTCTGGGTAACAGCAGACACCAGTCGCTTTGGTGTGGAACACCTGAGGTTTCAAATTGAAAGATGAGTTCGTACTGTGCCTGTGGTACTTGCCAAAACGTGTCTATTTCAACAACAAGTTGGCTGCGTGGACCCTCAGGATTCAAGGGGACTTAATCCCCCAATTTACAACGGGTGCTTTTGCACAGTGGTGCAGTAAGGGGCAGGGCCTGATAGAACAAGTGTGCAAACCAGCCCCCTGGCGCTTTGAAAGTTGGGAAATTAATTCCCCTCCAAACCTGAGGGTCCCTGGGGGCCAACTAGCCCACCAGGTACCTCCAGAATGCGCCACAGAGCTGCGTTGCACAGTGGTGGTCAGAGGCCATGCCCCTTTTTACACCTCTGTGCAACACAGCTCAGTGGTGCTTACTGGAGGTACCTGTGGGCTAGTTGGCCCCCAGGGACCCCCAGGATTCAAGAGGACTTAATACCCTAACTTACAACACGCCAGGGGGTGCGTTTGCACAGTGGTACAGGGAGGGAACGGGCCTGTTAGAACAAGTGTGCAAAGGAACCTCCTGGTGCTTTGCAAGTTTGGGAATTATATAACATATTTAAACTTTACTGAAACACACATTCACTGGATGATGTCATCAGTGATGTCATTTGAGATGTCATCAGTGATGTCACTGAGCATGTCATGAGCGATGTAATATGTGACGTCATCCACAGTGCGTTGCGGGGGCGTGAGTTATAGTTAGCTCTACTAACTATAACTGCCAAATTTCTCTGGTTTTGTACGAGTGAAATCTCCACTAACTATAACGTCCCTGAAACTTATGTTTTTTTTCCAGTAAATGTGTGTGTGTATGTATATGTGTGTATATGTGTGTATATATATATATATATATATATATATATATATATATATATATATATATACATGTATATGTGTGTATATATATACATGTATATGTGTATATATATATATATATATATATATAGATATAATATAATCTTTTTTTTTCCCTTTACCTACTAAGAATGGGATCCCTGAGACCGAGTGATTTAGGTATACACAGATACGACATTGGGTGATTCACCCTACGATGAGGGAGGCAAAGGAGGCTGCTCAGCAACACCTTACACCTTGAGAAATGGCTCCTGGCTAAAGAAATTGACAGGTGCCTTGTCTCAGAATTATACACGATGCTCTTGCAAGCTCCGCCTGACTCCGATAACGCGGCACAAAAGAGAAGGAAGGGGGAGATAGGCAGGCATTTCACTACCAAGGAGTGGGAGGATATTTACTACCATGCCAGGCACACAGCAACTAACGCAGTCAGTATAGAAACTGCAACAACAATGACCACTTACTGGTACCTAATGCCTTTACGCCTCCATAGAGAGAACCCTGACAAGAGATAGCTGTTGGACAGGCTGCAACAACCCAGGGACATTTCTCCATGTTCTTTGGGAATGCCCCAAATTAGCACAGGTCTGGACAGACATCTTGACAGACATCGACACACATTTGGATACCCAACTCCCCAGGTTTCCTGCATATGTTGTGTTGGGCCTTCCTAACACTCAAACTTTCCTGCTTGAATCTAGAAGAGGCTGACACATTGCATTAGCTCTAGGGGCAGCACATCAATCCATATTGGTACATTGGGGTTCAGACAGGATCCCTACTAGGCTGAATTGGCTACACCACTAATGGCATCTCTTGGGTATGGGAAGACTATCTCTCACACTTAACACAACAGGACGATTCGTATAGCGAAATCTGGAAGACATTCATTGCATTATTGTCACGAGTTCACAGAATTAATCTGCCCAAGATATCTCAGACTTTTAAGACTGACTACACAGACTCAGCACAGCACTGCCGCCTAGCATACCTGAGACACAAATGCTCGGACCTTACTGGATAATTTGTTAGCACTGGCACCCTAGGGAAGGGTAAGGCTGGGAAGGGGAGGGTGGTATTTCTATCTTTAGTTCATTTTGCATGTTTTGTTTTCTCTTTTCTTTCTATTACAAAAATTATGTGCTGGACGGGGCCGATTTTTGACACTCCCACAGCTATTATGAAAAATTCCAGCAGCGCGTCTGTAGAAAGCCTAGCCGCAAATTATCATGTGCGTCTGCTAATCATGTTGGGCGCATGCATAGGGAAAGCATCCACAATGTACACGTCTCTTCTAGGTAATGAGGTCCTTGCTAGGGCTCCCCAGTCCAATCTACAACAAGATAGAAATAAATCGCGAAGTCTTGCATCTACTAGCAATATAACCCGGTCGCAAAGTCTCTACTAAGCTGACCAAACTGGTCCGTGTGTGTGCACTTACCCTACGTGGGCTTATTGTGCTTTGCAAAATCTCCTCGCAGACATCCGTCCCGGGGCTCAGATCTGCCACATTCGTTGGCCGATTTCAAAATCGGGGCGCATTAATTCCCAAAGTATTCAGAAAAGAAAGGGGGAAAAGAGGATTGTGCATGTGCAAGTGACGCAAACTTATTTACGGCAGGTTGCAGTTAACTGCATTAGTACGAAATGTGTCAGCCATCTTGGTATGGTTTACGAGACTAGGATCCGGTCCTATATGCATGACGGGAATATTACTAAAAGTCTAAGATGCACCAAATCCATGTGGTTCACTGCCATAGTATAAGAAAGTACATCAGTCATCTTAGAATAGTTTACAAAACGTGGCTCCGATCCTGTATGAGTGGAATATTGCTAAAAGTCTGAGGAGTAAAAAATCTTTAGTTACCAAATTAGAGAGGGAGGCAGATGTAGAGACTAGGTTTATCCTCCTGACAGTTATGTAGTTAGACAAAAATCGAGTATATAGAAGAAAACCTGCCCTTAGGGAATTAAATAGGATACAGCAAGAATTCATTGTAATCCCTTGTCTAGAAAAAGGCTTTTTTTCTTTAGACCTCTCACCCAACAGGGTTGCCCCTAGGTGGCATGCTTCATCATTGGGGTTCCTCCTAATCCTCTACGGGTTGAGGTGTGCTGCGATTTGCGAATTACGTAGGAGCATTTTTTATCGTAGACTATGTGTAGTGCAGTGGAAAGGGAAATAAATTCTAAAAATACCTAACTAGTTGGCCACTCTTTTATTCCCGCCCCTAGTTGGTATTGTTAAAAATCAGGGGTTGTTTACTGGGAAGAAACCTGACCTAATGAGTCTGGTTGTCTCAGTAATGTGTTTTTGTCAACATGTTTCGAGCTGTTCCCCTAATAGCTCTTTATCAGGACTCCACTGGGTCCATCCACGTGTGTACCACTCCTAGTGAATCCTGTAATAAGGACACAAACCATGCACACCTAATGCACACTGTATACATACGGTTCTAGTGATTAGTCTGTGTTTCTGTAAATGCTATATTATTGGATCATGGTCAAAGCCAGGGGTAGAGAGGCTTGTAGTCACACTTTAATCAAAGCCACCTCTGGTACAGTACTGTGGCAGATCTGAGGTTACTGCACTTGTCTGTCTCTAGAGCTAATTTTATAAACTGTCTCTCCACATATTTATAATATTAATAAAAAGCACTATCAAAGCCAATTGGTCTGGTGTTGTCCACCAGCATTTCTGCTTAACCTATGCTAGTCTTTTTCCCATGATTTTTGCAAAACTTTTTCGGGGCTACTGTAAGGCTTGTCTTAATCCAAAAAAAAAACAATTGTTTGAATTTACAAAGCACACCTACCAGTATTTGCCAATACTTACTATGTGTGGTAGGTGCATGCATGCTAAATGCTGGTGGTAAAGGCATTGCACGGTAAAGGTTGTTTCCCCCTCACATATAATGCTGCTAACATGTGAATGACTCTGCCCCAGGCCCATGGGTTTCTAAAAGGGACTGGCTTGTTTCATAATGTGAATGGGGTAGGGCCCCATGTCTTTTCACGACTATGCTTACAACCAGGGCTTTAAGTGGGATGAAAAAACTGGGGGGTCTCTCAAAGGGGATGGCCAATGTAATTAAGGGGGTGGCTTAAGAACACACAGCTAAAAATGTGTGCTTAGCATATAGCGTGCCGCCCGACTGGTATTTGCTGTTTCTGTTATTGCATCCAGATATAGGATACAAGAAATAACATTATACCTATAAGAAGTCAGAACTATTGACTTTGTCAGTGGTTCTTAGTTGAATTAGATAAATAAGCAGCAACTATGGCTTTTATATAATATTGAAAAAAGCTTCCACTTGAAGCCCTGATGACACCACGACAATGTTGCTGCTGCTGAGTTTCAAAAAGAGAAGGGAAATCCAGAGAGAAAATGACTCACTTAAGGATTTCCCTCCCCCCTACACAGCTCACCTGGTATGACGTCATGACATAGCTGCTCCACTCGTGAGAGGTGAGCAGTGTGAGCACCTGCACTTATCCACTAGTGAGAGGTGAGCACCTGCACAGCGATATGATTATTGTCACTGCGGTCCGAAAAAAACGGACCGCCTGTGCCAGGGCACAAAACCGAGCACGATGGAGACCCGTTTCGAGACCCCCTTAAAAAAACTGCCGGTGCTCAGACCCGGCCCACTTAAAGCCCTGCTTACAACGCAAAATAAAAAACACGAAAGTGAGTAGGATTGAGCAGTCAAGGAAATTACCTTCAAAACACTCCAAGGGATCTAGACCGTGCGATTGATTTTATTACCAAAATAATTTAACTGATTCTTAGCCGAGCATATTTGAATTGACTCAGTTTGAGTTTGCAAGATCACTTAAGAAAACAAACCAGCCATGGTACATTCAGCGGATATGGTGTAATGGTTAAGTCATTAACTCAGCCATTACTAACAAAGCATTTTTGCAGAGTATATAAAAATATTCCATGGGGAGTTTTGTTGACCAAGCACTCGATCCTTACCCCTGGACACAGGTTGGCCACCCATACCTCACTTCTTTTACTCTTTTAGCTTCTACCCGAGGCCCGGCGCAGTCTCTTGAATGTGTGGGAACCCAACGATTATAATGCTTCTCAGATTTGCTGGGCGACACTCGGCAACATGATTGCTAAGAGGGATATTGCACAGCTATGGGGCTCCCACAGACCGCCCACAGTACTGGCGTGGAAGGAGAATATGGACTGGTGCATGTTTAGGGAAAAGACAGTATATTTGTCTCGGGGCAGTCCCCGGAAGTGGAACAGAATTTGGTCACAGTGGAATGCTTATCGTGGAAATATATGTACTCCCCCACATGACTTTACCTCTGATGTCCCCTTGTCCCCCTAATGGGCATTCCCATTGTTTTGTATTGACTGTATATATTGCATTGTTTCCTCGCTGCCCCCCCTCCTCCCCACTATTGCTTTTCACTACACTGTACGTTTTGTAATGTTCGGAGCTGCTCCCACCTGAACCCGGAATCACTATCACTGTACTTTTGCCTTGTGCTTTGTTTTGTTGTTTGTTGTTAATTTCAATAAAAACCTATTTAAAAAAAAAGTGATATTTAAGGGGGTGGGTACAGAAAAAACTAGCAGGGGCGCCTTACAAAGGACTATCGTAAACTGTTTGCACATATGTGTAAACACTGCTTACGTTTGCTTAAAATTATTAAATCTAACTTTAAATGCACCTCTGTGTACATCCATCCATATATAGACATACACTTGGACATACATAGTCCGAATTAAACTTTTTAACCTGCTATGGGTACATGTATTGCACCAAACTATCTCTTGCTGCTTAGCAGTGAAAGGTAGTTGGACTAATTGTGTGTGGCAAGGAGCGGTATTTTTAGGTCTCGCCTGTCGTTGGCAGCGCGCATACGCTGCTCTCGCCATGCGAGGGCTTCTTGGAATCAGTACGGTTCCAGAAGCCGTGTCTCCGCTCCGCCTGCAAGTTTCAATGGCGTGCGTCTTTTCTTGTCAGTAATTATGCTAAACATACTTTGCCGATTGCACTCAAGGGTTTTTGTTCCTCCTGGTTGCCACCCTGTCCTCTTTAGGCCACGCCGAGGGATTGGATCTTTTACTCCACTGGGTGACACAGTGCCTTCTAATTGCTGGGTGAGCACTTTCTTTTTTTCATTGGCACAGTGGCGTGGTTACAGCTTTTTAGGTCTCGCTGAGTACCACGCTTGTTTATTTAATTACGATTTGCTGCACGATTGGCTTTCACCGTGCTTGTTCTGCCTTCCGTGGCTTCTTTAGTTAATTATTTAGCTGCGCGATTTGCTGCACGATTTGTTTTAACTGCGCTTGAGGTAGGATTGTCTTCACTCCACAGCCCCTAAAATTCCTTTCTCGACATACTCCCTTTTTTATTCCCGCCAACAGATGTACCCCAATATCATCCCCTTGTTTTAAGCCTGCCGACTACATTCCTTCCCACATTTATGCTTTGGTCTATTACTCATCCATCTGTAGTAGTAGTTCGATTACTGTGCACCCACTGGATGCCCCCTCCTTCTAATCCCGCCTTTTCCAGTTTCATCAGTGTGTGATCCTAACCCAGCACGTTGTTTCGCAGAATCTGAGTGCCTTTATTAGACTGCTCAGATTTGGAGACCTCAGACTTGGACCATTTGCAGTAGTATCCGTGTGAGATCAGCTGCCCGGTGTAACGTTTTTTTTTCTCTAGCAGAGGTTTGGTTTTCTGCCTCGCACATGTGCACTGCTGCAGCAGTGAGCTCTGCGCCGTGGCAACCAGTTTCGAGCAGGTTTTGTTTGCCCAGGCGATCATAGGGTGGCGGTGCCACCCCTCTGCCCCGGGGCAGACTAGGAGCCCGGCCCTCCCTGCGCAAACACACACACCATGATCACAGGACTGCAGGCGGGCTCTTGTGTGCCTGCTTCCTCTCGGAGTAGTGGCTTTTAGACCCCTTTGTCATGGAGGGCGGGCAGCAGCAGCAGCACAGAGCACACGTCTTCATGCCTGCTGACGACTTCCAGCCGTGGTGAGTAACATCCGAGGAGCGGGTGTGGGGGCACTCTCCCCTTTGTTTATGGGGTTCACTTGCCGCACAGCTGCATGTTTACATATATGTTTTCCTCCACATGGGTCTTGCAAGTGGCAAGGGTAGGCTGGTGGTGGTGGGGGGGGGGGGGGGGGGGGGGAAATATTACAAGTTTACATGCTGTGGCACTTTTGTAAACTTTGTTTGTGCATGTATTCTGAGAGCTGCAATGTTATCACACTGTATCTTTTGCTGTGTTTTAATTTTCTCTAGTGGCACAGGGATTTTTATTTGTTTTGTAGACTTCTTCCTTTCCCCAGTGCCCCACTTATTCCTCATGTTGGATCGGAATATCTGTCCTGTTCTTCCCCTTTGCATTGTGGTACTTGCAGTTTTGCTTCTTTGGAAGTGCAGAGCAACCAGTCTTAGAACGCACTCACAAAGAGCTAAACAAGCTAATTAGGCCTAACATGGGACAACGTGAGATCTCTACTCACCTGTGTAAACGCATTGTGTGATCCTTGTCTGGTAAGGACTTTATCTCCATGTTTCTCAGTTCCCTTGGATAACATAACGAGAGGAGTGAGAAACACAGAGGTCTCTGCTTGACAAAAATGAGCTTATTAATACTTACCCCCATCAGGGCTAGGGGCATTCATTCTTGGGGATATTGGCATTTTCCACTCGATCAGTGCCCTCTCTACTTGGCTTCAAAAACTGAGGAGTGAAGGGAACGGCCTGTTTACATGGAAGAGACAGACCGCTTCCCCGTCTGTTTTTGGTGTATCCTGGCCAAAAGGGACTGTGCTTTTCTTCTGGAGAACGCCCCCCACCTCACCCCCTTAAAAATAAAATAAGTCTCGCCTTTCATTAAGTTAAAGCCATTTGCTTTGCTAATGGTATGGCATTCTAGCTTTGCATTATACTATTTCCAATGCTTGTTTTGTATGCCTCTTCCCTGCAAATCAGACAGCTGTTGTGGTGAGGCCCATGGGGAAGGGTAGGGCTGGGTAAATGAAGCTGGGACATGCTCCTAACATCAATCCGCTCACCTTTCTGTCATACTCTCACTGCCACATCTCATTTCTCCCTCGCACTCCAACCGACCCTGTCTTCTCTAACTCGCAATCTTACTGCCCCTCTTATCTCTCCCTTGCACTTCCACCAACCTGGTCATCTCTCCCCCACACCCCCACTGTCCCTCTCATTCTTGCCCCCTTTCATCCCTCCCTCACACTCCCTATCTCCTCTCTGTACTGCCTGCTCAAACTTGTTGTCTTGCACTTGTGCGCAGTGCACTAGTACGCCTCTTGCCTCCGCTCGTCTCAGTGCTGCTCTCACTTATACTCAGAAACTGGAAGATGTACACAGCCCATCTCTTTCTTCGCTCTGTGTGCTCACACGCCACTCTCGGTCCGGAGCCCATTCTCAGTGCCCCGCCTCCGTTAGTTGGTGGGTGGTCATTGCCTGTTTGAATATCTGCCTTAATTTGAGGTTAATAAGGTTTCTTTGAGAATAATAACCAGTCCCTCTCTCTCTCTCACCCCTCGCTCTTGCTCTGTCAGGCACTCTTCCCGCCTCTCTCATGTGGTTGACTTCAGGTCTCCGAGCACAGTTTCTTTCCAGTGCCTTTTCAAGGTTTCCGTCCCTCAATCCCACTCTCTCCTGCTCTTCTTGGGGTGTCTTCTGTGTACACCTCATTCCTCTGTCGCCTGCTCTTCACATCTTTCTCTCTTACTTTCACACTTGTTCTGCTCCTCTGTATGGAGTTCATTCAGCTCTTTGTACACAAACTACATATCTTTCTCTGTCTTCCTGTCTATTCTGGGAAGCTTTCACCTTTATCTATTTTCCATGCTATATTATTCCACTACACACCACACAATTCCACCCCACACAATTCCACAACTAACCATTCCAATCCAACCCACAATATTCCACTGCACACCACATACATCCAGTCTAACCCAAAACACATGGGTAAAAGACATTGTCATTTACACTAATATTTATTTTATTTATAAAGTTTTGTATAGCGCGAACATAACTCTATTGGGTACAAAGGCGCTTTACATGAAGAGAAGTAGGGTATCAGTTGGACTGGTAAAATAGACACGTGTGAATGACAAACCTAGCAATGAAAATAAATAGAGTAATAAGCTTGATCTAAAAGAATAGTCCGCAATAAGACGGTCAAGCATCATAAAGAGTAGTTGATATGGTTACATTTTAATAGGCATAGATATGTTGTCTTAGGGTAAAAACGTAGTCCGCAGAAAAGATTTTGCTTCTTTTTTGAAGGAGGAGGCTGTTGAGATTAGACTAACATCCGCTGGTAGATCATTCCATATCTTGGGTGCACCAACCGAGAAAGCTCTGGAGCCCGTTTTCTTTTTGTTTCGTTGGGGTTTCAGAAGCAGGGTGTGCGCACTTCGCAAAGGTCTGCAGCCCCCTGATTTTTCTAGCTTTTGGGCCAGATATCTGGGGGTATTGAAATGTAGCACTTTATAAGTAATGCATGCAATTTTATTTTTAAACAAATTTTATTGCGTTAATCCTCAAAGATCATGCAGAGCTCTGTAATCCAGAGGCCAACTGCTACATTTTACAGTATAACAATTGTGTTGACATTTACTGAACATGTCTTGCAAAAGAAAATCATAATACTTAAGTAACCGCACTCCCCCTCCACCCCCCAATGCACTGTCTTGCACCATTCCTTAAGCTTCACCTCCACCTCCACCACATGTACGACAATTCCGGCTGCACCATGGTCTCCTGCCCCGCCACCCGGCCATGCATGCAATTTTTAATTCAATGCTTGCTTCATACAGTAACCAGTTCAGGGATTTTAGAGCCAGGGAGATGTCTGTATTTCTTTTTGTTCCAGAGACAAATACTGGACACAAATAGCTTTCACCAAAAAAAACCCGAAAAACAGTCTTTTATATATGGACTCTTCTTCAGCACACCCAACATCAAAAGCTCAAACGTAGCTCCTTAAAATATCTAACATTATCAAAAATGTAATTCCAAAGCTTTTTAGGTCGAGCCTGTCCCATTCCACAGGAATGGGTAGGGGAGAATTTTAGTAGCCAAAATAGGTTCTCAAACCATCGGCGGATTTAAGACCGTTCACGTGGGTCACGTGGACACAAGCACGCGCATTTCCCCACATCAAAGGTATCAGCCTCCCTCCCACAGGCTTCCCCAGCGTGCGCAGTGCGCGCTGGCCTCACTTCTCCTCCCCCCTAATTGCTTTTTTTCACGGCCGTGAGCTACATCAAAGGGTTCCTCTGCCCCACCCCCTGCTTCACGGCCGCTTCTCATTTCTGGCCGTCATCACATCATCAGCCTCCCTCCCACAGGCAGCTTGTTTTCTGTAGCGCTTCATACCGCACTTTTGCCGGTTCTAAGTGCTGTAAACAGCGAATGTTGCGGTCACCTGAATTTAATGTTCTATAAGTGTGTTTAATTTATTGACGCTTACTTTCTCTAGAACAATACCCCTCCGGGCATACAAAAACATCGACGTATCCTGAAAGTGACGGCTACTTAGAAACGTGTGATCTGTGGCAGACGCATTTACGTGCTTTTCCCGCATAGCAAACACATACCCATTAGCAGCCGCGGCATGTACAGTTGAATGCTCATATATATAAGGACATGCACACACTGTTTCATCTACAGACCTTTCCACAGACCCACCAATAAGACCAGCACATTGCTTCAGACATCAAGCTGGGCTTCTGTGCGCGTGCTAACGTGTACCAGGGATCGACGCTCATATTTCTAGCTCATGTGCGTGTGCAAAGGTGCACGAGGCATCGACACCCATATTTCCAGCTTGTGTGCATGTGCACACGTGCACGAGGGACTGACACTTCTATTTCTACAACAGCCCCGATTTTTAGATTTCGGGAATGTCTCATCCAGAAAGCTGTCTCCCGTTTTCATTCAAATATTGCGCTTGATGGGTGTACATTTCGGATAGGACGGAGTGTGTACCAAGTATGGATAATTCACAATAGTTAACTTGAGCTGCTCCCCCCACCCTCATAGACAAATCTTTGAACCAAGCTGGTTTTTAGGTGGGACCAGCAAACACTGAATTCTGCTGTATTCCGACCTGCCACTCACCGCAGTGTCAGCTTCCAAATGCCCTAATTTTACATACTTCCCATCAGCATCACAGCATCGAGAAGAGCGCAAGTCATTAAAATGCTAATTAATATAAAAAAATATATAATGCCCTCGGTTGGCAACATTAATACTTGATGGATTTCCCGATATTAGAATGTTGTTTTAAAAAAAAAAAATGTCCCACGCAATAGAGGAAATTTTCCGTATAATTGAATCGTATTAAAATTTCAAACGAGAGAAAAGAAAGCGATTGGAGATGCGTTGTCCACACAGCCTGAATTCAATGCACCAGGGCGTACTGAGCGCGTTTTTAATACAAATCCTTCTTTTTTTCTCGTTTTAAAGAAGAAATCGTTCACCATACCTATTTCGTTTTTTTCTCATGATGTGTGTTTTTTTAATTTTTATTATAGCAGTTTTTTGCGTTCGGTTTCGGGAAATAGACCAATTAAGGCAAAAATTAAGAAATCCCCGGTGCGATAGGTAGCCTCAAACATCGAAATACTGACATTTTCTTTTTTTCACGCAATTTCTTTCTGTCCAATATCTTTTCCCCTTGGTTTTAAGCACCTTAGACTCGTTTTCAAGATGCCCATTAAAACGAACAAATGATGTGTTTATATAAACAGCCACAACGACACGTTCAACAACTGCTCTCTTTCATACAGAGAACAATCTAAAGCTATTTTGTAATTTAAATAATCGTCATTCTTATTCATCTGAGGGAAATGCAATTTTGTAACTTGGAATGATTATGTGGTCACAACCTTATCAGACATTCTAGAAGTCTGTGCCAGTCCAGGGTTTAGACCCCTGCTCCACCTCCCCCCACGCAGCACCAGACTTCAATGGAATGCCTCCCAAGCTGCAGGTCACCATTTGCCGCTACTTCTCCTCCCACTCCCCCCTCTCCGAAGACTTTTATTTTTTTTTTACGATCGTTACTGGATTAAACCATGGCTCACTCTCATCGCCCGGGTCTCTTCTCAGAGCTGCTCTCCCTCCCTGCCTTCTTCCTGTGCAGAAACCAGCCTTTCACACCTGTCCGAAACACTGTTGTAATTCTTCCTGTGACTAACTCACATTATCTGCAGCACTAGCTAAACCCCGCTGTCTCCAACCTGGCACTACTGAACCGGCCGAATTTAACCCCTCCCATGCTCGTGACGGAACCGCTCCGTCACGAGCCTCGGGTGGACTGTGCTGGTGACGGAACGGTTCCGTCACGGCCCGCTCGCCGCGCCTGCGCTGTGCGAATTCCGTGCCTGCGCTGACGTTCTAATGGGTGGGCAGGTCCGTGATGGAACCATTCCGTCACAAGCACAGCTCACCCGAGTGCCGTGATGGAGCAGTTCCGTCACGAGCACGGGACCGCCACGCGGCCCCGCCTCCCCTGTAGCGCTGCGGCGGAATAGCCGCCGCAGCAAAGGGGTTAAAGAGAACAGTTTCAACAGCGGAACGAGCGCGAGCACCGCAACTAATAAGTACATCTGAATTCTAAATGGTGCCCTTGAATTTGTTGCTACATTCACAATGCTCCAATCATAGGCCTTCTACCACTTTTTTTTTTTGCTTTCCTCCGTTTACTTCCTCTCTGCAACCCTGACGGGTGTGCAAGGACTCCGGGGAACTCTTCTCTCCCCTCAGATTAAAGGTCTTCCTACACCCACCGACTTGTTCGACGGAGCAAGCACTGCTCCACTTCTGTCAAAGTTAACAGTTGCACTTTGACATAGACGTACTGGTGCAGTGTGACATTTGAATAGTGGTGAAAAAGACTGTTGGATCGCTATTTGTCGCAATTGTTTACTTTTTTGTAAAATACTAGTGTCCGAGCCCTTTTTCTAATTAAACGTACTTTTGCTACTTTTTCAACTAATCTAATTTCGCTGCTGGTAGCTCATGTTCTCCAGCCTCCGTGGGTTGTGCCTTTAGCAGATAGTGTTAGTGGTTGCTTTACATATTCTGTTACCGCATTTTCATTTTGCACTATACTGAGCTTCAAACATCGCTCTAAACCAACCTCTTTCGTTCGTGGTGTTGAAACGTTTTTGTACAACCCCACAGAGCTGCCAGTGTTCTACTCTGACCATCCAAAATAAATAACTTGCCCACATTTACCAATGGGGTACTCAGGCCAGATTCATGTTGTTTTGGATGATACGATCCATTCCAAACACTTGGCAGTACATAGTTAATTAGCAGCTCTGTTTATCTCGGAGATACACTCTATTGAAATGTCTAGAGTGGGATAAGAAGAAAAATTAATCAACAATGTAGGTCGATTTTAGGGACTGCCCCTCATGAAGGGCATTCAAAAGTATAAAAGTATGCACCTCTTTGACCTTTTGAGACAGGTTACATTGAATAATGATTTTCTATATTGTAAACCACGAAGATCATGGTTTGTACCAGACCCCCAAAGTACTTCCCTGAACTTTGATCTTTATTTATTGTACCTATATGTTAGTCACTTGTAGAATGAAAACACGCACAACTAACCTTTTCACAACAATTACTGTAGTAAGTAGTGTACTGTACTGTATATTTCTGAAAATACAGCATTGACACACTATTCAAATGTTAAGTAACAGTTGTATAGTGTGCAGCGCTATTGGAAATTATCAGGTTTATTGTCCACTCTTCAGCAAGAAACATTTGTACATAGTTTTTTTAGCAAATATTTAATACCCTGCTCTCCCCATACTTGTCTAAACCAGCGCATGTCACATCTTGCCCAGAAAGTGTAAATGTTTGTTTACTTGCTTTGACTTGTGGAGTCACTTGCAAGTAGTGCATATCTGTATTAGAATTTTATCTTTGTGAGTTAGAAAATGCTAGACCACTGCTCAATTGAGTTAATAGTTTCTGAGTGCTTAAAGTTAAAGTGTTTTTTCTTTTCCCCTCCTTCAAAAGTCAGGGATTAATTTGCTGTTCTCATTGTAAGACTGGTAGTATTTCTTCATTTGAGACATGTTAAAGCAAAAATTAATATGCCTCCCATATTGGTGCCTCGTCTGACGTCAACTGGTAGTCGGACTGGATTTCTTTCGTTGTTACAAGCACAGTGAGAGTTGAGCACATATGCTATTTTGGATTCGTTGTGCCGATTACTTTCATCTTCTTTTCTATTTGAAGATGATAGTCTTGAAATTTCTTTTCAGAGTTTCAAGACTTTTAAGAATAAAATTATCCCAAGTGCAGCAAAAGTATGTAATTAAAAAAAAAATTTAAATAAAAAAAAAAAAACATGTAATTAATGTTGTTGACATTGATGAGAGCAGGCATTGGCTTGTGTATAGGGTGGAGGTCACGGATTTATGTTTAGGTGAGGTATGCTGTGTTGAGAAGGAAGCTATTGTGGTTTCATAAACATTGTGTTGATGTGCTACCTTTTTTTGGGGAAGGCTATCAGTCTGCTATTCTGCACATTTAGCGCAAGGTCTTTTTTGATGCACTGCAATACCCATGCCAGTAGGTTTGGAAGTTCATTTGTCTGCTGTGATATCCACTGTTTCTGGTAAGGTTGCACCTCATTTTTCTACATTTAGGCAAGGGTGGAATATAATGGGAGGTAAAAAAGGGTGTACAAAGTCAAGGATAGATGTAGAAACATTTTCTTTTCCTAATTTAAATCACTTTTTCCGTTCTCATCCAGATTGTAAATACTGTATTGTTCCCTGTTGGAATCTAGGACTAATACAACTGGGTAACAATTCAGCCACTCAAGTCACTTGTATTACACAGATGCTTAGTGTTGGTATTTCATTTCAGTATTTCTTGTAGTCTTGTGTGAGACATGTATGCGTTATTCATAAACTGCCCCGTCATATACTTTGTTTAGAATGTGTGCAATTTTGAATATTTGAGATGGCTGGCAATCGGCTGCTCTCATCCACCCACCTCTTTCTCTAACTCCCTGTTCTCTTCTCTTCTCCTGTGCTAATCTGCTGCTCTCTACCACCTCACCTCCTTCTCTAACTCCCAGTTCTATTCTCTTCTCCTGTGCTGATCTGCTGCTCTCTTCCACCCACCTCCTTCTCTAACTCCCTGTTCTCTTCTCCTGTGCTGATCTGCTGCTCTCTTCCACCCGCTCCCTTCTCTAACTCCCTGTTCTCTTCTCCTGTGCTGATCTGCTGCTCTCTTCCATCCGCCTCCTTCTTTAACTCCCTGTTCTCTTCTGCTGTGCTGATCTGCTGCTCTCTTCCACATACATCCTTCTGTAACCGCACACACACATACATACAACCACGCACACACAACCACACAAACACACACAACCACACAAACACACACAACCACACAAACACACACAATCTCACAAACACACACAACCCCACGCTCCACCCCACGCTCCACCCCACGCTCCACCCCACGCTCCACCCCACGCTCCACCCCACGCTCCACCCCACTCACACATCTATCTATCGCCCTCACTCTATCTATCGCCCTCACTCTATCCATCGCCCTCACTCTATCCATCGCCCTCACTCTATCCATCGCCCTCACTCTATCCATCGCCCTCACTCTATCCATCGCCCTCACTCTATCCATCGCCCTCGCTCTATCCATCGCCCTCGCTCTATCCATCGCCCTCGCTCTATCCATCGCCCTCGCTCTATCCATCGCCCTCGCTCTATCCATCGCCCTCGCTCTATCCATCGCCCTCGCTCTATCCATCGCCCTCGCTCTATCCATCGCCCTCGCTCTATCCATCGCCCTCGCTCTATCCATCGCCCTCGCTCTATCCATCGCCCTCGCTCTATCCATCGCCCTCGCTCTATCCATCGCCCTCGCTCTATCCATCGCCCTCGCTCTATCCATCGCCCTCGCTCTATCCATCGCCCTCGCTCTATCCATCGCCCTCGCTCTATCCATCGCCCTCGCTCTATCCATCGCCCTCGCTCTATCCATCGCCCTCGCTCTATCCATCGCCCTCGCTCTATCCATCGCCCTCGCTCTATCCATCGCCCTCGCTCTATCCATCGCCCTCGCTCTCACTCTAGCTATCTATCGCCCTCGCTCTCACTCTAGCTATCTATCGCCCTCGCCCTCGCTCTCACTCTAGCTATCTATCGCCCTCGCCCTCGCTCTCACTCTAGCTATCTATCGCCCTCGCCCTCGCTCTCACTCTAGCTATCTATCGCCCTCGCTCTCACTCTAGCTATCTATCGCCCTCGCTCTCACTCTAGCTATCTATCGCCCTCGCTCTCACTCTAGCTATCTATCGCCCTCGCTCTCACTCTAGCTATCTATCGCTCTCGCTCTCACTCTAGCTATCTATCGCCCTCGCTCTCACTCTAGCTATCTATCGCCCTCGCCCTCGCTCTCACTCTAGCTATCTATCGCCCTCGCCCTCGCTCTCACTCTAGCTATCTATCGCCCTCGCCCTCGCTCTCACTCTAGCTATCTATCGCTCTCGCTCTCACTCTAGCTATCTATCGCCCTCGCTCTCACTCTAGCTATCTATCGCCCTCGCTCTAGCTATCTATCGCCCTCGCCCTCGCTCTAGCTATCTATCGCCCTCGCCCTCGCTCTCACTCTAGCTATCTATCGCCCTCGCTCTAGCTATCTATCGCCCTCGCCCTCGCTCTCACTCTAGCTATCTATCGCCCTCGCCCTCGCTCTCACTCTAACTATCTATCGCCCTCGCCCTCGCTCTCACTCTAACTATCTATCGCCCTCGCCCTCGCTCTCACTCTAACTATCTATCGCCCTCACTCTAGCTATCTATCGCCCTCGCTCTCACTCTAGCTATCTATCGCCCTCGCTCTCACTCTAGCTATCTATCGCCCTCGCTCTCACTCTAGCTATCTATCGCTCTCGCTCTCACTCTAGCTATCTATCGCCCTCGCTCTAGCTATCTATCGCCCTCGCTCTAGCTATCTATCGCCCTCGCCCTCGCTCTCACTCTAGCTATCTATCGCCCTCGCCCTCGCTCTCACTCTAGCTATCTATCGCCCTCGCCCTCGCTCTCACTCTAGCTATCTATCGCCCTCGCTCTCACTCTAGCTATCTATCGCTCTCGCTCTCACTCTAGCTATCTATCGCCCTCGCTCTAGCTATCTATCGCCCTCGCCCTCGCTCTCACTCTAACTATCTATCGCCCTCGCCCTCGCTCTCACTCTAACTATCTATCGCCCTCGCTCTCACTCTAGCTATCTATCGCCCTCGCTCTCACTCTAGCTATCTATCGCCCTCGCTCTCACTCTAGCTATCTATCGCCCTCGCTCTCACTCTAGCTATCTATCGCTCTCGCTCTCACTCTAGCTATCTATCGCCCTCGCTCTAGCTATCTATCGCCCTCGCTCTAGCTATCTATCGCCCTCGCCCTCGCTCTCACTCTAGCTATCTATCGCCCTCGCCCTCGCTCTCACTCTAGCTATCCATCGCCCTCGCCCTCGCTCTCACTCTAGCTATCTATCGCTCTCGCTCTCACTCTAGCTATCTATCGCCCTCGCTCTAGCTATCTATCGCCCTCGCTCTAGCTATCTATCGCCCTCGCCCTCGCTCTCACTCTAGCTATCTATCGCCCTCGCCCTCGCTCTCACTCTAGCTATCTATCGCCCTCGCCCTCGCTATGGCATCACCACAGCATCACTATGTGCTACCACAGTATCAATCTGTGCAACCATTGAACAACAACTGGTTCGAATATGTTCTCTCAATGTTTCAAGCTTTATTACAAATGTCACTAAAAGATGTTAGTATTTCACTTCTGTTCTTGGATTTTCGCCACAAAAAAATACACTGAACATAATCTTCACAAAAGTTTAAGCTATTGCCATTATAAATTACAATAACTTTTATTTAAGTATTAATTATTTAAAAGTATTAAAAGCCATTTTTATTTGTAATATCAATACATCTAAGTCACGTAAATACAAAACATGTTGCATTACAAATGCTATAGGTGTCAGATTTGCAAAAGATAAAAGTATTGGCATTGTAAATGACAAAGCTATTCATTTCGCTATTTTTAAAACCAACACCTAAATAACAAATGTGTCATTTACAAGACCAATAGCTCAAACTTTCCTAATGCGAGACCTATTGCATTGCACATGCTTGTTTATTAGTGTAAATGCACATATACAAAACTTCATATATAAGAAAATTGTTCATCATTCAACTGTTTTCAATTGGCGTACCAGGAAGCAATGGCTTCATTTCTCCAGCATTCGTGCTCCTGGTAAAGTTGATAAGAAGAGATACCCTAGTAAGGAGGATAAGTGTGGCCTATTTGGGGGAGGAGATATAATTATCCTTTTATTCAGATAATATACAGCTATGGCTTGTTGATCTAGTTAATCAATTTGGGAGATTTTCAGGGCTTACAATTAACTGGAGTAAATTGATTACCCTTTGAGGCAGGTGGTAAGAGAAGGGGAGAAACATGTGAAAATAAATCTTCATTCACTCAGATATATTTGACAGGCTTCTAGCATTCAGGGAGTTTAGAATCGAGCTCTGGGATCAAAACAGTCATGCTTTCAGCCTAGCATCAATGAGCACACAGATGGCACTGTGTCACATTCCAAAAGTAAAAAGTCCCCAAAACACACTAGACACCAACACTACAATCTCATGGAAACAAAACTCCAGGTATTTAGGGGCTGGCTAGGGCAACAAACACCCAGCTCTGATGGTCTCCCTGTTTAGTTTATGAACCATACTTACACTTGCTGGCCAGTAATGGCTGTGTTCAATGCCGCAAGAATGGAAATATGCCTACCCCCTGCGACGCAAGAGGCTGTATTGATGATTCTACCTTAACTGAGAAAGGGTGCGACAAACCTGGTGTTGTACAGCTCCATCTAGGTTAAGAACACCAAATATAACATTTTGAGAAAGACTCCACCCCCTGATACAATTGATCTAGCAGATCAGAGGAGGTTTATCCAAGGTCCTAGCACAGCTACGAACATAAGGTAAGTGCAACATGTATAAGATGAGCTGGTGGATCCACACCCTAGAGTGGTAGTGCTATTTATGGATTTCAAAAAAGCTTTCTCACTACATTGGAGAAAACTGTATATTGTAATAGAACAGATTGGGAAAAGCGATGCATTTCGAGGCTGAACCTTGCTACTATATAGTGTGGCGCAGGTGATTTCAAAATCATAGTCGGTACGTAAAAGAACGTATGGAAGGTGCTCTTTATCCTGCTACCCTCCATCACAATAGCTCTCAATCTTGCACATGCAACACCTATTGACATTGCCAATGCTTGTTGATGTTGTTTCTCAAAGGTAGCAGTTGCACCTAAAATCCTTTGTTTGCGAGTGAGCGGCTCCTTTCACAAAGTGTTATTGAAAACCCTAATGAGTTTGTGTTCTGAATTGGCCATATATCACTTCTAGTGTACCAGCAACCATAGATTATTGGTTTATTAGCTCAACAAACCTGTATCTTAATTTGAGCATCCTTTTGTACGACAATACCTGAAGCTGAGCATTCGGCATCATATACTGGTAGAGCTACCTATCAATAGTCAGGTGGGACTTTGGGCTCGTTATATTTCCGAGATACAAAATATTTTTTCATAATCCTTTTAGTTTTTCAATTCTTTTAACATTTACATTGCAGTATGGCATAGCATGCATACTAAACCATCCACTGCTTTTGATTACTTCTGCAGTTCAGAGTTCATTAAGTAAATTCTCAGCATGTACTAACGGTATGCCACTTGTCGTGTTTGATTTCTTTTTTGTGAAATCTGTTGTACAGTAGATTAGTTTTTCTATTGAGGTACTTTTGAAAGATAGCAAATCAGTATGTTATGTTTCTGGAACGTGTTTGTTTAGCTGATGAATCGGCGACCTACTTATATGAAATGTAGCTTTTTAGAGTGAATTGTGTGAGATTAAGGTACTCGTTTGCACATGTACAAGTCTTTAAAACTAGTGAACTTCTTGTTTTCAACCTGCAGGTACAAATCGTTAGTACGAAGGAACCAAGATCTGTTCCTCAACGAAAGTAGAACTGGAGTTCTGAAACGCACTTACAGTGCGATCTCAGCAAGGCAGTCGTCTACCTTTAGTGCGGCTAAAGACAATGTGCCTGGGGATTCTCTGTACAACGCAGAATTCAACTTAAAACATTCTGAATCTGTTGTGGAAAAGCGCACATGTCACAGTGCTACTTTATCAACCCATTCCGAATACTTGGACATTCCAGGCGATACACCTCTGGACTTGACAACGAAGACTGTTGCTGACTTTAAGCTGCAAATACAGCATCAGCGGTCCCTTGTTTTAGAAGAGTATGATTCTGCAGCATGGACCTCGGAAAACTGCACTAAAGAAGCGTCAGACGTCAGTGAAGAACCACTGTATTCAGACACCAGCCACAGTGAAGATGAAAATGCTACTGTAAATCTAAATGAAGAGGTTTGCCGAGAATGCCTTGATCGCTTCTCCAAGACTTTAAAAGACCCATCTGCCGCCATAAAAGAGCCGGATATTGTCGGTAGGTTGATTTCCTTTGAGCGAGATATACTAGATAATTGAACATGTTGATGAAGCACGAGTATACGACTATTTAACAGGTAAATACTGTCCTAACTGTAGCCTTTTTTTTTCCTCTCTCCCTCCCTCTCCCCCTCTCCCCCTCTCCCCCTCTCCCTCTCTCCCCCTCTCCCCCTCTCCCTCTCTCCCCCTCTCCCCCTCTCCCTCTCTCCCCCTCTCCCTCTCTCCCCCTCTCCCCCTCTCCCCCTCTCCCTCTCTCCCTATCCCTCTCCCCCAAAACATGGCCACAGACTAGCAGTAGCAGCACCGCAACATTAGATCTCCCACAGCACTTAACCCAACAAACACGGCAGCAAGGCATACTTGAAAATAGTTGCAAATATATTATGGACCTCAATCCTTCTGCACCTCTACAAAAGCCCCCCTAATGGGTTCGGCAATACATAAGAATATCCGAGACAGGCCCAACTGCAAACAAAGTATGTACCTTCTGTCAACCGTTCTTTCAGATGTGCCTAGTGATTGAATACGACAAGCATTTGCAATGCAAGTGGTCTCGCATTTACGCGAATTTGACCTATTGGCATTGTAAATGACAATGGCTTTTATTTATGTTCAAAAACCAAAACATAAATAAAAGGCAATGTCATTTACAAGAAAAAATAGCCCAAACTCTCGCAAATGCGAGACCTATTGCATTGTAAATGCTTGTTTTTTCACTGCTGTTGGATCGTTCTTGTGATTAATTAGGCCACAAGGAGCACATACCATAACCTTTCTGTATTCCATTACTAGTTAACGATCAGTGTTGTGAAAAATATCTTGTTTATACACTTAAATTGCAATTTTTTTAACCTTTGGCCAAAGCTTGAATACTTCTCATTTCATTAAATTATTTGCTTGATCACATGTTTATCTCTTACATAATCGTTTCATGCAGCAGACGTCCAGTGAGCATGTGGCTACGGTTTATTATTAGTAACTAATGAAGCACAAAGGAATGCTTTCCTTCTGTATTATAAGCGCATTACGGATTAAAGAATTGTTAATGGATAATTGTCTTCCGCATTGAAAAGAAATTCTACACGAACGATGCCAGAAAATGGCCATCCGAGGATGACCACATTGCACTATTTTGCGTCCTAGCATCACATTTATTTGTAATACTTTAAGCATTCATTATATTGCAGACGTGGCCAGATTGGTTATAGAGCACTGTACACCCTAATGTGCAAGTAAAGCATGAATTAATTTGCCTCTATAAAATGCATGCCAATAAAAATAGTAAACCTACTTTGCAAATGTTTCAATGTCCTTTCAGGTACACATACACTCCCCGGCCTCCCCATAGTTAATGCTAAAGAACTAAGTAGATAATATAAACCCACATGCATTGGAAACTGGAATTAAATTCTTTGATGATGTGTTAGAGAAAGGGCATGGCCCTGGAGAGAGAGAGCGTGTGCCCTTGTCTTGAGTTCATCATAGTAAGTGCTGTTGTTTTTGGAACCCCCACCTCGGCACACCCAGCAGTCATGCATGTACACCTGAAGCCTGTGGCACACATTGTGACCCAGAGCAGGGCTTTGCGGTCTGGATGGGAACTCTGTGTGCATCCTTATTAGTAAGCGTCACTACAGTTAGCTGACCGGGCTGCAGGGTGCTGTAGGTGGTGGCAGCAATAAGATTGTAGTGGCAAGGCATTTTTTTAAATCTATAAGCCAGGAAGAGTAATTTACTTCTCGTTGATTTAAAAAAAAAAAAAAAATGTATTGGTTTGTCAGTCCCCTGCAACCTGTTTCTTACCTCCCCCCATGTTGAACGGTAAACATCCTTTACAACGCAACTTTTACCACGCAGTACCTTTACGACGCAACTATTACAACGCATGTCATTACAACGCATAGCGCTGGGGGGCGCTCTAGGATAGGGAATAGATTTAATTTACTATCCAACACCTTCCCTACTATCCACGGGGACTGGAGTTGGAATAGTAAATTAAACTATTCACTATCCAGCACCCCTTAACGCTATGCGTTGTAAAAACTGCGATGTAAAGGCATGCGTGGTAAAACCATGCGTTGTAATGTCATACATCCTGTTGAACATGGACACTGTCTGAGTATTTGTTACTTCTGTGTGTGGAGAGTGTGTGGTAGCATGGGTCTACACTGCAAGCTGTTTTGCTTACCTGCATCAAAGTGGTACACTGCAAGCCCATTTTGCTTTCCTGCATCAAAGTGGTACCTAAGGTGAAGATGACAGAGTCCAGACATCAGAGTGAATTTCAGGATTCCTCCAGGGCAATTCAACAACCCATGGTAGTGGATCAGAGTTGTACCTATGGAAGAGAGGAGACCGTCAATTTGAATCTTAGGGAGTTTCTCCTGCCCTTTCCTACCTTATTGTTCATTGCAAGTGCTACTTCACCCATGCCCCCCATAGGTGAAGAGGTAGTTATGTTATGCGGCTTGCATGTAGCTTCCATTTTAGTTCTCATTTGAACTTGGCTTCATTTTCTAATGGTGGTTAGCAAATGTTTTTCCGTTGCGAGAATGGCCCTTGCACATGTTTATTCCTGATGGGCGTAGTCACCCTGTAGTCTGCAAATTTAGTTCCAGGGTCACACAGATTCAGAACATTATTTTAGTTTTGTGCTTGCAAAGAGACTACTCCTATGCTTGAGTCCAATTAAAAAGCTGTCCTGCACCTTGGCACAGTGTGATACGTTTGCCGTTTGGTTATTTAAACTATTTCTGTGCTGAAGTTAGTGAGAGGTGCACTTCTGTTGGAGTCCTCACTGAACGCTGCTGTAAGATGCAGTCCGGCTGTTCCCTACCTTCATTCATCCTGAGAAGAAAGATAGCTGTAGACTTGGAGATGCATCCGTGGATGCACTCAGCCTGGCTTCCTTACATACAGAACCAGCATATTGGGTTAGGCCATTCCAACAGACTGAGCAGATGTGTACTCCCGTATATGGTCTCTTTAGCACAGAGGCTAGTAATAGTAGTAACTTGAGCAGCATATGAACAATTACCATGATCAAATTGTTTGTATTTTGCACTATTCTAATGACGCTTATTACAGAAATCTTTGTTACAATCGCAGTTCCTGTTTTATTTGTAAAGATTAGATCTTTTTAATTTATGTTTGAAAATGCAATATTGTATCTTTTCTTTGGGAACACTTGGGGCATGCAAAAGTGGCAAATGAAAGTTAGATCTGCTTCCACGATTTCCTTGGGAATCTGATAGTCCTGTTCTAGGTTACTGACAACATCTATAAGTCTGTAGGTTTAAGAGTTTAGGTGCAGAACAGTGAGCTAGCCAAACCGACAAACATTTCCTGATTATATAAGAAGACTCCATCTCTGTATTATGAAGTTGTATTGTTCAACATGCACAGCCCTACTAGATTAATGGGAACTGTATAGCAGTTAAGTAGGACAGCCGCTCCCTCTTTTCTGCCTTAATTTTGGGTCTTCCCCGACAGGAAATTCTCCATTCCACCCTACCATACTGCTGCTAGTTGAAGACAAAGGCATGACTGAATCAGTGTGAGAAAAATAAGCAAAAGGCAAGAACTGATTGTTGGAATATACAAACACTGCCTAAAAATCTTTGAGGATGGAACAGAAATTCGCAGCCAGTGCACCAACATTTCTGTATCTGAATCCACAGTCCCACATCACTGACTAAGAAACTCTCTCTGATCACAGGTTTCACGAGGGCCACTTCTAACTGCAGATTCTAACCTTAGAATACTTCCCAAGTACCACACTGGATCTAAAAACCTTTGTCAGTTATGCTACCACGCGCCGCTAGGTGGCATTGTGTGGCTCCGCATTGGCTCAGTACCACCCTGGAAATGACGACGCAAAGCTGCATATAAGCGCCACCCTTGTGTGCTGACATCAATTTTCTGCTTTCTGTGCCTTTCAGCACAGATCTGGCCTTTCGACACAGATCCGGAGCTCCCCTTTCAAACTTGTCTGCATTCTGACTCATTCTAAAATCTAATATAGTGTGCTAGGGAATGATGTCCCCTCCAAAAACTACAAATTTCAGACCACGCCATGACTGCAGGAAACTAATTTCAGTAATGGACCCGCACAGAGTGTTTCTCTGATGCTTGTGCTCAACCACGAGTTAAGTGTGTCTCATGTGCTTGAAGTTATGAGTATACAAGAGAAATCCTAGAGTCAGTAGGGACCTGTAGTATATTAAGTTGGCAAACAAAACAAGATTATGGACGGAGTTATGAAATGTTTCAAACTCTCACCACCAGTCAAGAGATCTGGGTTAAATCCATCGTTCTTTTGCTCACTGTGCACCCCAGTTTGGATCTAGACATAAGCAAATCTGTCTTGACCCTGCTCCCCATGGGAACAGTTCAGCCCGAACTACCAGGCCAGTTCCACCCTGAACTGGAAAAAAGCATCCTGTGATCAGTTTCGTGGTATCACCCCTCATCTGCCAGGCTAGCTTGAATACAGTGGCACAGTGAGCAAGGGAGCCCCGTCTGAGCATACTCTTGGCCACTAAGGGCAAACATAGCAAACACAACAAGATGAATGGAGTGCTGAAACTTTTCAAACACTGATCCCCCCCAGTCAAGAGATCTAGGTTAAGTCCACAGTTCTTTTGCTCACCATGTCACGCCAGTTTGGACCCAGCCATGCTCACTATGTCATTGGATTCAGGCTAGCCTGGTTGATCAGTGGTGATATCCTGAAACCGGTCCCAGGATGCTTGCTTCCTGCCCAGGGAGGACCTTGCAGTTCATTCTGGACTGTTCTCCTGGCGGGCAGGGTCAAGACTGATTTGCATATGGCTGGGTCTATACTGGAATAGCATGTGAGCAAATGAATGATGGATTTAGGCTCAGATCTCTTTACTCGGGGTGACTATTTGACAATGTTCAGTTTTCTTTCAATCATCTTTTTGTGTTCGTATAGTAAGTTAGTGCATGAACAATGGCCCCTAATGTAGTATTTTGAGCTAATTAAAATCAAAGCCAAAGAGTAATCTAATGTACAAATAATCTGCAAAAAGGTAATAAACAGCGCAGTGCGTATCAAAGCAGTAAAGAACAGCACAGCCTGTAAATTTTGAAATACAATGTTATAGAACTGCATGCAAGTCAACGACATTTCGATCCAATAGATTATACCCAATTATTATTGGGACTTGTTTAAATATGGAGCCTGAGAGAACGCTGTAAAAGCAAAGAGAAAATGTTTCTAATCTGAGATATAAGTAAAGAGCAACATACATACGTGAAGGAAGAAAGGGGTGCACCGTACCCTTGGGGCATCTAAGGCATACCTTCGGGGTGACTTCTATGTAATAAAAAGGTTGTTTGATTTTGGAAATACTTTTAATTCCAAAATCGAATTTGGTCGTAGTTCTATTTAAAACCAGCCTGCAAGGCATGCCTGGCTTTAGCCTCTTCGATGCGTCGGACGGCCCACGGCCGCCTGACGCAACTGTGGGCATGTGCGTCGAACGGCCGGGGGCAGTCCATTCTGAGCACGCATCAAATTCCACTGCGGCGAAGCGGTTAGACTGACACCAGGTACCACAGCAGTGCACACATAATTGTACTAACTCCACTGTGGTCTCTAAATCAACATGCCCTACCATTTATTGGGGATTTACAGGTAGACTGTTCTGGCCAATTAGAATTACACCAGTTACCATATACCTTTTAAGGACAGAGCACAGGTCTTGGGCCTAGTTAGCGGAGCCCAGGGCACACCCAGAGTCCCTAACCCCCAGTATCAGTCAAAAAATGAGGGTGATCAGGGCAAAAAGAATGACTTTCCTACACCAATGAACTGATGAAACCATTACCGTTTACCCTTGGCTTTTGTTTATTACACAACACCGGCCTATTCATACGCACATAAACTGGCAACCAGTTGCCGGATGCAAACAGTCATAAAATTACAGATATGTAGAAATACAGCTTGCAGAAACAATATACCCTCTGCGTCAAAACCCTTGCCTACTACAGTAATCTGTGAGATTCCATGTAACAATACCTATCTGTAGGATTTAATATAGAGTAGTAACACACCTAAATGCATATCCAATATATATTTTATTTTTGCATATGTTTTCCACACAAATTTTTCATGTCTGTTCATAACATTTCATAGTAAATAGATCAGGCTGATAGCCATGGTATTGGCTTGCCACAATAGGCATCTAATTCCTACTGCCTCAAGTATAAACTATGCCATCAGCCAAAAAGTGGAAACACATTTATTCGGCCCAATCAAATCTTGTACTTAAGGGGACCAACATGTGGGTGGAACCTTAACACTTCTCTTGGTAGGACTCTGAAAGCTCTGTTGATCACATAAGGTCAGGTCACAGTTGCACTGTCAAGCCGGGTCTAAAAATCTATGTAGGTAAATGACTACTCTCATACAATGTATTATGCAGCCAGAAAAAAACGCCATACGTTATCTAGTTACCAGAGACACTTTTTTAGCATTACAGTGTTGTGTGTTCCCCTGAAAGTTCAAGCTCCGGCTGCTGGATAAATAAACGAACATGGTCACAGCTGTGTGGAGGAAAAGCACTTTTTTGTTGTCGCACACAACTCCTGCCCAATCAAAACATGAACTCCTGGCTCCCAACATGTGGGTGGAAACAAAGCCCCATTTATGGTGATTCTCCCGTAATTGTTTGGCGACATCTGTGTTGCCAAGCCAAACCATAAAGATTAGAAATAGTAGTACCTGTAGAGAAGAGTGCTGCCTTACTTTCCTCTTTGCATGTATTTATTAGACAGTAGTAGGAAATGTAAGACCTCTGTAGTGCCCTGTGCATTTTGTAGACCCGATCATGTTAGTGGTTAAAACCCTTTAGATGGCATATAAAGTAAATGCAATCCCCTCTTGATGCTAGCCCCCTTGCTACCCCAGGGAACTGTCAAAAAATTTCATTTTGTGTACTTTTCAGGCATACGTGAATGGGTGAAGAATATTCTAAAATAAATAATTACATTTATTTCAGATCCCAATCACTGGGCTTGTAATTACTGGATGATGAGCAATGGAGTGCGAAGGAAATCTGTTAACCTCGAAAACAGGTATGCTAAACAGAATGCCTGCACCATAAAAAAAAATCCACTTGCGATTTAACACTTGCTGCACAGATAATTCTGTGTAGTGTGTTTATGTTGCACTTTGTCATCTGATCTGTAAATGTAGCGTGCGGTTGCGGTGTTTGACAAAGTTTGTTTTTTGTTAAACAGGGATTTTCAAGTTATTTTGAAGTATCTACGAGCACAGGCTCGGTTACCTAATGTGAAGTCTTCCACAAGACCGAGAAGATGCTCTAGGCCTCATGTATTTCTTCAGAGGTAAGTGCACTTGATGCTTAATTTATGTTGATGGCCCCTGAATAGTAAACATATATTTGTTTTCCATTTTCATCACCACTTTATATAATTCATGTTTAACGAACATATTATTGTGTGTGTTTTATAGTATCCTGTACATTTATTTGAGGCAAATGGGTGTAGTTACAATTGAATTAAATGTTTAACAGTTTCACTTTTTAGTTAAAACTGAAATTGCTATATTTTATTATGCTTAAAATGTTAACAGTATGATTGTCATGGTCAAGAACGCCACCCTATATCTGAAAGGCCACATGTAAGCCAAGCTTAAATATGCCCTTTCAGACATTGAAGCCAAGCTTAAATGTGGCCTTTCAGATATTTTCAATGATATCCTTTATCAATGACTTGAACTAACGAGGCCCTAAACACATATTTTTGTTTGGCAAATTCACAATGTCAAGAATTCTAATGAGAACAATGCTGAAATTGTACCATGTTGTGGTTCAAGTCAAGTCTGCTGTTCTATACTTTTTTTTTTTTTTAAACATTAATCAGCATTTTCTGCCAGTTTTAATTTTTTGGGTCGAGCCTGGGTAGCACATGTGCTGCTCTGCGAGGCATACTGTATTGGGTTACGGCATAGAAGCTCCACCCATTTCCGCCCATCTTTTCATTTGGATCCTGTTACTGTTCTTGCAAAATCGTTACTTTTCATTCGTGAATAGGCCTAATAGCCCGTCCTTGGTACCACCTTCTCTGCATTTGTAACCTCACATAACAACTGGACTTTTTACTTGTGTTGTTACACGATCTGCTTTATAAGTTGGTGAGCATTTTTTTCTTTAATTAACTTCCCCTATTCCACCCACAACATTGCAACAGGCCACCTGCTTTTATATACAGAACCTTTTAAATTAATTAATTATTTCGCTTTGGGTGAAAGCGCACCATATGCGCTTTCACTTTAATGTTGGCAGCGCCCCTTTCTTTAAACTCTGCTCCCTGAATACAGCGAGCAATGTCTAAATAAAGGGGGTGCGGCCACCATTAGAGTGGTCTTGCGTTTGCGAGAGTTTGAGCTAGTTGCATTAAAAATGACCATGCCTTTCATATATGTATTGCTTTAAAAAGCACATAAATAAATGTCATTGGCATTTACAATACCAATAGCATAAACCTGCGCAAATGTGAGGACTATTGCATTAAAAATGCTTGTTTCATTTGTACCTGAGCTAGATCTTTGTAATCCGTCTGCTGCCCGTTTTTGTCTAGTGCTAATTTATAGTTTGCATTATGAATCATGAATTTATGTACTCAGCGCGATAGATGTTACCACCTCCTCTCCCCCCTCTTTGCAAAGTGGATGCCTATAGTCTGCTGGAAAGAGTTTCAGGATTTAGGGCCTGATTTAGATCTTGGCGGGCGAGTTACGCCGTCACAACAGTGACGGATGTCCCGTCCACCAAAATATAAATCCCATAGCATATTAAAGGGTTTATATTTTGGCAAATGGAATATCCGTCACTGTGGCCCATGGTCTGCCAATCGCATAAAACAGGTAGATTACAAAATATATACAAAGCCTTTGTTATCAAGACCTTTCTAGTACTGTCTGATTGTTTGTGGGTTTGAGTAAGAGCTCTTCGAAATCCAATGTGTGTAGCTTCCTCTCCTTATCTTTAATAATGGCATCTCATTTTTTATTTTTTTTGCGTGATTCTAATACAGGGGCTTACACAGTAATGCCCTAAATTGGTGTTATGTACTTTCAGTTCTTTCATTGTTGGGGCTGGTGGTTATTCACACTTATTTACCACTCATTCGTTTTGACTTTCCCAATATCACCGCCGCCTTTGAATGCTTGTGTCTCACACACGGCAGAGCAGTATTTTAATAAAGAATGCTTCAACTAGTTTTTTCTACCAGCTAGGAATCCCAGCACGACCATCCCTTTCTCAGGCAGCAACCATGAGAAAATGAGGGCAGGAAATGCAATCAGTTTCGGGATTGGCCATCAGTGGAAGTGTGATGTTTGTCTTACCCATTTCAGTTCCCTGAACCACACCTCAAACAGGCAATGCCAGATCATTAGGTAAACATGCTCAATAGCCAAACTCATTCTTTGGAGGTTGAAAGCGGTTTCCTTTGGTGACTCTCTGTACTGATTTTACTCATATCTAATGTGTCTACACTGGACAACTTGGGAAATTCCAATCCTTTTACTAGTACCAAGGAGATGTACCATGTTGCAAAGTGAGAAAAAGTACAAAAAATAAATAAAAGGCTCTTTAATTCTATATTCCCAAGTTCTTTCCTCTGTGTTTTAGGCAAACTAATTCAAACAAGCCTACAAACTGCAACCAGACAAAATTGCATGCAGAAACTACCACCACCAGTAATGCAATTCCCTACACCGAATTAGACTCCACCTAAAGGACCCAGAAAGGATGCAGAATCTGATTTTTAGAATAAAACCGTCGATTATCAGGATTAGCTACATCCTTCTAAATTGTTTCACATTGATGCTCAAAGACATGCCTACCCTAATTTTGGTTCCCCCGCTATTTGCTGCTTGGCCTACTTTTAAGATATGCTCCTGGCCTACTTTTAAGATATGCTCCTGGCCTACTTTTAAGATTTGCTCCTTCTTATTCATCATTGACAGTTAAGGCTCTAGAACAATCTATAACTGAGCAGTCTGTTTCGACCCGCTCAATACAGCACTCGGCACTAGTGGTTTCTAATGCTCCGGATATGATGCTGTAAATGATGGCCCATTCCATGAAATGGGAAACCTTCAAGCTCACTCTAACAATGTTACAACACTAAATGTCAGCTCTTCCTATATCCTCCTTTCAGGCTATCGAGGCTTTGCTAATGGAGATTTAGGGAAAGAAAAACTATTAAAATGCCCCATTATTTGAGCGAAATCAATGATTCCATAGTGATGATCTCGTATAATCTACAAAACCGAGCAAACAGAGTGATTTGCCGAATTTCTTCCTCTGGAGTTCACACAAGAGTTTCTCAACTTAACTCATCGAGCAAAAGAAACAACGTTGCAAATGTTTCAAATCAACATGAACGTGGCAGACACTATGGCTATGGGCTATATTAAAAACCTTTTATCGAGCACTCAGTTTATCAATAGGGTCATAGAAAAGAAAGATACACATACCAACCTATCAAATGCCTGCATGTCAGCGGGAATTAGTAACACCCATGTTTGTAGAGACTTTCCCAATCGTCGACCCCAAGGATGTTGCCTCAGCTGTAAAGGGCGATAGTTCCATAGTTTTGGGTCCAAGACTGAAATTCTCTGGCTCCAATTCCGGCTTTTTCTGTAGCGTGGACAGACCATCAAGTTGTCAGAAGGTACACTTATATGTCTTTCTTGGTGCTAAGTCTTGAGACAGCATTTTAAAAAGGAAGAAGCACACCCTGTGACTGATCTATGCATCAGGGTATTTTAAATTTGGGCAACCGTGGTAACCCAATTGTAAACATTACTTTACATGGCTGAACCTTCGTGCCACATACACAATCTGGCTGCATTATTCTGGACACCCTGGACTTTCTATTGACGAAGGGAGGCTGAATAAAAGGCAATGCAGAAATCCAACCATGCACCAATAAAAGCAGATACCACCATGTTTCTGCCTTTAGTAGAAAGCTCTTTCTGATCCACTTTCTTAATTGAATAGCAATTTATAGGAGGAGACAATCACATTAGGTTGAGTATCTATGCTAAGTTCTTTGTGAATTTTAAAACCCAGGCTTGACTACTCGTGTAGGGGAAGAGGAAAGCCCCACATGTCTAGGCAAAAAGGAGCTGGACCAGAGATCAACATAACCATCACCCATTAGAACCCCTGCCTTTCCTGGCTTAAGCTTTAACCACGTATGTCCCCCTCTTCCCCTAATCTAATCCCTCATTTCCATTATAAGCGTGATTCAGTTCCTCCTAGACTTCATGCTTATTCCACTATAGCCAAGACTGCATCAAAAACTTCCCACATGCATGCCTTTATTCCTGACATTTGTAGGACCTACATGGGCAAATTCTCAAGCTCTTTTGTATGTATTACTCAATAGATGCATCTTAACATAAAGATGTGGCTTCTGCTTGAAACACGTTTGCTCAAAGCAAAGTCTGACATGCTTCTAACTTTTTTGGGTATGGCAAAGCTGGTTCCAAACAGTTACTCAAGGAGAGCTAGAACTACCATGCAAGGAACAATTCTCTTGATATTGAATCTGGTACTTTTACAACTTGGCTTATTCTCATTTTCTCTGCTGTGGACCACAAACTGTTTTCATTTTAACTTTAATACAAAGCTTTGTGGTCTGGTACCTAATGTGCAGGAAGCCATCATACAGAGAATGGTCCTGCCTCTACTCCCAATAGTACTCTAAGTTTCCTACGTTTTGATGAATGAGGCACCTCAGAACTAGCTAGTCCAAAAAATGTGGTCTGTTTTTAAGGTCCATCTTTTTGTACATCTTTTTTGTTGAACATTCCCTCATCTGATTGTTTCGAATTAGGTAGCTAATGTTTGGCTTCAGGCTGTGCCAAGCTGCACCCAAAAGAAGAGCCCCAAATAGGGCGAAACCGGTCTTGGTTTGCTTGTGTTCTGGTTCAGGGAGGACCTGGCCTGGCAGTTCAGGCTGGACTGTTCCTATTGGTGGGCAATTAAGATGGAATGGGATCCAGCCCGTGTAATTAATTACCAGTGGCAGGGATTAATTTAAGCATTTGATTAATCACTTTTTTGTTGATTTCATTACAGAAACGTGGCTTACAGAGTCACACTCTGCAAAAAATATGGACACTGGTTACTGACTTTTCAAACGCAACAGCATGGTGTCCTTTATCAAACGGTCATTAGCTACCTCTGACATTGGCAACTTGAATATACATTTCTCCCCGTCTTCCTGATTATTAATAATCTTGTAGATGTGACCAAAACCACTAAGAAAATAATCCCTTCACAATTAATATGTAACACTTAAAATGACTCTTTTATCAAGACAATAAAAAAGGTAGCAGGGATGGAACGTTGGAAAATCCTAGAGCGTGAGGTATACAAGGTTAGAGGGGGTGAGAAAGTTTGAGAAGATCTGGGGGACATGAGATCCCGGAAGACAGGCTAGCTACTGGACACATAGAAGGGAGTCGCACTTGGCAAATTGCAGTGTGGTCATAGGAAGGTGAGGACTACTTGAGGGTTGGGACTAGATATGCAAAAAGATCACACTTATTTAGTCTATTTTAGGCCTTTGTATCTGTAATTTAATTGATTACAGTGGGTTGAAGTGGGAGGAAATGGAGGTAGAGGCTTATACTTTGTTTGATTGGCACTGTATTGTGGTGTCGGAATGGTATTCATGTACAATTGTTGTTTCACTATAAAATAATTGTTTTTTAAGGAAAACTGAAAATAGACAAGGTACCATTTGAAATAGAATCTGAAAAATTTCCAGTAGCTACCTCTGAATTTGAATTACTATCTAACACCCTCTCTGCTTTCCTTCCTTTCTCAATGGAAGAGTTCAAAGTGGCATGGACTAATCTAAAATATGGCACCTCTACTGACACCCATCCAGTGAATCTGCTTACCAGACTGAAGTGTAACTATTTACTAACCCTGAAAAATGTACTTAACGTATCACTAGAGCAAGCTGTTGCCCTCCAAATATTTCAGGTACCCTTTATTCACATCAGTTATACAGTTAGCTAGATTGGATCAGTCTACTATCGACAATTTTCTTCCACCATTGCTATTTTGTGTACAGCTATGTTACTTGAAATTCTTGTGGTCAAACAATGGAGAAGCCACATACAATTGGTCAATATATTGGGTGTATTTGTTTTTTTCAGAAAATGTTGTTAACAAACCATTTGCTATGCTAAGATCACCATCTTCTTCCCAGCTTTCAAGAACAAACAATTTAACAAAAAATAAAACTTTTTTTATTTTTTAAAAGTGGTAGTCTGTGTTTCCTATATCTTGTGGCTTCAACCTACGTGTATTTAGTGGGGATGTGGAGATCGGAAGTGGGGTGTGGGGTGGGGGTGGAATGAAATTCATGCTACACATTTCTGAAAAGTAGACTGAATTCATCTAGGGGTTGTTTGTGTAGATTGCTCATGGGTTTCGTATAGAAACTACTTGTTGAAATCAAAAACAATGGGGAAAATAGAAATAGCAGATATTTTCATATGTAATTTTTTGCTTCGATGGCCAACTTGCAACAGTAACTTACTGTTATGTTCCTCAGCCCTTCTGGTCCCCAGGATGTATACTGTTTGTTGGTTGTCCAAAAACACATTATACCCAAATCCCAAAACTGAGCTGCAACTTATGATTTTTCATTGTGTATCGACTATGCTTAAATTCATATAGCGAAAACTAATGAATGAAAAATGAGCATGAGGGAATTATGCATATTTTAAAAGTTCCAGAGATACTGAGTTTAGGAATTGTGGTTGTTTGTACAATTCTGAATTTGGGGGTAGCCATACTATCGTGATTCAGAGGGCATTTTGCAAAATGTGTTCTTTTGCAAAATGTGTTCTTTCCACACTGGCTTAGATTTGGAAGTGAAAGATGGAGAGAAATTCTATTAACAATAACAAATGTTCTGCTATTCTACGTTCCCACACACCTCCCTATTAAAAAAGGTACCCCTCTTGTGTGGGTGGACCAATCACCATCAACAGGAAAGATCCCCAAAATGCAAGATGGAGAGATGAAGCTTTTGCCATACAAATGGACCCATTTTGGTAATGTGCATAGCAGCGGTATGTAGGCCTTGCTCTGCCACCACCCAAGGAAACTTACTAAACCCAGTCATTACTGAAAACTAGATGCCATGGGGATTTCAAGGTGTTGTGACCTGTGTGTATCCCACTACGGTTTCTTGCCCAGAATGCCTTACAAACACCAAATTTGGCTAAAATCATGAATTTTTCTAATTAAGAGAACATTTTGGAACCTGTGTAGATCCTTCGTCACCTCATGTTCCAACACGTCTTCAGATAAAAACAGTATCTCACTTCTGTATATGTGGGCCTATCGCTTGCTATAGGAAAGGCCCCAAAATGCATCATGGAGACACCAAATTTGAACCATGAAAATTGCCCAATTCTAGCGATATAGGTAGCAGAGATATTTGGGCCCGGGCTCCGCCGCCACGAATGAATGAATGAATGAAATGTGATTTATCTACGCGCAGCTATGCCCAGTGGGCGTTTATTTGGGATTATTTGGTTTCCCCACCCAGGGAAACCAAATAATCCCAGACATCTCTGAAAACTAGAGACCTAAGTGAGTCCAGAGTTTTGTGACTTGTGTGGAACTTAGCAAATTTTCTTTTCTTACCCACAATGACCTAAAAACTTCAAGCACTAATGTCACACATTTTTCTGTGAGGGAAAGTTCTAAGGTCTGGAAAATCCACAAAATGTATGCTATCCAGAATTCTCACAGTTCTCCCTATAAAATAGAGTATCCCCGCATATCTCCTGCTACTTGAACAGATGAAAATTCTGACAATATAAAGTCAATGTGGTCTTCCCATAGTCCCTGGAATGGGCTATTCTTATCTAGATTAATCGGCCCTGTCAACTTGAGAAAAAACGTGAAACGGTCATAAGCGCACTACAGTTTGTCAAGCATATTTTAAAGGTTAATGTTTGTGTGATCCCTCTAGCTAAATTATTTCTTGCTAGGAGCGTTAATTCATACAGGTTCGCTGACAACACTAAATTCTTTGCTGTCTCGACAACTACTTGACCTCTTTGTCCATTTTCAAGACCCTGAGATTCATTTGATGATGGATGGAATGCAACAGTTTAAATTAAATTATGAAAAACGATTCTGGTTATAAATGGGAAATTTAAACTTGGGCTTGATAGATATTGCCAACATGAAATGTTTCCTCTATGAGCTCCTGGGAGTTCAAGATTGAGGTAAATGTGTGTGCTTATCTCCTTTTATTATCAAAAACTTGTTAGGAATATTGCTTCATTTCTGAATGAGGAGGCAAAAAACAGGGCCGTCTCTGCAATCTTTGGCTCATTCATGATCACGCGCACTTTTTTCCTGAGATTTTCTGGATATCTTTTAAAGAAGTTCAGTTTTGTCTTGCCGGTGGTGATTTAGTCATGTCTACCACTTCTGTGCTCGCCTCATTGACTCTCTGGGAGAGAGCATATTCCCTTCAGTGCACTCTGTAGAATACTGGTGGCCTTGCATTGTTGCTCTCAGAGTTTCATTCAGAATCTGATTTAAAGCATATACTCCCTCTCAAATTCTGTACTTATCTGCCGCCAATCAAATGTTTGGGTGGTTCTAGCTTTTTGATCTCCAGCCACCCCCCCACCCCCTTTCAGCTGCTTACAATACCATATGCCACTATGTTTAGACTAGATTAAAACAAGGTTATTTACTGAAGCATTCTAAATATCAGTGGCTACATTATGTGGTCAGGGAGGCACCAAGAGTACATGTGTTCTATAAAATCCCTTTAATATAACATACAAGGTTCTCCCAGAACAGCCTGCTTGCATGTAGCATAGAAGAATACTGATTCCTAAACAGACATTGGATCTTATCATCAGGAAGTAGAGTAAAGAGGCAAGTATTATCTCTGTCAATGGATGAGAGACTGCTCGCCATTCCTGCTGGTGGGGTAGTGGAGCATCTCCCTAGAAAGCCATCCAGACACTTTTATACATTGGTCCTATGCAAGGGGTGCAATCGAGGCCAGCGAAAGTGAGTGTCTGGTCAAAAGTCTATCCAGTTCCTGGAAAATAACAAGCTTGTTAAAACCGGACCCTGTTGTCTTGGCTCAGGACACTAACTCTGTGCCCAGAAGTGGAGGATTTGTTGGGATCAAGATGATTTACATGCCCTTTCAAATAGAGTCTAGCTTCTCAATGTACCTCGGAGGCCTCTGCTGCCGCAGGACTGAGGAATGTAACCAGTTTTTCGCTCTGGGCCTGCAAATTGGTTGGATCGAGAGGTCGACTCTCCCTCCCTCCCAGGGTGCAGAACTGTGGTCCAGATCTCTACCAGCTCCATTGACTCCAGAGACTTGTCCTACACAAGTCTAGCTAACCTTATGTCGGCTCTGTTGTAATCTTGCCTTGATAAAACTCTTCCTTCATCCTGAGTTTGAGCCTGGCTCCCTCAGTGTGCACGTTGCAGTAGAGAAGGGTGGCTGCATCCAATCTGCACAAGAACCAGGATTCCCTTACTGTCTGGGTGCTCCCCAATTCCACTCCGATGTACAAGAAGCTAAAAAAGAAGAGGTGGCAACAGAAGACTCCTTTGGCTAACAAGCTAGCTTTCTGCGAAAACTTTCCCACCACTCCTATTGGGATTCATATTGACTCTTAGGTACGCCGACCAGAGAGCATCCTGTGCCACTTTGTGCTTTGCTATTCTATTTCCAGAGGAGCAAAACCTGATGCCAACTTTCTGTTCTAAAGCTCTTGGGCGCTCAAGAGTAAATCCCAAGAGCAAAGGTCTTCTCTTAAGGCAAAGCTCCTTAATTAATTCTTCCTGTGTGGTGTTCAGTCAGGAATTTATGGATGCTATGACAGCCTGGGTGAATTTTCCATATTCTTTGGATTAGAGCAACTGGACCAAGAAGTGCTGTGTGGCTTGCAATCATATGTGGAAACAAATATACATTAGTCCAGCACTCTTCAATATAATTATGACCTATATAACAATAGACATTTCATATACTAGCACATCTAGTTCAACATAAACAAATGATGAATCTTCAGTGGAGTTGTTGTTTGTAGTGTATTCTTTATTTATTCCGTCAATTTTTTTCTCCAATAAAAAACAGGCCGTAGCCAACGCGGTTCGCCCTTCAAGGACTTATTCAGGGCGAAGGATATAATTTTCTTTGTTCATTATAATAATGAACAAAGAAAATTATATCCTTCGCTTATACATCGAGTATATGTCCTCTTGGTTAAATCCAATTAGACACCAGGTTTACCCTCTTATGGTTGTTAGACTGTTTTTCTTGTATATCAAAAAACAAGGAGGATCATTCACTGATTAGACAGTCCAAATAAACTGTTCTTTTTCTTCAATGCGAATTAGAGAAGTCTCAGCCGGCTCCATGGCATGGCATCCATCGCGATTTGTGGCTCCAACTGCAGAGCTTGCCTCCATGCTTGACATGCTTTGGGTGCACATTAGTGACCAAAGACTAATGACCCTTTTGGCTCCTCATGCAGTGTCTGGTGGAGTGCTCATCCTGGCACCACTCGAACCTCTAGTTCTGGCCCCTTTCTAGAGGTTTGTACCAGACTTTGGTGCTGGCCACGCTGCTGGCCCTCCAGGTATGGGACTATTTCTTCTTGAATCTGCCTGATAGGACACTGCCTTCCAGAGGACTCACCTGAGAAACCTGTTTCAGTGTTGGACAGTTATATGTAGAGTGGTACCGACAATATTAGTACCTGTATCCAAACAGATGCTCTCATTCAGTCATAGCCAATGTGTTGGACATGTTATCCTCTGTTCACCAGCCTACCCACTGGTGAATTAGGACACTCATAGACGTCATTTAGGGGTCACCACAGGATGCAGCTGCAAACCCCTCGCTGCTCCCTGGTACCCCTGGCACTTCTTTGGCAAGCCCTGCCCTCCGAGGTCTGAAAGCAGTCCCAAGAAAGAAGGTAAAAAGTTTCCTGACGAGCACTGCTTGTTTTGCTACTTCGACTAGGATCCAATTTTTAGGTCGAAGCGTTACCAGTTAGCGCAGCAGTCTGGTTTGGTAATGTGATCTAGGGGACATTTGGAAAGCTTCCCTGGGAATGCATTCCGCCCATTGGGTACCAGTGGCTTTATGGTTTGTATGTCACATTTGCTTGGTTTCTGTTTGCTAGCTTTATTAGTTTTAGGTTGTCCAGCTTGAGTTTGTCTCTTCTTTGACCCATACACTATTTATCGTATCCTTCCACCAGTGCTGGAGTTCTGTAAACTGGCCTTTAAATTTTGTTCTCATCTTGTCACATTTTATTTTGTGCGCTATATTTTCTTATCAGTAAAACTATATGTCTCTGTAAATTTAATGGGCATTTTCCTTGAAGATGTATGGTATGTAATAGCTGTACGCTACCACACCATGCATACTCCACTGTACCCCACTCCATCTCACTCTACTCTGCGCCACTCTACTATACGCTAATCCGCACTGTCACTGCACTCTGTTTTTCACCACTCTGCCAATGCACTCTACCATAGTCTACTATGCACCAATGCACTCTTCGCCACTGCACTCTACACCACTCCACTCTACGCCACTCTACAACACCGCCATTTCACTCTACTCTGTACTGCTCCAACATCCGCCAGCACACTCTATGCCGATCAACTCTATGCCACTGTTATCTACTCCCACCAGTGCACAACGCCACTGGATTCTACGCCATTGTATGCTACCCTTTACCACTCCACCATACGCCACTTCACTCTACCCTGAAACGATCTACTTTGCGTCACTCAATTCTAAATCACCCTACTGTATGCCACTGAGCTTTACTCTAACCTCTGTACTCCACGCCAGTGCATGCTACATTGTTTTACTTAATCAATGAACTCTATGCCATTGCACTCTAAGCCAATCAACCCAGCACCACTGCACTCTATACCACTCTATACCATTGTATTTTGTCTCTACACTCTATCCTACTCTGCACCCCTGTGCTCTATGCCACTGCTCTCTACGACATCTACTCTAAACCACTCTGCAACACTGCACTCTCCGCCACTCTGCAACACTGCACTCTCCGCAACTGAACTCTACAACACTCCACTCTGCGCCACGTCAAGCTACGCTGCACCTCTCCACTCTATGCCACTGCGCTCTACAAAACCACTGCCCTCTATGCCATGTTGCTACACATCAATACACTCTAATCCACTTTTCTAAAATCTATTGCACTCTAGGCAAATCTACACTGCACCACTACACTCTATGCCACTCTACACCATCTTACTTTACGTCACTGCACTCTACTCCGCACTGCTCCACTGTACTCTATGCCACTGAATGTATGGAGTATTTCTAAAGCACACTGTCAGTCAGAAATGATCATCCTGGCGCTGTACTAAGCAGCAGTGTAGACATTATCCGGAGCCTAAATGGGGCAATTTAAATGAGGGCATGAGAGAGTGTGTCAGAGGCTTCGAAAATCCATATCTTTAGAGTCTTTTTAAAAGCGTCTTGTGTTTAATCGGAAATGCATTGGCAGTTGGTTCCATGCCTTGGTGTCTATCACCATGAAGGATTTTCCACCTCAAGTTTTTAGTCTGATGAAGGGGGGCATCAGCAGAGTTGCATTCAAGGGTGACCGTTTATAGGATAGGCGCCATTTACGTTCAAGGTGTTTGCAGCAGCGCTTCTGTTCAAGTAGTGCCGTGGAAAACTAGGGCTGGGAGGGTTTCGACTGGCCGTTTCGAGACTGAATGAGATGCGCATGGTCTAATACTGTATTAGTGATTCGTACATAAAAATAATTTGTTTCTTCCACCAAATTCCCTTTGAGGATCGGGGCAATGGTAGACCGGTGGGAAATAAGTATAGGATTTGATTTCATGACACGCCATTTCCGATGAGCGAAGGATGATGGGTCTGTTTTGCAAGGTGAGGGTTTTGGCACATGATAGTTGTATTGAGCGGGACTAGATAATGATTCATTCAAGATTGAGTAATGGGTGTACTAGGTGTTCTACTCTGATGGTTAGTGCAAATCCTGTCATGGCTGTGGCCCCGTAAATGGATCGGAGGGCATATTAGTTGCGGTAAGCCTCATATTTCTAAGATATCTCGGAGAGAATTTGCCTCAAAGTTATCTGGATTGTAAAAATGGAGATGAAAGTCTACTAACATAGTAAAATTAGCATAGCGTACTACCACCGGGGAAATGCCTCCCTATCGTGGTTTGAAACCTAGTGCCGGGACCCAGGGGGGGCGATAAAGAACACAGCCGGCAAAGGATTCAGAAGCACTGATTTTATAGCAGAAACCCAGGTTTTCTGCTCCCTTGAAAGTGTCCATATAGACCAGCACCGAAGCTTCGCAAAATATAATAGTTAACCCCCACCCCGACCCTCTGTTCTGTCTTTGGACATGATTGGGTAACCAGGGGGTACTGCTATAGCTATTTCTGGATTACACCATGATTTTAGCCGGGATTCCGTGATAAACGAGAAGTCCAGTTTCTTTTCCATAATTAGGCCACTAATATCCTGTGCTTGTTTGCTTAAAGAACACACATTAATAAGCCCTCCGGGCCAGGGCCAGTTTTGGTTGAAATTGATAAATGTAAGGGCACCAAGCACTTCTCTGTGAAACGACCAAACTCGTTTCTGCAGCCAGTGCATGATACTGGGCCCACCAGATGAGCTAGGTCCCATCTGTGGCAGTTAGCAGAAGGTTGTCTCCTGAGATTATGGAGGAATTCAGAGGAAAGGAGTTTATCTGGTTGTATCTGAACATGGTGGCTGATGCTGGTCGTGGAACGGGCGCTGACAGGTTTGCCTTTGGAGCACGCTCGCACCGCGGACTGCATTTGTGGGTTTGGCGATCTTACTGATTTTGCCCCCCCCCCCTGACATCTGATAGTTACCCCAAACCAACCAGAGCGCAGTATTGCGTATTCCAACTACTCTCTACAACACTCTACTCTGCACCACTACATTCTATGACACTACTTTGGAACACTGCACTCTCCGCCTCTGAACTCTGTCACTCTACTCTCCGCCAAAATACTCCACTCTGCGCGGCTCCACTCTGCGCGGCTCCACTCTGCGCGGCTCCACTCTGCGCGGCTCCACTGCACTCTGTCACTACTCTAAACCAACGTACTGTCAATGCACTCTACACCACTTTACTCAAAACCAATGCTACACCACTTTACTCAAAACCAATGCTCTCTTCACCAACTATTCTGGATTCCTCACCTTATGAATCACCCCTGTGCCAGCATTTCGCAGAAATTCTTTCCTAGCTCTCCCACGTGGACGAGGACGTCACAATAGCAAGGCTCCGCCTGCGACACCGTATGACATCATCGGAGCCATAAGAGGACCTCGTCGGCGTGAAGAACAAGTTACTTACCTTCGGTAACACTTTTTTGGTAGATACAGTATCTGCCTGTGGATTCCTCACTGTCCCGCCCGCCTCCCTGTTGTCCACCTGTTTCTACAATTTTTTACAATTTTAGTATGTCTTAATCATGTTTTATATTTTAATGATGAGAAATGCTTATTCAGTTGCTATTTCTCTATGCCTTTATTGATTATGCATTTGTGGATTTATATATGTTATATATTTGGTATGCTATGTATACATTTGAAAATGTCAGTCCGCCCGTTCGCCTCGGTGGCACGGAAAAAATGGGTGGAACGGACGTCAGCACGCCGACGAGGTCCTCTTATGGCTCCGATGATGTTATACGGTGTCACAAGCGGAGCCGTGCTATTGTGACGTCCTTGTCGACGTGGGAGAGCTAGGAAATAATTTCCGTGGAATGCTGGTGCAGGGGGTATTTATAAGGTGAGGAATCCACAGGTAGATACTGTTTCCACAAGAAAAAGCTTTACCGAAGGTAAGTAACTTGTTCATTTGCACCACTGCAGTATATGCCACAGCACGCTACGCCACTCTATACCATTGTACTCTATGCCACTACATTCTACTTAGCACAACTGTACAGTTCGCCATTGCTCTCTACACCACTGTACTCTGCACTATTCTACGCCACACCACTGTTCTCTATGGCACAGCACTCTACTCTGCACCACTCAACTCTACGCTACTGTACTCTGTGCCACTATACGCTATATCACTCCACTCTGCATCACTGTGCTCACTCTAATCTACTTTGCACCACTGCACTTCACTGCCATCTACTCTTTGCCACTCTCTGGCACTACTCCACTGTGCGACGCTCCACACAACTCCCTCTATGCCACTCCATGCCACTTTACTCCACTCTTTTCTACGACACACTACTCCACTCTACAACACTCTTTTCTCTGGCACTCACCTCCACTCTTCGCCCTTCCTCTCTACGACACTCTACTCCCTCTACGACATTCTACAACGCTATGTCACTCCACTCCACTCTACTCCATGACATTCCACTTTGACACTCCAACGCCACTGTCCTTTACAACACTAACTTTTAGCCATGCTGAACAGCAGCCACACTGATGTATAACATGACTAAAACATATTGGCAAAGCCAATAGGTCTTGCATAGGCGAGACCTATTGGCTTTGTCAGTGCTTGTTTAAAAAAGCGAATTCAACAGAGGAATGCCACATTGTTCAACAACTTATGTTTCTCTATTGTGAATAGATGACAAAGTTATCAAGTGATCATAAATAAAAAAGTTTTAAGAGTAATAGGAATATTGTAAGCCAATAACTTTTTTTGTTTTTCAGCACAATATTCTCCAAATAAAAATAATTGTGTAATATTTCCCTGGCATTTCATATCTGTATCCTAATTGGAATACAGCTATGTATGTAAAATAGGCCTGTATAAGTGTTAGTAACTGTTGTGTCGAATAAACTATGCCTTTATTATGGGGTTCTTAACGTCTGGAGCAAAGGTCCTATGAAACCCATTTACTATGCTTTCTATGATATCAATTCACCAAAATGATTGGGATACTGATATCCATGAGGACACTTATGCATTGGTGGATGCACCAGCTTCCCTATTAAACCACCATTTGCCAGAGATCTCCAGTTTCTATAGGCCTAGACGATTTGAAGGAAGCGTTCTTTGAGGTTAACTATCTGAAAGCCACTAGTACAAGTACAGTACAGTGAAGGTGTACTCCGTATTTATCCCCTGCAACCCAAGTAATTGTTTTTAGATCTCTTTGAGCACTGAGGAAATGGGACACGTACTGTGTTAAAAAAATTAATATAGAAAAGTCCAAGAGATTCTTAAACATGACATTGCTGATTTTGCCTTTTCACAATTCAGACTAACTACAAATGCATCTCTTTGCAATGCTAGAACTAGTAAGGATAACATTATAAAGTGATCTATTGTGTTGATTTGACAGGTATTAAGTACATCTTGTGATATTTGTAATGGTTTCTATTGTTGAAATTTGGTAAAATATGAAAAAATTGATTGATTTTATTAATAGCATTGTTTTTGCCTAAATGAATTGTTCATCTAGTTTATTTGCAAATTATCACTCAACTAATTTTGAACTTTGCCTTTTACCCACTGGTTTGACATCTAATAAAAATGGCAACTTCTTTTAAGGGTAAAGCAATGTTCTCCTATACTGGCAAGGGGGGTATGTTTTATTATACCAAAGGGGGCTTCTCCATGCAAAAAAACAATGCCAACATGGCCAGCAGTAGTCTCAACCTAGGGCGCATTTAACTGCTGTGTCTTATTGTTGATATACTGTAACTGGCAAGAGTAGCTTTTAATTCTGAGTGAGACTTCTAGCTGCAGATTCGTCACCTTTTGAATAGTCCCCTGGCGGCATCAGAGTGGATCTACAATCTTTTTAGCAGTACCCCAGCACACCTGTGTGGTGCCATGCAGTTCAGCATTGATGCCGTTTCACTCCAGAAATTATGTGCAGAGCCTATTTAGGCACCACTCCTGCACGCTGATGTCAGTTGCTTGCTTTAGTGTCTACTTTCCAGACTCAGAGCCCCAAAAGAGAATTGAATTTACCAGATGGCAGATTCCAAGACTTGGGTTCTTATTAGAGTCCAACCACAGAACGAGGAGGAATGAATGGTTGGTGAGGAGTCTGTGACTAGATAAAGTCTGTACCAGACAGAGCATTACCAAAGGTAAGTAACTTCTTGTTCTGATCGAGACTTCTAGCCGCAGATTCCTCATATTTTGAATAGATACTAAAGCAGTAGTCATATGAAGATGGTTCTCTGGATGGACTCACACCAGGAAGTGATGAAGGACCTAGTGGGCAGAGAGCCCCTCTCGGTGATCATGACTGTCCAGACATTAATGCTTCTAAACATATGGATGGGCGCCCACGTAGCTGCCTGGCAAATGTCCTGGGCAGGGACTCCAAGTACTAACACAGTGGTAGCAGCTTTGACCCTGGTAGAATGAGCATGCAGTCCTTCTGGAGGCTGCTATTTAGTCAGTTGCATAGCACATCTTAATGCTGAGCATGATCTAGCAGAAGATGATGCTCTTCTGCACAGCTTTGTTTTTCTTTGAATCAGAGAACCACACTAAGAATGGATCGTCCACCCTATGGTCTTAGGTGCGATCAATAAAAAAAGCTGTGAGCTCTCTAAGGGGTCCAAACAGTGGAGTCTCTTCTCTTTAGATAGGTAACGCAGAGCATAGAATGCCAGTAGGGTGATGTTTTGACCAACATGGAATGATGCTACAACGTTAGGCAAGAAGCATGCTTGTGTCTGCAAATACCAGCTAATCTGGTTAGTCGATATTGTACGACGGGTTGACACAGACAGCCTGAAGCTCACTCTCATGCCACACCAATGTTATGGTGACTAGGAACAGTCCATCACGAACTGCCAGGCAAAGTCTTCCCTGAACCAAAACACAAGCAACCCATGACTGGTTTTACCCTAATTGAGGCTCTTCAGTCGGTAGTAGCTTAGTCGCAGTAGCACCCATATCTGCCGTCTCGGCATACCCGTGGCCACTTAGGACGTTACATCAAGCATACGAAAGGTAATGGGAGGAATGCTTGCAAAAAGTCTAACCACTAGCGATCACTCAGTAGCATTCCAGCACACCGTGCAACATCAATTTGGACTCAGAAATGTCTCTGGGTCCAAACTGAAGTGGCACATTGCATTGGAATGTTACCCTGAGTGATCGCCAGTGGTTAGAATTATTGCAAGCATTCCTTCCATCACGTTTTGTGTGTTTGATGTAACGTTTTTTCATACAAAGCATTGCTTTTAAATTCACCTTTTATAGCATTTCAGTTCTCTTACTCTCGCCCACCCCTTCCCAAACATTCCTCTTTGTCCATCCATCGGACAAAGTGCGTCTGTTCTCATTCAAGATGGTCTATTACTGGCTGGGTCCATGCTTTTAGTGATCTTACCTCCCCAAGTGATAGTTATCCACCGCTACGTCATGACTTCAGGTAAGCTTTATATGTTGTTCATCGGCTATTGCCCTTTCTAATAAATCCACCTGCCAGGTTTTATTGACTGTGACCCTGGGTTAGGTTATTGTTTTCTGTCTCTGAGCTAGCACGAGACCTCATTCCAGCATTGGGGACGACATATGTAAGAGTTTTTGTTGCGGCCTCACCTTCAACAGGCACAGTTTAATAGAGCTTTCCAACTCCTACCCCACTATGTGTTGGCAGTCTCATTGTCTAATCCCAGTACCTCCGCAAACGTGCGAGGCCCAGATCACGTGCAGAAAGTCCGCATCACCGCCCATATCTGCATGCAGCTGGGATAGCAGGATCGATCTTCCACCGTTTGCATTGTGTCATATAAGTTTTGTGCATGTAGTGAAACTGTATTAGCTTAAATGGGGCATTGGTGGCACCTGCTGAGCTTGTGTGCAGGCCACTGAAGTTGCCAATTCCTCCAGGCAGTCTTCATTAAACCGGTCCTTTGCCCAGTCTGTCGTGCCCCACTTGTTAGTCACCATGGCTACATGTTATTGAGTTATTAAACACCTGCATCCAGACAGCCTGAGGAATTATCTCAATACTGAGTGTTCCTGTGATTTGTGTGGAAAAGATGTCCAGATTCCCTGGGCTGTGTGTGCCATCCCAGCATAATGCAGGAACTTCCTTGGACACATGGCAAGCTGTTCTCAAGCAAGCCTTCGGGAAATAAATAATCTGTTGTTGAGATAGGAGTCTTCTGCTCATTCACAACACCCCACTCCTCCTGACCCCCCCCCCCTTGCCATCACTACAGGGGTATGTCATCTGCAAAAGGGTCTTTTGGGGATTTTAAGCGTAGCACCTTGTGCCACACTTCTGACATTAAGCAGACGAGATACCGTGCATCTTTGAGGACTCCCCTTTTCATCATAAATGCCTCCAGCAGGGTGTATGGATCGTAAGAATCCACAGACAGACTATTTTCCCAGTTGGGAACGTCATCAAACCAGTGTACAACATGCTGGATCGGATTGGCTGCATAATACAGAAACGGGTCCAGTAGACACTGCCTTTCCTCAATACACAGGATTTTCAAGATGTCCCGTTATACCCGGCTTTGCTTTCCAGCCCCTAGTAGAGTTCATAACAGCAGAGTTAGCTGGATAAATGTGCTTTTCAGGATGGGACACATCACGTTTTGTGCTACATACAGAAAGGGACACCATTTTGGTCAGGGCCACACATCCCCTCATAAAGAGTAGCAGCGCTGCCCGAAGCTCGACCGAGCGGCATCGACCCTCCAGTATTTTCCTCAACATTTGTCGAGTGCGCTATCACGCAGCTTATAACCCAGATACCTGGATATAGGAACCTGCCAGTCTCTCACAGTATACCCTAGAGCCCCAGTATTATACTACGCCTACAAGCCAATGTTCCACTGCAAGTATGGAATGCACCGGGCACAGGGGGTAACCCTGTCTAGTGCCACTACTAAATGTCCAGGAGTCTGAAGCAATCCCTCCCCACCCTGTATGCACACTGGCCACTGGGTCAGCCAGCATAAAACAGTTGCACCCACTGTATGAATCCAGGGCCAAAGCCCATTACAAGCAGCACCTCCCATTTATATTAAATACTAAATAAATAAATCCGTATTTGTAAAGCGCAAACTACTAACTCTTGTGGGTCTCAAGGTGCTGGGGGCCGTTGTGGAAATTAGGTGAGCTTTTATTTGCCCAGAGTCACATGGTGCTGAGCTGAGCTGCCGCTGGCACCAAGAATGGAACCGTGAACCCTGTGCTCCAAAGTCAGCGGCCCTGGCTGCACCGAAGTCAGCGGCCCTGGCTGCACCGAAGTCAGCGGCCCTGGCCGCTGCACCACGCTTCTATATTGCCAACCAACAGTACCAAACGTGCATTTGAGGTCCAAAACCGCAAAAGCATAATCCTTTCTCTGCTGTCTCTTGCGCATGGAGGATAATGCGGCTAATATTGTAACCTGTGTTTCTACCTGGGATAAAGCCTGTGTGGTCTGGGCGGACCAAATCTGGAACTACAGTTAATAGTCTGGAGGCCAAAACCTTACAAAGTATGTTGATATCTGTATTTAACGTTGATAGGGGCCTTCAGGAGGCCAGGTCCAGTAGGTTTTTACCCTACATGGAAATGAGGAGCACACTGCTTTTCTCCGGAACAGTGATAGTACCCTTCCGCCTTGAAAAAGACTTCCAAAAATCTCTCCAGCACTGTTGCAGACAGCCCCGGATATAGCTCTACCGCTAGCCCATCGGCATCCAATGCTTTCCCCAAGGTCATTTCAGCCAAAGCCTCCCTATGTTCAGCCATTTCAATCAGTCTTTTTAGGGATCGATGTTACACTGGCTTGAGGCGTGGCAGCCCATCAGATATCAGTAAGGCAATGTGACTGTGGAAAGCCCAACTACAAATATGCTGAGAAGGCCTTATTTATCGATCTCTAGCCACCATACGGAGCCTCCACTCCTATGTAAGGATGATATGTGGGTAGATGACTTTTCCCTTTTCAGCAGCCACAGTTGCATTCTCCCTCATTTATCCCGGTCTTGGGACAGACTCTGTATGTACTATGTGCATCTGAACTTCTCTAATCTGGCCCAGGCCTGTCCCATCTGCCTTTTTACATCTTTGTGCGTTTGCAAGCTGCCAGTCTGTGAATCTGTTTTTGTGTCCAGGAGTGAGTGTTGTTCTAGGGCAGTCAGTGACAGCTCTGTTCTTTTGGGTGCTTCATAGAAGTGGTTTATCACGTTGACCCGGACTGCAAAAATCCCTATGGACATAGTAGAGCGCACATTGGTCCTCTATTTGCTACTCTTTCCAGGTTCCCGTAAAGGCGCCATATGGCTTCATGGTTTTTCTGGAGGTTTCTTTGGGCAAATGCCACATAAGTTTATGCTTCATGCACCCTGTGTCTCCAAAATTGCTTTAAACAAGAAGTCTGATTTCGAATGCAGGTGTTACCCAGCCCCACGCCCCAACCTCATTATCACCCAGGCTGCTAATAATGGAATCAAATTTGTACTTCCAAGAGGCCTAGGCAAACAATTGTAATTCATTTAAAGCGCAGCAGGCTGATCTCATTGAGAGTTTTAGTGGCTGATGGGTTGTTACTTCCATGTAAAAAAAATTCACGTTCAGGGCCAGGTGGAAGAAGATTTTGGGGCAGGTTAGCATATCTCAAAGGTGTCTTTGCAGGTCTGATGTAACTTTCTGGTCATTATGGCTGAGTAGAGGTATTCTAATTTTGCATACTACCTGTATCTTTTCGGGGAGATAACTTTACATTAAATTAAGTACTTACTTTACTTACAGCAAAGCACATTAATGTGGGTGGTTACAAATTTTAAACTGCAACTATCAGATTCCCCCATTAATGTCAGCAGCCGCTCACATTGTTAGCAGTTAAGCAGCCTGGGAAGATTGGGAGCAAAACACCACAGTGTAAACTGCATGTGCAAAATTCCTTTAAGAAATTAGGGACATAGGGAAATTACAGAAGGACACCTTTTGCTTAATGACCCATATTTCTAAGCTTATCAGAAGGTAGTCGCACGTCCTAGTGGGATAATCACCAACATAGAACCGGCTGTTGAATCTTCCTTGTCTTGGCATTGACACCCACTTGATATGAACTGGAGCCTCTATGGTGTATAAAATGCTGAAAAAGTTATTTTTTGTGTGTTTTTTCTTTTGCCCTGAGCTGTTTACCGGCACAGGTTTTACCAGCAGCTGATTAAGACTCATTTATCGACTGGGTCTGGTGGCTTAGTGGACTAAAGCATCCACTGTAGGGGCCTGGGTTCGACCTCATGGTCATAGGTTCAAACCCTGTGGATTCACTCAACGTTTCATTCTTCTGAGGTAGGTAAAATGAGTACCATTGAGTGGAGTAACAAACGCCTGTTATTCAGTGCCACATGGGCTTGACAAAGACACATTTGTGATGTTCTGTTCCAACGATTCACTATACACCGAAAACTCGAAGAGAGGAAAAGGAAAGTAAGGCCGGCTGGATATAACCCTTGCTTCATCTACCTTCACTAGCACATCTTGCCCGGAGTGGCTTGGGCAAAGGTTTTGCAGTACAGCCAGGCAGCGTGGACAACCCATCACGGTAAGCTGATTGTTAACACCGTGAATTACTATAATTACAACTGACAAGGAGCATATGGATTAGCCCAGCTAGCAGAGGTGTCACAAGATGGAGCTATGGGCACATGATGTGTTTTCATGCAGCACAGCCCTTGCTGTTGACAACCTCATGGATTTTTTACAAATTACTTCTCAGAGGGAGCAATTTAGGTATCCCAGTTAGCAGATCAATTTAGGTATCCCTGCGAGCAGATGCGTGCTTGAATAACAACTTACGCAGGCGAAATTAAATCACTACCCACTTATGCAAAAGTTGTTTCGCTGTTTGATCGCAACATGACCTTCCTCTCTAGGCCACTGACATTATTCGATTCAGCAGCAATTCTCGCAGATTTGACGGTCCTGCCTCATTAGCCATTGTTTGAGTATGAAATCCTATCATTGACTCTGTCCTTTGCAAGAAGTGTTAACCTCATGAAAGCAACAAATAAAGAATTATTACTGTAACATGTGTGCCTTATTATGAGGCATAATTTGGTGACCCTGGCTAATTTATTCCTCTAGCTGATCCCTTATCCAAACGATTCTTTGCAATAAAAGTCAATGAAAGATACATGGGGTGAATCCAGCAATTCATGGGTACTGAAAAATATTGCGTTCCCTTGATGCTGTTTGGCAACTTAATCCCGCACAGGGTATGTCTTGAAGCCAGGTCTGGGGAGGCCTTCAAACATACTTGCAGAAGGGTAATTGGAACCATGCTCAAGCTCACCAAGCAGAGGGGCTTGGTTTATATAGGGTGTGGCCTCATTAATGAAAACACTACATGGTACTTCAATAGTTCCGGGGTACACCTGCCAGAGGTGGATAGGGATTTAGTCCAGCTAGAAGGACTGGTAACGTCTGGTTGCAGGAGGTTCTGGAGCTTGCCATAAGAGGGGGGAGGGTTGGGGGGGGTGCGGGTGCGGGTTTGCATATGACAGTGGCCACATCCAGGGAGTTGGCGGAGTTGCAGGGCGGTCCGGAGTCCAATTGGTACATAGGGGTACGCTCTCAAAGAGCACAGCAGAGGTGCTCTATGCCATACCCCAGGAGTCATTATGGCAGTGCCCTGGATGGAAACGTCGGCACCCCACTAGTCCTTCGGGCGGTTGTAAGCCTGAGCAACCAGGGGCTTGCCTTACAACGCTCCGCCCCTAAAATGGCGTGAGTAAAGTCATGGACTGGTGTTCCACGGTACTTAAGGGAGAAAATCCCCAGCTTGTAACACCAATTGAGTTGGCCACTGCGCCGTTTGGTCCGTGAGGCAGGTGAGCAGCACCGGTTACTCATCTCTGCTTGCCCTTGGATCGCCCGGAAGTTAACCCACCACGTTGGCATATGTCATGTATGAAATAAACCGGCAGCAAACTGTTTCCCAACAAAATTTGTGTGGCGTGATTATTTATTGCAGTATGTACTTTACTATGCTTTGGGGGATGGTTTCCGATATCGGCACTATGCCCATTGTGCCATCCTTCCTGATCATTATACGGGCATCACGCTGTGAACTTTCCCCCAAGGTGGCAGCGATGCTGCTGCCTTTGGACCTCCTTGAATCCTGATCCCTCAGACTGAGGGGTGTTTGATAACCCTGTGCGCCTGAGTCCCACATTTCTAGTCCGGTCTGCCTGCTCCGGGAACCCCCACAAAGCACAGATTATTGTGGCAGAACCAGTTCTATGCATAATCCTTCCTTTCCTTTAGGATCCTTGCTTGTGTAGTTAATTTCGCCCTTTGGGTTTTCAAGACTTTAGTTTGTAGGCACTATGCCGCCCCTCTCCACCGTCTTAGCTCTGTCACTTGGCAGAGATCTGTACGCAGTAGAGTTACCTCAATGGCTACCTTTACAATCTTCTCCTTAAGAGCCTTCTGCGATGTGCGGATGCTCAGCCCTGGAGTGTTCATGTGTGTGTGCTCGCCTCCAGGTCATGCACTCTTTGGGGCGTCGCCTGCCTCTTCGTTATCGAGGCATGTCCTGAGCGGTGGTGTATTGTGTAATGGTGTTGCCCTGGGGCTGCCTGGAAGCCTCGTCTTTGCCAACACTGTTCATTCCGTTCAGACATCCGTTCATTCCAGGCAATGCTTCAGCTATTGGGTTCCCCGTCCACAGCCCCAAGATGCTGCCATGTTGGCACCCCCATGGGCCGCAGCTTTGTTTCCCCACCAGGAATCCAAGCGTGCCCCAGCACTTTGAAAAGAGTGTGGACAGGTGCGGGCACAAGAGAGAGTCCTTTTAGACCGGATTGATGCCAGTCATGGTCTAGGATATTGAAGGATGCATCTGGGGCCGTTTTAGCTCGGTCAGTTTAACTCCAGTTGGCCATCTTTTTGCCGGCGAGAGGAGTAAGGTGCCAGGAACTGTAGCGGAGTGACGCTGATTCTCGCCTCAGAGACGCAGGAGAGGCCCATAGCTCCGGGAACCCCCACAAAGCACAGATTATTGTGGCAGAACCAGTTCTATGCATAATCCTTCCTTTCCTTTAGGATCCTTGCTTGTGTAGTTAATTTCGCCCTTTGGGTTTTCAAGACTTTAGTTTGTAGGCACTATGCCGCCCCTCTCCACCGTCTTAGCTCTGTCACTTGGCAGAGATCTGTACGCAGTAGAGTTACCTCAATGGCTACCTTTACAATCTTCTCCTTGAGAGCCTTCTGCGATGTGCGGATGCTCAGCCCTGGAGTGTTCATGTGTGTGTGCTCGCCTCCAGGTCATGCACTCTTTGGGGCGTCGCCTGCCCCTTCGTTATCGAGGCATGTCCTGAGCGGTGGTGTATTGTGTAATGGTGTTGCCCTGGGGCTGCCTGGAAGCCTCGTCTTTGCCAACACTGTTCATTCCGTTCAGACATCCGTTCATTCCAGGCAATGCTTCAGCTATTGGGTTCCCCGTCCACAGCCCCAAGATGCTGCCATGTTGGCACCCCCATGGGCCGCAGCTTTGTTTCCCCACCAGGAATCCAAGCGTGCCCCAGCACTTTGAAAGGAGTGTGGACAGGTGCGGGCACAAGAGAGTCCTTTTAGACCGGATTGATGCCAGTCATGGTCTAGGATATTGAAGGATGCATCTGGGGCCGTTTTAGCTCGGTCAGTTTAACTCCAGTTGGCCATCTTTTTGCCGGCGAGAGGAGTAAGGTGCCAGGAACTGTAGCGGAGTGACGCTGATTCTCGCCTCAGAGACGCGGGAAAGGCCCATAGCGGAGAGGCCGTTGCCCCGACTCCGGGCCTAGGAGAAGTCGCGTGCAACCTGGGCTGCCTGCTTCCAAGATGGCGGCCCACCTCTAAAACTAAAGGCGAAGAAGTAGATTCCCGACTTGAATTGCCCCATTTGGGCCTTCGCCGCGATACAAACAATACAGGCACCAATCGTCAGGGGCACCTTTCTCTGCACCCCCACCCCCCACCAGCTCTAGCTCTTTCCTCCCCTGCCTAGGGCTGCCTGGCCCCAACATGGCCGCCACCTCGGACATCCCACAAACGGAAAGAGGGCGCACAAGGAGATTCCCCACTTAAATTACTCCATTTGGGACCCCGCTGCGCTAGCCTGACGCCGTGACCAGAGGAGACAATCGCCGAGCTACAGGGGCACCTCACTCCGCCCCCCACTCAAGCTCTAGTTCTTTCCACCCCTGCCTAGGGCTGCCTGGCCCCAATATGGCCGCCACCTCGGACATCTCTTAAACTTGTAAGGCGAATAAGGAGTCTCCTATCTTTAACCTTAACTACTCCATTAGGGACCCTGCTGCGCCAGCCCGATGCCACAACCAGAGGAGACAAATGCCGAACTTTAGGGGCACCATTCCCTGCCCCCCACGCAAGCTCCAGTTCTTTCCGCCCCTGCCTAGGGCTGCCTGGCCCCAATATGGCCGCCTCCTCGGACATCTCATAATCGTGTACTAGGCGAATAAGGAGATTCCCAACTTTAATTACTCCATTTGGGACCCCGCTGCACAAGCCCGACGCCGCGACCAGAGAAGACCAATGCCGATCTACAGGGGCACCATACTCTGCCCCTCACGCAAGCTCCAGTTCTCTCCGCCCCTGCCTAGGGCTGCCTGGCCCCTATATGGCCGCCACCTCGGTCATCTCACAATCTTGTTAAACAAACATCTCTGACCAATTTCAAGAGTCTTCCCAAGGAAGGTGCAACGGAGGCCACAGGCTGAACTCCTCTCTTCCCACTTTACAACGAAGCCCTCCCGCCTCTGTCAACACCGGTCACCTCAGTCACCTAATGGCCTCACTCCCCCCTAGTTCTATTACGATGCCTCCGTCCATGCGTTTAGACTCGCATCCCCGCCCGTCACTTAACTACTTGTCTCCTCTTGGAAGGAACACCTACGCTATTACTTTCCCACACACTCTCCTTAAAAGCTAAAAAACGCTTTAAACAGAATTTAATTAGGCAACACCCCGAAACACTAATTGTGGACACCTACCACTGCTCAGCGAGAGGGCTGAGAAAAATGGACTTCATTTTCCACACCACCAGGCCTGACGTATGGGTCACCACCTTTAACTCACTCCTCCCTGTCTCCAAAACCACCTTCACAGAACACAACCGGAAACTAACTATCTCCCCCCTGAACCAACAGTCCCTGACCGGAGACATCTCCATCACCATCTTCATGAATGGCTCCATTCTAATTCAGGCGAAAGACGAAAACCTAGAGTTCTTCGACTCCCTCTTCCCCTCTCTTAAAACGGCTACGGCTCACTACCCTCAACAGCCGCGCACCTCCACCCCTAATGACTCTCGTCAAAATCCTAACCCGCAGAGCATGCTTCCATCACCTCAACTATCCCTCCCCCCGCGCTTAATCACGTCTCCAGTCATTCATCCCCCCCAGCCCCACCCGCCTCTACCCTACATCCCCAGGCCTCCCCCCCTTCACCCAAACTTACAGAACTTTCCCACCCCCCACCTACCCATCCGACTCCCTTCCCTCCACCCCACGTCTCCCAATGCACTCCAGGTTCTCAGTCTCCTACCCATAGAGATCCCAGACCACCTATCAACCCCGAGTCACAGCCCCCTGCGCGAACCCACACTCCTCTAGCTCACACCGTCCCCCTTAGTGAAGACAACCACCACCACCGCCAAAGGGAACGCAACCTTCTTCCCTCCCTATCCCTCGCCCATCCGAACTCAAAACACAAATCAGATCCTCCCACCCCGATTATCCCCCCTAATAGTAATTTGCCCCTAAGCCCCTCTCCCTCCCTAGTCCTCTCACATTCGAACTCTAACCCGGAACTGGTCCCCCCCCAACCCCTACTCTCCCCCCATTAACGTTGTGTCCCATTGCCCCTCTCTCTCTAGGCCCAGCTTCACCCCCCCCCCCCGCCCCTCCCCAGCACTCAAACTGACGCAACGCCTGGACCTTCTAGAAGCCCAGATCGCTACTCTGATTTTTGGCCTAAAGGAAACCCTATCCTCCCTAGAGAAACTCCTGCTACCCTCCCCTTACGTCGCACCACCCCACCTCCAGCCGCCTCCCATTAGGAATGACTCTCTGCCTCCCATCGGGTCCATGCCCCTCCCAGGCTCCCGGCCTCCTCTCACCAAACCCAGGACTGAGTCACGAGTTGACAGTCCTAGAAGAATTGTTCCCTCCCTTTCGCCCCAGGAAGTGAGCTCCCTCGTCGCCTCCTACGAATTCCCTCCTATTCAGCCAGCCCAAGCTCAACCCCCATACCATTCACCCTTCTCCTCGATTCAAGTCATCACTGGAGTGGGGAGAGACCCGCCCCTCCAAAAAGCTGCTAGACCACCAACCTATCTCTCCTCCTTACCCAGAGCTACTTCTGGCAACCCAAAATCGAATGCTGACACTCCGATTAACTGTATGCTCATCAACTGCCGTTCCACCGTCAAACATGCATCGGAAATAGCCGAAACCATTCTCTCCCATGACCTGGATGTAGCTTCATCACTGAAACATGGTTAAATACTCTATCCCTTCCCATCATGGACACACTGGTGCCGCACGGTTTCTCAATTATCCACAAAGACAGGCCCGTACACAAAGGTGGCGGAATAGCTATTATCCACACAAATGACCTTTCCATCACTGAATCACCCTCCGTCATATATAACTCCTTTGAATGCCTTTCGGTCAACCTCAATTCGCCTGATCCACTGTCCACTTCAATGCCTTCTCCTCTACCATCCTCCGGGCAACTCCACCGAATTTGGCGCTCAACTGACGGATCTGATCACCCAAACCACTCTCAACAGCGACTTCAGAATAATTCTTGGCAACCTCAACCTTAGATGGAATGTAACAAAAAACCCGCTCATCCAATCTCTCACCACCCTTCTACAAGACTACGATTTGACCCAGCACTGCACAGAGGAAACCCACCATAGAGGAGCAATCCTTGATGCAATCATCGCGGATAAAAAGACAATCTCGATTGACCACATCATGCCGGTGGACTGGTCGGACCATCACGCCATTCTCTTTCATATCAATCATTCGGTTCTATCCCTCCCACCTACTCAAACCTCCCCCAAGTGGGTCAGAAACTTATCGAGAGTCCCTCCTGACAAGCTAGGAGAGGGACTTAGCTCACTCCTCCCGAACTCGAAAGAACTCCTCTCAACCACAGAACTCACCTCGCTGTACCACTCCAACCTGGAGCTTGTCCTAGATCAGCTGGCACCTCGGAAACTAAAAAAACCAAGAAGCATCCCCTCCAGGTCTTGGTTCTCCACTGACATTAACGAAGAAAGAAGACACCTAAGATCCATGGAAAGATCCTGGAGGACCAACCCTACCTCCCTCAACCGGGATCAACTCAAGGCAGCTCGCAAAATCTATTATAACCATATCAAGAACAAAAAGTCGTCCTTCTTCTGTGCTGCTCTAGACCATGCTAAACACCGCCCATTCCTGTGATAGACAACATGGTGGCGTCCAAATCCCAATGTGACGACTTTGCCAGCTTTTTCAACGAAAAAATTGCCAAAATTTATCGATCATTCTGCACTATGCCCTCCCCTCTGCAACTACCCACATCAGGCCAGCAACTGCAGCCATTCGCTGGTCCTCCTTCCGGCCTATCCAGGTTGAAGTGATAAGCAATCTCATAGCCACCGCCAAACCCTCGTCCCACTCCCTTGATCAGCTTCCCCCGAGTTTGACCAAAGACCTGTAGCTCACTCTAGCCCCAATTTGGGCCAAGATCATCAACAGCTCTTTGAGCGAGGGCTCCATCCCTGACTGCCTTAAAGTAGGTCAAGTCACGCCACTCCTAAACAAAAAAACCCGACCTGGACTACAATGACATGAACAACTTCAGACCAGTTTTGAACCTTCCACTCTTATCAAAAATCCTGGAAAGATGTGTGCTGTCTCAGCTATCCCATCACCTAGAGAACACAAATCTTCTCGACCCACACCAATTAGGGTTCAGAAAAGGCTGCAGTACAGAAACCGCAATCCTAAATGTCCTGGACTGTGGTTCTGAAATTCTGGACCCTGCTGTTATCCCGGTATCGAGATCCAATACCCGTGCCACAAAATATCAACGTACCATGACTAATTTGGTGTCGACGGACCGGTAATGATTAGGACATCATCCCTATACATTTGCGTCATGATTGAGGGATGCCAACACCCCTAAATCGTAGTTTCCGTCCCGACCCCTTAGACTCCATTTTGTAAACGACATCCATCTTGTGTCTTGCCCTCATGATAAGTCAATTAAGGTCGAGCTTGATCTAAAAGGACACGTCCACCTTCCCTGACTCCCCCCTGACCTGTCCCGACTGACTCCGTTGCCTCCAGCCGAACCTGTTTGGGCAGCTCCTCGCCCAGTGGCCGAATAAGATAGCATCAATGCATAAACATGCCACAAACCATTCACTACGTACAGGCCATGTTTTCTACACACACACCTGTCCATGTTCCTTGTTTATGGCCAGTTTTATGACTAGGAGGTACCCGGCTTTATTGGGGTTTTCCATCGATATCTGATGGGAGTTCCGGACCTGGCCGGGTAATCCATCACGAACTGGACGTCTAAAATATGGGTTGGCCTACATGACTTCGCTCTTTGTATTATTGTAGAAATATGTGTATAACCATATCGTAAACTCAAGAATTCTTGCCTGCAGCTATTATTTCTGTATATAAGGAGAAAGCTGGTTCTGTAAAAACGAACAGTCTCCTGGGAATACGCGACCCGGGTTGTTGTGTTTCTAGGACACGTGTTACTTGGTAGCTACCAATAAAACTCGATCTCTGACTTCAACTAGAAGACTCGGTGGTTCTGTGGTCCGGAACAGGGAGAACTCAGAGGTCTTCGGGTGTTATCCCCTGGCACCACCGGGTTCCTAAAAACCCGTTACCTCAGGACGATCTACACATGTCGTTCGACTCCAACCAATGTAGCCTTCTCATCCTCTTAGACCTCTCGGCTGCATTTGACACAGTGGATCATGCCCTGCTACTCAATGTTCTCCTGGAGAGAGCGGGTCTGGAAAAGACGGTTCTAAAATGGTTCTCCTCCTTTCTCAACAACCGCACACAAAGAATCAAAATTAAAAGCTGCGAATTGGACACCCTCCGCATCAGTAGAGGAGTCACACAAGGGTCAGTACTCACGCCTCAACTTTTCAACATCTACATGGAGCCCCTCCCTTCAATTCTAAGGAAGTCCAACATCCCCTTCCACCTCTACGCGGACGACACACAACTCTACCTGGAAACCACTTTGATCGCAGACATCCACAGACTGAACTGCACACTTACTGTAGTTCAACTTTGGCTCTCATCCAACCACCTCAAACTCAATGAAGAACAAACTGAAGTGCTCCTCATCTCGAACAAAGATGAAAACCCCCAAAAACTAGAATGGCTCAAAGCCTTCAACGCCCTGAATGTTCCTCTTGTTCCTACAAACTCCGTAAAATCCCTAGGGATCACCCTTGACCCTAAACTGGACATGAAAGAACACATCGCAAAAACTGCCAAAAGTGCTTTCCTTAACCTGAAACTTCTCTACAAACTGAAACCCTTCCTCCCCACAAAAGACCTGAAACAGGCCACTCAGGCTCTGGTACTCTCCAGAATTGACTATGGCATTGCTACTCTGACTGGAACAGCCAAATCGCACCTGGGACCTCTGACCTCTACCCTAAACGCCGCAGCAAGAATGGTCACGGGAACTAAGAAATACGATCACATCTCCCCGGCTCTTAAGGATCTGAAGTGGCTCCCCATTGACTAACGAGCCAGCTTCCGTACAGCCTGCCTCACACACAAAGCCCTGCATACAGGCAAACCAGAATATCTGGCCAACAAGCTCAAAAGGGCTGGTCAGTTAAGGAACCTCAGAAGCTCCAACACGCTCCTACTCATTCCTCTGAAATCTCAGAAACACAAAACATCCAGTAAATCCTTTGCAGGTAATGCTCCCAAGATATGGAACGCCATCCCCCCACATATCAGAATGACCGCCTCCTTCCCGAAATTCAAGATGTTACTCAAAGCCCTCTTCCTTGAGCATTCTGGATCGTATTAAGAACTCCACGTTTGAATTTGAAAGACCATTATCTCTGCGATCCCAGAGCCGGATGACTTTCTTTCGATTCTCCGCCCTGTTTTGCGCTCTTGTTGCTATTGTACAGACTTTTACTTCGCCCATGTGCTTCCTGCCCTGTTCTCCGTCCTCACTCTCTTTCTGATGCCTATTTGTACTTGTTGTGAAGCGCTCTGATACCCTCGGGTCCAGCTAGCGCTATACAAAACTTTAATAAATAAAAAAAAGAATATCCCCCATGCACCAGACTGGAGTTGTTTTTTTACATAGTGGCCTGCATGCGCTAGGTGTTTAGTCTGTAATTAGGGAAACCTATAAAATCTGGACATTTCTGAAAACTAGACACCCAGGAAATTCCAGGATGGTGCCTCTTGCGTGGATCCCATGATGTTTTATTTTGTTGCAGGCGCTAGGTTGGGTATGCTGGGTGGTAGGAATTTCTGGAACTTTCTCAGAAATGTGAGGAACATGTGATTTTATGTGAAGTTTGAGGTTTGCAGGGCATTGTGGGTAAGAAAGCAATTTGAGATCCATGCAAGGCATAGCACCCTGGAATCTCCTGAGTGTTTATTTTTAAAAACGTCTGGGTTTGGTAGATTTTCCTGTTTTCCAGCTGATGCGCTTTGAGCAGTCTCCAAACCAGCTGTGTTGCTGGATAAGAGACCGCAAAGCACAGGCTCCCAGTCTCCCTGTGCAAATTCCCCGTGCTCAGGCCAAGCCTGATGCTACTTTCTAACTTGAAAGCAACATCAGGATTGGCCGTAGGGGAGGCTGGGAGCCTCTGCTGCAGCAAGGAGAGGACACAGAGAAGAGCGGCAGCCGGAAGGTTAGTGTTTTTTCTTTTTAAATATTTGTTATCTGTTTCCGCTTACTCACCCCCTCTCCTCCCGTTGTCGTCCCCAGCCCCCACCTCTCCACTACGTCTGTACAGCAGCCGCTACTGCATGGATGTACTGTCCGTAGTGCCCAAGGTGGTAACTACTCTTCCAAGTCTCTCTGGAAACTCGAGAATTTTTAGGAGGCCAGCTTTCCATTGTATACAGTAGCTAGAGTACTAGTTGCCGATGAACACCAGAACCTTCGCCTTGCTAGTGTTGCAAGGATCCTGCTCATACATAGAACTGTGCACAGAGACCTAGGACATCAGGGAATTGTGGTGTACCAGAATCTCACCTCAGTACCTAGAAAAACCCCAACCAGCTAGCATCAGTGTCCCATTAGCTCTTCGTCCTATAGCAAAGTAACTAATGATTAGACAACCTAGAACACGCGACTTAGGACCATCTCAGGAATGGTGGGAAGTGAGAACACTCTTTTGTTATACTCTCATACCAGTCCACACAGGAGTAAATAAGAGACCGGGTTAGGTTAAAATGTTTATTTTAACAAGGTGATCTCATGTGCAGTATCTTAGCCAACATAAGCAGACATATGATTAGAAATAATATGGTCAGCATGGTTACAACGCCAAAAAAAGCAAAAGGCGAAAACATATTATAATGATGGTGAAAACAGGTCCTATAGTGCCTAGTTTTAACACCATCCCTATATAGGAACTATGTATTATAACTAAGGCTCCCTGTTTTCCGTTTTTACGGATTTTTACAGATAAATACAGACAGAAAACAATGTGTTTTCTGTCTGCATTTATTTTTAAAAGTGGATAAATACAAAAAATTGTGCTTCTTTTAGGTGACTCGCTGTGCTGTCTTTCATGAATTATAGGCCAGCAGCTGAGCAGATGGACGGCATGAGAAATTAAAAAACAGGATGAAATTTCTTTAAATAACGTTATATGTCAACATACATTTGTGGTAATGCCAGAATTTAACAGTGAATGTATTTTTAGTAATATTTGGCAGCTTAAATGACTAAAACACTTCAGACTTCAAAGTATGAACGTGCGTCAATCAGTTAAATAGATATGGAAATTTACAGTTTTACATCTTCATTTATATACAAAACATAAATTAAATTTGGATAAATACAGATAAACTGGCCAAAAAATAAATATGGATAAATACAGACGGAAATGGCCCAAAAATAAATACCATAAAACCGGGAACCATAATTAACAACTAAAGAAGGTCTCTTAGGTTTGGTTTGGGGGACCCCATTACCTTTCCACTCAGTAAGAGTAAATTACATCTGGATCAGCTTAGCTCTCTGCATCCCTGGAACGGAAATCTTCCAAGTGTCTGAAATCATGGCAAGTGTGCAATGATAAAGGCGCCAGAATCTTACTTGGCTCACAGCTGCCAAAATGTTGTGTCTAGAATGCGTTACACGGACATGGTGAAAAACAGCTAACTTGTTTTGATAACCTTGACGGCTCAGCACTCACTGTTCAGACTAAGGGCACGATGTAAGTCTAGAGATGTCGAAAAACAAACCTTTTCTCGTGTGTAGACCTTCGTGAAGGCTAACATACAAAAACAGCTATGTAGTGTCGTGTGCAAAAGCAGCAAAAGGTAAAATGGCGTTTAAACTTCTAATAAGCCATGCTAACATAACATGTATGCAAAAGTAGGCCCTAAACCATACTACACCCTCCCTTGTTCAGGGAACGCACAATAAAAGGGGCAAGCTCCATAGAAAGCAGAGTTCAAGTTCGAATGAGACAGAACCAAGTTCAGGAATTTTGCCAAACTTGAGAATTGTGAGTAAAAATCCGAATTAAAAAGTAACCAAGTCTCTCCCAAAGTGGAGCCCTAGGTACTTCAGAGGTTTCGTTTGCCATGCTAGGCCGGAATCGCCTAGGACTTCTCTTGTGGTGTGGACATTCATCGGTTTACACTCCGATTTCTCCTTATTGAGTTTGTAGCCTGAGGCTTCTGCGTATTCACCTATTGTGGCCATCAGAGCTTTTATCGACGTGGAGGGGTTCGCTGTTGTGATTAGGATGTCGTCGGCGTATGCCGCTAGTTTGACGGTCTTTCTCTTGAGCTTTACGCCTGTTATCTCGGTGTTGTCCCTGATTCGGGCTAGCAGGGGCTCTAGTGCGAGCAGGAATAGTCCGGGGGAGAGGGGGCATCCTTGTCTGGTTCCTCTGCCCAGCGTGAGTGTTTCGGATGCGCTCCCGTTTACCACTATTTTCGCCTTCGGTTTGTTGTAGAGGGCCATGACCATCGCCGTGTACTTCCTGCCTAGGCCGAACGCTCCCAGACAGTTACCCAGGAAGGGCCACGAGACTCTGTCAAACGCCTTCTCCGCATCCAGCGCTATCATGACTGCCTGCTCGTTGCTGCTTGCTGTGTGGTTGATCAGGTGGCACAGTAACCTTGTGTTGTCCTGCGACAGTCTGTTCTTTATATATCCCACTTGTGAGGGGTGGATGATGTTCGGCAGGATCCTGTTTAGTCTGTTGGCTAAGACTTTTGCGTAGATCTTGCAGTCGACGTTTATTAGCGATATTGGTCTGTAGTTCTGGGGGTATTGTGGGTCTTTCCCCTCCTTGGGGATTATGGTGATGTTGGCCTCGCACATGGACTCCGTCATCCTCCCTTTCTGGATGCATGTCGAGTATGTTTGTGCCATCAGTGTTTTGATGTGTTCGCTGAAGGTTTTATAGAATGTCGCCGAGTACCCATCTGGTCCTGGCGCCTTGTTCCGTTTCAACTGGCTAATGGCGCTTCCAATCTCTTCCTCCGAGATATCAGCTTCGAGCGATTCCCTCTCCGCCTCGTCTAGCTTCGGCAGATTGGTCTTACTGAGTAGGTCACGTCCTGCATCTTTGCTCAAGTTTTGATCCTCGGTGTACAGCTCTTGGTAAAATTGTCTGAAAACCTCTAGTATTCCTTTGTTCGTTGTTTGGGATTTGTTCGTGCGGTCTGTTATCGCTGCTATCGTGTGTTGCCTTTGTTTTGCCTTCAGATAGGACGCTAGCTGTTTCCCCGCTTTGTTTGCGGCACATAGGTTGACCGACTTGAACTTCGTCAGCCAGGAGCCCGCTCTTTCACTTAGGATCTTGTTCAGCTCGTATTTCTTTTTCGTGAGCAAAGTGAGCGTGTTTCTGTCCGTTATGTTGGCACAGTGACCTCTCTCCAGTGCTGTTATTTCCTCCTCGAGCTCCCGGAGTTTTTTGTTCCGCCCTCTGTTCATCCTGGCCTTGATGTTTATCAAAGTTCCCCTTATTGTCGCTTTGAGGGCATCCCATACAGTGTCTTTCCCTACCTCGCCATTGTCGTTGTGCTCGAGGTACTCTTTGATTGTGGCTTCAATTTCTCTGACGTTCTCTCTGTTCTGGAGGATGTCATCGTTCAGTCTCCACCTCCTCGTTGGGTTCTCATTGTGTTTCCCACTTAGAGTGAGTGTTATGTGAGCGTGGTCTGAGACGGTGATTGTGGCTATCTCCGTATCTTCTATGAGGTGCGTGTGTGTGTTGGACATCAGTATGCTGTAAGAGTTGTGTGGGTGTGAGTAGAAGGTATATTCTCGCGCTGTCGGGTGTTGGAGCCTCCACGGGTCTGCCAGTTGATGTTTGGTGCATAGGTCTTTGAGGGTGTTGTTGTTGTTGGAGTTATGACTCGGTCTGCTCGGGTGCCTGTCTGTTGCCTGGTCCATCGTCTTGTTCATGTCCCCCGCTGTGATTAGGAGGTCCTCTTGGGGGAGATCTGCTAGCTTGCTGTCTACTCCCAGCCAGAATTGCTTGTCTTCCGAGTTCGGACCGTAGATATTGACCATGTGGATTGTGTCGCTTCCTCTCTGGACGCTTGCTATGAGCATGCGGCCATCATCATCAGTGTCTACTGCTAGTGTTGTCATGGTGGCCTTTTTGCTCAGGATGGTTATTACTCCTCTTTTTTTCCCTTTTGCCGGCGAGCAGAGTACCTCCCCTATCCATCTCGCTTTGAGTGAATTCGCCTCCTCTTTGGAGAGCTTGGTCTCTTGGAGCATGTACACATCTCCCTTTAGTTTGGACAAGTAGTCTAGGATTTTCCTACGTTTGACTGGGTGGTTCAGTCCTTTAACATTCATGGACACTACCTTCAGGTCAGTGGCCAGGCCCGCTCTAGTTGGGTTTGTCATGGTGGTTTGGCTTCGTCGCTTGTGCTTTGCGTTCTGCGGCCCCCCCCGGGGTGGTGGATAGGAAAAAAGAGATAGGAAAAGTATAGAATGCCTGTGGAGAAAGGCAAGATTCTAGGTCCTTTGTTCATGATGCGACTGGCGGCTCTGCCGTGTACCGTCATATTCGCCGACTTCACTCCCCCCCCTGGCCCGACCCCCTCCCTCCCTCCCCCCTCCCCCCCGTCAGTAGTAAAACGGGTGTGCGGCAGCAAGGGTCCTCCCACTCCCCCCCCCCCAAGTTCTTCCTAAGTCTTTTTGTCCTTAGCGTGCTGGCCAAACCCAAAACGAGAAGAAAGAGATAAAAAACTCTGCCCCTCCTGGTCAATTTCAAAAGAAAAGGATATGGTAGGCGCATTGCCCGTTCTTTCCCTGGCCGCCGTGGCCATGCAGCGGTAGGTATGGTTGTTCTTGCAGTTTGGTAGCTTACGTCTTGCGGCCTTCTGAGGTAGTGTTTTGATATCGTATGAGGTATATTCTCTTTTCCTTGAGGTAGATTGTTGTTACTGTCAGAGTCTACTTGCATGGTTGCTCATTCTTTGGTTCACCAGCCCATAGTTCGTAGCAGTCAAGAGTCTCGGTGGCTGCTGTTGCTCCTGTAGGGCTCCACTTTGGGAGAGATCTCACGTCAACTCTCCAACACAACGAGGATCTCACGCTGAAGAAGATTAAGGAGAGACTGGAGTTATGGTCACCAAAGTTCATCAGCTGGTGGGGACGCATTGAAACGATCAAAATGATGATAACACCGGTAATAAACTACACGCTATCAATGCTACCACTCCCAATGACAGAGACATTTCACAAAAAATTGGACCAGCTGATAAACATCTTCCTGTGGAAAAACAAGAAGCCAAGGATAAGCCTACAAAAACTAAGACTGTCAAGAGACCTCGGAGGCCTTAACCTGGCGAACTTCAAGACATACCAGACGGCTTGTCTGGCAAGGCAGGGTATCGCCTGGGTAGATGCCACACAAACGTACAGGCCGGTATGGCTGGAGGTCGAACAAGACATCCTAGGAGGACTCAAGCCAATAGCACTCCTAACAGCAAACCGGCACCCACTGAAAACAAGCGCCATACTAAAACACACCAGAGATGCCCTGCTGAAAGTTGACAGGCTCATGGCGCAGAAGCTGAAGGGCACGGCTTGGGAATCCATCTGGTTTAACTCTAAAGTGACCTACCAAGGGGCGATACTGCACAATGATACGTGGATTGGCGAAGGCATCAGCACGCCCAGCCAATTGGAAACAAAGAAAAAACCGCTGACGTTCCAAAACGTGCAGCAGCTACATGACCTCCCGAACCAAGAGTTCTACAACTTCTTAAAAATTAAGACAGCGATAACAAAGGCTAACCTGTGCGGAGGAGAGCCGGGGATCATCAAGTATATGCAGCTCATCGACTCAGCAGGTCATCAAACGGCAAAAATCTATAAACTACTCAGCCCATCTAAGATGGCGCAGAACAAAAAAGCAACCAACACTTGGGAGATGCGCCTGGGCAGGCAATTAAATGAAAAGGAGCGAGCAATAATGTGGAGTTCAGCGACAACAAACAAAATCACCCCACAACTAGCGCAAACAAAATACTGGCTGCTCCACAACGCATACTGGACACCATCCAGACTCCACAAGGTCGGCATAGCAGACTCAGACAAATGCTGGAACTGTCTGAAAGAGGAAGGGACCCTCGAACACCTTGTCTTCACCTGCGTGAAAGTTAAGAAGTTCTGGGCACAAATCAACACCTTCCTGAACGATATGCTCAAAACAAATCTGGAGATCAGCTTCGTCAGCCTGGCGACTGAGCACCTAACAGCGGACCTAAAAAGTAAAGAAGAAAGAGAACTCTTAGACCTACTCCTCACAGCAGCCCTCAAAATGATCCTAACGAACTGGAAAAACACAGCCAAAGCAAACTTTAAAACATGGATCAACTGGATTACCTTCCTGAGGGGGGCTGACAACATCACAGGCACGTTCTCGAAAGAACACAAAGCCAAGCTGCACATGTGGGACCCGCTTGATGAGCTCCTGAGGACGACCCAATAAAGGACAATCAAACCCCCCCCCCCCCCCTCTCTTTTCTCTTTTCTTCTCCAGTGGAGGGAGATCAATAGACAATGGATATATATGATCGACGCCTGTGTACCTCTATCTGTACTGTATATATATATTTTTGTACGACCTTCTTTGTATATCAATAAAAATTTCTAATAAAAAAAAAAATAAAACAAAAAGTAACCAAGTCAGTGAAGCCAATCACGGGTGGCCATGGTGTGAAAAAAAGACCTAAAAAAACAAGAAAAACATTAAAGGTATTAGAGAAAAAAATATTCACAAGTTCAGTACGTGTTTATGAAGCAGAAAACAAATTCACACTTCAATCCAACAACTTATAAGCACCATACGTTGCAACTGCCTCCAATAGGAAGTCGTTATCATCATCAATGAACATTTCAGCCATCCAATTACGTAATGGGAATGAACATACATGTTCTTCGATTGCCAGAGCCTCTATCACCACCAGAGGACAACTCTGGCTTACTTCAAGATAACTGCGCGCCAGAAAGTCATTGGCCGCAGTTCAAATGTTCCAATTGCCTAGAACCCCATGTGCCGCTGCGCAGGCCATAATCCCGAAACTAGAACAATCTATTTCATGAGCAACTAAGGGACTCATTAGTCAGACCCCCCAGGATATAGCGGCATGGATTAGCAAATTTAGCGGCACAAAAATGGAAATTTAGCGGCACAAATATGGAAATTTAGCGGCAATTTTGCGGCATTTTATTTGGCCATTTTTCATACAACAAACACAGATATCTTAGTTTTTTTAGTTATTTAACAACATGAAGCTGTGTATGTATACTAATGTAAGCATTCCTCCATAGAAACACTCTTGATTGTGGGTTTAAGTAATTCCCTTTTCCTACAGCTTGACAGTTACACGAAATGAATGTCCACAATGTAGTGGTAAAGCTCTGGTTTAGGGGTTACTTTTTGTTAAAACCTCCTGAACTCCTACTTGCAGTGGTATGGCACACTCAAGGGTAAAAATGTACTGTGACTTTCTTGATCCTCATTCACCTCTCTGGTAATCATTTAAATTGCCCTGCTTATCAGTGGTGGAACGAAACCTGAGGGGTCCGCCCTACAAGGTACTTGGCCCCCGCTCCAGACTTATTCAGCTCTCTGGGCAGAATACTCTGCTGAAGGTGCCCCCTGCAGCTCGGGGCCCCCACCGCACTGCGGGGGCTGTGATGGCCTGTGTTACGCCACTGCTGCTTATTCTGTAGGGGATCCATCAGACGTTTTACGGCACGGTCAAAGTGGGCATAGTGGGCAATTGCCCAGGGCCCACACCTTTCAGGGGGCCAGGGTACAGTGACTGGTACAGTCAGAAGTTGCGTCACAGCACTGCGCATAAACAGACCATTTTTAATATAATTAATGTAATTGTCACAGCTTTCGAAACAATGCACGTCGTAGGAACCTGAACAGAAATGGAAATCCCAGTGAGAATCACAGAGAGATTGTCACGTTGATGCATGATCAGTGTACTATTTTAGCAAATATGAATGTGTTAAATAAGCCTTTCTAAAGACCATATGTTTGATATTTTTGTAGAAAGTAAAAGTGTTCCTCATTCTACCAAACGTTCCTCTTTCGATTCAATTACACCCCAACTAGTTAATTGCTTTTCACACTGTACTGCACATTTTTGCCTTTTCAAAGCTCCTTTAATTATAGGAATTTCCATAAATCATTGGTACTTATTTTATAAAATTCTCAAGGGTTACAGGCGTGGTCGATCTGCTGAGCTTTAGTCAAATTACCTGCAGGTTATCCATATGTTCACCAACAGACGCTTGCAGTAACCCACTGTGCTATCTGCGATGTATCCGGCTGTGTATTCCAGTTAAATACGTGCAAATGATTTATGGTTTCTATTTAAATCACTGGCTTCCTGAGAGTTTTTCTACACTCAGCAACAATTGTTTGAAAACAACGAAGGAATTGCCATTTGTTAAATAAAAATGTAAAAAGGAAACTAAAATTCATTAGATGCCAATACCCAGTTTTTAAGAAGAAACTTTCATTAAGAGTAATATTCTTCATAGCCATTTATTTGAGAACAAGCTCCAACCAACGTCATAGGGTCTTATTATGACTATAGCCGTCTACCGAGGCGATGCCCTTTCTTTACCATATCGACCCTCGGCTCCAGGGGAGAGGGCGGCGCCTCGCCCCAGTCACCGGGAGGGTCTTCAGCGGGGAGCCAGAGGCGGGAGGGGCACTTCAAAGCCCGTCACAGTGAGCTGCTAATGCCCCATTAAGCCCGGAAAGTGATTCTTTAGTGCTTCTGTGTCCTTCCCGCCCGCCCCAATAAACAACGTAAGTGGCCCCAGACCCCCCAGGATATAGCGGCTTTTGTCAAAATGCCGCGATTTCTACAAAAGTGCCGATTTCGCGGGCACTTTTGCAAAAATCGTGGCATTTTTACATAAGTGCCAATTTCGCGCGAAATCGCGATATCCTGGAGGGTCTGATTAGTAGATTAAAATCCAGGTCAGGAGACACCGTGTTGCAGAGACACAAATCCAGGGCCCATTCAAATCCACAATCCAGGCAATGGAATACAGGCTGCACGCAAGTGAAGAATGAGAATCGGAAAGATAAACTATACGCCACACTCCGAGTCGCCAGGGGCAGCAATCCATAGTATTCTAGCATACGGTTACGAAGCTGGAGCAGCCTGGGCAGATCGTCGTGGGGCACAGACTGTGCATCCATTTTGGAGTAAACAAATTAACTGCGGTATGCCCGCTCCTAAAGCAAGAAGTAACGGGAAACCGCCGAAAACACTCGAAAAAATCGAATGAAAAAATGCAGGGATCACACCAAATATAGTTTGGAATGAGGTCACAAGCCCAGAACTTACTACTGTAAAAAAGTGTGCCAGGCCTGTGGTCGATGAGGCATTAAAGATTGTGTAAATCAAAGCACCGAAATGCAGGGGCAGGTCTGTGTTTAACAAAGCATTTACCTCAGTACGAGTATTTTCAACGTGAAGGACGAATGTCTCACGCGCAGATGTAAGGGGGACTTCATTCTGGGACAAAAGAGCTCTTATTCGACTCATCTTGTTGAACTCTGCTTTCAAGGTCGGGATAGAAGGCCAGATGGAAACATTGAACCTCCCATGTAGAGGAGGAAATAAGACATTCTTACAGCAAGCTACACGCTGGGAAACCATAACAATATAAGGAATACCAGCAAGCATACCACAGCAGTCTTCATTATTTAATAACAAATAACTACCTTTTGCAAGCAATGCAAAAGTTGGTGTAATAGCCGGGGATGGAGTGCCTTTTTGAAACACAGGCAAGGTTTGGTGCGAGTACATTACAAGAACCGCGCAATTGCAGATTTCTACAGACTAAAGAGTGATCTGGTGTGGTTGTGCAATCTTCACCTTTCAAATAAACTTCCTTCCCTTCCCTCAAACACCTATATGTGAACGGGAGATTACAAACTTCATGAAGATAAGCACTACCTAAAGGTTCAAATCTACCTATTGCATAGTGTTTCATGCAGGACTCAAATTTAAACAGGTGAAAAGGTAGCTATTAACCCATGGCTGAGCCAAACCGCCAAATTTGACTCGGCCACTGAAAATGGTTCCAGTTTTTTAATATGCAACCGAGAAAACGTGGCATCCTTCATTGACATAAATTGTTGTTTAACAGTCAAATTAAAAGGCAGGAATAACAAACTTGTGTTCATGTAATCCCATGACACCTTGCCATTTTTCAACGTTTGAAGAGTCCGCGCAAACTGCATAACAGAACGCAATTGATTCTGCCCATGGTACAATACTGCAACATATTCTTGCACAAGATCAACCACAGATGCTACAATATTATCTAATGTGTAAATTCAGGAAGAAAGGGTGTTATTGCTATTATCTACAATGGCAAGCACCTTTTCTATATTGGCCTGATTTATAGCTCCAAGTCTAGAAGCAGCTTCAATTTGGGACAGTTTCCAAACCTCGTAAGCAGCATATATCCATATTTTCGATCTGCCTGCTGCAGGACCTTTAACAAAATCATTTGTCAAAGGTGTCAAGGAGTTTGGATAAATGTAGCTTAACGCCAAGGATGAATGTCTGAGCCAACTCTGGCATAACTTGCCTACAGAATAGGTGGTGACTGAATGCTGATTTTGAAAACGGGGATCTACCCTAACCTCTGTATAGCCAGGGGTCAGACCTAGAAAAAAAAGTGCTGGCAGGAATCTGCACTTTTTTGAAATAGCAACCAGCCTTTGGGATTAATGTCGGAAACATTAAAAGAGGAATTTCTCAACAGGGCTTGTAATTCACTTAGGGAAGTACCGGTGTAATTATTCCAATGGGGAAATTCACCCAAATCAGGAAATGAAGGAGCATTTAATTTTTTAGAAGTAGCCAATCCAAAGCAGGTGGTTTGTGAAATGGTGGCATTCAGAAACAACATATGGTTTGGGATGAGACATGCACGATGCAAAGCCGCAGTGCCTTGCACTTGTCAACTTTTAGAACCCCAAACAGATTTAAGATCAATGGTACTTTCCACAGTTCATAGCCCCCAACAGCCAACTGTCCAATAAAGGACTTAGAATACAGTAATTTAGTGTAGGTAAGTCTAACCTTGGAAGAGGACTTCTCAGTCATCTTAAAATAAAATGCGTTCGGGTTTGATGGATCAAAATCAGTAAAATAAGAAAACTTTTTTCAAAAGCGTTTTTGAGCTGCCTTCCATAGGTGCGGGACAATGTTCCCACTGTGTGTAGTTAACCACATTTCTAAATGCATTTGTCTTATGCAGAAAGTGATTGCCAAAATTCTGGTAACAGTGCAAATCACCATAGTTTGCAGACTCTAAATATAAATCTTCAAAAACGGGACTGATTAGCCACACTGGTCTCCAAATCGGGCATAGACCAGTCAGTTGGATAAGTATATTCAGTGTCATTAAGAGGATCACCAGCAGGTAGATTCAATAAAGGATTCGTAAGTGGATTCATTTCAATGACCACATTCGGCCCGAAGGTAGGATCCGGGGCCAAAACAGAGTGTCGCACCATTGCTGGACATGAAACCGCAGGCGTCATACTATAAAGAATCGGCCACCCAGTGTGGTTTGACATTGTCAATGGAGATGTACCTGTTCCCCTTTCCCCCACTAAGAGGAGGTAAAATGACTGTTCTTGTACCCTGCACGCCAAGCACGGCAATTGGAGGTCGATAGGAAGGACCGAATTCTTTTTTGTTGTCTATCTTCTCTCGGACCAGTTCTCCAACTTGGGGTAGCCATCCGACTACCAGAATCTGCAACGCAGCATCAGATGTGGAGGGCAAGTGTTCCTTTGCAAGACTGTCTCTGGTCTTTTGTAGGTTCTGCAAAACATTAGAATGTTCATCTACGTCAAAGGATGCGGCCGCTGCCACCATGTCTAGACCATCATGGTCCGGGACAAATAGAAGAAATAGAAGCTTTATTCGATTTTGTTTTTTAAAATCATAAAAGCATACAAAAATGACAGTAATTAAAAAATAAATATATACATTCAACAATAACATAACTTCACGTTAAAAAAAGACATAACCCCAACTTCAGGATTCGGTGGTAAGACATATTTTTCAAGGGGTTTATCCCTATCTTGAATAAAAATACACGGGTTTGTCCTTTAAGATGAGTGAGCTCAAAAGTTACGACAATTATGCAATGAATCAAATCTGTTGGCAACAGAGAAACTAATACCACTGGGTACCTGGACTTCCCCACCCAGCTGGTAGTCTATTGTTGTTCCTAACCGGGGGATATTTCACATACAGGGATAGAAATCATGTAGGTCCCAAGTCTGTATTGGGCCATCCCCTTCTTGGGCTGGACAAGATCTTAAATATGGTGGGATGTTCCGATTCCTAAATCTAACCAGTACCAGGTCCCCTGAAATGTTTTTTGGTAGTGGGCCCAACCAACCCACCCTTCTCACACTCCAAATTCCGCCGTCTTTGTCCGATGGTAGGGGTCTATTTCTTCCCATCCAGAATATAACTTTGTTCATTAGGTCCAGGTGACTTTCAGCTTTTCCCAACGCAAGTGGTGGTACTCCTGTGAGGACGGACACATATGGCGCGGCTTGTGGCGGGAGGTGTATGTATGGTGCATTGCGTACTGTCTTGGCCTCTGAGGGCCTAGATATAACTGGTTTGAAAGGAGCTTTGAAAGTAGTTGAACCTGGAGTTATAGGGGATTGTGGGGTGACTTGCTTGCATTTGAGGATGGCAGGTAGCTGAGCTGTTGGGAAAGTGGTGGTTGGCTGGGGTCGGTTCGAAGTTACGGGATTATCGATGGGATTCAGGATAGCCGTGATTTTGTTCTCGAGACCCGAGAGCTTTTCCCCTATAGCGTTGATTTTTTCTGTTAGTGGGGAAATGATGGTTTTAACAAGTTGTTCGATCTGAGTCAGAAGAGAGATCTGGGAATAAGATATTGAATCGTCCAGTTTGACTTCAGTCTCCATGGTGGTAGGGAGATTATGAACAGACGACACAGGGGTAACAGTTGGTGTATGAGATTTGGATTGAGTCCTTTCGGCATTGTCCTCATCATGCTCTCTATTGACGGGTAGTAACCATGAAAGTACAGAGGCTTGTGTGTTGGCTTTGTTCAATAATGAGGGGGTTTCCTGTAAACTGCCTTTAGTGTTTGTAGTGCGGGTGCCTTTGGCGAAGAAGGGTGAGTCCACACTGACATATTTTGTTTTGCAAAGTCTGTTTAGCTCATCCCACGGGGACAGGTTATGCATTCTTGGGGAGTTTAGTGGAGGAGATAGCGTACTAGATGGGGAGTAACAGGGACAGATTATGTCTGTAACATGCACAGTAGGCCGGGAGTTTGTGATAAGCGTTTGGTGCATTTGCACCACATGACACCCCTGCGCAGCTGGGCTTGTTCTTCCCTTACAAGGCATGATCACAATAAAAATGGTGATGTTGCAAACAGAAGTTAAAATAAAGTGTGTACACTATACCTCCTTTTGCAGAAGTTACAAGGGGGGTGGCCCGTCCCGTCCTACTCGGTCCACTGAGGGCCCACCCTTTGCCCGAGCTTCGCCCGGGCGCTCCCGCGCGTGACTCGCGATGTGAGAGGTTCTGCTGGCTTTTACCCTCGGCTCCGGCCGCTCCGCTGACGTCACCCGACCGCCGGGGCTCCTGGGGGGATGTAGTTCCCTTGCCCTCGCGGCGGTCGGTATGCTGGCGAAATTATGTCCACAGCCGTTCCCCTCACGGCAACAGGGTAATGCAGGTCCTCCCCCGGGCGTCCTCCTCGCTAGTGACTGTCTCCCCAGCAGGGCTCGCAAGCAGCGCTCTGCTCTGCTGGCTTTTACCCTCGGCTCCGGCCGCTCCGCTGACGTCACCCGACCGCCGGGGCTCCTGGGGGATGTAGTTCCCTTGCCCTCGCGGCGGTCGGTATGCTGGCGAAATTATGTCCACAGCCGTTCCCCTCACGGCAACAGGGTAATGCAGGTCCTCCCCCGGGCGTCCTCGCTAGTGACTGTCTCCCCAGCAGGGCTCGCAAGCAGCGCTCGGCTCTGCTGGCTTTTACCCTCGGCTCCGGCCGCTCTGCTGACGTCACCCGACCGCCGGGGCTCCTGGGGGATGTAGTTCCCTTGCCCTCGCGGCGGTCAGTATGCTGGCGAAATTATGTCCACAGCCGTTCCCCTCACGGCAACAGGGTAATGCAGGTCCTCCCCCGGGCGTCCTCCTCGCTAGTGACTGTCTCCCCAGCAGGGCTCGCCTCTCCCCAGCAGGACAAATATTTTGATGCCAAAGAGCATTTCGTGTGGGGTCCGCCCACCCAGAGACCTTCTAGGGAGATTATTTAGTGCACGCTGAACGCTATAGAGGTGGGTTAGCCAGTCTCTGCCAGCACCTAATACCTTCGCTGTTAAGGATTGCTTTAAGTCACGGTTCATCCGCTCCACAACACTATTACCCTCAGGCCGGTATGGAGACGAAAATTTGGCCTGGACCCCCAATGAAGCCATGGCATCCTTGTACGCATTAGAGGCGAACACTGGACCCTGGTCCGAATGGAAGGTACCACGCGCAAACATTCCCACAAAGACACGCAAATCCGTTACGTCAGTTCTGGAATCAGCACTCCTTGGAGGCCACACCCAGACAAAGTGCGTGCAAGAGTCAACTGACATCAGCTGAGACAACAAAAACTACTGCCTGTCCCTCCAGTGAAACGAGGTAATCCTGCAAGTGATTCCGCACAGCCAAGCGACTGTGTGCTGGGATATCAACAGCCATATCGACACAGTGAAAGATAAGTACAATGCAATAGAAAAATGCACAACTGGGTAGTAATTCAATAGAAAACAGTTTTAAAATATCAGGTTTGAAAAGACCTATGTAACTATAGGTAGGTTTTATCCGTCACTACTGTCAACCGTAAACAATAGTGAGGGGGTCGTGGACTGATACAAGCACTACTCAAGTGTCTCACAATAAGACCACACCCATTGGCGGCGCCATGTTGCAAGGATCCTGCTCATACACAGAACTGTGCACAGAGACCTAGGACATCAGCGAATTGTGGTGTACCAGAAACTCACCTCTGTACCAAAAAAAAACCCAACCAGCTTGTATTAGTGTCCCATTTGCTGTCGTCCTATAGCAAAGTAACCAATGATTAGACAACCTAGAACATGCGACCATCTCAGGAATGGTGGAAAGTGAGAACACTCTTTTGTTATACTCTCATACCAGTCCACAACAGGAGTAAATAAGGGACACGGTTAGGTTAAAATGTTTATTTTAACAATGTGATCTCATGTGCAGTATCTTAGCCAACATAAGCAGACCTATAATTAAAAATAATATGGTCAGCATGGTTACAACTCTATAAAATACAAAAAGAGAAATCATATTATAATGATGGTGAAAACAGGTCTTTTAGCGCCTAGTTTTAACACCCTCCCGATATAGGAACTATGTATTATAAACGAAAGAAGGTCTCTTAGGCTTGGTTTGGGGTACCCCATTACCTTTCCGCTCAGTAAGAGTAAATTACATCTGGATGAGCTTCGCTCTCTGCATCCCTGGAACGGAAATCTTCCAAGTGTCTGAAATCATGGCAAGTGTGCAATGATAAATGCGCCAGAATCTTACTTGGCTCACAGCTGCCAAAATGTTGTGTCTAGAATGTGTTACACGGACATGCCGAAAAACAGCTAACATGTTTTGATAACCTTGACGGCTCAGCACTCACTATTCAGACTAGGGGCACAATGTAAGTCTAGAGATGTCGAAAAACAAACATTTTCTCATGTGTAGACCTTCGTGACGGCTAAGTTACAAAAACAGCTATGCAGTGTCGTGTGCAAGAGCAGCAAAAGGTAAAATGGCGTTTAAACTTCTAATAAGCCATACTAACATAACATGCACGCAAAAGTAGGCCCTAAACCATACTACAGTAGAGACTGTTTTTCCATTTGAATGATTGAAAATACTGGGGTAAAAGCCTGATTGTGTTAATAGAAGCTTGTAGAGCTACCTGTGCATGTAAGGGAAGTTTGCCCTGCTCACTTCTGTGGTTCATGTGGTACCTATTTTCTGTGTCTTATTGAAGTTTGATCTTTTTGCCATACAGAATCCAAAATGATTGTCATTTGTTTTGATTTTTTCATTTGTGTTTGATGATATTGGTTTCGCAAATGTGAAAACGGTTCGTCTTATTGTCCTTGATTTTCAGGCTTTTGCATTGTTGAAAACAAAATGTTTCGTTTTGCAGGAATCTTAAGTTATGCAGAAGGTCAAGGCGAAATAGCTCCAGCATGAAGCCTAAAGGATGGGAAAAAGGCAAGGAGAAATGCCCCAAAGATCTGAATAATCCAAACACTGGAAAGAAACTGATGTGTAGTTCGGTTCTTGGCAAAGAAAGAGTAAAGAAGCAATTATTCATTTATAAACTTGATACAGATCATCTAACGAATGATAATATTAAAGAAAGCCTAAGAGAAGATTATGATGGAACTGTAACAGTCGCTAAAAAGAAACAAAAGTCCAGAGATAAGGGCGCAGAAGGTGAAAAGTTTGCACAATGGTCAAGTGAGAGTAGAATGCAGGACATGGTCTCGGGATCACAGCTCAAGTTAAAAAATGTTAAACATAAAGCACATGGCAACTCCAGGCAGGATTCGCTTTTGGACACAAGTGAGTCCTGTTTGGTGGGAGACCCTTCGAGTGACTCATTTTTATCTGTTGCAGATTCTGAAGAAGAGGGTTCTGAGTTACACAGTGATGGAGATTCAAGTCCATTCAAGTGGGTAGGCGGAGGAAGCTTTAGGGAAATGCTAGCCAAGATGAGTTCGAGACCTTCCAGTAAAGTTGTTCGAGAGTATTCTGCTATTTAGGGCACATGCAGGACTTAAACAATGCCTTTGGGTCATCAAACTTGTAGTTAACCTTCTGGCACATTTCATTATGTTTTGCTTCCTGTGCTGTTGCTTACGTAAAGTATAGTTTGGTTTCAATAGCTTTTCCTTTTGAAAGTATTTTTTCCCCTCTAGATTGTACCAGCTTCGAAGGTCAAAGTATTTACTTAAAATTAATTTACTACTTTACTAAAGTTACCCGTTTCATAGCTTAATTAAACTTTAAAATAAAGGTTCGTTTCTGTAGTTAACATCCTTAAAAGAAATTATCCCAGCTCAGTAAGCCGAGATCTTTATTTATGGCCAACTTTAATTAATTTAATTGAATTGAGATTGCTGAAAAAACAGGATGTTAATTTAGGCACACATGTTTTTATATTTATGTTGCCCGGATGACTGAATTACTTTCTCCCAAATTACCTCGAATTTTACAAATCGATCTGCACTATTGTAAAAAAAAAAGAAAAAAAAAAAAAGTAGTTCACTTGTATTGAAGCTGCATAGCCTAGGCATGTACGTTGAGTTTACATGGCCTCCTGTTTATGGCATCTCTTGAAATATCACTTGCGACGCAATGTTTTGTAAGCCATTTCATAATGTTTTCCTAGTTTATTCTTCCTTGTGACTATCCGCTTTTCATTTTCTTTTGCTAGAAGGACACTTTCATGTAATATAAACCACTTTGTAAGAGAAAGTTGCTAACAAGTCAGTCTATCATTTTCCGTGAATACATTAATTAAATGTTTCCCTTTAAATAAAATATTTCAAAAACGAATCCTTCACCCACGGCACTGCCAACTTTGAGTTGCAGCCAAGAAGAAAGCAGAACAAGGGCTGCTGCTGTGTCTGATTGAGAGAAGACCAGAGTACCAGTATATGGCGCTTGTTAGTGGATTTAACTCTGAATTATTTATTTATAAAGTTTTATATAGCGCAAGCAAGGTCCCGAAGGATAGCAGAGCGCTTTACAAAAGGATGGAAGGAAGGTAATAAATGCAATATCGACATCAAAAAAGAATAAGAAACATGAATAATTACTGTACAAAGGGGTCAAAGGAGAATAATACAACAGCTATAAACTGATGTTATAACACTTTCTTTGCGCAACAGTGTAAGTTGTGCGTCGTAACAGGTGATTCATACGCACAAGGTTTCCATGTGTTTTGGTTTATTTTTATCATTATTTTTTTTTATTCACACCTGTTGCAAAGTAGAGGGCGTTGATGCATCCAGCAATGCATGACTACACTAGTTAGATGAGCACTGAGGATCGAAAGCAAAGCGAGTTCGAGAGGATCTCGTAAGTGCAGGAGTGTTCATGCCATCAAAGATAGCAGAAAATGTGTTTCAATACCAATGTGAACAAGCATTGGCAAAGCCAATAGGTCTCACTTACGGTAAGTATCGGCTTTGTCAATGTTTTAGCCATGTTGTACAGTGGCCAGCATAATGGTGCTTTTTTGATTGCTTGAGGGAGGAGTGAATGCAAGACGGGGGGTGGGTTGGGAAAAAAAACATTATCATGCAGCCAGCAGTGTCTTGGTCATTTTTTTTTTTTGTGTGTGATGGCGAGTAAGGTGGGTGTCAACATGGACACCAGAGCGAAGGCGGACGGATGGGAAGGCAGCTTGGACGGTAATGGAAGGAATTGTATGTGGTGGGGGTAAGCAGCACAGGCAACTGTGCTGGTGTGGGCAATTAACACAGGCAACAACAGAATGAGCGAGGTTAGGTGGGTATTAGCAACATAAGCAACTACTGAAGGGAGTGGGCGCAAGCATTACTGGCAAAAATGGAGGACAAAGGGGAAGCCAGCAACAATGAAAGAAGGTTGGCATGTTTGGTCAAGCAGCACGGGCAACAACGGAGGGAGGAATAGGCAAGTAGCACAGCAGATGTGGGGAAGCAACACTGAAAACAGAGGGAGGGAGGGAGAGAGGGAGAGAGGGAGAGAGGGTGGGCTGGCGGGCTGGCTCAAGGAACACTGACAACAGAGTTATTGCAAGCAACACCAACAACAGTGGCTATAGGGTGGGTGATGGCAAGAAGATAGACCATGGAGGGGGGAGAAGTACATGAGTGAACCAGCTGAAAAAGATGCGCTGTGGTAGTAGGCTTAATCACAAAGAAACCTGTAGCGCTGTTACAAAAATGAACAGTTGAAGGACAAAAGTAATGCGTCTGTGCTCCAGAGGAGAAACTAACACACGAAGAGGAAGGAAGCGTACTGCTGACCAATAAGAAGCAAGTAAATGAGGCACACTGGTAAGCAATGGTCAGTCTCAATGCCCACTCCTAGAAAACAAAAGGCCTCAAAGAGACTGTGCATGCACGGTCTAGATGAGACCTAAAAATTCAAGAAGTGTGTAATTATTGAGATTGTAGAAATAAAGGTTTTTCCATTCATTGCATTTCTTAAAATAAGGTTGTGATTCAAAAGCACCACCATACATGTGCATAAATGTAAAGTGGAGATCCAGAAAGGTATTCTAGCTGCAGTGGTTTTAGAAACAATGACTTTGGTAGGGAAGATTTTCAGTGGTTATAGTAGCATAAGGCATGTAAAAGTTGGTTGTGGATTTTGTACAAACTGTGTTGGAAGGAAAAGCAGTAGTTCTTTAGTAGATTTGGCAATGAAGTGGCAGCAGGAGCTACACAGGCTGGTGGCTAATGTAATATGATGGAAGGGGAAGGATATTCGTGCTATAATCAAGGACCGTCATAGCTAAGTACTGGTAAATGTCCCCTGCAAGCTAAAGCCCTTTAGGTGTGAAGTTCTCATGTATACGAGTTCTTCCTAAGACAAGTGAGGTGCAGCAAAGAATCTGCTCTTAGAGTAATTGTGCTTTAGTTGAGTGGGTGTGGGCTATAAGTACAAAAAATGAGGCAATTTCTGAACAGTCTCCTTCTGCGAGTCGAAGGACAAGGTTTTAAATAACAAAACAAAAGCAACAAAAAAAATAAACTTGGTTCCTCCGCTTCAAGATGTTTCTGGGCTAGATTGTGTTGACTGCCTTTTTCTCCTCCTTTGAACCTGTTCCTATTCTGGGAAATATGCACCTTGAGATTCTTATGCTGTAATTTGGTTCACAGCAGATTGCTGCTTTCAAAGAGGACATGCTGCAAATTTTCAACATCGCTCCATCTCCCTCCGAAGCACCTTTTAGCCCCATGGAGCCATTTGACCCTCCCTTGGCACTAAGGCTAGTGTCACTGTATTTGGTGCTAGCTGACCCCTCTCTTAGACAACCTGATCCCTCTCTGAGACAACCTGATCCATCTTTAGCATCAGTCCTTGCTGAAAGCATCAACGGTTTCCATCACACCAGTGGAACCATTTGCTATGGTGATGTCCATCTCGAATCCATCAAATCTTTGCTCCGCCTTTTGCTCCCAAAATGCTCTGTCGCCCGCATTTTGTGCCCTTAAGTTTCTGGTAATTGCTACAAAAGGGCTTCATCTGTCTGTATGCATTTCCAGCACGGCTTCAGATCTCGCACGTTCAAAGAAAATTGCGGCTGGACTCCCAACAACATGGTTGGGTATTTCATCTGGACTGCCCTTCATGCATGAAGATTGATCAGCATGAAGCAGACTCCTGAGGCGGAAGCCGGGAGTAAGGCAGAGCGTTTTTTTAAAAATTGATTGTCACTGGTAAACCTGTTTTTAAAAGCACAGACTACTTGTTCTTTACTGCACTTACCAGCTAACTGTTGTGTTCACAGCGGAGCTAGCGCTGACGACACAAACACTCTTCCCCTTGCGCCCTCCCACCACGAGCGGAGGCCACGCCCCTTTCAGGCCACGCCCCCACAACACTCGCGCATAAAAGCGCCGAGTTGGGCAACACACAGAACTGAAGCAGACTCCTGAGGCGGAAGCCGGGAGTAAGGCAGAGCGTTTTTTTTAAAAATTGATTGTCACTGGTAAACCTGTTTTTAAAAGCACAGACTACTTGTTCTTTACTGCACTTACCAGCTAACTGTTGTGTTCACAGCGGAGCTAGCGCTGACGACACAAACACTCTTCCCCTCGCGCCCTCCCACCACGAGCGGAGGCCCCGCCCCTTTCAGGCCACGCCCCCACAACACTCGCGCATAAAATATGTGTAATCCTCGGTCGCGCAGCGGGCGAGCGCAGCGGGCGCGACGGTTGCGCGCCGAAGGCGCGCCTAAGGCAAGCCCGTCTGCGCCCGTCCGCGTCCAGCCGGGGCCACACACCCTGGCTCCCATGACATCCACAGCAGGACCTATAGCTCGGCGGCCCTACATAGCCTAGGTGGGATTGCCACTCCTCAGTGCTCCCACACTTTCGCTCCGTTAGAGCTACCCGCCCGATGTCCAGGGTGCAAGCACTCATTCCGCAAATCCCCGTCAGCCACTGCACTAACGTACCGTATGTACGCACTAAACTGCCGTTCCCTGCCCAAACACAGTATACAGATTGCCATGCTGCTTGAAGAACACAAGCCAGACGTGGTATTTCTGACAGAAACATGGCTCACCGAGCACTCTGAGCCGGACGTAGTTCAAGCCTTACCTGTAGGATATTATATCCTTAGAGCAGTTAGACCGGTAGGGAGAGGCGGAGGTCTGGCGATCATTCTGAAGAACCAGTACCGATGTCGGACCACAGCAGAGATCATTCCTGAATGTGAGAGCATAGCATTCCACATAGAGTTCAACGCGAACAACACTTTCTCCGGTACCTTGATCTACCGCCCCCCGCAGCCCGTAAAAGAGTTTCATAGGACTCTTCCTGAGACCATAGCGGGAAGAATTCTGTCCGCCGCTAACTACACGATTTTAGGAGACCTAAATCTCCATTTCAATTCCCCCTCAGACAACATGGCCCAGGAACTACTAGAGGATCTGGAGGCTCTCCAACTGTCCCAACTGGTTGCTGCTCCGACCCATGAAAGGGCAACTTACTCGACCCCATATTTAGCAACTGCCCGGATCTAACTGTTGATCAACCCATCCCCCTCCCTTGGTCGGACCATTTTCTAATCCCATTCACCTGGGTCAAACACAAAACCCCCCAGCTCCCTCCCCAGGTTTCCTCTAGAAGGAACTGGTCAAAACTCCCACTGGAGGCCTGGCTACACAAACTAGACTCCACTTGCCCTTCACTCTGCCCAGATCCCAACATGGCTAACTCCCACTACGAAAACTGGATCACCCATTCGCTAGATTCGATTCTCCCGATCCGTAAATCATCCTTTAACAGACTTCAGAAAACTGCCCCTTGGTTTTCTGACTCTCTTAGACAACTAAAACGCCTCTGTAGGCAACGGGAGCGAGCCTGGCGTCTAGACTTTCTCCCAGACAAAAAGGCCTCTTATAAAGAGGCGATTAAAGTCTATAAAGATGGGATCAAAACAGCCCAGGCAACTTATTATACTGAGAAAATATTAGAAGCAAAATCAAAACCTAAAGAAATTTTCCAGATAATAAAGCATTGCTCCACCGCCAATATGGCACCTCCACCTAACAAAACCAAGGATCAATGCAACGAGCTTGCGGATTTCTTCTATAATAAAGTCACAAAAATGTACTCCACCTTCCCCACCTCAGACACTACTCTGGATGTATCTCACTCCCCCCCCTAAATCACCTTGGCACCCAGATCAGCCTGCCCTTGAGCACTTTCTTCCGTTGGACCGTGACACCTTAAGTAAAGTGGCACGACAAGTAAAATCCGGCTCCCCCCGCGATCCTGCTCCTCCAGAAGTCCTAATGCAGGCAAGTACAGCCACTTTGCCTGTCATCCGGGATCTTCTAAATACCTCTATATTCGCATGCTCAGTCCCCACAGCCTGGAAACAGGCCATGGTAAGGGCACTGCTGAAGAAGCCCGGCCTGGACCCAGACGACTACTCCAGCTACCGTCCCATCTCTCTTCTTCCTTGGGCCAGCAAGGTGTTAGAGAAGCACATAAACATGCAGCTGGTCCAGTTCCTGGAGGACCACTCTCTACTACACACATCCCAGACGGGCTTTAGACCAAAGCATGGCACTGAAACCGCCTTGCTAGCCGTCACCGAAGAGACTCGAAGGATACTGGATCAGGGAGGATCAGTGGCAGTGATCCTACTTGATCTAAGTGCCGCCTTCGATACGGTCAGCTACACCACCTTGCTGGACCGTCTCCATAACATCGGAGTCTCAGGTGACGCCTTAAGGTGGTTCGAGTCCTTCCTGTCTGGGAGGTCGTTCCAGATCTTTGACGGAGAGATGGTGTCCTCGAGTAAACCCCTGAACTGCGGAGTACCACAGGGCTCCTCTCTGAGCCCTGTACTGTTCAACGTATACATGAGGCCGCTGGCGGGTGTTGTCGAACCATATGGCATTAAAATTGTGTCATATGCCGACGACACCCAGCTGGCGGTCTCGTTGGCCACGAAGAACAGTAGGCATTCCACAGCCGACCTCCTAAACTGTCTAGTGGATGTCAAGGGATGGATGACCAACTCCTCCCTAAAACTAAACGGTGATAAGACGGAGCTTATGCTCCTAGGCCCCACCTCTCCCGTACCATTCATTTCACTGTGGCCCAGTGTCTTGGGCCCTCCTCCCACCCCTAAGGACAGCGTCAAAAGCCTGGGGATATGGCTTGACAACAAACTCTCCTTTTCTACTCAGGCCAAAAAACTGTCTTCCACTTGCTTTGGCCTGCTTAGAATCCTGAGGAAAGTCCTCCCGCTACTCCCCCAAGAGGCCAAAAAGGTGGCGGTACAAGGCTTTATCCAGTCACGCCTGGATTCTAACAATGCCTTGTATCTAGGAGCACCAGAGATGACCCTCCGGAAACTACAGGTCGTCCAAAACTGTGCAGCCCGCACCTTGCTGGAACTCTCGCGCACTCAATCAGCCAGACCCGCTCTGAAAACTCTCCACTGGTTGCCAGTGAGGCAGAGAGTGACCTTCAAGCCGCTGTGCTTGGCGCACCGCGCCTTTTGGAAAACCGCCCCAGCCATCAACACTGACCTTATCATTCCTTACCAACCTAACAGGAACCTCCGGTCGACAGAGGCGTACCTCGTGGTTGTTCCCAGAGTGAAGCGAGCCAGGTCTGGGGGCAGGATGTTCTCCTGGAACGCCGCCAAGCTCTGGAATGCCCTCCCCATCTCACTTCGGTCTAACCCAGACCTCCTTTCATTCCGTAAAAGTCTAAAGACCCTACTGTTCGCCAACTCCGCCTCCCCCTAGATCCCCTCCAGGTACTCCCTGCTTCTACTCAGCGCTTGGACGCTTTCGGGCAGCAAACGCGCTTACAAGTACTTTTACAATTACAATCAGGACTAACTGACTGAGGTGGTGGATGTAATTCGAGTTGCACAAAGACTTTCAATCAAGTTCATACACTTAGGTTGCTGGACTCACTTTGTTTCTTCGTGTTGGTTGGGAGAGCTGTGTTGGCTTTTTACAGGCAAAGCTTTCTTGTCTACTGTTAATTCCGTCTTTGGCACAGCAAAGTGTTAATTTACACACAGTTAAAAGTTACTTATTGGCCCTTTCATCCTTTTTCCGTTTGCCTGGTTAGCCTCTTTATTGAAACCTCCTGTTATGTGAATTCCTGAAGGGTTGGCACAAGTTTCACTCTGCTCCTTTTAATATGCTGCAATGGAACCTTAATTTGGTCTAGCCCTTCTTGATTTGTCTGCCTTGTGTGCCACTTCAAAGTTGCACTCTTTGACTCCTTATATTCCAAATTGTGTTCCTCATAGTGATCACTTTTGCACATACCACTGGCTAACTTCAAGTTTTGTCATTTCATTCGCCATGTATAATCTTCCCAGACAAGCTGGTTCTTTTGAGGCGTGCATCCTTTGTTCCAGAAGTGGTTTCACCCTTTCATGTGGAAGGAAGTCTATTACTTTTCCCCACATTCTTCTGCCCTCACTCCCCACAATCATCGAAAAGGGGTTACTTCGATTGGCTCCTCGGCACACCTGTAACTTGTACGTTGACATGACTAAAGGCCACCCACTTGATGATCAGTTATTTAGTGGGGTTTTCAGTGCAAAGAAGGCCAGGGTGATCCAGTTGCAAAGTTTGGCCTGTGATATTGTTTTTTGTACCAAACTCTGCTATGCAGTGGCATAAAAATGGATATTCCTGAGCACTCGTTCAGGGTCTCCAACCAGTAGCTCATGAGCTACTTTAGCTCTCCAGCTACCTCTGAGTTGCTCACCTGTGGGCAGCCCAGCTTATTAAATTAGAAAGCTTTTGCTTGTTTGAATTAATGTACATATAACAAAATTGAAATTATATTACACTAACAATATTAGTAGCTCTCAATCGTTTCATTGAACATAAGTAGCTCTCAGTACAGAAAAGGCTGTATGTAAACCCCTGGTACAATGGTTCGGTTTCACTGTATTCTGGCTTTGGAAATCGGTCAAGCAGTAACATGGCCTTCTGCCTGCAATTTTAATAGGCACTATATTGCATGGATTCTTAGGTCTGTGGGAGGGTTATTGTGTCCTACATGTCTACCTGGTGTAGTCAAATCAACAAAGCCACCACGTAATTTGAGAGGGAAAGCTTTGGTAATCATTCAGAACGTGAGGAATCTGCGAGTTGAAATAAAGAATGTGCCTTAGATTATGATGTTTGTGGTGGACACTATCTACCTGCAAACTCCTCACCTCCCATCAACCTACTCCACACATTTTTAGGTCGCGCCTGCGATTGCAGGGGCGAAAGCCCCTGCTGTCGCAAAGCGATCTATTGCAATCATTTCAGTCATTTTGCCTGTCAAGGACTAGGCAGAGACAACAGACTGTCACGAGCACGCAGCCGGCCGGAATCGGATCAGGTCACGCGCTCCGATCCCGGCCGGCTGTTCACAACACATGCACACGCAGGCACAGGCAGGCACACACGCAGGCACAGGCAGGCACACACGCAGGCACAGGCAGGCACACACGCAGGCACAGGCAGGCACACATGCAGGCACAGGCAGGCAACCACGCAGGCACAGGCAGGCAGGCACACACACACTCACTCACCGTATCTGCCTCAGAGTGCGCCCCCGCACGTTGGATCTGGTTGGGGTGTGGCTGTAAGAAGCTACCGTGGCTCAGTGGAACTACCCGTGGGATGTACTCTACTGCGAGGTGCTCTCGCAAAGGGTCAGTGGGTCTGGGATCTCACCTGTTCTGCCGCCGCTCCCAGCGCCTCTCTCCAACGTCGCTGGTTTGCCCGAATGGCCGCAGACACCTGCAGGGCTGTGTCATAGCCGGGCGCTGCACTGGGGGCCTGCGGTAAAGCCGCCACACGGGTCCGAGGCCCCAGCAGTCGCCGCCCCATGCCGGGCCGTGCAGGAAACCGCCACCGAGAGCTGTGAGCCATCTGCGGCCGCTTCCGAGGGACTGAGCAGCAACAACACACGGCGGAGCGGGAAGGTGCGCCCCGGAACGTGCATGAGTATATCCCGCACAGGCTAGCCAAAGGACAGCACTTCAGAATACAGATTGCAGGGTCGTAGAGAGCGCAGCCTTGTTTTTAATAGCTGTTACCTCTCGTTTTCCAATGAAAGTCATAGACGTAAACCTACGTCATTACATTTGCCTTCCCATCTGAGGTTAGAGAGGCTTGGAACGCACGCTTCACTTATAGTTCCTCCTTGTGACAGCGTGCGCCGGAAGCGCAACATTGGCGGTTGAAGTGTGTGCTGCTTGCAGCTTACAGCTTACACTCTCGGGAGAATGCCTGGGGCTGTGATGGCTGAGAGTCCGGTGAGCTTCAGGAAGATGCTGGAGCAGAGCGAGGAGCAAGAGCTAGAGGTAATGCAGGATTGTGACACGAGCTATTGGATTTGTTGTTGTAAGGGCAACTCTCGACGCGGGCTAAAATGTAATCGTGTGCGACACGAATAGACAATTGAGGCGAACTCAATCCAGGTTATTCACACGCATGTGTGCCTTTTTAAAATCAACGTCCTACTACATGGCGGAATGTTATAGTTACTAAATAAATAGGCATACTTGCTTTCAAACACCTGGGACTTATTGTACAGCTCGCTGACATGCCGAAGGTGTTTACCCAGTATGCAGCGCTTTTACTGAGATGGAAAAGGTGGAGTTCTCAAAAGGGACAAGGCCATGAAACAGTATTCCTGTAAAGGAGCTTGGCATCTGTAAAGAAGGGCATGGCCTTATAGAGGGGACCAGAATCCTCACAAATTCATAAACTGTTCTTTCACCAAATTCTAAGCAACAGTATAATTCAATGTATGCAGAAACATTTGTCTGTGCCATTAGGAATTGTAAGTATGAAAGGATTTTGGGGGGGGGGGGGGGAGAATACAGTTATTTTTTTTAAACTTACACATTTAATGAGCTAGTTCTACAAACTGCCTATTTTCATACTCTGCATTCAAAAGTTTAGCGTTTGGAGGAGACATTTTCACTTTCGACTTTCGGTTTGAAAACATTATGCATAGATATGATGCCTAATAGCTATCCTAAATGTTTTGTTTAATTCTGAAAGTCAGGGCAGCCATGGGAAAGTGAGTAACTAGTAGTACTGTTTGGAGGGCTAAAAAACTACTCAAAGAAAAAGCAGCAATGATAGTGAGTGAGCCCTTTGGGTGCAAGGCAGCCAGAGAGACGCATGCAGCTTTGTGATAGCAGTGTGGGAGATAGGAATGTTTATGCATTTGTTAGAGCCACGAGTTTATCACAGTGACAGAGTAACAACTAGAAATAAAATATAAATAAAAAACAACACTCAACAAAGCTTTGCATCCGTTGCAGTGAATGCTCTGTCTCAGTAACTGCGGATAAAGAAGAATTTTCACTGAACACTTTATTCTCTGTATTACATCTCTTTTTTAGTCTGATCAGCCGAAAATTTGCCCTAAGACCTCATCAGTTAATCATTGCCTCAGTGTTACATTTATAGCCTCACTCTGCCCACCTCGTGAAAATTCCATACATGCGGTTTCAGATCACTGTCCATGATCATAGCTTGTGATCGCATACTTAACGAAGTCCCCCCCTCGAAGTTCCATCCAAGGCTGGGGAAGGGTGATACCTCACCGAGGACATATGTTTCATCCTGAGGGCAAGAGACACAAGCATTGGCATAGCCAATAGGTCTCGCCTTTGGGACCCTATAAGTATTTAATTAAGCAGCACAATATCCTTGGTGCAACACCAACTGTTGTATGGCTAAACACTTATAATGTCCCAAAGGCGAGACCTATTGGCTATGCCAATGCTTGTTTGTGCAGTGGACTGTCATAAAATAGTAATACCGTAAGGTTTTTTTTTTTTGTTTTCGTAACATTAGCAATGAATTGTGAACAGTATACAGCATTAACAAAGGAGTAGGATATATGCATCGTCATCTCCAATATCTATTGGTAAGGTGTGCATAATCCCATAAAAAGTGGTTGACGAAGTAATGATCACATAACATGCACAAAAGATATCAATACCTCATAATGAATAATAGAAAGAAAGAAAGGAAAAGCCATTAAACTTTCTAACCAAACAATAAAGTAATCACCCTACACACTCACTGTGAAATGTCCCAAGTTATTTCAGCCCAAAGCGACAGTGCCACAACTGTTGATGTCCAATCATTATTTCAGTTATGTAATGGGGCTCAATTCACCAATTTATTGTTATTTGGGAAATTATATATTACGTTTGGGTTGAGAGGAGCGCGTAATTCTGATAACTGACACTCCCCTGATGAAGGCTTTCAGGCCGAAATGCATTGGGATGATGACTGAAAGGTTAACCCGGGAATGATGCATTTTGGGAGAAGAAGTTTAAGCGAGACAGCAATATATTGTGAATAAAACAATTAATACGGTTATGAATTCTTAAAAGATCTTTTTGGAGAGGCGTGTTTATTTAATAAAGGACAAGCTGTACCCACAGCTCTTTAGACCTGAGCCTTGGGTGACATACCCCATGGAATTGTGGATGCTACTACAGTGAAATTATATATTACCCCATCACACCTGAAAGGAACCCACTTATGAAAAACAACTTTTTCCGTTAGTGTTTATTGAACTGTTAATCAGTGGCGGCTTCTCCCCTAAGTCAGAGGCGCGTCGCCCCATTGCTTTTCAGCAGCGTAAGGAAAAATAAAATGATAATAAAAATATTATTTAATTTTTTCCTGTTGCGGCAACTTTGCGGGGCGGAGCTGCTCTGCTGACAGAGCAGAGGAGTGATTTTCACTCCCTACGTGTGCATGAATGTTTGGCCTGCCAAACAGTCATGCGCACTTAGCATGTTCTCCACCCTGGCTGCATTACAGCCTGGGTAGAGAACATGCCTAGGCCACCAGTCCCCATCTGGGTGCTGACCTAGGGCGCTCAGACCAGTCGCAACACTGCATTGCAGCGTTGTGATTGGCTCAGGGCGGCCTGGGTGCTTACTGATCTAACCGGAGGTATGAGGAGGAGAGACACAGCGAGGATGTAAGTGTGAGTTTATTTTTTATTTAGCCTCTTAGCCCCCCTACCTGCCACCTCTGATCCGTGCCAGCTGCCACTGCTGTTAATTCTTATTCCAGTGTAATGGGCGAGTAATATTCAGAGGGGTCTGGCATAATTTTCTGCAGTGTTCGAATGATTTTATGAGTTCATCCCACTGCATTGAAACAGGCTGTGTCTGTAACCCACGCTTCTCTGCGCAACACCTTGCTCTCGGCCTTTGCTCAGTACCCACCTGTAACCCACGCTTCTCTGTGCTAAGCCTTGCGCTTGGCCTTTGCCCAGTACCGCCCCGGTCCGCCGCGTCCATTGTGGGCGTTTGCGCGGAGGGTGAGGAATACACCACTTCCTGCATACTCTGCGCTCGGGATAGCGCTCTAGTTTTTTTCTTGCTGGACCCCATATAATGACGTCAGGTCCGCGACCGCGCGCAGCGGGCGCACCGAAGGCGCGCTCAAGGCAAGCCCTTCTGTGCCCGAACGCGGCCGGGGGCCAGGAGTCGTGTTATCACCTCCGGGAGACAGGTGAAAAACATAAAATACACGGGTGAGCAATTGATGAGTCTCTGCCCTTCTGTTAATGCCACCTGTATTCACAGTATTTTGCCGGTAGATGGGGCGCAGAAGTGTAGGGCGTGTCATTTCAATCCTGCCCTAGCCCTGACGAACATCCAAAGTGGGGACCAATTAAGGGGGTTATTAGTCAACTGCCGCTCATTTAAAAAACATAGTTTAGACATCTACGATGTCCTCACCGATTACCAGGCAGATTTGATGTTTTTAACGGAGACGTGGTTAGATGAATCTTCCGCACCTGAGATCTTGGAGGCTCTCCCTCCAGCATACAGTTTGCTGAGAATTGATAGAGGGGTCCAAAGAGGGGGAGGCATTGCAATGGTATACAATACAAAGTTTGAGTGCTCATTGGAGCAAGTAAAAATTAGTAACTGTGAAGCTGGTCTCTTTTCCATTAAAATCTCCCTTGAGTGTACCATCTTGGGCTATCTCATTTATCGCCCCCCTGAGGGCTCTACACTGTTTGTTGATAGCCTATTGGAATCGGTGACCCAACCGGCCTTACGCTATAACAAATTCCTCATACTAGGTGATCTTAACCTACACTTTGAAGATGCGAAATGTGTAGAGGCCCAATCTATGATCTCCTCTCTGAAATCCCTGATGCTCACTCTCTTGGGTGAGATGCCAACGCATCAGGCGGGTCATCTTCTGGATCCCATATTTTGTAACTGGAACGGAATTAGGATGCTTCCCCCAATTAGAATTCCGTGGTCTGACCATCATCTTATCCCATTCACAATAACAGGCAGACCCAGAAGGGATATACTTAAGCGACATATTTTACCGAAACGTTGGAAATGGAACAACGTTAGTCAGGAGACATTTGAATCTATGCTTATGCTGGGGAAACCTCCACTCAGTAAAACTTTTAAGGAAGCACGGAAGGAGTATGATGAATGGATATGAAAGGCGTTAGATATGGTGGCCCCATGGACCCTTAAAGCCCCAGCATGCAGGACTAAGTCCGCCCCTTGGTACAATGAGGAACTGTGTGCAGCTAAAGCCAGATGTAAAAAACTGGAACGCGTGTGGCACAAAGACTACGATGATGTCCTGAAAGAGTTATATAAGAACAGTCTGAAGGAGTACCATGGGCGGATTAATAAGGTGAAATGACTATTCTTTAAAGAGAGGATCGAATCTGCCGAAAACTCCTCTAAGGAGCTCTTCTCCATCTATAAGGAGCTCACGGCACTTACTAGGACAGAGACCAAAGACCTCGTCTCCCCTGAAATATGCGAATCTATCGCTGATCACTTTGTAAACAAGGTGGAGTGGATATATGTGTCTTTTCAACAGGGGACAGCTGAAGAAGTATTGGATAGGGACATCGGCAAAGGACCGACTATGAACGCCTGTCTTAAAGAATTCATGGTCCCTCCGAGGGAGGAAGTGATTAAGATAATTATGAGCATCCAGTCAGGTTCCCCTACGGATGTTGCTCCCCCTAAAATTCTTAGGAACCATGTTCACCTTCTATGGAGCTATATAGGCAATCTAGCTCTTCTTTCCTTTCAAGAAAGGCAAGTGCCTGAGGAATGGAAACTCGCACAGGTAGTCCCGATTAAAAAGAAGGCTAACCTGAACATCTCTCACTTGGACAATCTGAGGCCCATCTCTCTCTTACCGTTCTGTGCCAAGGTGGTGGAAAAACTGGTCACCAATCAGTTGGTTACATTTGTGGAAGATAACCATCTTTTACACCCCTCCCAATCTGGTTTTAGGGCGAAGCATTCGACTGAAACTGCCCTCCTTTTTTCCACAGAATTGCTTCGCCAGAAAGTGGATAAAGGACAGACTGCCGCCCTGATATTGCTGGACTTAAGTGCGGCATTTGATACCGTATCGCACTCTAGACTGCTTGCCCGTCTGAGCGAAATCGGAGTTTCTGGCCCGGCGCACGAATGGATGGTCTCCTTCCTGGCGGGTAGGAAATTTCAAATACATTGCCCCCCCTTCAGATCCACGCCTCGCATTTTAAATCAAGGGGTCCCGCAGGGTTCCATTCTAAGTCCTGTACTGTTTAATCTGTATATGGAACCCCTGGCCAGGATGGTGAAATCGTATGGGGTGGATATTGTATCATATGCGGATGATACGCAACTGGTGGTTACTCTATCCCACAACCCAGTTCAGACGGCAGATAATTTCTCTGCGTGTCTTGTGGCTCTGGCAAATTGGATGAAGTGTAACTGCCTTCGCCTAAAGGGTAATAAGACTGAACTTCTTGTGATTGGCTCCTCTCCTTCAATCTGGACTTCAGCCTGGTGGCCCACTGACCTGGGTCCTACACCTATTCCCTCTGACACTGTAAAGAATTTGGGTGTTCTTTTGGACTCCAATCTAACATACTCCCAACACATAGGTAAGATGGCGGGGTTATGCTATGGCATATTGAAGGTCCTGCGTAAAATCTTGGATCTCTTACCTATTAGAGACAGGAAAACTTTGGTCCATGCACTGGTTACATCCCATCTTGATTATGGGAATGCCCTGCTCTGTGGCCTCAGTAAAAGGGGAATGACCCAGTTGCAACGTGTCCAAAATGCGGCGGCCAGGCTTGTTCTGAAGCTGCCGAGGAGGTCGTCAGGAAAGCGCGCGCTTCAGAGCTTGCACTGGCTCCCCATGCGGCAACGCATTCGGTTCAAGACCTTGTGCATTAGCCACCGTATTGCACATGGCAGGGGCCCGGCCTACCTTCACAAGTTGCTAACTATCTACCGTCCTAGGCGTCTTTTGAGATCCATGGGCAGCATGCAGTTTTCGATACCCCGCATTTATAAAGCACGGATGGGAGGGCGATCTTTCAGATTCCTGGCCAGCAAACAATGGAATGAACTTCCTGTTGAGCTGCGGATGGAGCTGTCAGAAATCAGGTTCCGGCAGAAACTGAAGACCTATTTATTTCCTGAAGTTTAGTTTAAATGTAGGGTTTCTCTTCCCTGTCCCCTCTCTTTTCCGTGGTCTGATCCTGATTTCTTAGTTGTGTTGGAACGCATCCTAGCGCGGAGACGCACTGTTTTTAGTGTATTCAGGCGCTTAATAAATGTTTTTATTATTATTATTATTAATTGCATTTGAGACTGTCTGCCAAAGTGCCTGGGTAAATATGATTAAGTTTGTTGGGGGAGAGAAATGCCCTGTGGAGTATAATAAACTACTTGAAGTTAAACATAGCATTTTGGGATACCTTTCGAGGGTATTCCAGGACTTTCTGCCATTACTTCTAATCAATCAATCCGGATGTGTAAAGCGCAACTAGTCACCCCTGAGGGTACCCAGTTGCTGAGAATACAGCTGCAGGGGAGGGTTCAGTTGAACAGCCAAGTCTTGAGTCCTTTCCTAATTCAAGCAGAGGATGAGGCCCGGAGGTGAAGTGGGAGGTCATTCCAGGGCTTCACGGCGAGGTAGGAGGTGGAGTGTCCTCCACTGTTCCTGCAGGGGGTGTGAGTGAAGGAGCAGGAGCTGGGCACAGGTGTCTGAAGAGTAGGAGCAAGTTCAGGTGATGGTTGATGCATGCTGGTCCTTGGCTATGTAGGCCCTTGAAGATTAGAATTGAATTAACATCTCTTCTGAATGGGGAGCCAGCGGAGCTCCATAAGGTTGGGGGTGATGTGGGTCTGCTTAGGGAGGTCTAGGCTGAGTCTGGCCTCTAAAGTCTGTATGATCTGCAGTCTCTTCAGGAGGTGCGAAATGATTCCTACGTAGAGTGTGTGGCCATAGTTTGGTCGGCTGGTGACAAGGGCTTGAGTGACTTGAGGTCTGTCTTTGTCGTTGGGGGAGCCACTTGTATCCCAGTGCAGTCTACCATTTATGACTGAGTGCATGCAATGAGACTCTACCTTGGTCTAGCACTGTCCCAGACAAACATGTAACCAACTTTCAACTGCAGTCTACCTCCTCTTTGGATTGAAACAGTGTTCCTGGCTAGACCCCTATACCTGTCCCCCGAGGGAATGTGGAGTATGGGGGTTTGGTAAATGTGTATCTTGGAGGAAGACAATCTGTTCTGCCCTCCTCCATATTTGGGCCAGCAGCCTATAGCTCTAGTTTTCTGAACCTAGACGCCTAATGTTCCATGTCCTGATTAGGTATTTACCCTGATTGCTCATTGTAAGATGTTAAATTGGTCGTCTGTACATTTGTTCTCTCGGTTTTAATACCATGTAAAGCCTGGGAGTCAGTAAACAATCAAGAAGTTTGGCTCAGGCCTCCCAAATCCCCATAATGGAACAAGGCAACAGCTACTCTGTGGCGGGAGGAAGGGCTACATATGGTAGGCGATGGGTAGGGATGGTGACCACTTACTCAGCCCTGTCAATGTGATCAGACTAATATCTTGGTCCACAGAGGGGAAATCCCTGTGGTAGGGAAACATACCTCAGTGCTCTATCCCATATAGACTGGCATCATTCATTAAGGAAGGATCCACCTACCCAGTCTCCTCCTGGCAATCGAAGCCCATGCCCAGTTGTATGATTTTACTCAGAGTTTGGGGAAGGTTTGGGGGCTTCTCCTGAACAAAGCTGAAGTGAACATCGGTGTACTTGTTGACTTCACACCCGAATACATACAGCTTAGTATATAAGTAAGGGAACCATTTTCCTACATTTTCAAATCAATCAGATAAATTCCTCTGCTGTCTGCAGGCTACCTAAAAGTAAGGCCTAGGTCTCTGAGGCCCTTTTAACGGATCCTAAATTAATCTCTGGCGCTGTACTGCAATTGTGAGATGAGGAAGTATCAGCACTTTAGGGTTGTCCATCAGTAGTGGACCTCCAGATCTACCTTTCTGTAAGATCTTTCCATCAATCAGGATTTGTAGAGCGTGATTAATCACCCATGAGTTATCCAGGTGCTAGGATTCTGCTGCAATCAGTCAAAGAGCCAGGTATTGAGTCCCTTTATGATGACCGCGAGGGAGGATGCTGTTGGAAGGTGAAGGACAGGTTGTTCCAGGGTTTGGCAGTGAGGTAGGACAAGGAGCAGCGTCTGCTGTGGCTTTGACAGATGTGGGTAGAGTGAGTGAGGGAAGGAGGGAGAAGAAGGGCAGTTGTCTGGAGGGTTGGTGTTAGTTTGGATAGTGGTTGATGCATGCTGGTCCATCGAAGAAGGCCTTGTAGGAGTGTATCAGCATCCTAAACTAGCACCTTTTCTGGACGGTTAGCCAGTGAAGGTACCTGAAGTGGTGGGTGATGTGGGTCTGTTTGGGGAGGTTGAGGATGAGTCTGGCCACTGAGTTCTTTATTATCTGGAGTCTCTTCAGAAGTTGGGTGGTGACTTCTGCATTGAACGCGGTAACCTACCCGAGTCAGTTGGAGACTAGGGCTTGGGTGGCGTTTTTCCTAGTGTCGGTGGGGAGTGATCTTCAGACCTTTTGCAGCATGCAAAGGATGTGGAAGCAAGCAGAGTCGACTGCATTGATCTGGCGTTTCAAGGTGAGTTTGCTGTCCAGGATGATGCCAAGGATGTGAATGTGGTCTGTGGGTGTGGGTCTGAGTTCGGAAGGCCACTAAGTGTCGTTTCATGGGGAGGTGTTGTTTCCAAAGTTCAACACCTCAGTCTTGTCCATGTTTAGCTTTAGGCAGTCAGTCTTCATACATTCGGTGACGCTCGTAATACAGTTGTGGAAGCTAATCCTGATGGCGGAGGGGCCTTCTGAGAGCGAGAAGATGAGCCGGTTGTTGTCTGTGTAGGAAATTATGTTGAGGCCATAGTTTCGTTCAATGTTGGCCAGGGGCATCATGTAGGTGTTGAACTGGGTGGGGCTGAGGGATGAACCTTGAGGAACGGCATAGATTATACTCTTGGGACCTGTCTTGAAGGGTGGAAGGTCGATTCTCTGGATTTGCTCAGTGAGGAAGGATGCGATCCATTTTTCGCATCTCCCTGGATCCCGTTGTGGCAGAGTCTCTTGATGAGGGTGTGGTGGAATATGGTGTTGAATGCTGCTGAGAGGCCGAGGAGGATCAGGGCCATTGTGTCTCCCCAGTCATGCAGGGTTCTGTTGTCAGTGGAAGTTATCAAGGCAGTCTCTTGCTGTGGTTGGACGGAAGCTGGTCTGGGAGGTTGTTTTTCTCCCGGTGTTCAGTGAGCTGGCAGGTAATGGCCTGATCAAATACTTAGGTGGGGAAGGGGAGCAGAGAGATGGGGCAGTAGTTCTTAAGTTCACGGAGATGAGTGGCTGGTTTCTTAAGGGGGTGGGGGGCTGACCTCTGTGTGTTTCCATTGATCAGGGAAGGTGGTTGTGGTGATGGATGCATTGAGTATGTAGGAGAGTTTGTCAACAATTTCTTTGTACTTGAGGTTCAAGAAGAGGTGGGGAAGAGGACAGTGGGTGGTCAAGAGGGGATGAAGTTCATGATGGCTGAGGTGCTGTGTGTGGTGAGCTGTTGCGGAATCAAGAGAGAGAGAGAGAGGACCAGATAGCTAGTCCTTATCCCCGGGGTAATATGTGATTTAATCAAAAGGAGACTAGCTCATATTTATTTAAGATTACAAAAACAAGAAGACTCTGGTATGTTTCATCACGGAGTGGGAACACCTGGTGAGTGTGTTCATAAAGCCCTCACCCACCAACCTAGTTGGTGGCATGCTTCATCATCGGGCCCACCCAGTAGCACCTAGCGTGCTCCGGGTGTGCTTCAACGCCTGATTACAGCGGAGCTAGTATTTTGCTGAGTGTGCAGTGAAGATTGTTAAGAAAGTGATGTTAAAACGGCTAGGCGGGGGTCCCAGTACCCGAGGGTAAAATTAGACTTTAATACCTGGGCCTCCGTCAGCGGTTAAAATAAGGCTAGGAGATGTAAGTGGCGAGTTACGACCTCTCACATCCAATGGGTCAACATGTTTCAGCCAGTGCCTTATGACTAAGCTGGCTTTCTTCAGGACCTAAATAAAAAAAGGGGTGAGTGTAAATAAACTAGTGGGAGTGTAGTTTGGACTATGTGTCTACACGCCCTAAAGTGTATCTATGTGTGAGAGGGGGATTCCCTTCTCAAGACCACGCTAGTTTTTGCTCAGTCTGACCTCAAGGTTGGGAGGTGGCAAGGGCTTGACCAGCTTTTCTGGGCAGAGCCTGCTCTGGCCCTGTAGTGCCTCCTTCGCAGTATGCAGTATGCGAAGGAGGCACTACAGGTCCAGAGCAGGCTCTGCCCAGAAAAGCTGGTCAAGCCCTTGCCACCTCCCAACCTTGAGGTCAGACTGAGCAAAAACTAGCGTGGTCTTGAGAAGGGAATCCCCCTCTCACACATAGATACACTTTAGGGCGTGTAGACACATTGTAAATAAACTAGTGGGAGTGTAGTTTGGACTATGTGTCTACACGCCCTAAAGTGTATCTATGTGTGAGAGGGGGATTCCCTTCTCAAGACCACGCTAGTTTTTGCTCAGTCTGACCTCAAGGTTGGGAGGTGGCAAGGGCTTGACCAGCTTTTCTGGGCAGAGCCTGCTCTGGACCTGTAGTGCCTCCATCGCATACTGCATACTGCGAAGGAGGCACTACAGGTCCAGAGCAGGCTCTGCCCAGAAAAGCTGGTCAAGCCCTTGCCACCTCCCAACCTTGAGGTCAGACTGAGCAAAAACTAGCGTGGTCTTGAGAAGGGAATCCCCCTCACACACATAGATACACTTTAGGGCGTGTAGACACATAGTCCAAACTACACTCCCACTAGTTTATTTACACTCACCCCTTTTTTTATTTAGGTCCTGAAGAAAGCCAGCTTAGTCATAAGGCACTGGCTGAAACATGTTGACCCATTGGATGTGAGAGGTCGTAACTCGCCACTTACATCTCCTAGCCTTATTTTAACCGCTGACGGAGGCCCAGGTATTAAAGTCTAATTTTACCCTCGGGTACTGGGACCCCCGCCTAGCCGTTTTAACATCACTTTCTTAACTATCTTCACTGCACACTCAGCAAAATACCAGCTCCGCTGTAATCAGGCGTTGAAGCACACCCGGAGCACGCTAGGTGCTACTGGGTGGGCCCGATGATGAAGCATGCCACCAACTAGGTTGGTGGGTGAGGGCTTTATGAACACACTCACCAGGTGTTCCCACTCCGTGATGAAACATACCAGAGTCTTCTTGTTTTTGTAATCTTAAATAAATATGAGCTAGTCTCCTTTTGATTAAATCACATGTGGTGAGCTGTTCCCATGCGGTAAGTGGAAGGTTGTTGGTGGTGTGAGGAGGCTGTGGAGGTCTGTGGGTTGGAGTTTGAAGTTACTGTAGATGGTGGATATCTTGTGGAAGTAGTCCGCAAGGGGGTGCAGAGTTCGTCGGAGTGGGGGATTGTGTTCTCGGTGGCTGACGGCCAGGAGAACTCTGATTTTGAAGAGTATCTGCTGTTTGAGGTGGCTTCGATGCAGTCTGCTAGGGCGCGTTTTTTCGTGCAGGGCGGACTTGAAAGGGGGTTAGTCAGTGGGATCTGTGCTGGTGCGCCATTGTCTCTCTAGATATTTGCAGATACTTTTTGAGGTCCTGAGTGTGTGCTAGCTGGCTTGTTTGGTGGATCTACTGGTTAAGGAGGACTTGATAAAGGCGACTGTCGGCGCATTGGGTGATCCACAGGGAGAGGTTCTCAATGGCCTGATTGAGGCTGAGATTGAGGTTGGTTACGGGGTCGGGGTGGGTGGTGGTAAGGGTGTCCATCCATTGGGTCTCTGTCACTTTGTTCGTCCTACAGTGGGGGGAGCTTGGGGTCTTGGTGATGGTGTAGGGTGCTCCTGTGATGGTAAAGTGGAGGATGGTGTGGTCGGTCCAGGTACGTTCAGAGACATGGCTGTACTTGACTCTGTGTCTTGCAGTGACAATTGGGCCAAACGTGTGTCCTGTGATGTGTATGGGGTCGGTGACCCATTGGGTGAGCCTGATAATGCTCATGTTTTCCAGTAGGTTGGTGTTGCAGAAACTGGGGTGTTGGTCAGGTGGTCTGTATGTGAGGGTGACTCTGATGGTTGTTCTGCCGTTGGTTTGAGTTTAAGTTGTGGTGCTCCATGATTTATGTAGTGTCGTCTCTGGTGGTGGTGCAATGGATGGTTACTCTGTGGATGATGATGACGGCACTTCCGTGTTTATTCGTGCAGTCCCAGTGTATCATCTAGTATGCGTTGTGATAGTGATGTTGCGGGTGGCCGAGTAGTTGAGCCAGGTCTCAGTAATGAATACAAGATCAGGAGTGAGTTTGGCGATGGTCTCTCCGATTTTGGTGGTGTGTTTGCATAGAGATAGGGCATTGAGCAGGAAGCAGTGGAGTGGTTCCGTTGCGGTAGCAGTCGATCAGGTGGGTGTGGTGAAGGATTCCTTGAGGGCAGACGGTGCAGGTGAAGTGGTGTAGGTGAAAAGTACTACCGTTGATTGAGATGTGAGGCAGCCGTTGTTGCAAGGTCCAGGGCTTAAAGTTCTTTGGAGGAGAATTTGTGACTGGCCGGAAGGCCAGGGTTCCTGGCGCTGGTCTCCGTCCAGGCATGGATGGACTTGCCTTCGGCGCACGTCTGTTGCGACGTCCACTAAGTAGGTCCGGGGAAGTAGGAGAGTCGGTGGGCGGGGACAGCATGTGGGAGAAAAAACAGCAGCAATCTGGCGGGATAAACAAAGAACTACAACAGTCAGGAAATGTAACACGAGGACAAAAATATATCACACATAGAGCGCGATTTCGGGGGAAAAAAGCAGGGAACAATTGAAGGCAAGCAATCCGAGGCAGCACAGGGAGCAGAACATGGGGATCTGCTCAAAGGGGCCGTGCTGCAACCTCCATTAAACAGGTCCTGGGAAGGTTGCTGGGAGGCGGTGGGCGGGGACAGAAGAAGGAAGAAACTGCTGGAATCGTATGGGAGGAACATACAAAGAACAGGCGATGTAACACAAGGACAAAAAGATATCACAAATAGACCGTAATATGGGCAGAAACAACAACAAACCTCGCCGTAACAATCCAGCCGGTTTAGGGAGTGTCTATTGTGCCATTGTCGTATCAGTGGCTCATGGGCCACACCCAGCTGGGCTCCAGCCTCCAGGCCGTCCAGGAGTGGGCCCCAACACAGCAGTCTTTGCAGGTCCGTCCACAAGTGGGCACACGTTGACAAGCTGGGTTAATAATTCTTCGAGCCCTGCCTCTGGGCCCCAATCTGTAATATGGGCCCGATCGAGTATGGGTCCCAGCGTCACAGGCAGAAACCAGCCGTCCATGGGGTCCATCTCATACTGCAGAAATTAAACAGCCCAGCAATTGCCCTTTGGCTCATCAGACATCTGTTGGGTGACAAACTTGTCGGCAATTCAGCAGTGGCATTCCAGCGACTACTGCCCGCCCGCCAGCCAACACACTCTCCTCATTGGATCACTCGGGACCCGTCTGGGCTCCAGACGAAGGTACTGATGTCCTCTATTGCTCGAAGGTACTGATGTCCTCTATTGCTCCTCCGGTGTATTAACCAGGGACAGGCTAGAGCTTGGCCAAGCAACATACGGGAGGGACTGCCACGAGAGGAGCAGGGCCTGGGAGCTGACACACTAAGGGCCTCATTTAGGAGGCCGTGCGTGCCTTTTACGCCGCCGGTGCCTCACTTTTTGTGACGCACCAGCAGCGTAAAAAATGTGCCTTGTTGCACCATATCTACAAAGTGACGCATCTAGGTAGATGCGTCACTTTGTAAACCCTTGTGCTACATTATACCTACGCCAGGTATAATGTATGCAAGGGGGGCGTATTGACGCAAGGAAGGGTCGTAGAAGTGAGGCAGTGAAATTATGAGATTTCACTGCGTCACTTTTAGGACGCCGTTGCGTCAAAATCTTGCGCCTGCCTCACAGCAGGCGTAAGACTGACGCAGGCCCTTTCACATGGGGCTTGCCTCATGTGAAAGGACGCATTGCTGGAGTTGCATCACTTTTGTGACACACTCCAGCAATGCGTCACTTTTGCGCTTACAGATACGTCAGAAATACTGACGTATCTGTAACTCCTTGCGACATGATGCGTCATACATTAAATATGACGCATCAGGATTGTCGCAAGGAGTGCGCAGTGAAAAGTGACGCATCGCTGTTTTTACTCAGCGATGTGTCACTTTTCATAAATGAGGCCCTAAGTCTTTTCTGACAGATTTCCTGGCACAGATCTTAGTCTGTGTGGGGGAAGGGACGTCCTGCAGTTTCATTTAAAGTGGGTGCTCCCCTCTGTGGATGATGATAACAGACTGTGACCAGGAGGTCCTTCTGAATATGTTCTCCATCTTAAGCAGATAGCCACACCAGCTTTAGTAATATCCTAAGTTAGGTTTTGCTAATTTTCGGTTGTCACTTCAGTTATGTCTTTCAAGTGCTCAGGGTCCTCCTGCCTGAAAACAACCCTACAGTGCCATCTACTGGCCAATTCAAACCAGGTAAATTAAAACGGATTATCATTAGATGTTTATTAAAATTAGTATACGTTTGAAGTGTACTTTAAATAAATTACAAATGTTCATGTTTAAAGGTTGGAGTCGTTGTTAAGGCCACTCGTTGTTTAATGATTTAGTTGTTAAGAAGGTCGTGGTTCAGTCTCAGGTCATTGTATATGAGTCGTTGTTAAGGACACTCGTTGTTTAAAAGTCGTTGTTCAGGCCGTTTCCCCTTTCAAGTCTCTGTGAATGAGGGTGTGGAAACAACGAGAATTGATGTCTATGCACAGAGGCACATGTTTATGGGTCTGTATCATTATTTTAATGGTGGGACCGTCGCAGTGGAGGCTGATGGTGCTACCAAAAGGCACATGAAGCTATGCAAGCTTTTTTAGGATCCAGACAAGCCCCTGGGGGTATTCAAAAGTTGAGAAATTGTATTGTAATTGCATTTTTATAGCGCTTACTACCCCTGACGAGGCGTCGAAGCGCTTTTTCGGTGGGTAGCACACTACCCCCGGGCCCATAGAGGATTAGTGTTGAATTAGTATAGTGAAGCATGCAAGTTCATTTTAAGTGGTGGATAGGTTAGTCAGTTATTTGGATTTGGAATGATAGCAGAAGGATAGAGGAGGACAAAGGTTTGTATTTATTTATCGCTTGTTGACGCACGCTATTCAGGAAGCCTATAAAGGATTAGTGGTGAATTAATATGGTGAAATATGAGGTAATTTCAGTGGAGGATATTAGTCTGTTACTTGGAGTCAGAAATACCATTTATGATGGTATGTACCTCATTCATGGTAGGTAGATAGATTTCTGCCTCCAGACACCTATGTAGTCCTCCTTATCTGACATAAGTGATTTACTTTATTGTAATTTTGACATTTCTAACATGCTCTCCCCAAATGTTAACTTATTGCCATTGTTTTAAGGTGTGTAATGAATTAGCTTTTGTTTCTAATCAATACTTTGATCACAAATATTTGTAATAGACAGTAATGAGGAACCTCTTCAAAATAACTACCATTCTTGATTGTTTCTAGTAACCTGGATATAATCATGACAGCACAAGGAGTTCCTTTATTTGACTTGAAGTCTTCAACAAAGAAAAATGTCGTAATTCCTTTCTCTGGTGTCACCAAATGCCATTTTCCTAACTTTTACTATAAAAGACTTGGGTGGCATTTCCACCCCCTAATTGCTGTCTAAATTTGGACGAAAATAGTTCTTTAGTAGTGCAGATGTTGTGGAACTCCTATCTCCTAGGGAACTGTGAAAGATCTGCAGTGGTGGCTGACAAACCGCATTTGGATCTGTGCCAGACCCATCCCCCTTCCCAACCAGAAACATCACTCCTGGGTTGGGGCAGCCATTTGTGTGAGGTGGATATTAGAGGACTCTGGTTGCCAGCAGACTTTAGGCTTCACAGCAACCTGTTTGATCTTTGGGTGATATGCTTTGCATTGAAAGATGTTCTTGCTTTGATCAAGGGAAAGCTAGTGCAGGTATTCATGGACAACACCACTTCCATGTGATATGCAACAAACAGGGCATTGTGGGGCTCTGAACCCTTTGACAAGAGGCTCTGCATCTCTGGACAAGGCTAAAACACAAGGGCATTTCCCTGGTGGTTCAACACCTGGCGAGCTCTCTGAACACCAGGCTAGGCAAACTCAACATTCTATTCCTAGTGGATCACGAATGGCGTCTCCATCTGGAGGTGGTGCAACGTCTCTTTCAAGAACGGGGAGAGCCTTCTTTCGATCTGTTTGCCACTGCTGAGAATGTGCAATGTCGGACATTTTGCACAGTGGAGTTTCCAAGGTGACTCGCTCTGTGACACTTTTTGTCTCAAGTAGAACACCTACCTTCTGCACGCCTGTCTGCCAATACCACTCCCACCCAGAGTTCTCAAGAAGATCAGGAATGACCAGGCCCAAGTCATTCTTTTGGCTCTGAATTGGGCACAGAGTGTTTGCTATCCCAACCTGTTGAGCATCGGTCCCCTGATCGTGCTGCGTCTATGGGAGGATCTTCTGTCACAGCAAACAGAACAAGCATTTGCAATGCAATAGGTCTCGCATTATTTAAGTTTGAGCTATTAGCATTGTAAATGGCAATTGTTTTTTGCTTTGTGCTATAGTTTTTTTTTTACATAAAAAGCTACATATAAAATATGTTTTATTAAAGTTATTTATGCAGTATCTAAATTTAGTTTGCATAAAAGAGTACAATAATATCTTAGTAAAAAAGTCAAATATTTTAATGGTAATTCACCAAATGTTCATTTATGTGTTGGTTTTGAAAATAGCTAAATTAATAGCTTTGTCATTTACAATGCCAATAGTTATAACTTTCGCAAATGTGACACCTATAGCATTTGTAATGCAACATTTGTATTTACGTGACTTAGATGTATTGACATTACAAATAACAATGGCTTTTAATTTTTTTTAATACTTAATAAAAGTGATTGTAATTTATAATGGCAATAGCTTAAACTTTTGTAGATAACTTTTGTGAAGATTATGTTCAGTGTATTTTATTGTAACGAAATCCAAGAACAGAAGTGAAATATTAACATCTTTTTGTGACATTTGTAATAAAGCTTGAAACATTGAGAGAACATATTTGTGCTGTGGTGGTGCTGAGTGATGCTGTGGTGGTGCTGAATGGGGCTGTGGTGATGCTGAGTGATGCTGTGGTGGTGCTGAGTGGTGCTATGGTGGTGCTGTGGTGGTGCTGTGGTGGTGCTGAGTGATGCTGAGTGATGCTGTGGTGGTGCTGAGTGGTGCTGTGGTGGTTCTGAGTGATGCTGTGGTGGTTCTGAGTGATAATGTGGTGGTGCTGAGTGACTGTACTCACTGTCACTCTGCACTCACTGTCACTCTGCACTCACTGTCACTCTGCAGTCACTCTGCACTCACTGTCACTCTGCACTCACTGTCACTCTGCACTCACTGTCACTCTGCACGCACTCTGCACTCACTGTCACTCTGCACTCACTGTCACTCTGCACTCACTGTCACTCTGCACTCACTGTCACTCCGCACGCACTCTGCACTCACTGTCACTCTGCACTCACTGTCACTCTGCACTCACTGTCACTCTGCACTCACTGTCACTCTGCACTCACTGTCACTCTGCACTCACTGTCACTCTGCACTCACTGTCACTCTGCACTCACTGTCACTCTGCACTCACTGTCACTCCGCACGCACTCTGCACTCACTGTCACTCTGCACTCAGTCACTGCACTCACTGTCACTCTGCACTCACTGTCACTCTGCACTCACTGTCACTCTGCACTCACTGTCACTCTGCACTCACTGTCACTCTGCACTCACTGTCACTCTGCACTCACTGTCACTGCACTCACTGTCACTCTGCACTCACTCTGCACTCTGCACTCACCCTGCACTCACTGTCACTTTGCACTCACTGTCACTCTGCACTCACTGTTACTCTGCACGCACTGTTTCTGCACGCACTCTGCACTCACTCTGCACTCACTGTCACTCTGCACTCACTGTCACTCTGCACTCACTGTCACTCTGCACTCACTGTCACTCTGCACTCACTTGTATCTGTCTGTCTTTGCTTTATTTTTTTTATATCTGTACATGTCTGAATTAGCTCATATGTGCGTGAGTGCTTGTGCGGTCATATATGTAACAGTAATGAATGTAACTGCATGAACGTGTGGGTTTGTGCTTGTGTGTGTGCGCGTATTGGGGTAACTGTGCATGGTGTGGATTGCATGTTAGCATGTAACCAACTGATTTTGGCCTCAGAAGTTCACATGCCCACAATTACAGATTTCACTCACTGGATCAGGCTGAAATCCTGAGCCAACTGAAACGCCCACCAGTAAGCTGTAACACAAAGACAAAAGACCCACGGGCATTTGAAGTTCCACATGTTTTCAGGAGTCAGCAGCCAATTTAAAACACATTTATGCAAATACGCAAAGAAAACTTCCAATCCTGCATCTGAACTTCAGTAGCACGAACAGGAAGGAGAAGCCAGACAGGACCTGCAGTGTTTAAGAAAGAAAAGTCTGAAAGTAACGGGGGGAGTGGGTGGGGTGCAAATGAATGCTGAAATAAACAATAGAGGAAAATCAGGAAATGTACTTGCTGCTCCAGAATTGAATGCAGTCATCTGTAAATGAAAAGCAATATTAAACACTATTGCATACTGGATCATCGGCAATGCATTGTGATTGGCTAGAATGTCAATTTATACGTATCTGAGGCTTTCGACACACAACAAATCAAGTGTAACACCTGCCTCGATTTTGAGGAAAGTTACTGTGTATGAAAAACTGACACTTGCAAAAAAGCTAATCCTGAAATGATACCACTGACTGACTGCACTGGACTCTACGATAGAACTGACAGTGGTAACATAACGTTTTATAAAACTTAAGAATTCATACATATTTGTGTGCATTCATCAGAAGTTATTTCATATAGGTCCCGACTGCCACAGCTTGTGCGCAGTAAAAATTCAACAGTCTAGAAAACAAACCCCATAAAAGGTAAAACTGCATTATATTGTATTTGTTTTTTGTAAAGGTGTATATAATATATATATATATTTTTTTTTTTTAAAGAGCCTTGTATGCTATAATGTATATGGGACAAACCATGTTGGGTTTTTATCAGGTGGAAGGGTTTATTTTCCATGGGGCAGGGATGGCAAGCACTTTGGTCGAGTACATTAGATCCTGTATACCTGACTCTTATGATCCAGGCTAGACTATAAATCAGTACACTCACCATCTCTAGAGGCACTAACAATGTTGTGTGTAGACTGCAACTTAACGAATAATAAACATACAAAATATGTAAACCTCAGTACAACAGCAGCTGTCATTTAAAATCAGTGCTCATTCACACTTGTGGTAATCAGCTCAGAAATGAAGAGTTGCAATTTATCATGGCATTAAATTAATGCCAAATGCCGTACTGTACCATGAATACAGATTACTACCGGCTATCCGCGGTGCCAAACAAGGGAACTACTTTTTTTTACTGCAGACATGCAGCAGTGCCTCAACCCACTGAGCAATTTCACGGGTGGGTTGTGTCTGATGATCTGTGGTTACGGCAGGGTTAATATTACACGGCACAGCAGCTCGGAATGTATCAACCTGGGGAGGATGAAAGCTTCCTCTGGCGAGGCAAACCTTGTGCGGCAGGCACACGAACCCACCGAACTATCCTGCTGGCAGTGTCAGTAAATGGCTGCCACGTGCGCTACGCACTTGTGACTTGGACAGACTTTCTGCTTTTACACAAGTCTGGCGGCCTGGGGGCTGCGTCCCGGAGAGTGGGGGCAGAAGAGGAGTGTGGGGGTGGGGGCGCGAACACAGGCACCCCCCACAGGATTAACGCACCCCGCCTGAATGTAGCAGCTCACACAGATGGCATTCATTATCCGTCTATCAACCCACTCACGAGACCGAGAACTTGTGCTCCGTGAATTTCTTGGACCCGGGATCGAGAAGGATCGACAAGGCCATTCGCTGCTGTTAGTCTGCTATCCCACATGACCGCCCTTTACCACCAGGTTCTTAAATGGAAGTTAGACCGATTGCCTTCTCTGCAGCATTTCGCAAAGGGAATAGATCAGTCAGCAAGCGAGTTGTAACAAGCTGCATGTGAATACAACAAGCACTGCCATGGTGATAAACATCAAAAAGCACCAAATACTCACAATCGAGGAACTTACATTTCAGGATGGCACAGTGTTTAATTTCCTGCTTACAAGAACAAGTAAATGAGATATCTGATGTTCTCACATTCAATAATGTGACATTATTACAGGGGGTTAGGCACACCGTAACAGACTGCTATTGCAACACATAAACCCACTGAAAACCCTCACCCACCCTCCGTATCCCCGCCGAAAAACCTACATCCAGGCACTAAAGTGAGCGTGGGTGTCCTCAACTTGGGAGGGGGGAGGCTATGCGCGCTTAATGTGCGAGTGTAGAGGTAGCATGTGAGTGCAAGGGGCGCCAGTACGTGGTGAGTGTGGGGTGTAATTAAATATAATGAAATGAGAACAAACTCCAAGTTGTCGTCCTCCTGCTGGGCTCTCACCTTCCTATACCACGCAAACACCAAACTGCCCATCCCCCTGCTCAAGCCGCCGGCCTCTCCTTGGAACAAGCATGGCGCGTGCTGCAGTCCGCCGCCGGCCTGCGACCAGGAAGTCAGGCAGGCCGGGCGGGACAACCGGAAACAGGAAGTAGGAGGGCGGGAGCCTACCCCGCCTCCCACGGAAGAGCCGCGATTGTTTTGAGCACCGGAGCAGGCAGGAGCCTACCCTGCGCCCCGGTGCCGAAGAAGGAAGGAAGAGTCCTGCTGCCGGTGAGAGCCGAGGAAGCCGGTGAGTGGGGCTTCGCCTTGTTGGGGGGGGCATGTGTGTGCGCGCGCGGCGGCGGGCTGTGTATGTGTGTGAGCGTGCGTGCGTGTGTGTGTGTATGTGTCTTGGAGTCTGTGTGTATGCGTGTGTGTGTGTGTGACTGTGGGGGGTTGCCTGTCTGGGTGCCTGCGTGTAAGTGTAAATGCGTGTGCATGCATGCGCGTTAGCCTGACTTGCTGGGAGTATGGGAGGGAAGTGCACGGCGCAGGACGGAACGTGCGCGTTCGCGCAGCCAAATCCGCCTGCTAAAGCTCGTGACAGTTTTTTGTCCCTCATTCCCCGGCATCGGACAGCTTTAAGTCTCCAGCCCTGGACGCATCCTTCAGATGCGAATTCCAGGGCGAGACCTAAAAAGGACCTGCACACGAACCTGTGCACCCTCCACCTTCTTCATGCATGGAGTTTGAGTGGCATCAGTTGACAGTTGTTGACCATTCATCCCAAAGTCTATGATGTTATTCTGCCAGGCAATCATCGCTCCACCAAGTCAGAATCAGCCTGCTGCTGGGATTAATCAATCCTCTATCCACACCCGTTTCTCAGGTTCTTCCATTTGTTTTATCCTTGACGCCCAGCAGGTATCTGCTTTGGGCAGAGTAAAGGACTATTAATCAGCCATTTTAACAGTTGCCGGACTAACTTTCTTTGTTCAAGTCACCTGTTGTGGCTAGGTTCCTCAAAGGTTTGAAACACATATTTCTTACCAGGCCATCTATGAGAATTGAATATGGACCTGACCGTTTTGATGTGCGCCCCCTTTGAGCTGCTGCACAACTGTCCTCTCTGGTTATTAATCATCATGACTGCTTTTCTAGTGGCCATTACATAGGCCAGGAGGGTCAGCGAATTGCAGGCACACTCTGTGCAACCTCCTTATACCACCTTCTTTCCGGACAAGCTGGTACTCCACACACATGCCACATTCCTCGGAAAGGCTGACACTCCTTTCAATGTAAGCCAGAACATTACCTTGCCTAACTTCTATGCTCTGCCTAAAGAGGAGACACCACCTTCTGGACCCGAAAAGGGCGTTATTGTTCTACTTTGATCACACAAAAGTATTATGGGTGGACAATCAACTCTTCGTAGTACTCTGCATAAAGATTTTCTATGCATTGGCCAAGAAGCAAGAACCTGAAGGCTGACATGCTCATTTCGCCAAGGCAGCGACCACTGCGTTAGCTCGTGGAAAGATAAGGGGGTCGAAACCCATTGACAACTTACTCCATAGGGTAACAGGAGATAAGGAATAGATAGAGACTCCAGGGTCTTAAAAGAAATTACACACAGCCTCAGAAATGTGATACTTCCTTTCCCCATTGCAAATACCACGTTATTCGATTGATTAGTTTGAAAGACATTTACCCACAGGAACTTGAGGATTAGTTGACTAGTATACATTGTGAACTGCTTTGTTAATTTTCTCTATTTATTATTTTGGTCTTATAAGAAATATGTTTATGCATTGTGCATGGTCGCTTTTTTCACTTGGGCAATGTGGTCTTGAATTTCACATATAATGCCATTATACAAAAGTTCAGAATTGAAACAGTTGTGCAATGTGCCTTGAATAGTTATGAAATGATCTGCAAGAACATGCTTGCACAACAGAGTTATATGATGTTTTTGAACCATACTTAAAGTGTCTAAAAGTGCAGTGATAGGAGCACTTTTCCTTATTGTCTCTTTATAAGGGCCATTTCCGTTAATGCTCAATCTAGGAGTCACATGGAGATTGGTCATGTAGCAGGCCCTACTTTACCAGTCACAATTTGTGTGTGAACATTGGGCCAGGAAGAAAAGCATGCCAAGGTGGAGTCACTAGAGTGTGCAAGAGCTGGAGGTACACTGTGGCCCTGGCACAGTAATGTTTATACTTAGCATATTTTGGAATTTGTCTAATCATGGCATAAATCTTTGTCATACAGTAAGCATCAGTGATATAACTGTGACCTCCTCCGGAATACTTGTTGCCCCATAGCATATCACTGACACAAAAGTCTTTTCAGCATCCTTGCCATACCATGGGCATTATTGGCATGTTATAGGCATTGTGCGTTTTTGGTGCACCTCCATGCATTAGATTGAAAGGCAACATTTGCGTATATGAGGCATCTGTACAGGTACCTGATGGAAATTACAAGCTAATGTTTAGGGAAAATAAACACTAGTATTAACTCCTTCACTGCTAGGCCTTTTCCCCCCTGTGCTTTTTTTTGGGGCTATTTGGGGAAGTTTGCGCTTCTGCCCCAGTAACTTGTTGACCACATAAGGTATCCATGCCAAATTTGCGTCCTTTTCTTCCAACATCATGGGGTATCTAAAGGTACCCAGGGTGTGGGGATTCCCCTGGAGGGGACTCAGAATTTAGCCACAATATAGCTACATTTCGGTTCTTTGGGGGAAAAAGGGCTACAGATGAAAGCGTCTTGTTTTTTCCCTGCAAATGTTATCAACAAAGTGGTTGTGGGTCTGAAAACACTATTTCCCAGCTTTCAGGGACAAGCAGACTTTTGTCAGAAAACCAAAAATGTTTACATAGTTTTAGCATTTTTCTGTGACATAGCCTATTTTTGCTATTTTTTTTGTGCTTTCAACCTCCTTCCAATTAATGGTAGAAATGGGTGTGAAAGCAGTAATGGCTCCTGGAAAGCTATACATTTTAGAAAAGTAGATAAAATTCTGAATTCAGCAAGGGGTCATTTGTGTAGATCCATCAAGGTTTTTTTTATAAAAACTAATAGTTGAACATAGAAACAATTGAAAAATAGTTGAAAAAAACAGCCATTTATGTCAACGTATTCACCTGTAACTTCTTCTAATTATGACATCTGTTTGAAAGCAATATACTGTTAGATCCGCTGGACCTTTCTGGTTGGGGGGATATATAGGACTTGTAGGTTCACCAAGAACGCGACAAACCCAGAGCCAATAACTGAGCAGTGTCTTGCAATTTTTTTTATTATGTACCGGGTATAAAGAAATTAATTTGGAAAATGATATACATGGAAAAATTGATATGAAAAACACCTATGTATTTCTGAAATTAGAACAAAATATAGAGGTTAGAAACAGTAGATATTTGCACATTTCCGAAATTGTGAGTACACATAATAGCATGAGAATTATAAGTCAAAATGACTTATTTTTTTACACATTCTTTAATTTGGAAGGCAGAAATGCATCGACAGTCAGTAGGTAATAACAGTTGCTCTACAATTCCCTACGTCTTCCGATAAAAATGGTACCTCACTTGTGTGGGTAGGCCTCGTGTCCGCGACAGGAAAAGGCTCAAAACACAACGTGGACACTTTATTTTTACAGTGAAAATTGACCCTTTTTTTGCAAAGTGCCTAGCTGTAGATTTTGAACCCTAGTTCTGCCGACCCCTAGGGAAACCTAGCAAACCTATACATTTTTGAAAACTAGACACCCAGGGGAATCCAGGATGGGGTGACTGGACTGGCTCTCACCAGGTTCTGTTACCCAGAATCCCTTGCAAACCTAAAAATGTGGGGGCAAAAACCTTTTCCTCATTTCTGTGGTGGAAAGTTGCGGAATCTGCGTGGATCCCCAAAATTCCACCCACCCCGGTTCCCCAAAGTCTTCCGAGAAAAATGGTAACTCACTTCTGTGGGTAGGCCTAGTGTCCGCGACAGGAAATGGCCCAAAACACAACATGGACACCACATTTTCACAGTGAAAACTAACCCCCTTTTTTTTTTTGCAAATTGCCTAGCTGTAGATTTTGAACCCTAGCACTGCCGGCACATAGGGAAACCTAGCAAGCCTATACATTTTTGAAAAGTAGACACCCACGGGAATCCACGATGGGGTGCCTTGACTAGCTCTCACCAGGTTCTGTTACCTAGAATCCCTTGCAAACCTAAGAATTTGTAAAAAAATAAAAAACACATTTTCCTCACATTTTTGTGGTGGAAATTTCTGGAATCTGGGTGGATCCACAAAAGTCCACTCACCCTGCATTCCCCAAAGCCTTCCGAGAAAAATGGTACCTCGCTTGTGTGGGTAGGTCAATTACGCACGACAGGCAAGGGCCCAAAACCAATTGAGTCCAAATCTAAATTACCTATCACAAAACAACCTTGTTTTGCAAGGGGTGCTCCCATGAGTTTTTGGCCCTGGGCTCGGCGGCCATCTAGGGAAACCTACCAAAACTACACATTTCTGAAAATTAGACACCCGGGGGAGTCCAACGAGGTATGGCATGCATGGATCCCCCAACATTTCCCTGCCCAGAATCCCCTGCAAACCTCAAATTTGACCGTACCGGCACAAATGTCCTACCCCACAGCATTCTCCTTAATGTCCAGAGTAAAATGAAACCTCACTTGTGAGGGTGTCCAATGCAGATTTGGCTAAAAACGCATTTTTAAATCAATGTTGTGCTTAGAATTGTCGGTGCTATACCCTAAATTCCTATGTTTTGGGCTCTTCTCAATCACAGGTTCTTGACCCACCCACACGAATGAGGTATCATTTCTATCAGGAGAATTGGGGGAACGCTGGGTGGTAGGAAATTTATGGATCCACCCAGATTCCAGAACTTTTACAGAGAGAAATTTGAGAATAAAGTGATAATTTCCAGCTACATTTGAGGCTTGCAGGGGGATTCTGGGTAGGAAAACTTTGGGGGATCCACACAATCCATACCTCCTGGACTCTCCTGAGTGTCTAGTTTTCAGAAATGTGCGGGTTTGGTTTCCCTAGATAGGTACAACAATTTGGATTTATTGTTGCAATATAGTTGGCCTGCCAAGAAGCGTTCCTTTAACTCTTTCTGTCCCGGAGCATGCGAAATGGCGAATAAAGACCATGAGATAGGAGGCAGCGTGAAGAGAAAATTAGGCCCTGGTGAAGTTTTCACTATGCAGGCATATTCTTGTGCAATTTAGTATTTTTGAGTTACACTTGTTTTGCGAAATATCTGAACTTATGCTGTTCAGTCACTGTGCATTGTTGTGGGTTTCCAAAGACCCCCCTCGGACCTCTGCATTTTGGATTACCTAAACGGAGGGCTTGGTGTGCAAACAGTCTCAGGACACTCCCATAGGATGAGTCAGCCATTAGTCCAGCTATCTCTTCAGTGCCACTACCACCACCCTGTATTCTACAGCGGTGTAGGTAGTTTCTAGCAACCACTGAACATGACAACCCCGATACCTCAGATATCGTGGAAAACAATACGGTATCTTTCGCTCATTCACTCGTGCTTACTGCTCTCAGAATACAGATAGAATGACGATTGGAATGGTTTCAATAATTATTTACTGATCAAGCGTCAGTCTAGGTTAAAACATATTCGCTGCAACAATGAAAAGAGAGGAGCAGACAAATGTTATCCCTACTACCAATATCGTAAATAGTAGATAAGATGAATAAAAGCAGATTCTATAAAACAATATAATTGGCATACTCCTATGATGTGTAGCCTACCTAAATGTACCTAGCCTAGATATGTAGGTGAAGCATGTGTACGTAAGCGCTCGTATACATCCTAATGGAGCCAAGAATCACCCGAAGTGCTAACCCCTTACCAGATGGTTCTGAATGACCACGTCTCTGCTTCGAGGATGGCACCCGCCAAGAGATGACGGTTCTCTTCCTGTAGAAGGATCAGCCTGCAGATTCTCAATCCAGCCTGGAAGGAATTCTCCTTTGTTTTGTAAGGGGAAGTGAGGGTCTTTTATACTAAAGTGGTAACTCCAGGGCTTCTTCCAGAATCAATAGGTTTTGAAAAGATCCACTAATACTTTGCTAGTCCTTTTCTAAACAAAAACACTCATGCTCAGCTGGCTGTTGGCCATGGATGAAAAAAGTGGTGACCCTTATACAGAATAAATCTGCCGTGCCTGGGGACTTGTTTATGTAAGTCAGGTACAGGGATTAAGATAGGGTACAGAGAGCCTAGTGTTGAATAGACAGATGTAAGCTACCAGGTAAAAGGTCACCTGTGTAGAACCTTTATCTCGTGTGGATGGGACAAAATGTATGTAATTGGTATAAACATGATGGAATTATTCTAAAGGACATAACAGCATAATTACACGCTCTTTGGCAAATAAATTGCGTTCATGCATGGGAACAACAAGAACACAAGTTGTTGCTGTTTGTGGCACTTGTGTATTTTAAACTATTTGGTTTTGTTCAAACTGCGTTCTGCCATCCAAAATGGACACAGGGACAAATTTGGAACTAAAATATAGCACTGCACATATTTTACATACTTATGTGTAGTTCTGCATTGTTTTCTGAAATTTCTTGTACTAACGCAAAAGCAGATTCCACAAATTGTGCCGACCTCTAGAGAAAATGGTAGTCGAGAGATAACCAATTGAGGTAAAATGAGGCAGAGAGGCATGATGGGAGATGTGAGGAATGGAGTTGGGTAAAGGTGAGACAGAACGTTGATCAGGGTGAACAGTTATGATAGAGGAATAATGTCAAACGAAAGGGAGATGGGCCCTACCACTTTTTTTATTTTATCACTTTGAGGATTTGAAGTTGTAGGTCGGTCTCATCCGATAGATATCAAGCCGCATATTCTTTACCTTTGAATTTTCCAGGCATCACACTGGATCCAGAAGATTTGTCTTTGAGCAATACTCCTGTGCGCCGGTAGGTGGCATTGGTCAGCTCCACGTGACTGTGTTGTCCGCAATGGAAGTGACGTCCGTGTCACTTATATAGGCGCCACCTTGGCATGCTGGCATCAGAGCTGTTTGAGCCGGTCAAGCACTGATCTGTGAAGAGAACTACAGTCCGAAACATTTTGACAGGCTTTTTTTTTATTTTGACTTTTGTCTAACCCTTTTTGGTGTTTTATCTCCAATTCCTTTCTATTAGTCAAAGATTTCTCCTTTTGGTGTTTAGGGACCCATTAAACCAGGGATTTTTGTCTTGGGCCGGAGTTCTTTTTAGTTTTAATGGGGTTAGTGAGTCAATTATATGCGACATTGTTGAGTTGTAGTGATCTGTAAGTTCACTGACCATTGATAGTTTGGGGGAAGATCCATCTCGCATCGTGCTGCCAGCTTTTCGGAGTCTAGGCGTTTAGTGTCCTGGAGCCATAGTTTCGGTTTCACTGTTCTTGTCTTAGGTACGCCCAGTATCTGGAAGGAAATAGCATGGTGGTCTGACCAGTCGCAAGGATCAACTGAAGTTAGCCTGATCGCCGTATCCTTTGAGATGATCCAGTTCAGCGTGGCACCTTTAGAGTGCGTGGGTAGAATGCAGGCTTGCTAAGTGAATGGTCATCCAGGAAGTCTTTGAGGCTGTTGACCTGAACGTCATTGAGGTCATTCCAATGAAGGTTAAAGTCTCCTAGGATTATATCATTGGAGTGTGGGGAGGCATTTGCTACAATAAATTCCATGAGGTAGTCAATGAATGGGGCATTTTTACCTGGGGGGGTGGTAGAAGGTGTGCAGTTTGCATAATTGGTTTGAGTCGTTTCTTATGGAGAGTGAGAGGTATTCGCAGGAGTCAAGAGGGTCAGAGCAGAACTGGGTAACAGAGGTCGGAGCGATGGATGCGATACCTCCCCTTCTTTTACTTTGTCTGTCAAGTCTTATAATGTTATAGTTTGGAGGTACCAGTAGACCCATGCAGGGTGAAGAAGCTTAATTGAGCCAAGATTCAGTTAAGATTGCCACGTCAATTCCTTGACTCAATATGAGTTCGGGAATGTCAGCAGTTAAGGAGACCAGACAGCAGAGACAGTTCCCTGGGGTTGAGTCGTGGGTAGGGGTGGATAAGGGTATTAGTTTTACATTACTGCTGATTACCCCTCTGTTTCTGCAGCTAGAGGATCTGTTCCTGTTGATTGAGATCCTGTTGATCTTGTATTCGCCTTACTTAGTAAGGGTATTAGAGGCGGCAGTGTCTCCTCGTAGGATAGAAGAAGAGCTAGGGTTTCATCTTCTGATAGTTAAGTTGTTTGCAAGGGCTGTATTGTCTATTAGCCAGTGGTTGAAGGTAAGACTTGGTATTCGGGCAGAGTACTGAATTAGGACTTTGCTTGAATTTATCAAGGGAGTGTTAAGTAAAGAGTAGGAGGTCCCTCAATTCAAGAGTCGTGTTATGTATGCTCTGAGTTAGGCTGGCTGTTTGGAGGTTCAGAGCTTCATGGTCTGTTAGTGAGGGGTGTACCTGTGGTGAAAGGACAAAGGAGTCATGGCTCGGAGTGGCATAATCGGTGATTCTGGTGAGAGAACTGGAGTTCGGTCTCCGAGTAAGTGGCTGCATTTCTGTATGGAGAGGTGCGCCTTGGGGATTGGTGTCAAGCCATTCTTTGGGAGAAGGTGATAAGGAGCGAAAGGGGCAAGAAGGAGTAGCTTGTGCTTTGGTAGACGTGGGCAAGAGGCCCATACCCTCCGGAGCTAAATTTAGGCTGTACTGACCACTGCTCCGACATCCTTTAGGATGAGCTAAAGGGTGCGCTAAAGGGAGGGAGGCAAGCATCTGACCTATTAGGGTGGGGAAATGGGCATCAAGTTTTTTTAGATCCTTTTGAGGGGCTTGGATCAGAATAGTGCAATTTTTATAGATTGTGATGTTGAGGTCCGCTCTTAGTTATTGTGAGGGAGCGGTCATAATTTTGGTGCCATAAGGAATGTTTCTGGTTTCAGTAACGTTCAGTAAGTTTAATATGGCTCTTCGCCATAGTGTAGTTTTCCTGGTGTAAAATATTATTTCATTGACAGTGGTGCCCTTATCCCGATTGAAGTACGGGTCGGAAATCAGTGTCTCAGGGTATCTTCTCAAGAGATTGTGTTTAAAGGATTCTGATGCAGATTTGGATAGGTTGGGTGGGTAAGAAATAATGTCAGAGTTGCATCCAGCAGCTTTCAAGCACAATGCTGCCATACTTGTGAGAGTGATTCAGGTTGGTTGAAAGAAGAAATCCATCCTCTGTCTCAATGAGTTATCCTGGATAGAGGAGAATGAGAGGGAGTAACGCAAGGTAGAAGGATCTATCGCTGTCACCGAGACAATATACGGCTTCCGGTGGCTAGTGTCCTTCCACTGCAGATACTCATTTACCACCAACACGTGCTCGCTCAAAACGCTTATGAGCCCCGAGTGGAATTGCAAGCCCTCCCCAATGGGGCTGAAAATCTGGCACTGACTCAGAGACCTATTGTTATCTGCGAACCCAGAAACAAAGGGCCTTCTTAATGCAGTGACTCCAATGCTTTCAGCCACCCGCCCCCTCTCCTCCCTCTCACCATTGTGTTTGTTTTCAAATGCCTCCCTCCCAAGATAGCCTTTCCTTCCCACTTACGCTTTTTCCTTTTTACTTATTGCACAGTAGCATGGACTTTTGGGCAACATAGCTTAAAGTGGGGGGTGGGGTAGGGGGAGAAGCGCTATAACGGCAATACAGACCGTGCCATAGTGCTTTAATTTTTTTAACTTTAAGCCATATTGCACAACAGTTCACGCTGCTGTCCTACTTGTAAAAAACATTGAAAATGCCAGTGGTGGTCGCACAGGTGAAACATTGGCTTTGCAATGCTTTTTTAGGGCTCGCCTATTCTATCCCGCAGGGATAAATAGACGAGAGTAATGTAGTTGAAACAAACTCTCTGACCAAGAGGATTTCAAGCCGGATTCCTCACAATGCATGTTGTGTACTGGAGCATGAAGCTTCCCCAGGCGCGCGCTTGGCCTCACTAGTCATTCCATATGCCTGCTCCCCCTCCCCTCGCACCAGACTTCATTGGAATGCACTCCACTCGCTCGCTGCCCTGCCCCCCCCACCAGGCTCATGAAGCGCAGCGCTCCGCTGGTCATAAACAGGACCATCTGCTCATTCCTTAGCCCTTCTCTCAACACCTCCCCCTTTCATGTTCTCACCCATCCACCTTCTCTCCCGTGCATCTCGTCACCCTTACTCTCCCCTATTCTTCCCTTCTTGTTTTATTTGCAGCTCCTTTTCGCATTTTTTCTTTGCTCGTAATAAGGCTCTGCGCCTGCACGTATGTGTCTCTCACTGTCGCTCTGTGTTGGTCTGCGTCTCTGTCTGTTTCTGTTCTTATCCGTCTCTCCCATTGCTGAGCACTCCTGCGACGCTGCTATTATTGCCCTGGGCGTTCATGCCGGCTGCTATTATTGCCCTGGGCGTTCATGGCGGACAGACAGCGACCGACTCCTTTCAGACGGTCTCCCTCCCTCTGCTGGGACTCCCGTGCTTCCTGAGGGCTCTCTCCAATGGTCTCTCTTCCATGTTGGTCCACGGACACTCTGCCTTGCCGTCCTGCGTGCTCTCCCACGGGGTCTCTTCTGTACTCTGCTAACTAATATGTTCATGCTACATATGTTCTAGTTGTTGAAGTTGTATTGAGTGCTCTGTTATTGTAGTCCTCCCATTGAGCACTCGAACTAAATCGCGTTAGTGAACCTATTGCCATCCTTTCCTAATCCATGTTTTATTACTGCAAAAGGATTCAGCCCTTTACAATGATGGATTGCATGGCATATCTATAATTATGTGGAAATCGTCAAATTTCTAGTGGCCCTCGCTTACCCCCTTACAAGACCTAGAATCCTGTCATGCGCCGGATTTATCGTTTCTCTTTGTAATGCCTACAAATTTCAAATTGCGTACCCTATCCTGATTTTTTCTTAAATTCTATAATTTCCCGATGTAAGGGTTTAAAAACGGGCTGTGTTTTGGACTGCGTATTTGAGGTGCCGTCGTTGCACCCACCCCGCACAGGCCTCTGACATGTCATGTTATGGTTGTGAAAACACACATTTGTGTGGACAAAGGCCACAGCAGGCAACAAGCACAGCTGTAATAACAGAGGGGGCCTCGTTTGCCTGACCCTGTTACGGCCATCTCCCTTACAGATGAAAGGTATGTTATACCTAGGCTGTCCGGTTTTAGGTTTAAACCTAGAACTGATAAAACCCACCTGAAGTGAAATAGCCCTCACCAGTGTAAACATATAAACACTGAAAAAATCCCTGCACAACCACTAACTAAATGCCATTCAAAGAAAGGAAAAGGAGAGTGAAATAGTCATTTTTATTTCTTCCTGAAAGGGCCAATACAATGTAACATATTTATATATGAGGTAGCAGTAAGAAAGACTGGGCCAACATTCTGCATGAGTTTTGTTATTTAGGGTAGGTCACTAAAATATTGTTTCATCATCCTTTTTTCAGTTTTGTGGTCTTTGGTCTAAAGATACAGGGGTTAGAAGCATGTTTTAGGTGTTGTTTATTTATTTTATAAACTGTAGGAAATATCTAAATCAATGTTGAATTTTTTGGCTAGGTTTGAGTCTTTCACTGATAGGAAAAATGTAGGTTTCATAAGAATCTTTCTTCATCACATTTACCCACAGAGAATAGGTAAAAACCCTTGATGCATCAGCCCCCTTTTCTAGTGAGTCAGTATTGATAGAATGGTGAATTGTCAATGCAAGGTATAGTGACAGGTATATGTGAAAAGAGTGCAGTCACAAAGCATCTGGGATACTGGTAAAAACATGACACCAGTCTTTTGGAAAACATGGAACGCAGTGTTACTTGCAATGCTGCTGCAAAAAGTTCTTACCAAGTTCAACAAAGATTGGAGTGATATTGTTTGTATTTGCAGTAAATCAGCTACGTATATGAAAAAGTTGTGTGATGACCCGTCAAAATCGATACCTGAGCTGAAGTGCTTCCCTGTAAGAGATCCTTGCCACTTGTTAGACGGTATGCTGAAAGCATCTTTACAATCTTCATAGTTAATGAAGAATGCTATTGACTTTTTAGTCCATTCTGGTGCACTGTTTTGTTATGCGTGGGAACTAAAACACAAATATTTCTCATTTTGTGGTTTGTATGGCATCAAAGAAAGAGTCATACTAACTGTGTCACTTAGCTGGTGGTTCTCAGTCCTAGAGTCCGTGAATGCTATATTATCCATGTTGCAACCATTTACAGAAATGTTGCTGAGTGATGATGGAAATGGTAAGAAATGTGAGGATCTTTGGTCACATATTGATGGTGATGTGAAAAAAAGTACACTACTGCATTCTCAGATTTTTACAGGAAAGCATGACTGCTGCAGTGGGCATAATAAAAAAACTAGAGTCTGAAAACTCCCTGTCTGCAAAGTGTTCAGTATAATTTGTGTAGATGTGAAACATCTCCTTGAGAATAGGCTGGGCGACACTGTTAGTGACTTTGGTACTGCAACATGTTCCATGTTAGAGTGATTGCCACTGCGTAAGCAAAGAAATGTTGAGGAGCATTTCAGGAACTTTTATTTTACAATGTATTAGAAATAGCCCTTCACTAACCATGGCATGTGAAGTCAATGAAGTCTCACTGTGGTACTCTGCGCAAGTTATAGATCCCTTCCGCAAAGGGAAATTTTCTGTTTTTTTTTTTAAAAGTGCTGCCTCATTTTTGATAGCTTCAATAACTCTGAGGGCATATGTGCCCAGTTCAACGCATATGTTGCAGAACCTGTTTCAGAGAATCACAATCTTCAGGTGCACCAGTATTGGCATGGAAAGCTATGCCAGTGGCCAGAGTTAGCAAATTGTGTCCTGGCTATTTGGCGTTGCCCGTCTCAAGTGCCAATGTTGAGGGCCTTTTCACAGATAAAAGTTTATATCCGAAGGAAAGAGGGAGCATGCTGACCAAAGACTTACTGAAGAAGTACTGTATGGTGTACTCGATTAGTTGATTTGTAAAAATGCATTTGGACCTCATATACACTGTCTATATACCATGCACTATCAGTGCAGAAAGCAAGCAATAATAAAAGCAAAACGTTCCATAAACACACTTTCTTTTGTTTTTAATGGCGCAAAATTGTGTAACCACTATTTTTTTTAAGGTATTGAAATCACTGGAAAAAACCCCCACCAGAATTGACCAAAAATAGAAACTGAAAACAGGAAAGCCTAGTTATACATCACTTTTAAATTTTAGGGCCTACAAAGACTTTCTTTTTTTAGCTTTTGACAGATGCTGTCATTGATATTTTCCGTTTGTAAGAGACGAAAAAACGAGACCGCTAAATCATTTCAGCAGAGAAAAACCAGATAATGTGACAACTTTAGGAACGGATTATGAACGTATTTTCTGTGCAAAGTGAAGAACATGCCCTCCCACCACTCCCCCCTCCTCTCGCCCCTCCTCACTATCCCCCTCTCCTCACTCCCCCACTCTATCCTCTCTCATCACTCCCCCTCCATTCTCTCCTCACTCTCCCCTCAGTCTCTCCACTCTCCTCGTCTCACCACTCTCCCGTCTCTCACCACTCTACTCTCCCCTCCCTCTCACTTCAATCTCCCCTCTCCTCACTATCCCCACTCTCTCTTCACACACCACTTTCTCCTCTCTCTCCACTCTTCCTCTATTTCTGTCTCACTTTCTCCTGCCCCTTCACTGACTTGGCCTCTCCACTCTTCCTGTTTCCGTTTCACTCTCTCCTGCCCCTTCACTGTCTTGGCCTCTCCACTCTTCCTCTATTTCTGTCTCACTCTCTCCTGCCCCCTCACTGTCTTGGCCTCTCCACTCTTCCTCTATATCTGTCTCACTCTCCTGCCTCTTCCCTGTCTTGGCCTCTCCACTCTTCCTCTGTTTCCGCTTCACTCTCTCCTGCCCCTTCACAGTCTTGGCCTCTCCACTCTTCCTCAGTTTCCGTTTCACGCTCTCCTGCCCCTTCACTGTCTTGGCCTCTCCACTCTTCCTCTATTTCTGTCTCACTCTCTCCTGCCCCATCACGGTCTTGGCCTCTCCACTCTTCCTCAGTTTCCGTTTCACTCTCTCCTGCCCCTTCACTGTCTTGGCCTCTCCACTCTTCCTCTTTTTCTGTCTCACTCTCTCCTGCCCCTTCACTGTCTTGGCCTCTCCACACTTCCTCAGTTTCTGCCTCACTCTCTCCTGCCCCTTCACTGTCTTGGCCTCTCCACTCTTCCTCTATTTCTGTCTCACTCTCTCCTGCCCCATCACTGTCTTGGCCTCTCCACTCTTCCTCAGTTTCCGTTTCACTCTCTCCTGCCCCTTCACTGTCAAGGCCTCTCCACTCTTCCTCTATTTCTGTCTCACTCTCTCCTTCCCCTTCACTGTCTTGGCCTCTCCACTCTTCCTCAGTTTCCGCCTCACTCTCTCCTGCCCCTTCACTGTCTTGGCCTCTCCACTCTTCCTCTATTTCTGTCTCACTCTCTCCTACCCCTTCACTGTGTTGGCCTCTCCACTCTTCCTCTATTTCTGTCTCACTCTCTCCTGCCCCTTCACTGTCTTGGCCTCTCCACTCTTCCTCTATTTCCGTCGCACTCTCTCCTGCCCCTTCACTGTCTTGCTTCTGTTTATTGTATTTGCACAAATCTAATATCTTGGTCTATTCATTTTCAATAATCAAGCATTTTTGTTTATTAGGTGTTTATGATGGGTTTATTTATAGGCACTATCTATCGCCCTCACTATATCTATCTATCGCCCTCACTCTATCTATCGCCCTCACTCTATCTATCGCCCTCACTCTATCGCCCTCACTCTATCTATCGCACTCACTCTATCTACCGCACTCACTCAGCACCACCACTCAGGGGCACCACAGCATCAATCTGTGCAACCATTCAACAACAAATGGTTCAAATATGTTCTCTCAATGTCTCAAACTTTATTACAAATGTCACAAAAAGATGTTAAAATTTCACTTCTGTTCTTGGATTTTCGTCACAATAAAATACACTTAACACAATCTTCACAAAAGTTATTTACAAAAGTTTAAGCTATTGCTATTATAAATTACAATAAAACTTATTTAAATATTAATTAAAAAAAATTAAAAGCCATTGTTATTTGTAATAGCAATACATCTAAGTCACGTAAATACAACACATATTGCATTACAAATGCTATAGGTGTCACATTTGCGAAAGTTATAACTATTGGCATTGTAAATGACAAAGCTATTAATTTAGCTATTTTCAAAACCAACACAGAAATAAAAAAAATTGTCATTTACAATACCAATAGCTCAAAATGTCCTAATGCGAGACCTATTGCATTGCAAATGCTTGTTTCTGTAGTGCCATATACCAACGCTTGATCAAGCCAAGGAGTCTGGCTTTAACGTGCAATTGCATGCAAACCTAATTTGTGCAGGCTTAGGATTGCACGTGCTTCTATATTAAAGCCTGACCTGCTCGCTTTGACAAGTCTTGGTATTTACCTAGCCAAAATGGTATTACGAGGAGTATAGTAAGCTGTTAAAAGGGAGTGGTCCACCTGCCACTCGATCCTGGGAGAAAAGACATGGGGCACAAAGTTTTAGCTGCATTGTCCAAGTACCATGGAGAACAGCACAATCGACATTTATAGTGAGCACTAGATTACTCAGTACGTTATACCTAAGCACCCACTGCATACACCTCTATTACCTACAGATCACAATTTTTTGGGGGAGTTTTTATATAGTGCGAACTAGACTCAAAGATATCAGAGCGCTTTACATGAACACATTAATTTTTGTTCAGCACCGGGAGATTACGTGATTTGCCAGAATCAATGGATGTTCAGCATCGATGCCGAGACTCGAACCCTGCTCCCCGGCTTCGAGGTCACTCGCTTTAGCCGTAAGGTTACATCCTCTCCCCAGGCAGGGGTCGAGCCTAGGGGCAGCGCGCATGCACTGCCTCGCTCTGCGAGGCATGCAGAAATCTAGTATGCTGTGGAAGCCTCGCCTACTCTCCTCGGATATTTTTTCATTGGCTGGTGTCATGGTCTTTGGGAAATGCTGGCTTCTGATTGATAATGAGGCTTGTTAGTCCCTCCTTGTTACCGCCCTGTTGCCATTTGTTACCTCCCATGAGACCTGGATCTTTTACTTGTGGCGTTACACGGTATCCTACATAAGTCGGTAATCACTATTTTTATTTGTTTTGCAGCGCTGTCGGCTTTCAATTTAGCAGCCACGCTGGTTTATTTTATAAATGTGCCTCCCGGGCCGAAACAGAGCATTTCTACTCACTAATCTAACAAGCATTTGCAGTGCAATAGGTCTCGCATTTACACGAGCTTGAGCTATTGACATTGCAAATAACAATGACTGTTATTTTTGTTTTCGTTTTAAAACATAAAACACAGGCATTGTCCTTTACAATGCCAATTGCTTAAACTCGCGTAAATGCGAGACCTATTGCATTGCAAATGCTTGTTATCGGTTATTTACAGGCATCAGAAAGGGCATAAGGTAACTAATTTTCGTTATCTTACATGGCCCTTCAGTGGAAATAACATTGGAAAAACATAGGCAAAATCCAGCAATACGCAGCTGAAAATTCATAAAGACAAATAAATCCCCTTTAGCACGTTTGAACATATCATACAACAAGGCGTTCTCTATGAAAGTTAAGAAAGACAGGACACTGAGCACATCAAAGTCAATCAGAGGCAAAATAAGAACAAAGACCAAGCTCTATGTTTTACTGTTGTATGAATCTCACTTTTCGCAAAGGAAAGTAGTTTACCACAAAGCTACACAACATTACCAAATTAAAAAGCAGCAGCACCTTTCTTATCAACAGAAAGAATATTAATTTTGCAGATACATTTACAGTATAAGGTGCTTCGAAATGCATATAAAACATGGTTTAAAAATCAGACCTCACATTACTAAAGGAGTGCATTCGACTCTCAGATTATAAAAAAATTAGAAACATTTCCAAGCACACTGTACTCCTCCGATAGTTAGTAGTCCTCTTCTTCATCCTTGGAAGCATATATCGACTGATTGCGCCTCTTAATTTTTTTGATGCCACTATTTCCATTTTCATTCTCGCCGCTTAGCCGCTTCAAAGCGCGCTCCTCTGGAACCTTCCCCTCCCCTTCAGTCTGGCTGCTCTCAGAGTGCTCCAAATCATCATTGGTGGAGTCCATAGCCTCATCAGAAGACACAATCATAGAGTCCGGGAGGAGACGTATATCCGAAAAGTTGGTCGAGAAATCAGGAATGTGTTCTGGGGAAGGCTCCACAGACTGCAAGCTGATATCCCCATCACCAGCGTTCTGCTCAGTCTCATCCTCATCGTCATCCAACGTGATTTCGTCAGGGTTAATGGAGGTGGACAGGCCTGATGTGTCAGTGCTGTATTCACTGGGATCGTCAGCTGACCCAGTGCTTTCTACCTCCTCCTCACTGTCTCCTTCAACCTCTACCTGCCCAACCCTGGCATTAAGGTCGGTTAGGCCAAATTGAGCACAAAATTCAGTTGTCTGTGGGTTGATTATGTGAGCAGCTTCCCGCTGGTTCTGAGGCTTGTTTGGGTCATAACAGGGAACAGTGAGGCTGAAGTTAGTTGGGATGTTCAAGTCCTGGCCCAGATCAGCCACCACTTCCTTTTTTGCTTCTTCTGTGGCGCTATAATCCCACCTAAGGGGGTAATGAACAAAGTAAATTAATGTTGCATCTGTAATTATTATTTTAGGTTTCACTTGCCAGTACTACAGAATACCAACTATGAAAGTGTGGTTCCTAGATATCGCATTTGATAAAAGAAACATATTTAGCAGTACAGAACGCTTACATGCAAGCCGCTCCTGCTATCAAAGATTGACACCCCTGGGCAACCCAAGAAAAGCCCAACATTGATCTGAAAGGAAACCAAGCACACTATTTCCCTATCTCCAAACAACTATCATAACATTGTTTTAAATTGGATTATTAGGAAGGTATTGGGGCAATTTAAGTTCCAGCAAAATTATCATAATACACTTTCATGATGGTTTGTCAGAATACAGCCTACAGAAATATTGTGCTATAAGAATTCCTTTCCATGGTGGGACTAAACTCCGCCCCCCCCCCCCCCCCCCGAACCACGGTCCACATTTCTTCATCTCTGAGATCAAGGACTTAGAAGCTAAAAAGACAAAGCCTGGATGTAGCTTAGCAGCGCAGTACTGAAGGATCAGAACCTCCGGACAACATGCTTAGTGGATGCAGGCTTAAGAGGCAAAGAAGTCTTAAAGTGGGCATGTCACGGAAGTGGCTGGGAGAGTTTGTGCTTGCGGGCTGGAGTAAACCCCCTCCCCCACCTCTAACCACCCTCTCACCTGCCAGGAGACCATGACAGCCTTATTTATTTATTGTAGAAGGCTCACCGACCCCCTGGGTTCTCTGCTTCAGTGGAGGAGGGGTTGGGGCTAAGAAACTATAAAAGGCACTCCATTGAAAGCAATCTGAATACCCAACTCAATACATTTCTGCAGGACTCCCATGCCCTTAATCGAACTCAGTATGGGTTAAGAGTGGCCCACAGTACTAAAACGGCGCTTTTGAAATCTACAGAAGAAATCAGGACCAAGGTGGAAATGCAGTACTGATCATGTTGGATCTTTTTGCGGCCTTCGGCATGGTCCATCACGCTTTGCTGATGGACCGTTTGAACAAGAAAAGAGTTAAGGGTAATGCGTGGAAGCTTATTAAATCATTCCTCTCTGACAGAATTCAAACAGTGGCACTGGAGGAATTTGAAGCAGAATCTTTCTCTTTACCCTGTGGGGTGCCGCAAGGCTCCTCACGTAGCCCAACTTTATTCAATGTCTATGTGTCATCACTAGCACCCCATATTCAGACCTTCGGGTTCACAACAACGTCCTAGGCAGATGACACCCAAATAGTGGTGACACTGCTTCCAGGGATCACTCACGAAACCAAATCAAGGCTGCAGGATTGCATGAAAACAGTAGGGGGTTTGGATGGCCCAAAACGTTTTAAAACTTAGCTCCGGCAAAACGGAGGTTGTGTTTGGTAACAGCCCTACTTTCTGGACGCCTAAGTGCTGGCCGAAGGATACGGGTCATCTACCTATGCCAATCAAGAAGGTGAAGAACCTGGGAGTTTTGATTGACAAACTAAATTTTAGGGACCAGGTAAACCAGGTTGCATCTGCCACATAGTTTATCCTCGAAACCTGCAAAAAAAGAATGCCTCTCCTGCCGATAGACGCACAACAAACTGTAGTTACAGCACTTATGTCCAAATTGGATTATTGCAATAGCCTATACCTCTCTATCCATAAGGGGTCTTTGAATAAACTAAAGATGTTGCAGAACGCTGTGGCCAGACTCCTAACCGCCACACCAAAGTATGAGTCGACATCAGCCAAAACAAAAAAACTTCACTGGTTAACCGTCAGGAAGCGAACTCAATTTAAGTCTCTTTGCTTGGTTTTCAAAGCCCTTCATGGAATCAGCCCAGAATTCCTCAAACACCGTTTCCACTGGTATCTTCCAAAGAGAACACTGCAGTCATCCAACGCTAAACTCGTAAACGTCCCGCGGGTAAAGAAAAGTCAACTGGGGCGGCAGAAGTTTTACCGTCAATGCGGCAAAAGCTTGGAATGCTCTTCCTCTAGCCCTTAGAAACATGACCAATCTTTTGCCATTTAGGAAAGCACTAAAAACATGGCTCTTTGCCAATTGATCGGGTGTATTTTCCTCTCCCTCCCCAGCCCCAGCTGTTTCTTCATATAGCGCCAGGACCCCTTTGGGTATCGGTTTGCACTCTATAAGAACACCTAACATAAACATGAACATTAAATTAACCCCAGTACAGAGATCTGGGCCTAAATCCATTTTTTTTTGTTGCTCACCATGCCATTCCAGTTTGAACCCAGCCATATGCAAGTCAGTCTTGACCCTGTGCCCCATGGGAACAGTCCAGCCCGAACTGCCAAGCCAGGTCCTCCCTGGACTGGAAACAATCATCCTAGGACTGGTTTCGGGCTTTCAGCCCTTATCAGCCAGGATAGCTTGATTCCAGTGGCATGGGGAGCACGGGGCTCACGTCTGACCATGCCTGTCCCACTCGGGGTGACAAATGCAAAAACAACAGTTAATGGACAGAATGCAGAACAATGTCATACATTCACCCCAGTACAGAGATCTGGGCCTAAATCAGTCGTTTTTTTATCACTATGCCATTCAAGTTTGAACCCAGCCATATGTAAATCAGTCTTGTGTCCCATGGGAACAGTCTAGCCCGAACTGCCAAGCCAGGTCCTCCCTGGACTGGAAACAAGCATCCTAGGACCAGTTTCGGGCTTTCAGCCCTCATCAGCCAGGATAGCTTGATTCCAGTGGCATGGAGGGCACTGGACTCATCGGTGCTGAAGTATCTCATTTTTGCATTACGGACTGCCTGATTGTTGCATTATGAAGTGCTTTATTTTTGCATTACGAACTGCCTGATTGTTGCATTACGAATTGCGTAATTTTCGCATTACGAACTGCCTGATTGGTGCATTACGAATTGCTTGATTGGTGCATTACGAACTGCATAGCATTGCATTAGGACTGCATTAGATCATCAAGAATGGCTCATTAATACTGCAAGAACCTACCAGTGCTTGCTGGCCTAATAACCGGCAAGTTTAAATATTACAAATACGCATATGTTGGATTTTTATCGTGTGGGCTCATCGTATATCTTTTTTAATATAAACATATAATTGTTTTTATGAAACTCGCTTGGAGTCCATTTGTGGTGTTATCACTGTTACTGTGGGCGTGGTTGCAAATACTTTACACATTTGCCTTGGAGATAAGCCTGGCTGCTCGTGTCAAGCTACCGAGGGGGTGAGCAGGGATTATCCGAGAAGGTGTCCTTCCTTTCCCTGACTTAGAAGCAAGGGTCCCTATTTGGCCTAAGGTACCTACCTCAGCCGACTAGAGACCCAGAGTTCTAACAGGTCCCTACTTGGACAATAGTGCAACCCATTACCTACTGGAGACCCCCATTTGTAACAGTATATATCGAAATGGTTACTTGCCATTAGGAGCAGTTTTACAGCCTGAAAATGTTTCTGTATTCACATGATGTCATGTGAAGTAGGGTCTAGATTTACCATATAGTGCCTTGAACAACATAGAAAAGAAAATCATCGCTGAAGGAAGTGCCATAGAAGACACAGCCACTGATTGGTTTAACTTTGACTGGATGCCTTTGTGGCTGTCTGGCATTTTAGGTTGCTCCTCTGTTGTGCCATGCAGGTGTTCTGTCATGGTGCTAAAAATACTGATAGTAAATCAGTAGGTATGAACTGTGCAGAAACTAGAATGTTCAGAAAGTCTATACACATGAAGGGTAGAACAGGGAATGGGGATAATTTAGCACTCCTAGAAGTGCAGAGCTCACAGCACCAGGACCACACTACCTGCAGTCCACTACCATTACATAGTGCCAGGTTAACTTCCCACAAGTAAATGCCAACTAAAAGAAGATTTAAATTTAGATACGCCTTCACATACACGATATACATCACTTGATTACAAGACGCAGGAGAGCCAATGTTCCTATGTGAATGACACCCCTTGGATACTTTAACTTGGAGACGGGCCTGCAAAGTATGCTGTAAGAGTTTTGTTTTAGAATGAACAATAGGAGGGAATGAAGCAGGGTCTAGTTTTACCATATAGTACCCCAGGCCCTTCCTGTCCAAATCTGAAGCATGAGAGTCTCAAATGTCCCTGCCAGCCTACAGACAGGGTTGTGCTAAATTGTCCATACTGCCTTGAGCGTCTACAGAGGCAGTATGCCTCAAGCCCTCCTGTAATCTCAGATACATCTCTCCTATGAAGACCAATAACCATAGGTCATGGTCTTTCTGATGAACAAGTCTCTTAGCCCCTGTCCTCTGCGTGCCCTTCTTTCTGAACATCGAGAAGATGAAGCAATAACAGGATGCATCGGTCATCTAGAAGAACAAGATGGGCTAAGAGTAGGAGTGGGGGCCAACTGTGACTTTCCACAGCTTCTTACCTGATGTTTTGCTAGCTTTGGAAACGAAGATAGCGATATGGCTTAAAATAAACACACTTTTGATGAACTATGAACCCGACAAGGAGCTTCTGCTTTAAAGTTTCCGAGAAGTGACGCAATTTGTTAAAAGGATCAGCTTTTGTCATGTTCTGGGGTCAAACACGTGCTAATGTTCATACTTTGCAGTCACCAGATCCTCATTTCAACTGTGTAAAAGGACTGCCCCCTGACCATCTCGTGGACCACCTTTCACAGTGGAAATTCGTGACGAAGTGGTCCCAGCTGCGTGATTATTTAACATTAGATAAGGCCTCATTTTACTTTGATATTCAATTTCTCGCTCACTCTGTGTGTATTGCGGGGTTCTAAACTTGCCAAACAGCATGTTTTTGCTCTTAATTAGTGATGCATCTAGACACTTATTACCGGTTTGTTTTAAAGAAATAGGGTCAATCCAGACTCGAATCCTACTTCTCAGAAGTGTGTCTTGTTATTTCAGAGAGGTTTTTTTGGGTGAAAAGCCCACCTCCTAACACACTGGGTCCGGAATCATGTTTTGACTTCCTTCTCTTTTAGTTATTAATGGAGTGTGGGTGTAGTAAACCATGATTTGGTGCGACGTCAGATGGCGCCTCAGAGGTTCCGGTGCGTGGTTGCCATTTTCAGATTTTTTTTCCTTCATCAGGCCTGGAAGCATGATGAAGAACTCCAAAGGATTTTTGTAAAGACAGTGGCTTACCACAGAAAAACACTGAAGAATACCAGAGGCCATTGAAATAGCAAAGAACAGAGAAGGGGAGCCTTCTCGACCCCAACCGGGGACGCCGCTCGAGAGCTCCAAGCATTTTCAGTTTATTTCCTTTCTCTCAGGAAAAATACTTACTCTTTCAGAAAAGCTCCGAAAACGTGGGTATTCTCTCAATTATAGATTTTCACTGTCATCCCTCTTCGTTCGGTTGGTCTGAGCGATAAGACACAAAACAGTGGATGGTATGCATTTGGATGGTCCTACATACACACAGCTTTCTTTTAAGGTAGATTTTCTTCTCACATGCTTTGTTGACTCCTGCAAGTATGATGTTATACAGATACCGAATGAAAGGCTCTGCATAATACTATATAAACCCTCACCACTCTGGATCACAGCACTGGCTGGAAGGCTTTCAGGGAGAAGAACGTTGGCATCATCGCATTCATAGGGTAGTTACTATGAGATATTGACTGGACAGCAAGGAAGAGCATTCCACCAATAAGCTGGAAGCAGGTGTTCCCTACTGCACGACTGAAACCAAGGAAGGTCATACAGGACGAGCTTAGACTGGTTACCCAACAGCTGGTCCATATGTTCCTCGCTGTGGAGCTGCAATGACTGGGTAGTATCCCTCATTGACATCTGCCGTACAAGAAGCTTCTGAATTCATCAAGCTAACACGGATCATTTGCCAAGAAGTCTGGTTGATAGCTGTTGCAAAGTCATCCTGTGTCCTGGGCACCCCCCAACTTTTTGCTGACTGAAACTGGTGGTAACAGACTCTGACTGACCCTGGGCTCTGTTTAACCAGTGCCAAGCTAAAAGGAACACATTACAATACAGTTAAGACACCCAACATACACTAGGGTACACTATGGTATGGTACCCCTGTAATTGGCATGACCTACCCCATAAGCCCCTAGTCTGCACTAGCATGTGTGCAGTTCTGAAGCCTGAGGTCAGTTTAAAAGCATCCCTGGTGGCCAGGACAGCTTTTAAACCTTAATTTGTGCCCAAACTCGACTTTGGGGGTAGGGGCCCTTAAAAATGAAAAACCTACCATGTTTTTGCATATTAAGGACCCCCAAGGGCACCCCTAGGTATTCCAGGGGTGGGGGCACTGTTCCCAATAACCTGCACGCTTGCGCGCATTGAAGGCACCCCAAGCGCACAGTGCTCATTATTTAGCGCGCACATTCCGAGACTGTTCGCGACGCCGCTTTTAACATGCGAGCGGCGCGAAAACCCGTAGTTTTCTGTTCGCGTTCAACTGGCCCTTGCACTTGCTCTATTGCTTTCCTGCCAGTGCACCGCTGCGGGGCTGATTGAGGGCCATTGAGGTAGTATTCATATTAATTGCAGCGCACACGGGCTGCAATTAATATGAATACTACCTCAATGGCCCTCAATCAGCCCCGCAGCGGTGCACTGTTAAGAAAAGAAAAACTGAGTTTTAAACACGACGTGTGCATTAGCACACGCGGTGATTGACACTGTGATTTTCTTTTCTTAACAGTGCACAGATGCGGGGCTGATTGTGGGCCATTGAGGTAGTATTCATATTAATTGCAGCCCGTGTGCGCTGCAATTAATATGAATACAGCCGCTGAAGAGAAAGGGAGAGAGGGAGGTGCCTGTCAGACAGAGGCTCGGAGAGGAAGAGGGCGACGGATCCGAGCAGGGGAAGAGAAGCCGGAGCGGGAGGGGCATAGCTGCCAAGGTTTAAGATTCCCATGTGTGACAGTTTCATAATTTCAGTGCAATTATAAGTGACATTCAAGGACTAGGAGTGACAATTTCTCGTGAGGAAAATCAAGCAATGAAGACACGGGAAACATTAAAATATTAGAAATTACAACGGAGAGTGCATGAAGCCACTGAAGTTCACCAGTTATCGGTTCCAATGCACTCAGCACTCTGGATATTTATTTTAACTTTGTGAAAGCAGGGGAATTAGGGTCACCTGTGAATCCGAAAGATACCAATTGTGGAGATCTGCAGTTGAAGGCAAGTACCTTTCCTTTTTCTTCTCCAGTATCTTTCATAAATTCACATGATTGAAATAAGATTAACATAACAGTACTAAAGGCCAGGAGTTGATAATGAAGTTCACCTTACGTCAATATGGTCCAGCTCACCACTGATTCCACCAACAACTCTTTTCTGAATTACACGTTTTTTGCCATAGTGCTTTATGAAGGCATGTGTCCTGCGCAATGACATTTTACACTTCTCTCTCACTAGGTGAGCAGTAGAGGCAGCCATACAGGTGGAGTGAGTGTTGCTTGTTGTTTAAGTTACTCTCACTCATGCTTGGCTGATCTTTGCCGGCTGAGCAAATATGGAAAATCGTCTTGCATCCTGGTCTGAACTCCTCGGATGCCTCTATTTTGTGCTGTATTGCGAGAACGAGACTTGGTTTCTCCTTGAGAATATAGTACATTGTCAAATTTTCTGTCCACTTCGCCACATGCACATTTTTTACCTTCCTGAAGAAAAGCTTTTAGTGCAAATCTGAATGCTCGGAATTACTGCAAATTGATGTGTAATTTTTCTTCTGTTTCTGTCTAGAGACACTGATATGGGTGCCTTTAAGGTGTGTTAGCCCTGTAGGGAGATGTCCTTTGTAAGAAATAGCTGTTACATTTCTGGCATTAGATTTTGTCCTGAAAATGTTCTCCCTCTTCCTACCCATTCTCAGGACTGATGCTTGACTGACATCTTTCAACTCCCCATCCACTTATTGGCACTGCATCTTTGCTCTTAGATTTTCATAATTGCTCTTAGATTTTCCTCATCTGCAGGCAGCATTGAGAAAGCAACAGGATGCACAGTGACAATGACTCTTGTGTTTGCCTTTGACTGTATATGTGCTGCCATGCACCTTAAATATGTGTCCTCTTTCCATGGGTTGAACAATATTTTCTTGCTTAGATAGGATTCTTGCACCAAGAAAGACAGTATCTGTGGATCAGTCAAGCACAGACTACTTGATGTTGATGGCTAGTCCTGGACTTGATAATAATTGATTAGCTGCTTGTGGTCTTATCTTGGCTTTTACAAAAGTGATTGTTCTGATCTGCTGGCCTTCTAGGTTTGGATAAACTGTACATTATTAATACTGTAGAAAAGTTGCTACTGTGGACATACTCTTTGAGGTGCTGGCTTCAGACTAAATGGAACTGCTTTGATGGGAAGTGGTGTCTTGTGTCCCTGAAACTCAGACTTTCGGTGACTCATGTATCAGGATGTTGAAGTATGCATCCAGTAAATCCAAGAAAGCCAAACAATTTGGAGTGTGATCTTTTAAAACCGCGTTTATGGAGTTACTTGTTCAGATGCTGAAAATCTAGCACTGACTGACAATTTCTCTATATTTGTTTTAGTCTCCTGAAGGATCTTCAGTAACAACCTTAAGCTTTTTAAAAGATTAACACTTTATCAAAAGTTTGGTGACTTCTATGTTTGATTTCTTTAGGTGCTTGTGCCTTACCCTCCTTGATGGAACATTAGGAGGTTGAATATAAGTGGAGTTTAATTGAGTGGAAATTTGCACACGTTCAAGAAGTAATACTTTTAGAATGTCAGAGTTTTCTTTATGTGAAAGAAAGAGTATGCTGATATCTTGGAATAGCTGTGATGATAGGGCACGGAGGGCCGGGAACAATGTAGCCATGCATCACCCCGAAGTTAATAAAATGCTCACTGCCCACATCCACGTGCATTTGGAGTTTATATGATTGCATAATATTGCTTGCTATTTCCAGTCCTTATAAATGAGGCGTGGTATGTTAAGGGCTATACAAAATACACATTATTGTTCCTGCTATTATTATTAGCACACCAGAAGAGGTTGGGCATCAGAGAGAATTGTGGGACAGGTGACAATGAGACAGAAGCCAGGGCGGAGGCAGGCCATTTAGGGAATAAGTACCAAAAAGAGAACCGAGGGTGTAGGGTGAAGGTGGGACGAAGAGGAACTGCACCGTTGTCGGTAGTAGCTGAGCTCTGGTGGCATGGTGCCACCCCTCCCACAGTATGCCTCACAGCAGCTGGCAGGCCATAGCTGTCCACCAACACCAGCTCCTTGTGCTCTGACCAGTGACACCAACTCCTCTCTCTCGATCTTCACTTCATGCACCACCCACCGCCCTAGCCAACCACAGGCTGGGATTTCTCATCCCTGCTGCGGCGACAGCTGTTGTTTCAAAGGAGGCGACAAAGGAGAGAAACCGCAGCTATACCGAATGTGCATGAGCAACATTTCAGCGCCGGTGCACGGCCAGAAATCAAGGGACCCAGAAAGACGTAACCACACCGGCGTATAAAAGCAGCGGAGCAACAGCCGGGCAAAATGATAGCTGCCTCGAAAGAAAACCAAAGTATGAACGCACTTCTAGATGACATAGCCTCATTCCATAACCATGGTTAACGTCACTCAGCAGATTTAAACAAGCATAAGCCTCTGTGTATCCAAATTGCAAATATGACCCTTAATGTGGCGCCTTGGGTGTGGAAAAGCACAGTATTTTCAGTTTTTTTAACAAACGTTTGGAGGGATATTTGGCGCTGCACACACGCACGGTCTGGTTTCTGGCGCACATAGCCATGGCTGCAGCGCACAGAGACCCTAAACTGCCGCACACAGAGGAAAAAAATTAGAGGGAACATTGGTGGGAGGTCAGTTATCTATAAGGAGTGCCCTTATAAAATGAGTTTTTATATGCCTGGGTAAAGTGAAATTTTACATTTCACTCCCCACATTGTATTAAAGAGCTGCTCAAATTCGACTTTGGTGCTAGAAGAATTGGGTAAGAAGGATCTGTAATATTTCTGGAGATTCAGAACCCCTGAAGTCTCCCCTAGTTGCACAGGGGGTGCGGGTCCAGTAGAAATTAGGGAAATACTTATAAAATATGGTATTATAAGCCCTGCTCCTGGAAAACGGACCCAAGTCATTTTTCCCATTGCAAACCCCATGGCCATAGGTTAACATGGTAGGAAGTTATTTATTAATAAATATTGATAGGAGAGGACTAGCCGGACCATTCAAAGACTTCCCAGAATGGTAGTAGTAAATCCAACAATATTATATTTTTGAATTTCTCCTAAAGTGTACATACAAGAAGTTATGAGACTTTGTAAGTCCAAATTCAGCCTTTCAGTGGTCTGCCCTGATTGGTCAGAGTTAAGTGGATTAGCCAGGCTGCTGGGAGGGCAGTGTGCTGATCTATAGGAATGCCAGGCCAGGAGGTGGCGTCGTAAACTATGCTCTTCAAAGGCAGAGGGGAGGCTTGGGTTTCAGGTTCACTCCGACAGTCTTGACCCAGAGTCAGGGCTAGGCTTAAGGAAGGCATATGCAGATGGTACTACCATCTGCACATGCCTATGGAAATAAGCCATCCCAGGGGGTGTGTTTAGCCAGCGCTTACCTCCTTGCTGGAAAATCAGCCATTATGGATTTGGAAGGATGATGCATTCTGGGACAAACTAATGCCACACTCTACAGGATGTGGTCATAACTATGAGGAGTTGCCCTGCTCTCATTGGTCAGCAGTAACCTGGTGCTTGACCCAGAGAATTTTGAATAAGTATCTGAGAGGGGCAGAGCCCTCCAGATCTGCTGCTTGAAACTGAATGAAGCAAGAAGTGCCCGGCTGGAAAGATTTTGCTGTGCAAGGAACTCTAAGGCCTGACCTATGAAGACTGCACCATCTGAAACTACAGCCCTGTGGATTACCTTGCTGCCAAAGGACGAAGAGTGGACTCCCTGCAAGCTACAGGTTAACAGAACTCACCTGGACAGCCCCACAAAGAATTCAAAGCCTGGAGTACCAGTGGATTTGTAAGGGTTTTGTTCAAGTGGATTACAGAATTGAAGTATCGCACTTTCAAGGACCCTCTTGGAGATTCCAGAACCTTGGATTGTGTGTTGGATACTTTGGGACCCGCAAGCAGAACTCCACGAAGGTGTTCTAACTGGACCCCGCTTGCTGAAGAAGGCTGCACACCACAGTGGTGAGAAAATTCTTCAGAACAATTTATAAAGGTGTATCCCTAACAGAGAAAACGAAATGACTAAAAGGGGCACTGTTGGTTTCTAAGCACTAGAAAGTGACTAATCTTTAAAAATTCTTATCTCTGGTTCCCTACAGTGGATTTTTTTCGTTCTGGTGTCATTTAAAAGATCAAAATATTATCTATTTTTATAAATTATGTTGGATTTTTATTTTGTGTTGTGTCTTAATTATGTACTGAAATTGTGTTTTTAAATGCTTTACATACCTGTCTTTGAGGTTAAGCCTGTCTGCTCGCAGCCACGTTACCAAGGGTTGAGCAAAGGAATAATTTTCTAAGACCTATGCTGAGTCCTATCATGTGTTAGTGGCCTTATTGCCAGTGGCAGACCTACATTTGCCCCTACCAATAACCCAATTTCCAACAATAGCGGTTAGCCTCTGTGGGAAAATGAATACAACTGCAAGACTGGAATTCGAAAAAGCATCGATGAACTCTATCCTTTGAATGGCATCAAGTAGGATTTGTGGTAGTTGTCTCAAACACTATTGTATAGGGCAGTGGCCTTCAAATTCTTTTAATGCTGCCTTTGCGCCCAGTGTTTTCTTCGATTACATTGGCAATGTTTAAACATGTTTTAACATTCCAGTTAATTTCAGTTACTCTTTTTAAAAATGCAATTAAATAGAATACCCAAACTTACCATTTCGGCCAGCCAGGCCTTACTAAAGTGTGCAAGTATTCACTGTAAGATCAGGGGGAGGGTGATGGTAGGGGAGGGGTGGTGGGAATTTGAGTAATATCTGGAATCCCTTCTCCTTGGACACCTACTCCCAGCCAGGGAGTAAATGACAAAAGAGGTTAGTGGTAGCCCATTACAGAGTGGCTTACTGTCCCTCATGTTTTTTTCATTTAACCCCTTGGGCGCGGCCGCGATTCTGCGCGGCACATTCCGATCGCAGGTGCGGTCATGACAGCCAGGAGCCGTCATCAGCACACTAGCACTGTGTGCCATAACGGCTCCCGGCCGTCATCAGCATGGAAGGGGTTAAAACAAAGTACTGTTATCAGCATGATGCTCATCTTGGCCAGCGCATGGGACGCCTGCCACCCAGGGATCAAGTAAGGCCCACCCCATGTGGCCCCTTTGACAAGTTGAAGACCTCTGGCTACCACCAACAGTATTGAACATTGTGTTTCAGTGATGGACACTGATTTGAAGGAAATGAAGCTGAAAGGCAGTCAAACAGAGAAATGGGTTCCAGGTCTAGAGCCAAATCTGTCAAGAATAACAGAGTTGGAACAGAAATGGAAGGGAAGAAAGACTGTTTTAGGGACACCGCCCCTTTCTGAGGCGATGACTTTCAGGCCGCATGATGTCCTTTCTGAATGCGATGGAGGTGCAAGGGGCTTCTAGGATCGAAACAGTGGGGCAGCTAAAATCTAAGGTGCTGGATGGAAATTAGTGACCTAAGGGATGATTTACTAAGAGCTAGATACGAGACCTGCTGCAACATGAAGGATCTGAACTTCAGGGGCTGCACATACCTTTCCTAACTTGAGTTGACTGATCCAGAAGAGTGTTGATTGTTACATGCTTACAAACATTTCAACGCCTCAATCACCTTGTGCCCCGATCATCTTCATGTGGGGAGGGTAAACATACAATTTAATACAGGTCAAGTCTTCTCAGGAGTTCCAGGACAAATCTGGGCAAATTGTGTTTCTCTTTGACTGATTCATGCTGAAATATGCACAGTTCCATCTTTAACCAGTGCTTCAGTGAGATTAAATATGGGGCTTAAATATTCTTTCTAGGTCTTTGATTCACCCCTTTTTCCTGCTCCCCCTCACCCTTCTTACCCCCTTTCAGCGAGTATGAGCTTTCAGGTTTTTTTTTTATGATTGACTGGTTTAAAAATTAAAGTAGATCTTTCCCTAGATTATGACAGTGTTCAGCTCAGAAAGAAAGGCTCCTCTACTCTCCTTCATATGCCCTTGGGATTCCAAAAGTGGGCAGGGGTGGCCTGGATGCTGGTGGCCAAGGACGACATTGACTTTCCTTACTACAGACACCACCCTGGCATACGTTATTGGTTACTTTGAGATGTTGAGCTCAAGAGAAAGGCTTACTTCAAATGTCCTGACGAGTTAGAGGAATTAAAGTTTAAGGTTAGCAAAGGTTGGGGAGTTGTGGGTCAACTAAAAGCAGAAGTATTCATTCTGTGGCTGAGGTCACAAAGGAAAGCCCTTCCATCTTGGTCACAATAGTGTGGTTGGATACCCTGGTCCTTATTGGGGTCTTTGTGCTGTGGCAAGGAGAACATGGGGTAATAGTCCATAGGGCATACCCCTGCTGGAGCCACCTGGACCAACACTGGGACCAGACATGAAAGTTGTGATAGGGTTACTGGAACTTTGGGCTTCAGATAGAGGCAAAAAGTGGTAGGGTTCAACCAGGTACCTATACCTTCCCCATGGCTACTCAAAGTCAGAGAGGGATCATCTGCATGTGGGGAATCTTTTGATAGGGGGTTGGGGGGATGAATTCTTTGTACCTCACTAGCTGAAGGGGTAGTTTGATGCTTCATTCAGTGGCCAACACCCTGATTCTAACCTCCAGAGATTTTCCGAATGATGAAATTCATTGCCACTTACTCTGAATGCAATCAAGATGGCTCTGCTATGTAAAATAACAGGAGCCCCCTGGTGCAAATAGCAATCCTGGGTCAGGGTAGAAAATAATTGTAAGCAAAAGTTCCCAGGCATACACAAACGTACTAGCAAGTACACATGTAGATAAGATTATCTACAACAACATTAGCCAAACTGCTTTCTCCAATAAAAATTGGTTTTAATTTCTCAGATATTCATAAAAAATTCATATGATAAAAATACATTACAATGTTCAGAGTCAATGCAAACTTCATTGTAACTATACATGATTTGTTAAGATTAAAATTTCGATAAACATTTTAAAAATGATGGTTTCCTGTCGACGCGTTTCGACACGTAAGTTGTGTCTTCCTCAGGACTGTACCATCGGTGTTCTGTAAAAATAATAATCATGGACATTTTTTACTATATGATTCTTTTCCTGGTAAAGCAGTTTGCACTCGTTTATAACATGTTCGTTGTACCGCTAAACATTCTTCCATGGCTATTGATATACCGCATTATTGCTCAAAACATCTGTATACAACCCATTTGACTATGTCTGTTGTCTCTATACATATATGCATCTTCAAGGTGGAACATCAACTTATTTAGAATGCTAATAACAGTGTCAACTTTGGTTATATAACATCATAAAAATAGAGCACAAACATGTCTTATCATTCTTTTACATTATTACCATTTGCCATATACACTTAAAGTTGTTTGGTGACCCTGGTGGTTCGTTGATAGCTTAAGGACAAACTTATTTTGTTAACTTAAAGACACGTTTTTGTCAGGTTAGGCTGGCATAAGTATATACTGTGCTGTATATATACATAAACTGAGTATAGGCATACCCCAAAGGCGTATCAGTCTGCACAGCCGTAGATGTGTTTCTGCCCACTGTGCAGAGTAAACCTCGCGGAAGAGGGTATCCAGCAAGGCACCACAAGGAATGCTTGCTAATTTATTAATGCATATTTGTTATTCAAAAATAAATAAAACATGGAAAATAATAAAAATAATAAATAGCTCATGCGTGTGAGCCAGTCTCTGCCTGTATCACTGGATAACACACATATTAACCCTAAACTATTTTTATCTAGGGCACAGATATTTCAGATACACACGTATATCACGAAAGCCTGTCTCTTCCCTATATTACGCGATTGTTTATTAAATCGTACTTTATACTCACACTTGAAAGTGTCTCACCTTATAGCGTGTCTCAACTAGGCGTTGGTATGTATTGGGTTTCAATTTTCTAAGGGCGAGTTACACAGCGAAGTTACCCAGTCACAGAGATATCAAAGTATTTAATATCTGAAATGGTTTGGACACAAACAGTATCATATAAGTTGATATAATTTCGTTAGGACAGCACATTTATATTACATATTTAACACTAGTGCCTATTACCTCGAATGTGGTGGCATATCTTCATATGACAATATTAAAATACACTTTATCAGGAAGCTGGGGACGCTGTAAACCGCTTGTATTACCGCCCCTAGAGTTAAAACAATTTTTTAGATAATGTAGAGTATGTTTACTTTTCCTTTTTATATTGGACAACATAGCGGTTCTTACCGACTTAACTTCAAAAGACCACGCTTCCTCAAAGGGTTTAGTATTACATGTAGACCAGCAGGGGGATTGACCGACTTGACGGAATGGAAACCGTCCGTTTGGTGGCGGGTAAAATGAAACACCGCTCTGTGCAGACCCCGGTAGCTGTAAAAATGAAATCCTAATCTCAGATACATGGTCTATACATTTACTTGGCCTTATTCTTTAAATTTGGAAAAACAAAGCGGTGCTTACCAACTTAGTACCAAAAACGTCCCAACTGCTCAGAGGGTTAAGTATGGCGTGAGAACAAGCAGGGGGACGGCCAGACTTGACGGAATACAAATCGTCCGTTTGGTAGCGGGTAAGATGAAAGACCGCTCTATGGAGACACCGGCAGCTGTAAAAACGGAGTCCTAATTTTAAAACATGTATATCTCTAGCTTGTCTCTCTTGAATAAACGGGCATGGATCCCGTGTAAATAATTCTTACCGATGCACTCGCAACACTCTAGATGACTAAATGGGGCGGTACAGCGTATACGCAATTCGTCGTGCCGTTGGTCTAACTGTAAGGCAAGGGAAAGAGGGTGTCACCCGGGCGAAGTTCACACTTCACTTGCTTACGAGAGTGGTAAACAATACTGACGCCTATCTGCTCTTACCGTTGTCACCGGTCCGTGAGTCACAAATCTTGTCTTCCCTCATTCGGTCAAGGTTTGAATCTGTTACTTCACGGGCCTTTTATATAACCAGACTAGCTATTGGTGGATGCAGTCCATTTTATTTAAAGGGATATACCGCCCTTCACACAGCTCCGTCCGTTCTCAGCACTAAGTTCATAGCGGGGCAGCGTCACACAAATAAGTGTTTCTCATTCATTTTCTCATGGAACAGATATAGCGGTGATTATCTAACTCTAACGCGATTTCTTTCCAAGGGAATTTATTACGTTCCTATTATTGGACCCTGGCAAGAGTGTTGTTATTTTACCCCATTCGATCTCTTTCCAAGGGAAATTATTACGTTCCTATTATTGGACCCTGACACAAGTGTTATTGTTTTAACCCCATTCGGATGGATAGGGAATGGATGGGAAAAAGGGCGGGGGGGGGGGCGAGGGGGAGAAAAGGGGGAGGGGGGGGCCAGGGGGAAAGAGAGAGGGGGCACACTTCATCTTTAGAACCACCATAGATTAAGACAAACACCCCTTCACAGATGTTCTAGAGCGTGTATCAGACCTAATAATGAGGCTCATGGATACCTCATTCAACCATCGTTGAACTGTTATTACTATTAGAGGATGGCATTTGCCCAGGGCAGATCATTGTTCAGGCCTTGCGAGAATGTCTTAAGCGAAAAAATCCAGAAGACTTCTTTCTTCTTTCTTATTTTGTCGCCACCAGCATTTTCGGGTATATGTATTTTCTCAAGAATGCGCCACCTGATGTCGGTTGGGGCATGGCGATACTCTATATAATGACTCACTAGGGGAGATGTTAATTTCTTTGTCTTGATCGCAGATTTATGTTCTGTCAGGCGTGTTCTGATCATGCGGGCAGTTTCGCCAACATACCCTTTGTTGCACGGACATAGGATCAAATAGATAACGTTACTTGTCTTGCAGGTCCACAGTTCCTTTGCTGTTATTGTAAAATCATTATGTATCAGAGTGTCTCCTGGAATGATTCCATCGCATGACAGACATGTGCCACATCGAGAAGTACCTTTATAGGCATCAGCACCTGTTATAGACTTTTGTATGAAGGGAATTTTTGCCATTTGGCTATCAAAGCGTGATCTGACTATCAGATCTTTCAGATTCTTATTTCGCCGATGCGCATACATCGGTTTGGCAAGTTTGGGTCTGGCTGGATCTGTATTCAACAGGTGCCAATTGGCATTGATGGTTTGTCTGATAGTAGCATTTAAAGTAGAATGCTTAGTAATGCACACCAACTTAGGTTCTTGGGTTGGTTTGTTCTGTTTGAGAAGACTCTCTCGGTTATAGAACCGGGCTCTCTTGTATGCTTCTCGCACCAGGCGACGTGGATAGCCCCTATCTATGAATTTCTGTTTCATTTTTATGGATTGTTGGTCATAATCCTTTAAGTTTGTGCAATTCCTCCTTACACGCAAGAATTGGGAGAAGGGAATTCCATCTTTTTGACATCTGGGGTGATAGCTAGAGAAATGGAGGAGAGTATTCCTCGCGGTAGGTTTCGTAAATAGATCCACCTCCAATTTATTGGACTGATTTCTGATATATATATCCAGAAATTCAACCTGGGATTCATGGACATGTGAAGTGAACCGCAGGTTGCTATCAGCCATGTTAATCCATTGAAGGAATTCTCGTAGAGTCTGTTCCCCATTGGTCCAGATGAAAAAGATATCATCTATAAACCGGTACCAATGGGAAACAGACTCGTAGAAGGGGGCCATTTCATTGAATATATGGTGAGCCTCAAAAAGGGCCATATATATATTTGCTATGGACGGAGCCATGGCTGCCCCCATGCTCACGCCCTTAGTCTGCTGGTACATATGGTCACCAAACTGGAAAACATTTTCCTTCAATACCAGGTTGAGGCATTCACACATGAATGGTTTATTGCATGGAATACTATGGAGATCGATGAACTACATCGTGGCCTCTACTGCCTCTGTTTGGGGGATGTTACTATACAAAGCCTCAACATCAAGAGTGACTAACAAGTCACTATTGGTGTTGAAGGGAAGATGCTCTATCTTAGCGATGATCGCTCCAGTGTCTTTGATGTACGATGGAGACAAAGATACATATGGTCTCAGAATATTATCTAGGTACTTTGAAAGGGCCTCAGTGGGGGTGCCTATGGTGGATACTATAGGGCGATAGGGTGGATTTGATTGGTCTTTATGCATTTTAGGCATCCCGTAGATACATGCTATCTTTTTTTGTGATGCGTTGAGGAACTCATACTCTTTCTTATTTATTATGTTTTCCTCTAGAGCTTTAGTGGTGATTTTTTGGATTTTGTTAATTACTCTCATGGTAGGGTTGTTTGTTACTTTTGTATAGAAAATGGGGTCATTCAACATCTCTAGCATGTTGGTTTCATACTGTGTTGAATCTATAAGAACAATGCCCCCTCCTTTGTCGCTACTCTTTATAACGACAGATTTATTGTTTTTTAAGCTATTTAGAGAATCATATTCGCTTTTAGATATATTGTACTTGGGTTTTGGAATATATCTGAGAGCTTGTTCCAACTTAGTTATAACTACTTTTTCAAAAATAGCCATTTCTGGGCCTAATTGGTCTAAGTTAGGAGTAAAAGTAGACGGTAAGGCTACAATGTTATTACTTCCCATGTCTACATCATTGTCAGATTTGTCCTGGAAGAATTTTTGGAGTCTTATCTTCCTGAAGAAAGAGTGTAAGTCCTGATGAAGTTCAAATATGTCTACGTTTGCATGGGGGACAAAAGTGAGCCCTTTCGTTAACAGAGATATATCTGATGTTTCCAGATGGTATTTGGACAGGTTAAAAATCGGTATTAGATCCATTGTTTGTGGTATTGTTTGTGGCGTGTTTCTAGGTAATTCTGGTGTTCTAGAGGATGTTGGTGTGTCTGATATTGGCCTCGGGACTGAGGTTGGAACCGAACCCGTGGTCGGCCCCGTCTGGCCCCGCGGTGGCCTAAAAAAGGCTGCCGAGTATTTCTTCCTCCCCGTTGGGGATTATATGGGCCATCTTCCTGATAATTTGAATCTATATCTGAGTCCGGATCGGAGGAATCCGTGAAGTTATTAACTCTAGGTTGATTATAGTTGGCTCCTCCTGAATACTGTTCAGTATTATAATAGTTCTCTGTTAAGTAAGGGTAAGTGCGCTCTAATGTAAAGAACCTTTTATCTTTAGTAAATTTCTCGCCTTTCCTTTTAGAGAGATATTCCGCAAATGACGCAATATCCTTTTTGAGGGCTTCTAGTTGGGTATCTGCATCCTCCATAGTACTAGATCTTTTGATTTTTTCCTCAAGTTCTTCTATTTCTTTTTTTATGTCCGCCACTAACTCCTTAGAAGTTGTTACAATAAGGATCATAAGGTCCCTCGAGCATCTGCTCGCAATCATGCTCCATTTGTGTAGGAAGGCTTTAATGTCTACGAATAACCCAGGGATGTTCCTAATTCGTAGTCCCATGGGTATAATGCCTGATTTCAAATAGTTTAACATAAATTCCCCATGGGCTTCTATTCTTATAAGTTTCTTTCTAAGATTAGACAATTTACCTACATCGCTGTTGTTATGGGTATTGGACATAAAACCTCGACTTGAGGAAACTGAGACCCCAACCAGTGTTTCAAAATCAGCATCTGAAAACCCAAATGTTTCCATTTGTGCCATTGTGATTGAAGGAGTGGGGACAATGAACGTTTAAATATGTACAGCACAGTAAAACTAGGGTAATGCCAGTTTGAGGGGTTTAGAATATATGAGCAATAGCGGTAATGCAGTAACAAAAACTAAAACTAACACCCCACACGGACAGGCCGTGGGTAACACTATGTAAAATAACAGGAGCCCCCTGGTGCAAATAGCAATCCTGGGTCAGGGTAGAAAATAATTGTAAGCAAAAGTTCCCAGGCATACACAAACGTACTAGCAAGTACACATGTAGATAAGATTATCTACAACAACATTAGCCAAACTGCTTTCTCCAATAAAAATTGGTTTTAATTTCTCAGATATTCATAAAAAATTCATATGATAAAAATACATTACAATGTTCAGAGTCAATGCAAACTTCATTGTAACTATACATGATTTGTTAAGATTAAAATTTCGATAAACATTTTAAAAATGATGGTTTCCTGTCGACGCGTTTCGACACGTAAGTTGTGTCTTCCTCAGGACTGTACCATCGGTGTTCTGTAAAAATAATAATCATGGACATTTTTTACTATATGATTCTTTTCCTGGTAAAGCAGTTTGCACTCGTTTATAACATGTTCGTTGTACCGCTAAACATTCTTCCATGGCTATTGATATACCGCATTATTGCTCAAAACATCTGTATACAACCCATTTGACTATGTCTGTTGTCTCTATACATATATGCATCTTCAAGGTGGAACATCAACTTATTTAGAATGCTAATAACAGTGTCAACTTTGGTTATATAACATCATAAAAATAGAGCACAAACATGTCTTATCATTCTTTTACATTATTACCATTTGCCATATACACTTAAAGTTGTTTGGTGACCCTGGTGGTTCGTTGATAGCTTAAGGACAAACTTATTTTGTTAACTTAAAGACACGTTTTTGTCAGGTTAGGCTGGCATAAGTATATACTGTGCTGTATATATACATAAACTGAGTATAGGCATACCCCAAAGGCGTATCAGTCTGCACAGCCGTAGATGTGTTTCTGCCCACTGTGCAGAGTAAACCTCGCGGAAGAGGGTATCCAGCAAGGCACCACAAGGAATGCTTGCTAATTTATTAATGCATATTTGTTATTCAAAAATAAATAAAACATGGAAAATAATAAAAATAATAAATAGCTCATGCGTGTGAGCCAGTCTCTGCCTGTATCACTGGATAACACACATATTAACCCTAAACTATTTTTATCTAGGGCACAGATATTTCAGATACACACGTATATCACGAAAGCCTGTCTCTTCCCTATATTACGCGATTGTTTATTAAATCGTACTTTATACTCACACTTGAAAGTGTCTCACCTTATAGCGTGTCTCAACTAGGCGTTGGTATGTATTGGGTTTCAATTTTCTAAGGGCGAGTTACACAGCGAAGTTACCCAGTCACAGAGATATCAAAGTATTTAATATCTGAAATGGTTTGGACACAAACAGTATCATATAAGTTGATATAATTTCGTTAGGACAGCACATTTATATTACATATTTAACACTAGTGCCTATTACCTCGAATGTGGTGGCATATCTTCATATGACAATATTAAAATACACTTTATCAGGAAGCTGGGGACGCTGTAAACCGCTTGTATTACCGCCCCTAGAGTTAAAACAATTTTTTAGATAATGTAGAGTATGTTTACTTTTCCTTTTTATATTGGACAACATAGCGGTTCTTACCGACTTAACTTCAAAAGACCACGCTTCCTCAAAGGGTTTAGTATTACATGTAGACCAGCAGGGGGATTGACCGACTTGACGGAATGGAAACCGTCCGTTTGGTGGCGGGTAAAATGAAACACCGCTCTGTGCAGACCCCGGTAGCTGTAAAAATGAAATCCTAATCTCAGATACATGGTCTATACATTTACTTGGCCTTATTCTTTAAATTTGGAAAAACAAAGCGGTGCTTACCAACTTAGTACCAAAAACGTCCCAACTGCTCAGAGGGTTAAGTATGGCGTGAGAACAAGCAGGGGGACGGCCAGACTTGACGGAATACAAATCGTCCGTTTGGTAGCGGGTAAGATGAAAGACCGCTCTATGGAGACACCGGCAGCTGTAAAAACGGAGTCCTAATTTTAAAACATGTATATCTCTAGCTTGTCTCTCTTGAATAAACGGGCATGGATCCCGTGTAAATAATTCTTACCGATGCACTCGCAACACTCTAGATGACTAAATGGGGCGGTACAGCGTATACGCAATTCGTCGTGCCGTTGGTCTAACTGTAAGGCAAGGGAAAGAGGGTGTCACCCGGGCGAAGTTCACACTTCACTTGCTTACGAGAGTGGTAAACAATACTGACGCCTATCTGCTCTTACCGTTGTCACCGGTCCGTGAGTCACAAATCTTGTCTTCCCTCATTCGGTCAAGGTTTGAATCTGTTACTTCACGGGCCTTTTATATAACCAGACTAGCTATTGGTGGATGCAGTCCATTTTATTTAAAGGGATATACCGCCCTTCACACAGCTCCGTCCGTTCTCAGCACTAAGTTCATAGCGGGGCAGCGTCACACAAATAAGTGTTTCTCATTCATTTTCTCATGGAACAGATATAGCGGTGATTATCTAACTCTAACGCGATTTCTTTCCAAGGGAATTTATTACGTTCCTATTATTGGACCCTGGCAAGAGTGTTGTTATTTTACCCCATTCGATCTCTTTCCAAGGGAAATTATTACGTTCCTATTATTGGACCCTGACACAAGTGTTATTGTTTTAACCCCATTCGGATGGATAGGGAATGGATGGGAAAAAGGGCGGGGGGGGGGGCGAGGGGGAGAAAAGGGGGAGGGGGGGGCCAGGGGGAAAGAGAGAGGGGGCACACTTCATCTTTAGAACCACCATAGATTAAGACAAACACCCCTTCACAGATGTTCTAGAGCGTGTATCAGACCTAATAATGAGGCTCATGGATACCTCATTCAACCATCGTTGAACTGTTATTACTATTAGAGGATGGCATTTGCCCAGGGCAGATCATTGTTCAGGCCTTGCGAGAATGTCTTAAGCGAAAAAATCCAGAAGACTTCTTTCTTCTTTCTTATTTTGTCGCCACCAGCATTTTCGGGTATATGTATTTTCTCAAGAATGCGCCACCTGATGTCGGTTGGGGCATGGCGATACTCTATATAATGACTCACTAGGGGAGATGTTAATTTCTTTGTCTTGATCGCAGATTTATGTTCTGTCAGGCGTGTTCTGAGAAATTAAAACCAATTTTTATTGGAGAAAGCAGTTTGGCTAATGTTGTTGTAGATAATCTTATCTACATGTGTACTTGCTAGTACGTTTGTGTATGCCTGGGAACTTTTGCTTACAATTATTTTCTACCCTGACCCAGGATTGCTATTTGCACCAGGGGGCTCCTGTTATTTTACATAGTGTTACCCACGGCCTGTCCGTGTGGGGTGTTAGTTTTAGTTTTTGTTACTGCATTACCGCTATTGCTCATATATTCTAAACCCCTCAAACTGGCATTACCCTAGTTTTACTGTGCTGTACATATTTAAACGTTCATTGTCCCCACTCCTTCAATCACAATGGCACAAATGGAAACATTTGGGTTTTCAGATGCTGATTTTGAAACACTGGTTGGGGTCTCAGTTTCCTCAAGTCGAGGTTTTATGTCCAATACCCATAACAACAGCGATGTAGGTAAATTGTCTAATCTTAGAAAGAAACTTATAAGAATAGAAGCCCATGGGGAATTTATGTTAAACTATTTGAAATCAGGCATTATACCCATGGGACTACGAATTAGGAACATCCCTGGGTTATTCGTAGACATTAAAGCCTTCCTACACAAATGGAGCATGATTGCGAGCAGATGCTCGAGGGACCTTATGATCCTTATTGTAACAACTTCTAAGGAGTTAGTGGCGGACATAAAAAAAGAAATAGAAGAACTTGAGGAAAAAATCAAAAGATCTAGTACTATGGAGGATGCAGATACCCAACTAGAAGCCCTCAAAAAGGATATTGCGTCATTTGCGGAATATCTCTCTAAAAGGAAAGGCGAGAAATTTACTAAAGATAAAAGGTTCTTTACATTAGAGCGCACTTACCCTTACTTAACAGAGAACTATTATAATACTGAACAGTATTCAGGAGGAGCCAACTATAATCAACCTAGAGTTAATAACTTCACGGATTCCTCCGATCCGGACTCAGATATAGATTCAAATTATCAGGAAGATGGCCCATATAATCCCCAACGGGGAGGAAGAAATACTCGGCAGCCTTTTTTAGGCCACCGCGGGGCCAGACGGGGCCGACCACGGGTTCGGTTCCAACCTCAGTCCCGAGGCCAATATCAGACACACCAACATCCTCTAGAACACCAGAATTACCTAGAAACACGCCACAAACAATACCACAAACAATGGATCTAATACCGATTTTTAACCTGTCCAAATACCATCTGGAAACATCAGATATATCTCTGTTAACGAAAGGGCTCACTTTTGTCCCCCATGCAAACGTAGACATATTTGAACTTCATCAGGACTTACACTCTTTCTTCAGGAAGATAAGACTCCAAAAATTCTTCCAGGACAAATCTGACAATGATGTAGACATGGGAAGTAATAACATTGTAGCCTTACCGTCTACTTTTACTCCTAACTTAGACCAATTAGGCCCAGAAATGGCTATTTTTGAAAAAGTAGTTATAACTAAGTTGGAACAAGCTCTCAGATATATTCCAAAACCCAAGTACAATATATCTAAAAGCGAATATGATTCTCTAAATAGCTTAAAAAACAATAAATCTGTCGTTATAAAGAGTAGCGACAAAGGAGGGGGCATTGTTCTTATAGATTCAACACAGTATGAAACCAACATGCTAGAGATGTTGAATGACCCCATTTTCTATACAAAAGTAACAAACAACCCTACCATGAGAGTAATTAACAAAATCCAAAAAATCACCACTAAAGCTCTAGAGGAAAACATAATAAATAAGAAAGAGTATGAGTTCCTCAACGCATCACAAAAAAAGATAGCATGTATCTACGGGATGCCTAAAATGCATAAAGACCAATCAAATCCACCCTATCGCCCTATAGTATCCACCATAGGCACCCCCACTGAGGCCCTTTCAAAGTACCTAGATAATATTCTGAGACCATATGTATCTTTGTCTCCATCGTACATCAAAGACACTGGAGCGATCATCGCTAAGATAGAGCATCTTCCCTTCAACACCAATAGTGACTTGTTAGTCACTCTTGATGTTGAGGCTTTGTATAGTAACATCCCCCAAACAGAGGCAGTAGAGGCCACGATGTGGTTCATCGATCTCCATAGTATTCCATGCAATAAACCATTCATGTGTGAATGCCTCAACCTGGTATTGAAGGAAAATGTTTTCCAGTTTGGTGACCATATGTACCAGCAGACTAAGGGCGTGAGCATGGGGGCAGCCATGGCTCCGTCCATAGCAAATATATATATGGCCCTTTTTGAGGCTCACCATATATTCAATGAAATGGCCCCCTTCTACGAGTCTGTTTCCCATTGGTACCGGTTTATAGATGATATCTTTTTCATCTGGACCAATGGGGAACAGACTCTACGAGAATTCCTTCAATGGATTAACATGGCTGATAGCAACCTGCGGTTCACTTCACATGTCCATGAATCCCAGGTTGAATTTCTGGATATATATATCAGAAATCAGTCCAATAAATTGGAGGTGGATCTATTTACGAAACCTACCGCGAGGAATACTCTCCTCCATTTCTCTAGCTATCACCCCAGATGTCAAAAAGATGGAATTCCCTTCTCCCAATTCTTGCGTGTAAGGAGGAATTGCACAAACTTAAAGGATTATGACCAACAATCCATAAAAATGAAACAGAAATTCATAGATAGGGGCTATCCACGTCGCCTGGTGCGAGAAGCATACAAGAGAGCCCGGTTCTATAACCGAGAGAGTCTTCTCAAACAGAACAAACCAACCCAAGAACCTAAGTTGGTGTGCATTACTAAGCATTCTACTTTAAATGCTACTATCAGACAAACCATCAATGCCAATTGGCACCTGTTGAATACAGATCCAGCCAGACCCAAACTTGCCAAACCGATGTATGCGCATCGGCGAAATAAGAATCTGAAAGATCTGATAGTCAGATCACGCTTTGATAGCCAAATGGCAAAAATTCCCTTCATACAAAAGTCTATAACAGGTGCTGATGCCTATAAAGGTACTTCTCGATGTGGCACATGTCTGTCATGCGATGGAATCATTCCAGGAGACACTCTGATACATAATGATTTTACAATAACAGCAAAGGAACTGTGGACCTGCAAGACAAGTAACGTTATCTATTTGATCCTATGTCCGTGCAACAAAGGGTATGTTGGCGAAACTGCCCGCATGATCAGAACACGCCTGACAGAACATAAATCTGCGATCAAGACAAAGAAATTAACATCTCCCCTAGTGAGTCATTATATAGAGTATCGCCATGCCCCAACCGACATCAGGTGGCGCATTCTTGAGAAAATACATATACCCGAAAATGCTGGTGGCGACAAAATAAGAAAGAAGAAAGAAGTCTTCTGGATTTTTTCGCTTAAGACATTCTCGCAAGGCCTGAACAATGATCTGCCCTGGGCAAATGCCATCCTCTAATAGTAATAACAGTTCAACGATGGTTGAATGAGGTATCCATGAGCCTCATTATTAGGTCTGATACACGCTCTAGAACATCTGTGAAGGGGTGTTTGTCTTAATCTATGGTGGTTCTAAAGATGAAGTGTGCCCCCTCTCTCTTTCCCCCTGGCCCCCCCCTCCCCCTTTTCTCCCCCTCGCCCCCCCCCCCGCCCTTTTTCCCATCCATTCCCTATCCATCCGAATGGGGTTAAAACAATAACACTTGTGTCAGGGTCCAATAATAGGAACGTAATAATTTCCCTTGGAAAGAGATCGAATGGGGTAAAATAACAACACTCTTGCCAGGGTCCAATAATAGGAACGTAATAAATTCCCTTGGAAAGAAATCGCGTTAGAGTTAGATAATCACCGCTATATCTGTTCCATGAGAAAATGAATGAGAAACACTTATTTGTGTGACGCTGCCCCGCTATGAACTTAGTGCTGAGAACGGACGGAGCTGTGTGAAGGGCGGTATATCCCTTTAAATAAAATGGACTGCATCCACCAATAGCTAGTCTGGTTATATAAAAGGCCCGTGAAGTAACAGATTCAAACCTTGACCGAATGAGGGAAGACAAGATTTGTGACTCACGGACCGGTGACAACGGTAAGAGCAGATAGGCGTCAGTATTGTTTACCACTCTCGTAAGCAAGTGAAGTGTGAACTTCGCCCGGGTGACACCCTCTTTCCCTTGCCTTACAGTTAGACCAACGGCACGACGAATTGCGTATACGCTGTACCGCCCCATTTAGTCATCTAGAGTGTTGCGAGTGCATCGGTAAGAATTATTTACACGGGATCCATGCCCGTTTATTCAAGAGAGACAAGCTAGAGATATACATGTTTTAAAATTAGGACTCCGTTTTTACAGCTGCCGGCGTCTCCATAGAGCGGTCTTTCATCTTACCCGCTACCAAACGGACGATTTGTATTCCGTCAAGTCTGGCCGTCCCCCTGCTTGTTCTCACGCCATACTTAACCCTCTGAGCAGTTGGGACGTTTTTGGTACTAAGTTGGTAAGCACCGCTTTGTTTTTCCAAATTTAAAGAATAAGGCCAAGTAAATGTATAGACCATGTATCTGAGATTAGGATTTCATTTTTACAGCTACCGGGGTCTGCACAGAGCGGTGTTTCATTTTACCCGCCACCAAACGGACGGTTTCCATTCCGTCAAGTCGGTCAATCCCCCTGCTGGTCTACATGTAATACTAAACCCTTTGAGGAAGCGTGGTCTTTTGAAGTTAAGTCGGTAAGAACCGCTATGTTGTCCAATATAAAAAGGAAAAGTAAACATACTCTACATTATCTAAAAAATTGTTTTAACTCTAGGGGCGGTAATACAAGCGGTTTACAGCGTCCCCAGCTTCCTGATAAAGTGTATTTTAATATTGTCATATGAAGATATGCCACCACATTCGAGGTAATAGGCACTAGTGTTAAATATGTAATATAAATGTGCTGTCCTAACGAAATTATATCAACTTATATGATACTGTTTGTGTCCAAACCATTTCAGATATTAAATACTTTGATATCTCTGTGACTGGGTAACTTCGCTGTGTAACTCGCCCTTAGAAAATTGAAACCCAATACATACCAACGCCTAGTTGAGACACGCTATAAGGTGAGACACTTTCAAGTGTGAGTATAAAGTACGATTTAATAAACAATCGCGTAATATAGGGAAGAGACAGGCTTTCGTGATATACGTGTGTATCTGAAATATCTGTGCCCTAGATAAAAATAGTTTAGGGTTAATATGTGTGTTATCCAGTGATACAGGCAGAGACTGGCTCACACGCATGAGCTATTTATTATTTTTATTATTTTCCATGTTTTATTTATTTTTGAATAACAAATATGCATTAATAAATTAGCAAGCATTCCTTGTGGTGCCTTGCTGGATACCCTCTTCCGCGAGGTTTACTCTGCACAGTGGGCAGAAACACATCTACGGCTGTGCAGACTGATACGCCTTTGGGGTATGCCTATACTCAGTTTATGTATATATACAGCACAGTATATACTTATGCCAGCCTAACCTGACAAAAACGTGTCTTTAAGTTAACAAAATAAGTTTGTCCTTAAGCTATCAACGAACCACCAGGGTCACCAAACAACTTTAAGTGTATATGGCAAATGGTAATAATGTAAAAGAATGATAAGACATGTTTGTGCTCTATTTTTATGATGTTATATAACCAAAGTTGACACTGTTATTAGCATTCTAAATAAGTTGATGTTCCACCTTGAAGATGCATATATGTATAGAGACAACAGACATAGTCAAATGGGTTGTATACAGATGTTTTGAGCAATAATGCGGTATATCAATAGCCATGGAAGAATGTTTAGCGGTACAACGAACATGTTATAAACGAGTGCAAACTGCTTTACCAGGAAAAGAATCATATAGTAAAAAATGTCCATGATTATTATTTTTACAGAACACCGATGGTACAGTCCTGAGGAAGACACAACTTACGTGTCGAAACGCGTCGACAGGAAACCATCATTTTTAAAATGTTTATCGAAATTTTAATCTTAACAAATCATGTATAGTTACAATGAAGTTTGCATTGACTCTGAACATTGTAATGTATTTTTATCATATGAATTTTTTATGAATATCTGAGAAATTAAAACCAATTTTTATTGGAGAAAGCAGTTTGGCTAATGTTGTTGTAGATAATCTTATCTACATGTGTACTTGCTAGTACGTTTGTGTATGCCTGGGAACTTTTGCTTACAATTATTTTCTACCCTGACCCAGGATTGCTATTTGCACCAGGGGGCTCCTGTTATTTTACATAGTGTTACCCACGGCCTGTCCGTGTGGGGTGTTAGTTTTAGTTTTTGTTACTGCATTACCGCTATTGCTCATATATTCTAAACCCCTCAAACTGGCATTACCCTAGTTTTACTGTGCTGTACATATTTAAACGTTCATTGTCCCCACTCCTTCAATCACAATGGCACAAATGGAAACATTTGGGTTTTCAGATGCTGATTTTGAAACACTGGTTGGGGTCTCAGTTTCCTCAAGTCGAGGTTTTATGTCCAATACCCATAACAACAGCGATGTAGGTAAATTGTCTAATCTTAGAAAGAAACTTATAAGAATAGAAGCCCATGGGGAATTTATGTTAAACTATTTGAAATCAGGCATTATACCCATGGGACTACGAATTAGGAACATCCCTGGGTTATTCGTAGACATTAAAGCCTTCCTACACAAATGGAGCATGATTGCGAGCAGATGCTCGAGGGACCTTATGATCCTTATTGTAACAACTTCTAAGGAGTTAGTGGCGGACATAAAAAAAGAAATAGAAGAACTTGAGGAAAAAATCAAAAGATCTAGTACTATGGAGGATGCAGATACCCAACTAGAAGCCCTCAAAAAGGATATTGCGTCATTTGCGGAATATCTCTCTAAAAGGAAAGGCGAGAAATTTACTAAAGATAAAAGGTTCTTTACATTAGAGCGCACTTACCCTTACTTAACAGAGAACTATTATAATACTGAACAGTATTCAGGAGGAGCCAACTATAATCAACCTAGAGTTAATAACTTCACGGATTCCTCCGATCCGGACTCAGATATAGATTCAAATTATCAGGAAGATGGCCCATATAATCCCCAACGGGGAGGAAGAAATACTCGGCAGCCTTTTTTAGGCCACCGCGGGGCCAGACGGGGCCGACCACGGGTTCGGTTCCAACCTCAGTCCCGAGGCCAATATCAGACACACCAACATCCTCTAGAACACCAGAATTACCTAGAAACACGCCACAAACAATACCACAAACAATGGATCTAATACCGATTTTTAACCTGTCCAAATACCATCTGGAAACATCAGATATATCTCTGTTAACGAAAGGGCTCACTTTTGTCCCCCATGCAAACGTAGACATATTTGAACTTCATCAGGACTTACACTCTTTCTTCAGGAAGATAAGACTCCAAAAATTCTTCCAGGACAAATCTGACAATGATGTAGACATGGGAAGTAATAACATTGTAGCCTTACCGTCTACTTTTACTCCTAACTTAGACCAATTAGGCCCAGAAATGGCTATTTTTGAAAAAGTAGTTATAACTAAGTTGGAACAAGCTCTCAGATATATTCCAAAACCCAAGTACAATATATCTAAAAGCGAATATGATTCTCTAAATAGCTTAAAAAACAATAAATCTGTCGTTATAAAGAGTAGCGACAAAGGAGGGGGCATTGTTCTTATAGATTCAACACAGTATGAAACCAACATGCTAGAGATGTTGAATGACCCCATTTTCTATACAAAAGTAACAAACAACCCTACCATGAGAGTAATTAACAAAATCCAAAAAATCACCACTAAAGCTCTAGAGGAAAACATAATAAATAAGAAAGAGTATGAGTTCCTCAACGCATCACAAAAAAAGATAGCATGTATCTACGGGATGCCTAAAATGCATAAAGACCAATCAAATCCACCCTATCGCCCTATAGTATCCACCATAGGCACCCCCACTGAGGCCCTTTCAAAGTACCTAGATAATATTCTGAGACCATATGTATCTTTGTCTCCATCGTACATCAAAGACACTGGAGCGATCATCGCTAAGATAGAGCATCTTCCCTTCAACACCAATAGTGACTTGTTAGTCACTCTTGATGTTGAGGCTTTGTATAGTAACATCCCCCAAACAGAGGCAGTAGAGGCCACGATGTGGTTCATCGATCTCCATAGTATTCCATGCAATAAACCATTCATGTGTGAATGCCTCAACCTGGTATTGAAGGAAAATGTTTTCCAGTTTGGTGACCATATGTACCAGCAGACTAAGGGCGTGAGCATGGGGGCAGCCATGGCTCCGTCCATAGCAAATATATATATGGCCCTTTTTGAGGCTCACCATATATTCAATGAAATGGCCCCCTTCTACGAGTCTGTTTCCCATTGGTACCGGTTTATAGATGATATCTTTTTCATCTGGACCAATGGGGAACAGACTCTACGAGAATTCCTTCAATGGATTAACATGGCTGATAGCAACCTGCGGTTCACTTCACATGTCCATGAATCCCAGGTTGAATTTCTGGATATATATATCAGAAATCAGTCCAATAAATTGGAGGTGGATCTATTTACGAAACCTACCGCGAGGAATACTCTCCTCCATTTCTCTAGCTATCACCCCAGATGTCAAAAAGATGGAATTCCCTTCTCCCAATTCTTGCGTGTAAGGAGGAATTGCACAAACTTAAAGGATTATGACCAACAATCCATAAAAATGAAACAGAAATTCATAGATAGGGGCTATCCACGTCGCCTGGTGCGAGAAGCATACAAGAGAGCCCGGTTCTATAACCGAGAGAGTCTTCTCAAACAGAACAAACCAACCCAAGAACCTAAGTTGGTGTGCATTACTAAGCATTCTACTTTAAATGCTACTATCAGACAAACCATCAATGCCAATTGGCACCTGTTGAATACAGATCCAGCCAGACCCAAACTTGCCAAACCGATGTATGCGCATCGGCGAAATAAGAATCTGAAAGATCTGATAGTCAGATCACGCTTTGATAGCCAAATGGCAAAAATTCCCTTCATACAAAAGTCTATAACAGGTGCTGATGCCTATAAAGGTACTTCTCGATGTGGCACATGTCTGTCATGCGATGGAATCATTCCAGGAGACACTCTGATACATAATGATTTTACAATAACAGCAAAGGAACTGTGGACCTGCAAGACAAGTAACGTTATCTATTTGATCCTATGTCCGTGCAACAAAGGGTATGTTGGCGAAACTGCCCGCATGATCAGAACACGCCTGACAGAACATAAATCTGCGATCAAGACAAAGAAATTAACATCTCCCCTAGTGAGTCATTATATAGAGTATCGCCATGCCCCAACCGACATCAGGTGGCGCATTCTTGAGAAAATACATATACCCGAAAATGCTGGTGGCGACAAAATAAGAAAGAAGAAAGAAGTCTTCTGGATTTTTTCGCTTAAGACATTCTCGCAAGGCCTGAACAATGATCTGCCCTGGGCAAATGCCATCCTCTAATAGTAATAACAGTTCAACGATGGTTGAATGAGGTATCCATGAGCCTCATTATTAGGTCTGATACACGCTCTAGAACATCTGTGAAGGGGTGTTTGTCTTAATCTATGGTGGTTCTAAAGATGAAGTGTGCCCCCTCTCTCTTTCCCCCTGGCCCCCCCCTCCCCCTTTTCTCCCCCTCGCCCCCCCCCCCGCCCTTTTTCCCATCCATTCCCTATCCATCCGAATGGGGTTAAAACAATAACACTTGTGTCAGGGTCCAATAATAGGAACGTAATAATTTCCCTTGGAAAGAGATCGAATGGGGTAAAATAACAACACTCTTGCCAGGGTCCAATAATAGGAACGTAATAAATTCCCTTGGAAAGAAATCGCGTTAGAGTTAGATAATCACCGCTATATCTGTTCCATGAGAAAATGAATGAGAAACACTTATTTGTGTGACGCTGCCCCGCTATGAACTTAGTGCTGAGAACGGACGGAGCTGTGTGAAGGGCGGTATATCCCTTTAAATAAAATGGACTGCATCCACCAATAGCTAGTCTGGTTATATAAAAGGCCCGTGAAGTAACAGATTCAAACCTTGACCGAATGAGGGAAGACAAGATTTGTGACTCACGGACCGGTGACAACGGTAAGAGCAGATAGGCGTCAGTATTGTTTACCACTCTCGTAAGCAAGTGAAGTGTGAACTTCGCCCGGGTGACACCCTCTTTCCCTTGCCTTACAGTTAGACCAACGGCACGACGAATTGCGTATACGCTGTACCGCCCCATTTAGTCATCTAGAGTGTTGCGAGTGCATCGGTAAGAATTATTTACACGGGATCCATGCCCGTTTATTCAAGAGAGACAAGCTAGAGATATACATGTTTTAAAATTAGGACTCCGTTTTTACAGCTGCCGGTGTCTCCATAGAGCGGTCTTTCATCTTACCCGCTACCAAACGGACGATTTGTATTCCGTCAAGTCTGGCCGTCCCCCTGCTTGTTCTCACGCCATACTTAACCCTCTGAGCAGTTGGGACGTTTTTGGTACTAAGTTGGTAAGCACCGCTTTGTTTTTCCAAATTTAAAGAATAAGGCCAAGTAAATGTATAGACCATGTATCTGAGATTAGGATTTCATTTTTACAGCTACCGGGGTCTGCACAGAGCGGTGTTTCATTTTACCCGCCACCAAACGGACGGTTTCCATTCCGTCAAGTCGGTCAATCCCCCTGCTGGTCTACATGTAATACTAAACCCTTTGAGGAAGCGTGGTCTTTTGAAGTTAAGTCGGTAAGAACCGCTATGTTGTCCAATATAAAAAGGAAAAGTAAACATACTCTACATTATCTAAAAAATTGTTTTAACTCTAGGGGCGGTAATACAAGCGGTTTACAGCGTCCCCAGCTTCCTGATAAAGTGTATTTTAATATTGTCATATGAAGATATGCCACCACATTCGAGGTAATAGGCACTAGTGTTAAATATGTAATATAAATGTGCTGTCCTAACGAAATTATATCAACTTATATGATACTGTTTGTGTCCAAACCATTTCAGATATTAAATACTTTGATATCTCTGTGACTGGGTAACTTCGCTGTGTAACTCGCCCTTAGAAAATTGAAACCCAATACATACCAACGCCTAGTTGAGACACGCTATAAGGTGAGACACTTTCAAGTGTGAGTATAAAGTACGATTTAATAAACAATCGCGTAATATAGGGAAGAGACAGGCTTTCGTGATATACGTGTGTATCTGAAATATCTGTGCCCTAGATAAAAATAGTTTAGGGTTAATATGTGTGTTATCCAGTGATACAGGCAGAGACTGGCTCACACGCATGAGCTATTTATTATTTTTATTATTTTCCATGTTTTATTTATTTTTGAATAACAAATATGCATTAATAAATTAGCAAGCATTCCTTGTGGTGCCTTGCTGGATACCCTCTTCCGCGAGGTTTACTCTGCACAGTGGGCAGAAACACATCTACGGCTGTGCAGACTGATACGCCTTTGGGGTATGCCTATACTCAGTTTATGTATATATACAGCACAGTATATACTTATGCCAGCCTAACCTGACAAAAACGTGTCTTTAAGTTAACAAAATAAGTTTGTCCTTAAGCTATCAACGAACCACCAGGGTCACCAAACAACTTTAAGTGTATATGGCAAATGGTAATAATGTAAAAGAATGATAAGACATGTTTGTGCTCTATTTTTATGATGTTATATAACCAAAGTTGACACTGTTATTAGCATTCTAAATAAGTTGATGTTCCACCTTGAAGATGCATATATGTATAGAGACAACAGACATAGTCAAATGGGTTGTATACAGATGTTTTGAGCAATAATGCGGTATATCAATAGCCATGGAAGAATGTTTAGCGGTACAACGAACATGTTATAAACGAGTGCAAACTGCTTTACCAGGAAAAGAATCATATAGTAAAAAATGTCCATGATTATTATTTTTACAGAACACCGATGGTACAGTCCTGAGGAAGACACAACTTACGTGTCGAAACGCGTCGACAGGAAACCATCATTTTTAAAATGTTTATCGAAATTTTAATCTTAACAAATCATGTATAGTTACAATGAAGTTTGCATTGACTCTGAACATTGTAATGTATTTTTATCATATGAATTTTTTATGAATATCTGAGAAATTAAAACCAATTTTTATTGGAGAAAGCAGTTTGGCTAATGTTGTTGTAGATAATCTTATCTACATGTGTACTTGCTAGTACGTTTGTGTATGCCTGGGAACTTTTGCTTACAATTATCAAGATGGCTCTGGACAGACTTGCACGTATCATACTACTCCAGCAGTTGCTCAAACGAGAGACAAATGGGTTATGCAGGTCAGCCATTGAAAACTGTGCATGACTAGACAAACGGCTGAAACACAATTCAGGATATGAGCTACCAGAGCCAAGAAAGAGGATAAGTAAAAGAGACCCGCAAAGGCGTTCCAGAGCCCTGGGACAAGGCTCTGCCTTAGGAATTTGCTCAGTGTGAACGAAATATTTTTGTAAGGCTACGTAACCTGGATCAGAAATTGTAAGGGGAAAGGGTACCAACTGGTAGATAAGCGCATGCCAATAGCATGCAAACTCCATTTTAATAGCTAATGAAGTAAGGACACTTCACAAAAATAATTATGTGAGGACCAGGCTCTAACCAATTTACTAATTAGAACTAGGTTAGGCAAGATTTGAAAAAAATGCCCAGCCAGCAAAACTTACAGCCACGCAGAACAAGGGAATAAAGTGAATGGCTTTAAGCTTATAGACACAGCCTGGATGTAGATAAAAGACCGTTCTAGACTAGTGTCTTCACAAAAATACCAAAGTAAACTGCACCCTTGTGAAAATACAGATTAAAACTCAAACCTCAAAGTATTTTTCTCCTCCTTTTCCACTGCCTTCTCCCAATTCTCCTCTTTTCTCAAACGTATCCTTTCTGTTCCTCTGAATCTCCCAAGATCCTCCTCCTCCCCCATCTCTTCCACTTGTTCTCCTCCCATTCTTTTGTTCCTTTTCCCATTTCTCTCGGTCTTCCTCTCAAACCTCCTCCTGTTCCTTCACCTCTACCACCCCTACAACCCCTAATCCAAAAAAACACAATTCATTTGGCTCCTCCTTCATTAAATGTCATCTCATATTGGTAGGAGGACTCCTGCCATGGTAAAAAAATCACACTGTATGCAAAAAGGTTCTCCCAAAGATATGACAGCATTGAGTAGCGCCAATGAAGCCTGGACATTAGACAATGCTCCCTCGTGCATCTGTTTTGCGAACATTGAATACATACAGCATAGCATGCCTTGATTAAAAATAAGAGCGGTACCTGCAAACACAACAATGATGGACAGAATGTGGATCAATGTCACACATTCACCCCAGTCCAAAGATCTGGGCCCAAATCCATCGTTTTTCCACTCCACACCACCCTGGGTTAGACAATGGCGATATGCAAATCAGCGCTGACCCTGTGCAACATGGGAACAGTCCAGTCCGAACTACAAAAGCCATGTCCTTCCCAGAACGGAAACAAGCCCAGATCTTTTGACTGGGGTGAATGTGTGACATTGATCCACATTCTGTCCATCACTGTTGTGTTTGCAATTACCGCTCTAAGTGTACTGGGGATGCTCAGACGTGAGTCCCAGGCACTCCACACCACTGGAGTCAAGCTAGCCGGGCTGATGAGAGGTGTTACCTCGAAACCGGGCCGGTCCTCGGATGCTTGTTTCCGTTCTGGGAAGGACATGGCTTTTGTAGTTCGGACTGGACTGTTCCCATGGGGCACAGGGTCAGCGCTGATTTGCATATCGCCATTGTCTAACCCAGGGTGGTGTGGAGTGGAAAAACGATGGATTTGGGCCCAGATCTTTTGACGGGGGTGAATGTGTGACATTGATCCACATTCTGTCCATCACTGTTGTGTTTGCAATTGATTAAAAATAAGACCTTTTTTTGTTAAAGTACATTCAGAGTGGAAAGGTGGCTTTTAACAGGAGACAGGCTTTGGCAAGTCAATAGGTCCACCTTTGTGTGCGTTACCACCAGTTGTGGTAGAAAAAAAATGTCATAATGAAGTAACACTTATGAAAATATGAAAGAAGGGAGATGGGTCTTTGCCTGAATAGTCTGTAGTGCACCGTGGAGAAGATGGTTATGAAAATGATTCTGAAGGTGAAGTTTGCATTGAAAGTGGAGAACACACGTCCACTTAGCAAAATATTGAAGGTATTTTGTTTTTTAAAGTACCACTATTTTTTATGCACCTTTATAAAAAAAAGAGCCAATGAGGTGCACATCTCTACTTTGTGATAACAAAAACTAAAAATCCAGTGTTCTGACTGCAGCAAACAAATGTAAAAGGAAATTAACCTTCAAGGGTAATTAATAAATGGCACTTCATAACAGGTTAAGGCATCCATACAGTAAGTACAAGATGGCGTTTCATCAAAGTAAACACATCAGAGAACACACTGGTTCTGGTCTAAAAAAAAAAACTAAAAAAAGGATAGATGGATACTTGAGCGCCATCACCAAAACCTAATAGGAATACAAATGGGACAAAGTAACCATCCTTCAAATGCCCCGGTGCTGAGGGACAGCTTAGCCATGCAATGGCAAACCATGAAAAACATGCATGGCATACGAGGAGTGGCCTCAAGGCCGTTCTTTTACTTCTTACTGTACTTTTTTTGAATAGTGGAAACTGAAGAAACAATTGCATTTTTAAGAGAAGGTAATCAAACCACTACCACGGATATGAAGAGCTATCGTTTACTAGATATTAAGTGCCAGGATCCTGTAGGCACTTTGTGACTTACCTAGCATGGAGGCCGTTGTTTTCTGGCATGTTCCACATCTTTGGTGTGAAGTTAACCAACTGGTTGGTGGCCTTCAGGATTGCCAGCCATTCGATATCATACTCTAGTTTGTCTTCTGGTTTACTAGGGTCATGATCGAGGTCTACCACCTATGTGAGACACAGTGGCAGAAGCCACGATTACATTTCAACCATAAATATCAAAAGTGGCAACTCAAAGAATATTAGAACAAATAACATGCAGTCACATGCACAGAGCAGAATTCACATATGAATTATAGGTTGAGTGATCACACAGTACCTGCAGGAAATCTCGGTGTGGCAGGCATTTGTCCAAAGCTAAAAACTTAGTAGATTTTGGAAGTTCATTACCATTGTTGGTCTGAAAATAGAAAACACAGAATTAAATAACTTACAAACCTTTACCCATATGTTTACTTAAACCATCATTCTGGTCTCACTTAAAGGCATAGACAGGCTTGATTAGATAGTACTCCCATATGCCACAGGAAAAGAAAATATTTGACTCAAGTAGAGGTTTAGATATTTACGTCAAGGATGTACAGTAATCATGGCACTTAACAAGTTACCTATACATATACCACGGTTTCTTAATTCCAAATGTTTGTTCTAATACAATTGCACTACCATGCCACATTATCTCCTTTCCCCTGTAGAAGTACATTTCTAGGTGCCCTTTGATCAGCACGTGGAACCAAACATATTTTGCAAGGATATATTATCTGTTCTAGCACCCTTCAAAATATGCTGGAACAGCAGCCAATGAGGTACAATCTACCAATCCAGATTTGTTTCTTGTACTCCAAATATTACCGTTTTCAAGATCAAATGTAAGGCCACTACAGTGACTAATTTTGGATACAGAGGTCAAATAGTTGAACTCTGAGCATAAGCATTTCTGTTGACATGCTACAAGGAACTCACACGGCGTATGCATAATATAGAAACAAGGAATTTTTTGCACAGTTCGACAAAGGGAATTTTAGCTCTTTTAGGATTTTTCACTACTATTTTGAGGTTGTGGGACTGGGAGGATACGAGGTGGGGGAGTGGGGGAATAGCAATAAAGAAATTTTATCTGGGGAGCCACAATACATCTAGTTCCTAACAAAGACAATATCACACACAAACTTAGTGATGGGCTACCATGCCACCCACTCCTTACTGCTCATGCAAAGCGCAGCAATGTCAATACAAGCATATTTCGTGGATGTGATAAGTTTTAATGCAATAAGAATGTGGGACAAACAAAATGGTTGGAGAGGGTTTTTCGTGGATGAAATTTGCTGTTAAACTACAGAAAATGTTCATACCCAATTGGGTCTTAAAAAGATTGTAAATCAGCGCCAACATCCACAAGCCATGTTTTGAGTTTCCACTATATGAAATATAACTGGTCTATTACTCAAAAGTATTCAATACCTGGGATAGATTATTCTTACATTTTAAATCAAGTAATAGGCAAAACATTCTATTTTGGCAAGTAAACCAGGAATTAATCAAACAAACTTAGATTATATATTTTAATAATAAATATATCTTGAAAATTTGATTTGAGAGTGAAATTGCTAAAAAGTATTATATTATCACGCAGGTAGTTATAAATTGCAATGCTTACCCAGTAATGGGCCTCACAGTACTATTAAGGAACAATACATTTTAACCTGTAGCTATACAGGAAATATTATGACTAGAACAAGGTTTCAAAGTTCTTCTGAAATTTCAGATGGTTTGTACTGCATCTTTCCAGGGGAAGAAGCCCATGCCTTCTCATTTCTTATATTTTAATTTGGGATGTCAAAGATCAAGGAAGATCACAGATGGTATTTACTGAAGTGCTATTTCAGGAATTTGAAACCCCGTCCTTAATCTATTTTGTACATGATGAAGATCACCGTAAAATGGATCCTTTGCTGGATAGGTAACCAGTACAGTTGTCAAAGTGAACCGGAAACATGGCTAAATGTCCTAAGGCCTAAGAGTTCTGGCTGAGGCATTCTGAATGCTTTGCAACCTCAGACTTTTTTTTTTCCAGCAGTCCTGTAAAGATCAAATTTCTAAACCTGGTGTAGAAACAAACACAAGTGTCTGTGGAAACAACAGAAACAAGGACAGGGACACTCCAAGAACACTCAGGTGATAAAACACACCTAAAAAATGAAATATTCTGTACCTCTGTGAAATGACATTAGCGCTCCCTAAATTAGAAGACTCATCAAAGGGAGTGCCAAGGACTTGAGTGCTACATTTCATACATTGTTTGAGGCACCAAATGAATCCTATCATCTTTTCATAAAGGCTCAGTGAAGGAATGTCAAGGAAGCTTATTTAAGTAAAGTTTTCAAGGTAGAATGTGGATTACCTGATGTTGCATGAAAGCTGCAAATTTAACATGTAGATGCGCAGCAAACCAAAAGGTGGGCTTTAAGTGCTGCAGGAGCTCAGATGCGGCAGGACTGCCCAAGGTGTTAGACTCCACTTCTTGGCGCAGAAAGGACTTCATCTTGAACAGTTGCTTTTTGTTACCGTAATGATAGATGCTCCTAGGCCAGTCATGCGACAGGAAGATGTCCATAGGCTGCTTCAGCTTAGATTACAAAACCGTGAAAGTTTGGTGGGAAGACAAGCTAAGGCTTTCCATGAGAAAACATCACATCAGAAGATATGTACAAGACAATCAAAACCAACCAACTAACCCTCAACTTGCAACCAGTCACATAACACCGCTGGTTATTAAAAAGAAGAAACAGAGCACATGTAAAAAGAATTACTAAAACCTTGACAGTGAAAGCAGCCCAGGAAAACCAACACATTGATCTGGTCCATTCTTTAGCCCACAACAGCACAAGAGACAATTGCATGCTCTCAAAAGTCCAAATCATTTTTTCAATACCATTCAGTGGGTGTCTTCATCCTAGGTGTTCGACAAGCATATGTTACTCAACAAACTCTGCTGGGATTATGTTCTAGGCCTTAGAGGTTACTCTTTGAAATAGAACTTCAGCATAACGTGACAATCTCATTCGAGGTAGTTACAGACACTCCCATCAGTCCTGTACTTTCCCCCTTTAATTAATTGACTCGATTGATTAAGGTCTAATCAGTTCAATGGAAGCACAACAGGACTCCAAAACAAATTGCATTAGACTATCACACGTCAAGGAATGGAAATATTGTCTGTAATGTGGGAAAAAGAGAACAAGCACTGGGTTGCGGTGCTACTGTTAATTTTATGCTACAATTGTATCACAACAATATTACTGGCTTTGATATGCACCACACATGTTTGTCAAAAATATATCTTTATTTTATCTTCTATATTTTTTCAAAATAGAGGATCTATATTTATATATTTTTCTTTTTCAGATGATAATGGCTGTCTGATACCAGTGTTTTTTTGTATAGTATTTGTTAACCAATTGATGCTGACATATTGGACAAACTCATCTTTAAAAAGCATTATATTTAATTTGTTCATTCATTTTTGTCTTTGAGTGGCCTTATTTACTTAGGAATTAATTTGTATTTGTCTAGAAAGATAGTATTTGATTCATATTTATCTGATCATGATTTGAAATAGAAAAAACGTTTTTTATATGCTGTTTTATCACTGTTTGTCAACTGTGTAAGAAAAAAGAGAAAAAAAGAAAAATATATATCATCAATTTTGAAAAAATATAGAAGATAAAAGAAATATATATTTGACAATAAACATGTGTGGTGCATATCAAAGCCAGTAATATTGTTGTGATACAATTGTAGCATAAAATTAACAGTAGCACCGCAACCCAGTGCTTGTTCCCTTTTCCCCGTATTGCTATTTCCCTGTCATGGGTTTCATCTAATTTTGACTAGGGGCCCCAACTTTTCCCAGAATATTGTCCGTAATGACCTGGAGGAAGGTAGTCACCCAACCTTAACTGCACTGCAGAAATATCTAGATCCACTGACCCTAGAAGAGTGTGCACTATTCCACGCTCGAGTCTCAACAGAGCCCTGTAATGCTATAGAGATGTATAGCAGAGAAACTCAGTTTAAACCCATACTAAAATACATTTTCAACCCTAGTGGAAAACACTTGAAACGATGATTACAGCTGATTTGACAGCCTACTTTTTTAGGTCGGGACAGCAGGCGGTGACAAATACCAATAGTCAGAGAATTCCCTATCCCCCTAAAAGGAAAATGCCACCATAGGGCTTTTCAATGCCAGCAACATATCAGGAATTCTTCCAATTCACCTTTTCCTGCCAGGCACAGAGTGGAACATAAAATTAACCACTATAGAAATGCTTACAGCAGGTGTATGATACAATGCTAACACCTGCTTTCTTTATAAACAGGTTATTCATGCATACACATCGGGTGTCCAAAAAGATTTCCATGCATAGGCAGGAACACAAACAAATCATTAGAGCTTTTAAGTAGATATCAATTAACTTGATAAATTGAGTAAACGATGGACTGGAGAAATTAGCCGTACAAAACAATTCTGTGGCATCGTTTAGGGGCATAGTTGTCACATGCCACCACCAGGTTTACAGATTTGTCCCCATCAGGCTTTTGATGAGGTGGCTTTGACAGCCCTCTCCCCATGACCTTTAAACCTAAACCTGCACTTGTACCAGTATGTATTGTGAGAGTGTTATGGAAGAGTGCCTAACTTGAATACTAGTTGGCCCTGGTAACCCGGAGCCTTGGAAAAGCCATATTTAGATTTGTTGACCTCATGCGACAAACCCAAATTAAAGTTTCCTAAAGCAACACATGCATCTTTAATTTTGATGCTGGGAAGTTTCGTTCAGATTGGTCACGGACGCCCAATCAATTAATTAAGAAATATAAAATGGTAAATTAAGTCTCCTTCCACTGCTAAGTCGTAGAGGGACTATTTAAGTGCCATATTTTTATATTAAAATATAGCAGAATAGTAAAGGGAAGGCAAAGCATTAGCCACCAAGCTGCCGTATTTAAAATCCTTTATGACCATTCTCAGTCCCACAACCAATTCCCAATCCCAAGATTCTTTACCACCAACCTGTTTCAATTTGAATACGTCTATGTTTCTCACATGATAGGCACTCCTCATTGTCTGCTGGTTGTACGGTGGATATTCAAAATGGCCTGAAAAAAGAAACAAGCATTTGCAATGCAACCGGTCTCGCCTTTGGAATCTTATATGTATTTAGCTATGCCGCACATTAGACTGGATGGTAAAACATCTACTGTGCTTTACCATGCACGTCAAGTAAGCACCACACTGCGGAACACACCAGGTATGGGAACACATGGAGAGAAATACTGCCTATCAGCTGGAAATTGTATTGTCCAAAGCGGTTTTTTATTTAAAATCAGCCCCTTCGGTGGTCATACCACTGAAAATACAAGCTTTTAAAAAAATATTGTCTACGGGTGCTCGTTGAATACAAGTTACGATGGCCTGGAATCTAGGGAATGCTAAAGTGATTCTGGTATTTCACTGACCTCTGCTGGTCGTTTTCTATCAAGAAAGTTAAATAGAGGTAGTTGCCAGAAAAATTAAAAAGAAAGTCCCGAAGCAGAAAGCAATTCTTTTATTTTACGGACCGCTATTGGCCGTTTTCTATAAAGACAGTTAAATAGAGGCAGTTGAACAGAAAAAAATCCCTAAGCAAAGGCGGAAGCAGACAAGTCCTAGGGCTGATCTCCAGATCCCACGAAGTACATATGACAGATCTTCCAGACAGAGCTGTATGTACTATGCCTAGGTAATCACAAGCGATACCAACGGGGATGATGGACGGAGCGTTTGAGCAAATCAAACACTCGCCCCCAGTCAACTGATCTGGGTTTAACACATCATCATACTTTAGCTCACTCCACCACCCCAGTTCAGATATGCAAATCGGTCTGACCCTGTGCCTCATGGGAACAGTCCAGCCCGAACTGCCAAGGCATGTCTTCCCTGGACCGGAAACAAGCATCCTGGGACTGGTTTCTGGTTCATATCCCTCATCAGCCAGGCTATCTTGACTCCAGTGGCAAAGTGAGCAAGGGACCCACGTCTGGGCATACCCTGCCAACTTAGGGCGAACAAAGCAATACCAAAGGGGATGATGGACTGAGCGTTTGAGCAAATCAAACACTCACCCCCAGTCAACTGATCTGGGTTTAATCCATCTTCATTCTTTAGCTCACTCCACCACCCCAGTTCAGACATCGGGCCGCGCCGAAGGAGAACAAACTACTCAGCTAGAGAGACGATCAACGACAGGAAGAACATGTGGAGAATGTAACTATTAAAAACACAGGCAGGAGTGGGCGTGGCCTGGCGGCGATCATAATGGCCGCATAACATCGGAGCGCGCCTGGGGACGCACTGAAAGCCCCATAAATCCGGCTCAAAATCCTGCTCTAGCACCCACCCATCAGCATCCCCCGACTCGCTGACAGCGCCGGGAGGCAGCGCAGATCTCCTGTGTCCCCCCGGGTGACTTGGTGACGCCGACCAGCGATTTTGAGGCCTGCAGGGCATGGTTGCGGTCAGAAGCACCGGCCTCTAGTTCTAACGCGGGCCAGCAGTGAGGGGAGAGGGCCGGCAGTGAGGGGAGAGGGCCGGCGCCCGCGCTCCGTTGGACGCGGCCCCCCGGCGCTGGAAGGCACGGAAACGCGCTCTGATCCTGACCCCTCCCCCCCCCTTTAAAGGGGCCCAGCCCTCTTGAAGGACTCGGACACCGGCTCTGCCCAGGACCGCCTTAGTGGAGGACCCGGATTGGTGGCGGTCGAGCTCCCGGACGGCGGGTCCACGCGTGGGCCCACACGGACACTGATCTTGACTGGTACTGCCCGGGAGCTGCCTGCAGGTGGAGGAGGAATCCCGCGGGGCTTCTCTGATGACCCAGGAACCCCGGTTGACGTGGTGAGAGACAGGAGGCGGCCTGGTGATACTCGGCGCAGGTAGCGGTGGCGGAGGAGGGCCACGTGTAATTGCGGGGCCTGGGACCAGGTGCCTCTGGCGTTATCACGAGCGCGGGACCCATCCTGCCCCACCCCCTGTGGTTGTGTCCATGTATATCGTGGTATGGCCGACTGAGGCGGTATAGGTCTGGCAGGGAGTGCCTGTGACGGGGGCCATCACAAGAAACAAAACGCGCCCAAAAAAATCCACTACCACACAGACTAACACAATGGACAATTACACGGCGCAGCGCGGGGGGGGGGCTGAGGCGGACTATTCTGATGGCTCTGGGGCCACAGAGCCGTCTCTAGCCGCAATCATGCAGGCGATTCAGTCCCTAGGGGCGACGTTGGAAGCCAAAATAGACGCGGTCTCGATAGAAACGGCCCTCCAGCGGGCGGATCTGAACAAAACCTCTGAGAAGGCCACTCAAAACGCGATGGCGATTGCGGATCTTCAACAGACTACCATGGAGCTACAGGGCGGTCCAGCGACTCACTCAGCAGCAGCGACACTCGGAGGCACGCCTGGAGGACCAAGAAGGACGGGCCCGGAGGAACAACGTGCGGGTAGTGGGGGTCCCGGAAAAAATGGAGGGGCCGAGTGTAGATCTCATCCTGAACACCTGAAGCCCAAGAGACTCTCTAAGTTCTTTGTTGTTGAACGAGCACCACATAGAGCCCCGCTCCCCTCCCCTCGTCCTGGTGCCCCTCCTGGGACGATTATTGCAAGGATCCTGAATTACAGGGACCGCAACGCCATCTTGCAGGCCGCTAGACAGCATGGGGACCTGCGGATCGAAAATGCCAACATCCGGTTCTTCCCCGACTTCACTGTAAAGGTGCAGCAGGAGCGCAGGTCGTTCGACGCCGTTAAGAGGGAGCTGCGGACCCGTGGCATCAAATACATGATGTTCTTTCCTGCGCGCCTTAAGATTCTTCTGCGTTGGAACTCATACTTCTTCACATCCCCGGAGGAAGTCTTTACATGGCTGGAAGAGCAGGCGCAAAATCGAGACGCTTCATGGACGGGAGATGGCTGGAGAGACGCGGTGGAGCGGTCACCGGCCTCCTCTACGGGGTCGGCGGAGAGGGGGAGACAGGATGGGACCCGGAGGACTGGTGGTGTGAGGGCTCGGAGCCTGTCTGCCTCGCCTGATCTTGGCTGAGGTGGGCCAGAGAGGCACAGACTGGGGAATCGCATGGAGAAACATGTAATGTGTGAACGCTCTGCTATGGGGTACTTACTGACCAGGGAGATTCATGTCCGGACTGGTTGATGGGTGAGACATTTGGTCTTATATGGACTCCTAAATTGGACTTGAGTAGTGGGGGGGAGAGGGGTGAAGGAGGGGAGGGGGAGGGGTCTGGCAGCGTTCACGCCTGAGATTCGATGTGCTTCTTATGTTTGCTTGCATCCACCCTAGGTTTAGGTGCTCGAGCTGCTGATACTGTGATGGTGGGATTGGTTGCCGTCCCCGTGCGGCGGTTCTGATCGTCGCACACCCCCCCAGAGTTTTCGTTTTTATGGGCGACAGGCGCTCTGCTGGTTGGGGTACATTGGGTCACGTTGACCTGAGAGGCAGGGTAGCAGGTTGGGGGGAGGGGGAAGGGGAGTTGGGGGGGGGGGGGGGGGGGGGGAGTAGTCGAGTGTTCAATCTTTGTGCTTTGCAGACTTGTGTGCGAGGGGCCCTAGTAGTTTGGCTGACCGACATGAGGGTGGCTGGCGGTAGTAGGGAAGGGCGAATGCAATCCTGCTGTTTTATATTCATACACTATGGTACATACATCGGTGACACAGAAGGTTAACATTCTATCGTGGAACGTCAATGGACTGCAGAATAAAATAAAACGTACCATGGTCCTTCAGTACCTTCGCAGACACGCTCTGGACATAGTCTTCCTACAGGAGACACATCTGGTGGGTAACCACTACCAGGCACTCAATAGGTTTGGTTATACACTGGAGGCACACATGGGCTTTACCACGGGCTCCAGAGGGGTTTGGATCCTTGCGAAAAACTCACTTGCCCTAGTGATCAATCGCAGGTGGCTTGACCCCCTTGGGGCGCTATGTAGCTATCTCTGGACAGTGGGAGGGCTCCACAGTCAATCTCTGCTCTGTATACATCCCACCCAGGCTGCATAGCACCACACTTCCGGACTTAGGAAAACTGCTCCTGGAGTTCCCAGATGGAGTCCTGCTATTGGGAGGGGACATGAACGATGTGATGGTACGAGAAGTGGACAGATCAGGGACCCCATCTGATCAGGGGGTGGGGCTCCACCTAGGGGAGTTTGTTAGAGCACTAGGTTTGGCGGACCTCTGGAGGGCGCACAACCCCCACCTCCGGCACTGCACACACATCAGCAGCGCATGGCTCAGGATCCAGAATGGACTACCTCTTCACGCGGGTGGGACATACAGGGCTCTTCCACGGCAGTTGTCATAAAGCCAGAGGTATATCTGGCCAGTCCCCGGTGGAAGTGCAAATGAGGGGTCCCAGGCGAGATTGGTCCACACCTCCTAGACTGGATGCTTTTCTGTTTAAGGACCAGGAGTTTCGGGAGCGGTTCGGAGACCGCGTGGATCTCTACTTTGATGAGAACGTGGGTTCGGTCAGGTCTCCTGATATCATTTGGGAGGCGTTCAAGACCGTGGCAAGGGATTTTGTGCAGGCAGAATCTGGGAAGAGGAGGAAGCAGGAACAGGCCAAGGTCGTTGGTTTAGAATCGGAGATTCAGGCCCTGGAAAGTGCGAGGGAGGGGACCCGGGAGCAGGAGATGGACATTACACACAAAATACGTCTAAAAGAAAAGGAATTGAGGATGTGTTGACGGACCAGGCTCGGTCGCATGCTCTTGCAACTCAACGTCGTGTATAAGATCTGGGGGACAAAGCAAATAGGATGATAGCCTGGCTCGAGAAGAGGGACAGGTATCGTAATTGGGTTCTGGGTATTCAGCAGGTTGACGGGGCCACGAGGGAAGCCGGGGCGGAAATTGTCAAGGTGTTTGCACAATATTATGAATCCGTCTATCAGCCGCACACTGAGAAGCAGGAGTGGGAGTGCACTGCCTTCTTAGGGGATATCACCCTCAAGGTCTTAGCACCAGAGGATAGGGACCTTCTAGATTCGGACATCACAGTGGAGGAGGTGGAGGCGGCCATGAGTGATTTACAAGCAGGGAAAGCTCCGGGCCCCAACGTGTTCCCTGCGGAGGCGTTCCGATGTGTATTGGGGCGGGTGGCCCCTCACATGCTGCATATGTTTAACAATGCTAGGGAGGACGGGGTGCTCCCGAAAGATCTTCGGTCGGCAACGATAGTCGTGATCCATAAATCGGGCAAACCACAAGATCTATGTAGCTCCTACAGGCCCATCTCCCTCCTTAACTTTGAAACCAAGGTCCTCAGCAAAGTTCTGGCCACTCGATTAGGAGCGGTAATCCAATCCCTGATCCACCCGGACCAGTCGGGCTTCATGCCCCACATGAATACCAGGCTCAATCTACAGTAGCTGTTTGGGGTACTCCAGTCAATGTCCACTCGTCCAGCGGTGCTGGCGGCTCTCCTGTTATTAGATACCAGCATGGCCTTTGCCAGCATTGAATGGCCCTACATCTATGCGGTCTTGAACAAAATGGGCTTTGGAGACACCTTTCAAACGTGGGTGAGACTCCTATACACGGCACCGCTTGCAAGGGTCCGGGTTAATGGCGTCCTCTCCAGGGAGTTTGAGCTGAGGCGAGGGACGCGACAGGGTTGTCCGCTTTCCACGACGCTATTTGCTCTGGCGAGCCGCTGGCGGCCTGGGTAAGAGCTGATCCCATAGTGCGAGGCATTGACTTAGGGGCGGCTGGGAGGAGCGCATCTCCTTATACGCAGATGATGTGTTACGTTATGTACAGGAGCCAGCGATCTCCATTCCGCGCCGGATGTCACTCCTACGGTTGTTCGGGGATCATTATGGATACCGTATCAACTGGAGTAAATCTCTGAGGCATTGGCTGTCAGGGCCTCCCCTGGAGCTGGGTGAGGTCTGCGCAGAGCTGGTCTGGAAAGAAACCTTTCGATAACTGGGCATCTGCATTACGACATCAGAGACCGAGTTCACACGTTTGAATATACAGAGCCAGTTGGAATGCCTGCATGGCGATGTGGCTCATTGGAGGACTCTCCCGCTCTCCCTGATGGGACGAGCCGTCCTCTTTAAAATGATGGCCCTTCCCCGCCTCATATGTATTGCAGAGTGCCCCCTTCCCAGTCCCGGAGAAGATTTTCCGGGTGATAGATTCAGAGATCCGTACACTCCTTTGGGGAGGTGGTTGCCCTAGAATCGCGTTGAGGAAGCTCCAGAGAGGTCTATACGAGGGGGGGGGGGTTGTCCCAGATATTAGACTTTACTACTGGGCGGCTCAGTTGGTGAATGTTAATGGGTGGGTGTTCGCCCTGATGGAAGAACCAGCCTACAGAGTAGACCGCATGGTGTTGGGGAGTGGTACATACCTGGACGCGCTCTATCGGAAGGGCAGACGTAGATTGCCCCCGTTGCCTCAGACAGCTGCAGTGGTTGGAGCGTGGCGGAAGGTGTCCAAACGGCTGGGTTGGGAGGCTAAACTCACGGCTCAGACTCCGTTGTGGGTCGGAGACTATCTTCCCGAAGTGACGAAACTGAAGGGCCTCGGCAGATGGAGCCAGATAGGTATTGACGTGCTAGGAGACCTCTGGAAAAGAGGAGATGTGCTAGAGTTCACTGCACTACAGGAGGAATTCCAGATGGGGGGGGGGGGGGAGGGGAGTTCCTACACTATCAACAAGTCCGACACGCGGTCCTGCAGATCCTCCAGAGGGGGGGGGGGGATCATCTACCAGAATATGCCCCGCTAGAGGACAGACTGTTTCTGGACCCGATGATAGATTAGGCCATCTCCCTCACTTACAAGAAGCTTATCAACAACATCCCTGATCCCCTAGAACCGATCCGGGAAAAATGGGAATCTGATGTCGGGTTATTAGAGGAGGATGACTGGCGGGAGGCGCTGCAGAGCCCTAGAGAAGTAGCAATCAGAGCACGGTTTAGATTGGTCCAACTACACTCCCCGCACAACACAACATCGTATCAGGTATGCTGACTCTAGGTTCTGTCTGCGTGGCTGTGGGGAGGAGGGCTCCTTTTTCCACATCCTATGGGACTGCGTCAAGATCCGGGCATACTGGTCCAACCTAGCTGCCATAATGTCCGAGGTGATTGGGTCGGAGGTCCCGTTGGAGGCTAAATGGCATATTTTAGGAGTCACGAATGACGTCACCTGGCCAAAATGGGATAAGGCCTGGCTGGCGCTGGCAAGCATGGTCGCCAAGAGAAACATAGCCTGCCTGTGGGGTAGCGACCTTCTACCGACGGTGGAAGAATGGGAACATGACTTGGACTGGTGCCAAAGGGCGGAAAGAGTGATTTATAAGAGATGGGAGTGTCCTAGGAAATGGGAAAAGATATGGGTGGCGTAGGAGGAGGTATATAGGGGAAGTGTGGGATACCCAGGCTGCCTCATTGCTGTCCTGAGGCTTATGTAGGACTTCGGAACTGTTTCTGCAGAATCATGATGTTCATATTGCTTGGTATGTATCCGTCTGTTATATGCATGTACACCTGCCATTACCTACTATGTACAACGCCATTTTCATGAGAGCCTATATTCTAAATAAAAAGTTTTTTTTTTTTTTTTTTTTTAAACACAGGCAGAGATAGAAATTCCAATCGAAGATGAAGGATCAGTGAACAGAATTAAGTCCACACAAACAGGTGTGGTATATTAGATATTTTCCGCATAAAAGCGAACAACTACGATGAATCAAACCGGAAATATCACAGATTGATCAGCGTAGCATGAAAGATTATCTACTGGCAATAAATAGCCAAGACTAGCAGTAATAAGACTAGAGTGAGCCATAAGAAGTGGAGATCAAGGATTATCAAGATAGCACATGTTTTCTACAAATTAGAGCCCTGAGGATGTCCCTGGAGGACAAAACCCGTCGGCTGATTTAATATGTGGAGTCTGATTTAAACTAAGGAATACAGCACACCTATTGGAATATTAGTACAAGTATGAACTGAACTGTGATTGATAAAATGAAGATCTTTTGAACTGAATCTACTGCCTAAGGACTTGTTATTGGACGGTTTTCAATATTTGGATTGGCACACGAATGTATACTCTTTTGGTGATCCTCCTCTTTATATAGTTTTGCTTTTAATTATTGCTAATCCAGTTATTAAAAGCGCTTTGAGGGAGGAAACATATGCTCCCAAGTCCCAAGTCCCAACACAACCAGCAAGGGAATGTACTGTGCTGCAGGTAACCCATCCTTCAAAAAGAAATTAATGCAAGTTATATCTGGTAGTATATTTTAATCACCATAGGTTCATAATTACCTCAGCTGGAATTTATTTTACTCCTGAAAGAAATGTAAAAACACTTGTTCCCATGCCAATACTTTTCTACAGTTTTCCACTAGCAGTGAATCGACAGTGCACACAACCACATACCAGCCACGCAGCCAAGATAACCCCTTAACAGATCAAACTTTGGCAGAATTATTTCCTGTTTAAAGATGATTTGAGAAGAATTCCATCAGCAAAAATAAATAAAGAAATTTTCATTTTAGATCAGGATCGGTGTATTGTACACTCAATACGATAAAGTGGTATCAGTCAGCAGAGCTTGATTTTGTGTACTTGACATTTATATTTACCTTTCTTATAATCGTGAGATTTGAAAATTCCAGACAGACCCCCAATACGAACCCCACGATAGTTCACAACTCCAGCATAGCCTGAAAAGTTACAACAAAAATAAAGAAGGTTTTAAAGTTTAGCTCATTAGGAAAAGCTACAGAATGTCTCTGGGCATTTTGAGATGCAAGTCTTTAACAGAAACTTCGGAAATATGTCTATTTGAAATCACTTTCTAAGTCAGTCTCTAACAATCCTATTGTTGAGTAACAAACATTTAACAAAAACGTGTTTTCAATACTGGCCCATCTAATATGCAGGTTAAGTCAATGGTGTAGATTTTTCCAGGGAAAACGCTGTTTTTTTAGGTTTAGATTCATATTCAATCTCTCCCTCCCACCGGACAGATCTTGAACATTTTGCAAACATTATCTACCTGAATTTCCAAGCCGAGAACGTGTATAGCAATGAGAAAGGCTGATAGAAAGACAGGAGCAAAGAAATAAGGTTCCAGTGCCCACTATTAACTTGAACCAACGCTAATTGCAGCAAGCACTATTGAACTGTAATGGAAACTCAGCTAAATACGGTCTGGGTTGAGTAGTTGTCAGCTTTGCCGAGAAGATGCCTATCCCAATAACCTCAGTCACCCAGTTAAGGATTTTGTATCCACTAGGACTATGAGGCGAGAAGTTGGCACCTTGACATAAGGAGGCTGAGGAAGAGGTGTGTGGAACACTGGCACCGATACCAGGATTCACTTTGAAAAGAGTCAGTGAGAATATACTTATTTTAATCAGCTTACTTTCAAAACATTCAGTGCTGCTGAAAATAAATCAGAGTGCTTCCTGCAAATGGACTTATCTTCTTTTCAAGGACTGCATCGCCAACGATGATATTAGAAAGGATTGTTGCAAAATATACGTTGTATGCACAGGGTCCGATTCATAAAGATAAACTTATACTTGTGCAAGTTTAGTATTTTTCGGTAGTCACGAACTACGATTTAATTTGAAACTTAAGTGTTCAAATGCGTAATTCTTCGCTCTGAAAGCAAAGACAGATCTCAGGAATTGTCAAGTTCACTGGAGGAAAAAAAATACACGGCTAACTAGAAAAACCCACAGGGCAAAACACGGCAACTAAAGTCATTCAGGCGGACTTTCGGCCTAACACTTTCGCTTCCTTTCGTGACTGCAAGTTAGACCATGCTTCTTTTACCATGTCATTTTCACCATTCACATTATATACAAGTGAAGCTCAAAGTGTATACTAGTAATATATGCATTTGCCTTAAATGTGCTACGATAGCCTCACTGGTTTGTATTTGCAATGCCAAGATTTAAAACAATAACACTTGAAAATGAAACAATTGAAAAAAATTGATGTGGGACCTCTAATCTGGTGGCTGCACATGCAATTCTATACGCGAGGAATCCAGAGCACCACAACTTTTATTTGTTTTGGTTCGCTCTACATACATCGATGTCTGTCAGCCAATACCAGGCCATACGCAGACAGATACAAATTGCAAACAACCATTAAATAAATAAATAAATAAATAAACAAACACACACACACACAACTACATGACATCCTACCGAGGTAATAAATGTTGGGGGCGACCCAGCCACCATAGGGCAACTCCTGCAAGTGATTAGAGGCTTCATGATTTCCCCCAATGAAGATAGTCAGAACTGGTGCCTTTTTCTCACCAGAGTAATACCTGCAACAGAAGGGAGGCTGTTAGACGTCAAAGGGAATGCTTTGTGAACTCACATCAACAAAGTCCATCAGTTTTATGTTTGTACAACGAAAAGATAATACTATTAACACAAACAGAAAATGTACAGCATGGGCAGCTGTAGTGCAAGCTCTTCTCACACAAACAGAACAGTTACACCACATGCCGCATTAGTGCAACATCCTGTGCAAAAAGAGGATGTAGCGATGGAAACAGCAGTACAAATTCCCCTTATTTTTTAGTATTTGAGTTCCCATAGTGATGACCTCAAAGTAATACACAATGTGGCATGGCTAAGGGAGAGCAAAAGGAATAGTTGAGAGCAAAAAGATTATGAAAATAGCAGAAAAGGGAGATTGTGATTCACCAATAAAATGTACATATCAATGTAATTAGGTCATCTGGAATACTACAACTCCGTTTCTAACCTGAGGTACAACTACAACCACCAGTTAAGACAACATTTAGCATATGGTGTTCTAATTTAGAGAACACATCTTTTTTTGATCAGTCATGTCACATCAAGCTTTGTATCCAGTCCTGGACATGGTCATCTCCAGTACTGTGCCAGGTAGCTGAAGCCATGAATGGCTAATTTCTGTATTAAGACAAAATGATGACTGGAGATCACTTGGATGGTAAATGGAAAATATTGAAATATACATTATACATCATGATTCATAGAACAGATTTTCTCTTATTTAAGCACTTTAATTACTCATGATAATCAATTTACACACCTGGCATGGATGAGCTAGTCTGTTTGGGATGCAAATGTGTAACCTGCAGGTCAGATAGGTGTTAAACACAGAGCCAAGATAAATTAACTAAATTTAAAAATGTCCGGATTTTTAAGCCCCGGAAGGATCAAGTTAGAATGAAGGATCATGTCTGAGAAATCAACTTAAAGTGCATTACCAAATGGCAGAATTTTGCACAAAGAAACTAAAAGGAAAAGCGGTTCCCTCAGTCCCTCTTCCCGGACCCCTATCCCAGTGTTTTCAGGCAGTTTCAACCTACGAGTAGCTGGAAAGCAACCAACATAACAAAATCTGGATTTAATCTTGTGCATGAATTACTAGTCTTTTCTGCTTCCACAACGAAAAAACAAGGCATGTTGCTCTCGCAAATCACTCACTTGTAGAAGGTCTGCATTTGTCTGTACTTTTGTGGCACTGCCATGCATTTCATGTCACCCTCATTCCGCACGGCCTGGAAATCTCCACAGCACAGCAACAGGTCAACCTTGATGTTTTCTTTCTTCTCCAGAAACTGGATGGTTTCATAAATCTTATCCAGCTCCCCATGGCAGCAACCCTCAACAGCAACTTTCATGATGCAAAGTGATGTTCAAATTCTTCTTAGTCAGAATCTAATGGAGACAATTATTTTCTTCGGTGGCTTATTTTAATGGTCCCATCGTCTACTGGGTCATGTGAACTACACCAAACTCTGAAAATGGGTTGGGGTAATGGGAGGGGAAAAAAAGAAAGAACTCATTAGATTCTCTTTGTTTTTATAGCTCAATTATTAAATTATCGGACCACTTAGCTTTCTGACAATCATATGGCTACCACTTGTGTTTATCATCATCTTTAAAAAAAAAATTTTGACACGAGCAGTTAAGCAATCGGTGTATCTTTGTTAAATGAAGCCCTGTAGATCATGGATCTAGGATGAGATTTCATATAAGATAAATCAGCATTGGCATCCACACACGGCAAATCAAATAGTTTCTTACCCGTCGGTGTAGTTTTGCAGCTTGAAGATCTTTCTGGATTCACTATGCTGTGCATTATTCCGCAGTCTAGTGGTTGGGTCCGGAATCGTAGTCTTTTCTTTCTTTTTTCCGTACCCCAGGTGGGCGTTGACGTCCCACCTTTTGGTGTTCTTCCTGTGACGTCGGCACGCTTCCTGCGGAAGCTCCCACCTTTGGGCGCCATCTTCGGATTCTTTTTTTCTTGTTTTTGTGTTCGGTTTGTGAATCCTTTGGCAAGGTTATCTAGTTCTTGCTCAAAGTAAGCGATTTTTCCGCTTTGTCCTTTAAGGTGTCTGTTTCTATATTGTCCTTGTATTTCCACCTTCTTCTACTGCCTCATCTTACTGGCGGAGGTGGGTGGGTTCGCTAGTGAATCCAGAAAGATCTTGAAGCTGCAAAACTACACCGACAAGTAAGAAACTATTCGTTTTGCAGCGTGAATCTTTCTGGATTCACTATGCTGTGCATAGACTTTGTAGCGGTTTTGTTATGTTTGTGGCGGCTGGGTGGAAGATGAGCGTTGGTTGTTGAATATATGTTGAAGCACCTGCTGTCCTACTTGTGCTTCCTTGTTTATTTGTATATCCACACAGTAGTGCTTAGTGAACATGTGCACTAAAGCCCATGTTGCCGCCAGGTATATGTCTTGAATGATGTGTGTTAGCCAGGAAGGATATTGTTGCTCCCTTCTTCCTGGCAGAGTGGGCTCGTGCCCCTCCCCCCTGCTAGTTCTTGGCCTGCCCGTTTGTGGCAGAATTGTATAGTTTGTGCGATCCATCGTGCGATGGTTCCCTTCGTTACTGGTCTACCCAGGAAACTGCTTGCGAAGAAAACAAAGAACTGCTTTGTTTTCCTGTGTGTGCAGTGACCTCTCTGCGCTTGTGGATGGTTTCTGAAAGAAATGTGAAACCTAGTCACCACCTTTGGCATAAAGTGTGGGTCAGTTCTCATTACCATCTTATCATTGTGTATTTGAATGTAGGGTTCTTGCAGTGTTAGCGCTTTCAGTTCCCTTACAGTGCGTAGCGAGGTGATTGCCACTAGAAAGGCAGTCTTCATTGTGAGCATTTGTAGTGATGCCTTATGAATGGGTTCGAAAGGCGCCTTCATAAGCTGTTAGGACTAAATTAAGGTTCCATGCCAGTGGTGGCATCCTTTTGGGGGGTGCTATCCTTTTAGCCCCTTCCAGGAATATTTTCACTACTTGTGATGTAAAGAAGCTCTTTCCTGTCTCTTCTCTTGTGTAGGCTACTATCGCTGCTAGGTGTACCCTTAGCGAGGATGAACTTAGTTTTTCTTTCAGTAGGTGTGTCAGATATTTTAGCACCGTTGATTTCCTGGTCATCTTTTTGTCCAGCTTTTTCTTGCTGCACCATAGTGGAAACCTCTTCCATTTTGCCACATAGCGCCTTCGTGTGGTAGGTCTCCTTGCCTCTCGTAGCACCCGCAGAGTGCTCTCCAGCAGCCTTAGGTGTGCAAATTCTATGTCTTCAGGAGCCGTGCAGGTAGGCTGAGGCACTCTGGCTCTGGGTGTAGTACTTCTCCGTTTTGCATGGAGAGTAAGTCTTTTCTTTTCCCTAACTTGTGGGGTGTTCCCTGCGCCATTTCCATAATTTGTGAGTACCCGGTCTGCCTTGCCCACTGTGGTGCAACCAGGATCAGTGTCATGTTGCCAGTTCTGCACTTGTAGAGTACCTTGTGTATCAGTGGTATTGGGGGAAAAGCGTAGGCAAATGTTTTTGACCAGCTTATCCATAGGGCATTCCCCTGGGATTGTTCCTCTGGTTGCCTCGGTGCTAAGTATCAGCATTTTGCATTCTGATGTGTTGCAAATAGGTCTATTGTTGGTGTTTCCCACCTCCAGAATAGCCTTTTCGTTTCCTGTGCATTGAGCTCCCACTCGTGGGATGCTGATGTCTGTCTGCTGAGCCGGTCTGCTTCCACATTGTCCTTCCCTAGTAGGTGTATGGCCAGTAGGTCTCTTGAGTGGGAAGGCCCATCTCCATATTTCCTGCGCTAGGTTGGATAGTGCCACTGATTGTGTTCCTCCCTGTTTGTTGATGTAGAACATTGTTGTTGTGTGGTCTGTTTGTATCAACACTCTCTGGTTGTACAGTTGTTTCTGGAAGGCCTTCAAGGCGAGGAGCACGGCCTTCAGTTCCAGGTAGTTGATGTGTCTGATCGCATATGCTGGGGTCCACAGACCCCTCACCGTGTGCTTGTTCATGTGTGCTCCCCATCCCATCTGGGATGCGTCTGTGGTATGGTCACCGTTGGGGTTGGTGGTGTTAAAGGCTCTCCTTGTTCCATCATGTTACCTCTTCCTGCACTGCATGCGTTACAACCGCTAGATCTTCCTATAGCTTGTGACCATTGTTGTTGCAGCCATTCCTGGAATGGTCTCATGTGGAGCTGTATAATGGGGACCAGGTGATTGCAGGACGCCATCATCCCCATGATCTTGCTCGCTGTCCTCACTGTCAGAGCTCGCCCCTTCTGGTAGTGGCGTGTCTCCTTCAGCAGGGCAAGTGTTCTCTAGTTCCCTGCTCTGTATGGTGTTGATCTGTGCTCCTAGGAAGATCTTCACCTGCTCTGGTTCCATTGAGGATTTCCCCCAGTATATGGAGAATCCCAGGCCTGTCAGTAATTCTGTGACCCACTCTGCGTGTTCCTTGCATTTCCTGTGGGAACCTGCTTTTATTAGCCGGTCGTAGAGGTAAGGGTATACATGAATCCCTTCCCTCCGTAGGTGCGCTGCCACGGCAGTGAGACATTTGGTGAGGACCCTTGGTGCGGATTTTAGTCCAAAGGCTAGGGCTGTGAACTGGTAGTGTTCTTTGTTGATGGTAAATCGTAGTAGATGTTTGTGCTGCCCGTTCATGGGAATGTGCAGGTAGGCATCTTTGAGGTCTACGGTGGACATGAAGTCTCCGACCCTTATTTGAGGAAAGACCTCTTGTAGGGATGTCATTTTGAATTTTTATATAAATCGGTTTAGGAACCTTAGATCTGGGATAAGTCCAAGCGTTTCGTCCACTTTTGGTACTAGGAAATAGTTTGAGTACACTTTTGTTTCTTTCTATGAATGGAACTGGTTCGATGGCCTCCTTTTGGAGAAGTTCTTGTGCTTCTTCTAGGAGTAGCGCTAGTTCTTTTGCTGAGCGCGCCTTCCTCTTTGGTGGTTTCTTTTCCAGTTCTATGCAGTATCCAAACTGTATGTTGTCGAGTATCCATTTGTCTGTAGTTATCCTCTTCCATTCCTGGAAGAAATGTTTTAGCCTGCCTCCTACTGGTGTTACATGATCATTGATGCTTGGTCCGTGTAACCCTCTTTTGTTGACCTTGTTGTGCCCCACCTTCAGAGAGATCGTGTGGGTGGGCATGCTTGGTCGGATGGAGTCACTTTGAGATGGGTTGCTGGCCCCCTCTTCTGGTTTGCCCTCGTCTGTTCGCCCTCCCGCGAAAGGACTGGCCCGAGGCTGGTACTGCCAGGTCTGTTTTTGCTGGCCCTGCTGTGCTTGATTGTCGCTTTGGTAGGCCTGCTGGAATGTCTGATGTGACATTCCCGGCTGGTTTCCTCCCCCTTCCGTTTGGTCTCCGTGTCGGGGTACCCCTTCTCATGCCTCTGAATTGCTAGGCCCCCATGGACCTTGCGGTCTCATTTTCCTTTTTGAGCTGGGTGAGTTTTTCATCCACCGGTGCCCCGAACAGTGTTTCTTCATTGAATGGAGTGCTCAGAACGCTGTTCTGTACTTCTAGCTTGAAGCCTGTGATCCTCAGCCTTCTTTCTGTGACCCCGATCATCATGAGCCTGCTGGATGGGTCTGCCCCATCCAAGGCTGATTTCAGGCATGAATTTGCTATATTCTTGCCTTCCTCCACCAGGTGTGACGCTCTTTGTAGGTATTGTTCAGGGAGGTGTTCGAGTAGCTGTCCGACCTCGTCCCAATGCTGGTATGCATGTCTGTTTAGTAGGGCATTAGAAATTGCAATGCGCCAGTGTACCGCTGAATTCCTCTCTACTTTTCTCCCAGTTAGGTCCATCCTCCCACTTTCTTTGTCTGGTGGTGGGCCTGAGGTTGTTGTGACGTTTGCCCTTTTCCTGGCTCCTTAGAGGAGTGCTTGTATTTCTTCTCCATCCTAGGTGTGACAGACCTGCAATTCGCTTGGTCCAGGGCACTTGGAAGCATGGGGAGGAATTGACTTCTTGTTTGAGTGGGCAGCAGGGTCTCTAAGAGGAAGCATGCCTTTGGTTTTTCTTCCTCCAGTTTGACTCCAGAAGCCGTTGCCGCGTTCCTGATGACCATGTTGTAGACCCCAATGTCATCTGGCGGCGAAGGCCTCGAAGGGTACGACTCCACGGGTTCTTCTGGGCTTTCGGCGTAGAGGTCCTGCCACTCCAGGTCCTGTGCCACTGACTATGCAGAGCCGAAACTCGTCCTCTGGTAATCGCCGCCTTCCTCGTCGTAGTATAGGCCCTCTTCCTCTAGGTGTTCCTGGGACTCAGGAGATTTTTCGGCGGTTCTTCGGCGTCAAACTCTCTCGACGAACGTCGGCGGCGGTGTCGACGGAATCGTGAACCTTTTCATTTTTTCGTCAAACACTTTTCCTTTGCAGGATGTTATCCATTTCAGCCTCTAGCCTTCTCTTTTTTCTCTCCATCTCGGCGGCCTGTTCGGCGGAGTGTTTCGGCCGACCTCTTCGATGTAGTCCTCTACATCGAAGAAGCCTTCAAGTCCTTTTCCGTCGAGAGGTCCTTTTCGGGAATGTGCTTCGACGACCGTGGCTTTTCGCCAGCTTTCTCCGTCTGGGAGTTCTTTTCGAAGGATCCGCTGGGCTGCTTGTCCCTGGGTGCAGCTGCGGCCGTCGAGATTTTCGGCACCAGTGTACCCTTCGTGAACTTAGACTCTGTTTTTCGAGAGTCTGACTCAGGCTTTTGAGTCAGTTGGGTTTTAGGGGTCGGCGTCTCTCCTACCTCTTTAGATGTTTTTTTATCGGTCTCTACGACCGTGTAGTCATCTAGTCCGTCCGCGATGTTGTCCTTTGTCGCTGGAGAGGGCCAGGTCCAGAAGCAACGGAGGTTGGCTTTCTCCTTGCATGTTAGTTGGCTCTTCTCGGTCTCTCTCTAACCCGGAGGGTCTTCGGGGTGAATGCAGAGCAGGCGTTGCAATCCTTGCTCTAGTGGTCGACCGGTAGGCAGAGATTGCAAACCGGGTGCTGGTCCTTCAGCGCATATTTGTGGTGGCAGTTACGGCAGAATTTAAAGAAAGATTCACGCTGCAAAAGTATATATTATTGATGAACAGCTATAATGGTTTCCTACCTTACAATATATCGACCTTCAACCAGTCATCACCAAGTCCAAGGTAAATGTAACCTCATTTGAAAAATAACACTTTAAATTTAGATCCCTAGATGTAGCTTTGCAGATCTTTGGTATATCTTGGGATGATTGCACATCCATATGTGGGCAAAGTGGTGACAGCTTCAACAGTCTCCATTTTACGTAATATTCCTCACTATGAAACAACAAACCTCATAGTGTTTAGAAATGGCTTCATAACACTAGCAAAACTCACAAGCAGAAATGAATCCTCGTCACATATCTTTGACATGGGCGTCGTGTCTTTATGCAAAACAGAACTCTAGACCAGACAGATGATTCAGATTACTAATGTTATGTTTTGTTTTTATTAGTGGCAGTCGCCACTTTTTAGTTACAGTTAGGTCAGAGTTTAAATAAGAAAAGCGTTGTTGTTTCGCTAATAACGTTGGTACTGTTACATGAATCTGCATGAAACTTTCCAAAAAAGCTCATCTAGCTCAGCAAAACAAGCATTTGCAATGCAACCGTCTCGCCTTTGGGACCTTATATGTAGTTTGCTATGCAGCACATTAGCCTGGGTGCTAAAACATCTACTGTTATTTAACATGGAGGAAAAGTAAGCACCAAACTGCGTGACACGCCAGGTGTGGGAACAATGGAGTGAACTATTGCCTTCTGGCGGGAAATTGTATAGTTCAAAGCTCTGTTTTTAATATAAAATCACGGCCTTCGGTGGTCATATCACCGAAAATACAAGATTTCAAAAATATATTATGGTTTCCGGGTGCTCGTGGAAGACAATTTCTTTGGACTGGAATCTAGAGAATGCTAAAGTGATTCTGGTATTTTACTGACCTCTGCTGGTTGTTTTTTTTTTTTAATCAAAGAAAGTTAAATAGAGGCAGTTACCCAAAAAAAAAAGAAGAAGAAAAAAAAGTCCCTCAGCAGAAAGCAATTCTGTTATTTTACTGACCTCCGCTGGTCGTTTTCTATCAAGACAGCTAAACAGTGGCAGTTGAACAGTAAAAAGCCCCTAAGCTTAAGCAGACAAGTCCTAGGTCTGATCTCTAGATCCCACAAAGTACATACACATATAATTATATACTAAAGTATACAAGTATATACTAAAGTATATACAAAAGGTCTTGAATACTCGACCTAATGAAGCATTGGCATAGCCAATAGATCTCGTTTTTGGGACCTTATAAGTGATTAGCTATGCAGCACTTATAATGTCCCAAAGGCGATACCTATTGGCTATGCAACAATTTACAGTGCAGTACATATATCAAATGATTTTCAAAAGAATGTTCATATATGTTCACAAAAAAGAGTGGTGGTCCTTCAAGTTATTCTTCAAGAGAATTATATTTCAATCTTCAAACACAATCTTGACAGAGATGACAGCCAACGCGATTCGCCCAGATCGGGCTTCCTCAGGGCAAGATGGTATATTGGATGTAAATGAAACTTCAGTATGATGTCACAAGGAGGACGAACCCAATTCTTAGGTGTCGAATTAAAGCTGTCTAAAAGTGAAACAATCCACGCGTTTTCTATTTAAAGATGGATGCCAGTAAACATTGAGCACAAACACGGTACTGATGCAAAAATTCTTTCATATGGATTTATCTCTGATACATATAGTGGTCAGGTCTGAGCGGGTAATACATACATTTTCCGGGTGGACACTGTGGTAGGTGTCACTGGATGTAACAAGTTACAATGCAGAGCGTGAAGGAGCCATCCAACACCCGGTTCCGAATCTTCGTAGTGGTTGGTCAAAATGAGAAACCGCGCGGTTTCTCATTTTGACATTTACATCCAATATACCATCTTGCCCTGAGGAAGCCCGATCTGGGCGAAACATGTTGGCTGTCATCTCTGTCAAGATTGTGTTTGAAGATTGAAATAAAATTCTCTTGAAGAATAACTTGAAGGACCACCACTCTTTTTTGTGAACATATATGAACATTCTTTTTAAAATCATTTGATATATGTACTGCACTGTAAATTGTTGCCTCTGTTCTCTACATTTTTTGTTTAACTAAGGTTCTTTAGCAGTGGACCCAAGAGTTGGGCAACTGTGGCAAATAAGGTTTTGCTTTGACTCTTGTGTATATATTAGGGTAGTGCAATTGTTGATTCCTACTGCTATTGTTACGTGTTTGGACCTATTGGCTATGCATTGGGGGGGGGGTCTTATAAGTGTTTATGTAGAGCTATTGACTTTGCCAATGTTTCTATGCTGCACTGTAGAGAAGTGCGGCTGCTGTGCTGCATGCTGAGAAGTTGTAATTAAAAAGTGTAACAAGCACTGAGTGATGCGGCGGCGAAGGGGAGTGATGCGGCGGCGGTGCCGACCAACCGATGCTGTGGCGGTGCCGACCGACCGATTCTGTGGCGGTGCCGACCGTGTTGACATAGAGCGGCGCTGTGTTGGGCCCAGAGCGGCGCTGAGTTGGGCCCAGAGCGGCACCGGGGTGCCCCCGAGTAATACTGAGGTGCTCCCCCTCCCCGAGCGATGCTGGGGTGCCCCAGAGCGATGCTGGGGTGGCGCAGAGCGATGCTGGGGTGGCGCAGAGCGATGCTATGGGGGTGCTGACTGATGTTGTGGTGGCGTTAAGTGATCCTGTGCTGGCCCTGAGTGATGCTGTGGTGGCCCTGAGAGATGCTGTGGTGGCCCTGAGAGATGATGTAAAATTAGTTTAATTGAGCGTGGCAGAAAAGCTCTATTAAAAAGGTACACTACAGGTAAGAAAAGCCTTTCTGTCTACTTCGGTTGAGTCTATCGCGCAATAAGGCAGGTTCATTAGGGAAAAGGGTTGGGGCAGCATACAGACTCGCTCATTGATATGGATTTTCCACTGAGACTACCGTTTACGTTACAGCAAGCGACTGTGGAGTACTTTTCGCCACCATGCGTGCTAAACGACAGCGAGAGTTAAAGCTGAAATTAGCTTTATTCGATAATATTAACACAACAGGTGAAGCCTCAAGCAAGGAAATCGTAAACAATACTTTATGATTATACGCAAGAAACAACAAGTAAAATAGCTACACAAAGGCTCAGTCTTGGGAAATAAATGCTGGGGTGAAATAAGATTTTAAATGGCATAAAACAAATCTATATTTGAAAAGGTACATATGAAAATAGGGTCCCCAACAGCGAGCTTGAGCACAAAGAGCCTCTTCATCATTATTTATATTTATTGTGGGCATCTATCCCCAATTGGGGATGGGGTTCTGCGTTTACTTTGCAGTCCTGGGAAGGGGTGCATCAGCCCGCTGCCTGTTTTCATGGGTAAAATGGAGGCTTCCCTCTAATGGCGTTGCAAGCGAGAGGGCTCACACGGTCGCCAGCTCACTGTTCACTATTAATTGTACGATAAACGCCCATGATGTACCCAAGGCCGGAGCGCAGTTATTTTCCCTTTACAACTGCTGTCTAACGTGTGATAGATACTCCGGTGACATTTTGTTGTTCAGCTATTACAGGGAGAAAGGCTGGATTTCCTTAAAGGGGGGTGGTGGTGTGGACATTAATAAGGCCGGGCTAGCGCAGAACTCTGTATGTTATTAAATTGGTAGTGTCAATTTGAATGCGGGACTGTTTTAGGAAGAGAAATACTCATTTTAGAGGCAGAATCAAGTGTGAATGTTTGTCTCAAAAGACAATGATACAATGAAGTTACTGTATGTGGTCAAGAAGCGTGGCCTGACGCGATGGAGAGCAAGCGAGAGGAAAGCCATATGGTGGCTGTGTGAGTGCACGCACAAGTAACAGCAAGCTTTAGGCCACAAGCAAAAGCTTGTGGTAGTATTTCTAAAGCCCACACTTTAGTAAATGTCTCGCCAGATCAGCGCATACGCATGCGCTGGCTCAGGCGAGACCTAAAAATGGTTGATTTCCCATTCGAATCCTCTAGCAAACTTTGATCTCCGAAACACAAAAAAGGGGTGATCGGAATAACACCAAATTTGGCAGAAAGTTAGAGCTTTATTCAGAAATTGTGCTGTTTGTGATTTGGTCTAAATCGGTCAGCCATTTTCGCGAAATTTAAATTTACGGAAGGGCTCTGGTTGGACTCGAATAGGTTGAAAAGATAAGTGTATCAGGATGGCTGGTGGAGTCAAGCTGTACCAAAACCCCCCCAAAAAACAGGTATTTTGTTTTTTGCCATGTGTAGAGAAAGTCTAGGGGAGTTGGCTGGTTGCAGCAGAGTTAAGCACATGCTACGCCTGTGGCCGATTGTCTACCACCAATCCCATGATAACAGACACAACCTTTGACCACATGCTGAACAAATTGCATATCTGTCAAGTCACCCACATTTAGTTGAGGTGATTTTTAGGTCTCGCCCTGCGATTGCAGGCCAAAGGCCTGCTGTCGCAGAGCGAGACTATTGTTATCATTCCGGCTTTCAAGGACTCAAAGGGAGCCGGAGAGGACAACAGACTGTCACGCGCACGCAGCAGCAGCCTGCCGGGATCAGGTCGCGCGCATCAACACGCGCTCCGATTCCGGCAGGCTCTTCACAACACATGCACAACACACATACAGCCCCCCCCCACGCATACACACACACATACATACAGAACCCCCCCGCATACACACACGCATGCACACACATACACAGAGAACCCCCGGCGCTTACACACACATCCCTTACCTCGTCTCGGCGTCTTCGCGCTCCCTTGCCCCCGCTCCTCTGGTGCGAGCGCACCACTAGTTTCGATTCCCGCGTCGGCTCCTCTGTGGTGCGCGCGCACCACAGGTTTCTATTTAAACAGCCAATCAGGAGGCAGAACTCCCTTTAGACATGCTCCCTCTCTGGTCCGCTATCATTTTTTTCTTTTGCATAGTCTTGGCCTCGTTCCGAACCCGTAGTTGATAAGTCCCTATAGCTTTAGACGTGACTCATTTAGCTTACGATAGCTATGTGCGTCATTTCCTACTTGCTGTCGGAACCAATCCAACAGCTTGGTAGATGAAAGATTGAAAAGGCCTTGGATTGGAGGAATATGGCGAGGGCTCCCTGCACCCAAGGGTTACCCCCTGGCTTACGTGGTTCCTCCTGTGCTGCACTTTGTGTGCACAGCAGGAGAGCTTGCATTAGTATTGGCCATTTCAAAACTTTTTAGATGTATAGAAAACACCATTCTGTACTCTTTTCCTCGATGCCGTTATATTGATGTCAAGTGAAAGTCAATAAAACCTCCAGAGTGTCCTTTCTGTGGCAGGGCTTTGAGACGTCGCTGTAACGCTCTGCTGGTGAGGCGATGCACTGAATGAAAAACCTCTTCGGTGGCTCCGCGGACGGGACGCAGCGTTCCTGGCCCCTGGAGCCTGTGCTTGCATTCCTCTGCTCCCCGGGCTGCTGGGGTTAATGCGCTGGCAGCCCATTGAAGTCTTTGCAGTCACCGCCATCTACCCCTGCGCAGTGCCCTGTCATGCGGCTGCTGCTCGCCCCTCCGCCCGCCCTCCCTCCTGCAGTCTGGGCTGCGCGGACCACCCCTTCCTCCACCCCCTCCCTTCCTCCACCCCCACCCCCCTACCCCGACGACTATGCATGAAATGCTCCGTTCCTGCGAGCGAGGGGGCTGGGGGCTCTGCTCACCGGGGCCCTGCTCTAAGAGGAGTTTGGCAAGCAGCACACTTGTAGCAGTAAAATGACACCATGCTTCTCTATTTTCTAATAAAATCCCCCGAGTGGGAGAGCAACAGGTGGGCGGAGGACACATGCTGGCATTTTGGAGCAGAAGGCAATACTATCCCTTATTGGCCCTCTGCCACTCCACTGTCTCCAATGCAGCCCCACCGCTGTCATTTTGCCCTACGGCATTACAGCCTGCTGCCGGGGGCTATACCAGCTGGTAAGGCCCTCTCCCCCAGTTATAGACCCAAACCACAAACGAGGGCCTTCAAAGAGGGCAAGCTTTACCGATTAGTGTGCCCTGGCGGATGAGGGCTACAATACTACTGGAACATTCCACCGTCTAAGGGTATAAAGTTTTACATTACACAGACGGAAACAGAACGAAAAACATTGGAATGTTGGCGCATGGGGTCCATATCCTCCGTTATTGGCCCTTTCCCTCTCCGCATGCCATCGTCCTTATATAAAAGATCCGAAAACGTGTATGTGCCTGTAAAAGTCATTACAACGCTATAAAGTGGTAATCATGTGAGTCACCTGACATTAACCGTCATTTCATTCGAAGGGCTTCACAGGATTTGAAAACAAAGTTGCTCTTGTACTTCCGTGTTGTGGGTCTGACTCCCTCCCCTGCTTGGCACTGACCACCCACCAAGGGTTAATTGCGCAGAGCGAATCGACATAAAGGTTTCCCAACCCGTCCCTGTCACACTTGCATGCTGTTGTGTGTCTCTTTGCAGCCTTTTTCCTCTCTCGTTGTCCTTAAATGGCCTAGCCACGCGCCGGACCTGGAAATGACCGAGGCACTCCCAGTTTAGTGTGCTGACTGTTTCCAGGGCCCACTAGCCTCTTGGAGGGAAGGGCCCCACATGTCAGGAACCCCCCAATATCTGAGGAGGCACATCTGCGACACACTGGACCCGGAAGGCTCCTTGGGCAGGCTCCCTGTCCCAAAATGTCCTCTCTTAGGCTTTGGTGAAGTGTCAGAAAGTAAAATGCAGACAGCAGCTCTGAAGACGGGGTGCATGTGAAGGTGAGGCCTAGCGCTAGAAGTCTGCAGGCCGGCTATCTTTGGGGGATTTGGGTGAGAGGTGCTCTGTGGAGAGCCTTGGGTTCCTTAGATACTCTATGGCTGTGGCCTTTTAAGTGTAGAAAACATGAAAAATATAAGGCGGTCAGAGAAAAGCTATTATTGAATGCATTATGTTTAAAATGTGCCTTTTGGTCTTGGAATATCATCCGTGATCTTAAACAGGCAACACTAATGTATTTTTGTCCTTGCCGAAATTTGCTTTCCTTTTGCTCACAACAGTAAAATAACAAGCATTGGCATAGCCAATAGGTCTCGCCTTTGGACCTTGTAAGTGTTTAACCACGCAACAGTTAATCTTGTTGCACCAAGGACATTGTGCTGCATAACTGAATACTTATAAGGTTCAAAAAGCGAGACCTATTGGCTATGCCAATGCTTGTTTTACTGGTATTCACCCACTTAAAAAAGAAATTTCATAGACTAATAGAATCGCTGCCTTTTTAGGTCTCGCCAGCATCAGCACATGTGCTCTCGTTTATGAGGAATATTTTATAGAAAGAGGGGCTTGCAGTGCACCCATTGTTTAACATTCTCCAGCTTCACGGTCACTCTTATTTTCTGGCATGTAATTGGCCAGCGCATGCTGGCTTCACTTTCTCTTCTATGGGCTGGATCATAAACCAAGTATCGATTGCTTCAGCTTGATTGCTCTCCTGCTGATCGTGCTGTGACTGAGATACTACTTTTATTTTTTCTTCTTCCTTGGAGTTCGTTAAAACTCCTGCCCTTTGTAGCTATGTTTTAATATGTCATATGCACTTCAGCTAAACCCTTTTCTCCTTGGAAAAGGATGTCTGTGACAAGAGAGGTTATCTGCTTCTTTTCTTTGGTAATCAACTTGTATTGCTTTTGAAAACAAAGAGAAGTTTAGCTGCAACAGCACAGCACACAGGTTTTCATAGAAGACATTTTGAGGTAAGAGTATCGGTAGCAACGTTATACAGTATGCACAGCCATCGAGCACTTGCATAGCAAAAACAGACAGTCTGTCGGAAGTAAGAAGTTATGCTCATCACCCAACTATCCCAATTGGTCCATCCATTTAGCCCATAGTTTCTGGTGCTTGGCAGGGCAGCCTCGTTATCTGCTTCTTAATGTATTTTCACTAATATATGGACGAAATTGTGTGTCACTGATTTGCTCAGGAGTGTTGTGCTGAGACCTAACACACTGGCAAAGCCAATTGGTCTACCCAGTGAGACTATTCTCTCTGCTATGGTCTTTGGTTCGTGCTGTACAGCAGTGGTACTCAAAGTACGGCCTCAGGCGGCCAGGCAGACATTTCCTTGTGGCCTGCAGATGTTCTTCTCTGGGAACATGGCAAACTGCAGTAGAAATAAAGCAAGCTGTTCGATTTAGTTTTTATTCTGCTGCTGCTAACCAAGCAACACCGTTTTGTGATATATTATTATATATTATTATATATATATATATATATATATATATATATATATATATATATATATATATATATATATATATATAAATATAAATATAACCTACTGGCGGTCGCCAGTAGGTAGTTATAGTTAGGATTGATTTCCATAGGGAAATCGTAACATTCTATTTGGAATAACTTTGGCGCCGGTGGAGGAATCTGCCTGAAATTTTCAGCAACTTTGCTTCGAGGCGCTCCGGTCCTTCCCTGAAAGTTTGGGGGGGGGATTCGTCAAGCGGGGGCCGAGATAAAAGGGGGGTCCCAAAACGTGTTTTCCCCATGTTAATTACCATAGGGCGGTCGGTCGCACTTTTAGCTCAAACGGCTGAATGGATTTTTACCAAACTTGGCAAAATTGTAGGGACTGGTAGCCCGATGTGCCTTTGCTATGTCTCAAGATATGTGCTCCAGAGGATTTTGAGTAATTTACGTTAAAAAAAAATTATATATCTATAGCCGCGTCCCGGTACGCGCACTGGGGAGCGCTCCGGGCGCGACACGCGACTTGCGCACGGAAAGCTGATTGGCTCTCGGGTGTCTGTAAACATTCGAAACAGTCCGGAGCGGCCGCCATCTTGTGTCTCGGTAGGATCGAGACACAAGGTGGTAAAAACAAAGGGGGAAATAACCAAAAGGGGGCAGGGTAGACCCCCCCTGGCCCCCTAGGTTTGATGTGGGGGCCATAGAAGGGTCCCTCGGGTAAAAAAAAAAAATATATATTTTTTTTTTTTGGTTTTCGCGGGGGGAGCGCCTGGTATGCGCACCGGGGAGCCAACCGGGGAGTGTAGCATGGGGAAAGCCCCGTTCATTCACTGCGTCACCTCTACATTTTTTGCATACGTTACACCTGACGTAGGTATAATGTGGCGCAGGGGTTTACAAAGTGACGCATCTACCTAGATGCGTCACTTTGTAAATATGACTCAATAAGGTGCATTTTTAACAGCACTGGTGCGTCACAAAAAGTGACGCACCGGTGGCGTAAAAGTGACGCATGGCCTCATAAATGAGGCCTTCAGTCTTCTACTCATGCGTCATATTTAATATATGACGTATTATGTCGCAAGTACTTTTAGATACGTCAGTATTTCAGACGTATCTGTAAGCGCAAAAGTGATGCATTGCTGGAGTCTGTCACAAAAATGATGCAACTCCAGGAATGCATCCTTTCACATGGGGCCAGGCCCCATGTGAAAGGGCCTGCATCAGTCTTACGCCTGCTGTGAAACAGGCGCAAGATTTGGACGCAACAGCGTCATAAAAGTGACGTAGTGATATCTCATAGATTTTACCGCGTCACCTCTACGACCCTTTCTTGCGTCAATACGTCCCTTTTGCATACATTACACCCGACGTAGGTATAATGTGGTGCAGGGGTTTACAAAGTGATGCATCTACCTAGATGTGTCACTTTGTAAATATGACTGAATAAGGTGAATTTTTAACAGCACTGGTGCGTCACAAAAAGTGACGCACCGGTGGCGTAAAAGTGACGCATGGCCTCATAAATGAGGCCTTCAGTCTTCTACTCATGCGTCATATTTAATATATGACGTATTATGTCGCAAGTACTTTTAGATACGTCAGTATTTCAGACGTATCTGTAAGCGCAAAAGTGATGCATTGCTGGAGAGTGTCACAAAAATGATGCAACTCCAGCAATGCATCTTTTCTTACCCTTCCACACCCCTGTTCCTTTTCTACATTTTGTTTGAATAACCACATTCCCCATGTTCACTCTCCTTCTCCTTACTTTCGTTCCCAACACTCACCTTCTTTTAGTCCCCCTACTTCACTTCCTTTCTCCTCTCATAGTTTTCTGTTCTTTCTTACTCATTTTCCTTTCATTTATCAATGCACTCCACTTCACTTACTCTTTTTCATTTTTTTAAGAATATAGCTCTGATGAGAATTGGAGGTAGTTCTGAAAAGAACTTTTTTTCCTTCTTTTTTTAGTACTACAACAAAAACAGGGAATGGAAACTGCTCAACAGGAGCAAAAAAAAAAAAAAAAAAAAAATTAGGGCTGATAACGGCAGTGATGGTTCTCCAATGCTCGAACCATAAGCAGAACACTTTGCTCCCCACAGGAAAGTAGCTGATCACAGTATCTGCATTTAAGGGCGCCTTTGTTAAATGCAGGCTGAATGTTCGAAACCTGCTCTTGTGATCTCCCCCTCACCGATGGTGTTCGTCCTGCGGTTGATGTAGAGGCCCCATCACTGGGAACCTTTTGTGCCAGAGCCCTGACACTTTCCCGGGCAAAATTCTGGGGGTGCCTTCTCTCCACATGGCGAATCATTGTGGAGTCCCCAAAAGAATATTTTTTATTGGGGTTACCCCGTGACAGGACTGTGTAACAGATCCTGCACTCCACTTTTGGAGCATTTACCTTCTTCTGGTGAGCAGGTATGGAAAAAAAATTCCAAATGAAATGTTCTTTGTATTTTGGCTGAGGAGGGGCTGAGGAGGCTCTTCATCGATGAATTCATTGGAGTCATCTTCACTGCTGGATGGTCTGGCAGCCATGATAATCCAAGATATCCAACAAAGAACCGACAGCGAAACAGGCAGGTCTTTCAGTCACAAAAGTGAAAGAAGAAGTGAAGGAAATGGGTGGGGATTTCATTCTTTATAAAAAAAAATGTTAGCAACCAATGAAAAGTGTTATTTTCAGGTCACATGACCCGACCGCGCTTACGCTACGCGCCCCGGGGCGCGCGGCGTAAACGCGTCAGGACGTTGCGCGAACGTATGCGCTCGCGCGCTTCCGGGTGCGCTTACGCAGTGCGTCATGACGCATTACGCGGTTACGCGAAACGTCACGATGTTGTTTCCGTTCACAAGAATAGCGCTAACGGGACGCTCCCCGGTACGCGCCGTAACATTGCGCTTACCCGTGCGTTCACCGGTACGCGCCCCGGGAGCGCTCCGGGCAAAAAATATTTAAAAAAATAACATTTTACATAATTATACAATATAAAATTCGTTTTAAAATGTATTATTTTTTATACCTATAAAGATTTGCTATTAAAAAACCATTGAAATTCACTGAAAAAACCATAGGTTTTACACCAGTTATAGTTAGCTGGAAGTTTTACTCGCATAAAACCATTGAAATTCCCACGTTATAGTTAGTTGGACTCACTATAACTTGCGCGTGCAATGCACTGCTGATGACGTCACATATTACATCACTCATGACATGGTTAGTGACATCACTCATGACACCATCCTTGTGACAGACCTCCTTTCACTGTAATGTAACCCTTGAAACACATTCAAAAATATAAACTAACATTTTCAAAAAAATGGATACCCATACAACTTACAACAACCAATTCAATAATCCCACCATCTATATACACATCCACTCATTCACCAACAGTTCTATATAGTCACTCATACATATACTCACTCATCATATGTAGTGATACACCTATACATCCTGTTACAAAACGACAGGCATCCAAAAGTTACTCACACACATACTCACACATGCAAATAAACTATTGAACATCCATTTATTTGCATATACAGCTATACACACACTACCACTTTACTTCTAAGGAAACTTACACATACTTACTCTCTTAAACAATCACTTATAGAAACACATACTAATTTAAACAGGAACTCTTACAATCCCTCACTCTCACATATACTCATTTATATACATCAATATTCACATATACTAGATTAAAACATATGTAGTTACTGATAAAGACACTAGTGAGACAGTCATTCACTCACTAACACACACATATACACACTCATCCACCCATACAGTCCTGCACATATGCTGTCTTCAAAACACATACAAAGAGTCAGTCATTCATGCATCTATGTGCGAAGTAATACCCCCACCAAACCATACAAACACTCATACTGATACTAAGAAAAACATCTAATAACCCATATACATACACATGTAGCTACTCAGCAACCCATGCAGCCACTTATACACAAAGTGAAACACTAATGCATATATTTAAATATTTAAACATTACTCTCTAATATATGTATTTTAAAAAAACATCCATGTAAACACTTATTTAAACATTTATTCTTCCATCAACTTTTACATATACATATATAATACATATTTATTTCTCGGAAAGACACACATTCACTGGATGGTGTCATCAGTGATGTCATGAGTGATGTCACTGACCATGTCATGAGTGATGTAATATGCGACATCAGCAGTGCATTGCACGCGCAAGTTATAGTGAGTCCAACTAACTATAACGTGGGAATTTCAATGGTTTTATGCGAGTAAAACTTCCAGCTAACTATAACTGGTGTAAAACCTATGGTTTTTTCAGTGAATATATATATATATATATATATATATATATATATATAATATCTATAGCCCAAAATCAGAAATGAAAGAATAATATCACATGGGTACATTATTTTGGTTTAAATCTTTTTATTGTTGTTATGCATCAGCAGTGCCATCAATGGTATGTCATGAAGAGCAATAACACAGCATGGCACATTACAGTAAAAGAAAAAGAAAACAAACCCAACTACCTCCTCCCCTCCCCCCCCTCATTCTCCCTCCCGGAACTCACCTCAATGCGCTCCTAACCCTCCCCCCGTCTCACCCCCATCAAGGCCAATTTAATATGGCATTGTCATAGCCAAATCAAGGCCTACTGGTCATAGTGTCCTTTGGTGCAAGTGGAGTGGATTTTTGTGGGGGCTCCAAGAGCAGCAACAGGCGCAAATACCTGTGGGTAGGTAAGCAACCTCATTTCCGTTCCAAGGCCTACTGGTCATAGTGTCCTTTGGTGCAAGTGGAGTGGATTTTTGTGGGGGCTCCAAGAGCAGCAACAGGCGCAAATACCTGTGGGTAGGTAAGCAACCTCATTTCCGTTCCAAGTAGTGAAAGAAGTGGGCGCCAAAGATCTGGAATAAAGCCCTGTCAGCATGTAGAGAAAGAATCATGCATTCCATACCCAGTACGTACCATAGCTTGTGCAACCACCCCTGATGTGTGGATGTTCCATCAGTGTCCCATTGAGAGAATACATTTTGCAATGCTGCTCCCAGGGCTATTCCCATTTGCCTTCTCTTACGCGATCGAAGGGGAAATGTGAGTTTGTTAGGCATGCCTAAAACAACATACACCGGAAATCACGGTATCTGCGTGTTAATGTGGTTATCTATGTTGGATAACACTTGTTTCCAATAGGAGGAAATAGCAGGACAGTCCCATAGTAGGTTTGTTGGGGTGCCCTCCAGCCCGCAATTTTTCCAACAGAGCGGGGATCGGTTGGGATTATATCTGTGTAATCTGGGGGCATAAGGTACCAGTAGTTGACTATCTTGGTCGATGTTTCGATACTACACGGTAGAAGATGTCCCTTCATTCCCCCTGCGAAAGTGTTAACCCCAAATCTGTTTCCCAGTGCTAGTGCCCTGCCATGGGGGTCAACGTCTCAGGGGGCGCAGCTGGTGATAAAGTTCAGTAATGAGATGTGCATTAGACATCTTGGTGTGAAGCCATTTTTCGTAAAGAGTTAGTGGTCTCTGGGGCCCTGGTCACACCGAAGGGTGCATGACCCAGTGTCGTATTTGATGGAAGTGCTATTGCTCAGACTCTGGTAGAGCGAATATGAAGCCACGTCTTCGATGGTCAATGGGCCCTCTACATCAAAAAAAGGTGCCCAATGGATCTGCACCCTTCTCTATCCCAAAGTTGAATGGCCCCTTGATCTAGACCTGGGGTAAATTCTGCATTCTTAACTATAGGTGTAAGGGGTGACGGAGAGGTTAAGCCATACCTTATAGCGGTGGAGTCCCAGGCTTTTACGGTCGTGCAAATGATTGGTGAACTGTATAGACAGATTGCGCATCGAGTCTTGTGAAGAAAGGGGATTCCCCATTGTGTCTGACCCACAATTGCTCTTTCCGTGAAAAGCCAGTGTTTTTCCGACTCACCATGTGACTATTCTAATAAGGCTCGCAATTGAGTAGCTTGGTAGTATCGGGCCATATTGGGGACCCGAGGCATCACTCCCGGTGAGGTCTGTAGCTTATTTCTTCGCTCATTTTAGGCTTTTTGTTGGCCATACAAATGTACAGAATTCCTGTTGGAGCAATTTAATGACCCTGGTGGGCGGTGGGGGGGGCTCCACTGGGAGTGTTGGAAAGAGGTATAATATTTTGGGTAACGCGTTCAATTTAAGTGCTGTCACTCATCCAAGCCAAGAAAGGCTGTAAGGTCTCCAATGATTTAAATCTTTACAAACCTGGGAGAGGAGATATTTATAGTTCAGGGTAGCGGTGGCACATGTGGACGTCGTCAACTTGATCTCTAAGTAAGGGATCGACTCAGTCTCCCAGTGACATTGGATTGAGCGTGTAAGTGCCTCCCTAGTAGGGGGCTGTAAAGAGACCCAGAGGGCTGTCGATTTTGCTACATGGACTCGGAAACCAGAGGCTTCCGCTAATCTCTCAAGTTCAGCAAAAAAAGCAAGAACGAAAGTCCGAGATTCCTCCAGAGTGGCAACCACGTTGTCTGCATATAGGCTGATAGTATGGGTATCCGCCCCTCCTCCCAAAATCAGACCCCAGAGATCAGTAGGCTCCCCTCTCACTGTCTGGGCCATAGGCCCCAATGTAGAGTGGGAAAAGGAGCAGGCGAGCGGACACCCCTGCCTCGTCTCTCGGGTGATCGGAAAGGAGTTGGAAGACCGGCCGTTCACCTGTACCTTTGCCATGGGGCAGCCATGGCCACTAAATATACATTTACGGAAGCGGTCGCCCACCCCAAACTGTGCGAGAGTAGCCTCCAAATACTTCCAATGTACTCTGCCTAATGCCTTTTCAGCACCAACCGATATCACCAAACGCTCCACTTCCTGATGTTGTACCTGGTCAAGGAGGTGGAGTAACCTCCTTGTGTTGTTGCTACATTGTCTAACGGCCATGAAGCCAGACTGGTCCGGGTCTACCAACTCTGGCATCATTGGAACCAACCTTGCCGCCAGAATCCCAGTAAAGAGCTTTAAATCAATGTTCAAAAGAGATATCCGCCTGTACGAGACAATACCGAAAGTCTTTTCCAGGTTTCGGGATCACCACAATTGAGGTCATTATCATCGTAGGGGGGATGTCCGAAGCATCACCAATTGTGTTGAAGAGCTTGGTAAGGATAGGTGCCACGGTGGTGCAAAAAGTCTTACAAAAATCCATCGGGCCAGGGGACTTAGGAAGTTTGAGGCAGGCAATTGCCGAATCACCCCCTTCATATGTATTGTGCTATCAAGACTGTCTGCCTGATTGGGTGTTAATCTCAGGAGAGAGTTGTCCCCTGAATGAAAGCAAGGAGTCCAGCACTGAGAGGCGTTGGGCGGTGTATAATTTTGCGTAGAATTCATGGAATGCTAGCGTTATGTCTGTACTGTATTGTTTGAGCTCGTCACAAATTGTATGGACAGAGGCCTCTTGGTGCTGAGCACGGAGTTTGTAGGCCAGGAGGCGCCCACATCTGTCTCCTTCCACATAAAAAGAATGGCGTAGCCGACGAGCGGCATACTTCGCCTTCTCCAAGTCTAGACCGGCGCGCTGCCTCTAGTCGCCACACCCAGGGGAATGGGGGGCCCCCGTACGCTTATGAATGCGCTCTAGCTCATGCACCTGCTTTGTGAGGCCTTCTCTCCTATTTCCCCTAATTCTATTGTCCGCTGCAGAAGTTTTGATGAGTTCCCCTCTAGCAAACAGTAAGTGTTTCCCAGAGTGTAGTGATGGAGGGGTCAGGAATTCTTTGAGAGCTATATCAAGGCGTTTGATCACCTCTCGGCGATGCAGAAGCGTGTTGCGCAGCCGCCATATATTTATGATGGTCTGTCTGAAGAGGGGAGTGCCAGCGTGAGTGTCAGCACAGAGTGGGGACAAGGCTCGATATCTAAGGCCTTTGTGTTCGGAAGTATCGAACAGGACCCAATAAAGTAGTCTATCCTGGCATATGTTTTATGTGCATGCAAATAGAGTGTGTAGTCAATAGTTTGTGGGTGTAGTGTACGCCAAAGGTCGACCAACCCCAGGTCCCGCAGCCACTCCCGCCCTGCCCGTGTGAGCACACCTGCCTGCACATATCGCCACATAGACCCGTCTAGTGGATTGTCGAAGACTATGTTTATGTCAACCCCCAGTATAAATTACCGATCTGGTGAGGCTGTTCGGTCCATCACTGCCTGCCATAGGAACGCCTCCTGCCCCTCGTTTGGTGCATATAAAGAGCCAAAAGTATAAGAGTGAGCATTGATAGTGACTGAATAAGCCAGAAGTCTCCCCTTGATTTCATCCCGTTTCATGCCTACCTTGCTCCTGAAGGTGCGCGAGATAAGAATTGCGACCTCGGCTGTTTTGGTGGTGTGGGAGGAGAAATATTGTTGCGGGAAAGCCCTCAATCGGAGTCTGTGCGTGTCCATGGTCAGGAGGTGGGTTTCCTGTAAAAGACATATTTGGGCTCCAGATTGCTCTAGGTAAGATAGTACAGCCCTTCGCTCAATCGGATTATTCAATCCATTTACATTTAATGTGAATTTTAATGATTCCTATTATCTTAATGTGGTGTCAAATGAGAGCTGATCAAAGAGCCACCATCATACCAGCAACCCCTCCCGCGAGCGTATCCAGGGGACCCAGAAGACCTACCCAACGGGAAAAGATGCCAGAGATTGGAGCTACAGATTCGTGGAGCCCAGGAGGGAGGGGGAACATTGGAAAATAAAATAAAAACTAACAATTAAACTTATACAGCAAAAGTCTTACATCCCAGAGCAAACCACTGCCCGGAGCAGAGCTCCAGAGGAAAAAACAGTGAACGGGTACCAGTGTCTCCCCGCTCCCACCTGAGCCAAGACCAATCAGCTGTGAAAAGAAGTCGGGCAGGGGTCTCCACGAAGCATCCGCTATATCCTACTTCCCCTCAACATTTATTCACTCGAAGGGTCTTTGCGAGGGTCGCCAAGACTGCCTGCAGCTCCTTGGCCGTAGTGTCCTCATCAAGCACATTGTGCTTGCTGGAGGTTTAATTGTTTCCCACCCATGGCTGCTTCGTTAGTTTCTGTTTGTTTTGTTGCGGTTCTTCCTCCGATGGGACCCCTATGTTCAAGAACCTACAAGCCTCTGCCACGGAGCGTAGCTGCCGGAGTTCATCCTTGTAGGGAAAGATTAGCTGAAACAGATGACCCCAACAGTAAAAGATGCCGGCTGACCTTAGATGTGTGGTAACTGGCTGGAAAGCTTTGCGTTTCAGCAAGGTTGAGGCAGCCAAGTCTTGGTATAGGGTTGGTTTCTGGTCCATGTAATTAAATGCGGGGTAATCCCTGGCGACGAGCAAGAACCGCTCTTTAAGTTGTTAATCATGTTACAAGTTAGGATGTCAGCAAGGGGGTCTAGGGCAGGCTTCCGAGGGCCCACTCTCTGTATATAGTATAGCTTAATATGGAAGTCCTCCGGCTACCCCAGGAGGGCGTGAATGAGGTCTGCCACCATGGCCTCAATGTTTGTGTCCTCTGTTACGGGCGCAATTCCTCTAATTTATATATTATTGTGTCAAGATCGGTTTTCAAGGTCTTTCATGTGCGCTTGGAGGTTGAAGGTTCTGCTCTCTCAAACGGATAACTTCTCCTGTGGGGAGGCATCTCTCCTGACAAATCCAGCCAAGCAGCCTTTGGCCCAGCCGCGGGGTTCTTCTGTGGTCCACAGGGCCGCATGTTTTCTGTGGAGGCTGAGGGCCAGAGCTGCTCCACCACCCCCTCCAGTCTCAATGCAGGACCGAGGAGTCGCGTCTTGCCCGCCGCATGTCCTCTCAGCCACCACCTACAGGCTCGCTTAACCTCCCCGGTTGTTCCCCGCAGGTCTGCACTGAGCTTCTCACTTCTTGATGCAACGTCACGGGGTGCTGGGAAGAATGCCGGCAATCCACCTCTCTCCTCTCTGGGGGCGCTGCATAAGCCTCACACCATGCCCGCCTGGGGAGCCCTGCACCCGTTTCAGCAGCTAGCTCCTCCGCGGCCGCTCTCTGCACCCTCGCGTCTATGTCTCTGGCAGCCCGCTCCATTACCTGCACCACTGGTGGGGGGAGATTTCCTTGGGAAGATCTGCCTTCGCTGACCCCCCCCCCAATCCGCAGCTACAGTTCGGGGCCTAATCCGGTGGGAGCAAAGAGATGAGAGAGCGCATTCTACCGCTCCGCCATCTTGGCCACGCACCAAGGGTACATTTGTGGTCTTCAGGCTATGAGCTTTGTTTCTATTTCTAGTTCAGCTTGTACTATCAGCAAGGTTACCCTGCTCAGGGGGATAGCTTAGCTGAGCAGACTTGAAGTGCATAGGAAAAGTATGGAGACTAAGAACAGGACAGGGTTAGTGAATGTATGGAGGTGGCTAGCAGGTAGATGAAAACAACAAACTGTTCTGTAAACATTTTCTTGGTCTTTATCCTACAGGTAACTGCATATGAATTGTAGTGCAACCACCTTAAAAAACATTCATTTGGGTTAAAAGGGTAGTTTGATCACTGCAGAGCTTGTGTAAATGGAGGGTCATGGTCTTGAATCATGGTTGGTGCACAGGTGTATTTTGTGTGCTTTTGGGCCCCATCCAATGATAGTAAGCACTGTGAATATAGGAGTACTTTGCTTAAAATATATTACACACACAGTACAAACAGACTACAAAATGTATAAAATATACAGAATACACATTATGATGTACTGCAGGAAAATGTACAAAAAGACTGCAAAGAAAGGTTTTTTTCTACTAATCTTCGGAAAAGGTGGAGGTTTCTTTTCAGTCCCCACAAACCCCCACCTCACCCTGTCATTTCGGCAGCACGGGTTTGGCTCTCGTCAACACCACTTACTGTACTTTTTGGCCATGAGAAAATGTTTTTGAGTATCCATGGTGTACAGCATGGGTATTGCAGACTTTGGCAATGCTTGATAGCCACGCTGTAAGACAGTGTGGCTACGGTGCAGTATTGCTAAAAATAATAAACAAGCATTGGCATAGCCAATAGGTCTACCTTTAGGACCTTATAAGTATTTAGCTATGCAGCACAATATCCTTGGTGCAACAACATTAACCGTTGCATGGCTAAACACTGATAAGGTCACAAAGGCAAGACCTATTGGCTATGCCAATGCTGGTTAGTTCTTGCCTAAGAGAGCGCATAGTTTTCTGCTACGGGACATCTTGTTAGCTTACAGTGAGCTTAGAGAACGCTTAGTGCTTGCCATTGGTTGGCTTCATTGTCACTATAATTTGCCATCTTCTTATTTGCAAGCTTTTGTAGGCTTTTTCTTCCTCCTCGTGTTGGTTTCTACCCTGGGCACAACTTGTGTCCTTCCACTGTTTATTTTTCAGGAGCTACTTTGTATTTTTTGTTTAAGCACTATCTGCCAATGCAAGTGTTTGGTTTGTCTCTCAAGTGAACTTATCCCCCTCTTTGTTGTTCTTGCTCACCCTCGTTGAGCTACCACTCTTGCTTCCTCCCCATCCACCTTCCCTTGCTGTTCTTGCCTCCCTCGCGTCTACCTTCAGTTGTCCGTGTGTTTGCCCATTTTGTATGTCCTCGCCCCATGCACGTCCTCCTCTCCAGCCCTCCCTCTGTTGATTCTTCCCCCAACCAACTCCACAGTTTGTGTATATTAATTAAAAAACCGAACAAAGTGAATTAGAGCCCAGCAGCTAAAATTAATTGCCAAAAAAGCAAATGGGAAGAGGCCTATTGGCTGTGCCAAGGCCGGTTAATAAGGGTTTTGAAATAGAGAACCGTTGCTAATCACTCGCAATGGCGTGACTCCGCACTTGATTTGGAACGGATTATCACAGGATCTGGAGAATAGTCTCTTCAACGTCTATAGATGCGGCACACACAGCAAGAAATGAGAGGATGCAACAACTGGGGAATGCATGTCACTGCTTGAAGGCGTGCAGTAATTATTTCCAAATACCCTCTCTCAAATACTGACAGATTTGAACCACACGCCGATGTCATCTTGCAAGAGAACTGTCCGGGCACTGGCTCCCCTGGCTCTTGCAGGACCGCAGGCTGATGTGAAATGAAAGCATGCCCTTGAGTCGCTCATGTGAAGGCATGCTTATTTCATCACAAATCAGCTTGAAAAGCTACTCCGCAGTTATACTAGGTCACTGGGGTTTGTGTAACGCACACACAGCCCTTCAAAGTCACTCAACAGGGATTAAGATTAAATAATTCTGGGAAACTCCCGGCACTGTCACAAGGCTCGCGTAAATGGTTAATGCACTGAGCCCCAGCTGGGCTGTTTATGTGATTAGGATTTACCCCTGGCTCTCGTTGGACAGACTGCCAATCGGGAGGAAGATTATGGCGTGTGTGTGTGGCAGACCAGCCTCTGCAAGAGTCCGACACTCGTATTGGTTAGAGTCTAGCGTTCTCCTCCGGATTACTGCTAGTGCCCCGCACGTGGGCACTGCAGAGGTTACGTTAATGTTGAACTCTGGCAGGAAACGAGCCTGTGCCGATTAACTACTTTCAGGAGTAAGATTTAGAGGGGAGCGTTGAAAGAGCGACAGCACTTGTAGCAGGAAACCTGCAGGCTGGGGTGAAGGAAGGGTTGGGGAGACGCAGCCCGGAAATGAGTGGATCCCTTGAGACTGGAGTGCGTGATGCGCTCCGGCTGTAGCTGCTGCTGTGGGGCTGTAGTTTGCATCAGCTGATGGCGTGACTGCCTCTGCTGCAATTAGAAGAAGCCCCTCTGGCAATAAACACCCTTTGTAAACGAGATGTTGTCAACCTGTCAGTGCTGCCACCGAGTCCAGAGGGGCCGCAAGACACCACCAGTGCAACCTTACTGTGCCTGGACTTGAGAAGAGGTTTGAAGAGAGCAGCACCGCAGTAAATAGCTGTGAATAAGATGTGTGCCCTATAGCCCCTAACAGCCACGTAAGATCCACACCAGCAGTCGAACACTTACTCTACCTTTCCAGAGACTACATCTGACAGAAGCCAGTCCATTAAAACAGGGACTACTGAAACCATGTTCCACAAGGGGCATATTCGTCATTGCAATCCAAAAACAAGCATGCGCGCCTCGCGCTAAAAGTGGGAGGGTTCAGGGGAGTGCGGCCGAGAGCAACCAAAGCGTTTCTCTTGCGGGAGCGAGCCAGGGGCACCATGTGTTTGCGATAGTTACTAACACATGGCGCCGCTCGCTTCCGCAAGGGAATCGGCAAACGTGCATGCGTTGCCATTTAAAGCAATGCAACTCGTGCACGTTTTTGCCTGCAAATCTGAAGCGATTTCTAAAAGGTCTGTTTCCTATGCAGCGCATGCGCGCAGCGTAGGCGAGACCAAAAAAGGACTATGATGCATTATATATCTATCTATCTATCTATCTATCTATCTATCTATCTATACAAACACTTCCTCCAGAAGAAGAAGCAGAAGCCCAGAGGGGAACTGGTCGGAAAGGCTTAATTTATACAAAACAGTCCCAGCGGCGGCGAATGCATTTCGCCTTCCTCAGTGCCCAACACCAGACAAGTTCATCACGGTAAGTTTCTCCCTGCTGCCTCTATAATAGATGACGTGGGTCCACTCCTCCCCCATGCAATGCTGCTCACCTGTTGCAGAACGTTCGAATTCACCGGACTGCAACTCCATGGAATGGATGGAGATAGATAGATAGATCTGTCTATCTCTCTCTCTATATCTATATATATATATATATAGATATCTATATATATATATATCTATATATATATATATATATAGATATCTATATATATATATATATATATATATATATATATTAGACCTGACATCATTGGTGTGAGTCTCCCTTCCATTTTTGATGGATTGCTTCCTCTGTTTTGATGTGTTTTTGCTGGATTTATGCTTGAGGCACTGTGCCACTGCAAAATCAGTGCCACAGTGCAAGTGCTCCGTATGTTAAATTGATATACTGATTGGATTCCATGATTGGGTTATTTGAATTATCTGTCAGCCCCTAGTACAGTGCACCATGTGTGCCCAGGGCTTGTAAATCAAATGCTGCTGGTGGGCTTGCAGCACTGGTTGTGCCATTCACAGAAGCAGCTTGTAAAGTGTGTCTCAGGCCTGCCATTGCAAGGCCTATGTGCAGTCAAGCACTGCCATGTCGACTTGGCCAAGTGCACCCACTTGCCAGTCCCTAAACCTTCCCTTTGCTTCATATTAGACACCCCTATGGTAGGCCCAAGGGCAGGGTGCATTGCAAGTATAAGGTAGGACATGCCCTGATGTGTGTAGCATGTTCTAATAGTGAATTACAGCCATTTTCATTTTTCACTATTGAAGGCTACCTGTTCATAGGTTAGAATGGGCAGTTAGATTATTACATTCTTATAATCCTAAATGACTCGGGAAACATGGTAGAAATTCGAATTTAGTATGCCTGAACTCAGAATAATAAAGTACATATTTTAGTACCGTTTATTTTAATATTCTGTATATACAAATACCACTTTTAGAAAGTAGGTATTTGCTTGCCCAACCATTTGAGCCTGCCTCTGCTGGGTTGTGTATTCCTTGTCTGTATTCGTGAGTGACAGGGCTGGGGGATTCCAGGAGACAGGCTGGGGCAGCCCGGTGGTGAATAGAGAGATCTGCATCTAGATGGGAGGGAGGAGTTGCACCTGGGACCTGAATAGGGCTGGGCCTCCCCTCTACAACACAGCTTTCCAAACTGTGTGGCGCGACACGTTACTGTGTCGCGCCCCGTACATAGGTGTGTCGTGCCAGTCAGTCCCCCTCAAGGCGTGCGTTGCGGCACGTCTCACGGATCCGTGTCTAATCTCTGGTGCTGCAGGCCACTTGCGGCGACTTCCAAAGGGGAGGCAATGGAGCTCGTCACCAGGACCCAGCATGAACTGCTTTGTAAATCAGAGCAGGGGTGTGTCTGCTGAGTCATTTGCTTATCCAAAGATCTTTCACAGTGGGCGCTAAGAGGGGGCTGTAAAATCTAACGGGTGGCGGTGGGAGGCACTATTCAGGACATAACAAAAGAACGTATAGAAAGGCTTTTACAGTCGCCACGCATCTGAATTGCTTTCTTGCACACTTCCACTTCCACACTCACTGATTCCTATTTCATCGACCTTGGACAGACCTTAAGACCAATCAAAAATGTGGAGATTGGCATCTGGTTCCCCAGTACAGACGTTGTCAGCTCTGGCCCTAACTCCGGTTTACAAATGTTCCAGGAGAGACTTGTTTATTTATTTTATGCGTTTTTATATAGCGCGGACTTTACCCGAAGGTGTCGGAGCGCGTCACAATAGGAACAGTAATGATACATGAGGAGAAAATTACAAGTGAACAAATTACAAAAGCAAACGTTAAGTTACATGAGGCAATTGTGAGCAAACAAAATACAAGAGGTAGCAAACGATACATTACAGGAGGAAAAAGTGGTGTGCAGGTTACAAAAGCGTACAAATTACAAGTAGAGGTATAATACTGCAATAAATGGAGGACACTCAAACACAAGAACAAACGTTACATGAGGCAATGGTGGCACTTGCGCAAGTATCGAGAGCAAACAAAATGTAAGAGGTAGCAAACAGTATGTTACAAGAGAAAAGTGACGTGCGCATGTTACAAAAGAGTACCAGTACTGGACAGATGGCTCAGTGGGCTGTAGGCCACCGGTTAGATTTAAGGCAGGCTGAAGCAGTAATGTAATCCTTAGGCGGGTGATAAAATGCATGCAGATTTCGTGCATACAACCATGGCACGGTCATGTCCCTTGTGCCGCCGGTGCATCAATTTAACCATGCAAACCACCCCCCTTAGGTGGTTTGGGCTCGCTCGCTGCGCTCGCTTCACCGTGTCCCTGACATTTTTTTCGCAAAAAGGTGTGTCACCAGCATGAAAAGTTTGGAAAGCTCTGCTCTACAATGCTGGCTCCACCCCCTGTGGCTTGTCCGATGTCTCTGCCCTGCACTGTGAAAGGAGATGAGAAATCATGTCAACAGAGTGCTCCAGAGCTGCATCTTCCCTCCCCTGTGCTGGCTCCACCTCCTGTGGGGCGGCTGAGGTCTCTGCCCTGCACACTAAAAGGAAGAAGAGAGTCATGTAAACAAACTGCTCAGGAACTGGTTTGAACTAGGCAGAGGCCTCTCTGCCTTCAGAGAACAAAGGATTTTGGTGTAAAAATATTGGGACCCTGATCCCAAGAAATTAGATCACTTCTGGAACAAGAAACCTTTCTGCCAAGGAGAAGAACCAAGGAAGCTGCAGGAGTTTGGACTGCCCCTCTGCCAGTGTGCTGTTTGCTGGGTTGGCCTGCAGTGGTTGCTTCTTTGCCAAGGGAAAGGAGAAGGAACTTTGTAAGGACTTTCATCTACAGAATATTCTCCAAGGGCTTGAACTGTGCTTGCCTCCTGCTGAAGTTTCAGGGACAAAAAGACTTCACCTCCAGCTCCCTCATGAATTTCCTTGCTGGGAATTCTGACTCCAGACACTTGCGTGCAGCTGGGAGCTAGAAGCGCAACGCATCGAGAAGAAGCATGTCTCCGCCGCAGCTGAAAATCGCCGCAACGCCGAAGAAGCAAGCCTTCGCCGCATCTCCCTGGAAGCGTGTGTTCATCGAAGCTGCCTGCTGTCGCATCACCGTAGAAGCGCGACGCCATCGAGAGAGTCGCCATCGCATCACCGGAGAAGCATATCGCAGGGCCTGTCGCGGCTCCAAAGTACAGAGTCGTCGCAAGGCTGCCAGGGCGTCATCGTATTGCCGCATCAAGGGCGCAATTCTTCTCGCATCGCAACAGGATCACCACATCAAGGCGCCATCTTGCGCACAGCAACGGGCCGCAGGCAGAAAATCTATGCATCACCTCCGCACCGGTAAGGCTCACGACGAGTGCCCTACTCTGCGCAAGCATTGAGGAAGGACACAACTGTTCCCCCGGGTCACGGAACCGACGCATCTCCCCTTTTATTCACTTTGCGTTACGCATCCAGGTACTTTGCTGAGCACTTTGTTGCATTTACCATCAACTTGAACTAAGAGACTTTAATCATCTTTTAAGTAATCTTAAGTGTAGTATTGTGGATTTTTGTAGTTTGTGGTCTTATGTTAAGTCTATATAAAGAATACTTATTTTTATAAAACCTGTGTTGTGTCCATCTGTAGTGTATTCACTGTATTACGGTGTATATTCATAAATGCTTAACACACTGCCTCTGAGATAAGCCGGTCTGCTCGTGCCAAGCTACCAAGGGGGTGAGCAGGGGTTATTAAGGAGTGTAATCCCCTTATCCTGACTTAGAAGTAAGGGTCCCTATTTGGACATAGGTGATAACCATTGCCAACTAGAGACCCCCAGATCTAAAAAATATAAATATATATATATATATATATATATATACACACACACACACACACACACATATATATATATATATATATATATATACATAAACACATATATACATATACACACACACACACACACACACACACACAGTAGAACTTTCGAGGAGTCATACATCATGATCATTATTTCAGCAACACCAGAGCCTGATCACCTTCTTAACTGATGTGGAAGCAGTAATGATGCACTTAATCTCACAAGGCTTCTGAATGTTTACCGATTTTTGTTTTGTAAAATAAGCAAATTTTTGTGTCCATTATTTGCAAAGTAGATCAAATTTATCAAAGGTTAAGTACATGAATTATATATATATATATATATATATATATATATATATATATATATATATATATATATATATATATATATATATAGTAATTTGTAAAAACCATGCAATCCTAACGGGTTGAATTTTCCTTTTCAGGACACTGTCCAATCAAGGTAGGGACTTGAAAATATAGGTTGCCAGTCAAAACACAAATAAACCACTAAAGTGACAAATGCATCAACAATCCGGTTGTGATACCACTGTCTCACTTTGCGTGGATGCACAGGAAGCTATAATTTAATGAAGTCTTCTCTAGTGGCAGAAAAAGCAGCAAAGCCAAAATATGTCACCTGCGCAAGAGCTAATTGCTTTGCTAATGTGTTTTAGCCATGTTGCACACCAGTGTGGCATGGCCAAACGCTAGTGCTACAGAGGGGAGGAGCTTTGAGTGTTGTTAAGGGGAACGGCGTGCAGCAAAGTGTCTTAGAGTGGAGGGGTATTGAGTGTCTTATAGCAGTGGAGCGCAGAGTGTTGAAGAACGTAGTAAAGTGTCAAGAGTGTAGTGAAGTGGTGTCAAGGGTCAGAGAGTAGTAGAGTAATCTAGAGTGAAGTGGCAGAGAGTGGAACAGAGTGGCATGGAGGTGAGTAGAGGTGAGTAGAGGTGAGTAGAGGGGAGTAGAGGGGAGTAGAGGGGAGTAGAGGGGAGTGGAGGGGAGTGGAGGGGAGTGACAGATTCTAACCGACTGTTTCAAGTTAGAGGGGGTTAAGAATATAAAATGTCTGGAATGTATTAGAAAGTTTATGCTCAACATAGGTCATCCTGAGTATTATATTGACCCGACCACAATATGCTCTATATCAAGGAAGGATTTTAAAAATAAATGTTTGTCTTTTGTGGAAGATCTCAGAAGAGGGATAGATCTATAAAAGGCTACATTTCAAGCCCATTACTCCATTTTAACGACCTTTAAAATTCAGCCCTATCTAGGAATGTTCATATGAGATTATAGTAGATTTCTATTAACACGCTTTAGACTGGGAACTATTCATAGATCAATTTCATTTCCAGAACAGAACGATTGGTCCAGGGATTTGTGTAAATGTCCATGTGACGACTAATCGAACCAGTTGACCATCCATGTATTATTTTTTTGCACATTTTATCTGTTTGAAAGAAAGATGGATTATGCCTTTTTAAGGAAAATTGGTCTAAGGCAATGTCGCCCCGCTTTCCTGGTTTTACAATCATTGGAAGATGAATTTATAATTACATCTGTTTTATCGTTTTTAAAATTAGGAAATCAATTTTATTGTAATTTACGATAAAACCTTCTGATTGACTACAAGCATGTTCTGATTCTGTTTCATAGGAATGTTTTTTTACTGTGCTTTTATGATCATGTGAAATAATCAAATAAAACGTGTTTTGATTTGATACAATGCTAATGCATGGTCAACAACGAAGCCTAACAATTGATAAGAATGGAATGGCGGACCATCTCAAATGCCAGTGAATGGTCCAGCAACAAGAGGCATGTTGCTCTAAAATTTGGCTATCCTGTTCCTATATAGGAAACACCTGCTTAAGCCCTAGGTTCCCTACTGTGTCAAAGTACACATTTTATTAATGCAATAAAAGCAGAATTATTACATTTTAACATGTTGATAAAAGTTGTATACTGGAAATCTTTACCATGATATTCCAATTTAACTGACAGTTCTTTTTAGTGTGGCTCACTGGTTAGAGGCGGCAGACCCGAGAGCAGAGGACGGCCCGGGACCAGGGTTCGACTCCCGGCGCGGCAGGTTTCTGGACCAGGGTCAGCGGACTCGATAATTCTCTCGCCTCGGTGCCCACTCTGATCAGCGATCACACTCGGCAACTCTGGGCATTAGCTTGCCTCATCTTCACTAACGGCCCCACCAGACCGCCGGGGATGCCTGGTCTCACCCTGGAGATACCCATTAAGGGACCATCTCTCAGGGAAGCCAGGAAGGGTTTCGCAGCGGTCGAAGCGCCTTGGGACCCTACGGGTAAGTAGTGCGCTATATAAATGCCTATACATTTACATACATTTTAAAATCATAGATTTAACAATTACAAACAGCATTCTATTCATCATGCTCTTTTATATTATTCATTCGAAATTAGAATCTTTATGATAACCATCTTTAACTCTCAAGTCTATTAAACTACTACTTATTAATGCATTAGTTGTCTCTTCTATTTAAAGAAATTAAAACGTAACCATGGATGAATGCTGAAAGTTTTGAAAAGAGCAAACGCTTGCCATCTTTATATTGGCAGTTGATTTTGCAAAGTTTCCATTTGGGGTTTCAAAAATAACCCTAGGCTGGATTGCCATCGTAATGCAGCAGTATGGGTTGGCCTTTATCTTAGAGAAGGTAGTGGGTGCTGAGAAGGTTAAAAAAAAAAAAAAAAAAAAAAGGGGGGGGGGGCACTACACTATGATGGTTTAGAAACAAAACCTTTATATAGTTCAAGTACATGATATAATATATAAAATGCAGACACTAAGTAAGTTCTCGTGGTTTCTGTGATCGTTTTGATCTGTGGTTTCTGGGACTTTCTATTGTTTATAGGGTTTTTCAGTCAAGTCAAAAGTCCAAACAATTACATTATTAGTTCTCAAAACAAGCCCCTGTGTCAAACGCCCGTTTAACTCGTAGAAAAGAGCAACTCATTATTTACTGCATTTGTCCTTTGTTACATTTAAAGAAGTAACGATGAAACCAAAGAAGAATGCCATGTGGAAATAAACCCCTTTCTACGTTCTGCTAAGAACCCATGTACCTGTTATTGGGCCATTCCAGTAGTGTTTTAGTCCACAAAACAAATCCTATTTTAATGTTCACAATCCTCAGGCAGGCACTAACAAGAGAGCATCTCTATAGCATCACCTCAAGACTTGCTAGCCCCCCTACATCCTATTTTACAAACGAAATTGTACACGAGCACGAATATCTAGCTCGCGTTTGCATTACGGAAGCAACTTCGGTGAAGGTAATGTGGCCCAAAACATGTTTATTAGTCTGGCTAAATGGTAGAATGGGGTACTTTAGGTTACATCTAACCCCGGTCTCAGGGATGATCTATGGTAAAATAAACATATATATTAGGAAAATAAGATTAAACAACTTCATAACTGCCCTCGGAAGGGGTGGGGGGTTGCTTTAAAATTAAATTAACCTTAATTGCCAAATAACAATATATAGGATAAACAAGTCACGCTATCTAAAGACGTTCTCAGAACGCTGTACATTGTTAATGCGTGCCGCTAAGCCAAACAAGTAAAATATCTCTTAAGATGAAAAGTAGGTGCTAAAATAATTTGAGGGCTTTATAAATCATCCCTAATCCAAAAATATGACAAAGAAATATAAAAAAAAACTCCTACCATCCACAGACTCAAATCAGCCATCCTCCAGCACATTCCTGTCGCGTGCGATTTAAAGTCACTTCCTGCGTCGTTGTTAAATTTTTTCACCCAGACAACATTTTATCTTGCAGTATTTCCGGGTTACGAACAGCCAATCGCAAGGCTCAACACATACTTCTTTTCTAAAAGGATGCGAGGATACCGTAATGTGCAAGCTACTCTAAGATTGGAGCATTGTCTACATCTCGTCCACTCATACTGCTCGCGTAGAATTCCGAGATGGCCATTGGCTGTAAAGAACAAAATTGGCTTCTATGACGTATAACCGTTGTTCGATTTATTGCTAATGAGACTCTGTTGGCGTTAGGCCGTTTTAGGGCAAGGGGTTCTTTTTATAATGCCACCCAATACTGTATAGGATGGAAAAAGGGTTAGGAAGAGGGGCGTGCGAAGTAGTAGTGGTGGTATCTAGCAGTTCGGAATTGAAGGCTGGAGAGTGGGGCAATTTGGGGTACGTTTCAGTTCCTATGTGCACTGTATAGAGAAGAGTGCATGGTGCCTGTTTGCCAAGAGTCCAAGTAAAAATTGGGCTGAGCAGATGAGTCCTGAACAAGCAGTTCAGGTGACAGCAGTACTGCACAGAATGTAGCAGTTAACTGCACAGTGCATGAACAATCATTGTACTAATATACCAGGTCTGGATTGCAACGTGTAAACACTTTCTGAGGTGGGGGGTAGGGAGGAAGAGTGGAGAAAAGGAAGGAAGCAAGTAGGTGGAAGTCATGAAAGAGATGTGCAAGAAGGAAAATCATAAAAGGGAGAGTGATGAAGGAGGAGATAGCGGAATGTAAAGGAAGACAAATAATTTGAAGTGAACTGGGGTAAGTTCAGATAGGGAGTACAAGATTGGAGTGGAACATGTAGAGAGTGAAGAGAAGACAAGAGCGAGACGCTACGGTAGAAGAGCAGTCCTAGAAGAGAGGGCATGAAAGGAGAGAGTGACGTAAATACGTGAAGCTGAAAAACAAAAAGCGGTTAGCAAGAGGAGAACCAAGAGAAAAGGGAAACTCGGACATAGGGAAGAGCATGAGTGAAGAGAAGGAAAGAAGAGGAGGAAGAAAAGCTGACAGTGAAGGAGAGAAAAGGTGTAGCTATTCATTATTAAACAGAAAGTAATTTAATATGAACGGTTGAGGGATTGACAGAGTTGGGGAATACATGGCCTGCTTCAATAGTGTCTAGTTCTGCTGTCGAAGACACGCAATAACAGTTCTTTAACTGTGTTAAGGTCTGCTGATGTTAAAACACATTTCTGTAGCATCGCTATTGGTACTCCTGATACAAGATAATAAAGTAGGGGCACTGAAGCTTCAAGGAGTTATATTACATGACCAGGCTGTAAAACACAACATCCTACTGCCACCTCTTTCAAAACAAAGTCAGACACTCGTTAGGAAAGGCTTTCACATGCACCCTAGAAATAATTAAGCACTAAATTCAACTGAGTCTGCCCCATGGTTGTTGAGATGTGAGCATACCCCTGCAATCTAGCTTACATGTAGTTCCATTCTCATATTTTCAAGACACAAAATAATTAAAGCTCAGAGGAGCATTCACCACTTCTCCCAAACAAAGCACTATATTTTAGCGCCGCATATTAAGGAGTGGCGGGTTCCCGCCTTAAATCGCTGCGTTTTCTTACAAAAGTGCGAGGAGAGGTGGCAAAATCAAACCCATCGCACTCCTCGCCTCTTCCCCCGAGCCAAAATACCAACAAAATGGAGCAAATTTCTTTTCTTTCCCCCTCTAGTAGTCTCACTGAATCTGTACACTTTCGACGAAGAAGAACTTTCTTTACTCCCTAGTGGGTTCCCCTGCAGCCTGCACCCCAACTTCCGCTTCCGTCCAATGCAGAGGAGACACTACTGTGTGATTCAGGAAATAGAGGAAGGAGTAGAAAACTGTATCAAGTCATCAAGCACTGGCAATGTCTACTGATGTCCTAACTTGCCTCATACAATGTAAGGGTAGGCGACCCTACAAATTAATAGCAAGACCTCAGCTCGGGCTGTAAAAAGCTGGTGCACAATCAGAGTTTGCAAATATGTTGTATGTTAGCATGCAACAAAGATCATAATACAATAAAATAAGGTGTCTTGAACGTTCAAGTAAGTTTATATCTTTTATGTGCTGTTGACATCTACCCAAGCAAATCCTATTATGTGCTGTCTTTTAAAAGTGAACGTTTTAAAACATAAACCTGAGAAACAATTCTGGCCCCGCTCTCATGACATTTCTGAACTAAGAGGCAGTCAGAGGTCATGCGTGGAAAGACAAATGTCCACAGCGGACCAAACGAAAAAGCACCTCAAACTTCAGAGAGTCCCATAAAGTATTAAGTCTCTTGTGCTGTTCAACCTCCAAGACCTGCTGTGGTTAGGTCCCACTGGGTTCCCAGATAGAAATTTGAAGACAAATGGAGGCAGCACCAATTTCAAAGTAATTTCCAAAGGCGGGAAGTTGTGTAAAAATATATTTTTCTTTTTATTAATCTTTTTCAAAGGTGCACAGGACAGCCAACGCATTTCGCTCCCCAGCCTTGGGAGCTTCGTCAGGGCAAGATCAAACGAATTAAAACCCTTGTAGGTCTCAAAGTCAGATAGAGGTGGCACCGTCCCTAGTAGTGTGGTTTGACAGGTGCTGTGTGCAGATATGTTGCTCAGGCGAAATCCAATTGGACAAAAACAGAAATCGGAAACAAGTAGAAATAGCTGATTGCTCCACGTTTGAGTCCAAGTCAAATAGAAGTGACACCGTCCATAATGGTTTGGCTTGACAGGCGCTGCGCGCAGGTATGTCACTCAAGCAGAATCCAATTGGACAAAGATTAAACTCCGGAGACAAATAGAAATAACTGATTGCTCCACGTGTTGGTCCAAACGCGTCAAGGGGGCCATAAAAAGCTAACGTCAGGTTGCAATGGTGTACTATTGCATGTTAAAGTCACATAGATGCCGAAGTGGTAGTGGGCAGTCCTTGATAAGCTGCAGAATATAATCGATCTCACACTGGTGTGGAATCTGGACAGGCCCCGGTGGAAAACGCCAAACAGGAAAGTCAGAGGTCATGCGTGTCCCTGTATTTCCATTTTCCATTTATTTATTTAGCGCGTAATCAACCCAAAGGTATTGAGGTATTGGAGCGCTTTGAATGAGCACAAGGACATTTATGCAAACCCTCCCAATTCGGGTGGGAGACTACCGATTTCGAGCCTAATCTCTCCTGATTCACGATTGTAAACATCCGATTTTGAGAATCTATTGCTGACAGACAATTAGTTGTCAGCCTGGTTCCCTAAGCCTGCCCCGACTCTGTTATAGATTTAAATGTGGAGCGTGGAGTGGCTCATGGGCAGGAATTGAGGAAAGGTATTCAGTGCAGCCAAGGTGCAGCCTGTGCATCCGTTTGATGGGACTGCAGTGACAGGCAGTGAGTGGTCTGATGCATTGAAGTGTGCTGTGAGTAACCTGCTGCTCCAGCCTACCAACTCCCTGCAGCACTCTAATGCGCCATGACAATCAAACGTGTCCCTCTGACCCATAGATCTGTCTGTCCTCTTGCCACAGTTAAGGTGAAGCAAAGTTTTGATCCGATAGGGTAAGGCGGTGGCTGCCAGTCAATAGTAACAAACTGTATGTACTGTGTGGGGTCGCTCAGGAGCAATATTGGCTCTTTCTGAGCCTGTGTTTCCCTGTGAACATTCTGATATAGGCAAAAATAGAATACATTTTGTACAAACACACACAGAGTTTAGGCCTGCAACTTCTATGCAGAAGTTTCAAGTTAAAAGCCTCAATAGAAATACAGGCCCAGGTCTCTGCACGAGAAATAGGTCAGTAAAAAGCATGTTACAAAAGAGAATGAGTTTAGCTGAACTTATCAGGTCACAGAGTTTGTTGAAAGGTCATGAAATGGCCTGCAGTCACAAAGATAAGCTAATGCATGAAGCGTAAATTATATCTTCTTCCAGACTTGGGAAACCAGTAGTATTTTAAACGTTGGAACTACAAAAACCACAAACCACAAGCCCATCTGCTAGAGAGACTGAGCTGGAAGGTGTCAATCATGTCTTTTGTAATTGTGTTACTAATGCATGCACACATAGATTACGCAAGCACACAGGATGGACTGGCCCAGGTGCAAGGATTTCCACTGGTCATAATGACATGGATGTTGCTTCAGTTGAAAACCACATGTCACACTTACACGATGCTAGGCATGATGAATGAAACCACAGGTCAGAGGTCAGATAGGCGTGGCCAAAAAGCGTTAGGCAAAAATATAATCACTTCCTTCACAGGAAAACAGATGTGTGTAAAAAGTTGTTAATAACGTTTTAAGTCTGACAATAGGAAAACCACTGAGGTTATTTCCGCCAGTATGAGATGCGAGGGCCATGTGGCCCATATCTATATGTGCTTTGTTTTCAGGACATTGTTGTAACAGCTGATTTTAATCTACTTATTTGTGACGTACATCCTATGCTTGTAACTTTTTAGGTTTCGACCTGGTGAGGGCACGCAGTGCCCCTCCCAGATCGAAAACTTTTGTCTTCAGTATGGATGTCGGCACCGCCTCTGCCTCTCATTGGCTAGCTCCATAAATGGAGGCTAGCCATTGGGAGACAGAGGCTGTCAATCGCGCTTTCTCTTGAAAACGCGATTCGGGGGCGTTTCTGGTGCTTTTTTTAAGCCCCGCCCCTTTGTCCCGGGCCGCGCTGCGATTGGCTGCCGGCCCGGGACACCCCCGTGACGTCATTCCCGGGCCGCGCTGTGATTGGCTGCCGGCCCGGGACACCCCCGTGACGTCAGCCAATCACAGCGCGGCCCAGGACCTGACTTGTTCTTTGATGCCGGCAAAAAGTGTGGGTATTTCCTTTTCAATCTGACTACCCTTTGACTTAGTTCCGGCAGCAGAGGCAGGTTCCTGGACTTGATATGAGGCAGAATTGTTATTGCCACTTTGTACCGTCTTTCCCCTCACCTGTGCAGCCACTCCAGAGTTTTCCACCGCCTCTGCCGTTCCCTCCTCATGTCCGCGGGGATTGCCGCGAGAGCCCTTCGGCGGCATCCCAGCAGAACACTAAGGTTTTGCAGGACAATCAAGAAACGGCCTCCAGGTGCGCCGCGAGCTCAGCAAGAGCAACGCCCAGAGACTACGCCGAGTCCGCACCCGCTCCGCTGCAGAGAAACACAGCGGTATCCACAACGGCATCAGAGTCCAATTATCCGTTCAGCAAAACGGCCACCAGGTAAGGTCCGCGTTTAGAAAATGCCGGCAGCAGCAACAGAATTCCACTCCTCCACTCCATCCGAGGACTCACGAACAGGGTCTGGCAAGAGAGGTCTGCTCAAGCGTCCACAGCGTTCGCCATCTTGCCTCGAGAGATTCCTTTTTTTATTTTATTTTTTTATGCATTTTTATTTGAGTAGGATAAAAAAGCAGTCCATACAAAAGGCAGAACAAAGAGAAACCGAATATTAATTTGACATTCATCAAGCAAAAAATACCTCTAAGCACATCTCCAATAACAATAAGACAGTGCAAAGTGCAAAATACTATTATAACAATTCATATTTACAAATCAAAACAAATAAGTATCAGGTTTAAATAAATCTAGGATAATCTTTTTCTCAATAGAAGAATATAAAGCTAGTGTAAAATACACAACAGAAAGTGCAAATTCCAAGATACCACTTTTGGCAATTCATCATAATCTGATATCTTAACATTTAATTTGTGGTTAAAAGAAACAATTGAATTCTAGATTTCCAACAATTGTATGTTGTAACAGATAGCACTAACTGTGGGATAAAAAATGAGTGCAGCTGGCCTTAGAAGAAATCTATATACAGGACATAACAGTCACATAGAGCTAGCCTACGAAGTAAAATTATCTAAATCCATTTTTTAGCTCAGTAGTAAACTTGATCTCTACATGGCATCTATAAAACGGAAAGGATGTCAATCTTAAACATCATTTACTTGCTGGAAATAACAGAGAGAAATCTCACCAGACTCCCTTAATTCTACACATTGGCCTCATGCGTTTAGCATATGCCTCCTCAAAAGCATATGTCCTGGACATCTTACTAAACCATTGCTGTACTCATGGTTTCCTATCTGATTTCCCGCCCCCCCTCCCGCTGTCTGTGTCTCCGGCCCCACTTGTAAATGCTTGTTAGGAAGTCGTGCTCCTCGTGGCTGACACCAAGCGCTCCTCTTATCTAGAAATTCCAGTCTTGAAAGGCCTACTTAGTTAGCGCAGCTCGCGGGAGGCTGCATGTGGTGGTGGGGGTGGGCGGGTGGTGTGTGTAAAAAGCTTCATTTAAACCTAGAGAAAACACAAACTCGTTTTGTTTTAGAGAAGTTGTGTTTGTCTCTGTTTAAGGATGTTTCGACTGTGTTCCCTGAAATCACCATGTTAGCTCTGCGAACTCCGGCGGGCAGTGTCTGTGCCAAAGGCTGTAAATCACGTCGAGGTGGCTGCAGGCAAGGTGTCTCTGATTATGTGGTGCATGGCATCATTTTAGAGCAGTCTGTACGTTCATCCCACGTGGCGTGCTGCAGGGTGGTAAGGAAAGGACAGACTCTGGGCCTAAGAAGTTAAATCGTATAATTAATGTAACACGTAAAATGGGACTTGCGTTATGAATATGCCTGTTTGCTGTGACTGTGCGCCCTGATGTCAGTGGGGTGTCGAAGTGTGTGTCCGTAGAGGTGGGGGCACGGGGGGCGGGACTGGTATTTCCTCTTGGTTTAATGAGTGAGTGACGCAGTTACCGCAGATCTGCTCTCTTTCAAGGCAGTGTCATGTGGGTGGATGACCTGGGAGTCAGGATGTCTGTGTGAGGAGAGTGTCTAATGGACACTGCCATGGAGATAGATGTTTTGGAGACAGGCCGTATCGGAATATCTGGCATTCCAGGCATTTCTCATCTCTTGTTTCCAAGGATGAAGGGGACCACATTTCTCATCGTGCAGGCCTCTCAGTTTAGTACCTTCCCATCCACGCAGGAGGAGGATTGAAAAGTTGATGCATAGAAGCATCAACTTGAAAGCATCCCCATGTAAGTGATGTGAACTCTTCATCGGCCATTACCAAATGTTTTATTTTTTTACTGTCCCGCTATGTTTTTCTGTGGTTTTGCAGTACAAGGATGAGCTGGTAGATACAGTGACTGTCCTTACTGATATATTGATTTTCATTACTTTAAACCGGTGGCTTGCATGACTCTGTTTTATGTATTACAGCATACTCTGCTTCCTGTCTCTTTGCAGAGTCTTGGTACATTAATAAACGTGATTGAGGGTTTGCAGGACTGATAATGTGGGGTGGATGTGATGTGGGTCAGCAACCTTTGCCGGGCCTGAAGAAGTATATAATGTGGTACCCATGTTCTGTTTTGCTGTTAGGAGGGGTGCAGTGTGGAATGAGTGGGATAAATGGTCAGATGTTGCAAATTTACTGGTCATCCCAAATGAATGTGAGCTGTATTATCTTTTACCAATTCTGGTTGCTACACTGGGTATAGGGCCTTTTGTTTTCATCCAAAACGTTTGAGTTGTACCTGCTTTTTTTGTCGTTTTAGAATTCTGATGGATCGCTTAATAGGTGACTGGTCTTGAGTTTTAGCGTATGGCATATGTCAAATCCAATCTAATCGGTGTTAGAGACTTGTCTGTTTCTTAATTTGAGGTTTTTGCTTCCTGAGCCAAATTATGATGGAACCTTCGACAATGTATTCCTAGATTTGCTTTCCTTGCCCACTTTCTCTTGACAGGGTCTTGTGTGGGTATTAATCTAGCACTAATCAGTTTGTCATCATGTCGGTCTCTCTCTGCTTTTATTTCTCCTTTCCCACGAGCCCAATCAGTGGGCTTCATATTTGTTAACTCTGTCTTTTGAGATTCCAAACTGCAAGTCTCTTGACCCCAATGTTTATTGATCATAGATAAGATAATCTCCCAATCTTACTTGATTCTGGTCCGTGTCCCTCAGTGTACCAACATCTCTAAGTGAGTTGTTTAAATGTGGAGGTATATAACTTTCTATATGAATGATGGATGAATCTTGATAGTCCATTCTATAGGCTGATATAGATAGAAGATTAGATAGGTATGCAGGACAATAAAGTTGAGAAAAGAATTGCTTGCAGGTTTGTGGCAAGTCAGGGACCAGTTTTAAATTTGGGGGATAAATCAAGTAGGCAATGAATTGCTCTACTGTCTGGCAATGATGGGGTGTCTCTGCTGTCTGCTCAGTGAGGGATAGTTCTGATGTCTGCAATAGCTGACAAATTAGTGGAGCAAGTATCACATCTGCTGTATGTGACAAAGAAAGGAAACTCTTCTGATAGTTTGTTCCTACCCACTCTTGGTGTGTTTGGAGGAAATCTGGTTAAGGACTGCAGCAGGGACTGATAGACCTGGGATGGACTGACTTCCTGCTCCCAATCTAATCGACACATTTACCTGCAGGGATTAGAGTTTGGGAGAGAGCTGCAGAGAGTATGGCCTAGGCTTCTAGTGCTTTAAAGGTGGCTTCCCCCATGAGGCACTTTAGACATTGCAGACCGTAGCATGTTTCATCCCTAGATTTCTGCAAGGAAAAAACCAGTAGCAGCAATTGAAAATAAAATGCTGATGAGCGAAAGGAAGTAAAAAAGGAAAAGGTAGTGGAGTAGGTTGATCTACGGCACAACCCTTTACCGCAGATATGATTAATTTGACACCGCTTTCTGGCTCTGAGTTATGTTGAGGATTTCAGTATATGGAATGTATCTGGACCACTTGGCCTTGATTTTGTCGATTTTGTTTAATCTAGAGTTGGATGTTCTACATGGGAACCCATGGGGTTCCTTTAAGGGCCGATTCTGGTCTGACATTTAGGAGTACCACAGTTGATTTTATGAAAAAAAATTGAGTCTTACACAAAGCCTGACTTTGGTCAGTCCCTGAGGATCGTAAGTGTGTACCCTGTGGCTGGTTCTCCATTCAGTACTCTAGGAAGAACGAGCTACCATGTCTTCTTATCACCCATGACCACAACCTCACTTAGGTCACCAACAAAAGCAATCTCTGAATTTAAACTTTAGAATCTTTTCTCTAGCAAGGATGAGACACCATTGACATAGAAGCAGTCAGCAAATGCAATGCTCTAAATTTCTTTAATTGTCAATTGAACAAACTGCGAAGTCAGTATAAAAAAAAAAAACTTAGTTTGCCCATATCTGCCAACATGATCTTTAAACTCCTCTGCCACATAAACATCCTACATTATTCATCATCAAAATAAATAAATCTCCAGTAACTAGATAACAATGAGAGAGGGTGTTTTTAGACCTCTTAGCTCTTTAATCACCCCCCTTTCAAGTTGGTGTACACAATCTATATGGTGTCAAAAGGTTTTTTGATTACCCCCACCTCCACACAATGCTGGTGAATGCGGGCCCTGCAGCCAGAGAGATTAAGCTATTGGCATTGTAAATGACAATGACATTTATTTATCTGCTTTCAAAACCAACACATAAATACAAAATTTGTCATTTACAATGCCAATAGCTCAAACTTTTACAAAGGCGAAACCGTTGCATTGTAAATGCTTGTTTCTCTTCTGGTTTGGAGAAATAAATACAGCTGATTTTAAGCTGGGGCACAGACATCGAGTTGTATCTTCCTTGAGGTGAACTGATCTCTCCTGTAGTGACTGATCCTCGCTACAGTATTGTAATAAACCCATATTGTATTGGTAACCTGTCATTCTTGGTGTTTTGTTTAATAGATATATTTTCATCTAACAAGACCAAAGAACCGCGTAATTTGCTCTGCACGGGAGTCAAACTAAAAAGAAGCAGTGCACCATGTCTGCCTTATTACATAGTAATATGAACTTCAGAGTTCCGAGATTTTTAGACACCATAAAACAGGAGCTTGACATTCATTTAGTTAATATTTGTTCTTTGTATTCTGGTGCCTATAAACCAGGATTTTAATACCCCCTTGATGTGGCTAAGCACCTCCTTCCAGAAAACAGCAAGGGTCGGACACGTCCACCAGATATGCACAAAGTCACCAGTCGCAGATTTACACCTCCAGCACATTGGGGAACATCTGACTAAGGCGAAGAGGGGTGTAGTACCATTGTGTGAGTAGCTTGTAGGCATTTTCCCTTGTGGGAATGCTGCGATATACCTTGGGTATATCCCGCCATAATCTGCTCCACTGGGAGGGGCCAATGTCTGTGCCCGATGTTAAATGCCATTTTGCATTCCTAATTTAACCTGAGTGGTTCAGGACACGAATGCTTGAAGATGTCAGCTTCACTCCTGTAGCATACCAGTGGGAACATGTCCTTTGGTCTGAAGTTGCTCCACTTCGCTGACATTGAGGATGGTCTGTGGTGGGTTCTAACTGTTAATTAAAACAGGGTGCGTCAGTAGCATGGTTGGTATCCATGGTGAAGGTTCACAAAGGTGTTGCTTTATCGACTGTTGTTCTGGGCGAAATTGGTATGAAAGTACTTTGGGAGGATCCAGCCAATGCTTGCTTCCCTTCAAAGAAGATTCTTAAAAAGAAATACTGGGAGACGGTCACATATATTATTCTGAGATCTAGTGAATCATCTTCACTTACAGGGATCTTTCTGGAATTCAAATACACTCCTAATTTGGAAGCATATTGAGACGCAATATCTAAACCACTCGATAGAAAATTGTATTTTCAGTTGAGGGTGGGTTCTGTGCCCATTAGATCCTTTACATCAAGGTAGTCTAAAACATGTGATGAAAAGTGTCCTAACTGCATGGTCCACACAGAATCTATTGCACACATGCTATTTGTTTGCCCAGCTTATGTGGGCCCCCCGAAGAGTATGGTTGAGGCTCATATGCAAGCTACTGGGCACTAGCAAGTGTGCGGAAGCGGAAAGAATTATACGCACCAGTACGCTACTTCCTATTTCCTTAGCAGCAGCAAAATTCTTAGGGTGGGCGTGGGCAATATGATCCAAAGCTGTATCCCTATGATCTGCGTATACTAATTGTATCCAGATAGTTTATCATCCCAGTGACGTAGATATAGAGATCATTATAAACATTTTTAGTTTTCTATTTAACCCCAGGTCAAAATACCCAAGTAATAATCTGTTTTACTGTGTTCCTCTGTTCGTTAATCTAGACGAAATATTGTTATTGTAGATACTGAGTTTATCTTTTATTGGAAATTCATTCATTACTGGTATGTAATTAGGCTTACCAAACAGGTCATTTTTAATTATGTATGATAAACTGTTTTAATGTTGAGTGCTTTTATGACGACTGTCGAATAAAGCCTGTTTGGATTGGCTTTATCGACTGAAGTCTCTGTTAGACGACTTTGCTGTATCCTGTAATCCGGCAGTGGGGCAATATCAAGTCCAACTCTCCCGCCTGAGGAGGCCCCTTGTCGGGGTTGCTACAGGACTGCTTGTGGGCTGTGCTGGGGATGCATTTGTGCCGACGTGGGCAGCTGCAAGACTACCTAGTCGCTTGCACAAACCTCAGTGGTGGAGGAGTCTTGGTCAAGACATGCTCTCGCGTCCGCAGTTCAGGTGTGAGACAGGTTAGCAGGTAGCCTCTGGTTCTTCTTGTCGGATGGTGTGGCAACGGTGTAGGACTCCAGTCAATCAGTACTGTAGATAGTATTGTTTGACGGATTTGACGAGGACTGACGTGATAGCATTGCCAGCCCTGTGGTGAATCTGAACAACAGTTGATGACGACTTTCCGTGATGGTTCCAGGTCTTCGTTCTTGAGTCGATCACCAAAAGTGGGGGTGGCCAGGTGCTTCCATTTCCTTTGGGAAGGCATCTGCATCCTTGTACATGGACGTCTTGGGCTACTAAGACGTCAGTGACAGTGGCATGATGGACACGCTGAGAAACATGAGGCATGTGCCTCTGTTTGTGCATGCTTGCGGCTTACTGTCGGTCTCTTGCTGGGAAGTCGCCTTGTCATTTTCTGGTTGTCACCCACTTCACCTGCTGTTGGTGTGCCGGGATGTGCTCCTATAGCAGCTCGAGTTCTCCTCAACGCCCAGCAGGACCACTCACGACCTCCCCTCCTGAACATGGTCGGTTGTCAGATTGTTAGTGTAGACCCTTCGGTCATATTTCCTGCTGGGTGCAATGTCATGCACATGGCAATGATTATGTGGTTGCCATGGGCCCTAGACAGGTGGTGATGATCCTCTAGGAGAGAGGATTTCTGGAGGGACTTCGCAGCTACATGTCTCTGTGTTGCTGAGGCTGTTCCTTCACCCAGGGCATCTGCGGTCAGGAGCAGGGATGCCGTCCGACTTAGACTGATGACGCTCCGGGATGGACGGTCGCACTGGGAAGCGTTGGGGAGAGACGCGGTTCGCACCTGCTGCCTCTTACGTTTGGTTCTCCCATGGGGCTGTCTCCAGGTACATCGGTCCACCTTGGTGGCTGTCTTGTGTCTCTGGGTGCGTTCTTGGCTTGCAGTGGTACGAGTCCTTGTGCTTCTCCTTTTGTTCTCTCCAGTGCACCTGTGTTTGTTGGGTTCTTCATGGTGACCGGATTGTCACTCTTCTTTTCGGTCCTTCCTCCTGGTGCAGTAGCGTGCACCTGCTTCCAAACAGGCAAACAGGGCCTGTTTAACGTCAATGGTCAATGGTGCCTGGGCCATGTGGGCGATACCTCCAGTCGCTCTACTCTCTTCTTCTTCCTGGGTGCTGGGTGGCATACAGCCATTTGACTTCTGTGTTTCTTCAGGGATTTTGCGATGGCAGTTATCTTCTTCACTCGAGGGCGTTGTGCTTGCGCCTCAAACCTGCGCCGCCATGGTGCCTTCCTCTGACTCCATGGATGCCGCCACTGGCCGATCCACGCTCTTCTCCTCTGCGGGTGGGGGTTTCAGTAGGCTTGCAGGGCACCAGCGGCAGCCTGCAGATGCCTCCTACCATGAACGCGCACCTCCCAGGAGAAACCGCTCTTCTTTAGACCTGGCTGGGGGTCTCCATGCACCTCTTGGGGAGGGCGCAGCTCCCTCTTATCCACATTGGAGCAGATGGTGTCAGAAAACACAGCCGAAGGGCACTGTTTGCACGCGGGGGCGTACTTTCGTGCCGCTGCGGCTTATTTCTGTAGCCTCGTTCTTTCACGAGGTTCTCTCACCACCCAGCCAGTCAGGAAGGTGTCGGCAGTAGGTGCTGGAGTGGTTGGCTTCCGTTTGCCAACTGCGGCTTCTCCTCTATGCACGGAGTAGCTGAGAAACTGGTGACTGGTGTAGGGGGTACCCTACACGTTGGTCTATAATCCCCTCATGAGGATCAGCAAACACGGGGTCTGACCCGCACTCGTTGCCTCTAGGCCCACATGGTAACAAAGGACCACATGGACACAGTAGTATTGTACTGGAACTGGCTTCAAGCACGTGCACCTGGGTCCTTTTATTAGCAGGGTCACGTTACCCGTGACTCCTGTGATGGATGGTTGTGGGGTGCATGTGTGTCCAGCCCTCGAGGGAGTGGCTGGAAATACCAGTGCCTGTTGAGACACTAGAACTTGTCCAGCAGGACACTACACTCCCGAATAATTATTTCCAAAAGGTGTGATCTATGTAAAGTCTTGTATTTCTCGTAACTCAACCACACTCCTCTTTTCACCATTTTTTTCAACTGACACACTCCTAGACACATCGCAGCGCTTGCGAGAGATAGTGTGTGCAAACAAGGTGCTTAGAGCCAGCCCATCGCTTTCAATTGGTTGGCTACATTGTCACCAGGCCTGGTTCTAGGATTCTTGCTCTGGAAGGGACATATACCAAAATGGTTGGGCCATGAAGATGAACGGTCAGTGGCGTGAAAAAACAAAGTATTGCCGAGATCTTATATTTTAGGTACTGGCATATTTCGACCTTTGACATTTAACACCATAATATCACCAGCAAACATACCATTTAAATAGCCTGGAAAGGGACTTTTCAAGCACTTCAAAATATATATTAGTGGTCATGAAAGGACTTAATTTTGTAATTCTGTGTTGATGAAAAAAGGTTTCAATGGGATAAAAACACATTGTAAAACTTTACTTGGGGCCACATGTATAAAAAAAATAGAATTTTACGATTACAAAATAGCGATATTTCCGAATCGCTATTTGGTAATCGCAAAATGCTGTGTATGTGAGGAATTGCCAAAGATTTAACGATTCCTTAATATTACCTAATAGTGATTTAGTAAACAGCGAGTCGCTATTAGGTAATATTACCAAGGCCAAGGGTGCTCGGGCCCTAAGCGCCCCTTGAGGCCCCCCCCCCCAAATTAATATGCACATGTAAAGCGCACACATTCAACATGACACTTTGAAAAATTCAGTTTTGTGTATTTTTCAAAGTTTGCACATGGTTACCATCTACCTGAAGTCAATGGTAATTGCGTTTTCCTACATGCGCAGTTTGCATTTGGAAAATGCTTCATACATGTTCTTACATAATCACAAATTGTGATTCCTAAATTGTATTCCTAACTTTAGGCAATCAAAAAATATTGTGATGACCTAAATTAGTGACTGCAAATCCTTTCACACATCATAAAAGGCTATTATTCATTTGCAAACAGCCAAATTTTGTGATTTACACCTTTTAGGGATGCAAAATTGTTTCATAATGGCCCTTGGTGATGTGCAATTGATAAACGATTTTTGCCAAAACCCAATTAGCACAGATTGTTGTTTTGTATGTGTTATGTTCTGCTTAGGCCTCTTCAGCTAGGCTGGGATGCTCTCCTTTGTGATGCATGTTAGTTCCAGGATGATGTCATGCTTCTAGGGGTGACCGTTTCTTCAGTTAGTGTCCAGCTGTGTCTGGCGTAGCTGTTTGGGGCAATATGCTATCTCGTTTTATAAGTAAAACTGCATGTTAGTGGGAAGGTTTGTGTCTATTTCAATGAAAAATATACTGTTTGTAAATGAGAGTACACTACCAAGTCATGCTTTAGTAATACATTTATAAAAAGTGAGTTTTTAAACATGAACTGAGTAATATTCCTGCTCTCGGCCTGATGACAGTGCTATTAGTAAACTAAGATGCAGGTCGGGGGCATGTGTATCCCATATGTGGGCTAGATTCTTATTATACATGGAGCAAAAGTTTAGTCTATTAAACCAAACGAAATAGTTTTTTGTTCAGCAGAAATGCTGAACTTGGTCATTTCAAGTGCTCCTGTGAAAACGGAGAAAAAGACAGCTCTATTAATTAAATATTTGCTAGGATCACACATTTGATACCAGATTACAGGTAATGTACATCACAGTTAGGTTGAGTAGATTATTCAAGTCACTAGACCTGCATGGCTAGTAACATTTTAATGATTTTGGGAGGCCTGCATTTTAACATCTATTTAAATTGTTGCTTAAAAAATAATCTTAAAATATATGATCACTGGTTTTTATGTGGAATCTGCTACCTCATATTTTGCCTCATGTTTTCTAATTAGTAAACCAAAGATACAAATTTAACCAGCATATTAAGAGTGAAAATCTGAAATGACCCTGATTGGAATCAAAATAATGTCCTGTTGGTTACACATAGGTTTTTGCACAGAGCACCATTCTATCACATGTAACCATCTACATACATATGATGGTGGTGTGAACTAATGTCATGGTGATTTGCCCAATGATAGGATGACACATTTATTTTGTGGACCTTTCCAATTTATTTTTCATACAATGCTGCAAGTTACGAATAGCCTCACTACAGGAAGAAAATAAATCACCACCTAAAATCTGTTCCTAATTGTATGCACATGTTCACTTTTTATTTTATTTAGAAAGGGAAAATCCTTTGTATAATGTTTCTGTCTTATTACTGTTTTCAGGTACTAAGGGCCAGATGTAGGTATCCAAATACCGGTCGGTAACGGCCGAAATACCGATTTTCGGCCGTTACCGACCGGTATTTGGATACTGAGATGTAGGGCATCTTAAAATACAGATTCGGTAATTTTACCGAATCGGTAAAATTACCGATTCGGTAAAATTACCGAATCTGTATTTTGAGATGTAGGTGGCACTGTAAACAGTGCCACAGGGCTTTAAGGATTCGTTATTTTATTTTATTTTAGTTGGTGGTAAATAACGAATACCTGTGTATATGCAAATCTGTGAATGTACACCTGTGCCATGTGGCACACATACATGTCCCTGTGCCCTTAGGGGCATGTATGTGTGCCACATGGCACACAAGCCCTAATCAGTGGTGCAAAAGGGTGTCAAAGTGACACCCTGCCACCCTTGAATTATTCGGTATTTACAGAATCGGTAATTACCGATTCGTTAATAAAAAATCCCGAAAAGTTACCTACATCAGATTTACCGATTCTAAAATACCGAATCGGTAAAATTCGGTATTTTAGAATCGGTAAAAATGATTTACCTACATCTAGCCCTAAGTACCTTGTGATGGGAGACTGTAGCCTAATCTGTGTTTAAAAGTTGCTGAGGTCCAGGGTCGGATTGGGATCAAACATTGGCCCGGGGGCTTAAAAATAGTTAGCCACATTTGGGGATTGTAACCCTTCATGAAACATTAATTGTTCGTATTAGGGAGCTAATCTGGGAAGAAATGTGTGCCAAATTAAGCTTTTTAAATGTTTTGGGTTCATTAGAATTATCCACTGATGGAAATATTGTCATTTCACTGCAGCACCACCCCACACCTCTTCCAACGAATATGCCCTTGAATTCGTTGTTCTCTCTTTGATCCTCCAAGCCCTTACTCAGCCTCAGATCTCTGAATCCTCTTGCGGCAATCTAGACCTAAAACTCCTGGTAATTCCTATAGATCCCTGCTTATCCCCGACATGCAAGCCCCCAGAAGCCCACGCATATCCACTTGTTTGTAGGCTTCTGTTCACTCAGAACAGGGTTCTGTTCTGGGTGCTGCTGATCCTAAGCCCTTGAGACTCTTGCTCACCATCAGTTAATCTCTAAACTACCCACTTATTAAAAGGACCCTGAATCTCATTTCCACTCTTCTGTCCTCTGAGAATCCGGCTCAGACTCAGATTGCCACGGTTCCAGCTTACTCTTCGGTGCCTGTAGATTTCAGCTCATCTTCTTGTCACCTGATTTCACTTTTCACCGTCAGTCCCTGTAGCTCTTGCTCACTCTTACGAGGAAGCTCCAGGGCACCTTTATTTCCCTGAGGACCATGTTCACCATGAGATTCAGCAAATCCTATTTTGACTTAAAGCTCCCTTTTCGTTCTTCTTACCCTAAAGACATGAGATGTACTGTTAAACCACCAGAGTGGCTGAAGCTCCTGCTCATCTTCAATCCTCATAGTGGGCAATGGGGGTGCACATATTCTTTAGTGGAATTGCTTAGTTTAGGCCCCTGAGCCAGTCAGTGTCATTTACTTGGGCTCCTGGCCATGCAAGTGCCCAAAGGAGTATTATGCAGGGCCAAATAAATGTTACACTACAATACACATGCCCTGTGACACACACCGCTTCTTTGTACATGCAAGGAAACGGTGGCACAGGTTGTAGCCTAATCCCATCTAGTACAATAATCTACAGGTAGGCACAGGCCTACCCGTAGATTATTACATTTTAAAATCCCACTACTTCTCCCCATTGCCCCTCCCACCCCCCTCAACTAACCACACATTTTCGACCAACGCCATTAACGAGAACCTGCCGCCCTCGGTTCAGAGGCATAAAACTTTACTAACCTCACCATAAACTCTATTAATAATCCAAAATGCTGGGAGGCACACGTCTACTTTTTGTACTCACAGAACCATAATCTGAGTTACATTTACAAGATATATTTTGAGTATACTGTTTGGCTGAATTTCCTAATATTCTACATCTAGTTTTCCTGTTTATTATGCGGCGTGAAATGCTGAACCCACTTCTCTCATTTACTGGAGACAATGTACATAAAGTACAAAAATACAACAGTCTTTTGGCTTTCTGACAATACCTGATCAGAAAGGCCATAGCTCTCTTCACTGCCACGAGGAGGGCCGCCCCTATTTCTGTTGCAGTCTTCCGCTGTCTGTCTTTCTTTCTATCACATTTCTCGTGGCCATTTTTCTTGCTGTCTCTCACTTCGTTCCCAGTCTCTCATTCTGTCCTGTCTCTCTGCTTCGCCAGCCCCACTTATATTCCTTGTACATCTTATATTATTCAACATATAGCGTTGCGCCCTATTATTTAAAGTGTTTTCTTTTAGAATCCACCTTCACTGTTTCTAGACAGGTTTCATTCACACCCAGATATATCAAGTTTGCAGAATCCACCCAAGCATCTCACTGGTCAACAAATGTCCAATCAAAGCAGGAATGGGTATAAGAATTTTGTGTTCTTGTTCTACACCATAATACTACACCTAGTACTTGCACAACTATCACGAAATCAGTAATTAGTTGATATGTTTAGTCTATTTATGCAGCACTTTGTAACCCTGACACAGGATAACAACGCTTTTCATGGTCGATATGAAGAAAACTGAAAAAATAATCAAGTAACATGCATCATGTCACTCCCGCCATTAATCAGTATAGGTTTGTTTTGATTGCTTCACCGACTGTGCAGTTAGTGAAGGCTTTATTTGAATAACATTATTTTTATTCATCGTTTAAATTCCTTTAGGTTGCAGACTTTCCATAACTGAACATAAATTGCACTTCCAGTGTTTATTAAATAGCATGGAAACCCAACCTTGGGTGTGTGGTCGTTCACCAGTAGCATGTGAAATAAAAGTAGATGTTGTAGCACCCAAGATAATGTTGTCCCAGGCCTGAACGTATCCTCAGGATCGAACCAATGTTCATAGGGGTCCACATCTCGACAGCCCCAAGTCTGAATATGTACTCACACAGACTAAAGGGTGGTCAAGCGGTTTTCCAAGAAATCGTTGTGACGTTGATGAACAGATGGAAGTAGCCATGCCTGTATTTGGGTAGCATGGACTATGCCTAAATAAGGGCTTGGTTTCTATGCCTATATTAGGGCAATTGAATTTTACCTTTATAAGGGCATGAATCGGGAAAATTCTTTCGGAATCTAAAACGCCATACAACACCCACTCCACTTTCTTATTTACAACATTACTAAGTTCTAAACACATAAAACATATCTAAACATGATGTGTTAAAACCTACCGAAAACACATAAAAATGCAATGGTACTGGTTGTACACAAAATAGCATTGGTGCTCTACGCATTTCAGCAATGTTTCATTCTAATGAATCATGAAAATATACACTTATGAAATGGCTCATGAATACAGAAGAAAAAGGGCAGAACCCATTTCATGTCAGATTACATACAACTGTTTGTATGTGGACAAGGTCAAATATTGCCTCTGGAAGTTTTTCAAAGAATTCTTGCTCTCTGTGAATAGTTCTACTTTAATCAAATTACTTTGTGCCAAAAAATTAAAAATACAAATTCGGAAAAAAAAAAAAGTTGATCATAGGAAAAGTTTTTTGTTTTCAAAAAATTAAGGTAAAATTCAAGGTCTCTCAGAAAAACTGTGTGCCAAATTAAAAGTCAGTGTTAGTGTTTGGAGAAAACATCAAATCTTCTAAGTCTGTAAAAAAGTCATCTACCATTGTAGGTGAAAGTTGGATTACCTCGTTTAGAAGATTAACCACACATAGATGTGAAGCATCGCCATCAGCATTGGTCGCATTAGCAATGTTCGTAATGGATGGTACCTGCGCGCCTGTTTCCTCTTGTACCTCACCGTCAGATATTTGCGTCTGTGAGATCCCAATGAATGCCGTCATCAGAATTGGTAGCCACTGGGGACAACACAGCCTGGGCCGGTTCAAGGAAAGTATCAACATCCGTTGGCATAACTGAAGAGAGTGTGAGACATGTGTCTAACACGCATTCTTCTCCGCATTGCAGGCACGTAGAACAGGTAAGATGCAATCTTGCCAGATTGGTCTGAATGACTGAAACCATATGGTATTTAATTCTCGTAGACGAGGTAGTCTCAAAATTTGGACGATGCGCTCACCACACTTCATCACCAGTAGAGTTGTCTCCATGGAGAACTGGGGGTCGCTGGTGAATTGGCTTGCCATATTGCAGCAGTAGGAGCAAAAATAGTATTCCTGCAGCGAGTCCCAAAATGAGAGGCAGTCCGCCAAACACGAAGTTTGAACATATTCCTAGGACTTCTTCAAAAGGTACTAACAGTTCAGAAAATACGGTCGTAAATACATGTATAATACCACTCGTATCAGACATGTTTAAGATACGACTTAACATTTCTGAGAAATGTACAGGGCAGTTCGTAGTTAAGAGGGCATGTATCTCGGCAGAAGTCCTTGCAACTTGCAGATCATAGGTCTCTTTGGCCGAGGTCAGTGGCGCAGTGTTTTGCAAAAGAATGGCTTTCATTCTGCTTAAAGTATCAAATCGTATAGAAGAGATGTTCAGTGAAGGCCATAAAGGCGACTCACTGTCCGACTTGGTCTTTGGAAATAATACTTGCATACAGCAAGTGACCGTGGCTGACACAGTTACTAGATATGTTATACCTGGCAACATGCCACAGCAGCTGTGATCGTTCAACATGAGGTAACTTCCATTAGAAAGTTGTCCAAAAATTGGATCAATCAGCCAGCTGGTGAACCTTGCAGGTGGCAGGATAAGTTGGTAGAGGAACCATCGCAGGCCCCGTGTAAATTAATACCCTGACAAAGGAGAGAACCGCTTAGTGCATTTTCACAATTTTTACCACTAAGAAACACTTCCCTTCCCCCACTCCAACAGCTGTGTGTGTACGGTAATTCCCAGGATGTCTTGATGCATTCTTTACCAAACCTTTCATATGTGCCTGCTGGTATATGTTTTAGGCAATACTGAAAATGGGAAATTGTAACAGTGATTGTTCCATGTATAATCCATTCAGTAGCTGGCTTTTCAGAGACTGTAAATGGCGATCTTTCCAGTTTTTCAATGCTCAGCACCGTATAGTCTGCTCCCCTCTGTGCCAGTTTGATCTGTTTTTCAGTGAGATTGAATTCTGAAAACAGTGACGTAGTATTGATTAAACGCCAAGGCACATAGCCCGAACGTAGGTTTTGCAACGTCCAGCCTAGTAGCATAATAGACCGTAATTGCAATTGACCATGTTGCAACATGACCAAGTCCTGTTCCATGATGTCTATGGCAGAAGACACTATGCTGTCCAATGAATATATCCTGGTCGACAGAGTCGTTAACCCATTGTCAACCACAGAGAGAGTTTTCTCTAAATTAATACGATCAATTTCTCGTGTTCTTCCTGCAGTCTCTGCTTGCGTAATCTTCCATGCTTCATTATAAGCAGCGTAGATACCAGCATATATAAAACGTTTATGACGCGGTGTTCTTGGTCCTAGCAAGAATTCCATAAGATCAGCGCCATCTTTAAGTAAAGATAAGTGTTGTTTCACATCCTTGAGTGTAGATCTATGTAACAATTCAAGGCACAGTTTCCCTACACTGTATGTTGTTACTATTCCTGGATGCTGTCTTTCAACTTATCTTAGGTCTGGCCTAGTGAATGGGAAACCCTGTGTTTTGTTCAGGAATCTATCTTGAGAGTTGTTTGCGTCTGTGGGCCAGATGAACCATTTTTTCCAATCTGGATCTGTTCTGTTGTGAAGCAAAATAGTATGTACGTCGACCTCCCCCTCTTAAGTGTTACTGCTATCAGGTGTAGGTGTAGATATGGACGGATTGTTCAGGTCTTTTATCTTGGCTAACCCAAGGCAAGATGTTTGTTGGACAGTGTCATTCAAAAACATAATTTGCTCAGGGATGATACAGGCTCTAAACATAGCTTCTATACCCTGCACCTGCCAAACTTTTGTGCCCCAGACAGTTTTCGTCTCTATGTTGTCTTTCCAAAAGTCGAAACCGCATTTAGACATTTGAGCATAAAAGGCCGCAGAATACATTTTTTTGGTATTCGTCAACATACTTTTCATGCCTGTTTTGTTTGCATTTCTAAAGTAAAATGTTTCAGCATTAGATATATTGAACCCTGAAAAGTACAGAAATTTTCTTGCAAATGTTTTTGAGCTACACTTTGGCGGCGTAGGTCAATGTTCCCATTGATTATACATTAATACATTTCAAGGCATCGTTGATTTGTGCAAGAAAAGATGACCGTAATGATTATAAAAATACATTTGTTCATAGTCTGATGAACCTTCTAAATATTCATGATTTGTGAATACTGCAGACATTTCTAAGTCTGACATCATATTAGTAACTGTCTCGAAGTCCCTATCATCAGAAAAGGTACTAGATGAAACAAAGTCACTTAATGAAATCTTAACGGGCCAAAAATGTCATATTCATATTCCGTTCTCTCCCAAGCTATACCACCAGGTATAGGAACGGCTGTGATGTTCACTGATGACAAGTGTCTTTGTTCACGATGTGATGATTTGTGTGGTTTGAGGAGTAAGTTGATGTTCTTACTGGCTGTGTCCATTTTGACATATCTTCCATTTATCAGCATTCCCAGAGTAATTACCAGAGTCATCCAAAGTAGAAGAAAAAGCACACCCAACACAATCCAAAGTTTAATCCATGGTGAAACTGGATAAGTTTTTTCCATGTGATGAAAAAGGTCTGTTGCTTGTTCTTTGAAAGTTCTTTTTGCTGGCGTCGTTTCAGGTTCGCTGGGATCCTCAGAAAACGTATCAAAGTTAATGAAATAGACAGAGGCAGTTCTGTCAATTGTACAGATTGCATCAGGATTCATTGAAATCGCTGGAACCACTTGATCACTTGTTACTTCATTGTAGACAGGTGTTTCTTGACAAACTGTTATTTGGGTTTCAAGAGGTACACGTTCCATTGCTTTGTTGCATAGTCCTTCTTTTCGCACTGCAGATTCTTCAAAGATGATGAGTCTCTCAGTTTCAACCTCTTGGATAGTAGCTAGATTAGGGCGTCTGCTACTTGGTCGGAGTCCACTTGGCCTACTGCTTATGATCGGCCACATGATGTGGTTTGACCAGGTCGATTGACACACACCTGTTCTCCTTTTTACCAGCAAGGGGCGGCAGTAATACTGTTCATGATCCGTGGATTGCTAGGACAGGTACTGGTTGTCTGTAAGAAGGCCCACATTTTTTCTTGTCTGCGATCTTTTCTCTGACTAGATCCCCAAGCTTAGGAATCCAGACAGGCCTTGCTGGGACGGTTGTTTTTTCTTCAGTGGTGGTTGGCTTCAGGAACACTTTGCTTTGTTTCGTTCTTATTTCATTTAAGTCCTGTAAAACAGCCAAACGATCTTTGATATCAAAAGGTTTTTGGTTTACCACTGAAGTCTGATAATCGAGGTCCGCTACTAACATTCTGGTACCAAAAAGGACTTCATATGGAGTGATACCCCCTAGAGAACTTCTTGGCAGATTGTTAAGATTACGTTGGACACTTATTAGATGTTTGACCCACCCGTCACCCGAGCCTAATACCCTAGCTGTTATAGATTGCTTTATGTCCCTGTTTTTTCTCTCCACAACCGAATTTCCCTCAGGATTGAATGGACTAGAGTACCGCAATGCAACGCCCATTTTGGCCATGGTCTTCTTGTAAGCTCGAGAGCTAAACGCAGGACCATGGTTAGAATGTAGCGTGCCCACTGCGTATGTGCCGATGAAGACTGGCAAATCTTTTATAACAGTTTGAGCGTCAGCCGAGGCCACATCCAAATGAATCTTGAACATGAATTCACTGCGACTATGATATAGTTATAGTTACCATCCCTCTGTAAGGGACCGCAGTGATCCAGGTAAATGCAGATAATGGTTTATCTGAAATTAACAGGGGCGTCTGCGCAGGACGTTTCACAGTAGAGACTTTCATCTTTTGGCATATTTCACATTCCAAACCATAGTTTCTGGTTTGTTTCCTCATGGGCGGCCACCAGTATCGCTGTTTTAATAATGACACTGTGGTGGAAACACCTGCATGTGCAGAGGCGAGCCCTTCATGTGCTGCTAGGATTAGTCCTAATCTGTGTTCCATGTTTGGAATTACTCTATCCCCCACTCCAGGGATTTGAGCAAACGGAACATTGTCCGCAACAGTTATATATGAGTATTTGAGTGGAAACCCTTTAGGTAACGTTTTTCACTGGCTTTGCTTGAAGCATTGACAGCTAGCATTATTTGGCCGTCTATTTTCACTTTTGAACGAGTGATTGCAGCTACGGAAGCCGTTTGCACAGCTGCCTTCGCGGCTTCATCAGCCAATGAATTTCCTTCAACGTAAACGCCATCACGTTGATGACTCAGCGTATGTATCACGTGAGTGTTTTGTAGTCCTTGTCGTAACTGAATTACTTGTTCCCAAAGCAGTTTATGCTTGATTGTTCCACCTTTTGCATCTTTGTAACCATTTTGAAGCCAGTTGTGCAAGTATTCATTGTAAGATTGAACACAATAATACGAATCGCACACTATGAGTGTGGGGAATTCGCGATCTGTATTTTCAAGTGCCATCTTGAATGCTTGTAGTTCAGCTCGCTGAGCTGTACAATCTCCTAGAGATTGAGTTTTAGTGACCATTGGTCGGAATTTGCCATCGCGCCAGCAACCTTTAACGATCGTGCACACTGCACTCTAGGCTTGTTTTTACCCCCGTAGCGGGTTGAGCTGATCCGTCAGTATAAATTATACATTCATACTGCTCTAGAGGCAGAATTTCAGTAGGCAGAGGACATTCCAGTTCGTATTGTAGAAATGCTTTGGTTTTCAAATACGGGTCAAAAACGTATTCAACGTCTGTTGCAGCAAGAGAAATAACCCATTGTATCCATCTTGGATGTAAATCTTTAGCGTTTGGTATGCTCGCTTTCATCACTGCTTCTAAGGCAGGTACAGGAGTTACAACCCTAATGTGTTTCCCCTGTGCGAGGGCTCTCTCTTTTGCTACTGCAGTTTGAACCACTGTCAGAATTTTTTCTGTTGAAGTGAATTTCATTTCTGCTTGTGTGTACAAATGTGATTTGTTAGCTATTAGTAATTTTTCACCTTCGCTAAAAGTTAAGTACGTGAAACCGCAATGTCCTGGAATGATTCGGATCACTAAGTTGCATACGTTTACGCGTGTTTGCAAATGTTTTGTTGCTAACATGTCTGTTTGCAGTGAACGTAAAATTTCTGTGTGTTTTTGTGTCCAATTAACTGTTTTGAAATCAGGTTTGATTAATTTGTAGATAGGTTTAACCCTTTCTGCGTAATTTAGAATGTAAGTTCTTCCGAAATTTAAGAATCCTAGATTCAACTGTAAGTTTTTCATTCTTTTTGGAGGTTGGAGCAGAGCACACTTTTCTAAAAAGTTGGCTGTCAGTCTTTTTCCTTCACTTGAATGTTCAGATCCTAGAAAGAGGACATTTAAATGGGCAATTGTAGATTTTTTGAAATTGGATTTGTACCCTTCAGAGGCGAATCCCAATATAATTGTATTCACCCTATTCAAGTGCTTATCCAAGTCATCGTCTGTCAGATAGATTTCATCGACATACGATAATGCTTCATCATCATAAGTTTGTAGTAACTCTGTTACCCTTGCTGAGTATAACCCAGGACTGTTCTTGAATCCCTGTGGGAGACGAAAGAAATGACGCTGTGTCCCCATAATTGAGAATACAAAAAAAGAAGAAACCTGGTGTCTTAATTATTTATAAAATATTTTTACAACAACCACACTATATTCTTTTGGTGATTGGGTTATTTATTCACCCTATTTTTATCAACTTTTTTGTGAAAGGACCTTATAACCTTCACATGGACAACATAAAAAATATCAAATTCATATTTACATACATGACAATTTACATAATACTTATGACAATGTACAAGACCAACACTTTTTGACAAAGACACAATTAAATGTTACTTTACATCAACATAAATACATCACAAAAAACAATGTGCCATATATAATCAAACAATGACTCAATTACATATCATTATGCGTTCTTATAATTCAGTCCAAATTCATTCCTGAATCAATTCTATTTCCTTTGATATTTTATCCACTTTTGCTAACTTAATAGCAATTGCCGGTGCGTTTCAAGCCTCATCCCATCCTACTTGATTTTTGTATAATGCTGGAGCTTGGGCCACTGCCCATTTTCTGGCATATGTTTACTTTAGATGAATTGGAATATGATTAGAGAAGGCTGGCATAATGATGTCTTTGCCATGTGGGCACTCCCTGACAAATTGTGGTGGCCAGTCTTGTTCAGCTAGAAGAATGTCATAACCCTTAGAGAGTTGTTCCCAAAAGAGTGCTCTTATCTTTCTTGGTACATCTCCCTCCATCCGGAGTGTTATTTCATATACCTTATGTAGAGAACCAACCCTGGTATCTGCAGTTTCAACTTGAATTAATTAATTCAAGTCCACTGTCTCCAGATGATCCTTCAAGTTCTTGCGAGCTATGATGACTTCTGCTGCGTTGTCCTACATTGTCTGAGCCCATTCTCCGTTCTTGAGTTGTGTCCTCAAGTTCCTTGGCATGTCTGATCTTTAGACCTGCTACCTTCTTTCTGGTGAATTGAGGTTTCTCGCTTTTCTGAACGTGCTGATCGTCTTTGGACTTCACACGTTCTTCTTTGTTTTCTGACCGTCCTCTTCTTTTGGATTTCTGTGGCGAAGTCTGAAAGGTACGAGAGGAACATATATCAGTATCTTGATTTCTATCAGGTTTTCTCAAATTATCCCTATTCCTGAGGTTATACCTCCTTTCAGAGGGCTCCTTCTGAGGAGACCTGCCTCTGGAATGAGAACGCTTCTCTTTAGAAGTTTGTTTGCTATTTTCCCACTTCTTTTTAGAATAAGTAGGAGTGTTTTTAGAAAAGACCTTTTCAGGACTTTCACACAGTTATGGTTTAACTGTATAATTCTACTAATCTTTGTATATTACTAAGTAATTCATCGTCCGACATTGCTTCAATGTCAGGGTCAGGTGTGTGACCGGCTAAGGCCGACCATGTTGTTCCTGGTCTACCTAGTGGACCGAGCCTGGTAATGTGATTTAAATGTTTTAGGTCGCCTTTAAACCAGAGCTCATGATCCTGGTATGTGAGTAGAATTTCTATATCCTCAAAAGGAATATACTCCTCTGGTAGTTCATCTTCTTTGTAGAAGTGAAACACATGTGTTACTGTATTTGCTTCAGGGAAGACTATCCAAGAATAGAATACCTCTGTCTTCTGAAATTCATGTGCCTCTATCACAAAAACTATCCTACCACCTCTCGATGTTAAGCCATTTTGTATACGTTTTATAGTGATGGTTTTCCTTAAATTCATAGTAATGCTTATAGCATCCTCGTCGGTTTCATTAAAACCTGTTGTATTAAAAGCTAGTACGGCATTGTCGCCTGTAGCTCCACTGGCCCCGGGATTATCTTCGTCGGCCATTTTGTGGACTGAAAGTTTGCAGAGCAAGCTTCAAGGAAACAAAGATAAGGTGCACAATATTTTGGAACACTGTATCCTTCAACGTTGAACAACCCAAAAAGCTAATACAGCTATGGTGGATATTATCCCTTTACCCACCCCAGACGTCTATTGGAGTATTTACGGGAAAAGGGATCTCTGAGAAAAAGCACGACTGAGTTACTTTAGTATCTAGCGTTAAATTAGTGCCTTACCAAACGTTGGGCGCTATGTAGTGTAGTTCCTATATCCCCAATAGGCTCTGCGCATTGGAATATTATACCCTATACATATGACATAGGACTGAGGTCAGTACGTCTCTATTAAATATACTAAACTTAATTGTGAGTGCCAGCTAGCTCAGAGGTCACTAGAAACTTTCTCGAATACACAAGAAGGGATTAGTTTCTGACAATGGCATAAACATGACAACTTTGTTTCCCTAGGACTGGAAAATATCTTCAGAGTCGTGGAAACAATAGATAGCTATTTCACTCAGTTAATCGTGCATGCTTCGTTTCTACAGAGTTGCAGAGAAATAGTGACACGGGTGTTTTCAATAAGAAGGTTTATTGAACAGTCTTCTTTATCATGCAAGAGAGGTAAGCTGCTACCATGATTAGACAGAATGCAAAGTATAATGCGTACAGCGAGAATAGTATTATAAAATAATACTGTAATAGCATTGTTTAGTGCTATGACATATAAAAATACATATATATATATATATATATATAAAACGCAGGCTAAAATACTCAACTGGTGCTTCTAAAATACGCCTACCCCAATGTACCTAACCTAAGTCTAGTACGAGGGAAGAAGTAAGTATGGTCTTTAGCATAGGTTTAGTTTTTGCCAAGAACTGCCAACGGTTTCTCTAGGTTCTAATCAGCTCCATACCTGAATGAAAGAGGTTGGCATCTCTGTCTCAGACTCGATTTCCCAACACCCCGCAAGGGGAGTCAGAAACACTGGAGCTGGATTCTCGGCAGAAGAGGACAGCTTCTTGTCAGTGCGTCAGCTGGAGAGTCGGCTTCCTTCGGCACTTGCTGTAGCGAGCTGCAAGTAGGTAGTCGACCTGCACCGAACCACACCGTGCTTTGCTATAGCAAGTGAAGGTATATTTATACCTTGAAGGTGTTTAGGAATGCCAGCTTTGACGTAAAGTCAGGCTTATGAACGTCATGGATGAACCCCTAAGGAATAGTTGTTCATGCATAATAATGAGTTTCTTGGATAAATCACTATCCAGGCTAGGGGAAGTCCCTTACAGCTGGTTTTCCAAGAAATTGTTGTGGTGTTGATGAACGGATGGAAGTAACCATGCCTGTATTTGGGTAGCATGGGCTATGCCTAAATAAGGGCTTGATTTCTATGCCTATATAAGGGCAATGTGAATTATACCTATAAAAGGGCATGAATCGGGAAAATCCATTCGGAATCTAAAACGCCATAAAACACCCTTGCTGAATAAATCAAGATGTCATCTATATACACTACGACTAACCGATTTAGATATGCCCGTAGAACGTAATTGAGGAAAAATTGGAATGCGGCAGGCGAATTACATAAGCCGAAAGGCATGACTAGGTAGTCGTATAGCCCATACCGTGTTTTGAAGGCCGTCTTCCATTCGTCTCCTTGATGCATCCTCACCAAATGGGAGGCTCAATGGAGGTCTAATTTCGTGAATACCACAGCTCCTTCCACCTGCTCCAATAATACATTTATCAATGGGAGAGGGTATTGGTTACTTATAGTGATAACAACAAGCGGGTGTAGGAGGGTCCAAGGGAATATTTAAAGACCTAAACACAGTTACAGCCCCCTAAACAGAACATGTAAACTACAAAAGAATAACTGTGGGTCTACAAAAAAGAGATGTGTCTAAGTTGCCTATGTGTGCCCTGACTGGTTCCTTGTGTACATTTCATATACTATCAAGGCATACAACAGGATGTTTCACAGTGTGAGAAATGTCCATCAGTTACTCGAACTGTACGGCCCTTTCCATCATCTGGTTCACTTCACAGAGTGGAGAGTCCATGTTGTTGCCTCTTCACCAGAATCTAGTAGTGAAATGACCTAGTATGTGTTAGGACTCATAAGGTTAACAGCTGGCATGTGTTGGTAACTGAAAGCAGTGCGTGAAAAGATGTGAGTGAAAAGAAAAGTGCTCTTTTAAAATTGGAGATTGGACGCAAACGACACTTTATTCAATAACCATTCATTTCCAATAGGTAAAAACAATGTGAGTGCAAAGGGTCAGTAGGTTCAACAAATATCTACTGACTTGATGTTTCCGGTCGAGATGTTTCTGCAGATATTATGATCCACTCAGGTATCTACTGCTTCATCAGGACCAATATTGACTTTGCTACTACTTTGAACTAAATATAAACAATGAAAGAACAGAGTAAATGATAAGTATATCACCTGATCAGTCCTTTCAGTCCTCCTGTGTAGTGAGGATGTATCCAAGTGCAGGAGACCACAAGACAATGACACAACATAGACAAACAAAGAAATAGAGATAACAATACTTTCATTAGTTATGTTATCCTACATATGGCCATTCTCAAGGTAATAGCTCATTACTGTTGGTTCAACTCTTCCCATCTCAAAATGATGGAATGTCCTCTGGCTCACCTCGAGTGCAAGAGGAACGTGCTTCTCCTCACCTGGCTACAGCTCAGGATAGTGGGGCACCGCTCTGTAGTTTAGAGAAATATATGTAAAAAAGTGATTAGCTCCGCGACAGCAGAGCAATATTAAAATAGACTCTACAAGGAAAATCATGTTGGTAATCGTGCTGTTTATGTATGAAATACAGCTTGCTGAACACAATGTACAGTAAGTTGCAACAAACGATTAATCCTACAGAAGGCAGTGGCTGATTATAAACTGCCTCTGGGTTTGAAGCTCAAAGTTATATTGACAGGGCCTAATAGCATCCTTATTTCATCATTTGGCACCTGTGAGCTCATGAACAGTGCATTTCGCTGACAACCTGGTCTGTAATAAGCTGTTCGGAAACAGCACTAAGTCGTTTAGAACAGGCTGAGCGCAAGGGCTAAATGTCCACACCCATTCAATATATCGCTATGTTTAAAAGAATTGGTTCATGTCAATTCACAATAATATAACTTGAAACCAGATGAGGCATCAATCTAGTGTGAGCACTTGATATATTGAAACCTGCTCACAATGTTCATCAAACTACGCATGCACGACTCACTGCGGCGTGTCGCTCAGTTCCGCTTCCAGTGAGTGAAGCACTATTAAGGACTACAGCCAATAAAGCAATGAATCTGCACAGATCCTCAATGCGGCGTTTTGCTTGATTCCGTCCTTAGTGTATTAAAAAGTATATTGCGGAATGGAGCCCAGGCAACAATGACTATCCACCAGGACGCACTCGTTTAACTGGTAAAGCAAGCGAGCTGGTTAAAAGGGTTCAGAACGCCACATTAACCTTAATAACTTATGACCACTGCTTAGCGTGCTAACAAAGAGCATAATCATGAAAGTATCGCCAAGCATGAAAACGGCAACACTCACCTGTCCGTCGGTACTCCACGCAGCCTTCCGGGCTGTTTGGGGAGGTGCCGGGACAATGCGGGAAGCCATAGTTGTTACCCAATAGTTGCGATGTGATTGGGCCTATGATGTGTCATCATGATGCGACCCAGGATCATGGGAACTGTAGTTCCGTATTATTGAGCTCCTATCGGGCGCATACTCTTCACTGAAAACGTCCCTGATGCCTCTGGGAAAAGTGGTAAAAAACGGCGAAATGTCTCTGTTCGAGAAATCGTCAAAGGAATGTCTAATAAGAAATTGATCTCATACTACAGGCCTGTGCATAATATAGCATTTGACGTATAACACTTATGGAAAAATATTGATAATTGAAGATGGCTCTTCAAGATAACCAGAATAACCATATTGTTGGAAAATGGGTTCACTCTAGGCAATGTGTGGCATGTATAAAGTGATTCCTAGCTAGATGTATAAGGCTAGAATCCTAGCGTGGGAATGATGATCCTTGCCACGAAGGGTGCAATTTAGTTGTACTGTGGATGTCAATGCATACATAAAAGTCTGTAGTAACCGTTGCTCGCTCCAAAGGTCAAGTATACAGACTATAGTATGGAAGGTCTTCTATGTACCAAGATGTAATGTGATTATGTTCATACCCTCTCCTTAATCAGAAACGCACTCATTCTCCATATGATGGTAGAGGGTCTACTATAAGTCTTAGTGTCCAGGGTGCTATTATAGCAACATCCACGGGATGTCCTCGTTGGGACCGCCTTTGTCAGAGTTCAATTTATACACCCATTTCTGTTCGAGTTTAAAGAGATTTTTAGAAATACCAGTGACGTGCTGGAATATGGAGTTGCTCCAGTACTGTCCAAACGAAGTCAGTGGGTTTGTGTAGATTAGATTATTGCTATCACTAATTGCAATAGCAATAATCTAATCTACATGATTACATGTCCGTGCCATCTGAGGTACGTCGGGATGACGACACGAAAGATCAGAGTCAGAATTTCTGAGCATAAGAGCACCATTAGGTGCAAAAAGCAGGCAACCCGACTTACCAACCACTTCTTGGAGGTGGGGCACAAACCCACTGACTTCGTTTGGACCGTACTGGAGCAACCCCATATTCCAGCACATGTCACTGATATTTCTAAACATCTCTTTAAACTCGAACAGAAATGGGTGTCTAAATTGAACTCTGACAAAGGCGGTCTCAACGAGGACATCCAGTGAATGTCGCTATAATAGCACCCTGGACACTAAGACTTATAGTACACCCTCTACCATCATATGGAGAATGAGTGCGTTTCTGATTAAGGAGAGGGTATGAACATAATCACATTACATCTTGGTACATAGAAGACCTTTCATACTATGGTCTGTATATTTGACCTTTGGTGTGAGCAACGGTTACTACAGACCTTTATGTATGCATTGACATCCACAGTACAACTAAATTACGCCCTTCGTGGCAAGGATCATCATTCCCACGCTAGGATTCTAGCCTTATACATCTAGCTAGGAATCACTTCATACATGCCACACATTGCCTAGAGTGAACCCATTTTCCATCAATATGGTTATTCTGGTTATCTTCAAGAGCCATCTTCAATTATCAATATTTTTCCATAAGTGTCATACGTCAAACGCTATATTATGCACAGGCCTGTAGTATGAGATCAATTTCTTATTAGACATTCCTTTGACGATTTCTCGAACAGAGACATTTTGCCGTTTTTGACCACTTTTCCCAGAGGCATCAGGGACGTTTTCAGTGAAGAGTATGCGCCCGATAGGAGCTCAATAATACGGAACTACAGTTCCCATGATCCTGGGTCGCATCATGATGACACATCATAGGCCCAATCACATTGCAACTATTGGGTAACAAATATGGCTTCCCGCATTGTCCCGGCACCTCCCCAAACAGCCCGGAAGGCTGCGTGGAGTACTGACGGACATGTGAGTGTTGCCGTTTTCATGCTTGGCGATACTTTCATGATTATGCTCTTTGTTAGCACACTAAGCAGTGGTCATAGGTTATTAAGGTTAATGTGGCGTTCTGAACCCTTTTAACCAGCTCGCTTGCTTTACCAGTTAAACGGGTGCGTCCTGGTGGATAGTCATTGTTGCCTGGGCTCCATTCCGCAATATACTTTTTAATACACTAAGAACGGAATCGAGCAAAACGCTGCATTGAGGCTCTGTGCAGATTCATTGCTTTATTGGCTGTAGTCCTTAATAGTGCTTCACTCACTGGAAGCGGAACTGAGCGACACGCCGCAGTGAGTCGTGCATGCGTAGTTTGATGAACATTGTGAGCAGGTTTCAATATATCAAGTGCTCACACTAGATTGATGCCTCATCTGGTTTCAAGTTCTATTATTGTGAATTGACATGAACCAATTATTTTAAACATAGCGATATATTGAATGGGTGTTGACATTTAGCCCTTGCGCTCAGCCTGTTCTAAACGACTTACTGCTGTTTCCGAACAGCTGATTACAGACCAGGTTGTCAGCGAAATGCACTGTTCATGAGCTCGCGGGTGCCACATGATGAAATAAGGATGCTATTAGGCCCCGTTGATATAACTTTGAGCTTCAAACCCAGAGGCAGTTTATAATCAGCCACTGCCTTCTGTAGGATTAATCGTTTGTTACAACTTACTGCACATTGTGTTCAGCAAGCTGTATTTCATACATAAACAGCATGATTACCAACATGATTTTCCTTGCAGAGTCTATTTTAATATTGCTCTGCTGTCGCGGAGCTAATCACTATTTTACATATATTTCTCTAAATTACAGAGCGGTGCCCCATTATCCTGAGCTGCAGCCAGGTGAGGAGAAGCACGTTCCTCTTGCACTCAAGGTGAGCCAGAGGACATTCCATCATTTTGAGATGGGAAGAGTTGAACCAACAGTAATGAGCTATTACCATGAGAATGGCCATATGTAGGATAACGTAACTAATGAAAGTATTGTTATCTCTATTTCTTTGTTTGTCTATGTTGTGTCATTGTCTTGTGGTCTCCTGCACTTGGATACATCCTCATTACACAGGAGGACTGAAAGGACTGATCAGGTGATATCCTTATCATTTACTCTGTTCTTTCATTGTTTATATTTAGTTCAAAGCAGTACCAAAGTCAATATTTGTCCTGATGAAGCAGTAGATACCTGAGTGGATCATAATATCTGCAGAAACATGTCGACCGGAAACATCAAGTCAGTAGATATTTGTTGAACCTACTGACCCTTTGCACTCACATTGTTTTTACCTATTGGAAATGGATGGGTATTGAATAAAGTGTCGTTTGCGTCCATTCTCCAATTTTAAAAGAGCACTTTTCTTTTCACTCATATCTTTTCACGCACTGCTTTCAGTTACCAACACATGCCAGCTGTTAACCTTATGAGTCCTAACACATACTAGGTCATTTCACTACTAGATTCTGGTGAAGAGGCAACAACATGGACTCTCCACTCTGTGAAGTGAACCAAATGATGGAAAGGGCGGTACAGTTTGAGTAACTGATGGAAATTTCTCACACTGTGAAACATCCTGTTGTATGCCTTGATGGTATATGAAATGTACACAAGGAGCCAGTCAGGACACACATAGGCAACTTAGACACATCTCTTTTTTGTAGACCCACAGGTATTCTTTTGTAGTTTACTTATAGTGATGGCATTCAAGGCACGAAAGCCAATACAAGTCCGAAGCTCTTTGTTAGCCTATGGTATAAAAAATAACGGAGAGTTGCTTGAATGATATTGAAAGACAGAAGCTCTTGAAGTTACTGATCATATTCAACGATGTATGTCTCTGTGGCGTGACATATGGGTCCTGATTCCAACTGTTTGCCATCCACCACAAATACAACTTCGGGTATTGGTTTCGAGACAAGCTGAACCCCTAATATGAGGGCTTCTTCTGTATCCATAAAACATCTTGTGGCACCTGAGTCAACCATGGCTTGTGTGTAACAAGGTTGTTGGTCTATGTACACCACCAACGGGATGAAGAAAGGTTCTTTACCAACAAATAGGTCTTTCTTGATAGAAGGGATATACAGAACGCTCGAAGACTCCCCTTCTTCATGTCTTGAGCGTTTCAGTTTTCCGTCAAGGGTTTAGAATTGTTCACAACAGCTGCTCCCAGTTGTGGACGGCTGAACTTTGGTTTCACCGGGCACTCTCTTAAATAATGTCACTTCTTCCCACAATACAGATATAACCCATTTTTACGCTGATAGTCTCTCTCATCCGGGGTCAGAGATGCACACACCGTTCCGATTTCCATAGGTTCTGAGGAGATCACATCCAGATCCTGAGATTTGTGTAGTTCGAAACGAGGGGTGTATCTCTCTTTCCTTCTGCCGTCCCCTTTACGCTCCCTTAATCAATGGTCCAAACGCATTTTTTATTCGATCAGTGCAGAGCACGTACTGGGTTGGGGATCCACTTGGGCAATCACATCCTTCAGTTCCTCCCGAAGGCCCTGATAAACGATAGCTGATTGCTTGCTTTCGGGCCACTGAGTTTCTGCTACTAACATTTGGAAGGCGCTCAGATATCGATCAAATCTTTGTTCCCTTGTTTCAATTTGAGTAATTCTCGGTCTGCCGAGAAGGTGTCTGCTCTACGATCGAAGGTTCTCTCGAACTCCTCCCTAAAAGCGACCCAGTCATGTAGCATAGGATCGTCTCTTCTAATGAATGGAACTGCCCACTGAGCAGCATCTCCAGTCAGATGTGATATGAGAAAGACCACTCATGATTGATTAGTAGAAAACAGCTTAGGATTGCAGTTAAAATGGAAAAGAATCTGTGTTATGAAAACCTGAACCTTGTGTATGTCTCCTGTGAATTTTTCAGGTGGTGCAAGAGGTGTGGGTGTAGGGATCTCCACTACCATAGAACTACTTGTGGGCTGTGACGGATTACCAAAATCAAAAGGATTCCGTTGCATCCTATCCACCCTTGCCTGTAATGCAGCGGTTTCACTGTGTGAGACCGTAAGCTCAACGTGCACTGTGGCTAGAGCTGCCATGACATCGTCTAAGGTGGCCATCACAGGATCAGCTCAACCGGGAGGATACATCTATTTGTGGCCGAATATTCTGTCCCAGGCCTGAACATATCCTCAGGATCAAACCAATGTTCTTAGGGTCCACCTCTTGACAGCCCCAAGTCTGGATATGTACACACATAGACTAAAGGGTGGTCAAGCTGGGGAAGGGAAGTATGGGGACAGCAGGGAGGGAGACCTGTAAAATACAAATGAACAAATTACCACCTAAACCTTTCCAACATCTCCCTACTTCCTCAATGCTCAAATGTACCGATACTTTCACTGACCTGTAAAGAAAGAAAAGGTTGCCGGCTGACAGGGGTGCTGAGCCTGTAATCACTAATCCTCACACGATATACTAGAAAACACAAAAGCATATATGAGGCTAATAATCCAGCGTACCGGTCTAACCTTCATGCATCTTTAATCCTCACACCATAAACCCCATACACCTGATATAGTATGATGAGGGCATCTAGCTCAGAAGGAACACCTACCTTATTTCACCCCTGTTAAGGTAAAAGTAGAGTGTGCAAATACGGTGAGTCACGTAAGACACAAACAGGAGATGCAAAAATGTTTCAGAAGTACCATCGGTTAACGGTAGTCTGTGTAACAACGCAATCCAAATAACTGTATTCAGAAAACGTCCGGGATAAACAAAAGAACCAAGTGGAGAGTTATCGTCACTCTCTCGAAATCGTTAGCCCACTACTTTAAGAAAGCTAATGGTTTCTTCCCTGCATGAGCCCTATGACTGGACTCGCCAACAGGGAAGACTAAATGAGAACCTCCCACCAGCAGGAGTATATGCGTACCGTTAATCAATAATCACAATATACCATAGCACCTCGATTTCCCTCGCAAGAGCTCTGTGGGCTTTTGAAACTGTGATGAGCTCGCCAACGTAGGGAAAGAAGGTAATGCGCACCAACATGAGATGTGCTCCAAAGGTACGGATAAGCCTTCCGAATTCCAACTAGATAATGAAACATGCGGTACCAATGGCACCCTTACCCGACCAGGCTAACTGTAGAATATGGCCAGCGTCCGAACCGGACTTCCACGAATAATGGCAGCATCTTCTGTTGTTCCTTTGCTTTATCCTGGGTCTTCCGGTACCACATGTGGCGGTGAGTCTGACGTCAGACGCTTGCAGAGGCTGCCGGGAAATGTAATTCTCCCGGGAGCCGTTCATCGAGTGCCTGTGCGAGCGGCGTTACTGTGTCCCCTGACAAATGTGCTGCATGGCTAAATACTTATAAGGTCCCAAAGGCAACACCTATTGGCTACGCCATTGCAGAGATTATAGCATTGCATAGTTCAACGGCCGCCCTAAATACATTGAGTAGTTTGATGGGTCCTTGACTGTATTCTGTAGTTGCTCATCTATGGCTGTTTTCTTTGTCCGGGGATTCTTTTCGCCCTCCGGTTTCCCACGTCTCTGCTATCATCGTTAGCCCTGGTTCAACGTAAAAGCTGCCCTCTTAAGCTAAATTAAACTTTCTAACGTACGGGCTCCCATTCCCTGGAGTTTTATTAAGGGAAGCCGAGTAAAGCTCAAGTCTGCACTCGCCTCCCATCTTATTCTCGCTCCTCCATTAACCAGGGTGGAGTTTCAGACTAAGTGGTCCGCCCGCCACCCCCGAGGTGGAGGGACCGTCCGCAAGGGCAGCGGCGTTCCCTCCATACCAATTAAGATGTGACCGCCACCCTGGCGGTCACATCCCGTATCTTTAACATTGCGGCGTGTGCTGCTTAAAGCAGCACCCGCCGCAATGTTAAATAGGCATGCATTGCATTTGCATGCACAAAGCGGCAGGCACCGCGCGGTGCCTGCCGCTTTGTGCATGCAAATGCAGGGGGGTACCATAGGTACCCCCATGTGCACCCCCACCCCCACTTCACCCCCCCAGAAGCAAAGGTCCACATGCTTTTCCACGGTGGAAAAACCGCCACGGAAAAGCATGTTTCCACACGCATCCTAATTTGGCTGACGGTGTCTTGCAGACACCGCCACCAAATAGCGGTCAACACCCCGCGGATCAGTGGCAGACGGACCTGCCATCCGCCGCTGATCCCACAACCATCCTAATCTGGCAGTGGGTGTTTTCAAGGACCGCGGCGGTGAATCTGCATCCTCCGGGTCGGCGGTGGCTTCCACCGACCCGGAGGATGCGGATTCACCGCAATCATAATCGACCCCTTAATGCGGTGCAGGATCAGTGTACCTGAGCTGTAGGTGGATGGGTGTGAATTAGTTCCAAAAGCTGATGAGTGGTCTTAAATCAGGAAGCAAATCTTTAGCTTCGCCAGCTACGATAATACACCCCTCTGTTTGCAAAGCAAGGTCACCTCTTGCCATGCAAATTAATTTTTTTCCCCAAATTTTATATTTTCAGTGTGTAGATTCTCAGAACGTTTTAAGGGATGTATGCTTTTTCAGGGTCTCAGATTTAAAGCTATGCATTCTATGTTGGAAAGCATAAGGGTAAGTTTCCTTTTTTCCATTTAACATATGGATGAGTCTTGATGTGAGATTCTGGACAGGGTATACTGTTTGCTTGTGATGCAAGGCTTTACCTGAATTGATTCTGTGTAAGTGTGACAGTAGAAACAGGCCAGAGATTGACTCGGACATGAACTTCGTTTCAAAGCCCAAAACTCCCAAAACGCAGTAGGAGCTTAAGACAGAGACCAAGTAGATTTATTAAATGCTGTTACAGAGAAGTGGGTAGTCTGAATGAGTTTCAGTGCCTTTTCAGCATTCATTTTGAATCTATATCTAGAGGGAGCTGGAGTACCCCAAGGGTGCATGTCATCCGCACAATATCCAAGCCAAAGCCTTGATGTGCAGTATACTTGCTCTCACTTGCTGATTGTCATGTATTTTTTACATGTATTGTGTTTTCTTGTGGTTCTGGTGTGTTTTTGTCCTTTGGAGTGGCTGTTCACTGGCCTATAGCTACTCTAAAAATGCCTTCCAATTTTGTCCGGCATACATGCATGAGTTAAAGGCCAAAACAGTTAGAGCATATGATTTTAAGCGGAGTGCTGCTTTAATACACATTTTTAGAAGTCATGTCAGAGAACACATAAGAGAGGATTCTATAATAACCCGACCAACTATATAGTTAGAACCAACATTTCCAGAATACATGGAGTTATTTACATTGCGTTCGGAGCAACCCTGCAAAGTGTCCCTTTTTTGTACTTTTGAGGCCTTGCAAATATCAGTACTAATTTCAAAGGTGCTATTTGTTTGTGTAACATGGCTCTTTGTTGGTAAAAAGCAAGTTTTAAAAAAAATTGTTTATTGAGTTTTACAGTTACCGAACATAGAACATAAACATTACCGCAGTTGCTTGGAAATGCTGTCAATACAGAAGACATTGCAGGACACAGTGTTTCACATAATGATCATTGTGCGTATTATTGCACAGGCTTCATTGTGCTCACCCAGGGATATGGAGTCCCAGTATAACATGGCCCTTGTCAAGGGTCAGCGTTCAGTCTGTTCACATCTGTAAACACACTATGGCACATCCCCATCTGTGGATCGGTGCCAGTCTGTACATGGGGCCCAAATGTCTAGGTCTAGATCGGGCCGGTAAATGTTCCCAGTAGCATGTCAGTTGATCTCTGCATGTCTCTAATGTCCGTCAGCCAGGCTTTTATGGCGGGGAATGTTTTTTTTACCGCAGTGCATAGCCACTCGTCTTTTCGCCAATAAGAGTAGAAGTGCAGTGAGTCATCATCTGGCAGTCAGGGTGGTGTATACATATCTCAACAGTGTTACGGAGGGGGGGGGGGACGGGTACCTGGCAGATCCTGTTTGGTCATATCTACAGTATATCGGATCCCTTCAGTCCAGAAGCCAGCTCTGGATCGGCGTTCACAGGCCAAATGGGGCCCGCATGGATTACACCAAATTTCGCATAAAGCTAAATCTTTACTCAGAAAACATGCTTTTTTGGGATTTAGTCTCAATGTGTTAAATTAAACTTTAAAATACAAAGATATCTGGAGGTTGGTCCTATGGGAGTATCACTGGAGTCCCAAGGTTCTGCGAATTAAAAAAATGAAGAGTTTTGATTGGTTGTAAGGACTTTTTTTCCTGTTGGCCAGTTGGCTATGCAGGACCCAGTGCATGAAACAAAATGTTGCAGCCCCCTTTACAGGACACAGGGACTTATTCCTGTTCCCTGAAACTCATAAAGAAAGGAGGTTGTAGGAGGCAAGGTAGGGATACCCTGACCCCGTGTTCCTTATGTGTAGGTCCCAGATAGACTCTCCTTGGGGCCAAAATAAAAAAATATTTGACTTGTCGGGGGACTGAGGGGGTCTCAGGAGAGTCCTACGTGACTTAGCACACCCACCCCATCTTATTCCTCGGGACTCTAATGGATCCATGGGCTTCCACAAGAGTGTGGAGAGAATAAGAATTTTTTTTTATTAAAACAATTTAACAATGTGGAGTGGGTATCCATGAGTGGGGTCCTTCCAACTCCATGCACAGCCAAAGGTCAGGTATATATAACTGGTGAATTTCAATGTTTTTTGTTTTAAAATTGTCTTTTTTTCATTATTAGAAGACCTATGCATAACTCCGCTTCAAGCTTTAGTTTTTTTCTGTGAATTTCTAAGTTTTTTTTTTCTAATGTAAAAAACTTTTACTCCCTTACTTACGTATAACTTCACTTTAACCTTCGTTTTTTTTCAGTGAATATGTATCCAGTAATATTTTAGTAATATCTTTAATCACCACTTTATTATTTTCCATAACAGTTGTTGAACACTAAATCGGGGAGTTTGACGCACGATGGACTTCCGGAGATCAGAATTGTTCGTATATTTTTCAACCTTATCCTTCCCTGAGCATAGATGTTATGTTCTTATGTCACTTGCCGTTCTGCATCTTGTAACCAGTTCGCTTTTATACCTGCTGTCACACCAATTTGTGTTTGGTACATTCCCACATATCAATATTTGTAATGAGGACCTTTGATGCTCACATGGGCTCCTACTATACTTTCACTTAATATGTAGGTATAACGGTGACTGGTACTGTACTAATTTTCTTTAATTCACTGCTGTGATGCTCTAATAGAAGGTAGGAGCATGTATAGATATGAATAACAAATGAGATAAATTATTTGAGTACATGTCATGAGTATTAACTCCTAATAGTAGTGTATATTTTTGTATGGCATTCACGGTATGCTGCCCTAGTATGCAGTAGCGGCCCTTGATGTACCCTGGGCTTTAGCTCATCAGTTTCGTGGATTGATTTGATTGAGCTTGTTTTGGCCGATCTAGCACAAACCTTGGAGTAGACTTGGACATAGAATTTGGTGTTTACGAATCATCTATGACTCATTTTTTGATGGTTATGTATGTGTTGGGAAACATACCACTGAGTATTAGTGTTTCAGACAATGCTGATTGCTATATAATTCAATAGTGTATTTACTATGTATTATTATGTATTTAGTCTTAGCAGTTGTTTTAAAATTGTTACTTACTGCTGTATACATAGAGGATGATACATTGCTTACTTTATTTTTACCATTACAATATGGCGTCGGAAATTTTCCTTTCTTGTCCTTTCCCTATTTCTTTGTACATATATATCGTTTTTCCCCACTGTTGAAACCAATGGTTAAAGTGACCTATTAGTTAGGTATGAAAATAAGATCTTAGCTTATGTTAAAAAAACTAGAAATTCACTGAGAAAACACAAAAGTTAAAGTGATGTTGTAAAACACTGAAATTCATCAGTTCTAGCTTGCTGAACTAACAATATTACTTGCACCCCTAGCATGCACTGCTTATGACCTCACATATTACATCACTCTGGTTAAATTACATCATTGATGATATCTTAAATGACATGTCTTGCTAGCACTGGAACACAAAGGGTCTAGGGAACATCGTTGGATGCAGTCCCCCGACAATCATTGCATTCAGTCCCATGACCTGCACACACAAGTGTAGGATCCACCATACAGAAACCGTTTACTGCTGCCAGAACCACTGAACAAAGATGTCACTATGCTCAATGTTACCTTCAATACTTCCAGATTCCAGCTCTACCCATGACCAGGCCTTGACTGTAGGCCTCTGTTGCCCTTCATTAGCATTCTAGGCCGATCAGAAATCCTCATCTCTGCAAGGTAAGTAAACACTCAAGCACGTGGACGCGGTTTCAGGTGACTTTGACAAGGAGAGAGACAAATCTGCACACACAGCACCAAGTCCAACAAAGCCATGAGGAAGTATATACCTCACTAGACACATTACTACGTGTTCCTGCTGCTGACCTTGCAAAGTCACACTGCAAGAACCCTAAAATAGTTTGCCAGCTTCCAAAGCATCTGAGCAAATTTACATTGGGCCTGTGTGAGGAACACATGGCACTTGCAGCCCTGTTCTAGCCCTTGCAATCACGGACAAATACTGTATGCTACCCTATGAGATTAACACTTGAAACCATTCCCATATACTACAAGGCATACCATTGCAGACATACTTTCGAGGCCCCCGCACATTTGACACAACCCATGCCAGTACAAACTGCACCCGCCCAACACAGCCTTATTAGGAATACAAACTGACATTTTCACAGAGAAACACTGGGGATACTGCAGAACACGGAGAGTCTGTCTGACACTTGAATAACGCAACCCACAGCAAAGAACTAGCACTCAATGTGTCCTTGCAACAAGGAAGTTAACCCTTTATGCGGCCTCGGAAAAACAAAATGAAAAGAACCAGCCCCTTGCAGAAGAAGGGGAAAGGGCTCAGTCTCCCGTGCAAGAAGCGTTTAGCCCACACAGGACCTGGAAGGAGAGGATACCCTAGATACGGCGCATAAGAGAATTGTTCTCTCTTGCAGACCACAGGAAAGAAGATATTGACACACATGTGGTAAAAAAACAAACAAGCATTTGTAATGCAAAAGGCATAGCATTTGTGAGAAATTTAGATATTGCCATTGTAAATGACTGTGTCTCTACCTTTACAAACATGCCTAAGGGGATGCAGCACCTCTTTCCTGGTAAGCGAATTTCTATGCTTGTCATGTAGCTAAGAAAAGGAAGCGTGAGCAGGAGCTCAAATACAGCCTGTAGTGCCCTGTAGAATGCACGAGACAGAGCTTGAGTGCAAACAACACTTCCCTGTAAGTTGCAATATGGTCCAAGCGCATGTAGCTTGTCAGCTGTAAAATAATTCAAATAAAGTTCCCAAAGACAGCCTCTTTTTTTAGAAGATACACTATAAACAAGCATTTGCAATGCAATAGATCTCGCATTACTGATAGTTTGAGGTATTGGCGTTGCAAATAATAATGCAACACCAATAGCTCATACTTTCAGTTAAGCGAGACCTAGTGCATTGCAAATGGTTGCGTAGTGAGCCAGGAACAAGCATTGTATGTCTCAGTGCAGGACCACAAGCTGCTCCTAGTGCGCCCTAGTGAGAAAGGCACCAGCACTGCTTGTCTAGGTGCAGTACCTCAAGCTGCTCCTAGAGGTCCCTAGTGAGCATTATACATTTATGGTCACATATGGTACGGCACCCTGCAGAAGATATGGTAAATCTACCCCACCCATAATGCATTCCATGCAAAACAGTACCACGAGTACATTAAAATAGCTATGTTCATATATACAATTAGTAGCTTTGAAATGTGATAAAATAATTATTATATTATATTAATTCCAGATTAAGTTGTACTCTATGTGGAGCTGATGAAGGGAAATTAATAGAAGATCTAATATAAATGTGAGATGTAGTGGGTGCAGTACCACAAGCTGCACCTAGAGGTCCCTAATGAGCAAGGCACCGGTACTGCTTGTCTAGGTGCAGTACCACCAGCTGCTCTGAAGGGCCCAACACCCCCAAGACCAGGCCCAAAGATCACAGAGGAACCCAAGGTAGGACCAGCCACAACGGAGGAACCAACGCACCGACTGGGATGGCACAGGCCAAGAAAGTCCATCATCCCAAGGGAGCACCCGAAGAAGGAGCACCACAAGTAGCCCCGCTGCCCCAAAGGACACTGATCCGGCGCTGGAACCAGAGGCACAGGAGGAGGAGAAGGCGACAGAAGACACTGCAACGGCAAAGGGAAAGACGAAGAAAAAGAAGAAGGGGAACCAACCCACAGTGAAGGCGGAAAGCAGCAGCGAGGACGACGACTTGCTTCAAGAGACATGGAAACAGGTCCGGTCCCAGGCGCTGTACCAGAAGACCGCAAAGGAGAGGGAAGAGGTAGAGGAACGGAGACAGTCCAGCACCAAGGCTCAGAAGAAGTGACATTTATAGAAGGTCTAATATAAAGGTGAGATGTGGTAGGTGCAGTACAGCAAGCTGCGCCTAGAGGTCCCTACTGAACAAGGCACCTGCACTGCTTGTCTAGGTGCAGTACCACAAGCTGCGCCTAGAGGTCCCTAGTGAGCATCATAAACTTTGAAGATATGGTAAATCCACCCAACCCATAATGCATTGCATGCAAGACAGTACCACGAGTACATTGAAATAGTTATGTACATATATACAATTAGTAGCTTTAAAATGTGACAAAATATTTATTATATTAATTCCAGATTAGGTTGTACTCTCTATGTGGAGCTGAAGAAGGGAAATTAATAGAAGGTCTCATATATATGTGAGAATTGCTAGCGAGTAAAGTAAGCACTGCCAACCTAGTTTAGGACCAAGTGAGTCTCCTGTCTGAAGGCCTTTAATAAAATAGTGCCTTGATGCTGTAATTAGAACCTAGGGCGTATTAACACACTTAACTGGGGGTGTCCTCATGGGATGTTACAAGAAGAGACAAGGCAGTACTAAGGAGGGACTACACAGCCTAATAACCAATGAAAAGATGGGTGGGAAGTAGGCAGAGCTTTATCCACATAATCTGAATACAACATGTTTCGAAGAGATAGCGCAAGCGCTGCCTAGGCGAGACCTAAAAACTAAAATGATAAGTGCTGCTAATAAAGGGTCTCCTTACCTCCTCTAGGGCGGAGGCACGTATCCTCCTGGGCAATGTAGGCAGTGCTGCCTCCATGCTAAATGGACAAAAGGAAGTGCAAAAGTAAGAGGCACCACATGACCTCACCACAGCATGACATGGCAAAAACTAAAAAGCTAACCTCATTGTGCACAAGTGGCGTAATAGAAAAAAGGATTGTATTGCACATGTGCAAAAACCAAGACATAGAGAAAAACACATATGGGGCACATGTATACGTGTGTTTGTTTGGGGACCTCTGTGTCTGGAAACGCAGGTCTGGAATAGTAAAAAGGGTGCTGCCGCCATAAGTTGTAAACAGTCCCTGATCTCCCCACATGTCGCTTGCTCTGACCACCCCCTGGTCGAGCTCTGCAGAGCTCCCATCCAGCGAGCAGAAGAAAATAATTTTCAGAAGTCTGTATGTAATTTAAAGAAATAAAAAAATGTGGGTGCCGAGTGCACAAAAAACAGATGCGAGAGCGCCATGTTAAAGATAAAGCGTGGTGTGGCACGTTTGAAAAAAAATATATATGTACAGAAACTGTTGCGGTAGGGCATGTCCTGCCTGCAATGGCATGCAGGAGAAGGTTATTTAAGAAAATAGTGCACGAGGCTGTAATTAAAACATCCCAAGTAACAACACATGTAACAATGGATGTTCTCATGGGAGGTTACAACAGGAGAAAAGGCGGTACTAAGGAAGGACTACTAAGGCTTTTGACCAATGAGAAGCTACCGTTTACAAAGGACAGTGAGAGGAGCCAATGTAACCGATGGGCAGAAAGTGGGTGGAGCTTCATGTCCATATACTGAATACAGCATGTCTCGAAGCAAACGCTGCCACGCAAGACGTAACAATTACCTGTGTGTGGATCAAGACAGAAGGTGGCCTATTTCTGGCCAAAAAACACAGAGAAGATGGCCCAATAGAGGCTCAGAAGTGAAGCCTTGGCCAGTGATGACAAGCAGGGTCCACATATGCCCTGAGATGAAATAGGCTTATAACTGATCCCCATAAAGAAGCAAACACAATCACTGCCACATAAACTATTAACCCAGACAGTCATATTGGGTTCGCCTATGCTTGTTTGCCAGAGACCACTGCGGAGTGAGCACAAAGTATCTAAAATAAACGCTACAGATAATTAGCAACCTTTTTTTCTGTAGCATCGTTTTTCGATTCAGATTCTTTAGTCATAATTGGTTAACTAGTGCTTCCGGCTCATTCTGTGATTTCAGATGCAAAACAGTTCTTCATGTGTCCAGTGAAGCCGAAAGGCAAAACCAAACAACCAACAGAAGAAACCAGGAGACTACGATAGTCATTTGACTGATCCAAGAAGTGAATCACAACGCCTCAGGGAAAAGACTGAAGGTTCTCCGGGAAAAGAAGCCAGTGGCTGAAAGAGGCTAACCCAACGCTTTTTAAATTAAATGTACAATACAATGCATTCACCGAATAGTGCAAGCACCGTACAGTTAAAACTAAAAACTGAGAAATCCTAGCACAGCACGTTGCAGGATGTAGACTCTTGAATCATTAACTTACATGTGATAAAAATCATAAAAGCAGAATCCTCCTTTTGGACTTATTCTTGTCTGATACACCTCCAATCTGTGGTCAATCACCATGCATTATAGACATCAGGGTGACTTGGTGGATTGTGCAAATGAATGTCAGAGCTGATTCAGAAACTGGCTGTGAGGCAAAAGAAATTGACATGTGTGCCAGTAAAAAATATATGCAGGAGAAAAAAGGGCTCTGAGGGTAATGGATCACCCCCAATGTTATTGGTATGGAAATGGGTGGTTTGAAAATATTTACAGGAATTACATTTTTCATCCTCACCTGGGACTCAACCTCGTGCCCGCCTAGACTTCTCATTGGTCACCAGGCTAGCATCCCTCTACCTTTATTCAACTCAGTACTAAGTCCTCACTGGATATGGTTAGAATGCCATAGTAATTGATGTTCCCAGTGCCATACATCTGTATATAATCACAATGTGTGCAGAGTATTAATTTACATTTTTGTAACCTGGGTTATGTATGTCACGTTATTGTCGCACTCACCATCCTTCAGAGTTTGAGGCAATCGCTATGTAAGTACCCAAACTTCTCTTTAATGTTCAAACCCACGTCAGGCTATGTACAGGGGGGTTGGAAGTAGGGGTTCAGTGGGTGCTGCAGCACCCCCAAGATAGCCCTGCAGAAGTTCAGAAGTGGGAATAGGCAATAAAGAGGCCTTTATTTTTCATTTTTATCTTGTCGCATTTTGCTGTGAGTTCACAGAAAGGGTTCAAGTACCATGCAATGTCTTCTGACAAATTGCTGCGTATTTTAGGTGAAGAGCTCAGGCACCCTCCTCTCACATTACCTACATGATGGCGCCAGCCTCTCCCATGCAAGCCCTACCTGCCCACCTGAAACCCCACAGCCAGAACTCATTCACCATCATCTCCCCCCCCGCCTCCTCTCCACAATATTGAGACGCATTTTCAAACAGAAACTTATCCGGCAACACATAGAAACCCTATTCACAGACATCTACTACTCAGCCTCCAAGGGTCCGACTAAGATGGACCTTATATTCCACACTGAGAGAACGAAAGATTGGATCGCCATGATTAGAACACAACTTTATATCGCCAAAACCACATCCACTTGCCACAGCTGCAAACTGACCTCCATACTCCCTAACCGTACGACCAGAAGAGGGACCACATCCGTGACCATCTACACGAATGGCACGGTCCTTATTCAGGCAAACAACGAAAACCTTGAAGTCTTTGACTCCCTATTTCCAGCACTTAGATCTGCCCTCCCACCCCTACTGCACCCTGCCCCAATCCCTAGCCCGCCTACATTCACAGCTAACGCCGAAACCTATGTCTCCATCATCCACCCACCCGGCACCGCTCCGGCCCCCTACGCTCCTCTTCCAACGCCAGGCCTTGCCACTTCCCAACTCACACCTACAGCCATCCAGCCACAACAGAAAACTCCAGTCACATCTCCTCGGACCCAACCCATCTAGCACACTTCCCCTACCAAGCTTATCCCCCAGCCCCTTTCGGAAAGCTCTACCTCGCCCCCTTACTGGTTCCCTCATCAGCAAACTCACAGACGTAACTCGCCGATAGAGACCACTCCCCCCCACCAGCTGCTTCCCAGTTCTCAGACACTCAAAGCCCTACCCTGCCCCTATCCATCCCCTCCTTCTGACCTCACCCTTGACCTTGAAAAATGACTACCCGACATGCTCCACCAATATAAGACCTCAACCCCTCAACCCGATCAACACCACGCATGATGACCCAGCTATCCCTAACTCTTTCCATGACTCCCTGGCGCAGCGTCTTACGGCCCTAGAAAGTCAGATAGACGCAATCTCCCTGGGCCTAACCGAAATCCTCTCTAAGCTGGATAAAGCCCGCAGACCCCTGAAATCCTCTCCCAGGACTCCCCACACCTCCATCGCAAACAGCCCTCCCGGGCCCTCAGAAACCCCTGATATCCAGCAGCAAAGTCCCCTGACCAGGGCCTCGAAACCAGGCTCACAAGAAGCCTCTAAAACCGGAGTCCCATGCCCTAGGGCCAAGACCAGTCCATTGGCTAATACAATTCACATGACCTCAAGGCCCATTAGAACAGAAGCTCCCATGTCAGACAACGAATCAGCCATGCTAGCCTCCTCATACGATTCTCCCTCCTCGGACTCTCCTAAATCCAAAATCCAAGTGATCACAGGCCTCCGGAAAGTCCCTCCTTGCAGAAAACCCCTGAGACGGCCTGTCCTCACCGCCATACCTAGGGTGACCAAAGAAACCGCCAGCAATCAAGAGCTTTTCACAAACTGCCTACCGATCAACTGCAGATCGGCCTCACTTCACGCAACGGAGCTAGCCGAGGCTATCCTCTCACATAACATTGACATTGCGTTCCTCACGGAGACATGGCTGAACAAGATATCTCCCCCCTGCCCAGACATGTTGGTACCACCTGGCTTCTCACCTGGCAACTCCCCCTCCTCAGCGAGGAGGGGGAGTTGCTATTATCCACAAAAATAGTCTGGTCATCTCGGAAACCACCTCTTTCGATTACGATTCTTTTGAATGTCTCTCCTCCATCATCAAGATCAAAGATAATAGCTCCCTACGGTGTCACCTGCTCTATCACCCCCAGGTCGAAACGCCACATTTGGAGAACAACTGTCTGACCTGATAGCGCAAGGGGCTCTTGGTGATTCCAATAATCTCATTCTCGGTGATCTGAATATACGGTGGAATGAGACAAACAATCCTCTAATCCAATCGCTATCCAGTCTCCTATGTGATAACAATCTTACACAATACTGTTCGGAGGAAACACACTACAAAGGAGCCACACTGGATGCCATCATTGCTCAAAAGAACTCAATCACGATTAACCACATACTCCCCGTCGACTCGTCTGACCACCACATGATACTATTTCATATCAATCACCCCACTCTCTCTCACCAACCTGCACAAGATCCTCCCAAATGGAGGAGAAATCTCTCTCTAGCGCCCCTGGAGATCTTGGAAAATCAGATAAGCTCACTCCTCCCGGACAACAAAGACCACCTATCCACCAATGACCTCACTGACCGGTACAATTCCGAGCTAGTGGCCTTACTTGACAAAAAAGCTCCACTTAAGCTCAAGAGGAGCAGAACCATACCATCCAGAACATGGTTCAACTCTGACCTCAACTCAGGGCCAAAGAAAGAAAATGGAGAAACAACCCCACCGCCATCCTTCGCGATCAACTGAAATCAGCCCGTAGGAAGTACAACAACCACATCAAAAACAAGAAATCCAGCTTCTTTCGAGAGGCACTGGACAGTGCCAAAAACAGACCTAAGGAGCTATATAGTATCATCAGAAAACAAACCTCCAAGCCAGTGGCCTCACCCGTACAGGCGTCCAAAGAACTCTGCGACAACTTCGCCCACTTCTTCAATAACAAGATCACAAAAATCGAACTATCATTAGCCTTCAACAGCTCACACCCCATAAAGAATATCACGGCTGCACCTCATGATCTCTCTCCTGGTTCTTCGCCCACCCCCTGGCCTAGTTTTCGCCCCGTTCAAGAAACGGAGATAATCGGAGATAATCTCCTTGATCTCGACCTCCAAACCATCAGCGCATATCTCAGATCCCAATCCTCCCCTGCTAATCAAAAAAATGAAACACGCTTTTGCACCGCTTTGGGGCAAAATCATAAACAGCTCCTTAAAAAATGGAGTGGTCCCCGACTGTATTAAAATGGGACAAGTCACCCCCCTGCTGAAAAAACCTGGCCTAGATGCAACTGATCTGAACAATTTCAGGCCGGTATCAAACCTCCCCCTGCTCTCAAAAACACTTGGACGTTGCGTACTTCACCAACTAACACAGCACCTGGATAACATCAACCTATTGGACCCCCACCAGTCTGGTTTCAGAAAAGGTTGCAGCACAGAAACTGCAATTCTGAACATCATGGACGATATCCATGGATCACTAGACTCTGACAAATGCTGCCTACTCATTCTCCTTGACCTCTCTGCAGCATTCGATACAGTGGACCATAAACTCCTCATCAGGGCTCTTCAAGAAAGAGCTGGTCTCGGCGAGGTAGTTCTCAAGTGATTTTCCTCCTTTATACACAATCGCACACAAAAAATCAAAATCAAGAAACGCAGCAAGTCAACAAGGGCGTTCCCCAAGGTTCGGTGCTCTCTCCACAACTCTTTAACATCTACATGGAACCACTATCCAAATTACTCAGAAAAGCCAACATCCGCTTCCACCTCTACGCGGATGATACGCAGATCTATCTGGAAACTTCCTCTCTCAATGACATCCAAAGATTAAACGACCTCTTGAAAGATGTGCAAGAATGGCTGACAATCAATCACTTGAAACTAAATCCAGACAAGACCGAGACGCTCCTCATCTCGAACAAGGAGGAAAACCCACAAATCGCTGAATGGTTAAAGGCTATCGATGCGCTCAAAGGGAATCTTACACTAGCAGACTCTGTCAAATCCCTAGGCATTACCCTAGACCCCAAACTGAACATGATGAAACACATTAAGAACTCGTTCAAAAGCGCATTCCTTAACCTGAGACTTCTGAACAAAATCAAACCCTATATTCCAACAAAGGATCTCAATGTGGCCACACAATCTTTGGTACTGTCAAGACTGGACTATGGGAACGCAGTCCTAACAGGAATTCCTAAAGCACATCTGGCACCGATCAAAACAACATTACATAAGGCAGCCAGAATGATCACCGGCATCAAAAAATCGGATCACATCTCCCCCGCACTTAAGGAACTCAAATGGCTTCCAGTAGAAATGCGAAGTAACTTCAGAACGGCCTGCCTAACCCACAAAGCCCTACATACAGGCAAACCCGAATACCTGGCAACAAAACTTAAAAAGGCAGGTCAAGCCGGAAATCTGAGAAGCTCTAACTCCCTTTTACTCATACCACCTAAAACTAGAAAGAAAAGAACAGCGGACTGCTCTTTCAAAGGAAACGCCCCAAAAATCTGGAATTCCATCCCTCCGCACATCAGAACCATACCCTGCTTTTTGGAATTCAAAAGGCAACTCAAATCCTTATTCCTTACCCGTTCCCCTGGATGTGGACAATACGGGACAGTCAGCAAGCATAGAGTTATATGATCCATAAGAACCTTGAAATCAAAGAAGCTCTATATGTCAATTATGTCGCTCTATACTATGTCATTCTTTTACTGTACATTGAGCACCTACATGTTTCTGTTGATTTTATACTGTTAATTTTTACTATGCTCCAACTGTAAAGCGCTCTGATACCTTTGGGTCTTGACAGCGCTATAGAAAACTTCCAAAATAAATAAAATAAAATAAATAAATACTTTTTCTTTCCTTGAGTGCCCATGAGGAGGGTGACAAAATGGCAGTCTTGCTGGGGAAGAGGAAGTATGAAAGGAAAGGCTGCAAGATGTCAGTTCAGTTCAAATAACTTTATTCGATTCAATTGAATCATAAAAGTTTGCATACATACATTAACTAATAAGATAAAAATATAACTAAAAAAAGTTTTGTGCAGAGTTTAAAAAATACAGTACATATTGTCTTTTCCTAAGTCATATTACCCCAACGCAGATTTTAAGAATTTAAAAACCTCCTACTGTTCTACAACACATTTATACTAAATATGAAAACCCCTAAAATCATTAAAAACTTGAATTCCTTTTAGGATTCATACCGTTTCCTGATTAGAAATGCAATTCTATAAAGTTAAGCACAGCGCTGCAGATGACAGCAGTAGACAGTGACCGCAAATGATTAAAACCCTCCTGATACAAACAGGGACGGATTTCCTTTAAAATGGGCTTGATTAAACGTGCCTTGGGTCTTTATAAAGTGTGCAAAACGACATGAAGTGCATTGTGCTCTGATGGGCTGAATTATTACAAGGACAGGGGGTTAGTCTCTCACACCAACCTGCCTGTTTAGGGAAAGCCACAAGAAACTGCAATGTACAAGTTCGAAATCTAGTCATAAGGAAACGCAATTGAACATGCAAGGTAAAATAAAAATAAAATTGCTGTTGACATAGAGACACACAATCTGGTATTCCTTAATCCTGGTCAGACATACATAATTCAGTTCGATATGCATTTTTTATAACCTCTTTCGTGTTTGGTTAGATACCATCGGGATTGTCATAATAATTTTATAAAAAGTATCTTTGACATAACAAAGGGAGGGAAGTGACATTGCGTTATTAAGATTCATACAATCTCTAAGGATACTCCTTAAGAATAATAAGTCCTCTGAAGTCCAGATTTTCCCCCATGAAATCAATGGGGCAATATTAATCCTATATTTTACATAATCCAGACCCACTTCAGAGTGACAAAAAAGTGTTGGAGAACTGCTAGGCATCATCAGTAATCTTTTGTAAAATGTGTTCTCTAAAATCTGAATCTGGGAACATTTATGGTAGCCCCATACTCCTGTCCCAAAAGTAGCTACTGACAGACATTTTGATTTGTATAAGGGTTTCAGTTCTGCTACAGGCTTATGTCCAAGCTTGCAAGCAAAGCGAAATAGCCCCTCTATTATTCTGCTGGTATGTTGAATTCTAGCCACAATTAGATGGTCCCAATGTAATTTATTATTAAAAATATTTCCCAGGTAAGTAAAATTTGGCAACTTATCAATAGTTTTTTCCTTTACTATAAATTTTCTTGATTTTGTTTTATTGGGACCGCATACCATAATAAATGATTTGCTAAAGTTTATCGTTAGGTCCAATGCCATCATAAACTTGGTAAACACATTCAGAATTTTTTGAAAGCTATTGGCAGTTAGGGTCATCAGAACTGTATTGTCTGCATAGGACAACAATGGAACCTGTTTGCCTTCTATACGGGGGAAATCCGGTTGCTGTTCTTATAGGAATGATTCCAAACCATTTGTATATATTAAGAATAAAAACGGGGCCAAAATGCAGCCCTGCCGTACCCCCTCAGTGGAAGCAATGGGCCTAGTCTTCTCTCCTCCAGGACCAAAATGAATAAGCACAGTGGTAGATGCACGTAACCTGTGAATCAGGGTAATGAGGGGTTCTTCGAAACCCATATTTCCCATCAGTGTCCACAACTTCCCCACGCTCACAGTATCGAAAGCACTGGACAAGTCCATGAAAGCCAGGTGGATCGACCCTCTGGCCCTCATGTACTTGCCCATAATCATGGACAAGTTGAGGCACTGTTCATTTGTTCCCATCCCTGTCCTGAAGCCATATTGGGTACTTGATATGAGTCCTTTGGCATTGGCCCATGTCTCAAGACGTGCAAGGATTACCCTCCCATAGCCTTGCACGTGGCGTCAATTAGTGAGATCGGCCTACAGCATGTGGGGTCATTTCTGTTACCTTTTTTAAAAATCGGGACTACCACTGCATTTCTCACATTAAGAATCAGGGGGCCCCAAAGTTGAGGATTGCTTTTAAATAAATCCAGGGGAACCCCGTCTGGTCCGGGAGCTTTTGAGGAAATGCCCTTTACCAGGGCGTCATCAACCTTGCTTAAGGACAGGGATGAACTAGTTGGTATGCCTTTTGTAGGCTGATGAACATCTCATCCCTTTGCTCTTGTGCTAAGACGCCCAATGGGTTAAATATACTAAAAAAATGAGACTCCCAAGCTTCCCCCATTATAGTCGAGTCCGTACTCCTTGTATCATTAGAAATTTATAACTTCCCAAAAACTCTTGGAATCCTTGAGAGCATTAGCTCTTTCGAGATCTTCCCAGGCCAGTCTTCTCAGTTCATCCTTCCTATGCTTAGTCACGCTTTTGTAGGTCTGTCTAACAGCCTTGATGAAAACCCTGTCACGGGGGACTGCATGCAGAGCTTTCTTCAGGTCTTTTTGCGCCTTGTAACATTCAGCATTAAACCATCTTATTTCCGGTGAATTCCTACTCCTCACTGATTTAGTCAAGTTTTTCCCTACATCTTCACAAATTGATTTAAAACATTGTATTATAGCATCTGGATATGAGTCAAAGGCTTAACATGTCATGATTTTACTTAGATTCGCTTTAGCAATGGCCTCCTCAAATTTTGAGGTATTTATTGTGCTCCACTTTAGCCTAACCCCCTGGTTGCGATTATGTTTTAATTGGTGTTCATTACCCCTACCTTTCTGTGCTTTGACATGCATGGAAGCATTAATGGGATTATGGTCGCTAGCAGGGTTTGGGTCAACCGCAAAACTATCTACTAAACATGCATACTTATTTGATATCAACATCAATTGTGCTAACTCTACCACCGCCCTGATGGGTTGTTAGCTGAACCAAAGGCATACCAACCAAAGTATCAATAATGCATACATCATTTACTACAATGATAGTATTTAGTGCTTCACCCTGTGGGGTATGCTTAAAATGAGACAAAGGTTGATCTGTGGTGCCTACAATGCCACATCTTTTGTGCATACTGTGCTGACATAGTTTACAGTTAAAATCACCCACCCAGACTATGCACAATGAGAAATATCTCACTGTAACTTTATCAATTTCCTCTTTAAGGATGTTAATAACCCCACAGTTTTGTGGGTCAAAAGTACCAATTAATCAATAATAGTGTGGCATCAATCAGGTTAGCGATCAGGATAAGCTGGTACCAAGGAGAGTCTGTTATATTCTCTATCTTTAGTGACTCATATTTAACAGAAATGAAGGTCACTAAGCCTCCCTTTGCCCTCCCTGCAGGTGATGGTGTTGCCTGGACATTAAATGAACAATATCCGTCCATAGTGACTTCATCATACCTGCTCCAGGTTTCCTGGGTACAGATAATATCAAATGTCTTCACATATTGTACCCAAGCCTCATCTCATAGTTTTGAGGAAATGCCCGCAATATTCCATGAGATGAGCCTGAGTATTACAATCCCTAACCATTAAAACTTCCCCATCACTATTACTAGCAACTTGTTCTGCGGGCAGAAAATCTGAGTCCAACCCTCCAGTTCCTGCACTATCATTATGGGGGTGCAGAAGTGGCTATCGGCTATTCTCATGGTCTAATATAAATAGGGAAGCAACTGAACTATATGCTTTGTTAGGGGCAATCTCTGGGACATTGTTTGAAATAACATTATTCCCTTATTTTCTTAAATTTGATGTTAGACAATCTATGCCTATAAGACCGCTTAGAGCCTCAAAACGATTTGGGTGGAACCAGGGGGAAGGCTGGGGGTGCGGGTTCGTCCATGCACATCTGTTGTCTTCCACTGTTTGCCATTGTGGTCTAGGTGGCTGATAGAAAAAGCCCAAGGGTAGAATGGAAATTCCCCTCTGTAATGTAATGTAATGTAAAGGGTTCTTGTTTAGCACGGACTACACTCCAGGGAGCATCTTGGCGCTTTAGAGAGGAACAAACCGGAGGCCTTGTTCTTGTAGTGAGATAGGTTGGTAGGTTTAGATTAAGTTTTTACATTGTAAGTCAGATAAGGTGTAAATCCAGGTTTTGAGGGCATTTCTGAAAGCTGTTTCTGTGGTGATTTGACGGAGGGGTGGTGGGAGTATGTTCCAGGCTTTGGAACCCAAGACTGCCAGAACTTTTCCTCCTCTAGTTTTAAGTCTGAATTTGGGGATGGTGAGGAGGTTGGCATTTTGGGATCTCAGACATCGCGAGGGAGTGTAGTGTTGGAACATACTCTGAATGTATCTGGGTCCGTTTCCATTGAAGGCCCTGACGGTAATTAGGAGGATTTTAAAAAGCACCCGCTTGTGGATTGGCAGCCAGTGCAGAATGTCCATTGCTGCTGTGGCTGAGGTCCTCCTTTTCCATCCTAGCACCAGTCTAGCCGCTGCATGTTGCACCATTTGCAGTTTGTGGCAGACTGCTCTGTTAGTGCCTGCATATAGGCTGTTGCAGTAGTCGAGGCGTGATGTTATAAGTGCTACTGCAACCATTTTCCTTGCTGAGAAGGGGATAAGGTTGAAAAACTTTCTGAGCCCTTTTATTATACCAAAGCAGGTCCCTGCTACGGCCACTGCTTGCTGTTTGAAACTCAGGGAGGGGTCGAATTTAATCCCTAAGTTTCAGACTGAGAGAGCAGTGTTTGGGGGGAAGATGGCGTCCTCCGGCCACCATAGTGTGGGGTTGAACATGTTCCCTTTTCCAAAGGGTAGGATCTCCGTTTTCCCAGAGTTGCATTTGAGATGGTTCATGTTCATCCATTGGAACGTAGCTTTAAGGCAGTTTTTAAGCTTGACTTCAGCTTCACAGGTATCGTCCTCCATTACCAGGATGAGCTGTGTATCATCCGCATATGAGATGGTATTTATGCCAAAGGATGATATGAGGGCAATCAGGGGGGGCCATATAAACAATCAATCAATCAATCAATCATAGATATTTATAGAGCGCACTACTTACCCGGAGGGTCTCAAGGCGCTTGGGGGGGGGGTGCTGCTACTGCTCGAACAGCCAGGTCTTGAGCTTCTTCCTGAAGGAGAGGTGGTCTTGGGTCAGGCGCAGGTCGGGAGGGAGGGAGTTCCAGGTCTTGGCGGCCAAGTAGGAGAAGGACCTTCCTCCTGTTGTCGTTCTTCGGATGCGGGGGACGGCGGCGAGGGCGTGACTGGTTGATCGGAGATGGCGTTTGGGAGCGTAGAAGTTGATGCGGTTGTTGAGGTAGCTCGGGCCTTGATCGTGTAGGGCTTTGTGTGCGTGGGTGAGGAGACGGAAGGTGATTCTCTTGTTGATGGGGAGCCAATGCAGGTATCTCAGATGTCCGGAGATGTGGCTGTGTCGTGGGATGTCGAGGATGAGTCTGGCTGAGGTGTTCTGGATCCGCTGGAGTCTCTTCTGGAGCTTGGCGGTGGTTCCGGCGTAGAGGGCGTTGCCGTAGTCCAGTCGGCTGGTGACGAGGGCCTGGGTGACCGTCTTCCTGGTCTCGGTGGGGATCCACCGGAAGATCTTCCGTAGCATGCGCAGGATGTTGAAGCACGACGAGGAGACGGCGTTGACTTGTCTGGTCATGGAGAGGGAGGAGTCCAGGATGAAGCCCAGGTTGCGTGCGTGGTCTGTTGGTTTGGGAGCGGTGCCCAGGGCGGGGGGCCACCAGGAGTCGTCCCAGGCGGAGGGCGAGGAGCCCAGGATGAGGACTTCCGTCTTGTCCGAGTTCACTTTCAGGCGGCTGGTCGTCATCCACTCGGCTACGTCTTTCATCCCTTCGTGAAGGTTGGCTCTGGCGGCGGCGGGGTCGTTGGTCAGGGAGAGGATCAGCTGGGTGTCGTCAGCGTAGGAGATGATGTTGAGGTTGTGTTGGTTAGCGATGGCCACGAGGGGGCTCATGTAGACGTTGAAGAGGGTGGGGCTCAGCGAGGATCCTTGAGGGACGCCGCAGATGACTTCGGTGGCCTCTGACTTGTACGGTGGTAGGCGGACTCTCTGTGTTCTTCCGTCGAGGAAGGAGATGATCCATTCCAGTGCCTTCTCCTGGATTCCGACGTTGCTGAGGCGCTGCACAAGGGTGCGGTGGCAGACAGTGTTGAATGCCGCGGAGAGGTCTAGGAGGATGAGGGCCGCTGTTTCTCCGTTGTCCATCAGGGCTCGGATGTCATCGGTGGCAGCGATGAGGGCGGTCTCGGTGCTGTGGTTGGCTCGGAAGCCAGACTGTGAGGGGTCGAGGGATCCATTCGTCTCGAGGAAGGCGGCCAGCTGTTTGTTGACGGTCTTCTCGATGACTTTGGCTGGAAACGGGAGGAGCGAGATGGGGCGGTATTTCTTGAGTTCGGTGGGGTCCGCTGTTGGTTTCTTTAGTAGAGCGCTGAGTTCGGCGTGCTTCCAGCTCTCCGGGAAGGTGGCGGTGTCGAAGGAGGTGTTGATGATGTCCCGCAGGTGGGGTGCGATGACAGCGTCGGCCTTGTTGAAGACGTGGTGAGGGCAGGGGTCGGTCGGAGATCCGGAGTGGATGGAGTTCATCGTGCGGACGGTGTCTTCGGTGCTGATCGGAGTCCAGGCGCGGAGGGTGGTGGTGGGGGGCGGTGGTTCGGTCGTGGCGTGCGTCGGTTGAGTGCTGAAGCTGTTGTGTATGTCCGCGATCTTGTTGTGGAAGTAGGAGGCGAGGGAGTTGCAGAGGTCTTGCGATGGGGTGATGTCGTTGCTTCCGGCGTTGGGGTTGGAGAGCTCTTTCACGATGTTGAAGAGTTCCTTGCAGTTGTGTGCGTTGTTGTCCAGCCGGTCCTTGAATGCAGTTGGTGGCGCGGATCAGTTGGTGGTGTTTCCGGGTGGCGAGCTTGAGGGTGGTCATGTTGTCAGGTGTTGGCTCCCTTCTCCAGGCTTTCTCGAGGGCTCGGCAGTTCTTCTTGGAGCTCGTGAGTTCGTCGGTGAACCATGGGGCCTTCTTGCTGCCGGGTCTGCTGGGCGGGGTCCTCAGTGGGGCGAGTTCGTCTGCGCAGTTGCTGATCCACTTCGTGAGGTTGTCGCTGGCCCGGCTGGGGTTCGCTGAGCTGGTGGGAGGGTGCTGGCTCAGGGAAGCGGCGAGCTGGTCGGCTGTGATCTTGTTCCAGCTTCTTCGAGCAACCTGTTGCTGGTGGTGGTGGATCGTCGTTCTTCTGAAGGTGAAGTGGACGCAGCTGTGGTCCGTCCAGTGGAGTCCAGTGGCGTGGCTGAAGGCGATGTCTTTGCTGGATGAGAAGACGGCGTCGAGTGTGTGTCCGGCGAGGTGGGTGGGGGTGGACACCAGCTGCTTGAGTCCAAGGTTGGCGAGGTTGTCGAGCAGGGTGGTGGTGTTGCGGTCGTTGAATGAATGAAGAGCGTCGGGCTCAGACAGGAGCCCTGGGGCACTCCTGAGTTGAGTAGTTTTCCTTCTGACCTGAACTGGCCTAGGGTGACCACTTGTCGCCTATTTGCTAGGAAACTTTTCAGCCAGCCCAGTACTCTTCCGGCTATTCCTGCCGCGGCTAGACGGTCTACCAAGATGGTATGGGACACCGTTTCGAAAGCCGAGGACAGGTCTAAGAGTACCAAAACTGCTTTCTTTTCCTGGTCCTTTGCGGCTCTGAGTGTTTCGGAGGTAAAGATTAGAGCTGACTCGGTCGAGTGCTGAGCCTCTCATTTGTAAAGTAGTCGTATATCCTCTCTAATATTGATCTGACCAAGCCAGGGGATCTTAATGTTAATGCAATACAATCTCTGCAGAATGTCATGATAGATTTCCCCACCCTCCCAGTTCTGCGCGCCGTCTTAAATTCAGAGAATAACAATGTATTATTAATACCTGTCCTTGCACTCAAAAAGTGCAAATATTTGTTCCGCAGTGTTGACCAGTGCTCGAAATCACGGGGCAGCAATGAAGGAACATTAGCCAACACTACAATATATGGGGTTGCTTCTAGAGGCAAGTGCAGGTTAGAGTGTAGGCCACTACGGGGACTTTGATCAGAGGGCCGACCTTCTATAATGCCTGTCTTTCGGGGTCTCTCACCATAGTTATTACTTGCATTACTAGCTCGGGCACTTCTTGAGGAATCTGCAGTCTGAGCGTTCCTGTGAGGCAAACTTTCTGTCTGGAGTGGAGTCTCAGTGCTAATCAAAGGAGGGCATACTACCCTTGGGAGAGGTAATCCCTCCCCGCGCGCTGGTCTCCCAGAGGGTTCAGGGCACTGCTCAACCCCTTTTGCAGCAGCACTCTCAGCCCTGTTTTGCCCATGATCTGCAGTGGTTAAGGAAAATGCGCTAACCTAGCCTCAATTTCAGTTAGCTTTCACAATATTGGGTCCAGATGAGCTGAATTCACAAGATTCAGTTTTTTCATAAAAGTCATACCTCTCTTGACTAGGTGATGCCACCAATGATACCCTGTCATCTGGAGCTTTTGTTTGTGTAGCCCCCTGATTATGCTCTTTGTCATCAGGTTTGCTCCTACGGGCCAAAGGTTTAGGCAGAAGATAACTTTGTTAATTTTGTTTATTTGGCGCCGGCCCCTTCCTTTTTTTGATGGTGGAGAAAAGCTACTCCTGTAGTGTAGTTCCTATATTCCCAATAGGCTCTGCGCATTGGAATAACATATACTATAGATTAGACGTAGGACTTAGGTCGACTAGGTCTCTATCGAATATATTAGACTTAATTGTGAGTGCCAGCTAGCTCAGAGGTCACTAGAAACTTTCTCGAATAAACAAGAAGGGATTCGTTTCTGACAACCGCATAAACATGACAACTTTGTTTCCCAAGAATAAGAAATGTATCTCTAGAGTCGCGGAAACAATAGATAGTTATTTCACTCAGTCAATCGTGCATGCTTCGTTTCACCAGAGGTGCAGAGAATTTAGAGAGACGGGCGTTTTCAATAAAAAGTATTTATTGAACAGTCTTCTGTCTCATGCAGGAGAAATGAACTGCTACAATTGTAATACTGGTTGCAAAGTACAATGCGTACAGTACGAAGAGTATTATAAAATAATACTGTAAAAGCATGATATGGTTTCCAAGCCATAAATTACATAGAATACATACATTAATAAATAAAGACTAAAAGTACTCAACTGTTTCTTCTGAAATATGCCTACCCCGGTGTACCTAACCTAAGTCTAGTACGAGGGAAGAAGTAAGTGAGGTGTAGCTTAGTTTCAGTATTCTTTGCCAAGAATCTATCCAAGATTTCTCTAAGGGTCTAATCAGCTCCGTACCTTGGTTTTAGAATGAAGGCGGTCTGGTATCTCTCTCTCAGGACTCGATTTCCCAACAACCCGCAAGCGTAGCTTGAAAACACTGGAGCTGGATTTCTCGGCAAGAGAAAAGACAGCGCCTCTCTCAGTGCGTCTGCTGGAGGGTCGGCTTCCTTCGGCACTTGCTTCGGCGAGCTGTGTCATGTAGGTAGATAGTCGAACTGCTCCAAACCACTCTGTGTTTGCCTGGGCAAGTGTGGGCATATTTATACCTTGAAGGTGCCTAGTTTGATGTAAGGTTGGACATAATAACGTCATCAAAGACTCAGTTCTTTGAAAACTCCATCAGTTCTTGGATAAATCAATATTCAGTCCTTGACTGCTGAAGGCGGGTTTTTCCAAGAAATCGTTGTGGATTTTCAGAACTTGTGGAAGTAGCCAGGCCGTATTTGGACTGCATAGGATACGTCTAAATATGGTTATGATTTCCATGCCTATATAAGGTTAGGGTGATTTATACCTATATATGGGCATGAATCGGGAAAATTACACTAGGGTCCTAAATTTATATACAACACCCACTCCACTTTATTATGTTTAAGATTACTAAATTATAAGCACTAAAACATATCTAAAGCATGTGTTTACAATCCCACCCAAAATACACATAAAATGCCTTTGAAAAGGTTGCACACAAAAATGAGCATTTGTACAATACGCATTTAAAAGCAATAGGCGTCATTTAAAACATGAATTATGATGTTGGCAAGGCTAACTGAATGAATCATGTAATGACATTTATTAAAATGGCTCTATGTTACAGAATAAAAGAACGAGACCATTCCATAGCAGAAATAAAATACTGTTTTGGTTTTGAGGGCAAGGTCAAATATTGTCTCTAGGAAGTATTTAAAGAATTCATGTTCTCTAAGAATAGTTCTACTTTAAGAAGATTACTTTGTGCCCCCAAATTGTTTTTCAATTTTTGGGGAAAAAGTCAAAATTAGCCGTAGAAAAATAGAGTTCCAAAACTTTGGAAGGATTGTTATGAAAAGTGAAGACCAAATTTAGAGTTCATGGAACGCTGTGTGCAGATTTCAAACGTTATTCTCGGTGTCATGAGAAAACATCAAATTGTCTAGGCTGGCAAAGAAATCGTCTACCACAGTAGGTGAAAGTGGAACTACTTCATTAAGTAGATCAATTGGGCACAGATGAGAAGCATCGCCGTCAGCATCAACCGCATTAGCAATGTTCGCAGCAGATGGTACCTGTGTGCCTGTTGTTCCACCCACCTCACCATTAGCTGCAGTTGCTGGTGAGATCTCCACGAATGCCGCCGTCAGGATTGGCAGCCGCTGGGGGCAACACGATGCATGAGCCGTTACCGGACCTAGCAAAGCGTCAACATCCATTGGCAATGCTGATGGAAGTGTAAGACAAATGTCGAACACACATTCTTCTCCGCAAAGCAGGCATCGTAGAACAGGTAAGATGCAATCTTGCCAGATTCGTCTGAACAAGAGAAACCATGTGGTGTTCAGATCTCTTAAACGAGCCAAGCCAAGAATCTGTGTAATTCTGTCACGGTACCGCATGGCTAGGAGGGCGTCCTCCATGGTAGTCTGGGTATCGCTGGTGACTGGACTTGCCATATCAGATCAGAAGGAACAAAAATAGAATTCCTGCTACGAGTCCCAAATGAAGAAGCTGGCTGCCGAACACAGAGTGCACGAAATTTGGAAAAATGCCTAGGACTGCTTGAAAGGGTACTAACAGTCCCGAAAAAACTGTCTTAAATACATGTACAATACCACTTGTATCAGACATATTTAAGATACGACCTAACATTTCTGCAAAATGTATTGGACAATTCTTTGATAATAGGGCATGTATCTCCGCAGAAGTCCTTGTGACTTGCAGATCATACGTTTCTCTGGACAAGGTCAGTGGCACAGTTTTTTGCAAAAGAATGGCTTTCATTCTGCTTAAAGTATCTATTCGTATAGAAGAGATATTCAGTCAAGGCCATAACAGCGACTCCCCGTCTGTCTACATTTTAGGAAACAATACTTGCATACAACAAGTGACCCTGGCTGACACACTAACGAGATAGGCTATACCTGGCATCATTCCACAACAGCTGTGATCATTCAACATTATGTAACTACCATTGGATAGCTGCCTAAAAACTGGGTCTATCACTGCTGCTGGAAAACCATGCCTGGTGGCAAGAAAGGTTATTTGAAAATCCCTCGCAGGCTCCGTGTAAATTAATACCTTGACATAAAAGTGTACTGCTTAGAGTTCTTACAAATTTTTCCACTAAGAACTACCTCCTTTCCCCCACTCCAACATTTGTGTGTGTATGGTAAATTCCAGGTCGACTTAATATACTCTTTACCCAACCTTTCATACAGGCCCGCTGGTATGTGTTTTAAGCAATACTGAAATTGGAAAATCGTCACTGGTATCGTGATGGTGCCATGTATTATCCATTCCACGACTGGTTTCTCAGAAACAGTTAATGGTAATCTTTCCAGTTTTTCTATGCTCAGCACCATATAGTCTGCTCCTCTTTCTGCCGAAGAGATTTGTTTATCTGAAAGGTTAAAGACAGTAAACATTGACGTGGTGTTGATTAGACGGCATGGCACATAGCCTGAATGGAGATTTTGTAATGTCCAACCTAGCAGCATTATAGAACGTAATTGAGACTGGCCATGTTGTAACATTAGCAAGTCCTGTGTTATTATGTCAATGGCAGATGATACAATGCTGTCCAAAGAATAAATTCTGGAGGACAGAGTCGATAACCCATTGTCCAATGCAGAGAGAGCTTTCTCTAAATCAATACGATCATTTTCTCGTATTCTTTCTGCAGTTTCCATTTGCGTGATTTTCCATGCTTCATTGTAAGCAGAGTATATACCGGCATATATGAAATGTTTTTAACATGGTTTACGAGGTCCAAGTAAGAAGTCTCGTAAATCAACGCCTTCATTAAGTAAAGTTAAGTGTTGTTTAATTTCTGAAAGTGTGAATTTCTGTAGCCACTCAAGGCATAGTTTTCCTACACTGTATGTTGTAACTATCCCTGGATGTTGTCTCTGGGAATATCTTGGATCAGGCCTAGTTACTGTGAACCCTTGTGTTTTGTTCAGGAATCTATCTTGACAGTTATTCGTGTCTGTGGGCCAGATTAATCATTTTTTCCAATCAGGATTAGGTCTGTTGTGTTTTAAAATCTGTTTTACGTCTACCTCCTCATCTGCAGTGCCATTACTGTCAGGTGTGGCTTTAGGTATTGACGGTTTATTTAATTCTTTTATCTTAGCTAGGCCAATACAAGATGTTTGTTGAACAGTGTCATTTAAAAACATTATTTGTTTTGGGATAATGCAGGCTCTGAATAAGGCTTCTAAACCTTGCACCTGCCAGTCTTTTGTGCCCCAGACAGTTTTTGTCTCAATGTTGTCTTTCCAAAAGTTAAAACCTAATGTAGACAGCTGAGCATAAAAGTTCGCAGAATACATTTGTTTAGTATTAGTCAGCATGTTTTTCATTCCTGTCTTATTCACATTTTTTAAATAAAACGTTTCTGGATTTGTGACATTAAAACCTGAGAAGTATGGAAACTTTTCATAAAATGTTTTTGAGCTGCCCTTTGGCGGCATTGGACAATGTTCCCATTGATTATAAGTAAAAACATTTCTAGGGTTTGCAGATTTGTCCAAATAATAGTGACCATAATGATTAAAACAATACATTTGTTCATAATTTGATGAACCTTCTAAGTATTCATGTTTTGTGTATTTAGCTGACATTTCTAATTCTGTCATCATGTTATTAACAGTCTCAAAGTCCCAATCATCAGAAAATGTGCTGGGTGAAACAAAGTCACTCAAAGAAACCTTAAACTGGTGTGGAATCTTCAACAGCCCCACTGGGCCATAAATGTCATAATCAGTTGTGTCCCATGCTATACCACCATGTATAGGAACGGCTGTGATGTTCACTGATGACAGGTCTCTTCATTCACAATGAGATGATTTGTGAGGTTTCAGGAGCAAGTTGATATTCTTACTTGCTGTGTCCATTGTACTGTATTTTCCATCTATCATCTTTCCCAAACTTAAAACAAGAATAAGCCAAAGTAGGAGAAAATGCACACCTAACACAATCCAAAATTCAACCCATGGTGAAACCAGATATATTTTTTCAAGTTGATGAAAGAGTTCTGTTATTTTTTCTTTGAAAGTTTTATTTGCTGGCATAGTTTCAGGTTCACTGGGATCCTAAGAAAATGTATCAAAGTTGATGAAATAGCCAGAGGCAGTTCTGTCAATTGTTGGGATTGCATCCGGATTTTTCTGAATCGCTGGAGCTGATTCTTCCTTTGTCATATTAGTATTGTCAGAGGCTATATCATTGTAGACAGGTGTTTCTTGACGAACTGATATTTGGGTTTCAAGAGGTACAAGTTCCATGGCTTTGTTGCATAGTCCTTCTTTTCTTACTGCAGGTTTATCAAAGGTGATAAGTCTTTCAGTTTGAACCTCTTGGATAGTAGCAAGATTTGGTCGTCTGCTACATCTCGGGAGTCTACCGGGCCTACTACTTATTATCAGCCACATGATGTGGTTTTACCAGGTCGATTGATACAGACCTGTTCTCCTTTCTTCCAGCAAGGGGTGGTAGTAACACTGTTCTTGATCCGTGGATTGCTAGCACAGGTACTGGATTTCTGTAAGAAGGCCCAAATTCCTTCGTATCCGCGATCTTTTCTCTGACTAGATCCCCAATCTTTGGAATCCAGACAGGCCTTGCTGTGACAAGTGGTTTCTCTTCAGTGGTCGTTGGCTTTTGTGTTGTGTTGCTCAGGCTTCTTCTTGTTTCATTTAAGTCCTGTAAAACAGCCAAACGGTGTTTGATATCAAAGGGTTTTTGTTCCACCACTGAAGTTTGACGATCAAGATCCTGGATGAGCATTCTAGTACCAAATAGTAATTCATATGGAGTGATTCCACCCAGAGAATTTCTTGGCAGATTATTAAGACTACGTTGGACATTTATTCGAGGTTTGACCCTCCCGTCACAAGAACCTAATACCCTAGCTGTTATAGATTGCTTTATGTCACGTTTTTTTCTTTCCACTACCGCATTTCCCTCAGTATGGAATGGACTTGAGTACCGCAATGCCACGCCCAAGCTGGCTATGGCCTCTTTGTAAGCTCGAGAGCTAAACGCAGGACCCTGGTCAGAATGCAGCATGCCGATTGCGTATGTGCCGATAAAGATTCGCAAATCTTTTATAACAGTTCAGGCGTCAGCCGAGCGCTGAGGCCACATCCAAATGAATCTTGTCCTGATAGTTGTGGGACCGCATCCGTCCATGGGGACATCTGCGTGTAGAAAGTCTAATGCTGTCTAACAGTGGTGTCTGTACTGGGCTGGCTACACGGTAGTCAGGTACCTGGTGGCTTTCAAAGCTATGATCTCTGTAACAGGCATCACAGTTAATTCCGCATTTGTAAACTTGGACGCTCATTCCGGTCACCAGTACATCTCTTCTAATTCTATTAGAAATGTTAAGATCCCTTGATGTGTCAGACCCTCTCTCATATGTGCTTTGTGAACCTAAGCACCTCTCTGGTTCCTGTTTGGAATTACTCTATCCTCCACTCCAGGGATTCGAGCAAAAGGAACGGAGTTTGCATCAATTATGTATGTATATCCGAGTGAATAATTTAGAGGTAACACTGCATAGCTGCCTTTCATTGAGGCATTTACTGCTAGCATTGTTTCACCGTCTATTTTTGTTTTTGAACGAGTCATTGCAGCTACGGAAGCCGTTTGCACAGCTGCCTTCACGGCTTCATCAGTCAATGAATTCCCTGCAACGTGAACGCCATCACGCTGATGACTCAGTGTATGGATCACGTGAGTCTTTTTTAGTTCTTTTTGTAATAGATTTACTTGTTCCCAAAGCAATTTATGCTTAATTGTGCCACCTTTTGCGTCTTTCAAACCGTTTTGAACCCAGTTCTGCAGATATTCATTGTAAGACTGGACGCAGTAATACGAATTGCACACTATGAGTGTGGGGAATTCACAATCAATATTTTCAAGCGCCATCTTGAAAGCCTGTAGTTCAGCTCGCTGAGCTGTACAGTCTCCCAGTGATTGAGTCTTAGTGACCATAGGTCTAAATTTATCTTCGCGCCAGCAACCTTTAACAATCGCGCACGCAGCACTATGTGCTTGTTTACCCCCAATTGCGGGCTGTGCTGATCCGTCTGTATAAATTATACATCCGTAATGTTCTAGAGGCAGAATCTCAGTTGGCAGATTCGTGTTCGTATTGTAGAAATTCTTGTTTTTTCAAGTAGGGGTCAAAAACGTATTCAACGTCTGTTGCAGCAAGAGAATGAACCCATTGTATCCATCTCGGATGTAAAGCCTTAGCATTTGGAGTGCTCGCTTTCGTCACTGCCTCCAAAGCAGGTACAGGTGTAACGATCATTAGGCGTTTTCCCTGTGCGAGAGCTCTCTCTTTTGCTACTGCAGTTTGAATGGCTGTCAGAATCTTTTCTGTTGAAGTGAATTTCATTTCAGCTTGTGTGTACAAGTGAGATTTTTAAGCTATTGATACCTTTTCACCTTCATTAAAGGCTAGGTATGTGAATCCGCATCTCCCTGGAATGATTCGAATCAAAAGGTTGCGCACGTTGTCGCATGTTTTTGCTAACATGTCAGTTTGTACTGAACGCAACATTTCTGTGTGTTTTGAGTCCAATTAGTTAATTTGAAATCAGGTTTTATTAGTTCATAGAGAGGTTTAACCCTTTCTGCGTAATTTAGAACATAAGTTCTTCCAAAATTCAGGAAACCTAGAATTGAATGTAAGTTTTTCAGCGTTTTGGAGGTTGGAGCAGCGCACATTTCTCTAGAAAGTTGGCTGCCAGGCTTTTGCCTTCACTTGATAACTCGTAGCCTAAGAATAGGACATTGAGGTGGGCAATTCGTGATTTCTTAAAATTGAATTTGTACCCCTCAGAAGCGAACTCAAGTATTATGGTGTTCACTCTTTTCAAGTGCACGTCCAAATCATCGCCTGTAAGATAGAAGTCATCGACATAAGATAATGCCTCATCATCATACGTTTGTAGTAACTCTGTTACTCTGGCTAAAAATAAACCTGGACTATTCTTGAATCCCTGGGGGAGATGGCAAAATTGTCGCTGTGTCCCCATTATTGAGAAAGTGGTCAAGTACCTACTTTCTGGTGCAATGTTTTGACAGAAGAAACTGTTAGAAATATCTAATGTGGTTTTATATTTTTTCCGCACAATGTTATTCATCAGTGCTGCCCTGTCTGCATTTTGTACTGCAAAAGTTTTGCAACAAGAGTTTAAGTGTCTGTAGTCCAAAACTAGACGATATGTATTGTCTGGTTTGGAGACAGGAAACAAAGAATTGTTCATAGATGAGGTGCATGTTTCAATCCCCCCTTGGTATTCAAGTTGATCTAAGATCTCCCTGACCTGTTTTTTTAGCTTCTTGCTTAACTGGATACTGCCTTTGTGCAGTAGGTTGATTTTTTAACTGGATTTTATTATGAGGAGACTCCTCATCCCATCCTATGTGATTTTTGTATAATTCTGGAGCCTGGGCTACTGCCCATTTTCTGGCATATGTGTATTTTTTATGAATTGGAATGTGATTTGAGAAGGCTGGCATAATTATCTCTTCGCCATGTGGGCACTCCCTGACGAATTCAGGTGGCCAGTCTTGTTCAGCTAGAAGAATGTCATAAACCTTAGATAGCTTCTCCCAAAAGAGTGCTTTTATTTTTCTAGTTATGTCCCCCTCCATCCGGAGTGTTACTTCATATAACTTATGTGGTACACTAACCCTGTTGTCGGCAGTTTCAACTTGAATGCATTCATTCAAGTCCGCTGTCTCCAGATGATCCTTCAGGATCTTGCGAGCTATGGTGACCTCTGCTGCGCTGTCTAGCAGTGTCTGGGCCCACTCCCCGTTCTTAAATTGTGTCCTCAAGATCATGTCTGATCTTTAGACTTGCTACCTTCTTTTTGGTGAATTGGGTCTTCTTAGTTTTTGGAACGTGCTGTTCGTCTTTGGACTTCACGCGTTCTTCCTTTTGTTCTGATCGTTCTCTTCTTTCGGATTTCTGCAAGGAAGTCTGAAAGGTACGAGAGGAACATGTATCAGTATCTTGATATCTATTAGGTTTTCTCAAATTATCCCTGTTTCTGAGGTTATACCTCTTTTCAGAGGGCTCCTGTTGAGGAGACCTTCCTCTGGACTGAAAATGCTTCTCTTTAGGAAGTGTCTGTTTAGTGTTTTCCCACTTCTTTTTAGGAATAGTGAGGTTATTTTTAATAAAAACTTTTTCAGGATTTTCAGTTGGTTGGGGTTTTACTGGTTTCCCACCCAAACTATCTCTACCTAGTTCTTCATAGGACTTTTCAATTATTCTTGCAAGTCCATATGGTTGCTCTGTTATATCAGTTTATTTTATTTTTTGGCAGATTGCCACGGTTGCTGCTTCACCTTTGATGTTAGCTAATAGTATAGCCAAGACCTGTTTGAAATCTTTTAGTAACTTCATACCAAGATTTAAGGCAGGTTCTGGTCCGTATTAATTTTGAATCTGTCTTAGGACGTCTGGTATTACCGCCAGAGACGGAACACCATGTGTTTTTGTGTAGATTGAAGCAAAGACTGTACCCCAAGTGTCGCAGTCCTCTACGTGTGGTGCAATCCCCATTGGTAAACAGATTGTTAGAATCCTGTGTTTCTCATGAGGTGTACTATCGGGAAATACTGCCTCTATTTGAGTAATTTTCTGGGTTAACCAGAACGGAATTCGTTCCCTTTTTGCGGGCAATTTACCAATGACTGATTGTATAGTCTGTAGTGTAATTTTGTTTGTGTTACCCTGGTGAGGGGTGTGCTGTGGAATCCTTACAGCAGGTTGGACTGTTATAGTCCGCATTACATATTGAACCAACTGTCTATGTATTTTAATTAGCTGTTTTGGCTGAGCTAACAGTTCTGGACCTGTCATTTGTTCAATGTCAGGATGTGGTGTATAGCTGGCTAGTACCGGCCAAGTTGCTCCTGGTCTACCTAGTGGACCGAGCCTGGTAATGTGATTTTGATGTTGTAGGGCGCCTTTAAACCAGAGCTGATGCTCTTGGTAAGTTAGTGGAATTTTAACGTCCTCGAAAGGAACATATTCCGCTGGATGTTCCTCTATCTTATAGAAGTGGAACACATGTGTTGTCGGATTTGCTTGTGGAAAGATAATCCATGAATAGAATACCTCTGTCTGCCGATATTCATGTGCCTCTATAACAAATATTACTTTACTACCTCTCGATGATACTCCATTTTCTATAAGTTTTATAGCTATAGTTTTCCTTAAGTTTTCGGGGATGATTATAGCATCATCGTCGTCTTCATTAAACCCTGTAACGTCTAAACCCGGTTGGTTTGCATTTACTGCAGCTCCACCGGGTGCGTTGTTGTCGCCGTTAACCGACATTGTTTAATGAAAGTTTGCAGAGCAAGTTTCAAGGAAACAAAGATTAGGTGCACAATATTTTGGAACACTGTATCCTTCAACGTTGAACAAACCAAAAAACGAATACATAGGATTTTCGTCCTACTCAGTTATGGCGGATATTATCCTTTCACCCAGTCCAGACGTCTTTTGGAGTTTTTACGGGAAAAGGGGTCTGTGTGAAAAGCACGACTGAGTTACTCTAGTATCTAGCGTTAAATTATCGCCTTACCAAACGTTGGGCGCCATGTAGTGTAGTTCCTATATTCCCAATAGGCTCTGCGCATTGGAATAACATATACTATAGAAGTCGGACTGAGGTCGACTAGGTCTCTATTGAATATAATAGACTTAATTGTGAGTGCCAGCTAGCCCAGAGGTCACTAGAAACTTTCTCGAATAAACAAGAAGGGATTCGTTTCTGACAACCGCATAAACATGACAACTTTGTTTCCCAAGAATAAGAAATGTATCTCTAGAGTCGCGGAAACAATAGATAGTTATTTCACTCAGTCAATCGTGCATGCTTCGTTTCACCAGAGGTGCAGAGAATTTAGAGAGATGGGCGTTTTCAATAAAAAGTATTTATTGAACAGTCTTCTGTCTCATGCAGGAGAAATGAACTGTTAAAATCGTAATACTGGTTGCAAAGTACAATGCGTACAGTATGAAAAGTATTATAAAATAATACTGTAAAAGCATGATATGGTTTCTAGCCATAAAATTACATAGAATACATACATTAATAAATAAAGACTAAAAGTACTCAACTGGTGCTTCTAAAATATGCCTACCCTGGTGTACCTAACCTAAGTCTAGTACGAGGGAAGAAGTAAGTGAGGTGTAGCTTAGTTTCAGTATTCTTTGCCAAGAATCTATCCAAGATTTTTCTAAGGGTCTAATCAGCTCCGTACCTTGTTTTTAGAATGAAGGAGGTCTGGTATCTCTCTCTCAGGACACGATTTCCCAACAACCCGCAAGGGTAGCTTGGAAACACTGGAGCTGGATTTCTCGGCAAGAGAAAAGACAGCGTCTCTCTCAGTGCGTCTGCTGGAGGGTCGGCTTCCTTCGGCACTTGCTTCAGCGAGCTGTGTCGTGTAGGTAGATAGTCGAACTGCTGCAAACCACCGTGTGTTTGCCTGGGCAAGTGTGGGCATATTTATACCTTGAAGGTGCCTAGTTTGACTTAAGGTTGGACATAATAACGTCATCAAAGACTCAGTTCTTTGAAAACTCCATGAGTTCTTGGATAAATCAATATTCAAGCAAGGGGAAGTCCCTGACTGCTGAAGGCGGATTTTCCCAAGAAATCATTGTGGATTTTCGGAACTAGTGGAAGTAGCCAGGCCGTATTTGGACTGCATAGGCTAAGTCTAAATATGGTTATGATTTCTATGCCTATATAAGGATAGGGTGATTTATACCTATATATGGGCATGAATCGGGAAAATTACACTAGGGTCCTAAATTCATATACAACACTCCCATGGTTAATGTTAGCTTTTTATTTTTTTTATTCAAATTTTTTGCAGGAAAGGAAAAGAGAGGAAAGTGAAAGAAAGAAAAAAGTCTCATACAAGCAACAATTTCACCAGAAGTCCCTCACATGGGAAGCTGTAGTGAGCACTCAAAGACATAAATGGGAAGTTGCAGGGTGGGGTGGCATGACATGGTAACAGAGTTCAGTTCGTAAGTTCAATGCATGCCAAGGAGTTCTTAGGCGTAAATCCATGTGTGGCCTGATGGCCGGCAGAGGAAAGAGCGCTGCAAATGATTCAGGAGTCCAACATATCCTAGCAGCTAAGTAGCGTCGCAACAATTAACAAACCCCGTTCCCAACTAGTTCCCCCCTCCCCGTCCCCCCCCTGGTGGTGGCAACAACAACACTCTCGCGCCATACAAAGCTTCAGAAGCACGCAATCTGATTAAACTTGGAACAGGTGAAGTGCGCGGAACGTAGGTGGGCATACTGCCGAAGGTAGGCCACGTGACAGGAAACCGACCAGAGGACCCCAACGGAACAGAAAGTTTTTTAAATTGCCCAGGAAGATGTCCGCCATTCTCTCCATGCTCAGTAAACCCCAAAATCTCGCATGCCACAGTGAGGAGGCCGGGGCGAGTGGTTTCTTCCATGCTGCCGCCAACGTAAGCTTAGCGGCCCCCAAGCAAAGCCATAAGATGCGTTTATCCGCTTTAGTTTGATGTTCCAACATCGGATCACGGAGTCCCAACAGGACATGAGCCATGGAATCCGAGATCGGATATCCCAAGATATCCTTGATGTGGGAAAGAATTTCAGCCCAGAAAGGGCGAATGATCGGGCAGTCCCACCAGATGTGGCGGAAATCTCCCAGTAGGCCACAACCCCTCCAACACCTATCCGAAGAAGCTGGAAAGATTCGGTGGAGCTTGGACGGGTAAAGATACCAATCGTGCATGGTCTTTAAGTGGGCTTCCCTAAGATTCACCGAGTGATTGTGCGTCATAATGTCACTCCAAAGATGCTTCCATTCGTCGTCAGAGACGTCACGGCCCAGAAGGACCTCCCAGTGTTCCATGTAGCGGGGGCGTGGAGAGACCGCAGTGGCCAGCAGCAGCCCGTATAAGAAGGACATTGTCCCCTTCATAGTGGAGGTGCGGAGAAGAAAGGACTCGAATGGAGAAAGCGGCCGGGTAGCGGCCTCGCACACCCCCGTTGATGTAGCCCAGTGGAGAAGTTGGTTGTGGCGAAAGCGCTCAGTGACCGGAACCCCATAGTCACGCATGCAGTTGTGAAACGTGAGTGGAGCCACCCCATGGAACAAATGCGTAAGCGCCCTACAGCCTCCCTCTCTCCACAGCCTGAAGGGCCCCTCCTGCAGCGCCGGCGGAAAGGCCGGGTTGAAGTGAATGGGGGTGAAGGGGGATGGAAACGTGGTCCAGCGGTCATCGCCGGTGACTGTGTCCCACACCTTCAGGACTGTGCTAGTAGGAGTGCTAATGTAGGCATTCTTAGGCCGGTCTACTTTGGGTTTCCAGATCAAGTCCCAGATCGACCTCCCAGCCACACTCCTATCCATATGCAGCCAGTGTTTCTCTGAGAGCTGCTGGGACCATTCCACTATCACACGTAGCTGCGCGGCCTTATAATATAAGAGCATGTCAGGGAACCCCACTCCACCGTCCTTTCTCGGTCGTCGCAGTGTCGTGAAAGGGATACGGGCCCGTCCACCCTGCCAGACAAACCTCAGCATCAAAGTTTTTAAGTGCCGAAAGAAGTCCATCTCTATAGGAACGGGGAGGGCCTGGAAGAGATAAAGGAGCTTAGGCAGGAGGACCATCTTAAGGGCATGGATCCTGCCAAGCCATGAAAGGAATTTCGGTTTCCACCGGTCCAGGTCTGCTCGGATCGCAGCCAGCATTGGGGGGAAGTTAGCCGCGAAAAAGGACCCCACGGTGGGCGTCAGGCGCGTACTCCCAGGTATAATAAGGAGGCAGATGCCCACGGTAAAGCCGTGAGCAAGCGTACTCGCTCAACTTCCGCTGGGGGAGAGTCAGGTTTAGTATGTACGACTTGTCAAAGTTGATCTTGAACCCTGCCACAGCTTCAAATTGGGAGAGCACCTCCTGAACATGCGGCAAGGAGTGGGCCGGATCCCCCAGTGACAATAGCACATCGTCCGCAAAGAGGGAGATTTTGTGCTGCTCCCCCGTGAAGGGAAGGCCCTTGATCTGTTCCCTCTCCCGTATCGCAAGTGCCAGGGGCTCGATACTCAAGGCAAAGAGGAGAGGGGAGAGGGGACAACCCTGCCTCGTACCACGGGAGTGAGGGAAGCAGGCAGACCGATGACCGTTAATCAGCACCCTCGAGCTAGGGCTGCTGTAATTAGCCCGAATCATTGTGAGGAATTGGCGCGAAAAGCCAAAGGCGGTCAGGGTGCGAAACATGAACCCCCAATCGACACGGTCGAACGCTTTCTCCGCATCCAGCCCCACCAGTATCGCCGGGATGCGAAATCTGGTGGCCTTCTCTATCAAGTGCAACACTCGCCGCAAGTTGTCATGTGTTTGCCGCCCCTTAATGAATCCGGACTGGTCCGGATGGATAATGGCCGGCATCAGATCCTGGAGCCGGCGGGCAATGATAGAGGAGTACAATTTAGCATCCACATTTAGGAGGGCTATCGGGCGGTACGACGCGCACTTGGAGGGGTCCTTCCCCTGTTTGGGGATCACGGTGATCATGGCCGCGGCCTTAGTTCCAGAGGTCTCCCCAGTGGTCGCCATTTCGTTGAAAAGGGAGACCAGGCAGTTAACCAGTTCAGTCGCAAACGATTGGTAGAAGAAAGCAGTATAGCCGTCCGGTCCTGGAGCCTTGTTAGGCTTCAGGGCCTTAATAGCCTCTAGTACCTCTGCTCTGGAAAAGGGGGCCGTCAGCCGTTCATTCCACGCTCCAGAGACCTGCGGAATGGGGAGGCCAGTTAGGAACGCGTCCTGAGCACCCTGATCCAGGGATTCACCCTCATATAGTGCAGCATGGAACCGACCAAAGATGTCCGCCTTATCCTCGTCCCGATGTCGCACGGATCCCCCCGGGTCCTGGATTTCCCCTATATATTCTTTCTCTCTTTTTTCACGGAGTTGACGGGCTAAATGCCGTCCCACCTTGTTCCCTTGCGAGTATGATACGCGCCGTAATCTCAGGAGGGTGAACTCAGCACGATTGGCGTAATGGGCCTTCAATTTCCCCCTGACAGCAGTCAGCGGCCGGAGCGTCGCTCGAGAGGGGTTCAACTTGTGCGCCCGTTCTAAGCTGTCGAGTTCTGCCTCCAATTTCTCCCGTTCCACCCTCCTCAATCGATTAAGGTTCGCATTGAGGGCTATGCAAGCGCCCCTCAGGGAGGCCTTGCAAGCGTCCCAATTATTGAACACCGACGTGTCCGAAGCCGGGTTGAGAGTCAGGAACTCCCTGATGGCCTTTCTAAGCTCCTGACAAGAGGTATCATCCCGGACAAGTGCCGCTGGGAAGTACCATTTCCAAAAGCCATCCCCCCTCACCGACCACTGCAGCATGAGTACCAGTAGGCTATGATCCACCACCACAAACGTACACAAACGGCCATAAAGCAACCCCTTGACCATCAACCATCTGCCCTCCTTATCACAACTCACTCCCATAGGTTGGAATTGGAGGGATGCCCTGAAAAGAAGAGCCACCCCCCTGTGCTTGGTAGAGGCAGAAGATCTATAGATGAGGGGAAATTGCCTGTGTCGGAGCCGGAGCTCATCTCTGCGCGCCAGGTGGGTCTCCTGGAGACCCACCACATCTAGGTGATGGTCTAACAAGTATTTCCAAATCTTTTGGCGTTTCTGCGGGGAGTTGAGACCTTTCACGTTCCACGTGCCAATGCTAAGAGGCATGAGGAGACTTCAGACCCCACCGCTTCACAGACGCTAAAGCAACACACCTCCGCCCCTTTCATACCACATACATCCAATCCCCCCGCCCACATCAGGCCCTCTTCGCAGACACCCGACCAGTCCCTCCCCTCCCTGTCATCCGCTCCCAGTCCCTCGTGACCAACAGACCCGGATCCACAGCAGACAGGGGGAGATCTCAAGCAGATTACCACACCCTAGAGCGCCATGCGTAAGGAGCACATTACTCAAACGCCAATGAACCGTTCCTCCAGGAAAAGTACGACTTGCAGCAAGCATCCAGCAGTCACCACCACCACACAGCCCCCCCATCCCACACCCCAACTACCCCTCCCCTCAACCCCCTCCTCAGACCCACCCCCCCCACCACCCCAACACACCAGAAACCCATAGAACGAAACAAAACAGTCCCAGAAGAAACAATCCCTGAGTGTAGTAGTCCGTAGGACTTCCCAAGGGCTGGGGCCGGGAACCCATCGTAGGGTCCCCCAGGGCCAAGGACCGGGGTGTCTTCTCAAAAAGTACAAACATACCCTCGGTACCTGAGTTCACGCACCCCTCCGGCGCCGTATGGCCAGCAGCCCGAAGATCAGGCCGCCCCGGAGCTCTGCTGGGAAGACATCAACGTCGCTGAAGCCACGGACGCCACTGCGTCTCCTCTCTCCTGCAGGCTAGTCGTGCGGTCAGGCCATCTGCGACCCGCCTCCGAGCCCACTCTGTGCCATGATGAGGATCGTCGCCGTCTCCGCGAGGATGGGCTGCCAGCTTCAGGTGCGGGAGTCGTGCCAGCAATGCCCAGAAGCTCCTTCGCCTCCTGGAGAGAACGGATCTGCGCCAGCCTGTTTTGCCATCGAAAGACAATGCGAAAGGGATGACCCCATGAGTAGGAAATGTTATGTTCTCGCAGGTAGGCGGTTACCGGTCGGAACTCGCGCCTCTTTTGGAGTGTCGTGGCTGCCAGATCCTGGTAAAGTTGAGGACGATGCTCGCGGAATTGCAAGGATGGAATGTCCCGCGCCCTTCTCAGGATTCGCTCCTTTAGCTGGAAGTCATGCACGCAGACTAGTATGTCTGGGGGCGGTCCACCACCACGCCTGGGCAGCCCCACCCTGTGGACCCTGTCCATCCTGATTTCTTGCAGGTCCTCTTCGTCCAGTATCTGCAAGAAAAGTGCCTGCACATAGCCTCGGAGGTCGCCCGCTTCGCCGTCCCACGGCACCGCCCGTATGCGGATGTTGTTCCTACGGGAACGGTTCTCCAGGTCTTCCGCATGGGCCTGTAGGTCTATGTTCTGCTCCATAAGCCGAAGCACGTCCTGCTGCAGTAGGTGGACATTGTTTGCCATGCTGAGGTCGTGATCCTCCAATGTAGCCACCCTCTCTCTGATTCCGTCGACATCCCTGCGCACCTCGCGGAGATCTGATGCCAGTTGAGTGCGAAGCTCAGAGATATCCTCCTTTATAGAAGCGAAGAGTTCTGTCATGAAAGCCTTGGTTGCAGGGGCCTCATCATCCTTCTGCCCGGGCGAGGCACTAGGGCCAGGAGACGCTGGGGGCTGGGAACCCTTGGACGGTCCTTCCCTACCGGGCTTCCCTTTGCGCTGCGAGGAGGCCATCGCCGCCGCTCTTCTCCGTCAGGAAGGTAAGGCGGGTAATCACTGTTCAGTAGATCGGAACTCCGTCGATATGACCGTAGCCTGTCGCAAGCGAGGACGCCGCCCCAGTGTCCACAGGTTAGTCCAATGACCCTTCAATAGACGTGGAGGATCCAGGCGGTGTATGTCGTCACCACCTCGTGTCCCCAGTATGAAGACGGGCCGGACCCCGGAGAAGGCAGATCACCGTACCCAGACAAGGATCCCAGGCCTCAGCCGCACATCCAGCCAGACGGCCACTAAGCGCCGATGCAGGGATATATGCAATGGTCAGAGACCCTCCGTTCCACTCGGGACCCTCAGCTCAGGCTCAACTCTCCGCCGGGACTGGGACTCGAACTTGCAGCTGCACAATCACCTCTTGCTGGACACCGCAGTCACGCACTGACCGTCTCCCCAAAGCGCAGCGCCTTAGCGCTTAGTCCAGTTCACCTCCTTCAGCTGGGGGGGGCAAGACTTACCCCCGGAGGCCGATCGATCCCTGGCCGCCCAACACGTGATCCGGGGAGTCCCCGGGGGGGGCACTCACGCCTGTAGTTGTTCCGCCTCTGTGCGCCCGGCAAAGCTCCTCGCCGGTCCCTGGCTGCCCACCACGTGGTCCTGGGATTCCCGGGGGGCACTTGCGCCTCTAGGTGCTCCACCTCTGTGTGCCGTGCGGAGCTCCTCGCCCAGTCAATGCCACCAATACACCGGCGATGCAGGGAGCCCAGGGTCACGGCTATCTTCGGGGCACGTTCCTCCCCCCATGCGGCCTCCAGGGCGCTGTGCTCCCGCACGTGCAGGCCGTGAGGTCGGGCGTCGCGGCCCCCCCCGCCTTGGGCCGTGCCCCCCTCACTTCGCCAGGGATCGCTGACCAGTCCCAGGTAGGCCTCCGCCGCACCAGCAGCAGCCAGAGCTTCCAGCGCGATCCTCAGCAGCCCGGCCCGCCTTCCGCGACTAGGCCGCAAGCCCCGGTATTGCGTAGGCCGCAGGCCGGGAGTCGCCCTCTCCGTGTCGCCAAAGCCCCGCCTCCGCTCTGACGCCGCCGCTGCGATGGCTGCCGCAAAAGGGGGGTACCTCGCCGTCCGCTGGAACCCGGTCGGCACTCCAGGCCCGCCTTGGCCCACAGCACCCCTCAGCGCGGCCGAAACTCCCCCCGGCCGCTCAGCGCTGCCGACCGGTCTCTCGGCTCGTCCGCTCCAGGCTCGGCGCCGCTCTCGGGCACTTCCACCGCTCGCTCGGGGCCAGTCGTCGGACACGACCCCCAGTGGATGCAAGGGCGTCCAGAAAGCCGTACAGGAGCCCGGGGTTAGGTGCTGGACAAGGCTATGAACGGCCTGGCGCCGGAGGGACTTAAAACACGCCCTACTCCGCCGCCATCTTGGCCACGCCCTAATAATGTTAGCTTTTTGACCTTGCTGAAGTATCGGATTTTTTGTTTACATCAGAGGCGTTAATGATTTCAAGGCCTAGGGAATGTGACACACTAATTTGAGATGGGCTAACTTCCAAACCCGGTTGTGAAGCAGGGACGATAAGAGCAGTTCGATTATAAGGGTTTTGTGGCTCCAAGAGACGGGGGACCCCACATCAATATGCTCTTTGGTGAGCTCATGATCCTCACGGCCGGTCAGAGAAGTGCTTCCCATCTTCCTTTTAGGTGGCGTCTCATTCGACCGATGCCGCTCCTGTTGTGACTTTATGAGGAAGCCAACACACTCTCCCCGATGTACGGGCTAAACATTGCCATTCCCTGGATACACGTGACACAGTCTCGCTCGTGTGCCGTTCTCCTAATCTTTTGAAGAAGCCAGATCGGGCCCCTTGAAACTTTTATCCTCTCTGCATTTCTCAATCTGCGACCTTCGAATCTGGAACCAGATCTTCGCTTATTTCTCTCCAGGGGCGCCCCACCCCCTTAAGTTTACTAGCTCACCACTATGGCATTCTGGTTTGAGAGCGGCCACTTAATAGATACCTAATGAGCAGGGAACGATGGCTCACCTGACGCTCTATACTATTTTTAAGAATATCGTCTCTCCCGTGTGACCCTTTTTCCCCCCACCTCTCCTCTGCCCTGATGAAGGTGTAGCCCGTGTGGGGCTATACACCGAAACACGCGTCGGCGTTTGTTCCATTCTAGGAACCTATTAAACCATCTGGGACTATATGTCATCTGTCACCAACCAGCATATGCAACTGTGGCTACTGTGTGGAGTATTATATGATGTATGAATGATTGTCTCCTGTGTGTTGGTGGTATGTGTTGTGTATGTATTTAATCCTCTGTGTATAAAAATATTTTTTTTTATCAATTTATATTTATAACTGTTTCTTCTGAATATGTTTTGTTCTCATCACTAAAAATAAATGAAAAAGAAAGAAAAAATTAATTTCTAATAAATATGTTTGTCAATACATAGTTGTCCTTCCATTCTTGAGATATCCACCAGGGTTCAGAGTATAATAAGAGTTTTGGACCTTTTGTCGGCCACTTTTCTGAAAATACAGGGCAGGTTCCCTTCCTTGTTTGATTTTGTGGCTCCAAGGACAGTCTGCGCTCAGTGAGCTCAATTTCGTGAATGAGTGCCGACTCGGACCTCAGTAAAAAGGCGCCCAATGTACCCACTACCCCATGCCTATTTCCAGAGTTCAACCTGTTCATTTTATTCCTTGAAAAGGAGTCCGTACCAACAATGATAATGTCACAGTACCTTAAAACACCAACACTGATCGAAACCAGGGCGATGTAAAAATGGAGAAATGTTAATATCGGGGCCCAGCTCAGCCTCCTTCGGCCGCTGCTGGGTACGGATGGGCCCGCCCTTGGCACCCCTGCGCGCGTCCCGTTCCGCAGGAGCCCTGCATCCGTTTTGAGGGCCTCTTGGTGCTGTTCGAAGTGTGGGCGGTGTGCGCGCCGCTAAGGCTGCTGGGGAATGTAGTCTGTAGGCTGGGACAGCCTCCTCTCTCGAGACCGGCGAACCAGCAGTGACCCCCAAGTGACTCTGGCGGCGTTGGCAGCAAAAGCAGGGCAAGATCCAGTAAGTTGTGCTGAGCCCCCCAAGATGTCAAATGTTTTCTAACACACAACAAAATGTAAACAATTGTATATGAGCTTTGCAAATATTTCAAACTAAAACAACAGCAAGGAACCTTTTTTGTTGTAAACCTGAGATCGGATGGAAACAAAGATTTTATTAAAATCCAACCAAGATACTTTAATTTAGTACTAATGATGAATATGCGCAGAAATCCAACTCTGCACGTGATTGTGTGTGCGCTACATGGGTTAGCAGTAAAGCTGTATGACATACAAATGTAGTGGCTATTTCAATGGTATGTGAGCTCTATGTTGAAGGCAGTACCCTAACACATCATGCTTTGTTCATTTATTTAGAGCGTTTTGCTCCAAAATGCAGTGGCGGGTGGCAAGACAAAGGTAAGTGGCCAGATGGGACCTGCGGAGCTTACATTACGCTGGGAATTGGACAGGCAATATGGACCTGACATTCCTTTTGAACCATATTTGTCTTTAGACAAACCAAGAGAGAGAAATCTACATCTGCTCTTGATAGAGATGAACTAAAACAACAAAGACTTTGACCGGCATACACAAAACAAGCAGTTCTAAAGATCTAATGAACAGAGCAGTCAGTTTGTCTCCAAAGGCATAGCAGCATGTAAGGAACAGAACAAACAGATAAAACTGTTTGGAAAACACTTTAAACAAGCATTTGCAATGCACTAGGTCTTGCATTTGCTAGAGTTAGAGCTATTGGGTTTGTAAATGACAATGGGCCATATTGGGTTTGTAAATGACAATTGGTCATATTTGCGATCGAAAACCCAAAAATTCGCAGAATTCTGGGTGTTTGCGATCGCAAAAGTGTGTGATGCGATGTAGGTAAGTAATGTGCCATGCAAAATTGCTAATCGCAAACTTTGCGATTACCAATTTTGCATGTAATGGATTCTGCAAATAAAATTGCGAATTCGAAAGCTGCGTCTCAATATTTGCGAAAATCGCAAATACCATCACGCAATATGCGAATTCGCAATTTGCTATGTAGGTAAAAATCGCAAATAGCGATTTTCTGAAATTCGCTATTTTGCACTTCTGAAATACCACCAACCCAGACCAGGTGGTAATCAGGGGCAACCTATTTAAACTGGCCCATAATGCAACAGTGGCTTCTCACAATGGCTGGGCTTTATGTTATAGCCAGGAGGCTGCATATCCGAGAGGCTGAAGAGAGAAGGAGACGCCAGGAGAGGATCTACAGGACACGCATCACCCTCTTCCAACGCCAGGAGGACATCCATGTGCACTACAGGCTGCATCCAAAAAGTATCCTGGAGCTGATAGAGGAGCTGACACCCATGCTGGAGCATCCCACATACAGGGCCCACACCATTCCCACACACATACAGGTGTTGTGCTCACTGCACCTCCTAGCGTCAGGGAGTTTTCAGGGGGTAATAGCCTCAGTAGGAGGGGTGTCCCAGAGCGCACTTTCGCGCTTTTTCCACGCTTTCCTCAATGCTATGATGCAGAGGATGCATCACCACATCAAATTCCCAGACACACAGCAGGAACTGGACCAAACCAAACAGGATTATTACCAAATAGCTCAATTCCTCCACGTGATTGGCTGCGTAGACGGAACACATGTCGCACTGTCCCCCATCACACAATGAGTATGTTTTTAGAAACAGAAAATCATACCATTCGTTAAACATCCAGGTAGTCTGCAATGCCAAACATGTAATCACAGACATAGTAGCAAAATTTCCAGGAAGCACTCATGATTCCTTCATTTTTAGACACTGTGGTTTACATCGCAAACTCACAAATGGCGAGTTTGGAGAGGGATACCTGCTCGGTAATTGTATGGCACACACAAACAGTAGTATGAAATGTCTGAACTTGCAGTATCTCACTAAACATCAACATACTTTTTCCCTGCAGGAGACAGTGCATATACAGGACTACATCCTCACACCCTACCTCAATCGAACCACAGCTGCTGAGCAGAGGTACAACACTGCCCACAGAGCCACAAGAGCCACCATTAAGAGGAACTTTGGAATCCTCCAAAGCCGTTTCCGGTGCCTTCATAAGAGTGGAGGTACCCTACAGTTCAGCCCGGAGACGTGTTGCGAGATTGTGGTGGCCTGCCCAATGCTACACAACATCGCTACCAAGAAGGGCACCCCAGTGGATCTGACAGATTCAGACACATCAGATGAGGAGGATCCAGCTCCCCAACGCAGACGTGCAGGTTTAGCCGGGGCATCTGCCGGGCGCCTGAGACGTGATGACATCACACAGAACTACTTCTAGGTTAGAAAATAGACCACAATGACCAATGTTGATGAAAAGAAAATAGGTTTATTCCCTTAAATGCATGATGTGTAAAGTCACACAGTGTGACTGTAACTTTGTAGTTAGCACATGTTACTGTCCTCACAGTGCCATAATGACAGTGAATTAGGTAGTCCTCATGGCATGTGCTGCCTCACAACATGCCATTGTGCATGCCGCCCCTTCACCTCCAGCGTGCACGCCCTGATGCACCTCCTTCAGCCTGTGCACTTGCCTCGCTGTTGTCATCCACAGCTCTGCTCTGATGGCCACTCCTAGGCCTTTCTGCAGGAATAGGTGGAGTCGGTGTGCTCCTGCTGGATTGCCCATCTGTGTCTAGGCTCCCTGGCGTTACAATTCCCCCAGTGACAATAGCCCGCAGTTGGTCTAGTGCATGGGTCACCTGCACCAGGCCCCTGGCAACGTCCTGGCAGCAGTGTGCCATCTCATGTTGCATGCTTACTTTTCTCCGTGCTAGCATGGATATAGCTGTGGATTGCCGGCTGACAGCCCTTAGTAAACTGGTCCAGGCGGGTGTGTAGCCGATGTTGTTCCCTACACCGGGCCTGCCTATCCCTTCTGGCTTCCCTCAGATTTGCCTCTGAAGCTTGTGCAATTGCTGTCACAGCTCCGACATGTGCCGGTTGTGTTGTGCTAGCTGGCGCTGTATTGATGTCATCCCTTTACTTTGCAGGCGCTGCACATGCAACATGTTGCCCTCCAGCCCTGCAAAGACGGAGTCTGTACCTGAGGAGGCATTGCTGGTGTTGGCCCGTGCCCTCTGTCTTGCACCACTGCCAGTTGTGTTTTCTGCACAGGATTGTGATCTGCCCTGCCTTGTGTTTTGAGTTGCTGCAGCCTGTGTGTCCTCTTTGGCATCCGTAGACTCGGATGCCATTGGTATCAGTGCAGGAATAATTATGTGCCGTTTGGTTTGCGCTGATGGTGTGTCCCGTGTGGCACCCTGGCTCTCCTGCCCTGCCTGGTCCTCTTCCTTAGCTGTTTCCCCCACTGCAGCCATAGTGTCCTGTGTTGTTGGTCCAGCTGCAAAAAATAGAACACATGAGTTATGTGTCATTTTTTTTTCATTACAATAAAGTTCTTGATACTACAAATGACATGCCTACTTGTCTATTTTGTCTATTTTACACATTGGTAGTGTGACTGCTCCCTATGTACCCTTTGTATGTGTCTCAGGACAAACTTTCAGAGCACGGGACTACATTTTCCATAATGCATTACTGGGTGACCCTCAAAACATGGACCGGATTCCTATTCATGCATGAGTATGTTGGGGTATGAGTGGGATGGGTATGTTTTGGGGATATTGGCATGCATCTTACCTTCTGTGGTGTCTCTGGTGTCCGTGCTGTCAAGATCAGCCACGCCCGTCACTGCCTCAGGAATGAGTGTGCCCTCCACCAACTCCTCCAGGGGAGTCGGATCTGGTGCAGTGGAGGTCCCAACTCCAGTTGCCTTTGCCTCTGCCAATCTGGTGGCCACCCTCTCCTTCGATCTCTGCCTCATGTCGTACCACCTCTTCCTTAAGTCCTCGATGGTACGATGGGTTATGCCTATGGCATTTACCTTTTCTTGGATGTCAGTACATATTTTTCTCTTCCTGGCCTCAGGAACATGAAGTGAGGCTTTTCCAAGCAGGAGGTCATGTTGCCTCACTACCTCCTCAGTCAATACCTCAAGCTTCCTCTCTGAGAGTTTTTGTTTTCTCTTCCTGCTGTGTTCCTCAGCCTGCTTGTCCCCACCCTGCTTTTCCCCACCCTGTGATTCCATTTCAGCTACTTTGGTTTTAGAGACAATTCCACACTCCCTCCTCACTGTCTCTCAGGCAGCAACTGACTCAGGAACAGGTGCAGGCAATCAGGTGCAGCATGGGCAGTCACACTTCCTGGTTGTGTTGTCATCATTCTGCACCTGAATTGCTTTTTCCCGGTTTTGCGATTCTTTATTAGCGAACTCGTTAATAAAGAATCGCTATTTGAGTAATCGCACAATAATTCTGCAAATTTTTGGTAATCGCTAATAAATTACGATTTTTTTATCTACATCCCGTTTTGCGATTCCGAAAGTGCGATTCGCAGAAAATCGCATTTTCCGAATCGCAAGAAAGGATTTACCTACATATGCCCCAATGTCTTTTGTTCATGTGTTTTAGTTATGTGTGGAGTGGATATATGTGGGTTGAATTGTAATTGTTAGTTGTGGAATTGTGTGGGGTGGAACTGTGTAGTGTATTTGTGTAGTGGAATAATGTAACATGCTGAATAGGTGAGGTGAGAGCTGCACAGAATAGATAGAAAGGAAGACATAGAGGGATAGGTAGTTTGTGCACAAAGTGGTGAATGAACACTAAATAGAGGAGTAGAAAGAGTGTGTGAGAAAGAAGGGGAGAGCTGGCCACATATGCATAAAGAAGGAGTGGCAAGCGGTTAGAAGTGTTATAAACAAATTACCTATATTCCACTTCAGCCACGCCAGTTATACAAATCCTAAAACTCCACCCTACTTTTACAAATCAAGCCCTCTCTTTACACAATCCCCAGATGCTCACTTGTTAGGTCGTAGAATTTCCCTGCTTTGAGCTGCGCCGAAAGGCACTAAATAACCCATTGCACCACGAGTTCAATTGCTGCTCCACGGGGAAGTTCCTGCAGCTCCAAGAAAGTGCAAGGAAACTCCCAGCCCGCCTCCTAAGTGCACTCCCACCAATGCAGTTATGACACTTGACGGCTAGCCAATAAGATGTGTAACTTGTTCCTGCACTATATGGTTTTTGATGCCTGCTGCCAACGGGTAATTTAAAAAAATGCATCAACAAATTTTAATATGATTGTCTAAATCCTATTCAAAATTATTTAAATGTATGCACTTTTCCTGCTTTAGTGTTTTTATAAAGTGAAATATTGGCGCTTTCAAGATGGAAGGTTTATTAGAGGAGCACACAGTAAGGTGTGCTCTCCAAATAAGTCACAAACATTGTGAAGCTGGACTAATTTATTCCAACCTTGTATGGCCATGTGCGATAGCCGTGGCTAAGCCCGCATTCTGTTGTAAAAACGAAAACCAGCACATGCCAAGTGAGTGCTAGGATAGCAAAATAATTGAGGATGCTGACGTTCTCAAAGGTCATAGCCAAAAAAAGGTGCAGCTGAACCTTCTTTTTAATTTGATTTGATTTGGTCGCGAGGAGGTGGTGGTAGAGGGAAGGCACAGCACGATCGAGATTAAGTGAACAGCAATGGGCACAAAAGCTTAACACACACCCACAGTGTAACACAAGCACGTAAAGGAAGCGGAACACAAAAAAAGTTAAAGCACAGCAGTATTGCCGAGCATCATTGCTGAGCCTGACGGACACAAAAAAACAGAAGTCACAGCAGAATGTGAAGTGGGCGCCGTGCTGAGCCAAGGAAAAAAAACAGAACCCTTAGTCCTACTTTTTGTCAGAGAAACATCGTTCTGGTCCTCAGAATGATCCTTGACCCTTGACCCTACCAGGTAGGTCGCTCCCCCTCCACACAGCACCGCCTGTGTCTCCCTGCCCCGGCTGCCGCTGCTGAGGAAGTTCGATGCCCTCCACCACTCGCAGGCTACCACCTGCGCCTCATCCCTGTTGGCCAGTGGTAGGCCGTAGGTAGGTTTGTTCATCCACCGCTTTATTGCTTTTATTGTTGTGTCTGTACGTGGTCCGTGCCCCTTTTTCTTCCCTCTGTTTCCCTCGCTGTCGCCGTGCTCTCTCTGCCCGGTCTTTCCTTCTGTACCCCTCGCTGCACCCGTGTCCCTGCCCGGTTTTCCCTTCTGTTCTCCTCGCTGCCCTGTGCCTCTCTTCCCGTTCTGCCTTCTGTTCTTAGCTGCCCCTGTATTTCTGTATTCTGTATTTTACCTCTGTGGCACTCGTTTTTCCGGTATTTCTGTGCCTTTTTTGCCTCTGTGCCACTCGCTTTTCCCTCGTTTTTGTGCCCCTTTTGCCTTCTGTTCCACTTGTTTTTGTGCCCGTCTGCCTTCTGTGCCACTCGTTTTTCCCTAGTTTTTGTGCCTCTCTTGCCTTCTGTTCCACTCGTTTTTTGTGCCCTTCTCCCCTCTGTACCACTTATTTTTGTGCGCCCTTCTGCCCTCTGTGCCACTCGTTTTTTTGTGCCCTTCTGCCCTCTGTGCCACTTGTTTTTCCCTCATTTTTGTGCCCCTTTTTCCTTCTGTTACCTTTGTTATCCCTCACCGCCCTCGCCGCTGCGTCCTCTGTGTCCCCTGCGGCCCCGCCCCCTTGACTGTCCATTCACTGCCCCCGCCTCCCACCTCCCAGCTGCTCCTCCCTCCCACCTCCCCATATATGCCAGCCGATTTGCAGCCGCATGCAACGGGCGCGCCGCTGGGGCGCCTAAGGCAAGCCCATCTGCACGCGTCCGCTCCTGGCTCGCGCCCAGCGCCAGAACCCCTGGCCCCCGCACCCGCCATGACGACCGCTGCCACTACGATGTCAGCACTCTGCATGCTCTCAACTCCGGACGGAGCCACACCTGCTTCAAGGCCGCCCCGAAACGCACACACGGCCCCTTCACCTGCCGGAACTGCAGCTACACCAGCCTCAGAGCTGACGAACCACCCACCAAGAAAGACCCCAACCCCCTCCCATGCATACTACTGAACACCCGCTCCGCACGCAAGCATGCTGTCGAGCTCTGGGTCCTGCTCGACACAACATCCCCGGATGTCGCCTTCCTGACAGAGACCTGGTTTAACGATTCCTCCGCACCCGACATCGCCATAACCATCCCAGACGGCTACAAGAGCACCCACAGAGACCGCACCAACGGAGTCGGAGGCGGAATCGCCATCGTCCACAAGAACAGCATCAGGGTCTCGACTAGCACCGATGACTTGCTCAGCACCGCAGAACACATGCATTTCCAGATCCACACAGACTCTAACTCCACCCTCAGAGGCACCCTCATCTACCGACCCCCCGGACCCCGCCCCCAGTTCAGCGACTCCAGCGCCGACTTGATCAGCACGCAAGCCCTGACCTCCACCGTCTACATCCTCCTTGGAGACCTGAACTTTCACCTTGAGAACAACAAAGACAACAACTCCACAACCCTGATCGATAACCTCGCCAACCTCGGACTGAAGCAACTCATCACAACGCCCACCCACTTCGCCGGCCACAAGCTCGACCCCATCTTCTCCTCAAGCCTGCACGTCTCCGTCAGCCACACCACCGAACTCCTCTGGACCGACCACCGCTGCATCCACTTGCCTTCCAGAAACCTACCACACACTACCGCACCCAACAGATCCCCCGCCGCTGCTGGAGCAAAATCATCGTAGACCAACTACACGCAAACCTCGCTCTCAGCCCACCCACTGAACCCTCCAACACCGATGAGGCTGCCCACAGCCTCAGACGCTGGATCAAGGTCTGCGCCAACACCTTTGCCCTACTGAAGAAACCCCCCCACAGAGACACCAGCAAGAGGGCCAACTGGTTCACCCCAGAACTCCTAACCTCCAAGCAAGCCTGCCGGATACTAGAGAAGAAATGGCACAGTGAACAACCTCCAGACAGCCACGCAGCACACAAGGACGCCATCCTCAACCACCACCACCTCATCAGGGCGGGAAAGAGGACCTCCTTCAAAGACCGCCTCGACAACAACGCACACAATAGCAAGGAGCTCTTCAACATCATGAAAGAACTCTCCAACCCCAGCTCCAACACCAATGACATCCCGCCGTCGCAAGCCCTGTGCGACTCCCTCACCACAAGATAGCAGACATCCACAACAGCTTCAACACCCAGACAGCCCCAACAGACAGCAACACAACAGACCATCCGCACACCATTGACCATGACCCCCTGCTAGCCTGGGCCAGCATGAGCATCGATGACACCATCAAGACCATGTGCACAATCCACTCCGGCTCTCCGTCAGACCCATTCCCGCACCACGTCTTCAACAGAGCAAGCAGCTCCATCGCACCCTACTTGCGCAATGTCATCAATCTCTCCCTTGAGACCGCGACCTTCCCAGAGATCTGGGAACACGCCGAGATCAACACCCTACTCAAAAAACCTAAGGCAGACCCAAGAGACCTCAAGAACTTCCGGCCCATCTCTCTGCTCCCCTTACCGGCCAAGGTCATCGAGAAAACCATCAACAGGCAGCTAACCTGATACCTCAAAGAAAACAGAATCCTGGACCCTTCCCAGTCAGGGTTCCGCAGCAACCACAGCACAGAGACTGCCCTCATCGCCGCCACCAACGACATCAGGACCCTGCTGGACAACGGCGAGACCGCAGCACTCACGCTCCTAGACCTCTCTGCCACCTTCGACACCTCACTCTACATGCACGCCTCCGCGCCGCAGGGATCCGAGACAAGGCTCTGGATTGGACCACCTCTGCCTCTCCGGCAGAACCCAGAGCGTCCGCCTTCCCCATTCCGTTCCAAAGCCTCCGAGATCATCTGCGGCGTAGCCCAGGGATCCTCCCTCAGCCCGACGCTGTTCAACATTTACATGGCCCCGCTCGCACACGTAGCCCGACAGCACAACCTCAACATAATCTCCTATGCCGACGACACTCAGCTGATCCTCTCCCTCACCAAGGACCCCATCACCGCCAAGGCCAACCTCCACGAAAAAATGAAGGCTGTCGCCGACTGGATGAAGACCAGCCGTCTGAAGCTGAACTCGGACAAGACGGAGGTCCTCATCCTCGGCTCCAACCCTTCAGCCTGGGACGACTCCTGGTGGCCGACGGCACTGGGGACAGCCCCAACACCCACCGACCACGCACTCAAGCTGGGAATCATCCTCGACTCAACGCTCTCAATGACCAAGTCAACGCTGTCTCCTCCTCCTGCTGCATCACCCTCCGCATGCTCCACAAGATCTACAGATGGATTGCGACAGATACAAGAAAGACAGTCAACCAGGCCCTCGTCAGCAGCAAACTCGACTACGGAAACGCCCTCTATGCGGGAGCCCCTACCAAGCTCATCAAACGACTACAATGCATCCAAAATGCCTTGGCACAACTGATCCTCGACGTACCACGCCACGGCCACATCACCCCCCACCTGAGAAACCTGCACTGGCTCCCCGTCAACAAGAGGTTATCCTTCAAGCTCCTCACCCACGCAAACAAGGCACTCCACAAGACCGGCCCAGCATACCTCAACAGAAGGCTCTCCTACATCCCCAAACGCCAGCTATGCTCCGCTGACCTCTCACTCGCCTCCGTCCCACGCATCCGAAGAACAACCACCGGTGGGAAATCCTTCTCCCACCTCGCCGCCAAGACATGGAACACCCTCTCACTGAGCCTACGACAGACCCAAGACCTGCTGACCTACAGGAGGATACTCAAGACCTGGCTGTTCGATTAGTAGCGCCCCCCAGCGCATTGAGACCCTCGCGGGTATGTAGTTCGCTTTACAAATGATTGATTGATTGATTGAGAATAGTGGCCATCGGAGCTGGGGACCCTTACCACCCCAGTCACCAAGGCCAAAAATCTTGGAGTCTTTATTGATACCACCTTATCCTTTTCCCATCATGTAAAAACATGTGCTGCATCTATTTATTACACTCTGAAAAGCTTGAGGAAAATTCTTCCATTTATACCAGCAGAACTGCAGAAAACCGTAGTGGCAACTTTAGGGTTGTCGAAACTCAATTACTGTATCTCCGTTCACAGTTATTGCCTTGCTGTGAGTCTTCTTGCGGTTTTTAATAACAGTTGTTCAATCACGAGCACAGTGTTTCACACCAGGGCTGGTCCCTGACCCCCTGGACAGCACAATGTTTTACGGTCTGTATTAGACTCTCCCTAAATCTTCTTCCCTTCTCCTCATTTTCCACAGGCAATCTCTAAATATTCAGTCTTGTACCCTTACTGTCCCGGTGATGATCCTACTATTTTTCAAATAGGATCGAAACATCGTCGGCATAATGTAAACAGTTTGCACATTAATCGAATCTGATAAAAAAAGTGTAATTACTGTTTCCTCAAGTTTGTTAGAAATTCTGTTCAATATTCCACAAGCTACCCTCTCTTGCCTGATATGTTCCTGTCCTAAAGTCTACTTGTCATGTGTTTATGTAGGATGTAGGATTGTGTCTCACTGTATTGATGCGTTTATACTTTTGGTTTTAAAATTTTCGAATGATTAAATTGATTGTTCGGATGGACACTCTCAATATAGCATTGATTGGAGTCTATATTTATCTTGATGACCATACTGTTCTTTTTAAGGACCATTGTTCAAATACTAAACTGTTACCCAAGGTCCTTATCTACCTTTCGAGATCCCTTGTGTTTTTGAAAATAGGGCGCTTCCAATGGCACGCCCCATCACGTACACTTCAGTCGACTTCATTGGGGTTGGTGATAGAGCCAACCTCCCGTCTCCAGAGATGGGGTGGAAAAAGCTTCATTAATATCACAACTAGATGGTGGACCAAGCTGCCATTGCAATTAAAGAATTCCTCTGACCTATTGTACTTTAGAAAATGACTCAAGACCTGGCTATGTACTCTATAATCTCTTTTCAAGTATTGAAGATCCATCGTCTTTCTGGTGTTTTTGTGTGCTAATCTGCAAGCACCCTCGGGTAGTAGCGCGCTATATAAATATATAAATAAATAAATAAACTCTTATTAGAAGTGCTGCAGGCATTCAGAGGAGAGAACATGCACCCATAGTGAAACACGAACAAACAAGAAAAAAATTTGTCCCCAACGGAACGCAAACACCAAAAGCATAAGTATACAGTTCTTGGCCAGTGCGCAAAGGGAGTAAACCAAAAAAATATATGATACACAGGAAGCTATTTCATAAGACTGCTTTTTTGGATAAAAACAGATTAAGTCTACAGAGGATGGCTGAAATGATCTCTTTCATAGCAATCATCAATCTAACTGATTCAACATCCAAGTTATTGTGGCACCTGGTAGACTGGACCCAGTCTAGTGGAGCATGAACACAGAATGTAATCCTAAAACATTCCTTTTAGTTTAACATTTCAAGTATTGACCATGCGTGGTTCTGGTTGCATTTCTATAAGAATTAGCCTAATGATGCAGGTCCCCAAACAGGGTAAGGCAAAAGCCAGGCTTTCCTCACAGACAAATCTATGTAACACGCATTGAAACCTCTAGCTCTACAAAAGTAGCACCTGAAGGAAATGCAAGGACTTATTGACCAACATTCAGCTAGGAAAAGTGTAAAAGTAAACTGTACCGCTACAACTAGGCACTTAAGAGGCATGGCAGCCTCATTGAGAAGCAATACAAAGCTGATTAATGCTGTCCATCAATCCTGGTCGGTCTCACACTCCAAATGTGGCCCAATGACATGTCACTTGTCAATGTTTTAATTCATTTTTGTGATCAGTCATTTTAGCGCATGGAAAACTTGGCAGCATGGGAAGGGGTTCATAAGATATTCTTTAAAGTCTTCTTATTTCACATTACTCCCAAACCTAGATCTCCACTAATTCCTCGGAGATGGACTAGGTGAGGCTTTTTAGCTAGTCCTGGTAGAGCATGTTGGGAAGTATCAGAAGTGAAAATGCTTACTATCCCAACTGGATCAATCAGCAGGATATTAGAAATACAGTGCTTAGAGTAGACTCATGAAGTCTCTTGCACTGTCCAATGCTAGCTGTAGGCAAACAGTCGTTATTGCAGAAGTTAACGGGAATGTTGGAACTAAATACAGTGTGCACAGTTTATCAAAAGCAAAATGAGCAATGTCCACTATGCAAATAATATGCGTTTTGGTTATGGTTGAAGCGACAGTACATAAAGTGGTGTTTTTTTTTGTTTTTTGACCCCCCCAATTAGATTTAAGAAAGTACAAGACGGAAAATAAAATATATTAATGCATGCAACTGTATTAAAGTAGAGGTCGGGATTTAAGAAGCCTCAAGGGTCACTCAGGTCAAATGTCTCAAAGCACTGGGACTTTGGGTCTTTAGTACCATCACTGCTACTGTTTTCCACATGATGTATAAGCAATGGGGCAAGAGTGCAATAGTGCAAGAGTGCAAGGCTTAAGTGGGTTTAAAAAACTGAAGGATCCCTTATAGGGCTGATTAATTATGGGCGTGGCTTGAAACACTAAAGCAAAAAATCTGTGGTTAGCAAAATCTGTGGCTGCCAGACAGGTATTTTGCTGCTTCTGTTTCTGCATCCAGATATATAATACAAGTAACAGTACACTTACAACAGGCCAGTACTATTGGCTTTGTCAATGGTTGTTATTTATATACGATAAATGAGCAGCAACTATGCCTTCGTTGTATATAGTATTGAAAATCCTTCCATTTTTGTGGGTGAGGTTAGCCTACTTTAGAGCTGAGAAAGCAGGTTCGAGCCTAAGGTGGGCTCAACATCCTGTATTTCAAAACATGAAAATGTCCGAATGTAGGGGGGAGCGCGCGTGGCGCCAAACAAGATGGCCGCCTAGTACCGAAGCTCTGCATCGCGGCAGAAATGCCGCAGTGATTTTCGCTGAACTCTCTTTGGACATCGAAACAGAGTTTCATGCACCGGAATTGCTCCTGAGCATCTCCATATGTTTGCTATGGGTGTATTTACTGTTTTGATGTAAAACCTCTTCAATTTGCTTTGGCTCCTTTGCGGCCGCCATTTTGTTTTTATCTGAGAGGCTTTCCTTGCTTCTCTCCTCAGATACAATGCTACATTCTTGATTTTTGCTACTAACTATTACTTTCCTGCTACTTTATGCCTGACCAGTCCTATTTCTAACCTTGATAGGAGGATTATGTGAGTTTTGAGCTGTTTGCGCAATTACATTTTGGAGCCTACCTCACACACTGTGAGACATTGCAGATTTTTGCTGGTGTTTTTCTTCGCCCTCACGCAATTTTTCCTTCCTTGTTCTGTGAGAAGGAGTAAGAAATTATTACTTGCACATAAGAGATCTACAGCTCATTCTCCGGTTTCAAACTCTCCTCCTTCTGCCTCTGCACCTCGAGATACTATCATTATGGCACAATCCGGCTCTTCGAAGTCAGCAGTTTCAACACCCTCTTCAATTAAATTGCAAAATCCAACTTCCGCTAACAAATGCCTCAGACAGGACCCTCCCTCTCCACCAAACTCTGTTTCTCCGATATCCCTAGACACTATTTTTGAGGAAATACATGCTTTGTGCCCTCTTGTTGAAGAGACCAACTTCCGCTTACAGGCTATGGACACTAAATGGGCATCTATGGACTCCCGCATTTTCACAGTGGAACAGCAAGTTGATGAACTTCATAATGTCCCCACAAAATTAGTAGCCCTTGAGAGGGAGGTCATTTGGTTGAAGAAATCAGCGGTGGACCTTGAAAATAGAAATAGATGCCATTATCTACGCTTATATGGTCTTCCAGAAAAGTTGGAAGGGGGTGATCCCGTTCCCTTCTTCAACAATTTTCTCATAAAGCTTCTGGACCTTCCTGCATCCACAAATCTGAATATTCAGAGAGCACACAGGTTGGGCCCCCGTCTGTCTTTGTCAACTGCTCCTTCCAAGCCATGAGGTGTGATTTTTCCATTTTTGAAATTTACAGACTTGCTACTGGTTTTAAATGCAGCTAAACACAAAAAACTGCTTGTCTGGTCAGGCGCTAAGTTATTTCTTTCTCAAGATGTTTCCTCAGCAACAGCTAAATGGCATAAAGAATTTCTGGATCTTCGACCATCTTTGTGTACACTTGGAGCTCGATATGAACTTTTTCATCTGTGTCTATTCAAGGTTACTTACCAAAACAATACTACCACTTTTGAGGAACCGGCAGAGTTGAGGAAATTAATTCACTCACACTCCGCGTCATCAATGGAAATCTCTGGTTCTCTCTCTTCTATGTCCACCATACCTTGACTTTCTTCTTCTCTGCTACAGAATTAATTCACTTGGTATTACCCAATGCTTTTTATTTTTGCAGGTTATTGTCCATAACTGTATTGTATCATTGTATTGTATCATTTTGTTCTGATCTTTTCTTTTTCTCTTCTCTCCTTCTACTTTTCTAGATAATTATTGTATCTTCTAACATATTTCTTTCTCTGTTTCCTGTTTATCGCATAAGATCCCAGCTGTGATGCTCCTTCCCCGGTTGGTTGTGCCGTCTTCCTTGTGTCGCCACTCCCCGTATTTCTCTTTTGTATTCCCTTAGAAGGTACGTATCACAATTTCAATCCCTTTATTCTCTCAATTTACATTCCTTTTTTGCAAATAGTGGTTGTCATGTCCTGTCTGCTCCTATTATCTCTTCTTTCAATCTCCTCACTTTTCAGTCCTTCGCCCCTTTCCCTCCTTTTCTCTAATGTTGCACTTGCCTATGGCTTGTAAGTTTGATTGTCGTATTCAATGCATCTTTGATAATATTGCATGTTTTGTTTTTGTTGTTGTTCTTTATGTATTTTTGATGGTTTTACATTCAGAGTCATTTCTTGGAATGTGAAAGGTTTCATTAACCCTATTAAGAGACACAAACTACTATCACATCCTGCCTCTTATAACCCTGACTTGGTTCTTCTACGAGAGACCCACCTCACAGAAATTGAGACTTTAAAATTGAAGAGAGGTTGGGTGGGATCAGTTATATTCTCTCCCACTTCTAATAAGAAAAATGGTGTTATTATTCTATGCCATAAGAAATTGAACTGTAAAATTATACAGACGGTAGATGGTTGTTAGCTAAATTGTTAATTAATAATATTTCTTTGACGGTTTTTAATGTTTATGGTCCCACTCATCCTGATTGTTCCTTTTGGACTCTGATTCCACAAAGAAAATTTCAATTTAGAGATGATTACTTTATTCTAGGAGGTGACTGCAATCAAGTTGTTGATCCTTTTCTAGATCGCCAATCTCAGACGCGCTTCACCCCTCACAAATCTCATAAGTATTTTCTTGACACTATTTCCCAAGCACATCTCGTTGACTCTTGGAGACTCGCTCATCCCGATTCTCTTGACTTCTCTTTCTTCTCTCACCCTCACAATTCCCTTTCCCGTTTAGATTATATTTTTCTCTCTCAATCTTTATCTCAAAACTTATTATCCTCTCTATTGAACCTATCGTTATCTCTGATCATGCCCCAATTATAACTGACCTTGTCTTACTTCCACCACATTCCAGGTCCTCCCGTTGGCGTTTCAATAATTCCCTTCTTCTTGACCCTCTTTTCTCTGATTTTTTCATCACATTTGCCAAGTAATTTTTTGACCTAAATAAAGATCCTAATTCCTCCACTTAAATAATTTGGCACTCCTTTAAAACTACTGCAAGGGGTTATATTATAGACTTTGTTTAAAAAAAAAGAACATTTTTCTTCAACAACATAAAGCTACCCTGGCCCACATTAAGGCTTTAGAGCACAAATTCTATACTTCATCGGCTGACTCGGTCCTGCCAGATCTGATTCGCGCTAAATTAGCATTTAATAAAACTTCGACTGATAATGTATCTTCCATACTTCTCCGTGGTATTGCTTGTTATTTCGGAGATCGTAATAAAGTTAGAAAACTTTTAGCAAATTATCTTAAATCCCGTAAAGATCGTACGCTGATTGACTCTATTTATTCTTCGGATGGTTCTCTCCTTCACAAAGATCAAGATATTCTCAATGAATTTAAACTATTCTATGAGGATCTTTATACCCCGGAATCCCCTCCCTCCAGTTCCCTCATCCAGTCCTGTCTTGATCATTTACAATCCCCATCCAATTATCATCTTAATCTTTCTAATCTTGAGGTTGACCTAACCCTTAATGAACTATCCTCTGCTTTAATCGCTTTAAAGAAAGGGAAAACTCCTGGCCCTTATGGTTTTTCAGTTGAATTTTATTTGCATTTTTAATTCTTACTCCTTCCTAAACTCTTAATTCTTTTTCATTCCTTCTTTCTCTCAGGTAAAACAGAAAGTACTTTTCAAGAGGTCACAATTTGCCTTCTACATAGAGAGGGACGAGATCCTATGTTTTACAAACACTATAGGCCGATTTCCCTGGTCAATGTTGATTATAAACTTTTTGCCAAGATACTTGTTTGACGTTTAGATCCTCTTTTACCTCATTTAGTTGGTAAGGAGCAATATGATTTTGTCAGAGGCAGGTTGACCTGGGATAATTCTCATCTCTTTCTTAATTTTTTAAACAAAGTTCCTTCCCTCTCCACATCCTTAGCGGCCATGTCTGTCGATGCTGAAAAAGCATTTGATAGAGTAGAAATAGTCCTTTTTATTTGCATCTCTGAAGTGGCATGGTTTTGGTCCCAAATTCACTTCTCTTATATCTTTATTATATTCTGCCCGCATAGCCTTGGTACTAGTTAACGGTTGTATTTTGTCCTACTTCCATCTCCAACGCGGAGTCCATCAAGGTTGCCCTCTCTCTCCTCTTCTTTTAGTCCTTGCTCATGAACCCTTCTTATCCTCTATCCGTAATAATGATTCCATCTCTGGTTTTTCGTATGGTGACCAACATTTAAAACTCTCTGCTTATGCAGACCACATCTTGCTCTTCATTTCTGATCCCGAAATCTCCATTCACACTTTTACATGAATTCACTTTCTTTTCTCTTGTCTACCTGATATAAATTCAATTCTTATAAAACAGAAATTCTCCCTCTCACTAAATTTTGTCTTCCACTTTCCTTTACTTTCACTGGTTTTGCATGGAATGGCTCTAAAATAAAGTATTTAGGTATATGGTTCTCCTACTCTGTTGCCTCTTCTATTAAATTAAATATGACTCCGATCCTGTCTCGGATTGAAAAATTACTTTCCTCTTGGAATCCTCTCTTTCTTTCGTGGTGGGGTCGATTGGACTCAATTAAGATGATGATTACTCCTATTTTGATTTACACTCTTTCTATGCTTCCTATCCACATTCCCGCCTGTTATTTTAAACAAATTGATTCCCGTCCTTCTAAATTTCTTTGGCAAAATAAAAAAGCCAGGATCTCTTTATCTTCTCTTCGTAGAACAAAATCTAATGGAGGTGCAAACTTCCCTAATTTTTGCCTGTATCATAATTTATTTTGTCTTCGCCAGGCCTCGAAATGGCTCCTCTCTGAACTTTCCTCTTTCACTTGTAATGCGAGGTGTTACTGAGTTGTCGGTAGATTTCGTTATCGTAGGTGGTTTTGTCCTGTAGGATCTGCAGGTTTATATTGACTATGCGTATAGGCCCATTAGAAGGCTTATAATTGAATTATTCTTTTACTGTGATGTTGCTATACCTAGGGACTAGACCTACCCTCATTATTTTTTCTTTTGACTTCCACTAATTTTAGATTTAGCTTGCTCACCTATGTATGTCCTGAAGATGAACTCAAATAACTGAATTCGAAACACTGTCGACCCCCTACAACATGAACTCCTTTTACTCTTTTAAAATTTTCTAAAGGAGCTTCTGTCATTGTTGTCAATGCGATGTCTTTATTTTAATTTCACCCTCTCTTATCATGTCACGCCTACTGTCACTTAAAGTGTGAGCACCTGAATACTATTGTTGTGGAATAAAAACCTGTCATATACTGACCTACATGTCCCAGCTTATATTGCTTACCACTCTCATTTAAGAATGAGCTGGCACATGCATCATCATTTCAATTTGCGATTCTTTAATTGCGAAAAATAAGGAATCGCAAATAAAGAATCGCAAAATGAAATTCATCATGATTTTTGCATTTTTTTTCCGAATCGGTAAAAATCGCAATTTTTACCGATTCGCACGCTTTCTGCGATTCCTTGATTGCGAATTCGCAATTTGCGATTTCGCAAATTGCGTATTCGCAATTTGCTGCATAACAATGACATCACACCCAGGAAGCCAGGAGACTAATTACACACACCTGTACTCATTTTTGAGCTGGAGGAGTGGCAGTTGGCAGTTGGAGCTCTGCTTGGAGCAACTGTAGCAGTGTGTTTGTCTGCAGCAGAAGGGGAAATGGCCTCAGAAAATGCTGGAGAAGACCTGCAGGCCAGGAAAAGAAAAATTAAATTTAGTGACCAGGAGCTGGAAATACTGATTGAGGAGGTCACTATGAGGCAGGACCAGCTTTTTGGGAAGCAATCGTTGAAGGTGCCTGAGGCAGTAAAGAGAAAGCTGTGGCTTGCCATAACAGCCAAAGTGAATGCTGTGGGGGGTGGCCCACCATGACATTAATAATTTACAGAAACGCTGGTATGACCTGCGCAGTCGTGCAAAGGAAAGAATTGCAAACCAGATTAAGGCAGCAAAAAAGACTGGTGGTGGAACACCCAGGGATAGACCTAACACCCCCCTTGAGGACATGGTAGAAGGAACCCTTACAACTGAAGCAGTAATTGGAGTCATAGATATTGACACCTCAGAGCAAGCTGGCCCATCTAAAGGTAAAAATTCATACATGTGTTTGTCTTTAAAATGTGAGTAAAAGAGACCCCTAATGATGTCCCAGCTGCTTATTAAACATTCCTTTCATTTACTTCTTTCTGTTTGGAATGCAGCAGTACTTAATAACACTTTTAATGAATGAAGCAATGCATCATGGGATTTGTAGTCCATGTACCATTACAGTTTGAAATAGTTAGAAAATAAGTACTTAAATGAAAATAACACATCAACACTGTTAGAATACTGGTGTGGCGCTGCTGCCCGAAGCCAGGCGCTGCCTCCTGAATGTCTGGGAGCCCAATGACTGCAACCCTGCTCAGATCACCTGGGTCACCTTAGGCAATATGATTGCCAAACGAGATATCGTGCAGCTCTGGGGCTCCCCCAGGCCCCCGACCGTATCACACTGGAAAGAGAACATGGACTGGTGCATGTTTCGTGAGAAGACTGTATACCTGTCACGTGGTAGGCCCAAGAAATGGGGTAGGATCTGGTCTCAATGGAACACTTATCGTGGAAATATCTGTACCCCCCCCGCAGGAGTTATTCCCTGACGTGACCTTGTCCCCTTGATTGACATTCCACCTATTAAATGATACTGTATTGTTTTAGGTTTCCTCACTGCCCCTTCCCATGAAGACTTATAATTGCAAAGTATATAACATGGTTACTGAGCGCCGGAACGTGGTCCCATGACTGTACCCTCAACTCTCTTATGCCTTGTGTGAATGTTATTGTTTCATTTGTTTTTCTTCAAATAGCTTCTTCAAACACTGCACCATAGTGTAAAAAACACAAAATTCCATAGACCTATTAACTGTCCTGATTTCGACCTTGGCACCTATACGCATGCATCGAAATTTTGCCGCCGGACCTCAGGGGTGTCGGCTGAGTGGCTATGTATCTCCTGTACCGTTGCTTGTTGCTATACTTATCGCGGCCGGCCCCCAGGGTTGTAGGCTAAGCGCTGTGTCAATGTGCAAATGTAAATAAAGGTCTTTAAAAAAAAACTAAAAAAAACACTGTTAGAATAGGAGACTAGCCATGCCACATGTGCTTTTTATTTGAAATGTATTACAGTTCATGCTGCAAAAAGTGCACAATTTAAAAGTAACATACTATTTGCACTATTTTAATCATAGATGCAGAATAGGACACTAATAGAAATGAATGGGCCGAGTTACATACTCAGGAATGTCTTAACACAAATGAATCAAATTCAGCCACTTCTTCACCCAGTATTCGGCCAAGAAGTCAAAGAAACAGAGTGCTTCAACTGCAGCAGTCTGAGAGTGATGAAAAACCAAATGTCCATGTCCAAGAACAACAGACTGCTCAAACATCAGCAAGCCTACACACACAGCAGAGCAGGCGGAATAGGATACAACAGTTTTATAGGCGCAGGGCACGTCCATCACAAAATAGACCAGCAGTAGAAGATGACAGCAACGCCAGTGTTGTGAAGTTAAAACTCCTGAAAGTCCAGCGCCTACAAGGCAAAGACATACGTGTTATGAAGGACAAACTTGTTCACATTAGTCATGATATTGGTGCTATAAACAACAGTCTGAAGCACATGACAAATGTAATTGAGAAAGCTCATACAGCATCATCTGAGAAGCTAGACCGTATAGCAACAGTAATTGAAATACTGTGTACAGCAATACAGGCTCAGCAAGTAGGAAGTGCCAGTAGGCATAACAGGGCAATGACCAGCATGCTGGGGTACACCAGGGCAATGAATCGTCTTTCCAGCACTACTGCTCAGCTAACCAAGCATACAGTTGCCATGCAAAAGGAGATGACACAATGTTGTGTAGATATTGCAAGAGGAATGATGACACTCACGAATGTTGTGGATATAATGCAGAATGATAAAGCAACTGGAAGCATACTACATGTTGGGGGTAGTGATGAATGCGCAAATGTCAGTAGCCTACTTGCACCTGCTGTACCTGGTGGACGCCGTAGCTCCAGAAAACAAGACATTGCAAGCAGCATAACCAAGGGCGATGGGAGAATTACAGGCAAGGCATTAGGGGTGCGAGGCTGCAAAAAGTAGTATGTAACTTCAGAAAATACATAGCTGAGATTTGGAGGATGTCTGAAGATAAAAGCATTGCTATGACTGAAAAACATAATTGCCAAATAATTTACTGTCAGAACAATGCATGCAGTAAGATGTCCTGAGTACCCTGAGTCCTTGATAAACATTTAAAAATTAAAGTTATGCACAAGATTGAGTTGCGTGGTTCTTACCTCTGTTAAAAGTAATGTTGAGTTATCTCTGCCCTTCTTCTTCTCCCCTCTGCTGCATCTGGTCCACGTAATCTTGGTTAGGGTTGTTGAGGCTGGTTGTCAATGTGAGGTAGTACATCCTCAACCTCCAGTTCTAGGCCTCTCCTAGTGGCTAAGTTGTGCAACATGGCACATGTTGCAACTATTTTACAGCAAATATCTGGACGATATTGTAATGCTCCGCCTGTCTTATGTAGTATGCGAAACCTAGATTTCAGAACACCAAATGTTCTCTCTATTACATTGCGGGCTGCTATGTACGCATGGTTGTACTGCTGTTCTTTACGGGTTGCTGGAGTAAGATAGGGAGTGATTATGAATGACCTCACAGCGTATGCACTGTAACCTATGGAATGGGGGAATGGAAGATACCAATAATTAGTAAAATGGGACAACATGGCACAGAGATTAGTAACAATGGAATGAAATATATTTACCAAGCAAATATCCATCTCCAAATTCTCCTGCAAGCAGTCAAGTGTGGATGGCACTATGTCTAAAAATGTAGAAATCATGGACACTTCCAGGGTAACTTGCAACTAAGTCAGTGATGATAGTTTTTGAATTGCAAATTGCTTGAATGTTAAGAGAATGGTAACATTTCCGGTTGCGGTAAATGTACTCATTTTCAGATGGGGGACAAATGGGAACATGTGTGCCATCTATACAGCCAATAACATGGGGAAAATGTGCCATGTTGTAGAAAGCTAACTTTGTTTGTAGCAATTCCTGTTGTGTGCTTGGAAATGTAATGTGATGCCTTATCCTTTGCAACATGGCATTGAGGAAAGCATTAAAAAAACGTGAAAGGGAACTCTGGGACACACCACAGCAATGGCTATAACACCCTGGAAGGACCCAGAGGCAAGGAGGTGTAGGGAACACAATACCTGAACATGGGTAGGTATGGCTTGTGTCCTGCGTGTATGTCTCTGCAAGATTGGGTCCAATTCATCTATCAAATCTAAAATTGAGTCAGCATTTAGCCTATACTTATCATAGATTTCTGCCTCTGTCTGCCCTAGTAAGGTGACGCGCACTCTGAAAATTCTCTCATGTACCATCCTTCTCCTCCTTGCTGCTGCTCTCAACCTCAACCTACATGCCACGACAAAGAGTGCTGCCATTGTGAAACAGTCTTTGATGCATTCTGGAGCCCCTTAAATGCACTCCTAATGAGTTACACCTGCATTGTTTTTTTTCAAAAATTTACCACCTGGTTTGACTTGTTCTAAAAATAAGAATTCCAATTTGCGATTTTTTAAGGAATCGCAAATTGCAATTTTTCATGCATGCCATTTTTTTCCAAATTTAAGCGATTCCTTAACTTTGCGAATTTTTTAAGGAATTGAAAAAAGGTTTGAGATTCCTTAATTTGCGAAAATACACTTTGAACATGATGCATCCCAGAAGTTGAAATTGCATTCGCAAACGGGTGAATTTTGCGATTCGCACCATTTGTGAATGCAATTTCCTTTAATGCTTGTGCCCATAAGTTCTTAATCTCTACCTTTAGTGCCCCTCACAGAGTTACTTCGACTTGGACCTTTAGGCCACATCAGTACCATTGTTTCCTGTTGTAATGTATATAGCAGTACAAGTAAAGTATGGGTTGCAGGGAGGTTTATTGTAGAAATAAATCCTGAGTAAGAAAAGTGTGGCTCTCCCCTTGGCCAGTCCAACAGCAACTGCCAGGGAAGAGAACATCTGCACATAGGTAGAATATAGAACATCATAACACAGGGCTCTAAACTCTATAATAGAAATGGAAGATCACAACACATCCTCTACTCTTATATAAAACAAAACGAAAGAATAGAAAAAAAACAAAAGGAAGTAAGGGAAAACAATATGCACATTTTGTAGTACACATTCTATTTACAAACATAATCTTTCAAGTAACTCGGTGGGTGACAGTTCCTGAACGATCGTCCCTGACGAGAACTAGAAGAATCAGAAGGAGCAGAAGGAGGAGAAGCATGTGCAGGAGCATCACCTCCTCCTTGCACATCAAAACGAGAAGAACTTATAGTTTGAGAATTTTGAAGAAAATCATCATCTGACATAGATAAGAAGGTGTTGCCAACAGGAATGTCACGAGGTGAAGAATTGGTACTAAGACTAACACCATTTTTCTTCTGGTACAGGGCAACCCTTCTATAATTCCACTTCTCACCATTATCCAGAATTACTCCATATGGCAAAGTGACCTTGACCCTAAAAGGTCCAAGAAATTTGGTAGAAGAAGTGGGCCTGCCAGAGCGTATTTTAACCAGATCTCCTGAACAAATTTTTCTTCTATAATTAGTCTTGCAAATGATGCGATTTTGAGATACAACTGGGAATGAATTACCAGAGGCATCTTTACCAGAAATGATGTCTCTCATCCAAGTTGGTACAAGTTTAGTATTGGGTAATCTCCCACGCATCATTTCAAATGGAGTCTTGCCTGTGACACTATGTACACTAGAACGATGTGCCCACAGCATCTCTGAAACAACAGAATCCACGTCCTGTCCACTAGAAGTTGCCATCTGTATGGCACCTTTAATTACACGGTTGGCCCTCTCAACAATGCCATTACCCTGTGGGTTGTACAGGGAGGTACGGCTATGTCTAATACCACAACTTGAAAGAAATTTCTGCATTTCATCTGAAGTCAATTGTGTACCATTGTCTGTTAAAAGAACTAACGGTATGCCCTCTTCTCTCCAAATGCATTTCAAAGCACGAATAGTGGTGGAAGTAGTAATGTCTTTGGTGAATTTAACAATCATCCATCTTGTATGCACATCAACCACCACGATACCAAAACGCAAATTTTCTTTTAAACTATTCATTGGTCCTATGAAATCTAAGCATATGGTATGCCATGGTTGGCCCGGATCAGAGATGTGTCCAGAGGAAGCTTGGACACCAACTTTCAAGCGTTTATCACTCTCCCTGCAAACCTCACACTTAGTGATCCATGCATTCACCTCCGCATCCATGCCAGGCCACCACCAATTTGTTCTTAATCTTTGCTTAGTTCTAGTTTGGCCTAGATGTCCTTCGTGAGCCAACATGATTAAACTATTTCTCAAAGAAATTGGTGGGACGAATAAGTCACCACGCATAATCACTGTATCATCAAATACAGAAAGTTCGTCTAGAACCTTAACAAACGGTCTGTTGGTAACAGAAACTGTGCTTTCTCTTTTACAACCTGTGAGTATTATTTTCTTAAGCTCAATCATAGAACAATCTGCCGACATAGCGTCAATCCACTCACTCTTAGTTAATGCTCGAGGTTCGCATATACTCAACACATCTTGCACAAACGCAACAGCACCCTCATTCTGTTTCTTCAAAACTGCCACCTCATCAACTGTTTTCCAATCTAATGACAGTCTTGATAAGCAATCTGCTTGAGTGTTTTTCCACCCCTGAATGTACTCAATGTTGTAACAATACTCTTGAAGACGAGAAGCTAACCTAGCCAACCTTGCCGAACACTTAGCATCCCCACAAGGTAACAATATTTTAACCAGAGGTTTATGATCAGACTTCAAGGTAAACTTCGACCCCCACAGATAGGTCCTGAAATATTCACAGGCCCAAGCAGCAGCCAAGGTTTCACGTTCTATCACGGAGTAATTTTTCTCCGAATTTGTCAAACTTCTTGATGCAAATGCTACAGTCTTCTCTTGACTACTATGAATTTGTGCCAAGACGGCACCTAGACCTGTTGCACTCGCATCTACTGTGAGAACTATGTGACGTTTGGTATCGAAAGGTGTGAGAATCCCTGCTTCACAAATGTCTTTTTTAATGTTTTCAAAAGAGGCCTGCTGTGAAGTACCCCAAGAGAAACTAACACCCTTCTTCATTAAATCCCTTAAAGCAGTTGTCTTTGAGGAGAAGTCCTTAACGAATTTGGAATAATATTCTACTAATCCTAGGAAGGATCTAAGTTTGTCCTTGTCCGAAGGGACAGGAGCTAACCTAATGGCATCAACTAGATTCCTTTTGGGTTTTACTCCTACATCAGAAATCTCATACCCCAAATAGTCTACCTTGTCCACTAAGAACTTGCACTTGTCACGTCTAAGTGTCAATCCTGACTCTCTAATCTTTGACAGTGCCTCACGAAGGGTAAAATTATGCTGAGCAATTGTGTTACCAAATACAAGAATATCATCTTGAAAAAAAACGATGTTCCTTACACCCTTGAACAGTACATTCATCATTCTTTGAAAGATGCTAGCAGCAGAGCAAAGACCAAAAGGCATTCTGGTACATTGATACACACCCTCCGTGGTGATAAAGGCAGTAAGGGGTTTAGAGTCTGCATGTAATTTGATCTGGTGGTAGGCGTTCTTCAAATCTAACTTTGAGAAAAATTTACCACCACTCAACGCTAAAATAAGCTCGTTTATGTTTGGGAGTGGAAAAGTATCAACAACTACACTCTGATTGAGTGACCTGAGGTCAATGCAAAATCTGAATTTGCCATCCAATTTCTCTGTGATCACCACTGGAGAAACCCACGATGAACTCTCAACAGGCTCAATCACTCCAGAAGTGAGCATTTCCTGAAGCATCTCCTTAATGGCTTCTCTAGCCACTAAAGGTGTTCTTCTTGCTTTATGTTGTATAAGGACAGCATTGGGTTTTAGAATTATTTTGTGTACATATCCCTTAAAACACCCTAACTCATCTTTAAATACATCTTTGTTCTCCTCTAAGATCTTATCTAGGGACAAATCATCCACAATCATAACTTGAGTTGGAGCTCTCGGATTTACAATAATGGAAAGATCAAATTGGTGCACCCAACCTAAGATAGGTGGACCGTCACTAGCTACGTAAACTTTTCCCACAACGGATCTGTTTTTTAACTCAATTACAGATTTCATGTAACCAATAATGTTTATCGTTTCCCCTTGATACCCTCCTGGATTTATATCCTTAGGCAACAGAGCACAATTAGGCCATAACTTATCATAAGTGTGTTTAGGAATAATGGTATACAGTGAACCACAATCAACCATTAGGTCTACAGAAACATTGTTAATCTTAAAACTTGCTTTAGGTCTATTCTTTCTACGACTCTGATTATCCAGGTCATCACCGGGATCATCAACAAGTAAAATACAATCAACCTGTGGGGAAAATTCATCAGTAGCACCAGAAAAATAAGCATTATGCGTTATTTGATCCTTATCCTCATCAATGACTGCTACACGTTGTTTAAAAGATTTCCTACACATGTTGGAAAAGTGACCTTTGCGTCCACATTTCAGACAGTTCCTATCTAAAGCAGGACATTTACGAAAGTCAGCATTGTGAGATGAGTTCCCACACCTAAAGCAAGATCTAACTTGCTGTCTTCCTCTTTGGGGAAATCTTCCTGATCTTGACACAGCTGCTACGTCGGTATCTGTATTGGACACAGATGAGACGATTCCACTGCCACCTCCTTTCTTGTTCAACTCCCGCATACAATATTGAGAGTGTTCTAACACTTTTGCTATGTCTATAGCGTCTTTCAATGAAGGATTCTTGGCAGCCCAAAGTCGTTCCTGTGTTTTTTTACATCTGCATTGTACTATAAGTTGATCTCTCACTAACTCGTCTGTCATTGCTCCAAATTTGCATTTAAGAGACAACTCCCTTAGTTTGGATACAAATTCATCTATAGATTGATTTTCTTCCTGTCTGTGAGTATAAAATTGCTAGCGATTCATAACAATGTTAACTTCTTTCGCAAACCTTACTACAAGACGTTTTTTAGCTTCAAGGTAAACATCTTCAATAGCATTGCCAGTTGGTAAGGTAGCTATAGGCAAGTATTTAAAAATGCGTTGACCTTCCTTGCCTATGTTATTCAGAAGTAAAGCTTTTTTCCTTGCAGCGCTAAATTTTGAACCATCCAAAGCATCCAGGTAGTTCTCAAACATAGGTAACCAATCTTCCCACTCTATTAACAAAGGTCCAGGAGAAGCTAGAAAAATTGGAGGAGTTATTATTGAGCTCTGGCTCTCCATAACATATTGGACAGGAGTAACAGTAGAACTATGAGCAATAGTAGGACTCTGAGTGTCCATAATGAGTAAATAGGCAGGTGAGTAATATCACAGAAAAATGTAAACAAACAGTCCAAAGTTCGATATTCAAAAGAAGATAAAAATTACTCGTTTTAATGTCAAGTATTCCCACTTGTACTTGTAAGAAACCTTTGTTTGATACCTGTTTGTCTTTTAAAACTTGTAAGGATCCCTCGTTCGAAGACTGCTGCGTGAAAGTGAAGAGAAACTCGGAGTTCCGACAAATTTCAAGGAAACAAAATGGCCGCCACGTATTTTGACGTTTGTTTCTAAGGTTGGTTGGCCTTGTACTGATAGCGCGGTGAACGTGTTGTTTCTATGGTCAATTGCGCGCACTCAAGGAAGAGATCGTGACGTAGGACACAGGCTCCGCGCGGCTCCAGACAGCATCATTCGAAACACGCTCGAGCGTACAGGTAACGGCACAACTTTCAACCTTGTGAGATATAGATATTTCTCCCAAAAATGTACTCACGGCAGGTCCATTAAGGCAGAAGAAGGTGGAGATAAGCACAAATAGTACAAAGATATCTTTCCACAAGTCTCAATCGCGTAGGTCTCGCCACTCTTACCCAGGATAATGAAGAAAACTGGCCAAAACGTCGCCAAAAATGTTGTTGTAATGTATATAGCAGTACAAGTAAAGTATGGGTTGCAGGGAGGTTTATTGTAGAAATAAATCCTGAGTAAGAAAAGTGTGGCCTCCCCTTGGCCAGTCCAACAGCAACTGCCAGGGAAGAGAACATCTGCACATAGGTAGAATATAGAACATCATAACACAGGGCTTTAAACTCTATAATAGAAATGGAAGATCACAACATTTCCCTATACAGTTTGGAAAAGAAAAGGCAGAAATCAGCCAGTCGTCTAAATAAGGAAACATATAATGCCCTGAGCTTGCAGCATGACCACCAAAGGTGCTAGAGTCTTTGTGAGCGTTTTCTCAGAGGCAATGCTAATCCAAAAGGGATTACCTGAAACTGAAAATGCTGGTGTAGGACTCAAAAATGGAGATACTTTTGAGATTCCCTTTGAAGTGGGACATAGAAGTATGCATCCAACAGATCTAGAGATGTCAGAAATAACCCCACGTAACAAACAGAACAATGGATTGGATAGTCATGATCTTGAAAGTTTGTTACAGAAGAAAGGAATTTTTCTTTTCTAAGTCCAGAACCATGTCAGGATACGGGTCTAGAATTGTCTTTTACCATCATGTGCAAGGAAGCAGTATCTTGAAATTATCTGCCCTGAGGACCTTCCAGCAAAGTAAAATTTGTGGTCAGTATAGAGTATTGGTGCAGACTGGAGTAAAGGTATGTGCGCTTTGGTAACAAGTCATGTGCCAGAACATCACCAGTGAACTACGTTTCCTAGTAGGCCCTGGACTCTTATGCATATAGATAGATAACAGCCATCTTCAAACTCTAGGTATAACATCCCTCATTGTGCTTGGCATCTTTGCTAGGCACTTTTGTGCTATAATTTTACTGTAGCACCACCTCGCCAAATGGATGTTGGTTTTCAAACGTCAAGTCCTCTAGAGTGAGATGTATCATTCACACAAAAACTAATTTGGCAATGGGAATGTAATTTGCAATGCTGCTTTTTTAATCATAGGTTGCATTCCAAATTGCCATTGGTAGAGCGTCGCAAAACAACTCCCTACTAAATATTAATTAGGGAGGTCATAATTTGTGACCAACTGTGACTGTTTCCAATGTAGGGATGGAGGCCTATAAGGCAAAGCAGACCTCCAGCTCTGCATTTACTTTGTACAATTGGAAACGTATTTTTAAAACCAGCCTGAGCACTTCAAAAGCTCAGATGCTGCTTTTACATAACAATTATAAATTACAAGTTACTTAAGGTGTCTCTTAGGCTTGTTGAGATCTGCTACAAGCTGCAGCCTTCCTTGACCTCAGAAGTGATGAGGACGACTGTGGAACCCTTTGTCTCTAATTTCTATCTTATCCCATTCCCCTTTCCTCTCTATTAATTGAACTTGTTGGGAAGAACTCCTCTTTGCCAATCATTCTCCCTGTCAATGCATGATCACTTGTTTTCACTGTACTTTTTTTTCACCATGGGATCACTAGAGCATTCAGCACCGATACCTATGCTATAATCTTTTTTGGTCTCACAGCTTGAACTATTATTTTTATAAAGTATGTCGTGTTAGGACTTGTATGTTTATATTTATTTGCACACTTGTGGCCAGGGCACAGAGGCCACTGGGGCATCCAATGCCACTTTCTTCCTCTCCACAGTAGGCCACCCACCCAACTTAGTGTGAACAAGCTAAGAGACATTTAATTTCTGCTGAAAGTGCTTTCAAAATTATTTTTTGCATTTAAGAAATAACTACCTAAGGTGGGGGGTTGCATAAGGAGGACCTGGAGGATCCAGAAGTAAAGGCCTTCAGTAATAAACGTGCACCAGCAGAGCCTCCAGACACCCACTGGCACAGAATCAGCTGCCCGCCACCACACCTCTAAATGGGCCGGGAGAACCTCTGGTTTGGCAGACCTGGAGCTATGATGATGTGCAGTGTGTGGTGGGGTAGATGTTGCCCTCCCCGCTTTAGGCCTTGCGGGCCCTGGGTGTTCTGCACATTAACCTCACACACAGTTAACTGCCAGCGAAGACCCGGTCTGGTCTTACGCCCGCTTATCTCCCTGGGCCGCGCCTGGCCCAAGAGTGCTACAGGTGGAAACAAAGCAGTATAGAGGCTGGGTGCTTCTCTAAATCTCTACTATTCTTTAGTGGGACCAACCCACCCCTCTACTGCCCAGGATGCAGGAAACACACAAAGTCTCTGAGTCTCTGGCTGGGAGCCGGGTTCAGCAGGAGACCATACGTTGTTGCTGCAAGGCCCCAGATCCGCCGGTTTTTCTTGGAGGGAGTCTTATCCTGGAATTTAGCTGCTCTGCCATTCATGGATGGTGCCTCCGGACACCCTGCTCAGGGAGCGACATCTGCTGCTCATGGCTGGGGAGATGATCTCCGCATCAGCAGGTTCCTCTACGCACTTCAGCTCAGCTTCTCTTTCGCTTCTCGGGGAATGCCCGGGCACTTTCTTAAATGATGACTCATTCCTGGTGACCATGCGAGGGTCCCATTGAGCTGAGATCATGGTGCCATTGGTTGCAACTATTCTCCAGACCTCTGGTTCATAAGGTGTTTGAAACTTCCATCTGCGGTAACTCTGACTCAGGCTTGCCTTCCGGTTAGTGGCTTCCCTCCTAGCCTCTGTGGCTTCGTTGTTGAACTTCGCAGGGTGCCAGCCTGGACTAGTGAGAATATTGTCCCATGTGGGTTTCCGAAGCAGTGGATGAGCCGGGGCACAGTTGGTGGTGCTATGGGGGGTTTGGCAATTGGCATTTAGGAACTTTTAGCTTTTAGCTTCCTCGCCTCATTCTACTCCTCTCCGGAGGGCACAGTTGAGCGTCCACATGAAGCGTTCCACTTCGCCATTTACCTGGGGCCACTGCAGCTTGATTTTCCTCTGCCGGATGGCAAGAGAGGCTAGGTACGCTTGGAACTTGAAGGCCTGTTGTCTGACTTTATCTCTTCTGGCAGGCCCAGAAATGCAAAGGTCTTGTCCAGCATGGCCTTGAATTGAGAAAACACTGTGGACGACACCACCTCCACGACTGAGAATTTCAAGTGTGAGTACAACAGTGCTCCGACCATCGGTGACACTCTCAAATTCAATGATGATTTCTATCTATGGTTCCAGGCTTGGTTCTTCTGTGAGGACTGGTGCGGGCAGCTGTTCCGCACCTGTGATGGCGCACGAATGGTATTGGTGAACAGTCTTATTGACCAGAGTATCCATCCCTGGGAACCATACCTTGCTGCAGAGCCGGGCCTTGGTCTTTGCCGCGCCGTGGTGCCCGACTTGGGTGAGATTAACTACCTGGACCCACAGCTCTCACGGGACCACAATCAACTGGCCACAGAGTAGTATTCCATGCAGCCCTTCACTGAGCTTGTGGCGGACCCTCCACAGCTGCTGCCTTGTGAGCTGGTTGTCTGCAGTCCAGGCTCGCCGGCGGGCACCTACCGCTGCAGATGACAGGACCAGAAGGCGCCAGGCTGGGCAGATGTAGAGGCGTGGGCAACAGGAATTCAGGTAGGCCCGATGGTGGAACCAGGGAATGTGGATAATCCAGCCTTAGCGTGCAGGGCAAAGTTGCACTAGATGTCTTACCTTGTACCGTGACGACCTCTGAGGCGGCATGGATCGGTACTGGCCTTGTCACAAATGTGGTGGAGGGGTTTTGCCCTTCCCCGCTTAGGCCTTGCGGGCCCTGGGTGTACTGCACAATAACCATGCACACACAGGGGCAGATTTGCCAGAAACTGACGCATCTGTTTGCCTGCACCTTTATACGAAACCCTTGCACCATAATTAATGAACTGTATTTACAATACAGTGCACCGTGGTGCAAGCATTGACAGATGCGTCAGAAATTCAGACACATCTGTTGACCCAAAATTGACGCATTGCTGGAGTTGCTCATAAAAGTGTTGCAACTCTAGCAATGCGCCACAACAGATAGGTAAGTCCCAATTAAAATGCCCTGCATCATCCCTTATGCCTGGTCTTAGAAGGCGTAGGGAATTTGATGCAGTGAAGGTGTAGAGTGACGCAGTGAAATGTTGTAAATTTCACAGCGTCAGTTCTACATGGCTTTTTGCGCAGGAACCCCCACCCTGCATACATTATAACTGACGCAGGTGTAATGTGACACAGGGCTTTACAACGAGATGCATCGCCCTAGATATGTCAAGTTGTAAATGGGCCACAATTGGTGCATTGTTTATGCTGCCATAGCGACACAAAAAGTGACGCAACGACGGCACAAAAGTGTCACGTGGAGCTTGTAAATCTGCCCCAGAGTAGTTAGCTGCTGGGGAAGACCCCATGCTGACTTATGTGTGTTTATTTAGCTCCGCAACAAAGTAGCATAGTGGACAGGTGGCTCTCTACATGTGGAGATGCAGTTCTGCCAAGCACCATATGTTGTTCCGCACACCTCGCCAGAAACGACATGACAGGTAGAATCAAGATACATTTCACAAGTCTGAAAAGAAAATGTACACATTTGTCATTGACGTATCACTTGACAAAGTGATCCCCCCACAGCCTTTCTGAATTGGGGATATTTGAACAGGTCGCCTCCTAGAGTGGAGTGAACAACTGGGCCTAATGTGACGAGCCCCAAGGGGGGAGACTGGCTACCACTGTGTGCGCTGAGGGCTCTCAGCAGGGGCGCAACTAGGTCTTAATTTCGGGGGGGGGGCTAACATGGCAAATGAAGGGGCGTGGCTAATGTTAATCAATGGGGCGGGGCTAAAATGGCAGATAATCAGAACGATTAATGCTCAGGTCAAGCGGAGAAAACATGCAACCCTAAAATTACCCCCTCGCACCCCAAAACCCATTACCACCCTGAACCCTGAAATCATCCCCCTAGAACACCAAACCCCATACCCGCGCTGATCCCTAAAATTACACCCTTACCCCCGAAAACCCATACCCACCCTGAACCCTAAAATTACCTCTGGCACCCCAAAACCCGTACCCGCACTGATCCCTAAAATAACACCCTTGCCCCCTCAAATCCATTACCACCCTGAACCCTAAAATTACCCCCTGGAACCCCAAAACCCATTACTACTCTGAACCCTAAAATCACCCCCCTGGAGCCCAAAAACTCATACCCGCGCTGATCCCTAAAATTACACCCTTGCCCCCCAAAACCCATACCCACCCTGAACCTTAAAATTACCCCTGGCACCCCAAAACTCATACCCATGCTGAACAATAAATTCTCCCCTGGCACCCCAAAACCCATACCCACCCTGAACCCTAAAATTGCCCCCCTGACACCCCAAAACCCACACTGAAACCTAAAATGTCCCCCCTCACACCCGAAAACCCATACCCGTGCTGAACCCTAAAATGGACCCCATGGCACCCCAAAACCCATTACCACCCTAAACCCTAAAATTACCCCCTGGCACCCCAAACCCCATACCCACCCTGAACCCTAAAATTGCCCCCCTGACTCCCAAAAACGCACACCCACCCTGAAACCTAAAATGTCCCCCCTCACACCCGAAAACCCATACCCGCACTGAACCCTAAAATGGACACCATGGCACCCCAAAACCCATTACCACCCTAAACCCTAAAATTACCCCCTGGCATCCCAAACCCCATACCCACCCTGAACCCTAAAATTGCCCCCCTGACACCCAAAAACCCACACCCACCCTGAAATCTAAAATGTCCCCCCTCACACCCGAAAACCCATACCCGCACTGAACCCTAAAATGAACCACATAGCACCTCAAAACCCTTAACCACCCTAAACCCTAAAATTACCCCTGGCACACCAAAACCCATACCCACGCTGAACCCTAAAATTACCCCTGGCACCCCAAACCCCATACCCACCCTGAACCCTAAAATTGCCCCCTGACACCCGAAAACCACACCCACCCTAAACCCTAAAATGTCAACCCCCTCACACCCTAAAACCCATACCCGCCCTGAACCTTAACCCCATGGCCCCCTAAAACCCATTACCACCCTAAACCCTAAAATTACCCCCTGGCACCCCCAATCCCATATCCACCCTGAACCCTAAAATTACACCTGGAACCCCAAAACTCATGCCCTCCCTGAACCCTAAAATTACACCTGGTACCCCAAACCCCATTACCACTCTGACCCCCAAAATTACCCCCTAAACCCTAAAATTACATCCTTGCCCCACAAAACCCATACCCACCCTGAACCCTAAAATTACCCCTGGCACCCCAAAAAATTAACACTACAAACTTACACTACATTTGCATATTCGGAGGGGACTCTCCTCTTTGACGTTTCCATGTATGCAAGTCAAAAACAACATTCACTTAGAGTAACCTAGATATGCAGGCAGTAGGTAATGCTGTGCTGAAGAATGCATTAAAGTTACTGAAACTTACATAAAAAACGGCTGCCTGCTCTTCTGATACCATTCAGTTGAGTTGGGCTAAATAGTAGCACTGGGTCCTGGCATCCAGCCCCTCCCGAAGATCTCACAGTGTAGACAGGTGTGGGTCAAATGTTTCCTGGTTTCTCGTTGTCAGTGTCTCCTCTGCTTCTGGTCGTTGGTGCCCTCGGACGCAAAAAGAGAAAGATCCATGGCCCTGTTCACCATTTATCCGGTGAGCAGCGCCCTGGATGTGAATTCCCTACAAGTGCACAGACAGCAGGGGGAAAGGGATGTCCAGTGCAGGTGAAGCTTTTCCTTTGTAAATTAATTCCTGCTGGCGTCATAGCCCAGGGTTTGCTGTCTGTGCACTTGTATGGAATACACATCCATACAAGTGCACAGACAGCAAACCCTGGGCTATGACACCAGCAGAAATTTCTTTACAAAGGAAAAGCATCACCTGCACTGGTTGTCCCTTTCCCCCTGCTGTGTGCATCTTCCCACTCCCACCCCATGCTGAACACATCAAGTGCTTAGGTGAAATCCCTGCCTTCAGGCAAGTATATCACCTCGGCCAGTAAAGGAAAACAAGAGGTGGGGGCTGAGGGTTCACTGAAACTGTTCAGAGGCTGGCTGGCTCGGGCTGCTGGGCCTCTCAGAAAGCATCATAAAAATGACATTCTCAGCTCCGATGCGCAGTCATTTCAGTGCGTGTCAAATTAGCTTGGGCTGAAGCAGACGACGGGGGGGGGGCTGAAGCCCGGTGAGCCCAATGGGTGTTGCGCGCCTGCCTCTCAGGGACATATCTATGGCCCGGCCCGGAACACCAACCACCTTTTTGGCCCAGAAAGTTGGACAGAATGAGCTGAGGTGCGGCCGGGGCTGGAGTGATCCTGTTGACTAAAGGAGCCCGACCGAGAGAGGCACCCCCAGGCAGTCAGAAGGAGTAGGACCAGTGTGGATAGCGCCCGCCGACCAGAGAGTGGGTAAGCGGTGAGAAGCTATGGGGACGCACGTGGGGGCCGATACCTGATTTCAACATGATGTTCGTTCGCACCACAAACGATCCACTCTAGAGCAGGTAGCGGCGGGGGTGCTGGTGGTGTCTGCAGTGATACCAAAGGGGCTCATAGAGGCTTAGTGAGCAGTTTGCTCTGGTTGATGGAGGCATCTGGGGACACTGCAGGAGGAACCCTGTGCATCTGCGCGCCTGACTTCAACATGGCCGCCGCACCCAGTCCAGTGCATGTAACAACCACAGGCACGCTGAAACCTACCTACATTCGCCGACCTCCATTTAACCATCTGACAGCACCCCCCCTTTGAGACACCCAGGGACACCCCCTTTCATGATCACTATGTACTGCCAGCCATGGAAAGAGAAATGGGCTTGCTCCACTCACAGCATTTGGTCACCATTTTGGAGTGGGCTTTTTTTTTACATATATATCTCACACATGGGCCATGCTTAGCTTGCCCCAATACCACACAGTTGGAGATGGTTACTTCCTCCTGATGCGAGCTGAAGGATGAGGCGGACGGCATTTCCCAGTAACCCCGGGACCGTTGCCTTCTATGGAACTATGACAATGCCCCATGGTCGGAAACCGAAACGGTTTGTACTTACCGCGAAGCCCGAATACCCTTGTCCGTGGCCCGGCGGAGCTGTCCTATGCAGCTATAGAGGAGTCTGGCGCTGGTGCAGCCCCTCCGCCATCACCTACCCAGCCGGACATCGGACATTGTTTATCACGGTTCTTCACGGTTTGATGTCTTTCTCTTTTGACTGCTTTGTTACCCCTGAAGTACCTTCCCCTTTCCTGTCTATCTGCTCTTTCTGCATTCCTCTCCCCTGTTTCCCTTTCCCTTCTTACCTTCCATTCCCCATATGACGCGTGTCTTGGCTATGCTATGCGCTAATAGCTTAAATTATTGTGTAATATCATGTTTTTCTCCTAAACCTATACTTGTAATTGCAAATGTAACTGTAACTGATGTAATTCTCGTATCCTGTAAACCTCCGCTCCTCATGTAAACCGCTCTGATACCTCCGGGTCTAGCCAGTACTATATAAAACTCTGCAAATAAATAAATAAACTTGATATTACGGAGTCTTTTTGTTTTGACAAACCGTAATTTCATTATTACTGCTGCAACAGTTTTTTAAACCACCGGGTGGCGCCAAAACTTCATTTTGCCAAGTTTGAAGACAAAAGACAACAGCTGCACGCGTAACATGCAATCATTTAAGCAGTGTTAACCCATCAGACTTTTGACTTGCGTTTTGTTTAACACAGTATATGAAATACAGCTTTAGTAACTATTGTTGATGTTTTGGCACATTATATCCAAGAAAGGGTTCCCGGCACTCGTCCCTTTCCTCCTCCTTCGCTCGATTGTTACACCTAATACATTTAGGTATTATTAGTGTAACCGTTAGCTTTACAGCAGGTGAACGAACCCCAGCTGATGGGGAAAGGAGGGTTGCAAACAGTGGAGGACGTGACTGCGCTACGGACATGCAAATGTACCGTCATAATACGATTTTGGATTAAAAGATTCAAAAATCAGCGTTCAATGCGTTAAATGTGCAGTTTTCATAACATTCCAAACTGGGCGGGTTCAGATTTAGGTGCAAAAATAGCCCCGAGCGGAGTTTCGGCCCCTTTCCACTTGGGGATATTGGGTGTAGGGAGGGCCACTAGAATTATTTGCAGACGAGGGACAAATTATGTGGCCAAATTGAGTAAATTATTCGGCAAGAAATGGCAACATTATGTGGGGTAATGAAGCACATTTTGTAATTGATTACTTCATTATTTTGTCATTTTTAGGTTTCGACCTGGCGATCTGCGCAAGCAGTTCGCGCAGGTGAAATCTTTTGTTTACCATATTGGCTATTGGAACGTCCCCCACCTCCCATTGGCTAGCTCCATAAATGGAGGCTAGCCATTGGGAGCCGGATCTGTCCGTCAAGGCCGGACCAGATTCGGGGGCGTTCCCGCGATTTTTTCCCTCTCCGCCTCTGCGATGTCGTCATCGCGGCGGTGGGCGGAGCTTCGTTTTTTTTCCTTCTGTGTTTGTTTTGGTCATTCCATGCGAGGAAGCCCAGGTGAGTGCTTGTGTTTTAGTGGTGGAGCACGTGAATTCAGTGTACATTAGTTAAAAATACATGATGAAGACACAGGCCACGATCTGGCTGTTCATCAAGTGCATGGGCGCTAAAACTAATTTTTGCCCCTTTATTTGTAGTGAGGACTAGGCAGTGGTTTGTCTGATGTGAAATTGCTCGGCTGATCCCCTTTGTTGCAGCATGCATAACTTTTCATTCTTTCAGTTCGACTTTACAGTCCGTTGTGGAGAGTGGAGAGTGCATAGGGAGTGGAGAGTGCATAGGGAGTGGAGAGTGCATAGGGAGTGGAGAGTGCATAGGGAGTGCAGAGTGCATAGGGAGTGCAGAGTGGAGAGTGCATAGGGAGTGCAGAGTGCATAGAGAGTGGAGAGTGCATAGGGAGTGGAGAGTGCATAGGGAGTGGAGAGTGCATAGGGAGTGGAGAGTGCATAGGGAGTGGAGAGTGCATAGGGAGTGGAGAGTGCATAGGGAGTGCAGAGTGCATAGGGGCGCTAAAACTAATTTTTGCCCCTTTATTTGTAGTGAGGACTACGCAGTGGTTTGTCTGATGTGAAATTGCTCGGCTGATCCCCTTTGTTGCAGCATGCATAACTTTTCATTCTTTCAGTTCGACTTTACAGTCCGTTGTGGAGAGTGGAGAGTGCATAGGGAGTGGAGAGTGCATAGGGAGTGGAGAGTGCATAGGGAGTGGAGAGTGCATAGGGAGTGGAGAGTGCATAGGGAGTGGAGAGTGGAGAGTGCATAGGGAGTGGAGAGTGCATAGGGAGTGGAGAGTGCATAGGGAGTGGAGAGTGGAGAGTGCATGGGGAGTGGAGAGTGGAGAGTGCATAGGGAGTGGAGAGTGGAGAGTGCATAGGGAGTGCAGAGTGCATAGAGAGTGGAGAGTGCATAGAGAGTGGAGAGTGCATAGGGAGTGGAGAGTGCATAGGGAGTGGAGAGTGCATAGGGAGTGGAGAGTGCATAGGGAGTGGAGAGTGGAGAGTGCATAGGGAGTGGAGAGTGGAGAGTGCATAGGGAGTGGAGAGTGCATAGGGAGTGGAGAGTGCATAGGGAGTGGAGAGTGGAGAGTGCATAGGGAGTGGAGAGTGGAGATTGCATAGGGAGTGGAGAGTGGAGAGTGCATAGGGAGTGGAGAGTGCATAGGGAGTGGAGAGTGGAGAGTGCATAGGGAGTGGAGAGTGGAGAGTGCATAGGGAGTGGAGAGTGGAGAGTGCATAGGGAGTGGAGAGTGCATAGGGAGTGGAGAGTGCATAGGGAGTGGAGAGTGCATAGGGAGTGGAGAGTGGAGAGTGGAGAGTGCATAGGGAGTGGAGAGTGGAGAGTGCATATGGAGTGGAGAGTGCATAGGGAGTGGAGAGTGGAGAGTGCATAGGGAGTGCAGAGTGCATAGGGGCGCTAAAACTAATTTTTGCCCCTTTATTTGTAGTGAGGACTACGCAGTGGTTTGTCTGATGTGAAATTGCTCGGCTGATCCCCTTTGTTGCAGCATGCATAACTTTTCATTCTTTCAGTTTGACTTTACAGTCCGTTGTGGAGAGTGGAGAGTGCATAGGGAGTGGAGAGTGCATAGGGAGTGGAGAGTGCATAGGGAGTGGAGAGTGCATAGGGAGTGGAGAGTGGAGAGTGCATAGGGAGTGGAGAGTGCATAGGGAGTGGAGAGTGGAGAGTGCATAGGGAGTGGAGAGTGCATAGGGAGTGGAGAGTGCATAGGGAGTGGAGAGTGGAGAGTGCATAGGGAGTGGAGAGTGGAGAGTGCATAGGGAGTGGAGAGTGCATAGGGAGTGGAGAGTGGAGAGTGCATAGGGAGTGGAGAGTGGAGAGTGCATAGGGAGTGGAGAGTGGAGAGTGCATAGGGAGTGCAGAGTGCATAGGGAGTGGAGAGTGGAGAGTGCATAGGGAGTGCAGAGTGCATAGGGAGTGGAGAGTGGAGAGTGCATAGGGAGTGGAGAGTGCATAGGGAGTGCAGAGTGGAGAGTGCATAGGGAGTGGAGAGTGGAGAGTGCATAGGGAGTGGAGAGTGGAGAGTGCATAGGGAGTGGAGAGTGGAGAGTGCATAGGGAGTGGAGAGTGGAGAGTGCATAGGGAGTGGAGAGTGCATAGGGAGTGGAGAGTGCATAGGGAGTGGAGAGTGGAGAGTGCATAGGGAGTGGAGAGTGCATAGGGAGTGGAGAGTGCATAGGGAGTGGAGAGTGCATAGGGAGTGGAGAGTGCATAGGGAGTGGAGAGTGCATAGGGAGTGGAGAGTGCATAGGGAGTGGAGAGTGCATAGGGAGTGCAGAGTGCAGAGTGCATAGGGAGTGCAGAGTGCATAGAGAGTGGAGAGTGCATAGAGAGTGGAGAGTGCATAGGGAGTGGAGAGTGCATAGGGAGTGGAGAGTGCATAGGGAGTGGAGAGTGCATAGGGAGTGGAGAGTGGAGAGTGCATAGGGAGTGGAGAGTGCATAGGGAGTGGAGAGTGCATAGGGAGTGGAGAGTGGAGAGTGCATAGGGAGTGGAGAGTGGAGAGTGCATAGGGAGTGGAGAGTGGAGAGTGCATAGGGAGTGGAGAGTGCATAGGGAGTGGAGAGTGGAGAGTGCATAGGGAGTGGAGAGTGCATAGGGAGTGGAGAGTGCATAGGGAGTGGAGAGTGCATAGGGAGTGGAGAGTGCATAGGGAGTGGAGAGTGGAGAGTGCATAGGGAGTGGAGAGTGCATAGGGAGTGGAGAGTGGAGAGTGCATAGGGAGTTGAGAGTGCATAGGGAGTGGAGAGTGGAGAGTGCATAGGGAGTGCAGAGTGCATAGGGGCGCTAAAACTAATTTTTGCCCCTTTATTTGTAGTGACGACTACGCAGTGGTTTGTCTGATGTGAAATTGCTCGGCTGATCCCCTTTGTTGCAGCATGCATAACTTTTCATTCTTTCAGTTTGACTTTACAGTCCGTTGTGGAGAGTGGAGAGTGCATAGGGAGTGGAGAGTGCATAGGGAGTGGAGAGTGCATAGGGAGTGGAGAGTGCATAGGGAGTGGAGAGTGCATAGGGAGTGGAGAGTGCATAGGGAGTGGAGAGTGCATAGGGAGTGGAGAGTGGAGAGTGCATAGGGAGTGGAGAGTGCATAGGGAGTGGAGAGTGCATAGGGAGTGGAGAGTGCATAGGGAGTGGAGAGTGGAGAGTGCATAGGGAGTGGAGAGTGCATAGGGAGTGGAGAGTGGAGAGTGCATAGGGAGTGGAGAGTGGAGAGTGCATAGGGAGTGCAGAGTGCATAGGGAGTGGAGAGTGCATAGGGAGTGCAGAGTGCATAGGGAGTGGAGAGTGGAGAGTGCATAGGGAGTGCAGAGTGCATAGGGAGTGCAGAGTGGAGAGTGCATAGGGAGTGCATAGGGAGTGGAGAGTGGAGAGTGCATAGGGAGTGGAGAGTGCATAGGGAGTGGAGAGTGCATAGGGAGTGGAGAGTGCATAGGGAGTGGAGAGTGCATAGGGAGTGGAGAGTGCATAGGGAGTGGAGAGTGGAGAGTGCATAGGGAGTGGAGAGTGCATAGGGAGTGGAGAGTGGAGAGTGCATAGGGAGTGGAGAGTGGAGAGTGCATAGGGAGTGGAGAGTGGAGAGTGCATAGGGAGTGCAGAGTGCATAGGGAGTGGAGAGTGGAGAGTGCATAGGGAGTGGAGAGTGCATAGGGAGTGGAGAGTGCATAGGGAGTGGAGAGTGCATAGGGAGTGGAGAGTGCATAGGGAGCGGAGAGTGCATAGGGAGTGCAGAGTGCATAGGGCATAGGGAGTGCAGAGTGGAGAGTGCATAGGGAGTGCAGAGTGCATAGGGAGTGGAGAGTGCATAGGGAGTGCAGAGTGGAGAGTGCATAGGGACTGCAGAGTGCATAGGGAGTGCAGAGTGGATAGGGAGTGCAGAGTGCATAGGGAGTGCAGAGTGGAGAGTGCATAGGGAGTGGAGAGTGCATAGTGCATAGGGAGTGGAGAGTGCAGAGTGCATAGGGAGTGCAGAGTGGAGAGTGCATAGGGAGTGGAGAGTGCAGAGTGCATAGGGAGTGGAGAGTGCAGAGTGCAAAGGGAGTGGAGAGTGCATAGGGAGTGCAGAGTGGAGAGTGCATAGGGAGTGCAGAGTGGAGAGTGCATAGGGAGTGCAGAGTGGAGAGTGCATAGGGAGTGCAGAGTGGAGAGTGCATAGGGAGTGCAGAGTGCATAGGGAGTGCAGAGTGGATAGGGAGTGCAGAGTGCATAGGGAGTGCAGAGTGGAGAGTGCATAGGGAGTGGAGAGTGCAGAGTGCATAGGGAGTGGAGAGTGCAGAGTGCATAGGGAGTGCAGAGTGGAGAGTGCATAGGGAGTGGAGAGTGCAGAGTGCATAGGGAGTGGAGAGTGCAGAGTGCATAGGGAGTGCAGAGTGCATAGGGAGGGCAGAGTGCATAGGGAGTGCAGAGTGCATAGGGAGTGCAGAGTGCATAGGGAGTGCAGAGTGCATAGGGAGTGCAGAGTGCATAGGGAGTGGAGAGTGCATAGGGAGTGGAGAGTGCATAGGGAGTGGAGAGTGCATAGGGAGTGGAGAGTGCATAGGGAGTGGAGAGTGCATAGGGAGTGGAGAGTGCATAGGGAGTGCAGAGTGCAGAGTGGATAGGGAGTGCAGAGTGGATAGGGAGTGGAGAGTGCATAGGGAGTGGAGAGTGCATAGGGAGTGGAGAGTGCATAGGGAGTGGAGAGTGCATAGGGAGTGCAGAGTGGAGAGTGCATAGGGAGTGCAGAGTGGAGAGTGCATAGGGAGTGCAGAGTGGAGAGTGCATAGGGAGTGCAGAGTGGAGAGTGCATAGGGAGTGCAGAGTGGAGAGTGCATAGGGAGTGCAGAGTGGAGAGTGCATAGGGAGTGCAGAGTGGAGAGTGCATAGGGAGTACAGAGTGGAGAATGCATAGGGAGTGCAGAGTGGAGAGTGCATAGGGAGTGGAGAGTGCATAGGGAGTGGAGAGTGCATAGGGAGTGGAGAGTGCATAGGGAGTGGAGAGTGCATAGGGAGTGCAGAGTGCATAGGGAGTGCAGAGTGGAGAGTGCATAGGGAGTGCAGAGTGGATAGAGAGTGGAGAGTGCATCCCCTCTACTGCTCTTCTATGTACACTTGTACTTCTTCTACTTCTCCACCAGCACAGTGTGTGTTTCCACTCGCCCGTGGCACTGGAGACTGAAGCACATCCTTCTTAGGGTGACAACCGTCTAGCTGGTCATTATGGACACTCTTTCCAGTTCTGTACTTTTATGTGATCACACTATGCATTATGGGGGGTGTAGTGTTGTTTTGATTCCATTAGAACACAGCTGAAAACAATGATTTGTAGATAAAAACTCTAGTCCCACTAAATCTTGGAAGTGCTTATTCACACACACACATGCATGCACGCACATATGCAAACACACTCTCTCTCCCTCAACAGGTGCACTACCTCCTCACAAGCACGGACAGCAAGCGTCGCCTTAATGTGCCACCCCAGCACGGTTTAACCCCCTCAGCTGTCAATTGGCCGTCTGTCACGTGACACCTGCAGACCAGACTCTGAATTTCTTCAGTGAAATCCAGTAGGGTACAATAGGTCTTACATTTGCAAGAGATTAAGCTGTTGGCAATGTAAATGACAATGCCATTTATTTATCAGTTTTCAAAACCAACACATAAATAAAAATTTTGTCATTTACAATGCCAATAGCTCTAACTTTGGCAAAGGCGAAACCGTTGCATTGTAAATGCTTGTTACTCTTGTTAACACTGCCTGGGCGTTGGGTGCTCCTCAGTAAAGGTGGACGGTCAACCTTTGCAAATTGCCTTCCACTGGGCAGCAACCCGTGTAGCTACATTCTTAGTAACTTGTGAACTGTTTGAGCTAGAAGCATGTTTTGGGTTAAAACTGCAGATTATTGATTGTGTGAATCTGTCATTATGTTTAAAACGCTGCAGAGCATAATAACATGATTACAGCGGCCCTGGGTGTAAGTGTAGGGCATGCAGTGCTGTGGACGGTTTTCTGACCACTGAAGCTTCATGGTATCTTGGGGTCTCCGGAAAGAAGGGTAGTTTGATACATTCCCTCAAGCATGCATATATATGACCACATAATTAGGGACAGTATTATTTTCTAACTGCAGTCTTCAAATATTTAGGGAAAGAGGTATTTTCTGGAGACCTTGCTGTAGTGTCAGGAAGCTTGAAGAATGGAAATACGTGGATGCTACTGTGCAGGCGTCAAAAAGCATCAGCATGCTTAGGAGAGGTGGAAGGACACCGAAAGGCAGGTTCAATGCACAGAACACATATATGCACTGCTAAATAGGCAGAACATTCCCTTGTGCTGCTGCGAGAAAAGGTAAACCATCAAAGGGCCATAGTTGCCAGTGGTGATTAACTTGCAGCTGCCGAGCAATTTGTGGACACTGGTCCGGAAGGCAGGGCAAAACTGGGGACATCAGTTCGGCTAGAGAGCTGGCTGTGGTCTTGGCGTGCTGTCTAAGCCCTCAAGGAGGGTGATGAGTAGTGCCCAGGGTCAGAAGGAAGACCAGATACCAGGGAGATCTAGAAGGAACAACAGGTAAAAGAATAGGAGAACATGGACCAGAGGAAGTGACGTGTGCGGGTAAATGAGTGGATCTGGTTGAGGCAAAGTAAAGGGCCAGGGTGCAAAGAGTTTATGATGGATGCCCAGTGGGCATCGAGGGGGACCATAGTGTGGAAGCTAGAAGAACAGGAAAAGTATGGGAAAAGGGGCAAACAAACAAGGAAAGGCCGTCGCTTCAAGGGTACACGTTGCAAAAGGAGCAAAGTCAGGCACGGCTCCAGGATTCTGGCTCCGGGAGAGGCGCGAGGACACTTGGGTGAACCACGAAGAGGCATGCAGGAAGTGGGAAAAATCAATAGAAGGGTTTGGGAGGTCTGCTATTTAAACACTGACTACATTTGTAACTGCCATTGACAATCAACTCCAAATGAAAACATATGGAATTATGATCTCCAGCCTCACTTCAACTGAAAACTTTAAACGATGGTGCACGAGACAGACAGGACCAACCCTGGGACCCTCAAACAGTGCCCTGGTTCCCACGTCCTTCAGCATGCCATATCTTGACATTAACCAGAAAGGTCAGGGCAGAGTTACATTTCATAAACATGTGGCCTAACGGGTAGAGCGGAAGACCTCGAAGCCAGGGAACCACATACGAGTCTCGGCAGAGACGCTCAACATCCTGTGATTCTGGGCGAATCATTTAATCTCCCTGTGCCTACCAAAAATGAATGTGTCTGTCTGTAAGCTGACTGGTGCTCATGTAAAGCACTCTGATATCTTCGGGCGAGTTTGCGCTATATAAAAGTCTAAAAAAAACATATATCCACTTTTTGTCAAGTTCAACCTTGCTGGCTACAAAAATACCTACTCTAAGTGTAGCTGAACAAATTCCATTCTTTCAGATGTCACAGGGCCCACCTTTTTGCCTGTGCTTTTCTGCTGAACAGTGGCAGCTGCTTCGCTAACGCGGAGGTGCGTCGCCCCACTGTTCAAAAGGAAAAATAAAATGTTCCTATTGAATCAGTGGGTGGCCAGATTAGGATGAGGAGTGGTTTACACTCCTTAAGTCCTTATGTTCCTCCGGGGTGCTTGGCTGGCCCTCTCGGCTGGCCAAACAGTCCTGCGCACTTTGCATCTTCCCCACCAGGCCTGCTTTACCAGCCTGGTAAGGACGTACGAAGCCTCCCATTCCCATTCTGAGCGCTGATCCATGGCTCTCAGACCACTCTTAAAATTGAAAAAAACACTTACCAGGGCCGCATTGTGATTGGCTATGGGAGGTGCTTCCTGTTGCTGCCGGAGACAGGAAGAAGGTGACGGAGGAAGGAGATGGCGGCCCGCCCAGGTAAGTGTTTTTTTTCTCATTTTCAACATTTCCTTCCACCCCGCCCCTTACTCCTGTCCGCTAGCAGCTGCTACTGATGCTGAATCCTGTACAGACAAGCAACTGATGGAAGCAAAGCATCGCTAGAACCGGTTGGGAGGGTAGAACATGGACCCCATGTAGGGAGAGTGACCACCTTTCAAACCATCACTGGAATCAGGCTTTCCTGGTCTTCATCTCGGAATTCATAAAACCTCACATCAAATTGAACAATTTCTCACCTTCTATACGAGTAAGCTTAAAAATTGCACTTTTTAAAACCGTGTTGGCAGGTACAACTGAGCAATTCAAAATTCGATTTATAGCTCTTGGAGAGACAGGCTCCTCCATAAGAAATTTTGGGGAAAACTGGTGAATGCTGCACTTAAATGCATACTGAGTCAGCAACTTAGCTTAAAGTAATTGGATTAAATCAAACTTTTATGTCGGACTTGCACTTTTTCTCCAAAGATTACTTTTATGTGCTCGGGCGGCAGCAACAGTGATTAGAAGATGGTAGGGTTTGACGAAAAAGCAGAGTTAGAAAGAATATACTTCAAACAGGGAAATTATATAACTGTTCTGTGTCCCTGCAAAGGGATAAGTTCTTGGGTGTATTCACTCATATGCAAGGCAAAAAAAAAATATTCTGGTATTCCCTGATTCCTGATTGACCCAGAACCGGCTATATTTCCTGTTTCACCATAAATCATCAGTAAGTATGGTTGCCACCTTGCCAGTATTTTCATATCCAGACTTATAAAACAATTAAAAAGTATTTTTTCCACTTTGTGATATAAATTTAAAACGTCAACTACTTGACAACATCACTTCAAAGTGCTTTGGAGTTGTCTACACATTTCTCAAATAATGTTTGACTCAAACAGAGAGAATTTCCAGGTTGAAAAAGAATGCAGTCATTTTATATTCAAGCAGCAGCTTCTCACACTTTTAGAAGATGATATCGGGAAAGAATGACCAGTATTTGTCTTTAAATAGTGGCAGCCCTATCGATTAGTAGGGTAGATAGTACACTCTTGACACAGAAAGGTTTTGGGGGAAATACTGTACCCCAAAATCTAAGACACCCCAAAATTTTGTACCCAAAAATGTACCTCAGACGGCTCTCCCACAGAATAAATTTGCACGCTAGGGCACACTCAGGAACACCAATTTAACAAAGTAAACAATATATTAAATAAGTGGGATCACTTATTAATTGAGTTCTAGATCAATGAAAAGTTAACCCCTCCTGTGCTCATGACGAGGTCAGCTCGTCATGAGCCACGGCGCTCCGATGCTTATGACGAGACCTCGCCCATTAAATGGAACGCTCGCATGCTGAGCTGATTCCCCTGCTGTGCTGAGCGTTCCATTGAAACGGGTGTGCTCATGACGAGCTCAGCTCGTCATGAGCACCGGAGCGCCGTGGCTCATGACGAGCTGACCTCGTCATGAGTACCGGGACGCTGTGGCGCCCCGCCCACCAGCACAGCGGGGGAAACAGCCCGCAGTGAAGGGGTTAAAGGGGTTTATTACAAACATTTCAAAATCAAGCAGTACAGAATAAATGCCATGAAGTCTCTCAAAATTGAGCAATACAGAGCAGGCAAATCAGGCAGCATCCCTAGTGGAATAGGAAAGCCTTCTCAGAATCTAGCTAACCCACAAATTTAAGGGGTTCTTATACACAATTCTTGCATATCAAATTAGTAACACAGAACAATCATCCTGATTTGTGGAAGAGTATCAATTCTTTAGCAAATCAGAACATAAATAATAAGTGTCATTACAATTTTAAGAAATTATTCAACATCCTCTATGTAATGCCATCTCGAGATGTTTTAGCAAAATATGAAACATTCAACAATGAAACTTTCAGCAGATGAATAGGACTAGTGATCACAGTGGAACCACACCTGAAGAACCTTGAATTTGAAGCAAGTCTTACTTCTTCGAAGTCTACACAATCATAACAGTTAGAATAAACCATTTCATGTCAGCTGAGCCTTGCTCTGAAAAGCCTATGATGAGAGAATGTATGCGAGGGAAGCAGGAATGAGAGACAGAGACGGCATCCATCTTGTCCAAAATGGCATTTCACATGGGAATGTGGCATAACTAAAACACATTAATATACACATATCTACTCATCCTAAGAGGCGTGTTTCAATTGTAATTATGCAAATTAATCATATAGTTATAGCATCTTGTGTGGAAAAAACATTATTAGATGTTGTTATTGACACACAAAATATAAAATTGAAAACCAATTTAAGAAGATCTGTCCCTCACTGTCATTCAGGGAGCTCCATTCTTGGCAAATGAGGTGAAAGAACATTCACAAAGCAAAGAAGTGCTCTTCAATTTGTGAATAAGCATTGGGTGGGCCTATGGGGGCCCTGGGAATGGAGGATGAGGCTGGCCTGCCTCCCCTTTAGAACCAGGCCTGTAGTACACTAAAATGGAGAGGGACCACACTGGGTAACATTTATTGTAAGAAGTGATATAGAGAACATATGAAGGCTCTGAGGTCAACAAGAATGTATCAAGATGGGGAAGAATGGCCATGGCGTCACCAACACATTGCAAGGCTGAGAGAGTGAGGAAAAGTGTGGCTTTGCAGGAGCATGGTGAACAAGAGGAGACAGAGGGAGCACTGTCCCCTTCAATGGTTGGAGATCTTGAGACAGTGTGCGGCCTGACCTGAGTGGGAGGGTAGGGAAAGAAAGCTAGGTCTTCGGCTCATTTGGTGAAAAAGCTAGCAACCGATGCATTGTGTCAGGTTGGTACTCGGAAAGAAGAAGAAAGAGAACCCCATGACTTCCTTCGAGCAGCAGAATGCAAAGGGTGGTGAGAGGAAAGGTACCCCTTAAAGAGGTACATGAATCTTGTAAAGTCATTACATACCTATGTGAGGATGAGTAGGGGTTAAGAAAAGTGCAGCATACAATAGATGAGGTATGCTGTAAAGGGGAATAATGTTATAGAAAAGCTAACTTTGACAGAATCAGGGTTGGGGAGTCTTAAGAGGGTGAATGGGGAGGGGGTGACCTCTGAAAGAAGGTTTAGAAATTTCCTTGCCAGACAACGACAAAAAGAGGGTGAGGGAGAGGAGTGGTCACCCTTAAACAGGGGGAAGATGAAAGCTCATCCAAGTGCCTGAAGAGACAACTTCCCGCGGTCTGGGAGACAGTCGGGTGATAGACAGAGACTTAAGGACAAATGGCCAGATGTAAAAACCACCAATTTGCGATTCGCTAAATACATCGCATTTGTGACGCGCAAATTGGGATGTATAACAGTGTCTCAGACACTGTTAGCGATTTCTAATGGGGTCGCAAATAGCATGCCTCATGAATATTAATGAGGTCCTCGCAATTTGTGACCCCATTATGAATGGCTAGCACGCACAAGGATAGTGGCCTGCTGGGGTCATTAGGCCACCATGTCTGGGACTGCTTTTAAATGAAGCAGTCTTTTATTTTTAAATGCAGCCCGTTTTCCTTAAAAGAAAATGGGATGCATTTAAAAATGAAAAATGAAACTTTTCAGTTTAATTTTTTAAGGGCAGGCAGTGGTCCCTGGGACCACTGCCTGCTCTTAAAAATATTTACTCACATACTCATAAAGGGGAAGTGTCCCCTGCGGACCTCTCCTGTTTGCAAGTGGTTTACCACCTACTTGAAGTAGGTGGTAAACTGCTAATGTTTTGCGACCGCAAATGTGGTAGCAAAACAATTGTACATAGCATGGTGACTTGCTATTATGAAGGGATGCCCCTTCCTAATAGCGGGAGTCACAAATGCTATTTTGCGAGTCAGTGAATCGCAAAATAGCATTTGTACATACCATTACTCTTTTTTGTGGTCACAAACGGAAGAATCTCCTGTTTGCGGCCGAAAAAAAGGGTTGGACATCTTGCCCAAAGTGGACAAGGCTGTCCCAGTAAATAAGATGTGACTGCTCTTGAGTCCCAAGAGTCGTGGCGGGAAACCTGGGAGAAGGGAGGATGTGATAAGGCGAACAATGTATTGGGCACCACACTCATAACTGAAAGCATTGTGCTAACCCCACTGCAAAAATATGAGAATGTATGGTGAGACACCTGTAACAAATACCTGGGGAAGAGAAGAACATGGAGATTAGGAAAAGTGAAAAGAGAAGAGATTGTGACAAAGGGTGACTGACAACTGATCAGAAGAAGACAGAGACTGTTAACCATGTCCAAGGTAAGTGGTTACCCGAAGCCACAACAGTTAACCCTGAGATATTACCAGAAGGCAGAAAAGAACAGCTTCAGGAAACAGAAGACATGGTTTGGGCCTAAAGGGAGAGAAAGGGTCACTTACAGAGGAGGGTGAGGAAATTCAACCAGGCAACATGTACAAGACACTCTTGCAAGTTCAAGCTCAAAATGGGGGTGGTGACACCATCAGTTTCAGTGCAACAGAGTACAATAAGATAATCACCCATGGCTAGGCAGAGGAAGGAGGTATGGGAAAGGGGTTGTGGCAAATACCCATACTCTGATCAGGCTGAACAGAGTAGTGCTGGGGTTGCCAAACCCTCTCAACTTGAAGGTGGCTATGGACAATGTAGAATCTTTGAGCAAAGGTTCTCTATTAACATCCTAGGGACTAAAAGGGTGAACTTGGCCCTTGAACCTAAAGTCAGTCAAACACCAAGAGGCATTGGAGGAAAAAAACAGAGGATGAGATTCAAGAAGTTGGGAGCATTGTGGAAATTTATATTTAGGTGCTGTTACTCATAGGCACTGTACCGTAGAAAGTGTCTGGAGTAATAGGTAAAATGTAAATGTAAATGTATTTCGATTTATATAGCGCACGAATCTCCCAGGGGTCTCAAGGCGCTTGCTTAGGGAACCCGTCCTGGTATTCCCCTGTGAGATACCCTGGTAGGGTATTCACAAGGTGAAAGCCAGGCATCCCGCCGCGAGGGGCTGTAGTGGAGATTAAGCAAGCTATTGCCCAGAGTCGCAGAGTGTGACCCTGTGAGTTGAGTAGGCACCGGAGCGAGAATTGTCGAGTCTGTGGAATTTTTGAGCCTGAGACCTGCTGAGGTGGGGAATCGAACCCTGGTCCACGGCTGATCTCAGCTTCTGGGTCTGCCGCCTCTAACCACTGAGCCACGCTTCTCCACAAGTCGAAGTCAACAAAAGAGACAAGAAAACTCCATCACGGATTCATGGTCATGAACAAGGCCACGGAGGAGATAGGGGAGGAGCAGACATTTCTGGAAAGGTTTCATGATGAGTATATATCTCCCCCTGCCTTATTGACATGGATAATCCAGGCATGTCATGGTCAGGTGTTTTTATTCTATGAAGGGATGCTGCAGCTTGGAGGAATGGCCTCCATCTTTGAGAGCAAGCAATCACAAAGGTAAATTTGGAGGGAAGTTTTATCAACATGAAAACAGCAAGCATTTTTCAGCTTTGGAGTATTTAGCAAATACATAAATGCAAGTGGGAAAGACCTGGACGACGTCTTCATTGAAATATGTATCAAAATTAATCTCATTCTGCCTCATTAAATTGGATTCCGAAGACTAATAATTGTAAAGCTTTCAATAAATGCAAATTTGAATACTGTATTTTACTGTATAAAACTTTATTGTGTGATTACATAAAATCTTTACAAAATATGTTTGAATAGAAATATATTGTTTTAAACATAACCATTTCAGTCCCCCGACAATATTCATAAAGGAAACAGTTGGAGGGGTGCGGACATTACAAAAAGAGAGTTCCAGTCCTGCTGTTGAAACAGTGTAGCATATGGTGCCAGACCAATCCATACATTTGTGTACTGTAGGGAAACAAGGGTCCTCGGGCCCGGAAGGTGCTCCGGAATGCAGAGGGAGAGGCCAAATGGCATACGAAGATAGTGTCAGGGGACACCCATATAGCCAAGGATGTAAGATCGTAAGTCAGGGTTCTCCAATAGCTGTCTTCCAGGTAGAAAGGATGTTATCCCAGATCTTCAATAGATTGTGACATAACAACCAGTGGTGTAAGTGACTCAGAGCCAGAGCCTTCGGACATCTGATCATCGCCAGATATGTTAAAGTCCAAAGAAAGCAAGTATGGGGTCGCTGATAGTCTTTGCAAAGAGGCCGCTGTTGCCACCACCTCTTGTTACTCCTTCTGGCTCTGGGCAATTCTAGGAGGTTCGCCCCTTAGCCCCCATTAATGCAGTCTAGGGACCGTGTCTGAGACCTGTGTTGTGTCCTGTGGGGCACACACGACAGGGGAGAGTGACGGACTGGGGGCAGTGGGGGGTGACACTGTGGCCCTGCGAAATAATCACTCGGACAATGGGGTGCTATGCAGATCGTCTCTCACGCCGTCGCCCAACTGGTATACGTGCGTGCATAGACGCTATTTATTTAACTGGAGTCACGTGGGTGTGACGTGTTCCGTCGGTTGGTCCACCGACTTGAACACTACAACCTGGTTCATTCAGGTAACAGTAGGAGATGGGGAAAGAGAGCAATTAAGTGTCCTTTTGTCTAAGGTTTCCAGCCAGTCCCACGATGCCACTGTGTGAAAAAGTGAGTGTATTGGCCATCCGATATCCGACATTTGTAAGGAATAAAAGAGCATTTTTGAGGCCTACGTCACATAATTTCTTCGTGACTTGGACAAACGAGGCTCTGTGACATTAGACCAGCAGGGTATAGTTTGGAAAGAATATCACTTTTGCATTAGTGTACCAGCTCAGTGCCCTTCTCACTAGCCACTAATAAAATTGCATCTCGGCAGCGATAATTAAGTAGTTTTGACGTCATGGGTCTGGATAGGGCTCTCGCAAGGGAGCGTGTGGTCAGGACTCTATGTGCTCGTTCTATCACAAAATGTGGGGAGAGGGCCTCAGGTGCAAGACCCTGTTTCACCCAGCACCCCAAGAAGGCCACAGGATTGTTTACCTCCGGTAAGCTTACAATACAGATGTTGTTGCTTTGAGAGCATCCTTTCATGTCATCTAGTTTACTTTCATAAATGCAGAATCGTTCCAGGATCGATTTAGTTAGTTTAGTATATTTGGCCGTGTTGTGGGGGTGGGGATTCGTTAGTTTAGTTTGTTTGGCCATGTTGTGGAGGTACAGTTGAAGTTCTTAAATAGTCAGAGTGTTTGTATGAATTCTTTACGCAGGTTTTTGTTGATTTTCCCAGCGTATTGCCAGGTCATTAGTGAAGGGATCAAATTTGGCCTAGAAAGCTTCTCTGGACTCTGCAATGGCTGCCAGAGACCCATCTAGTTTATTCAGTGGGGTGGTTGTCTCTGTGTGTGGTTCCAGCGCTCGGGAGGGTGGTGGGGGGGGGGGGGTCTGCAGTAATTATCATTTGGTCTCTTTTTGTTGAGGTGTTTAGCGGCAGCGGTCAAGGTGTCGGGTTAAGGGATCAGAGAGGTTGTTGCTCCTTGGCTCTCATGCCCATTTTGGGCTGCCCATGTGAAGAAAGTGTGTGATGCACAGCGTGCCCAATGGTGAGGGTAGGGTGAAATCAGAATGAAGTTAGTGCAAAACAGGTAAGTTTGAGACCCACTGTAGTAATCAGGTACCCAAATGTAGGTTTCCTCAAAGATCTTCCCAACTGAGTATGCATCTTCACATCGTCATAACCTCCAGTATAAAGACCCACCAACAGTATATCCTAGAACAAGGATAAACCTCCCATTCTAACGACATCACAAAGCCCAGCTACCATCTTTTCCCACACTTCTCCCCCCGCAGAAAATGTGGAAGGTAAACTAACTCAACGTTTAATACTCATTTAGAAAGAATGGAATTAATAGTGTAACACATAACACAAAAATTGACAACAACAAGAAAAATAACATATGCATTAAATAGAAGGTTGAACCTTACATAAGTTTCCAATGCATTACATTGAAGGTTTGACATTACATACGTTTCCTGTGCTCCATTCCTTTCCATCCTCCAATTTGGCCACAGATCTAGTTCTTCACTACCACCCAATCTCCACACTTCAAATCAACACTTTCACTCTTTTTCTGTTTTCATAATCCATTTTGTTGCTACTTTGAGCTTCAGATGCTCTAGCAAACATACCCTCACAATTAACCTACATCTGTAACCACATTGGAGATTCCTTTGTCACAGGCTCCCTTCCTTAAAGAGCAACAAAAGGGATACCCCTGTCACCAAATGTGGAGTAACTCTATACGCCCATATCATTTTTTGCAATTCTTCTTCCCACACCAACCCATTGGCTAAAGATAGCTGAATGTTATCCATAATAATGCAGTTGACTCTCTCCACTAATCCGTTGGCTTGAGAACGATAGAGTGCAACTCTGTCATGCCTGATACCCAGACCTGCCACAAACTCATACATGGCCAAAGGCACCAGCTGTGCTCTATTATCCATCACCAACCTTCCTCAAAAAATACTCTCTTCAAGAACTCCATCACATTCCTTGTTGTGACACTGTCAAAAGTCTCAACCAAAAACCATTTGCATTTGTAGTCTACACGAACCACAATGAACCTGTCTCTATGACCCAACATTTCAACAGGACCTAAGAAATCAATTGCCAACTTCTCCCAAGGCCTACTGGGAAGTGTCACACATTCTAACGGAGGTTGCCGGATGCTGTTACCACATATAATCCAATCCTTAACCACATCTTCTACTTCTTTATGCATACTAGGCCACCAAAAAGATTGCCTCAACCTCCTTTTCATCAAACTTCTCCCCAAATGTCGTTCATGCACAATTCTAATGAACCTCACTCTCCATGCTCTGGGAGGAATCATGCAATTATACCTCAATACTTTGTCTCTCAGAATATTCAGTTCTTCCCTTACAACAGAATACTGGCTTAAGCTTTAACTCAAAGTACTTTCGGAACACCAACCCTTGCTCATTAGAACATTCAAATCCCTGTATTCACCATCTCCAAGTATTACATTTCTCCATTACTCTTGACTTAAGGCAAGCTCACCATCCACAGTCGGTTCAACCACCTCTGTACAAGAAACATTAGAAATATCTTCGTCTTCAACCACCGGCTTACGTGCTAGGCCATCAGCTCCCTCATTCTTCCTTCCAAAAACGAACTCTACAGTAAAATTAAGGTCCATTCCAGTCAATAACCGTCTAGAAATTCGAGGTGTCACACTGCCTTCAAGTCCTCTGGCACACCTAAAGATATGCAGTAAAGGCTTATCAATCAATCAATCAATCAATCAATCAATCAATCAATCAACCAGGGGACAGTAAAGTGTGTTACTCACCCGTGAGGGTCTCAAGGTGCAGGGGAGGCTTATGGTCAGACTTAAGTACAAAAGTCAACCCCCACAAATAATACCTAAAGTGGTTCATGCCCCAGCAACAGGCCAATGCTTCTTTCTCAATTGCTGAGAATAAACGTTCCGTCCTTTGCAACCGCGGTGATGCAAATCCTATAACTTTGTCCTCACCTTCCACCTTCTGAATTAAAACTGCTCCAAGACTTGCATTACTGGCATCGGTAGACACAATGGTCTTCTTATTAACATCAAAATTCCCCAACGTAGGTGCATGTGCAAGTGATTGCTTGATATTATTGAACACAGACCCCCATCCAAATGCCACCCCTTCCTTCAATAAGGCTCTCATGGGTTCCACCACGTCAGCAAAGTTGGAACAATATTCCGCTAGCCCCAAAAAGGACTTACTACTCCTTTTCACTAGGTTGAGGGGCATCCTCCATGGCTTTCATTTTACTCTTTTTCGGTCTTATACCTTTTTCAGATATTTCATGGCCTAAGTAACTCACCACCTGTCTTCGCAGGTGACATTTTTCCTTCTTCAGGGTTAAACCATGTTCACCAATCCTTTTTAACACCTCATTCAATAACATATTCTGATCCTCCCCCACCATAACGTCATCCTGGAAGCACAACACGTTTTGCATACCCTTGAAAATATGGTGTATTATTCTTTGATCCTAGGGACTAAAAGGGTGAACTTGGCCCTTGAACCTAAAGTCAGTCAAACACCAAGAGGCATTGGAGGAAAAAAACAGAGGATGAGATTCAAGAAGTTGGGAGCATTGTGGAAATTTATATTTAGGTGCTGTTACTCATAGGCACTGTACCGTAGAAAGTGTCTGGAGTAATAGGTAAAATGTAAATGTAAATGTATTTCGATTTATATAGCGCACAAATCACCCAGGGGTCTCAAGGTGCTTGCTTAGGGAACCCGTCCTGGTATTCCCCTGTGAGATACCCTGGTAGGGTATTCACAAGGTGAAAGCCAGGCATCCCGCCGCGAGGGGTCGTAGTGGAGATTAAGCAAGCTATTGCCCAGAGTCGCAGAATGTGACCCCGTGAGTCGAGTAGGCACCGGAGCGAGAATTGTCGAGTCCGTGGAATTTTTGAGCCTGAGACCTGCTGAGGCGGGGAATCGAACCCTGGTCCATGGCTGATCTCAGCTTCTGGGTCTGCCGCCTCTAACCACTGAGCCACGCTTCTCCACAAGTCGAAGTCAACAAAAGAGACAAGAAAACTCCATCACGGATTCATGGTCATGAACAAGGCCACGGAGGAGATAGGGGAGGAGCAGACATTTCTGGAAAGGTTTCATGATGAGTATATATCTCCCCCTGCCTTATTGACATGGATAATCCAGGCATGTCATGGTCAGGTGTTTTTATTCTATGAAGGGATGCTGCAGCTTGGAGGAATGGCCTCCATCTTTGAGAGCAAGCAATCACAAAGGTAAATTTGGAGGGAAGTTTTATCAACATGAAAACAGCAAGCATTTTTCAGCTTTGGAGTATTTAGCAAATACATAAATGCAAGTGGGAAAGACCTGGACGACGTCTTCATTGAAATATGTATCAAAATTAATCTCATTCTGCCTCATTAAATTGGATTCCGAAGACTAATAATTGTAAAGCTTTCAATAAATGCAAATTTGAATACTGTATTTTACTGTATAAAACTTTATTGTGTGATTACATAAAATCTTTACAAAATATGTTTGAATAGAAATATATTGTTTTAAACATAACCATTTCAGTCCCCCGACAATATTCATAAAGGAAACAGTTGGAGGGGTGCGGACATTACAAAAAGAGAGTTCCAGTCCTGCTGTTGAAACAGTGTAGCATATGGTGCCAGACCAATCCATACATTTGTGTACTGTAGGGAAACAAGGGTCCTCGGGCCCGGAAGGTGCTCCGGAATGCAGAGGGAGAGGCCAAATGGCATACGAAGATAGTGTCAGGGGACACCCATATAGCCAAGGATGTAAGATCGTAAGTCAGGGTTCTCCAATAGCTGTCTTCCAGGTAGAAAGGATGTTATCCCAGATCTTCAATAGATTGTGACATAACAACCAGTGGTGTAAGTGACTCAGAGCAAGAGCCTTCGGACATCTGATCATCGCCAGATATGTTAAAGTCCAAAGAAAGCAAGTATGGGGTCGCTGATAGTCTTTGCAAAGAGGCCGCTGTTGCCACCACCTCTTGTTACTCCTTCTGGCTCTGGGCAATTCTAGGAGGTTCGCCCCTTAGCCCCCATTAATGCAGTCTAGGGACCGTGTCTGAGACCTGTGTTGTGTCCTGTGGGGCACACACGACAGGGGAGAGTGACGGACTGGGGGCAGTGGGGGGTGACACTGTGGCCCTGCGAAATAATCACTCGGACAATGGGGTGCTATGCAGATCGTCTCTCACGCCGTCGCCCAACTGGTATACGTGCGTGCATAGACGCTATTTATTTAACTGGAGTCACGTGGGTGTGACGTGTTCCGTCGGTTGGTCCACCGACTTGAACACTACAACCTGGTTCATTCAGGTAACAGTAGGAGATGGGGAAAGAGAGCAATTAAGTGTCCTTTTGTCTAAGGTTTCCAGCCAGTCCCACGATGCCACTGTGTGAAAAAGTGAGTGTATTGGCCATCCGATATCCGACATTTGTAAGGAATAAAAGAGCATTTTTGAGGCCTACGTCACATAATTTCTTCGTGACTTGGACAAACGAGGCTCTGTGACATTAGACCAGCAGGGTATAGTTTGGAAAGAATATCACTTTTGCATTAGTGTACCAGCTCAGTGCCCTTCTCACTAGCCACTAATAAAATTGCATCTCGGCAGCGATAATTAAGTAGTTTTGACGTCATGGGTCTGGATAGGGCTCTCGCAAGGGAGCGTGTGGTCAGGACTCTATGTGCTCGTTCTATCACAAAATGTGGGGAGAGGGCCTCAGGTGCAAGACCCTGTTTCACCCAGCACCCCAAGAAGGCCACAGGATTGTTTACCTCCGGTAAGCTTACAATACAGATGTTGTTGCTTTGAGAGCATCCTTTCATGTCATCTAGTTTACTTTCATAAATGCAGAATCGTTCCAGGATCGATTTAGTTAGTTTAGTATATTTGGCCGTGTTGTGGGGGTGGGGATTCGTTAGTTTAGTTTGTTTGGCCATGTTGTGGAGGTACAGTTGAAGTTCTTAAATAGTCAGAGTGTTTGTATGAATTCTTTACGCAGGTTTTTGTTGATTTTCCCAGCGTATTGCCAGGTCATTAGTGAAGGGATCAAATTTGGCCTAGAAAGCTTCTCTGGACTCTGCAATGGCTGCCAGAGACCCATCTAGTTTATTCAGTGGGGTGGTTGTCTCTGTGTGTGGTTCCAGCGCTCGGGAGGGTGGTGGGGGGGGGGGGTCTGCAGTAATTATCATTTGGTCTCTTTTTGTTGAGGTGTTTAGCGGCAGCGGTCAAGGTGTCGGGTTAAGGGATCAGAGAGGTTGTTGCTCCTTGGCTCTCATGCCCATTTTGGGCTGCCCATGTGAAGAAAGTGTGTGATGCACAGCGTGCCCAATGGTGAGGGTAGGGTGAAATCAGAATGAAGTTAGTGCAAAACAGGTAAGTTTGAGACCCACTGTAGTAATCAGGTACCCAAATGTAGGTTTCCTCAAAGATCTTCCCAACTGAGTATGCATCTTCACATCGTCATAACCTCCAGTATAAAGACCCACCAACAGTATATCCTAGAACAAGGATAAACCTCCCATTCTAACGACATCACAAAGCCCAGGTACCATCTTTTCCCACACTTCTCCCCCCGCAGAAAATGTGGAAGGTAAACTAACTCAACGTTTAATACTCATTTAGAAAGAATGGAATTAATAGTGTAACACATAACACAAAAATTGACAACAACAAGAAAAATAACATATGCATTAAATAGAAGGTTGAACCTTACATAAGTTTCCAATGCATTACATTGAAGGTTTGACATTACATACGTTTCCTGTGCTCCATTCCTTTCCATCCTCCAATTTGGCCACAGATCTAGTTCTTCACTACCACCCAATCTCCACACTTCAAATCAACACTTTCACTCTTTTTCTGTTTTCATAATCCATTTTGTTGCTACTTTGAGCTTCAGATGCTCTAGCAAACATACCCTCACAATTAACCTACATCTGTAACCACATTGGAGATTCCTTTGTCACAGGCTCCCTTCCTTAAAGAGCAACAAAAGGGATACCCATGTCACCAAATGTGGAGTAACTCTATACGCCCATATCATTTTTTGCAATTCTTCTTCCCACACCAACCCATTGGCTAAAGATAGCTGAATGTTATCCATAATAATGCAGTTGACTCTCTCCACTAATCCGTTGGCTTGAGAACGATAGAGTGCAACTCTGTCATGCCTGATACCCAGACCTGCCACAAACTCATACATGGCCAAAGGCACCAGCTGTGCTCTATTATCCATCACCAACCTTCCTCAAAAAATACTCTCTTCAAGAACTCCATCACATTCCTTGTTGTGACACTGTCAAAAGTCTCAACCAAAAACCATTTGCATTTGTAGTCTACACGAACCACAATGAACCTGTCTCTATGACCCAACATTTCAACAGGACCTAAGAAATCAATTGCCAACTTCTCCCAAGGCCTACTGGGAAGTGTCACACATTCTAACGGAGGTTGCCGGATGCTGTTACCACATATAATCCAATCCTTAACCACATCTTCTACTTCTTTATGCATACTAGGCCACCAAAAAGATTGCCTCAACCTCCTTTTCATCAAACTTCTCCCCAAATGTCGTTCATGCACAATTCTAATGAACCTCACTCTCCATGCTCTGGGAGGAATCATGCAATTATACCTCAATACTTTGTCTCTCAGAATATTCAGTTCTTCCCTTACAACAGAATACTGGCTTAAGCTTTAACTCAAAGTACTTTCGGAACACCAACCCTTGCTCATTAGAACATTCAAATCCCTGTATTCACCATCTCCAAGTATTACATTTCTCCATTACTCTTGACTTAAGGCAAGCTCACCATCCACAGTCGGTTCAACCACCTCTGTACAAGAAACATTAGAAATATCTTCGTCTTCAACCACCGGCTTACGTGCTAGGCCATCAGCTCCCTCATTCTTCCTTCCAAAAACGAACTCTACAGTAAAATTAAGGTCCATTCCAGTCAATAACCGTCTAGAAATTCGAGGTGTCACACTGCCTTCAAGTCCTCTGGCACACCTAAAGATATGCAGTAAAGGCTTATCAATCAATCAATCAATCAATCAATCAATCAATCAACCAGGGGACAGTAAAGTGTGTTACTCACCCGTGAGGGTCTCAAGGTGCAGGGGAGGCTTATGGTCAGACTTAAGTACAAAAGTCAACCCCCACAAATAATACCTAAAGTGGTTCATGCCCCAGCAACAGGCCAATGCTTCTTTCTCAATTGCTGAGAATAAACGTTCCGTCCTTTGCAACCGCGGTGATGCAAATCCTATAACTTTGTCCTCACCTTCCACCTTCTGAATTAAAACTGCTCCAAGACTTGCATTACTGGCATCGGTAGACACAATGGTCTTCTTATTAACATCAAAATTCCCCAACGTAGGTGCATGTGCAAGTGATTGCTTGATATTATTGAACACAGACCCCCATCCAAATGCCACCCCTTCCTTCAATAAGGCTCTCATGGGTTCCACCACGTCAGCAAAGTTGGAACAATATTCCGCTAGCCCCAAAAAGGACTTACTACTCCTTTTCACTAGGTTGAGGGGCATCCTCCATGGCTTTCATTTTACTCTTTTTCGGTCTTATACCTTTTTCAGATATTTCATGGCCTAAGTAACTTACCACCTGTCTTCGCAGGTGACATTTTTCCTTCTTCAGGGTTAAACCATGTTCACCAATCCTTTTTAACACCTCATTCAATAACATATTCTGATCCTCCCCCACCATAACGTCATCCTGGAAGCACAACACGTTTTGCATACCCTTGAAAATATGGTGTATTATTCTTTGGAAGACTGCTGAGGCTGACGCCAAGCCAAACATCATCCTACAATAACGATAAGCACCCAGGGGGGGTCACAAACGATGGTTTAGGATGCAAATTTACTTGGTGATATGCTGCCAATATTTCTAATATACTGAATACCTTTCCCCCTCCCATTCCACTCAATATTTCTGCGATAGTAGGCAATGGTTGATGGTCAACCCATATATTTTTGTTTAGATCGTGCAGATTAATGCAAAAGCCAATCTTATTCCCCTCCTTAGGAGCAACTACAATAGGACGATTCTATAGGCTCGATAATCTTTTAACTCAACAATTTTTCCAATCCTAGTTGAAGTTGCACTCTCATAAGAAGGGGTACAGGTCTCACCTTATGTACAGTATGAATGGCGTTCTTTTTCAGAATTAATTGGTGAGTAAATCTTTTCAATAACCCCAACCTGTCAGAAAACACATGTTAAAATGACATTACTAACTTCCTACCCCAATCTGATTCAATATCAAGTCTAAGCAAAGTGTTTTCGTTCACCGGTTCAACATGCATTACCGGCTCTACAGCATTGGTATCAAGAAGGATGTTCAAATCTTTCTAGTATCACCATTGTAAAAGATTTGAGCCTTCTCCTGTAACGTACACTCTTCCATGGACACCATTTTGCTTAAACTGAATATCCATCCACCTCATACCCATGATATTGATCTTCCTACCACCATATGCCACCGCTTAGACATCCGCACACATCATTAATCGACTCTTAACATCATCAACGTACATGTCTTTAGAAATTAAAGTGAACAAGCTTCCTGAGTCTGCCAAGACTTTTACTTGAACAGTCCCCAAGGTGATATTACAATATGGTTTTCCTAATAGCCTGTAGCTTTCCACCATTAGAATTGACATGTTGTCGTTCTCTACAACTACAGAATTTTTGATTTAATTTATTATCACTATAATTTCTTCTTGGAGTTCCTCTGAACTCTCTACAACTTTCACACTAGTGTCTTGTATTTTCCCTTTTGACCTACAGACCTTAGCCAAATTACCTATTCTCCCACAGGCCCTACATGTGACATTCCTTGCACCACATGTCAGACTGGGACACCCACATCTGTAACAAGTTATTTTCCTCTTATCCTCCGTTCAAGCAGATACAGCACGGTTTTGTAGAATATTTTGTCTCTGCATAATGCTATACTCTTCATAGTACTGTCCAGCACCGTGTAACAGTACTTCTCCAGGGGTGGAGGTTACTTAATAGTCTCTGCCCCCTGCGGAGAGTAGGTGGGCGCTTGTCGCCAAAATCTGTAGTAAGCAGGTACATAAATGTAGGTTTTTTCAAAGATCTTCTTTATTGAGTATGCATCTTCACATCTTCATAACCTCCAGCATAAAGACCCTCCAGCAGTATTTCCTAAAACCTGGATAAACCTCCCATTCTGATAACATCACAAAGCCAAGCGACCATCTTGCACCACAGCGCATTCCCACACTCACAACACCCATGTATCATTTGTATAATCATACATGGAGGCATGGGAACTCTCACCGTATTTAGTCAGGTTTTGCCCCACTGGTATCCTCAGTCAATCAGCAGGCTGGTTACTGGTGAGGCATAAAGTATTAGGGTCGAGTGCAGCTGGTCCGTACCAATATCGCGATAGGGTTATCAAGAAAAGGGGCAAGATGTGAAGATGTGAGGTTGAATAGTGAGCACCTTTATGAGGTTCCTCTGTGATCTTGGAAAAGGACAGAAAGACGCAGGCTGCCTCCTCCGCAAGGCAACAAATGCAGATAAACCAGGTATGTAAGCTTACCTGGTCCCACCCATCCAGCACAGTCCACAGCTGGAGCATGGTCCCCTGTCGGCAGGCTATGTGTGTAGGTTTGGTTCAGGCATATGGCTTAATGCTGCAACTGCGGGTGGTTCAAGCCAATCAAGTCAGGTCAGAGGTCTTGTTCATCTCCCTCAGAGATCCAACAGGGCCAGCGGCAGAAAAAGTGAGCTGGTCACAGCACATAAGCAGGCACTGCCAGCAGCAGACACCGATGCCTCTTGGCTCGTTTCCTTGGCTTGTGCAGCCCGATCAGGGGCTCCTGCCAGGGGCAAAGTCATTCCCCGAAGGCAGATGATCCCCATTGAAGCTCCCCAGGTAGGCTGTCTCTCCCTTGCCATGCGAGGCCAATAGTGCAAGTAGAGCATGAACAGGCCTCCAGTTGGGTGTCCCCAGGCTGAGGCCCCGATGTCGCCATGCACTGCCCTCCAGCTCACCTGCTCACCTGGGTCTTCCTGGCAGTGTGCAGCTTTCAAGTGGGTGCTCCTGGTTGTCCCCTAGTGGTTCCTCGCATCTAAGGCTCAGTTGGGGGCTTAAAAACAAAAAGGTGGAAGGTGAAGAGAAGTAGGATCCGGGAGCCTCTCATCTCACATCTGGCATGATCTGCAGTCACTAACTTTGTAACTTGCTCCTCAACTATGGCCAGGTTTAAGAGTTTTACTTCTCTCCCTCCCCACACATCCCTTGAGAATAAAGGTGCACACTTTACATACCTGCGTTCTGTTTATATCCCCACATGCTTCTGCTAGCTGCTATGTACAATGTTAAGCTCCTTCTGCATAAATCAGTTAAAGCGGAAATTGGGAGTGAGATACTATGACGAAAACAGGCTGCGCAGCAGCAGAGGTTAGTTAGATTTTTTTGTGTACGAAAAGGAAATCCTCTGGAGGCGAAGGTTTTGTTGACTAACATAAGTGCACACAAACTGTCGGCTACACCTACAACCAGATCCCATGGGGAAAGTGAGATAGGGTTGGTCGAGAAACCTAAGCCAGTTGGACAATGACAAATGGAGGGTGGCAGTAGCGGCCCCTAGGAAGGCTGTGATAGCCTCACAATTCTGCCTCTTTCAACTTAAAATGCTCCACCGCACTTAACTCATTCTGACACGACTCTCATGTATGGGTCTCATTAGTTTCGGACACTGCTTGCGCTGCAGCAATGACACTAGGGATTTGTTGCACACATTTTGGGGATGCATCGCGCTATCACACTTTTGGGACCCAGTGGTGGGGACCTTGGGAACTGTGTTGGGTTGGGGGGGTCCCCAGGGAGCTGAAACTGGTCATGCTGCATGTCGCAGATGATGTGGGGGCAACAGATATCAAAAGGCATTACAATGGCTGGGCCTGATAGTGGGCAAGAGAGATATTAAGAGCGAGAGGAAAAGAGTCAATGCCCCCTCTAGAGAGGGCTGGGCTAAGGGCATGGATTTCTATATAGGCCCGGAGTGCCCAATTTATCAAGCTAGAGGTTGTGCTCATAAACGTGTTAAATTATGGAAGTACTTGGCCGATCATAGAGGGATTCAGATAGAACCCTGCCCACGTTCCTTGACAAAGAGTTGCGCTCCTGGGAACCTGTGTCGGGTTGAGTTTAGGGAGGGGGATGTCTTGATTCCTTGGCTCGCGACTGCCCCTTGGTTTGCTGTGGCCAGCATGGATACATTTTGTGACCTATGGGATATGTGTACACCACTACAGATCGATGTGTGGAACAATAATGCCAATGTAGTTTCATCTTCTGTAAGCTGTATGCCAGGCTTGGCTTTTGTCTTCCTTTGTTTTATGCAAATTCCAATAAAAAGTTGTTTACATTTTTTTTTTTAAATCAAGCTCTGATTCACACACAAAAAAGAAGCGCAATATGAGGCATAGACTGTGGTCAGTTGACCTAAGGCTGACCATAGTAAATGAGCAGCCATTGATCAAACAATTCTAAAGTCCTGGGATTTTATGCCCATTGGTATCACTGACATTATCACTCTCAGAAGGCACGTGTACATTTTTATCCTTGACAAAAACTAGGATTGCATTGCCATTTAAATACTCTGCAAGTATTTTTACTGGTGTGATACTACATGGCAGTACGGATACTTACTAAGGTACTGTGGTATCTTCCGCGGGGGGAAGACTTAACTAAACCTGTGACACCTCTGTCCCTACGATCGCCTTGGCAAGCGCCGAGGTGACATCACTTAGAATGTCACCGCCGAGAGCGTTCCAAGGCGAGCGCCCGTGAGCGGTCTGCGGGGCGTGTTGAGAGCCAGTCAGCTGTGGCTGGGGTCCGTTGTTGATTACTTATGAAATCAATCAATCAATCAATCAATCAGGTCATTTGTAGAGCGCACTACTCACCCGTAGGGTCTCAAGGTGCTGGGAGGGGGGGGGTGCCGCTACTGCTCGAACAGCCAGGTCTTGAGCTTCTTCCTGAAGGAGAGGTGGTCTTGGGTCAGGCGCAGATTGGTCGGAAGTGAGTTCCAGGTCTTGGCGGCCAGGTAGGAGAAGGATCTTCCTCCTGTTGTCGCTCTTCGGATGCGGGGGACGGCGGCGAGGGCGTGGTTGGTTGATCTGAGGAGGCGCTTGGGAGTGTAGAAGTTGATCCGGTTGTTGAGGTAGCTCGGGCCTTGGTCGTGTAGGGCTTTGTGCGCGTGGGTGAGGAGCCGGAAGGTGATTCTCTTGTTGACCGGGAGCCAGTGCAGGTCTCTCAGGTGTCCGGAGATGTGGCTGCGTCGGGGGATGTCGAGGATGAGTCTCGCCGAGGCGTTCTGGATCCGCTGGAGTCTCTTCTGGAGTTTGGCAGTGGTTCCGGCGTAGAGGGCGTTGCCGTAGTCCAGTCGGCTGGTGACGAGGGCTTGGGTGACCGTCTTCCTCGTCTCGGTGGGGATCCACCGGAAGATCTTACGTAGCATGCGCAGGATGTTGAAGCATGACGAGGAGACGGCGTTGACTTGTCTGGTCATGGAGAGGGAGGAGTCCAGGATGAAGCCCAGGTTGCGTGCGTGGTCCGTCGGTTTGGGTGCGGTGCCCAGGGCGGGGGGCCACCAGGAGTCGTCCCAGGCGGAGGGCGTGGAGCCCAGGATGAGGACCTCCGTCTTGTCTGAGTTCAGTTTCAGGCGGCTGGTCGTCATCCATTCGGCTACGTCTCTCATCCCTTCGTGCAGGTTGGCTCTGGCGGTGGCGGGGTCGTTGGTCAGGGAGAGGATCAGCTGGGTGTCGTCGGCGTAGGAGATGATGTTCAGGTTGTGTTGGCGTGCGATGGCCGCGAGGGGGCTCATGTAGATGTTGAAGAGGGTTGGGCTCAGCGAGGATCCTTGGGGTACGCCGCAGATGACTTTGGTGGCCTCTGACTTGTACGGTGGTAGGCGGACTCTTTGTGTTCTTCCGTCGAGGAAGGAGGTGATCCAGTCCAGTGCCTTCTCCTGGATTCCGATGTTGCTGAGGCGCTGTACTAGGGTGCGGTGGCAGACAGTGTCGAAAGCCGCGGAGAGGTCCAGGAGGATGAGGGCCGCTGTTTCTCCGTTGTCCATCAGAGTTCGAAGGTCGTCGGTGGCGGCGATGAGGGCGGTCTCGGTGCTGTGGTTCGCTCGGAAGCCGGACTGTGATGGGTCGAGGGATCCATTCGTCTCGAGGAAGGCGGCCAGCTGTTTGTTGACGGTCTTCTCGATGACTTTGGCCGGGAACGGGAGGAGCGAGATGGGACGGTAGTTCTTGAGGTCGGTGGGGTCTGCTGTGGGTTTCTTGAGGAGAGCGCTGAGTTCGGCGTGCTTCCAGCTCTCAGGGAAGGTGGCGGAGTCGAAGGAGGTGTTGATGATGTCCCGCAGGTGGGGTGCGAGGACAGCGTCGGCTTTGTTGAAGACGTGGTGAGGGCAGGGGTCAGTCGGAGATCCGGAATGGATGGAGTTCATGGTGCGGATGGTGTCTTCGGTGCTGATCGGGGTCCAGGTGCGGAGGGTGGTGGTGGGTGGCGTCGTTGCGGTTGTGGCTTGCGTTGGTTGGTTGTTGAAGCTGTTGTGTATGTCCGTGATCTTGTTGTGGAAGTAGGACGCGAGGGAGTTGCAGAGGTCTTGCGACGGGGTGATGTCGTTGTTTCCGGCGTTGGGGTTGGAGAGCTCTTTCACGATGTTGAAGAGTTCCTTGCAGTTGTGTGCGTTGTTGTCCAGCCGGTCCTTGTATGCATTTTTCTTGGTGGCGCGGATCAGTTGGTGGTGTTTCCGGGTGGCGAGCTTGAGGGTGGTCATGTTGTCCGTCGTTGGTTCCCTTCTCCAGGCTTTCTCGAGGGCTCGACAGTTCTTCTTGGAGCACTTGAGTTCGTCGGTGAACCATGGTGTTTTTCTGCTGCAGGATCTGCTGGGCGGGGTCCTCAGAGGGGCGAGTTCGTCCGCGCAGTTGCTGATCCACTTCGTGAGGTTGTCGGCGGCCTGGCTGGGGTTCGCTGAGTTGGCGGGAGGGTGCTGGCTCAGGGAGGCGGTGAGCTGGTCGGCTGTGATCTTGTTCCAGCTTCTTCGAGCAACCTGTTGCTGGAGGTGGTGGATCGTCGTTCTTCTGAAGGTGAAGTGGACGCAGCTGTGGTCCGTCCAGTGGAGTCCTGTTGCGTGGCTGAAGGTGACGTCTTTGCTGGATGAGAAGACGGCGTCGAGTGTGTGTCCGGCGAGGTGGGTGGGGGTGGTCACCAGTTGCTTGAGTCCGAGGTTGTCGAGGTTGTCGAGCAGGGTGATGGTGTTGCGGTCGTTGTTGTTCTCCAGGTGGAAGTTGAGGTCCCCCAGGAGGATGTAGTCGGCGGAGGGGAGAGCGTGCGGGCTGACGAAGTCGGCGATGTCCTCGCTGAATCGTGTGCGTGGTCCCGGGGGTCGGTAGATCAGGGTGCCTCTGAGGGTGGTCTTCGGGTTGGTGTGGATCTGGAAGTGCAGGTGTTCAGCGGTGGTGAGGGTGTCATCGGTGTTGGTAGTGATGCGGATGGTGTCTCTGTGGATGATGGCGATGCCTCCTCCGGTCTGGTTGTCGCGGTCCCTCCGGGTGATCTTGTAGCCCTCTGGGATGGCGATGGCGATGTCAGGGGCTGAGGAGGCGTTCATCCACCTTAATAAAGCTGTTTGGACAACTCTTACATCGGCGTCTTCCTCCGTTATTCAGATGTTACACTGGCGACGAGGACAAACGGGACTATATACAACAACTTTGACCCCAACACGCTATTGAAGTTGGAAAAACGCTAGAAGAAATCAGCAGAAGGTTGTAATTCTAAGCCCACATACCCATTGGTGAAACTTACCGAGTGAAGACAAGCAGATGCTGGTGCCATTGTCGTCGCTGTCAAACATGGGAACATGGGAAGTCCAAACTCTCACCGCTGTGTCCGTGGAGCTGCAGACAGGTGCGGAGGTTGGTGTTGACACCTTGGGCAGTTACCATTGTAGCAGAGCGGGTCAGGACCTGGACAAGTGACGGACAGTACTCGCATTTTCCAATGAGTGTGGCGGAGGGCTAATGAGGGTGCTCTCTCTCCCAGCGGACAGCGGTGCAGAAAACATGTGTGTCAGACCGCAAAGCCGCGAAGTGTGTGACACCAAAATTTGAGGAGCACACGGCGGAAAACACTTGGTGAGGCAGTTGAATCTCTGCGAGGTGCAAGACAGTGGCACTTAGCAGCGGTCGTGTGCTGGCGTGAGTGAAGTGCCGCTGGTGTTTGTCACCGTCCGTATCCACAAGAGACTGTGGGGGGCTCTGTGGAACACCTCCGGGAGGTCTAGGCGGGACAGAGTGATTGACAGGAGCCCGTGTGTAACACCTCATAAGAAACAGGCGAGTGCAGCGACAATGGTGCGGTTTTGAGGAAGAATAAAGCGAATTGGGAACATTTAACCTCACATCAGTTAAGGTAGCCTGATGAGGCTGGAACTGCGACTTCACTGTCTTTTGGTAGTTCCTGTCACATGAGGGAAAAGGAACTTTGGTGAAAGACAGCGCCATCAAGTGGGCTCCAGGGAGAACACATCTACACCTGCCACCATGTATGAAGAACTGTTTCTTTGAAGAAAAAGGGAACTAAACTCCACATAGGGTTCTGATATCCAAGTGAAAACACAATAGAGTGTTTTGTTTTCTTTAAAAAAAATAATAATTATACATTTCAAAGTGTGTTATTGTGCTGATAATAGTGATTGTGATAGAAACGCAAATTTTAGTAGGGCAAACATGCAAAATGTAACGCCCCCTCCTTTCTTCTTACCAAGTCCGGGGAAACCTGCTATTAAGTGGAACAAATGGAAGAAGGTCTTTCTGAACTATGCAGTTGTGTGTGGACCCAATTTAAGCCTGGAAAGGAAAGTAGCATTGTTGTCGTATTATATGGGGGCGGAAGGAGAGGAGGTGTTAGAACATCTCCTAGAGCTGAGTGCACATGAAGCAAGGGGATTGAATGATTTCGAAATTAGTCTAAAAAAATTAGATCTATATTACCTTCCTAAAACTAGCACTATTATGGAACAGTACCATTTTGGGAAAAGAGGGCAGAAGGAAGGGGAATCGATAGAAGATTTCGTCTCAGATCTACGCAAACTGGCTGCCACGTACAAGTTTGGGGGTGCGTGTGAGGAAAGGATCATAGACCAGTTTGTGTTAACATGCAGGACTGAGCGTGTGCGTGAGGAGTTGTGGTTAAAAGATGATCCATCACTAAGGAAGGTGCTCATAGTGGCCAAGCAAGTAGAACACATGATGCAGTGTGTTAGCGAAATCAAGCAAGACAACGAGAGCACGGTTAAAGTGAGTGAAGTGGCGGCAGAAGGCGAAGGTGTGTTGGCAGTTAAAGAGCAGAAAAATGGGCAGAAAGAACATAAAGAGAGCAAAGGGGGATGGATTTTCAAGGGCAACTGCTATAGGTGCGGCAAGCAAGGACATATGGCGAGTGACAAAGATTGTCCTGCGTTAAAATGCACATGCAGTAAGTGTGGCAGGAAGGGTCATTTCAGACAGTACTGCAGGAGTGGTCAGGGATACAAGAAGCAAGGGAAGGATAACACTGCACGGGTGTGTGATGAAATAGTCCTGCATGTGCAAAGCGGACAGGTTAGCAATCCTAAAGACATAATAAAGGTTGAAGAGACAGGGTTGGAGGCTATGTTTGACTCTTGTTCTAAGATAACAATCATTAATGCCAAAGAATTTGAAAGGGTGGCCAAAGTAAAACTCAAATTGAGTAAAATGGATGTCAGGCCGGGGGGCTATGGTGGACAACCTATCAACATGAAAGGTTATTTCTGGGGCACTGTAGGCTACAAGGAAAGATTGACGGTCTCTTAGATTTATGTATCACTAGAAGGGGACAACCTACTTGGGTGGCAAGCACAAAAAGAACTAGGAGTATACCTCAAACCCAACAAAACCCCACAGATTTTGGTGCAAGAGGTAGGTGAGACTTGGGGTAGCATTGAAGAAGAGTTCAAGGAAGTGTTCAGTGGGGAACTAGGGTGCCTAAAAACCTACTCCCACAAAATAAACTTGAAGGAGAACGCAGTGCCAGTAGTAGCAAGAGTAAGAAACCTCCCCACAGCAATCCAAGAGGCAGTCAGAGCTGAACTAGAGAAACTGTGCAACCTAGAAGTAATAGAACCTGTGGAGGCAACGGAGTGGCTGGCGCCGATCGTCGCAGCAAGAAAGAAAGATGGTTCAGTCCGTTTATGCATCGATCTCAGGGCACTGAACAAACAGGTTGTGGTCGACAAATTCACGCTGTCCAACATCACGAAGATGATGAGCATGTTGGAAGGAGCGAAAGTATTCTCGACATTAGATCTAACCTCAACCTACTTCCAAATAAGGCTTCATTAAGATTCACAGGAACTCACGGCGTTCGTTACACCAATGGGAGCTTTCAAATTCAAGAGAATGCCGTTCGGTCTAGTCTCGGCCGCAGCGGTATTCCAAAGAATTATGGGCAGTATTCTTAGAGGCATCCCTGGTGTATTGTGCTATCAAGACGATGTGCTGGTCTTTGGCGAGGACAACAGGCAACATGATACAAGATTGAGACAGGTGCTGGCGAGATTCAGAGAGCAGGGACTCACAGTGAAGAAAGAAAAATGCAGGATTGGATGTAGAGAGTTAGACTTCTTGGGACACAAGGTAACACCGGGCGGAATTCGGCCCAAAGCTGAACTCCAGAACACCATAATCATCTTGGTTCCACCAAAGAACAAGGAAGAAATAAAATCATTCATGGGAATGCTGGAGTTCTACAGCTAGTTTGTGCAGAATCTCGCAGGCAGGACCTATGCCATACGCCAATTGCTCATGAAGGACATGGTGTTCAATTGGGATGAAGAGTGCCAAAAGGAATTCGAAGACGTGAGGAAAGCACTAGCGGAGGCCCCAAGCCTCAAAGCGTTCATACCGAACAGGAAGACGGTGGTGACAACAGATGCGAGTTCTAAAGGACTCGGGCAGTTCTCACACAAATGCGAGAGAGTGGTGAGGAGACCATAGCCTTTGCATCGAGATCCCTTCGGAAGTCCTGGCTTGTTGAGAGCCAGTCAGCTGTGGCTGGGGTCCGTTGTTGATTACTTATGAAACCACCTTAATAAAGCTGTTTGGACAACTCTTACATCGGCGTCTTCCTCCGTTATTCAGATGTCACAGGTACCCACTGGAAAACTTTATATCACATATTTTGATCCTAAAATTCTGGAAGATGATGATATTATTCATACCAGCTCTATTTAAAACCTTAGATGGAACCTTATACATTTGGCATGTACATAGACATATTAGTGCTCTCCAATATTAAGCCCTGATGTAGTTCTAAATGTATTTGGAACAAAACACGTTGGCTGGATGTTGTTATAATTTGGATATAAGAAGATAAAGAATAAAAACCTTTTTTTGATTAAATGCTTATTTGGACTATACATTTGCACCTCTCTGTTTGTTACCACTCTGCGAGTATGTTGTGACTCCCAGGAAACTGGGCTTAGTTTAGGGCACAAGGTAACAAACGAGTCACTTAAGAAACAATTGTTCGTAAGTGAAACTGGTTTGTTCCCTTCGCCTTTCATAAACATCGAAAAAGGTAGCTACTGGTCCTTTTTTTGTGATTAATCGGGAACTAGATAATGACACACAAACTGGCACAATAGATATCATGGTGACACCAAAATCAAGCACGTGCAGGTGTAGGGACAGACCTCACAATGAAAATCCAGAGGCCTTTTGTGGTCCCTTTTGTCTGCTACAACGAGTGGGAGAGGGTCTGTCTCTAACAACAACTTCACTTTCTCCCAAGAACAACACGTTTTACTACTGGAGCCTCATTAAGATGGCTATGTACCCAGGTATACACTGCCTGAATCGAAGGATTATTTACATATCTGTGTCAGGCGAGCAAACAGGCATTCAGACAGAGACCACAATACATTTTTATGGCGTAAATGTGAAAAGGATTTTCCGGCCTATCGTAAATTATTTGTCTCACTCCCTCCACCTTGTTTTGTACTCCACCTTAAGTGGAGCACAATATTCCAAACAATTAATTTAGGTTGAACCATAAGTTTACCTGTCACCTAAGATTAAAAACAATATTATCTCATAACAATATATTTTTGCATCACATAGAGATCATATCAATGTCACGTACCCAAACGCATAATGTTATATTTGAATACAGAACTAATGATGTACATTATCCCATACATGGTAGGAAGACTGAAAAAATAACTCCATGAAAAGGCAAGGGAATAAACCTCTAAATTACTACAATATTCCTGCAAGTTAGTGTCCAATGTCTCTTTTATTAAGAACCTGGAAAGCTGGGTAACCCCGCTTCTTTCTCATTTTAATGAAGAAAACAACGTGCCCTTTGATTTTCAATCGGGTTTTAGGCCTACTTAACAAAGAGGCAGTGCTCAAAGCTGCGCCTAACGATATTTGCATGATTTTGGGTGAAGGGAGTTTTACGGCCCCCATTCGTTAAGACTTGTTGGCTGTGTTTGACACTGCGGTGCACTCTATTTTGCTAACAAAATTCAGAACGATTGATCACCAGGTCACTGTCCTTAAATGGTTTGAGTCATTCTTGAGGAATAGAACGCAGGCTATCCAGTTCTCCTTATTTCTTTCTTATTTAAAAAAATCATTGTGGAGTCCCACAGGGATCTGCTCAGTCCCAGATTTTCAAATATTTTATGTTCCTCCATTGGCTAATCTTATTACCTCTTTTGGATTTCAGTTTTATGGTTACACTGACGATACTTAAATAATTATTAAGATGGAATGAAACCATAACAATTTGTTAGATCCCTTTAAATGTTGTCTCATGCAAGGGGCTAACTACACGAATGCTAATTAACTTTGTCTGAACTAAGATAAAATAGAGATATTGGTGTTTGGCAGTCCTACAATCAGAACAAGAAAACCCTGCTTTTAAGCTTTTGAGGTCCAGCACAGGGATCCTAACATGTCAATGAAGCCAGGGATCTATGATTCAGAGCCAAGTACCAAAACAGTCCATTATATATTTTTTGGGAAACATTTTTTTATTTTATTTTAGTGGTCAAGATTTCAAAGATTGATATTACAAAATACAAATAAATATAAATTCATCATTCAATTATAGGTTAAAACATACATGGTTTAGTGCCAAATTGGCTGTCCCACACAACCCAGGGTAACTCTCATATTCACACATCCACATACTCCATACACAATCATACAAACATCCTTTCACACATCAAAAAATGAATAATCCCACTGGTATATAGCCACCATCACGTGAATTGATAGAGGTGTACTACAATTCATAGAAAACAAAGGGGTACAAGGGGCAAAGGACCAAACGTGAGGATTGATGATGGATTGAATAATCCTGTAGCCCACAAGAACAACGCCGACGCGCGTTTCGGTGTACCGACCCGGTCGGGCCACACCTTCGTCAGGGCGACAATCAGCCGAGGGGGGGGACTGAGTATCTGAAAATACAGAATATACATATAGGTACATTGATACATCCACATTCGTTTTATTTATAGACATTTGTTGGATAATGTATTGGGGTTTTAAATCCCATATGGTTCTGAATCGAACACTGGCTCCCAAAAGTCATATAGAAAGTAAGATAGAAAACTGATTACTAGGGAGGGAAGCTCCTCATGGGTCTGGAAAAACAGTTCTCCAAAGCACACATATGTCATTCCCACATTAACATTCTCCATATCAACCTCATTCATCACATATAAAAGATTACACTCAGTAGTTCGAGCCTAAGAAGACTATATACATATACATTTAAAACTGCACACAAGGCCTTTAACCCCCTGTGGACTGCAGAACATCGTGGTAAGGTCTACATAAACCAGTGATTCAATAGGATGCTGCGGAGGTTTCTACTCCCTTTGTTTAGATAAATACGAATCAACAGTCTAATAGGTAAGGATAAGGGTTCCTTCCATGGTAGGATCTGGGTGTGAGAAGTTGTCCTGGTATATGATGTTCACTATTCTAGTGAGCACCTTGCTGCTGTCCACACGAGGGACTTTGTTGGTGGAGAAAGACTGTTGGGACTCTTGCCTTGTTCTGGACCTGCCCCTCGCCGCACCTCGCTTTGTCACCCTCCCGAGCTGATTGGGGAGCCGCTGTGAGTTTGTTCTGCAGCCGCTGCGGGAGTGCAAAGAGGAAACAGCCTGAAGACAGGGGTGGAGCCGCGTTGCAGGGACTCACTCTCCCCGGAGTCCCTGCCTGACCGGTGTCATCTGGTCCGCGCCCCCTGTATGCCCTGCCCCCGGCAGGTAAAGATATTTAATTCACCTGATCCGTCACTACCGCGGGAACCTTGCTGCTGTCCACACAAGGGACTTTGTTGGTGGAGAAAGACTGTTGGGACTCTTGCCTTGTTCTGGACCTGTCCCTCGCCTCACCCGCTGCGCGGGTGCCGCTTCGCTCTGTCACCAAGCCGAGCTGATTTGGGAGCCGCTGTGTGTTTGTTCTGCAGCCGCTGCGGGAGTGCAAAGAGGAAACAGCCTGAAGACAGGGGTGGAGCCGCGTTGCAGGGACTCACTCTCCCAGGAGTCCCTGCCTGACCGGTGTCATCTGGTCCGCGCCCCCTGTATGCCCTGCCCCCCGCCCTTTATAACTGAACCAGACTACCGCTGTGCGGGACGCCGGGCGAAGCCCGGGCAAAGGGCGGACCCTCTGTGGCCCTCAGAGGCTCGAGGAGGCTGGGCCACCCCCCCTTAGTTGTGCCCCCTATAACTGCGCTCAAGGTGACTTTTGACTTTTCTTTTTCTGACATTTGTTCTTCCATTTTTGCGCACGTCTACACCTTGTGTTTGTATTACAACTGTATTTAAGGGGGGTACTGTATACTATACCTGTAGCCGTGCCAAGGAAGTATAACATGGATAAGTCTAAAAATACGCCAATGTCGACCAGATCCACCTCAAGGAAAAAGGCGCTAGTTACCACCCCACTCCCAACTCTCACCGCAATTGATAGAATGCTTCAAAAGACAATAGGTGTAGTGGTCAATGCGATTGAGAGTACGGAGAGGCGCCTTTCCTTACCCACAAGTATGTGTTTATCCAACCAGTCAACTCAAATCATTACCAATGTTAACACCTCTAATACTACTGTGTACTCACAGGATTCTATCCTCATGCAATCATTTGCAGGCCTCCCAAATATAGATAGCAACCAGATAATCCCATTAGATCAAACCCTACCACCCGATTTTGACAACAGGGAAAGCAGGTTGTCACTGACTCCTAGCCTACAGATAAATGTAGAACCCTCCAACCTTATTCACGAGCTAGATGGAGAAGAAGAGACTGTCGTTTGCATCTCTAATGAAGTTTGTACTTCATCTGATAAAGGGAGCCCCCTAAATGAGTGCTCGAGAGGGAAAGAGTACACAGACAATCTGCCACCTAGAAGAATCAAGAGGGCTGCCAGTAAACTCAGGGCAAAACCGAAGATTGCATGGCATAAACCTAGACCCGGGCAGAGGAGAAGCACGAGCCATACACAGAGGATTACCCACAGGGTGCCTCAACCTATCACATTAACAGCCCAAAACCAGATAACAGACACCCAGGGAGTCACAGGGCAAGATACTATCGAATTAGCAAATCAGGTCTGTGATAATTCTATTTGTGTGAAGACTCTTATGGGAAAAATGGAAAATCTAATGAGGTCTCTCAGGCTCCCCATTCATGAAAGGGTAAAAATGATAGGGGAGAAACTGGAGAAACTAGAAGTAGTACAACAGCAAAATAATGAAATCTTGACAAAATGTATCAAATCCCACAAACCACAGCCTCATCATAAACTTAATGATAAACCATCGAACTCACTAAACAACAAAAACACCCAAGAAGCTGTATCGGATACACGTAAGTCAGCTAAACAGATACAGACACCGATACCTCTAGATAGAAGTCACAAGGAGCCTCAAAACAAGCGAGGCGAAAGCAGGGTCATGTTGCCCCCTCCAGATGTACAGCCAAGGGATGCAGCAGTAGAAAATGCAAATGGGGGGGACGGGAGTGAGAGGGCGGCAGAGGGCTTGACCACTATTGTTAGCAATAGCCAGCCAGAGCAACCTAAAAGATCAAGACCTGTTAACAAGAATGTGCACATAGATATACCCCCTGAATCCCACCCTTTTACCGTGGTCATGATAGGTGTACCATCACTAGGAGAGGGGAAATCGGAAAATCATAGTGAACTAAAAAATAAAGTCAGCCATTGGTTAACCAGATATAGGCCAATTCCCTCATACCTAAACGGCCAAATTCTTAATGTTAGAAGGGTAGACTGGGTGGGCCAGAGAAACAAGGCCTTAGAAGGCGACTGCATCATCATAAATTTTAAAGACAGGCGTGTGGCAAGCTATATTAGTGGTTGGAGGGAAGGCGAATTAGAAAGTAGGATTCAAACTGTCGAACTCAGTTACTTTTACCCACCAACCCCATGACCCAAAGAAATACGTCTCAATATTACACAAAGGGAAGCAGGTTTTACGATCATTATGATTTCCAACATATGACTAATGGTAATCCGCACCCAAACTATACCCATGAAAATAGGTACTACGACTTCCATGATAATCAATATAGGGTTCCTATTTTTAATCGTTTTAACGCCTTCCACTCCCAGGGAGACCTTGAAGTAGTGGATTGACTCTGTGCAAAGACTCCGCTCTCCGTTAGTTACAATTCTTCTGAATTATGAAGTGGGATAGCAAACAGGGAACAGATGAAGGCAGATCCCTTTTTTTAACTGCTGCACGGGATACGTCTATTCCACTTACAGATGATATAGCTAGGGCAACTGACGTGGCCGAGCCCCATCTAGGGCAACTAGTGGCAGATAACGTTCCCCTGAATCATAGTGGCCTAGATAAAGTATACCTCGTAACAACCTGCGAACCCACTCAAGTGTCAAAAATTATCCAGAGAGATGACACTAAAGCAAATATAATCGCAGGGGTTAGCACTGAAGCCAGTCCTGTGGCTCCCCCAGAAAAAGCATTAGCTGCATGTGTGATGGCCCCTACTGAATCGCTGACCTCTAGATTCAATGTAATCTCCTGGAACATCGCTGGGCTGGCAGGCAAAATTAGTGATCCGACCTGGGTAGCCTTCATAAGATCTTTTGCAGTGGTATGTCTCCAAGAGACATGGCTCGTTTTGAATAATGCATCCATAGAAGGGTATAAAAGCTTCTTTGTACCTGCGGAGCCGTCACGTAGCGGTAGAGCCAAGGGGGGATTGGCTGTGTTCATTGATCTAGCATTAATATGCACAGTCAAAAGGTACTCCTTTTGTAACACTGATATCCAAGTGCTGTTGGTCAAGAAAGGGAAAGACTCACTAACCCTGATTAACTTTTATAACGCTGTAAATCACAATGGCAAGTGTAGATTTGTGGATCTGGGTAATTTCCTTAGGAATAATATGGAGAGCCTCCCATACCAAATACTTATTGTAGGGGATTTTAACGCACACCCCTGTGGGAACCCAGGGGATACTGTAACTGGTTCACTGGGTTGTCACAGACAGAGAGATTTTCATTTCGATCACACACGGCGGGGTAACTTGTTGAATGACCTCCTGAATGAATTCAATCTAACCCCGGCCATGTCTGTGGTGGCTGACCATACCCTCCATGATGTACCCACCTATAAAGGCAACTCAGGGGGTTCCTACATTGACCATATACTTCTTTCTGGTGACCTTGGTACCTCTATCTTGGACTGCTACATACCAATATCTTTAATTGATTCTGTGGTCAAAGTAGCGGGGGGTAATCTTGAACAGATTAACAACCTGGGCGGAAGAGCATAACATAATTTCCCCGATCCAATACAGTTTTAGGCCAGGCCACTCCACGATCTCACAGTGTCTTAACTTGTATATGGTCCTGTGAAAATACACTTTGGCACGTCAGGGCACAATACACATGGCTTTTATGGACCTCTCATCAGCCTTTGACTGTGTCAATCGGGCTAAGCTCTGGGAGGCCATGGGCCACATGGGCGTGGAGCAAAATCTAGTTAACTTGCTGGCAGACCTGCACCAGGACACCAGAGCCAATGTACACTACTCCCAAGAGCTAAAGGTAACAAGGAATTTTGGGGTGCATCGGGGATTCCGACAGGGCTGTATTTTAGCTCTGTTTCTTTTCAATTTATATATTAACAATTTAGAGGAGAACCTTTTAAACACCGGAGCAGATTACCCCTATGTTGGGCGCAAAGGCCTACCCGTTTTACTCTATGCGGGCGATGCCGTTTTGTTGGCAAGGACCGCAAAAGGGCTTCAATTGTTACTTGACTCCTTTTACAGTTTCATGAAATCCCGAGATCTCACAATTAACAACACAAAATCCTTTCTAATGAACGTAGGGAAGGGCCACAAAAAGACGTATTCATTTCATGTTAATGGGGAGAAGATGCCAACTACAAAAACCTTTTCATATCTGGGTGTCTTGTTTGATAACCAGTTGAATTGGGGCCCTGCAGTACAGAGGAAAAGGGGGGAGTTAACTCGGGCTAACGCGGCCATCGTTAGCTTTGCTAGGAAAATGGGCAACCGCCCAATTGCTGCACTGCTAAAAATTTACCAGGCAAAGAGTGTGGCGTTAGCCTGTTATGGGAGTGAGCTCTGGGGGAACACGGCAATCAATGAACTGGCGGTAGTAGAAAATAATTTCCTGAAACAGATGCTGGGGGTCCCAAGGGGAACGGCCAGCTTTATAGTGCATGAAGAACTGGGCGTCCTCTTTTTAAGCGAAAAAATAGCTGTACGACCTCTAATCTGCTGGCTAAATTGTTGGCTAAACAAAGACCTGCCACTTAATCACCAACTTCTGAGAGAAGCCTTTTTTTGGGACCTCTCTGTAAGCAAACGGAAGGCAGGGTAAAAGGATGTCCCATCTTCGCCTAAGCTTTTCAGGTAACCCTTTTATCATCCCTTTGAGGGTCTTGTTGAACCTTTCAACAAGCCCATTGCACTGTGGATGGTAGGGTGTAGTGAATTTGTAATTAACACCACACTCCTTCCACATAGCAGTCAAATATCCTGACATGAAGTTTGCACCTCTGTCAAAGACAACCTCCTTTGGAAACCCCACTCTAGAGAAAACTCCAAGTAGGGCCCTTGCCACAACAGGAGCTGTTGTGGTCCTCAGGGGAATAGCTTCTGGATACCTGGTGGCATGGTCCACTACCACCAATATAAATCTGTGTCCTAATGCTGTTTGGGGGTCCATTGGTCCAACAATGTCTATCCCCACTCTTTTAAAGGGTACCCCCACCACAGGTAGTGGTATGAGGGGGGCCTTTGTTGTGCCACCTGATTTGCCACTGGCTTGGCAGGTAACAGGAGCAACAAAACTCCTTGGTATCTTCTGACATATGGGGCCAGTGAAAGTGAGGGACAAGCCTGTCCCAAGTCTTGTTCTGGCCCAAGTGTCCTGCTAAGGGAATATCATGGGCCAAGGTGAGAAGGAAGCCCCTAAATTGGAGAGGTATAACCAACCTCCTGGAAGCACCAGGGTTGGGGTCTATAGCCTCTGAATAAAGGAGCCCATCATCCCAATATACTTTATGGGTACCTTGAGCATTCCCAGCAGCCTCAGCAGCAGCCTGCTGTCTGAGGGGTTCAAGAGAGAAACAATGTAATTGAGCCTGCCTCAGATCTGCCCTGGAGGGTCCCCCTGTCCCAAGAAACGCAACCTGATCAGGCTCAAGCTCTTCTGGGACAGTTCCCTCTTGGATCCCAGAATCATCCTCCTGGGAGGGCTGATCCTCAACCTGAGGCAGGGGGCAAGGCACTGCCTTAACCCTCTTGCTCTTTCTCTTGGGTAGTGTCTGGTCTGTTGTTTCAAGATCCAGCACTGGTTCAGGTAAGCACTTTTTGGCCTGTGACCTGGTCACAGCAAGGACATGTGCTGAAATACCTAACATCTCTGCATGAGTCCTATACTCCACTTCTGAACATACTGAGTTTTCTAGATCATTGCCCAAAAGACATTCAACTGGGAGGTCTGCACTTACCACAACTCTTTTGAGGCCAGTTACCCCTCCCCAGGAGAAATTAACAACTACCACACTATGTGTAGTAGTGACATTGCTAGCATTGGTCACCAGGTAATTATCACCCAGTACAATCTGTCCAGGGTCCACAAAGTTAGGTGTCACCATAGTAACACTGGCACATGTGTCCCTGTAGGCCTGAGCCACTTTATCATTAATCAAAGGTGTCTGTATGTACTTGCCCAACGTATTGGGACTCACAGTAGTGGACATAGCCATGTCCACATCCCAGATCAGGACAGCCTGAGTTGGAATCCTGACTAGGCCAGGATCCACCTCAGTACCCATGGTTAACCCCACTATAGCCTTGGGTTGGGAACTACCACTGCTGACTGTACTAGGGGGTGCAGTTGCCTTAGGGGCTGCAGTGGTAGGGGCTGTACCTTTCTTTGTGCACTCACTAAACCAGTCAGAGGCAGTTTTACAGTAATTACACCAAGGTTTCTTTGGACCTTCTTTCTTCTTCTTGGAATTTTTTCCCTCATTAGAAGTATTTTGGGGGCCTGAAGAAGACTTCTGGTCTTTTTGTTTTTGATCTCTACCCCTTTGGTCTGCCTTCTTCTGATCACCACCATGGTTCTGGGGCTTCTGCTTAACCCTGGTTCTGACCCATTTGTCTGCCTTCTTTCCCAATTCTTGGGGAGAGGTTAGATCTGAGTCAATCAGGTGTTGGTGCAACAACTGGTTCTGACAATTATTAAGGATTTGTTCTCTCATGATCTAATTATACAATCCTGTATAGTCCTTAACTTTACTTCCCAGTAACCAACCTTCCAGAGCCTTAGCGGCACAATCAACAAAATCAGTCCAGTCCTGAGTCTGTGTCTTCTGGGTATCTCTGAACATCAACCTGTACTGTTCAGTGGTTAAGCCAAACCCATCAATTAGAGCACTCTTCAGGACAGGGTAGTTATTAGCATCCTCATCACTAACTGTGAGGAGCTCATCTTTGCCTTTCTCTTCAAAGGAGAGCCACAAGATAGCTGCCCACTGACTCTGGGGGTCCTGCTGGACTTTGCAGGCCCTTTCCAAAGCAGTTATCCACTTGTGGATGTCATCCACAACTTTGTAGGGGGGCACTATCTTACTCAGGTGCCGAGAATTCTCATGGGACCTGTCTTTATCCTTAGGGATATTGCTGCCACCAGTGGAATCTAATCCACTTAACTTTTGCTCCCTTGCCAAAGCAAGTTTTGCTTGGGCTAGGGCAAGTTCTTCCTTCTCTATTCTGAGTTGGACCTCCCTCATCCTATCCTCATGTTCTCTCCTTTGAGAGGAAGTCATTCCCCTCTGAGAACCTCTAGAGCCATTGGAGTGGAGAGATTCACCTGAGTGAGATCTGTCCCTCCTATACCTCTGGTTAAGTCCACTGTGGGGCCTGGGAAGGGCTAGCCCTTCTCCAGCCCCATGTAGGCTTAGGTTAGCCTGGCTAAGTCTCCTAACTTGGGCCTGGCTGTGTACCTCTTCCTCAGGATCTTCTTCCTCCTCCTCTTCCTCGTCATCATCTATGACAGTAGGATAAGGGGCCTCATCTTCTGTGGAGGGTATGCCCTCACCTGTTCTCCCTGTAGGCTCTGTTCCAGAGGCCTTGAGACTATCATTCTCATCTAGGAGTTCCAACAGGTGTTGAAGGGTAGGGTTAGAACCCTGTTTCAACTTTCTTGGAGTACACAAGTGTCTCAATTCTCGAAAGCTGAGGATTTCATATCTGGAGGGTGCCTTGGGAGGGTCACTCACCACAGGTAGAGATCCAGATGGTTCACCCGTGCCAGACATGATCTAGTGAGGTGTGGTGTGTGCACCTACCTACACTAAGTGTTTTCCTACTAAACCTCCCTAGGAGTTGTAGTCAGGGTGTGCTAGGCCCTTTGGTCTACAACAACTAAGTTCAGTAGAACTTAAGTATTCTAAGTCTTGTTTTATATGTACCTATAGGCACCTTGTTGGACAGGCCGCATGGTCGGGCTGCCCCCTCCCCGCAATGGGACCTGGACCCTGGCTCCCCCTGCATCCCCCAGCCAGAGTCCCCGACGACCACCCGAAGTACACTGCAATCCCTCACCCACAAGACACCAGCTCCGAACCCAGCTGGCCCGGGTCCCCATCCCCACCACGGCCTCGGCCCAGCCGCCATCTTGGACCACTACAGCACGAGGCCGCGTGGCCTCAACTCGACCCTCACCCTGGGCCCGGCCGGGCCCGACATCGAGGCACCAACCTCCCCCCGGGAGGCAGAGTGGCCACTTGGCGAGTCAATGGGAGAAAGGAATCGTCAACGGCTCTCCTCCGCCAGGTGTCGATCACCCCCGGCCGCCTGGGCGCTGGCTCCACCCCCATGCTGGGTGTCTGGACTCCCTCATCCCGGACCTCCCGGCCCCCCAGGCGCGAGGGTCCGGACATCAAAGGGGACCAGACCTATAACTGGGGCAGGACCAGACCAGGAAACCAGTTGTATCCTGGAGTCGAGAGACCCGAGAAGAACTCATCCGTCTTGGCCTGCTGGCGCTGCCGCGGCCCTCTGCCTCGTGAAACCATCGTCTTGGCCTGCTGGCGCTGCCGCGGCCCTCTGCCTCGTGAAACCATCGTCTTGGCCTGCTGGCGCTGCCGCGGCCCTCTGCCTCGTGAAACCATCGTCTTGGCCTGCTGGCGCTGCCGCGGCCCTCTGCCTCGTGAAACCATCGTCTTGGCCTGCTGGCGCTGCCGCGGCCCTCTGCCTCGTGAAACCATCGTCTTGGCCTGCTGGCGCTGCCGCGGCCCCTGCCTCGTGAAACCATCGTCTTGGCCTGCTGGCGCTGCCGCGGCCCTCTGCTTTAAGAGACTATCACCTTGGCCGGCTGGCGCTGCCGCGGCCCGATCCACAGACACTCCAGCTCGAGGATTGTGAGCTCGCCTGTTACCACTACCTGTACCGATCCGGTACCAAGACTGTCCCGCTACCCCCTTTCCCTACAGAGACTAGAAGTGAGAGGACCCCCGGGTCCAAGATCTCCTGTATCGCTGATATCCTTGCCTTAAGAACCTTATATAAAGCCTTGAACTCGACTTGGTGTGGTGCCTGTTTGTGGGGAGGGAGGTAACTTGTCTGTACGATCGCCGGAGACGGTCCCCCTCGGGGATCTCTCCCTCGGTATCCGGCCGACCCTCAGGGTCCCCGTCTAACATTGGTGGCCAGCGACGGGATCCGAACCTACGCATAATCGTACAGAAAGTCACTCGCCCCACCACACACAACAACCATGTCAATAGAGAGCGGAACAACGGAGAAATTTCAGATGGAAAAATTGGAAGACTACAACCACCGGGAACTGAAGCAATATTGCATAGAACTTGGACTTCCAACCACAGGTCTTAGCACAAAGGAAGACTTCAAACGAGCCCTAGAAGCTTGGGCGGAAACGGGTACGGCCGTACCCCGAACACAAACAACCGAGACAAGCCCCGCACCAACTAAAGAAAGAGCGGATCTCTCCCTGGAAGAGATCCGAGAAAGAGAAAAAACCAGACTCCACGAATTAGAACTTGCCCGACTTCGCTTGGATGGGGAACTCAAGCTGGCAGAACAAAAAATAACCCTGGAACACTTACGGCTCAGGGAAGAGCGGGAAGACAAGCAAAGACAGAGGGAGCTAGAGGAAAAGAGACTAGAGTACGAACATGAGCGCAATCTCAAAGCACTGGAGGTCCAGAAACAGAATAAAGACCTTGGGCTCCCCGAACGACCGACCCCGTCTGCCTCGACCGAACCCAAGGTTCACATCCCCAAAGATGTCATCCGGGAATACCACAAGAACGATGATATACAGCAGTGGTTTAAAGCCTATGAGGTGGCAATGACCTCCCACCGGATTCCCCGAAGCGATTGGGGGGCCGGTTTATGGGGGAGGTTTGTCAACGAAGGGCGGGACGCCCTGCTACAACTCCCGGACCAGCTGATGACCTCCTACGACCACATGAAGGCCGCCCTCCTCACTCGATACGGGCTCACACCGGAGATGTACCGCCAACGGTTCCGCGACTGCAAACGGATTCCGGGTACAACTTGGGTGGAGTACGTGAACTTTTTTAGCCGAGCCTTCGAGGGGTGGATCAAGGGCAACAAAGTAACCACCTACGAACAACTCTTTGACCTTATCGTATGGGAGCACCTGTCGAACAACTGCTTCGTGGAGCTCCGGCAACACCTCCTGGACAGTAAGCTAACCGACCCTCGACAACTAGCCGTCGAAGCCGACCGGTGGGAAAGCACCCGAGTTGGCAGGAACGCACCCAGCGAATTATCCAGACCGTATCGCCCCCGAGGGGGAGGAGGAAGTCAGGGTCGGGGGAGAGACCCCGGCCCCTCGTCACCCCCCAGAAACCCCTCGACCCCGGTTGGCCGAGGAAGCCCTGCCGTCCGGGCCGGTTTCCGGGCCAACATTACGTGCCACAGGTGCCAGCGACCCGGCCACTACGCCAGTGATCCCAATTGCCCAAAGAACCCGAACACTACCCCCCGCCAAGTTGCAGCGGCGGCCCTAGGGGAAGAACTAATCCCGGAAGACCAGGAAGAGTACGAGACCGATCCCTCTGAATGGGCACCCGCCGCCATGGCACTGGTCTGCTTAGGGGAGAGAGACATGATTCCGCGGGCCCCCCTTCCCGCCAACACCCAGAAGTACGGTCAATGGGTCAACATTAATGGCCGCCGGGCGGAAGCCCTCCGCGACACCGGGGCCAGTGTAACGGCGGTCCGACGCCACCTCGTCACTCCAGACCAAATCTTGCCGAACATTCTTTGCCCTGTCCGATCAGCCGACAATTCCGAAAGCCTATGCCACATGGCCTGCGTCCCCTTCGAGTGGGGGGGAGTAACAGGGATGTTAAAAGTAACTGTCCGCGATGATGCCCCCGTGGACTGCCTCCTAGGAAACGACCTTGAAAGCTCTCCCTGGGCAGCTGTCGAACGGAGGGAGCACCTGGGGATGCTTGGCCTCCCCGAATGGGTCTGCGTCACGACCCGGTCCATGACCGCCCGCGCGGTCCCCAGCCCAGAAGAGCCCGAGTGGCCAGAACCTCCTCCCGCGCTCATCCCCGAGGAGACCGCCCCAGAAGCCAGTCCATTGACCCAAACCGAAGAAGGATCCGACCAGCTTCGGGACGTCCCTGACCTGGCACAATGGCGGCAGGAGGGAGGCCCCACGCAGGAACAATTCCGGGCCGAACAGAAAACCTGTCCCTCTCTCGAAGGACTCCGGCAGCAAGCCCTGGCCCAGAGCGCCGGGGATACCTCGGGGGCCCACTGGATCTACTGGGACCAAGACCTGCTCTACAGCGAGCAGAAAGTTGCAGAACTAGGGGCCAGTCGGGTGCTGGTGGTGCCCCTTCGCTTCCGAGACTTCCTCCTGAACCTAGCCCACGATGTCCCCCTTGCCGGACACCTGCGGCAGGATAAAACCTACGACCGCCTGGTGACCCATTTTTTCTGGCCCCACATGCGGAAGGATGTCACCAACCACTGCAAGGCCTGCCCCACCTGCCAGGCCAGCGGAAAAAGTGGCCGAAAAATCAAAGCACCATTACAACCCTTTCCTGTCGTCACCACCCCGTTTGAACGAGTGGGAATAGACATTGTGGGGCCCCTCGACCCTCGAACAGCCCAAGGACACCGGTTCATCCTGGTCCTGGTAGACCACGCCACCCGCTATCCCGAGGCCATCCCCCTTCGGACTGTGACGGCCCCCGTGGTGGGCCGGGCCCTGATGGGGATCTTCTCCCGGGTGGGGTTCCCCCGGGAGGTCGTCAGCGACAGGGGCACGAACTTTATCTCCAGATATATGAAGTCCCTCTGGCAGCAATGCGGGGTCACCTACAAATTCACGACCCCCTATCACCCGCAAGGAAACGGACTGGTCGAGAGATTCAACCGCACCCTCAAGGGGATGATTATGGGTCTAGAAGAACCCCTTCGACGCCAGTGGGACGTACTGCTTCCATGCCTCCTGTTTGCCTATCGGGAGGTCCCGCAGAAGTCCCTCGGCTTCAGCCCCTTTGAACTACTATATGGGCACCCCGTCCGGGGCCCCCTCAGCCTAGTCAAGGAAGGTTGGGAGCAGCCTCCCCAGAAAACTCCCCCGGACATCTACCGGTATCTCCTGGCTCTCCGCAACCAGACCCGGCGGTTCCGAGACACCGCCAAAGCCAACCTCGAGGCCAGTCAGGAGGACATGAAGAGGTGGTACGATCAGGACACGTCCTCCATTGAGTTCGAACCTGGACAACAGGTCTGGGTGATGTCCCCGGTTGAGCCCTGTGCCCTCCAAGACAGATGGTCCGGGCCCTTCAAGGTAATCGAACGCAAGGGGCCCGTCACCTATTTAATCGACATGGAGACTGCCCGGAACCCCCTACGGGTCCTCCATGCCAACAGGCTCAAACCCCATTTTGTGCGATCCGAACTCAGCCTCCTGATGGCTACCGATACTGGGACAGAAGAAGACTCCGAACCCCTTCCGGACTTACTGAGGGCCCTCGAGCAGGATGGCTCGGTGGAAGGGGTCCAGCTCTCCGAGGCCCTGTCCCCGGAGCAACGCCAAGACTGCCAAACGCTCCTGAGGCAGTTCGCCTCCCTGTTCTCCCTCACCCCCGGAGTCACCCCCTGGTGCCTCCACGATGTGGACACTGGGGACAGCCCTCCTATTCGACACCGGGCATACCGCGTACCAGACCGGGTACGAGCCTGCATCCAGACCGAGGTGTCCAAGATGCTGACCCTAGGAGTGATCGAACCCTCAGACAGTCCCTGGGCGAGCCCAGTCGTCCTGGTTCCCAAGGCAGCTGCCCCGGGCGTTGCCCCTGAGCTCCGGTTCTGCGTGGACTATCGAGGGCTGAATGCAGTTACCCGGACCGACGCTCATCCCATCCCCCGGGCAGACGAGCTAATTGACCGGATGGGGGCCGCCCGCTACCTGAGCATCTTCGACCTAACAGCGGGCTACTGGCAGATCGGCCTCACCCCTAGGGCCCAAGAACGATCCCAGACGGGCACTACCACTTTAAAGTCATGCCCTTCGGCATGAAAAACGCCCCGGCAACGTTCCAACGGCTGGTAAACCAGGTACTGGCGGGCCTGGAAGACTTCAGCGCCGCCTACCTGGACGACATTGCTGTGTACAGCCACCAGTGGACCGACCACCTCCGCCACCTGCGGGAGGTTCTACACGCCCTCCAGCAAGCAGGGCTCACCATCAAGGCCAGCAAGTGCCAAGTTGGCCAAGGGTCCGTGACCTACCTGGGACACCAAGTGGGAAGCGGGCTGGTGGCCCCTCTCCAACTCAAGATTGCTGCCATCCAGGCCTGGCAACCCCCGACGAGCCAAACGGAGGTCCGGGCCTTCCTGGGGCTCACCGGATACTACCGGCGGTTCGTGAAGGACTATGGCAGCATCGTGGGGCCCCTCACAGAGCTCACCTCCAAAAAGAGCCCCAAAACCGTCAACTGGACCCCGGACTGCCAATCAGCCTTCGAGAAGCTAAAGACCGCCATGTGCACGGCCCCCGTGCTCCAGGCTCCCGACTACAGCCGGGAATTCCTTGTGCAAACGGACGCCTCCGATCATGGTGTGGGGGCCGTCCTCTCCCAACTCAACGCCGAAGGGGTCGACCATCCGGTGGTCTTCATCAGCAGACGCCTCTTGCCCCGAGAACAGCGCTGGAGCACCATTGAGAGGGAGGCCTTCGCCGTAGTCTGGGCACTCAAGAAGCTCCGGCCATACCTCTTCGGCACCCACTTCCGGGTGCAAACAGACCACCGACCCCTGCAATGGCTGATGCAAATGCGGGGGGAGAACCCGAAGCTGTTGCGCTGGTCCATCTCCCTGCAGGGGATGGACTTCACGGTGGAACATCGTCCAGGCCAGGACCACGCCAACGCCGACGGCCTGTCACGCTTTTTCCGCCTCAGCGAGGAGAGTCCCCAGGAAGATGGCTGACTCTCCCCGCCTTCAGCTGGGGGGGACGCATGTTGGACAGGCCGCATGGTCGGGCTGCCCCCTCCCCGCAATGGGACCTGGACCCTGGCTCCCCCTGCATCCCCCAGCCAGAGTCCCCGACGACCACCCGAAGTACACTGCAATCCCTCACCCACAAGACACCAGCTCCGAACCCAGCTGGCCCGGGTCCCCATCCCCACCACGGCCTCGGCCCAGCCGCCATCTTGGACCACTACAGCACGAGGCCGCGTGGCCTCAACTCGACCCTCACCCTGGGCCCGGCCGGGCCCGACATCGAGGCACCAACCTCCCCCCGGGAGGCAGAGTGGCCACTTGGCGAGTCAATGGGAGAAAGGAATCGTCAACGGCTCTCCTCCGCCAGGTGTCGATCACCCCCGGCCGCCTGGGCGCTGGCTCCACCCCCATGCTGGGTGTCTGGACTCCCTCATCCCGGACCTCCCGGCCCCCCAGGCGCGAGGGTCCGGACATCAAAGGGGACCAGACCTATAACTGGGGCAGGACCAGACCAGGAAACCAGTTGTATCCTGGAGTCGAGAGACCCGAGAAGAACTCATCCGTCTTGGCCTGCTGGCGCTGCCGCGGCCCTCTGCCTCGTGAAACCATCGTCTTGGCCTGCTGGCGCTGCCGCGGCCCTCTGCCTCGTGAAACCATCGTCTTGGCCTGCTGGCGCTGCCGCGGCCCTCTGCCTCGTGAAACCATCGTCTTGGCCTGCTGGCGCTGCCGCGGCCCTCTGCCTCGTGAAACCATCGTCTTGGCCTGCTGGCGCTGCCGCGGCCCTCTGCCTCGTGAAACCATCGTCTTGGCCTGCTGGCGCTGCCGCGGCCCTCTGCCTCGTGAAACCATCGTCTTGGCCTGCTGGCGCTGCCGCGGCCCCTGCCTCGTGAAACCATCGTCTTGGTCTGCTGGCGCTGCCGCGGCCCTCTGCTTTAAGAGACTATCACCTTGGCCGGCTGGCGCTGCCGCGGCCCGATCCACAGACACTCCAGCTCGAGGATTGTGAGCTCGCCTGTTACCACTACCTGTACCGATCCGGTACCAAGACTGTCCCGCTACCCCCTTTCCCTACAGAGACTAGAAGTGAGAGGACCCCCGGGTCCAAGATCTCCTGTATCGCTGATATCCTTGCCTTAAGAACCTTATATAAAGCCTTGAACTCGACTTGGTGTGGTGCCTGTTTGTGGGGAGGGAGGTAACTTGTCTGTACGATCGCCGGAGACGGTCCCCCTCGGGGATCTCTCCCTCGGTATCCGGCCGACCCTCAGGGTCCCCGTCTAACACACCTGTACGATCTTTCAAATGATATTGCAAAGATTACAAATGGTAAAACTACAGCAAGCTCAAATCCCAACCGCTGCACACCAATGTGAGAAGTTGGCCTTGTATATGATGTTCACTATTCTAGTGAGCACCTTGCACCAGTCCAAACAACCCTTATGGTGATGGTTGTAAAGTCAACCTTATAGACCAGCTATCCTAGGGGTAGCATGGACAAAAGCAGTCTTAGACTAAACTCAAGAGGGCATGTGAAGCCAGCTGTTTTACCATATGCAAACCTTTTAATATCAAATGAAAGGACACCACACAGGTTATATATTCAAAATATATATGTATTTATTTCTAAAACAACCCTCTGAACTCTTTATGAGAACAGAAGCACAAGCGCATAACAAGTAACTTAATATAACATACAAAAGTTGCACAAATATGGATAGGCCCTGGTGGCCCGTAAAACCATATACTAAAATAGTGGTATAAGAACCAAGTCACGAACAATGGTAAGGCCTAGGGCCTTGGGAATTGCTGGGGCTACACTGGATTAACAGTTGTTAGGAAGCAGGAGGCCCACGGGATGCGGGTGCAGTGTCTAAATGCACAGGCGTGCACACATAGAAGTCAATGGGTGCATAAAGTTAGAAAGTTAAAGATTTAGGAGTCTTCCGACTGGACTAGTAACTAACCACTTGAAACTAGGACACTAGGAGTGTAAACCTTTACAGGAGCACTGCAGTACTCGCGTTACCTCACCCACAGGAAGCGGGTGCATAGGTGTCAAAGTGTGTCGAGTTTCGTCGTGGAGTTCTATGGAGCCTTGGAGAAAAGATGCTGCAGGCGACCGGGAGAGAAGAGTCCGGTTGGATCCAAGGGCGGATCGAGGATGAAGAGTACCTGAAAGCAGAGGGGACAGAGTCTGAGTCACTAGCCAGTGACCAGGATGGAACCAGGAAGGAACCAGGCGATGTCGTGAAGCAATCAGGTGATGTCGAGGAGCTTGTCTCCGCTGCCAAGTGGACCAGGAGGTGTCGACGACAACCAGGAGCTGAACACGGACTGTCCCACAAAGGCTCTCGCTGTCGGCGTTATCGGTTCTCGATTCGGAATCAACAGGTCTTGGTAAATTCAATCCACGCAGTAATCGAATATGGCTTCTGGATCAGACCAGCAAGGTCTGATGGGCTGCTCCTTTTCAGGGGAGCAAGGGTCAGTCTGGAGCAACCAGACCAGTGTTGGAAATTCAAGGTTTTGCCGTCGCAGAGGCCACTGGCCAACGGGCAAGTGACCGGACAGACGCGTCAAGCAGGAAAATGCAAAAGGGCCCCACGCAGCACTAGGTGAGTGTGGAGAGGTGATCTTCGGTGCAGATGGTGCTCGAGGCTGGGGCTTCTCAATCCCCAATGCACAACTTCAAGGGTGCCTCAGAGATTGCACGGAAAGCAATTAGCTGGCTTTCCAAGATGGCCGGTCCCACATCACTCTTCGCCTCCACTGGTCTCAGCTTTGCTGTGGCTGTGGATCGGGCTGTTGGATGTCAGGAAGTCTGACTTATAGGTGTATATGTGTCCAGATATAGGGTTAGACACAGGAATACTATATCTAAGCAAGGGGTGATTACACAACCTTGCCCCAGCTGAGTAATCAGCCAGTTGTGTCAGTTTGGATGGCCAGCCAGGGGTGGCAAAAGATATGCTGCAGCCCCTGGTAGGCCTTGGGTGCACCTTTGCCCTGGGTACCTATAGTACACTGTACAGGGACTCACAAGCGTGACCCAAATCCCAATTGGTGATGTACCTAAAGTACATGGTGTGAAATTTAGAGAGAGAACAGCAGGGCTGTGGGTCTGATTAGCAGGCCCACAGTCACATTAAGTTGAAAACCAGTGAAGCAAAAAGCAAAAAAATGGGATGACCATAGGAAAGCAGACCCTACTCTTCCACACTGGGTACATATGGGTATCAATGATCTAATTTCATATGGGACCATTGGATCCGGGAGATCGTAGGGGTAAGCTGTTAGAGCCCTTAAACGGAAATAAACAGTTCTAGACATCCGAGATAGAACTCAGAGGTAGTCCATTAGGTCTAATGGACAGATATAGCGTGGGGTTCTAATTCTTACTTATATCTAATCGTAGTCAGATCGATAAATGGCAGAGTAGTCCTTTCCGATTTAGAGATTAACTGGCTTTCTTTGACGTGCGTCTTCTTCGCGAGATCTTAGAAGAAGGAAGTGTCATGTATAAAGATCGAACGTATATGTCAGTCAGTTAAGGGCCCTCAACTATATAGTCAACTATATAGTCCCCTAAGGCAATTATTCATTATCCGTTTGATTATATACAATAATAAAAGTACATGGAGATGAGTACCCTACGTGTATATATATGTACCCAGATCCTACCATGGAAGGAACCCTTATCCTTACCTATTAGACTGTTGATTCGTATTTATCTAAACGAAGGGAGTAGAAACCCCCGCAGCATCCTATTGAATCGCTGGGTTATGTAGACCTTACCATGATGTTCTGCAGTCCACAGGGGGTTAAAGGCCTTGTGTACAGTTTTAAATGTATATGTATATGGTCTTCTTAGGCTCAAACTACTGAGTGTAATCTTTTATATGTGATGAATGAGGTTGATATGGAAAATGTTAATGTGGGAATGACATATGTGTTCTTTGGAGAACTGTTTTTCCAGACCCATGAGCAACTTCCCTCCCTAGTAATCAGTTTTCTATCTTGCTTTCTATATGACTTTTGGGAGCCAGTGTTCGATTCAGAACCATATGGGATTTAAAACCCCAATACATTATCCAACAAATGTCTATAAATAAAAGGAATGTGGATGTATCAATGTACCTATATGTATATTCTGTATTTTCAGATACTCAGTCCCCCCCCTCGGCTGATTGTCGCTCTGACGAAGGTGTGGCCCGACTGGGTTGGTACACCGAAACGCGTGTCGGCTTTGTTCTTGTGGGCTACAGGATTGTGCAATCCATCATCAATCCTCACGATTGGTCCTTTGTCCCTTGTACTCCTTTGTTCTATGAATTGTAGTACACCTCTATCAATTCACGTGATGGTGGCTATATACCAGTGGGTTTATTCATTTTTTGATGTGTGAAAGGATGTTTGTATGATTGTGTATGGAGTATGTGGATGTGTGAATATGAGAGTTACCCTGGGTTGTGTGGGACAGCCAATTTGGCTCTAAACCATGTATGTTTTAACCTATAATTGAATGATGAATTTATATGTATTTGTATTTTGTAATAATAGTCTTTGAAATATTGACCACTAAAATAAAATAAACATTTTTTTCCCAAAAAATATATAATGGTACTTGGCTCTGAATCATAGATCCTTGGCTTCATTGACATGTTAGGATCCCTGTGCTGGACCTCATTTAAAGCTTAACGACAGGATTTTCTTGTTCTGATTGTGTTACTTTTCTCCCCCTTTAACCTGCCCGCAACCTTACCCGCTGGGGGTTCTCCTTCTATTTTGGTGTTTGGCAGTCCTACCTGCTGATCCTCCGCTTGGTGGTCCCAATCTTCAGGAACTTGTTGCGATCCAACTACAACTGCCCGTAACCTAGGAGTAATATTTCATACTAAACTTGCATTTGAGCTTCAGGTAAAAAAAATCACTTTCACCTATTTTCTGGCCATGAAGGAACTCAAAAAGATTTTTTCCCACAATCATTTAGGCAGCTGCTGATTCAAGCACTCAATAATATTAGGCAGGACTACTGCAACACATTGTATGTTAGTCTTCCAAGTCATTTTATACAGAGATTGCAGTTCATCCAGCATGATGCTGCCATACTCATACTCTGTAAGTCTGAGAATACATCTATGCATCTAAGAAAAATCCTACGAGGAAAAGTTGCTGGTTCAAGGCCCTTAGCCTCTGTCATGAAGCCTTTTTGAATTATATTTCCACCTTGTTTAAAGATCACACCCCTTCCAAGATGCTTTGCTCAGCCTCGCTCAGTTTGATGACCGTATCTAAGCTTCGTAAGACAAGAATTGGTGGGCGCACTTACTCAGTAGTTACAGCCGAAGCATGGCACAAGCTCCCCATTGAGCTACAGTCAAAACTGAATTTGTTAAAGTTCTGTAAGGCATTACATTTTTTTGTATTAATGTAGGTACAATATGTTTTACTGTTAACCCAGCGTCAGGACACCCTCGGGTAATAGCGTGCTTAATAATAATAATAATAATAATAATAATAATAATAACAATAATAATAAATGCATACCAGACTTTGACATTCAGCTTTGGTTTAAATACTTGACTGATTAATGATTTTGCTGTAGTATATATCACAGCAGTGTTTCTCAAAAGATGTTAGAATTGTCGGTTACTTACTAGTAATCTTCATTACTCCCCATCACAGTCATTACACTAATAGTGAACAGTCCTCCTGCCAGAAAGATCACCAGGTAAATACAAAAGAATGGTTCCCATCACTCTTGTTACATACTACTTCCTGTCACATGATATAAAGAGTGAGTAAACTGACCGCAACTCCTGTATTTTCAAGCTATTTGAAAAGGAAGTCAGTAAATCCCTAGGAAAGGGAGGAATGAGAAACCGGGCTGTGACGGGGAGGTCAATTACTTGGAGTAATGAAAATTATCAGTAAGTAACTGGTCATTACCTCCTTGCCCGACCTTCCCATCACAGTCATTACAGTATGAGATGATACATCTTTAGCAGCTTCATAGAAATACACTTTGCTCCACATGATGCTACCAGACATTTATTTTAATCAGAAATATGAATCATGATGAACTTTGATGATCCTGTATCGCACTCAACACAGAAAGCCCAATGGTTGTTGAGGCACTTCACTCCACCAGCAACCTATAATGAGACAAAGGTGTGAAGGGAAGCACATGTTGCTGCATTGCAATTGTCTGTCATTGAGCTCTCCTTTAAATGCTGCCCAGGAAGTCTCAATACCTCTTGTCACACATCCCTGGATATTGTTTGGCAACATTTCAACCCTTGTCTCATAGTCTGTAATGTTGGCCCACTTAAAACAATCTACTCAAAGTTGCATTAGTAGGTTTCAATCCTTGCCCTGCCATGCAAACAGTTACGAATAATGCATCCACTTTTATGAAAACCCTTGTTCTGGTGACATAGATTGACAAAGTACTATTGACAACTAAGGTATGGAGAGTCGTTGCTGGAGGCTGGACACAAAAAACTGAAGTACCAAATCCTCTGAACAGTGAGAAGGTGTTAGGACTTTCTGAATAAACTGAGACCCATGTCTCAGTACTACAATTTTATCAGGAAAGAATCTGAGAAAAGGTTCCAAACATAACAACACGCTCAACTCAATCATTCTTCTAGAAGATATGATAGCTACTAGAAACATTACCTTGATCCTAAGACATTTTACAAAAAAACTTGCTCTAATGTCGCAAAAGATGGACATTTTAATGGCTGCAAAACTAGGGGCAAATACCAAGGTGGTAGTGGATATTGAAATATTGCTCTCTTAAGGAAAAAAAACATTTCATCAGTCTCGTAAACAATGAGCCATAGATTTATATTCATAGATTTCAGAATGCTTTAATTGCCACCTATTGGTCCAGCAGTGTAGAAATTGCTAGTCCAAGGTTGAAACCTTATTTTAAAAATTCTACAATTTTCATTTTATCAATCCTTATGCCAGCTGAACCTTTTGCCCTCTCCACTTTTCAAAAAACTGCCAATTACTGGAGTAAGCTTTGTATGTCACAGAAGGCCTGGATTGCTGAATACAGAAGGCTATCTCAGAAGAGCAACCCCTAGCTTCCAGGCCCAGGCTTTCAAGAGCCAAGCCCTCAACTGCAGATGGCTCAGACCCACCTGTGACAGATGAGGGCTTGTCAATCGATAACGATCCTGGGGAATTTTCCAATGTACGATTATCACCATTTGTAAAAGCAGGGGAAACCACAGAGGATGGGTCCAGCATGGACCAACTAACAGAACTTTTGCCTGATCCTCTTTTATCTTCAGTAGAACTCTCTAAATTAGTGGAATTGGAGGGAGCACATAAGTAAATGTTTTTGTTAATTTCAATGACATTGTTTCCAACCTTTACGACTTTGCTTTTGGGAATGGCGTAATTATACAGAATTTTGGTAGTACATTCCGCTCTGAAGCAAAAAGGTCTATCTGAGTTATACCAAACCTTTAGGGCAATTCCTGAAATACATGTATCTTTTGAGACCTTAAAGACAACACTGGAAAATACTGCTTAATTACCTGCAAGTTCTGTTTCCCAGGCAGCTGAATTGTCCTCATTGATAACAAATTAAATTCTGCCCATTGGCAAATCTGCTGCACTAAGGTATTCAAAGAGGATACTCTTGATCTCCCCTGAAGTTTCACATAACAGACTACCACTCTGTTATCTGACCTATCTTGAACCTCTTGCTGAAAAACCTGGGGTAAAAAATGTATCAATGCCACCTGGAATGCCTTTGGTTCCATCTAATTGGGAGAGGCATTTGCTTCCTGAGACGACCAAAGTCCTTGCACTGTTTACTGACCCAAGACAGCTCCCCAACCAAGCTTGCTGGAATCTGTTATCAGTATCACTGGAGACAAAGGAGAGAAAGGGGCCCCTTTCACAAAATCTCTTTCTCCTTTTATCACTGCATCTGTTTTATTATGTCAGAACCCACTGGAATGGTCTGTTCAATATTCTCAGAACTGGGACTCCATATTTCCAGTATTCTCAGAACTGGGACTCCATGATTTACCAGTGGTCACGTGTGGAGGCTGGCCCATGGAATAATTATAATTGTAGATGCCATTAAACCTTGCACTCTTAACCATTGCCTGGCTGTAGGAAATTGACTAGATAGTTGAAATATTAATTCCGAAGTCAATATATCTATTCTTGACTCTGGCAGAAAAACCTTCATCAGATCTTTTCCGAAGTACCAACAATGAACTGTAGATCTTGAGAAGGGACTGCTTTATCACAGTTCATCTTTTTCCACCACCATCCATGCTTCTGTGGTCTGTAGTTGTGCCTTGGAAAAAGAAGGTCAAAATATCAACCAATCATCCAAGTATAGAAACACTTAATTCCCACTAAATTGTAAAATACCCACCAGAGGAGCCAACACTTTTGTGAACACTCTAGGGGTGAAGAAGAGAGACCAAATGGCAACACCTGAAACTAGGGGGGCGTGGCTTAGAAACATGTTAGAGTAGATGTGCTCCCGAGAGCTCCCGTTAACTCCAATTATCGGACATCATCCTGGGGCTGTAATGTATCACACAAAAAAATGTCAGAGAGGTAAAGGAAGGACCTTACCTCTATTGGAGCTGACAACAACCGGGGCACAGGTGCAACACAATATTAAACCCACCAAGGCCTGGAAGATGACAGGCGAACCCCGGCAGCCATTTTACAGCAGAGGCGGTGGAAACCAGTGAGGGCCCGTGAAGAAAGCGAGATCCCAGAGACGAATGTGGAACTGACCGGAGCAGATGACCGCATGAGCACTGGCAGACCATGATAAGTGCCAGGACCCATTCCCACAGGCGACGGTGACCCGGAAGGGAGGCCTGGTGCCGGAGGTGCCGAGGAGTGTGTGGAAAAGTAAATTTTGCCATGTTCTGTGTCCCTACGTGTCATCCATCATATGTTATGTGTGCATGATTAAATATGCATATGCATTCCCCATGTTCGATTCAAGACGCAATTATAGTTGTGTCCACCTCTAGTATGTCAGTTTCCAGTTCTCGTGAATACTACGTATATCAGGCCTATGTAAAGCTACGTTGCCACGTTTCTCAGTGTGCACGTTATTCCATTGTAAAGTCCCCGTTTCTAGGCCTCAAAAGGGCCCGGACATCAGATTCAGCTCCTGTCTCCTGAAACTTCGCTGAGGAGCGATACAGCCCCCACCTGTGTCCTCGACCCTTCACTTACTTCCTGCCTCGCAGTGCCCGGCTCAGCCTCTGAGTCTGCCAAGAATATGTTATGATTCCAGTTATCAGTTCAGTCCTCCTTCTCTGCATTCCTAAAGCTACTGAACTGCATCAATAGTTTCCGTCATTGTCTAGCCTTCACGTCTCCACGTTAGAGAAATACTGCATTTAATGGTCATTTAATATTCTTCATCACGCACTACATGTAGAATAATGCATGGTCCAGTCTTAGAATCAAGTCAGCCTTTCCCCTCCTGACTTATAGTTTATATCAACATGTTCTCTAAACATCAGATACTAGATACTGCTTAGGTACATGTCGCCCTGACTCTCCAGACTTCAGTCTCTGCTCCTAGCACAGAGTTCATAGCCCCCAGCTTCTCCTAGTGATACGTCATTGCTAGTTTGCGCGCACCATCAGGTTAGAGGTCCCGGCTCCTTAGGTAGCCCCCTCCATGGTTTCCGCCCCATTCATGACATATTCTGTTACGTTTACATCACATGTCTATGTATACGCCCTGTTACACCTCTTTTTACCCTTATCTTTCGCGACTGCTACGCGTCACGCCTTTTGCTCCACCCACTGCTCCGCCTATCATATGTACTGTAATGCAACTGTTTTACTATATATGCTTGTGTATTGTTATTAAATGCTAGCGCGCTCATCCCAGATCCAGCCCCAGCAGCTGCTGGGCCCTGCCATCCTATTCCTATGCAGGTTGTCCTGTTCCTGTCCTTTATGCTGTAATAAACCTGCAAAACTCCTACTACCTCGAATTTTGACTCTTATTTATTGAGCTATCTGTTATTCATTTATGCATTCAAAAATAGGGTATTATTTATTTATTTACCACATAATGGCGCCCGAACAGGGACTTGCCCTTTCCCCACGCGTCGGTGAAGCCACGCCGACCCCCTGACCCTCTGCAGTCGTGACGGAACTCTTCTGCGCACCGGCAGATATTTCTGCTTCAAGTATCCCTCAGGCCCACGGAGGAGACGGAGGAGGCGGTCCAGCATCCAAACGAGACGGTGGAGGAACGCGGCGAGTCCCGACCAGAGCCCAAGCCAAGAGTCCAAGGTCCGAGGTATCCGGAGGCCCACCCGTAACTGAAGTCCGAAGTTCGTCGTCCGTCGTCGTAGCAGTCCAGTCCAGTCTGAGGCCTTCCGTTCTTGCTGCCCGGTGAGTACCGTTACTGGGGTGGTATCTAGACAGGGTCAATCTAATTGACTCTGGTCCGTGGGTTGGTGGTACACAGACCCACAAACGAAGTGTCCACTTCGGTGGATGCGGGTCCTGACGTGTCTCTTTATGAGACCGGTAAGTTTCGTACTGTTTCAGCAGTGCATCTAGTTCCTGTTCTAGTCAGTTCTGTTCTCGAGAAAGTTCATGTATTCTGTGTTCCGTATTCTAGGTAGTATTCTGTTCGAACTGTTATTTTTAAATGTTCTTCATGTATTTTAATGTCGTGGTATGAATGGGGAATAAGTATCGTGTTTATTGTGTATTGTATTGTGTCTAGATTATAGTTCAGTCATGCCGCTCTTTTCGAAATTACGTCAGTTAAAAACCAGAAAGGGTCTGCTGGAAGCAGCAGTTCCAGTTCCGCCTAGGGACAGTCCAGGTCATTTTATGTATCAGAAGCATGGCATAAGCGCCGTATTGTATCTAGATTTATGGGTAGAGTATACCAAACAGTTAGAAGAAAAGTATAGATGGCCCGTATCGGGTACATGGGATGCCGAATGCATCATGCGAGTAGAAGAAGCATTATGGAAAAAGAAAGCCAGACAGTCACAGAAAGATGCCATCGAGTTATGGCGCAAAGAAGCTCATAAAAGAACTGAAAAGGAAATCAGAAAGTCAGAATTAAGTAGAGAATCCTTAGAACGAGCACAAGAAAAAGAACTAATCGAGATAGGTGAACAAGTCAAAGCCGAACAGTCAGACAGACAGAGGCATGCCCTTATTAGGGGTATGTATCCTCTCCTTGCCGAGGGCTTGCCAAAAGCGACCCCAGAGGCATCCAGTAATTTCCCGCCACCATTAGTTCCGACCAAACTACGTCACAAACAGACCGCAGCTGATATTTTTATTTCGTCCTATTTGGACGACACAGTCCCAGAATATGCAAATCCTGTTCGCGCCCCGCCAGTCCCTGTAAATCAGGCACTTCCCGCTCCTCCAGACACCGGAGTACCTGTTACGGTACCCCCGGTCCAGCCCGCCATACAAGTCCAGCCTACATTTCCATTTCCCACTCTGCCAGGACGAAGAGCCTCAGTAGACGACTCTAGTTTAGGGGCCGCAGGGGGAGGTACTCCTCAAACCCCGCCGCCACACAAGCGTTTAACGACAGCCGAATTACATGCACAAGCGTCACAGCGTACGCCCAGACATCAGACTGTAGCAGAAATAAGAAAAACCCTTGCCGAATGCGGCTATGATCCAGTCCCAGGCGAGGATAATATGGTTTTATATTCATTCCGCGTAAGAAAGGTGGCCGAGTATCTAGTCACCTTACCGAATATGAAAGAAGATCTAGACAGAATATATCGTTTCATCCGTACAGGGGATGATCCAGAAAGTATTAGCGAGGCCATGTCTCAAAGGAAAGCCGAGATCCAGCTCATGATATTAAAGTTTCTGATCAATTGTCTAATAAGAGAACAAGATTACCCGTCTAAAGATCCGGCCGAAATGAAAATCCTGACAAGGTGGAGTGATAATATAGCCGAGGGTAAGCACAAGACCGTCGGTGCTATGGAGAGTATGTACAAGAAAATCCGTAGAGAAATAATAAAGATACACGAACAACGTAAAGCAGCACAAGTAAGCGAGAAAGAAAGTAATTCTGATACTGAAGAGGTAGAGGACGAGAATCCCGCCAGAATAGCGTATGTAGGAAAATCTAGATTTCCAGATCGCCATTTACGCCTAGAACACAAGTCTACTTTCCATCATCCAGCACCAGAACAAGGTTCACTAGAACAAGTGTTTCAAGCTACCGATCACATTCTGAAATCACGAATCGGTTACAGTGAGTTGAGTACTATGCATGAACAAGAACTAGCCCGATCAGCAGTCCGATGGATTACTGATTCTACCACTTTTCCAGACGAAATAGTGGCACAAATGTTTCTGAAAATGCCCCCAGCCGAACAACGACTGGTGGGTATGTATATGATTCAGCACCTCATTACATTGTATGAGGGTCAGCACTCTGATCCAGGCCCGTTACATGATGTCCTGAACGAGTTACTCCAGTATAGATGGAAAGGTCTAGGTACCGATTTAATTAGTGTCATTCTAGAACAGCGCCACAAATATAGAATGTTTCTGAACCCGCATTTTGTTCATGTCTCACCCCCAGAAAGCAAACCATTTTACATAGACAGACAGAATCCGTTACGAGAAGTCCACCCAGTTAGAGGAACGGGTGGCGAAATGCAGCGAGTGTTTGTATACACTCCAATAACAAAGATGGAACTCCTAGAGATGAAGAAATTAATTCCCTGTCATGACAAAGATCCAGCAGGGTTCCATAGAGAATTAAAAGACATGCTCCGTATGGGAGAATACACGTATCCAGATATAATTAAAATGTTAAAGGTTCTGCTGCCCGCAGGGGTGTATGAAAAGCTCAAGGAAAAAGAATGGGAGGTGGGAGAGAAAAAGATCGATTGGGCAGTTCTAGAAGCTGAAGATAAGGCACGAGTACCAGGTACCGGTCTTGGAGATAAATGTAAAGAATTACCGGAATTATTAATACAAGTTTTACCCAGATTATTGACAACTAGAAAAGAAGACTGGGATGCAATCTCAGCCTGTAAACAGAAGCAAGATGAAGATATTAGTGATTTTTATTCTAGATTTGAAAAGTGTTTTAGCATCAACAGTGGCCTCAAGACAAGTAGTGAGTCATACCCTCACCTTTTTGTTACTAAATTAGTCGAGAATTCAAGCCCACAAATTAAAAATCGAGTTTTGAAAGTCGAAAGTACCTGGCAAGCTAATACCCCGTCCCAGATGTTGCAGATGCTTCAATACCACCAGAATAGAATCAGAGAAGAGCAAGAACACGAGAGAAAACGTATGAAAGACACGAAAATGAAAGTACTAGTTGCACAATCTGTTCCTCAAGACAGTCAGAAGAGGGGTCCGAATCAAGCCAGTCATCCTGCAGCTCCCGTTAAAGGGAACTGCAATTATTGTAAACAGCCAGGTCATTTTATAAATGAGTGTGCAGTTCTGAAACACAACATAGCTACTGGTAAGACTAAAGAAAGACCACGTCCGCCTAGACAAGAACAAGTTTCACAGATTCCTCAGCCACAGAATGCACCACAGACAGTTACAGCTCCGCAGCCTATTGCTGCAACACAGCATGTCACACAGCAAATGTACCAGTATGCACAGTCTGAGTATCCAGAGTACCAGCAGTATTCATGAAACAGCCTAGAGAGGGAGGTAGGCTTGCCTCTCATCGAGATACCTGTAGATCAAGAAGGTCCCTATGTTCACAGTCAAGTATTAGGGAAAGACAGAAAGTTTTTGATTGATACAGGGGCAAGTAGGACCACAATTAGTCATGCCGAAGTTCCAGGGGCTCCGCTCTCAGGCTCAAGAAATGTTTCCCTTGGATTTTCAGGAAAGCCTATCGTAAATGAGATTTCAAAGCCAGTTACTCTAGAAGTAGGTCCATTGTCCCGCACTACTGATCTGTTACTTACTAAGTCATGTCCAGAAAACCTACTAGGCATTAAGACACTGAAAGAGTTAGGTGCAGTTATATGCTGTTCCCCAGAGGGAATACGATTGTTCCTACGTGACTTCAAGGGTCACTATGTATTACGAGATTTTGATTCAAGACTGTCTAATGTTCCGCAGCACTTATGGGCGCAAGGTCCAACTGATGTAGGTTACATGCAAATCACACCCCATCGTGTGACTCTCAAGCCAGGTGTAGTGTTACCACGGATCAGACAGTACAGATTGCCACCTGAGGCTGTAGCAGCCCTATCCAAAATTATTGACGAGCTCATGGCTCAAGGAGTGGTTGTAGAAACTGACTCCAATGTATGTAATTCTCCGATCATTCCAGTCATGAAACGTACTGATCCAAATGCACCCCCAGTATATCGATTAGTGATTGACCTACGAGAGCTTAATAAATGTATTATTCCGCAGTACCCAGTTGTCCCAGACATCTCTTCCCTATTGACAGCCATTGATTCCGAAGCCACGTTCTTCACTGTCATAGACCTCAAGAACGCATTTTTCAGTGTTCCTATTCATCCAGACAGCCAGTTCCTTTTCGGATTTTGTTTAAATGGAAGGAGCTATATGTTCACACGCGCTCCTCAAGGTTTCACAGAAAGTCCTAGTATTTACAGTCAAGCACTTAAAAGACAACTAGACAACATTCACATGCCAACTGACACTGCCCTGCTCCAGTATGTCGATGATCTACTGATCACAGCCCGTTCTGAACGTGCTTGCGAGCGAGCATCACTGACAGTTCTGTATTTCCTAGCCGAGATGGGGCACAAGGTGTCCCCTTCTAAGCTCCAATTCTGTGTCCAGCAAGTGGTCTACTTAGGACACTTACTGTCCAAGAGGGGTAGGCAGTTGACACCAGACCGTATCCAGTTAATAGCGAGTCTTCCTCAGCCCAAGACCCAGAAGGAGGTACGTGCTTTTATCGGCCTTACTTCTTACTGCAGACAATGGATTCCCCAGTATGCATTTCTAGCCAAGCCACTGATACAGTTAACGACACAGGAGGCAGCCGTATCGACTGTCCTCCCTTGGACATCTGAACATACACTTAGTTTCAATGAGTTAAAGAAAGCCCTATGCCAAGCTCCAGTTCTAGCTACACCGAACTACAGTAAGCCTTTTACACTTTTCGTTACTGAACGCGAAGGTACAGCATTATCTGTTCTTACACAAGATCAAGCAGGACAATACAAGCCCTGTGCTTATTTTTCGAGCACATTAGATCCTGTAGCCCAGGCTCTGCCTGCGTGCCTCAAGTCAGTTGCAGCCACAGCACTAGCTATCAGACAAAGTGATTCCATAGTCTTAGGACATACCTTGACAGTACAAGTTCCACACTCTGTGGAAGTTCTTTTAAACCGAACACAAACTCAGCACTTGACAATTGCACGTTTAACAGGTTATGAATTGACACTGTTCCAGCCACACATAGAAATCAGACGCTGCAACGTTTTAAATCCCGCTACATTGTTACCATCAGTTACTTCGAATTCTGCCACACATGACTGTGTGGAAGTAGTTAACATTATGACCAAGCCAAGACAAGATCTGACAGATATTCCGTTACCAGACCCCGACCTGACACTTTATGTGGATGGTTCATGTATGAGAACTAGTACAGGAGAACTAGTCGCCGCGTATGCAGTGACTACTGACACCGAAGTTATTGAAACACACCGTATTGACACCCTGTCCGCTCAAGCAGCAGAGCTAGTTGCTCTGACACAAGCCTGCATACACGCCAAGAACTTGAAAGTTAATGTTTACACAGATTCACGTTACGCATTTGGAGTTGTACACGACTTCGGAGTGCTCTGGCAGGAGAGAGGTTTCATGACTTCTCATGGAACCAAGATTCAGCATGGTCTACTTATTCAAGCTCTGTTAGACGCAATACATTTACCGACATCCATTGCTATCATGAAATGCAAAGCACATACGAAAGTTACTGACATTATTTCCCAAGGTAATGATCTAGCAGATCGCACAGCCAAGCTTACAGCACAGACTCCAGACATTCAAGTTAATCCGACACAGACACATACTCCAGATCCGACTACATGTATGACAGTTAAGGACCCTACACAAGATGTCATAGATATCCAGTTACATGCTACTCCCGAAGAAATCAAGAAATGGTCCGAACAAGGAGGGGTCCAGACAGATCAAGGATGGTTAACAAAGGGTAGAGCCACATGGTTTCTCCCCGACTCTATGGTTCAAGTCATTATTAATACCGCACATAGTCCAGCACATTTAGGAGAAAAAGCTATGTTAGACAGTATCCAGAACATTTGGTTCAACAAGCATTTACGAGCTGCAGCCAAGCAGAAAGTCCGTACCTGTATGATATGTTGTCAGTTTAATCCAGGTAAAAGTGTCCCGGTGGAACAAGGTGGATTCCAGCCCCCTGACCACCCTTTTGAAGTCCTCCAGATGGATTATATTCAGATGGAGCGATGTCGAGGTTTCAAGTATGTCCTTGTAGTTGTATGCGCTTTGTCCAGGTGGACAGAAGCATATCCAGTCCCAGATTACACAGCCGCGACCACTGCCAAGCAGTTGGTTCGTGAGTTTTTCCCCCGTTATGGACTCCCTAGAATCGTATATTCTGACAACGGCCAGCCATTCTCATCTGAACTCATGAAGCATGTTTCCCTGTTGTTAGGGTACCAGTGGAAGTTTCATTGTGTACGCCACCCTGAAGCAGCCGGTCTCGTAGAGAGACATAACCAGACTCTGAAAATCCGAATTGCAAAAGTGTGTAAAGAGAAAGGTGTGGACTGGCTGGTAGCTCTGCCAGTCGCTTTATTTTATATGCGCATGGTCGCACATTCCAGATCAGGTCTGTCCCCGTATGAGGTCGTATTCGGCCGCCCCCCAAATATGTGGGGTACTCCTAGACCCCGAAGTATTACCGATGTTTCAAGTAATATGCTGACAGATTACCTAGCTTCCTTGATGTCTGCCCTCAACTCATGTCGTTCACAGGTTGCCGCCGCATTTCCAGACAATACCGAGGTGGCACCGCATGAAATCGTTCCAGGATCCATGGTGATGGTGAGGAATTTTGACAGATCAAGTCCGCTGGAGCCTCGCTGGAAAGAGCCCCGACAGGTCCTCCTCACCACCCGTACAGCCGTGAAGTTGGAAGGTCGAAAAGGCTGGGTGCACCTTTCTCATGTAAAACAGTTTAATGGACTGAAACCCGTCTTAAAGAACATTTCCCAGGATTTGAAGGATTGCCAAAGCATTGTTCTCAAGGACTGTCCCGCAAAAGACATTGCTACAACCCCTCCCCTGTTAGAGAAAACTCCGCAACAGGAGTATAAACTCAAACTCCGGTCTAGTAAAATAAGTCAGCCAGTTTGATTGTCTAAGTCCTCCCCTAGGTGAAACGGTTAGACTGTTTCTGACATGTATAAAATAGACCCCCATAGTGAGAGAGTTAGTCAAAACTCAATTCGATGTATCGTTTTTCTATGTTTCATATTGTTTCTCAGCATTATGATTTCCTGCACCAGTTATGCATTTTTCTTGTATTTCCCAGTTCCTCATGTAAATAAGTCTGCTAATGCTACAGTAGAGCACACGTTTAGTGATCTGCCTCCTCATGAACTCTCTTACCGCCTCGCTATGCGAAATAACTCATTCATCCGCATGTTACATTACTCACACCAGACCAGCAATGCCACTAATTGTTGGGTGTGTGGTCGACTCCCCCCTTTCCAGATACCGAAGGGAGTTCTGCCACTTTTTCCTTATCCTTTTTCACATAATGGTTCGTGTGGAGCATGGTCCACGTTAACGTCATCCTCAACAGATATGTCTTTTCTTAACAGTACATGTTTCCCAGACAAGCAAGGTCTTCCCCACAGAACAGGTTTAGATCTAGAAAATGAAGTGTATAATTTAGGTAATTATTCTTCGAATTTCATGGCCTTGAATGTTCAGTCTGATACTACTCCAGACTTACCTGCTATTTCAGTACTGCCAGTCAGAGGTGAATTATGTGTCCGAAATAATGGTTCCGTACATGTAGGACATAGTGATTGTACTACTATTGTCAAGTATAGTGACAGTGGGAAATCTATTTTCAAAGCTTCACGTCATTCTTATTTTATTTGTGGTCAAACTGCATATGTTCGTCTGCCCCTCGATTGGGAGGGAACCTGTTACATTGCCTTCCTACTGCCACCTGTTTTCCTAGCCCCACCTGATTATCATAGAAATACACGTCTAGTACACATTAGACATAGAAGGGAGTCCCCAATTGTCGATTATACTGAAACTGCCCTAGAACAGTATACAGATTTCAACAGAGGTTTCTTCTTCTTTATAGGACCTATCCAGAATAGTAAGCTAATCCGTAGGTTAACCAGAACCCTTGAAGTAGTAGTAAATGAGACTGCCTCTGCTCTAGGTAACTTAACCGAAGAGCAATCTGCTATGAGATTTGTCGTTTTACAGAATCGTCTCGTCCTTGACGTCATACTGGCCGATAGGGGCGGGGCCTGTAGAGTCATCGGATCTAGTTGCTGCATTTTCATTCCAAATAACGCGCCGTCTGTTTATTCAGCTATAACCAGACTCCATAAAATTGCCCATCTGATACACCAAGATCCAGGCACCTGGACATGGTCCGGTTGGTTCTGGAATATAATTTCCGCATGGGGATGGAAAATATTGTCCTTCCTAGGTATTGCAGTAGCGATCATATTCAGCTGCTGTCTCTGTATACAATGTGGCCCTGCGATTTGCGGCATTTGTGCTACCTCTTGTATTCCTAGTCCCAAGCCCCGTTCTAAATCCCGTTCCAGGATAATTCGAGACGAGCAAATGATACTGTATGAAATGATAGATGGTATCATGAATATTGATGTTTCCTGATGGAAACGTAGTGACAAGGAGGGAATGTGGAAAAGTAAATTTTGCCATGTTCTGTGTCCCTACGTGTCATCCATCATATGTTATGTGTGCATGATTAAATATGCATATGCATTCCCCATGTTCGATTCAAGACGCAATTATAGTTGTGTCCACCTCTAGTATGTCAGTTTCCAGTTCTCGTGAATACTACGTATATCAGGCCTATGTAAAGCTACGTTGCCACGTTTCTCAGTGTGCACGTTATTCCATTGTAAAGTCCCCGTTTCTAGGCCTCAAAAGGGCCCGGACATCAGATTCAGCTCCTGTCTCCTGAAACTTCGCTGAGGAGCGATACAGCCCCCACCTGTGTCCTCGACCCTTCACTTACTTCCTGCCTCGCAGTGCCCGGCTCAGCCTCTGAGTCTGCCAAGAATATGTTATGATTCCAGTTATCAGTTCAGTCCTCCTTCTCTGCATTCCTAAAGCTACTGAACTGCATCAATAGTTTCCGTCATTGTCTAGCCTTCACGTCTCCACGTTAGAGAAATACTGCATTTAATGGTCATTTAATATTCTTCATCACGCACTACATGTAGAATAATGCATGGTCCAGTCTTAGAATCAAGTCAGCCTTTCCCCTCCTGACTTATAGTTTATATCAACATGTTCTCTAAACATCAGATACTAGATACTGCTTAGGTACATGTCGCCCTGACTCTCCAGACTTCAGTCTCTGCTCCTAGCACAGAGTTCATAGCCCCCAGCTTCTCCTAGTGATACGTCATTGCTAGTTTGCGGGCACCATCAGGTTAGAGGTCCCGGCTCCTTAGGTAGCCCCCTCCATGGTTTCCGCCCCATTCATGACATATTCTGTTACGTTTACATCACATGTCTATGTATACGCCCTGTTACACCTCTTTTTACCCTTATCTTTCGCGACTGCTACGCGTCACGCCTTTTGCTCCACCCACTGCTCCGCCTATCATATGTACTGTAATGCAACTGTTTTACTATATATGCTTGTGTATTGTTATTAAATGCTAGCGCGCTCATCCCAGATCCAGCCCCAGCAGCTGCTGGGCCCTGCCATCCTATTCCTATGCAGGTTGTCCTGTTCCTGTTCTTTATGCTGTAATAAACCTGCAAAACTCCTACTACCTCGAATTTTGACTCTTATTTATTGAGCTATCTGTTATTCATTTATGCATTCAAAAATAGGGTATTATTTATTTATTTACCACAAGTGGACCATTGGAAAACCTGCGGTAACTAGGCAGCGGGCCGTGACGGCCAGCGGTGGCCGAACGAAGCGATAGTGGGACCCTGTCTGCCAGTGAGGGGTCGCTGTGCAGCTGAGACCCATTCAGGGTCAGAGGACTTGTGGGACCAGCCGGAGATCAGTGCCAGTAACGGGCACCACGGATAGCAGCGGGTGCCGAACCCCGCCCCTGGAGGATATCTGGCAGAGCTGGAGGGGTTGGGCCCGGTGCCGCATGGCTGTGGAGCAGTCTAGTTATTAGAACATAGAGGGCCTGGGGCCAGAAACTCACAGGAGAAGAGCATTGGAAGTGTATGGTGCAGCCGAGCTACAGTGACACCAGGTACTGGGCTGCGAGTGACTGTGGGAGCAGAGTGAGGCGAAATTGCGGCATTGTTTGCCCGTGAAGGATCCCTAAGGTGGTGAGGCTCATCCTTCGTTGGAGGAACTGCAAGGCCTATATAGTGGCTCCAGGGCACCATGCTGCAGAGTGACAGTACAGCGAAGGGACGGGGGGAAGCCCAAATTGCAGCTGAGCTGCTGAGGGTGCCCTGGCCACTGGTAGGAGATTAAGGAAGCCATCCGGGTGGACACACACGTGGCCATGGGGGCTGATTATGGCCTGACTGAAAGCTGCTGACCCCCTACGGATCCATAGATAGGCGGGGAAATATGCTGAGGATTTGCTCCGGAGCAGGGCACTAAAATAGTCAAGGAAAGACAGCCTACTACTACACTGGAGGTGTGCAGGGGCACGAGCGTGAGTGGTACCAGAACCGTGGCTCGGACCTACCTGACTAAGTCCTGTTATTAGGCGTGCTGGCACAGAGGTGGCTTGCTCGAGGGATGATGAAAGCTTGGGCATAGACTTGCAGGGACCTGGAATTGTAGTCTGCGGTGGCCGACAATGGACAACACAAGGTATTTGCGCATTGTGATGAGAGTAGAGCTGACCTCACCCAGCATCTCGGACTCACTCCCCAGAGCAGAAAGTGGCAGAGGCGGTCAGGTGGGCTGTCAACGGGAGTGCTTTTTCAGTCTAGAGACTTGAACTTGAACAAACAGAAGGGGGATTCCCACCCCAGTGGAGCTGGAAAGGGACCTTGGCCAGGCAAAGTTACTAGGGGGAGGGGAGGGGGGCTTCCTGGAAGAGTAGGCAGGAAAAGACACAAGAATGGTGAAGGAAAAGGGCTGCAAGACGGCACAGGCCAGTAACATTTATAACTACACGCACACGCTCCCCCTGTACAGGAAGCACAGTCGGCGGTTCAGACATCCCGAGAGGGTGAGATGGTGCACAATGACGATGGAGCTCCCTCTATTGCAGACGTGCTGGCAGCTGTTCATTCTACAAGGGCTGAGATGATCCACGAAATAGACTCAGTTGCAATGGATGTGAACTTGCTCCGGTGCGATCTGAGGAAGGTGTCGGAGAGGGTAACCACCACTGAACAAACGGTGGGCACTATGCAGACAGAACTCCATTCCCTAGGAGCGACGGTCATAGACCTCCAGAAGCAATAGTTTGCCTTGACAATTGTGTCGAGGATGTGGAGGGGAGGTCTCACAGGAACAATCCCGATTTTGTGGGTTTTCCGGAGAAAACAGAGGGACCATTGGTGGAGCTCTATCTGGAGTACTGTCTGGTTACTACTCTGGCCCCCAGGAAGCTCTTAAAGTTCTTCACTGTATAGAGAGCACATAGAGCACTGGTCCCTCCTCCAAAACCGGGAGCCCCACCTAGAGCCATCATCACCCGATTCCATTTCAGGATCGGGATGCTATTCTGCAGCTTACCCGGACAACGGGACCGCCGATGACATATAAGGGACACCGGATCTCCGTCTTCCCGGATTATACGCAACAGGTAGAGGACCAGAGGCGCTCATTCTTGGCAGTAAAAAGGCAAATGTGGGACATGCATATCAAATATAGCCTCCTCTTCCCTGCAAAGCTGAGAGTTGAGAACAAGAGAAAGGCTCTGTTTTTCTTTTCTGCAGCTGAGGCATGCGACGGGCTGGATGCCAGGAGCTCCCGGGATGCCTGTTTGGCCCCCTCAATGCCGACTCCTTGGGGGCGGGGTAGAGCAGGCTGCCCCAGGAGAGGCACAAGCAAATTTCTTTGGTGGGTAGGGAGAGGAACCGGAGCCCTGGCCGCATCCTGGTTGGTGCAGATGGAACACTACATGCCTCAGATGTTGTCTCACGAACTTCATTGCCAAGCAGGCTCAAGTCAGTAATCCCGGTGAGGACACAGATAATTAGACCAGGCAAGTGAATGAGCAACAGGGCAGAGGTCACCAGACTGAACGATAATTGTAATACTGAAATGCCGTGGAAGTACTAAATATTCATTGAATGCAAGGGAGTTCCAGAGGCTAAGGTCAGAGGATGGCCCTATATTACATACTGGAGGTAGTTAACGGGGCCTGCCCCCAGAGGCAGGTACCCGGATGGGGAGCTGGAGACTAATCCTCACACCCCACCGGTGGGCCAGCCACATGTGCTGGGAGGAGGGTTTTCAGGTCTGTATCAATCGGGTCATAATCTGCTCTGAATTGTCAACTTATAGGGTTGAGACTCAAAAAACTGCCTACTTACTCATTTGGGAAGCGCCACCGTTCTGCATCCTTAAAGCCTTGGCTGGTGCTTCTCAAGATGATTCAGTTTTGTCCTCGTCCAGATTTTCAAGATGGCGGCTGCAAAGAGAGGTTTAGATAGTTCCCGGTGTAGTGTTTAGTCAGCTTTAGCAGTGTAGTCGCAATCGCAATCGCACTCGCGCACTGTGCACAGAGCGCACTTCAACCGTTTTTTCTTGTGAGGAAGCAACATTTCTCTTTTCATACATGCTGTTTCAGAAATTCTGTCAGGGGAGTAGGATTTCTTCCCGTTTTTCTCTCCACCTGGCAAGTACGCAAGTACCTTTATCTTGGAATCCAGTTTTTGGTGCGGTCAATGTCAAGTCACTAAGGTATTTTGATATCAATCAATCAATCAATCATACCATTTGTATAGCGCACTACTCACCCGGGAGGGTCTCAAGGCGCTTGGGGGAGGGGGTATGCTACTGCTCGAACAGCAAGGTCTTGAGTTGTTTTCTGAAGGTGAGATGGTCCTTGGTCAGCCGAAAGTGGATGGGGAGGGAGTTCCACGTCTTGGCAGCCAGGTAAGAGAAGGATCTTCCTCCGGCGGTTGCTCTTCGGATGCGTGGTACGGCTGCGAGGGCGAGGCTGGTGGACCGTAGCTGGCGGGTGGGCGTGTAGAAGGTCAGGCGGTCGTTGAGGTACTTGGGGCCCAGGTCGTGGAGAGATTTGTGTGCGTGGGTGAGGAGCCGGAACGTGATCCTCTTGTCGACGGGGAGCCAGTGCAGGTTCCTCAGGTGGCTGGAGATGTGGCTGCGTCGGGGGACATCCAGGATGAGTCGGGCGGTGGCGTTCTGGATGCGCTGGAGTCTTTTCTGTAGCTTGGCTGTGGTTCCGGCGTAGAGGGCGTTTCCGTAGTCCAGACGGCTGTTTTTTTGGTTTTCTGTGAAAGCTCAATAATTATCTCATTGCAAGCTTCTTGAAGTAGCTGTCTTAGAACAAGAACATTTCTCAAGTAAGTCAATTTGAGTCTCAGAACTGCTATCCATTCCAGAATCCTTCTCTATATCCTGTTTCCGCTTGAGAGAGGGTTATTTGGAGACTTTTATTTTTGCAATTTAAAAGACATTTGAATCATCTAATTTTTATACTACATTGAAATTCTGGAATAGAACTTACATTTTCTTTGAACTGTACATCTCAAGAGAAGAGCATCAGAATTTTCCTGAACTGTGAACTACAGGATAAGAGCAGCAGATTATTTCTCTTGAACAGTACTCCAGAAAGAAAGCAGCAGATATATAGTTGAACAATTCAGTAGTTATAAACATAAATATATATATTTTTATATATATATATATATATATATATTCAATCAGAACAGGTAGCCTTAAGCGAAGCACTGCCACACGAAGTTTTTCAATAAGCACGTTTATTTGAATCCATTTCACTTGCTCGATCCCCAGCAGATTTCAGAGTCTCCTTCGAACATAAAAGCCTGACGCGTTTCAGGGATGACCCTTTCCTCAGAGGCAATGTTCGTGAAGGTCAATCAAACAGTTCCTGGTAGTGTCTACTCAAATAGCTCTCACCTGCCTCTATGGGCGTGTCTCAGGCGCACTGCATCCTGGGCTTTGTAGTGCACTACCCTTTAACCCACAGTGGGGCTGCTTCTTCAACCTTGCAATTGGAACCAATATTCTCCCAGTGGAGCGACGAGAGCACTGGAACCTGTCAGGAAGCGCACTTGTAGCAGCGAAAACGTGTCCAAGGCAGCACCACCTGTGTTGGCGCTGCGCCTGCCTTCGTTCCAACACTGCAAGCTCTAACCAAAAGCCTGCATGGACCCTCATTCAAGGTGGGACTTACTTCTCGACTGGGTAACAGCCGAAAATTATTCAATCAGAACAGGTAGCCTTAAGCGAAGCACTATATATGTATATATATATATATATATTCCAGCTCCTAGGTGTACCAGATTCCCGGGGCACTCCCGGGCGGTTGCCGTTGCGCGTCGGTACTCACGCGTTTCTATGACAGCTCCAATCGTTCCTTTATCCAAAAAACGATAACGCACTCCCGGGGGTTATGTGGCAAAAAATCTTTAATCAGCTACGGACAAACAGACGCGTTTCAGACCTAAAGTCCTTCGTCAGTGTTTACACTCACGTGTCATTCAGACACGTTAAATACACATTGTATCCTGCCATGAAAATAAATGATGGACACTTCAAACTTCATTGCAAACCGCAGCCATCTTATAGTGGTTTTTCGTAAATGCAAACATAATTATAAAACATTATACTATGTTGTTGCCGGTCTAACAAATTAAATCTAGCTGTGTATCAGCATTTTACCGGCAAGGTCTTTACTTGCGGTTATACACTCGGTTTGTGATTCAATTATGTTAACCACACAAAGATGTCCTATTCAAACAGTGCGATCATCTGTCAATTACCTGGGACTCTTATATTTCATTTATGCTGGTCGGCATTCTGATGTTGCGACCAATGAGAGATCTCTAGTCCCCTGTCGGTGACTGAAAGAATAATCTCGCCGTGGATCGGCATGTCACCGACTACTGCAATGACAGTATGATCGCAATGTTTAGAAACGGATTGTACATATATCGATTCAGCACCTCTTTTCAACAATAAACAATATTTGCAAAACTCATAATTTGGCCATCAATCGGCTAATAGAGCCACATATAAGAAAAGACTCCCCTTCAATTTCTGTCTGGTAAGCGAGCCTGATTCATTATACTTATCCAGTCATGATCACATTTCATTATATATAGATGGAAATTGAATAGGGAAGATTGGAAGATATTTAGTCGATGAGGAGAAGAGAAGGCATGGAGAGAGGGAGAGAAAGAGAAAGGAAAGGAGGAGAAAGAAAAAGAGAGAGAATGACACTTCATTCCACATGGATTCTCATAGCACTCATATTCATTTACCGATATGGAATATAATGTCCTATCGGCCTATCACATCATCTACCCAGATGCACTGTGAGTTCCTCCCCAATGTTCAGCCCACCAGGTTGTTTAGTCTGCATATCTATTATGTATCGTAACTCAAGTCTGCGTAAACATAACAGTCTGTCCCCTCCTCTGGGATTGGGCGGTACATGGTCTAGACCAAAATATTGGAGCAGCCCACGGTTACTCTCATGTTCCTGAGCGAAGTGTCTGGCCACCGGATAAGATACATCTTTATTCATTATGGCTCGTTGATGTTCCAACACTCGCATCTTTACGTTGTTGATGGTACTGCCTACGTATTTGAGGCCACAGGGACATACAAGACAGTATACCACATAGGGTGTGGTGCATGTAATGAATTCCTTGATTTTCTTGGGGTGGGATAAACCTGGAATTTGATAATGGAGGACCCTCTTGCTGTTTTCACATGCCCGGCATTTTCCACATGGGAAAAAGCCTGCCATGTCCCTAAGAGTGCCTTTTGTAGGGATTTTGATGGGAGTAAGAGACTGTGCACTACCCTATCTTTAATAGATCTGGATTTACGGAAAGTAATGAGAGGTCTTTCCGGTACATCACAACCAATTATTGGGTCAGTACGCAGAATGTGCCAACTCTTCGAGAGCATGCCTCTTAGAGGATTGGCCCCATCTGAGTACGTGGTGATCATCCTGAATTTATTTTCAGTGTCAGAGTCGCTTTTCTTTTTCTGATCACAATTCAATAATTGTTGCCTCGGAATCCTAGCTACTTTCTCAAGGGTTGTATTGAGCATGTCTGGATTATATCCTCTCATACAGAATCTCTGTATACTCGCATTAGCTGCTGACATAAAGTCAGTGTCACGGGAGCAATTCCTTTTTAGCCTCAGTAATTCACCGTACGGTATACTTCGTACGAGGCTTGGGGGATGACTGCTCTCGGCATGCAGTATGCTGTTCCCTGCTGTTGGTTTCCTATAAAGGGCAGTCTGCAGCTTTCCCTCACTGACAAATACCCTCAGATCTAGGTAGTGCACTTGCTCATCGCTGATGTCTGCTGTGAATTTTAGATGTAAATTATTTCTGTTGAGATCCCCAATAAATTCGTTGGCTTCTGCAGAGGAGCCCCTCCACACTAAGAACAGGTTGTCTATGTAACGACGCCACACTACAATGTGCTCAGCCCATTTAGCATTTTCTCCGGCAAGGGCTACCTGCTCCTCCCACCAGCCCACGAAAAGATTTGCGTAGCTGGGGGCGAAGCAGGTTTCCATCGCCGTCCCTGAGGTCTGTTTAAAGTATGTGTTCTGAAACAAAAAGATATTATTTTGTAAACAAAACATCAACATTTCAATCAGCATAATGCCATGTTCTTGATATTTGGCTGGTCTCTGATCCAGGAAATATTTAACAGCCTCCACCCCCTTCTCATGCTGTATGCACGTGTATAGACTGGTAATGTCAAGGGTGATAAGCAAAAAGGAAGAGTCCCACGTGGTGTGTTCAATCTGTTCTATGAAATGTTTAGTGTCTCTCACATATGATTCAAGCTTCACAACAAACACTGCTAGAAATGAATCAATGTAGATTGATAGATTCTCTGTTAGTCCACCTTTTGACGACACGATGGGTCGCCCCGGAGGGTTTACCAAGTCCTTGTGAACTTTGGGGAGTTGGTAAAAAGTTGGGATGGTAGGTTCAGAATTACGTAGAAACAGGAACTCATTCATATCCAGCATTAACTTGTTTCGCCATTTGGTTAAGAGATCATGGTACATTCGTCTGCTAAGCTCATATTCGTCCTTGTTTGTGACAAGATAGTTCTCAGGATCTTCCAGTTGTCGAAGAGATTCTTGGCAATACTGGTCTCTAGTTAGCAAGACAATGTTCCCCCCCTTATCAGAGGGTTTCACGATGATCTGCTCATTTTTCTGGATATTAGATAGAGCCATTGTTTGTTCTTTCGTCAAGTTGTTATTGTTCTTCCAGTTCTTACTTTTGTTGATACTGGCTCTAAATTTGACTAAGTCCTGTGTGACGGCATCAGAGAAGGTATCTATCGCATCATTGGGCATCTGGGGATTGAATTGCGAGGGTGCCCTGAAACTCGTTGGGGGTGATTGTTGTTCGATAGTATCAAGATGCCCCGATGTTTGAGTTTGTTCAGCTCTAAGTTCTTCCAATGTCTGAACAGCGTTCAAGTCCTTCACCGTCAGCGCATCTGTTGTTTGCGCAATTGTCCTTTTCTTTGATTTTCGCGTATCCAAGATGTTAGGTTTTGTTTTATGGAATTTATATAATTTCATCTTCCTGGTGAGTTTGAAGAGGTCAATTCTTGTTTGTGTAAATTCCAATTGATCATTTGGGCAAAAGGTGAGACCCAGTTGAAGGGTTTTCTCTTCAGTCTCGGTTAAAATCTGATTGGTTAAATTGATGATAGTTAGATTTTCGCTAGAATCTACCATCTGCTGCCCTTCTTCCGGGTGTTGAAATTGGTCACTTTGCCTCTTCCTCTGCCAGCCTCCCCTCTGGGTTTTTCGTCGCCTTCCGGGGGTTTGGTTTTTCCTCCTCTGAGCCAAGTTGTTCGGATGAGGTCGAATTCCGAATGAAAAGGGCTCTTTCTCATTTGGCTTGTGCTTACTAATCCTTCGTCCCCAGATTGTTCCTCATCTGTGACACTGGATTCTGATGTTGCCAGTTCGACCACTGGTAATGTACTCTGTTTCTTTAGGGCTGCTCTTGGACCATCGAATTTCTTAGAGAGTGTTAATATTCTTCCCAGAGCGTAATCCCGCTCGTCGCGCTCAAACTTTTCCTGTTTCCTTGATCTAATTTTTATCTCATATTTCACCAACCTCTTTTTCATATCCTCTCTCAGTTGTTGTACTCTAGTCTGATCTGCTTCTTTCAGGAGTTCCTTTTCAAGGGAGGCAATCTCTTCAATGGCTTTCGTCCGATCACTCCAAGCAAACTTGACCAAGAGGTCTAGCATTGCTTTACATGATGCTGCTGTTAACTCCGCCCATTGCTCCAATAGCATGGGATATGGGTTTTCATAATTAGGGACGGTGTATATTCTTAGCCCTCTTGGGACTCTATCAACGTCCATATAATTCTGTAATGAGGTGGCCTCCCACCATTTCCTTATCTCCCTCTCACTACACCTCTCCAATTTGTTGAATAACGTCACGAGAGTGCTATGGGACTTCGTCCCTCCACCTCCCGAGGCGGGTGGGACTTGTGTGGTAGGTGTTCTTTTTTTGAAAATATCCAATGCCGCCTCTCGGCGGTCTGTTTCATCACACATGATGTCCGCTTAGTTTATGCCGATGCGGGATACCTCACCGCGTCCTACCAACATAACCCCCTCGCCCTGCTGAGCTCTCAGTCAGTTTACAAATGCTTCTAGGAGAGTGAAAGGAGACTTACAGTTCGCCGGTCGCTGTTGTCTCGACCCGTTTTGCTTCTTCTGTCTCCTTAAATACACCCTTCTGACTGTGCGTCGCGGTGCCCCGGTACACTACAGATTCCAGCTCCTAGGTGTACCAGATTCCCCGGGCACTCCCGGGCGGGTGCCGTTGCGCGTCGGTACTCACGCGTTTCTATGACAGCTCCAATCGTTCCTTTATCCAAAAAACGATAATGCACTCCCGGGGGTTATGTGGCAAAAAATCTTTAATCAGCTACGGACAAACAGACGCGTTTCAGACCTAAAGTCCTTCGTCAGTGTTTACACTCACGTGTCATTCAGACACGTTAAATACACATTGTATCCTGCCATGAAAATAAATGATGGACACTTCAAACTTCATTGCAAACCGCAGCCATCTTATAGTGGTTTTTCGTAAATGCAAACATAATTATAAAACATTATACTATGTTGTTGCCGGTCTAACAAATTAAATCTAGCTGTGTATCAGCATTTCACCGGCAAGGTCTTTACTTGCGGTTATACACTCGGTTTGTGAAGTTTGAAGTGTCCATCATTTATTTTCATGGCAGGATACAATGTGTATTCAACGTGTCTGAATGACACGTGAGTGTAAACACTGACGAAGGACTTTAGGTCTGAAACGCGTCTGTTTGTCCGTAGCTGATTAAAGATTTTTTGCCACATAACCCCCGGGAGTGCGTTATCGTTTTTTGGATAAAGGAACGATTGGAGCTGTTATATATATAATATATATATATATATATATTCACTGAAAAAACCATAGGTTATAGACCATATATAGTTAGGAATTAGCATTTACAAAACCTTGAAAATTCACTGAAAAAACCATAGGTTATAGACCATATATAGTTAGGAATTAGCATTTAAAAAACCTTATTTTACTCACACAAAACTATTGAAATTCCATATATAGTTAGTTGTACTAACTATATATCGCGCACCCGCAATCCACTGCTGATGATGTCACATATTACATCATTCATGACATGGTCAGTGACATCACTGATGACATCACTGATGACATCTCAAATGACATCACTGATGACATCACTGATGACAACATCCAGTGACTGTATGTTTCTGTAAAGTTAAAATATGTCTTATATATTGAAGAATGAGTGGATGTATAAGTGTCTGGATGATGTATTTAGTAGGTGCATGACTGACTGTATAAGTGAGTGATTAAATGAGTCTCACTGAGTGCATGGGTTAGTGACTAAACTGTTTTAAATTGTGCACCATTGTGTCTGTTGTTTTGTAATGTGATGCATGTGTTGATCATTAGCTATATGACTAACTATATGGGTTATTGATTAGTTGGCCAAGTATTTGTATGGGAGACTGAGTGTGTGTGTGGGTGTCTGGGAGGTGTATGACTCTGTGCATAGATGTGTGAGCAGTTGATTCACTAGATGTATGGGTTCAAAAGTGCATGTGGAAACAGCTGTATGGGCGGTTTACTGTGTGCATGAGTGTATTGGTGAGTGAATGGATATCTCAGTGCTACATGTCAAAGTAAGTACATATGTAAAACACAGTACATGTGGTAGTTGACATATATAAATAACTGTGCATAAGAGCCAGTGAATGTGTGAGTGGCTGTATGGATTATTGTGAACTTGTATCAGGGATTGTATAACAGAGTAAATATGTGTTATTATATGTTTCAATAAGTAAGGTGTGTTTAACTATATAGTTGAGGAAATGGAGGTGTGATTGATTCTTTGCAAGACTGATTAGGTGTGTGAGTAACTCCATGGATGAGTGACAGTCTGTGAGTGTCTGTTTACACTGAGTGTATCTAAGGTTATATTAGAGTCTGAAGAGGTTCATCGTATCATCACATGAATGATGTCATGAGTAATGTCAAATGAGATGTCATCACTGATGTCATCAGTGATGTCATTTGAGATGTCATCAGTGATGTCATCAGTGATGTCACTGACCATGTCATGAATGATGTAATATGTGACATCATCAGCAGTGGATTGCGGGTGCGCGATATATAGTTAGTACAACTAACTATATATGGAATTTCAATGGTTTTGTGTGAGTAAAATAAGGTTTTTTAAATGCTAATTCCTAACTATATATGGTCTATAACCTATGTTTTTTTCAGTGAATTTTCAAGGTTTTGTAAATGCTAATTCCTAACTATATATGGTCTATAACCTATGGTTTTTTCAGTGAATTTCATAGGTTTTTTAATAGCAAATCTTTATAAAAATAATACATTTTAAATCGAATTTTATATTTTATAATTTTTTTATTTTTTTTTTATATTATTTTTGGTGCGCTCCCGGGGCGCGGACAGGTGAACGCACGGGTAAGCGCAATCTTGCGGCGCGCCCCGGGGCGCGTACTGATGCGCGTCCCGGAAGCGCTATTGCCGCGAACGAAAACAACATCGTGACGTATCGCGTAGCCGCCACGCCTTGCGTCATAAGACACGTATCGCGTAGCCGCGAGATGCGTCTTATGACGCACCGCGTAAGCACACCCGGAAGCGCATACGATCGCGCAACGTAAGCGCCCCGATGCGCTTACGATACACGCCCGGGACGCGCCCCGGGGCGCGTAGCGTAAGCGCGTCAAACCATGTGACTTTAAAATAACACTTTTCATTGGTTCAGAACTTTTTTTTTTCCAAATTGTGTGAAACCCACCCATTTCTCTCACTATTGCTTTGTACTTGGAGAGAGCAAGAGCTGTTCTGTCTACTCTATCTCCTATTTTTCTGATCTCCAGCAATGGCTGCAAGAGAGTCATCCAGCAGTGATTCAGATGGATTTTTAGATGAGGACCCTCCTCAGCAAAAGAAAAAAACCCATTTCATCTGGAAATTTTACGACATCCCTGAAGGACAGAAAAAAGTCAACGCTCCCAAAGTAACCTGCAAAATATGTGGGAGTAGTTTATCCAGAGGCAATCCTCTGAAAAAATATAGTTTTGGGAATGCTAATTTGATCAGGCATGTGAAAAGAAGACACCCTAACAACTTTGCCAGGGAGAGTGTCAGAGAGCTGGCACGGAATGTACCCACAGATGGCGGCAGCACCTCCACTGGTGGAGCAACACCTTCGGGACCACCCCGTGGAAGAATGGTCCCTAACATTCAGCCGGTGTTTGCAGGCATCAAATTTTTGTGCACGGAGTGTGACGAACTGCTCTGCTATGGGGAGCAGAGTGTTGAACTCATTGCCCTAAAGAAACAGCAACACCGCTGCTCTTCCAGTCCCTAAATTTTCAAATTTTTTTGCTCCTGTTGAGCAGTTTTGGAATCCTTGTTTTTGTTTTTCCCTTGACAAAAATCCAAAAAAAATATAAAATTGTTTTAAAAAGTCTAAAAAAAATATAAAACAACAAAAACAAAAAAAAATATATAAAACAAAATCAAAAAAAAAGTTCTTTTCAGAACTACCTCCAATTTATAAAAAGAAGCTTTTTTTTTTTTTTTAAAAAGTCTGTCATTTTTAATCTCCATGGTACGCTCCCCCGTACGCTCCCCGGTGCGCGTACCGGGCGCTCCCCCCCCCCGCGAAAATCGATTTTTTTAAAATTTTTTTTTCACCCGCGGGAGCCTTTTATGGCCCCCACATCAAAAGTAGGGGGTCAGGGGGGTGTACCCTGCCCCCTTTTGCTCATTTCCCCCCTTTGATTCTTGCCACCTCTTGTGTCTCAATCCTACCGAGACACAAGATGGCGGCCGCTGCGGACTGTTTCGAATGTTTACAGACACCCGAGAACCAATCAGCTTGCCGTGCGCAAGTCGCGTGGCGCGCCTGGAGCGCTCCCCGGTACGCGTACCGGGCGCGGCTCCAGATATATATCTTTTTTTAAACCTAATTTACTCAAAATTCACAGGACCACATATCTTGAGACCTAGCAAAGGCACATCGGGCAAACAATATCTACAATTTTGCCAAGTTTCGTGGAAATCCATTCAGCCGTTCGAGCTAAAAGTGAGGCCAACCGCCCTATGGAAAATTGCATGGCAAAAACACGTTTTGGGACCCCCCTTTTTTCTCGGCCCCCCCCTAGACGACCCCCCCCCAAAATTTTCAGGGGCTGCTCAGAAACAAAATGTTCCATTTTCCTGAAAATTTCAGCCAATTCCGTCCACAAACGCCAAAGTTATTAGACATAGAATTTTCAAAAATCCCATAGAGAAAAAATCCTAACTATATATACCTACTGGCGACCGCCAGTAGGTAATATATATATATATATATATATATATATATATATATATATATATATATATATATATATATTTGTACTTACCACCAAAAATCTCTTCTACCAAAAATCTGCAAAGGAAAGAAAGTACTTATTTTATTTTGAGGTCTGTAATACAAAGGAATAGATGTTAATTAGTCTAGTAAGGAGAGCAGCTACACCCCTGAGCATAACAGGTAATAGCTGGTACCAAAAGAGGGCTTAAAGGGATGGTTGGGAGTCTGTAAAGCAAGTTGTAAAATTGTGTTTGTGCCTACAGGTGTCCAGAAGATAATACCAGATATTCCTGAGAGGAAGAGGCACAGCAGTGGCAGCCTCTCTTGTCATCCCTATCCCCTTTCCCCCTCTTTACTAAGAGTAAGTTATCTAATTTGCTCATAGTGGAGTTTGGGATTTGGGGAAAAGTTAATCCGCTCCTGTGGAAACAGAGTTTACAGGTGTGTGGTACTAACAGATTGAAGTGCCATAAACCAAAAACTTCCACTTGAGCGAAATGGCTGAAGAAATTGACGTTAAGGGTTTGGCAACAGTACTGGAGGGGTTGCAAAAACAGTTGAGTGAAGCTATGGAGGAAAACAAGATCCTCAGAGATGAGGTTAGAATCTAGTCAGGAAGCCAATTATGTTCGACAGAGATTTGATGAATTTGCGGTTGGATCCAGCCCCATATCCAGAGAACAAAAACCTCAGCAATTTTCCCCATCCCCTTCAGCAGCCGAATTGACTACACAAGTAGTTCATGCCATTTCCTTTACTATTCCATTAGCGGCCCCAGAGAGATTTAATGGTGACCCTCATAAGGCTCAAATTCTTCTCACTCAATGTTCATTGCACTTTTTCTGTAGGTCCATAATCTTTAACCCCTACCGCGCTACCGCGTTTTCCCGCTGTGTGCTGAAAACAAAAATGGCTTGTTTATGACAAAGCCAGCTCGTCATCCGCGTAGCGCAGGTAACGCCCATGACGAGCTGGCTTTGTCATCAGCACTGAAGGGGTTAAGGAGGACCAATCCAAGATGGCATTCATATTGTCCTACCTGAGCGGAGATTCAGCAGCTTGGTTGATGCCACTGGTAAACAGCAATGATCATATCTTATATGACTTTGAGGAATTTAAAGCTGAGTTCCTACGTATTTTTGATCAGTGAACCATTTCACAAACTACTGACAATGATCTCTTAGATCTTACGCAAGGGAATCGTGATCGCTTATCTTGGGCAATTTAACAAATTGAGAGTTGAAATCAATTGGCCTGAAGCCAAGAGAGCGGCCATTTTCTATAGAGGACTCAAAGATTAATTAAAGGATGGCCTACCCCAAATACCGAAAAGACCCACAAATGTTTCTGAATTAATCTATTTGGTACTTCAAATAGATCAGTGATACAACGAGAGAAAGAGTGTGCGCTGTAGAGATGTTCAACATGTTCCTTCTCAAATTGACAAAATAAGGGCAGATACTTTGAAAGTCAGTGAATCCACGTCGGGAGAGGAGTCTGTGCAAATCAGCACTGAGCGTGGTCCATTGACCAAGGAAGAAACAGAAAAGCGTAGAATTGGCAAGTTGTGTATGTACTGTGGAAATTCCGGTCATTTTGTCAAAGAATGCCCTAAGAAACCAAAGAATAATTTGTTGTTATAAGACAAGCCCCATCAGTAAGAAAAGTTGCTCTGCTGGGTGCTTCTAATAGCACAACTCCAGATCCACAACTAGTTTCTAACACGCTGCAATCTTCAGCCCCTCATCCTATAATTTCTTGGTTAATCAAATTTGGAGTTTCTGAAGTTAATGAGGTCTCAGTCATGATCAATTCAGGAGCTTCAGGGAATTTCTGCGATATGAAATTTGCCAAGTCGCTTGGAATTCGCTTTCTCCAGAAAGAAAAGCCAGTACCAGTTTGGGCAGTCGATGGTCCCAACCTTTCCTCTGGACCCATTACCTACATTTCTTTATTGGGGCCAGGTCAGCATTTAAGTTTGTTGAGCTTCAGTCTCATTGATGCTCCACAATTTCAGCTTATTTTAGGATTACCCTATCTCACTGAGCATGACTCGAAGATATATTGGGCCAAAAGAACAGTTGAGCTGAATTCAGAATATTGTAAGAAGCAGTGTTACCATCCATGTAAGACCAGTCACCAGCTAACTCCACCATCATTGTTAGCCCAGCAGTCTTATATGATTTGTGCTCTCGAAGTTCCAGAGGTACCAAGAGAATGTCAACACCTGGTATCTGTCTTTGATGATCAAGAGGCCAAGAGATTACCCCTGCATCGGTAATTTGATTGTAAGATTGAACTGGAACAGGGTGGATTGCTGCTATGCAGCAGAATTTATGCCCTCACGGTATCTGAGAATCTTCATTTGAAAGAATATTTGGACCAATATTTGGTAAATGGGTTCATCTGACCCTCTCAATCTCCTGTCTCATTACTGCTATTTTTCATCCCTAAAAGGATGCAAAACTGAGAACTTGTGTTAATTATCTTGCCTTGAACCAATTCACCAAGAAGAACCGATACCCTCTGCCTCTCATTTCAGAGCTCTTGGATCAGGTAAAGGAGGCCAGTATATACACCAAATTGGATATAAGAGGGTCCTACCACTTGGTGCGGATGGCTGAGGGTGACGAGTGGAAGACAGCGTTCCGGACTCGATTTGAGTTGTTTGACTACCAGGTCATGCCCTTCGGCCTGTGCAAAGCTCCAGTAGCTTTCCAACATTTTGCCAATGACACTCTCAGAGAGTTTTTGGATCGCTACTCTGTAGTATACATCGATGATATCCTCATCTTCTCAGCAAATTTGGAAGAGAATGTTCAGCATGTGCGCGCAATTTTGAAAAGACTGCTAGATAATCAACTCTTCGTCAAGCTGGAAAAGTGTGTCTTTCACACCGAGCGAGTGGAATTTTGGGGTTTGTCCCGGGAAGGAGTATCTATGGACGACGTTAAGGTGAGAGCAATCAAGGATTGGCCATCTCCTCGAAATGTAAAAGAAATACAAAAATTCATTGGATTCACTATTTTCTATAATGGCTTTATCTTCAGTTTTCTCCAAAAAGGTCAGTCCTCTCACGCGTTTGCTGGGGAAGAATAAGAAGTTTGTTTGGAATTCTGAAACTGATGAGTCTTTCAAGTCACTGAAAGAAATTTTTACTTCAGCTCCGGTTCTATTACACCCAAACCCAGAAGAACCTTTCTATGTTGAAGCAGATGCATCCAATTTGGTGATCAGCGGAATTCTGTTGTAAAGACACAACAATACAGGTCAACTTCATCCAGTTGCCTATCGATCCCAAAAGCTGACAGCCGCAGAACTGAATTATTCTATCGCAGAAAAGGAATTGTTAGCTGTTAAAGATGTCTTCCGTGAATGGGGGCATTATTTATTGGGTGCAAAGCATGAGGTAGCAGAAATTTGCAGTTCTTGAAATCAGCTCCTACACTTACCCCAAGGCAGTTGAGATGGTCACTATTCTTTGCGGATTTGAACTTTGTCTTAACGTACAAGCCCAGATCTGCAAATGGGAAGGCAGAAGCCTTGTCTCATTTAAATTCTGGCGAGAGTGAAAAGGTCTCAGAAAACAGATTGATTATCCCAGAAGAAAAGATCGTGGGAACCATATTATTCGCAGATCTGGAAGACAAGATCAAAAATGCCCTTTCTGAAGAAGAATTTTGTGATTTGATCTAAGTTGATTCTTGAAGGGAAATTAAGGATGGAAAACCCTATCATCAAGGAAATCTCTATGTACCCAATGAAGATCTTTGTAAAGAGGTCATTCAGCAATGTCATGATGATCCATTAGCAGGACACAAGGGAGTGAAGAAGACTCTAGAGCTCTTAAGACGAGAACTTTGGTGGCCTGAAAAGAAAACTCAGGTAGGACAATATGTGGCATCTTGTGAGCAGTGTGTCAAAGGGAAAGTGGTAAGGCAGGCTCCACAAGGTTTTTTGATGCACTTGCCAATTGCTCCTGGTCCGTGGCATACTGTCTCTATTAATTTTATTATTCATCTGCCCTCCAGTCAAGGGTTTTCAACCACATGGGTGGTATTTTGTCCCTCTAAAGACCATTCCCAATGCTTCTCAGTTGGCCACATTATTAACTCAACACATTGTTAAGGCGCACGGAATCCCCAAGGTAGTAATCTCCGACTGGGGCCCTCAGTTTGCTTCACACTTTTGGAGGGCCTTCCTAAAAAGATTGGGAATCGATTCTCTTTTGTCTACTGGATTCCACCCGGAAATGGATGGGCGGAGTGAGAGGGTAAATCAGGATCTGGAGCAATATTTGCGTCCGTACTTGATAGATCAAGAAGGGCAATGGCCGAGTTAAATCTGTGCTGCAGAATTTGCTTACAACAATGCAGTTCACTCTTCCACTGGATTCTCTCCTTTCTTTTTGAACTCTGGTAGACATCCCAACATGTTGGTAGGGAAACACGAGAGCGATGTACCTGCAGGAGAAGTAGTTGTGAAAGACCTGCAAAGAGCCTATCAAGTAGCCACTAGTAATCTAGAGAAAGCTAAACGGTCCTACAAGAAGCAGGCAGACAAGAAACGAAAGGAGAATCCAGTTTACGAGCAAGAAGATAAAGTGTGGATCTCCACTTGTAATATGCGTTTAAAGGGGAACAGTAAATTCCAACCTCGATTTATAGGTCCTTTTCAGGTTTACAAAATGGTGAACCCAGTGTGTGTAAAAATCAAACTTACTCCCCCCAAGTTATGAATGCATTCAGTGTTTCATGTGTCTCTGATTAAAAGAAACCCACCTAACCTGAGAAAAGAAACTTCACCAGCCCAATTCAGGTCCAGTCAGAAAAAGAATTTGAAGTGAAGCGAAGCGAATTCTAGACCCTCGGTAAAGAAAGGGAGGCTATTTAATTTAGTGGATTGGAAAGGTTTTGGCCCCGGGGAAAGGTCATGAGAGCCAAGTTCAAATGTTCATGCCCCTAGATTAATTTAAGAATTTCATAAGACTCATCCCAAGAAGCCCAAAGAGGGAGGAGAAGGGGCCTTGATGGTGGGTACTGTTAGGTCTGAATCAATCGGGTCAGAATCTGTCAGAATTGTCTCCTTATAGGGTTAAGACTCTAAAGATTGTCTATTTACCCATTTGGGAAGCGCTCTGCATCCTTAAAGCCTTGGCTGGTGCTTCTCAAGCTGATTCAGTTTTGTCCTCGTCCGGATTTTCAAGATGGCGACTGCAAAGAGAGGTTTAGATAGTTACCGGTCTAGTGTTTAGTCGGCTTTGGCAGTGTAGTCGCAATCGCGCTTGCGCACCATGCACTGAGTGCACTTCAAACATTTTTCCTTTTCACGCATGCTGTTTCCAGAAATTCCATCAGGGGAGTAGCATTTCTTCCCTTATTTCTCTCCGCCTGGCAAGTACGCAAGTACCGTTATCTTGTAATCCAGTTATTGGTGCGGTCTATGTCAAGTCACTGAGGTATTTTGATATTTGACTGCCTTTTTGGTTTTCTGTGAGAGCTCAATAATTCTCTCCATGCAAGCTCGGAGAACAAGAACATTTCTCAAGTAAGTCAATACAAAGTCTCAGAACTGATATCCTTTCCAGAATCCTTCTCTATATCTTCTTGGGAGAGGATTATTTGGAGACTTTTGTCACATGTTATTTTTGCAATTTAAAAGACATTTGAACCATCTAATTTTTGTACTACATTGAAATTCTGGAATAGAACTTACATTTTTTTTAACTGTACATCTCAAGATAAGAGCAACAGAATTTTCCTATTTAACTGTAAATTACAGGATAAGAGTAGCAGATTATTTCTTTTAAACAGTACCGCAGAAAGAGAGCAGCAGATATATAATTGAACAATTCAGTAGATATAAATATATATATATCTATATTTGTACTTACCACCAAGAATCTCTTCTACCAACAATCTGCAAAAGAATGAACTTATTTTATTTTGAGGAATGTACTAAAAAGGAATAGATGTTAATGGATCTAGTAAAGAGAGCAGCTAGACCACTGAGCATAACAGGTAATAGCTGGTAACAAAAGAGGGCTTAGAGGGATAGTTGGGAGTCTGTAAAGGAAGTTGTAAAATTGTGTTTGTGCCTACAGGTGCCCAGAAGATAATACCAGATATTCCTGAGAGGAAGAGGCACAGCAGTGGCAGTCTCTCTTGTCATCCCTATCCCCTTTCTCCCTCTTTATGTGAGTAGGTTATCTAATTTGCCCGCAGTGGAGTTTGGGATTTGGGGAAAAGTTAATCCACTCCCGTGGAAACAGAGTTTACAGATGCATGGTACTAACAAGGGGAGGAGGTTTAATCTGCCGAAGGTGGGATTTGTTTTCTAGAAGTTTCTGTGTTATGGGGTTTCACTTGAGAGAAATGGGATGACATCTACATGCCTTCACCTTACCACGTTTCAAGGGGGAGGGAAATGTGATGTTGCCCAAGGGGATGGAGGGAGTTGGAGTTATTTGGGAACAGTTTTATGGAACAATTCAATACAAGTGTCAGTTAACTCGATATGTTGTGGTGTGCGCAGGGTTGTGGTTACGTACATGGTCTCTGATGGCTGAGTTGTATGAGGGTACGAATGAGGTTATATGCACTCGATGGCGACTACTAATCTTATTATTATTATTATGTTAATCACATGGAATGTCCATGGCATTGCAACCTTTGAGAAGCGCAGGCAAGTTTCTGCATACCTGAAGAGGTATAAGGTGGTGGTAGCCTGCTTTCAAGAGACACATATCTCGGGGGACACTATTCTGTGCCTGCGGAAGCGCTGGAGGGGGCAATTGTTTGCCACGTCTTACTCCTGGTTTGCCAGGTGGGCCCTTATCTGGGTGGTGCCAGGGGTGCCTTTTCAGCATTTAATTAATATGGTGGATGTGGAGGGGAGATACTTTATCGTACATGGGAGTTTAGATGGTATGGAGATGTGTATGATAAATGTGTATGCCCGAAACAAGGACAGAGCGTTCTTCTTCCCTGCTCTCATGGAGGCGGCGTCACCCAACTTGGGGGCACTGATGCTACTGGCTGGAGATGTTAACTTTGTCCTAGATGGCTTCCTCAATCGTGAACCTCCATGCCCCCACACTAAACTTAGAATGTCCACCACACTACAGGATATGCTGGAAGGCATGCGACTTCAAGATGTATGTCACATGTGCAATCCTGGTGCCAGGTAGTTCTCCTGTTATACCCCTGCTACGGGTCCTCCAGTAGGTTGGATTATTGGTTGATCTCCACTGACCTGGGGTGGAATTTGGGCGGGATAACGCATCTACCTAGGTATATATCGGATCACTCCCCACTACTGATGGAACTGAAAGGGAGAGAGACCAGATCTGAAATCCCCCTGTAGCGACTTAATACTGATACTCTGACGGACCCCCCATATGTAGCTGCAATCTTGGAGGAGCTAAAGCGATACTTTGAGGAGAACTGGGAGTCGGCTTCCTGTTGTGCAACCGAGTGGGAGCTATGAAAGTGGTCATGAGGAGAATCTGCATGAAACAAGCTATGGGGTACGGCGGCAACTCGAGCGAGATGTGGCTGTGCACGAGGCAGACCTGAGCAGACTGGAGGCCGAGATCTCCACGGCCCCTCAGAAGTTGGGGGAGTGGGAAACAACCAGAGAGGCACTGTTGGTGGATCTTTGTCAAAGTCTTACTGTTAACGACTATATAGAGAAGGGGAGAGAACAGGAGCATTGTTGGGGCAGTTAGTACAGCAGGAAACATCCATGACCCCAATAACGCAGACCCGCGATACTGGAGGAACAAGCGATTGTTGAAACTCTGGTGACCCACTTACAAGCAGTGTACACAGTTTGACCTACCCCAGGTTTGGAGACGGTGCATGGATATCTGAATGCGGTTGAATTTCCCTGGCTTGGGTCTGAGGATACTGAAGCACTGGGCGTCACGAACACCAAGGAGGAATTGAGTCGGGCTATATTTCGGCTCAGGCCTGTCAAGAGTCCGGGATCTGATGGACTCACCCCAGACTTTTATAGAAAATGTGCCCCAATACTGGTGGATAGACTCCTGGACGTCTACAATGAAGCACTGGAGAGGGAAGTTCTGCCGCCCACCATAAGGGAGGCATTGGTGGCCATGATACTTAAAAGTGATAAAGACCCTGACCTATCCGGTTCCTACAGGACAATTTCGCAATTAAAAAATTATGTAAAACTACTCAGTGGGATTCTGGTTGATCGTCTCCTCTCAGGGATACCTCGACTGGTGCATGTAGATCAGGCGGGGTTTATACTGCGACGAAGCACCACGATTAACCTGCGACGCTTGGCGCATGTGTGGCACACCCCGGACTTGTCCGAAATGGATTGTGCTATCGCATTGTTAGATATCGAACAAGTCATATATGTGGCAGGTCCTTCAGCGATTCGGGGTGGGTGAGAGATTTCTTAAGTGGGTGCAGTTGATCTATGTGGCCCCTAGCTCCAGAGTTCGAATGGGGAGGACAGTGTTCAGTGGGCTCACATTGGGTCGGGGCACCCAACAGGGATGCCCGCTCTCCCCTCTCCTATTCACAATAGTGATGGAGCCTCAAGCCACGCCTTTGCGGGATGTGATGGCCCCCTGAGGTATTACTCTTGGGGAGACCAATCATATAGTTTTGCTATATGCGGATGATACCCTAGTGTATTTGACACATCCAGAGCACTCAATACCAATGCTTCTCTAGGAATTGCGGGGCTTTGGGGATATTTCGGGTCTTCACATCAATCCCGGTAAGTCCAGGGTGGGCCCAATTGGCATATTGGCCATAGTCCCTGAGGTGGAGTGACCCCACATTGAGCTACCGTGGGTGGGAGAGGGAGGGCGGTATTTGGGCATTCATCAGGCCAATACAGCCTCTGTCTATCTTGAACAGAACATGGGTTGAATTATAACGGGGCTGCGGGGCTCGATTTGCTACTGAAAGGAACTACCATTGTCGCTCATGAGGCGTATCGCAATCATTAAGATGAATGTCCTGCCCCACTGCCTGTATGCAATGCAACACTCACGCTATATCATTCTGCTGCATTATTTCCAGACATTGGGGAGCCTGTTGGTATATCTCCTATGGGGAAAGAAACGCAGAAAGGTTTGCCTAACAATGCTTCAGAGGACATGGGAGGGAGGCGAGCTTGAGATGTCGTGACTGGAGTTCTACTATATGACCTGTCAATTGCAGCACGCGATCCACTGGATGGATGGCGAGGACAACTGGGAGAAGCGGTTGCCAGCGGGAACTTATGGTGCCAGTTCACTGCCGGAGCTATTGATGTTGGGAGGTGGGGTCCCGAGGGATTGCCCGTACATTGTTCACCATGTAGCTACAGTATGGGAAACATAGTGTGGAGAGTGGTGCGAAAGGCTCTGTTCTCTCCAGCATTGCGGACTCCATGTCGGCGCGTCGGTGACAGGAGGGAGGCTGCCAGACGCTAGGGGACCTTTACATTAATTGGAAATTTGTGACACGTAAGGAGGCACAGGAAACCTTCAATTTAGGGTCGGGTCAATTTCTACAGTACAGGAAAATATCCAATGTTGCCCAGGAGCTCTGGTCAGGGTTCCCGGAGGTGCCTCCCACAACTAAGATTCTGGAAGTAATGTTATACATGGCGCAGGGGAGCTGCCTCATTTCGCATCTCTACAGAACACTGAGGGAGGATCTTCCGGGAGAGACTTTGGGCATTTAATCAAAATAGGACGCATCCATGACAAAGCCCCTGACACAGCGTGAGTGGAAGAAGGTGCAAGGGAGAGTGCAGAGAGTGAGTTCAAATCCACAGTTTAAACTCTTCCAATACAAATGTAATGCACCAGGTGTACCTCACACTGCGTACGATGCACATAATCTATCTAGCCCGGAGTAATGAGGGTCCCAGAGCCATGGGAGGGGGGCGGACTTTTTGCACATGGTCTGGTCCTGCCTACTGCTGCTTCCCTATTGGGAGTGATAGGGTGCAAATGCCTTCAAGGGATTTATTCAAGTATTATAGTTATAATTATTAATATACTAAGTTTATAAGGTCAAGTAAACGAATACCTTAGGTGGTGGTTAATTCCAGCTGTTTGATACCTTAATTAAGTAGTGTTAGCAAATCACAAGGTCGAAATCTTTTTTTAAAATATGATCCAAATCATCAATGTAGAAATATACAGAGCAAATACAAATAAAAACAAAGGGCGGGTGTATATAGAAAAATATTCAATTTTATCTTATTTAAAAAAAAGGGTACTTTTGTAAACATTATACAAAAAATGTGACAGAGAGGTAACAAAGTCAATTAGGAGCCTTCACTGTGACATTTATAGACACCTTTCTTCTTACTAATAATAACAAAAAATTATAGAAGAAAAGGTATTGGTCGACGTTTCGGTCTCTACGTTGCCATACACGAGACCATCTTCAGGACAACAGTCTTTGTTAATGTTGACCCCTTAATAAGGCAGCAGAAAAGCGTTTGTAATTTAACCTTTCTGAACGGTGTTGCAACAACTTCAATAAAGCAATAAAGTGGCGCTGTCGAAAGGATGTTTCACAATCGTATCAGTGTTAGGACGTTTTGAGGCGTTTTAACCCAGCCAGGTTATGTCACAGAAAGACCAACGTTGCTCAAGTCGAATTAAAGTAATGCAGTCAAGCTGCCAGCTTGTTTGTGGCCAGTGTTTCATACGCGTTGTAAGTAGCTTAGCGACTGAACGGTGAGCCTTTCAATTTTGTGGCTCGTTCTTAAAATTATGTTGAATGTAGTATCTTGTCGTTCTTTAAACCATCAAGAGTCCGCTACTTACAACGCGTATGAAACACTGGCCACAAACAAGCCGGCAGCTTGACTGCATTACTTTGATAGAAAGGGAAGCCTTGAAGGCTTTGACAGACAAACCTGAACTAATTGTTAGAATGGCAGACAAGGGTGGAAACATCGTTGTGATGAATAAAATAGATTATGACGAGGACATTTTAACTCAACTTAATGATGAGAAATACTACGAACAAGTGACAGTGAACCCTTTACAAACAGTGACAAATAATATTAATAAGAGACTAAAAGATTGGTATGATCTTACTTTACTTGAATACGATGAGTACATGTACCTCAGAGTGGAGTTCCCTCGATCCCCTTGCCTATACAGCCTACCAAGGATTCATAAAAGTAGACAGAAACCACCAGGTAGACCCATTATTTCGGGGATAGGGGGGCCCACTGAAAAACTGTCACCGTTTATAGGCTTATATTTAAGACCTTACGTGCAGAACTTGCCCTATCATATTGAGTATACCAAACATATATTACATTTGATGAACGATATTGTGTGGGAACCAGGAATGATACTGGCTACACTTGATGTCGTATCATTATATACGAATATAGAGCATCATTTTGGATTAAGGCCAATGGAAAGTTTTCTGAACAAGAGACCAGCAGAATTTTATGAACACACCAATATGCTATTGGAAATGACTAGGTTAGTTCTAGAAAATATTTTTTTTTTATTCAATGACAAATGGTTCCGACAGATGCTTGGTACTGCGATGGGTTCCAGGTTCGCTCTGTCTGTTGCCAACCTCTTCATGGGGTGGTTTGAGGCGGAGTGGATCTGGGGCCCTAAGGGTAGCAAGTGGATCGACCACATTTATTACTGGGGGCGTTTTATAGATGACTGCCTCCTCACTTGGAGAGGTACTGAGGATGGAATTAAAGATTTCTTCTCGTACTTGAACACTAATGATGTTAACATGAGATTCACAATCAATTTTGATATGGATCATCTTACATTTCTGGATATTGAATTATTTGTTGAGAATGGAAAACTGTGTAGCAGGATGTATCGCAAGGAAACTAGCTGTAATGCTTTATTACACGCGAGTAGCTGTCACCCGAGAAGCCAGATAAATGCAATCCCATATGGGGAAATGTTACGGGCACGTAGGAACCGCTCAGAGCAATGTGATTTTAAGAAAAATTTGGAAGACATGGTACATAGATTTGAGTCTAGGGGTACAGTAAGACGTTTATTAAACAAGCTAAAAGAAAGGCACATAAACTTAGAAGAGAGGAGACGTTGAAGACATATAAAAAATCCTCAATGCCAGGAGATAATAAAGAGATGATAAGACTAATCACAAATTTTGGAATAGGTAGCCATAAGTTATACAAAGTAATTGTCAAATACTGGCATCTTTTGAGAAATGATAAAGATATCTCCCCATTTCTGAATGATAGACCAAGTATTACTTTCAGAAAAGGTGTTACTCTGTCCAATATATTGAGGCCTAGTTACCCGAGGGAACTACCTAATAAGAACTGGCTTGGTAATCAGTTGAATGGTTTCTATTGTTGTGGGAGATGTAGTTCATGCAGATGGTCAGTTAAGAAAATCAGGGAATGCAATTATAATGATACAGGGACCCACGTAATACAAACATTTGTGAACTGTTATACACCATTTGTTGTATATGTTATAGTATGTACATGTACAAAAATTTATGTTGGAAGTACCATCAGAAGATTAAGAGATAGGATGGTTGAACACTTTCGTGCCTTAAAACCTTGTGATACAAGATACCCGATAGCGGCACATGCTGTGCAAAACTGTGAGGACAGAGAGAATCATAAATTCAGCTATCACGGAATTGATCAGGTTAAACCGGATAGGAGGGGTGGCAACAGGACACTCAAACTGAGGCGTGAAGAGGCCATGTGGATTATGAAATTGGGAGTTGTGGAACGGGGGATGAATATTGATACAGAATTACAATATTTTTTGAGGCAATGAAAATTGAGAATATAATGATATGCAAATGTCATTCTTTAATAGGTTATGTTTATTATTTGGAAATTAATGGTTTGAATTTATAAATGGGGTAAGAAACTTTATCATGATTATATTTTTATAACCAAGAGACATGAACAAGAGAACTTCTATGTTTTAACAGTGGTTTGCTGCCTAAAGGGTATGAAAATAATTAGTAGATGCTTAATGAAAATAGTGGAATAACACTATTATGATACTTTGTTTTGGATACAACTATTGCATAACGTGGTTTGCTGCCTAATGGGTACCAATTGAATCAGCAGATGTTCAATGAAAATAGTGGAGTAACACTATTATGATATTTTGTTTTGGAGACAACTATTGTATAACATTATATTACGTTACCCTTATTAGACTTTAACATGATGATTTCAATAAGGAGAAATGTTCCCTCTACTCTTCCTATCCTAAATCTTTGACACTGGATGGATGGATGGATGGATGGATGGGTTTTTATATAGCGCAATATCACCGCCAGGTCTCAAAGCGCTTTGCATTGGGAACCCGTCCTGGTTTTTCCCTGTGAGATAGCCCCTACTGGGTATCCCCAAGGTGAAAGCCAGGCATCCCGCCGCGGGGGGCCGTAGTGGAGATTAAGCAAGCTATTGCCCAGAGTTGCAGAGTGTGAACCTGTGATTCGAGTAGGCACCGAAGCGAGAATTACCGAGTCCGTGGACATTTTGGGCTCAAGACCCTGCCGGGAATTGAACCCTGGTCCCGGGTCTGATCTCAGCGTCCGGGTCTGCCTCCTCTAACCAGTGAGCCACACTTCTCCACTATCACACTGTCACCTTCATAGGGTGTGAACTTTAGCTATACTTATTTTAAGTACTCATATTAACGCCTACTTACTCTAAGCCTTTACTAACGTATGTGTAGATAGGAGATTCTGAAGGGCTCAATCGGAATTTATTGTGGTGCATAGATGCCTCAGTTATGATTAAGCTTGTACTCTTGGTGTTTGTTGAATGGATTGCAGTAAATGATATTACTATATGTCTACTGTGACATAAAACCGAGGTGCGAGAAATGGTTGCTCTTTGGAGAAATGGCATTAATTTGGACAGAATTGTGTGGCTTCAGTGTTTCGTTTCAGCCTTGAATGCACGAGGTTGCCTGTTCGAATCCACCGGATGACTGGACTGGATTGCTTTACGTTTGATAATTTTTACTTATTTTTTCCCTACACAGTAATGAGTAATTACATTATGATTTAAATTATTACTTATTGTGACACTTTTGATAGATTACGGAAAGCGATATCACTACATAAGTTCACGAATACTGCACGTTAGTAACTGGAGTTGTATCTGAGGGTATATGCACCTATGGTAACAGAAGACGGACATCGAATATGAGCAGTAACAGACTCTACGTATTTATTTCAATTAGACGGATAGGAATTCATGAGTTCAGTAATGCAGCTGCAGAACTACCTTATTAGGTCATACTAGAGATGGATAAGACTTGGTAATGGGATAATACTACAATACGAACATGTTTAGATATGGCACCCGGAGTTAGATTGTATATAAACAGCCAAGATGGCGCCTGAGTAGAACGCCAGGAAGTGAGCATATACTTTTGAGGACGGACGCGTCGTGATAGTGAGTCTAGTTATAATATTCCCAGCTTTGTTAGATTTTTATCTAACGTTAAGTCGGAATGTGAAGTACACATTATTGGTACCTGTTTGCTTATTGCAGGTCAAGCACTCGTGATGCGGTGAGAGTTCTGAGAACAATACGAGCTTAGAAACATTTGAGGTAAGATGAGAATGCAGAACTTTGTACTTATTTGATTCTGAATAGCTTACGCTTATAACAAATGGAACCTTTTACTAAAACGGGTATTTATTATTAACCCTACAAGATTTCAATATACCGATTATCATACACTTGTCCATTGATCGAGACTGACTCATAGATTAAATATAACAGTTTGAGGTAAGCTATATACTGTAATGTATGTTACATAGGGTCCAATAGTAATAGGAACTACAGATACTTGTTTTGGATATATGTTATCCATGGGGTTTTACGTGAGATACAGTGGATATATATGAATACTGAGAGAGGGCGCCATATGTGGATACTTTGTACTTGTATCTAGGATATGTAATTGCACTACTTCGTTTTTTTGACTGGATTACAAGATGTCAGTTGTATATTGTTTTGATGTGGGTCTTAGAGTAAGCATGTAGCCTTAAGGACATAATGCTGTTTTTTACAGGATTACTGGCTATATACACAGGATTTACTGAACTAGGAATGCATGTTCATTAATGGTAAATAGTAATATTGAAATGTATTTTAAGTCATCCTTTGGATTCTTGGTGCACTCGGGTGATTGAGTAAATAGGAATGTGAGGCCTACTCTTGCTATACTCCTTCTGACACTTATTGGTGGTGTGGTGGGTCTGTCTGATCCTTCTTCTAGACTTGACTTTAGATGTTGTAGTGTACTATATAATCATTTAGACAAAGGTGTAGTAACGTTATATTGGTTTGGTTGCAGCCCTGAGTATTTCATGTTTGAACAAATGAGTGCATGACGAAATACGTGTTGGCTGCATTTTTGGAAGTGGCTGTATTCTGGGAACACTGAATTATTCGAATTACTTGGAACACTGAATTTTTCAAATGTACTTTTGGATTACTCAACTATTTGATTGAAACATTATCAGTATTGGAATTGCCAAGGATTAACCCTGTTGGATGTGTTTATATTTCTTTTTGGATAAACTCAAAACTACATGAAGAAGGATTTATTTTGGAATTTGGAAGATACTTTTTTTTGGAATTTGGAACAGTTGTCAACACCTATACTTGATTAGCAGAAAGAGATTTTTGTTATGTAATAATAACATTTTTGAGAAAACTGTAAAAAAGAACGGATTATGGAATACTGTTGCATTAGGCTGTGTCTAAAAAATGTTGTACTTTTGTGCTTAAGGATCCAATTTTCTATACAAGTGTTTTGCAATATAATGATTTGGAGTGTGCTCAGGGAGGAATTGTATAGCAATGTTTATAATGTCCATGATGTGGGTATAGTGGGGTTGCCTGGTAACCAGCCCATTTTCCACCCTTATTGAAGCACAACACATTACAGAGGTTTTCTTATATTTAGGCCAATAGTTGAGGGAGAGTGCCCTATCAGAAACCTGGTTACCAAGACTCTAGTTTAGTTTGCTTACAAGAGGCTACGGCTGGATCATCTGGCAAGTACTATTAGGTGTGCTACCCATGCCAAAGAATAAAAAACTAAGCAGGCGATTTGTCAACTTGGGTCTGGTGCTGGCTAGGAGATGGATAGTCATAGCATAAATGTCTCCCAGGATTCAACATATTACAGATTGGCTCAGGGATGTGTGCGAGTGGGCTATAGCCGAGACGGTATGCATGAAAAATGTACGGAAGTATGAGAAGGTAGAGGACGATTTACAGGCATGGGCCGCTATGTTGGCGGACTTAAAGGATGGCGCTACATCAACATCTCAAGGGGCCTCTGGAGGGGGAGAGTCCCCACCAAGGGGGAAAAGTGGAAGATTGTCCAGGCCATGTCTATGCTTATAGCTGATGGAGATAATGTGGTAATGTGTAGTAACCAGAGCACTTGACACTGAATGTTGTGGGGTACATAGGAGGGGGAGGGTACCGGGGGTGTTGTTTGATACGGGAAGCAAAAGACAAAAACTTTTTTCCATATATTTGTTAAGACGGACTGCGTAAGGCAGTAAATGTTGTTATATGGTAATTAGAGATAAGGAATGTCTACACACTCGGATGTAATGCAACGTGTTATAGATACCAATAAAACTTTATTTTAAAAAAAACACCTGAAATCTGTAATGTTCATCTTTTACAAAAAATCCTAGAAACCTTTGCAAAGCTGGGTGAACTGGAACATGCAGGTATGTATCTTTTAGATCCAGAGATGCTAAGAAATCTCCTTTTGACAGGAATGGCAAGATCATCTGCAGAGACACCATCTTGAAACTCGTGTGAGGAATAAATGTGTACACTAAATTGGGATCCAGAATGGATCTGATTTCTTCATTTGGTTTTGCCACAAAAAATGTAATTGACAATGTGCCTTCTCCTATTTGGTTCCATTGTAGTTTGACAATCAATCCTTTCTGTAACAACTCATGAACTCCATCAGAAGTTATGTTTTCTTTACTGCAGCAGTAGGAAAATATGTTAGTGGAGAAGTGTGGCTCAATGGTTAGAGCGGCAGACCCTGATGCAGAGGTCTGACCCGGGACCAGGGTTCAATACCCGCCTCGGCGGGTCTTGGGCTCAATTTCCTCGAACCTGATAATTCTCGCCTCGGTGCCTATTCTAATCATTGGTCCCACTCTGCAACTCTGGGCAATAGCTTGCTTAATCTCCACAACGGCCCCAACAGCGCTGGATGCCTGGCTTCACCTTGGGGGTGCCCAGGAGTGGACATTTCACAGGGAAAAGCCAGGAAGGTGAAGAACCGGGTTTTCTTAGAACCCAGCGGCGCCAGGGACACGCCCAAAGTCTTCGGGTTCTCCTGTCTTGGCAAACAGAGACACGGAATACTTCTGGATGGCGTCAGAGATCAAATTTATTAGCTGCAGCTAGTAACAGTAAACCAAGCAATACAACTTAGGAAACTGCTCAATTTTCATAGAGCAAGACATCTCTTTTTATACACCATATTCTCATTATAAATGTACACCCACTGCGCAAAATTCTGACCAATAGGACACATTTTCTAACTGAGTATCACATTAACAAAAACCCAATTTACAGTAACCCAACCCAAAAGTTAATTATTAGGACTGTCCCAAATTCAATTGTTGCAAGCCGGACAAACCCATAATTGAAAGCACTACCCATGTAATGAAAAGTCGTAAGGAAAGAAACAATTCAGATGCTGATTAGGATAAGATATGTGCAAGGAAACTAAAAGTTAACGATATCCTGAACATTGATTGGCAATTTTAGACAAGAATCAAACCAAGGGAAATTGACCTCACGAAGGGTCAGTTTCAGGTGAAGAGGTCAACGTCCTGCAGTTCACTCACAAGTCAGAAAAGGGCCTGTTAATGCATACATGAACAATGAGGCCCATGCAACTTTGTTCGTTCGGTTACCTCCACAGCCTACGTGAGGGCAACACAAAAATGGCGTCATGAACAACTCAAACAAAATGGAGTCTGGTTCGAAATCACGGAACCTCAGTCCCTCCTTTTGCCATTCCGTAGGCAATAACCTAAACTCATGTCAATCTGAATCCAGGTCTATATCTATTCTCATCAGGTCATCAAGGTGTTGCTGTAACATCATCTTATTATCCTTCGCTTCTCTCGGGACTGGTCTTCTCACACAGATCGTAGCACAAAGACTACAAATGGCGGGACCACACTGGATGCATAAGCAACACGAGAAAAGGATTGCTAAAGCCATACCAAGAAACATCAGAATCTTCCATCCCCATTTGGACAGCAGTTCCCAAAACCATTCCATCAACGACCAGTTCCCTTCGTCTACATGTATAGACTCAGCGGACTTATGTAACCTCAAGATGGCTTGGTACACTGTCGGGGTGTTATCTGGTATGAAAACACAGCAACTAGACCCGATCAATTTACATACCCCACCTCTATCTGCAAGTATAATATCTAAAACAAAGCGGTTCTGTAATGTCATAAGGCGATCCGCTTGAAGCTCAGCTCTATTATTGCTAAGGGCACCTGCGGTCTCATTTATAGTGGCCTCGACCACTCTCGTAAGCTGACGAATATTTCTACCATTAGCCATAGGACCCCAAAAGGGCAGAAAACCCTTAAAGAAGTCTCCAACTTCTTGTGCGACAGTATCTTTCGCATCGATAACACCTCTACCATATCTTGTCTTATGGTAATTGAAAGCAGCTGTGTACGTAGGGGGAAGCAGAAATGCCACATAACATGTGCCTGAAAAATCAGAAGGCAACCATGTATATGCTCGGTCATAACAAACAAAATACGTGCCTTTAGCTGGCACGAACGGAGGAGATTTCTGGGACGTATAAATGTATGTGTGAACACACACACTCTTACCAAGCTGAGCTCTCGGATTCTGACCATTACCTTGCAGACAAAGATGACCTGGTGGGGTACAATCCAAATAGGAGGAGACCTTCGCTGTCTCTCTTTCTCCGTCAAGCTAACACTATATGTCGTCTTATTCCAACCGACATATGCTCGTACCTCATCTTTAGGGATAGCGTTATACGCATCGATATCTCTAATCATATCAACTATTCCCCGTATCAAGGCATTATTACTCGCATTGTCTTTAACGGAACGTACAGAAGAGGCTTCATTCGCATAGATAAACATTGATTGGAGTGCCCAAACTGACCCATTAGGTGAAAAAGGCAAAACCAAATATGGCATTCCCTTATCTGTCGTATGTGGCATAAGACCACAAACCCAACAATTCGTGGTATTTACGACTAGCTGATGCTGATGCAACATCTGCATAAACGAATTGTTCACAAATTCTGATCTTTGTGTCTGTTCATGTTCAGGCAACGTATGAAACTCATGTGGAGAAACAGTAGAAAAAGAAAGAGTAGGTTGGGAGGTAGATGCAAGCGTCTGTTGTGTGACATAGAAAATCCAACCCACACAAGCTAACGTAATATTCAAAAGCATTAGAAAACACAGTATTAAAAAACTTACTTTCACCATTCTGCCGACTCTGGTTCTCACCACTTAACCGTTACCTTCTTCTTCCGGTTCTTCTCTGCCTGGACTTTTTCCTACCTTATCACTTGCTCTGTCCATCACCTCCTCACTGCTTTCTTTCTTGTCCCCGCTCCTTGTTCCTTCTCTCGTCTCACCTTCTCCTTCTCTGTCTTCCACTTGCTGCACTCCTTCTTCTACATTCTCATTTCTCCATCCGCTACATTCTCTCTCTCCTTCTACTCCTACTTGCTCTGTACCTTTTTCCTCCTCATTGCCCCACCTCAATATCTTGCTGCATTTGGCCATGCGGTCCTGTGACCACACCTTTCCGTCGCTGAGCAGGGCGGACCGGGCATATGGCTCCAGCACTTGCAAGGGAGGTGAAAATTTACTTTCCCCTTTCTTCTTTAGGATGGCCAATTTCACTCTTAGCCAGTCTCCCTTTTCTAATTCTACTCCTTGAACGTTGTGTCTCTTGTTGAAGTGCTTCGTGTATACTTCTTGTGCTCTCTCCAGATTCCTTCTGACCACGGCCGGTGACCATTTGCTTTGCACAACTAATTTCCTCCATGCCGTGTTGTCCTTCGTGAAAGCTTCTCTTCCTCTCAACACCTTAAATGGGCTGTATCCCGTGCTGCCTGGACTGATACGATAGGCCCAGATCATCTTTTCCAATTCCTTCTCCCAGTCCATTCCGTCGTTGATGGCCGCTTGAATGGTGCCCATGATCACCCAGTTGAACCGTTCCACTTGACCGTTACCGGCAGGATGGTAGATGGGCGTATGTTTTACTTCTATGCCGTTCCTTGTCGTGAAGGCCATCCACTTCGCTGATGTGAACTGCGGTCCATTATCACACGTGATAATTCTCGGAATGCCTTCCCTGACAAATGTGGTGTGTAAGAATCGCACCACCGCATCAGTGTCGACATTCTCCATAATCTCCACCTCTGGCCACTTGGAATATTTGTCAATGAGAACCACTACATTCTTCTGTGTCCCTTCTTTGTTGAGGACGGGGCCCATAATGTCCACTGAAACCATTTCCCATGGTCCATCCGGCACCGGAAATTTTCCTAACGGGGGCCTTAACATGCTCTGTGATTTATCCGCCTTGGCACATGACTCACATTGCCGCACATGTCGTTCTACCTGCGCGTCAATGGCTGGCCACCAGTACGCTTGTCTGGCACGAGCTTTGGTCTTGGTGATGCCTTGGTGTCCTTCGTGCAGTAGGTTCATTAGGTGCTCCATTATGCCTTGTGGAGGAATCACTTTGTCGCCTCTAAGCAGGAATGTAGGGTTCTCTGCAAGCGACAGTTCATCCCTTACTTCCCAGTACTTTCTCAGTTCCTCCTTGAGGTGTCGTTTTTCAGGCCACCCGTGGACTACGTATCCTTTGATGGCCTCGAGGTCGGCGTCTTCCTTGTATGCTTCTTCCCACTCTTGGGCACTGATCACCTCTTCAGTATCCTGGATGGTGGCTACCACGTACTCGTCCCACATTTGTTTCTCTCTGCCATCCGTTTCTTCCTTCGCTGCAGCTCTGCTCAGGAAGTCCGCCACTTTATTCTGCGGACCCGGAATGTGTTCCACATCGTACACAAAATCCAGCAGTCTAAGAGTCATCTTGGCAATTCTCGGGGTCGCGTGAGCATGACCGCTTGACGTCAGTACTCGGACCAAGGGCTTGTGGTCCGTTCTCACTAAGAACTTCGCTCCCCATAAGTACTGCCTAAATCTTTCCATCGCCCATACCACTGCCAGCATCTCCTTCTCTATGACGCTGTACTTCGCATCTGTAGTAAGGATGGACTCCGCTCCCGGGTCGAATCCTTTCAGGGGAATGGCGGTACTCAGTTCTTGCTTTAGGGCCTCAAACTCCGTCTGTTCTTCCTGGCTCCACACAAATTTGTTCTTCTCCTTCAGGAGCTGGCGTAGGAGATGCGTTTTTGTAGCAAAATGGGGGACAAATTTACTGTAGTACTCGGCCATTCCCAGAAATAACCGAACGTCTTCTTTCTTGCTGGGGGCATCCTGAATGGCCTTCATATTCGCACTTTTTGGCTTGATCCCGTTTTCGCTCATTTCGTGGCCCAGGTACGTGACAGATTGCACCCCGAGCTTGCATTTGGTCCATTCTGCCGTCAAACCGTTCTCCTGGAGTGTCTTCAACACTTTGTGGAGCTTCTCATTGTGGTCCTGTTTTGTCTTCCCCATCACCAGGATGTCGTCTTGGAAAAACTGCACATCCTCCACATTCTTCAGCAACTTGTGCATTAGCTTCTGGAAGACCGCCGCTGCAGATGCTAGTCCGAATGGCATTCTCACGAATTCGTAACAGCCGAAGGGCGTGATGAAAGACGTGAGATGGCAGCACGAAGAATGCAGTCGTACCTGGTGGTAGGCAGACGACAAATCCACGGTGGAGAACCATTTGATGTCCTTAGTCTTGGCTAGCATCTCATTGATTCGGGGCAAGGGAAATTTGTCGATCACAATGTTTTTGTTCAGTTCCCTTAAGTCGACACACAGCCTCACCTTAGCATTTGGCTTCTGAGCTACTACCAGAGGTGAAAGCCATTCAGCACTCTCTATGGCTCTGATCACTCCTTCCCTTTCCAGCCTGTCCAACTCCAGTTGTACTGCTTCCCTGCTGCGGAACGGGATGTTCCTTACCTTATGTACCACTGGTTTTGCTCCTTCTTTCAGCTTTATGAGGTGTTTGTATTTCGCCAATTCCCCTATTTGACCATTAAATACTTTGGGGTACGCTCTTCGCCATGACTCCACTTCGTCTTTCGCTTCCATATCCATAAGCAATATCTTTTCAATGCCCCCTGGGTTGAGTTGTATCCCTAGTGCTCCTTGGTCTTTCCAGCTCAAAACTGAGGGGCCTTTCTCAGCTATGTATAACTTGCAGTTGGCGTGGCGACCTCTGAACTCGAATAAGAGGGGGCAATATCCCAACATGGGAATTCTCTGTCCCGTGTATGTGACCGGCCTCAAATCCATAGGATGCAGTGTTTCCTCGATCTTGGATGCAAACTTTTCTTCCCATTCTTGTCGTTGTATGATGGAGATGGGTGCCCCACTGTCTCCTATCATTTGCAATGGTATCCCGCCGATATGCATATTCAGTCTGGGTTTGTCCATTCCCTCTCCTTCCATTTCCAACACTTGGGCGTCGATATACAGGAACTCTACTTGGTCATCCGCGTCTTCTTGGTCGTCTGCATCCTCACCTTGTTCTTGGTCTACATACCTAACCATTGCTCCTTTAGGTTTCCGGCGACATACCTTCTTGTAGTGACCGAACACACTGCAGTATGAACATTTTGCTCTGAATGCTGGGCACACCTTGTCATTTCCCAGATGCGAGGTACTGCCACATCTGTAACAGCTCTGCTTGCCACCTTTATTCGTCCTGTTGTCCATTTGGGTGTTGCTGTAGTTGTTTGGTCGTCGTCTGTCTTGGTTTCTTTGCTGGTCTCTCTGTCTTGGCCGTTCATCCCTTGACGGCGTCATAATCTTGCATACTGATTGGGTCCCGCCTGCTTCTTTCTTGGACGCTTGCGCACAACGTCTCGACAATTCTGCCTTCTTGACCGTCGCCCATATTTCTTTGAGGGGAGCGTCTCCATTCACCCATAGTTTCTCCTGGATGTGGGAACTGGATGTGTGCATGATGATTTGGTCCCTAATTAGGTCGTCATGCAGCGTGTCAAACTTACATGTAAGGGCCAATTTCTGTAATGCGACGACATACTCATCCACCGTCTCTCCATTCTTTTGCTTTCTTAGAAAAAATTTAATCTGTCTATCGCGACGCACACGACCGGCCTGTAGTGTGCGTCGAGGTCCTCGAGGGCGTGACTGAAGACATCTGTGTCCGTGGCACCTCTCTCGGCTTTAACTATGGTATCGTAAACTCTGATCCCTTCCAGGCCCAAATTGTGTAACAGTATTTTTTTTCGTCGCTTGCTCGTGAATGGCGTGTCTCCCTCCTCTTCCAGGGCCTCGAGATAGTTTAAGAAGTACCTTTTCCAGTCCTCCCACTTCATATCCGGTTCTCCGCATTTGGTCAGGAATGGCACCAATTGGGTGAGAGAAGACGAGTGGACCGCCATCTTGGCTGCGCCTCCCCGGTTCGCAGGATCAGGGCTCGTTCGACCAGGCGGACTCCCCGGTGTGTGCTGTACAGTAGTGTCACCTACACTGTGATCACTGCCTCTGTCACTTCCTTTGTCTCCCACCGAGGGGCGTGGCGTGCCCTGTAGGCTCTCCCTTCCGGTCGGGTTCATTGAGCTTGGCACCTCTCCGCCTAACCGCTGCTCCGCCAGGTTGCCGAACTCTCTGTCGCACTGGTCAGGAAGGTTATGCACCACAGTGTGGTATTATGGTGTCTAGGCGCCTCGGGTGCAATACAGCTTTGTGGGTCGATTCTTTACCCCTTTTTCCGCATGCAGACCGTTTCGGTATCCCTGAGGCCCCCTTGCTCCTCTGCCACGCTCCGGATGAGAGCAATTTTTTTTCTTTTTTTTTTTTTCGAGACCCACGAGGCTGCACTCGTCATGTGCTGTGCGTGGGGTCTAAAATCCGACACTCGTCGCCATTGTAATGAAGTGGAATTACCACGCAGACTCTGTGATTCTGGATAACTGTACTTTATTCTCCGGAGCGCCGGGAGAAGTGCCCCTTACACCTACGCGGTCGGCGCCGATCTCAAGATGGCCGCCTTCCGCTTCCTGTCCCCTTCTTCCTGTTCCGGTACATTTTTGCTTTAGGATCAGCTTTTCTAACACTCTTATCAGACTCAAAAAACTCCATTCTCTAACGTGCTGCTCACGGCTATTACCTTCTTCACTTAAGTGTGCGCCAAGATCGCACTAACGACCCTGAACCACAGACCTTGTGTCAATACGTGGCTCACCCCTTAAGGCTGTACCGCGACCCTGCAGCTGAGTCCGGATGGTGACTCGAAAAAGAGAAAAAAGAAAAAAAGTCTGACAAGGTGTAATTCACTACATAAAAATTCCAATCTTTATTTGTCCATAGCAATAGGCTTTCTTGGCCTCAAATCGTAGCGTTCTTTACCAGGTACAGTTGGATCCTTAAATAAAGTTCCGGATTGGTGGTGTCGATCTTTAGATGAGGAGGCACAGCAGCTTGCAGAACATCATCATCCTCGCGCTCTGATCGTGTCCATGTCAAATGAGCATCACTAAAAGGCACAAATCTAGGAACTCTCTCACAATCTAAGTCAGCTATTCCATCCCTCACCCACTGATCATATGGCAAGGGCAAAGGAACTTTTTTACAGTGGGTGGCATGCACCCAGTTCTTTTTGCCAGCTACTCTAACAGCAGTTCTAGTGACCAGAAGAACTTAGTAGGGACCAGTCCATCTTGGTTCCAAATTCTTGGTGCGCTGAAAAATCTTGGTCAGAATATAGTTTCCAGGTTGAATCGTATGGCCTGGATCTGCAGTAGCTGTCGGCAAACTGTCGTAGACCTGTTGGTGGAGAACACGTAATTTAGCAGTCAAGTCATGTAAGTAATCCACCAACATAGGGTACTCAATACTGCTGTATTCTTTTGGACGAGGCACACCCCAAACATTCGCTGGATGACCAAAAACTATTTCGTATGGGCTAAGTCCCACACGAGAATGCACTGTCGTCCTTGTTGACAAAAGAGCCAACGGCAAGGCATCCGGCCATATAAGACCAGTACTCGCTTGTACCTTAGCTAATTTAAGCTTCAAGGTACCATTGTAACAATCAACAAGTCCAGCAGACTGGGGGTGATTCGCTGCCTGGAACTTCTGCCTGATACCCAAACCAACGCATACTTTCTTCATGATTTGACTCACGAATTCACTCCTGTTGTCCGACAATACAATTCTCGGCAAACCAAATCTGGGGAAATACTCTTTGAGCAAAACCTTGGCTGTAGACAAGGCAGCATTATCCTTTAGGGGGTAGGCCTCTATCCACCTGGAAAAGGCACAAACAACCACAAGGACATACTTCAAATTATTGCATCTCTCCATGTGAATGTAATCTAGCTGTATCACTTCAAACGGATAATTTGGGGGAGCAAAATGACCAGCTGGAGTTGGGGTTCCCTTGCCAGGATTATGCATCAAGCAAATCATACAATGCTTCACCAAATTCTCAGCACATTTAGGAATTCCAGCATTCTGCCATACCGGAGCCAACAACTTGCATATTCCTTTTGAGCTAATGTGAGCCATTCCATGAGCCATAGTAACCACTGGGAGCACATACGCATCAGGCAACAACCATCGCTGGTGTTCTGACAACTCAACCCAACAACCCGTCGAATCCAACATACCCGTACTTTCTCTCCACGTACTCACTTCCTTTTCCGTGGCTTCAGCCTGAATTGACTTCACACTTTCTATTGTGTCTTCACACATTCCACCAGCCATAACTCAATTAGCAGGGCCTGCAACATACATACGGCTCATCATATCTCTTGCCGTTTCCTTCGCAACTTCATCTGCAAACGCATTCCCTCGACCAACATCGTCCACAACTTTCTTATGCGCACTACACTTCACAATTGCAATCTGCTTTGGGAGAGTGAGAGATTCCAAAAGTTCATTCACTAACTGCCCATGCTGTATTTTCGTTCCATGGGAAGTGAGAAACCCACGCTCTCTCCACAAACGCCCAAAACTATGGGCAACACCAAACGCATACTGACTATCAGTGTAAACATTCACTCGCTTTCCTTCTAACAACACACACGCTCTAGCCAGTGCAATCAACTCTGCTGCTTGCGCAGAATTCTGTGCTATGCATGCTGTTTCAACAACTGTATGTAAAGTTGTGACAGCATATGCCGCAGTCGTCTCACCATTCGGAAGCTTGAAACACGAACCATCTACCCATAAGGCACCATCAACATCCGTAAGGGGAGTATCCCTTAAGTCAACTCTAGCTTTCGTTTCTTCCTCTGTACGAAGAAAAAAATCATGCTGTTCTTGAGCATCCGTCTCTGTAGAGATCGGCAACAACGTAGCTGGATTCAACACATTACATCTTTTAATGTGAACATGGCTAGCCAACAGTGTCAGCTCGTAACCTGACAGACGTGCACTAGTAAGGTGCTGTGTCTTGGTCCTGTTTAATAAAGTATCCACTGCATGTGGGACCATCACAATCAACGTATTATCCAATACCAAACCAGCAGACTGTCGGATAGAAACAGCCGCTGCGCTGTAGCTCTCAAACAACTCGGTAACGCCTTAACAACTGGGTCTAACGTAGCTGAAAAATATGCACATGGACGCTGCTTGTCCCCAAATGGTTGTGTCAACACTGGCAACGCACACCCTTCTCTCTCGTGCACGTACAACGTGAAAGGCTTACTATAGTCTGGAGTACCCAACACAGGTGCCGAACACAATGCATCACGTAATTCAGAAAAACTTTTCTGACATTCGTCAGACCAGGGAAGAGGATGCGGAGTATCTTTCAGAGTCAATGCTAACAGAGGTTTCGCTAACAATGAGAAATTGGGGTCTACAATACGATGTAATACCTAGAAAAGCACGTACTTCTCTCTGTGTGGATGGCACACTCATTTGCGCATTTGCTTGAATTCGTTCTGGGGTCAACCTTCTTCTCTCCTTCGACAAGAGATGACAAGTAGGTTACTTCTTGTCGGCAATACTGTAACTTTGAAGGTGACACTTTATGATGAAGGTCAGACAAATACCGTAACAAAGAAAGAGTAGCCTCTTTACAAATCTTTTCGTCATCAGCAGTAATCAACAAATCATCAACGTACTGAATAAGAGTAGCACCAACAGGCAACACAAAACCATCAAGCTGAGTTTTCAGCGCCTGACTATAGATGGAGGGACTTTCAGTATAACCTTGAGGAGCTCTCTTAAACCGGAAGCTTTGGCCTCCTAATGAGAAGCCAAAAATATCCCTACTCTCCTCAGCAATAGGAATACTGAAGAAAGCATTCTTCAAGTCGATGACAGAAAACCAGGCTGCCGAAGCAGGAATCAGAGTCAACAAAGCAGTGATATCAGGGACAACAGGAAACTGTGGCACAACAATCTTCTTGACCTCTCAAAGGTCGATCACAAACCGATACACAGGTGGTTGAGAAGCATCAGTACGCTTAAGGACAGGCAAAACAGGACTGTTACACACGTTACCTCTCGTTTCCTCAACTACACCTTTCTCAACCAGATCATAGAAAATCGCTAATAGAGCTCTCTCACCATCGCTCGAAATCTTGTATTGTGGAATACGAGGCAGTCTAGCATTCGACTTAAGCGTAACAACATACGGTGGAATCTGCAAAAGAACAACATCATTTGGACCTGTAGCCCAAAGCGTATCAGGAAGCGAACGCAATTCCAGTGGCAGACAATCTTTAGACAAATACATTGGAGAAATCACTTTCTTACCAAGGGTAAGTTGTACTCCCGAAGGAGAACAATGCAATGTTGCATACAATCTTTTCAGCAAGTCCAAACCCAACAGATTCTCACCACAACCAGTCGTTAGAATAAGTGGAGCTTCCAATTCACAAGGACCAATGGAAAGGGACAAAGGACTAGAAACCGGATTACGAACTGGGGCGCCTGAAAATCCTACTGAAACATTGGTCAAGCCAGACAAAGGTGCGCCAGGAAGTTTAGAGTGCATAATAGAACTCTTCGTCGCACCAGTATCCAAAAGAAAAGGTTCTGCCACACCTGATGTGATCACTTCAACATAAGGTCCACTCTAATCTACTGGAACTGACACTACTCCCTCACTTTTCCCTTGGCTGTCCTAGTTATCACTATAACCAGAACTCTCACCTTCGACATAGTAATCCTCAGCATAGTACTGAGCAGACTGACCACTCGGAACAGTCTGTCTGTCAAAATAATTTGCAGAATTCTGTAGGGGAGAGGAACGCTCATTCTGGGGATCACACCACGTCCCCTACCCCTAGGGGCTTGGTGGAAACCACCACGACCTCTCTGACCAGACACACCATTCGCACGCTGTAACGAAGCCGGGCAACTATTTTTGCAATGACCTTCCTCTCTACAATAAGCACACTGATTAGGGCCATGAAAAAATCGCTGAACATAAGGCTCAGGCTTCTGTAACAACCTCTGAAATTGTGGAGGTTGCTGAAACTGAGGCTGATTCTGACGAGGCGGATAAGCTTGCTGCAGAAGAACTTTCGTCTTTAAATCTTTAGTTTTCTTCTCCGTTTTATCCTTCTCATCTTTAACCCTATTCTTGTAATATTGTGCAGTAGCCAATATCTGGGCCGACGAAGAAACAGCCCATGAATTCTCAGAGTCCTTTAACTTATTAGAAAGTTCGGGGAGCAAATTAAAGACAAATTTATCCACGAACAACCTTTGACCACCTTCAGTACTCATGTCCTGACCACTATGATCGATAAACGTTTCTTCAACCCTAGTGAAGAAATCAGACACACTCTCGTCTTTCTTTTGCTTACACACTGCCAACTTATCCCAATTCACTCCTAGGGGAGGCATCATAGTCTTCATCAAATTAATAATTCTACCGGGTAAATCTGCAACTAAAGGTTCAGGTTTAGCACCTCCTACCTGTCGACCATCCGCAGCAACAATATTCGCCCAAGTATCACCTAATTCTGCAACATGATTCTCATGGCGAATTTTCACCCAGAAAGGTTGCGGAACTACATTACCCATCAACATATCAATGTCAGCTAAATTCATGACACACGCATCAACTGTCTGGGACAACTCCTTGTAATAACCAGCAGGATTCTTACGGGGGTCAGGCAAAGTCTGCTTAAGAGCCAAGAACTCTGCTCTTTTCCAAGGGACATGTACCCATACTTGCTGAAAATGAGCCTGTACACCCTGAATACCCTGATTAACTTTAGCAACAACTTCCTCTCTCCATACAGAGGGAACCTCTCTCATAGGATACTGCTTCACTTTCCTTCCAACAGACGAATCAGGTTCGTACAATGTCTGAGGCGGTAATCTAGACCTAAAAACAAGTATCGTCTCCACGGCATCTGTAACATCAGATTCCACTATCGTCCCTTTAGCAAATTCGGACTGAACATCAAGCACTTCCTGCGGAATCGGACAGAACTCATTATCTTCCCATTCCTGACGCAAAAAGGTACACATTACATCAAAAACATACCTTTGCTTAGGCGGCTCCCACTGAAAGAAAACATCCATAACCGCTGGCAAATTATACCTGGAAGCATTTAAAATTCATCTACGAGCCAACAAATCCAACACTGTCCGTTCCTCGGAACTAGAAAGCTGACTACGACTCAGCTTACGTTCCGAAACAGGGGTCATATTCAATGACCCAAGCAATGGAGACATCAAATTAGAGACAGTCTCTGTCATTCGTTTTCGAACAGAAGGAGAAGAAGCAGACATAAGAACAGGAGAATAAGTATTTTGGGGCAGAGAAGGTGTAGGGATAAGAACAGTAGGAGTCGAAGATGCAGAAGTAGAAGGCAAAGGAGTTTGAGGCAAGGCTGGTAGCAAAGATGACGACCCTAGAGCGGGTTGCGCAGGAGGAGGCAAAACCATCTGTGGAACACCGGGTGGTTGAACAACAACAGGAGGTTGAACAACAAAGGGTGGAACAACAGGAGGGAATGGAGGCGAAGTAGCACCCTGCACATAAGGAGGTGGCAATCTCAACAAATGAGAGATCAAAGGATCTTTTTCAAGATCTTCAATCACTTTCGGTGGAGAAAGCGGCAAGGCCGGATAACATTTATCTATGGCCATGCAATGCAGCCTATCTAAAACTTCACTCGCTCACTCTTCTCCATCATCCCTATACTGCCTAGCAGCTTGTAGTACTGACATATTCTTATCTTTCCTATCTCTCTTTGCTTGTTTAATTTCTCTCTGTTTGGCTTCCTTTCGCCAAAGGCGGAAAGAGTCAAACATTGCCGGCCGGGCTTTCTTCTTAAATAGCGCAACTTCCAAATTATCTAGAATATTTGATTCAAAACTACCATGTTGGGGCCATCGTAAAACACCATCTTTTTTAGTATAGCGGACCCATACTTCATTATAAGTAATAGGACCCACTCCGTGTTTTGAATAGAGCTCATAAGTCGGAGTTCCAACCGGAGGTATCGGACACGAGTCCTCCAATCGGGAATCCCTGTTACAACCACAACTAAACCATTTCCTAATTTTGCTAAGACCAGGCATCTTATAGCTCACTAATCTAGCTTCAAACTTCAAGGGGTTATCAACTATCGATACACTCGTAAATATACGAGCCCCTCGGCTTCGGCTATTGCAACATCCGAATCAAAACCAAGAACCAAAACAAAGTCGTGGGAGCGACCCACTTATACTTAACCAAAATATCTGTCACGCCACCAGAAGACCGTCTATCGTCTCGCTCTACAAAGCATCTATCGAGGGTCCAAGACAGGGCGACAGTCAGGGCAGCAGTCCTTCGTAGCCGTTGGAAAGCGGGAAGCCTCGCAGAAAAGACCTTCGGTCCACGTCGACATGCAGGGGTCAATGAAGTGGCGGCCTTCCTCCAGAATTTCCTCACGTGGCTCCTCACGATCCTCAGGCTTGGACCGGTACCGCTGAAGTCGCCCCACCGTTGGGCGCCGACTGAAGAACCGGGTTTTCTTAGTACCCAGCGGCGCCAGGGACACGCCCAAAGTCTTCGGGTTCTCCTGTTTTGGCAAACAGAGACACGGAATACTTCTGGATGGCGTCAGAGATCAAATTTATTAGCTGCAGCTAGTAACAGTAAACCAAGCAATACAACACGGTGTACAACTCAGGAAACTGCTCAATTTTCATAGAGCAAGACATCTCTTTTTATACACCATATTCTCATTATAAATGTACACCCACTGTGCAAAATTCTGACCAATAGGACACATTTTCTAACTGAGTATCACATTAACAAAAACCCAATTTACAGTAACTCAACCCAAAAGTTAATTATTAGGACTGTCCCAAATTCAACTTGTGCAAGCCGGACAAACCCATAATTGAAAGCACTACCCATGTAATGAAAAGTCGTAAGGAAAGAAACAATTCAGATGCTGATTAGGATAAGATATGTGCAAGGAAACTAAAAGTTAACGATATCCTGAACATTGATTGGCAATTTTAGACAAGAATCAAACCAAGGGAAATTGGCCTCACGAAGGGTCCGTTTCAGGTGAATAGGTCAGCGTCCTGCAGTTCACTCACGAGTCAGAAAAGGGCCTGTTAATGCATACATGAACAATGAGGCTCATGCAACTTTGTTCGTTCGGTTACCTCCACAGCCTACATGAGGGCAACACAAAAATGGCATCACGAACAACTCAAACAAAATGGAGTCTGGTTCGAAATCACGGACCCTCAAAGGGTTCCATAGCGTATAAGGACAGCGCCGGGACACTTCTGTTGGAGGTAGCTGTGCGCTTTACAAATGCTGGCATTTACATATTTAATAAGAAATAGTCTAGGGGAAGGTGTGGAAATTGTATTCAATAATGCTTTCAAATTATTTGAAGAACCCACTCATCCTTTATCGATTCCTCCCAGGCACTCAAAAAAAACTTCAGGCGACTCCCAACTAGCATTGATTTTTTTGCTCTGGTATTTAGAGGATGCTTGTCCTTGATTTAAAGCAGCTGGCTGTTGACACCAGGACTTCCCGGCCATGTACCCTCCCTCGAAAAGACTGAATTCCCCGATTTCTTTAAAAAGCTGGACCAAAAGCCCATTGAGCACTAAAACACCTTTCCTTGGAAGGCAGACTGTGATGTCTACCTCTTGTTGTATCTGCTCCTCTATTTCCTGAAAGTCTTTAATTATGGATTGAACCACATAGCTGGAATAGGCTGCAGTTCTAATTGATGCAGCATAAGGAACCTTACTTCTCAGATTATTTATTTGATCAACGGAATAAGATGGTACTGTGTCTTTTGAAATGATTACCCTTTTGGTAGATAACTCAGCCATCTAGGAATCTACCTTACCCATAGTAGAAAAGTAATCTAAAAATCCCTGTAATAGATAACGATTGGTCAGAAAACACGGAAAAAATCCTTATCAATGTCTTTCCATAACATTTATTTGCACCTTATGCAGAGTTAAAGACTTGTGTAGAGGTAAAGACTCTAGCTCCTTCCTTGGATAAACAGCAAAAAATCTTCGCCTTCCTCCAACACTGAGGCATCTAGGAAGCCAAATTGTCTCCGATGTGTTGCAAAACTATGTCAAAGTTTAAACTTTGCACAAATTCTTCCTCTAAATCCCAAGGGTCTGGGTGATCTGGGGTGTCCATTTTAGGTCTGTTAGGCAAAGCAGAGCACTCTCTGGCCTTAAAAGCAGCTGCTACAGCTGTTTACTTCATCAGCTGCAAACCTTCCATCTCAGGATCCCTTGAGAATTCTCACCCTCATCTTCAGGTTCAACATTCTTCCTTTTCACAGTTCGCTAGCCTTCCTCCACGTCTACACCTAGACCGAAGGAACTGCGTATTTCCTTAAATACCTGGTGACCTGGCACAGAGGAACGAGTAACCATTCATAACACAGAAAAAAGCGGCTTGGAAAAACCTTCCTGCCGCATTCCTATTTCCACCATCCCTTAAAGTTAAATCTGTTGGGTTGGTGGTATCCATTTAGGAAAGTGTTTCATGCTCGGTACACCGTATTCTCAGATAGTTTTGGGTTCCCATGTACAAGTATTATTTATTTGGGATAGCGAATGATGCTCTCAATATTTAACAGTCTAAAAATACTTAAAGACTGTACATAATGTCTGGGGCGCTACAGTCAATCCATTATTTTATCTCAAAAGTATTTCCTGTGCTATCATGTGTGTTCTGATAACTTCCCAGTGTATGTGCTCCATATTTGCAATTCCAATATTCATTACAGATAAAAAACCCTTTTACATATCTGCTGCCCAAATCCTGTATGCCTCAAAGATAGATATGAGGCCCATGCAACTTTTTTCGTTCGGTTAACTTATAATTTCTCTCGGTTTTTCCATTTTCCTAAATGCTGTTTTAGTTATGCTCTTGTCAACGCTCATAAGATCATCACCTGGGCTTAGCCTTTCCTGGAGTCTTTCTATGAAGTTCCAAATATTAGCAAGGTGAATCACTTGGCCAGTATGTAAATCCATGAGATGTTCTTTGCAGGCCAGAGGGGCAATGAGTTGCTGAGTAGGGTCCCAGGGAGTTGATACTTGGCCATGGGAGCATCTCTGCTATCCGGTGGCCTCTGGTGTGTAGACAGCAGATAGAAAGGAAAATAACTGAGATATTTGACTACTTAGGTCTTATCGCTGGGTCTTATGGTCAAGTGTGATATATTTTCTTGAGGCTGAGTACATGTATATGTTAACTTATAATACGCCCATCACATTTAGATTGTCTACCGTGTATGTGTTCACGGCTTCCCAATTGTGGCAGCATTGCCATTCCAGGTGCCTGAAGGAAGCTCTAGAAAAGGGGCACCTGCATGGGCTGCCCAGAAGACTGGTGCCCACATCAAAACACACCACCAAACCCTCTTGATTCTGCAGTGCCCAGAAAATGCAGCATTGGTCCGGGCCACCGAACAGTTTTAAAACATGGAATATGCCGGGACCCAGGCATCTCACATCTTTTTGGGCTCTCAGAAAGGCAATCTGACATTTCCAATTGTACATAAAATCAACAGGATTTGCTTTGGGCTGCAGGGAAAAAACAGGACATATACATTTAAGTCGAGGTAAAGCAAATTACAATCTACAGGTAAGTCCAACTTATACAAATAAAACTGAAACTATAAAGAAGCATTGGCAAAGCCAATTGGCCGCTATCCTTTAGCCTTGTCAATGCTTGTTTTGCCATTTTTTTTTGCAAAACTTTGTTGGAGAAGCATTTGAGTTGGCCTGAATCTGACAAAAACATTGGCTTAAAGCAAACATATGTTTTTGTCTCAAAAAGCACAGATGCCATACTAGTCCCTGGCACTCTAGCAAACTACTTTGTGTGTGGGTGTGCTCCTGGTTATAGGAAAGAAGAATGCCATCACTCACAGTAAAATTAGCCAATGGCTACGGTGGGAGGATCCACTGTCGGGTGCTGAATGCTGTAGCGAGTGGATGAAAATGGGAATGACACTATAACAGTCAAAAGGATAAAGGGAGCTGGCTGAAAGCCTTCATAATTAAGCATATTGTGCATATACTTGAAGTAAAATCCAAAGGTATTGGCTAACGCCGGACCCAAAAAAGGAAAAAACTGAAAATAAAAGACCTTTTCAAAATATCACCTCTATGAATGAAGTTTACGCTGGTTTGATCTTCGAGGGAGGAAAGGCAATAACACCTGTTATATAGTTCAGTATAAAATTGAGAAAAAACTGTTAACTGTTTTCATGTAAAAGCTAAAACAGATAAAAAAAAGTTCACAGCTGCATTTTAGTGCTTTTCTCAGAAAAATCTGAACCAAAATGTACCAAACCTGGATACTAGCAGTAGAGAGTCTGAGCTCTACGAGCCTTTACAATTTGGTGGAATTTCAATTATCTATTTCTAGTTTAACGCAGAGAAAATCCCCTTTTGATGGGTACATAGCAAATGGTACATATGGGACCCAGTCATAACCTTCATTCACTTAACCATTCTGCACCAAATGCACAGGAAAAAGTCTATAAGGGGTACACATGTTGTCTGTATTGTCTTTAAAGAAGTCTACTGCTGGGTCATTTTTTTTAAATTGCATTTTTTATGGACACGATCTCTTGAAACCTGTAACAAAAAGAAATTGTGAGCTGCTCTATTGATTATGGATTGTTGCTAACATACGTATCCCACTATTGTGCTTCCTTACCTTTTAGGTCTGCTTCGGGGCACATTTCAGTTTCATTAAATGTGATATTTTTTTACCACACTCTTTTTGAATTTATTAGGTAGCAAGAGTGCGGCTTGATGTAGCACCCGAGCATACTTAATCTCTTTATTATTGCACTATGCAGTGTCTTTACCGTTGCCTTGACAGAGGGGGGGGGGGGGGGGGGGGTTGAGGGCGTGCGGGTAACTAACTATTCCCACTGCTACCAACTCTAAAGTTATGAAGAAAGATATTTCCCATCGAAATTACATCTCCCCACGTTAACTACGGATGTTCGGATTCCACCTCTGTAACATGTATTTGCCTGCGTTACCTACCTCTCAAATATTGTTTACATATCTGTGAAAGATGCTACGTAGGTTGCAGAAATGACATACATTCTTTAAAATACGGATTTCCGCCAATGGGTGGCCTTGTTTTAGTCTACAATAAAGCATCAGGCAAAAGGCTCATCATGATGACAGTAAGTAAATCGTGTGGAAATGTGCAAGACTTTGGTATCCTCGTGTTTCTCCCACCCGAGCCTACCCCCGAGACAAATACCGTGCAGGAGCAAGACCATTCACTCGGTTATTACTTCTGTGACTGAAACTAAAATGACGCCCTTGTTGACACTCCCCTTATTATCAGTGGACAATTAAAATGTCAATTGTCACTGCTAATTGTCACTGCTGGGGTGAGAAACAGTGCCCTGAATGTTAGAAAAAAGTTTTTTTTTTGTTGCAGCAAGCGTTCAACTCAGTTGGTTTATACACGTGAAACTCACGTGTATAAACCAACCATCGACGCGGATACCATGAGGGGTTTTATCACAATAAATAAACTATGCGCACAGTAACGGGCTCAGTGATGCATATTTTGACTGGGTGGCGCCCACCCCCTGTTTCAAGCAGATTAAATTGCTTTTGGATAATCCACTTCTCTGCTGCTCAATTTTCAGAGAAAATCCCCCGGTCAGTCTCTCGAGCCGCAGACACGGTAATGCCCGTAAGTGGCTTTGAACCCGGAACGGCGGGACTCCTGCTGCGAGCGACTGAGACAATCTGTACCCTCTAATTAACAACCCCGAGGCTTCTCTGTTAATGACCTCCAGCCTTAGCACGGGAACAATGACTATCAAAACAAGTCTGCAGCTGGCCAGTTGTTATTCTAAGAACAGCCCTTATCACATTAACAATAACCCTACATACAGCCACCTCATACTGAATATTTCCTGAATTATCATGTGGGGAGAGAGCGTCAAGAAGCTCTAACAACTTCCTCCTGAAACCACGTATCATGAATAAAAAGAGATCTTGTCGTCGAGCCTTCTCAGGCGCTGCACCAAAGATCTAGAATTCTCTTTCACCGGATTTGCGCAGAATATCATCATTAACTGCTTTCAAACTTGAAGCCAAAAGATTCCTAATGAACACATTTTTACCCTAATTTGGCCGATGTGCATTTGCGCACATCCACTGATCATACAACAGTTGTTGATTGAGACTACATCCTTTTACACAGTGTGCTCCATGCTCCTCTCGGATATAAGGCTTGCCCCCTGTAGTAGCCGGTTATTGACCTGCTTATTTCATTACTTGCTGGGTACCACCTGTCTGTTATTATTGTGACTGTAACTGTTTGGTATTCTTATATGATATTGTTACTGGCTCTGTAGTCTCCCTCTCTTCTCGCGGTGTATCATTTGTATGTGATTTTTGTGACTACAACTGTTTGGCATTCATTACTGGAGTAGTGATCTCCCTTTCATCCTTTTGTAAAGCGCTCTGATATCCCTTGGGATCTGGTTCACGCTATATAAAACTTTATAAGCTAAAATAAAAATAAATAAAATGTAGGGATGGCGCCACCAAGTGGCTGAAAGGCGGTATGAAAACGGAAATGTTATAAACATTTTAATGGCAGATATGATTAGGAGCATGCATCTTGTGGAAAGCAATAGGTCATAAGACATTTTTTCTTTTCTGCAACACAAAAAAATCAACGGCTCTGACAGGTTTCCCTGTGCTCTGGAGTCATTGCATTGTTTTCCTTTACACGACCGCTGTGTCGATCATGGCTATGCGGAGAGGGGAAACGAACATTGGAAGACCCACCCTTTAGCCCACCCTAAACTGTTCTGGCCTTCTAGTGGTCTTAAGCTGGTAGCCTTGTGCGAAGGGGCTGGTGGTGAAGCTTTACCCGGGCTGAGATGACTGGTGCTCCTAGCAAGCTTTTCCATTGTGCACCATTAAAGACTAGAACATGGCGGCATTGGAAATAAAGCCAGGATATACTAATAACGGACACACAAACGCTAGCATTGCTCCTGCAGTCACCGAACCCCCGGTTCCGGTTCCTTTTATTCTAAACACCCAGTACGGCCACTCCCACTTCTGATCGTTACCACCTGGGAGAAGGGTGGTGACCAAACATAACATTCCCCCTATATTTTAAATAGAAAACCAAAAACCAAAAAGGAAACTAGAAAACGAGAAAAAGGAAAGAAACGAGAAAGAAAAAAAGAAAAGAAAAGAAAGAGAAAGAGAAAGAACCATATACCACAAACACTGATATAGACTTGTATCAACACAAAGTCTTTCTGGCGAGAGGAAACTGCAGTACATGGTCGGCGATGATACCACCCTTTCCCGCACCCTCCATCGTTCTCCAGGCCATTATCTCCTCTGGTCCCTTGCGAGTGCTGATAACCATTAAGAATATCCTGGGGGAAAAGGCCTGATGTCATGCAGGTGACAGTCTCAGAACCCCCAGCAGGATCCACACCTAGTATCCCAGGTGAGAAGACTGCATCACTAGAGGGTTCCTGCAAAAAGTAGACGTCATCAGATTCCACCCCCCCCAATCCATCATGTCAGAGGTTGTCTCTGTCCCTGGGCTCCTCGGACTCCTATACTCCTTGAAACAAGATACGTTCCGGGTGATGGTCTCTCCAGCCCTCTGGGCCGTGATCATTGTCCCTTTCACAGCTTGAATTATCCAGGATCTATCTCAAAAGGGAGCATGAACTTTCCACATGCATGGCGGTTCTTCACCATGACTGTATCGCCAACAGCAGAAGATTTAGTCTTGGCCCCATAGATCATGGATATGTGGTCATTCATGACTTGCCGGTGCCTCAGCTTCACTGCAATACTTTTTTTTTTTTTGTTGCAGAGTTCCTCTAAAGACTAACATGCATTGAGAACGTGGTAATGGCTCTTGACTCAGGAACCATAAGAAGTTAATGGTATCCTGTCGCAGATCGATTTTGGAAAACCATTTAGAGCCACTCACCTCAACCACAATGTTGTCAACGGTGGGGGTCAGAAGACGCTCTCTTTTGATTGCATGATTGGGCAGCCACATGTCCACACAAATTCGTACCTCGCCTGGTTGTTTGGGCTTCCGGGCTACAGCGATGGGAGACACCCAGGGAGTCAGGCCATCAACCCTTTCAATTATGCCAGCCTGCTCAAGGTTACTCAACTCCTTTTCCACTTTCGGCCTCAGATGAAATGCCACTCTTCTACAATACAAAAGGACCCCTCCGAGCACACAATAGTCTTTATCAAGTGTCCACTCAAATCCGTCTTCGTAATATGTAGAGGTTCAGTCAGAACATTCCGGTATGTGGTCTTCCAATTTGTTTATTACAAGTTCAAGTTTGTAATCCAAAGAAAACAGCTCAAAAAAACGAAACAGCCAGCACGTGTTTCGTCTTGCTAAATATAGCAGTCGACTTCTTCAGGGCTGCAACCCAAATAACATTATATAAGTATAGCTAAGATGTGAACTTCAGCAGAATTAACCTCAACTGTTTAAAATAAAAATATTAAATAAGTTATACACCCAAAGTCAATGCCTGTGTCAGACAGAAAAATAGGGGGAAAGTACCAAGTTCCAAGAAAATCGTCACCCAAAGTATGTGCTCAAGACATATGAAATCAATAGTTCCTAATAAGACAAAAAACTTCCGACCTTATATTCCACCTAATCTTCAGTGTAATATTCCTCAATGGTAACCACCATCTTATACACACTCTAAATCAATCTGTGAAGTCCCTGTAACAAAATAAATAAGTAATCCATCCAATCATTGCTTCCAGTAGAGGACGATCAGACCTAATATAATATCTCCCCACCATCTAGTTGACACTCCATCCAATGTGTACATGTACTTCAATACTAACTAGTACGCTCCCCAAGTTCCACCGAGCTACTAACTCCCTTGTTCCCCATATCCTGTTAGAGGCGCTGAGTTCTAATATCATGTGCCGATGTCACAACCACATATCATAATATTGCTCACCTTAGTAAATCATCTGCCAGACTCAGTAAATTCGAAGTCACACCCCCGGTTTAATATCCAAAGTCAATTCCTGCAAGAGACCAGTTGCGCAATATAGTAATTACCACAGTAAGCAACCATCTAGCACGTACTTGCGTGGCTGCTTAGCTAACGCTCCCAGCTCACCTTAAAGTAGTCCGTTTCTCGAGGACTATCAGTATCCCGATTAACCAATGCTTGTTGTGTCCACAATAACCATCCAACGAGTACGCGTTCTCAAGTTAAAAAAGCCTAATAAGTTCAATTTATCCATTATGCATACCCCTAATTCCATGATAGTAACTCTGAGCACTGTCAACTCACCAACAATATACGGCAGTTCTCCCACAAGTGACGCCGGCGTGCTACTCGGGCGCCATCTTAGATTGGTCTTAAATACCATTCCTCCGTAGGCTCCATCTTGGACTAGTATTTCAATACAGTTTCTAAAGTTACCAAAATTATCACTCCTGCACTATTAGTAAATTCCATGACATCCAAATCCCTCCTAATATTGAGTACATTATCACAGAAGCCACACATTTCACATATACCATGAATAAAGTAAACTCGTGTAATATCGCGATACCCATTGATCCCCGTAAAAGAATCTCATCCCGTAGTTCGGACGTATATCGCATTAGTAATTCTCATATAAGGTACCCAATACATATGCACAACCGTAAGCCAAAGTTTACATCCCATGGTTGGGACGTCATTACTCGAGTAGTACTCTTATCAGAATACCCAAAAATTTTACGTGCGTTCCTCCCCGTAGGAAAACCGCTGTATTATTACTAAGTTAATAAACTCTGCATCCTACTACACAAAAGTCCAAATTGTGAGAGAGTATAATTAATGAAAGTAAAACAAAAATATACAAGCTCGGGAGTCCCAAAAGTTTATCCAACTATTAGGGATTAAGATAACCTATGTCACGATTACAACCTATAACATCAAAGAGACCTCACGTCTCATGCGCAATCGGTTCATATCGTGGTACTGCTCAGAAAACGTGCATCCTATAATGATAATAGCCTAGTAGAACTCGGTGGAAATTAATACATATGGCTAAAATCAATTCTCACTCATTTCAAATAAAGCATAAGGGAAAAATAAAAACAATAAAACAGAGTATTGCAGATGAGAGGTAAAGAAAATAGAGGGTGCCAGCCTGAGAAAGAGCAAAGGAGAGGCACCATAGAGTAAAGGTATACAACTACGTAGTCCTATTTCTTCAAATATCACCACAACATCATAACCACCTGCCTAGTTACATCAGTAGTCAAACGATGTTACTGACAATCTCAAAAGTAATTCCCATCATAATATTAGGTCCATATTCTGGCCTGTACATCCTACTATTTACATCTGCCTACCCACATTAGTAATCAGCAATATTGTAAATCTACAGAAACATGTTTCAAGTTCATCTTCTAATCAATACATCCTACTAATAACATCATATTTCCTATCCAAGTTCAAATCCATTCCAACGTATTTCACAGACGACATACACTCACAGATACTTGATTGTCATAAAACAGAACCAATTCAATAGATATATTATTAGTACTAGATACACTGTATATGTAAAGTGGAGAAACAGTGTGATCACAGTCGATTCCTAGTCCTGCCCCAAGTAATATTGAAATTCATTGTCTGTATTCATGCCCAGTTCCACAGCCCTAAGTTTCATAAGCCAAAGAACTTCCCGTCTCCTCAATTTCAGTTGTCTATTGCCTCCCCTGGGATCTTTCTTCACATGTTCAATACCATGGAAGCTAAAAACATGATCCTTCATGTTCTCATGATTACATACTGCATGGCACGCAATTGGGTATCGTGTATTCCCATTTTTGAAGGCTCTGAAATGTTCCATCATTCTGTCTCTTAGTCTGCTGATCGTGCTTCCCAAATAGATCATTCGGCAGGAGCACACTATCACATATATTACATACGTTGTATCACAATTTATAAGCATATTGATAGTATGAGTGCCTGTATCATTGTAATTAAAAACAGTAACTTTGTTTTTTGCCCATCTTAATGAGCTACACCTCCCACACTTGTAGAAGCCCTTCAAGTTATTTGACACCCACGTCACTTGTTCTCGTTGGTTTGGGTAGCTCGGGCTGACTATGTTGGCCAATGTCATACCGCTCCTAAATGTCAAACCCGGTTTCTCAGTAATAAACGGCAATAGATCATTATCTGTTCTTAACAAGTGCCGATATCTATTCAAGATTGAATACAGTTTCAGAACTATAGTTGGTAATCATTCGCACTGTACCCACTCCTAGGTTCTTAGTATCATTTAACTTAGTTCTCAATGTGTCAGTACGCTTAAGACCTTTCGCTCTGGTTACAGCTTTATTAATCACTCTCTTGTCATAACCTCTCGCAAGAAATCTACATTACATGTCTTCCAGGTTATGTCTAAAATCAAGATCTTCCGTACAATTCCTCCTGGCACGCACCATTTCACCATAAGGTATTGCTGCAATTTGGCTATTAGGATGGCAGCTGCTCGCATGCAACAGTGCGTTGCAGCTAGTAGCCTTACTAAACATCCTACTCCCCAATCTGTCACCCACTACAAATAGTTCTATATCCAAAAACGTAATACGCTCACAATCATATTGTGTTGTGAAGCGTAGATTAAGATCATTATCATTCAAATAGTCAAAAAAGCTTTTCAGTTGGTCTACAGAGCCCGTCCAAATCAGTAAGCAGTCATCAATGAAACATCCCCAGTAATAGATATGCTCAATCCAATCCTGCCCTCTATGACCCTAGATCCGCTCCGCCTCAAACCCCCCCATGAATAGGTTGACAAAAGACGGAGCGAATCTGGATCCCATAGCCATCCCAAGGCGTTGTTTGTACCACTTACCGTCAAATAAAAAAACATTGTTTTTCAAGACTAGTTCTGTCGTCTTTAGAATCATCTGAGTATGATTATAATAGTCTGTAGGTCTCCTATTCAAGAAGTCCTCAACTGCTTGTAAGCCTAATGTGTGATCAATATTAGTGTACAATGACACCACGTCGAGTGTCACCATAATCATGCCTGGCTCCCAGGTGATATCTCTCATGATATTAAGCACATGCTTAGTATCTTCAATAAATGAAGGCAGATTGTGTACATAGGTCCGAAGAAAAGTATCGACATAACGGGATAACCTCTCAGTCGGTCCTCCAATGCCCGATATGTTCGGTCTCCCGGGAGGTTTATCCCTACACTTATGCACCTTAGGTAAGCTATACAAACATGGTGATCTAGGTGCTACAACTTGCAAATATGTATACTCATCGTAATCAAGTAATGTCTGTTCATACCACACCTTAAGCTGCTGATTAATATCCTTAGTCAATGCCACCAGAGGGTTACCTGTAAGTCGTTCATAATATGTTTCATTATCAAGTTGCGAATAAATATCCTCCTTATAATCTTTAGTATCCATGAGAACAATATTGCCTCCTTTATCAGCCATGCATATGGTAACATCATGATTCCTCCCTAGTTGTTTCAAGGCTGCTCTCTCCCCTTTAGTCAAATGATCTCCTTTCAAGTAAAATTTATTCTTGTCACATTTATCAATCATCCTATCCAGATCACAACTCACTGATCTATAGAATGCATCAATTATTTTGCCTGTCGCCAGCTGCGGTGTCCATTTGGACTTCAGGGGCAACCCACTCCCTTCACTCTGGAAGCGGGTGACTTCAAAATCATCAAGTAATTGAGAAATCGTCACTGGATCTTCTTCTTTCTCAGTCAAAGACATAAGTAATTGTGTGTCCTTCATATTCTGTATAGTTAAGTTGCTCACATCTTTTATTCTTACATGTCTCACTTTCTCTGGTACATTCACAAAAATTTTTCTTATCTTCAATCGTCTCACGAATTTGTATAAATCAATCTTAATCATGTACCAATCTGCTCGTGTCATTGGACAAAACCCCATTCTCTTCTTAAGAAGTGAGGTCATAGTTTCTGACAGCTCCAAAGATGACAAATTTACAATCTCAATCTCATTAGTAATCACATTCTCAGTACTAATCACTTTTTCCATGATCTGGTCCTCATCCCCTGTCTCTCACCCTGCCCTTCCCCTCCCTCTCTTGCCTCTCCTAGTCTTTTTGTAACAACTTCTCTGTTCCTGCTCTCCGTATCCCGGTTCCCAATCCTCAGCCTCCGTACCTCCTCTAAAAAATTATTCTCAACATTGAGAGTACCAGTAGATTCTGTTAAGTCTTCACTTTCACTACTGGACAGGTTACTAGATGATGCATCCACGTCACTAGTGGAGGGTACGCTGACTTTCTGTTTAGATACCACATTCCTAGTCATTAAATAATCAAATCGTTTAGCAAATGTATATACTCGTCCTGATCTGTAATCGTTCTCGTCTCTTTTAAGCTTCCTTGCCTTCCTCCTCTTAATCTCTATCTGTAATTCATTAAGTTTTTCGTCAAGAATCAAATAATGTTTAACCGTTGCCTCAGGGAGGTTGAGTGCTTTAATCTCATCCTCCACCTTCTGAATTTCAGCTAAAAGTTTCACTATCTTCCTCTCAGCTTTCTCAATTAAAATCTGTATCAAATTCCTGGAACTGTCATTCAACTCTTTCTCCCAAGTAATATACAGATCAGGTTCCAAATCCTCGTACGTAGGTATGATCTGTGACCTCAAGCCACGTGGTATCCTGTTAAGAGTAAGATATTGCTGCAGCATCCCACCACTTATTCAATTCCGTTCTTCTAAGGGATTCGAGTTTCACAAACTTGGCTCCAAGTCCCTCCTTTTTCACATTCTGAGAGGTCCCATCTGCTGCCCCAACAGAACCTCCTGCTACCAAATTTTAAAATAATTCTTGTGCCTCCTTATCTCTATTCATGTTTATCCCACGCGGCTGCCCCCAACACTGAAACAAGCAATAATGAACTTTTTGGTAACCAGTTATGAACCATGGGCGCTCAGCAATTTCTGGGAAAGTAAGAACAATAGTAGTAGTACAAGATGGTGCTCCAGGAGGTTTACATGAGGCTGGTTACCACAACCCCAATATAATCCACTGGGTGGAAACGACAATACAAAAGGACCCCTCCGAGCACACAATAGTCTTCATTAAGTGTCCACTCCAATCCGTCTTCGTAATATGTAGAGGTTCAGTCAGAACATTCCGGTATGTGGTCTTCCAATTTGTTTATTACAAGTTGGTAATGGCTCTTGACTCAGGAACCAGAAGAAGTTGATGGTATCCTGCTCGCAGATCGATTTTCGAAAACCATTTAGAGCCACTCACCTCAACCACAATGTTGTCAACGGTGGGGGTCAGATGACGCTCTCTTTTGATTGCATGATTGGGCAGCCACATGACCTCGCCTGGTTGTTTGGGCTTCCGGGCTACAGCGATGGGAGACACCCAGGGAGTCAGGTCATCAACCCTTTCAATGATGTCAGCCTGCTCAAGTTTCCTCAACTCCTTTTCCACTTTCGGCCTCACATGAAATGCCACTCTTCTACGCTTGAGAGCCACTGGCTGAATGGAGTGATCAATATGAAGAGGGCCATATGATTCTTGAGGCATCCTATGCCCTCAAATAGCAGTGCAAAGTCCTTTACTAATGATTCCATGCTTACTTGATGAATGGAAAATGCGAAGGCTCTAATTGCAGGTGTTCTGCCGTTCAACAGCTTAATAGCATCCTCTCTCCCTCCTGGGTGACATATATTTTAGTTTGAGTAGAATAGGAATCATGGGAGATACTGATGGTAACTACTATGGCCAATGCAAGAGGAGTGACAGATACTTGTGTTGATGTACATCGCAGAGCCAGTTGTATGGGAAGAGTCTGCAGCATGGAGTGTGCCATGGGGTTTATGGATGCCCCGGTGTCAATCAGTGCTGGAACTGGGTGTCAAGCGATCAGTACATTGCACTTCGTGATCCGCCACCCTAGACCTCCATCTGGTTGCATGGCGTGAATAACATGGACAGTACCCTCCACGTCATCATCATCTTCCATAGAGTGAGGAGTGTTCAGGACGTTAATTTGTTTGTGTCGCTGTCCCCGCTGTGACTCTCGTGCAGCAGAACGACACACCCTTGCGAAATAGAGAAGTTTATTGCATGCGGAGCACCTTTTTCCCTGAGCGGGATATGGCCCTTGAAGAGGAAAAGGCCAGCCACAACCGTGGCATATTCTGTTGGAGGTATGCAATTTGCCGCGCACCAAACTCTTACCAGATGTTCCAGACACCACGGCATTGACCGGCTCCATCTTCACCTGACGTCGTAACGCAGCTTCCATATGCGCCACCCGCACCTTTGACAACTCCTTTGACATTCCCATTGTCAGCATATCGGCCATTGCTATCCCCGGGACTTGGAGTATATGCACCCTCAGCTTGGCAGATGAACACACTTGAATGAATTGCGATCGTATCTCGTCATTGACGTCCGGCAGTGTGCAGCTCGAAGCCGAGCATAGAAACCATCTACGGACTCCTCTGGGAACTGTCTCGCCTGTCGCAATAGTAAGAGTTCGAAGTCAGGGTTAGTAAGATGTCCTAAATGGGCGGTCAGGGCCATCTCAATCACCCCCAGCGTAGCCCTGTCAGGGAAGGGCCCAGTTGTTTGTTGGGGTGGGGAGGGGATGTTGGTGTGTGAAGGCAGGGCGTGAGAAGGAGATAAGAGGGCAAGGGAAGGGGTTGATAAGATGTTAAAACCCAGGACGGAGGCACATTAATAAAAATGATTAGGAGTGCTTTAAATGGAATCACTGGAGCCAAGGTAGAAGGGCTTCTGTTTGCAGGACCTTAATGTAGACAGCTCTGTGCCTCACTCTGAAGAATGGCACCCTGGACCTGGGCCCAGCTCGCCCATGCCACTATGCGGCCCTGCTATACACATACGTACATATCTCCAGATCCTAAATGACTTCTTATTAGTTTTACTCAGTTTTGCCATTTTCGGATGTGCTAAGCCTAGGAACAGAATACATTGCAAAGGTCAGGCCATATGTCAGAAATCAGCAGGATATGTTGGTTTTGACTGGCTATGAGAAAGCCAGTGAGGCGTGTTCCTTGCAGGCTGTATAATACTGCCCTATGGCGACTGGAGTGCTATGGGTAGCTAGTTAGGCTGGGTCAAGGGCAAGACTTCTGGGTCATGACAGGCAGCGGCAGCATGTAAACATCATTGTGACTTTAGGAATCTGCTTGGCATTTTCCAGTTGTATTCACTCTTTGCTGTCCCCAGTTTGTTCACCACTTCTGTCCTTTGTTATTTGACCCCTTTACAGTTCATGGGTTCCTTTGAACTCATTGCTTGTTCACTTTGACCTTGCTCTTTTGATTCTGTTTGAGTTTGGCATACTACTGTGGACTTCCCTATATGGCTCTTTGACCTCCTTGTCTATTAAGCTGACCCTGTTCTCTCGACTCTGGTTTGGCTTTGTTGCTTTGCTGTGTGTTTTTCCTTCCCTGCTCAGGCGAGTTCCAATTCCTTTCCTGAATGTGGGACTTTCTGGCTTCACTTCAGATTGGCTTACATTCACTGTGGCTCACCTTTCTGAAGCTGGACACTCTTGGGAATTAGGCGGATTGTTGTCATTACTCATTGGATAACACCTGCAGATCCCGACACCATTTGGCTTTTGGAGGGCTTTTTTATTCGAATAATAGAGAAGTTTGGCATGTAGATGCATTTCTTTGCCAACATTAACATTTGGTCTTTGGTGAAGCAGGGCATCTTGTTAGATGGCTCTTGTGTTTCATGCTACATTTAGTTGCTGCTCACTACAAATGGGGCTGGTCTCTGGTATTGTGTTCTATAGTATTGGTGGTATCCAGTTGTCTGTTGAGTAGTAGCTTGTAATGCATATGATTACTGCTGCTGTGTGGAAACGCTATGTGAGGGGTGTGTGTGCAGTATGACAAAGTATATCATTCTACTTTGACAACCATTGGAAAATGTTATGTTACAATTTCTATGTAGTTTTGCACACAATTGCCTATTTTTGCTTGATCAAATAGTACTTGTTATGTGTCTCCTTTAACACTCACCGTCCTCCATAGTTTCTACTCTTAAATCCTTAACAACCTACACATGTTATCATTATTAGTTATTAGGTTTAACTACTCATCAAGCACATGGTCGTGTAAGAAATGAAATTAGAAGAGGTAAACCTTTGGAATGGTAGATTACAAATGCTAGACATATACATTTTTCTCTATTAATTACTTAAACATGCAGTAAGGCAATGTCAAGATTACATGCACCTGAGAGTGTTAATTGCACACATAACCAATCATAACCAATTAACTACTTAGACTTGGGAGTACAAACACAAGTAGCATGGTGTCTTCATAATAGGCTGTGAAAGCAAAGCATAGCATCCTATAATAGATATTTCTAGAAATTGGCAACCAGTGAAGCTTATGGCTAGCTTGGAGAAACAATCACATTTCTTTAACCCCTTGTATGCTCGTGACGGAACCATTCTGTCACGAGCCACGGTGGTGCTGTGCTGGTGACAGAATGGTTCCGTCACGGCCCGGCCGCCGTGCCTGCGCGGCACTGATTTCGCAGCTGCGCGGCGCGTTCTATTGAGCGGGCGGGGCCGTGACGGAACCATTCCGTCACAAGCACAGTGCCTCCGCGGCTCGTGACTGAGTGGTTCCGTCACGAGCATGGCGGCGTCCGCAGCCCCCACTCCCCCCTAGCGCTGCAGCAGAATTACCGCCGCGGCCAAGGGGATAAATTGCCATATGATGAATAACTTGATGTTTGTAAATAGCTACCTCAAGGAGACCAACATGCAACCGGGAACACTCTGCCTCTCCACCTCAGACAATCACCGTCGCTGCCTCAATTCAGGAAGGACCTCAATACCTTGGGCTTCGACTGAACCACAACACCTAAGATGGATCAGCAGTCCCACCCTCCACCGCCTTGCGACCCTTACGGGCGAGTAGTCGAGTTTTACAAGGCACTTGATTGATTGATTGAACTTAGCAAGCATTGGCATAGTTCAATCGAGAAAGATTGTAGCATTAATAACACAAGCTTTTACGTTTCATGGAATAAAATGAAGGGTTTGCTACAATTTTCTCAATTTCTGGTAACACGATGATACAACTACAACAGCAGACAAGTGGAAATGCCATCATTGTAATTGTTGGGATGGAAAAGTCTTCTGCATGGTAAAAGATCAATCAATCAATCAATATGTATAAAGCGCAGGGTCTCAAGGCGCTGGGGGAGGAGGGGGCAGCTCCTGGAAGTTCATGGCGATTCGTCGAAGAGCCAGGTCTTGAGGCCCTTCATGAACTTGGAGTGTGTTGGTGTCTATCTGAGATGGAGAGGGATGCTGTTCCATGCCTTGGCCACGAGGAAGGAGAAGGAGCGATCTCCTGTTCTGGTCTTCTTGATGCATGGCATTGTAGCAAGGGGGAGCTGGGCTGAGCGGAGGGATCTTTGGGCTGCGTGGAACGAGAGGCGGTGGTTAAGGTAGGCGGGTCCGATGTTGTGGAAGGCTTTGTGGGCATGGGTGAGAAGCTTGAAGGTGATTCTCTTCTCAACGGGGAGCCAGTGTAGTGTCCGCAGGTGTTGGGTGATGTGGTAATGGCGCGGTTGGTCAATGACTAGTCTGGCGAAGGTGTTCTGGACGTTCTGGAGTTTGCGGGTGAGGTTGTGGTTGGTTCCGGCATAGAGTGCATTGCTGTAGTCCAGTCTGCTGCTGCTGAGGGCATGGGTGACGGTATTCTTGTGTTTGAGGGGAATCCTGTTTAAGGTCTTTCATAGGAGATGGATGGTGTAGAAACAGGAGGGAGATACAGCGTTGATTTGGCGGTCCATTTTGAGTTCTGAGTCCAGGATGATTCCAAGGTTGCATGCGCGGTCAGTTTGGGGGTGAGGGGTGATTTCCTGAGGGCAGGGGGTCACCAGGTTTCATTCCACATGTCGGGGTGTGGGTCCATGATGAGTACTTCGGTTTTGTCTGTGTTTAGTTGTAGGTATGTACCCTTGTCCTGAATTCCCATCTGTACTGCTGTCTGGATTCCTAATGCTGATTTTTGTTGTCATAGGCATGTGCACCATGACATAGGCCTGTCTAACGGATTGCAGTTCTGTTGGACAAGAAGGGGTGCCCAAAACACTACCCTCATAGTGGTGGAAGGCTACTGCCTTCACCAGGAGTTAAGCAGCACAAGTGTGGTGGTGACAACATAGCTTGTAGTGACCAGTAAGAGTGAACAGGTCCTTTTGACCCAGTGTCACTGGAGTGAGGCCTACAGGCTCACTCACATTTTTTTAAGTTCCGCTGCAGTTAGCTTAACTCACCCATGGCTTACATCAGGTAGATGTAGAGGGCTACACAGCGCAAGACTAGTGACTCAGCACTGGATGTATGTGTGCCTGGGAAGGGTACAAAACAGGGATAGAACAGTACTGTGCAGTACATGTATAGTTATTGCATGTACTGTATATATGTATGCCTGTGAGGAATACTTTACATGAGAGATGTAGTGCTGTACATGCACAATGAAAAGCATGTGCTTGGTGTACGTGTGCTTGTGAAATGTACAATAAATGAAAAGTGAGGTGTGGTGCTGCAGATGCACTGTGTGTGTTTGCAAAAAGAACACCTGGTACATACAGAAAAGCTACATTACTGAACAGTGCTCCCAGATTGAATGTGTGTTCTGAATGTATTGTGGGTCTGGTACTGGACCGTATGTGTGCTGTGTATGTACGCTGAGTGCAAGTGTGCCTGCAATGGTTCATCACTTGTAGGAACCTTGGTTCCATTTTAGGAATACCAGGCCTGCCTGTTGAAGACATGAGGAGTAGAGGAAACCCCCAGAGATTTGTGTATTACTTCATTTCTGTGAGCTGGGTGGGACACACTAGAGGAAGGGAGAGAGACTCCCCCTTTACACTTCAAAATGGTGTTCTTTGATTCAGGAATAGATCTCAAGGAATGGGCCTGGACACATCTCAGAAAGGAGATGGTGCATATAAGGGAATCATAAAGAGTGGGGCTGGGAGCTCGAGGTTAACCTTTTGATGCACATATCACTGTGGCTGACATCCAGATGTAAATTCTAGTCATTACCATGGCCTGTGTTGTGGGTCTATCAACTTCAGAGCCTTTCCTGCTTTGACAGGCAGACTTCAAAGAGGAAAGAAGAGTAAGAAAAGTGTACACTTTTAAAGAAGCTAAACCCCAACATAAAACTTCAAAGAGAAGGGGGATGGGAGCACACTGCTTCACCCCGCAGCACAGTTCAGCTCTTAGCATCCTGGTAAATGCAGCTCAGTTTAAATGCTTACTTGTAATTTTTCTTAAGTATTTCACCAAAGATGGTGCTGGTTAGTGCTGTTAATCTCTAGACACATATGTTTCTGGATAGTATCCATCGGTATACAACCTTTACAACAAAACTTTTACAACGAACTACCATTACAACGCAACTTTTACAACGCAAACTATTACAACGCATTGCTCTGGGGGGCGCTCTAGGATAGGGAATAGGTTAATTTACTATCCAATAACCTTCCCTACTATCCACGGGGACTGGAGTTGGAATAGTGAATTAAACTATTCACTATCCAGCGCCCAAAAGCATTATGCGTTGAAATGGTATGCGTTGTAAAACTTACGATGTAAAGGTAGGCGTTGTAAAGGTAGGCGTTGTAACGTCATACATCCTATCCATCATCAGTAGAGATAAAAAACGAAATTCATCTGGGGCTGCTGAGAAAGCTTCCACAATCCTCCCTGGTATATGTACCTCACCCTGGCATACAGGTGCATCTCCAAGTGCTCGTCAGCTCAGTGGCTCAAGGGAGCTTTTTTAAACAGAAGAGGGATGGGAGCACATTGCTTCACCTCCCAGCACAGCTCACCCCTTAACATCCTGGTAAATGCAGTTCAGTTTAAATGTTTACTTTAAATTTTGCTTAAGTATTTCACGAAAGTTGGTGCAAATTAAGGCTGTTGATCTCTGGCCACATGTGTTTCTGGATATTATCCTTCATCAGTAGAGATAAAAACCAAAATTCATCTGGGGTTTCTAAGAAAGCTGCCACAATCCTCTCAGGTCTATGTACCTCTAACTGGGCCACAGGTGCATCTCCAAGAGCTCATCAGCTCAGTGGCTCAAGGGAGCCTTTTTAAACAGAAGGGGGATGGGAGTACACAGCTTCACCTCCCAGCCCATTCACCCCATAGCATTCTGGTAAATGCAGTTCAGTTGAAAAGACTCCCTTGAGACATTGAGCTGACACGCTTTTGGTGATGCACCTGGGCACCGGAGAGAGGTACTGAGAACTGAGAGGATTGTGGCAGCTTTCTCAGTAACCCCAGATGAATTTCGTTTTTCATATCTACTGATGAAGGATAATATCCAGAAACACGTGTCTAGAGATTCACAGCACTAACCTGCACCAACGTTGGTGAAAAACTTCAGCTAAACCTCAAGGAATCATTTAAAGTGAACTGCATTTACCATAATGCTAAGGGGTGAACTGTGCTGGGAGGTTAAGCAGTGTGCTCCCAACCCCCTTTTATATAAAACTTCAAATACATAGGCATAGATTCATCAAGCGAAATTACGATCGCAATAGCTGCGAAACAGCTATTGCGATCGCAATTCCTGCTCCCGCAATTCATCAACCAAAAAAGCATAAAAAATAGCGAATTCGCAAAACCAAAATCGCAAAACCAATATGGAACCCCCATTGCGATTCCTTAACAGCGATTTCCCACATTTTCTGCGAATTATATTGCGAATTTGCAAATAAATCGCTAATCCAATTCATCATAAATCGCAAATAGCAAAAAACACTAAAATCGCAAAAAGCGAGTCGCAATTTAAGGAGAAGCAAAACCAGGTGGTAACCATGAAGTTCAATTGTAAAAAAAAAAAAAAATGTAAACAAGAAACAGGTGAAGGGTAAATCAAATACACTTAAGGAGGCACAGTAGGAGCATGAGGAAAGTCACAATGCCAGGTCTCTACATCGTGGCAAGATGGCTGAGGCTCCAGGCTGCAGCCCGGAACCGACGCAGGATCCAGGATCGCATCTTCCGGCGGCGGATTACACTCCTGGGCCACACTGAAGAGGAGATCTACTCCAAATACAGGTTGAATGGGGCAATGATAACTAAGCTCATCAGAGACCTTGACCCCCTGATGCAGCACCCAACAAGGAGGACCAATGCCGTGCCCACCCATGTCCAGGTCCTGTGCTGGCTGCACCTCCTTGCCTTCGGAAGCTTCCAGGGAATAGTTGCATATGCAGGGGGGATATCCCAGAGCATACTGTCACGCTGCCTACGGAGTTTCCTGGATGCCATGCTGAGCCGGATACACCACTACATAACCTTTCCAACAAGCCAACAGGAGTTAACCCAAACAAAACTGGACTTCTATCACACCGCCCAATTCCCCCATGTCATTGGCTGCATTGACTGTACCCACAGAGACGGAATACATGTACCGGAATCGCAAGTCCTACCACTCACTTAACATCCAGATGGTCTGCAATGCGAAGACCATCATCACCAACATTGTGGCCCAATACCCGGGGAGCACGCATGATTCGTTTATCTTCTGGCACAGTGGTATACACACCCGCTTGGCCAGGGGTGACTTTGGCGAAGGACATCTCCTAGGTAAGTACACATGCCCACATACAGTATGTCAAGACCATGTAGCTGCGCATAACAGGCACTGACTCTCTGCTCCTATCCTTCAGGTGACTGTGCCTACGGCCTCCATGAATACCTCCTCACCCCGTACCTCAACCCTGCTACACCACAGGAACGGCATTACAATGCTGCGCACATACACACAAGAAATGTAATTGAGCGTACATTTGGGATGTTAAAGAGCCGATTCCGCATCCTACACAAGACTGGCGGGGCCCTAAAATACCAGCCTGAGGTCTGCTGCCACATTGTGGCTGTGTGTGCCATACTCCACAATATTACCACCAAGCGGAGGATACCTGTGGAGGTGTCTGGTAGTGAGTTGGAGGGGGACAACCTGCCACCTGCACATGTGCATCATGCACGCGGGGAGAATCCTGCTGAAGGACACAGGCGCCGCAACAACATTATTATTATTATTATTAATAACATTTGTTAAGCGCATGGTTGCACAAAGAACAGTGCGTCCCCGCGCTGAGAGTCCCAGTAATCCTCACACAGCAGACTAGCAGAGGGACAGCCCAAGGCACTGCAGAAAGAAAACTACACTAATTAGCTTTGGGGAAAAGAAAGGTTTTCAGCCTCTGTCTGAACCTTGCTTCAGATGGTTCCATCCTCCAGTCGATGGGCAGGTCATTCCAGTCCTTACTGGCCAAGTATCTAAACGACCGACCCCCCATCCTAGCTCTGTGGATCCGAGGGACCACTAATAGCATACAACCCATTGACCTAAGATGGCGCGAGGGACGATAGATGGGAAGCAGATCCTGAAGATACAAAGGTGCCTTTTTGTGAGCTATGCGATGGGTGATACACATAGTTTTAAATTTGATGCGCTCCCTAACTGGAAGCCAATGTAGGCAGCGCAAGGCATTCTTCCCAGACGCCCTCCTAGGGAGATTCAGAACCAGCCTAGCAGCAGCGTTCTGAACACGTTGCAGCTGTATAAGGCCTTTTTGACTGAGTCCACAAAGGAGGGAGTTCCCATAATCCAAATGGGAGGTAACTAATGCGTGGACCATTGTTTTCCTGGAGTTGGGAGGCAATAAGTCGAGGATCTTCCTCAAGACTTTCAAAATGCCATAACATTTGCCAACAACATTGTTAACATGTTTCGTGTAGTCAAGGTTAGAATCCAGGTGTATACCCAAGTTTTTAACTGAGTCCACCGGGGCGGGGACAGCGCCCAATTCAGCAGGCCACCAGGCGGAAGTCCAGATAGAGGGGCAGGAACCAACAATAAGAACCTCTGTCTTATTACCATTAAGGCGGAGGTAGTTCTGCTTCATCCACCCATCAAGTGCCACCAAACAGGTCGAACATTTCTCAGCCTCCACAACTGGATCACGGGACAAATTGATCACCAGTTGGGTATCATCTGCATATGAGACAATATCAATCCCATATGACTCTACCAGTTTGGCAAGGGGTTCCATGTACAGATTAAATAATGTAGGGCTCAAAATCGAGCCCTGTGGAACCCCTTGTTTAAGACATCTTATAGTGGACTTACAGGGAGGGCAGAGCACTTGAAATCTCCTGTTCATGAGGAAGGAGACCAGCCACTTATGTGCAGGACCAGTTATTCCCTTCTCGCTTAAGCGGCCTAGCAGCACGGGGTGTGATACGGTGTCAAACGCCGCACTTAGGTCCAATAGGACCAAGGCGGCCGTGTGACCCTCATCCACCCTGCTCCGCAACAGTTCTGTAGATAAAAGAAGGGCGGTCTCCGTTGAATGTTTGGCCCTAAATCCCGATTGAGACACGTGGAGGAGTTTGTTTTCCTCAACAAAGCCCACCAACTGTTGGTTAACTAGTTTCTCTACTACCTTCGCGCAAAAGGGAAGGAGGGAGATAGGTCTTAAATTATCCAGTTGTGTCATACTAATATGGGCTTTCTTTTTTATAGGGACAACTTGTGCCAGTTTCCAGCTGTCTGGAACCAAGCATTCACGGAAGGATAGTGAAGCCATATTACCTATGTGCTCCATTACCTGGGTGAGATGTTTGCGAAGGATCCTCACAGGGGCCACATCCAGGGGGGAGCCAGAGTGAATGTCCAGTAAAATACTGGTTAGCTCCTCCGCTCTGGGGACCACAAATTCCCCAAGATATTTTTTTGCCTGATTTACATGACAGGGAACTGACGGGTTTGTGGATTCTGAGATAGTCTGAAACGAAGCATAGATCTTTTCTACCTTCCCCACAAAAAAGTCCGCTATCTCGTTACATGACTCTATCGATGAGGGGGCATCCCCTGAATTCACTAGAGGGGCAGACAATTCCTTCAAGATCATAAAAAGCTCTCTAGAGGTATTCTCTGAACCGTCAATCCTCCTATGATAATAGTCTCTTTTAGATTTCCTAATCTGACAGTGATAGGACTTTAGTTCCTTTTTATAGGCTTCACGTAATGAGGGGGCATATTCCACTCTCCACCTCCGTTCCAAAGTCTTACATTTAGCTTTAGCGGCACGCAACTCGGCAGTAAACCATGGAGCGGATTTCGTTCTCCGTGCCATAGCTTTTTGAGTCCAGGGGGCCACTTTATCGAGTGCACTCTCGACCCAATCATCATACCTCCTGCATGCCTCAACCAAATTATCACTGAGCTTAGGGGGGTCCTGTTCTAGGGTTAGATTGAAAGCCTCATGGCTAAATTTCCTCCAGTCCCTACGTTTAACTGCGGCGAATTTCTGCAACGGCACCCTTTTGGGCTGCCTTCTAAATGTGAAGGGGGTCACATAGTGATCTGACCACAAAATCTTAATCGGGGCCGATACGCTTATATCTTCCCAATTAGCAAAAATTGGGTCCAGCAGGTGCCCAGCTTGATGTGTGGCTCTATTATCCGCCAGAACAAACATCAAAGCTCTGAGAGAATTAATCAGGGACACAGCCTCGCGGCAATTAACATCATCCAAGTGTATATTGAGGTCTCCAACAATCATAAACTTATTATGACGTAAGGCAGAAAGCGTTATGGCCTCGAGGAGACTCTCAATGAACGTGGTAGCCATACCGGGAGGACGATCAATAAGAAAACCCTTAATGGTGCAATTCGGGCCAGCCAAAATGGAGAATAGCCCGACTTCATAATTGTTAATGGCCGCCGGTTCAAGTGAACATATCAAATCGGTTTTATGGATGATGGCTAACCCCCCCCCCCTCTGGATCCCTCTATTAATTTGGAGAATGTTATATCCGGCGGGGAGGGCCTCTATAATGTCAGGGAGGGATTGCTCGTCCAACCAGGTTTCTGTCAAGAAAACTAGGTCAGGGGCGTCATCCATTAACATATCATAGATGTGCAAGCTGTGACATTTCAACGATCGACAGTTTAATAAAACGGCAGAAATTTCATTACCTTCTCTACCCGACTCATTGTCTCTGTGGATTGTGTAGCCACAACTCTCACACCTAGAGGGCCATACCTCCACATGCAGCGTGTGCAAGCATTCCGGTGGCGGTGCCATGCGCAGATGTAAAAGCGCCTGCCTCATGTAGGTTATTCTCCCACACTGGTCTGTGATGTTCTGACCAGGGGTACTGGCACACTGAACTATTTCTAGTGCACCCATACCCCTCACACAACACTGCACTCATGCATGCCTCATGAATTAATGACATGAGGAAGATTTGTGTTCAAAATAAATTCTTATTCTTATGTACAACAAGCTCTAGAAGTGTTTTTAATTTTCAAACAATATCACAAATGTATTGCATAATACAGGCTCTTGTATGCACAGTAGGCGTGCATGGTTACATCACCATGGCACTGCTGGTAATTTTCAGTCAGTCACTGGTGCCTCCTGCCCTACGCACCCTGTCGCCTCTCTAACTCCCCGGTGGGAGTGTCTGGCCAGGATGCAGCACTGGGCCTGGAACTGCGGCGCCTTTCTGGTTGCACCGGCACAGACAGGCTGCTCAGGCTCGATGTGCCCTCACTGGCATCATCATCCCCCCTTGCATGGCCATGGCCACACACCTGTTGGTTTTGTACTGCGGTAGTAACCTGCTCCAGGGCCCTTGCTACATCTTGGCAGCATTGTACCATTTGAATCTGCATCGCCAGGGACCTGCGCAACAGTTGTGATGTGGCATTCCCTATCAGTTGGTTCGACCGGGTATATGCAGATAGCTGGGTCAGCAGCTGGCGGTGGCGTCGGCGGGTGATGTCCTGCTGCGCCACCATCAGTTGGTTGCTTTCTTTGACGGCAGCCGTTAGTTCCTGCACACTTCCCGTAAGCTGGTTAATATTGCGTGCAGTTTTGTACAGCTGCAGCTGCATGGCTGTCATGTGCTGTGCCTGCTTGCGGTGCACAGCTAGTATCCGGGCTTCCATACCTAGCCCTAAATCTTGGGCCTGTTGCTCCCTGTCTGCTCGTGTGGCCACGGTGCGCTGCTGCCTCAACCGGCCGCTTGCCTGGGACCGCACAGTGGCTGTGCGGCCTGTCTGCCTCCTGGGTGGTGGTGGGGTCTGTTCCACTGCCATGTGTGACGCCTGGGGTGGCTGAACTACTCCTGTGGCTGTAGGGGTGGCCCTGTGCATTTGGGAAGGTGCTGGTACTGGTGCAGGTGCATGTGACAGTCCAGGTTATGGGGCTGGATGGCTCTCTCCCTCCGTCTCCTCTGGAGTCTCCTCGATATGGAGTGACTCGCATTCTGAGGTCTCTGCATCTGCAGCACCTGTGATGTGAATGGGAGCATGATTAATGATATGATTCTGGCATCTGGGATGTAGCAACATTCATGCAGCCTTGCAATCCCTGACTGGCTTTAGGGGTATGTTTCACTTGGCAGTTCTGACTGTGTGTGGCTATCAGGGCACATTGTCACACTACAGGTCCCACAATGCAATGGGGCATTTCTGATGGGCAGGGACTGCATTCCAGGGGTTTTAAAATGGCTAACTCTGGGGGCATGGGCATTTTTAGGGGACAGGGTCGCAGTTGCATGGCTCTTACCTTGTGATTGGTGTGTGGGTCGGGAGGTGTACAGCTGAGTGAACCCCACGCAGGCTGCAAGGTTGATGGTGTCCTCAACCAAGTCCTCAAGTGGTGTGTTTGCGGCGACTATGGACTCTCCTCCTCCCGTGATCACTCTCTCCCCCAGACTCTCTGCAATGCGCTCCTTGGCACAGCCTCTGAGGTCATACCACCTCTTCTTGAGGTCATCGATTGACCGCTGTGTCACTCCTACGGCATTGACCTTTGCCCTGATGTGCAGCCAGATGCGCCTTTTGTCAGCCTCGGGCACCTTCCTGGAAAGCTTTCCAAAAAGCTTGTCATGGTCCTTGCTGACTCCCTCAATCAGGTACTCGAGCTCCTGTTCTGAGAACTTGATTTTCCTCTTCCTGCCAGTTTCACTGGATCCTGCTGCATCCTGGGACATTGTGTTTGCAATGTATGTCCTGTCTTGGGGCTGCAGGTTGTGTCTCCTGGAGCTCAGTGATATGCCTCCTCCTCTCTCCAGCTCTGTGTTCCAAATGAGTAATGGAGCCGTCTACTTCCTGGTTGTGATGTCATCATTGTGCTCAAAATGCGACTTCCTGTTTTTGCGATCTCGCAATTTGCCAGATCGCTATTTGCGAATTTGGTAATTGCGAAATCGCAATTTGGGGTTGGGAAACAGCCGATTCTGCGAATTAATAGCGATTTTTGAAAATCGCAATTTGCCAGATCGCTATTTGCGATTTTGGTAATTGCGAAATCGCAATTTGTGGTTGGGAAACTGCCGATTCTGCGAATTAATAGTGATTTTTGAAAATCGCATACGGCGATTGCGAATCTCACTTTTTTAGCGATTTTGATGATACATCCCAATCTGCGAATTCTAATTAGTGATTCGGTATTTTTCGCTAATTAGAATTCGCAGAGTGGGTGCTTGATGGATCTGGGGGTTAGACCCTAATGCACATTTGGTTCTAGAAATTGACTGTAAGAAGAGGAGGTGGAGGCCCCAAAATTTGTAATATGCCAAGCAGCCAGACTGTCTGTGTGAGAAGGGAATGCTCTGCCAGATTTCTACCTGTGCCCAGGACTGGGGGCCAGGCCTGCTAGTCTCCCTGCTGGGTGAGGGGAGGTCACCAAGGTAAATCAAGACCACCCAGCCTGTAGCACCAGCCCTGCTTGCTTTCCAAGACCTTGTGAGGAAAGTGTTGGAGGGACTGAGTTCCAGTGGGGAGCCCTACAGAGAGGACTCCCTGTGCAGAGTGTGAAGATACAGCTGTCTATCGTTCGGACCAATTACCACATACAGGATTAATTGGGTGACCACCGTATTCGAGGAGAGGGCTACAATGGACTGAGCGCTGCATTGAGCGCCAAGCCCATACTGCCTACTTTTGGTGACCCTGTATGTCAGAGGGCCCCACCAGTGAAGTGATTGTGTGACCAGCGCTAAGGGAACTCGTGACCACCTAAGCAGTGACCCCGAATGCCAGTAGAGGGCCACCCTGGTGTGGGTGTTTGCACCGTAGGAGTCTGTGCTGCGTCCTTAAGTGCCACGGCAACTCCGTATGCCAGGAGGGTCTGCCGGTACTAAGAGGCCAAGAGCTTGGGCCATTGCTCAGAAAATGGACTGGGGCTACAAGCAGAGGATCTGCCCCTGACCGACCCTGGGGACTGTGGAGGATGGCTAGAAAGTTTTTGAGTCATCGCTGGGCTCTGGTCAGGAGCTGGAAGATCGAATCTTCTCCCCCCCATGTGGCGAAGACTGACTTAAAGCATCTTAGCAGGCTGAGAGCATCTCCAGTCAGTGGGGAAAGCGAGCAGCGCTGCTTGGGAGAAAGAAAGCCTGCGCCTGTCGGATGCTGCTGTGTGGGCTCTGAGCAGTCCAAACAGGACCAGAGTGTGCGAGGGCCCATTGTATGGGCATCCACTGAAATGCTGCTGCAGGAGCGGGTAAGACTTTATTCTGGACTGTTAAACTCTGTGAAGCTCGCTATGTAGGTGCTTCGGCACCATAGACACTTTTAACTAATTCCTAAAGAGTCAAAGGGGAACTCTTGAGCACGGCATACTAGTGTGCATTCGCTGGATGTGGCCACCAGCGAATCGGGAAGAACCCTAACCACATTGCAAGGAAGAGGGTGGTACAGGGAATTGCCAGATGACCACTAGAGCCCCAACCTCAAGGGGATTGTGTTGTTACTTAAAAATGTCATTATTTCTTTGAATGCGAAGAGTTAGAAATAAAATACTTATTCTTCATAAAAAAGAAGTATTTGACTGCATATTGATTTTGTGACATTGCTGAGCATACTTTGAGTTATTAGTCATTTTCAGTAACCTTTATCTACACTTCATACCCCAGGGAGCCTTTGACTGGTCATCCACAGCTACCACTGAGAGTCAAGTGCAGAAGAGGTACTTGGCCCAGTTGCTCAGGGTCCATAGTAGGTCAGATCCCAGGACATCAGGAGTAAATGGCCTTAACCACCACGTTGGGGTCAGCAGCTCCTGGTGGCCCTGTGGCCCTCTGAAAGGGGTTCTAACAGTAATCTAGTCTGACATCAATCAATACAGACACAGGGGAAGTATCAGCGCCTTAACTAGGTGTTTTGAATGTGGCTTCTGACCAATAAGCCACACCCAAACACTGCACTCCCACCTGGACGGCAAATATATCATTACACTTTTGAATAATATACAGTTTTAAGCATGTCTTACCACCCCTGGCACAACAAGACTGCAACACAAAACAAACAGCACCTTTGAAAAATGAGTTTTATTTAACAAAATGCAAAGACTATCACTTTTAGAATAAGGCTTGGGGTTTATTACATAATACTCTCTAAACAAAGGCTGTCTCAGATACCAAATGCATTATATTCAAATATATGTAGCAAACTTATAATCTAAATACAGGAATCAGTATCTGAGCACACTATAATACTGATTAATAAACAAGCAATAACTGATATAAGATAAGATACACTGGACGTCCCGCAAGAAATCAGAAAGATATATATACAGAGTAGAGGATCACTCGGGATGTGCACCTCCCACACCACAAAGAAAACACCTCAAACGATCACAGCCACTGGCTCACATCACAATGGCAATAATCACAAAACTCAATGCATCACCTGATGCATACACTATCCACTTCTGGCCGGGGTAAGTCTTCACACAGCCGGGGATCAGAGCTCAGCAATCAGGGTATAATCAGAGATAGACACGTCTGCCCTCACTCGGAATTCAAACTCCCAAAACTTCCACTTCCAACTTCCACCAGACCAGGGGAGGCTCCCCCTTTTAATACAAGTGAAAACGTTGGTCGAAGCTTCTAGCAAGCCCCGCCTCCTTTTCCCATCAGATTCCGTACCACTCCGTGCCGGGGACACAGCATTGGTTGATCAGGCCTTTGCTAGGCCCTCGAGAAGGAGCCTGCACATTCCTCCGATAAGAATCGGTTTCTACTAGCACACAGAGTGCAGAAAACAAGTGAAAGCAAAACATCACTTTTCACCTAGAAAGGCTCAGAAGATGGAGTCACTTAAGCATTGGCCACTAATGCAAGATGGCATAAGATTATGCCAAACCCAATAGGCAAGCCCTGCCATTAAGCAAGACAAATTCAGAAAACAGAATGGTCAAAGCCAATAGTAGGAACTCATAATTCTCACCACTGACACATTCCTACACAACTGCACACCTTCAAATGCACATCCCATACGCTCTGCTCTTGGCAAGACTGTTCCACTCAGTAACAGCTCCCACTGAAAGACAGCAAGATTACAGAACAGAAGAGAAGCAGGCAAATGCAGGACCATCCTACATTAAGGAACACACTAAAATCAATTAAAATGGTGGTGGTGAGGGTCATCACAGGGTGCCAAAATCACAAGAGTGGCTCATTTATTACACTAGGGTTTAAGTCATCCGAGTAGCATCTAGTAATTAGTGCTCTACAATATATTTAGTAAGCAGATGAGAGAGATTGCTCTTCGATATATTTAGTAACCCGATGAGCCAGACATTCTGACAAAGGGCACATCGAAGAGATTGGAGGCTGCCTGAGAAAGAGTCCTTGAGGGGTTGGAGACCTTACAAATAGAACTTGAAATAAAAAGAGACCTCAATAGCAATAAAACATCAGTTTAACCACTTGGCTGCTAAGGGGTGTGTGCGAGGTCCATTCACTTTCCATTGAAATCAATGGAAAGTCCATGACGAGTTACCCTTGTCATTAGCGCTGAAGGGGTTAATGCATGAGTTATTGACATTTATGTGGTGCTTTCAGAGTCTGGTGGGTATGTGGATCTGTGCGTGTGTCTGTGTGTGTGTGCGTCCAGCTACATTCAAGTTTATGTTTTGCTAAATGCAACAATGTATCATTTTTATATGCAGTGGTAGAGGGGGTGCAGCTCTTTTTTCTCTTCCCTTGATGTCAACCAGATATGCCCTAGCTACCTCCATGCTACAAAGGATCCCCATCAACTGTGGAGATCTCCAGAATTCCACAATGCACCCTGCCATCTCCAACTTCTACTTGGAGCCACTTGGTGCTCCACTCACTGATAATAGCATCAAGATTCACCAATATGCTGATGATAAACAGTCCCTCATGAAATTCTGCTCTGCTACAGACATCCAATGCCACATACGCTGCCTGCACTTATCCCCCCGGCAGGTCTGCTGACTTTCCACCAGTTTCTAAATGTCTCCCTAAGCATGGTCTACAATGTTATACTAGGCAGAGAATTTAATACATGAGGCTAGTCTGCTGGTCTTTGTGTATCATGAATATCTATACATGAAATTCATTATCTATTTAGCTATCCTCCTTTAAAATCTTACCATAGTGCAAGAGCAAAGACAGAGCTGGTGACTGCAGGAAAATGGATAAACTAAATGGGTCCTGTCTGGTCCTGATAACACACTCTGTCTCTGTTTTTAATATTTAAATACATTGTCAAGGCAAAGACAGAGGTGGGGCTTTATTATAGGCTATGAGGTTACAGGAGGCGTAAAATGAGCAAAGTGGGCTGGGTGACCCAAAACTAAGACTAATTCATTGTAAGCAACATTTCTGTATGAATAGCATCATGATAGAAGCACAAGAACAGATCTCGAGGCTAAGGCTATGGTTCCAAGTTATGGAGAATTTGGATGATAATTTGTGTGTATGGTAATTACCACTAATCTGGAGTGGGGTGTTAATTGGATAACATAATCTTCTGAATTCCTCACCTCAAAATGAAGCCTAATTTGTGGAATCATTGATTGACACACCAATTGCTGCTCATTTGGCCGTTATATCTAAGCAGTTTATCTTGACAGATTTCCTCAGGGTTGTTCTGGTGAAATTTGCCTTGAGAAATTTGCAGAATCTCGAAATTGAAGCACAACTCAGAAATCTAACCTGTGTCCAAACATCCATTAGCACATCAATCAGAATTTTAAACATCTTTGAATTAGGGTCTAATTAAAGTCTGTACATTTATAGAAGGCAGGGATAGGTTATGTCAAATCTCTTTGCACATATTTGTGTAATTTCTCTTTATTAGTTTATATTTTGATTCTCATTCCAGATCAATCAGGACAGCTCAGATTACACCCCTTTGCTAGTTCCTGATGGAAAAATCAGCTAAGCAATATCACAATTACAAACAAAGCCCCCTCCACAGCATCTACCTATACCCTCCCTTCCTAGTACACACTTTTATAACTCTCAGGCATCCGCTTACCAACTTCAAACTGGCTCCATCTTAGACCCTTCAAACCAGAAGCAAAGGTTACATGATATTTGCTGTACTTTCCCATCTATTTCTATTATGCCCTTTCACTATAAACATTGCTCGTTGTTTATCTATAGCCAGTCTTAGCCGACTACCCCCTCATATACGCTACTTTCTGGCGGGGCACAGAATATGAATTCTTAATTCATTAACAGTGAATGTACATTGAATTTTATCTCAGTCGCCACCAAAATCATATTCGAAGTGTCCACCAATATCCCTCCACCATCCCTCCTTTCTTGTGTGTGCACTGCAGCCACTTCGGGCATAACCTATTTCTTGACATCAAAACAGCCATTTATTAACCTCTGGAACTTTACTTGACTTCCACCCCATACCAACATTTCTTTTAGCTACCACCAAGGTCAGATCCACATGTTTACATGTCTTCTTAATTGGCTTGGTTCTTATAATTTGTTTCAAGAGCTACCCAACACTTTTTATAATAAATTAAAAACAGTACCACAGACCAGTATTGTCATACCTGATTACACTCTGCACATTCTTGCAGACATCTGGGGCAGAAGTCAAACCTTCTGGGATACATTCTAGATACTGGAGAAAGGTATGCTTGATGTAAATAATTTAGTTGTGTAAAATTACATCTGGGATTTCTAATGCCCTTCTTTGCGTACTCCATAATTTGGCACCATTCATTGTTAGCAATTTCTTTCCTCAGCTTAAGTTCCCATATTTCTTTTAATGTTGACATGTCAGCATAGTAGGCATGGGCAAAAGCCAAAATAGGAATGGTCACCACATACCTGCAGTCCCCCAGTTTTAGTATCTTGGTGAGCATCTCTGATTTTTGTGGGTCCCCTCTCCTCTGCAGCCCAGGTCCATTTTATTGCTCTTATTATTGGGTTACAGGCCATAAAGAGCCGGGAAGCCACCCCACACTCCTCCCTTAGGGCCTGAAAAGTGTAGATCATGCCGTCTGAGTACAGGGCCCTGGTAACTCAAAACACACCTCACTCCTAGGCTTTCTGCCATATATTTTGGCTAGTTGCCCAAATTTCATCAAACATCACAGTCGTAGCTCTGGATTGTATGCTGATGCCATCCTAACCTTTAACATGTATCTATGCCAGCCATGCCTTTTCGATTGTAGAGCCCTGGGGCATACTCTCGGAAGCCAGGCCGACCCAGCATCGACCCAGTAATAGAATTTCTGCCCACCGTGGCTGTCACCCCCAGCCCTCCGCATCACTTTCACAACTGCAACTAATACAGTGCATTGGTCAACTTAACTGCGCAGCCATGTAGTACAATTCTATGTTTGGAGTACCCATACCAAACTCATTTAATGGCCTCATTGTCTTATATATAGCATTACTCTTTCTTTTTTTGGCCCACCGTAGATCTGAAAAAAGTCCATCCAATTCTTTAAAGAATGTGCTGGTTAGAATTAGGGGAAGTGGTGTGGTTTAGGCACCGAAGAAGATGGCCACCTGACCCCAGAGCTCTGTACTCCGTCGGAGACAATGATCCTCGCCGCAACTGGCAAGGCTTCTTTTGTAAACAAAATGAGATGCCTTAACTTTGGGAGCATGCAGAGGTGAGGGGGCTATCCTTTTGTGAATAATTTAGCTGCGCACTAGTATGTTTTGCTTGGCAGGGCAGACTACTATTGGATTCTGTGAAGGGAGTGGCAGCCATTTTTGAGAGATTGCAGGCTTTTTCTCCATGCTGAAGTAACTACGTGGCTGCTCCTCGCTTTCCCCCAACTTGCCTCTATCAATTTATAGACATTTTATTTCTTATTTCTAGTCCTAGAGATGAAGTATACTTCATTGTCTCCAGTTTTTTGCTCTCTCTCTCTCTGACTGTGTCATCATCTAGATACACCAGGAAATTATTTTTGACACTTCTTATTTAAGAGCAGGCCAAGAAAGCGGAACCTATCTCTGACACCTACTCTTTCCAAATCTGCTGTTTTTAAGCATTCACCAGGTCATTCCTCCAAGATGGCCAAGCAGGCACCAAGTGAACATACTTATTCTGCCATTCCAAAACCCTATACAGACCATTTGCCTCATTTGAAACTTTCCAGTATTTCCTCTACAAACAAAGAACTGACGCAAGACCCCCCCTCACCAGAGAATTCATCCTCACCTATTTCTCTGGAACTTTTACTGAACGAAATCTGTGCATTAAGACCTTTTGTGAAAGAGACCAACAGCCGTACTCAACACTTAGAAGACACGTGGTCAATAATGGAGGCTAGAGTCCTCAGTTGATCAGAGAATAAGTAATCTCCAGGACAAAGCAAGTAAAATAGTGTCCTTGGAGAAAGAGATTACTCGTCAAAAGCGTCACAGAGAAGATATGGCAAATAGACGCAACAACCTACGTTTTTATGGCCTGCCAGTTTCTTTTTTCACTACTTGGATACCACAGTTTTTAGATTTGCCACCAACTACATTTGTAAACATTCAGAGAACTCATAGACTAGGGCACCGTCCATCCTCTGCATCTTCGTCAGTCAGACTCAGAGGTACCATTATTTTCTCTTTGGAGTTTACTGACCTCATGAAGATACTTCAGGCTGCTAAATACAGTTACTCTAGTTAGGGAAAAAGATTTGTATCACTCAGGATGTTTCTTATGCCGCTGCAGCTCGATGTAAGGAATGTTTGGACCTCTGCCCTATGCTCCCCCGTTAGGAGGGAGATATGGTCTCTTTCACCCATGCACTTTAAAGGTGACATATCAGAAGAACACTACAACTTATGATGATTCCGAGAAGCTTTGGAAGTTTCTCCAATCTCATACTACTACTACAATGGACGTTGCTGGACCTTTGCATGGTTGACTTATTTGGCTGGTTTTCATTCATGTTGTTGTATTCCCTTAGCTTGAGGTTTATCTTACATTCGTTTTTTTTCTCTGTTAGATGGTTATCTCTAGTATGTCTTTGTTTATATCCATTCATTTATGCCATCTTTTATTTGTTGATCTTCATTTGTGTTTCAGTGCTCCTTCGATTGACCACATTACCTGCATCATTCTTCTCCTATTTTACTATTCTCCTCCTTCGATGGCCTGTCTACCTCCTTGATGTGCTGTCTTTGCTGTGTGTTGTCACCATCCTCATTTTCTTTTATTCTATGTTCTCAGGTATTTTCTCACAGTCATCACTTGTTCGATATCTACTGTCTATTTTGACTTATGCTTTTCTTCCATACCTTGTTCTTTACCTCTACCACTTTCTTTCCTACTCTCAGGGGTCCTCTTACTCACTCAGTTTTTCTCTCTTTGCAACTTATCCTATCTTTGGATTCCTTTCCTTGTTTATTTCCTGATCATCCTATTTTTTTAGATATATGTTTCACATTATAATTTAGAGTATTGTCTTAGAATGTTAAGAGGTTTATAAATCCCATCAAACGGCAGAGAGTTTTATCTCACCTTGATAAGTATAATCTGGAAATTGTTCTTTTACAGGAAACTGATCTCGCTGAAAGTGAAGCTCTAAAACTCAAAAAATGTTGGGTGGGAATCGTGTTTATATCCCCATCAGTTAATAAGAAAAATTGAGTTGTAATTCTTTGTAAGAAAACCTTATTTTATTATTGCCTAAATCAGATAATAAGGGTAGATGCGATGTTGATATCTTATCAATAAAATTCCAATATCTGTATTTAACGTGTACTCTCCTACTAATGTTGACTTTAACGTTTAGCCTGTTGTAAAAAAAATGCCTTCAATTTGACAACTCTTATTTTATTTTAGGGGGTGATTATAACCAGATTATAGACCCATTCCTAGACAGGCAATCTTCAGTGAGATTTGTACCTAACAAGATGCATAAACAATTTTGTTCTACAATCTCAAAAGGAGCCCTATTAGACTCCTGGAGGCTGTTTCACTCTACTTCCAGAGACTGTATATTTTATAATCCTGCACATGGTTCACTCTCCAGACTTGATTACATTTTTCTGAGTAAATCTCTAGCACAATGCCTCACTTCTACTACTATTTCCATTTATTTCTGGCCATGCACCAATGATATTTGATTTGGATTTGAACCCCCCCTACTAACAGCCTAAAGAGATGGAGATTTAATAACTCTCTTCTTCAAGATGTCCTTCTTTCTTTCTGAATTTTTTTAGGTTAATGATATTTCTGAAGTATCCCCACATCTCTTTTGGGACATCTTTAAATCAACGGCTAGGGGGTTATCATAGATTTTGTGTCCAGGAAAAGAGAGACCCAGGATAAGTGCATAAAGAGCTGCTATCTGCCATAAAAAAGCTAAAATCCAAAATGTATGCCTCTATGACCGAAGTTAATCTTAAACAATTATTTTCTGCTCTGCCAAATTCCAGTTTAATAAGCTATCTAGGGCCTAAGCTTCTTCTATTTTGCTTAAGATCAGAATTTATTGCGGAAACAAGATAGGTAAAGAAACAAAACTCTTGTATTGATTCTATATGTACTGTGGCAGGAGATAATTTATACAAAGATGCCGATATTTGCAAGAATTTAAGGATTTTTATTCTGATCCTTATTTACCAGAACTCATTCTCCAGGAGTCATCTATTACTTCTTATTTTGCAATCCACCCCAAAACCAGAAATTAACCACATTGATTTCTCCGCTTTGTAAACAGAAATCTCCTTGCAAGAAGTATTGAATGGACTCTCTCTTCTTAAAAACGATAAGTTCCCAGGTCCTGCTGGTTTTACGGTTGAATTTTGTACTCATTTTTCTCATGTATTACTACTACCCAAAAGGCTATGGGGTTTTGGGTATTTTTCCACTTCTGGCATGCAACCAGTACATTTCTAGAAACTATCATCTGCCACATCCCAAAGGATGGGGAAGGACCACAAACTCTGTAAGAATTATAACATAACGTGCATTTGTAAAGTACACATTCCCTCAGAAGGGTATCTGGGTGCTGAATAACAGATGTTTATTACTACCCAATGGTACTCATTTTATCGACCTCAGAAGGATGAAAGGCTGAGCTGACCCGTTGGGATTTGAACTTGTGACAATGAGGTCAAACACAGGCCCCTGTAGTGGATGCATTAGTCCACTAAGGGCCAGATGTATGACGCTTGCATTTTGTGGCTCGCAAATTGCATCGCTTTGTAACTCGCAATTTGCGAGTCACAAAATGCATTGTACAACAGTGTCACAGACACTGTTAGCGATTCCCAATGGGGCCGCAAATTGCATCTCTCATCAATAGTCATGAGGCATGCGCAATTTGCGACCCAATTGGGAATGGCCAGTACTCACAGGGATTGTGGCCTGCTGGGGTCAGCAGACCACCATATCTGGGAATGCTTTTTACATAAAGCAGTTCTTTTTAAAAAATGCAGCCCGTTTTCTTTAAAGGAAAACGGGATGCATTTAAAAAGGAAAAATGAAACTTTTCAGTTTCATTTTTTAAGGGCAGGCAGCGGTCCCTGGGACCACTGCCTGCTCTTAAAAAATATTTTCGCACCTATTTACAAAGGGGAAGGAGTCTCCTGGGGACTCCTTCCCATTTGCGAATGGTTTACCACCTACTTGAAGTAGGTGGTAAACAGCAAGTGTTTTGCGACCGCAAATGCAGTCACAAAACAATGGTACATACCATTTGGCTATTAGGTACGGACGCCCTTGGCACGCCTCTTCCTAATAGCGAGTTGCAAATGCTATTTTGCGAGTCTGTGACTTGCAAAATAGCATTGGTACATACCACTACCATTTTTTGTGGTCGCAAAAGGGCCCTAAGCTTCCAGACCTGGCTTAATATTATCCTATTTCTCTGGTAAGTGTTTGTTACAAGAAGTTTGCTAAGGTATTAGCTTTACAACTTTATCCTCTGCTACTAACTTTGATCAGTAAAGAACAGGCAGGACTTGTTAAAAGATGATTAACTTCTTATAATGCCCATTTATTCTTTAATGTACTGAGTGAGTCTCCATCTGTTAAAAGTCCTTTGGTGGCAATAACAATCTATGCCGAGAATGCCATTGATCGAATTAACTGGGATGTCGTGATTTATTCTCTAAGGAGGCATGGTTCTGGTCCTTATTACATATCCTTGATTTCTTTATTGCATGCTCCCACTTCCACTAGAGCTTCAGTACTTGTCCATTGACAAACCTCTGCTTACTTTACTCGTCAAGGTTTTAAAAATATATATTTTCTTTATTATTGACTTCAAGTACAGTCTGTACAAACAACATAAATCACCAACAATACTGAATTTATCAGATGAAGTTCATCATCTGTATATCCCGTACAGTGATCAAACACCCTTTATTGCAATTTGACCAGGTGTAAGAAGGCACAGGCATCCTTCGCACTCCTAGGCGAGGTTCGGGCTGGGCAGTAAATAAGCAGTCAAAGGCCCTCATATGTCTGTAGGTCACGAGGGCATCGGTAGTTCCTCAGCATATAGTTCCAACTGCTCTTTGCAGTGTGCCTTGTTCTTTTTGGTGGGCACTATACTTTATCCCCAATGCATCGCCGCAGTCCATTTAGCCAACAGTAGCGCAAACGCTATGAGGCTGCTATTATCTGGCTGTAAGTCTTAGAACAGTAGACATAGATGCGGTGGCACAGCACTGGCTCCAGCACCATGTCCATCAAGGCCTCTGTGTTCTGCATTCAGAAACGCTGTGCAGGGAGACCGAACCATGCTAAATGCAAGAAATCAGCATCAAGTGCCCCACACCTCAAACAGGTAGCCTCCTCTCTCAGCCCAAATGTCTACAACTTCACTAGTGTATAGTACATTTGGTAATATAGGTATTTGAAATGAATTATGCCTAGGTTACAGTTAGGGGTAAGCATGCTAGTTTTAACTAAACAAAGCTAAGATGTTTAGGGGCAGATTTACAAGCCCCTTATGCCACTTTTGCGTCACTTTTAACGTGCGACAAGTGATGCAAAAGTGGTGCAAGGGGCTTGTAAATCTGCCCCGTAGCTCCTTGAACGTAGGGGGTTCAATTGGGAATTGTGGGTACAACTCCCGAATAGCTGCAGAAAGGCAGAAGTAAATGAACATCAGCAACGGGGTATGACTCTCTGTGTGCAATATATTTTCTAAGGTGATGAATGTCCCCCCAGAGTAAACATCCTCCGTGGTGTTTATTTTATTTTATTTATGCGTTTTTATATAGCGCGGACTTTACCCGAAGGCGTCAGAGCGCTTCACAATAGGAACAGTACTGAGACATGAGGAGAAAATTACAAGTGAGCAAATTACAAAAGCAAACGTTGCTACATGAGGCAAAAGTGACAATTGTGAGCGAACAAAATACATGAGGTAGTAAACGGTGCAATACGGGAAGAAAAAGTAACATGTGTGCAGGTTACAAGAGAAAACAAAGTACAATTAGAGGTATAATACTGCAATATATGGCAGATACTCAAGCGCAAGAACAAACGTTACGTAGGCAATGGTGCCTTGCCAAGGTTCTCCCGTGCCCGTGGTTCCTGCGTGACTGACACTGTTGGGTGGGCTAGCAAGGGAAGCGCTGGGGAGTATAGGAGTCTTTACAGGCTCATGCCCCAAGTGTGTGCCATGCTTTCGTGGTGCAATGAATGGTGTTTATTCAGCCCTAGCAATAGGAGGGGGTTTTTGTGGCAGGATAGTGTTCAGCGGGAGTGGACTATCCTCATCAAGTTCAACTGCTAGGTGTGGAATGTAATCACGGGGAAGACAGCAATAGTGTGCCAAGTGAGCTTTTGCACACAAGTAGTAGAGTTTAAAGTCTGGCGCTCCAAGTCGTTCCTGCGCATATGGTAACATGAGTGTGTCCCAGCGATTCCTGGGTTGTTTGCCTGCCCATGCCAGTGTTATTAAGTGAGCTCTTAGTGTCTTGAAAATGTGCTGTGAGAGCATGATAGAGATGTTGGTGAACAGATAAGGAAACCTGGGTAGGATCACCATCTTCATGACAGACACTCTATCCACTGACACAGTGGCAAACTAGCCCATCTGTGCACCTGATCCTCAAGCTGTGTCACAGCCCTGCTGTAGTTGTATTGAAGCACCGGTTCCGGGTCATTGTGAATCCAGATTCCTAAATACTGCACAGGGTCAGTGCTCCACAACAAGGGGCCTTCCAATCAATACGATTCAGTGGTTGGAATCAAGGGGAAGATGATGGACTTGGACTAGTTGTTACTCAGGTCTAAATATTGACCAAAACGAATATATTCATGGATTATGGGTGCTAAGTGAGTGGCGGTGTCTTTCAAATACATCACCATATCGTCCGCATGCAATGAAATACTTAAAGGTCGCAACATCATTCTTAATTTTGAGGTGACATATTTTTGACGTAGGATGCATGCTAGTGGTTCTAAAATTATCACAAATAATAATAGGGGGGAGGATGGGCACTCCAGCCTAGTGCCCCTGTGGATATGCGCTACCTCAGACATAGTCCCCTTGATTTGCATTTGAGCCACTGGATTAGTGTACCCCAAGCGAATCAACTGCAGGAAGGTCGATGGGATCCCAGTGTGACCCAGGATGGTAAACATGTATTCCCATTCAATGGTGTCAAAGGCTTTAGTGGTGTCCAGTAGGAATGCTGCTGCTGTTAGGGAGGGATTCAGTTGATGCAACACTGCAAAGATTGTGCACAAGTTAGGTGTAGTTGAGCGGGCGGGGACAAATCCAGACTGGTCCGGCAGCACAAAAGTAGATAGAAGTGGCTGTAGTGGGGTCGCTAGGATTTTGGCAAGGATCTTTACATCTGTATTAATTAAGGAGAGAGGTTAGTAGGATTCACAGTACTCTGGCACTTTATCCGGTTTTAGTAGTGCAATAATTAGTGCGTCCGTAAGGGGGGTGGTAGAGCCCGCTTGTTATAGACTTCCTCATATAGTGCATGAAGATGTGGTGCAATGGTATTTGCAAATTCTTTATAGAATTCACTGATCAGGCCATCAACGCCCAGAGCCTTGCCATTGGGTACTGTGCGTATGGCCTCCTTAATATGGTCTATTGTTATAGGTTGAGTAAGATATTCTTGCTGACCTGTAGAGAGCCATGCCAGAGCAACACCCTCTAGATAATCAGCAAATTCCCCTGCCAAAGCAGTGTACAGTGTTCTATACAGATGTTTGTAGAAGCGTGTAAAGATCACCAGGATAGCAGGTGTGTCATAATGATTAGTGCCCTCAGGGGAGGTATTCTTAACAATATGAGCTTGAGCCCAGGAGGCGTGGATCTTGGTGGCTAGAGTGCGGCCTGGGGAGGGGCGGCTCCTCTATTAGGGCAGAGGAGCGCTGCCCCACTGCTATCTTGCAGTGCGAAAAGCAGAAACATAAAATTGTATTTTTAATACCATTTTATGTTTTTGCTTTCTCGCTCTGCGAGAAAGCAGAAGACAGGGGTATGCCTGGTTGGGGGCGGGCAGGAGGGTATGCCTGGGTGGGGGCAGGCAGGTGGGCAGGGCGGGGAGGAGTGGCTTGCACCACTCTGAGTACCCTGACTGTTTGGTCAGCCCTGGGTCCGACCAGAGCAGTCATGCGCACTCTACATTATCTCTATGTAGGCTGCATGCAGCCTACATAGAGAACATGGCTTCCCCTAGAGGGGCCCGGCAGGAAAGAAAGTAAAAACATTAAAAGGGAGCCAGGCACCTCCCAGCATTAAGTGCTACAAGGAAAGTAAAACTTTCAGTGCACACACAATGCACAGCAGACACTCGGCTCCGAGTGGAGGTAATACTCGGGGGGTAGTGGATTAAACTTGAAACACTCCGTTCTTACCAGAGGTCGTGATAATTATTATCTACGGTCAAAGGACTATGATCCCGAGCAGCTTGCAAAATGTGATCTTGGTTTCTAAAATTCAATAGTCAGCCAGTGGGCATCCTGGCACTCTGCGCGCTTTCTATCACCAAACCAAGAGTTGTGGCATTGTCCCTCCATAGATGCTAGCCATCAGCACTCTAGGAAGCACTCTGGAATTGCTCTGTCTTTCTCCTGGGACAACCATCAGATGGATATTATTGCACCTGGACCGCCCATCTGCGTCCGCTGCGCTGTAATGAAGAACTACTACGGCCCCTCCAGTTCTTTCACTTGCTCCTGCAAATCTTTTACAGTGGGGAGCAGCGACACCGGATTGGATTTCATTCTCAGTCACTCTGTCTATTAGCTCACCTGTGATCCATTCAGAATAAGTTAACCTCTATTGCCACTGAGTCAACCTAACTTTCCAACATGGTCTGTGTGTAAGAAATGGCCTGCAGGATAGTCTCAAACCACTCATTGTGCATCTCCAACCTTGTTTCAGCATCTGCACCACCGCTATTCGAGTACACAGACTTGTTCGCTGGGGGCCCCCTGGCTATCGTTTAGCCCAGCACTCATGCTGCGTTTGTGGTATTCCAGTTCGGCAGTGGACCCACTAAACACTGCTCCCAGAAGGCTCCCTCACTGTTAATTGTCTCCATTTTACTGTTCCCACATTGTGGATGCCAGTCAGTTTATTGATGTCTATCTTCGTCCAGTGCCACATAAATTAAGTGTTGGGGAGGGGATGCGGGGGAGCGAGAGAGGGAGAGTGCAGGGGGAGGGCGTAGGGAGTGTAAAAAATGTATAATTTATAAAAAGTTACATTTACCTGCTGCTGGCCGCCTCCTTCGTCTCGCCTCCTGTGCTGGTTCTTCCTGGTCCCAGCAGACACTAGGGCCACATCCCAGACTCCCTGTCCAATTTCTGCGCTGCTGTCCTGCTAGGAGAGGAGCGTGGGGATTGGCCTAAGCGGGCTTGAAAAACGATCCGCTCAGGGAGTCTGTGGGGGTTTCTCCAGCCTGGCTGTTCAATGCAGCTGGGTTAGAGAAACCTAAGTGCTCATGTGTGTTTTGGCCAGCCTGAGTCAACCGACCAAACACGCATGCTCACTTAGAGAGTGCACATAGCACTCTCTAAGTGAGCATGCTTGTTTCTAAGTCTTCATGCCCTAGCCAAACCCCTCCCTGCACCTGGCTGTGCCAGCTGCTTAAAAATAAAACAATTATGAAATATCGTTTTATTCTTGAGCTGCTGGCTCTGACCAGTGAGGCAACGCTCCTCCGCAATTGCGGAGGAACCGACCCTGTCTTCATCCCTCTTTGCTCAGTTGTTCTCTAACTATTATTGGGGTCAAGCTTTTCTGATCACTCCCTAAGCAACTGAATAGTGTATTTGCACAGAGCACACTCTTTCACAGTCCCTCCACACTCTAATTCAAGGGTTACCTCCTCTGTGTGTAAATGCTCATGCAAATCACCACCTAACTGCCATATGTGGGGTTGCCACCTTTTGTTTCCACCTGCTCCTACATGCGCACCTCGCTAATCTTCCAGTGCTCTTGCATCCCTACCTTGGGGAAAAAAACATACCTTGTTAACCTCACACACCAGCCAACTTGACTCAGTAGCAACTGGCAATGCCTGCAAACCCATCTAATCACTTATTTGTGAGCCCTGATCCGCAGATATGGCCATCATTCCATGCATATATTCCAGTCCCGCACTCACCGTGCCACCCAGGGGCCTTAATTTCTCTTAACCATTGATGCCAGCGTGAAAGCCCTCTTCAAGGGTGTAGCCAGAAAATTAAAATACCCCACCCCCACTTTGATCCATCCCTCAAACTCCGTCTGGTGAGCAAAGCGAGTAAACTCTACCCACTCTAGTTGAGGTCCCTTAATCCAGCCTTCTGCCCATCTGTTTCTCCATTCTTTCAGCCTGTAATGCATCCATCCATCCATCCATTAATATTTCCACCAATACATCCATCCTTTCACCATTCCATTCATCTACCCTCTCACCATTAAGGTCTTTCATCCATCTTTCTACTCACACTTCCAACCAATCCTCCATACTTTTACCCATTCATCTCAACCAGCATCTTGCAGCCTTTCTGGAAAACTCTGGCCATCTGGATATTTCACAGCACGGATTTAGGAGGGGGCATAGTACCGAGTCGGCCCTTACCATAGTGTTGGACAACATCCGCACCCGAGTTGATAGGGGCCAGACCACCCTCCTCATCCTGTTAGACCTTACGGCTGCGTTTGATACCCTCTCTCCCTTGGTGTTAACATCTCGCCTGAGGGAGATTGGGGTGGAGGGGTCCGCACTTAGTTTGCTGACCTCCTTTCTTGACCAGAGGGAACAGAGAGTGAAGCTGGGGGAGTTTCTATCTCCATCCCTGCCTGTGCACTGTGGGGTCCCTCAGGGGTCGGCATTAAGTCCGACCCTTTTCAACATCTATGTGACCCCACTTGCCAGACTTATTAGATCTTTTGGGATGGAGGTAGTCTCCTATGCCGACGACACACAGATCTTGGTCTCCCTCTCCCAGCCTGTCAGCTCGGTTGCCTCCAATTTTAGACTCTGTATGGAGGCAGTCGCTCAATGGATGATCTGCAATTCATTGAAATTAAATGGTGAGAAGACTGAGATCCTGGTGTTTGGAGGAAAGGAGGACATTTGGTCGGCAAATTGGTGGCCCGCATCGTTGGGAACATGCCCGGTACCTGCTGCCTTAGCTAAAAATTTGGGAGTCCTGATCGACCCTACCCTCAGTTTGCGTCAGCAGGTGAATAGAAAAGTCTCCACCTGCTGGGGCTTAATCCATATCTTGAGGAAGATTAAGCACTATCTATCTCAACAGGCGAGAAAGCAAGTCGTGGTTGCACTTATAGGCTCCTGACTTGATTACTGTAATGCGCTGTATGCAGGACTCAACAGGGGGTTGCTTCGGCGACTACAAATGGTCCAGAATGCGGCAGCCAAGTTTGTGTTAGACCTACCCAAACGTGCGTCAGCCACTTCTGCAGGGAAATCTTTACACTGGCTCCCGATTGAGGACAGGATTTCCTTTAAAATAATGTGTCTGACCTATGGGGCCTTAGCAAGAAATAGGTCAGGTGGGATAAGAGACCTTTTGGTTCCTTATATCCCCTCCAGAAATCTGCGTTCCATTGATAAGTCGCTGCTATTAGTACCCCGCGTCCGCAGAGCTAAATGGAGTGGCAGAGCTTTCTCTAGTTTAGCACCGAAAATGTGGAATGCTTTACCTGTGGAAATTAAGTCCCTTCCTACTATGCAGTCCTTTAGAAAGGCCCTGAAGACTCGGCTATTTGCCAAAGCCTACCTGTAGTTTTGTTTTGCCTTCTTCTGAACTTTTTTGATAGGCGCCTTGATGCCTTCGGGTTTTAGTTGCACAATACAAGTTATTTTTCATTTATTCATTCATCCAACCATTCATTTTCATCCATTCACTAATTCACCCTCCTTTTATCAGTCGACCAGTTCATCCTTTCATCCATCCACCCATTTGTCCAGCCTTTTATCATTACAGACACTTTCTTTCACCCACCCATGTAAATCTTGCTTCCCCTTCCATCATCAGTCCTTGTATACATCCTTTCATCCACAGTTCCTTCCTTATTTTATATGTTCTTTCTTATGCTTTTCCTTCCAAACCTCTCTCCCACTTCTCATTCATTCCCTCTCTTTTTCTCTTAATTTCTTTGCTGGGGTTTAATCCTGATCACGTTGTTGTTTATTGTTTCCTTTATTTTTGATCTATTAATAGCTTTTGTCTGCAGAGCTGCAGCAATGACAGGGTCATAAATAACTATAATTGTCAACACCACGCCCACTTAAGTTGTGAAAGCGGGGTTTCACAATGCCACTTTGCGCGGGTCCAAAGTGCCTTTCGTCGGTGATGTCTCCACCGTCCTCTCGGCTGTGCTCATTGCAGCTGTGCCATCTTGGCCTCGGGTCTTTGTATCTGGCAGTGGCAGTCTGACTCAATTCAGCCCAAAAATGGGCCGATCACTCTCTGGTCCCTACTCTGTGCCTCTGGTTGGGATGTGCTGAAAAATGTGTGACCATTCACACAATAAATTCAGGGTGACTGTTGTGCCGGGTGGGCGAGTGCAGCGCTTAATGTGCAAAAGAAAGAGTACCGGTGCCCAACCCCTTGCTCTGGAAGTGCTCTTAAAATCAGTGTGCTGAAAACAAGGCTGCACAGTGCTGAATTCACCCCAGGCCTCGTTAATCCACTGAAAGACACTGCTGCCAATTTATTTCCCTCTTGCAGGTTCTCGCTGTCTCTCATTATGGCAGTTTTTCGATCTTTCTCTTCCTCCTTGTGTATTTGTTCCTTTCTTGCTCGATGTCAATATCTGTTGAGGAAAAATATGTTCTGCAGCCCCTTTAGCCCAGTTTGGAGTACGCACCTAGTAGGAAGCTGGCTTTGTATATACTATACCAAAATGAGATATAGTGTGCACAGAGTCCAGGGAGTCCCCAGAGGTATAGCAGAGGCTAAATTAGATAAGTACTAACAGCTCTCTGTGTGGTAGTGTGGGCGAGCAGTTAGGCTTATCCAGCAGGTTTGTTAAGCTTTTATTGTATTTACTCATCAAGGACCGATACACACACCCAGAGACAGAATCCAGACCAATTAGGTAAAGTATAAAAAAAGGTATACTTATGTTTTATTTTAGAACCATGCATGACTTGGCACAGGTAAGTGAAATATACTTGCATATATGCAAGACTGTTCAAGGAAATGCAGTTGTGCTTGGAATTGCAATCGTTCAGGTTGGTGTTTGCTTTGGAAACAATTTAATTACTTTTTCTTACTCTAGGATTACTTTTGGATTACTTGGAGTACTGGGGGGAGTATGCTTAGGTACCTTATGACCTCTAAATACAAGGTAAGTACGACTTTTTATACTTTGCAATAGAAGTCTCTTTTCTTCATTCAACCCAGTTCAATATTGTTTAGGCCCAAAATCCCTTTAAATGGGTTTTTATGGGGAAAAGTGTTAGCGGTTTCGAAGGTAAGTACACAACTTATGAAGGTAAATTCTGGGGCTTAGGACCAAGGTTCCCAAAGGTTTAGATAGGCACTCGAGTTGCACCACCAGTGGCACTGGGCGGCTTTGTGAAGAGTACAGGGACACAACGTTAGCCATTGGGGGTAAAGGGGCCTTCGGTTAGGGACTGATGAAGATCAGGCCACTCATGTGGGAGCAAAGCTCCTGGGGCTAAAGTCAGCACTGCAGGGCCAACAACCAGCTTAGGAGCTGCACCATCAGCTGCACTGGGGCTGCCGGTGCATGGTGCAAAGCAGATGTCAGGGACCCTGTGCTCTCCAATGGAGACCTTTGGTTTTGCAAAGATGCTGCAGGCTCGCGTAGGGTGACTTCGTGAAGATGACCACTGGCTGGAGAGGTAAGTTGAGATCTTGGGGGATGCCTGGACACTGTTGGCTGGGCCACCCAAGCCTGTGGGGTGTCGGGTGCAGGGGTGTCTTCTGGCATCAGGTTTTCTTACCAGCTTCGGTCGCGGTTAGCGGGGCCCTTCATGTTGAGGCTGCAGGGGTTGGCTTGAGGCTTGAGGGTGGTCGAGGGCCACCAGATCCCAGGTCAGGATCACTGGGGAGACCACCTTGTGGTGTTGGGCCACTAGAACTCAGGCCCTGGGCATTGGGTGCAGAGTGGTGCAGAATTGCGGAGTCACCGTAATCTGAATTCTAGAGGTGAGTCTTTGTTTGAGCAAATCCAGTGTTCACGGGAGACGGAGTCTGTAGGAAGGTCAGGGGGCAGGTCCTCAAGGCTCTAGGGGTTACTGGCTGCTGGAGTTTCAGGGTATCTTGCTGTAGGCAGGTTGTCGACGGGACAGGCCGCTAGGGCTGGGACCAAGGCAATTGGTGTCCTCTTCTCCTTCCTGGGTCAGCACGGCCCTACAATTCTTCTTCTTTCTTCCTCAAATCTGAGAAGGCATGGTTCAGGGTCGCCCCTAAAGACTAAATGTAGGGGTGTTAATGGGGTGTGCTGGTCGGGACCAATGGGTCCCTTCCTTGGGGTGGGTACATCCCTATTATGCCACCCTCAAGTGGGAGGGGGCCTGAATCTCTTTCTAATCGGCTGAGTCCTCTCATCTTCAAGACGGAGGGGACTGAGATGTGTGCTTCATCTTGCCTCCCCCACCTGAGGGTGGGGTTGACAAAGGGTGCACATCTCTCTCCCTAACTTGGATTTCCTGCTTATTTTCCCACTCAAAGTGGAGGCCAGAACCAGTGGAAGAACCAGTTGCTGGGACCAGAAAGAGGCAGGGACAGCTCCCTAAGGTGGTAGGCCTTTAAAGCTTCCCCGTTCATGGACCCAGCCCATCCTGGAGTAGGAGGCATGACAATTCTGCCCAGGATGAGCTTTGTTTCTGGACCCAGAGAGTGGAGCCTCTCTACCTAGGGGTCTAGAAACCTGTCTGGTGGTGGCAAATGGCGGGCAGCCATTCAGGAGCCAGACCAGGGCTGGTCGATTTTCAGGGGGCATCTCTAAGATGCCCTCTGAGTGCATTTTACATTTAATCCCACACTGTAATCAATGTGCATTTAATGTGCTGAGAAGTTTGCTACCAAACTTCCCAGTTTTAAGTAAAGCCGTTATGGAGTTGTGGAGTTCGTAATGACCAACTCCAAGACCATATACTCTTTATGGCTTTACTACACTTACAATGTCTAGGAATGGACTTAGACACTGTAGGGGTACAGGGTCATGCCTCTGTACCCTCGCCTTAGTGCTAGTGCACCCTGCTAGAGGGGTGACTTCCCTAGGTCTCAGGCAGTGGATTGCAGGCTTGGCATACAGGGATGTGTGTCGACTCTTCACTTTTCTATGAACCAAAACACGCAGCCTGCGATGGCAGTGTGTGGGTGTTAAGGTGCCAGGCCTCTAAGGGTGGCACAATAGGTGCTGCAGCCCTTAGAGGCCTTCCCTGGTCACAGTGCCCATGGTTCCTTTTACAAGAGGCTTACCTGTGGCCAGGGATGTGCCAATTGTGGATACAAAGGTACAGTCTTGGGAAATAACACACCCCCTGGAAACCTGATTGGCAGGGACCCAGGGAATCTCAGTCAGGTTGCATCAAGTGTCAGGCAAAAAGTGAGGGGTAACCATGTAAAAGGGGGCACTTCCCTCCACGCCTGTAACCAATACTGCTTCACAGCACATTCCTGAGTATATATATGGATGCGTCTTCCTCACTTGCCGGACGCTGTCCCGGTGCTGAAACTGCTTTAGAGCCAAAGAGCCTGCAGGGAGCTGACCACCGAGCTGTCACAAGCAGCTACATTTCTTTTTTTCTTTACACTGGCATGCACGACGTGTATTATAGCTAGTCACTAACCAAAAGCAAAGCAACGGCGTGCAAAGGAGTCGTGAAAATGAATCACGGACGCAGAAAGCTGAAACTGGAGCAGCCGACCCACAAACGCATCACCTCACAAAACAACAAAGACCGCACGCAGTGATACTCAGAAAAGAAAATCACGTGTGCGTTACTTTTCAGAGTGTGGCAGTTGTTATTTCCATTATTGGCCTCTAATGCTGCTTAAAGGATTGACGTAATAAGATTAGAAACCCAGTTTGTGTGAGTTGAGGCTGGTTCATACGCCCTCCTGTGGTATAGATTTTTCAGCAGTTGTTTTCTTTCAAGGATTGCGTATCCAAGTTAGGCACATTTTTGCATGTGTGCAATAGGGGGAAACATATTATTCATGCCCCTATGCTATATTCTTCTGTAAGTAGTGGCGCATCTGACCTCAATGTATAGAGCGAACCTTTTTGAGAACAACCTCCATGGCTCTCATGTGGGTATTCGTGCCCCCCTGTAAGGTACATTACCATCCAAATGTATGTGGAAGAAAGCCAAAGGAGACAATCATCTTGACACCTCAACTTGCCTCACATATATCTAGGGGGTGAAGGGAACACGCTCCGCCTATAGAGATGTAAAACAGGTGTGGCTGTTTCCCAAGAAACGTCAAAGATCAAAACTACACATAATATTCATACCGTCACTCTAACATACAACATGACCGTGATTTAGAGTGTAAATACACCATTGCATAATTAGAAATACATTTTTAAATGCAAATTAATGTCTCAACATGATCAGTAAACAACGTAATTCCTGGCTTTAGAAAGTTGATGAATTCTAAAGCCACGTATTATGTTGTTTAATGATCATGTTGTGACATTAATTTGCATTTAAAATATGTATTCATAATCATGTGATTGTGTATTTATACTCTAATTCACTGTCATGTATCTTAGAGTGACTGTATGAACATTTTCTGCAGTTTTGTTATTTGTTGTGACACTATTAATTTTTTCTACTTGTGTATCAGGATGTTTTTTTTATGTATTAAGTTAATGAATGTGTAATAAAAGATACAAAATGAATTCTATGTATTGCGTCTGTCAATCCGTTGATGTAAGTTGTTAATAATCATAGTCGCTCAGAGAGTTTTTCCATACATTATTGTGTTTCCCCCACATAGAATCATCAAAAAATGTATGCATTACAAAAAGTTGCGCTTTAAGTAAAATGCAGTTCTTATGACAAAATAGGCTGTGACAAATACTAACACCTTAAATGTCCCTTACTGCACAGTGTTGGTACGTAATATTCAAATACAACCTTAATAGAATGTGAAGCTCTTTAATAGGCATCTGTTACTTTTCCACGCTAAAGGTGCTGCACCCATACCCCAGCCCATGCCTCCCCATTCCAGAAATGTTAACTGGATTTTTGGTTTTAAAAAGTCCTCAAACAAAATCTCTCTCTCTCTCGCTCTTTCAGTTTCTCTCTGCCTTGCCAATCTGGTCGTCGTGACCAGAGACCTTTTGAGGCATGTGCAAAGTGGGCTCTGGCCCAAGACTCCAGCCTTTAAGGGGCCCCCTTGATAGAGCAAGCTAATTTCTGCAGAGTCTTGATTACCTTGAATAATTCTTAAACACATTATTTTACCACTTTCCTTTAAAAAATGTGTAATGTGGGTGATTTTGTAAAGAAATGTTGTGTTTATGTTTCATGCAACATTCATAAAAAACATTTTTTTAGAGCGAAACAGGACCTCTTATAGGAAGAAAGAGAGAGGGTGTCATAGAGATTGTTTTCAGTAATATGAGTGAGCTGCTTCTGTGTTACAATATTGAAAATAGACCCCAATTTCCCTGAATATTAGATGTAAAAAACATTTAGAACTTGCCTGTGCACTGTCAACAACTTGGCCAAAAATGGCATGAAAAAGTTGAAAATAGATCAGAAATTCAAAGCTGTTCCAAACAGGGCCCCCCAAAATACTTTTGGCCCAGGGCCTACAAAATCCTTAAATGATCCTGCTCGTGACATGGCTGTGCAATGGGGAAGATTGTGTTCAAACGCTCCCAAGAGTGCAATGTGACCCATTTCTTCCAACTTTAAGTCCCCACATGATTACAAAGTGTGCATTTATTTGTTCAGAGAAGCTTTATTTTAGGCCAGAACAGGTAGTCTCTTGTGTTTTCTTAATGTGTTCTTCCCAAAGCAGACTGAGAGCCCAGTGTTAACAAGCATTGACAAAACAAAAATGTTTCGCCTTTGGGACCTACTGCCTTTTTACAGTGATTTTTAGCCATGCTGTACAGCATCTCTGATGCTGTGCATCATGGCTAAAGAAACAAAATGTAAAAAAAAAATATATATTATGGGGTGGTCGTGTCATGTTGTAGGCGCATGCACCATGAATGCGTATATGTACAAAATGATGCAAGATTGTAAGAAAGGTAATAACGAACAGTCTTCCAAAATACAGATCAACATTGATGACATCATGTAAAGTGAGCTGTGACAACACCCGGTAAATAGGGCTGTTTATGGGAGAAATGGCATATTTTCAAAAGACTAACAGATAGACAAACATACACAGCTTAATAGTTTGGGCATATAAAGGATGGTGTCAGTCTGGCACATGGAGTTCAGCCCTCCACAGGGCTTGGTCGCCCCACTCACTGCTGCCGCTCCTGCCTGCCTTTGCCGCCTCCTGCCTGCAGATTCCTTCGCTCGCTGCCCGCTGCTCCTGGGAATTTCCCGCTGCTCCTGGGAATTTCCCGCTGCCCGCTGCTTCTTGGAATTTCCCGCCGCTGCCTCCCTGCGGCCCGCCCCCCTGTGATTCCATTCGCCGCCCCGCTCCCACCACCCAGCTGCTCCTCCCTCCCGGCTCCTTACTTAAGGGGACTACAGAGTGTGACCGCTCAGCCCTCCACAGGGCTTGGTCGCCCCACTCACTGCTGCTGCTCCTGCCTGCCTTTGCCGCCTCCTGCCTGCAGATTCCTTCGCTCGCTGCCCGCTGCTCCTGGGAATTTCCCGCTGCTCCTGGGAATTTCCCGCTGCTCCTGGGAATTTCCCGCTGCCCGCTGCTTCTTGGAATTTCCCGCCGCTGCCTCCCTGCGGCCCGCCCCCCTGTGATTCCATTTGCCGCCCCGCTCCCGCCACCCAGCTGCTCCTCCCTCCCGGCTCCTTACTTATGACGCCCCCAGAGCGACCGCGCAGCGGACGCGCGCAGTGGGAGCACCGATTGAGCGCCGAAGGTGCGCCAAAGGTAAGCCCGTCTGCGCCCGTCTGCGCCTGGCCCACGCCCAGGGCCAGGACCCCTGGCCCTCCCCGCCGAGGCAAGACAACCCGACTGACCTACGACGCCGCCACTCTCAACGCACTCAATGCCGGCCGGACCCACGCCTGCTGCCGAGCCACCCCGAGACGCACCCACGGACCCTTCACCTGCTGCACCTGCAAGTTCACCTGCCTCCGAACCTGCCCCACACCCGCCAAGACAAACACCAGCAGCAACCACCTCAAGTGCATCCTGATCAACACCCGCTCCGTCCACAGACATGCCGTGGAACTCTGGAACCTCCTCGGCGCTACATCACCGGACGTCGCCTTCCTCACGGAAACCTGGATGAACGCCTCCTCTGCACCCGACATCGCCATCGCCATCCCGGACGTGTACAAGATCATCAGGAGGGACCGCATCAACCAGACCAGAGGTGGCATCGCCATCGTCCACAGGAACACCATCCGCATCACGACCGACGCCAACGACTCCTTCGCCGCAGCCGAACATCTCCACTTCCAGATTCACACCGACCCTAAGACGACCCTCAGAGGCACCCTCGTCTACAGACCCCCGGGACCACGCACACAATTCAGCGAAGACATCACAGACTTCATCAGCCCACACGCCCTCCCCTCCACCGACTACATCCTCCTCGGGGACCTCAACTTCCACCTGGAGAACAACAAGGACCGCAACACCACCGCCCTGCTGGAAAACCTCGCCAACCTCGGACTCAAGCAACTGGTCAACACCCCCACCCACTACGCCGGCCACACGCTTGATCCCGTCTTCTCTTCCAGCAAGTACATCACCTTCAGCCACGCCACCGGACTCCACTGGACCGACCACAGCTGCGTCCACTTCAGCTTCAAAAGATCCACGACCCACCACCACCCGCAACAGGTACCTCACTGGAATTGGAGCAAGATCACCGCAGACCAGCTCACCACCTCCCTCAGCCAGAGCCCACCCGCCAACACAACGGACCCCAACGAAGCAGCCCGCAACTTCACACAGTGGCTGACCGCCTGCGCCGACGACCTCGCGCCACTAAAGAACCCTCCCAGCAGACCCAGAAGCAAGAAGGCATCCTGGTTCACCGATGACCTCAAGGACTCCAAGAAGACCTGCCGCACCCTCGAGAAAGCCTGGCTCCTCGACCGGAACACCGACAACATGACCGCCCTCAAATACGCTACCCGCAAGCACCACCAGCTCATCCGCACCACCAAGAAGAAATCCCTGAAGGAACGACTGGACAACAACGCCCACGACAGCAAAGAGCTCTTCACTATCGTCAAGGAGTTCTCCAACCCCAGCACCGGCACCAACGACATCACTCCGTCACAAGACCTCTGCGACTCCCTCGCCTCGTTCTTCCACCACAAGATCGCCGACATCCACAACAGCTTCGGCGCCCCACCCACGCACCCAACCGTCGAACCAACGCCCCCCACTGCCACCCTTCGCACCTGGACCACGGTGACCACCGAAGACACAGCCCGCACGATGAACACCATCCACTCCGGATCACCGACCAACCCCTGCCCACACCACGTCTTCAACAAGGCCGACTCCACCATCGCACCCCAACTCCGGAACATCATCAACGCCTCCTTCAACACCGCCACCTTCCCGGAGAGCTGGAAGCACGCCGAGATCAGAGCCCTCCTGAAGAAACCTACAGCGGACCCCACCGATCTCAAAAACTTCCGCCCCATCTCGCTCCTCCCTTTTCCTGCTAAAGTCATCGAGAAGATCGTCAACAGACAGCTGACCGCCTTCCTCGAGACGAACGGATCCCTCGACCCCTCGCAGTCCGGCTTCAGAGCCAACCACAGCACCGAGACCGCCCTCATCGCAGCCACCGACGACATCCGGACCCTGCTCGACAAGGGGGAAACAGTGGCCCTCATCCTCCTGGACCTCTCCGCTGCGTTCGACACGGTGTGCCACCGCACCCTAGTCCAGCGCCTCAGCAACATCGGTATCCAAGAGAAGGCACTGGAGTGGATCATCTCGTTCCTCGCCGGAAGAACACAAAGAGTCCGCCTCCCCCCGTTTCGCTCCGAGGCCACCGAAGTCATATGCGGCGTCCCGCAAGGATCTTCACTCAGCCCCACCCTCTTCAACATCTACATGAAACCTCTCGCAGCCATCGCACGCCAGCACAACCTCAACATCATCTCTTACGCCGACGACACCCAGCTGATCCTCTCCCTCACCAGAGACCCCGACACCGCCAGAACATGCCTACACGAAGGGATGAAAGACGTCGCCGAGTGGATGAAGGACAGCCGCCTGAAACTGAACTCGGACAAGACGGAAGTCCTCATCCTGGGATCTTCGCCCTCTGCCTGGGACGACTCCTGGTGGCCCTCAGCCCTGGGCACCGCACCCAAGCCAACTGACCACGCACGCAACCTGGGCTTCATCCTGGACCCCTCCCTCTCGATGACCAGACAAGTCAACGCCGTCTCCTCATCATGCTTCAACACCCTGCGTATGCTTCGCAAGATCTTCCGCTGGATCCCAACTGAGACCAGGAAGACTGTTACCCAGGCACTCGTCACCATCCGACTGGACTACGGAAACGCCCTCTACGCCGGAACCACAGCCAAGCTACAGAAAAGACTCCAGCGCATCCAGAACGCCTCCGCCCGACTCATCCTGGATGTCCCCCGACGCAGCCACATCTCCAGCCACCTGAGGAACCTGCACTGGCTCCCCGTCGACAAGAGGATCACCTTCCGGCTCCTCACCCATGCACACAAGTCTCTCCACGACCTGGGCCCCAAGTACCTCAATGACCGCCTGACCTTCTACACGCCCACCCGCCAGCTACGGTCCACCAGCCTCGCCCTCGCACCCGTACCACGCATCCGAAGAGCCACCGCCGGAGGAAGATCCTTCTCTTACCTGGCTGCCAAGACTTGGAACTCCCTCCCCATCCACCTTCGGCTGACCCAGGACCATCTCGCCTTCAGGAAACAACTCAAGACCTGGCTGTTCGAGCAGTAGCATACCCCTCCCCCCAAGCGCCTTGAGACCCTCCCGGGTGAGTAGTGCGCTATACAAATGGCATGATTGATTGATTGATTGATTGCACTTTTCTTTTCTGAAGCTGTGCCTCTCTTGAGCTCCATGGGTTTTTTTTCGATCATTTGGGTCAGAGTGGCTTAAGACTATATTTTGAAGGCTGCTTGTGTAACACAGCAATGCCCATCAGGTGTGAGCTGAGATCTTTTTTCAGGGTGGTTTGTAAAGTCTTTAGAGCCATTGCCAAAAGTAAGTTCAGGAGGAGGCACTCACTTATGACAAGTTGGGTATGTTATGAATGGAAAATGCTCCTGGGCAGATTATTGTGGAATTGAGTATAGTATAGTGCCAACTTGCATGATCTCTTTAGTGCCTTTGGATCCCTTTGTCCAAACGGTTGGAGCATTTTGTACATGAATATCAGGTCCAGAAAATCCTTGTTTTTATCTTGTCAATGCAAGCATGTATTAATGGGAAACAGTTTTAACTTGTATAGCCTCCTGGGTGTTCCAGAATTCCTATAAATAGCTAGGAATCCATTTTGTGCCAGAGCAGGAGAGGCATTTGTGGCAAATGCTTCATATTGTGACCATTGATCGTAGGATGAGGTTAGAACCTCATCTGAATTTTGATCTTCATTGCAAGCGCGGAGATACTCCCCAGGGAGTCGATTCCCAGCGCGGTATAAGCTTGTAAATAAATAAATAAATAAATAAATTTTTGTTTTGTGATGTATTTAAGACTGTGCATTAAGTTAGACTTCCGTAAATCTCAGAGGCAATATGGCCCTACAAAGTGGCTTTCTGCAGAATTCTAGTCATGCTTGGTTGGGAGATACACCCAAGACAAGTTATTGAGGCTTTCATTTTTAAGTGTTTGTGGAAGTCCACATTTTCTAGATCACTTTTTGGAATGCTGCAGAGGTGGGAGTTGCAAGTCCCCACTAGATTGCAGAATTTTGTAATTTGTCCCAACATATATTATTCCCCCCTATTGTAATCTTTTCACTATACCATAAGGACATTATGGCAGAGTTGACAGTTAGTTAATTTGTTTGTTAACCTTTCGTATAGTTGCAGTAATACACTTAGAATATCAAGAAAGTTACCTCTGGGGTCCACAATCTTAGCTTTGGTATTAGTTATGATGGATTCTATATAAAGGTAAAGGGGGAATTTTTAAACGTCTAACCACAATGGGCGGGTTTCGTTTTCTTGCAGAAAGAGAAATGCACCTTATCTAATTAGGAAAACTTGGAGTAAGAAAATTTCATACTAGGTCTGCCTCATCCAGTCTGTTCATAAACCTCAGTTGTTGAGTGAGAAATTCGTTTTTTTGCTTTTACAAAGGAATCTGGAGATGTATCAGTGCTTTTAAAGTAACAGTTAGGGAAAGTGTATTGAGAATGCACTGAAGAAGCAATTGATGATTAATGTTACAATTATCTTTATCGTTTTCATTTTTTGCCGCCAAAATAGATATATAGGAGGTAAAGAGTACATTGATTTTGGAAATATTTTTATTTATTATTAGAGGCAGATTTTTGCACATTATCATTAAACCAGAACCCAGTGTATTTCAAGAAGGGAGTACAGATGAGTGTGGTACCCAGCATGTTTTGGATGCCTTCAGTTTAGTCCAGGAACCACAGTTTTGTCTCTATTTAAAGTATGTCTGGAGACAGTCGCATACAGTTTGATGTCTAGTAGCGCCGGGTTGGTAGTATTCCCATTTAACTTTAAATTCCAAAGTGTCATCAACAATGGCCATTCTTTTGTACGCCTGGTCTCCAAATTCGATGCCTTTGAGAGGTTCAGCTTTCCTAATCGAGGCTATTATGAGTCTATTACATGGCAGCAGACACAACATCCAGTGACTACCACATGGAAATGTTTTTTTTTCCTTTTACAATATTCTGGGGTATTGGGCTAATGTGCAATGTGGCTTCACTATCTTTTTTTTGAAGGGTGCAGCCTTTTCCTGCTGGCTGGAGAGGAGTATGCAACCTCAGTGCTGGAGTGCACTTGAACCTCCCACTAAGGTAGGCAGCAGCGCAAATCCATAGTGCTGTAAGGTACAATGGGAATCCCTTGGGCTGGAATGTGCAGCGCCTCCTCTCAGCGCTATAGAGGAAGAGCTTTAACGCCTTTCAGCGCTGGGGAAACTGTGGGGATTCTGTTGGTTCATGAAGAGGCAGTGTGCTGTTGATCCAGCGGGCTATAGAAAATATATCATAAACTACGCTACCCAATTTCATAACCTATAAACAAAATTCTAAACTATACATGGACCCATTTATGAACCTGATATATTTTTGGGCCTACTGAATCAGGTGGTCAAATAAATCTATATACACATTATTTACAAACTATAAACATTTTTATACATTTGCAGAAAGAATATTGTCATTAGAATAAAACCCAATCATTTAAATGACCACTATAGGCGACGTGATCTAGCTAAAGGTAACCTATACTTCTAAATAACCAAGACCAGCTTGTTTGTCAAAAGTAAGATTTTATTTTCTAAATTATGGTATATATGTTGTAAGTCTTATATATGAAATTTATTTGCAATAAAGCAAGCATGATGGTAAGAAATAAGAAAAATACAATTTAAGCAATTGAATTAACTTCAAAGAATTATATAAAGTTTAGCATTTCTAAAACATATTTTCCTAACTGAGCTAAATAGACAGAAATTAAAGTAAAGATCTTTGAGGATTCTTACGTGCTCCACGCAAAGTCCAGCAGCACATCACCCTCATCGGAAAGTCAGAAAGCAGCAGCCAGCCCAACCCTAAGGGCATGACTTTTTATACCTTTCTACGCTAACTAAATTAGCAAAGGAAAGTTTTCAGAATTACTCGACGTCCCATTGGCTGAGAGTGACAAGTGACATGTCACCCGATTCTTAAAAAGTTCCACAAAATCATGTCTTACAAAGACCATTGTCTCTTCCACGTGAAGCCAGAGGCTTCCTGCGATTGCAACTTTGTTTTAAGTCATCCTCGCAGCTTCCATAGTCTTACGGTGCAACTTCCGCGGATGCCAAGTTAAGGACTGACAAAAAGTTCACTTTCGACCTTGGCCATGTCCGACAGAATGATGTCAGCTCATCAGTTTTTGCTTTGTGAATGCAGCTTCAATAAACGTTTTAATTCAGAATGGGCGTCTCGTGACTTTCTGCAGAAATATGAATTAGCTCTTATTGTGCGGCTCAAATAGTTAGGCCTCAAAAGCAGGCAACTTATGATTTCTAGTATAAAACAAACACAAGAAAAGTATTAATGTAAGAAATAAAGTATATTCTGTATCCACCCCATGGTTTACTAAATAATTAACCCACCCGATTAATCAAAATGTTACCTAGCCATTGCAAACAAATAAAGCAGCGTTTATATTTACCAGTCTCCGTTTTTCTATGAGACCCATATGCACCTAGAATAGTAGAAATGACATCACACAGACAAGAAAAAGCAAAACAAGCACATGCTTATTTTAAATATGCAGCAGTTAATAATGACAAAAACGAAAACAATAAATTATTTTATTATTTTGCACGAACAAAAAGATGCAACATTTATGCACGTTTATGAGCACACATGTTAGTCCCCCCACGTGTAAAGTTTAATCTAGGTTGTATTAGCACAACATATCACAAATCATTAATAATTTTATTCATGTTATGGAAATGTGACTTTGCGAGTTTAAACAAAATTTTGTTTTCTATCTCGCTCCATCAACTCCCTCATCTGGTGATTAACAAATCACCACACCAGCACTCAAATTTTTGGTAAATTTAATTTATAAGAAATCGATTCAAATTCATTGTATTAGTAAACCTAAAAGTCTGTTTCAGCATAATCCTTGCAATTAACATGACGCTCTCTATGTAACTCCTGCAACTCAATCTCCCTTTCCTCTTCTTTTCTGAGTTTATAAATTCTCTTCTTTTCTCTCAAATGCTTCTTTCTTTTATGCAACAAACAACCTACTTTAGTCAAAATAAAAATGAATATTATTATAATCAAAGGTGCCAGAATCTTGCCAAGAATTGAACTTCCGATATTATGAAACCAGTTTTTAATTGCTTGAAACCTATTTGAAAGTTTCCCAGTAAAATCTTCTTCTTCTAAAGGAATTATTTCAGAATGCATTTGTGTAATATTCTTAATATACATTTCAATATTTTTACTTTCATCCGGTATATATGTACAGCAATGTTGGACATGTAAAATGCCACAGACTCCTCCCTCTTTTGCTAAGAGTATGTCTAAAGCAAGACGGTCTTGAATTACCATGGATCTAATTGCAATAACTTCAACATTCACTAATTGAAATCCATCAGCAGTGTCAGTTGATAATCTATCAACTATAGTGGACAATTTTCTGATTCTCCCTGCATTTAGGGTTATACCAACAAAAGGTATTACAGCTTGGAAAATATCTCCCAGAACTTCAGTAAAAGTTTCTCTTTTAGCTCTATTTACATAATTATGGATTTTAAATAATCCTTCTGAATCTCTGTCAACATGAAACACTTTAGGAAAAACAATTCCCACATAACAAGTTCCATACCAATGGTCTGGAAGGTTGTAGTAGGCTTTGTCACCACAAACAAAATAAATTCCAGGAAAGATAGGATCTTTTCCACCTTTAAATCCCCAACCTCCCATAATCTGATAAGTATCTTCACAGTTGCTTGCACCTACAAAATAATTATCAAAAAGTGTGTTATCTCTTCTAATGCAAAGCTTTCCACTAACAGGTTTGTCTATGTGAATTGCAATATTTTCAAGCATTTTACCATTTAGTTTCTCATCCTCTTTTTGCCAGAATGATGACTTAGTCTGCTTGACTAATTCATTTCTCTTATAAATTGCTCTTCTCTCCTCAACCATATTCAGAAATTTCTTCCCTTCAGCACTTAATTTACATGTTAGATTATTCTTGTAAGCATACTCATAAGTGAGTTCATTAGTAACAAGGAAATATTCTCTCAATTGTTTAGCTTTCTTATGCTTATTTAAAGCATTATCAATCTTGATATTAGCAAAAATCTCATCATAATTTGAATAGTAATATTCTAAACGACCAGTTTGATAAAATAAACTAGTTAATACACTACATGTAACAGCATAAGTGAGAGGAAGCATATTATATGTTACTCCCTCAGAAACAGAAGCGGGTAACTTAACGCACACATAACAATCCTTTGCATCCATTACCTTTACATATTCACTCAAAAGCTTTGTGAATGTATTGCTTGAAAAATCACCTATTGATTTATCTTGATGAATGTTAGGTTGATGATCAATTACTTTAGCAGATGCACTATGTTTAGTTTGGCTAACTAGAGCTTTGCTTGTTATGTTAACTTCGTGTAATTCTCTATTCATTTCTAAAGGTATAATCACAGCTAGTATCAACCAGAGCAGAACTAAAATGAGCAGACACACCAGAGTCATCTTACAGCATCTTTTAAAAACAGAGCATTTTGAAGTGCTCTCCTTAATGTAAGGCATTTTTAGGTTAGTTTTAGCCTCAAAAATAAAAATAAAAAAAAATAAATTTTAAAATTTATATACACCCCCCTTTTAAAATATTTTTCTTTTTATAACCCTAAACAAGATTTCTTCGACCTTATGTCATACATAAGTTTTTCTTCTACTAGACAGTTTTTCTTCGACCTTGTGTCAACTAACAGGATTTCTTCAGCCTTATGCCAATTTAATAAATTTGTACTTCAATCATTGTCACTAATTTCTTGGATTTCGTTTTCTTCTTCACTACTATCATATATGTCTATAACAGGTGGAATTACTAAGTAAGTCCACTCAGGAGACTTGTATTTCTGGTTTGGTCTAATTATTCTCTTCCCTTTTCTCGATATCACTTCTATTTTCCTCCCAACTCCAACTTCTGTTCCAGGACTCTTTTGACTACTTATTTCTTCAACTTGTTCTATTGGCTTTTTGATTAATCTCACTCTCAACCTTCCACCAGGCCAGAAGTCTGCTTTTCTCACGTACTTTTTCTTTGGTTCAGAATTATTCGATTCTGATTTCCAAGTCCTTTTCTTTCTGTTTTCACTTCCACCTTCCACGTCACTTTCCTCAGTTTCGTAGTCTGAAATTTCAATTGACTCAGGAACTTCTCTATATGGCAATTTCACTCCTTCAGGAACTTCACTTTGTCTTCCATCACTGGTACTCGGTAATTCGTTCTCCTCCTCTTCCTCAATTACCTTTAGCTTCCCAGATTTCGGATTTTTGTTCCTTACTTCAGAGCTTGTTCTCTGCCTTTCGATACTCTCCTGGTCTGAAACTTCTTTTGGTTCAGCTTCTTTGTCTTCAATATAGACAACCGAATCCTCAGTTATCTTTCCTTTTAACAGATTCTCTTCACCTTCAGAATCTATTTCAATTATTTCTAAGTCTTTTCTTGTCAGATTTCCATTTACTGGCACAGTTTCCAGATGTCGACTTTCTTGTCGATCTTCAGAATCTGGAATTACTTCACCTTCTGTTCTGTCTTCTGCTTCAGAATCAGAGTCATCTGTGGTATCACTTTCAACATCAGAATTCTCAGGAGTTGGTATTGGAATAGTATGACTTGGATGAATCCAACGCTTCAATCCTCTGCACTTTACAGCATTAGTAGTGATCAAGATTACCTGCCTAGGTTTCTGCCATCTAGGAGATAGACAATTCCTCCTCCGATGTACTTTCGTTCTGACCCAGTCTCCAGGTCTCAGATCATGTGTCAAAACTTTGTCATTTGATTGTGCTTCAGTTCCCACCTGATTAGATACAGAAGTTACCATATCAGATAACCTTTTACAGTAATCCAAAATCGCACTGTCATTTATGCTCAACAGTTTACCTACAGGTACAAAAGCTTGCCTCATAACTCTTCCCATCAAAATTTCATGAGGACTCAAACCTGTCTTTTTATCTGGTGTACTTCTTATTGACATCAAAACAAGTGGAAGAGCATCAGTCCACTTCACTCCTGTCTCTAGACACATTTTCCCAATTCTGTTTTTGATAGTTCCATTTATTTGTTCAACTACACCTGATGCCTCTGGTCTGTATGCACAGTGTATTTTCTGCTCAATACTCATAGCTTCGCAAATTAATTTCAACAGTTTGTTATCAAAATGACTTCCTCCATCACTCTCAATAGTGACTGGAAAACCGTACCTTGGGATGATTTCTCTGAGCATTAGTTTTGCTACTGTAATTGAATCACAATGTCTTGTAGGAAAAGCCTCTACCCACCTTGAGAACAAGCATACAATTACAAGTACATATTTCAAACAGTTGTGTAATGGCATTTCAATGAAATCTATTTGTAACCTGGTGAAGGGACCACCCTCTCGACCAATTATTCCTGTCCCCACCACTGATTTTCTGTTTGGATTCATTTGTTGGCATGATAAACACCTTTGACAAAAAGACTCTGCAATGGTTCTGAATTTGGTATTGAACCATGTTTCTCTAAAAAGTCTGACCATAGAATCTCTTCCTAAATGTGCAGGACCATGATATAATCTGGCCATGTCAGAAATCATGCAATTTGGTAAAACTACTCTCCCATCTTTGTAAACCCACACTCCATCTTCATCACGTTGTCTACAATCTGATCTTAACCACTGGTCTTTTTCTTCATCATCTGCTTCGTTTTGTAAATCTCTAATCTCATTCCATGTTTCTACAATAGTTGTTAGCATTAATGAATTTGAATCAGTTTCTGTACTTCTATTCCGATTGTAAGAATAATTTTTCCTTGCGCAGTACTTTGCTGTCTCGTCTGCGAAGGCATTTCCTTTGGAAATATAATCAGTCCCTCTAGTGTGTGCTGCACACTTGACTATGGCAATTTCTTTTGGCAATTGTATTGCTTCAATTAATCTTCTAATGAAAACTGCATTTTTAATTGGTGACCCTGTTGATGTCATGTATCCTCTCTGTGACCAGAGTTGTCCATAATCATGCACAACTCCGTACCCATACTGACTATCAGTAATGATGGTAACTCTTATATCTTTTGATATTTCACATGCACGAATTAAAGCAATCAATTCAGCCACTTGTGCTGAACGAACTCCTTCAAGACATGATGCCTCTTCAACATCTTCGACTGTACAAACTGAGTATGAAGCTTTCAAGACACCACCTTCGGATCTTAAGCATGAGCCATCTACAAAGTAGACAAAATCCGATTCAGGCAAAGGTCTGTCTTTGATGTCTTTTCTTGGTTTTGTGCAGAATTCCATGACATCTAAACATTCATGTTCTGTCTCAATGTCATCAACAATTTCAGAATCAGGCAGTAATGTAGAAGGATTCAGATTCAAACATCTTGAAATCGAAACATTATCTGCTCCCAGTATGATTTTCTCATACTTTGTCAATCTGCTACTTGTTAAATGTTGAGTCTTACCTCTTGTCAGTAATATTTCAACTGAATGAGGCACAAAAACTTTTACAGGAAATCCCATAATGATTCCTTCACTTTGTTCAAGACTGATACTTGTAGCTGCAACTGCTTTTAAACAACCTGGTAATGCTTTCGCAATTGGATCAAGAACTGCAGAGAAGTATGCAATAGGTTTCTTTAGGTTCCCATGTCTCTGAATTAACACAGATAATGCACATCCTTCTCTCTCACTGCAATACAGTTCAAAATCTTTCTCATAATTTGGCATACCCAAAGCAGGAGCTTGGCATAAGCTCTTTTTCAAGTTTTCAAAGGATTCCATTTCAACATCATTGAGAATAATTGGATCTTTTATATCTGATTTGGTCAGTCTTTGTAGTGGTTTCGCAATTACTGAAAATCCACTTATCCATTGTCGACAGTAACCTACCATTCCCAGGAACATTCTGACCTGTCTTTGTGTTCTTGGCTGTAACATTGCTTGAATCATTTTTATTCTCTCTATTGTTACTTGTCTTTTTCCCTTTGCAATTCTGTGACCAAGATATTTCACTTCCTGTTTGCAAAACTGTAGTTTTGCTGGGGACACTTTATGTCCTTCTTCTGCAAGGCGATTTAACAGAATTATTGTGTCTGTTACACAATTTTCTCTTGTCTTAGCAGCTATTAACAAATCATCAATATACTGCACCAACGTAGACCTACCTGGTAAGTCTAAATCTTCTAATGATCTTTTTAACAGTTCGTTAAAGATTGAAGGACTTTCTGTATAGCCCTGAGGGATTCTTGTCCATCCAAGGGTCTTACCTTGGAATCTGAAAGCAAAGATTTCATAACTGTCTGGGTGTAGAGGAACAGTAAAGAATGCATTGCAAAGGTCAATGACTGTGTACCATTCAGCATCATATGGAATCTGAAATAGAATCACTGCTGGATTTGGAACCACAGGACAACATGGAATAACAATTTGATTAACCTTTCTCAAATCTTGTACGATCCTAAATGTTCCGTTAGCCTTTTTAACTCCCATAATTGGTGAATTACAAGAGCTACTCTTCATTTCTTTCAATACACCTTGCTTGATTAATTTTTCAATTACAGGTGTAATACCTTCAATTGTCTCTGTTTTCATTTTATATTGTGGAGTGTTTGGAAATTCTATTCCCTGCTTCAATGCAATTTTAACAGGATCTACGTTTTTCATCAGACCCATCTCATTCCCAGTAAAATCCCATATTTCAGATTTCACTGTTTCTTTTAGCTCTTCAGGTAAATCTTTTTCTTCAAATGCAGGAAACAATTTTGTTTCTTCTGCTTCCATCATCATCATTGTCATTCTGTACAAACCATCTTCCTCCATTGTTTGTAATTCAACTCCTTCAGGAGAACAATATATTCTGCAATTCATTTTACATAGGATGTCTCTACCTAATAGATTTACTGGACTACTATTACAAACCACAAATCTGTGTTTGTCTCTGTAATTTCCAATTTCAACTGGTACTGGATCAGTTAAGTCTGTTTTAATTTGCTGATTACTTACTCCGACAACTTGGATGGTATCCCCAGAGAGAGGTAGGTTTTCAATTTCCACTGATCTAACAGTAGAACGGGTAGCACCAGTGTCCACTAGAAAAGTGATGTCTACATCATTAACTTTCCCGTTTACATAAGGACCAGACTGGTCAACCTCAAGAGTGGCTCCAACAACACACTCTTCCTCCTCTCTCGGGCACCGTCAGCAATAATCATCTGAATCACTGTCTTGGCTTTCTGTTAATAAAAATTGTTGTGAAGCATTTTGCATTTGAACCCTTTGCTGCTTTTGCTGTTTTTGTGGTTTTATTACCTGTTCACATCCCTGAAATCCCACGTTTGGATTATATTTTTGAACTCCCCCACAATTCGGAAAAGGTGGTTGTGGCAACTGGTCCTGACGATTATTCACCTGTTGTTGTTGCTGTTGTTGTAATTGTCGCTGAATATTAAATTCATTTAACCCCTGTTGCATCTGTAGCTGTTGCTGCACGTTAACACCATTCTGCATCTGTGGATTCAATAAGGGATTCTTTAAGTTTCTAGGAGGATGAGGACACTCGTCCCTCCAATGTCCAATTTCGCCACAATTAAAACAAGGTAATCTTTGTTTCAGCTCTTCTATTTTTGGGCTAAATTTCTTTTGGAAATTATTACCTTTAAACTTTCCTTGTATCTGGTTCGTATTTCCAGTTTGAACAAAATTAGTGTTCTTATTTCCCATGCTGGCAATCTGTTGCTCAGCTACCTTTACCTGTGCCCACATGGCTTTCTCCTTTAGCTTCTTCTGTTTTACTTCTAATTCATCGCTACAATATTTTGCTTTTCTCAGAATATCATCTATAGATAGTGCTTGCCATCCGACAATACTAGTTCTGATCATTTCTCCAATTTCAGGTTTTAGTCCATAAACAAATCTATAGATAAAATGACTCATGTCTTTCTCATCTAATTTTTCATAACCACTGTATTGTTTAAAGATTAACAGTAGCCTTTCATAAAAAGAATGAACTGATTCTTTTGTTTCCTGCTCTGTTCTTTCTATTTTAACCCAATCAACTTCTTTGGGTGGAATTTTGTTTTTCATCCAAACAATTACTTTCTCATAAAAATCCATTACAAGTGGATTTGGGGCACCTGTTTCTTTAATTCGCTCAGGTTCTGTTTTTGGCCAACTAATAGATATTTTACATTCTGTCCAAAGATCAGATGGAACAACAATGTCAAAAAATCCATCCAAATCAATCCACAGAACTTTTGACACTTTGATAAATCTATCGACTTGCCTGTACCACTCAACAGGTTTCTCTCTTAATTTTGGAAAGTCATTTGTGAATAACAGAATGTCCTGTCTCGACCATGGGACATGAACATATCCTCCACCTGCAACTTCTCTCATTGGAAATTGTTTTGACATTCTTTCTAATCTTTCATCTTCCTTTCTTTTGGTCCATTTCACTCTCCATTTGTTCAGTTCTCCTAGCTTTTTGATATAGACAATTAAATCTTTAATGTGAACTATTCTTCCCATTGAGTTCAAACTCTCAATGTCGCTTTCTGAGAAATCTAATCTATAATGTTTTGCAAAATTCTTTTGTTTACTCACATCGATTTCAAGTTCTGCAGCTAGATCCTCTAATTGATCATATTTATTTTTCGTTTTCCACTGAATACTTTTGCAAATGAATAGTAGTTCATCATCCCGATAGTAATTTAAACTATCTGGGCCAATTGTTCCAATTATTAATTCTTCTATATTTGCTTTTAATTTGGCCACATCAAGCTTTGGTGTAGTTACCCTGACTTCAGGACTTCCTACATCTGACATAGCACCCATTGGTGTTTTTGGAGATAAATCCTCATTGAAAGTTAAATCAGGCATTCTCGATCTAGAAGTGTTTAATTCTGTCAAATCTGAATAAGATTTTTCAGCAGGCTTTTGAATTTCTGTATTTAAAGGAATAGTTAATCCAGTTTTGTTTGTATTTCTTTGTTCAAATGCAGGCTGAACAGGACCTATTGTTACTGGAACTGTAACAGCTTCCATGCCTTTTGTCATTCTTTTAATTAATTCTTCTTTAGACCTTAAGTATTCATTATAATCATCATCCTCAACATTTCTTGTCTCTCTTGTATATTCTTTTGGAGGTTCCCTTGCTCTTGGAGTCATTGAAAAATGTCTACCTTCATTTCGAGCATTCTCAAATTCTGGTCTTCTAGGAGTTTCAGTGATTTCACAATTATTTGGATAAAGTTTAGGAGCTTCACTAATTGGAGGTGCACTCGGTGAAGTTTCAGTAGAAACCACCGGAGTAGACCATGATCTAGGAGATCTCAAAGGCTGATTAGGCTGTTTATTTTTAGCAGTTGTATATATTTCTTCCATAATTGCATCCTCAGATTCACTTTCCATAGATTTTCCTGTAGGAGAACCCATTACCATTTCATGAATTAAATACAATCCTTCACTCATGTTTCCCTGTCTCCACATTCGCAATCTATCTTCATGAGTTTCTCTTTTCCATGATGGATTTTTAGTAGGTCTTTTAATTCCACTAGCTTCTCTTTGTAACTGATACATCTCATCTTCCCACTCAACTAAAGCTTCAAATTGAGTTGGTCTCGGTTTTGGAACAAGAGCATTCATTTTCTCTCGTAAGTTTCTTAAAACTCTTACATTAAATGAACCATCATCAGGCCAAGCCAAAACACCATCGTTTTTAGTATAACGTTTCCAACTGTCGAACCATAAGACAGTATGATATCCATATTCACCTTCCATGTACGCTGCAGGTGTTTTATACTTATGAAGTAGTTTACCACCTCGCGTTTCGATTTTCTTGTCAGGTGAAAATAAATTCTTAAATTTCTGAAATAATGTTGTCTTTTTCTCAACATGTTTAAAATGATAACTCATTTTTAAAAGTAAAATTTAATTCACAAAATCGTTCGTAAAATATTTCCGGGATGTTTCGCAAAACAACCAATCCGTGCGCGAAATACACTAACAAGCCAATGGCAGTTGAGCTGCGTCACTTTTCAGCTCGACCAATAATTCTGGAGATTTTCCTAAGGACCAATCAGCTCACAGGCCGTCAGAGACTCAGGAGCCAATCAGAATACAGCTTGTGACGTAGGTCACCCAATCCCTGCGCGGCTCTGTGACGTACACAGCAGCTGCGGTTTCTCGTTTCTCACTCCTGGCGCTTACCCCTCCTTCACAAAATCTTTTCACAGCGCCATTTTAAGAACACTTTTCAGTGTAAATTAATTCTTAACAATGACTATAAAGACAACATCTGTTCGTTTCACTATTTAGGATAGTTTACATACATTCAAGTATCCACACTTCGGAATAGACGGCGCTATTCACACTAAGGATAATATTCAATTGTCAGTAGAGTAACCTTACCCCACCCTTCTAACACGTATAATTATGAACTCGCTTTGCTCTGAACCCACCGCGAAGTGAAAGTTCTAAGAGTTCCACTTGAACATAAAATACAATTCAAACTCGCACTTTTACACGGAAAATTCCCTAATTTCAAACACACACGAAATCCGTACAGGACTCTCACCTGTTTATAGAAATCATGCACCGTTAGCAAAATAACGACGTTATCCGTACAGGGCTCTCACCTGTTTATAGATATGAAACATGTACCCGTACAGGACTCTAACCTGTTTATAGATAATCATGCACCGACGTTAAATTTTACCCTTCACTCAAGCTCGGATATAACTAATACTCTCATCACAGTGAGTTTTATGGAAGGCGCTTTGTCCCTATTCTCATGCTGCTTTGATTTCTTAGAAATTCCTCACTATACAAGATTCAGACCTAGCCCTAAAACTGTGCTGCTCGGCGACAACACTATGGTACACGGCGATACCTCTTGTGATACTCGGCGATATCACTACAAACGAACAGATGGCTTGCGTGACTAATTTCTCGCCACACAATCTATACCGGTATAGCTTACAGATAGGCACGAAAAACGAACTTAACAAGTGTTAAAACATTAATCCTATTTGCATACCGTGACGTAATCCTTAGCAACCAACATGTTACCTTGGTTACTCCTTAGCAACCATCAATTTCTGCTACCAGATAATTGATCCAGCGGGCTATAGAAAATATATCATAAACTACGCTACCCAATTTCATAACCTATAAACAAAATTCTAAACTATACATGGACCCATTTATGAACCTGATATATTTTTGGGCCTACTGAATCAGGTGGTCAAATAAATCTATATACACATTATTTACAAACTATAAACATTTTTATACATTTGCAGAAAGAATATTGTCATTAGAATAAAACCCAATCATTTAAATGACCACTATAGGCGACGTGATCTAGCTAAAGGTAACCTATACTTCTAAATAACCAAGACCAGCTTGTTTGTCAAAAGTAAGATTTTATTTTCTAAATTATGGTATATATGTTGTAAGTCTTATATATGAAATTTATTTGCAATAAAGCAAGCATGATGGTAAGAAATAAGAAAAATACAATTTAAGCAATTGAATTAACTTCAAAGAATTATATAAAGTTTAGCATTTCTAAAACATATTTTCCTAACTGAGCTAAATAGACAGAAATTAAAGTAAAGATCTTTGAGGATTCTTACGTGCTCCACGCAAAGTCCAGCAGCACATCACCCTCATCGGAAAGTCAGAAAGCAGCAGCCAGCCCAACCCTAAGGGCATGACTTTTTATACCTTTCTACGCTAACTAAATTAGCAAAGGAAAGTTTTCAGAATTACTCGACGTCCCATTGGCTGAGAGTGACAAGTGACATGTCACCCGATTCTTAAAAAGTTCCACAAAATCATGTCTTACAAAGACCATTGTCTCTTCCACGTGAAGCCAGAGGCTTCCTGCGATTGCAACTTTGTTTTAAGTCATCCTCGCAGCTTCCATAGTCTTACGGTGCAACTTCCGCGGATGCCAAGTTAAGGACTGACAAAAAGTTCACTTTCGACCTTGGCCATGTCCGACAGAATGATGTCAGCTCATCAGTTTTTGCTTTGTGAATGCAGCTTCAATAAACGTTTTAATTCAGAATGGGCGTCTCGTGACTTTCTGCAGAAATATGAATTAGCTCTTATTGTGCGGCTCAAATAGTTAGGCCTCAAAAGCAGGCAACTTATGATTTCTAGTATAAAACAAACACAAGAAAAGTATTAATGTAAGAAATAAAGTATATTCTGTATCCACCCCATGGTTTACTAAATAATTAACCCACCCGATTAATCAAAATGTTACCTAGCCATTGCAAACAAATAAAGCAGCGTTTATATTTACCAGTCTCCGTTTTTCTATGAGACCCATATGCACCTAGAATAGTAGAAATGACATCACACAGACAAGAAAAAGCAAAACAAGCACATGCTTATTTTAAATATGCAGCAGTTAATAATGACAAAAACGAAAACAATAAATTATTTTATTATTTTGCACGAACAAAAAGATGCAACATTTATGCACGTTTATGAGCACACATGTTAGTCCCCCCACGTGTAAAGTTTAATCTAGGTTGTATTAGCACAACATATCACAAATCATTAATAATTTTATTCATGTTATGGAAATGTGACTTTGCGAGTTTAAACAAAATTTTGTTTTCTATCTCGCTCCATCACTGTCTCGCAGTGCAGTGCTTAATTTGTAAAAGAATAAGTGCTGGGACCCAACGTTTTCCTCAGAGGCCCGTGAATGGCGATATCGAATCTCAGTGTTGCTGAATACTACAGCTGCTTAGTCTTGATCTCACCTCATGCCTCTTTCATTCTTTCATCACAAACTCTCTAGCTCTTTATCTCATGCTTGCAGGTTCTTTTTAGGACTTGCCTTGTACACAGCATGTACTGTCAGTTGTTAGGGGTCGCATGAGACAACACATTCGCTGGAGCTTGTGAGACATTTTGTTGACTGATAGGGAGTCCAAAGCCAGTCCTTGCTTACCATTTGTTGGCTTTATTGTCACGCTATTTTGCAGGCTCCTGATTGGTCACTGCATGCCGGGTTCACTTTCTGTTCGTTTCTCCTTTCATGGAGCATAGACCAAGTATTGATTGCTTTTATTTGATTCATTTCCTTCGGTTACTCATGCTGAGATTAAGGTACTTTTCATTACATTCTTCCCAAATCGTCAATGTTGTTGCTTGTTCCCCATTCCCCATCATTATCCACCGTTGTTGCTGCCCCTCCCGCACCCTAGCTTGCCCATTAAAGGCTTGTCCGTTGTGGGCTGCACAGTTTTTGTTACTTCCCACCATATCACTCACCTCCCATTGTTGCTTACCTCATGACACTCACCTCCAACACTGCCACTCCTTTCTCATCCGTTGTTGCTTGCCCTGTTCCAGACACTCCCTCCCACCCACTGTTTCTTGTCCCATCCCATAAGCACCACTTTTGCCACACAAAAAATAAATTAACAAAGACAAATAGCTCTCATGTGGCTTCATCAATGTGTTTTTATCCATGTTGTACAGCAGCATCAGTGCTGTGTAGCATGGATGAAAGTAAAAAACAAAAAGCACAATGATGACATCATACTACCTTTTTCCTCAACTTTAAGCCTTGCTGCACAGCACTCGTTCTGTGATTCGCCTTCTCCCCTTCCTGGTAAGTTTTTTATTTTATGGGGGTGAGTGCGCATTTAACTTTGGATTTCTACAATATTTTTAATTCTTCCTTTTTCCTAACTAGTATTTTCAGTGTCTCGGTCTGTGGTAAATTATTTTAAGTCTGTGTAAACGGCTCTCCATCTCATTCCAGTCAGGTCTGTACTTCTGTGGCTTTGCTCTTAATGAGGATTGAGACTCTCATCACGATGCACTTGACATATGTTTTCCCCTGCTGCTCGTGGAGTTTCTGCTACGGAGACTAATCCCTTGTAATTTTGTAGATAAACCTCTAGAAAGATGCTTTGTTGCTTTTTTTGTCTTTGGGTAAATCATTGGTGCCCTAGTCAGTTCTACATCTAGTTATAATCTTGTTAAGTTATGGTCTGATACTCAGTGCTCCTGCCACAATATAAAGCGATGAGATGTGTATACAGCACACACTGTCCTTTCTCTTGCATGTAAGCTGACACCCTAGCTATCTGTAGTCGATCCTGTGAGCAAGCTGTGTCTTCTTTCTAAATGGAAGGAGTTCCGAATACACATCAGCCCATCGGTGTGCTGGCGGATGCCCAATTCCTCACTCCATTCATGTTGATGCATTGCCAATTGTCTAACAACTGTCTGGGATACTGTTAGAACTGGGGATCTCTAGTTGGCAATGGCTTGCACCTTTGTCCAAATAGGGACCCCTGCTTTTATTCAGAGTAAGGGGGCGACACTCCTAAAATAACCCCTGCTCAACCCTGTGGTTGCTTGGCACGAGCAGGAAGGCTTATCTCAGAGAAAGCATTTGTGAGCACATACAGTAATACAGTGAAAACACTACAGATAGACACAATACAGGTTTTATAAAAATAAGTATGCTTTATATAGACTTAACAGAAGATCCAAAGGACAAAAATCCATAATACAGTATTAAGAAAATGACTTTAAGATTGTAGAAATAACTCAGTTCACTTTAGATGGTAAATGCAACACGTTTCTCACAAAGTACCTTTGGATGCATCACGCAAGATAAACAAAAGGTTCGCAGGGAGAGCAATGCATTGGTTTCTTGCTTTGGGGGAGGCGATGGGTCAGTTCCTCAGTGCTTGCGCAAAGTAGGCGATACGTCTGTTCCTTACCGGAGAGGAGGAGATGCCACGATCTTGTGGTGCGTCCCGGTTACGAGGCAACAAGATGGCACCTCAATGCGATGCGACGATCCGGAGTGATGCGAGAAGATGGCGCCCTTGATGCGATGCGACGATGTGAAGATGATGCGTGCACGCCCGGCGGCCGCACGGTGTCTCTGTAACTTTAGAGCCACGACAGGCCCTGCGACACGTTTCTCCGGTGATGTGCCGGTGACCCTTGCGGTGGTGACATGCTTCTCCGGGGATGTGGCAACCAACAGCTGCGGCGGAGACTCGCTTCTCCAGTGATGTGATGGCGACCCTTGCGGCGGCGACACACTTCTTCTCATTGAGTCGTGCTTCCAGCTCTCAACAACACGCAGGCTTTTGCAGACAGAATTCCCAGTAAGGAAATTCAGGAGGGAGCTGGTGGTGAAGTATTGTATCCCTGAGACTTCAATAGGAGACAAGCACAGTTCAAGCCCTTGGAGATTCTTCTTCAATAAGATGAAAGTCGCAAATAAAAAGTCTTTCTGCTTTCCTTGGCAATAAAGAAACCACTAAAGGCCAACCCCAGAAAGCAACACAGTGGCACAGTGGAAGTCAAAAACTCCTGCAGATTCTCTGGTTCTTCTCCTTGGCAAAAAGTCTGTCTTGATGTCTAGAAGGGATCTAAAGTTCTGGGGTCTGGGCCCCCTTTTTATACACACAAATCCTTAGTCTCTGAAGGCAGAGAGTGTCTGTACCTAGTCCAAACCAGTTCTGGGTGCATTCTGCCAGTACACAACTTCTTCCTTTGTCAGTGAGGGCCAGGGTCATTAGACGCACCACAGGAGGTGGAGCCAGCATTATGGAAGGCAGGCACAGCCCTATTCAGGCCCAGGTGCTACTCCTCCCACCACTCCCAATGCAGATAGGTCTCTTCAGCCTAGTGCTGACTCACCCTACCTCCTGGAGCCCCCTCAGCCCCTGTCACTAACAAACCAGACATGCAATACACAACCTAGCAGCTACAGGCTGGATGGTTAGGCAAGAAAATATGTACTTTCTAAAATGGGTATTTTGAAACACGGAAGGTTAAAACCAACTTCACTAAAAGATGTATTTTATCATTCTGAGTTCAGGCATACTAAATTCGTTTTTCTACCATGCCCCCAGGGTCAGTTCGGATTATAAGATGGTATAATCAAACTGCCCATTCTGGACTATGGGGACAGGTAGCCTTACAATAGTGAAAAACGAAATTGGCTGTAATTCACTATTAGGACATGCCACACACATCAGGGCATATCCTACCTTTCACATACAATGCACCCTGGCCTAGGGCCTACCTTAGGGGTGGCTAATATGTAGGAAAATGGAAGGTTTAGGGACTTACCAAGTCGACATGGCAGTACTAGACTGCACACAGGCTCTGCAATGGCAGGCCTGAGACACATTTTACAAGCTGCTTCTGTGGGTGGCACAATCAGTGCTGCAAGCCCACTAGCAGCATTTGATTTACAGGCCCTGGGCACACATGGTGCACTGTACTAGGGTCTGACAAGTAAATCAAACAAGCCAATCATGGAGTCACTAATCCATGACATCAATTTAACAAGGGGGGGCGGCACTTGCACTGTGGCACTGAATAGCAGTGGCACAGTGCCCAAAGCAGCTAAAACCAGCAAAACATATTAAAAACGTAGTAGTCAACAGCAAAAAATAGAAGGGAGACTTACGCCAATGACTTACAGGCCCTGGGCACACATAGTGCACTGTTCTAGGGTCTGCCAAGTAAATCAAAATAAGCCAATCATGGAGTCACTAAACCATTACATCAATTTAACATTGGGAGCACTTGCGCTGTGGCACTGAATAGCAGTGGCACAGTGTCCAAAGCATCTAAAACCAGCAAAACATATTAAAAACAGAGGAGACAACAGCAAAATATAGAAGGGAGACTCACGCCAATGGTACCAGGTCTTACAGATACTGTGCTCGATAACACCCGCCTGCTCCCAGGACCTAGTGAGAAAGTACACTTCCTGGTGTTTGGATCCTTATGACTGGCTGGAGCAGGATTGCACCCACATCTTTGCCACGGTAGATGCATCCACTTCCACGATTAGATCATGTGCTGCATTCTTGATTCCCTTTATTTATCCTTATGTTGCCGTTCTAGACACCACAAAGGCAGTTTTCCATTCATTGTTAACACACATGGACATTTAAGGCCTTGGGGCTTCTAGATATCACATCTAACTTTCTGTTTAAGTTACATCACTGTAATAATTTGTATGCACAAGATCAGCTAAGACCCATGTCACTCATCGAACATTTAACTGTGTGTTATATGCTTATTGTATTAATCAGTCATGATTTCCAGTAGGCCTTCTAGACTGATGACAATTCCTCTACATAGAATTCTGTTTATAAATCCAAAGGGCAAACACTGTAGAGCACAGGCAGTCCACTTCATAGGAGGTCCATCACTGAGTCCCATTGCAAGTTAGGGAAACATTCATAAGAAGCACATTACACAGACCAAGAAATGCATTCAGGTTGCAGACCAGCAGACTCGGCCACAGTAAAGATAATTTGCAAGTCATGAGTTAATACTGGGTACAGAATCAGCTTAATGTGTCTAATCGAATATGTTAACTCCCTAACCTGATAAGTGGTACAGGATAGGCAGCGTTCCCAAGGAAGAATGCAGAGATAACCAAGTGCCTGCATGTGTTGTGGAGGTGCAGCGTCCCTGTGGCAGGTAGTGTTACATTTAAAGCCCATGTGTGTCCAGCAATACCTGGGGCTCACAGAGAGGCGACAAGACATTGGCCTGCTTGTGTCCTCAAGCAGCGGTTCGCTGGTGACTTATTCCTAGTGCAGTAGAGCTTGAGCATTGGGAAGTGCTTCCCGTAATGTACCCATTATAGGTTTTTATAACTGCTTACAGCAAAACGAAGGTTCTTAATTCTCACTGAGAATGTACTGCACATTCCGCCAGCACATCGTGTTTCAATACTAATTGGACAGGAGGAAAGAGACCTGTCGAGCATCAGCAGAGCACCACCCCCTCATCAGTGCAGCACCACCTCAGCACCATCACAGCACCACATCAGCACAGCACAATGTCAGCATTAGCACAGCACCACCTCAGCACCAGCGCAGCACCACCTCATCAGCACAGCACCACCTACGCATCAGTGCACCACCACCAGCGCAGCCCCACCTCAGCACCTGCACAGCTCCAACTCAGGACCACTTCAGCATCAGCTCAGCACCTCAGAACAGCACCAACTCAGCATCACTCACCACCAGCTCAGCACCACCTGAGCACCGGTGCAGCACCCCACCTCAGCAGGAATCAGCACCACCACAGTATGACTCAGCACCAGCTCAGTATCACTCAACATCACCCAAGCATCAGCATAGCATCATACCAGCATTCACACAGCATCACCTTATCATCAGTGCACGACCAACAGTGCAGCACCAACTCAGCATGAGCACAGCACCACCTCCACATCAGTGCGCCACCGCCAGACCAGCCCCACCTCAGCACCAGCACAGCCCCACTTCAGCAGCAGTTCAGCACCAGCGCAGCACCACTTCAGCATTAGCGCAGCACCAACTCAGCATGACCTCAGAACCAACTCAGCATCACTCAGCACCACTTGAGTACCAGCTCAGCATGACCACCTCAGCATGACACAGCATCACCTCGGCATCACTCAGCACCCCAACAGCAACACTCTCACCACTTCAGTATCAGCACAGAACCATATCAGCTTCAGCACAGCACCCCCTCATCAGTGCACCATCACCAGTGCAGCAGCAACTCCGCATCAGCGAGGCACCACCTAAGCACCAACGCAGCACCACCTGCTCTCACCCATCTATTCCACATGTCACAAATTTCCACGGCACAAATACACTACACACCGTACAATTCCACCCCACACAATTCCACAACTAACAATTCCAATTCAACCCACATAATTCCACTCCAAACCACAGACATCCACTCCATTCCTAAACAAATAACCAAAACACATAGATAAAAGACCTTGTCATTTGCATTGCCAATAGCTCTAACTCTCACAAATGCGAGACCTATTACACCTCAAATGCATGTTTTATATGTGGTTTGTAGATAGTCGACAATGTGTTCCTGCAGTATTGGATCTGATCTGATTATATTCTAATTCTTTTAAAAATATTTCATATTTGATTGTATTTCTTCCTATTATTCTGATTCATTCTTGATCCTTTTGAGGTTCATAATGTTTATCCATTACAGGACTATTTTGATATCGGCTTTGTATGTTTATTGGCATTTTTAAATATATTGGCAGGATATTCTTTTTCTTTGCGTAGTCACAATATTTTTGTTTGTTCCTCTTGGAACTTCTCTTGTATGCTTTAAATGAATTTTGCACTAACTAGTTTCCCATAAGTGATACTCATCTGTAAACTTTTTGTTTGGAAGCTATTCACTTGTAGACCGTATTCCGTGCAACTTCTTTTCTGTAGATGAACATCCTTATTACTCCCTCTTGTACTTCTAATCTAAGAAATAGGTATTTAGCAAGTTTCACGTCCGTGTTGTGAGTACAATTCGGCTGTTTGTAGAGGTGGTTGGCAGCAGCAACCACCTCAGTGCAGGCTGCTGCAGATCTCCTTTGACTACAGTGCCTGGGGTTTGGCCAGGCTCAGACCCAACCCCTTTGAGCAGCAAACCCTGGCTGCACAGGACCTTTGGCTGTGCACAGCAGATGTTGACCACAGACGACAAATCGTGGTTGTAGCATCTAGGGTTCTCCTCACGACTAGGCTGTAGTAGTCTCGTAGAGGATGAACGTCTCAACCAAAAGAAACTAATACGGAGTAGACAAGGCATTTTTGCAATAGGAAGACAGAAGGCTTTGGACCCTTGTGGATCTCTTATCTGGGAATGATTTCCCCGTTTGATATTGCGATGAACTGAAGGTCGAATTCGTATCAAAATTGCAAGTATTGGAGAAAAGAGCTCACTAGTGTTCTTAGTCCTGAGTAGAACCCTAAAAGACATTCAGAAGGGTTTGAAACTTGTCGACTGCTTTCTTTCCACCAAACAAGTGTACTAGATATGCAGCACCTCTGAAGCTCATTACCAACTGAATTTACAAAGATTTGTGATTTTTTTCTTTGAGCTCAGTAGGGACACTGTTTGGTTGTAGCCCTAGAGAGGAATACATTGAATTGTTGTGCCACAATGCAAGTTCCAAGGGCATTTTTTGTTTCTAAAGAAGATTTCATTGAAACAGAACCTGAGCTTTAAAGTGGTTTTGTAATGTCTGTATGCAATGTGATATTTGTTTTGTGTAATGTCTATGTGATTTTCTTTTTGTTGTAAATATTGTGTCAGTAATGTCCCTGTGTATTAAAAAGTTCTACATGTTGTTTTTCCAAGTTTAATAATAATAAATCAAAAAAAGGTCTCTTCTTTGCCAAAAACAAAAAAAGTAAAATATGAATAAATTGATTTATGGTCATGACAATTGAGGTGTGTGATAATAGTATGTGAATGAAATGAAGAATTGATATTTGATGTTATAGAAGACCCAGCCTTACTGATTATGGGTTTTGTAGCTTAGCTATTAACAGCAGGGGTTTGTCAAAGGCCTTGGTCTAAGGTCGCGCCCTTCAACCAAGCCACCACAGGGTGCAAACCTGCTACTGGGTGATAATGCGGGAAGCCAACTCTTGCTATGCATATTCTTGGGCTGTGTACCACAGGTCTTTCCACCTCATTTTTTAAATGGAAAAATGGGATCAGTCCGATCCATTTTGCTGCCCCATGCTGCAGTGGTCTTTCCTGCTGGGTTTAGCTTACAGCCAGGCCCAGTGACCATCCTGCTGCAGGCTGCCAACCTCTGCTATGTATGTCCTTTGGCAGTGCGCACCAGGTTTTTTTTTAACCAAATTCTTTTAATGGAAACAATTTTTTCCAATATTTTCTCATTTTTGTTTTAGCGACAATTTGCAGTTTTATTGAAAACAAATTGAATCTTTTCTTTTGTTGCTCACCAAATTGCAGTCACAAATTGTGATTGTAATTAAACGCACAATTTTATTGACCTGAACATGCTTTTTTAAATATTTGTCCTCAATTTGTCTAAATCTGTAGGTATCCCTTAGCACTCTCCTGGGATCAGGCACATCGCATGGTATCCCCATGTCTGTGGAAATGTATGTCCACTGCGCGAAAATCACATTAAAAAACCATTCATGATCTTGGATAAAAAATCCCCTTCAACAGCTTATCATATTTGATAAAAATTCAAATGTGATAGAAAAGATACGTGATTTTATGAATTGCAATTTTAAAAGGCAAAGATTTATATACGTTTTAACTCTTTCAAACCCACCTAGCAGCACTTTTGATTTAGTTTACACTTTTGAATAAGTTTGCTACTTTTCGGTATTGACAAACTGCACTTTTGTAGAAACTTACAATTTTGTACTAAGTCCAGCACCACACTTAACCAAACACTGGCCATGGCAAAATATATAAAAATAATACATATTTTTTAAATAATTTATGCAATATTGTTGCATAATTAAATTAATATGTACCATGTATATATATCTATATAATTATATGTATTTATATTTTAAATATTTAAACTATTAAACTAATTTAATTTAATTTACAACATTTCTTTATATACTTCCATTATTTTCTTTGGAATGGTGTTGCAGTACAGTGGTTGAACATTTGTTTGTTGGACTCACTGCAAAATCATGTTACTACAAAAATGCAGTTTGTGAATACCGGAATGTAGTAGACTTATTCAAAAGTGCCGTTTGTGAATCAGGTCCTTATATCTTTCTAAGTAAAGTTCTACTTTGATGGCAGGTTTGGGATAAATACATTCAGTAGTGTGTGCTGTAAGCAGTAACATTTCCAATGGAAGCTAAAATGGGAAAATGCTATTTTTTTTGACCCCTTACATTTTCCTTCAGCCTATAGGGATGTTGACGAAAATTGGTATGCTAAACCTTAGCTGATTACCCCAGAGCAAATGTCAACTTCAGTCTAAATCCGTCCATGGGAGTCAAAAGTTATCAGCAAACCAAAACATCTTTTCAATGGAAAGTGAGTCCAAACTCTATCTATCTATCTATCTATCTATCTATCTATCTATCTATCTATCTATCTATCTATCTATCTATCTATCTATCTATCTATCTATCTATCTATCTATCTATCTATCTATCATCTATCTATCTGTCTACATACAGTGTGCAACAGTCAAACTCCAGTTTATCCCTCCAGTGCTAACTGTCATGAGAAAAAACCCGATTTACTTTCTCACAGATTGCATGTTACAATTACAATAGCCATCTTCATCTTCAGTGTGCTTTTATTTACTCGACAAACTAAACCACTCATTTCATGATTTTGGTTAAATGCCTCTTGTCAGAAGAAATTCTCATGAAAAACATGCCATGGCATAAAGCATAATGCCAAGCTAGAAAATCATATATGTTACATTCTCCGAAGTATCTTGAATGTACAGCGGTAGTTATTGAAATCTAAAACAAAATTATATATGATAAAATAAACTTGGATATAAAATAGGGTGGCTCTTAAAAAGCCTTTTGTTTTTGCAAAATATATTTATATATGTTTGTCAATCCAAGGTTTTAGGTTTAAAATATAGTTTCCATAGGTGCCACTCTCTACGCCACTCCACTCTATCCCCCTCCACTCGAAAACACTCAACGATATGTCACTCTCTGGCATTCCACTTCACTCTACGCCACTCCACTCTACTCTACAACATGTGACTCCACTCTACGGACACTACTCCAATGTACGAGATACTACTCCACTCTTTGACAACCGACTCCACGCCACTCCACCCTGCGCCCCTCCACTCTTATGACACTGTTCGACACTCCACTCGACTCCACTCTATGCCAATCTACTCCACTTCATTCAACAACACGCTATTCCACTCTAACACTCCATTCCACTTCACTCTATGCCACCCCACGCCACTCCACTGTATGACACGCCACTCCACTCTACCATATGCCACTCCACACCATGACATGCCACTCTATGACACTCCACTCCCTTTCTACTGTTTGCAACTCACTCTGCAACATTCTACTCCACTCTATGCCAACCTACTCCACTGTATGACATGCCACCCCACCGCACTCTACAACATGCCACTTCCCTCTACCACATGCCACTCTGTGACACGCCACTCTACGAAACTCCATTACACTCTATGACACTCCACAGCACCCCACTGTACGACACGCCAATCCACTCTGTGACACACCACTCCACTCTGTGACACGCCACTTGACTCTACGACATTCCACTCCACTCCACTCCACATTATGCCCCTCCACTCAAAGGTACTCTGTGACACTCCACTCAACTGTATGACATGCCGCTCTACTTTACCCTACTCCGTGCTTTTCCATTCTATGATTGCCACTTGGATGAACACCAACGCCTTGAAGCTAAATGGCGACAAGACTGAGATGATGTTAATGGGCAAGAACCAGCAACTTTGGGCCCTCATCACTGGCCGGCCATGTTGGGCACTGCACCTATCCCCCCCAATAGAGTAAAGAACCTTGTTTTTTTGCTGGACTCTACTCTTTCTATAAAGACCCAAATCACCAAAGTGGCTTCTACGTGCTTTGCAACCCTAAAATAGCTTAAGAAGATACTATGGCTCCCTCCATTCTTGGCTCAACGAACTGTCGTCCAGGCCTCGAAACTCGCCAGGATCAACTATGGCAAAATTATATGCCATGGGGCTGACAAGGCATCACTAAGATGCTTACAGGTGGTTCAGAATTCCACAACTAGGCTCCTGTTCCACCTTCCAAAAAGTCTTCCACTTTGGGGCCTCTTCTGCAACTTCATTCTCTCCCTATGACCAAGCGTATTGATTTCAACGCACTATGCTTTATGCATAAGATCCACTCTCGCTCGTGACCTCTGTACTTGCAAAAACTGGCACGCCCTTAATACCCAGGTCGCACCCTGCGATCTAGCAGTGGCTTCCTGTTCACTGTTCTGCAGGTTAGGTCAGCTCATATGGGGCAGGCGATCTTTCTCTTTTCTTAGTCCCAAACTATGGAACACTCTTCCAGCCTCTGTTAGATGCTCTATCTCCCTATTCACCTTTCACAAGGAACTAAAGACTTGGCTGTTTAGCTCCAACTAGACTGATTTACTGGTTCTCTAAGTGCTGGAAAGCCCTGTTAGGGTAGCCATGCGCTATATAAGAACTTTATAATAATGACACTCTAATCCATCTGTACACCACTCTATGCCACTTTACGACACTCTGGTCCACTGTATACCTCTCTACAACACTCTACTCCACTCTATGCCACTCTAAGCAACTCCATCTATGCTACTCAATACCACTTTACTATATGACACACTACCCCACTATACTCCGCTGCTCCACTAAACACCACTCCACTCTATGCCACGGTGTGCCACTCCATGACACTTTATGTCACTCCACTCTACAATACTCGACTGTACGACTCTGCACTGTACGACACTCCACTCAATGACACTCAACTCTGTCAATCCACTCTATGCCACTCCACTCTAAGCCACAACACTCTACGTCACAACACCCTACACCACTCTACTCAACTCTATGCCATTCCACTCTACAACACTCCACTTGAAAAGACTCCACTGTAAACATGACCAAACAACAAAAAAAGACTTAGCAGAAAACAGGAGGACAACAAAGGGAAAGAAAAACTAAGCTGCTGCAGGATGACACTGGCGAGCCATGACAAGCTTCCGTTGGTTAGTCAGATCTCTCTCGCCTGCAACAATTACGGTATGGCACAGGAGACAGTATGTGGTAGTGCTGGAATACTCCTCTATAATTTGTCTACTCTGCTTCCACAGATCTACTAGAACTGTGGTATCAGGAGCTGGCACTGATACAGGGACAGATGCACCAGGTGGTGGTGGAGGTATTGATGAAGCTGAAGAAGTCGAAGGTGCTTCTGGAGGGAAAGATGCAGCAGGTGGTGGTAGAGGTACTGATGATGCAGAGGAAGTTAAAGGTGTTGCAGTAGCCAAAGAAGTAGCCACTGCCAATGTCCCTTCTTTAGCCTCTTCCAACTCCTTCTGATGCCTTCTTTCGACCTGTGCCAACCTGGTTGATTGGATTGCCTGCAGGTGTTTCCTCATCCACGCCCTAATAAATGATTACTATTTGATGTTCTCATAGGAAATGACATTGTTACAGAGGTTGCGGATTACCAGTTTGGAATTCAGCTTTTTCCCTCATGGTGGCATTGAGAAAAACTCCCAGACAATCGAATCCTTCCTTTTCTTCCTCCACTCCACCTCCTACTCCTTATCTTGCATTCTCTGCTCCACCTCTTCTTTCTCTTCTTCCAGCAGGGCGGGATTTTCTTGTTGACCCATTGCAGTTCTGCAAAACCTCAAAGGTGTCTTCTGAAGCCAAGATTTTATCTGTTGGAAAGACAACAACCTTCACCTTTGAAGATCTCAATTAAAATGGGGAAAAGGGATGTACATTTCCTATTAACTACAATGGACAGAGTTCTAAGCCAATGAAATACTGTTCAACAAAAGCAACATACCACTGTAGTATCTCAACACTGTCGCCATACCTGTATAGTTCACAATCACAACCTATAGTTTGAATATTAACACATATATGATTAAAAAAACATACCTAGCCATCAACCCTAAATCTATAATTTAAATGCAATATAATAATTTGGTGTAAATTGCTTTTAAAACATTTACAAAGGTACCTCAAAAGTACTCTGGTACCAAAAAATAAAACAAAAATATTTATTACCATAATTGAGAACTTCATATGGTTAAAAACAAAAATAAAAATAAATATTATATGAAAAAAACAAAGGAATCCCGAAAAGTTATTGGTAAGACACCTTCATTGATTATTTCTATAGAAAAACAACTGCAACTTCACAAATCTTAAAAATAACTATATTATAGTTAAAGCAGTCTAGTTATAACCTAATTTACGCCCAACCTAAAATTACTATAAATCATGCACCTCCATACAGAGTGTTACGACTCGCTATCCAGACTAAATTACCTATAACTCATGCCTTACACCTGCACCTCTTATATCCTACTACATCACTTTGATCATGTTTCAACATAGCATCGATAAGAACACTTGTGAATTCTGAAATAGCATAATTTATGTGACGACTGTGCATGGGAGAGGGCTGTGGTGTAGTTCATTTATCATGTTGCTTTTAGATTACTGATTGTGGAAAGACTGTCGTGACAGATACATTATTTGTGGGGGGTTTGGCCTAAGTGGAAATAGCCCATTCAGGGCGGGATACCATTAATGTGGAGTTTTCATACATAGAACATGTGAGAAGGTGGTCAGTCTAACATGTGGCCAGGATAGGTGCAATTTCCAGGACTTTCCCTCAAATACATCTGGCCCCTCTCCCTGTACATTGAATATTCAATCCACGGCAATTGTGATGATTTGCTAAACATGTTGCTTTCTAGTAGATATTTCGAAGAAACAGGATTACCCTTGTCGATATCTTATGGATGGGCGAGTCGGTGGGAGTCGAAGGAGCCAATTCAGGGCGTTATATAATGCATACAAATCCCACAAAAATGGTGGCATTGCGATGCAGTACAATGCAGGATAATGTGTTCCCATATTGTCATTGAGGGCATTGGATTTTAAGAATGACTGTCATTATCAAGTAATATGCACATAATATCATGTGGAAATAGGTCATAGTTTTGACTCTGGCTACACATTATGATGCATTAACGTTTTAATGTACATACAATGATACACAATGATACAAATATATGTTCATGCTTGCTGTTATTGGTTAGATAACAGTGTTTTATGATGTTGAGGTGGCCACCTCAGAAACTGAATTGGAGATCCCATAATTATTTTCTATCATTTAGGTTTGATTCCATGCCTTTCTGTGGGTTCGTGCATATATATATATTTATATTATTCCAATCCTGATATCCATAAAGAACAGGCGCTGACTCCGTTGGAAATGTTGTCATAGAAAGATTCTTTATTCCAGAAAAATTACCTCGACGCGTTTCTCACATATATATATATATATATATATATATATATATATATATATATATATGTGTGTGTGTGTGTGTTTATATATATATATATATACATATATGTGTATATATATATATATATATATATATATATATATATATATATATATGAACAAACAAGGGATGCCCTTGAGGAGATGTCACTCCTGGAAGAGTTACCACACTTGCACCCACGGCAGCGGCAGTCCTGCTGCCCTTCTCACTTACCTCCTGAATATCGCCAGACGCGTTTCAAGCAGTAAGCCCTTGTTCACTGGCATTCACAGAGACACGGAGGCGGCAGCTGCGTTCAGAACTCCATTTAATTAATAACACAGTCCCGCACCTGTGGGCGTTGACAAGCAGAGCATTCTGGTATTTGCAGTTCATTACTTATCAAGACCTGAGTTGCTGAAAAAGACACCCCAGTGGGTATTGCCACCTTCGTTCCAAATTTGAAAGCAATCATGGTACAGCTGAACTGTCCGCCAATACAATCCGTAGGTGAGGCCCCCTCCACTCCACAAGGTGCCTGCAGTCGCAAGCACCAGGATCCACTGCTGACAGCGGCGGGACACCTCCGCGACCGGGCCGGCCGCCAATTATGAACAAACAAGGGATGCCCTTGAGGAGATGTCACTCCTGGAAGAGTTACCGCACTTGCACCCACGGCAGCGGCAGTCCTGCTGCCCTTCTCACTTCCCTCCTGAATATCGCCAGACGCGTTTCAAGCAGTAAGCCCTTGTTCACTGGCATTCACAGAGACATGGAGGCGGCAGCTGCGTTCAGAACTCCATTTAATTAATAACACAGTCCCGCCCCTGTGGGCGTTGACAAGCAGAGCATTCTGGTATTTGCAGTTCATTACTTATCAAGACCTGAGTTGCTGAAAAAGACACCCCAGTGGGTATTGCCACCTTCGTTCCAAATTTGAAAGCAATCATGGTACAGCTGAACTGTCCGCCAATACAATCCGTAGGTGAGGCCCCCTCCACTCCACAAGGTGCCTGCAGTCGCAAGCACCAGGATCCGCTGCTGACAGCGGCGGGACACCTCCGCGACCGGGCCGGCCGCCAATTATGAACAAACAAGGGATGCCCTTGAGGAGATGTCACTCCTGGAAGAGTTACCGCACTTGCACCCACGGCAGCGGCAGTCCTGCTGCCCTTCTCACTTCCCTCCTGAATATCGCCAGACGCGTTTCAAGCAGTAAGCCCTTGTTCACTGGCATTCACAGAGACACGGAGGCGGCAGCTGCGTTCAGAACTCCATTTAATTAATAACACAGTCCCGCCCCTGTGGGCGTTGACAAGCAGAGCATTCTGGTATTTGCAGTTCATTACTTATCAAGACCTGAGTTGCTGAAAAAGACACCCCAGTGGGTATTGCCACCTTCGTTCCAAATTTGAAAGCAATCATGGTACTGCTGAACTGTCCGCCAATACAATCCGTAGGTGAGGCCCCCTCCACTCCACAAGGTGCCTGCAGTCGCAAGCACCAGGATCCGCTGCTGACAGCAGCGGGACACCTCCGCGACCGGGCCGGCCACCAATTATGAACAAACAAGGGATGCCCTTGAGGAGATGTCACTCCTGGAAGAGTTACCGCACTTTCACCCACGGCAGCGGCAGTCCTGCTGCCCTTCTCACTTCCCTCCTGAATATCGCCAGACGCGTTTCAAGCAGTAAGCCCTTGTTCACTGGCATTCACAGAGACACGGAGACGGCAGCTGCGTTCAGAACTCCATTTAATTAATAACACAGTCCCGCCCCTGTGGGCGTTGACAAGCAGAGCATTCTGGTATTTGCAGTTCATTACTTATCAAGACCTGAGTTGCTGAAAAAGACACCCCAGTGGGTATTGCCACCTTCGTTCCAAATTTGAAAGCAATCATGGTACAGCTGAACTGTCCGCCAATACAATCCGTAGGTGAGGCCCCCTCCACTCCACAAGGTGCCTGCAGTCGCAAGCACCAGGATCCGCTGCTGACAGCGGCGGGACACCTCCGCGACCGGGCCGGCCGCCAATTATGAACAAACAAGGGATGCCCTTGAGGAGATGTTACTCCTGGAAGAGTGACCGCACTTGCACCCACGGCAGCGGCAGTCCTGCTGCCCTTCTCACTTCCCTCCTGAATATCGCCAGACGCGTTTCAAGCAGTAAGCCCTTGTTCACTGGCATTCACAGAGACACGGAGGCGGCAGCTGCGTTCAGAACTCCATTTAATACATAACACAGTCCCGCCCCTGTGGGCGTTGACAAGCAGAGCATTATGGTATTTGCAGTTCATTACTTATCAAGACCTGAGTTGCTGAAAAAGACACCCCAGTGTCTTCTGTGCATCCTATATATTTTTGTGGCTTGAAATATATTGGCAGTACGACCAATGCAGTGAAGTTGAGAATTTTAGAGCACATGCGTGCCATTGCCAATAAAGATGAATCCTATCCTGTAGCCAGGCATTTTGATAGGATGCACAGAAGTAACAGGGATCTGTTATCATATGTATGCCTTGACAGTGTACCGGCCAATATCAGAGGAGGTGACTGCCTTTTAAAACTTAGACGGCTGGAATCCAGGTATATAATTGATTTACAAAGCAAAAATCCTAACTGCCTCAACATGCACGAGGAGTTATCAGTACATTTGCGCTGAGGACTGTTGAAACTGCTTTCTTGAGACACTTATAGAATATTATACACAATTACTGTACCATTGAGCTCTTTCCCTGTATTTATTAATTTTGTATTTATTCATTCTGCTGACATGTTGATTTTATGAATACTATGTATGACAAACACTTTTATATGAATTGGTGTCATTCTGATTGACAGATGAGCATCCTATGTATTTGAAGCTGTCAACACAGATATGCCCATCCAGGGCGATATTAGAACTTGAGTGCGGTTATATGGGCAATAGTAGCAGCAGTATTTGAATTCTATGAATGGATTCATATTCATTTAGAGCGCTAATGCACACATGCAAGTGTTATATTTATAACCCGTGTTTGTATGCTGTGATTGTGATTGTAGCTTGTTTACACGTCATAAGAGGGCGGCTGCTCTCGGTGCTATGCATTACAGTCCTTTACGCACTTCATTCCTGTGATGACGTTTGTGCTTCAGGTATGCCCATTCAGGGCGTGATCTTTATTTATGTGCATGTATTTGGACTATATTAGCCCATCCAGGGCGATATAAACATCGTGTTCGGATCTTGGACCGTAGTTGAGAATGTATATATGCATTTACATTGGTCATGCGATTTATTTTTGGTTATTTAAACCCGAGTTGCATGTGTGATTACTATTTAGTTATGTTCACATCGTCATAAGATGGCGGCCACCTTTGATATATGTTTTATAGTCCTTCTTTGCATTTTACATCATGAATGACGTCTTTAAAGGCAGACGGGCGCCTCGGCTCTCTGCACAATTTGACAAAGCCGGAAGGCGAAACGTGTCTTGTTGCTGTGAAATTCCCGTAATAAATTCTTTGTGGAACTACCCCCTGCGTGTGCTACGTTCTTGATGGATTAAGAATCCGTGGATGTTGGAAGCGTTGATATATATATATATATGTGGGTATATATATGTGTGTATATATATATATTCACTGAAAAAACCATAGGTTATAGACCATATATAGTTAGGAATTAGCATTTACAAAACCTTGAAAATTCACTGAAAAAACCATAGGTTATAGACCATATATAGTTAGGAATTAGCATTTACAAAACCTTGAAAATTCACTGAAAAAACCATAGGTTATAGACCATATATCGTTAGGAATTAGCATTTAAAAAACCTTATTTTACTCACACAAAACCATTGAAATTCCATATATAGTTAGTTGCACTAACTATATATCGCGCACCCGCAATCCACTGCTGATGATGTCACATATTACATCATTCATGACATGGTCAGTGACATCACTGATGACATCACTGATGACATCTCAAATGACATCACTGATGACATCACTGATGACAACATCCAGTGACTGTATGTTTCTGTAAAGTTAAAATATGTCTTACATATTGAAGAATGAGTGGAAGTATAAGTGTCTGGATGAAGGATTTAGTAGGTGCATGACTGAATGTATGAGTGAGTGATTAAATGTGTCTCACTGAGTGCATGGGTTAGTGACTAAACTGTCTTAATTTGTGCATCATTATGTCTGTTGTTCTGTAAACTGCTGCATGTGTTGATCAGTAGCTATATGATTAACTATATGGGTTATTGATTGATTGTCCAAGTATTTGTATGGGAGACTGAGTGTGTGTGTGGCTGGCTGGGAGGTGTGTGACTCTGTGCAGATCAATGTGTACTTGTATCAATGATTGTATAAGAGAGTAAGTATGTGTTAGTATATGTTTGAAAATGTAAGGTGCTCTATGTTTAACTGTATATGCAAGAAAATGGAAGTGTGATTGATTCTTTACAGGACTGACTAGGTGTGTGAGTAACTCCATGGATGAGTGGCAGAGTGTGAGTATCTGTATAGGTGTATGAGTGCATATGATAGTGTTGTAAAGATGAGTGATTGTATGTATGAATGATTGTATGGGTAAATAAGTGAATGTGTGTGTAGACGTAGGAATCAGTGAGTGCGTATGTAGTAACTAGTATTGGTGTGTGAATGGTTTCAAAAATTATACTCTGTATTTAACACTGGGTGTAACAAAGGTTATATTAAAATGTGAGGAGATGCATTGTATTGTCACATGAATGATATCATCAGTGATGTGGTCATTGATGTCAAATGAGATGTCATCAGTGATGTCATCAGTGATGTCATTTGAGATGTCATCAGTGACGTCATCAGTGATGTCACTGACCATGTCATGAATGATGTAATATGTGACATCATCAGCAGTGGATTGCGGGTGCGCGATATATAGTTAGTGCAACTAACTATATATGGAATTTCAATGGTTTTGTGTGAGTAAAATAAGGTTTTTTAAATGCTAATTCCTAACGATATATGGTCTATAACCTATGGTTTTTTCAGTGAATTTTCAAGGTTTTGTAAATGCTAATTCCTAACTATATATGGTCTATAACCTATGGTTTTTTCAGTGAATTTTCAAGGTTTTGTAAATGCTAATTCCTAACTATATATGGTCTATAACCTATGGTTTTTTCAGTGAATTTCAATGGTTTTTTAATAGCAAATATCATAAGCTGTCGAATGTCAAGTACGTGGTAAGTAAAAACATTTTCGTGTTTATGCACACTGATCTGCTTTGAATGCTGCCCCCCACCCCTCATTTCTATTAGGAGTACTCTCTCTTTGCAGATAGTGAAGAGTAGTTAACGCAGGCCTTTGCCCCCGTTGTAATCCGTCGTGCCTGCTTCTCTCTCCATTTGATTGATTGTTCTCTTTGGTTAATTCTCTATTTACAAACAAGCACAGAGTCGCAATACTCTGTTTAGTCTTTGCAGATAGCGAAAAATCGTGTAAAAAAACAAAAGAAATCGAGCAAAATCAGTAGGCCACTAATGGGATCTCTTTTTGACCTCGCTAAAATAGAAACATTAGGAACAACCTGTTGAAAATAGCAATGTGTATGTACATAAGCGGCGTTCATTTGTGTTCACAGTACCCCTTGTTGATTGTTTGAATCGAGCATTGAATTGTTCGAAGTTGGTTCTCTTAAGGATCTTCTCTGCCTGCAAACGAGGAAGAATAGGAATATTCTCTCTCCCTTTGCAGATAGTGAAGGGTAGGTAACGCAAGCCTTTAACACGTCGTACCTATTTCATTCCTCATTATTTGATTGATTGTCCGAACATTAACTGTTTGGGAATTAGTTCTTTTTGGAGGTATTCCCTGTTTGCAAATAAACGTAGGAAAATCTTTGCAAGTAGTGAAAGGGTACGTAATGCGGACATTTCTCCCCCGTTGTAATCTGTCATGCCTATCTACTCCCCACTGATTGATGCACCTGTTTCACCCGGACCATTTACTAGAGATAGGTCATCTGGCCCGACAAGAGAGCACCCCTAGTGAAAAGGACATATGCAATAATAACGAAGTGATCACTGTATCCTGTTAACAGAAACTTTAGCATGAAACAACCTGGAAAGAAAAGAATAGGAAAACGAAAATCAGTAGGCCACTGATGAACTTTTTATTAAATAACAAACAAAGAAACGATAACAATACGTAATGATAAAACCTATTATTGTCCTAGAAACAAGAAACGTTAGAAGTAAGCCCGTAATAAGAAACCTGAAAACATCGCCCCTCACTGCCCCAAAACGTGTCTGTCCCACCGCCTGCCACGGCCAAATAACGGCAAACTGGGAAAGATAGAAGTCAGCAGACATCCGCCCCATTCTAGAAACTTCCAAAGGGCAACAGGTTTTCGGCTACGCCCAGCCGGAAGCAACACATATAAGGCGGGTCCTGCTGCCACGCCTCGGCCAGGAGATCATCACGTAGGGTGTTGCCGGAGGAGAGGCCGAGGCCAGCGGGACCCGGCCAGGGGGATTGACAACACTGGAGAGTTTTAGGGGGGGGGAATGTCCGTGTCCTCGACCCTCCCCTCTCTCTCCCAGTCCGGCCGCGGTGGCCCTTGAGAGTTGCAGGTTGTCCCTCCACACTCTCTCCCGGTCCGGCCACCAACGGCCGGGGGCTGGGGCTGACGGGATCCGGCTGCAGCCGATGAGCCAAGGAACCCGTTCATGGGGCCAGAGCAAAGGGCGTCCGGCCGCCATCCACCGGAGGTCCGGCCCAAAGACGGACGGGACATTTCTTCTTTCTTGAATAATTGCTGCAACAACCCTGGGGAGGGGATGTCTTGCACATGCCTCCGACCCCCTCCCCCTCTCGTCCTCATCGCCTGGTCCGGCCATAACAAATCTCAAGCGAGACGCCGTGGGGTGCACTGGGAGGGAGAGACGGTGCGAACAGGCCTCTCCCGCCTCCCCAGGTAGAGGCTTCCCACCTGCACCCTCAGCACTCCAGGCGCCCGGAAAAGGGTTCTTCCACTGTGGCGATGCTGCAACGTCTCGCCCGGCAGGGTGGAGCCCGTCCGCTCATTTGACCCCGCAATCGCCAGTAGCTACCGAACTCTCAAAATGGCGGTCGACCTGGCAAGAGCGGGCCCAGCATAAAGAAATGGCCCGGTCACTGGTTGACTCCACCACCGTAGTCCTCCACGACCTTGAAGATTCTAGAGGAGCCGCGGGAGTCCCCGACCCCCGCAGACACCCCCGATGGGGAATGACTGCCATGATCGCCCGTGGAGTGACGAAACTGTAGCCGCGGGACGTCGGCGCTCCCATGCTGGCACCAGCCTCAGTTTGAATGACTAGAATCCTGCAGAACTCAGTTCCGGTGAAAGCACAGTGTGACCCGGTAGGAAAAATTGTTGCACCCCCTCCCCTTTTTGACTGATGGTTCAAACCACCGATCCTTTCCTTTGCCCTTTTAACGGAACTTTGGACTGCCCCCCCCCCCCCGCGGCGCCCCACGCCGTTATTTGCTGGCCGGCAACTTACTAGACATCACCTTTGTGCCATCTAGATTTCAGCGCGTTCTGCTGCCTTGGAACTATTCGCACAACAGACTGCTACTGACGACCCACCCCCAGGCAACATCTTCTGAATTTTCATAATTTGAAAGAACTAGTAACATGTCCTCATCAGGAATTTCCTCTTCAATCATCTCATCAGGAATCTCCTCATGAAAAGTCTGCAATGATGATTCTTGTAACTCTATGGTCTCCAAACATTCGATAAATTCGCCATCAAGAGATTGATCAAAAAAATCATTCAAGTCATCTCCTCCTTGTGAGAATATTTCATTATTGGTGCTGTCAATTTCATTAAATGTAGTGGATAATTCAAAAGAAATTGCCACGGTCTCTTCATTGTTTAAATGTTTTTACTGTTTTTGTTTTGTTGTATATATTTATAAGTTATTAAAGTTTTATATTCCTACTACTTTGTTGGAGTGCTATATATTTTTTATGTGACACATAATTGTAAAAACTTTGATGTACAAAGAGTCATCCCTGGAATCTTCCGCTTCAGGCTCGGTCCCCTCCCCAATCACAATACAGGATGGTTTTCAGATAGTATGAACACGTGTGGTGTGACGGATCTCATCGGGTGTGGGCCTTGATCTACTATAACTCCTTTGAAGAGGGGTGATTCTTTACAGCTGGGGCCATAAACTACATCTGCAGGGCTAGCTGATAGCCTAGGACCGGCCTGGACAATCGGACACAGAAGAAGAGGAGTGTCAGAGGGTGCGGTAGTGAATAGGGCGAAAGGGAGGTGTCGGGCGGGCACAGAGTGTGATTCTCAGGGAAGAGCAGCGCAGATGGGGGAAGGTTTATTGCCCATGCATAAGACAGAGAGCGGGGGTGAGCAGTGCCTGGGGAAGATGCTTGCGAGGGTGGGGAGCCATGCTACGAATCGACAGCGTGCAGAGAGTGGGTCTGGTCAAGGCATCTAAAATGGCTGCCGTGCACAACAAAAGTGTGGCATTTCAAAAAAGGCAAGATGGCGCAGACAATGTTTTTCAACACTTCCTCATTTCCTTCGAATCGAACGTTAACAGACGTTGGTGCATATTGCCAAATTTAAGCGATATTTATCGCTAACGATGCTTAGCAACGAATTTTTTTACCGCTAAGCATCGTCAGAAATTATCGAAGATAAACCTTGCTATTATCAAGGTTTATCGCAAATGCGATAAAAAACGGCCGCAATGCATGAATATCGCTAAAAAGTCAGCGATATTCATGCATTACCGAGCTAATGCTCTTAGCCATGTTATCCACCTCCCATTGGATAACATGGCTAAGAACTGCTCAGGGCAGGTGTTAGTTTTTGGAGATATTCGCGCATAGCGCGAATATCTCCAAAAGTTGGTAATAGGAGATAGATATCTTGCATGTTGTAATGCAAGTTATTGTGGTATATGGAACTCATACCATAATCTCTCAGGAAAGCAGAAACTGATCCTTTTGGGACCGCCTGAGAAGGCCTAGGGGGTGAGGGGTACTCTACTTTGCCCCCTTTTCACGTTCCGAACTATTTTATTTTACTCTCTTCTGTAATTACACAAAATGGCAGCGATAAGATGCATCAGAGACAGACAGTGAGAGAAAGGAGGCCGGAGATGAAGAAGAGATGTCAAATACACATTGGAGATAATATAGTGGAAGAAGGAAAGTAAATATGAGTAAACTTACCATGTAACATAAAAATGTTCCACTCTATACTATAAGTCTCATTTTATACTACAATCACTTCGCTACAACCTCATAAATTAAAAATAAAAATGAATAATGTCTCAAACAATTTTTGTATTTCTAAATATAAATTTATTCTTCTGAATTTTCAAAATTTGAAAGAACTAGTAACATGTTTTCATCAGGAATTTCCTCTTCAATCATCTCATCTGGAATCTCCTCATGAAAAGTCTGCAATGATGATTCTTGTAACTCTATGGTCTCCAAACATTCGATAAATTCGCCATCAAGAGATTGATCCAAAAAATCATTCAAGTCGGGGGCGTGGCTAGCAGCCGACAATGGCGGCCGCAGCGTAGAGAGGCTCCCGAGTAACGGCGGCTTCCCGCGACTATCCGTCGTATTAATCCTGAATTTTATAGTGCTGGCGGGAGAGGATCGGACCCGGAGTCCGTGCGGCACCCAACGCTGCAAAATTGGAATCGGTGGCAGCCTAGACGAGCTTCAGCACACGGAGCGGAGACCGGAGGTGCAGAGGGCCTACTGCCAGCCTGGAAGCAGCGGGGTTGCAGTGAGAGAGTGACTGGCCGGAAGTTACCCTGAAGCGGCGGGGGAGCGGCAGGAAGTGTCGGTCACCGGACGCGTAGTCCGAAAAACCCGCGATCGTGCCTCCAGCAGTCCCGAAGTAAGTGCAGCCCCCCGCGACGCCTGGACCAGCCACACAACTCCATTTGCTCTGATCGGGGGCGCATTCTGGACTTCTGGCAGCGGCAGGGACGCCGCCATTCACTCGCGCCTTGCACGAGCGGCACCCCGGCAACTGACGGAGGCTCTCCACACAGGACTATACTTGCCTCAGTTCACCGGAGTACTACGTGGGGGGCCGGCGGATCCCTGAAGGTCCCATTCACTACCGTGTTCGACCCCCTGCACGCGATCCGCGGGGGAGACACCGGAAGGAGTGGTGGAACTCCCGGCGGCTAGCGCCCAGAGTGGGGTGCTTTGCCCGGGCGCAAGTTATACCCACGGCACGCCGCCAGACTTTTTGGACGATTCAACAAGGATTTGGGGATCGAGCGACCGCAGTGCTCCTAGTGCCGCAGAAGGTAGCACTGCACAGATTGGCATAGCCCTTGCCGACACTCAGCAAAACACAACCGAGGTGTCCCCTAACTGCTATACGCCTGAGGGGAGGACTCTTCACCCCCTCACTGTGCACTTAACGCTGCACCCACGGCAGTAGTGTTTTGCTGGTGCGGCCGTGGCCGGCGCGAACGCTGACATATCGTGAATCTCGGCGCCGCCAACAACACGCATCACCATGTCGAACAGGGGCCCCAAAAATACCTCCACCCAAGCCAAACTGGATAAATTCGCGTATGAGAGGCAAACGCCGCCCCAAGAACAACGCAAGAACGCAGGGAAAGCGGTGGACACGGATGGGGCTAAGAAGGCCACGCTTGAAGATGTCCTGGCGGCGTTGGCCCAGGTGCAGACGACGGTCGGGGCAACCGCCACTGAAGTCACCCTGATACGGGCGGACCTCCAAAAAATGAACGAGAGGGTCAAGCAAGTAGAGGTCGTCACCAAGTCTTTGGTAGAGGACGTGTCTGAACTGCAAACGGCGATGGAGCGACTTCAAGCCGACAACAAAATACTAAGGGACAAACTGGATGACCAGGAAGGTCGCTCCAGACGCAACAACGTCCGAATTTTAGGCGTGCCGGAATCCGAAGATACGGGGGCGATGGACCTCTACGTGGAGGGCTTGATAAAAACCCGACTTCAACCTAAGGGACTCTCAAACTTCTTTTCGGTAGAAAGGGCCCACCGCATTCCGGGGGGAAAACCGAAGACAGGAGGCCCACTGCGGCCGATACTAGCACGACTATTTAACTTCAGGGACCGAGATGCCATTCTACAGGCCGCAAGGGTGGCACCTGCCATTCAGATCCAAAACTCGAGACTTGCATTTTTCCCTGACTACACGGCTGAGGTATCCAGGAAAAGAAAAACGTTCCTGGAAGTTAAAAGAACGTTGAGGGAGAAAGAATTACCGTACTCGATGATCTTCCCAGCACGTTTAAGAGTTGTTGCGGACAAAAAGGTGTGGTTTTTGACTCCCCCGAGGCTGCCCGGGACTGGCTGGAAGGTTGGCACTCGGTGGGCCGGCAACGCAAGAACCACAGACCGGACCACGAACGCAGGGACGACAGCAGACATGGTTCGCAAACATCTGGTCGCGGAGGGGGGGCGGAGGACTCTCCCTCCCGCGGAACAAGAGGGGCAGAAGGAGAGGGGTGACCCGCCCCCCGGGATCTACGCTGACCATAACTGCTGACCATCGACTTCACGTTTCAATTGCTGCACGTAGACACTGGCATGACCTCCCCTGAGGCACGCAGGGAGGCCGCCTGCTCGGGGAGACACTCTCCCCCCTACACGCAAGTACTCTGGTTGTGGGATGGGTTAAGCACTCTGCTCAGTTGGGGAGGCGGGCAGTTGAAAGTCCGTTAGGCAGGGATGCAGGGAGGGGGGGAAGGGAGACGGGTTGTTTTTTTACGGTTACGAAATTGTTTGTTAGGAACACATATGTACGGCCAAGTACTACACCATGCCACTCGAGGGACGTATCGGTCCGCTTGACCCAGTTAGGCACGAGATCGGGGGGGAGGAATTGCTTTGTACTATTCATGCTGAAACTGTACCCATATGGACATGAACGATGTTTCCACTGTTATGGGACTCAATGCACGCAGACAGGGGCCCCCGTGACATCTTTAGGCTCTTCACTGTGCGGTGGCGCAGCTACTGGACCACTGGTACCTCCTGAGTGCTCCATCCCATACCTCATAATCCCCAATGGCTAACAACATAGCACCCTTAGGGGGTACGGAATCCACCGATACACAATGCCCGACTCTGTCCTTGTTGTCATGGAATGTACGGGGTTTGGGGGACAAGGTTAAACGGGGGTTGGTATTGGCTGCTATTAAGCGACTACGACCCACCGTGGCCCTGCTGCAGGAAACTCACCTGGTAGGGGAGGCTAGAAAAGCTCTGGATAGACGGGGTTACAAAATGTGGGCTCATTCTGACTTCACGTCCGGTTCCAGAGGGTCCGGCATTCTAATAAAAAAGAACTCACGATTCATGCCTCTATCGTCTCAAACAGATGACCAAGGCTGCTTCGCGGCTGTGCATGGGCAGTGGGAGGGGTCACTTTTCAATCTTGTGTCAGTATATATTCCGCCGGCATTGTATTCAGTACACCTCCCGAGACTAGGGGACTTCCTTCTGACTCTCCCGGAGGGTGAGATTATCCTGGGGGGAGACTTCAATGCAGTCATGGACACGCAACTAGATAAGCACCCCACACCGGCCCTGGCAGGGGGGGACACGTACCTGCGGCGGTTTGCAACGGCCATGGGAATGACTGACATCTGGAGACACTTACACCCGGGCGCAAAACAATACACCTTTCTCTCCGCAGTGCATGGAAGCTTGTCCCGCATCGACTACTTTTTGTCGATGGGTGGTGGCCTTCACCATGTAGACAACCTAGTGATACACCCTCGGGGTGTTTCAGACCATTCACCCCTCACACTGAACCTCACCATGCAAACGAAAACACGCAAGCGCATCTACCCCATTCATGCATCCTACTTTAAAGTTCCGCAGGTCCGCAAGGCCCTTAAACGTGCCACGAAACATTACTTTCTTGAAAATATACACTCAGTACGCTCCTCAGCGACACTCTGGGAAGCCTATAAGGCGGTCCTGAGAGGGCAAGCAATTAACACTATAACCGGGTACAAGAGGCAGCAATCCCAGGCACTGGCCGCTTTGGAGGTGGCCTTGAGGGAACGGACCACGGCTCATGAGCTACACCCCTCTCCCTCCACCCTGCACGCACTCACTCTCCAACAGCAGTTATATAACGATCCCCTACGCGTGGTTGTTAAAGGATACATGACAGATACTCAAAATAGAATTTATGATGTGGGGGACAAAGCAGGGAAAATGCTAGCATGGCTGGATAAGCGTGAGACCAATTCCAGGGGGATACAGCGGCTCAAAGACATGCATGGGGTGCCACATTCAGATCCTAGGCGCATCACAGAGATACTGGCGGCCCATTTCCAACAAGTGTACGCCCCGGAACAGTTAGTCACATCTGAAACCGCAAGAGCTCTCTTAGCTCCGATTGAGGTCCAAACACTGTCACCAGAGGCATCAAGTGACTTGGAGGCAGATATCACTGTGGAGGAAATCCAACTGGCCATTCGGGCACTGAACCCAGGCAAGGCGATGGGGCCGAATGGAATACCCATAGAATGGTACCAGGCGATGCCGGAGACCCTCAGTGTACATTTGTTGGGGATGTTTAGAGACAGTCTCGAAAGGGGCTCCCTTCCGCTGGACCAGCGAGTGGCGACTATTGTAACAATCCCCAAGCCGGGTAAGCCGCCGGAGGAATGTTCCTCCTATCGACCCATCTCCCTACTAAACGCGGAAGTGAAAATCCTGGCTAAACTCCTAGCACAAAGGATTCTGCCCCATCTGTCATCGATCATACATCCGGATCAGTCCGGATTTATGCCGCACAGGAACACGGCGTTGAACCTGCGGCGACTACACGGGGTACTGGCTAGAACGGACACCATTAACTCGCCAGCAGTGATTCTAACGCTGGACGCCAAAATGGCGTTTGACCTGGTGGAGTGGGAATACTTGTTCGAGACGCTGACGCATATGGGATTTGGCCCTCGCTTTCTTGCATGGGTCAAGCTGTTATACACGGACCCAATGGCTCACGTGGTAGCTAATGGCCATATTTCGCATGCATTTCCGTTGGGAAGGGGCACGCGTCAGGGGTGCCCTCTGTCGCCCTTGCTGTTTGCCATCTCTCTGGAACCCCTTGCAACCCTCATACGAGCTTCACCCCTCGTTAAAGGCATAACATGGCCTGGGGGTTGGGAAGATCGGCTGTCCTTATACGCCGACGATATGTTAGTATACCTAACCGACCCCGATGAAGGCATACCGGCGTTGTTACGCATCTGCGACACACACGGCAGTGTCTCAGGCTATACACTAAACTGGGCCAAGTCTGAAGTGTACATTCTGCAAGGTCCAGCCCCGAATCTCGACAATGCGTGCCCACTGAAATTGGCGGGAACGTCCTTTAAATACCTAGGAATACATGTCACTAGAGACCCGGCAGAATTCATGGATAAGAACCTGAATCCACACCTGGTCCGGCTTAAACGAGATGTGGACTTTTGGTCGGGCCTGCCGTTAACGCTCTTGGGCAGGGCGGCACTTTACAAGATGATGGCATTACCGCGGTTTTTATATGTCCTTGAGAATTCGCCATATCCTGTGCCACCTAAGTTCTTCCAGAAAGTGGCGGCTCTGGTCTCCAACCTTCTATGGGGTAACCGCCCGGCACGAGTGGCACAGTCCAAGCTACACAGAGACTGGTATAGCGGGGGTCTCGCACTGCCAAATCTGAAATTGTACTACTGGGCTGCACACCTCAAGCCAATTAATCAGTGGATCCACGCGCCACATACTGACCCGGCATTCCATTCGGACAGGACACAACTGGGCATAACTAGTTTGTTAGGTCCATTGTACGATCGCCGCAAGATGCGGGCACTACTAGGCCCCACGAAACTAACAGTTCAAATATGGCACACGGCAACGGAGGCCCTGGGTTGGAAGGGGAAGATAACCAAGATGACTCCACTGTGGGACTCCCGGGCATTGGGCAATCTCAGAAACACCAAGGGGTTCGCACAATGGGACACGATTGGCATCACCACAGTAGGGGATCTGTGGGAGAGGGAGGAGGTAATTCCCTTTGCCCGACTAAAAGAGCTGTATGATTTAGGTGACAGGGAACTTTACAGATACATTCAAATCCGCCATGCACTGCTCACAGTCCTGCCACCCGGCACACCACTACCGGAGTCTTCTCCTCTGGAAGACCGCCTCCTCACTGATTACATGCTAGAGAAAGCGACGTCCCTCACATATCGTAAATTGCTTAATAATACCCCAGATCCGACACTCCACCTGAAGGAGAAATGGGAGGGAGACATTCATGATATGGATGAACACGACTGGAATGCGGCACTTGGATCACCTAGGGAAGTGGGCATCTCTGCACGCATGAGGCTAATACAATTTAAGATCCTCCACAGGGTTTACTACACAAGGACGGTGCTGCACCGCATACAGCGTGCGCCCCATCCTTACTGTTTGCGCGGCTGCGGAGAGGAGGGCACATTCTTCCACACCATATGGGACTGTCCCAAAATCCAGGAGTACTGGCGACAAATACTCCGCACACTCTCACAAACACTAGACCAATCCCTACTGCCTGACCCGAGGAGGTGCTTACTGAATATATGGGAACCTACTGACCTGTCCAGGTATGAACAACTCTGGATCACAGCAGGGGTCATGGTGGCGAAACGCGACATAGCACAGCGATGGGGGGCAGCTGACCTGCCGACTAGGTCCCAGTGGTGCCGGACCATGGACAGAGTAATGTTGACCGAGAGGGCAATATATTCCAGCCGAGCCTGCCCGGGGAAATGAACCAAGATTTGGTTAAAATGGAATGTATTTAGAGGGGATATTTGTGAGCCCTTGCCCGAAGATGACCAGGAAGATTCCGACGACGGAAGTGATGAGGGTTGAGAATAGAGGGGGTGGAGGGCTAGAGACACGTGAAGGTTTCCTGCAGGGTATACCATGATGGGTCAGGCGATGAGGGAGAATGTATTGAATAAGGGACAAATTTAGGCACTAGGAAGTGTGGTTCGACTTACTGTCCTCCAAAACGACGCTTATGGCTTGAACTGTATTGTTTTGTAGCAGACCGTACTGTCATTCCTAACAGGTTAATGTTACTAGTTTGTTGTTTTACAAACAGAAAAAGCGAAAAATACCATCAAAACCGCATTTTCCGAATGTTTTATTTGCTAGTACTGCACTTTTCTTACACGGCATGTTTCGTCAAACACTATTATGATTTTTGTTTAAATACTCTTTCTGCTGCTGTTTGCTGTGAGTAACGATCTTAAAATGGCGGCCGGCCCGCAGGGTTGTAGGCATTCCGCTGTGTAATATGCAAAGTGCAATATAGGTTTTGGGAAAAATAAAAAAAAAATAAAAAAATCATTCAAGTCATCTCCTCCTTGTGAGAATACTTCATTATTGGTGCTGTCAATTTCAATAAATGTAGTGGATATTTCAAAAGAAATTGCCACGGTCTCTTCATTGTGAGCCATTTTATTTTGAAATTGCTTGCTGTAAATTGCAGAAAAAAATAATCACTTTCATTTTTCGTTTTTAGTAATACATAATATAAAACTAACTTTATCAAGTATTTAGTATAACAGAAGGACTGTAAATAAATAACAGAAAACATTTTTCAAATTATCTTAAAGTGTACAACATAGTTCCCCTTACAAATTAACAACTCACCTTTTTAAAAGTAGGAGAAGTGTTAGTACTGTGTAAACCAAACACCAGAAATTGAGCACCAAAAATTCCTCACAAATGTACCTCAGACAGTAGTATCACAAAATGGCTGTGGTTTCCTCTCATTTTAGATATATACATAACCAATTAACTTTCATCACACACAAATACAAAACCAAAGTAACATTTTAATTGGTTCTAAATTTCAACACTTTCAAATGTGTTTTCCCCATGCAATTTTCCATAGGACATTTAGATACGTCTACAGCCTGAATGGCTGAACGGAATTACACCAAACTTGGCAAAATGGTACATCAAACCTAAGAGGTCAGGGAGGATCTACTATGCCCCCTTATGGTCATTTGCCCCTTCGCTTTGGCCTCCTCTTGTCTCTTGATCCTACCGAGAGACAAGATGGCGGCCGCTACGGACTGTTTGCAATGTTTACAGACGCCGGAGAACCAATCAGCTTCGCAAAGCTCCGTTACGCGAAAAGTACGCGAAGCGGAGCGCTGTTACAGATATATATCTTTTTTTGAACGTTAATTTCTCAAAATCCACTGGAGCACATATATTGAGACCTAGCAAAGGCACATCGAGCTACCAGTCCCTACAATTTTGCCAAGTTTCGTGCAAATCCATTCAGCCGTTCGATTATTATTATTATTTATTTTTTTTGCCCCGCGGGGCCCTTTTAAAACCTCCACATCAAACCTAGAGGGTCAGGGAGGATCTACTATGCCCCCTTATGGTCATTTGCCCCTTCGCTTTGGCCTCCTCTTGTCTCTCGATCCTACCGAGAGACAAGATGGCGGCCGCTACGGACTGTTTGGAATGTTTACAGACGCCGGAGAACCAATCAGCTTCGCTTCACAAAGCTCCGTAACGCGAAAAGTACGCGAACTGGAGCGCTGCCTGGTCCGCTGTTACAGATATATATCTTTTTTTGAACGTTAATTTCTCAAAATCCACTGGAGCACATATATTGAGACCTAGCAAAGGCACATCGGGCTACCAGTCCCTACAATTTTGCCAAGTTTCGTGCAAATCCATTCAGCCGTTCGGGCTAAAAGTGAGGCCAACCGCCCTATGGAAAACTCAATGTTAAAAACACGTTTTGGGACCCCCCTTTTTTCTCGGCCCCCCCTTGACGAAACCCCCCTAAAGTTTCAGGGGCTGCTCAGAAACAAAATGTTCCATTTTCCTGAAAATTTCAGCCAATTCCGTCCACAAACGCCAAAGTTAGTAGACATAGAATTTTCAAAAATCCCATAGAGAAAAAATCCTAACTATATATACCTACTGGCGACCGCCAGTAGGTAATATTGCCACAAAAAGGATTGCCCTCAAAGAAAATGCCTCACGAGAGAGTTCTGATTCCATAATTTTATTGCAGGCTGCAGAAATGGCCTCATCCCTCCCCAACCAAGTTTTAGGCCATACGCGTTTCAGACAGTGCTTTGTCCTTGATCACTGGCTCACACGAGAACAGCAGTCGTTGTGACACACCTGTTAAGTAGTACACTGAGTCCCGCCCATGTGGGCGTGTGCCGCTTTGCATCTTGGAACTTATGGTGTTCACAAATTAAATCCCCAGTGGGTGCTCCTGTTGCTTGTAAAATTATCATGTCTTACCCCCCCGGGTGGTTTAAAAGCTGGAAGCTGCACATTCTGCTTCGCTTGTGCCTTGCAATATCGGACTCTCCCTCCATTCAGCAACCCAAGTGTCGGGTGCCGCAGAGCCGCTCTTCCGCAGCGGGGCAGATTCGCGGCTGGACTAGCCACTCAAAATTGCCACAAAAAGGATTGCCCTCAAAGAAAATGCCCCACGAGAGAGTTCTGTATTCCATAATTTTATTGCAGGCTGCAGAAATGGCCTCATCCCTCTCCAACCAAGTCTTAGGCCATATGCGTTTCAGACAGTGCTTTGTCCTTGATCACTGGCCCGACACTTTGCAGACCAACATGGGAAGGATAGAAACAAACTGCAATTTTTTGGTTTAGACACTGTACCTCTGAATGTCAGGGGAGGGGACCGTCTGGGAAGACTAAGAAGGCTTGAATCGAGATACATCATCGATTTAGTGACCAAACATCCCAGAGGTTTAAATAGTGGGGAGGAGATGGCAGTGTATCTAGGGAAATGAATTGAGAACTCGAACTGTGAATATGCCTGGGTTGAAGATTTGTGACTTTTCTGTATATTGTATGACATTTTTTTTCCTTAGGGATTTGTGTGCAATAGGTTTCCTCTTGTTTAATGGATTCTGACAATGAGGATGTCTTAATGCACTTGATTACTGATTTGAATACTGTTTGTATATATGTACATAGATTAGATGGTTGCTTACTTGAGTATTGCTGTTACGGACATATTGGTATTAATTGGACGAACTATCTACTGTTTCATTAAGAACTTAAAAGCTTGACCTTCATATAATAACCTTCAGGACGCAATAGCCGATCCACGGCTAGATAACTTTGTTGTGTATATTTTTGCACTGTGTGATACCTCTGTAATGTAATGAATTGATTTGCGAGAGTGAGATTATGCTCATGTACGCATCTGAAATACATTCCAAGATGGCGCTTTATTCACGACAGCGGGTATAGACCCTTGTTTGTGTTAATGAAATTGTCAGTGCTTTATTAGTATGCATGAGTCTAGTGTCATTGACACTGACGAAGGCTAAACGCCGAAACGTGTTTGTTTTGTACTGATTAAAGACCCCGTTGTAAATCTGCCACCCTCTCAAGTGCTGTTTTCCCTGGGGAAGTACAGGGGAATGGAGCGTCAGCACTCCTTGTCAAGGAGCAATTTCCCTCGCACTTGCAGTATTGACGAGGCTTACTCCAAAGTCGTTTTATCACTGATGTATTCTCAGCATACTAGCTACCCCTACGCGTTTCGAGGCTGCGAGCCTCTTGATCACGGGGATCCCCAGGTTTCAAAGACTTGGTGGCAGGCATAGAGTTATTCCAATATGGATTTTGATTTTAGAACTACTAAGACCACAATGCAGTTTTGCCACGCCCACTATGGCAAATTCAAAGGAAGCGCCTGTGCAGTTGTGCCTCCAGCTCATACCAGTGACCAAGGGCTAAATGCAGCCCAAAATGCGTTTGGTTTTCACCTTGCTGCTGTGCTGAAATCTGATGTCCTGGCTACCTACAAAATAAAAAGGTGACGAAACGCTCGTGTGTTGCGCCTCAATTTCAGGGCAGCTTCAATTGGATATGTTACCCGCCCAGGTCGGGTCGCGAGGCAACCCCGCTGCAGAAGCGCAGCTCCAGGACGCCATGAAGGATGACGGCATTGACAGAAACAGAGTTACCTGTTTTTGCAGTACAAATTGAGCTGGGACTCAGTGTTTCTACACTTCAAGCAACCTACTACAGGTTTTAAAGACTTGGTGGCAGGCATAGAGGTATTCCAATATGGATTTTGATTTTACAACTTCTAAGACCACAATGCAGTTTTGCCACGCGCACTATGGCGGAATTCAAAGGAAGCGCTGGGAATGCGGCGCGAGACTTTGCATTTGTGCCTCTAGCTCATACCAGTGACCAAGGGCTAAATGCAGCCCGAAACGTGTTTGGTTTTCACCTTGCTGCTGTGCTGAAATCTGATGTCCTGGCTACCTGCAAAATAAACAGGTGAAGAAACGCTTGTGTGTGGTGCCTCAATTTCAGGGCAGCTTCAATTGGATATGTTAGCGGCCCAGCTCGGGTCGCGAGGCAACTCCGCTGCTGAAGCTCAGCTCCAGGACGCCATGAAGGATGACGGCGTAGACAGGAACAGCGTTACTTGTTTTTGCAGTACAATTTGAGCTGGGACTCGGTGTTTCTACACTTAAAGCGACCCATTACAGGTTTTAAAGACTTGGTGGCAGGCATAGCGGTATTCCAATATGGATTTTGATTTTACAACTACTAAGACCACAATGCAGTTTTGCCACGCCCACTATAGCGGAATCCAAAGGAAGCGCTGCGAATACGGCGCAAGACTGTGCAGTTGTACCTCCAGCTCATACCAGTGACTAAGGGCTAAATGCAGCCCGAAACGCGTTCGGTTTTCACCTTGCTGCTGTGCTGAAATCTGATGTCCTGGCAAACTGCAAAATAAAAAGGTGAAGAAACGCTTGTGTGTGGTGCCTCAATTTCAGGGCAGCTTCAATTGGATATATATGCCATAGTAAATAGCGACCCCTCGTACCCAGTGGCTCGCCACTTCAAACAAACTCACAATAATGATCTTAGTTGTTTGAGTTATTTTGTGGCAGGTGCTATTCCGAAACAACGTCGTGGAGGGGATCGCGAGAAAGCCCTAAGACAGTTGGAGTCAAAAATGATTTTAGAGCTTGACACCTCGTTTCCATATGTCTCGAACAACACGGAAGACCTGCATAAGTTTTAATAAATCTGTATAGTATTCATGAGGTGGCCCCCCCTGCATCTAGTATATTAACAAAAAAAACAAATTCCAATTTCAAATGGGCATTTATTTGAGCAGTGGCCTGTGATATTTAGATGCAGTCAACGTTGGATTTTATTCAGTTGTGTGTGCACTTTATGTCTAGTGGCCTATTTTTTAGAACGTTTTATGAATAGTGATGAGTTAGTCAAGTTAGAACACTTATAGCATTTGCACTTTAACATTATTGCGGATTTGCACATTTAATATGCACTTTATACATTGGTTGCACTTTTTGGCACAGTCTTATGGATAGTACTGTTGTGCTCTCTAAATTTCGGATAGGAGAGATGTAGTAGGTTATACAAATGGTTGAGATTGACAGTGCATTTAAGCAGGTATTGTAAGCTGTCTTAGGAGATCATTACAAGTTACTTTTAATTAAGTAGAAACTTTTTTTGTATATCAATATTCATTTCCTTTGTAAGTATTTATACACAGATTTGGAGGTAGCATGTGATATAATGACAATATGTTGCACATATTATGATATAATGAATTGAGTAATATATTTTATTATATTTATATATTTATATATTTTACCTATCTATATATATCATATTTATACCCTTTGGTATTTTAGACGGAAATGGAAATATTGACTGAAACAATGTATTGAAACGGCCAAAGAATCCATTTGGACCTACTATCCATTCAAGGATAAAAGAAATCATGAGGATTTGAATTATATATGTTTACGGACACAACAGTGATTGAGAGAAAGAAAACAACAAAAAGATTTTTTTAAAAGAAAGAAACAAAGAAATAAGGAAAAAAAGACTGTATGCCTATAGATATGTATATATATTTTTCTATGTTTATCAATGGTGTTCTATCACGTGGGTTAAGCATCACATAAAAATATAGCGTTTGTACTCTCCATGTGTATGTATATATATATCTATATATATATAGATATATATATATTCACGAAATTCATCACCTTAAGACAGAAATTCAAAGACTGCCAGTCCCATAGTGACGAAGAGTCGACCCAAAAGAGTGCTGGTGCAAAGGTGGTTTATTCAAATAAAGCCAGCGCTGCCGCCATGACGCGTTTTGCCTTCGTAGAGGCTTGATCACATGACAAACTGCTCGTCATAGAGCAGGGCATTTAAAGTGACAGTGCATCAGATTAAATCCTAAACAAGGAAGAAATACTATACAAATAAAGTCGTTATTTCCGTATCACTAGTTAATTACTGAAAATGGAAAAAACTGTTTATCAATGTAGAAAACATTCAAGACCCATCAATATCTTAAAATTCATACCACATGATAAAAAATATATATAAATTTACACATCATGGGGAGGTAAAGTTGATACAAAAAGCTAAACATGACCATAAATTACGTCTATGTAAGAAAGTATCAACGGAGTGTACAAATACATTCAATTTGAATACCAATGTTGTGTAAAAACAGTTCTATATACATATGTACAGAAAAACAACGTTAAGTATAGGGGAATTTAAGAATAAACTGCGAAATACTAATTCCTTGTTGTCTTGTTTGAAACTTAAGGAGATTGGTCTAAATAGAGCCCAAGTGGGCCTGTCACAATGCCTGCTGAGACATAACTAGTGCAAAAAAGTGATTTGTGCAAAATTAGCAATATAAAGTGCAAGTATAAAAACAGCTGATTCCTAGTATAAAAATATGAAATTTAAAATTATCAATTACAGGAAAGTACAAAAGAGACACCACTATGTCAAAGTGTTACAATACATCTAACAATGACATTACTGGGATGAGATTCTTATGCTATCCGGACAGGTCTTATGGGCATACCGAAAAGAATACCTAAATGCAGGTATAAAGATCTTCCCTGTCATTTAAACCGTTAGGATTCTTTGTGTTAAGCTCCAGTATATATCTAGTTTCAAGGAGATGGAGTTTGGCCTCGCGGTCCCCTCCTCTCCTCGAAACATCCACTGAATCAATTAGAAAATACTGGAGCTGATCGGGTGTGCCTTGATGTTTCTCCTGAAAATGCCTGGCAACCGGATAGTTTTGATCGTGACCCGAAATTGCACGTATGTGCTGGAGTATCCGTTTGTGGGCGGGCAGTTTGGTACTGCTAACGTACTGAAGTCCACACGGACACTCCAACACATAAATGACGTATTCAGTTTTGCAGGTAAGCCACTTGGTAATTGCAATAGGATGTTCACGAAAAGGGCTTTTAAAATGGGTCCTGTTGCTACCGAAACGGCAGGCTTTACATTGTGGACAAGTTCTAAAACCCTTTTTGAGTGCCGTCCAAGTGGTGGAAGCTCTCGGTTCCAAGGTATTACTAACCAATGCTTTGGACATGGAGGGAGATTTGCGGAAAGTGAGCTCCGGTTTGTTGCTCACTATGTGCCCAATTACTGGATCGCTTTGAACCAGATTCCAGTTTTAGTACAAAATGTTCCGAAGGGCCCCATGTTGTCGATTAAAGGTCAAAATGACTCGTGGGTAAGTTGTTTTAACCTCTCCTACCAAAGAATCGTCCGTACAGATGTTTCTAATTTTTGGCCTCCTGTCTGCTAACTGAATTCGATCGCTGAATTGCTTTAATGAGACTGGCATTGGAATATCCTTTGTTTAGAAAACGTAATCTGCATGCCTCCTGTACAGCCGCACATTCAGCATTAGTGCTGCAGATTCTTTTGATCCGGAGCATTTCCCCAAAAGGAATGCTCCGGATCAGATGGGCAGGGTGCTGGCTATTTGAGTGCAGTATAGTGTTGCCAGCACTGGGTTTCCTATACAGTCCCGTGCCTAAGGTGTTGTCCTCTACAAATACCTCAACATCCAAAAAACAGATAGAAATGGAACTCATATTAGAAGTGAAATTAAGATTAATGGTGTTTACATTGATCCAATCTACAAAAGCTCTGGCACTGTCAATACTCCCCTTCCAAACAAGAAAAACATAATCAATGTAACGTAATTACAAAGCAATGTTGTTGGAAATAAAATTGTGGTGTTGGCCGACTAGGACCTGTCCTCCCATAGCCCGACTTGTAAACACGCGTAGCTAGGTGAGAAACAGGCCCCCATCGCCACACCTCTGACCTGGTGGTAAATCACGCCATTAAAGATGAAAAAGTTTTGCTCGAGGCACATTTTGGTCATATCTAAATGCATTCTGTTATGTGCCATAGAATGTGGAGGGCATTTGTTTAGATAGTGTTCCAAAGCTTTGAGTCCATCACAGTGTTTTATCGAAGTATAAAGGGAAGAAGCATCCAAAGTCATTAAAATCATGTCTTCCTCCCAAACAAAACGCTCAATTTTGCTGAGGAAATCAAAAGAGTCTTTGACATAAGAATTGAGAGTCTTAACATGACCTTGAAGAAAAAAATCTATATACTTGGAAACATGTTCCAAGGAACCATCAATTGCCGAAATAATGGGTCGGCCGGGTGGTATTTCAGAGTTTTTATGAATTTTTGGGATTAAATAAAACGAGGGAATGACTGGATGATCTTTCTTCAAGTATCGGAACTCCTCATGTGTAAGGAGTCCAGCACTTCTCCAGGCTTGAAATTTATGATACTGATCCACCCACATAGTTTTTACAACCTGAATATTGCTCCTTCGGTAACAAGAGATGTCATTTAACTGTAATTCCGCCTCTTTGAGATACATATCTTTCGGCCAAAGGACCACATTACCGCCTTTGTCCCCCCTACATATATATACATACAGTTCTACAAATGCCCACAAGCAGGATGCACTCACTGTCAGCAAACTCCAATTTAGGGAAGAAATCCATGCTCCCAGCATCATCAGAGCCTGGCGCGTTTCAGGACAACTCCCTTTCTCAAAGGCTTTCTGCAATTGAATGACTGCCTACTCGAACATCAGCGTTATTCCCTCCATTATTTCAATGTCACAATCACACTCATGTGAATTAAACATCACTAATGCATTATGGGGCTGGTAGTTCGTAAAAATAAAACCCAAGTGGGCTGCAGGCAGTCCATTCAATCCAATGATTAAAAATGACAGGGGCACAGGCAGAGTTCCTCCCCGTTCAAATTTTATGCTAATCAGTCCAGCTCCACTGATGCGTCGCACCAGTCCCATGATCAAGGCGGTTTCCGCGAAACGAGTAGGGTATTATTTCTTGGCCCATATGCTGATGGAATAAATTCCTTTTTTCAACTGAATTGATTGGCGTCATTCATCTAGGAGGAGTGCACTCGCTCAGTGTTTTGCGTTTGGTGAGCAAGGATATATATATTTATATATATATATATATATATATATATGAGAAAATGGCACTAAACGATTTGACATTGACAAAGGCAGCATGGCGAAACGCGTCTGTTGTACGTTTCTGTGTCAATTAATGCAATTCTTTGAAACCCCTGTGAGTGCGCAATCTTTGTATCCTGGTGAAGCAGCATTTAGATATATTAGTGAGTCCGCCCTCAAGTTTTGCAGAACCTGCTGTACAAGGAGCGACAGTTTTGGGTGAACCTTTGGACAGTTTGTGTTGAGTGACCTCTGTCCGTGTCATGTGATTATAAAAGATCACGTGAAGTAACAACCCCCCTGCAGAAAGCTTTGTGTAACCTGCATACTTTTATCCTTAGTCGATTGGTCTAATGAGTTCTAATATGTCTGATAATATTAAAATCTGTTATGACAGTGTTTATTTATTGGAGCAGTTAAGCGTTATATGCAGCACTGGAAATGAAGAGGCTCCATACGGATCAGCAGCTTATATTGAGGCTGATCCAGGATCCAGGCTGACCTTAGTGAAATGTACTGACTTCGTCCCAGTGCAATTTGCTGACACTCAGACAGATTTGGCAGGCTGTTCTTTGCGACCAGAGCTGCAACCTGTAGGGGGAGAGGGAGGGTTCTTGTTTCGTATTAAAGCTGGGACCAGCAGTGACCTCCAGTTAGTGCTTACTTTTTAAAAATATGTTTTTTTTTAAAATGCCTGGGTCTTTGTCAGGAGCCCTCTGCATCTTGCACTACCCATTGCCCCTGCCATCTCTGCCAGTGACAGGACTAACACAACTACTAAGCATTACACTCCTACAAGTGTGACGATTCAGACTTTTCCAGGACCCCCAAAACTATAAGAATGGATTTGGCAGCAGGTATTAGCCATTTTTAATGTATATTGAATTGATAAACATCTGCTGTAATGCTCATCTGCGAATTAGACCGATAGTGCCACCATGTGGCAGATTGTCATAAGCACCAGTGTTGACAATTAAGTATTGATGCTGAGCATTGGAAACCACAGGCTCAAATTAAGCACGGCCAGCAGGCCTTTTGTTCGAGTTTCATCCTGGCGGGGCTAGCTGGAGCTTAACATATTGACTCTAGAAAATAAAGACATTTATCTTGTCAATTCCGAAGTGCTTTAGCTAAACTATGATTTGGAAAGCAGGTATTTGAGTTCCTAAAGTTCTAATGTAAGAGATATGCAGTTGATGTAAGAAGGTCATATGTCTGGCTTCATTAGTAATTGCACTAATACCATGTAATATAGCTTTTACTAATACATCATTATTACTACCCAAATTAATTTTTTTTAGCAACATTAGAATCACGAAATATGGAGGGAAAAATATGATTCTATACTTCTGCCTTGCAATTTTCAGTCAGCTCCTTGATTCCAGTTCATAGCTACTGAATTGTATTTAAAGGGATATAATTTTACAAGTACAGCAAACACAAGTATCTCTTCATCAAAAGCAGTCACCCACTGAGTTGTCCACATAAAATACAAATATGTGACCTGTATGTTATATTGTGCTTTGCAGAAGGCCATTAACCCTCTATACTATTTTAAATGAGTGAAACCTGTCATTCGGCTGCACAGATTTTTCTCTAGCAAGAGCATTAACCACGAGAGTTATATTACTATTTTATACCCTGGAAATTGCTGGGCACTGATTGGTCTCAGACAGTGACTTCGCCCTGAAGGCATTTTAAATGACACTCTATTTGTGACCAAATAAATAATGCATTACAGATGTACTATTACATTTGACTTTGTTGCCAATATGTTTGGAGCAGCGCTTTAAAAAAAAGTGTAAATTGACCGTCAGACTCCTAACGACTCTACTCTTATGACTCAGCCCCTTTCCTCATGACACCCCTTGACCTATTCATGGACTCGCAGGGTACATTTTTTGTCCATTTCCAGCTCTTGATGACTGGTTTGAAAGACTACGGTGTTTCTAGATGGACATTTGCAAATAAACGTCATGGATACAGGGGTGCCGTGGGCCAGGGACTCCGCGAGGAGCAACAGTCGGGAGGAGGGACCTGCTGGAAAACCAATAAGCCTTTTATACGACGCGTCTGATCTTCCTCCGCCTGGATTACTTTGGAGACTTCGGGAGCTGAGACTGTGCTGTCATTGGTCCGACCCGCCGAGTAGACAGAATCCAGTTATGAGAATTTAGCTCTTGCGGAAGGCGGCAGCTTCAAGCCACTGACGCCACAAGTTCTTCACGTTACTCCAGTGCACGTCGCTCCTTCTGGGCGGTGAATTAGTTGCTCAGTTATTCAGCAGGCAGCTGTTCTATTGAGAACAAGTCCTAACAATAGTGACCCTGTGGCCGCGAATCCTTTGTGGATGCAAACTCCTGTATGTGACCTAAACGAGATTATAATTTGCATGCAAATCGCGGGAGCAAATGGTACATTCGCTATTGGCGCATTTTTCTCTATTCGATTGTGTCACTGCGCTATTGCAAACTACCAATTTTCTCCCCAAGTAATGTAGCATAATCAGGATTAGGCCCGAAGTCGGCCTGAATCTTCACTGTGCAAGCCTCAGACAGAAGTGTCCATTTCTGTAGTGCACACCACACACCAACTTGTCAGTTGCTGCTTTTTTATTTAGTAAAGAGTGGTACTACCCAAACGAAAGGGGCACAGTCTGTCAGCCTTGGAAGGATGCCCTAGCTCTGAAGGCCTTGGAACCTGCAGGGTGGATGCAGTTGCCTGCAAGAGTTGCACAGCCCATTAAAGTGAGCTCTATTTATGTTTCTTTCAGCAGGTGGTATTTTGTGCTTAGAGCCAAACAAAGCAGTCACTGCTCCTCCCCCGCCATACAGAGGTGGACGCTACAGAGCATGGTGATTGTGGCCAGGTTCAGAAGGTCTTCCAATGCAGTGATACTCAAAGTACCACCCGGGGGCCACATGCGGGCCTCCTGGTCTTTACATGCGGCTCCTGGTTGAAAAGCAGCACTAGGCTACTTTTGTTTACAAAGCACTACGATACAGAGCAGCTACACAATTGCTATCCTAATACAGCTAATACCAGCACTAAAAACACACCTGCTACACACCCACACAATACTGATAACTCTTCTACAAAACAAAGTCCCACTATCACCAAAGTCCACTCTCTACACTGTCTACTAATAAATGCTCGATCACTCTCTAAAAACAAGCATCACATCTACGACCTTCTCACCGATGCAAAACCAGACACACTATTCATAACCGAATCATGGTTGGGAGAGGATATGGCTCCAGTCCTGCACGAAGCCATTCCTCTACGCTATCAAATAATCACCCAAAATCGTATAGCCAAAAAAGGAGGTGGTCTAGCTGTTGTATTCAGGCAAACAATACATATCACTAAAGTTGACAACATCGCCATAAAGAATTGTGAGGCTCTTCTAACAAGATGCAATCCTACACCGTCTTCCACCTGTAACTTCCTGCTCCTTTACAGACATCCACCTAGCAAGGCAACATTCCCAGATGCACTTCTAAACACAGTTTCAAACCTGATAACAATACACACTAACCTATGCGTCTGGGTGACCTTAACATTTGGTTTGATAAAACCAATATGACCCATCCAAAAACAATAATCACCGGCCTAGATGAACCTGCATCAGATTGTCCACAATCTGACACACATCACTGGACACATCCTAGATGTCATTTTTGCTAATACTGAACTAGTTACCTTTCAAACTATAACTACAGTCACATGGTCAGACCACCACTTGCTTGCTTTCCAACATAAAACAACACTAAGCAACTCACCTAAAACTACCTTACATCCATCCACCTATCGGCCGTGGAACAAACTCAATTTGGAACACTTGGAAACACAACTAACATCCAGTATAAATCTGGAAACCATAAATTCTGTTCAGAATCTATATGAGTGGCTACAGGAAGTTTTTGACATCCTGATACCACTCAAAACCACACAACAGAACAAAAGAAAAAAAGCGCCTTGGAGAAACATAGAAATAAAAGACATAAAACATAAAATTAGAAAGCTGCAACGTACCTGGCTCAAAACAAACGCCAAACAAGACAAACTTCACCTACAGAAAATTAACAGATTATACAAGTCGGCTATCAAAAACGCTAAGAAAAGGTACTATTCAGACAGAATTCAAAACGCTAAATGTGCAAATAAAGAATTCTATAAATACTCAATGAATTTCGAAATCCAAATTGCCTAGAAGGAACTCATCCTGTTACTCAAGATTTCACAGACAAACTGGCAAATCATTACACGGATAAAGCAGACACTATGGACTCGTACTTAAAACAGAAACAAAGCACCACCACTAACCCTTGCACAAAACAACTATCCAAGAATGCTCTAATCAAGCCTCTCCGTTCCTTCCAACACATCTCACACGATGAATTTATGGACCTGGTCAAAGCAAGCAGGCCTGCCGGCAGCCCTTCTGACCCCTGTCCGCCACAAACTTTCAAGACAATTCTTTTAACAACCTCTGCTGCCATTCCGGTACAAAGTAATCTTTATTGCTCAGTTAATTAAAACCATTGCAAATATGAATACATGGAAAAGATAAAATTATAAAAAGTATAAAATGGCTATAGGTTCATGATGTTAATAGTCATTGCTGCAGAAATTTGTACAAATTTTCCACAAAACGTGAGTTAAAATCCATAAATCCCTTGTATTACTTGAAAGAAAAGTCTTACACCTTGGAAAAAAACGAGTACACGATGACAATGGTTTCGTACGGTAGGAAGTCCTTGCTACTAAAATGTTTACTGCTTTCACACCGTGTAACCCTTACGGTAGCGTTGGTCCCTTGTATTCCTGCGGTGACTGTGTAAAAGGCATTGCCCCTGGGTTTTAAGCATCGTTGTAATGTGTGACTTGGCTCACTGTTCAGTGCCCCTTTAATTTGCTTTTTGATTTTTACTGCAGCTGGTGTCTGCCGTCTGGCTTTCCAGTTTCTTTTCTACTTTCTCTAGAAATTTTACAAAGTGGCATGCTAATTGGATGTGTTTTCCATCGAAGCAAGCCATGACTGCTTGCCGGCATGTTCTTATGCCCAGTTGGTTAAAGGGCACTTTTAGGTGTAATCTGCACTCTGTGGCCAGGCCTTTGCAGGTGCAAATTAGATGTTGAATGTCTTCTTTTGCGTTCCCGCATATTCGGCAGTTGATTGTTGCTTTGGGCCTTTTCCATGGAGGAAGGTGTTTTTGTGATGGGAGTAGGCCCAGCCGTAGATGTAGGAACTTCTCCTTTATGCTCCTAGTGAACCCAGCTCCTAGGTAGCTTTGGTTGAGGCTGCTTGTGTAGCTTTTAATGACCATCCAGCCGTGCGTGCGATTGGCTAGGCTCGCTTTATCCTCTGAAAATGAGATAGCTCTAACAGATTTGTTAACTAGCTGTTTGAAGGTGTTATGGGACCCGCTGCACTTCCAGGCTTCTTGTAGGCACAAGGTGTTTATTGATTGGTTTAAATATTTTGCGGCCGGGCTGTTGCTCTTTCTTTCTATCTCTTTCCATAGGTAGAAGTTGAGACTAGCAGCTTCTCCTCTCTGGATTTTGTGCCATCTTTTGGCATAGGCACCCATTCGCTCCAGCGTTTGGTTTCTTCGGCCAAATTCCAGCCTTATTTGTGCCGGCGAGGTGTAAGTGGGCAGACTGAATATCATTCTGATCGCCTTCACTATTGTGCTATTCAATTGCTGAGCGTCTCTCCCTCGTAGGCATTCGTTTCCATACGTTATGGCAGGTGTCAATTTTGCCTGAAGTACTTGAAGTAGGGGAGTAAAGCTTCGGCCAGCTGCTTTCGTTTTTAGGCCCCTTAGTGCTATCGCTATGCTGATACCCCTCCGTTTGATTGCTTCCTTTTGCTGTTGAAATGAGCCCTTGCTGTCCACAATTACGCCGAGGTACTTGTATTCCTCCGCTTTTTCAAGTGTGTGCCCTCCCATGTGCCAGCAGTACCCTACAGATTATCTTTTTGCATTAATCCTCATTGTTTTGGTCTTTGTGAGATTGATACTTAGGCTGTTCTCTGTTGCGTATTTAAAGGTTGTGCTGATTAGATGTTGTAGCCCTATATCGGTGTTCTACTGATTAGGACAATGTCGTCAGCGTACATTAAATTTGAGAGAGTGAAGCCACCTATGCTTGGAGCATGAGAGTTGCTTTCATCCAGCTGCTGTGCAAGGTCAGACATAAAGATGTTAAATAATGTTGGCGCCAGCACGCACCCTTGTTTTAGGCCTTTTGTGGTTTGTATTTTCCTTGATAGGAGGTCTCCTGTTCCTAACTTGACTTGGACCCAAGTGCCCGTATGTAATAAGATCAGCTGTGTTAGTAGCCCCGATGGAATGTTCCTGTCTTCCAGCTTTGACCATAGTAAGTTCCTGTTGACATTGTCAAACGCTGCGGCGAAGTCAATAAAACATAAGTACAAGGGCAGATTAGCTGTCTTCGAGGCGTCGATGAGGAGTGAGAGGGCCAAAATGTTTGTTGATGTGCCCAGTTCTTTTCGGAATCCTGTCTGGGTGATGGGAATTACTGCATTTGCTTCCGACCATTCCGTAAGCTCTTCTAGTAGAAGACCAGCATAGTATTTGGCCTCGTTATCAATTAAGGCTATTAGTCTGTAATTTTTGGGGTCCTTTACGTCGCCTTTTTTATGAATTGGTGCTAATATCGAGCCTCTCCACGATGCTGGAATTGTTGTGGTGTCTATTACCTGTTTGAAAAGAGGTAGTAAGGCCGTAGCCCAGTATTCCGGGTTTTGTTTACAGAGAATTAGCGGTATCCCGTTGGGGCCTGGCGCTCCCTCCGCTTTTCTTTTAACGATCCTGCTTATAATTTGTTTTTCGGTAGGGTTTAATGAAGTAATGACCTGTTTTGGAGGCTCAGTTCGAGTTTTTCTGCCCTTCTCTGGTCGGCTAATTGTTGCTGGCTCTTTTCCTGTGTTGAAATGGGCCTGAAGGTAGTTGGACCAGGCATCCTCAGTTAAGTAGGAGTCAATGCTAGTGCTTCTAGTATACTGGAGTTTGTTGACTGTCTTCCAAAATCTTCCGCTCGTGTTGATTCCTTTTGCATCATGGAGAAGTCTGGCCCATAACTCATCCTCTGCTTCCCTTTTTTCGAGCCATATTATTCTTTTTTTGCTCTGTTTTAATTTTTGCAGTTCCTTTCGTATTGTGGTGTTAGGTCCATCTCGATGTAGTTTCCGCAGTAGTTTGTTGATGTTTCTTTTCAGGTGCTTAATCTTGGCGTTTTGCTGTGTGGCCTTGTAGCGGTTTCCGGTTGATTCAGACAGCTTTGTCTGTATATTGCTGTTTCTACATTCCCGGTTTATGTGGCTCTTTGGTTTCCTGGTGTGTGCCTGTCCGAGGCTGCTCGTGAATTGCTCCCAGGCGCTTAACTGATCGGGCTGGTTTGTGATGATCTTTTCCCATCGGCTTCTTGCGTCCATTGTGAAGCATTCCAGGTTTGTCGTGTTGCATTTTATTCTTTTCTGTGCCATTGTCAGCGAGCAACCTAAATTTATTGCTGGTGAGGTTGTCGCGGCCCCCTGGAAGTTAAGGCTAAATTCTTGCAGCTGATGATCACTGACAGACATTGTGCCTATTCGGAAGTCCGTGATATTCCCAAAGAGTTGAAGAGATGAGAATGTGTAGTCTAGGATAGAACTGACAGATGAGTTATGAAAGGTGGCTGTCGGGGGGGTTTCATTTGTGAAGCGACCATTTAGCGCTGGCAGGTTGTGATGTTCTAGGTCCTTTACACTGGTCCTTGACAGCCGATTTTGTTTATCCCATTTGCTTATTGCTTGTTGTGGTATGTTCCATGCTCTGAACTGGTCCTCCAGGCATGTGTCCCTAATTTGAGTCCCTTCCAGGAACATATTGAAGTCCCCTGTTACTATGAGGTTGGGGGTATCCGCTTCTGCCAATGTTTTTGAGATTTCTTCCGTCAAGAGGTTCATTCCAGCTTTTTTCTCCCGGGGATGTAGATATACATTCATAAATCTTAACTTTTGGATTTGGTCTTTTCCCCTCACTTCTAGTTCTATGGTGAGTGTGCAACTGTTCCCAGTCTGTGTCGACTTTATGTGGATGGGGTCGTTGAAGCTCTTAACAGCAGTGTATATTGCCAGTCCGCCTTTTAAGTGGCCATATTTGGCATTTCTTGTTGCTGGGAGGAAATGTGAGGCAAAGCCCTGAATTTGCTATGGTTGGTCTAGCCAGGTCTCCTGAAATGCTATTATGTCAAATTATTGGAGGTAATCAAAGAGCTCGAGGTCTTCTCTTTTGTTCCTTAGGCCATTTATGTTCCAGGAACATATTCTTAACTGTTGTTGTATTGCGTGTTTTTGTTGAGTGTTTTGTCAGAGCCTAGGGACCCTTGTGTTGATGGTTCTTGCTATCCAGTTCCAATCTTCGTGGCCAAGTGGCCGGTTTGTTTCCCTTTTGGTCTCGGGGGACATCCTGGGAACTGAAAAGCTTCTGGCCCCCTTTAAGACACTTTTAGTTTTTGCTTGTGGATGTTTGTTTGTCGGATTTTGGCTTTGTTGCTCATTATATGCCTGGCATAGTGGTTCAGGGTACCCAGTTTTTTCCAGTCTTTTTAGGCGAATCCCCAGGATAGAAAGTATGCTTCTAGTTCCATTATTCTCGTCGCGGTTTCGTTCCTTGCCCATGTTGTTTTAGTAATCTCCCGATCTGACAGTTGGTTGTAGTGGGTGAATTCCACTGCCACTAGATCTTTTGTGCTAATGTCCGACAGGCTGCTGAACGTTGATAGTAGGTGTAAGATGTTACCTCGGTTAAGAGTGTCCCCTCTGCCTCTTGACTTGTATTCAGAAATGAACAGTATTGTGCCTCTGTTTGCTTCCGCCTGCCCTGCCTCCGATTTTTTGATGTCTTCTGTGCCCGTTTCTATCCCTGGGTTATCATGTGTCTTGGCTACTGTATAGTCCTCCCCCTGCACTGCGCCATTGATCGTGTTGAGCGATGCTATAAGTTCATGTTTCAGGGTGGGTCCCTTGCTTCCGTCTGCCGTCGGTCCCCCCTTTGAGATTAATTGGGTGGGGTTCTCCCTTTTTGTTGTCTTTGATGTCTCCTTGAGCGTAGATCTTTTTGAGGTCGTGGGCGGACTTTCTATTGCAACTACCACTTCTTTTTCTTTTTCTGGAGTCCTGGTTATCCTATTGAAAAAGGTTTTTATGTTGGCCGTCTTATTTCTTCCTTTCCTTTTTTGTTTTCGGGGTTTTTTATTTTCTACCCTCAGTTCTTCCTTGCTTGCTTTCCCAGTGATTTCATTGTGGGGGCTTTTGCAGGTTTCTAGCTTTTGCCCTTGCGTATTTCCTGGGTTTGTGTTTGTTTGCACCTTGGTTTTGCTCCTTTGATTGTCAGGGAGCTGCCTTAGGGATGTCCCTGCGACACCTGCATAGGTTTTGTGAATACATTTACTGGTTTCAGGGCCGATAAGGGTGTTTGGCGCGTAATCTCCTCTTTGACTGTTGAACACAGTAGATGAGTTCTGTTGATTTACAATGTCTGGCTGTTCTCTGTGCTGTCTGTGGAATTGTTTTGGGCCCTCCTCACTAGGTTCTGAGTCCATTGCGATTGTTTTTCCCGCTGTCTGTTTTAAATCCGCCACAATGTCGCCCAGAAGTTGGGGGATTGAGGTTAGTTTGTCCACTATTGTGTAGCAGGCGCAACTTGGCTGCTCTATTTTAGTTTCCGCTTGCACCCTCTTTATCATGTCGTTCATATCTGCCAACTTGTTATCAATTTTGGCTACGTTTATGGCCAAGAAATTTAAAAGGGATAGCTGGATGTCCATTTTTTCCGAGTGGTACTGCATGGCTTTTATCGATAGTTGGAGAGTATTTCACAATGATGACCATAGGACTTCTGCGCTTTTTGGGTGATCGTTGGTTGGTGGAGTCTTGTCCGGGCCTGGTGTTCTCTCTTCTGTGTTGTGATCGACCTGACTATTAGCTGGTAAGTATGACGCACCAGCCTCTCCCACTCTTTTGTCGTTAGCTGAGAATTATCTTCTATGTCAGCCGCACCTGGTTGGTCGTGTGCTTGAGTTATGTCCAGTTTTACGGCTTTTTCTATTGTTTCCGATATTTCCATTTCCACTCTTTCCGGCGGTTTCTCTGACTCTCTAACCCGACCCATATGGCCAAGTTTTTGGACGAGCTGACTCCCCGGGGCTGTGTCCTGTTCCCGATCAGTGATATGTTCCGCCTTCGCGGTGGAGATGTTGCTTCCTGAGTTGTGATTTATTTTGTTTATTTGTTCAGCCTCTTTTGGAGGCTCCATATCTGCCTGGTTTGGGGCGTTTGACTCGCCAGTTCCCGGTGGGGCTGTTTTAATGTCGGTGTTGGGTTCCTTACTGCTGTTTTCTGCCCCTGTTGCTGTGGCTGGTGACTGCACGTTTGTCTGTATTACAATTTTTGGCTCGAGGGGATAACTTTTTTACTGCTTATGTGTATGTTTGATTCCTTGTCACCCTCGCTCTTGCCATTATCGAGGCTTTTCATTTGAGCACTCTGCTTCTCGGGAGTGAACTGGTTCCACTTGCTTCCACACTTTTTGGTTTTTGCCGTTTCTATGTGTGAGTTTTGACAACCCCCTTCAGGCTCCATTGGCGAAGGGAGTCCCTTGAGATTGCTGTTAGAGGTACTTAGGAATGAGCCTGGTTCTTTCAAAAACGAGAAAATAGAATAGATTTTTGGCTGAGTGCTTTTTTTGTCTGTTTTACTGATGTCTATGTCTGTATCTGTATCGGTCCTTTCTGGCCTTTCTAGCGATGTATCTAATAATAGAGGTTCTTCTTGTTCAATCAGCGAATTATCTGAGTTGTTTGTGTGTTTGCACTTTTCTGCCCTGCGCCGTTTGGCCGGGGCGTTGACAGTTGCTTTTCTGACTTTTCCTGACCTCATGGCGCGCTTTGGTGCTTTGGTGCTTTGGCGTTATTCTTGTGGGTCTTTTGGATTTTTGAGTCGTAGCTGATGAGGTTGTGTTGGCTTAATTGGGCTGGATTGCAGGTTGAAGGACCACTATCTGCCTTTTTGCCTTTGTGTGAGAGACTTCTCGCTCCCCCGAAAGTAAAAAGACTTGGGTTGGTTACGTAAATTTTAGTTTTTTATTCGAATGATATTCTGATGTGTTTTTCCACAAGCCTCCCTTAGGGGCAGCTTTCCCACAGCGCCTCGCACCTTGCGCCGCTTACCTTCTGCCTTCTGTCTTCTGCTTTCTGCTGTGGCCTCCTGGTTTCTTCCTGTTGTGCTACACTCCTGTAGCCCAGCTGTCTTCTCCCCGCACCTGTGGGGTTATGGAGTTGAAGTTTGATGTGTGGCTACTCACATCTGCTTTGGCAGGATTTTTTCCCAGGAGAAAGAAATGGAGGGCTGCCGGGTGGCAGGCTGGCTGGCTGGGCTATTACTGGTGACGACGACGGCTGGGGAACAAAGGGGCAGAGGAGCAGGGGTTCCCCCTGGCTCCCCCCTACTCGACTCTGCACGCTGCCCCCCGCCTGGTTCCTAGACAGCGATGCTACAAGGTGCAGCCTTCCAATCTTCCAGCTGCAACCGTCAGTCCTGATAAGCCGACAGACCACATTGCACCTCCCGTGCTCCCTGCCCTGCACCGCTCTGCTGCTCCGCTGCTTGGTTAGGCTTTGCTTCTCCTAGCTTTACCTCAGTGCTGTCTCAGTCTCAGTGCGGTCTCAGAGCTTTACCTCAGTGCTGTCTCAGTCTCAGTGCGGTCTCAGAGCAGCCTCGATGCCGCCTCCATGCTGTTAAAGCCGCTGTTAAGACTGCCGCTGCCTCCTCGGCTACCTCGGCGGCTGATCTGAGCTGTCTTCGCCACGATGATGAGAGTAATTTAAAGAACGCTGAGCACCACAGGTAACCCGCTATCAGCCCAGAGTACGGTGTAGTGTGGCGGACCACAGCAGCACACAGGAGCCCACAGGAGCTGCCGCCTGATCTGGCGTCCGGGCAGAATGGCGTTCTGGCGTCCTCTGTGGCGTCTCTCACAGCTCACTAGTCATCATCAACCAGCTCTGGCATATTTTGTATCATATGCTTGAGCAAGTAATGAGGAACAGGATCCCTAAATAGGGATGCACGGGCGAGCAGGATTCCAGGGGGTACAGCGCCTAGAAGAACCTCAGAGGCCTCTCGGCGCTGTGGGACTCTAGGCGGAAATGCTGCCATTCCGGTAGGAAGAATCATCAACGATTCCTTAACTACTGGAATATTTCCAGAAGAACTCAAAAAGTCATACATACGCCCTTTACTGAAGAAAACAAACTTGGACCCACTGAACCCTGACAACTACAGACCCATTACAAATGGACCTTTCCTGGGCAAACTGATAGAAAGAGCAGCCTTCACCCAGATTTCACAATTCATTCAAGAGAATGACATTCTTTCAGATTTCCAAACAGGATTCCGTCCGGGAAGAGGCACTGAATCTGCCCTCCTTGCCATCTGTGATGACCTAAAGAATACAGTTGACACGCAAACGGGGTTGCTGCGCTACTCCTCTTGGACCTCTCAGCTGCCTTTGACACGGTTGACCATGACACTCTGAAACAAAGACTTTATGAAGCCGGCATAGAGGGAACTGCTCTAGACTGGATCGCGTCCTACCTTCGAAACAGAACTAATGTCCTCCATACCCACCTTTCTCGTCCAAACCGTACTCCACAAAAGCAGGGGTCCCTCAAGGTTCTTTCATCTCGCCCATGCTTTTCAACATCTACATGAAGTCTTTACCAGTACTGATCAATAAATTTCACCTCACGTGCTACAACTATGCAGTTGACACGCAAATACTCCTTCAACTGGAATGCCCCAAAGACATTGGAAAATAACCAATTTTCAGCTGTCTCAGAGCCGTGGATCAGTGGATGACTTGGAGCATCTAAAATTGAATGCTTCAAAAACTGAAATACTCATGTTTGGCGATTGGAAAAATTACAACCCACTTGCCACATGGCCTGATGAACTGATATCACTGCCTAAAGTATCAAAGGATGTAAGAAACCTCAGAATGACCATGGACTCCAAGCTGTCGATGAATGCCCAAGTGGATAAACTAGCAAGATCAAGCTTTGCTACTATAAAAACGCTGCAATGAATTTTCACTCATTTGGGATTTCCACACAAGGTCCAAGTTACCATCTCCCTTGTTCTATCCAAACTCGATTACGCCAATAGCCTCTACCACAGATCACCTTTAACGACCATGAAAAGACTACAACGGATTCAGAACTCGGCTGCCAGACTACTCTTGCATATCAAACCGCGAGACCACATCTCCCCTGCCTTGAAAGCCCTGCATTGGTTACCGGTTGCCAAAAGATCCATGTTCAAGCTGCTTTGTATTACCCACAAAGCAATACATGGAATAGGACCACTCTTCATCAGGAATGAAATCACCAAACACATTCAACAAAGGAACCCCTGCTCTAAATGAGCATCTCGCCTCAAAATCCCACCATACAAGAAAGAAAACATGGGTGGCACATCCTTTTCTGTTCAAGCAGCCAAACTATGGAACTCTTTACCCCCCAACATAAGATCTACCGACAACCACCTTATCTTTTGAAAACTACTCAAGATTTGGCTCTTCCCCACATAAGCACCATACAGAAACAAAAATTCACAGCATATCCCTCTGTATATAAGCATTTGTTTTCACTATAGGTATGTACCTATCTTTGTGTATTACTTTATTAAACATGTAAAATAATTATGTTTTTTAGAGAAAAAAATTAATAATAATATTAACCAATAAATAAAAATCATCTTTGGTCTACATGTACTTACTTCCATTGTGCATCTATGTACCATCCATGTACTGGATCTGTGTGTCTGTTACTTTTCTCCTGAAAAAGCATATCCAATGCACTACCCTATTTCTCATCCTGTGCCTCTATCAATATATTTAATCTAATTATACTTACTTCCTTTATGTATCTATATACTTTCAATGTACTTATGGATCTATATATTTAACACTTTCTTCTAATTTAGCATTTCCAATGCACTAGCCTATTTCTCAGCCTATACTTCGCTCCATATATCTTCCAGCCCAACCTTCTGACTCATCTCAAACTTCTTTCTACTACTCCTTCCAATGCACTACCCTATCTCTCATCCTGTACATCTATCAATATATCCTCTAGATCCACTTTCTCATTTATCCCAAACCCCATACCACTACTATGATCGCCAAAATAACCCTTTCTAGACTCTTTCCTGCTCTACCCCTCCTTGCATCATCTGACACCTCTTTTTACTACACCGATCCCCGTAAACAAACCTTTGTAAACTCTCCCCTCTGACTCCTCCCCTCCAAAACTCCTTTTTACTCACCCAAAAGCCTCTTCCTACTGCTAAGACCTAAAAAAAAATAAAAAAATCCTTCACTCTTTTATCCCTCCACTATCCTTTTCAATCAAAATTAACATACTAACATGTTCACTTCTCAAATTCCATATTCAACTATACTAATATACTGCCCAAATAACTGAATAGCATATCTACTACTCAAATTACTTCATATTTATACTATACTAATTTTCAACGCTAATCCTTTATGGGTTCCAGAGTGGCGTGCTACTCGCCAGAAAAGCGCTTCAACACCCATCAGGGGTAACAAGTGCTATATGAATGCTAATCTTTCTTCCCCTTTTATCCCTCCGCTATCCTTCTCACTCCAAGTAAAAGACTAATACCCACCACTGAAATTACCTCATATTTCACCATATTAATTCACCACTAATCCTTTATAGCCTTCCTGAATAGCGTGCGTCAACAAGCGATAAGTAAATGCAAACCTTTGTCCTCCTCTATCCTTCTGCTATCTTTCCATATCCAAATAACTGACTAACCTATCCACAACTTAAAATGTACTTGCATGTTTCACTATACTAATTCAACACTAATCCTCTATGGGTCCCGGAGTAGCGTGCTACCTGCCGAAAAAGCGATTCAACGCTTTGTCAGGGGTAGTAAGCGCTATATAAATGCAATTACAATACAATACAATCGAACTGAAGTAAAAAATAAAGAAGCACTGAAGCTGTAGTGCATCACTTGTCTTTAAAAATTAAAGTGTTCCTAAATTTATTTAGCAACAAACGTGTAAAAATAAAATAAAGTCCCTTCAAAATTAAACAACAAATTTTAAAAGTGCATTGAGATTTGTTTTTTTATGTGACAGTTTTTAAACAATATTTTAGAAACATAAACATTAGGCTGCACGCCGAAAGTCTTGGGGAAGTCCGCCTGAGTACCAGTGGGTGCGCCCCCCAGGCTCAGATAGCAAAGAAAAGCCCAGGGCGTCATGCCGTAGTGCCGAGGTATAGATCTGCAAGGAACGGACTGTTTAAATCTCCTTTGAAGATAGAGAGGGCCGGAAAAGTGCAAGGCCCTTTAAGTGATAGTCAGGACATTGAACATTATCCTCTGTTTAACAAGGAGCCGGTGTGGAGTCTCGAAATTTTACGTAGAGGATTGTCTATTGGGGTATTTCAAACTAAGACAGGCAGCGGCATTTTGAAAAAGTTGTAGTTTATTAAGTAGTCCTCCTGGTATTCCCAAATACAGTGAATTTGCATAGTCCAACTTCGCTGTGATCATAGCATGAATTATGATCTTGCAAGAGTGGTGAGATAGAAATACCAGAGTTGTCTTTAACGATTTTAAGAGGAAAAAGCATGCAGGTGTGATCTTTCTTCAGGAGCAGCTGGTGCAGTTAAGCACGGTGCTGCGGGGGAGTCGATTCGGCGATGCGGCGAGCGCAAGGTAAGTAGTTTTCTTTTATAACATTTTTATTTTCCTCATTGTCGTTTGTTGACTTCTCCCCACACTGCCCCCGCACTAACACGCTTACCTCCACCTGCCGCTCCTGTCTTACTCACCGAAAGCTTAACAGATAATTGGGTGTCAAATATAACACCTATGTTCCCAATCTCTTCTTGCGGAACTGAAGGAGGACGCAAGTCTTGTGGCCACAGAGATATGTCTGCAGGTGGGCCCAAGGGGAAACATCCTTTACCACGCGGATTTTACTCCGCGTGGCCTTTACAACGCGTCCCTTACAACGCAAGTCGTTACCACGACTTGCGCTGGAGGGCGCTAAAGGATTAAAAATAGTAAATTTACTATCCCAACACCTTCCCTAGTGTCCACGGGGACTGGTGTTAGAATAGTAAATTATACTATTCGAAATCCGCGCCCCCAACGCAAGTCGTGGTAACGACTTGCGTTGTAAGGGACGCGGTGTAAAGGGATGCGTTGTGACGGTACGCGTCGTACCGTCATACATCCGGGCCCAAGGCTCCACAGAACAAAGTTCAGCCTTAGATAGCTTTCATTAATCCACTTCACTATGGCTCTGAGCATTTTCCACCACATAGCTTTCCATTTGTTGAAAGCAAAGCATCAGGTGTGTGTTGTCAGCATAGGATACAAGAAAACTCCCCAGCTCTCCCCTAACTTGCCCAGGGGTGCTACATAGATGTTGAAAAGAATGGGGCTTAGAGCAGAACCTTGTGGTCCTCTACAGCACATCTTCTAAAAATACAAAGAAACTGTGAAGAATGTAAAGATGGCTGCCTGTCTGATAGGAACGATTGGAGCAGCTTTGAATCTGTATTGGTAATGCTGGCAGCTCCCAGCCAGTTCAGCAGAGTCTCATGAGAGACAGTATCGAATGAGGCCAAGAGGTCCAAGAAAATAACAACTGCTTGTTTACCTAAATCTTGACTAGATTTAACAAATTCTGCCCTTCTGAGAAGTGCTACCTCAGTGCTAAAACCCTTTTGAAAAAATGGGCTGTGCATTTCCATGGGTGTGGCACTTTGACACAGTTTACATATACATATATTCACTGGAAAAAAAAGGTTACAGGAACTTTATAGTTAGGCTCATATTTCACTCACACAAAACCAGTGAAATACGGCCGTTATAGTTACCTGACCTAACTATAACTTATGCCCCTGCAATGCACTGATTACGACCTCATAGGTTACATCACACATGACATGATCAGTGACATCACTGATGACATCTCAAATGACATCACTGATGACACCAGTATTTTGTAAGAGTTTATTATTGTTAAACATATATACTAAAGTCCTACAAAAGTTAAAGTAGTATACTAGGCATACTAGGTATACTACTAATGAGTAATACTACTTTTAATACATATCATGTGAGTAGCTTTGTGACTGTATGTATCCTTATGCACATGGGTGTGTGAGAGCCTGTACGGGTGTATTAATGGGTGTGTGAGTAGTAGTAGTGAGTGAGTGAGATGCTGTGTGAGTGGCTGTATTGGTGAGTGAGTGGGTTTGTCAGTGACTATTGGTGGGTAACTGGGTGTGTAGTGACTGGGTGAGTGAGTGGGTGTCTGACTGGCTGTATGAGTGAGTGACTGGGTGTGTAAGTGACTGTATGGGTGAGCGGCTGTTTGAGTAGGTGTTTTGTTAAGTGAGTTCATGTGTGGCTTTAAGGGGTTTTGCTACTTATGGCACTCCATGGACAGTCATGCTTTCTGCAGGGTTCACACACTCCTTCCCTCTTTCATCAGGCAGACTGACATCTAGGTGCTTCAGGTCAGAGGAGCAGTTTCTTCCATCAATCCAAGACATCAAGTGATATCCACTCACCTCTGGGAAGCTGGCTGCACAGCAATTCTCTGAGTACTGTTTGGAGCATTCCTTCTGTCATCAAAGAGAACTTGGAATTCTAACAAGCGGATCTTAGGCTCCCACTTTTAACAAAGAAGACAGGGGATGTGGATCCGCTGTCTGCATATTCAAAACCAGTGTGGGAAGACTTTCCTTTCATATATAAATTCCAGTCTTTGTGTAGAGTGATGCTCCTCACAGCAGGGTAGTCTCCAGCTTGGCACACCCGCAACAGCGGCCCAAAGAGGTGTGAATCTTCTGGATGTGTCTATAAACAGCTTTCCACACAGTGATTAGTTGAAATATAGAAGGCTGGCCTCTCTCAGAGGCTCTCTTTCACCTTGAAGAACAGAGAGGCTGTAGCCCCACCCTACATTCCCACAACCTATCAAATGACAGTGCTATAGGAAGACTAACACGCAACTACCCTCAGCAAAAGGCCTAATCACATTTTTAAAGGATTCTTGTCTCCTTTGCTCCAGCGTCAGTGTCTAGGCCTCCTCCATACGGCTTTTGGAATCTCAGTGATAATCTTCTGCTGCCTGGGAAAGCAACCTCACCCCCATCTTGTGCAGAAGAGAAGGCTATGGGCTTCCAAAATGGAACCCACAGGCCTTCTTTACTCTACTCACAGGAAACACCCACAAACATGCTCAAACAACAATCTGGATTTTAGTGCTAGAATCTGAGTTAGCACATAGAAGCTGAACTTTACACAAATGGGCAATCAGACCACTATTACAGGGACACAGATAACAATGGACTGGTTACAACTATGAATTCCTAATGCAAATACCATGCCACCTGTTAGAAATAGGGACCCTTGCTTCTAGTCAGGGAAAGGGGGATGCACTCCTAAAATAACCCCTGCTCACCCCCTTGGTAGCTTGGTTCATAGGCAGTGTGTAAAGTAAGTACATTTTATTGTATATAGTTAAATAAAAGCGTTACAATTTTTTGTGCTAAAATCTTCCAATTGGCATTTAAAAGGTAAAAAGATACGCAGGCAATCTATATTGTCATAATAAAAAAGAAATTGAAGTTGTCTTAGATTCTAACTGTTGTTTTTTAAACATTAGATTTCATCTGTTTTTCTGTTTTCTGTATTAAGATGCTAACTTTCTGCAAAAATCTAGTGGCCCTGCATGCTACCTGTAATAGTTGGCTGTTCAATGCTAACATGACTGCTGGGGGACATGCTCTAACTTGAGATATAGGAAATGCATGTAATAGATAAAAACGTCTCAGATTGTTCAATGATGGGCAAATACACAGTAAATGGGTCAGAGTCTCTTCTGCTTGGCCGCAGAGTCTGCAGAGTGACCATGTTTGTTTCCAAGCTGGAACCTGATCTTTTGAGATAAAGTCCTCCATCTGGGTTCAGAGTAGCAGTTGTTGGGTCGTGGTAGAGATGTGGTTAACTAGATATGGTTGTGGAGGGCATCTCTCGTATGTAGCTAATACCGTCCAACCGTGTTTTTTCTTTGCTAATGCGGCTTTATCTGTAATCCAGGCTTTTTGTTTTGCTGCATTTTTGGCTATTTTTTTAAAGACAACAAAGGTATAATTATTGTTCCATGCTTCTTGCATTTTGAGGTTTGCCAAAGCTTCTTCTAAAACTGTATTCCAGGCGTTTTTTCCTTTTGTTTGATTATTTATGTCGAACCAGCAAAGCTCCATCAGAGAATCTTCTTGTGCTTCTTTTAGCTTCCAACACATTTTTAGTATTGCTGCTTGTCTTACAGGATGTTGGTTTAATAACCCAAATTTCAGGCGTACTTGAGCTTGTGATACAAACTTCGGCATCTGAAAGATGTATTTAAATAACTCTGATTGTTGAACATTCAGGAAGTTTGCGTCTTGCCCTCTGAATAGTTCCGAGCCGGACATGAGGGTTGGAAGACATTTGGCTGCAATTACTTTTAGCAGGTATGAATAGGAGGGGCACTTCATTTTTGTTTTTAATAGATTTAGGGCGAAGCGTAGTTTATTAGCCTGGGATTTTCTATACAGTAAGTGATCTTTTAAGGACAACCTTGAATCTACCACTACTCCTAGGTACTTCTAGGTTACACTTTGCTCTATGGTGTTTCCTGCTGTGTGCCATTTGAATTTTTGTCGCCCTGAATGTGATGAAAAGCAGATGACTTTCGTATTTTTTATGGTTAATGAGCAAACCATGCTCCATGGTGTATTCGTGCAACCTTGTAATGGAATGCTGTAGGCCTATTGGAGTCTTGCTGCATAGGACAAAGTCATCAGCATACTGCATGCTACTTATTTTGCGGTGGGCTAACTTTGGGGGGTTGCTTTCAATTTCCGATATCCTCTTGTCCAGGTCTGCAGTGAAAATATTAAAAAGGGTGGAGGCCAGTACACATCCCTGGTTTAGGCCAATGTGGGTTGGAATCTTTGCTGTTGTCCTTTTGCCATTCCCTAATTTTATCTTGACCCAGGTGGATGTGTATAGGTTGATGATGGCCTGCAGTAACCTTGGTGGAATACCCAGTTTACCATCCTTTGACATAGGATCACCCCTGGTACTGTGTCAAAGGCTGCTTTTAAATCAATGAAACAGGTGTACAATTTTGTTGATTTGTCCTTTACTTTTTCGACTAGGACATTTAGGGCGAACAAGTTGCACTACATGTTTAAACCCGGCCTGAACCTGGTCTGTGTGATTTGGAGGATCTTGTTCTTGGTGACCCATTCTTCCAGTGCTATCAGAAGGTTCGATGTGTAGATTTTGGCCTCTACGTCAATGAGAGCGATCAGCCTGTAGTTCGTCGGGTCTGATATGCTGCTTTAAAAATTGGGTGCAAAATGCTCCCTCTCCAGGATGGTGGTATGTTTCCCATTTGGAAGGCGTGATTGAACACTGGGGTGATGTATTCTGCCCAGAACGCTTGATCATATTTAAAGAGCCCATTTGGCAAGCCATTTGGGCCAGGTGCGCCGGTGGACCTCAGGTTTTTTATAACCCTTTGTACTTGATGTGAGCTAATCCAATTTTCGCCAAGTTTTTGTTCCACTTCTTCCCTTTTAGGTTGGTGATCATAAGGAGTGTGATCTAATATAATTGCTTGGGGGTTGCAGTTGTTCCCTTGATTTTGCTTTAGGTGGTGACTCCAGTCGGCCTCTAGTATGTTTGCATTGTGTTCAAGGAATCCTCTGGTTGCTATTTTGTTCATTTCTGCTCAAAATTTCCTGCTATTGTTTGATTTACTTGTTTCCAATAGTTTTTGCCAAGTTTCTGTTTCTTGATTTTTCTTTGCTATCCAAACCTCGTTTTTATATTTTTACCTTAATTTGTGGACTTGTCGCTTTGTGTTTTTGCCCATCATCTGATCTTTTCCTTGTAACTTTCTGATTTCGCGGTTTAGGATCCTTTTTTTACCCACCATGGAGCCAAGATGTTCCAAAGATGCTCTCATTGGTTTTCTTCTTTGGCTATTCTGCTGGGAACCAAATTTGTCTATCAAACTTGTGATCATCTTTTCCCAATTAGCCTGATACTCTACCAATCTTTTTTCTTCACCTTTTTCCTCTACCATTCTTATGTGGGTCATAATTTCTTCGACATTCTTACCGTTCCATGCGAGTTGTTTAAGGTTATATGGGCTAGGGGTTTCCGTCAAGACATTGCTTGCTGGTGCCCTTACATATTGAAGGCTAAGATCAATTGTTTGCAGACTGTGGTTGCTCTCCAAATTGTTTATTATTTGGTAACTGGCAATCCTTTGAAATACCTCCAGATCTACTATAGTGTAATCTAGGACCGTTTGAGGCCGTTTAGCTGTTCTGGTCGTGGCAGCAGGCTGGTCTTGTGGGAAGCGACCGTTCAAAATGTTCATGCCAATTTCAGCCAGATTTGAGGCACACAACTGTCCATGTCTATCCTTTTTCCAATGATTTGTTATCAGTTGTGGAATTATTTTGCCTTTCAGTATGTTTTGTTAGGTTTTTTGTAAGTAGTCTGCTTGTAATAAAAACATGTTGAAGTCGCCTGACACTACCAATCCCGCCTGTGGGAAGGTGGATTGCAGAGATTTGACCAGTGCTTTGAGGGTAACGATTTTCTCTTGTTTCTTCTTAGAATCTGGGTGAATGTAGATGTTACAGATTACCAATGATCAAATGTCTGGGGAGGCCTGCGAGCCTAGGCAGGGGTCTCGGGGTAATTAAATTTTGATGCACTGAATCCATGATTGTCCTGAGGCTGTCCTGAGGCAATTCGATTGTACGTCCATGGTATGCTGGTGTTCAGGTAAATTGATAGACCGCCGGCTGCCCTACCAAGTGAACCTCGTTTGGTAGCGTGTTGTTGGAATTCTTTAAAGCCGTTTATCTGAACCGATGTTGTTGACCAGGTTTCTTGGAGTAATAAGATATCAAATTGTTTTACGAATGCTAATAGCTCTACATCCTCTGTTTTGTTGCCTAGGCCATTTATGTTCCACGAACCCATTTTCAAGTTGCATTTTCATGCTTCATTTTCCTCTGGTCCATGAAAATTGGTGTTGGGAGTAGCACTTTCCGAGTCTGGCTGGTAGCTCCTGATGAACCTTGATGGATAATACGGAGGTTGGTCCATCCTTCCTTGGTACTTGTGGTACAACCAACTGCCCCCCAGAGTACACTGCTGTCAGATTGTAATTTTGGCTCAGCCATCATGCATAACGGGCTTGGATATCTTTCAGATTCTATTAATTTAATTTCAATTCCCCATTTGTCGAACTCTTCTCTGTGCTGCCAAAATTCTTTGGCATTCTTCGGGTCACATCAAGTTAGCACTGTCTTATCTCTCCCCTCTGCATTGGAGAGAGCCTTATATTTAATACTTTTGATATGATTTGTGTTAAGATGTTTTAATGTTTCAATTGAGGTAGCGAGTTTTAAGATAGCACTCCGATAAAGGATATCATAGTTCCCTCTGGAGCTATAATGCGGAATAATTTCAAGTGTTGTTTGGCATACTGGGGACATTGGATCTTTGTTTTCTTTTGGTTCCAAAAACATGTGTTGCACGCTTATTTTTGAGTTATTCGCTGGATTGAACTGGTTGGGGACCTTGTCTTGTACTATTGCCTCAATGCCAAATGCCAGCGGGTTGGCTCTTAAAATCTCTGGACCTCGTGATTTTGTTTTTGGTTGGAGCGCTTCGGCCGTGACATTTTTTTTGGGCCTTTGTAATTATTGAAAAATAATGGGATATGCATTTTTGTGCTACATGGGCCATCTGTTTTTGGTAGGCCATCTGTGGGTTGTATTTTGTGTTGCCTTGAAAAGACTGAGAGTCTTTTAGACTGCTTGGCTGTACTGTTGTTGGGTCTAGTTGGGGCATTTTAGACCTATGATGATCGCGTACTTTGCTAGCTTCCCCTAGTTCTTCCTGGGCCCTTTTTAGTTGCCTCTTTTCCCTTTGTTTCATGTTCTGGAGATGGTCCGGGCGAAGTTGTGTGCTGTTGGCTGTCCAGTGGGTTCTCTTGAGCCTGATGCTGGGTAAAAAATGCTGTTGCTTTTTTGTTCTGTTGCTTGTTTTGTCTGGTTTTTCGTAATCTTTTACGTTCGCGTTTAGTTAAAGGGTTTGCACATTTTTGTGGCACTTTCAATTGGAGCCTAGTTTCTTCAGTCGGTTGGTCATCGTGATCCGGTGGAATTTTGTGAATGCCTTGCAATGGCATACTTTGGGATATTTCTGTCAAGATGTCTGATGTGAGATTTTTTGATATGCCTTCCGTTGCGTCCACACTTGTTTCCTCGTTTGCTGAGGTGTCAACGCTGGTAGTGTTTTTCAGATGGTCTAAATCATTCTCTGTGCGGGGGCTGGGAATGCTATAATGATGGTCAGTTGTTCTGTTTTTTACCTCCACCAAGATGTCTGTTAGAATTGCCGGAAGGGCTTTGAGTTGGTTCATTGTTCCGGAACATTGGCATTCATGATACATTGAGTAGGGGTCTTTCTGTACCCGTTCGAAAAATAGATTTAAATCTTGTATTTTTCTGTCTATACCAACCACGTGGGATGCCAAAATTTGCAAGAGATCAATTTGTAGCTCTAGTTTTTCTGAGTGTTGCAATAGTGCTGAGGATATGGTTTCCATAAGGCCAATGAATGGCGTCCACAATGGGGCCTGTGCTGGTAGGAAATGTTCTGTTTGATTGGCACCTGCCTGCTGGCTTGACTGGGTATCCTCCCCTAATTTATTCCAGATGTTATATCGTGGGTCTTTTCCATGGCAAATGCCTGGTTCAGGTTCAGGTTTTGATGGTTTGTCCCTTTTTGTTTGGGAGCAAAAACCATTCGCTAATTGGACCTTGATTGGTCAGAGCATGGTGTAATAGGTATAAGAAAGCCCTGTCGAGCCATTTGATGGAATTTCATTTGACTCATGGCAGATTATTGAACTGCTTGAGCAATCATGGGCTTAATGTGTATCTGAAACTGAAGCCGATTTTATTGTTTGCTCTTCCTGTGGTGGCTCCTGAGGGCTTGTTGAAAGCTTCAATGCCTTCTGTATTGCCAAATTTGAATGAACTTTATCTTTTGACTGGCCCCCTGCTTGATATGCAATGATTTCTTTGTCAGTTGTTTCGATGTCCTTTATGTCCTTGCTTGAGGCTTATAGCTGGCTGCCCCCAAAATCAAGCTACTGGGCGCAGAAGAGTGATCCGAAGCTTATGGACCGTTGCTTAGTTTTTTCCTTTGGTTTTTTTCCTTTGATGCCTCTACGGCGGTTTTGCGAGATTTGTTTGGCTATTATTTAGTGCTTCCTTTGTGTTTATTTGTGCGGTTACTATTATTCTATTGGTGATCATTTTAGGGGTTTTAAGAGATTTCTTGGGACTGAATTTGACTATTCTCTATTGAGGTATTGAACTGAGATGATGTGTTGGACTGTGGCGATAGTGGGATGGACATGGAGCCAACAGATTAGGACTTTCTTTTTTTGGGGACCTGGGGTCCTGGGTGCTGGCAACAGTTTTTATTTTCAGAGCTCGTTCTCAGACGTCGTGACGCTAGTGATGCTGGTGAAATTAAAAAATCTGTGATCTTTGAATTCCTGAGACCTGGTGTTTTTGATTGCGTCTTAACAAAGTGAGAATGGGTTTTGGTGTTAGTCTCCTGTGCTTCCTCTGTGGAAGCGCTTAGTCATTCGCTAGGCTTGCCACTATTCTGTTGGTTTCTTGTTTTTGATTTGAGTAGGTGTGGGTAGGAGAAGGAGTAAGGGGGGTACAACCTGCCAGCCAGCCCCAGCCAAACCTAAGTGCTGAGTAAGCCTCCCAAAGATCTCCCCGAAAAGAACCCAAGGAGAGTGACATCACCGAACTCCATCATGAGATCAGGGAGAGGCAGAGACAGAACAGAGATTACACGTGTTGGCTTCAATAATTGCTAGGAATTTCTTTTACATCAATAAATCAACTTTTTAAATGGATGTTGTTCGTGGATTATCCTGAAAATCCCTATATGATTGGAATAGAGTATACTTGCCTTTGGACTTGAGGATTTGAGCATTTGTTGTCATGATATATACACATCCAATACATGCACTTTGTATATATTGTAATAAATAAGGGTGCGCTATAACTGTGCTTTCATAAATGCCTGGCAAGACTGACAGGTCCTGCAATGAGTATCTGAACTCTTGCGCATTTGGAGCCAGTAAAAGTGGGTGACAAGCCTTCCAAAGTTCTTGTCTTGCCCAAAATGTCCTGCCAAAGGCACATCATGAGCCAGACCCAGTAGGAAGGCTCTTAAGTGCTGGGGTACCACCAGCACACGGGGTGACCCTGACTCAGCAATCTTAGGCTCACTATATAGAAGACCATTCTCCCAGTAAATCCAATGTGATCCAGACTGATCACCTGCTGCCTGGTTTGCAGCCTGTTGCCGCAAACCCACAAGAAAAGGGCACTTCTTCTGCTCCTCGCAGAACTCTTCCCTGGAGGGGCCTCCTTCCTGCTGCCAATGGGTCAGCTTAGGCAGTTCCCCCAGTTTAGCTACTTGTTTCCCTGTATGTTCCAGGGCATCCCTCTCAAGCTTTGCCTCCTCCTGGACCGTGGGAACTTCGGGCCGTTTTCCCACACCCCCTGCCTTTTCTCTTTAAGACAAGCACCTAGGCCATTCTTTCAGACTCCAGGTCCTCTTGAATACCATTACCGGCTGCCATTGACCGAGTGGTCACACACGCCTACTCAGGCAGACCCAACATCTCCAAATGAGACCTTCTCTCCACCTTAACTCAAGGGGAGCTCTCCAAATCATTGCCTAGAAGAGAGTCAACAGGCATGGCAGGCCTCACAGCTACTTGAAAGGTACCCCACTCAAAGGAAACCTGAGACACCTTGGAGTGGCTCTCTGAATTGTCAGCGGCAATTACAGGGTAGAATGCATTGGGGATCAACTGCTCTTCAGACACCAGCCAACAACTAACAGCTGTCACACTGGCTCCGGTGTCTCTCAGAGCCTCCACCCTATGGCCTTTGATGGTCACCCACTGCCTTTACTTCTTAGTGTTATCAGGCAGTTGGGCCCTAGGGACCATCTCACTGTCTCCTAAAGAGACTAGTGAAGTTCTCCTGAGGCTTGAGACTGGAGAGACCTACACTGTACTCGTTCTTAATTGTTGTCCTCGTTCTTAAATTGCTGTTGTTTGCACATTACCTACGCTGCTGCATTTTAAAAATGTTTTTAAACGTTTTAATATTGCGCACTTTGCACTTACTCTGTTCTCAGCAAGAAGTCTACCGCAGGGTGCTCGCGTGATTTCCGACACTGGGGCTGACATTTTGGTGGTAGGAGGGTCAGCGTGCTAGGTCTCATACCCCGGGCATTACTTAAACAGACGCTGGCGCAAACGCGCCGCCGGCGCGCCAATGGCAAGCCCGTCTGCGCCTGTCTGCACTCGTTCCGCACTCAGCGCCAGGCCCCTGCAAAAATTCCCTCAGGTATGGTCAAAATTACACAGTATTCTAGTAATAAATTGGAAAAGCTTAATTCTATCACTTCAACCTATAATTGTTGTGACATTCATCTTGACGTTTTGCCATCTCAGGTTCTAACAACCTGTTCTGGGTGCAAAACTAAGTTACCCAAGCTTCTGTTTCAGCCAATAGTAGACTTAAGCAAATATCAATTGAAAAGGGTGCCTCCCTTCGTGTTCGGAAATGTGCCCTTTTCAATGCAAGTTCTTTGGTTAAACATAACTTAGAAACTGCCTCTCTCATTGAAGATGAAAAATTACACATTGCATTTATCACCAAGACATTGTCGGATCAGGCGTCCGGACCAGATTTAGCAAAGGCCACACCCCCAGACTACCTCTGTTACACGTTAAACAGACTACAGAGGAAAGGGGGTGGTTTAGTGGTCATTTACCATAAATCTATTATGGCGTCCTTTAATCCTATAGCCATTGAGCAATGTGAAGCTTTTGAGTTTTGTCTTAATCTTTCAAACCACTACACCTTTAGAGGTGCTCTCATTTATAGTCCACCGTTCCCAAGAGGATGATTTTTAATACAAGCAGCCAATATACTGGAAAGAGGGATAACACAAACTCCTACACCATTCTATGTGATTTTAATTATCCTCTTGAAACGCCCTCTGACCCAGATACCATCAGTTTGCTCGATCTAATGAAGGGTAGAAACCTAGAGCAAAAGGTGACGGGTGCAACCTATCAGACCGGCCACATGTTAGACGGCATAATTTCAAACAATTTGCAGCTTTCTTTCATGCGCATCCTTCCGTTAGTTTGGTCAGACCACTCAGCAGTTTTGTTTGAGCTCACTCTGCCGGACCGTGCGGTTCCAAAATCTATAAAATATTCAGAGAAAAGGGCATGGAACAAGATAGACGCAGAGGAATTACGCCAATTGTTAACCTCTACTACGACCTCAACACCTCGTAATCTGGATGAGGCAACCAGATCATATACTGAATGGTTAGAAGTAGGGAATAAGCTAGCACCTATAAAACGCCTTAGCCATACCAGACAGCAGCCTTCCTCCCCCTGGTATTCGAAGGAGCTCAGGGACCAAAAGTTGGCCTGCAAACTCCTGGAAAGAAACTGGAGGAAGGGATACAAGGAAAAGGAAAAAAAAGAATATAAAGTTGGCCTGGCACACTACAAACAGCTGCTTAAAAGCACTAAACAAGTCTATTTTACTGATAGAATCTAATTGGCCAAAAACTCGCCTAAAGAGCTTTTCAAAATAGTAAACTCCTTAGCCCACCCACACGCACCGACTATTCCAGCTAGTCAAGAGCAGTGTAATAAAATTGCCAAATTATTTTTCGATAAAGTTAATAACATTTTTCTAACATTTTTGGACTCTCCATCCAAAATAAGCACCGATATGGCAACAGATCAGAAGAAATCAAATCTCGACTCCCCACGATTAGACAGTGTTGCCGTCCTAATAGAATCAGACACCTACAATATATCGGAGAAAGTGAAATCGGGTTCCCCCAATGATCCATGTCCGAGTTTGGTATGGAAACGGCGCTATTTAAGTCCACAGAAGAGATCAGGGCCATTCTGGACCAAGGGGGAAGGTTGTACTAATCATGTTAGACTTATCTGCATAATTGGATTCGGCCCATCATGCTTTGCTGATGGACCGACTGGAGGAGATAGGAGTCAAGGGCAATGCCTGGAATCTTCTTAAATGTTTTCTCTCTGATAGAATGCAAATGGTGGCCCTGGATGAATTTGAAGCTGAATCTTTCTCTCTACCCTGTGCTGTGCCGCAAGGGTCGTCACTGAGCCCAACATGTTTCAATGTGTATGTGTCATCGCTGGCACCCCTAATTGAATCCTTTGGGTTCACTTTGACTTCCTACGCCAATGACACCCAAATTATGGTGTCTTTATTGCCAGAAGAGATATTCATGAAACCGCGTCAAGGTTGCAGGACTGCATGAAAGCCGTTGGGGGATGGATGGCCCGAAATTGCCTGAAACTAAACTCTGGCAAAACTGAGGTTGTGTTGTTCGGCAACAACCCTATTTTCTGGACTCCTGAATGTTGGCCAGAGGTTTTTGGTCCTCTACCCACTCCTAACAGGAAGGAGAAGAATCTTGGAGTATGGATAGACGATAAATTAAGTTTAAGGGACCAGGTTAATACAGTGGCTTCATCAACATTGATATCCTTAAATCTTGTAAAAGAATAATGCCACTTGTTCCGAAAGACGCACAACAAACAGTTGTTATGGCACTAATAATGTCCAGATTAGATTATTGCATTTATCTTACGATCCAAAAAGGATCGATGAAAAACTACAGATTCTGCAGAACGCAGCGGCCAGACTCCTGACTGACACACCAAATTATGAGTAAATCTCAGCCAAAATAAAAAAACTTAAATGGCTGCCAGTCAGGAAACGGACCCAATTTAAGTCTCTTTGTCTGGTTTTTAAAGCCCTCCAGGGAACCGGACCCGAATTCTTAAAACACTGACTCCGTTGGTATATACTAAAAAGAGCACTGCGGTCATCGGATGCAAAACTCATGAATGTTCCTTGGGTATAAAAAGCCAATTGGGGCGGCAGAAGCTTTATAGCTAATACGGCCAAATCATGGAATGCGCTTCCACCATCCTTGAGAAATTTGACCAATCTGTTGGCCTTCAGGAAAGCACTGAAAACATGGTTGTTTTCTAACTGATATGGTTAAATTCCCACTCACTTTTACTCCGCAGTAGGCCTTCACACGGCGCCATGACACCTTCGGGTAACAGTTAGCGCTCTACACGTACCCATAACATTAACATTAACATTAACATCTCTGCGGGACCCCACCCGCCTTGAGCACTCAACTCCTCCCCCAGGGCTACACTAGCCATTTCTCAGGGGGTGCACCAGTGGGTGCAGTGGTAACTGGTTTGGGACACTCGGGATTCCCCCGGAAGTGACCCACCTGACCACAGCTAAAACAGGTCTTGGGACCCTTCTGCACAGTCTGAAATGGCGGGACCCATGTTCTTTTCCCAGTGGGAGCTGGGAACCTTTCCCTTGGTTTCCTTGGGGATTACTTTGAGGCCCTTTCTGGAACTCCTTCCGTTTACCCTTGTCCCCCCACTGTTCTGCTGGGGACCCTGCCCACCTATGGTGAAGTATATCACATGACCCTTGTGGACCCTGGTACTGACCCAGCAGTCCACCTCCACAGCAAGCACTCTGGGCCCAGTTAGCTTACTGTCAATCAGGTGCTGACGCAGCTCTGAAAAACAATTAAATGACAAGTGCTCCCATGCAACCAAATCATAGAGCGCCTGAAAATCAATACTTTGCTACCCTTCGCCCAACCATCCAATGTTCTGCAAAACAAAGACCCATATTCCACCCAGGTACTTGACACCAGCTTCTTGCTATTCCTACATTTCTGCTTAGAAAGCTCTGGGGTCAATCCATACCTGGCTACTAAGGCTTCCTTCATGGGGGCCTAGGACATCTGATCCTCAGTGGGCATAGCTAGTAAGGTTTCCCTTCCTTCACCCATTACGCGGTTCCACAACCCTGCTCCCCAATCTCTCTGGGACCCGGTGGCACTTCATCACTACCTCATAGGTATTAAATCACTGCCCGATGTCCTCATACTTCATAAAGTCCTTAATAACCTCTATGGGAATATATACTTTACTTTCTACAGGCACTGACGGTGTGCTGCCACCAGAGGGAGTGATCTCTAAGCTCTTTGCTTTCAGCTCCAGCTCCCTCCCCACTCTCTTTTGCTCTAAAAGCATCTTCATTTCTTCCATGGCTAACCTCTTATTTTCTAAGTCCAATTTCTTATTTTCTAGGTCATTCTGGCTCCCCATTTTGAGCTTTGCTAGCTCCATCTCATGCACTCTGCTTTTTATTATAAATAAGAACGCTCTATTTTTCCTTGAAGTCCTTTATTAGTAAGAACGATAAACATGACATCCATAACCCTGCCAGTCAGGTACTCTGGCTGGAGTGCAGCTTAGAATGTTGACAGGAGGGAAAGGGTCAGCCCAACTGGGGCAATACAGTGGGGGTCGGAATGAACCATTATACTTTCATAGCTAAACACAACACTTCTCCTACCCCATAATACACAACATACCAGGGTTAAACAAGATAGAATATTGGTCAGCAGACAGATTCGAGCATTTCAGTGACACAGATATAAGTAACCAAACTTTGCTTGTGGGGTGCTCCCAGTGTCCTTTCCCCGTGGAGAAGGAGCTGGCATTAAGATGCCCCAAAGACTTCCTGAATATTTATGGTACTTCCCGTGTCACCTAGTCCTCCTCCTTAACTCAACGAGCCAGGCATCCTATGCTAGTGCCTGGTCAAGACGGGCTGAAGACGGCTGTAATGCCAGGAACCGGTCCTCGGAAACTTGTTTCCAGTCCAGGGAAGGCATGGCTTGGCAGTTCGGGCTGGACTGTTCCCATGAGGCACAGGGTCAGACTGATTTGCATATGGCCATGTCTGAACTGGAGTGGCAGAGTGGGCTAAAGAACGGTGATGGATTAAACCCAGATCTTTTGACTGGGTGTGAATGTTTGATTGGTTCAGATGCTCCGTCCATGACCACCATTTTTGTACCGCTTTGTTCGCCATAAGTGTGGCAGGGTATGCTCAGACGTGAGTCCCTTGCTCACTTTGCCACTGGATTCAAGCAAGCCGGGCTGAAGACGGCTGTAATGCCAGAAACCGGTCCTCGGAAACTTGTTTCCGGTCCAGGGAAGGCATGGCTTGGCAGTTCAGGCTGGACTGTTCCCATGAGGCACAGGGTCAGACTAATTTGCATATGGCCATGCCTGAACTGGGGTGGCAGAGTGGGCTAAAGAACGGGGATGGATTAAACCCAGATCTTTTGACTGGGTGTGAGTGTTTGATTGGTTCAGATGCTCCGTCCATCACCACCCCCTTTTGTAAGGCAGATCTTCAAGGCAAATGTGTAAAGTATTTGCAACCACGTTCACAATAACCCAATGATGACACCACAAATAGACTCCACACGAGTTTTATGAAAATGAGTATAAACTTTATATAAAAAGATATACGATAAGACCACGCAATATAAATCCAACATATGAGGTTGTGTTCTAATTCTCCGGGCCAGTTATTAGGCCAGACAGCCCTTGTAAGTTCTGGCGGTATTAATGAGCACTTCTAAAAATTCTCCTGTACTTCTAATATCATGTCATACAGTTCTTAATGCTGGAATCAGGAACCTTTACAATGTATAAATACTGTAAGACGTAACGCAGCAATCAGGCACTCTGCAACGAAAAGAATGCAATGCAAAAATCAGGCACTTTGCAACGTAAACTAATGCAATGCGTAATACAACCACCAGGTATGTCGTTATGCAGAAATAAGGCAATGCGTAATACACTAATCTTGTCATTTGTTATGCAGGAACAATGCAAAGCGCAATACGCTAATCAGGTAGTTCATTATGCAGAAACAGTGCTCTGCGTCATATGACAATCAGGTAGTTCGGTATGCAGATCAAATGCCATGCGTCATACACTAATCAGGTATTTCGTTATGCAGGAATAATGCAATGCGTAATACTCTAATCAGGTACTCCGTTATGAAGAAATGATGCAATGTGTAATATGACAGTCAGGTACTCCGTTCTGCAGAAAATGGAATAATGTGTAATACACTCAGGCCCCAATCACCTAGCCTTAGGCGGTTTCTCCGCCTCTCAACAGTTGCCCTGTTAGACCTGGCATCCTTGGCGTGGTATCCCCAGACTTTTTGCCTCTGCCTCCTGTAAATTTTTTGACACTGTGCTGAATTTTGTTTTGCTGGTTTAGATGTTTTGGACACTTTGCCACTGCTGATCAGTGCCAAAGTGCAAGTGCTCCCTGGTTAAATTATTACTGTGATTGGTTATCCATGATTGGCATATTTGTTTTACCTGTGAAGTACCTAGTAAAAGGCACTGAGTGTGCCAGGGCTGATAATTCAAATGCTACTAGTGGGCCTGCAGCACTGTTGTGCCACCCACATGAGTAGCCCATAAATGATGTCTCAGGCCTGCCACCACAATGCATGTGCACAGTCTATGAACTGCCATGTTGTCCTGGCCAGTTTACACATTGGACACCCCTATGGTAGGCCCAAGATACCCCCTGGGCAGGGTGCAGTGTAGGTGAAAGGTAGGACATGTACTAGTGTGGGTGGCATGCCCTGATAGTGAAATACTGCCAATTTCATTTTTCGCTATTGAACGTCCATCTTGCCCATAGGATAGAATGGGGCATGCTGTGCCCCATGTGTACCTGCATATCTCCCAATAGGAGCAAGATGGGAAGCTGAAGTCTGGTATCCCTGAACTCAGAATTTGATGACGCATCTTTTAGGAAAGATGATTTTTAAATTCTGTGTTTGAAAATAGCACTTTTAGAAAGTGGCTATTTTCCTGTTCAACCTTTCTGTGTGCCTCTGCCTGTTTGTGTATTGACTGTTTGGTTTGTGAGTTTCAGGGAATGGGGGCGGCTGCAGGAGGCTGGGGGAGTCAGTCCTAGGCTGAATAGACCTATCTACATTTAGAGTGGTGGGAGGAGTTGCACCTGGGCCTGAATAGGACTATGCCTGCCTTCCACAATGCTGGCTCCACCTCCTGCGTGTGTCTGATGGCCCTGGCCTCTACTCACAAAAGAAGAAGACCTGCCCTGGCAGAGGACACCCAGAACTGGTTGGGCTGGATCCTAGACCCCACACACAAGAAGAACAAAGACTTTTGGGGTATAAATCTGAGACCTAAGACCCCAGTAAAATTAGACTACTTCTGCAATAAAGAGGAATCTCTGCTAAGAAGATCAGCTGAAGAGACTAAGGAAGACTGCCCTTGCTGTGTGTTCTGGGGCTGACCTACAGTTTGCTGTATCCACTGAAGAGGAGAAAAGGGGACTTTGCTGTGTGCTGTGTCTTAAAAGAGTCTCCAAGGGCCTGGGAAAAGCTGGCCTCCTATTGGGAACACAGGGACACCAAGGTTCCCAAAGCAACATTCTACAAGTAACTGCGTGCATATCTCTGTGCACAGCCTGTAGTCCCTGCTAAATTTGTCCGCCCATCTGACCCTGGGACTCGGTGTGCAATCGGCACACAGTAAGGCTCGTGGAGGACTGCTGCGTCTTTTATTGGTTTGTCCGGCGCTCGAGAGTGCATCTCTGTGCACTGCCTGAGGCCGTCATCAAAAGTCGGCCGGAATCACCGCCGCTGCCCAGGACGACTGTGGGGAGAAGTGCTTATAAAACTAGCACCGTGCAGTGCCCCAAAACGGTCCCCGCCGCACCACAAGTGAGTGCCCGAGGCTGAATTCAAGGTGAAGAGAGAAGCCGCTGACGTCACCGGTGTGCCTCGCTGTGATTGTCCCCAGCCGTCAGGGATTCCCATGTTGTCATCGGTTTGCTGTGTCTGGATTGGTTCCCGCTCAGGGGATTCCTACCACGTCATCCGCCTGCCCCGCTGGGATTGGCCCAGCATGGAGGGCTTCTCCACGCGCAGGCCAGGAAGCAGAGCTGCACCGGGGACCAGGGAGAATCTTGGAGGAGGAACCCGGCCCGCTGAAAGGACGCAGTGCATCTCAGGGACGGCCTGGTACCCGCCTGACAGGTAACTCACTCCTGTTCTCCGACAGGAGCTCGCACCTCCTGCAGGGATCTCCCCATGCACTGCTGTCGGGCCGTGGGTGGCTCCTACAGGTCCCACACTAGTATCTAGCATTGGGGAACAACGGGCACGGCCCGTCCCATTCAGTTAGAGAAAGCGGCAGCGGGGGCTGTATTGTTGCTGATGATCTGATCTAAATTACAGATAAAGATATTGGTATTTTTATAAACCGCTTGTGTGGAGTATATTTGTGGTGTTTACTGGATTATTGTGCGTGTTAGTGCAAATACTTTACACTATGCCTTGGGGATAACCCTGTGTGCTCGTGCCGAGCTACCAAGGGGGTGAGCAGGGGTTATCAACAGTGTGTGCCCCCTTGCCCTGACTAGAAGTAAGGGTCCCTACTTGGACAAAGGTACTTACCTTTGCCAACTAGAGACCCCCAGATCTAACATCCCCCAATAGAGGTACGATGGAATCAAAAGTGCAGCTCCGCACTCCGGCCCCATGTACTGCCAAACCCTTGGCAATACGGGCACGATACGAGCTGAAGCAGAGGCTTGTGCCACCAACACGTGAGAGAGGCCGAGATCGTCTCCGTCTGAGCCGCGCCCCGCCCCAGGAGTCGACACACGTTACCTGGGGGGGCGCAAACCCACTCTCCTCTCCTCGTCCAGCGGCTGGGCCTCCAATGCAGCTTTGTGAATTGCAACGGCGGCTTGACCGGCAACTCAGTTCCTCCGGGACTGCCGGTCCAGGCCACTTCAGTTACGAAGATCTCAGGCTGCCAAAAAGCACACGCACACAGCGTCGCTGAGACTTCCTTAAGGTTCAGGTGCACAATCACTGGGCACTCCACACACAGGTCTCGGGCTGCACGAAGATCACGCGCACATCGTTGCTGAGACTCACTTTAACTCCAGTGCACACAATAACAAGGCAAATCCTCACGAAGGTCCACCGGTGCACAACGCACCCGCACACAGAGCGTCGATGAGACTCACTTGGATTCTGGTGCACACAATAACAAGGCAAATCCTCATGAAGGCCTCATGGTGCACAATGCACATGCACACACTGTCGATGAGACTCACTTGGATTCCGGTGCACACGATTACTGGACAATCCTCACAAAGGTGTTCAGGCTGCACAAAGCACACACACACCGCATCTGTAGGAACCTCTGTCAGATCGTGCTCTTACAACAGTACACACAGAAGCAGGATGTCGCAAGTTCCCAATTCCCTTCCTTCGATTTTTGAGCCAAGGGGGGGGGCCGTCCCGTCCTCCTCCGGCCTCTGAGGGCCGTAGAGGGCCCGCCCTTTGCCCGGGCTTAGCCCCGGGCACCGACCCGCGCGCGTCCCGCGACGCGGGATGGGTGAAAGAGTTAAATAGGCTGAGGGTGGGGGCGCGGCTTACTCCCAGTCCAGGTGTCAGCAGAGAGGATCCTGGGACTTGGAGTCCGCCTTGGTGTTCCGGCGTGACTACGACAAGCCCAGGATCACAACAGAAAGCCCCAAGCAATCCTCCCGTGTCCGCTGGTCTCCGTGTGTCAGGGGAGGGCTGGAATCCGGCAGACAGTTTCTAAATTTACCCCCCGGACCTCCATGCTGCGGCACAATTTAATACAATATCACCTTGGTATTTTCTAAACTGAATAATTGTATTTCCCTTACAACCTACCCGCCTTAGTTGTGGCCTATGCTCCTCTTCTATTTAAGTAGTTTCTTTCTTTCTTTTTCTTAGTATGCTGTAGCTAAAGATGTTAAAGAAAAAAATAATTAATGTATAATGTGTATCCTGTCTCTTAATTATTCTGTGTCTTTTATCCTGCAGGTCCTCTCACCCTATTTAGCCTCAGCTGCTGCCGTAAATTGGGATTCCGTATTGGTAAGTATATTTATTGTTATTTGCTTCAACTATTTTGTGGTTTTATTCTGCTCTACCTTCTCTTATGTTAGTGAAATAAACTATAATATCAAATATACTAATATGCAGTTAAATACACTGTACTGATAAGTCAGGAGTAATCTTATCTCTACTCCGATGTGGCTTAAATAACTTGGGTGAGTGTTTTAATGAAACCTCAAACTAAGGACTGTAACTTGCCTGGATGCAATGCACTCGACTGTCTTCAAATAAATCACTTGTACTACTCTTAAAGATTCTAACGGAATCCTTCTTTCACTAGAAACTTAAGATGCACGCTAACTTGAAACAAACAAAAAATTACTTGTGCTGACTCTATCTTTTAAATCTTTTAGCATGCCAGTTTAACTGCGCATACTCTAATGCGAGACGTTATCTACTTTGGGCAGCGTAAGACACAGGTTACTTCACCCAAGGACCTTAATGCGCATGCCCCAAAAAACATTACAGGAACAGTCTTACTTGCTCACGAAGCCTCCTCTCAACAAACACAACTCCGGAATCTTCTTCTGGTAATCGAAGCACGACGCCCTTTTTCCCTAGCTATCTACGCGGCGCTTCGATCAACGGCCTCTCATTCCAACTGCTCAGGTGAAGTGCACCACACAACGGGCGTCCCACCTGCATCTCCATAATTGGGCTCCACTGCTAGACCGTTAACCCGCCGAACCGGCACAAGACCAATTGCAGAGATCTTAGGGTTAGATCGTATCTGTTTCTTTGAAGTCCACGATATTCTCTTATTTCTCTTGCTGATTCCTGTTGACACTACATTGATAGACTGCCTTTTCTGTTTACTTGATTTAGCGATCCTGACAGTACCCTCCCTTAAAGTGCTTCCTTCCTGTCTGGACTTGTTTGGGAACCTTCTATGAAATTCTCTTATCAGGCGAGGAGCATGAACTTCTGTACACAATTCCCAAGATATTTCCTAAGGACCGTAACCGTTTCAGTGTAACAAATAGTACAATTTTCCTTTCTGAAACCTAGAATCCAAAATTTGTTGTACTTCAAATTCCTCTCCCTTCTCTGTTTGGATTGGTTTTTGGGGTTTGCACATTCATAAACCAGTAGTTACCGTCTTTAATAGGGAAACATGAAATACTGGATTTACTCGCAAAACCTTAGGCAATTTTAACTGATAGTTTAAGGTACTTATTTTTTCTCTATTTGGTAGGGTAGGCTAAGTGGAGAAGTGTGGCTCACTGGTTAGAGGAGGCAGACCTGGAAGCAGAGGTCAGCCCGGAACCAGGGTTCAATTCCCGGCTCGGCGGGGTCTTGAGTCCTAAAATGTCCATGGACTCGACAATTCTCGCTCCGGTGCCTACTCGATTCACGGGTTCACACTCTGCGACTCTGGGCAATAGCTTGCTTAATCTCCACAACGGCCCCTCGCGGCGGGATGCCTGGCTTTCACCTTGCGGATACCCTGCCGGGGTTATCTCACAGGGGAATAACAGGACGGGTTCCCTAAGCAAGCGCTTAGAAACCGCTTGGTGATTTGCGCTATATAAATTCCTGTACATTTAGGGTCCTATAACTCTCTGTTGTAATTTTATGACTCCCTTAAGCCTAAGATTTTTTGTGTTCAACCAAACATGATCTCCAACCTGTAACTCTGGTTCTGTCCTTTTTTTTATCCGCATAGTGTTTATAACTTGCTTTAGCCTTGGTTATATTATTGGTAGCTACACTATGGATTCTTGTCATATGTTCTTCCAAATCAGTAACTGCAGGAACATCCACCTTCTGAAAGTGTAAAGAGTAATGGGGATGCCGGCCTGAATTCAATAAAAAGGGAGAATAACCTGTGGAAGCATTCTTTGTGTTGTTGTGCGCAAACTCTGCTATCCACAAATAGTCTGGCCAGTCTCCCTCCTGATCTAGTAAACATAATCTCAAGTACTGTTCTAATTCCTGATTGGTTTGTTCTGTTTGACCATCGGACTCTGGGTGATAACTAGTAGAATATCTAGTTTCTATATTCAACCTCTTTGTGAATGCCTTCCAAAAATGGGATAAGAATTGTGAACCTCGGTCTGATATTAAAATCTTGGGAATACCATAAGCTCGAACTATGTTCTGACTAAATATGCATTCAAGTGTCTTAGTAGAGGGCACCCCTTTTAAAGGTTCAAAATGTGCCATTTTAGTGAAAGCATCCACACACACCAGAATGGTGTCAAAACCATGACTAGATGGTAAATCCACTATCAAATCTAATGTAACCCCATGCCATGGGTAGGGTGATGTGGGTAAAGGTTGCAGTAAACCTTGTGGAGCTCGCCGCTCTGGTTTTCTTTTGCAAAGATCTCACACGTGGCTACATATTGACGAACAGCCTTGATCACATTTGGCCATCAAAAACATCGCCTCACAAGATCTTCTGTCGTAGTTATGCCTTTATGTCCTGCTAAAATACTATCATGACACTCCTTCAATGCCTTTTGTTGCATTTCTGGTGTGGGCAGAAAAAGAGCTCCATCATGATACAGTAGACCTTTTCGAAGTTCTCATCTTGGATCTCCCTTCAACCAGTTCTCCATTTCTTCCATGGTCATGATATTCTGATTGTCATCTCCACGAGGTATTTCTTGCAAAACTGCTCCAAAGACCTTTTCAGCTGGAATTATCGTCTGATCCGCAATTTCTTCTGTGACTCCTTCTGTGCCAATTCTGGATACGGCATCTGCCTTACCATTCTGAGCTCCAGGACGATAGGTAATGACAAAGTCATATTCAGAGAAGTATAAAGACCAGCGCAACTGCCTGGGTGTCAGTGTTCTTGCTGATTTTAAGAATTTCAAGTTTCGATGATCAGTCTAAACTGTGACCACATGTTTCGCACCCATTAAATAATGCCTTCCCTCTTTCAAAGCATCCTTAATGGCTAACAACTCTTTTTCGGGGATGGTATAGTTGACTTCTGTGGCTGTTAATTTTCTAGAACGAAAAGCCACAGAATGTAACTGTCCCGTGGTCTTATGTCTCTGTGATAACACTCCTCCCAATGCCAGATTAGAGGCATCGGTCTTGACAAAAAAGGGTTCTTCAGGATCTGGATGCAGTAATATTGGTGCTGTGGTGAAGTCTTCCTTCAATTGGACAAATGCTTCCTTTCACCTGGTCCAATAACACCGATATCAAGGGTAAAGGATATCGATTCTTGACAGTTATTCGATTGATAGCTCTATAATCGATGCACATTCTCAATTCCCCACTCTTCTTTGGAATAAAAAAAAGGGGGGAAGAGACCGGAGACAGGGACAGTCTGATAAAACCAAATATTCCTCTAGATACTTCTTCAAATGCTCATCTTCCCCTTCTGTCAATGCGTAAATCCTAAGCATGGGCGAATTTTGCGAATTCGCGATTCGCGAATTTGCGGATTTGCGAATTCGCGATCTGCAAAATTCGTGAATTTGTGCAAATTTCCGAATTTTTATATTTTTGCATGTTCGCGGGGCGCTTTGCGTGTTCGCGGGGTGTTTTGGCATGTTCGCGGGGCGCTTTGCGTGTTCGCGGGTTTTTTTTGGGCAAGACCGTGATGCGCCCTCTGGTTATCACTGCCACCCTCTCGTTTTTTATGCCCTTCTGCCCTCTGTACCACTCGTTTTTGTGCCTTTCTGCCCTCTGCCCCACTCGTGTTTGTGCCCTTTTGCCCTCTGCCCCACTCGTTTTTGTGCTCTTCTGCCCTCTGCCCAACTCGTTTTTGTGGTCTTCTGCCCTCTGCCCCACTTGTTTCTGCCCTCTGTCCCACTCGTTTTTGTGCTCTTCTGCCCTCTGCCCAACTCGTTTTTGTGCTCTTCTGCCCTCTGCCCAACTCGTTTTTGTGGTCTTCTGCCCTCTGCCCCACTCGTTTCTGCCCTCTGCCCAACTCGTTTTTGTGCTCTTCTGCCCTCTGCCCAACTTGTTTTTGTGGTCTTCTGCCCTCTGCCCCACTCGTTTCTGCCCTCTGTCCCACTCGTTTTTGTGCTCTTCTGCCCTCTGCCCAACTCGTTTTTGTGGTCTTCTGCCCTCTGCCCCACTCTTTTCTGCCCTCTGTCCCACTCGTTTTTGTGCGCTTCTGCCCTCAGCCCAACTCGTTTTTGTGGTCTTCTGCCCTCTGCCCTACTCGTTTCTGTCCTCTATCCCACTTGTTTTTGTGCTCTTTTGCCCTCTGCCCAACACGTTTTTGTGGTCTTCTGCCCTCTGCCCCACTCTTGTTTGTGCCCTCTGTCCCACTCGTTTTTTTGGTGCTCTTCTGCCCTCTGCCCAACTCGTTTTTGTGGTCTTCTGCCCTCTGCCCTACTCGTTTCTGCCCTCTGTCCCACTCGTTTTTGTGCTCTTCTGCCCTCTGCCCAACTCATTTTTGTGGTCTTCTGCCCTCTGCCACACTCGTTTCTGCTCTCTGTCCCACTCGTTTTTGTGCTCTTTTGCCCTCTGCCCAACTCGTTTTTGTGGACTTCTGCCCTCTGCCCCACTCTTGTTTGTGCCCTCTGTCCCACTCATTTTTGTGCTCTTCTGCCCTCTGCCCAACTCGTTTTTGTGGTCTTCTGCCCTCTGCCCCACTCGTTTCTGCCCTCTGTCCCACTCATTTTTTTGTGCTCTTCTGCCCTCTGCCCAACTCGTTTTTGTGGTCTTCTGCCCTCTGCCCCACTCGTTTCTGTGCTCTTCTGCCCTCTGCACCACTTGTTTTTTGTCCCCTTCTGCCCTCTGTCCCACTTTGTGCCCTTCTGCCCTCAGCCCCACTTACAATGGCGCCGGCAAGCTGCCAGCGCCATTCTAAAATAGCTACAAAGTCAGCTTCAACTGGAAGCACTAATAGATAAAGTAAAGCAGGTGCTCGAGTTGAAGGTCAAATTAACTTACACGATCATTAATCACCCCAAACTCGGGGTGATTAATGATTGTGTAACTTAATTTGACCTTCAACTCGAGCACCTGCTTTACTTTATCTATCAGTGATTCCTGTTGAAGCTGACATTGTAGCTATTTTAGAATGGCTCTGGCAGCTTGCTGGCAGCTTGCCGGCGCCATTCTAAAATAGTTACAAAAGTCAGCTTCAACTTTTGACCCAATCCGTTCCGCTCGCAGATTTTGCGGGGAATTCGCGAATCTCGCGGATTGCGAATTTGCCGAAAATCCGCAAAATCCGCGAGCGGAACGGATTTTCCGCCCATGCTTAGTAAATTCTACTGCAAGGGAGATTGGACCCTGGTTCCAGATCGATCTTACAGTCAAATTCTCTATGTGGAGGAAGTTTCTTAGCTTCCACTTCATTAAACACTTCTCGAAATTCACAATGCTCTTCAGGTAGGTTTACCGTACTTATTACACAAATTTTGGTCTCATTTTCACTTAAATAGAACGCAGTGGACTTCTCAGAATTCTTCTGACATTTCCGGTGACAGTTCTATTCGCAGTACTTGGAATTCAAAGTGATGGATCGAGCCCCCCAATCTATGGTAGGGTTATGTTCCGTCAACCATGGGAGACCCAGTATTAATTGGAATTTTGGTGAGCATCTATTAAATTGAATTGTAACGTTTCAAGATGCCCTTCATCAGTTTCCAACTCCACTGGCTCTGTATGACTTACAGTGGGTCCTGATGAGAGATTGGTGCTGTCTACTGCTCGGACCGCCTCACTATTCTCCTTCTTGATTGCTTGCAATCCGACCTTATCGGCAAACCTCAAATCACAGAAATTTCCTGTGGCTCCTGAATCAATCATCACTGTTACAGACTTCAAGATCTTCTCTCTGAACCGCAAGGTCATCATTAACACTAAATGTGCGGCCGCGTATTGTAAGGTATTTGCCAAAATATGGGCTTCTGGAGCTGTCTTCGAATTTGCAACCATCAGTCCAACTCCATTTACTGGTGGTGCGACCGTTTTCCACCGATGTTTACTTGATTTCTTGGGACAATTTCTGACAAAATGTCCGCTACCTCCACAATAGAGACATTGTTTATTTACTCTTCGTTTCTCTTTCTCTTCCTTAGAAAGGGGTCCACGTATAGTTCCAATCTGCATAGGTTCCCCATTCCTGTTTGAGTCATGTTCTTTGCTGTTTTCATTTCTGACCCTATCAAATCTTGGCACACTGGGATGATAATCTCTTCTCCTCTCTCCTTTTCTTTCACTCTGACGAAAATCAATCTCTAAAACCAGATCTATTAAAGCTGAAATCTCCGTAGGTCGATTTGGCACTTGCACCAATGTATCCTTCAGTTCATCCTTTAATCCACAATAAAACACTGCCGCTCGTTTATTTTCTGGCCACTCTGTTTCCACTGCTAGCTTATTGAATTGAGCCAGGTAAGCCACCAAATCGCGATTGCCCTGTTTTATCTCCAGGGCAACTCATTGTCGGTAGCTTGTGACACTCTTCCTCTATCGAATATGCGTAGAAATTCTTTCTTAAATTCATCCAGATCATACAATATAGGATCATTCTTGGTGACCAGAGGCATAGACCAAGATGCCGTGTCTCCACTTAAGTACGACAAAATAAATGCCACTCAAGATTGTGCGTCAGAAAAAACTGCTGGCCGGCACATGAAATGTAAGGTACATTGTGTTAAAAACACTTGAGCCTTCTGAGGGTCCCCCCCAAATCGCTCTGGTGGTGCCAAAGGGATCACCGGCTACAAGGAATGTATGACTTGTGTGGTAATTTTGGGTTGGGGGACTGGAACCTCTCCTACATTCTCTTCGGTTGTGGCTGAGTATCTAAAACTAGGGCTAGCTGCTAGATTACTCATCTTTAGAGTTAAATCCATTGTTTCCTTTCTTAGTTCCCTATTCTCTTCCCTTCTTGTTGTATTCCTTCTAATATCTCCCCTAACTTCTTCAAATCCAGACCTTCCGCCATCCCGCTCAGGTGCTAATCCTTTTCATGGGCACTTCACTCTGTCAGAACCTCTGTCAGATCGTGCTCTTCCGGCATGAAAGATGGGACCCCCTCAAAGAATTAATTTGCGACCAAGGAACAGAGGGGAAGAAAGAAATTTGTTCTAGGAAGTTGTTCCTTCAGTGGTCATATGTATCCATAGGCAATATACAACAAATAATTAAGAAAGGTGACAGAATTATATAAAAGTGTTTACTTTATCATAGTTTTTATTTTCATTTTAATTAAGTTTTTTTCATTTCAGTTTTTCATATACAAAATACATGATTCATCATAAATACATTTTTCAAACTCGAATTTTTTTTGCTTTTTAGAGCACACATTATTAATAACACACCAGTAATAGAAAAAGATTTTCTTATACACGATTATAATAAACAATTAATTTTTAAGAAGGCCACCTGATATTTAAATACTCAACTCAATTCGCAAACATACACACATGCATACCACAACCACACTACCAAAAGGGGAAAAAAGGGAGAAACTACGTATTGATTGACAAGTTCACAAGTTGTCAAATTCTAGGGTCTCAGAAGAACTTGAGGCCCCCGCACATAGTCGGTCGACGCGCGTTTCGGTGGATAAACCACCTTCCTCAGGACCTTTTTTTCTCTTGTGGATCAAAGATATCAAGGGACAGAAAAGATAGGCCGATTTAAGTTCCTCAAGTGCTCAGTTGCTAAATTTTAGGACCGGATACTTGTTGAGAGACACCGATTTTCATTGCAAGACAGGGTACAATTACTCCAACCTGTTCAGAGATGGTTATCCGTTCTCCAGGGAGTCAATTAAAAACTATAAAGCAAAAGGGTGTCTTTTAGTGGCTGATGATGCCCTCAGCGGTACAATACGGATCGATAAGACGTGGTCTCAACAGCTACGGTGTCTTGTTAGTGGCACAGATGAGGAAAGCATTCCTTTATTTAGCTAGAGATATGCCGCCATTCTCCGGACAGGGAGTAGAGATATTACTTTCTTCAGTTTGGTAAGTAACCCCGTTCTTTATACTGCATCCATCTGCACATACGAGGTCTCGGAGTCTATTTTGATCTTCCTCGGCAGTCGGCGGTCAATCGTGCTCTTCCAACAGTACGCACAGGAGCAGGATGTCGCAAGTTCCCAATTCCCTCCCGAAACTCCCCCGCCACTCACACAGTTTTCTAGCGTGATGGTTGATGGAGTTCCACGGGAGAAAGGGGATGGGACAGTGAAGAGACAGCCACATCTTGTCTGAACTTCCTTCTATTCCTTCTGACGTCTTGTTTTCTTGTACTCTTCCTCTGGCTAGCTGTGGTTAAGCTATAAGAATATGCACAATTTAATACAATATCACCTTGGTATTTTCTATACTGAATAATTGTATTTCCCTTACAATCTACCCGCCTTAGATGTGGCCTATGCTCCTCTTCTATTTAAGTTGTTTCTTTCTTTCTTTTTCTTAGTATGCTGTAGCTAAAGATTTTAAAGAAAACAAATAATTAATGTATAATGTGTATCCTGTTTCTTAATTATTCTGTGTATTTTATCCTGCAGGTCCTCTCACCTTATTTAGCCTCAGCTGCTGCCTTAAATTGGGATTCTGTATTGGTAAGAATATTCATTGTTTTTTGCTTCACATATCTTGTGGTTTTAATCTGCTCTACCTTCTCTTATGTTCGTAAAATAAACTATAATATCAAATATACTAATATGCAGTTAAATACACTGTACTGATAAGGCAGGAGTAATCTTATCTCTACTCCAATGTGGCTTAAATAACTTGGGTGAGTGTTTTAATGAAACCTCAAACTAAGGACTGTATCTTGCCTGGATGCAATGCACTCGACTGTCTTCAAATAAATCACTTGTACTACTCTTAAAGATTCTAACGGAATCCTTCTTTCACTAGAAACTTAAGATGCACGCTAACTTGAAACAAACAAAAAATTACTTGTGTTGACTCTATCTTTTAAATCTTTTAGCATGCCTAGGTTTCACCACGCGTGGAATCCTCATCTCCCTATACGCAGATGACATCACAGTCTATCTCAATAACCCGCGTGACAACTTTGATGCGATAATGCGCGAGTTTATCAGATACGGTGGTCTAACAGGCATACAGATTAACTGGGCTAAATCCACTATGTTCCCGCTGACGGATGACACAGTACCGATTACTTCTGAATTCCCAATAACGTGGGCAACTGAGGAGGTGCGATATCTGGGTATTCAGCTGAGCCGCTCAATACAAGAACTGTGGACGCTGAACTATGGCAGGGTAATAGACTGGATAGAGGGCAGAGTGACGTGGTGGAAAAACCTACCGTTATATCTGACGGGGCGCATCGCCATTGCAAAGATGATAATTCTCCCCAAACTGCTCTATCTTTTTGCAAATCTGCCCATCCCATTGAACTCGCACTTTTTCAAACGCTTGCGCACTGCGGTGCTGGCTCTGATATGGGCGGGTAAACAGCCTCGAGTTTCCTGGCAGATATAGACTCTACCCTTTACACAAGGTGGCTTAGGGGCTCTGGACTTTGAACTCTATGCTTATAGTGTGCAAGCACAATACCTACAATACTGGCAGCATCCAGTTCGCTATCAGCCGCACGTAGCGAATAAAATTGATAGAGCCTCCCCCACCCCCTTAAACACAGCAGTCTTCCAACCTTACAAACACCCACGACAAGATGTAGACACAGTCGAAACTGTGCGGTGGGCTTGGGGGATAATAGCAAAGAGTGCACACATTAGTAAACTATATGCCCCGTCAATGCCCTTGAGAGGGAATCCATTACTGACACCGCTGATGGACGAGGCGATAGCGAACAGAGCACAGTCACACAACTTACATAAAGGGGGGGACCTGTACCCGACGGGGACATTCCTGACGTTACAGGAGCTATGCAGCACAGAGGCCCCCACGGCATCTGACACCTTGCTTTACTACCAACTGAGGGCCGCATGCAGAGCTACTTATGGCGACTTTCCCAATGAGCCGCCTTTGCTACCAGCACTAGAGAACGTCCTAGCTAGCGCCTCGCCCCGCAAACTGATCACACGCATATATAGTATCACGCAAAAGGAAAACCCACTCACGAGTACTAAGTCACGAGAGGCCTGGAACATTGAGGCAGCTTTAGACATTACAGAGGAACAGTGGACCTACTGCTGCACTCAGCTGAAATATCTGTCGCCCAACTACCGGCTCAGGCTCATTCACTTTAACTACCTGCATCGTCTATATCGCACACCTACTCAGATGCGTCGTATGGGATTGAGTGATGATGACAGATGCTGGAGATGCAGTGGGCACAATGCCAACTTCACGCACATGGCTTGGGGATGCCCTGAAGTCTCACGATACTGGGAGGAGGTCCTCACACACATTGAGCACATAATAGGCATCACTGTTGAAAAGACGATTTGCCTGGCGCTACTGGGGTATGTGAGAGATATCCCAGTGAAGCGACGTAAACTAGCGGCAATGCTGTTGCTGATGGCTAAAAGACAGGTGGCCATCCACTGGCGGAGGAAACGACCGCCGACAGTGGCGGCCTGGCTAAAGGCGGTAGTATACTGTAAAGATCAGCTTGAGGGGTATTGGGAACAGATGCCGAGGAACGCTAGACCTGCGGATATATGGTCCCCATTTGCGGACTGGCTGAGAGTGAGAGATACAGACATTCAGATTGATTAGCTAGCGCTTGATTGATCATCACATGGATGGGGCCACACTGTAGAGGGTACCTGGGAGAGACACGATATACACCTACACTGAGACACACTAGTGGAATAAGTGAGATCAGAGAAAAGATTCATATGCTAAATGCTGTCATCTGTAATTTTAAGAAATGAAGCAGGAAGATATCGATGATGAGATTTCGGGGGTTGAGTGTTGCAATATGACGATTACGATTACAATATTGATTACGCTCATACACTAGATTGCTACGCTGCCTGCCCCCGAGGTTGTTGGCCAAACAGCTGTGTTCTTCCTTGATATACGTTGCTGCCGGCCTCCGGGTTGTGGGCGACAAGCTGTGTATTGTATGGTGACCTAATAAAGATTTTTTTTTTTGGGAAAAAAAATAAATCTTTTAGCATGCCGGTTTAACTGCGCATACTCTAATGCGAGACGTTATCTACCTTGGGCAGCGCAAGACACAGGTTACTTCACCCCAGGACCTTAATGCGCATGCCCCGAAAAACATTACAGGAACAGTCTTACTTGCTAACGAAGCCTCCTCTCAACAAATACAACTCCGGAATCTTCTTCTGGTAATCGAAGCGCGACGCCCTTTTTCCCTAGCTATCTACGCGGTGCTTCGAACAACGTCCTCTCATTCCAACTGCTCAGGTGAAGTGCGCCACACAACGGGCATCCCACCTGCATCTCCATAATTGGGCTCCACTGCTAGACCGCTAACCCGCCGAACCGGCACAAGACCACTTGCAGACATCTTAGGGTTAGATCGTATCTGTTTCTTTGAAGTCCACAATATTCTCTTATTTCTCCTGCTGATTCCTGTTGACACTACATTGATAGACTACCTTTTCTGTTTACTTGATTTAGCGATCCTGACAGTACCCTCCCTAAAAGTGCTTCCTTCCTGTCTGGACTTGTTTGGGAACCTTCTATGAAATTCTCTTATCAGGCGAGGAGCATGAACTTCTGTAGACAATTCCCAAGATATTTCCTAAGGACCGTAACTCTTTCAGTCTAACAAATAGTACAATTTTCCTTTCTGAAACCTAGAATCCAAAATTTGTTGTACTTCAAATTCCTCTCCCTTCTCTGTTTGGATTGGTTTTGGGGGTTAGCACATTCGTAAACCAGTAGTTACCGTCTTTAATAGGGAAACATGAAATACTGGATGAATTCGCAAAACCTTAGGCAATTTTAACTGATAGTTTAAGGTACTTAATTTTTTCTCTATTTGGTAGGGTCCTATAACCCTCAGTTGTAATTTTCTGACTCCCTTAAGCCTAAGATTTTTTGTATTCAACCAAACCTGATCTCCAACCTGTAACTCTGGTACTGTCCTTCTCTTTTTATCCGCATAGTGTTTATAACTTGCTTTAGCCTTGGTTATATTATTGGTAGCTACACTATGGATTCTTGTCATATGTTCTACCAAATCAGTAACTGCAGGAACATCCACTTCCTGAAAGTGTAAAGAGTAATGGGGATGCCGGGGTGAATTCAAGAAAAAGGGAGAATAACCTGTGGAAGAATTCTTGTGTTGTTGTGCGCAAACTCTGCTGTCCACAAATAGTCTGGCCAGTCTCCCTCCTGATCTAGTAAACATAATCTCAAGTACTGTTCTAATTCCTGATTGGTTCGTTCTGTTTGACCATCGGACTCTGGGTGATAACTAGTAGAATATCCAGTTTCTATATTCAACCTCTTAGTGAATGCCTTCCAAAAATGGGATAAGAATTGTGAACCTCGGTCTGATATTAAAACCTTGGGAATACCATAAGCTCGAACTATGTTCTGACTAAATGTGCATGCAAGTGTCTTAGCAGAGAGCACCCCTTTTAAAGGTTCAAAATGTGCCATTTTAGTGAAAGCATCCACACACACCAGAATGGTGTCAAAACCATGACTAGATGGTAAATCCACTATCAAATCTAATGTAACCCCATGCCATGGGTAGGGTTGTGTGGGTAAAGGTTGCAGTAAACCTTGTGGAGCTCGCCGCTCTGGTTTTCCTTTTGCAAAGATCTCACACGTGGCTACATATTGACGAACAGCCTTGATCACATTTGGCCACCAAAAACATCGCCTCACAAGATCTTCTGTCTTAGTTATGCCTTTATGTCCTGCTAAAATACTATCGTGACACTCCTTCAATGCCTTTTGATGCATTTCTGGTGTGGGCAGAAAAAAGAGCTCCATCATGATACAGTAGACCTTTTCGAAGTTCTCGTCTTGGATCTCCCTTCAACCAGTTCTCCGTTTCTTCCATGGTCATGATATTCTGATTGTCATCTCCACAAGGTATTTCTTGCAAAACTGCTCCAATTACCCTTTCAGCTGGAATTATCGTCTGATCCGCAATTTCTTCTGTGACTTCTTCTGTGCCAATTCTGGATAAGGCATCTGCCTTACCATTCTGAGCTCCAGGACGATAGGTAATGACGAAGTCATATTCAGAGAAGTATAAAGACCAGCGCAACTGTCTGGGTGTCAGTGTTCTTGCTGACTTCAAGAATTTCAAGTTTCGATGATCAGTATAAACTGTGACCACATGTTTCGCACCCATTAAATAATGCCTCCACTCTTTAAAAGCATCCTTAATGGCTAACAACTCTTTTTCGGGGATGGTATAGTTGACTTCTGCGTCTGTTAATTTTCTAGAACGAAAAGCCACAGAATGCAACTGTCCCGTGGTCTTATGTCTCTGTGATAACACTCCTCCCAATGCCAGATTAGAGGCATTGGTCTCGACAAAAAAGGGCTCTTCAGGATCTGGTTGCAGTAATATTAGTGCTGTGGTGAAGTCTTCCTTCAATTGGACAAATGCTTCCTTTCACCAGGTCCAATAACACCGATATCAAGGGTAAAGGATATCGATTCTTGACGGTTATTCGATTGATAGCTCTATAATCGATGCTCAGTCTCAATTCCCCACTCTGCTTTGGAATAAAAAAAAGGGGGGAAGAGACCGGAGACAGGGATGGTCTGATAAAACCAAATATTCCTCTAGATACTTCTTCAAATGCTCATCTTCCCCTTCTGTCAATGCGTAAATTCTACTGCAAGGGAGATTGGACCCTGGTTCCAGATCGATCTTACAGTCAAATTCTCTATGTGGAGGAAGTTTCTTAGCTTCCACTTCATTAAACACTTCTCGAAATTCACAATGCTCTTCAGGTAGGTTTACCGTACTTATTACACAAATTGTGGTCTCATTTTCACTTAAATAGAACGCAGTCGACTTCTCAGAATTCTTCTGACATTTCCGGTGACAGTTCTCTGCGCAGTACTTGGAATTCAAAGTGATGGATCGAGCCCCCCAATCTATGGTAGGGTTATGTTCCGTCAACCATGGGAGACCCAGTATTAATTGGAATTTTGGTGAGCATCTATTAAATTGAATTGTAACGTTTCAAGATGCCCTTCATCAGTTTCCAACTCCACTGGCTCTGTATGACTTACAGTGGCTCCTGATGAGAGATTGGTGCCGTCTACTGCTCGGACCGCCTCACTCTTCTCCTTCTTGATTGCCCGCAATCCGACCTTATCGGCGAACTTCAAATCACAGAAATTGCCTGTGGCTCCTGAATCAATCATCACTGTTACAGACTTCAAGGTCTTCTCTCTGAACCGCAAGGTCATCATTAACACTAAATGTGGGGCCGCGGATTTGTAAGGTATTTGCCAAAGTATGGGCTTCTGGAGCTGTCTTCGAATTTGCAACCACCAGTCCAACACCATTTACTGGTGGAGCGACCGTTTTTCACCGATGTTTACTTGGTTTCTTGTTACAATTTCTGACAAAATGTCCGCTACCTCCACAATAGAGACATTGTTTATTTACTCTTCGTTTCTCTTTCTCTTCCTTAGAAAGGGGTCCAAGTATAGTTCCAATCTGCATAGGTTCCCCATTCCTGTTTGAGTCATGTTCTTTGCTGTTTTCATTTCTGACCCTATCAAATCTTGGCACACTGGGACGATAATCTCTTCTCCTCTCTCCTTTTCTTTCACTCTGACGAAAATCAATCTCTAAAACCAGATCTATTAAAGCTGAAATCTCCGTAGGTCGATTTGGCACCTGCGCCAATGTATCCTTCAGTTCATCCTTTAATCCACAATAAAACACTGCCGCTCGTTTATTTTCTGGCCACTCTATTTCCACTACTAGCTTATTGAATTGAACCAGGTAAGCCACCAAATCGCGATTGCCCTGTTTTATCTCCAGTGCAACTCATTGTCGGTAGCTTGTGACACTCTTCGTCTATCGAATATGCGTAGGAATTCTTTCTTAAATTCATCCAGATCATACAATGTAGGACCATTCTTGGTGACCAGAGGCATAGACCAAGATGCCGTGTCTCCACTTAAGTACGACAAAATAAATGCCACTCCAGATTGTGCGTCAGAAAAAACTGCTGGCCAGCACATGAAATATAAGGTACATTGTGTTAAAAACACTTGAGCCTTCTGAGGGTCCCCCCCAAATCGCTCTGGTGGTGCCAAGGGGATCACCGGCTACAAGGAATGTATGACTTGTGTGGTAATTTTGGGTTGGGGGACTGGAACCTCTCCTACATTCTCTTCGGTTGTGGCTGAGTATCTAAAACTAGGGCTAGCTGCTAGATTACTCATCTTTAGAGTTAAATCCATTGTTTCCTTTCTTAGTTCCCTATTCTCTTCCCGAACAGAAATTAGTTCTAGTTGTATTCCTTCTAATATCTCCCCTAACTTCTTCAAATCCAGACCTTCCGCCATCCCGCTCAGGTGCTAATCCTTTTCGTGGGCACTTCACTCTGTCAGAACCTCTGTCAGATCGTGCTCTTCCAACAGTACGCACAGGAGCAGGATGTCGCAAGTTCCCAATTCCCTCCCGGAACTCCCCCGCCACTCACACAGTTTTCTAGCGTGATAGTTGATGCAGTTCCACGGGGGAAAGGGGATGGGACAGAGAAGAGACAGCCACACCTTGTCTGAACTTCCTTCTATTCCTTCTGACGTCTTGTTTTCTTGTACTCTTCCTCTGGCTAGCTGTGGTTAAAATGTAAGAATATGCACAATTTAATACAATATCACCTTGGTATTTTCTAGACTGAATATATGTATTTCCCTTACAACCTACCCGCCTTAGATGTGGCCTATGCTCCTCTTCTATTTAAGTTGTTTCTTTCTTTCTTTTTCTTAGTATGCTGTAGCTAAAGATTTTAAAGAAAACAAATAATTAATGTATAATGTGTATCCTGTTTCTTAATTATTCTGTGTATTTTATCCTGCAGGTCCTCTCACCTTATTTAGCCTCAGCTGCTGCCTTAAATTGGGATTCTGATTTGGTAGGTATATATTTTTTTTTGCTTCACCTATCTTGTGGTTTTATTCTGCTCTACCTTCTCTTCTGTTCGTGAAATAAACTATAATATCAAATATACTGATATGCAGTTAAATACACTGTACTGATAAGGCAGGAGTAATCTTATCTCTACTCCGATGTGGCATAAATAACTTGGGTGAGTGTTTTAATGAAACCTCAAACTAAGGACTGTATCTTGCCTGGATGCAATGCACTCGACTGTCTTCAAATAAATCACATGTACTACTCTTAAAGATTCTAACGGAATCCTTCTTTCACTTGAAACTTAATATGCACGCTAACTTGAAACGAACAGAAAAAGACTTGTGCTGACTCTATCTTTTAACTCTTTTAGCATGCCAGAGTAACCGCGCATACTCTAATGCGGGATGTTATCTAGCTTGGGCAGCGCAAGACACAGGTTACTTCACCCCAGGACCTTAATGCGCATGCCCCAAAAAACATTACAGGAACAGTCTTACTTGCTCACAAAGCCTCCTCTCAACAAATACAACTCCGGAATCTTCTTCTGGTAATCGAAGCGCAATGCCCTTTTTTCCTTAGCTATCTACGCAGCGCTTTTAACAACGTCCTCTCATTGCAACTGCTCAGGTGAAGTGCGCCACACAACGGGCGTCCCACCTGCATCTCCGTAATTGGGCTCCACTGCTAGACCCCTAACCGGCACAAGACCACTTGCAGCCATCTTAGGGTTAGATCGTATCTGTTTCTTTGAAGTCCACCATATTCTCCTATTTCTCCTGCTGATTCCTGTTGACAATACATTGATAGACTGCCTTTTCTGTTTACTTCATTTAGCGATCCTGATAGCATCGCTGATCCTTGCTTGGACTCCAGGTGCCCACGATCACAGGGCATGACTTACGAGGGTCTCAGCTGCAACAGGCATGCACTCACAGCGTCGCTGAGACTCTCATGGAAACTTTTACGTTCCTGTATTTCCGAACAGGGAGCCATCTCCTCGGGCCCTTGGGGATGAGTTACTTCAGGACACAGCACATCGCAAAGTTCTTCAATCAGGGGGACACAGCACACAGCACACATCAAAGTCATTTTAGCCTTTCCTTGGTTAAAACAGAAAACTGCAGGCTAGCCCCAGAACACACAGCAAGGGTCAGTCCTTTCCTTCAGTCTCTTCAGTTGTTTCTTCCTTGGCAAAGGGCCTCATGACCACGAAGTAGCTCCAGTCTTGTTCACACTTGATCAGCCATTCTCCAAAGTTTAGGGGCTTCAGCTCTCATAGTTATACCCCTCAATGGCTTTGAGGTCTTTGTGTTTCAGGGGGCACTGAACCCTGTTCAAACCAGTCCTGGTTGCCTCCCTGCCAGTGACACCTTCTTCCTTTGATAAGTGGGGATCTGGATTCTCAATCACTCAGCAGGAGATGGGACAATAGTTTTATAGCCACAACCCAGGCCTCTTCACCTCTAGGGGCTTCTACTCCCCCTACACTCCAGATGCAGGTCAGCCTGTTGCTATCTCACCTCCTCCCCTGGGTCAAGACATTCCCCAGATCCTATCGCTTTCAAATCCAGACAGTCAATCCACAGCCAGGCAGAGACACACAGAAATGTTAGAGCACAATAACACAGCCACTTCTAAAAGAGTGGCTTCTGAACACACAATGCAAAAACCACTTTCATAAATAGATGTGTTATTACATTGTATGTTCAGGCATACTAAACTTCACCTTTCCATCTGAAGCCTTTGGGAAGATAGGCTAGAAAATACATTACACAGCCTTCCCATTCTATTCTATGGGCACGAGGACCTTTCCACCGTGAAACATGAAATGGAGATTATTTCACTGTCAGGACATAGTACACACCTTAGTATATGTCCTACCTTTCACATGCACTGCACCCTGCCCAGGGGGTATCCTGGACCTACCATAGCGGTGCCTGATGTGCATAGAAAGGGAATGGTAAGGTCTGGAAAGTGAGTGCACTCGACAGAACAACAAGGCAGTTTAACAAACTACGCGCAGGCCCTACAATTGCAGACCTGAGTTCCCTTTTTAAGGCTACGTGTGTGTGTGTGTGTGGCACAAATAGTGCTCCAGGCCCACTAGTAGCAGTTGCATTACCAGCCCTGGCACAAATAGTGCACTTTACTAGGGACTTTACTTAGTAAGGCAAACATACCAATCATGGACAACCAGCTACCATTACACTTTATACAGGGAGCACTTGCACTTTGACACTGTTTAGCAGTGGCAAAGTGTCCAAAGCATCTGAGTGGGCAACACCATGTCAGGAAAAAGGTCTAGGGGGAAAGCAAAAAGTGTAGGGACTTTAGCCAAACAGGGCCCAGTCCTACACTAATCCATTACATCAATTTCCAACAGGGAGCACTTGCACTTTGGCACTGAACAGCAGTGGCAAAGTGCCCAAAGCATTTTGGCCAGTAAAAACAGGTGAGGCAACAGCAGAAAAATGGAAGGGAGAACCACGACAATGGTGCCAAGTCTAACACTACCTGTGCTCTCATTGCTAAGCTCACAACCGGCACAGTTGTCTGCTGACAGTAAATTAAGGGTATTCTTGGTGCGTCCATCCAGGTGTACTCATTTTTAGGGACAGGCTTTGGCCTCTGATCACATACTAGTTTAGTGTGAGGCTAGGGCCAAAGTCAAGGATCAGAGCCATCAGACTCTGAATTTCAGAAGTCTTTAGAGGTGATTATGTTTGTAGTGTGTGCTGTGCAATCCTTCAAATGCAACAAATCCACGTCACTGCGCTAGGAGGTGTAGCAGTGGCATTTTTTGTTCTCGCCTAAGCAATAAATTGAAGTCCATATTCACCACATAGAGATGTCACTCGTGGTACTATGGAGTAGCGTGCTATCCATCCTCTGAAATCCCTACGGCATCTCACCAGGGTACTTGAAGCACTACTTAAATGCAATTATGTCTCAAGGCACATCAATACCAAACTCCACTCAAATCCTACTTATAGCTTTATTTGCAATGTGCTGTTCAAGAAAACTAAATGTACACTATTTATAACACTGTTAACTCTTGATATCTGCAGACAAAAGAAAGGGGGGTCTTTTTTTACAATTCCTTTTTCATTCCAGGCGTGTGACATCAAACACACGTCTTAGAATACATGTTACCTTTTATGCTGACAACCTTTCAGCCCCCAACTCTTCAGGTATAAAAGTATGAAGTATAATAAGCAGAATATTTTAAAGTCTCTCTCTCAACACCTGCACCTCATAATTTCCTAAATATATTTAAATCTGAAATTTGAGTGATAAAACAGGCGGCACTTATTACAAATATTAATACCTTGGTAGCAGGTGCATTGCAGCTACGGATGTTATGTCTTACCCATTTAGAGGCGTTCCAAATTGATAAAGGCTTATTAACTTTACTGCAGCAACACTATCTGATGCACTAAGGGGAACACTGTTGGTGATCTTGCAAATGGTGACCACTAATGTAATCTCGTCTGATATGGTCACTATTACAACTGTACAAATATTAGTAGTGTGGGATGACTTTCATTGAACATAAGTAGCTCTTATTACTGAAAAGGGTTGGCGAGCCCATATTTATTATATGTCATTTAATAAAGTAGCTCAGTAAGGATTCTCAGGATACATATATAATAAGTGCTATAACCAAACTCTCTAAATTGGTCTTAGGCAATGCCATCTTGAAGATTTTGGGGGCCCTGGGAAAGACCTATTTGGGCACCTCTGTACAGAACAAATTTAAATTTTATTAGCAATTTCTAAGCTGAGTGAGCAGGATGTCAAACAGTACTAAATTATATGTTAAACTTTAGCAGGGTCAAACAAATACAGCTCAAATATGTCTTTCTCTGGACCCCAATATCCTTAAATTGACACGCAGTAAACAGAGCCAGAGATAGGGGTAGGCAGAGAGCAAGGGAGGTTTAGATACGAAAATAGGATACACAGAGTTCAAATAAAGAGAATGGTCTCTCTCCTGGGAGGGCCCCATGACAGTTGGGGGCCCTGGTTCAATGCCTTCTTTGCCCGAGCCTTAAAACGTCTCTGGTCTTGGAAGGATTGAAAGGTGAGTTGACCCTTTCGAGATTTTAACTTGTGAAGCAGTTTCTATGAATCTATTCAGCAGACGTTAACGTTTCAGCTCACTTACCAGAAGGGGACATGCTCTAGTCCCTAGTCAGTTGCATCGAAGCAGATTCATTAGGTCTCGCATACCGATGCAGCACCATGCGCTGCTCGCGTAAGCGAGACTTATTGTTGCCGGATAGCTTAGCGAAGTGGGACAGGAGAGGTGCACGAGCGTGTAAATACATTGGAAACACATTGGAGACAAGCGCTGTGAACGCAAGCTTTTGGAGACATGAGCTGTGAGCTTGTATGGCGGCGATAGCAGCGTCTGTTCTCGCGCTCCCCCACGGAATTACTTTCGCTCACGCCGATGTTGTTACCGCCCTTGCTATGTCCACTGCCACAACTCACTCACCACTGGCGTGTTTTTTTTAAATTTTATTTTTGCGCACGTGTGCACACATAACTCCCAGGCTTGTTCAATTCTCTTCTGTCGAGTGCACAATCTGCCGTGAGTGTGGCATGGCAGCAACAACATTCACAGCCTGCAGTGTGAGCAGCAGGTGAGTGCGCCTCCTTGGGCGTTAGGGGTCGCTCTTATGCCTGTATGGTGAGTCAGGCGCTCCTGTGGGTGCTGTTGTCTGTGTGCCACCCTAGGCCAGAGTACTAGGGGCCAGGCTGCTTGAGTGACTTGAATGAGTGAGTAAATGTCCCTTATTAGAGTTTGGACATGCACGTTACGATGAGCCCCTTGATGATTTACCTCACCCGAGCTCTCGCTCCCCAGAGCCCTGTAACTCTTGTGCAGCAACCGGCCGTGCTGAGCGGCCAAGTACTCGCTATCACTTCCTCTAATGGCCACGTTTACCCTCCCAGGCCCCACTGGTTTGTAAGAGCACTTACTGCGTAAGCAAGGAATAACCCCCCATCCAACTCCCCACCTTAGCCATTTTACTTCTGTTCTTCATTTGTTGACTGTGAGTTTTTTTAGCGCCAACTACACCAAAAACCTCAAAACCTCTGCTCCCAGTGCAGGTATAAGTATGTGGTCACCCCTATTTACGAATTTTTATATCGAAAATAAAACTTTGCTTAGATAAGACATGTAAACTGTAAATTGTTGTAGGCTTGCCAGATCTTGCCTACATCATTAAAACCCCATGTTTTTAGTTGCCTTTGCTTGCTTCGTTTGAGTGAATTTAATTTTAAAGGGGCCATTCCAGAGAAGGCAGGACTTGACAAGCAAAGTAATTAATGACTCCCATCTCCCAGAGGAAGTAATGCTTCTTTCCATGGAGTGGCCAAGGTTTGAATGGCATCAACATTCCACTGCCTTCTGCTCCAAAGTGTGAGACGAGGGTGGATTTCGGCCTGTTGTTTCACTCACCTTCCCATGTGTTCCCAGTTCTGTAAACATTGGTAACCCTGGGAACAGAAAGACGCCCTTCGGGAAAAATGTGCAGAAGTTGCTGTATTTGCAACATTCCATGCATGTTTTCCATGGGAGTTCGGATGCTCTTATTTTAATGGGATATCCGGAGACACTCAAAACAGCACAAAGCCTACATGTCTCCAGAACCAGTTGAAGATCTGTCTAGCTGGCCAGGTAACCATTCATTTTCTAAGCAAATATGCATTTTTTCAACAGCACTGCCGAGGGACTGCACAACTGGGCATTAACTTCTCAGTGACTATATATTTAACCATATTGTGGTGTTAGGTACTAGATGTACACTTTTCACACATGTCACTTCCCATACTGTAGCAGTCACTCAGCACTAGTCTTCCGCACATGCCCAAATGTGTGCTGATCCCCACTAATTCTCAGGGACTGCTCAGATCTGCCACTCATGACTCAGTAATCTGACAGGTATGCTTAGATTTGCCCCATCGCTTCGCAATCTACCCGGGTGTGAGACTCTTGTGCAATTAAGAACAGATGATTTCCTTGTAAGCACAAGCGCTTTATGCTCCATTTTTCTATGAGTCTGAGTTGTGTGGGTTTTTTTTTATTTAAACATTTGATGCCCGTCGTCATCATTTGCCAACATTTGTTTGCCAATTCCTTGCATTTTCATGCAGTTCTCAGCTGTTTCCTAGTGGCTATCCTGGTGTTAATTAGATTACGCGTACAAAGGGAAGTAGCTAGAAAATTAAAATATACCCCACTTGAACTATGCCTCTAATTACACAGAGCACATGAAGCAACCAAACCTAAGCCTCCTTGAGAGACTTCCCTACACCCTTTCACCACGTCAATCCATTTAGCCATCTGCCCTTTCACCTTTCCATCTAGTCATCCATTAATCTGGCCACCCCATCACCTTTACATCCACCAATCCAACCTTCCATCCTTTCATATATATATATATATATATATATATTCACTGAAAAAACCATAGGTTATAGACCATATATAGTTAGGAATTAGCATTTACAAAACCTTGAAAATTCACTGAAAAAACCATAGGTTATAGACCATATATAGTTAGGAATTAGCATTTAAAAAACCTTATTTTATTCACACAAAACCATTGAAATTCCATATATAGTTAGTTGCACTAACTATATATCGCGCACCCGCAATCCACTGCTGATGATGTCACATATTACATCATTCATGACATGGTCAGTGACATCACTGATGACAACATCCAGTGATTATGTGTTTCTGTAAAGTTTAAATATGTTTTACATATTGAAGAATGAGTGGATGTATAAGTGTCTGAATGAAGGTTTTAGTAGGTGCGTGATTGACTGTATGAGTGAGTGATTAAATGCGTCTTACTGAATGCACGGGTTAGTGACTAAACTGTCTGAAAGTGTGCATCAGTATGTCTGTTGTTGTGCAAGCTGCTGCATGTGTTGATCAGTAGCTATATAAGTAGCTATATGGGTTATTGATTGGTTGCACAAGTATTTGTATGGGAGACTGAGTGTGTGTATGGCTGGCTGGGAGGTGTGTGACTCTGTGCAGATCAATGTGTACTTGTATCAGTGATTCTATAAGAGAGTAACTATGTGTTAGTATATGTTTCAAAAATGTAAGGTGTTCTGTGTTTAACTGTATAGATGAGAAAATGGAAGTGTGATTGATTCTTTTCAGGACTGACTAGGTGTGTGAGTAACTCCATGGATGAGTGGCAGAGTGTGAGTGTCTGTATAGGTGTATGAGTGCATATGATAGTGTTGTAAAGATGAGTGATTGTATGTATGAATGATTGTATGAGTGAATGTGTGTGTAGACATAGGAATCAGTGAGTGCGTATGTAGTAACTAGTATTGGTGTGTCAATGGTTTCAAAAATGATACTCTCTATTTAACACTGGGTGTAACGGAGGTTATATTACAGTGTGAGGAGATGCATTGTATTATCACATGAATGATATCATCAGTGATGTGATCATTGATGTCAAGTGAGATGTCATCAGTGATGTCATTTGAGATGTCATCAGTGATGTCATCAGTGATGTCACTGACCATGTCATGAATGATGTAATATGTGACATCATCAGCAGTGGATTGCGGGTGCGCGATATATAGTTAGTGCAACTAACTATATATGGAATTTCAATGGTTTTGTGTGAATAAAATAAGGTTTTTTAAATGCTAATTCCTAACTATATATGGTCTATAACCTATGGTTTTTTCAGTGAATTTTCAAGGTTTTGTAAATGCTAATTCCTAACTATATATGGTCTATAACCTATGGTTTTTTCAGTGAATTTCAATGGTTTTTTAATAGCAAATATCATAAGCTGTCGAATGTCAAGTACGTGGTAAGTAAAAACATTTTCGAGTTTATGCACACTGATCTGCTTTGAATGCTGCCCCCCACCCCTCATTTCTATTAGGAGTACTCTCTCTTTGCAGATAGTGAAGGGTAGTTAACGCAGCCCTTTGCCCCCTTTGTAATCCGTCGTGCCTGCTTCTCTCTCCATTTGATTGATTGTTCTCTTTGGTTCATTCTCTATTTACAAACAAGCACAGAGTCAAAATACTCTGTTTAGTCTTTGCAGATAGCGAAAAACCGTGTAAAAAAACAAAAGGAATCGAGCAAAATCAGTACGCCACTAATGGGATCTCTTTTTGACCTCGCTAAAATAGAAACATTAGGAACAACCTGTTGAAAATAGCAATGCGTATGTACATAAGCGGCGTTCATTTGTGTTCACAGTACCCCTTGTTGATTGTTTGAATCGAGCATTGAATTGTTCGAAGTTGGTTCTCTTAAGGATCTTCTCTGCCTGCAAACGAGGAAGAATAGGAATATTCTCTCTCCCTTTGCAGATAGTGAAGGGTAGGTAACGCAAGCCTTTAACACGTCGTACCTATTTCATTCCTCATTGATTGATTGATTGTCCGAACATTGACTGTTTGGGAATTAGTTCTTTTTGGAGGTATTCCCTGTTTGCAAATAAATGTAGGAAAATCTTTGCAAGTAGTGAAAGGGTACGTAATGCGGACCTTTCTCCCCCGTTGTAATCTGTCATGCCTATCTACTCCCCACTGATTGATGCACCTGTTTCACCCGGACCATTTACTAGACATACGTCATCTGGCCCGACCAGAGAGCACCCCTAGTGAAAAGGACATATGCAATAATAACGAAGTGATCACTGTATCCTGTTAACAGAAACTTTAGCATGAAACAACCTGGAAAGAAAAGAATAGGAAATCGAAAATCAGTAGGCCACTGATGAACATGAACTTTTATTAAACAACGAACAAAGAAACGATAACATAACGTAATGATAAAACCTATTAATGTCCTAGAAACAAGAAAACGTTAGAAATATGCCAGTGGTGAGAGACCAGAAAAACAGTAAGAGAAACCAAATCACCCCTCGCTGTCCCACCGCCTGCCACGCCAAAAAAATCGATAGACTAGGGAAAATGCAAGTCAGTAGAACATCCGCCCCCACTCTGGAAACTTCCAAGGTGGGGCAGGGTTCCGGCTACGCCCAGCCGGGAGCAGCCCATATAAGGCAGGTCCTGCTGCCACGCCTCGGCCAGGAGATCCTAACGTAGGGTGTAGCCGGAGGAGAGGCCGAGACCAGCGGGACCCGGCCAGGGGATTGCCTTTACAACGCTGAACAGTTGCAGGGGGGGGGAATGTCTCCTCGACCCTCCCCTCTCTCTCCCAGTCCGGCCGCGGTGGCCCTTGAGAGTTGCAGGTAGTCCCGCCACATGCTCTTCCGGTCCGGCCACCAACGGTCGGGGGGCCGAGGCCGACGGGATCCGGCTGCAGCCAATAAACCAAGAAACCCGTTCATGGGGCCAGAGCCAGGGGCGTCCGGCCGACATCTACCGGAAGCCCGGCCCGAAGACGGACGGGACACTTCTTCTTTCTTGTATAATTGCTGCAACAACCCTGGGGGGGATGTCTTGCACATGCCTCCGACCCCCCCCCCCTCGTCCTCATCGCCTGGTCCGGCCATAACAAATCTCAAGCGAGACGCCGTGGGGTGCACTGGGAGGGAGAGACGGTGCGAACAGGCCTCTCCCGCCTCCCCAGGTGGAGGCTTCCCACCTGCACCCTCAGCGCTCCAGGCGCCCGGAAAAGGGTTCTTCCACTGTGGCCATGCTGCAACGTCTCGCCCGGCAGGGTGGAGCCCGTCCGCTCATTTGACCCCGCGATCGCCAGTAGCTACCGAACTCTCAAAATGGCGGTCGACCTGGCAAGAGCGGGCCCAGCATAAAGAAATGGCCCGGTCACTGGTTGACTCCACCACCGTAGTCCTCCACGACCTTGAAGATTCTAGAGGAGCCGCGGGAGTCTCCGACCCCCGATGGGGAATGACTGCCATGATCACCCGTGGAGTGACGAAACTGTATCCGCGGGACGTCGGCGCCAGCCTCTCTTTGAATTACTAGAATCCTGCAGACCTCACTTCCGGTGAAAGCACAGTGTGACCCGGTAGGAAAAATTGTTGCACCCCCTCCCCTTTTTGACTGATAGTTCAAACCACCGATCCTTTCCTTTGCCCTTTTAACGGAACTTTGGACTGCCTCCCCCTCTTTTACATTTTCTAGAGAAAACAAAACATTAAACACTACAATAACATAGCAGTTGACACCAGAACTGTTTTCAAATTGAAAACCAACAACATCTTCAACAGAATCCTTTTTGTTTCTGCTGTGACCCTGCTACAGCACAGGCATTGTCCCCAGCAGTAATTCTGCAATGCCGGTAAGAATAGCTGTGGTGCCTACTGGACTCACTCACCCCCGCGGCGCCCCACGCCGTTATTTGCTGGGCGGCAACTTGCTAGACATCACTTTCGTGCCATCTAGATTTCAGCGCGTTCTGCTGCCTTGGAACTATTCGCACAACAGACCGCTACTGACAAGAATATTTCATTATTGGTGCTGTCAATTTCAATAAATCTATTGGATAATTCAAAAGAAATTGCCACGGTCTCTTCGTTGTTTAAATTTTTTTACTGTTTTTGTTTTGTTGTATATATTTATATGTTATTAAAGTTTTATATTCCTACTACTTTGTTGGAGTGCTATATATTTTTAATGTGACACATAATTGTAAAAACTTTGATGTACAAAGAGTGATTCCTGGAATCTTCCGCTTCAGGCTCGGTCCCCTCCCCAATCACAATACAGGATAGTTTTCAGATAGTAGGAACACGTGTGGTGTGACGGATCTCATCGGGTGTGGGCCTTGATCTACTATAACTCCTTTGAAGAGGGGTGATTCTTTACAGCTGGGGCCATAAACTACATCTGCAGGGCTAGCTGATAGCCTGGACAATCGGACACAGAGGAAGAGGAGTGTCAGAGGGTGCGGTAGTGAATAGGGCGAAAGGGAGGTGTCGGGCGGGCACAGTGTGATTCTCAGGGAAGAGCAGCGCAGATGGGGGGAGGTTTATTGCCCATGCATAAGACAGAGAGCGGGGGTGACCAGTGCCTGGGGAAGATGCTTGCGAGGGTGAGGAGCCATGCTACGAATCGACAGCGTGCAGAGAGTGGGTCTGGTCAAGACATCTAAAATGGCTGCCGTGCACGACAAAAGTGTGGCATTTCAAAAAAGGCAAGATGGCGCAGACAATGTTTTTCAACACTTCCTCATTTCCTTCGAATCGAACGTTAACAGACGTTGGGGCATATTACCAAAGTTAAGCAATATTTATCGCTAACTATGCTTACCAACGAATTTTTTACCGCTAAGCATCATCAGAAATTATCGAAGATAAACCTTGCTATTATCAAGGTTTATCACAAATGCGATAATAAACGGCCGCAATGCATGAATATCGCTAAAAACTCAGCGATATTCATACATTACCGAGCTAATGCTCTTAGCCATGTTATCCACCTCCCATTGGATAACATGGCTAAGAACTGCTCAGGGCAGGTGTTACTTTTTGGAGATATTCGCGCTTAGCGCGAATATCTCCAAAAGTTGGTAATAGGAGATAGATATCTTGCATGTTGTAATGCAAGTTATTGTGGTATATGGAACTCATACCATAATCTCTCAGGAAAGCAGAAACTGATCCTTTTGGGACCGCCTAAAAAGGCCTAGGGGGTGAGGAGTACTCTACTTTGCCCCCTTTTCACGTTCCGAACTATTTTATTTTACTCTCTTCTGTAATTACACAAAATAGCAGCGATAAGATGCATCGGAGACACACAGTGAGAGAAAGGAGGCCGGAGATGAAGAAGAGATGTCAAATACACATTGGAGATAATATAGTGGCAGAAGGGAAGTAAATATGAGTAAACTTACCATGTAACATAAAAATGTTGCACTCTATACTATAAGTCTCATTTTATACTACAATCACTTCGCTACAACCTCATAAATTAAAAATAAAAATGAATAATGTCTCAAACAATTTTTGATTTCTAAATATAAATTTATTCTTCAGAATTTTCTAAATTTGAAAGAACTAGTAACATGTCCTCATCAGCAATGTCCTCATGAAAAGTCTCCAATAATGATTCTTGTAACTCTATGGTCTCCAAACACTCGATAAATTCGCCATCAAGAGATTGATCAAAAAAATCATTCAAGTCATCTCCTCCTTCTGACAATATTTCATTATTGGTGCTGTCAATTTCAATCAATGTAGTGGAATCATTCAAGTCATCTCCTCGTGACAATATTTCATTATTGGTGCTCTCAATTTCAATCAATGTAGTGGAATCATTCAAGTCATCTCCTCCTTGTGACAATATTTCATTATTGGTGCTGTCCATTTCAATCAATCTAATGGAATCATACAAGTCATCTCCTCCTTGTGACAATATTTCATTATTGCTGCTCTCAATTTCAATCAACGTAGTGGAATCATTCAAGTCATCTCCTTGTGACAATATTTCATTCTTGGTGCTGTCCATTTCAATCAATCTAATGGAATCATACAAGTCATGTCCTCCTTGTGACAATATTTCATTATTGGTGCTCTCAATTTCAATCAATGTAGTGGACAATTCAAAAGAAATTGCCACGGTCTCTTCATTGTGAGCCATTTTATTTTGAAATTGCTTGCTGTAAATTGCAGAAAAAAATAATCACTTTCATTTATCGTTTTTAGTAATACATAATATAAAACTAACTTTATCAAGTATTTAGTATAACAGAAGGACTGCAAATAAATAACAGAAAACATTTTTCAAATTATCTTCAAGTGTACAACATAGTTCCCCTTACAAATTAACAACTCACCTTTTTAAAAGTAGCAAAAGTGTTAGTACTGTGTAAATCAAACACCAGAAATTCACCACCAAAAATTCCTCACAAATGTACCTCAGACAGTAGTATCACAAAATGGCTGTGGTTTCCTCTCATTTGACATATATACATAACCAATTAACTTTCATCACACACAAATACAAAACCAAAGTAACATTTTAATTGGTACTAAATTTCAACACTTTCAAATGTGTTTTCCCCATGCAATTTTCCATAGGACATTTACATACGTCTACAGCCTGAATGGCTGAACGGAATTACACCAAACTTGGCAAAATGGTACATCAAACCTAAGAGGTCAGGAAGGATCTACTATGCCCCCTTATGGTCATTTCCCCCTTCGCTTTGACCTCCTCTTGTCTCTCAATCCTACCGAGAGACAAGATGGCGGCCGCTACGGACTGTTTGGAATGTTGACAGACGCCGGAGAACCAATCAGCTTCGCAAAGCTCCGTAACGCGAAAAGTACGCGAAGCGGAGCGCTGTTACAGATATATATCTTTTTTTGAACGTTAATTTCTCAAAATCCACTGGAGCACATATATTGAGACCTAGCAAAGGCACATCGGGCTACCAGTCCCTAATATTTTACGAAGTTTCGTGCAAATCCATTCAGCCGTTCGATTATTATTATTATTTTTTTTTTTTTGCCCCGCGGGGCCCTTTTAAAACCTCCACATCAAACCTAGGGGGTCAGCGAGGATCTACTATTCCCCCTTATGGTCATTTGCCCCTTCGCTTCGGCCTCCTCTTGTCTCTCGATCCTACCGAGAGACAAGATGGCGGCCGCTACGGACTGTTTGGAATGTTGACAGACGCCGGAGAACCAATCAGCTTCGCTTCACAAAGCTCCGTTGCGCGACAAGTACGCGTCCTGGGCCGCTGCCCGGTCCGCTGTTACAGATATATATCTTTTTTTAAACGTTAATTTCTCAAAATCCACTGGAGCACATATATTGAGACCTACAAAAGGCACATCGGGCTACCAGTCCCTACAATTTTGCCAAGTTTCGTGCAAATCCATTCAGCCGTTCGGGCTAAAAGTGAGGCCAACCGCCCTATGGAAATTAACATGGGAAAAACGCGTTTTGGGACCCCCCTTTTTTCTCGGCCCCCCCTTGACGAACCCCCCCAAAATTTTCAGGGGCTGCTCAGAAACAAAATGTGCCATTTTCCTGAAAATTTCAGCCAATTCCGTCCACAAACGCCAAAGTTATTAGACATAGAATTTTCAAAAAACCCATAGAGAAAAAATCCTAACTATATATACCTACTGGCGACCGCCAGTAGGTAATATTCTCCAAAGAGCTATCAATGATAGCATAAGTCAGCACTCAAACAAAGGATATATTTCCCAAATTTTCCTTTTATTGTTCAAAAAGGCAGCATTCCTCGCATAGTACCAACGCGTTTCGCAACGTACTGTTGCTTGATCACGGTAAGGATACAATGTTGCTGTTCTTTCTTATATTTTTCAAAAAAAACGGCCTGAGACCCATCAGTATGATCTCACTTCCTGTCCAGCAACAGGAAGTAGCTTGGGAGTTGTAGTTTTTACATTAAAAAAACGAGTGTTTGTAGTTCTGACATTGGGGTCAATGCAGTCTCTTATTTCTCTATGGATGTGTTAACATAATCAATCAAGTAATACATTTCTGTACATTCCATAGAAAAATTTCAGGGATGACGCTTATTGTATCATAACATTTGTCAAAAAAAAATTTTTCTTTTTTTTCTTCTCTCCATTAAAGTGGGTGTCGGGTGTTCGCCCTCTGGTGGGCACAATTATTTTACCATCTATTCTCCATTCAAAATCTCTCTAGTGAGTATCTCTGTCATACTTGTACATCTATTGAGGCCCTCTAGTGGGCTGATGGTCCTCACCTTAACACCCCCTCAACTCTGCGTTTTAGTTATTTAATTCCCGTTAAGGTTATTTAAGCACCCCAACATACATCCATCTACATTCCTGTAAAGTAACCCTTCTCATATCATTATTGTTCCATACTGTTCATAGGGTACTGTGTTATCCCCCAATGTTTCTCATTATTCCCACTCCTTTATATACAGTTTCTCAACACCTCTATTGCATTCTGTCTCTCCTTCCAAAGAAAGACATATATAGAACCTATAAAGAAATTCAGCTGTTAGTCCACATATCTCAGAACAGTAGTAAGTCCAATTGATTATAAATGTACGTAAAGTTTCTCACTCAAATTTAAACCCCAAGGGCTCATCGTTCGGAAGTTTAGAATTTGTCTTGATTCCCTGCATCGTAATTGTTTTTCTTGGTCTCCGCCCCTTTCGTGTGGCAATACACATTCCAGTGCATAAGTTTTTAGGAGTTTCCAGTCGCTGTTGTGCATCAGTGCCATATGTTTTGCAACAGCATTGTTTTTGTCTTTGTTTGTTGTCGCTCTGATGTGCTCAAGGATTCGTAGTTTGAATTGTTTCTTCGTGCTTCCAATATATTTTAGTGCACACGGGCATTCGATTACATATACCACGTGTGTGGTTGTACAGTCTATCAATTGGTTGATCTTCCACAATTTTTTATTTGGTAACATTACTTCTTTTTTGTTAGTAGCAATTTGACAGACCTTACATCGTTGGCATTTGATGAATCCTTTCGTATTCATCCATTGGATTCCCTTCTTCTTTTTTGTTCTGTCCTGGAAATGACTTTGTATCAGTTTGTCTCTCAGGTTTTTTGCTCGACGAAATGTAACCAAAGGGTGATTGCCCATTATTTTTCCCATTGTTGGATCTAATTGCAAAAGTTTCCAATTTTTTCTGAGGGAGTTCACAATTTGTTTTGATTCTCTTGTGTAGTCCAATATTAGTCTCACTTTTCTTTCACTTGGTGGGTTATCGGTTGCATTTGTTGTTAATTTTTTTGTTCTCAGAGCATCTTTTCTTTCTTTCTGATTTGCTCTTTGCCATCCCTTGTTGATAATAGCCATGTGGTATCCTCTGGTTTTGAATCTTTGAGCCATGTTTTTACTTTTTGATTCCCATTCATTCTTTTCTGAGCATATCCTTCTTGCTCTCAAAAATTCACCATACGGTATATTTTCTTTGACCGAAGATTTATGAAAGCTGTCAAAATGTAAGATCGAATTGGTTGCCGTATCTTTTCTGTGGAGTGTCGTTTCCACTCTATTGTCTTTGATGTAAATTTCTGTGTCAAGGAAAATTGCTCTATCCTTACTTATATGGTATGTAAAATGAATGTTGGAAGTTGACGAATTTAGGATCCGAAAGTAGTTCTCAAATTCCACGGCTGTTCCTTCCCAAATTATTAGGAGGTCATCTATAAATCTGACCCATTTGGCTATTTTCTCCACGTGGATATCATTGTCAGTGTGCCAGGCAATCTGTTGTTCCCACCACCCCATTGTGAGGCATGCGTACGCTGGGCTGAATGAAAAACCCATAGCGCAGCCATGGTCTTGTTGGTAGATTTCCTCTCCGAATAGGAACACATTTTGGGTTAGGCACATTTCCACCATGTCGATTAGCATTTGGTTATGTTGTTGGAAATGAATGTTTCGTTCTTTCAAGAAGAAGGCACAGGCCTTTAGTCCCATGTCGTTATCAATATTAGTGTACAGCGACACTACGTCCATTGTTACCAATAGATAGTTGGATTGCCACGGTAAGTCCTCTAAATGCTGTAAGAGATCTGTGGTGTCACGTAGATAAGAGCTCAAGCTGGTAACAAACGGCATGAGGAAGAAATCAATATAATTAGCGATTGGTTCCATTAGCGACCCCTTTGATGACACTATGGGTCTCCCTGGTGGTCTTAGTGGGTTTTTGTGCACTTTTGGCAAAAATTAGATCGTCGCCATTTTGGGATGATCTGTGCACAAAAATTTCATTTCATCTGTGTCGATTAAATCTAGTTTGTTCCACAATTGAAGTTTTTGGTCCAATTTCTCTTTAAATATTGTCGTTGGATTCACCTCTAATTTTCTGTAGTATTTTTTGTTTTCCAATTGTGAATGTGCCTCTGCTACGTAGTCGATTGTGTTGAGGACCACAATGTTTCCGCCTTTGTCGGCGCATTTTATAGTTATAGTTTTGTCTTCTCTTAAATGATTCAAGGCGTTTCTTTCCTCTTTGGATAGATTGTCTTTAAATTCCTGTCCCTTGATTTTGTAAATATCTTTCACAATGGCCTCCTGGAATAGGTCGATCTTGTTACCTTGGGGTAATTGTGGATAGAATTTGGAGGGTGCTTTCATTCCACTTAGGCCTGCGCCTTTTTGGTGTATTATCTGAGATTCTGAGATGTTTTCCCCTTCATTGTCCGTATCTAAATTAGTTAGTAGAGTCAGTGCTGGTAAGTCTGCTGAGGTTAGGCTTTGTTCTGTACGAGATTCATCCACTCTGTTTCGATTTTTGTTTTTTGCATAAGATGCCATTCTTTCATTTTCTTCAAAAATCTTTACGAGTTTTATTTTCCTGATATACTTGTATATATCAATTCTTGTCTGTGCTATGTCCATTGATTCAGTAGGGCAGAATGTTATTCCTTTTTTCAATAGTGAGGTTTCATATTCGTTGATCTCTCTGTCGGACAAATTCACAACCACTAATTCATCATGCATTGCGTAATTTATTTGCCCCTCTTCTGACGCATCGATCTTGTTTCCGTACCTACAGTTTCTGATCCATTTTTTCCTTTGTCCCCTTCTGGTTGTTTTTTTTGTGAGGTTCCTGACCTGGGTACCCATCTGCGTCCTCGACCTCTTCCTCTGATATTTTGATTTTGATTGAACTCCCATGTCCTTTGTTCTAATACCAGTCTCATATCCCCTAAAAAATCCTTACTAGCGGGGTCCACATTTTGCGCTCCCTCTTCACTTGTACCCGTAGATGTCAGTGATGTAGCACTCGAAGAACTCTGTTTATTGAACACTTTACTTTGTTTTTTGAAAATATCAAATTTTCTGGCATATGTAAAGATGCACCCGTTATTATAATCCTCCTCATCCCTTTGAAATTTAGCTTGTTTACGATTTCTTACCACTTCCTCATGTTTACTTACATATTTTTCCAACTCCTCTTTGAATTTAGTGTGTTCTGGGCTCAAATCCATAGACGCTAGTTCTTTTTCTAATTCTGCCAATTCCTCCTTTATTTTTACCAATGTTATTTCCAAATGTTTCACAAGAATTTTAATTAATCCCAAGGATGATTCCAGTATAAATACGCCCCATTCATTTAGCAATTCATCTGACACGTCTTGTTGGCTTGGCATTAGTGTTAAAACCTGAGTCGGGTCGGGGACAATCGATATTTGCCCGGCGGTATTGCCTCTGTGACCCTCTAGTTATTTAATCAATGAAGAGGCAGGCGCTGGAGACTGGAAAGCAGGAAACAAGGTTTTTATTCTCTCCGGAGGAGAACACAACAAAACGGGCAGAAGGTATCGTTCTGAGGTGCTCTAACTGCATCCCTGAGGCCTGGCCTCTTATACACACGTTTATCTCTTTATTGCATGTAACACATTCTCGTCGATACTTTGATGTACGGAAAGACATCCTCAGAATCCCCCCTTCCCAGCCCGTTCCCACGCAAGGTTACAGTGGAAGTCCCCGCCCCGTTCACAACAGGTGATGATCATCGCGCAGCTGGATATTCCGCCGATTCACGGAGTGTGTGGGGTTCGATCGGATCTCGTGGGGTGGGGGGCTTTGATCAACTCGGGGGTCCTTTGAGGAGGGAAGCTTTCTATTGTACGGGGAGGGGCAAGGGATAGTATCGGCAGAGCTGGGTGTCGGCCTGGGAACGGGGAAGACAAACGGGCACACGGGGAAAAGGGGGTTTGCATCTAAGGGCCGGGGATCATGAAAGGGAAGAAGGGAGGTGTCGCGCTGGGAACAGGATGAGGGCCTGGGGCAGAGCAGCGCCGAAGAGGGGTTTATGATTCTAGGCAGGTGCAAGCAGGGGGTTGGTCAGCGTGCAGGCTTAGTGAAGGCGAAGGGCTATGTCAGGGGCCAGCGGCATGAAAAAGGGTTCGTTCTGATCAGGGCATTCTAAAATGGCGGGTGCGCACGACAAAAGTGTGGCATCAGGGGAAGAGGCAAGATGGCGCAGATAATGTTCACAAAACCGTACTAATTTTCAACAGTCCTCCCTTTAACATATTCAAGACATCTTGCTGGTTCATTTTCTACTTGGTTCTATTGCGGTGGGCATGAGAAAGAAAACGGTAGGAACCCTAGATGAAAGAGTTGTAAACAATACATTTTGTGATTTCTAGTTTTTAGGAGCTGGACCTATTGGATAAACTTTGATAAACTTGTTCAGCAGGAAAGTCATAGGAATGTAATACAAAAAACGGTTCTGTAGCGAGAGCAGCAAGTACATATCATAACGTGAACTGGCAGGTTATTACATATCCCAGATTCGGATTGGAGCAGGATCAATACAATGGCGGCTGGGAGAGAAATGAGGCATAGCAGAAACGGTGATTGAGGATGTCAAATGTTCGAAGTTAACGAGTTCTCATTATTCTTTGTGGTCTTTCGTTGGCGCTGTGGAGCACCGGCGATGGAGCTACGGGTCCAGCTCTATTCTAAGTTCTGCGTTGCAGGGCACGACCCTTTCCTCGCGTTTCTGGTCGGAAAGGTCCTTTTCGCCCTGTGTCCTTTGAGGTGATTGTCAGAAAGTTCAGATGGAAGAAGAGCGTACAAAACAGTCCATAGGGTAGGTCAGAGGAAAAAGGGGGATGGAGCAAGGCCAAATTAGGAACAAACTAGGGGAACGAGAGACTTCAAATAGGCGGGCGTGTGACCGGATTCAGAGAGCGGGGACTTGTCGGCAAACACTGGACATCGAGCAGGGGCATCAGGTCGGCCCTTTCTTCTCATGTTGTCGAAAACAGTGCCTCGTCCTGCAGCTCTTTTCTGTCGTGGTCTCGCCTTGGCTAATGTCGCAGGTGTTCCTTAGTCTGCAGTCAGGCCTCGTGCTCCCACATCCGGTCCTTCTCTCCTCCAACAGCAGTACCCTTAAACAAGTTTGAAAAGACAGTCTTTAGAGAATTTGCGGATGAAGATAATCAAAAAGTCTATTTCTCTCCCAGCTCCAGGCAAAGAATGAAAATGCCCGTTATATTAGTGTTCACAACTGGCATATGAATGACCGGTGACGGGCCTGTTGGATTTACTATGACTTTCCTTTACAATTATTTATTACAGTCACGACAGTTCATCTGATGGTGACCCACCTTCGTGAGACGAACCTGGCAAAGATATGCCGTTCTCTAGAGTTTTACATTTACAAAGGGTACTGTGAGTTGTCAACATGGTACTACACAGGCATTTTGCTGAGAGACGAACATGGCTAAACATTTCCTTTCTATCGATGCATCCTGCTTTTTAACTACTCCGGGGTTCATTTCGATGATTTCTTTACCTTGGACTAGTCTGTTAACCTTGTAAAACATCATTCTGGATCCTACGTAACCTTTTACAGCCCGATTACTTAATTAGAAAGGACAGGGGTTTTATGGGGGACAACCAGGGACATAGGAAACTTGTGGTAAGGGCATAAATCGACCCATCTCTCACAACCGGAAATGAGGGGTAGTTTCATAACTCCAGTTTTTGGGCGGCTGATACAGGGGAGGTAACAGGGGTGATCATTTTTCCGGTTTGGGTATTGCGACAATTCGGGGCGGGGAGGGTCGCGTATTCTGAGGTCCTTGTTTTATACCATAGGAGCCGTTGACATGTAGTTCCCTTATTTCGGGCCAGATTAGGGAACCTCTGTCGTCTTACCTGTCCTTTCCCTTACGGCCCAACCTCGGTTCATTGACTTCTAGCGGAAAAGGAGAGGTAATGACACGGTCTCAGGGTGATTGTATTAAAGACAAGTTTTTGTGCAAATACTGACGGTATTTGAAGCCAATTAGGTGGTGTGCTAGGGGTGGCAGTCTGCCAATTTCGGGGCTAATCACTCGGAAGAGTGGGAGTGCAAAAATAGAGGGAGAGAGAGAGAGAGAGAGAGTGAGAGAGAGAGAGAGGGGGGGGGAGAGAGAGAGAGAGAGAGAGAGAGAGAGAGCGCAACGGCAGGCTAAATAGTACACGTGCAACAGAGAGGGTGGCAGTGTATTCAAGAAAGGCTATTTAGTGCATTACACAGTAAAGGGCATTCACGGGTCTGCGTTAGAATCTTGTAATCATGCAGTTTGAGCATTAGACAGGGTAGAGGGGACGTGCCTTGAGAAAAAGGAAAGAAGAAAGGAGGTACCATTTTGTCGCACTTTCTCGCATTCTCGGTCCTTCGACCAGTTGGGTCAACGCCTCAGTCACACACACACATTCTCTCATAGTTTCGCATCATACGTGACATGGGTTCATTCGTCCGGTCTGGTTTAAGGGTGATCACTTTTTATCAGGTTGTGCTAATTTTTCGGGTTTGTTCGATACGTGAGTAGTTTGCAGGCGTGCTTAGACACCACCTTGCGGCGCTAGTCCGCTTCGTGTATTTAGACATGGCAAGGCTTCAGATCTTCGCCACACCTCGGCTGTAATCTCTGATGTAACCTGCAGAGGGAGGAAAAAAGGGGGTGGGGGAGACAGCATTCGCGCATATTCAAATACATGGATTCATAAGTCCTTTACTTACCTCTTACTCGTCGTTCCTCCTCGGGGCAGGGTCCCCGGTGATATGGTTTCTAGAGTCGAGGGGGGTAGTGTGTCCATATAGGTCGTGTGCGGGGAAACGTGAAAAGGAAACCAGAGGTGCTTAGTGCGAGGTATCTAGTCAAAGGATGTATCTCACTATCGGGATCCTTAAACCTCTTTCAACGCTGTGGCGTTCTAAGGTTCTTCGGTTCTTGGGTCAGCTCCGTTCCCTGATACTTTGGAACGTTGTACTTTATAACATTTACATTATTTCATTTCACCCTCCTTTTACATTCCCTCATTTACACCGTTCGTTTTACCCATCCTTGGAAGTCAAGGTCTTCCTCTACGCGAGAGTTCATGGGTCAGTCGCGTACTTTGAAGGCGGAGTGTCGTGTTGTCGATCCGATCCGTCCTCCAGGGCTGGGCAACCATCTTCCTTTAACCTTAAAGAGAGAGCAGAGTAGGGTGCACAGAAAAGAACTTTCCCACCGATCCCACATTTTTAAAATAAAGCATGCAATACCCGTCCATAGTTTAAAAAAACTTTATTTTGCAAAATCATTTCAGCACGTGGATTATGAGGGTGCGGTCGTATTTGGCCGGTCGTGGCAATGGCTAAAGTGCGTACAGTGGGGGGTGTCGTTTGCAGCAATAAAAACATCGGAAAGTTTTACTCATTCATTTGTAAGAAACTAAAACGTCTATTAATTGGCTGGGGGTTCGGGGGCATTTATTTTCATAATTTAGAAGCATAATCATAATAGTTGTAATCAGATTTCCTATATGCATACCGTACGTGTGCGTCGTAAATGAGGTTTACATCAGTTATAAAAATATAATATATTGTACATTTGTAATCAACATTTGTAACGGGGATCCTTTCATACTGTTCGTCGAGTGAGTTCTCCTTGTCTTTTCTAGCCAAGTGTACAAAGGATCATATAAAGTCTCAGAACATCAAGTTTATATTAGTGCGAAGGAACACCACGAGGTGTTCGTAAGTTCCGATTGATACCAGCGCCATTTTGGGCGGGGCCGGCTCAGTCCGGAAGCAACATCAGGGGGAAATGTTTCCCATTACTGGCAGTTTGGACCAGAGTCCTTTTCGGCAGTTCTAGAATTCATGCTAACAGAAGGAGTGGCAATGTCATGTTTGTTTCGTTGGCGATCAAGGCAGCCGTCCCTTACCGGAAGCCTGCAAAGGCCGAAGGTTCCGCCGGGGACCTTTGTAGGATCTTCAAGGCTGCGGAGATGCTGTCGGAGATGGGGGCTCGTGCTCCAGTGGGCAAATGTTCGAGTTATATTGCTGGTCAAAGTTACTCTAGTGGCCGGGGCCCGCCTTCCAGCGGACCCAGACGCCATTTTGAGGCCCTACAGGGGCCACTCTCGTCGAGTTTGCAAGAGTGGGAGAGATCCTTCGGAGTGAAAGGAAGAGGTCCCTGTTGTGTGAAAGCGGGACGTTCAGCTGGGGTGCAGCTGTGATGCCCCCACCTGGGGGGCGAGGGAGACTCGTTCGCGCCGTCTCCTTCTCCCGGTGCACTCCATGCTGTTCTTTTTCATCGCCCCGCATGAAGGTCTCTCCACATCCGGTGTTCCCCAAGTCCTGTGCTCAGTGCTGTGGGAGTATGGCCACCTGTGGCGCGCATTCGGCGCGGCACGAGTATCAGTGCAGCCATTGCAGGTTCGGTGTTCCGAAAATATGGCCACCATTGCACGTTCGGTGCTGCGCAAGTACTGGGGTGCCACCATGGTGTGTTCGGTGCTGTGGAAGTATTGGCACCATCGCCTGACTGGGGGTGTTCGGCGTCGGGCCGGGGGCTGGGAGACCTCCTATCGGTGGAGGTGGGAGAGGCTCGTCCGCGTCGCCTCTCCCTCCCAGCCCAACTTGGACAAATTGTTGTGGAGGGACGTGCAGGACATCCCGCCGTCCAGAGCTGCTGCGGCTGTTACGGAAGGGAAAAGGAAGAGGTGCCTCGTTCTTCTCTGGACATGTGGCGGGACTACTTAAGTCTATCCAGGCCCGTTGCGGCTGGCCGAGGAGACATGTGGCGGGACTACCTACAACTGCCCAGGCTGCTGGCTCCTGCCTCTCCTCCGGCTCCCCCATACGTTAAGATTTCCTGACCAAGAGCTGGCGGCCGGGCCCGCCTTATATGGGTTGCCGTTGGTTGGGCGTAGCCGTAACCCTGCCCTACTTTGGAAGGTTCCAGAATGGGGGGGGGCGAATGTTCTGTTTGACTTTCATTTTCTACAGCTTACCGTTATTATTCCTTGTTTGTTGTGCTAAATTAAAAGTTCAAGTTCATCAATGGTCTACGGATTTTGTTTTGCCATTTCTTTCTTTCCAGGTTGCTTTTATGCTAAGTTTCTGCTAACAGAGGTCGAGTAACACGGAAACACGTGTAGAGGGATGACGCGGATTCGTACATTACATACACACAAACTCAGACGGGGGACAGTACAAGTACGACATACAAAGACCCAAGACGAATATAAAACAGTTATTGGTCATGATTATCTCTTTCCGTCTGTGAATTTTAAAGCGAGGCTGGGTTCCCGTCTTGACGTTGCCCGACCTAGGAGAACTTGAGCATGCCGCTGAAATTGTCCTGGCGAAATCTGTGCCATCGGGCATAATCAAACGTGGTGGTTCTATCTGGTCTGCCTATGTAAGTCGGGTTCTTCTTTGTCTCGCGCTTTTTCTCGTACTGCCGGTCTGTCGTTCCTGTCGGCCCTTTGCCTTTACTCACGCTCAGTAGAGTCGGGCATTGGGCTTTCCAGTGTCCGACATATCTACAAAAAGCGCATTGGTCTGGCCCTAAGTCTGGTCGTCTTTTGCATAGTGTCGGGGGATAAGTTGTGGGTAGCGGTGTCCTGGGGTTGTCCTGTCGGTATATTTCTCTACTTGGTTTGTCCTCGTCTTTTCTCTGTCGTTGCATAGCCTCTCTGCGCCACATACCGAGACTGTCGAGCATAATAGGCGTTGTCTTATTATTTCGAAGGGCTATTTCTAACGTTTCTATTTTATCAAGGTCAAAGGATCCTGCCAGTGGCCACTGTTTGTCTTGACTTTCTTCGGTATACCTGTGCCACAATTTATTATAGGCTATGGTGACTAATCCATAGTTTATGAACATGTCCTTATTAGGGGTGCCTTCTAGTGGAGCTATATGGTCCACCTCTAATACACGGTCCGGGCTAAACAGGCTATTAATCAGTGGGGAGAAGACAGACATGACGGCTCGTAACGAGGGACTAAAAAGTCAGCACTGCCTATCTTATCACTAGGTGCAAAGACTGGACAGAATATTTCTATTCTACGTTGTTTGCAGGCAGTGAATACCTCATGGATCAAAAAATAACAAAAAGACCAATAAATAACAATGGGGAGAATGAGTAGGTCCGCAAAGATCTGCGTTACCTACCCTTTTCACTATCTGCAAAAAGGGTGGTCTCTTCCCTGTTTGCAGACAGGGAATCTCCAGGAAACAATAGTTTTGCGAACAACAGTTCAGTTTCAAGTAATTATTGAGTGGGGGAGAAAAAAATAAGCACGGCTGCTGCCCTACCTATCCTCCACTGCTTGCAAAGAGAGAGCCCGTTGTTTCTCCGTTTGTAGACAGTGAATCTCCAAATAAATAAAGAGCAATACTAGTATTTTTAAACAATCAAGCAATCAAACAATCAAGCAATCATTTCGCAACTTGTCGTGATTACACGACCTTACCCGGACCATGTGGACAGTTTCTTGTCTTCCGAATCCAGCGCCCGATCGTCCTCTTTTTCTCGTATTTCTCACGGCACTCCTGATGGTCCCCAGTCAGGACCGTAGATCACTCGAGAGAGGTCTGTTCGGAACTAGTGAAGTTCGGATGATCGGCTGCCAGACGAGGGTCTATTGGGCAAGAGCTCTCCCGATCGTTGCAGTCGTTCACTCTGTCGTCGGGACCTCTCTCACTGGATCCACGAGTCGCTGATGGGCCCCACGCTTGGGACGCCAATTGTTAAAACCTGAGTCGGGTCGGGGACAATCGATATTTGCCCGGCGGTATTGCCTCTGTGACCCTCTAGTTATTTAATCAATGAAGAGGCAGGCGCTGGAGACTGGAAAGCAGGAAACAAGGTTTTTATTCTCTCCGGAGGAGAACACAACAAAACGGGCAGAAGGTATCGTTCTGAGGTGCTCTAACTGCATCCCTGAGGCCTGGCCTCTTATACACACGTTTATCTCTTTATTGCATGTAACACATTCTCGTCGATACTTTGATGTACGGAAAGACATCCTCAGAATCCCCCCTTCCCAGCCCGTTCCCACGCAAGGTTACAGTGGAAGTCCCCGCCCCGTTCACAACAGGTGATGATCATCGCGCAGCTGGATATTCCGCCGATTCACGGAGTGTGTGGGGTTCGATCGGATCTCGTGGGGTGGGGGGCTTTGATCAACTCGGGGGTCCTTTGAGGAGGGAAGCTTTCTATTGTACGGGGAGGGGCAAGGGATAGTATCGGCAGAGCTGGGTGTCGGCCTGGGAACGGGGAAGACAAACGGGCACACGGGGAAAAGGGGGTTTGCATCTAAGGGCCGGGGATCATGAAAGGGAAGAAGGGAGGTGTCGCGCTGGGAACAGGATGAGGGCCTGGGGCAGAGCAGCGCCGAAGAGGGGTTTATGATTCTAGGCAGGTGCAAGCAGGGGGTTGGTCAGCGTGCAGGCTTAGTGAAGGCGAAGGGCTATGTCAGGGGCCAGCGGCATGAAAAAGGGTTCGTTCTGATCAGGGCATTCTAAAATGGCGGGTGCGCACGACAAAAGTGTGGCATCAGGGGAAGAGGCAAGATGGCGCAGATAATGTTCACAAAACCGTACTAATTTTCCACATTAGTGAGATCCGTAGTCCTCTCGGGACCCTCTTTACTTCAATGTATTTTTTTAATGTGATTAGTTCCCACCATTTATTGATTTCTTTCTTACTTAGTCTCTCCCACATCTTGAGCTTGCTTTTAGTATCCATTTTGTCATCCTTATTTTTATCTTTGTTTTTATTTTTGTCCGTTTCCGTCTTTCTTTGTTCAAAGAAACATGAATCCAATAGTTCAGTTCTCTCGGCGTCACGTTTATCCATTATGTATTACAAAAAAGGTTTTTTGTATCACACAAATTACTGTGCTTTCCGCTGCTTAGAGAAGAACAAATCTCACGTGTTCCTCTCCTTTTATTCTTTCCAATTTCAATTAATCAAACTCCTCCTGATTTTATTTCTATAGGAGTAATGGGAATTCCTTCGTGTGAGCAAAACCGTGCTTAGAAGTTACTGTGGCATAATTCTTACTCCGCTTCTGTGTATGTTACACAATTCCATGCGGTATTATTATTATTCAGTGCTTCAGACGGTTCCAAATTCACAATGCAGCCAAAACCATATTTTATCTTCGGGATACCGAACTTCATTCTCCACAATGGTAATAGTAGAAAGACTGCCGGGTAACTGCTCTTTCCCCATCAGATGTTCCGCGATCGGTGGCCATCTTGAGTTAGCGCTCCAGTGTTCTGCCGACACTGGGCAGCAGTGATGACAATGCAATCCAGATGACTTTTAAAGACGTCAAGTGCGGGACGCCAGTAGTCCACGGAGCGGCACAAGGGTAGGAATAAGACAATGCACTTCAGCGGTAAATGTAAGTAATAGACTCCGACCACGAGTCTCTAATAAACTTGGTCCACGAGGCAGTAACGAATTACGGAGGTACACGTAATTCACGTAAGGGTGCGGTTTTCTTTTACAGTTTACCGAGTGGAATACCCTTCGCCAGCCAGCTCATGGGGCATACAACATTTGTCGAACTAGTATGTATTACATCTCTACTTTGGTCTAGTGACAATTTTACAGCTTTAATGTTTTTATCGACAAGATCGGGCCTCCTCTATGTCTCCCCCCCGGTAGGGATGCTGATGTGTGTATTGAGTCACGGGTGCGTGTATGTTGAGATGAGTCAGCCCTCACATTTATTGGGATGATTGATACATGTTCGGTCAGTATTTACTAACGAACGGTCAGGGGAAGTTTTATTGACACTTGCCTACCTGCACATGAAGCCCCGATAGAGTGCTTCAACAAACGTGTGAGCACCCATGAGTAATGGAATCCATGCTATCACTAATAATATGTGCTGAACGTTTATAACCTTATGTATACAAATTTGTTCTGTCTCTCTTTTTCCAATTTTCCTTTACAGAGACCGCAATAGGTCAACATTTTTGAAAACATTTTGGTAAATAACCACGCTTCAACTAGGGCCAGCTCATGCCCTGAAGCCCAAACCAGAAGCCGATTTTTACTGCAATTTTTAGGACTGTAGGCTTACCACTTTATAAACCGAGCAATCTATAGTAGGGACCATTAGAAGGTCCTGATGAGTAAGCAGTAGGGGACTGCTTACGAAACATGTAGACCAGGTAGTAAGCTAATCGTTCTACCCCAAAACCCCCTTCTTAATGTTCCCAGCCAGAGAAGTGAATAAAATGTATTTTTTCTACTAGCCAGGGAATTTTTAATTTATTTTATTACACTCACAGATTCAGGTCCCTACACTTCACTGACATCACTTACACTGCACTATCACATAGCCTCTGACACGTTAACTAGTGCTCCCGCGTAGCTCGTAGGTCGTAGCACGCCCCGCCCCGTAAAGGGACGGGAAGACCCCCATGATGAAGCATGACACTAAAGGACTTTTTAGTGTGTGAGGGGTATTTTAAAAAGCACATAGTGCCCTCATCTTTGCAAATCTAAGAGAGGGCCAATAATTACACTACACGCATATTAAAAATAAAAAATAAAAAATATCACCAGTACACATTGATAGAATCCTTTTGTTTGTATAATTCAGTTAGGAGGATGATTCTGTCATTACCTCTACGCTTCCTCTATTGTTTTGGAGTCTCTTAATTTGGACCAGAGTCCCTCGAAAGAGAAAATAATTAGGTAGCAGGTAAGGTCTCAAGTTGCATTTTCTCACCACTGTTGAGCTTTCTTTTCTTTCCTTTTTAACCCTTTATCTTTCTTGATGTTACCTAGAAACATATTTTATTCCTAAGTGATTTATAGATATGTCCAGGTTGCCATCTTCCACTAAACACGCTAATTTCCACAAGCCATGTAACAAACAAAGTATAGTAGAAAAAAATTAGATTCTCTGCCTTCTAGAATTTAGGAAAAATCATTCTCTTTCTCTTTATACTACTTAGGGAAGTTGTCCCTCTACAGGCCAAGCTTAAAATAAAAACAAAACCGAGTTTCCTCACTCTTCCTACAGTTCCTTCAGTTACTTGTAGGGCTTTTAAACCACATTTCCTGCCTTCTCCGCGCTGCGCTCTGGCCGCATCCTCCACTCACGTATGTGAGCATTGACCTGTGAGATTCGTGCTCCCTGGTGAGCTTTGCGGGAGCCGACGCCCCTCTGGTTCATCTTTCATTTTGGAGGCTGTGCCTCCAGATGAAGAACGCTATCTCTCCAATCTTGGTCAACTCGTCCCTAGTATTTCATGCTATTGGCCAATCCTTCGTGTCCCATACAATCAATCAATCAGGGGTTTGTAAAGAGCACTACTCACCCATTAGGGTCTCAAGGCGCTGGGGGGGGTCAGGGGGGGGGGGGGGGGTTATGCAACTTGGGGTCATTCGAAGAGATCTGTCTTTGAGGTCTTTCCTGAATTGGTGCAGTGTCGGGCTTCGCCGGAGGTGAAGGGGGAGATCATTCCAGCTCTTGGATGCGAGGTAGGTTAAGGACTTTCCACCACTCTGTTCCAGTAGAAGCGTTGGGACAGTGGCTAGGGCGAGGTTGTCTGAGCAGAGGTTTGTCTTGGGGGTATAGAAGGAGAGGTGTTGTTGAAGTATTGTGGTCCGATGTGAAGGGCCTTGTAAGGGTGCGTGAGTAGCTTGAAAGTTAGTCTTCTTTCAACGGGGAGCCAGTGGAGGTCACGGAGGTGTTGGGTGATGTGGGTGTGCCGTTGAATATCGAGGATTAGTCTGTCTGCTGCGTTTTGGACGGTCTGGAGTTTGCAGAGGAGTATTTTGTTGATTCCGGTGTAGAGGGCGTTGCACAGTCAAGTCTGCTGGTGATGAGGGCCTGAGTAACCGTTTTCCTGGAGTCGGAGGATATCCAATCGAATGTTTTACGTAGTATGCGGAGGGTGTGGGAGCATGCGGAGGAGAGGGCATTGATCTGGATATTCATAGTGAGCAATGAGTCCAGTATGATACCGAGGTTACTTGCATGGTCTGTCGGGGTAGGTGGGTTTCCGAAGGCGGAGGGTCACCAGGTGTCATCCTATGCGGAGGGGGTCGAGCCAAGGATGAGAACTTCTCTTTTCTCTTAGTTGAGTTTCAGGCAACTGTTGTTCATCCAGGTTGTAACGGCTTTCTTCCTTCATGGAAGTTGTTCCTGGTGACGTTGCGTTCCTTGGTGAGGGAGAGGATGAGTTGGGTTTCATCGGCGTAGGAGATGATGTTGACCCCATGGTTTCTGATGATGGTTGAGAGGGGGGCCATGAAAGACATTGAGTGTGGGGTTGAGGTACTTCGCATCAGGTCTCTCTCAGTTCTGAGAGGAAGTGCAGGAGTCTTATTCTCTGTGTTCTACCTGTGAGGAATGTGCTATCCAGTCTAAGGCCTTTCCTTGGATACCGGCGTCATGGAGTCTGGTGGTTAGTGTGCGATGAGAGATGATGTTGAAGGCTGCTGAAAGGTCCAGGAGGATGAGGGCTGCCATTTGGACTTGGTCGAGGAGTGCACGGATGTCATCTATGGTGGTGAAGAGGGCGGTCACGGTGATGTGGTTGCTGCAGAATCCGGATTGGGAGGTGTCTAGGATTTTGTTGGCTTTGGTGAAGTAAGCAAGCTGGGTCTTGAAGGTCTTTTCAATGACCTTGGCTGCAAAGTAAGCAGCGAGATGGGCCTGAAATTCTTGAGGTCCGTCGGATCTGTGGAGGGTTTCTTCAGGATTGGTTTAACTTCAGCGTGCTTCCAGTTGTCAGGGGATATGGCAGTCTCGAGGGAGGAGTTGATGATTTGAAGTAGCTCGGATGTGATGGATGTGGCGGCCCTGTGGAAGATGTGTGGTGGGCAGGGGACTGAAAATGCTCCGGAGTGGATGCTCTTCATGGTCTTTAGGGTGTCTTCTGTCGTGAGTGGGGTCCAAGTAAGTAGGGTCTGTTGGGGGGCGTCACAGAGGATGGGGTTTGTGGCAGTGCAGAGGTCTTGGTCGTCGAAGTTGTCATAGAGTGTCTTGATTTTGAGGTGAAAGAAGGAGCTGAGTCTGTTGCAGAGGTCTTGGGAGGGAGGGACTTCTGTTGTTTCGCTGTTGGGTTTGGCAAATTCCTGTATGATGGAGAAGAGTTCCTTGGAGTTATGGGCATTGGAGAGAATTCTGTCTAGGAGGAAATTCTTCTTTGTGGATTTGATGAGTTGGTGGTTTGCCGTGGTGGCTGTTTTGTAGGCGGTGCGTGTTTCCGGAGTTTTGCTGTTTCTCCACATGTTTTCCAGTCATCGGCAGGAGCGCTTGGATTCTTAGAGTGTCGTGGTGAACCAGTTTGCTTTCTTGTTGTGTTGTCCTGTAGTCTTCTAGAGGGGGGCGAGTGTGATGCTTCAATTGGCGATCTAATGATTGAGGTTGCTTGCCGCGGTGTTGGCGTCTGTCATAGTTAGGGGTGGAGTGCAGGTGAGGGCGGAGGTGAGGTGTTCTTCTGAGACTTTGTTCAAGTTTCTGCATGGGAGGTGGCATACGTGCCTCTGTGCGGTGGGTTTTCTAAAGGAGAAGTGGATGCAGTGGGGATCAGTCCAGAGCAGTTTTGTGGTGTGACTGAAGAAGATGCTGTTTCCTCCTGTGAAGACGGGGTCGCGTGTGTGTCTTGCTGTGTGAGTGGGGGCAGAGACAAGTTACTTCAATCCTATGTTGGTTAGGTTCTCTAGGAGGGCGGTGAAGTTGGGGTTCTTGTGGTTGTCCAGGTGGAAGTTTAGGTCTCTGACTGGCAGATGCATCAACGTAGCCTTTTGCTATTCCTAAATAGCGATTTTTAAGGAATCGCTATTTAGGAAAAGCAAAAGCCTATGCATGTAGGAATCGCTATTAAAATAGTGATTCCTAAACATTCCTTAATTGCTACTCGCTAATTGCTAGTCGCAATTAAGGAATGCTGTACCATTCATCCCATAGGAATGAATTGGAGATTGCATGAGCAATTTGCGAGTACCAGTAGGTACTCGCAAATTGCTCATGCAATTTCAAGGGTGCAGGGGTGTCAAAATGACACCCTGTTGCACCCCTGAAATTTATATCTGCACACATGTTGCACACCCACATGCCCTAAGGGCATGTGTGTGCGCAACATGAAACTTTGAAAAATGCACAAAAGTGCTTTTTTCAAAGTTTTAGCAAATTACCATGAAGTACAACTTCATGGTAATTTGCTCCCCCTATTAGCGAATTTGCTATTTTTTTAAATTTCATGCATTGTATTTAAGGAATCTCAATTTAGGATTCCTTAAATGCAATCGCAATTTAAGGAATCTCAATTTAGAGATTCCTTAAAATGCGATTTTTGCATTTGGGATGATACATCCCAAATGCAAAAATACCGGGAGCAAAGGGGCAGATTCTGAGAATCTGCCACTTTGCTTCGGTATTTACTTTGATGCATATGCCTGTGAGTAGTGTTAAGTCTGGACGTTGGTGAATGGCCAGGTGGTCTGTAGATGAGGATTCCGCGGAGCGTCGTTCTGGGGTTGGTCTGGATCTGGAAGTGGATATGTTCAATTGTGGGAAGGCGAGGCGTCATCCGAGTCGGTGGTTGTCATGCGGAGGGAACGTTTGAGGATGATGGTGAGACCTCCTGGGGTTGGTCCAGGTCTCTGTGAGGAAGGCGACATCAGGTGTGTGAGTGTTGAGGAGTTCCCAGATTTCTATGACATGTCTGTGCAGAGAATGCACAGAGAGGAGGATGCAGTTCAGTTGTTTATGTGCGCTGGCGTCTGGTGGGCTGGGGGCTACTGCTGGGGTCCGGAGGTGAGTGAAGGTGCGTCGGCAGTGTCGGCAGGAGATTGGGCCTTGGGTGTTGCTCGGTGTCGAGAGCTGGCAGTTGTTGCTGCATCCAAGGTTGAGAGCTTGGAGGGTGCTGGGGTCATAACGGTAGGGAATCGGTGGACCAGGGTCCCTGGCTCTGGTCGCGGTCGGTCACAGACAGGCTTGCCTTGGGCAGGCCTGCGGGTGAGCCATGCTTAGGCCTCCATTAAGTAGTGGTCGGGGGAGGGCGATCAACTGGGAGTTGGGAGTGAAATGCTGGTGGAGGGGAGGGGCCATGGGGCAGCAGCAGCGGGGATACAGGGAAGAGGGAGCAAAAAAGAGGCAAAAGAGAAAAGAGGCAAAAGAGAACAGAGGACACAGAACAGAGCGGAATAGCAGATGAGCAGGGTGCTCTTCCACTAGACCACCAGAGATGAGGCTCAGGCAGGAACCTGCAGGTGGAGGAGGGCATTAAACACCTACCTGGCAAGGAGCTCAAACTCAAGGGCATTCCCTCAATGGTGGAGCGGCATGGGGGGAGAGCAGTGACACTGACCAGGAAGGTCAGAGGTCTTGCTCTTCTTGCCATGCAATAGCGCCATTAAATAGGGGTCAGGGGGACGGCGATCAGCTGGGAGGCAGGAGTGACACGCTGGGGGGAGGGGTCCCAGTGACAGCAGCAGTGGGGAGCGCAGAAGGAGGGAGCGAAAAAGAGGCATGAGAGAAAAGAGGCAAAAGAGAAAGAAGGTAAAACAGAACAGATTACACAGAACAGAGCGGAATAGCAGAAGAGAAGAGTGCTCTTCCACTAGACCACCAGGGATGAGGCACAAGCAGGAGCCTGTGGGTGGAGGAGGGCCTGGAACACCTACCTGGCATGGAGCTCAGGCTCAAGGGCAGTCCCTTGACGGTTGAGCTGCGTGGGGAAGAGCAGTGACACTTACCAGTGTCCCTTGCAACCTCACTGCCTCCTCCCTGTCCATCTTATGTCTGACTTTCAACTTGCATTATCCTCTCCTTCCTTTATTGCCTCCAATGGGGAAAACGTAAGTCCCTTTTCTGTGTCTTTGTTGTCGCCCTTTTGTTTCCCTGTTAGTTCGTCCTCTCTTTTCAATGTTTTGTATTTTTTTTTCTTTTCCAGGTCTATCATGAGCTACCAAGGCTTGCAGGTGCAACAACATGACCAGTAAGTACCCTACATTCTCTGTGAGGAGCGGAGGCTCTGATTATGTTCCTCTGACTTTGCTGCAAAATTTCAGAAACCAATCAACACACAGTAAGTGCAAAAATCTACATCTCCCATCAGCCCATCTGGCCCCACCAGCACCTATGTATGGCCAACCCATGAGGACTCCTCCTCTTTCTTTGCTGCTGCAGCCGCAAGTTAAGTTTACCTTATTACTCTGTTCTTCCCTTTATTTTTGTGTATGGTTTTAGGACCATATGTATCAAGCCTTTTTCCCGTTTGCAAATGGGCAGATTCTCAGAATCATCCTGTTTGCGAATTGGAAAAAGCCTTTTGGGATGTATCATCCCAAAAGGCCATCGCAAAATAGAGAATTGCAAAATTTGTGATTCTCTATTCTGCGAATGCAATTAAGGAATTGCAAATTGAAATTCCTTAAATGCAATTCTGAAAGCACCAGAAATTTGCTATTTGGCCTTAAGGAATTGCAAATTACCACCAACTTTAAGTTGGTGGTAATTTGCAATTTTCTTAAAAAAACACTTTTTAGATTTTTTTTAAAAGTGCCATATGTCACACATACATGCCCTTAGGCGATTTGCTAAAAATCGCAAATTGACAATCGTCAAAACTCTGTTTTGATACATATGGCTCTTATTTTTTTGTAGACTGTTTATGTTGTACTTTTGGCTGCCGCCCGCAGCGTTTCCACAACTGTGGTGTGTACTGCTATAACACTCTCTTCTCCCCTCACCCTCTCCCATGTGGCGGCCGATCAGAACTTCCAATTAACATGCGCATGTGACTGCGGTGTCCCGTCCACACACGGCTTCCTGGCACTCTCATGCCCATACAGGGAGATTGGAGCATGTTTTGCTTGTCTGCTCACTGTCGCCCACTTCCTTTCAGTCTATCATCCCGCAGTAGTGTCATTTTTCCACGCTTGGAGCAGCAGACTGGTGGCGATGTGCTCGATTCTCTTGGCTCTGTGAGCCTGATTATATTTCTGGGACAGGCCCTCTTTCCCTTACTTCTTCCTTTCCTTTCCTCCTCCAGAGGGTTTGTGTGTGGTCATTTCCTATGCTATTTAGCCCTTCCTGACCATATATTAAATTGAGGGCACTGCCCTAATTTTTGGGAGCACTTTGGTATGATGAGTTGCTGACTTCTGGACAATCCACAATATTGGCACCTTGGTTTCCCCCTATTGTACTGGGTACACCCTCCTCCTTATTCTTCTTAAATTGTTGGGCCGCTTAGTGTATTCTGGTAGGGCTACTTCAAGTGCTCAGGACCCTAATGAGCCTTATACAGCAGAGGGGTTCAGAGTGGGGGAGGAGTTGGCTGAAGCCCTGAACTCTTCAGTCCATCAATCAGTGAATACAGTATTGGCTGGTGCTCTGCAACCCTTTGCTCGCCAACTGCGAATAATTGCAAAATGGCTTCCTGCAGCATCTCCTGCTTTTTCTCTACACACCCGTGAACCCCTACAAGGTATTTTCTGAGACCCTCTGCCCCAGGCCCATGGGGCTAATCTTTCTCACACTGACACCCTGGCCTGCCTCCTTCTTGATGGCCCACATTTATAGTGCTTCTACTGGGCCAGACCCCCATTTACGCTCACCACCCCTAGTAATTTTCAGCAAGACGACGATGCCCAGACTGATCTCTCCACTTCTCAACATGATAGTTCGGTCTCTTCGAAGAAGTGCTGTCCGGATCCCTTCTAGGACATGTCCCAGTCCGACCTCCTCAACTTTGACCTATAGGGCATTGTCCACTCCAGATCTAGCGATTGGACCCCCAGACATGACGTTGTGGTTTATCTTTATGCAAGGGGTTTGACAAGGACAGAATGCAGCCCGACGTTAGAGGATAAGATCACAGATACTCCGGAGGTGGATAGCAATATGAACACCTATCTCAGGACATTTTCTAGAGACACTGAAAAGGGTGTTGATAAGGCCTCAGGAGCTTACGAAGATTCCTGAGATGGCAGTGGATCCCATGGAGTCAGGGAATTCTGTGGACCCATGGTGTTGTTGAGGTGGGCCCAACAGGCCAAATGCTAACTGAGAAATGCTAATAGTCCCATTTCAACTGAACGCAGAAAATTAGTCCTTATGCATATTGATGCAAAGCTCTCTGTGTTGGCTTCTGCAGAGGCGGGTCCTGTGGTTAATAGTCTTTTTGGAGATCCCTTCATCAAATACTTAGGCAAATTTGTCAACACGTTAATGGCTTTGGACAAGGGCCAGTCCTTACTCAAGAAAGTATTTAATGCTAAACTTTCTTGCTAGGGCTGGACGTTTCAGGGGCTGTTCGCCCGGCCATAGCTTCAGTTGACTCTTCCAACATGGCTTTGACGACCGTCGCAATTCCTCTTGGCATAAATCCAGTGGCAGTCCCTTTTACTCTTCCTGTCTCACTTCCATAGAGGCAGACACAGCAGAGACAGCTTCTGTGGTTGAGCACAAGGAGGTGCTCAACTTTCCTTTACAGGTGAGCCTGATTTCTTCCTCGCAGGTTGCTTTGGTGAATCAGCTTTGCCAGTTCTCTCACAATTTGGCTCAGATAATACAGGACGTCTGGGTATTCAGATGGTCCTGGGTTCTCAGATAGAGTTTTATGGGACCCGGTTTAATGAGTCCTCTCGCATCACTATCTTCTTCCCTTCCAGACCAGGTGGTCTTTGACGAAGAGATCCAAAGTCTTTCGACCAAAGGTGCTATCTCCCCAACCTATCTTCACCCGAGGGGATTTTGCAGCACAAATCTTTTTGGTTGCCGAGCTGAGAGAGGGTCATAGGTTGGTACTCAATAGCAAAGGTGTATTACTGTCACTTCAAGATGGAGGTTATTCATCTTGTCAGGAATCTTCTCAGGGAAGGCAACTGGATGGTCTGGATTGATCTGAAAAATGCTTATCTCATCTTTCCCATCTTTCTTCCCCATCAGCTGTACCTCTAGTTTCAATGGCAGAATGCTTGGTATGAATATTCAGCTCTTCCTTCCTGTCTTTCTTCCACCCCTTGGTGTTTCATCAAGCTGTTGTAGCCTGAGGTGAAATTCTTGCATGCCTGCAGGGTTCGTCTAATTATCTACCAGGACAAACTTCTCCTCATGGCTCAGGAGCAGGACGTTCTCATGTCCCATTTGAACATGACCATTTTACCCTTTGGCAGTTTGGGTTCCTGTTAAATGCAGAGAAATCTTGGTTTACTCCCTCTCAATCTATAGAGTTTCTGGGTTTCCGGATAGATTTAACGACAGTGCAAATATTGTTGCCCTCTCACATGATCTTGGTAGTCAAGAAGGAGTTGAGGTCCCTTTTGTCAAGGGAGCTAGATTCCCTGAGGCATGTGGCTCGGATTGTGGGGCTCTCGTCTCGTCCATTCAGGCCATTTTTCCAGGTCCCCTTCGTACCAGGCGTTTCAGAGGTTCCAGATTCACCATTTTCGAAAAGATCTGTCGTACTCGGATTTGATTCCCCTGTCTCAGGACACCAGAAGGGAGACGGAATGGTGGTTGAGCCATATGGATGCTTGGAAGGGCAGGGCGATCTTCAGCACTCTCCCGGATATGGTCATAGAGTCCACTGTGAGCAGGTAGGGCGAAGAGAAGGAGCTGCAACTCCATATGAATAGCCTCGAACTACTAGCAGGTTTTTTTGTCATCAGGTCTCTTTCTCCTCTGAAGTTTTTGGGGTGCATCCTTCTTAGGATGGACAATGTGTCGGCAGTCGGCTACATCAGCAAATCGGGGGCACCAGATCTCGTATTTAGGCAGAGATTGCCAAGTAGTTTTGAAATTTTTGCCTGCAGCACAAGATTTTGTTGATTGCAGAACATCTGCCAGGTCAGTCCAACATGATTTTGGACTGGAATTCCAGGTTTCTAAGGCTAGCAATTGGAGGTTATTTCCTTCCATCTTTCAATGGCCTCAATGTCTTTCGGGCCCATGTCCGGTAGACCTATTTGCATCCTGTCTAAGCACTCAGATTCCTCAATTTTTCAGCTGGAGGCCAGACTCATAAGCGGTACAATTCTGCATGGTGTAGATGGGTCTTTTGGTGTGATCCATAGGGTCTTGATTCCATGGTTGCTGATCTTCCTCATGTATTGAATTTCTTGTCTTCGTTAGTGGCAGATGGCATGGCTTATCGCTCAGGGAATAGTTTTTGTTCAGCCATTTCTGCAGGCCGTGCTCCTATGGATAATAAACATGCGGGGGAATATCCTTTAGTTTGTTGGGTTATGAGGGGCGTTTGGGTTTCGAAGCCTCCGCACCCTCGCTGTTCTCGCCTTTGAGATGTCAATGTGGTGCTGCGATTTCTTCAGGATTGGTCAGAAAATTATTTTGTTTCTCAAGCAATTGTTGGCCAATTTGACTATTCTCATATGCCTTATCTCCTTTAACAGGGTGTCGGACGTCAGAATGCTCGACCTTGCAGGTAGATATTTTCTCCATGAGGAGTTTCCAGGCGTACAAAAAGTTTTTTTAATTAATGTATTTTCCTAGTTTTTGTGATGCTCCCCAGTTATATGTTGCCTAATGTCTAAAGGCTTATGAGCTTGTTACTGTTTCTGTCAGATGTGATCCTGTAGGGCAGTTGTTGATTTATTTCAGAAGCCCTTTGGCCCTGTGGCTTTGGCCATGCTACTTGGGTGGGTCAGATGCTTTCTGACGGAGGCTGGTGTGGATGTGTCTATCTTTGGGGCACACTCAGTTCAGAGTTCTGTGGCTTCAACATCTTTTGGGTAGGCTCTCGTTTAGAGGATATTATGAAAGCAGCAGATTGATCCTCTGAGCCTACTTTCAAATATTTGTACTATATGCCTATTTTTAATGTTGGTTCTGTGGTGGTGGATCACTTATAAACAAAAATAATTGAAGCCTCTAGTCCTGACATAGAAATAAATATTTTCAAGCATTTGCACCAAGAATTTGCTCTTTTATTAAGAACACGGTGGCCAGGATTAACCAACCTGTTAATGAATTGTACTGATATGTATACAAGTATTGCTGTTGTTCCCACCCATTTTGCCTGTTGGCTAGTATATGCAGAGTTTTTGCCTTTCTTTTTTCTTGACAAGTACCGTTCAGAAGCAGAGCTGAACATATGCAGAGCTGAGGATCTGCTGTCTGGGTCTTATTGATGACTTTCTGACCAATGGTTGAAGTTCCCTAATGATGGTCGCCTTGGTTATCGGCACTGCTGGGCTCAGTGGGTTGTTGGAGCCAGTGCTGTTGTAGTCGTAATGTTCAGACTTTTCATTTTGCCGGTTGGCTTGGTTTGCAAACAAAGAGGAGGAGTCCTTGTGGGTTGGCCCTATATAGGTGCTGGTGGTACCTGATTTGCTGATGGACTGATGGGATATGTAGTTTTTAGGTTTACTGTGTTTTGATGGCTGCTGAAGTTTTGCAGTAAAGGTAGAGAAGTGTAATATTGATGCGAATGCTTGAGAAGTTTTCATCCTCCTTCTTCTCTCATAAGTTCCCATCAAGTTGAGCTTGTTTTGTTAATCACCTCTTCCAGTTGTAATTTGAGCTACACACTTTCATTTGCTCTACCTTTGCGCAAAACCGGACTTCTGTAAAAGAAAACACCACACTCCGAATAGCAGGTAGAACTCTAACATGGGATTATTGCATAAGAGCCAGTACACTTTCAAAAATAAAGCAAGGCGGCTGCTGGCTCATATGTCAAATCCATACATCTGAAATCTGATCATTTTTATTCAGTTTCAGTCCATATAAGTAAATGGAAACTGGAACTCATGATTAAATAGAAACTTGCAGAGAGCTACTAATGAACAGGTGCCAAGAACTTCTCATAGGAAGGATTGTGATACATCCTTGAAAGAAAAATTAAGTTAACAGTAACAGGAGCTGAGTCTACAACTTTCTGAAATCCTCTCTTCATTGTGACAACTTCAGAAAGAGGCTATGCTTTGCTAGCACAACTCAGTAGAAATATGCAATGTATAACACCGGGTATCTAAACTATAATCAGGACCACTGTTATTATATGGCAAGGAAGGGCTAAATTATGTGGCAGAGTTGAGTAAATTATGCAGTAAGAAGAGGCAGATTATGCAGCATATTGAGGCACATTTTATTGAGTCCGGATGGGGGCAACGTGTACCTTGCAGATGGGGTCCCTCAAGTTTCGTTACACCAGTGATACCCATTCCAGGCAGGGGAAAAAAAAAAGTGCGCTCTGAATTAGTGAGACCGTGGCAGAAGTGCAGGCTACCTGACTCTGAACTATCCCCCAAAGTGGGTCATCACACTGCCCTCCAAAGTCCGGCCAAGGAAAACTAACAAAGGGAGCTAAGCATGCATGCAGAGAGGCGAGTGAGAGACTAGCGCTGCCTGCTCCGTCAGCATTTGAAACAAAAGTGCGTGGCAGAAGTACAGGCTACCTGACTCTTCGCACGCACCCATTCAGTTGTTGGCCTCTCAGCGGAGTCTGCCAACTAGACAAAAACGTGGAGGTGGGGCGGTTAACTAATGAGGCAGTAAAAAAAAAAGTGCGCTCTGAATTAGTGAGACCGTGGCAGAAGTGCAGGCTACCTGACTCTGAACTATCCCCCAAAGTGGGTCATCACACTACCCTCCAAAGTCCGGCCAAGGAAAACTAACAAAGGGAGCTAAGCATGCATGCAGGGAGGCGAGTGAGAGACTAGCCTTGCCTGCCCCGTCAGCCTTAGAAACAAAACGGCGTGGCAGAAGTACAGGCTACCTGACTCTTTGCACGCACCCATTCAGTTGTTGGCCTCTCAGCTGAGTCTCCCAACTAGACAAAATTGGAGGTGGGGCGATTAACTAATGAGGAAGAAAAAAAAAAAGCATTAAAAATGCAATAGGTCTCGCCTTTGATTAATTTAAAGCCATTTGCTTTGCTATACAATACTATTAGCAAAGCAAATGGCTTTAACTTAATCAAAGGCGAGACCTATTGCAGTTTCAATACTTTTTTAGCTGTCTCCCACAAGTGCTTACCACCCCACTCGTGTTGCTTTCTCTCATCCTATCCGCTTTTTCTTCTTGCGCGCTATTATCTCCTTTTTTGTTGTTTTGGTCTAAAAAATATTATTCTTCTGCCATCCTAGATCAGTACACCATGGTACCCATGTCATTCTGCTGGCGCACACTGGCCTAGAGATGTAGGTTTCCTGGGCAATCTGATCACACTCTTTCCGCACCATCATAGGAGTTCACAAATATTGCATAGGTGACAATTGAATCCTGTTCACTGACACGCCACAGGCAGTCAGGTTTTTGAACATTTTAACATTTGTGCCCCATCTCGATGATGATAAAACTTCGCCACGTTTTAAGATGATGGTGATCTGGGCGCCTATGTGCACCGGACTCCTTCCTGGATGGTATACTTCAGTACTGGTTTCCTTATGCAGCCTCCCCTATCTGCAACATTCAAAATAAACCCGGAAGTGAGCAGCTGGGACCACCCAGGCGGAACGGAGATTATGAAGGAAGGTAGATGCAGAACCTGGGAAATTACAGAGCAAGCATCATTACAGACCATGGCAGGGACATCTAAAGAGCACCAGCTGTGACCCTGCCCTGCTGTGGACCTAGTGAGGGCTGCCTGTGCCTGTTCTTTGCTGTCTCAAGGGGACCATGCCTGCTGTGCCCCTCCTCCTGTAATGTCCATAGGTCAGCAGTAGTTGTCTCTAGTATCGAGCAAGGGTGTGGCTACCAATGTTGCAACAGGTGCAGTGGTTCCAGTGCTCTCTTCAGGTCTTGTGGTGTCCGTAGTTTAATAAGTGTGTTTCTTGGGTCTGACCGGGTTCCTAGGTGCGCGCGCTTCCTTGCCCTGGCACAGCCATTTTTCTATAAGCCAGCCTGCCGGTCTGTCCGGTCTAAAAATTTCTCTAGACGTTCATACTGCACGTGCTGATACTATAGGTGTGAAACTCTCCCTTGTTAGCCGTACGTGAGTGACCCTAGAGGACATACAGAGCGCTGTGCGAAAAATATAGTGTGTTATCCCATTTGGCACGATTTCCAACCGTTCAACCCAAGGACAAATAACCCCAAGTGGGGGGCAACATTAACATCACATGCCCAAAAATCTTAATGCTTTAAAAAACACAATCATTTAAACACTGTGCGGTAGTTTAGCGCTTATACTTTTAACATTCACAAATCAAGGTACTGTAAGGTAAATAACACACCCCGCACGCTTCAAGTTAAAGTAACTAAACAACAGGGTGTTTAAATAAAAACATGTGAAAACACAAACAGACAATAAGCAAATTAACAGCAGACACCCACATAAAGAAATAAAATGCAACTCATTGAGATCTTTATGCTAAAACGAAGCACTGATCGTTGTTGGTAAGATGCATAACGTGGATCACGTCTATTCTACTAAAATTATTGTTTAAGAATGGCTAGCTAGAAATAGCACTATGTACATCTCTACCTACTAAATTGGAACTTTCTGATTTGTTGAATTAATAACAGGCTAAAGTTGTGAATTCAAGGTGAAAGTGTGTTTTTAGAATTTATACGCTTAAGACAAATGGCTGAACGTCCAAATATATTTAAAGTAGATTTTAGAGTGAAATCGTGTTGGAAGACCAATTACTAAATTTTCGTGCTGAGGTGCTGCAGGTGGGATTGGCATGGGAGAGGCATTCGAAATTAGCAAAGCCATTTTCACATTACTGCTGACATCACTGCCTGATGCACCCAAGGTGAAGTGATCACTGCTGGTAATCTTTCATACGGTGGGCGCATGTGATCTTGTCGGATGTGGTCACTATTAGAACACCAATATTAGTAGTGCACAATGATTTTAATTAAACATAAGTAGCTCTTAGAACACAATGGGTTGGTGGTCCCAGTGTATACCCTCAAATAGGTACTGAAAGCGTAAGCACAGCAGCTGATTGCACGACACAAATGCGATAGCACGATGTAGTGGAGTATACACTCATTCGGAAAAAACACGTTTTAGAGAAACATTTGCATGTTATGGATTTTAAGGTATAGCACTCAAGTTAAAGGCAGTAATGAGGACAAACGTAAACATTCGGAATTTGGGCGCATGTGATACTTAAATAAGAACCATTTTTAAAACTATACAGATTCGAACTCGTAAACAATAGGTCAATGTGCGTCGCGGGAGCGCATGTGCAATACTATCGGACAAATGACAGTTAATCAATGGCACTTTTACACAGGAACACGACATACCCGAGAAGAATTGCACTATCTCTTCTTTATTACACCCGAACGGGAGACCGCGAAGACGAGCAAAACCATCGTTCGCCGTGTCTGGGCTGTTAGGGCCTATGTGTTTTAAAACCCAATCCACGTTATTCGACCTAAACACTGAAACAATGAGGGGAAAACGGGTTATGAGAACATGGTTGTCGAGGAATACAGGATTATGAACTTTGATGTGACACTCCAAACCAACCTTCAACGTATCGGTGTCCCATTATTTCACGGACATTTTCACGTCTTCTTCGTCTTCCAGTTCAACAAAAGCATCTCCACTAGGCCTCCCCTCGCGGGTGTAAATAAAACAAATACCTACAGCTCCATTCAATATTTTGCACTCTTGGGGGGGAAAGTAAATGAATTGTTCAATTGAACACTCAGCCAGAAGCCAACTTCCAAAGCGTCTCAGACTAAGATGAGAAGCGACAACTTGTTAAACAAGCCGTGAGCGTGCACGCTCCTGAACTTCCGGTTTCGGGAACACTCCCGAACTTCCGGTTCGGGATGTGCACGCTCACGGCTGTCGTGGGGCGGGACTTTTGTCTTTCGGAGAAGCCCGCGCCCACGGAGTAGATGGCAGAGGACCGGTGGCAGCAGAAGGAGTGGCGGCTTAGGCCACTGATGCGGTAAGTGGGGCTTGGGGGCTTGGCACGTGTGTGTGTGTGTGTGTGTGTGTGTGTGTGTGTGCGCGTGTGTGTGTGTGCGTGTGTGTGTGTGTGCATGTGTGTGTGCATGTGTGTGTGTGTGCATGTGTGTGTGTGTGTGCATGTGTGTGTGTGTGCGCGCGCGACTGAGAGGCATGGCTGACTCTGACTGAGATGTGCACGGCTCGGGAGGCGGGGCTGGGCATGCGCGTCCACGAGGTGCAATCGGCGCTCGTGCCCTGGTCTGTGGTCCCTTCAGAGCTAACTGGGCAGCAATAGGTATTTCGCTGACGCGAGACCTAAAAATCAATATAAATGTATGTCAATACAGCCCGGCTGTGTACACAGGGGAGAGCAGTCACAAGAAAGGGCTGTCAACAAACCAAGTTTTACACTGAACTGTTCACACTCAAAGACATGTTCACCTGGTTTTATAATGTTGAATAACATGACATAGGACACCGAGAATGACGAAAAAAGAAGCAAATATAAGGGGATGTAATACTGAAAAGGGGAATAAAGACAGGGAGAGAGAGAGAAGAAGAGGGGAAGAGAAAGCTGGGGAGGCAATATCGTGAGCAAGTGTAATCTTATGAGACAGATGGGGTGAGAGAAAGAGAGAGCGAGAGTAAGAGACTGCCGGGCAATGAGTGCATACTTAAGAATTTGTAAATGCAAAAAACAGTAACTGTGGATGTATGGATGGGTTCAATAAATGACTAGATGAAATGATCGATGGATGGAATAATGTAGTATGAATGAGTGGATATAATAAAGAAGAAGAGACGGACTTGTGTAGTATGGATGAATGGACGGATGCATGGATTAGAGTGGCAGGGATGAATGGGTGGATGGATGTATTGATTGAAAGATGAATGGGTTGTCAGATCGTCGTAGGATAATTGGATGCACTGATGCTCAATGAGTGATGATTGGATGAATAAGCCGATGTGTGAATGGATGGATGGAGAAGTGTAGTAGGGGTGGATGCATGGATTGATGGGTGGATGAAGGGGTTCTAGGATCGTTGTAAAATGAATGGTTATATTGATAGTAAACGTGTGAATGAATGGATGGATGATGGATGGATAAATCATGTGCAACAGATAGTAGGATAAATGGCTGAATGGTTGAATGGATGAGGTGACTAGATAAATGTATAGCTGCAGTGGGAGGGAGGATGAGTGGATGGATATATGGGGCAACGAGGAACAATTGATTTTGCTAAAACTAATATTTAAATAATCAATACATATTTTTTTATATATTCTTGATAAACACATGTTAGAATATATTTTCAACACATTTTTAAGATAGCCTTCTGCTTCGGTTCCCCTTTGAAATAAAATGTCCATAGGGAGGCACCGCATGACAGTCATACAATAAAGTTACAAGCCAGCACCTGTAATAGCTTCTAGAGGTATTTAGCAAAGTCATACCTTGATCCATGGAGCGCATGTTGAGATGATGGTATGGCACCAACCTGCAGGCAGCTTCTCTGTGCATTTGTGGGAAAAGGCTTCAAAGGCAAGAACAAGGAAATCTTTGAACCATGTTCAGCAGTCAGGCTCTTACCGCATAGAAGCGCCCCTCTTCAACCTGGGACCCGCATAGGGGCACCCGGCATGCCCTGCGAGCTACATGGACTGATCCGGGTCCTGCAGTGCGCGAGCTGCCTTACTAGAGAGGGAAAGGCCACTTCCTTCCCCGCGTTGAGTGTTTATAGTCAGAATGCTGTAAAATAACGGGATTCCCTCACTGCTTCCTCCTGTTGATCCCTTTGCCATGGAAACCCTTGGAGCGGCTCCATCTCGCGGGCCGAGGGCTTTCCTGCAAACTCCAAGCGCAGGAATTCATGACGTCTCTCCGCTCAGGGCCAAGGCAGATCTGTGGCTTTCTCAGTCTAGCAGCAGAGGCCCGGGATTGTTCAGCAGCGAGCTGACTGTGTGCTACCCAGAGAGAGAAAATATGGGGGGTGTTGAATAAAATCCCTCTACGCCTTTCTGTGTCATAAAACTTGCCTTCGCTGCTAGAGGTAAAAGCAGCAGATCTTTTGTGGCCATATTAACGTCTTTTAGTGCCTCATTTAAAATGAATTGTTCAATTGAACACTCAGCCAGAAGCCAACTTCCAAAGCGTCTCAGACTAAGATGAGAAGCAACAACTTGTTAAACAAGCCGTGAGCGTGCACGCTCCCGAACTTCCGGTTTCGGGAACACTCCCGAACTTCCGGTTTCGGGAACACTCCCGAACTTCCGGTTTCGGGATGTGCACGATCACGGCTGTCGTGGGGCGGGACTTTTGTCTTTCGGAGAAGCCCGCGCCCACGGAGTGGATGGCAGAGGACCGGTGGCAGCAGAAGGAGTGGCGGCTGAGGCCACTGATGCGGTAAGTGGGGCTTGGGGGCTTGGCACGTGTGTGTGTGTGTGTGTGTGCGTGTGTGTGTGTGCATGTGTGTGTGTGTGTGCATGTGTGTGTGTGTGTGTGTGCATGTGTGTGTGTGTGTGCGCGCGCGACTGAGAGGCATGGCTGACTCTGACTGAGATGTGCACGGCTCGGGAGGCGGGGCTGGGCATGCGCGTCCACGAGGTGCAATCGGCGCTCGTGCCCCGGTCTGTGGTCCCTTCAGAGCTAACTGGGCAGCAATAGGTCTTTCACTGACGCGAGACCTAAAAAGCACTAGTGGACTGCATTGAAAGAAGCTCCTAAAGCTGAAAGGAGATCTTCTTGATCGTTGACGGTTTCACTTCACCCTCAGCCACAGTCACCAAAATCGCTATCTCTCAACGTCCTATCCAGTTTTCTTCTACAGCAAAATCGAAAACATCTACAGTAACTTTGTACACCAGCTCAACCCAGCAAACTCATCGCTAAACTACCCACCACCAACCAAGATGGCCACCTGACTGAATGGACATGGAATGGACAGCAATTTCACACAGCAGCCCACCTCCAGAGAACCCATTGCTAAACTACCCACCATCAACCAAGTCAGCCAAATGACTGAGCGGACAACCCTCACCGGAAACAACACAGTGGCAATCATGTGGACCCTTCACTCAGAGACACCAATGGACCCATGCCCCAACCACAACTTTAACATGGGAACATCACAAATCAGCACAGCCCTAACCCACATCCTCAAAACCTCCATCATGTCTGCCACTTTCCCGAATGAATGGAAACTGGGAGAAAGCAACGCCTTCCTCAAGAAGCCCACAGCGAATCCAAGTCAACTTAGCAACCTCCGACCCATCTGCCTGCTCCCCTATCCAGTCTAAGTGACTAAGAAGAACATCAACAAACAACTCAAACCCACCTTGAACTTCACTGTCTTGTAAAAAACACTCAATCAGACTTCAGAAAGAACCACAGCACCAAAACAACACTCATCGTGGCCACCACCAACATTTGAATGATCCCAGACTGAGGAGAAACAGAGGCCCTCTGGGCATGTAAGACTGTCGCCCATAACACCCTCATCATAATACTCTACAAGATTGGCATACAAGGATCCACTCTCAAATCGATCTGTTCCTTCTTTATGGGAAGAACCCAAAGGGTCAGGCTGCCACCTTTCACATCAGAGATCATGAAACTGATATGCAGAGTCCCACAGGGATCGTCCTTCAACCCCACCATTTTCAACATATACATGACACATCTCACCAACATCACTTGATCACAGGACATCAACATCACATCCTACGCCAATGATGCCCAACCCATCCTCTCCCTGATTGAGAAGACAATCATCACCAGTACCAACTTCCCCAACTGCATGCCATGGTAGCAGGCTGGGTGCGAACCAACTGCCTGAAGCTAAACGCCAACGAGATGGAGGTAATGGTCTTCGCAACAAGACCTACCCATGGGACTCCACTTGGCTGTTGGAGGTAGGACCAACACCAACACCTATAGACCAAGCAAGAAATCTACAGATCATCCAAGATGACAAGCTCAGCATGACAGCTCAAGACAACGCAGTGTGCACTTCCTGCTTCCTCATCCTTTGCATGTTCCGAAAGATCTTCAAATCATTGCCTCAGAACACCATATGGAGTGTCACACAAGTACTCATGGCAAGCAGGCTGGACTACGACAACACTGCCTACGCTAGAATCTCCAACCAACTCTTACAAAGTGTCCAGACCATCGAGAACACCAGTGCAAGACTCCTACTTGACCCCCCACACCACATCTCCCTCACACCGCACCCCAGGAAGCTTCACTGGCTCCTCATTCACAAGCACAGCCAATTCAAACTTCTCACACACACATACAGAACCCTACACAGCACAGGAGCAGAATACCTGAACAGCCCATACACTTTCACCAAGCCATCAGACCCTTAAGCTCTGCCCCACTCTCATTGGCACACATTCCCCGCATCCACAAAAGCTAAACTGGAGGCCGGTCATTCTCCTGTATTGCAGCCAAAACATGGAATGACATATCTCAGTGCATCAGAGCCTCCTACTCACGTCTTAAGTTCTGCAAGAATCTGAAACTCTGTCTCTTTGTATAAGCACCTTAGAGTTATAAACCTACACAATCGCCTGGATACTGTCTTGGGTGATAAGTGCACTATACAAATCAACATAACATACCAACTATGGTTTTGGGACTCTTCAGCAAAGTAATGACAGGATGTTTTAGAAATAAATACTCCATTTTAAGTTTTAGTAATGAGAACCATAACAAATCCAAGATGGTTCCTTGGCATTTAATGTTACTGATTAGCCTAATCCAAGATGGCTACTCGATGACTAAACTCCTCCTTGCTTATCGCTACTCCCTTCCCATAAAGTAGTAAGTATTCCCATATTCCACCCTCTCCCCCATCCTCCCACATTTACCACTAAAACATATAACTACGGTTGCTGAGGTATACTGGGGCAGAGATCTGCACATAGAAAAGATGGGAGAGGCAGGGGATTGCACAAATTTGCCTGTGAATAACATTTTGTAGTATGTACATTAGTAGTATTATTGTAGTACTGCTGAATATACTACAAAGTGCAGCTTGTGAATAACCTGCTGTCTTCTAGAAACAAGAAACATGCCTTGCTCTGCTGTAAAAAATAATAGCGTGTGGAAATACATGAACTTAAAATAATTCTGAGACCAACTGTTATCCATTTCAAATACTGTAGTGAGTTTTTGTGAGGAAGTAAAATGAGCCGTTTTGAAACAACGATCCACAGTTGCCATGATGACTCTATGACTATTGCAAAAAGGCAAATCTACAATAGACATATATATTTACAAATGGCATGCTATGTTTGACGAGGAGCAAAGATTATAGGCATCTGTTTGAACAAAAAATAAAATAAAAATGCTTACCTTTTCCCCGCTAGCCTCGCTTCGCTTCCTGGCAGTCCTGGAACCAGGAAGCCCCCAGGCTTTCGTGAGTGTGTTTATATTGGGTGCACTTAAGCCATATTAGGACGTACATCTCAACATGTTGCAGGATAAGATCCAAAGTAGACCTGATATCTCTCTGTTCAGGAATTCTAGAGTCATTGAACACCTTGAGAACCTCCTCCTGTAGTTTTGTTTAGGAATATACCAGGTTTCGTGTAGAGATCATGATGATGAGATAAAGTTGCCTTAGAGTAAATCTTATCAACAGTCTCTATGTCCACGTGGCTTGTGTGTCTCAAAGTCTTTGTAAAAATGATTTACAAACTCAATAATTCCCTCTATGGAAGAATAATTGACTTGAGGTAAGTGCATTTGTTCTTAGTCATATATATAATTGTGTTTTTTTTTAGTTATTAAATATATCGTTTTTGGTTCATTTTTTGGGGGGGCTTCAACACAACTTTTTGGGGGCTTTTTCTTTAGGTCTGGGGCTGTTTTGATATTAAATATGTTTTCACAATTTAGGCATTGTAATGAGAGAGCACTAGTCTGAGAAAAAATGTATAAGTGCACCATATTCGCAAGCACGTAGTTAGTTAACATATGCCTTGCACCAGAGTGTCTTATATTTACTAGTGAAATGTATAGAGTGTTCAAGTAGGGTAACAATAATCATAACAGTGTGAGACTAATGTAGAAATGTTGGAATGAATATGAAAACCTCACGTTCTCATGTTAAAGGAATCATGTAAGAGTTAAGTGGAACCTTGCAAACCAGTTCAATTGTGTAGGCCTCATGGCAATTCACAGAAAATCTAAACGTGCTGCTAAAATAATGTGAGGTGGGGTTAACGTGGTTCTTCCAAAATGTATTATCGAATTTAGTATTGAAATATATGCTTTATAGATGTGTTGCTTTTAGAAACGTATGTTAGTTAAGAATGCTGTTTAAATCAAGTTAAATGTTTTCAGAGTGCAGGGACCCGCTTCATGTAAATCAAGTAGGCCCGAACTGATAACGTTGTTCCTTTGATCTGTAATGTGCTCGTTAGAGAAGAAGTCGAGAGGCGCCAAGTACTGTGCTTTCCATATGCTTTACGACCTATAGATATGGTGGAGCCTGGAATTTGAGGCCCACTGTAGGACGGCCTGTATGCAGGTGCGAGGGGTCCTAATCAGTCGAAATGAATGGAGCTTTGTTCAGTGGCGCTTGGCGCAGGCCTGTAGGAGTCTTCAGGAATTTCAGGGGGTATCGGCGCACTGAAGAAGAAGCCTGGGAACCAAGGTCAACTTTAACGAGGGTCTTGAAGAGTACCATCATGGAGTCTACCGCCAAATTTGATACCACGTGAGGGGCGTCCCGAGGGGCGTTCCTTTTGGAAATGTGATTTTGTATTAGGGAAAGCGACCCGGGAGGAGTTTAGAGCAGATGATTTTGGGAGCCTAAGAAAGCGGATGGGTAGGCAGATAGGCTGATCAGGAAAGACCCATTATCAGAGAAGAGACAAAGAGAAGTGTGTGATCTTCTTAGGAAGTCACCACGGCTGACACCTTTTTGGGGTAAAGATCTTGTTAAGTAGGGATGTCACTTAGTCTAGTGTAGGGACAGACTAACCTGAATTTTCTTTTCTGTAATGACTCTTAAGTTGCAACTTGTATCCATTTTGGCAACACTAATGATATTTGAACTTGTACTTATTATTCTGTTTTGTAGACTCAGACTATTCAAAGAATTTATGTTTATAGTGATACCAGTATACCTTTTAAACCTTATCTTGAGAAGTTTGTATCTTCAGTTATCTTTGGCTTTATATTAAATCTTTAAACTTTATTACTGGTCAGTGGTTATTTAGAGTGGTGTAAGTTCTTAATTGACTAACCTAGTAGTAGATTATCTTTTACTCAATGACAGGTACCAACGATTCAGTCGACTTGATTTGGGATCTGGTAAGGTAATTAAAAAACAGAAACCCCGCGTTAACAGTTGGTAGCAGTTTAGGATGGTTATCTTCTTGAGGAAGGTAATCTAGAGAGGTTAGTTTACCCCAAGGCCCCTAGACATCGAGAGACGAGCAGCGGAAGAATCGTGCCCCGAAGGTGCAGACGGGGCGAGAAAAGCAGCAGTATCGGAGGAGAGTGAGTATAACAAGGGTCATGCGTGAACAGATTGCGGTGTTTTGTGTTGTATTTGTAACGTAATGTCTTGCGGAGTTGAATGCCTGTAGCGTGATTGTGAGAAGGTTGTGAGCGCGCGCAACCTGGTGAACTGGTTACCTGGTAAACGGGTGAACTGGCAAATCTTAAGTTCAGGCCAGAGCTTAAGTGGTTTTGGGTGTATCGAACATCCAGAGTAGTTGTCGACCATAGTACGGAAGTCATGAGGTACCATTGACCGCCGTGGGACCGAGATAGGGGGAGTGTAAGAGTGAGTGTATGAGTAACGGACGCTGGTCGAAAGTTACTGTGTGTAAGCAACCTATCAGAGAAGGCGATTGTCTGGACGTAAACGGAAAGACATTTCGTCAAGTTAAGGTGACAACTACAGAAAGACTGTGGGCGTACAGTCAAGAAACGTGATCGCTTGGACGGAAGTAATCATTTTTCAGAGTATGAATGAGATGCATGCATGACCGAGGAGACGAGCTGAAAAAGGAGGGGAACTGCTGCAAAGGGGGACGGGTGACGTCGGGTAGAGCCGCGCTGTGATTGAGCGGTTGGTGTGACGTTAGCTGGAGCCGCGCTCTGGTTGGGCGGCTAGGGTGACATCGGAGGGCAGCCGCGATCGGATAGGCCAGTTAGCGAGAACAGCGCGATGATTGGTAGACTGTCATGAGGAAGTAAACAAACGCGGAGAAAAGAGAAATCATGAAGTGCTTTAAGTGTTTGAAAGGGATTTTTAAAAGAAAAAGAAGTGAACATTATTATGGGGAAGAGGCACCGCCGGAGGGTACACCAGCTCATTATATGGCAGCGAATGTGGGGTTGCATACGATATTGTGGATTGGGGCATGGAATAAGCTTACGGAAGGAAATGAGGAGATGCAGTTCCCGAAGTACGGGACGTTTAAGTTAGAGGTGTTACATCGGCTAAAAGCAACCATGTCTTCATTGAAACCCTCACCGAGACCAACCCAGTTTGAGGCCCTTAGAAATTTGAACAGGCGTCAACAAAGATTGACTCGATCGGTAAGAGCAGTGCGAGATTCTAAATGGGATGAGGAAGCAAAGAGATGGAGGGTACAGGCTATTGAGGTAGAGAAGTTGTATCCAATGAGGGAGGTAGTAGGTGGGAAGAACCTCATGGAAGAGGATGAGGAGAGCGAGTCGGAGGACAATGTGATAAACAGATTGTTGATAGACAGACCTCCTCCGAGAGTTGGGGAAATTGAAGATAGAGGACTTGCAAGGGAAGATGGGACTGCCATAGAGGGGTTTACACCACTCCCTATATCGGAATGGACACCTATTAAAGGCGAGGAGACACCTCAAAATAGCACAGTACAGAGTGTAGTGGGAAGGTTTGTGGTACAAAAGACGCCAAACACCGAAAAGGTTGAGTCTTTTGGAATACCGGATGCTCTTCAAGTACCTGTTACTATAGGACCTATAGTGTCGATTTACAATCCAGATCAGGGGAGAGGGGAAGAGCAGGCACGGTTAGATAGAGAAAGGATTGAGATGGAAAGGAGGAATAACAGGACAAATGCATGGAAGCAATTGCCAGGATCGGTAACGTGGAACACCCCATTAGATACAACTGTAGGTCCCACCTCAGGACAGGGAGGTCAGAGAGGACCGATGGACCTAAGGGGACCGCGGCCAAAGTCCTATACAGAATTAAGAGCTGATTTGAGGGAATGGGATGGGTCCGCAATAACCCCGAGTAACAGGTCAGGAACAGAACCAGAGTGGGAAAACAGAGGTAACGGGACTGTATCTCATTGTGGGGCCAGCGAAAGCAGTCAGGGGCGGGAAGGTCAAAGTCAGGAGAATAGAGGAGTTACACGTCCTACGGATGGGAGGGAACAGCAGGAGCAAAATAGTAGGAGTGTAGAGTGTGAGGAGATGTCCCGTCTCTGGGAGAAAGGTGGAGACCAAATGGTACATGCTTTTCAGAATAGGTTTAGGTGCCTTCATCATGTACTCGGAGAAGACGTCCAACATTGGAGAAAGGAGAACAGTGATAGGTCCCGCCATGCCTCGAGTAATCAGGAATCACAGGGAAATAGTGAGGAAAGGGGGAGTAATGGAATGCCTTACTATACATCCAGAGAGAACAGGCAGAACGGGGAAGGTGGGAATGTGAGAAGCAATGGAGTATTTCACCATCCACCCCGAGAGGATGGAAAAGCCTGGGATCTAGAGAGGTGGGAGCATGGGAAGACTCCGCATAACTCACCGGAGCCTAAACGTAGATCTCGGAGCTGGGATGGGAGAGATGCGGATGGAGTAACTAAATTTAGTGTGTTGAAAGCTGAAATTAAGGCAAAGAGACTTGATGTCACCAGTTTAAAATCAGATGTCGATGAGATAATTGATGGTACATTGCCTTTAGAAAGGATAGAATTGTATGAACAGGATGAGCTGTTGTTCATGGCAAAGGATATTACTAGGAAAGCTAGAGCGTTTCATGAGAAACTGACCAATTTGGCAGACAGGTATGCCGTAGATTTATCTAGGACAAGGGCATTGCAGAGTAACCACAGATTGCAGTACTCAGACCAAGACCTAGATGAGAAGAGAACTACTGGATTAAAAACACACATAAGAGAGTTGGTATCAGGAATAAGGGTGTGGAGAGAACTGGACAAATGGGAAGAGAGGTGGTCGAAAAGGGGCACTGTTAGACGGAGTACAAGTGTGATGACCCCAGAAGGAAGGGTAATGCAGATGGAGGCATTCCCTTTGCGGGAAATATCAAACGGAAATTATGTACATGTGCCCTGGAGTAGAGGAGACTTAGCTGCGTTTACCAACTCATTTCCGAAGTTAAGGGACAATCCAGTAGAGTGGTATAAGCAGGTAGAAAGGTTTGTAAAGATCTCGAAGGTATTGTGGATTGATTTGAACACGTTGTTTGACATCGTGGTTCCATCTGATTTATGGACACCATGCAAGACTAGTGTTGAATGGCCGAATACTGAACCAGTGAGGGATGCTCGGACTAATGGACCGTCCGAGATTGTCATGCAAAAGTATGAAAGGGTAATAGCTTGGCTGAAAGATAAGGTACCACCACAGGACATAGATTGGGTAAAAATAGACCGAACGAGACAAGAACCAAAGGAGACCGTTCATGAGTTTTATGAGAGGTTATTGAAAACATTCAAGCAATACAGTGGACTCGATGTAATGGATCCCAAAGATATAGGGCAGTTTGTGTCAAAGTTTGTCTTGGGGTTGAGACCTGATATTTGTTTGATGATTCAGCAACATTTAATATGTTGGCAAAACAAACCACTAGATGAGATCCTGCGATATGCGAGATACTGTAGTGACGAAATAGATTCTAAAGCCAAGAATCTAAAGGAGAAATTGATGGTGGTGCAAATGCAGTCAGCCGGGAAGGGCGGACAGCAGAAACAGGGAACGGGGACAATGGGACGGAAGTCAAGTGGTCAGAACAAGGATAATGAAGAAGGTCAGAGACCTAGGGTAGACTTTGCCACTTTAAAGAAAACGACAAAGTGCCATTTGTGTCACCAGGTGGGACATTGGCGACGCGAGTGTCCCTTTAACCCTGAAAATGGAGAGCTAGAAGTAGAAGAGCAGGTTCAAGAAGTTCCAGCTCCAAAGGTGACAGTTCCAGGAAGCAAGGTGGCCAAAGGGGAGACTTCGGCTCCACGGGCCCAGTTCCCACAGCCACCGAAAATAGCGACAGGGGGAAAGGTCTTTAAACAAATGCCTCTCTTTATCGAGGAAGAAAAGTGTTATTATATTGATCCATTGACAGGACAACGTGTGAGTAGTGAAGAGGACTGTACCCTCGAGGCAGTCCTAGAGGTGGATCAGAGAGGGCCGTTTGTAGAGGCAGAGGTGGCAGGGTGTCCTACAACGTTCTTAGTGGATACTGGAGCTACTCGATCAACTCTGAGATCAGCGGTGGTTCCAGATTTACCGATGTCAGGGGAAACAATTCAAGTGGTAGGAGTTGCAAACAAAAGGATGACTAGTCCTCTGACTGAACCAGTGTCTATGAAAATAGGAAACCATATGAATGAACATCAGTTTGTGGTATGTGATTCGAGTCCGGTATGTCTGTTAGGAAGGGATCTGTTGTGCAAATTGAACTGCACAATATACTGCACCCCGCAAGGGGTGGAGGTACAGACTACAGATGACGACGCTACCTTTAGGGTAGCCAATTCCAAATCTTGTATAGAGCTATATCCTACTCTGACAGTAGAGGATCTTCCCCAAGACTTAAGAGATGCAGTAGCGTCAGAGGTATGGGACTTCACAGGAGAAGAAATAGGATTGATTAAAGGGGTAGAACCAGTAAAAATAATGGTAAAGCCAAATGCCGAGTTTCCCAGAACGCCTCAATACAAATTGTCCCAAGAAACGATTGCAGGAATAAAACCTGTGATCGAGTCAATGATACAACAGGGAATACTGAAAGAAATCGTGGGTAGTCCCTGTAACTCCCCGATTATGGGTTTGCAGAAACCTAGCGGGAAGTTCAGGATAGTTCAGGATTTACGAAAAATTAACAATATAGTCGTTTCATGTTGTCCAGTGGTACCGAATCCATCAGTGATACTGTTTCAAATACCATGTCAAGCAGAATGGTTCACAGTGATAGATCTTTGCCAGGCTTTCTTTTCAATCCCATTGGATGAAGAGAGCAGGTATCTTTTCGCTTTTAAAATGGAAGATCGCGTTTTAACATGGTGTAGAATCCCACAAGGATTCACAGACAGCCATTCCATCTTCAACCAGTTGTTGAAGAAGAATCTCGAAAATCTAGTACTGCCGCAGAATTCGGTTCTGGTCCAGTACATAGATGACCTACTTGTTGCGTCAGAGACCGAGGAAGCTTGTAAAACAGATTCCATTGCCTTGTTGAACCATTTAGCTGAAAATGGACATAAGGTATCTCCGAGCAAGTTACAGTACTGTTTGACAGAAGTACAGTATTTGGGGCACCGGTTAGAAAAGGGAAAACGTAAGGTGTCTCCAGATAGGATTGAGGCGATAATGAAAATGAATGCGCCTACGACTCAGAGAGAAGTTAGGATGTTTCTAGGAATGGTTGGTTATTGTCGACAGTGGATAGTTAACTTTTCACTGAAAGCAAAACCCTTACAGAAACTGATGCACAAGGAGGTGAGTGATCCGGTACCATGGGACGATGAATGCCTAGTGGCATTCCTGCAGCTGAGAGACGACTTGTGTCGTGCTCCAGCCCTGGGGATGCCCGACTATGAGAAGTCTTTTTCACTTTATTGCTGTGAGAGAGAGGGATGTGCTTTGTCAGTCTTGGCACAGACCCACGGAAATGCCCGTAGACCAGTTGCATACTTTTTGGCTACATTAGATCCGGTAGCCGCAGCGTTGCCCGGATGTCTGAAATCCGTTGCTGCAACGGGTGTCAGCATTGAAAGGAGTGAGAGTATTGTGATGGGACATCCGTTAGTGGTGTACGTACCGCATTCTGTAGAATTGTTAATGACCAGGACGAAGACGCAGCATCTTACCAATAGCAGGCTCACGCGCTACGAGCAAGTTATCCTTCCCGCGGAGAACGTGACCCTCAGGAGATGCTCTGTCTTGAATCCTGCTACTTTGATGCCATTACCTACTGTAATAGAAGGCGAAGGATGTGAAGACCACGATTGCCTTGATGTGACTGAACTATGCACGAAACCCAGGCCAGATATTGTGGATGAGCCGTTGTCTGACCCTGATGAGATTTACTTTGTCGATGGCTCATGTTTAAGAGACGATACTGGTCGGTTGAGAGCAGCTTATGCTGTTTGTACCATTACTGGAGTTGTGGAAGCCGCTTGCCTGGAAGGAGTACATTCCGCACAGGTAGCAGAAATTATTGCCCTAACTCGTGCCTGCATAGCAGGAAACGGAAAGAGAGTCACCATATACACTGACAGCCAATATGGTTTCGGTGTGGTTCACGATTTCGGGCAGTTGTGGTCTCAGAGAGGTTACATGACCTCCTCTGGTTCGCCCATTCGAAATGGAGAATTTGTGCGATTGTTGTTAGAAGCATTACAAGGTCCAGTTGCCATAGCAATAGTAAAATGTGTAGCTCATACTAAGAATACAGATTTTGTATCACAAGGCAACAGGTACGCTGATGAGGTCGCACGCTATTGTGCGGAACAAGATTATTCTTTCTCAAAGGTGGAAATTGATGGTGCTGAAGAAAAGACAGAATTAAGCATGATGTTGGAAACTGTAGACACTTGGGAGGATTTAAGAGTGATGCAGGAGAACGCACCTGAAGCAGAGAAAAAGGCATGGGAAATAGCAGGTTGCGTGAGAAGCGAGATGGATTTTTGGATTTCAGCAGATGGGAGGGCTGTGTTACCTGAGGAACTAGCGAATCCCATGGCAAGGCAAATACATGGTCCAGTGCACCTAGGAAGAGACGCTATGATGAGAGTGTTTAGGCAGACTTGGTATTGCCCTAAATTTAGAATAGCAGCAGAATCAGTATGCAAGCGATGTGTTACCTGCCAACAACTGAACATAGGCAAAAGGACACCAGTCACACTGAGTCACATTGGGAGGTCGGGGGGGCCTTTCAATAGAATGCAATTAGACTTTATTGAAATGCCAAGAGTTAACCGCCTTAGGTATGTGTTGGTGGTTGTATGTATATTTTCCAGATGGGTTGAAGCGTACCCTACACGTAGGTGCGATACACTCACAGTAGCTAAATTGTTGCTCAGGGAGCTGATACCGCGCTTCGGGGTGCCTGCCTCTCTGGAATCGGACAGAGGAAAACATTTTAACAGCGAAATAGTGAAGATGTTATGCTCCACATTAAAGATCGATCAGAAACTGCATTGTAGTTATCGACCAGAAGCTTCAGGGATTGTGGAACAAGTAAACGGCACTCTGAAGAATAGATTGGCTAAAGTTTGTGCATCCACATCTTTGAGTTGGCCAGATGCTCTTCCTTTAGTGCTCATGAGCATGCGCAGCACACCTGACAGGAGGACAGGTCTCTCTCCACACGAGATTCTGATGGGGAGGGCCATGAGACTTCCTACAGTTCCAACTGCTGCCCTATTGAATATCACAGATGATCTGATCTTGGATTATTGTAAGGGACTGTCTGACGCCATCCATTCTGTGTCCCTTCAGGTGCAGGCGGCTGAAGTTCCAGCATCAAGGAATCTGTGTCATGATCTGAACCCAGGGGATTGGGTGCTGGTCAAGAAGCACGTCCGGAAGAACTGCCTAGATGTACGTTGGCGTGGGCCCTTTCAGGTAATCCTGATCACGAACACCGCGGTGAAGTGCGGAGGGCTGCCCAATTGGATTCATGCATCCCATACTCGAAGAGTTCCAGCACCTCTAGAAGAAACAGCTCCTATCCCAGACGAAAGTTCAGTCGTGGAAGAAGAGTCACAAGAGGGGATTGGATCAGCTGAGGGGGTGTCGGAAGAAGGTGGGAACGCATCGGATCCAGAAGAGGAGAGAAGACAGGACGGCAGTGAGACTGAAGACGCAACTGAAGGAGAGAGCTGCAGTGAATATGACTCAGACACAGATCAGTACCAGAGCGATCAAGAACCGAGTGTGAGGACGGGAAATAGGAGAACAAGGCTTGGAGCTGCCACTTGGCCGGAAAGAAGAAGGAGGCTAAGTTTAAGGTCGGCTCAGGAAGAAACGCTTGCTCCTATATCCGAAGACTCGGATCCAGAAGAAGATACCCAGGATCAAGCCGAGGAAGGTCCTAGAAGATCAAGGAGGGTGCGAGTGCCTAGCAGAAGGTACTCTACTCCTGATTGGACCTACCTCGTTGCAGATGTCCGTGGGACACAGAACCGGGAGGATCAGGGAAGTGAGCCTGATCAGAACTGATCCGATCATCACAGTGCAAATAAGATTCCTGCTACCAGGAGCGGAGACCGAAAGGTTGCTGACACTCAACATCGTCTATCCTCCTCTCCTGAGCGGAATAAGAAAATTGATTTTAGAGACAGTTGATTTTCCGGTTTGCTGTTCACGATATCCAGTGTTGGAGGGAACTCTTCTTCGACTGGAAATGCTTGAGCGAGTAGTGGAAGTTCTTGGAACACTCATTGTCTTGGATTAATACCTTGTTGCAAATGTCTTCAAAGGGGCGTAGAACTGGGAAAGTGAAGAAGGTGATCTTGGTCAGAACGGACCCCTTTGTAACTGTGGATGTAGAATTGATAGTACCAGGAGTGGAGATTGAAAAGACCTTAACTCTTCACTTTGTTCGACCCCTTGTCCAGAGTGAAATAAGGAGAATAATCCTAGAGACAGTCGAATTTCCGTGTTGTTGTGAGAACTGCCCAATATTTGAAGGAATCCTTCTTCGTATGGACATTTATGAAGACGTAGTGTCACTCCTTGCAACATTCATAGATTCTGACTGATAAAAGACTTTTGAAAAGGAATTGTAAATATTGCTGCAAGATAACCTAGCGCCGAGTGGAAGAAGAAAATGATAGGGTTTCCCTTTTAGAGGATGGAGAAGGGCTAGGGTTGTCTATTTCCTACAGGACTTTAAACTGTTTTGCGGAGTAAATTGTCAACTTCCAGGTGTTCAAAAGAGAGACATTTTTCGGAAAAAAGGAGACGTTGGAGATAGAAGAAAACCAAAATTACACTGTTTGAGATCATGGAGGCTGGCAACCCGAACCGCAGGGCAAAATGTATAGTTGGCACACTTTTAGGGGTGGTGATTTCACTTATAGTTTTAGTGGTTACTGTCTCATACATAGTGGGACATGAGAGAGATGCAACTGAAGTCAAGGAAGTCAAGGAAGTTAAGGGAGTGTCAACACAGAGAACAATCACTGTTAATCATTAGGGAAACATCAATGATAAAGACAAAGCTTTGTTAGACGCGGAAATTAAGAGGTTGCATACAGATGAATCACAGGGGAACTTCAGGTCAAATGCTTATGCCAAATTGCTTTACGAATACATTGATGTCATGGAGGCGAAGAATTGCTACGTTTGTATGCAATTACCAGCTTCGGTGGAGGAGGGTATCAGATACCATCATCTTCCATTGACATATGGAATTACATGTAGTTTATTGTTAAGCATATTCTATGGACGAGAGGGGTTCAAGTATTATTTCTCGAACTTTGACTCGACATTGCCAGAGATCCCAAATTACAAGCATCTGAACAAGTGGGACTATTACAAGAGCGAAGACAGATTACACAAATGGTTCATTCCATGGAAAACGTTAGATACTTCACATGCCCGAAGAAATAATCTGACTTGTCAAGTGTCGGAAATTGAGAAAAAGTTTATAGGGCAGGTAGATACTAGATACAGAAGGCAGAAGATTCTAAAGGCTTCAGGACAATGGGAAACATATTGGACCAAGGAAGAAAGGATACATCAAAGAAAGGGTAGCTTTGGTCCAATTGCTTTAGACAAGGAAAAATGGGGGAAACTGTGCATTCACAGGAGTTATTCCTATTATGAGAATCTGTATGTAGGTCAAGTCAGTTGTGAACATGCTTTTCAATTGGAGTACTACTCCAAAGATTTTCTGAAAGAGATGCAAGCAATTCCAAATGTATATTTTGTATGTGGAAGAAATGCCTATGTGAAGCTACCAGATAATTGGTACGGATCATGCTATCTAGCAATTGTCTTCCCCAAAATATATCATGTTGAGAATTTGGAAACGATAAAGAAAGGAATACCAACTAGAGGGAAGAGAGGGCTAGGTGCAGCAGAAGTAATTGGGGATGTATTCGGTGCTGCATTCCCTATCTTGGGAGTGATACTGAATGACATCAAAATTAGGAGATTGGCTACAGTCGTAGATAGGTTATCTGCCAGTACTGCTAGATCATTAATGCTGGTGGAGGGTGAGATGCAATCGATAAGGGCAATGGTTCTTCAGAACCGTCTTGCTCTAGATGTTCTGTTAGCCAAAGAGGGCGGAGTCTGTAAGGCTTTGAAGGTCCAGGAATGCTGCACTTACATTCCGGACAATTCAAAACCTCTAGAAAAATACATACGAAACATCACTGCGATACACCACGAAATTGAGGATCTGACAAAGATAAACGTGTGGGAAAAAGTAGGTCATGGAATGGGTAAAGTTGGAGGTTGGTTTGCCAACCTAGGAAAGGGTATCGTTTGGTACATACTGAAACTCATCATCATAATTGTGATTTGTGTAATCACTTTGTGAGGATTGGTGCGTTTGTATCAGTGGTATAAAGCAAACAGGTTGCAGAGATCTATGCGAGAACAGGAGAGAAGGTTGACAGCGATGCAAGATACACAATATAAGAGTCTGAAGGCATTGGAGACAATGAAAAGAAGTGGTACTGCCACGACTTCACTTTGAAGGGTCCTACATTTTTTTTGTGATGGTGTTTGATGGTGATGACCCCTGAAGGTCATCAAAGGGGGGACTAAGAGAGCACTAGTCTGAGAAAAAATGTATAAGTGCACCATATTCGCAAGCACGTAGTTAGTTAACATATGCCTTGCACCAGAGTGTCTTATATTTAGTAGTGAAATGTATAGAGTGTTCAAGTAGGGTAACAATAATCATAACAGTGTGAGACTAATGTAGAAATGTTGGAATGAATATGAAAACCTCACGTTCTCATGTTAAAGGAATCATGTAAGAGTTAAGTGGAACCTTGCAAACCAGTTCAATTGTGTAGGCCTCATGGCAATTCACAGAAAATCTAAACGTGCTGTTAAAATAATGTGAGGTGGGGTTAACGTGGTTCTTCCAAAATGTATTATCGAATTTAGTATTGAAATATATGCTTTATAGATGTGTTGCTTTTAGAAACGTATGTTAGTTAAGAATGCTGTTTAAATCAAGTTAAATGTTTTCAGAGTGCAGGGACCCGCTTCATGTAAATCAAGTAGGCCCGAACTGATAACGTTGTTCCTTTGATCTGTAATGTGCTCGTTAGAGAAGAAGTCGAGAGGCGCCAAGTACTGTGCTTTCCATATGCTTTACGACCTATAGATATGGTGGAGCCTGGAATTTGAGGCCCACTGTAGGACGGCCTGTATGCAGGTGCGAGGGGTCCTAATCAGTCGAAATGAATGGAGCTTTGTTCAGTGGCGCTTGGCGCAGGCCTGTAGGAGTCTTCAGGAATTTCAGGGGGTATCGGCGCACTGAAGAAGAAGCCTGGGAACCAAGGTCAACTTTAACGAGGGTCTTGAAGAGTACCATCATGGAGTCTACCGCCAAATTTGATACCACGTGAGGGGCGTCCCGAGGGGCGTTCCTTTTGGAAATGTGATTTTGTATTAGGGAAAGCGACCCGGGAGGAGTTTAGAGCAGATGATTTTGGGAGCCTAAGAAAGCGGATGGGTAGGCAGATAGGCTGATCAGGAAAGACCCATTATCAGAGAAGAGACAAAGAGAAGTGTGTGATCTTCTTAGGAAGTCACCACGGCTGACACCTTTTTGGGGTAAAGATCTTGTTAAGTAGGGATGTCACTTAGTCTAGTGTAGGGACAGACTAACCTGAATTTTCTTTTCTGTAATGACTCTTAAGTTGCAACTTGTATCCATTTTGGCAACACTAATGATATTTGAACTTGTACTTATTATTCTGTTTTGTAGACTCAGACTATTCAAAGAATTTATGTTTATAGTGATACCAGCATACCTTTTAAACCTTATCTTGAGAAGTTTGTATCTTCAGTTATCTTTGGCTTTATATTAAATCTTTAAACTTTATTACTGGTCAGTGGTTATTTAGAGTGGTGTAAGTTCTTAATTGACTAACCTAGTAGTAGATTATCTTTTACTCAATGACAGGTACCAACGATTCAGTCGACTTGATTTGGTATCTGGTAAGGTAATTAAAAACCAGAAACTCCGCGTTAACAGTAATGATTTAAAGTTTTCAACAAAATGTTTTTTGAAAACTTACTTGTAACAATTATTTTTTTCAGATTGCCAAAGAAGGTTTTATGGTATTTCTTTAGATTCATTGAACTTGAGATCACTGTTTTATTCATTTCACTCACCTGGTTACTGTTTTTTTGCATGTGTTGCAGTAAATGCAGAACATTGCTAATCTTGTGTAGCTTCCACAACTTCTGAAGGGAAAGATGCAGCTCAATGATATAGTTGCTGTGCCTTCATCCATCTCTACTCTGAAGTACTCATGCATGGCACGAAGGTGCTTAATCATGCCTGTCTTTCCGAGTACATGGAAAGGTGTTCTCTCTGCAGAACCTGACCACACTATTTGCATGTGATCTCTAGGGAATCGGCCTTTTTTTCCTCTGTTCAGAGACTGAAGAATTTTCATGCAAGTGATTCCTATGCAAAATGATCTGCGTTAGTTCCTCATTAAATTGTTCCTTGTTTGGTTTCTCATTAGTACCGCTTACTCTGTCTTTCTCTTCTGCTCTGTTCTGCTGGTCATTGGATGATTCACTATTTGTTTGCTCTGGCAGCTTTGAGTCTGAGACATTCGGAAGACTGGTGCTCCAACCATTTCCCATTGTGGACATTTCTAATGAAAATGGTGTCTCATCAGAAGAAATGTATTTTATTGGAAAGAGGAGCTTGTTTTTTTATTGTGAACAATCACATTACTTTTTTCATTTTTTGTGGATTCAAAGGATTAATGGAAGATTTCCACTGATACTAGAAGGTGGTATTTCTGTTCTGAGTACTGCAAACCCTGTTCGGTTTTTTTCCACTTTGTATTCTGTAATGTGGTTTGAAACAAAACCTATTACAGACTTGTATGTGCAGTTAGCTTTTAATGTCGATTCTTTTTTCAGGACAAAAGATTTGCAGTTCTAAATGTGGATGCACTACTCTTGTTAGAATGCATAGGCGCAACACCTATTTCAAGTACTGCAAATCCAAAATAGAGTGCCGTGAACCCCATTAACTATTTAAAAACGTGTGTTTGGCTTATGAATTAATTGTGATACGTTATTTGAAACAATCTAAGTATCCTGAAAAGTCATATGTGCAGTCATACATTTCAACGTTCCCATGCTTTAAACCTTGTGGTACTGTAAAACCATGGCATGTTGTTCCCACCAGTGCATATTATTTTCATATCATGTTTTCCACATTCAAGTACTTCTTTTCAAATTCTGGAACAGTTCGCTGCACTCTTTGCAAAAGAACAGCTCTGCAGCAATGAAGACTGTACTGTTTTTTTGCTCTAGTTTTCTGTTTTTGGGGAAGCAAGTCAAAAGTTTTTCCACTGTTCTTCTTTGGGTCAAGATCGAGAACAGGACTGGAGAATTCTTGAAAAAGGAGAAGGAATAGCCAAAAAATGTTGGGACTGAATATTCCAATTTGTCACCGGAATTCATTTTCTGGAATTGTGTTTTATCATTTCACAGGGTGAAAACCATTGCCATCCAAATAAGTGCCATGCACTTTGTGAGACAAGAATCTGAGCAGAGTAAACAGAGCGTAATATATATTCAGAATCCTATCGTTGCATAAGCATCTCAATGCATGGCATGAATAATTGCTGAGAAGATGAAGAGGAAGAGGGACGTCGAAGAGTCTAACACATCCTCTGCATACATGCTGCAAGCCATCCTTGCCATAAATAGGTTGCCTGAGCATATGTTGCACAAGGAAGAAGACGAAATCGACCCTTGATTTAACACTGTGGGACTGCATTACTTAGAGTGTGGCAAGATCATCTCGTGAGGAGAGCAGAGGAAGAGCTTGCAAAAATCAAGTGCTTCCCATAGAAACTGTTTTTTACTTTTTTAACCCAGTTTTCCCCATTTTCATGTTTATTTTTGTTTTGTTTGAGCAAAAAAAGTAAAAATCTAAACAATTCTTTAAAATAATTTGTTTTTATTTTCAGAAACAAACTTAATGGTTTACAAACATAACAAGCATTGGCATAGCCAATCGGTCTAAATACTTTTAAGGTCCCAAAGGTGAGACCTATTGGCTATGCAAATGCTTGTTTAGGACTTGTACCCTGCCTACAATTATCTGAAAAGGGAGGTCTTCAGCCCCTTTCTGAACATGGCTTCCAAGCTCACCTTTCTCTTTTCTAACGACAGCTCATTCCACAGCTTTGCTGCCAGTAGCAACAAGGAGCAATAACCCCACAGGCTTTGCAGACTCTGATGATGCAAAGCAGTCCATGATTAACAGAGTGAAGAGCTCTGGCAGGAGTAAATTCACAAAATCTGGGGTGCTGGCCGGCCCGTGCTGCTCTTAACCGAAAGGGGGAAAAAAGTAGAAAAGGACCCGACCCCGCTGGCCCTTAAAAACTGCTCGAATGTGGAAATACAGTTTCTTAACCTCAGGTCCGTGTTTTTTACAGCATAGGAGCTGAACCAGCAGAGAAAAGAAAAGGACAGGGTGAAATATATAAATGGAATGCGCTGCTGCACGAGGTTCGAATTTCTACTATTTACGAATATTCAGTGGCCACACTTACAAGAAGAGAGCTGCCACTTCATTTCTAAAAAAACCCCAAAAAAAACGAGCACTGAAAGACAAGCACGGCCTGCAGTCCATTTGCCCGCAGTACGTTTATAGTCTTTACCTTACGGGAGCGAGCAGTGGCATGCACGATAATTACAAACAGATGGCGCTGCTGCTCGCTCCCACAAGGTAAACGCCACACATGCACGTGCGCTCATTGGGAACAGTGCAGTACGTGCACGAGTTTCTCAAAAAGTTCTGAGCGATTTCAAGAGGTGTCCTTAGCAGCGCTTGTGTGCTGCGTAGGCGAGACCTAAAAACATATGTTGTCTAATATGAATGAGTAAAAGTTAATGAGAGTAAAGAGAGTGTGTGAAAATGACAGTGAAAGTGAAAGAGAAACTGAGAGAGAGTGAGTGAAAGTGAAGAAAGGTGTAGGAGGGTGTGAGGAAAAAGGAGTCAGAGATACAGTGGGTGAGTGAGAAAGTGAGAAACTGAGTGAGAGAATGTGTGCAGCAGGTATTGGCAAGCTGCAGGGATTTGGCAATGGCCTTTGGTGATACAAGCAGGGTTTGGCTAACCTTCACTCTGCACAGCATTTGTCAGTGGGCAGCAGTCATTGTCCCCCGCCCCAACCTGCCATGTGTAGCTTCCCACACTGCATCTCCAAGGCCTAAACTCAAACCTCTGCAAGTGACCAAAGCCTGCGGCGCATGAGGGTTGTGAGAAGAGCCTGGGCACAGACTTTGCAAACAGCTCTGTGTTTTTTCACGAATCTCAGATCTTATCACTGAATTGAACGTACACTGAACTATGTTGGTCCTTCAGTGGATTCCACAGATCAGGTTGCGAATCACAAACCGAGACAACATAGTTCCTTGAAGCTTGCTGTGGGTTTGTAGTCTCATGCTTGTGAAGCACGCACCAAGTTTGTGGTCCCCAATCAGAAGTCAAGCATCTTGTGAGCTGTGCTGGGGCAGTAACTCTTGCAACGTGAGTCAATGATCCAACGGCAATATTCAATTTCTTTTTATAATCTAAACACAGGGATCCCTTTAGGTCCGCCCCCCTCACATTGGCCTGGGGATCATGAAGGGGAATATGCCCCTTTAAACATCTTTTCAGGATGTGTGAACTGACTCACTGCATCCTGTATGCGACTGTGACATTGTTATTGGAGCTGCAGCCAGTCAATTAAATTATTTCAGTTTCGAGTTTGAACTAGAAAAGACAAAGCACCCTCGTCCAATCAGATTTTAGTTTTTTTTTAACTTTTGGATTTGTGCAAGTAGGCGAAATCAAGTTTGCAGAAATTCACAATTTAATTGTATAAATATTATAACATTTAACCTCATCATATCCATCATGGGGCACTTTTTAAATGCTAATATATTAGTAATATATATGTGTTTGTCACATTCTTCACTTACTTGCTACTTTTTCTGTTCCTGTCTTTTTTGCTTCTTTGCAACTGAACTTTCCCTTTGGATTATTTTCTGAATTTCTTGCTGCACTCTTCCCTCTCCCCCAATGTCAGTGAAAGCTAGGCATCCAGTCTATCTACTTTTTAATTATGCTGCACGTTGACTCAAAACTGTAAGACTGCCAAGGAGAATGTTTACTTCTGTGTGTTTTTCTCGCCTAACTCAGAAACCCTCAAGGAGCCCCTTGATGTCCTTAACATGTATATAAGTCAGGGTGGCACCATGCGTACTGGAACAAGTTGCCCTTTCTTCAGGTAATCAAGAAGGTTTGGCAAGTAATCAGAAAGCAAGGTAACAAACTTTCTCAGTGTCCCGTCCTTGACACTTTGATTGTCCCTAGTGTGGTTAAGGTAGATTGAGTGAATAATATTAATATAGTGAATCTTCCCTTCATTGTCAATTTAGTGAATATGCACATTTGGGAAATTTGTGTTGTTATATGAACACTATGATATATATTTGTACATTGTGGTCCTGATTCACAAACTGCACACTTTGCAGTACATTTTGTAGCACTACAGTGGTATTACAAAACGTAATATAAAGTGCTATTCACAAACTGCACTTTTCCAATAACATACACTTGTGTATAAGTTTACTACGTTTCAGTATTTACAAACTACACTTGTGTAGTAATTTACACTTTTGTAGTAAGTCTCTACCTCCCTTATTTACTATGGCATGGTGTTGCAGTACCGGTAGTTGGTCATGTGTAGTGCTGGATGTACTACAAAAGTGTAAGTTACCCAAAAGTGCAGTTTGTAAATACCAAAAAGTAGTACACTTACTCAAAATTGTAAACTTACTCAAAAGTGTATGTTACCTGTATGAATCAGGCCCACTGCTCTTTGTGTGATCAAAATACTTTTGGAGTGAATCACATTTAGACTTTGCTTTTCTGGTTAAATGATGACTTACTATTTTGACAATAAATTGTTTTTTAAAAACTAAATCCACTTTTCAGTCATTGTTTTAGTACAGAAAGTAAAATAGGCTAGTAAGACATCTAGAGAATATGAAGAATTAGAGTATGGTGAATTGATAATTGTGAGCCCTGGTTCTGGGGTTTTAAGAATGATTGTAATAAAGGTTTGTGAGGAAACCTTGGTATTCCCTTACAATATATCCGTGGAAGGAATTATTGCATTTGGAATCTCATGTTGTGACTAGGGGCATGTGCAGTAAGCAAAAGATAGTCATAATCCGCACACAGGGAAATGTGGGCTTATTGATCGGGGAAAATGCTTCTAATCGGTGTTTAGCATCTACTCCCCACACTACAATAGATTGTGTTGAAGAGATGAAATAAAGTAAGGCAGAGGTGCAATTATGACATTATGTGTGCTTAAGATTCAGTGTATAAATTCAGATAATAGATTCAAAGTACTTTACCAAATATAGATACTTTTCTTAGAGAAAGGACAGAGAAAAAAGGCCACTCACACAAAAAAAACACTTTGTGATGGGTGTGATCCGCATGCAGAAGTCCACTCTAATGGAAGTGACGGGCTATAGGGAAATACGAAATGGCTCCTTGTCAATCTGGGTTAGACTGCATGCTTTGGGTTAGAGCTGAACCTGGATTCCAAACCCAACATATAAATATTAAAAACAAATAGCTCCCCTGTTCACACCAGGTAATGCATCGAACATTCAATGGTTACATTCCAGGCTTCAAGGTGAGTTGAACTGATGGGGAACATTACTAAAGCTAGCAACCTATCATTATTATCTATATTTTTAGAGCCTTATCACAGCTACACTTCAGAACTTTCAAGTTAACCAGACCCACGACTTAATGAAGAATCAAAACATTATCTTGTTTTTCCAGAAATGTTTTCCAGAAAAATCATTTAAAGGTCATTATTTTGAAAGAAAATATATTTTTGAGAACATCTGTTAATTAGCAGCCTTTACAATTTCTTTCAAATTCCACTGCAGTATTGTGGACTTTCTACAAAACATTATTTGGAATGTGGCATGACTACAAAATTAGGAGGAGGATGGCAATATTAACATATATTCCAACTGCAGATCAAATATAAGGAAGCTCCTTAACGACTACATTTCTCAATGTTGAACATCCAAATATAAATATGAACTAACAATGTAATGATCAGCTACTATATATGCTAAATTTTATCACAGTGTTATACATAAAATGTATTGATTATTCTTCTGCAAACTTATCAGTGAGTTTTATTAGGGAATCAGTTAAACAACAGAGGAGTGACTCAAACAAAATAGAATGAAACATAAAAAGGAGCACGTGAATGTGTGAAGAAAGAAAGAAGAAGAAAAATCACAGTGATTTTTTATATAAAACCCTCACTCACCCAACTATTGGGTGACATGCTTCATCATCGGGTTGTTCACCGGGTATGCCAAGTGCATGCCCGGTGTGCTGCTACACCTGCAACTGCAGTGGAGCTGGTGACTAAGATAAAAGCAATGCAAAAAGTGATAGTGAAATTTTAGTGTAAGAATAAAAAGTGCGTGTTCCAACCTATACCCAATTTTAATAGAGGTTGAAGCATGCACACTGATTAAAAAGTTAGGCGGACCAGTTTGACAATAAATTTGAGTCAGAAAGTCCTGTTTACTAGATCATATGGTCAACATGTTTCTGCTCGTAATGGCCTTTTTAGCCGAGCATTCTTCAGGACCAAACTGTAACACTGGGCGGTATACGCACGCTAAGGCGTACCCTAACCTCAGTGTACTGTGGAAAGAAAAAACTCACGGTTGTTTACCGGATTACCCTGGAATTACCAGGATGTTGTAATCTGTGGGGTAAAGAGACAAGGAAACAGAACCAAACAAATAATCATGGACATGAAAAAAGTGCATGGGTTCCTTTATCCACCACAAATTATCTTATCATACATCACCAAATTATGTGCTCGTCAAGAGTTTCTTTCTCTTTTTTTGAAATTATTTCGAGTGGGGTTAATTTGTATATTTTGGTCGGGTTACAAAGGGGAGTTCCCTCTTCACTCACACAGACCCACCACTTTACAGGGCGTCAACAAAAACGCTTGCTACAACTGTGTTTGTAACATTATTTCAACACAGTGTAATTAAATAAAGTATCACGATCATCACACTCGATTTACAAGGAATTTGTGCAAGACTAAAAACTATATACAAATTAAAATCACACAACTCGCACCGGAGACCTGGGGGAAGTTCGCGGAGGAAGGGGGCAAAAAACTGTTTATAATTACGTGAAGGTGCAATTGACTTCGCTTCATAGGTCGGTGGGGCGAGTTTTCTTCACTCCGAAAAAAGCTAGCAAAAAGAAACGAGCGGCGTTGTTATAAGCCGTCTAGATCTATGGAATGGGTGAGAGTCAACTGTGATAATATCTGTTTTCCACTCACCTGCATTCCGGAGACTCCCCGCATTTCAACCTCTACAAGGCTCTGCCACCGCCTGAATAGTAGCGGAAGCGGAATACTGACCGGGAATTATTGCGGTGCGTGGCACACGTGACAGTTCCAACAAATCAGCAACAGCGTCCGAGAATGACGTCAGACGTGTTTGTTTGTTTACCACAGAATTTAAAGGGGAAGTAATCACCTGTACCGGGTCATGAAAACTTTATCAGTCATTTGTTGACTGGACGTACTTCCATACTCACGCTTATTTACTACGCTCGTTGGTTGCCATGGTAGTAGTGCTCGACTATCACGGCCACAGTATCAGAAATAAAATAACAACCAACACTGTATTCTGACTTGCAATGAAAAAGGCACTCGTTAGTTTTTTAAAGCACATTCATTGTGGCGAAAAAAGTGAGATCCTGCTTCATATGTATGACAATACACTGGCTATCTCTGGCACTCTCAAATGAGAGGGGCTAGCGATGTCTTACACTACCCCAGGGGATGTTATCATTAAGACCCTGTAGGTGTGTCGAAAGGCGGTACACCCATCGCTGCTCCTTCTCAAACAGGGATTCCTGTGTCATAGTGGTAGTCCCTATCTGTTCCACTACAGTCCATCTGACATCATTAGGGCTGTGATTCTTTTCTTTGTAGTGTGTTGTAAGTTTTGTCATCTCTTTCTGACATCTGACGTTACTACGGTGTTCAGTGATCCTGAGTTTTATACGTCTGGTGGTCATTCCTACATAACGCAGTCCACAGGGACAAGTTATGAGGTAGACTACATTTACAGAATTACAATTAGTATGTTGTCTCAGATGCCACGTTTTATTTGGTTCTAGAGCCAAGGTTTTTGTGGCAGATGTCAGATGGCATACACTGCACCCCCCACAAGGATAGTGACCTAGGACTGGTGGGAGCCCCCACGCATTAAGTACTGTGTTTGCAGGTTGCAACATTGGTTTAGTCGGTCGTGTGTGGACTAAAGAGTCCCTCAAACTTCTTGCTCTCCGATAGGAGAAGAGGGGCTTTTCCCACTTGTGGTTGTTACTCGTAAGGATCGACCAATGTCTGTTTATGCATCTACTAACAGTGTTTGAAAGGCTGTTATAAGTCGTGACGCATGTTAGAGGGATTTCGTCGTTTTCAGGCTTGGGGTAGTCCTCAAGTAGGGCCTCACGTTGTTGATTTTTAGCCCGTTTGCAGCTTTTCTTCAGGATTTTGTGAGGGTAACCCCGTGCCAGGAGTTTCTCTGATAGTTGTCCCGCCTGGTTGTTGAAATCTCCAGTCTCACTACAATTACGCCTTAGGCGTAAGAATTGCCCATATGGGAGATTCTCCCTAAGGGGTCGAGGGTGAAAGCTGTTGAAATGTAGGAGATTTTTTTTATTAGGGAATACCATAGGGCAAACTGATTCCTGAAGCAGTTGGGCTATTGATACTCTGGTGTAATATTAATAGAAACAAGGAATACAAGTTTAGTAAACTATTTGGAAACTATACAGCTACTAACCTCTAGCACAACAATGCACCATGATTGAGTATGAAGATCAATTTATTGATTGCCCTCCTTTTAAGAACATAATTTATTTTCCCTAAATAAATAAATAGAATAACACTGTTTTTGCACAGTATGTTTACCATAGATTTAAACCACATGACTACCCACATTTTGCAACGTTGGTATCTATAACTGTTAAACCATTAGGAAACTTGTGATGTGTGAATATTGCAAGACTGAATTGTGATTAAATGCTTATTTGAAGCATATTACATTTAGTTTTAAGGTCACTTTATTTCATTTTTACAGTCAATGCAAATGCCACTAAAGTGTTCAGTTCCTTACATAAGTAGGCACTGGGGTAATTCCTTCTATTCTGTTGACTCCACACACCTACACCTCCCACTGTGTCTTCCTTCCCTCTCCCCACCACAAGACATTTTGTAGTGTTGGCTTTGCATTAACAACGACTCCCTGGCTGCTGTGCCTGCTTGGTCTGGAAAGTTCTTGCTAGTGTGAGTCTCTTCCAACCTGAGGTGACCGAAAATGGTTTGAATTTGTTTATTTTAAGTTTTTCGAATTATACAATATAATGGCCTAGCAAGAGACGGTTAACAAGAAATACAGAGCAAAACATGATGGTATATAATCTTAACAATACAGTGCGATATTCATGTAATGCCAATAATACGGTTGAATCACAATGGTGAGTGTACACCAGTAAGCCCGTACAATATGAGAGACACCAGAGCTTAGCTCCAAAATTGCAAGAACTAACAGCAATGTCGCAACCGGTATCATTGAGGAAGGCAAGTATATATGCATGTACAAGATATTACAAAAGGAAAAGGGAGAATTGTGGTAAGTTTTTAAACAGTGCTCATGGCATCATATATTTAAAATAACAAATTATACAGAACAGTTATATCAACACTGTGGGCATAAATTGGAAAGGCAACCCAAAAGGACTTGGTGCACTATTGTGTTTGTGACACACAAAGGTGACAGCGCAAGTGACAAGTGAGAGAGCAGAGGAAGGGGCAATGCGACAAAGTGAAAAAAATATATATACAGAAATATATGGTTCATCAAGAATTATTATCTACAATAATTGGTCACGGTTTGGCTAGACATTTATGTGAACCATAGTTGAGTAAGCACCGCAGATTGCTCTGAATGGTCAGTCGATGCTTTGCGATCCTATTTATTTAGTATCATCTTCAGGACCGGGTTGCCAAGTAAGAGGTGCTGTATAGGGGAAAAAAGGGGAGAGATCAGGGAGGTATGGGAAAGGGGAAGCAGTGCGTGTTGAGAAGCGGAAGGGGCGCGAGTAGGGCAAAAGTGAGCCTACCTGTAAGAGGCAGGGGGCAAGCTTCAAGGGCAGCGTGGCTTGCCCAATGCAGAGACAATGTTCCAGCGTGGGGGAGCTCGGAACCCAAGGTGGTGCGCAGCGAGGAGGAGCGTCTGCGTGGTGGAAGGTACCGGTAATTATTGAGGGTACCTGGGTGTGAAAATACTGTAAATTACTGAAAAATCGTAAAGGGAGACTGTGTGTGATGTAGGCGCGGTGAGAATGCAGGCTTACCTAATAGCGAGGTAAATCAGGAATCAGAATGGCAAACTACAGGGTCGGAGCCCCGATCTACTGTGTGCGGTAATGTGGGGAAAATGTGATAGAAATCCTGGGTTGGGGGTGAAAAAACTGAGATGCCCAGTACAAAAATTAGTGAGGACAAGAGGAGAGGGCATTGACCAAAAGTACGACTGGGGCAATGTTAGAGGCACACCGTGAGGTATTCATAGGAGTCAGGCACAGTTGTACGGACTTAATCCGGGGACAGGAAGAGCGCTGTGATCAGTGCCGAGCCACCACGTTCGTGTGCGGTCAAGCCGGTGTCCAAACAGAAGGAAACTGCCAGCCATGGAAATAGATGCCGTGCTTCCAGGAACAGAGCGTCAGGGCATCATGTAACCATGACTTATAGTGATTGGGGGCATGGCCTGAGCGGTTGAGGCGGTGCCAAGGCAACAGGGCCGACCCAAGTGAAGGAGAGGTTGGACGCACGGGGTGGGGAGAGGGTATGGAGGTTTCGGAGGGAGAGAAAGGGGTTGAAGTACTACAAAACAGGAGTGAGCGCAAATGGACTACCCATTGTAATTCAGTAGACCAGGGTCTGAATACCATTGTTGAGTGGAACAGTACAGTATAACTGCGATAGCCTACCAGACATCCACGCTGAGACCTGCGACCACACTACTGTTTTCTTCTTCCCCGGTCCACCATTGAACCTCTCTGTCCCGTATTGTACTTTTTCCTCTTTTGAATTGAGACATAAGTTGTGCAGTCCTTCATTACACTGCACCACTAATGTGTTTTATTGAATTGACCATAATAGTGGCTGTGACTTGCACCACATTAATTGTTTATTCATGTCACAACTACATATCTTTTTTTATTGTACTAACTGTAGTGTTGCCATAGATGGAAAGACGACACCGATGAGTATATGAGGTGAGGAGTTTTATTCTTGTAAAACTTGTATCATTACTTTCCTTCTCCTAACTAAGTCATGTCCCCTGAGCTCCTCCTTTTCCGCCTCCCAATTCTCCTACCTTGTTTACCTTCAGTGCTGGTCCTAGCGCCCAGCACATCTTACAATATTACATCTCCCCCTTTCTTAACAACTTGAAGAAACCCCTCAGAGAAGTTTGTGCACATAAATTGAGAATAAATATGAAATAGCATAGTTACAGTTCTTCAATCAAGTGAACCGGTCTTCTGTGAGTTTGCTGCGGCCGGAGAGCTGCTTCTGGAGTTGGCTGCTTCTCTTCATCAGGAGACATGGACGGCCGCGCATCACTTGCCAACTCAGGTGGTGCTCCTTTAGCTGCACTGCTGGGTGCAGTCAATGCTTCCCTGAGATTGGGTGTACATTTCTGAAAGTGTGTTACATTCCTTGTAATTCTCTTGTCATCTGACGTGGCTGTGATCATGGTTCCCTTTTGTTCTGTCACCAGCAGTGGGCATGCATGATATCGACAGTCTGCTTTTCTCTGTTTATCTTGCTGCACTAGTACCCAGTCTCCTTCCTGGATGGATGGCTGTGTGGCTCTTCTAAATTTGTCTGCATATTCCTTCATCTTCTCCTTCCTCAGTCTGTCTTTTGTTGCTAGTGTTTCATGATCCGAGTCCTGATGAACTCCACAAGCTCCATCTTCCCAAGCCGGTATTCGGGTGCGCACTGTGCGATCCAGCATTAGAGTTGCAGGGCATCTGTCTGTAGTTGAGTGTGGTGTGGTGCGATAGGCTCGTAACACCTTATTTAGAGCCACTTGCACATCACACTTTGACAGTTCTGCTTGTTGTATGTTTTTTTTTTTAGAGTGGCCATGAATCTTTCTACCATCCCATTGGCTTGCGGCCACAAGGGGGTAATCTTCTGGTGTTTGAAATTCAGGTGAAAGTGACATCTTCCTTGGTGGCTTCAAGTATAGCCTCCAACGGGACTGCTGGTGGTTTGGCTTGGGCCACTACAAAGTGAATATATTCCTTCTCCAGCGATGGATGGGATTTGGACGTCGCCTTCGGATGTCTGGACATGTAGTCAGCTTGATTTGCAGCCTTACCAGGCTTGTGGTTGATGGTGTAGGTGTGCTCTTGAAGTCGAATGCCCCAATGCTCTATACGGGGTGGCATCTTGGCTCGGGGATTTCCAAAGATGGTTATCAAGGCCTGATGATCTGTAATAAGCGTGAAGTGTTTTCCATAGATGAAAATGTGAAAATATTTGCAGGCCCAAACTACTGCTAAACTTTCCTTTTCAGGCTGCGAATAAGCTCTCTCTGTATCCATGAGACTCTGACTGGCATACGCTATAATGTAACGTTGATCATTGTCCTTGTCATATTGAGCTAATATAGCTCCCAGGCCCACAGGATTCGCATCCACAGTAACTTTGGTTTTCCGTCGAGGATTGAAATACGCGAGGTTGTTGGCAGAGTCAAGAGACGCTTTAATCGCCTGAAACGCTTGATCACATCTCGTGGTCCAGTGAAATGGATTACCCTGTTTGGTCAATTTTCTTAAAGGATAACTGATCGTGGCCTAATCCTTAATGTATCGTGCACAGTAGCTGGCCATGCCTAAAAACTACCGTACATCCCCAGCATTTCGTGGCCTGGGGTATCTTTCAATGCTGCGATCTTTTCAGACTTAGGTTGCATGCCAGCACCTGAGAAGATGTGTTCGAAGAATTTTAGAGTGAATTTATGAAATTCACATTTGTCCTTATTTAATGTGAGGTTGGCATCCAATAGAGCATGGCACACTCGGTCCAGCGCTGTGTCGTGTTCTTGTACTGTTGCTCCATAGACGAGAATGTCATCACTGTAGTTCAAGGTGTTGGGAATGTGATGAATTACCTTCCTGATGGCCTCTTGAAAGATCTTGGCTGCAGATGAAACCCCAAAACTGAGTCCTTTGTATCTAAATAAACCTTGATGGGTTGAGAAGGTGGTAATATATCTCGACTTTTCGTAGAGTTCCAGCTGGTGATAGCCTTTGTTGAGGTCTAGTTTGGAAAATATTTGCGCCCCATTGAGTGACGCAATCATATTACTGATGTGCGGTCCTGGGTGTCTCTCCCTTTCAATGGCGGTGTTCGGTGCTCTCATGTCCACACACAGACGCACTTTGTCAGGCGAGCCTTTTTTTGGTATTATAACCACTGGAGAGACCCAAGGGATGGGTCCTGATGTTCTCTCGATTATGTCAGCCTGGAGAAGATCCTGCTGTTCCTCCTCTACAGATTGTTGAAGACGAAATGGAATTTTTCTGTGATGTTGTGCTATGGGGTTTACTTGTTCATTTATATTCAATCAAACTTGACAGTGAGCCATCTTTCCAAGTCCTGTGAATAGTTTTGGAAAGTTGTGAACTATGTCAGGTTCGTCATCAACTCTGTACAATATTTCCACTAGTCGAAGCCGTTCGGCCGTGGGCAAACTAAGAAGACAATCTGCCTCAGGGCCATCAATGACGTGAATACGCGCCAGAATAGTCCTGTCCTTGTAGGTGAGATGGTCTGGAATTGCCCTAGACAAGGAAGGGGTTCCTTTGACATCCAAGTGTAGACCCATATATTAACTTTGAGCAAGACTGGTTGCAGGTTCATTTTGTTGTATTCTGCAACGGAAATGTAGTTGAGAGATGCCCCACTGTCCAAAACAAACTTGGCCAAGTGTGTGTCCATTTGAATAGGTAGGCGTGGATATTTCTTCAGCCTGTCAGGATCGGCGACCATGCAGACATATTTATCACTGTCTTGCGATATTGGTGACAGCGATCTTGACTCATGAGATTGTGAGCGACGGGATTGGTATGTCCATGAGAATGACAGCTGGACTGTGACGAACAAGTGGAAGAATCTCTACGATCCCGCACTGCTTTAGCATGATGACGCGTGTTGGATTGACTGGATTGCCTGTACTTGTCTCGCTGGGTGTCTTTGTGAGGTGCTCCACAGACGCTCTCAAAGTGGTTGTCCCTTCCGCACTTCCTGCATTTTTGGCCTAATGCAGGGCAAGTCCCTGTATGAGGGAAGTCATATCCACAGCGATAGCATTTGAGTTGGAGCTCCTGTCGTTTGTCAGTCCTACTGGTACTGCGACGACGAGGGCCTGTGTAGTGAGGCTTGACTTTGGATCTGGATGATCGTTGCTTTGCAGGGGAAGACCTATTGGTGTTGCGAGACTGAAGCCGGAATGCCTACTCTCGGTTTTCACTTCTTCCCGCTTCCATTTGCTTGCCGTGCTCTTCTGCTCTTCTGTACGCGTCATTTCTTCAAATTCATCCATAGAGTAACTTTTCTTTAATAGACGTCTGCGTAGTTACTCAGACTGGCATCCTTCTATGATTCGCAGTCGAAGGGCATCTTCTGTTGTGAACGAGTCGAAGTCACAGTAGCGAGCCGAGCGGCTAAGTCTTGTGATGAATGTATTCATAGGCTCATCTATTTCTTGGGATGCTAAGTTGAATGTGTATCTTTCGTAATCTATATTCCGTTTGTGAAGAAATTTCCTGTTAAGTGCGTCACGCACATTTGCATAAGACGAAGTCGCATCAGCCGGAAGTTCCTTTATAATCTTGCCAACATCTTTTCCAATGAGATTGCGCAATGCAATCAGTAGCTGATCTTCCTCAGTCAAAAGGGAGCCTTTCATGAAGTCCTCAAAGTCTTCCAGCCATTCCTGCCAATGAAGGCCCATGCCTCCCCCCGAGATAAGAGTTAGGGGTTCCGGCGGGCGTAGAAAAGGGACTCCCAACATACCAAATCTGTGTCCTCCAAGGTGGGACGAGGTCGTAGGGGACGCCGTCCTGGCAGTGGCGTGGGCAGATGTCTGAGGCTGTCTTAATGTTGGGTACCCATACATGACGGACTGAGGTGCTCGACAGTGATGGACAGATTGAAATCTCAGAATTTACGCACAGAGAGTCTTGCAGCGCCTATCACCTGGCACAGGCGCAATAGTAACAGCACTCACAGCAGGCAAGATATGGTGGAGACTCAGCAGCAGGGAGTCCAGTGATGCTGCAGTTGAGAGTTACTCGGACGATCAATGATGGAGTCACTGAGCGTGCAATCAGAGAACCAGCGTATGACCCATTCCTTGCGCTTATATCAGTCCAATATGGAGTAAGACACTGAGAAAACCAACTTCTGCAAGTTTTATAGTGTTTCAGCACTTGCCTGACCTTAAAATGGCCGCTGGGCAATTATCGCAGGAGATTGGCTGAAATGCCTGACTCCAAGATGGCCGCCAGTGAAATCTCGCACCTCGCGAGATTACAGTCCCCAATCATGCAATCTGACAAGCAAAGCACCGGTACCTCCAAGCACACGAAAGGCAGCCTCCGGGTCCAGGACACCAACTCTCCACACTGCCAAGTGTCTTGCAGGCAGACTGGGCAGCTCGTGGCAGTCAGGCACAGGCACGTGACCGGGGTGGGCTCCTGGATCACGCCGTAGAGACAAGTGCAGGCACGCGACCGTGGTGGGGACCCGGATCGTGTCGATGACCCAGGTGCAGGCACGCGACCGGGGTGAGCTCCCGGATCGCCCTGAGGAAGGTAACAACACAGCAGGGGCACACGCGACTGGGGTGGCTTCCCACGTCACGGCCCAGCCCACAGCTCTGAGGTAGCGGAGCCGACAGCACATGCAGCAGGGGCACCACACGACCGGAGTAAGCTCCCGGTGTGCGACCCGGCACAGCAGACCACAGGAAAGTATCCACATTCCACGACCACTTCGTGTCCAGATGTAGTGTCGCCGTAGATGGAAAGACGACACCGACGAGTATATGAGGTGAGGAGTTTTATTCTCGTACCACTTGTATCATTACTTTCCTGCTCCTAACTCACTCATGTCCCCTGAGCTCCTCCTTTTCCGCCTCCCGATTCTCCTCCCACGTTTACCTTCCATGCTGGTCCTAGCGCCCAGCACATCTTACAATATTACACTAACCTTCTCCTTTCTGTCATTTACTGTACTTGGTTAATAGACAGTAGTCTCAACGGGGCATAAATAGATGTTTGTAGTACTTCAACCCCTTTCCCCTCCCTCCGAAACCTCCATACCCTCTCCCCTCCCCGTGCGTCCAACCTCACCTTCACTTGGGTTCGCCCTGTTGCCTTGACACCGCCTCAACCGCTCGGGCCACGCCCCCAATCACTATGAGTCATGGTCACATGACGCCCTGACGCTGCTATCAAAGTCCCAGGACCCGTCCCAGGACCCTGAGAGCAACGTCAGCACAAGTCGTGCACCCTGCACACGAGAGTTTAAGCTGCCAGCAGTCCTGTAGAAGCCCAAATCAGGACTTCACAAGGTATCACTGACCCTATACCTCAGAGTATTCACTCTGAGACTGATTATTCAGAATAGGACAATACCCTTTTTTCACCATTTGGGTCCTGAAGAAAGCCCACAGACCCCTTTAAGGGGCACAGAAAAGGGCTGAAACATGATGACCAACGTTTTGGACACAGTCAGATAGTGCAGTGGATTCATACTCAATCCTAAACTGCACGAACCACACCCCCGTTTTTATTTCCCTCCTATACAACAGACAGAATAAATTATTTATGGTAGTATGTGGAAGGCTTTTTAACATTTCACCTCACTTGAGCACCACTTCACTTACCACCGATCACTGATCACTACTGTATAAACCAGTGGTTCCCTCCAGGTGGAGGAAGCATACAGAAAGAGACCCGATGATGATTCTGTCACGTAAATAACCAAGGCGGAGAATCAAGATAAACCGCCATACGACCTGCCTACGTGAATTAGGGTTTTTTAAGTACTCTGTTGAGTACTGACAGATAGAACACATTGAACCCTAGTTGCAGGTACAAGTGATCCATTCTCATTGATTTTGAATGATTACAAAGGAAGCTGAATGGATCATAGCTCCTTCCAGCTCCCCCCCCTTGATTTTTTGGTTAGTACACAGTATCGTCAACGGGCATAAATAGATGTTTGTAGTACTTCAACCCCTTTCCTCTCCCTCCGAAACCTGCCTCCCCGCACGTCCAACCTCTCCTTCACTTGGGTTGGCCCTGTTTCCTTGACACCGCCTCAACCGCCTCAACTGCTCCGGACACGAACCCAATCACTATGAGTCATGGTCACATGACGCCCTGACGTTCCGTTCCCGGAAGCGCTGCGTCTATTTTCACAGCTAGCACTTTCCCTCTGTTTGGACACCGGCTTGACCGCACACGAACATGGCTGCTCGCAGCGCTCGTCCTATCCCCGGATTAAGTCTGTACAACTGCCCCTGACTCCTTTGAATACCTCACAGTAAGCCTCTAACATTGCCCCAAACGTACTCTTGGTCAATGCCCTCTCCTCTTGTCCTCACTAATTTTTGTACCGAGCATCTCCGGTTTTTCACCCCCAACCCAGGATTCCTATCACGGACCGTTTTCCCTGCATTACCGCACACAGTGCATCAGGGCTCCGACCCTATTGCTTGCCATTCTAATTAGGCAAGCCTGCATTTTCACCGCACCTCATCACACGCAGTCTCCCTTTACGATTTTTCAGTAATTTACTGTATTTTCACCCCCAGGTACCCTCAATAATTACCGGTACCTTCCACCACGCAGACGCTCCTCCTCGCTGCGCACTGCCCGGGGTTCTTAGCTCTCCCATGCTGGAACATTGTCTCTTCATTGGGCAAGCCACGCTGCCCCATGAAGTTGGCCCCCTGCCTTTTACAGGGAGGCTCACTTTCGCCCTCCTCACACCCCTTCCGCTTCTCAACGCGCACCGCCTCCCCTTTCCCATCCCTCCCTTTCCTCCCCTGTACAGCACTGCTTACATGGCAACCCGGTCCTAAAGATGATCCTGAATAAATAGGATTGAAACGCTGTTAACCTATCATTCAGTGCAATCTGCAGTGCATACTCAACTATTGTTCACATAAATGTCTAGCCAAACTATAACCAATTATTTAAATAATAATTCTTGATGTACCATATATTTCTGTATATATATTTTTTTCACTTTGTCACATTGCGCCTTCTGATGCTCTCTCACTTGTCACTTGCGCCATCACCTTTGTGTCTCACAAGCACAATAGTGCACCAAGTCCTTTTGGGTTGCCTTTGCAATTTATGCCCACAGTGCTGATATAACTGTTCTGTATAATTTATTTTAAATACATGATGCCATGAGCACTTTCTAAAAACGTACCACGAGTCTCCCTTTTGCTTTTGTAATGTCTTGTACATGCATATGTATTTGCCTTCTTCAATGATACCGGTTGACACATTGTTGTTAGTTCTTGCTTACTTACCCCGATCTCAAACTGGTCTATGGGTTATACTCCTGTTGCCCTTTACTAGCTCCAAAATTGGACATATGTTCAAAATGTATATACTTTTGCAAGTAATGGGATGACTATATGGCAACCCCTGCAATAATTGGTAGGTAAGGCGGAGCCCCTGTGGAAACATCTGACGTTGGGAAAATTCATATGGTTTGATAAATGTTAAACAATAAAACCCAAACAAAACATTGTAACAGACCCCACAACTTGACTACCCGCCAACATTCCCTTTATCTGTCACCTCCAGCAGATACTGTTTGGAATATTCACTGCTAATGACCTCAACAAGAGTGTGTGTGAGGGGCATTATAATGAACATGATAAGCAACATCAGCATACAACCGCTGTCTATGTGTTAGGTGCCTCCACCACTGTGGCAGCGAGTGAGTGAGTGATTAGACTGCAAATCAAATAAAATTGTGTCCCAGTGAGTAGCAATGGGGTACTTTCTCATCCCAAGTGTGTTGTCTGTTTGCAGAGTTTCACTTTCTGCTTGCGACCAATTGATCCTCGAACACTCCCAAGCTGTGACCGGCTCTGGGGATTTCCATCTGCGGGAAATAAGAGACTTATCCACTACAAAACCCAAATCTAAGAAGCAGGAGGTCACCCTAGGCTTCTTTCTCCTACGGTACAAGCACAGGAGACATACTTCCCAATTATGCAGGTCTGGGCGTTCACTGCACGCAGATAAGCTGGAGATGATGCTGGTCAAGTATGTGTGTAAGCCAGGATGGACCAAAGAATGTGCAGTATGTCAGCATCTACATGGGAACAACGTGGGCATGCTGCATCCACCCTGTGTACTATATAAGCTGAATAAGCTTGAAGCGGGTTGCGTGGCAAGTGTCATGGGCCTTTCAATAGGCAGCCCAAGCCTTCTCTGTGCAAGGCGTACTATCGTCCACTTCCCAGCAGTGATGTAAAGGGAGGAGCTGTGGTGTAGTGTCGGAGGGAAGGGAATCAAAGAACCAGCATATGAGGTGTCTGCCCCCAACCATCATGTACAGGTATTGGATCTTGAGATGCCTGGGCAGTTCGGTGGTCACATCACCCCAGTGGTACCCCAGCATGGCAAGTAATGAGTTGTAAAGCAAAAATTGACACAGAGGTAGGCACATCCTTCTCTATTAACATCTCATACATTGCCAATGTACCATCCTTGTACAGGTCCCCCAGTGTGTGTAAGCCTTCTGTGTGCCATGTTTCAGCTCAGTTGTCGATGTGAGCCCCCATAATCCTAGGTGTGCCCAGCAGTGCCAACTCTAGTGTATACGAGATCTCATGGTCAGTAAATCATAGGCATCTATGAAAGAAACAATACGCAACCCCCAGAAATAGTGAGTCAGGTGCTTGCACTCGTGTGCAAGGGTGACACAGATGCAAGATGGTGGGCAGGCTCCAGCTAGGGGAGGATGTGGCAGTGTCTGACAGGTGCAAACCCTCCAGCCACTTAGCTATCCATTGAACTTGGGCAGTGAGGTAGTACTGCTCTAAATGTGTAATTGCTTACCCCCTCCCCCCTTGTCTGTGGGCGAGCAAAGCTTTCCCAATGCCACTGTACACCTCGACTTGTTCCAGATAAAATCTCGAACTTACTGATAAAGCGTGTGGAAGAATGCACCCGGGATGTAAATAGGAAGATTAGTGAAAAAATACAAAAGGCGGGCAAGACCACCATTTTTAGCAACATTATCCTCCCCTCTACTGCCAGAGGCAGTGTGCGCCAAAGGCTATCTAGGCACGCAGGGATGTTATCGACCGAGTGACGTTACCTTCAAAAAGATAATTCATGGAGTGGTAAACTCAGATCCCAAGCATCTAAATGTGTGTTGTTGCCAGTCCAGTTGTATCCCGCCAAGAACAAAGCATGGATTGGGAACATCAGGAAGAAAGGGGAACAGATAAGATTTCCTCCAATTTACTCGCCGTCCAGACATGCTTGCAAAATGGGTCAGAGCTGAAGCAATTGTGTCATGAATGTTGTGCATGTTCTTTATGTAAAGCAGCATATCATCAGCATATAAGGCTGCCCCGAGTTGCTGGGACATTAAATGCTTGAGCAAACTTTACAAGGGCACTATCGTCATGCCTTCTTCCTCTCTGCCTCTATCTGTCTTCGCTCTGTCTCCATGTTCTCCACTCTACCTTCCACCTCAAGCTCTTACTTCCACTACCTTGTTATCACTCTCTTTCACACAAACACATCCATTGCCACTCACTCCCAATGTAATTCTCTTCTTTGCTCTCCTTCGTGCTCACTCTTCTCGTACAGCTGGCCTCCTTGTTCCACTGATATTCTCTTGTTTTTTCATACTTTTGCTATTTCTTACACACTCCATATTTATTCAGTTCTATATTTTACTCTCACTTACTGACTGACACACTGACACTATTGCTGCTTGTGCCTCTGTTTTTCATAGCTTAGAATAAACAATTTAAATCAGAGAGAACAGCATCCTGGACTCATCCCAGTCCATGTTCTGCAGCAACCACAGCACCAAAACTGCCCTCATCGCCCACCGATGACAGCAGGGCTCTACTGGATAACGGAGAAACCGCTGCCCTCATCCTCCTGGACTTGTCAGCCGCCTTCGACATTGTCTGCCACCGCACCCTACACACACGCCACCATGACGCTCGGATCCGAGACAAGACTCTGGACTGGACCACATCCTTCCTCTCCGGCAGAATTCAGAGCGTCCACCTCCCCCTTTCTGCTCCGAAGACACCGAGATCATCTGCGGATTACCCCAGGGCTCATCCCTCAGTCCGACATTGTTCAACATCTACATGGCACCGCTTGCCCACATCGCCCGACTGCACCACCTCAACATCATCTCCTACACCGACGACACCCAGCTGATCCTCTCTATCACCAAGGACCCCCTCACCTCCAAAACCAACCTCCATGAAGGAATGGAAGCCTTCGCCGAGTGGATGAAGAATAGCCGACTGAAGCTAAACTCGGACATGTTGGTAGTCCTCATCCTCAGCCCCACCCCCTCGACCTGGGAAGACTCCTGGTGGCCGACGGCACTGGAAACAGCTCCAACAGCCACCGACCACGCGCGCAACCTGGGGGTTTATCCTCGACTCTACCCTCTCCATGACAAAGCAGGTCAACGCCATCTCGTCCTCCTGCTTCAACACCCTCAGCATGCTCCGCAAAATCTTCAGGTGGGTCCCCACCGAAACAAGAAGAACGGTCACCCAGGCCCTCGTCGGCAGCAGGTTTGACTACGGAAACGCCCTCCACGCAGGAGCCTGGGCCAAACTCCTGAAACGACTTCAATGCATTCAAAACGCCTCTGCACGCCTGATCCTCGACATCCCTCACCGCAGCCACATCACACCCACCCCACCTGCACTGGCTCCCCTTCAACAAGAGGATCACATTCAAGCTCCTAACCCACACACACAAGGCACTCCACAACATCGGACCAGCATACATCAACAGACGACTCAGCTTCTACACCCCCAACCGCCAGCTCCGCTCCGCCGACCTCGCCACCGTCCCCCGCATCCGAAAAGCAACCTCCGGCGGCAGATCATTCTCTCACCTCGCCGCCAAGACCTGGAATACCCTCCCCATCCCCCTACAGAAGCCCCAGGACCTGCTAACCTTCAGAAGACTCCTCAAGACCTGGCTATTCAAGCAGTAACAGCATTCCTCCCCATGCCCCCCAACCCCCCACCCGCCCCCAGAGCCTTGAGACCCTCAAGAGTGAGTAGTGCGCTTTACAAATGATCTGATTGATTGATTGAATGATTAATTAAACATGCACTGAATGGAGGAGGAATTATACTATGCTGAGAGGGCTTGACAAACTTCAAACATTTGTTCCCTATCTAGCTTTCAGAAGTGGGAAAATCAGTGCTTTATTTTTCTTACCTCTGATATTCAGGCAAAAGCACAAGGAAATACATCAAGATACAATCTAATGGGAAGACTGGCCGAGGGCAGGCAGAGCAGTGCCAGCCCTGCTCCTATACACACAGCAGCCTTTAGAAAATGAGCAGCTGCTGCCATCCTTCATTGTGCTGCAGAATTGTTTAGCGATCCCATCTCTCCAGTGCTCACAAGTCACCTTTCTGCTCAGTGAGACAGAGGTGGGGGTGGAGGAGGAGGAGAGACAGGCTCATCAAGGAATGAATACCAAACCTGCCCGCCTGACATGAAGTCTTTGGGGCCTCTTGCACTCCCCTGCTGCTTTAGGTCTGCACTCCACTGCTGGTGTTCCCATTCATTTTGATGGTATCTCAAAATAAATCCCAAAAGCTGTGTTTATCATTATCTGTGATGCAGCCTGTCATCGTTGCTATCCCTTACAAACACAGGCTACTCTCAGACACTTTTCTGACTTGACAGCAGGCACCTCCAGGCCCAATCTTTACAAACACACATTACCGACTGGCGAGTGTTATAGATAAAGATCAGCTCAGTCCCCCAGCAGGAGAGAAGATGTGGCGTTATGGCCAGAGCTGAAACAGATTCCAGTCTCGGCATCAGCTCTACATCCTGTGATTCTCTGCAATGCCTTTGTTCTACCTTTACCTAAACATTATTAATGGAGTGTTGTCTAATATATCTGGTGATAATGTAAAGCGCTCCAATTCCTTTAGATGGTGTTTGCACTATATACAACTGCAAACTGACACCTAGGCTACCAGAAACAAGCATTTGCAATGCAATAGGTCTCGCATTTGTGAGAGTTTGAGCTAATGGCATTGTAAATGACAATGCCTTTTATTTATATGTTTTGTCAAACTGCAAGCGGTGCGTAAACACGCACTTTGTACTTATGGCCCTTGCTTTTACTGCCAGTCATGCGTCTGGTAAGCAAGGACTATAAGTACAATGTGTGTGTTTACGCACAGATTGCAGGTTTTCAAAACACATAAAAGGATAAAAGGTATTGTCATTTACAATGCCAACAGCTCAAACTCTCGCGAATTTGAGATCTATTGCATTGCAAATGCTTGTCATGATGTAGCTGTGTCAGTACTGCTGATGTCTTTCTGTGGCTCAGGCCTAACTAAGACTGTCTCATGGATGTCAGGAAGATCTTCATGCTACTTTTAAATGTGCTTTCAGATTACCCTCACATTTAAATAGAGATTATAAACTTTTTTTTACACTTGTGTCTCAGCTGTATATTTAAAAAGTGTCAACCGTGTGTTCAAATGGCATTTCGGATCTGAGGCTTCCTGATGGCTGTGTGGCACCCTTTTTTCCCTCAAATCCCCCCCCACCCTACAAGCACAAACATATGGATGCATTGTACTGGGAACATTGAATAGTATAGGTGCCAAAATGCTTGAAACGGTCAATTAAAGTGGAAGAACACAATGAAAGAAATGGCACGAGCTCTTAAATCCAAAGATAGCATAAGCATATGCCAACAAATCCAAGATGTACTTATTTGTTTTAAAGAAACTGAAGCAAAATATGCCGTTCAAGCATAGTAGAAGATCCTGATAAGTGGCAAAACAAGAATATAAATAAAACAAGCATTTAATGTTTAAATTAGTCTCGCCTTTTTGAGAGTTAGAGTTATTGGTGTTTAAAATAACAATGACTTTTACCCATATGTTTTGGATTGGAGTGGAGTGGATGTATGTGGTGTGGAGTGGAGTGGAATCATGTGGGTTGGCTTGGAATTGTTAGTTGTGGAATTGTGTTAGGTGGAATTGTGTGGTGTGGAGAGGATTTGTGTAGTTGAATTGTGAGTATGGTGTGCAGTGGAAATATGTGGATAGTAATTATGTGGTATCGAGTGTACTAGAATTATGTGGAGTGGGATTGTGTGTCATAGAGTGTTATTATACAGAATGGCATTTTATGTTGTAGATTGGTATGCAGTGGAGCATAGTTGTGTGGTTTGTTCTAGAATTATGTGGTGTTGAATGGAAATGTCTATAGTTTAGTTGTAGCCCTTTGCATTTGCTTTGAGCAGCGACAAGGGCATTGGTGGAATCACCCAGGGGCTTGGCCGTTATCTATGCCACAGCCCGATTTCCCTATAGGCCAGCCCGACCCTGCTGTCGGGGGCCCATTTTCCTTGCTTGCATTAGGGCTGAAAATGCTGAGAATTATGTTCTTGGAGTGATCCCACAGTGAATACCAAGGAACCTCTACATGGCACAGAAGAAATACCAAGAACTTTCAAGGTAAACATAGCTATTCGCCTATGAAAAATAGACGCCTTAAATACAGGCTGGTATTCAAACAGTTGCGCATTAAAAGAAAATAGCGACACAGTGTCTATATGGGCCAAAATGTGCCTTGAGGCTTCAATGAAAAGTAGTAAAGTGCTATTGAAATAGTGCAATGTATCAACACTGCCCCGCAGCCAACCATATAAACACATCTGGAAACCTAATTAAATGCACTCTGCGATGGATACTCAGAATAGTGTCCTGAATCTCACACAACCAACAGCGCTGGAAGCCCATAGTACTGACATACAGTGCAGAACATCAATGCCAATTACATATCTCTATACAATGAAAGAGGAATATGGATGACCCCTCCCATGCTCGTGACTGAACAGTTCCGTCACGAGCCTCGTGTGGGCTGTGCTGGTGATTGAACGGTTCCGTCACGGCCCGCTCGCCGCGCCTGCGTGGCGCGAATTCCGCGCCTGCGCTGACGTTCTAAAGAGCTGGCGGGGCCGTGACGGAACCGTACCGTCACAAGCACAGCTCACTCGAGGGCCGTGACGGAGCTGTTCCGTCACGAGTACGGGAGCGCCGCTCGGCCCCGCCTCCCCTTAGCGCTGCGGAGGAATAGACGCCGCAGCGAAGGGGTTAAAAGTGGCAGGAAGGTTGATTCCCTAGGATAATACACTCCAGGGCACGTGGAGCGAGCCTGTATGCACCATAGGTAGTGAGAAGGGAAGGCACCAGAAGAGAGGGCTCAGGCAGGGGCAGCAGCGGAGAAGCAGGCAGATGTATGTAGGAAGAGGCATATGTGGAGTGGAAGAGAAGCAGATGTTAGTGCCCCAGAAGGACACAAATGAAAGAGAGCAGAGACAGATATGACAGCAACAGCAGGGGCATATATAAGGCCACAGAGGGAGAGCAGCTAAGGGGCCATGACAGAAGAATGACATATGAGGGAAACTAAAGCGAGGTATGGGGGCACATCAGAAGAGAAGCAGATATGGGAGAGTGACAGAAGGAAACAGAAGGGGGGCATGTATGAGGACGAAAGAGGAAAGGCTGATACGAGGTATCAGAAAGGCTGAATAGGAGGCAAGAGCTAGGAGGCATGAGAGAAGTAGGAATGAGAGCAGCAGAGGAAAGGCATATATAGGGTTAAAGGGTGTGCTTGAGGTACCTACTGTCAAGGTGTTATTTTGTGCGTGCGAATCTAGAAGCTGGAATATTTGCCACTGTACACCACAGCCAACAAGAAAGGGAAATGTAGGGCATAGAAGCCTAGGGTGAAGGAAGCGGGGGAGCAGGATGCGTGGAAAGGGTAGTGGGCAGCAGGAATAAACAGGTTCATGTTGCCGGTAGGGAGTTTTCGTGGTAAGAGGTGCTACAACAGGTTTAGGCTGTCAGACACTACATGTTAAACTGAGAACGTGCCACTGGAGGAGGCAGATGGATGGGAGGGTGATTCATGCAGAAAGAATAGCGAGGCTTGCGGCTTCTCACAATGAGAGTGCTTCTTGTTTGGGCCCATTACTTCGTGCGTGGTGGAGTTGCACACAGCTGTTGAGATGGCAGAGCTGGTGACGCTGTGCTGGGCAGCTGTGATTCGATCTGTGATGGATTGTCCTGATGCCTGTCTTTGCTTATGGTAACATTTCAATAAAAATATATTTGGAGAAAAAAAAACAAGTTACCTATATTTTGTTGCCTCTTATGTAGTGTGCACTGCTACAGTAATTGAAGGTAAGTGCGGGGCATGTGCCGTACCCCTTTTCACTAATATTATGTTCAACCTTTGCATATTTCTTTTCATCTCTTGGTGACGAGGCGCCCAGCAAGAAAATGCAGCGCGACCTCCTGAGACAAGCAAAGCGTTTTTAAAGCTAAAAGAGGGGGAGAGGGGTTGGCCTAACGGCTAAGGCGCTCGACCTCGGACCTGGGGATCTGGGTTCGAGTCTCGGTAACGACGCCAAAAACCCCCTGTGATTCTGGGCAAATCACTTAATCTCCCCGTGCCTAAAAAAATGAAAGTGTGTCCTCATGTAACGTAACTGGTGCTATGTAAAGCGCTCTGATAACTGGTTCGGTTCGGTTCTAGTTCGCGCTATATAAAACTCCGAGAAAAAAATGTGGGTCAGTGGTATGTAACGCTTCCTTGGGCTAGTATTGTAAAGTCTGTGGCCTGCAGGGCCTAATCTCAGTTTGCACTAGGGAGTTTTTCACTCAGCTCGGTTGCTGCTGCAAAAGGTTGTGGTCTGTATTGCCTTCGCTCACTTGGTGCTGGAAAGTTGTGGTCTGGGTGCTTTCTGTAGGTTGATATTGGAAACCATGTGGCTTGCCGTCCGTTGTGTGTTATCTAAACTGGCCTGTGTGCTTTTGCTAACCATTTAAATCTGCTCAAGGAGCAGATGCTTATTTTGATGTTTGCGATAACAGTTTAATAATAAACTCAGCCCTTTCATGTATGGGTAATATCAAATGTTCCACTAAACACAGTTATTTGGTTGTGAGGAGTTTAGACTCGAGAGAAAAAAAGCTTGCGTTTTGTGGCTCTTTAGGACCACTTTTACATACTCTCTGATTGTAAAACAGCGCACATCTGTAATGAGCACCGCCGAGGGTTGCCTGCTGCACCGTTCTGACACCTGTCTCTCAGCCGTTGCTAGAAATGCCGGGGCTGATCCTTCAGCAGTGCCCTGTGCTTAATTTGAGCAGGAGCTTTCAGGTGCTCAGCACCTGCACTTCTTTCACAGGGCCGGGGCTACAATTTCTGACCCTGCAGGTGGTGGTCTTAATATGAATTGTTCAAATTCAAAATAAAAAGAATAACATACATTGCATGGTTTCAGGCTGGTAAATGTTCATAGACAGGCCAGCATACGCCTGTCCAGGCAGGCATGATTGTGTATCACCAAGTTAGTAATGATGTCATCACGCCGATCACAAATTATCGACAAACTATGTCTTGCATTCTATTCCCAGAGTCTGCTGCACCATGCCACTGCCTGAGCCTAAGCCTCCTATTGGATAATTGTAGATGGGGGCTGGCTCAAGACGGAGTTGAGGCAAGGAAGCTGCAAGAGCGCATTTGGAACTTGGGAGTGAGGGCTCTTGAGGAAGAATAAACGAAAGTAAGTGTGGACTTTCCACTTGCTGTGTAGCCAGAGTATCATATCTTGTAGCCCTGCATTGCTGCTATCCTCAAAGTGCTCAATGCGGCTGTGGCCCAACATAACTTTTGTGCGCCATGGCGTCACCTGTAGAATCTGTGCGCTGCACCCCAGCATGGTAATTGCTGAGCGTTTGTGAGTCCAGTAGGCACCACAGCCATACTTACCGGCATTGGCAGCATTACGGCTGGGGACAATGCCTGTGCTGTAGCAGGCAGGGTCACAGCAAGCAGAGCAGAGGATGCCAATGCTGTCGCCTTCCCTGGACCTACTAATTACAGGCAGCACTAGTAGTGACATCACCTGCTGTGCTCGAGCAGCTACCTGTTCTGCAAATAACCCAGTTATACTGCACTGATTAATATATGCAAAAAAATTTGCACTCGGTGTAGGTAAAAAAGTAAAACACATGTCATCTTCCTCTTCTTTAGGAAAGACAACAGGAAAACGCTGAGTTCAAAATAGCAGGGACATGTACAGGTTGACGACAGGGGTCACAGGCAGCAGCAGTGTTATAGATGAGAGAGAGAGCAGGAGTAAAGAGGAGAAAGAAACAACAGGAGAGGAGAGAGATAAGACGGAGCGAAGTAGAAGAAAAGGAGAACAAATCAGATTCAAAGAGAAAGCCGTCACGATGTGAAGAAGAGAGCATAAAGAAGAGAGAAGATAGAATGAAAGGATGTAGAGTACAGGACAGAGGGAAAAAAGCAGACAAATGATAAAACTGAGACACAGCTTATCACTGCTAGAAGAGTGATCTTAAAGAGCCAAGATTGAGGGGAGAGAGAGCAAAGCATGGATAAAAGTGAAAAGGAAAAAGGGCAGGGGTAGAATGATTAGAGGGTAAATCAGAAATGCAGTGAATAAGGTAACACACCAGGTGTGACAAAGATGATAGAAAACAATTAAAGAAGTTAGAAGATAGACTCTTAGAGCAAAGACGTAGGGGACAGACAACAGATCAAGGTTAGAAGATAGAGACTGAGGCAGTGAGAGTGTTGAAAGTGGGGCTCACCGGAGGAAGAAGTGAGCTGTGGCCTCCTTGGCAAAATATCCAGCACCTGCACTTTTTTTTACAAATTAAGCACTGGCAGTGCCAGTCAGATAGCTGCCAGGAGTGCATGTGGGTTGGAGTCAAAAGGCTCCCGTGAACCTTGTCTGGCTGAGCCATTCATGAAATGCAGCATAAAAGGCCATGTTAAACAAAGATGGATTGATGCCGTTTACATACAGGCTCCAGATATCTGAAAGGCGAGTTCAGTTGGGCATGCTCCGACACGGAGGTGGGAATACCTGTGCCTATGGAGAAGTACCAAAATGCATTTTTAATATCTGATTTTTGGAAGGGTGGATGCATAATAGACGTGGAGGTGGGGTGTTTTTTTTTTAAATTTTGAACCATCTGCTTCCGTCCTGTTTTGAGAGCTGGATACCAGCATGGGCCTATTAAGAATACTCAGACATGCATCTTAATTACTCATGGTGCAAGTGATCTGCCTTGAACCCTGAAGCTGAACTTTCTTGCTTTAAACCATCAATCAATCAATCATACGTGATAAACCACTACTGAGCAGAGCGGCTGGCGATCGCTGTGCCATCTTGATAAGCTCATCAGAGCTAAGTAAGGCACTTAGTACTTGATGCTGGCACCTTTTAGGCATGTCCTAATTAAAGACTGCCATACAAAACAAGTCTTGTTTAATAATTCATTTAAATTAAAAGAAACAGTTGACCGCAACAGTACTTGATGCAAAGTAACCAACAGTGCCTTGGGGAAAATGCACATCAACAAACATCATCGCTGATAGGTTTTCTAAATGTCATGTGACAGGAAGACACCCAATGGGAGAGCGAGGAGGAGGGGCCATCACAGCTGTACAGTGTGATGCCTCACCAAAAAAGTTAAAGCACTGTGAAAGCAAAATACTAAAATGTTTTACTGTACTTATAAAGCGAGCGCCATGCTGAAACCTAAAGCGTCACTCCCGGTGGGCGGGATGGGGCTGCAGGTAGCAGGCGCCATTGTTGAGTGTGCACAGTGTTGTTAATTTAAATTAAAAAACAATGTTTGGGTGCTGAGTGCACAACAAAAAGGCACAGGTGTGCCATATTAAAGTTAAAGCACTTTATGAAGGCAGAATAAAAAAATGTTTTACTTCGAGGATGGCCCTTCACATAGCATGCCACTACTGAGCATTTCTAAGCAATGAAACAAGGCTGGTTTTAAAAATACAAAAAAACAGTTTCGGGAGAGCATGTTCTGCCTGCAACAGGTATTAGAAGAAAGTCCCTAAAAACAATTATGCTCACAGTCTGTAATTAAAACATCTTGAGTAACAATACAACTATAAGGGCCAGTCCTCATGGGAGGTTACAAAAATAGACAAGGCAGTACTAAGGAGGGGCTATTAAGCCTATTGACGAATCAAAAGCAACCATTTCGAATGGACAGTAACAGGAGCCAATTGAAAAGATGGGTGGGAAATGGGCAGAGCTTCTATTCCATACCTCAATAAAGCATGTCTCAATGAGATAGCGCAAGCGTTGCCTAGACGAGATCTAAAAACATTACATCAAATTAACTCAGCATTCCTTTCACACTTATGTGAGAAAGAAATTGTCACCTCAAAGGCTTCACAAAATATATTATGGCAGCCAGAGAATCTGGGGAAGTGCAAGGTACTTCAGGCCAAGTGCACAAAAGGAAAACACACAGTGTACACCTGCTCATGCGCACAGCTTAGAAGGTACTAGGTCCACGGGTCCAAAATCAGCTTGGAAAAAAAGAGGCCCCACTCAGGCCCCCCAACCCAAATAAAAAAAAATTCAGGCCGCCACTTTCTTTTTTGACCTTTTCTGCGATCTGGCAGGATTAAAGCAACAATACCCCCAAACACATGCAAGGGCAAGAGAGGCAGGGTATCCCTATACTGCCCCATTATATATATATATATATATATATTTTTAAGTTGCAGAACAAGGGACTAAGTCCCTAAGTCCCTAAGTCCCTAAGTCCTGAAATGGCTGCCAGCAATATTTTTCTTCATGTTGCTGGCAGCCAATCAGAGGCTTGCTCCTATGGGAGCAAGATGGCTTATGGGTGAAAAGGCCCCCAGGCCTAAACAGAAGACTTGAATTTTTAAACTTGGGTTCAAGGGACTCTTGAGAGAGTCCCTCAAACCCAATCCGTCCAGATATACAAATATTTTTGTATCGTTGGGACCAAGATCTATCTTCCTGCCAAATTTGGTGAGATTCCATTCAGTAGTTTTTGTGGTAGTGCTTCTTAGAAAAAGTATATGAAAAATGCATGGGGATTTTGTGTTTTGGAACACCCTTTTTTCTTGGCCCCCACTTGACGGATCACCCCAAAACGTTCCATGCACAAATTAGGCAAAAAAGAGAAACATTTTTGGAAAGTTTTGTGGTGGAGATTTGCTAAATGGCACCGAAGTTATTTCCAAAAAAAAGGTATTGCCAATGGAAAGGCTGACCTATCTAAAACTACACAACTACACACAGACACACACAAATATATATATATATATATATATATATATATATATATATATATATATATATATATATATATATATATATATATATATATATATATATATATATATATATATATATATTTCCTCCGAAGGACAGTAGTCCATGGTTGGCAGCCTGAACAAGAAAGGTACAGCCACAGCACAATATTCACCAAACTAACTTATACGGAATCAAGGTGCACTCATCGAACTGGATTGCCAAATGTGGTTTATATTGGGTAAACGCTCACCTATGCCTTCCGGCCATACACTGGTCTTGAAAATTGTATTACATGCTTGGTAACATCATAGATCCATAAAATAGAAGTGTTGTGTGCACTTACAGCAGGTACTAGGACTCCTTGTTTGACTAAAGCTCAAATAATAGTTCTGATTCCTGTTTTTACATTTAACATTGCCAGTGCAATCAGTGTTGTAGTAGGATTTAGGTGTTTATAAAGTACCGGGCACCTCTCTGTCCTGGAAATGTAGGGTATTGACTCTGACAGACATGGGTGAACTCAGGTAGTTGGAGGGGCATGTTAGAGGCCAAATTGGGACACTCCCTTTTCCAGCAGACTAATTGTCCACAGCTGAAACATGAAGAATCACCAGGTGGGACTGAATCACTCCAGCCCTTTTTTTCTTGGTGTTATCCTACTTTTCCTTCCCTCGACCTCCACCCCCTATCTGATCTTCCAGTTTCTTCCTGTTTCCTCCCTTTTATGATGTGTTGAAACAATTTCATTTGTAAAGATATCAATCTAAATTTCTTTGATTCTTTCTTCTTCTTGTACTGTCAGACAATGATTAGGATCAGATATCAACTCAGCTAGACCTTTGGTGTAACACCCAATACAAATGGTGTGATAATGTTTCTGTACCTTGGGCAGGAGGCTGTGAACAAACACAGCACCAACAGCTTCCAGAGTACTGTCAGCAAGGGATTTACCTTTATTCTATTAACAATCTTAATTCAGTCAGTCTTGATTGGATACACCTCCGTTATAGCATTTACTAACTCCATCTTCGCAGCCTTAAGAGGGGCTGTGTTATAGGGATTTGCTGAGGCCAGTTACTCTTTATAACCAAACAATTCCTAACTTCACTTGACGTAATAAGAGGCAACAGTTGATCCACATGTGTCCACTTGGGCTTGTAGGATTCAAAAACAGTGTGAAGCTCTTCTCCAAATTACATGGGATTTTTCCAGATATTAGGAAACTGCTTCTTAATGCTAACCAGGTCTCCAATTATTAGAGATTTAATGTGCCCACGGGTTACAGCTTTAAGTACTTCCCAGGTGGTGAACTCTGAGTCGACCGATCCTACATCGTTTTCCAAATAGGCTGTTATGTGCTCCCTGAGCTTATGTACGAGTTGTCCATTTTGAAGCCAACATGTGTTAAAATTCAATTCCTTCACCTACTGCACTCTGGCCAGCCTCGTAGATGAGTTCCACTGGTGAGTGGTCCAATATGCCCCAAGGAAGGATACAGATTCCATTCACCCACCATCATATCTCCCACAGGTTGGAAATAATAATTAAGTCGGGAGAAAGAGGAATGTGAGTAGGAAAAGAATGGGGTCAAAGAAGGACGGATAGGTCCGTAAGGTAATGATCGCGTTACTTAAGAAGTGGTCAGATAGACTTGAAGACACGGGATAAGCGTCAAGGTTAGAGAGAAGAGCCAGGCCCCATGTCTTGGGGGTTTTCCAATCAACCCAGAAGCTTCCGTCCTTCTTTGACCCTATATCGGTCAGAAATTGTTCACAGATTACCAGTAAGTGAAGCATTCTCTATGCTTGAACTCTGATTGACGTAATAATTTATCTTATCATTCCTTGCTACACGGATCAAGTAATTATCAGTAATTTTATCAGGTGAGAACCCAGTATCTTTATTTTGTACGCGATTTTTTCTACGCTATCCCAGACCTCGACCGGGTTGGAATTATCACTGGCAAAGGGATTACTCATTCCGTCCATTACGACTTGGCCCTGAAGAGTCAGAGTTGACTGTTCTCTGACGAAACATGTGTCGGCTGGCTGGTCTTCACGCAAACAAGCATTAAAAGAAACAAGAACATTTGTGGTGAACTTTCTGTCCATTTGTACATAATATGAACATACTCTGTTTTTGATTTTATGTGTGCACAGGTCCTTGGCTAATATTGTATGGGTTTGGAGTTCCAAGCACTAGATAAGGGGTTAGTAGGGTCACCCCTTTCCTGTTAGCACCATATCACCTAGGACTATGTCCACTTGACAGCCGTTTATCCTGCAGAGCGCAATTGTTCCCTTTATACAAAAGCCCTTTCTGCTGATACTGCGATCCTGGGAACTGCCAGGACTCTGCAGCTGCACCCAGGGACCGGATCCTCAGGTGCTACCTCCTCTTGCTCAGTAGGCAGCAGCAGAGAGCATCCACCCTGATCCACTCCAGGTTTTTGGCTCAAGTCGCCTGCAACCCGAAGCTGGGACGAGCCTCAGAACATGCCAGGAAGACTCGGAGGCTGTAGGATCCTGAAGAATTTATGAGGCTCGACTGGAGCTTCACAAAGTTGCGCCCACCATTTTAGGCAGCCCGGCATCCATTTTATTTTTGGGTTCTTTTATGTTTTTTTCGGAGATTTTTCAAGTGCACTAGATCAAGGGCACTTCCTCTGGAAAGAACTTCTTCCCATCCTCTGCAGTGAATCAAACGCACTGTTTTATGGTCCTGCACATGCTTTTGCCACACTGATTTACCTCACATGGGTGGGAAACCCTGTTCTTGTTTTGATTACTTTGCCTTCCCACTTTACTGACTAAACCCTAATTCAACACCAGGAAGACATCAAGGTGTCTGCCAGCTGTGTGCTGCAGCGTAACCCATGGGGCACATGGGGTATAAGAATAGTATCATGAGGGAGGGACTAACAGCTCTTTCCCATCTGGTTCCATTGATGAAGCTAGGAAAGTATCTTGCATTGCACTTTTGCAGACTATTGGCTCTCATGCTCTAGAAATTCTCTCATTTGCACATTCATTTATCAGGGTCTGTGCTCAGGTTCTAGATACTCATTTGTCCTTTCCCCCTTTGTGCACCTTTTCTAGAGCCTTCTGCTTTATACCACGAATAGTATGGATTTTACTCACACCTCTCACAGCCCCATACCTACTCAAAAACTGGTTTTTATCGTTGTCACCTGCACAGACATCACCTTCCAAGGTCCCTCCAAAGTCAATAAGCACGATCACACTTCACAGATCATGAAATGCAAAGCATGCTAGCACCTTCTGAACTGGTGTGTGAGTAGAACACACAGCCGCTCTCCACCGAATCCCCCCTTTTCAACAAATTATCTGGCTTAACTTGGCACCTGGGATTCTTTGTGGAGCCCAGTCAGGCCTTTCATCCCCAACCTCGATCACGCCCTGGCATTTTCTAGCAACAATGCACCATGTTCTGAAAGAAATCTGTTCTCATGCTGAATTAGAAGGCGGAAAGTGTTTATAAACTAAAATAAAAATAATCTTTGAATCATAGAGCTGGGCTACAAGGGATCCCCTAACACTCGATAACCATAAAAGCTAAAGCACACAAGTACAGCATGTGCATTTATATGTTTTCATACAAAGGGCTCCAATGGAAATCATGTGATGTTACTGAAGGAAACGGTGCAGAAACTGAAATCGTGGGGCAGTGCACAACCAACCTTCAGACTGATGTAAGATGTAAACTTTCAGAGCTGAGCAAGCTATTTAATCATTTCTTGCCTACTATGCTAGGCAAGATTGTGAGCTTGAATACGTCAGAAATGGGCACAATTGGGTAGCATTGCCTAGCACAGAGCAAGAGAATGGCTGTTACTATTACACCAAAGGATTATTTCTGGATTCCACTCTATTTTCCCCGTTCTACTAGTTGAAAGCATAGTAGATCATTACCGGTTATGAGCCATGTCTTTACATCACAAGACGCCAGGCAGAAAAAGTCTGGGGGTACTGACTCTGAGAAAAAGACTCAGAAACTTCAAAGGCTATGAAGGGGTAGGAGGCATGGAAGCCTTGAGCGAAGAAGCCCCCGCAGCAGAGTCTTCCTGTTTTAAGAGAAGATGACCCTGAGTAAGACATATGGATTTCTAAAGAGGTTCAATCAGGGCTTCAAAGGTGGCCTTGACTTTTGCCAAAAGCAGGATTTGGCTTTCTCCCCCTGTAGGAGTCATCTTAGAGGCCCTCTAGGTGTAAGGCAACAACTCAAAGCAACTCACTCAGTGTGGTGTGCTGTGTGATTTGTATCAGATCCACATTAATTAGGTTAAATCCGCGTAGATGGTGGCAAAGCTATCATAGTGGCAGGAGTTGCAGTGAAACTGGTGCCAGAAGCATGAGGGGACCTAAGGAACCCAGCCATTGCTGTCTTCTGGGGGAGTGGGGTGCAGGAGTTTATTTGCCATGCTTACATTAGAGACAGTGAAACTCTTGCTAGGCACTGCCAACTTAAGAACACATGAGTAAAGTGGACAACTGTAGCTTGGTCAGGTGACTGACTCTGCACTGCTATATTATTAATAGGAATGTTGTAGAGATTGAACTCAATGTTACATAGATATACCTTGGTTACATTAGAAAACAGAGCACTGCAACTCAATGTTAGTTTTAATGCTAGCTATTGGCAACAGCTCGCACAAGTTACACAGTTTGAAGAACCAGGGATTATATTCTAGAAGTCCAACAATGCTTTGCGTTGTACTGTTTTGTAATTTCATTTATATAGCGCTTACTACCCCTGAAGGTCTCTGTTACCATCTAAAGTCTTAGCCCCGAGCAGTATGTTGCTCCTGAGCCCAAGGTTAATGGCAATTGGCTATTGTTGGTTACTGGTATTAGTCTTGCACTCTCAAGGAAATCATTTCATGCATTTACGCCAGTTTCCTTGAGGTACTTTACATTAATAGGGCTTGGGTGCGATCATTAGTGGGAGGCATGTGCGTTAATGCAGATGGTTAGTGGTATTAATAGATGAGCTAAATTACGTTAGGTATTGTTAGATTGCAGGGGTAAGAATTTCATAGGAGGAGAGGTTGTAATCTTTGAAGCAAGGTGTGGGCAATTTTCAGAAATACAATAATAGTTATAAACCCAAACATGCAGGCGACTTAGAGTAGACTGTCCTAAGAAACAGGAGGCATGCAGAGGATGGAAAGTAAGGCGAGGGGCATTTGAAAGAAAAAAGGAGAGGCAACAATCTGAATTTTTAAGTCAAGGTCAGTTCTTCATGTAGGATATTTGGAATATATAGAGAAGGACTTTCTGAAATAGGACGCACACTAATAATGCAAAGGTGCAGAAAGAAATTACATTAATTGCATGTGAGAGAGCAATCTTTTAGGAACTTTTGATGGGCAGTAGGTTCGGGTGAACAACCTGTCTGCTACTAGGCTACTCCTCGAACCATCCTGATCAGCGCAGGCAGCTGATCAACTTTTTGAATGGAAGCTCAAAGTAGAGGTTGGAGGCACTTGGGACACATTGAAAGCTTTAGGTTGTGCTTGATGAAACAGTAACCTCATGATAGTAGCATTGTGAGAAAATATATTGGATAGATAATGCAGACATCAAAAAAGAGATTTGGCAAATGCTGGGGCTGATGTCCTCTGATGTTAACCCTTAAATGTTTGGTCTGCAGTATTAATTATAAAGCAAAGTGGGATCAATTTGGATGCCCCTGCTTTGGCATGGCACACTATAGGGACAAAGACAGTTTCCATACATAGTGGAAATGTATTGCCTACATTCCATGGCTAGAGGTTGAAGAGTCAGACACCAAAGTGAGAAAGATGGAGACAAGGCGATCCTTACAAATTTCGATGAGTTTGTTAGAATTGCCTTTTAGTAGATGGTGTAACTGTATTTTCTGTTGTTCAAGGTGAGGACGTTTCTATTCCCCACCTGTCCCCTTGCCAGCAGCAAATTATTGTTTCAGGAAGGGTGACGACAGCCAGGTGCAGGGCACTCACACCTCATTGTGCCCATATTATAGGTTCTCCTGCTTGGTGTCAGTACATTTTTTGTGGTGCCATAGTACTGTGGTTTAGTCTACAGTTTAAATGTAGTGCTAGTAAACAATACATTCTTCCTTCGACTAATTAATTGCTCATATTACTACAGCACAGAGGTATTTACAGATTCAATTAAGGTGGAAATGGAGCGAAACAAGTTCACAGAGGTTAACGTGTTTGTGATCTTGTAAAGGGGGCTGTGAAATATGAAAACAAACAGGATCATGTGTACAACTAATATCATTCTACATGTGCTATGCCATTGTGCATTATTAATTCTTCCCATATGTCACCCAGATCCCAAGCACCCCATTATTACACTCTTGCATTCATCTTACAAAATGATGATTCTGACTTAATTTACTGATTGCCCAAACATTCAACTACTGTATTTGGAAACCACAAGCAATCCCTAAAAAATCTATCTACATTCACTGTTGCCAGAATTCTTGGGAAAATATTAACATGGTAGCAATACAGAACAATATTTGTGTGAGTGAAAAACAAAGCAAAATACTGTGCAATGTTGTAGCAAAAAAATCAACATTCCTCACTAAGCCCCAACGACGGCTCTCGTATGGCAACACCTCCGGCACATGTTGCATCTCGTCCAGGTCCGGACATGGAACCCAAAGCAACCCTGGAAAATGTTGTCAGACCAGCACTCATAAATTACAAGCGATTGAGTGCAGCAAGAAAGCCTGACCACTACAAAGTCCCCCAAGAAACGTTGGGAAACAATTGCGAAAATGGGGATTCTGCAACACACTTTTCATTACATATTCATTTGTATTAGTGTTTAAAGCATAGTAAATGATAATCTTACAGTGTACCAGGATATGGGAATCTTTATTAGGGCTCTTCAATGATTACCACACTATCACTCTCCAACAGTGCCTCTCAGATCTCCATAGCCCTTCACCCACATGTAATTTATTTGTGTTATAGTGCCTTTCAGACCAGTGTAGGGTGTTACATCACAAACACGTACAGAGACAAGTAATCATACATGTGTAAATCAGTGTACAGAAAATGTTACATAAAGCAAACAGGACTACAGGGTGTAAGAGTCACATATCATCCATTCTGGTAGGCATTTTTTAAGAGTACTTGATCTGGGGAAGCACAAGTTCAAGATTCAGAACGTAACACAGTGGTTAGGGTTGACTTCACTAATAAGAATGTATTTCTACCCAAACAAACCCTTTCAGCAAAATTAGGATAATTAGGCATAAACGGTTCAAGGGAAGTATATATATGAATAACTGCCCACTAGAGCAGGTTGACGCCTTTACATATTTAGGGGTCAACCTACAGAGTGATATGTGCTGGAATAGCCAGTTAGATATGACTGTATTAAGGCACCAGCAACAGGCAGGCATCCTCCTTAAAAGATTTAAAACATCTTTTACTAAACCTGTAAGACCACTCCTCGAGATCTATGGGATGAAAGTCTTAAGTTCTGTCTTATATGTCTCTGAACTATGGGGGTTCGCAAATTTAAAGAACTTAACATCAGTAGAAAACTAATTCTTGAGAAAAGCTACTTATGTCCCCCAAATTACTCCCTTAATCCCTCTGCTTTGGGATCTTGGTAAAAGAACAGTGCAAGATCTGGCTACCCTGCGACCTGTATTATATTGGCGCAGAATATGGGCAACAGAGGAATTACATCATTATGCCCGGGGACTTAAGGAAATTATTGAAAAAGACCGCTTTCATAAAATTTGCTGGCTGAAATCAATTAGATCTTTGCTAGTCAGAATGGGTTTGAGTAAACTGTGGGATGACCCAGTAAATGCTATATTCCCATCTAAAAATGATATGAAGATGATATACTGGGAGATGGTCATTTCAGAGAAATGTGCTAAGGGGATTTCATCTCATCTGACAGAGCGATTTCTTGAATTCAAAGCGTACCCAGCGTTGGAACCATATTGGGACGCTATCGAGAAACCCCTAGATCGCAAGCTTTATTTTCAATTCAGGGCAGGTACCCTCCCCATAAAGTCGTTTACCGCAAGGTGGGCTGGGATGAAAGATGATAAATGCCCTAAGTGTAGGGACAAAAAAAAATCCATCAGTCACTTTCTGTTTTTTTGTCCCTTATATAAAGCCCCGGGGGACAAATGGATAAAACCAATATGTCGATTAATTGGTTGCCGAAAACATGATGAGGGGATAAGAATATTATGTACTGATCCCAGCCTCCCAATTGCCATAGCCATGGCAACGTTTTTGAAATGGGCGTGGGTCATTCGATCAGAAACTAACTGACAGTAGTGAGGGGAGATGTAAAACATTCAATGAGTGGGAAGCTAATGTAATGATTAACTGAGTTGAGAGGATTAACCTGATGTTTATATTTATTGTAAACTTTCTTTCCATCCCCTACTTTTAAGGAATATTCGACATTAGTCTTGTGGAGTTTAATCTTTTCCTAATATTTTAAATATTTATGAAAATGTACTTTTAAAGGATTTTATATTGTGAAAAATGTATGTTTTGTGATGCTTTTATGACTTAATTGTCGAATAAAGTAATGATAAATAAATATGGAAAAATTAGGATAATGAAAGGCTGGGACAAAAAAAATAACTCTCCAACCTAGATTATGACTGTAATTTCTGAACTGGACAATAACAAAAAAAGCTGTGCCAAAAGCAGTAACCAACTGAGCTATGCACATAATATACTGTTCTATGATCTACATAGTACACACTCTTGTGCCTCAACATAGGCCCCTTCCCAATTTCCAGTTCCCAGTCCCTCTACAAGCACATGCCCTCCGAGGCAATCCTCCAGCCCCCAAGGACAATATAAAGAGCTTAGGAGTCTGGCTGGTCAAGGCTCTTTCATTCAACACTCAGGCCACGAAACTGTCTGCAACCTGTTTTGGCCTCCTCCGGATGTTGAGGAAAGTTCTCCCTCTCCTGCCTACGGAGGCAAAACAGGTAGCCGTCCAGGGCCTAATTCAGTCTCGGCTGGACTGCAACAACGCTTTGTATCTCGGTGCACCGGAATACACATTGCGAAAGCTGCAGATAGTGTAGAACTGCAGCGCCCGAACTTTGCTCCAGCTGCCTCGTAGACAATCAGCCAAACTGGGGCTGAACAAGTTGCACTGGTTACCTGTACGAGAGAGGATAACCTTCAAGGCGATGTGCATCTCCCATCAGGCTTTTTGGTGCACGGGTCCAGCAATTGGTCGCCAACTTATATCCCAGTACCACCCCACCAGAAATCTTAGATCAAGTCAGTCTTTTCTGGCCTTAGTGCCGAGAATAAAAAGAGCTAGAGCTGGTGGTAGGATGTTCTCCCTTAATGCTGCCAAACAATGGAACTCCCTTCCCCTTAAACTCAGGTCCAACCCCGATCTCCTTTCGTTCCGGAAACAGTTGAAAACTTTTTTGTTCAACGTCCACCACTAATTCTCCCGGTTAAACCTCTTTTTATTCAGCAAACATACCCCTCTCACCAGCGCTTGGATGCCCCTGGGCAGCAACTGCGCTTTATAAATACTTATTTAATTTCATTTCATTTCATTGCATGCACCCACTCCAACAGCCACAAGCAGCACATCCACACATAAACACAAACATGCCAAGAAACACCAGCACACACTCAAACAACATACAGACATGAACCTACCCCACCACAATCCCAACCCCCACCAGTAGCACACCCACAAGTACCACGCCCACAACCACCTCCACAAGCACACCTACAACCGCCAGCACACCCACATGGATCACATCCACCACCACAACCACGACCACATCCATAAGCACCTCACCTACCACCACACTCACAAGAACCACCAAATCCAGACGCACCACAACCACACCAACCACTTCAACAGCACACTCATCCAAACACACACCTTCATGCAAAACAACACCCACTAAACACAAATGCACACTCTCACCCCACCAACATACACCTGCCAAAAAACACACCCAAACGCACAAAACCCTCTAACTCCAAACCCCAGTTATTTCCCATTACTCCTACCCTTTATGCAAGTTCTACTTGCATTTCTGCTCTGACCTTCACCTCTTCTAAATACAAATCTACCCTACCAAACCCACCCCTTCAAAACCCAAACCAAACCCTCCCACCACTTCCAAACCCACTCCTCTCACATCCAAACCCACCCCTTCAAAACCAAAGCCCACCACTTCCAAACCCACTCCTCCCACACAGAAACCCACCCTTTCCAAACCCAAATCCATTCCTACCAGGAGAGATCAGTGAGGTGCCTGCTCTTCGCCCACTAGATGCCCCTTCCTGAGGAGTTTCAATAAGTTTGTCCTGACATTAATTTTCATTTGCAATTGTTTAATTTCTTGAAATGTTTATGACTAAAATGTGAAGTACATGCTTTATTTACCAATATGGCAGGAAATACAACATATTTTTTAATGTATACTTTGTTAAGTGCATACACTGGTTACATTGTATGTGACTGTCAATTGAAATTTATGTGCAAGGATTCATCATGATTATGGACACTTGCACCAACAAATAGATGTTTTAATTGTTTTTAAAGTGTTACTACAGGTGTGTTCAGCATTATAAGTGATATGAGTAAACACATATGCATTATACCTTAAAAAATAATGTGACAATAGAAATGAGATAAAATACAAGAACTGAAGTAGAAAAGGGGAAAAGTTGCATGGGTTAATATGTTAACTGATTCAAGTTGGGACTGACATTGATTTTTCAGGTATTTGAAAAGTAAACATTACACCTTATCTAGTGCAATTTCTTCATTATGATACATTTCACTAATCCCAATGATGTGTAATGCATATGTTTTTAATTTGACAATTTACATAATTTATTGAAACACATCTGTATGGTCACTTTTAGATTTTTAAATAGCTGTCCTTTTTTTGTATAAGTGTCCATTTTTTTAAGGCAGCTTGCACCAAATTTAGAAATACAATGTAGTAATGCAGCTGTACTTCTTTAAATGTCTTAAGAGCCAACATCACACACACATATGCATTGCACATTGGTATACTGTTGCTTGTAAGAGAGATTCAAAAATATGCGAGTCCAGTGCAAATGTTATCAGAGAAGTCAAAGGTAACAGGTAAAAGAGGAGCTTAACTTCGATTCCGGCCACTAAGGGTTGATTTGCTTCATGGTCAGCAGAGGCAGGACTTGGAAGATCGGTTCCATGGCAGAAAAGAAAGTGTGAAAGTGAGAAGAGGTGTGTTCTGCCTTTTATCGCTTCCAATCCGCCAACTCAGGTGTCGAGGCTTCCCTGCTTCAGTCACATTGGCGGGAAGGCACATCGTAATTGGCCTGGTGGAGAAAGTGGCTGTACCGCTTCTGCCTATTGTGCCATCGACGTGGGTAAACATACCTGGCAGAGTTTGCAGTACTCCGACGGTCTTACATCCATGGACCTGCCAGCATCTATATAGAGCGGGCGGACCGTCTTATAGGCAGACTGGAAATCTGATGGAAAAACGACGGTGGAACCTTTACTGCCAAGATCTAAATAAGGCCCATATCCCACCTACTTGTTTTGTAAATTAAAGGAAAGGAAGACAGAATTAGGGTTGTAAATGATATTGTAAGTGCTTTTTGGCACACTTGGATGTTGCATGTAAGTTTACTTGAGATTAAGACAGGCATTCTGAACTTTTCAATACTTGCCCTCCTGATGAGGAGAATTAGAGGAGTATACGATGAATTGACATTAAATATGTTATACTCTTATGATGGGACCAATAATTATAGTTATGGTATGTTTGAACTAATCACAGATTTGATTCAATTTATAACTCAAGAGCAACATTAAAAATACTGGTTGTGAGACACAGCAATACAAAATTATATCACAACATTCCAATAGTTGTTAATCTAAAGTATGTTCCAACCCATCCCTGTCTGAAAACAGAAGGGTTCAATTAGTGTTCATCTGTGTGAGTCAGCACTACGTCAACCAATTGTGAAATTCTGGGTCCTTATTAAGTCCCTTTTTGACTGTGTTGCATTTTAGAATCATGTTGCTTTCTTGTTGTTGTAACAAGGTTTCCAAATCCCCTCGCCTCGGGTTCTGTTGAACTTTTCAATTCCATAGAAGGAAAAGATTCCCTGGTGTTGATGACATTTTACTAAATGATCAACCAATGGTAGTTTCAAGTCTGATTTCTGGATACTACAGAAGTGCTTGAGTGGTCTTATCGTGCTGATAATATAGTTTGTTCCACAGATACAGATTATACTGTTCACCTCATAAGTGCTCTCAGAGTTTAACCAATCCCAAGTTTGGGATTTGCTATCGCTTATTGAGCACGTTTTGATTCCGCAGAGTTCAAGTTTACAGATGGAGCACCTATTGCAGGTATAGAAGCCTGCAGGTTTCTCCACGAAAGTGGTTGTTTTCCTTCTTTTTTCCTGGTAGAAAGAATGACATAGCTTCAGTTTCAGATTAGGTGCTCATTTCAAACTGGTTAGGGGAAAGTGTTGAATCTCCTTTTCTAGTAGTGGCTGGTGTGTTGGAAGCGACCAACGTTTCTTTAATGTTTTTCTAATATAGTGATGTCATACCTAATTCCCGGGGGGCTAAGGAGCCTTAGCTTTTCTGCCACTAGATACCACTTTACAGGAGTAAATTACAAATGGAAAGACAATTTTGCACAGATTCGAACATTATGATTAGGCAATTGATAGACACATTTTTCTTCATTAAGAAACTTATGACTTGCCTACACATAGCTGTCTTCATTGGTCTATTATTTAATGACTAATATGTTTTGGTACCCTCGTGTATAATAAGTAACTTTTCAGGAAGCAGACTGTAAGTTCTGGCTAACTTATAGCCTTACACCGACTGCATTAATTCCTTTTCTACAGATCTTGCATTAAGGAATAATAACAGATTGGCTATTAGCATCTCTATCTTTGAAAAAGGTAATATGGTTGGACAAGCTACATAGAGTACCAGTGATGGTATCACTTGTTTATTAAATTTAACCTTGAGTCTTCTTCTCTTTCTTTTCCTTTTATTTTTTGGAGTTCACTAATCCACATGTGCTGCAAACATGCTATTTGATTATTCCCGCTATACCTTAAATCTTGGGTCACTTATTATGCTTGTTAAGTATGTTATAGCTTGACAAAAAAAATATTCTTCTACAAGGGCAAATAAGGTTTCCTTTTTCACTGACGGTTATATTTCTTTTTGGGCACTAGCATAAAATTTGAAGGATGAAAGTACAATGCACACAAATTTGTTTTTCCGATGCACTATACTTCAAAAGAGGTGACTTATCTTGTGAAAGTGGCTAAATAACGACATATAACTCTATCCAATATATGTTGGTTTTTTAGCCTTGAAAATGCCCCACCTTGTAGGCACTAAATGGGATGAAATACGTGTTGGCTACAAAATGACAAAATATAAATAAGGCAATATACATTAAAAGAAGAGAAAATAAGAAGTCTTAAAATATACGACTAAGTTGTTTGGTCCCCTTTTTAGGTCTTGCCTAGCAGCGCGCATGCCCTGCTCTTGGAGACTTATTGTTAGGGGCTTTCAAAAGCTCACCACGCGCGGGTAACTGCAAGCAATAGGCCACACATGCACGAACGTGGCCTATTGCTTGCACCATATGTTTTGAATTATCGTGCCCAGACACGAGCGCGATAATTCAAAACATATAGCCTGGTGCTCGCTCTCGCGGGACATTGTATTCCTTTTTGTTTTTAAACTTTCAGCTCGTGCGTTTATAAAGTGCTTGCGAACTCGGTGAGCTGTTGGCGGGCAAGCAGCAATTTGTTTTTTAAGCTGACAGCATGTCGGTAAAGGCTTTAATAGTGCTATAAACACGAGCCTGTGCAGTTGCTTGACTGGCTGTTGGAGTGGCAGTAAGTTCAGCAGATTGCGCTGTCTGTTATCTGATTAATGTTGTTTAACAGATTTCAAATTATAATCGCACCATTGTAAAGAATTCTAGCATGCAGGCAAAAGCCTTTTCCTTTTAAAGTTTTTGGTTTTGTCAATGGAAAAACACAAAGGTATCACTTGGAGATGTGTGAGCCACCCGCCGCCAAGTCAGCTCTACCCTCCCCCCGCCTTTGGGCAGTACAGTAATCCAAGTGATACACTTGGTACTAGACGTGGACTGCTCTGTACATTATTCCTGTACTCTGATCCGCCCATTTCTGCCAAACGTTTGTAACCTTCACTTTTCGTCTGGAAGGCAAAGTGCAGCCCTCCACTGCATTGGTTCTTAATCTGTGCTGTGGGTCAAAATGAAATGGTTTAGCAAATGTGTAAAGTATGTATACATTACAATGCAAACTATACCAAAAGGAAACTTTAAAACGATTGGTAAATCTGAAGAAATTAAAAAAATCGGAAGCTAAACATTAAGTTGTTATCCTTAGCTTTATTCACGGGAGCAGAGTGAGTACAGCGAACGGGATCTAGTTTTTTTTTATTGTTTCGTGTTCGTTTAATTTTCTCTCCAATGCTATTTCCATGAAGGGATTGCAGCCCCGCCCACTTTGGTGTCCCGATTGCCTGCCCAGTATTCGCTCTTAGCTTTTAGTGAACTTTTTTATCTGTTCTTCTGCAGTATACCTGTCATCTTTCCAGCAGTTTAGATTGTTTATGAATGTGCTTGGATGGTGTGTCACTAGATTGTGATTTTTCACATTGCCTCAATGCACTAGTGGTTAAAACAACACCTTTGTCACCCCTCTTTTCATGTTCTTCTGCTCTCCATGTCTACTTTTTTCTTTTCCTCTTCGCACTCCTTCGCTCACTTTCCCAACTTCTTTATCGTTCTATTGTCTTCCTTGGCACTAGGCTTCTCCCTCTTCTTCACTGCCATTCTCTGTTGCTCTCTTTTTCTCTCCTTGTTTATCCTGCTTTCTCTCCTTCTTCCACACGTTTTTCTTAACTTCCCTCCCTATATCCACCTCTCTCTTCTCCATCACCCTGTTGCTAGGCCACTCCATTGTCCTTTCTCACTCTCTCTACCTTGTTCTTTCCATCACACTTTCTCAGCTATTTAGTCCTTTGCATTTTCCAACCAGCTTTCCTCCCATTTCCCTTACTTATTCCCCTGTCTCTTCCTTTTTCTCATACCCACTGTTTCTCCTCCTTTACTACTTCTCCCCCTTTCTCCTTTACTGCATTCTCGTCTGGCCTGCAGCTCCCTTTTCCCACTCTTTTGACCTCTGTCTTCTTCTCTGTGTATCTCTCGCTCTCTCTCAAGCTTTCTCTTTTACTAGCTTCCTTGCAGTGGGCCTTACCTGCGACAGTGCATACACTCTTGTTTGTTTAGATCTGCCCTAAAATATTTAGCACCAAGGAAAATGTGATAATAAAGCTTCTCTAGCATAATTATTTGGTCCAAAACAGAATGCGTGTAAAACTAGTTCAAAGGGTTAAGGCAACTACTGCTTATATCTTCGCAAATCCAGAAAGTTACAGGATAGAAGACTGGTGATAAAATCGGGCTTTTGTACACCCTTGTGTCAGAGTTTAGTGTCACCGGAGGTAACATGGCTGCCACAGAGTTATGTGGGGTTCAAGATTTTGCATTTAATGTAAAATAGCTCAGTGTTGCAAAGATCCTTGTGTTACAGGCAGGTTGTATGTTATGAGCCATGGAAAGTAGCTGAGTTAGTACGGTCTCAATTTAAAAATAAAAAATCTCCATTTAACATGTGAGGCATGAATTTCAGAGCCAAGATTGTTTTTAGCTCCAACTTTCATTACTATAAAGTTGAAAAAGTGGTTTCTAAAGTATAGTAATAATCACTTATTATTTAGTGAATACATTAATGCAGTTTGTTCTATAGTCTATATAAATCATTATTATTAGTGTACATCGCATACACAGGTCTACATATCAGATTTCGACTCAGAGCCTGAGAAACCTCCAGCAAGATTACACCGCAGTAGTTTTTTTGATTCTCTACATGACCGCACGCTGTGGAGGCCAAGATAGGTGTCTCATTTCCCCTCTAAATGTTCCCTGCTATACCATCACTTCCGTGAAAAGAATTACTTCATCCTTGTTATTATAACTTTTCAACAGGTTGCACAGCAGCCACACTGCTCTACAACATAGCTTAAAAACATTGGCAAAGCCAATTGCTCCTATATTTTCTTTTCGCCCTAGCTGTCCCCTTTTCTCAGATTCGCTCCATCTCCATTTCATTTTCCTCCTTTATCTAGTATCCTTTCTGTTTTCACTTTCTTTCCTCTTTCACTCTTTTGGTAGGTAAACAACATTGTCATTTACAATGCCAATACCTCTAACTCTTACAAATGCGAGACCAATTTGCATTGCAAATGCTTGTTTTCTTCAAGAACCTTATTATCTTTTGACGACTGTCTGAAAAAGCACAGAATTATTTGAAAATTAGACACTCAGCATCACAAGAATCTATATATGAGGAGGAGTTGGTCCAAACCCTAAGGAGTGTCGCCAAAGTTTTCTACGATAAACGGAGACCATAACATGAACTGCTAAAACAAATCAGGCTTTTAAGGTCGGGTAAGGAGAAGTTCGGGCCTCCACCCTATAAACAACTCCATTTCAAGAACTGGTGGTGTCAAATGTAAAACCAAACGTGATCTCTTCTCGGATATTTTGTGAGGGTTCACTATTTCTTTAACCACATTCAATAAAACACGTTTTGGCAATGAGAATCATTCAGTCTTTTGTGGAGTGGGAAATTCTATGCCGAACTTCAAAACAAAGGCAAAAGACAGACAGCAGCAGCACAACATTCTCTATCACAAAGAATAAGTACAGGTGGCAGTAGCAGGAGGAACGTATCATGTCTCTCTCCCACATACAAGTAGCTAACTCACTAAAGGGGGAGTGAGAAGAATTGAAGGTCTGTGTTACGAGCTCTGTAAACACATATAAACATGCAAGCAGCACAAAATTCCTGGAAGTAGCAGCCATACCCCTAACGGAAATGCATTTATGCACTTGTATGGGATGAAGAATCCTCACCTAATTAGTGTGATATACTTCACCAGTAGGCCCCACATCTAACACAGTAAGCACCCTATATTATTACTGCACTGTTGTAGAGTCTCCTGGTTATAGCTTCCCACTCTGGATATGTCCCTTATGTTGGCATTTATGTTCTCCTTTATTAACCTGTCAGACCTTTATTACAATCGTGTGTGAGTGAGCTCAAAATGATTTCGACTGGTGTCTGCCTACCACAATATTAAAATACAATTGCATCGAGCAATAGACCCGGCATCTCTTTTTTTATTGACATTGTTTGCGTTTGGATACTGTTCTTACGGAATAAGGTGCCTTCCTCAAGACTAAAGGTCTTTGCCCACATCTTGTCCAATACTCTGATGCCAGCTCCTTAATTGCCAGTATTTAAATTTAGAGAGCCTATTGTCCGTAGGAAAAGACAGATCTTCCCATGATAATAAAGACTCTCCTGAAACTAATTGTCCCCAGCATCGAATACCAGCATCTATCAATGGAGTAGTCAAGGAATCTCTAGTCCATCCAGGTGATCCCGGAGCATTCCAGATGGGGGCAAAAGCACTGAGGTAGCGAATCTTCAAAGTTTTTCTAACCTTTGCCCAAGTGCCAGCAAATTCTCGTAATGTCTTTAGTCACACTCTTTTAAAAAATCTTGGATCCCCATATTTATATAAAAAAAACTTGATTCCCAATCTCAAGATCTGCAAGCATTGCCTTAAACATTACTCCTACATCCGACTCATCTGGGATACCTAGGAGAAGTTTCCCTCCAGCCAAAGACAGGGCTCTGGCATATAAAACTAGATCTGGTAGGCATAACCCCCCCTGTTCTTTTTCCTGCGCAGTTTCTTCCACAAAATTCTAATCGCTTTGGAGGCCCAAATAAAGGAGTTAAATGCAGACTGGAGAGATCTTAGGCTTTGGGATGTGGGCAAAGTAAATGAATTAGAAAATGTTCTTTGGAAAAAGACCAGGAAGAAATTGAAGTTATCGACTATCTATTTAATTATGGACCTGGAGGAAGGAGAATTCAACCTACCAACGGAGGTGTGGGGAGAGAGCTTGCCTGGCGGCCATCTCAAAGATTTATGGAAAGTATCTCTTGACACTTTGTATGCTACGGTCCAGCCTGCATATTTAAAAAGGAACCATATCTTCTGTATTCACAGGGTGTACTGGTCTCCACACAAACTTGCGAAGTTTTCGAAAGGTCTACTACCTAAATGCCCGAAGTGTCATTTTCCAGAAGCGGATGACATCCATATGTTCCTGGAGTGTCCAATGCTCCAAATCTTTTGGGCGGAGGTAATAAAGGGTATTGGAAACATGTTGGGTCTCAACATTCAGGGAAGCCGACTATTAGTGTTTTTTGGCCTGTTACCAGAATGTGAGGCGCTCCCCAGATGGATGAATAAGTTACCTTCATATTTGATCTTGTTGGCAAGAAGAGAAGTATGTAAAAAATGGACGCACTGTATTCCCCCCTCTTTTGCAGAGTGGATCATCTCTGTTAATTATACCATGAAATTAGATAGAGTTAAATTCGAGAAAAGGATTCCTACGAACAACAGGGAGAATAGGCTGCATTTCTGGAACCGATGTGAGGCTTGGCTCTCCTCTCGCTAAATAAACAATCTGGTCCAAACCGTCCAATGATTAAGCCTTTACACCCGAAATACTTTGCCTCCCTGGTTCTGAAGGACGCCTAGATATCAGAACATCTACTCAGTGAGGTTTTGTATAAAGCACCTCCAATCAGCTAACAGAGTGCTCCAGCAGGCGCCTTCGAGAGGGAGGTTACGGGAGCAATCCAGCAGCTCTGTTTCTACTCATTGGCGAATGAGGACCAATATAAAAAATTAAAAAAAGACTAAAGGTCTTGGCATCCCACGTGGCAGCAGCAGTGCAAGCTTTGCTTTCTCACAGGACATCCATAGTATGACAGTAACAAAGCAGACTGCAGCAAGGGCAATTTTCCATTCCCCACAAAACAAATTCAACAGGGCAGACTTGTACACACATTCATAGCTCACAGAACGTGTACAGTTAAGGCATGTGTGACATTTCGATATAGACATCTCTTTGGAATAGGTGCTGAAGTCACTGAGAGGAATGAATAGGAGGTGGGTGGGTAAGTGAAAATGTGAGATCTGACACCATTCTCACATAGGTGACATTCAATGTCAGAATCCTGAGAGTCCTGCTGCTGTCACTTGGAAACCTGCTGCTTGTGTTGATTCTTTCATTTTCTATGTATTGAGAAGTAAGCTTTACCTAGTATATGACTATGCTATTTGGAGCAGCCCAGCACACCTAAGTAACTGTACTCTAAAAAGGCACACAAATGCCAACCCTCTTGAAAGGTTTTGAATGCACGCACACTAGCAGGTCGTGGTGTGGGGCATGACACACCTTAAGTCTTCAACTGATGACGTAGGTAGTTTAATAAAGAAATGAAGAAAAGAGCCCTGGACACAGTGTCATGTCAAATTGTATTCAGCTAAAAAGCGACAAAAGTGTACAATACTAAAACCTATTCATATTGCTAAAAATATATATATGCTTCAAAAAATATACACAATAAAGTATAAGATCACGATTCAAACAATTCTCAAGCACTGTTCATAAGATCAAAGAATACGAAGCACAAAAAACCTTAAGCAGTACCATATCTTGCCCTAATTGCCTTCGCACAGTGGATAACGTTAACTGCTGCAGGCGGCAGCACATATATTCAAATTACTCAAATGCTGCCGGAAAACTAAGGCTATTTGTCTTACCCTGTCCAAGGGGATCACTAGAAGCAGGCCCAATAATAATGTTTCTCCCCAGGGTTGGTTTAATCATGCATGTACAGCTGCCCATAAGAATCTAAAATTAAACTTATCAATACAACCCCGTTCTAAAATTGACAGAATGTGTGTCAGGCAATCGCACAAGGAAATTCTCGTAAATAGTAAATCCCAGCAGAGAAGAAAAGTTTGGGAGGAGTTGGTGGGGGCAGCTCACTCAGGGGGATAGTGCGGCCTTTCAGAGGGTTGTACATCACCCCTTCCTGTCAGGCTACAGGCTAAAGGCCGTTGATGGAATCTCTTATACCAGTCCAGGCATGGGTTGACCACTTTTCTAAAAAATTTAACCCAGGCATAAAAGACATTTCATTAGCTAAAAGGGAACACACACTTTAAATGTGAGGATTTTACCCAATTTAGTGAAACTATTGAGGTAAAGGATGTAAGGGCTGCAATTAATTTGAGTCTTCCTGGGAAGGCTCCAGGGCCATGCAGTATGCCATTAGACTTCTATAAAGATAATATAGTCTTCTGGGCCTCACTGTTGACCAGAGTCATCAGGGCTGCTATAAAGGGGCAACTTGTACCAAAGTGGAAGGAAGCTGTGGTATTCCCCATCGTGAAAAAGAGAACAGGATCTCACCATGTTGCTATTGTCCAATCTCCCTCCTAGATAGCTCTTTCAAAATACCAAGCAAGATTTTGGCTACCAAATTAGAGAACTGTATAGAGGAGAAACAGGCCCTGTCTAGAGTGCAGTATGGCTTTCGTCTAGGGTTTATGCCAGCTCCCCCTGCAACAGTTCCCTAGTCAAACTTGCCTGAAGTCCACTTCCCTCTGCTGCCTGTCCACCTGCTGCCCTCTCTGCCTCCTCTGCTCATTTCTTGCTCTCTTTTCCCTTTTCCGCTCGTTTTTCTGTCCTCTATTTTGCTTTTTTCTGCTGGTTTTTCTGTCCTCTCTTTTGCCATTTCTGCTCATTTTTCTGCCATCTTATGTTCTGTTTTGCCTTTTCTGCTCATGTTTCTACCCTCTGTTTAACTTTTTCTGCTTATTTTACTGCTCCGTTTTGCCTTTTCTGCTTGTTTCTTCCCTCTTCCCGATGTTTCCCTCTTCCTGCCCCCAAGTGCCCTGCCCTCCCACAGAGCCTATTTAATGGAGGTCACAGCTCGATCCCTTTTAGCAGGTCTTCGTTGCAGCTTCCCTAGCGACAGTTGTCCTGTCCATCTTGATCGCAGTCTGCTACCTTCTGCTGATGTCTACCTGCTGCCCTCTGTTTGTGCCTCCTCTGCTCATTTCTTGCTCTGTATTGCCTTTTCAGCTCGTTTTTTCTGCCCTGTTTTGCCTTTTTTCTACCCTCAGTTTTGACTTTTCTGCTGGTTTTTCTGCATTCCGTTTTGCTTTTTCTGCTCGTGTTTCCTGTTGTTTCCCTCCTCCTGGCATTTCCCTCCTCCCGCCACCTGCCAGCGCCCGGCCTCCCCAGGACCTACTTAATGGAGGTTGCAGAGAAACCCCATTGAGCAGGTGCTCTTGCCGGCTCCCTCTGCAAAAGTTCTCCTGTTCAGCTTGCCCGCAGTCCGTTACCCTCCGCTCCCTGTCTACCTGCTGCCCTCAGTTTGTGCCTCCTCTACTCTTTTTTTCCTTTTCTACTCTTTTTCTGCTCTTTTTTCTGCCCTCTGTTTTTTTCCCTTTTTCTGTCCTATGTTTTGCCTTTTCGGCTTGTTTTCTGCTCTTTGTTTTGCCCTCTTCTGCTCTCTTTTGCTTCTCTGCTCATTTTTCTTCACACAGTTTTGCCTTTTCTGCTCGCTCTTCTGGCCTCTGTTTTACCTTTTCCATTCTTCTGTGTGCTGTTTTGCCTTTTCTGTTTGCTTTTCTGCCACCTGTTTTGCTCTTTCTGCTTGTTTTGTGTGCTCTGTTTGGCCTTTTTTCCTTGCTTTTTTTGCCATCTGTTTTGCATTCTTCTGCTCTGTTTTGCTTTGTCTGCTAATTTTTCTGCCCTCTGTTTTGCCTTTTCTGCATAATTTTCTGCCTTCTTTTTTACCTTTTCTGCTCACTCATTTGTGTGCTCTCTCTTTTGCCTTTTTCTCCTCATTTCTTCCCTCTTCCCACCGTTTCCTCATGACTTGGCTTTTTAACAGAGACCTCACACTCCAGCGCCCAGATAACCCCAGACGTGACAGTGCTGCGTTCTACAAATGATGATTGATTGATTGAGGGTTGGGCCCTGTGGGACAGTGCTTCAACCTCCAATTAATAATCAGTAAGTATGTCAAGATCAGGAGAGGTTCGATTCATATAGCATTTCTGGACCTCTCCTGTGCCTTTGACGTGGTCAACAGAGTGAAGCTTTAGGCCATTTTGGAGGGGATGGGGATTGAGCAGGCCTTGATCGATCTTCTTTGACGGATACATTGGGACACTGCTGATAGGATTAGAAATGGTGCTGAGAGTGCACTTTCACCCATTGTGTAATGGCTCCTTTGCTTTTTCTCTTATGCATAGATGGATTAGAACAATATTTGTGCAATAAAGGAAGATGTGCCGCATATGAAATCATACGTAATACCAGTTTGAATTTTCACGGAATATGCGGTTTTAATCGCGAGAACAGCAAATTGTCTATAACTCCTTCCCGATGCTTTCTACACCTTCATGGGCGAGTTAGACCTTTAAATCAATCTGAGTAAATTATTCACCTTGAGAATTGGCCCAAAAAACACGAAAACCAGGACATCTCATTTAGGAGGGGTGGCAATTTCTGAAGTGACAACTTTTACATATTTAGATTTTCCCCTTGATTCGAATTTAAATTGGAACAGTAACACCAGGGCAATACAGTGTCAGAGGGCCATAGAGTCGGTCTTTAGCTTTGCAAGAAGATTGTGTCACAAACCTGTGAAAGTGTTAGTGAATATTTACAAAAGCAAGTGTGTTTTATTAGCAATCTACGGAGAAGGTGTCTGGGGGTATAAGGAGCTAAGCAGTTGCAGCAGGCTGAAAACAAATTTTCGTGTAGACGTCTGGCTGACCCTCAATCTACACCCTCCTTTGTGTGGTATTCTGAGGTGGGCTGGATAGGATTAAAACGGGCCCTTTAGTTCTTTGGTTAAGAATCTCGGGGAATCCAGCAGCCGGCTTCACAAGGAAAAAGTTGGCAGATTATCTTTCTTTAGACAGTGCTATGGAGATCTCCTGGATAAATTATGTTAAAAGCGTCTTTGCTGATTTGATCTTGTCAGAATGTTTCCTTAATCCAGAGGATATACGGGCATGAACAAAGAAACAGGGGACGGCCCTGTTTATGATGAGGAAAGCCAGGTTTGATTGGGAGGACTTTGAGAAATTACATTATAGCATCAACTACTTTCTAAGTAAACAGTCCCAGGGATGTGAGTTTTATTTGGGAAGTGTTTTTAATACTGAATATAGGTTTTTATCCCACTAGATTTCGTTTTAATACTGCTCACCTCTTAGTGGCATTTGCAAAACAGGTTGTTTGGAAATTCCTGCTTCTAAATGGTCCCTGTGGTAACGCCCCTGCACAAAGCACTATGTACATTATGCTTATCTGTCAGCTATATTCTTCTGCAAGGAATTTCTTTTTTATACCAATTTTGCGTGCAACTAGTATTAGACAATACAAAGTGGCCTTAGTTTTCTGCGGAGCAGTTGAGTAGTCTGAATATATGTGCTGCAGTGGTTAACTTTATCCGCTGTGTGAAGGCGATTAGGGCAAGATATGGTACTTTATAAGATTTTTTTGTGCTTCGTATTCTTTGATCTTATGAACAGTGTTTGAGAATTGTTTGAATCGTGATCTTATTTATTGTGTATATTTTGTTTCAAGCCATATGTGTACTTTTAGCAATATGAATTGTTTTTAGTATTCCACAGTTTTATGGCTTTTTAGCGGAATTAAGGGCCAGATGTAGGAAGCCCAATACCGGTCGGTAACGGCCGAAAATCGGCATTTTCGTCCGTTACCGACCGGTATTGAGCTTTTGGGATGTAGGAGACCGAAAATAGCCCGAATCGGTAAATTTACCGAATCGGAAAAGTTACCGAATCGGAAATTTTACCGAATCGGTAATTTTACCGATTCGCAACGGTTTGCGATTCGGTAAATTACCGAATCGGTAAATTTACCGAATCGGTAACTTTTCCGATTCGTAAAAAAACGAATCGGTAAATAAGAAGTGGTAAAAATGGAAATTGAGATGTAGGGAAGCTCTTAAATACCGAATTTGCTTCAAATTCGGTATTTAAGAGTCGGTATTTACCATGGATTGGATTCAGGTGGTAACCAGGTGCAACCTATAAAAAAGGACCCAAAATGCAATTCTGTTTGCACAATGGCGGCATTTTATGTCATTGCAAGACGGCTACGGCTACAGGAGGAAGGAGAGAGGGAATGGCAGAGAGAGGAGCAGGTCTACAGGCAGAGGGTCACCTTGTTCATGCTCACAGAGGCAGAGATACTGCAGAGGTACAGGTTGGCCCCAGACACCATCTTGGAGCTCATCAGGGACTTCCAACCACTGTTGCAGCACACTACCCCAAGGGCACATGCAATTCCACCCCACGTGCAGGTGCTGTGCAGCCTCCACCTGCTTGCGTCTGGGAGCTACCAGAGCGTGGTTGCTGCGGTAGGTGAGGTGACACAGAGCAGCCTGTCAAGGTTTTTCCACAAATTCCTTGACGCCATGTTACACAGGATGGAGCATTACATTTATTTTCCTGCTACCCATGCTGAACTGGTGCAAACAAAATCTGACTTTTACCAGATGGCTCGATTTCCAAATATTATTGGCTGCATAGATGGCACACACATTCCCATTTGTCCCCCTGCTGACACAGATTTTATCTACAGGAATAGGAAAGTCAACCCACACCATCAATGTGCAGGTAATTTGCAATGCAAAGTGCACCATCACTGACATTGTGGCAAAATTCCCTGGGAGTACCCATGACTCCTATATTTTTCAAAACAGCGGCATCTATGCACGGCTGACTGCAGGGGAATTTGGTGAAGGATACCTCCTAGGTAAGACACAGTGTCTGACCCCCATAATACCTATTGCAGTAAGAAGTAAATGTATGCATGTGACTAATGTATTACCTTTTCCTTTTAGGAGACAGTGCATATGCCCTCCGCTCTTTTATACTCACCCTCTACCTCAACCCCTCAACACCCAGCCAAAGGAGATATAACGGGGCCCACAAAAGCACACGGAATGTTGTTGAAAGGACCTTTGGTATCTGGAAAAGCAGATTCAGATGCTTGCACAAGAGTGGAGGTGCAAGGCAGTATACCCCCATCACCTGCTGTAAGATAATTGCTGCCTGTGCCATGTTGCACAACCTTGCTGTTAAGAAGGGTACTGAGGTGGAGTTGTATGACTACGAGGATCATGACGACGACATTGCTGTGCCTGACACACCACCTGCTGGAGTGACAACACCAAGTGATGGCAGATACAGACGTGAGGAGATTACACGCAACTATTTCTGAGTAAGTAATGAGACACAGACAGGTTGTGAATGAGAAGAACGTCATTTAATGTTGCCACAACGTTCATGCACTGAAGTGCAACAAATTAAAGAAAAGAAAGGTGGGGACTACATGTCCTGGGTTACATCACCCACACCGGCAAAGTCATTTGCGCCCACGCTTCCCAGAGCCACTGGGATGTTGCTCACTGCTTTCCTCATGGCCTGCAGGCTCAGCTGGGCGCCTGCTGCTCCTACGTGGCTGAACCACAGCGCTTGCCAAGCTGCTGCGGCTACTGCTGTCATCTCCCTCAGCCACATCCAGGGCAGGATCCAGTGCAGTGTGTGATATTATCATTGCCTCGAGGGCACTGGTGATCCTGGCCATGCCCCTGGTGACCTCGGCCGTGTTCTGAGTGAGGCTTTCCTGCATGTTAATGCCTCTACGGCATAGCTGTGATGCGGCGGTGGCCAGACGACTCATGGCCCTATTGTTTACACGGGCGTCCCTGCGCCTTGTGTGCTCCAGGCTGTCCAGTTTTGAGCACAGCTGGGTTATTGAAGTGCTCATTTGCTGAATTCCTGCAGCTAGGTCAGCATTGGTTTTTGATATCTCCCTGTTGCTTTCTACCATGTCTCTGATGCCCTTCCCCATTTCTCCAATTTGTTGGTTTAGGACACGAAATTGGCGGTGGCAGGCCTGTATTGATTTCCCCTGCATGCGTTGGATGCGCACCATGCTCCCCTCCAGCCCACGGAACACAGTGCCATCTCCAGGAACACCTGCACTGCTGGGCCTGCGTTGCCGTCTGCGCGAGGTGAAAGACTCTGTGGTGGGCTGCAGTGCAGCAGGACTCTCAGGTGCAGTGGCTTGGGCCTGTCCCTCTGCTGCCTCCATCACTGGCAGTGGGGCCACGACTCGCCTCCTGGCTGGTGAGGTTGCAGGTGCAGGCTGTAACAATGATGGGGAGGTCTCAGGAGAGAAAAGCAATGAAGGGCATTGTGAGAGGTGTGGGGAGTGGGAAAACTCGGGTGTCTGGACTGTCTCCTCTTCCTGGGAGATGGCAGTTGTGTGTTCTTCCTCCTGCGAGGCATGGACATGGCTTGGCCCTGCCTCGTCACTCTGCTCCCTCGCTGGTGCAGTCCCTGCTGTAGCTGTGGCTTGACTGGCTGATGTTGCCCCTAGGTATAAATAAGCGTATGTCAACTGAGTGCTACTGTGTCACAGTCACTAAAATAAATGCTTTACACATTTTACTGTCATTATTCAGCATTACTTTCAATGCCTTGCTGATGTCTGTGCAGTTACACATGGTCTTATATTAGCTGACTACATTTTCCATAATGCATTGCTCCTGTATAGTGCTAGCAGTACTGGACTGAGGTTGGCCTGTGCACAAAGGGTTAAGGGAAGCAGGTTGGTATGGGGTGTCATGCTGCGCATGCGTCTTACCTTTTCCTTTGGCTCTGGCTGAGCTATCCACATCTCCCAGTCCCACAACACTGTCTGGCTCGATGGTTGACGCCACCAACTCCTCCAGGTCAGTCAGGGGGGGCTGGGTTCCTGCCTCCACCGGTGATACCAGCCTGCTTATGTAGCTCTGCCATCTTTTTCTTGGTGAGGCTCCTGATGTCGTAGAAGCGTTTCTTGAGGTCATCAATGCTCCTGCTTGTAACTCCCACAGCATTGACCCTTTCTCCAATATCAAGCCACAGCTTGCGTTTTGCTGACTCTGCTACAGTGAGGGAGGGCCTGCCAAACAGTTGTTTGTGGACTCTCACCACCTCCTCCACTAGTACTTGCAGCTCCATGCTGCTGAACTTTACTTTCCTTTTCCTCTCAGCCTTCTGAATCTCACTGCTGCTAGCCATTTTCACTGAGGTAAACTCCCAAAAATCACTCCCTGCTGCTCTGTGTCTCTGCTCAGCTCTGACTGCCTCTCCATAACCTTCTAATGAGTTGCAGCTGCCTGGGTAGCCACTTCCTGGTAGGGAGGGGGAGGGTGGCAGCACCTGATTGGCTGTTTTCATTAGTTTCACTTTTGCTTGCTTCACGATTCGGAATTTACCGATTCGGTATTTACCGATTCGGTATTTACCGATTCGGTATTTTCAATGCATTCCTATGGGCCTTTAGGCCCATAGGGATGAATGGGAAATACCGATTCGGTAAATACCGATTCAGGAAATACTGATTCGGTAAATTCCGAAAGTCCGATACCGAATTTTACCGATTTGGTAAAAAATACCGATTTTTTACCTACATCTCATTTCCCGAATTTTGAATACCGAATCGGTAAAATTCGGTATTTAAGAATCGGTAAAATCTGATTACCTACATCTGGCCCAAAGTTCGATATGACTGACTGGGCCCAGGACAAAAAACAGGACCTCCAGTAGCTGACTAGCACCTGCCTTATGCAGAAGGGCTAGGTGTGCTCCAGAACCCCCAGCCGCACTCCATCACAACAAGACAATAAGTATTGATTTCTTTCATATAGCATACTCTAGACATCTCTCTTTTACTTATAATAAAATAACACTATTTAAATCATTGATAAAGTTAAGTTATGTCAAAGTCAGCATACTTAGTTGGTAACTGAACAAAATGGTGACAACAGCTCATTTTCTCAATTCTGGTGGTGTTCCCACCAACATCTGCTCAGAGTTTATGGTCTTGTGGCAAGGCTATGTTTTTAAAGATTCACATGATGAGCTTGATAAAGAAGAGGAAGAAGGTAACTCATGTGAAGCCTTGGAATTTTGAAAATCATTACTACAAGCATTCTCATATACATTGCAATTTAGAAAATTATCAAAAAAGATAGTTTTTCTTGTTCTGATTGTCTCGTCCTAGTGGATATTCTATGGAGTATCAACATAGGTTAATCCTTGCTTGTTCTCATTGTTAAATAAAAACATTTAATTATTTCTACTTGTTCACTAGAAAAAGGTACTACACTGCTGCATCGCCCCTATTACACCATCCTTTCCTTTGCAAAAGCACAGATTCTTTCGTAACTCCGACTACCTCTGATGGCACTGTGAACTTTGACTCATCTTTAGGATTTCTATGTTTTTTTTTAATAAGTTCCCGAACTCCATCAGTTCTAGAGTTTTCACTCCTCTTTTGAAATCAACATAAATGTACTCCTTCCAGTGGCGTCTGGCACCGATTGGGGGTGGGGAGGAGTGGGGGTGAAGGTTGAGGACGTGTAAAAAATAGAATAAAACTTACCTGCTTGCCGCGCCGCTCATCCGCATCCTTCGTCATCTCTCCTGGCCAAAACAGGAAGGAGGAACCACTGGGCTCCCCATAGCCAAACACAGTGCTGCAATTCAGCGTTGTCATTGGCTCCCATAAGCCTGAGTCTGAACTGAGGTGGCAAAATGAGCTAAAGAATGAGGGTGGATTCAACCCAGATATGTGACATGGGGTGAGTGTCTGAAAAGCTTGGTCACTTTGCCACTGGATTCAAGCTAGCATGGCTGATGAAGGGTGCTACCCCGAAACCGGTACCAGGATGCTTGTGTCCGGTTCAGGGAAGACCAGGCTTGGCAGTTTGGGCTGGACTGTTCCCATGAGGCACAGGATCAAGACTGATTTGCATATAGATGGGTCTGAACTGAGGTGGCGAAGTGAGCTAAAGAGCGAAAATGGAATCAACCCAAATCTGTGACTGAGGGTGAGTGTCTAAAAAGTTTCAGCGCTCCGTCCATCATCTCCTTGTGTTTTCTTTGTTCAACCTAAGTTGGCAGGGTTTGCTTTATTCGCCCTAAGTTGGCAGGGTATGCCAGACATGGATCCCTTGCTCACTTTGCCAATGGATTCAATGGATTCAAGCTAGCCTGGCTGATGTGGGGTGTTACCCCGAAACCGCTCCCAGGATGCTTGTTTCCAGTTCAGGGAAGACCTGGCTTGGCAGTTCGGGCTGGACTATTTCCATAAGGCACAGGGTCAAGACTGATTTGCATATAGCTGGGTCTGAACTGAGGTGGCGAAGTGAACTAAATAACGACAATGGAATCAACCCAGATCTGTGACTGAGGGTGAGTGTCTGAAAAGTTTCAGCCCTCCTTCCATCGTCTGCTTGTGTTTGGTTTGTTCACCCTATGTTGGCAGGGTATGCCCAAACGTGGGTCCATTGCTCACTTTGCCACTGGATTCAAGCTAGACTGGCTGATGAGGGGTGTTACCCCGAAACCGGTCCCAGGATGCTTGTTTCCGGTTCAGGAAAGACCTGGCTTGGCAGTTCAGAGCCAATACTGATTTGCATTTGGCTGGGTCTAAACTGAGGTGGCAAGGTGAACTAAAGAACGACAATAGAATCAACCAAGGTCTGTGACTGGGAGTGAGTGTGTGAAAAGTTTCAGCGCTCCATCCATCGTCTCCTTGTGTGTGGCCTTTGTTAACCCTAGACATCTAGCCACACGAGACTGGGGCAAAGTCGAAAATGATGGCTGACCACGATGGAGCATAGTTCAAATGCATAAAGTTGATTTGGCCTGGTCTCTTACCCTCAGACTAAGAAGAATTTTTCAAGAAAAATGTCTGAGAAGGCAAAGTTCAGCAGGGCAAGGCAGCTGCCAGCGTCCGATACTCCTGTGAGGAGCCACTGAACAGGATTTGCTGCTGTTTAGAATGTAGGGGAACTACAGCGAAGTCAGGCTGACTGGTGATACACCTTAGATGGATTGGTGAGCGGGTAGGCACCTGTATTCTTTCGGTTCTCAGAGCACTTTTTAGCAGAAAATTTTTTAAGTCTCAAGTTTTGGATTCAGGCTATCTGGGCATCCTCAGCACCACTTCCAAGGGTCCAGAACTGGAGGGGCACCACTTGGAGGATCATTACTCACTCAGACTGGGTCCAGATGCAGATTCAAGATGGTTGGAGTCTTTTCTGTACCTGAAGTTGTGATCAGGTGGTCAGTCAACTAGCCTTTGGAGTCACTCTGGAAGTCTTGGGTTCAAGTGTGAAAGCAGGTCTGAAGCTGTAGGGTAGTCCTCTTGATGCAGCAGGACAGTCCTCTGAAGTACACAGCAGGCCTCAGGCAGCAGGAAAGTCCTTAGCGAGTCGTTCTGAAGGTCTGAAGGGTGGATCTAAGTGTCCTGTTTTTACACCTGCTGTCAGCTTTGAAGTAGAAGACATTTCTAGAGTTTTCCCCACAGACATTTTTAGAATTTCCTGCGCCTCCCTACCATGCTCCCAGTCTGTTTTCTGTGACAGTAGCGGTATGAAGCCCTTTGTGTGTGAGCTGAGGCAGTGTCTTTGAATTGCAAGTATGGCTGTGCACAGCTCTGCTCTCTCCCCATCCTGCCTTGGATGGTCTATCCTGCCAACAGAGTGTCCCTCTCATGTGTGAATGTCTGGGAGGAATACACAAAGGCCAACAGCCAACTATACTTTGTGATGTTATCCAGGAAACAGGCTGCAGGCACCTAACTTTCTGAGGTACGTTTAAAAACTCAGTGACATTTCCTTGTTAGAAAAGAAGTGTTTTTTATTTTGAAGGCTTATGTAGTTCGCTCTTGCCTTTTGACAGTATCATATCATTTGGAACCTTGCCCAAGGCTGTTACAAAGGTCAGGAATTTAGGAGTAGTGTTTGATGACCATCTCAACTTCTCCGCGCATGCTAATCAGACAGCAGTATCAGCTTTCTACAATACTCATCAAAAAAATTCTTCCGTTTTTACCTGACAGTGCAGGCAAAACCTTGGTTAGTACGCTTGTACTATCTTCACTCGACTATTGCAATGGCATTCTGGCCAATGCTCAAATTTGGGTTATCAATAAAATGCAATTAGTGCAAAATGCCGCGGCCAGACTACTATCAAAACCCCCCAAATTCAAATCTATTGCTCATACCATCCGCAAGTATCACTGGCTACCCATAAAAAAGCGGATAGAATTCAAAACACTCTGTCTGGTATTCAAAGCATTGCATCACTGTGGTCACCAGTTTCTGAGAAACCAGCTTAAACCATATCTTCCAACTAGGCAACTAAGATCAGTGACTTTGCACCAATTAACTGTGCCCCGTACTAAGACTCTTCCCTGGGGTGACAGACGGTTTTCAGTTACAGCGGCCAGACTGTGGAATTCACTCCCGCTCTCAATTAGATTAAATCACTCCCTTTACTCGTTTCGTAAAGGTTTAAAGACATGGTTATTCACACAGTAAACTAGTCTGGAATCACATTGCAAGCGACATGAGTTGAGTTTTCAGCGCCAAGACGCCCCCGGGCATACGTTCGTGCTTTATAAATCTCAAAAATAAATAAATAAATATCCAGACAAAAAGCACGGACACGAATAAAAGAGGCTCCTCCTCTTACATCATATTAGAACATCTAAGGTAGGAGACATTTTTGCCAATGGAGGGTCCCCTCCCTGGATTATGATCCTCTCTCTCTTTTTGTAAATAATTGTATATATGTAGAAACCTTTCTTTTTTCTTCTCTTTAATTCTAGAAATCATAGAGCCCTGGTCCTGAGCAGAACCTATAATGTTTATGGTTCGAAATGCGAGACTATTAGTTTTGGGTTTTCATGTTCAAACCACGCTTATATGGAGGACGACTAAGGACTTCCTATGAAAAGCAACCATTTTTCTTTCATTTTCCATATTTGGTGACTTTGGAACCCATCATTGACACCAAGAGCATTAAGAGGGGTCGCTCGAGTTCATAACTTATGACTGGTTGAGCACTGATTGGTGCTACTTTTGATTAGTGTCATTTTGTTTATTAATGTGTGATTTATTGTGGGATATGGAAAAAGTTTGTATAGGTTTGCGATTCTTTTTGTTATCCCTCACTGTTCTTAAATAGTGAGTAATGTTATGTCAGAATGATAAAATGTTATGATTGATTTACAGGTCATGTTTATTAAATAGACACATCTTGTGAGAGAAGTAAAAAAACTGAAAGAAACACAACCACAAACTGTTTTATTTTTTGACTCTATATAGAGGTCCATGGTGGTTGGCGATAAGGGCTCAACCCCCTACTGTTCTTTTTCAGCTTTCAGAAAGTGCCATTTTCAGAATAGTGACTTAAAATACGACTTTACCATTGTCGAGGATTTTAAATTACAATACCCTAGACACCAAGCATGATGTTTCTACCTGCTTCCAATCAAACGTTGGCAAGTCTTAAATGTAATAAGGTAACTGTTGTGAAGTGGTATTGACAGACAGAGGAGGAGCTTTGTAGTCTGCTTTAATGATCATACAACTCTCCGGAAAACAATGACATCTGTCAACGTTCTAAGTCAAGCTGCAGTGGACTAAACCAAGCCAAGGAGAAATGGAGGGGTGAGTGGCATGTACCATTTAACAGTGAGATTACATCAGTTACCCAATGTTATCTTATGTGAGAGTAGACCTCACATAAGGGAAAAAACAAGTTTGTGAGTTTTTTGCTACCAGGACATGATAAACTTAAAAGTACATGACCAATTTTTCTAGTTACAAAGCACCCCACGCTATGTGCTGTCTAGGGTTACCTTAGAGGTGACTTATATATAATTGTTAGACCTAGCTTCGTTTGTAGTGGTTTCCCATGGCTTTTTGCCTTTTGACCCCAGGATTTTGACTGTGTGCTGAACATCATTTTTCTTGGCTTTAGGAGACTGTGCACTTTTTCACGGCTGACCGGTGCTAAACTGCATGTGCTCTGTGTCTAAAATTTAATGCCATTTGGTTTCTCCATGATTGCAATATTTGATTTATTGATAAGTCCGTAGACAAGTGCACTACATGTGTCCAGGGCCTGTAAATCAAATGCTACTAGTGGGCCTGTATCATTGACTGAGCCACTCACATGAGTAGCCCTTCAAACATGTCTCAGGACTGCCACTGCTGAGTCTGTGTGTGCAGTTTTAAACTGCCATTTTGACCTGGCAATTTCATCTACTTGCCAGGCCCAAACCATCCCTTATATTACATCTAAGTCACCACTAAGCTAGGCCCTAGGTGGCCCACTGGGTAGGATGCAGTGTGTTTAAAGGTTCGCGTTTTCACCACACGCCGCTGCGAGTGGGGGTAGGTTTCTATCGGCACTGTCCCGCTGTGGCTAAGGTCAACCCCTCTAGCACACGCCCCACTGGAACCAGCCACGCAGATAGAGACAGCCTTGAGATTGGTCCGACGGTGTGACAGTACTTTTTTGGCTGAACTCCGGGCATTGACCTAACAAGGTTGTATTAACCGTACTCTTGAGGTCCCCCCAAGGGCACTTTTTAAGTATATGAGCACTATTTTTGGTCCTGAAGAATTGCCCCCTGTGGGCATGAAACATGTTGACCATGTTGGAGGGTTGAAATGAGGCCATACTAATGGTTACCTTGGTCCTCTATACCCCTCTTTTTACTTTTTAACAAAGTAGCTAGCCACACCATTAAAGTTTTCTTAGTGGACTACCTAACTTATTTTAACCCACATTCCGCTCACTACTTCACTTATTTTTTATTTTTTGTACCTCACAAACCAAAATATCACGGCAAGGAACAAAAGAACTCTGACAGAGAGTAACACATAGTGTTACCCGTCAGGCATTGCAGCGCCGGCTTGACGCAGGAGCAGGAAGCCGATGATGCAAACAACATCACAAAGGGCTGAATGAAACATGTCATCCAGCCTTGCAGTTGTATGAGGTTTCTTAGTTCCGAAAAGGGACCCTTTGGCTCCTTCCTCTCCACCACCTTCACTGAGAGCGAGACTCCTTTATAGACCTTTACTAGGGGAACTCTGTACAATCCCTTGTGTTACATGTTTAAAAGGGAGGACATGCACTTTTCAGTTTTACATGTCCTGGAAGTGAAAAACTGCTAAATTCGTTTTTCATTGGAGCAAGGTCTATCTCTCCCATAGGTTAGCATTAGATCTGCCTTGTAACACTTTACAAGTGTAACTTCCAATTGGGAAAAGATAGGAAGAATAAGTTTGGTTTTTCTGGGCTTACAATTTAAAAACAGATATTTTAGTGAAGTTGTTTTTTAATTGCAGGTCTGAAAATGCCACTTTTAGAAAATGTGTATTTTCTTACTGTAACCATTCGGTGCCTCTGCCTGGGTTTGCTGACAGTTGGGCTTTGTGCATTCCCTCTAGTCACTCACACACAAAGGGAGCTGAGGTGTGCCCTGCATATCCTGATGGCCCATCACCAGACTGATGGGTCTTCCAGAACTAGAGTGAGAGGGAGAAGCTGACATTTGCACCAGAATATGGTTGTGCCTGTCCCCACACAAAGAGTTGCATCACTCTGTAGTGTGTCTCGAGCCAGGGCAGGGTCTTGTGCACTACAAAGACATTTCTTTCAAGTATCCCTACTTCAAAGGCTGAAATGGGTATAAGTACTGAACCTCTGACACCATATACTCAGAACACTTCTGGGACTGAGGACATTCTACCAGGAAGAAGAGCTGGTGTGCTGCTAGGAGGGACTGCCACTTTGCTTCTTGCTTTGCTGTGTTGGCCTGCTGCGTCTTGCCTGGGTGTCAGAGGATTGGAATTGACTCTCTTCATCCTGCATCTCTAAAGGTTCTCCAAGAGCAAGCCTCCTGGTTTTATTTCAGGGATATCAAAGACTTCACCTGCATCTTGCTATGACCACCTGAACTCCTCTGCTGTGAGTCCTGCTCTGTCAAATGGTTCCAAATCCAGTGCTGTGCCCTTGGAAGTGAGTGTTTGGCACTGCAACCGAAAGAACCCAATGCATCGACAACGTAGCGTTGATCGGAACTGATGCATTTTTCTGCGATATTGCTGCATCGCTGTTGCTTGCACCAAAGCCGTGGACACCGCTCACCGACTGTGCGATGCAACGACCTTAACTTACATTGTAGCCCTGACTTTGCTGATGCAGCACCTCCAAATCACTGCTGCTGCCTCAGTCTCAGACACCGCATCGCCGACGTCTGCGATGCACTATACCCAACGCATTCCTGTCCCTGCTTGGCTTTGTGCCAACGCATCGCCTACAGCCCAGTGGTTCATCATTGACGCCTCGGCCAGATGCCCAACGCTCTTGACATTGACGCATCAACAACGTTGCCCGACTTCAGAAAAACCACATTGCCTGCGACAGCAACACATTCCCTCCTATGTTCAACACATTGCTGGGTGATTTAAACATCCATCTTGATGAGGCTGAGGACCCTAACGCGCTATGGCTGAAAGACCTAGTCAGTGTCCTAGGACTCACAATACTGACAAACGAGCCCACACTTAAAGCGGGCCATACTTTAGATTGTATCTGTACCAATACTAAATCTATGAAAGTAGACTCCCCTCGTATTCTGACCTGGACCGACCATCTGCTGGTCCCTTTTAACCTAACCCTGGAAAGGAAAGGGACCAAAACGGACCAGCAGAAAATTGAAATCCATACAAAGAAAGACTGGATGAAGATTCGGGATACCCCTAACCTGAATCAAATTGCCAAGGATAGTAAACCCCCCTTAACTGGAAATACGGAAATAGATTATACCAATTTTTGTACCTGGATCACTGGACTCTGCGGGACTGAGGACTCCAGTAAAGTTAGTAAGAAGCGGAATAAAAAGTCCGCCCCCTGGTTCTCCCTCCCTCTAAAGGAAAAACAAAAAGAAGTCAGAACCCTGGAAAGAATATGGCGTTGTACATATGGAATAGAGGAACTAGCCATCTATAAAACATCGAGGAAACATTACCATGCAATGATTAAAATTGCAAAAAAAAACTATTTTCTTGAGGCCATAAACTCGTCAAATAACAAACAAAAAGATATTTTCAAAATAGTTGACGACTTCATGAATCCTAGGATTCTCAGACAGGAGATCCCTCCCTCGCTCCCACTATGTAACTCAATCGCCAACTACTTCGAACAGAAAATATCTGGTCTTACCAAGGATTTCCCAGACCCTCCATCAACCCCCCCCCCCCCGCAGAAACCCCTACACCTCTCAATGACAAGATCCAGTTTAATACATTCACCCATATTGGCCTGGAAGAAACCCGTCATGCCATCCTATCCAGCAAATCCGGCTCCCCATTTGACCCTTACCCCCCTTTACTGTTACACGCTCTAGTGGACACAGTAAACCCTAGCATAAATGCTATTATAAATTCTTCCTTGTCTACCGCAGCCATTCCACCAGAATGGAAACTGGCCGCTGTTAAACCTCTGCAGAAGAAAGCCCTAACTGACCCCACCACACTCTCAAACCTCCGGCCTATTTCACTGCTCCCTATTCTCTTTAAACTTACGGAAGCAGCAGTAAATAAGCAGTTAACCAGATTTCTGGAGGAAAATGATATCCTGCATCCCAACCAGGCAGGTTTCAGGGCGAAACATTCCACGGAGTCAGCATTACTACATACGGTAGAAACCCTGAAGACAGCCATGGACCAAGGGAAAAAGGCTGTCCTGGTTCTGCTCGATCTATCGGCGGCCTTTGATACGATCTCACACTCCATATTAATTGGCCGCCTAGCAGAATCAGGAATATCAGGAGCTTTTCTTGATTGGCTAAAAAACTTTCTTAGCCACAGGAAACAGGTTACGGTACTAGGGAAGTACCATTCAGAGGAAAAAGCATTAAATACAGGAGTACCTCAGGGCTCTAGCCTAAGCCCAGTACTATTTAACCTGTATATGACCCCCCTGATAGAACTCATCACCTCCTTCCACATCAGCACTATATCTTATGCTGATGATACCCAGCTCATCCTTGTGTTAGACAACAACACAACCAAGGTAGAGGAAAATCTGAGAGATTGCCTGACGGCAACATTCGACTGGATGAGAAAACACCACCTTAAATGTAATTCGGGCAAGACTGAAATTCTACCATTCGGTCAACAAAACCTTTTCTGCCCCAAATCATGGTGGCCACAGGATGCAGAAATTCCCCCTAACACCATCACTACGGCCCGTAATCTCGGGATTACGTTCGACGAGGCCTTGTCATTTAGACAACAAGCAGGTGCTGTGGCAGGGTCCTGCTTTAATATAATCAAAGGCCTCAGAAGATTCTTCGACCTCCTCCCACTGACAGCAAGAAAGACTGTGGCGGTGGCGCTAATTACATCTCGCCTGGACTACTGTAACAGTCTCTATGCAGGCTCCAGTAAAGCAGTACTGCATAGACTGCAGATGGTCCAAAATGCCACCGCCCGCCTCGTGCTGGGATGGCCCAGGAAATCGTCTGCATCTGCAGCTCTTAAGACCTTACATTGGCTGCCCATCCACAAAAGGATACTATTTAAAATCTTGGTAATCACCTTTAGAGCCTACTACCAGCTGGGCCCCACCTACCTGTCAAATAGGTTTGGCAGATATGCACCCGCCCGATCACTCAGATCCTCCAACCTGAACTTGCTGGTTATTCCCAAATCTAGACTAGCCACGAAAGGAGGCAAAAACCTCGGAGTGCTAGGCGCTAGGGCCTGGAACAAACTACCTCTGCAATTACGCCAGATCCCGACAGAGAACCTTTTCAGAAAAGCTCTAAAAACATGGATTTTTAATCTCACTGACTCAGCATGTCTGGCCCTGATCTAAACCATCCTCCTAGATATCGCCATTCTATGACACTGGCGCACGACTAATTCTTTGGCCATACACCTTTCTGGACACAACGGTCAGCGCCAAGATGCTCCGTGGAGTGTAAGCTGCGCTTTATAAAAATAAAATTACATTACATTACATTACATTGTCCCCAAGCATTGATGCATTCAATGTACTGTCAATGGGTCTGCGTGACTTCTGTATCCAGCGCGTGCTCCATCACGGTCAGACTGAACTTTTGGATTTGCCCTGGTCGAGCGTGACCAGATAGCCACAGTTGGAATTATTATTTTATAAGAAGTGCATTTTGATTTAATTTTGCAAAATTGATATCTTAACTTGTATATGTTGAATTTGTATTGTTTTGGTCTTGTTTTACTCAGATAAATATTGGCTATTTTTCTGGTGTGGAGTACTTTTGTGGTGTTTTCACTGTGTTACTATGTGTGTGTGTGTGCACAAATACTTTACACATTGCCTCTTTAGTTTAGCCTGAGCACAGGTAAACTTTTAGTATATACTACACGTACCCTGACTAGGATTATGGTTCATGCGTGGACAGGGTGCATACCTCTGCCAACCAGAAACCTAATTTCTAACAGTAATAAAAAGGATGTTTACAGCTTGGCAAGGGGGTTATTTTGCCAAGTCGACTCGCCAGTTTAAAACTGCTTCCAGACTGGAATGGCAGGCCTGAGACATACCTACAGGGGCTACTTAAGTGGGTGGCACTGCAGGAACACTAGTAGCATTCAGATTACAAGCCCGGATTATATGGTATACCATTTTACTATGGACTTATAAGCACGCTAAATATACCAAACAGGCGTAAGTCCATAATACCATGTTTTAGGGAGTGAGCACAAGCACAGAGTCCAAAGGACCATCACAATCAAATTCAGCAAAAACAATAGGGAAGTAGGCTCACATTTTAGGGGATGACCACTCTAAGGCTGACTGGTCTAACAGTGGGAGTGCTGCTTCTACTGTCCAAAAAACAACTGGCTTGCTGCTGGATGAGGACCCCCCACTCCTAAGGTCTCGAAATAGCTGAGAGATGCTGTCTTCTCCAGAGAGTAGGCTGAGAACTGTGCGGAGCTACAACTTACCCCAGCCCGCCTACAAGGGATTTTGGAGCCCTTCAAGTTATACCTCGCTTCGAAAAACTGACAATGACAACAGCCCATAATGTCACCCGTTAGCACTACTGTAGCTAACAAGTGGCTATTGATACTTACACCTATTACAGGACCACTTAGACCACTGTTTAATGTTCAAATATACTACTGTTCCATCCTGGCCCCTAGATGGGGATAACCGAATGTTGCTCCCTTAGTAATGTTTTGAACAGATAAGACATGGAGCCTATGATGTATGCCTTCATGTGTGTTGGCTGTAATATTTAATAGTGAAACTAATAAATAGTTTAAAAATAAACCAAACCAAGTTTTGCCAAATATTTCTATCCCAACAAATTACAACTCTTCACACCTGTGTATACATTTGTTTGGATTTCCCTTTCTAAGCATTCTACGGAACTAATGAAAACCCCCAATATTTCTATGTCTTGTCCCCAAATGCTTTGGGGTTGATATCCATGCTTTTGAAATTTCTCTTTTTGGCCATTACTTGTAGAGAGGGTGTTATCCGAAACGATAGTGATTGGTACTGTGCAGTCCACCATCACACTTAGATACACGTCACCTATGCTTATTTCACATAGAGGCCCTTTTGTTTTCCTTCCACTCTGTTAGCACTCTTCTGTATCCATTGTAAGAGCCACATTACGTGTCTTCATACTTGCATACATGTATGTTACTAATTGCGGCCAGCCTCACACTCTTGAACATGCAAACTACCAATTCTCACTCTCCTACTTGCTGCTTTATACACAGAGTGGAAATATCCCATTTGTTGGCAATTGTTTCAATGCATTCCAATCACTCTTCATGTAGGATTATTACCAGCGTGATTTCTCGGCCCACACCCGGAGCAACTCTATACTGATTTTCTACCACTACTTCAATAGCTCAGTGCATTCACGTTGCACACAGATGTCTCACCTGAAAAATTGTTCTCTTGGAATGGATCATTATGACAAGCTGTAGCATCTGACAAAATAGTGGACCTTTCAGTACTCTTGGTGATACCAATTACTTCAGAAAGAGTCCGATTTCTACATGTCTCCCGTGTTCTCTTTGAAAAAACAGTTGAAGATGAACTGGTCTCGAAACTATATAGTGACACAGTTCTCAAAATGACAGGAAGCTGCTAAAATGTACCATACATTCTTCCTCATTTTCTAGACTGTTTTGCTTGTTTTTAAAGAAATTGTGTTATTCAAGCAATACACTTGGGGCCTGTTAGATCTGGGGGTCTCTAGTTGGCCGAGGTAGGTACCACTGTCCAAATAGGGACCCTTGCTTCTAGTCAGGGCAAGGAGATAACCCTCTGAGATAACCCCTGCTCACCCTCTAGGTAGCTTGGCACGAGCAGTCTAGGCTAACCAGAGGCAATGCGTAAAGTATTTGTACCAACACTCACAGTAACACAGTGAAAACACCACAAACTGACTCCACAACAGTTTAGAAAAATAAAGGTATTTTAATCTAAACTACACAAGACCAAAACGACAAAAAATCCAACATACACAGTTCAAGAATATGGTTTCAAAAAGAGTTCTTAAGGTTGCGTTAGAATTCTCTACGTTGCGATAGAATTCTCTACTGATGCGTGAAAAGTTCACAGTTGCGTCACGTTTACTCACAGTACCTTTTAGTTGCAACAAAGTTCCAAAAGCAGAAGCTGGTGCGGTGGAAAACAAGCGATGCGTTGCTCCTGAGACCCTGGGGAGGCGATGCGACAGCCCCGCTGCAGCAGCGGGCGTGTTGCGACGAATCCGGTCTGTATGGGGAGGAAGGCCACTTGTATGGATTCCGGTGCGTAGGTTCCGTAGGAAGTCTGTTCTCGCAAAGGCACGATGCGACGATCTCGTAGGGGCTGCGACAATCTCCGGGGCGACGATGCGCGGTCCAGCGGGGATCCTCTCTCTCGCAGCTCCTCGATGCGTTGATTCTGCGACGATGCTCGCAGCGACGTGATGCGACCCGCAAGCAAGCGGTGCGGCGTTCTCACCCAGCGACGACAGGCTCTGCGACGATACTCGCAGCGATGTTCGATTCTCCCGCACCGGTCTGGTGCGTCCCGCAACCGAAGGATGCGACGTCTCTGGCAGCGGCGTCAGGCGCTGCGACGATCTCGACCTCCGTAGCGGCGGGAAACTTCTCGCACTGTCGGGGATGCGCTCCGCAAGCGAGCGATGCAACACTTTTCAAGTTCAAAAGTCACTCAAGCTTAGTTTCAAGCTTCCCAGCACAGGTACAACCTCCAGAGGCCCCACAACTGGATCAAGCACTCTAGGAGGGACAGAACTCTCTCAGCAGAGTTCAGGGAAGCTGGGGGTGAAGTCCTTTTGTTCCTGGGACTTCAAAACAGGGAGCCAGCTCTTCTCAGGCCCTTGGAGATTCCTTCAAGACAGGGGACACAGCTCAGCAGCAAAGTCCTTCCCCTCTCCTTGGCAGTAAAGCAACAGGTCAGTCCAGCAGAGCAACAGCAGGACAATCTTCCTTCTTCAGTTTCAGCTTTCTCCTTGACAGAGGTTCCTTCTTGATTTCCAGGATGATCTAATTTTCTGTTGTCAGGGGTCCTGTACTTATACCCCTAAAGTCTTTGTTCTCTTGGTGCATGTGGGCCCTGAGCCCGGTCTGAACCAGTTCTGGGTGGATCCTGAGCAATTTGTTTTGCTGGCTGCATCTTTCCTTTCAGAGTGAGGGGCAGGGTCCTCAGCCGCCCAGCAGCGGGGTGGAGCCAGCATTGTAGAAGGCAGGCACAGCCCTATTCAGCCCAGGTGCTAACTCCTCCCACCACTCCAGTTGCAACTGCAGTCATTCAGCCTAGTGCTGACTCATCCATCCTGCTGGGGAATTCCCCAGCCCCTGTCACTCACAAACCAGACAGTCAATACACAAACAGGCCCAGGCACACAGAAGGGTTAGACAAGAGAACAGCAACTTTCTAAAAGTGCTGTTCTCAAACCCAGGATTTAAAAACAACCTTTCCTAAAAGATGTGTTATTAAATGCTGAGTTCAGGGATACTAGATACTTATGTCCTATCTTGTTCCTATGGGAAGAAATGCTGTTAACCACTGTAGCCAGCATCCCCCATGTTAATCTATGGAGCAAGATAGCCTTACAATAGTGAAAAACGAAAATGGCTGTAATTCACTACCAGAACATGTTACCTGCACCAGTACATGCTCTACCTTTCACATACACTGCACCCTGCCCAGGGGCCTTCCATAGGGGTGGCTGATGTGCACAAAAAGGGAAGGGTTAGGCCTGGTCAGTGGGGACACTGGCCAGGAGGACATGGCAGTTCTAAACTGTCCATAGGCACTACAGTGGCAGGCCTGAGACACCATTTAAGAGCTACTCCTGTGGGTGGCACAATCAGTGCTGCAGGCCCCCTAGTAGCATTTGTCATCACCAGCCCTGGCACACCCAGTGCACTTTACTAGGGACTTCATGGTGATACAAACATGCCAAACATGTATATCCAATCAGAATAACAATTTACACAGGGAGCACTTACACTCTGGCACTGATCAGCAGTGGCAGAGTGTCCAAAGCATCTAAACCAGCAAAAACGAAATCCAGCACAGCATCAAAAATACAGGAGGTAGAGGCAAAAAGATAGGGGGAAACCACGCCAAAGATGCCAGGTCTAACACGTGTCCCCTCCAGCTGAAAGTGGGGAGAACTACCCACCCTCTTGGGAGTTCTCTTCACTAAGGCGAAAAAACCTGGACAGACCATCAGCGTTGGCGTGTTCTGTACCAGGGCGGTGTTCCACCGTAAAGTCCATTCCCTGTAGGGAGATGGACCACCTCAACAGCTTTGGATTCGCACCCCTCATCTGCATTAACCATCTGAGGGGCCTGTGGTCGGTCTGAACACGGAAGTGAGTCCCAAACAGGTAGGGCCTCAACTTTTTCAGAGCCCAGCCCACAGCAAATGCTTCTCTCTCAATCGCACTCCACCTCTGTTCCCTGGGGAGTAGTCTCCTGCTAATGAAGGCTACCGGCTGGTCTCCTCCCTCCTCAGTGATTTGTGAGAGTACTGCTCCCACACCATGCTCTGAAGCGTCTGTCTGAACTATGAACTCACTGGAAAAGTCAGGTGCCTTGAGCACCGGCGCTGTGCACATAGCAGTTTTCAGGGTTTCAAAAGCAGTTTGGCAGGCGTCAGTCCAGTCAACTCTTTTGGGCAACTTCTTGGAAGTGAGTTCTGTCAAGGGGGCGACAATGGTGCCATATCCCTTGACAAACCGTCGGTAATACCCGGTGAGTCCAAAAAAGGCCCTCACCTCTGTCTGGGTCTTGGGGGGCTCCCAAGCCAGAATGGTATCAATCTTGGCCTGTAGGGGCGCCACCTGGCCGCTCCCCACCTGGTGTCCCAATTACACCACAGATCCCTGCCCTATCTGGCACTTGCTGGCTTTGATAGTGAGGCCTGCCCTTTGCAGAGCCTTCAACACTTCGCAGAGGTGTTGCAGGTGTTCCTCCCACGTGGAGCTGAACACAGCAATGTCATCCAGGTATGCGGCGCTGAATTCCTCCAGCCCGGTCAGTACCTGGTTAACCAGTCTCTGGAACGTGGCAGGGGCATTCTTCAACCCAAAGGGCATGACACGGAACTGGAAGTGCCCCTCTGGCGTTGAAAATGCAGACCTCTCTTTGGCCCCATCAGTTAAGGCAATCTGCCAGTACCCCGAAGTCAAATCAAATGTACTGAGGTACTGGGCAGCTCCCAACCGATCCACGAGCTCATCAGCTCTGGGGATGGGGTGTGCGTCAGTCTTCGTGACCGCATTGAGCCCACGGTAGTCCACGCAAAACCGGAGTTCTGGAGGGCCACCGGGGGTAGCAGCTTTCTTGGGTACCAAGACCACTGGGCTAGCCCAGGGGCTGCTGGAGGGCTCAATCACCCTTAGCGCCAACATCTTGGAAACCTCTTCCTTGATGCTGGCCCTGACCTTGTCAGCTACCCTGTAAAATTTCTGTTTCACAGGCAGACTGTCTCCAGTGTCCACATCATGGACGCACCAGTTGGTGACTCCTGGGGTCAGGGAGAACAGGGAGGAGAACTGACCCAACACTTGGCGACAGTCACTCTGCTGTTCTGGGGTCAGGGTGGGCGAGAGGACCACACCATCCACTGACCCATCTTGCTCCTTAACTGCCAGGAGGTCAGGGAGAGGATCACTATCCTCTTCCATTCCTGCATCTGTAGCCAGGAGCATGGTTACTTCAGACCTCTTAAAGTGTGGTTTGAGGCGGTTCACATGCAAGACTCTCAGGGGCTGCCTGGGAGTCTTCAGGTTAACCAGGTAGGTTACCTCACTCTTCCTTTCCACCACCTCATATGGCCCAGTCCACTTGTCTTGGAGCGCACAGGGCTCCACTGGCGCCATCACCCACACTTCCTGCCCAGGTTGAAATTCGACCAGAGTGGTATTCTGGTCGTACCATCTTTTAATTTCTTCCGGGCTTGCTTCCAGGTTCGCCTGAGCGAGCTTCCTGAAGCGTTGTGTCTGGTTGCGGATGGCCAGCACATAGCTGAACACATCCTGGGGGGTTTTCCCACGGGACTTTTCCCAACCCTCCTTCACCAGTGAGAGAGGTCCTCTAACAGGGTGGCCATACAGGAGTTCAACGGGACTGAACCCTAAGGACTTCTGAGGTACCTCCCTGTAGGCAAACAACAGGCATGGTAACAAGACGTCCCACTTGCGTCTCATGGGCTCCGCTAGGCCCATAATCATACCTTTCAGGGTCCGGTTGAACCTTTCAACCAACCCATTTCCTTGAGGGTGGTAAGGAGTGGTGAACTTATAAGTTACCCCACACTCCTCCCACAGAGACTTCATGTACTTAGAGATGAAGTTGGTACCCCGGTCGGAGACCACCTCTCTGGGGAACCCCACACGGGAAAAGATCCCCATCAATGCACGGCCCACCACGGGTGCTGTGATTGTCCTGAGAGGGACTGCTTCCGGGTACCGGGTGGCATGGTCCACCAAGACCAGGATGAACCTGTGGCCTAAGGCTGTCTTGGGGTCCAGGGGCCCTACAATGTCTATGCCCACCCGCTCGAAAGGGTTGCTCACTACTGGGAAGGGTTGAAGGGGTGCCTTCAACTTTGTTCCAGTCTTGCCACTGGCTTGACAGGTTTGGCAAGATCTGCAAAAGGAACCAACGTGCTTTCTCATCTGGGGCCAGTGGAAGTGGGTGACAAGCCGGTTTAGGGTCTTGTCTTGCCCCAGATGTCCTGCAAGAGGCATGTCATGAGCCAGACCCATTAGGAAGTTTCTGAAGCGCTCGGGTACCACCAGCACACGGGCTGCACCGGGCTCAGCAAACTTAGGCTCGCTATATAACAAGTCATCTTCCCAGTAGATGAAGTGATCTCTGGCTGCTCCACCTGCTGCCTGATCTACAGCCTGTTGCCGCAGACCAATGAGGGCAGGGCACTCCTTCTGCGCCTTGCAGAATTCCTCCCTGGAGGGACCACCTTCCTGCTGCCAATGGGTCAGCTCAGGCAAGTCCCCCAGTTCGGCTACCTGTTCCCCTGTAGGTTCCAGGGCATCCCCCTCAGGTTCTGCTTCCTCCTGGACCGTGGGAACGGCTGGGGCTGGTTTCCCGCGCCCTCTGCCTCTTCCTCTCCTGGCAGGCCTCTGGGCCACTGTTTCAGGCTCCAGTTCTGCTGACTCCCCCCTACTGGCTGTCATAGCACGTGTGGACACACAGATCCACGCAGGCAAACCCAACATCTCCAAGTGAGTTCTGTGTTCTACATCCTTCCATGGAGAACTCTCCAGGTCGTTACCTAACAGACAGTCTACAGGCAAGGCATCACTGACAACTACCTCCAAAAGACCAGAGACTCCCTCCCATTCAAAGGGCACACGCGCCAGCTTGCTGAAGCGCACTGAACTGTCAGCTGCCACTACAGGGCGGAGTACACCAGGGATGATTTGCTCTTCAGACACCCACTGACACCTCACGGATGTCACGCTGGCTCCTGTGTCTCTCAGAGCCTCAATCTCCCTCCCATTGATGGTCACCTTCTGCCCATATTTCTTAGTGTTAGAGGGCAGTAAGGTTTCCTGGACCACCTCTTGGTCTCCTAGAGAGACAAGGGTCATAACTGCTAGCTCCCCCCAATCACTAGAAACCAAATCCCCTCCCAAAGCTACACTAGCTAACGCTGGGGCGGGGGCACCAGTGGGTGCTTGCTTCTTCTTGGGACATTTTGGAGCTATGTGGCCCACCTCATTGCAGTGATAGCAGGTAGGTGGACCCCTGTTGTCTTTATTGTCCCGCCTGCCCTTAGAGGGCCATGGCTGTTTAGGTTTGGGGGGTTGGGATTCCTTTCCCTGGGAACTATTTTGGGGCCCTTCTGAGAACTCCTTTTGGTTACCCTTGTCCCCCCCACTCTTCTGCTGGGGACCCTGCCCACCTTTGGCTGTGGTACCCACAATTCCTCTGTGGACCCTGGTACTGGTCCAGCGGTCCGCCTCCTTAGCAAGCTCAATGGGGTCTGTCAGCTTGCTGTCTAAAAGATGCTGGCGCAGCTCTGGAACACAAAGACTACTCAAGTGCTCCCAACTGATTAAATGCAACAACCCCTTAAAATCAGTTACTTTACTGCCCTTCATCCAACCTTCCAGTGCACGCGAGTACAAATTCACACACTCCATCCAAGTCTCAGACTCTCTCTTCTTGGAGTTCCTAAACTGCAGTCTGTACTGCTCTGGGGTAAGGCCATACCTGAGACATAAGGCCTCCTTCATATTGGGGTAGGTCATGGCACCTGATAATTCTAAGGGCTCTAGAGCACTCCTCCCAGAAGCCTCAAAATGTTTCCACAGGCCCGCCCCCCAATGCTGATCAGGCACACCATTCATCTTCAATGCAATTTCATACGAAGTGAACCAGGCATAAATATCCTCACCCCTATGGTAATTCTGTACCAGGTCCTTGGGAATATATACTTTACCCCCATGCACTGGCTGCGCGCTGCCACCATTAGAACTGGCATCCACCTCCTTGGCTTTAAGATCCAGTTCTTTCATGCTCAACTCATGAGCCAAAAGCAATTTCTTTTCCTCTAGGGCACGAGCCTCTCTCTTGTCTTCCGCTGCCCTTTCTTTCTCTAATTCCAATTGCCTCAGTTTCATTTTCATGACTTCCAAGTCATACTCTCTTACTCTCTGATTTTCTTGTAACTCTTCTGGGGAGAGGCCCCTGCTGGAATGGTTGCTGCCAGCTCCTGCACCTACTTTGCCCACTGGCAGATCTGCGCTTTGAAAACCATTTTCTACATCCACATCATTTCCCTCTTGTGCCTCCCAATGGGCTCTCAAGATTCTCTGCAGCTCCTCCTTTCTGTAGGCGCTTTTTATGGGGCACTCAAACTCAAGGCAGAATTTCCTCAGTTGCTCAACTTTGTATGAACACAAATCCTCAATGCAAAACTCTAATTCTGCTTCTGCCCCCTCACTGAGTGCCTTTCCTTTCGCAGACATGATGCTTTGAAGAGTTACTCAAAAATAGAAAAATCAAAAACCAGTAGGTGGCGTAGTGGTCTGCACTCACTAGTGATGTACACCAATTACTGTGGGTCAAGTACAAATACAAGTTCAAATCCCACCGCCTGACCACCAATGTTAGATCTGGGGGTCTCTAGTTGGCCAAGGTAGGTACCACTGTCCAAATAGGGACCCTTGCTTCTAGTCAGGGCAAGGAGATAACCCTCTGAGATAACCCCTGCTCACCCTCTAGGTAGCTTGGCACGAGCAGTCTAGGCTAACCAGAGGCAATGTGTAAAGTATTTGTACCAACACTCACAGTAACACAGTGAAAACACCACAAACTGACTCCACAAAAGTTTAGAAAAATAAAGGTATTTTAATCTAAACTACACGAGACCAAAACGACAAAAAATCCAACATACACAGTTCAAGAACATGGTTTCAAAAAGAGTTCTTAAGGTTGCGTTAGAATTCTCTACGTTGCGATAGAATTCTCTACTGATGCGTGAAAAGTTCACAGTTGCGTCACGTTTACTCACAGTACCTTTTAGTTGCAACAAAGTTCCAAAAGCAGAAGCTGGTGTGGTGGAAAACAAGCGATGCGTTGCTCCTGAGACCCTGGGGAGGCGATGCGACAGCCCCGCTGCAGCAGCGGGCGTGTTGCGACGAATCCGGTCTGTATGGGGAGGAAGGCCACTTGTATGGATTCCGGTGCGTAGGTTCCGTAGTAAGTCTGTTCTCGCAAAGGCACGATGCGACGATCTCGTAGGGGCTGCGACGATCTCCGGGGCGATGATGCGCGGTCCAGCGGGGATCCTCTCTCTCGCAGCTCCTCGATGCGTTGATTCTGCGACGATGCTCGCAGCGACGTGATGCGACCCGCAAGCAAGCGGTGCGGCGTTCTCACCTAGCGACGACAGGCTCTGCGACGATACTCGCAGCGATGTTCGATTCTCCCGCACCGGTCTGGTGCGTCCCGCAACCGAAGGATGCGACGTCTCTGGCAGCGGCGTCAGGCGCTGCGACGATCTCGACCTCCGTAGCGGCGGGAAACTTCTCGCACTGTCGGGGAAGCGCTCCGCAAGCGAGCGATGCGACACTTTTCAAGTTCAAAAGTCACTCAAGCTTAGTTTCAAGCTTCCCAGCACAGGTACAACCTCCAGAGGCCCCACAACTGGATCAAGCACTCTAGGAGGGACAGAACTCTCTCAGCAGAGTTCAGGGAAGCTGGGGGTGAAGTCCTTTTGTTCCTGGGACTTCAAAACAGGGAGCCAGCTCTTCTCAGGCCCTTGGAGATTCCATCAAGACAGGGGACACAGCTCAGCAGCAAAGTCCTTCCCCTCTCCTTGGCAGCAAAGCAACAGGTCAGTCCAGCAGAGCAACAGCAGGACAATCTTCCTTCTTCAGTTTCAGCTTTCTCCTTGGCAGAGGTTCCTTCTTGATTTCCAGGATGATCTAATTTTCTGTTGTCAGGGGTCCTGTACTTATACCCCTAAAGTCTTTGTTCTCTTGGTGCATGTGGGCCCTGAGCCCGGTCTGAACCAGTTCTGGGTGGATCCTGAGCAATTTGTTTTGCTGGCTGCATCTTTCCTTTCAGAGTGAGGGGCAGGGTCCTCAGCCGCCCAGCAGGGGGGTGGAGCCAGCATTGTGGAAGGCAGGCACAGCCCTATTCAGCCCAGGTGCTAACTCCTCCCACCACTCCAGTTGCAACTGCAGTCATTCAGCCTAGTGCTGACTCATCCATCCTGCTGGGGAATTCCCCAGCCCCTGTCACTCACAAACCAGACAGTCAATACACAAACAGGCCCAGGCACACAGAAGGGTTAGACAAGAGAACAGCAACTTTCTAAAAGTGCTGTTCTCAAACCCAGGATTTAAAAACAACCTTTCCTAAAAGATGTGTTATTAAATTCTGAGTTCAGGGATACTAGATACTTATGTCCTATCTTGTTCCTATGGGAAGAAATGCTGTTCACCACTGTAGCCAGCATCCCCCATGTTAATCTATGGAGCAAGATAGCGTTACAATAGTGAAAAACGAAAATGGCTGTAATTCACTACCAGAACATGTTACCTGCACCAGTACATGCTCTACCTTTCACATACACTGCACCCTGCCCAGGGGGGTACCTTGGGCCTTCCATAGGGGTGGCTGATGTGCACAAAAAGGGAAGGGTTAGGCCTGGTCAGTGGGGACACTGGCCAGGAGGACATGGCAGTTCTAAACTGCCCATAGGCACTGCAGTGGCAGGCCTGAGACACCATTTTAGAGCTACTCCTGTGGGTGGCACAATCAGTGCTGCAGGCCCACTAGTAGCATTTGTCATCACCAGCCCTGGCACACCCAGTGCACTTTACTAGGGACTTCATGGTGATAAAAACATGCCAAACATGTATATCCAATCAGAATAACAATTTACACAGGGAGCACTTACACTCTGGCACTGATCAGCAGTGGCAGAGTGTCCAAAGCATCTAAGCCAGAAGTGTGGCTCACTGGTTAGAGGAGGCAGACCTGGAAGCAGAGGTCAGCCCGGGACCAGGGTTCAATTCCCGGCTCGGCGGGGTCTTGAGTCCTAAAATGTCCATGGACTCGACAATTCTCGCTCCGGTGCCTACTCCATTCACGGGTTCACACTCTGCGACTCTGGGCAATAGCTTGCTTAATCTCCACAACGGCCCCTCGCGGCGGGATGCCTGGCTTTCACCTTGCGGATTCCCTGCCGGGGTTATCTCACAGGGGAATACCAGGACGGGTTCCCTAAGCAAGCGCTTAGAAACCGCTTGGTGATTTGCGCTATATAAATACCTGTACATTTACATTTACATTTACAAAGCATCTAAACCAGCAAAAACGAAATCCAGCACAGCATCAAAAATACAGGAGGTAGAGGCAAAAAGATAGGGGGAAACCACGCCAAAGATGCCAGGTCTAACAGGGCCTGATTTATGCTTTGGTGTATGGAGGTACTTTACTCCCACTATACCAATAGTCCTCCTGCTGCCAAAGTTATAGATGTCTGCCAGCCAGGTGGACATCTCATAACATTGCCAGGAACCACCGTCATCATGACAGCACCTTCCATTAAACGTTTAACATGTTTTTGTATTTTTAAAAGCAAAATCCTAAAGTGGGATTTTGTTTTCAAAAATACAAAAACGAATGACTCCAGGCTATGGGAGTTGTCTACCATGGTGTGAGGGTCATTTTGCAGTTTCACCTGCCCCTGACTGCCAGGCTTTACACGGCTGTGACGGATAGTAAAAACTGGTCATTTGACAGCCCACTCTAAACTGAGCGGGCAGTTGAACAGCCACACCTCTAATGGCCGTCGATGGAGTATGTCAGTGGAGATGGAATGGTCGCCATCGCTGGTATTCTTAAGGTCTGCGCATTTGTAAATCAGGTGGGCCGGTGTTCAGGTGGAGGAAAGGGCACTTTGTCGCAGCACAGCGCTATCTCCGTCTATCTCTAAATCAGCCCTGTGCGTCCTCCGATTACTGCTTCAACATCCTTTCTTTAGCGTCACTATATTCCTCCCACATGAAGAACCAACCCTGAGGTGCCTCTGCCTCCGGTGAATTAGTAAAGATTCTTTGACCAGCGATGCCCATATGGCTAAAGTGTAAATCTGTTTTCCTTTGTGAGTCAAACGTAATGATATCTATAGCTGCTAAGTAGTTTTCAAAGATTCACAACCGTTGATTCCATTTAATGAGTGGTGTGTCTGGCTGTTCCATTACCTTCTGTGCACATGACACTTGACTGCGGGTTTGCTCAACTAACAAGCAACTAAAAATATTCTGACAAACTTGACTGGGCAGTGTCAATATTTTCCCTTCCAAGGTCTACATTCAAATTTTGAAGTCTGCTGGATACTTGTTTTGATAAATGCCCGCCTGTATGCTGAAGAGGAGTGTTAAATGCCATGAGTGCATATTGATGTGTTGAGCGTCGTGATTGTTTGCAATGTGCTTCCATTTTTATGTATCCGACAGAGTAAGCATCTTTGTATGACAATTCGCTTTAGATGCATTGGCGGACCAACTAAAAATGGCCCCCAAAATGTGAGATCATACGTTTTTACAGTGTGTAAGCTTTGCATAACACACTGCACGATGATATCATACGTTTTTACAGTGTGTAAGCTTTGCATAACACACTGCACGATCCCTTGACATAGATATCTCTCTGCAATACCAGCACTCGCAGAGCTCGTGCTGCTTATCTCAACTCCAGCAGCCACAGCAAGACTTAAAATACTTTTTTTCTCACCAAAGTGCCTGGGAGAGTGTTTCTAATAATTACAAATACTGTTTATTTAAGTATATTTAGGTTAGCATAACTAGGCCGCAAATTGGCATGATAGAGCCTCTGCCTGCTTGCACTGACATCAATGTTAAGGCTTCTGAAGAAAAGTGTTTCTTTAATTTTCCATGTATCAGCTCTTACATAAATATTTTTGGCTAGTGTTTTTCCTTTCCTGAAAATAAATGAAACAGATTTCATTTTCATGGTGTTGTCTAAGTTGTAAATAAAATGGAATAACGTGTGCTGTTAAAGAAGGCAGCCATGTACTAGGAGATGTGCCATGGAATTAACATTTTCAAAGCTTTCTCCCCACATCTGTGCTTTATCCATTGCCTAAATGGATTATTGTGCTCTGTTTGCTTCAGTATTGCAGTTGAATTTCCCTTTTTTGTAGATCGAAAGGTGCTTAATTTTAATTGTAATTGGATATATGTAGCTCTAACTACCCCTGATGAAGTATTGAAGCACTTTACGGCGAGCAGCACACTACTGCGGAACCCAAGGTAAGTGGTTATTGTTGGTTATTGGGATTAGTCATGTCTCTGAAAAAATTGCATAATTATTCATAATGTAGGTGTCTTTTAATTGCTTATTTCATGTATCACAATTCTTCCAATGTTGATTGGTTCATGTCATGTAATTTTATTAGCAAGCTGCATGATCTCACGTCACACCATGCGAGTGAATGGATTTTCACTATCTGAATCCATAAAAGGTGCCCTTTCTGAGATGTGTGTCAGACTTTTTGCTCTTACTAATGAAGGCAGTCTTCATGTTAAGCTGTTTGTTGACTTACACTCAGACCTTTTGGCTCATTTCTCGGTGGCAGACTTCATGTCGGTCCTCGTGCAGATTTATTGATTTATATTTAGACTTTCCTTGACTTATAAACTAAGATTTAAGCTAGCTCTTTGCTGAACTATATTTAGTCCTGGATAATCACTTGCTTTTGAGAAAGACCTTATGTATTACCTCTGGCAAAATGTACATTTTTGATGTATTACTGATGCTGATTTGAATTTAACTATGTGTTGCCTTCTGTAATGGTTCTTAATTTTTAATAAATCTTTAAGGTTCTGACTTTGAATTTTGTCCTTCAAATGTTTTCTTTATTTGCACACGGGCCTCTGTCCTTTGGTATGCACACGGCCCAATCCAGCGCATCAACCCTTTTAATGTATTAGTTAAGAGTTTTGAAATGTCATATATAAAGTTTAAATACCACCTTGCTCCCCAGGTGCTCCACCTACTGACATCTGGTCCTCCACCAACTCAATATGGTCTTCCACCAACTCAATGACACTGAAGGCTGGATTCGGCCAGTTTTGTCTGTGGACTCCCTCTCGACAAAGACTATTGCTCGTCGCCAAAATGTAGTGTGGGGAATAACACACCATAAGTTTTCAATGGATGAAGTAGGTTGTTTAATAAATAAATTCAGAAACGAGCCCACGACCACGAACAGGATCGGAAGCTGGCCAGCAACTGCCTCACGCAGAACGCTAGGAGTACTCCAGAACCACAATTGCATTCCATGTGTGACTGTATTACAACATGGTAAATACAGGTTTAAAAATAGAGAACATTTGTTAAGATACGAATGATGCAGTTACATTTGATTCCATACATGTACCTTGTTACACGGGTGCTGTGCTATTCCAGCTTCAGTGCTGCACCTGTTAAACGTGTTGAAGGTGCCACAGCGTTGCCCTTTTTTAGGTCTCGCGACCTATCGATGCGCGCAAGCGCATCGAGCTGAGCGAGAATTCAAGTAGCGAAAATCCTCGTGAAACCACCAGCTTTTTGCTGGCGGTTTTCATGAAGTTCATGTGAACCACGTGATCAAACATGAACACGCATCAGCCTCCCTCCCTCCTAATTGCATTTGCCGCAGAGCACATCAAAGGGCTTCGCCCAGCGTGCGCTCTGCGGCTTCTCGGCTTCTCCTCCCCTAATTCCTCCCTCCCTCCTAATTGCATTTTCCGCAGGGCACATCAAAGGGCTTCGCCCAGCGTGCGCTCTGCGGCTTCTCGGCTTCTCCTTCCCTAATTACTCATTTTCGCCGCTCTCCCCACTCGGGCCCCCTCCTCTGCCCGCCGTGTCGCATTTCTCCTCCCCCCTCCCCTTCTCTGCCTTCCTTCAAAACATCCTTTCCAACTTTCTTTGCTCTTTGTTTAGTGAACATTTTCTCCATAAAAAAAACTGCACTCGTTCCAATCCGTGCCTGCACTCGTTCCAATCCATGCCTATTGTCTGCTGAACATGACCGAGAGCAGCTCGAAAACCCTTCCTGTGTGCAAACAAGGCAGGTGCTGTAACTGTTGTATATCACCCCATACGGTGTATAGTTTCTCCTCTTCTCTCCTTTGCCCTTCCGTTAATGTAGGCTATTCTTTAGCAGCTGTGAGGAGTGTGCCTAGAACAGCCGAGGACTGCGCGCGTGCCTATAAACGCTGCTCGCTTTTGCCGCGTGATGCATTGCCTTATGACCAGTACCCTTTATTTCACAATAAAAGCGCCTCTTTCTTCTTTCCAAGCGGTGCAACGGACTGACTCTGTGCTAACGGCTCCGGCGGTTACACCCAGAGCCCAGAAAGGCGGCCGTCACCAAACACTGAAGTCAGCTTACCGGAATGAGTGTCAATGCCGCTGCCACACTTTACGAATCAACCGAAACACAATGAAAGAATCAGGCCGGTTGTTTTTGGGCGACCGCTTCCCTACCTACCCACAACCCTTCAGCAAGTTATCCACGAGTAAATAGCATTTTTACGTAATTGGAGTTCACAGCGAATTAGGCCACAAACAAAGATTTAAAGGAACCGAAGTGATGACAAGAGATTTTGCAAACAGTGTAATGGGGAGAAAACGTCGAATGCCATAGTGTCTGTCTCACGAGAGCCATGCCGTGAAAGAGGCCATGAGCTGCATGGGTGCAACATGGGAAATACTTGGAATAGCTTGAAAAGTGAGGCACATTGGCTCGAGTCATCAGCCTGATTTACTTAATCAAATCTCAACATTGCAGACCATCTCTGGTGTGATAACTCTTAAATCTCCAATTGATTTTGCACGGTCTGGCGTTAATCTGTTCAAGGAATGCTTTTACAGTCAAATAGGTATGCAATATCCTAGTCCTTTGCACAAGTTAAAGTGACAAGTTTTATCATAGAACGCTCAAGAAGGACTATTTTAGTGCACAATAGCAATTTGTATTCGGATCCTTACTGGTCTACTGAAAAAACAGAAGCTAAAAAATGTATTCACGCACTGCTGAATGTAGAACAAAAAAGAATATTCCAAAACTGAATGGACATTTTTAATCCGGACTAAATCCTTGCACTGTATATTTTAACAACCGGAAGACCATATCACTCAGTATAAACAATACCTGCAACACCACACCCAGTGAAGAGTATAATCCCCACAAATGTGTTCTTTAAAACTAAATGTATAACGAAAGTCAAAATGACCACCATATAATGCAAAAAGAACAGTCACCCATAAAGGCAGGTCTTACAGTAGGCCCAGGGCACAAGTCCTACAAAAAGAAGTGGGGGGACGCTGACGTCACGGCAGAAAGTGACGTCACGAAAGGTGGCTTGCACTTAGTTGTTTTGGTGCAACAAGGATATTTTTGCTGCAAAACTAAATACTTATAAGGTCCCACAAGCGAGACCTATTGGCAATGCCAATGCTTGTTTCATTTTAAACTGCTATCTGTTGATGTATACACTCTATTTATCCCGCTGATTTTGCTGTACAATCGACACAATGATGCATTGGGAATTGGACACAACGCTATCCCAACTTAGTGAAAAATCGATCCCCTCCTAGAAACTTAAACATGAAAATGTTTACTCCTGTACTTTGTCCTCCTGTTACTTTGGGACAGGCTCGCCTTAATCACGCCGCACGACGTCTCCCAGTCTCTGTCAGAGTGCTTTCTCCTCCCCTTTATATGGATTGCCAGAAAAGGGGCTGGGAAGTGAAGCGAGCTCAGCCCGCCAACCAATCAGAAGGTGGCAGGAGCCAATCGGGAGGCGCGGTGGTCAGGAAGGGCGTGACTTCCCTCCGGGGAGCCCTGAGCGCTATCCGCTCCCTGCAGCTGGATCCCGTGCAGGGACCAGAGCTGCTGCTGCTGCTGCTGGAGCGCCAGCCGTGCAGCCGCGCTCGCGCTGGGCTGAGCCTCCCATCCGCCCGGCTCGCGCAGCCCCCTAGAAGGATCGCGCTGATCTCTGAAGGCTCGCGCAGTGCCCTGGAGACTCGTCACGTTCTGCGTCTGTCCTCGCGCAGTGCCAGTCACAATGCTCGCTCTGTGACCGCACCGAGACAGCTGCACCGTAGCGCTCTCGGGGGCGCCCTGGTGACAGTGTAGCGCCGAGGCTGCGAGGCGCTGGAGCCTGGACCTGTTACTCCCAATCTTTGCGGAGACATCTATCCTCATGGGTCTTTCCCCCGAGAACAAAAGCCCTTAGGGGTTAGCCGGTGGCTCGCGTCCATCCTTTGTCTCCCTACCTTTGCTCTTCTCTCTGTAACTGCAGCCCTCGCTCCATCCATTTGGTGGGTCCTTGTTATATTTCATCCAGTTTGACATTTCTGACCCCTTTGATCTGATATCCACTTGCCTCTTCTGGGACTTTCCTGTTACTCTATCCCTTGTAAGGCCTTGCTCCCCTGGTGTTCCTTCTCAGGGTTTCCCCATATCTACGATTTTCCTCCTCATCTCACTGTTTCTAGACCTCGCCCCCCAGCCCCTGACAGTCTTCTCCCAGCACCGAGCTCACTTTCTCTCTCTTATTTTGTATGCCAACTCGTGTCCTTTCTGATGGATTTGGTCACTTGGTACACTTCGGGCTCCCCTCACTCCCTTGTCTGCTACTGACACCTTACTTCGTGCCCTACTTGGGCACCCTTATGCTCCCTGCTCTGGGAGAGCCCCGGCCAATTTTCCTAGTCTTCTTTTCGGGCACCCTTATCCTCCTCTCTCTGGTGGGCTCCTGCCACCTAACCTGGTACCTTCTTAAGGCCCCCTGGACTTGTACCCAGTCTCCCAGTTGAGTCCTGCCTCTTCACCTGTGAACATCTGTGGGTTTCTTTTGACCTCCCCCGTCTTGTTGACTCATTCACTCCCCTCCTGACCCGGTGAGATGGCTGAGGGTGCAGCGGAGGCCGCTGGATGTGAGCTATGCCCTGAGGAGCCACCCCTCGGAGGCAGACGTCGGGACCGCAGAAGCGGGGTGGCTCTGCCCGCTGAACATGAGGCCAGCCTGCTGGAGGCAGCCAGGGCCACGCCCAGGAGGAGCAGCATCATTAAGGTAAGGGGACACCTGGAGCGCTGTTCAGCAGGGGGTCAGGGGCTAATTCAGGCACTTAAGGTTCTCCGTCCTTATATTGGGTAGTAAAAGACTGCAATATTTGGGGGCATACCCTTAGTAGTTGGTGTCACTGCACCGTTTACTTGTTACTCTCTACTGCACAATGTTTAAAATGGGAAATAACTTCTTACAGCATATTTCCCAACATTTGCCAGTCTGAGAAAAGTAATTACTGCTCGTATGGGACCGGGGCCGGCTTGAAATGTGTTGTTATTAAACTATTACAAATAAATCATGCCTGGTGAAAATCTCATACGAGGACGTTTTCGGAGACGATATCAACATTTGAGGGGTGGTTGCTTTGAGACAGTGTGTGCTTCGGCCACTATCTAACGGTAGGGATGCTGATGCATGCTTCTCAGTGGGTCCTGTGCACGCCTCTGAACACATCTGAGGGCTGTGGCAACATGTAGGGCTCAGATGAAGCGCTATGCAGGCCATTGCTCGCTCACAGTGCCCTTGGAAATGCTTCTGACCTCTGCCGGGTGACTTTAGTGGCTTTGGGTGATGTTCTTATCCCGTTCAGCTTTCACATGTAACTTTGCATTGGAGAATATTAATTAATAGACATGCTGTCTCAAAACTGTGAATAAATATCGTGGCAGGGCTGAGCTCTGCCAGTGTGTCGATGCTGGGCTCGCTTTAGTCTCGCAGGTCACTGGTTTGTGCTAAAGTAACCGCTTTAAAGGGTCTTGGGAATGCAGCAGCCGTGCTGAAAGGTGCCATTTCTGCCATGTCCGCTGAGATGTTTCTGTTTCCCTATATTTTACAATGTGCCAGCTTGTGCCTTTTGAAAAAAATACCCCTGTCCCTGTCAGCGTTGCCACTCTTTCATTATTCCTCGGCGTGCAGGTGAGGGGGCTTCTGTCAGGTGCCCTCATGTCGATACCTCAGTGGCCCTGCTTTTATCCCGACCTTCTGCAGTGTGGGTCTGGTTTGAACTTTTTTGCCAGGGTTGATTGTGGTTTCCAGGCCGGCCATGCGTGACAGCGCCTTTCTTGGAGCACTGCATGCTGAAGGTGTATTTTGCTATGTACGTAAACCGCTGGTATCCTGAAGTTTCTTGGCACTAAAGTACATATAATTAGATTGAGGCTGCACACTGGGCCACCACGTAATAGGCACAGTGCGCTACTATACTTGTTAATCATTCCTTAGGCTATACTACAATGCAACACACTGCTGCGTTGCTCTAAATAAACTCCGCTTGTGCAGTATGCAGAGTGCACGAGACTAGTGCACGCCACAAGGTACAGTGGATTATGAAAATAGACTTCACTTCGATTCTTTATGCTATGCTGCAGACAGTGTTATCGGCCTGTGGGCAGTGTAAATGTTATGCAGTGCATCACGCACGTTCTCCTGGTCTTCGTGTCTGACACGAGACGCACGCAGTTTTCTCGAGGCGGTTGCATATAGTGAAATTCATAAGCTGTTTACTGTGATAAGGATGTGCTCTGCTGTAATTGCTTTTATATAGCGCGGAAGCACTTTATGACGAGAAGAAGGCTACTCCGGAATCCAAGGTTAGTGGTTAATCCAGTGATGTTGTTGGTTGTAAGGATTAGTCAAGAGAGAAAACAAAAATACTCCATGCATCTACTGCAGTTTCCTTGTGGTAGATTAAAATTCGTACAAGTTAGGTTATTAACGGTGGCTATGTGGTTCGGGGTTGATGGTTGGTGAGATAAATAGATGGGCAGATTGAGAGTAGTTATTGTTAGTTAGCAAAGACATGGATTTGAAGAAGAGGTTGTGGTCTGTGAAATGAGGTTTGAGCCATTTGCAGAATTACAATACGAGAGATGAAGGCAGACAGCCATGAGATCCAGAGAAGCCAATACCCAGAAATAAGAGGCATGCAGAGGATGGAGGGGAAGGGGAAGGTCAGTCACTCTGAAGAAAGAAAGGAGAGGGATTATTAGGAGGAAAGCAAGGTCAAAAGTTCATGCAGGGTTTTAGAATTATATTGTTAGAATGATGATGGAAGAAGGCTTTATGAGATCACAACCAATCCGAGACAGTAAACTGTAGATAGAAACAGCATTATATAAGGTGCTCCGGGAAACAGCCACTACAACGCGGCCGTTTCCACGGAAACATTAACCACGCATGCATTACAACGCATGCGTGGTTACCACGAAAGCCTTTACCACGCATACCATTACTACGAGGTACGTAGTAAAGGTATGTGTGGTAAAGGGTAACAAAAAAAAGGGGGTTTTGGGGGGGTGTCCCCCCCAAAAAAAGAAACTCACCTCAAAAAACGTCGAGTTGTGCAGGAAAACGGCGTCCTTTAAGAGGAAACGGAAAGAATCTTCCGTTTCCTCTTAACAACGTACGACCTCACCACGAAGTATTAGAGGAAAAGCCTATGCGAAGAAAAAGCATTCCGTTGTAACGCATGCGTGGTAAAGGCATGCAATGCAACGGAATTCGTTGTAAGATCACATATTCAGGTGCTCCATGTTTGGTGAAGGCAGCTTAAACCGTGGCACCGTACAGAATGCAGGCCTGCTAGACAAATGTGCAAATATGCTTAGCATAAGTACGTAGCAAAGTGAGGACAGCCTCTTTAGAAAGTGAAACTAATGCACGAACACGAGATGTTGTTGTAAATTTCATCGGCTTTTTATGAAAAGTGATGTTGTTTTTGACAGATTGCAATCACTGCTTTTCTGTAGGTGGAAGCCATGCTTAGTTTCTGACGGTGTAACAGTCAAGTTTGCTTTTCGTGCTGTTCATGAGCCTTGTTTTTGAATGTGTAAGAGCACAGTGCGATGGATACAGCCTCGTCCATTTTCTCCAGCACACTTCCGCTGTGTAAGTGAACCGTGCATCTTGGTACGTTCTGCGGGGAAGAATGCAAAGGCTGTACTGATATTTTTAATTATTGTCCCATGAGAAAATGCTAAATCTGAGCCGGAAGCAGCCCAGGACACACTTGTTAATTTACTTCTTCCTGGGTTTTCGTCTGCTCTAAGAAGAGATTGGAGCGCAGATCTCCCAGGTCATCAAAGATCCAAAGCCAAATGCTGGGATCCTCCTAGCTATGGTGAGGGGGTCATAGAGATACTCCCAGCAGCTCCAGTCCACCCAAATAGAATGCTTGTCCCACCCCCATTTACAACTCCTCAAAACCCCCTTCGATTTTCACGACTGTGGGGATCTGGACTGCGCTGCTGGTCTCCAGGGCTGCGGGGGAGGTGACCTTGATGGGGCTTCTTGAATAGGTGGGTCCACTTGCCCCAGAGGAGCTGAGGTGCATTGGTTATGTCCTTTCGATGCTCTGGTTTTGCCCCTTGTAGATGCTTTGGTTCCTGGGTTCTGCTCAGTGCAGAAGTCAGTCACTGCACTATAGAAGTGATTCAGTTCTAGGTCTCTGATAAGAGTTTCCTGTAAGCGGACGTGTCGTTGATGAGTTTCAACACTTCATTCGACGCCACAGACCAGTTTCACGCTTTCTTTCTTCAAGTGAGGAAGCTGCACATCTGATTAGTGCTGTGATGCTATTGGTGATCAGAAATAAACAATCTGCTTTGGGTTTGCTTTTTAAGCCTTTGGAAGAACCCTGCCCTTTAGGCAAGGCGCTGGCTTCCTGCACCCCATAACCCAGATTGAGGTGGTTGATATGTTAATGGACTGCACTCGCATATGTGGTGGGCGCAGTTGTCCTACATTATCACCCAAATCCTGGACTACTGTCTATATACAATTTTTCTGGTTTGTAACAAGAAAGATGTGGTGCATAGTAGTGGCAGTGCAGGCAGCGGTGCATGGGCCTGCACTCCGCGTGACATCCCTATCAGCAGCACCCATGAGAGACTCAGGTGCAAATGAAGTTCACAAACTTTTGCTGAATTAATCAATTCTCGGCTATACTCCAGACAGTCCTTATTTGCTCATATCTTGGTAGATACTGGAAAAGACGGTTGGTGTACATCACACATGCTCTCAACCATCTTTTTATTTACCCCTTGAGTTTTTTGTGAAGTTTGGTGAAGAGACATTTCATGTGAATACTTTTCCATTTCCTGTCACTGTTGTCAAATCAACCTGGAGTCAAGAAGTTAATTTTTTAATAAATCATTTCCCCTTTATTACGCAGTGCTTCGTTTCTTAGATTTTAATGCTGGTAACTCGGCTACATCTTTTCGTGCCAGCATGCTCTTTAATGTGCTCCTTTGTGTTTGGATGCTTAATGTTGGGAAACAGAATTAATCAATAGGATTTACCAATAACATTATGGACAGTGCTGGAAATAGAGAGAGTTTACTCCGGGATCCCGTAAATTGGGTGCAACAGAAAATAGATTGAGTCATTGGGGTGGAGTCATACGAGACAGCGTCCTGATAATCGGGCCAATGACAGTCAGACTACTCGCTATTTGTGGCAAACTCTGCCCTCAAAGAAATTGTCAACAAGGAAAAATGTAGTACGCTGTTCTGGTTTTCTTCGTTGGTTGTATTTTTAAGATACCTGAGGATGTTAAGCAGTGATTTAAGAGGGTTGTGAAAGGTGGGCTCCAAAGGGTCTGTGGAATAAGAATAATAACTCAGAATTGCTTATAAGAGGTGTGACGGCTGTAGTCCAGCATATGTCCTTATGCATGTGGCCTAAAATCACATTGGATTGCTCTTTCCGTTCCCCAGATCCCATTCATCTGGTCCTCATTTCTCCCCAGGACATCCTCCTCCTTTTCTTCATCCTCCTCCTCTTCTTCATCCTCCTCCTCTTCTTCATCCTCCTCCTTTTGGTCTTTTCCCCCTCATGGTCCTTCTCATTCTCAATACACTCCTCCTCTCAGTGCTCTTCCTCCTCCTGGCCATTCTCTTCCTCCTCATGCTGTCCTTCTCTTCCCTTTAGTCCTGAATTCCCCCTACCTCCTGTGTTTTGTAACTGGTGCTGATGGCCCATCTCCTGACCTTTTCCTGGTCGTCCTTTTCCTGGTCTTCCCGGCCCTCTTCATTCTCCTTCTCCTCCTCTAGGTCCTGATCTTGTTCCCCCTAGTCCCAATCTCCATCCTATTGCTCCTGTTCTTCCTGATCCTACGAGTCCTGGTCCCTCTGGCTCCGGCCGCCTCCAGCGTCCTCATCCCCTTCTTCATTGTTGTTGTCCTCTTCATCCTCCTAGTCTGCCTCCTGGTCCTCCTCCTCCTTTGGGTACTCCACCTAAGCCTTTGTCTGCCGGTCCTATTCAGTGGACCTACCCTCCTGTTCCTGCTTTTATTGGTTCTGAAGTGGTCCATATTCCCCTGCTCCTGATTGTCCTAGTCATCCTGGTCCGAATCCTCCTCTTCTCAATCCTAGTTCTTATGGCCTTTGCTCTCCTCTAGGCCCTTGTCCTCTGGTCCTGCTCCTGGACAAACCTAGAAATAGTCTTCCTCAATTTTGTTATCATGGTCTTAGTTCACCTGGTCTTCCTTGTCATCCTGTTCCTGATCATCCAGGTCCTGATTTCCTGTATCCTGGTCCTGTTGATCCCTCTGGCATTTCTGTTCTTAAAAAAGTCCACATTTGTAAAGCGCACAATCACCCGTAAGGGTCTCTAGGCGCTGGGGGCCGTCGGGAAGATTAAGCGAGCTATTGCCCAGAGTCACATGGTGCTGGGCTAATCTGCCGCCGGAGCCGGGGATCGAACCGTGATCCCCAGATTCCAGCGTCAGTCGCCCTGGCCGCGGCGCCACACCTCTCTTTCTTGATCCTCATGGTTGTGGTCCTCCGCTAGGACATGGTCCTGTTATCAATGTTCTTGGTCCTCTTCCTTCTCTTCTCAAGCCTCACCCTGTTCCGACTGCTTTATCTGCCCTCGTAGCCTCAATCCTACTGATGTCAGTTGCCTTGGTGCTGGTCCACTGGGTTCTGGCCAAGGTGACCCTGCTGCTGCTGGTCCTCTTACTACTGGAGCTGTTCAGGGAGGGCAGCTGGGGGTCTTTGCCCACAGACCTGCCCTTACTGGGGCCACACACATGTGTTTATTATTTACCTAATGAAAAGCAGGCCTGCCCTTTTCCTTTCTGATCCATCTTATGCTGCAGAACCACTAGGTGGTACCAAATAATGCATTTTCCCTTTCCCCTCAGTTACAAGCTGCAACTTTGATTGAAAGCCACTAAGAGCCATGCAAAACTATTGCCCCTGGCCCTGCAAAAGATTCTGACATGTCTACTTGGTCCACCTAGTCTCCCTGATCCTTGTGCCTTCTCCCTAGTTCCTCTGTTCCTAGTAGTTCTCGTCCTCCTTATCTTTGTTCTTTTGTTCTTATTGTTTTTTGTTGTCCTAGCGCTTGTTGGCCTGGTCTTGACCCTGATGGTCCATACACCTCCTGTCCAGGTGTTCCTTTTTTGTCCTGGATCTCCGGGGCCCCTGTGTGTGCTAGTCCTGCTGTTGATCTTGGTCCTCTCGCTTGTGGTCCTGCCCCTTCCCTTCCACAGGTCAGCCAAGTACTGCCCCGAAGAATGTCCCCAGGTTTTTGGTTATTTTTTCTTATTTTTAGCCACTTCCTGATTCAGCCAGGCAGGTGGGGGTGAATAGGCCTTGGTGAAATTTAAATTACACCAGCAAGATTTACACCATTTGGGGTATTTCATATTATGCTTGTTACACAAAATTCTCGAAAATATGCCAATTTGCATAATTGGATGGCATTTGCTGTCAAATTTTAGAGTGAAATGTGCCATTCATGATAAATGTTTACCATAAACGCCTGGAAATACAGAATGTCAGTGGCTGTTGTTCAGGGTGCTTTTGTTGTGTTGCACCTTGCAATTAACACAAAAATTCCTTTTGTGCTAAATTATAGCTTGATATGACTGGTTTGCATTTTGCTTAATGATGTGTAATTTCACATAATGTTGCTGAAATGTCGTTTAATAACACGAAAGCAAATTACACAGATTTCGCACACGTCAGCTGGCGAACCCTACGAGATTGAATAGGAGAGCAAAGCAGGGACTTTTGTCTACATCTCTTTTCTTTTTATTTACTGATACCGCGCAACGGCAGAACATCTCCATTGTAGACACTGGTGTTAGTAGAGAACTAGGTGTGTCCAGCAAGTTTTAAGGTACAATGGCAGTTAACAGGTGGTTAATACCCTTTACTGGAGAGATATGTGTGTATTCTCTGGCCAAAAGTTTGAAGCATAAGTAAGTAGCACAGAGAGTAATGTGCTTGTTTCAGAGCGTGCAGTGTAATGTGTAGGTCATTGATTCATAGTCTGTATAAGATAGCTCAGTGGTTTAGTGCAACTGTTGCAGTGTCTTATGTTACCTTCGCTATCCTGTAGCTCAGTGAATTCTGCACCCCCTTGAAAGAGCTGAATGTAACCTGCGAGGCATACGTTTAGAACCTTGTATATTTTTTTCAGTCTTTGGTTTTTCTAAGGTTGTTAAAATGATTTCTTACGTGTATTAATAAATAGTTATTTTAAGGGCAAATATTAGTTTATAATTAGATTCTCATGTAGCCAGCTAGTTTTCCTGCATAGACCTACACCTTTTACGAACAGGGCTTCTTAGTCACAAAAACAGCTTCCAACTCTTATTTCTTCTCATTACAGCTTTACAAAGATGCTTTTATTTTCATCGATGGTCTTCTGTCTGAGGATGACATGAGATGTTAGGATCCAGATGTGATCCTTTGACCTAGAACAGCTCCCAGAAGTGTTGTCTCGTGTTCGCACACAGCACCAGGCACAGTAAACTGAGCTGGGCCCGGCACCTGCAGCTGCTTCATTAAAACAAGTATTTGCAATGCAATAGGTTTCGCATTAGGAAATTTTGAGCTATTGGTATTGTAAATGACAAATATTTTATTTATGTGTTTGTTTTGAAAATAGCTAAATTAATAGCTTTGTCATTTAGAATGCCAATAGTTTTAACTTTTGAAAACGTGATACCTATAGCATTTGTAATGCAATATGTGTTGTATTTACATGACTTAGATGTATTAATATTACAAATAATAAAGGCTTATTTTTTTTGATAATTAATACTTAAATAAAAGTTATTGTAATTTATAATGGCAATAGCTTAAACTTTTGTAAATAACTTTTTGGTAAGATTATGTTCAGTGTATTTTATTGTGATGAAAATCCAAGAACAGCAGTGAAATATTAACATCTTTTTGTGACGTTTTGTAATAAAGCTTGAAACATTGAGAGAACATATTAGAACCAGTTGTTGAATGGTTGCGCAGAGTGATGCTGTGGCGTTCAGTGGTGCTGAGTGATGCTGTAGCGTTCAGTGGTGCTGAGTGATGCTGTGGCCTTCAGTGATGCTGAGTGATGCTGTGGCCTTCAGTGGTGCTGAGTGATGCTGTGGCCTTCAGTGGTGCTGAGTGATGCTGTGGCCTTCAGTGGTGCTGAGTGATGCTGTTGCGTTCAGTGGTGCTGAGTGATGCTGTGGCATTCAGTGGTGCTGAGTGATGCTGTGGCATTCAGTGGTGCTGTGGCGTTGAGTGGTGCTGAGTGATGCTGTGGCATTGAGTGATGCAGTGGCGTTGAGTGGTGCTGTGGCGTTGAGTGGTGCTGTGGCGTTGAGTGGTGCTGTGGTGCTGTGGCATTGAGCGGTGCTGAGTGATGCTGTGGCGTTGAGTGATGCTGTGGCGTTGAGTGATGCTGTGGCGGTGAGTAATGCTGTTGCGTTGAGTGATGCTGTGACGTTGAGGGATGCTGTGCACTGAGTGGTGCTGTGCGTTGAGTGGTGTTGTGGCATTGTGTGGCGCTGTGGTGTTGAGGGCGGCTGTGGCATTCAGTGGTGCCGAGTGATGCTGTGGCGCTGAGTGATGAGTGGTGGCTAGATGTAAGGGGCTAGCTATCGATGATCGAGCTATGACACTGCTACGTTGGTTAAAAATGGACCTTGTTAGCAAGTGATGGAATTCTGGCCTTTACGTTGTGGGGAGTTGTCAGCTTTTCGAAGCGGCTGAACCACCGGCTTTATTTAGAGCCCTTCGCAATCCCCCTGTATGCAGTACCTGTTCCTCACGTGCAGGTGGCAGAGAGAGGGGTTTAGTGAGAAGGGTGTAGAGAGAGGGTTGTAGCGAGAGTGGGGTAGCGAGAGTGGGGTAGCGAGAGTGGGGTAGCGAGAGTGGGGTGTAGAGAGAGAGGGGTGTAGAGAGAGAGGGGTGTAGAGAGAGAGGAGTGTAGAGAGAGGGGTTTAGAGAGAGGGGTAGAGAGAGGGGTAGAGAGAGGGGTAGAGAGAGAGGGGTAGAGGGAGAGAGGGGTAGAGTGAGGGGTGTAGAGTGAGGGGTGTAGAGTGAGGGGTGTAGAGATAGGGGTGTAGAGAGAGGGGTGTAGAGATAGGGGTGTAGAGAGAGGGGTGGAGAGAGAGGGGTGTAGAGAGAGGGGTGTAGAGAGAGGGGTGTCGAGAGAGGGGTGTCGAGAGGGGTGTAGCGAGAGTGGGGTAGCGAGAGTGGGGTAGCGAGAGTGGGGTAGCGAGAGTGGGGTAGCGAGAGTGGGGTAGAGAGAGAGGGGTGTAGAGAGAGAGGGGTGTAGAGAGAGAGGGGTGTAGAGAGAGGTGGGTAGAGAGAGGTGGGCAGAGAGAGGGGGGTAGAGAGAGGGGGTAGAGAGAGGGGTAGAGAGAGAGGGGTAGAGAGAGAGAGAGGGGTGTAGAGTGAGGGGTGTAGAGTGAGAGGTGTAGAGAGAGGGGTAGAGAGAGAGAGGGGTGTCGAGAGAGGGGTGTCGAGAGAGGGGTGTCGAGAGAGGGGTGTCGAGAGAGAACCCTGACAGACCACACGCAGAGAGACAAACCCCACACAAAGAAACAAGTGTTCCAGAGGGGCAGTGATCCTACTGCACAAGTCCTTCCCTTTAGCAGTTTCGAGGGTCCAAACGGATGATTTGGGCAGGTTTTTAGTAACAGAGGGGATGCTAGAAATGATGGTGAGTCCTTATTCTATTCATTTCTGAATAATCCACCGTACTTCTCAAAAAGCCCCTATGAACTCTCAAGCACCAACAATCACAACAAAATTATAGAAAACGCTCACTTGATCATATATGCAAGAGAGCATGTTGGTCAAACGTGTAATGCATACTAGAACAGAGAAAGAGAAAAACCCTTACACAGTTTACTTAAGATAGGTCATCACTAAGGAATAGAGGGGCCGATCAATATCTCAGTTAGGGAACATCTATGACAGAAATGCGCCACTTAGTGCTCTTATTTTGACCATGCGCGGGAAGCCTTTTCCGTTCACCTTCTGTTAAATGATTGAGATGGTTCTTCATTTAATGTTTCATTCCTTCAATCCGAGGCCACAGGCAAATCCAATTTGTCAGATGTTACAGAGTCAATATATATTCTTACCCTTCCAAAAAAGTATTTCAGTACTTCTGATTTCCATAAAGTTTTTGGTTTTAAGGAGTTTTGGAAGAAATTGTACTGGTCTTGTTTTTACGCCTTCTGCGATAATGTATCTTAAACGTAATTCATACTTAAGTAACTTGCTTTTGCACAGTTTCATTTGTAACTTCTTTATCTCTGTGCATTGCAAATAACATTGACTAGATGGAAAGCCAAGTAGAACTTGCTGGAATTTCCCTCGTAACTTAAGGATCACTGCATATTTCAACAGCAAGCGTTTAATTTAAAGCACCATTATGTCCGGAGCACTGTATGAGCATTCCACTTTGATCATTTTATTTCTTAAATGTTGAGAAGAATAGTACTAAACATTTAGGAGCCAGAAAGCTACTTCACAATTGCCATGTATACACAACAAAGAATACAGACAATTGTCCATACGTTGGGCTTTAAATTAATACATTTGGGCGCATTCGTAAAGGCAAGTGTTTTTTTGTGTTATGCAGGGTTTTAAGTGGAAGGGAAAAAACTGCGCGGGGGCTCTCAACGGGGTGTGGCCGCAGTAATTAAGGCACGGCTTAAAAACACGCATGCCAAAATTGTGTGCTTAGCATAGTTTGCCACCTGACTGGCATTTTGCTGTTTGGGTCATTACATCCAGCTTTAGGATACAAGCAACATTATACATACAACAAGCCAGGACTATTGGCTTTGTAAATGGTTCTTAGTTGCCTAAGATAATTATGCAACAGCTATGGTTTTGTTGTATATAATATTGAAAATGTTTCCGTTCTGAGATGATGAGACTGTGAAAGAACTAAAACGAGTCTGTTGTAAGTTGCATCAAAGGCTTTGGACAGTGGTACGGCTGCAGAGTTGAGATTTTTTTTTTTTGTACCCTGAGGGTGAGGGCAAATTGGAGAGCCCGATAGGGGTCCGTCTCTGCACCTGTTTTTAGGAACTGCAATGGCTGAGCACCGGCAAGACCTGGCCCACTTAAAGCCCTGGTCTTGTGGCCAGTGCAAAAGTTATTTACTTTCGCTCTCGTAGTTCTCTAGGACAGGAAACCACAAACGAGCTGATCCAACTGCAGCTTCCATGCGCCACTTGCACTCGTGTAATGAAAGTACGTTTAGTGCAGCTAAAGGCAGCGCTCATTAGTCCATTCGAAAAAAAACACCCATTTCAAACAATTAGCACAGCCAAATACTCCTGATTACAGAAATAAGAGCTTTTGTTAAGATATGAATGCGTGCTATAAACAAAAGTTGTTAATTAACGGGGACCAATGTGCCTAGATTTATTGACGCCAACATGGATAGTAGGAGTGTGGGAATTAGTGGGAAGAAGTCAGACGACAGCGGGAGGATGGGGACTGGAAGGGAAAAAGCAAATTAGGCAACGAGAAGGTGGGAGGGAGGCAAGGACAATAGGGAGGAATAAAAAAAAAAACTAGCAGGTTCACGCTCTCTGTCACAATTCCAGGGTGTTTCTCTATGTCAGTGTATCCTTATCTAGGGTGACCAGATTCTCAAAACAACAGGGGAGAAAACAGCCCCATAAGCAGGAGGGAGGAGGAGGCAGCCCGAGAGGGAGCGAAGAGCAGCTGTTAAGAATAACAAGAAAGAAGCTCGGCTCAGGATAACAAGAAATTGCTAACGGTAAATAAGCAAAATCAAAAATGGAGCAGAGCATCCAGGGCAACGTAAGAGGACCTGCAGAATGAGTCCAGCTCCGTGCGCCCTAAGTATCACCGCCAGGAGAAACTCTACACTTCCATCTCCAATTATGTGCTCCAGCCCTAGGAGTCACACTCCACCCCCAGGCTCGCCTGTGTGCTCACGGAACCCCAGCTCTTCAAGGAACTCGAGCCCCCGCAGCAGCTCGAGCCACTCAAGTGCAGGCAGAATGAGTCCAGCTCCGTGCGCCCAAAGTATCGCTGCCAGGAGAAACTCTACACTTCCATCTCCAATTATGTGCTCCAGCCCTAGGAGTCACACTGTGTGCTCCACCCCTAGGAGTCACACTGCAGCTCCATGCCGGCCGTGCGCCAGCCCAAGGAGACACGCTTCACCCCCAGATCCGATGTGCGCCACCATGATGCCCTCTAGCAGACGCAGTCCAGCTCCATGCCCGACTGCCTGCACCAACACCATGCGCACCGAGCAAAGCTCGCATGAGAAATCCTTCATGTCACTGATGCATTTTACGGAAAGGTGGTATCACACTGGCAGACACTCCGAGGGACCTTGCCGCCAGTCCCAAAGATGTTCTACACCATGCTCAGGATCGCACCATGCTCATCGCATCACTCGGCACCCCCCTGTGCGGCGCCCCCCCCCTGCCCGCCAGTCACATTCACCTCAGAGCCCATGTTCACTAGCCCGCCAGTCACATTCACTTCGGAGCCCATGCTCACTAACCCCCCAGTCACATTCCCCTCAGAGCTCATGCTCAAGGTCTCAGCACTCAGGCTCACCCTCCCTTCACTCTAGATCCCCCTCAAGGTCCCCACATCCCCGCAAGAGCCAATGTTCCCAACCCGGTGGGGCTTATTCATTCGGTGGTGCCGGCAGATTCAGCTTCCCGACCAACCAGGCACCAATGGACGACAGTGCCTTCTTTGCTCCTGCGGGACAGCAGGTATGCTCACCCCCCCACTCACGCTCCCCGTCACACTCAAGGTCCCCACATCCCCGCACGAGGGGGGTTTATTCATACGGTAGCGAGTGCGAGTTCAGCTTCCCGAGCACCCAGGAACCAATGAACGAAAGTGACTTTGTGTCTCCTACGGAGCTGTTGAGTTTGGCGACTTCTGAATCAAATATGCAAAGGAAGCTGACAGGCGAGTGATGACACCTCGTGTGCTGAGTCTAGGCATGGACTTCATGGTATGACGTCACACAGAAACCCAACATCCCATTACCTGAAGGCGGCCGGCTTGACTTCCATGGCTGTACAAGTGGCTCGTCATTACAATACATCAAACCAAGTCGAGGCCGCCATTGTTTTGTTCCTTTGATGCTTTCGTTAAAATAGTGGCTTCTATTAAAAAACAAGGTCATTTTGGGATTGGGGGCATGTTTTTCATGCTCTCCCCTTCCCATTGGCTGGAAGGTAAAATTCCAGCCAATTGGAAGAGGAGAGGGCGGGACTTAAAAAAAGACCCAAAAACGCCCCTGAATTGCGTCGGGACGGGGGAAACAGTGATGGACAACCATGTCTTCCAATGGCTAGCCTCCATTTATGGAGCTAGCCAATGGAAGAAGGGGCGGGTTCAAGTCCCCCATACTGTTCTAACATTAGATTTCACCTGCGCGAACAGTGCTGCGCAGCGGATCGCCAGGCGAAACCTAAACAGCAGCTCCGTGATTCTGCTGGAGTGCCCCTTCTCTAGCACTCCTTAGGATGATGCACTGTGACAAACAAGACCATGATTATTCGGTCATAGAGGTGGGCGGGCCACTGAAACCTGGCTCTGCCTCAGCTTGAGGTCCTGTTGGAACCTCGAGCCCATAACGAGCCACGCTTTCATGTGGCTTCTGTCTGCCTCCCTCCCTCCCTTTACCGAGGATGACGGACGCATCATGGCCAGAGCTGCCGACTGTGGAACTGAGAAACCAGGTGCAAGTCTCGGCATCGGCTCAACATTCTATGATTCTGGACAAATCACTTAGATCCGTGTGCCTATAAACAATACGTGTGTAATTTAACTGTTGCCCATGTAAAGCGCTCGTCCGTTGAGTTGAGTTTGCGCTATATTTAAAAAGTGCAGGGCTTTAAGTGGGCCAGGTTCTGCCAACAGTTCTAAAAAGCAGGTGCTGAGACAAGTCACTATCGGACTCTCCATTTGTGCTGTCACCCTCGGTGAAAAAATGTAATCTTAACTATGGATATATCATGCACACTGAGTCTTATCCTATCATTGTAGCATTATAGTCTTATATATTGTTTAGACCTATGGTTGCCCAGGAAATGTTTTCTTAAATAAAAATACAACTGTGGCCACCTCTTTTTCTATATATATTTTTTTATATTTAACATTTCGTTTTAGCTGTATTTCTTCTATGAACTCATATTAAGACAGTTTTCTTTATTAACTTCTCTATTCATTTTGATATAATATGTTAGTTATGCACAGCTGCGCAAAAAAAATCAAAGAAACAAGGTCAGCACTTTGCTTCTTAGAGCATTTTATTGGCTGGGCTTAAGGAGTGTAATCTTGGTTCCCACGAAAACCTTTATTTGTTGTGAAACGTGTTTGGATATTTTTATCACGAACCCTGTGGTCCAGGCAAAACGATGGTTCATGCAAGCAAAGTACTCTGAGGCGTGTGGCGGACCCATCAGCCACCCTGGAGAACAGAGGCAACAGAGGTGTGATGCTTTTAGCATCTTAGTTTTTTCTCACGTTGAGTTCACCCAGCACACCAATGACCTCCTGCCTGTGGGCACTCATCCGTATGAATGTCATGTCCTCTCCTCACTTAAGAAAATCAATACCCTTTCAATTTGAGGTCCATGTTCACATTTCATCACCTGTTGGCTGTGGCGCGTGTGAGACATGATCCCTTGGTTCTTACCGCTCCTCCTGTTTAGAGAACAAGAACTCAACACTGGTGGAGAGGTAGCGCCTCAATGTGCAGATGATCGCCTTGATTAGCTTTTGAGGCTTTATCAAAGGCATATCATCACTTCATTGGCCACCTTCTCGTTGTAGTCTTTACTATGTGAAGAGGCTCCTCTTCCAGGAACACCTGGCCTACCAAAGGTATCCATATTCATATCCATATTCTTGATTGATAACCAGTGCTTAATTTGTAAATTTGTAATTTGTAAAGCACTGGAAACCACCGGCATAAATTAAGCACTGTTGATAACACAGCCTACTGGATGGGATACAATATCAAACGTTACCTCTTTATTTCATCAAGTTACATACCCAACGGAAGGGACGTAAGACTGGTGACAAGGAAGAATGGGAGATGGAGTAATAAGTATTTCATAATCAAAGGTTTTTGATCAGAAAATGCCTTGTGTTTTACATGTAATCATTTATTTTGGCGCAATTTATATTTATCGGGAGCTGGCGGCTCCGGTAACTGAAGCACTGTATGTACCAAGACATTACAGTACAACAATACTGCAGGTGGGTTGGGATGAGAAGAAATGATGGCGATTGCTGTGGAACATTGAAACAGGCACATAGAGTAAATGCCTTATCACATGTCGAGATACTTGCATTTCATTAAGATAGGGAGGCATTGGCAGTCACACAGAGATCGAGTGAGGGTGGACCGTGAGGAAAGTTCATGGAGAATGGAGTTGGGATGTTACGCCTGTGGTGGGATGTAGTTGATATGCAGTTGTAAAAGGCCATTAATAAAAGTCAGTCAATGCGTGAAAACGTAACTTACCTAAGGTATGAGAAGCCAGTCTTATTTAATTATAGATAGATTTACAGGAATTTTCATGACACTGTTTTTAACTATTTGATTAAACATACTATTCTTTTTTTTAATTAGTTTTGTAAAATCGTATTAGAATCTGGAAATAACATAAAAAATGCCTCACTCTAACCCGCTAAGTAAGAAAACAAAAACAAAAAAAGAACCATAGTGTGATAATATTTAGAATTTTTATTTTGTCAGCATTGGGTCCCCATTGGCCTTAGAAATGTGGCTCAGGGCATGCTAGAAGGATGCCTAAAACATTACTTCACAGTTCAGCATTGGCTTTGAACAACAGTAAATTAACAGTGTATTTCGTTGTTGGCTAAATGGTTTTTTGGATGAAATTATATCATTCTTAATTATGTACGGCACTACACCAATTGTAACGCAAAATCTTTTACTGTGTTGATTTAACCAAACAAGCTTGACAATGCATTCTTTAGTGTTTTGCACTACTCTCTACTGTAAAACCTTGCTTCTCCCGTGTTCTTACCAATATTCTTAGAACAACCGCAGAAGTGTGGTGTGTCAAGAATTGATGAAACCACTACCAAACCAATCCCGGGTGTCTATGCTTGCGATGGTAACAATACACTGCACTTCTGGTTTATGGGTAATCTCTAAGCAGTTCACAAGCCGGGAGTTAGGCAGACGCAGAGGAATGCTCTTCTGAGTCCTCTTGTGTTGAAGTGACTCAAGGTGGAAAACCTTGGATCTTTGGTATCCCAGTCTTTTTCTCCTGTTGCAGCCCCGGAGACCCTATAGTTTCCAGCCAACATTTTCATGACTCCCACCCTTCCAACACTCTGAGTTAAGTGACAAGCCTAGAGTATGATATATATTTTGAAAGTATCAATTTTGCTACATTTTATAGATCATCAAGGTGAGTGAGGTAGTATTGTTGGGTTTCTGCATATAAATATTGGTTATAGGGATCTGGCTGATGAGTTATTTCCTAACATTTTTTCCTAGGGTGTGGGCTGGTATGGGTTTTGTTCTCAAGGGATCTGTTGATGCCCTCACACCCACCACAGCCAGCAGTTAAGGTCCACGAGGTACATGGTTGGATGTGCCTGGTCATCTAAAGCTTTTTCATGGTTTCCTAGTATCGTCTCCCAAATGTGTCCATAAGGGATGCTTGGGCGCTCTTGCACAAGCTGTAATGTGGATGAGTTTTCATTTTCAAGGGACGGGTTGTGCTTCTTACAAGTCTAATTATGATGTGTAACTGAATTATTTTATAACCATGCTCACTTCTCTGAGTTTATTCTGGTGTATATGTGACCAGTATTCTTCTTGTGTGAAAGGAATGCGAATTTTATTTTGTCATTTTTTTATCATGCAAAAATGATCTTGTGTAAACCTCGATTACTGGGTTTTGCATATTCCACATAATCATTCATTTTCGCTTGTGATAGACTTGACTTCGAGTAGAAAATGTCTTTCAAGAAGCGTGAGCGTGGGTGCCTCGTATGGCGCATGCTCGCATCGTTCAGCGCTTGACGTTAGAAGCTGGACAAGAACACGAGCAACTGCCCTTTAACTATGCCTTCCAGAACGTTTTCACGTAGACACCCAAAAGATTTTTTTTCCATAATCCGTGATTCTCACAAATTACACCCAGCCCCAAATCCCAATTTCTGCTCACCCCTACTGTTTTGCCAGTGTTCTGTTTTATTGCACTAGCCTTGGCAGTGTCGACAGGTCTATCGCCGATGGCTTAGCAATCCACACCTTACTTAATAAGTCTGTAGTGCCCCTGTCGAGAGGGCCTAGGCTAGAGTTCTCCCACATATCACAGAATATAAACGAAGGGCCGCTGGGCCGCTTTTAAAGCCTACACTCGCCTGGTTAGCTGAGCAGCATCCGATTCTATGCGACAAGGGTGACTTTCAAACACTACTTCCCTGCCTGCGCGCCTGATTAGGAAATCACTTGTAAGTTGTCAGTGTGTGCCATCGAAGCAGAAAAGGGACTAATAAACGCGATTGATGCGCGTGCCCTACGCTATTCCTCGCTGCGGGTGAGGCCCCGAGAGCGCCGTAGACAACTGGCGTCGCTTCCTCTCCCTCAAATAAGCAGGGCGGCTGGGGGTAGTATGGGATGAGGGAAGTTTATATTCCTGCTAGATTGTTGTTTGCAGGAGGCGAGGGAAAACTTCACGAAAACGCACATTCCCTCGCCACTGCTCCTTGCCTGGTGCCTTGCTGGCGCTGCCTGCTTGCTTGTCTGCTTGCTTGTCTGCTTGCTTGTCTGCTGGCCTGTGATCGGTCCATCTGTGCTTGTATGCCACACATCATCAATGCAATAACGTTTGAGGATTTGACCTTCCTGTATGTTTTTCTCTCCCTGTTTTTAGGTAACCAAATTAACATTCGCGCGCAGTGATAGTCATTTGTGGTGCGGTGCGTTTTAGAGTCTTGGCCCTCAGTTCATTTAACTTTTGTGTAATCCGGGTTTGCAGCAGGTGCGAGTTTCTGATAAGGACTCACGGAGGCTTTGTTTATAAGGTCGCATGTCAGAACGCTACAGGATTAGTTCCTGATCTGAAATCAGACCTTAATTGCCTCCATTGATTTCCTGGTTTCCTATAATCATCAATCCATAATATGAATTCCCATGTTTGCGTTGCATTTTGTGTTCTAGATATTTTTCCTTCCCTTTTATCATTGTGCCACTGGCATTTAATATGTGATTAATGACCGGTTACTCACCGGTAATATCCATTACTCCGAGTCGTAGCCCTCCCCGTCCCAGTCCTTACCAATGAGCATAGCTCCTCCCACCAGAAACTCCCAAGCAACTAAAAACCCATCCCTTCCCTCCAGGCCACACCCACACCCTAAGGCATATAACCATGTGACCCGCCCATCCACATCCTGTACCACCAAGCACAAGAAGCCGAACAGGGAGGGAGGGATGTGAACCAGGACTGGGACGGGGAGGGCTACGACTCGGAGTAATGAATATTACCGGTGAGTAACCGGTCATTACCTCCTCGTCAGCCCTCCCCGTCCCAGTCCTTACCAATGAGCAGATACCAAAGCAAGAATCGGCTTCACACATTAGTAAAACAGACTCAAGCCGCACAGGCAGGAAGGCACACAACCCGAGCAGAACGCAACCCAGCGTCCCCAAACCCAGGAGACACAGTCCCACACATCAACCAACGACTAGAGGACATAAAAGCTCGAGGAGAACACCCAGTAGCATACACGCAGAACACAGCCAGGGAGGCCCCCCGGAAGCAAGCCCAAGAAGCAGCCACCCCGAGGCTAGTAACCTCGAACCGACCCAGGCGCCAACACACCACAAGCCCAACAGCAGGCCGCACAGCCAACACAGCCACCGACGGAGAGCAGCCACAAAAGGCCCCAAAACAGGACCAGCCAGCCAAAAGGCAACAAAAAGGGAAAACCACCCCATAAAAAAGGCACCGCAGGAAGGAGGAACACCTCCAGAGCCCGCACAACCGTCAAACAGAGAAGCTGCACCTAAACCCCAGAAAGAGGAACAGGACAGAAAACAGGCAGAACCAGAAACTCCAACAAGGAGCAAAGGAACGAAAGAACGGCGCCAGGAGGAACCAACCAAAACCACCCGGACACCAAGGGGCGCACCGGCCCAACGCCCGAACCCCGAAAGGCCAACACAGCCGCCCACAGAGCTCGCAGGGAGGACACAGCCCGACTCCAGTCGAAGCCAACCGCCCAGAAACCCAAGACACGCACCGGAATCCAACGCAGACACACCCCGCGTCAGACAGTAAACCAGGAAGGAAAACCCCACGACCGGCACAGGACAGGAGAGGCGAAGGGCTTCCGAATAGAGGAAAGGAACACAGCAGGCCCCCGCCCAACAGAAGGACAGGGCAACCACCCCCCAGACAGAGCCGGACCAAACCAGAGAACAACCTCAACCCAAGGCGATCCTCGGAGAAGCAAAACAGGATCAACAACGGAACCCCGAACCAGGTCAGCAAGAGGCTCAACACGGACAGGGAGGGAAACACCCCAGGCAGGTGAGTCGCCACAAGAGCAAAACCCCCGGCAGACAGAAAGCCCAAAGGGAATTACAAAAAGTACCACCAGGGAACACATTCACAGAATGGGCAGGATTCGAACCCAGGCCACCGACGGCGGGCACCACCAAAGGCACAAGAAACACCTACTAGCCAAAGCTCCATGGGACCACCACACAGTCCGACCAGACCGATAGGAACCTCAAGAGGAGCCAAGGCAGAAAGAGGCCAGGCCAACCGAACCGACCACAGGAGATAAAGAAAGCAGAAGAAGGACCCAAACCCACACCAGTGCGAGCCTGCGCCACCAGAGGCACAAGACAAACCAACGAGCTAAAGCTCTCCGGTCACAACGAAAGCACCACAAGAACCAAAACCACCAAGGGACACCACGAAAGCAGAGGCAGGATATGAACCCATCTCCAGCGTAAGCCCGCGGCAGCAGAGGCATAAGACATACCAAAGAGTAACAGGTCCAAGGGCAATCAACGCCCAACAAGCCCAAGACAGTCACAGAGGCAACCGCTCACGGGACATAAAAGGGCAGCCACGCAAGAGGAGCGAACCACCAGCCAACAGGACCACCCGCGGCCAATGGCCACACCCCCCGGAAACAACAGCAGACAGCCCAAAGAAGTCGGAACCCAAAGCCCCAGAGCAAGACACACCAGGGGGGAACAAGTGCCAACGGGCCCAAGGAACAAACCCCACAGCAGCAGACAACAGCCGCCGAACATGGAGCCGCCGGGGAGAAGTGGAAGACTGAGCCCCCAACAACCACCGCAATCCTCGCAACAGAGCTAGCCCGCAGGGCACCGGTAGGAAGGCCCCACCAACCAAGGCGCCGAAACCACCCAACGAACAGTAGCTCCCGAGTGGCGCAAAGAATTGAAGACTCCAAGATCAGAATCCACCCAAACCGACACAGGAGCCAGCAAACACCCAGTGAAAGGGCCGGAGCCGGAAGGAAAGAAGAGGAAGAATCAACCAACCGTCCAAGGAACGGGAACACCCGGAACCCCAGAGCAGGTCAAACAGAGTAGCTCAACAAAACCACCCAGGGAGCCAAAGGTCAGCAAACACACCAGGAGACGCAGACCAACCAAAAGGCAGCCCCAAAAAACAGAAATGAACAACACCCCCACTTGAAAGCAGGCGTCCCAAAGAACCAGAGAAGCCAGGAAAACCCCTCCAACAGGAAGGGAAGAAACAATGAAGAGGGTACCACACGGGCCCAACAGAAACGAAGCCCCGAAAACCGAGAAAGAAAGCCCGACATATTGCCAGAGAACCCGGAACAGGGGCAGCGCAGAACACATCCAGTAGCCCAGCCCAACAAGGAGGGACCAGAAGAAGAGGAAGCACACAGAAAACCCCGGGACATGTGGAAGGAAGGGACCCACCGGCCGCGTACCACACCACAAAAGGGTCGGGCAAACAAAGTAAACAAAAGGCAGACCAAAAGCCCGCTCACAACCCGTAAACTACCCACACCGAGAAATCGGACTGGAGCCAACAAGAACGACCTCAGCCGCCAAACCGAACAAGGGCACCAACGGAACCCCAAACTGGACAGAGCCCCGAAGGAAAGCCCCATCACAGCAGCCCCACAAGCAGCACCGCCTCCCCAGGCCAAAAGCACAATAGCCATCGAACAGCCACAGAGGACCAAGCCGCCGCCGTACCCAGGGAACCGAAGGACAAATCCGCCAGGAAACGCAACAGCAGTCCCAACACGGAAAAAGAAACAGAGGGAACTTAGCCCACACCTCCCGGTAGTCCAAGGTGGCCTCCCAACCAGGCCCGACCACGCCTAACTCCCGAGAGCAGACCAGAGCAGGCGAAACCAGGGAGGCAAGGCCGTAGGCCGCACAGAAAACCCCGACAGCCACACAGAAGCAACCGAACCCAAAAGCAGGGGCAAGGCACAGACAGAACTGTAAGACCAGAGGCAGAAAAAGACGGATCCAAGGCCTCGCAACAAGCAGGACCACAGAATAAGAATGAACGGCACCCAAAGATACCAACAGGCACCGAGAAGGCACACCAGCCAGCAGGGACCGACCATCACCACAGCGAACCACTGTAAAGGACACCCCGCCGCCAGAGCCAGGGGAAAAGCAAGTGTGACAACATCCGTCCACCCCCCATCAAGCACACCGCTCACAGAGTACAGAAAGATGGAGTCCTACAAGCCCCATCAACAGGAAAGAGGGGAAAAAGTCTACAGACTTCCCACCTCCCAAGGGCCAAGGGAACCCCAAACCGTCCCCAACACGTAGCAGAACACCGTGAAGCCAGCCCACAGGACTCACCCGAAACTACGTCCGGAGCCACGACAGCAAAGCAACCAGCACAAGACAACAGCGAAGGAGCAGCGGAAGACCCAGCGACCACCACCCCCCAGTTGCAGCGGAGCCCAAACTACACATCACCAGTAGGGGAACAGAACAGAGAAAGTAGTGCCCAGACCAAGCAATGCAAGATCCACAAGGGCCAATCAGGGAACGCCACACCCTAACAGGACAGCAGGACAGCCCAAACATGAAATACAGAGGGAGTCCCGGACCCCCCCAAACACCATGGTCCCACTAAAGCAGGGACTCAAACGCACATGAAACAACAGGTATCCAAGGGGAACAAAACACAGCCGCCAAGCAGACCGTCACACACCTACCTGAAAGGAGGACAGACGTGCCGAGAAGCCAGCCATGCACAACACACACCCCCTCCCACCCCGGGTGAACCCGCTAGGGCAGGGAATCAACCTGGAAGAGGGGAGGCCCCAGCAGGAAGACAAGTCGTGCCACCACCACGGGTCCCCGCCAGAAACAAAAGCAATGCCCCTCAAAAAGGGGCAGAGAGCGACCCACGGCAGGAGAAAGAGGCCAGGGGAGAAACCAAGGACCTACAGCACACAGAGCCCCGACCCCCCAAAGAACCGGCCCCAGGCATGCGTTTTGTAAAGATAATAAAGCACATCCTCTCCGTTAAGGGCAGGCACAAACACCCAACGCGCTCCACAGTACATAGAGGATCATGTCACTACGTTAATCAGATGTAGCCGAGGCGCAGCCCAACACAATCAGAACACCAGGGCTCCCCCAGACGGAAGGACAAAGGGATGCACAGGAGAAAGAACAGGCAGCCCAAACATCCAAACAGACACGGGAATATTGGAAAACGTAACGGCGCGCTATTCACGAGCACCAGTTGCATCACAGAAGGACACATGTTACGGTTTGTAGGCGGGGGAGGAAATGCGACACGCTCAGAACCATAAGAGGTTGAAGCAACGCCAACACCCGAAACCGGGCAACCGAGTCCAAAGCCGGAAGCAGTGCACGGGACACCACAACCTTGCACCCGAACACCCGGACAAACCAATGGCAGCAAACAGTGGGAAACACGGGCCCGTTACGAGCACCCAGCCTCCAAACACACTACCAAGGAGGAGCCAAACCACCACGCCACAGGCGAGCAGAGAGGCCAGCCGCGCCCAACACACCCCTCCTCCCACCCCGGGTGAACCCGCTTGGGCAGGGAACATACCCGGAAGAGGAGAGGCCGCAGCAGGGAGACACCACCCCACACCAGGCAGTCAAGGCCCCCCAACCCCACGGTCCCGCTAAAGCAGGGACTCGAAAGTACATGGAAAGAAAACAGGTACATCAGGGGAACAAACGGCCGCCCAGCAGGCCGTTTCACACTCACCCGAAAGGAGGCACCGGTCCAGCACCTCCCCACAACGAAGTTGCCAGGAAATGAATTCCGCAGAAAAAACAAACAGGATGTGGATGGGCGGGTCACATGGTTATATGCCTTAGGGTGTGGGTGTGGCCTGGAGGGAAGGGATGGGTTTTTAGTTGCTTGGGAGTTTCTGGTGGGAGGAGCTATGCTCATTGGTAAGGACTGGGACGGGGAGGGCTGACGAGGAGGTAATGCATGCTTGTGAGAGTCCCTTTTAGTTTTTCTTCAATGTGACTAATATACCTCTCAAAGTTAAGTATCACATTACTATTTTAGGAGTGGGACAAACATGTACCATCAGATTTAGACTCTGCCGGGTCATCAAATAGCAGCGGCGGTGCGTCCATTGGGGCGTTCGGGCGTTGCCCCACCAACCAATGCCCACCGCCATCTGAAACTTCACCGGCCGCACCAGATGTAGCTTATAGGGGAGAAAGGGGATGGGGCTGTACTTGATCGGGTTGTTGTGAGCGTGCGTGCTCACGCTGCTCAGCAGTGCTACTGGTGCTGGCGCGCATGTTTGCTTTGGGCTGGTCATTTTTCTGACCAGCCCGAACATGCGCAGTAGCCTCCCCCTTGGGAGACCGAGGGTTGCCTCATGCCGCAGCCTCCGGTCTCCGAATGGGGCAGGGAGTTACGCTGCTCCACAGCCAATCCTGGCGCTGATAAGCAACGGAGACCGCTTTTTTGCGGTTCCCAAGGGGATTGCAGAGGACACCGATTTAGAATGAAAGGTGGTCTTTTGGACAAATAAAATGACACATTTGACACCATTCTGACAGCGTAGTTGACCCAAGTATAAATATCTAGGAAGACTGATGAAATTGTTATGATACAACAGCACCAGCATTGGTGTCACTCTCGAGCAAACCACCAATACCGTGTAAGTAAGAATTCCAACACCCTTTGTCACAAACCAGACTCACCTGTCACCCGCCTATGTGCAGACTCCTGTTATCAAAATAACAAGATGTTGCGTGTGCACACTTTTGGAAGTGCACAGACCGTCACGCATATGCTTTATTTCACACTTTAACCTTTTCTTTGTGGCTAAGTAAAACCATCTAATGTGTGACACCTTCAAGTTGTTTCGGCGATTTAGATAACAGGATGTTGCATTCTGGGATTAGTAGTTTTGCTTTAAAAATCGTGCAGTTTTTTTTACATTTTTGTATTTATTTTGTGCGATTTTCTATTACGAGTAACTAGGAGATTCAAGTAAGATGACCTCAATTAACATACTAAAGAATACAAAAAGTGATGGATGGAATTCTTGAATTCATCAGGTGATTACACAGGCTGCATTCCAATTCGTTGTTTTTGTGCACACCATGTCACCTTAATTTGGGCCCAGCTATACGCAAACCAGTCTTCACCCTGCTCCAAACGGAACAGTTCAGCATGGACGGCCAAGCCAGTTCATACATAAAGACAATTTTTTTTGGGGGGGGAGAGGGGGGTTTGTTCGGGTACGCGCGCTACGCCACACCACTTTCAAATGTCACCAGCCGTCACTGTTAAATAGTACATACTGCGTCATTATATCGTGAGCACTTTATGTTTGTTTTCATGAACACCGAGGTTGGCCCTGTAAGAATGGTTGAAGTATGGGGAGTCAACGCATGTACTAAAAAAAGGTCTGGCAAAGCCAATAGGTTTTCACTTATGCAAAAGCTCTTGGCTTTGCCAATCAGTGTCTTTAGCCATGCTGCACTGGCGTAACGAAAAGTGAGGGGGCCTCCCTGCACGGTACTTGGGGGGGCCCCCTCCGGGCTCAATCTTGAGCTCTCCCGGCCAGAGTTCAGTGCCGAGGGGTACCCTTGGAGATACGGGCTCCCCCGCACCGCGCGGGCCTGTGTTACGCCCCTGCCATGCTGTAGAGCAGTGTGGCTGCTGTGCAGCATGGCTAAAAGTTAGAAAAAAGCAATATGATTCCTTTGGTTCTTTTGGCGTGTGGGGTAAGAAAAATGGACTACGGGAGGGAGGGAAGGTGGGAGAGAACAGACAATAGGCAACAGGCCAGCAAAGTAAGTGCTATGATGCATCCAGCGATGACCATATCATAGTTCTTTTATTTTTATGGGGGTGGGAGGGGGGCAAAATGGACAGTGGGAGGGTGGGGCGGGAGGAAAGAAGCTACACGGGGCAACAGGAGGTGGGGTGGGAGGGAAGTAGCAACATGGACAGCAGGAAGATGGGGTTGGATAGAAGAAGAAACACAGTCAACAGGGGGATAGAAGGGAAGAAGCAACATAGACAGGTGGGTGTGGGAGGGGAAGAAGCAACATGGACATGAGAAGGAGGGGGAGTGAAGAAGCATAATGGACAAGGCAGTGGGAGGAAGGAGCAACCCCGACAAGGGGGGCTGGGAAGAGAAGAAGCAACATGGATAAGGACAGCAGGGGAAGAAAAAAATAGTACCTCAATTACAGCACGAGCAGCAGAAGGTCAGTAATCAAGATGAAGCAATCAGTACTTGGTCAATGCTCCAGATGAAGTCGTCACACACTGTTCATCCAAACACGCTACGCCGAGGAGGCACTTTGTGCCCCGATCTCTTGGTCACTACGAACGAGTATATCAGACTTACTGCTCTCTGATGCACCAATTTTACCAAGAAACGCTACAGCAGAATATCGTCTGTTCTTTTAGCCTATCTATCAGTTGTTCCGTTTTCGTCACTACTGTTTTTATATTTACAAGAATAGACTTTGAAGCCTCGTCTATTCAGGAGGGTCCTCTAGCTTCACTTACAATCATCTAATGGACTCAGTCTAAGAGGTCCTTTATCTTGAGATTGTGGTGATCCCATCATTATTCATTTTTAGCTTTCATGGTTTTATACAGAATACCCTTCATATTTTGTCGCATTTTCAGTATATCAATAACATTCACAAGGAGTAGATGGAGCTATCCTATCTGACCTCCAATCTATATAAGCGATCAACACACTACTGCGATTTAACTTCATATATGAATTTAAATCAGTGGCTTATTCGTGAAGAAGGCGTTTTTACTATGCCGAAACGCGCGTCGAATAGATATTAACGATAAAGATTGCCACCTTTATATACATTTGTATATTTTATCGAATGACAATGAAATGAGTGAATCTAATTGTGGAATGTACAACTAATGCTGTTTTTAACTTTGTGTTTTTGTTTTTATAATTAAATACACAATATTTTTCTACATGATTGTCTTGTCTACTTTTCCATATATTATATATTTGCACTTGTATTGATTTGCTATAATTGCCTAGGAAGTTTTTCTCTCATATTCTATTTCCCTGTCCTAGGAATTGAGACATATTCATATCTCAGGGGGTCCTTGTTTATCACAATTGCAATCAGTACTTGGTCCATGCTCCAGATGAAGTCGGCACACACTGTCAAACCAGAAGCAGCTAATAAGAGTGACAATGAATTCAACGAATAATAAACAATGGATGGCATTTAAGTCCCTTGTACACAATGTCTCTCAGAAGCAACAGTGGATGCATACCACCTTAGGTGAGACCTAACAAGTCAGTGACTCTATGAGTTTAGTGTTCACAAATCACTTTTAAAGCTGTGTTAGAAACACCTCCACACAAGTTTTAAAAGATTACTGGCATGTATTTACCTTGTCTATGAAGGTCAACACATTTCTTTGTCCCCGTTAACTTAGCAGATTCATCACCATAAAAATCTGCCTTGAGCGTTTTGCTTACATCCCAATGTCTATATTGTACGGTTGTGTTGTCTAAGATAGCATGCTTAAAGTCGATGCAATTGATGTACAAATCTTCTACAATGAAGATGGAGAACAACAGCATTACATGCGTTTACAGGTTAAAATTTTTTAAAATGTATGTTTCCATGGCAAGCACTCCTAGTTGATTGTACACATATCTCCCTATATAGGAAATCAAGCGATAAGTAGTGTGGACATTTTGCCTAAGTTTGAAGTACTGCTCTTTTCCTTTCCTTAATAGGGGGCCGCACGGCACTGGCGGCATTTATAATTAATTTTATTATAGAATGTAAGTGTCCCAAAAAAAATGATAAATGCCGCCGCCAGTGCGGTGCGGCCCACGTGTAAAGAGCAAGTGCACCTTGTAAATGCCACCGCCCCTAAAAATGTGCCGCTTGGGGCGGACCGCCCCCCTCGTCCCCCCCTAGCTACGCCGGTGATAGACCTATCTCGTTCACGCAATAGGGCAAACATTGTTGGATAATGAGAGGAGGGGACAGAGGAAGAGGAAGCGCATCGCCCTTCATTTGCTTAGCAGAATATGGCAAGATTTTAATACCCAGGCTTAAAGAATTGTGTTTCTAAACATGCTTTCTCGCTCACCAGCCGGATTCCGTTCAATGGTCAGAACAAGCCCCTAGGGGAGCCTGGTAAAATGCCAGTGGCAAAGTTGTTTGGTGTGCTGTGACCGTCAGTGCCAGTTTGATGGCATTGGTGGGCATCAGAGGCTAGCATGCAATATTCTGGAATGTATGCAGCATAAGCACCCCGTCATGTTGGATATCGTGAAATCAGTGCCCTTCAGCTGGCGATCACGTGCTGGACATTTGCAGGGGGATGTTTTCTTGTTTTGGCTCAAGAGTATAAATCAAACAGCCCCGATTCAAATGTTGCCGAATCTGGAGGTGCATGGCAGTAGCTTCATCTTATGCTGTTGTGTTTGGTGCACAAACCCATAATATGTGATAGTGTGGCAGTTTGGCTGTATATCATGTACTATGTGCCCTGCCTACAAGGAACAGGGACTGCTATTAGTAGATGCTGAGGCTATGCACTTCATTGTTATTACTGTAGCATCTAGTATTGCACCTTTTACAGCAGATTTGTTGCTAAATCTTGTGCTGAAATCCCAGGGCCAATTTGTGGCTCTACTGTCTTAACAATTGTTTTATCCTGAGATTTAAAGTTTTGAATTGAATCACTAAGTTTGCTGGTCAATTTCCCTTGTTTGGTGGTACAGTTGGGTTCCTGCATTCTGGTTGTTACCATCCAGAAAGTCATACAAATGTGGAACATTTTGCATGGGCACATGATGCGATTATTCACATTGATAGCATTGTAATTAGAGCATTTGTGGTTCATAACTTTTCCATTCTCTGTGTGATTGATACTGGTGGTTCATCTGCTTTGGTTGCACTCACTACAACTGCTCTGGATGACGGCCATAAAAGGGCACCTGGTTGGTGACTCTCTAGTGACAAGTATGTATCAGGGAATACCTTACATTTTAGGTTCATTTAAAAATGAACCGGTAGTTAGTGTTTTGTGGGAGCACGTGTTGAAATCTTACTGGTCTTCTGATTTATATTTCAGATTTTCTGAGTGAGCGGATGAAAGCGGTAGCGAGTGACACATCCCTGATCTTGTAATTTTACATGCTGAAGTAATGCTTCCCAGAGGCCAATTAGTACCCATTTGTAAACATTCCTCACTGTTTTACAAGGGTAAGCTCATGCCACTAATTTATATTTCAGGTGCGTTACCTATTGAACAAATTATGTTGTTTCACAAGTGTTTTGTAGTGAAAAGTACCCCCCTGGGAGGTCTTCCTAAAGTGCCTCTGGGTGATGGGACTGGACCAGAACATTTCTTTCTGTGGGTTTGTATGCACCATGGAGGGAGTGGAAGTGGACTACTGTATGGCATAAGGATCAAATCAAAAAGGGTCACAGTGTTGTTGCTGTATGACCACATCAAAAGCAAGGGCTAATCCTGTTCCTGGAGACATTATAAGAACTTGACTGATTTATTCAGTGCCTTGCCTGATGAATGAACTATCATCTATGAAGAAAAAACGTAATTGTATTTTTATATGGATTTGTAGTTTGGCCTTGTAATACTTCCTCAAAGTGGCCCACGTAAATGTTAGCCAGATGTAGAGGGGGAAAGCTGCACCCATTGAAGTTCTAGGCACCTACCAGAAGTACCTGCCTACTTTTCTTACAGCTTGACCACTGTAAAATTGAAAGAGAATTTCGAAACGCATATATATAGCACAGAAAACTTAACTGGGACAGTGTGGAATGACAACTTTTGATGGAGGGTGGTGTAACGTCCATCCATGGATGTAATACTGTTTCATTCCCCTGAAGCTGTTCCTGTGTACCATCTACTGCTGCAGGCAACTTTGAAGTAACAGCTGCCTGCCTTCAAACTCGCAGCACTGTTGCTCGGCAGGCTGACGGATCTGCTGCAGATCACATGTGGAATCTGCAAAACCCAACACTGTGTTTAATTCTCCCAAAGCTTTCAGTCCAGTATCCCGGCACTAGGTCAATGAAAAATCCAACTTTTACAATACGGGAAGCCACAATGTATTAATGGTCGTCATATAGAAACATGGCTGTGTATTGGTGTAAATGAGAATATGGACTTTCTGGAATAAATACTGCGCCACAGAAGGAAGAGCCGAGAGAAAAGAAAGGGAAAGTAATTAATAGTAGGCAAGCAGCTGATCTCTAAAAGAAGCCAAGTGTGCAGGTTTTTATATTTAATGCCTACTGTTCTTTACTTTAAGTTTTAAACCAACTTGACATGTTTGAAAGAGATAACTCCACAGCAGGGAGAAAGAACCGTGACGCCTGCACGCTTGCTTAGCTGGGGCCGATCTGCCTTTATCTGTGTCTTCTTGCGTAGCGTCTTCACTGTCTGCGCCTGGAGGCGGCACAGACAGTACATGGAGAGTAGCAAGTTACCAACATTGCTAGTCAGAATAAAGCCGTACAGTGATTTTTCATGCTTTTTAGCTACTCCCAGTTACTCCTCCTGTCCCCGTGCTACCAGTGTTGCTCTATACACGGCACTTGGAGGAACTTGCTTCTGTCATAGAGCCCGACCCAACCAATCACAACACTGCTCGCATGGTCTATTTTAGAACACGTAGCTCGAAAGGAGCATCAGGATTGGCTGGGCAGCCAACACAGTGGGGACTTTGTCACTGAATGAATGAATTGATTCTGTATTGCTTGATTAACAAAAATCATTGCAATTAAAACTTTAAAGCAAAACAATATAAAAAGGGACACAATTCCAGTTTCTTTAGGCAATAAGGGCCTGTACAAAACTAATGTATCTATGGTTACTTGCCGTACCAAAAAAACATTTTTTAAACGAACGCAGTAAAATCTAATGACATATTATAGTTACATTCAGGAATATACATTAAAAATAGTTATCATTATATTACATTGTGCAAATATGCTATAAGGTGCCTACAATCTGTATCATTACGTTTCAAAGTGCAAATGAGCAATAAGGTGTCTCAGTATGTTTTCAAACCTATTATCTAAGATTGTCTTAGTGCACAGAATCTTTACGCAATGAGTTCCATTGTGCAAACAAGCTATGAAAGTATATCAGTGTTTTCATGTTTTCTATTGAGTCTATTTACTATAGCAGCCTAGACACTAAATCGTTCAAGATGTCCGCGACCTTAAAATAACCACAATGAAACATAGTTCATTACGACAACCCTTAGATAGCAGATACCAATAATTTTTCAGCAATAGCTAAAAACGTTGTCAATTGACATAGCATTGGAATCGACTCACCCGATCAGGGCCGGACTGGCCATAGCGGGCAACGGGCAATCCCCCGGTGCGCCGCACGGGTGGGGGCCGGTTTTGGGCACCTGGGGGCCGTTTTTGCAGCAGGGTCGTTTTTGCAGCATAGCTTCAAAATCGGCCCTGTACCAAAATCGGCCGAAAATCGGCTCCAGGAAAGAGCTCGGCGGCACCTCCAACCCCCCCCCGAATTGGGAGGGGGGCCAACCGAGCACTTTGCCAGGGCCGGTTGTGGTTCCCAGTCCGGACCTGCACCCGATAGACATAAAATAAGGGCCTGATGGGCCGATCTTACCCCAGCCTTAAGAAATAAGGATTTTAAAAGTGTGCAGCGTATTTTAAGCAATTTAGGGCACGCACATACTATGTGCAGTAGGGTTTCACGCGGCCACCCACACAGTCTACAATTAGTATTTGGCCTTTGCTGGATCCAGGTCGATGTACACTCCTTAGTTGGGTTTATACCCAGTCTAATATTTAGAAATGTATCTTTTATTTGGGCCGAGACATAGGCATTCAAATATCGCTGGATTTGCAGTGACTGATGTGAATTAAACAAAAACCATGCATGAGTTTTTACTGCTAAGGCTATTTTATCCGCATTAAGTGAGTACATTTTGATTTGCTTTTTAAAAATGTGTTTCAAATTGGGCATTGTCAGTTCGGTAAGCCCTATCTGTAGACAGAGACTCTGAAGGCAAGATGAAATGCAGGATCGACAGGTGGCTGTGTGGGTAGAATTAATTATTTCAAGCCAACAGATGTTTGCTAATGAAACTCGGTAAGATGAAAACACAGAATACATGCATTTCAAAATGACCCTTGCGACACCATGGAGTGTCTTTTGAGGCCAAACTCCAATCTTATTTCTGCTTGGCCAATTGACCTGGGAATCCCAAAGGTTTATTTATAGGTCTTATATACTAATAAAGCCAATAGTTTTGCATCTTTCACCCTAGTGATAGGCAAGCCATATGTAGATTTCCTCTCCTAACTTTAAGAAGATGGTCATATGATTGACCTCTCAATGATTTATACAGGCATTTAAAGGCATAGAATAGGGATGCAGTTTTTGCCCTTAAATCTTTAAAATTATTTCTAAACGAAACTCTGTTATCAAATAAAATGTCACGGTATTTGTATGTTTTTACCACTTCAATTGGCTCTCCTCTGGCCCTCCATGAATTGGTCTTGAATTTTGCTGGGTCGATTTTCAAGATTTTAGTTTTTTTAACATTCAATTACAGGTCATTCGTTATTATATAACCATCATATGCATTAATCAATCTTTGTAGACCTATCGGGGTTTGGCCAACAGAATTGTATCGTCTGCATATTGTAAATAACTAAGATGCACCACAGCTAGTTTTGGAGGATGGGAGTTAACAAATTCTAGGTGCTGGAGAAGGTCTGACAGAAATAGATTAAAAAGGCAAAGAGGAAGTACGCAACCTTGCTTTAAGCCATTATAGGTTTTAATATTTTGTGATAAGGTACCACAGTCACCTAGCTTGACCTGGACCCAAGTATTGGTATAGAGGAGTATTTTAGCATCTAGCAATTTCTGTGGAATGGCCCAGCCAACCAATTTGTGCTCGAGGAACTGAATCAAAGGCTGCCTTTAAATCTTAAAAGAAATATATAGATTTTGTTTTTTTTAAACTGCCCGTTCTGCTAATAAAGTAAGGGCCAGCAGGTTGGTAATAGTAGATTGGCCCTTACGAAAACCTGTTTGATTGAGTGGTATTATACATTGCTGTGCTGCCCAGTTTTCCAGATCAATCAACAAACGTGAGACAAAAACCTTACTGTGTACTTCAATTAAGGCGATTAACTGATAATTAGCAAGGTTGTCAACTGGGCTGCTTTTATAGATGGGCTGCATGATGCTAACTTGCCAAGATACAGGGGCAATTTTCAATGCCAATACCTCATTGAAAACTGAAGTCAACACATCTGCCCACATATCAATACTGGCACGGAATAAGGCATTAGGAAGCCCATTTGGGCCAGGAGGACCATTTGATTGAAGACAGCGTAGGAGAATGGCTATTTTATGAATGCTTATAAAATCCAAATCGTTCTTCAAGTCAGGGTTGGTAGCTTGCTCTATATATGGCTCACTAGCTTTCACAGTATTATTTATATGGACCAAGTCATTAATTACCCAGGCTCATGCCACTCACTATCTCTATATTTGGCTTGCTAATTTTAACACAATTATAACACAGTTCTTGCTTATTCACAGCTAGATCGCACGCACCATACAGATTGGTAATAAAATTGACCCATACGTCTTCTATAATAATAATACTGTAGGCCCTGTTGCCTCCCCTTTCAAGTTCATTAGTTATTTCCCAGAACATTTTTACATTACTTTGTCTAGAGGCTTGAAGTTGTCTCTGTGCCCAAGACTTTCTGCAGAGCACAGATTGGTAAGGCCAATGTAACCATGGCAGGCTGGCCATGTTAAGTCTGATAGGTGCACTTCAGATCACTGCCGCAGGCATCCATCAGGATGATACCACGTCAGTACACTGTGACAAGGGCCACGCTTCCCTCCAACAATACGGTGGGTGCTATCCCGCTGCGCTCTAAACTCATTAAATGTGGGTCTATAATACCTACAATGGGAGACGGCCCATATGTGGGAGGAGCAAACTACCCTAACGTCCCTTAAGAGCAGCCACCACTGAAGTTCATAAACAGGGTCTGCGCTTTGTCTTTTAATACCAGTGAGCTGCCTGTTCATAAGGAAGAGGAGCAATCTCTGTTGGCGAGGCCTTTTATCCTTTGCGTGGATCATACTTGGGCCTGATGTACTATTATTCTATTCCCAAAAAGTTGTCGCACTTTGCACAGACTTTTTGTGAATGGAATAGTATATTGCGAACCGACCTATGTGCTAATTGGTCAGTTCACAAAGGACAAAGTCACAGGGGGTCACAAAACTGCCTGACTAATATTCACTAGGCAGGTCGCCATTTGCGAGCCCCTGAGATTGGCTGCAATCACAGGGACGGCAGCCTGCAAGGGACAACAGACCACCATCCTTATGAAGGCATTCCAAAACGAAAAACTTTTTTAAAAGCAGCTCATATTTCTGAATGGAGCCAGTGCTGCTTTTAAAACAGTTTTCAAGGTTAGCAGGTCTCTGGACCACTGCCTTCTTCCACCCCCACCCTCCTCCCCGAGGTTGCCAACTCGATCCCCAAAGTGGAAGGCGCCTTAAGGGGACCCCTTCCCCTTTGTCAATCAGTTACAACCCTAACGTGGGGGTCTACAACTCATCAATGGTTTCTGACGTCAATTGCTGAGATAAGCCATTGATACTTTTCTTTCTGAAGTGAAAGTAAGAGGGCGAAGCCCCTTTCATGCTCCCTTCTCTTTGCAATTCGTAAACTATAGAAAAGGTCCTTCAACGAGTTGGAATACATTTTCCCATAAAAGGACCTTTCTACATTATGAAAGGCCCTTATGTTGTCACAAACCTAATGATTTTGTGCGATCACAAAAGGACGCTGTACATGGGACCTCTGATGTCATCACGCCTTCTGGAAAGCATTGACAGGCAACACATGTTTAAATAAACTGAAAAGTAGGCGCACGCAATTACAAATGTAGCCCTGGGAAATTAGGTTGAGTGGAGTAATTGATTAGACTAATTTCTGATTTAAAAATAGTACAAGGGCTCTCACAGCTTCAATGCTCATGCAACGATGCTGCCAGCAGCAGCCCAGCAGTGTGAAATGATGTAATTAAAATACATGGTATGAGGTCAAATGTACTTAGCACAGGCCCCTTTTGGGTCGTCGCTTAATCTGAAATTATGCAGAACATGCACCCTTGCATTTCTTTTTGAAACGTGTAGTCTTCATTACTGCATGCAAGGCTGTTTCTGTTTCTGTGCTGACACAGGGGTCGACTTTCATAGAAATTGTACACCTCCAGATCTACAACCTCACATAGATGCGGGAATTTGCAAAACTTTCCTGAACTATGCCAGGAAACCAGTCACAGGTATCCTGATGTACCAATAGAAACCCTTTTTGTGTTCAATTTTTTCAGGAGCAAATGTACCTGTGTGTATTTGCTCATGCAGAAGAAATCAAGCATGTGCACTTATTGTTTTTCTTTATCATCTCCACAGGGAAAATGTTTATCCCCCAACAAAGCCATTCCACTAGTCCCCTACCAATATTCGGGGGTATTTCTTCCAGTGGCGGCTGGCATGGATCAGGGGTATGGGGTCGGGGAGACTGAGGGGGTGTAAAAGCAAAAGGAAAAAAAGCTTACCTGATTGCTGTGTCTCTCCTCCATCGTCCCTCCGTCATCTCTCCCGGCCGGAACAGGAAGCAGGAAGTACCAGGCTCCCCATAGCCAATCACAACACTGGAATGCTCAGACAGGCAGTGGGAGCCTGGGCATGGTCTCCACCCAGGCTGTAATGCAGCCTGGGTGGAGAACATGCAAAGTGTGCATGACTGTTTGGCCGGCCCAAGACGGCCGGCCAAAACATTCAACGCACACTTGGAGTGGGCAAGCCACTCCTCCCCCTGCTCTTGTGTGAGAAGCTCCGCCCTTCCCCATCCGCAAAGCTGCCACAGCAGGAAACATAAAATGATAACATTGAGCATTTATCATTTTATGTTTAATTTATTCACTGCTACAATAACAGTGGGGCGACGCTCCTCTGCCTTAGCGGAGGAGCTGCCACTGATATTTTCCCCCTTCCACCCCTGGAAAGAGATTTGCTTCTGCCTTTGACATTAATACATTTTCAACCCTTTCCAATGTGATAATGTGGTCGGAGACCAGTTTGGGAATTCCCACATATTTGAAGGTGTGTGTATGAGCAATCAGACCTGGAGGGCATTCCTGCTCTGTAGTGCAAGCACCTGCCTGTGCTAATACATTTACTTGCATGAACATTTTTGGGAGAGTGAGTCAAGCCCTTTACTAGTGTTAACCCACTGAGCGAAGGCTAGAGCATCTGGTATGCTGAGATTTGTCTATATGCAGGAGGACATCTTTCCCGTTTTCCCAGAAACGGTGGCCCATATATTTGAAATTGCCTTGTTCCTGTAGTTCCTTAATAGATATTGCATGCTCTAGCCTCTGAAGAGTGTCATAGCCTGCAAGAAATGCACTTCTTATGATGTGCATGGCATTTAGCAAAAAAAATGTGGTGCCTTTTTCAAACCATGACTGCTAAAAGTCTGAAATCTACTTTCAGAGATTAATTCCTTTATTTGTATTTGGACTAGACATACAACTTTATGGAGATTCACAAATAATCCTAGGAATATGCCTGGTCATAGATTTCCAGTATTCCAACTGCGCAATACTGACTGTAAGAGTAAATTGAGTGAAAATATACATTTTCCCATGTAACTGTAACCTGTTTATTTTCACATGTAACTTTATTCCCCCATACTAAAAATGACTTCCTGTGGAGTACGCCTCCCCTTAGAGTTCTATCACGGTTTATTTTTTTCTCACAGACAAAAAACACACTTTTTCCTTCCTTTCACATACGCCATACGCCTTCCAGGGTGGGAATCTAATTGAAATCTTTATTTGAATATCCGTTAACTTCGAATTTTCGAATGGTCACAGCATTTGAAAGACTGCTCAAGATCTTAACACACCATTTCTTCTCCATAACCCTAAATTTACAATGATGGACAATGGTGGAATTTTAAATTGTTTTAAGTGCAATTTATAATCATAAAATGCACACAAATACAGATTCTATAAATCAGGATATGGCGTATAATCTTGGTCGTGTACTTTTTGTGCACCTAAGTAACACTTCAATGTGCAAAGATGTTTACAAATCCGGCTGTATTGACCACCTTCCAACTACAAGGAGGTGTCAGCTATTCAACCGATAAGGTAATATGCTAAAGTGTCACAACGGCGTGAAGGTTTCACTCTCCACCTATTGCCTTTCCATTGTTTGGAATTGATTTTTTCAGGATGACTTATCATAATTTATTGTACACACTGCAGACGTATTCACATGTAGCTGCACATACTAAATTGAAGTAGCATAAAAAATACACGAAATAACCAAACATGCAGGACTTTACAGCATGCCTAAAAGCCAGCAAATAGTAAATAACATGAGCCTGAGCACAGTGGGGATTCCACGCCCTTGGGCTAAGGATGGCAAATCTCATATCCATGCAGTTCTATGAAGGACTGATAAACCTAGATGATGTCAAGTCTATTAATCTGCTATGAATCAAGAAACCACATCAAGAACCCATTAAAAATTAGAATTAGAATTTCACAGGATCAAGTGTTGTTGTTACAAAATAAAATATATCCTTTGGTATTTTAGGGCATTGACCTTCACTCCGAGTCCACTTCATTTCTTAAGCCTCAGCAAACCTTTGAGTTATGCAGACAAACCGAAACTAGTTTATTGTTCGAAAGATTCACATTAAGAATGCATGTATGTATAGAGCCGCTGGAATACAACAAAATGCCACTAGAAGAACACAATGTCTGCAGCCCAGAAAAACCGGAGCCACACTTTCCGTAGGCATGGAAAGGCGCCTACACAACATTTAATTAATTGAAACAAAATGTTATGCTTTGCAGTAACAAAATGAAATTTCGCATCGATCCATAATTTAATACTTTCGGAAGAGAAACTCCACTTGAGAGGAGAAAAAATGTGCTGCATCTGTGCCTTGACGCCAAAACGACGAAACTAAGCCTGATAATGTGCATAAATGTGAGTGTGTTGCAGGGAAGGTGATGTGATTGGAGCCGCTCATCCGTAATTAGAGGATAAGAGTTGGTTGTTTAAAAAGTAATGGCAGAAGTCTAATTTTAGTCTCAAAAAATTGACTCGCCTTGGAACTTTTAAACAGGTGTTCCTAATGGACATCAGACTAAAGCTACCCCTTCCCCCCCACGTGGTTGCCATAGATCCCCTATGAACTCAAAGTCAGAAGAAGTAAACATTGCACTTTGTGCTTGTTGGGGTGAGGCAGCTGGATGTCCCAGCCAATTCGGACAGGATATCAACATTTTGGGAACTGTCTTTCTCCACTGTAATTTGGGTGGAGAAACTTTATAGCCACTGCCCTGACCAGTCTTCTTCTGTCACTGCAGTCCTACCGTGGGACTTCTTGCAATGGGGAAAGCAGATGTGCACAGTATGTGCAGCAGTAAGTGACTGCATGGCTTTGTACTTCCAAATAGACAGGCAACAGAAACATTTACTCTACAGTGCAGGGTCCCGTTCTTATCCCAGTTGTTTAGTTTCAAAATGTCACCAGTTTCTTTTGTTTGCAAAACTGCATTTAAAATAAGTTGGGGAGATGCCAGATCCCAGACGTGTGTGCGAGTCTGTGAGTTTCTTGCATTTATACCGGAGAGGCTGCTCCCGTCCAGAACAAACGAGGAAGGCGGTGTTGGTGCCACCTTTGTTACAACCATTACCCAGTTCTACGTGTGGGTATTATGCACTATGCCACCTGCGTTACACAGGAAACACCTTTCTGTGCATGAAAGTATGTGCATGTGTGAATCGTGTACTACTGCTGTATACTGCTTATCTTCTGTGCGTGAGAAGGAACCTTGCCCTGCTGATGCCCTTGTCGTACCTGCTTCTTATTGAAGTCTAGACAAATATTCCCCTAAACAAAAGCCAAAAAGATTGACATTGCCAGTGCTTGTTGTACTCCAGTTGGAAAAAATATTCATAATTACCTCCCGTTACTGAAAAGATGAGCTTCCTTGGGTTACTGCCGAACCTCACCTTACAAGTCTTCTTTTTGACCTCTTGATCTGGAACCACTGTTCATCTGAAAAATACTCACCTCCTACTCTACGCTCCTACCCCTGGCATACAGTTCTCCTCGCCAATCCTCCATTTCAGAATACAGATGTAAATTTAAAGAAGAAAAATTCAAGGTCTTAAGATTCCGCCCTCATAACACCTTGACCATTTATTCCCTGTGCTGTCAATGGGTGGATGACAAACCGTTTTGACTCATGCTATGTCCTGTCCTTGGTGGTAAGTTAAGGTACTGCTTGGTGCAAACACATTTTACCACAATATTAAGAAAGGACGTTTCTGAATGTTTGTGCATATTTGTTGTGTGACATTTTACTGGGTTGGTGTGTTCTGGTGGCTTTTGTGCTGCTGTGTGTTTGCAATAAGGAAGGGTAATGTGATGTTGTTGTGTTGTACTGTGGTTGCTTTATTGCATTTTGTTTTAACTGTTTTGTTGTGTTGGAACCTGTTATGTTTTCACTGTGTAATGTTGCTTTGTATATGTTATTATGTTGCGGTCTGTTGTTAAGCTTAGGTACATCAAAAAATGCTACCACATTTCCAGCAAAAGCAAGACATTTCTTTAAAGTTCCATTGACAAACAATGCTTTATCTCTGAATAGGGTGGGAAAGTAGCGCTGCTCCAGATCTTCAGCTATTTAAGAGAGCAGTCATGCCAAACCCATAGCAAACACTGTCGTAAATTAGCACAGGAAGTGCTCACTTTTTATCATACATCCGCAGAACTGTATTTCGTTTAATTAACATCCCTCATCATGTTTGATGCCCATTTCTATTCCTTGATCATGCTGAATTCTTTGTTGAAATTCCATGTGGCCGCAATTATTGTTACTGAATACAATTTTCTCATGGAATTCCTGCTTTTATGAATGAATCCCCACAAAATGCATAGATTTAGCTAGCAAAATTCTGCAGGGTATTCCCCATTCCGTGTGGATGAAGACACACAATTAGCTCCTGCGCTGAGCGGGTAATGAATGTGTGGGGGGGCTGAATTGCGGTAGGAGGAAAGAGGAGGATATGGAAAGGAAAGGGAAGGTAAGTCACGTCATGGCTTCGGGTAGCATGCATGCTCCCCCATGGCAGACAAAAAGGATTACGGGATTAGGGGTGAGGGTGATACTTCCAAAGCCTCATGTGATTTTACCATCTGAATTTTCCGGGTGGGGAACCCTAACCAGTCGTGATCAGGCAGAGGGGTATCCCACATTCCTAGTGGGTCAGGCATTCCTTCTGAATATGAGATCAACCAAAAATTTTACATTTAATAATCAAGTTTCTTATTACCAAACCCTGAATAAAATTTTGATTTAAATGTAATACTATGAATAGATCAAGTGGTCAAAAATAACACTGGTCAGTGGCAACTGGGGAGTAATCCAAGGAAGCCCTTCTTTTCAGTAACGGGAGCAAATTATGAATATATCTGCCAACTGGAGTTTAACAACAACACACCGAAAATAGCAGCGAGTAGCAGCCAATGAATGTAATTATCTTCAAATTATAGATAGTTAATAATAGGAAAGTAATAGCTCAAAGATTGTTCTGCGGCTGGTGGATTACAACTATCCTGTTTAAGGCCTTCCTCCAGGTTGTTCTGAAAAAATAAAGTAGTTATTGGATTTCTACACATTCAACAAACGCTGTGTATTTAGATTTAGGCATTACTCCTACTTTACTGAACTGCAGTCAATTCACTGCAGGAAAATCATGATAGTTTGCAAAATCAGGCACGTGGCTATGTTGTTATGCTATGTTGTACTATTTCTAAAGCGCTTTTTACTCCGGAACGGAATGCCCCAGCTCTAGGTTGTCAGGCTGATATGATACACATTGGTCACATCTGCTCTTTTCCTTAAAACAGTTTTGAGTTTTGAATTTTCCTGTCATCTGTGAAGCAGGAGGAGGAGCAGGAGGAGGTTTCAACACGGTGTCCCAGTGTTTTACCTCTCCACCTCAATTTGTGTCTTATTCGAAATAAATCCCTTCTTTCTACAGCTCTTTTATCTGCAAAGAAGGAGGAGGCTTCAGCACGGTGTCCCCGTTCACAGCTTGCCCTCTTAACTTTGGAACACCATTATCTATAGAGCAAAAATTCCCTTGTACGTTCTGCCTTCTATTCCTCTAAGGGGATTGGGTAATGACAGGAGGCACTACAATTTCTATGACTGAGATGGCTTGCCCGCTGTCTCCATTGATGGAAGAGACAAAGACCTCTCCTTCCTCATCACGCCTGTTGAACAGCGTCACTTTGAGGGCAGCTTGAAGTCATAGGTGCAACTATCAGTAGTACAGAAGGGACAGCATCCCAGAGCCCAGGGGACTGAGGGTCCCTCTGAAACCCAATAAAACCCTGAAACCCAGGGCAACGACTACATTTTCCTTTCATGTATTAGGGCCCAAGGCATATGTCTTGTGCCGCTACATGAAGTAGTTTTATCTAAAAAGGAAAAATAAGTGTGTAATCATTTGCCACCACTCAGTACACAAATTGCATGGTAGGACCACAAGCCACCCTCAGAAATGTCTGCTGTGTGTCGCACTCTAATGAACAGAAAATGTTGAGGGCTCTATTCCTTGCATAAAGCATTTCCTCGCATTGACACAAATATTTATGGAGGTGAGAGCGTTGTAGTAGAACTCTGTCCAGTTTTTGCAGCTCTCTGTTTTCGTCTGTTAGATTTAGCCTGGTGTTTGTGCCTTGCAGGTCAGTAGTAATGAGGGTGTCGAACCTTTCACTGAACCTGTACTGTCCCCGTGCTACAGTCCAGGCAGTGCCAGCTGATCAGAGCCCCAGCCCGCTTTGACTGATGGCTCTCTGATGTTCAGTCTCAGTCGCAAACAACCAGTGATCAAAGAGATAAAAAAATAATAATGCACTGCCTTCTCTGATGCTTCTCCTACCAGGCAAAGGGTGCATTTAACCTCTAACTGAAACCCAGAAACTAAGCACACTGAGAAACAAAAACAATGTTTTGATGCTCGGTTCAGAATGACACCGGCCGAGGACTCTGGACTTGGTCCACCGTTTGATTGAATCCACTGTGCCGCAAAGGATAAGATTGTGTACTGGAGCAGATTTTTTACTTTCGTTCCCTGTACCAGCAGGAAATGGTAGGAGAAGACACTAAAGCGAGAGACTAAGCACTTGGGATAACCCCTTCTTAGTTAAAAAAAACATAAAACGCGGCACATGAGGTACTTTGATCCAGAGAGTTTGGGGTGGGTTTCAAGGGCTCTTTTAAAGGATTTGCCTTTAGTTGATTTAGTGTATAGATCTGAAGTGGGGGATGGTGGGGCAAGCGTACTGGGGCAACCACAGTTTGCAGAAAGAGGGGCAGTACAGTCCTTGATCTGTGCATCACCTTCTTTACGTAGCAGTGACACAAGGCTATTTTCTGTCAGACTGTGTGCTTTCATTTTCAATTTAAAAATACAAATGAATGGATTCATGGGTAGTTTGAAGAGATTGGTAACCAGTTGGCCCAAAATAAGTTTCTCAGGTCTATAATCGGTCTTCCGCAATCTACCCCGTTATTACCTTTGTATTTGGATCTTGGTTGCCAGTTGATCAGTGATGTGGCTCATTACAGGCCGATCCGATAGCCTTTTGGAGGAGGCTTTGGGTCACTCCTGAATTATCATGCTATTTCCAACAGCATTAGATAACAGTTCATGCCTCAGATTGTTCTACCATGTATAAAGTTATGGAATGATGTTGAATGAACTACATTGCCCTCCACTGGGTTACAGAGGATTACTTTGATTACATGACCATGCATTAGATAGAAATGTGATATTAGTTCTCAGAATTATTAGGATTGTATTTCCCCTTTGTTGTTCAATAACGTTTGTACACTTTTCACTGCATTAAGTTTCAGGTGACTATTCTGATTACTTTATTCTGCTTTAGATTGTATAATTGGATTTGTTTTGTTTTTTCCCTATATTAGATTACATGGGGTTACAATGATTACATTAGTCTGCATTTTGCAAAAAGGCGATTACAGCACTATTTTTTACCTTTTACAGGATTACAGAACACTTTCACATTAGGCTAGAGAAAAAGATTACTCTGAGTACTGTACAACACATTAAATTACAACCAGGATTACTCAGTTCAGCTTAATGTGAATTAGAATGCAAACTATGTTTATCTTGAATTGAAGTACAGAAGGAAATTGCTTCAAACAGTGTTAAATGAATAACAATTTACTTTGTACTTGACTACAGAGGATTAATCACCTCACTTTAGTATGTGTCAGATAATAGAATTTCAGATTCCAATTACCCTGTTTTAGTTTACAGGGAGCCATTGATTACTTCACCTTGCACAATATTAAGGATCACCCTACACAAAATTACAAACGAATATTCTGATTAATGACAGAAGAATATTCTCATTGTTTTAACCTGCACTGAGTTTTTGAAGGCGATTACTCTAAGATTACTCAAAAATCTTAACTCTGTATTGGACTCCCGAATGACAGTAGTCTAAGATGTTGAATAAAAGAATAATGTTTATTGCACCTCTCTTGTTGATGTTGTAGGTGCACTCTTCCACAAATCAAGATTGACAAAAAATATAGCTAGTGCTGTTCTTTCTCTTTATATGTTGGCTTTTTCCTCAGTGCATCTCGTGAAAGTATGTTTATTGTAATGAGCATGTGGATTCGCACATTGTATATCACACACCAATGTGTTTTCTTTTACTTACATATTTGTTAGGCTTTTAAAAGATTCAAAACCAGATGAATGTATACAGTAGTAAGAAAATAACTTTTTCAGAATTCTATTAAGTACACATGAACACATATTGTATACTTTGAAGTTACCAAAACCATCAACCGAATACAATATGAGACACCATATAATTATCTGCTTGGAATAACCTAAGTTTTTCTTGAGTTAATTGTTGTTGATAGCTAATCGGATTCTTGTTCAATCAATTTGTTACTTTTTACTTTTTTCATTGTATATTAAACGTTTCCCTTTAAACAATGACACGGTGGCTTTGCTCCAATAGCAGTGACATGATAATTGCTCTTCATAGACCTTATGACATTTTGGGACCTCATTAAAATTGTAGATGTGTGAGTAACAAAGCGTGGAAAATATAATTAAAACATTTAGTCATGTTTCTCGCGCTATCAAGTCTTTTACAAAAAAATGTATACTAATGTAAGAATGTTGAAAAGGTCGCTGTCAAACCGTTAAAATCTCCAGATGCTAGCTGGAGGCGATCCAGTTAAATTATATTTAGTGCTTTGCCATCCCAATCAGTAATACCACATTCCAGAATTGTCCCTCACCTACAGTGATTTCGTATATCCAGTGCATGCTGTGAGGTGTTACTCCTGGTTGGCTTATAGAACCTCTAAATCATTTAAAGAATCAAGAGAATGTAAAGGACATGTGTCTTCACACTCACTCCTGCTCCCACCATACCACACAGTGATGCTGCGACCTAAGAATGTCACTCTGGGTACTCATGCCCAGTAGCAAACTGCTCCCGACATAAGCCACAGAGCAGCTCAACACTTTTCCAACCAAGCAGCCCTTCAGTGAGCAGTTTGCCAGTCCAGTGAGTCAGCACCTCACCAGGGCTGTGAAGTGCTATATCAAAGCAATTAGGGGTTCTGAGTGACATCAAATAGACAATGTGAGTGAAGCTCAAGAAAACTATGATGTCACTCAGAATCCAGAGATTAAAAACATCTCTTGTAGTCATATTTTTCCCAGGTATAATTTTATGTTATGTATTGCTCCCAAAGTCACCTGCCCCTGTGTTCAACTGCCAGAGAGGTGCAGTAGGTTAATTCAGAGCCGTACATAACATGGCTTTTCCTGCCTCCTCTAGATGTAAAGAAACAAAATAAATGACCGGCCTCCAACACCCAACCCACCACCCTCTGTGCCATTTTACTCCCTTCTTTCCCTAATCTGTGTCCTCTTCTGCCCATCAGAGCACAGAGCCAGCTCCTCTCTGACAGACTCTGAAAGAGGTGTATCAGGGCCTTGTGGAATTCCTTTAAGGTTTTGCAACCACTGGGGACAACTTTTGTTACCGATTGTTGCTACATCATAGCAGTGAGTAACCAGATTTAGAATATAGTGTTCATGCTAGTAGCCACACGACAGCAGAATACAGCATACCTCGACATTTCACCAGCTAAGAGCTGGTGACATTTCAAAACAGGAAGGGAAAGGATGAAAAAATGTGGAACTGGATGCAGTATTCCTGGTTCCTACAATAGTTCCCTATTTTTCAGGAGACCTTCAGGAGCAGAGTTTGAATATCATGGAATTCCTGCCTCCCAAAATTATAGATGGTCACTAAATCTATATTTTCAGCAGTGGGAATACCAGTGGAACTGGAGTGTGACAACTAGTTGTAGCGTAAATATATACAAAGAGTAAATTGACCTTTGTTAATTTGGCCACTGTATGTACATTACAGAGTAAATTACAGAGTATATTAACTTTATATGATGAAACAATCATAGAATATTTTTTACACTTTATAACAACACATAGAATATTATTTTCTCCTTTTAAAAGCCATAAACCTAGCACCCTACTTACTCTTTGCTATGTCATACACATAGGGCACTTAGTATTGTGCCATTTCACCATTGCAACATGACAGGCATTTCCCCAGATGCATTTTAAGGGTTTTGTCCCTTCTCTTTATGTTCTAGGGCTCAGGTTTGAGAATAGTTATTGACCTGCCCTTTAGAGATGTTTCCTGAGTTTGGAAATATCTTGTGTTGAAATTGGGAGCGTAATGGAAGTCTGTTCTAGACGTGGGCTCATGTAATCATTTGGATACTTCCATGACGTTTTACATGCTCTACCTTTCATGGTCATGTTAACTTAAATACTAATTTCCACAGGAATCAGTCGTATCTCCTTAACGAGAAAAATGAATACCAGTTCATGTTTACGAATGCATTCGGTCTTTGTACTCTGTAAATTAAAAGGAAGTCAACATTCTGATGAGGTGCTATGCAGCTAATAAGTTCTCAAAGTCTGCAAGTATTGTTTAATTAGCACCCTGTATGAAATAATGAAATTGGCTCAGTCGATCATTATGCTTACAATGGTGGCACTGAGTGCTGGTGCTCGGTTGCATTTTAGGTTCCAAAGCAGGGGCAGGGGTAGGACTGATAGGACGGATTATAATAGCATTATTGCTGAAAGCTGTCAGGAAATACCAGCTCTTAATTTCCTTACTCCATATTAATAGCCTTTGATTTTGGGTAGTGTTTTAATTGCTAGGCAAGCAGTCAATAACAGTCCGCACTCTCCCCACTGTTAGCAGCTGAGCAGATGATAAAACTCTTAATTATTGAGTGATTCACAGATGGAATTTATTGTAATTTTCAACAGGCTATTCATTATTAAGTGATGTTGAATAGATTTTAGGTCTGGCCTGTGAGACCGCTTTAGCTGTCTCACCAAACTCTTGTGTAAAAAATAAACAAAAACATACTGAATATACACATAGAGGGCTTTTGATCAGCAGGCTACATCCTCTGGTCTGTTGGATTGTAATCCACAATTCCTTCCACCCACCACAGCATATACCATGGGGTACCAGGGCTAGCCCATTGACGCCCTCCTCTTCACGTGAATGCACAAAGATTCTGCACATTGTCCACAGCTTTCTCTTCAGTGATGAACCTCTTTCACTGTGTAATTTTTATATTGAAGTTTTATACATTATCTTCAAAACATGTCTGTTTATTTTGCCTGCAGTTCAGATGCCACATTAGATGGTAATTTATTTCCTGTCTCTTAAACTTTCCATTATAAAGTGTTTAAGCAACAATGTATAATTTCATTAACCTGCAATTTGATTGCTTTACTGGGTGATGATTTTTGTCTCCTTGACTAAAAATATTAGTGAATTGCAGGACGCAATTCAAAGTTAAAAAAAATCATTAGTCAAACATCCACATCAATGAATATTTTTCTTAATTTAACATTATAGTATATGGTGACAACAACTAGGTGGCGACCTCTGATTGTAATACACATGTTCACATTTTGGCCTTGTCAATGCTTGTTAATTCTTAAAGTTTAGCCGGATGTCTTTGTGTGGCAATCCTTCATAGCGAGGGCTGGTAGCAGAAGAGGTACATCATATTACAGTTAGATTTTTACCGGGGCTAGGGGAGAAGCAGGAGAGAAACGTTGGTAACTTTGTCAAGATTTTATCCTTTGTATGTGTCTAACTTAAAAAGCTCTTGGTTTAAAGCATCACCCCCATGACTAGAATACCATACATTATACTTTATATTAAAATTCGTTTTCATCATAGACATTGGTTGTACCCCTGATTGGAAAGCTTTCTCTTGACTAGCAGTCAGCTTGCATTGAATGCTGAGATTCGTTTTAGAGCTATAACAAAAGGTGGTTAACTGTTGCTCAATGGGCCAGAAATATAATGACACAATTCATAATATGTATAGATCTGAGCATCTAGCTGCAAATTATGATGACAGAATACATAATCTGTATAGATCCAAACATTATACATTTGCTGAAGTTTGGATATTCGTAAAGCATATACAACTAAAGTCGGCCCTTCACAAAAATCATATATTTCTAGGCATACTTCTAAACCTCAGTGTGTCCTCTAGTGAAGTTACTAGCAGGTGGGAATGTGCCTAAGCAAAGATTTTCTTTTCTTTCTTTTCCATGAAGACACATTTTCACCCCTGGGTAAAGCCTTTCCTCAATGCCCCAATGAAATATTGAATATATCCTTTCACATCCTGGAAGGGCACTTCATCCTGATATATGCAGCAACACTTTTCCAAGGTGGGAAACGACCTCCAAACGTTCTAAATAACCACTAGTTTGTTTTCTGTGTATGTTCACTAACTTCTGCTGGTCCCCCTTAAAAACTGATTTGCCGAGTACCGGTCATCCTGAATACTTGCGGAGTAGCATCCTGCATTGCAACTTAATCAGAGGGCTTGCTTTATCAGCAAGATTGTAAAGGCTGCACCTTGTAGTAACCACTTTGTGTCTTGTTCACTGAATCACCCGTGTCCTTTTGTTAAAATAACTATAATTAAAGTGAAGTTATGGCGATTCCCAGGTAAGAAACTAGAGAAATTGGCTAGCCATTGGTAGCGAAATATCTGTAACTCACCTCCCAATCCAATGCGTAAGACTTCACACATAATGATAGGTGTCATAAATGTTGTTGCTATAACTTTTGTTGTGTAATCAAACAGCAGGAGTTAACCCATAGACCCAGTTGAGACCTGGGTAAGTAGTGTATGTAACATGCAACAATGTCTCAACAGTTAATATTGAAAGGCAGTTATTGATGACATGAGCAAAAGTTGCAGGGACAGGGAGACAATAATAGTTAAAGCAATAAATGCAAAGAGTGGTCTGTATTAGCCGTAGAAAGATTCCACGCCTGACTGAGGCTGGCTTTGCTGTCCCCCATGGAGTATCAGAACAATCCCCTTCCAGGCTCATACTCCAACGCCTCGGGTGCTCCCAACAGTGACCCACGCATGTTCAAACCTCGACGATTGAACCGGCTCAGGGATCTTCTTACCATGTTTCAGTTGGCCACGCTAGAACGAAATTGGGCCCATTCCTTCAATTATCTTGTCGGCCTGGACTATTCCTTGTGAATTGGCACTCTCGCCTACAACCCTTGGATCCTCATCACCTCTAGCAGCCTTGACCCACCGGACTTCGTTTACTGACCCCTACGCAGCACTAGTAATAAATACGTAATCTGGTCCTGAAGATTACCTGAATTTCTACACAGGTCAAAACGCTGTTGACTCCCCAGCGCAACTCTCGTGGTTCCTTTAAATGACTTTGCTCCTTTAAACTTTGTGTGACTACATTAGAACCACCATCAAGTCCATTGTTTATATTGTTAAACTTTGTTTTCTCTTGCGCCGCTTCTCTGCTGTTTTTGTATATTTTTTCACTTGTGCCATCCACCTTGTTTTTTACAAGCACAAATGTGCACAAGTATGTACAGATTACATGTACATTTAGTGTAATAGAGGGCCGTCTTTCTTTTCCTTTTTTATCGTTTTTGCTCAAATACAGACCACTCTTTGCATTTATTGCCACAACTATTAATGTCTCCCTGTCTCCTTTCTTTTGCAGCTTTTGTGCATGTCATCAATAACTGCCTTTTAATATTACCTGTTGAGACATTGTGCATGTTATATACGTTGATATAACTGGTGACATCACTTATCACTTCACCAGTGACATCAAATGTGACATTTGTTTTATTTACTGATGTGTACTATTTATGTTTTTCAGGCCTTTTGCCTGGTTCCAAACTCAGCCCCTGTGGGCTCTCTGGCTGCTAGGAGCCCCCATCTGGTAGTGACCAGATGGGGGCTCCTAGCAGCCAGAGAGCCCACAGGGGCTGAGTTGCGTCGCCTTTGGCCATGCCTCTAGTCATGGCTGAGTACAGAGCCAGACCTTTGGACTGGTCCGGCACTGCCCTCAGCCGTTAGATGTGTAAAGCAGTGGTTGAGCACAGGTCTGAGCTTATGGCCCAGCACTAAACCCGGCTCCGTAGTCTCACCAGCCGCTGTGAGACCCCATGTGCTCACTACCTCTGGCGATGTTCAGTGAGGTTTAAGCACAAAGTGGCCCAAAGGGGCCCAAAGTGGTCAATAACTGCTGTTCTGCCCCATGTGCTCAATGGCCATTCAGTAGAGTGTGAAATGTATGGGTTACAAACAGGTGTCGGTGTTTAAGTATGGAAAATAATTATATCTATCTGATTGGCTGTCACCGTAGAAACATTTCTGTAATGACTAACCTCATTGACTGGCACCACTGAAACATTTCTAGAGTGGCAGGCGTTTTCTCAAGGGAAAGGCCCGTGCCAGAATATTAAATAAAAAAGTCAGCGAAAAAGAAGAAAACAAATATATATATTTATATTGTGATGCCCACACACTGAACTTGGACAATGATACAAAAAAGATGCACATGTCCTACAGTTCTACCAGTGTGGGGGGAATGTGCAAACACTCATGAGTCAGGCAGCTCACTAGTTAGGTTTCACCTATGTGAGTATGTGGGAGGGCAGGTTTGATAAACAGGCGTGAAGGCTGCAGTAGAGGTTTAGAAAGAGGTTTATTAATAGTTGAAGAAGTTGGGATAGGGCGTAAGGAGTGTTCTTGTGGTCCTTCGTCTTCGTCAGGGTCGGAAAAAGGTGTTGTCTTCTTTCCTGGTTCCTCTGGACCGGGGTGGTTACCCCGGAGGCTCATAGGAGTGAAAAGAACAAAAGGGAACCATAAGAATGAATTCTTTTAATAAAGTGGTTGTGTTTTTTTTTCCTTCACCACACCTCGGTGCTCTATGATTCTCTAGTGCCCACCAAGAATGGATGTCAGCAAAGGATATTGTCCAACACAGATTCGAAGTTAAGAAATAAGATGGGGGGTAAAGAATAGAGCGTTCAGTCTATGGCTAAGGATAGGTTCAACAACGTGCAAGAATGCTATGGCCAAGGATATGTTCAACAACGTGCAAGGATGCTATGGCCAAGGATAGGTTCAACAACGTGCAAGAATGCTATGGCCAAGGATAGGTTCAACAACGTGCACAGGAAACTAAAGGAAACATGCCCCGTGCCTAGTCCACCCTCCTCCCCGGTTTTCGTCCCTCCCTTCCTTTACTTTATACCCTCGAGTCGTTTGTACTCACCGGCTCCCGCCATAACTCTCCTGAGTCACGGCCGCTCCCCAGCCACCTCCGGACACCACCAGTCCTCAAACCAGCTCTCCTCTTCGACAAGGGTTCACTGCTGCGACCCGCGTCTTCTTCACTCGGTTCGGGTCCCGCGTCTTCTCCACTCGGTTCGAGTCCCGCGTCTTCTCCACTCGGTTCGGGTCCCGCGTCTTCTCCACTCGGCTCAGGTCCCGCGTCTTCTCCTCTCTCGCCGTAACCTGCAACTGACGCCCTTCTCATTGGTTCCGGAGTTCTCCTTCCTGTGTATAGAGGCGGTACTTCCGGATCACGGCTGTCTGCGTGATCCTGTATGAAAACAGCAGAGGGACATGGACATCGTAGTCCGTGAGTACGGACCTGTGCTGACACCAGCAACGGGAGGCTCGTCTTTGAGGCATGTCCCTGTACCCTCTCACATCCCCTTTCCCTTGCTGTCTTTCTTCTAGGGAGGCAATCTTGTGGATACCTGGACAAATAGTCAGCGTTCCCTTGTTCTTTCCCTTTTCTATGTTTGGTGTGGAATCTATAAGGTTGTAAAGAGAGAAACCACCTCAGTACCCTCTCGTTGTGGCCCTTGTTCCTCGTTAACCATTCTAAGGGAGCGTGGTCGGTGAACAGGGTGAATTCTCTCCCCTCCAAATAATATCGCAGAGTTTCTACAGCCCATTTGATAGCAAGGGCCTCTTTCTCAATGGTAGTATAGTTTTTCTCTCGGGGAAACCGTTTACGACTAATGTATAGGATGGGCTTTTCTCCATGGGGAGTATTTTGTGATAAAACCGCCCCTAGACCCTGGTCTGAGGCGTCTGTTTGTAAAATGAAAGGTCGGGAATAGTCTGGGCGGATCAAGACAGATTCTGACGTCAGGGAGTTCTTTAAGGCTTCAAATGCTTGTAACACTTCACCAGAAGGAGAACGTAACAGTTCTTCCGTTCTACTGTTCTTCTGTAACAGATCAGTGAGTGGAGCAGCCACTTGTGAATAGTTGGGGATAAACCGTCGGTAATACCCCAACAATCCAAGGAAGGCTCTCAGCTCCTTTTTGGTTCTGGGCAAAGGAATCTGCGAAATAGCAGACAATTTAGACGTCTGTGGCCTTATAACACCTTCTCCTAACAGGTAGCCTAAATACTTTACTGTTTGGGCTGCTAAATGACTTTTGCTTGGGTTAATTCTCAATCCATGTGAACCCAGTGTATGCACTACTTGGGAAAGATTTGACAGATGCTGTTCCCAAGTATCACTATAAATCACAATGTCATCGATATAAGCCCCAGCATAGGTTTCATGAGGTCTCAAGATCATATTCATGGCTCTTTGGAAAGTTGCAGGTGCTCCATGTAAGCCAAATGGCAGCATCTTAAACTGGTATAAGCCGTCTGGGGTTGAAAAGGCTGTTTTTTCTCTATCTTCTTTCCTCAAAGGAATTTGCCAGTATCCTTTACATAAATCCAGGGTACTAATATATTTGGCTCTCCCTATCCTTTCCACCATTTCATCCACTCTTGGAAGGGGATAGGTGTCGAACTCAGATATTTTATTGACCTCCCTGAAGTCAATACAGAAGCGCACCGACCCGTCAGGTTTTGGCACGAGTACAATGGGGGAGTTCCATTCACTTTGGGATGGTTCAATGAGTTCCATTTGTAACATCTTTTGTATTTCCTCCTTTATGATCTGACGACGGGACTCCGGGATCCGATATGGCCTTAACCTAACCCGTTTCCCGAAAGGGGTTTTGATAGCGTGTTCAATCAGAGGGGTCTTCCCGGGAGTTAGGGAAAAAACAGAGGTAAGTGGCATTAACACTTTCTGCAAGTCGACCTGTAATGAGTGAGGTAGTTCGGGATCTATGCATTGTAGGAAAAGGGTTTTTTGGATTTCTACATGATGTACCGCCATTGGAGGAAGAGTTCCCTCCCACTTCTTTAGTAAGTTCACATGGTAGATTTGAGATACTTTCTTGTTACTGTCTGTTTCAATGCGATAAGTTACGGGTGTGACTTGCTGGAGAACTGTGTAGGGTCCTTGCCATTGTCCTAATAACTTCTGGTCTGAGGAAGCCATCATAAGTAGCACTTGATCCCCTACTTGGAAAGTCCTCAGTTTAGCCCCTTTGTCATATTGTTTCTTTTGGGCATCCTGCGCATTTTCGAGGTTATTTCTTACGATGTCTCTGATTTGTCTCAGATGTGGTTTTAGGGTAGAGACATACGCATGTAACGGTTTTATGTTGTTTGGTTCCGTCTCCCATTGTTCTTGGGCCATATCCAGCAAGGTACGGGGTTTGTGGCCATACAGCAATTCAAAGGCCGAATATCCTGTGCTTTTCTGTTCCTTACATCTAATGGCAAATAGTGCCAAAGGTAAGATCTCTTCCCATTTCTGGGCTTCTAGATCTAGCAATTTCTTTAGAGTGGTTTTAATAGTGGCATTGTACCTTTCAACCAAACCATCTGTTTGAGGATGATAGGCCGCTGTTCGAATTTGTTTTACCCCTAGCTGTGTACATATATCCTTCATCATCTTTGACACAAAAAGTGTCCCTTGATCAGTCAAAATTTCCTTCGGAAATCCCACCAGAGAAAAAACACTGATCATGGCTTTGGCTATATTAGCTGTGTCTGGTCTACGAAGAGGTATGGCCTCAGGGAATCGGGTAGCATAATCTACGATGACGAGTACATATCTACAACCACTTCTAGAGGGTAGCAAGGGCCCAATGATGTCCATACCTACTCTGCAGAATGGTTCCTCAATAATGGGAAGAGGAAGTAACGGTGCTCTTGGGGGGTGATAATGACTATTTCGTTGACACACAGGACATTCTCTACAATACCTTTTCACCTGAACATATATGCCTGGCCAATAACATTTTTCCAAAATGGTTTTCTCCGTTTTTTCAGTACCAAAATGTCCCCCTAACAAATGGCTGTGAGCAAGATATAACACTTTTTCTCTAAAAGGTTCTGGTACTAATAACTGTGCCTTCTGGTCAGGATTGCCTTTTCTATACAACAGGCCATTTTTAACAAAGAAATAAGGACCTATGTGTTGTGGATCCTCCTACTCACGTGCCTTGTTCCATGCTTCCTGTAGGACAGGATCCTCTCGCTGGGCCGCGTGGAAATTCCTATCTGTTTCCCATGGGTTTTCTACTGGGAGAACTGGCATTACTAGGGGGTCTCTCCCTTTCTCGGCTCTTCTTTGCTTTCGGCTTTTTCTGGGTTTGGAGTGTGGCCATTCTCTCTCTGTGTCTGTGGAGAAAGGGGCGGAAGCTAACCACTCATCATCGCTTTTACAGGATTCTTGTAACAACTGAGGTAATTTTTCATAATCATTGCCTAGAATTGCTTGCTCTGGTAACCGAGGTATCAATCCCACAGTAAGAGAAGTCCCTGTATCCTGGGGATGCTGAATGAGTACCCTTGCAGTGGGATACGGTTTGGTGTCGCCGTGGACACATTTAATGGCCACCATGCCATCTATGGGGCCTACTCGGTCACCCAGGTCTTGAGGCCTAACTACACTATGTAAGCAACCCGTGTCAGCAAGAGCGGTGACCGGTTGTCCATTTACAGACACCGTACATCTATAGGGAGGCGTTTTCTTATCTGTGGGGGAACAGAAATAATTACGGGCCATTCCTATTTCCATAGGTTCCTCTTTTTGGGGACAGAATCTCGCTATGTGTCCCATACCCCCACATTGGTAACACTGAGGTCCTGGAGTGGGTGGACGTAACGGTATGGTCGGCATAGGAACACTGGGTACCAAACTGAGAGGTTCAGGCTTCTTGACTATTGGGGTTCTTATGGGTCTATGAAGAGTCTGCCCCCCTTTTCCAGTGGCTTCTTCTCTACCTTTGTGGAAGTCCTGTGCCCTATTGTATGCACTGGCTATCTCTACTGCTGTTTCTAATGTAAGGTTAGCTTGTTGACGGACCCAACGTTGTATTGGTGGGTGCAAAGAGGTCAAATACTGTTCTAGATAAATCTTTGCCATGATCCCATCTTTGTCAGTAGTGGCTGGTTTTAACCACCGATCAGCCATGTCTTTTACTCGAAAATATAGGGAGCAAGGAGTTTCTTGGGGACCCTCCTTCATTTGTCTCAGTTTTATCCTGTAGGTCTCATCATCTATTCCTAGCCTTTCCAGGATAATTCTTTTTATCTCAGCATACGGAACTGTCCCTTGGAGTGTGGCTGCCTGATAAGCTGCTTTTAAGTCTCCTGACAAAAGAGGTCCCAGATACTGTCCCCATTTATCTGGGGGCCAGGACGCTGCACTTGCCATGCGTTCAAAGTTCCTGAAAAAGAAATCTGGATCTTCTCCGGCTACGTATCTTTGTAGTACTACTGACGGCAGGGTAGTGGGACCTCGTTGTTGCCCTAGGACTGTAGCTAGTTTGTCCATGGCGGCTCCTTGTGTCTGTCCTTGTCCGGTTAGAACTTGCTGCAATTTTTCCCGGTCCTCCTCTACCACATTCAAAAATCTCTCTATGACGTTTCCCAAATGTTCCTGATGTTCAGCCATCTTTGTCAAGGCAGCCTCCATTTCGCCTCTGGATCCCACTTCTGACACCACTTGTGGGAGGGCAGGTTTGATAAACAGGCGTGGAGGCTGCAGTAGAGGTTTAGAAAGAGGTTTATTAATAGTTGAAGAAGTTGGGATAGGGCGTAAGGAGTGTTCGTGTGGTCCTTCGTCTTCGTCAGGGTCCGAAAAAGGTGTTCTCTTCTTTCCTGGTTCCTCTGGACCGGGGTGGTTACCCCGGAGGCTCATAGGAGTGAAAAAACCAAAAGGGAACCGTAAGAATGAATTCTTTTACTAAAGTGGTTATGTTTTTTTTTTCCTTCACCACACCTCGGTGCTCTATGATTCTCTAGTCCCCACCAAGAATGGATGTCAGCCAAGGATATTGTCCAACACAGATTCGAAGTTAAGAAATAAGATGGGGGGTAAAGAATAGGGCGTTCAGTGTATGGCTAAGGATAGGCTCAACAACGTGCAAGAATGCTATGGCCAAGGATATGTTCAACAACGTGCAAGGATGCAATGGCCAAGGATAGGTTCAACAACGTGCAAGAATGCTATGGCCAAGGATAGGTTCAACAACGTGCACAAGAAACTAAAGGAAACATGCCCCGTGCCTAGTCCACCCTCCTCCCCGGTTTTCGTCCCTCCCTTCCTTTACTTTATACCCTCGAGTCGTTTGTACTCACCGGCTCCCGCCGTAACTCTCCTGAGTCACGGCCGCTCCCCAGCCACCTCCGGACACCACCAGTCCTCAAACCAGCTCACCTCTTCGTCTTCAGGATCTCCAGCGGTTCGGACGTCCGACAAGGGTTCACTGCTGCACTCGGGTCCCGCGTCTTCTCCACTCGGTTCGGGTCCCGCGTCTTCTCCACTCGGTTCGGGTCCCGCGTCTTCTCCACTCGGCTCGGGTCCCGCGTCTTCTCCTCTCTCGCCGTAACCTGCAACTGACGCCCTTCTCATTGGTTCCGGAGTTCTCCTTCCTGTGTATAGAGGCGGTACTTCCGGGTCACGGCTGTCTGCGTGATCCTGTATGAAAACAGCAGAGGGACATGAACGTCGTAGTCCGTGAGTACGGCGCTGTGCTGACACCTGCAACGGGAGGCATGTATTTGAGGTATGTCCCTGTACCCTCTCACAGAGTTCAGAAGCTAGCCTCTGGCTGCTGCGTGTTCTAAGAGCGCTCTATTTTTGTGCTTGTCTAACTGGAAGTACTGTACATACATAATCATAGTGCGTTAGTTATGACATTGTAAGAATGTTGGATGGTACATACAGGATAGGGCGTACTAAGATACTAGAACATACTGACAGTGTATGAAATACTCTGAAATGGCAAACAAAGCAAACACAAGGAGATGATGCACGGAGCGCTGAAACTTTTCAGACACTCACCCCCAGTCACAGATCTGGGCTAGCCTGGCTGATGAGGGGTGTTACCCCGAAACAGGTCCCAGGATGCTTGTTTACGGTCCAGGGAAAACCTAGCTTGGCAGTTCGGACTGGACTGTTCCCCTGAGGCACAGGGTCAAGAATGATTTGCATATAGCTGGGTCTGAACAGGAGTTAAAGAACGATGATGGATTCAACCCAGATCTGTGACTGGGGGTGAGTGTCTGAAAAGTTCCAGCACTCCGTCCATCATCTCCTTGTGTTTGCTTTGTTTGCCCTAAGTTGGCAGGGTATGCCGAGACGTGGGACCCTTGCTCACATTCAAGCTAAACTGGCTGATGAGGGGTCTTACCCCAAAACCGGTCCCAGGATTCTTGTTTCCGGTCCACGGAAGACCTGGCTTGGCATTTCGGGCTGGACTGTTAAATTGGACAGACATTCTTGATAGCATTTTCGAAAAGTACACTGGAACACAAAGGATTTGAATGACAGAAGTGACAGATCACAAACAATGCAGGGAAGCAATACACTGTGTGAATGAGAGCGATCTAACAGATATATTTGAAAGGTAACATAGACTTATCAACTACTAGATTTCGTAATATTTTAGAAAAATGTAGTGGAGCCCAGCAGTCAGTTGACATGCCAGTCAGGAGCTCCAAAACCATCTCCTCAAGGGTCTCTGAAATTGTGACATATGTTTGAATGTGTTTGTGTGGCTGACTGCAGCAACAGGGCGACTGCCCGTATCCAGGAGTCTCGTAAAGACCAACTCTGGGAGCAGCAAAAGTACAACAGCCGTGGAATGGAAATGAGACTGCTTTAAATAAACAAGCACCCTTACCACATAGAACAGTGGAAACGTGGCTCCTTTGGCAGACCGTACCTGACATCAAGAGAGAATATTCTGCACTGCTACTAAAACGGTAGCAGTATTATAGCCTTTCTGGGTCAAGGATTTTGCTACCAATCATCTCCCTAGAAATGCCTGGTGTCTGTCAATGGTCATGGGAATTTAGTTTAATTACAGGAATGCATTGCTCAATGCTTGCTGACTAGGAAAATGTCAGTGTGAGGAAAGTAACAAACCTCTCAAAGCGCACACAACTATGGCACAGAAGCAGTTTGTAAGAATACCTCACCTTCTTGCACGCAAAACAATAATATGCAACGCCCGACGAGCTGTCCAGCTGTACCGGAGAAGTGTGGCTCAAGTGGAGAAGTGTGGCTCAATGGTTAGAGTGGCAGACCCTGATGCAGAGGTCTAGCCCGGGACCAGGGTTCAATTCCCTGCCTCGGCGGGTCTTGGGCTCAAAATTCCACGGACCTGATAATTCTCGCCTCGGTGCCTATTCCAATCATGGAGTCCCACTCTGCAACTCTGGGAAATAGCTTGCTTAATCTCCACAACGGCCCCCACAACGCTAAGGCTGCCTGGCCTCCACCTTAGGGGTGCCCAGCAGTGGACACCTCACAGGGAAAGCCAGGATGGGTCCCACAGCGGTATTCGTACAAGCGCCTTGAGACCCTTGCGGGTGAGTAGTGCGCTGCACAAGTATCAATTTACATTTACCGGCAGTGGAAAGATAAACAGATGCTGGCAGAACATAAAAAAGTTACATAAAAGCGCATTTACCGTTTGTGCTCGCGGCTCAGAGAACAGACTGCGTGTACATCCTTGTTCTGCTAATGGAGGCTGTGTGAGTGTGCACTCTTCATGCAAAACCTGAAAAAAATAGTGTGCATGTATAATATTTTAACCACTGTGTCTCTTCATTAAAAGTGCTAGCATGCCGACTCCTCTGCTCTCCTGCTCCAAAGTACACAAGAATAGCCTCAACAGTAAACTAGGCCATATAAAGAAGGAGAAAAGTAACAGAAAAACAGCACGTACCCATTTTGTGACAAACTGGTATGGCCCTGGGAGCACACCTTTGTGTACCTAACAGTGACTAATGTTAACTGTTCAGTTGCGCTGCACAGTAAAATGCAAATGTTTTCTGCATGTCACTGACGCAGACCTGTGACCTGTGCTTGACATACCTTATGGGAAAGCTGGCAAACAGATAACAATGAAATAACACTTACAGCACCTCTGTACTGTTTGAACCAATCGCACAGCTTTGAGTGAAGTAATTCACAAGTCCTTCCATAATTTTGAAAGCGTTTTAATTCTTTAATTATCACAATTCATCCAGTTTCTCTTTGCTGTTTTTTGTTCTGATAAGACTGTCCAGAAATACCCATTGTTTCACATGAGGCGGTTGTGCCCATCCAAGCCTCTTACCACTTCACGTACGGGACATTAAATTCATGTGTTACAGCAGATATTTTTTATCCCAATGCATTTCGGGCCCTCGTTTTAGGCCCTTCTTCGGGGGAAGCTGTTCAAATTTAAAAAAATGATATAAAGCCTATGTTAGTCAACCATAATACTACAATGTCATATTTTATAATGACTGCACATTCCATGTTTAATCGAATCCATGTTCTGCCCTCAACATCAAAAGTAAATCCACCAAATGCCCTCTATAGTGTTTCTAACCTTGCCGAAAGTTCACTGTGCGCAGTAACCACCCCCACTCCATCCTCGATATTAAACCTGCCATTATGACCGCGCCACAATGCCAAACATTCGACCCACCCCTGTGCCGCCTTTATAAACCGCATACTAAACAATCCCCTAATCCCTGTAGTTAAACTTGCAATTTAAAAAATCGGCCCAATCCCTGTGCACATGACAAACAGAATAACTCTTAAGACACCACTATATCTCATTTACCTGCTAGACTGTCAAACAGATAACAATGACAAACACACTGTGGAAGATTCGAAAGTGGATCGTAAAGATTTTATTAAAGTAATTTTCAGCCTGGCTCCGGAGGAAACAAAACGGACACGTGAACGAACACCAGCACACTGTATTTTTAGAAGGAAAGCGTGTTTGTTTCATTCAACTAATTTCTCAGCCTATGTGAAACATCACGTTACCTTGCCCATATGTCAATAAATGTCTTGAGTATAAGCTTTGTTACAAAACAGAAAGAAGGCTGTCTGCTCCCCCACCACGGGGAACATCCATCGACCGATGACTAGTATTTTGAAGGGAATACTCGTTATTGTTATTGGAAGCATAACTTTCAGATTCCTTGTTCACTCTTTGAATCACCAGATTCGCCATTTACCAAATAGAAGCAATCACTGTTCTTGTGAAATATCAAAAATATATGGCATAGAGGAATGAAAAAGAATCTGATGCCAAAAATTGAAGAAAAAAAAATGCTGTCAAGCTGGGACAGAACCTGAAAAGCAAGGAGTGTCCGGAATGTCAGGTCACTCTGTGCAGGCTAATGCACAAGCTGCCTCCCACCCCATGAACCTCTAGCTCTTAGCATGCAGTTGAAGTGAGCTGCCACCTTGTTGTCGGAGCTCTTGTTAAGCACGCCGCTATCCAGGGTCTGCTCCTGGTGGTGGCAGTTTGCTTCACAAGGAACACAACATTACAGCAAAAAAAGCCTTTAATAGAGAGAGTGCTGAAAGAACAAGCACAGTGCAAGCAATGTATATACAATGAAAAGGAGTACTTGGCCAAAGTGGATGGAAACCGTACTTTGGCACCAGGAAACTGATAAGAGAAGGACATGAGGAAAACTCGAGGAAGAACAGGAACAGGCAGGGCAGGACTGGGAACCAAAACCGACACTGGCAAAATGCTCGGCTGGCCCTCTGGGGGGTTGGGGTGCGGCCGAGCTGTTTGCCACGGCCGGTTTGGGCCGATTTTGTTACAGCAGCCGATTATTGCAGCTATGCTGCAAAAACGAGCCAGTAACAAAATCGGCCCCCGGGGGCCCAAAACCGACCTCCAACCCTGGCGGCTCACCGGGGAAATGCCCAGTGCCCTTACGGCCAGTCCGGCCCTGGAAACAGTATGCTTCACCCATTAGAAACAGAGGAAAAGTAAGTGGCAAGCACAGGAACCAATGAAAAGCAGGGAAAGCAAGGGGCGGGATGTAAGCCCCTTTTAAGATTTATATTAAATACAATAGATTTCACAAGCACAGCGCAAACACTGTGCAGGCAAAACCTAAAAAAGGGACCTCCTGCCTGGCCATATTGCCTGTGGTCCCATAGTCCCTTGTGGCCATCCCAACACCATTCAAATAGTGACCATGGAGTATTCCATTAAATAAAAGGATGCTTGCATACACCCCATGTCCTTCCCAGGTATCAGGGGTGGGGTTGGAAACGCTCCCAGTCATGCCTAAATCTTTGAAACCGATGGCGACCCCAAAAAAACCTTCTTTCCTACCCGTGTACCACTCTATCCACTCGACACTGTAGAGGAGAGGAAGTCCAGTGTTTAAGTTACATGCCCATCGAATGCCTTTTAGCCCCCAATCCTGGCCAGAGCTAGCGAAGAGGCACATGCTAAATAGCTCTCTCCCCCTTCTATACCCCTCAGCCTTGCTCACGGGCAGGCTCTCTATGTTTTACCTGCCTCCCTTTCCCCAACACCATTGGTCTACCCTTCCCCTTTGCAGAAATATTGCAGTGCATAATGGGACACTGGATGCTTGATGAGTGCCACCGGCTCTCTGTAGGCAATGCAAAGTCATTTTCACCAGGAGGTACCAAATACAGGATTACCTTGTACTCAGCTGTCAATGCATCTTCTTCAGTCAGATAGCTTACCATAGCCGCACTCACATGTATCTGCAGCGAAGGTGGGCCTGCAACTTCATGAGTCTCGCTGCACAAATGTAAAAAAAAAACACGGTTGTTAAATTTGTATTTGAGTATTTGTATTTAGAGCAGAGTAGTCAAAAGCACATATTCAGTTGTTTACCACTAGCGAAGACAACGACTTTTGCATGTTTCCAGGCACGAAATATGCAGTGTGCTTATGGCCTAACAGATAAAATGAAGCTCTAGTGTAGACGTAATTAGTAGAAATGCAATGTAGCATTAATGCAGTCATTTAGCTTTCACAGTGGCTTCTCATTGGAGAGAATAGGAATGCCACGGAGTTTTCTTGACTTCCTTTGGGTGTGCTGTGCTTTTTAATTTTTTGTGAGCAATTAGTGTAACATTAATTTAAATACAAAGACTGACAGGTTCCAAGTCCAGAGAAGTTCTTGGCAGCTGCTCATCCAAGCGATGGTTCACTGCTGACGGTGCAGTCGTACGAGCGGGCATCCTGCAGAAACACCGCCGACGTCTTACCTCTGGGCTGCAGCGATTAGGTAGGTCTGTGACTTGAATTCTGATTTAGTGCAGGATGAGTCTCCACCGTGCAGCCTCTTCAAGCAGCAGGTGGTAAAATCCGCCTTGAAGCCCTAATATAGAAAGGCACACGTGTTTATGTTCTTTGTCAGGCAGGCGCGCAGTATGTGTTTTCTTTAGCTGAACACACTGTGTTCTGAATGGAATCCTTTTGTAATGTTCCTGCCCAGCCAGGCTCCGAGCTCATTAGGAGAATCACAGCTTCGGTTGCACCATCATAACCTTTGCTTAAGTACATTTTTAAAGCGAAGGAGAAAGGAACAAAAAGTCCCTGTTCATCATATGCCTAAAAATGTCACCAAATCTCTCCTTCAAATCATAAGCAGTTTCTAACCCACGCGGAGGAGTGATCTGAGAAGCGTTCTCTGTTTTAGTGGCTACTGGCTACCCACTGTCTGCAGGCCTACGACCTTGTTCCTGTCACTTCTTACCTTTTAATTGCAAATAGGTACAGCAAGCAATGCACATTTTGTGGCAGCCTTGTTCCCAGACTAGGGGAAGGGAGCTAATGGGCGGTGGGTGTGGAGCTTTGCCTTTGTTAAACAGGCTTCAATGATCCTTCACTCTTTGGCGAGTGTAAAGCTTCCATCTTGTGAATATGTTGTTGGCCGTGGAAGCAGCGGGCTTGAGTTGTAGTCCTTGCTTCCCGACTTGATCAGCTTGTGTGATCCCGGACGATTCGCTGTTTTAGACCTAGTGCCAGACTTCTTTTATTAGTAGAAATTGGGAGGCACTGAAGATCACCACATATCTGCCAATGTGTGTTCTATAATAAAAACCAGTGCCGTAACATTAGCCTCCGCGTCTAATGTTTGTAGAGAAAGGAACTGAGGCACAGGGATCGGAAGGTATGAAAACAGACACTCAGACCACATCTCCTAGGGCAGAGGTCTTCAAATATTTTTGCTTGTAGCCCTCCTGAGCAAAATGTTTTCAAGTTGGGCCCCATCCAAACTTTATGGCAGTAGTTGGGAGAGCAGAGGGGTCAGGGCTGAGTGCAGGGGGAGGGATTACCATTTCAGGAGTACTTTTTCTGTGGCAGATAATCCACACTAAATGTGAGACTTATAAAAGAGCAAATATATCAAACAAAATCACGACTCCGGATAATTGGGGTGTTGTGAGCCCCTCATACTCCAGGGAATCCATATAACTGCACCTGTTGCACTAATGATAGTTGCAGCCCTGAGTAGCAGACAATGTCCTGAGTAGCAGACAGTGTCATGCATGGCCATCACTCCAATCTTGGAACAGATTCTCTGCCCCTTTCAGAATACAATGAGCTCCGGCATGTTGCCCACCACTTAACAGCAAGAGTGCCCTCCCATTTAATGCTAAGAAGAAGAAAAGTGAGCCTCCAATCATCTTTTATAAATGAAGGCAGTCAAAATTGTTTTGCAGTGGGCCTCTCACTCCACCCAGTGCCCTTGCATCTGCTTCAGTAATGAGATTGACTGCCTTGGAAAGGGGCGGTCTTCTCTGCCCCTTATTGAAAAAAAATGGGTCTCCATCTTGCCTCATTCCCCACTTTATCGTCTCTGTAAGGCCTCAGCTAATGTGTCTCCCCTGCTTCAATGTTCCCTTATCTTAGGCCACTGGTCAGAGGCCTAAATCAACACTGGCACAGGGATGCTCCACTGTGCCCTAACATAAGCAAGAAAAGATAGTAAAACAATACTAATTGGGGTTTAGTTGACGCCTCGCACCCTGTCTGCCCCCATACCACTGCATCTGCAGCACAAGTTATAACTACTACTCTGCCCACTCTCTCCACTGGCCCATCACACCAAGACATGAGGCCCAAAGCAGTTTCTCTGCGCCGGTCTGGAAAAAAATAAAATAAAAAAGGGAATATATCCCACAACTCGCTGCCGGTTGCTTTGAACTTGTTCCCTGTGCAGCAAGGGTAACCTGGGCCTGAATGCTAACAAGGAAAAAAGGGTTACCACCGACCATTTTGCTAGTAACACAGCAAAATCGGGGTGCACTGCCCTAGTGCCATCTCACCTGCTGCACTAATGGCAATGATGGCTCTTTAAAAAAAAATCCACTTTCCTCAGGGGATCTCCCTGAGAGAGCTGTGTCTGTCCATTTGTAAAGGAAACCTTTAGCCTGCACGTAGCACCCTTTCCTCTGGGCCATCTCCTTGAGGCTACCCATGGACAGAGAACTAAAGAAGACACAGGCCTTATCACTGGGGTACCTGCAATCTGAAAGAAATGCAAATGTTTGCTGTTGGTTAATCACCAAATGTAAGGGCTGTTTGAAGCCAGCACTGTAGGGAGGGGTGGGGCCTAGGCCTGGGAGGGGGAGGAGGAGTGCTATGTGAACTCCACTCCCTAAGTGCTCATGTGTTGTAGGCCGACCAAAACACACATGCACACTTAGGTTTTCTCCAGCCCAGCTGCATTGAGCATCAGGGCTGGCAAAACCCCCACAAACTCCCATGTCTGAGCAAGGTGTCTTTTCAGCCCTCTCAGATGCGGTGATTGGATGGGAGTCTGTCCCAGGGGCTGCTGGGACCTAGCAAGAGGAGAAGCTGCAAACACGATGGTGGAGGCAGCTGGCAGCTAAAGTTACTTTTTTCTTCAAAATCTATTATTCCTAACCCCTCCCACTCTATTATTTCTAACCCCTCCCATGCACCCTCATGACTCCCGCCCCAGCACTCCCACCCCACCACCCTTTATTTGTGGCAGCCGCCACTGCTTTTAATTGAGCTGATCCGTGCGAAATTCCATGCAGTGGAGAGAAACTGCTCTCTTCTGTCTAATTTGTGTGCGCAGCAGATTGCGCACTGCCGAGGCAGAGTCTCTCGCAGGCCCCAGTTTCACTGTCTTGTTTGGCCCACCATCTTGTGGCAGGGTGAATAGCCTGGTAATTAAATTAGGTTTTAGACGCTTTCTTTGTGACAGCTGCCTGGATTTTAGGAATGCCAGTCAGTCGAAGCTTTAATCTGTAGGTAGCAGAGGGCGCTTTCTATGCAATGAAAAATGTGAATGGTACTTTTTCACCAGCAAGGATTCCAGATTGCTGTTCGCCCCCCCCCCCCCCCCCCCCAATCGACTGGAATTTAACTATAAATTGAGTCTGTGGAAAGCTAGGGTAAGGCTCTGGGTAAATCTTTCTATCAGCAATAGAGGCGGACGTGACGCAAAGTCACTGCGCCATCACACCAATATTCGAAGACCATCAAAGGTCGCTTTTTTTTTAAGAATCAAAACAAGGGTGAGGGCAATGAACAGTAGCCCAAGCCCCTGCACAATGTGCAGAGTGGCTCCCGAGGCTCTACATCTTACAGATATTCATTGGGCTTGAGTTGAATGGGGACCCCCAAAGGATTTGGCGAGCCCCCTCCCGCCTTTCCACACTGCAGGGACAGGTGTTACACTCCTGTCAATAAATATGGGTGAGGAGGGATTCGACTATTCCAATTCATAGAATGTGGAATACATTGCAGCATCGTCCAATTAGCAAAAGCCTAGAGCCTTAGTGACCTTCTGCAGGTGGAGCAAAAATCACAATATAGCAAAGTGTGTGGGTGTGCCCAGGGTCATGACTCATAACATATGTGCCAACGTGTAGCTAAAATGAAATTTGAGTACAGTGGAGGTGAAGCCTCAATAAATGTGTAGGTGTTGCAAAACCCACTGTAACTATATAAAGATATAGCTAAAGTACTAATAAATGAGAGTGAAGAAAAGGCCGCAAAGAATGTGTGTGATTGGAACTAGGGCTTGAGTTTCAGTCAGTGTATGGGTGAGTTTAAGCTAAGTTGAACATATGGATGGTGGTTGCTTTGGAGCAGTGGTGGTCGGTTTTGTTACTGGGAACTGTTTTTTCAGTGATGCAGCAATATCGGCCCCCAGTAACAAAAGCAGCAGTTCTGGGGGACGGTTATGTAAGGCAGCAGTGTTTTACGTCTCACGCCTCCCCCCTGCAAATCTGGCCATATGTGACCTCCAAAATGCTTCATACATCTGTCCCTAAATTCTGGAATGAAAGGATCTTTGGCAATGATAGTTAATAAAGTTAGCTTTAGGAGCTGTGTCACACTTATTAGGGCCAGTGAAAGGTTTATAGCTGATGAAGTTAAAGTGTTTACTTTTTGGAAACAGCAGAATGTATTTTTTTTTATTTCAAAAGATTTTATTAGAAAAGAATTTTTTTATATACAGTACAGGTATACAGTGCAGATATAGTACAGATATAATGAGGGTCATAGAGGTGTACTCGTACGCCGGTAGGGTTACATTAGGCGTATCGTTAACCTAATGGCGTTACATACAGAGATGGCTGGTTGGCACTAAGTTGGCGTAAACTGTCATCGGCGGTCTGATGCATAGCCCTCGTGGAAAGGAAACAAAGGTGGGAAAGGAGAAAAAGGGGAAAACTGTTGTTTTCCACCTTATAATTTCATGTGTATCCTTGTCCATCATTTATTTCTTCTTCTATATTGATATGGTGTCAGATTATGGTTACTTTGCTTTAAGACAGTCAGCTGGTGGTAAAAGCTTTATTAAGGCACACCATAATGAATGGGAAAGTTTGTTTCACAATACGGATTTTTCAAGCTTGTGAACTGACACTGCGCTGGTCAATAATACTCGCTGACAGCCAACTATTTTATTAATGCAATATGTAACCGAGGCAGATATTTCTTAATATTACCCCATCTCCTACAGATGCCTCCAAACACCTGGCGTTCTAGCCCTTGTGTCACGCCCCCTCATCTTCCAGAGGACAGCAATGGCCACTCATGCTTGCCATGGTCACACTTTCCTCTTAAAACCCTCTCTCTTCCTATGTGCCTGAGAGCCCACTCCTTACTTCTGGCCCCAGCCTGTGTCTCCAGGTTCTAATCTTGTTCGAGATTTTAAACACTGGATTGGGAAGGTGACAACCTCTCCCCACCTGTTTCTCCTTCCCAAATATCCTTTATACTCCGTGTATTTCAAAGACGTGTCTTTCTTTCCATGGCGCGAGTGGCCCCTCCGTCATTTGTTTATGTTGACGAGGCACTGTGCGCACAAGCTGACACATTATTGCGCTTCAAGCAAATCCTGTCGGAGAAACCTTGTCCGGGGCTATGTCACATCTCTGCTCAGCCGTGAAAACTATGCAAATGAGTAGCTGTTATACAGCCACTTCCTTGCACATTGTCATAAGGCAGGGGGAGCGCGCGGTACCCGAAAAGGTGGCTTCAAAAAGAAACAGCTGTTCCGAGGAAGCCGGGTGCCTTCTCACTGACATGGAAACAGGCAAACGAGTTGCCGCTTCTTATGCAAAGTGGCTGCGCGTGCCCTGATGTACTCTGATGAGGATGGCAGGTCGGTGCTTTGCTAACCTGCACAGGAGGACAGCGAGAGTGATGCCTTCTGCACACGGTGGAACAGAGCCCGGCGCCCCGGCACCGGCGCCCCCTGCTGTCCTTCTCCCCGGCTGGGGAGCTAATGAGACAGCCCGAGCGCCCAGGGGACCCGCGGGGGCAGCCGCCGAGCTCTGCCAGGCCTGCGCGCGCTATTTATAGAGGGAGTCTCCTCCTGTGCTGGCACAAAAAGAGGAAATGTTCGTGAGAAATGCTTCAAATAACGGCAGAGCGTTTCTCAGCAACTGCTGTCAAAGATATGCAGAATTATTAGCGGGTAGCATTCACTAAAGGGATTAGTATGTATGGCATCTCTCGGGAATTGCTGTTGCGAATATCATAGTCTAAATCATATTAACTGCAATGACGTAGCAACAGTGGGTACCAAAGTTGTCTCCTGCTGTTGCTGCGTCATGCCAGAATGACAGCCTGGTCTCACGGGGCTCTCAGACAGGGGCGTAACACAAGCCCCCGCAGCCCCCGCAGTGCGGGGGGGCCACGCGCTCCTGGGGGCCCCGGGCCCTCAAGTAAGATCGGCCGCTGCTGTGACAAATGGTGCACAGCGCGGGCCCCGGCCAGGGCCCCTGTGAGTTTGAGATAGTGCGGGGGCCCCGGTCGGGGCCCCTGCGAGTCTTGAAATGGTGCGGGGCGGGCGCAGGGGCGTAACACAGGCCCCCGCAGCCCCCGCATTGCGGGGGGGCCTCGGGGGCCCCACCGCTCCGGGGGGCCCCCCTCGGCTCACTCAGCAGCAGAGCCAGGCAGCAAGTGGCAAGCCTCTTCAAAATGAACATCATAATCTGTGCGCACGGGCCGCACACCGGCTCCGGCTTCTAAATACATGAAATGGTATGAACGCCTGGGCCTCAGTGGCTCTTCTCAAATTAGTGTGCAAGTTCAACTGCGCAGGCGCGGGCCCCCGGCCGGGCCTCAGTCTTCATTAATGAAATAGAAAGTGGTGGGTGCGCAGCTCGTCTGAATTGAGGTTAGGCAGCCCCAGGTCTCAGACTCAGCCACGCGGCGCCAGAGACTGAGAAGGACCATCCCCTGCAAGACAGTAAGTAACACAGGCCCACGGGTTGGGGGGGGGGGGGGGGGGTGGGGGGGGGAGAGGATGTTTCTACTGCGGGGTGGGGGGGGGTGTTAGCCTCTTCATTTATTAATGGTGTGCACTGTGCACGTCAGGGCCCCGGCCGGGCCTCTGAGGCTTTTTATTTATGACCAACCTACCTGGTTGTGATCACTTTAGTCTCCACCTGACTCGTGTTTTGTCAAGGTTAGCTGGTGTTATAAGGTGGGGTGCAGTGTCTGCCAGTGCCTTGGCCTCTTAACGCTGACAGCTGACAGTTATGTTGGTTTTCAAAGTGGTCTCTTGTGAGTGTGCCACATTATGTTCACTAGACAAGGCTTGGACATTAATATGCTTTAATGCATGCATTTTACATTCACCAGAGTGTGCACTTGGTGCCACTACATATTCACCAGTGGCTAGTTATCTTCCTTTGTGTATGCTGTACTTTCACGAGTGCATAGCACTAGCACACTGTACTTTCATCAGACAGCACCAGTTTTTTGCCACTAGCTACTATTTCTGTCTGTGCATAAGCTGTAAATTCACCAGGGTATACGGTAGGCAGAGATATTCACTATGCAATGTGTGCAGTGGGACACCAGTCCATACGGGGTGTATTGTACAGTCAGCACTAGATTGTATGCTTGCCTTCATTTATGCTGTACATTCACCAGACTTCAGCCTGTACGTTCCCTAAATGAGTGTTTGCATTGTCAGTTCACCAAACTATAGCTCACTCTCTGTACGTTTCACAGTCTATATTATATTGTAATTGCAAATCTAATTGCATTTATATAGCGCTTGCTACCCTTGATCAGGCGCAGAAGAACTTTATGGCGAGTAGTACACTACTCTGAATCCAAGGTCAGTGGTTAATCAAGTGGTATTGTTGGTCATTGGGACTAGTAAAGTGCTCTAACAAAAAATATAGAGTACATTCAACATGGTGTCAGACCAAAGTGTACACTACATAGCTGGCATTGCACATTTATCAGGCTATATTGAGCATTCACTAAGTTGTAGTCTTGTGCACTGCACACTCACCAGATTATAGTACCTCACATTAGTAGTTAGGCATCTGTTTCTGTGTGTAAAGAACATTAACCAGACAGTGGCGTAACGAAACTTGAGGGGGCCCCCCTGCAAAGCACATGGAGGGGGCCCCCCTCCCCCGGCGGCCCGGTCCACCACCTACCACTTTGCCCTACCACCCTGAAATCTAGTATATTTTGATTTGAAACCTCCAGCAGTTGTCCATTCTGAAAATACTGTGCCTACTGTTTAAAGTTAATGGTCCTGAGTAGGCATAGATTAAAGAGTGCACAGTGAGTGATGCAACAGTGAGTAGGGTAAGAGGAGCGACTGCAGGGTGAGTGAGGTGACCATATGTAAGTGCATAGTTGAACGAAAGAATGCATGGTTAGTGATAGGCTTATTTGAGTTAGATTGCAGATTGAGCAGTGAGGGGGACAGGTGAGTGAAGTGTTACATGAGTGCAGGGTGAGTATGTGCTTGTGTGCTTGCAGGGTGAGGGACAGGGTGAACAGTGCAAGTGTATTGCGAGTGCAGAATGATTACTGTGAGTGCAGGGTGAGCGGGTGAATGGTGCGAGTGCATGGTGGTCAGTGTGAGTGCATTGTGATCACTGTTAGTGCAGGGTGAGCGTAAAAGTGAAGGGCGAAAATGAGGAGTGAGTTGTCTGAATGCAGGGTTCATTCCCGGACACTTGAAGTAACTCAGCATGTTATTGACGGCAGTGTAGGGTTTCAGGTACAAGTTAAACTATTGTTATTCTGGCATTAATAGTGATCGAGGGTGTAAGAAATAATGTGCTGATCCTGCAACAACTTCCAGTCTTATGATTAGGGTTGCCAGCTCATTATTTTGATGCCCCATAAAGGACAAAAATAAGCAGTCACCTAAAGCTGTATTTTCAGCACTTATCTGTGCATACTTCGAACAGTAAATAGAAATAGAAAACACTTAACTGTGTTTTAGGGCTGCCTGAATGATCCATGACTGATGAATATATACATTTTTATTTATAACCCGATTTAGTGTTAAGACTAGGTCTTTCAGTGTCTTTAAACAACAAATGGCTGGCATTTTTCTTTTGGCAACCTTACTTTGTATTCCATTTCATAAAATGCCTTCTCACACTACAGCAGTAATTGTAAATTTCAAATGTAAAGAATAGGCCCAGGGGGTACTGGAACCAGAAAAACTAAGCCTCTGTAACCAGTTTACAAAGGTATGTAAATACAAATGGTCTCTGTCCTCGAGGCAGTTGCCTTCCACCCCCTTGTTTCTGGTCACCTGCACCCACCGCACACGGCACGCACCTTTTAATTTATGAGGTAGGACTGTTATGAGGCAACTCAAGGGTGCAACCAACACCGGCGAGAGAGTGTAGCGCTGCCTGTGTGCGCTAGAGTGCTGATGGGGCCCCTAGAGGCTGGAAAACGGCAGCGGCTGCTGGGGGCATAGCTGCCAAGGTTTCAGATTGCCATGTGTGACTGTTGATGTAAGCTGGATCCCATCATGCGGTCAGTTGCCTATTACTGACACTTCGGACAAGTGGTTCTGTAATATTCGGCAACTGTGTCCCCGTGTGTATAACACTGAATGGACACATAGATGCAAACACAGTGTTTCAGTGGAGGCGCTGTGCTTAAGGAAAGGAGCATACAGGAGTTGATGGACACCGCACGTGAGACACTAACGTGTGCTACAGACATCGATTAATACAAACACCCCATGTGTGATCACTAACATCCACAGATGTAGCGCCTAAATGTAGCAATGAAAGGGACTGTGAGTGCCAAAATCACAATCTCTGCGTCTGTTGACGAAACCACCACTAACACACTTCTAGCAACCACACACACTTGCCATTGGAGAATTTTATGAAAAAAGAACTTGCATGCCCCTTCTAACCATCAAAATTATGGACAAAGGAGGTAAGTTCTTGTATAAGTGTTTGATTTCTACACAGCAAAATGTTCTTCTCTGAAATGCAGTAAAATGTGCACCTTTTAATAACGTGGAAGAGCAGGAGTTAATGCTGCGATAAACCCAAATCTTATGTACTAGTATGAATCTAGGTGAGTAGATTGGTAATTCAATGTTTGAATTTATTGTAACTTCATTCAATGAAATCAGCAAGAATAAAATGCCAGCAACTGTTTGCAGAAAAATGGGAGGTGACATATTTATTTGCCGGGCATAAAAGAACATTATGTGATATTTTTGCATATAGGTTGGTGATATAGCGATGCTAAAAATTCTAATAATATTTTATGAAGCCAGCTGAAGATACAGATGCCTTAAGTGGTACCTCTAAATCTGAGCCCGCTGGGCAAAGGTGAAGTATGGCGTATGACCGTATTTCCACCCAGCGTGCGCATCCTGCTGTGATACTCTGCCAGATGCAACAGCCATCAATGTGTACCTTGCTATGTGTAAGCAATATAACTAATGTTGCATTGCTATATTTAAATAGTATTTACAGCAAATGATGTCACATCATCATCATACCTGACTTTACACCTTCAGTTGATGTCAACCTCACCATGCGGCTTCAATGTTACAGTACCTACCTCACCTGTGACCTACCTCATGTCCTTTGTCCCACCTATGTAACTAGCACCTTGTACCTAACTACCTCATATATTACTTTGTATATACGCTTTATTACTTTGTATTTTTTATCCCCATGCCCTTGTAAAGCGCTCTGATATCTGCAAAGATCTTGTTCGCGCTATATAAAACTTTCAAAATAAATAAAATGTTTCAATTTCCATAAAGTTACCAGATGATGTCATTGTGGATACTATGTTCACAGTCCTTGTCTTTTTCATTTAATAACCTAATGCATTCTGGGAGTTGTACTCTGATTTCATTTTAGCTGAACTAGTTTGACTGACACAACTGAAAACAATGGTTTGGAAAACAAAACCGTGAGACTAGATAGAGCATGGTGCCCCTTTTGACATGCTGCCATCTGGGGGCCTTAGTTTTACAGCAATGACAGACAACCAAACTGTATTTGTTCTCCAGGCCTAGCTGTGGTCAAAGACACCATCTCAGCTCTAGAGCCACCAAAGTAATTAAGATCTGAGTACGACCTTTCCAAATGAACAAGGCCACCGAGATTATTCGGGTCTATGGTGTTTTCCTCATACTCGTGGGTTTGTCCCATAATTCAGCATCTGCTGTATAATTTACAGATTTCACCCAAAAAATAGTTTCTAGCTCAAACCAGTCAAAGGTCACTTAACAAAAGTCACTACACATGCTTCCACATACCTGGTTATCTTTGAGTTGCTGATAGCTACATTCATGTGTTAAACTAGCACTAAGGCAGGCAGGGGTTGTGCATTGAAAAGGAGGTGGACTGTCACAGGTTCACATCTCGGTGGGTTCACTCAGCCTTTTATCCTCCTGAGGTCGACAAAATGAGTACCATTGAGTTGGTAACAATAAACATCTGTTATTCAGCACCAAGAAGCCTACGGGTGAAAGTGCTCTATAAATATACGTAAGTTATGTAATTGTGGGCAGGGCATCTGTATGCACAGAGCATTCACAAAGGCTGGGAGGCTGCCCCCAAAGTGAGGTGTGCTGCATCCCCAGTGGGTAGGGTCTGCTTCTACTCTGCAGCTACTGGGGGGCAGGGGGAACCCTATCAAGGGAGAGAGTCACAGATTAAGATCTCATTCTTCCACAGGTGATGAAAGGATTACCATTTTAGAGAATACCCGTTTTTTACTGTAGCTTCAAAGCACAATTCAATGTGTGGTCTATATTGTAAATGGTGACAGTACACTCCATTCTCCATAGTTAGAACGACTGTGATCATGTGAATCTGCGGCTGCAGCATTTTCTGCAAAATGATGTATTTAGTTCATTGTCCGCATAATTTACTAATTGCTGCATAATTAGCAGATTTCAACCTTTTATTTAATTTCTAGCTGGAATGGACCAAAGATTGCTGAGAAAGAAACTGGTAACGTTTCAGTCTTGCTTGCTGTGTCCAGGTATTAAACGGGCATGAATGAGGAAAAACTTTTTCCTCAGACAGCATCAACAAGATTTGAAACGACAAACTAGCAAAGTAATACTGCCACAGAATAAGATGCATTATGCACCACAATTTACCTTTTTTGCCTCATAATTTAGCCAACCATGCTGCATAATTTGGTCTACCATTGCCACATACTTCCAGTGTCCCTGTCCATAAACTTGGGGAATGTGAAGTGGAATACACTATAGCGTTTTCTGAATGTAACATGCACATAGCATAAATAGTCTGGTTAATGTTCTTTACACACAGAAACAGATGCCTAACTACTAATGTGAGGTACTATAATCTGGTGAGTGTGCAGTGCACAAGACTACAACTTAGTGAATGCTCAATATAGCCTGATAAATGTGCAATGCCAGCTATGTAGTGTACACTTTGGTCTGACACCATGTTGAATGTACTCTATATTTTTTGTTAGAGCACTTTACTAGTCCCAATGACCAACAATACCACTTGATTAACCACTGACCTTGGATTCAGAGTAGTGTACTACTCGCCATAAAGTTCTTCTGCGCCTGATCAAGGGTAGCAAGCGCTATATAAATGCAATTAGATTTGCAATTACAATATAATATAGACTGTGAAACGTACAGAGAGTGAGCTATAGTTTGGTGAACTGACAATGCAAACACTCATTTAGGGAACGTACAGGCTGAAGTCTGGTGAATGTACAGCATAAATGAAGGCAAGCATACAATCTAGTGCTGACTGTACAATACACCCCGTATGGACTGGTGTCCCACTGCACACATTGCATAGTGAATATCTCTGCCTACCGTATACCCTGGTGAATTTACAGCTTATGCACAGACAGAAATAGTAGCTAGTGGCAAAAAACTGGTGCTGTCTGATGAAAGTACAGTGTGCTAGTGCTATGCACTCGTGAAAGTACAGCATACACAAAGGAAGATAACTAGCCACTGGTGAATATGTAGTGGCACCAAGTGCACACTCTGGTGAATGTAAAATGCATGCATTAAAGCATATTAATGTCCAAGCCTTGTCTAGTGAACATAATGTGGCACACTCACAAGAGACCACTTTGAAAACCAACATAACTGTCAGCTGTCAGCGTTAAGAGGCCAAGGCACTGGCAGACACTGCACCCCACCTTATAACACCAGCTAACCTTGACAAAACACGAGTCAGGTGGAGACTAAAGTGATCACAACCAGGTAGGTTGGTCATAAATAAAAAGCCTCAGAGGCCCGGCCGGGGCCCTGACGTGCACAGTGCACACCATTAATAAATGAAGAGGCTAACACCCCCCCCCACCCCGCAGTAGAAACATCCTCTCCCCCCCCCACCCCCCCCCCCCCCCAACCCGTGGGCCTGTGTTACTTACTGTCTTGCAGGGGATGGTCCTTCTCAGTCTCTGGCGCCGCGTGGCTGAGTCTGAGACCTGGGGCTGCCTAACCTCAATTCAGACGAGCTGCGCACCCACCACTTTCTATTTCATTAATGAAGACTGAGGCCCGGCCGGGGGCCCGCGCCTGCGCAGTTGAACTTGCACACTAATTTGAGAAGAGCCACTGAGGCCCAGGCGTTCATACCATTTCATGTATTTAGAAGCCGGAGCCGGTGTGCGGCCCGTGCGCACAGATTATGATGTTCATTTTGAAGAGGCTTGCCACTTGCTGCCTGGCTCTGCTGCTGAGTGAGCCGAGGGGGGCCCCCCGGAGCGGTGGGGCCCCCGAGGCCCCCCCGCAATGCGGGGGCTGCGGGGGCCTGTGTTACGCCCCTGCGCCCGCCCCGCACCATTTCAAGACTCGCAGGGGCCCCGACCGGGGCCCCCGCACTATCTCAAACTCACAGGGGCCCTGGCCGGGGCCCGCGCTGTGCACCATTTGTCACAGCAGCGGCCGATCTTACTTGAGGGCCCGGGGCCCCCAGGAGCGCGTGGCCCCCCCGCACTGCGGGGGCTGCGGGGGCTTGTGTTACGCCCCTGTAACCAGACTATTTATGCTATGTGCATGTTACATTCAGAAAACGCTATAGTGTATTCCACTTCACATTCCCCAAGTTTATGGACAGGGACACTGGAAGTATGTGGCAATGGTAGACCAAATTATGCAGCATGGTTGGCTAAATTATGAGGCAAAAAAGGTAAATTGTGGTGCATAATGCATCTTATTCTGTGGCAGTATTACTTTGCTAGTTTGTCGTTTCAAATCTTGTTGATGCTGTCTGAGGAAAAAGTTTTTCCTCATTCATGCCCGTTTAATACCTGGACACAGCAAGCAAGACTGAAACGTTACCAGTTTCTTTCTCAGCAATCTTTGGTCCATTCCAGCTAGAAATTAAATAAAAGGTTGAAATCTGCTAATTATGCAGCAATTAGTAAATTATGCGGACAATGAACTAAATACATCATTTTGCAGAAAATGCTGCAGCCGCAGATTCACATGATCACAGTCGTTCTAACTATGGAGAATGGAGTGTACTGTCACCATTTACAATATAGACCACACATTGAATTGTGCTTTGAAGCTACAGTAAAAAACGGGTATTCTCTAAAATGGTAATCCTTTCATCACCTGTGGAAGAATGAGATCTTAATCTGTGACTCTCTCCCTTGATAGGGTTCCCCCTGCCCCCCAGTAGCTGCAGAGTAGAAGCAGACCCTACCCACTGGGGATGCAGCACACCTCACTTTGGGGGCAGCCTCCCAGCCTTTGTGAATGCTCTGTGCATACAGATGCCCTGCCCACAATTACATAACTTACGTATATTTATAGAGCACTTTCACCCGTAGGCTTCTTGGTGCTGAATAACAGATGTTTATTGTTACCAACTCAATGGTACTCATTTTGTCGACCTCAGGAGGATAAAAGGCTGAGTGAACCCACCGAGATGTGAACCTGTGACAGTCCACCTCCTTTTCAATGCACAACCCCTGCCTGCCTTAGTGCTAGTTTAACACATGAATGTAGCTATCAGCAACTCAAAGATAACCAGGTATGTGGAAGCATGTGTAGTGACTTTTGTTAAGTGACCTTTGACTGGTTTGAGCTAGAAACTATTTTTTGGGTGAAATCTGTAAATTATACAGCAGATGCTGAATTATGGGACAAACCCACGAGTATGAGGAAAACACCATAGACCCGAATAATCTCGGTGGCCTTGTTCATTTGGAAAGGTCGTACTCAGATCTTAATTACTTTGGTGGCTCTAGAGCTGAGATGGTGTCTTTGACCACAGCTAGGCCTGGAGAACAAATACAGTTTGGTTGTCTGTCATTGCTGTAAAACTAAGGCCCCCAGATGGCAGCATGTCAAAAGGGGCACCATGCTCTATCTAGTCTCACGGTTTTGTTTTCCAAACCATTGTTTTCAGTTGTGTCAGTCAAACTAGTTCAGCTAAAATGAAATCAGAGTACAACTCCCAGAATGCATTAGGTTATTAAATGAAAAAGACAAGGACTGTGAACATAGTATCCACAATGACATCATCTGGTAACTTTATGGAAATTGAAACATTTTATTTATTTTGAAAGTTTTATATAGCGCGAACAAGATCTTTGCAGATATCAGAGCGCTTTACAAGGGCATGGGGATAAAAAATACAAAGTAATAAAGCGTATATACAAAGTAATATATGAGGTAGTTAGGTACAAGGTGCTAGTTACATAGGTGGGACAAAGGACATGAGGTAGGTCACAGGTGAGGTAGGTACTGTAACATTGAAGCCGCATGGTGAGGTTGACATCAACTGAAGGTGTAAAGTCAGGTATGATGATGATGTGACATCATTTGCTGTAAATACTATTTAAATATAGCAATGCAACATTAGTTATATTGCTTACACATAGCAAGGTACACATTGATGGCTGTTGCATCTGGCAGAGTATCACAGCAGGATGCGCACGCTGGGTGGAAATACGGTCATACGCCATACTTCACCTTTGCCCAGCGGGCTCAGATTTAGAGGTACCACTTAAGGCATCTGTATCTTCAGCTGGCTTCATAAAATATTATTAGAATTTTTAGCATCGCTATATCACCAACCTATATGCAAAAATATCACATAATGTTCTTTTATGCCCGGCAAATAAATATGTCACCTCCCATTTTTCTGCAAACAGTTGCTGGCATTTTATTCTTGCTGATTTCATTGAATGAAGTTACAATAAATTCAAACATTGAATTACCAATCTACTCACCTAGATTCATACTAGTACATAAGATTTGGGTTTATCGCAGCATTAACTCCTGCTCTTCCACGTTATTAAAAGGTGCACATTTTACTGCATTTCAGAGAAGAACATTTTGCTGTGTAGAAATCAAACACTTATACAAGAACTTACCTCCTTTGTCCATAATTTTGATGGTTAGAAGGGGCATGCAAGTTCTTTTTTCATAAAATTCTCCAATGGCAAGTGTGTGTGGTTGCTAGAAGTGTGTTAGTGGTGGTTTCGTCAACAGACGCAGAGATTGTGATTTTGGCACTCACAGTCCCTTTCATTGCTACATTTAGGCGCTACATCTGTGGATGTTAGTGATCACACATGGGGTGTTTGTATTAATCGATGTCTGTAGCACACGTTAGTGTCTCACGTGCGGTGTCCATCAACTCCTGTATGCTCCTTTCCTTAAGCACAGCGCCTCCACTGAAACACTGTGTTTGCATCTATGTGTCCATTCAGTGTTATACACACGGGGACACAGTTGCCGAATATTACAGAACCACTTGTCCGAAGTGTCAGTAATAGGCAACTGACCGCATGATGGGATCCAGCTTACATCAACAGTCACACATGGCAATCTGAAACCTTGGCAGCTATGCCCCCAGCAGCCGCTGCCGTTTTCCAGCCTCTAGGGGCCCCATCAGCACTCTAGCGCACACAGGCAGCGCTACACTCTCTCGCCGGTGTTGGTTGCACCCTTGAGTTGCCTCATAACAGTCCTACCTCATAAATTAAAAGGTGCGTGCCGTGTGCGGTGGGTGCAGGTGACCAGAAACAAGGGGGTGGAAGGCAACTGCCTCGAGGACAGAGACCATTTGTATTTACATACCTTTGTAAACTGGTTACAGAGGCTTAGTTTTTCTGGTTCCAGTACCCCCTGGGCCTATTCTTTACATTTGAAATTTACAATTACTGCTGTAGTGTGAGAAGGCATTTTATGAAATGGAATACAAAGTAAGGTTGCCAAAAGAAAAATGCCAGCCATTTGTTGTTTAAAGACACTGAAAGACCTAGTCTTAACACTAAATCGGGTTATAAATAAAAATGTATATATTCATCAGTCATGGATCATTCAGGCAGCCCTAAAACACAGTTAAGTGTTTTCTATTTCTATTTACTGTTCGAAGTATGCACAGATAAGTGCTGAAAATACAGCTTTAGGTGACTGCTTATTTTTGTCCTTTATGGGGCATCAAAATAATGAGCTGGCAACCCTAATCATAAGACTGGAAGTTGTTGCAGGATCAGCACATTATTTCTTACACCCTCGATCACTATTAATGCCAGAATAACAATAGTTTAACTTGTACCTGAAACCCTACACTGCCGTCAATAACATGCTGAGTTACTTCAAGTGTCCGGGAATGAACCCTGCATTCAGACAACTCACTCCTCATTTTCGCCCTTCACTTTTACGCTCACCCTGCACTAACAGTGATCACAATGCACTCACACTGACCACCATGCACTCGCACCATTCACCCGCTCACCCTGCACTCACAGTAATCATTCTGCACTCGCAATACACTTGCACTGTTCACCCTGTCCCTCACCCTGCAAGCACACAAGCACATACTCACCCTGCACTCATGTAACACTTCACTCACCTGTCCCCCTCACTGCTCAATCTGCAATCTAACTCAAATAAGCCTATCACTAACCATGCATTCTTTCGTTCAACTATGCACTTACATATGGTCACCTCACTCACCCTGCAGTCGCTCCTCTTACCCTACTCACTGTTGCATCACTCACTGTGCACTCTTTAATCTATGCCTACTCAGGACCATTAACTTTAAACAGTAGGCACAGTATTTTCAGAATGGACAACTGCTGGAGGTTTCAAATCAAAATATACTAGATTTCAGGGTGGTAGGGCAAAGTGGTAGGTGGTGGACCGGGCCGCCGGGGGAGGGGGGCCCCCTCCATGTGCTTTGCAGGGGGGCCCCCTCAAGTTTCGTTACGCCACTGCTCTCAGAGCCCGTCAGGGCAGCGCCGGCTCGCTGCTCTGACGGAGAGCCCGTGGGGGGAAGGTGCCGAGAGTGGTGAGGCTGGGTAGCTGGGGACCAGTTTTTTCCCATTCGGGACACGGAGGAGAGGCCATGGATCGTTTCCTCATCACTACTCTGGCCTTGTGCAGCAGTTGAAAGGAGGCGCAGGTCCGTTGAGCGTGCCCTGATGAGATAGCATTATAGATGGGTAACAGTGAATAACAGATTTTTTGTATTTTTACCCCATGTTTCTGAAGGACATCATACACCGCGCGACCTGTACGCTCATCTATTTGATGTCTCTCAGACCTCCGAGGTGAACAGCAGCCCTGTGTTTCACTGTTACCCATCTATAATTCCGTATGTTTCCCTCCGTGGATTTCCAAGGGACATCAAAGCAGTGAGAAGCGCATGTTGCCACAGACGTCGCTTGGAACCACGTGGATGAAAACGTCTACATGATTGAGAGCTGCCCGTGCGCCCTTTTATGCTGTCTATGCGGCCGGTTCTTATTCCCTCGTGAAAAGCTCCGTCCATAGATCCCTTCTGCGTGGAAAGAGAAGTCATTCGGAGTCAGGCATAATGTGGCCTCACCTCTCGCAGGCCCCGCTCTTGCCCTGTACATTAAAAAAATATATGTACCCGGCGCCCTTCCACTCTTACATAGCCCCGCCTGGACGCCATGACCTCTTTTCACAAAACATTGTGAAACATAAAGTGAGGTGTTATGTTGCCCTCCTGCACCCTCCCTCCCCTCATACAAATATGATAGCAGAATGATCTGCCAACATCGACACCAGCCGTGGATCCCACACACCTTAAATATTAAGAAATACCTCTCAAGTCAAGTCAAGTCAAAGTTTTTATTTGTAGAGGTACTCATCAGAGGACCACAAATATACATTTACAACATTCAAAAGAAAAATAAAACATAACTTCACATATCAATCAATATAATTTTAAAAAAGTTTTGAAAAATTTATAAAAATTATAGCAAACAAATTCATTTGGAGGCTGTTTACACAGATCCATTAATTCACTCACTCGAGTAATTCTGCAAGATCGATAAATGGGAGCGAGGTATCTTTTCCGAGCAGTAGTTACCATGGAACTAGGGCATACATACAACAGATGCTCTAAGGTTTGGTCTCCCCCCTCACACAAGGGACAAATCGAGGATCCCCCTGGCTGCCATTTTACGGTATAAGATAATACGGGTAAAATACCCAGTCTTAACAAAGTTATCATCCTCCTTGGGCCGTGTGGCAATGAAAACCCAATATATAGTCGTTTTTGTTTATATTCCAGGGAGTTTACATAAGATTTGTACATTGGCAGTTTTTTACAATGTTGGTAGTCTAGTTGATAGCTTAGCTTCGGGGTGAAGCATTTTAAGAAAAGTTTCATTTGAGCGTTTGACCAGCCTTTCAGCATTTCCGGGGTAATCTCTGCCATTTGTAAAATAATTTTCATATTTTTTGAAAAAGTTTGATTTTTAGATGCATCCTCCAACATTTCCTGGCCCAGCAGATATCTTAATGTCCCTTCTTCTGCATGGAGTAGATTGTAACTCCATCTTATTACATTTGCTACCGCCGTGGCATATGAGCTCGTGATCGAAAGTTCCAAGAAAGAAATACCTCTCTTTCTGGCATTCCTTCCCACCCCTCTTTGAGGCTTGTTCCTTCTAGCCAGCCGAGTGCCTCATTTTCACTCTTGAGAGAGCCGAGAGCTCAGTTCTTGCTGACGGCAACTCTGTCGGAGCCGAGAGCAGCGCTGAGAGACATGTTGAATTGTCTGTCAGCGCTACGCCTTTACTGGGACAAAATCCTCTATGTGACAGGGATCAGCGTAGAGTGATGGTAGTCAGGAGACTTGGTCGCTATTGGCACTACAGATCGCTAGCACTGGAGAGCTCAGAACTGTAGTGCCACCAGATCTCAGGTTTGCAGAGACCTGGAAGAGGTGAGGAATGGTAGATTGCCATCTGCCATTGCATGACCGCTTTTGAGACCAGAGGTAAGTACCGGTTCACTCACTGTCCATCCTTCTGCAGAGTTGCACTGGTTTTTGGAGACCAGGATGAGGCCGAGGAAGACTGGAATATCTGTTGAATATGTTTGTGTTTCACTAATAAAAACCTTTTATATAGTGCCCATACCACACCTATGCTTTAAATGACATGAACGACTTTTATCCATTTTCATGGTACTCAGTTTATTGACCTCAGATGGGTGGGAGGCTGAGTCCATGCCTGGATTTGAACTTGTGACCCGCACATCACCACATATCTCAGAAGGGAGCAAGTAGCATTCTAATCCATTCTCCAAGCCAAAGCAGACCCCCCAAAACACCCCTGCTGACTGCTCCCAGACAGGACGATTTAGGAGGAGCCGCCTCTGAACCCTTATTTAAAGCATTTCGTCAGTGGCAAGTATTTCCTAACTTAGGGTGGCAAGGAGATGTTGGAGGAGTGTAGGGGCACCAGAGGCAGAGTAAAAGCCTATGGATACACTTTGAGCAGGGGCAATCCTTCTCCAGAGAATCTAGGACAATTCAGCGCGAGAAGCATGCTGAAATAACTCAACACTTAGTTACTTATTATTATTATTATCGAGTTTTATAACGCGCCTGGTTACCCTTGGGCATCCCCGCGCTCATCCAGAAAGATACACCAAAGCAAGAAACACAGATATTAGGCAGGGAACAAATGAGTTTTTAAAAGTTTACGAAACTGCAAAGTGCTGGTTTCCAGGCGCAAGTTCAAGGGGAGGGAGTTCCACAGTGTTGCCACATTTATGGAAAATCTTCTGCCACCGGTTCTTGCCTTCCTGACCCTCGCAACTTGCAACAGATGAAGATGATCTGAGCGAAGGGAACGAGAGGACTTATAAAATTGAGCCATATCCCGCAGGATAGGAGGACCTTTCCCTTGCAAAATTTTTTGGGCCAAACAGAGTGCCTTGAATTTTACCCTCTCTCTAACAGGGAGCCAGTGTAGCGCCTTCAGCGCAGGTCGAGCTGACTGGCGCCTGGGAAGATCAGTCAGGAGCCTGGCGGCCGCATTCTGCACTTGCTGCAGTTTGTTTAAGGTACCTTCTGGGGCCCCCAGAAACAGAGCATTGCTAAAATCCAGCCGTGAGATGATAAGCCCCTGGATGAGTAATCTTCTGGCCGCCACTGGGAGGAGAGGTAAGATCTTACGAGCTGACCGGAGCAGACCGAAACACACGCCTGCTGTCTTTTTGGCGTGTGTCTTAAAGGAAAGGTCCTGCTCCAGCCACACCCCCAAGCTCTTGATCTCCTGTTTGGGGGTGGGTGCGTCTCCCAAGCAGCTAGGCCAACTCCTAGGTGACAAGGAGGGGGAAGAGTTCCCCAGCATCATCAATTCCGTCTTTGAGCCGTTAAGTTTGAGTGATGAGCTACACATCCAAGTAAAGATGTTAACCAGACACGTGTGCAGCCGGTCGGGTTGATTTGCCGACTGGGGAAGCCCTACCACCAACTGAGTATCATCAGCATAGCTGATGTTCTTGATACCCAGGGGCAGTACTACACTCTCCAGTGGGGCCATATAAATGTTAAATAAAGTAGGGCTCAACGATGAGCCCTGCGGCACACCACACTGGAGAGGAACCGATGATGACTTCTCGTGGCCTTCCCACACCTCAAACGTCCGGCCTTCCAGGAAAGATGCAAACCACTTCAGGGCCATCCCGGACACCCCTACCCCCGACAGCCGTTGGAGTAACACCTGATGGTCTACGGTGTCAAATGCCGCACTGAGGTCCAGGAGGATCACTGCCACTGATCCCCCTGAGTCCAGAATGCTCCTGGCATTCTCCACAACTGCCAGCAGGGCAGTGTCCGTTCCCTGCCCGGGGCGGAAGCCCGTTTGAGAGTCACCCAGAAGGGAGTTAGACTCCAAGAAACCCGATAGGCGATTATTCGCCAACTTCTCTGCCGCCTTACTAAGGCCGGGGAGCAAGGAAATAGGCCTAAAGTTAGCAGGGTTGGCAGCATCCAGATTAGGCTTCTTCAGAAGGGCCTTAACAACCGCTCCCTTCCAGCTAGGGGGCACAACTCCTTGGGTGAAAGATAGATTTATAAGGGCCGTCACTGGGCCGCCGATGGTAGAGACTACCTGCTTCAGATATTTCATTGGTACAGGGTCTTTCGGCGATCCACTCTTCATGGTCGCCAGATAGGACGTCTTTACCGTCTCCAGGTCTGGTCCAACCAGGGTGGATTGAGCTTCCTATGGTCCTCTCGTGGAATTGTTGGATGGTTGGGCCAGCTCTAATTGGGCAGGTGTCAAACTCATCCCCATCTTAACAGTCTTGTTACTGTTTAGGCTTGGCACTGTCATTGTCCATAAAAGCATGAAGAGCAAACAGTGTCTGGGAATGACGTTTGCAATAATGTCCATCACTCGAGTGCCTGATTCCAACAATGAATAACACTTGTCCTCTTGCATGACAGCTAGGTGTTTGCTATAAACCTCAATGGATCCATTAATACATATGTAGTTCGCACAGGATATGGTGGCGCTGATTTGAAAATTTCATAACGGGGAACAAAAGGTAATGTAAAAACTGTTCATGTGGCAATTAGGCTGAATGGTATGAGCATAGGAAGCTCCTTAGCTTGTGCACTGTTCAATTTAATAAAATCATTCAAGAGCGAGCAACTTCGCTTCCCTCACGTGTGACATGAGGTGCTGTTTTTGGTGGTTTATTGTCCAAAGTTGCAAGTGTTTTGTGGATTTAGTGCAGATTTAGTAGGACGTTAGAGAAGGAGGTGCACGTTGGACAGAGATGACCCTAGGATATACCTTGTATTATGGCGGGGAGTCGTCTGAGTGGGGCGTGGGAACTGCTGAACAAGACAGCAAAGCTGACTCGAAACCAGGGCGGGCCCAAAGAAATGCTGCAAGGCACAGGGTTCACCGGGGTCCCCCTGTGGCACCGCCCAAGAGCCATGGGAGACTGAATGAGATTAAGGGAAGAGGTGGGGATGTAGGTTGCCCAAGAAGTGTTGTCATGCTCCTCAGTTGGTCCTGTGTGCTTGTTAGTAGCCAGAAGAGAGCAGAGCCTCAGAAGACGAGGGAATTCAGTCGGTGAACTATAATATCTACTCCGGAAATCTGTTTTTGAGCTCCTGGGCACTGGATGGCATGGTTTGGTCACTACCCTTCCTCTGTCTTTGAGCACTAAACTCTCACACTGCTTTTCAAAGACTGACTGACCTGAAAGCCACTAATTCGTAGGGTACATTCCTCAGGTTAAGAGGTTGAGGGGTTTTGTCTCACCTAAAGTAATGCTAGCTGGGATTTGACATTAGTAACGGAAGTCAGCTAAACCTTTCTAATTGCAGTGCTAACTTTGTGCCAGTGGTTGCAGGTGACGGGCACTGACAATTTGTTTTTGCCTCTTATTTTTTATTTACGATTTTGATCCAGTGCAAGCGAGAGAAAATCAGAATACTGAACAAGCATTGGCAAAGACAGTAGGTCTCGCCTATGTAAGAGTTATTGGCATTGTCAATGTATGTTTGCCTTATTTTACACCAGTGTGGCTGCTGTTCAGCATGGATAAAAGTTTGTGGCATGGAGTAGTATAGAGTGGCAAAAGGTGGCATATAGTGTCGTAGAGTGGAGTATTGCAGCATTGTAGAATGCATTGGCATAGATTAGAGTGGTGCATATTAGACTAGTGTGGCCTAGAGTGCATTGGCTTAGGGTGCTTTGGCGTACAGTGCAGTAGTGCAGAGTAGAGTGTCTTAGAGTGCAGTGTTGAGGAGTGCAGTGGCATTGAGTGTAGGGGTGCAGAGTAGAGAACTGTGGCATAGAGTGGAGGGCTGCAGAGTGCAGTGGCATAGAGTGATGTAGAGTGTAGTAGTTTTGAGTTCATTGACAGAGAGTGCACTAGGGTGGCGTAGAGTGCAGTGCTGCAGAGTAGTGTGGCGTAGAGTGCATTGGTGTACAGTATAGTGGCATAGAGTTCAGTGGTGTAACATAGAGTGGTGTAGAGTAGAGAGGCATAAAGTACATTGCTGCAGAGAAGAATAGAGTGGTGTAGAGTGCAGTGATATAGAGTGCAATGTTGTACAGTGGTGTAAAGTGCAGTGGCATAGAGTAGTGTGCTGCAGCATAGAATATAGTGACATAGAGTGCAGTGGTGCAGAGTAGATTTGGGTAGAGCGCAGTGACAAGTGCATTAGTTTTGAGTAGGGTGATGTAGAGTGCATTGGCATATAGTGTACTGGTTTGAGTAGAGTGGCAAAGAGTGCAGTGGCATAGAGTACAGTGGTGTAGAGTAGCATAGAGTGCAGTGCGTACAGTGGCACAGCGTAGATTGAAGTAGTTTAGATAAGAATGTTTCAGAGTAGAGGGAAGTGGCATAGGGTGGAATGGTGCAGGGTAGAGTGAAGTGGCGTAGAGTAGGGTGACTTAGATTACAGTGGCATAGAGTAGAGTGGCAGAGTGCAGTGGTGCAGAGTGGTGTAGAGTGGACTGGCGAGTGCATTGGCGTAGAGTAGTAAAGAGTAGAGTGCACTGGCTTAGAATGTATTGGCTTAGAGTGCATTGGCATAGAGTGCAATGTTGTTCAGTAGTGTGACTTGGAGTGGAGTGGGGTAGATTGGAGTGGTGTTGAGTGCAGTGTGGCGTAGTGTGAAATGGCATAAAGTAAAGTGCAGTGGTGTACAGTGGAGTGGTGCAAAGTAGAGTTCAGTGACACAGAGTGGAGTGGCATAGAGTAAAGTGGTGGGGAGTAGAGTGCAGTGGCATGGAGTGGTGCAGAGTAGAGTGGAAGGCGTAAAGTGGAGTATGCATGGTATGGTAGCCCAGTGCCATTACAGACAACATATTTTCAATTGAAATGTCCATTACATTTGTACAGATATGCAGTTTTACTGATAAAAGTATACAGCACAGAAACGATAATGTGTGGAAAGTTTCATCACCTAGTTAGTGTATTGATTTGTTTTGATAGTATTAAAATATTTGTTTCTTCCATACTTCAAAATTACAAAAAAATGCTTTATTTGTGTTTGTTTAATTCTGATATATTCTGAAATGTCTGCACAGTTCATTAAACTGCGCTGCAAAGACATTTAAACTTTGTTGTGTGCTAGGAAATAAAGCCTTTCACAGCAAGATTGTCACATTAATCATCTCACTTTGAAGTCAGAGAAAGAAAAGTAAACTGCAAGCTCCCTTGGAAGACAGAGCCTGACATTTGACCTCTGGCTTGAATGCACAGCAAATGTGACAAGATAAAAACAAGATTTAAGGGACTGTTTACAGAAAGGAAGTACTCAGAAGGAGTACTGTAAATAAGGAATGCTCTTCGGAGGGACCAACTCAAGCAGTACAGACTAAAACAAATAAAGCCAGCAAACAAAAAGGAGGAAGCAAATGTGAGCTGCAAACCATAAGCCCATCATAGCAAAGGGTGGGATGCATTCCCAGGGAAGCTTTCAGAATGTCCCCAAGATGTCTTTAGTAAACCAGACAGCTGCACTGTCTGGTAGACTTCAATCCACAAACTTAATGCTATTTAATACCATTATTGGGTGTATGGAAGAGTCATGACTCGCAAGTGGTGAAGCCTCAAGTGAATCATGATGCTCTTGTATGGTATATGTGTATAGGTGTATGGTAGATTATTATTCTCTGCACATCTGTATTTATGGTTTGTGTGATGGTATTTTTTAATGTATACTTGTTTTAAAGGTATTTTACCAAAACTAGGTAGCATGGGATATTTTCCTATGTGTACCCGTTTTAAAGGATTCAGTGGGTCAAATTTGGGCAGCATGGTAGAATCAAACGAAAGAGACCGCTGGACTATGAAGAGAATTGTTTTTCCATGCAAAATATTAATTACATGCAATCTGTTAAGAATAACATTTTAAATTTTTCGTGTAAATTCTGTTGTACTCTGGTAATCAACTTGAATTTGACTTTTGCATGGAAGTAATAAATGCCTGAATGTGCATTTATTAGTACAGTTGCTGTAAGTAACATGTTACTGAGCCACATTTATTTTCACTGCCATGGCACATATTTGAGCTATTCTTTTACTATGTATGAAAGCAGGTCTGTAGACATGATGGAGTCTGTTGTTTATTTCTATGATACCGGGGGTATTTAAATGTATAAACAAGATGGCAATTTATTGATAGACAAAGATAGACAATTTATTGATAGACAATTTATTGATAGACAAGATGGCAATTTATTGATAGACAAAGAAAGCTGACACATTAAATTGGTGGTCATTCTGATCCTCGTGTGCGTGCTCCTTTCTTCGTTGCGCGAGTGTGGACTAGGGGCGGCTCCTCCATTATGGTGCAGGAGTGACACCCCACTAGGTGGCAGCAGAGTAAAACACAACTGAAAAATAAAATGATAAACCAATTTTATTATAATTGAATTTTTCTTCTTACCTGCGGCTGCCAGTGAGCGCATCATCAGGCGGGGCCATACACTCTGTTCAACAGCAGTGGGAAGGAGGGGTGATGGGCACTACTAAGTGTGCATGGCTGGCCGGCCATCTTAGGCCGGCCAAACCATCATGCACACTGAGGCCCCCATTAGGATGATGGGCGGACTTTGTCCGCCCGCCATCCCATCGGAAAAAGAGACCGCCCACCATAAGGGCGGGGGTCCCGATGGTGGCATTAGGATGCACCCGCCACAGGGCGGGTGCATCCTGTATTTTTACCATTGCGGCAATGGTAAAAATGCACGTCGTGCATTTCAAAGCACAACATGACAGGCACCGCGCGGTGCCTGCCATGTTGCACTTTGAAAATGCGGGGGGGGGGTACCATAGGTACCCCTCATGTGCACCCCCCAATCCCGGAGTCCCTGGGGGCTCGCAACGGGCCCCCGCAGGGATTCTCCGAATGCCTTTCTGTGGCGGCATTGCCGCCACGGAAAGGCATTCACATTGGCCAAGGCGACCGGGGCGGAAAAGCGGCGGATGGTCTTACCGTCCGCCGCGGTCCCCCCCGCCATCCTAATATGGCGGGGGGGTTTCAGAGCAAGGATGGCGGGCGGATCGCCCCCGCTAGGCCGGCGGTGGCTACCGCCAGCATGGCGGGGGCGATCCGCCCGCCATCCTAATGGGCCCCTTAGCATTTCTCCTCCCGGCTGTGTTGTACAGCCGTGTGGAAAAAAGCCACCAGCTCCTGGTCATTGTTTGAGCTTCGAACTACGGCCCTCAGACCAATCCTAGTGGTGCTCTCATGATGGGAATAGCATTCCCCGCATGACAGCAGTGTCAGGAATTGGCATCTAGGAGCCTGCGAAGTGTGATCAGCCCAGGATCAGACCAGCATCAAGATCGGGAGAGTAGCAATGCGGCAGGTAAGTTGTATATATTTTTTAAATATTGTCTGTGTCCCCCCATTCCACACCTGCACGCCCCACTGCTTTTGATCTCGTGCCGCCGCCACTGGTTTGGGCTGTGGTTGGATATATATATCTATATATCTTTCTAGATAGATAGATAGATATATAGATAGATAACTGAGGAAGTAATACATTAGTGTGACAGCCTCCCTTCCCCAGTAGCAGTGCATCAGATTGGTGGCAGAACACCTCCACATGCCTGAGTCACAGAGAGGTTTTATTGAAAAGGGTCCCTCGCATATAAACAGATAGTCCTTGGACATTGGTTTAGGAGAAATATACATTCCGGCTTCTGTCGCAAAAAGTAGGCCATACGGTTTCACAGGGGACTTAAGGCTGGTCTCATGACCGAATCAGAAATATCTTCCTGTCTCAAATGGCGCCTACAAGATAAACACTTGAAGCCTTTTTCTATCTTGTGCCTGAACAAATCCAATGCTGCTTTGTACACTTGGCAGGATAAAATATAACAATTTTATATGAAATGAAGGAAATCAGCATCTCACCAGGATGCAGCTAGCATTAATCCAGCCACTGCAGTAGCATCAGGGCCCAGATTTGTGAGGAGCCCACTGCACCACAATTTTGGCATTTGTTAGGTCGAGGGCATTAGAGGATAGCACAAGCTTCTCGTTGCTAAAGACCTATATGTGGACTTACCAAGAACTTACAGCTCGCCCAATGCTTACCGTTAGCTGGCTATATTATCACTCTCATTTGCTTGCTTATTTATTTGATGGCTTTCCTTTTCACTATTTATCTATCTTGTGTTTATGTCTCTGGAGCATACCCTCTTTGCCATCTATCTGATTGTCTGGCTTTTATCCTTCCACTAATCACTTTTAGGGAACTACATCCCTCGTGTGCTTCTCGCTCCTCCACCAAATACCTGCACTGTGCGTTCCATGTTGCTGTCTCCTTCATGTTGAAAGCTCTTTATTGTGTGCTTCTCCCCCTGCCAAACTTCCTTTCTCCCTGAGGTTCTGTTTTGCTTACTTGCACGCGTGTTTCTCCCCTCCAACCCCGGTGTTGCTCTTCCTCATGTGCTGCTTTTCACCCCTACTCCTCTGTTGCCACCACTCCTACTGCTTTGTTTACTTTAAATAGCTGTTGGGGAGGACCAGGCAGCAAACTGCTCCCAGATCCACACCCTTAAAAATATTGACTTTTACTCTGATACTTTTTAACTTTATCTACCAATCCAGCTTGGTAAACCCATTTTTTACTTTTGCCCATATTGCATATTGCTGTCAATCATCACCAAATGGCATTGGCAAAACCAATAGGTTCCAAAGAGGAGCCCATTTGATGCTGCTAATGCTTATTTACTATCAAATTAAGGAACAAAGGTGGGCATTATCCTTGCTTAGAGCAGGGGCACTTTTGCTTGCTAAATATTACCACCGTTTTGTTTGTGTTCATAGAACACTGTTGTGGATGGATAGCAGCCAGAAAGGGTGGTCATATGATTTTTATCGTAGTTCCCATTGCACAGGTTGGTTACTGACCAATACAAAGAAACAAACTATGGCCATCTTTATGTCGGCTCACTCCATTCCCAATAGAGTTAAGTAAAGTTCACATTTTGCTCCATGTGTTCTATATTGTGGGTTAATCATTTAAGACTTGTTGGAAATAATTCTTCTATTATGTATTTACATGTTTAATTTAGATTTGTATTATGTATGAGTTCATCATGAATAATGGATAACTTGTTTCCTATTTTAGACCTATTATTCCCAATGGATATATATTCTAAGGGTGGATTACCCATTTATATTAGCCACAGTGCCGCTCAGGTAGTAACATTGCTATTATATATTACAGAAGAGCATAAGTGGAATTGTACGATCATTGACGCCTTTAAACAATTATATCTGGCATTTTTTTAGTGAGTTATATGCTGACCGTATTTTCTTCCATCCTTTACTACAAGCGGTGCACCCTATGTGAAAAGAGATGTTTAAAATGGTTCCTTATTTATCACAACATTTGACTTCACACCGTTTTAATATATTTTTATTAACGTTAAAATGATTTCTCCACTTTCTAAGGGTTGATTTCAAAACTTTAAACAATTTAAATAATTATGAATCAATTAAGTATTTATTTTTTGTTAACTTACAATACAAAATTAATTAATATTAAATTAAATATAATTAAAATAACTTCCTAGCCTCTCCCCTTACAAATTGAACAACCAACTATAACATTGTACATAACAACTTAATTAAAAAATGTAACATTTTAAATTACAAAGTTTAGTACAAGAAATAATACATTTTATGCTAGCAATAATAACACCTAAGATTCATATTTTAACTTGCATTAAAATAAAAACAATATTTTTACAATATTTGAGTTTTTTAGGTAAACAATAGTAAAACTATATTATTTAAAACAATATTATATACCAAAGAAATTCTATAATTGACAGTGATATTCTGTGACACGATATTTCTGTACTGACAATATATTTGACACAATATTTATGTATCATGATAATAAAACCTCGATATTGTGTCCAAATACTCTTCTGGCCTTGTGCCAACTTGAACTGTATGGTAGCCTGAAGTGGGGCAGCATGGAGGGGAAAAGTAAGGATAGAGGCATGGAATCGGGACATGTGAAATAATGTGCCCAGGAGGCCAAATGACCGCCTCCCAGTCCCACCTTGCAGCAAAGAAGGCTTTGTTCTCCTCCCAACTGGCCTTTGCTGCTCCCATGCAACATTTTGAATGTGCAATTTAATTCTTAGGCCCGATAAACAAGGGTTAATGTATACATCTGCGTAATTTTACTACTTTTTGGTATTCATAAACTATATGAGGAGTTTAACGATGTAGTGTAGTTCCTATCTTCCCAATAGGCTCTGCGCATTGGAATAGTACCTACAGCAGTAAAGGCCTAGGCCAGACGTTAACTAGGTCTACTACTGTCGATACTAGACTTAATTTTTGGGTTTGCCAGCTAAGCTCAGAGTTCGCTAGAAACTTTCTCGAATGTTCAGGAAAGAATTACCTCCCCTGATTAGACAAGAAGGGATTTAGTTTCTGACAACCATAGAACATGACAACTTTGCTCTCCCCTAATCAAGAGTCAATCTCGAGAGTCGTGTGAGCATAAGGCAATTATTTTACTCAGTCAGTACGTGCATTCTTAGTCTCATCAGAATGTAGAGAAAAGGAAGAGACGGGCGTGTTCAATAAAAAGGTGTTATTTATTGATCAGTCTCTTTTCTCATACATGAGAAATGGATCGATATTATTGCAATACTTATAGTTAAGTAAAGTGCATACATTAAAAGCAATAGTATAAAATAATACTGTAAAAACATTGATATGGTTTCTGAGCCATATGATGTTTAAAATGATTAAAATATATTTACATACACATATACATTTGACTAAACGTACTCAACTGGTGTTTCTAAATACGCCTACCCCGTGTACCTGACCTAAGTCTAATGCGTGGGCGGGAATAGAAAGTTACAGTTTAAGTTAAGTTTGTTTTTGCCAAGTGAATAACTAAAGAATTCTCTGTGAGGGGTTATTCAGTTCTGTACCTGGAATTTAGGATGAATGAGGAATGGTATCTCTTTCTCTGCTCTCGATATTCCAGGCTGCCTGCGAGGGCTGCCCGAAAGCGCCGGTGCTGGGTCTCTCGGCTTGAGATAGCAGCGCGTCTCTCAGCGTGTCAGGAAGGCGGGGCTGCTGCCAGCGGGGTCTGCTTCTGCTCTCGGCTTCGGCAAGTGTGGCTGCTCCGTCTTGTCACCACGCGTGTGTTTGCATAGGGCAAGGTCGGCAATATTTATACCTTAAAGGTGCCGAGATTGACGTAAGGATGGACATAGATACGTCAATAAAGATGTCATACGACTTGCTCGTTAGCACATTCTTTACTAAAGTTCTCTGTGAAATCAAAACAATGGCCGCACGGATTATCCAGGTTGTCATAGGTTTGATTTGTTATGAGAACGTCGTATGCCTTATCAGGGGCTGGAGGAATGTCGCTTGTCTAATTAGATCTCAAGCGTTATGACCTAATCAGATAACACGTTCCTGTGCCGTAGTGTGACTGCGTCAGATAACGGTATCTGCATCATGGGGGCTGTTCTTGCCTCATGGGCTGACTGTTAGTTAACTAGCTAGTTAGTTTAACCAGAATAGGGTCAGGAATAGGGGGATCGATTCAGAACCTATAGAAATACACGACACCCACTCCACGCTAACTATGGTCATATTTACTAATCTATGCATAGTATAACATAGTACAACATACTATAGAGTATAGTGTATACCTTACCACCCCAAAATACATAAATGCATTTTGAAATTTTCAAATATACTGAAAAATTGCAGTCATATATATTGTATGCACTTAAGCTATGAATTAAATGCAAAAGTAAACATGCATTTTTATGCATTATTGCTTATTGGTATATGAGAAATACACATGAAATGGCTCTTAATATGGCTATACAGAAAGGAAGTCCGAGACCATTTCATCACATAATAAAATATTTGTGAACATACCAGCGGGCAGCTAAAGTCTATAAAGTATCTAAAAATAGAAATTTTAGTTCTCTAGGAATAGTTCTTACTTTAAGCAGAAGATCAGTGTCCCGGAAAAAAAAAATATAGAAAAATATTTTAAGGGCTCGCTGAAAAAATTGCTGTCCGTGAGCTGGAGTGAAATTGTTCATGCGACTTTATTTTTAAAGTTGAAGGCCGAATTCAGGGAACGCCGTGTGCGAGTTTACTCAAAAGTCTCTATTTCTGTTCTGGAGAGAACATCATATCATTCAGGCTTTCGAAAAAACTGTCAACAGCTTCATGGGAAAGTTCCACTAAGTCGGAAATAGGTGTAACCATGCATTCGTGCGCATGATTGTCTGCATTGACATTCTGATTCGCATTGCTGACAGAAGGTCGTACCTGTTCGATGCTGCTTTCATCTTGAACTTCACTACTCTTCAATCCCAGTGGTGAAGATTCCAGGAATGCCGTCATCAGGATTGGCAGCCTTTGAGGGCAGCACAAAGCGTGAACCTTGGTAGGAACCAACAGTGTATCTGCATCCACTGGCGCATCCGATTGTAGCGTCAGACAGGTGTCTAACACGCATTCTTCTCCGCATAGCAGACACCTTAGTACAGGTAAAACACACCTTTGCCACATTGGTCGAAATGATAGAAACCAAGTCATGTTTAGGTCTCTAAGCCGGGAGAGTCCCAGGATTTTTGATATCCGGTCCCGGTATCCAATGGCTAGGATCGTATCTTCCATTGTCGCGAGAGTTTGATCTGTGACATGGGTTGCCATAACGAAAAATAAGGACTAAGAATAGGATTCCTGCAATTAGTCCCAGAATCAGGGGAAGTCCGCCAAAAATCGAATGGACGAAATCTGGAAAAATACCCAGTATGGCTTTGAATGGTGTTAATGCCATCGAAAATACTGTCTTAAATACCCCTGAGATCCCATTGGTATCAGAAATATTTAAGATTTCGCTCAGGATTTCCGCGAAATGTACGGGGGAATTAGTTGATAATAATGTATGTATCTCTGCAGTCGTCCTTGCGACTTGTAGATCATACGTTTCTTTTGATGACGTGAGCCTTGTAGGCGTCTGAAGAAGCACTGTTTTCATTCTGCTTAAAGTATCTATTCGAATAGAAGTAATTTTCAAATTGGGCCATGCCCTTGCCTCCCTGTCTGGAAAGGAGCTGGGGAATAAAGAACGTCCACAGCACTTGACCTTCGCCGTTGTAGTGACTAGATAAGGAGTCCCGGGCATAAGACTACAACATCTGCGGTCTACAATAAGAATGTAACTCCCATTATAGAGTCTTTGAAAGAATGGTTCTATTTCAGTTGCAGGTGCGCCTTGCTGGTGACATGAAAGTTTCTATGAATTCCCTTCACAGGCTCCGTGCAAACTAATTCCGTTACACAGAAGCGTGCCGCTTAGTGACATAGCACAATTGTTGCCACTAAGAAACACTTTCTGTCCTTTATTACTGACACATGCATGTGAATAGGGCAGGTTCCAAGTTGTTTTAAGGTACCCCTTTCCCAATTTCTCGTACATGCCAGCCTGTATATATTTTTGGCAGTATTGAAACCTGAAGGTTGAGATTGGAATATTTATGATTCCGTGGATTATCCATTCACTGACAGGTCGTTCTGACATTGTCATTGGTAATCTTTCTAGTTTTTCAATGCTCAAGATTGTATAATCAGCACCCTTTTGCGCCATACCGATTTGTCTATCAGTAAGGTTAAAGATTTGGAATAGTGACGTTGTGTTGATTAAACGCCAAGGCACATAGCCTGAACGCAGATTTTGTAACGTCCAGCCAAGCTGTACAATGGAACGCAATTGTGACTGACCATGTTGTAATAACAGTAAGTCTTGCGATAATATATCGATTGCTGAAGACACAATGCTGTCCAATGAAAAAATTCTGGAGGACAGAGTCATTAACCCATTGTCCACTACAGATAGTGATTTTTCCAAATTAATACGGTCAATTTCCCGTATTCTTTCTGCTGTTTCAATTTGAGTAACCTTCCAGGCCTCATTGTATGCTGCATATACAGAGGCTGCTATGAAACGCTTTTGACGCTGTTTGCGTGGTCCCAGTATGAAATCACGCAAGTCAGCACCATCAGTAAGTAAAGTTAGGTGTTGCTTAATTTCAGGCAGTGTGGAAGTCTGTAGCCATTGAAGGCATAATTTGCCCACACTGTAGGTTGTAATTATCCCTGGGTGATGTCTTTGGGGATATCTTGGGTCTGGCCTGGTCATTTTGAAACCCTGTGTTTTATTCAGGAATCTATCTTGACAGTAATTTGTATCTGTGGGCCAGATCAACCATTGTTTCCAATCAGGATGTGTTCTGTTTTGGTTTAATATATGGTTTACGTCTATCTCTTCATCTGTATCAGAGCTATTGCTAAACATTGTTGGCTTCGGAATAGACGGTTTAATTAAATCTTTGATTTTGGCTAAGCCAAGACAGGTGGTTTGTTGAACAGTGTCATTTAAAAATATCATTTGTTCTGGGATCATGCAGGCTCTAAACAAAGCTTCTAAACCCTGTACTTGCCATTCTTTTGTACCCCAAACACTTTTCAAATCAACATTTTTGTCCCAATAATCAAATCCAAAAGTATTCATTTTTTCAAAGAATGAATCTGAATATATCAATTTTGTGTTGGTTATCATGGTTTTCATCCCTGTCTTGTTTGACAATTTAAAATAAAATGTTTCAGCATTACTTATGTTAAAACCTGAAAAATATGAATATTTGTCATACACGGTTCTAGAGCTTCCTTTTGGAGGTGTAGCACAATGTTCCCATTGATTATAACTTAAAACATTTCTAGGTTGTGCAGATTTATGTAAAAAATGGTTACCATAATGGTTATAGCAATACATACTATCATAATTTGTAGAACCTTGCAAATAATCATGTTTTGTAAATTTAGCAGACATTACTAAGTCAGACATCATGTTGTTAATACTTTCGAAGTCCCAATCATCAGCAAATGAGTTTGGTTTTGCAAAGTCACTCAAGGAGATCTTGATTTGGTGTGGATATTTCAGGATCTCGACCGGAACATAAATTTCATAGTCAGTGTTGTCCCAGGCTACCCCACCAGGTATCGGATTGGCTGTGAAGTTGGCTGAAGAAAGTTCTGGAGAGAGTTCTCTTTTCTCGACGTGTGAAGATGTGTGTGGTTTGAGGACCAAGTTGATGTTCTGACTTGCTGTGTCTATTTTAGCATATTTTCCCTCAATGAAGCGTCCCAAAGTAAATACCATGATGAGCCAAAGTATGAGGATAAATGTACCAAAACCCACCCAAAATTCAATCCATGGAGAAACCAGATATGTTTCTTTCAGTTGTTTCAAAAGTTCCTTAGCTTTGTCTTTAAAGGATTTTGATGATGGCTGTGTCTTTGATTCACTGAAGCCGTCAGAGGAATCATCGAAGTTGATGAAGTAACCGGATGCAGTTCTGTCAATTGTTCCAATTGGTTCAGGATTTTTGTTTTTTGCATTTTCACTTGGTACTTCAGTATAGATTGGTGTGTCTCTGCTAAATGTCTTTATTTGGGTTTTAAGAGGTCTGAGTTCTATTGCATTGTTGCATAGTCCTTCTTGTTCTTCTGAAGGCGTTTGGAATGTGATGAGCCTCTTTGTTAGGACCTCTGTACTGGTAGCAAACCTTGGTGTTCTGCTACTTATTGGGAGTCCACTTGGCCTACTGTTTGTTATCGGCCACATGTTGTGGTTTTACCAGGTCGATGGATACAACTCGGTTCTCCTTTTTTCCAGCAAGTGGCGGTAGTACAACTGATCTTGTCCCGTTGACAGACAAGACAGGAACTGCTTTTCTGTAAGAAGGCCCAAATTCCTTCTTTACCGCGATCTTTTCCCTGACTAGATCCCCGACTTTTGGAATCCAGACAGGTCTTGCTGGGACAGGTGGTGATTCTTCAGTGGTTGTTGGCTGTTGTTTCAACTGTATGTTGCTCAGGTCTTTTCTTGTTTTGTTTAAGTCCTGCAAAATAGCCAAACGGTCTTTGACATCAAAGGTTTTTTCTATTACCACTGAAGTCTGACTATCAAGGTCAGAGATCAACATCCTAGTTCCGAATAATAATTCGTACGGACTGAATCCCTTCAGAGAATTTCTTGGCAAGTTATTTAGACTACGTTGGACACTTATTAGATGTTTGACCCACCCAGCTCCCGAACCTAATATCCTTTCCATTATAGATTGCTTTCTGCCTTGGGTTTTTCTTTACACCATCCAGTACCCTCAGGAAGGAAGTGAGAAGATTCCCGCTGGGCTGTGCTCATTTGGCCATGTTTCCCCCAGGCTGGTTTGCCTGAGTGAAAACAATGGTCAAACGTAACATGCTCTTAGCGTATATGCCAATTAGACTCGCAAATCTTGTATAATAGTCCGGACGTCAGCCGAGTTCTGGTGATCTACATTATAAGTGGAAACTAGCCTGTATATGTTAATCGCAAGCCATTCTTTTTGCTGGTAATATTATCTGCCTTGATACGACGAGGTATTAAACTGCTTCTCTCCCCACTGCGATCTCTGTTGCAGTTTGGGCAGTTTTTTACAAACATGGTGTAGTGCAGGCTCATGCCTGGCCACCAGTACCGTGATTGTAATTCTTCCAGAGAATCTTTTAATTTAAGGTGTCTGAGACCCTCGCCCATGTGTGCGTCTGCGATTAACAAGTTTCTCCTGTCCATGTTTGGAATCACTCTATCCCCCACTCCAGGGATTCGAGCAAAAGGGACGGAGTTTGCATCGATTATGTATGTATAATTGAGTGGATAGTTGATCGGTAGTGCTGAGCAGTCGCCGTTTGATGACGTTTTCACCGCCAGCAATGTTTCACCGTCAATGTATTTTAATGTACGCTTTTTTCGATCTACGGGAGCCGGTTTAGTGGCTGCCGCTGCGGCTGCTTCAGCCAATGAATTCCCCACAACGCGAACGCCATCACGTTGATGACTCAGTGAGTGAGTCACGTGAGTCTTTGGTAGTTCTTTTTTCAAAAGAGCTACTTGTTCCCAGAGCAGTTTCTGCTTTATTGGTGCATCTGTGTCATCTTTGTAACCGTTCTGAATCCATGTCTGCAAATCCTTGTTATATGCTTTGACGCAGTAATATGAATCTGACACTATAAGTGTCGGGAATTCGCGATCCGCATTATCCAGCGCCATTTTTAATGCTATTATTTCAGTTTGTAGTTCTGAATTAGTTTCTACTGAGTGTGATTTTGTTAATAGAGGTCTTAGTTTACCTCCGCGCCACACTTCTTTTGTAATCTCACATGTGGGATTGTATGCATGTTCTCCCCAAACGGAGGGTTGAGCATGTCCGTCTGTATAGATTACACAGGCGTAATGTCGTAGAGGCAGAATGTCGGTTGGCAGAGGATACGTCTTTTCATATTTTAGATTTTTTAATTCTTCTAGTTCTGGATCAAAGTAGTAGTATACTTTGTCCGTTGTGATTGAATTCACCCATTGTATCCATTCCGGATTCAATGTTGTTGTTGGTAAATTACAAGGTGTTGTTAGTGCCTCAAAGGCTGATTCTGCTGTTCTGACTGTGATATGTCTACCGTCAGCTATGTCTTTTTCTCTAGCTATTGCGGTTTGAACTGCACAAATTATTTTTTCTGTATTACTGAATTTCTGTTCAGCTTCTGTGTACATGTGTGATTTGAATGCAATTGGTACCATTTCTCCCTCATTAGAGGTCAGGTATGTGAATCCGCATCTCCCTGGGATGACTCGGATCACAAGGTTGCGTGTGTTATCACGTGTTTCTAATTTTGTTTTAATTAGCATGTCTGTTTGTAAGGATCTCAAAATTTCTGTGTGTGTTTGAGTCCAATTGGATCTTTTAAAGTCTGGTTTAATTAGATCATAAAGGGGTTTGACCCTTTCTGCGTAATTTGCAATGTATGTTCTTCCGAAATTTAGGAAGCCTAGAATTGACTGTAGGTTTTTTAGTGTTTTAGGAGCTTGGATTACGGCACATTTCTCTAGGAAATTGTCTGCCAGGCTTTTGCCTTCACTTGATAACTCATATCCTAAGAATAGGACCGTCAGATGGGCAATTCTGGATTTTTTAAAGTTGAATTTGTAACCCTCTGCAGCGAACCCAAGTATTATGGTGTTCACCCTTTTCAAGTGAGTCTCCAAGTCATCATCTGTTAAGTAAATGTCATCGACATAAGATAATGCTTCATCATCATATAGTTGTAGTAATTCTGTTACTCTCGCTGAGAATACCCCCGGGCTGTTCTTGTACCCCTGGGCTAACCGACAGAATTGTTTTTGAGTGCCATTTACTGAGAATGCAGTTAAATATCTGCTCTCTGGTGCTATGTTTTGACAAAAGAATCCATTGGAGATGTCCAGGGTTGTTTTGTATTTTTTGCGCACTATGTTATTCATTAGTGCAGCACTGTGTGAGTTTTGCACTGCAAAGGTTTTGCAACATGTGTTAAGGTGTCGGTAATCCAAAACTAGACGATATGAATTGTCTGGTTTGGAGACCGGAAACAAAGGATTGTTCATTTGTGAGGTGCAAGTTTCAATCACCCCCTGGTATTCTAGCTGATCTAGTATTTCATTTACTTGTTTTTTAGCTTCTTGCTTAATTGGGTACTGCCTTTGTGCAGTAGGTTGTGATTTTAACTGGATTTTGTGAGGAGGAGAATCCTCATCCCATCCTACGTGATTTTTATATAAAGCAGGTGCTAAGGCCACTGCCCACTTTCTAGCAAGTGTATATTTTTTATGAATCGGGATTTGATTCGAGAAGGCAGGCATAATTACTTCTTCGCCATGAGGGCACTCCCTGACAAACTCTGGTGGCCAGTCTTTTTCAGCTAGAAGGATGTCATAGCCTTTGGATAGATTATCCCAAAATAGTCCCCTTATTTTCCTAGTCTTATCTCCCTCTATACGTAATGTTATCTCGTATATCTTGTGGGGCTTGCTAACTCTGGTGTCTGCAGTTTCCACTTGAAGATATTCATTCGTGTCCACTGTCTCCAGATGATTCATAAGGACTTTGCGAGCTATGCTCACCTCTGCTGCGCTGTCTAGCATTGTCTGAGCCCACTCTCCGTTTTTCAGTTGTGTCCTCAGTATTCTCGGCATTGTTAACTACCTTGATACTGGCTACCTTCTTTTTTGGAAATTGTAATTTCTTTTTTAGCTGAGCAGGTTCCTTGTCTTTGGACTTGGCGTGCTCTTCTGATCGTCCTCTTCTTTCCGATTTCTGCGAGGAAGTCTGAAAAGATTGAGAGGGACGTGTATCAATGTCTTGATATCTATCAGGTTTTTTAATATTATCCCTATTTCTAAGGTTATATCTATTCCCAGAGGGGTCACTCTGTGGTGACCTCTGTCTTTGGTTTGGAGATTTCTCTCTTCGCCTGGGAGACCTTCCTCTGGACTGGAATTTCTTTTCTTTAGGATTGGATTGTTTGTTTCCATCCCAGTTCTTTTTTGGTGAATTATTATTATTAAAAAATATTTTTTCTGGACTTGTAGTCAGTTGCGGTTTTACTGGTATTCCACCTAGACTATCTCTGCCTAGTTCTTCATAGGATTTTTCTATGATTCTGGCAATTTCAGCTGGTTGGTCTGCTATATCTGTCTCTTTTAACCTCTGGCGGATCGCCACGTTTGCTGCTTCACCTTTTATGTTGGCTAGTAATATAGCCGAGACCTGCTTGAAGTCTTTCAGTAATTTCATACCAAGAGTTAAAGCTGGTTCTGGACCGTATTCATCTTGAATTTGTTTTAGCACATCTGGTATTACCGAAATGGATGGAACACCGTGCGTTTTTGTGTAGATGGAAGCAAAGACTGTACCCCAAGTGTCACAGTCCTCAATGTGTGGTGCGATTCCCATTGGGAGACATATAGTCAGAATCCTGTGTTTTTCTAATGGGGTGGTGTCAGGAAACACCGCCTCTATTTGGGTGATTTTCTGTGCCAACCAGAATGGTATTTGTTCCCGTTTAGCTGGAACTTTACCTAGGCAGGATTGGATGTTCTGTGGTGTAATTTTGTTTGTGTTCCCCTGGTGAGGGGTCAGCTGTGGAAGTTTAATCGCTGGCTGAATTGTTGAAGTCCGCATTACATACTGAACTAATTGTCTATGAATTTTTAGTAGTTGTTTTAGCTGTATTAACAGCTCTGCTGCAGGCATTCTTTCGATGTCTGGATGTGGTGTGTATCCGGCTAAGACCGGCCACGTTGCTCCTGGTCTTCCTAAAGGACCGAGCCTTGTAATGTGATTATTATGTTTTAGGGCGCCATCAAATAAGAGCAAATGCTCTTGGAATTTGAGTGGTACTTCCACCTCCTCGAAAGGAGTGTACGTTTCAGGAGGTTCCTCTACTTTGTAATAGTGGAAGTACTTTGTTACAGCATTTGCTGCCGGAAAATGTATCCATGAATAGTATACCTCTGTCTGCCGATATTCGTGTGCCTCAATTATGAATATGACTGTGCCACCTCTAGGTGTCAGTCCATTTTCTATAAGTTTTAGAGTTATAGATCTCCTTTTGATGACCGGAATGAGTATTATATCCGCGTCTGCTGCTTGCATGGTAGCATCAGCATCTGCGAGTTCAGTAGCTAATCTAACTGCCTCTCTTTCATCATCACTCTCTGCCATTTTACAGACAGGATGGTATTATGTTTGTTTGCAGATCAGGTTTCTTTATGGAACAAAGATTAGATGCACAATATTTTGGAACTGTTTATCCTTCAACGTTGACTAGACCAAGAACCATACATAGGAGTTCCCTCCTGCGAGGTTTTGGAGGATATAACCTTTCACCCACTCCAGACGTCTTTGGAGTATTTGGGAAAAGGGGTCTGAGTGAGAAAGCACGACTGAGTTACTCTAAATGTCTTACGTTAGTTTTATCGCCCTTTCCAAACGCGTTGGGCGCCATGTAGTGTAGTTCCTATCTTCCCAATAGGCTCTGCGCATTGGAATAGTACCTACAGCAGTAAAGGCCTTGGCCAGACGGTAACTAGGTCTACTACTGTCGATACTAGACTTAATTTTTGGGTTTGCCAGCTAAGCTCAGAGTTCGCTAGAAACTTTCTCGAATGTTCAGGAAAGAATTACCTCCCCTGATTAGACAAGAAGGGATTTAGTTTCTGACAACCATAGAACATGACAACTTTGCTCTCCCCTAATCAAGAGTCAATCTCGAGAGTCGTGTGAGCATAAGGCAATTATTTTACTCAGTCAGTACGTGCATTCTTAGTCTCATCAGAATGTAGAGAAAAGGAAGAGACGGGCGTGTTCAATAAAAAGGTGTTATTTATTGATCAGTCTCTTTTCTCATACATGAGAAATGGATCGATATTATTGCAATACTTATAGTTAAGTAAAGTGCATACATTAAAAGCAATAGTATAAAATAATACTGTAAAAACATTGATATGGTTTCTGAGCCATATGATGTTTAAAATGATTAAAATATATTTACATACACATATACATTTGACTAAACGTACTCAACTGGTGTTTCTAAATACGCCTACCCCGTGTACCTGACCTAAGTCTAATGCGTGGGCGGGAATAGAAAGTTACAGTTTAAGTTAAGTTTGTTTTTGCCAAGTGAATAACTAAAGAATTCTCTGTGAGAGGTTATTCAGTTCTGTACCTGGAATTTAGGATGAATGAGGAATGGTATCTCTTTCTCTGCTCTCGATATTCCAGGCTGCCTGCGAGGGCTGCCCGAAAGCGCCGGTGCTGGGTCTCTCGGCTTGAGATAGCAGCGCGTCTCTCAGCGCGTCAGGAAGGCGGGGCTGCTGCCAGCGGGGTCTGCTTCTGCTCTCGGCTTCGGCAAGTGTGGCTGCTCCGTCTTGTCACCACGCGTGTGTTTGCATAGGGCAAGGTCGGCAATATTTATACCTTAAAGGTGCCGAGATTGACGTAAGGATGGACATAGATACGTCAATAAAGATGTCATACGACTTGCTCGTTAGCACATTCTTTACTAAAGTTGTCTGTGAAATCAAAACAATGGCCGCACGGATTATCCAGGTTGTCATAGGTTTGATTTGTTATGAGAACGTCGTATGCCTTATCAGGGGCTGGAGGAATGTGGCTTGTCTAATTAGATCTCAAGCGTTATGACCTAATCAGATAACACGTTCCTGTGCCGTAGTGTGACTGCGTCAGATAACGGTATCTGCATCATGGGGGCTGTTCTTGCCTCATGGGCTGACTGTTAGTTAACTAGCTAGTTAGTTTAACCAGAATAGGGTCAGGAATAGGGGGATCGATTCAGAACCTATAGAAATACACGACAACGACTCTGCACTCGCTATATTTATATGTATTGTGTTCTGTGCGTGATTGCGGAGTCTCCGGGTCCGGTGAATTCTGCACACATATGTATAGGTAGTACGGAGTTGTAAAACTCGGCACATAGTTTGTGAATACTGAAAAATAGTAAACTTCTGAAAAAGTGTGCATTTACCTTTGTGAGTCAGGCCACACCTTACTAAGTAAATGTCGAATGAGTGGCCTTTAACATGTAGTTATTTCTGATTAGAACATTGGAATGTTGGGAGCTCCATTGCAGACAATGGAGTGCTCCCTGCTTCTACGGGCCGGTAAAGGTCCGCAGAGCAACATTCCAATGTTCTACAAAGGCTTCTCGAAGCTCGAGGGGATTTATATCCCCTCGAGCTTTGAGAACCCTTTGTTTAATTTGTTAGAACATTCTGCCCTCTTGTGGCAGAATGTTCTAATAGCCTTATAGCCCTCGTAGCAGGGCTATACCGGCTATTAAAGTCCCGCTGTCTGGTTAAAGTCCCTCGCCTTCGGCTCGGGCCTTCAACGATTCAGCGGGCCTTTAATAGCCGGTATAGCCCGCTACGGCGGGCTATAAGGCTATAGTAATGTTCACTCTGTCTGAACTTTTTGAAATTTCAGCAAATAAAGTAAGGAGGGTGTGTGTGTGTGTGTTTGCACCTACTCTCTTCAAACTGGAAATACATTGCTTCAGTGTAATTTAAATATGTAGTCATTTTACCTATTTGAGCTTGTGGCTTAGAGAGGGCCAGTTGTTTGGGAAGTCTGTCACAGTTTTTCAAAAAATCAAAGCTATGAGAAGGTCAAAATGCTAGAATAAAAAAACGTATCTAGTCTAGGTGTACACTCTACGTACCAGTAGCTTCCATGTCTTGGCTATGACATTGGTAAGAAAATATGAAAAATGTAGGTTCCTTGCCTGGCCTTTTTTCCAGAGGTATGTACTGGGTAAAATCGGTGTTTGGTACTGTAATTTCTCTGCACTGTCCGCAGATCTATTATAGTTTGACTTCACTTTACAAAAATTAGACCAGATCCCCTTTGATTCCTTTACATTCTGAATTTGGGCAACTAGTCAAGACTTTAAGAATATGCCAGGGTGTTGGATTGGGATAAATTACACAAAGACTTTTTCACACTCAATTAATTGTTTACTTATTTATATATAGGCTTTACATAATGCTAGCTAGACCCGAAGGTATCAGAGTGCTCTACATATAATGAGACAAAGAGAATGGTTAGGCAGCTAGGGTGGTTACATTATGCGGATAATTAGAATAGTATGAGTTAATGAAGTAAATGACATATTAGACAGCGGAAACAATCAATCAACCAACCGTCTCAAAGGGTCTTGTCAGGAAGATTGTGAACTATAGGAACACAGTTCAGTTAGTGTGCGTGTTAAGGTATTTGTTGAGGAAAGGTATTTCAGGTCCCATTTGAAGCAGGAGAAGGAGGGGGTGTAGCGGAGATCTCTAGGGAGTGAGTTTCATATCCTGGGTGCATTTCCAGAAAATAAGGAGTCAGTTTGGGAGGTATGAGAAGAAGTGAGTTGGAGCTTCTCAGAGTTCTGGCTCTTCCTGCTTTAGAAAGCTTGTTATCTAGATAGTTGGGGTTATATGTGAAAGGCTTTGTGGGTGATGCAAGCAGGATGTATGTATGTATTGCGATTTATATAGCGCACGTATCACCCGAAGGCATCAAGGCGCTTGCCTTGGGAACCCGTCCTGGTATTCCCCTGTGAGATAACCCCAGCAGGGTATCCACAAGGTGAAAGCCAGGCATCCCGCCGCGAGGGGCCGTAGTGGAGATTAAGCAAGCTATTGCCCAGAGTCGCAGAGTGTGAACCTGTGAGTTGAGTAGGCACCGGAACGAGAATTATCAAGTCCATGGAATTTTTGAGCCCAAGACCCGGCGAGGCGGGGAATTGAACCCTGGTCCATGGCCGATCTCAGCTTCCGGGTCTGCCGCCTCTAACCCCTGAGCCACACTTCTCCACTGTCCAGTCCAGTCCAGTCACGCCTTTGAAAATAAGTACCTCTTCAACACACCAAAGAAACATAGAGCATTTAAAGCAGATTACATTAGAGAAAACCCAAAGTGCCTACCACTGGTGGTTGCTGACATATGACCCTCCCTGTCATACCTCATTACACTGTGGGCCTAAACACAACTCTGTAAATCTATGGAGCCAACTTAGTAAGCACTTGCAAAGGAGTTGGATCTTTGGGTTACTACTAATGTATTTATTTAGAACAGTTCTATATAGAGTGTGCCAGTTCAAGTTATTGAGAGATTATATAGGAATCATTTAAAGATTATACGTGTTCTCAATACATATATAACCTACATATGGAACCTAAGCTTGGGTTGAATCATAGGATGTTGGTTTGACTGAATTTTGCCTAATTTAATCAAAGGAGGATAAGAGAAGTGGTGTAACAGCAGATCATACATAAATACAAACGTGATAAACATATGTAAAGCTTTAGCCTTATTATCAGAGACGATGGCAGAAGGTATAGTGCTAAAGAGCTGACATCCTTTGGTTAATGAAAGCATGGTACTTGGTACAGTGGTGCCTAGCTGTGCTCCAAGTGATGCCCTGTTTTACTATCTCTGATTCCTTACTACGAGATATACATTTATTTAATGGATGCAAAGTCTCACTAAATGCCACTCCAAGCGTCGCACACCTGGCAGAGTTCAGAATAGCTCAGTAGGGTTTGTTTGAGCCTTCTTCCCCTGAGAAGAAAGTTCAAGGCATGCTCATAGCCCACCATGTCCAGCAAAGGGGAGCCTGATGGGGACCTATGACAGTGGGGTGAAACAAAGATTGTTTACACATCATGTTTGATACATTACCTCATAAGTGGATACTTGCCCTAAATATGATAAATCACTTGACACCAATTGTCTTTTCCCGTAACTTATGTAGTGGAGCTATATTCTCTTCTTTATACTTCCTAAAACATGCCAGACCACTCCGAAACCTCTTGCAGTCATTGCTTCCTCCATTGCTGTTACTACATCAAAGACCAACTGGATACAAATAGTCCATCTCCACATCACAACTTGACAGTATTTGATTCTTGAGAGACCACCTCCTGAACGTTATTTCTGGCATACCAGGACAAAATTCCTGCACCCGTGCATCGGGTCCCCATTGTCCCAAGACCTCCTGCTCTCAAAAGGTTTCCAAGGTTTACACAGTGTATCCTGAAAACTCTTTGATGCACATGAGGATTCCCAAAGAGGTTGAAATTTCACATAATATGGAATATATAACTTTAGCTTCTAACTTCACTCCCTAACCTCGCCAACCCTAACAGAATCTTAAGCTTAAACTTTTAATACTATTGTATTGTTGAGAAATCGTAAACATAGAAACTTTCTGGATGGGGACTAGCTACTTCCTTCTACTTGTCTGTGGACTCAACTATGTTGTTGTACCTGCTGTTTTTGTCTGCCCTTCTCAATCTCTTTACCACAGCGGTGCAACCAGTGTTGAGAAGTTACAGGTGAGGTCCAACACAGCAGGCCCTGGGGGTATGGTGAAGTAATTCAAAGTGAAAGGTTCAGTGGAGCCAGGTATGGTTGCAGGACACATTTGCACTGCATAGTCCGCATATATTTGGTGTGGGCAATAGTCACTCCGAGTAATCCAGCAGAGGATTAATTAATGCCAACTCGCAGCCATTAGCATTCAATGTTCAGTTGGAAACCTTCAGGAAATGTGCAGCATGATAGAAATAGTGAATTTGATATTTTTATTTGCAACTATTTATTTTTATTTTCGAGATTACCCAACACACATTCAAAAGGCCTCCATATTTAAGCAGCAAGTGTTATAACTCGAAAGCACAGAAGATCTGACATCTGAAACGAAGGGTATGTTTTAGGCCCTAGTATTACTTCAGTTGCCATTGATAAAGCAAAGAAGACCTCTGTCTGGTTCTTAATATCTCCTGCGTCGATTCGTTTTCACTAACATTCTCATCAGGTAATTTATTAAAAATGATAGTGAAGTGTTTTTTGTAAAAGTACTAGTCTGAGAAAAAAAAGCAAAATACCCTTAAATTTGAATTGTTTACTACGGCTAGTGCATCTTCTCTTCCCTAAAATGTGCAAAAGAAAACCAAAAGCATCGTGATATGTAATGACCCCCACCAATTAGCACAGAAATAAAGACAGAAGTCTGTGAGCTGGACTGGGATGCCTGGTGCCTTCACTTTGACTGGAGCTGGTCTCTCAAGTGCCAAGTGCAGCCCCCCCCCTTCAGCTGGCCCCGTGGTGACCATGTGGAGAATGGGAAGAGTTAATCAAGTACACTTTACAGTACTTAGGGTGTCCTTTGCTACATAAACTCTACACAGAGATATGACATTTTAGGTCCGACTTAAATAGCGCAGCTGTCTTCCTTACCTGTTGGTATCAATTCTTTGAACTATACAGAGTAAGATTATGCTTGAGGGACTATTTTCTTTCTGAAAGGTATATTTAGGCATCAAACTGTCACTTTCAATTGCTTATCTCCTATATGCAGTCTGTACAGAAGTCATTTTGGATACTGTTTTTCGCCAGCATTGAACAGACAGTTGGTTTGGCTTTTATGTGTTGCACCACATTTGTTCATGCCACACATGCAAACAGCGTTTGTGTATGCCCTTTTGCTTTAGTTAACGCATTAAAGGCGGGATGTATTGGCTTTGCCAGGGCTTGTTTTTTTGTGTGGGTTGGAGAGAAAGGGCGCATTCCCAGCCTAGGAGGGAGGCATGGCGCTCAGTCCTGGTGGTTGCGCCTATGCTCCACCAGGATGTGTGCACGCAGCTATCCTCAAAGTGGGAAAAGAAAAAGGCTTAACTTTCAAGGGTACATGTAAACTTTCACCTTAACATGCCTGTTTACATGTGTGTGTTTGAAAAAAAACAGATCAGAGCAGAAGGGGAAGCATAGGCCCAAATCCCAAGTTAACTTTTAGCCTTCATGTCGGCAAACTCTTTTAAATTTCTTATTCCCGATATCTTGATTTTCATAACTAGCGCAGCAACTTTACCATGTTTTTTCAGTGCAAATTAAGTCTCTATCTATTATCTTTACGGCAATTAAGCCACATTTTTTAGGTCTCGCCTGTCGATGCGCATGCGCATCGAGCAAGGCGAGAGTATTGCGAGTTATCCACTCTTTATCCACACTGCAAGGAATCGTGGCGATTCCTTGCAGTGCCCGTGACTTTTAAGGTCAATGCGCATGCGCATTAAGCTTATGCGCATGCGCATTGACCTTAAAAGTCACGGGCGCGTGCATGTCCGTCTTTGTTTACCCGCTCCGCCCCCTCCCGCCGTGTCGCCTTGCCTACTCTCTTCCACAGCCTCCCCCAGCTCCGCCCCCTCACTACTTGATTGCACGGCCGCTAGGCCGTGCCTCCCCTACTCTCCTCCCCCCTCCTCCCCTGCCTGCCTGCCGCTAGCTGAGTCCACTTATCCCAGTGTAGATGCAGGAGTACTTTACATCAAACACAGAGGCACAATAACATAAACGGGTCACCCTAATTAAAATTCAATGAAGTGAGCTCTTCGACTAGGTTAACCCCTTCAGCGCTAATGACAAGGGTAACTCGTCATGGACTTTCCATTGATTTCAATGGAAAGTCAATGGAAGCTCATCAGGTGCCTTAGCAGCCAAGTGGTTAAAGTCGCGCCTAACAAAGCAGCAGACTCCAAGCACGGTCCCCTTCCCAAGGTACTCCCCCACCCACGTTAAACTCGTCGCATTGTGGGAGGGCGGACCTGTTCTCAGTGTGCTCTGTTTCCACACGAAGAATAACAAGCCCACTCCCTAACACCGAACAACCCCTGCTACGGAGTCTGCTTGCTCTCATCGTCCTCGAGCTCAGCTTTCGCTGTAGCAACAATCCACTCGCGCGCCCCTCCTTCACAACCGGCTGCGTGGACTGCTCACGTGTGGGTTATTCCTTATCTTCCAGAGCAGCAAAGAGGTTACTTCCGGTGCGCTGTCAGGAGCAGCATCTTCCGGTGCAGCAGACTTTTTAGTGGATGGATGGGCGGTCTATTTCGAGGCGGGCCAATGTTGCTGACCAATCACAGGACTCTCTGTGAAGTACAGCCTCAAATGCCCGTATGGTTTTATTTCTCTTTTGCTTGTCAAAACAATTTTAAACCTTTACTTCGGTTTCACGTATTAACTATAGATGATAGCGGCAAAAGGATGTTTGAAATCTTCTGTCGGGAACGGCAGGTAAGGAAGGCCCTTATCGGGAGCCATGCCGGCTGATTCGAGGGGTTTGTCATGTGGATAGGGATATAAGTGTGCACGAAGAACCAGCCCTCAGCCTTAACTCTGCTTTGGTGCTCATACAGAAACGTATTTGTAATCTGAATATGAAGCTGTGTTGTCTATGAAGAATGTACCTGCTCTTGCTGTCGGTGTCAGCTGGGAGAGTCTCTCCTGGGATTGAATGGCCGTGTGGTTATTTATCATCCTTATCTTATATATGTCATTCACTATGGTGGAAGTGAAAGCCACTCTCGTGTTATCGTGATTGTTTGCTTTGAATACGATTGTGCTTAGTACTTCTCAGCAGGACTGCTTGCTATCTTTTTAAATGGGCCATTGGCAACCGTAGCTGTTATATTCTTTAGTGCGATGGCACCAGCGATGCTCGGGTGCAAGAACGAGAGAGACAGAGTAGAATTAAAGTTATTTTCCAACCTCACCCTCACTCACCCTCACTCACCCTCAACCCCTCACCCTCACTCACCCTCACTCACACTCAACCCCTCACTCACCCTCACCCTCACTCACCCTCACTCACCCTCACCCTCACTCACCCTCACTCGCCCTCACCCTCACTCACCCTCACTCACCCTCAACCCCTCACTCACCCTCACTCTCACTCATCCTCACTCACCCTCAACCCCTCACCCTCACTCACCCTCAACCCCTCACCCTAACTCACCCTCACCCTCACTCACCCTCAACCCCTCACTCACCCTCTCACCCTCAACCCCTCAACATCAACCCCTCACCCTCACTCACCCTCACCCTCACTCACCCTCACCCACCCTCACTCACCCTCACCCTCACCCACCCTCACCCTCACTCACCCTCACCCACCCTCACCCTCACCCTCACTCACCCTCACTCACCCTCACCCTCACTCTCACTCACCCTCACTCACCCTCGCTCTCACTCACCCTCAACCCCTCACCCTCACTCACCCTCAACCCCTCACTCACCCTCACTCACCCTCACCCACCCTCACCCTCACTCACCCTCACTCACCCTCAACCCCTCACCCTCACACAGTGCAATAGGTCTCGGAGCATTTGAGTTAGAGCTTTTAGAAATGTTTATGGCTTTTTTTTTTTATTCTTTAGCATTGGCTACAGGAAACAAAAATGCTAAAGATTTACACAAAAACCCATAAACAATTCTAAAAGCACTAACTCTAATGCTGCGAGACCTATTGCATTTCCAATGCTTGTTTAAAATGCCACGCAGGGAAAGAGTTACCGGCCCCAAGAGCATTATGAACTTTGTTTACTTTAAATTCCGCTGCAACACTCAAAACTATTTGTTTTCAAGCCACTTCCCAAGCTATTTAAAAACCATGAAGCAAGGGGGTTAGTTGTTCAATCTGATATTGGCATAGGGCCCGATTCACAGAACTAACTTAAGACAAAATCCTAAACTTACTACCATTTTGGTATTCACTTACTCATTTTGGTATTCACAGAAGGCACTTACTCATTTTAGTATTCACAGAAGGCACTTACTCATCAATGAGTAAGTGCCTTCTGTGAATACCAAAATGAGTAAGTTACTCAAAATGAGTAAGTTACTCATTTTGGCATTCACAGAAGGCACATACTCCTTGATGAGTAAGTGCCTTCTGTGAATATCAAAATGACTAGGGGCCCGATGTAGGTAGAACTTATTTACCGATCCTTAATTACCGAATTTTACCGATTCGGTAATTAAGAATCGGTAAATAAGAAGGGGGGGTATGTAGGAACATCCAGATGTTCCATTTATCTAATCGGTAATTATCTGTATTTACCGATTCGGTAAATACCGACCGGTAATGCTCCATTCATTCCTATGGGCTTTGAAGCCCATAGGAATGAATGGGGCATTACCGGTCGGTATTTACCGAATCGGTAAATACCGATTTTGACAAGGGTGCAGGGGGTGTCACTTTGACACCCTCTAGCACCCCCAAAAAAGGTTCGGGGGCCATGTGGCAGGCATACCTGCCCTAAGGGCAGGTCTGCCTGTCATATGGCACAGGTGTGCATGCACACATGTACATGCACACCGGAATCGGTATTTTACCATCAAATATATTTGATGGTAAAATACCGATTCTGTAAGGCTTGTGGGACTCAGAAGAGTCCCACCTACATCTCATTATTACCGAATCGGTAAAAATACCGATTCGGTATTTTACAGATTCGGTAAATTTACCGATCGGTAAATTTACAGAATCTGTAAAATTCTGGGCCCTACATACCAAATCTGATTTACCGGTCGGTAACGGCCGAAAATACCGATTTTCGGCCGTTACCGACCGACCTACATCTGGCCCTAAGTGCCTTCTGTGAATACCAAAATGAGTAAGTGCTTTCTCTGAATACCAAAATGGTAGTAAGTTTAGGATTTTGTCTTAAGTTAGTTCTGTGAATCGGGCCCATAGTTTTCATTCATGCTAGAATTGTGTCTTTAATGTTTCCCGTTTATTTAATCTTTTCACATGCCCACGTGCATGTAACTTGTCATCTGATTATATTGAGATAGCTTCAAAACTGTTTAATATGCTCACCATCACTGTTCTTCGGTTTATCACTCTTCAGTGATTGATTATCCACAAATCAATGTTTTCTAGCCTTTGGACAACCACACGGTTTCTAGCATGAGAAGACTGGGGGGGTTCTTTAGAGTCTGGCAGGAGTGCCATCCGCCAAATAAATACTGCAGTCGCCAACCCCTCGCTTGTCCTGCCTCATTTAGAGTTGGGGAATGCCACAGGGTTTTCCATGGTGGAGACTCAGCTGACTTCACTGCCCATTCGCCAGAGGACCATGGGTAACACTGATGGATGCCCCGCCCTGTTTAGAGAGCAGTGACTGCCTGGCATGGCGGCCCCAGGCAGAAAAAGCCATGAATGACTCAGAAATATATCCTAAATCACCAACTTAAGAATGTATTTAGATCCCCACCCACCTCTAAGTTCACTATAAGTCCACTATATGGAACAACACGCTGCTTGCGGTCAAGTGCTTGCTGCATGTGAATTGCCTACTGTAACTTAGGTTGCCACATGCTGTTGTAAAAAACAAAAGGCTTGGCCATTGCAGACCCAGAACAACAATACGTTGAAACTGCTGCTTACATCTGGAATGGCGTTTAAAAAATTTTTTTTTTACAATAAGCGCATGACTAATACCAATGAACTGCTGTTCCTCTGGCATTACAAGGCAGATATAGTGAGCGTCACATATCTTATGACAAATGCTGTCATTGTGAGGCAGCGCTTCGGTTGCTCTGTGAAAATTATTAGGCACACTCATCTGTAGTTTGTTACTTAATGGTGTGCTCCACAACTCCCCAGAGCATATTTGATGATGGATGCTAAAAGCAGGAGGAGTTGTGGAATTGAATCCTTGATTTGGACAAATCAGCAGATCTTTGCATTGCATGGTCCCACAGCCTTTGAGCATCCTGTGTTTTCACTTCACTTGCCGGTGCTTTACCCATCAGTGACTCCTCCCAACATGTGCACACGTTTTCAGTTCTTCCGGCTGAATATATATATATATATATAACTTCATCTATACCCATCTGTTTAGAATGTAGCTCTTCCTTGTCATTTATTGACACACATCCCCTTCCCTTCCTACTGATTTTCACTTTATGTTGTTTATCTTCTGCTCCCTCTTTCTACTCGTCAAACATGTTTGTTTATTTTTAGGTCAGACTTGACAGCACAGCTGTCTACAAGATCTATTGTTACCAGTGTGTTAAGATATACATTGAGGGTGCTTTGGCTCCAAATAGAGGAATATTTCTCTTTTACTGCTTAATATTTGCCGATTTAAGTTTCATTTGTTTTCCCATGGAGTACCTGCTTTGCAATGCATAGGGTAGTACTTTACACCAAAAATTCACATCAAATCTTCATACAATAAATTATTTATCTCATGGATGCACTTTTTACAGGAAGCCCGCTTTTCATTGCTGCAGACTTTGTTTTAATCTGGACTCAAAATGCAAGTCAGACCACTTGTTTTGCTAGTGCTGTTAGCAGCTGTTAGTTGTTCAGTGCGGCTGGGCATTAAAGTGAAGAGTTTCTTTAAACTGCATAGTCTTGCTGACAGCCTAATGTCTTGATGGAGAGTCCGGGTAGGCCTAAAATATTAGGTAGAGTACTATGCAGTGCTTAATTTAAGACAATGGTTTCTGGTGCTTGTCACCAGCACCTAATTGTCAACACTAGCACTTATGAGAGCTGTCACATGGTAGCACTGATTGTGTAATTTAGAGATGAGCAAAAACAACAGTTGTTTATTAATGTAATATTGTTGAAAAGGGGATTATTAGTAGTGGTAAATATGCATCTACCACTGTCAATAATGGCAATAACACAATATAGGGTTTAGAATAGGTCTCAGAAAATTATTCCCATGCTCAACCCTTGATAGCTTGGTTGTGAACAGGCAGGCTTAACTTCAAAGACAGGTATGTAAAGCATTTAAAACACCAATTCAATAAATAATTAAGACACAACACACACTAAAAACCCAGCATCAATATATAAAAATAGGACAATTTTTTATCTTTAAAATGACACCAAAACAAAAACAATCTAATGTAGGCAACCGGAGATATGGATTTTCAAATATTTAGTACTATATAAAGCGCATAAAACCTATAGAGCCTATTGGGACATCTGGTCGCGCTACACCAAGAAAAAGTCCCCGTTTCAGGTTGACCGTGATGGAGCCCTGCACAGCTACCCCTCGCAGTAAGTCTTGGTCAAAGTTTTTACCTTCTGACTTAGAAACTTTTCTGGAGCTTTTTTTCCAGGGTCCGTCGAAGCTCTCAGCCAGTCTGGATTCGGTGAGGGTTTGCTGTCTTGCCTTGCAACAAGCTCCTGGTTAAACCTATGGAATACAGACCTCTGGAGCTTTCCAGCGGGACGTACCAGAGATCCAAGCTGGCTCCCGATTGAAGGTGGGCGGCTTGATTCTCGCAGTTGGTTCAGGCCACCTTTTCTACGTTCTGACCTTTTTCTCCCGGGGTCCATCAATGCTCATCACCAGGCCAGATTCGGCGAGGGATCGCCATCTTGTGTTTCGACCAACTCCTGATCAAACCTATGGGAGTCGGACCTCTGGAGCTTTTCAGCGGGACGAACCTGGAGGTCAGGCTGGCTCGCGGTTGACGGTCGCCGGCTGTGCAGGCCGGATCAAGTCGGTCCACTTATGGAGCTTTTTTTCAAAGTTGCCCCATAGTTCTTTCAACTTCTGGAACTTCTTCCTGAAGTTCCTGAGAGTCCCAAAGTGTCTAAAACTTACTCCATGGGTCTAGAAAGCTCCAAGATGGTCCTTGAATGTTTGGGACTTACATTTCCACAATCCAGTTAGACAAAGCCCTTAAAAAACCACTGGTAGTGCTCCAGGCTGGGGATTTTTGGTGGTGATGGTCCAGGTGAGCTCTGTTAAACTGTAGCTTTCAGGCAGTCCACTATTTAGTCCTTTTGAAGTAGGGTTGATCTACAGGGCTGTAATTCCAGCTTATGCAGCAGGCACAGTCAGTCAAATTGCAAGGCCTGGTTGGTGCAGATCAAACTTCCAGCATGGAACCTTCCTCTTCCTTTAGTTTCAAGCAGCATATCTAAGAGACACTGCCTCTCTCAGATACTTATTCAGTGTTCTCTGGGGTCAGACAAGAGGGCACTCCTGTCCAATGAGGTGCAGGGCAACACCCTAGAGCATGACCATTTCCTCCAAAGTGTGGCACAGTGGTCTCCCAGAAAGCACTATTTCTCCAAAATTCAATTTCGGTGAAATCTCAGCAGAGAGGCAAGAGCTGGCTAAAATCAACTTCCAAGATGGCTCATCGCCATATTCTCCTCCCCTCCCCCTGGCATCTGCACACTCCTTCCTTAAGCCTGCCATCTGGCTGGGTTCAAAGAGTAGGGGTGTTAATGAAATTTGCTTCTTATGCCTGTCCCCATCTTCTTTTGAAGATCATTTTATATGCCTACCCCCTCCCCCCCACCCTGCTCTGGCATTCCTGTGCAACAGAACCCTCTCCTCCCAGAATGGCTCTTTCACCCCAGGGGCTACTTATCACCTCATCAAAGGAGCCTGGCTAATCCACATAACTCTGATCAATCAGGGCAGATGACTGGAAGGCTTAATTTTGGCTTACAGACAAGTCTAATAACTTTCTGTCTGTATATTTTAGGATAAGTTAAAGAATAGCATATTGTTGTTGTATTTATCCGTACCATTCTAGTAAGTCCTGGAATTATATTTTTTGATGTTTCCTGGTGGGAGTTATTAATTAATAACTTCCTGCCATGTTAACCTATGTAGCTGGAGATCTGCAATGGGGAAAATGAACGAGCCAATTTCTCCAACACCACAGGTTATAAAACATCTCTTATAAGGACCCTGCCTTTATCTACAGGACCTCCCACCCTGTAGCACCTAGGGGAGACTTTATGGGTTCTGAATATGTAAACATATTGCAGATCCTCACTCCACAGTGCTCCTAGCACAAAAGTTAATTTTGTGAAGCACTTTACTAGAATGTGGGGCGCAAAATGTGCAATTTCACTAAACCCAAGGCATATAAAAATAATTTTATAAGGATCCTCCTTATAAGTACCTGACCCCCACCACTGGGAAACCTAGGGGAGAACCTGAGGGTACCTAATATTCCACAATATTGTAGTTTATTAATTTTTAAGTATCCCGAACACCAAAGTCGAGTTTGGGCACAATTTACATATTAAAAGCAGTCTTGCAACAGAGGGCTGCTTTTTAACTTGACTCAGCAGTGCACACATGCAAGTGCAGAAAGGGCTGCTGGCCTCTAAACGGCCATGCCCTATTTTATACTAGGGACCTAAAGGTAGTTTTGATCCCTCAGCCCTATTATGTACTAGGGCCTTATAGGGGAGATCATGCCAACCCATAGTATACCCTGGTGTATGTAGGCGTTGTCACTGTATTCTAAGTGTGTTTTCATCACAGCGCTGGTGCTGGGGCTGGTTAGGCAGAGCCCAGGGACAGTCAGAGTCAGCTACCACCTGTACCAGCCAGCAAAATTAATTGGGGGTGCCCAGGGCACATGATGACTTTGCAACATTTATACATTAAAAACAACTACTACCTGCCATTCTTAGGGCTTTGGGAGCCTTGAACAGTCTGACTTGTCACACTTGTAGCAGTGTGATGGTTAGTAGTTGTGTAGTGTAATTGGCAGCGCTGGCAGGGCAATGGGTGGAGAAAACTAATGTGGCCTCCTGAGAAGGGCCTTGGACCTAGGAACTGTTAATTAAACAACAAACAGACATTTTAATTTAATAGAGAATTAACAAAGAAATGTAAACACAAGTATCCCCAACATGCCATACAACTGTAACCCCCTAAGTCAGGCCTTGGACTGTCTGCCAGTATTTAAACGATGGAATCAGGGGCCTGATGAACAAAGCCCTTTTGCGATAGCAACTCAGCAATTGCAAAAGCCCTTTTAAAAGTCAGAAATTCCTTTCCGACTACTTAAAAGGCATTTGCGACTCTGTCTGAATCGCAAATTGGAGAGAAATGTATAAGTGGTGTGTGACCGCAATTTGTTCAAATATTGTTCACATACTGACACCTCTAAGGACGTGGTATCTGATTCACAAAGGTCAAGTGTTGTTTTAAACCCCTTCTGCTTTGTGAATCTTCAAAAAAGTTGCACAGATGGTTGGCTGTGGCCTACTGGTGGACCACGGGAAGCATTATATTAAAAAAAAAACACGTTATTTTTTAAATTCAGTCCTGCTTCTTTTAAAGAAGACGCTCTGCATCTGAAAAAAAGTCTATATTTAAACAGTCGCAGGACATGGTGGACAGCTAACCCTTGCTGGACACCATCCCTGTGAGTTACAGGGGACCTCAAAGTAAGACCTGCCTTATGAACATACATGAAGCAGGTCATTCTGCAACCACCTGCATTTCTGTATTTTGTGGATCAAACTACTTGTACATAGGTCGGTTTGCAAAATCAGAGTTGATTCGTAAAAAAGCAGTGTAGTATTTTTGATTACTGAGGATTTTTATTACTTTACTTTTATGCATCACTGTCCGTAAGTCTTCCTCCTGATATTTAAGTAGTTCTTTCTTTTACCATTTCCTGCCAATATCTTTTTATTATTGTAGTACTTTTTTCTGTCTTTTCAGTATTGTTCCCATAAGTTGTATTCTGTTAGTCTTTCTCCCAAGTGCACAGCTGAATCTAGAATATATTAATGTTAATTCTTTTTTATGGAATAATGTGCATTTCATGCCCTTTTTCAGCTCCCCCGAACAGCACTCCATGGAAAGAAGCATTGGCATAGCCAATGCATCTCTCCTTTTGGACCTATTGTCTATACCATTTGCTTTTGGCAGTGCTGTACAGCATCTGGACGCTGTGCAGTATTTTCAAAATAAAAAATACAGGATGGCAGTTGCGTTATTCCACTAATGTGCACATGCATTAGAAAGCATGCGTGTGCCAGGGGATTGACCCGCAGGCCTCATGCTTTAATTTTTTATTTACTGATCTAAGATGGCGGACGCCACTTGATCGGTAAATAAAAAACACACTTTTCAGTGCAAAAGTGCCACTTAAGGACGGCAGGTGTTGGGAGGGTGGGGGTAACAGAGGAGCAAGTGAGGCAAAGCACAAGAGGGAGGGAACTCCAAAGAAACATACAGAGACCAACACAGAGCGCAGGTGGGGGATAGAAGCACTCGGACGAGAGAGAACAGTACAGAGGAAAACAGAAGCACAATAGATGAGAGAGAGAGTGTAACATGCAGAGGGAGAGAAACATACAAGGGGAGCTGCTGGAAAACATGTACCGCTGATGTAACATAGGCCCCCGCAGCCCCTGTGGTGCAGGCACCCCCAAGCTCCAGGAGCCCCCTCAGGAAAAAGTGCTAGGTAGTGGGCCAGGGAGTGGGGCCCCTTCCATGTACCTTACAGGTAGTGGGCCAGGGAGTGGGGCCCCTTCCATGTACCTTGCAGGGGGGGCCCTCAAGTTTTGTTACGCCACTGACACGCACTTGTGGAGTGCCTAAGCAACAAGAAATGAGAGAGAGCAACAGGTGGGGAGAAAAGGAGATAGACGAGCGAGAGCAACAGGAAGTCTGGGAGAGAAGCACACGAGGGAGACAGCTAGAAAACACATGCAATCTAGTGGGGTGCCTAAGCAAAAAGAAAAAAGTAGCTCCCTAAACGTCAGCAGTGGAAGGACACAAGTAAAGCAGTTATGCGCCAGGTGAGAGACAGAAGCAAAATAGAAAAGTCAAACCATCGAACAAAGAGCAAGCAAATGAGAGTGACAGTCATGTAAGCTCACTGTTAGATCTTGGTAAGTTGACAAAAGATCGTTGCAGACAGTTTGCTCTTTCATAGCCTCAACCATTTTTTAAAACATCAGGGTGAAATCCACTCCTAAATGGAAGAATTTAATTCTCTAATTTCATTGTCATTTTCTGTTTTTTATTCAACTCATACAACAAGCAGACCTTGCCTTTATGTGCTAAAGTGACTAGAGAATGCGTGCATAAAACTGTATTTTCATATGTAAGCATGTAGCGGTTGCAAAAATGGGCTTCTTCCGTGGAGCCCACAGCTCCGGTGGAATGTATTTTGCTCTCTCGAGAGCGTCTGCACTGGCCTTACGCTGTTGCGACTTCTCCGGGAAGAAAATTCAGCGAGGGCTAAGATGGCGGCCGGAGTCCACCTTCGACGAGAGACGGCTCGACCCCTCTGAACAGCGTGGCCTCCACAGACGCTATGAACACACCGGCACCATGAGGAACGCAGCGGTGAGCCCCGCAAAGCGTGCTCGGGGTTTCTGGAGGCAGTGGATTCTGCGGCGCTGTGCATCCTCATTGCCTGACCTCAACAATCCAGCGAGGGACAAGATGGCGGCCGGAGCCCGCCCGTGATGAGACAGCCCGACCCCTCTGAGAAACATCGCTGCTACTGACACTCCTGAACCTTGAGGATCCAAGAGGTGAGCCCCGCAAAGCGCGCTCGGGGTCCCTGGAGGCGGTGGAGTCTGCGGCGCTTTACATCCTTAAATGCCTGACTTTAACATGGCGGCCAAAATTGCCCTCAAATGCCCCTGGAACTGAAGCTCCGTGTCCACCCTGCTCTCCAGACTACAGAAGGGATTTTTGCAGCACCACACTCCGGAATAGAGAGCGTGTTCCAGCGCCGGAATTTGGTTGGAGGTGCATGGGCATAATATCAATGCCCTAACTTGTGTAGCTGGCCCTAAAATAGGAATTTTTGGTTTCAAACACCGGTGAGCAAGATAGCGACTGCCCCCGAACTGTCTGGTTGCGGATCACCCTAAATTTTAATTTGTGACTTGGCCAGCGGCTGGTTGCTGAACCTTTACAAGCACCCTTACAAGCAGGCATTAGGCCAGACAGGGCACTCCCATAAGACTTGCAGAATCATTTGAACATTTTGCGGCTGTTCTCAGCAGTTTTTTCCCTGGTCCCCGACCCGTCATCTTGTCCATTCCCTCGTCTTTTTACCCTTTTCCCTCTTTTCCCCCTTGAGGATCCTCAAATGTTTCTTCCCCTCTCTGTTTTGCCTTTTCTCCATACCCTTGAATCCCTCCCACCCTCCCTTGGTGTTGTGACTACTTCCCCCCTCCTACCTCACTTAATGGAACTCTGCCTGAGGAAATCACCTATGTTTGTATATTTATGTATATAGGGATAACTCTAATCACTAGTATAGGCAGTAGACCATTGTACCATCTACCATTCCTAGGTGACTCTTAGAGTATATCCATTCATATCCCTTCCCTATGTATATAGAGATAACTCTAATCACTAGTATATGCAGTAGACCATTGTGCTCTCTACCATTCCTATGTGGCTCTTAGAGTATATCCATGTGTATCCCTTCCCTATGTATATAGAGATAACTCTAATCACGAGTATATGCGGTTGACCTTGGTACTACCTACCATTCCTATGTGACTCTCAGAGTATATCCAGTCATATCCCTTCCCTGTGTATATAGAGATAACTCTAATCACTAGTATATGCAGTAGACCTTTGTACTATCTACCATTCCTATGTGACTCTTAGAGTATATCCATTTGTATCTCCTCCTTATGTGACTTTACATCTTGTACATTTGCAATTTTTTTCTCTTTGTATCCTTTATGTAACGCATGTAATCTGAAGTCCTTATGTTTCTAAACTGGTTCTTATGTAAAGCGCTCTGACACCTTCGGGTAAAGTTTGCGCTATATAAAATCGCATAAATAAATAAAAGAAAAATAAATAAAAGAAAAACCGACAAAATAGACGGGCAGGTTGGGTTTCCTATACCTGTGCGCGAACTGTTTTACTTTCATGGTTTTTGTGTTTTGCATTGAACTAACATGCCACTTTACAGCTGCTTCGGGGGAGCTGGGACATTGTTGGCACAGAGCCATGCAAATGACTGTTGCAAAATTCAGGATATGCATACAATCCCTGTAAACAGGAGAGAGCGCCGACGTGCATCCCACGTTGGCACGTCGCCGGCGCGAAAAAAATGAATCTTAGAAATTGGCCTTGACACGCATTATCCTTTTGATTTCAAATGTGCTGCTACATGTCTTCCCCCGGGATGGCAGCCAGTAGCTAACAGAAGTTCTGTGCAATGGATACAAGAAGGGCGGGAAAGTGAGACGCGTCACACTCCAAGGGCAGGAAGAACCGCCTCAGCTGCACTTGCACGCGGAGCTCTGCACCTTATCTGTCAAACAACCTAACGGTGCCCTTCTCTGGGCTTCCAGGGGAATGAGACTTTGGCTGCAACAAGTGAAACGGGGGAATGACATTTTGGCTGCAAAAGATGGTTTGGGCGGGAAGGTGGATCCCTCCCAGGCGGCCCAGGTGATCTGATATTGTTTCTGTTCCAGTGCTTAATTTGAGCTGGAGGTTACAGATGGGACCCCCCACCACTCATTTTTGGGGACCCCCACCACTCATTTTTGGGGATTGGCACCTATTTTTCTTCATCACACTTTCAGCCAAAGCAAGGGAGAGAAAAACACAAAAGGGGGAAGAACAAGGAAGGGTAAGATGAAAAAACAATGACAAAGGCAAAAAGCATGGAGGAAAATGAACCTGCAAGATAAAGGGGCAGCGAGGGTCCGGTGGTGGATGAAAGAAGTATGCGGTGGAATCAAGAATATGCAGCCTGTGTTTTCAACCTCCTGGATATTCGTAGCTCCGGCTGCAGACTTCACAGCAACACTTTGGAACCCAGCACTTATTATTTCACAAATTAAGCACTGGCTATTGCCCACAGTTGAAACATTACACGTCTCCGCAAAAACAGCAAACTTACGTGTGCAGAAGCAAAATAATAATTCCATTGAAATGGCACAGACAATAGGAGTGGTGCTTAATTAAATTGTGCGCCTCGTTGAAGCAGCTCATCTCCGAGGATACCTTCTCTAGGGAACTGAGCCACTAAATTCAGTTCTCTGCTTGACGTCACCACCAATGATTCAGAAGATGCATTTTTTGATGGATGGGGAGGTTAACGCCTGTTTGTTTATAACATATGTGGCACTTGCTGCGAAGTGCTTTAAGCTGAAAGAAGCCCGTTCTTTTGGATTCATCCTTATTAAGGTAATTCCCAAATACCAGGACGGAAGAGTGGTGAAGGGATCCTAGAGATCTTCTAATAGAAAATATCCTGAACCTTACTCCTGGTCACATCCTATTGTTTTGTGACGTGATTAAATGATGTATAGACACAGAGAGACGTAAAAAGGATGAACCCTCACACTGAGTAGTGTGGTAAGTCGTGCAGTAGCATGATTGCAGGGCTTTCCTCTTTCTCAGTTTGCAGAACAAAGGGATTAAATGCATTCTCTGATGGGCAACATTCACAGGTGGTTGAGTTTGTATAGAGAACTCTGTGTGCCGATTCTTGCTTGAGTGTCATACTTTTGGTTTGCAAGTAGCTCTTTTTTATTTCCATTTTTTTATTTGATTGATGATGAATACATTCCGTGCATGCGGTATTATAGCACAAATCTACAACATAGCCGTCTATGTAACATAAAGCACATCATGGTAACGTGGCCAGTAGCCATCTGGACATGTGCAATGCAGGTCAATATCCATGTACTGGCAACAAACGAGCAGGACAAACAAAAAGAAACAAGCATTGGCATAGCCAATAGGTCTCGCAATAGAAGAGTTTTACATTTTTCGTTTTGCAAATGGATGAGTGGCGTTGGTAATCACGATCTATATGTTGTGCTGACAGTGCAGCCAGAAAATTTACTGTGTAGAAGCGATATAGTCCGTGTGTGCGCACCAAAAGGTTACAGAGTCAAAGAGACCCTTGTTGTGCTTTTATAAAAATCCATTCTGTTAATGATAACCGTGAGTTTTACATGCGCTTGCGATAGTCAGTGCCAAAACTGTGTGTGTTTTTGTGTGTGTGTTCATGCTATCACAAATATATACAAAATGGAAAAAAAAAACATGCCAGTGATGCTCTAAGCAGAGTGATAAACCCATGCTAAACCCATGCTTACAGTGAATAGTGGACACGTATGACGTGTTTGATAGCTGCCGCCCAGCAGCACTGTTTGAAAGTGGAAGTGTTTACCACTGTGCAGGATTAAAACCTATTAGCCCACCGTGAGCCACATGCAGGCGTCATAGTGAAAAGCCAGAAATATTTAAAAGTCCCTTGACCCAACCATGTAAATTCTGTGAGAAGCGCTACAAGGCTTTTATTTTGATCCGCTGTGCGAGTGCTTGCTATTAAAAGGTGCGCAGACTTCTATTAAAAATAATTGCCCAAACTCTGAAAGCATACAGCTACCTCCTCTTGTAAAGTGAAACTAATTACAGTATTCTTACTGCATGATAACCGCCAAGTCTATTGAACGGCCGGGGGGAGTTTGAAATCTGCAGGCAGTCAGCGAGCTTTGTGCAGGGGTAATTTAAAGCGGCAGCACCCTGTGTATAACTGTGCGCATTGTTGAAAGTATCGACAGAGGGGGAAAGGTTTAACAGACCTGACATACCACCGCCATAAGTAAACCGAGGCAGGGAAAGGGCAGGTGGGGGCAGAGGGAGATACGGCATCCCACGTTTATTTATTTATTTTTTATCTGCAGTGGAGTGCATGTTAAAAAGCACGCATCCTTCGAATAACAAGCAGGGGGGAGGAGTAGGGAGCCGCATCTGAGGAGACAGAACAAGTGACGGTATCAGGGGAGCACGAGAGAGTAGGGGGGAGGAGAGCAAGAGAGGGAACCGGTGTAGCGTCGCCTTTGGGATCCACCAAACACATGCCAGGCGGAAGGCAGCAGATGGGGTGCCTGGGGCTTTGAAGTAGGGTGTCCAGAATTTCAAAGCCAAACAAGACGGAGGGCATTGCTGTGGGGAGGGGGTGGAGGAGAAATGCACACGGCGGGCAGGGGAGGGGGCGGAGCGGGGAGAGCGGCATGTCGGTGTCAAGAAGCCGGGGCCTTTGAAGTGAAGCTAAGCTTCACTTCAAAAGGTGTCGGAGGAATGCGGCTGAGGGAGATTGTGGCTGTGCACGCGCTTTTAAGCTCAATGCACATGCGCATTGAGCTTAAAAGTCACGGGCACTGCAAGGAATCGCCACGATTCCTTGCTTCTTAGTTAAACGTTGTGAAAGCCGCAATAGGCTCGCAAGCTCGATGCGCATGCGCATCGACAGGCGAGACCTAAAAAAGAAGACGTCCAGTGAAACATCAACAACCGATAAATGGCAGCTCTTGGTAGGAGGATGTTGGGGGGGGGGGGGACTGTATGGTGTCCGAGAACACTAATCTGCAACCGCAGTCAGGAGCTGTAGTGGAGCAAAACTAACCATAGGAAATAGAAAAGAGAAAAAGTAGGTGTCTGTGTGACTGAGGGCGCCCTGTGGGGTAGCAGGTGTAAGTATACCAATGTGCCACGGGTCAGGAATTTAGGGGAGAAATGGGTAATTATCCAATCGGATAGCGTACAAGTATCCGGGGGGGTGAGAGGGTGGAGACGGGCCACCAGAGGTTTTCAGTCGCCCACACCATTGCTAGCGAGTGTATTCAAGAGAAATAACCCACCCCCTCTCCCCACGGAGTTTGCTTGTCTGTTTTGGCCAGCAGCTCAACCATGTATGTGTCCCAGGCATCTACAGCTGGCACGTCCCTCGTGTCAATGGTAATCATTTCTATATTGTTGTCTCAGCAGATGCCCACTTAAGGAGGTCCCTCAGCCAGAGTGATACCAACGGCGGCACTGCCAATTTCCAAGTCATGGCTAATTGGTGCTTCAGGAGTATGAATTCCAGGTCAATAAACCGAACAACATACTTATTCTTGCGTGTCCGGTTGGTCAGTCTCTGTAAACAGTGAAGCGGATCACACTGTAGAGGGGCGGCCTATCACTTCGGACAGAGCCTGAACGCCCTCTACCCAGAAGCGAGCAATCATTGGGCAGTCCCAGACCATGTGCTAGAAATCTACCTTTGCAGAGGGGCAACGGGGAAACCTGTAGAGAATTTGGAAAAATACAGTGAAGGCGCACCGGAGTCAGGCATGTCTGGTGGACACAATTACATTGGGTGTATTTCAGGCGGGAGTTTCAGGAGACACCCCACACCTGCTCTAGCACCTGCTTCCATTGTTTGTCCATGAACTCCTTACCTGTAGATTGAGCCCATTTGTCCCGTGAAACCTGGAGGGTGTGTACACGTGGTTCCAGCAATCTGCAGTAAAGCAGTGTGATCGTATGCCTGTCAGAGCCATGCTCTAGTAACGTCTGTAAAGCCAAGCACCTAGCTGCTACCAACGGATTACAGGTCTGGAACTGACCCTCATGGATCTCGCATCTTTCCCAGAGATCTTGGAAGAGCATCAGGGGGTTGTATTTGTAAAGGTCCCCCAATGTGACAACCCCTGCACCGGTCAATGCACCCTCATCGTGATTATCAACAATTCCTCAAAATGCTGGGAGCACCCACAACAGTAGGGAGGGAGCATATGGAACAGGGCTAGGCATTATAAATCGGTCTCAGCAGCACTTGGCCAGCCTGATCAGGCACCCTATCCTCCTCGTATCGTATCAAGGACCCACAAGCCAACTGAGGATATCCTACCAGCCCAGATGTCGGCAGAGGCATAGCTTGGTCAGTAAGATTGGGTGGGGGGTGTGAGCTTCAGATTTTCCAAAAATCACATTGGCATATAATGTTAAAATACATTATGCAACAAGCAGGGGGACTTGAGAGGCAGTGGAACAGGAAAAGAATGAGGATTGATAGGGGTACTAAGTGAGAGAAATCACCATAATCTGTAAAATAACCAACAGATTTGAAGATTTACAAAACAAAGAGAGCGTGTGTGCTTTTTTGTCTGTGTGTGAGTGTGTGTAAAATTCCTGATGAAATTCGACTGACACCTTACCATACCTGAACAAGGGACAAACAACTTTTGTCTTGCCACAATTTTCCTCCTGGGACCCCAGCTCAAGGCGATAAGGAACTAATTCAGATGCATAAAGAAATGCTGGGGCAGAGATACAGGCAGAGCCGAGAAGTGATCTGAGGCAACACCAGCATCTTTGCAATAGAAACCTTGCCCATGGGGGAGAGAGGTAGCAAATTCCAAATAGTCAATGAGCAGCTTGCTCCAGCCAGAGCCCTACCCAGATTATCCTCCACCAGGTCGCGTTGTGCATGGTAAATGTTAACTCAAAGGTAGCAAAGAGTGTTGAATTGCCACACCAGTCTGGATTGATGGGGACCCCCATTACCGCAACCGGGCTACCACAAAGGGGGAAAAGATAGGACTTAGACCAGTTATATTACAGGCTGAGGCCCTACCAAAACCATCCAATGCCTCCATCACCCCATGCAGGCTAGATGAAAATTCTGGAGGAATATTAGCGCATCATCTGCATACAGTGAAACCTCCCATGAAATGCCGCTCTGTATGCTCCACTGCGCCCCCATCTTTGGAAGAGGCCCGCTAGCGGCTCCAAGTCCAGATCAGAAAGAAGAGAGGAAAGTGGACATCCCTGATTGCTACCCTGATGAGCCGGAAATGGCGCCGAGATGTCCCTACTGGTAGTCACTCTGGTGACCGGATCTGTTAATAAAAGGTCTATCCACTGTCTTATCTCCAGGCTCAGCCCCTTACGTCGCAACACACCCTGAAGGTAAAACAAGCTTAGATTATCAAAGACCTTCTTAATATTTAATGAGAGCGCCTTGCATGGCGGTGTCTCGGGGGTTTGTTTATCGCAGAGGTGGACCAACTAGCGAAGATTAAGACATGTTCCTCTCCGGAATAAAGGTGTTTTTGTCCAGGTGTACTAAATGAACAACATGTGCTAACAATCTTCCACAGGACTTTACAGTCTGTATTAAGTAGCTAGGGTGGTCAATAATAGCGCACCTCTATCCGGTTCGGGGAGTACCACAATCGGTGCCTCACGTAATGATGGTGGGAGGGCACCCGCCGACTTACCCGATTAGAACTGTCATAAAAGCTGCGGGCAAGCATAGCGCGGAATGTTGAATAGAACTCCACAGGGAGTGAATCAGTCCCTGGGGTCTTATTGTGTGCCATCTCGTCTAGGTCCAGGCAGACCTCGGCAAGTGTCAGTAGGGCACCCAGAGCTTGGCGATGGAGAGGGTCAAGATGCTTGAGAATCATCCATTATGCTTTCCTATATTGCTCTTCCAATTTTCATCTGCCCATCTTAACTTCCCTCCTTCCTGGCCTTGTTTCACCATTTACTGCTTTCGTCTCTAATTTACTGCCTTCTTCCCTCACTTTCTTCATTCACTAACTCATTGAGGGCCAACTCAATGTAAATGTAAATGTAGTTGAGCTTATATAGCGCACAGCTACCCGCAGTGGGTGTCCCGGCGCTTGCTTAGGGAACCCTTCCTGGTATTCCCCTGTGAGATAGCAGGGTATCCACAAGGTGAAAGTCAGGCATCCCGCCGCGAGGGGCCGTTGTGGAGATTAAGCAAGCTATTGCCCAGAGTCGCAGAGTGTGAACCCGTGAGTCGAGGAGGCACCGGGGCGAGAATTATCGAGTCCGTGGAATTTTTAGCCCAAGACCCGCCGAGGCGGGGAATTGAACCCTGGTCCAGGACCGATCTCAGCTTCCAGGTCTGCTGCCTCTAACCCCTGAGCCACACTTCTCCAATCATTCACTCATGTGGAAAATCCAGGTAGGGCATAGTATGATGAGACATTACCGATTTGCGAAGAATGAAGCCTTGTATCTTGTTGTCTGTAATGGAACAGAGCTCTTATATGACCCACGGCAATTTTAAGGAGTTCAATCAGTGCGTTTTTAAGCTGCCGTGAGTTCATATTCTGGTACTTGTGGAGAAGGGCTAAGCTAGGCCCCTGAGATCACCTGATACGCACTGGACACAAGGGAGTGCACAAAGGACAGGAAGTCACTGTGGAGGAAGAGGAGGTGGCAAGGGGAGCAACACACACCCACATGCACACAAACGCAGAAGGATGCACAATGGTGAGAGGAACCCTGTAAGTAGGAGGCCGAGAAGATTGAAGAATACCTTTGCACTCCTGCTGCATGGTGTCCGGTCTGATCAGTGCCTAGCCCCGGCGCTCCGACTCAACAGTACTTGTATTTTAAAGAAAAGGGGTAACTCTGTGTCCCTCAGAACCTGGGTATTGAGTGGTTTACAAAAAGATGGTTCTGTTGGGTAAAACAAAACGATTTCACCATGGAATCCGTAATGGTGTAAATCCGAATATGGAGTCGGGCGCTTGGTGCTCAGTCCCATCCGCCAACCGCCTGACTCCATATTCGGATTTACACCATTACGGATTCCCTGGCCATTGAGCCCTGCAGTTTAAGGCTGAGCATCCCGGCCTTCATTAAACTGCCAACCCCTCCACTCCCAAGTCTTGATAAAGACTCGTCGTGACCACCCACAGAGGCACACCAGGGTTGAAACCTCGACGCAATACATAGGTCCAGAACCACCAGGATTCCAATAGGAAGACTAGAAATCTTTTGCTCCAAATCGGTGTCTGGCCACCATAAAAACATCTGTGTATATATTTGCATATAGGAAATTGTTGGCACTGTATATACTCTTCACCCATTGAGCACCTTTCACACAAATGTCACTGAATTGCACTTTAATACTGACAGTCTACTTGTGCTATGTATGTGAACACTGAATGAAGTAATTCTGTTATAAATACTTAGTACAATCTCTTGATTTCATGACTTATTTGTTGAGTACCTATTTCTAGAGCTGTGTTTATCGGAGTACATTAATTTTGGATTGCATTATTAGCATGGTGAAATCATCAGTACTTGTAGCTATACTTATTCATAAGTGCTGGATGCCTGGACTTTCTGAACATCTTGCACCTTGTATGATGCAACCTGGAGCTCTGCACACAGAGGATGAACCTATTTCTATCAGTGGAGAGGGTCCTGTGGTCTTGTGGTGGTGAGTGTTTACATTTTATGAGAGGCTACTTTCAGTCTGTGTACCCAGTGAGCTAGTCAGCGAAAGTTATTAGTTACAGGGCTAGAACCTTACATTTTCCTCTCAGTGTGTAACCATGACCACATTTGGATCCTGGAACAATGTTTTCTCTTTTCTTTAAAAAAATATGTTTTATAGTCTAGAATTTTCGTTTTGCCTCCCACTAAGTGATCGACTACAATCTTCCCCTAAGAAAAAGAGGTGAACTTAATGTTCCTCGTGTCCTCTTTCAATTACAGTAACTCTGTTACCAGGAGTCTGACCTTAGCCCAGTAGCCCTGCAGTGGAGAAGCAGGAATTAACTTAACCACATGAAAATGTGCGCCTTGATACTGCTGGCGCGGCGCAGCATGCCTGGGATATTTCTTCTTGTCAGATAACTTAGAGGAACTAGAAAAGGCTCAAGGCATGCTTCCAAAGTAAACATGATGTTACAGCCATGACAGATCCCACAGCAATTTTCAGTAGATGGTTCTTTCAAAACCCTGTAATAAAGAGGCAGCACAGGAGAATTACCAGAAATATTTCATTGATTTACGCTGTGAAGGGAATAGGAAGAGCCTATTCCAGAGAGAAAATAAATTAGATCAGCAGGAAGCTTCTCTTGAGAACTGAGCCCCTACCTTTAGTTTTTTCACTTCTCTGCTTGATGTTACCAACCACCATTAATTCAGAATATGTAATGGTTTTTTTGATTGAAGGGATGTTATTACGCGTTTGTTTATGATATATGTAGTACTTGCTGAGAAGTGATTTAAGATTAAGGAAACCGGTCCCTAAATGTTATGTTATGTTGATTTGTATAGCACACTAATCACAATAGAGGGTATTCAGGCGCTGGAGTAGAGTGTAACACAACCCCTTACCCCACACCACTCCCATTAAGTTCAAGGCCTGTGAGATAATACATTTTCTTTAGATTTAGTTATCGGTCAATGATAGGCTTTCCCAAACATTATTTCAGCATGTTAAGACAACTGCTTCAGCACGTTAGACTTACACGGAGGCAGTGCTTAATTTGAAAACCAATACATGCAGGGGCCCCACGTTATTCATAGAAGTGGCCACATGCACTGCCGAATGCCAGGGCTGCTGAATACCAAGGCTGACTAGTCTTGATCGCACCCCATGCCACTTTCTTTCACCAAAATACACATTCCGTTTCTTTACCTTATTTTGCAGGTTCTTGTCCGTCTCTTCATTTTCCCTTTGTCACTGTGTTCCTACCTTTTTTTATCACCCAAAGCCAAAAACCGCCCCCACCCATAACAGCCCCCCAAACGTGCTGGGACTAGAAACCCACCCGAAACCCACATAACTCTTGATATTAAAGTCTGGTCAAGAAGAACCAACAATAAAGTAAGTAAGATGGGTGATTCCCCATGTGGGGAGCGCTTGTGAGCCACGAAATCCTCCAGTTTCCCAACATCAACTGCAAAGCATTTCCTCAATGTTGCAGGGGTGAAGGGGAAAGAGAGAAGGGGGGAGGGTGCTTGGCAATGTCCAGAACAATTCTACAAAAAACAAAAAATCCACCAGACAATTCTACAGAACATACAGGTCACTTGATGCACTAATCTGTCGACATCGAGTTGTAGGAGCATGAGACCAATAGGAGAACGTGCAATGTCCCACTTTGGTAGTGCAGGCGATGGCTGCAGCATTTGAAAGTAGACAGGCCGAAGAAGGCAGCATGAAGGACGCGTAGACTCGGAGCTGAAGCCCAATTTGTCATAGTACATTTCTAGAGTCAGCTCTCTGTAGGAGATGGAGACCTGAAAGCGTGGTCGTCGGGATCATGACGCGGTAATTGGCGCTTGACAGTCTTGAGGAAGTCTTCAGCTTGTTAGGGGTTGGTGCAGAGGACACTCTTTCCCTGGTAAGTAATTTTTGGGCGTGATGGGTACATGAGGGCACAGTCAATTTGGGCCTTACGCAGTTTCTGCTTGACCTGCAAGAACCTGCAACATGCCTCCTGTACCGCGACCATGTAGTCGGGATAGATGGTGATCTCATTGCCCTCGAAGTGTAGTGATTTGTACTCTCTGGCCTTTTTTAGTGCTGTGTTGCAGTCCCGATAGTTCAGGAGTCTGGCCACAGTAGGACGTGGAGTGCTGCCAGGAGGAGGTCGGGCCCAGGGAGCGGTGGGCACACTCCACAATGAGTTGTGACGAGAAGGTCTCCGCCCAAAGGTGTCTATCAAGAGGCGCTCAATAAAGTCCTCCATGCGGCCCGTAGTAGTGCTCTCCGGTATGCTCACAATGCGAATACTATTATGGCGGCTGCGGGCCTCCAGGTCTTCATTTTTGGCGGCAATGACTTTTAGCAGCTTATCCATTTGCGACATTTGTTGCTGCGTCTGAGAGATGGCACCTTCAGTATCTGATATGCGTCACTCTGCCTCTTTAATTTGCTTGTTGTGCTTATCAACCTTCTGGACGAGGAAGTCAAGGCGGCTGTTCATTGTGTCCATCTTACCAGAAAGAGCTGTAAGGCTATGCTGCATGGCCAAGAGCAGAGTTTTTACTTCATTTTCTGAAAATGGTTGAGGGTATCATTGACTGTTCAGGGTCCGGCTGGCTTGAACGGCCCCTCGCGACGGGATGCCTGGCTTTCACCTTGCGGATACCCTGCCGGGGTTATCTCACAGGGGAATACCAGGACGGGTTCCCTAAGCAAGCGCTTAGAAACCGCTTGGTGATTTGCGCTATATAAATTCCTGTACATTTGAGTCATCAGAGTTAGACCGCGTAGTGGCCTTTTTAGAGTCGAAGACGAGCTTAGGTTTGCGGCCATCAGGCTTCCCCAATTCAAATTGTGGTACAGTTCAGCGTGCCCAAATGTATAGCTGAATGTGGGTAACACAACGCAGGGAGCTACTTGGGGGGGGGAGCAAAAACAGACTCCAGGCCACCGAGTGCGCCGCAGCCGCCACCAGGAGGAGGAGAAGTCACGCACCAGAGGAGATCGGGCCGGGCGCCATCAGCAGCTCCCAGTGAGGCCAAAGGTGAGCGAAGTGTGCAGCCCAAGATGTATCATAATGTGGAGGAGAAGATCAGCGGACCCCACAAAGTCCAAAGGCCGGCCGAGATAATACAATTGAGGTGCAGTTCAAACACGGGAAATCATAGTATGCAGCAATGAATGGGCCAAAAAAGTAGAGGGAGATCATCTGCAGCACCACCTGCACACTCGTGTCTGGTTGATTGGCTGCATGAGTTCAGCTATCCACAAAGTTTTCAGTACAGGGCGAAAACTGTGCACAGGAGGAGCTTGGTTCACCTAAGGAAGCTTTATGGTTTACATGATTCCGCACCATTCAGTACTTAATTTCATATCTGAAATCTTGTACTGGTGTATAGAGTAATTTGAACTGCAGTATGCACGATGATGTCAGCCATGATGTAATCAACAATGTAATTTAAGACCTCATCACTGATGTCATCAATGATGTAATTGAACCTGTCATGACTGATGTGATATGTCAGGTCATAAGCAGGGCTTAGTTGGGGCACAAGTTATATTTAGCTCTGACTGATATTTTCATCTAATATAATGTCACTTTAACCTTTGTCCCTTTTCAGTGAATGTATTTATATTTACACCCTTGGATTGTTATAGTTAGGATCACCTTTCCATAGGAAAAAAATGTTTTGGTTTGCTTATAACTTTAGCGCTTCACGAAACTTTAAAAAAAAGTCTCATGCATCTCAGTTCCCTCCTAGAAAGGTTCAGGGTGCCCATTTAGTGGGTACTGATAAAACGTGTTTTCCCAAAACACGTTTCCCCATTCACTTTTTTGAAAACCTATACTGCAAAAACTGCTGGAAAGAATTACACCACATTTTCCTGATAGTTAGATCTTTTTCTAGGAGCCCTAGGGAGGGAGCCCAGCCCCACCCACCTAGCTTCAGCTGCAAGCTGAATACAAAAAACAAAATGATAATAACAAACGTTATCATTTTTTTGGTTTGTATTCAGCTTGCAGCAGTAGCAGTGGGGCGATGCTCCTCCACCTTAGAGGAGGGGCCGCCACTTGCTCTCTGCCGCTTTGTACCCCTCAGCATACATGGCTCTCCTGGGCATCGACTCACCATAATACCAAGACTAGTGGAAGTAACTTCCCTCATTCTTTGGCCTTGGTGATTCCTAAGCCCACTGTTGGCTCCTCAGCTGCTGCGGGGTAAGTGGTGGAGAAGGCGTGGAAACAACAGGCAGTACACACGGATTTATGAAATATCTTCACTTTTGTTCTTGTTGCTGTGATTCCTGTCTCTAGGGCAATGGATAGCAGATCCAGCGGTAATTGAACCACGGGCATCAGGGGTAATATCTGGTACCTCTTCTAACTCGGATTGGCTTCTCTGGTGGTCCTCTTCTCTGGTTCATCTCTGTCCTGATATCCATTTAGGCAATTACAGGTTGCAGAAGCCGGGTCCCTGCGAGTCACAGAGCTCCTGGCAACTTGCAATACAGTGCAATCCAATACAATGCTGTGGTTAAATGTAGGCAGTTCTGTTAAACGTTCAACCAATTGTGTCAGTGCTTCTATTTTATTTATTTGATCATCTTGTGCAATAATAAGCATTCCGAGCTGCTTCCCCTCCCTGATGTTGTATCACTTTTGGAGAAACTTCAAAATATTCTAAGATTGCAAATATCCAGCAGTTACTGCTATGGTGCCGCTCCCCAGGGCAGGGCAAGCCTGATTGCCATCTCTGCGGAGTGTGGATAACAGCAAACAGGACATTCTGCCGCCATGTGAAACGAAAACATGCACCGTGTGCAGCGGGCTGGGGCAGGAAACTCGGAGTGAGAGTGAAGGGGGCAGTCAGAGGGGACAACCCACAGCAAGGGAGCTGGCATGTCCTGACAAGCCGCGAGCAAATCATTCATGCAACGGGGCACCGCCAGGGCCCGAAACACAGGCAGCTTCACTCTCAATGTTTATATAATGAGAAGTGAATATTTCATAACAAATCAAGGCCCCTTGGTGCTAAGCCATCTTGCTATAAATCTGAATTAACCTCCGTGAATTTCATGTTGTTTGATTTTACTGCAGACTGGTGTTAGGAATGACAGTAAATCTTTGCAAGTTAAAAACAAGCATTGGAAATGCAATAGGTCTCGCACCATTAGAGTTAGTGCTTTTAGAATTGTTTATGGGTTTTTTTTGTAAATGTTTAGCATTTTTGTTTCCTGTAGCCAATGCTAAAGAATTACAAATAAAAAAAGCCATAAACATTTCTTAAAGCTCTAACTGAAATGGTCTGAGACCTATTGCACTGTGTGAGGGTGAGGGGTTGAGGATGAGTGAGGGTGAGGGTGAGAGTGGGTGAGGGTGAGTGAGGGTGAGGGGTTGAGGGTGAGTGAGGGTGAGGGGTTGAGGGTGAGTGAGAGTGAGGGTGAGTGAGGGTGAGTGAGGGTGAGTGAGGGTGAGGGGTTGAGGGTGAGTGAGAGTGAGGGTGAGTGAGGGTGAGGGGTTGAGGTTGAGGGTGAGGTGTTGAGGGTGAGTGAGGGTGAGGGTGAGTGAGGGTGAGGGTGAGTGAGGTGTTGAGGGTGAGTGAGGGTGAGGGTGAGTTAGGGTGAGGGGTTGAGGGTGAGTGAGAGTAGTTGAGGCTGAGTGAGGGTGAGTGAGAGTGAGGGTGAGTGAGGGGTTGAGGGTGAAGGTTTGAGGGTGAGGGTGAGCACACAAGCTTAGGAGTATGTCTTAGCACAACTTGCCCTCACCAATCACCTTTCACTTCTCAGGGCCTATGGACTTTCAAGGCTACAGATAGCATCTGCCATGTGCCTTAGAGGAACATTTATGTTTTAAAAATGTATTTGACAAATAATTATCGATCCATAGTTCAGCGCCGGCGAGATTATGCATTTTTGATATTTTTTGTTGCTGCACAGGCACTCGTGAGCATCATCTTTACCAGACTATACTATGGGTGGGCCGAGAGTTAGGCAGTCCAGGATCTGGGTGTTGCCATTTTAGAATGGCCCCTTACTTGCCAACTGATGGAGAATTGTTGGGTGGTCTCACTACTACTCGCTGATCTTGTAATTCATGCTCTAATACAAATGAACACTAAATAGCTTTTTATTCACCATCTCAGCAAGAGGCCAACAATTGAATAAGCAGAGTGTGAACCCTTCAGTGAACAGCACCAGTGTAAGTTGTGGATGACTTGAGGATTGTCGCTCATATTTTAACAGATTCGTAACTATTTCACATACATCTTTTTAGTACGAAAGATTCGCTGTTTTTTATTTTCTCATCTCTGATGCATTTTACTTGTTTCTTTTCATTCCTGCATAAACCATAGAGCCAACTCGGCACAAACGTGTTATAATGTGGTCAGAGGGAGGGGCACTAGATGACGAGATGTGGACTACCGCCACATTATGCAAGCTTGCCAGAGCCTCTGTGCCTTGTGGTAAACTACAGCTGTTCTTGAAGTGCTCAGAGCTGCTTCTTCATTCAACGTAAGCCATCGCTTCACTCCAATGAGAGCATCTGAGCATCCTGAAATTGACGTCCTTTGCATAATAAAAGTGTTTACATACCTCAAGCTTCTTTCTCTAGGATTCTTTCTGTAGGATTTCCTTCTGTTTCCTGCTCAATGGTTTCTTCAATGAAATGTTCTTAATTGCTTGTTTCTTTGCTGATTTTTTGGAGAGCAGAACTAGAGCACAGCTTGTAGCTACTCCTTTCAGTCTTTCGTCATATTTCAGTTACTGGTGCGTGTACTGCATCATTGAGGCACACGGCCCTGGTGCTGGGTGTGCAGGGTCGATTTTTACATTGACACAAACATGGGAAATAAGTGGTGCAAATTGAAATTATACTGTTTTCGTGCATGCTATTTAAAAAACAAAAATACGCTATTCCCTCAAAGTTATTACCAGCAAAATAACGAGAGTGTAGTTTGCACAAAGCTCTAAAATAGCACTGGAAACAAAGACAACAAGTGAAAGCAAGTTGCGGTAAAGCGGGTTTGGGCTTTCATTTAATGTTATTCCCGAAATGTGCTCCAGGCAACACGTTAATCTCTTTGTACGTCGTGTTTGTGCTGCATATTTGGAGGCTTGACAATAACATGCTAGTTGGGGCTGAGCAACACCAAAATGGTTAAAGGGACTGTAAGAAGGGACGGTGCAAGGAAAACAAACTGCGAGGGGCGGAAGGAAGGAGACAATGTAAAAAAAATTCAAATGAAAAGAAGCGAGACGGGTCAATTACATGTTCCCTCCAAGCGCAATGCCGCTGCCAGCAGCGGCAGAGCAAGAAAGTCAGCACAAACAAACGGTGCGAAGAGGTGGCTCAACATATAACGATGCCGACTTTGGAGAAGGAGAACAGGGTTCGAGCCTCAGCGTGGGCGGCATCATTAATTATAAATTAAATAAACTGAGATCTCCTGCATATTAAATATAAATAAATAAACAGCGTGCGTGGGGTGAGGGCAGGAAGCTGCCAGCTATTTAAAAAACAAAAATACGCTATTCCCTCAAAGTTATTACCAGCAAAATAACGAGAGTGTAGTTTGCACAAAGCTCTAAAATAGCACTGGAAACAAAGACAACAAGTGAAAGCAAGTTGCGGTAAAGCGGGTTTGGGCTTTCATTTAATGTTATTCCCGAAATGTGCTCCAGGCAACACGTTAATCTCTTTGTACGTCGTGTTTGTGCTGCATATTTGGAGGCTTGACAATAACATGCTAGTTGGGGCTGAGCAACACCAAAATGGTTAAAGGGACTGTAAGAAGGGACGGTGCAAGGAAAACAAACTGCGAGGGGCGGAAGGAAGGAGACAATGTAAAAAAAATTCAAATGAAAAGAAGCGAGACGGGTCAATTACATGTTCCCTCCAAGCGCAATGCCGCTGCCAGCAGCGGCAGAGCAAGAAAGTCAGCACAAACAAACGGTGCGAAGAGGTGGCTCAACATATATAACGATGCCGACTTTGGAGAAGGAGAACAGGGTTCGAGCCTCAGCGTGGGCGGCATCATTAATTATAAATTAAATAAACTGAGATCTCCTGCATATTAAATATAAATAAATAAACAGCGTGCGTGGGGTGAGGGCAGGAAGCTGCCAGATATGGAAATACCAGCATCAAAGAAAACAAGACGGAGGGAAGAGAGGGGAGAGGGGAGGGGGGAGGAGAAATGCGACACGGCGGGAAGGGGCAGGCAGGATGACTCAGGGGAGGGGGCGGAGCGGGGCAGAGCGGCATGTGGGTGTGAAGAAGCCGGGCCTTTGAAGTGAAGCTAAGCTTCACTTCAAAGGTGTCGGAGGAATGCGGGCGGCTGTGCACGCGCTTTTAAGCTCAATGCACATGCGCATTGAGCTTAAAAGTCACGGGCACTGCAAGGAATCGCCACGATTCCTTGCAAGTTAGATAAAGAGTAGATGATCCCCTATAGTCTCGCTTGCTCGATGCGCATGCGCATCGACAGGCGAGACCTAATGAACCAAGGTCACACAATTCCGAAGCAGAAGAATAATTCTAAATTATAATTGTGTCACGTCCATTCCAGTTCCAGAGCATTAACTTTTGGTTCACACTGTGGATGCGTGACCCAGTTCAGCTGTTATTCAGATATATGTGCAGTATTAATGGCGGTCGGGGTAAACATTGAGCTTTCTTGGGAAACAGACAGGAGGACAGGGCATAAAAGACCTCAGCGTGCACGCGCAGTGCCTGAGCGGAGGGATGAGTGCTCGCGCATCTAAGGCTGTCTGAGGTCAGGAGGAGTCTCTATTCACACGCCTGAGAAGTAGCCAGGAGAAGACATGCTAAAAATGAATAAATATATATCACATTTTTTCATGTCCAGTTTGTGGCCATTTAATATTATTCTTTACAGCTCCTGCCTCCTGGGTTTAACCCATTTGAGTGCTAGTGTTACTGACTTTTCACAAGGCCCATAGCTCCGATTAAAATCAGGAAATCATTGGAGGGGAATGTTTTTGGAATGTTTAGATTCTAATAGACTTTTGTACTTTATTGCAAAGCCTGCAACAGATGTTTTCATGATTCCCTTTCGCTGCCCTGCATCATTGTTTTTCCTGAGTTGCCTTGTCATCCGGCATGGCCTTTGTTTTGAGGAAGCTCTGGCTTTGTAATGAGACGGAGGAAAAGCTACACCGGACCTGAAAACTGCAACGTCCTGCTGGTAGTACCACTCACCTCTTTTCCAAGGCGTCAGTCTACATTTTAAACAAAGGTGGTAACACGCATTAAACGTGGCTTGGCAATGACTCATTGAGTAGGCGCCTTGTTTTGGTGGAGTGGAGGACGGCGGCTCCCTCTCTCTTCCTGGTTGCTTTTAAATGTCGCTCTCAGCAGTTTGTTCCCTCCCACTTACTCTATGACGTCAGCGATACGAAAAGCGAACATTGTAGCCCTTGTATTCTCTGACATCTTGTTCTGTAGAATGCAAACAGATCGCCAATCCGCGGCATAATAAAGCTAGTTTGGAAGCACACTTTCGAAATTTTCTTCACTTTTGACAGTTTAAATGTTTTATATATTTATTTGTTATTCATCAAACACAATATAGTACATTGCCACTTGGTGCTTATTTAAGCCTCGTGTCCCAGCGTTTATAGAGTTAACGTAGTATTATAGCCTTTTTTAGCCCCCCCTCCCCTTCCCAAGTGTTGCTCAGGTCTATAACAAGTAGGGAGAGCTTTTAAAAGTACTTATAACCTGAGGCACAAATGTTTTATACTGTTAGAAAATTCCACCTACTGAGGGTAGAATAATCCAAAATAAACAGAAACAAACTGAAAATCAAGCATTGGAACATTGAAGCCATTGGTACCATCAATTATTAACTGGATCCACTTCATTGTCTTCAATGGAACTCTCAACATTCTAGTGGTCTAATATAGAATTATAGCCCACTTCGGAGGGCTATACCGGTTATTATAGGCCCTGAACCTAAGTTAGAGGCCCGAACCGCAGGCAAAACGTGGCGTCTCCTTCGCTGTGGCAGAGGAGCGTCGCCCCACTGCTTTTGAGCAGTGCATAGCATGAAACAAAATGAAAATAACTGCGTTATCATTTTATGCTTTGTGCTGCTTTACGGGCTGGCGGGTGGGCGGGGCTGCTCTGCTTTCGGAGCAGGGCAGGGGAGGAGTGGTTTGCCAACTCCTAAATTCGCAATGACTGTTTGATCTACCCTCTTGGACCGCCCAAACCAGCCATGCGCACTTTCCCTGTTCTCATGCAGGCTCCATTACAGCCTACATGGAGAACATGCCCACCCCTCCAGTTCCTAGCTGAGCACCGTGTCATGGCGCTCAGACCAATCACAACACTGCATACACAACGCTGCATTGCAGCATTGTGATTGGTCAGGGGATCCTGGCTGTGCTTCCTGTTCCAAGACAAGGAGAGCTGGAATAGAGACACAGGACCGGCAGCAAGGCATTTTAATTCATTTTTTTATATTGCACACTCAACCCCCGCACGATGCCCTGATTACTGCCACTGCAGGCAAAGAATATAACAAGGGAGAGGGCCATTACAAACTGCCATAGCCTGAGGCAGAAAGGCTACAATGCATACTGTTCTACTTTCATGCTTTCTGAACATTCAGAAGTTCTGGTGTTGAATTACCTACCTCAGCCATAGATATGTTATACATCTTAAATGTTGACAGAGAGAGTCCGTAATGATAGTGTTGCAAAGTCATCCTGTGCCCTGGGCACCCCCAACGTTTTGCTGACTGATGCTGGTGGTAACTGATTGTGACTGACCCTGGGCTTTGCCTAAGCAGGCCCAGGACCAGTACTAAGCTGAAAGAGACACATTAGAATACAGTTAAAACACCTAACATACACTAGGGTACACAATGGTATGGTGGGGTACCTCTGTAATTGGCAAGACCTACCCCATAAGCCCCTAGTATATAATAGGGCAGGGGATTGCAACTACATAGAAGTACCCTTTACCCTAGGGCATTGCAGTTGAGAGGCCAGCAGCTTTTTCAGCACTTGCATGTGTGCCCTGCTGAAGCCTGAGGTCAGTTTAAAAACAGCCCTGGGTGCCAGGACTGCTTTTAAAAAGTAAATTGTTCCCAAACTCGACTTTGGTGGTAGGGGCACTTAAAAATGGATTACCTACAATGTTTTGGCATATTAGGGACGCCCAGGGTCTCCCCTAGGTATCCCATGGGTAGGTGGTCAGTTATCTATAAGGTACACCCTTATAAAATGAGTTTTATATGCCTGGGTAAAGTAAAATTTCACATTTCACTACCCACATTGTGGTAAAGTGTTGCTCAAATTCGACTTTGATGCTACCAGCACAGTAATAGGAGAATCTGCAATATTTCTACAGATTCAGAACCCCTAAAGTTTTCCCTAGTTGCACATGTGGTAGGGTTCCTGTAGATATAAGGCAAGTACTTATAAAATATGTTTTTGTAAGTCCTGGTGCTGACAAAATGGCACAAGTCATTTTTCCCATTGCAAATCCCCTGTTACATTGGTTAACATGGTAGGATGTTATTGATTAGTAACTCTTGATAGGAGAGGGCTAGGAATGCCCTTCGAAGACTTCCCAGATTGGGAGTAGTAAATCCAACAATATCATATTGTTGAATTTCTCCTAAAGTGTACATACAAGAAGGTTTAAGACGTTCTTGTTTGTAAGTCCAAATTCAGCCTTCCAGTGGTCTGCCCTGATTGGTCAGAGTTACGTGGATTAGCCAGGCTGCTTTGAAGAGGTGATAAAGAGCCCCTAGGGTTAACCAGCTCTGCTGGCAGGGCAGTGTGTTGTTCAATAGGAATGCCAGGCCAGGGAGAAGGGTCGTAAACCATGGTCTTCAAAGGCAGAGGGATGGCCACAGTGTCAGTTTCCACTTTACACTTTTGACCCCCCACCAGACCCATAATTAGGGAAGGTATGTGCTGATGGTAGGGGGAGACTCTATGGAAATAAGATATCCTAGGGGGTGTTTTTAGCCAGCTCTTACCTCCCTGCTGGAAAATCAGCCATTATGGATTTGGAAGATTTGATGCACTCTGGGAAAAAATAATGCCACACTCTACAGGATGTGGTCATAGCTATGAGGAGTTACCCTGCTTCCATTGGTCAGACGTGACCTACTGCTTGATCCAGAGAACTTGGAATAAGTATCTGAGACAGGCAGAGCCCTCCAGATCTGCTGTTCGAAACTTACTGAAGCAAGAAGTGCCCTGCTGAGAGGTTTTACTGTGCAAAGATTTCTAAGGCCTGACCTCTGAAGACTGCACCAATTGAAACTGCAGCCCTGTGGATTACCTTTCTGCAAAACGACTAAAGAGTGGACTCCCTGCAAGCTACAGGTTAACAGGGGCCACCTGGACATCCCCACAGCCTGGAGTACCAGTGGATTTGTAAGGGTTTTGTTCAAGTGGATTGTGGAATTAAAGTTTCACACTTTCAAGGACCCTCCTGGAGACTCCAGAACCTTGCATTGTGTGTTGAATACTTTGGAAACCCGCAAGCAGAATTTCAGGAAGGAGTTCTGACTGGACCCCGCCTGCTGAAGAAGTCACACAACACAATTGGTGAGATTCTCCAGAACAATTTCTAAAGGTGTCCCTGTCAGAGAAAACTAAATGACTAAAAGGGGCACTGTTGTTTTCTAAGCAGTAGAAAGTGACTAATCTTTCAAAATTAACATCTCTGGTTCCCTACAGTGGATTTTCTTTTGGTGTCATTTAAAAGATAAAAATATTACCTATTTTTATAAATTGGTGTTGGATTTTTAGTTATTGTGGTGTCTTAATTATTTACTGAAATGGTGTTTTTAAATGCTTTACATACCTGTCTTTGAAGTTAAGCCTGTCTGCTCGCAGCCACGTTACCAAGGGTTGAGCAAAGGAATAATTTTCTAAGACCTATGCTGAGCCCTACCATGTGTTAGTGACCTTATTGCCAGTGGCAGACCTACATTTGCCCCTACCAATAACCCACTTTCCAACAGATAGAATCTAAAACACTTGTGGTGCAAAGGTTTGATATGTCTCTCCACCTACTTAGGATATAGACATCTCACTACCTAGCCACTTCCATGTGTCGGACGGCTGTGTGCCTCGGACGGCTGGGGGCCATCCGATCTGCGCACGCGTATAATTCACCCACACCGCGGCGGAATGTGTGCCGCGGCGAAACGGCTAGAGCTCTTGCTATATTGTTTTTCGGGGTTTTTATTTGCGCACTAATAGTGATGATTAATATTTTCTTTTTACACATGAATATACAAATATGTAGACTGAATTGACATAATTGCAATTGAAAGGAGTTTTATATGAGGTGTAGAAACATGGTGTGGAAACATGTTCATTATTGTGTTATTGTTATGCCTCATTTTCATGTAAAACACAATTTTAGACAAGATGGATGCCATTTCTGTTCATTTCTGTTGTTTCCCTCCAAATACACCTTCTCCTCACAGGCGTCGCAGAGCACAGCCAAGCTGATGTGTAGTAGTTTATTACCACTGCTATGATTACATTGCTTCCAATGAACTTTTCCTTGTTCTCTATGACTTGTAACCTTTGTCAAGTCCACTGTCTTCTGCTGTGATCACTAGTCTATTCATTCCCTGGAAATATTATTGTCAACGTTTCATATTAGTTAAAACATCCATGGTACCATTAACATTACCATTAACATAACTCTTTCATCCCCTGAAAACTGGGATGGTGCTCATGTGTTAAGGTAATACATGCATTGTTCTGATTTGCTAAGGAAATGCTACTTTTGCCCCCACCTCGATGACCTTGTAGTTTCTCTTCCGTTCCGTTGTGAGGCTACAGGCCTCCATTGCTAAACTAGGCTCCTCGAATGCGAGATTACAGGCCTCCTTTGCAAGGTAACAAGCATGCTTTGGAAGGTTGAATGCCTTCATTGCTAGTGTACCGACCTCATAATGGAATGAGAGAAGCGTGGGGCGGAATGTGATTGGCCGCACCTGCACATGAAATAAAGGCACTTGCAGTCGGACAAAGAGACTTTCAGGTGTAGTCGAGGCCAGGCCCTGTTGTCCTGACAACCACTCCTCCGCAATTTAAAACACATTCCCATTATTCTCAAATCAGCCATGCTTTGCTGTTCCCGACAAGAACCACAGGCACCGTTTCTGTTATTGTACTTCCTGTATTTATTAGTCTCTGGCACTTAAAGCCCTCACTTCTGTCTGCCGTTCTAATTAATTTGCTCTTCATTGGAACAATAAATACAGTTCCGGTTATTTGCCTGAGGCACAGTATTGATTTAATAGCTTCCCATTTGCCATGTAAAAAGCTTTGCAGAATAACTAAACAAAAAGCAGAACGCCACAGCTGATGGAGCATCACTGTAAGCGGCGGAGCCCTGGGCATATTTGATTAGTGAAATGCTGTTTGAACTTCTGTGTGGCAGCACAAAACATTTGTGTCGGAGGATCAGGCTTGCTGTGAATGAATAATCAACCCCTCCTGTAAGATACAGGAACGCCTGAATGCAGCGTCGATGCCATAGAATGCCAGATGTTAATGGTATTTAACTCAGCGGTAGTCAACATTCTCAAACAGAGATATCTTCAATCAACCCACAGGGGTCATTTTGCAAAATCGAAGATGAAATTGTAAATTTTGTTCATTTCTACTCGAGTTGGACTTATGTAGTCAAAGTGGAACTTTTGCAACTATTTTACAAATGTGTAATTTGTATTGAGAGTCTCAGGAGGGAAAGCTAAGAGCGCATGTTACTGGTGCAATAGGGTTTCAGAGTACTCAACAAAAAACAAACAAACTAAGCAAAGTATGTACTCTCATACGGTGCTTTAAAGTACTGGCACTTCTGATTTTTTCTCTTTTGAGTACCAGAACTTCTCCTTGGCCAGGGAGGGTACCAGTATTCTGGGGATAGTAGCCAGGCTCATGTTACATATGTGTAACAGCGTAAGACAGGCGCTGCTCTGCTCTGACAAGACTGACTGCCAGAAGCTCTGTGACTCTCTGCACTGACAGATGACCCCAGATCATCCCAGAACCGATTAGTTCCTGCTCGAAACAGCATTTAATGAGATTGGTTTGTGAACCTAACTTCTCTCGCTCTTCTGCTGCGCCACCTGGGGATCGAAGTGATTATTACAGCACGAAACCGCGAGGTGAAATGGTCATCCTGCGGTGCATCTTGTCATTGGCAAACACACCAAATACTAGTCAGGAGCACCTACAGAATGTTTGCTAGTGAAACAAAACAATATCTCAAAGAAATGTCTGGTCAGCCCTCCTTTCAGGGGCGGAAAGTAGGCTCCTGCAGTCATGGGCTTCTAACCCTCCAGGGGCCCACAGCCCTTCAAATGGGGGCCTATTCAACCGTAGGTCAATAAATGTCTGTGAGATTCGGGGGCCCCTCATCACTTTCTGCAGGAGCCCCCCATCATTGTGCGCTACACCACAGCCTCATTTTAATTCGTTTTGGGCAGGCAGTGCTTCCCACAAAATACCAAGCCAGCGCTACACACAAAATATCTTTATTTCTCCTCGTTGTTTCCTCCTCTTTTTACGTGTGCTGCTGCAGCACATATAGAAAGAGGAAAAATACACAGAGGATTGCTTTTGTGTAGGAAGGTGTTCTTTCCTGCACATAAGCAATCCTTTCTACAAAGCAGGCACGGTGCAAGGGTGCCTGCATTGGCTTTAGGCATCATTTGTGCGCCAGCGCAGGCGGAGAGCATGAATGCACCGTATAACGTTAACTACTACGCATACTTGCCCTCTCCCTTCACGCCGTGCTGCAAGGTTACTTGCTGCGTTGCGCGAATATTTAATAAACATGCACCATCATTTGAATGTGTGACGCATATGGGAAATGCTGACATTGACGTGATAGGTATCTGTAGCCAGGCCAAGTGTGAAGGGGATGACACTGATCATGAGACAGCATCGGCTGCTCATCCGTACACATAATGAATAGGGCATGCATGATGGAAATATCGATATGAGCGCTAGGAAGTAACACACAGGAGATGCATAGTGCTACATAAACCTGCTACAAAAATAAATGAATAGATGCAACCTTTGATTAACTACACAGTTTATAACGTACCTATCTACTCTCACAATCCACTAACCAAAATAGCCTTTTAAGAAAACAATGTAGCTACTTGCTGTGTTAAAAAAAAAACCAACAGGCGCTAAATTAACACAGCTATGCAAGTCAGCCGAGGTGGGGTGGATTTGATGGGATAGCGGTTAAATGCAAAAATGCTCCATTTACATGCCAATAACCTGTTTGTTGCTCACTGAAGGCTGTTTGTTAGAGTATATTTAATTATAAGATTGCACAATTTTGCTCTTCGGTCTCATGGTCCGACTTCAGTCATCACATCCTTGAACACAAAGCCTACAAGATCTCTTTTCTCTGAAGTAAATTTACATTTGTGAGTGTGCTGCTTTTCATCTGCGCCAATATGTGTGTCTAAAAACGTGGTATTGAATGTGTGTACATAGAAGAATTTTATAATAAATGCCCCGACTGTAGTAGTGGCAGATGTGTGTTTCAGGTCTGAGAGCAGTCTGTATGCAAGATCACCTTAATTCAAGGGTTCAATGTAGTGGCTAGGGTTCAAACGACATACTCTTGGCCCAAAAAGACAAATAACTGACCGCTGGCTTGTCCTCATAAGGTGGGAGTGGGTTATGTAATCTAAACTTACATACAGTGTCCTTGGAAAAGCTGGGATGTTACCACACCACGAATTCTGCATCTACGACTTGTAATCTTCTCCCATATGGTATTTCCGTGCTAGTGTCAGCAAAGTAATACACACAATATTGATGTCCGCATCAACGTGCACCGATGCACACTGGAAATGTCTTGATTTCATTGGTAGCTTGAACCCTAAGCCTGCCCCAAGGCCCCACTCATAGTACAGGGCTCAATACAATTTGATGAGTATGTGCGCTTATTTTTTACCATTTAAAGCACTGCTCATATAAATGATTTGTGGACATCGATTCCATTTACTACGTGCGAAATAAAACAATGGACCTGTGTAGACTTTGGAAAAGTGGTAAACTACGAGAACTATGGGATTCAAGTAATCAGGAACTCTGAAGGACTACGCCCAGGTAATAAAAACTTTGCACACACGTAGAATCTCAATTGCCCTTCTGAGATTGATAGAATGAGTACTATTGAGTTGGAATAATGTTAATGCCTGGTATATTTTGTTTGATAAATACAACAGGACAATCCCAAGCAGAGTGCAGAAATGTAATACCTGTTTAGTGCATCAAATTGCAAGACTGTATCTGTCAGCATCGTATACATAGAGCTTCAGGGATCTAAAACATGATATATTACCTCCAGCAAGTTGAGTGGATTGCATGGCCCATTGCAGAGATCTGTTGTCTGTAACATGCAGGTTGTGGATTTGATTCTTAGCAGATTACACTCGGCCTTCGAAGAAAAGAGTACCATTACCTGATGACAGCACGTACAATTTAAGGGGACCCGTTGGTAACCCAGGAGGTGATTTGTGTTTGCTAACCCAGCTGATATGCCACAGGACTGAGGGAGGCTGCCTGGGGTTGCTGTGTTAGTCTCATCCCCACCCCCACTCTGCCTAAATAATATACACGTGACTGCAGGCCGAAGGATGAAGTACACTGTAGGCTGGAGACCTGGTGTGAGATGTTGCACAAACAGAATAACTCATTAGTTAAACCTTTTTAGAAGTCTGTGTTACTGGGGCTCACATTCATCCTGCTCACTGTGGCTGCCGGCTGTCTTCAGAGGAGACACCCCATTCAGCTCCCTTGAACACTGCAGAGGGAGACAGTAATGCATTCTTGAGGTTTTAGTAACGTGTATGGCCTGGGAAGCAATAGTTTGGCAGGCTATTGAGTTTGTTTTTGCCCCCGATTCCAAGTTTCCCACAATGCAAAAGGAATAACATGCAGAATTGCTCAACCATGTTTTCCGTACAGTGCCCCCCTTAACACACTTTCTACCCTGAAATTTCCTCCAGGCTGTGCATGGGGGAAATTGCACAGGCACCGATATCTTCGGCACCTGATTTTACATTAAACAACCTGCTTGGAGTGAATCTGTACGTCTTCTAAAAATGATTAGATTGCCATATATGGAACCTTTTGTATGTAATGGCGAATCTTCCACCCTGCCTTTAGAGGTTGTGTGTTCTCCGATGTAACTCTTGGTGTGTAGAACACCCTCCCGCCTTTGCCTAGGTTCTTAGGCAGAGCCCAGAGTAGTTTCATTTTAAACTTTAAACATTCTTCAGAGTTACCTTGGATCAGTTGGGGCCCATTTAAAAAAGAAATTCCTGAATCTGCTCTCACAGATTTTCACCTAGTGCAAGTGTAGATGTGTCACTTTCTGGAATTCACAAACATTTCCAGGAATATGTATGGAAAGCCTTGCCAGGTGCAGGCTTTCACCCAAGTTTCTCAGAAGGTATGTGACGTTTCCAGCAGGATTATATCCCTGTTGTTTAGAGTTCTCCATACCAGAGAACTCTGCACAGGAGAAACGTGATTCCCTGTGCGAGCGCACGTTTTTTTTTAAATGTGTATATTCCTTTTGGAAAATATTTTTCCTAGTGGAGAAACCCCCTCTCTTGAAACCCCACTAAATCTTTAGACCCTGGACTAGGAGTTACGTTGGCTGGAGAAAATCTCTGACCCTTCCAAAGATAGAAAGAGAGAAGTTGAAAAGCCATGTTTATGGACATTCACTAAGTTCTAAGGGTAATTAAGCCTTGAAACACCCAATTCTTTCCTCTTGAGTGGGATACACTGGTGCAGAGAAGACTGCACTTGTGATGGATGTCTCTACACATGTAAATAGACTTACGCCTGCCAGAAATCCCTTTGTGAGTTGCAGGTACCGGGTGTTTGTAGGGTGAATTCAGTCGTAAACATATAGTTATGACCAAATACCCTTTTGTGAAAAGGCCCCTTAGCGTCTGAGGTTTAGTATTGCTTATTGTAAAGTGTAAAATGTTTCCTGTGTGTGAGAGTGGGATGAGAGGAGGATTACTGCCGAACATTGTTAAGAAGCAATCGATTTCTATCCATTTAGTGTATTCATACATGTTGAGTAAAAATAAATCAACATTAGAGTGTTCAAAGTGACTTTTTAAGGCACACAGAACTGGGACACACTTAATCGCTGACTTTCAGACAAGGAAGCCGAAATCATTTTTTTTTCATACCCAAGTGGCAGGCTGGATTTTGCATAAATATGTGTATGATTTTTAAAATATGAAGGGAGCGCTTAGGTTCATTTAAAAGAGTGTTAAGAAGCCATCTCTCCCTAAAAAATGTGGAGCACTGCAAGAGGTGTCTCTTAGCTAAAAAAGAGGTTAAAAAATACTCCTTTCTCTTGCAGTGTTCCCCCAGCCTCTTCTAATGCAGCCACTGTACACAGATGGCTGTCTAGGCTCCTCCCTTTGATTTTGGTGAGAGGGCGGTCTAATCAGTCAAAAAAAAGTAGAAAAACATTTTTGTGGTCTCTTTACAGACTGCTCTAGCAGTCTGCAGACCGTATTTTATACAATACTCAGAGTCAGTCTGGCACATGAGTAGGTGGCTTTCTTGTCAATCTCAGTTCCCTTCTTTTTGTTGTGTTTAACCCTTGCTTTTGACTGGCTATGGAACGTAGCCGTCCTTTGCTGACATTATGAAACAATTTTTTGTTTTTTTCTAAATGTTATTTACTTCTTTAGCACTCCATGGGAGTGCCTGTCTTGTTTTTCAGCATATAGTTTGGGTTCTTTGCTTTTACCTCCTTCCTCCTGTTCTCCCATCTCTTCTTTAGTGCCCTCCATTTATCCTGATGCATGGTGTGTGAGTTTCTGGGCTTATTTTGAAAGAGTTCCATTTGTTATGGAATTATTTGCATGCAGTGTTCTGGTTGTTTAGAGCTTCTTCCTGGCAGTTGTTTTGGGAAATTTTATTCAAGGACAGTTATGGGTATTTTGGGCTTCTTTTAGTAGGTCATTGGCTTGTTTTGGTCGGGTTTTCTTTCAAACTGGGTTATGTTTTTTGGGACTTCTTTGGTAGAGGGAACGTCTGTTTTACCCATCTTACTATTGGGGCTTGTGTCTGTTTTGTGTTTCTGACTCTGATCCTCCAGCTTTGCTAGAGCTGCATCTTGGACTGAAGATTCCATGGTAGGCAGGAGACCAGACTGGTTGGACACTAAGGAGAGGGAGGAGACAGGTAATGATAGGCAAGGGGCCTATCCTGTGCAGACTTAACTTTGTGCAACATGAAGGTACACAGACCGGATTGACGCACTTAGAGTCCTGCTGATTGAGGCTCTGTTTCAAATTGCTGGAAGGTGGGCCATGGGACCGGGACCTGTGGAGAATTATTGGGGGATGACGGAGTATGGCCGAATTATGTATTGTGGGAGGAGGCTGGATCTTGTTGAATTGATGTTCATGACGCTGTCAGTACGGATGGTGGGTGGGTGGGGGCGGGGGACGCCTGGGGGTGTGGATAATTAACTATGACTGCCAGCTGTGTTTATGTTGATTATAAATGCAAATACATTTTTTTTAAAGTTAAGGTACACAGGGATGAAGGTGATGATGCAGTCATGCAAGGGTCAGGCAATAGCAAAGCAGATGGTGTTGCTCCTTCAACATTGACAGGCTAGACCCACTGGCTTTGCCATGCTTACTTTCAACATATCTTTTAGGTAAGAGGCAGCTTTCGCAGCGTTCACTGGACCCAAATGGTTTGCATGATCGAATGCCCCTTGTCACAACTAGCAAATATACAAAATACTCGTGTTCTTCTTTATTAAATACACAACGCCTTTAACCTCTTTTATTCTCCATACATAACTAATTTTCTCGTTCATAATCATCCAAAAACAAAATACATCGAGGTAGTCCACACACAAAAGTTCTGCCTATAAAAATATTGTCCTGTCTCTTAGATTTTTTCATGCTTGTTCCACAACCACATTCACGCAGAGACACATATCTTGGGGCAAAGTATTCAAAGGAACTTCCATGTGCAGGACGGGCCCGAGCACCGCGAGTTGTGTGGGAGGCAAATGCATCCGAGTCCCGCTTCATCCAAAAGGTGGGTGAAATGAATGAGCTGTGGCGCGCACCAGTTTTGGCACGCGCCGGAAGCCGCCGTTACTCCCAATGTGCGTGTCGGTGCAAGACGCTGCACGCGCTGCGGCCGAGAAGAGGCTTCAAGAACCACTGGCAAGAGCGCGCGCTAAACGGATGGAAACCATAGGCTTTCAGATTATTAGACTGATGCAAGACGAAGAGAAATCTCCTGCCTTGGGTGGCCACATTTGTGTTTGTTTTCTTTTCTAATTAGTTACGGAAATTAAAGCGAAGATGCAGCTTCTTTGCACTGCTGCTTACAAACTCGCACAGCAGCAGAGGCCTACACCTCGATACACACCACAGATGTGGCACTCAACTGAAACCTTCAGACAAGTTCCCTTATCTCCTTGTCTATGTCGTTCAACATATTTTGAATGGGTGTGGTAATCAGTGCTTACTGTGGGGCCCACATGCACTCTTTTCTGAAGCCTGAGACTTATTTTTAACCCTCAGACTTTGACCCAGAACAAGAGAAAGAAAGGCAGCAATGGGGGAAATAGTGAGGAAGTGAAAGAGGTAAAAACTGTGACAAAGGGATGAAAAAGAACCTTTAAGACTAAGTTAAAGGGGCAGAGAGAATGTGTTGTTGGATGAGCGCGGTATAAGGTGAAATCAAGACTAGGCAGCGTTGGTATTTGGCAACCTTATCATTTGTCAGCGGCACCGCTGGTCTTCTGTGAAAAACGTGAGCCCTACACTTTTTCTTTTACAAACTAAGCACTGTAAGTAACACGAATGATGAGAAAGTACAGAACTAGGATTGTGGGATCAGAGGAGGAGGGCAGGGATATCATGCATACTTGTGGGCAGTGCAAAAATACACACCCTGTGCATACCGCTCCTAACAGGATTTATTGCAGGGGACGGAGGGAGGGAGGAAGGTCAGCTGCTGTGCAGGCCCATGGTACAACCCTGCCAAGTACCGCGCATCAGGCATTAGGCTAACGCATTTCAGCGTGATGATCCACATCACCACACTGAAATGCAATGTCACGCCTTCTAGCGCCTCTTCCTCAGCTGTCAAGCTGGGAGCGCTGCTATAATGAAACACCGTACAAGCCGAGTGGCGGCGCGCGCTGCTCCCGGCAGGCTTGGGGGCTCTCTGGCTCAGCCGCTGCTGAACTGCACAGTGGTGCATGCTGCCTTGCTCCAATGTAACTCACCTGACTCCGTGCAGGGATTTCACTGATGTCAGGAGGAGTGGTGGAGTCACTGTGCCCTGGGCCAATGGACGGCACCGAATTGAGTTGTGCACATAATGTATAGGCGGGTCCGGCTCCTGCCTCCTGCGGTGCGAGAGGGCGGACGCCTCACAGTGCCTTCATTGGCTGCACGGACTGTTGTGCAATAGGTAATTATTGGAGCTCAGCTTGCGCTTGCACTGCCTTACAGTATGTGGTTCTGCAACAATCTGACCCCACCTGCCTCCTTGTGAACTTGCTGGGCAATGACAGACAGTCATGGCAATTGTGGCAGAGCTCGCATGTCCATGGCTGCCGCAACCGGTCCCAACCGCACCAGCGCCATGGCCAGCGTGTGTGCAGCTGGTGGTCATCAGTGCTGGGCAGAATTATGAAGCGGGAGACAGAGTCTTGCGGCTACAATTGGCCCTCCAGTTGCCGAGCACCAATCCTATAGCAACAGCCTGCCTTACCTGCCCCCAGCACCACAATCCACGGTGTGTGGAGGGCAGACTGCAGACAGGATATTAAGCCTCAGATCTGTCCTCCTGCCTCCAGTCACGTGCAGGCTCTTTATAGTCTAATGCAGTGCCAGTTTTTAAAGGATGTGCCAGTTTGCCTTGCCTTCAAATGCCACAAATCACCCTCCAAGCATCGGCCACTGCAGTGTTACAGTGACTTCACCCTAGCCTAGCACTAGACAGCAGCCTGCAGCGTAGCATGGCCCTCAAGGGCAGCACACACAAACTATGCATGCCGGTACGCCCCCAGCACGTGCTATCCCAGTTCCAAGACGTTCTCTACTGACTCAGCCTCAGCCTTCCCTGTCAGTCATTTCTGGTTGGCACAGGTGAGCCCAACAGCAATGGGGGCAGTGTCAGAGCGTGGGGCAAAGACATGATTAAAAAGGACATTATTCTGCATGTATTTTAGTTAGTCTTTCACCCTTAGGTATCTAAAGCACTCACCTAAAACGAAAAATAAATGCAAGTTCAAGTAATCACTGGGAAATACTCTCTAACATTGTGAAACCTCAGTTGGTTAATTCAGTCTTTCTACAGATGTATGTCTGTGTTTAAGGAGAGAGAATCTGAATTAAATCCTGATTGGTGGAGTAGGGCATAGTGACTTGTCTAGTTATAGTGCTACGACGTCACCTTCTGCTTCTGAGAAAGCACTTTATGCAAGTCACTGATTATAGTGCACACAGTAGTATATAAGGGTCACTCAAAGTGTCAAAGATTTGGCTGTAGAATGTCACTCCTAAGTACACTGAAATCATTGAAATGCCACACGTAAGCATACAGAAAATTTGGCAGCTATGGAGAGAGACATGATAGGGTAGATGGAGTAACCGAGAACCCAGGGAGGTCTGGAGGTCCTGGGGGGCAGTGACGTGAGGCAGTTAGAAGCACAGCGCCTCGCACATTCACACCTAAATGCCCTTCTACTCAGACACTTTGCAGCAGTTTTAAGATCTTCTTAGAGTTACTCGCTGATCAAATGGGTGTAATTTCTGATATTTTTTATGTTTCCCTCATCTTCATTGCTTTATTTTGCTCACATGAAAGTGTCACTCATAGTCATTGAAATGTCACTCATAATTGCACTTAAATTATGAAAATGTGACACGTAGCAATCTGAAACCGTGGCAGCTATGATGGTGGTCGAGCTGCTGAGTGGAACTGCCAGACCAGTGGCATAACGAACCTTGAAGGGGCCCCCCTGCAGGGTACGTGAAGGGGCCCCCTCCGGGCTAAATCTAGAGCCCCCCAGCAGAAGTGCGGTGCTGACGGGGCCCCCTTGAGGGTGAGGGCCCCCCCGCACCGTGGGGGCTGCAGGGGCCTGTGTTACGCCCCTGTGCCAGACAGCATGAGATGCAAAGGGCCCTAAAGCAAGCAAGAAACATTTCCCTAAGCCCACACCCCTGGTAGAACTGTAAAATACATTTATATTTGTGGTGCATGTGGTTCTTGGTTTAGGGCGAACAAAGAAAAACCAAAAGGTGGTGATGGACGGAGCGTTGACAATACAAACACTCACCCCCAGTCACCTGATCTGGGTTTAATCCATCACCGTTCTTTAGCTCACTCCGCCACCCCAGTTCAGACATGGCCATATGCAAATCAGTCTGACCCTGTGCCTCATGGGAACAGTCCAGCCCGAACTGCCAAGCCATGTCTTTCCTGGACCGTAATCAAGCTTCCCAGGACTGGTTTCTGGCATTACAGCCGTCTTCAGCCGGGCTTGCTTGACTCCAGTGGCAAAGTGAGCAAGGGACTCACGTCTGAGCATACCCTGCCAACTTAGGGCGAACAAAGAAAAACCAAAAGGTGGTGATGGACGGAGCATTGACAATACAAACGCTCACCCCCAGTCAAGTGATCTGGGTTTAATCCATCACCGTTCTTTAGCTCACTCCGCCACCCCAGTTCAGACATGGCCATATGCAAATCAGTCTGACCCTGTGCCTCATGGGAACAGTCCAGCCCGAACTGCCAAGCCATGTCTTCCCTGGACCGTAATCAAGCTTCCCAGGACCGGTTTCTGGCATTACAGCCGTCTTCAGCCGGGCTTGCTTTACTCCAGTGGCAAAGTGAGCAAGGGACTCACGTCTGAGCATACCCTGCCAACTTAGAGCGAACAAAGAAAAACCAAAAGGTGGTGATGGACGGAGCGTTGACAATACAAACACTCACCCCCAGTCAACTGATCTGGGTTTAATCCATCACCGTTCTTTAGCTCACTCCGCCACCCCAGTTCAGACATGGCCATATGCAAATCAGTCTGACCCTGTGCCTCATGGGAACAGTCCAGCCCGAACTGCCAAGCCATGTCTTCCCTGGACCGTAATCAAGCTTCCCAGGACCGGTTTCTGGTATTACAGCCGTCTTCAGCCGGGCTTGCTTGACTCCAGTGGCAAAGTGAGCAAGGGACTCACGTCTGAGCATACCCTGCTGCACTATTGCAGGCTAACTACCAATGTTTTCATTGCAGAAATGGATAGCTGACATGTTAAATACCCACAAATGCAGGTTCAAATAAATGACATAAAAACAAGGGCAGGCGTTATTTTACATTTATTCTGGAATTCAAATTTTGGCCATTCATCATTTAACTAAATATTTATGTTGGAATCTCTTATTTTTCCCAAAAAAATCTCTTTCCAGTAAAAATGATGTCAGAGGAGCCCTTTCGTATTTATTTAGTGTTTGCTAGGAGATTATAATTCCTTCGATAAACAGGAGTTCAGGGCCCATTGGATGTCAGAGCCCCTGTGTGCTCTTTTCATTCCTATCTATAACTTATGTGAGCGTGTGAACAAGTGATCCTAGGGTTTTGAGAGCACTGCTATTTGATGGTTTGGTTATGAGTCACAGCCCTACTGTCCTCGAAATTCTGCCTCTATCTTTTAACCAGTTTTCTAACTCATCCTAATGCATAGTGTCAATCTGATTTTGGTGTCGAAGGTAAAAAAAAAAAAGATACACCATTTATCGGAATTGATTATGTTGGAAGGAGGTGAACTATGGTAGTAGTTCCTCTTGATTGCCTACAAAGGGGAGACTTCCATTCATCTGGAGGGAGAGATGGAGACTGGGACAGACTCTCCCTCACTGGTTCAGAAATAGTCATAGTTTACATGTCTGAAAACCAGGCCATGTTTGGGACGCTTGAAGAAAAGTTCCATCAGACAGATCTAGATCAGACTTGTGTGTCATGAAAGTGTGGTAAAAATTTAAAAAAAGTTGTATTTACGTATTTTTTTAGGTCATTTATAGCTTGCTGAAATAGCTGCGATTAGAAGCTTAAGAATGTTTTAAAAAGCATCAATATTACACATTACTGGCTTGGTGGTGGGGCACAGCTATCATTAGAACAGCAGACTTTGTGGCTTCAGGGGGGCATGGCTGTGAGGATTCCAGTGGATCCCAGTGGATCCCAGTGAATCCCAATTATGTCTGTATTTTATTACCCAACACTGGGGCACGGAAACCAATTTTCCTTACTTACATTAGGGTCCATGGTATCCTTAACCAAGTCACCACTCAATTGTAACACTATAGGATATATTTGAGTACAGTGAGAATATATTTACATTCAGCAAACTGAAGGTGACAAATATGTGTTATTATTTCTATATCCTTTTTGATCACACAAAATGGCAACCGTTCATGGAGAGAAGCCGCGGTTCGATCAAATCGTATATGAATGGACTCGAGCGCTTATGCGAGCCCTACCCTCTGGTTATCTGATCCAACACCTGGACAGAGGACGGAAGGCGGGTGGAGGGATCGCTATTCTTTATAGGGAACACCTAACCTGTCGCCTGATTGACAGTGCCATCCCAGATTGTGAGAACACACAATTCTCCATTACACTATCTTCAGAACTGTCACTCTCTGGTCTTCTAATTTACTGTCCACCTGGCCCAATAGGTCAATTTGTAGAAGGGCTAATTGAAACCACTCTGGAGCTAGCCAGTACGGTCTCTAACTTTATAGTGTTAGGAGACCTGAATCTCCATTTTAACAATCCTCTGGATACCATTGCTATGGAATTAACGAAAGATTTAGCTGCCTGCGAACTACATTTGATTGTCCGGCATCCTACCCACTCCAAAGGGAATCTCTTAGACCCTATATTTTCCAACGTTGCAGAATTAACCACAGCTGAACCATACCCTATTCCTTGGTCAGATCACATGGTTATCCCTTTTTTATGGAAAATAAATAGATCCAGCCCCATTAAACCCTCCCATAAAGCCTTAGGTAGGAGCTGGACGACATTAGAGTCTAATGATTGGATAGAAGCATTAAAGCAGAACGAACTGCTGGCCAATCAGAACATCGTTAAGGCGAACACAGATTTCAACCAATGGATTGAGCAATCATTGGATAGTGTGCTCCCAAAAAAATGTATTACAAATAATAAAGGTACTAATAAACAGCCCTGGTTCAATTCAGACCTAAGGTCCCTCAAACAGGAATGCAAACGGGAGGAAAGGCAGTGGCGAAAACATTTTGACGAGGAGAAGAAAAATAAATATAGATCCACCATAAAGCAATATAAATCTGCCCTCAATATAGCTAAGTATATCTTTTATGCTGAAAAAATTGAGAAATCTGCTAATGCCCCTAGAGAGATGTTCAAGATAGTAAAAGCTCTGGTAAAAGCCCCAGATCCGCCATCATCTGAACTATCTCCTGAGGAATCTGATGTTCGTTTCAATAAACTAGCAAATTTTTTTGCCACAAAAATCCAAAATATCATTTTCTCTCTTCCTCCCCTTCCGGTGGTGGAACTAAACCCCTCCCAGATAGGTGATATTGATTCCATCTCACCTTGTCTCTCATCTTTCTTTCCACTCAGTGCCGAATCTTTGCCCCCTCTGTTCAACTCTATAAAAAGCGGCTCTCCACTTGTCCCTGCTCCCATGACCATTTTGAAACTGGCTCTACCCCATGTCAGTAAGCACATAACTAACCTAGTTAACACTTCACTGGAATCTGGTATAGTACCACAAGACTGGAAGTTAGCCACGGTAAAAGCCCTGTTGAAAAAACCGAATCTTAATCCTGATGATTTTTCCAACTATCGCCCCATCTCCCTTCTTCCCGGCATCAGTAAGCTTACCGAAAAATGGGTGAATAAACAACTAGCATCTTATTTGGAGACCTATGATTTGCTGCACCCCTCTCAAACAGGATTCCGGAAGGGGCAGGGAACCGAAACAGCTCTGTTGAGGGTGGTTGAGGTCTCCAGGAGGATTTTGGACGCAGGTGGCAGCGCGGCCATTATCCTCCTGGTCCTCAGTGCCGCCTTCGACACGGTCAACCACCGTGTCCTTCTTGCTCGCCTGGAGAGGATCGGAGTCACAGGCAAGGCCCTTAAGTGGCTCGGATCTTTTCTCAGCGACAGAGCTTTCAAGGTTTTCTCAGAAACCAGCTGCTCCCTCTCAGTGCCATTACAGTGTGGGGTACCACAGGGTTCTTCCCTTAGCCCCACACTGTTCAATGTGTACATGGCACCCTTAGCAGAGGTAGTAGCCCCCTTTGGTATCCAGTTGGTAAGCTATGCTGATGATACTCAGCTAGTGGTCTCCCTAAATCAGGTGGAACCCCTTCCGTTTAATCTTTGCAGCTGCCTGGAGGCGGTTGCGAAGTGGATGGACGCGTCCCACCTGAAATTAAATGGAGGGAAAACCGAACTGATGTTACTTGGGAAAAAAGCCACTTTTAATAATTCAACCTTGTGGTCCCACCCCAAAGTCCGAGATAAAAAGCCTCGGCTTCTGGCTTGATATGGAACTGTCTTTTAAAACCCAGGCAAGAAAGACAGTGGCTACCTGTTTTGGCCTACTGAAGACAATTCGAAAAATCCTTCCCCAGCTACCCGAAGCCGCCAAAAAAACCATAGTCCAGTCTCTAATTCTATCAAGGCTAGACTATGGAAATGCGCTTTATCTAGGAGCCCCCACTTCAGTCACTCGACAACTCCAGATTGCCCAGAATTCCGCAGCAAGGCTACTTACTGGTACTAGCCGCCGTACATCAGCGGCACCTTCGTTAAGGACCCTGCATTGGCTTCCAATACAGGAACGGGTCCATTTCAAGACCCTTTGTGTGGTCCATAAAACTCTTTATGGGAAGGGCCCTCCCATTCTAAATGATATGGTCAGACCATATAAACCATCTAGGGATCTTCGCTCAAACCAGCAAAACCTTCTAATAATCCCCAGGACCAACAGGGCCCGAACAGGGGGCCGTCTCTTTTCGCGAAATGCGGCTAAGTTGTGGAATGCTCTTCCCTTACCACTCCGTCAAGAGTCCAACCTGCTCGCATTTCGCAAAAAGTTAAAAACAGCACTGTTCCCTAAGATTTAGATAAGTAGGTCCTTTGTACTTCAGGCTCCTTTTCCCTTTCTCTTCTGTTCAAATATCAAGCGCTGGGATGCTTCAGAGTAGCCATGCGCTATAGAAAAACCTTTACAATTACAATTACAATGCTTACCAATGTAAAGTTTTGATATTTGATTTAATGAAAATTTATAATGACAGAATAATCCTGATTCAGACGTGTGACAATGCTGCTGGTTTCCAAGTCTGGTAATGATTTTTGACGTTTTGTAAGTGTCCTCTGATGTTAAAAAAATGAACCCTCTTTGAGACTATTGAACATGATGTGGTGTTAGAATTAAATTGGAGATACACTTTTATAAGGGCAAGTATGTTCTGTTGTGGCATACTTCATACCCATAGTAGTACCTTGCTGGAATTGATAAGGGATTTAGGTTCTAAGATAGGACTAATTGACCTACAAGAACTTCCAGTCTGCTGTCTGCATTGGCTGCACACTCTGGATATTGATCCACACCGTTGATAGAGTTAGCTCACTAGAATTAATGTAGGCAAGTACCGGCTTGCAGAATGTGGGAATACGCTCAAGAGGTGAGCAAGCTACATCTGGCTGGAAACAGAATTTATTCTGTATATATGAACCTATAAAGAGAATCAGGGTTCCTTCTGTTTTAAGTTTTCTTTAAATTGAGCTTTGGAAGAGCCTTTATGTTTCTGGCTGGGAGCTCTTTCTTTCAAGACATAAAAGGTGCCAAATTATATTCATAAAGTCAGACGTGTGGTTTAGTTTTACATGTCCTAGTAGTGAATAACTCCTAAAGTAATTTTTCACTGTTGTAAGGATTATCTCCCCCATAGACTAGCACTGTGGATTTTAGATCATACTTTTAGAAAGTTGGCATGCTCCTGTCCAAAGTTTCTGAGGCCTTTCTGGGAGTTTTCAGTTGCCTGGGCGTTATTGGTTCCCCCATGAAGAATGTGTATTGGGCCCAAACAGTGAACAATCCAACCTGGGTGTAGCTGGGGGAGGGTCTTCCTGTCAGGATGACTGGGGAGGAGCTGTACCCTGCTCTGGGTACATTTGAAAGGACTTTGCCCACAGTACACATAAAGAAACCTAACACCCGACCTAACCTTGAATCTGTCCCCTAGGCAGTTTAGAGCCAAGAACAGGGAATTGGGAAGAACTGACCAAAACCAGTTTTGGGGTTAGGCCAGGGAAATTCTCCACACAAAGGCTGTCTCAAAGTATAACCAGCATTGGCAAAGCCAATAGGTTTTTCCTGCGCAAGAGCTATTGGCTTTGGCAATGTCTTTTAGCCATGTTGCACAGCAGTGTGGAGTGGAGTAGCAAATCGTAGAGCAAATCAAATCGTAGAGTAGAGTGGAGTGGATTGGAGTGGTATAGAGTGGCGTAGAGTTGCCTCGAGTGGTGTAGAGTAGAGTGGAGTGGCGTGGAGTGGCATAGAGTGGAGTGGTGTACAGTGGAGTTGAGTAGAGTGGAGTAAGGTAGAGTGATGTAGAATGCAGTGGCGTAGAGTGGAAAGGCATAGAGTAGAGTAGAGGGGCAAATACTGGGGTGGGATAGACTAGAGTTGGTGAGTGGCATGATGTAGAGTGGCGTGGAGTGGTGAAGAATAGAGTGGCTTAGAATGGGAGTAGAGTAGAGTGGCTTGGAGTGGCATAGAGTGAAGTGGGTTAGAATAGAGTGGCATTGTGTTAAATAAGAGGAGTAGAATGGCACTAACTAGAGCTGTGTAGAGTGAAGTGAAGTGGTGTATAGTACAATAGCATAGAGTGGAATGGCATAGAGTAGAACGGCATGGCACAGAGTAGAGGTAATTGGCGTAGATGAATGTGTTCTGGGATAGAGTGCTTTAGCATAGAGTAGAATAGTGCAAACCAGAGTGCAGTGGCATGGCAGAGTAGAGTAGAATGGGGTATGGTGCACAGGGGTAGAGTGGAGTTGAGTGGTGCAGAGTAGAGTGGCATAAAGTACAGTAGCATAAAGTAGTGGTGTAGAGTACAGTGACCTAGATTAGAGTGGTGCAAATTAGAGTAGAGTGGGGTAGAGTGCTGTGGGGTAGTGTGCAGTGGCATTGAATGCAGTGTCTTAAAGTAGAGTAGTGCAGAGCTGAGTAGAATGGTGTAGAATGGTGTAGAGTGCAGTGGCATTGTTTAGAGGGTGTAGAGTACAGTGGCATAGAGTGCAGCGGGACAGAGTAGGAAGCAGTTGTGTAGAATGCAATGGCGTACAGTGGGGCAGAGTAAAATACAGTGGGGATAAGTACAGTGGTATAGAGTGGTGCAAGCAGAGTCCATGGTGTAGAGTGCAGTGGTGCAAAGTACAGTACAGTGGTGTAGAGTGGTGCAGAGTAGAGCGTAGTGACGTAGAGTGATGCAGAGTAGCATGCAGTGGCATAAAGTAGAGTGATGTGGTATTGAGAGGAGTGGTGTAGAGTGCAGTGGCATAGAGTGGATTAGCGTACAGTGGTGTAGACTGGAGTGGGGTAGACTACAGTGGCGTAGATTGGAGTGGCGTGGCATAGAGTGGTGTGGAGTGGCAAAAAGTGGAGTAGAGTGGAGTGGAGTAGAATGGCCTAGATTAGAGTAGTGTAGAGTAGAGTGGTGCAGAGTGCAGTGGCATAGAGTAGAGTAGTGTAGGGTGCAGTGAAGTAGAGTGGCTTGAAGTAGCGTAGAGTAGAGTACCATAGAGTGAAGTGAGGTAGAGTGGCATTTGGTGGAGTGCAGTGACATAGACTGCAGAGGCCTAGAGTAGAGTGGTGTGGCATAAAGTGCAGTGGCATAGAGTTGAGTGGTACAGAGTAGAGTGTCATAGAGTGCAGTTGCGTGGCGTGGTGCAGAGTAGAGTGCAGTGGCATAGAGTGGTACAGAAAAGAGCAGAGTTGGGAGTTAGTGTACAGTAGTGTAGCTGTGTTGAGTAGGGTGGCGTTGAGTGCAGTGGCGTAAAGTAGAGTGTATTGGCATACAGTACAGGGTAGGGTGTGGGAAGGGAAAGAAGCAATATGGAAGGGTGACTGCTGTCCAGGTGAAACCTAAAAATAGGACCTTCAGAACCACTCTTCAGAAAAAAACACTCCTGTACCTGTGGAAGATCAGAAGGATTACCCTGTACCAGAATGACTGCCTTGCTGTCTGAAGATGGAGAATTGGACTTGCTTGCCTTGATCCTTGCGTTGAAAATGGCAGTGTATATGCACATAAGCGGCGTTCATTTGTGTTCACTGTACCCCTTGTTGTAAGCAGAACGGATATCGCTAAACACTGACTGTGTTATCCCGCCAGCATAGACCCATGCACACACGTACACGACAGCCATTTTAGGCACCATGGCCTCTCTGCCCGTTTGTTCCCGGCACCCCTCCCCGCGCGCACTGCTCATGCATCGGCCATAAGACCCTCTCCCTCTGCGTGACCCTGCCCTAGAAGTAACACTCCTGCTTGACCCACACCCCCCATTTCCTCCCAAGAACACCCTTCCCCTCAGCTGACGACCCCCCCCAGCTGCACTTGGCCTTTCAACCCGGTCCCAAGTCCTAAGACCAAGCCTCGTGGATGTACCCCCCCCTTTTTTTTCCTGCCCAGCATAACAAAACCGTGATACACCAGCCGAAGTGCCCGATCTTATCGCCTGTCCAACCTTTGATCTGTTCATCCCCTCCTGCCCTCGTGTCCTGTAGGAATATCCGGCTGAGAGATCACAATCTCTTGTTACATTCAGGAGGGGAGAATGACATCTGAGCGACTGGTATGGGAATAGGCCTGAAGCTGGGATTCCAAGCATGCTTCTTCCTACTTCAAAGCGTCTTTATTGCAATAAGGAATGTTTTGTGCATCATAAACATGTGTATAAAAGACGAAGCCTCAGAGAAACTTGTTAGAGCACCTCCTGAAGACACTATGCGAGTGTCCGAAATGACAGGCTCTCCTCATGAGAAATAAAACTCTGTTCTTGTTTTCCTGCTTCCAACGCCCATGTCTTTATATTTGGTAATTGTTCAAGATGGGAACTAAGAGGCGTCCTGCGCCAGCAGCCTGGGCATCAGGTGCGAGATGGGCTGACTTTTCCACAATTGGCGCCCAACGCGGGGGCCATCAGCGACATAAGGTCCGGTAAGAGAGGTCCAGACGATGGGGTGAACATCTAAACGATTGGAGTATACCTGCCTTGAGAGGGCCCTCGACCGGCTGCCGATTGAATGAACTTCACCGATTCCGAACGGACCTCTCTCAAGTGACCTACTGTCCTGACTGGAATCCCACAGGAATGCTGCGGTAAAAACATGGAGAAAGAGAACGATTGGGCGCTGGAAAAGGGAAGGCGAAGAATTGCCCACACGGTCCGGTCCGGGTAAGGTTAAGTAGGACGTCTTTACGTCCGATTGGTAGGATGGCTTTATCCATCTGATTGATTGATTGATTGTACTTGAAGTATTGGTTCTCTTTGAGACATTTTCTATTTGCAAACAGCGATGAATAGGAACGTTCCCCTCTCTTTGCAAATAGTTAAGGATAGGTAATGCAGACGTTTGTCCCCCATTGTAATCCGTCATGCCTATCTTTCTCCCCACTGATTGTTTGTTATCGATTTTTATCGATTATTGCTCTTTGAGATATTCCCTGTCTACAAACAGGGAAGAATAGAAATATTCTGCCCCCTTTGCAGCTAGTGAAGGATAGGTAATGCAGATTTTTGTCCCCGTTGTAACCCGTCATGCCTGTTTTTCTCCCCACTGATTGATTGATTGTCTGGACATTTATTGTTCAAGGAATAGTTCTTTTGAGGTATTCTCTGTTTGCAAATAACGTGGAATAGAAATATTCTGTCTAATCTTTGCAAGTAGTGAAGGGTAGGTAATGTGGACCTTTGTCCCCCGTTGTAATCTCTCGTGCCTATCTACTCCCCACTGATTGGTAAACTAGTTCCACCCGGACCATTTATTAGAGGTAGGTCATCTGGCTCGACCGGAGGGCACCCCTAATAAAAAGGACATATGCAACAATAACGAAGTAATCACCGTATCCTGTTAACAGAAACTTTAGCATGAAACATGCTAGGAAAAAAAGGGAAGAAAGAAATAAGAAAGCAAAATCAGTAGGCCACTGATGAGTTTTTGATTTCGCAACAAATAGGAAAACGTTAGAAATAGCTCACGATAAAACACATGATTTCGCTAGAAACAAGAAATGTTAGAAATAAGCCCGTAATAGGAAACATGAAAATGGTGAGAGAAGCCAAGCTTGACATCGCAACGGCCACGAGGCAACCAGGCTTCGCCACCCCTCACTGCTCCAAACATGTCTGTCCCACCGCCTGCCACGCCCCAATAACGGTAACATGAGATAGATACAAATCAGCAGATACCTACCCCCTTTCTGGAAACTCCCGAAGTGCTACAGGTTCGCGGCTACGCCCATCCGGAAGACGAGATCTTCGGCACGTGTAGGGCGGGTCCTGCTGCCAGCCGTCGGCCGGAGGTCGTCGCATAAGGTGGGCCAGAAGAGGAGCCGAGGCCGACGGGATCCGGGCGTCCCCTCTTCTTTCTTCAATAATGGCTGCGACAACACGGGGGGGATGTCTTGCTCATGCCACCGACCCCCCCCCCTCGCATCTCCTGGTCCAGCCACGGCTTGGTATGAGCTCCCCGTTCGGCCCTGAAGCGGCGCCTTGCAGGCCACCGGGGGGGGGGGATGTCTTGCCTATGCCTCCGACCCCCCCCCTCTCATCGCCTGGTCCGGCCATCATGAATATTAGCGCCGAGAAAAACGGCGTGGGGTGCGCTGGGAGGGAGAGGCGGCGCGAACGAGCCTCTCCCACCTCCCCAGGTGGAGGCCCCCAGCGGCACCCCCAACGCTCCACTCACCCGACGAGGGTTCGTCCACTCGTAAAATGGCGGTCGACCCTGCAGGAGCGGGCCCGGCGTGAAGAGATGGCCCGGTTGCTTGTTGATTAAGAAATGAGTCCCACAATCAGAAGTGTTCTCCTCGACTTTGAAGATTCTATAAGAGCCACGGGGGCCCCCGACCCCCGCAGACACCCCCGATGGGGAATGACTGCCATGATTGCCCGCGGAACGATGAAAATGTAGCCGCGAGACGTCGGCGCTCCCATGCTGGCGCCAGCCTCAGTTTGAATGACTAAAATCCTGCAGACTACAGTTCGGATCAGTTCCGGTGAAAACCCAGTATGACCCGGTAGAAAAAAAATTGTTGCCTCCCTCCCCCTTTTTGACTGATGGTTCATACCGCCGATCCTTTCTGTTGCCCTTTAACGGAACTTTTGGACTGCCGAAAGAGGCTCTAGGCCAACCACGAGTTGGTGGAGATTTTGACTATGCCTAGATCTGCCTGGCTGCTCCCAAAATGGCGCTGGTACAAATGAAACTTTCAACTCCTTGTTGTACCCCGATTGCTCAGCCTTGGTGTCATGAAATATGTATGCAGTTTTTAAACACAATGAATTGATATGGGATGGGTACTGATTATGTGTTCGGACAATGAATTGAAGTGAGATGGGTACTGCTTGAACATTCGGACAATGAATTGTTGTTAAGTTTTGGCGCATCATGATTATTGAAAGTTCGAATTTCAACACCTATGATACTCGCTCACACTGAAGTTTCGATATGATTTTATTGCACTTGTCGCACTTTTTATTATAAAATCAACGACCACCGACTCCATTAGGTTTTCCACTAATAAGTATCCCCACATGTACAGTTCTGGCCGGCCCACGGGGTTGTAGGCCCGTATTTATGCACCGACATTTTTATTAAAGATTTTTGGAAAAAGCAAACGTAGTTGTCACGCGTAAATTGGTAAGTTTCGAATAAATGACCACTATTTCCGATATAACTAGATTACAGGTGAAATGGCTCAGCTCGACTAGTTAAGGGTTAAAAAGTATAGTACGCAGAAATATTGCAAATATGAATGGTCCAGGTTTTTGTTGTATGTGTTTTTGCATTTTTGTACAAGCCTAAAGCAACTGCTAAAGATCCTGGTATTTAGCCTATACTTTATATGCTACCTGTATCAGGAAAGTTGTTTTAAAATGCCCCTAAGTCGCCCCGAAGGAGTGCCACCTGACCCCCCCCTGCGCACGATCCGTAATACCACACTTGGGCGACCTATGCTATCCACAGGCTTCCGATAATCATCTCTCCCACACTAAATGGTCCACCTGGGCTTAAACGCCAAGTTGGCAGGGACTGCGTCCAGTGGAGATAGCCCGAGTATGTAGTAAGTAAAAGCCTTTTCGAGTTTATGCGCGCTGATGTGTTTTTAAAATGCTGCCCCCGCCCCCCTTCTTTTTCCCTCTTTCTGCAGGTCACATCGGAACGTCGATTAAAGTACGAAAAGGAAAATGGTGATCTAGCGGACAAAGAGATGGGAAAAAGGGGTTCGATTATGGTACCTACACACGACGAGCGAACAATGGCTATTTCTCTCCCTGAACTTAGCGCTTGGGAGGACAGCCTGAAGCGGAAACTACAAAGTATGACTTCGCTTGGCACCCCGAATAATACAACCAAGAATGACGTGCACTAATGAAAAAAATTCCTACATTTAACTAAATAGGGAAAGTTTAAGGAATATTCCGAGGTGAGGTTTACCCAAGTACCCTCCGCTTGGAGGACTAGGAATGTTGCCAGTGTTTAAAATCTACTACCTCCTTTTCGCACCCTCATAGACATGAAACTCAAAGCTGCCCCATTGTTCTCGCAACTGACACCCACTGTTGCCTCAGCCTGGAAACACATTAGCCCGACCAGGTTAGTTCTTGACCAATTGCCAAAGGCATATAAGTGTATGCAACCAAAGCCACCAGTGAAGGCAGCCGACGATAAAAGAGAAGAAAAAGGTAAAAAGAGCTTAGGATGCTAAGGATGCGCAGCATACAGGAAGAGATCATTTTGGCCAATAACTGTTCTATGTTTTGTCTTGGATTTTTGTAAATAATACATGTACTGTCTCCCCCGCCTGAGTTTGTGTGCACGTAAGGTATGGATCTACGTCGTCCCTCTGCCTGTGTTTCCGTATTACTTGACCCCTGCTGTTCTGTGTTGTGTGCGCACTGAATGGCCCATTATTGTACACGTTTCTCTCTCTCTCTCTCTCTCTCTCTCTCTCTCTCTCTTTCTCTCTCTCCATGTCATACGTGTACCGAGTGGTTCGTTTAGAGTGCGGACGACTCTCTCTCTCTGAGGGTCCCCCTGTTCCCTCCTCCCTTGTGTGGTAACGTTGTGCCTCACCGGCACAAACCTAATTGGGTCTCTTCGAACAGAAAGGTGTTCGGCAAAATTGACAGGAACTAAAACGATTGTAACTTGCCATATTACTACCTCTCCTTTCTGCAAAACGATAGAACCCGAGTTGGTAATGAAAGAAAGGACAGTTAAGACGACTGATGTCCCCTAATCTGGCCTTTTATAGGGGGACTATAACGTCAATGGTTGTCTGTTTTTCAGTTCGTTAGAAATACAATCCCCAATGCCCAGATTGCCTCACCCCTCTGCACTTAAGTGCGGATGTCCAAAGCGTCCTCGCTTCCCTCGATTGACCCCAGCTCCCTGTCCAAAGCGTCCTCGCTTCTCCTGATTGACCCCAGCTCCATATCAGCTATCCCCGAAGCGTAATTGATGACCTTGATTAACCGTCGCTCCCCAAGAAAAGCATGTTTAACCTCTGCCCCCCTCTCATGATGATAACCCCCTGCTTGCAAGAGTTTGCCGACCCCGAAGGGAAATGTAAGATTGTCAGTACTTGGGTTAAAAAGAAAAAGGGCGAGTCTCTACCTAAGGACTCGATTTCGAGTTTGATAGAATACACTGTCAATGGGAGTCCGATTTCTCTCCACGTACGTCACGAATGAACGCCAAATAGGCTCACGAATTCAGTGGAAATGCTCTCCTACATACTCCATAAGTGATGACTTCTGACTGTGACTGATGAACATATCCCCCACCTACTTAGGATTGGGGACGGAATTGAGATGTATAAATGTCTTCTCCTGCCAGTTTTTCTAAAACTTGTTTTGTACCCATTCAAAGATACAATCACCGGAGGAGAGGAGCTGGATGTGACGCACAGCCTGGCCACAGATCATGAAGCACGTGTGACCGCAACCAAAGGTGGAGTCGCAGAGCAACGAGACGTGGGACGAGGCACCACTCTCAAACTCGGCAGATAAAGGAATGAAGGGCTGCCTTGAAGCCCTCGATTTGCTGACCCACTCGTGCCTGAAGTCCCCGTCCCTTTTGAGCCCGACTGATGGGCCTGCCTGCTCGTCGTCCTTTGCTCCTTTGGTCTCTTGGTGTGTTCAAAGATCTGATCCCACTCCGCCCTCTCTTCCCTCGATTATTCAACAACATCACCCTTTTCGCATAACTTTTGACTCAGAAAAGAAGAGCAGCATTTAGATAGAATAAGGTTTTGCCACGGAAGAAGACACGCAGGTGCCCAGCATGAGGCACCCCTAAGAAGATCAGTTAGGAAACAGGACTGTGATCTAACAGCAGAGGACTGATCGCACCCTGCAACGCGTAAGGATGAATCCGAGCTGGACCTATAGCTCCACCGCCGGTGCTCAACAGCGCCAACGAAAGAAGACGGACTACCAGAGCCTACCAGTGATGGCTCGCTGTTAAAAAGACACTGTGACGAAGACCCCCCTATTCCTGAACTTTCTACCCACCCCTTGACTAATTGCTTGTATCGAACTGAATTCCTCCCTCAACCATTTTTGTATTGCTTTCAAAAATGTTTCATCGGTCACTCATGTATTTAGTTTTCCAAAAGTCTCTTATAGCACTGACAAGACCCAAAGGTATCAGAGCACTTTTTACTGTATTTTGATGTCACCGGAGAGAAAGTCAGAACCTGATTCTATAATGTGTCGGAACCTTTTTCTTGATTGACCCCAACTAAGTATTATGCCGATCTCTAGACTTGTATGAATAACCCAACAAATGTAAAATCATATGTACCGCATTCTGCCAATCGTATCGACTGTATAGAAATGAACTAGCTTATGTAAAAAAGCGGCGACTGTTGAAAATGGCAATGTATATGCACATAAGCGGCGTTCATTTGTGTTCATTGTACCCCTTGTTGTAAGCAGAACGGATATCGCTAAACACTGACTGTGTTATCCCGCCAGCATAGACCCATGCACACACGTACACGACAGCCATTTTAGGCACCATGGCCTCTCTGCCCGTTTGTTCCCGGCACCCCTCCCCGCGCGCACTGCTCATGCATCGGCCATAAGACCCTCTCCCTCTGCGTGACCCTGCCCTAGAAGTAACACTCCTGCTTGACCCACACCCCCCATTTCCTCCCAAGAACACCCTTCCCCTCAGCTGACGACCCCCCCCCAGCTGCACTTGGCCTTTCGACCCGGTCCCAAGTCCTAAGACCAAGCCTCGTGGATGTACCCCCCCTTTTTTTTCCTGCCCAGCATAACAAAACCGTGATACACCAGCCGAAGTGCCCGATCTTATCGCCTGCCCAACCTTTGATCTGTTCATCCCCTCCTGCCCTCGTGTCCTGTAGGAATGTCCGGCTGAGAGATCACAATCTCTTGTTACATTCAGGAGGGGAGAATGACATCTGAGCGACTGGTATGGGAATAGGCCTGACGCTGGGATTCCAAGCATGCTTCTTCCTACTTCAAAGCGTCTTTATTGCAATAAGGAATGTTTTGTGCATCATAAACATGTGTATAAAAGACGAAGCCTCATAGAAACTTGTTAGAGCACCTCCTGAAGACACTATGCGAGTGTCCGAAATGACAGGCTCTCCTCATGAGAAATAAAACTCTGTTCTTGTTTTCCTGCTTCCAGCACCCGTCTCTTTATTTGGTAATTGTTCAAGATGGGAACTAAGAGGCTTCCTGCGCCAGCAGCCTGGGCATCAGGTGCGAGATGGGCTGACTATTCCACACTTGGCTACCCTGAGTTACTCCAAGGGTCTGTTGGCTGACCTTGTGTGCAAGCTACAGGGAGAGAACATGCTTCCTGAACCCGACTGCTGGCCTCTGCAGCGAGTCCTGATCCTCAAGAGGAACCTCTTTGGTCCTGGATCTTTGGTTGCCATTATTGAGAGCTATTACACAAGAAAAAGGTGGAAATCCATAAGTTTAAGCTCTTTGTTACCATGAACCTTTTTCACCATAACTCTGCCGCCCGCAACAACTAGCAACACAATGCTTCAGTGAGACCTGCTCTTCTAGCAATAGCGATCATTGGTGGAGACCAGCAATGCGAGGCCTGAACTTCATGCTACAGCATCGGCAGCCCACCATAACTGCCAATGCAAAACTCTAGAGACGACTGGCTTGTCATGCTGCAGCAACAATCATCCGTGACGCTAAACATGCTCTTCATACTAGAAGCCTCCTCCTCACAGCCCCGTCCAGTGCAGACGGAACTCTTGTTGCCGACCTTGAGAAGATAAGTCTTGATCGGTGCCAACCTGGTCCCTTTATCTGACACGCGCTTCTTCGCGGCTGGCTAGAACTTGTGATGTTTCCCCGGTCCGTGAGTTTCACTTTGTGCTTTTTTATGCTATTTTCACAAAAAACTTTACAATTCCTTATCTCCTGTTATACTGGTTGTAGTTTTGTAGTTCTGGTATCATGATTTGTCGTTCTGGTATCATTTTATTTACTAAAATTTACTTTATCGTTCTAAATTGGCTTGGGAATTTTTTCTTGTGTTGTGTTTTCACTTTATTACTGCTTGTGTGAACTTAAATACTTTACAATTTGCCCCAAAGTTGAGCCTGACTGCTTTTGTGTAAAACAATCAGAGTGTAAAGCACATGTTAATTTAGTGATTTTGTGGTACACCCTGACATGGATTGTGGTTGTTGATTGAGTGGGACTTCCCCCCCACTAAATCAATAACCCAATTTCTTATACTTATGTTACAGTAAATACAAAACTATGTTTTCATTCCCTGCTTTGAGAGGAGAGAGCTCCACATATACTTTGTTTGTTACAATGGAGATAATTGCCTTGCAGATGAAAGATATTCTAACTAAATATTGTTGCAAAAATGTATATTTGTATTTGCGTTAGTTACAAAAAGGTTTATTTAAAAAAACATAAGGTAATAAAACAGGATTAAATTGTACATCTACTATTTAATAAATGATATTCATAATGTATGTTTAGATATGAATAAACAGTTTTAAACGGGCATTGTTAAAAATTATTGTTAAATAACAAACATCACATGCTATGTGACAAATAATGCACTGTGGTTCTAATAAATTGTATATTTAGTTTTGATTTGATAAAATATTAAGTTTGTAGTGTTTTTTTGAACACTTAAACGAAATTAATAAATTACAATAAATATTAGGTCAAACGTTTGGGCAGTCGGGCCTTCCTACCTGGCTCATGTGATGTTTATACTGAATGGTATTGTAGCCCTCATTTAAGTCAAACTTTCTCTCATGTCTCCTCCTGCAAACTGTGGTATATTGAGTCTCTCTGCCCTGCTGATCTTTTTTTGCGGCGTTGCTCTCACAGCTTGCATCAGCCTTCCCTACTCTATAAGGATAAGCATACACTATCTCTTCAAAGTGATGTCTACACTATCCTACTGGAGATGTCTGTGTGTGGGAATCTTGGACCACGAACTTGATATATGTTTAGGTTTTTTATATACCGTACTGACAGCAGCAGTTAGCCTACTTCTGATCTCTTCCTGTTTTAGCAGTTTAAAGAACTAAGGGGCTGATTTTGATGGCGGTGAACCTGCCACCGGCAGCCTGCTGGTGGCGGGTTTACTGCCATTGTGTGGCCATTTTCAGTCCGCCTGATTGTGCTGTCGGGCGGAAAGCCCGACTACCATGGGTTTTACAGTGGCAATCGTTCCGACTGCCTCTCATCCTTAAAATGGTGGCGGTGCCTAGCCTGATTAGGATGCAGTATCCCCACCAGCCTTTCCATGGTGGTCGGTTCAATCGCCATGGAAAGGCTGACGTAGAAGGATTTTGGGGGCCCGTAGCGGGCCCCACTTGCCCATGGGCACCTTGAACTTCCTCTTGGAGGCACCTATGGTGCCCCCTAGATTTCCCTGCACAGTGACGTAGTAAGGGAGGGGCGGGGCAGTCCCCCCGGGCAGCAAAAGTTTTGGGGCCGGCGGCCTCCCACTGCTATTACCTGCAGTTTCGGCGAGGCAAAAGAATCAGAGATCTTGCCAACACTCCCCCCGCTCTTCACTCCAGGCTGCACTGGGCAGCAAAATTATGGACCGCCCCGGCCAAGGGCTAGCTACGCCACTGTCCCTGCACCATGTGGCAGGCACCGCATAGTTCCCACCATTTAGTGCAGGGAAATGTAAAAAAATTTAAAATTCACTGGAAGAAAAACAAAAGGTTAAAGTGATGTTAAAGTTAGGTGAAAATGTAATGTTTTGAACTCTAAAAACCACAGAAATGTACCTAATATATTTAACTGAAGTAGCTATAAATTGCACACTCACTATGCACTGGTCATGACTTCACATATTACACTACTCATGACATCTTCTATGACATCATTGATAACAATCAATGCAACATCTAAAATTACGTTTGATGACAACACTGTCCATGGCAGGGACACGAGTTATAGTTACTGATACATTTTTGCCTCACTATACGTCACTTTAATCATAGGTTCTTTTTTGTGAAAAAAACAATTATATATTTATTAATTTATTTAGTGACAATAGGGTTAGCTTTGGTTATAACATAATAACATATGTTTACAAAAATGTACAAATTCACTAAAAAAACACAGTTAAAATAGAGTTATGGTTGCAAACCACAACCAAAAAAATCACTGACATTTGTAAGTTATGGTTAGGACGGCATCTCACAACTCACACAACAGACACACAATCCCTAACTTGCACACCAGATGCAATGCTCTTGACATCACCCTTGATGCAATAACAAAGGTAAATAATCTTACAGTTGAGATTATATTTCACATTACACTTAACACTATGAAAGGCACGACTGTGAATGCTCTATTGACCATTGGTTTGAGTATGTATTGGTATTTAATCATTTTGTGCTTTTACCTGGTAATACCTTTTGGGATAAATATTATGATGTATTTGACCTCATTCCTCTATATGGTCACAGAACTCCTCTATGACTTGCAATATCCTTATAAAGTACCACAGTGTAGTGTCTCTTCAAATACGCCCCAAGTCTGGATACTGATTTACTCCTTTATTATAACCTAATGCTGTGTGTTGATCCACATCTAGTAACAGCTCCAACTCCTTATCCACCCGTGTTCAGAATCCTATTATGTCACACCTTGTGACTCTTCCAATCATACCATATACTGCATTTATATCTAAAACCCCAGTTCCAACTCTACACTTACTGGGTACTTATCCCATCTATCTACATACCTATCATATTCCCTGTTAGTCTCGAAATATCTCGCCTGCTCCTTAAATATTGCCATCACTCTGCTTTTCTCCTTCTAACTCTCTCCCTATCTCTGTCTTTCAAGATCTCACCATCTCTGCCTTTCACTCCTTCCTTTTGTATCTTTTTTCTCCCTACATGACTATAGTCCGTTCCTTACCTCTACCTTACTACCTGTCTCTCTGTCCATTTTCTCCTTCATTTCCTATATCGATGTATCTCTTGGACTGTTTGTTTCTATTACGCGTTTCAGTCTAGGCTGTACTCAATGGCCCAGAAACTGGTGAGCAAAGTAAAACAATAGCATGTTAAATTTGAATACCCTATTACCACATATAATGGCACTTAATATATTAAAATTAGAAGAATGAAAAAGTGAGTTTGCAATGCCAGGATTCAAAAGCATGACCTCTTGGTGACAGAAATTCTCCAAAGAAACTGCTTACCTTGCTGACTTGTCTTGGCAGCTTATCAGCAAATCTAGAGTGAATGCAAGAGAAACACAGGTCCGTCCTCATGCCATCCCTGGTAAGGGAATAGCAAGCATCACAGTTATTATTTATTCACTATAAGTCTAAATAAATGTGGCCTCCAAGCTGCTAAGAGCTAGGAGAAAGGTGAGGGTAAGCAGATCACTTTTGGTCCCCAGTGTCTGTACTCTGTACAAAGGCAGGACTGCTTAGAAAGCTCATGTCGCCATATGTCCCTCGACAGACAAAGTGAAGAGATACATGGCCTATAGTTATATAGGGATACATCTTTGACAGATACAAATGCATTTATATCTTGAATTCTTACAGGCACATACTCTACTCAGATTCACAAAACCTTCATACAAATGACATATGTAAACATTTGTCACTTGGTCCTGTGAACCGCATCTAACTGTAAATATATAAATATATATAAAAGGGCACATTGTTAGATCCCCAATGATATGGGTATATTGAAGTATTTAGAGGTATATACTCATCTTGGATAGATGCAAATGCCTCATTAATGGAATGAGACTAAGTCTAACCCATCTTACACTCATGGAGATAGATGGGTTTTCACACCCTAATGAAGCCATAAGGTAAAAGGGCCGGAAACTCGGAAAAACAAAACTTTTAGTTTAATTATTGAAGAGCCTTGGCAAGACAAGCAGAAACCTGTGCCGGGTTTGTAATGCCGAAAGCACCACCATACTAGGTTTAGAGGGGTACGGCTTATATGCAGCCAGAAGGGGGTAAATAGATTACAAATGTTTTCCTGCAGGGATAGACACTGTTGTGGACAAACAGATACGTTCCTAGATAACCATCATATATGTGCACAAGTATCAAGAACACAAATGTACTTTGACAGATACAGTTACAAGTTGATGGAGAAGGAGAGACAAATACATTGCTTATGTCGGCAACATGGCCTGATTTGTGAAACAATTCCTGCTGCACATTAAAGTTACAAACTTTGCTTGTGGATAGTTGTGAACAACTGAAACCCAATAACAAGGATTAAACGCTTGCAATAAGTTAAAATCTCACTGTACCAACGTATTTACCTCATATTAAGATACAATTTCAGTTATAGTAAAAGTTAGCTTTTAGTTGCAGAAAGAGACACAGACGTCATCATAGACAGATACTGTACTGTACTGATTCATAGAGATCCATATAAAGAAAACAGACACATATGTAGATGCCTGTCTACAGAGACACATATTCAAGCAAAGAGATTCAGATAGAAAAAAAAGTCATATGGTAGGTACTACTATGTTATAGAATGCAAACATATGTCATCACGTCAGACCACAGCAGCATTATTACGCATATGCACGTAGGATGCATACTCATCTTACTGTTTTTTTTCTTTTTAGTTTTTTGACAAAGCTGTTCAGGGTCGGCAAATAAGCATTATTTTATTATGCTGGGTTTTATTGCTATTAAGTTACAGAAAGATAAGCGCGATCAACCTGTAACTGTAGAGAGCAACTATGATTTATAGATGAAGGTTAAATATTTAATGTGTGCTTAAACACTGATGTATGTTAAATAAACAAGTACGTGAATAATTCATTCTTGGATGTCCTACAAGCTTTTCTCTAGGAATCCTCCATACACTTGGGTAACAAGTTTGACTTTGGAGCGGTGTACCCCGATTAGCTCATTTCTGCTGTGCTGCATTTTCTGTCACTGATCAACCCAGGTGCTTTTAGGACTGGAGATGCTCAGCGCCTTTCAGAATAAACCACACATCTGGTATCACGTTGATAAAAAGGAAACGCCTCATCAACGTACTCTATAGCATTAGTCAAACTAAAGTAATTGTAAACATCTACCTTTATAAATCTGCTAGCTCCAGTTGGAACCTTTACTTTTACAGCGAGTTGGTAGAATAGGTTAGAAAATCCCTTACTTCTTCACTGATATGTACTGGGCATCCTTACTTCTGTATTGTAGACTTTTGTGCCAATTTAGGGTAAATCCACAGGGTGGAAAACGAACACAGCTGGACATCCAAAAACAGTTCTTCACAATTCGTTCAGGAGTCACGCCATATTAAAATCACCGTGTGAGGAAATATTGCTTCACTAAAGGAGCATGTCAGGTGAAAAAAAATTCACAGATGGACTTGTAGAAAAGCCAACACGCTTGCTTTAGATCACTGCCCGCTTGTGTAAGAGAGAGCTTTTTTCTGCTGACATCCATTTTGGTCCATAACAAGATGGCTAGTTCGGGGGACAGGGTCCCTACTATCTTCCAGCCATATTTAGCTGGACTCTTGAGAAGTGTTTTTCCCAGTAAATGTCTCTTTATACGATGGTGCAAATGCATGCTGTTATTTTTTATTTCAATGTGTTTTATGTCTGCCAGTGTGCATATTAGAAATTATAAATACATATTTTTCTTTTCATTTGAACGTGAAAGTGTCACTCATGATTGGAACACATTTGTTTAATAAAAAATGTAATGCTCATGGCTACTATGTACTATGTAATCAAATAAAGCATGCATCAGTGGCATTCATTTTATTTTGCTCACATTATGAACAATGATCACTTTAAGGAAATTATAATTCAATTTCAGTTAGGTAAGAGTATAACGTTTCAGTGCAAATTACATTTGTGTAATTCATTTGCTTTTGATTCAGTAATATGTCTAATTAATTAGCAAGAACACCAAACAAGTTTCGGTGGCCTTCTTCGTTCACGTTCTTCTAGAAGTGGTTGCCAACCAAAGGGCCAATGGAAATTTGGAGTGAATTGTTTAAAGTGACTGGTATTGCGTGAATAAGATTTGCGTAAGAGAAGGGAGAATGAGAGAGCGGTAGAGAAAAGAAGGACGGAATCCATAAAGTCATGCACCATTATGTAAGATAGAAACAGCAAGAGAGAGCATAAAATAATGCTTGGAGTGGTTCCATTTCGTCCTTTTCTCCCTTTCTCAGCTCAGTTCTTTTCTCTTGTCATGAAATATTCTCCTCAACTGAGGAGATGAAAAGGATGCTCTGGGTACAAAGTGTATTTATAGATGTTTCCATGAAAGAGCGGCAGTGGAATATAATTCAGAGAAGATGGGTTCCTAAAAGTAGGATTTTATTCCACAGTTAAATGTATTGCAATGTTAAAAGTGCTTCTTTACAATCTGAAAGCATTGGTTCAGAACACGCTTTTGCCACCTCATGAAAGTGATGGCTTCATGAACATTGTGTGAATTCGACATTCATTCAATAGGATTTTATACGCAGTACTTTCTATGAAAAGGCCATTATCTCAAAGAGATAAAGGGTCACAAGCATCATTGTAAAGTGCGGTCGCAAAGGGGCAGATTCATTTGGAACAGCAATTTTTGCATTTGGGATGCATCATCCCAAATATAAAATTCGTTTTTTAAGTAATCGCTAAAATTGTGATTACTTAAATTGCGATTGCATTTAGGGAATCGCAAATTGCGATTCTCTAAATGCAGTGCAACAACCAAAAGAAATTGCAATTTCGCAATTAAGAAACGCAAATTACCATCAATTTAAAGTTGATAGTAATTTGCAAGAACTTTGAAAAATGCACAAAAGTGCATTTTTCAAAGTTCTATGTTGCACACATACATGTCCTTGGGTCATGTGTGTGTGCAACATGTGTTAAAATTGCAATTTCAGGGGTGCATCAGGGTGTCCTTTTGGCAGCCTTGCACCCTTGAAATTGCATGCGCAATTTGCAAGTACCGATTTGGTACTCGCAAATTGCGCATGCACTTCCCATTGATTAATGAATGGGAAGCAATTCCTTATTTGTGAATTGCAATTTGTGAGTCGCAAATAAGGAATGTGTAGGAATTGCAATTTGTTTTGCGATTCCTACATTCATAAGCATTTGTGATTCCTAAATTGCGATTTCTTAAAAATCGCAATTTAGGAAACGCAAATGCACAGTTTGATGCATGTGGTCCATAGTGTTCTCCAGATGAGCTGTATCACGCTTTAGTTTGGAATGATATAATACGTTATTTGCAATACAATACAATCCACTTAATGTACTTATTCATGGGAATGCGACAACCAAGATAGTTGTGGTTAATAAACCTGCTGAGGTTAGGGAATTTTCTTTAGTAAATAAACCTGCTGAGGTTAGGGAATTTTCTTTAGTTAAGATTACTACCCAGCATCCTTGTTAGGGCACTAATTAAGATAGTTGCCTATGAGTGAGAGATAAGTATTAATGAAAAGCCCTCTGGTCATGGCATGGCTCAGCTCAACACTCTAACGTGGTCTACCTCTGACTTTCCAAACAACATTCTAACAGGATGCACAACTATGCAGCCAAATTGTTTGTGAACCCCATGAAACGTGACCTCAAAAAAGTAGGTCTTGAGAGCACTCCACAGGCTCCCAAAGGATTCCAAGAAGTTGAAAACTCTCTGCCATATCCACATGGCCTACAGGAGCAGGGATCCAGGGTACATAGATATTTGCATTCTATTATTTCAGCCAGAAACCCCTGGTTTCACCAACTCACTTTCAAGTGCCGAAATAGACTGAGACATTTGGCTGGAAATCCAAGGCCCAAGACATTGCATGCTATTCTGTTGGAACCTGATGACAGAAGCAAACCACCTACGCTTAAGCAAGTCTCTTGAAAACTCAGTTCTTCACATTGTCCTTTGAATACGGCCCGGATTTTGCAAGGGAAGTGGCCAATATACACCATGAAAAAGTCCATGCGTCTTATCTGATGTGTCTTTTACCATCCCTAGATTGTTCTGCAGAACATTCCTACTGGGAAACCACAGTGTTTTCAAGAGACTAGAATGTAGAGCTCAGCATAACATAAAACTACTAAATAAATAAATAATGTGTATTCCCCTCACACGCACACTGTGAACTTCTTCAAAGTAAAACATAACGGATTTCAACAGAAACTATTTTTCTATTAAAACCAGAGAAATGCTTGGTGATATTAAACTTAGCACATCCAATGTTTCTGTATGCTATTACAGACGCTCACACCTGGCATTCCAAAGATCTCATAACTGACATCACTGTCAATGTCTCGTGGTGTCATGCATGACATCACAAATGTCATTATTAATACCACAGACGATCTCTTATGACTTCATTATTGGCATTTCTGTTTCTTTTCAGAACATAACAAATAGCATTCTCAGTGACATCAGGCACCACATCTCCCACAACAAAAATGATCATGCCACAGTAGCTATTAATAAATCATCACCAGTGAAATTATTGATAACTTCTTCACTGACATGAAAAAGCAAAACATTCTTTTGAAGTTCTCTGTTTATTTCCCTTAGAGAACCCTCATGCTCAACACCTACAAAACTGAAGTGCTGATCTTTGGGAATAAGAGCTCACCCTGGGAGTCCGCCTGGTGGACTGCCGATCTTGGGCCCAGACCCACCTCTTCGACCACGACAGAAACCTAGGCTTCATGCTGGACACTAACCTCACCATGAAGTCCCAGTTCAATGCTGTCACCTCCTCATGTTTCCAAATCCTCCACATGTTATGTAGGATCTTCAAGCTCCCACTGGACACCAGACGTACCATCACGCAGGGCCTAATCACAAGCAGATTGGACTACGGCAATGCACTCTACGCCGGTAATACCAACTCATCTCCTTCACCAACTTCAAACAATCCAAAACACCACCGGCAGACTCGTCCTCGACCTCCTGACCAAACACACACCAGACCACTCCTCTGAGAGATTCACTGGCACTCCATCCAGAAACACTGCCAGTTCTAACCTCTCAAACCCGCATTCTCACTGCACAACACGGGACCAGCATATCTCAGTCACCGGCTGCACTTCCCCCAACCCACCCGACAACTTCACTCTGCATCACTCTCACTTGCACACGCACACCCCACATCAACAGAAGAAGAACGGTAGGTCGATCATGTTCCTACCAAACAGTCAAATTCTGGAAGGACCTCCCCCAACACATCAGGGCCTCCTCCTCACTTCTTGAATTCCACAAGAAGCTAAACACCTGGCTATTCAATTAGTCTTCTAGTGAGTCCATCGAGACTGCCTGTATTCAGGCCCAGCCTCACCACCCAACTACACTCACTTACTCAGCTCCTGGATACCCTGACGTGTGGCAAGCAGTGCTCTGCAAATCCGCCTTACATTACATTTTTATGTTGAGTAGGCGCTAGGTGCTGGGAGAACGTTTTATCACCACATGTATTTCATGTTCCATTTCTAACCCAGTAAGGCAAACGTGCATATATTTTGTTCCCAAAAGAAGCTTTTGGAACACAAGAAAACATAAAAAGACAGAGCAGTTACAAACATATGGTTTAAGTGAAAGAAGAGTACTCATCTTAAGGAAAAGAAAAAACTGCTATGCAAGAGGCAAATAAAAATAACTCTGCAGAGGTTTTATAAAGTCAAAACATTTTGAAGAATCTAACATTATCACACAATTTCTAAAAAGCAGCAGAGAAATTGACACCAGTAATAATGTTGTCGTGGCAGAGGCGGCCTAGTTTCATTGTCTGTGCCAGGTTTTCATTGTTCTCCTTCCAAAGTAATTAGCGGTTCAGTGCCTGCCTACGAGTAACAGAAAGAAACCGGCAGAAGAAGCAACAAGGCATTATTACCACAAGCATGTTTTCTAGTTTCCATGGAGCGCTTATTCACTTGTCTGGCTCTTCAGTCTTCCTCGTGTGCATTAGCCCCAAGGGGTGGAGTGGTTTGATGGAGATATCCTGACAGGTAAAGGTCGCTACAAGGATGGTAAAATCAATGTAAGGATGTATAATTATATTTACCCTAGAGAAGTTGTCCGTTAAATTCAGCTGTGCTAATTTTTTCTGCGCAGTCGAGGATAATATCCTCTTACCTACTACCCCCAGTAAGGCTGGAAAATGCATGCAGCATTTTTCAGTAGATTTAACTTTTGCAATTGTTTTTTTGCACACAAAGGAGAATGTAGTAGATTTTTTTCTCTGCAATTTAAAATTTTCCACACAGCTTCTCACAAAAGTCCAATTTTTCATGCAAATGTCTGAAAAGGGAACATTTTGGAACTTTGTGAAGTTTGTGAAATTTTCCCTAGAACTTTTTTTAAAGTGGCGACAAAATGTCGCACGTTGGAGACTCTGCTTCTGCTATATCGGCTTTCAGAGACACTCGCTAGGATGCAAAATCTCTCAGTCGCCTCACAGGCCAATATGACTCTGCTTCAAAGATAATGTAAGATAACAGAAAAAGGTTACAGCAGTCTTGGTAACTTTATGTAGTCTGGTGCCTCAGCATTATCTCGCAAAACTGGAAAAGCAATTATCTATCTTGTACCCAATGGTTCAGTTCAACGCTGCTAACTTTGCAATCTCTAGCTGCGCCTAACTAGGTACAAGTAGTGCCGTCATTGGGAGTGCTAAGCTAGCACTCCCACAGCTAGAGAGGTTTGTGCCCTGACCCCACAGCCAGGCTCCATGGAGCAATGGAACTAGAACAGATCAGATCTTATGCACTCGACTGTTCTGACAAGTGGGATTTAACATGGGCTCTATGGCAGAATATGGAGTATAAAATATGGTAGAACCAAAATATTGCGAAGGTGCATGCTTATGGGTGTAGCAGTGGGTTACCAAACATGAGAGGTGCCCCCTGCAAAGTACATGGTGGGGGCCCCACACGCTCTGAACCCAGTCAGGAGCTCTGAGGCCAGGGGCCTGCCGCCGTGCACAGTGCCAGGTGGGGCCCCCCCTGGAACTCTGGGCCCCCCGCACCGCCGTGCTGCGGGGCTATTGTAATGCCACTGAAGTATAGATTAACTGTTTTAACTCCATATCTACCTACTTTGAAGTTCTACATATATTGTCAAAGTACAGATATGTGAAGTTAATTATAGTTAACTTATACTTATCCATGCATATTTACCTACACTTGATATTTTGTCCTCATGATATTTTGTACTCAATAATACCTTTAAAATTGTGCATTCATGCAGATCGTTTCTTACATTTCCGTTTTTTTCATTCATTCTAAATTTGGACAAGTTCTAAGTGGACTTACCATCTTTCCTGAGATGCATTGGTCTTAGAGGTGAATATGTGTGCTGTTTTAACAATACAAGTCTTTTGTGAAAAAAATACGGCAAAGAGTTTCATACACAACACCGTTCTTGACAACATTCGTAAATGACGAAGATGACAAAAAAAGAAAACATGGATTGTTTTTGTCTGTAGCAGCAAGTGCCAAAATTTTGATGGGTATGCTCACAGACATTTTTATTTCAGCTTGTCAGTGGCTAAGTGGGTAATTGCCAATGACAGTGAACATCTCAAACTGACTGAAGGCCGTGTGCGGTGAGGGCTTGGCATCCTGCAACCAACCACACGCCGTGCATGGCTGAAGGCCTGAGCGGCGGGGGTGTTGACTGCCCACAGGTGGTTGGACATAGGGCCTGGGGTGCGAGTTATAATTACTTTAGGGCACAAGTTATAGTTACTTGAGAAAACTATAACTGGTGAATTCCATTGATTTTGTTAATTAAATTGTTTTTTCACCTAACTATAACAACCTTTGACCTTCCTTTTTCCCCCAGTATATATATATATATCTACTGAATTTTGATGTATGACTGACATGCATATGAAGCTATTGCCAAGTGTTTCTTGCCATGCAGTAGATTTATGCGCCCTAAGATGTGACCCATGTGACTGTTGCTTCATTTCACTGCAGCATGTCTCTGCTGTCAGGAACACCGCCTTAGTGACTGATATTGCCTGTCAACCAAGTGTCCTCTCTAAGGCTTCATATACCTTTGAAGTGCTTGTGAAAAGGAAGGCATTTTACTAGAATATTAAGACAACTGGCAGTTATGCGCATATGCATCCTCGTAGAGTGCGTTGGCAAAGCAGAAACCCTGAGTGTTGCTGTATTCTTCCATAGGTCTAGAGGGGTTTTTCTCCTTCCCCGCTGAGGATGTTACCCCTGCTGCATGTTATCAGACTGAGTTTTAGGATGATTACTGATTTAGTCTCCATTTATAAAGCTAAGGCTGGAAAAGCCAGACATCCACCCCTGAAGCTTATCTTGTGTGGCTAAAATTTGTAATCTTTATTGTTCGTAAAAAAACGCACAATATGCAAATCCACAAAACTGCTGGGGTCCCATAAAAATAAAATTTAGAAAATGTTAAAGGCAACCAGCAGCAATAGAAATAAAACAACTATTGAAGATACAAAGAACTATTATATATGGTCACCCCTCTGAACCTCAAATAGGATCTAATGTTCTGAGACCGCAAGTAAGGGACTTGGCCCGGATGACTGCCAGGTGTTTAACTACGCTGACGACACACAAATTATTTTACAAATTGACAACACCCCACAAGCCCACACATGTGTGCAAGATACACTGAGATATGTGGTAAACTGGATGACAGCCAATTCACTTAAGGTTAACCCAGACAAAACTGAGGTATTGGTCATTACTACGGACAGCAACCCATGGACCAACCAATTCTGACCACAAGAGCTGGGAGACACTCCGTCTTCAGCCCCGGTGATAAAAAGCCTGGGTATTAAAATAGATGCCAAACTCTCACTGTCCAAACAAGTATCCACTATGTTGGGGACCTATGTGGGCCTACTAAGGCAGTTGAGGAAGTTATCACCCCTCCTCTCATTTTCCACCATGCAGACTACGGTGACCGCTTTGATCATGTAACAACTAGATTATGGTAACTCGCTTTATATTGGGTTACAGGACAAGCTGCTAGGCAGATTTCAGGTTATGATGAATGATGTGGCCAGCCTGATATTCAAGTTTCCCAGATGCACACTGGCCACTACCCTGCTGCAAAAACTTCACTCGCTTCCCGTCAAACAGAGGGCTAGATTCAGGGGCCTTTGTATCGCCCACAAGGCCCTGCAGGGACAGGCCCCAAGATACATCAAAGAGCGCCTGGGGAAATACGTCCCCAGCCGCACTCTAAGGTCCTCCATGGGTGGCCAGCTAACCTGCCCACGGTTTAACTACACGACTAAAGGAGGGCGAGCCTTTTCTGTCCTCATCCCGCATCTGTGGAACAGGCTGCCAGGCCACCTTCAGTCTGAAAAAGCCCTCCTTCTGTTCAGGAAGAAACTGAAGATCCTCCTCTTCATAGAAGCCTGAGCATACCACAGACCAATCAGGGGTTAACATTCACTTGTGGGGACTGTAGCTATTTTTTTCTCAGCGCTTGGAGACCTGCCGGTATTAAGCACTCTACAAATCGTTAACATTAATCAACGCAGGCAATGTGAGTGTAAAGCAAAAGAAAACAAAAAAAATCAAAGAAAAGTCAATACATGAACAGAGACAAATGGAAACATTTATATCCGACATATATCTGACAACTTAAAACAAGTTGTCTAACTATTGGCCACCTTTTCATGCCTTGAATATGTTTCATGATCTTAATGCATGCAAAGTCTGTACATCGCTCCAGACAGGAGCTGAGGGCTACCAGGACCACCCGCAATTATTCATTTAAGAAAACCAGACTAACCATCTCATCCTTTCTGAACATCAACTGGCGCACATAATAAGGATATGGTTTGTCTGACCTATGCGACATGTGCATTAGATACCCAAAAAAGCACTGCCTGCTTTACTTCACAAAGAAGCAGTTGGGTTGTAAACAGTGAGTGGCATAACAGAACTTGAGGGGGCCGCACTTGTAAAATACATTGAGGATGTACCTCCCCCCCCAACCCAGTCAGGAACTCTCAGGCAGTGCTTAATTTGAGCCAGTGGTTTTCAGTGTTCGGCACCGGGACTTAATTGTCATCACAGCGCTTGTGACAGTCTGCCACAAGGTGGCGTCGTCTGGCTAATTTAGAGATGACCGCAGTTGATTAATAATTCAATAGGCATTACAATTACTATTACTTGCCACCCTAATCAATCATATAGCTTTGAGGGCCTAGAATAGTCTGAATTGCCACACTTGTAGGAGTGTGATGGTTAGTAGTTCTGATGTTACGATAATTGCTACTAGCATGGCAGGGGCAATGTGTGGTGCAAGCTGCAGTGGCCTCCTGACAAGAGCCCTGGCACTTATTTCTTTTTACAAACTAAGCATTGCTCTCAGAGCAGGGGCCCGCTGCCCATGCATAGTGCCGGAGGGAGACCCCTGGAACTTGGGGCCTCACGCACCATCGGGCCAATGTCACGCCACTGGTTGTAAAGTACTTTAGATGGAGAAGTCTGTGGGAAGAGTCCACAGTAGCTACACCTGTATGCTAATTATTCCAGCCAAGGAAATCGCTCCATAATCGTTAAAGGATCAGCTGTGTGTTTAATGCCTTTAATACCAAGACCTCTGGCTATACTTCTGTGGAAACAGGACAGACCCAGCTTAAATATATACCACACATCTTTTGATTTTAAAATTATTTTCCCAGTTTATTCACAAATAATCCCAGAAATACTGTAAAGCTACAACAGTGATGTTTTCGTCATTGTTAATTCACTTTGTGGCACCCACAAACTGTAAATCGATGTGTTTATTATTTTCCAGTTGTCTGAGGTTCAAGGGTTGCTTGTATGGAGCACTTTAAAAAATAACGGCGTCTCACGTGACATCAGAGGGATACAGCTTTTCAGGAGGCATCTCAGTTATTGAAGTAGTTCTTGGGAGGGAGGAACTTTGTGTGGCAAAGTGCTTTACCAAAAATCCACGAATGGTGCTGGCCACAAAGGTTAAAGTACAACAGTAGCAGATTCACATTTTACTGATTTATCCTTGTATATTGTTGTTTATTTATGTAAGAATGTGTTATTTCTAGTTATTATTTTAGGAGCCTTTGTTCATCATATTTTTGCTCCTATTAGACAAAGAGAAATAACTGAACCTGCTCACTCCAAGGCTTACTTTGAGATGCAAATGGTTAATGGTATGACATGGAAGGCAAGAACATTGGGGCAAATACTAATAAGGATCAACACTCCTTCTTTAATTTAAGACAAATCCCGCGGACCAAGAATGCATGGCAAAAAGAACTTTACTACACTAGTAAACAAGTTTAGCTTTCAGGAAAATTGTGGTTGGTCCATAATTTGATTGATGAGCAATATATAAAGTCTAGAAATCATTACTGCCTGTACAGCTTGTCAGTGAAACAAACCCAGAAGAAGGGAAACTTATTGAAACCAGATGACACACACAAAAGGTTTGGACCTGCACATTTTATACTACTTAAAAGTGAGTTGTTGAGGGGGTCAAAAGTAGAGCATTACCCTTGGTTCAGCCCATGTGAATGCACAGTGCCCATATTCTACTAGAGGGAGTCAAACATGGAGGAATGCGCCACAACTGTCTGAGCGTGGGAAAGAGGAAGATGGTACAGTGTCACTTGAGGAGCAAGATATACATGTATTGATATGCTTGCAACGTGAATGCATCATTTTAATAGCTTTCACAGTGGATAAGCACCAATGGATGTGGGCATTTCAGTGTATTGTTAGGTTGAGAGCATTCTCTAAATGCAACTATATTTTCAAGGGTTGTTTAGAAAGAGATTCCTTTGCACAGAAACATTTTTGTGGCCGAACAAACAGTGGTAACCATAAATGTGTTAACCTAAAGCTAAATCTATGAATTATCTGCTTGAGGTTATCTGCAAGGATAGGATCAGGAAAATACGGTTATTTCTGAAAATGTAAAACTTTTGTATCTTTATGAAACTACTACCTGTGATTTATACAGTTCTTAATTTGTAAAATACGAAGTGCAGGTGCTCAAATGTTTGTCGGAGGCCACACCCACTTTTCTCCAGTTCCACCCACTCCCTGAAACGGCTCCACCCTCTTACTCACACTCCCATCTCTTGCTCCATCATCTCTCTCTCGGTATATGACCTCACGGCTCAGGCTCACCCAGTGGGCCAGTACTGGGCTCACCACTCTTTACCTGTCTGTCTCTCCCTGCTTTCTACCCTTGTTGGGTAGTCCCTTCCTCAAGCTATCCACCCTCTTATGCAGTTCAGAAACTGCCTGGGCTCTGCACCATTTTGTTTCCAATCCATGTAATTTAAGATCTAGAACATTCATCCAGTGCAGAGAGAAGCATAGACCAAAGGAGGGACATTGACACAAAAGCAGTCAAAAGATTTTAATATTAGATGAGCCGCTTGTCCAGGTCTGACTCAAAAGGTTGAAGTTTGAACTGATTGATCGAAGCTATTTATAAATAATGCTTGCTACACAGCACACATGGACAGGGGCGTTGTTCTATTTGGTTGGATTGGGATCCTTGTTCAGAAGAGAAATAAAACTGCCCTATTGCACTCAATAGCATGGCCCGTGGTATTAGGGAAAAGCTTGTGATAGAGGTTTTCTAGTGTGACCAAAGGCGGTGGCTACCGCATTCCATTTCCCGCGTGTCATACCTTATAGCGGGCAGGGTATCCCAGGACTGCGAGATGAGCCAATTTTTGGGCTGCCTGCACATATATTTAGCCACTCTGAAGCAAGGGAGGATACTTCAAGGGCAGGATCCAGGCAGGGTCGCTTTAATTTCACCCCGGCCGGGCCCTGTCCGCCTGTTGTGATATAAGTGTACACTGTGATTGTTTTTCTAGATCACAAACTTAATTTCGAGGGCAGCACAGCTCCGTACATCAAACCAGAGAGGAATGGCAGGAACATTATTCAAATCATAGAATGCTTAGCACATATCACAAACTGTAATTTTCTGTTTTACTGTACTGAATAAGCTTATGCTTATAAAGGATGCTATTTTATCCATCTCATTAAAAAAAAGCTTCTGTATGGTAGTGTTCACAGCCTATAAAATATACTGCTTTGCAAATTCTAGTACTTCGAATAAATAAATCAGTGATATGCTAATAACTGCATTGCGTCATCTGGCTTTTGTGTTGACAGGAGTATTACCAGAAGTGAGTGACAAACCACACAGTCATAGAAATGACATGGGGTGGACGCCATTATACTAGTCTTTGATGCAAGTACAACTTGAAGGGAGCAGTTAGATTTAGGTACAAAGAGCATGATGAGAGAGCTCCAAATAAGCTGTGCAAAGAGAAAGGTGAGCTTTTGAAGAAACTGTTACCAGAAACATGCCGACTTTTAGCTATACGTTTTTGAGGTGGAATCGTGTCTTAGCTACAAAAAAAATGTTTCTTTATTTTGGCAGAATAAAACAGGCATGAAGCATGTCAGGTTTTTGGGTGGCATCTGTGTGTGCCTACACGGCCATATTACACAAAATGTGGAATTTTATGATTAGAAGATTTCGCATTTAGCAAGTAAATATACTGAATCAGCAGTTCAGAAGACCAGCTTTCTAGGACAGAAAAGAGAAGGTACACAGCAATGAATAATATCCGGAGTCAGACCTGAAACAAGAGCTCAGCTTAGCTACTCATTCAGTGTAAAGACAAGTGGGGCATAAATGCACAGCCCTGGGCCCCCACTAACAGAGTGCTGATTACCAGCCCCTCCACTCATGCTCCTGAAATCTAAAACGTGCAGTGGTGAAGCTCGTGACCCGGCAGCCTCCTCCAGACACCCCCGCTCAACATCTCTAGCCACCCTTCCCAATCTCCAGCGGCTGGAGGGATCTAGCCCCTCTCGGAGCACTATGCTAAAGTCTGCACAGGGAAGGCAGGACATACCCGGGAGGGTAATACCAACCGCAGCTCGGTGGGTTAATGCTCCTTTTGCAGAGAGGAGTGCACTGTTCACTAGTGAGAGCACTAATGTTTGTAGGTTTGTAGTGGCACAAAAAAGACCAAGGAGCGTGTCACAGCGCTTTGTGCAGGAGCAATGGTTTAGGAGCTACAATACTGGTTTGGGTACGTAATGGGGAGCTCGCGCTCAGTATATTATATCAGTAGTGTACGCGTTAGCACCAAAGCAGAGACCTTATAATAACCAAGACCACTGGGAATATGCGGCAAATCATGCAACAGGGTTAGGAAAATGATGTGACATAGTTTACTTATGGTGTACAAGACCATGCGTGCTGAGGCCAGGGGTGGGATTTGATTTAGAAGTTGAAATACTCAGTAATCCTAAACCCACGAGAACACACGTTTTTAAAATTTTACTTACAGCTTCTCTGCTGCCATCCCCAGGCCGAGAGCAGGCATTCAAAGACTGTGAGAGCGAGACACAGACAGATGAGCCCATTTTTTGCCAGCCTCTACAGTTTTAGCCCAGTACTCCCTCTGAAGCAGGGGAGGGACGATACTTCAAAGGCAGACGACGGGCGGGCAGGACTTTAACTTGACCCCGGCCGGGCCCTCATCCATTGTGATATAAGTGTATGGCCGGTGGCTGCTACTACGTCAAATTTTGTGGAGCCGGACACAGCTACCACCACCACGGTGGCCTGACGGCCGTTACGCCACCACGCTCCCAAAAAAAGCAGTGTTGGTTTGGCATGGTGATGACTTAACTTATACAGTACTTAAATTACCTGCTGTACAGTCGTCGTGGTGGGCCAGGTGCCTGCCGGGACACACACTGCACACTCACTGCCTCCCTTTATTGATCGACTGGTTCCGTAACCGTTAGGCGGGACTGGCACTGGTATTGCACAGTAATTGGCAGTGCCTGTGCCTGTGGCTTGCCTTGAACGGATGAGACTCACGGTGGGGTGCATGTGCATGTAGGCTGGGGCGTGCCAGTCTGCAAAAAATCCAAGCACGCTGCGGCACAGCCCCTTCCCCCGCAAAACCAAAATCCAGCCCAATGAATCAGTGCTCCGCCTACCGGCAACACTGAAGTAAGGGCCGCCATCAATCAAGCAACATTTTATGAATATCAATCTCCTACTGCTATGACTTGGCTCAGGCTCAGTATCAGCCGCTGCCGCAAGGCCCGCAACTGACTTGGACTCACTCGGGAGAAGGTCACGAGAAGAGAACTGGACAACACTAGTCTGCGGCAGTGCGGCTGCGCCGACGCCGAGCCTACATACAGTGAGGAGGTAAATTAAATATGTCAATTGAATTCAGTATCATCTTTAATGCAATGTGTGATGTGCAGAGTGTAGACCCAGTCCTGATGAATAAGTGCCGATGCTAAGCACCGGAAAGCACCGGCACAATTAAGCACTGGATTTAGTGAATCCTAAAAAACATTTAATTCTATGCAACTACTAGGCATGTCACTCTAAGCAGTACATAAACTCACTTGTAAGAAATTTACTTAGAGTATTTATGGGGCTTAGTGATTGAAACACACCTTAAGGGTACCCACTGTGAGCTTGCTGTACAGCTTCTGTTGTGGCAGGAGATGATTTCAACCACAAACACACAGATCACCTACAAAATGGACAATGTTCTCAACATTCAAAACCTACTAAGTGGGGAAAAACTGCAGGTAGTGCAATTAAATAGTTGTACCCCATAGCAAGACAGCTTTCACGCCACAGGTCATAATGTGTATATATAGACATCAAAACTTCAGGGAACTATCAAATTAAAAGTGACCACATGGATTATTGTGTCCAATAGAGCTATGGTCTGAGTATCATAATCTGATTAATATCTAACAGGCTTTTTCTTCGACACGTTTACACATGGAAGATCAACAGAATGTTTAGAATGCATTTGAAGAAGACTCCTTTTCTTTAACACACATAGGTCACACTAAGTCATCCCTCAGTGAGTTAATTTTTTCTGCAAATTCTGATTTGTGATGAAGATTTCTAGTTTCCATCTGCTAGGATCATGTCTATCTTATCCCTAGAAGCCAGCGAATCAAAGGTGGCAAAGTTATTTAGTCTTTGTAACATATTTGGTTATTAGTTCAAGTGTGTAGCCACCTCAAATAATAATCACAATCCTTGTCGGAGTGAACCACTAAAGCCACTAAATAAACCTGAGCTGGTAGCTATGGCACAACGCAGACAAGTTTAACTTGGAGGCAATGTTTAAAGTGTTTATGGAGTACTAAAACAGCAATACAGTTGAAATGCAAAACAATAAAAAAATCCCAAAGCTATTTACAAAAATAGATTGCAATTTGATAAACAAAACAACACCAAATGGACAAACCTCCAGTAAGGAGAACTGGAGATATGAGTTTGTAATGTTTTTGTTAGAAACAGGCCCAAGAAGCATAAAGTGCCAAAGATAGTCAATGATCACAGTAGATCAGGACGTAGGGACAGTTTAACACTGAGTATGATGGAGTGTGAGTTGGATACACTAACCAGATTCATCCTGATCAAAACTCAAAATTTTACTTTCTAACTTTAGTCCTTCATGTCCAACTCCAACACAGGAGAACACTTCTAGGCCACCCAGGTCCCTGGGGGAGGCACCTAGAGACTCACAGGGTGGCAGGCATAGTCAAACAGAAGGGTCCAGTTCAGTTCCAGTTGCCTTTGGTCAGCTCGACAGCTGCTAGAGTAGGCCTCTTCTAGCTTGTTCTATCGCTGTAGTCAAAACAGGACCACCACCACACCCACCAAATAGTTCTGCCCGAGTGTACCTACCCTAAGTGTAGTACGAGGTAAGAAGTAGGTGCTGTTTTCTATAGTATGGTAAGCTATAGTTTGTATTGCTAAGTTTGTATGCCAAGAGTCCCTCTAGGTTCTAGTCACCTCCATACCTTAGAATGAGAGAGGTGGGAATCTCTTTCCGGATCTCAATCCCTAACACCCCGCAAAGGGAGTCAGGACACTGGAAGCTGGATTCTCTGCGATCAGGATGACAGTGCATCAGACGGAGACTCAAATTCCTTCTGAACTTGCCGTGGCAAGCCGTATCGAGCTGTGTAGCCGAGCCGTGGTTTGCTATGGTAAGTGAAGGTATATTTATACCTGGAAGGTGCCTAGGAATGCTAGCATTGACATAAAGTCGGGCCGAGGAAGCCGTCATGAATGAGCCCCTAAGAAATAGTTGTTCATGCATAATAAAGGAGTTCTTGGAGAAATCAATAATCCAAGCAGGTGTGATGTGGGATGGACGGTTGTAGGTGACAATGCCTGTATTTGGATAGCATGGCTGATGCCTACATAAGGACTGCCATACTATGCCTAAATAAGGGCAATGTGAGTTGTGCCTATATAATGGCATGATTCGGGAAACCTATATACGGGTATCTAAATCAAAACACAACAATGCATGACCCTGGTACTTTGTGCCTGGTTCGGTACTTGTAGCCCTTAACTTTCTTGTAATGCACTGATTGCTTACTGTTATTGCACACTGGCTCATTGCACATGCCACCTTAAATGCTTTTTACCTGTCTTTATCTAATTCTTATGGTTTTTATTAACTAAACAAAGCTTACTAAAACAATTGTAACTATTGACATAATATGACCACACTTTCAGTTTAAGAGATGCTGATTCTTCCGGTAGTAAGGCTGCCACTAGTAAGGACACACAGTATTTAAGAACACCTGTTTTTTAGGTGGTGATAAGGGCTGTATGTAGTCCATGCTGGTGTATTAGAATATATCTGCCATGGTTAGCTAAGGGAAATTCCTAATTCCTAATGAACAGCAGAAGGGCAGGCTGATAATGAGTATCATGGGCTCCCACACAGAACACAAGTTTTGTTACTTTACATGTCAGCATTCATGTTGTGTGCAAGGGAGACTGGTGTGAATACACATTCATTCATCACAAAGATAGTTTGAATGCTTTATAATTCATTCTGTCAGAATACTCTGCTTCATTTTTGGAGGGCGCGATGCTGTTGCTCTCTGTGGTAGATTTCAGGTTAGCAAACAATTTACATTTTTATACAATGGCTTTTTTTACCGAAACTGTATTGAACTGCAGTAGATTCTGTGTTTGCACCAAATTATGATAATCTCCCTGTGTGATGTAGTGAGAAAAAAACAGCTTGGAGGCCAGATTTGAATAGGTTTACAGCTGATGTCCAAGTCGGGATCTATTACATAAATGATTTCTTTATTATTTGGAGTGCCACTGAATCTGACTAAATACATATCACAACTAAATCAGATTGCTACGCAGATAACTTTTGCAGACAAATTCAGTATAAAAAGAGGTGGAAATCTAATTTGAAAGCTAATAACCTCTAATTCTGTATTATCAGTGGAGAACTGTCATACAGATCACGTTACATACTATACATTATTGAGTTTATGCATGGTAAAGATAATTGTACTGATTGTATACACTTTTTGAAGTACCAAATAAAATGATTTCCAGGTTCATTCAAATTGGCCCACAAACAAAATGATATTAAAATTGTTTTCATGAAGTTATTAAAATACCTTGAAATGAACTTCAAGTAGGCAAGTCTAAGAAATGTAAGATATTGGTTAGTGGTATAGGAAACTTCAGATTCCTTACCCAATTTAACAAAATATTTACAGAAGTTTGAGCCACATTATTAAAATAGAATGGTAACTTATTAGTAGTGGCTAGTGGCTCACTACTCAGCTACCTGTTTATGCAGCTGTAACATCTAGAAGAGTCACTACTCCAAGGGACAAACTAACCACTAGGATTATTTAGTAATATTGACTAGAACGAATTACGGCTAACTTGTAAAGGGTTATCTAAATGTGGAAGATGTGGTAAATGTGGACGATGCTACAAATCAATTATATGATCACACAGCAAGGGATATGAAATAAGGTTTGTAATTAATTGTAAGACATTTTATGTAATTTATATTTTACCATGCCTTTGCAAACTGGTGTATACCGGCAACACTGTCTGCACTGTATGAACGCAGATATTGAAACATATTAGTGCAGTTTGCCATAATGAGAATAGGTGTCCTAGGGTATTATATTTCCAAATAATGCCCAATGGTGAGCCTACATTCCTGAAATTTGCTGGAATTTTCAGAGTACCAGAGCATTTCTGTTGAGGAACTAAGGAAGGAGATTGAGGCAAATCCAAAATCATAATTTCACTGTTTACATGGTTAAATATAGATCAATGTAACTTCTCTATATTTTTCTTTCCTCATTTCTAGAGCCTTAAATTGATATGCAGAGCAATTATCCAGCTTGCTGCATATTTGTTTATTTGAATGGTAATTAAAATTTACATTTGGCCTGAATGAACTGCTTCTATCCACCTCTTTTCTAACTTAATACCTCAAAACCATTTTTAAGTGATTCTTTGCGTTATTTTTTTCTGTGATATGCCTTGCTACCTGAATAGTTTTGGATATTATGTCTTGTGTGCTCCCTTAGCTGATTTATATTGGGCTATATCTTTTTGATCTAATCACATTGATAATCATTGCCAATCATTACCAATATGATGCGTCCAACTTTAGTACAACATGAATTTTCTTGTCCTCCATTCTAATGGGATCCAACGTGATGATGCTTATTGAAAATGGGTTTCCATTGATATAGAAATTGGTAAAATTATGTATAGCATTTATGTGTGATATAATGATTTACCATGCTTTATTTGTTAATTCATAGAAATGCTCGTGATTGTTCAGAAGTGGGCATTTCAATTGTGCATCCACAGTTGGTCTTCTGATCATCTTAAGTAAGCACTAAGGGGAAGGTGAATCATTGGTATCTTTGCTTCATGGTGGTGGTTTTACTGTGTATTCACCCGGTAACCTATTTTACTGAAAATGATCTTGAAACTAAAATATTTTTGTATTGCCTTACAAAAAAAGAAGTAACACTTTTTTACTTTTAACTTTCTGCAGTTCTGCATTTTGATGATTATATGAGTATGAAGGTTTGCTTTGTAAGACATTTATATTGAAACATTTGCGATACACACAAATTATGAATTATGAAAATTCCCTATTATACGTGAAGCAGCCCCGGCGTGAACCTATACCAGGCCAGTGGGGCTGGCTTGAAGGCAAAAGCAGGTCATTGGCTCAGTGTGTATAGCATCCTTTTCTGCACCCTGTGTCTAGTGCCATGTCATAAAGAATATCTACTCATATTTTGTGGAGCCTTATGGCTGGTCTGTAGACCTCGTGCATCATTCATATGTGTTTGCTTTAACATAGTACTCTAATTTAGGAGAACATAATGGATTGCTCACAAAATGCCTCTTCACGATGGAATGCTTACTCAATAGACAGCAAACACTGTCTATTCTTTAAGAAGCCTGGATATACATATTACTGTTTATATGGGGCAATACATCCAACTCGAGTCCGAAATGTAAATGCTGATGCAGCAAGAGGATCACAGAATATTGTGTAAGAAAACATTCTGTATGGAAAGTAGTATAGGTTTTAAAGCAAAACTGTGGCTGCAATTGTAGTGTGCGTGGTTGGCTTTTGGAACACAAAACTGGTTGTTCATCTATCTGTTCTTGAGGGTTTTAGAGTCTGGTGATAGGTGTCTAAATGATAAACCCCCCAAATACTGTTTTGAGGCAAAGGAGACTTACCCACCCGACTGTGAGATATTCTGGTTTCAAGTTTAAATCCCCAAATAGTCCGAGATATTGCAGCAATATTATTGTAAGTATTTATTTAGGATATGCGATGGTAGAACAGCCCATCAATACAAAAATCAAGTAGTAGAGTGGAATGTTGCTCCATGTTTCCTTTGGTGCCTGTAAGTGTCCCATTTTCGTTTACTGATTTCCGCTGCCAAGATTAGCCCCATTTAGTGCCCGATTCACAAATATTATTTGTTCTTGTCTGGTTTGGAGAAGCATGTTCTGCCATGCGCACAATGGAACACCTCTGTCCAAATTAGCTTGTCAAATGCATCTTGTCCCGTGCAGTTTGCCCAGGGGGCTTGGCAGGAAGTGTGGGAGGCACAGATTCGAGCACATCATTTAGATAGGGGTGAACTGAAAGCTGCACCTGGAATGCTTATTCTAACCCTAAATGTGTTCTGAATATTGACATGGCTGCTACATTGGAAAGTTCAATGCAGGCAGAGGACAAAAAAGACTCACATCTACATCGCAGACCCCAAACACATTCATGGGTACTCTGGGATTGGGTGTGAAGATCTGATAACACCAGCATCCCCCATCTCCACATCCACCTGGCTTGGGGAGCCAATACTTAGCAGTGTACCTACTGCTTTGTACTGCATTGAGAGATGGGTAAAGAATGTGAGATCAGCGTCTGAGCTCGCTACTGGACCTTCTCCTGTCCATAGGTCGACTTTGGAATTAGAATCTGACATCTCAGAAACTGCAGGACATTTTGCATCCCACAAATGCATGAGCGTGGGTTTCTGACATAGGCCCTTAGTTTGTATTTGTCTTGCTCTTCATTTTGGGATAAACATATCACTATGTACAAGACCACAGATGCCATAATTAGTTTGGGAGGCTGTAAAGTGTTGGAATCTTACTTGAGTCTTCCATTTAGCCTTCTGCAACTCTCCGGTCCACCGCAATTGGGTCTCTCGATTGATTGAGTGGAGAGAGGATGCCTTTTAGATTTCTGTAATCATTTTGGGCGCCATTTGCAGCAGTTAGCGCACTAGTGGTTGGCCCTTTTGGGGCATAAAACAACTGGGTTCCTCGGCCACGCACAGCGGGCACACCGAAGGCAAGCCCGTCTGCCCCCGCCTGCTCCTGGCCCCTGCTGCAGCCAGGAGATGCTGCCCGTTTCCCCACAGGTACTTCCTTCACCTGGGCTAGGGTACTCTAGAGAGATGTTGTTGAAGCTAGGATACGTGTCCCCCTGCACTGGAGCAAAGACAACCCACGAGTAGAGGACACAGTCTTTCTGGGGAAATGCCCTCATTGTGGTTAGTCTATGGTTGAGCAACAGCAAACATTGTGCGGCCTATTCCCCTGCTCTAGTAACAATCGATTAAGTAAGGAGCAGTCCTTTGGGACAGAGAAGCAGACAAATGTAGGGCAAGCAGTTCCCTTTCAGGGGCTGTATTTAACGCAAGGTCTTTTCCGAAGCATGTGACAGAAATCTGGGACTTGTTAGACGACTCAAAACCAGATATGTGTCTCTTTACTGAGACCTGGTTCCACAAGGATGCCACGCCGGCATTGGCAACGGCATTCCACGCCGAATATTCTGTTGTGCGTCTGGATAGATCGGGCAAGAGGGGCCGAGGTTTAGCTATTGCCACGCGTCCTCCTTATCACATTAAGACCTTGGATACTGTTTCCTCCCCCAATTTATAGCTGCTGATCTTTAGGGTGGAGCGAGCACGGGCGATTGAATGGGCGGGAGCTTTAGTTTATCATCCACCAGGTGGAAAAAAGAAGGAGTTTTGCACATCATTATTAAAGAGGTTGGCCCCGTATACACTGCAAACTGACAAGTTCCTACTGGTAGGGGACTTTAAACATCATTTTGAGGTTCTTTCCAACGCAGAGTCTGCCTGTCTAGTGACAGCTATGGAGTCACTTGATCTTTCTTTAAGTCCTACTCATATTGCTGGTCATGTGTTGGATGCTATCTTCTCTAACATCTTGGATTTAGGAGGAGTACTCTCCCCCCCCCGACATTAGGCAGTACTGATCATATGGCGCTAAGTTTTTCCTGGGTGCTCATGAAACTGGTCGGCCACCTGCAAGTTCGTAGGGACTTCCACAGATCCTGCAGAAAGGTGACATCCTCTCCCTTTACTCGAGCTTACACCTCCCCTTCGTTTACGAACTGCGAAGACTGTGACACAGCCTTAGTGAGGTTTGAGGCCTCAATAACAGATGCCCTTTACTCTATTGCACCGCTTAAGAGGGTCAAAATTCAGGACAGGCCAGCCCCAGCCCCTCGGTATTCAGATACTCTCAAGAGAGAAAAGGCCCTATGCAGGATCAAGGAAAGAAAATAGAGGAGATCAAAATCTGAGCTTGATAAATCGAGCTATCAAACGGCACATAGAGCTTATCTAAATAGCTGCAACTCAGCTAGAAGAGCACATCCAGTTTTCTGGATCACGGAAGCGAAGAACACCTCGAGGGAGCTTTTTAAGATTCTTAAGGAGTTCACTAACCCGAGGACCAATAACCCGCTACCTCCACCCACCCAGGAGCTATGAGAGAACCTAGCCAGTCATTTTAGTCATAAGATCGACACAATCTATCGCTCCTTCGGGCCTGAGGTGGTAGATTACGAGGTAGCCCCTCCCCAGGAAAACCCCCGCTCTCCAAGCCTAGAATCTTTCACTGCTATCACTGGGGAGCAAGTGGGCGCATTACTAACTCACGTGAAATCTGGATCCCCAATAGACCCTGTGCCACCTGCCGTTATGTCAGAACTTACCCCGATGTTAGCCGATGCGCTTGCTGAAGTTTGTAACATCTCGTTAACTACAGCCACGTCTCCTTGTAAGTGAAAAAAAACAACTTATTAAACCACTGCTGAAAAAGGCGGTAGCTGATCTACAAAACTACAGGCCGATCTCTCTCCTCTCTTGCTGCTCTAATATCATGGAGACATTAATCTGTCTATCTGGAACAGAATAACCTACTGGATTCATCCCAGTCGGGTTTCCCTGCCTGTTATAGCACTGAGGCCGTACTGTTGGAAGTCACTGACACCATAAGGATGTCACTGGACAATGGGTGCCAGGCGATGTTAGTGCTCCTTGATCTGTCGACAGCCTTTGACACCATCTCTCATCGTATCCTTGTTGATAAGCTTTGAGAGATTGGTGTCAGAGGTGTGGCCTTTAAATGGATTCAAAGTCATCTGTCCGACAGAACACAATGTGTTCAGATGGATTCCTTTGTGTCACAGACCACTTTGGTGGATAAGGGAGTCCCCGCAGGGATCCATTTTAAGTCCCACCTTGTTTAATATATATGTGGTCCCCTTGGCCTCAATTATTAGAAGCTATGGGTTTAAAAGCATATCGTATGCAGACGACATGCAGGTGATAGTCCCTATAGAGGGGGACCCTGTAGCGACCAAAGTAAAGTTTAAAAACGGTATGTCTAATATATATATTTGGATGAGGACGAACTTCCTTCAGCTCAATTCCAGCAAAACAGAGATACTTCTGTTTGGTAAAGCTGAGGAACTGTGGACCCCAGATTGGTGGCCATCAGAACTAGGAGAGGCGCCCTCCCCATAAAAATGGGATAATAATTTAGTCATTAGAATTGATAATAAACTGTCTATGGAGGAACAGTTGAAGACATTGTCAGGCGCCTGCTTCGGAACAATGTGGATGTTTAAAAAGATCTTTCCTTGAATCCCTCTTAAAGCAAGAAAAACCCTTATTCAGTCGCTCTTGATTAGTCGTCTGGACTATGGCAACTCCATGCTGGTCGGAATAAGGGAAGACCTAGTATCCAGACTGCAGGTGGTTCAAAACACAGCAGCCTGCCTTGCCCTCAATAAACCGGCAGGCACGCCATCTCTACCTCTCCTACATCCACCACACTGGCTTCCCATAAGAAAATGAGCTATCTTAAAGCTTTTATGCACTGTTTTTAAGTCTATCCTGGGGAATGGCCCTTCTTAACTTAAAATGAAACTTGAACTGTATCTACTTGTGCATCAGCTGAGATCTAGCAATCGCAATCTGCTCTGCACGCAGAGAATCAGGAAGGCCAAAATGGGCGGTCAAGACTTCTCTTACCAAGCCCCCAGCCGTTGGAATAGTCTCCCTGAGGAGATCCGTGCCTGCTCCAACTTGACTCAATTTAAGAAACTGCTTAAGACCTGGCTGTTTTAGGATTCTACTGCTCAGTGGGTGTCCTCATTTCAGGCGCTGAGAGATCCCCCTGGGGATGATTCGTCGCTCTATACAAATGAGTATAATAAAATAATAACTGTTTACATTACCTGTTGTAGCACTTGTGATGCTTGCTTCATATGATCTACTCCATATTGTTTACTACCATCAACAAAGTTGGAAACCTTATTGCTTATATCTATGTCATTCAGTGGTATGATGCACAACAATAGGTAATAGGAACTTTACTGCATGTCATCTAGAATCCATGCAGTCAATTACTACTCTTTGATAGTCAGGATTTACCAACTTTCTTTCCGTTCTTGTTTTATTCACAGTTGACTTAATTGAAAAAGGTGTTATATATAAATCTAGGGCAAACATCTTTACTAAGACCAAGTACATAGCCTCCTAAATCTTACATGCACACCATTAAAAAAAAACTAACAACTAATTTGATAAAATTGTGTTGCAACGAACACCCTAATAATGGCAGTCTTACGGTGGAACATATCGCCCCTTTTGGAAGGATGACGTCTGATTCTCTGAATCCTGGGCACTACTGCCCACTAGGAGTGGAATTCTGGCGATACATGTATTGAAATGTAGATTAGAGCAACCTAGTATTACATTATGTATGAGTGGGCTGTGATATACCCCAATACCTCGAAACCCTTCTCTTTTACAGCAGTTGCTATTTATTTATAGAGGAATTTAGATCTCTACCAATCAACTCTAGAAAGAAAAGACAATTGTTTTCAAACTGTATCAAATAGGGGAAGGCAAAGAAATTTCTACGGCACAGGTATAATTATCAATATCTGTCAACATGAACAAGTGATGGGGAGGGGTCAAATCCTTATGAATATTTTCTATAAAATATAACATGTCATGATGCATTTTAAGTTCTCATCTTGCCGAGTAATATTGTACTTCATGTGTGATTATAGCAACACCATTGAGGGGGAATTTAATAGTTTCTCTACACAATCGTTTTTGTAAAGAAGTAAAAATAGAGTAAACTTGAACAATTTCTGTCATTGTTCACTGGTAAAAATCAGTTCCACCCAGTGTTATATATTTCTTGTGAGGTTCTCTTCTACATATGCTTTTTTAAATTAAGAAGTAAAATGGTGCTTTCCTAACTCACATGTGGACCTGTAAATTAAAGCCAAGAAATTAACAAAGTAGTCATGAAGTGTCTAAAGCCTGTCTTGTAAAATGCCCACACAACCAGCATGAAAGTAACCCACATTATTGGATCAGAAATGTAATGCAACTCAGCACTAAGTTCCTACCTGATTAGTTGTACTTTTAAAGAAGGTGTTAACATAAAAAAGGGATATTTAAAGGACTGTGGCATTGTATTGGAAAATCCAGCTTCTTTTTGAAAGTCCATTTCTCAATGGTAATTGTAGCTTTGGTTCATAAAAAATACACTTGCAAGGGTCAACTTTCCTTTCTTGATTAAGATTCAAGCTTCCAGAACCGTGCACACATGCATTTAGAAATAGTGGCAGGCGTATGGTTTTCCAAAGAGGTCTCATCTGTAAAAGTAGGTGAACACCCATAAACATTCAAGTTTGTGAATGTTTATACACTTCTTGCAAGTCGTTTCCCACCCCAGAAATGATTGCCTCACTGGTTCTGTCACTGGCACTAGAAGTTTGATTTTTGGGTGGGACTGGAGAGGGAATACCCACAAATTTAATTGACTGGAGAAGTAAAAAAGTAACGTGTAAATTCATATTAGCATCATACTTCCATATGCGGAATACAATTAGTCATGCACATATTTTAAGCATGTGAGTACATGTAGAAACGTACAATTGTTGTCATTTTCCAGGGCTGTTGCAAGGATTCCTTGTAAATCGTAGAAAAGCTTAACTGTGTTCCAAACTTATTAGTAATCCATGGGGGAAGATTTTCTGAGTGTTTCCCCATATGCTTTATGAAGAGGACCCAGTGAGAAGTGACACTTATGTAGTGGCACAAGAAACAATAGGTACTCTTGTTTGAAAATCAGACACCCAGTGATCTTCTTGATTCTTGCTGTGGTATATAAAGGATCAAGTACCCCTGCAGTACATTATAAGGATATTACATGTCACAGAGGAGTTTCATAACCATAAAGCTGGGTTCCATTATATGTTTATGGAACTCCGAGGTGACTTGCAATATCCTTATCATGTACACCAGGGATACTGTATCCAATATAATTCATGGCTACACCATCACCTTTCCCCCAAACCACTTAAAACCTTGGTATGTACCTCTTTCATATGAAAGAGTGGGCATCTTTCCACTGATAAAAATAGAAATAAACACTAAAGTGCAAAACTAAACACATCGAAAACCTGTTAGATATCCATTGCAAACACATATTAGAAAATATCCATTGCAAACACATATTAGAAACAGTCAGTTTATAAAAAAAACCTGTAGTAACTTGTGACGTAGTAACATGCAGATATATTCTAAGTTTTCCTAAGCAATGCAAAAAAATAAAAATATCTCTGATTGTTAATTATTGAAATAGAACAGAAGACAAACTAAACTTTAATAACCTTATAATAGTCAAGTTCTGACGTCTTTATGGCGACTTGGTGCGTCACGAGTTGCCGATCATAAAGAAATTAGCGACTGCCGTTAATACCGGAATTACAGAATCCCATGTTTTATATAGTGTATCAAGCGCTCGGTGGAGCTTTAAATAGTCTCCTCAAATCTCCCAAATTCAGATTAGCTAAATCTACAATATCATCGCATTGCTTTTAATATTTCTGTGGGGAATAGTCCAGTCGCTTTCTCATAATAACTGTGTTCCTACACAGCTTGTGGTACAGCTTCATAAATATCTGTGCCATATGCCAATATTGTCAGTTGCAGATATCATAACACTAAAATGTGCTTGCATTCCTCAGTCAGTAATCTACAAGTCATTCATTGTTTTGCGCAAATGCGGGACATACCACTGTGTTAGTACTGCTCTTACTGTTTCATTGCAAGCGTTTGTGAACTCTTATCTGTGTAAAAGCCAGCAGCCCCTCTTCAGTGTCCTAATACAAGATACACAGCCACTGAAAAGATTGAGGACAAACATGTCAAATATACAAAATAGCAAGTGATGCAGTTTACCTCTGCATACATGGTGGAGCCCACATAATTCTTCCTTTGAATTTTTGTGTTAGACTGTACAAAATTGTGGTAGAACCCAGTTGCAATTTGAACCTGTCTGCATGTTTTTGTCCTACTAATCTCTAATTTTTATCTTTTTTTTACTGAGTTTTATATAGCGCAAACTTGACCTGAAGGTATCGGGTATCAGAGCGCTTTACTTGAGCACCAGTTGTGTTACATGAGAACACATTCATTTTTGTTAGGCACGGGGAGATTAAGTGATTTGCCCAGAATCACAGGATGTTGTGCGTCCTTGCCGAGACTTGACCCCGGTTCCCCAGATTTGAAGTCGACCGCCCTAGCCATTAGGCCAACTCCTCTCCTCAATGCACTTTCGGGTATCACTCTAGATACACTTTAATTACTCCCTCTGATAATATTAATAGGGGATAGATAATGTAAGTATAATTTTCGTGTTTCCTTCAAGAGTTCATCAGAATCACAGCCTTAAGCTATTACTAACACCGACAATTCTTACTTAAATGAGTCTATTCATGTCCACGTATTGGCCTTTTTATGGGCCCCATTTGGCATAGTTTATGTTACTTTATACATGTATGTCTTTTAAAAGGTGAGCATGAGTTGTTCTAATAACACCTGACATCCACTGTTAGTCTAGATAGTAAAACGTCTTGTTGGTGCTGCTGTCCCCATTTATTTTGGATTCATGTAGTCTCCATTGAGTTGATGTTCTATTTTGGATGCATGTTTGTTCATATTCAGTCACTGCAAAAGTGAGGAACTGAAAGTTAAGATGTAAATCCTTCAGAGCAATAATTAGTACAGGACACACAATGGCTGGTTGTCCCTGTTGGTTACTTAGTATCCCAAATAAGTGGCCTGTATCTATAATTGTTTTACCATGCTTGATTTGCAGTTGTAAAGCTTGATATATTTTCCACCTGAAAGGTTGCCTATTTGTTCAAATCAGTTTCACTCTTCCCTTTCACTAGACTTATTTCTATTTACTTGACACTGCAGCATAGTAATTATATTGTAGGACAAAAAAGAAACAACATAATATCTTAAAGAGGAGACATTATTACTACATTTTACAGAAGTTCTGGCTGGCACTTGACAATAGGCAGAATGTATAAAACATACAGGGAACCTCTTAGAAAGTAATGGCACACAATCCAGAGTGATAAATCTGATGGAAGTAAAAAATATCTGAAAGCGAAGTTATGGCTACTAATTTGATTTTTGATGCATTTTATACTTCTTTGTAATAGGATATTTTGTCACAGTAGGGTTTCTTGAAACCATAGTGATAGTAGCAATTTTAATTGATTGACAATATGTTTGTTTTGTACTTTTCTACTCAGTGCGTCATAGGCTATACCTGCTGAAGGATGTTGGATTTTTCAGTTAGTTCTGGGGTGTGATCAACAGCACATACACTTTGTTTCTTGTACGTATAGATAATTTTAAGTCATCAACTTGGTACTGTCTGACTTACAATTACCTTGGGGGTGATATAGACACAGAGCTTCATATTGTATTTGGTTTGTGGTATCTAACACTAACTCGGATCTTGTTCAATCTTCCATTTGTCTTCTTCGTACTGTGACAAGTAGTTTTTGTGTGTTGTGCTGGCTGGTTCCTGCGTGCAGGGTCTCAGCTGTGTCCTGTTCTGGTTCATTCTATTTTGGTTACTCTGTGTAATATCATTAAGCTTTTTGAAACCTAGAATGATTGTTCATCTCAGGAGTCGGACAGAATTCTAGGAAAATGGCTATATGTAAAAACATGCAGCCAGTTTGGTTTCGTACCTGATGACATAATGAGAGAAATTATTCGCTTTTAGTGCAGCGCCTGTCAGTTTTTTCTTCTTGTTGCTTAATCTTATGACACTCTCAAGAAAGACTGAAGAATGTAAAAATATATACATTGAAGGAAAGGAAGTAGATGGCTATGATCCTTCACATTGCCATAGAAAGCTAACACAGACCAAAAAGCCACAGTTTTCAGGAGAAGTCTCCCATTAGAGATAAAAGTTCTGGAAAAACATTAGAAAATATGTTTTCCTGGGAAGATTAGCAGATGCAGTAACAAATGACTACCAGAATAGGTGGAGCAGCAAACTGTTAATATATGTAGAAAATCTGTGACAGAAAGAATGGGTTCACAGAAATGAGAATACACAGAGATTATGTGGTTTTAACTCCAGGCATGTAGGGGGATAATCTTCAATCTTCACTCAGTTGTTGAAAGGGAGCATTTCAGGCAGTCGCGGCTGGTGTTGGGGAAAAGTGGTGGGGCGGAAGATTTGGGGGGATGAAACACAAAACGAATAAAAAAACGTACATGAATCCCACCACACGCTGCTCTTCGAGCTCCACTGCAGGCACAGGCTCCCAGACTGCCCTGCGGAAAATCCCGACACTGCTCTTACAGCATGAGAGCAGGGTAAAGATTGGCTTGAATGCCCTTAATTTGCGCTCCCAGGGAGACTGGGAGCCTGTGTCTGCTGTCTCAGACCAGGAAACGCAGCTTGGGTTGGAGACAGTTTCAGTGTGCATGACGGTTTGGCCGGCCAGCCAAACCATCATGCGCACTGATAACAAGGCCCACACTCCCCCCTCAGTGCCTGTCACCCCCTGGCTCTGCCCCCAAGACTCCACAGTAGAGAAAAATAAAACAATAATAACCATTCTTTATTATCGTTTTATTATTCAAGTTTTTCAGTTGCTGCTGCTGACATGGGGGGCGACGCTCCTCCACTGTAGCGTAGTAGCCGCCGATGGTTTCTGGCTATTCAAATGTAGTATTACTTCAGTGTGGGACGTTAGGGGTGTAGAAAGTAAGGGCGGTTCAAAAAGGTAGGGGAAAACACCCTAAAACCCCTAAATCAAATGACTCCCATTTTTACTGTCCACAATGTGGTACATTTTTTTACACAAGAATCCTTGTATCATTCCCAGCCCTGAAGAAGTCGAGGGATATTTCCCGTTGTGACTAAACACGTGTTGGCTGGATGCTCTTGGTGTTTTGATTACATTAAAGACAAGAAACGGATATATTGGACTTTATTGACATTTGTGCTCGAATCACTGAACTTTCATAAAATATTTATAACGTGTGCACAGGACTTTGGTATATTCAAATGTAGTAGTTTAATAAAATGAACTACATTTCTACTGTTCACTCTAAAATCTTCAGCTATCTGTACTAAAACGAGTCGAAATAATTCTTAGATATGGAGACCTGATAGGTTATTCCTGAACAGAATGACATGGTATTGTACAAGCTCGCCACAAAGATAAATACTGATGGAGTGTGGAAATGATGGCATAGAATCATCAGAGGAGGGTTGAGAAGAAGGGCTGTAAGTTATTGTTCAGAAGAATTTTAATAACCATGCAAATATATGGTGCAACCCCATACAAATAAATTGATGGTGCTTCACCTGCTCACAGAAGTTATTGGCTGAATTGTAATTGAGAGTTTCTGGGTTTTTCCATTGACAAATTTTGCCGGAAGAAATCGGAAGGCATACATGCAGTGAAATGTGCTCAGAATGATGGATAAATGTATTGGCCTTGATTTAGCACTTGCTACCAACGACCATGTGTTGCAGCACTTTGTGGCCAGTAGCACGCTATTTCGAAACCTAGTGTTAGTGGTTAATTCAATGGTTATTGGTTTTAGTATAATGTTCTCAAGTTATTCCATTTGTTTAGCGCAATTTCTTTGTAGTGGTATGTAGTGGTATTAATGACATATATACAGTGCTTATTGCTCTACAAGAGTTGCTGAAGTGCTTTCCCACATGCGTGTCATGTTACACCATGTACGGTGTGTGGTTGGAATGGTGCTGTCCTTGCTTTCATCCTATATGAGAAGTGTTTGCATGTCGTGCTTGATGACCCCTAAAGTGCGGTTATCATGTTATGGGACACAAAGTCTGTCACTTGATGGAAGTGGTGGGTGAGGAAGTGTGAGAGGTAGATATGCAGGATATGGTTAGCAGTATTCTGACAGTGTTGACTAGCTCTACAGGTCCCGTTAAAATATGCTTTATGTTCTCAGTCACACAGGGCTGTGCATTTTGAGATTTCATGGCATTGAGATGGCATAGGTGGAAGGAGGATACATTCAGGAATCTGCAAGTACGGACTTTGTTACAAGTATCCATTGTATGATTGTCACAAGACATCAAGAAGCAGTGATCGGATATAGTTCATCAGGACCAACAAGTGGTGGCTGCGTAAGAGTTCCCCAGCGGCCAGTGGTGTAGCAGATCTCTTCAATCGGTTCCATGCCTGCCCTCTTATTGTGGTCTATCTGACAGCACTCCAGAGGGACAGTCACCTGTCACTGCTCTCTGTTTGATAGCAATATAGTGACAGCCACCAATCACTGCACTCTCTCCCTGGCAAGCACTCTAGAGAGGCAGCTACCTATCACTGTACTGTATCTGGCAGCACTCTAGCGAGACAGCCACCCACCTCGGATCTCGACCTGCACTCTGCCTGTAAGCCCTCTTGAATGTTCTTTTTGAGTGCTTCCCAAAAACCCTTCTTGCTTGAGCCTGGATGAACAAGTATCTTTTACCGTGCAGCACTGGACAAGGGGAACCCAAATAACCTCTGGGAATATCTAACATGAAAATAATGCTTACACTATAGTTTATTGCTTGGTGTAGTCTGTGGCCACTATCTAAATTAGATAGGCATTTTTGAGCAGGGCGTTTACGTTTATTTGACCACTGACAGAACACAATCAACAAATTAGCACCTGATCCAGCTACAGTCATCCTACATTTTAAAACTAGCTTGAGATTTTGTATACCATGCGTTACTTCCCTAGACACAGTAGATGACATTTTGTGTAGAAACTGGTAGGCAATGCTGATTTCCGTGGTAACTCCCATTCAATAGGCTAACATTTTGAATGGAGCAGTATGAACCTGATAATTACTGTCCCACGTGATATCAGTAATTGAGGATGTGTTATTACCACTTTGGTGTTCACACTGGATACATATTAAGCCCCCATAGTCTCCTATGGCTGTTATAGCGGAGTCGCCTTTTCTGTGGCGTAAAGATGAGAGGATGACTGTACTCATGGTGAGATGGGTATGCCCCTGAATACCAAAGCTAGAATATCGAGGTATATATACATTAACCAAAATACCAAGAAGTAAGTATACATTTTCTATACCTAACTCCAGATCTGCAAAACGCGATGGTATATTTTATAAATATATAGTTACATAGATGTGGAGTCTTGGAGTAATGAAAGTCCAGGTGGGCCCTGATAGGGTTTGAACTTCCGACATCCTGTCAGCTCTTTCTTAGAGGCATTGCAAGACACGTTGACGTCTCTTGCAGCCTGTGCTTTTAGCGCAATCCATGTTCTCCTGGTTTTGAGGGAGTCACTCAGAGTCATATGCTTTCAGGAGCTAGGGGTAACTCTGCCCCACTATTGTACACATCCTCCAAGAACATTCTCTCACTTGCACTGCCGCTGAGTTTCGCAGAAGTAGGAAAGAGGCCAGAAGGACAGCGTTTGAATTTGTTTTGGCTGAGCTGTCTCCACAGTTGACATGGAGCCAACAAGAGGGCTTTTCCACATAAGATCTTCAAGTTAAATGAAGAAAATACGGCTGCTTAACACGTTTTTTTTTGTAAAACAGCTCAGTTTGATAAATGAGCCTGGTCTCTCCAAACGGGAAGCAGTTTAGCAACGCCTTTATTTAGTTGCAGTCAGAGCCCCTCTTGGCTGAGTCCTTGGGAAGCCGGAGTGTAATTTCACTGCTTCCATTTTTGGACAGCAGCATAAGCCCCCTGGACTCAGACTTGTCCAATCTGTCTCCCAGGGGAACCATATTCTACTACAATCCGCTAACTCTTCAGTACTCCATCCTGGACACTTGCCTGAGGCAGTCGGCGTTAGAGGAGGACAAGTGTGAACCAGAAACCTCTCAAAGAGAGATACAAGGAAGATTTATAAGCTAGTTCTGCACTTGCCAACTCACAGCCCTACACACGCGTGCAGAGCCCCCTGAGCCCCCTTTGCCAGTACTCAAAGTTCCCGAGAACCGCCATCTTTAAATTCCGATGCCCTGTTTTATAGCATGATCCTGCACCACAAGACTAGAACCATATGCTGCTGTGTCCCCACCGGCCTGCAGCCCCTCCTGCCGACACCAGAGTATGCTGAACCACACGCAAGAGAAGGAGTTTGTCAGAAAAAACAGCTTAAAACGTTGTCAGAAATAAGGTTAGCACAACAGGCCTGGTAGGGTGACTATTGTTTAGCACGAAAAACAGTCCTTTTTTGTAAACTACCAATGTGTGTAAAATCAGGGTGGAGCCTAAACGAAGCATGTACATTTGCAGGCCTGTCAATAGCTTTGTATCATCCAGTAAACAGAACACCTCCAGAATCTGGCGCGTCTACTGGTATAAACATGTTTAGCTGTCTTGTCATTAATGAATACAAGGGCTTCAGAAATGTATTCTGCATTAAGGGACGTAGGCCATGAAAAGGGGGAGGAGGGCCTGTGACATAATCCCCCTTCTGCCCTCGCCTTGTTATGGTCCTGCATAGGGCTTTACAGGGTGTTCAGGAGTGCACTGGGAGGCCTAGAGTCCCACACTGAACCCTGCACACTGTAAACAATGGTTGCGTAGAAGTGCCTTTGAGTGGCCATCCTTTCTTTCCTCCAGCGAGGGGTCAGGTGCAGCACAGAAGGTATAATGCCCAGCACAACTTTACAAGCACATTTACTTTTGATGATCTCATCCAGACTGTGCTCCCATGCTGTGAAGCTGCCATAAACCAGGGGAAGAGCAATCTTCACACCTTGTGAGGTTAGTGGGGACCGTCTACCTGCCAGGGTGCTTTGGAAATGCCTTTCCTAAGAGAGTTCCTCCGGCACAAGTACATGGTTCAGAGGTGCAAGAGGCTGTTCCACATATCCGTGATTCTCCTTCCCTCCTGTCGTCCCATACTGGGATCTGGATCAAAACTCAGTAGTATCAAAAGCCAGTTCATCAGATTTACGTGGAACCATGCATCTTTTGTATGCACACATTCTACTTGATTATGCATCAATGAAATTCACTAGAAAATCAATTGGTGCTTCTGTGTAAAGGGTTGTTCACGCATCACGTTGAGGCTATGCTCCTGGACAGTTCTGAAATATTCGGTGGATTGCAGACCTCTTCACTATGGTGGGATTGATACAGGCAGTGGGTGGATTGCCACAGAGCATGTCACCAATGGACCTGCAACTACACTGTCTCAAGGGTGGTCAAAGTGAAGAATGGTTTGTTCACATTTTGGGCTTATATTCTTGAAGCTGGTAATTCAAGGGGCTTGAGTTTAAACTAAACAGTTATAACCCTAGCAGTTTCTCGATTGTGAGGAGAAGTCCTTGTGTAAGGTACCTGTGGCATGTAGGGCATGGTGCAGGCTCTAAGCAAGCTCCACATGAGCATATTTATTTTGAGATGACCACTATTTTTTTTTAGGAGTAGCTAATTAGCAACAGGTAGAACTGGATGTTGTTGTTTTTATTTACTTGCAGTTTCTTCAACCTACCACTCTTCCCTTCTTCTTCTGTCCTCTATATTGGCCACACTTCATCACCTAGAAGCATGCCGTCCAGGTATATTGGCACACGATTGACACAGAACCCCCCCACGCATCTGGTAATCCATGCAATCCTGCAGATGGGTCCAGGGCGACACTTAGTCACCTGGATATATAAAGCCATACGTACCCTCAAACAACCCACACTGGCCCCTCTCAGAGAACAATGGGAAACCGACTTTCGCAGGCCACTGCATGACAGGGAATGGATTAGGGCACTTGAACATACCAAAAAAGTATCCCGCAACTACTGATTCAAAAACATACAATTACACATTCTGCATAGGGCTTACCTCACCCCCAAAAAACTTCAGAAGTACTTCCCAGACAGTTCCTTTGTCTGCCCTAGATGCCTGGAGCCCAGTGCCTCCTTTTAACACATTTTATGGAATTGTCCATCGCTTCATAGTTATTGGCACACAATCCACACAGCCCTTCGAGAGGTCACGGGGCTGTGGGATCTTTACACATGGGAGACCAGCGCCCTGGGTATCCATAAGAGACACAAACACATGAAAGTAGAGAGACGATTCGCCTCCCTGGTACTCGTCCTGCCCAAGCGATGCATTACTATGCACTGGAAGGCGCCGAAGGGTTCTCCCCTGGCGGCATCGGTGGGTGCAGTCAAAAAGTGGGGCATGGCGGAAGAAGGTCTACTCTGAGCGAAGGAAATCCAGGGAATCCGCAAACACCCAATATCCATGCCCTGGGCTATGTTACTTCATTCCTTTGCGCATGAAACAACAACAGTGGCGGGACCACGGTCGATATGTTCCCCCGGGGCCCCCATAGCCCATGAGACTACCCAGGGGGGTGTACAAGGGGCCCAGAAGCCCGACAGATCACAACGGCCGGCCACGACTGACTCATCACCACGCCCTCACACGGATAGAGATTAGTGATCCCATCTCCCCCTCTCCCGCGCACCTGCGCAATTCTAGCGGGATACCCTGAAATAGTACAGCTCTCAGGGGAATTACTACACTGAACCATTATATTCACAGGGCACCCCAGTTTTGTATATCCCCAGTTTGTTCAAGGTTAACACACGCTGACATCCCATAACCCCTATGACAAAGTACACGGGGGGAATAGACACACCCCACAACCTCAGCAAGGCGCAGCGACCACCCTGCTGGCTTATTAGCTATAATTGGACACAGACCTCTTCGGTCTGTTGCCAGCTAAAAGACTGAGTGGGGGCCTTTACTCTCTAGGAATATACACTCTAATGTCAATGTAGAGCACGATTACGCAATCTTGCTTGTAAGACAATATCACCCGCATTGGAAATGTGTTGTATGTATTATTAAATAAATGGCAATACATTTTTTTTCAAAAATGCTGTCCAGGTATGTTGTGGTCTTGGTTTGGCAGTTACTTGCCTCTGTAATCAAACAAGGATCTTCCTCGTGTTTCAGAAATGTTAGGTGATGCCGAGTTTTACTGTTGCTGGTAATTGCTGTAACAATTCACAATTAAAATAATTACACTAGAAAAGAATTTCATACTGCAGATCATAGTGTTAAAAGCAATTATGCAGTAATATGTATTCCCTAATTAAGATCATAGTAAGAACCAATATCAACAAGGCATTATAATAAAAATAACAGATTAGACATTAAAGAGATTGCCGGAAGATCAGCACTTAATATAAGCACTTAATATAAGCCAGTGTTTGGTGGTGCTCCATGCCATGTATTTATTCTCAACGCCGGCTCTCATGACATCCCATGATGGCGCTCTTTGTCTATTTTTGATGTAGGCTCATCAACAGATTGTTTTAATAATTCAATATATGGTAAAAATGAATAATACTAGTTACCCAGTCCATTCATATAGCTTTGTGTGGGCTGGAATACTCTGAATCGTCACACTTGCGGAAGTGCTTGTGGAACTGTGATTATTAGTAGTTGTGTTAGTACTCGCGTTGGCAGCACTGGCAGGGGCAGTGGGTGGTGCACGTTGCAGTGCCTCCTGAGAATGGACCCAGGCACATATTATTTATATACAAATTAAGCTCTTTAGTTCTTTCAAACCATTCTGGCCTAGGTGGTGAGTAGCCCTGTAGTATGATTACAATATAATTAAAGAAATTTTCCATCTACTTGCTTTTTAGTCTTGCAAATGGTGAACCAGACTGACCACATGTAAGATGCTACCAGGAAGTATATCAATGCTTCATCTGTCCTACAGCAAAGAGCAAGCTCATCTGCAGAGTGCTCAACATCATGCTTTCTAAATAGTGGTAAGAAGCACCTTTTTAGGTCTGGCCTGCAAGAGCATGAGTTCTAGCTTGCAAGACTCTGGTATTGAGTATGGGGCTTGGAATCCACCCACAGCTTACCATTCGTTGGCATCATTGTGGCTTTTCTTTGCTGCTTTTTCATTGGTCAGCACTTGCCATTCGTTACTACCTTTTCTTGCAGTGGCGCACGGAGCAAGCGCAATTAATTATTTTTGATTAGTGCCCCTCCACTGGCCTTGCTGGAATCAAGGTACTATTTCTGAGCTATGACGCGTCAACCCTGTCCACGTCATAGCTCTTTTTTTACCTTATTTAACGTATCCTCACCCTCTCGCTGTTTCTTCTCCCCTCCCTCCCATACTCGTTTCTTCTCACCCCTCCCACCCGCTCTGTGTCTTTTTTTATTTAACTTACTACCTCCTCCCCTGTGTCTTCTCATTCCATCCTTGGATCTCCTTAACCATCTCTGTAATCTCAATCTAAAAAATGCTCAGCTCTGGCCACTTTATATAGCGTTTTTTAAAATGATCGTGTTATCCACGCCCACCCCGTTAGGCACTCCCACCGATTGCCTGAGCCAATAGCTTGTTTATCGGTGAGACGTATTGGCTTTGCCAGTGATTGTTTGTGTAGTCCTGGCCTACGCACAGAAGAGCATAAAATACTGGATGGGGTCCCTGCTCTCCAAGGCGCAGTCGTAAAGACCACTGCTGATTTTTCGACATGTCCCACTTGGCAATGGGACCTTGTCTGAAGGATTCCCAGCCTGACTATGGCATGTGACGTGTGTGCCTCTAGTTGGATCCAGTCCAGATGTGGTTCAAAGCCAATGCTTTCCTTATGTGAAAGATGCTTATGGGACAAAAAGCAAGATTTTATTGGGTCCACTGCTTATCCTCAACTTTAAAAGCTCATATTCTTACTTCATTTAGTTGGTCTAGTGCGCGAGTCTTCAAATGGGGAATGTAACGCAGTATTGTTAAACAGGGTGGGCGATTCGATCACCGGAGCACCGGGGCCTGGGTGCAGAGCTGCAACTGCTCCAAGTCACTCCCATAACACATAGACTGACTGCAGCCTTGGAGACATCTGCCGAGGATGTTTATGATTGTCTTTTTATTGCTGTCATAATAAACTGCGCTGCTTTCAGTTGAGTAGCTATTACAGCAGCCCTGAGGGGCTAATTCGCATGTGAACGAGAACCTACTGTCTGCTGAAGGAACTTCCCTTCTCGGCCCACAGGAGCAATAAATCTGTGTCGCTGGAGGATGTATCCTCTCCCTGTGCCCTCAAGAACTTCTCGCTACATGGCTTTGCCATGGTTTCTGTGAGAATGCAGGTGCTGTTTCTGACAGTGGGAAATTGTGGAGTTAAACCACCCTGAGACGAGCAATATGATAAAAATCAATGCTGACCTGAAAAAAATGTGCAGTTTTATGTTTTGGCCTCTGGCACTACTGCAGTCCTCCGTGTTCACTTAAACATGTACAATAACATCAGGTCTGGTGCTGAGTGCTTCTCTGCACCCATTATAAATACATACATTCACTGGGAAAAAACAAAAGGTAAAGTGATGTTATAGTGAGATGGACATGCCAGTTACAATATAACACTTAAAAAAACACTGATATTCAGTAGCTATAGTTAACTGAAGTAATTATAACTTGTGCCTTTGCCATGCACAGTGTTGTCATAAATTATGCCATTACAGCCGTTATCAGTAATGTTATCAATGCTTTCATTGAATATGTCATGAGTGATATAATATGTGAGGGTATTTGGCGAGGGTGCAAGTTATTATATATGGGACCCCCGGGCTATACCATGGCTCTGGGTCCGGAGCCCCAAGACCCCCCCCCCCCAAGCAAAAATAACACTGAGGCCCCGTAGAACGTCTCAGAGACAATAGTGTCCAGTCCCCAAAAAATGAATGTTTCTCAAACCCCTCTGGCCCACCCAGGGGGCTTTTATTTCAAAGGAGTGTGAGCCTGTCCTATCTTTTCTTTAATTTTAATGCAGATCTATGGTAAAATGTTTGTGGTCCGGGGGTTATGGGTCCTACCTTTACCCCCTGTAGGTTTTTAGTCATCTTTTTTCAGGACTGGGTACTGAGACCCCGAATCCACAAATGGCTGCAGCTAAGTTTTTATTGATGGGGTGGCAACCAATCAAATCTTATATTTTGATCTGTTGAGTCCACGTATCATCCACAGCGTGAAAGATATATACATTTTTAACGTTCATTCCTCAAAAGAGATTCACACCAAATCACAAAAAGCCCCCTTTCTGCCAAATTTGGTGTAATTCCATTCTGCCATTTTTGCAGTGGCTCTGTTGCATTTTCTTATGGAAAATTGCTTGGGAAATGTGTTTTGGGACCCCACCCCCTTTTTCTCAGCCCCTGCTTGACAGGACACCCTGAAACTTTCCCGGAAGGAGCCATGATGGATGATACTTTTTTTGGAAAGCTTTGTGTTGATTGTCAAAGGTCACCAAAGTTATTAGCAATGTCATGTGCCAGTCATAGGAAACAAGAGCTGATGGTACTTCTTTCTTGTCCATTTTGCTGTCTTTTATTTGGAAGACTGCCTAAATATATCTCTATTGGTGTGAACATGTTTCCACTATCTCTCAGCTGCCACTCTTATCCCCCCATTTCTGGCTCCACTTTACCATTCATTTTCCTTGTTTATTTTTGCCTTCACTATCCTCTCATCTCCTTCTTCTGGATCAGTTTCATCTTCCTCAGTTTTTTTCTTGAATCCTTTAAGTTCAAATAGAAATAAAGTATGTTAAAGTATGATAAACACTAAACCGAAACACGCCACCCGGACCAGGAAAGGGAAGTCAGTAGTTCGGAATGTGGCATTCGAGGAACCCTGCTATGCAGTGATTTCTGGAAAAGAATTACCAAAGAGCAACCTCTCCTCAAAAACAGAAGAGTTTCGAAGAAAGACTCTTTGTTTGTGTTTGCGGGCGAACTAATGAGCCCTAGAACTAAACAATAACCGAGCCGCACTCCCAACAGTAGTACACCAGTAGACCTGCCCCAATTTCCAGACAGGCACCCAGCATGTAAGTACATCCCAACATAACACTCTAGGTTAAAAGGAATAGCATCGCTGTAGTTGTGTTTCTTTTGTTCTGTCCTCCCCATCCTTCCTATTCCAGCAGTTCACGTCTGTCCTCGGAAATGATGTAAATTAGATAAGGGAAATCAGCTTCCATATACAGTTAATATCCATATCTTTTGTAAATGGAAAGGTTTGGGGAGCTATGGGAAAGGGTCTCCTAATAGGTATTGCAAAGGGCAAAATGGGTACCTTGGACGAATATAGACGTCCTCCTTTTGAGACTCGCTTCTGTCTCTCCCCAAGGCTGCTACTACAGTAGACGTTTTTAAAAAACCTCTGCCGAAGCCCTGCTGGCCTTCCAGAGCCTGAGAATCAAGTGAAACTCAGAGAAGTACCCATGTCTTTGGGCACTTTTTCGGTTTCCTCAAAGCTAGCCCTCTACTTCTTAACAGACTACCAGACTGGGAAACTCGACTCGTATATTGAGTCCATATATTTCAGCTTCAAAGTGCATAAAGGCAAGATAATCAGAGTAAGGGAAACTAGTAATGACAAAACATATCTAGTTATCCAGGGCTTTAAGTGGGCCGGGTCTCACCGGTGCTGAGCAGTCCAGAAAAAAACGGACTGCCTGTGCCAGGGCACAAAACAGAGCCCGATAGAGACCCGTTTCGAGACAGCAGGAACATCATGTGCGCCTGCTCACACTGCTCACTTCTCACTAGTGGAGAACTTACGGCATGACGTCATGCCAGGTGAGCATTGTAGGGGAAGGGAAATCCTTCAAAGAGGCATTTCCTCTCTGTATTTCCCTTCTCTGTTTGAAACTCAGGTGCAGCAACATTGTCGTGGTGTCACCAGGGCTTTAAGTGGAAGCTTTTTCAATATTATATACATGCCATAGTTGCTGCTTATTTATCTTATGCAACTAAAAACCATTGACAAAGCCAATAGTCCTGACTTATTGTAGGTATGATGTTACTTGTATCATATATCTGGATGCAATGACAGAAACAACAAAATACTATCGGGTGGCACACTATGCTAAGCACACATTTTTAGGTTACATGTTTTAAGCCACGCCCTTAATTACATTGGTTACGCCCCTTTGACAGACCCCCCTCTCCCCCACCCAGTTTTTTCACCCCAATTAAAGCCCTGAAGTTATTATCAACCAACATGAACACAAGGCAAAGTGCTGTCACTGGAAGTGTGACTCTGCTTTCCCCAAATGTCTTTTCGACTTATAATAAACAAGTTACTGATCCGTACGCAAATGACTATAATCTGCAAGGAAGATTAAATATCAATAGTTAACATATGTTATTTTGTAGTGAGCATGATTCAAGCTTGCTGATGTTTGAAAATTTAGAAAGGACAACAATGCAATATCAAAGACTGACATTTGAGTGAGCTTTTCTTGACATTTGCCAATGCAGTGAGATATTTTATTGTTTTTACATTTTTCATAATAAAAGGAGTTTTTCAGCGGGTGACATTTGGAAGATTACTCTACATTCATTATCGTAGGAGGTGCACTATATGTAAAATAAAAGGAACAAGCACTAAACATCAATTCATGATATAAATCGCTTTACAGAACATTAGTACCAAATGCATACAGTCGCTGCGAGGGATATTTTGCTATTTCCCTCGGGAATTAAAGGTGTTTGCATTTGTATGCATTTTCCCGCGTTTGTGCTCCTCTGTTGTATTTAATGTCAGGATTTTTGGATGGAAGATAGAGACTAAAGGCAAAGTTTTCGAGCATTTTTTTGTGGAACGACAAAGCACCGTTAGAAAGAAATGTGCCTCACTGGTTACTTTGGCCTCAGTTCTAATCCAACACTCCTCACTTGACCAAATTGTGTAATCCTGGGCAAATCATTTCATCTCCCTTTGTTGCAGAGTTTTTTTTCTGCATAATGGTATGTGATAAGACATAGGGCATGGCAATTATTAGTCGAAGTGGAATATCTGAAAATTACCATTTACTTGCACTGTGGCCCTCTGACGCTTTGCACTTTATGCGCCACACTTCTCTAGAAGCGAGTATTTCTAGCTGTTCACGCCGTGCGCACAGAGCAATGCATCTGTTCGTATTTCTTTCCCGCCTATTTATTTGTCAGAAACCCACATGCTCGTTCACCATTCGAGCTTCTGAAGAAGTGTGATGTGTGCCTGAGCTCTCATGGGACACCCTCAGCAAATAATGTATTCTTGGAGCCATCACTTAATTATGGAGGTGTCTGTCCTCGAAGGGATTCGGCGTGGTCTGTCTGACTCGTTTGGTACTTAGCGGGATTTCTGCTGCTATTTTCCGATTGCTTCGACGTGAAGCCGCCTCGCAGGTATGAGCACTCCTGGTGAAATGGGCGCGGCGCGTGTCAGGTGAGCCGAATCCTGCCTCGGGCCATGTTGATATGGCTTGTTACCATGGAAGCGGGTTGTTAGAGCACACTGCTAGCACATCAAGCAGGCACCTGTTCTTCCATTGCAATATGGTGGGTGCCGTTAATAGTGTTTTTGAATTATTCACGAGAAAGTGTGTTTGTCACCAGTACCGGCACAGACAGTTACTTGGAAAAGTGAGCGAGGCAATAGATTAATCAGGAGAGCTGAGCTGAGCCGATCTATGGTTTGACACTCAGAACCCGTGCACAAACACAGTCATGAACATGTTTGGTGTGTAAATGGTGAGGCAAAAATGTAAAGTTGCTTCAAAGTTTTTTTAAAGTGTATGTTCCTTCAAAAAGCGGAATAGTTTGACCTTAGTACAGCAGATTACATCACTGGCTTGAGAGAAATGTATTAAAAGTGATAGTGCTTAAACATTAACTTGTTTAACAAGGGGTGGTGATGGACAGAGTTTCTGAATTAAGCAGAATACTCTCACCCAGTCAAGAGATCAGGGCTAGATCCAACACCGTTTTTTAGCTCACTGCACCATCCCAGTTCAGAACCCGGCTATATGCAAATTAGTCTGTTCCTGTCCCAGTGCATGATGGGAACAGGGCAAACCAAACTACCAAGCCAATTCTTACACTGGGAAGGAAACAAGCTTCCGGGGACCGGTTTCTGGCATTTCAGCCGTCGTCGGCCCGGCTTGCTTGAATCCTGATGGTGCAATGAGCAAGGGACTCACATCTGAGTATACCCTTCCACGCTTAGGGTGGACAAAATATTTAACAACAAGGGGTGGTGATGGACAGAGTTTCTGAATTAAGCAGAATACTCTCACCCAGTCAAGAGATCAGGGCTAGATCCAACACCGTTTTTTAGCTCACTGCACCATCCCAGTTCAGAACCCGGCTATATGCAAATTAGTCTGTTCCTGTCCCAGTGCATGATGGGAACAGGGCAAACCAAACTACCAAGCCAATTCTTACACTGGGAAGGAAACAAGCTTCCAGGGACCGGTTTCTGGCATGTCAGCCGTCGTCGGCCCGGCTTGCTTGAATCCTGATGGTGCAATGAGCAAGGGACTCACATCTGAGTATACCCTTCCACGCTTAGGGTGGACAAAATAGTTAACAACAAGGGGTGGTGATGGACAGAGTTTCTGAATTAAGCAGAATACTCTCCCCCAGTCAAGAGATCAGGGCTAGATCCAACACCGTTTTTTAGCTCACTGCACCATCCCAGTTCAGAACCCGGCTATATGCAAATTAGTCTGTTCCTGTCCCAGTGCATGATGGGAACAGGGCAAACCAAACTACCAAGCCAATTCTTACACTGGGAAGGAAACAAGCTTCCGGGGACCGGTTTCTGGCATTTCAGCCGTCGTCGGCCCGGCTTGCTTGAATCCTGATGGTGCAATGAGCAAGGGACTCACATCTGAGTATACCCTTCCACGCTTAGGGTGGACAAAATATTTAACAACAAGGGGTGGTGATGGACAGAGTTTCTGAATTAAGCAGAATACTCTCACCCAGTCAAGAGATCAGGGCTAGATCCAACACCGTTTTTTAGCTCACTGCACCATCCCAGTTCAGAACCCGGCTATATGCAAATTAGTCTGTTCCTGTCCCAGTGCATGATGGGAACAGGGCAAATCAAACTACCAAGCCAATTCTTACACTGGGAAGGAAACAAGCTTCCGGGGACCGGTTTCTGGCATTTCAGCCGTCGTCGGCCCGGCTTGCTTGAATCCTGATGGTGCAATGAGCAAGGTAATTATTTTGGCCACCATGAGTGTGCAAGGGTATGCTCAGACATGAGTCCCTTGCTCATTGCACCATCAGGATTCAAGCAAGCCGGGCCGAAGACGGCTGTAATGCCAGAAACCGGTCCCCGGAAGCTTGTTTCCTTTCCAGTGAAGAATTGGCTTGGTAGTTTGGTCTGCCCTGTTCCCATGATGCACTGGGCCAGGGACAGACTAATTTGCATATAGCCAGGTTCTGAACTGGGATGGTGCAGTGAGCTAAAAAACGGTGATGTATCAAGCCCTGATCTGTTGACTGGGTAGGAGTGTTCTGATTAACTCAGATACTCTGTCCATCACCACCCCCTTTTTGTAATTATTTTGGCCACCATGAGTGTGCAAGGGTATGCTCAGACATGAGTCCCTTGCTCATTGAACCATCAGGATTCAAGCAAGCCGAGCCGAAGACGGCTGTAATGCCAGAAACCGGTCCCCGGAAGCTTGTTTCCTTTCAAGTGAAGAATTGGCTTGGTAGTTTGGTCTGCCCTGTTCCCATGATGCACTGGGCCAGGGACAGACTAATTTGCATATAGCCAGGTTCTGAACTGGGATGGTGCAGTGAGCTAAAAAAACGGTGATGGATCAAGCCCTGATCTGTTGACTGGGTAGGAGTGTTCTGATTAACTCAGATACTCTGTCCATCACCACCCCCTTTTTGTAATTAAACATTAACTTGGAAACAGAAATGCTCCCCCTGTCCTGACAACATTAGTTGTCCTTTTCACCCTCTTTGTGGGCTATATTTTACTGTACATGGAGCAAGCTTATCCTATTAAATCAAAAACAAGAGAGGTTTTCTACATATCCTACACGTGCAAATTTCAAGATTCACTCATGCAATAATGAAGAGAATGGAGAGACAGGAAAATAAAATATTTGCCTAAAATCATACATTTTGGTCAAGTGGGGAAGTTGAGATTAATCCTACTTTTTCTAGTTTCACATTGTGAAAATCAAGCACTACATGCAAATCTCTTTCTCGCTCCAGTTTACATCAAAGGTTAATGCTTTGTCTTTATTTATTGGCGCATGAGTTTAGTGTGTTGGCGACACCTTCCTAACAACCACAATGGTCCCAAAATCAATCAAACACTCTTAAAATAATGTACTATTCACACCCATTCACAAGAGACTGTGACCAGCCGTGATATCCTCCCTTAACCCACTAGCCTTTAAGGGCCATATGTATCAAAATGTTCTTTTGCGATTTTTCAAATTACGATTTTCTACGAATCTCAATGTGATAATCGCAAAATGCAATGTACTTGGGATTTTCTAATAATTTTGCGAATCCCACATATTCCTTATTTGCAAATCGCAAATTGAGATTCGCAAATAAGGAATACCTTCCCATTCATTCCTATGGGCTAGAAGGCCCATAGGAATGAATGGGAAGGCATTCTCAATTTGCGGTTAGCAATTAGAGAATCGCAAATTGAGAATACAGTTTCAAGGGTGGCAGGGTGTCAAAAGTACACACTGTTGCACCCCTGAAATGTGCATGTGTGCACATGTTGCACACATTCATGCCCTATGTATGTGCACCACATGCCACTCTAAAAAATGCAAAATAGTGCATTTTTAAGTGAAATCGCAATTTACCACCAACTTTAAGTTGGTGGTAATTTGCGATTCCTTAAGGCCAAATCACACTTTCTTTTGTGCTTCTTACATTGCATTTAAGGAATCACAATTTGCCAATCCTTAAATGCAATCGCAAAATTTGCGATTCCTTATTTTGCAAGGGAGTTTTTGGGTGCTACATTGCACACTGCTAATTTGCGATCGTAAGTGCTGAAATTCTGCATATTTCAGCATTTGCGATCGCAAAGTGGCTTCCTACATATAAGCCTAAATCAGTACTTGTTATTAAAGGACAGCACAAATAGCTTCACTTTCAACATTACCCCAACACATATCACATGGACCTCACAAGAGCCGTCCACATGATGAAAGGATTTTGTACATCTCCCGTAATCTGATATTGCAAGATTGGTTTTCTTAGTATAATTTAAATAAAAGAAAAAGAAACATTTCATCAAAATAATATCTAATTCTTCCTCATTGGTAAACCACTGAACTGATGTATTGCGTAATTAATTGTTGTTATTAATTGCAGTCGTGTATCAATAATCTTAGTTCCACTGATATTGACTTTTTCCCAGTACTGATGTAGCTGAGGACATCTCAATAAGGTGAGAAAAATTGCCGGAATCTCTTTGGCCCGTTGTGCAGAGCTTCGAGCTAGAAGGGGAAAACCTATTTAACATATCTTGTGCAAGATAATTTATATGTATAGTCTTGATAAAAATGATAACCACAGCCAAACTGCAGAAAAGACTCCAACGCATCCAGAACGCCTCCGCATGACTCATCCTGGACATCCCCCGCCACAGCCACATCTCCGGACACCTGAAAGACCTGCACTGGCTCCCCGTCAGTAAAAGAATCACGTTCCGCCTCCTCACCCACGCACACAAAGCCCTCCACGACCTAGGCCCTAGGTACCTCAACAACTGCCTGACCTTCTACACTCCCACCCGCCAACTTCGATCGACCAGCCACGCCCTCGCCGCCGTTCCACGCATCCGAAGAGCCACCATGGGAGGAAGATCCTTCTCCTACCTGGCTGCCAAGACCTGGAACTCCCTCCCCATCCACCTCCGTCTTACCCAAGACCACCTCTCCTTCAGGAAGCAACTCAAGACCTGGCTGTTCGAGCAGTAGCAGACCCCCCCAACCCCCAAGCGCCTTGAGACCCTCCTGGTGAGTAGCGTGCTATACAAATTTCTTGATTGATTGATTGATTGATTGATAGTAGTCACTACATTTTTTAGTCAACTTCACTACTTTCTCCAAGTTCCACCATTCAGAGTCTCATATTTCCATATCTTTTTTTTTTTTTTTTTTTTGCTCTCCGATTGCTATAATTGACTTTTTTTTATTTTTTTATTTATTAAGTTTTCTTGATGAACAACAAGAAGGTAAGACATTAAGGTAGGTTACACAGGTTTACATTGCATTCCTCAGTATACATGCAAGCAAATATGACAGATAGCCAGTCCGAGCAGGCCGGGAGCCCGCAATTATCATCCCATAAGCAGTATATTAGCAAATTATCCCCACAATACAATACAGTAACCAAGTATCTCATTTCTCTGTCTCCTTCTTTTCCTTTCTCTTTTTTTCTCTTATTTTGTTATTTCCCTTTTTTTTTTTTTTTTTTTTTGGGTGTTTGTGAGTTGTCGTCAGTTTTGTTTACTCTCTACTGTCGTTGTCCGAATCTGTAGTCGCCGCTGCCTCTTTCACTAAATAGGCCTGCAGTGGGCCCCATATATCAATTGGTCTGCTTCGTACAGGTAACAAATCAGCATATACATTGTTTTGATCCTGGCAATAAACCATATCAGCAATCCACTCCTTAAACTTTGGGGCCCTCCCTCTCCCACAACGGCACGCAACACGTCTCTTGGCTAATAGGAGTGCAACATCCATAAACCTGCGAACAGGCTTAGGGATATCACGTGTGTGCCCCAACAGCATTAATAACGGATCTCTATCGACCGTCCCTCCAGTCATACCCTGTAAGGCTATCTGCACCTGTGACCAGTAGTCGTACACACCAGGACACTCCCATGCCAAGTGGACAAATCCCGCCCCTTCCGCGCTGCAGCAGTCACACCTATTGTTGTCTGCTAAATTAAATCATAGTTTTCTGACAGGCGTATAATAAAAACGTTGTAGGAACTTGAAATGAATAATCTTCAACCTGCTACTAGACGAGATTTTAGCTGTGATGGCACAACAATAGTGCCATTGATCGTCAGTGATATCCCTGCCCAGCTCCTCACTCCAACATCGCCGAGCTGAGCTCTCAGGCCCTCGGTGCTGCAATCTGATATTGTTATATAACCTGGAGACAAGATGGCGGCCATCGGACAGCAGCATGGCGTGCAATGGCAGAACAACATCAGGTTCCCTTGGAAAGTCAGGCAAGACAGCTCTCAACCCCTGTCTAAGTCTGACGTAATAGAAGACCTCTAGAGGAGTAGGCATAGTATCCTGAAACATTTGTTCCCTGGTACGGAACTGCCCGTTGAGGAATAGATCTCCCCACGTGGTAATTTTTATGCATTTACACATCACCTGAAAGCCCGCCTCCTGTAGGAGCGATACACCAGGGTGATACGTGAGGGGCAACACAGGTGAGTACACTTGTTCAGCTTTAAGAAGCTTCGTAATTCGATTCCAAGCGTCTATAGTGCACGTCACCGTAGTAAATGGTGTATCTATGTCCCGCCCCGTACCCTGTATCAGGCCGTTAAGTGGGAGAGGTCTTGCGATCCAGTCCTCTGCAGCGACTTGTGGCATAAAAGGCGTGGGGTTAATCCAGTGATAGGCGTATTGTGCCTGGGCAGCAAGATAATAGGTTTCGAAATCCGGCACGTCGAAACCTCCTTTCTCATAAGGCTGGGTTAGTATGTCCCATCGCAGCCGCGGTTGTTTACCCCCCCAGAAAAGACGAAGGAGTTCCGATCTCAGTTGTTTGAAGAAGAAAGTGCCAGGGAAGTAAGGCACGTTCTGAAATATATATAAAAATTGTGGCAGTATCACCATCTTTATCAACGATGCCCTACCTGCCATTGAGAGCGGCAGCATTTTCCATCTTGTAACGTTATCCGCCAGTTTCGAGATGGCCACCCCGTAATTCATCCTCAGTGTCTCCTCCTTACTCAAGGAAATCACTATTCCCAGATATTTAAGATCTGAATCGCACCATTCAAGTGGATAGTCCAGCTGATACCTTTGAACAGCGCCCGTGAGCGGGAAGAATTGGGATTTTTTCCAATTTATTTGCACCCCTGACAGCCGTCCAAAAACCAGAAAGTCACGTAAAATAGGGTTAAGATTAGTTTGCGGGTCTTTCACATATATCGTGATGTCATCCGCATATAAAGACACACCAATTTGGCGTTGGCAGCAACGAAAGGCACTGTCTCTGTGCAGCTGCCGGACATGGCATGCCAGTGGCTCTATCGCTATAGCGAAGAGCAGAGGGGAAAGGGGACAACCCTGTCTTGTGCCTCTAGTGATCGGTATCGGGGTCGACAGCAATCCATTTACAACCACTCTGGCCGTCGGTGCGGTATACAGCAGCTCCACCCAGCTAACAAACAACTTAGGAAACCCCATTCTATTCAATATAGTAAACAGGTACGACCACTCTACCGAGTCAAACGCTTTCGTGGCGTCCAGAAATACGGCAGCGACTGGGAGTTCCGGGGCAATCGTCTGTATTAAAGAGAACAGCGTTCTGAGATTATGTGAGGTGGCACGGCCCGGTACGAAACCAGCTTGATCTGGCAATACCAACTTAGTCATGATCAACGAAAGACGCGTCGCTAGGACTTTGGCTAGAATTTTCGCATCGCAGTTGATAAGTGATAGCGGTCGGTATGAATCTGTGTCCATCGAGTCCTTCCCCGGCTTCAACAAGGAGGTAATGACCACCTCCCTCATCGAACCCGGCAACACCCCAGCTTCCAATGAGTCCATAAAAACTTCCCTAAGGACCGGTGCCAGGATATCTATGTAACATTTATAAAACTCCGCAGGGAGTCCATCCAGTCCCGCCACTTTGCCATTAGCCAATGACATGATCGCGTCGCGGATCTCGTCTAGCTCCAGCGGCGTGCTAAGGAATGCTCTATGCACATCACTGAGCCAGCACAATGCAATGTCGTCAAGAAAGTCGCCCATGCCCTCCACAGTGGTCTGTTGCGAAGTATAGAGGTGACCATAATGCAGCAGAAACTCCCTCTGAATACTCTCAGTATCTCTATATCTCTCCCCTTCCGGCGTGACAATCTCCAATATATTGGAACTAAAGCGTGGCCTCCTCGTCATGGCAGCCAACACCTTGCCTGGCCGTTCACCTTTGCAATATCTCCGTGCAGACCAATACTTCCCCCTGAAGTTGACTTCTCTTGCCGCCTCCTCCTCATACTCAGATAGCTTATCTCTAAATGCCTTATGTAGCACCACGTCAGGTCTTCTCGTCATGTCAGATTCTAGTCCTCTCAGCTCGCACTCTAGTCTACTTAGCGTCCTCTGGATATCTCTCAATACCCCCCTCCCTTGGATATGCACATCCCTCTGATTGTGACCTTGAATGCCTCCCACACCGTTTCCACATTAGCAACCGAATCCCTGTTTCGGGGGAAAAAATCTTCAATTTCCACTCCCAATTCTGTCTTAAATACTGTATCTAGTAGCATGGAGGGGAACATCCTCCATGGAGGTCTCATACGAGCATGTCCCGGTACAGCGAGAGACAGCAGCACCGGGCAATGATCAGAATAGGTCCTGGGCAAATGCAAAACCGTACCTATCCCCTCACAGAGTCCTCTCGTCACAAAGCAGTAGTCCAATCTAGCCCAGGTATTAGTATGTGATGTAAAGTGTGTGCCCTCCCTACGCGCATGATGCGTGTGCCTCCAACTGTCCACCAGTCAAGCTTCCTCAATAATGCCTACCAGCACATCGCGCGCTTGCCTGTTGTATTGCATACAGCCGTCCGACCTATCCAGACCAGGAGTCAATGTTACATTAAAGTCTCCACCCCAGATGATATGAGTGGCACCCACCCCCAATATATGCCCCCAAAGTGTCGTGAAAAAATCCGGAGTGTCAATATTAGGAGCATAGCAACTCACTATCACAACAATATCCGTACCCAGCCTTCCCCACAAAAGTACAAAGCGACCATTAGGGTCCAAAATCTCACCCATCAGTTGAAAAGCAATTGAAGTTTTGATCAACACAGCGGTACCCCTCGAGTACGAGGAATACGATGAAAATTTCCTGATTGAAGCCCATTTTCTAGCAAATGTTGGGTCCGGTCGCGGCCTAAAGTGCGTCTCTTGTAACAATGCGATTTGTACATTATGCCGATCCAGATAAGCACGCACATTTCTTCCTTTCCTAGCATCATTAATGCCCCGCACATTCCATGACAATATCGACAGTTTATTCCGAGACTCATCCGCCATGAGCATATGCGACATCCATAATGATGCACGCTCCCTCCTGCTCCAACCACCCGCCAGCCATCTCATAGCAATCCCTCCAATGGACATGCAATTTCCTGTGTAACCATTGGTCGTAGTAACCAACCTCCTCAAACACACCCCTTATCTCTCGCCTCCCCCCACCCAGGTCAAACAACCCTCCACACACCTCCCTCCCCCATCCAAGCAGTAGTCTAGCGACCACAACCCTCATCCTATCCCAACAACCTCTAAACAGTAATACCGCATTCCTCCCCAGCCCACCCTCCTCCCACTGAAGCAACCCCAACTCTCCAGCATTCCATCCCCCCACCTCCCTCAGCACCGCTAGCAAACCCCCAATGAGATGCAGTGTAACAAACAATGTCAGTGGGGCACACCCTGGCGGGGCCATCTAAGGTGCGCACTTCACAACCCCCTTCACCCCGCCCATCGATCCGAACCTCCCCACGGAGGACTCCTCGAGGGAAGGGGGTGTCGCCTGGCATACATTACCACCTGTAGTCCCAATGCTGATGACAACAGTCTCTGGTATCCATAATAGTCGTGCTTATTCAGAGTCCCCAACGTAGTAGCACAATTAAAGGTGTTCAACATGTCTCAAACTTGGTACTTTGTGGTCAGCAATAATTCTCAGCAACATCCAAGGTAAGTTTAGACCCCTTCTTCCTCAGCTCCTTCCTCTGCAGGACGCTTTCCATGCTCTCTCCTCAATGTTTTCAGAAAATCCTCAACCTGTTGTGGATTCATAAAAAAGTGTTGTTTCGCCTGATGCGTAATTCTGAGCTTCGCAGGGTACAGTAAAGCATAATCAATTTGCAGTGTTCTTAGTTTTCTCTTCACATCTAGAAACTTCTGCCTTTGGTCTTGCACCAATTGCGTGAAGTCCGGGTACAAAGTAAAATTCACTCCGCCACACGTCAGCTGTTTTGTGTTCCTTGCAGCCCTTAGTGCAGTATCCCGGTCTCTATAATTCAGGAGCCGTGCTATGATCGATCTTGGCGGTGCACCCGGTTTTGGCTGAGGTCCTAGAGAGCGGTGCGCCCTCTCAACAATGAATTGCTGCGAAAATGCCTCCTCCCCCACTGCTGTTTTCAGAATCCTCTCCACATAGTCCTCCATCCTCCCAGTGTTTGTCGATTCCGGCACACCAACCACGCGTACATTATTGCGACGGCTGCGCGCTTCTAACTCCTCGTTCTTTGCTGCTATTACCCGAAGTATGTTATCCATTCTTGCCAGTCTGGTAGCATGGGACGCCGTGGCATCATCATTGTCCGAAATCCTCCTCTCCGCCTCTGTGATGCGTTCCTCATGAACGTCCATCTTTTGTGCAATAGCATCCATTCTGGAGGATATCCGATCCACCTTGTCCACCACCGTCGCGAATCCCTGCTTCATTTCCTGCAGTAAAAGGTGCATATCCGGCGCAGCTATGTCACGGCTAGTCCCAGCTGCAGATCCGCTTTGTGGTCCTCCGGCGTCAGATTCCAACCTCGTATTTTTCTTCGACGACTGGGCAGATTCAAAGGACAATTTCGGCTGCCTAGTATCCGATCGTCCCATGGTAGCGGCTTTAACTGACTTGCCCCTAGGTGCAGAGGTCCCTTTACTCCCTCCACCACAAGGCGATCCAGAGGACTCCGTCATGAACTGTTACAATGGCAGTGATCAGGCCTCCACTCCAACTCCGAGTCCACCAAGTGGAGCTGTGGTCCTTAGCAATAGTCTCACCACCTCCAGCATATATGTCCGCAGGTTCACTGTGCCCTCTTATACGTTCCGTTCTTTTATGTTGTAGATGGTATTTAAGGGTATGTCTGACTTAGTCCTGCAAGACCACAGCGCCGATGGCCCGTTGGCGGCCTTTCGGAATCACTCAGTTTCTTTGCGCCCTCAACGGTATAGTACAGCGTCTAATGGGATTCGAGTAATCCACTAATTGCACCCCCAAGATCACAGTTACCTCCGGCAGATTCAAAACAGCACAAACTTTTTTATTCTTCGCGGAGCGGGAATCCCAAGCGCCTCGCGCGTCTCTCCGGAGGCTTCAGTGGTTAGTTGTGGCTCCGCGTGTTTTCCAGTCCCTAGTCCCTATGGCCCGGCCGGTCACGTTTCGTACTGTGAGCCCATTATCACCGGTCCATAGATCAGTTTGAGCCGAGCATGACGTGCCCCTTATGGTCCACTCTGCACGTGGCTTATGGTATAGCGCTCCCTGTCTGCACCCACGTACAGCCGCCCGCAGCGTGACTTCCAGGCACTGCACACCAATCTCACCGGGGAGTGCTATAGACGTGATCTTCCGCGTCGCGCCCAGACTCTTTGTTGGCTCCAAGGCATCCGTACCAGCGCCGACCCATACAGTGCACGGTGTAGCAGCACGCTTCGCCCCCTTCTATGGAGGGGTGGGGGGTGAACCGGAGGATAGAGTCAGAGAGAGTACTTGTCGAGGTGCACCACCTCCTATAGTCTCAGCCAGCCTGTTATCTCTTCACGCCACTATTCATTCCGTGTAGGACTCAGATCCCCGTAAGGCCACGCAGGATTACCTCTGCCCTGTGGTAGAATGCCAAGCCGGGCATCCGTGTGCACAGCACCTCTTCTCGGCCTCTTGAGCAGCAGTTAGGCACGGCCGTTCCCTCTCCCTCAGGCCGGGGCCTGTAGACCTCGTGGGCTCACCGGTGTTGCGTAGCCTCGGCGCCCAGGTGCGCGCAATGTAGGCTCCGTTACAGCAGTCGGTCGGATATTCCCACGGTGATATCTCCGCAAGTACCGGTCCGAATCGCTTCAAATTTTCAGCGAGCGTCACATTAGGGCAGTGTTCTTCAATCTGTGGGGCGCGCCCCCCTGGGGGGGCGTGACACCTTCCCAGGGGGGGCGCGTCCTCCACTGCAATCTGCCCTTTGTTCCCTCCGTGCAAATCTTCCTAGAGGACTCCGGTATGTGGAAGGGGGAGGGAGGGGAGATCGATGGGGCAGGAGGTGCCTGTCCTTTTTTTCTGGGTAACTCTCCCAGGAGGGGGTTAATTCACGGAGCTTTTAGCTTCAGCTAAAGTGTGAGGCAAGGAGTCTCCTTGCTAAAAACGAAAGCAAACAAACAGACACGCTTTCGGTTTTAGCAGGGGAGACCCCTCACCTCCCACTGCAGCTGAAGCATTTCAGCTCTATGAATTAACCCCTTCCTGGGAGAGTTAGCTCTTCCCAGAACGGAGAGAGTTCGAGTCTCGGCATTGAAGCTGAACATCCTGTGATTCTGGGCAAATCACTTATTCTCCCCGTGCCTGACAAAGAAAATGAATATGTCCTCATGTAATGCAACTGGTGCTATGTAAAGCGCTCTGATACCTGATTCAGGTCAAGTTCGCGCTTTATAAATCTCTGTAAAAAAACAAAAAGTAGGCTCTGGCCCAGGGCCCCAGCCTTTCAAAGGGGGTGGGAGTGTGTGTGTGTGGGGGGGAGAGGTGGGGGGGGGCCTTGAATCATTTTAAAACACAATGTTGTAAATAGCGTTTTTCAATCAATAATTTTCAATGTGTATAAGTCTATTACATACATTTTGCAGACAAAATGTGTTTATGCATCATGCAACATCCATATAAAAAGTTTTTTTAGATCAATACATGACCTCACATATGAGAAATAGATGGGTGTGACAGATTATTTACAGTAATATTAGTGAACTGCTGTTGTGTTACAAACTGAAAACACACATCACTATCCCTGAATATCCTATGTACACACATTTAGTATTTGACCAAAGAAGGCATGAAAGAGCTGAGACTAGATCATAAAATCAAAGCTGGTCTGAACAGGGGCCCCAAAAATACATTTGGCCCACAGGCCACAAAATCCTTAAAACGTCCCTGAAAGTTTATTTTAAAATTACACAGGCAGGCGCGCAAAATGCCAGTAAGCCATGTGTTTAAACAGCTTGCAAATTGCTAAATATAGTTATAAATAAGTATGTATTCATTTGTAATGTTAACGAGCTCCCGGTCCCCCCTTCTTTTTGTCTATTCATTTGTAATGTGACTTTTTTATCTTTGCTCCCTTTTATTATCAGTCATTGATCATTCAGACAGCCCTAGAAAACAAGTGGTGTTTTGAGCTGTGTAATAAGCCTCTGTCATTTCACCACACCCACCCACTCATAAACCTGCAGTTTACTAAACACTCTTATTGTATTGAATGGTATTCGCTGAATATGCCCGGAATGTGCGCGTGGCGGTCGAGTCCAGAAATTTCTGTCAGGTGGTGGGGGGGACCCAACATCTAAAAAAATTCAGCTGGGGGGGCTCAACCTACAAAAGTTTGAAGACCTCTGCATTAGGGGTTCTCTGCACGCACACCAAATTTCATCGGCATCGGAGGTGATTTAGCCAGGATAACTGCAGGATACCGGCACAGGCTGCAGGAGCCTCACACAAGTGCGGCCATGCTGCTCGTGCGCCCTCTTCATATTTCCATATCTAAATATTGAACCCAATTGAAACCTGAGATTAAATTAATTATATCAACATATTTTTTTCAAGGTCAATCAAATGATATATAATGGACTAACTAAAGCTTTGCCACTGGAAAGTAGCACTTCTCAGTGTCACTGTATGTTTCACAGTTTCCACATTAAGCTGATGTCTGCTGTCTGGCCCAGGCATTGCACTTTTCTCAGAATGCTTATTGTTAGTCAACATATGAGTGGGTTAATGCTAGGGTGACCAACCGTCCGTAAATTTCACGGACAGTCTGTAATTTCGGACGTCTGTCCGTTGTCCGTGAAGGATTCTTTAACGGACGCCATTTGTCCATCATTTTAGCCGGCCCTGGTCGCCCCACCCTAAAGCCGGCACAGCTTGCACCCACCTCCCTTCTTGACTCCGATGCTGCACCAAAGCTCCTCAGATACTCAGCAGCATTGGAGAGGCACAGCGGGATGGCAACCCTCACACCTCCAGCCCTTGATGAGCTGTTAAGAGGTGCTTTGAAGGTGACTGAGAGGGAGGGGCTGCAGGTTCAGGAGCAGCGACATCTATTCACATGCAAACAGCCCTGAATGCACCATGTCTCTGCTATTTACAGGGGGGCTCACACATTCCATTTCTACCCAGGGCCCCAAACATCCTAAACTCGGCCAGATTACACCCCTGATTACACCGAGGCAGCACGTGCTTCTCTTCACCGAGCTTAATTAATGTCACTAGATTGTAAGCAAACCTCGGTTCTTCAAACATGCAGTCTATAATGTAATACAATAAAGAAATTGCACCATCGCACCCACACTGATTAACAAAGTATGGAGGACAATCAGTTCAATCAGTTCTCTTATAGTATCTCCTGTAAGTACTGTACATCACATTGGGAGATGGCATTTTGGACAGAGAGCCTGTCTTCTCGTTGTCTTGTGCAGGAGGGGGCGAGGAGCCCAAGATGATACTAGAATACTGCATGCCCACCCCTGTGCCCACCCTGGTGGATTCTGTTCCCTCTCCTGTAATGGCTCCTGCCCTCCCCTCAGTGATGGCTCCTGTCCCCCCATGTGGTGGCTCCAGTCCACCCCCGCCTGTGATGGCTCCTGTCCCTCCCTGTGGGGGATCCTGTCCCCCCCCTCATGTGATGGCTCCTGCCCCCGCCCCCGGCCTGTGAAGGCTCCTGCCCCGCCCCCCGCCTGTGGTGGCTCCTGTCCCCCCTGTGGTGGATCCTGTCCCGCCCTGGGTGGATTCTGTCCCAGTCCTGGAACTGCCCCTGCAGCGAGGGTGAAGTTCTTGATGGGCCTCTTCTCAAAAGGGCTCAGCTCAAAATTAATATGGAAAGGTGGTCGCGTGAGTAAGTGAAGGGATGGGTGAATGGCTGGATGAATTAGTGAAAGGGTGAATGGATGAATGAAAGATTGAATAAATGGATAATGATAGAGGATGGATGGATTGATGAGTGAGGGGAAGGATGGAGAGAACATGTAAATAGCTGGATGTATGGGTGGAAGGGTAGCTGGATGATGGATGAGGGGAAAGATGAATGAGGAGAAGGAAGGATGGATGAGGGGAAGGATGGATGGATGAGGGGAAGGATAAATGGATGGGAAGGATGGATGGATGAGGGGAAGGATGGATGATGGATGAGGGGAAGGGTGGATGAGGGGAAGGATGGATGGATGAGGGGAAGGATGGATGGATGAGGGGATGGATGGATGAGGGGAAGGATGGATGGATGGGGGGAAGGATGGATGGATGAGGGGATGGATGGATGGATGAGGGGATGGATGGAGGGGAAGGATGGATGGATGGATGATGAGCGGAAGGATGGATGGATGGATGATGAGGGGATGGATGGATGGGTGGATGATGAGGGGAAGGATGGATGGATGATGAGGGGGTGGGTGAACGGATGGATGATGAGGGGAAGGGTGGATGGATGGATGATGAGGGGAAGGGTGGATGGATGGATGATGATGGGGTGGGTGAATAGATGGATGGATGATGAGGGAATGGATGGATGATGAAGGGTTGGGTGAAAGGATGGATGGATGGATGATGAGGGAATGGATGGATGATGAGGGGGTGGGTGAAAGGATGGATGGATGATGAGGGGAAGGATGGATGGATGATAAGGGGAAGGATGGATGGATGATGAGTGGGTGGGTAGAAGGTTGGATGGATGGATGATGAGGGGAAGGACGGATGGATGATGAGGGGAAGGACGGATGCATGGATGATGGGTGGGTGAAAGGATGGATGGATGGAGAGTGGGTGGGTGAAAGGATGGATGAGTGAGTGAAAGGGAGGGTAGATGGACAAAAGGATGAATAGATGTGTGAAGGAGTGAAAGGATGGATGGATGGATGAGTGGGTGGGTGGATGGTGGGTGGGTGAAAGGATGGATGAGTGGATTGGATTGGATGGTGGGTGGGTGAAAGGATGGATGAGTGGGTGGGTGGATGGTTGGGTGGATGATTGGTGGGTAGGTGGATGAGTGAAATGATTGATGGATTGATAAGTGCAAGGGTGAATGAATGGACGTATGAGTGAAAGGGTGGATGTAAGGATGGATGAGTGAGTGAAAGGGAGGGTAGATGGACAAAAGGATGAATAGATGTGTGAAGGAGTGAAATGATAGATGGATGAGTGATAGGGTCAATGGATGGATTCATGAGTGGATGAGTAGATGGATGGATGGGAGGTTGGATGGATGGGAGGAAGGATGGCTAATTGAAAGGGCCGATGGAGAGAGAAAGGGAGGATGGATGGATGACTAAAAGAGTGGATGGGTGGAAGGATTAGTAAGTGAAAGGATGGCTGGATTGGTGAAAGGGTAAATGGCTGAATGGATGAGTGAATGGATGGATGGGATGAAGAGTGGATGGATAAGCGTACAGATAGATAGGGTGAAAGGGTGGATGGATGGATGGATGGATAATGGAGGATTAGTGAAAGGATGGATGAGGGGATGGATGAAGGGATGGATGAGTGAAATGATAGATGGAAGGATACATGATGGATAGGTTTGCAAATGGTTGAATATGTTTGGAAATGGCTGGGCTTACATATATACTATTGCGCGACCTCTGATGTGTCTGTAAAACGTACCTGATGTCCTGAAGTTTTGTCCTGAATTTTGACCTCCTGTCCTGAATTTGTGTCCTGAATTTTGACCCTTTGTCCTGAATTTTTACACTCACCGTCCTGAATTTGCACCAATGCCAGTTGGTCACCCTAGTTAATGCACCTATTTGAGAGTTGTGCATGGAATCTGAAGGTCACAGGCGCTATTACCAGCGAAGACTCAAATGAGGTCCACACACCCACTGCAGGGATCAGCTGGTGGCACCTGGTTTGATCGAGTGAGAGAGGTTACACAAAAGAGCATGTCAACAAGTCAGATTCTGTATCGGAGGAGCCACATAGTAAAAAAAGAACACGTGATCCTGCAATCTTGCATCGGTGTAGTTGTTCCTTATACAGCACACAATTAAAATTACATTCCTCCCACTATACGGATCAAAGTACTGATCCCTAGCCCCACCCCTATCCTCCTCCCTTCATTCTTCTATTCCTACTCTCTAGCCCAGGGCACAAGTCGTAAAAAAATAAGTGGGGGGACGCTGTCACCTGAAGTGACGTCACGGCCGAAAGTGACGTCACGAAAGGTGCCGAGCTCCTCGTCCCAGAGAGGCCAAAGAGTGAAGTCCAGCTGTTTGGCAGGGGGGATGGCGACCCCCCGGTAAAATAAGTGGGGGGACGCCGTCCACCCGCGTGGTACCCCGACTCGAGCCCTGCTCTAGCCCTATGTTACACTCGGTATCACAGGGCCCTCTTCCCTAAATCAGAGACAAGTTGCTTTTCAAAATGACTCCTTTATTTTAAAAAGATTTCACTGCTCTGCATTATTTAAAAACACATTTTCTGCTCTGCTTTGGTGTAGTAAATTGCTTTTCGCTCTCCGATTCATCATATACCCTAAAAAAACAAATAGTTATGTCCACAATGATGCAAACTGGCCTGTGGTGTGTGCCAAGGGCACATTTTGTGCTGAGAATGGCATATTACTTTGCACAAATAGAACAGTATGCTATCACTTTCTTCGTAGTTTGGGGACATGGCAGCCCATTTATTCTCTGGAAGAAAAGACGTAATTAGCTACGCTAAATCACCTTAAAGTAGGACGCCGTCAGGGGAAGGCTTTCGCGCCTCTCCTCCTGGGATGGCATTGGTTTCCTAGGAAAAGCACCGCGCGCAGCTCACTGTGCACACAGCAACGCCTTCCCCTCCACAGGAAATGTAATGTTGCGTTTGGAGCTGATCTTTACAATGAACTATTCACTGGCTGCCGTTCTTCCTCCATTCAGAAATAAAGTGTGTGCAAAAATAATAATATAGGAATAGGGAGAGGCTCGGTGAGCCTCTCCTTCATGCTGTAAACATTACTAACACGTCAGCCTGTGGGCCTTCATGTGGTGCGAAAGACAGGGTTGCAGGTGGCCATGATTTTCCGCTGGTAGAACATACTGTGGCGAGAAATCACCTGCCGATTGTCAGGGAAGTTAAACTTCGCCACTGGCAAAGTCGGGTGAAATCGGGCATCTTTGCCTGTTGTAGCCTAGGGCGACGCTTCCCGAATAGGCCCAGCTTCATGACTGAAGTCTGCAACTTGACGCTCCCCCAATCTTCAGTAACAAAACTCGCCTGGTCTTGAGCTTCACCAGAACTTGCTTCCATCATCTTTCCGATTGGCTCTCTGATCAGGCATTGTGTATGAACAAATAACTTACTCAAATTAAGGGGATGGAGGGTAGCAACGGTGCGCCAGCTCCCTAAGCTTTGCCCATTTTAGTAAGGCAACTGCCTCTTTCTCTATAACACAAACCAGATTGGCTTTTAACAGGGCCGGCTTTAGGGCAGTGCGACTGGGGCAGCCACACTGGGCGCTGGCCTGTGGAGGGGGCGCTGTGACCTCAGGGGGACGCTGTGTTTAGCAATATCTTATGATGTGAGAGTTAAGGGGCACTTGTGGAGGTGGTAGTGAGAGATTCCAAGGAGTCGGTCACGGTTCGTGGGGGTGCCAAAAGTGATTGTCGCACCAGCTGCCACCAGCGCTAAAGCTGGACCTGGCTTTTAAGACTCTGAATCCAAAATGAATCAAAGCGCTCTCTTTCACTTATAGCTGTTCTTCTCTTAGCCTGTTTTTCGCACAATGAAAATAATTCCCAATCTCCACAAACCACTTCACAAAGACCATCATTTTATTACAGCAAACCTTGGTCCATGAGCTTCAGAAAGCTACAGCAAAGTCAAAATGCAGCTCTTGACTTGGTGTATGAGACACAGCAACCACATCACACTTATGCTATGTCACTACACAGACTCACTAATATGCCGCGAAATACAGCGAGGATCCCCACCCATTCTTATTTATGCCTCTTTGGCCTAGTAGGTGCCAGATACAACTAGAGACCAGTGCCACTGCCCAGTGTTAATGAGAAAGGTCATGTCGGGTGCAAAGATGCTTGCTGGTTTAAGTGAAAAGACGCTTCAAACCATCATAGCCCTCCATAACATTTACTGCCCCATGAAAAATAACTTTTTTGACTCTAATGGTGCTGACTAACCCTGGGCAAAGCACTATGCTACGCTTGCGTAGTTTGCGAAGTTTGCACTACTTTGCACTACGCGAACTGCACGTAGCACAGTGCATGCACGCGTAGTGTACCGTCGCGTAGTGCAGCGGTCATTTTTTGCTTGCTCGCGGTCCTCAACGTCAAGTTGGCAACCGCGAGCAAGCAAAATGACATCCCGGCGAGACTTTTTCCTCGTTCGCGATCAGCAACATCGAGTTGCCGATCGCGAGCGTGGAAAATAAACCTCCCGGCAAGATTCTCAATGCGGGGAGGTCAGGTTTCTCATTGCGAGTGGTCGCGTATACTCATGACCGCTCATGATGAGAAACTACCAGTCCGAGTTGAGAAAGCTGCCGCTCAAGTAAAAATCTACTCAAGTGGCAGTAAAAGACAGCTCGCAGTGTGCAAGATGCTGTTTTCAATGATTGCACAGTGCGGACAAGCATCCGGCACTGTGCAATCATCACGAACAGGGTACTATGCAGTTTGCGTAGTGCTATACGTAGCTTGCGTAGTGCGAAGTGCACTTCACAAAGCTACACGTAGCTTTACTTCGCGAACTACGCCCAGGGTTAGTGCTGACTGCTCGGACCCTAGGGAGTTGCCTTTATTGCCTAATGTTTTGGGATGATCTTGAATGAAAATCTTCCAACTCACGTATGTTTTTTGCTACCCAACTCAATGGTACTCATTTTATTGACTTCAGAAAGATGAAAGGCATAGTGGACCAGCCGGATTTGAACCTGTGGCCATGAGGTTAAACACAGGCCCCTACAGTGGATGCGTTAGTCCAGTAAGCCACCAGACCAAGTAACACTCGGGAAGTCCTGGGCTGTAAGTCTCATGCCCTCTCCATTCCCCGCCCACACTATGGTTGGGCAGGTTGGGATGGGCTCAAAGCTCCTCCCCAATCCAGACTCTGTACCTACATGACCCTGACATTCCTCTGTCATCAAAAAAGTTATGTAATATTTGGAAGATTTGTGAAGGCAGTTCAGATAACGACCCGCCCTCACAAAACAATCATTAATTGAAAACACATACCCTTGATATGCAGTGCTAATTACCTCATAGATTACATCACTCGTGACATGTTCTATGACAACATTGATACCATAAGTGCAACATCTGAAATACCTTCAGTGATGACAACACTGTGAATGGCGGGTGCACAAGTTATAGTTACTTTAGGGCATGAGTTTAGCTGGCACATGCATCAACATTTCAATTTGCGAGTCTTTATTTGCGAAAAATAAGGAATCGCAAATAAAGAATCGCAAAATGAAATTCATCATGATTTTTGCATTTTTTTTGCAAATCGGTAAAAATCGCAATTTTTACCGATTCGCACGGTTTCTGCGATTCCTTGTTTGCGAATTCGCTATTTGCGAAATCTCAAATTGCGAATTTGCAATTTGCTGCATTGCAATGACATCACACCGAGGAAGCCAGGAGACTAATTACACACACCTGTACCCATTTTCGAGTTAGAGGAGTGGCAGTTGGCAGTTGGAGCTCTGCTTGGAGTAACTGGAGCAGTGTGTTTGTCTGTAGCAGAAGGGGAAATGGCCTCAGAAAATGCTGGAGAAGACCTGCAGGCCAGGAAAAGAAAAATTACATTTAGTGACCAGGAGCTGGAAATACTGATTGAGGAGGTCACTATGAGGCAGGACCAGCTTTTTGGGAAGCAGTCTTTGAAGGTGCCTGAGGCTGTGAAGAGAAAGCTGTGGCTTGCTATACAAGCGAAAGTGAATGCTGGGGGGGGCATCGTGACATTAATAATTTGAAAAAACGGTGGTATGACCTGCGCAGTCGAGCAAAGGAAAGAATTGCAAACCGGATTAAAGCTGCAAAAAAGACTGGTGGAGGAACACCCAGGGATAGACCTAATACCCCCCTTGAGGACATGGTGGAAGGAACCCTTGCAACTGAAGCAGTAGTTGGAGTCATAGAAATTGATACCTCAGAGCAAGCTGGCCCATCTAAAGGTAAGAATTCATACATGTGTTTGTGTTTAAAATGTGAGTGAAAGAGAACCCTAATGATGTCCTAGCTGCTTAGTAAAAATCCCTCTCATGTAGTACTTTGTGTTTTGAATGAAGCAGTACATATTAACACTTTTAATGAAAGAAGCAATGCATCATGGGATTTGTAGTCCATGTACCATTACAGTTTGAAATAGTTAGACAACTAAAATAACACATCAACACTGTTAGAATAGGAGACTAGCCATGCTACATGTGCTTTTTATTTGAAATGTACTTTACTTCATGCTGCAAAAAGTGCAATATTTAAAAGTAACATAGAGTTTGCACTATTTTAATCATAGATGCAGAACAGGACAGTAATACAAACGAATGGGCCGAGTTACATACTCAGGAATGTCAAAACACAAATGAATCAAATTCAGCCACTTCTTCACCCACTATTCAGTCAAGAAGTCAAAGAAACAGAGTGCTTCAACTCCAGCAGTCTGAGAGTGATGAAGAACCAAAAGTCCATGTCCAAGAACGACAGACTGCTCAAATACCAGCAACCCTAACAACACATCAGAGCAGGCAGAATAGGATACAACAGTTTTATAGGCGCAGGGCACGTCCATCACAAAATAGACCAGCAGTGGAAGATGACAGCAATGCCAGTGTTGTGGAGTTGAAGCTCCTGAAAGTCCAGCGCCTACAAGGCAAAGACATACGTGTTATGAAGGGCAAACTTGTTCACATCAGTCATGATATTGGTGCTATACACAACAGTCTGAAGCACATGACCAATGTAATTGAGAAAGCTCATACAGCATCATCTGAGAAACTTGACCGTATGGCAACAGCAATGGAAACACTGTGTTCAGCAATACAGGCTCAGCAAGTAGGAAGTGTCAGTAGGCATAACAGGGCAATGACCAGCATGCAGGGGTACACCAGGGCAATGAATCGTCTTTCCAGCACTACTGCTCAGCTAACCAAGCATACAGTTGTCATGCAAAAGGAGATGACACAATGTTGTGGAGATATTGCAAGAGGAATGATGACACTCAAGAATGTTGTTGATATAATGCAAAATGATAAAGCAACTGGAAGCCTACATGTTGGGGGTAGTGATGGATGCGCAAATGTCAGGAGCCTACTTGCACCAGCTGTACCTGGAGGACCCCGTAGTTCCAGAAAGCAAGACATTGCAAGCAGCATAACCAAGGGCGATGGGAGAATTTCATGCAAGGCATTAGGGGTGTGAGTCCGCAAAAAGTAGTATGTAGCTTCAGAAAGTACATAGCTGAGTATGGGAGGACGTCTGAAGATAAAAACATTGCTATGAGTGAAAAATGTAATTGCCAAATAATTTACTGTCAGACAAATGCATGCAGTAAGATGTCCCGAGTACCCTGAGTCCTTGATAAAGATTTAAAAATAAATTGCTTTAAGTTATGCACAAGATTGTGTTGTATGGTTCTTACCTCTGTTAAAAGTAATGTTGAGTTATCTCTGCCCTTCATCTTCTCCCCTCTGCTGCGTCTGGTCCACGTATTCTTGGTTGGGGTTGTTGAGGCTGGTTGTCAATGTGAGGTAGTACATCCTCAACCGGCAGTTCTAGGCCTCTCTTAGTGGCTAAGTTGTGCAACATGGCACATGTTGCAACTATTTTACAGCAAATATCTGGACGATATTGTAATGCTCCGCCTGTCTTATGTAGTATTCGAAACCTAGATTTCAGAACACCAAATGTTCTCTCTTTTACATTGTGGGTTGCTATGTGCGCATGGTTGTACTGCTGTTATTTACGGGTTGCTGGATTAAAATAGGGTGTGAGTATGAATGACCTCACAGCGTATGCACTGTCACCTATGGAATGGGTGAATGGAAGATACAAATAATTAATAAAATGGGACAGCATGGTACAGAGATTAGTAACAATGGAATGAAATTATTTACCAAGCAAATATCCATCACCAAAATCTCCAGCAAGCAGTCGTGTGTGGATGGCACTATGTCTAAAAATGTAGGAATCATGGGTACTTCCAGGATAACTTGCAACTAAGTCAGTGATGATAGTCTTTGAATTGCAAATTGCTTGAATGTTAAGAGAATGGTAACATTTCCGGTTGCGGAAAATGTACTCATTTTCAGATGGGGGACAAATGGGAACATGTGTGCCATCTATACAGCCAATAACATGGGGAAAATGTGCCATGTTGTAAAAATCTAACTTTGTTTGTAGCAATTTCTGTTGTGTGCTCGGAAATGTAATGTGATGCCTTATCCTTTGCAACATGGCATTGAGGAAAGCATTGAAAAAACGTGAAAGGGAACTCTGGGACACACCACCAGCAATGGCTATAACACCCTGGAAGGACCCTGAGGCAAGGAGGTGTAGGGAACACAATACCTGTACATGGGTAGGTATGGCTTGTGTCCTGTGTGTATGTCTCTGCAAGATTGGGTCCAATTCATCTATCAAATCTAAAATTGAGTCAGCATTTAGCCTATACTTATCATAGATTTCTGCCTCTGTCTGCCCTAGTAAGGTGACACGCACTCTGAAAATTCTCTCATGTACCATCCTTCTCCTCCTTGCTGCTGCTCTCAACCTCAACCTACGTGCCACGACAAAGAGTGCTGCCATTGTGAAACAGTCTTTGATGCATTCTCGAGCCCCTTAAATGCACTCCTAATGAGTTTCACCTGCATTGATTTTTTTTTTAAATTTACCACCTGGTCTGACTTGTTCTAAAAATAAGAATTCCAATTTGCGATTTTTTAAGGAATCGCTAATTGCGAATTTTCATACATGCAATTTTTTTCCAAATGTAAGCGATTCCTTAAGTTTGCAAATTTTTTAAGGAATCGCAAAAAGGTTTGCGATTCCTTAATTTGCGAAAATACACTTTTACATGATGCATCCCAGAAGTTGTAATTGCATTCGCAAACGAGCGAATTTTGCGATTCGCACACTTTGCAAATGCAATTTCAAATGATGCATGTGGCTGATAGTTACTTGACGTAATCAGAACTGGTGAATTTCAGTGGTTTTGTTAGTTTAAAACGGTATGTTTTAATTGACAGTTTCATGCAACTATAACGTCTCTTTAACCTTTGTTTTTTAGTGGACATATGTCTGTGTGTGTATGTATGTGTGATATCAATTTGTTAATATACTGGTTCTATCTATCTATCTATCTATCTATCTATCTATCTATATATCTATATATATATATATATATATGCGTTTTGGCTCCTACATACGAGCCTTGCTCACAGTTGGGCATACCCATCCCAGCCACACATATTAAAGTAAACACATGCACGTTAAAACAAACAATACAGACAACTTACTTTATTATAGACCATAAAGTCTTTCTTCTGACAATTATTCTTCTCTATTCAGATTTTTCAAACTTGAATATAGAACTCGAAATAAAAAATCCAATCATGAGGATAACATATACATTTATCACAAAAGGGTATTGAGGCTACAAATAAAGGCAGATAAGAAATCAATCAAAACGAGATAAAGTGCTATCTGTAGCGCTGAGCAACATATTTATTTCATCATATACCAATCATGCCATAGTGGGCTTACATTCCATGATAGTGCATTTGTTTCATAAGTTGTTACCTTGATGTTTCAAAATAAGCATACCTATTGTTCAACATGAAGCATATTATGCAATTTAAGAATGAGATAAAGGGCTTTTTGTTGCCCCAGTCAACATCCTTATTTTATCACATGTCATTCGAGCTCTAGTGAGCCGTCATTCAATTCTTATACACCATAACTCTAGAGCCCTGCCCTGGTATTAGGAAATTAAGGCTATTTATTGCTTGCCTCTTAATCGGTATCAGAGCAAATAACATTTTCAATAGTCTCCCACATTTAATCTGTGTACTATCTTTCCTTGCCATCCGCCAGATATTGATCATGTAAGGATCTCCTCCTTAAATTAAAGGTAAACTTCCTGAATATTATACCAACAATCCTCACTAGACTATACTGTTTAACAAAAGAAAAACTAGAGTTTTCATAAAAGAGTTTTGTGCTTTGAAAAAATAATCATCATAATAGTGAGGAAATGAAAAAAAGAAATTAATAAAACTATTAAAAAGCTGGAGACTTCACATTCTAATGATATACTCAGAAGTTGTGACAGTGGTGGGGAGGGAAAAAACTATTCATGTGTCCAAATGCACAGCCAAGTCTTTGCCTATGCTAAGTCTATTCGGTTCCATTGTTTCCAAGTTAATAATGTATTTAGATTTTAGCCTACACTATACCATATAGTAGAACATATATCCATGGCTGTCCATTGGAGTTGTCTATCCAATTTGCTATCAAATAAAAAAACATTTTCATTCAGACACAATTTGATCATCTTCAACAGCATCACATTATGCTCGAAAAGTTCCAAGGGTCTGACTTACTGCTTCCAGTTCATCCCTATGCAGAATGCTTGTATATAACCCTAGACAGCCATTGTGAGATGTGTTTTATCCTCTTCAGGAAGTCAGTACTGTCCTTTAGATAGGATGGTGTAGTCTCAATAAAAGGAAACAAGAAGTGATCCAGAAATATAGATGTCCTCTCCAAAACGGTCCCTATAGCTGAAACTATCAGCCTTCCTGGTGGCTTTTTCCTGTCCTTATGCACCTTTGGTAACAAATAAAAGGTGAGAATAATGGGATTATTGGTTTTTAAAAACTGATATTCCTCATATTCAAGTGTCCTATTCCCATTCCAAGTTGATAGTTCCATATGATACTTCTCCACCAACTCCTTGTGGTATCATTTGTCTACCGTCTGGTAGCAGGTTCTGTCATTTAGATGCCTTTGAGCCTCTTCTATATACAGTCTATTGCTCCACAGGATCATATTTCCACCATTATGGGATGGTTGAATCATACAGCCCTCTCTTTTGACTTATTCAGATTCCATTTACTACTTCGTTCTTTCAATGATTGTCTCTTTAGGTGCTTCAACTTCTTGATTGTTATGTCCTGGAAATCATCAATCGAATCGTACAGCAGAGTAGGAACACAGCGCGATTTGGGTTTGAAATCTTGCTTTGCTATTTTGATTTGCCCTCAGGCCCATTTTGTTAAGAGTCTTTATCATTGTATTGACATCCCTTCCTAGATCTTGGTCTTGAATGATGTTTGTGTATTGGTCTAAATCATATGCGTCACATAACCCCTCTGCATCTTGTACTTCCCAAATGTCCATCTCTTCTATGGGAGTGGTATGTATTTTGGCTGTGTTCTTATTTTTTGTAAGACATGTGCCTTAACCAACTTGAGTTTCCGTACAAAATTAAAGAGATCAATCCTTGCCTCAGTATAATTAAATTCTGCTGTGGGGCGGAAGGATAGTCCAAAACACAATACTTGCTCCTCCTCTTTTGTAAGTTCTTTATCAGTTAGATGTATTACTGAATATATATGTATATGAATCAAAAACACAATGCATTTATCCAGAAATTCAGAATATCATTTTCATCACATGCTTGACCAATCCACAAGCGAATTTGCATACCATATATGTAAAACAGTCAATGCAAGCCAGGAAAACTCCTTAGGGCAAGAGTCAATTGCAATTCTTGGTGTTCCATGACAATTGCTAGATCTGTGCTCAAATATTTAGGCATCACATAGCAATCACCTTGATAATCCAGAACATTTCTCCCACTGGATGGTCACCATTAGTTTTTAACATGCACAGTAATGGAATTATGAAATGTTCTCTTTCTATCTACTGTCAATACATTGTAGATGTATAGACTCAACGTTGAGCCTACAGATTCAACATCTACAAGCTTCTACTGGGTTTTACACCAAGATCCACTAAAGAATGGTAAAGGTCCCAGTCTAAGCAACATTTACAAATATCATATATCTGGGAGCAATTTTACACATAGTTTGACCTTGATTTTTTTGTCATTGGAAGACATAAATAAAGTATCATAGAGGGCATGCCAAGATATAAAATCAGCAGACCAAAAGTAATCCTCAAACATTTAAGCCAAGTCTCACTATTAAACTGAACATTCGGCAGCTCTCTGCCATGAAATATCTCCTTCTGGGTCCAATGATCTAATGTGGAATTAATATCCTGCTGTACCCACCGACGAGGCAGTGATTTGGCTTAAATCATTTATATTCAATAATGCTTAGACAAGTACTGCATGCGAGTAGGCCCGTGCCATTTTAGAACAAGTATCTGCAATGCAATAGGTCTTGCATTTACGCAAGTTTAAGCTATAGGCCTTTTATTTATGTTTTAAAAAAGAAAACAAAAATAAAAGGCATAGTCATTTACAATGTCAATAGCTCAAACTCGTGTAAATGCGCGTCCTATTGCATTGCAAATGCTTGTTTAGGTAAAAGTGCCTGCCTTTCACCACAACAGAACGAAGCCTCCCGTGAGGTACCTGCCTCCCTGTGCCCATCATCTGAACTTTCTGAGGCTGGGGGTTGGGCCGTGGAAGCTGCCGAGGCGGAGCTTGTGCAGTGCTGCTGTTTGGGACACCGAGTGAACTTAATTCAGAGGCAGAGGAAGGCACAAGCGCACACGTGGGGGCTTCAAATTGATTACCTAAAGCAGCACAGGCGCTAAAGTGAAAGCAGATTGCGCTGCTCATTAATTAAATAAACAAGCGCACCCGCTAAAGTGAAAGCGGAGCGCGCTGCAAATTCATTTAAAAATAAACAAGCGTGGCTGCTAAAGTGAAAGAGGACCGCGTTGCCTGCAAATTAATTAAGTGAAAAATCACGCCTGCTAAAGTGAAAGCGGACCACGCTGCAAATAAAAAAATAAATAGTGCTCACTGGTAAGATAAAGCAGACCATCTAACATGACGAGTAAAATGTCCAGTCCTTATGGGCGGTAACAAATGGAGACAAGACAGTACCAAGGATTTACAAATCAGAAGCCAGCATGTAAGAAGGACAATGACACAAAGCCAATGACAAATATGGGCAGAGAGAGGGCGGGGCTTCTAGTGCATACCCTAATACAGCATGCCTCGCAGAGCGAGCAGTGCATGTGTGTCGACCTAAAAATGTGGCCCTCATATTTATAACGGTATTGGTCACATTTCAAGAACCAAGCTACAGCTCCTCATATAATAGTTGTCACGGCCTTTGACAAATTGACCTTTCTGCATGTATTGAATTACATTTAGCCAAATCTCCTGCTTAAGAAGGTATGGCACATTTTCTTTTACTCCAGGATAGGTGTCCATGTTAGCGTATCATCAGCTATGAAGTCTAAATTCTTGTACCATCTGCTATCCGACAACAAGTAGCATCTTCTCATCAGCAAAATATAGGGCGGGAGCGTTCTGACCTTCTAGTTTTGGTAGAAATTTGAAAAGCGTGAACACACAACCATGTCTGACACTGAATTTGTCACTGATACGATCGGATAACATTTTATTTCTGGGGTACTGAATGGCTGCCTTAGTCTTGGGGCATAATTTTCCAGTAATATGGAGCAGCCAACTAGAGTACCACGGCTAAGCTTTTTCGTTCTGCAGCTTTGCCCTGTTTAAAATACACAGGCAACGTCCATGACTACACATTACAGTGGCTAAACAATCCCCTTACGACAGCAGATGCTTAGCTAGGAGGGATAGCACCTCGACAGTGTGCATAGTACACATCCACACACAAATTTAGGGTTAGGAGTGAGTTTGTAGGTGCTCGTTGGTAACCCTACCTACAGTCGTAGATGGACAGCACTGAAACTAGTATATTTATTGGTAATCAAATATCCTTCTCAGGGAGATTGGAAATTGGTAGAAACATTAGATAATTTTCTCCTGTGAAGTACGGTAGTATCTGTGTCTTCGTGGTGGGAAAAAGCAGAGAACACACTGTGCTTAGTGGTAGTTTACAGGAAAAGTTTCTCCATAGAGGAAATATTTTCTCAATGGAAAATCAAAAAAATATGAATCCTACATAACTATACACGTGTACATTTTATTCATAATAAATACTCCTGTAACGCTACGACTATGGAATTCCTCGTTGAAAACAGGAAGTTTTCTTTCAGTACAGGAGTAGTGAGTGGGTCACGCAGGATCTCGTTTCTGACGTTCTGAGCTCTCCCATTGTAAATCGTGTGGGGCACGTCGTCGTGTTGTATGGCAGCATTCTGGATGTACATTCTGAGACTACCTCTTCCTGATTCCCTGTGCTTGTTTTGGGCCCCACGCGGCTGAAGAGTTCTCTAACTTCCCCTCCCTAGGGTGGCCTTGTTGCGAAGTTTATTATATCCCTCTGTCTTTGCGGATTTTATGTCTCGAGCTGGGTTGGCATCGAGATTCTTCATGTTATTTCCATTTCCAACACTGATCCTACCCAAGTAATCTGTGACGCACAATCTCTTGATGCCTCCGCGCTCTAAAAAGTGTCGACTTTGAAGCAAAACATTTGACTTTCGGCACCGGCGCAGCCTCCAAGGTGAAGCAGATAAAAAGGGCCTCTGAATATTGAAATTTGTTCTTTGAAAACATGACCCAAAGACGCGCGCCCGATAAGCGCGCGTGGGAATGGGGGAAAGATTAGCGCCCGTGCTCGGGATGCACTTCAAAGATATCTGTGAGCGCAGCAGGGTTATTTTCGTGATACCACCTGCAGAACCTCCATTCGTCCTTGAAAAGGCGCAACAACTTTCTGCGGGCCTCGCCTTATCTTGTACTGCAGCTGGAGGATGTGGGGTGCGGGGGCCCTAACCAGCACGACAGACAGTCCTCCTTCACGCTTGTGGATTCCATCACCGGGGACTGCTGTCTGTTTACTTCCCGAACACCTTTCGTATTTTAAAGCAAAATTGGAGCCTAGCATCATATATACGTGCTTAATGACCGCTGCCTATAAATTACACAGATCCCGCACTTCTTAAAGCACAGAACTTTGCCTTCCAAAGGGAGCCATTGTGGTGCCTGCTACTCGGGACAGGTGCTCAGGTTTCACCTGTATTAAGAAAGCCTGTGCGTTGCCGCGTAAGCGTCGTGACGAAGGATCGTTTTAACTGTGTTTACTTCGTGTTCCATGCCTGTGGGTGTTGTGCACTTTCATGTTTGGGGGCCCGCAGTTTTATTTATTTATTTATTTATTTATTTATGCGTTTTTATATAGCGCGGACTTTACCCGAAGGCGTCAGAGCGCTTCACAAAAGGAACAGAAAATTACAAATGAACAAATTACAAAAGCACGCGATAAATTACGAGGTAAAAGTGACAATTGTGAGCACACAAAATACATGAGGTAGCAAACAGTGCAATACAGGAGGAGAGAGTGACAAGTGTGCAGGTTACAAGAGAAAACAGTACATTTAGAGGTAATATACTGCAATATATGCTAGACACAGAGGCACAAGAACAAACGTTATGTAGGCAATGGTGGCACTTGTGCAAGTATCAAAAGAAAACAAAATGTGAGAGGTAGCAAACAGTGTGTTACAAGAGAAAAGTGGCGTGTGCATGTTACAAAAGAGAACCAAACACAGACACAAGGATAATACTGCAATAAATGGCATACACTCCAACCACACGAATGCACTGGGAAGGCACTTCCATAGTCATGAAGAATAGAGTTTTCAGGGATGGGAGGTCTTCCTTCAGATAATAGAGAGGGCGTGAATTACTTCAGGAGGTGTCTTTGAAGGAGGAGAACTTTGAGGTCCGTTTTGAACGGGCGTGGGGAAAGGGGTTTCTAGCCAGATTCTAGACCTGGCAGCTCTTGTTGTGCAACTGAGGCCAGCTCCAGTGAAGCCTTCTTGGTCACAGTGCAATTTGCAGTCGTCACAACAAAGCAGTCCCTGAGTTGTGTCCTTTTGTTCAGAGCAGGAACCTGACTTCTCTCTAGTTGGGTTTTCCCTGTGTGCAGGATGATGCCACGTTGCAGAAAGTCTACCATGTACTATAAGTTACTCATGTCATATGCAGTGGGTGCTATGTTGTAGGAGGGTTGCAGATCATAACTGGTTCTTGCCTGTGGGCAGCTTTTCGGAATGTTTGTAGAAATTGTTCCCACAGCTTATTCTTGCCATATACATGTGCGTGAGTTGGAGAGTGTGTGCAGATCTGTAACCAAACGCATTCTTGCTGTCATGCGGTAAGACCATATTGTGACGGTGCTTACATTTCCTGACAATAGGTTCTTGCTACAACATTTTGCTGCTTACATCCAGAAACAAACAAAGTTATATCTAAAAATGAAAATATATCCTATAATCAAAGGTGGAATTTTAGGGATTTCTGGTATTCTCTAGGTTGAATGTGCAAATGCTGGGCAAACTTTTCTGTCCTTTGTGAACACAAGTGCTAAATTTCAACGAGTTTTGTCCCTTGCTTATGTGTCAGTCAGTCAAAAATCTTTATTCGGCTAAATGACAGCCATGAAAGAACAGATAAAGCTTTAACAGTAATACACAAAATAAAATGTTAACTGACTCAAATGTTACCCAGGAATTCATCTTCCAACAATATTACGAAGTCGAACTGCAGCAGAAATATACTTATAAACCATGAGGCACGTGAATTCATTGTTTAAAAGAAGTAAATTACATAATGCAGGTTGACACTTTCTGATATTTAAAAATCTTAATAATGGTTTTAAAAAGATATGCCTGGGGTTAAAATACAGTTTACAAAAAAACATCAAGTGCAAGGTGCTTTGTGCAGAAATTGAATTGCATGGGCACAGGTCTAACTTAGCGTCACAATATACATCTCGTGGGTATGAGACCGATAAATTAACAATACCCATCGTGAACCTGATCAGATAAAACATCTTTGCTTGGTTAAAATAGAAAGAAAGATAGGATTCAATTAGTGGGGAGCTAATTAACAGTGAATGCTCTACAACTCTTTTTTTCCAGCTCTAGGCTATCTCTTTCGTGCTTCAAAAGTAAAAGAAAATCACCTGGCTGAGCATTTCTCTCTACCTTGCAGAATACCAGGGGTCCAAGTATTGGAATGAAACTGTTAGGAGTTTCTTACAAGTCAATTCACCAACTGCGTATCATGCACCACAGGAGCTCGCTAAAGGTACTGTCAAAGTCTGAGTAGAGGGCCACAACACATAATAATTTTGTCAGTTTTCATGGGTGTAAAGTCACAACATGTGACATATTATGAAACCCTTTCTTTGGTAAAACTGAAAATCTCAAGGTGTAATAAGAAACAGATATTTTGCAAACAGTTTTCCACCATTACCTGATAACTTCATCTACTCATAAAAGATAAAAAACATCGTGGGACTACCTCACCAGCTCGCTGTTCTCGTACCATTATAAGTACACTTGCTGAATAACTTAGAAAGTGCATTGGCACATTGTATCCTCTGCTTTTGAATAAAATGATTTCAATACCATCTGAGGGCATATATCAGTAAGTGCTTTGGGAGTACAAATGGTGTTTGTCTGCCTCGTGCAGTACTTGGGCACTTTTATATTATGGAAAGGGCCGCATATGCTTGTACAGCCCCTTCTATAGTACAGAATGCACAGACACACATGTTGATATGGTGTGGTCTATTCTAAACACAATTCTTGGAGAAGTGTGTGAATGTGAGTATCTCCCTGTTGAGTCTTGTTTCCTCCTTTTGGAACACCATTTCTTCTTCTCCTGGTTGTTGTGCCGAGAGTGGCCCTTCTCCTTTTAGAATTGTTGATCTTGTCTAATGGAAGCCTATATCTTTCTGACCATCCATAGTGGCCTCGAAACTGATTTAGAACCTGCAGTGGTGAGGAGGATGCAACCTCTTCAGACAAAAAAGTGGTTTACAAACTGCAAAGTTAAAACAAATAACTATATTTGGAGCGATTATATATAATTTATTTGCCAATGCCCCAGGCTTCCTTAAAAAGTCAATACTGAACCATCTATATGTCCAAAACCTATATTGAAACACTAAGAGCGGGTCATGGTCCAGGTATGTCTGAAGACTATAAAATGATCCCTCTTTTAGATTCTGTGCCTAGTTCCCAATGGATTACATTCTGGCACAGCGCTACAAGGTTTTCCACTCAGACTACCCATCCAGGTGAATGGCAGATACACATTATTTGGGTGGAACATCTCTTCAAGTACAGTGTTCCAGCCTTCTGAACGCTCTTCCTGACTATCGAAGACTTCAACCTAACTTACTGAAGTTCCAAAGAGACCAGAAGACACGTATTTTTGGGCTTGTCCATAGTTGTGAAATGTTTTAACAACAAAAATGGTATTAAGTAATGAGGTTTGATGAAGAATTTCTGATGACAAAATCTTATTGAAATGATTATTTTTTCTTGAGAAATGCTCCTTTGAATAGAAAAGTAGTAAACAACACACTTATAGACAACCCACAGATCCGGTAAACTGGGTCTACCCTGAAACAATTTTGAAAACCTGTAACAGTTACTAAATTATTAAGAATTAATAGTAAAAAAGCAAAATGGGAGAGGGTTGGTTTAAATTTTTTTTTAATGGGTTGAAGAATTCTGCCTTTTTGTCCTCTATGAACTGTACAGGAAGGAGAACTAGATTGGTTTAAGTACAGGCTTGGATGTATGGCTGAGAAAGTCTGAAGAGTGTGAGAAATGAGAACAAAGCTTGTAAGTGCAAAGAAATGAGAAGTAGACATTAAATAAAAGAAGAGGATGTTAAATGAGATATTGCTGGTGTCCATAGAAACAAGGGTGGTGTGTCTAGGAGGTACAGAAGGTGGTAACAGGGACGTGTTCTGCTTTTAAAAACAAGAAGTGGAACTTTATCAAGCCTGAAATGAACTTGACTGGTAAATAAATACATTCATAAGAATGCATCTGATGTGGCTGGCAGTGTTGAAGCACACCTTTGGCCAGGTCAGACTCATCAAAAAGGATGTTCATGTGGCCTGTTTTCCTCATCCGAACACACGCTCTTGAAGCTTCTCTGACTATCCTGAGCCAATTCCAGTCATGTCCCGGCTCATGCCAAATACGTACACTCATTCTGTCAGACAGAAGCCTAAAATTGTTAGTGTCAGAATACTGTAGGCTTCCTACACTAAAGCTTTCATACAGATCCATCATGCATAATAAGAATGACTCCTTCTTTGGAGATGGCTTTTTGATACCTGGCTTCCGAGTCACTATTAAAGAGTACTTCATTGTCTGTGTAATGCTCTTCTCCTGAGTCATTATTAATACTGCTTTAGATCTTTTATTACACCATTCTCTTTATGCAGTATGGCTCCCTGATACCTTTAAGAATTACTATTTTTGAGCTTTTGGAAAATCCTCCCTAGATGCCATTACAAATTACAACCCTAGAAGCATTAAAAAAAAATCCCCAGCCTAGAGCCTTTGTAATGCACTGCTGTAAGGAAATTTAAATGCCTGCTTTTGAACAATTGAAATCCCTAATTCTTCGCGGATACAGGGTTACTGTAAATTCCAGGTGAAGACATTTCACAATATGTGTTCTAGAATATTTATAAATCCCTACTCTCAAATTACAATCGATATAGGGCTGATTAAAAATGCTTAATTCTACGAGTGTTAGGATTTATTCTTCTTTAGAAATGTTATACATTTTCTGGGATTATTATGCCTGGCAATCAATAAAAAATATATGTATTTATGCATACAGCTGTATCACAAACCCTTGACCTGTTGACTGTACACATTTGGACAATAGTCAGGGGGATGGGGGAAATATGCATGTTAAGAAATCCTTTCTCTACACCTACCTGAAACATGATCGTTGAGGGTCCTTTACTCAAACAAAATGCGCATGCACTCCAGTCCATTTTGTACGTGTGTTTGTGTGGATTGTGGGTATGGAAATGATTTGGAAATGTTTGTGAATCTCAACAAATGTCTAATTCTATAGCTATTTACAAATGTGTCAATGTCTCCCGTGCCTACTTTCAAAGATCCAGGTACCACGATTCCCAAATATGCAACTACAGAAATCAAAACTTCTCCTACCAGAGTTATTTGCTGTTAAAACTATTTATAAAACGTTTTGTAGAACTATCCCAAGCGCCTGCTCTGGAAGGCTATTATACAAACTTACTCTGTAACCTGCATACAATGCCTTAAAGAGAAATGTTCCCCCCGAGACTGTGACACCCACCTATGGAGACCAGGCACTTCATTTATAGATGTTTCCATAGCGTTCACTGAAAGACATACCTACTCAATTATTCTAACCTTTATCCCAATCTTCAAGCAATTATTGACAGTCTCCAGCATTCCTTTGCTAAGGAAATTCTTAGAGAAATACTGGCCTTCACTCAGCTTTCCATCTGCAATGAAGCCCTTGTATCTCGAAGCCAAGAAGATTGAGCTCCCTGGTTTTCCTATGGGCAGCTACCTCCTTTCACACAGTTGAGCACAACACCCGTATCACCCCAGATGCTGAATTTATACGTGAAAAATTATAACCAATAAAATGTGATCCAACTTTGTTCTCTTTAAATGTTGCACATCATAAATCAGCTAAGGAAACGTCCCATCCAAATTCTCCGGAGTCTCATTATTAGTCAATCAAGATTTGTCAATATCCCCTTTACTTTGCAGCATACACAACACACTTGCACGACCACCTGGAATTTGACACCAATGTGGATGACACACAGATATCCCTGCAACTCTCCTTTATGCCCTCTGAATACACCATTTGTTTTCCTCCGTACAGCCACTTTTTGGTCAAATGGTGTGGGTAGTTTCCTAAGCATACATAAGCAAAATAAACCACATTAACCACCTGAAATAGCTACATATGCAGGTTCTGTTATCTATATATAAAAAAAAATTACTAACTTCTCATCAACACTCGTAATCAAAACGTTGCGCAGCTATGCTGAGGCACATCTTAGTAACAAACTGTGAAATCGTTAACAGTTGCTGGGTCTGCAGCATGAACTTTTGCCAAATGTAACCCTCCTTATAAAAGAATATAAGATATATTGATGGATACGCCATTCAAAAAAATCCTACGCACCTTTCTAAACAACTGACAGGTAGCATGGATAGCCACAGATGAACAATTCATAGACCATGTGATCCACAATCTTAGAAAACTACCATGACTATATATAGATAAAACAATTATATTTATAAACACAATAATACATCATACTCTATTCGATTGAATAATAGTGATGTACTTACTGAAACGTTCAATTTCACAATCACTCAAAACTCAAGACCCCAGAATTGAGTAAAGTGACTAGAAATGGCAAACTCATTTGTATTATAGACTCAAAGGTTTTATGCACACGCATACAAGTGCTCAGGGCTCAACAATTTCTCTTACTATCAGGCCCAGAAGGAATTATAATTGGGTAAGGAGCTATTGGCAAATTCCCCTATTCGGTGCATGGCGGAATTATTCTGCCATTCACGTTTTGCAGGACCAACGCAAGGCTCTGCAATGTACACTAGTGAGTGAAATTTGTTGGCCACTGGCGTGATTTTCAGTCACCACGAAGCCTTCCGCCGCCATTTTATGATGCCGGTGGACGCCAACAGTCATGGTCAGAAAGAGCTGCCATTTGAGTACATTTTGACGTTTGAGTACATTTTTTATTCGAGCGGCAGCAAAATCAACTTGAAGGGCCCTTGCAGGACACATGGTACCGTTCTCGCTGATTTTCAGCGCTGTCGCACTAACGGTGCAAAATTGTAGCGCGAACAGTATATTTCCTGCTGGTTGGTGGAAATCCATGGAATCTCGCTGAGTTTTTCTGTAACGCCGTGAGTTCCGCCCACCCTTACTATATCTCTCTTGCCACCTGGAAAGCATGTTGTGAGGCCTTTCCCCAGATCCTGGTGTTTTAAGCAATCATTCTCAACCAGTATCAATAGCAGCAAAGAGAACATCCTGTTTTATGCAAATTGATGCTTTTCCATTTTAAGTAGGAGCCACTTGTTCCATGTAGCATTAACTGAAGCAAATCCCCCCATTGCAGTACTTTTTTTTACTTTAATTGACACCACTACATTGTTTTCTGAGCTAGCAGTTTCTTTGCTCATTGAGTGTGATGTTGACCATGTGTGTTACTCATTGAAAGTCAACTCATACTGTCTTCCTGACCTTGCAGTCAGTAATGCACCAAAATCCCCCTTTTATCATGTTCGCAGGTCTCTTAAATTCATTCTTCATATCATACATGTGGGAAGTGCTGGAAATATCAAAATATATTTCTGTGGCCATCCACTCCCTTCAGATGCTATGATTTGTTTTCTCCAGTGGGTTCTTCGTGTGCTTTCCCCAGGAAACAAACTTCCTCGTCCCAGCATTGATGGTCTCTCTTGATGGGCCTACAACTCTCCAGAGTGACCCCTTCAAAGTCACCTGCTATCTCCACTTGGTCTTCAATAACACTCATCCTAGGCATCTAAGGAATGTTGTCGGGCCAGGTTCCCCAGGGTGCATAATTACACGGCCACAGGACTGCGCTGCTGTGAGAAAGCTCAGGGTCCCTATGAATTGTCACTAAAGTTATATAGTCTACAACTAAAACTGGAGGCTCATTTTAAACATCCTTTACTCGCTGGGTAGATGTGTGTGAGTTGTCCAAGGCTTTATTAAATAGAGAGTGTGTGACGAGTCAGATAACAGTACAACACAGTAATCTAAGTGACAGTAAAGTATCATTTTTCAGACGAGTTGTACGTAGAAAATAATTTTATTGATAACACGGAAATTAAATTAACAGAATAAACATATCCAGATCAAATGCCAAGTACCCAGCACAGTACACAACTAAGCATTACACATTGGTCACACAATATTATGTTAAGTTAATGGGATTTGTAAATCGCGCTAATCACACGGGAGGGTATCCACATTCAATATGATACAATGACATCCTTGATGGGACACAATAAATACAAGAACAATAGTTGTAAATATAATGCAACAATAACATTAGGGCCACTGACTAACTACTGTATAACATTCGTGAAAGGTTTTACGTTTCTAATATTCACAAAGTGCGGATAATGCACAGAACATTGTGTATGTAGAAAGGCAGTGTGGAAATACAGTATGAATGCAGTATGTAGGCATTTGCCAACACTTACGGTTATGGATATTTACAGAGAACTGAAACTAGAAACTGCATGCATGTGGTATTACTATAGCACAAACCTAGCCAAAAGGCAGCAGAGCACGGTATACGAAAAGTGGCCTCTCTGCGCCTCTGGCTGCTGCTTGCCCTGCAAGGGTCTATATTTTTTAATTATTCAAATGGTGACTAATAGTCAAAATTGCCTATGCATCTCTATTAGTATAATATTTAAGGGTTATAAAACAAGGAGGATGGAGCAATGGTACTTATAAGGGAGAGCAGCCACTGCCTAACTCTCTCACTTTGGTTAGCTACTGAGTGATTGGTTATTAGTCAATTCCAGTAGTTGCTGCTATGCGTGTGGCAATACAGAGGTAAATCCATAATATTGGCCTTTGTGCCATGCCATAAAAGTACACTTCCTCTTAATTATGCTGTTCCTTCCTGCAGCTGATGTATCAATGGTTGGCTACACAAAGAGGTGTGATGTGTTTCCCATCACTTCAATGGAGAAATAGCCCTATTGTATTAAGTAATGATACTCGAAATATTATCACATAAGAAAAGAACTAAGTAAAGGAAAGGCATTGCTATTGTTATTGATTGCATGAACAGTATTATTGTTCTTAGCAGCTGGAGCTTTATAATAATAATATAAATTATATTCACAACAAGAACAATGAGGCTTCTTTTTCGAGTGGGATGCTAATTTCCAGTATGTTTGGTCAGTGGCGTAGCTAGACGTTGTGCCACCTGTGGCGGTCCCTGTGTTTGCCGCCCAGCGGCTGCATGTAATGTCGTGGGAGGTAGGTGCTGGCGATTCCTGTAGAGGCCGCCGCCCCCAAAACTTGTGATGCCTAGGGCAGACGTCCCCCTGCCTCTCTGCTACGCCACTGTGTTTGGTCACTTTTAATAACTTCATCCGTGCTCATGACGAGTTCAGCTCGTCATGAGTCACGGTGCCGCTGTGCTCATTACGAGCTGAGCTCGTCATGACACGCGCGCGGTGCTCACATGCAGGGATAATTCCCCCGCTGTGCTGAGCGTTGTAAGAAATGGGCGTGGACATGACGAGTCATGAGCACAGCGCCTCTGTGCTGCGTGATGAGTGGAGCTTGTCATGAGCACCGCGGCGCTGTGCGCGCCCCGCTCCCCCCAGCACAGCTGGGGAATTAGCCCCACGGGGAAGGGGATAATGCATGTATCTGAAATGATTACTGCATCCAGCAATTTGCACATAGTGCATGTTATCATGTCAAATGGGGGAGAAGTGGGCAGTAAATTCCAATACTGGAGGCATTTAGTGACGAAAGGTCCTAATTCAGCAGGTTACTCCACTTTTACAGTGTGCCAACTTAGAAAAGGAGATATGTAGCCACCCTATAAATACTGTATAGTGTGATGTCTGTATTTACTGGATGGGGTAAATACACAACCAACATCTGCCCCACTCCGCACCGGGGCCCAAGTGAATAGTTTAGTTGTTGCCATTGTTACTCGTTTTGTTATTAATATTTGTGTACATTTTTTAGGTGATGAGTTTGCTCAGTTGGGTAAGCACCTGCATAAAAAAATATTTATTTACAACCTACTGTCACAGGTTCAAATCTTAGGCCATTACTGTGACTGTCCTGGTGAGGGCTGAATTGCGTATAGCGATACCCAGTGGATCGGTATTTATAGGGCTGAGAAATAACTGCAAGGCGGAGTTTTCCCAATAAAAAGCATTTTTTTAAATTGTTTTCAGCATCAAAATCCACATGTAATGGTAGTTACTGTTTTTTCCCCATGCAATGTTCGGGATATTTGATCTGCCAAAATTCACATGTTAAAAAACATGGGGGGATGCAGGTATTACTTCTAAACCCCCAATTCTGATAGCCCGCGCACGCTAAAAATGGACCTTTCACAATGAGGGACTCGGTAGACGCACTCGGCTATTCATCTTTTCAATGTTAATACAATAGGTACCATGGGAGTGAGATATACGAATCACGTGCATTCCTCTGGTAGTCAGTACATAAATATCACAATAATATTGGCCAATGCCAGTTGTTCATCATTTTTCCTCTCTCCAAAGTCTTGGATAATCTGATTAGTAACAAAATCCATGCCTTTCGGATTGATTGTCCGCGTATGTTTTTATTGCTTTAGTCTCTCTGAGGGCGTCTGAGGTAGGTACATCAATGCTCCATGCACAGCAAGGGAGCAGCCAGAAAATTAAAATACCCCCACGTTGAACCACACCACAAATGGGACTGAGCGAGTGAGTGAGCCCCGTTGTCATTCAAGGGACTTGGCTCTTCGAGGGGAACTAGGAAGTTTCCGACCTTCCCTCCATCCTTCTTCCAGTTCTGTTTTCTTCTCTCCTTCTTTCCTTATTTAAATGTTTTTCAGTCCTCCTTCCGTCATGCTTTATGTGTGTGTATGCTTTGGGGGTGGGGGGTGTTGGGATGGGGGTAGGAGGGGGGCAGCGGCAATTAATGACGCCCCAAGAGCTCAGGCAGAACAACCTTGTAATAATCATGTTTTCGGAACTCTCCTTTTCTTAACGCGTCTCTAAGCGCTTGTCCTTGAGTTTCCTCAACACATGCAACAGTTTATGACTTTGGTGTGAATTGTACAGAACGCTTGCCAAGGAGTATTCTCAAAATAGCCATATATAGTAACAGTTTGGTTAAAAATCTTCTCTAAACGACCAGTTACGGCTGCTTGATCTCTGCCCACATATTCTGCCGATTTCTTTCAGTCCAGTCACTCTGCGCCGTTGGGCTTAAGGAAGGTAAAACGTACACAGAGTTTGTAATAATATTTCAGAGTTGACGCGGCCACCTCAGGTGTAAAACGGAGTCTAGACACGCATGCAGTGAATGATTGATTTTCCCCTAGAAGCATCGTTGTCTACAGATGCCAGAGACCCTGTCCTGCATCAAAGGGCTACAAATACAGCCAGTACCTTGGTGTGATTTTCATCTAGTTCACACTGTGTGCTGAAATGCTTCTAGGCGATCATCGCTGTCTGTGGAAGATGATAGATCAAAGCAGTGCTTAATTTGAGGGGGTGGTTTCCGGTGCTGAGCACCAGCACTCAATCATCAACACCGACGCTTTTCACGAGAGCACATTATTTCACGGGGAGATTAAGTGATTTGCCCAGAATTATAGGATGTTGAGCCAACTGGAGACTGGAGTCTGGCTCCCCAGCGCCGAAGTCGCCAGATATGGCCATTACGCCATATCTTCCCCCCACTTTCACGGTTAGTAGTTGGTTCTGTTTAGGCGGTGCTAACAGGAGAAATGGGATGGTGCAAGCTGACTCCTGATGAGATCATTTCTTTTATTTTTTTCTAAATTAACCACTGGATTAAAGATGTTAGAGGCGAAATCCCCAAGAGCTGGACTGGGACCCGGTCCCAAACAGGGGAGTCCCACACTGCACTCAGAACTAGTGGTAAACCCAGCCTTCTCTAGTGGAGTGGGTGGTTCAAAGTGCCTAAAGAAGGATGTATGAGATTACAACGCATGCTTTTACCACGCATGCCTTTACAACGCAGTTTTTACAACGGATGCCTTTACAACGCATAGTGCTTATGGGTGCTGGATAGTGAATAGTTTAATTTACTTTTCCAACTCCAGTCCCCGTGGATAGTAGGGAAGGTGTTAGGATAGTAAATTAAATCTATTCCCTATCCTAGAGCGCCCCCCAGCGCAATGCGTTGTAATGGTTTGCGTTGTAAAAGTTGCGAAGTAAAAGCACTGCGTGGTAAAAGCTGCGTTGTAAAGGATGTTTCCCCCTAAAAAATCATGTGCAGCTAATTTTGGTGATATAATGTCCCAAAACATTAATGCACAGGAATAACAGTTCTCTGCAGCAGACTATCTTTTCCCCCATTTTGTATTTGATACAAAACACTGGATGCACGGCAGGCAAATGTTGTCCCAAAGAAGAAGCTGCGCAATCCTGAGTGCTTTCGTAAATCCAGTGGTAAGCAGTGTGCTAGGACACAATAGCAGAGCAGTTTCCCTGCCCATTAGGCTAGCTAAAATGTACACGTCAGAAAATAAAATACTATCACTATAGATATAAGCAATTATATCAACACAATAAAAATCCCACTCCAATTCATAAAAACAGACAATAATTTAATGATCAAAATTACACCAAAAAATCAAAGCATCCATTAAGGGGAAATGGAGATATAACGTTCAACATTTTAAAATAAAAATAGTGCCAAAAATATTAAACACTAATTGTGGTCATCTGGTTGAGCTTTACAGGCATCCAGGTGTGATTTAAGGCCAACCGCAATGGGGTACAGATTGGATATAGAAACCTGGTTCGACCCGGTCGGAAGCCTTACTTTCTGATTTAGTTTTAGAAATCCTCAGCAGGGCAAGGAAGTGGTTGAGTGCGGAAACAGCCTTTACAACTTGGACATTACAGTGCAATACCTTTACCGCTCACCCATTTCAAAGCATATGCCTTTCCCATGCAAAAGTTTACCACACATATGCGTTGTAAAGTCATGTGTGTTGTAATGGATACATTGTAAAGGCATGCATGGTAATGGCAAGTGTGGTTCTTACAACCAGCTGAGAAGGGCTCAGTTAGGGCGGATATCCATCAGACGAGGTCCCGGTGAAGCAGTTTCCTTTTGCCAAGAAAGCTCAGAGCGGGATGAATCAAAATTTGTGCCCAAGAAAGTTCCCTCGCCGGTGGGACGCTTTTGTCACCTTCACCCAGTGAAGAGTTTTACATTTGAAATTAATTACTTTTTTGGAGCTAGGAATCCTCCAGCTGGACAAGACAGCAAGCTGTAGCCGAACAGGAATTTGCAAGGCTAAATACCTTCTCCACAACATCCCACTGAAATAGATTTGCTGCTGCAGAAAGTTTTGATCAGAAGCAACATGAATCCTTGGCCTAGTGGCAATGCACATTCGCCAAATTGACTTGGTAGGTTTGCCCCGGACCGCCAAAGGTCTTTGCAGTCAAAAGGTTTCTAAATCCCAGGTTTGTTATGAGGAGTACACTTTGACACAGCCAAGGGTCCCAGGACGTCAGGAAAAGCACCAGGGCGTCAAGACTCACTTCAATAGACGCCACCAGCAGGGTCCATGGCAGGTCCAGTTGGAACTGGCCACCTGGGCTTTTCAGGAAAAGAGGCTTCTTGCAGCTTTATGTAGCCTGGTAGCTTAACAGGAGGTCAGCCAACTGACCATTGGAGCTCACTTCATTATCCTGGGTACAAATGGGAGTCACCCCAGCCCTTCAGGTCCCCTCACAGGTTTCATCTGCAGATACAGTCCTTCTGTTGTAGTCCATAGGCCGAGTTTTGTTCTAAAGATTGTACCCAGGGGTGCCACATTTTGACTGGTCCTGCTTGTGGATGGGGGTGACTCCTGGACTCCTCACCAGAGGTAACCTTATGCACTTATGCTGCTGTTCCTGTGTGCCATACTGCAAACAACCCCATAGCGCTCATCTCTGCACAGATCCAGGATGATGAAATCCTTCTCACCTTGTGCAGAGCTGCTGGTGGTGGGGCCCTGGATAGAAATGAGCAACCCCTCCACTGTGGTATTTCAAACCCACTCTGAGGGCACTTGTAATCACGCCTTGTGTCTTCCTATGCCCGGCTTGCCTGGTTTTCACAGAAACTGAGAAGGCAGCCATAGCAGCAGGACTGGACTCGGCTTGTGAAATCCATGTTTTACAAGGCGCACTCAAAATATCTTCCAAAGGACCCTTGCACATTCAGGGTGAGGGAGAAAGAGACCCACTTACAAGGACTACTTGCTTTAGAAGGAGCCGGTAGCTCGAACCACTGAGATGCAACCACGCTGTCCCCCATACATGTGTAATCTGGTAGCTGCCAGTTGAGGAGGAAAGCCCTCATAAGAGGGGTGTTCTTGAGGCCCACCTGGAAACCTAGTTGGGCTATTAGATAAGGGGCTGCTTAAATGCGCCCAAAAGTGCTAGAACAGTCCAGAACATTGAGATAACCTCCGGATCAGACAACCGAAGCTAGCAACAATGGACTAGTTTTGCCTCTTAACTCCTCCTGGCATGGAGCAGCACATAATATTCATAATAACCCTCTAAAGTCTCTGAATAGTTTCTAATCATATAAAAAAGAAACTTCCAATGATTTGTTGGTGCACTCTGTGAATTAGCGGCACTCTTTTTCCACATACATCTCAGCGTTCCCCGATTCCTCCTCCGCCCAGACATGCGCAATATACTGTGCAGACAACATCTTGTAAGGATAACCACCTGTAGGCTCTCAGGGAAAAAGCCCCTCTTATGAAAATGAAATGGCTTTCTGTCAATCACGTCTAGACACCATTGGACATTGCGATTGTTACACTAAGTTCACATCGATTTTAATGCATTCTGGGACTTGGAGTTTTCAGCTTGTGCACAACCATTTTTATAGTTCACCCTGAGGGAGATTTCAAACAGCTGAGTGATCAGGAGGGTTTAAAACCGTGAGGGATTGTGGGAGGCATAATACTTTCTGAAAATGAAGAGGAAAACGGGCGGTTTTTAAATGGTGTCTAGCAGGTACGTGGATAACTAGGCGTGTGAATTAAGCATTCAGCTTAATACCTTGCATAGCTAAATGTTTGTTAAAGATGTTAAGCAGGGGGAGAGCCAAGGAATATAGCGCTAAATAGAAGCATCACACGCGGACTTACTGCCATGATTGATCACCGGCGGTTGAACTAGGAGAGGGAGGGAGAGCTAGCATTGGAGTGAAAAGCATTAATTGAAAATGGGGAGAGATATAGAGTATGTTTATGGATGGTGTTGCGCAGGTAAAGACAAAATCGCTTGATAAAGAGATGTTAATTGCAGGCTACAGTCAACATGAGATCATGTAAGATAAGGCAACGATTCAGTATGATGTATTCTGATGGACTGTCATGTTTATTGTTCATTTACAGTGACCCCCGAAGAAGGGCACTTCATGCCCGAAATGCATTGGGTTTTACTTAATAAAGCACTTCCTTTTACGATACTTCGCATCAGTCATGTTCTTTCAAGAGGCCCGGAGTGGCACAGGCTGAACATCAGAAACGTGGGAAAAAGGCGCAAGACGTAAAGTGGGGACAATGAATTAAGCGAGTGAAATTAAAAAGATGAAGATAAGGATGAATGAAACTAGTCTAAGTGGTCTAAAAAGAAATAATCATTGCTAATGTGGCACATTTCGCAGTGCGTAGGGTTCGGGACAAAGATATGTCCCAATTTGCATGTTATTAACTTTTCCAGTGTCTCTTGGGCATGACACTGTGACCAAGCTGCACGCATAAAAGAGTACAGTTGAGACAGTGTAAATAGGAGTGCATTCCACAACCCCCAGTATTGTTTACGCAAGTGATTGCCCAAAACGTGGAATTGCACCCGCTGAATGAAAGCATCAAGTTTAAGATGGAAGTTAAGCTCCCCATACGTCTTTTGGAACACCAGTTTCGTTTTCGAGCAAGTGTGAAATCACGAAGGAAATGAACTCTGAAGTCAGTTACAGATGAAATAATGAAACCATCACCACGTTACTTGGACATTGCGATTGTTACACTAAGTTCACATCGATTTTAATGCATTCTGGGACTTGGAGTTTTCAGCTTGTGCACAACCATTTTTATAGTTCACCCTGAGGGAGATTTCAAACAGCTGAGTGATCAGGAGGGTTTAAAACCGTGAGGGATTGTGGGAGGCATAATACTTTCTGAAAATGAAGAGGAAAACGGGCGGTTTTTAAATGGTGTCTAGCAGGTACGTGGATAACTAGGCGTGTGAATTAAGCATTCAGCTTAATACCTTGCATAGCTAAATGTTTGTTAAAGATGTTAAGCAGGGGGAGAGCCAAGGAATATAGCGCTAAATAGAAGGATCATACGCGGACTTACTGCCATGATTGATCACCGGCGGTTGAACTAGGAGAGGGAGGGAGAGCTAGCATTGGAGTGAAAAGCATTAATTGAAAATGGGGAGAGATATAGAGTATGTTTATGGATGGTGTTGCGCAGGTAAAGACAAAATCGCTTGATAAAGAGATGTTAATTGCAGGCTACAGTCAACATGAGATCGTGTAAGATAAGGCAACGATTCAGTATGATGTATTCTGATGGACTGTCATGTTTATTGTTCATTTACAGTGACCCCCGAAGAAGGGCACTTCATGCCCGAAATGCATTGGGTTTTACTTAATAAAGCACTGCCTTTTACGATACTTCGCATCAGTCATGTTCTTTCAAGAGGCCCGGAGTGGCACAGGCTGAACATCAGAAACGTGGGAAAAAGGCGCACGACGTAAAGTGGGGACAATGAATTAAGCGAGTGAAATTAAAAAGATGAAGATAAGGATGAATGAAACTAGTCTAAGTGGTCTAAAAAGAAATAATCATTGCTAATGTGGCACATTTCGCAGTGCGTAGGGTTCGGGACAAAGATATGTCCCAATTTGCATGTTATTAACTTTTCCAGTGTCTCTTGGGCATGACACTGTGACCAAGCTGCACGCATAAAAGAGTACAGTTGAGACAGTGTAAATAGGAGTGCATTCCACAACCCCCAGTATTGTTTACACAGGAGAGAGCATGACAACACATGTTCTACCTTGGAGTGCTGAAAGAAAAAAAATATAGTTCTCTAAATGCAAGTAGTAGAAGGACACAAGTCATTCTCTCAGAACATAGTAAAGAAGAGATGCTTCATAGGTGGGACAATAATAAACAACGAGTGAAGCTATTTAATAAGAAGCAGGAAATGAGAAAGAGGAGAAAGACCTATAATTAAGAGCAAGAGGGTAACAAAAAGACCACATAAAAACCACTTTATTGTAGTAGAGAAAATAGCTGTACCTGTCTTTTGTCAAAGACCTATCTGTAAGTGATATCTAAAATGTGGAAGACAATTTGCAAGTTCCAATCCTGCAAAATCTTAAGCCTCTGCGAACTTGGATTAATAGTTGATGAGAATTAAAGCATACCTACTCCTAACAGTGACTTTTCGCTGTGGCACAGGCTGTCAGGGACACAGTCTAATTTGTAGCAGTTTATTGATGACAAACAGAAAACATTCCAACCTGAAATGCTGTCTATGGTACAAAGGAAGATGCACGAGATAGGAAATACATATCGTGCTGGATGGGCACAGTTACAGTTGATGGACATGTTTGTACATGATTCGCGTAGACACCAAACAGTTAAAGATACATCTAACAATTAACAGACACACAGTATATTTACACATAGTCACTACTAAACCACTCAAACCAACACATCTCTTAATATTTTCTTTCACAGTATCACCCATAGCAAGCCACCATTAATCTGCCAGACAGACCTCGTAGAAAGGATGCTGCCCAAATGCCCTTCAAGGGCTACATCTACCACTTAAGTAGCAATTAGGAATAACCAGGAGTAGTATCTTGGTCGGGGATATGAAATTGAGCCACACATGGGCTTTCTGGATGCAATTTTCCCAGGAATGGAAACATCAGGTTTGTTTTAGCAGGTGCCATTCAACATCAGTAAATCTTGGTGCAATTCAACATTAGTTAAACTTGTTTGGTGCCTGCTATGGGCAGGGGCTGCAGGCAGAAGCACAGCCTGGGCCTTGCCCACCTTGGGGGGAGCTGGCCATGCTTGCCCCAGTCTTCCACCTCTCCTGGGATTGGAGTCACCTCCTTGACTCGCACCCCTAAGTAGCAAAGACTTCCCTGGAACATAGACAGTAACTGGGGCTCACTGACCTCCGCTCCTACCCACCACGAGCAGCATGGGTTGGGACAGAGAAAGTGGAACCGGACACACAGCTAACCCTCTGTGCCCCAGGCTGCATCCTTTCCCTCAACCGTAGCCCATAAAAGCATAGCAGGCTGGAAGAATGGACACAGGACTTCCCAGGCCAGGAGTAGAGTCCTAGGCCAAAGGGCCCCATCAACACCATGGAAGGCAGTGGCGTAACGAAACGTGAGGGGCCCCCCCTGCAAAGTACAGGGAGGGGCCCCCCTCCCGGCTGCCCAGCTCATCACCTCTTTGCCCTACCACCCTAAAATCTGGTATATTTTGATTCGAAACCTACATTTAACTTTCACTTTCGAGGCAGTTCGGGACAATGGCGGCCGCTTAAACTCTCCTATTGCAGTGCAAATATTTGTCTTTGGATGCCAGAGCCAAGTTTGAATATCATATCGGACATGTCTTCAGCATATTTGTATTTATTTCTACCCTCTCTTCTCCACGGCGCACGGAGCTGTTTAATTCGGTGATGACCCTGAGACTGCATCGCTCTTCACCACACAAAAAGCGTGGGCTTGCACACACACGCTATGTGCACGGAGGTGTGGGGCTCTCTACCACATAATCGTAGCTTGGCACAGCACAGTCTGTTATGGGAGTACCTAGTGAGTTAGAAAGTTTCTCCACTCACACACACACTCTCCACACTCATACATTCTTACACGTCTGTCCACCTGTGCTGTCCCAAACTGCTCCCCACATATCAGAAAGTGTCAGTATAAATCTAAGCATTAAATAAATACACGTTTGCAAGCCTTAAGAAGAAAAACGCAAGATTTACATTTAACATAAGTTGAAACATCGCTTCGCACTTTAAAGTGATTATGAATACATGACAATAATTAAAATCAGCAACTTTTTCACTTACAAGTTGCTTGGCACTGCAGATAGGGTGACCAACTGGCATTGGTGCAAATTCAGGACGGTGAGTGTAATAACTCAGGACAAAGGGTCAAAATTCAGGACACAAATTCAGGACAGGAGGTCAAAATTCAGGACAAAACTTCAGGACAATAGGTAAGTTTTACAGACACATCAGAGGTCGCGCAATAGTATATAATTAAGCCCAGCCATTTCCAAACATATTCAACCATTTGCAAACCTATCCATCATGTATCCTTCCATCTATCTATCATTCAACTCATCCATCCCTTCATCCATCCCTTCATCCATCCTTTCACTCATCCATCCATTATCCATCCATCCACCCTTTCACCCTATCCATCTGTACACTTATCCATCCACTCTTCATCCCATCCATCCATTCACTCATCCATACAGCCATTTACCCTTTCACAAATCCAGCCATCTTTTCACTTACTAATCCTTCCACCCATCCACTCTTTTAGTCATCCATCCATCCTCCCGTTCTCTCTCCATCAACCCTTTCACTTAGCCATCCTTCCTTCCATCCATCCATCCACCCACCCACCCATCTACTCATCCACTCATGAATCCATCCATTGACCCTATCACTCATCCATCTATCATTTCACCCCTTCACACATCTATTCATCCTTTTGTCCATCTACCCTCCCTTTCACTCACTCATCCATCCTTACATCCACCCTTTCACTCATACATACATTCATTCACCCATGCACTTATCAATCCATCAATCCATCCATCCATCATTTCACTCATCCACCCACCCCCTCATCATCCATCCATCCTCCCCCTCATCATCCATCCATCCTCCCCCTCATCATCCATCCATCCTTCCCCTCCATCCATCCATCCATCCTTCCCCTCATCCATCCATCCATCCTTCCCCTCATCCATCCATCCTTCCCCTCCATCCATCCTTTCATCCATCCTTCCCCTCCCCTCCATCCATCCCTCCATCCATCCATCCATCCTTCCCCTCATCCATCTATCCTTCCACTCATCCATCCATCTTTCCCCTCATCCATCATGCAGCTACCCTTCCACCCATACATCCAGCTATTTACATTTTCTCTCATCCATCCTTCCCCTCACTCCTCAATCCATCCATACTCTCTCATTATCCATTTATTCAATCTTTCATTCATCCACTCACCCTTTCACTAATTCATCCAACCATCCCTTCACTTACTTACTCGCCCACCTTTCCATATTAATTTTGAGCTGAGCCCTTTTGAGAAGAGGCCCATCAGGAACTTCACCCTCGCTGCAGGGGCCGTTCCAGGACTGGGACAGAAGCCACCCAGGACGGACACAGGATCCACCACAGGGGGGGGACAGGAGCCATCACAGGCGGGGGTGGACTGGAGCCACAACATGGGGGGACAGGAGCCATCACAGGCGGGGGGAAGGGGGGACAGGAGCCATCACAGGAGGGGGAACAGGATCCACCAGTGTGGGCACAGGGGTGGGCATGCAGTATTCTAGTATCATGTTGGGCTCCTCGAGCCCTCCTGCACAAGACAACGAGAAGACAGGCTCTCTGTCCAAAATGCCATCCCCCACTGCGATGTACAGTACTTACAGGAGATACTCTAAGAGAACTGGTTTAACTGATTGTCCTCCATACTTTGCTAATCAGTGTGGGTGCGATTGTGCTATTTCCTAATTTTATTACATTATAGCCTGCATGTTTGAAGAACCGAGGGTTGCTTACAATTTAGTGACAGTAATCAAGCTCTGTGAAGAGAACCACGTGCTGCACAGTGTAATCAGGGCCGAGTCTAGGATGTTTGGGGCACCGGGTAGAAATGGAATGTGTGAGGCCCCTCTAAATTGCAGAGACGCATTCAGGTCTGTTTGCATCTGAATAGATGCCCCTGCTCCTGAAGCTGCAGCCCTCCCTCTATCACCTTCAAGCACTTCTTAACAGCTCGTCAAGGGCTGGAGGTGTGAGGGGTGACATCCCGCTGTGCCTCTCCAATGCTGCTGGGTATGTGAGCTTTGGAACAGCATCGGAGTCAAAGAGGGAGGCGGGTGGAAGTTGTGTCCGGTTAAAATTACGGACAAATGGCGTCCGTTAAAGAAACCTTCACGGACAACGGACAGACGGCCAAAATTACGGACTGTCCGTGAAATTTACGGACGGTTGGTCACCCTAACTGCAGACCACTGCAAACCACAGAGAGGAGCTCAGCAGGTGAGCATGGAGCGCACGTGCAGAGTGCACCATATAATTAATGAATGAACAACAGCGACGGGCATAACTTTAAAACTAGGTCCCAGAGACGGACCCTTACAGTGAGTGTACTGTGCGCTGTGGGCCCCTGGTGCTCGCCACCCCTCCCCCACACCGCGGGGGCCTTGTTACGCCCATGATGGGGTCTCAGGCCAAAGGAGTTGCAGAAAAATTCCTGAGCATCAGAAAATTAACTGTGAAGAGAGCCACAGAAGGATTAATGTTTGAGGAAGCACTGTGCTAAATCCTGCCGCATTTCGATCCACCCAGCACTTGATGACAGGAGAGAGCCCCGTCACTCTCATGTTCGGACAGGAGGTCAGGACCAAACTCTCACAATGGACCGCGACTAACACTGTAGACAACGCCAGGCTCAAGGCCACTGACAAAGCAAAGAAAGAGAAAATTAAAATGTAAGCAGACACCATGCGGGGGAGGCAGTAAACAACACCTAAGAGAGGAGAATGGGTGAGGTCAGGCAAAAAAACCAAAGGTAGGCACACTCGGAGAAGCCACGTATGGCGCGCACATCATGCTCCACAGCTGAGACGCCTGACTGATCTCAAAGCGTCTAAGCTTCAGTAGCACCGCACTGCTCTGTGTCTGACTGCCCCCGGCAAAGAGAAGTCAGTCGGCACAATGCTGTTCCCCGTCCCATTTCTTTTTAATGTGGAAAAATGCATCAGGACTTGCTGCAACATGCTGCTACATAGTGGTTTCCTTCCCCCGCTCTCCCCTCACAGTCTCAGTGGCTACACTGTCATATTATTCCAGGATTACCGAATTATCATGCGTTTTCGACAACGCTGCAGCAGAAACGACATTGCAATGCCCGGTGAGTGAAAACTGGCAAATTGATGGCCAAGTACACTTACAGAGAATAGGTGGGGTGGGAAAGGAGATTTCACATGTTTTAGCGAACATTGAGGGGAGGGGGAGTGAGAGCGCCCCCTGGGATATTAACATTACAGCGTAGCTCGGACACAGACTCACCTGACAACTAACCTGAGGTCTGGGGGCCTGGGCCTGGCCTACAGGCTGCTGCTCAGAGTTCTGTTAGGCGCAAGGGAAGGCCGCAAGCGGGACTGGAAGAGAGGGTGCAGGCAGCGCAAAGCTAGTCACTAGGCTAGCCAGGTAGGGGACCGGGGTGCAAATAATTTAAATTATGGCTAAAGGCCCGGCCGGTGACGCAGTGGACTTTGGACAGTCCTGACCTGCGTAGGAGTGTTGCTGCTGGGTCTTCTCTTGGATGCCACACCTTACTCGTCTCTAACGCGCATTGCGTGTGTCATGACAAAAAGAAATCAGGGGCCAGGCATTGGTCACCAGCCCTGCCCCGCCCCCCACCCTGTACAACGCGCGCATACTAGTCCCGGGGCCGGAAGGCAGAAAGTGAAACCCACCCAGAAATGTATTCAATATAAAGAGATCCTCACACACCATGAATAAAGAGCCTCGGGGCCCCCGGCCGGGGCGCCCCCTCTCTAGAGCCCGGGCTGATATTTTAGGCTGACAGTGCGCTATTCACGGCCTATTAATACTGCCTAACTGTACAATTCCCAGAGAGGCTCGGGTGCTTGAAATTCGCTCCGGGGGCCTTTCTCATTTCACTTCCGCCCTCCAATCTAATAGGACTGTGGAGGGAAGAATGGAAAGAGGGGGGAGATGGAGCTCAGGTCCGCCGCACGAGGCGCAGGTGCCCTCTGCCAGCCTCCGAAACCCAGCGCTGCCAGGGGATTAGTGCTGTGCCACGAACCCTGGCACCAGCGCCGCCGCGCAACAGCTGCGCCTGCTGAAGGGCCGTGTCTGCGGGACACACAAGGGGCCCCGCACCACTTGCAAGAGAGCCTCACGGGCCGCGGCCGGGTCCCTGCACAATTTGTTAAGAGCCTCACGGGCCCCTGCCGGGGCCCACGCACCACTAACTAGCCTCAGGGGCCCCGGCCCCCACCGCACCATTTGCAAGAGCCTCACAGGGACCCGGCCGGGGCCCGCCCTCACCATTATAACTGGCCTCAGGCCAGGGCCCCGGCCGGGGCCCGCCCGCACCATTTGCAAGAGCCGGGGCCGTGCAACAATCAGTTAAGAGCCTCAGACGGTTGTGCGCAGAGCGCACCATTAAAATAAATATCCATGATGTATTGAGGGGGCCGGCCCGGGGCCCCTGGAGGAGGGAGGCCCCCCCGCAACACGGGGGCTGCGGGGGCCTGTGTTACGCCCCTGATGGAAGGGTGGGCCGCTCACCTATGTTCATGCCAGCAGACATCCTTCGGTCCGTCACTACCTGACCAGCACTGGCCCTGGAAAGTAAAACCAGGTGTTTGTCCATCTGAAAAAAAATGATCGTGAGTAGTTAGTCCCCATTTCAGCCTATTTACCTTGTAATTACATGGTTCAGGTGTGGTCGATCAGTTAAACTTGCTTCTGTAAATGGCCATCCTCGGCCTGCTAACTCGTATTCCGGACTTTATTGTATAAAAACACGCAGAGTGACCAATGAAGTTCAAAGGTAGGCAGGGTAACTATAGGCCTTGCTAACCCTAATCTTTCCTCTGAACAAAAAAGAGCTGGTTCTGCGTGTTTCTAAAAGGCGGTGAATGACTAACTCCAATGTGTCAGCTCTTCAAGTTATCCCTCATCGCCCACTCTTAAGCAAGCAACGCAGACAAACACATTCATATTCCCCTTAAAACACATTTTACAACAGACAGCTTCTTTTACACTTTACAATGTAGCAGGAGCCACCTGCAATTTTACTTTGCAGTTTTTTTTATCATATCCTCTTAACTTGAGTGTAAAAAGAATGTTGAATCGTAAGTAAACACAAGACATGTAACATAGGGAGCCTTGCAGAACATGATCGCTCTGCATGACCAAATGCCACAACCACCCTCACCCCCATCCACCTACATGTTCGCTCTATATACCTTCTCAGACAAAAATCACATCTTAATCTGAGTCATCTGCTATTCAACAACATCGGTATTTGAGCCAGAATGGAAAGTAGCATTCCTAAAAATAGAATTTAATTTTGAGGATAGGCTACTGTGCTTGTTATAAGAGGCAAAAACATAGCATGTGTTATCAAGAGAGACCAGCTTAAATATGACCAATACTGTTAGGACTCTGATTAGATTTGTCATGGGCACCTCGTTGGTGAGTTCATGAAGCCCTCACCCACCAACCTGGTTGGTGGCATGCTTCATCATCGGGCCCACCCAGTGACGCCTAATGTGTCCCGGGTGTGCTGCGACGCCTGATTACAGCGGAGCTGGTATTTTACTGAGAGTGCAGTGTGAGGTGTAAAATGAAGTGTGAGTTAAAACGGCTTGGCGAGGGTCCCAGTACCCGAGGGTAAATTAAATTTTAATAACTGGGCCCCCGTCAGCGATTAAAATAAGGCTTGGGGATGTTTAAGGGAGGCGAGTTACTACCTCCTACATCCATCAGTTGGTCGACATGTTTCAGCCAGTGCCTTAAACTAAATCTGGCTTGTGTTACACTCACTAAGGTGTTTCTCTAAGTGTGAGAGGGGGGATTCCCTTCTCATATATGCGCTTAGATTTTGCAGCCAATGCTTCCAGGAGTGAAGCGGTAAGGGGTTGACCAGCTTTTCTGGTCAGAGCCTGCCTTGTACCTGTTGCACCGTCCTCGTACTCCGGTAGCTACACTTAGAGAAAACCTTTGTGAGTGTAACACATAGCCTGGATTACACTCCTTTTTAACCTACACTACACTCTATTTTAAAAAGGTCCTGAGGAAATCCAGATTTAGTTTAAGGCACTGGCTGAAACATGTCGACCAACTGATGGATGTAGGAGGTAGTAACTCGCCTGCCTTAAACATCCCCAAGCCTTATTTTAACCGCTGGCGGGGGCCCAGTTATTAAAATTTTATTTGCCCTCGGGTACTGGGACCCTCGCCAAGCCGTTTTAACTCACACTTCATTTTACACCTCACACTGCACTCTCAGTAAAATACCAGCTCCGCTGTAATCGGGCGTCGCAGCACACCCGGGACATATTAGGTGTCACTGGGTGGGCCCGATGATGAAGCATGCCACCAACCAGGTTGGTGGGTGAGGGCTTCATGAACTCACCAACGAGGTGCCCAAGACAAATCTAATCAGAGTCCTAACAATATTGGTCATATTTATGCTAGTCTCTTTTGATAACACATATAAACTACGGGGACTCGGACTAGCTTTCTAGTCCTCTCTCTCTCTCTCTTGATACGCGCAAAAACATAGCATGTACATGGTAATGTAGTATTACAGCTGTCGAGGACTGTGCCAGTCATTTAAGCCCATCGCCCCATTATAGGCCAGAGCCACTGCTTGTAGTGGCAATAATGTGATCTGTATTATTGATGGTGAAAAAAAAAAGAAATATATATTTATTTATATATTTTCCAGCATCCCACTAGTTCCTGATTTGGAACAAGTTGGCTGCGGACACCAAAGATTTGCTCCACACATCTTTACTTATGCTCTCCTGCCGTTACGTGTTGCGGCCTTGATCACACACCGCTGCAGCACCATTTTCAGCCCCATGAGTAGAGTGCAAACAATAGAAAGAGAGGACATGTTTATATTTTCAACATGTTATACAAAATGTTATCACATTCATTGCTTATGCCATTTAATATACCCCCAACTTGGATCTTATATAACAAAAACTAATAAGAATAGCAAATAAATTGAATATATACAAATGAAACATAATTAAATTCCCTTATTATCAGTCCTTGTTTTATCATCATTATATTTATTTCTTCAAAAGTGACTAAATTATAAACAAAAAAACTAAATATTTCCAAAATAAACATTATTCTATTTAATTTTGATCAATCCTTGGGCTTCTATTTTTGACTTAATGGTCATCTCTATGGCCACATTCATTAGTGATGTCTCAATCTTTCCTTCAACTATATTGATAAATGTCATCTTTGAAGTGACTTCATTTAAGCCCAATTGGGCATATCTAAATGTCATGTATCACATCGTAGGATATAATATAACAAGCATGGCACTCATGTTATGTCCTTTGTGTACTATCGGGGTGGGCAATTACTCAATAATAACACATTTATAAAAAAAGCATACATCTCTTCTTCTGCATTGAGACTGTTTGGAATCTGGCTATCAAGATTTAAAATACATTTGGTATCCATCTGTCTTAAAGATTGTTCTCTATTTCCACCAATATATTATACTGGCACTGGATCTAATACATATTAATGCAGTTGGGTTACATCATTCTCGTGTTGTTCACTAAGGTACATAGCCACTAGACATGTAGGGTCCCTATTTTGAATGGCTCACATGTGCTGTAAGATTCTATTGTGTACATGAAGTGCAGTGTTCCCTACGTATTTTAGATTACAGCTACATGTCCGTACATAAACTGCAAAGTCTCTTTTGCAGTTGTACGTTCCCTTTATTACCATCTGTCTACCATGAAATGAGCTTACATACTGTGTAGTATTGATGCCAATCTGACAAGCCTTGCATCAACTACATTTTCGGAATCCCTTCTTTTGCTATAGCTAGGCACTCTGTGATGTCACCTTCGGACTGCTTTTAACCAAAGCATTTTGCATCGATTATACTCTTTGAAATTTGATAGGATTCCTCGTCATAAGGTGGCCTATCACTGGAACTCCCTTGATTAGATGCCAGTGTTTGTGGATACGTTTTCTCAGTGCTTTGTTTTTGTGGTTATTATATGTTGTGATTAGTCTGACCACTGAGTTATCTGTACCCTTTCTTTTGTTGAGAATACATGAGAATCCCTTTGTTTCTTATTGACTGTTTCCTTAGTTATTTGTAACAGGTTGCTCGTATACCCCTCTGTTTGGATCTCATTATCATTTCATACCGACATGTCTTGTTCATGGCTGTATGTCCGAATGAGGTCGCACACTGCTCGTCCCATCAGCGTGTGACCCCGGAGCATGATGGTCGATGTAGTCGGTATCAGCGGGTGCGCTTCTACCCAAGTGTTGAATCTTGAGGGTGTTCACTGGTGTGCTTGCCATCCCTGGACACGTGTTTCGCGTTCATTAACACTCATCAGCAGGGATTAGGCGTGTGCACGGGGTTGCTGCGTGGGCTGCCGAAAATATTCGTAGGTCCAGATACCTCTTAAGGCGCGCAGGTGCGTTATCTCGAGGTCGTCACCTCCACCGGCTCGAGGGAGCCTGTATGAATAGTATGTCCGAATGAGGTCGCACACTGCTCGTTCCATCAGCGTGTGACCCCGGAGCATGATGGTTGATGTAGTCGGTATCAGCGGGTGCGCTTCTACCCAAGTGTTAAATCTTGAGGGTGTTCACTGGTGTGCTTGCCATCCATGAGAATACATGAGAATCCCTTTGTTTCTTATTGACTGTTTCCTTAGTTATTTGTAACAGGTTGCTCGTATACCCCTCTGTTTGAATCTCATTATCATTTCATACCGACATGTCTTGTTCATGGCTGTAGTTTTGCCTGATATACAACATTAGGCTTTAAATGTCTTGGGTGAATGCTTGTTGCAAGTGAAGTTGCCAGGTCATCTGTCTCTTTCCTGTACAGCGTTATTTCCACTTTACTTCCCTCAATGAAGACCTCTAAATCTAAGAATGTTACTCTGGTTTGGCTTATCTGACTCATGCAATGTCAATTCAAAGCATTATTATTAATCTTTTGTACAAATTTATTAGCACTTTCCACCGAATCCTGCCAGATAACCAACAAGTCATCAATGAATCTGGTTGAAAGTATCACATGTTCATCCCAGTCCTCATTGTGGTCACGAAGGAGCACCTGCTGAATCCCACCAGCCCATATACAAACAATCATAGCTGTGGGTGAAGCAGGTGCCCATCGTCATTCCCCTCAACTGGTGGAATACTTCCCCGTCAAATAAAAAATAGTTGTTTTCCAGGCAGCAGTGAATCATTGATAACAACATTTGAGTATGTTTATATAGAATCAAGGGTCGTCCCTTGAGGAAATGTTCTACTGCATAATAAAATAATAATAATAAATCTGTATTTGTAAAACGCGAACTACTCACCCTTATGGGTCTCAAGGCGCTGGGGGCCGTCGTGGAAATTAAGTGAGCTATTGCCCAGAGTCACATGGTGCTGAGCTGAGCTGCCACCGGAGCTGGGGATCGAACCATGAACCCTGTGCTCCGAAGTCAGCTGCCCTGGCCGCTGCACCACACCTCTCCTGCATGGAGTCCATCTTGATGATGTATGCTTGTGTAAAGTGATGTCAAATCTATTCTAAATAATACATCATTTCCTTGCCATGATCCATCATATATTATCTTCAGGAAGACCCTAGTCTCCCTTATGTATGATGGTAAGCTGCTACCATATTTTTGTAGAAAAAAATCAATGTACTTGGAGGTGTTCTCAAACACGCTATCTTTTGCAGAAATAATAGGTCTTCTTGGTGGTGTAGGGGATGTTTATGGACCTTCGGTATCAGATAGAATACTGGGATCTTCCGATGGTCGTTTCTCAGAAACATTTATTCATCCTTATTGAGCAAGCCTGCGTTTCTCCCCTCCATTAATTCACTATGATACAAGATCCTGGATTTCCCAACTTCCTTTCTGTTACTCCTGATATCGGATGCTCTATTATAGCCTTATAGCCCGCCGTAGCGGGCTATATCGGCTATTAAAGGCCCGCTGAATCGTTCGGCTCGGGACTTTAACGAAACAGCGGGACTTTAATAGCCGTATAGCCCTGCTACGAAGGGCTATAAGGCTATTAGAACATTGTGCCACTAGAGGGCAGAATGTTCTAACAAATTAAACAAAGGGTTCTTGAAGCTCGAGGGGATATAAATCCTCTCGAACTTTGAGAAGCCTTTGTAGAACATTGGAATGTTGCTCTGCGGGCCTTTACCGGCCCGTAGAAGCAGGGAGCACTCCATTGTCTGCAATGGAGCTCCCAACATTCCAATGTTCTAATATTTAGTAATTTATATACTTATGCCTTGTACATGTCCATTGGCCAAATCACAATATTGCTACTCTTGTCTGGGTTCCTTATGGCCAACACATTATACCCCTGCAATCTTCCTATTAAATTGTTATATTGTTTTAACTGGGGTTTCTGCTTCATCTGGATTTTGCTTGTTCTGTTGTATAGTTCTATAACCCCTTCAGTAATAAGGCCATTGAACACATCTGTTGAATCTCTCAGTATTATTGGGAAGAAAGTTGACAGGCTACTGTGCTTGTTTTAAGAGATGAAACCTTTTTGAATAGTGCATAAATGGTAATGCACCATTACAGGTGTTGAGAACTGTGCCAGTCATTAAAGCCCCTTGTTGCATTATAGGCCAGAGCCACTGCTTGTAGAATTAATAATGTGATCCGTATTATTGATGCTAAAAAAAATATATATATATCTATATATGTATATATAGATATATATAATTCACTGAAAAAAACATGGGTTATAGACCATATATAGTTAGGAATTAGCATTTACAAAACCTTATTTTACTCACACAAAACCATTGAAATTCCATATATAGTTAGTTGCACTAACTATATATCGCGCACCCGCAATCCACTGCTGATGATGTCACATATTACATCATTCATGACATGGTCAGTGACATCACTGATGACATCTCAAATGACATCACTGATGACATCACTGATGACATCTCAAATGACATCACTGATGACATCACTGATGACATCATCCAGTGACTGTGTGTTTCTGTAAAGTTTAAATATGTTTTACATATTGAAGAATGAGTAGATGTAGAAGTGTCTGGATGAAGGATTTAGTAGGTGCGTGACTGACTGTATGAGTGAGTGATTAAATGTGTCTCACTGAATGCATGGGTTAGTGACTAAACTGTCTTAATTTGTGCATCATTATGTCTGTTGTTCTGTAAACTGCTGCATGTGTTGATCAGTAGCTATATGAGTAACTATATGGGTTATTGATTGATTGTCCAAGTATTTGTATGGGAGACTGAGTGTGTGTGTGGCTGGCTGGGAGATGTGTGACTCTGTGCAGATCAATGTGTTCTTGTATCAATGATTGTATAAGAGAGTAAGTATGTGTTAGTATATGTTTGAAAATGTAAGGTACTCTATGTTTAACTGTATAGATTAGAAAATGGAAGTGTGATTGATTCTTTACAGGACTGACTAGGTGTGTGAGTAACTCCATGGATGAGTGGCAGAGTGTGAGTGTCTGTATAGGTGTATGAGTGCATATGATACTGTTGTAAAGATGAGTGATTGTATGTATGAATGATTGTATGGGTGAATGAGTGAATGTGTGTGTAGACGTAGGAATCAGTGAGTGCATATGTAGTAACTAGTATTGGTGTGTCAATGGTTTAAAAAATTATATTCTGTATTTAACACTGGGTGTAACAGAGGTTATATTAAAGTGTGAGGTGTGAGGAGATGCATTGTATTGTCACATGAATGATATCATCAGTGATGTGACCATTGATGTCAAATGAGATGTCATCAGTGATGTCATTTGAGATGTCATCAGTGATGTCATTTGAGATGTTATCAGTGATGTCATTTGAGATGTCATCAGTGATGTCATCAGTGATGTCATTTGAGATGTCATCAGTGATGTCATCAGTGATGTCATTTGAGATGTCATCAGTGATGTCATCAGTGATGTCACTGACCATGTCATGAATGATGTAATATGTGACATCATCAGCAGTGGATTGCGGGTGCGCGATATATAGTTAGTGCAACTAACTATATATGGAATTTCAATGGTTTTGCGTGAGTAAAATAAGGTTTTGTAAATGCTAATTCCTAACTATATATGGTCTATAACCCATGGTTTTTTCAGTGAATTTTCAAGGTTTTGTAAATGCTAATTCCTAACTATATATGGTCTATAACCTATGGCTTTTTCAGTGAATTTCAATGGTTTTTTATTAGCAAATATCAAAAGCTTTAAAATGTCAAGTACGTGGTAGGTAAAAACATTTTCGTGTTTATGCACGCTGATGTGCTTTGAACGCTGCCCCCCCCCCCTCTTTTCTTTTAGGAGTATTCTCTCTTTGCAGATAGGGAAGGGTAGGTAACGCAGGCCTTTGCCCCCGTTGTAATCCGTCGTGCCTGCTTCCCTCTCCATTTGATTGATTGTTATCCAAGCATTTACTGTTTTGGAATTGCTTCTCTTTGGTTCATTCTCTATTTACAAACAAGCACAGAGTCGCAATACTCTGTTTAGTCTTTGCAGATAGTGAAAAATCGTTAGAAAAAACAAAAGGAATCAAGCAAAATCAGTAGGCCACTAATGGGATCTCTTTTTGACCTCGCTAAAATAGAAACATTAGGAACAACCCCTCATGAGAAATATGAAACTAGTGAGAGGAACCGAGCTCGACGCCATGATGGCTGCAAGACAGCTCGGCTCCGCCGCCCACCCCGCCCAAAATAACGACAAACCCTATGCAAATATTATAAATATATACAACACACCAGCAAAGTAACAGGGTAAAATGTTTTATTAAATAACTATTTACATGGCAGCCTGCTGCAACATCGATCCAAATACATGCCGCCGTTCCCGGGATTTCTCCCCGACTACTCTGCGGCCTACGAGATGGAGAGGCCGGGGCGTTGACTAGGCGGGGCCTCCGGCCGCAACCACAGCGCCAACGATCGCTGCTGACGGAGGGGAGCCTTGCCGGTGAGACCACTGATCTGAAGAACCGCTGCCTGCGGTGCCTCCCTGAGCCGCTTGACGGAGGCCCCCGAGGGGCGGTGTTGTGGCGCGGACTCGGTGGGGGCGCTTGGCTCCTGCCCCCTCCCCAAGTCTTGTTGCCCTGGTGTGGCTTGAGATCGCCCCCGACATAGGCGGCCGGCTCCCGGGGTCCGGCGGAACTTTTTGCCTTTTGGTGACTCTTCCATTCTGGACCTTGTCCCACAATCCGTTTGACCTGAAGACACGTCCTGCGGTGCCCTGGTCCGACCATCACAAATACCTGCGCCAGGAGACGGCGTGGGGTGCACTGGAAGGGAGAGGCGGCGCGAACGAGCCTCCCCCACCTCCCCAGGTGGAGGTTTCTCAGCTGCACCCCAGCGCTTCACTCAGCAGCTGAGTTACGCCCACTCTTGCGGCACAGTGCCTCTCTCGGCCAGCTGAGTTGCGCCTGCTCTTGCTATTACAGCGTCTCACCCGCCATCCGGCTGAATTGCACCCACTCTTGCGGTACAGCGACAGGCGGCTGCCACGGAGCTCACTAAATGGCGGTCGGCTCCACAGACTTGGGCCTGGCCTGCAAGGATGGCTCTGGGCAACCCTGGAACTCGGACGCTTGACTGCTTGGGCATGGGCCCCATTCCCAAAAGCATCCCCTCAGCCTTGAAGATTCTACAAGAGTCACCGGGGCCCCCGACTCCCGCAGACTTCCGGTGGGGAGCGACTGCCATGATTGCTCGCGGAACGGTCACGACGTAGCCACGGGGTGCTCTCATGCTGACGCCAGCTTCAGTCTGAAACATCCAGAAACACTGTAGTATCGCGTTGTCGCGTAATGCGTCATATGACGCGCCGCGTTAGCGCACCCGATGCGCGAAGCGAGGCGCGAAGCGCAGCTTCCCGGAAGCGATCTGGGGCGCGGCGCGGAGCGCGTAACGTAAGCATAACAGGTCATGTGACTTGTTAATAAAAATTTTCATTGGTTCATTTCACTTTTGGTTTCCTAATGATGTAAGTCTAGGTCATGTGACCTAAAAATGACACTTTTCATTGGTTTAGGACTATTTTTTTGTCCCAAATGATGAAAACCCCTCCTTGTTTCCTCACTCTGACTTTCATCTTTGTGAGAGGAAGACCTACAGTGCCTCGCTCGGCCACCTGAGTTACGCCCGCTCTTGCGGCACAGTGCCTCGCTCGGCCAGCTGAGTTGCGCCCACTGTTGCGGCACAGTGCCTCGCTCGGCCAGCTGAGTTCCGCCCACTCTTGCGGCACAGTGCCTCGCTCGGCCAGCTGAGTTCCGCCCGCTCTTGCGGCAAAGTGCCTCACTCGGCCAGCTGAGTTCCGCCCACTCTTGCGGCACAGTGCCTCGCTCGGCCAGCTGAGTTCCGCCCGCTCTTGCGGCACAGTGCCGCACTCGGCCAGTTGAGTTTCGCCTACTCTTGCGGCTACAGCGTCTCACCCGCCATCCAGCTGAGTTGCGCCTACTCTTGCGGCCTACGACATGGAGAGGCCGGGGCGTTGACTAGGCGGGGCCTCCGGCCGCAACCACAGCGCCAACGATCGCTGCTGACAGAGAGGAGCCTTGCCGGTGAGAGCCACTGATCTGAAGAACCGCTGCCTGCGGTGCCTCCCTGAACCGCTTGACGGAGGCCCCCGAGGGGCGGTGTGGTGGCGCGGACTGGGAGGGGGCGCTTGGCTCCTGCCCCCTCCCCAAGTCTTGTTGCCCTGGTGTGGACTGAGATCGCCCCCGACATAGGCGGCCGGCTCCCGGGGTCCGGCGGAACTTTTTGCCTTTTGGTGACTCTTCATTCTGGACCTTGTCCCACAATCCGTTTGACCTGAAGACACGTCTTGCGGTGCCTTCGCAATGCGGCCTGGTCCCTGAATGTGTGCAGGGGGACGGTATTGATTGGATCAAGATGGCGGCTTCACACAAAGCTGACTCAAGTGTTGCTGCTGATGCTATGCAGACAAAAACTGGTTTTCAGTTTGTACATTCTTCAGGATTTTTCCATCCAAGGCTGGTTGAGAGTTTGTAGAACGATGGCTTCAGATTTTCAACATACTACTCTTCAACATTCTTCATAAATGTAACAATGTGAGACTCACTAGGAGAACGGCCGTTTATCTTTCCTTTCAAAATGCTGCCAACAATATTTTCTGAATGGAAGACACCATCTTGTAGCATAAAGGGCTGCGTCAAGGGTGATATTGCCCAGAATGTCTTGTTTTCTAGTGCTCGTAATGACGAAGCCAGAACTGCCGAAAGGGAATCTGGTCCTGCCGCTACTTATTGGAGACATTGAACTATACTCTGGACCTGCCTGGCCTCGACCAAAATGGCGCCAGTATGGGAGCGACTTCAACTCCTTATGACGTTCTAGTTGCTTAGCCTTGACGTTATGGGGGATGTATGCGGTCTTTGTGCACATGGCGGGCGGGGAAGGGTACTGACTGGGAATACGGACAACCCTATTGATGTCGATTTTTCATTATTGATTATTGTATTAATAAAGCTTCGAAGTAATGTTACCCATGATACTCGCCCATGGTGTGCGTATGGACGATTTTATTGTAACTGATCCTGTTATACTTTCAATTAAAAAATCAACCTTCACTGATTCTGCAACCGTTTGTCACGTTTAGTTTTTTCAATTAAATGGCTCGCTTGTTACATACTCCTATACCCCTGGCTTTTGAAAGACACCATCTTGTAGAATAAAGGGCTGCGTCAAGGGTGGTATTGCCCAGAATGTCTTGTTTTCTAGTGCTCGTAATGACGAAGCCAGAACTGCCGAAAGGGATTCTGCTCCTGCCGCTACTTATTGGAGACATTGAACTATACTCTGGACCTGCCTGGCCTCGACCAAAATGGCGCCAGTATGGGAGCGACTTGCAACTCCTTATGACGTTCTAGTTACTTAGCCTTGACGTTATGGGGGATGTATGCGGTCTTTGTGCACATGGCGGGCGGGGAAGGGTACTGACTAGGAATACGGACAACCCTATTGATGTCGATTTTTCATTATTGATTATTGTATTAATAAAGCTTCGAAATAATGTTACCCATGATACTCGCCCATGGTGTGCGTATGAACGATTTTATTGTAACTGATCCTGTTATACTTTCAATTATAAAATCAACCTTCACTGATCCTGCAACCGTTTGTCACGTTTAGTTTTTTCAATTAAATGGCTCGCTTGTTACATACTCCTATACCCCTGGCTTTTGAAAGACACCATCTTGTAGAATAAAGGGCTGCGTCAAGGGTGGTATTGCCCAGAATGTCTTGTTTTCTAGTGCTCGTAATGACGAAGCCAGAACTGCCGAAAGGGATTCTGGTCCTGCCGCTACTTATTGGAGACATTGAACTATACTCTGGACCTGCCTGGCCTCGACCAAAATGGCGCCAGTATGGGAGCGACTTGCAACTCCTTATGACGTTCTAGTTACTTAGCCTTGACGTTATGGGGGATGTATGCGGTCTTTGTGCACATGGCGGGCGGGGAAGGGTACTGACTGGGAATACGGACAACCCTATTGATGTCGATTTTTCATTATTGATTATTGTATTAATAAAGCTAGAGATAAGTCAAGTACGTGGTAGATAAAAACATTTTGGTGTTTATGCACGCTGATGTGCTTTGAACGCTGCCCCCCCCCCTCATCATTTAGATTACCACCGCCCATTGCACAAAAGCGTACCGGGCGCTCCCCACGCAAAAAAAACGTTTTTGCCCCGCGGGGCCCTTTTAAAGCCTCCACATCAAACCTAGAGGGTGAGGGAGGATCTACTATGCCCCCTTATGGTCATTTCCCCCTTTGTTTTGGCCTCCTCTTGTCTCTCGATCCTACCGAGAGACAAGATGGCGGCCGCTCCGGACTGGTTAGAATGTTGACAGACACCGGAGAGCCAATCAGCTTCGCTTCGCGAAGTTCCGTTACGCGTCAAGTACGCGAACCGGAGCGCTACCCGGAGCGCTGTTACAGATATATATATTTTTTTGAACGTTAATTTATCAAAATCCACTGGAGCACATATATTGAGACCTAGCAAAGGCACATCGGGCTAACAGTCCCTACAATTTTGCCAAGTTTCATGCAAATCCATTCAGCCGTTCGGGCTAAAAGTGAGGCCAACCGCCCTATGGAAATTAACATGGGAAAAACGCGTTCTGGGACCCCCCTTTTTTCTCGGCCCCCCCTTGACGAACCCCCCCCAAATTGTCAGGGGCTGCTCAGAAACAAAATGTTCCATTTTCCTGAAAATTTCAGCCAATTCCGTCCACAAACGCCAAAGTTATTAGACATAGAATTTTCAAAAATCCCATAGAGAAAAAATCCTAACTATATATACCTACTGGCGACCGCCAGTAGGTAATATATATATATATATATATATATATATATATATATATATATAATATATATATGTATGTATGTATTCCCTAAAAAACTAATGGTTAAAGTAAATTTATAGTTAGGTGAAAATTTCACTGACAACATAATCTTCAAATTCTAAAAAACACGGAAATTCACCAGTTACAGTAATTGTGGTCTTGGCCGCACATCCCCTCCCCCCTCCCTTTCAAATGTATATGGGCCCCGGGATATAGCATCAATCAATCAATCAATCAGGAAATTGTAACGTGCGCTACTCACCCGCGAGTGCCTCATAGCGCCGGGGGGTGAGGGGGTCCCTAGGGGTCCCTGGGCCTTGGGATGTGGCTACATATTCTCCCCTTTATATTACATTGCAGGCCCTGGGGATGAGGTCCCCGGGACCGAAATCTGCTCATGGAGGTGGGGCCCCATATACACCTCCCTCCCCAAATAATATTTATTGTCCCCCTTGTGCTAGCCCACACCTTGGGTCATATTAATTTTTTTTAAATGGCGACATATTTACATTGAACCTTGTATAGCATACAATTCATTGCAAAGCATTTCAATGCCTTGTCAGGGGTAGTAAGTGCTATATAAATACAATTTACAATTACAGATACATTCCTAAAGTTTCTGTAAATGTATTGACAGTTTTTGCACATATATTGCGCCTTGGCACTCAAAACTGTTGCCTGCAGTTTAGTTAGCACACGTTTGTGAAGTCGACACTTAGCCCACCTATCTTACCGACTACACATTTGTTTGCAATGCCAATAAACGACGCTGTTTTCTACCAGACACATGTGTAATACGATCTGTAAACTTTCATTGATCCCTGGAGACTTTCTCTTCCTGTTTAACCTTTGGGCGTCAATGTTGTCCAACATTTAAAGAAGATGTTAACGAATCCATTTGCCTCACTGATAACTTTGACTCACTTGAAATATTTAAAAAATGAGGGTGGGCCGGCCACTCATGGCCCCTCAGGCTGTTCCTGTTCCCGTGGGGAACACAGGCCCGGACTGGCCGTTGCGGGCACCGGGCAATCCCCCGGTGCGCCGCAAGGGTGGGGGCCGGTTTTTGGCCCCTGGGGGCCGTTTTTGTTACAGGGTCGTTTTTGCAGCATAGCTGCGAAATCGGGCCTGTAACAAAATTGGCCCTGGCAATGAGCTCGGCGGCAACCACAATCCCCGGGAGGGGGGAGGGGGCCAGCCGAGCACTTTGCCAGGGCCGGTTTTGGTTACCAGTCCGACCCTGAGGGAACACCGACTCACCTTACAACTGAGCCTACTAAGGCCTCGATCACAATTGCCTTAGTATCAGACGTATCAGAATATGACTTTTGCTTCAAACACTGCACCTTTGCAGTTATGTCATGGAAAATTACTGCAGGCTAAATCTTCTTATTATCAGTTTAAAAATGGCTTTAAATACCGAGATATGGGAAATTTGGTACACTAAGCACCAAAATCTCCATTCTATGACTCACTTTCCAGGAAAACTCAGAATAGGAGATAATTATTGTAACTGATATATTCCAGACACACCGATGTTGGATTTTATTGGGTTTAATAATTAATGCAACCAACTCCACAGCACTTGTAATCGAGGTCTAAGATCTCTAAGAGACCTGATCACTCATTTTGGACACATCATAACCTGAATTTGTGTTGCTGGTAGAATTATGGGTGTCGGTATTAAGCAACACGGTGGCGCCCATTTTATTGAACGAGGAAAGATAAAAGACTAATTCATTTGTTTTCGGTATTTTTAAGGCCGAGAGGATGTCTCAAGTAAACTTTATCTTAACTGAAGGCTATTCCACTGTTGAGAGGGGGTGGAATATGTGACGTTACAACGCATGCTAATACATTGCATGCCGTTGCAACGCAAATCTTTACCCCGACTTTTTGTCAGTGCGGCGCTGGAAGTTGGAGTAGATTAATTTTCTATTCCAACTCCAGTGTGTGCAACAGTAGGGAAGGTGTTGGAGTTAAATCCATCACCTTCTACCCACTGTTGCACACCTTTTGCTTTGCAACGACATGCGATGTAAAAGCATGCGTTGTAACAGTTCCGTTGTAAAGGCTGTTTCCGAGAGGGTGTTGCCTATTCTACATGTAGGTGCCCTTGGTTCTTATCCCAACTTTCTTAGAATGCAGGTGATATTATGTGATACAGAGAAAACCACTTGATCCCATTTTTCAATTCCCATTTCCGCCAGCACTGGGAATAGATAGAGCGTAACTAAAAGCTAATGATGGGCTAAACAAATAGCTTGTACTTTCAATGAGGTCATCCCTGCAGAGAGTGAGCTACTGGACACACGGTTAAACAGATTGCGCTGTTATCGTAGCCAAATTAACCACATAATATATACATTATTCAATTAAATACCATCCCACAGAAATAAATGAGGCCACAGAGTTTCACTTTGTAAAATGTTATATTGCAGGTTTATTAAATAAAGTATTAGATAACTTATGGGTGATTCAAGGGCAGGCAGCAATGTTGCAATTTAAGGTGGCTGCCCACCTTGGGGCCATATTACACAAAGTGCCCCAGGTGCGCAACGGCATTTGCGCGCACTCAGCGCGCCCCCGGGGCACTTTGGTATTACAGAAGGGACCGCAGAAGCTTGACCGGCCCCTTTTGTAATACAGAGAGCGCTGGTGCACATAAAGTGTCAGTGCTAGCTTCAGGGGGCATTCCCCTATTTGTATTGAGGGGGGAGGGTGCCCTGTGCAAATGAGGGAATTCCTTTGCCTCTGAACCTGCGCTGTATTACAGACTCCGATGCAGATGCAAAGGAGCTCTGAGGGGGCCAGTAAATGGACCCCTGGGGAGCAGCCCTGACTGCACCCGCTTGCAAAGGAATCTCTAATCTGCCTGCACTGTAAAAACACGGAGCTGCTGCAAAGCAGCCACTCCGTTTTTCACATCAATGCGCTGACCCCAGGGCAGCGTAAATTCACGGCTGCCCTGAGGGCTGCGAATTCACCATACTACACCGCATTTTCCTTCATTGCGCCGGGCGCACTTTTTAAATGGTGCGCCAAGCTCTATGAAGGAAATGTGCTGCATGCATTATGCGGTCCCTGATTTGCCACCACCACCATAAGTAGTTATTGTCTGGTATTGTTACCTTTGGGGTTTTCCCCACATTTTGACTCCTTAAACACATGTGTGGGTGGCTCAATGCCAGTCCAGCTCTCCAGATGTTCTAGCTTCCAACTCTCCTGTGGAATAATTGAGTGCTGTCACTTTTATCCTGACACCTTGCTGCAAGGACCTCTTTGGTATTTGCCTACAGCACCTTTATGCACAATCTTGAGGTTGCTTTCTGCACCATTGTGCGTTGGATTGCCATTTAACTCCACCTGTAACTTCCCAAAACGGACTAAAAACATAACAACAAATGTAGCATTTGCTTTGCACAAACAACTTTGAATTCAGGTTTTGCAATAGAGTAGGTTTTAACACAAAATATGCAAAAGAGAGGGGGCGTTCTTACTCCAGGTGTAGGAATCCCTCTCGGCAGGGCACGAGTCGGGGGTACACGCGGGTGGACGGCGTCCACCCACTATTTTCACAGGGTGAACGCCGTTCACCCTGCCAAGAAGTTGACCCCACTAAATAATGTGCTGAACTTGTCCCGGTGTAATTTCTAAACACCTGGACACTTTCCGCAGCGCCTGCATGTTGTCTGCTTTCCATCTGCAACAAGCAACAACGTACAGGCGGGGACAGGCTTTCTTATTTTAGACTCCTGTTGGGCCTATAGCAAAGGCCGAATTTGAGGGGTTATCAGGCCTCCTTTTGTTAGAGTCTACTGGCTGTCAGGAGTCTCACACCTAGAAGAAAATGCAACAGAGGGGAAATAAAGATTTGCACTTCACAGATCATGGTTTCACTCACTCAGTCCTCTGTCATAACATCTGCCTCTAGCTTCAGGTCCTGTATGCAACATGTTGCAGATTGGATGGTTGTCAACTCGCTGAAGCTAAATGGCGACAAGACTGAGGTCTTGGTCTTTGGGAAGGACCATGATATCTGGTCGAGTGAATGGTGGCCCTCCTCGCTTGGCACCTGCCCCACTCCCTCGCAATCTGCCAGAAATCTGGGTGTGGTGTTCGATACTTCACTCTCGATGTCCCTACAGGTGAATCGGACTGTTTCGACCTGCTGGGGTGTGATCAGGACGCTCAATAGAATTCGCAGCTATTTGTCTCTTCAAGCGCGCAAGCAGATTGCAGTCGCCCTTGTTGGGTCCAGATTAGACTATTGTAACTCGCTCTACATGGAATCCAACAAGGGCCTCATACATCGACTGCAAATCGTGCAGAATGCTGCTGCACGCTTTGTCTTGGATCTTCCCAGGTCCTCTTCTGCTACTGCTGCGAGGAGAGATCTTCATTGGCTGCCTATTCAGCACAGAATATATTTTAAAATTCTGTGCCTGACCTATAGAGCTCTCGAGGATGGATCTAATGGCGCTATCAGCTCCCTGCTTACCCGTTATCACCCTACTCGGTGTTTGCGTTCTTCGGGTTTACTTCAACTTGTTGTCCCCCGTTTTAAGCTCACCAGATGGGGAGCCAGGGCCTTCTCCGTCGTTGCGCCACAGCTCTGGAACATCTTGCCGATGGAGTTGAAGACTTTACCTTCTCTATCGCTCTTCAAAAAGGCCTTAAAAACGTGGTGCTTCTCCAGAGCCTACACAGGTTGAGCTGCAGGGTTATCTGTTATTAGCTGGATTTGGAATTAGGCGCCTTGACGCCCACTGGGCTAAGTTTGCGCATGACAAAACCCCCTTTACTTACTTACTTACACATACTTAATTTAAGAGAGGCAGCTTTTCACTTGCGTCAGGCTCTGTTTACTAGATGTGCATGCAATGTAAGAATGTCAGATGTGTTGGTCTCTCCCAGTAGTTACATAATACTAAACATAATTTATATAGCGCTTACTACCCCTGAAGAGGCGTTGAAATAATTTAAGTGCCGCTGTCTTTTCTTGTATAGCGCTACACATCCCAAAGCAGAGTGTCAGAGTACTTCACACGTACATATTAAAGTCGTGGCTTGTGATGCGCCGTGATGTCATGCGCCGTGATATCACGTGCCGTAATATCACGTGCCGTAATATCACCTGCAGACTGCCTAACTAGGTTGGTTCCCCCCCACTTCTTCTTTAGGACTAGTGCCCTGCCCTCTCAGGGTCTCTAACAAATCCCGAAAATGTAGGTGACTCGGCTGAGGAGGGTTGGAGTTAATATTGCTTTACATCAAGTTCTTCCCACTCAAAACCGATGGAGGAAAGGTGTAGTGTACCTTGACCGCCAATACCTCGCCCTGCGTGCGATGCAATCCTCTCCAGGGGGCATATTATCAAGGCCTAGCGATATTTTTATCGCCGCGTTTGCGTCCGTTTTCGGACGAAATGCGACAATAAAAATATTGCTTTATTTACAAGAGCAAGCTAACGCGTGTTCAATTGGATTAGCGGCGGCTTCAACATTGCATCGCCTTGCATCTCTAGTGAGATGCAAGGGAGGCGTGTCCCGTGAAACAACATGGGATATCATCACTAACCCTGATACTCTCTATTTTCAAGTGTATCGCTAACACGCATAGCGATATTTAAATCAGTGCTAAACGGGTTTTTCGCCGGTTTGTAACACCTGCTATTTTCCTTACTAAGCCATATCTATAATGGGAGGTGGATTGTTAGTCCACGTCTCCCATTATAGATTAGGTTTTCCCTACCGCGGTTTTCAACACTGGAATTCCGGCGATGTCGATACTTTCCGCTGCTTTTGCCTGGGATTCTATTGCCTCGGCGATACGCGTTGCTGGTAGTTCGCTCACCAGACAATAGAATCCGGCGATATGCGGCGTTAATTTTTTGCACGCTACACACGGCCAGCGATAATTATCGCTGGTCGTTTATGATATGGCCCCAGATCTTTCCAAGACTAATTCCACTATTTCACCAGCTCGAGGCTCCATGACGAACGACCCCGTCTCATCCTTTGCGTAATAAGTGACATAAAGCATGCGATGACATAAGTGCCTGCATAATCCGCAGCACGAGGTACAATGCTATCTAACTGCCATTATCGTCATATTTCAGTGGCTGATTGTAGCGGCTTGCTGCCCTGACTTAGTTCAGAGACGGGCGCGCCTTCCTTCGCCTGCCTCCTTCCATTAGCGCATTTATCACGTCTCTCCTGGCCTTTCCTTCTGCGCGCTGAGCCGCCGAGACGTCCCCCTATCTGTTTGTCTCTGACAGGCGGCTTTGTGCGCGGATGCTATTTCTGTCCCGGCAGCAGCAGCAGCGGCGGAGACGAACCCCTGTGGCAGGGAAGAGCTCTGTCCCTGGCATCTTTCCACAGCTACGCCAAAGCTGCCAACGTAATTGCTTGCCGAGAGCCGCACTTCACAGTTACCTGCCGCAGACAGAGAGTTATTAAACTCCAGCAACGTGTTACTTGTAACAAGTGACGGGCCTGGCACGCAGTAAACGGCCTTGCTTGCACACGGGGAGTGCGTGTGTGGCGTCACATGGGTAACTGTGCCAGGCTTCGACTGCGCGTTAGATTTAGCGAGGCACAGAGGAAGTCAACGCCGTGGAGTCAAAACTGACAAGATGGCGATACACTGGGTGTCAATAAACCAATGTTGGGCGTGGGCTCAAAAAATGGATGTACCTCAGGACTTCCATTTTATTTAACGTCGAAGACCCTCCTATAAACTATATTTTATTCCACTTTCTTTCAGAAGGTCTGACGATTTCCAAAGCCAATTGTTTGTTAGTGTCAGTCACCGCCTCGTCAGCGGTAGCAACCGCTATATAAATGCACTATATACATTTTGCAAAAAACGATATTCCACTTTTAAATATTTTGTCATTGCATTACAAACTTCATAGACGTAAAACAATTAGATAATTCGTTTGAAAACATCTTCAGATTGTGCGAATGGACGAGGCATATATAAGATTCAAAGCTGCATAGGACTCTGGTCTACAACGGGGACCTCAACAGACTTTCGAAAGTCGACCCAGGACAACTGAAAGTTATAAATGCCAATGACTAATTACAACATTTCAGTCTCATAGTGCTGGCTTTCCCACTTTTGCCCACTTTCTGTATTTACCTTAGCCAAAGACGTTGCACTGCCATATCAATGTATCCTGTCAGCCAGGTTCAGTGCGTGGATGTTAATCGACCAAAATGCCAGAAACTGAGGAAATGAGATAACTGACTTTTGAATGCTGATGACATCATAGAGTTGATTAATTTCCCCTCGCCCCACCTTAACCCGTCAACTCTCGAATTTTTGCTACCAATGGGGCAACAGGTAGAAATATCAGGCAAACCACAATTCTTGCAGCCTGTTTTATTTTCTGTTTCTTACCCTGCCTCCAGGACTCATAGTACCAGGTGGAGTGAGGGCAGTGCAGGGGGAAGCAGCTGCTACCTGTGCCCATGGTTCAGTAGCTCATTCCTTGAGTTACTCATTTGATTGTAGAGCACTCTAAGCTACTTTGCTTGTGTCTCAGATTGTTTTCAAACATCACTGGGTACAATTATAACACAATTCAGCAAGCAGGACTGTGTCACATCACCAACAGGGGATCTCCTTTTTGGACAAGAAACATGACTTGTGACATAGCAAGGATAACATGGCCATGCTGCAAGCCAATCAATTTAGCCCCTCCCCTTGGTTTGGTTGTAAAAGACAGACAAGGCTTAGATGAAGTGGTTCACACTTGATCCACGGTGCTACCACACTGGCAGAATTAAGAAGAGTTGCATCCTTGAATCTGCCAGAATCCTTGCATTGCTTACCGTTTGGCTGTTGAAACAGGACTTCTAAATTCTTTGTTGAGCCTCCCATTAAAAAATGAAGATACTGCACCAGTGTTAACTGAATGATCCATCACACAAACCAATCAACGATTTTAGGATTTCCTTTAGCACATGTCCAACATGTTCTTGCCTTAGCTGTGGATCAATGCGATATCTGTATGCCTGCCTTAAACCAAAGTGCACTGTATTTATGGGATACGGGTAAATACCTCAGGAAAGTTTTCCTTCATATTTCTCCCTTGGCTTAATTGGTTCTTTTGGAGACCAGGCTGTAGACCGCAGTGTAAGGGAAAACCATTTTTCTAAGTGACTTTCCCAGTTATCTACACCAATGTTTATAGCGCATCGGGGTCCAGCCGTGCCATCATGTGAAAAAATATCAGATTGTGGAGGGTAGTTCAATCTTGTGGTGTGTACCTACCTAACCTCTTTGCAGCCAGATAAGAAAAGAAAATCGAGTGTCTCTACCGTTAATTTCAAAAGAAGAACAGAGGTACTTGTTGTCTTGTTTTTTTATTTTCGTTTTCCTTTGTCCATTTTTTCCATTTCTCTTTAGTAATAGTTGATTCCAGCTTTACAGAGAGATCACATTCTGCTGTGTATTTTTTTGTACTGCTGATATCTAGTAAACCAGCCTACACATGTTTTGCTCCCTGCGTGGCTATGTTGCCTGGGGCTTTCTCAAGGCTGTAAAGTTGAAGAAAGAGTGTATATTGTTATTAATATTCAGATAGGTGTGTCCACTCCCATATGTGAAGTCAACACTATGCGTAGGTTTTATTATTCAATAGCGCGTGTAATATGCAGGAAGAAAGTCAGCATCTTAATGCAGCATTTTAGAGCACAGGAGACAGCCCTCTCCTCGAAAACTTTTCTCTGAAATGTAATATTCACAACCTTTTGCATGACCTTTCGCTGTAGACATACACTACTTATCCCCTATGGCAGCAGTCTCATCTAACAAATGAGCCTTCAACTAATAAACCTGAACTTAAAAACGTATTAATATTTAATATTTAAATTCTATGACCTATTTTCTTTTCTTTCTTCCAATATTGGTGATATTATACCGTCCAAAAGAGAATCGCTTGCCAGCACCTAGTAGAAAGAATCTTAAGAATAAGTAACACACATTTTTTTGTATAGCACTTTGGGTGGTCACAATTCTATGCACCAGTATCTCAGTTCTATGAACTGATCATTGTACACATATGCCTGGACACATGTATAGTGTTGACTTCACATATAGTGGCGGACACAACTATCTGAGAATTAATAACTATATCCACACTTTCTTCAACTTTACTCCCTTGAGAAAGTCCCAGGTAACATAACCACATAGGGGGCGCAACACATGTCGGCTGTTTTACTACATATCAACAGTAGAAAAACGTATGAATCAGAATGTAATCTCCCTTTAAAGCTGGGATCAACTATTACTAAAGAATAATGGAAAAAATGGGCATGCGAAAATAAAAAACAAAAACAAGACAAAACAGGTAGAGACAGGTGGAGACACTCAATTTTCTTTTCTTAGTCACAAAAGTGTGTGGACTTGGACTTCTTTGGTGTTGTGATGTTGCTTATAGACAGGGCCACTGGAATTTTGTGGCAGTGGAGGACTAATGTGGCACTATGCTATTTGTAATTTCTATACAAAATATACTGTCTTCCATGGTTGATTGTTAGGGGGTCATCTCTACACCCTTGGACCCACTTTAGCATTTGCATACCACTACCTGTGAAGCCTTCAACAAATAGCACTGGCTGTGTATGCCAGCTTCTGACTGTATTCCAACACAGCCAATTAAGGTAGACTGCTTCACACCACTGGTGCACTTCAGCACTTACTTTGCCTGTGACTTCTGTTTCAATCAAGTAACCTGGGTAGACGTTCCTGTCTCTGGCATGTGAAGCAGTCTCAGGGGCAGTCCAATACACTCTTATCTGCTCTACGGCACACGTCTGCCAGGTATACAGGAAGATTGGCGGTGGGGCCTTCCCACATGGTGTACAAGAGGTGTACACGGATGCACACCTCTCTCCGGGTATTGTCCACAACAAGCTTGCAACCATACTGTGGAAGAGGTGTGGCGCAGCGGCCAGGGCAACTGACTCTGGAACCGGGAGGCTCATGGTTCGATCCCCAGCGGCATAACAGCCCAGCACCATGTGACTTTGGGCAATTGCTTGCTTAATCTTCCCGATGGCCCCCAGGGCCTTGACACCCTCAGGTTATTGTTCGCGCTGTACAAATACTGGACATTTACATTTACATACTCTGTGCTGAGCGTCTTGAGCCTGTCATTGTGTGATTGCCTCAGAGTCCATACTATTTCAAGGTCACAAGATTGCATTGCTACTCGGTTGCAACATTCCCGGCTGTTCTGCTTGGATTCCTACCCAATTTACAAGTCCGTGCAATGTTAACACAATTAACTTCCCTGAAAGTAAATGACTAGATCGCACAACGCGTTGGAATTTAACACTAATACTAGGATTATATGTGTCTTGAGCGAGGAGCCCAGTAAATTCTTGATATAAACTGTGGCTATTTTTCAACCCAAGCATGAGGTCAGGCTCGGCGTAGGCTTTGTTTATTGCCCAACAATCAATCCCCAAGGAGACGTTTATACTGAGGGGTGGCTCGCTTCTGTGAAACTATAGCAACAGGCGTGTCTGCACCAACTGCAGTATTACGTCAAACCTTGCCCTGAATATTTCGTCCGTTTTCCTCGCTGACCACAGTCTAAGGGCTTTACACGTCATAATTCAGCGCCCTGTGTGCTCGCACGAGTGGAAACACATCATTTTCGAACCAGTAGTGAGGGAGGTGAAAGTGTAATGTGAACAAGTCATGCACTTATGTTGAGTTTCCCCCTGTTGGTGAATATTTGCACATCACCAAATGCTGCTTCGTTCCTTGATTCTCGCTGGCCCTCATTGGCTACAACCCAGTTGAGTCCCTTCTGGGTGCTGCTGCTTTGGTGAAGTGCTTGAAATCCGTGCCTGAATGAGTGCAAGTCACAGAAGTATCAGTGAGCGTGGAAGAGGGAGACATGCCCAAGTAAAAATTGATATTTGCACTTGAGTTAATTTGAGAACAAAAAATGAGGACAAAGTATAGGGCCACATGTAGGTAATATGTGTTTTGCTATTCTCAAATTGCGAGTTTTAGGGAATCGCAATTAGAGAATCAAAAAACGCAATGTAGGTAGGATTAGCAAAATATTTTGCGAATCCCACCTATTCCTTATTTGCAAATCGCAAATTGAGATTCGCAAATAAGGAATACCTTCCCATTCATTCCTATGGGCTAGAAATGTAAATGTAAATGTACAGGAATTTATATAGCGCAAATCACCGAGCGGTTTCTAAGCGCTTGCTTAGGGAACCCGTCCTGGTATTCCCCTGTGAGATAGCCCCGGCAGGGTATCCGCAAGGTAAAAGCCAGGCATCCCACCGCGAGGGGCCGTTGTGGAGATTAAGCAAGCTATTGCCCAGAGTCGCAGAGTGTGAACCCGTGAATCGAGTAGGCACCGGAGCAAGAATTGTCGAGTCCATGGACATTTTAGGACTCAAGACCCCGCCGAGCCAGGAATTGAACCCTGGTCCCGGGCTGACATCTGCTTCCAGGTCTGCCTCCTCTAACCAGTGAGCCCCGTAGGAATGAGACCACATCTCTCACCCATCCCACATCTCCCCATCTCCCACCCATGCCACGTCTGCCCCAACGAGCACATCTCCCAGCCCTGGCCTCTGTCTGGAGGGCCACTGAAAGAGAGTGAGGGCTCTATAGAGACTCCACACCCGATGACAGCGCCCAGCGGCTGAGGAGTGACACCCACAGCAAATGGTGGCCCCAGATCTGCACTCAGACTGGGGGCCTGTGTGGCAGGGGGCCGGCACAAGCGCTGAGCTCCTGCCTTGAGCAGGGCAGACTGCGAGGTGCAGTTCACAGCCCTCCTTGAGGTGACTCGGAAGCAGTCTAGTGCCCTGGTCACCACGGTCTCCTCAGACTGCACTGTCTGTCAGACAGACTGAGGTTCACTCCCCTATCGCTCCTCACGCCTCATGCCTGCATTCCTGAGGTGCGGTCCGTCCTGATGGCGGTTCCCGGGCTTTTGGAGGGAGGGGAGTCTTATAATGGGATAAATAGGACTACAAGTCCCAAAATGGAAAGGAAACCCTGACTGAGCTATCCACGCATGAACCTGGTTAACTTTCCTGGTCTCTGTGCTGCATGGTGAGGTCACCGCGCCGGCCCAAGGCACGTGGCAGTGGCCAGGTCGGGTCCTCATGCCAAATAAAGGAGAGAGGCCATTCACTGGAAGTGGAAGGCAACGCTACAGGACTAGGATTACTCTGAAATCCAGCAGCCTGCATGACCTGGTCAAGGAGAGCAGTTCACCCAGCCCTGCTTGCTACCATGCAGCGGTGCCCTCACCCACCCATCTACAATCCAGCCATGAAAAATGCTGTGTCTACTGTGGCACATACCATGTATGCCACAGTGCACCTCCTGCTGTGTCTATGACCCCATCTTGCCTGCAGTACATATGACCCAGAGTGGCCAATCAGGGTCCCTCCCTTGTCAATTACTGAGCCCAATACCGCCACCCTCACAGGCCTGCAGTTTCAGATCATACTCACACACGCACATGCTCACATACACAATATACAGAAATACACAGTCCAGACATGAACACATACAGTGACAGTCACACAGATATACACATGCAGTCCCTGGCCGGCACGTGTACAAACAAACATATGCACACACTCATATAAAGTGACATTGCTGATAACAAAACTTTCTTGCGTCTGTCCTCTTCAACAAGAGCTGCTCTACTGGGCCCAGGATCCCTCACTCCCTTAACTCCGGCAACTGGAGAAGAACCCCAGAGCAGAGGTCAGTAAAATACCACAATCACTTTAGCATTCTCTAGATTCCAGTCCATAGAAATTGTCCTCCACGAGCACCAGTAGACAATAATATTTTTTCAAATCTTGTATTTTCAGTGATGTGACCATTGAAGGCCCTGATTTTATATTAAAAAGAGAGCTTTGGACTATACCATTTCCCGCTGAAAAGCAATACTTCTCTCCATGTGTTCCCATGCCTGGCGTGTCACGCAGTTCGGTGCTTACCTTCCCTCCATGTGAAAGAACAGTAGATATTTCAGTGGAGTGGAGTGGTGTGGCTCACTGGTTAGAGGCGGCAGATCCGGAAGCAGAGAACGGCCCGGGACCAGGGTTCAATTCCCGACGCGGCAGGGCCGTGGACCAGGGTCAGCGGACTCGATAATTCTCGCCTCGGTGCCTACTCTAACCAGGGATCACACTTGGCAACTCTGGGCATTAGCTTGCCTCATCTCTACAACGGCCCCCCACATTCGCCGGGGATGGCTGGTTTCACCTTGGAGATACCCAGTAGGGACCATCTCACAGGGATAGCCAGGATGGGTTCCCCAGCGGTCTACAGCGCCACGACGCCTCAGGGCAGCAGTGCGCTTTACAAGACACATACATACATACATTTTAGCACCCAGGAAAATGTCCTCCATAGCTAAATACATATAAGGTCCCAAAGGCGAGACCGTTTGCATTGCAAATGCTTGTTTTTGTTAACCATCCTGAACCTGGGGCGGCTAGGTGATGTTGGGTGAAGGCTGGAAAGGAATCTTTTAGATGAAAATGTGATGATGAAAATTTGATCCCCATGTAGCCAAGGTTTGACAGAGGAAACTAATATATATACATCAATATCCCTTAAAAACACAGGTGAATTGAATTGAATTGAAAAAAGTTTTATATAGCGCTGGCTAGACTCGGAGGTATCAGAGCACTTTACATTAGGATCAGTGAGTTACAGGCTACAAAAATATCAGTTACAAAAAAAAATGACTTCAGTTACAGTCATAAGAAATTACATCAGTTACAGTTACAAGTATAGGCATAAGAAGAACATGAGATTGCACAATAACAAAAGGTTATTGGCGCGCAGTATATCCAAGACAACACATTTTATAAGGAATGGAAGGAAAAAGAGGAAAGGTAAACAGGGGAAGGGATGCTGATAGAGTCAGGTAGACCAGAAGGGGGTAAAGTATTTCAGGTGAGACAAAGCAGTCAGAGCAAAAAAGAAACAGACAGACAAGACCGTGAAGAACCGTTAAAAATAATGTCTGAAGTCCAGCTGGGTAGGTGACGGCTGAGGGGTGAACCAAAGCCAGAATCCTCTGTAGCTGCATAAGACAGCTCCACTGGGCAACGTCTCCCGGACTCAGCAGAACGCTAGCGCTGGCTAGACCTGAGAGTAAAAGAGCGCTTTACATAAGGAAGTTAAAACATCAAAACAGCGGTTACAAAATTACAATTAGATTCTGGAGCAGAAAAACAATTGCATGTTGAAAAATACATCGGTTGAATAGAGCACAAGAAAAAATGTTTCAGTTTCTAGAGCAAGATAAAACATGGAAAACATGATCAAGGAGCAAAGCAGGTAAAGGGGGGAAGAAAAGGGCTAAGGATACATATCAAGCCAGGAAGGCCAGGTATGGAGAAGAGTTCATTAAGTGTGTGCCAAATAATAAGAGTAAGTAAGTCGGGCAAGACCGGAGAGGGTCCAGGAGTCAGTAACGACAAAGGCCGGACTTCAAAACTGGGTCCGGTAGAGGTACGGGTGGAAAGGGGAGCATCTCCAAGACCAACAAGAAGGAAGAGGTGTAGTTGGTTCCGATGGGGTCGATAAAGGGCGCTGTTGGTTCCGGTAGCTAAGGGCATTATGGGTGCCTCACCTTGAACAACAGGATGCACGGGGTGAAAGGTAAGTCAAGAGGGGTCGGGTTAGGGCAAAGGTAAAATCCGGCTGAATGAGGAGCTAACCAGTAGGGAAAAAACGGCCTGGGAGGCTTTCCAATCCGCAAAATGGAGGATCCCGGACATGGACCCCGAATACCTCGCCACAAAATGGCGGGACTGCGGGCAAACCGAAAACAGATCTTAAAGGCCAACAAGAAAGAAAACATAAACCGGGTGCAAGTCATAGAGAGGGGGGTTTGTCATCAGCACTGGATGGGAGAAGACTGAAGGTCTTCGATCCTTCACGAGTCATCGAGGTTAGGAGAAAGTCAGCTCAGGGAGCCCGGAAGTGGCCCTGGAAGAAGAAAGGCGGCTGCGGGGTCAGGAGGGCGCGTCAACATCAAGAGGGGGAAATATACTCCGCTATACTGGCAGCCGATCCGGCCCTCACAAAACAGTTAAAGTGAATAAAATCAAGTAGGCCCCAAAATTGTCATAATGCTTATCTGAGCTAACCATAATTCCCACCCTGCTTTGAAAGCCTTAAATAATACATCAAATGCAGTGCTTCTGTCCTCAAAACAATTACAATAACAAATGCAACCCCTAGATCCAGACCCCGACTGGTGGATTCCTTCTGCACTGGATGCATGAAACCCAAGAAGTTGTTTTGTACCATGGTATGTGCAACTCTAAATCTTTATCAAGATTTAAGACATAATTCGGTAATTTAAGAAAGTATCGAACGTAACTGCATTTATCTGTGTGTATAAGGAAACTGATGAATCCCCTCTGCTTTTGCACCTGAGCGGATGAGTGAGACTGAGGCTGTCGGTGGTTAAGGACGTGTAGTGTTGTGCTAGACATATGTAAAGTGCAACAATTCACGATGGTAAACTTCCTGCAGCCGCCAGGCCCATATATGAACGCTGCCGCAAGGGGGGATCTTCATTAGGAAGTAGTAAAAAAAAAATGGGGGTATTTTTACATTTCTTCGATAAGCAGAGATCTCTAATTATAGCAGGAGCTATGTGCGGTGACGATGATGATGAGAAAATTCAGGGAATTCAAAGACGGGTAAATGGTTACTGGAACACATTTTCTGTAGGTGGATCCCGGAAAGTGCAGATCTGCTCACAGCGACGAGAATAGCTGCAAAGCAAGTGGGATAGCAAAGGGTTTGAGACAAGGGGCTGGCCTGATTTCCTTGATGAAAACCACTGGCGCGGAAGCCATTGCAGAAGTCAGAGCCTGCCCTTGATGTCTAAAGCCCCCGATGCCAATGGTTCGAGTGCAAGGCACGGTTTTGGAACACATTAGCTGAGCACTGTCTTCAGACATTGTAAATACACAGCCCTCTGCTTTAAATTCTGTTTCAAGATGGACATTTTTACTTACCTGTACTGAAAAGAAATTTTGTGGTACCATTTTGCTCTGTCCTCCTACCCTGGCTCTCAGTTTGGTCCATTTTGCTAAAATGCTGAAATTGTTACTAAACTGCAATAATAATTCTTCTCTTGCATACTACTTTCTGTTTACAACCCTGTGCCTTTCCGCACGGTAATTTCTCAGTAGTGCATGGGGTCCTCCTACTCCTTACCATAAGAGCTAGATTGCTCCTTAAATCCGAATCTTTGAAAAAAAGCAAATTGTACAGGTATCAGTCAAAAATATTAACTAATGTGAAAGCTGAAAGAAACAACTGCACAGTAACACAAAGTTGAAAGTAAAATCTTGAGACAGTGAAGGAAAAGTCGATGGTCATCATTTTCCATCATCCTGGTTGGTTAGTAAAATGTATTAGCACCTCTGGGGCTGACAATTGTCGAAGTGAGTTTTGTCTAATGCATTATTCCCTTTACTATGACCTCTTAGACTTGTCGGCCTTGGATACCTCCATGCCCAGGTCTCAAGGATTCATCTCATAGCAAAGTCTGTTTTCTGCATTCTCTTTAAGGTTACGATTGTTTACTGCTAGAATTGGTACTGTAGCGAGTTTGGTGATATTTAACTATATGGAAGTACCTGAGCTGTGCCGCCCTGAGTGTTCTGTCTAATTTGTGCAGTCGGATTTTGCCTGTTGTCTAATGGGAACAGCATTAGTAACTCTTATACCATTCCTTCGAAATCGTGGCATATGTTACCTCAACTTGTATAAAGAAAATGTGAGAATATAACCACATTCTTGATTGTAAGTCATGAATGGCACACTTTTATCCTTGTGCATGAGATTTGCCAATACAGTGGTACTTCTGCCTTCCGGTGGGTTTGTGGGTGTGTTTGGGTGAGGCTATATGCAATACTGGCAGAAGTAAGGGCAAGAGTAGTGTATGAATGGAGAGTGAGGGTGCTTAGAGTTTACTGAGGTTGAGAGGAAGGGGGTTCTGAAAATATAAAAAATATTCTCCTCGTGGAGAAACAACAACCAATAAACGCATGAAGAATTATACACCTGCTCCAGGCGGTGTAACTTTGTACTGATATTGGCACTAGACGACTGGTGCAAAAGCAACCTTTCTACTGACGCACCTGCAAAAACGTGAATTTTCCACTCTTAGGTCTGTGCAAATGGTTATGCATTGGTTAGAGAGTGAAGATGCTAATTTTGCTCAGAGATTTTCATGGCCTAGCAGTGTATAAAGGACCTTTGCAAAGAGCAGCGGATACAAATATAACAGTTTTGCAGAAGTTGATGTAGCATAAACGTTTGTGAAAATGTTCTTGCAAAATCTACTGCTCTCTTGCAAAGGTAATGCATCTTGACCCTCTTCATTCAGATTATTTTGATGAAAAAGGACAACTGGAAAAGGAATGCTTTAAAGTCAATTCTCAAGTACGTTTGTAGTTTCCCCAAACGGTGCGCTCGACTCTGAGCCAATGAGCTTTATGGGTGAGGCGGGCAGCTTTGTACTGCATCTAAGGGCCAACTAGTTCCCACTGCAATGCTCTAAGAAAACCTGGTTGTGTTTATGTTGCAAGGATTCTGTTTTATTCTTGGACACAACATTCTGTTCCTTTAGAAGGCAAGCCAGCGGGCACTCAGTGCAGCCTAGAGGAACAGGATTAGAAGGCCACCCGTGTTCTAATGAGAGCAGAGTCCTGCATATTTACAATGTGGAGTCGTAGAACATATTTTTGAGCCTAATCAGGAGTTTACAGGATGGATAACTTGTGCTGTCATGTTGAGCTAGAAATTAAGGAAGGTCTTGTAACTGAGCCTGAAAGGCACTGTCTGTTAGCAGGCTCGTAGCGGGGTGACAAAAGGAGGAAGAAAATAAGAGTGTTTCATTTCCCATGACCAGCATCTCCATCTTGTACCTTTTTAATGTCTCAACCAACTTGATTTCTAGACAAGTAGCAAGACATCTAAACTAGTGAGAAGGCAGCCATGCATAGCTTTCTCTTATACCTGCCTAGCAGTTTTGGAGAGTATGTTTGTAGTATGTATATAGTATTTGTATACAGCAAACTTTGCCAAAGTCAGTGGAGAGTTGTACAGGACCTAGGGCAAGCGTACAGTCAACGAGTGATAGGAAATGCAGCTAATTGGTGTGAGCAGAAGTGTACGGTTACTGCATTGTGATGTAGTGTTCTCTGAAGAGCTGATGTACGTGTTGTGTGTAAGATGAGTTCACAGATGGTGGAGTATTGGCGATGCCCAGGCTGGAAGCCATTACAAGAACCGGCTGACAGGGCAGGTGCTCTCTTTTATTGGGAGCGAAGGCACGCATCCATGAGTAGCGCGTGTGAGTACACCACAGGTTGAATGTGCATATTGAGCAGGATGAGCCTCAAGGCATTCTGATGCACAGATGTACAACAGGGAAAAGGGAAGTGCTCAGCTCCACTCTCCTGGGCATTCTGACGCACAGATGTACAACAGGGGAAAGGGAGGGGCTGAACTTCACTGTCCTGGGCATTCTCATGCACAGATGTACAGCAGAGGAAAGGGAGGGGCTCAGCTCCACTGTCCTGGGCATCAAGGAAAAGGCTCAGCTCCACTGTCCTGGGCATTCTGATGCACAGATGTACAACAGGTGAAAGCGAAGGGTTCAGCTTCACTGTCCTGGGCATCAAAGGAAGGGCTCAGCTCCACTGTCCTGGGTATTCCGATGCACAGATGTACAACAGGGGAAAGGGGAGGGCTGAGCTCCACTGTCCTGGGCATTCTGATGCACAGATGTACAACAGGGAAAAGGGAGGGGCTGAACTTCACTGTCCTGGGCATTCTCATGCACAGATGTACAGCAGAGGAAAGGGAGGGGCTCAGCTCCACTGTCCTGGGCATCAAGGGAAAGGCTCAGCTCCACTGTCCTGGGCATTCTGATGCACAGATGTACAACAGGGGAAAGGGGAGTGCTCAGATCCACTCTCCTGGGCATTCTGATGCAGAGATGTGCAACAGGTGAATGCGAAGGGTTTGGCTTCACTGTCCTGGGCATCAAAGGAAGGGCTCAGCTCCACTGTCCTGGGCATTCTGATGCACAGATGTACAACAGGGAAAAGAGAAGGGCTCAGCACCACTGTCCTGGGAGGTCTCAACTCCACTGTCCTGGGCATTCTGATGCACAGATGTACAACAGGGAAAGGGGAAGGGCTGAACTTCACTGTCCTGGGCATTCTCATGCACAGATGTACAACAGGGGAAAGGGAAGGGCTGAACTTCACTGTCCTGGGCATTCTCATGCACAGATGTACAACAGGGGAAAGGGAAGGGCTGAACTTCACTGTCCTGGGCATTCTCATGCACAGATGTACAACAGGGAAAAGGGAAGGGCTCAGCACCACTGTCCTGGGCATCAAGGGAAGGTCTCAACTCCACTATCCTGGGCATTCTGATGCAAGATGTAGAACAGGGGAAAGGGAAGGGCTGAGATCTGCTCTCCTGGGCATTCTGTTGCGCAGATATAGAACAGGGGAAAGGGAAGGGCTGAGATCTGCTGTCCTGGGCATTCTGATTCGCAGATGTCCAACAGGGGAAAGGGAAGGGGCCAACACTGTCCTGGGCATTCTGATGCGCAGATTTACAACAGGGGAAAGGGGAGGGCTGAGCTCCACTGTCTTGGGCTTTCTGATGCGCAGATGTAGAACAGGGGAAAGGGAAGTGTTGCGCCCCACTGTCCTGGGCATTCTGATTCGCAGATGTCCAACAGGGGAAAGGGAAGGGGCCAACACTGTCCTGGGCATTCTGATGCGCAGATTTACAACAGGGGAAAGGGGAGGGCTGAGCTCCACTGTCCTGGGCATTCTGATGCGCAGATGTACAACAGGGGAAAGGGAAGGGCTGAGCTCCACTGTCCTGGGCATTCTGATGCACAGATGTACAGCAGAGGAAAGGTAAGGGCTGAGCTCCACTGCCCTAGTTCACTCACTCAAAAAATAATGCTCATTGGTCCCTTAGACAGAACTCTAATCTAGTGACAAATGTTTACCATTATTAATTCATTTTAATTGATCTTTGATACACTAGCTGGTAATTAAATGCTCAGGAGGAACATCAGGTAGGGAGTAGGGAAGCTGATCCCCACACTAGCCACAAGGAACCGCACTAATTAATGTCTGACTTCATAAAGTAGGGCACATCACCTTTGGGAAGTAAGCAATCGAAGTCAAAGATCTCAGACAGTCACTTCTACCATTTGACAAATAAGCCAAGCTTCATGTTTGTAATTAGCAAGATCAAGTTCTCAGCAGAGCCTTTAGTTTAACTCTGAAAGGTCTGAAAGAAGTGAGTCTCATCTCAGTAATCGAACAATAATAGAGTCTGCAGTCGCTGCCTCTTTCCAGCTAGAAGCAGGTGCATTCTCTGTGCAGGGCATGTCTGCAGTCTTAGCACGTGCGAAGAACCAGTCAGCATCTTAAGCAATACAGCCAGTTTTATGAGTTAATGTTTGAGGGCAGTTCAAGAGGTGACATGGCAACTGTCTCGCCATCTCCATGTTTACCAAAATCATCTCAATTTTTAAAAGACTTAAACAAACCTCCTTTGTAATTAGGGGTATATTGAAGTCTGGTTTTGTCTAACTTTGCACTGGAAGCACTATTTATTGCTCCCAAAATTCTCAGTATTTGCAAACATTAAAGAATTTTAAGAACCGACCTATGTACTAATAGTTTGGTTCTTAAAATTTCAACTAACAGTGGCCTACTTGACCATGAATAATAAGGAGGTAGGTCGCAAATTGTTTAACCAACTGGCCATCATCCATGTGAGTCAACAAGCTTTTCTTTTAATGTATCTCCTTTTCCTTTAAGAGTTTGCTTTTGAAAAAAGTTTTCGTTGTAATTTTTTTTTGAAGAGTTAGCAGTGGCCCCTTTTTTACATTCACAAAGAGAAAGGGGTACCAATGACACCCCTTCTCTTTTATAAATGCATCACCACCTTCTTTGAGGAGTTGACACATTTTCAAAGTTTGATAACCACATTTTGACCAGAAAACATTGATGTAAATATAGCGATTTGGTATTTGGATGGGAGGCCTGCAACATGCCCCTTCCAGATACAGAATCATATTGTATTTATTTATTTGGAATCCCATTTTAGAAGTCAGAAAATCTTTACAGACTCCTTAAAGGGGATTAAAATAGAGGACTTTTTTTTAATGATCCCAAACGCTGTATTAAAGCACTTGTGACCATTAATTGATTAGAACATGAGGCCCTAAATGTGTTCAATTCGTAGCCACAATTCTTAAAACTGATTTTAACTGCATATTTGCCACTCTAAAACCGAAGCCTTGAAAGAATGAATGTCCACTTCTTTGTAGATAAGTAACTTCCTTTTTTACAACCCCAACTGAAACAAACAGCAGCTTGCATCATAAATACTGCAGACCCATCTGGTGCCGGTTCAAAACAAAATTGCTTATGTAGTACACTCTACAAGGTAACTTATGTGGTGAAACATTTTATGGTTAGAACGTAAGCTTACTAACTCTACACACACATTCCACCTTAAAACTTGAAAACAAACAAAGCAAAACAAAACAATAAAAATAACAAAACAATGAAAAAGTTACAACTAGCACACCCAGTAGAAGCAACCCAGTTGGCACATTCACAGGGTATCCCACCATTAATTTTTTTCTGTTCATTCCCTTGTATGCCAACACCCATGTGACCTTCTGTGGCCTCTCCCACTTCGTACTCGATATAATCACCAACCATTTGCTCTCTCATACCACCATTTAATGCATTCCTCCACCATCCTCAAAGTCAGTCACTACTCTCACTTCTAACCCGCCCAGCCACCACACTCTTCCAGTGTCCATGCTTTCTTTCACAATGATATTCTTTTGAAGCAAGTGGTACTTGGCGCATATGCCAGAACTTCTTGTCACTTAGTTTCGACCTTCAAGGGTTTAGAAAACATAGGGGCTCATTAGGATGGTGGGCGTATCACCACCGCCTGTAAGGCGGTGGCATTCCGCCCGCCATTCTCGTCCGCCTGCCTGACATTTCCCCCCTGCCATATTACGATGGCAGTGGGGACCCAAGCGGACGGAAAAACCGTCCGCCAGTTTTCTGCCGGTAGGCAATTGGCCCGATTGCCTACCAGGCGGAAAAGGCCTGCAATATGGTGGCGGTGCCTGCATGGGGTCTGGGGGGTGGTTGGCTGCACTTGGGAGGTACAACATTTGCATGCACAAGGTGGCAGACACCGCGCGGTGCCTGTCACATTGTGCATGCAAATGCACAACGTGCCCTTTTAACATTGTGGTGGGTGCTGAATACAGCACCGCCCGCCACAATGTTAAATATACAGGATGCGCCCGCCATGGTGGCGGTCGCATCCTAATGGGCACAGCGGGACCGCCGCACCTCTTGCGGTCGGTCCCGTTTACCGTTATGGTGGCGGGCGGACATTGTCCGCCCGCCATCGCAATGGGCCCCATAATCTTGCCTCCCTTCCACGGAACTACCAATTTGACTTTCATCAAATCTTCTACTTTGAGACTTACTTCCTTCTCATTATAGTAACCTTTGTACACTGTATGAGTATTCTGTTTGTTCCCTCTGACAACCTCTCGGGACCACTCCACTATTGATTCCTTAGCTCTCCAACGAAGACAGTTGTTAATAAATGATAGTAATAAATAATACCTCACGTTAATTAAGGAACTATACCCCATTAATGTAGGAATAATGGGGTATGCCCAGATTATCCTGTTTATTTCCATTTCCCAGCTCATCTTTCTACTCTTGGCTAGTAGTATGACAACCATTTAATCACTCTTTTAATCTCTTTACTAACCGCTGAGTGGTAAAGGACTTAATGCAATGAGTATTCCATTTTTGAACAATATATTCTTCTGTGAACAAAGATCGGAATTGGACATAGCTATCACTAATTAATCTGGTCAGAAGCCCTTCTATCTGTGAAACCTTATCCATGAATACTAAAACACTTTCTGCATTTGGCATTTGTACATCTTCAAACTCAGGACCTTTGGAAAACAAGTCTATCTCAGCACTTAAAAAAACAACTTCCTCTTCATCATCCAATATAAAGCCCATGATATCAACCTCCAAATGTTTACATGGTACAGCTGGGCATTTCAATATACAAAGAGTAGAGATCATTATTCTTTTGGGGCATTTTATATAGTGCAAACTAGACCCAAAGGTATCAGAACACTTTACCAGTTGCATTACAGACCGGCACATTCATGCTTGTTGTTGTTAGGCACGTGGAGATTAAGCGATTTGCCTAGAACCACTGGATGTTGAGCATCCCTCAAACCTGGTTCCCCAGCTCCATGGTCGACAGCTCTTATTAGCCCTGCAGAATTCTGCAGCATTCTCCACAATCTCGCAAAATGACTTTCCAAAATAACTTCAACTCACTCTTTACAAGCACCTCCCTTTCCTCCTCTTCCAGGAGATCGCTCACACTTCTTTGTTCTCCACCAAACCCACTTGAAATTCATCCAGTTCATTTTCAAGACTTTTTTGCAAGGGCAACAGCAGCAAAAAAATCTTCAACTCTGTTTTTAGCTCCCATTAATAGTTACATATTGTAAACTGTAAGTGAAATCTTGTAGCCTAATTGATAATCTCATTATGCAAGGAGAAGCTAGTAACATTCCACCTGTAATTATGATTTTGAATAAAGGTTTATGGTCAGTCCTCATGATGACTTAAGAGCCCCACAAAATGAAGGCACATTCACAAAGGTACACTTACATGTGTGAGATTACTCATAGAGGTTTGAGTAACTTTACTACTTTTGGCTATTCACTATTTACAAGTGCAAAGTTACTCAAAACTGTAGATTTACATATCTATACCCACGGAAACTGTGGGTGGAGCCAAATGTACGAGTGTAAAAAGAGCAGTAGTAAGTCCAGCACCACATATAATCAATCACAGATACCGCAATGCCCTACCACGGAAGAATGGAACCTCATAGATAAGAATGTTAAATAAAAATAATTTATTTTGACTTTCTAAAAAATGTATATAACTTAAAGCGAATGTTAAAAAAGATATGTGTGTTAATGTATGTATATATAAATGTATCTATATATCTAATTACAATTTAACATTTGTTTTAATTTATAAACATTTTTAAAGGTCAAAATAAATTGTTTTAATTATGTAAAAAAAAGTGTTAATGATATTTCTAATGATTACATTTTAATAACCCTTTTGTAATTTTGAAATACAAGTAACTTAAACTTCTTGAGAAGAATTCAACAAATTTCAATTTACTATATACATAAATGTTTGCAATGTTTATTACATCTTAAGGAAATACAAACATTTTACATTAATTGAGCTGTTTAAATAAATCTTTAAAATTGGTTTCTTATTTAATTTAATATATTTATAGTAATTTAATATTTATGTTAGCAATGAGTTAATAGTTTAAAGTTACTACTAGTAATGTTTTAAAGGTAGACTGAGGTCTCCGTGTGGTACACTATAGGGAAAAATTGCATATACTTATTTTAATAGGATAATATAAAAAAGTTAAAGCATTATTAACTTAATTTAGTTTTAACTTGTAATTATTTTGAATATATTGAATTAAAGTTATGTATCAGAATATTAAAATATTTTAAAAAATCTAAAGCAAAAAAGGTTTTTTATTATGTATGAAACATTATTAAAAGTGATGCATAGAAATAATTTAAAGTACTTTAATTTAGTTTTAATTATAAATATTGTATCAATTTTTCAATGAAACAGTTATTATACAATGTCAGATTTAAATTTAAAATGCTTTATTTTTAGATTATTTTTTAACATTTAAATGTATTTATATTTTTAACTAGTTTAAATAATTCTATCTAATTTAACATGATTTCCTATGGTGCTTAATTTTAAGTCCTTACCTCCATTTGTTTCTCTAGGAGGGTGTTTCATTACAAGTGGTTAGCCACGAGTGATGCCGGACTTACTCTACCTCTGAGATGGAGTAAATGTATGACTGTTTTAGGCCCCTTTTGTGCTATAGTAACTTTACACCTGCAGTTTGTGATTAGGAATGATCATACTGTTGTGTGGGTGGGTGCAGGTGCCTGCCTAGACCCCTCCTTACTCCTACCTTAACCCTTCCCATTTTGTAGTAGGTAGTCCCCATTTTCAATTGATTCCCCGTTGTCCCTCCCACATTTACTACTTCAACGTATACTTCGGTGTGAGGAGACTCTGCAGTTGGGGTGGAGATCTCCGTACACAAAATTTTAGTACAGGTGGAGGCAGAACCTCAACACATAGGTTTGTGAATAATATTTTGTAGTATGATAGTAGCACTATCATAGTACTTCTAACAAGATGCAAAATGCAGCTTGTGAATCGGCCCCAAATTGCCTAAATTGGTCTATGCCTCCACACAGGTCTCTTTTTCAAATACAGAATAACACTCTTCAGTTGGTGTCAAAATGAACAGGATGCGAAGGATATAGCTACTTTCTGCCTTCCATTTTCCAACCAGCTATGGGTGACTCCTAAGGCCTTCTTACTGGCATCCACAATTATGACACTCTTTACTCTTACACTGAATCCTTGCAGTGGTACAACATTACAGAAGTCCTCTTTACTCAATGCTTCTTTCTATACAGTCAAATAGCCCATTTTCATAGCTTGTATTTGGATCCATTCTTCCATTGCTATGCCACTGCAAACAATTATATTATTTTTATAACCCGTTTAGCTAGTTTAAAATTTTTGTTTGACAAATAAAAATCTGCCCTTTTTCAGCTTAAGTCGAATAGTCGACAAACTATATGGTATTAAAATGAACAATAAAATATACATTCTTACCCTTTGGAGAATGTTCCTCCTTTTATACATGTTGCTATACAGCTTTAACTCTGTAATCGAAAGACCTATTGTATACAGTACCAATACTTATAGTTGACTTTCGGTCAGCCCATTGTTCATGGTTCATTGGCTTGCTTATCCATCTGATTTGATTGCTTCCTATTCATGGTGTCATAGCTTCCGCTTTTTGTGTTTGTCCATCTCCGGGAGCATGGCGCATCCTTTTGGTTGAATGTGTGGCATCCTTCCACTGCTTACTTTCAGGAAACTACTTTTTTCTATTTCTTTCAGCACTCCATGGAGTCCATGTGCTTGCTTGATTTCTCTCCTCCGGGTGCTGCTTCACTGTCACATCGCCACCTGCAGTCTTTCTGTGTTGCTCTTCCTAGAACCCCCCCTCCCCCCAGCTCGTTTGATGCTTCCCCATCTCGCTCCATCATGCCTGAATCTTTTATTGTGTTTTTTCTTGAATACTCCTGCCTTAAGCTCCTCTGTTGCGCCCCAATTTTTGACAACCCAACAGCTGGAATTTTCTACTCGGCCACTCCTTTCCTGGTAATGCGAGATTGCACTGCATTTCCTGTGTTACTGCTCCAAGATGGGTGTCTGTTTAAAAAATGGCTAAATTGACGCTGCAGGGTAATACTTTGGCTTTTTTTGACTGGTGCTTGGTTGTTTCTTTTGCTAATATTGGTGAGCATTCGCAACTAGTTTTGGCAAGACCAAAAGGTCAGCTAATACATTATGGCCCACATGCATCATTGTGACATTTTGCACTTCCTAATTTGCGAAAAATAAGGAATCGCAAATTAAGAAGTGCAAAATGCTATGCATCATTATTTTCGGTATTCATTTGTGATTCGGTAAAAATCGCAATTTTTACCGAATCCCAAATGAATACCGAATTCTTAAGTAAATTTTCGCAATTCCCATTGATTCCTATGGGCCAAAAGGCCCATAGGAGTCAATGGGAAGGCATTAGCAAATTGCGAGTGGCACTTTGAAAATTTCATGGGTGCAGGGGGGGTCCAAAGGACCCCCCCATGCACCCCTGAAATGTATTTTTCGCATCATGTTTCACACACACATGTCCTAAGGACATGTGTGTGTGAAACATGAATGTTGAAAAAAACACATTTTCAGCAATTTAAACACTTTTTCCAAATTTACCGAGTGGTTCAACCACTCGGTAAATTTGGCACCCTAATTGCGAATATAGGCCCACATGCATCAAGCATTTTTGTAGTCGCAAACGGTGCGATTCCTTAAAATCGGCCGTTTGCGAATGCAAAAGTGCTTTTTGGGATGCATGAAGCAATTTTAGAATTCGTAACATGTTTGCGAGTTCTAAAATTGCGGGTGCTTTTAAGAAGTCGCAGATGTGCGATTTCTTAAAAGCAATGCATCGTTAAATTTAAAACTGTAAATTCGCAATTAGGGTGCCAAATTTACCGAGTGGTTGAACCACTCGGTAAATTTGGAAAAAGTGTTTAAAATGCTTAAAATGGTTGTTTTTCAACATTCATGTTTCACACACACATGTCCTTAGGACATGTGTGTGTGAAACATGATGCGAAAAATACATTTCAGGGGTGCATGGGGGGGTCCTTTGGACCCCCCCCTGCACCCATGAAATTTTCAAAGTGCCACTCGCAATTCCCATTGACTCCTATGGGCCTTTTGGCCCATAGGAATCAATGGGAATTGCGAAAATTAACTTAAGAATTCGGTATTCATTTGGGATTCGGTAAAAATTGCGATTTTTACCGAATCACAAATGAATACCGAAAATAATGATGCATAGCATTTTGCACTTCTTAATTTGCGATTCCTTATTTTTCGCAAATTAGGAAGTGCAAAATGTTACAATGATGCATGTGGGCCTTACACTTTCAAAAGTAATGATGCATTGCTTTTAAGAAATCGCACATCTGTGACTTCTTAAAAGCACCCGCAATTTTAGAACTCGCAAAAATGTTACGAATTCTAAAATTGCTTCATGCATCCCAAAAAGCACTTTTGCATTCGCAAACGGCCGATTTTAAGGAATCGCACCGTTTGCGACTACAAAAATGCTTGATGCATGTGGGCCTTAAAGTCAAGACCTAATCTTGTGATGTTTCTTTTCAGACTTGTGATTAGAGGCATTATTATCTATTTGGTGAGCTACACATGATTTTCACTCCCCCCAATCGCAGCCCTAAGACCAAAGCTGCAAATTCTGTTTAGGAAAGAAGGAGTCACTCTACTTATCTGTCTGGGTCCACCTATAATGTAGCTTTGCCATTCAGGAAAGTGTAGTGTGATTATCCCACATAAGTAAATGCAAATGAACTTTTTTAGATAATAATAATAACAATAACAATAATAATGTTATTGATTTTTTTCTTATAGTACTAATAGTTAATATTGTTGTTGTAACTTGTTTTTGTAACAAAAATAATAACAATTGTTACAATTATTATTGTTGTAACACTTGTTTTTGTAAAGCATTTGCCCACAGCAGTTTTTGCCTTTTTTGTGCCACTGAAAATAGCATGTTATTATATTGTGATGACTTGCAAATGACTTTGTCCCCTTGTGATTTGCATGGTAAAGCGGAAGCAAAGGGGGCATTTTACCCTTCCTTATGATTCCCAAGGATGATCTGCGCCCTTTCCTGAGGTCACAAAACATTGAAAGGTTACCATTGCCCTTGTCATTCAGTAAAAGTGGAAGCTACGGTGAGTGGCATCCGTGGGCCTTTGGTGAAGCTGGCCGCGGCTCCAGCAACCGCTGCATACGCCATCCAATGTTCTTTTGCATTTTGACACATTTCCTTTGGTATTCCCACTCCTCTCCCATATAAAGGTCACACTGTCGCCCTATAACGACATGGGTCGCAATACCGGCACATTGGAAAAGCACAAAGAGGTCTGTCTCTTTCAGCCTTTCACCTCCACATTTCCAGCCTTCCACCAGCTTTCCCAGAATGCATCACACCTCATGAATTTTAATATGGCAGGATGTCCACGATTACTTATCATGGACCCTTTGAGATATCTTTGACACATCTAGATAGCACTGCACATAAATTTGACTGAGTCTCCTAGGAAGCCGTGGTCAGTAATATATCTGCCCTAAGCGTGGCGCGTGCGGTTTAAACAACCAATATGAGATGTTCTTCCTCCTCAGAAGGAGCCAGTTTAAGTATGTCACCGGGTGTGGTCACACAATGCCATGTCACAGCCGTCAGCTTCCGGGTACTATGGTAGGTGCAACGAGGCATCCTTCAGACTGGATATGTCTAGCAGAAGAGAGAAGGATGTCATGGGAAAATAGTGTTAACTAAGAACGAGTTCATGCTGAAGACGACATTGAGTTAAATTGCTTTCTCTGGCCCATATTCAGAATGGAAATGGGTTAATTCTAGCTAACAGCATGCAAAATTCTGCTTCACATCTCTAAAAGACATATATGTATTACATTTTATTGTCTCCAGTACTATGCATGCGCAGTTTAATGTAGCCCTTAGCGTTTTGCCTCATTCAAGGATGAATCAAATTTGGTAGATAAGGAAAATGAGGTGTGAGGAGAAAATATGATGTTTTCACATTGAAAGCTTGAATTAGAGCTCAGTTATCCTGATTCTCCAGTTGGCAACTTTGCGAAATTGCCACGATTTTTCTTTTCTTTTTTCTTTGTGATGTTTGTTTCAAACCTTTGCCAAAAGCTGCATTGGTTTGTTTTCAGAATTGCAGGAAAAAAGATAGCAAAGCAATTTTTATCAGGAAATATTTCCAACAACTCCATACTTTTGGTGACAAGAAACGTTTTGCAGAAAATATTTTTTTTCATGAGTGTTTTTTGTTTTGTTTTTTGCAGCGGCTTTGGCTTACATGCACTATTTGAAAAGTTGCCAAACTTCAAAATCTTCCTAAAAATTAACAACTACATAAATCTTCCCAGGTGAAATTTGAATTTCGTACTTCCCTGATCTTTTCTGTCCTCACAGCTGACAGATTCTTACTTTGCCACACAGAAACACATCCTTACTACCTATTGCCCACCTCCCAGGCAACAAGATTGAGAGAAGTGGTCTTAATGCATCAGGGATCCAAAAATCTTCCGCTGTGGGTTGTGGACAGCCTGTCCCTTAGAACCTGAGGATGATTGCCTTTAGCCACCATCAACATTTTGACTTGAGTCTCCGGGCAAGACATTGAAAAGAAAAAGGAGTGTTAACGTGGGTTAGCATCTCACTGATAGACCAGTAACATGCTTAGTGTAGTAGCAGTGGAACCTCTGCCCATTCCTCCGCTGGGGAGCAAGAAAGGGAAACCAAGTAGATTTACACCAATAAACATTTACTAGATTTTTCTTTCCTGTTCTGGACTCCAGTGTACACAGTTCCCTTGCTACGAAACTAAAGCATGTTACCGGTCAATATATTAGATATTATATCCTACTGAAGTAAATGTGGGAACACATGTTTAAGAGCAAAGGTGCCAAAGGGTCTTTTTGGGCCAACACATAATCTTAAATAGGAGTGTTATCAATAAAAAGATCACTAAAATGGTTGCTCGCTGGCACTGACAAAGAGGTGGTGGTCCCAAAATGTTATACCCTCCACATTGTTCAATATAGAAGCCTTTGTGGTGTTAAGTTAGTACTCTTCATTCCTGTCATGACCCCAAGTAAATATCCTTATTTTGGATTTTGCAGTCAGCCAACACAGGGTCTCTATCTCTCCCATTGCCAGTCTCTGTTTCTCTGTTTCTTACTCTATTACATACCCCTCCAAACCAAAGTGTACGCTGTGACGGCAGAGGGCGAATCGCAACAGTCACAAGTGCATTTTAGGCCTCGCCGAAGAGAGTGCAGGGCTTGTGAGGGAGCTAATGACAGTGTAGCCATGAAGTAAAATCATGTTTCTTATTAAATGCTGGTGATGCTGGGCCTTTTGATACAGCACACATTTTGCTGTTCTGAGTGAATCATGCTCATCTGCATTCCTCAAAAAGTGCACAGCTTGTGGAGCATACCTGAGCAGCATCTTCCATCTAATGCGCCATGCAGTGTGATATCTACAACACATCACTAACAGGAGACAATACAAAGTGTATGTTTCTAGTCTGCATCGGAAGCTGCTAATAACACCAGCTGGGATTATTTTATCGAACTTGCAGGGTTTCTTGGTGCATTCGAAGTCCCCTTGGCCAGGGTTGGACTGGCCATCTTGCCACTCTGACATTTTCCCAATAGGCTGCATTGCATGAAGAGGAGCCATAATCTAACCATGATCCAATGGTCCCATTATGCTCATTGTCCGCTGCACTGTGTAGCTGGTTTGACATTTTTTGCCAGTACTGAGTTTGGTCTTTAGTTGTGCATTGTCCTGGCCAGATCGTCACCAGCTACTCCATGTTGGCTTGGTGCAAGACTCCACTGTCAATCCCCCTTCTGCTGTGACTACCATTGAGGTTTAGGTGTGGGTAGCCTCTGTACTCCCTTCTAAGCAGGTCTCATCATCTTACCCCAGCATTGCACTACAATAGTAGGGATGTATGACATTACAACGCATGCTTTTACATCGCAGTTTTTACAACGCATACCATTACAACGCATAGCGCTTTGGGGTGCTGGATAGTGAATAGTTTAATTTACTATTCCAACTCCAGTCCCCGTGGACACTTGGGAAGGTGTTGGATAGTAAATTAAATCTATTCCCTATCCTAGAGCGTCCCCAGCGCAATGCGTTGTAATGGTTTGCGTTGTAAAAGTTGCGATGTAAAAGCACTGCGTGGTAAACGTTGCGTTGTAAAGGATGTTTCCCCAATAGTAGATCTCTAGCACTGAGTTAAGTCCCAGAATCCCATTTAACAAACAGCACTACTAGCAGGCTCTTTACCGAGGAGCCAACATCATCGCTGACTAGATGGTAGGTCCTTAGTGAGGTGAAAGCTTATCTTTTATCATCACATGGTTATGGATAGGTCTGTAAAACTGGCTGATGAACCAGCTTCCCTATACATCTATTGTCAGGAACCTGTGGAACCCTTGCAAAGCTGCTGATCACCTTGAGGAAAACGCATTAAAACAGAGATCATCAAAAGTGTTTTTAGACGTCGATTAAAGTGTATCAGGCAACGTCACAAACTAGCTATAGAACTGTGTTACCACCTGCTTTCTCTCACTCATATACTCACCCTCTAATTCTTCCCAAACCTCCCTACATGCAGCACCATCCTCCTCTCCCTTTCTATCTTCTCTATCACACAGAAACCTGCTGGCCACCTTTCCTCCCACAATCATGCATCCCAGTTTCCTTTACCCCTGTGTCATTCTTCCCTCCAACCTCTTTAGATATGCTCATCACAAAAGCTCCTTGCAAGTCCAGCTCTGGGTAGCTCTCTTTTATCGATCCATTAGTATTATTGTCCTTTCTGCTTCCCTCTAACCATGCACCAATAGTCATCTTAGATGCACAGCTGTCTCATCAATAAGTTCATTGCACATGTTGCAGTGATATTTTCAAAGATGTCTTAGAAGATGTCATGACTGAAGAAATATGTGTGGTAATTAGCATGTCTACAGCGTGAGTTATAGTCCACTTAGGGCACAAGTTACAGTTACATGAGATAAATATAACTGCTGAATTTATGTGGTTTTCAGAGTCTAAAACTATACGTTGTTACTGAACATTTCACCTACCTTTAATGTTACTTTAACTTTAGTTTTATTCAGTGCATTTTAGTAAAAAAAAGATATAAAGTAATATTTTATTACCATACGTAAAGCCAACCTCCCGCTGTTCACAGCCTTGGCCGTGCACAGTGGGGGTTTAACCACAGGGCCAGAACCTGTGGCCAGGCCGTGCAGCTAGCCCATCGCAGGCAGCCAACCTCACGCTGTGCACTGTCTTTGGTGTGCATGGTGGGGGGTTGGCCACAGGGCCTGGCTGCAGGCTGGCCCTGCAAGCCAACCCTCGCAGCTAACCACCACGGGAAGCTAAACCTTCTCCTCCACTCCCAACACCCACTCTATATATAACGTATATATAACACCTTATATATAAAGCAGATCTATCATTCTTTTCAAACATTACCAATAATTTTAATCAAATCTACATTTTAATAATGGGTTAAAAATAATTAATAAAGTTTTATTGAACATCATGTCTGTGCCATTTCTTTTTACATAGTTTTTATTGCTACATTATAGGGATGAAAATGTGAAAATAAATAGTTAGTGATATATTACTTTTTCTTTAAGAAACAAAAATATATCAAATATAACATTGTTCTACTTTTTCACATTTTACACCCCCAAAAATGGAGTGGTAAATATGACCACATAAAGGGCTTGTAATTTATGTGATATATCTTTAACACATAAAATTTTATAAGCCCCTAGGTGGCACTATAATCCCAGTTGAAGAACAAAAGCTCCACCGCGGGAAATACATTAGAAAACAGTTGTACGTTCTCCTGGGGTCATGATTTCAATGACCCGAAGACCTATGTCTGGTGATGTCGCTACCCCTTCTAGCGTCATCACCAAAATCAAAATATATGTTTATCGCTGTCCCATGACATTATAGGGGGCTTATTGAAGCAGCAGTGAATAACAAATGAGCAGCTGTGGCCGCTCATTTATTATTGAATAATGGCTTTTTCTGAATGGCATGCACGGGTGGCTACCAGAGGTACGCCACAACTATCGCCATTTTGTTTTGTAAGTGTGGTGACCAGGTGTCCACACAGCGCACCCCACAGTCTAACACTCATTGGGGGCTGTGAGGTGAGTCCCAGGGCCCCCTCAGCTCTGTCGGATCCCCTGCTTGCACCCATCACGTGTGCACCGGTGCTGGCATTGCTCCAACCCCGCGGGAGCAATTTTCTACATCTCTTGAGCATGGAAATGCTTTGTTCTCCCACTGGACGGGAGTAGCTTTGTGCTAAATCCAAAATAAAAATACATTTTTGGCCCCAGGTGGGGTGTCAGAACCGACCATCAGACCTAGGGTGTTAGAGTCTCTGTACCCTGCCCGTAATGTCTTTTTTTAATGCATTTTTTTAGGACTAGGGACTGAGTCCTAATATGACTTTAACTACTTCTTGGTTGATGTGGTGGCAGCCAATCAGATCTCAGGAAGAGATCTCTCAGCTCCACCGATCTTCAGTCACGTGATATATATAATTTTTTTAACTTAATTTTTCCAAACCTGTGAACAGAGTTACACCAAAACAAAAAATCAATCTTTCTGGATCAAGATCTAGCTTTCTGCCAAATGTGATTTATATCTGTTCCGCAGTTTGGGCTGTACCTATGTTTAAAGTTCCTATGTAAATATTATTGGGGGAAGCACATTTTGGAACCCCTCCTTTTTCTCAGCCCCCTCTTGGCAGATCACCCTGAAGCTTTCCATTCGCAAACTAGTCAAAAAGTAGCACTTATTTGGAAAGTTTCATGGAGATTCATCAAATGATGCCAAAGTTATTAGAAACACTAAAAAGGTATTTTCCATGGAAACATGATCCTAACTGTAACTACCCAGTGGGGTCTAAATATATATACAATGAATCCCTTTGAAGTACTGTGTACAGTGAAAGCGCACTGTGATTTTCAGAATATTAGTGTGACCGGACGGATCTCCGTGTTATCTGCAATAGACGCGTGAGTCAGCTGCAGTCTGGCATCGTGATTTAGCTCTCGGTGCAATTGTACTACTACGGCTGTAGCGAGTTAATTGAAGAGCCTGTTGGCCTTTACACATCCTGAAGTGCCTGCGTTATTACCTTCACTTTTTCACTGTGGCACATCACTTTCACCAAGGCTGTGCTTATTTCAATTCAGATGTCCCTACATCGTTAGTCCTGAGGAGACCCCACATTGATAGAAGGGTCGAAACGCCGTCGACAAGCACAAAGAAAGGACCATTACCCAGTGTGTAATATTGTGTACCTATGCTATTGAAAAATTGTATATGAATGGTTGTTTCTTAGAATTTATGGAAACCATGTATATAACTATTCACCCTGTATATTCCCATTTTGTTGGTTCCATTTTTCACTTGTGGACACAATGCACAAATATTTGCGCTTTTGACTAAAAATAAGCGTACATATATTCTTATTGTTTTTTATAAAATATGCTATACTGAGTAAACTGTGTGGATGGTTTCTTGCCCTCTGACATAACGGCACCCTTTATATTACAATTGTGCATAAATATTGCTTAAATTAGGTCCATCAGTCCACAGGAACTGCGGTTTTCCTTATATATACCTAGTACCGTGGTTCCATTGCGAGTAGGGTTTCCCTGTTCTTCCCTGTAAAATGACAAAAGCCATTTACCACTCCAGGCACAGTATTACAGCTTTGAATTGGTAAAATACCAATCAAGCCAACCTGAAATGAGTAAAAGCAACCGCTGACACATTGTTCAGAGAGGTATAGCTTTGTCCAGACACAAGGGAGAACCCAGTATATGGCAAAACAATACCCTTTCAGGCAAAAGAGTAAATCTATATATTCTTTGTTCACAATAGATAGAACAAAACGCTGGCACTCCGAATTCGTCCCATTTATTTAGCACATAAAAATAAAATGAAACATCCACGCATTTTGGCTGCACTACACAGCTTTGAATATATTCAATTGAGACTAGCAAGTCAAAAGTAGAGGAAGGGATGTTGTGATAGAAAATCAACAAAGGGAAAGCGAGACTTAAAACAAGATTACATTGCCAGGGTGCCCCTTGGAGGGTGAGTGCCTTGGGGAATTGCCCACTCTGCCCATGCCTTAAAACATCTCTGATTGGAAGAAAAAAGGATTGTAAATATGGGCTTGCTGGCTTCTCTGTTAGGGAGAAGTAGGTCGTCAATACCTGCTTGTGGCAGTTCTGGAAAGGTTAATCTTGCATGCTATTCTCTCAAAGGCTGCAAGTTTTTTGTTTTTCCAATTAACACTGGCACATGAAAGTCTAGAGCGTAGATATTCTTGATCACCCACACCAAAGTCATGAATACAATGTTCACCTTTTGAGTTCAGGAGTCAAAAGTGTTTATTTACTAAAGTTTTGCACATGCCCTTGTGTGGCGCAAAGCATTGCATTTACTTCCAATTATAAAAGCCTCAGGCCCTTTAGAAATATTGAACCCCACGGGTGGTTGTGGGATCACTGACATAATGTCGATTACACAAATATAGAACTACCAGAACATAGAGGAAAAAATATAGAATGCAAAAATATAGAATTCCTATCTCCAAACAGGTAAGTACAAAAATATCGAATCAAAAATATTGTTGTAAAAAATATAGTAAGTCAAAATATCAAAAAAAAACTATGTCTTAAAAGTAATTGAAAATTAATGAAATAATAAATATAATTAACTTAAACATACTTAAAAACTTAACCATAAAAGTAATACATAATTAATGTAAGTTAAAAAAAATTAACATACAATTTGATTTTTTAATACATGTATATATATATATATATATATATATATATATATATATATATATATATATATATATATATATGAACGTAATATTAATAAAAAATATACAATATTTTTACCGTAGGATAGCGGGAGGGTAAAATTTACTATTACCACTCCAGTGAGTGCAACAGTAGAGAAAGCGTTGGATAACGTACGGGTAAAAATTACTATTCCCACTCCAGTGAGTGCAACAGTAGGGAAAGTGTTGGATAGCGGGAGGGTAAAAATTACTATTCCCATTCTAAATAGTGCAACAGTAAGGAAAGCGTTGATAGCGTAGGGGTAAAAATTACTATTCCCACTCCAGAGAGTGCAACAGTAGAGAAAGCATTGGATAGCGTGGGGGTAAAATGACTATTCCCACTCCAGAGAGTGCACCAGTAGGGAAAGCGTTGGATAACCTAGGGGGAAAAATTACTATTCCAACTCCAGTGAGTACAACAGGAAGGAAAGTGTTGGATAGCCGGAGGGTAAAAATTAATATTCCCACTCCAGAGAGTGCAACAGTAAGGAAAGCGTTGGATAGCGTAGGGGTAAAAATTACTATTCCCACTCCAGAGAGTGCAACAGTAGAGAAAGCGTTGGATAGCGTAGGGGTAAAAATTACTATTCCCACTCCAGAGAGTGCAACAGTAGGGAAAGCGTTGGATAGCGTAGGGGTAAAGATTACTATTCCCACTCCAATGAGTTTAACAGTAGGGAAAGTAATGATTTAATATATTAATAAAAATAATTAAATATCAATACCAATAAAACATTAATTAAAATTAATTACAAATTTAATATTATGTAATAATTAGTTAATTAGCAATTGAAATAAATATTAGTTATTCAAAATCAATTACTCATTCATAATTAATTATTAATACAAATTAATACCACTTAATAAGTAATTAACAGTAAATTAATTATCAATACACAAAAAGTATTTTTAATATGCAATTAATTACAACTACATTACTTCCCACCCTATTCCCCTATAAACCCACAACCTGCTACAGAAAATAAATTAATAAAATCATAATTATCAAATAATTAATTAATAAAAACGAATTAGCAATTAATAAACATTAATTACCAATTAAAAATGTATTAACAATAAATTAAAAATCAATACCAATAAATAAATACACAATATTTACTTAATTAGAATTAAATTACTTCCCACCCTATTCCCCTATCAACCCACAACCCGCTACGGAAAACAAATTAATAAAATTAACATAATTATCAATTAATCAATTAATAAAAATTTATTACCAATTAAAAAAGTAATTAACAATAAATTCAAAATAAATACCAATAAATAAATACAAATATTTAATTAATTACAATTAAATTACTTCCCACCCTATTCCCCTATAAACCCACAACCCGCTACAGAATTAAATTACGCAAAAATTAAATAACATAAAATTCATTACTTAAAAAAAATTAAACATACATTACAAAAATAATATACACTTTTCACACATATACTAACATACAAAACACTTAAAAAAATTCGATATTATTAAAGATTTGATCAATTTTAATGCCTATATTATATACTTTGATATTTTAAACTTCAATATTTTGACAATCGATATTACTTACCTTCAATTCGATATTCTTAACCACTATATTGTGTCCATTCGATATTTTGTCCATTCTATATTTTTAATTCGATATTGTGTCCATTCTATATTTTTACTTCGATATTATGTCTTAATACCGTGGTTGTGTTAGTGTGGAAACTGCAATTCTTCGATATACTTACGTTTAGTTGGAAAAAAAAATTCACCTGATTATATGTATTGTAATCTCTATGAGTAAGGGCCGGCCTCTGCCACATAAGTGCAATATGAACACTATTAGCACATTAGTGAAATATTTATTTTATTAACATTGGTACAGTACAAAGAATTTAGCAGCTAAGCACAGAAGTGGAGTCATCGTATTTAGTTAACTGCCCCCCCCAGAACGCCCCCTCCCCCCAAAACTATCCCTGCCTCCCTCCCACCCCACAACTATCCCTGCCTCCCTCCCACCCCACAACTATCCCTGCCTCCTTCCCACCCACACCAAGCCATGCTATGGGGCACACAATACAGGATTCATTCAGCAGCTCAGTTTCATCCTGTGTCTATGCATCCACACTCACTCTCATCTTGAGACCAGAATCCAGCACCTTGAGGTCTCCTAGGATATGAACTGCACTTTGGTTTTTATTTATTATTGTGTTGTTTTTGTTACCCTGCCCCCAGTTAAACAGAAGAAATGACATCATTATTTAGAGGCCACGGATTTTTGAAAACTGATCACTTTGTGGCACAAGCTTCATTTAGATAAAACAGTTAATACGCAAAACAGTTTAAGCAAAATCAGCTGCACCAATGCAGTGGTGGCTATCCTCTTTGGGTAAGTGAGAAGTGCATGTTACACCTGCTGCACTCACGGTGGCCCCAGGCAGATGGATCAGCCTAAAGGGGAGAGGGTTGTAGGATAGATCGATGTAGGTGGGATCCATGTAGGTCAGCCTGAGCCCAGTGTCAGTGGTGGCACAGGATGGACCAAGGCAGAGGCGGGGTTCTGTGGTGCATGGGAACTGCTAGAGGGAGGAACAGAGCCAGCTGATGGAGGGGATGCCATGTGGCTTTAGGAAGCAGATTGCACCATTGAAGCCGGTTGTAGGTCAGACTCCAGTCAGAGTGAACCTTCCTTCAAAAAGGATCTGTCCACCAGCACTGATCCGATTTAAATGGGTCATGCGGGTCTTCCTGCTGCCTCAAGCCAAGACTCTGGCTCAGTGAAATGACCCGCCAGACCCAGTCATCCAATAAAGAGTCAGCATCTTTGTACTCTCTTCGCTAGAACCCCTACACTGATGGAAGGTGGAAAGTACAGCAGCTTAATAGGGTACAGGCACTGAGCCCCACAACCAGTGAAACAATCCTTTGCAATGCAATAGGTCTCGCATTTGCGAGAGTTTAAGTTATTGGCATTGTAAATGACAATGCCTTTTATTTATCTGTTTTGATAATGAACACATAAAAGGCATTGTCAGTTACAATGCCAATATTTCAAAGTCCTGTAAATGTGAGACCTATTTCACTTCAAAGAAGCAGCCGCCATTGTCCTGGGCTGCTTGGAAAGTGAAAGGGTGCATGGCGCGGTGAATGTTGCAGAAAGCAAAAAACACACAATTGATGGACGGAATGCAGAACAAATCAAAACATTCACCCCCAGTCAAGAGAGCTGGGTTAAATCCATTATTCTTTTGCTCACCATGCCACCCCAGTTTAGACCTGGCCATATGTAAATCAGTCCTGACCCTGTGCCTCATGGGAACAGTCCAGTCCGAACTGCCAAGCCAGGTCCTCCCTGGACCGGAAACAAGCAGCAGTAGATGGGCGGTACACTAGAATGTGCAGCGAGGGCACACACCCAGTGTGGTCTGCAGTGCTGCATAGGATAGTGTTCCAGTCTTGTTATAAATAGGTGTGTGTGAAATTCGTGTAGTTTGTATTCACTTAATTATGCAAAAATTTGGGGAAATTCTGTGAAATGCAAATCTGTCATTTAGGGCCATTTTTTAGCTTTAAAAGTGTCCTTGTGACAATTTTGGATGCATGGATGCATTTTGCTTTAACACATTTGTGCTAAAAAATCAAGTGAGACAAGCAACAGCCTCTTGCATTCTTGCTCTTCCCGTTATTGCTGAGCATTTGCAGTAATGCTTTGCAGCAAATGGCATGTAGTTAGGCGACGTGGCATATTGGCATAACTTTTGGGGATTTGTTGTACCAAGTGTAACCCAGAGTTTCCAAAATTACATGAATTATACCAACATACTTTAGATTTCACCCAGGCCTACTTATAAATTGTTAATCACTGATTTGTGTTCCAGGACTCATCGGCATGAATAATAGATTATTATAGAAACAGTGGAAAGACTGGACGCTTTCTTTTCATGCCATCTTCCAGAGGTGTTTAAAGGCATGGGCAAAGCGAATAATTGGCCAGGACCTCCACCTTCCAGGGGTCCCCAGGGAAAGTAAACTCTATCTCCCTTTAGCTTACCTCTGCCTATTTGTATAACTGAACCTCTCTTTTCTCAACCTACCTCTACCTCTCTTTTCCTATTGTCATCTGAAGGATTTTTGGTTTCCTTGGAAAGACATATTTTAACTGTTTTGTGTGAACTCTGTTTCAGAAAGGTTGTTTGGCATCATGCGGGCTACAAATATCACAAAAGTGGGAAATAAAATTCAAAGTTGTTATGAACGGGGGGGGCCCAAAATGTATCTTGCCCTTGATCTTAAGGCAACACTTCTTTCTTCCTTAACTAAGTTTGCTTCTGTGTTGCCAAATTAAGGGGACCAAGGGCGTACATTTTTATATTAGGCACTCATTTAATTTTAAAGGGGTTCAAGGAGAAAATTTGCTGTTCTGGCTTTAATGAGACATTTGATGGTCCATTCAATAAGCACCGAGTGATTATTTGTGCAATTGTAGCAGTTCTTAATCTAACAAACTTGTTTTGAAAAACAAAGGAGCAAATAAATAATTGAGGAAGATGTTACTACCTATAGAGAGAGTAAAGTATGCTTTACTGAAATAATTCACCTGTCTGACTCACCTATCAGATTGTGGAAAGGTGTCCACATGTTCACAAGAGTGTATGCTGAGGCTAGACAACTCTTTGGAGTATGGATTCTTCACAAGCAAATCAGCGTATTCCTTCACAGGGTCTTGACGATCATGAGGAACACCTCAAGAATAACTTCTTTATTATAGTCTTATAGCCCACCGTAGCGGGCTATACTGGCCATGAAAGGCCCGCCTTAGCGTTAAAGGCCTGAACCAAACGCTTTAACAAGGGAGCTTGCCTTTAATGGCCTGTTTAGCCCAGCTACGGAGGGCTATAAGGCTATTAGAACGTTCCACGACTTGAGGGAAGAATGTTCTACCAAATAAAGCAGAGGCCTCAATGAGCCTGAGGGTATTGAAATCCCCTTGGGCTCCATGAGGCCTTTGTTCACAGCAACACCTGTGAACAACAAATATGGAAATGTTGGATCTCTGGGTTTACCAGCCATTAGAAGACCGGAGCTCTCCATTGTCTTCAATGGAGCTCCCAACATTCCAATCTTCTAATTAGCATTATATGGCCTATCCAGGAATCGATCCAAAGAAAATCTTTGCTTTGCCACTTTTAGTGAGTACACAATTTAGTTGTTGGTTCTGGTATTCATTGGTGGATTTCACAACTCCTCTTTAACAAATGTATTTGGTAATGCCTCATGTACCTTTTTCTACTAGGTATATTTTGAGGTACACTCCATACTTTGATATATTACATTTGTTTAATATTCACACAATTCCTTCTTTTTGTAGTGAATTGTTAGTATAAATGGTATCTGCTTGTATCAAGGTTATGTGGGTTTTTCCCTTATTGGTTAGTCAGCGTTCCCTGTATCAGGTGAATTTGGGCACGTGTACAATATTTTTGTTTGTACTTTATGGAATTCCAAACAAATTTTCTGTTGTTAAGTTTATGCATGCTTTCTCTCTTATTCAGGTGTATTTGTAGTATGCAATCAAATTTCTATTGTATAAAATGATTTTAGATAAACACAGAACACCTCTATTGGTTATGTGTATTTGTGGATAGCCACAATTTGTTCGTGTATCATGTGCAGGGCCAATTTCTTCTCTTTGGTGATACACTTAGTATCGTCAGGTATTGGGCGCACAACTGTGCTTTGTTTGGAAGTGAGTGCAATTCCTTGTTCTTAACTACTGTTTAGTGGTGCCTGTAATACTTTTTTTTAAGTAGTGCTCTGGTAGGGTTGCATATTTCTCTTAAAATGGTAACACAATTTCTTCTTTCTACAGTCTGATTTGTGCTTCATACACCTCACTCATGTTGTGTATTAATAGGAAAAGTACATTTTGTCATCTTCCATCTTTGTCTACGATGTTTCATGAGTGTGTGTGTGTGTATGTGTGTGTGTGTAATATGAATGAAGATGTATCTGGGGATGGAAAACATTAGTTCTTTCATAAAGTCTAAAAACCTGGGTGTTCTTTTGTTTGGAAAGTTCATAGGTCAGATATTTACAGTGAGCTTCTTCATACCTAGAGGTAGCAAGTCTGTGATTGACTTGGACATTGGGCAATATGTAAACATACATCGGTCTTTTTGCAGTAACAGAAAGAAAAAAACAGGATCCTAGTTACATTAGAATTTTATCAGTTCATCCTCCTTCCGTAAATGTAACGTGAGGCTGTTCCACCGCTTGGACGCTTACAGAGCATGTCATGCCACCCAAAGTAACATGACAGAATCTGGGCATGTTCACAAAATATTTATTATCTGATCTTAGACAATGTCTGGGTACATAGAATGAAAAATTGTGTAACATAGGATTGAACATGTTATCATGCAGTGCATTGTGTACCTGACACATAGCTGTGAGCATAATTATTTGTCTAACTGGGAGCCAGTGCTACCTGGCTATGGCTGAGAAATAGAATCTTTTTCTTAATGTTCAAAATTAGTCTCACTGCTGTATGTAGACCAGCTGCAGTTTCTTCATTGATTATTATAGTCTAGCTTTGCAGGCACACATGCATTATAAATTGTATTTTTTTTGTTGGAAAGTAAAAAGATACATTATCTTTTCGTTCGTTCGTTATTTCTTTATTTCGACAATTTGTTTGTCATAAAAGAGAGAGTACAAACATTTGTTACGTCTAAGATAGTTAAAACAGGGATAAAAAGGTTAAAACATTTCAACCAAACCATGTAGGTTATACAATAGAGAAATGCAATATACAACGTCCCTCACACCCCAGCAGAGATTATCTTTTTCAACATTCTGTTGTAAGAAACATATCGTGATCACATTTCTTTTGCCCTTAATTATCAGATATAATTCCAATATGATACCCAAGTTCTTTACACTGTGAACATGGAAGGATTCTGACCCATTGCCCAAGGCACCATAACTCCAGACTGATGAGTGCTAGAAAACAAAAAGAATGACTGACCCTTCTACATATAATTTTAAGTAATATTTTGTCGTGCAGCTTTTCACGCTTATCAATCAGTTTTATAAATTGCAGCACTAATACTAGTATCTCCTTCACCCACAAACAGAATCTAGATGTCATTCACGTACATTAAGGCAGCTAGCCCACAGGAATGGATAACATGGGTCTGTGTTACCCAGTGGCAACCAGTAGAGGTAAGAGCAATGTGGCGGGGCTTAAGTCGACATACGTTAGGAGAAGTAAAATGAAATTTCAAAAAATATAAAAACACTACCTTGCGCTTGCCGCATCACCGAGTCGGCGATGCAGCAATTGCAAGGTAAGTAGTTTTATGTATTTTTTAAATTTAATTTTACTTCTCACGTTGTATATCGACTTGGCCCGACCTCCACTCCGCCCTGCCTCACCGCCCTTAACTGTGCCACCCGCTACTGATTTTACCTTGTGCAAATTAAATATCAGGGGTGTGAGCTCTGACCCTCAAGGGACTCCACGTTCTAATGATTTCATTTCAAACAAATGGGGACCCAGTTCCACCTACAGAGATTGAAAGGACAGAAAACTCTGAATGCATTTGAGATCCATGTCCCACATACCGAATACCTCCAGACGATTTAACACCCCCTTGTCATCAACAATTTCAAATGCCACTGAATCAGCTCCATTAAAACATCACTATCAGTATACTGGCAGAGGTCATGTATTACTATTGTCATCGCACTTTCTGTACTACACCCTGCCCCGAATTCCATACAACAAAGTAGATTTTGTGTTTCAACATCAAAGGGATAACTGATATGCATGACTTGTCTCTCTGCGCACAAAAGGAACGCAAAGACTCTTACAAACTGCGGACATGTCTGAGCGCCTGAGACTTAGTCACCCGGCAGATGGGTGGTACTGTATTAGCGCCTTAGCAGCACTCAGCACTGTCAGTGCACTGATAACTGGACACTGTTGACAAAGTATCTCGATGTGCATGGTGCATGCAATGAACTGTTGCATATGAAATAGAAATGCCAATAAAAAGAGTTGACCAAAAAAAAAGGGATAACTGATTGAACACTCCACACTCCAATAATTTGGGAAAAACCGGTGGATGGGACACATGTCTGTAATATTCTAGCCACTCAGAATCTAGATTGTCTTCACCAGTTCCGCCAGCACTACACTATAGCAGCAGACAAATGTATGAAGGTCAAAGCCCGCCAAATGTGATTTTAGCAGTTCTCTTATTTGTGCAGTTTAGCCGGCAATACATCTGCTCTCGAGCCAGATCACACGCTATTTTTAATTAGGGAACAAGCAGTCCTTCTTCTCCAATTAGGAAAATTGTCTAAATGTTTTTGGATTGTTTGTGGAGTCACTAATGAAGGGCCAAGGCTGCATCTGTAACTTATTACTAGATATGTGCGCATCAATTGTGAATACTTTTTGTTCAAAGAAGTCTGAAAATTGATTGTATCTTGTGGAGCAGTTAGTCTCACATTCCCTTTGACATTCTTTAACTCTTTATTAACTTGAAAAGCTGCTTTCCTAACATTAAGTGCATTCAGAACTCTCTCTGAGAAATGGGTTGCTTTTGTCGCTTTAATTACTTTTTTATATGCATGGTTAAGAGTGAGTCACTACGTATTGGCGTTTGTTGCATAATCACTCCTCCAGATCCTTTCAATCTGGCAGAGTTTACTCCTCATCCTGGCCAGTTCTTCTTTATATCATTTATTTGTTATATATTTAGGTTATCTGTTTATTTTCTTATTTGAAACCTTAACCTCAATCAGCCCTTCAGGTCTTCATTTACCCCTCACATATCACATCAGGATTGTTTACTGAATTATCAAGGCTTTTTCACTCCTCAGCTTTTGATGTTAATTCACATCCAGTTTTCGCCAATCCCTATTCGATCAGTTATCCTAAAAACTGGCCTATTGTCAGGTAATGGCTCTAAAACCCAATCAACTGGGATAATAAAGTGGTCAGGACACAGAAAAGCAAAGACGGGGTCAGATCCACAACCCATCATGGTCTATATATACCAAACCCAATGTGTGACCTAATCTAAGTGTAGGAGATGATTCTGTTAGATTGAAGTTGCACAATACTAATCTTTCTCTAAAATCAGCTGGTGAACAGACGTTTCACAGAAATGGCTGCTTAAATCTCCAAATATAATATTGCTAGGGTCATAGATGCAAGACCACACAGATGTGCACATAGGCGATTGAGCGCAGCGCTCTGGCAGCCTCCTGGGGGGGCTGTAACAGAGAAATAAATATATGTTCTTGGATTGATTAATGTAATATCGAATCTAATGATTCTAAATTGACTACTTTTTCGATTTCAGGATTTGTTTAAAAAAGCACTATGAGCCGTACACCCTACCCAGGTTTGGACTGGCCTGTAGGACAATCAGACAGTGCTTGATCAGCTGGTCTGAATGGTCAGTGGGTGGCCCAGTTTTCCGTCTGTTTATGGGCCTGTTTTAGGGTTTGCTGGGCCGGTTTTTATTGTTGATTTTCCTGATATTAAAACAGGCATTGCCTGCAGCAAGCTCAAATCCTTGCAGTCTTCTTTGCTTTGCAAAACACTTATCCAGTGTGTCTTTACAAGTTAACAAATGGCTCCATTTTCAAACATGGGCCTCTTTTTTAGCTTTCTAATTTAATGGGGGCCACTTTTATTTCGGTGCTCAGGCCTATTTTCTGTCCCAGTTTAATGCAGTGATTATTTGATAGTCCTTATTCTTCCAAGTTTTGGTTATTTGCATAATTTTCAGGTCTTTCTTGGCAATTTACTCTGATATATGATGATGGTTGGTGATTTCCAAGTGGGCATTAATCAGCACGCCTTCACATTTTGTTAGCTTTACCTGGCCTTGATCACCTTTTCATGAGCAACAATCTTTAAACTCTCAGACCTCTTTATTTCATGCCATGTGACATGTGTTTCGGACAACTGAAGCCAAGTGCCGTAGCGTTTCTGGGATGTGTGCAATGCACCCAATACCGCTGCAGCATATATACGCTATCTTCTTGTGCTAGGTATTCCAGGGCTATTTTGGGGGTACCCAGTGTAATGGTTAGCAGTCTAGTGATGCACCACACGCATCCTAAACATCCGCAGGCCAGGCGTGGCCTGCGGGGAATCAATAAATGAAGGAAGGCCGCTCGGGGCACGTCACTTCCGACTGAGAGTCTGGTGTGGGCTCAGTCTCTGCCTGCTGCGCGCTCCTGCCCCCGCGCTAGCCCACGCCCTAGACAGAGGGCCTATGGTGGCCCCAATACTCCCCACACAACACCCAGGATGCACTTCTGTACATTGCATATTTCTGTCTCCTCTCCCTGTAGTAGGCCGGGCTGGCTGTAGGGTAGTGAGACTGGTGACTGTGGTTGGAACTCTGTTTAGAAATAACCTATGGGTTTAAAAGCACCTGCTGCAGAGTTCCTTGTGTGTTGTGCAGTTTTCAGGCAACACTAATAATGTCACGATAACTCTGGTGATTAATGTTCCAGCTGGAGTGAGATCACGTTTTATCTAGTGTCGGTTTCGACTTACTATAAAGTAGTGGGTTAATATGCTTGCTACATAGAACGTATGCCATGCAGATCACGGACCTGCATTTTATGCTGATAGCTCAGTGGGTTACTGCTTTTGCCACAGAGATCCTTTTGTTACTTCCAGTTTATAAGTTATGCTCCTCATACAGCACAATGACCTATGAACTATCATCGAAGAACTCCATGTAAACTGGAAGGTATAGATTTGGAATCTTATGCTTTTCCCCAGTCTTTCATTATCCGAATGTTTAAAAAAAAAGGTTAGTTTTGGTAGAAATACATTCTTATTAGTAAAGCCAACCACTGTCATAAGTTTTAAATCCTGAGTTTGTACTTCTCAAGACTAACTACCCTCAAAATACACTAAATACTAGTGTGGATGACGTGTGATTCCTACACCTTGGCATCATCATTTAAACTAGACTAATTTACAGACACAGCACCAAACAAATGAAATGCGTGCACTGTTGAAGGGTGGTAGTGAGGGAATCAGTAGAGAAGGGGGTCATTAAGGGGCACCAGAAAGATGGTTGCACCAGGCGCCATCAGCACTACAGCCGGCCCTGACTGAAGGAATTTGATTTCTGTCCCTGGAGTGAAAACATTAGAGCTCCAGCGTCAGAACTGAGGGTGCCATATTTACACCCCAGGTCGACCATCAGCAGAAATGAAAGCTGCCCCTTGAGAAACACTGTCAGCGAAGGCATCAATGCATCGAAAGACTGTCCGACAAGACACTGCTTCGTGTGTGCCATTACATCACTTCTTACAAGTCTGTCAGATCACAAGGATCAGCAGTCCAAAAGAAGCTCTTCATGTGAAGGGAAGAAGATGTAAAGGGTTGTGTGTTGTACGCTTTTACAAAGGCAGCGCTGGATTGATAGGCCTTATTAGGCAATGGTGAATTTTGCAAGCATAGTGCAATGGTCAGCGTGTTGGGAAGATAATAAGTCGTAGCCCCCCTGGCAGCACAAGAATGTTGTCTATTTTTGTTTTATTCATGTGGAGAAGTGTGGCTCAATGGTTAGAGCAGGCAGACCTTGATGCAGAGCTCTGGCCAGGGACCAGGGTTCGATTCCCACCTCGGTGGGTCTCCGGCTCATTAATTCCCCTGACTGGATATTCTCGCCTCAGTGCCTGTTCTGATCATGGGTCCCACGCTGCAACTCTGGGCAATAGCTTGCTTAGTCTCCACAACGGCCCCAAAAGCGCTGGGATGCCTGGCTGCACCTGGGGGGTGCCCAGGAGTGGACATTTCCCAGGAAAGCCAGGAAGGGTTCCTAAGCGGTATACGGACAGCGCCGGGACACCTCCGGTGGAGGTAGCTGTGCGCTTTACAAATTCCGACATTTACATTTACATTTACAAATGGAGGCATACAACAAGAGGTGGAACATGATGGGGCTGGATCACAAAGCATTTTTGGCTGGCACTAGTTTATGTCCTTGACGGTTAGATAGGTCAGTGCTTGCTCCAAACTCCTTTTACCACCCTATGAAAGCAGGTTTCTCTAGATGGTGATGTGTGACATGAATGCGTGTGCATATTGTGTGTGTGCCCTTTATTTGTAGTGCTGATGAGTACTGTAGTTTTTTGTGCTGCTGCATTTTGTGCTGTATTACTGCAATGAAATGTCGTTGTGTTATTCTATTGTTCTATTGCTACATACTGTTTTGACATTTTTTGTGTTTCCATGTGTTAGCACATTAAACTCAGGCCTGCTTGTTTCTGTTATTATTTCTTTTTCATACTTCCAGCACTTGATTATTTTTCCGACACCCACTTCCTATCTCTGTTTGGATTCAGCCCCTCAATTAGAGAAAAAAATGTATTCCCAAAAGTAACTCAGACTGCTCCATCTTGGCCTCCATTGAAGTAGCACGTTTCTTCCACCGGTTTCCTCAACAGAGGAATACATGTCCTACCAACACATAAAATCCAGCGCATCATCCGCAGCTGTTAGAAGAGCGTTCCATTGCCTGGTTGACAGGTCTTTTGTATCATTCATTAATCTTACATTCATCTACAGAGATTACATGAGTAAATTCTCTTTATTCAAGAATATAAGAGACAGCGCTATTGTTTGTAAGGAGCTACTTGGTGTCAACATTCTTTGGTGCTTCCGGGAACAATAGAAAGATCACGTCTGTTGTGGGCCTTTACGATGATCTGATCAAAAAATTAGTGGGTATAGTTTGAGAAAACTGGTTTAGCCAAATCAAAATAAATTCTGGATTTCAAAAGGCCATGAAATCGCTACCCTATGAGCAAATCCATACCTGCTGGAGAATCATTCCAGTTCCACTGCATTGCAGTGTAGCTGCACCCGAAAGCCGCACGTGGCAAGATGATAGAAAGTGTGCACTGCTACTAGGATTACTACTACTAATAACATGACAACAATGACTACTGTTTATACTGCCAGCACCATTATCAAAATTAGGACTACTGTTTGTTCTACTAATACTACTACGACAATGACTACTATTAACTACTGCTATTATTTTTTTTTTTTTATTTTTTTTTAAAGCGCTAGGATTACACCTGAGTTCTTTGGGCAGTAATTCAACTTAAGGTTGAATTAATGTCCTGTGGTCCCAGGAAACGCCAGCTCAGTTTTATCAGCGTAGGCAATCAAAACCTAACAAGCACATGTACATTTTCCTATCTTGGGGTGGTCTTTGCTGAGAACGGCTCCTGGACTGAGCATCTTACTCATTCCAGGAGCAAGTTCTCAAAGACCATCAATTTAACCTTAAGTCTTCCACGCCCAAAGAATTCAGGTGTAATCCTAGCGCTTTAAAAAAAAATTAAATCCCAATGTGGCCCTGTGGCTACTTACGGAGCAGAGATTTTGGGCACTGCAAATAGCTCCTGCATTCAGCGGGAAGAGAATAGATTTTGTAGAAGCTATCTGGGAATCCCAATCTCCACCCCGCAATACATTTGACACAGGGAGTTGAATTTAAACTATATAACTGATTTTATTCGTGCTTGTCCAGACCTCTTTTGGCTATCGGTTTGGAAGAATGAGGCAGGCACTCTAACTAAAGATATTATTAAAGACTGCATGAAGTGCGACTAAGGGATAAGTTCAAGTTCAAGTTCAGGCATTTATATAGCGCACTACTCACCCGGAGGGTTTCAAGGCGCTTGGGGAAGGGGTTCATTATTTGTCGAATAACCAGGTTTTGAGGTCTTTTCTGAAGGAGATATGGTTTTGAGTAAGGCGGAGGTGAGTGGGGAGTGAGTTCCAGGTCTTGGCAGCAAGGAAGGAGAAGGATCTGCCGCCCATGGTGGATTTTCGGATACGCGGGACTGTGGCGAGGGCTTGATTGGACGATCTTAGTTGGCGGGTAAGATTGTAAAAGGACAGTCGAGTGTTGAGGCATTCGGGTCCTAGATTGTAGAGGGCCTTGTGAGCGTGGGTGAGAAGGCGGAAGGTAATTCTTTTGTTGACGGGAAGCCAGTGGAGGTCTTTTAGGTGTCCGGTGATGTGATCTTGGCGAGGGATGTCTAAGATGAGTCTCGCTGATGCGTTTTGGATGCGTTGGAGTTTTTTCTGTAATTTTGCTGTGATTCCGGCGTATAGTGTGTTACCATAATCCAGTCGACTCGTGACCAGTGCGTGGGTGACAGTCTTTCTTGTCTCGCGGGGGATCCAGCAGAAGATCTTTTTGAGAATGCGAAGTACGTTGAAGCAGGAGGATGAGACTGCGTTGACTTGTCTGGACATCGAGAGAGAGGAGTCTAGGATGAAGCCGAGGTTACGTGCATGGTCTGTGGGTGTGGGTGCTGCGCCCAGAGCGGAAGGCCACCAAGAGTCGTCCCAGGCAGAGGGGGAGGATCCTAGGATGAGCACCTCCGTTTTGTCTGAGTTGAGTTTTGGGCGGCTATGTTTCATCCATTCGGCTACTTCTTTCATGCCTTCTTGAAGATTGGTTTTGGCGGTGTTGGGGTCTTTGGTGAGGGAGAGGATTAACTGGGTGTCGTCGGCGTAAGAGATGATGTTGAGGTTGTGTTGACGCGCGATGGAAGCGAGTGGGCTCATGTAAACGTTGAAGAGGGTGGGACTGAGTGAAGATCCTTGTGGTACGCCACAGGTGACTTCAGTGGCCTCAGAGTTGAATGGGGGAAGTCGAACTCTTTGAGTTCTCCCAGCGAGGAAAGAGATGATCCAGTCCAAGGCTTTTCCTTGGATGCCGGTGTTGCTGAGGCGTTGTATAAGGGTGCTATGGCTGACTGTGTCGAAAGCGGCGGAGAGGTCGAGTAGAATGAGGGCCACTGTTTCTCCGTTGTCCAGTAGTGTTCGGATGTCGTCAGTCGCTGCTATGAGGGCGGTTTCGGTGCTGTGTTTGGCTCGGAACCCGGATTGAGATGGATCGAGGGAGTTGTTGGATTCGAGGAAGGCGGCGAGTTGGCTGTTGACGGCTTTCTCAATGACTTTGGCCGGGAATGGGAGGAGGGATATGGGTCGGTAGTTTTTAAGTTCAGAGGGGTCTGCTGTGGGTTTCTTCAGAAGGGCGCTGAGTTCGGCGTGTTTCCAGCTTTCTGGAAAGGTGGCAGAGTTGAACGAGCAGTTGATGACATCACGGAGATGGGGTGCGATAATGGAGTCAGCTTTGTTGAAGATGTAGTGGGGGCAGGGGTCGGTTGGCGAGCCAGAGTGGATTGAGTTCATTAGGCGGATGGTGTCTTCAGTGGTGATTGGGTTCCAGTCTCTAAGGTTGTTAGTTGGGGGAGAAGGACCTGGGGGGGGTGGGGGAGGGTTGGTCGCTGGGAGTATTCTCGAAGCTGTTGTGGATGTCGGCAATTTTGTTGTAGAAGAAGGAGGATAACGCATTGCAGAGGTCTTGGGAGGGAGTGATGTCGTTAGATGCTGCGGTGGGGTTGGTGAATTCTTTGACAATGTTGAAGAGTTCCTTGCTGTTGTGAGTGTTGTTGTCGAGACGATCCTTGAATGCTGATTTCTTGGCGGATCGAATCAGTTGGTGGTGTTTGCGGGTGGCTGCCTTGAGGGTGGCCATGTTGTCTGTGGTTGGTTTTTTTCTCCATGTTTTCTCCCGGGTGCGGCATAGCTTCTTGGATTTCTTAAGGTCATCATTGAACCAGGGAGCTTTTTTACTGGCTGATTTGATCTGGTGCTTTTTCAGGGGTGCCAATTCGTCAGCACTGTGGGTGATCCATTGCTTGAGATTGGTGGCCGCTTGGTTTGGGTCCAATGAGAGGGTGGGATGGTTTTGGTTGAGAGATGTGAGGAGTTGGTCGGAGGTGATTATGTTCCAGTTCCTTCGAGGAATAGGTTGTGGGCGGTTGTGGTTCAGGGTGGTTTTGTAGCTGAAGTGAACACAGCTGTGGTCCGTCCAATGGAGAGCTGTGGTGCGATCGAAGGAGATGTGCTTGCTGGAGGTGAAGATAGGGTCGAGCGTGTGTACGGCTGCATGGGTGGGGGTGTCAATAAGTTGTTTGAGTCCGAAATTGGCCAGGTTATCTAGAAGGGTGGTGGTGTTGCTGTCGTGTTTGTTTTCAAGGTGGTAGTTGAGGTCTCCTAGAAGAATGTAGTTCTCGGAGGCGAGGGCATGTGGGCTGATGAAGTCCGAGATGTCATCGCTGAATTGAGTACGGGTGCCTGGAGGCCTGTAGATGAGGGTGCCTCTGAGTGTGGTCCTAGGATCGGTGTGGATCTGGAAGTGGAGATGTTCAGCGGTTGTAAAATTATCGGCGGAGCTGGTTGTGATTTTGATGGTGTTCCTGTGGATGATGGCGATGCCTCCTCCTGTTTGATTGGTGCGGTCTTTTCGGATGATCTTGTAAGCGTCCGGTATGGCTATGGCTATGTCGGGTGCTGATGATGTGTTCATCCATGTTTCTGTAAGGAAGGCGATGTCCGGTGACGCATTGTCGAGTAGGTCTCAGAGTTCAGTTGCGTGTCTGTGGACCGAGCGGGTGTTAAGTATGATGCACTTCAGGCGGTTAGAGTCGGAGCTGTATGTGGAGGAAGTGGGTTTGGTGAGGGACCTGAGGCAGGTGAACTTGCAGGAGAGGCAGGCGAATGGGCCGTGGATACGTCCCGGGGCAGCTTTGCAGCATTGTGGTGTGCGTCCGGGGTTGAGGGCAAGGAGAGTTGCGGCATCATATGTGAATGAAGGGGGTGGGAGCGGCGGGGACCAGGGGGACAGGCGCTGGGCGCGGTCCAGGCGCGGACGGGCGTAGACGGGCTTACCTTTGGCGCACCTTCGGCACGGCCGCAGCGCGTGGACGCTGCGCGTGGATGCATCTGTCATAAGTAGAGAAGTGGAGGGGGGCGGAGCGTGGGAGGGGGAGCTGGGAGGCGGGAGCGTAGGGGGAGGGACGGGCTGCAGGCACAACAAAATGGTGGACAAACAACAACAAAAAGGACAACAGGACGCTATGGGCGCAATCAGGCAGCAATTGTGCTCAGGGCGGCAATGCGGGTAATGCGATCTAGCGGTGGAGCACACAGGCACAATATAAATAAAATCACCAAACCAAGCAATGCGGAGCACTATGCCTCAGACCGGGTTCCAAATCAATTTAATTAAAGCTATGGCAGTGGGGAGGTGCAGCGCTACGCACCCAGGCACAGTTTAAAGGAAATACACAATGAAAGCAATGCGGAGCGCTACGCTACAGACCGGGAGCAAAATCAATTAGATTAAAAGTATGGCAGTGGGGAGAAGCAGCGCTACGCACACAGGCACAATTTAAATAATATACACAATGTAAGCAGTGCGGAGCGCTACGCTACAGACCGGGTGCAGAATCAATTGAATTAAAAGTATGGCAGTGGGGAGAAGCAGCGCTACGATACCACTAAAGCGCTACGAGGTCGGGAGGAAGGGTGGAGCGACCGCTTCACAAGGAGTCAGGCTGGTCATGGATATCCCCTGGCTCTCTGGAGTTTACCAGAGCCTATGCAGTGTCAATAGGGGCAGTATCTTTACAAACCCTAGTGAGACAGAAACCATGGACAAGAAAGAATTAAGAAGTGCCCTTTACTCACTATATACCAAAGATAAACTAGTGCTAGAATCAAAGAAATCACTAGTTTTTAATTACATGTCCTATGAGCGGTGTTGTCTCCCCTTAACAGAATATTGTTACCGATGAGTAACTGGGATAGGAGCCTCTTATTCCGTCTCAGAGTAGGGACAATTAAATTTGCACTATATTTTCCTTTTGGCTATAACCCGCAACTCGCATCTCTACCGTGCCCATGCGACGGGATAAGTGGCCAATCTATTATTCACTTTTTGTTTTTCTGCAAATACTATGTAAAGTACAGTAAGGGGTTCCTTCAGCCATTTTTTAAAAAGAGCAGGCCGGTTAGCTTGGATTCTGCCTACTCAAATATGTTGTCTTTGAGCAATGAAGAGCTTATTTTTCGCACTAGCACTTTTTTGAGGGTTGCCTCTCAGGCACGTAAGTCGATGCTAGCACCCTGAGCCCCATAAGCACTGTAAGACATATTTTATAATTGCTGCTAATGGTTTTTATTGTATTTTTCCTCCCTTAATGAAATGGATGGGACAGTGTAATTGCTGTTAATGGATTTATTGTTTTAGCCTTGATTGTATTATATTGTGTTTTATAAATTGTCATTTATTTGCTTATACTGTCACTTTTCTCCTGCTACTAATATTACTATTGTACTTTTATGGATATGGATGTATATCCGAATAAGGTTATAAAACTGAAAACTACTGCTATTATTTATACTAGTGTTACTACGAGTACTAGTAATCAAGGCGATGGCTATTAGTGCTGCTGTATATACTAATAGTACCTCTGCCACCAATTTCTCTGCCTGTACCCCAACTACCACTATTGCAATGACTACTTCTCCTAATTATACTACTGCTGCTACTAGAATCATGGCGAGGACTGTGCCTGCTATTTGTACTGCTCATGCCACTATCTCTACTACCACTAGCAGAATTATGACTATTACTACTATTTGTAATACTAATTGTTAACAATAAAAAATGACAACTATGGTGATTTAGATAATTACATGTTTCCTATCTGGTCATATTCCCCCTAGCCCTTTTTGTTAGGTTTGATGTGAGGCAACACTTTTATTTCACTAAAAATATTTATATAATATATTTATGGGGGCTTTCAGCGAGCCCTTTTCAACTATTAGTCTGTTGTTGTGTCATTCACATTTTGTTCCACCTACTAAAGCATACAGCTTGGGGTAATGGGCTAGCCCACTTCAGCCATTGGCTTACTTCACTGGGAAGGACAACTTTCTGCTGTTTCACATCCACACACAAAGTAGTTCCCTTCAGTGCCAAGAACAACTAGGGGAGTGTGTGCTCTGCAAGTCTAAAACAATGGGTTTTTTTTTATTCAAGTTTTTTTAACATGTTGATGAGGGCGAGGAAGCTCCTCAAAAACAAAGCTTTACAAAAACAATTACAAAAGAAAACAAGCTCTGATTACGTCAAAAGCCTGGCAACTAGCAGCAGACTTCTTGCTTTTGCCAATGCTTGTCTTTTTATGAAGCTCAGCTTCCTTGACTCTGACTTTGAAAGCTGTTAGTTTTGCAGTTCTGCAGTGTTAATACAAACATATATCTGTGTTAACAGTAAATTGAAGTTGTTAGCTTGGTGGTTCCCAGAACAGCACACTGCTGCACAGTTAGTCACACATCTTTGTTGCCTTTACATATTTTCATCTGCTGTGCGCAGCAGACCATGAAAATGCCCCCCACTGGTAAACCAAAGTCTGGCGTTTTAATAATGGATATTGATGCTGAGTGTTATTAGCGTTATTATTTCGCCACCAAAGAACTAACATGTTCATTATCGCATGAGCAAAACACATCTTTAATTGGGTGTCTCCTTCGCGGAGCAATTATGGCGGGCTACATGCCACTATGGGAGTAAGCAAATGCATGGGATCTGCTGATGGCTTCACATGGTTGTGAAGCATATGTGGATGTTATAACTTGGTGCCCTGCCTAATGTGATTCTTTCAGCTGTACTTTGGTGGACCGAGGGCGATGGGTTTGTGTGTGATCATGTGGCTCTATGAAATCACACAGAAAGAAAATTGAATTTAAAGACCATGGACGGATTACAAATGGATTATGTCACGTGAAGCCACCCCCTGTAGTCAGTTTTAATCAATCCAACCCAGAAAATGTGGTTTAAAATAACGTGCAACTGAAACTATTTTAATTTCTGGTCCATTTTTCAATCTCAAACTGCAGCCTGTCTGGAGCCATGATGCTGACAGAAAGAGGTGTGGCCAAAGGCGCTTATAAGTGTTGTGTCGAAAGCTAAGCTCCAACGGCAACCCTACAACACAGGAAAAAGCAGCTGCAAATAAGACTCCCTAAAATATCCTTACCACACGCTTCAGATGTGTGACTGTGAACAGACGTCATGACTTGTCCAGGGGAAGAAGGATCAACAATACAAAGAAACAATATGGTTTAAAAATAGCAAATGTGAGGTCCAAACCATATTCATAAAAATAAATTCATTTTTTGCCACAAAAATATAAAGAGAGTCAGTAATGCCAAAGAGGAATACAATTAGGTCAAGCATTCCAACAAATGTCAGCGAAAGGGGCTCCTACTGAACTCATATTAAGTCACTGGAACAGGGAAAGGTAGAAAAACATGAGAAATTGTCTCAAAGAGATTTTTTAACTGTACTTTTGTCAAAAGATATTCAGCTCTTGAGTACATGTTGCCATTTTGTGACAATGGGTTAGGATCTGTGATCAAAGCTTCTTTCAGAAGTAGTCTGTTTTTTGGAGTGCACACATCACAGCAGGCTGGGTCCCATTGGTTCCTCCTAAAACGGCTACAAGAGATTGGAGAGGATAGTGAAGAAAGAGGATGAACCTCAATAGTCAAATGTGTATTTTGATGGCAGATGCTTCATTCTAAGATGTTGGATGCTTTAGTCTAGGGGTGTCTAACAAATGTCCAGGAGGGACGTACATTAACTTGAAGATATCAAAAGGTCATTGCATTGCTGAAGGGTAATGCTTGGAGGGTTTTCAGGCATTTGGCAAGCATTGTTGTGATGCTGAATCTCTCCCTTTATTGTTTTGAAACTAAGCTGTGAATTTTGCAAAGCAGGCCATATTGAGTCTCTTCAGAGGTGCCTCCTCCTGCACGAGATCTTGTCCTTGTCCCTACTAGGGAGTACTTTTTCTATGTTTTGGAAATGTTATGGTAGAGATATTTCAGCTATGATTCAGGGTCAAGGACATTCATGGATATTATCCATAATTTATTGTAAGCGGCTCCAGGCTGCACGGTGTTGATGCTTTCATAATGTATTACCAAGGCGGGGTGTGTTGGCTGCGTGTTGCAGTGGTCCTGCTGATGAAGCAAGTTTGAAAGGTGGCAGGAGGAAGGTACTTTTATGATGAAGACTGTGGTCGCACTGGCCCGTTGAATGTGTTTGGGCAATAAGTCCAGTGTATGACCATCTGGATGCTTAAATCCAAGCAATAACTGTTTGGGATTCAAGGCCTACGTGTTTTTGAGAAGGTTTGATATTTGTTTAGAATCTGACTTGTTCATCCACAAGTTGGAATCATCCATGATCAGGATGTTATGTCTAAAGGTAGGAAAAAATGGTATACTCAAGGAAACGACTCAAGAAATATGTTCTAGGCTCTCGAGGCATCAGAGAATTGCTGTGATAAACAAGCTAATCAGGTTGATTGTATCTTTGCACCCTTGAATGAGGAGAAAACGTTATCAGGAGGTTCTGTGCAGTTAACATGGTTAAACGCACTGTTCTTGTGAAAGGTTTTCAAAGCGGCTCGAAGGAGGTCATAAAAATGTTGATTGCGGTATCAAAAATCAAATTTTTCAAAATTTGCACTGCAAGACCGCTGCTTTCAGCTACGTAATTGTGTATCCAAAGTTTCCTTTGGGGATGAATTGGCTTTCACAAGACCCTTGTTTGTTGAAAGCACTTCAAGTGGGACTACTGATGGTTGCATACAGGTCCAGAGGCGCTGCTGGTGGTTTAGGATGGTTGCTTTGATAGAAAAAATGTTGAGCAAGGAGCCTGCTTATCAGCGGCTGTCCTCGCAGGGAAGCACGGTGGGGACGGGACGGGACGGGAGGAGGGGCAAGTTGACAGACGATGGAATTGGGAAAAGCAAATTCTATTCCGTTGCCTGTCGACATCCTCCCTCCCTGCCCAACCCCACCACACTTACCTCCACAGAATGCTGCTGCTGCTTATTTGAGATATATTGACTGGGGTGCATCGCAAGGATTTATTATAAGAGTGGTGTGAGGGAGCACTTTCAAAGCACGTGTACAAGACTCATGTCTTCCTCTTATCCCTTTAGATCAAATATTAATTGATTGAGTTGTGATTGAGTTTACATAAGATTTTGAGAAACAGATGGCTCCACATAATGGATTGGATTACGGTTTGAAGGATTTCACTCCAAAGAAAGCTATGAAAATCGTCCTCCGCTGAGAATTGTATAGGAGTACAGAACTAGAAGTCCTATACATTTTTCTGCAGACAAAATAAAATGTATTAAAATGTACATGCTGTTTTTAAGGGTCAGTTCATTTTATAAAGAGGAAGGAAAATGATATTTGAATCAGGTTTGAATTAACAGGTTTAAATTCCAAGCTAAAAAATCCCATTGTTGTCTAACATGACATCATCACTTTGGAAACCAAAGCGGTTCAGTAATCCACAGTATGCCACTGCTACATTGTTAGGCTAGCTGGTTGAAGTAAATCAGGTGTATGCTCTGAAATCAAACGAGTTTGGGGACAATTATAATGGAGCACTTCAAGGGTGGCAGCACTTGATTGTACAGCCAGTCTTTGTAATCAAAGTGGATCCGGCTCTTGTCATCAAATGTTACCTCAAGATTGCCACGTCTTGGTTGTAGACTTTGGCCATCATTAGAATTTGCCTGGTAATCCTGGTTTGGTTTCAAATGTGTTTACATCCGAATCAGGATTAACACTTGAGTGCAAACTTTGCAAAGACAATGTTTTTATGTCTCACACACATTTCTCCAAGTAAGAACTGGCAACATGTGTGTCGGAAATGTAGGAAAGTGCCATTTTTTATGGTCACCCCCCCACAATTTGCTCCCATGCTGAGGATTATGACTCTGCCCCTCTGCCCAGGCCCTTTTGCCAGTGCTCTCTCCCTAAAACTGTTATGTGTAAATTGACAATCCCAATTCACAAGGACTTTACCCCCTTAAAAAGTCCCTAGTATATGTTATGTTATGTTATGTTATGTTAAGCTGTTTTATAGCGCGCACAATTACTGCCGGAGTATCCTGGCGCGAAAAGTTATGTTATGTTAAGCTGTTTTATAGCGCGCACAATTACTGCCGGAGTATCCTGGCGCGAATGGTATATGGTATAGGTATAGGTATAGCGGTTCCCTGGTCAAGGGAATCCCAGGGCTTGCAGCACTGTTTGTGGCATCTTAAGTGACCCAAATAAACTACTGACAGCAGGCCTGCCATAGCGGTCTGCAAGAGCAGTGCAAACTGCTCAAACTTGACTTAACCCTCCTCATATGTGGCAAATAAAATGCACTATCTCTGATATATACCAGCCACCCCTAAGGAAGGCCTCCTAAAGCCCAGGAGGCAGAGTGCATTATATCAAAGTTACGAACATGTAAGTGCAAGCTTATATGAATCTATAGTGCCCTTTATCATTAGAGGACACTATAAGTGATAGGCGGTCCACCGCATAACAAGCGCTGGCACCCCGGCAAACCCGAGGTTGGCAGCTCCATTATGGTACCTCCTAAATAGGTCATGTTTGGTATCAAACAGCATGCCTTCTCACCCCTGACACAAATCTTGTGTCAAGGGTGATGTGGAATGCACCGAGGTGGCTACCTTTAATGTTGCCCACTTGGTTGCCCCAGTTTTCCTGTGCTCTGGCTCGCAAGCCCATGCTTTCTGCGCTTGCTGCTTCCAAGACCGGATTCTGACCTCCTGCCAGGCTGTGTGATCACTCATAGGAGTCAGAAACAAAGGCTTGGGTAGGAAGGAGGTCACACCTCTCTCCCTCCCAGGCAGGCTAGTGAAGTGACACATCAAAGCTGTGAGCTTGAAAGGCTGCACCGCCTCTGATATGCATCAGGGCTGACTCCCAGTGGAGGAAACAGCCCTCCAACTGCCCCACACAACTTTGCACCCAGGTAGGTGGAAAATTAGATAGTCAAGGAGATGTACACCCCTAGATGGCTAGCCAGACATCCAGGGTGGGCAGCCTGGTTTGTACACTGGAAGAAGAGTTCTGCCATGTTTAGAAGTGGCAGAATAAAGGGTTCTGGGTGGAAAAGGTGACCCACACAACTGGATGTCCTCATCACAGGAGCGGACAAGCAGTAGGGACTATCAGCCCATTAGCTACTTGTTCCCACACCCCTAACTCCCCTAAATACAGGATTCATGGAACACTCTGACACCAGAGCCTCAGTTCTGAACAACAAAGAGGATAGTAGAAGAGACAATTTTCTGCAACAACAGGACTTGTACAAAGCTAAAGTGGGATACCCTCCACCTGTGGCAATGCTCCTGCTGGATTGAGATTCGTCCTAGGCTATCTTTCAGCTTACCCAGACAGAGGGATTACTTTGGAAGCCTGAAGCACCCTCAGACTCCCTTGGACTAGTGGCACTAGTCATATTCAAACTGTAGGTAAAACAATGCTCCAGATCCAAATAATCGCTGGCTATTGGGCCCTCTGAGGGATCACCCAAGTCCAGATGGTCATAGTGCACTGTGGGAACTGTAGTTCTACCTTCCACAAAGTTCCAGGCCGCTACCACGTTCCCCAGGACCAACAGAAGTCGAAGTAACGTTCTGCTCCTCTAACCGCTACCAAGGCTTGTTGATCACCAGTCCAGCAACTGACCCATTTACTCGATGCTGCACTTAGAGGGAACTTTTTCCCCACATCACAAATTCAGCTCTAAAAGCAGCCCCCACCACCTCCCCACCATGGCTCCCATTCAGCACAGGTAACAGCCAGGACAACTCTGCACCCGGGCTCCACGGGGCAGGTACAATTGATCTGACTGTCATGGCTTGGTCCTGGGACCTGCATCACTTTTACCCTGCAAGGGTACCATGCAACTCGGCCTGCATGTGGCCAAATGTCACTTGTGGTTTTTTCCCATTGACTGCAATGGTAAAGTTTAATTGTACTATTTTGGGCTGATTTTATATTGCTTCAAAAATCTATAACTCTGGTTATATGTATGCTATTCCATTCATTTTGGTGTCTAAATTGAGATAAAAATACACACTATTTTTATAAATTGGTGTCAGACTTCTCTCGAGTCGTGTCAATTACTTTTGTCCATGTTGGTGCTCTGAAATGCTGAACAAGTTCCTCTAGTAAAGCTTGACTGCTCTTTGCCACATAACCAGGCCTGAGCTAACGATTTATTAGTGTGAATCTAAGGACCAACTTTGGGGTTTGTGACAGAATTGCATGGTGAAGCCCGACCAGTAACATCACATAATACTACACCTTCCTACAAGAAAAATTTAATCTTCATAGTTTTGCAGCTCAGAACACCGTAAACCATGTAGTATTTTGGTGTTATCCTCACCTTCCAAACTGTAGAATTTGGAATGTGCAAGTTATTTTCCACCAGAGGAAGCAGAATCACTCACCCCCCTCCAGACCGAACTGTTGCACGGTAATTCCACTGATCTCAGAACAAGAGCAGGTCTTAGTCTTTGAGTGCAGATGCTGCCCAAGGAGCAGAATGTGGATTTTTGCTGCTTGGCAGCCTTGCACCCCTATGACGGCATCAATTCTAGGAACATTCTTTGCCCTATTTATTTCTCCTTACTTTGTATTCTGCCAATTGTCCTCCCTCATTTCCTGATGGTGGACATGCAACCATCCCACCATCCTCAGAACTCCAGACACCAATCAACTCTCGTTGGAAAGATTAAAAAATAATCATTCATCCATACTCATCCACAGACAACCAAATTCACACTTTTATAGTAACTCCAAGGCAGTAAGGTGCCTGTTTTACAAAATATAATCGTTAAACGTGTCATGCAAGACTACTCACATGTGGTGTCTTATTTCATAAAACACATTGATAAATCTGTTCACTTTTTTGCATCCACTTCTTTTTTATGTTTGATAAACATTTTAAATGTATGGTTTGGTTGTATGTGGACGAATGATTGATTTTTAATCTTTAAAATGTCTTGTGGTAGTAGGAGTGGGTTATTCTTTTTTCGAAAACTATTTCTTTTTGCATATACTTTTTTCAAAATTATGTTTCTGAACAGTGATGTAATTTGTATTTCTAAGATTTTTCTACGGTATATAAATATTTTTAATATATTTATTGTAATAAAATGAATGAATGAAATTTGTAATGCATTTGTTCTCTTTCGCTCTGCGCTATGTATGTGGTTATTGACTGCTTAGTATCTGTTACATCATGTAAACTAATGTAGGGTAGGTGGGTGTCGGGCCGGACTTGGAACGCAAACCGGCCAGGCAATTGAGTTGTGCCGGCTGTGGCGGAGGAGAGGGTGTTAGGGTGCAAGTGGAAAGCACTGCAGCTGTTTGCAAAAATGCCCTTCCTGGGGTCCAAAACCAGCCCCCATCCTGGCGAGCCACCAGGGAAACGTCTGGTGCCCGCTACGACCAGCCCGGCCTTGGCGGGACGTGCTTCTTTATAACTTGGTAACTTGGTCTCTTTCCCTGTCTCTGAGCCCTCCTTGATCTTTGCAGTTGTCCCTTGTTCTCTTCATGTGTTCACCTTCTCCCAAATCTAATCAAGGCCTGGTTTCAATGGCTCTTCTGACTACAGCACCGGCTCTAAAGTAGGTTGGGCGGGTGGGGCTTGCGTGAGGAGACCTGAGGGACAGCCATGGCACATAATAGCCTTGCTCATCAGAGAGGTGGACAATATTTGCATCTATTCTACTGCCACTCATCAGGGTGTGACTGGGTCAGAAAATAGTCCTGGCACTAACATGAAAGTGTCCTCCACTAGTGAATTAGAATATTAAAAATGTGACCCATGTTTGCAAATTGGGACACTTTTGAACTTGTAAAGACATTCTGTATAAGAGGTTTGCAATGTATAGAGGCTTGCATGGATTTGAGCTTGCTGCAAACAATGCCTGTTTTTAATACCGGGGAATTTAACAGTTAAAAAGTCCCAGCAGACCATAAAACAGGCCGACAAACAGGCAAAACACGGGGTCACACACTGGCCTGTCAGACCAGCCCTTCGGACTCTGGTTTCCTTGTAGTCCAGTCAGAACCCCGCACTCACTGAATGAGAAACAATACACTGGTGTTGCAAAAACTTTGTTGAAAGAAAGGATGCACCGAGTTCATGTGATTCTGAGCAGAAAACGTGCAGTCCGACTCTCATTGATGTTTTTAGAAAGTGAGCCGCCGTCTCGTGGCTGAAGTATGCATCTCAGGTCATGAATCCTAACTTACAATTGTTCAAAAGCCCTTTTAAGGTAGCATTCTCCGTTGTTTCATGTATCCAGTGTCCTTATTTTTACATTTCTCGTGTGCATTTTTTTCTGAAGTAATTGCTGTTCGGTCTCTAATGGCTGTTCATTTAATCGGGGCGCTATAATAAATATCTCTGGCTCTGGTCTGAGAGGTGGAAACCTCCAGCTCGAGCTGCCACAGCGCTTCCTGATAAGTCAATAAACATGAGGTCAGGCTGAAGCACCGTTTGCAACCTTCGCCTAATTGACTGCTGAGCTTTTGAAGTGTTCTGAATAGGTCTGCGCTCGTTTCGTCTGGATTCACAGATTAGAGTGTTTTTTTACAGTAGCTCTTAAATCAACATTATTTGGTGATCAAGAGAGGTTTTGTGCATTTTGGGGAAAAACATGATTCACGCGTTCTACAATGACAACCATATGGCGCCTAAAGCAAGGCATGTTTATATTGATGCTTGAAAATAGGACAATTAATGAGCAATACATGCTGTCTATGTGTACATTTTTAGCCTGGGAGTTTGGGTCAAGAACCTGCTGTTTGTGATGAGGGGCGATTATGTGAGATGGAGGGTGGTGGTAGAGTGTTTTGGGGTGAACAGGACTTTTTCTCCTAAGGGTTTGCTTGTTGAACATAAATTGCGTGCTTCTCTGACATTATCACACACGCTTTTTGTAGCCATAGGCATTCAAGGGATTCTGTGCCAATGCGTGTTTCGAGTTAAATAATAGGTGACAAGTCTATATTTACACTCAATATAGGTGCATTCTTAATCCAGGGAGTTTAACTAATATGAATGGAAGCTCGTTGCAAATTTAAGATTAGAAGGAATTTTATTTTACATAGTGCTTTGTGCCACCCATCACTCGCTTCGATGTGTTGAAAATAGCAAATGTTACTCTTACCGAATTTGTGGTACAAAATGATCTCACCTCAGAAGGATGGCAGGCCTAGTCTACCTTGCCAGGTGTCAAACTCATGACATATACCTCGCTGCATTGCTTTACCGTGCACGTTCTCTCACTTTTAGCCGCCCTGCCAGCTATGTTCAAACCTATGACCCTCAGATTATGTGCGGATTCTTGCAGCAGGCATTTTAATCCACACAGCTGTACGCACCATGTGAACATATAAACGCAAAGCACTGCTTCCATACCTTATTGAGTAACTTCCTCTCTGGAATCAAGACACATGTAGAAGAAGTGGCAGGTTTACCGAGTCTCAGTACGGATCACATACATGCTTTTTTTTTTTATTTAATGATCCCAGGAGAAAGATGCAAACAGTGTCACGATGTAAGAGTTCGGGCAGTGTCTCCTAAACAATCAGATGTGTCTCCATCTTTTTCAATTGTTGATATGGTGTAACTGACCCACATTGTCATTACCGATCCTCCAAGCTTGATTTATAACCATCATCCGCAATGAATGGGTAGAAAGATGGAAGGAATATGGACTGCATTGAGCAGTAGACAATAAACATGCCTAATGATGTAAATGTAAATGTAAATGTAGTTGAGCTTATATAGCGCACAGCTACCCGCAAAGCAGGTGTCCCGGCGCTTGCTTAGGGAACCCTTCCTGATATTCCCCTGTGAGATAGCAGGGTATCCACAAGGTGAAAGTCAGGCATCCCGCCGCGAGGGGCCGTTGTGGAGATTAAGCAAGCTGTTGCCCAGAGTCGCAGAGTGTGAACCCGTGAGTCAAGGAGGCACCGGGGTGAGAATTATCGAGTCCGTGGAATTTTTTAGCCCAAGACCCGCCGGGGCGGGGAATTGAACCCTGGTCCAGGACCGATCTCAGACCGATCTCAGATTCCGGGTCTGCCGCCTCTAACCCCTGAGCCACACTTCTCCAAATATACAGGAGACAGCCTCCTTGAAGCGCTTTAGGAAGGCATTTGAAGCTGGAATAAAGGAATCACAGTACACCCAACTAGGAATAACGAGGTCTATTGTTGGTGTGTATATTTGACAGATGGTTGTTTAGGACTAACAGTTATGATAACCTTCCTTGAGCATACATGAAAGTGCATGTATGTATTCACTGAAAAATCTTCAGCAATGGTAAAATAATGGTTTGTTCTGTTCATAAGGTATCAACATATGTTTAAAACATGTCCTTGAAAGATCCACACTTGACGTTATGGTTATTAAACAAAACTAAAACATCTCTGAAATTGGCCAGTTATTGTTAGCTGAGCAGACCATAAGTCACACCGTAAATGCAATGCGCATAACCTCACCCATGACACTACATGGATGTTAGTGACAACATCGCTATGGATGGAGTATGATTTCTTTCTGGTGAAATGCACTTTTATTTAATTATGCTGCATAGTTGATTCCTACTTTTTAATGATATAAATATTGTAAAGTAATTTTGCCTTTAGAGTGTGAGTTATGATTTACCTGGTGAGGGAGCAATTTATAGTTTTCTCAATAACAGGGCAATTTTCCTGGCTATTTTCAGTTTTGCTTAGAAACCATAACTTTACTTTTAGGGGAATATTCAGAGTTTAAAAAAAAACCTTTAATGTCTTATGAGCAAAAGACATCACAACTTACCATTAACAATGTTTGCAGTGATCTTTTGGGGTTTTTGATAATACACGTTTCATTACTTTATTGTGTCCAAACATCTGAGTGTGCAGCTGTGGGCATGCACATCAGGGGTTGGCCGAAAGGCCTGTCTTGTGACCAGGACCCACTCTCAGAATCAAGTTCGCACATGCCTCTTTGCACACTATGACTGTATCAGAAGTGTAGCAGGAATGTCAGGGGCCTTCGAGCAAGCCAGAAAAAGCATTTGCAATGCAATAGGTCTTGCAATAATTAAGTTTGAGCTATTGGCATTGCTAAATATTGCAACACCAATTGCAATAAAAGTCTATAAATTGTAGGCCAAAAAAATGTGTATTTATTTTTGTAGTAATGGTGGCATGCTGAGCTTTAGATGAATATGTTTAAAAGTAAAGTGCGCCATACTGCGATTGCTACAAAAGTTAATTGTGGATGCGTTAACAATTGATGCGTGCACTGATGGCTGGTGGTACCAACCTCCTTGTAGTCCTTGAACACTTCCTTTATCGTGTTGATGCCCCCAGTAGTCTGTTGGGAGAACATCAAGTGGGAGAAAGCAGACAAGAAAAGGCATCCTTACAGAAGAAAGGAAAGCGATCAAAAAGTGAAAAAAAGTGACCAAGTGCTAGGGATGTGATAGAGAAGAAAGGTGATATAGGGTAAGAAAAATGGTCAACATGATACATAGAGGAAGCATAAAGAAAGCGATTGAAATGAGTAGGACAGATTGTGCAGTAGAGAAAAGGGAAAAAAGCCAGCAAGAACTGAAGCAATGAAAAAACGATGGAAATACAGACACACGGAAGAAGGACATATGAAGAAGAAGGGGTGTGGTGTGGAGAAAGAGACGGAGATCTCAGTTCAGGAGGGCAGAGAGAAAGTATGAGCTATGTAGTTGTTGTTGTATGACTTTATTCGATATAAAATATCATAAAAGTGTACACAATAAATTTCATCATCTTAAAACAATCCAATCTTGTAACAAGAAAATGGTGTCTCATTGTCATACAAACAGTGCTAGAGGTGAAAATCGACTTGATAAATACAGTTATAAAAAATATAAACCTGCCTTAAAAGCTATACAGTAATAAAAGCAATTCATACACAATAAAATTCACAGTATTAGGGGGGACCTGACTTATGTTCCTGGGTCTAAACATTGATTACCCTCAGAAGCTTAGTTCTAATTAGCCAGGCGCATCCCAGGTATTTAGCTGTCCCACAGATTGTGCTAAGGGAGGATGTGTCCGTTTTTAGAATGCGCAACGTCTCCCTATAGTTCCTAGCTCCCATATTGGTGCACAGAGGTTTCAACCATTTTCTTCTCGCCTGTTTGTATGCCGGACAGCCAAAGAGAAAGTGGGGAATAGATTCAATGGGAGAAGCACCTGCTATTTTTCTCCTTATTGATGTTCCACCCTGCTGTAAAGTCATTCAGTGGGGGTGTTCCAAACCTCAACTTCAGATATAATACTCTTTCTCTCGGTGATTCGATGAAGTCAAGGAAGGGTTCCAGTTTAAAGGTGGGCTTGTGATCTAGGAACTGCTCCGTCAGAGTGCCCTGCTTAAGATTTCTTGTGGTTTCTATGGTGAACCACTCCCAATAGGCCTTCTTGACTGCCTGTTTTGGTGGCGGGGTCTGGCTTTCCCATGCCTCTGCATGTCCGATGTCCCCCACAAGCTGTTTCAGTTTGGATAACCAATTTATCTAGTGGCCCGTGTCTAGTCGGACTAATTCGGTCAAAGCAGAAGCATAGTTAGACAATTCTGGGGACCTTTTCAGGGTGCCAGAATAGTAGGGGACGAAGCCTTGCAATTTCATTAATTGGATGTTTCCCATAATCATGGCGGAGCGGAACCAGTGGGCTCGATGGCGGGAGCGAGACCAGGTCTGTAGCTGAATGATAGGAGGGACGAGGCGGAGTGTGAAGAACAAAGGAGTGCAAGAGGGAGAAAGGGAGAAGACCGAGGAAATGGAAGAATGAAAAGGAAAGGGTAAAAAGTAGAAAACAGAAGTAAATGAAAGATGGGGATAGGAGATGCGAGCCAGAGAGGAAATAAAACAAGGCAACAGGAGATGGGGAAAGAAAAATAGGAGAAATAAGAGGTGATAAGTATTACAAAGTAGACTTGTAGATTTTGATGAATAAGTATTTATTTAAGTTACATGGAGCAACCCCTAGGCATGTCTGCATCTGCATCAACTGCCTTCATCCTCTGAGCAGCTTCCCCCCAACATTCTAAGATGACATGGTAACCAACACTAGGTTACATCCACAACATGGATGCTGGGATACAACAATAAGAAAGAGAATTCAATATATAGATGTGAAATAGATTGGAAGTATGATAATAGAGAGGAACGTTAAATTAATGGGAGGGATTGGGAGAGGGAGTATGAAGCTTAGCAATACGCAGAAACAAATAGAGTGATGGAGAAGTTGAAAAGAGAAGAGATTGAATGAAAAATGTGATCGTGGGAGACAGACTGCAACAGGGACTAATTGCCGAGACTGAAAGGGAGAAATGACTATCATTCCTTGCTGCCAGGCCATGCGACACTAGAGCAACACAGACTTACACCCAGCTCTTTAATGGGAGGTGTTTGGCCGGGCGGCGGGGAGGCTGCCAAATGATTGGTGGGCACCACATTTCCGCCTTCCAATGGAAGGACAGCAAGCAGGGCCTCGGCAGGGGGAGTCCTCCTCGTTGATAGTACAAGGTGCCCTGGAGCTTCACTTAGACCAGTGAATGAAGCCTGGTACATTACACGTCCGCCCTGTGTGAAGTATAGTTTGGATGGAACGCCAGCTAGCATAAAGCGCTAGGATAAAGCAGCCTCTAACTTATGAAAAGAATACCCCTGCTGCCATTGTGATTTATGTAGCACCCGACACCTGAGCGGGTAACAGTTTATGGGTGGAGCCGGCGTCTCCAAACACAGGCTCGTAAGAAAGGGGAATCCAGTACCCTTTTTTCTGGTGCTCTTCGCCGCCGTCGTCGTTAGATGAGAAAAATCGCACTAGCAGGCTGTTTTTAAATACTAATTACGACATTGCAAAACGCACTTACAGGCGACGTGCACCTTAAAAACATTGTGTCGATCAGTTTCGTAGTAATGATTCCAGCCATACAAGACGTGTTCTGTGGTGGGGAAGGGCAAAGTGCCGGCGCAGAGTGTGAGAGAAAGAAGGACGGACATGAAGGCCAGCAGAGTGACGCGGGCATTGAAGCGAGGCGTGCGTGGTAAGAGAGGGCCTTCACACACGCAATAAAAGAAGCCAAATGGCAGCTGTGCACGATGGCAGCTGTGAACATCACGCGCTCGCTTGTGCGCGTGATAGTAAGCTGGTTGCTGGGAAAGTAGCACTTTTCAAAGCAGCTACTAAATCTCTCGGCCAGACCAGCGCATGCGCTGGATCAGGCCAAGGCCTAAAAATGGGCCCTTTGACTACTGCTGAGGTAGTAATATAAAGCAGTTATCAGAGCGCAATGGGCCACTCAGGACACGTTCTGCACCAATGATAGCTACTCCCTCACCATGTGCAGCAGGTGTTGATCTGCCTTTATCCAGACACTATGCCCAACCTCCTGCATGCCCAACCTTGCTGTGCAGTGCCTTCTGCTGTGTGAAGCGGGAATTGGCCATTGGCTTCATGACTAGTCCTCTTCACCAAACCCCTGCTGCACTGCATCACAGACATGCATGCATTTTTAGCACTTCGTACCCGCTGCTGGTGCAGGCCCTGCACCATCCTCCACGCACTGGAAAGGATGTATGCAGCTTTCAGCAGTGCATAGCATGCTGTAGACGCAGGGCATATACAGAGTGTGAGTTTTTACCTATAGTAAAAATTTCACTTGGGACGTTATGTAGTAAACTGCTTAAAAAGGAGTTGGAAGGTGTGCAGATGGCATAGCTCGACCATGTGCTGCATGTGGCGATCCCTGCGTTTACCGCTCGTCGGCGCAGCATGTAAGAGCGTGGGAGGGGGGATGCTGGCAATTCAAGCGACAGCCGCCAGTAAGAGCGGGGTGGGGGTTTGCCAGCCATTCCTGCGGCAGCCACAGATAAGAGTGGGGGAAGCCGCCGCCCCCATGACGTGCCACCCCCCTTGCTATGCCACTGTGTAAAATATGTTTCTAGGTGAAATTCAGATTAACAACCATGATTAAACCTATGCCGAGACGAAGTCTTAATACAATGCCAAATATAACGTGGAAAGGCATGTGAAATTCTTTTTGATATTTACTGGGATTGATCGAGGAAATGTCCAAAATAATTTTTTTTTTGCATTATACACCAAGGCAAAACCACAGTCCAAGAACTGCACTGAAATTCTTATGAAGACTGGAAAGTTCTTATACTATTAGCTGAAAAGAGTGTTTTGACTGATGGATCACTTGAATTGTAGCCGGGGCAGCACCAGTGAGGTTAACTGTGTTAGCCACCAAAACAGCAACCCTGGCAACCATATCTGAAAAGTGAGCTTGTGACATGGGGCCAAAATAAGACTGACCTCGGTTGTTCCTTTCATGGGGCCTCAGACCCGTTCAACTAGAATGGCAGTTCAGAGGCTGGCACTTCTCCCGGTGATGGAAAGGGGAATTTGCACAATAATCAAATTAACAAGCTGCTAAATTTGCCTGAGAATAGGATTTCGGCTCTTTAACTGAATTGAACCAGATGTTTTCAACATTTGTGAATTAGATTTGTCCAACTTTTCTTGTAATAGAGCAGCAACAGCACCATTTCTTGGTTCGCCTAGGGGTATAGAGGCCTATTTTTGTTAACCTCTGACGGTGCAGCAGAAACACAAACAAACGTCAATGTCTGCACGTTCCCTAAGGCACAGGCAAACTCAGCAATATCTGGAACTGAAATTTGACCTGAACTGTAAGATTTTTCTCTCTCTTTGTTCTGTCGAGAGTTCAAGCCATGGTTACTCTGAAGTTCATCTTCGAAACTAGCTGCTACAATGTGGCACAAATATGGTGACACTCACATAGAGATGCTGCAACATGCACCTCCAGACAACAAATGACATCAGATTTCACGCCAAACATACAGAAAAGAGTGATGTGTGCAGAAGCCAGCTGGAATAGCATGGAAGCGAAGTCATGGCACCAGCATGTGCCAATACTCACAGTTTAGTATAGTAAATTACCCTACATGTGTCTCACAGGGATGTTTTGCAGGAATCCCAATCAGGCACACATGTTTTTTTATTTACTGCTAAAGCTCCCAAAAACTCAATAAAGGAAAATGAATTTAATGGATTAAAGTCGATCAATATCAACATCCGCAACAATTATCCTCCCCTCTGTCCAGCCCCTCCTCTTGGCGGGACCCCCGAGTTGTTCAAAACCTTTCCCTAGGGTAATTAAGGGTTTTCCTGTGGTTTGTTCCTTAGATTCGTTGTGGGACAAGTCTCAATCTTGAAACCATGTCACTCTTCGACTTTCTGGACACTTTGACTTTTCTGAAGTACGCCTGGAACAGAGACAGGAAGATTCCTGCTGCTTCCAGTCTCGCTGTTCTGCTAGTCTTCTTCGTCGTTTGTGCCTGTGCTTCTTCCAGGATCTTCACCAGACCTGTGGGCATCAAGGACATCCAAAGTAATCTCCTTTGGAGTGTGGAAGTCACTCCCCTGCATCTGCAAGCACCCCAATGAAGCTGACTGGTCTATTGCTCCTGATGTCCCACGGACTTCGCGAGGCTCAGCAACACAGGTGGTTGTTCAGCAACTCCCTTGAGGCCTGACCTCTCTTCAATTTTGAGGCCAGTATCCCTCTTCGGAACTGCTGGGACCAAACCCCTGTGCACTGCATTGACTTGCCGTTGCCAAGGATTGCTGGCTGTGCACTGCAGAGATCTTCAGGCTACAAGAAGATCCGGCCTCCAGCATCTCTTCCTGCCAAGTACAGCATCATCACTACATCCTCTGCACGGGGGGCCTTCCTTCTTGATGAGCTGCTCTTTTGCTTTTGGCCTGTGGGTCCTCCTGAGGGTCTTCTCTTGCTTCAGTGGGCTCCCCGGCTTGCTTGGGCCTGCTCTGACTCTCCTGTTTGTGGTTAGTCCCTTGGACCTTGCTGGTCCCAATGTTGCTCCTTCTACGTTCTGCACGCCAGTTGTGACTACCAAGTCATGTTGGCGCTCCCACCAGACACTGACCTCCCTAGTCATTGACATCCGACGTGGAACAGCTCATGCATGGCTCCTGGTCTTACTCAACATCGTCTTATCCTCAAAGCTGCAACGACAAGGTTACTGTCAACTTGTCTGAACCTCCCAACATCGGTGGGCATCGCACTTCCATGCCTTCTGGTCACTCCTGAGTGGCATAGACTCTGTTTGCAGATTCTCCACTTCCAGAATCCACCTTTGGATTCCACCGGACTTCTTTACCTTCTTCTCCAGAGGCACATTTCCCCAATTCTTCCATTGTCATCTATGGAGGTTTCCGATGTCTCTTCACCATTATGCACCTGGCTTTCCTTGTTGTAGGTAACCTGGACTGCGGGGCATCCACAGGTGATGTGTATCTCCAACCTTCCGTCCTCCAAGGGAATTCTTCTGGGTCTTCTGGGAAGGGTCTTTCTTCTGCAAAACTGCAACCGCGACTTCTCCATTGACTTACATCGGGCACGCGGCTGTGTTCCCACTCTGCACACAGCCTCCGTGGGGTTCCTGGTTACTTACCTTGGGTGGTTCCTTGTGTACCTGGGTCCTCTCGGTCTTCTGGTTCAAGTCCTATCATTCTTTGCAGTTTGCATTCCACTTTCTTAATATATGGTTTGGTTTCTCCCTCGAGACCACTGCATTTTGTACTACTTATATTATTGCAATTGAAGTATTGTTGTATATTTGTGTTACTATCTTCGGGTAGGAGATATACCAATATGCTATTGAGTGTTGTGTAATAAATAGAATTATTTTTATATAAACACTGCATGGTTCTTTTTTGTTTAATTTACACCTCATGATTAAACTGGTAAAACAAGCGCTTAACACTAATTCAAAATAAGCCTGAAGGCTGCTCCTAACATCTACCGCTTTGAGAGCTTTATATGGTTATCAAAGCCCACTAAAATCACCGTAAGGGCTGCCTGGGTTAATGCAATGTGCATCACTTAAATAAGTGTGCACCATATACCAAGTCAGCCTCCTACAATGACATTTCCACATATTATCATTTGTGCACTGCATACATTTGGCAGTAAAACTGTATGTCTGCCCAAATGTAATGGTCATTTCAGTTGAAGATGTGTTGCTTGTAGAGGCAGTGCACTACCACACCATGTATACCCTAATTTACCCCACTATACTGTATTCTGCACCACTCCACACTATGCCACTTCATTCCACGTCACTGCACCACTCCACTGTGCACCACTCCACTCTACACAAATTCACTCTACTCCTCTCTACTCTACACCACTCTACTCTATCATATGCTGATGCACTGCCCTCTACCCCATACTTCTCTGCTATGCACCACTGCACTCTACACCACTTCACTCTGTGCCACTCCACTCTATTTCACTGTACTCTGCAAAAGTGCACTCTATCCCACTCTAATGTACTCTGCGCTCTACATCACTCTACGCCACTGCACTCTACTGTGCACCACTCCACTCTACTCTGAAACAATCTACTCTATAGCACTGTGCTCAGAACCACTCCAATCTGCCGCAATACTCTTTGCACCACTCCACTGCACTCTTTAAAACTGAACTCTATGCCACTGCACTCTACGCCACTGAACTCTGCTCTGCACCACTCCACTCTACTGTGAAATGATCTACTCTGAGCTACTGCACTCAGCACCACTCCACTCTGCCACAATCCACTCAGCGCCACTGCACCACACTCTCTGCCATTGAACTCTATCTCATTGCACTCTACACCACTGAAGTCTGCTCTACACTACTCTACGCCACTACACCAATGCACTCTTATGCCACTACACTCTACATCAGTTCACTCTATGCCACTGCACTTTACCCTACTTCACTCTACTCTGCACCACTCCACTCAATGCCCTTCACTTTATACCACTTTACTCTGCGACACTGCAGTCTCCCCCACTGAATTCTCCACCACTCTTCACTGCACTCTACTCTGCACCACTCTACTCTACACCACTGTACTGCACTCTACGCCACTGCAGTGCACACCACTAAACTCTATGCCACTCTACTTTGCATTGCTCCTCTCTCCGCCACTGCACTTACCACCAGTCCACTTTAAGCCTCTCTTATCTATTCTGCACCACAGCACTCTACAACACTGCACTCTGTGCCACTGCTCTCAATGCCATTGGTCTCTACACCACTTTACACAAAACCAACTCACTCTATGTCTATGCACTAAACGCTAATCTACTTTGCACCACTGCACCGCACTCTCTGCCATTGAACTCTATCTCATTGCACTCTACGCCACTGAACTCTGCTCTACACTACTCTACGCCACTCTACACCAATGCACTTATGCCACTACACTCTACACCAGTTCACTCTATGCCACTGCACTTTACCCTGCACCACTTCACTTTACTCTGCACCACTCCACTCTTTGCCCTTCACTTTATACCACTTTACTCTGCGACACTGCAGTCTCCACCACTGAATTATCTGCCACTCTTCACTGCACTCTACTCTGCACCACGTCCACCAGTCCACTTTAAGCCTCTCTTATTTATTCTGCACCACAGCACTCTACAACACTGCACTCTGTGCCACTGCTCTAAATGCCATTGGTCTCTACACCACTTTACACAAAACCAACACACTCTATGCCTATGCACTCAACGCCAATTTACTCTGCACCACTGCACTGTATGCCACTATACTATACTCTGCAACAGTCTATTCTATGCCATTGCCCTCTATGTCACTCTGCTCTACACCATTTCACTCTACAACTCTCTTCTCTGCAACACTGCTCTCTCCACTACTGAAATCTACACCTCACTACTCTGCACCACTCTGCTCTGCACTCTAGGCCACTACACTCGCCACCACTATGATCTACTGTGTACCACTACATTCTATGATATGGCACTCTATGCCTCTGCACTCTACGTCTCTCTGCTCTACTCTGCACCACACAGAGTAGATTGTTTCGGCGTTAGAATGGAGTGGTTCAGGGTACAGTGGAGTGATGCAGAGAAAAGTGCAGATGTGCAGAGTAGGGGGCAAAGAGTGCAGTGCCACAGAGTAGAGAGGTGTAGAGTGCAGTGGCATGGAGTGCAGTGGTGTATAATAGATTAGAGTGGCATAGAGTGATGCACAGTGTAGTGGTATAGAGTGAATTGGCGTAGAGTGCAGTAGAGAGGCGTGGAGTTAAGTAGTGCCGAGTAGAGTGCAATGGCATAGAGTGCAGTGGTGTAGAGTGCGGCGGCATAGAGTGCAGCGGCATAGAGTGCAGTGTCATAGAGTAGAGTGGGGTAGGGTTGAGTGGCACAAAGTGGAGTGGCGCAGAATAGAATGATGCAGAGTAGAGGCTTGTTGAGAGCAGAGGCCTGTAGAGAGCATTGGTGTAGAGTACAGTGGTGTAGAGTAGAATAGAGTGGCATACAGTGCAGTGATGTAAAGTGCAATGGTGCAGAGTGGCATAGCGTTCAGTGGTGTGAAGTGCAGTGGTGCAGAGTAGTGTGCAGTTGAGTTTAGTGAGAGAGAGTGCATTCTTGAAGAGTAGAGTGTCAGAGTGGAGAGTAGACTAGCACAGAATAGAGTGGTACAGAGAGCAGTGGCGTAGAGTACAGTGCTGCAGAGTAGAATATAGTGGTATAGCATGCAGTGGCGTAGTGTGCAATGTCATAGAGTGCAGTGGTTTTGAGCAAAGTAGTGTTGAGTGCATTGGTGTAGAGTGCAGAGGTGTAGAGCAATGTAGAGGGCAGTGGCATAGAGTGGTGCAGAGTAGACTGCTGTAGAGAGCAGTGGCGCAGAGTGCAGAGGTGTAGAGTAGACTAGAGTGGCATAGAGTGCATTGACATAGAGACCAATGGTGTAGAGTGGTGTAATGTGCAGTGGTATGGAGTGCAGTGTCTAGTGCCATTGTGTTCAGTGGCGGAGAGTGCAGTCTTGCAGAAGAGAGTGTCAGACTGCAGTGTCGTAGAGTAGCGCACAGTAGAGTGCTGCAGAGTAGAGTGATGCAGAGAGCAGTAGCACTCTGTCAGTGCACTCTTCTATATTCTGCTATGCACCACTGCACTCTTTGGCACTGCACACTACACCACTCCAGTCTAGGCTGTTTCACTCTATGCCACTCACTCAATGCCACACTACTCTGAAACACTGCAGTGTATGCCACTACTCTATGCCTCTGCATTCTACCCTACACCACACCACACCACACCACTCCACTCTACGCCACTTCACTTTACAGTGAAACAAAACCACTGCACTCTATGCCACTGCTTCCTAGACCACCCTCTTTTCCTCTGCACCACTCTACTGTATGCCACTACATACTATGCCACTACCCTAGGCCACTGCGCTGTACTCTGCACCACTCCACTCAGTCCTGCACCACTCCACACCATTTCACTCTACTTTCAAACAATCTATCTATGCCACTGCACTCTGTACCACTCTACTCTATACCACTGCACTGTAAACTGCACCACTCCATGCCTTTCTACTCTACTCTGCACCACTCTACACTGCCTGCTCTACTACTCTAAGCCACTGCACTCTACATCAACTGCTCTGCACCCCACACTTCGCTACTATGCTCTACTCAGCAACACTCTAAGCCACTGCATGCTATGCGACTCTATGCTACTGTGCAGCACTGTACTCTATGCTACTGCATCACTCTACTCTGCAGCACTCTACTGTGCGCTACTCTACGACACTGCAGTCTGACACTCTCTTCTGCAAGACTGCACTCTCTGCCACTGAACACAATAGCACTAGACACTGCACTCCATGCCACTGCACATTACACCACTCTACACCATTGGTCTCTATGTCAATGCACTCTATGCCACTCTAGTCTACTCTACACCTCTGCACTCTGCGCCTCTGCACTCTGCGCCTCTGCACTCTGCGCCACTGCTCTCTACAGTAGTATACTCTGCACCACTCTATGCCACTGCCCTCTACGCTGCTCTACACCTCTGCACTCTACACCAATGCACTCAACACTACTTTGCTCAAAACCACCGCACTCTATGACGTTGCACACTACGCCACTGCATGCTATACCACTATATTCTACTCTGCAGCACTGTACTCTACGCCACTGCTCTCTGTACCACTCTATTCTGTGCTAGTCTACTCTACACTCTGACACTCTACTCTTCAAGAATGCACTCTCCGCCACTAAACTCAACTGCACACTACTCTACACCACTGCACTTCACACCACTGAATGCTATGCCACTCTGCACCATTGCGCTTTACATCACTGCACTGTATGCCACTCTATTCTACTCTACACCACTGTACTCTACACCAATGCTCTCTACAGGATTCTGCTCTCCACAAGCCTCTACTTTTCATCATTCTATTCTGCGACACTCCACTTTGTGCCACTCAACCATACCCCACTCTACTCTATGCCGCTGCACTCTATGCCGGCTGACTCTATGCCACTGCACTCTACACCACTGCACTCTACGCCATTGCAATCGACTCGGCACTGCTTAACTCCACGACACTCTACTGCACTCTACGCCAATTCACTCTATACCACTACACTGTGCATCACTCTATGCCACTCTAATCTATTCTATACCACTGCACTCCATGCCACTGCACTCTACACCTCTCTACTCTGTTGAACTGCACTCTTTGCCCCTCTACTCTGCACATCTGCACTTTACTCTGTATCACTCCACTGTACCCTGAACCACTCCATTCTAACTCTGAAACAATCTACTCTGCACCACACTACTCTACACCACTGCACTCTACGCCAATCTACTTTGAACCACTGCACTTTACGCCACTTCACTCTACACCACTCTACTCTTCTTTACAATACTCCACTCCATGACACTCTACTCCATTAAACTCTACTACACTCTAACACTCTGCTGCCTTCTATGCCACTGACTCTACAACACTTTGCTATTCCACTCAGCAACACTACTCCACTCTACGGCGCTCCATGCAAATCCCTCTAGGCAGTGGTTAATTTGTAAAAAAAAAAAAGAAGTGCAAGTGCTCTCGCCAGCTTCGACCAGTCTCCTGTCTCCTGTCAGCGCTGCTTAACACAGAACTAACAAAAATTATAAGTGGGGTGGGCATGTCGCTTAATGGCCTGAGCTGCCTACTTCGGAGCTGGGGAACCAGGTTCGATTCTCGGCATCGGCTCAACATCCTGTGATTCTGGGTGCTTCATTTAATCTCTTTGTGCCCACCAAAAATGAATGTGTCCTTAACTGGTGCTCAAGCGCAGGTGTTGATGATTAAGTGCTGGTGCTGAGCACCAGAAACCACAGGCTCAAATATCACTGCTTCTAGACCACTCGATGCTACTTTACTCCACTCTAACCTATGACACACTACTGCATTCTACTCCACTGATCCACTCCACTCTACTTATGCCACTCCACTCTGCAACACTCTACTCCACTCTTTGCCATTCCACTCTATGCCATTCCACTCTCCATCACTACTCCACTCTATGCCACTTTACTCTACGACAACCTATACTTCTTTACAACACCTTACTCTTGTCTATGCCAATCAACTCTGCTCTATACCACTCCTTGACACTCTTATGCCACTCCACTCTATGACACGCTACTTCACTCTGACACTTTACTCCACTCTATGCCACTCAACTCTACTCCAATATATGCCTTTCCACTCTATTACCTTCCACTCTACAACACTCTATGCCACTCTACAACACTCTACAACACTCCACACCACTTCATGACACTCCCCGCCACTCCAAGACACTCCACTCATCTCTACTCTACACCACTCTACGACCCTCCATGCCACTCATTAACACTCCATTCTACTCTATTTTATGACACTCCACTCTACCCCACCCTCCTTTACCCCACTAACTCATAGCCATGTTGACCATCAGCCACGCTGGTTAACAATATGCTGGGCAAAGCCCATAGTTCTTGCATAGGCGAGACCTATTGGCTTTGCCACTGTTTGCTATAGATTTCTGTCCAATTTTATATTTTAGCAAAGCATTTTTGTTATTTCAGAAATACGTGCATTTCTACAACTATTTACCTCTGTTGGATGGAAAACATTGCTTTGTAACCATTTCACATATTTTTGTATATGGATTGATTAGTATTTATAAAAGGTAACACATGGTGAGCAATTTATTTGTTCCTCTTCTGTAAGTGATAAAAACACAAAACGAATTTGCTCCCTTTTAGCATTGGAACATTTTATTTGCCAGGATGCGTTTTCAGTTAAGATCCTTTTAAGGCCATACAGGCAGCAGCAAATACGGTTTGTCGTTACCCAGCCGCAGATTTAATTATATTTGGCTTCATTCTGACTAGACTGGAGTCCGAGACTGCAAATTAGTGAGAGCTTTGAAAGATTTAAGGAAGGAATCTGGATTCACGTGAACTGTATTAATTCCATCAAACCATCCGCTGGGAGCACATCTCCGCCGTTCTAATGCAGCCCGGGTCTTTCATTTACGAGTTCCAAATGTAATTAATGGCGGCTGAAGCCGCGTGGCAGGATCCGCAGTCCTGCCCAGATGGACCAGTGACCTTCATCTCTTCACCTTGCACATCACTGGGGAAGACGGCGCGCTTTGCATATAATACCTCCTCCGCGCATAATGAAGTGACATTTAGGAGGGCCAAAATACGTTGAGTTAAAATGTAAGATCCAAAGATTCATCACCAGTAAGTCTCATTGCGAAAATCCTAGACAGACCGATGTTTTTAATGATGGGAGAAAGAGGCGTCCGCCAAATATCCCTAAGCAGCAGTGCTTAATTTCAGCAGGTGCTTTCTGGTGCTCAGCACCGGCACTTCATCCTCAGCATCGGTGCTTATAGCACCAGGTAAGGACACACTCATTTGTAAGGCACTTGATTTTCCACAAAATCACAGCATGTTGAGCCACGCCAAGACTCGAACCGGTTCCCCAGCTCCGAAATCGGCAACTTTAGCGATTAGGTCAAGCCCTCCCCAGAATAATAAGTGCCAGGGCTTTTTTGTCAGGAGGCAGTTTGCACCAGCACATTTCATCTGTTAGCGCTGCCTTCCGAAGAGAGCCCCAGCACTTTTTATTTGACAAATTAACCACTGCTAAGCAGGGACTTATTGTGCACAGCTTTTGAGATGCATGGGCACGTCCGTGATAAGATTAACTTGTCTTGCACTATATAACTCTGACCATCTCAGTGTTAGCACAAGACGCTGGCATACACTCTGTGCAAACTATCCAATAAGAATTTTCTTCGAGCTTGTTTGATTTGTGAGCCTGTCTGTGTGCAGGGTATTTTGGATTGAGAGATACTATACCTGAATGGGGTGGATTCCAGATCCAAGATGGCCCCTATGTTAACGAATAGAATTGGCTACATAATTTATCATTTTACTTCTAGAAGTATAGGTAAAGGCCCTTCCTTCTGAGGCAGTGATTGCTTTGCTTCTAGGGTACTTGCACCTAATGTCACAAATAATAGGAATCCATCACAAAACTTATAACATAATTGCAAGTGACTTAAATAAATTGTTGATAATTATTGCACCAGATAAAATCTGATGCCTGGACTTGCCGTATTTATTCATATTTAGCCATTGACCATGTTGAATAAGGTGATTTTTGTTGCTTTCCCCTCTAAAATTCATTGGTCCCAGTATTTTCTGGACCTTTTTCACTCGTTCAAGTTGGTAGGAGACTTTAATGTCTACAGTGAAGTCTCATCTAATGCAGATGTTTCTATGCTTCTGACGGATTTAGCATACCTAGGTTTAAAGCAGATCAACACTGGACCTACCCATTGAGAGGGGCACACTTTAGACCTCGTCCTGACTACCGCCTCGAACATATATTGCGAGGCTCCCCGCCCCCTTACTTGGACGGATCACTCCCTACTTCGCTTCCACATAAAAGATGGCAGAGCTTTCTCTACTCCCATGACACCCTCTCGCAGTGGAAGAAGACAATGGCATAACATCACGCCCGGACACTTCTAGAACACCCTTCCCATGAACACAGATTCAGCGTCTGAAAGCCTTGAAGAGGACCTGGCTAACTATAATGCCCTGGTCACTTCTACACTAGATCGACTAGCCCACTTAAAACTTCTCTCCACCAAATCAAACAGATTACAAGCAACATGGTTCTCTCCCAACCTAAGGGAAGACAAAAGCTACTGCAGAAAGCTAGAAAGACGCTGGCGGCTTTCACGCAACGCAACTGATAAAGAAGCCTAGAAGAATTGCCTGACCCTCTACCATAAAAATCTAAAGAAGGCCCACAAGACCCATTTCGAGTCCCAGCTGAATCAGGCAGGTAATTCCTCCAAGGAGCTCTACCGCATTCTCAACTCCTTCATAAACCCAAGGCATGCCACAATGAAGTAATATCTTCACAGTACCTCTGTGATAAATTGGCTCACCACTTTACCCAGAATATTGAGAGCATATATGCCAACATTACTAAAGATAAGGACCCCCAACAAACGAATATTGCACCTTACCCACCCTTACCATGCAAGTCCTTTGGATTGCTTTCCCCCTCTTACAATAGACACAGTGGAGTCCCTTATGAAAACAGTAAAATCTGGTTCACCTCAGGGTGTTCTACCCACTAAGGTATCTTCGCTACTTCATAAACAGTTGGCTCCCTTGATCTGCTCTGTCCTTAATTCCTCCTTGACCACAGGAATATTGCCTTCTGAATGGAAAGCTGCCCAAATAATTCCAATCAGGAAAAAACCCAATGCTCCTCCGGAAGATCTATCTAATTACCGTCCTATTTCCTTGCTACCCTACTTGAGTAAACTCCTGGAGAAACATGTGAACAAACATCTCTCAGACTTTATGGAAGCAATAGGAGGCTTTGATCCTTCCCAGTCTGGTTTCCATCCCAGATTCATTACGGAGACAGCATTAATTGCAGTCACTGATAACCTCCGATATTTCCTAGATAATGGACAGGCAGTACTGTTAGTGCTGCTGGATTTGTCAGCAGCGTTTGACACGATATCCCATCCCATTCTCCTATCTAGATTAAGAAATGTTGGTATTCAAAATCGAGCTTACCAGTGGCTGTCTAACTTTCTAAATAACTGCACTCAAACTGTTAAGCTGGGCACTTTCCAGTCACCCACATCAAAGCTGACTAAAGGCATACCCCAGGGCTTTTGCTTAAGTCCCACATTGTTTAATATTTATGTGGCCCCTCTTGCAGATCTTCTTAGGAACCTGGGTTTCATCCCTATTTCTTATGCGGATGAGACCCAGCTCCTAATGGCATTTGACAGAAACCCCGCTAATACTCAGTTGGCCTTCTCTGAATGTATGAATGCAATTTCGGAATGGATGAGAAACAACTTTCTCCAGTTAAATGCCAGTAAAACTGAAATTATGCTCTTTGGTGAGGCGCCCTTGCTATGCTCCCATATTGGTGGCCTAACAATCTAGGTCCCGCCCCTACTCCAAAAGCAATGGTGAAAAATCTAGGTGTGCATTTAGACCAGAAACTCTCTATGAAAGAGCAAGTTACAGCCACTGTGAGCTCTTGTTTTTATATAGTAGGTCTCCTGAAGAAGGCTTTTCCTTTCCTTCCTTTGACAGTTAGGAAAACCTTATTACAGCCTCTTGTAGTATGTCGCCTTGACTGCTGCAATGCCCTCCTAATCTCAGCCACTGAAGCATCACTTAATAGACTCCAGGTGGTTCAAAACACCGCCACCCGATTGGTCTCCAACTCTCCAGCCAGAACAGCTTCCTTCCCCCTACTCCAGGGACTACACTGGTTGCCTGTTCAGAAGAAGATTTGTTTTAAAATATGCTGTATAGTGCATAAGGCACTTCACAGCAATGCTTCCAGCTATATCCGTGATAGACTTATACGGTATCAGCCCTCTAGAACACTGATCCGGATTGCTCCTTGTGGTTCCTCAGCTAAAGAAATTACGTACATGGGGGAAGGCCTTCTACCACTTGGCCCCCTCATACTGGAATCAACTTCCTCTTCATCTTCGTGAATGCACTAACTATTTGCAATTCAGTTGATGTCTCAAAAAATAACTTTTCCAGACTCCCTTGTTGACTTAGTAACTTCCCTTCAGTCTACCTATGCTAACCCAATAGCACCACCCTTGGGTGAGTCGTGGGTGCAGAATACGCCTCCTCTCTTGTAACCCTGGAGCAAACATGTTTTTGCGCAGGTGTCGTTCAAAGACAAGGGAACCTGCTATCAAGGCTGTACTTTTGTTCCAGATCGTTGATTGATTATCACGCAGTCCTGGACTGGCCTTTTATTCCATCTGGCATTGCCCCAGTGGGCTGGAGCAGTTGGAGGCCGGTTTTGAAAGACATTGGCAGCCTCTGGGGCCCTCAGTCCCTTCTCCCAGCTCCCCCGGGTTCATTGCGACAGACACATGGGGCTTCGAGAGTGAGAGAAAGAGGGCAGTGAAGGGAGGGAGCTGGAGGGAGGAAGAGAGAAGAGAAAGAGGAGATACAGAGAGAGTGGATGGAAAGAGATAAGGTGAGGCCAGGAAGGGGGTGTGCTGGGTTAAGCCTATTTGCCAGGGCTGCTTCTGGTTCATATGTCTGGCTCTGTTCTTACAGTTGTGAACAGATGAGCACCTGTGTGGTGAAAGACTGTGTTGAGTGCTGTTTTCAGCATATTTGAAGAGTCCTTGAAACGATGATCTTTAAAGGTGTTTCTTTGTTAGTGTCTTCGGGGTGTGCTCTGAGCCGTGTTTCAGGGCAGTTCCAGGGAGCTCATCCGTAGAGGACTAAGACCAGGGCTTAGTTACCATTGGGGCAGTAAGTGCGATGGCACCAGCCCCCAGGGCCTTCCGAAATCCATTGCTACCCCATCAGCAGTCAAAGGGGTCATTTCCCTGTTTGCACCAGGGCCCATAGCATCCATGGTACACTACTGTAAAGTACAGTACTGTGATGTGGATTTCTGAAGCTTTGGCGCTATTATAACTGTCCCAGAAAAAGTTTGTGCTAAAAATCGGTGATGGCTAATGTAAGTGGCGGCTCCTCCACTAAGGCGGTGAAGCGTCGCCCCACTGCTTTTTTGCAGTGAAACGAAGGAAAAATAAAATGATAATAACTTGTGTTATCATTTTATTTTCTCCTACTTTGCATGGATGGTGGGGAAAGGTGAGGAGTGGTAGGCATCACCCTCTTAAATGTGCAATGACTAGTTGGCCGCCTCTCTGGCCACCCAAAACAGTATTGCGCACTTCGCATGTTCTCCATGGAGGCTGCATTAAAGCCTATGTGGAGAGCATGCCCAGGCCTCCAGTCAGCGTCTGAGAGCTGTGCTGTGATTGGCTGACTGGGAGACTGTTGTACTTCCTGCTGAGGCCGAGAGAGGGAGGACTACAAGGGAGAGAGGCAGCAAATAAGTGGCAAGAAGATACATTTTTATTTTTTATTTTATTTTTTTATACCCGCTTCCCATGTCCTCTGCCCCTCCCGCCCCTGCCCCCATCCCTCCGATCCGTGCTGGCCGTTTTAATATCTGGCCCTCTAGTATGTGGCTCAGCACTACACAGAGTGATATAAAGATACATGGATCCTATTCACACTTGTACTGTTCTTTTCAAGCCGCACAGTTCGTGCGTTTGCTGAGCCCGACATTTACAAAGGATTATTTCCCGCCTCAGGCCAAGGAAAATTGTGTCAGCCAAGCTCTTTCAAGGCCTCCAAGTACAATAAAAGATAATGCCTCTAAATTCGTAGCCGAGGGCGCGCTCTCCCTGCTATTATGAGACGCCACACACACAAAGGCGCGCGCTTTATGGCCCACTGGTGTGCGCTGACTCGGAAGGATCAGCCTACGTCACCACCAAAAGGCCGCTCATTGCTTCCCTCAGTAGACACTTTTCTTGAACAAACTCATAATAGTTCTTGCTAACGCTCTGGAAACGCTTTGAAGGGAGCTCTTACATTGCATTAAACGCCAGCAGGTATTCATCCATGTATTTTATGCTTTAAGTGCGTTTTTTCCTCGAAGACTGCCAGAGGAGCAGGGTTGTTGGAAAGGAATGACACAGCATTCCACATGCATTCCTGCTGAAGGATATTTTCAGTTGTCTAATGTTGTTCATTTGTAGGGGTTTGCGACATTCGCGTAGTTTGCGTTTGTGTAATTATGCACGATTTCAGAAAAATTATGGTCAATTATGCAAAATACAAACCCGGCATTTGGCGCTGTGTTTTGGTGCAAAATGAATGCTTGCATCCAGTTTGGATGTGAGGACGCATTTTGCACATCAAACAGTGTGCAAAAAATAGAAGCACGACTAACAGTAGCTGTTCTGGGTCTACTCAATCTTATTTCTGTTTGCTTGTCCATACATTTCTGCCTCGAACGGCCAGTAATTACGCGATTTGACGTTATAGCATAATTTCTGGATTTTGCATAACTAGTGTAATGCAAAATTATGAGAGATTATGATGACACAAAGGAAATTAAACCCAGTCCTATTTGGATTTTTTTTTTAGGCTTATACAAGTCAGTGTTCATACAGTGGCTGTTGGCACGGATCGGGGTGGCGGTGTGGGATGGAGGGGGACAAGTGGGTGTAAAAAAAGGGGGAAAAATTTGTTTTACCTCCTTGCTGCTGCCTCGCCGCATCTCTTCTCTGTAGTCCTTTGGTCTGGCCAATCACAATGCCGCAATGTAGCATGATCAAAGGTCTGAGCGCGGTGGTTTGGCGCTCAGACAGGCAGTGGGAGCCTTGGCATGTTCTCCACCCAGGCTGCAATACAGCTACGATGGAGAACATGAAAAAAGTGCATGAATGCTTGGCCGACCTGAGATGGCAGGCCATACATTCATGCACACTCACAGTGTGCCCACCACTCCTCCCTCTGCTCTGAAAGTAGAGTAGCTTGCCCCGCCAAATAGCCACAGCAAGACAAAATAAAATGATAATAATATCAAGTTATTATAATTTTATTTTTCCTTCATTTTACTGCCGCAACGTAGTAAGGCGACGCTCCTCCGCCTTAGCGGAAGAGCCGTCACTGTGTTCATCAGGACCCATGAAAATGTTTAGACGGTAACAGCACAGAAATACCATACGTTTTGGTATCACCATGCTCACAATAACACTCTGGACCATGATGCTCAAGGTTCTATTGTATAACAGAATACATTAAGAAGGAACCCCTACCTGCATCCAACACAGCCAAAATATGCCTTTAATTGGCTATAATTACACCCAACAGCGCTCACAACCACCAACTGATTCAGTTGGCCCCTGTAGTTTCAGCCACCAAACACTAAGAACATTCACTCACACCTCGTATAATTTGCCACATTGACCTAACTAAGTAACCTTTCCATTCACTCTGCTGATGGCAGATGTTTACAGTTCGAATCAGACTCTGGTCTGTGATGGAAATATCAGAGGCGTTCACACACTACTAAAGGCAATAACTGGTCTTTAAAGGACATCTGCGTGGCATATTGTGTGTATATTTATATTTATTGGGCTGGAGCGCAGAGAATGACACATGCCATTTCCCACTTTCCTTAATGCTCCAAATAAGGGAAACAGACTACAGTAAAGTAACAGGTAAAACAAGATTGATGGCACTGAAACAGTGATCCACATCTCTATTGGTAATATCCCATTTACATACATTTACAGACAATTTATACATTTTGCAATTGTCCCATTCCCTTAGTTTTGTGTCTTGACCATGCTGAAGGGAAGGCATGGGCTTGTCCTCTCCTCTTGCTGCCTTATAGGTGTTCGGAGAGCAGGGTAATTCAAGCTGCTAGGTTTTTAGGTTTCGCACCTGCGAACCGATCGCTTCGCGATCGTCGCAGCGAAACCTATTGCAATCGCTTCTGCTTTCAAGGAGTCAAGGGAGACAGGAGACAAGTGATGTGAACGCGCGCGTGAACGGATCAGGTCACGCGCGCTTCCTGTCTCCCATGGCTCCTTGGAAGCAGATATGCATGCACGCACGCACACACACACACACAGACCCCCCCCGCCGCCGCGCATACACACACATAGAGAACACCCCCCAACACCCACCTAACTCCCCCCGCCGCCGTGCATACACACACGCATACCCGTTTCTGTCCTGTGAGCTCCTAGCCACCCCAAGGTCTCCAGAGCCACCTGTACCATATTCACATCCTCTACAAAAGCCTGTAATTCTTTCTGGGGTTCTTACTTGTCCTTCTCGGTACCGAAGATGGATGCAAGATACTCCGCCATCTTCTGTTGCTGCTCCGCACCACCGCCGCCGAAAACGCAACGACTTCCGGCCTCTGGTAGCCGTCACATAAGCTCGGCCTAGCTCCATTCGTGCAACGTCACGATGCGCGTCTCCGTCTACCCGGAAGTAGCTTGCCGTACTGGTGCGCATGCGCAGTAAGAAGAGGCCGCGGAAAGAAGGAAGGGATCGGCTAACGGTGAGTGGGTCATGAAAGAAGAGGTTCTGTCCATCCAGGCGTAGTCCGTTCTGCTACACGTCTCTCGCTTTCCGATAACGTCCGGTCTTTGGCTGTAGACAGACCTGTCCATCTATTTCTGACACCCTAAAACTGACCCAGACTCAATCCTAACTCTCTCGCCCCCGCGGGAGTGGCTGTTTACCGTCTCAAAACTCTCACGGCTTCCCAGAGGACTCCTCTAGGGGCGTCTTACTAGTACTGCATCACTCCTTGTCTTTTCCCGCCCTCTCTCCCTTTCCATGGCGTGACAGGCATTCTCACACGGAAGCTGCAAGCTATCTGCGTTGTTCACCTCCTTACACAAGACACCCATCTCCTTAGCGCTCACAGATCAACAAACCAAACCACCCCTCCTCTCACCACAGCGCTTCACATATTCCTAAAAATGCCTGCCCCCAAGCCACAGCATAGCCCACCTCCTCTGCTATTCCACCCACACTACGAGCTCCACCCTCCGCAAATGCATCGCAAGCCATTCACCACCCCCCGAATATAACTGGCACTGACAGCCCATCTCTCACACATTATACCAGCCTCCTTCTGCACAGTGCGCATACTTCAACAATGCATCTCCCTCAAGCCACAGCCTCTCTTCGCACCTACCGAGCCCTCCCACTTTCATTCCACGCCACTGTCTTTTCCAGCCTCTTTACCCTCTAACCGTGCCTCTTATAGTGCAAGACCCGCGGTATTACTCGCCCACCTCGCATGCACTCGTCGGCCTAACAGCTGTGAGCCCGTGCCTGAGGTGCATCATCAGAGCTGTGTGAATAATAACTGCGTCAGCCCCGTGCGTGAGGTGCATAGTCAGAGCTGTGTGAATAATAACAGCTGTGAGCCAGTGCCTAAGGTGCATCATCAGAGCTGTGTGAATAATAACAGCTGTGAGCCCGTGCCTGAGGTGCATCATCAGAGCTGTGTGAATAATAACTGCGTCAGCCCCGTGCGTGAGGTGCATCATCAGAGCTGTGTGAATAATAACAGGTGTGAGCCCCGTGCCTGAGGTGCATCATCAGAGCTGTGTGAATAATAACTGTGTCAGCCCTGTGCCTAAGGTGCATCATCAGAGCTGTGTGAATAATAACAGCTGTGAGCCCCGTGCTGAGGTGCATCATCAGATCTGTGTGAATAATAACTGCGTCAGCCCCGTGCCTGAGGTGCATCATAAGAGCTGTGTGAATAATAACAGCTGTGAGCCCCGTGCTGACGTGCATCATCAGAGCTGTGTGAATAATAACTGCGTCAGCCCAGTGCTGAGGTGCATCATCAGAGTGTGTGAATAATAACTGCGTCAGCCCCATGCTCAGGTGCATCTTCAGAGCTGTGTGAATAATAACAGCTGTGAGCCCGTGTCTAAGGTGCATCATCAGAGCTGTGTGAATAATAACTGCGTCAGCCCCGTGCGTGAGTTGCATCATCAGAGCTGTGTGAATAATAACAGCTGTAAGCAACAGCATACTCTTGCACACACTCTCACTGCTCACCAATTCAAAGTTTGCTAAAAAATGTATGCAACGCATTGTCATACACGATGCCAATAACTCAAACTTTAATGCTGCGAAACCTATTGCATTGTAAATGCTTGTTTCATATTGTGTTTTGAGCACTGTATGCAGTAGGAGAAGGATATGTTGTTGTCTGAGGTGTACACTGGTTAACATTTTCCAAGATTGTGGTGGGATTGTAGAGGGTGAGGAGGATGCTCCTATGAGTCAGAGATTTTATCTGGCAATGTTACATTCAAGCGTAGAGGTGGGTATGAGAGGAATTGTCGGACTAGCACAGGGTCTCCCTTATTTGAATATCATGTTAGAAAAAGTATGCAGTTCTGTAGGCCCTACCTGACTAATGTCTGGTCAGTAGACTGTTTCAGGTCGACAGGTGGATCCTTTTCAGGATGCAGAGACCGCTACCCTTCGAGGTGGCATGCGTCACCATGGGATTGTGTTCCTCGTTGGGTGGGTGCTGGGAATCCCAATGGGCCCCACAGGGGGCACTTTGCCAGAGACTTTTTTATCTTTATGTCTGGTGTTGGTCAGACAAAAGATATGTGCCTTTCTCTGTGATGGTAGGAGGACCATTGGAAGATTGGGATGGAGATGGAAAATTACCTATGGACAGCTGAAGTAGCTTTTATTTCCAATGATTGTCCATGTTAAAGTTAAAAACAACATAATGAACTCATGGGATAGCTATGGTCATAGCTATGGTCATGGAGTGCTATATATGGTCAGTGTAAATAATTGGTGTTATTGGTTAAGAGGTGTGGAAAGCTCCACTCAGGCAACAACCACAGTCTTTGTTGGGGTGAACCACAAAAGTTACTCAATTAACCTCTACTTAACCTTCTGGTACCTTGTCACAAAAGCAGCCAGGCTTGACTTAAGAGGCAATGTGTGAAGTATGTATGCATCACACAAATAGTAATACATTAAAAACACAACACAAGAAAAATCTCAAACCAATTTAGAAACAAAAGTATATTTTAATAAATAAAATGATACTAGAAGGACAAAAATCTAATCAGTAAAAACAGAGATATCCAATTTTAAAGTTTCAAGTGAAAATAGCACCTAAAAGCACAAAGGGCCATCTGATTCCCCTTGTCCACTGTTTGAAAGTCACACGTTTAGGCCTACCACTATGGAGCACAGGCCAGATACAGGGACCAGGTTAGCCCTGCTGAAAAGTTACTTTCTCAAGTCTGACATGAAGAGTTCCGTTCGCTTTGGAGGGGGCCACGATGAGGAGGCTTTCGACACGACGAGCAGGTTGAGCACCGTGGATGTATCCTCAAACATCCAGTTATCGCTTTTCATTGGCAGTAGCGGTCTGTTATTGTATTTTTGCCATAGCGCAAAGTGCAGGTCTGGCGTTGCCGGTCATTGTGGATGGCCGTTTTTGGTGTAAAGGGCAGGGCTCACAAGACCTTCACATTGGCGGTCATTGTAGGCGGCAGAGTAACAGCGCGTACTGGCCTGTTTATGGTCGCGAGGAGGGCAAACTTCAGGATTTTCACCATTTCTTTTTGGAGAAGCTTTCACTGATGCCAGCCAAGGGCCCAGAGCCTGGGGGTCATCTCCTTGACTCACTCCAGCAGAGGCTAGCAGCAGGGCTCAGGCTGGTCAGCTGCAAGGAGGCCTGAAGCTCACACAGTATTCAGCCAACTGACTCTTAGAGTAACTATATACAGCCTGGGATAAGGGCAAGCAGATTCACACTTCCTTCTTCAAACTGCAAGGCAATCCCTCAAGCAGCAGTTCAGTCCTTCAGGGAGCAGGGACGCCCATCTGAATCTTCCACAGGTCCAGAAGAGTTGTAATTCGGGGTTTGAGTATGCAAACCTATATCCCCAGTGCCAGCTTGTGGGTATGGAATGCCCCCTTTATCTCCTCTCCTTCTTTCCTGAGGTTGGCTCAAACTTTCTAGGGTGACAATAGCAAGAGCAGGCCTGGTGTCAGGTCACTGTAACAACCGCGTTGTAATGGCATGCAGTGTATCGCATGCGAACTAAACAATGTCTCCCCATTAGCACTAGTTGACAGTGTTAAATGCTCAGAGTCCTAAAGCCAACTAAAAGGAGTTCAGCAAAAATTAGGAAGTGAAAGCAAAAAGTTTGGACGAACACCACACCAAGGTTGTCAGTTCTAATATTCTGCATGTTTCTTGCCTGTTGTGTCCTTGAGGGGCCGATGGCAATTCTTCAGGACCTTTTTAATCCTAATCTACTGAATTGAGATTAGAAAGATTTTGATGGGTGTACCTCTAAAAAGCAAAAAAAGATTTTGCCGGATTTACTTGGTATGTTGTGAAAAACCCTTATTTGAGAGTTACATTTCCTCAAGACTGTGTCCACAAACAGAAAATTAATGGACAAACAACATATAAATAAAAGGCATTTAGTACTAGTATATTCGCCTTAGTTTGTGAATCCGCAATTTACTTCAACACACACAGCATGCAAAAATGTGTGTCTGAGTAGTTCCAGCAAGCGGCACACAGTGATTGTTGTGTCTCCTATTGTTTCATGTGTTAGGAAATAAATCCATAGTGCTTAATGGGGGTAGGTATGAATGTAGCTGATTCGGCCTTCTTCAAAATGCATGGTTGTGGGACTTTTCATTTAGCTATCTTGGAAGTCAAAAATGAGAAAAGAGTAGAGTTAGTCACAGAGTACAGAGGTGTTGGTACTTCTGTAATCCTAATGGCCCACCATCCACTTACTTGCTTATTTTGGAGTCTGCACGTTTCGCCTATTTGTTTTCATGACCACAAGAGTGGATACCAGATAGCGCGGGTTGATCGACCACTAGGTAGAGGTGGCGGCCTCGCGATTATCTACAAAGAGAACTATGTCTGCCGCTGTTTAGCGGACGACATTGAGGACTGCGAAAACCTCTCTTTCTCTATTGAGTTCTCCCCAAATTCCAGTTTTTCCGGCATCCTCATTTATCGCCCCCCGGGTTCCACCGGACAATTCAATACTTCTCTTATGTCAGTGGCTTCACAGCTGGTTGTCTCCCCCTCCAATTTCACCATTCTGGGAGATTTTAATTTTCATTTTGACAACTTGCTAGATCCCACGGCTTCAGAGATACAATCAAACCTGGCCGCCATCCAATTAGAGCAACGAGTTCCTTCGGCCACACACGAAAAGGGGCATCTTCTGGATCCTATTTTCAGTAATAGCAACCAGCTCAAAGTAGGCCTTATTAACAAGCTCCCATGGACCGATCACTTCCTGATAGCATTTACCTGGACTACAAGTAAACCACCCCCTTCCCTGTTTACATCCAGGAAAACTCGAAACTGGTCAAAACTTCCTCTTGACAACTGGACGAAGATTCTCAGTCACACCAGACCCTCCCTCTCTCACAACCCTACATCCAATAACATCATATACGAAGACTGGCTAACAACCTCTTTGGACTTAAGTCTCCCATCATATCCATCTAGATCAAAAAGATATAGCAAATCAGCCCCATGGTATTCAGAAGATCTTAGAAACCAGAAACGCCTATGCAAGAGACAAGAGAGGAAGTGGCGCATATTCTACAATCAAGCCGAAAAAACTATTTACAGGGAAATGATTAGGGAGTACAAAATGTCCATAAAAAATGCGCAAGCAGCCTACTACACCCATAAAATAACAGTGGCAAAATCAAAACCGAAACTCTTGCACACACTCTCACTGCTCACCAATTCAAAGTTTGCTAAAAAATGTATGCAACGCATTGTCATACACGATGCCAATAACTCAAACTTTAATGCTGCGAAACCTATTGCATTGTAAATGCTTGTTTCATATTGTGTTTTGAGCACTGTATGCAGTAGGAGAAGGATATGTTGTTGTCTGAGGTGTACACTGGTTAACATTTTCCAAGATTGTGGTGGGATTGTAGAGGGTGAGGAGGATGCTCCTATGAGTCAGAGATTTTATCTGGCAATGTTACATTCAAGCGTAGAGGTGGGTATGAGAGGAATTGTCGGACTAGCACAGGGTCTCCCTTATTTGAATATCATGTTAGAAAAAGTATGCAGTTCTGTAGGCCCTACCTGACTAATGTCTGGTCAGTAGACTGTTTCAGGTCGACAGGTGGATCCTTTTCAGGATGCAGAGACCGCTACCCTTCGAGGTGGCATGCGTCACCATGGGATTGTGTTCCTCGTTGGGTGGGTGCTGGGAATCCCAATGGGCCCCACAGGGGGCACTTTGCCAGAGACTTTTTTATCTTTATGTCTGGTGTTGGTCAGACAAAAGATATGTGCCTTTCTCTGTGATGGTAGGAGGACCATTGGAAGATTGGGATGGAGATGGAAAATTACCTATGGACAGCTGAAGTAGCTTTTATTTCCAATGATTGTCCATGTTAAAGTTAAAAACAACATAATGAACTCATGGGATAGCTATGGTCATAGCTATGGTCATGGAGTGCTATATATGGTCAGTGTAAATAATTGGTGTTATTGGTTAAGAGGTGTGGAAAGCTCCACTCAGGCAACAACCACAGTCTTTGTTGGGGTGAACCACAAAAGTTACTCAATTAACCTCTACTTAACCTTCTGGTACCTTGTCACAAAAGCAGCCAGGCTTGACTTAAGAGGCAATGTGTGAAGTATGTATGCATCACACAAATAGTAATACATTAAAAACACAACACAAGAAAAATCTCAAACCAATTTAGAAACAAAAGTATATTTTAATAAATAAAATGATACTAGAAGGACAAAAATCTAATCAGTAAAAACAGAGATATCCAATTTTAAAGTTTCAAGTGAAAATAGCACCTAAAAGCACAAAGGGCCATCTGATTCCCCTTGTCCACTGTTTGAAAGTCACACGTTTAGGCCTACCACTATGGAGCACAGGCCAGATACAGGGACCAGGTTAGCCCTGCTGAAAAGTTACTTTCTCAAGTCTGACATGAAGAGTTCCGTTCGCTTTGGAGGGGGCCACGATGAGGAGGCTTTCGACACGACGAGCAGGTTGAGCACCGTGGATGTATCCTCAAACATCCAGTTATCGCTTTTCATTGGCAGTAGCGGTCTGTTATTGTATTTTTGCCATAGCGCAAAGTGCAGGTCTGGCGTTGCCGGTCATTGTGGATGGCCGTTTTTGGTGTAAAGGGCAGGGCTCACAAGACCTTCACATTGGCGGTCATTGTAGGCGGCAGAGTAACAGCGCGTACTGGCCTGTTTATGGTCGCGAGGAGGGCAAACTTCAGGATTTTCACCATTTCTTTTTGGAGAAGCTTTCACTGATGCCAGCCAAGGGCCCAGAGCCTGGGGGTCATCTCCTTGACTCACTCCAGCAGAGGCTAGCAGCAGGGCTCAGGCTGGTCAGCTGCAAGGAGGCCTGAAGCTCACACAGTATTCAGCCAACTGACTCTTAGAGTAACTATATACAGCCTGGGATAAGGGCAAGCAGATTCACACTTCCTTCTTCAAACTGCAAGGCAATCCCTCAAGCAGCAGTTCAGTCCTTCAGGGAGCAGGGACGCCCATCTGAATCTTCCACAGGTCCAGAAGAGTTGTAATTCGGGGTTTGAGTATGCAAACCTATATCCCCAGTGCCAGCTTGTGGGTATGGAATGCCCCCTTTATCTCCTCTCCTTCTTTCCTGAGGTTGGCTCAAACTTTCTAGGGTGACAATAGCAAGAGCAGGCCTGGTGTCAGGTCACTGTAACAACCGCGTTGTAATGGCATGCAGTGTATCGCATGCGAACTAAACAATGTCTCCCCATTAGCACTAGTTGACAGTGTTAAATGCTCAGAGTCCTAAAGCCAACTAAAAGGAGTTCAGCAAAAATTAGGAAGTGAAAGCAAAAAGTTTGGACGAACACCACACCAAGGTTGTCAGTTCTAATATTCTGCATGTTTCTTGCCTGTTGTGTCCTTGAGGGGCCGATGGCAATTCTTCAGGACCTTTTTAATCCTAATCTACTGAATTGAGATTAGAAAGATTTTGATGGGTGTACCTCTAAAAAACAAAAAAAGATTTTGCCGGATTTACTTGGTATGTTGTGAAAAACCCTTATTTGAGAGTTACATTTCCTCAAGACTGTGTCCACAAACAGAAAATTAATGGACAAACAACATATAAATAAAAGGCATTTAGTACTAGTATATTCGCCTTAGTTTGTGAATCCGCAATTTACTTCAACACACACAGCATGCAAAAATGTGTGTCTGAGTAGTTCCAGCAAGCGGCACACAGTGATTGTTGTGTCTCCTATTGTTTCATGTGTTAGGAAATAAATCCATAGTGCTTAATGGGGGTAGGTATGAATGTAGCTGATTCGGCCTTCTTCAAAATGCATGGTTGTGGGACTTTTCATTTAGCTATCTTGGAAGTCAAAAATGAGAAAAGAGTAGAGTTAGTCACAGAGTACAGAGGTGTTGGTACTTCTGTAATCCTAATGGCCCACCATCCACTTACTTGCTTATTTTGGAGTCTGCACGTTTCGCCTATTTGTTTTCATGACCACAAGAGTGGATACCAGATAGCGCGGGTTGATCGACCACTAGGTAGAGGTGGCGGCCTCGCGATTATCTACAAAGAGAACTATGTCTGCCGCTGTTTAGCGGACGACATTGAGGACTGCGAAAACCTCTCTTTCTCTATTGAGTTCTCCCCAAATTCCAGTTTTTCCGGCATCCTCATTTATCGCCCCCCGGGTTCCACCGGACAATTCAATACTTCTCTTATGTCAGTGGCTTCACAGCTGGTTGTCTCCCCCTCCAATTTCACCATTCTGGGAGATTTTAATTTTCATTTTGACAACTTGCTAGATCCCACGGCTTCAGAGATACAATCAAACCTGGCCGCCATCCAATTAGAGCAACGAGTTCCTTCGGCCACACACGAAAAGGGGCATCTTCTGGATCCTATTTTCAGTAATAGCAACCAGCTCAAAGTAGGCCTTATTAACAAGCTCCCATGGACCGATCACTTCCTGATAGCATTTACCTGGACTACAAGTAAACCACCCCCTTCCCTGTTTACATCCAGGAAAACTCGAAACTGGTCAAAACTTCCTCTTGACAACTGGACGAAGATTCTCAGTCACACCAGACCCTCCCTCTCTCACAACCCTACATCCAATAACATCATATACGAAGACTGGCTAACAACCTCTTTGGACTTAAGTCTCCCATCATATCCATCTAGATCAAAAAGATATAGCAAATCAGCCCCATGGTATTCAGAAGATCTTAGAAACCAGAAACGCCTATGCAAGAGACAAGAGAGGAAGTGGCGCATATTCTACAATCAAGCCGAAAAAACTATTTACAGGGAAATGATTAGGGAGTACAAAATGTCCATAAAAAATGCGCAAGCAGCCTACTACACCCATAAAATAACAGTGGCAAAATCAAAACCGAAAGAAATATACCACATAGTAAACTTTCTGACAAAACCACCCCCGCCTGCCTCAGATAATAACAATTCATTGTCCAAATGCAATGACTTGGTTGAATTCTTTTTCCAAAAAGTAAATAAAATATACTCTTCTTTCATTAACTCACCTACCGATCCACCCCCTCAATGCCTGTACTCTGCCCTGGACAGGGACATTGGGCTGAAATCGTTTCCCTTGATAACAATGGAAACTTTAAAGAAACTAGCCCTACAAATAAAAACCAGTTCTCCTTGTGATCCGGCCCCTCCAGGCCCACTGGGTCTAGCCAGTGACATTATCTTCCCCACCCTGCTAGAACTGCTGAACTCTTCTATACTGAGTAAGACAGTACCCGTAACCTGGAAGCATGCAATGGTGCGGGCCCTCCTAAAGAAACCCTCCCTGGACCCAGCTAATGCGGGTAACTGCCGTCCAATCTCTTTGCTCCCATGGGAGTCAAAAATCCTGGAGAAGCACGTCAATACCATTCTGACGACATTTCTCGAGGACAACCACCTCCTTGATGCTTCCCAGACGGGTTTCCGCCCCAAACATGGGACAGAGACTGCCCTACTAGCTGTAACCGAGGAGGCAAGACGGATCTTGGATCGAGGGGAATCAGTGGCAGTGATCCTCCTCGATCTAAGCGCCGCATTTGACACGGTACACCACAAGATCTTGCTGAACCGTCTTGCCGACCTGGGAGTATCCGGAGATGCCCTGTCGTGGCTGGAATCCTTCCTGTCAGACAGAACCTTCCAGGTCTTCGACGGCACATCTGTATCCTCCAGTAGGCCACTGGGCTGTGGAGTGCCGCAGGGTTCTTCCCTAAGCCCTACGCTCTTCAATGTGTACATGAGGCCGCTGGCTGGGATTGTTCGTCCGCATGGTGTTAATATCATCTCCTATGCGGACGACACCCAGCTGGTGGTCTCCCTTGCACAGAAGAGCGGTCTCCAGACTCCTCCTGACCTGGCGGCCTGCCTGGAGGACGTAAAAAGGTGGATGTTGAGCTCATGCTTGAAGCTCAACGATGATAAAACGGAGCTTATGCTCCTTGGCCCAGCAACTCCTTCCACTCTGGAGCTAATATGGCCCTCAAGTATGGGCACTCCCCCTCTCCCCAAAGACAATATCAAAAGCCTGGGAGTATGGCTCGACAAATCGCTGAGCCTAAATACTCAGGCCACTAAGGTGTCAGCCACTTGTATTGGCCTTCTCAGGGTAATCAAAAAAATCCTTCCCCTCCTTCCATTCGAGGCCAGACAAATTGTCATACAGGGCCTGATCCAATCACGGCTGGATTTCAACAATGCCCTTTATCTTGGAGCCCCGGACTATACTCTACAAAAACTTCAGCGCACTCAAAACTGTGCTGCCCGGGCGCTCCTGGGAATCCCTCGGAGGACCTCGATAAAATCCGGCCTAAAAACTCTACACTGGCTGCCTGTCAGGGACAGAGTAAAATTCAAGGCTCTCTGCATCGCCCACCAGACTTTCTGGAGAACGGGCCCAGAAATCAACTCTTCCCTGATCTCCCCATACCAACCCAATAAAACTCTACGCTCCTCAACTGCTATACTTGCCAAAATCCCTCGAATATTTAGAACTAGAGCAGGAGGACGCTCGTTCTCATACAACGTTGCCAAACTGTGGAACACCCTCCCTCTGCAGATGCGAAACAATACAAATCTCACCAGTTTCAGGAAACAGCTTAAAACCCTCCTGTTTAACAACTAGTAACCTCAGTGGTCAGGTTTGTCTGGTTTAGCTCCAGCGCCTGGATGCCTCAGGGCAACTGCAGCGCTTTATAAATCTAATTTTCATTTCATTTCATTTCATTTCATTGTGGGTGACTAGTGTGGAGTCGGCATAAGAATGCTGTTGAAAAATATAGAAATGGTTCTACTACTTATTTCTGTCCCACTGCCATTGTACTGTTTCCTTCTGTTTAAGGCGATAGCTTACCATGATGGTCAGCACTGTTGATAAATATTTTTTGTTATTAAAAAATCCCTTTTGTAGCAAATTTCTGATTAGTAGATGTCTCCCTTCCAATCTGTCTTTTGCAGGAAGTATTTGAGCTGCTTACTTTACTGAAGACAGAGAGATACGCATGCTTCAGTTAGTTCTGTTGTTCCACTTTTGTGCTCTATCCGTATGACTATTTTGGTTCCACCGTTTAGCTTTGCTGGAAGACTCACTAGAATTGTAAATCTTTACAGAAATTACCCTCCTCCTCAAAGTGGCTTCCCACTTTGTAATCGTGACATTTAAGTTCAAAACTCAAATGTTTTTGTTGAAATTGCCACTGGCAATAACGGGAGCATACAATTAAAACCAACTAACCAAATAAAATATTTCATTCTTTGACACAGACATCACATTTGACTTCTCATATAATAGTGTCTGAAATTTTAGCATGAATGTTATCATTTTTGGCTGACTTGATAGTAATTTTTGGTCAGCTGTGCATAGATTCCATTTGCAAAAAGTGATCCCAAAATTCACATGGAATCAGATTTTACAACATGACCCTATGTTCTAAGGGGTGGATCCACGAAAGAAGGACTTGCGAGGGATGAAAGAACAACTTGCCTAATTAATATTCATTGGGCAGGTCACAATTTCTGTGCCACTGTGGATTGGCTACAAAAACGGATGGCTGGTGACCTGCAAGGGACAGCATACCTCATTTTCTGTCTTTGCATTACAAAACACAGTATATTTTTTTTAAGCAGCTCGTGTTCCTTAAATGAGCCAATGCTGCTTCATGCTTTGAAAAAAAAAGTTTGTAATTTTGAAAGTCATAACAGTGAGCACATAGTGGCCTCCTAGACCACTGTCTCTTTGCCCTATGACTGCTGCCCCATTTCCCAAAGGAGGCGGGGACCAGAAAGAACCCATTTACCTTTGAGAATCAGTAATCACTGAAACTGGGGAGTATGTGACTGCTCAATTGGTTGCAATCAAAAATTGCTGCCCCAAAGCAATTAACATAGGTTACTGACTCGTGAATTGGAAGGAACTCCCCTTTCACATTCCTTCCAAGTTGTGATTCGTTAATGTTATACAGAACCTATTTTTTGAGTCCAAAAATCATTTCCAACTCAAAAAGGGTTTTGTACATTCGAAATTGCCCTTTTCTAGTCGCAAATTTGTAAAACGCAGGATTTATAATCGCAAAGGGGTAGTGCACCTGGCCCTCAGTTTGATAAACTTCTGTGTGCTCTGCAAATCCAATATTGCTCCTTGTGGCGGTAAGCCCATGAGGACGCGCATTTACTGTTCCACTTTTGCTCTCTAGCAGCACTGAGATTAAGTGCACCAAAGGCCCCACTCATTGTGTGATCATTTACAGGTCTGACCACTAGGCACTGCCAAGAGGTCACTGTGATTGGCGTTGCATATATGTCGTTTCCTGGGATTTGTTTTTGTTTTGACTTTACTGAAAGTTCAAGAGCAAAAAAAAACAGAAGTTAGATACATTGTGATAGGACTGTCGGACGAGGGCAACTGATTATAAGGGGGCCCCCCAAGTTGGAAAGTTGATCTGCACACTGCCTCCAGCTTGCAAAAGGAACTGGTGCTGGGAGCGCGGTGCGCTTATAATGAGCCCCCATTGGCCCCTTCTGGCATGCAGCGGGGTCCTCCCATTGGAGAAGGTTCAAAACATCACCTGGTCATCCCATCAACAAAGCAGCTCATTCATGATACATGTCATGGCTTGGCAGAAAGGAGCGAATATCGGCATCTAACGACTATGAGGGCTGTATGTCCAAATCAATCTGGATGCCCCAGAATTGGATTCAGCTTCCCCATATTTTTAGACGCTTGTGTGCGCATCCCCTGGCCAAGTAAATTGGAATACAATGACCCAATCCCTTCCTCAAAGTGTTCTGACCAATTTTAGTGCAATATTTTAGTCATTTGTGGCCTACTAAACATGCTGATGGCTTCATTGTATAGTACAGTGGGTTCACTCTCAGAGACCATGGGTATGCACGCTTTTGTATTCTGGTCATGTCTACAATTAAATCAGGAAATGCTTTCGTAAACTAGTCATTTTAAGAATGTGTGGTTGCCGGAGAGGGGATCATAGAAGTGAAACCATCTCTGTGCATCTGTGTGCCAACACCACGGATTGTGTATGGCGAGAAGAGTCCACACATTGTCTAATATTTGACAAAAACGTACACAAACCTATTTAATGAAACACGTTCAGTACACAGGCTTGTAAATGTATTAGGCTAAGACAACATGTATGCCATGTCCAGTGTTAAGCGCGCATCATCACTACAATGTAAAAACGAAGACAACTCACCCTATGCATGGAGTTAAGAATTATTTGTTACAAAGCACTATTTTGCTAAATACTGTGCGATTCTCTGAAGGGAGTGAGAGAAGCTCATATTGTTGGATGCTTCAGGTCGATGAGTGGATCATGGCATCAATTATTTTGAGACCTAACAACAACGCACTGGTTAAGTCACCCAGAAAAGCAAAGGTTTAGAAAACTGGTTATAGCATGGGCATTATTTAATACTCATAAAATGTCCGTTTATTTTCAGCTGTTTAGTTACTTTGTGAATGGACCGTGTTTTCCATATTTCAACTGAGGTGGATATTTTAGCACTTGCCAGGCACTTTGTTTTCCATGGTGGTGCTTGCTTGTCTGTCCAGTAGATCTATCTATAGTATTCATATACTCAGAAACACAAATCTTAAGGAGGATTAGAAGAATCTGGATGTAAATGGTGTGCAAGATCCGCTCAGTACCTAACAAAGCACGGTGGTGGGCTCCACAAGGCAAACCTCTCACTTTGTATCAGAGGGAGAGATATACATTTCCTCTTATGATGTTCAGCTGGTATTAGCTTATATCCTTGTTCATTGTAGTGTTTGCAGGTTTACCAAACCAGTGATAAATGTAGGATTTGGTTTGCTCTCGCAGAGCGTGGTGGGAAGAGTAACATTTTCAGTTACATTTTCTCAAGTCCATTGCCACGCCCCAAAAATATAGCTGAACTAGTAGCCCAAACCAAATTTGTTTTAATTTGTATTTATCACAGTTGGGCTGATTCACAAACGCAAAGTAGATCTGCATCCACAGATGTATGTCTATGTGTGGCTAAAAGATAACTTCTTTTTGGATTCCACAAACATTCCAAAAGTGCGCGTGGAATGCTGATGATCCCAGTACTTCTAGAACACCTTATGGCTATTACCCTGGACTCCAATCCCCCTTGTAAGGAGTGCTCCAGAGTAGTTAGTACAAACACACACTTTGGGGCCCATTAGGATGTCGGGCGGATTGCCCCCGCCAGCCTGGTGGGGGCAATCCGCCCGACATCCTTCACTGAATTCCCCCCCGCCATATTAGTATGGCAGGGGAACACGGCGGAAGAAAACACCGCCCGCCACTTTTCCGCCCCGGTCGCCTTGCGGCCGGGGCGGAAAATGTTGAATATGGTGGCGGTGTCTATGAGACACCGCCAGCCATATTACAATGGCAAGAGTGCAATGCCTTTCCGTGGCGGCAATGCCGCCACGGAGGGGGCCCCCAGAGTGAAGGTGAGTGGGGGAGTGCTGTAATGTATTGTCAGCATTGTGGCGGGCGGTGCAGAGAGCACCGCCCACCACAATGCTGAGAATACAGGATGTGCCCGCCGCTGTGGCGGGCACATCCTAATGGCACCCCCGGGACCCCCGCCCTTCAGGCGGGCGGTCCCGTTTTCCGATAGGGTGGTGGGCGGGCAAAGCCCGCCCGCCATCCTAATGGACACCTTTGTCTTTTTTACTCAGCAGAGAAGACATTTTTCGTAGAGAAAGCTCTTCCACCACACCCTCGCCTATATGGGAATCATCAGTTTTCCTTTCCACCCTGCAAGAAGAGTTAAACCTCACCATATCCAGGGTGCCCAGGGGTCAGACTGCAATTTGGAAACACCCAACTTTCCAAGGCAGACCACACGGTGAACTACTCCTCGAGTGGAATTACGAGTGTAGATTTCTCTGCACTCATAGCAGATACATCTGCACTCATAAATTCTCCATTCCCCCATGTGGGAGTCTCCATCATGGAGAAATGTGCACATGGGGAATAGGAGACTTCTTTTAAAAGAGACATGACATTTTGAGAACTGCATCTGGACACCAGTACCTGACTTAGCTTTTTGGTTGTAGTTTTAGAAATAGCTTTTTGCATGTATAATTTTAACATCATTTGAACATTACACTCAGGCAAAGGCATACATTTCCGCCCTCCTTTTCTGATTTTTTGGCGAATAGTGCCCAAAATGTATGAATACAAATCTGATTCCTAGGCCATTTGTTAATGTTGAATTTGCTCCAACAGTAATTTGTTACTAACTGTTCCTTTATTTTTCTTATCTTGCAGGTATGTTATGTCTATGATGTCTCCCCGTTGGCTATTAGTATTTTCTTTGTGGCTGTTGTCAAGAGAGACGGTAGGACATGATGTGATATCTTTTTGATTGCTCTCCTTGCCTTATTTCATTTTTCACACTAGTTAATGTCAACTGCTGGTATAATGTTTTTTCACCTTAGTTATTGTCTCCTGATGGTATAATAATTTCCTACTTGGTACAAAATGTGATGCCTTTTTTTCTCTTTAAAGCCAATCCTGTGTACCAGCTTAATTGTAGTTTGATATTAATAAACACCTTATTCATTTCCATATTGTTTTGCAATGCTTTCTGAAGCTATTCATCAATAAAGGTTTTGTTTTATTTCTGTTATTAGGTTTGTTTCTAAAGAGGTAAAGTGTTTAGGGAGCCTTATATGACAAGTGTTTTATGTCACATGTCTATGAATGCTGATATTGTTTCAGAGAAAAAAGGTATATGGATTTTATTTGAAGGTAAGATTAGTAATGTTAACCTATTTATTTAAAATATCTTTGGCAAAACATTAGCAATTTGCTGAATGACTGCACTCATGACATGTAAATTGGGTGATGTGGATGAATTGCAACCAAGATATGGATCCTTTAATAGATAGAACTTTTAAGTTCATGTACACAACAAAGAAGAATTCAAAGGTTTCCAAAAGAGTGGTTGTCAAGATATTTGTTGAATTCCTACAGGATATTTAAATCTTATGTTCCTGAATTCTTTTTGCTTTCGTTGAAGCACATTTCTCAATAAACAATTATTTTTTTAAAGTAAAAATTAAACAGCTAAACGTTTATAGTAGGAGATTGGAGTAACTTGAATTTCGGACTTTGTAGAGTTCATGTCTATTATGGTTTAATTCCTTGTAGAAGTGGGAGAGATAGACATAGGGGCATATTATCAAGGAACAGCGTTATAATTATCGCCGCTTTAGCGGCAGAAAACTGCAGCTAAAGCGGCGATAATGGGCTTAATAATATGCCCTTGTGAATTCCCATAGAAGCCCATGTTCTGGTGTGAACATGGGCTTCTATGGGAATTCTGGACGGCATATTATCAAGCCAATTATCGCCGCTTTAGCAGCAATTTTCTGCCGCTAAAGCGGCGATAATTATAACGCCATGCTTGATAAAATGCCCCATAGATTTCTTTCTTATCCATTGAAAGATGCCCAGTTTGCCTCCGAGTTTGAAAATGTCCCAATATAATTGCTTAGTTTAAATAATACTGCAGACGCTGATGAATTTCCATTCAAATTTTGCTGCAATGTTCATAAACTATTATTCCCAAATTATAAAATTTGTAGAAAGGCTGTAATGAAGCTAAGGACATATTTGTGGAGGCAGTGTTGTATCTCACCCTAAAGACCGGTCGGTGTCCTACGCTGTTCAAAAATTATAGGTCAATGTCTCTCATTAATTTAGATTGCAGGATGTTGGAAAGCTTTTAGCTCTAAGATATGAACCTGTTTTAGATGGGTTAATTGCCCTAAGCAATCAGGATTTAGAAAATGCAAAGACTATTGTGAGATAATACAAAGCCATTTTAGAACTTCAATAAAGGTTCCAATTCAAAATCACATTGGGCTGCTATTGTACTTGATGCAGTGAAGGATTTTGATCAATTGTGTTATATGTTTTTGTTCGAATCTCTAAAAAGATCTGGGATTAGTCTAGATTGTTAAATATAATATTATTATACGACCCACCTAAGATTCCATTTTTATCAATGGTACACTTTTTCCTTATTTCTCTTTCAACAGAGATGCCAGGCATGGTTTCACTTTATCTCCTCTTCTGTCTGTTCTGTCTTTGAACTCATTTTGTATAGAATTTGTGAAGATCGAGATAGTAAAGATATTTAATTTAGAGATAAGGAATCAAAGTTTTCTGCTTGCAAACATTATTCTTCTGTATATTATACAGTGAACACTATGCCAGTATCAAGTTAAATTTGTGTTCCAATGTTTAAGGTAGAAAATGAATGTAGATAATTGGAAATCATCCCTTTAAACAAAAATATTTTAGGCATATATTCATTCTCCTGCTTTACTCTGGTCAGTAATAGTTAAAGGGTTATATATTTGAAGTGTGATTTTCATATGCATTTGAATAACTCATAATATTTAATCTACAAAAATGAAAAGACTATTAATTAAGTTAAAATCAACTTCACTGTGTATTTATCCTGGTGTGTTCGATATGATGTAATTAGCATGATAATTGTTCTTTTGTCATATTTACATTATCAATGTTACCAATCAAGGTACCTATCATGTTTCTGTGGACTCAACTAAGAGAAAGATTGTTGCTATCCACCTAAAAAAGTTATAAGCAGAAAGAGGATATATGTTTCCTTATTTTTATTTGTATTGCTCTGATCTTTGTTTGAGACGATTCAGAAACTACCCCTGTGGGCTAAGTTGTAGGAACCATTTGTTTTTTTATTTTATTTTGCTTTTCTGTGTTTTACTCGGAAATGTAACTCATATTATGGTCTTCTAGTTAATAATACATGTAATAAGAGGAACAGGCCAGTTCCAACTGTATCTGTTAGCACCATTGTTAACAAAAAATATTAAGTAAAGTGATGCATTTTTTAGTTTAGTGGTTTGATTTACCAGAAACCTTAAAATAAAAAAAGATATTATTGGGAAAAATGGAAGCTCAAAGGCATGAAATGGGTGCCTTTAATAGTCTTTCTCAATGTTCCTTTGCTCAGTTACAGGTTAGATGTGGTGTCTTCAATTTATTTTAGAGTTAACAAATTAAATTCATATTGGCAATTAAAACAATTGGAAAATGATCAGAGGTTAAACAAACATTGGATGGATTGGACATTAGGATTTTCTATCGGTTTAATCTACACGCTGGGGAAACCCATATTTATGGCATTTTATGTTCTTCATCTATACATGCAGTTACAAACAAATATTGTAGAGAAATAGGAAAGACATTTGGATATAATATAACCCATTCATATTTGAGATAAAAGCTGAGCATATTTAGAGTGCGTTATTCATTACCCACTGTAAATTGGAACAAGGTAAATTGGTCCATCTGTGCATAACGCTGGTCTTGATACTTCCTTAAGCGTATTGTTCCTCTTATGATTTTTAATTGCCCCTTCGTTCAAAATTTTTGGCAAACATTGTGGAAGAAGACTGATGATGTCATTGGCCTAGATGTTTCTATGCTGTGTCAAAATCTTTTTGTAGGTGGTGCGGTTAAAAATTGGCCTATTATTTAAATGAAAGGTAAACTGTTGATACCTACACATTGGAATAACATTAGTAATTTATCTCATTACACTTGATGGAACTGTATAGTATCCTAATAGTGTTGGAGTAAGTTCTTATTCCTTGAAGTTAATTATTGAGAGTGATAGGTTATGATCTCCCTTTATCAAGCACCTTTCTAGATTAATACATATTCTTTTATTGAAGAAGGTCAACTCAAGCTATCTTGAGTATTCTTTTAATACATTCTGTTGTCATAGGAATTGTTTTAATATTCACGATTATGGATTTGATGTGATGTGTATTTTTCTAATTTGTTAATATGTATGTTTAATAAAGCTATTTAAAGGACTGGACTTTTCATTTGGGGTTGGCACAAGACAGATTTGCATAGGAATGGTCATTGTGTATAATGGCAGCTTTCAATGCTTTTAAAGTTTAGCTGACTGGGGATATAGTTGCTATGACTACAGGGACCTTGCAGTTTCCTTCTGGCGATTCAGTTAGGCAGACGTATTGGGAGTTTGTGACCATTTCCGTGCTTACCCTTAGCACCATTGCAGATGGACCTCTTAAAAGCATCAGCGAGCTCTGTTGAACACCACAACACAACAAGATTTTATTCATTTATCCACTTGATCATTTTGAATACATTAGACAAATTGGACTATGCACATGCCTGTTTTAAAGGTGAACTTATGTTTATATGAGAATTCTCTTAGAAATATGAAAGATTCTTGGTACAAATATGTTTACACTTTGTTATAAGGGTGTTGGAAGAAATGGCTTTCCATTTGCTTTGCCATTTCAAAAACATGGGTGAGGATGTGCCTTGTTGATTTGATTATGCCCTCTTCATGTATTGAGGAGCTAGATAGTGTAAGGCTGATGTGTAGATGATTTATTCACTTGAACTGAAATTAAACTTTGCTCCCCCCCCCACGCCCTCCAACATAAGTTCAGTGAAGTCGGTGCCTGTGAGGACATATTTTCCTTTCTCCTGTCAAGGTTGCAGGGACATCATGAGTTGTATAAATAACAAAATGAAGCATACGTTAGTCTGAATATCAATTATTTTAAGTGGGGTTATTGATAGAACGTCAGAGTGTGGCTAGGAATGTGTCGACTAGGCATATAGTCAAATGGGACAGAATAATTGCAATGTAAATATTAAAATTATCTACAAAGTTCAAAGATTGGTTGATGAAACACTTATTCTCCACCTTGTTGCATCAGATGACAAAGGCGAATGAAAACAGGTCCCATGAAACGGAACTGAAGTGACAGAGAATGGGAGCCCCTGGGTGATTAGATGTTGAAATTGCATCAAGGTGAAAATAAAATGTTACCTTTCCGTAAAACAATGTAAAATCCCCTTCCAAAAAGGTAATAGTTTGTCTGTGCTATCCCCAAATGTGCAAAGTGTATGCATTACCACTGAAATGAAAGTCCATTCATTGCTCTTTCCTACTTCCCAAAAAGAATACAAAATTTGTGTTTTCACAAATACTTCAATTATGTAACCAGCATGGCAGCTTTGGCACTAGGTTTAAGTGGACCCACTAGGTAAACAGGTACCTGCCTAAATATTGTCCGTATTAATTAGCTTATTAAGTATGATTTTAGTCTGGTGCCACATTTTGATGGTTGGTTAATGGCAATACGTTGTTTATTTTGCCAATAATTCCTGGATTGAAAATAAAAGCAACTACATTTTAGATGGGAACGTCACAAACATTGCCTATTGATTCGCCAAAAATAGATTAGCACTTCTTTTTTTATTTTAAAAGAACTCTTTTTTATTACGTTTTACTTATTGTACAATAAATGCAGTATTCAAATCAGTCGTCCAGTGTACACATCAAGCAGAGTATATAGCAGTATAAACTGGAGAATGTCAGGCATTTTGTGTGGAGACATCTTGTATTGGAGAAATCTTGATCCCCAATACGTCAAGTACAGGGGTGTCAGATCCCCCTTCTCCTCCCATGCCAACCGCTGCAGATTCAATAGCCTAGATAGGTACACCAATCACCCCATACTTTCTCCCATTTCTGCAGGCAATCCCAACTCTGACAGACAACCTTTTCTGCCTTTGGCACCAATCTATGTTAGAATCCTAATCCATAATGTGGGTGAAGGGGTGCCACTATACCCCATGCTTACGCTATGTTACATTTAGGCAACCCCACGCCCACCACCATATCTAGTCTGGTTTCTAGGCCACAACATCTCGGCTGTGATGTCTAGCAGGAGCCATTTTGCATCTAGGGGAACTACCCGTGTGTAGCCGGGCCATTGTTTGCATCACTCCTCCCCAGTAGCGGTGGATGATGGGCTGTCCTCCCATTGTGTTTAGAAAAAGGTACCCGCCTGTCTGCATTCCTTCAAGCACAGCATAGAGTCACCCTTTCCCATCCTGTGTAAGAGCACTCTAGAACAGTATGATCTATGCAGGATCCGCAGTCGCACCACCCTTGGGCTTTGCAATGCCTCCTCCCAGTCGTCATCGTCCAGTTTCCCGGTGTCCCTTTCCCTGGTGTCTCACTAAGATTTCAAAGAGGTCTGGGGAGGTATTTATTATTTTTTCTATATATCAGAGAAATGGCTTTGTCTGTCAGTGGGTCCAGGAGGAGATGGTCCTTTAATGGCGCCACCTAGGGTAGTTGCTCCCCATCCACAATGTGTCACCTTAGGAGGTGCCCGATCTGTATATGTCTAAGTTGCTCAGTTGGTGCCATTGTATGTTCCTGTTAAAGGACCTCACATGTCACCAGCAGATGTACCCTCCACTGGTTGCCCAGGTGCTCTATGCAAATCAAAGCTCATCGTGAGAAACATCCCAGGCATCCCAACTCCTTCAGAAGGTCGCTATCCCAGAGAGGGGTGTAGTCTGTCAGTTTGCCACCCTAACCTAGATACTTTGAGGCCTCTCGCCACACCCTCACCACTGTCTGAGTATGAGTTTTCAGGTGGCACTCCCGACGATGTCTATAGAAAATCTCTGGGTAGCTTCTTGGTCCCATTGCCTCCCTGTCAACCTGGTAGGCTGGTTCGGTCTGCAAACACCTAGTCATTCCGAGCGACTAGTTGTGCAGCCCAATAGTATTTGCGTCTGTCGGGGACTTCCAAACCTAGCGGCAGCTCCTCTGCTAAGGCAGAGGAGCGTCACCCCACTGCTTTTCAGCAGTGTAAGGAAAAATAAAATGATAATAACTTTCAATTATTATCATTTTATTTTTCCCTCTTGCGGGCATGGCAGCTTTTCAGGCAGGGTGGGGCTGCTCTGCTGATAGAGCAGGGGAGGGGAGGAGTGTTTTTCACTCCCTAAGTGTGCATGAATGTTTGGCCAACAATCTCGGGCCGGCCAACCATTCATGCACACTTAGCATGTTCTCCGCCCAGGCTGCATTACAGCCTCGGCGTAGAACATGCCCAGGCTCCCTGTCCTCATCTGAGCGCCAAACCACAGTGGTCAGACCAATCACAATGCTGCATTGCACCATTGTGATTAGATCAGGGGGAGCTTCAGTCTGGGTGCTTTCTGTTCTGTGTTCCGGCTGGAGGAGAAACGTGATGAAGAGCAGCGGCAAGGGCGGACACAGCGAGGAGGTAAGTTTAATTTAATTTTTTATTTACCCCTTGTTCCGGTCCTCTCTGCCCCCTCCCACCTCCCCGCCAACACTGATCCGTGCCAGGCACCACTAGACAACCCCCCACCATAGACACCCCTCTGCAGTGTGAAGAGCAGTCCGGGTGCTACCCCATCCCAAAGAAGCAGTCTTACCTCATGGTCAACTTTTTTTTAAATTAAAGATTCTGGGGGATCCAGTAAGGTGTAATTGGAAAACATATAGGGGTAGGATTATTTTGTAGAGGGAAGCTCTGCCCATCATAGAGAGTGGGATAGTTCTCCAGTGCCCGACATCTCGGCAAAGCCTGTCCAATTGTGGATAAAGCTTCCTGCACAAGAATTTCCCAGGATCCCGGGTACCATAGATACCAAGGTATCGAAATCCTTCCAGCACCAGCGGCTCTGTACAATGCGGGGGAAGTCTCAGGACATCTCCTGCCAAGATAATCACTTCTGGACAGGCGTTTTTAATAACAAAAGTTGCTGCAGCAGTCTTTACTGGGACTTCACAATTTGTACCCTAAATTAATTATTTTTAGATTTTTGTGTTGATCATTCTCCGTCAACGTTAGTTATTACTATCACTAGTCACAAGGTATCGATGTTGGTGATGCTGGTTGCTTTCATGAACTACAATGCCATGCTAGCTCCAGTGAGCTCCAGGCCCTTTCAGCCTGATCAATTCCTTTCTGAAGATCCAGTGGCTTGATATGGAGGATACTATAATACTGCAAATCTGGGTCCCCTAATGAAAAGCCAGGGCTCCCTATAGCAATCTGGTGTTGTGTGATAGATTGTGACTGGCGGATTTGGGCATAGTGTTATGCTATATACCACTGCTGGAAGTTTAATTTTCCTTGGATGTATTTATTGGTGATGCAAGGGGTCGCAAAGGTGGTTCAGAAATTAACGGTAAGCCAAGATTGTTTTCAGGGCTGAGCAATTAAGACTGAACATCAATATTGTTTAACCTGCTACCAAGCATAGATTTAAAAGTGCAAACATCACCAGGGAGCCAGTGGATGTTCTCAGGATCTAGGGGATTAGTTTACAAAAGCATTTGTTCCTGCTAACAGTCTAGATTCACATTTCTGAAGGACCTAGAGATGGGAGATTTGTGTTTTTTTACATTGCCGTAAAGAAGGACCTAGCATTGGTCGTTGATGGCAGATCTGACTACTAATTACATTTCTTCGGTGATGAAAGGGAGTGGGAAAGGAAAGAAGATAAATGTTAAAGTGGGAGGTCATGATCACTTATCGGATCAGGGCAACTAGAGTGTTAGACCTGACTTTATCTGCGGGTTTACCCCCAGACCTTTTGATTTTTGGTCTCCTGTCTTTGAACTTGTTTTGTTGTTTTTAGGACTCTGGGCACTTTACCACTGCTAATCAGTGCTATAGTGCATAACTTGTGTTCAAGGATTAGTGTTTCCATGATTGGCTTATTTGATTTACTACTAAGTCCCTAGTACAATGCACTGTGTGTGCCCAGGGCCTGTGTTTTGAGTGCTGCTAATGGACCTGAAGCACTGATTGTGCCACCCAGAGAGGCAGCCTTTCAAATGTGTCTCAGACATGCCACTGCAGTGTCTGCATGCAGTTCTTACTGCCATGTTGACCTGGCAAGTACCACTTGCCAGGCCCAAACCTTCCCTTTTCTTACATGTAAGGAACCCCTCAGGTAGGCCTAAGGTACCCCTATGGGCAGGGCTCAGTGTATGTGAAAGGTAGGACATGTACTAGTGTGTTTTACAGGTTCTGATAGTGAAAGACTGTGTATTGCCTTTTTCACTATTGCAAGGCTATCTGTCCTGTATCCTGAAATGGGAGTTGCTTTGTAACATCTTAGAAGCATAACTTTCCATTGGCACAAGATAGAGAAATGGAGTTTAGGCTTCCTGAACTCAGGATTTTAAAATACATATTTTAGTAAAGATGATTTTGATATTGTGTGTGTAAGTATACCACTTTTAGAAAGCGGATAGGTTCTTGTCTAACCATCAATGTGCCTCTGCTTTTTGTGTATTCTCTGTCTGGGTTTTAGACTGACGGGGGCTCGTTTGTGCATTCACACTAGACAGACAACAGGAGTCGTTGAGTTGTGTCCTGCCTTTCCTGGGTGACTCATAACCAGGCTGAATAGACCTGGCTGCATTTGGAGTAGTGGGAGGAGTTGTTGCTTGAACCTGAATGGACTGTGTCTGTCTTCCACAATTGTGTCTCCACCCTCTGGAGTGAGCCTGGCCTAAATCAGGCAGAACTGGATTATGCATGCCAGTGGAATTTTGTTTGTGCCAACTTCAAAGGGAAATGTGATACAAATATTGGGATCCTGATCCCAGAACTTTAGATTGCTGCTGGACTAAGGAACCTGCCAGGAAGAAGAGCTGGAAGAGCTTTGAGGAGAGACTACCACATTGCTGTGTGCTTTGCTGGGGTTGCTTGCAGTTGCTGCTTCTATCTTGGGCAGAGAAGGGACTGGGATGTTCTTTCTGCATTCTGAGTATCTCCAAGTGCGTGATGTAGAGCTTGCCTCCTGTTGGAAGTCTCAGGGAAATCAAAGACTTCATTATTTCCTGGGTACAGGCTTCTGGAACTGGATGTGAGAAAAGATAGGGTTTGGATAAAGCACAGGAAGAAATGGCGCTCTAGCAGGTACGATTATGAGTTAGATTTGTATTTGCTAAGATACAACGGTGCAAAAAGGTCAGGGGAACAAACCCAACAGAAAACGACCCCTGTATAGGCTAGTTGTATTTTCGTATGTACTGATCAAGATTGAACTATAAAGTAACGATTTAAACAATGCTGAACCTCAACCATGTTTATTTGAACTTTGCCTAACTCATTTGGTTCTGACATAAGAACCTGACATTTTTATAAGTGTGCACAGGACTTGTACTTTTCTGGAACTGGATGTTTCAGCTGCCACAGAGAAAAAAGGTAACCCTACGCCGTCAACGAAGTCGCTGCTGACTCCGTGCCCTAAAGGCACCACTGCATTTCACATCACAACCTTGGTCTACCTGACGACAACCTCTAACCCCGCGACTGCTTGCACCATGACCTGTGGGCACCACACTCCATACTGCCTCGCTTCACACGGTGGTGTGTATTCCGACGACATCATAATGATGCTATCACTGACGCTGCTGCCTGCAGCGTGACCTTTGGACACTGCTTGTCGAGAACCCGTAGCACTGTCTCTCTTTGCACAGCAGCCCTTGTCTCACCAATGACGATGCTCCAAGCTGACATAGACGCTGCTGCTTGCACCATGGTTTGGGGGCGCTGCTTGTAAATTGCAAGATGAACCATCCCGTTCCACACCGCAGCCTTGGCCCAGCGACACCAGTGCCATCAATTCCAGATCGTCAACCAATGCCGCTGCCTGCACCGTGACCTGGTGGCCCCACACACTGCATTGCCCCGACTTGCGCCGCAACCTTGGGTCTACCGACGACAGTACTTCAGCAACGATTACGCCACTGCTTGCACCGTGACCTGTCAGCACCGCAACAAGCACCATCCCGCTTTGCACCGCAGCCCTGGTCTCACCAATATCGCTGGACGACCATCACTGAGACGCTGCCTGCACCATCACCTGAAGGGCACCACACGTTGCAGCGCTCTGCTTCACACCGCAACCCTGACGTCTGCCAATGCCGGTTCTCCTGCGTTTGAACTTTAGGAGTTCGACCTGCAATGCGTGTGACTTCAAGGGCCCGACGACTTCTGCACCGACTTCCCGAACTGACACCTGCAGATGTCGCTTCTTCGGAGATCACCGCAAGGTCTAGCACCCTGCATCTCCATAGATACTGTTGTTAGGGCCTCCCAGACACCGTAGCTGGCCCATGGAGGTGCGGTTGGCCAGAACTGTTGGATTTGTTGTTCATGCTGCCGTGATAGCTCCAGACGGAGCTATCGACTTCAAGGAACTGTGTATAAAATCTATTTTTGCTTTATTGGTATTGTGGATTACTGTATGGTAGATTTTGATCGTGTTGGGCTTGTTTTACACAGATAAATATTGGAGAATTTTCTAAAACTGGTGTGGTGTCCTTTTGTAGTGTTTTCACTGTATTACTTTTTGTTATGTGCACATGCTTTACACACTGCCTCTGGGATAAGCCTGACTGCTTGTGCCAAGCTACCATGGGGGTAAGCAGGGGTTATTTTAGACATATATTCCCCTTATCCTAACTAGAGTGGCGGATTTTCCCCGCTTAGGTGCAAACCCTAGTTAACCAGAAAATCCATTTCAAACATTGGTTGTCAGCGGTGAGTATAAGACTTCCGTTTGCACTTGACCTTCAGTGATTGGTGTACACTACCACCATAATGCAGACCAATACTTATCACATACTGTTTTTCCCTGTTTGCCTTCTGGATGTATTGCTGGTTAGTTGTTGTACCTGTAAGGCCTTGACAAAATGGAAATCAACTTTTGGCACTTGTTCATCTACACAATAAAGGAGCTACGAGTCTTTTGCAAGGAGAGGGGGTTGCCTGTGAAGAGGAGATCCACAAGGTGGGATGAGAAACCCCATTTCTTACCACAGAGTCATTGTTGAGTCATGTGCAACTTCTATACTTCTACATTTGGCTTTAGAGTTTCAGATTATCATGGCCTCAGGACGGTTGACTGGGGTGGAATGAGATTTGTGAGCGAGATGGCATTGCATTTCAAATAGAGGTGCAGTAGTTCTGTTTTGGTGGTATTAAGGTTCAAGAAACACTTGGCCATCATTTGTTTGCAGAAAACAAGCCACCACCCATGGCTTTTTTTGGGATGGGTGATGCAGACATATAGCTGAGTGATGTTAGAATGCACATGGTAGAGACAGATGGTTGCTATTGACTTTGAGAAAGAAGGGGAGGGAGTTCTAATTGTTGCTTCATTGAAAAGAGCTAATTGGTTGAATCCTCCCTATGGTAAATTTAGATGTTAGCAATGAATTTCATATCAGAAAGGTCCTAAACATGTGTCTTTAGGTGCCGGTCCAACAGGCATGTGAATCAATTCCAGTGGCAAAGTTGTATTCCCTAACAAATAACACACCCCTCTTGAGTTTAGAAATCTATGGGCCAGGTGTATCAAAGGGTAGTTTTTAGTCTGTGTCCATGGTAAAATGTACTCGTACTTATGGGCCTACGTTCTGTGCAGAAAAATAAAATGTTAGCATTAATTTCACACATGCGAAACACTGACATCCAAATTACACCCTAAATCAAACATTATTTTAATTAATGCTGAGGAGAATCAATATTTTCCAGAGTTATTAAGTGATATTGCCGGGCTATTGCAGTTCTCCAATTAATGTAATTATTGTAGCATTTAAGTTATTATGTTCTAATATGTCTCTAAAGGGCAATCTTCAATTAATTTTATTTAAAACGTGAATGAACAAATCTCTGTACAGGATCATTAACAATACTAAAAAGGCACTTGCCGACGTGATGTGTTCGGAATACGCGAGTGTCAGATTTCAATATTTAATTATTTTCCAGTCAATAAACAAGTTTTAGGATGGGAATTACGGATGGAATCCCCTTTTTATGTACCACAAAGATATATACACACATATTTTATTGGGAACATGGAACACCAGTTATTTAATCATAAATTATGCCAATAAATCCAAACTGGTTTAAAACAAAATAAGATTATTTTTCCTAGAACATGCATTACAAGCCATTTATCAGATTCTGGATATTCCTCACTGCGAAGGAATCACATGCCACATATATAGGCAACGGAAACAGCTGTATACATACACCACAATGCACTGACTCTGCCATGTGTTAGTAAGATGCCTTCGGCATTAGCCTATCTGTGAATTGAGATCATCTTCCACTAGGGACACATCACATCACAAAAACAAGAACATATTATACAGAAGTTCACTTTACCAACCAACTCAACCAGACTATATTCAACTGCTGAGCAATGGACATACCACTGGTCTCAGAAGTGAATACACAAACGGTAAAACCCTTTGGTCACACCTCCTCAGTACCAAAATCATACACTAACAACTCCGAATACCGTGAGGTTAACTTCCAACATTCCAAATGACAAAAATATCAGTGGCCAACTTCCACCACACCTTTTGAAGCACATAACGTCAAAGATGAAGGCTAGCAAAGCCAGACACACATCATGACAGGTTGATTGCAATTCCTGTCTGTGATGAAAACATTAGAATCATGTGGAAGGTGCATAAACAGCTGCCAGAGACCTCGGGGTTATGCTAATGGTCGACTATATAACTAGAAAATAACATGGGCTGGTGAGCCATCTTCTTACATACATTACAGTGTACTTACTCCTAGCACGTGCCATTGTGACACACCCAGTCTCAATATATCTGTAAACGCCAAAACAGTGCAGCCTTAAATGTACAAATGAGCTTGAGTATGCACATTGTTTGTAATGCAATTTACCGACTTCATTTAATTTCAGTTGGCCTAGTAAAAGGTACCAACAACTGGAGTTTGAGAACTAATCAGTCAGACATTAAGAACAGTTAGGACTGTTTGGTGGGACTGTCAGCATGGTTCTTTCTGAAACATACCAGTTTTATGTGGTTTTGAAAATGTATGTCCCATGCAGCCCGTCACACCCACCCAGCAACATAGCACCATCAACAGATATGCGGCTGGAGAATCCAAGTCTGGGCAGGTGAGGACAATGAACCAGACTGGTGTCTAAATGAACCTGGCAGTCGTGGCTGATGTCAGGGCAAAGTGACGGGGTGAGGAAGAGGGGACATAACAAAAACAAGTAAACAAAAATACATACCTGAATCCCACTGCATCGCTGCTCTTCTGGCTCCACTGCAGCCACAGGCTCCTAGACTGCCCTGCCGCCAATCCTGACACTGCTCGCACAGCACGAGAGCAGCGTCAGGATTCGCTTGAGCGCCCTCCATTTGTGCTCCAAGGGGGACTAGGAGCCTGTTCTTGCTGTCTCCAGCCCGGAAACGCAGCTGGGTTGGAGACAGCTTCAGTGCGCATAATGGTCTGGCTGGCCTGAGACAGCCAGCCAAACCGTCATTCGCACTGATAACAGTGCCCACCACTCCCCCCTCAGGCATCCCCTGGCCTCGCCCACAAGACTATACAATAGGAGTAACATAAAACCATAATAAACATGCTTTATTATCATTTTATTTTTCAAGTTTTGCAGCTCATAGCAGGGGGTGGCAATGCTTCCCTGCCATAGCAGAGGAGCCGCCCCCGGACCCTGGTGAGGCAGCAGCATTTTTACGGTCTTGAAGTTACATTGTGATTGAAACTGTATCGTAACCTGGGTGAACTCCAACGCTGTGCAGTAAGCAACAGAGAAGCAGAAACGTAGTAAGCGTAGTTTAAAGCAGACAAGCAAAGTGACAAATCAGCAACATTGTTTCCTGTGAACGGTAGATTAATACAAAGTAGCTGCTTAGGAATAGGCTATGAAAAAGGCAGTATGGTGAGCATCTCCAAGATGACTCATGCAGAGACAGGAGCTTTCCACGAACTTTACAGCAATGATGATGTGCTATAACTACCAGTTGTATCTGCACTTTTTTCAGACTTAATTTCATCCAACATCGTGACCTGAAGTGCCTATAATTCCTTTAAAACAGAAGCTGTACCACCCCTCTCAACCACTGGCGTAACAAAACTTGAGGGGGCCCCCCTGCAAGGTACGTAGAGAGCCCCTTTTGGAATCAATCAGGAGCTCTCCAACCAGAGATTTGTGCTGAGGAGGACCCCTGGACCTTAGGGGCCCCTTGCACCATGGGGGTTGTGGTGGACTGTGTTACACCACTGTTCTAAACAGATCGTCTGCACCCCCTGTGAGTGCTTGTGTTGAAGGAAGGACAGGCTACATTGCACATCACCTGAGAGAAGGGCTTTCAGCTGCAGGAAGCTACAGTCAGGTGACTACTTTGGGGTAAGAGTTGTGTTTTGAGGTGCTCAGCCTACTTTGTCTGGCTGTTCAGCTGGGAGGCAGGACCCTCTGAGCGATATCTGGGTGAAGGTGATATGAACTGTTGCAGGAATGCGGACCTACATCTTACATCTTTGTTCCAAGAGACTTTCCTCTGACCTTAAAACTCCTGAAGATGGTAAAGTGCATTGTATGGGAGTAATATCGAATAAAAAAATGTTTAAGTCTTGGATAATTCCTCATCAAGAACCTTAATAATTCCAAACCACAATATTGGAGTGAGTGGGGGCTTTTGCCTGATGAGCTGCTAGAGGAAGATGGCGGCCGGCTAAGAGGTCCGGTCGGGAGCTCCTCATTCATCTCCGTAACCGAAAAGCAAAACTCAACCTTTGAACGATGATATAATTATGATTTAACGGACCGTAGCAGTCTACACACAATATTGACGTTACCTGCGGAGTATTCGACTCGGAAGAACCGGACCCATTGACCCATTGCACTCCGGAGACCCTGTAACTTTGTAATCCTGTAACCTGTGTTCAGGTCTGCCGCCACAACGGACGCCCCACACAGATGGGCAGTAGCCGCGGGTGCTCAGCGCGACTGCCGGAAAGCGCAGGGAAGAGTGCGCTTTCACTTCTGGGGTAAAAGCGGCAGCAACAGCGGCAGCAGCGATAGCGGTTTCTGGGACAATTGGTCTAAGACTCGAGGATACCAGCCGACCCGACAGGGATACCAATCGGATGATTTACTGGGGAAACAAGGGAGCGCTAGTAAACAGGGAGACCGGGAGACCCACCGAAGGGGAGAAGCTCCGTTCTTGACCAGCACACAGCGTTTTCACCTCGAGGGGAGGCTATTCGAGCAGCAGAGGCTGGACAACAAAAGTACAACAAGAAGTAAGAAAAAAAAAACGAGCCTTAACTCCTACTACAACCACATGAGCCAGGTACGTGGGGAGGAAGAGATCCAGGGGGGGATTGCCCTAGATTTAATTGAAGGGTGTAAAGTGGGTGAGCAGGTGGCCACCCGAAAAACAGAGTTTAAAAAAGCCAGTTGCATAGGAGGGAGTAAATCAGAAGTGCTTGACTTTGACCTTTTCCAAAAGACAAAAAGTAGGGCAGAGGGAAAGGACCTAACAAAAAAACCAGAAGTTGAGAGGGGGGGCGGAGTAATCTCGAGTTATTGTCTTAGAAATAGGCAATTTCCAAAACAAAGTTTTTCACAGCCTGCTAAACAGGTAACCCTGCCTCTACAAAAAAGAACAAAAAAGGTACCAATAACAGAGAATGTCAAATTAAACCAAGAGCAGACAAAACAGGAGCCCCCCCCCTGAGCACAAACTAAAGATCACACCTTCACTGAGATCCTTCTTTAAAGTGCTACAACCCCAACAAACGGAGGAAAAAGCCCCTCTACTTTGTTACCCCGAACTGAAGAAACGCTTGAAAGTCTGATCAATAAAAATTCGAAAATGAATTTGGAGCCCTCTAGTAACACAAACCCACAAAATGAAATTTCAGAGACTCCTGAGACTCCGGAGAATTTACCGAAGCCAACTGTAACCGAACCAGACACAAGTGCCTCCAACTGTTCTTTACCGCAGAATTTCCTGGAACAAACTGGAAAACTCATGGAAAACCTAATGGAGAAGGTTCTAGAAGAGTTGAGGGAGAGGTTTCTAGTATCTGAATCCAACCAGGCCAAGATTCAGGAAGCCTGCGAGACACTAGAACAGAAGTTGAATGTTTTGGGTGACAGAGTAGCTGCAGTGGAATCAGAGATGGTGTCCCTTAACAAAAAAGTAGACTCTAACCAGTCTGAGATCAGGAAATTAAGAGACTCGGATAAAACCATCAAAGAGAAATTAGAATCTCTCGAAAATCAGGCAAGAAAAAATAATCTTAGGATTCTAAATGTGCCAGAAAACTTGGAAGGGCAAGACATAAGGAACTTCACTATCTCCCTGCTTGAAGAATTCTTTCCATGGGCAAAGGACGCACATTTGAGTGAAGACATTCAAAGAGTGCACCGAGATCCATTCAGAAAAAACAAAGACAGGAAGACGCCAAGAAAGATTCTAATCAACTTCAAAACGTATACTTTAAAAGAGAGATTTCTAAGTGAAGGATTAAAGAGCAGCTCACTAAAGAAAGATAACTGGACCATCAGGATCCGCTCAGATATGTCGAAAGCCACCCAAGACAGACAATGGGAACTAGGTCAATACATGGCTGAATTAAAATCCTTAGGGGCTACGGTTCAAATGAGATTCCCTGCCGCACTAAGAGTCATGTGGCAGAACAAAATGTACAATATTAGAGAGCCAAGTGAAGTAGAGATAAAGACTAAGCTACGGACCACTACATAAATTTAAAGACAGGTAACGTAGCAAAAAGATGAATTATGGAGCTTGAAAAGGGCGAACAATACCGCCCAAAAGAAAGAAGGGAGGCTTCCTCTGGGAGGGTGAAGACAAACACAGAAAAAACATAAAACCAAATAAAAAAGACACCATGGGTGGAGAGCAAACTAGGGAAAAAATTGAAAAAATTATCCTCAAAGGCAAAGTAACAGAGAGTACAAGAGAACGACAAATAAAAACGAAACTGGGACTAAAAAACTTTAAAAAAAGAAAATACCATGTCTAAAACATCGAAAGATTTCAAAATTCTATCATGGAATGTAAATGGGCTCAGAACATCGAGTAGGCGGAGGAGAATCTTTGAATATTTAAAAATAGTAGACAGCGAAGTGATCATTCTCCAAGAGACTCATCTTCTAAACCAAGAATGGGAACATATAATAAAATCACTGAACTGGGTAGATTCCTACATTTGTACTAACCAAAATTGCAATATAAAGGGAATCACAATACTCTTCAAAAAAACACTTAGGGGCCGATTAGGATGGAGGATTTTCTGCCTCCTCCGGGCCGGCGGAAGCCACCTCCGGCCCGGAGGAGGCGGAAAACCTCTGCGGAGTCACCAAAGACCCACCGCCGCATTACGATGGCTGGTGGGTCTTGGTTTCTGTCCGCTGCTTTTCCGCCGCGGTCGGATTACAACCGCGGCGGAAAAGCTCTCATTTGGCTGGCAGTGTCTATCAGACACCGCCAGCCAAATTAGGATGCATTTTTAAACATGCTTTTCCGCGGCGGTTTTTCCGCCGTGGAAAAGCATGTGTACTTTTGATTTTGGGGGCCCGTTGCGGGCCCCCAGGGTGTAGGCGGGTGGGGGTTGCACATGGGGGGTACCTATGGTACCCCCCAGTATTTACATGCACAAAGCGGCAGGCACCGCGCGGTGCCTGCCGCTTTGTGCATGTAAATGTAAAACATGCACTTTTAACATTGCGGCGGGTGCTACTTGAAGCAGCACCCGCCGCAATGTTAAATATCCAGGATCTGACCGCCAGGGTGGCGGTCACATCCTAATTTGCACGGAGGGACCGCCGCAGCCCATGCGGACGGTCCCTCCACCTCTGGGATGGCGGACGGACGCAAGTCCGTCCGCCATCCTAATCGGCCCCTTAATGTGAAAATCGTACAGAAAACAGTAGACAATAAAGGTAGATGGGCTGTAGTAAGAGTGAAGATATATGATAACAACCTAACAATAGCGGGATATTATGGACCAAATATTGATGATCCAAACCACCTACAAAATTTGTATACAGAGCTCCTAACCACATCTGATCCCATACTGCTCGGGGGTGACTTTAACATTATGATAAACCCTAATTTAGATAGATCTCCCCCAGGAAGACAATCTAATCCACCAAAAATGAGAGAGTAGCTAAGTATATATAAAAGGGATTTAGACCTGATCGATATGTGGAGAGAGAAAGCGAACAAAGAGCACCCATTTACTCTACACAACAAAAAACTGGGCCACAAGTCTAGAATTGACTATTTTCTGATCAGTAAAAATCTCCATAGAAATATCAAAACTCTGGACCATTTGCCTGAACACCTGTCCGATCACTCTGCGGTTCTACTAGCCGTACATCTGGAAATAAATAAATCTAAATCTAGATGGACAGTAGATCGCACTCTTTTTCTGGACCCAGAAATAAGGGAAGATCTGAGTATAACCTCAGCAAATTTCTTTGAGGATAATAGAGTAGGTACCTCGGACCAAATAACTTGGGACGCATACAAAGCAGTCATCAGAGGTAAACTCATGAGCCTGGGGGCACACAGATCAAAACTCACCAAACAAGAGATTAGTGAAAAGGAAAAAATTATAAATCAATTAGATATACGGATAAACACAGAACCAAACTTAGAAATAAGAAATATACTAGAAATGGAAAGAAAAGTTCTAAGTGAAAAGCTGGCAGACTATCTTGAAGACAGAGTGAAAACTAAGTGGGAGGCTAGTAAACTGACCACGCATGAGTATGGAGAGGGGTGCGGAAAATTACTGGCCTGGAAAACTAAAACAGAACAGACCAGAAACAAAATAGATACAATACAACTAAGCAATCAGTCGGGGACAACTTCTGACGAGTCGGAAATTAAGCAGGAATTCCAAAATTTCTTCTCTGATCTGTATATGGAAGACTCCTCCTCTTCCTCGGAGCAATTAGGAGAATATCTGGATTCACTAAATTTACCGAGGCTATCAGATCTGGAAAACGAAGAGTTAAATGCAGAAATAACAACGGAAGAAGTAAGAACAGCCTTGAAATCTTTAAAAAAGGGAAAGCCGCTGGGCCTGATGCTCTACCAAACGAACTGTATTCAACACTAAGGGAAGTTATAGCCCCCCCACTAACGAGACTACTAAACAAAATCTATAGGGAAAAAGATAAAACTCCTGACACCTGGCATGACGCTATCATTAGTCTTATCTTAAAACCAGGAAAGAACCCCACAGTCTGTGAGTCATATAGACCCATATCCCTGCTAAATTGCGATTATGAAATCTTCACCAAAATAATAGCAGGTAGACTAGCGCTGGTAATGCCAAAACTGATACACCCAGACCAAAAGGGTTTCATAAAAGAGAGGCAAATATCTGATCTTACCCACAAACTTTTTGCAGCAGCTGATATAGCTACTAGTGAAAAAATCCCCCTTACAATAATAACTTTCGACGCGGCCAAAGCGTTCGATCGAGTTAATTGGTCCTTTCTAAATAGAGTGATCAACAAATATAATCTTGGCCAAAATTTTAGCCATCTGATAGTTGAGACCTATAGAACACCAAGAGCAAAAATCCTAGTTAATGGGGGCCTAACCAACAATTTCACAATACAAAGAGGAACAAGACAAGGGTGCCCGCTCTCTCCCTTGCTTTTCAACCTATACATTGAACCTCTGGCAGCCACAATTAGAAACAATGAAACAATAATTCCTTTTAAATATCAGGACTGGGTCAAAAAGGTGGCACTCTATGCAGATGATTTAATGATTTTTACAGGAAATTATCAAAACTCCTTCCCAGCAATAAATAAGACAATTACAGAGTTTGGGAAGGTATCCGGTTATTTAACAAATGAAGCAAAAACTGAATCAATGAGCTGGAACACTCAACAGAATAATCCATACACAAGAGATAAAATAAAATATCTGGGTATAATCATAGTGAAAGAACTTGAAAAAATCCCCCAAATAAATCTGATTAGGATTTCACTAGAAACGAAAAAGCTTTTGAAGGTATGGGACAAGCTACCTTTAAACATGATTGGAAGATCTAATCTGGTAAAAATGTCGATCCTTCCCAAATTTACCTTCCTTTTTAACGCCATTCCATTGGAGTTCAAGAAAGACCATCTGAAAAAAATTCAAGGAGATATAACAGCCTTCATATGGGCCTCAAAAGGTTCAAGGATTGCTTGGAACAAAATGAGAAGAAGAAAACAACTAGGAGGAATAGCTAGCCCAGACATTATGGAATACTGTAGAGCCTTCCAATTCAAGAATGCAAGACCTCTGGTGAACAACCATAATTTTTACCCTCAATACCTCCAAATATTAACAAATAAAACAGACCACTTCCTGTTTAAATTCGGACATCCCAAATTCTTTAAAAAAATAAAACTAAAGGTATTAAAAAATCTGGCAAAACTCTGGTATCAAGTAAGAAGTGCATTAAGTATTCCTTACTACAGCAACGCAGCCCCTATATGGGATTCACCAGGCACCCCTGAGTGCTTAAAAGATGCCCTATCAACCCCTCTAAGAACGGCAGGTATTAACAAATGGGGACAACTGATGACAGAGAACTCAATAGTGCCTTGGGAACAACTTACAGAAATTACTAACGGGACACTTTCAAAATTTAAATATTATCAACTCACAAGCTGGTCTAGTTCTTTGTCGGAGAAAAAAACTGGAAATATAGAGATAGAGAAAGAGATCATGAAAATCTCCCCAATAAAAAAGGCAATTTCAATATGGTACTGGGCCATAATCACCTCAGGAGATGGTAACGCCTCAATATCGGAATCAATCTGGAGTAAAAACATTCTACACTCGGAACTCGACGACTTATGGCAGAAATCATGTGAAAAATGTTGGACTATTATCAAACCAGCGCGTCTAAAGAGAAATCATCTGTTCACACTGCATAGGGCATACTGGACACCAAAAAGATTGTCAAAATTTAAAGGAGCAAGCATAAAATCCTGCCCCAAGTGCGGATTAGAAAAAGCAGACGATATTCACATGTTCCATAGATGCCCACAATTGGAACCCTTCTGGCAAGATGTAGGTAACACGCTAAGTCGGATATTGGGAGCAACCCTAAAAGTAAGTACAACATTAATTATTTTTGGGATATGTACCGAGTTAAATGTAAGTAACGAAAGGTTGACCAGAAAACAAGAAAATCTACTATTCATCTTGATACTCCTTGCTAGAAGAGAGATCTGTCTGAATTGGGTTAAACCAACATCTCCATTACATGAAGATTGGATTAATTCCGTTATAAATACTAATAAAATAGATAGAAAGGGAAAATTCTCCAAAAAGTTAAATTTCTGGGAAATCTGGGAAAACCATTATACTAATCAATATATAAGAGATACCTGAAATAGTAACAATATGTCTGATGATTAAAGCGGTGACAATAATTCAGACAGGAATTATTTCCCGCCGAGTAGTCAAAAAGGCTAGCTCTACTCCCTCTACGCCATGAATTATTGAATATGGTAAAGGATACAGGAGGACTATAACACGACAGTTCCACCAAAGGGGTACTCTATGTGACCGGAAATATATAAGAAAAGAGTGAAGGAATAAAAGTGGAAGTCCTAAAGTTCCCTGTGGTACTCCTTATACATTCATACGCAAAATGAGGATAAAAAAAAAATAATAATAATAATAATAATTCCAAACCAAGGTGCAATGGAGAAGTATAGTCTGGTCCGTCGCCAAGGCAGGAAGCCATCCAAGGGTATCAAGGAGAATATCACTCTCCGCAAGGAGCAGTTGTTAGTCTATGAACTTTAGCTAGATAAATCTATTAGCATTTCAATAAACCATCCCAGTCGAAGTAAGGAAGGAATTAACTTGATGACTGATTTAAATGGTCAGACAATAGAGGAGCTAACATTAAAAGAGGCTAAATCTGGGTCAAGATTAACTCAAAGTGGGAAAGAAGATCTACGGCCCTCAGCTTCTGCTGCAGTGCCTGTCTTAATTCACACTAACTAACCCAAACGTTGGGAGTTGAGCTCCATAACTAATACTGTGTCAGGTACAGACAAAGGAGAGGGGAGGAAAATAGTAGACAATACCTCGGTGGATGGACTTAGCCTGCACACTTTATTCAAGGACTTCCTATTTCACAACAGGAGGCAGTCTTCATAGGGCCTAAGGAGATGGCTGTACAAAACAGTCCTAAGGGACAAGGAAGAAAGCAAGAATCAAAGGGAATTGATCCATAAGAACTTCTGTCCGCATAAGTCAGGACTATAGAAAATGGAGACCATCTCAAAAGCAAAGAAGTAGGACATAATTGGGCAGAATTCCATACATTTAGAACTGAAATGCATTCCAAAAAATAAGCAGTGAAGTCAATGATATCAAGGAAAGACAGTCCAGGAGGGCTAAATGAGGTCCATCAGTGTAGTAGAGAAGACTATGGCAGTTGCCTATAAAGAGTGAACCATGATTCAAATGACACAGAGTGTGCCATAAGATTAACAGAAGAAAGTGAATATAATCAGTCAGAGGGACACCAGCAAACATAAATCCAAGAGGCCCAAGAATCTCTTTTTGAGATGCTAAATCTAATGTTAAATGAAGTGAAAAATGTGCAGTTAGCACCAACAGAGATCACTTCTTTATTAAGCTCAAAGATTCATCAAATTGATAACAAATTGCCTTGAGTCTACATCTGCACCACAGCATTAGAACAAAGCATTTCAGACTCAGAAGATATTCAGGAAAGTTCTAAGATAAAGTAGAAAAGATAACAATGGAAGTAACCTGTATCACAGAAAAATATGAAGCTTTAGAAAAATGCAATAGAAGATGAAATGTAAACATCATGGGTATTCAGGAAAACACAGAGAAGATTGACATGATTTTCACAGCTTTTTAGCGAGATTTGAATATAATTAGACCTCACAGTGTACCAATATTCATTTCCTCCAAAAGCACTGTACCAGTGATGATTCTAGTTTATTTTGCGGATTACAGAGTCAAAGAAAAAATACTCTAACAAACTGTAAGGAAAAGATGTTTAGAGACCAAGAAAGAGCAGCCTTTAAAGCTTTTCTCTGACATGCAGCAAGTGAAGCTGAAACTTACTGTCAATGGCAAAATAACCATCTATAGGCATAATCAGGAGGCAATACTAGTACTAAATAGACCTACACAGGATATGATATAATAGTTGCGAACCCTAAACATATACAAGAAGGCTGATTCGGCCTATATTAATTTGGGAAAAGTGGGGGGAATTGTTTTAAAAATGGTGATTCTGTAAGGCACCCAAAATCAAATTGGGAGGAGGGGGATATTGAGCTATGTCCTTGAGCCAAGGTGAGGAAAGGGGAGGTGAAGAGTGGGCGAGAGGATCAAGGAGGGTAAGGTTTACAAATATACATTGAAGGGTAGTGGTTCGTCAAGTAAGGATTCTGAAACACAAAGATTAGAAAAGTGATGAAATCCGTTTGCACAGATTTTAATTCTTCTTTCTTATTCTGGACAGTATCCAAGATAAGGAACACACAACAATCTGCAAGAAATGGGCCAACTGTAGGTTATTTGCCTCATATGAAATAACACCAAGAGGAATTGCAATAATAAACAGAAATATCAGTATTGAAATGATGTCTATTGGTACAGGTAAAAAGGGCAGATGGGGTTTGGTTAGTATCATCTACCAGAACAAAACGTATTGTAAATGATCCTAAACTACTAAATGGCATTACTTATAATTTGCTTGTAAAATTGTCAACGCTAAAAGGTGATATAATTATTGCTGGAGATTTAAATTATGTACAGAATCTGAAGTTATATCATTCTAATCAGAAAATGAGGAATGATAAATCGAGCAGTGCTATTTAAAAACCTGAGAGTAGAACCATGGAGATCTTTGTACCCAGGGGTAGATGGGTTTTCGTGGGGGTTCTCAAGATTTTCGCTGGGCACAAGGATCAATTCATTTGCAATAATCTCTTCATTACCAATTGAATGTATGGCTACGATCTATATTGGAATTTCGGACAATGTCTCTATTGTTTTGGAAGTTAGGGTAACAGCCAGAATACAAATAAGTACCTCATGGCAACTAAACAAACTGTTATTCAATGACAGAGATTATGTAAGAGAAAGTAATAATTTAATGGGGGATTTTAAAAAAAAATCAGTAAAGTGTTAGCGGAAAAGAACATCATATGATATGGGTTGTATTTAAGACAACCCTAAGAGGAAAGATAATATCTAATATCATCTTAAATAAAGGCATAGTAATATACTTTAAAAACTAGAAGACAAAATAGAGTATCTCCAGCAACGTTTTCTGAAAACTAGACTCGAAATGTTAGATAAGACTGGATAGTAGTCAAATTATAATTGTAAGATTCCTATTATAGACAATAGTAGCTTAAATCTAAAGCTCTCGATCAGCTTAATCAAAAATGCTTTGAAGTAGAATGTTCAGGGAAAGTGTTTGTGTGAAAGTTCAAAATAATAAGAATAAAATCCACACTGTACTAAAGCCTTGGACCAAAGAGGTTGCCCATGAACCGATGGAGTTTTCACAAAAAATGTATACCCAAGTTAAAAAAATAGATAGATGTGAGATAATGGAATATCTCTTTGACATAACCCTCCCAAAACGAGCCGAGATAGAAGCAAATAAGACTATAGCCACAATTAGGGTAGAAGAGATAGAAAAGGCGATGCCCAAAAGTAAAGCAAATCGAGAGGATGATACTCCTGTGGAATTTTATGAGAAAGTTTCTGAATTATTACACCGCATATTAGCTTGATGCTGAATGGTATGCTTAAAGCGGTGCCTCCTCCTTCATCTTTATACAAACAAAATGTTATTTTTTTAGAAACCTCATGAAAAAGCAAAGGATACCAGCTCATATCAACAAATCTCATTATTAAATTATACCTGTAAATTAATCGCAAAAGCATGATCAAGCAGACTTGCTAAAACAGTGACCCTATTAATGGAGAGAAACCCTAATGGTTTTGTTCTGGGGAGACAGTTATATCATAATACCAATTTTTTGGTGCAGGCTATAGTTTTTTGTGGGGCAAAAATAAAAAAAAATACAGCATAAGCATTATTATTAAATTCCAAAAAGCCTTATTTGGTATACTGGGACTCTTTATTTGTCATTTTGGAAAAATTAATATACCCAAGCCTGCTTATAAGGTAAATAAGTGCTCTCTATTACAAAGCAGAGGCGACTATAATGAAAAACACTTCTTAGCTGGGTCTCTCAGGATTTCAAGAGGTACAAAACATGGGTGTTCTACGTCCCTATCCTGTTTGTCTTATTTATTGAGTAACTAGCTAGTCCAATTCGTACGTGTCTGAAAATCTATTGGCCAATAATTTCATCCCCCCAAATAAAATTATATGCAAATAACATCATGCTTTGTTTAAAGACAGATAAAAACAATATTTCCAAAATATTGAGTCAGATTGAGAATTTTTCACCCATCTGCAGTTATAAAAGTAATCAAAAAACGGAATTTTCACCATTGAACTGTTCACGCAATATACTTCCCAGGAGATGGATTGTCGATGTGCTCTAAAAAATACTTAAAGACTTCAATGTACTATATGATTTAAATGTTAAACCTTTGATGAACAAACTGAATTCTATGCTACAATGATGGATCCTTCTCCCTTTAACTATAATGGACCAAGTGGCCCTTGTGAAAATGTAATGTTACCACTGTTTGTGTCTTTATTTAACAGTTTGCCATTAAGCTTAAGATATCCTTTTTTACCTCAGTAAATTCCATTCTAAGTAGTTTTATTTGGAACAATAAGCACCCAAGGCTGGCTATGGAAACTCTTTTTCTATCGAATAAAAGGATTAGACTTGCTCTACCAAATATAAGTTTATATTATATGGCAGCTTTTGCTAGTTATTTTATTAAATGGTCCCTGTCGAAATAGTGCTGGGTCTATGACAGGTTTATACATAATATGATGTCAGCTGAATGGATCCCATTTAAACCAACAACTACACCAGACGGATAGATTGCCTGCAGGAATACCCCACACTCGCTCCAGAGGAAATTAAAAGATGAGAAACAGTGGGTTTGTTCTGAATGCTGAATTTTTTAATGATTAACTTATGGAAACCAATATAATTTTTACCAGAGCAAGGAGTTGGCATACAGGACTGATTCTGGAAGACATTAACAACGTCGGAAAGTATGTTTGATATCATGATATAAGCCAAATTATAAAAATCGGCAGATATTTAAAAGTAACTATATCTTATTTTACGCCTTTAAGGGGGCGAATTTTGGGCGGATGTTCTATTTTAGCAAATAGATGATATATTTAACTCCTGAATTTCTGTATAAAAATGTATTCCCCTTGAAAGGTGTATAGGAATGTAACAGAGGGATTTTGAAAGGTGAGCAGATATCTCCCCATATCCTATGGACATCGATAATCACCTTAAACTGTACTCTTTTTAAGTAATTAGGGTCCAAATATCGACACAGTCTAAATTTACAGTCAGACCCTGCCCCTGTTTGATATACAAATGAGTTACAGTCTGATTGGGACTCAGTGAGGAGACATCTAATATGAGAGACAAAAGCTGCACAAAAATACATCTTGACATCTGGCAAGAACGACCCCCGTGATTTGGGGGGAGTTTCAGGAGTCAAACATATACCCCCATACAAAGCTACTTATTGCTCCCTAAAAAAACGTATTAAGACCACGAAGTGGAATGGCATGAAAGAGATATAAAAGCTTGGGGAGAATATTCATTTTGATAATGCTACATCAGCCAATAATACTGATAGGATGTTGATGCCATAACCCCTTTTTGATTATAGACTGGGAGAGTAAGTGTTTATAATTTAATTTATTGTTAACAGTAGATGGAGTAATCTTAACTCCTAAATAGGTAACAACAGGTACAGCACTTAACATCTTTGAGGCAGGGGTAAAGTTAAGGATAGTTTGAGTCTTTTGAAGGTTCAAACGGTATCCAGAAGTGATCCATATTTTTTGTCCTCTTCTGCAATAAATTGGATAACCTGAACTTGTTCTGTAGAATACACCGCATTATCATCTGCATAGGCATTAATCTTGATCTCTACAACATTCAAAGCTACAGGAATTATCTGCAGTTTATGAATAAGAGACTGTAGGTAGGGCTCAAAATAAAAGGCAAATAAAAGTGGGGGAATGGACAGCCCTTGCATGTACCACGTGTGGTTTTGAAGAACGAGGTGCGATTTCCAAACAAAACAACCCAAGCAATTGGATATCAATATAAACACTGAATGTGATCAATATATCTGTCCCAGTAACCCATAGTTTGCAAAGTTACACTCATAAAAAAAGGCCATGAACCCCTGTCAAAGGCCATTTCAGCTTCTAATAATATTATTCCCATATGACTACCCCAAAGTATTTGAGGCATCAAATAATGCTATAGCGACATTGATGTGATTAGTGATATCCCAACCTGGAATAAAGCCATGATTGTTGTGGACATACTTGACCATGAATACACAAGGCCAGTCTTTTAACCAGTACTTTTGCATAGATCTTGGCATCTGCATTCATTAATAAAGTAGGGCGATATGACCCTCTCTCTTCAGCTGGTTTATTCTTTTTAAGAAAAATAACTGTATTAGTATATTTCCCGGAGTGTGGTATATTTACACCTCGGTCAACATGGAGAAAAACTTTAACTTATACAGGAGCCAATATGTCTAGGAATGTCTTATAAAATTCCAACGGTAGGGCGTCCTCTTCTGCTGGCTTGTACGATGTGAGTGATCCAATAGCATCTTTGACCTCAGCCAAAGTAAAACCATGGTCACATGTTCTTGAGTACAGAGGGCTAAACCTAGGGATATTAGCCGCTGATATATAATCGTACAGGTCATCATGATTAGGGGCCTGAGTCTCGGTATATAGGCTCTGATTAAAGCTCTTAAGTTGTTCGAGGATAGCCTGTGACTCATATTATTTAAACTTTTCCTCATGCATAATGTATTTAACCATGTTCAGATTCTATTTTTTCTGTTATCTTATCCACCAATACCTTACCTACTTTTTTGCCATATTCACATATGGAAACTCTGCCTGCCAAATAGGCCGCAGCAGCCCTTTCCTTCTGTATAGAATCGACATTACACCGACACTTAATCATATCAAATCATAACTTGTACTCATTAGGATCCTTCTCTAAAATATCTTGGACATGTTTCTGCTCCTGTTGAAGTAATTCATAATGTAACATTTGCGGCTAGCCCTTATGAGATCTATTAGTCCCAGACACGAACTGGACAGTGGCACCCCCCACCCCCGAACAAAAGCTTTCAGAGCATCCCAGTCTGTACTAGGAGAAGAGGAGCCCAGCTCAATCGCATCCTGTCTGTGACATCATAGTTGACAATAATGACCTAGGAAACGTCCACCTGCGGGGTCCCTTAGGGAGATCAGAAACTTGAAATGGTAATAACAGGGGGTTATGATCTGATGTGATCTTAGGGCGCAGTTCAGTGCTGGAATATCATATTGATTCTAGAGTAATGCCCATGAAGCCCCTAGTAATATATATCTAGGGGAGTGCGGGTGCAAAATACGCCAAAGATCAACCAAGCAGATATGTATCCGCATTATCTTCTTAATAGACTGTTGGGTTTTAGTCATATGTGGAGATGCAGACCTATTAGTTGTGTTCAACTTCTAGCACATAATACAATTAAAGTCACCAAAAACGAGTATGTCAACAGACAATTGTGCTAACTCGAGATTTTGCATTTCAAACAGCTCTGGGTTATCCTTGTTGGGGCCCAAACAGCCCAACTAGTATAAACTTGGGAAGCTACCCCAACCTGAGTGATAATCCACCTACCCCATGGGTCAGGTGAAAAATTATGCCATCATGCGTAGCATTTTAAATGAGCGCTTCAATGCAACACCTTTTTTGTCATTGAATGATCCACAATACACAATTCCATCATCATCTAATCATTTGAATTTTTTCCAGCATAACTACTGTCATTGCTTTTCTAATTTTAACAGCTGAAGCTTAACACTTGGCACATACTGTTTTCATTTACTTTAATATTTAGAATATCTTGTTACTAGGCTATAAACATGTTGTTTTTCAAAGAGTTGCGTTACACATTTAAAATTTGTGTTAAAATTACCTTTTAAAATTGAGGGAGGTAAAAAATATCTCTTTATAAAAACATGAAAATCTATATTTATCTTTAGAAATACTGTAAGTTCCTTTGCTATTTGTGCTTCATGTGACAAGATGCCTCTTTTAGCTAGTAAAGCTGCAGCATCTTTTGTAGGCAGCCAAGAATAGTTTGGTTGATGTACATGCCTTGTGCTAAGATGTGTTAAAGTACTTTGGAGAGTATAGAGGATCCAAATGTCCTTCTTTTAAGCAGAGGATCTGAATTTGAACATCTGTACATGTGGTCTCATGAGCATTATTATACACTCAAATTAAATCAAAAAGTAAAACATATGAATTTCCAGCAATTCCATATGTGCAGACATCATGATTAAATGAATGAATGGACTATTGGTAAAGTGCCAACCACTGCCCTGGCTGCAGCGTCACTATGGGTTACAAGAAGAGAAAAGAACTTTAGTTGGAAGTGAAGAACCATGTTTTTTCCAGGTAAGGGTTCAAAAGTGATCAGAACAGGCTCGGCCCATCCATATGATCGAAGGGGCTACACCCCTTCATCTTTTTCCAGAAAGGAAGAGTGCCTGTCCGGCTCAGCTAATGACAACCTGAAAGACACTCTTCTTGTTCAGGTCAGGCAGCAACCAGCCAGACATGCACTAAATGTGCAGTCTCCTGGCTGGCTATGCTGAACTTTGCCAGGCTGAGGATTTCACAGCTGCGAGCTCCTCTGCCTGGCAAAAGTGCCTTGAGGGCCTCCCCTGGTGATGGGGGGGAGCATCACTGATTGCCTCAGACCTGGGGGTTTCAGCTTTAAGCCGTGAAGTGCTCAGAGCGAGAGTCAATCATTGAAACCTCATCACAGACTGGGGTGTGGTCAGCAAGTCTCACTGATCCCAACTCACTCAATGACAAATGATGGACTGTGTTGTAATCTAGTAAGTGGATAATGCATCCTCTCTGTTGTTGTCCTTTGCCTTGCTGCTCAGTCTATGTGATGTCATCAGAATGTTGAGTGTGTTTAAGTGGAAGAAGGAATCAGTTGGTGTGGAAGGGCTGAGCAGCAAGGAGGCTGCTCCTGGTGGGGCATAGTATGAGGCATAACTTGGATCCTATCTGATGAATAAAGCTGTGATTCTAATATACATCACTGGACTACGTATCTTACATTTAATTGTAACAGACTCCTGGCGTCCCTCATTGGCTGTCCTAAGGTCAGCCAATGAGAGAAGGCAGCAGTCCCAACCCTCCTGGGTCCTCCGAGGGTTCCCTTTCCCGAGCTGCAGGAAATTTACGTTTTATATTTTTGAATGTATGGTGCATGCATCCATTTGTGTATAAATATATGATTTTGTTGTGAGCGAGTGTAGTGAATCGGTATGTATGCGAGCGTTAGTGAATGCATGGGTGTGAGTTTATATGGGTTCGTGTGTGGCCCACCTGCCTCCACCCTGTTGAAATACCCGGCCGCCACTGGATCAAAAGTAACTCTTTTGGGACAGTGTTACAGTAACTACCAGCTAGATGTGAAAAGGAGTGCCCTACCCCTTGTCTGGCCTGCTTAATTCATGAGGTGTGAGGAGATGAGCCTTTGATGATGTAAGAGAACTACAAGGTACGTACGGCCTCTACAGCCATTGAAGATATATCGGTCCTCTGTTGTCACATGCATTAAAGGTGATGCACAGGCACTTACATTTTATTCTTGTGATTACCATGAGCCAGCGAAGTTATCTTCGCTGCTCCAAAACGTGATGATGTCTGCGAATGTTGAGAATCAGCTTTACCACCACACATTTTGAATGACCTGAGGTTGATGAATTATACAATGGGACAATCCTGTGAATAGTGCATACCCATGTTCAAACTGTGATGTAATTATGGCATGAAGAGTCACTTCTTTGACTAATGAACAGGATAGCTAGAATTTTCCAAAGCTCTTGTAAAAGTGTGAAGCAGGTTGAAGACAATGCACATTTTTTCAAAAGATTTAGAGAACTGTTTTGCATCAAGAAGGCTTGAATAGTAGTACTTGCATCTCTCACATTAGCAAACTAGAGCCCCCCCCCAAGGCCTAGTCAGGGGAGGTGATGTGGGCTAGCATTCCTAATTAGTCGGCATGCAACAAAAGCACTTAATTTCTCATTAAATTAGAAATATTCAAATCCGGTAACTGTAACTACCTTTGGTGAAATCCTCATTTCAGATTTCACCCTTAGTTAGTCCTGTACCGCATAATCACAATGTCCCCCACCTATACCAGATGCAACATTGCAACATAAGAGGGTAACATTATATAATAGGAAGCCATACAAGTTTGTGAGGCTGTCACCACAATAATAAAACAACATCCACATGTTAGGCTTCACCATTAAAACCAATAGAATCAATAACCATATTCAATTGCATTCATTATTAACATAAGCATTGCAATGTTAATTAAAAATGATTGTCAATTAAGTTTTTTTTTATAAAGAATTTGTATTTAAAGCAACCCTAAATATGGGTATCAGAGTCTTTCATTCACATTTGTCAGGCCACATAATGCAGCCATAAGACCAACCACAAGGGTCCCCATACTCTTGAGCTCACACGTAAAAGCTCCACTTTAGAAACACTTGAAGGGGCAGACTTTCCTGGGGTCATGATTTCAGTACCACCAGAAACGTAAGGCCAGCTGCGGTAAGTGAGTTATGGGAGGGACTGCTGCACTCCTGTAGCCCCCAAACACTCCCTGGGAAACAGTGGTGCACCTGTCTATTTTGAGGCAGCACTGACAAAATAACGTGCAAATAAGCCTTTGCAGGGCTTTATGGTGCACCCCATCCCAAAGGCATGCTTATTTGAAAACCAAAGTTCTCTGCTGCTTTGTTCTTTACAGCCTCGCACCACATGTTTATTATGCCTTTCTTGCCATTTTTGATGGGTGCCCTAGTCCCAGCTGAGGCACCCACAGCTGTGTAACTCATTGGGGTGATAGTGGGCGCCCCAAACCTCTGTGAACTCACCGGCTCCCCATGCGTCTTTCTGATGACGTGGGCATCAGCATCATTCCTCTTCTGCTCCTTGGTAGGAGTAGTCTATTTTATGGCTCACAGCCATGGCAAGAGCTGCTCATTTTCTGACTGCATTTCATCCCTGTGGTTAGGGCAGTAGGGGGCTGCAGTGATCCACTCCTATGCCCGGCCATAGGCAGAGTGGACTCAACTCTTCTTGGTCCTGGGAGGATGGAGTCCGCCAGGATATCTTGGGATGTGGCAGGCCCCAGAAGATGGGGTCCCTGGGGCCAAACGAGCCTCTGTGTAGGGCCTGTATGCAGCCTCCTCTCCTTAAAAATGTTTGGAATTGCAGCAGAACTCTATGTGCCCATTTCTCTCTTTTTTTAAGGCATTCTTTAAACAGGCATATCTCCGGTCGTGTTGTGCTGATTTCAACAATCACTGTCTTCTTTTGCTACTGGTGGCCAGGCCTAGCCACAATGTGCATTTTCATCATGCCTCGGCCTATAAATCTACGTTTTCTGGCTCCATGTGCCAACCTTCTCCTCTTCCTGATTTCTGGTTGTCTTCTCCTGCTGATGGGGGCATATTGAGCAGCCCCTCCACTGTCAGCCAACAGAGCACCCTCCTTGGGAGACTCCCCAGGTCCCAGTGCCTCCTGGGTGTCTTGCTGGGCACCTGTAGAAGGATTTGAAGTCCAGGTCTTTTCCCCTACCTATCCTAAGAAGCATTAACGGGACCCTTCAGAGACTCATCTGGTCAGCTGGAGGCAGAGTTCTTAGTCTATCTTTGCAGGGCTTAAGGAGGTCTCTTTCCAGCTGGACATCCTTTCCTCAACCGTCGCCTACCAGGTCCAGAAGGTATTCAACTGTCTCTCTCTTTTGTAGGGGTTTTAAAGTGGGGATGGAAAGTTCTAGAAGCCAGACACCCCTGACTAATCCTAGCATACCTCATCATCTCTCCACCCCTGTCCCAACTCACCAGTAACAGCATTCTGGAGCAATCCATCATGGTGACTTCATGATTTCTCTGGAAAGAGCAAGTAGTCTGAGGGCCTCAGTTGTCTCCCTGGTTGACATCATTGCTAGATACCGTCTCAACAAAATTCCAAAGCCGAGACCCTACTGTGTTGGCTCCAGAAGTCTGGGCTTCCTCTTTTGTTTCCGTGGGCCTGGTCTATTACAGCCCAGGTGCAGTGAGACAGTCTAATTATAGGATACAGATGTCTGCCACATACCCTTCCTCTGCCTGGAACTGAGCCATTCACTGATATGTGCTACTTTTGTGTGAGGAGGCTTTTCCCCTTTGCAGGGGAGCTGAGTAAAGAACTTAGACTAGTAGGGGGGACAAAGGCCTGGAATCTGATTATTAGCTTAATCAGCGAAACATAATAAATTCTGACATCTGCTAAGATGTGGATGTAAAGTTTTGGTAACTGCAAAATCAAACTAGGTGTGCATGTTTTGTAAGACACCTTGCTGGACTGCATAGGCCTAAGTGGAGTGACCCTGCACTCTAGGGTCATTTTTGTCTCTGTGTCTAATACAGTGAAAGCACTGCAGGTTCACCAGTAAGCCATGCTGATCTACACTGTGAATGCCCTCTAATCATTTTTTTTTAAACATTTGCTGACTGCATTTTTGTTAATAAGCATCTGCTTACATATTACATATATGATATTATTATACTTATACAAGGTCTTAACAGCGTGATGCACAAAAGTTGGGTACAGCCATTTTTATCAGCTTTTGTCTTCCCACTGTATATATAGTGCATTACTTTAGTGAGTTTGCCAGTAATTAACACTGGTCTTTAGTTGGCTATGTTTGTTAGAACTGCTGGTTAAACATTGTGCAACAGATTTGAACATGTATAGCAAAAATGTCTGAGCATACTGATGTGAATGCATTAGGTTTCTTATGCTTCTTTACAGTTACAAAGTGATGTAGTGACATTACAGGTGTGGCTCACAACATTGTATGTATAAAACATTTCTGAGGTTTTGCTTCCCTTGTTACTAATGATATAAAAAGGAGAGGGGTGGGTAGGACTTATTTTACAGTAATTGCGCCATGTGTTGCCACTATGCTATTTGAAGCAGTGAGTGAGTGCTGCACAAAAATTCGTTTATATTGCCAACATTTGGGCACCTCTGTAATCGACCCCGCCCAACGACTCTTCAAACCCAGGAGCACAAGAGACCAGATGCAGAGACAGAGAGGAGAGTCTGGTTGTATCAGTATCAAATAGCGTGTAGGAGACAGCTGATCGCTTTAACAACTGCATGTCTCAGGTAAACACCTGGATGCAGACTAACTGCCTGAAATTGAACAGCAAAAAAATGGAAGTCCTGCTGCTGGGCCCGACCCTTCCTTCTGGTCGCCGAGATGGTGGCCGGATAACTTGGGAGACTGCCTGACGCCAGTCCTCAAGGTTAAGAACCTAGGTATGATCTTTGATGATAGACTGACATTTGACGGTCAAATTAACAAGCTTTCCTCCACCTTCTAGGGTATTTTAAAGATGATCAGAAAGATCCGTTCTTTCATACCCCTGGATGCGGCCTATTACCTTTCAGCGGGAGCCACTGGTTGGGTGCTCCCACCTAATGTGACCATTCCGGGGGAGGGGTAACTGGGTCCCTGTCACTATCCTCCAATAACCCATATAGTTCCTGCAGCATGACCTCCTATTGCATCGCTATGGGCGCTTTGCGTAAATGCCCTTTAATAAAATAAGGACTACCCCAGCTCAGCACCAATCCCTGCAGAGTCCCTTCTGCACCAGGCTACCTTTGTGCAATTACTGGGCTGCGCAGGACAGTAGTCTCTCACACACGCGACCCGTACACATGTGCCCATGGGTGTGCACCCCTGTTCATGTGTAACCACACCAGTACCTCTTACCCAGGCTGTGCAGCAGTGGCCTTATCTTAAAAGGTGGATACTGGCGCTAAACACAATCAATCCAATTACTGTTAATTACAATGAATGAGACTCGGGTGGCGAGACTCACCCACAGTAGATGTTCAAAAACCAGGAAGTCAAAAGGGATACATCCTGGTGGACTAAATGGATGGAACCCATTAACTACTATAAGTCTTTCTGAGAGTATGGTGTCAGAGACCATATAAAAAGCTGCAGAAAGGTCTTATAAAATCAATGCAGATGAACCACTTCATAAGGGATTTATTTATCTATTTATTTATTTATTTATTTTAGAGGTTTTATATAGCGCTGGCTGGACCCGAAGGTATCAGAGCGCTATACATGAAAGAGCTAGTTACGGCCAGAAACAAATTACAGCATCATGGAATATCAAAATATCAGAGCACTTATATGACCGAGCTAGTAACAAAGATGTTCTGTGACAATTTTGGTTCCATAGGTGGGCTTAAAACCAGAATGAAAGTTGTCAACCAGACTGTTAGATTCCAGGCAGCTTGAGAGCTTGGTATTCACAGTTTTTAAACAATCTTGGAAGCTGGTAGTTTTGTCAAGAGAAAAGGAGATGAGGCTCCTTTTCTGCTCCCTTTTGGGAACAGATCGTCCAAGTGGTGAAGACAACCAAATCCCGAACCCCTGTCCTCCTAAAGTCTTCCATCTGTTCCCTGAATTACTTAGTGAACAACTGAGCTTAATGTTCACAGAGATTATACAGTCAGGCAAGTTTCCTGATGCATGGAAGGCAGCCTCAGTCCTGCTTCTATTAAAAAAAACAATCTGGACCCCGAAGAACCAAGCAGTTACCGGCCAATTTCTAGAATCTCATTTTCGCCCTAGGTATTGGAGAAACTGCTTAATACACAGATTATATCTTTCATCTCCGCAGGAGAGCTCCTGGACCATTCGCAATATGGCTTCAGAGAGGGCCATGGAACTGAGACTGCTCTGATCATGGCAACAGAGGAACTCAGAAGATCACTGGATTCAGGAGGGAAGGCCGCCTTGATTTTGCTAGATCTATCGGTGGCCATCGACACGGTCAACCACAAAATATTAATCAGCAGATTAGTGAAGCTGGGTTTTTAGGAATCCGCCCTTAACCTACTGTCATCCTATCTAACTGGCAGAACTTTTTCAGTAGAATTGGGAGGGTCCGCATCCAAATCGTTCAAACTGCCGCATGGTGTGCCACAGGGTTCTTCTCTGAGACCCACACTTTTTAATATTTATGTGGTTCCGCTGGCCTTGATCATTAGGCAGTGCGGCTTCTCGGTAGTCTCCTATGCTGACGACACCCAGGTGGTTGTATCAGTATCAAATAGGGTGTAGGAGACAGCTGATCGCTTTAACAACTGCATGTCTCAGGTAAACACCTGGATGCAGACTAACTGCCTGAAATTGAACTGCAAATAAACGGAAGTCCTGCTGCTGGGCCCCAACCCTTCCTTCTGGTCGCCGAGGTGGTGGCCGGATAACTTGGGAGACTGCCTGACGCCAGTCCCCAAGGTTAAGAACCTAGATGTGATCTTTGAGGATAGACTGACATTTGACGGTCAAATTAACAAGCTTTCCTCCACCTTCTGGGGTATTTTAAAGATGATCAGAAAGATCTGTTCTTTCATACCCCTGGATGCATTAAAGACACTTGTGACAACTTTGGCTCTCCTTCCAGACTGGACTATGGCAATGCCCTTCATGTAGGGATATAATGCCAGTATCTACGAAAACTGCAGCGACTGCAGAATGCTGCCACAAGATTGAATCTGAATATCCCCAAATATGAATCAATCTCCCATAGACTGAGAGCCCTCCACTGGCTCCCAGTGGAAAAAATAATCAAATTCAAATCAGGTGTCTTGCTTATAAGTCACTTCAGGGTAAAGGACCATTATATCTGAGATCGCACTTGAAATTCAGAAATCTCTGATCATCTTAGTCAAAACTGCTACAAATACCTAAGTATAAGCAGGTTCGCTGGGGAGGCAGAAGCTTCCTACTTGGAACAGCAAAAACCTGGAACTTCCTGCCAATATTGATAAAAAACAGTATCTCACTCGTCCTTCAGAAGACTACTGAAAACATGGCTTTTTTCCAACTGATCTTTATGGAACCTTATAGGAGCATCACTCGGTCCTGTCTATCTCATACGCCCTGCCACATCCAGCTCCAAGACGCCTTTGGGCATATGAGCGCTATACAAATCGACAAATCAAATGAACATTCCTTGGATTTGTTGAGTTTAGATCCACTGCCGTCTATCCAAGACTTCAGTAAATCCCATCTGTGAGGGATCTCAGAAAAAAGATCTCATGAACCAGCGACACTGTTCTAAGTTTGCATGTTATCTACATAGGAACGGAAAGATATGTGTTCACTCTTAAATGCTTTCATGAGTGGGGGCGTGAAAATGTTAAATGTTAGGCTAATGTTATGAACTTTGCAGGTGCCACAGGAAATACTTGACAAGGCCAAAGATGAATTGATAAATTCTTATACATTGTTGCCTGTCAGTGCTGATTAAATGTAACGACTTGAAGCAATCACACGAGGCAAATATTGCCACACCATTGTGTTCCAAGAAGATGCTGTGAACGATTGTGTTGAATGTTATTGATGAACGGAGAAGTGTGAGAAGAATCAAATCACTATAGTAAGGATATTGTTCCAGGAAACAATTAAACATAACAGAACCTGACTGCTTCTTTATCGACCTATTTGTTTTAAAGATTCCATGTTTTCTACTTAAAGAAGATAAGTGGCATGAGTAATGACTGGTACGTACAATGGCTATCATTTTGTCTCTGAATCATAATGACTTTTATGTATATAGAATTCCTAAAACATCTAAAGCATAGAGTTGGGTGTTCATCTTCTCTTAGGTAGAATCACATTGTGCTATCCCAGTAAGATAGTAGCATTTTGTCCGTAACCTAGAGCAGAGATTCCCACTGCAATGTGTCAGTCAAGTATGAGAAAGAGAGTAGAACTCTACATGCTGATTTTTAACTCTCTTCTGAAGAATAGTCTATTATTTCTTGAGCAACGAGAATTGGCTACAAAGTTCTGCCTTTGGTGCCTCAGCTCAATAAATCCTGACACCTTTTTTGTATGGGTTTTCACAGCTGTCCAGTAATCTATTCAGGTAATCTCTGTGTCACTTAATTTCTGGGTCATTGGTTGAAAGACAACAGGCGTTGTACGTCATTGAAATCTGCTTCCAAGTTGGTTGTCGGGTGTGTCAGATGAATCTAGGGACCTTGTTTCAGTGTCTTGTGTGTCGTTGCCCATCTCTCTATCTTACATACACACACAAATCTCTCCATGATGTTTTGGTTACATTTGCCAAGTTTCATTGTCAGACACAATGAGATGCAAAATGCCGAATGCATATTGACTTTTGGTTGTCCTTCATTTTCTGTGGCATTGATCCCTATATGGGCTAATGGGAACAAGGCCACAGCATTTTGGAGGAGACCATATGTACAATTTTCCTAACCTATGGCTATGCCCACTAATGTACATGTTATATACATGCTCTGTATATATAATAAACCCAAATTGAGGCATGGAAATCTTTCTAGAATTTCTCACGAACATTACATTTTTTTCTCACAGAAATTCAGATAGTGTAATTGATATTTCAAAATATTCTGTTTTGGGGGCGATTGAGCACTATTCATCCTAATATTTGGTGACCACGTAATCTCGTATTTTCACTGTGAATGAGCTGTTGGTCAAGTACGGTCAGTGACAGGCTAGAACAACATTTTCACTATGCTGTGAATGGTCATGAAATACAAACCAATACAAACCATAAACATTGAATGTGGTCATGAACCCAGAACCCATCAGCCAGTGTTTACTTTCTTGCCTGGGGCACCACTATATATGTTTTTTTAGGATCCATCATTCTCTGGTAGCAAAAAGCTCACAAGCCCAGAGGTTAGTGATGTGGGCATCACATTTTCACCTTCTAAGATGCTGGTTGAACTTTCAAGGTATTTGGAGAAGAAAAGTGTATTTTAACCTCAGATATTTGATTGGGTAATGTGTGCTGTTACGTTCCTGAATATAGACTGGTATCGTTTTGAGGAGAACTGTATCTGTAACGCGAAGTGTTTTTAACCTAACATGGTTCTCAATGGGGAATCAGTGCAGGGTTACTATGGGTGAATGGTTTAAAATTGCCAACTACTTTGGATCCTTTAATTTGGATGGATTGCAGCTTGGACCTCAGGAGTACAAATGTTCCTGTAATCATTCAAGGAATTTGGAATAGAGAAGGCAATAGCTCTAATCAAAGACATTCAAACAATCAATCGGGAAAATGACAGTGAGATTTCTGGTGTGGTTTAGAGAAGGACTGCACAATTGTTGCTTCATAAAATCGTGTTGGAAAGAAGAGTTGCAGTTTGCAGGTCAATTTAACAGGGCAGAGTGTAAACAAAGGATTCCTGCCAACAGATGGGAGTTAAACCTATCAAGATAACTTCAGTTCTTGAACCGTTCAGAAAAAAAAACTGCTTTTTTTTCATCCAGCTGTGGATTTCTCTGAAACACTCTGACACTGAGTCACGCCAAGGTCCAGAGTAGACCAGGTGCTGAGTGTCAGCAGTGTACAGTTAGAGCTCAAAGCTGAAGTGCTTGATGACCATAACCAGTAGCGGCCTCTCAGTGACAGGAGCTTAACCTGGAGCTAACAGCTAGATTCATCAAGCTTAATTGCGCTCGCAAAGGGCCAGATTCTGAGAATCTGGCCCTTTGCGAGTGCAATTTTTGCATTTGGAATTCATCATCCCAAATGCAAAATTCGCTAATAAAGAATTCGCACATTTGCGAGGAATTGCATTTAAGGAATCTCTATTTGAGATTCCTTAAATGCAATTCATGAACCATTTTGAAATTGCGAAATTGCAATTTAGGACCGCTATTTACCACGAAGTCAAACCTCGTGGTAAATAGCTAAAACTTAGAAAAATGCATTTAAATGCATTTTTGTAAGTTGCATGTTACACACACACATGTCCTTTGGACATGTGTGTGCACAACATCAGTGTAAATTCACATTTAAGGGGTGCTACAGGTTGTCCTTTGGACACCCCTGCACCCTTGAAATCGCATCCTTATTTGCGATTAGCAAATTGCTAATCGCAAATAAGGAATAACTCCCCATTCATTCCTATGGGCCTGCGATTAGCAATTTGCTAATCGCAAATAAGGAATGTGTAGGAATTGCAATTTATTTAGCAATTCCTACATGGATCCCGTTTTGCAAGTCCTTAATAGCGATTCCTTATGAATCGCTATTAAAGACTCGCAAAACGGCCCTTTCATGAATCTAGCTGATAGTCTCCAAAATAGACAACAGCTGCACTCTTCTAATGACACTTATGACATAACATGTATTTGTTAAGTGTACATTCGCCCTAAAGCCAATTCTGGTGTTAAAATAACAGACGAGATCAACCCCTGCTAAAGAAGCCATCCGCAGACCCGACAGACCTCAAGAATTTCAGACTGATTTCCCTCCTCCCCTTCCCAGCCAAGGTCATATAGAAGGCCATCAACGCCCAACTCTCCGAGTTCATCGAAGTAATCCATGTCCTGGATACCTCCCAATCCGGCTACCGAAGCAATCACAGCACAAAGACTGCACTTCTCACACAATCAAATCTAAGAGGCCACGTATCATTCTAGGCAAAAGGTGTAGTATATTGGATTATCTGTTAGGGGGAGGGCGTAGAGTTAAAGGTATCTATGGGATATTACTAGAAGAAATACAGGATGATATAGAAAAAACTGAGGTCTCCTGGGCCACAAAATTAGAAAACCCTGATGTCGACTTGGATAGAGCACTACTTCTGGATAAAAGACTTCTACGCTCCTCTAACCTGAAAGCACAACATTTTAAAACACTTTTTAATCTATACTATACACCCTCTAAGTTATTTGATTGGGGGAAGAGGGTGGATAACAGATGTCCCAGGTGTTCAGAGGGTCCGGGGGACCTCTTACATATGTTCTGTCAGTGCGATAAACTTGAAATGATCAAAAAAGAGATTGTGGCATTCTGGGAGGGGCTGCTAGGCATTAAGATAAGCCTATCCCCAACATAGATGATCTTAGGCTGCGATAGTAAGTTGGCCTTAAATACAGAGACAGAGACCTTGGTTTTTATTTCAGTCGCAGTACTCCGCATCCTGATCTCAGCTGCATGGAAAGACACGGAGGCACCATCATTCCAGATGTGGTTGACGAGACTCTTAGGTATGCATAATATAGAGGCAGCTCTTTATGAGCTAAAGGGCAGAAGAACACGGGAGATGGGTCTAAAGATGTGGGCACCTGTAGAACTTTGGAGGACCAACAGGTTGCAGCAGTAATCAATTATAAGGCGCAGAATGGTATAGAGGTGTATTTAATATCTGTCTTTTCCTATACCCGTCTCTTTCTCTGTATATACATACCATATAATACTTGTATATATAATTGTATAAATTGTCGCTCTCTATGTTTTAAGTTTTTTATAGGATCTTAATGGTTTTTTATCTATTTTAATGCCGGATGATATTTGATACTTGTTTTGTTGTATAATGAATTAAATGAATTGAATGTTTTATATTGTGTCAAATAATTCTCAATACACATTATAAAAAGAAGACTGCACTTCTCACCGCCACAGATAACAACCGCTCCCTCCTCAATGAGCGCAAGACAGCAGCCCTCGTTTCCCACCGCACCCTAATCACCAGATTCCACAACACCAGCATCCACGACAGGGCTCTGGACTGGATCCACTCCTTCCTCACCAGCCGGACCCAGCGAGTCGGACTACCACTGTTCCTCTCAGAAACCTGGAGATCAGCTGTGGAGTCCCCAGGGCTCCTCCCTGAGCCCTACCCGTTTCAGCATCTACATGGCTCCTCTCGCAGCCGTCCTCGGAAGCCACGGACTCAACATCGTCTCCTATGCCGACAACACCGAGCTGATTCTCTACCACACCAACGAACCCTCAACCGCCACAACCAGCTTCCACAGTGGAATGAAGGCTGTCGAGACATGGATGAAGGACAGCTGCCTCAAGCTCAACTCGGACAAGCCTGAAGCCCTCTTCCTGGGACCCACCGCTTCAGCCTGGGACAACTCCTGGTGGACAGCTGCTCTGGGTGCACCCCACCCCAACGGACCACGCACGCAGCCTTGGCATCATACTGGACTCTTCGCTCACGATGGACTGCCAAATTTACGCAGTTTCCTCAGCCTGATTCCACATGCTCCTCCTTCTCTGAAAGACTTTCAGATGGATCCCCAGGGAGTCCAGAAAGATGGTCTCCCACGCACTCATCACCAGCAGACTCGACTACAGCAACACACTCTATGGTGGCGCCACCCAGAAACAGCTCAATAAACTACAATACGTCCAAAATCCCGCCACCAGACTGGTCCTCGACATCCCCTGCTGCAGCCACATCATACAACACCTATGACAACTCCACTGGCTTCCAGTCAACTAAAGAGTCACTTTCCAGCTACTCACTTCCGCCTGCAAAGCCCTACACAACAAAGGACCAGCGTACCTGAACCACTGCCTCACATTCCAGGTACCCACCAGATTACTCCGATCCACCCATCTCGCCCTCGCCTCCTTCCCCGGAATCCACAAGACCAGAACTGGAGGAAGATCGTTCTCATATCTCATGCCAAGATATGGAACTCCCTGCCCCTGCACCTCAGGCAATCAGCGCCACCGACCCAATTTAGGAAGGACCTCAAGATCTGGCTCTTCGAATGATCCGCCACCCAGCCAAACCAGCAGCCCCTCCCCCGCACCGCCTTGAAACCCTCATGGCTTCTGCTCTTTACATGCCCCTGATTGATGTTTATTTTTATCTAAATCATTTTAATGACCTTAGGAAAATGAAAGATCGAATGGACTAATCAGGAATCAAACCTGTGACCCATAGGCTGACACAGATCCCTGGAGTGGGTGCATTAGTCCAGTGAACTATTACACACAACATGTGGCAAGTTCTGCAGAACTCTACCACGAGAGCTGTGGCTAATGTGCTGTTGGGAGACCGCATGCCAACAACATCTGACCAACTGAGAGCCACAGTGTGATGGGAACTTGTGGGCAATTTTAGGGAAAATATTTGAGCTAGGTAAAGCATTGCTAGACACAAAGTATAGTCTCTGAGGGTGGTGAGGCATCGTGGTCAAACATATCACCCAGAAAGATCCTGGAGAACAGGAAGAATCGGCTGGAATTTGTCCAGACCCTTATTCTTGACAATAATCGAGGAGTGCAAAATCTGTGCTGTGTCTGGGACTGGGACACCGGCCATACCAGAGGATGTGAGGAAGAGATTTGGTTTCAGTCTAAGATTCGAGGTTTTTGCCAACCTAATTTTTTTTCTGAATTCTAAATTTTTAAAGGATGTCTCAGATTAGGGTGAAGGTTTGAAGCACATTGTGGGCTGAGAGAAGGTATTCTTTACCAGTAGAGAACAAGCCCTCCATGAAATAATTGGTTGATGCTGATGGTTACGTAGGAACCTCGGCAGCTCAGTTGAAGGGGGGTTCTGGGCAGAAGTCTCAATGGGACGCCCTTGTTACTTGTTAGCACTCAAAATCTCACTAATGCTGAACATATCAAAGGTTTACAAATAACTTTTATGGTGTATGTATCATGTGGGATTTCTGAGGGTTGTTCGTGTTGATTTAACAAGTGATTGATTTCAAAACAGGCAAGCAGTGCTGCCTGGCTTTAAGCCACCTAGCCTTAATGCATGCACAGTTTTGAATACAAAAGGGCAAGAAGGGACAGAACGTAACTTTTTTATAGGTTGCACACAGTCACAGTGCCATGTCATGCTTGTCAATGTATTTAAAGTAGTAGCTGATCGCATTTCTTGCGTCTAAAGCTTTCTCGGTGTTACAGTCTTGCTACTAGAAGTGTTTATATGTCGTTATTGATTGTGACAACCTTACCGGATGCCCACTGCGAAACCGCCACTTTTACCTTCCGACTAGATCCGTAGCAGAAACTCCAAATTATCTCCTATTCTAGAGGCATGTTCCCTTTAAAAGTGATATTAGCTAAAAACGCATCTCTCGCGCTCATAAATCTTGGATAATCACAGACTTATTTCGTCCTGATTTGCCATTTACGTGAACTGAAGACACAAGTGGATTCCAGCAGTGGTGGCTGTTGGCAGCCAAGTGTATGTGTGTGCGTACAATTGTTGCAATCTTGGCTTGGTTTATCTCTCGGGTATTTGTTTTGCGCGCGCTTTTGTGTGGGAACGGAGTGCATTCACTTCTCGGAAAAACGGATGGTGTTTACAAGGATCTCTCGTTCCTCCTTCCTCGTGCGTGGTGCGGGTGGGAGGACAATGCCACTGCGCGAGACATCGAACTTTACTTTATGGAATTCCGCCCCAGCAGAGCCCAATTTATCATTTCAAACCAGAGAAATAATGGGTTTGAGCCCTTCTCTACTAAACTCACAATGCGGATTAGCATTGCTGAATTCGTTATCCCTGCGTGTAATGTTGTTGTTACTTTTATTAGACAAAGATGATTGTTAAAATGTATACTTTTGCTTAAAAAAATTCCGTATTAACATAGAGGATACACAATAGTTTGGTTGCACGACAGTAAAAGGGTAGGACTTCTTTTAACAATATCGGTGAATTGAATAATGAGGCTCCGAGAGATAACATTTTCTACATTTTAACGTTGCCCTATGCTCTAAGTCGCACCCTCAACGTGTACATTCGAAGGCTATCCACAGTCAGAGGCATCCAGCTACTCGACAACACGAGCCGCTCACACATTAGTTATTTCAAGTCAGGCTCTTGTTTCTGTACTGTTGGAACAGCTGCCCATGACGGACTGGGTACCAAAAGTGGTCCTTTCAAAGATGTTCAAAAGAACCCCTGCTTCCTTCCTGTCTCTTTCATGCCTGTCTCTTTCTTTACAGTCTCTCGCTTTCTATTTCCCAGACGGTTTTGCCTGCTGTCATATACCCCAAAGAGCTGGACGCACCGGCAGAGGCTGTCAACCTTGCAAAACTGGACTCCAATGGCTCCAACCACCCTCAGGGACATAAATACCTAATGGAATACATGGCCATTCCGGCCTTTCACAGACTGTATATCATAATGTGTAGGTTTGCAGTTTTTGATGAATGATAGCTGCCAAAACAAGGAACAACTTGTCAGTCTGTTGTGCTTTAGAGACCTCAAAAGACAGAGGGGCCATTTATACCAAAGAGGTAGAGCACCAAAATAGACCAAAGTCAACAAAACGAATATCCTCCTTGGTAGACTGAAACAAATCGATTTCCAACACACCATTGTAAACACACCATATCGCCAAAACATAAATTAAAAGTTAAAAAAGGGGGAAAAATGATTATATTCAAAATGGTCCCAAATGTATTTCAACAAGTTATTACAATAATCATTAAAAAACAACTAATTGTTGTATACACTTTCAAGAGAATAAAAAAAACAACATGCATTATATCAAGTGAATCACATAAAAAAGACGAGTTAAAATTTGATTAGAAAAACAACAGAGTGGGAGAACACATTAGACAGTAAACTCATGTCATTACACATCACACCAGTCTGTAATAGATCATTTGTAGCAGTCAGAATATTTCATCCATTATTTTTTCCTTTGACTCACAAATATCCCAAAGATCTAGTGTGTACAATGTTTTATTAAAAACGGCATGAAAGGGTTTTGGTGGGTACTAGGATAAGACATCCATCTTCTTCAGGAGAAGCGATATCTCCCAGCTACACTTTGTTATCTTAAAACTATACGTATACCAACTCCTGGTGCACCTCAAAACGAGTCTATACAATCCAAAATTGGATGTAAACAATAGTACCTTCTAACCACTTCATAGGGATCTGTATTCCATGTGTAACAAACCTCTATTATGAAGATAATGTGCACAAGAAATCAGCACCTCCAATATTCTTCCAACAGCAGACCCCTCTGGCAAGTGATGGCGAGTAGGGGCACCAATATCGAACTTCCATATTAAAATCCTTACTTCTAAACTTTCAGGCGGCCCAAGTTGCCTATTTCAAACGGCCGTGAATCAGGGTAGGAATGCCTCGTTCGATCATACGTTTTGTTGGCTTTATAGACCGACAAGAATTCTCTCTGTGGAGCAAAGCTGTGTGTGATTGATAATGGAGTATGGTGGAGGCTGGCTGGTATGTGGCTGAGGAAGGGCTTGAAGTGCGAATGTTCAGGGTAGGATGTGGAGTCAGAGGTTGTGAATGACCAGAAGCAACAAACATTTTCAGTCCAGCTGTGGTGGAGATCAGATACAACCCAGTGGTTCACTCTTGGCAACAATGTTACCCTCTGACTTAGAGGATATTGAGGAAGAAAAGATGGTAGAGTAGAACAAGGCATGATGCTTTAGCCAGCAAGAGCGCAATAGAAACAGGGGCATTGGAAGTGGGATCACACGGAAGCCTTGAGTTTTGGTGCCAAAGCTCAGAGCAAGACAAACTAGAACAGTTTAGCTGGCAAACTGCTTTGAAGATGGGTTGACTTCGCCAACCTTTTCACTCTCAACTCATTCCTTGTGTCATAGAAGAAATTATGGAGCACAAAATCGTTTGGTGGGACAAGTTTAGAGCTGTATATGGGCAGAGCGTCACACATCCTGATACCATCAGTGTCAGGTCCCACTGAAGGCTCTTTTCGTGCAGTATAAAGGTACGAGTGTGATGAACCAGGGAGGCTAGTTTGCACTAGATGTGCCTTTCTCAGCTCAGTTAGTCTTAGTACCTTGTCCAGGTCCTTTCTTGGAATACGCATGTCTTTTTCCTAGCCACTGTCTAAGCCCCAAAAGACAGAACACTTACGGCACCAGGACACAGACATCAAAGGGAGATAGACTAGACCACTAACTTCAGGGCTCCTGTCCTGCTTCCAGTGCTTACGGATCTGCTGGTTCTTCACAGGCAAGATGTCTGACCCATAAAAACTTATCGTCATTGAACACAAGAGATAGCAGTTTCAGATGTCTGCTTTTCCAAGCAGCAACAATGTTATTTCCTTCTGTTCTGCTCAAGTCAAGTTATGTTTTGAGGTGCTGGTGGTGAGAATACTATTTCACAAAAGGTGTGATGACTCAATGGTATTACCCATATCACCCATTTTTCAGTGGCATACTTACTCCTAGATGACCTTAACCCACCCTGATAAGATAGTACTATAAGAGCAGACTCAACAAGAATAATTGTTTGGTTTACCCAGAGATCAGTTTAGACATCTGTATGCCCTTTTATAACCAGCAATTTCTTGAAAAATACTCCTACAAGTTGAGTTATTTTTACTCTTTCCTATACTATACCATGGGGAGAGTCTATAGTTGTGGGTGTAGATCTTCTCCCTATGGTATGAACAACTAAATAAAAATTCTAAACTATATAATAAATTAGTACAAATATTTGTATGTTAAATATTAATGTAAATTAATGTTATACATATTTTAAATGTACAACAAACCAAATAAAATGCTACAGCACTTGTAACTTCATTTTGAATTAAATATTTAATGAATTAAAAAGAAATTGAGTAAAAATTATTTTTCTGAAGTTTAAATTACAAAATAGGATCCCACTTAAAGTAAAAACTTTTTTTACTAAGCATTGCAAATAATTAAAAGTGATGTATAAAATAATTAAAATTAGTCTGCTTCTATTTTAATACAAATTTCTGTTATATTAATTTATACATTCAAAAAAGTTTGTTAAATGTTTATAATTAAAGAATAAATATGTTTTTGTTTTAGATATTTTTTAAGATTCAATTATATTTAACTATTTAAAAATTGAATTGAACAATATTTTGTACGTGAGTTTATTTATGCCCCAACATCCATTATTATATATGGGAGGGTGTTGCAGTACCAGTAGTTGGCCATATGTGGTTCTGGACTTAGTACTGTTTGCAGTAGTAACTTACACTCGTAACATTGGCTGGCTCCATCCTCTGTTTTACGCGTACATCCACATTTTTTAGTAACTTTACACATTTTGTGAATAGACAAAAGTAGTAAAGTTTCTTAAAATTATAAAAGTAAATCTGTAAATTACTCAAAAGTGTAAGTTACTTTTGTGAATATCCCTGATAGAGTATACGTTCTTACTACTCCACAGATTCTCTGGTAGGAGTAGATTCTGCAGCTGGGACCTTGTTACCAGAGTTTTGAAACCTTCACTGTTTTTAATTCTTAGACGTCAACAAAAGACTAAAGTGTATACAGAGAAGTATTCTAGGAAAGTTTTTGAGTTTTTGGATTTAGACTTTGCTTTCAAAAACTATATTCAATCACGCTGGCTTTGGGGTGGCTAAGCAAGTGCTGCTGGCTAGGTGGGGTAGAGAGGATGTCCCAATCTGGTTAGATTGGCTACATAAGCTGCGGGAGGTGGTGGAAATGGAGAAGTTAACGGTCAACATATCACAAGGACTCCCCCGCTTTGATAAAACCTGGAAATCCACATTGAAATTTTTATCCACTGAATTTAACGAGCTCACATCCCCCATGTACTCCGTGTGCTTGGGCCTACCAGATACCCCACCCAAAACGCGAAGATATGCCCACAGCGGGAACGCCACACACAAGATAAGGCCCAATAGAGACATAAGACAATAACTGGAACTGGTCCCTAAAGTAAAGTAAAGTCCACATTTGTAAAGCGCACAATCACCCGTAAGGGTCTCTAGGCGCTGGGGGGCCGTCGGGAAGATTAAGCGAGCTATTGCCCAGAGTCACATGGTGCTGGGCTAACCTGCCGCCGGAGCCGGGGATCGAACCGTGATCCCCAGATTCCAGCGTCAGTCGCCCTGGCCGCGGCGCCACACCTCTCTCCCTTTGCCCCCTTTACTCCTCCTCCTCTCTTCCTTCTTCCTTGGCTATCCTCTCCTTTTAATTTCTTACTCTATGATGTTTTCCCACCTGCCGGTTGGTTGTAGGCCGTGATTTTTGTTCTGAAAATACAATAAACAGATATTAACCGTAGAAACTATATTTATGGGTCATCCTTTGAGGATTATCAACTGAGATATTTTCATTTTATTTTCATGAAATGAGAGAAAAGTATTCCTCATGTTTGCACAGACTTTGCTAACTTTTTTATGATTCATGTATAGTATTAAGATACTAACGTAGACCGGAAAGTGAATACTTGTTATTAAGTGACCTCTGTAATACTAATATGCATTTATTATGTTGCAGTGTATGAACCTGACACTTTTAACAAAACTCAGATCATAAAGTGTGTTCATTTAACACAGAAGGTTGTAGTCTGTAGTGAGAAACTCATAACAACCATGTCTTCTCTTCACATACATTTTACAGATGATAATAGTGTTTCAGGTCTCAGAAAACACAAAGTTTCACCCGACCATAGACAGTTGGAGAAACAGAGATTGTTTAAAGGTATATCATATACAACTTGAGAAATCAGGCACTGTAGTAAGAATGATAAAACCATTAAAGACTTGCTCTTGTCGTTAGATATCAATGGCCTCCTGTTGAAGGCACTGGCAAGCTGTATGACTAGGAAGAGTGGCAAAATCCAGTGCCTCTGTTTCTCTCTCTTGTCAAATTTCTCTTTCTCCAGTCTACTAGTCTACTTCTTATGAGCATACTGTGGTTGGCAGTGGGTTGAGTGAAGTGTGGACTCACACATCACACGCTCTGGATCCAGACTGCAAGATTAGTGTCTTATGATCCTTCCAAACACATGCAGTAGTTGCTTAACCTATTGGCTATCATTCAAGGTGCACATTTTTGTAGCAATGGTTGTAGCACTGAGGTGATCACATCAAATGAAAGGCTGGAAAATAATAACAAATTCTGCAATTATTTTGTGACAATTTGTTGAGGATATGTGTGTCAGAAATCTCATTTGAATACGATGTTGCCACTTTTGTCTTTCAAGGACCCGGTTTGTGCATTGCACTCCCCACTTATTTCTTCGACGTGGCAAACCATGATCTCAGAAGATAAATCAAAACCCATGTGTTCTAAACCTTACTGCCTTCCTCTTTCAATCAAGAAGTGCCTTCAGGCAGTTCTGTTTCCTTTGCCCCGCTACAGCTGTTCCTCCAGTCATAACTTCTGCATTGGACATTTTCTGACTGCAAGCTTTTGACGTTATCTATAGATATTGGGGAAGCTAGGACAATATCCCTTTGGTAGCAGGAAAACTGTTCCATAATTGACTTGATTAAGTGGGGGGAATTAGCCATTGAATGACCATGGATTATTCATTTTTTTCTAATCAGCCTGAGAAGGATTTGATGGAAGCAAGACAAGCTTGCAAGGCCATCATTCATTTGCCAGGACAATTAATCCAACACATGGGTACTCACAAACATTTTCCTGGGGCTGCAAATTTTGGTCTATGGTTTGACTGAGGGCTGCTCTGATGCCAGCCTGGTGGGTGTAGAGTGGGTGTAGGGGAAGCCAATAATGTATATGTAGTGTCTGTCTTTAAAAATGAAGGTGTTCCTAAAGTTCAGAGCCTAGTTACTTCCGTTCCCTAATTGCAATTAACCTTTTAATTAGTGCTTGCTGTATATTTGAGATTTGTTTTCATTTTAGTGCTGAGTCGATGAAACAGCAGCCCAGTGCTGCTGCTGTCCAGAGGGCTGCTTTTAAAGGTCAGGAGGGCCTCATGCGGCCCCCAGGCCTTACTTTGAGTATCCCTGCTCCAACACCTTTCATAGGTCTCTAATCTAGACCCTAAATTATCCAAAGTTCCTAAAGATAATTCAGTTTGTGGTATACACCATGCAGGGAAACTCACAATCTAGATTAGTTTGGAAGCCAGGTCCTGCCTGTTTACTGACTAGACTATCTTTAATGTGTGTTTAGAGATGAGTTCATATAAAATATTTTGTGAGGACAGATAAACTCAAAACTCTGCCAGCGGCATGGCCTCAGACCATACTCTGAGTTTATGTTACTTTGTGCTAATGTAAATATTGGATCTGTATATTTTTACACAACACTAGCTAAAATTACATTTATCTAACTATTTTCTTTCAGTCAGACAGTTATTTGCTTTGATGCGAGAAGTACATTAGCTCTTTCTTTATGTGTTTAGTGGACTTCTTTCACTCATAATTGTGAGTTCCACTGAGCTTTTTTACTTTGATTAGCCTTCATTTAAATCCGTTTTCGTTTGTCAGAAAAGAGGGAATATTTTAGTATACAGGGTTTGAAAGAGTAAGAAAGCAAGAAAGGGACACCAGCATCATTGTATCTAAACTGCAGATGCCTTATCCAACTTAGGCTCCGGTGGACCGGATCCACCTCACATATTTAGAATACTTACTGACTGTGGCAAATAGATGCTTTTCGAGCTACTGTGTGTACATTCATCTTTTGAGGATGTCCTGGAAATCTTCCATAGATGCAACATCTCTGGATCTATGTTGGACACCCCTCTGTGGACCTTTCCTAAAAACACTTGCGCTGGAAAGGTTTCAAGCAGGGGCCTTCAAATTGTTCAGTTCCCTGGGCGAACATTCAGATTTTCTGCATGCTTTAGTTACTTGCAACTCCAAACATTTTGTAAAAAGATTGGTCTGCTTCTGAGTTTTTTTTAGGCACATGAGGTATGCACGCACAATACAAACATTTGAAACTCACTATGTAACATGCTGAATAAATAGTGATTAATTTGAGCGGATGGGGGCTACCAGTGCTCTTTTTTTGGAGCCCTGCACTTATTTTTCCTCATCAGACATTTCTCAGGAACAAGAGAGAGAAAAAACAAAACACACAAACTGGAAAGAAGAAGGAAGAGAAAGAAAGAAAGTCACCAATTGAGGACACCGGAACCTGCAAAGTGAATAACAGCGCAAGCTGTGGCTGGTAATTGGTTTAAGAGGCCTGAGATGACGTGGATGTGGACTATGCAGCCTTGGTGTTCGGTAGCATCGGCCAGCCTTCTAAGCAGCGCTTTCGTGGCAGGCACTTATTATTTTACAAAATAAGCACTGAAAGCAGTTTAAATACATATTTTCCTTCAGCCAGCACAACTGTGCTGTCGTTGCGACCAGCAATAGTGACATCTAGGGCTGAATGGCCAGAGCTCTAGCGCCACCAGAGGGGGACATTATCTGTACATTTCCTTAAAGTTAGGCGCCCTTTCTGCTAATTACCATATTGTCTGAGGCCTCCTTACATTGATTCTGTGTCCAATGCTTTATATGCTTGGGAGTTACTGCAGACTTGATGCTCTTTTGATTGCACAGATAATGAGGCCATTGGCCAATTTTCTTCAATACATATTAACTAGTGTCATCCAATAAGATAATGGAAGGTAAATTGTGCAGTGCTCGGAGGATTTGCTTCCAAATTTGCATTTCAAATTTTCCTACTTCGAGCTCTCAGAGGCCTAGAAATAGCTCAGCTCTTTCGGTAATTAAGCAGTGCTTAATTTGAGCTGTGGTTGCTGGGGAGGAAGGGGCGGGGCGGGGCGGGGCACGCACTCATTTAAGTGGACCTTGGTTAACTCATTCACTGTGCTTCGACCCAGAGCAAGAAAGATCGAAAAACCACAAAGGGGAAAGAAAGAGGAGGAAGAGAAAGATGGAAAACGTGCGAAAGGGTGACTGCAGGAACCTGCCTGTGGGAGATAACAGGGCAGGGTGATGGAATAAAGAGGCCTGAGGTGAAATCAAGGCTACGCAGCCATGGTATATCTGGCACTGCCATCTTCGATAGCGCCAACCGCGGGATTCTAAGCACAACGTTGGGCTCTTGCACTTATTCTTTTTACAAATAAAGGCCTAGATGTATCAAGCCATTTGCGAATTGCAAAGGCCGAAATTCGCAAACGGTCTATTTGCATGTTTTGGCATGCATCAAAAATTTGCAAATTAAGGAATTGCAAAAATTTGCGATTCCTTCTTTTGCCACAGCAAGTAAAGAATCGCAATTTTGCGATTCCTTAAATGCTATGTATGTAGCATTTTTTCAATTGCGAATTTTGGTTAAGAAATCGCAAATTACCACCAACTTGTAGTTGATGTTAATTTGCGAATTCTTTTAAAAATGCACAATTTGGCATTTTTGAAGGTGGCATGTGACGCACACACATGCCCATAGGGCATGTATGTGCGCCATATGCACACACATGTACATTTCATGGTGCAGCAGGGTGTCCTTGAGACACCCCTGCACCCTCGAAATTATTCTCAATTTGCGATCAGCAAATTGCGAATCGCAAATTGAGATTAATTTCACAATCATTCCTATGGGCCTCCTGGCCCATAGGAATGAATGGGAAATTATTCCTTATTTGCGAATTCGCAAATTGCGAATTCGCATATAAGGAAGATTAAGAAATCGCTAAAAAATAGCGATTTTTTACATACATCCCATTTTGCGATTTCTAAATAGCGATTCCTTAAAAATCGCTATTTAGAAATCGCAAAGGGGTATGTTGATACATCTACCCCACAGCCTCTTAATTATCCATTCCTCGTTGGCGTTTTTGGCTGTATCAAGGTGGATTACTGCATTGCACCACAGGAGATTGGTAGAACTCTTGAAGCCACTGGCAGTATGCTCTGCTCATGTGATCACAACCTCCAGAAGTGGTGCTGCCCATGAATTGGGATTTTAATGCCAAGATAAGATAATATTTCACAGTTTCCATTGTTTCTCATTAGTATTGTTCTTAACTGTATTCAACAGCAATATTGTTTTACTCGTGTCTGAATATTCTGCACACCAGTAGCATAATGTTAAATGATGAGGTCCACTTGTAAATGTGGTGACGGGCCCTTGAGATTGGCATATCTTACAGCCTTTGGGTGAATGTGGCTCTCCTGAAGGATGCCCCCCTCCTTGCACCGCAGGGGTTACTGGGTCCGACGTAACATCCCTGCTGCACACTTAAGTTCAATGAAAGTTCAAACTTTTGCTAGAATGAACTGGTCTCTAATAATGTATGTGTCCAGAAGGTGAAGAATACTTGATACTTTATCACTAAACTGTTTTGTTTCACAGTTCATGCATGTATATGTTTGTTTATATCAAAGTGTACTTGAAACATTATTTATTTCTAGAGAGCTCTACAGAGCTCTCAGAGTTTAGAAGACTCCCGAAGTATTGCATCTATAGTGCCTCAAACCTTAAAGCGTCAACTAGAGACGCACACAATTTATATGTAATACCCATACTGCTCTGCAAGACGGTTTTTATTGGAAATATGTTGCTTCTGCAGCTGTGTAATGCAAATACAGAGAAAACACGAGACTGAAGGCAAGTTTAAAAATATGCAGGTTAAAGTGGTTGCCTTTCTTAAGATTCTAGGCCAGTCACAATGTTTTATATTTTACTGAATAACATTGTGAGTAGGATCTGCCCTAATGTGTATAGTTTGTCTTCTGAAGACACCTCTATATTTTACACAGCGTGGGATAATTTTGGTCAATTTGTGTTCAGATGTCAGAATTGCTATATAATAATGCCACGGCATGTTCCTCATAATTTATATTTAGTCTCATAATATGCTGCATAGTTTTCTTCTCCTTACCTAGTAATTCATCCACCCCAACTGCATAATTTACGGCCTTTGTTTTGCTGTGTTTTTATGAAATCCTCTGCATGTGTTGCAAAACATAACTAAATACACACTGCCAGCATACCTAAGGGGTACAATTGAGATAATGTTTTGCAGAAAGGGTAGGCTGACCAATCTCCACCATTATCTCAGACCGCAGTCAAGCTCACACACACACACACCATCCATGTTTACGATCAACCCCTCTTAACGTGATACAAACCCCAACCTCCCTTCCTGAACAGCCTAGTCAGAAAAGTCAGCAGCTTTTCCCTGAACTGCATGCTACACAATTGCCGGTCTGCAGTCAACCACTGCCTAGAGATATCGGGCTTGATCCTGGCCCATAATCTTGATATCCTTGGCCTCACCAAATATGGCTCAACAACTCATCCTACCATGCTCTAGACCTTTTACTTCCTCCCAATTACTCCATCCCACATAGATACCGGGAAGATAGACAAGGCGGAGGTCTCACACTCATTCACAGATGCAGGATCCTCCAAACTACTCAGTTTGAGTCTTTCAAATGCCCACATCCACTGCTGCCAACATCAGACTGAATGTGATATACCATCCACCGGGTCAAAACAATACCTTCATCGAGGAAAGCATGGATCTTTTCACCTCTCAACTGATCAGCTTGGACAACACGATCTACCTTGGAGAATTCAACATGCCGTCGGGAAGAAGGGTAACAGCATTGTAGAAATGTTTACAGCCTTTCTCAAAGACAGTCATCTCCAACAACACTGCCATAAAACCACATACCAGAAAGACGCCATTCTGGACCTGATAATCTCCAATTCCCCCAATGCACAGTGATACACCCGATTTCAGTTGACTGGTCCGACCACATGCAGATCCCATTCTCCCTCTCTAGTACCAAAATGTCCGGGCAACCCAAGAAAGAGAAAATATGGTTCAGGGACACATCCAACTTTGACACGGAAGCCATGGGCAGAATGGCCCTTCCTCCCCTAATTTCAATTACACCCCTCCTTGATATTAATGAGGCATCTGACAAATATAACTCCTGCATGTAATCCCTTAGAGACTAATTTGCATCCCTGAAGTTCAAATTATCTAGACCAAAACCATCTAGCCCTTGCTTCTCAAAAGAACTATATGAAGAAAGATAGCTTATCAGAAAGTGTGAGAAAGAATGTATATTAGCACCCTCTTTTCTGAGTATGAATAAGCATCGCATAGCAGCAAAACAATACAAAGACCTCATTCTTAAAGTCAGATCCTCTCATTTCAGAACACTCGTGAATTCTGCAATCAACAGACCAAAATGTCTGTTCAAGGCTCTCGTAAAAAACTACAAACCCTCCACCACTTCAGCTCCAGAATCATCAGTGGCCTGCTTCAAAAGTCAGAGACATACATATCAGAGACATACATATCTAGCTACACACCAGTGAACCTTCAGAAACTGAGATTCTATCATTCAAGGTGCTTCATTCATGGTCATCTTTCTCTCCAGTTTCCGAATGATACCTACAGCAAACAGTCTCCAAAGTGCAACCCTCAAGCCACCTTCAAAACACCATTCCAGGTTCTATTAGAAAATCTCTTGTCATACACCTACTCCCCTATGGACCAACATAGTCAACTCCTCTCTCCAAAAGGGCCTTTTTCTAGAAACGCTAAAAGTGGGTCCAGTCTCTCCTCTCTTGACTAAAAGATCTCTCGACCTAGGGAACATGAACAACTACCGCCCAGTCTCCACACTTCCATTTTTAGGTCAAAGTCATTAAAAGTTGAATTGGGTGCCAACTCACTTTACACATTCAAACAACCTTCTAGACACTCTCCAATCAGGTTTCTGCCAGGACCACAGTACAGAAACTGCGATCCTCCAAATAATTAATGACTCCCTTTGAATCCTCAACTCTGGTAACGCCTGCCTCCTGGTCCTCCTGGACTTGTTCACTGCATTCCACACTGTCAACCATCTGGATCTCCTTCACACTCTTGAATAACGCATGATCTTGTGGAGGCACAGTCCTCAATTGAGTCTCCTCTTACCTAACCAACCACTCCCAAATTGTGAAATGGGCAACTTGTTCTTGAGACCAGTCAATGTACCAACCCTCTTTAGCCTGTACCTAGAACCACTGTGTGAGGTTCTCTGAAACTCGAATTCTCTTCCAACCCTATGCCAACAATACTCAAATATACAAGAAAATCTCTTCACCTGAAGGACCTTACCCTCCTTTCAATCATGCTCCTAAAGATTCAAAACTGGATGTCTAACCGTCATCTAAAACTCAGCCCAACTTAAACAGAATTTCTTTTGAGCTCACCTCCCAAAGCAGGAACTTCAGTACAGGAATTGATGGGCAACTTTCCTGCCTTGGATGGCTGCCCTGCCTTTGTCCAGAGTGCTAGATCCCTTAGTATCACCCTTGACAATCATCTAAACCTTCACAGCCTCATCACAGCCATGGTCAAAAACGCACAACACCAACTCAGGCAGCTGCGGGGCATAAGGCAATTGATAACAGAACAAGACCTCAAGAGTGGTGCAGTCTCTCGTTCTCTCCAGACTAGATTATGGAATTGCCCTTCTCTCGGGGGTTCCCAAAATTCACCTAGGCTCACTGAGAGCAACACTACAAGCAGCAGCGTGCTTCACTTTAGTTCTCAAGAAATTTGACCACATTTCCCCTGCCTGGTAAACCCTCCGATTGAAGCGGGAGCCGAATTCAAAACCACCTGCATTACCCACAGAGCGCTGCACTGTTCTTCACCCTCCCATCTAAATGAGAAACCGAAATCTCTAGAGCAAATAGGGATTCCAGAAATGCCCAATCTCTGCTCCTGGAACCCCACATATTCAGCTGAGAATGGTACATGAGCCAGTCATTCTCTGGTAGTACCACAAGAATCTGGAACTCCTTACCTCTCTCCCTTCAACTAACAACCTGCAAAGCCACCTTCAAAAAGGCGCTCAAGCTCCTACTATTTGACCGACACCTGGGTCAATCACCATTGACCATACCTAAGTACTCTTTCCACCAAGGGTATGAACTACCTTCATTGTGTGACCCTACCATCTTAATCAGTGCTTGAACAGTGTATGTCCCTTGTCCAACTGCTGCATTTGTTCTCGTCGCATCTACTGATGCAAATGTCTGAACTTAATTATTGTGACTATAACTTGCCAAATCTTGTATCATGCTACTGCTATAACGCGCTCGTATGCCTTCTGGCAATGTCCATGCTATATGAAATTTCAAAAATAAAATAAACAAACAGACTTTCATAATTGGGGCACACAAGCTTAACAGAACACTGTGTGTTAGCTCTTTGCTCTTACAATAAATAATTTGACTGATTCTGGAAACCATTGTCATAATTATAATGTCCTACCAAAACATTTGACACAACATATGTTTCTATATTTTGCGTTGTGCACACAACCTCTTAAAAAGCTGGTTTATCTAAGCAACTTGAGCAAATTACAATATTACTTAAGCAAGACAACAATCCTTTGTTTGAAAAAAGGTATGGTTATACTCACTGATACAGAGTAAAGTATTACTTTTTTAATCCAGGTTTTTATTGTGACATGTTTGTTGTTTGTCTACTGTCTTTTTGTAAATGAAAACATTATATTGTCCCTGCATTTTTAAACAACTGTGAACGTGTACATGTTAACCATTTAGGGAGTACTGAAGTCAAAAGAAATGATGACAGAGTACTTTTTAAAATATAAAAGTTAATTTTCCATATAGGTACACATCAGATGTAGAAGGAAATGCCATAATACAGTTTTTGATCTTGTTTAATTATAGTTTTAAAAAAATTAGGACCAATATTAACGGTGCATTTTGATTTTAGGCTTGATTTTACTTTATTTACTGAGTCCATGTTTTCTATTTTCATTATATTTTTTAATAGAGAGCCTGATTTTCATGAACTTGCTAAATGTAAAATCATCTGAAAGAATAGCTGCACACTCAACACTAAGTTTACCAGGCTTACCAAATGACAATTCCTAAGTTCAGAGATGTGAACAAAAACACAAAACTCATCTTTCTCAAGAGAGCTATGACAGTCTGCTTACTAATAGGCATGCTTTAAGTCTGAGATTTCCTTTCACTAGACCCTTGCTTAAAAATGAAAGAATCTCATTTAGTAAAGTTAAAAAAACAAATTAAAAACAGTTAGTATCATTGCATTACAAAAAATACGCGGTTTCATCGTACTAATTCTGATAAGAATAATGCATCTGAAAATGTTTTAAAGATACAACTTCTTCACTACATGTATTCAATATATTCAATATCAATAAGATAACAGATTGTCTAAATTATACTTCACTTTCCCAATCATTCATCACCAGCTAGATGGGCTTGAAAGATTCTCTGCTAAAGTTTGCAGGGTGAATACACTATAGACCTGTTGTTCTAATTATTCAGGATGCCAAATTGTTTACAAAGTTCTTAGCTACATAAATCGATATAATTCTGGCTTTTGTCTTGGGCCACCAGTAACTTTATAATAGTTGCACATTTAAATATATGGGAGTCTTGATGAGAAAATGTTGTAGAAGGCAGCTGCCTCGTCATAAATACAGAGAGCACCTTCACTAGCACAAGGATCTTTGGAAACTCATTGCTGCCCACACCAATAAAGTCTCAGCCAGAAGCAGTCGAGAAGGTTCAAACATCATTCTCAGAAGTATTTGTGTTGAAGATGAACTTTGTCTAATCTGAGATTCTCAGTCTTACATTTACATGCCCCAGAGTTACAATTCTTTTCTAAACTGCAGTCGCTAAGCAAATTTAGAAAATTAAATCCCTGAGAATTGTTGTTACAAAGTTGGTACAAGGGTTTATGAGGCACACTTTGCTTTGACGTTTGAAAAGCTGCAAGAATGTTAAGGGTGATGGAAAAAAATCATAATACCCGTTGTGAGATAGCAGAATGTCCAATTGAAGTTATCCCAGTAACTACCTCCAAATGAGGTTCTAATCTCAGCTGTTGTACTCTAGCTGTAAAGGGACACTCATCTGAGTATCTCTACCAAATAAGATAGAGCAGCTCTGTCTTCATTAAGTCTATCAACTCTTACCTGCACAATTTACAGTAGCCAGTGAATAGAGCATACATGCCTCAGACATGCCCTTGTGGTATGTGGGTTAAGCAGTAAGCAGGCATACTGCAGTGCCGTATTTTGTGACTCCACAAGTTCATCTGTCTTGGATCAATGTATAAGAGCCATTTGTGCAAAATCACATAGGACTTGAGATGCTGTTTCTAAGAGTATAGGGTGACCACCTACCTTTACACCTGTATATAAACATCTTGAATTTTCAATATTATCAAAGCGGAAACCTGTGGTGCCCTTGATCACAACTAGCTATATCAGATTCATGTATATGTATGACAACAAATCAGTTTAGTTCTTTAGTCACTGCCAGTCACACTTCCGAAATTATGAAAATGTCCAACTTCATGCAGCTTTTACAGATTTTGAGTCATGTTGGGTCAGAAAAGCCCCTGCATGGCTCTGGAGAGTGTGTGTGAAGGTGATATCCAATGATATCCCTGAGGTATCATGGCCCACAGAGGTGTAGACACCAGCAGTTATTTTAGGTAGTTCTCGTTCATGGTCTTGAACCGGAACAGCTTCTAACTTCTGTTGAGTACCCGGAACCCAACCTTCTCCCTTAATATTACTTAGGATGAAAAAAGAGACTGTGGAAAAGTTTCCCAGTTGTTTCATACCTAAGTCTAGAGCTGGTGCTGCACCATGCTCCTACTTTACTTGCATCAGTAGATAGGGGAGAACTGCAAATGAAGGTGTGCCATGTGCACTAGTGTAAATGCATTCAAATATGCTTCCCCAGGAGTTGCACTCCTCTACAGATGGCACCACCCCAAGAGGAAGACACATAGTGGTTATCCCGGGGGGTTGTGTAAGGATCCATCGCTTCCAACTGATTGGTCTTGTGAGCAATGGAGAAGGCATCTCATCTCGCTTTGCGGGTACTTTACCCATGATTGCATCAATATTCAGAGGACAGGACTAATAATTCGGACTTGTGTTGGCGTTGCTGGTCCTACAGTGAGAGCGGTACGAGAACTCAAAGTCCATTGTACAGTCTGTACCAACCTTCTGTACAAGGTGACTGTGTAATTCAGCAATCCAACCACCTCAGCATGTGCTAAGGTATCAAGACAGGGAACATGCGTAAAGCCAGCAAGGATTGGCCATGTAACCCCTTCGTTGCTCAGGGTTCCCAGGCGGACATTGCTGTGCATATGTGGTAATTGACCAGTGAGCCAAATATAGTGTTCCTGGTAAGTCAATGGGATTTCCAGTCTTGTTAAGCCCTATAATTTATGGAAGGATCTACTGTTGAATATCCACGACACTGCCCTGAGGCAGCATCGATAGGCCCAAACTCTGCCCATGAGTAAAATGTATCAAAAACATATGGCTGCATGTGTAGCAATTACAAAGTAACTGCCCCTTCTTCATTGGCAACATCTTGAGATTTGAGATGCTGAGTGACTGCTTACCTGTAATTGGCTATCACTATAGGTGCCACCGTGGTGAATGGGTTCGATTGAAAAACATAATTATAGAAAGAAAACCAACAGAATGGGGAATAACCCTTTTAAAAGGCAAGCTTGACACACCTACAGAAATAGGTGCTTCCTGATGACCAGTAGGAGGTAACCATGATTACTATGGACGTCTCCATAAGGACGTAATAATAGTTCACCTGTGTGTGAATAATGAAGAAACTACTTTAAGGCTTAAACATAAGATATGAGTCCCATATTGGGCGCAAACTGTTGCGTAAGCTACGACTCTGGTGTAGCTCTACAAGGTTTGCTTTCTCATGAGTGACGTAAGGGAACTTAGTTCAATGCACCAGTGATGAATGTGAAAGATGGGCTATTGTAGTCCTGCAAAACTCCACTCAATGCTTAGTTGATGTGAAATCTTTTGTTTTTTGGTTACTAACAGTTTCCAAAAAGGACTGGGGGCATTGTGGTAACAGTAAACTATTTCGTTCTTCATAGCTTGACATACACACAGTACTAAGAAGGACAGATACTTTTAACTAAAAGTACTTATTGCAGCCGGGTGTACATGTTTCTTAGTATATCTAAAATAATCACACAGGATATCATAAAAAGAGCAAGAAGTAACATTGCAAAAATGAGAATAGAACAAACATGTCTAGCATGGTTAAAATGTCAACTAAAATCTTAACATCCTAAAGCTACTTATATGTGCTACCCTTCCATACCATATAGTTGATCAACTTACAAACTAGAGCTTCTTAGGGGGGAAGCAGTGCACCGCATACCTTGTTGACAGCTCAAGCTGTCTTTTTATCAGAAGAGCTGAGGAGGAAGTGTTCCCTGCGAAAGGCAAACATGCACTGCAGTAGGTGCTCTCCTCTAGGATTCGGCTTTTATCAGCTTCAGACAGAATGCTTCAACTTCTCCAAATGCCAGCAGTAACCAAGATTGTCTTCGGACCTTATCTTCTAGCATAATCTATGTTGAAGGACCTGTCTACCTAAGGGTTTCGAATGGTGATCCTTAACCACTTGGATGCTAATGACAAGGGTAACTCGTCATGGAGTGCCCATTCATTTCAATGGAAATTAGCCTAATTTGCTGGAAATGCCTTAGCATCCAATTAAATACTGAAAAGTTATTAGGGACATAAACCTTTGACATAGTTTTAGGAATGTGGTGTATAGATTCTAGGCACCAGAGAAGGGGTTCTTGACATATCTTCCAGAAAATGAGAACGGAGGAGATGACAATTTCAACTACACCTCTTTGATGAATAATCTAGGGATGTTTCTTGATGGTCTTGACATATTGATAAAGGAACACTTGTTCCAGACTGTGTCTCTCGCCAGGTGCTATATCTGGGTCATTATCAGAATGCCTTGACATTCTCTGTCGTCTTCTCGGTCAAAGAATGATGGTATTATTGTTCACAGCATATATGACAGAATGTGTAAGGGGTGTTGTCTGAGATGCATTGGAGAGCCTGGCCGGAAAGGAGTACGGCCATAGGGAATTTATGTCAATCTTAAAGCAAATAAGTATTGGCTGTCCTCAGGCAAGGATATAGAAAAGAATGCTGAAGATAAATCGATAACTGTGAACCACTCTGCTGCAACAGGGATCTGGGGTAGGATTACTGCAGGACTAGAGACAATGAGAAAAGTGGAAACCACAATATCCTTAATAGCCCTTAAGTCCTGAACCATTCTTGAAGAAACACCATTTCCCTTTTGAATGGGAAGAGGAGGTTGTTGGAAGGGCTTTCCTCTCTCATTTTATTAATACCCCCAGTAGGTCTTCTATTGCTGTCTCAATTCCTTCTTCCCAAGACAGTTTATACCAGGGAATTTCAGGCAATCTTGCTACTTCTGTCAATTTTACCCGTACTAACCGGGCACTCCACATCCCTCCTATTTCTCCTTCTTCACTGGCCAAAGCTCAACTGGTACATTACTTTGCAAATCTTCTGGAATCTCCAAAACTCAAGAGGGATCACCATTATTTTAAATCTGAAAGCAAATAACTAATAACACTTCTCAGTCAAGGTTATAAAAAAGAATGTTGAACATAAATCAACAACCGTCATCCACTCTGCTGCAACAGGGATCCGGGACAGGATCACTTCAGTTCTAGGGACAATGGGAAGAGTGTCCTTAACAGTTCTTAAATCCTGGACCATTCTCAAAGAAACATCTTTCCCCTTTCGAATGGGAAGGTAGGGGGTGTTGCAAGGGCTTGCCTCTATCCTTTCCTGTGTCTCTGTCTCAATCCCTGAGACAGTTCATACTGAGGAATTCCTTGAAACCTTGCTTCTACTTTCGATTTCACCCATACTACCTTGCTTTCATGACTCTCACATGACTCAAGAGGTAGAGGAATTGTGGCAAACAATAGAGACATCACTTTAAAATGTGCATCAGGTTATCCTGTCTTTGTGAATACACCTTCAGAGATTCAACACGTAATACAGTTCAATATACATTGAATATATCTCCTCAACACATTTACAGGGCTGGTATGAAAATGAGAAAACATTAATGTTGTTCCATAATAGGACTTATTGTTATGGGGGCAAATGCAGAAACGGGATGGCTAATGTTAGAATTTAAAACGGTTTGTGCCATTTTCCCAAATTGAGTAATTGTGGAACGTCTGTTGCTCTCACAGTAGATTAAGTGGCTCCAGTATTAACCAGGAAATTCACGAGGTGTCCATTTGCTTTACCCTATATGTAATAAGGTTCCTGCTCAATTGAAAGCATAGCAGCCTACATGCAGTGATTGTCTCCTGGCTACCCTGTTGTGCCAGGAGACAATAACTCCTATGCTTGTGCGTTGCTAGGGTCTTTCAGAACCCCTGTAATTGGGGCAAAATTGGGAAATGAATACTTAATACAAACATCAGCTAGTTATATAGGATAGTTCAGAGGCATCCTGGTCATGGGAGGATTTGGCAGATAGAACTGAAGTGGTGGCATGGTTTAGAAGGCAGGAACAGTCGGTTATGCCAGGGCAGGTAACATCTCAGAAGGAGCAGGCTGAGCATGCAATACTCCTCCCAGCACCCCTCCCTTGCTTACTTTGGGACACTAGTTCTTTCAGTGTACAAGCTTTCAGCATTTAAAACAAGCATCTTGTTGAGTTCCCATATAACCTGACCACTTCCCTTTCATCTCCCCTCCTGACCCATCCTTCCAGCCCCCTCGATGGTCCCTGTATCCCCTATGATTTTTGGAAATTTTCAGTTTGCACCCACATCAAGATATTTGTGTCTTTTTTTATTTCCAGTTAAGATAATCACAATAATACTGCACAGATTGTAACATTTCTTCAACTTTCTTAGCTTGCCACCACATCACAGGCTGCTATACCATGGTACTATTATCAGGCGGAGCAACAATAGAAATGCTGACACTAATACCAGCATCCCTCTCAGTGTAACATCTTCTATTTAACTATATTGTTTGTACACCTCTAACAATTTCTCATAATATGCCTGCACTCTTTCATATTTGACTTGTGAGGTTTGCCTAATCTAGGACCAATTCAAAAGTTGCACTGGTACGTTTTCCTTTAAGCACCACATTACCTCCTTGTGTTTGTCACAGTCGGTGAAGGCTCATATTGTGGAGCTACCCATGTAGGCTTCACCGTTGGTCATCTCGCTGCCACCTTACAGATCCTTAGGTACCACATTGGAAAAATGCAACAATTTTGACAATTTCAGATTTCTCTCTACCCAAGTTCCACTTTTCAAGAACTTTCCGCAGACTCAAAAACTCAAAAAGTCCTCAAAAAGTCCTTAGTGAAAGACCAGAGGTCATATCTGATCTAGGGCCAGATGAATATGCACCTTTTGCTCATTATGCCCCGGAATCTCCTTAATGGGTATTACAGATCTTCCATATTGCGCAGTCCCCCACCCTTTGCCTGCATTGTACTCAAAGAATGTCTAGGGTTATGTGCATGCCACTTACCAATGCAGCCCAACCGGGGAAATGAGTAGAGGCCAGAAATGTAGGGAAATATCCCTCTGTTTGGTGCGCCCTCTGTATTTGTTGGATCACTGTGACTTAACTGACACGGGTCCTCTGATACGACAAGAAGTATCAATGGCGTGCCTGTACCTCTCCACCACAACTGTGAATGTGTGATCCAATAAACAACCTGAGGCAGAAGATTCTTTGAGAGAGAAGTATGTATTCCAGCTGAAAGGATATCTTAAGCCAGGCTCAGCTAGTTCACTTCTAACAGTTCATCTTTAAGCATCGCATATATATCCACATCAACCAATGGAAGTTTCCAAACAGTGCATACAGAGGAACAATAAAGCCTTCGCTAATAATACGCAATAACTAATCCAATGATAAGACTAACCAGAAAGAAACATTCTTCCCTCCATGGGCTTCACCTTGAAATGCAGCAGTGAGTCTGAGAACGGAGCACTGTGGGCACCCTCCCTAATAATTCTCACAGCAAAGGAAAGTGGAGCTCTGCAAAATAAAATTATGTGATTTCTATTGTTAACCCTGCGGTGTACTGTATTGGTGCAGAAACATGCAGCTTAGATGCTCACACGTGCACCATTACACTATGTTAAACTCAAAACAAGACCTAGTGTGCTTTTAACTTTTCACCTTCACCTCAGCAAACACCTCAATCATGCATGTCTGCTGAGTTCCTCTCCCGTAGTGACATGAGACCCCAGAGCTTGGCTCTGAGGCTGGGAGGGATTATTTTATTCACCCACCTTCAAGAAACTAACAAGGGTAGCAGCATTTGTTCATATTAGAGGTACAGGCCCTTTTTGTCACCTGCAAGGGTGTATGTCTACTGGTCCCACCTGGTACAAGTTCTGCCTATTCTTCCTCAACTTAGTCTTTCTTTTTTTCTTTTTCATTTGGGGCATTAATGGCTAATGCACGTTTGATCTGGACCATGTTGGCAGGGTGAATGTCAAGTGTGTGTGCTGTGCTTCATTATATGAGGACCGAAATCGATTATGGAACTGTGAATAGATTACTCCTAAAAGTAGGTGAGCTTTTAGAGGTTCTTTGTTGACTGATAGTAGGTCTGGAAATCCCATAGCCTTCTTTTGCAGTGAGACAGGCCTTTATATAGCTATAGGGTGTGGGTGACTAGTCTCAGAAGTGCAAAGGCAGCTCCCTGGTGTCTTCCTGCTTTCCCTTCACCCAGAATGTCACTGCGTACAGATTTGTAGCTTGCCTGGCTAGGGCTCTCTTTTGGGTTTTTATTATCATCCAATGCCATGGCACACTTCATCCTGGCGATTCTGCAGATCAAATGTGATTGTATTGTCTGTGTCAGTCTATGTTGAGCTCACCACTACCAGAACCAGAAATTACTCAAAACAGAATAGGTCATTGGCATCCATACGGGTGTGTGTGTCACGCATAAATACTGTGAAGAAACCTAAAGTTTGCCAGGATACTCTTTGCTGAAAGCAAAGTACCTACAAGTGTGTATGAGTTACTCCAAAGCTTCAAGACTGGTGTTCATGGCACACAGCACACCCATTAGCTAAAAAAACGAAATGGGAACAAACACGTTGCTAGAAGTGCAGTTCCCTTCTGCCATTGAGGGAGGAAGCCAAATTGCTGTGAGAGGGAATGCTGGAAGTGCCCTGAAAGAGGAGTAAGTGGTCCAGAAAATAGGATCCCAGCTCAGCCACCAGTGAACTGAGGAAAGTGAAAAGGATTGAAGGAAGCAACACACAGCAATGCTCGTGTAATGTTAATGCATATCATCAGCATTTTACAGTGATAAAATATGCTAGTAGCAGGACTTTCCTTGGGCAGAACTAGCTCTCACTACAGAAAAGGTTGAAGAACTAACCTGGAGGATCAGCTCTATGTTGACCATGGTGATGCTCTTTCGTTCCCTGCCCCACACCACGCAGCCGTCCGGTCCTCGTGAGACATCTTACGTGCCTCTCTTACCTGGGAATACTTTGCTCGCACATTTGCTTTCATACCTCGCTTACAGTGTTCAAAACTTTGTTGCAGAAGATATCCACACTTTAAGCTCCGCTTCATGGAGTTGTGATACGCTGACCCTGACCTCCTTCTCTCTCTGTGCAATGTGGGGACAAGAAAACCTTACTGTATTTAACAGGTCTTGTGATATTGGCTCCGAAAGTGTGGGCCTTTCAAAGAACTTTTCCGAGATCGTGCAGACTGACGATCTAAGCTGCATTGAGATCTTGGCTTGGCTTTTGCTCCAGTTCTTCCTGCTGCTTCAAAGCACTATTGCATGACTGTGGGCACCAGTGACCGTCTGCAGTTCCGTGGACCCGCACCGTGAGGCTGTCTCCTCCTTAATTTGAGGACAGTGGCTCGAGAGTCAGGGTGGGCTTGTGACGTTAATAGGGGGCGGGCAGGTTTCAGCAAATGGCACAAAAATGGGTACTGGTGTAGAATTTACTGAGGATCTGCAGGGGAGGTTGTGACAAGTATGCACCGACTTTCCTTCGCCAGCGAGTCTTCCTGTGGCCCTGTGATGACACGGTCCCCCATCTCCCGGCCATGCGAATGGATGCATGTGTGCACCATCAGGGCAGCAGTGGTGTCAGCCAAGCTGTCAATGGGGCTCTGCTGTCCACGGGCGGCCACCTGAGCAGAGATATCAGCCTTGTTTTTTTTTTTAAATTAAGATAAATGGTGTTTATTGAATTATTAATTAAAATTGCTACGATATCCAAAAAGAGTAGGTAGATAAAAGTGCGAATATCCTGTGCAGTTATGCATGTAGAATAAACAGTTCCGGCCTGCCGCCATCGGTTCGCAAATGAAAGCCTAGAGTGTGCCATTCTTGGTGGATTGTGAGACCTGCATACTTCCTCTTAAGTTGGAGCTCGAATTGATTCTCAGACTCAGCCTGAGACATGTAATTAACGAACCAGCAGCTTCGTTGAAATGTGAGCCCTCCAGGCAGGCCTGAAGGGCTTTTCTGCAGGTTCCTGTGCTCAGGGAGAAAAAACGTTTTTTGTGGAAACCGCGACGGGCTAAATCTGGGGTCGGGCAGGAGCTGAAAAAATGCATGAGTGATTCTTCACGATACTCACACAGTCATCAGATTTAGGGCAATATGTAGGTAATTTTTGTTTTGCAACTTTTTGAGAATTGCAATTAGAGAATCGCAAAACGAAATGTAGGTAGGATTAGCACATTTTTTTGTGAATCCCAATTATTCCTTATTTGCGAATCGCAAATTGGGATTCGCAAATAAGGAATACCTTCTCATTTATTCCTATGGGCTAGAAGGCCCATAGGAATGAATTGTAAGACATTCTCAATTTGCGATTCTCAATTAGAGAATCGCAAATTGAGAATGCAATTTCAGGGTTGCAAGGGTATCAATAGGACACCCTGTGGCACCCCTGAAACTAACATGTGTCCCACATACATGCCAGGGCATGTATGTGACCCACATGGCACTTTGAAAATGCCAAAAAGTGCATTTTTCAAAAAAATCCCAATTTATCACCAACCTGAAGTTGGTGGTATTTTGCGATTCCTTAAGCCACAATTCGCACAACTTGGGAGCTTCCTACATTGCATTTAAGGAATCGCAATTTGCAATTCCTTAAATGCAATCGCAAAATAAGGAATCGCACATTTTGTGATTCCTTATTTTGCGTGTGGCTTTTTTTGTGCTACATAGCACACTGCCCTAATTGCGATCGTAAATGCTGAAATTCTGCAAAGTTCAGCATTTGCGAGCGCAATTAGGCTTCTTACGTATGGCCCTTAATCTTTGGATTGCAGCACCCAGGGAGAAGCCTTGGACTTACTTAGGAAGATGCCACAGCAGCACTGTCATCATTTCATTTTTAGTGAATAGACCTGAACCATGGACGTCAGTTTACCAAAATGCCAAGGGAAGCGGCAGTGACTTCACATGCCCCTTGACCTTCACTTTCACTCACGCATGCAATCTGTTATACATACACACGTATTGACACATGCACACACACTCGCACATACACACACACTACCCACACATGCACACACATTCACATATACACACACTCTCTCTTACATAATCACACCCCAAAACTGCACGCACACAAACAACATACATACGTTTAAAAGCATTTTTTTAAACTTATTTCAGGTGCCAGGGAAAGTCATATATTCCATCAGTTTTCCTCCATTTTTGTAATTAAACTAATTGCAAATAATGTAATTTTCTTCACTGTTAGTACAATAATATGCTGCCAAAAAAAACGAGAGGATTGAAGCCCCCACCTACATCCATAAGGACAAGCTGCTTCTGTTCCTGCCACTGATTTTGCCACTGCTGACCCTAGGGGTAGCAAAAGCAGTGCCAAGGGTCATAAGGGCAGGGCTTTAAGTGGGCCGGGTCTCATGGGGTCTGAGCACTGGCGGTTTTTTAAAGGGGGCCTCGAAACGGCTCTGTTTGGTGCCCTGGCACAGGTGGTCCGTTTTTTTCTGGACTGCAGTGAACTTTCACAGCCTACTGAGACACATCCATGTGCGGGTGCTCACATGGCTCACTTCTCACTAGTGGAGAAGTTACGGCAAGACGTCATGCCAGGTGAGGTTGGGAAAGGGAAATCCTTTAAAGAGAGACATTTTCTCTCAAGATTTCCCTTCTCTTTTTGAAACTCAGGAGCAGCAACAATGTCGTGGTGTCACCAGGGCTTTAAGTGGAAGCTTTTTCAATCTATACTACTATTATAAAGAGAGAACTGTGTCCTTTGAGCCAGGTAAACTCGAAAAGTACACCACCAATCCAAACACCCAAGATATCTTTGAAAACCTCAGGACAAGCAGAAGGACATAGGCTATTAAAAATAAAAAATATACGTTGTTTAAAAAATTTAGAAATAAAAATAAAGTAGTCCCTTGCAAGTAGCGCCGGCCGCGACGTCTGCGTGATGACATCATTTGCGCTCCCTGGCAACACTTCCTGAAATGGCGGCGAATCGTGCTGCCCGGGGTGTCCGAGGCTGTGCAGCTCTGCGGATTGTGCCCACGTGCGTGCTGACATCATTTGCGCTCCCTGGCAACACTTCCTGAAATGACAGCGAAACGTACTTCCCGGGGTGTCCGAAGCTGTGCAGCTCTGCGGATCGTGCCCATTGACGGAAGATCGCAACCTGCTGGGAGGACTGCTGCGGGCCTGCTTGCTGCTGGGCGAAGTGGCGGCCTGTGCGGGCAGGGCGCCGGGAGCGGGACCGGACAATCCCTTAGAGCACAGACGGGGGTGAGTCCTGGAGTGACTGGCGCTGCTTCATGCGCGGGGAGCGGGAGGTAGCAAACAATGAATTACAGGAGGAAAAGCGCCTGGAGTGGGACCGGAGGCTGAGGTAAGGCTCAGGCTCTCCGGGACACGGGCGGGAGGGGGCCGGGGCGGGAGGGGGAGGGGGGCGTTTTGGTTGGCCCTGAACAACGGTGGCTGAGGTAAGGCTCAGGCTCCGGGGCACGGACAATGTCGTGGTGAGCGGGGGCCGGGGCGGGAGTGCATGCAAGCCTGAAATGCTGCCCCCAGCTCCCTTCTGCCCCGGGCAACGCTGGGGCGGGCTGCTAGTATTATATACAAGACTTGTTGTAGGTATGTTACTTGTTGTAATATATATCTGAATGCAATGACAGGAACAGTAAAATACCAGACGGGCGACACACAATGCTAAGCACACATTTTTAGCTTATCTGTGTTTTAAGCCACGCCCCTAATTATATTGACCACACCCCTTTGAGAGACCCCCCAGTTTTTTCATCTCACTTAAAGCCCTGCCTAAGGGGCTTGCCAGGGGGCGCAGCAGCTAGCCCTGGCGACCCCTAAATGACGTCCATGGGCTGCACTAAGTGGTGTTGCTCACTTGTGTTTACAAGAGGGCGTTACAGTGCAAGAATGCGATTGGGTTAGGCACTAAATGGACGTTTATCCCGAGACGCAGAAACTTGCTTGAAGTTTTTATTTGCCATTCCGTAATGAGAAGTGTCTGCCACCAGTTTTTGCATTCTGACTCGTTTCTGCTGATATCTTCTCAAATTTAATGACTTAATGTATTTGTATTTTTTTTGCTAGATTATATTTCATGCCTCAGTTTACCGTAAACAGACTGTTGAGTAAGCCTTATTTATTGGGAATTCTAGCCTGATTTGGGACTGGGCCAATTTGGGTTAGGAGGAAGCCTAAAACGTACCTGTAGATTTTTCAAGTTGATTGGCCAATGTGTTTGGTGACTTATGATGGCAAGATGGCAAAGCTGTATGCCAGTGGTGGTAGGATTTTGTTCTTCATCACCTGTGGAAGAGCTGAGATGATGGGCATTGGTCTTTTGTTGATAGTGTTCGTTAGGCCAGAGCCAAAGAGTTCTTGTAGGGCCTGAATGTTCTTCAATCATCCAAAAGTATGCCCAGGTATTAGTATCTGTGTACTGTTTCTATTTCCTTGTTGTGAAAATACAGGTCACTTTTTTTCCTTACCTATTATCATTTCTTTCATTTTTATCGATGTTCATTTCTATTTTGTTGATATCACAATAAGAGCTTAAGCAGTCTAGCAGACCTGCAAGGGTTTTACTGAATAAGATCATGTTGTCTGCATACTGCAAGATCAACAGACCTTGGTTAGCAAGTTTTGGCGGATCTACCTGTAGCTGGATGATCGACTCATACAGGGCAGCCATATAAAGATTAAATAAGGTGGGGCCTATAACACAGCCTTGTTTTAGCCCATTGTAAATTCTTATTTTTATGGACATTGTTCTATTGCAGCCAATTTTAATCTGTACCCATGAGTGGGTATATAGCGTCTGGATGCATTCAACAATGGTATGTTCCATCTTGGTACCTTTTGTTAAAGCATGTTACACTGCACCATATCAAAAGCTGATTTAAAGTCTATAACCAGGAAGTATAGTATGGATTCGCTATCAATGTTTTTCCCACTAACTTAGTTAAGGCTAAGATGTTAAATTCCATGCCTGAGCTTGGATGAATGTGTGTCTGGACAAAATACATGAGAGATTGTTTTTCAGCCCACCCTTCCAGATCTTGGAAGCTGTATTTTGCATAGTATTTAGCCTCTATAGCTACCAATACAATGCACATGTAATTTGCTGGATTTTATGGGTCTCCTTTTTTTATACATTGGTTGTATGATCCATCTCTGCCAGCTTTTTGGAATAACTTGCGTTTTTAGGCAGATGTTAAAAGAGGGGAGTAAGTTATCCGTGCACAGTATTCTTCTTTCCATTCAAAAAGCGCAGCTGGGAGGTCATTGAGCCCTAACTCACTAGCTGCCTTCCCTTTTTATTGTGGTGGGCACGGACATCTAATTTATGATGTAGAATGGGACCGTAGAGACTCTTGCTTATTTCATGTGATTCAACAGGACCAAGAAGAAGTGACTTTGAGATGTATGCCTTGAGAAAGGCCTTGGCAGGATAGGCAAATGGGCGAAACACGGATCGGCTGCTCATTCTCTTTACTTTTATGATCTTGTATTTCCATTATCAATTAAATGAGGAATCATTAATACATTGATATTGCAATTTGGAGAATTTATTCTAGGAACTATTGCATAAACTACAGGATCTGTCCCTTTTTTGACATGATGTAGGAAGGTGTTGATGGCGTAATATTTGTACCAATACAATTTTGAACTGTGTTGGTTGTACATTTTTCTGTTGATGTAACTATCGTAATTGTGCCTTCACCATATAGAGATGTAAATAAATCGCCACCAACCTTCCTCTGTAATAAATTGCACCTGCAGGGTGTCCCGCGTATTTGATAAAGAATTTAACAATGCCCAGAAGCTTCTTGGGTATTTCTTAATACTCAATGCAAATAGTTTAGGCCATAGCTTGGACCTTGCATAGTGGTTAATTTGTAAAATAATAAGTGCCGGGGCTCTCGTCAGGAGGCATCTTCTACCAGCCCAGTACTCCTGTTAGCGCCGCCTACAACAGACGCCATGACACCCTACAAGTGGGTAGAGGATGTAGTGTAATGGCCAGAGCTGCGTATCTGGGCAACCAGGCATTTTTTTTCGTGGATGCGTTTCAGAAGGTGCTCTGTGTTCAGGTTAATTCTCGACCAACACAACACAACTATACAGCATTAGGAAACTTTGATCACACTCTAAGAAATCTTTCATTTGTAAACAGGTTTCCAAGGTACACGAATTCACAATATCAACAATCGTTTTAACCCCTTAACCAGGGCCGTTATTTCGCCGCAGTGCGGCGGTTCCGTGGAGTGGGCGGGGCCGCATCGGCCGTTGGACGTTCGCAGCACCAGCGAGGTAGTGCTCGCGACGGCCAACGGCCGACAGCAGCAGGCAAGGGGTTAAATATCAGAAGTTAAAGAAGCCTCCCCTAAAAGTCACCGTTTCACATATACAGCAATGTTACTGATCCCTCTATATATCCACCCCTTATAAACTTACAAACACAACAATAACACAAGATGTATACTTCGGGTTTAAAAAATGCGGTTTCCAAATCAGCCTCAGTACCAGTCCTGAGACTGGGGAGCTCAGTAGGGTTAGAAACACCACAACTTCTGCTAAGAACAGACAGACTCGAGATTACCTGTCTTAAAGTTTTACTGATGGGTCAGTGAACAATGCTGTGGTCCTTTTGCTTTGAAGAACACTTTCAGGAGAGGAAGGAGTGGGCTTCGAATTGGTTTGTTTTACTGTCTCAAATGTTGAGAGATTAAATTCAAGTATTTCCCAGTTGAAGGTGTCTGCTACCAAACCTGCTTCAGGCGTCCATGTCTCGGCGCACAGGCACATTTTATGTGGGGTTTCGACTTTCTCCAAGGAAGCTGTTTTGGCATTATAGGATATCATTTTTAATACAATCTTTTCCATTTCAGAGAACTAGGTTTGAGTCTCGGCGTCGAAAACATTCTGTGATTCTCAGCGAATCACTTTATCTCCCTGTGCCTACTGAAAATGAATGTGCCCTTAACTGGTGCTCAAGCTCCGGTGTTGATGATTAAGTGCTGGTGCTGAGCACCGGAAAGCACCGGAACAAATTAAGCTTGCCATGTGCTTTACAGACACAACACTTTTTTATATTCATCTAAGGCCTACTTGGCGTTGCTTGTGAGGCGGTGATCTTGAGGCAATATTTGTTGTTTTCAGCCTTGGGTTGCTTTGCTTGGCTACCCTGAGAGTCATGTTCTAACTGAGAGTGCTTATTGTTCAGTTTTTGGGTCCAATCACAAGGCGGCACTGGGAGCACAGAAGTAATAGGCTCCAGTTGCTACAAATGGAGCCCAGTAAGCTCTGCTTGTCCTTGGGACCCCTAGCCCTGTTCCCACAAGAGGTTCATCCTCAAATCAGGAAAGGTGCCACAGAAAAACTAAGTTTAAAATTCTTCTTATTCAAAGCAGAAATGAAATCCTTTCAATTAATACTATGAGCGTAGCATGTGCCAATCCAACTCAAATATATGTCTTCAGCTCCCTGATAAATGCTGGAGGGAATGTGTTGAAATTGACTCACTAGACATATTTATTGGATTTGGGTCAAGATCAAAATCTTTTGAAAATGAGTCTTCGATTTAACAGCAGAGATTACATGAGGCATTATGCCACATATCCCTAAAGCCATTCTTCCTAAGTTTCAATAACAATAAGATACACTTTGAGAACCACAAATAATACCCCGGTTACACAGTTCCTACAAGCAGTTTATTTTATGTTGGCGGCCATCTTTAATGAGGAGGTGAAACCCTACTAACTTGCAGAGTTAGTAGAGACTAAAAATGTTATAACATTCGAGGAGGTAGCCTCTTACCCCGAAGATGCATTACATAAACTAAATGCAGTATCCATTAATCACCTAGATGTTGCTCGGCATAATCATGGCCTCTGATAAAGGAGCATCATTAGAGGATGCAATGTTTATATTTTCTACTTTCTAAACATATAGTGGCACTGTGCAGTTGTTCAGTATTTCAGGCTTGTGGTGCCATGCTTGAGTAGTCCAATAGGAATGTGCATTGCCATATATACACTACACATTGTACTGCTGAGCCATATTTGACAATAAACATGTATGGCAGAAGTGAAGGGGGAAGAAAACTGATTGAATGCAGAGGTCAGACAGAGCTGGCAGGATCTTGACCCTCAATTGTTCCAGAGGCGGGGGGCCCTTCCACAGAGGATTTGTGTTTACTCTTCTGCTGAGTATGGTTTACAGAACCATGTTTGCAGAGGCGTGGTAGGGACATCCAGCAGTGTCAAAATATCGGTTATGATGTTCCGCTCTTTGAAATTTTCATAGTTTTCAAAGAAATGTTCCAACAGTTTTCAAATATTTCTTGGAAGCGTACATCTAAATAAAGCGGACCCTGTGCAGACAGTGCTGCAAAGCAGAGCTGGCAATTACAATGAGCCAACAGCGAGGCTCTTTATCAAAGAAGAGATGAGGGAGAAAGGCATCTCGAGTACAAGACAGTTGTTTGAATAAACCCCTCCACTTTCTAAGGCACTTCAGTCAGAGACATGATTGCTTTGCTCTCTTCTCCTGCCTGAATGCCAGAAATACAAACGGATTGATGTCTAAGCAGCCCGCTGCACGGCTCTGAAATACGTGTGCACTGGGGATTATGTGTTTTTGTGCCAGCTGAACAATGCAGTCTCGCAAAGCAGTCATGTTTTGGGCTAGGAAAGGGAAAAACAGGAAAATAAAACGAAACTGGCTTAGCAAGATAACGGGGAAGATTTTGGTATAGGACTTGAAAGAGTGGGATTAGCAGATGTAGTTTTTGTATTTATGTACATCCGAATGTATTTATAAGATTTATATAGTACCCTTACCACTTGTAAAGTTGTTTTAGTGTGCTTGGGCGGGGACGGAGGCACGTGAATTGTGGGCCTGACCAAGGACCATTCATTCATGGCTTTTCTGAATGCCACATGAATATTTCCAGTGCGCAGTAGAAACATTCCGGGGTGTAGAGTCTTGGGTGTGAATGGATGTTTCGCCACAACTCTTCCCCGCCATTTTAACTTTTGAGGAGAGGTTTTGTGATGCTGAACCCAGGTACTCTGGCACTGGGCATGGAGAGCTTTGTGGGTCAGCTACATGGTTGTGATTGACGTCACCTGCCTGTATTAGGATCTACTTGCAGATTCAATCATGTTGAAATTCCTCAAACCGAACTTTAGTCTTACTGACATTTTAAAAGGGCTTGTGACTCTTGAGAAGCGTCTCATGTAAATGCTTTTAAGGTCAGGGCAGAATAGTTTCACGCGGGTGACCATCACTGTTTAAGGAAAAGGGTGAGAATTTCCTGCTGAACTCACAGGACCCAGAATGCACATTTCTCAACTACACTAATTCTATTCACAAATGAGAAGTCAGTGTCCAAAATCATTTCCAGGTAGTGGACCTTTTTTTTACACCTCGGGGTGACACCCAGCTGAACGGACTCTCCACTGGGAGAAGATGGTAGCCACTTCATGGTGCTCGCTTCCTCCTTGAACACTGCATGTGCAAGGGATCAGTGCCCCTTAAGGATGGGAGGCTTGGTGGCTTCTTAGTTTCTGTCTGTTTTTAGGAGAGCCCTCTTTTCAGTATTTAGTCTGTGCCTGTAGTTGAAGGTGAAGGCCAGCGACACTCATTTTCATGTGCCAGGACATATTTTTCCTCATCAGATTGTGACAACCACAAAAGAGAAAAAGACAGACAATTGGATAGAAAGATGAAGGAAAATACGAAAATGAGCAAGGCAGAAATCAGGGATGAAAACAAACCTACAAGAACTATAAAAAGAGAAGAGAAGTGTAGTGTGGTAGAAGAAAGAGGCATCCAACAGCCAAGACTAGACTGCCTTGGAATTACCAAGGCATTTGGCAGCAAAGATGTTGGGCTCTTAAGAAAACATTTAGGGCCTTGCAGGCTGCACTCATTTATTTTACAAAAAAAGAGAGACCCGCACTTCGCAGTATTTCAAGAAGTCTTATTCTAGTTGAAATGATAAACAAAACCTAATATGTTTATCTCGGCGATTAGTTGCGCCTTTTATTCATACTTTTTTTTAGAAAGAAAGATACTGTTTTTTAGCAAGAGAAGACAATATTCTTCACATACGTAGCCAAACAATCCTGTTGTCTTAATTATACAAAAACATATATACAAAAAATGAAAACATACAGTTATTACAAATCATTGCATTCTACAAGACATTACATTCAAAAAGAAAAGAAACAGGTGAGAGATGTCAAATTCTTTCAAATAACATCATCAAAGTACTAAAAATTAAGTACAGTTCATTCCTAAATACTAAAGTGTCATCAATAAATGTAGATACTTAGTATGGGATTAGCACTCATTTATTTAGCAAATTAACAGTGGCAGCCAATACATATGGACAGTGGTGAGGCTCGTGGAGGGAGCGGGTGGGGGGGCATGGGGGAGCGCGCAGGAGAGAGTGCAGGGGGAGCACAGGGGGGAGAGAAAAAAAAGACTAAAAAACATACCTCATTCTGCATCTGCTGCCTCGCACCTCTGAGCTGTTCTGCTTCCTGGTTTCAGTGGATACTGGGAGAGAAACAGACTTCCCATCCAATCTCCATGCTGCTCTCATTCCCGGGGATTGACCTGAGCGGCTGCTTTGATGCTCAGGTCAGGGAGTCTGTGCTGTTTCTCAAACCTGGCTGTTCAATACAGCCAGGTTGGAGAAACCTAACTGGACATGTCTTTTTGGCCGGCCTTAGACCGCCGGCCAAAGAGATGCGCACAGTTAGTAGTGCACATCACTCCGCACCTCTCCCATTGCCCGGCATTGCCCCACTCATCCCCAGACACTCTGGCTCATCCAGAAGCTCGAAAATAAAACAATATCATTTTATTTTTCGGCTGCTAGCTGAGGCAGTGGGGCGACACGCATCCACCATTGCATAGGAGCCGCCCTTGCAAATTAAGCATGGCCTATTCCAGGAAAAGCTATGTTTTTCTTCTGTTATGGTGTCTTCCCTCTTTAACCTTTTCGGTCGATGCCCAGACTACCTCATCAGTACGTCTTTTGCCATTGACCAAAGTTGAGGATGGCTGTAAAGGACCCTCTGGTGCAAGCCCTAGAGGGTTTCCTTTGCACATTTTTTACCTAGGGCTGCTGGGGAAGAGCTTCGTAGTGGGACTCCTATTAGCCCTGGTTTGATCCGTTCCTGTCGCAGACACTAGGCTCAGAACACAAGTGGGTAGCCCTTTTTATCAAGACAAGTGGGGGAACTCTCGGTTGTAGGAATGTTGGGAATCCCTGCCTATTCTGAGAGTTGACATCACAAAAGTGCAAGGGAAATATGTGATTTTAGGCACAGTTTGAGGTTTGCAGAGCATTGTGGCGAAGGAAACATCAAGGGATCCACATGAGGCCCAACACCTCAGACTCCCCAAGTGTCTAGTTTTCAGAAATGACTGGGTTTGGTAGGTTTCCCTGGGCGGCTTCCAATCTGGGGCCCAAATACCCCATCTACCCCCATTATCAAATCAGGTAATTCTTTTGACAGCAAATATTCATGTCGCCAATTTGTCATTTTGGGTCTCTTCTTGTCATGAGCAGTAGACCCAGCCACACTAGTGAGGTGCCATTTTGTTCCAAAGAATTGGGGGAACGCTTTGTGCAGCCACGGCCCGTGGAGGGAGTTGCGGTGGGGCACAAAGGCGGGGCGGGGGAGGGGCAGGGTGGGGGGTGCTAAAATCCGGAATACGGATAATTGGAGGTAAGTAAACAATTTAATTAATAAAACTAATTTCATAGGGCGCGCTGCATCGCATTTTGCGATGCAGCGCGCGCTACGAAATTCGTAAATTTAAAAAAAAATTGTCCATGTTGCTTTTTGAACCCTTTCCTGTCGCAGATGCTCAGCTCACACACACAAATGAGATATCATTTTTATCAGGAGACATGGGGAAATTCTGAGTGGTAGGGCATTTCTGGCTCCCCCAGATTCCAAAACTTTCCCTCATTGAAATGTGTTTTGCCAAAGTTTGAGGTTTGCAAGGGCTTCAGGGTAAGAAAACCTGCTGAGAGACACACAGGTCTCAACCCCTGGGCACCCGTGGGTGTCTAGTTTTCAGAAATGCCTGGGTATGGTAGGGTCACTTGAATGTCGGGTGAGCTAGAGCACAAAATTCACAGCTACTAGCATTGTAAAAGAAGCTTGTATTCTGCTGGGTTAAATATGATGTCTCCAGGTCAGGCTTTGGGGTGTTTTGTGTCGCAGGTGGTAGGCCCAGCCATACAAGTGATGTACCGTTTTTATTAGGTGATATGTGGGAATACAGTATAGTATACATTTGTTGTACCATCTGGCTTTCTGAACAGCCGGGTTTAGCGCGGGTGGGTCCTGGTGCCCCTCCAGTGACTTCCTTCTCCATGGATACCCTCACGACCACCTTCCAACAGTGCCTGTCATCTCTTCATAGCCCTTTCTTCACATTTGTTTCACTTGTTTATAGGGCTCCTCATACCAGTGTTGGGTGTCAGAGCATTTTACATCACACACATATTATACACAGACAATGAATCGTGTGTATGTAAATCAGTTTATAGGAAATGTTGCATAAGACAATGAGGACTACAAGAATTACATGTCAACCGTCCTAGTAAGCAGTATATTTTAAGAATGTTAGGTCTGAAGAAGCACAAATTCACAATTTAAAACATACCACAGTGGTTGGAGTTGTTTTTTTAAAAAGAATGTCTTTCTACCCTAACAAACCCTTTTTAGCAACATTAGGATAATTGGGACTGGGGTGGGAGGTAAACTAAACTTCACTCCTCCTGTGGAGCCCACTGAGTTCTGCATGTTACTCCTGGTATATAAAATTATAGTAGATTTACTAATAGGCATGAAATCTCAACATGAGTTCTCTCTCACATCATTAAAGGGAGATCTTCCAGGCAGTCGTTGATTCCCTTTCAAATGCTAGGTTTTGGCCAGACTAAAATGTGTATGCCAAGCATATAGACTATTTGTAAGAACAAAAAATAGGAACAAGGGTATCAAATGGACAAACACTGACATCCAACAGGAAATACTTAATTATAAACAAGGTGCATTTGTAATCTTTAGCCATGTTTTTAGATTAAATAATTAGTCATATAGTACTAAAAGTCTCCACATGATAAAATTGCAATGTAATGTACTATAATCTACATGAAAGAAATATGCACAATTTCATGCATCTGTAGATCTCATATTATAAAAACAGAGGAGACTTGCACATGATAAATGTATAAAATATTGTTTTTCTCCTCTTATCAATTATTGCTCAATAAAATACACATATTTTTTTCGTACCATGCACCTTGTTTATAATTAGGTATTTCCTGTTGGATGTCAGTGTTTGTCCGTTTGATACCCTTGTTCCTATTTTTTGTTCTTACAAATAGTTTTTATATCCCGAAATTAGGAACTCTAGTCGGGGATACCCCTTATTCTTCTCACTCATTAATGCCAAGCATATAGAGTCAAAACCTTTACTTCTTGGATGGCTAGTGGTCCCAAGTCTATATAGGATGGCTTCCTGTTGGACTCGTCTCACAGGGTTCTTTGTGCCTTCTTGTCTATAAGGGATTGCTAAAAGAAGATGTTCAGTCATCAGGTGTGAACCTACTGGGTATGAGAGTAATGCCATCGACTTTCCCTCAGGCAATAACGTCTCTTGATCGATAGGGAGGATTCTCAATCCCTCCTAAAAATCTCTCTGGTTCTTAGCCTGTTTCCTGAGGAGCTTGTTGACATTCACCAATACCTCTTCTCTAATAGCCTTGAGTTTAAAGAAGCTGCCCGAAAATCCAACACTGCTTCTCAAAAGAAAGCAAGCGGCTGAACTTTTCCAAGCTGATTTTGCCAAAAGAAAACTGTATCTTGATTTGATTGGTGTATTATGTGATTTAACTCTCCAGGCACTGGGTGGAGTCAGGTAAGGGGATACCTGTGGTATCTATTAAGGATATACCTGGCAGGGTACGACTAAGTGTAATTTTCTCACTTTACCCTACTAATTTGCATAACTTAATTGCACTCAGTTTAAGGAGCTTGAAGGTATGAAAGTTTAAGTTGATTATTTCAGAATAAGAACCTGTCACCTGCAAAATATACAGCTATCAATGGAATAGTTACATTGAGTCAATGATCTTGCAGGCACATCAGAAGCTCAACTGTGATAAGTAAAAGGATCCAAGGACAAGATTGTATACTTTCCCAAGTATCTTTATTAAGACATCCAGATAACTCTAGGTTTACCAATATTTAAGAGACATAGCAGTTCCCCTGAAAAAACATTGGTGACTCTTCGTTTTGTTCACGCTTCCAGGTCTTCCTGTCAGGTATAGATGCCTCTCCCTCTCTCCACAACTCCAGTCAGTGGGTTGAATTCCTAAAAAAAGCACTTTATTCGCAGGGCTGTTTTCTTTTCAAACAAACCAAGTGCTACCACCACCAGGCTTGGGTTTGTGTTTCTTTATTTCACCACACACTCCCTGTGTGCTCTGCCAACCCTCTAAGGTGCATGCAAATAAACCCTTGTTTGGTCTAAGACACCTTCTGACCACCACACAATCACCACCAGGGAGAGTGTGATGCCCCCAACACTTGCCTCTGGCTACGACCCATCTCCTGGGCCATGGCTGTGGCATCCGTGGCGTCCTTGCCACTTCCCTAGCAGTCGGACTTAACTTTGTTGCTTTCGGGCTCCTTTCTGGAGAAGTGTGGCTCAGGGGTTAGAGGCAGCAGACCCGGAAGCTGAGATCGGTCCTGGACCAGGGTTCAATTCCCCGCCTCGGCGGGTCTTGGGCTAAAAATTCCACGGACTCGATAATTCTCGCCCCGGTGCCTCCTCGACTCACGGGTTCACACTCTGCGACTCTGGGCAATAGCTTGCTTAATCTCCACAACGGCCCCTCGCGGCGGGATGCCTGACTTTCACCTTGTGGATACCCTGCTATCTCACAGGGGAATACGAGGACGGGTTCCCTAAGCAAGCGCCGGGACACCCACTGCGGGTAGCTGTGCGCTATATAAGCTCAACTACATTTACATTTACATTCTGATAAGTCGACTGCTTCACCTGCCTCCCTGTTCCCGCCAGCGTCCTCCGTGTCTTGTCCCTTGGCTCTCGTTGGCATCCTTCCTTCTCTCCAGGGGACTCTCTCCTTAGCCAACCCCTTCCTTCCTTCTTGCTCTTGTATTGCTCCTCCTCTATGCTATATCCTTTACGATCTGGCCTTTTAATGCGAGGGATGAGCGGTGTTCAGCTTGACTCCGCCCCCAGGTGATCTAGTTCATTAGATGCTGCAGTGTTATGTCCACTCCTGTCAACATTGTTGGGTTCAAGACTCAAGTCCCATTCCTCCTTGCATTGCTCTACCCCTAGGAATGGCCAAAAGGGCCATTCGGAGGCAGGGTTGCAAGATAAGCAGTCAGCACGTGTGTGCATCTTCCCTGAGATGTGGAGAGTCTGGAATGAAAAAGATTGTAGAGCCAGGCACCATTGGAGAATATGAGGATTCAAGTCTTTATTTTGTGCTAGCCGGCTAAGAACGGCCCAAATTGTAATATAGTAGCGCTTTTATAGACCACTTAATGGCAAGACACTCTTTTTCTGTGGTCAAGTAGTATACCACTCGAGGATAGAATTTCTGACTGAGATATTAGAGGGGTTTCAGGGCACCTTGCTCATCAGGTTGGGACAAAATATCCCCCACGCCCCGTCCTGAAGCATCCATTTGCAACACAAAGGTTTTATGAAATCAAAACAATGGGACACCAGATTGTTTCACAAAATATTTCTTAATGTCCTTAAGCTTTATCATGGTGGTCAATCCAAACATTGATGCTGGAGGGGTATTTATTTGTGAGAAGGTCCATGAGGGGGCTGACAATCTCTGAAAATTGAGGGATAAATCTCCGATAGTACCCTGCTAAACACAAAAAGATAATATATCTCTTCTTGTGGTAGGTATGGGAATCTCTCTTATACCTCTACCTTGTCTACCAGAGGCTTGATAAGGCCTGAATGAATAGTGAAACCCAACTACTGGATTCCGTTGGTGCCTAATGTGGGCTTCTTAGGGTTGATAGGCAGGCCTGCTTTTCGAATGGTGTCTAACACTAAAGTTAGGTGGGTCAAGTGTTCCTCCCAGGTGGGACTAAAGATGGTTTTAGTAGGGTGTCCATGAAATGTTGGAACGTAGTTTGCACTCCATGGAGGCCAAAGTGCAAGACTTTAAAGTGATACAGCCTGAAGGGGTTGAAAAGGCAGTTTTCTCTCAGGTTTGTTGTGTCAGGGGTATTTGACAATATCCCTTTGTAAGATCCAGAGTGGACACGATCCATTCCTCTCTCAACTGTTTGATGAGCTCATTGATCCTGTGCATCGGGTAGATATCAAATTTAGAGGTGCTGTTTAATTGTCAGAATTCAATGCAGAATCTTAAACGTCTGTCAGGTTTGGGCACTATGACAATGGTGGAACACCAGGCACCCTGGGACAGTTCTATAATATTGGCCTGGAGCATTGATTCTACTTCCCATTGTCTGGCCTTCCTTTGTGCCGCTGGTATACGATAGGGTATTAGTTTAACTACATGGTCGCATATGGCGACTATGTCATATTGAATAAGTGTCATTCCAGTTTGCTGGAGAATAGCCCTGGATATTCCTCTAGCAACTGACATAGTTGCTGTTTCTGCTTTGATTTCAGAGTCGTCCCTATATTAACAGGTTGTTTTTTTCACTGGGATTGGTGGTAAGGGAATGTTTACTGATGTAGAGGTGGTAACATACTGAATGGATGTGGGATCACCTTGACTTAAGTTGGGCTCTTCTCAACTTTTTAGCATATTGACAGATTGACACCCCCATGTCTTTGTGGAATGGCTACTCTGTAAGTAGGGTCCCTTCCACTGGGTTAGAAGCTTCCTTTCTGTGGATAGGAGTAAAATGAGCACTTTGTCCCCTTCCATGAACTCCCTCAATTTACTGCCTTAGTCATAAAGACTTTTCTGGCCCTCCTGAGCGTGTTCCATATTATCAATCACTAGCCCCCATATATTTGGCAGGGTGTCTTTTAGGTTGGCAACATACTCAAACAGAGTCTTCCCCTTCTCGTTTTCTTCCTCCCACTGTGCTAATCCCATTTCTAGGAAGGCACAGGGTTTTCTCCCGAACATTAACTCAAATGGGGGAGAATCCTGTAGATCTCTGCTCATCGGTGGATTTAGCAAACAAGCTAGACTGGGGCATCCAGCTTCCTTCTGGATGCTAAAGGACAAAAGTGGGATAAGCATCAGTGACATAGCTGATCTTCCTTTTCTCTACCCTCTTTCCTGTCTAGACTTTTTGTATTTTCTCCCATTTGACTGTGTTCTATCTCAGTCCTGCCAAAGGATGCTTCATTAAGCCAGGATGCTCCGGCTGAATTAGTGCTTTTTTAGATATGCTCTGGGATGGTCTGTCCCTATAATGATCTGCTCAGCTACCGATGGTATCACACCCACGTTCCAGAGATGAGATTCCCCCTCCATGGCTAACAGGACTTTGGCTACGGGGTTTGTTTTCCTATCACCATGAGCACCAGTGACACAAACCCGTTCCCACTCCCTCATTTGTGCTTTAGATGTCAGCCTCTGATCTACCGCTGTACAGTGACACCCAGGATCAAAAAGAACGCCTTTGCTTTTTGCCATTAAGGTTTTTCTTCCAATGCAGGTTTCGGTTATTTCCTATTATGAATATCCAATTCCGAGTATACATGGGCATCCGCAGGGGAGGGCAAGGGGGTGCGCTTGCCCCCCCCTTGATCGCCGGTCCCATTCCTTTTGGTCCGTAATTTTCAAGATTACAGCAGGCTGTTCCCCTGCGAGAAGCCCCAGGAGTTTAAATGTTCTCTCACTTTGGGCCTCTCGCACTTGTCTTTGAACTCTAGAGGCTGCAGCAGCCCCTCCCTGACCTCGAGCAGACTGTGGACAGGCCCATTGTCATTCTCTCTGCTGCTGATCATCACATAAAGAATGACAATGGGCCGTCTGCATTAAATGTGCCTTGAAGGCGAGTGAGGAAGTTAAAATGTTGCCCCCCCCTGGAAGGCGAGTGATGAAGTTAAAAGTTTGCCCCCCCTGGAAACATTTCTGCGGACGCCCATGCGAGTATACCCTACTTCCATTGGTTCAGCAGGAGTAACCCAGTGGAATACTAATGGGACCCCACTCTGCACAATTGAAACATTTAAGTCCCTGAGCACTACTTCCCTGTTGCGATCTGGCTGGTGGTTTGGGGGCTACGGATGGTCTGATATTTACTCCAGAGGTCACTCTGCCCACAGAATAAGGAGATCAAGGCACGCTGGTTTAAAATTTAGCGGATAGATGTAAAGCACATGCAAGTTCAATAACAGTAGCAGAGGTAAGATTAGGACATTGTTTAACCCATTTTTGCACACTCCCAGGTAGAGCATCTGAAAATTGTTCCAAGTACACTTTCTCTGTAACATTCTCTACACTGGACATGTTGGGTTAAAGTCACTGGTTACCCTTGTCTTGGATACGGTAATAAGGATTGTCCTCCGTGGTCCACTTCTCCTTTCTAAATTTGGACCGGTAATATTCGGGATCACACCCTAGCCACTCTAATATGACCTTCTAATGTCTGTATAAGCCTTTGTTACTGCAGGGTTGGCTGCGTGATAGGTGGTCTGATAACAAAGGTGCAATATATCGTCTCCACCTCCCAGGAGGCCATGCTGCTGTTGAGGTACATGCTCAAAATTTGTAAAAAAAAAAGTAGTCCTTCCTGATATTTTTGCAGTACAGTGCCTGACACATTTGGCCTCACCCTAACACTAACAATGGCATATACTAGCCTTGGTATTGCTGTATTCTTGCCTTTCTGGTTACTAATGAGAAGTACCACCTGGCCTTTCAGGGTCTCTTAGAAATATTCACAATCCTGTTGGGCAGCTGGTACCTGCTGCTCTACCACTAATTGGTGGTGCTGTTGTCTTTCTACTACTTGTGTTATCATTTCCTCTACAGGTATGGGTTGTGTCATAATGTTTGACACAGGGATCCCATTTCTAACACCACTTGTGGAAAGTTAAAGGATCCAAGGACAAGGTTGTATACTTTCCCAGGCCTCTTTATTAAAACTTGGTAGTTAGCTCTGAGTTTGCCAAAATTTAAGGGACAGTATAAGCAGTTCCTCTGAAAAACCTTTGGTAGATTTTCAGTCTTTTTCACGCTTCCAAGTCTTCCCACTAGGTATAGATGCCTCTCCCTTTCTCTGCACGGTTAGTCAGCGGGTTGAATCCCTCAAAGAAAACCCCAAAAGCACTTCATTACAGCAGGCTGTTTTTCTTTCTTAGTCTATCACCACCAGGTTCGGGTTTGTGTTTATTTACTTCACCACACACTCTGTCACCACCTAGGGGTGCATGCAAATAAACCGTTATGTGGTTTAAAATGCTTTCTGACCGCCCCACCACCTCCACCAGTCAAAGCTTAATTCCCCCCTAAACACTTGTCTCTGGCCATGACCCATTTCCTGGACCATGGCTATGGCACTCGGGCATCCTTGCCGCTTCCCTGGCCGATGGCCTTATCAGAGTTGCTTTGGGGCTCTTGGGCTCCTGCTCTGTTCTCCAGCTCTCTTCTGACCATGAAGCTGACTGCTTCACCTGTCTCCCTGCTCCCACCAGTGTCCTCCATGTCTTCAGCGATGCCGACTGCTTTGCTCGTTCCTCTGCTCTCATTGGTCTCCTTAACTCTGGAGTACTCGCTCCGTTCCCCAATGCCTTCCTGCTACTTGCTCTCGTGTCGCTCCTTCCTATGCCATATCCTTCGCACTCTGGCCTTTCAATGCGAGGGATGGGTGGCGTTCTTCTTGACTCCCCCCTAAGTGGGGTCTAGTTCGTTATACGCTGCAGCACAATGCTCACTCCCGTCGGCCATGTTTGATTCCCAATTCGAGGCCCATTCTTTCTTACAATAAAAAACTCAAATCTTAACATATGCTTAAAATTAGATTAAGCGTAATTTAATCATTGCTTTAACTTAACAATAGTGTACAAATTATGTAAACTTAACTAAAATTAGGTAACCAATTTGGTTTTTGGTTGGGGACGAGAACTCTTCTCAAGCAGAAACCACAATCCCTGTCAGGGTGAACTGCTATTGTTACTAAATTATCCTATGCTTAACCCTCTGATAGGCTGACACAAAAAGCAGTCAAGCTTAACTAAGAGGCAAGGTGTTAAATATTTATGCAACACCAAACAGTAATGAAGTGAAAACACAACACAAGAATAGTCCCACAGCAGTTTAGAAAAATAGAAAGCAATTTAATTAATAAATTGACACCAGAACGAAAAAAATACAATCAGTAGAATTGAAGGTATGAATTTTTAAAGTTTGTAGTAAAAATGGGCACCTAAAAGATCAAAGCACTGACCTGGGACATCTAGTCGCGTGAGACCAGGAAAAAGTCAAAAGTTATGGCTGACTGCGATTGAGCGTGGGTTGAATACACAAGGTGGATTGGGCCTGGTCTCCACTTACCTTTGGACCTAGAAGACTTTTTGAGGGAAAATGTCTGAGAAGGTAAAGTTCATTCGGGCAAGGCCGGTGATGTCTGAGGAGGGGGCGTCATCATTGGGGAGCCACTGGATGAAGTCATAGTGAAGATTTCTACATTCAGACTAAGTCTGTTTTTTGGGAGTTGAAAATCTCCAGCATAATGAAGCTGCAGGCTGTAGCTGAGGAGGGCTCCGGGAGGCCAGATACCCTTTTGAAGAAGCACTGCTGTACAGGATTTTCAGCTGTGGATAACAATGTCATGGGAGCTACTGTGAAGTCAGGCTGACTTGCAATGTGCCTTGGGCAGATCAGCGAGCGGGTAGGTCCCCTGGTCCCCCTTCGGTTCTCAGAGCACTTTTTTTTAATGTCCTCATATGCCTTCTTTATTTCCAACTGAGATCTCCAAACTTCCCCTTTATTACGTGATATCCTGCCCTGTTAGGAGACATCGGCAATAACAGTATAATGCTCAAAGGAGAGGGGGATATTGACTACCACGTCATTTCCCCATATTGCCATAATCATCGGACTAAGTCAAAAATGAACCATCTTCATAATCTAGTTCTCAAGTATTATCTACCCTTCTTTTCCAGCCAACATGTCAATGGATCCCATACCTTAGCCACTCTTTTGAGGATGAGCAGTTTAGCTCCTTCCCGTATACATAAAAAACTGATTCAAGCCATTGAGATCTCGAAGGCGGTGTCGAATGAATCCTAAGTTTATAAATCAACCTTCTTCCCAATAGTATTAGATAGAATATCAATTTGTTCAGCCGTGTTGGTAACCCAAAAATAATCAAGACCTAATTCAAAATATTTATGTAAGAGGTCTGTCATGGCATTTTTTAAGCCGCATTTCTTGCAATACATCACCTTCACTCCTTTTAGTTTTAGTTTTGCTAGCCTTTTCGGTGACCAATAGGCTCTGTGGTGAAGGGAAAATAAATAGTTTTGTCTTAGATATGCTATTTTTACTAACTTATATAGTAGCCGGAAAGCTACTTGCCACAAGTGTTCGGAGTTTGATGGCAAAATGATTCTCCCCGTAGCTGGGTTGGTAGCCTTTGCCCTTTATCTTGGATATCCATGATCAACTCGTACCAGGTTGCCACCAACTTCTTTTGTTGCTTGCTTGTAATCAGATGCTCTTCCAGATCATTTGTTCCACCTTTATGCTCTCCCACCTATTGGGCCACACTCTGTAGTAGTAAGAATTTAAACTTGGACACCGTCATCTTGGTTGCTTGTTGGAACAATTCCCACAAATATTATTGTCACTCTTGAAAAATTTGACACTATTCGGTGATGCTGGCTTCTTTTAAGCTCACTGCCTGTCTTTCAAACATTCTGGGGAACCCGGAGAGTCTCATAATGGGGTATACTTACTGTAATATGGTAAGCTTGTTGTACATCGGAACTGTTCCCACAGTTAAGCTGTCACCTGTAACACCTTTAGTCTGATTTTTTAAAGTATTTTTGGTGTCCAAACTTGAACATAAATTTGTGCCCTCCATTTCCTATTTCCTTGAGGAGGGTCTCCCAAAGCTTCTCACTCCCTGACCCCTTCCCCCCTCCCCCCAGCCCTTTATCACATAAAATAAATGTAATGTTTTTGTAACTGAAAGGCCCAATCATATAATTGGAAGTTTGGGAGTGCAATGCCCCACTTGTCGTACTTTTTCGACAACTTTCTTCTTGCAATTTGTTTACCCTTAGCTGCCCATATAAAGAATCTACTCTACTATCAAGCTTTTGGAAGCAAATATTCTTAAAATGAATAGGTATCATATTAAAAAGAAAAGTGAATTTAGGGAGAATTTACATTTTGATCAAACTGGTCCTCCCATAAAATCATTAATGGGAGATGTGACCAGCTGACTAGTAGTTTATTCTTTTCCATCATCATTTTATTAAAATGTAATTCTGCCCGTTTTCCTAATGAATGGCCTACTTTAATCCCTAAGTATTTTATCTCATTTTTTATCAGATTGTGCCTCTTCTCCAAATTCCAAACCATTACCTCTGTCTTGGCAGGATTTGCCTCATACCCCGCTATCTTGCCAAACTCTACCACCAGTCAGTCTAGACTCTCTAAAGTTGGCACCAGATTTTGTGTATAAATCATTACATCATCGGCGTATAGGGAAATTGTTCTCCACCAAGAATCGTACTCAAAGGGGGATATTTGTTGTTCACTCCTAATTATTTCTGCAAGAGGTTCCATATATAGAGTGAATTGAAGCAGAGAGAGGGGACAGCCCTCTCTAGTCCCTCTTGTTATTTTAAAGCTCTGTGTTAAATTCCCATTCAGCAAGATTTTTGCCGTGCGGCTTTATATATCATTAACTTGAGCCTTTGAGACGCACAAATTCTCTGCGTATAGTTCCCCAAAAAACTCAACAAAGGCTAGCTCTACCTCGTGTCTTATCTCTCAGGCTATCTTCTGTTTCCCTACATATTATCTCATTCATCTCATTCTTGTAGCTTTCACTTTTGATTTCCAATCCAGGAGTTTTCCAGCATTTTCACTCTATTCAAAGTGTGCTAATTTACTGACTTCCCAGTGCGCTCAGACTCTACTGTCCAGCTTGTTAATAAGGGAACATTTATACTCTAGGATTTCCTCCTGCCACTTCTCAATGAGGTCTACTGTCCTATTGTTTCTCTACACTTCAAATCAAGTGTCGCTATTTTACATTTCAGCTCTTCAACACTTTTGTTATATTCCTTCCCCTTCTATGTAGAGAGACTAATAAAAATCGTCCATATAAACAATATATTTGGGTGCTGATGTGTTATTGATCTAAAGAAACGAAATTATTTTTTCCCTTAATATATCTATAATAGTATGATCATTTAATAAGTAACAAACTAATTCCCATCTTCTTTCCCTTCTTCCAATTTCCACATTTCACTCTAGAGTGACTACTGCATGATCTGACAAGCGGGTGGGTAGATATTTTATTCCTTTAACATCTGTTCTTAAAGAATTATCCAGCAAAACGAAATCAATCCTATAATAGTGTTTATATTTTTTGTTGTGACATGCCCTGTTTGGCACTATGCCTTTCCCTCCAAATATCACAAAGTCCAAATTGTCTCATCAAAGATTTAACATATGTTTGTATTTTAGGGTTAAACTTTGATCGCCTATTATTAGTCTGTCCACGTGATAATTCATTACTACTTTAAAATCCCCATACCAAATAATCATATATAGAAACGGGATCATCTCTGAGGCCAAGGCTTGTGAAGGTTCTATATCGACTGTATTTGGGTCATAATATCCTATTAGCAAATAATGTTTATGAGATATTCTCAAGATTGCGATAATCCTCCTGCCCCTCTTATCCACTTTCCACTCTAAAATCAATACCTCTGTTCATTTTTTTGTTAATATAATAACTCCTTTAGTGTGAACATTTTGTTCAGAGCATACATTTGCCCAACCCAGTTCTGTTTTTTAAAAATAACTAGACATTCTGATTTAGATGAATGTGATTCCGGAAGTAGTATTATTTGGGCTGGGGCATCCCTCGGATATTAAAAGATTTTGTCTCTCCTTCTTCTAACCTTTAGCCCTTTAATATTACAGGACAGGATCTGGATGCTCTTATTACCTATTGCATCTTGTCATTTGTATTTTATAATACTTCATATCCTTCATATTGACCGTTAGACCCGGGATCCCTGGTTGGCTGAAGTAGGTACCTTAGGCCAAATAGGGACCTGCGATTCCATGTCAGGGAAAGGAAGGACACCTTCTCAGATAGCCCAAGTTTACCCCCTTGGTAGTTTGGCACGAGCAGCCAGGCTTAACTTCAAGGTAAATGTGTAAAGTATTTTCAACCACGCTCACAGCAACCCAATGATGACACCACAAATGGACTCTACATGAGTTTCATAAAAACAAGTATAAATTTATATAAAAAGATATACGATAAGACCACACAATATAAATCCAGCATATGCGTATTTGTAATATTCCTCCTGGCCGGTTGTTAGGCCAGCCAGCCCTTGTTAGTTCTGGCAATATTAATGAGCACCTCTAAATGTTCCTCTGAAGTCCTAATACAATGCTATGCAGTTCGTAATGCTAGAATCAGGCACTTTGCAATGTAAAAATAATGCAATGCATAACGCAACAATCAGGTAGTTCGTTATGCAGAAATAATGCAATGCATAATACACTAATAATGTAGTTCGGTATGCAGGAATAATGCAAGGCGTAATACGCTAATCAGGTAGTACGTTATGCAGAAACAATGCAAAGCGTAATATGACAATCAGGTAGTTCGTTATGCAGAAATAATGCAATGTGTAATATGACAATCAGGTAGTTCGTAATGCAGAAATAATGCAATGTCTAATACACTCCAGCGCCGATCACGGTGCCTCAGGCAGAGGTCTCTCTGCCACTCGTACTACCTCTCCGTCAGCCTCTGTCAACAGTTGCCCCCACACAGGTATGAACAAAAAGTGCAGCTCTGCATTCTGGCCCTGGTACTGCCACACCTTTGGCAAGTACGGGCCGCGATACGAGCCGAAGCAGAGGCTCGCACAGCAGGAATGGGAGAGGCCGAGAGCGTCTCCCTCCGAACCCGCACCCCACGCGTCCACACGTTACCTGGGGGGGCGTGACCTCGCTCTCCTCTCCTCTTCCTGCGACTTGGGCCTCCGATGCAATCTTTGTGAATTCCGGGCAGTGGGATTCGGGCCCTCCCTCAACGAGGTTGGCTGGAGGTCCCGCTCTGACAACGGCGGGCTCGCGGCTCAGCTCCTCCGGGGCTGCCGGTCCGGGCCTCTGACGCTACGAAGATCTCAGGCTGCCACAGGGCACATGCACACAGCATCGCGTAGACTCCCTTGAGCTTCGGGTGCACGATCACAGGGCACTCCTCAGGAAGGTCTCAGGTTGCACAAAGCAGACGCACACAGCGTCGCTGAGACACACTTGAACTTCGGGTGCATGATCACAGGGCACTCCTCAGGAAGGTCTCAGGCTGCACAAAGCAGACGCACACAGCATCGCTGAGACTCACTTGGACTCCAGTGTGCACAATAACAAGGCAATCCTCACAAAGGTCTCAGGCTGCACAAAGCACAGGCACACAGCGTAGCTGAGACTCACTTGGACTCTGGTGTGCACAATAACAAGGCAATTCTCACGAAGGTCTCAGGATGCGCAAAGCACACGCCGCCGGCCATGTTTCCCCCCGCAGCTGTGTCCTCCAAGGCCAAGTATCTGGGGGTTCAGATAGACGACGGTCTTACCTTGAAGCCTCAGGTCTTGGGTCTTGTTGGCAAATGCTTCGGTATCATTATGATGCTGAGGAAATTTCTTCCTTTGCTGACCCTCTGCCATCGGAAGGTTACTGTACAGGCTCTTATTGGTTCACGTTTGGACTATTCCAACGTTCTCTACCTGGGCCTGCCGGAGTTTCTTCTTTCTCGCCTGCAGGTCGTGCAGAATGCTGCTGCTAGAGCCATTTACGGGCTTCATCGCAGAACCAGTGCGACTATCTTATTAAAAAATCTTCATTAGCTCCCCATTAAAAAACGAGTAGCCTTTAAGGCTCTCACACTGACCTTTAAGGCGCTCCATGGCACAGGAGCTAAATATATTAGAAACCGTTTGGCTTTCTATTTGCCTTCGAGGATGTTAAGGTCAGCTTCCTTGGCTCTGGCACAAATTCCATCAATTACACGGGCCAGGATTGGTGGACGTTCTTTCCGCTATTTGGCTCCCAAACTCTGGAACGCCCTGCCAGTGTCCATGAGACTCAACGCGAGTCTACTGGGTTTCAGGAGGGAGCTAAAGTCCTGGCTCTTTGTCCAGTAGGTCCTATGCTCGGTCCCTTTTCGCCCCCGATGTCTGTTTCTTAGTTTCTATTAAAGCGCTGGGACACTCTCCGGAGTAGCTGTGCGCTATATAAAACTTTTTTAACATAACATAACAGTGTTGCTGAGATTCACTTGGACTCTGGTGCGCACAGTAACAAGGCAATCTTCACGAAGGTCTCAGGCTGCACAAAGCACACGCACACAGCGTCGCTGAGACTCACTTGGACTCCTGTGCACACGATCACAGGACAATCCTTACGAAGGGCTCAGGCTGCAAAAAGCACATGCACACAGCGTCACTGAGACTCTCCTGGAAACTTTTGTGTTCCTGAGTTTCTGCAACAGGCAGCCAGCTCACCTCGGGCCCTTGGGGATTAAGTTACTTCCGGACACAGCACACAGCAAAGTCCTTTCAAGCAGGGGGACAAAGCACACAGCAAAGTCCCTTACGCTCCTCCTTGGTTAAAGCAGCAAACTGCAGGCCAGCCCCAGAACACACAGCAAGGGTCAGTCCTTTTCTTTAGTCTCTTCAACTGTTTCTTCCTTGGCAAAGGTTCCTCTTGACCATGAAGTAGCTTCAGTCTTGTTCACTCTTGATCAAGCCATCTCTCCAAAGTTCAGGGGCTTCAGCTCTCATAGTTATACCCATAAATGTCTTTGAAGTCTTTGTGTTCAGGGGGCACTGACCCCCGTTCAAACCAGTTCTGGGTGCCTCCCTGCCAGTGACACCTTCTTCCTTTGATTACTGGCGGTCTGGATTCTCAATCACTTAGCAGGAGATGGGACCATTGTTTTATGGCAGCAACCCAGGCCTCTTCACCTCTAGGGCTACTCCTCCCCCTACACTCCAGATGCAGGTCAGCCTGTTGCTGTCTCACCACCTCTCCTAGGTCAAGACATTCCCCAGATCCTATCACTTTCATATCCAGATAGTCAATCCACAACCAGGCAGAGACACACCGAAATGTTAGAGCACAAAAATCCAGACACTTCTAAAAGAGTGGCTTCTAAACACAGAATGCAAAAACCACCTTCATAAAAAGATGTGTGTTAGAAGCGGCTGTCTCTAGTTGGCAGAGGTATACACTTCTGACAAATAGGGACACACCTTTTCTAGTCAGGGCAAGGGGATCACACACTTAAATAACCCCTGCTCACCCCCTTGGTAGCTTGGCAAAGCAGACAGGCTTATCTCAGAGGCAGTGCGTTAAGCATTTATGACCACATACAGTAATAAAGTGAATACACTATAAATGGACACGACACAGTAGTATTATAAAAATAAGGATTTTTTATATAAGGCTTAGCACAAGACCAAATAACGACAAAAATATACCACAGTCTTAATAAATACTCTTGGAAGGAAAAATAATAGTTCAAGCGTAGTTTCTTCTTAGCACACAGTCTTTAGTATCAAAAGCAACTCTTCTTCTTTAAAACACAGTTCTTGGCAACAATGTAACCCACACAGGAGTCACACGACGTCGAGGCAAAGTTAATCCAAAGGTTCGGCGTCGACCGCGAGGAGCGCTACGTCGAGCCCGGAGTCGCACAGACCCCAACAACACAGTACCTTGGAAAAGTGAAGCACTCGATGATCAGCGGCGTCGAGATGTTCGTAGTCGCGTCTTCGGCGTCGATCGGGCCTCGGAGTCGGGGCGATCTGCAGCGGCGTCGACCGAAGTCAGGCAGGAGCAGCGCTCACGAGGTGAAGCAGGATACGGCGTCGTCGATGTCGATGTTGCAAGAGTGAGCAGCGCTCACGGCGTCGAGAGGGCTCGAAGTCGATGCGATCAGCAGCGGTGCAGACACAAGGTCACTTGGAGCTGGAGCCGAACTCACTACTCACTGGCGTTGTTGCTGGCGTCGATCGGGCCCGGCGGCCGGCGTCGAGGAAGCGGGACACTGGAGCCGTTACTCACGATGTCGAGCTGGATTCGGCGGCGTCCGTCGGCGTCGAGATTGCTGGATTCTTTCAGAGGTGCTGGATTCACAAGTTCCAGCAAACAGCACTTTAAGCAGGTGAAGTCCTTTAGCCCTGTGACTTCAACAGGAGACTGGCACTCTTCCAGCCCTTGGAGATTTTCTTAGCAAAGATTGAGAGTACACACACAGTTCCTCTCTCCTGGTTCCTTGGCAAAAATAAAGAAGCAATGCAGGATTCCCCCAACAAACAGCACTCTGGCAGAAGGGGTAGGCAGTCCTTAGATCAGCAGGCTTCTTGTCCTTGGTACAGGTTTCCTTGTCAGAAGTGATCTAAATTCTTGGTTCAGGGGTCCTTCTCTTATACCCCTTTTTGGCTTTGATCCCTTTGTCCATGCAGGGGAATTTCCCCCCATCTTGGGTTTGTTGTGGGTGTTGCCAGGCCGAAGCACCTGGCCTATTCACTGTGCAGGGCAGAGTCTTCAGCTGCCCAGCAGGAGCGGAGCCAGCATTGTCACTGGCAGGGGCAGGGCCATCAGTTGCCCGGCACGAGGTGGGCCAGGAAAGTCCCAGGCAGGCACAGAGTCATCAGTCGCCTGGCAGGGGGGCGGGGGGGTGACTAACATGAAGTTAAGGGAAGGTTTAGGGACTGGCAAGTAGGTGTACTTGCGCAGTCTGCGTGACAGTACCAGACTGCACGTGGTCTTGCAATGGAAGACCTTCAGACATACTTTTACTAGGCCGCTCTTGTGGGTGGCACAACACGTGCTGCAGGCCCACTAGCAGCATTTGTATTTACACGCCCTGGCACTCCTGGTGCACTCTACTAGGGACTGACAGTAAACCAAATAAGCCAAACATGGAATTCAATCAATACAGCAATTTCACATAGGGAGCACTTGCACTGTGGCACTGATCAGCAGTGGCACAGTGCCCAAAGCATTTACCAGCAAAAACATCGTAAAACAGAGGAGGCAAACAGAAAAAATGGAGGAGAGACTCATGCCAATGATGCCAGGTCTAACACGTGTCCCCTCCAGCTGAAATGTGGGGAGAACTACCCTTACCCTAGGGAGTCCTCATCACTAAGGCGGAAAAATCTGGACAGACCATCAGCATTGGCGTGATCTGTGCCAGGGCGGTGTTCCACCGTGAAGTCCATCCCCTGTAGGGAAATGGACCACCTCAACAGCTTTGGATTCTCACCCCTCATCTGCATCAACCATCTGAGGGGCCTGTGGTCTGTCTGAACCCGGAAGTGAGTCCCAAACAGGTAGGGTCTTAGCTTCTTCAGCGCCCAGACCACAGCAAATGCTTCTCTCTCTATCTCACTCCACCTTTGTTCCCTGGGAAGTAACCTCCTACTGATGAAGGCTACAGGTAAGTCTCGGCCCTCTTCATTCACCTGAGCTAGAACAGCCCCCACGCCATGCTCTGAAGCGTCCGTCTGGACAACAAATTCTTTAGAAAAGTCGGGTGCCTGGAGTATGGGTGCTGTGCACATTGCAGTTTTCAGGGTGTCAAAGGCCGTCTGACAGGCGTCAGTCCAGATCACAAGTCGTGGCTGCTTCCTGGAAGTCAGCGAAGTCAAGGGGTGCACAATGTTACCATAATCCTTGACGAACCTCCTGTAATAACCCGTGAGACCCAAGAAGGCTCTCACCTGAGTCTGGGTTTTGGGCGGTGCCCATGCCAGGATGGTATCAATCTTGGGTTGCAGGCGGGCCACCTTGCCGCTCCCTACTTGGTGCCCCAAGTACACCACTGAACCCTGCCCAATCTGGCACTTACTGGCTTTGATTGTGAGGCCTGCTCTGCGCAGGGCCAACAACACTTCCTGGAGGTGGCGCAAGTGTTCCTCCCAGCTGGCGCTGAACACTGCGATGTCGTCCAGGTAGGCGGCACTGAAATCCTCCAGTCCAGCCAAGACCTGGTTGACCAACCTCTGGAAGGTGGCAGGGGCATTCTTCATCCCAAAAGGGCATAACCCGGAATTGGTAGTGCCCATCTGGTGTGGAGAATGCTGACCTCTCTTTTGCCCCATCAGTCAAGGCGATCTGCCAGTACCCAGACGTTAGATCAAACGTACTAAGGTACCGGGCAGCCCCTAACCGATCTATGAATTTGAATTTGAATTTAAAAACATTTCTATAGCGCACTTTTACCACGCGGTTTCTTGGCGCTTACGAGCTCATCAGCTCCTGGGATGGGATGGGGATTGAGCTCATCAGCTCCTGGGATGGGGTGCGCGTCAGTCTTGGTGACTGAATTGAGTCCTCGGTAATCCACACAGAACCGAAGTTCCGGTGAAGCACCAGGCGCTGCAGCCTTTGGGACCAAGACCACTGGCCTGGCCCAAGGACTGCTAGAGGACTCAACCACCCCTAAGGCAAACATTTTGGAGACCTCCTCCTTGATGTATGCTCTGACCTTGTCAGTCACTCTGTAAGCCTTGTGCTTCACAGGAGTGCTGTCCCCGGTGTCCACATCATGGACACACCACTGCGTGACACCAGGAATCAAGGAAAACAGATCAGGGAATTGTCCCAACAATTGGCGACAATCCTGCTGCTGTTCAGGGGTCAGTGTGTCAGAGAGGACAACACCATCCACTGACCCATCTTGTTCTTTTGCAGACAGGAGGTCAGGAAGAGGCTCACTCTCCTCCTCCATTCCAGCATCTGTAGCTAGGAGCATGCCCACTTCGGACCTTTCTAAGTGGGGCTGTAAACGGTTGACATGCAGGACCCGCAAGGGGTTCCTGGGAGATTCCAAGTCCACCATGTAGGTGACATCGCTCTTTTTCTCCACAACCTTAAATGGTCCAGTCCACCTGTCCTTGAGCGCACAAGGTTCTACAGGGGACATAACCCAAACTTTCTGTCCAGGCTGAAGCTCTACCAGAGTGGCCTTCTGGTCGTACCACCGCTTCATCTCCTCCTGGCTGGCCTCCAGATTTGCCTGAGCAAGATCTCTGAAGCACCTAGTCTGGTTCCTAAAGGCCAGCATGTAACTGTATACATCCTGGGGAGGTTTCCTGGGAGATTGCTCCCAACCTTCTTTGACCAGACTCAAAGGTCCTCTTACCGGGTGTCCATACAAAAGCTCAAAGGGGCTGAACCCTAGAGACTTCTGCGGCACCTCACGGTAAGCAAACAACAGGCATGGCAAGAGGACGTCCCATTTACGCCTCATTGGTTCTTCAAGACCCATAATCATGCCTTTAAGGGTACGGTTGAATCTCCCAACCAACCCATTACCTTGAGGGTGGTAAGGAGTGGTGAACTTGTAGGTTACCCCACACTCCTTCCACAGAGACTTCATATAGTTGGAAATGAAGTTGGTGCCCCGGTCTGACACCACCTCTCTGGGGAACCCCATTCGGGAGAAAACACCCATCAGTGCCCGTCCCACCACGGGGGCCGTCACCGTTCTGAGAGGGATGGCGTCCGGGTACCGTGTGGCATGGTCCACCAAGACCAGGATGAACCTGTTGCCCAGGGCTGTCTTGGGGTCCAGGGGCCCAACAATGTCAATCCCCACCCGGTCAAAGGGGGTACTGACCACGGGAAAAGGTTGGAGAGGAGCCTTCTGCTTCCGTCCGCTTTTCCCACTTGCCTGGCAAGTTTGACAGGTCTTGCAATGGATATCTGTATCCCTTCTCGTCTGAGGCCAATAAAAATGGGTGACAAGCCTGTCATAGGTCTTGTCCTGCCCCAGATGTCCAGCTAAAGGAACGTCATGAGCCAAACCCAGTAGGAAGGCTCTGAAGCGCTGGGGTACCACCAGCACACGGGCTGACCCAGGCTCAGCAGCCTTAGGCTCGCTATACAGGAGGTCGTTCTCCCAGTAAACAAAATGTGACCCTGACTGATCACCTGAGGTTTGGGCTGAGGCCTGCTGCCTCATACCCACAAGAGAAGGGCACACTTTCTGTTCTGCACAGAATTCTTCCCTGGAGGGACCACCATCCTGCTGCCAGTGGGTCAGCTTGGGTAGGTCTCCCAGTTCAGCAACTTGTTCACCTGTGGGTTCCAGGGCATACCCCTCAAGGTCTGCTTCCTCCTGGACCACGGGAACTACGGGGGACGGTTTCCCGCGCCCCCTGCCTCTTCTCTTCACAGCTGGGTCCTGGGCCATACTTTCAGGCTCCAGAACCCCATCAACACCCTTACTTGCTGTCATGGATCGAGTGGTTGCACACACCCACTCTGGCACACCCAACATTTTCAAATGTGTCTCCCTCTCCACCTTAGCCCAAGGGGAGTCTTCTAAATCATTGCCCAGGAGACAATCAACAGGCATGGCGGGCCTTACAGCAACTTGAAGAGTACCTGAAACTCCCCCCCATTCAAAGGAAACTTGAGCTACCTCACACTCTCTCTGGGAGTTGTCAGCAGCTATCACAGGGTAGAATGCGTGGGGAACAACCTGCTCTCTGGACACCAAGTGACACTTGACAGCTGTCACACTCGCTCCGGTGTCTCTGAGAGCTTCCACTCTATGGCCATTAATGGTCACCCACTGCCTATATTTCTTAGTGTTACTAGGCAGAGGGGGTGGAGGGACCAATTCCATGTCTCCTAGAGAGACCAGGGACATCTCTGCGGGACCCTCCCCACCATGGGCAACCATCTCCTCCCCTCCCAGGGCTACACTCGCCAACTGACGGGGGGCGGCACGTGGTGGTGCACTAGAGTTCTTCAAGGGACACTGGGGATCATAAAACCGGTGGCCCACCTGCTTACAAGCGAAGCAGGTCATTGGGCCCCTACGAACAGGTTTACCTGTCGGGGCCTCTGATTTCTTCTCTGGGGGAGGCTGGGAACCCTTCCCTTGGTTCCCTTGGGGATTACTTTGGGGCCCTTTCTGGAACTCCCTCTGTTTACCCTTGTCCCCCCCACTCTTCTGCTGGGGACCCTGCCCACCTTTGGCTGAGTCTCCCACTGGACCCTTGTGGACCCTGGTACTGACCCAGCGGTCCGCCTCCTCAGCAAGTTTTCTAGGGTTAGATATCTTGCTATCAATAAGGTGCTGGCGCAGCTCTGGAAAACAGTTATTAGACAAGTGCTCCCAAGCAAACAAATCATAAAGAGCATCATAACTTTCCACTTTGCTGCCCTTTACCCAACCATCCATGGCTCTGCAAAAAAATGACACATATTCAACCCACGTAGTACCAGGCAACTTCTTACATTCTCTAAAGGCCTGTCTGTACTTTTCTGGGGTTAGGCCATACCTTAACATTAAAGCATCTTTCATATGAGTATAAGACATCCTATCCTCAACAGGCATGTCTAACAGGGTATCTCTTCCCTCATTCACAAAGCGACCCCACAACCCCGCTCCCCAATCCTTCTCAGGGACCAGGTGGGCCAACAATGCTAACTCATATGCTTTAAACCATTGACCAATATCCTCATTCTTCTGAAAATCTTTGATCACATCTTTAGGAAAATAAAACCTACTTTCTGCAGGCACAGATGGGATGCTGCCACCAGAGGGATTCAATTCTAACTCTTTAGCTTTGAGCTCCAACTCCCTCATCCTGGTATCACGCTCAAAAGCTAACTTCTCTCTTTCAAACTCTAACCTTTTGATCTCCATATCAGCTTCTCTCCTGCCTCTTGCATTCTCTATTTCCAACTGCCCATCTATCTTAAGTTTTGCCATCTCCATGTTGTATGCTCGCTCCTTCGCCCTTTCTTCTCTTTCTTCAGGAGAAAGACCTTTGGAGGAAACACTGCTGCCAGGAGAGGATGCGGGCCCATTCACTGGCACCTCCTCCTCCCCTTCCCCTGGCGGTACCACCACCGCATCAGAGGGATCTCTGGCCTCTACCCAGGCCTGCAATGCTTTGAGATATTCTGGTTTGTTTTTGCAGCCTGTGGTAGGAACTTTAAATTGCTTGCAAAAGGATTTCAGATCCTTTAACTGATAGTCGTTGATCTTACTCCTATCAAATTCCTCCACAATAACAGCAGGGGTAGTGACTCCGTCATCACTCATGGTCAAAACTGGCAGTTTCAAAAATCAAGTTCCAGGAAAGCGGAGAACAAAAATAGAATCCTTCCAAATTAGATTGTGGCTGCGCTATGGTCTGCTTTCACTATGTAGCGCACACTAATCACTGCACATGGGTCATAAATGCAAAGTTCAAATCCTCACCGCTGACCCACCAATGTTAGAAGCGGCTGTCTCTAGTTGGCAGAGGTATACACTTCTGACAAATAGGGACACACCTTTTCTAGTCAGGGCAAGGGGATCACACACTTAGATAACCCCTGCTCACCCCCTTGGTAGCTTGGCAAAGCAGACAGGCTTATCTCAGAGGCAGTGCGTTAAGCATTTATGACCACATACAGTAATAAAGTGAATACACTACAAATGGACACGACACAGTAGTATTATAAAAATAAGGATTTTTTATATAAGGCTTAGCACAAGACAAAATAACGACAAAAATATACCACAGTCTTAATAAATACTCTTGGAAGGAAAAATAATAGTTCAAGCGTAGTTTCTTCTTAGCACACAGTCTTTAGTATCAAAAGCAACTCTTCTTCTTTAAAACACAGTTCTTGGCAACAATGTAACCCACACGGGAGTCACACGACGTCGAGGCAAGGTGAATCCAAAGGTTCGGCGTCGACCGCGAGGAGCGCTACGTCGAGCCCGGAGTCGCACAGACCCCAACAACACAGTACCTTGGAAAAGTGAAGCACTCGATGATCAGCGGCGTCGAGATGTCCGGCGTCGCGTCTTCGGCGTTGATCGGGCCTCGGAGTCGGGGCGATCTGCAGCGGTGTCGACCGAAGTCAGGCAGGAGCAGCGCTCACGAGGTGAAGCAGGATACGGCGTCGTCGATGTCGATGTTGCAAGAGTGAGCAGCGCTCACGGCGTCGAGAGGGCTCGAAGTCGATGCGATCAGCAGCGGTGCAGACACGAGGTCACTTGGAGCTGGAGCCGAACTCACTACTCACTGGCGTTGTTGCTGGCGTCGATCGGGCCCGGCGGCCAGCGTCGAGGAAGCGGGACACTGGAGCCGTTACTCACGATGTCGAGCTGGATTCGGCGGCGTCCGTCGGCGTCGAGATTGCTGGATTCTTTCAGAGGTGCTGGATTCACAAGTTCCAGCAAACAGCACTTTAAGCAGGTGAAGTCCTTTAGCCCTGTGACTTCAACAGGAGACTGGCACTCTTCCAGCCCTTGGAGATTTTCTTAGCAAAGATTGAGAGTACACACACAGTTCCTCTCTCCTGGTTCCTTGGCAAAAATAAAGAAGCAATGCAGGATTCCCCCAACAAACAGCACTCTGGCAGAAGGGGTAGGCAGTCCTTAGATCAGCAGGCTTCTTGTCCTTGGTTCAGGTTTCTTTGTCAGAAGTGATCTAAATTCTTGGTTCAGGGGTCCTTCTCTTATACCCCTTTTTGGCTTTGATCCCTTTGTCCATGCAGGGGAATTTCCCCCCATCTTGGGTTTGTTGTGGGTGTTGCCAGGCCGAAGCACCTGGCCTATTCACTGTGTCTTCAGCCGCCCAGCAGGAGCGGAGCCAGCATTGTCACTGGCAGGGCCATCAGTTGCCCGGCAGGAGGTGGGCCAGGAAAGTCCCAGGCAGGCACAGAGTCATCAGTCGCCTGGCAGGGGGGCGGAGCCAGCATTGTATCAGGCAGGGCAGGCTATCAGGAGCTACTCTTCCCCTACTCTCAATGCAAATGCCCCACTCATCCCACACTGACTCATTCAGACCTCTGGAGCCACCCAGCTCCTGTCACACGCACACCAGAACCAGCAGAGACCGGTAGACAGTTAGACAAGAAAATAGCTACTTTCTAAAAGTGCTATTTTCAAACACAGAGTCCAAAAACCATCCACACAAACGGATGCGTTATTAAACCCTGAGTTCAGGGATACCAAACTCGACATTGCACCATGCTCCCCGAGCCCGCTAGGATTATAGCATTAATAATCCTGGCAGCCCATTCTAACTGATGGAGAGCAGGTTACCTTACAATAGTGAAAAACGAATATGGCTGTAATTCACTATTAGGACATGCCAACCTTGTCAGGCTTGTCCTACCTTATGCTTACAATGCACCCTGCCCTTGGGCCTACCATAGGGGTGACTAACATGAAGTTAAGGGAAGGTTTAGGGACTGGCAAGTAGGTGTACTTGCGCAGTCTGCGTGACAGTACCAGACTGCACGTGGTCTAGCAATGGAAGACCTTCAGACATACTTTTACTAGGCCGCTCTTGTGGGTGGCACAACACGTGCTGCAGGCCCACTAGCAGCATTTGTATTTACACGCCCTGGCACTCCTGGTGCACTCTACTAGGGACTGACAGTAAACCAAATAAGCCAAACATGGAATTCAATCAATACAGCAACTTCACATAGGGAGCACTTGCACTGTGGCACTGATCAGCAGTGGCACAGTGCCCAAAGCATTTACCAGCAAAAACATCGTAAAACAGAGGAGGCAAACAGAAAAAATGGAGGAGAGACTCATGCCAATGATGCCAGGTCTAACAATGTGTTATTACATTGTGAGTTCAGGCACACTAAACTTCACCCCTCCATCTTAAGCCTTTTGGAAGATAGGCTGGAAAACATATCACACAGCCTCCCTATTCTATCCTAAGGGCAGGATGGCCTTTCCACAGTGAAAAACGAAATGGAGGTTATTTCACTGTCAGGACATGGTACCACCTTACTACATGTCCTACCTTTCACATGCACTGTACCCTGCCCAGGGGTTACCTTGGACCTACCATAGGGTGTCTGAGGTGCATAGAAAGGGAAGGGTAAGGTCTAGAAAGTGGGTGCACTTGTCAGAACAACATGGCAGTTTAACAAACTGCGCGCAGGCACTGCAGTGGTAGGCCTGAGTTCCCTCTTTAAGGCTACTTGTGTGGGTGGCACAATTAGTGCTGCAGGCCCACTAGTAACATTTGCATTACCAGCTCTTGCACACATAGTGCACTTTACTAAGGACTTTACTGGTAAGTCAAATATACCAATCATGTACAACAAAGTACCATTACACTTTACACAGGGAACACTTGCACTTTGACACCGATTAGCAGTGGTAAAGTGTCCAAAGCATCTAAGTTGGAAACACCATGTCAGAAAAAAGGTCTAGAGGGAAAGCAAAAAGTTTAAGGAAGTTTGGCCATAAAGGGCCAAGTCCAACATTGACTAAGGCAATGGGACTTTTTTTAGTTTTATCCCTCTATGCTGCCCATTCCGTGCTGCTTTCACCCACCCTCTTCACTAGAGAACCCTAGCTCTATCTTCCTTGGCTAAGCTAACCCTTTTGGCCCTATAAGGGAGGGAGGTTTATATATTAACACTTATCATATAAGAAAGAAAAACATGGTAAAAGGAAAGAAAAAGGAAGAGAAGATCAATAGGATTGCAACTTAATTGTAAGACAACAAATGCTCTATGTAGTCCAAAGAGACCAGAGATCTAGTTCGATAAGAAGGAGCATAACCTGCCTCTTAGCCTTACTTCATGAGGTCTTGATTCTGTTTAAACTTCTCCAGTAACAAATCAGACTCCCATTGACCTTGGTTTGATTCTTGCCTGTCGCGTGCACTAAGCCCAGCAACACAAGTCAGGTGGCATTTTTATCGGGACAAGTGGGAGAATGCTGGATGGTAGGAATTTTGTGGATTTCTGCTGATTCCAGAAGTTTATGTCACAGAAATACAAGGAAAATGTGTAATTTTATGCAAAGTTTGAGGTTTGCTGGGTTTTGTGGGTGAGAAAACTTTGTGGGATCCACAAAGGCATACCACCCTAGACTCCCTTGGGTGTCTAGTTTAACATATGCAGGTTTTCGAGGTTCCCCTAGGTCCCGGTTGAACGAGGGCCCAAGATCAACAGCTACCAGCTTTGCAAAAAATGGGTCAGTTTTGAGTGGAAAATTGTGATGCATCCATTTTGCGTTTTGGGCAGTTTGCTGTTGCAGGCACTAATCCTACCCCCACAAGTGAGGTTCCATTTTTATCAGAAGACTAAGGGGAATGCTACGTAGAAGGAAGTTTGTGGCTCCCCGCAGATTCCAGAACTTACCATCACAGAAGTATGCGGAAAATGACGTTTTGTTTGTCAGAGTTTGAGGTTTGGAAGGGATTGTGGGTAAACCGACCTGGTGAGAAGTCACCCCTTCCTGGCTTTCCCTAAGTATCTAGTTTTCAGAAATTTACAAGATTGCTTTGTTTCCCTAGGTCCCGGCTGAACTAGGACCAAAAATCCACAGCTTCCCACTTTGCAAAGTCAGTTTTGAGTGGAAAAATGTGATATAGCCATGTTGCGTTTTGGTATGGTTCCTGTTGCAGGCACTAGGCCTACCCCCACAAGTCAGATACCATTTTTATCAGAAGACATATAGGGATATGAGTAGGAGGAAGTTTGTGACTCCCCGCAGACTCCAGAACTTTCCATCACAGAAATGTGAGCAAAATGTGTTTTTTTCAGTAAAAGGTTAAGGTTGGCAAGGGATCCTAGGTAAATTAAATCTGGTGAGAGCCACACAAGTCACCCCATCCTGGATTCCCTTTAGGTGTCTAGTTTTAAAAATCATACAGCTTTGCTAGGTTACCGTAGGTCCCAGCTGAGCTAGAGCCCAAAATCCACAGCTAGGGTCTGTCAAGGGCACTAGGCCTACCCACACACTTTAATTGGAAGGCATGTAGGAGCATAGAATAGTAGGATATTTATTACCAATTAGATTTTGTTGCATTTGTGCCTTCCAAATGTAAGCCAGTGTATAAGAAAGAAGACAATACTCTCTAAATCATGTGCTCATACAAGTACCCACAAATTCAGAGATGTACAAATAGGCACTGCTCCTTAACTCAATATATTGTGCCCATTTCAGAAATACATAGGTTATCTTGATACATATTTCACCATATGAATTGTTCTATACGCAGTACACAGTGAAAAACCATTGTACCGTGCAGCTTGATTTTTTGCTCGGGGTACAGAAACTACAGACCCTATATATCCCCACAACCAAATAGCGAATGTAATAGTACATTGCTTTTGTAAATTGGCCATCTTGACAAAAAGTTACAGTTAAAAACATTTTCAGAAATTTCTGTTTTTTCCTACTCATTTTCAAATTTTATTTCAACAGTTGGTGTCTTTGGGAAAACCATGAGGGATCTACACGTATGATCTGATGCTGAATTTGGAATTTTGTCTACTTTTCAGAAATGTATAGCTTCTCTAGCTCACCCATTGGTTTCACACTGATTTGCACCACAAACTGGAAATAGGTTGAAAGCACAAAAATAGGCTACCTCTTTAAAAAATGACAAAACTATACTCTAAAATTGTGTCTTTTGATTCAGCTCTGCATGTCCCTGAAAGCTGGGAAGAGGGTGACTTTAGCACACCAAACCATTTGTTGATGCCATTTTTATGGAAATAACCAGACACTTTTATCTAGAGCTATTTTTTCCTATTTTTCCCCAAAAAACTCAAAATGTTTCTATATTTTGGCTATTCTCTCGGTCCCCTCCAGGAGAATCCACAAACCCTGAATGCTTTTAGAATTCCCAGGATGTTGGAAAAAAGACCTCAAGTTATGTGTGCATAGCTTTTGTGGATGAAACCTTATGGAGGCCTAAGCGCGAACTAACCCAACTAGCCCAAAAAGGCTTATTGGTGGGGGGAGGGTGGATGGCCTAGCAGCAAAAGGATGAATTTACAGGCCCCTTAGTCATATTGCACTGCTGTACTAGAGACTCATTAGTAAATTAAATATGCCAATTGGTTGTAAGATAATTTTTTCATGTATAGAGGAGTGAGCTTAAACATTTTAGCACAGGTTAGCCGTGGTAAAGGGCACAGAGTCCTTATGCCAACAAAAACGAATTTCAGCAAACAGGAGAGGATAAAGCAGAAGGTTTGGGGGAAGGCCACCCTAAAGGTTTTCAATATTAACAGCACCACGGTTTGGTTTAATATATGCCTAAAGGAAGCATGAGGTTAGTTTGACATATTAGCATATGCTCCTTGCGGAAATGTAACAGAAGCATTTTATGAACATTATAAAAGCATAACATTGGCAGCGCAAACGCTAGGCATAGCACAATTAAAGTATGTAATAGTAACATGAATATAAATGAATAAGCACAATCATAAGCATTATACGGAAATTGCCACAACATAACATAATTAGAGCATATTATAAGCATGAGACTAGCAAAACAGCACAAAAAAATTAGCATGAACATAAGATAAACTTAAAAATGGCTTACAATTAAAATAAGCCTAGCATACGTTTGATTAGATTTGAAGAAACGTAGGACATTCTTAAATTGCATTTTTTATTCAAGATTCTTAAAATGTGTGCAGGTGCCCGTGCCTTCATCCTGTTCCATTGGCGAGAGTCCAAGACGAGCATTTGTTATGGATGCTGTTGAAGTTGTGGAATGTTACTCTAGCCTTGGCCTGCCTCGGATACAAACACAGGCAGCCCTTAAAAAGCAGAGGAGGAAAACACTAACACCAGAAGACGCCGAGATTGGGGTTCCCTCCCGAGCGCTTTGTTTTCAAGGCGCTCTGCCAGCGGTGGAATGCGTCTCGCTGCTTGAATTCGGGCAGGAATTTCTAGGCACTGGAAAAAAAACAGCAACACTTCAGTTCTCGCGAGCCTCCCTCCCTGCATGCCTAGTATACCGAGTTACAGAGCCGGAGATATCTGCTGATAAGGCCATTTTTCAAAGCACCCGGGAGGAATGTAATGTTGTCTGAACACGGTCCGTGCACCTGCAGCCTGGTGCAGGTTCAAACTCTTTCTGAATCTAGCGCCGTGCTACTTTCTGGCACAGTTGAGTTTCTTGCCTCAGCACCCTCAGGGAAGCAGAGGGTGTTGTGGACACTGGGAGGGCAAATGTACTATTCAAACTCCAGTCCTGGAGTATTTGGGAAAAGTGCTGCTTTCCCCCAAAGCAGGCCAGGAGGCTCATTTACTTGTCTAAGTCCAATCTTTGACTGTTTGGGGAAAGTTAAAAATCCCCCAAGTATGTTAAAAGAAGGCTGAAAAGTTGTCATTTGCATTACTGAGAAGTGGTGGCCTGAGGGTGATGCTGAAGGCAAAAGTTAGGACTGCCTGTTATTCCTAGGCATAGGCGACATAGGCTCTTATCTACAGCATCCCTTGCTTGGGGCTGTCACTCATGGTGCTAAAAATCCTTTTCATGGCTATTTCAACTGCATGAAAAATTAAATTTGATTTTTTTAGTATCCTGGTCTTCATCGTTACAGAGAGGCAAGCAGTCCAGCCAACTTAGCCCATCACCTAATTTACTGAACAATTAGGGAATAGGCAAAACTGTCACCCCAAAAGATGTATCCTCGGAGGGGCTAGTGCACCAAACTCTTATCCGTGATGTCACTGAGGTAGACAGTGATGCAGACTCACAGTGGGACTGGAATAGAAGCTCTCAGTGGGAAAGTCGAAGGGGTGGTGAAATGAGTGGATGGTAAGAATGGGGTATTCGGTTCAGTGGTGCAGCTACAGCTTTTGATACCCGGGGCGTTCCCTTAGTTTGATGCCCAGTGCAGGTAAGAGCGGGGGCGGGAGGAGTGCTAGTGAAAGACCACGACAAGAAGTGGGGTGCATTTAGCAATACCGACAAGGGAGAATAAAGAGCTCGCCGCCACCCCCCCCAAAGTAGGACTACCCCCCACCACCCATAGCTACGCCACTGAATAGGGTATGTGTGGAGAGAAATGTGGAAGAAATCAGAGGCATTGAATGGAATTGAGGCAATGAGGTGAGGACCAATGGAAGAAAATGCACATATAGGAAACCTAACTGACCCATATTGATCAACATTACTGAGCATGACGTGGCACAATACATTCTTCCGGGTGAGCAAAGTTTGCAATTCTGTTCTTATCTATCCTGTATTTTGTTGAGCTGTACATTGAATCCTTGTGGGTGCTTCAAATTGGTAATTCAGTACCTTAATTGCAGCATTTAGCTACATTTGAAACATTATGTGACCTTTCTAGAAGTCATCTTAATGTGTGCATTTCACAAATTGTGAAACTTTATATTTTTTTACTTCGTTTATTTAGTCAGCGCTTATTAGATCTCTCACTTTTAAGTGTGATCGATCTATCCACATGTGTACACGTTAGCACACATCATGTGCGTGTCTGTATCTATATAATATAAATCCACAGACAGAGTATATAACGGTATTTATTACCATCTCTGAGTGTGAGGTGAGGTTGTGACTCGCAAGAGGTAAAGGCTTGCATCATGCGACCCATTCCCTCCCTCAATAATGGTAATAAATAGCATATTACACTGTGCACATCTGAATGAATGCCCCGGTTACTTACCGGTAATCTTCATTACTCCGAGTCCATGTCTTCCTCGCCACAGTAATATACATATGAGCCTCCGGCTCCACACAGAACTCCAAGTAAAATATAAGAGCAGCGCTCTAGTCTCCCCTCCCTCCTCCAATATGGCCCCAGAGGCTTCCTCCAATCACATAAAAGGACACATATCAATCAACTCAGCCTGAAAACCAAGCCGCAGACATGAAGCCACCACCAGGGCCGGGAGGGAAGGGAAACTATACTGTGGCGAGGAAGACATGGACTCGGAGTAATGAAGATTACCGGTAAGTAACCGGGGCATTACCTCCTCGTCCTGTCTTCCTCGCCACAGTAATATACATATGAGCCGATACCAAAGCAATCAGCTTCATGTAAGGAAACAGACCACACCATCAGTGCAGCGAAACATAGTTTAATATACAGAGGCACAACAACCCAAAAAAATGGACAACCTCTTAAGGCACCCCAGCAGTCAAAACAGAAGAGGCAAACGAAACAGAACCCCCACCCCCAATCTGGAGGCGGTAATGGGACATGAAGGTATGCGGAGAAGACCACGTAGCAGCCCTGCAAACATCCTCCATAGACACCCCTTTGAAAGAAGCCCAGGATACAGCCACAGACCTGGTGGAACGACCTTGAACAGGAAGAGATGGAACCACAGAGACCGAAGCATAAGCCAAAAGAATGGCTTCCTTAATCCACCGACTGATCGTGGACAGGGAGGGCTTCATACCCTGACGCGACAAACCATAATTCACAAACAAGCAGTCAACCTTACAAAAGGAAGAAGTGCGAGATAAGTAAATCAGCAAGGCACGCCGAACATCTAAGAGGTGCAAAAGGGACTCCTCAGCCGAGGAGGGATCAGGACACAGAACCGGAAGAACCACCTCGGCAGACCGGTGAAAAAAGAATCCACTTTAGGAACAAAAGTGGGATGAGGGCGCAAGACCACACGGTCCGCCAAAACCAACAAAAACGGGGCAGAACGAAGGAAAGCACCCAACTCACCCATAAGCCTGGCAGAGGCAATCGCCACCAGAAACACCACCTTGAGAGTCAAAAACTTCAAGTCTACAGACTCCAAAGGCTCGAAAGGAGCCAACTGCAAGGAACGTAAAACCAAAGGAAGGTCCCAAGGAGGAGGAGACATGAGAGGACGGGGGCGCTGGAAAGAAAGAGACTTAAAAAGTCGAGCAACCAACGGAGAAATGGAAACCAAAGGCAGGACATGAAATGCCCGAATGGCGGCCCAATGAGCCCGAAGGGTCGAAATTGCCAATCCCAACACAAACCCATCGCACAGAAAGGCCAGAATGCGGGCCGGATCCAAAGAACCCAGTGACAGCCCACGACCAACACACCAAGAAGCAAAATTATCCCAATGCTTGGCGTAAGATTTAAGCGTAGAAGGCCTCCGTGACTGCAGAATGACCCCAGCCACAGCCACCGAACAACCCACACGCATCAGAGACTCCCTCACAAGAGCCAGGCCCGCAGACCCAGGGAACGGAACACAGGCAGAGGAAGAAGAGGACCCATCAGAGGATACGGCACGAACGGCAAGGCCCACCCCGGAGACACAGACAAGTCCACCAGAAGGGGAAACCAAGGGTGACGCTTCCAACAAGGAGCAACCAGAAGCACCAATGACCCCTCCCGCTTGATCTTATGTAACACAGCAGGAAGCAGGGGAACAGGGGGAAACGCATACAGCAGACCCTTCGGCCAAAGGAACGAAAAAGCGTCCACCCTCCAGGCATCCCGGCAAGGCAAAATCGTGCAAAAACAACGGAACAGGGCATTGTCCGGGGAGGCAAACAGGTCCACAATCGGACAGCCAAACAGCATGCGCAACCTCCTGAACATCCACCACGTGAGAGACAAGGACCCCATGGAAGGAAAACACCCGGCTCAGACAATCCGCCACAGTGTTCTCCGCACCAGGCAGGAAGATGGCAGACAGGGACACCAGATGCACCTCCGCCCAAGAACCAAGCCGACGGGCCAGGCAACTGAGGGAGCGAACCCTGCACCCCCCTTGATGGTTCACATAAGACATCACAACCAGATTGTCCATCCGGATCTGCACGTGGTGACCCCGAACAAGATCCGAGAAGTCCAACAGACCCAGAAGGACGGCCTTCAGTACCTAGTAGTTGGAGGAACAAGACAACACCGACTGAGGCAAAATCCCTTGAGTCGTCGAAGCCCCCAGAGTAGCACCCCACCCCAGCAGGCTGGCATCGGCAGTGACCACGCGGGTGGGAGCAATCAGAAAGGGGCGGCCCTCGGACAGAAGACCCGTGTCCAACCACCAACTCAGGACCACCCGAACCTCCTCCGACATAGGAACCAGAACACCCATATCGAGGGAACAGGGGACCCAATGCGACAAAATGTGGGACACCACCGGGTACATATGGAGGCGAGCCCACGGCACCGTAAACAAAGAAGCCGACAGCAGACCCTGAACCCGTAACCACAGGCTCACAGGATGAGAAAACCCCACCAACAGGGAACGAACAGCAGACATCATGGACAGAACACGGGGAGGGGGCAGGAACACCATCCCCAACTGAGTCTTGAACAGAGCCCCAATGAAAATCAATTTTTGTGCAGGAACCAGGGAGGACTTCGGCACATTCACGAGGAACCCATGATGCACCAGGACATGGCACACCTTCCGGACATGCAACTCCGCCTTAGGAAGAGAAGAAGCAGAAATAAAAATGTCGTCCAGATAAGGAAACACAATAACGCCCCCCCCCCCCGCAAATGTCCAATAAGAGGAGGCAGAATCTCAGTAAAGATCCGGGGAGCAGAGCAGAGCCCAAGGGGCAGTACCTGGAAAAGGAAATGACGACCCAGCACGCAAAACAGGAGAAACTCCGAGAGTCTGGATGAACAGGGATATGCAGATAAGCATCTCACAAGTCGATTGAAGCAAGGAAGACGCCCTGAGACATCAGAGTAAGGATCAACCGAAGCAAAACCATTTCGAACTTCATGTGAGGGATGCAATCATACAACCACCTAAGGTCCATCACTGGCCGAAGAACCCCAGTGCGCTCGGACATCAGGAACAGGATGGAATACACACCCAACCCCAATTGATCGCGGGGAACAGGAATCACCGCCCTTTTGACCACCAGGGAATCGATGCCGTCCCAAAAGCGCCAATCTCCGTACAGGGTCTCTGGGACAAGGCGTGGCCCTGAAACAGTCAGGGGGAGTCTGGGAAAAACCAAGACGAACACCCTCCGAAACCACTCGAAGAACCCGCATGACCGACACAGTCTCGCGTCAATAGTCTATAAATCAAGGGAGACGACCCCCAACCGGGCCGACACCAGGAGCGAGCCCTACATGATTAGGAAGTGGGAGCGGAGGCGGCAGAAGCACCAGAGAACCGGGACTCGTCAAAGGAAGGAGTACCCCGGCCACGCCCCCTCCCATGAAGGGGCTGACCATCCAAGAATGACCAAAAGCATTCAGGGAACCAAAGGCATGGAAGCGATCAGTACGCCCAGGAGCAAGGATCATACGGTCCTCCGCAGCCAACTCCACCATGACATCCAAAGGAGGATCAAACAACTAAACACCCGAAAAAAAGGATCATCATCCGGAGAATATACAGCGCAGCACCATCTATCCAGGAGCGAAGAACAAAGGAAAACATCAGAAAGCAGGCGCACCCGCAGCTCCAACATCGCCAGAGTAGAAGAATAACTACCCTTGGTGAATAGGCAACACCCCTGATAGAAAAACAATGCAGCTGCAAAAGTGCGCTTCACCGCACCAACCATTACTCACAGCAAAATCCCGCAGCGGGTATCGTGTACACAAAAACGTGAAAACGAACCCCTGACCACATACTTCCATACATGTATCCATATTAAAACAGAAGAATGTATAGGCAAAGAATCAGTCTCAGGGCGCTGATACCGCGAAAACAGATCGTCCACTAGATCCACCAAAGATGCAGGAAACACCAAGTTCACACGAATGTAACCCAGCACCACCATTAGGCATCACCCAGCACAAAGCGACCTCGGACATCAACGTCCACAACAGCGACAGAATCAGCAGCAGTAGCGCCATCCACCTTCGCCTCATCACCAGGAGGAACAGGCACCTGACCCTGCAATGCCGTAGCCATAGCAGAAGTAATCAAAGCTGCAACAATTCAAAAGAATGAATTGCCACCTCTGACCCAGAAGTCCCTTGCAAGGACCCAGGAGCAGGAAAGTCCAGAGAACCACGCCCCATCACATCCACACACGAGTGGACGAGTGGAGTCAACACAAGCAATGAACAGGACAACATGCCTGGCCGAAAAAGGCCCCGAGGTTGCTAGGCAACCACATAAATCAACCCACGCTTGACTCCAATAACATAAATGCATTGAAGAAGAGCCGCGCGCATGCGCAAAAAGACAGCCATATACCGCCTTGCGTGGTCGGAGAAATCCGAAAGCTGATCGCAGCTAAAGAATATGCCCAGAACAGTAGCAGGGAAGGAATGCGTCCGGGAGCCTCCGGCCCCCACAGCAAGCTCACCCGGCCCCGGCAGCAGGTAGGGAAATGCGACCGGGAGCCTCCGGCCCCCACAGCAAGCACACCCGGCCTCGGCAGCAGGGAGGGAAATGCGACCGGGAGCCTCCGGCCCCCAGAGCAAAGGCACCCGACCACGCAACGCCCGCTCAGCAGGACGCGCGGTCAGGAACAAAATAAAAAACGGCTTCCAGGAACCCATGCGTCCCGCAAAACAAGTCGAAAGAACAAGCCCAGAAGTCCGCTAAAGCAGGACGAGAGGCAATAATGGCAAAAGAAGGGGGCAAGAAAAATTTAAAATTACGAGACAAAATGAAAAACACAATCCACAAAGTGCATAGAAAAACAACACTAGCACAACACTACTACCCCCAAACTCAATACCAAAAGGGCAGAAGGGGACAGCTCAAGCAGGATCCCAGCCCCAATCACCTGACCAACAGGTAACACAGCACTCGGAGAAGTGCAGAAAAAAAGAACAGGCTGAGTTGATTGATATGTGTCCTTTTATGTGATTGGAGGAAGCCTCTGGGGCCATATTGGAGGAGGGAGGGGAGACTAGAGCGCTGCTCTTTTATTTTACTTGGAGTTCTGTGTGGAGCCGGAGGCTCATATGTATATTACTGTGGCGAGGAAGACAGGACGAGGAGGTAATGACTTATGCCATGCTGTTTGGGAGTGCATTATTTATAAACACAGGTATTTCAGCAGAACTAGATCATCTCTCTTCGGTGATAAAGTAGTTCTCGAATTTGTGTTCACTGCTGCCCTTGTTCAAAATAACATATATTATTGGGCCACATGTTCATCACAATGGTATGCACATAAATGGTATGTATGTATGTGCTTGGGCGGTTAAAAGGGTGCCTATATTATGGTGTATTGTATGTACGTTTGCATGTCTAGAATGACTCAGAGTAGAGAGGTGTGATAATTCGAAGTTGGGCCCTACGAGATGATGATTTTTGACATAGGATAACCCGATAAAGGCTACGCCCAGGAGTGGTGGAGTATACGAACTTGCCTTCCTCCTCTGCTCGTGTGCTTTCATTTTTATTAAATGTCTTTAGTGTCACAGTCCCACCCCCTCCTGTGTTGGTATCTCTTCAAGTATGCATGTGCCTCGAGCTGCAGCGGTGTCGTAATCTTGGGGAAAAGCGATGGTTTTCCTCTCCTTAAAAAGTTACTTCCTTCCAGAGGAGAAACAACAATGACCGCTTTCTCCATCAGAGTGAGAATGAACGCTGGGCTGTGGTAAGCCGCCATCACTTACAGGTGAAAACAAATCAACTTTTGATTCACTGCTGCACAGTGAGGGAGACTGGTCCTGATGAGGCGAGCGGGACATCGATCCTCGCAGGCACCAGAAGCATCCTCGTTAGACACACTAAGTTGCCGTGTCTGAAGTATGCCCTCTGTGGAAAGGCCTGCTTGCCGTCAGCCTGGGAGTCAGGCGTTTGCTCACCTCGTTTACAGCACTGTATAGAATTGTTTGCATACCGACTTATTAGGAACAATTGCGTTGGGGGCATTAAAAATGATTTAAGAGGCAATAAATGCCTTCATCCCGTCTCATTTGGTTTAGTGCTGGAGAAACTAAAGTTCATTACATGAGGGCGCAAACCTTGAGCCCATGTTTGCTGCTGGAGGTCACTGCTGGAGCCGTGACGCAGACTGATGCTTTCCCTGCTGACAGGTACCAAACTCTCTTCTCTTCCTTGTGTCTGAGGGCAACTCACCCAGAACCTGCCACGAGGCTCGGCAGGATGAAGGAGAAACTTACCCACACCCAGGGAGGGCTGGGAACAAACGGGCAAAGATGTGATCGTGCAAGGAAGGGCAAAAGGAGTAGAAATCGGCATGGTGTAAACAGGGGTGTCCAGCATAGGAGTAGAAGGGCCTTATTAACGCCACAGCTCCAGAATCACTAACAAAACTATAACTATTTCCATTCAGCTTCAAGGACTTTATTTTGGAAGTATCACCAGCAATCCATTGAAAAACCATCTTTGCACACTGACCTGACTTAGAACATTTCCAGAAACCTAGATACTGCTACTGTATATTGTGCAATACTTGTAGGCTTCCTTCAAGGCAGAAGACCTTGTGGAGTGCAGATGAGGTAGTATTCAATCAGAGGTAGCTTGTGAACACATTAGGTGTTAAAGATTTGTCTAAGGTTATCTTAGGGGCAAGTCACATTTATTCCAGCCGTGTTTCAGGATCTGTGAGCAATTTATCATCCAGTTTATGATCAGGAAAATTTTCAGAACTAAGGCCCACATGCATCATTGTGTCTTTTTGCATTTCTTAATTTGCGAAAAATAAGGAACCGCAAATTAAGAAATGCAAAATGATATGCATCAATATTTTCGGTATTCTTGTGGGATTCGGTAAAAATCGCATTTTTTACCGAATCCCAAAGAAATACCGATTTCTTAACTTAATTTTCGCAATTCCCATTGATTCCTATGGGCCAAAAGGCCCATAGGAGTCAATGGAAATTGCGAGTGGCACTTAGAAAATTTCATGGGTGCAGGGGGGGGTCCAAAGGACCCCCCCATGCACCCCTGAAATGTACTTTTCAGCATAAGTTACATACACACATGTCCTAAGGACATGTGTGTGTGTAACTTTACAGTTTAAAAAATGCATTTTTGTGCATTTTGAATCAATTTCGCAATTTACCACGAAGTTGAACTTCGTGGTAAATTGCACTTCCAATTTAACAACATTTCTATAATGATGCATAGCATTTAAGAAATCGCACAATTGCGATTTCTTAAATGCTAACGCAATTTTAGAAATCGTAAAAAAGATGCGACTTCTAAAATGGCATGATGCATCCCAACAAGCACTTTTGCATTCGCAAACGGCCGATTTTAAGGAATCGCACCGTCTGCGACTGCAAAAATGCTTGATGCATGTGGGCCTAAGAGATGCTTGCGTTTCTCAGATTGTGATCCTCAAATTACAAATTGTTTTCTCGTTTAGGTTCATGGAAGGATACATGTATTTTTAAATGGTCTGCGCTACTGTTGTGGATTCGGATGGAGTTTGATGAGTAGTGGGTAATTATCGTCAGAATATTTACCTGTGATGACCAGGAGGCTGCTCAGACTGTGCTATTACAATAATATGCTATTCTACTGTATTTATTTGAATTCCGTCATTGACTTTTGCCTCCACTTGATGATATTTCAGTTCATTTATCATTATTTTTGTGTTTTTGCTCTCTTAAGCTTTTATCTGATAAGTTTGATTCCTCACACCTTAAAGGCATGTAGGGAAGTTCTGCAGGATCTGCAGTAAGACCCTTACTTTTCAACATGAAGGTGAATCTACTGCCAAACAAATCTCTGGCCACAGGCTGGGTCAGCCTCTTCTCCTAGATAAACGAGGTGCTTTCTTGCATCCTACCTCATCAGCTACATATTCTATATTCAAAGCACCGCCAAATTGATTCTGCTCGGCGTGTTGTTTTCATAGTGGGCCCTTAGCCATCCTTATGAAATAGTTGGCTAAAGAATAGAAAATATTGGAAAAAGTGAGTAGAAAATGTGTTTTTGATTGAAGGGGTGAAAACACTTCTCAAGCAACAACCGTAATCCTTGTCAGGGTGAACCACAAAAGTCACTAAATTAACCTGTGCTTAACCCTGTGGTAGCATGGCACAAAAGAAGTCTGGCTTAATTTAGAGACATTTTGTTAAGTATTTATGCAGCAGACAAACAATAATAAAGTGAAAACACAACACAAGAAAAGCCTTACACCAAATTAGAAAAATAGAGTAAAATGTAATTAAAAAAATGAGTGCAAAACAACAAAAATCCAATCAATAGAACCAGAGATTTGCAATTTAAAGGCTTTAGTAAAAATAGTGCTAAGCAAAAAGCGCTCACTGTGGTAACTGGTCACACTAAACCGGGACAAAATCACAATTTCGGCTGACCGTATTGAAGTGGAGGCTGGATTCAGGGACCAGATTAGTCCTACTGAAAAAGTTACCTTCTCGAACTCCGGCCCGTAGTCTTCATGACTTCAGGATTACACATGTGAAGCTCAACTGATGCCAGCCTAGGCTCCAGGACCTGGGAGGCATCTTTTGGGTATCACAAACTCAATCTAGGCAGAGGCCAGCATGGCTTAGGCAGGTCAGTTGCAGGTCCAGGCAGGGTCAGTTGCATCAGGTCAGCTGTGCAGTTGCAGGGAGGCCTCTGGAGGGAGCTTGTTGTGTCCCTGTAGCTCAGAACAGGAAGTCAGCCAAGTGACCCTGGGGTCACTCAGTTTACCCTGGAATGAAGGAAGAAGGTCCAGTCTTCCTTCTCAGATAGCAGGGCAGGCCTCAAGCAGCAGAGTCATCTTCTGAAAAACAAGACAGGCCTTAATGTAATTGGGCAGTCCTTCGAGGAACAAAGCAGGCCTCAAGGAGCAGGGTAGTCCTGTGGTAGCAGCAGGCCAGTCCTCTGAAAAACAACACAGGCGCTGGCAGTCATCTGGCGAAAAAGGCAGGCCTCAAGCAGCAAGAAAGTCCTCTTCTGTAGTGTTCAGAGGGCTAGGAGAGTTTGTCTGAGGATACCATATTTACACTTGATTCCAGCCTTTGAAGTAGGGCAAACATATTAGAGATTCCTCACCTGGTTCTTGAAAATTCCTTCCTTCCCCTGCCTAGGCTCCTAGTTGTCTAGGGTGACAACAGGCTGGTGGCAAGTTCCATTGTGAGTGTACTGGAGGCAGTCCATTGAAATGTGAGGCAGGGTATAGCTCTACATGACCATCCTGACAGAATGGTCAGCTACACCCAGGTCCTATTGTTTACTGCCTGGGCCCAATACACATTCCAGATGGAGGAGGCATGAACTGCCTCAGAAACCTGGAAACTCTTAGTAGGCCTCACACATTTTAGGGGAAGGAAAATGCCAACCAATCTGACGAAGGTTATGAAGGATATTAGTTTGCTGTTTTTGAAATGGCAGAGCATCCCCTTGACGATTTATGGCCGGGTTAACTTGGTTAAAATGGTTATTTTGCCCAAGCTAACATATCTATTCAATGCTATACCCTTAACTTTCCAAAATAAACTTCTGGGGAATATTCAGGGGAAGATAGGTAGCTTCATTTGGGCAAACAAGAATGCCCGGATCTCATGGAAAAAATTAAAAAGGAGTCCACTAAAGGGAGGAATGGCGCTCCCGGATGTTCTTTGGTATTCTTTTTCTTTCCAATTAAAAAATATCCGTACCCTTTTAACCACCCCAGACGAATCCCATTGGGGCCGGACATTAAAGGCGATGCAAGATCTAGAAGGGGGGGGCCCGGGTTTTTTGTACAAATTCGGGTCCCCAAGATTCTTCAAAAAAGTCCGTCTAAAGGTCTTAAGATCAGCCTTGACTCTGTGGTGCAGACTGAAGCGATGTTGGGGTATAAAATATTATTCAGATCTGGCCCCCATCTGGGACTCCCCTGGCACGCCAATATGCCTTAAGGACAGTCTTTCTCAGGCTGTTAGGAGTGCAGGTGTAGCTACCTGGTCAGACCTTGTCACAGCGGAGGGTGTTCTTCCGTGGGAAGTTCTGCGGGCTAAGATAGGGGATTCTTTTTCCCAATTTAAATACATCCAACTCCGCTCCTGGTATGTTACAGAGAAAGACAACATCGGTGGAAATTGGGATATTGAGGTAGCACTCCAGTCTGTGGGTGTTAGGGAGAAAGAGGTAGCCCTCTGGTATAGAGAATTGCTGAATTTGGAAGAGACCACAGCCATGCCTTTAAACCAGGTATGGAGTTCATCGATCTTTGAGGCCTCTGCTGCTGAGCTTTATGAAAGATCTCTTAAATTCTTATATAGGTATGTTAAGTCGGCTTCATTGAAAAAGAACCACTATTTTGTATTAAATAGGCTGTATTTTACGCCAAAAAAAATAGAAAAGTTTGTGAGTCCCTCTCCTTTATGTCCAAGTGTGATTTAGCAGAAGCGGACGATATTCACATGTTCTATGATTGCCCTGTGATTGGTCCCTTTTGGATAAAAGTGGGAAAGACACTGGATAGTGTTTTAAAAGTAAACATTGGATTGAATGGGGTGAGGGTAATATTTGGGTTGGATTCGGAAACTACTAATGAGCTCAGTGAGGAACAGATCGCCTTATTTTTCACTCTAATTATTATTGCTCGAGAGAAATTTGTATGCTGTGGAAAGATCCAGCCCCCCCACTGCATGATAAATGGCTACAGTCTGTTCTAAAAACTGTACGGCTAGAGTTGGGGGCTATACATAATAGAAACACCACAGTCTGGCTCCCACTTTGGGAATGGGCACTCGAGCTGAGGTTGGTATCCGATTCCGAGATTGTCCAATGATTACACCGGGCCCCAGGATAAAGGGGTTGCCAGGTCGGCTTCGGGTGCAGCAAGGACTCCAACCCTGGGCGCACAGGAGAGAATAAAGGGTTGCTGGTGTCTTTCTTTTGCAAGTGCCAATGGTGAGATGAGGACAAAAAAAAAAAAGTGATATTTTCAAAGTTGCAATCTAAAATCCGACTTTATCATTAAAGATGATTTTATATTACAATACATTTGAGCCCAAACATGACATTTCTCCCTGTTCCCAGTCAAAGGTTAATTGTAGTAAGGTAACTCAATCTTATCCTATAGTGGAGGTAGGCTTCATAATAGTGAAAAATAATTCTGGGAGTTATTCACTACCACGACATGTAAAACTTAAATCCACATGCCATGTCTTTAAAATATAATGCACCTTGCCCTGTGGGCTGTTAACCCCTTGCGTGCTCATGACGGCTCCACGCCGTCATGAGCCACGGGCGGCGTGTGCTCATGCCCACTCCTCCCACGCATCACTAATTCCCCACCTGTGCGGGCTAATTAATGAGCGGGCGTGGTCATGACGGAACCACAAAAGCACACGCCGCCCGTGACTCATGCCGGCGTGGAGCCGTCATGAGCACCGAAGCACCACGCTCACCTAGCCCCCCGCACCGTGGCAGAATTCTTGGCGCAGGGAAGGGGTTAAGGGCCTACCATAGGGATGACATATACTTATTAAAAAAAGAGGTCTGGCAAAAGGTTTGGTTTGCCAGGTCTAATTAGCAGTTTACAACTGCCAACAGGCTGAAATGTCAGCCTGAGGCATGTTTTAAAGGGATACTTAACTGGGTAGCCCTGGGTAAATGTAGTAGAGACCTATAAGTAAAGTAAATGTGCTAATTGGGTGTAAGCCAATGTTTCCATGTTTAAAGGAGCAAGCACAAACACTTTAGAACAGGTTAGCAGTGGTAGAGTGCACAGAGTCCCAATACCAACAAAAATGAATTTCAGAAAACAGAAGGAGAGAAGGCAAAAGGTTTGAGGGTGACCCTGTAGAGAGGGTCAAGTTCAACATGCAGGAATTCGGATGCTGGTCACTGGAGAGTTTCCCTCCCTATATGGTCAATGTAACAGATGCTTTGATGGTTGGTTCAACCGAATGATGCCTTATCGTTCTGTCCGAACAAATTCCCCATCTTTGCTCCTTTTCTGGTTTGTAAACATCATCTTCAACTTGCAGTGTCCAACAGGATCTCTACCTGCAGTGCTTTGTGGTCAGCTGTGGTGCTGTCTGCAAACTCCAAGGCATGCAGGAATAGCGTAGAGAGAGGACGCTAGACACTGAATATCACTCCTGTTCCCATTGAGTGATGTTGGTTGAGGATTAAAAGTGGTTAATGGGCCACAATTTTCTAGTGATCTGAAGTCAGTTATCAGTTATGTGTGCCATGCTCATAATAAATACAACCAATTCTCTGATTTTATTTTCCAAATCAGTTTCGATTCTGATGTCATCTAGATCGTACTCTGGTGTTTTGCTCCTTCGGCTGCTCTCAGCTAGCAGTGCATGTGAAGAAAATGGACCCTCCCATCCCTGGTTTAGTAATAAAAAAAGCTGCTATAATTGGGTTGCGGTGAGCTCCTTCCATTCCTGGGCCCTGGTGCATTGGACCTGTTGTATTCTTTATAGCTATGCCCCTGGACTAAAAGGGAACTGCATTCAGCACTTGTGGGAGCATGAGGCCCTGATGAGACTATGTCTGATGCCATGCTAGATATTGCATCCACGGGCATACCTAGCTCAGTACTCAGGTGCGTTGGCACAGCGCCCAGAGGTGTGAAAGGACCAATGCATTTCAACTAGAAATGCCTTTTGCTACCCAGTCTGGGAGAGGGTGGCCTATTTCCTTGCTTGCATTAGGGCCCATTAATGCGGTCGGAACATAGACACTTACCGTCGCAGTTCTGCTCCTCTAGCCTGACTCTTTCTCTTCAGCTTCCCACTGCCCATCACAAAGTGAGCTTTCTGTGAAATTGTTAAAAAACAGCCAAATGCGCCTTCCATGCGCGTCACCGCTGCACGCCGACATAAATAAGTTGCTGTGCTGCACGACTCATTACACTAGCTTCTGATGAAATCTGGTTAACTTTCCGATTTGAGTCCTCAGTTGGTTGACCCATTCTCAGCATGTGTGCAGCTACATTACTCTGCCATAGCTCTTGGAACACTATCAGCTATGCCACACCACCTTATTTGTTATTGAAGCCACTCCTTTCTCTGCTTTTATTAATTGACTTGTCTTTATGATGACCCTTGAGTTTTAGCAGGGTTGAAACGTTGTTGACTTATGTAACATTAAGAATAGGAATTAAGTGTCTAAATCCATTTAGACGTGGTCTTACGTACACTTTGCTGAATTGCACCTATCCCATACTGTGATCATTTGGAGCAAAAAATATTTCACTGGTGTCTAGCAGTGAAAGCACTTTGTTTATTAAAATATTTTGTTTTCTACATATTGTCTTAAGCTGCACATTTGGTAGACTGTTGGCTTTAATCAATACAAAGATTCTGTTCTTTAGCAAATTGCTATATTTCCTTTGTTGTGGTGAACCATTGTGGTGAATGTGCTAGGGCCCAGCAACGCCACTGATGGCATCTGCCTTTCCGCGTCACAGCATAACATTACAGGTGTAAGCAGCACAACGCCAGTAGCAGGCGCTCACAATGTAATTACTCAAGAAATGTTGCTGTTGGCACAGGGTAACCTGAAGTCTCTGCTCAGTAGGTTCCTCTCAAGGGCTTCAAGATGGGTGTAATTGTGTGTGTCACCTGCCCAGCCACTGCCCTCCTTATCAACACTGTCTGCGGGGCCACCGAAGCACAGGCGTGAAAAGCAGAATTGAGTCTGCGGAGATAAGAGATGCAGGCAATTTTACGAATGAAAACACATTTTCCTCATTAACTGTGAATGAAAGTTAATTTAAGGAGTTCCTGAAGTCTGCCTTCCCAGGATGCTGTCAGTTGAATTAATTTTCAGAAAGAGGCTGCTCTTTTGCTATTGAACAGCAGAAAATTTACATTTTAAGCGTGAGACCCTTTTGGGGCTATGTGGGGCACCGAGTACACCATGGCATATATTCCTTACTCTTCCCACATATAAATTAAGGGGCCCTATTAACAAAGGTATATTCGGTCAGAACAGTACATTTATGATTGACTTTACCTTTTTTACGTCTGGCAGGTATCCACCAAGAGAGTTGTGTTGCCCAGATTCCTCTTGACGCAACTCATGATTAAACTGGCGTGGGGCGGCAAACAACCCAGAGCGAAGTGGCCTCTTCTTACCCTGCCATATGATATGGGAGGACTGGGGGCCCCAGACCTGGAGCTGCACTACAGAGTTGCGCAAGCAGCACACCTACACACTTGGGTACACGGAGATGAGCACATCCCCCATGTCCGCATGGAGCGAGTCTTCGCGTACCCTCCCACTACCGACTATGGTATTCAGACCGATAGATAGCAAAGTAGGCATTGTAGATTCTATAACTGCCACCAATCATGCATGGCACTCCCTACTACAAACGCAACATTGCACACTCCTCTATACCCCCATAATACCGCTGGAGTGGGCCATATGGCTGGCACCGGTTGCAGAAAGAGGGGTGGTGCGGGCACTACGCACACTAGGAATCGACAAGGCGGGAGATTTATTCAAGGACGGGCAAGCGAAGTCGTGGGACCAGGTGGCGACGGAGCGTGGTGAAACATTGCTACTACTCCGATTCCAATATCACAGAATGCGCAGCGCTCTCCTGGACCTCTTGGGCCCGGACCTGGCGGACTCACGTACCTTGTCAAAACAGAAACCCTGCGCAGTTTGATCACAAACTTATACAAGACGGCAATGGCGCATAGAGAGCAACAGCTAGTGAAAGCTAGACTAGCATGGCAGAGAGACCTACAGGTCACGATAGATGACGGCATGTGGAGATACTGCTGCGCAAGCACTAAAAAGATATCGCTAAACGGGAGGCACAGGCTGGTGCATTTCAAGTTCCTCCACAGAGTGTACTACACACGAGAGAGGCTGCACAGGTATGGCTCAGACAGACGGCAGAATGCGAGAGGTGCCAAGAACCAACGGCAGATTTCATGCATCTGGCTTGGTGGTGCACGGGCGTCCAGAAATACTGGGGCAGCATATTTGAAGAGCTAAATAAGATACTGGAGTTGGAGATGGCTCCGGATCCGGCGTTAGCACTAAGAGGCTATTCCAGAGAGTTGCAGGCTGCGGTCAGGCGACTCGCTGACATGGGACTGCTACTGGCTAGGCGTGTGTTAGCCCTATGCTGGATGAGAGGCCCACTGCCTACGGTCAAGAGATGGGCAAAGGATATGCTTTACTGCTGCACGCAAGCAGAACATTATAGCGAAATGCTACCCCCCACAAGCCCGCCAAAGAATTTCTGGGGCTTATACCAAACGCACTTGAGAACCAGGGACACAGACAACGCAGAAAGAGATAAGGTAGATCAGGATGCGCCCAGTGAGGGTAGCGCGACATTGGAGGGGTAGGGAATCAACCTGATAGATAGACAATAGGCGAGCCACGAGCCTTTATAGGAAGCGGTAGACAGGGGTATACAGAGTAGGGAATACACAGAATGCAACATGCAGAAGGATTGGACACAGGTAATCTCAGCAGAGACAGGGAATCCCGACATGCAACAGTAATTGCTATGAGAGAAGCCGGGAGGATAGGTGTGCACAGAAATTGGGGGAGGGGTGAATTGGGGTTGTTCTTTGGTTGGGTTTTTAGAAGTGGGAAGAAATGGCCACCGCAGGGAGGAGCATGGTGGCGCAGAGCCGTAGATTGGGATTAGGGGCAATGTTGCTTCCCTTAGGGAGGGGTAATAGGTCGCACTATGAACAGAACAAGCATGCTCAGAGGAGTAAGAGATTGTGACATTACGCCACCAGACCCCAGGGATGTCGGCCACAAGGCTGTGTAAATTTTGAATGTCTGTGATCCAGGCTTGCGATTCCAATGCTGCCGGCCCCCGGTTTGTAGGCTACGAGCTGTGTATGTTACCAGTAATGTACAATTAAGGTTTTTGAAAAGTGAAAAAAAAAAAAGTATCCACCAAGAGATTCCTTGCAGGGGTAGTGACCCATTTAAACCTGCTGACTGACTGAGACTGTCTCAGTATTTCCCACTGAGTGCTATTTAACAATGCTTTCTACTGAGGATATTACCAGCTGCTGTTTACCCACCCTGAGCCGAAGAGGTGGTGGTATAAAAAGAGTAAATAAATAAATAGTGGTTAATGCGGTTAGGTTGTTCTCACTTGTCCCTTTCCATACTCATCCCTCCTCGCTCACAGACACAGACATGCATTAACATTGCCCCTGTCTACTACACTCCCCTAAGGAAAGGATTGACAGATTGATAGCTTTTTCACAATTCTGTGGTTGGTGGTGCATGGCCATTCTTATTTGGTGGAGCAATTCCTCTTGTTAATTCTAATAACGAATGAAACCCTTCCATGCTAACTAGTTACACGACCCCGCAACAAACAATCTGAATTATCGTTTGGAATGGACATGGGATGGTTATATAATAATGAGCCAATATTCAGCAATATCAAGTCCTGAGGAAGTCGGGGGCAAGATGCCCAAGTGACGAAACACGTGTTGGCAGTGGGCAAAGAAGCAATAAAGGATGGATATGTGATATTACCGAATCCTAGGACATTGATTTACATTGGACTTTATATGACATTGTGTGCTCATCGACTGTTGTTGTTTTACTACAAATCCTTGTCTGTTTTTCCATGCAGCAGAGAATGCAAGTGAATAACAGAATAGCAGTATTTTCTGCATTCTCAGTTGTCTGACTAAACCAATTGCAGTATTCCCTAGAGGATGCTAACTAAGCAGCGCAAGAGGATGCTAACTAAGCAACACGTAATGCAGGGGTAAGAGACGCAGACATCTCCAAAACACACATATTCTATTGGATTGCTTCACATAAAAGTTAAAAACTAATGTTTGAAAAGCAAGAAGTGAAAGCAGTGATGCCAGCCAAACTGAGAGATTGTAAAGAGCAATGCTCCATGGATGGGACATAAACAAGATTGACAGGCTGGAACACCAATAAGAATCAGGCAAAAGAGAGTGGCAAGGAATGCCAACCAATGTAAGCAATGGGTGTCCCCCAAGCCCCTATATGTTCTTGGGATAGGCTCGACCTAAAAAGAGACTTAAAGCCTGGATAAAAATCACAACATGGCGAGCCTGCAATCGTGCGTTAGCCAGCAGGATGAGTGCCAGTTTGACGTGATGTTAGTACAATGGCTTCCACTGTGCCTTTTCATATGTACTCAATTCATCTATGAAACCCGAAGTGAGAGTGACAACCGAAACCTGAATAAAATAAGTGGTGTGGGTCCAAGTCTCACTCTCCAATGGGATCCTCGACAGAGCACATCTGTTTTAGCCACTACCAGCCATTGCCATCAGCGCCAACCTAACGATGGGCCCAAAGCGCTTCGACACCTCGAAAGGGCTTCGATGCCTCGTCAGGGGTAGTGAGCGCGCTGTATAAATGCAACAATATGGAAACCATTTAAAACTCTGCATAGGTTGTGTTTGTGTTCTTCTGTGATCACAACCTCCTGAAATTGGGCTTTCTATTATAGGGCAACGTTTCATTAGTGTTGCTGCTTAACTGTTTAATTCTGTATGTCATGAATGCCGCGAAGATTGTCGGCATTTCAGACAAAGTTCCCACGTTCCTGTTGTCCACATTAGCGCATTTTTTCAGCTCCATCCTGCAATGTACTCACCCTCCAGCCCCCTGCTGGTGGAAGCTGTCTTATCTCACCTTCTGGATATGCCATGCCTGTTAGGATGCATTAGTATTCCTTCCAGGCTCAGTTTGGCCTTGACCGAATATTACCCCAAAACATAATTATTGGACCAGCGAAGCAGGAACTCGGACGAAGCAGCCTGAAAATACAAGCCAGCCCTGAATTACTGCCCAGCAGAAGGCAGCATGTTTTCTCATTACGGGTCTAATTAGCGGTATTTAATTGTCTCTGAGTAAATAAACTGGGCACGGCTGCCTGTAAATAAGCACGCTGTGTTTAGCCTGGAGGTGACAAGCCTGGCAGGGGACAGCCTGGGTAGCCGTCATCTATGTCACTCCCGGGCATGGCTGCCAGAGGCTCGCGACAGCGATTTATTAATCCCAAAGAGGCCCTCGCCGGCCCTGGCATTTCAAAACAGATTATAGCCAATGCCGCACACATAACTCTGCGCCAGCGTCAACCTGTTAGAATTTCAATTAACCCGAGGCAATAATGCGAGCATCGAGAAAAGACAAATCTGTCTGCCTGGATGGCGGTGTCCACGCGGCGTGGCATGCTGCTAGTTGTCATTTTAATGCCTGCTTAAATGCGATGTTTTCTTCTTCCGACTCTGGAGATTTCGGACTTTCCGGGAGGTTGAGGTATTTTGTAGTGGCTGGCTAGTTGGAACAGTAGCATTTTTAATGGTTCCATATGTTTTGTGTTGAATTTAGTATCTCAGTGTATATGTTCCCTGTTTGTCGATGCCACCCTGTGCTTTTCATGTGCAGGTACTGACAATTACCTTAGTACCTGCACTTCTTAAATTTGAAAGGGAGAGTACCAGCACTTTTCTGCAGAGTTGTAATACTTTTTATGGGAACGTACTCGCACTTCTCGGTTGTAAACAAGTACTCCGGAATATTGACTAACCACACTTCTAAATGCCCATTTAATGCCCAATGCTACCTGTCTCCCCGCTTCCGCAGAATCCTACTCACTGGAATGGAATTGAGGTTCGAATGGATGACTCTGCCTTGCTATCTATCTGTTGCAATATGAGAATGAATGCTTGTGTAAAATGTACGAATTGTATTTTTCAACATCACGAGGATTTCATTGTAGAGATACTCAGTGGTAGCTAGAAGAACCAAGTGTTGCTGCTGTCTTTCATAATATTTCTCCTACGAGTAGGGAATCGCACTGGAATAAAAGGTGTGCATTTTTAGACGTATTCCTCTAAGTAGGAGGAAGCTTTAATTTTTCCGGCCCATATTTTCTATATCACGTGCAGGAGATTATTTTTGTGTATTCCTTTTATTTGTAATGTAAAATCTCAAAGCTATATGGACATGAACACTTTAAACTAATCAATGACTCGAAATTAATGGTTGTTTATATTGCAATTTAATTTTTCAAATGTTTACAAGTCAATATTTTGTACCCATTAAATTAAAAACAGAGTTTCACATTTGTTTCTTTTGTTTTTATTGTGACATTGTATTGGGTTTTCCCATCCATTCCCAAAAACATTTTTCAAAAGGTGAAGAAAACCCAAAAGCAATGAAACATTTTCGGTGAGGATTCTCCCAACGAATGAACAGGCTGTTTTCCATACTTGAAATTTTGCCACATAATTTTACCAACACCTACTAGTAGGTTGGCTCATTGAATTACTGTTTACACCTCAGAGATATGTTTATTGTGACAAGATCAACTGTTCAACTATAAGTGTGCCCCAGACTTTAAATCTTCTGACGTTGTATGCATGAATTTCAGTGCATTTTATTGATCATATGTAGTACACACAACACTGCATTTCTTTTGGTACTTGAATAACAGGTGCTTAAAATGCTCAACTGACTTTATATACCTAAGAAGGATAAAAGGCTGAGTTGACTCATCCTGTGTGGGGGCAAACATGAGTTAAAATACAGCTCCTTTAAATACTCAGTGGGGCATGATTGACTCATGGTTCTTTCTGGATATGTCTAATTTATTAAGACCATCATGGAGGTTGTCGGGTGTTTCAATGTAGTGTCACAATACCTGCAAATGCTTTACCCAGTGCTTGAAATTTAATAATAAAAGTGCAGATACTCTGTACCAGAGTCCCTGCTTGCTTCTGAGAAGTGCCGGTACTCTACAATAAAAAGTATTACGTCTCTCTTGAGATGTGCCGGTACTGTCCCGCTCAAAATAAAATAGTGCTGATACTCAGTACCGCACAGTACTGCTCCATTTAAAGCTCTGGCTTTACCGGAACTGGTTAGCCTGACGTTACCACAGGTTTAGATGAGCACGGGTAGTGACGTGCAGGAATGGAGCACCTCCCCGTTCCCCCTCATTTAAAACGGTGAAATGAGCACTCGTCCTTCCGTGCATGATGGGCGGTGTAGTATTAGTACTGCGTCTCTGGTTGAGGTAACACCGCTCTCTTCTAAACACAGCGATTACGGTGAATGCACAGAAGACTACTTCCTGCAAATTTAGCAAGATATTCCCCGCCTCCCAACTATCCATAAATGAGGTCCTAAGTAGGCTGAGTTTTTGAGGCACTTATATGTGTCCTCCTTTTCGACAGTTGGTAAGGGCCTAGATTTGCTTCCGGTCCATAGGCAGACCGGAACTGTCTAGGAGTTCTTCCTTCCCTTTGCCTGTCTTGTTGATTCAGTGGTGCAGCGCAGATGGTTCCGGGGGGAGGAGCCCTGGCGTGCCTCCCTGTAGCCGGTGTTTGCCTTGTACTTCTTGCTTTAAATCTTTGCACCACACATTGTATTTGTTTGTTTTACTCAAGTGTAAGGATAAGAGAAAAATTAAGTATGTGTTGAATACTCAAATTACCAGGCATACAGTTATATTAATATTTATAGATTGGAAAATATATATGGAGCCCAAGATTAAGAAACGCAAGACCTACAGAAAGGCTTTAAGTAAAAAAAAAAAAAAAGTATGAGCACGATTGTAGAGAAAGGGATCTCATAAAGAGCTCTTGCGCCGATGGACTATGGCTAAAGGGTGATGTCAGATAGTCTGTTTCCCATAACTTTAAGTGGGCTGAAAAAACTAGGGGGTCTCTCAAAGGGGTGTGGCCTATGTCATTAAGGGCGTGTCTTAAAAGCATATAGGGTAAAAATCTGTGCTTACGATAGTGTGCCGCCCGACTTGTATTTTGCTGTTTATGTCATTGCATCCAGATATGTGATAAAAGTAACATCATACCTACAACAAGTAAGGACTATTGGCTTTGTCAATGGTTATTAGTTGCATAAGATAAATAAGCAGCAACTATGGCTTGTATATAATATTGAAAAAGCTTCCACGTAAAGCCCTGGTGACACCACGACAATGTTGCTGCTCCTGCTGTTTCAAAAAGAGAAGGGAAATACAGAGAGAAAATGACTCTCTTTAAAGGATTTCCCTTCCCCTACAACGCTCACCTGTAATGACGTCATGCCGTAACGTATCCACTAGTGAAAAGTGAGCAGTGAGAGCACCCGCGCATGATGTGCTGGCTGTCACTGCAGTCCGGAAAAAACGGACCACCTGTGACAGGGCACAAAACAGAGCCCGATAGAGACCCGTTTCGAGTCACCTTTTGAAAAACTGCCGCGCCCACTTAAAGCCCTGCTGTGTCCTCTGAAAGGGCTGGAGGGCTGGTCGTGGGTCAGACTTCGTCAAAATGTAGCACACTTCGATATAGAGCCTACTAAGGGTAGGGAAAGATAACATCCCACTTACTTAAGGCATTTGGCGCATCCGTGTTACCGGCTCAGCAGGCTCTTGCCGGCTTGTGGAATTTCGAAAGTCAGTCGAAGTTCTACTTATTTCTAGGCCCATCATGCACCAGAGACAATCCACAGGCTCGGGTTAAAAACACTCGCAAGGTGGAAAAGTACACCAGCCGGGAATAACCTGTATGAATGAAGACCCAGGCCTTCTGACACGTATCCACTCAAAAGCCCTTTACATTAAAGTAGGATTTTAGGTAATACAATACTTTTAACTCCTTGTATACATCATCAAACAGAAATCTCACTGAAGATAATGTGGTGTCAGCACCACTGAGGAGCTCTTCCCTGCCAGAACAAAAACGATTCTCTTTTGAGCGATTTAAAACGAAACGTTTCCTGCAGCATGCATTGATGCTGGAGGGGCCATTATTCCTGTAACTAATGTGGAAGTTCAAAACCGTTTTATGTAGTAAGGACGATGTAGGGCTTTTAACGCAGAGCTGAGAAAGTCTTCTTTGCTGGTATGGGTTTTCTGGGAATTAATTTAGCATGAACCAGCCTCTCCAGCGATCCCTTTTCTGCATCTTTCAATTGGTCTCTTTGTTGAATATGTGATGCCATGGTACATTGGAACTATTGACCTTTGCAATGCATTGATTTCTGCTTCAACTGACAGTGTTTTCTGTACCACACATCTCAGAGTGTTTTGCTAAAAGTAACCCAGGAATGTTGTTGGTAGATATGTATAGCTTCAGCATACAGTATCCTGTAGCAGGTAAATCTGATTAATGAAATTGGGCTTGTGGATGAAAGAGTAGAGATGCTTCTGATGTTCTTGAATGGAGAGTGGTTAGTTTTGAGGGGGGTTAATAGTGGTATAGTGTGAATGTAAATGCATGCTGAAATGTGGTTTGACGGTGCTCCAAAATCCAGGAGCCTGTACTTCTTGGGATGTGCTGCAAGAGTGATGTTTGTAGATGTTCTGATTGCAGGTAGAGTAATTGTAAATTGTAATTGTAAATTGATACTTGTATAGCGCACTACTTACCCTTAAGGGTCTCAAGGCGCTTGTACGAATACCGCTGTGGAACCCATCCTGGCTTTCCCTGTGAGGTGTCCACTCCTGGGCACCCCCAAGGTGGAGGCCAGGCATCCTTAGCGTTGTGGGGGCCGAGTAGAAGTTCTTGGTCAGTAAATAATGGCGGGTCTGCGTTTGCAGATAATCTGGATGCTTGTCACAAAGAGCCTTAACTAGCCATACGCATGGTTTAGAGAACTTTAAATACAGTACCACCAGGAGCGGTTGTGGGAAAGTTTGATGTGGTCATACGTCTTCAAGTTGATGGTATCTTCCTGCATTATTTGGTTTTTGCTTCAGTCCCTCGGTGACCATTGTAGTGAGGTCTCCATGCATCCTAAATATAAGGTAGTGGTGTCAATCACCTGAGTCAGTGTACTCGCATAGGATAAATAGGTGACATGGATGCCCCCTGGGGTACATTTCTTCAAACCAGTTACCTGAAAGGTTAACTGGACCTTGTTAGTTGAGGTTTACATTCCCTACATTTATGGTAAAATGCTACGATTTGCCACATCATGGGCTGTGTATAGTGCACGTATAATGCAAATTGGCTGATATTCATAATCTAGAGCAATGAGGAGCCCTCTCTGATGCTCACTGTTTAATTTTCAGTCTCATAAGTATAAACACTGATCGATGGAAGTGGAGTATATGTTGTGCCATCTCATATTTTAACACCTTCGCTGCGGCGGCTATTCCGCCACAGCGCTAAGGGGGCGGGGCGGCCGCACGGCGCGCCCATGCTGGTGACGGAACCGCTCCGTCACCAGCCTCAGTTGAGCTGTGCTCATGACGGAGCGGTTTCGTCATGGCCCCGCCCGCTCAATGGAACGCCCAGCGCAGGCGCGGACTCCGTGCCGCGCAGGTGCGGCGAGCGGGCCATGACGGAACCGCTCCGTCATCAGCACAGCGCTACCGCAGCTGATGACGGAGCGGTTCCGTCATCAGCATCGAAGGAGTTAAGACTACTAAGGTAAGAGTGATTTGAGATCAACCAGTAAGTGGCTAGGACCTTGGTTCAGTCATGAATCTCTGCAGCAGCTAGCTTAAATTATCTACTTTTATTGGTAACGGACTCTTTCAGAAATGAATTAACAAGTTCACTACTAGCTGCGACAAGTGTTTGATGAAATGTCAGGAAATCGGATACTTGGGAAAACACTACGCAGTAGTCTTCAATGTGTGGAGAAGGCCATGCTTTTGGGGACATGATGACAAGACCATCATCTTGAAGAAAACCCCTTATAATTAACCATGAATTGTGACAGAATCATGTGAGAGTATGGATCATAGCAAAGCCCTACAATTGTTGCCTTGTGATGGGGGCAGAGGGGAGTTTTAGGAGTAATACATAGAACCCACAATAACACAATTTAAATTTTTAACCCTGTGTGACTTCTCGTTGCTGCAATGTATATAAATGCAACATTCTCTATTAACTCTTCTAGGCAGGGTTCAAGACCCTGAAAACTGCCCCCCTTGGACATGAAGCTTACCACTGATGCCTTTGCCTTCTTGTACAGGACGAAGAAAGCTTTACATTGTTAGCTGACCACGCCAATGGATGATTGCAACCCTAATAATGGATGACAAGGGCCATAAGTTCTTCTTGTGTGAAAACTGACTTTGGTTTGGGAAGCTAATCTATAGCCCCTGTGTAAAATAGTTTTCCTCACACTCCCCATTACATGAAAGATAGGTTTATTTTAAGTCACGTCAATAGACCTTCATGTTGATATTGGGTTGCAAAGGGCTTCTGGATTTCTCAACATGAATATACGGAAAGTTGATTGCCTACTTTGTTGATGCCACTGGTATAGTTTAAACTTTTTGCCAACCTGACTGCTCAGTAGGCAGTTCCTTTGACTTTTTCTCCTGCCCCCTGTGATGCCTCATATTATTCCCCAGAATACAAATCAGTAGTAGCCGAGAAAACCCTCAATTCCCAACTTGACTCTGCATATTCGTTCAGCATCAGGCTGAAAAAAATCACATCTCCCCTCGTACAGGATGTCAGAGTTAGGCAGACAGCCAAGAAAGAGCCTAGGGGCCTGATCGTCCTCATCACAGGACAAAACCGCAGGCTCCCTGCGAGCATCCTAACCACCCCAGAGACACTCTACATGCCCCTCTTGTACCTGTGAAAAGTTCGTAATAAGTCATTGATGGCATCCGTCACTATGCACTGGGAAACACCCTGGTGAGCCAAACAAAATATACTCCATGTCCCAGTGCACAAGGTAGCACAGCACTTTTAGTTCACGGACCCCAACTTCAATATGTGCTTCCTGAGACCACCTGGGTTTCAGCAGGAATTGGATGACACATACCTTCAATTACTGCAGGATACCTTCCTCTGCCGGGAGTCACCTACAGTTCTGTTAGTTTATGTGCACTATAGAATTATCACTCACTCATTATGGAGTAACCAATATTCTCATAAGTCTCTGAAATAGCCTCACTTCACAGTAGACTTTACTGCTTTTGGTGAATCACAGAGTGCCGCGAGCGGAGTGAAAAAAGGTGTAAGCACTTATGGAATGATATGCAATAGTCCAGGACCTTTATACATTGGAATGATTCGGCCAAATGATTAGCAGAGTGGCTGCCTTCAACATGTGCCCTTCCCAGTTATACTGTTTCAAAATCACTCTAAGATTTAGCCTCCAAGATGGGTTAATGCATGTGCTGCTGATGTCTGTGTGTATCCTGCAGGGCTCAATGGTTTTGTGGAAGAGGCGGCTTAACCAGACTGAACTCCTTTCTCTTTTTTTACGGAAGTGTTTGCAACCCCTTTTATGAGGGAGGCTTTCATCTTCCCAGAAATATGTAAATAGTAGGTCCTCTTAGGCTTTAAGACGGTTCCCCTTACCATAATGAGGAATGTATCCTGATGAAATGCCCATCGTAGCCCCTGATTACAAGCTTTCCAGAATTTGGAACCGTGATAACAGAGGCCTAGGCTCACCAAATTCTGGCAATTATAAATTCCGTCCCTGGAATACTGTGTTCTATTCCATTTTTCCTTGATTCACATTTTCCACCTCTCTTGAACAGGTGGAAAATTGACAGTCCAATGGAGAGAAATTGGATTACTGGTTGACTGAGGTGTGAACATGGTCAAACAGCAACCATAAACCTTTTCAGGGTAAGGCACACACCAAACCTAAATGAACCTGTGACCAACTCTCTGGTAGGTTGGCAAATGTTGCTGTTTGTTTTTTGTCGTAAGGCGACATAGCTATTACAGGAGGATAAACATTGACAGCCTGGCTGAGGCCTTGGCATGGAACCATGGATGCTGTTATTATATATAAACACGCATTTCCGTGTTCAAATCAGAGGAGCACTCTGCTGACACTGCAAAGTCATTGTTTGTCGGAGTCTCAGTCCAGCTGAATGTGTTTTCCCTCTGCGGGGAGGGATGTCCAACTTGTGACCAAGACGGGGACCTGAACACATTCACCTACAGATAATAGGGAGTTAAAGCATCCAGTAAGGGATTTTGGTGGATCCCCTGCTCTAGGAAACTGAGTTAGGAAGTGCCTGGTAGGAGTACACTATACACCGTATTTATATGCCAGCACATATACCCTGCTATAGCACAATGGTGTAATTTTGTATCCTTTTCACTGTTCCCATATTGCTAATTACTCTCATCTGCTTCTGTCTATTAATCATTGCACTGCATATATTTTACATCAGAATCACAATGGTTCAATAAATATTGAAACACCTCTTTGTGTATTGCTTATGTATCTCTTTGGGTATGCACGAGTAACTGAGCGAAAAGGTTCTAGATCTGTTACCACGATTCCTTGGAGAGTCATGTTTTGAGGTTGCTCAATCCATTTGATCTTCATCAGCTGCGCAGGTAACCCCCTATGAGTTGGATATAGGCTTTTCAAGCTTGAACTGTTCAAAAGATTATTTAATTGTGTTAACCTCTCTGAATTCCATTTTTTGTTATGTTAGAAACAGATAAACTTAACATTGCTGAGAACTGTAGACATTTGATTACTCAGAAATTGCGACAACATGGTCTCACACTTACGGGTGGAAATGTGATCTTCATGGTTGAGGCCCACAAAGCATATAGGACAGAGGTATTCTATTCATGGGTTACATTCCCAGCAGCAGACAACATGACAAGGCTGTTTCACAACTACACATCAGCTGAAGTTCCAAATAACTACACACTATATGAAGAAATATAAATACCATTAACATAGCAAGGTCACACAAATTGATCTGAAGGTGCCCTACTGCACACAACAGAATATGTTATGCTTGGTCCCTTTAGTAATGAGGGAGCAACATGGCTAATCTAAGCCGGTTACACACCACATTCTGATGTCGATAATTTGACTAAAGTACAATTATTTAGATTGTATAAAAATGAACTAACAATTTATAGATGCCTGACACAGGTCGTTATGCGAATATTAACAATAAATCCTGCGAGGGCTGCTCAAGCTGCACAACCACAATTGGCTACACCTGGCATCAGCCCGGAGGAGATTCCATTCTTGAAGCAGTGCTTCCCCATATGGGACCCCAGGAAAAACACAGGATATTAACAATATGATTGTCAGTGGGGATGGCTCCCCCTTGTGGAAGACTGCACCACTTGGGGTACAGTCTTTGCTACACTTTATAGCAGAACTCTTGGTACCCCTTAGTTGTTTTGCCAGAAGTGCTTACACAGATCCAGAATTAGTATGGGGTAGCTCCGACCCTGGATTTGGGGATAAAACCGATGGGCAACTTTGCCTCAGTATCCGCCATCATGTTAAGTAACATTAAAGGTGAAGCAACAGCGTTGGCTATATGCCAGTGTCTAAGGGATTTATTTGGCTCTGGGACAACAAGAGCCATAATTACCAAATATTATAGAGGAGACCTATGCAACATTAGGTAGAGATAATTTGGGAGCCAAAGCTGGTAAACCACAAATAAAGAGTAAAGCACCCAAGTCTTCTACAAAGAAGAAGTGGGATAATATAAAAAATGAAGATAAAAGTAAATCATGAGGTGGGTCTCCTCAACAGGTAGCCACTGAGAAAAGCTATTACCTGTGCAACCATGATAACATTAAACAGCCTGACAGGTATCAGGATACTTAAACACATTCATATCGCCCCTTTCAGGAATCATCTGAAAAACATTCAGAGAGGTGGATGGTCAGAGCACAGATCGAAGGAGTATGAGAAACCGAAGAATGAATCACAATGCTCATCTGACTACACAATTAAACAGGAAGAAACACTAAAACATCCAAACCTCAATTAAAAAAGAGGAAGGTAGCTGGACTACAGGTCAAGCATGCCGCGCATATTGAGGACTCCGCTTCTGAACGGGGAGTGGGTTCTGACCATGCTGGGCAGCGTGGCAGAGGTCATGATAGTTCGTCGGAACCTGATGGATTGTCTGGCGACAGTAGTGCTGAGTGACTACATCCAGGTGGAAACTCTGGATACACGAGTAAGCGTTCCTAATGGCCTATAAGAGATGCAACTTCAGTTGGTGGGGGGCACACAAAGACCCATTAAAGTTCTCTTTTGGGAGATTCAGCTATGACATTCTCCTGGCCGAAAAAGACTCATGTACCATCCCGAGGGAAATTTGCTAGTGGAGAGGAAAAACCGGGACTTAAAGGGGTCTTTCACAGCTAGGGTATCAGGCTCAGGTCACACTTGGGTCAATCACCTTATGAGGTCCAGTGGGCTTCGAATAATCTGCTAGGAAAATCCTTGGGTGGTCAGACTCCCTATGAAATCCTGTTTGGGGTTAAAATGTGGGTCCCAGACCTTGATAATCGAAGCACAGTGGCGGCTGAAACACCATTTGAAATACACAAATGTTTGTCTGTTTTACAGAAACTGAACGGTTTCTAGGAACGACCAAAGCAACGCCCAAGTAAAACACACTGCCACTGATGAAGTGAAGAAAGTGCCAGCCGCTCCCAGTTGGATCCCAAAGGTTGGGAATCTGGTCAGTGAGAAAATAGTAGACAAAAATGATTTAGGGCCATCCTACAGAGCACCTGGACTTGTCCTGGTGGTTGAAGGTACCAGAACTGTGTTAGTTCCGCCTCTTGCAGGCTGCAGAAACCAGAGATTTGTCTCCATTGATTTGATGAAACCCCACTATGTGGCTGATTCTCAACAGTAGGCCGCTTGGACTCCTGGGTAGTTACCTGCTTCCTTTCACTACTATACAGGAAGTTCCAATAGAAGCTTTAATCGCTGATGTAGCCTCCTTTCCCAAGCGGAGGATAGCAGTAACCAACAATGAAGTTATCACTTTTAACTGCTACATCGATAACTACCATACAATCAAATTGTACTGAAACACGGATTTAAATTCGGAATCCTGACACAAATGCTATTTACATCAACCTACCACAGATCGAGTCATCTCCAAATTTTACACATCCTGCAAAGCTGCCAAAAGTAGATCGGCCTGCCTTTGGCTACTTCATTGACTTTGATGACTTTTCTTCTGACCTATCTGATCCACCAGCACCAGCATCTTCACCTTTATCTTTATCGTGACAATTCTTGCATGAAGCAAGTACTCCACGTGCTGTCTTTAATTACACACAATGGGAACATTCCCCTACTCCAGCACGCGGTAGTTCAAAAACATTTGCACAGACGTTTGCACATTTTTCTAGTATTGTCTTATTATAAGCTTGCCCCATCACCTGCAAAGTAGGATATGCTGACAAACACCAAGCTGATTTATGCTGCTTCTTTTCTTTCCCAGCTGTCCACACAAATGTTTGACTTTTGGAGGGACACTGTTGATGTTGAATCAATTTGGGGAACAAAAGATTGTCAGGTTCAGGGGAACCAGGCTTTGTTTAGAGCATGCATTATACCACAACAAATGATATTCCTGAACAAAAATGTGCAACAAATATCATGCCACAGGTTGGCTAAAATCAATGATTTGATCACACTAAATATCACCACATTTACATGATTTGCAAACTGGCGGCAGTTTTCAAAATACGCGGAAACACTAAAAACACTAGACTCTATGCTACGCTACGGCACATACAATTCATCAGATACCAATTGAAAGGGATGGTTAGTGTGGCCGTTAGATCTGTGTTTCTTGCAGACAGAAAACTCGGGGTGGCAACAACTTACAGCGTTGGGAATTTGTGCCTTGAGTGGCTAAAAACCTCAGCAGTTTCCCAGGTGAAACAACACTTTTCCCTTCTTTCTGATGACATGGAATTACAGGACTTCTTATGAGGTCCTTGAAAATCACATCAAAAATGCAATGAAGTGTGGAAAGTTTCTCAGCAGGAAGCTGTTGAAAGATTGCGCATGTTTGAAAGGACTAATATAGAAAAGTCTCAAGCAGTGGCTGATAATGGGGGAACAACCTTTACTACGCAACTTTTAGCACGCAGTGCTATTACAACGCAGACTTTAAAACTGAAACCATTACAAAGCATTACACTGGGGGACGCTCTAGGATAGGGTATAGTTTTAATTTACTATCCAACCCCTTCCCTAGTGTCCACGGGGACTGGTGTTGGAATAGTAAATTAAACTATTCACTATCCAGCACCCCCCAGTGTAATGCGTTGTAATAGGAATGAGTTTTAAAACTTGCGTTGTTACAGCATGCGTGGTAAAAGCATGCGTTGTAACAACGTACATCCCTGATAATGGCATGACAGTCTTGTCCTCCAGGATATACTCTCTGGGTAAAATAGTGTCATCTACAATTAAAATAATACAACGTGATATGGCCCGCCTACAAAATGGGCAGGCACAACAACATGGTGACATATTAATGTCACAAGCCTGGTTTCACTATACCACCATACGAACTATCACATACTCATGGCACGCAAAGATTCAACATACACTATGTTACACATAAAGAAGTTAGAGAAATTAGCTTTCACTGTTGTTTAAACTCCTCCTGTGGATTGGTTAACCCACGGGTTCATTACTCTGCCGATTTCGACATTCTACTTCCATTACTGTCTACAACACCATCAAGTGGGCATATATGAAGCTTTGGGTATGTACATGAGCCTTGCATTCCTAGGGAATAAAGAAAAGACAAATCTTGGGCTGCTCTGGCCTAGTTCTTTTGGTCCTGCTCCCTCCCCTAAAGACAGAATCAAAGTTTGGGTGTTTGGCTCGACCGGAACCTTGATTTTAAAGAGCAAGGGCAAAAAGTAGATTCAAGTTGCTTTGGGATCCTACAAATGGTCTGTAAAGTGCTCCCACTACTCCCTTTTCAAGCAAGAAGAATTTTAGTCCAGGCTCTTATTCTGTCCCGTCTTGACTATGCTAATGCACTCTATCTTGGAGCCCCTTGCTCTTCGATACGAAAGCTACAAGTTATTCAAAACTGCTCAGTGCGTATGATTATGAACATACCAAAGCGTTCTTCAGCTAAACCAGCTTTGGTATTTCTACATTGGCTCCCCATCCGTGATCGCATTCAGTTTAAGGCATTATGCATAGCCCATAGCGCACTTGCAGGCAAAGGATCATTGGCTATTCAGTCCCTTGTCCATCTGTACCGCCCAAACAGTGCCCTAAGGTCGGAAACTAAATATTTATTGTCAACACCAAGAATAAAGAGAGCACAAAGTGGTGGCCGCCTTTGTTCCCGCAATGTGGCTAAAATCTGGAATAGTCTGCCTTTGCAGATCCATATCCAGATCCATATCCAACCTAACTGTCATTTTCCAGAGACAGATCAAAACACTTCTTTTCCCTAAATGATCGGCTCACAGCCCAGTGAGTAAGCAGGCAATAGCGCGGGGATGCCTATGGGTAACCAGGCGCTTTAGAAATCTTGTTTCATTCATTCACCTTGAAAATTCCTTTGTCGGAATAGGGAGACTGAAGTTTTTCTTAGCGGGTCTGGCTGCAAGTGTGATTTAAGTCATCCCTTAGTGTACAAGGAAGTTTCTCTTTATAACTGGGCTTGTAACGTGTTCATGGCAAACTTATCTTGCTACTTGAAAGGTTCGCCACCTGCTGTGATTCATCCCGCTTTCAGATTGCTCTCTAATGGGAGTTATTTGATTTTGAACAATCAAGGTTGCTGCAGATTGACACTGGGAACTGCATAACATGTCATGGTTTCTGCCATTGTGACTTGGACACAAGCACTCTTTCCACCTGCCCGTACAGTTAGGGAGGTGATGCTTTGAACTTTGATAATACTTTCAAAAGTGCGCTTTAATGCCTTGAGCAGACTGAAAGCCTTACTACTTCAGAAAGATGTGGCCTTAAGATCGGACATTCTACCCTTGATCTGGTCCTTACGCAAAAGAAGAGTGGTAACTTTCAACTACGCTGACGACCTCCAGCTGGTGTTCGAAATTGACCTCTATTAGCGAATGGATATACGCTAACCAATTGAAACGTAACCCCGACAAAACCGAGCTGATTCTGATGGGTGGCACCGCCAACCCTTGGAATTCTAATTTCTGGCCCCCTCTCCTGGGCAGTCCCCCTCGCCCAGTAGAATCTGTAAAAAGCCTAGGGGTCATAATCAGCAACGATCTGTCTGGAAGATCTGTAGATTTCTGACCACCGAAGCACTGACTTTAGTCACCCTGGCCCTGGTTAACTCCCGCATTGATTATGCCAACTCGCTCTATGTCGGCATTCCGGCATACCAACTCCACCGTTTGCAGCTGGTACAAAACCAAGCAGCCAGGCTCATCTTTCATCAACCCAGACACCAGTATGTCCGCCCTCTGATGAAGAGCCTCCACTGGCTCCCGGTGGCTAAACGCTTTGCGTTTAAACTAGGCTGCACCATCTTTAAAGCCCTCGCCGGGCACGGACCTGCATTTATCTAGTCGAGAATCCATCGCTATGCCCCTCCCGCGAACTTCGCTCCTCCCATCTGAACCTGCTTACCACTCCCACTTTCAAACGTAAAAACACAGTGGCCTCAGATTCTCTTTCCTGGCCCCTCAATTCTGGAACTCTCTACCTACCGGACTGAGGTCAGTAACCTCTTACACCCAAATCAGACCACTTCTTAAGACCCTTCTGTTCTCTCAGGCATACGAGTAAAGCTTATGTCATCATACCATTGTCGCCCTTCCGCTCTCAGCACCATGAAACCGCTTGATGCAAGTGCACTAAACAAATATTTTTAACATAACATTAACATAACAAGGGAGACATTTGTTCTTCAAATTGTAAGGTCCTCATCAGAGATACAGTCTCTACTCTGCACTAATTCCCACTACATTTAGGAGAACTGATGCACTGCATTTTTAACAAGTCTAATACTTCGGGGTGGCACACTTTTTTAAAAGCATAGGCTCTGATTTGGTTAGCACCTTCCGGACAGTCTTTGGAGTAATTCCATCATTTATACACTCAGAAGCGTTTTTGGAGGTCTTCCGCTGTTCCTTGTTATTGTCGGGACTGTGTTTGTATTATTTCTGCTCCGCAATGGCTGTTCATTTCAAGATCAAATGGACCTGGCACTACCACATGTGCTTATGTGCCGTGAACGCATGTTACAATCTTTTGGCACACCTGTGCTTCAGTAACTGAATGGGCACTGCGTGCAGCCTGTATTCCGCTGTTTACTTTGTACTTTTGAGTGTGCTTTGGACTTGTGCCTAGGAACGCAGGAGGTTCAGCCTCTGGACATAGAAGTTCTGGTGGACCCTTTAAAGGCCCATTCGTATCAGTGTCCTTTGCGTTTGCCACTGCTTCTGAACGCATTCTTTGAGCCTTCCTCGGATGGTGACTTGGGTCCTGGCTCTGGTTCTGCAGATCTCTTCTGGCTGTGTTTACTCCTTCAGTGGCTGCTGTGGGGGTAGGATGGGAACATGTTTGCTCCATAAACCTGCTCCGAGGTGTGACTCTGGAATCATCATCTGCAGTTGCTGGGAATAGAAATGTGTTGTCTACCTCTCATAACACCAACAATTTTGGCAGTTTCTTTTGGTGGGAACTTTTAATTCCGCCTGTTTTATATTCCTTTTAAATTGCATTCCTTTTAAGTCTAGTTTTATTTGCTTTTATATTTTTAATTATGGCTTTCTGAATGCTTTTGCGTCAAACTGTATGATTGCCTTTTAAACTTTTAAGCATCTTTGATATATATATATATATATATATATATATATATATATATATATATATATATATATATATAACCTACTGGCGATAGCCAGTAGGTATATATAGTTAGGATTGTTTTCCATAGGGAAATCGCAACATTCTATTGGGAATAACTTTGGCGCCGGTTGAGGAATCTTCCTGAAATTTTTCTTAACTTTGCCTCGTGGCGCTCCGCTCCTTCCCTGAAAGTTTGGGGGGGATTCGTCAAGCGGGGGCCGAGATAAAAGGGGGGTCCCAAAACGTGTTTTCCCCATGTTAATTTCCATAGAGCGGTTGGACTCACTTTTAGCCCGAACGGCTGAATGGTTTTCCACCAAACTTGGCAAAATTGTAGGGACTGGTAGCCTGATGTGCCTTTGCTATGTCTCAAGATATGTGCTCCAGTGGTTTTTACGAAAATTAACTTTGAAAAAATATATATTGGGCTACATTGGGCTATATATATGTTAGAGCCCAAATGTAGCCCAATGTAGCCCAATGTAGCCCAAAGATGGCCACCAGAGACAAAAAAAAACAAATGTAGCCCAAATATCAGCCAGATGTAGCCCAACTATAGCCCAATGACAGAATGTCCCAGAGTGTTCTAAAGAACAACTAGAGCGCTAACAGTCTTACTTATGACAAAAGTATGGCACACCTGAAGTCATCTTGATTGGAATAAAGTGTTAACACTTAAAACATTTAATTTGCAAAGGAACAAAATGAGGGGGTTCATTTTGCCATAGAAATTATGATTAGTGCTGAAGAAAGAAATATTAGGGCACATTTTGAGTGACTTCTCAAATCCTCTTATATTTCATTAAAACAATTCTGATATGCAGTCTCCCAAGATGGCCACAGAGACAAAAGAGCCCAAATGTAGCCCAAATATCAGCCAGATGTAGCCCAACTATAGCCCAATGACAGAATGTCCCAGAGTGTTCTAAAGAACAACTAGAACGCTAACAGTCTTACTTATGACAAAAGTATGGCACACCTGAAGTCATCTTGATTGGAATAAAGTGGTAACACTTAATACATTTAATTTGAAAAGGAACAAAATGAGGGGTTTCATTTTGCCATAGAAATTTTATATATATATATATTCACTGGAAAAACCATAGGTTACACACCAGTTATAGTTAGGAATTAGCATTTAAAAAACCTTTGAAATTCACTGAAAAAACCATAGGTTTCACACCAGCTATAGTTAGCTGGAAATTTTACTCGCATAAACCATTGAAATTCCCACGTTATAGTTAGTTGGACTCACTATAACTTGCACGTCTGCAATGCACTGCTGATGACGTCACATATTACATCACTCATGCATATATTTAAATATTTAAACATTACTCGCTAATATATGTATTCACTAAGATACACTTAATAAGCCAGTTAACCAATCAATTCTTTTTTTTAAAAACACTGAAAAAACCATAGGTTTCAGGCCTTATATAGTTAGGAATTAGCATTTAAAAAACCTTTGAAATTCACTGAAAAAACCATAGGTTTCAGGCCTTATATAGTTAGGAATTAGCAGTTAAAAAACCTTTGAAATTCACTGAAAAAACCATAGGTTTCAGGAGTTATATAGTTAGGAATTCGTTTTTAAAAAACCTTTGAAATTCACTCAAAAAACTATAAGTTTTAGTGGTGTTATAGTTAGCTGGACATTTTACTCATACAAAACCAATTAAATTGCTCCTATATAGTTAGTTGTACTAACTATATTTCGCGCACCCGCAATCCACTGCTGATGATGTCACATATTAGATCATTCATGACATGGTCAGTGACATCACTGATGACATCTCAAATGACATCACTGATGACATCACTGATGACATCATCCACGTGACAATCACATACACCTTTTCATACACTATTACAATTTTTCATCACTGTTTGTAAAATACAGAGTATCATATTTAAATCCATTGTCACAGCAATACAAGTATCTAAAAATCCACTCAGTGATTCATAGATGTATACACACATCTAATCACTTACCTATGGATTCACTCATACATGCTGTCAATGAACAATAGAACACTATCAAAAATACTTATACATCTATATCAACATTAAACAACAGCACGCATCCTATTCACATATGAAGTCATCCTACTCACTTATGCAAACAATGGATCATACTTACATATTTACTTAGCAAAACACTTATACAAACACCACTTCTTCTATTCATTTAGATATTAAGTCATACTTAGTGAATTATAAAATCATTATTACAAGTATACAGTTATCCATACAGTCACTCACACAATCATTGTGTCTTATGTATACTTATTTATATACAACAACTGACACATACACTGCCTTTTATTTTTCTAGTTTGTTGGACCTGTACCTTTGAGAAATATATTTGCTCATCACCACACCCATAAAGAGATTCCCTCACCCAAACTGTTAGAACATGTAGTTTGAACTTCATATATCTACTGAATCAACTATTCACACATCTTTGGACAGTCACACACCCCCCACTGAACCACACACACTTTCACACTCCCATACAAATACTCAGTTAACTAATCAATAACTAATATAGACTTTCACATAGCTAGTAACCAACTGTAGAATCAGTTTACACAACAACTGACAAAGTGACACAGATATTCACACAGTTTAGTCTCTATCCACTATATTTAGTGAGACATTATAAATTGGTCAAGTAAACAGTCAATTACACTGCTACTAAATCCTCCATCCAAATATTTATTTATATATATCCACTCATTCTTCAATGTAAATTGCTATATATATAATGCATATTTAAATAACGAAGCAAACCACATTCACTGGATGATGTCATCAGTGATGTCATCAGTGATGTCATTTGAGATGTCATCAGTGATGTCACTGACCATGTCATGAATGATCTAATATGTGACATCATCAGCAGTGGATTGCGGGTGCGCGAAATATAGTTAGTACAATTAACTATATAGGAGCAATTTCATTGGTTTTGTATCAGTAAAATGTCCAGCTAACTATAACACCACTAAAACATATACTTTTTTGAGTGAATTTCAAAGGTTTTTTAAAAACGAATTCCTAACTATATAACTCCTGAAACCTATGGTTTTTTCAGTGAATATATATATATATATATATATATATATATATATATATATATATATATATATATATATATATATATATATATATATATATATATATATATATATATACATTAAATATATATATATAATAAATATATATATATACACATATATATATATATATATATATATATATATATATACAAATATATATATATTTATATACAAATATATATATATATTTATATATATATATATATATATATATATATATATATATATATATTTATTCACTGACGTCAACAGCAGTGCATTGCAGGGGCACGAGTTATAGTTAGCCGAACTAACACGTGTGAAACCTATGTTTTTTTGAGTGAATTTCTAAGGTTTTTTAAATGCTAATTCCTAACTATAACGTGGCTGAAACCTATGGTTTTTTCTTTGAATTTCAAAGGTTTTGTAAATGATAATTTTTAAATGTATTAATTGTTATTTTTTTATACTGATTTACTACATTCTTTTAAAGTATTTATTTTGAGATATTTTATTTTTTAAATTACATTACATATTTTTAATATAAATTGAAATATTTTTTTTTAAATATTAAAATTGTAATATATATTTTTTAATTTATATATATTTTATATAGCAGGCAATGATATCCTATGGAAGGAAATTCAAGTTACTGGTAAGTACAGTTAAATTTACTTTTCAGGAACAGTAGTGAGCTGAAAGATGCAGCACTGAGGTCTCTCCAGATAACAAGTGAGTAAATCGGAATTCGTAGTTCGGCTGATTTGTGAGGAATTTTTTAAACTTCCAGAACTCCACACTTAGAAGAATTTCCAAGTGAAACCAGACAATTAATTCCTATGGAAGGAAATTCAAGTTACTGTAAGTATGGTTAGATTTACTTTTCAGGGTCAGTACTGGGCTCAAAGATGCAGCACTGATGTCTCTCGTGATAACAGGTGAGTAAATCAAATTCGTAGTTCGGCTGATTTTAGAGGAATATTTCGCCTGAGGTGAAAACTTGTGTGCAAACATGCCCTGTGGCGCTTTTTTAAGTTGGGGAATTAATTCTTCTTCAATCCTGAGGTCCCCTGTGGGCCAACTAGCCCACCAGGTACCTCCAGTATGCGCCAGGGAGATGCGTTGCAGAGAGATGTTCAGAGGGCACGCCCCCTTTTTACAACACTCTACTGGAGGTACCTGTTGGACTAGTTGGCCCCTAGGGGACCTCTGGATTGAAGAAGTATTAATTCCCCAACTTAAAACGTGCCACAGGGCATGTTTGCACACATATCACCTCTAGCCCTGCCCCCTACCTTCCCCACTGTGCAAACATGCCCCGTAGCGTGTTCTAAGTTGGAGGATTAAGTCCCCTTGCATACTTGGGGTCCATGGGGGCCAACTAGCCCACCAGGAACCTCCACTATGCGCCAGGGGGCTGCGTTGCTGAGAGGTGTAAAAAGGGGCATGGCCTCATTACACCTCTCTGCAACGCAGCCCCCTGGCGCGTTTGCAGAGGGGGAACTAATTCCCCTTGCATACTGGGGATCCCTGGGGGCCAACTAGCCCACCAGGAACCTCCAGTATGCGCCAGGGGGCTGCGTTGCAGAGAGGTGTAATGAGGCCACACCCCTTTTTACAACTCTGCAACACAGCCCCCTGGCACGTTTGCTGAGGGGGAACTAATTCCCCTTGCATACTGGGGGTCCCTGGGGGTCAACTAGCCCACCAAGAACCTCCAGTATGCGCCAGGGGGCTGCGTTGCAGAGAGGTGTTCTGAGGCCATGCCCCTTTTCACACCTCTCTGCAACGCAGCCCCCTGGTGCTTACTGGAGGTTCCTGGTGGGCTAGTTGGCCCCCAGGGACCCCAGTATGCAAGGGGAATTAGTTCCCCCTCTGCAAACGCTCCAGGGGGTGCGTTTGCAAAGAGGTGCAGGGTGGGGGCATGGCCTCGTCCCGATCCCGTTTTTTTTAAAACTACTTTTAAGAAGGGGTGCTATGTAGCCCCCCTTCTTTTTCTTTTTTTTTGGCCCAGGGGACCAAGAAAGAGGGGAAGAGTGCTCTCTCTTTCAAAAACCAAAGCAGTCTGCTATGGTAGGGTGGGAGCAGCGAGGCTCCCGCCCTACCATAGCAAACAGCAGTGTCCCGGGGGTAGGCACCCCGGGACACTGCAGGAGCCGGCCATGGCGGGGTGGCTGTACCCAGGGCCATCAAAGGCTCCAGGAGGGGGGCCTCGCGGCCCCCTCCCTACAATTGTAAAGCCCCGGGAGGTGGTGGTCCCCAGGGCTGGGGGGGGTCCGTTACGGACCCCACTATTTTAAATATCAGTGCCCCGAGTAGGTGGCGGTCCCCGGCGCATGTGGAGGGCTTGAGCCCCCCACCCCACACACGTTTAAAAAATGTTTTTTTAATCAAAGCCCCTGGGAGTGGCGGTCCCCGGGGCTGCGGGGGGCCGTGAGCCCCCCCCGCATACTTAGTAATAAAGCCCCGGGGGTGGCAGTCTTCAGGGCTGTGGGGGGCCGCGAGCCCCCCGCATACTTAGTAATAAAGCCCCAGGGGTGGCGGTCCCCGGGGCTGCGGGGGTCCGTGTGCCCCCGCTATTATAATTACTTTGCCCCGGGGGTGGCAGTCCCCGGGGCAGTGTGGTGGGGATTGCCCCCCCCACACTTTTTTTTACTATGCCCCCGGGATTTGGTCCCCCCGGGGGCTAATTACAAAAAAAATCAGACCAGTGTTTTTTTTCCACGGGGGACGTGTACGTACCCGTATCCCGTGATTTAAAAATAATAATAATACTTTTTGGGGTCCTTGGGGGTCCTTGTGGGACCCCCTGAGCAGGTCTAGGGGGTCAGGGTATTTCTACCCTGCCCCCTTTGCGTGTTTTGCACGTTTGTTTCACTGCTTTCTTGTGCCTCGGTTCTACCGAGGCACAAGATGGCTGCCAACACTTTCTGGTTTGGATTGTTGACAGACAGTTGACATCCAATCAGCATGCAGCTCGTGCTCGGGAAGGTACAGAGTACAGTACAGAGTACGGTACATCATCTCTAGATATATCTATGATTTCACTTTTGATTTTCTCAGGAACCTCTGAACGGATTTACACCATTTAACAAAAAGGGTAATCTGCGAACCGAACTCTACCTTTTTGCCAAATTTGGTGTAAATCCGTTCAGCCGTTCGGGCTGTCGCCCTGGCTAAAGGTCCTATGGAAAATTGCATGAGGAAAACACGTTTTGGGACCCCCTTTTTTCTCAGCCCCCGCTTCACGAATCACCCCAAACTTTTAGGGAAGGAGCGGATGACTGTTGCAAAGTCATCCTGTGACCTGGGCAACCCGCAACTTTTTGCTGACTGATACTGGTGGTAACTGACCCTGGGCTCTCCCTAACCAGGGCCAGTGCTATGCTGAAAGAGACACATTAGAATACAGTTAAAACACCTCCATACACTAGGATACTCAATGGTATGGTGGGGTACCCCTGTGATAGGCATGACTAACCCTATAGGTCCCTAGTATATAATAGGGCAGGGGGATTGAAACTACATAGAAGTCCCTAGTGCATGGTGGTTTAGAGGCCAGTAGCCTTTTTCTGCACTTGCATGTGTTGGGCACTGCTGAAGTCTGAGGTCAGTTGAGAAACAGCCCTGGGTGCCAGGACTGCTTTTAAAAAGTAAATTGTGCCCAAACTCGACTTTGGTGTTTGGGGCACTTAAAATGGATAACCTACAATGTTTTGACATGTTAGGGACTCCCAGGGTCTTCCCTACGTATCCCAGGGGTGGTGAGGAGGGGGGGCCAGGGGGGAGGGGCTGGTATTTATAAGGTACACCCTTATAAAATGAGCTTTTATATGTCTGGGTAAAATTAAATGTCACATTTCACTCCCCACATTGTAGTAAATTGCTGCTCAAACTTGACTTTGATGCTAGGAGCACTGTGGATGGAGAATCTGCAATATTTCTACAGACTCAGAACTCCTAAAGTCTCCCCTAGTTGCACATGGGGTGGGGTTCCTGTGGATATAAGGCAAGGACTTATAAAATATGTTTTTGTAAGTCCTGGTGATGGAACAAATGGCCCAAGTCATTTTTCCCATTGTAAATCCCCTGTTACATAGGTTAACATGGTAGGAGGTTATTGATTAATAACTCTTTATAGGAGAGGGATAGCAATGCCATTCAAAGACTTCCCAGAATGATATTAAGAAATCCAACAATATCATATTGTTGAATTTCTCCTAAAGTGTACAGTAGCAGTTTTTCACTTCCAGAACAAGTAGAATTTTAAAGTACTTATTTTACTTTTTTAATACACTCCACCCTGCCCTTGGGGTGGTTCAGGGCCTACGTTAGGGGTGACATATGTATTGAAAAGGAAGGTGTGTGCCTGTCAAAAGGTTTATTTTGTCAGATCGAAATGGCAGTTAAAACTGCCCACACAAGTCCTGCAATGGCAGGCGTGGGACAGGTTTAGAGTGCTACTTAAGTGGGTGGCCTAATCAGTGCTGCAGGCCTCACAAGTAGCATTTAATCTATGGGTCCTGGACATAGGTAGTGCCACATTACTAAAGGCTTACAAGTAGGTTAAAGATGCCAATTGGGTATAGGCAAGTGTTACCATGTTTTAGGGAAGGAGCACAAGCTCTTTAGCACTGGTTAGCGGTGGGAAGTGTGCAGAGTGCTAAGGCCAGCAAGATGAAGTTAGTAAAAACAGGTAGGGGGTAACCATGCCAAAGAATGCCAGGTCTAACAGTTGGGGTCGAGGAGTGGGGTCAGGGCAGTCCAGTGGCTACGCTTGCTCTCCTATTGTTGTACTAAGGGCGGAGGAGGAAGGGAAGGTCACACAGCCCCAGGCTGTGCTGCCGGCCATGAACTGTCCTTCCATTAGATGGGGAGCAGGGTATGGCTGAATGCGGCAGGTGGGGTCCATTCTATTCTCCCCCTTGATGATGTAGGGATCAGACAGGACCAGGATGTGCTCCTGCACTAAGCCCCTGCAGTACTTTCACTGGATTTACATTCACTGACACCGGTTCTGGATTCTCTGGGCCCTTAGTATTGAGTTTGCTGACCCATTAATTCTAGAGCCAGAAACATCAGCCCACTTATCATGGCGGGTGGTGTAACTCCACCTGTAGTCATCGTTGTGGTAGAGTAACAAAAGTCGTAATCCAGAGTCTTTGGTCCTCTCAATCAGCATTCCTCATTAAATTCATGAAGAGATACAAGGGTCAGATTTAACAATTGCAATTGGTGTCTTGCCATGAGTTAACATGGATCATGAGTTAACTCTGTGCAATAGAGAATAATCAGACGGACGTGGAATTACTGGGTCATTTAATGCAGGGTTTCTATAATTCCGGGGGGTTTAACTTTGAAATGTAGCACCTGCCAGTAGTGCTGGAAGTAGGGTTATGGTAGGTACTCCAGCACACCCACTGAATGTGTTACAAATTTTCTAAAAAGAAAAGCATAGCTTTTTAGAATATAGAGCACCAAAAGTACATTCATTTGTCACTTTCTCTGTAGCAGCGCCATCTAATCTGATCAGGGCACAAGCTGACAGTTATTTATGACCAGATGTGTTTCTTTATTAGAGCAAGTAGCTGTACAATTAAACAAATCAAGAGTGTAGCTTTTGTTGCAATTCTAAATCGTTTTGGGATAATTTTTTCATTTTAAATTTTCACTAGTGATCCTTTAAAATTTTGTTGAAATATATAGTTTAAAATATTGCTGGTAAAAACACGCTCCACCACTGCTTAATTTGTAAAACAAAAAAAAAGTGCCACGGCTCTTGTCAGGAGGTCACTGCATCTTTCACCACACACGTTGCCCCTGCTATGCTGCCAATGATAGTAACAACACAATTACTAACCATCACACTCAGATTATGTCAGGCCCCCAAAGCTATAAGAATGACTTGTACGGCAGGTAGTAGTGATTTTTAATGTATAATGGAATAATAATTAACTGTTGTTGTGGACATCTCTAAATTAGCCAGACAGTGCCACCTTGTGGCAGACTGTCACCAGCGCTGATGTTGACAATTAAGTACCTGTACTGAGCCCTGGAAATCATTGGCTTAAATTAAGCCATGTCCCCCCACACATTCTCTTTCTTTACTGACGATCATTGAAATTGAAAGGGCTGGCATACACGCTCCCCTGCATCAGTGCTTGGAGTGCCATCTTTTGAGAAAAGTACTGCGCATTTGCTCATTTTTAAACTCCTGGATCAGCTAGGAGCTGGTATTTTATTTTATTTTATTGATAGTATGATTCTGCTTGCATTAATAATGATTTACCATTACTGTAAACGTCTGTAAAATTCTATCGAATTGATGTAGTCTCGTATGTTGTGTATTTTAGGTTTACATTTCAAAGTATTCATCTTTTGATTGGTTTTTACTATTTTTTCATTTTCGTTAACTGGCCTTAACATAGAAATGATGGCTATTGCGCTAAAAGACCAGCCACATGGCACCCTAACCATAGATAGCTACTCTGGCTGAACATGGACCATCTTGCCTAGTCTCACCATCTCCATGACTTTCCAATCAATAAGTAGGTGATTTTGTTTTTTACTCCTTCTCTAGTTTTATGCAGTGATAAGACTGGTTGAAACACGCACATAACACAGGCTTAGGTGGAAAGCTATAAGAAATTTCAATATGGTACAAAATGTGCCTTATGGGCACTTTAGAAGACCCACAACACTATTACTTTTTCGACCTTCAAAATCCATTGCGGCCTTTCCAGAGAGACTTAGGTACTTCGCTATGCTAGCTCGATCAGTGATACCAGCTGAAAGAGAGAGTAGAGAGATGAGAAAGCAAGGAGGAAGAGAGCAGGGCTGGTTTGAACATTTTTGCCAGGGCTGCTTTTGGTTCTCAGTCCAATCTTGCGAAAGGCATGAGGGGCAACACCTGATATTTGCTCCGTCCCTTTAAACACTCTAACCTATTTCACTTTTGGTGTCTCTCCCCCTTCGAATCAAAGTAAATGAGCTAATTCAGAAACATAATTCACAATACAATTGCAAGTTCTCATGGATTTGGAAAAATATTCTGGAGCCTTTTTCACAGTGTGCTTTGTGGTAGCAGGTTTGCATTCTAAGAATAAAGAGGTTTTTTTTTACTGTATTTTTTTAGGGTTCCAAATTGTAGATTTTGTACAAAGTATTCTTGCGTGTGCGATAAAAACGAGGGGTAAGCGTAACTGGAATAATTCACCGTAGCATAATTACTCATAATTAAAATAGCAGGTGGGGTTTTTGAAGTATCAGTTAAAGGCAGGCGCTCTGCCTAGTGTTGACTAGTGTGTCTCAATAGCTATATGTACGGCGTGGTGCGGAAGGGCGAACGGATAAGACCCCTTAACCGTTCAAATATAGGTCTGAACCAAACCTACAAAACAATGTGATGCAGCAATGCCCTCGCACACAACAAACACGGTATAATAACAGTCGTTATAGCATAAACAACAATCAATGTATGGAGATAATCGTTAAGACAGTTGTAATGACATTTTTTGTAGAAGAATTTTAGGTTTATTGGTTCCACAACCAGCCAACTGGTTTATTGGAACCAATAAACCTAAAATTCTTCTACAAAAAATGTCATTACAACTGTCTTAACGATTATCTCCATACATTGATTGTTGTTTATGCTATAACGACTGTTATTATACCGTGTTTGTTGTGTGCGAGGGCATTGCTGCATCATAATTACTCATAATTACCCCAGAATTGTGTGAGAAGGGTGATCCAGCAGCGAGCGCTATTGTCTTAGTACAAAAAGCACCCTTGCGTCCAAAAAGGCCCGAGGATGTATTTTGCACTTCCAAAATAGTACAAATGCTACAGACACAAACAGCAGTAGCCAGCAGCCTCTCACTCTCTCTTAGTTCGTGTGCTCCTGCGGTAGGAGTTTTGGCCCAAATTACTCTTAATTCTTCAAACTGGTTTAACCGCGTAATTTCGCATCACAGTAGTAATGCGTAATTACTGAAACTACTCCATGTAATTACTGAAATGACTCGGATTACTCTGGCATAATTAAAATTTCTCCCACACTTAATAAAAATAGAACATGCAACACACAGTCTAATCTACTTTGCCTTAAATAGACACTAATCAGATTTACCTGCTATGACCTGAGCCTGGGAATGCTTAACCCAGTGGATCTCTCTGTGTAATACTGTAGGTGGCTCTGCTACTTGACTCTGTAACATCTCTGGTACCTAACGGATCACTTTGTTGCTCGAGCCATGAATCTGTCATATCAGTGTGTCCTGAACGATAGCTCTGCTACCTGAGTCTGTAACATCTGCTTTCCTAATACATTACTCTCTATTATATTTCTGAAAGTTGAATATTCAGATTACCTTTACTTTCCTCTTCTTTATCCATTTGTATTATTAACGTGAATCCCCTGCCGGGACAGGAACTCACACAAAAAATGATGTGAACACCTATCTCATCTGCCTGGACTGTGTGCCGTAAAGCGGGTTGACACTCCTTGCCTCCTCTTGGGTTTTACGGCCTCCATTGGGACAGGGACTTAAAAGCTGCTGCTGGGCTTTTATTCTCTGCTTTTGCCACCCATGAAAATCTTCCTGCCACAATTGTAGGTTTTTAGATGCACAGCGGGGGAGTGATGGCATGGGAAGAATGTGGTCTGTTATTATATGGCATGATGTGTGTCTTTAAATCTGTACACAGCAACTTGTCCATCTGTAGAACCTTATGCAATAGAATGTGGAGAACGTTCGTGACATGGAAGGCACACCGCCCTGGCCCTGCTAATAACTTAGGCCCCATTTGATGAATCTCATTGAAACTTTCCAAAGAAGTTCTACTTTCTTCCTAGTTTGCACACAGGTGTGGTCCATCAAGTGGGGGCCAAGAATAAAGGTGGTCCCAGAGGCTAGTCGACCCGGGCAGCTACCCAATCCCTGGACTCTCCATGCAGCGCCCAACCAATCACAGTGCGTCTATTACTATTGACGCATGACGCGCCTCTTCCCCACATCACGTGGGTAGTTCTGGCCAATCAACGGGTACGAATTAAAAAGAGAGTGTAAACACTCTACCGGTACCTCCCCAGACGGCACAGATGCCGCGTTGGAGTACCGACGGTTAGGTAAGGTGCACGCGGAAGTATCTTCCTCTTCACATCACGGGGGTTAATACAGTATTCGGTATTTGCCGACTGAAACGGCGTTTGTCTACAGGGTTCAGTGCTTTGGGCTGCAGAATGTCACGGAGCGCTGTGTCTGTGACGAGGGGTCCATTGCATATTAGCTTGCACTGCTCAACTCTTGGCATTTTTAGAAACAACGAGGGAGTCACTGCAACTGATATGGCATTATTGCCTGGAAATATTTGTGGTAGTAAGATTAATGAACATAATAATAGTGAGTCTGTTGAAAGCTGGCGGCTTACCACGAGTGGACATTATTATGGACACTTGACTGTAGAGGCTGTGAATGGGCATGACAACGAGTATACCGTTCAACAGGGTCACACTGGCACATTATTATACTCTGGTGTGCCCCAGCCTTATACTTATACTTATACTTAGACAATTGGTCTCGGCAGCTCCTTTAGTGAATCTTCTGTTGACATTTGGGTGAGTGATTCACTTGTTTGATTTACTCACCTTTTCCAGAGCGGTGCTTCGCCTTTGTCCTGAGCCGCAGCCAGGTGGGGTGAGGTGTTTACTTCTTACTAATCAGGTAAGAAGTAGTTCGTGAAATTTGTGCTTAACTCTTTCACATTCTACTTTCATGTATGACACTAGTACAATACAGTGTGTAATGATTGAATATCTTAGATATAGATCTCACCTAAGCTAAGAATGTACAATGGTGTATAAGGTAGTTTACTGTGGTGGACAGGTGGTGGTTGCTGTGTTTATGCCATGTCTTTCTTTTTCAGTGATTTACTGAATTGGTAAGGAGTAACGGAACGAGTACACCTAGAAGGTTCAGGTGACATACAAAACTAACAATGAAATCGTTCCAGTATTTTTCTAGTATTTTTCATGTATAGAACATAATATCTCACATTTGGGTTTTTTTTTTGTTTGCAGTAGCGTTTAGATTTAGGTCCTGAAGAAAGCAAGGCCACATGGCCAATAATTGCTGAAACATGTCGACCACGTTCCACGGCTAGACAGTTTATTAATTCCCCTGTCTTGGCTATTTTTTAACTTTGGTGTCAGGAGCTGTACTTTAATAAAATATTTTTTGCTCTTCAAACCAATTTTACCCACTTTCCTTATCACTCTTGGTATTACTTATCCCTAGCACTGCACTCTTTTTTTACCCCACAGTCACGTTGTGAGTATATATCTAACTCACATCAACCATCCTTATCCCACAGGAGGGCTAGTCCTTCTCTGTCGGAGCAAACAACAGGTTTGGTGTTTGTCCTCGGAGCCCCAAATGATGAAGGGCGGTTCCGAGTGGTGACTGATGGGTGTCAGAGACCGGACACAAACCTGATTTGGTTGTTATAGTTCTCTTTGTTTGGCTTTTTGGTAACCACCTCTGTTCTTGGTAATCACCTTTGAGATTCTGACCCTCTAATACTTTTGTGTTATATGTAATTGGGGCGTGTATTAAGAGCTGGTCAATAAATTGCCCTTGGGTCCCCCTTAATTATATTTGTTGTTGAGGTCCCAGAGGAACCCCCGCCTGGGGTGAAAACGTAAAAAAAAAAATCACAAATTTGCGGAGGGTCCATGGAAAGATTTGGAAAAGAAAAAAAAAGAAGTGCTTCGTTTTTAAATCCTCCCCCCCCCCCCGAGATGGGCCAGGGTCTGGTGGGAGAACCCTGGTTTATTTTTCTTAGGGAGGTGGACACGCTCCCCTCCTCAACCTCCCCCCCCCCCAGCCGTTTTCAGCCCTGGGGACCTCATCCCTGGAGCCTGAGGTGATTTGCAAGGGGAGGAGGGCGCATTGCCCCCTCTCCAGGCCCTTGTTGGTCCCAGGAACCCCATTCCCTGGTACCCAAAGTATTTTTAGGGGGAGGGGGGCATGTGGCGCTTATATATGTGTGTGTGTGTATATATGTTTATATATATGTTTGTATATACATGCATGTAAATATATATCTCAAGTCTTACGCAAGGGTCTAGGTAATATGCAAGTTATATCTGCTCGTATTCAGTTGTATGTGAATGGGCTATGTAAGGCTGTGGGATGATGTGCGCTATTTTCTATGACATCATTTTGAATGTATATTTTCAGTCCTTCAGTTGAAGGAAGCACCCCTCTGTCTGCATGAGGACGTGGACACCATTTCGACATGGATAGGAGTTATGTAGTTACACCATAAAGCACTCATATGCGGTATCCTCCTCGTCCTCCATCTCTCAGTTGCACCCTCCTCCTTGTGTCTTGAGTGACCGGGATGACATACTGAGAGGTATTGCGTACTTGACCTTAACTGCCTTTAGGAAGAAGGTGAAGTTGGGGCTCTTGCTGATAGTTCATCTTCTCACTCAGAGGGAACATGCTCTGCTGTAGGGCAGGGTTTGGAAGACACTTCAGGCGCTTTTGGCCCCAAGGGAATCGAAATAGGAACAGGTAGAGTTTCCATCTTCGGGCGACACTATATCTACTTTGAGTTCATATTGATGCAGTTGCAGCAGGAACCTTAACGGGTTCATCCATCCACTGGTACATGAAACATGCCATTCGCAGAGACCGGCAGTATCCTAGTTGGTGTACCGTCCAGGGTTTGTAATCGGTTATGTCCCTTAACATTGATTAGTTCATGCCTGACACTCTCCCTATTGACCTTTGGTCACCATTTTGCTGTGAGTTACATTGATAACTAACAACCCTATTAATAAGACACAACAGCTATGAAGATTGTTTATGCTTCTCCTATGGGCAATGGTCCCTCAGTTAGGACTGGTTGCTGTGATGCCTACACTGGAAGTAAATGGTGTTAGCCTTTGCAGAGCCTTTCAGGCAGTTTTGTCAGTACAGAAAGCCCTGATGCCCTTGATTGGGTGTGTCCACGAGTGGCATTCATTTGCGCCTTGCCACTTCATGGTGTAAGAATGGCAGCCATCACAAGAAAAGCCTTTGTGACAGCTCTGCATACTCTATCTGGTGATGTCCTTCCTGGGTAAAAGGTATCTGGGAGAACCTTGAGAGACACAAGAACTTACTGTATCTTAATGGCACTCTTTTAATGAGCAGACGTGCTCCTTCTGTTCTTGCAATCAGCCATCCAGCACCCTCCATTCAGGCGAACATAGGGAGGACTCATTTTATATCAGGCACAGACAGTAGAAGCAGGGAGGAGTCTGCCCTCTGAGCATTGGTGCACAAGTGTCCTATGTGCGGGATGCTTTAAATATTGGTTTTCCTTTACGTGGTGGCACTTGGTCATGAAATTGGTATTGATTCCAAAGTTGCACAAGCCTTTCACAAAACTATAAAGTGATTCTGCTATCCATCTTTCCTTCTCGTGTCAAAGGAAGTATAGGCAATTTAATGTATATTTGGAGAGCTATCTTGGTTTCTCTGAATGGGTCTATACTGTATGGGTATTCTCTCACCATGTTGACTTAGCTGGTGTGACAAGTCATGGTTTGCTCACATCCAGAATAGACTTTCAGTCAGTGGCTACCATTAACCATTGTTCTTGCCTATTCCTTGGCAGTTGTCCTTTTGCCTTGCTTTTGGATTTCTGGGGCTGACCCACTGGGTGGATGTACTCTTGTGGTACAGTTAGAGCATTACTCTTCCTATGCATGGCAGATCTCACTATTTTGTCTTCTAACCATGCTTTAACTATCATTTTAGATTTCTGAGGTTGGAAATAGATGGACAGATTATGATGGACAGACCTCTGGACTGGTATCAGTGGAAAGTACTCCCCTTTTGTGGACTCACTACAGCCCGCTTTCATTGTCTTTCGCAGAGCACTGTGAATTATACTTGAAGATACACATAGAGTGGGCTTTGGGTCTGCCTCTTGCTCATAGTTGGATGGCTTTCCTGTATATTTCTTTTCTTTGCTCTTGATACAATGACTTTTTCACAATTCTTGTGTTTATCCCACCCCTGGAGCATTTTGGTTTCAGCCTTATGATTTATTTCTACCCTATTTGTGATTTAGCACTCAATTGGAGTGCATGTCCTGCTTCCTCTTTCCCTCTCTCTTATGTACTGCACTCTCTTTTCACCATCTCCCCCGTCTCTTTATCTGCCCATGCACCCAGCCATCCTTTTCTCTCTCACCTCCATATTCCCCCCTCCACATTTCAACACCGAGCACTGGTGCGACTCCATGTCAAGGTCTTGCTGCAGTTTGTCAGTCATCTTGTATTGTGTTTTCTCTCACTAGGCACTCACTGTGCCAAATGTAAAAGAGAAAAACAACCCAATGGTCCTACTGTGATGCATCAAATGCTTGTCTAAATAGCCATGTCTTTAGGTGTTGACGCAACAGGCGTATGGAAGATCCAGCGCAAAGGTTTGTGGGAAGAGAGTCACAAACTTTAGCCGCGTTAACTAAAAAAACAATGCTCCATGATCTAGATTTGTGGGGTTTAGATTCCACAACTAAATAAGCTTTAGAGGATTTCAAGTCTCCTCAAAATATAATCCTATATGTTTTTCTGAATAAAGATTAGAGCTGTTTTAGAGTGAGTTTTAAACAAGATACCTAGAGTTTGGCCCAAAAGGCAGCCAGTGTAACTTTTAAAGAAGTCGCATAGCATGTACAAAAGGTCAGGCATCAGTCACCACATTCTGGCCAATCTGGAGCTTTCTCATCAAGAACTTGAGAAGCTTTATGCAGAGAGCATTCACATGTTCTAATCGGGAACCAAACAGTGTGATCACTGCTCTTAATCTACTTCCCACTTAGCATCCTGAGAAGGAACAGACTAGAAGAAATTACTGCAAAGACCTGAGATAATAGTGACAGTTATCAAGTTTGACTCCCAAGATTTTAGCATTTGTCAGTAATATCGGTTTAGTAATTATTTCAGGTGGCCAATGGTGTCTAGACACAGCAGCCTGACCATTGACTATGAAGACCTACGTTTTTACTACGTTTAGTTTTAACTTGTTGCCACCCATTCATCGCTAGATGAAGCACATGGTATGTTGGACTGAATCCTGCGCGGTTGGGTTATTCTCTAAGAGCAGAAGTGTTTGGTTTTCTATTGCACACATGGGAGCTCTGACTCCCCTGTTTCTTAACACTTTGGCTAGTGGATAGACTTCGATATTGAATAATTGGGGGGACATAGCTATGATGGAAATACTGCTAAAGTTGGTCACATAATTGTTGTGCAGGCAGGGTAATATTAACAGGTCCGGGCTCTTACTCTCTGCAGCAGCTGCTGTTCCATACACATGCCTTCTGGACTGGCTACTGGGGGAGGTAGTGGAGGAGGACTCTGGCTGTGCCAGTCTGCCCGCATACCCTGCAGTGTCCTGTGCATCGGCAGCTTGCACTCAATAGGAATGTAGGAAGCTTGCACAGGAGGCAGCTGTCCATAGGAACAGTCCCTGCTAGACACCCCCGCCAAGAAGTCCGCTTCTTTCTCTCTGTATCTAGTCTGGAAGTGAGGTTCCGTGAATTCTGAACCCGTTTCATAAAGGTCATGGTTTTGTTACGAATTTGATATTAGCGAACCGTAACTAGTTAGTGCGGCAAGTATGAGTGTTTTCATCACGTTGGACCGATGGATTCACTACGTATTTAGGGATTTTGTTCTGAACCCTTGGGTTCCATTTTGTGTATGGCAGCCATTTTGTGGTTGCCCTCACATAGGCCGCACCTTAGCTCCAGTTCGTGCTGACGCCTGTTTGACCTGAGTGAACTGATCCTGTTGCCTGAAGCTGACCTTGTTAAACCAGTTCCTGCCCTTTAGCTTATCAAGATTAAGGATCAGAGCACAGGGCATCGTTAAGTTTTATTGCACACAAATATGCCTTATCCTACTCTCACCTGTTTCTGCTCCTTTCTTTATGGTCTATTTATGATTGGGTTGTGGCCTTTTTTATTATGGGTTCGTTCGACCTGTCTAAAGAAGAATGTTGGGTTTGACCGATGATTGATCATGGGCTGGGCAACTGAAAAGTGGGTTTTACCGTCATGCGATACCTCTGGTGTGGATACATGTGATTGGACAGTTTGTAAATGTTAGGTATTTGTCTGGAATGTGATTTTCGGCATAAAAAGGGATGACTTGCTTTGTAAAATTGAGCAGTCTCCTGAGAACTCATACCGTGATGATTTCTAGGACTTCTGTTACTGGCTGCAGCCAATAAATTTGATCTTTGACGCCACCAAGAAGATTCTGTGTCTCTGTATTCTAAGACAGGTGGAACCCGAAGACTTTGGGCGTGCCCCTGGCGCCGCTGGGTATTAAATAACACGGTTCTTCATTTGGCGCCCAACATTGGGCGACTTCAGCGGTACCGGTCCAAGCCTGAAGATCGTGAGGAGCTTCGTGAGGAAATTCTGGAGGACGGCCACCACTTCATCGACCCCGGCATGTCGAATGTGGACTGAAGGTCTTTTCTGTGAGGCTTCCTGCTTTCCTGACGGCTACGAAGGACTGCTGCCCTGACTGTCGCCCTGTCTTGGACCCATTTGTGATGCTTTGTACGGCGAGACGATAGACGGGTCTTCTGGTGGCGTGACTGATACCTCAGTTAAGTATAAGTGGGTCGCTCCCAGTCCTTAGTTTTTGGTTCTTTGGTTCTTAGTTTGTTTGGTCCTTAGTTTTGATTTGAAAATTGCAATTTCCAAAGCCGAGGGTCTTGTATATTTACGAGTGTATCGGTAGAGATAATCCCTTGAAGTTTGAAGCTCGATTAGTGAGCGAAGATGCCTAATCGTAGAAAATGTGGTACTTGGTTTGGTTGTGGTTGCAACAGGGATTCCCGATTGGAGGATTAGTGTCCGATACCTCCGGTTGGAACTCCGACTTATGAGCTCTATTCTAAACACGGCGTGGGTCCCATTACGTATAATGAGGTATGGATCCGCTACACTAGGAAAGATGGTGTCTTACGATGGCCCCAACACGGTAGTTTCAATACTGAGATTTTAAATAATTTGGAAGCTGCATTATTCAGGAAGAAAGCCCGGCCGGCAATGTTTGACTCCTTTCGCCTTTGGCGTAAAGAAGCCAGACAACGAGAAATTAAACAAGCTAAAAGAGATAAAAGAGAAAAGGATGTATCAATAATGCAAGCTGCTAGGCAGTTTAAAGAAAATTAAGAAGATAAAGCAATTGAGGTGTCAGAAAGGCAACATAATATGGCTATTGATCAATGTTATCCAGCTTTGCCATCTCTTCATGAGAATGCAACGAAGTACCTGAGAAGGATCCTTTGATGTCACATTTGTTGAAATTACCACCCCATTATGCACAGAGTGCTACGCCACCTCCGCAACCTCCAGTTGCACAACCTCTTGTTGCTGTTCAGCCACCGGCTCCTCCTCAGCTGGTTCTTCCTTCTACGGCGCAGCCTCCTCTGGGGCCGCCAACTTTGCTATCGGTTTTGTCTGGAACTACTTTGCCTTATTCTCCTGTACCTTCAACTTCTCTTGCTACTAACCCTACGCTTCTATCACCTCAAAATACTTAGTCTCCTGTCCTTATGACAGCTTCTCCTTCTGCTCGACAACGAATGACTGATACTGTTACTGGTCTTTTGTCTCCTTTCTTTGGGTCATTGAGTATGACCCCTGTTTCTGCACGTAAACAATTACGTAGCCAGCTTCCTGGTCCCGAAGAAAGGGCCGTGTTAGACCTTTTGTCTCGCAGGTGGATTTCGAATGTTTCAAGGTATAATTTAGAGTCAGTTATGGATGTGTTCCTGCAGTGGGAAGCACCCAAGCAGAGATATGTGTTTGATGTAATGTGTACTTTTCTTCGTGAGGAATGGGAATATAATGATTTGGCTCAGTCCCAGTGGAGTTGCTAAATGTACAGTCTGAGTTTGCGAAAGGGACGATAGTGGGTCCCGGAATTGAGGATGCGGTTGCGATGGTGCTTGCGTTTAGGAGCGATTTCCCTTCTCAGCGACTGTTTGAGTCTGATCCTTCTGTTAGGAGAAAGGTACGACAGTATCCAATGAGAGAAGTTCCCCCAGTATGGCGCGATGCGGTAGCTGCTGGTGCGAATAATGTTCCCCCAGCTATACCAGCACATTTTCAGAGGGTATGGGTACATGTTCCATGGAAGAGAGTAGAAGTTTTGGCCCTTAAACAGTCTTTACCTGATCCCCGTAAGAATCCAGCTGGCTATTACAAAGAATTGTCCCAGACAGTTGACGCATGCATCATGAATTTGGCAGATATAGATATGCTGTTGGGTAATGTAGTACCTCAACCTCTATGGGCAAAGATTCGTCATGAGGATCATGCAATTGAATTAGGTAACTCATGGGTCAATATTGCTGCTGCGGACGCCAGACAAGTTGGTGGTGCTAAGCCTGAGGCTCTAGTGGCAGATCTACCTGGCAGAATTATCGATCTTATGAAAACGATGATGCCAGCGTTACGAGTAAATTGGGACAAGTTAGCAGCATGTAAGCAGAAGAAGGACGAAAGTGTATCTGATTTCTTCACTAGGTTTGAAGAGACATTTATAGATCACAGTGGTCAGGATATGAGTACGGAAGGTGGACAAAGATTGTTTGTAAATAAGTTTGTCTTTAACTTACTTCCTGAATTGTGTAATAAGTTGAAAGATTCTGAGAGTTCTTGGGCTGTTTCCTCGTCGGCCCAGATATTGGCGACTGCACAGTACTACAAGAACAGGGATAAGGACGAGAAAGAAAGAGTAGAGAAAAAGACAAAAGACTTAAAGACAAAGGTTCTTTTGCAGCAGGCGTATCCGCCTCGCTCAAATCAGCAAGAGTCACAGCAACGCCCACAGTTTCAGCAACCTCCCCCATTTCAGAGACCGCCACAGAACGCTGGGTATTTTCCTCCAAGACCACCCTTGGGTTTAAATCAGTGTGCGTATTGTAGGGAGGAAGGCCATTATAAAAATGAGTGTCCTGTGTTGCGACAGCGCGCGAGTGGTATGACGGCCCCGAGAGGCCGTGGTGGTTTTCAGCAAGTGTCTAGGGGTAGAGGACGTGGTGCGTTTCCTCAGAACGAACGTTCCTTTCCCCCACAGAATTCTATGAATTGTTTTGATCAACAGAAAATTGCATCTGGTCAGTCGACTCAGTACTATGCTGATGACTATTATGTTGAGAGTGAGAATGCTGATTATAATGATTGCTAGGACAGCCATGGACAAAGAGAGGGAGTAGTGTCGGTTCCAGTAGATCAGAGTGGGCCTTATGTTGCAGTAGCCATATCGGGTGTGGTAGAGCCTTTTCTTTTGGATACTGGTGCAGCGAAGAGTTCTATCATGCACTCTAAACTCCCTGGCGCACCTTTGTCTGGCTTAACTAATGTTTCAGTAGGATTTTCTGGCGCCCCAGTTCGTAACTCAGTTTCTAGTCCCTTGTCTCTTTCTATAGGGCCTTGTGAGTTGGAAGCACCTCTCATTTTAACGACAGGTTGTGGTGAGAATTTGTTGGGTTTGGATTTGTTGAAACGGTTGCATGCAACATTGTATTGTTCTCCTTCGGGAGTACAGCTTACATTCGGTAAGAAAGTGATTGCTCCGATATATTTGTCTAAAGATCGGCTTCCACCGGAATTGCGTTCTCTCCCTGATACTCTTTGGGCTACTGGTCCTAATGATGTGGGTCTTTTGGAAATTCCACCTTATGTTGTAACGCCTAAAGCGAATGTTAAAATGCCGCGTATTCCCCAATATCGGATTTCTAGCAATGGTGAAAGAGCGCTTTTAGTGATCATCTATGATTTGATTGAGAAAGATGTGATTGAAAAAACAAGAGGTAATGTCTGTAACAGTCCCATTTTGCCTGTCCTGAAACGCACTGACTCTACTCAGCCACCTGTTTATAGGTTTGTGATCGATCTTAGAGAGGTTAACAAGATTGTCGTGCCACAGTTTCCAGTTGTTCCGGATATTACTGCTTTGTTGACTTTGATTCCTGCTTCAGCTATCTGGTTTTCGGTTATAGATCTGAAGAATGCTTTCTTCAGCATTCCAATTCCGAGGAAAGTAGAGATATTTTTGGCTTCTCTTTAGGAGGCCGAAGCTTCCGGTTTAAGAGAGCTCCCCAAGGCTATTGTGAAAGTCCCTCCATTTATAGTCAGGCTTTGAAGACTCAGCTTGATACTCTTGCGTTGCCTGCTGGTGCTGCTCTTATTCAGTATGTTGACGATTTATTAGTGGCTGCTGATGATGAGAAAACTTGTAAAGAAGCTATTCTTTCTTTGTTGCGACATTTGTCGGACTTGCATCATAAAGTGTCACCTTCTAAGTTGCAGTATTGTCGCCAAGAAGTGACCTACTTAGGTCATCTCTTGTCAAAGGAGGGAAGAAGGTTGACCCCAGAACGAATTCAAGCGATCGCGCAAATGACTGTACCAAGCACACAGATAGAAGTGCGTGCTTTCTTGGGTATCACGTCGTATTGTAGACAGTGGATTCCAAATTTCTCTCTCTTGGCGAAACCTCTGTTGGCTTTGACTTGTAAAGATACACCGAACCCTCTTCCATGGTCTGACGATTGTCAGAAAAGTTTTTCTGAATTGCGTGATGCGTTGTGTTCTGCTCCAGTGTTGGGTACTCCCGACTACAGTAAGCCTTTTACACTCTATGTCCATGAGAGAGAGGGTTGTGCATTGTCAGTTTTGACTCAACAATTCAGTGGTAAGCAGCGTCCATGTGCGTATTTCTCGTCAACTTTAGATCGGGTAGCTAGAGCGTTGCCAAGCTGTTTGAGAGCTACCGCGGCAGCGGCTGTTTCCATCCGACAGTCTGCTGGACTGGTGATGGATAATACGTTGATTGTGATGGTTCCACATGCAGTGGATACCTTGTTAAATCGAACCAAAACTCAGCACCTTACTAGTGCGAGGTTGTCGGGTTATGAGTTGACGCTTTTGGCTAGTCATGTGCACATCAAGCGGTGCAATGTACTGAATCCAGCGACATTGTTGCAGATTTCTGTGGATACAGATGGTCAGGAACAGCATGATTGTTTTTTGAGGACGTAAGAGGAAACGAAGGGGAGAGTCGACTTGAAAGACACTCCTCTTTTGCATCCTGATGGTACGCTATGGGTTGATGGGTCATGCTACAAGCTCCCGAATGGTGATACAACTGCAGCATATGCCGTAACGACATTATGCACAATTGTTGAAACTGCACGAGTAAGCCATAATTCGGCGCAAGCAGCAGAGTTGATTGCATTAACGAGAGCGTGTGTGTTGTCTGAGGGAAAGAGTGAATGTGTACACCGATAGTCAGTATGCGTTTGGTGTTGCCCACAGTTTTGGACGCTTGTGGAGAGAAAGAGGATTTCTGACGTCGCATGGGACTAAGATTCAACATGGACAGTTGGTGAACGAGCTTCTGGAGTCACTTACTTTGCCGAAGCAAGTTGCGATTGTGAAGTGTAGTGCTCACCGAAAGGTTACAGATGATGTTGGCCGTGGTAATGCGTTTGCGGATGAAGTTGCGAAAGACACAGCAAGAAATCTGATGAGTCGAATGTATGTGGCAGGCCCTGCAAGATGGATTGGTGATGTTGGAATGTGCGAAGATACGATTGAGAGTGTGAAATCGATACAGGCTGATGCTACTAAAAGTGAGAAGAATGTTTGGAGAGAAACTACGGGTAGATTGGATTCGACTGATTGTTGGGTTGAGTTATCAGAACACCAAAGCTGGATGTTGCCGGATGCATATGTGCTTGCGGTGGTTACGATGGCACATGGTTTGTCTCACATTAGTGTGAAAGGAATTTGTAAGTTGTTGGCTCCAGTGTGGCAGAATGCTGGAATTCCCAAATGTGCTGAGAATGTGGTCAAGAATTGTATGGTGTGTCTGATGTATAATCCTGGCAAGGGAACCCCAACTCCAGCTGGTCACTTTGCGCCTCCGACGTATCCGTTCGAGGTTTTGCAATTGGATTTCATCCACATGGAAAGGTGCAATAATTTAAAGTATGTCCTTGTAGTTGTTTGTGCCTTTTCTAGATTGGTAGAGGCATACCCCCTAAAAGATAATACTGCCTCGTCCACTGCCAAAGTCCTGGTCAAAGTATATTTCCCTAGATTTGGATTGCCAAGGATGGTATGGAGTGATAACGGAAGTGAATTCGTGGGGAAGGTGATGAAGAGAGTGTGTGAAGTGTTGGGTATTCACCAGAAATTCCACGCTGTGAATCATCCCCAATCAGCTGGTTTAGTTGAGTGCTATAATGGCACGTTAAAGTTTAAGCTGGCTAAGATTCAAGAGAGCACTGGTCTTCAATGGCCTGATGCTTTACCGTTGGCACTTTTGTCGACTAGAACTACAGTACATTCCCGGATAGGCCTTAGTCCGTATGAGATTGTCTTTGGCCGTCCGGCAAACGTTTAGTGACATCGAATACCCTATGCTAGTGTACTACTTGTATGACTTGACGACTAAATTGCGTGTCTTACATCAACAGGTTCATGATAAATTGCCGCCAGTTTCTGCAGACCCAGGTCACATCCTCAATCCCGGTGACTGGGTCCTGGTGAAAAATTTTCAGCGGACTAAGAATGATCAGCCCCGCTGGAATGGACCGTACCAAGTCCTGCTGTCTACGAGGACTTCAGTAAAGGTTTTCAGGAAGAAAAACTGGATCCACGGCGTACATTGTAAGAGGGCGTTGTTGCCTCTGCCGTACGACCAGTGGGTCCGTGAAGGTATTGCAGATTCAGAGACTGAAAGGGTGCTGAAGTTTGCACCGTCTAGCGACGCTGAGTTGGTGTGGAGAGGCTCCAAGAAAGAAGATGACGATGTCCTTCAAGAAGCTGTGCCTGTGTCTCAAAGATTAGACACTACTGAACCTGAACTGTTGTTTCAGCCTCAAACGAGGCCTGGAAAAGAGCGTTATAATCTACGTCCTAGAAACAATGGACTAATAAAATAAATGAATTCCTTTTTTTTGATTTTTGGAACTGAACTCTCTCAGGAATTGAACTCAGCCAAGAAACTTTTTTGGTATATTATTGTGAACCACCATCCGGGTTCAGCTGTAGGGTCACGGTGTAAAGACTAGAGAGTGCAAGCCGAAGACGCAAGGTCGACGGTTCTGGTTGGTCTAAGGGAGTTCCCTGGGCTGACAGAAGCATCCCTTAGCAGAAGAAAACCAACTGCAGTGAACAGCATCGGTTAGAGGATGGAGTTTTTTTAGATTGAGAGAGCCGTTGAGAAAATTAACTTTAAGAAGAAACTGTGTAAATTAATGTATAGCAAATGTTTTCTGATAACATGTGTTCTGATGTTTTTAAGCATGACGTTAGCATTGGTGGGTTGGATTATTTTCACTACCCAATTGACTTCTGCACCCACCTCCCAACCTATGTCGTTTTCTACTGCTACTTCTATACATTCTTTTCATATTTTACCTGAACACGAGCAAATTAGAAGGTCGGAATTTGTGAATAATTCCTTTGTGCAACTCCTCCATCAACACCAGTTAGTAGTGAACACCACTAATTGTTGGGTGTGTGGTCTTATGCCACATACTATGGATAGAGGTATTCCTTATCTGGTTCTGCCATTCAGTTACAATGGGTCCGTATGGGTATATCAGACGATGTTTATTTATGCCATCGAAGTCTATCCCCTGCGTTCCATGAGAGACAGCTCAAGTAATAAAGCCTTGGTGAAGGGAATTACAGATATGAGTAGAGATATCGAAACGTATAAGGCTATTCCCAAGGATGAGTTACTAGCATATGTTGGTTGGAATGAAACCGGATATAGTATTAGTCTGGGTGAGAAGCAGAGACGAAAAAGGTCACCTCCGATTTGGATTGTACCCCATTGTGGTCATTTTTGTCTGCAAGGGAAAGGCAAGAATCCGAGAGCTCAGTTAGGGAAGAGTGTTTGTACTCGTACGTATGTCTTTGCGTCTCAAACTTCCCCACCGTTTTTAGCAGCTAAGGGCACGTATTTTGTCTGCCATGATAGAGCATATACATGGTTGCCCCCTGATTTTTCGGGAACATGTTATGTTGCATATTTGTTGCCTCCTACGTATACTGCTGCTGTAGATTACCACAGAACGAGAATTGTTAGGGGTGTCTTCAGTGAGGAAGATACTACGGGACAAGAAGTGGGAGACTTTTTCAAGGGTTTCCTACCATTTTGGGGACCTATGGCAAACAGTAGAAACCTACGGCAATTGACAAGAGTGGTTGAATCCACCATAAATTAAACTGCTGGTGCCCTTAGAAATCTGACCGCTGAGCGTCAAGCGGATCGCCTTATGACATTACAGAAGGTAAGGGGGACGGTGGCAGCTTCTCCCCACCCCGCTTGGCGACAGTCTCAGAGCTCTCTGCTCTCAATTGTGTTTTTATGCTGTAATGCTGTGTAAAATTGCAATATTGAATCTGTGAACAAAGCTTTACTTTTAAAATTCACTCGCTAATATAAATAGCGTTTTAAAAGGGGGGTAGTATTGTTAGAGTGCTGTGACTGATTTACTAGCTGCACACTGTCTAAACAATCCACTTACCCACACGCATTTGAGGGACCAGCTTCCGTGTAACCTGTTCTGTGCCTGCCCGCCCAGTCCGACCCTTCAGCCTATCACGGGCGCGGAAGGCGGGGCAGAGCCTGAAACATCCGGGGAGGCGAGCGATTCGCGCTCTAGCTCTCCCAGGATCAGGGACTATAAAGACAGCGAGGAGGCGACCGTCTGTGCGGTAAGGGGGACGGTGGCAGCTTCTCCCCACCCCGCTTGGCGACAGTCTCAGAGCTCTCTGCTCTCAATTGTGTTTTTATGCTGTAATGCTGTGTAAAATTGCAATATTGAATCTGTGAACAAAGCTTTACTTTTAAAATTCACTCGCTAATATAAATAGCGTTTTAAAAGGGGGGTAGTATTGTTAGAGTGCTGTGACTGATTTACTAGCTGCACACTGTCTAAACAATCCACTTACCCACACGCATTTGAGGGACCAGCTTCCGTGTAACCTGTTCTGTGCCTGCCCGCCCAGTCCGACCCTTCAGCCTATCACGGGCGCGGAAGGCGGGGCAGAGCCTGAAACATCCGGGGAGGCGAGCGCTTCGCGCTCTAGCTCTCCCAGGATCAGGGACTATAAAGCATCTCGTCGGCATCAACGCGCAGTGTTGACGCGCAGTGTGGCGCCTCCTCCTGCGCCGAAGACGAGCCTAAGACCAGCCCGTCTGCGCCCGTCCGCGTCAGGACGAGGCTAGAGGCAGGGGGCAATGGCGGATTCAATACACACTCTTGAGTCGCGTCCTCGGCATGGTCTTACGTACACCAGTCAATCCCTAGCTGTTTTAAACAGGTACGCTGCCAGCTTGTGCTCACATAAAGGTACTGGTACTCTGGAGGGACCGTTTTCTTGCATAACCTGTCATACTCAATTTACTTGCAATGCAGTAATTACACCTCGTCAGCTACAACTCTCTAAATGTCAGCAAACTGTACTTGACAGTTCGATTGACTCAACTCTGTCTTGCAAGAACCTACTGTGCAATGTTCGCTCTTTGGCTGCCCACGCCACCCAGGTCTGGGATTTGATAACATCAGAAAAGCCCCATCTATGCTTTCTAACAGAGACGTGGCTGAAGCCCCACTCTGTTCCAGCCATTACTATGGGGATACCACAAGGCTATAAATTAGTACGGGTGGACAGACCCATCAAAACTGGTGGGGGATTGGCTATTGTTTTTAAACAAGACCTTGAGGTTGTGGTTACTGAGACCATATGTAATTCACAAATGGAGCTCCTCATCTTTACTATAAACCCCAATTCGAAAAATACAAGGAAGGGAGCATTAGCCTATCGACCCCCTGGCTCGCTTGGGAATTTCTCTCTCCAACTTGTTGAAATTCTGGCCCCACACATACAGATTGACTCTGATTTCCTCCTGGTAGGGGATTTTAATGTACACAGTGAACTTTCTTCTTGTGTGGAGGCACAGACTCTTTTGGCAGATCTAGCCACTCTAGGTCTACTCCAAGCTAACCAGGGACCCACGCACCTAGCTGGTCACACCCTGGACCTGGTGCTATATAACTCCGCCTCTATAAAGTGTTTACCTCCCTGCCAAGTGGATTGGACGGATCACTCTATAATTGAGTTTTACACTCGATCCACTTATGTGCCTAAGGGAGCACATAAAATATTGGCTGATGTTAGAAGACCCTGGAATAAACTGAAGGCTGAGAGCTTTAGGGACAACTTTATTGAACCCAACTGGCCTGAATATGGGAACAATGTTAATGCGGCACTAACAGCTCTCAATGAAGCAGTAGCTATCTCCATTAATCTTGTTGTTCCTTTTAAAACATATAAGCCCCGTCCTGCCCCAAGACAAGAAATCTGGTATACAGATGATCTAAGGCAACTAAAAATTGCGGCACGGAAATCGGAAAAATTGTGGAGAGCTACTCATAAGGCTGAGGATAAGGTCTTTTATAGGACCGCACAGAAAAATTACCATAAAGCAATTCGCTCTGCTCGTAAACATCACATAGCAGACCAAATAACAGCTGCAGGTAATAATGTGAAAGTCCTTTATCAGATCTTACAGACCTTTGTTAAACCTGCAGCCTGTGAAACTGAGGATATTGAGTCCCAGGTACTTTGCAACAGTATCTCGCAGTTTTTTGTAAGGAAGATTGAGGGTATTTATGCAAAGATTCTGGCTTCAAACTCTTCTCCTAATATCTCTAGTACTGTGGATAGTGCGGCTCCACCGTATCCCTGCACAACAGGAGTTAGTGTTCATAAACTGGTTGAATTCCCCTCTATATCTATCGAGGAAATTTATACTCTAATCAACCAGACTAAGAGCGGTTGCCCGTCAGATATTGTTCCAGCCCGGATCATGTCACTCCTAAGGGAAGATCTAGGAGTAGGAATTCAACAGGTGCTTAATTTATCTCTAGCTTCAGGTGATGTTCCCCTTAACTGGAAGCGTGCCTTGGTGAAGCCTCTACGTAAGAACAGTTCCATTCCATGGACTGACCTCACGAACCTGAGACCCATCTCTCTTCTCCCTTTCCTAGGGAAGCTGGCCGAGAAGTATGTTAATCGGCACTTATCCAACTTTATTGAGAGTGTAGGGGGACTAGATCCCTCTCAATCGGGTTTCAGGCCTAGGCACAGCACCGAGACCGCCTTGCTGTCCGTCACTGACAATCTTCGCATGCTTCAGGATAAAGGATACTCCGTTATTCTGGTGCTATTAGATTTGTCAGCGGCGTTTGACACGGTGTCACACGAGATCATGACCACCAGACTAGTTAACATCGGTCTGGGTGGCAAGGCTCTGGCTTGGCTGAGGAGTTTTTTCAGCAAGCGCACTCAGAGAGTTATACTGGGTTCCTACCAGTCAGAGGAGGTGGAGATCTCAAAGGGGGTGCCACAGGGCTCCTGCTTGAGCCCTACATTATTTAATATCTACGTGGCACCCCTAGCTAACATCGTGAGATCCCACGGGTTTATCCCTGTATCGTATGCAGACGATACACAACTCCTCTTTCCTTTTAAAATCTTGACTCCCGAAGTGCGCCACTCCTTTGCTCAAGGGATGAAAGAAGTGGCACGCTGGATGGCAGTAAATCTCCTTCAGTGCAACGTCTCCAAGACGGAGGTGATGCTTTTTGGGGAAGCAAAAAGACTATGGACTCCGGACTGGTGGCCTTGTGATCTTGGCCCAGTCCCTGAGCCAAAAATGGTAGTGAAAGATCTGGGAGTCAAACTGGATCAGGAGCTTACTTTAAAACATCACGCTACTTCTGTAGTAGGCTCCTGTTTTCACGTTATTGGTCTTCTCCGTAGGGTGTTTCCCATGCTACCTGATTCCACCAGAAGAACTCTGGTTCAGTCACTCGTATTGAGTAGACTGGACTATTGCAATGGTCTGCTGCTAGCTGCCAATGAAGGGGTCATCGCTAGACTTCAAGTCGTGCAGAACACGGCTGCCCGCCTTGTCCTTAACGTTCCGGCCAGAACCCCCTCAAAACCCCTTCTAAAAAAACTCCACTGGCTTACTATAAAACAGAGAGTGCTGTTTAAAACCTGTTGCACTATCCATAAGTGCCTGTCTGGTAATGGCCCGGAGATCTTAATAGGGAAATTTTCCCCATATATTCCCGTAAGAACTCTGAGATCTGGAGACCATGAATTACTATGTGTCCCCAGATTCTGGAAATCACGACAAGGTGGTAGAGCCCTGTCAGTGGCCGGCCCGAAACTCTGGAACGAACTCCCACTGGAAATCAGAGCTTGCAGGGATCATCTTCCTTTCAGGAAAAAACTAAAAACTTTCTTATTCAACTATTAATACTTGTAGTACTATAGTTACACATGACAGGGCTATTTGCTTTCTGACGTTGCCAATGGCGCGGAGATACTCCCTAGGGAGTCGATTCCCAGCGCGGTATAAGCTTGCAAATAAATAAATAAAATAAATAAATAAATGGTTTTGGAAGTCATACTTGCGGACCGAGGTGGGGTATGTAAAGTGATTCAATCGAGTTGCTGCGTTTTCATACCAGACAATGCTCTTACAGTATACCAGGCCATTTCTAAGTTACATAAGATCTCTGAGTCTATAAATGTGGATAAAGGAGATTGGTCGTTGATTGGATGGTTTTGGGAACTGTTATCGACCTGGGGATGGAAGATTCTGATGATCATTGGGATGGCTTTAGCGATTCTTTTCCTGTTCTGTCTTTGTGTACAGTGCGCTCCTGCTATATGTGGCCTCTGTGCTACTACGTGTGCAAGGAGACCTGTCCCAAGAGAGGTACTAAGTAATAGGATTATGCTCCAGCAACATCTTGATGATCTGATGAATATAGACCTGGACTCAGATTGACGTGAGTTTAGGTTATTGCCTATGTAAGGGCAAAAGGAGGGTCTGAGGTTCCGTTAATTCTGAACCCGTTTCATAAAGGTCATGGTTTTGTTACGAATTTGATATTAGCGAACCGTAACTAGTTAGTGTGGCAAGTATGAGTGTTTTCATCACGTTAGACCGATGGATTCACTACGTATTTAGGGATTTTGTTCTGAACCCTTGGGTTCCATTTTGTGTATGGCAGCCATTTTGTGGTTGCCCTCACATAGGCCGCACCTTAGCTCCAGTTCGTGCTGACTCCTGTTTGACCTGAGTGAACTGACCCTGTTGCCTGAAGCTGGCCTTGTTAAACCAGTTCCTGCCCTTTAGCTGATCAAGATTAAGGATCAGGGCACAGGACATTGTAAAGTTTTATTGCACACAAATATGCCTTATCATACTCTCACCTGTTTCTGCTCCTTTCTTTATGGTCTATTTATGATTGGGTTGTGGCCTTTTTTATTATGGGTTCGTTCAACCTGTCTAAAGAAGAATGTTGGGTTTGACCAATGATTGATCATGGGCTGGGCAACTGAAAAGTGGGTTTTACCGTCATGCGATACCTCTGGTGTGGATACATGTGATTGGACAGTTTGTAAATGTTAGGTATTTGTCTGGAATGTGATTTTTGGCATAAAAAGGGATGACTTGCTTTATAAAATTGAGCAGTCTCCTGAGAACTCATACCGTGATGATTTCTAGGACTACTGTTACTGGCTGCAGCCAATAAATTTGATCTTTGACGCCACCAAGAAGATTCTGTGTCTCTGTATTCTAAGACAGGTGGAACCCGAAGACTTTGGGCGTGCCCCTGGCGCCGCTGGTTATTAAATAACCCGGTCGTCAGAAGCCAGCTGGGACTATCCTCTGCAGTGCCTGTTTCGAGGGATGTTGGACATCCTTTGGGGAACTTGAGAGATATGTCCACTGTTGAGGTCGGCATGGCTGCGACAAGGTCAGCCCCAAGCCAGGCACGTTCCACTGCCCTTTTGGCATCCAGCCTCCCATGGACTGCCCGTTCTCCACAGGATCACACAGTCAGTGTGTGACACATATTTGAAATCTAATTGTCGCCTATTTGAGATCTCACTAGCACTTCTAAAAGCCTGTTATGCAGCTCTACAGCCTCTTCACTGCCTTATCTCATTCAAGTGCTACACCGCGAAGCACCTCTTGAACCATCCATGAGCCGTGACATGTCAGCGGGGAGCTGTCAATATGTTCCTCAGACTAAAACACATGCAAAGCACCGCAACAATGGGGCAGGGCTTCTCTACATACTTACGTCATCTCACCAGGTGAGGCTCCTCCGCTCTGAGAGCAGTGGAAAAGGGAAAAATGAAATGATAATAATGTTATCATTTTATTTTTCGTTGTAGCAGGGCTTTGTTAGGGCGATGCTGGGCTGGTGGCTCAGGGAGGAGGAGTGAACCACGCACAGTAAGTGCCCACAGATGCTTGGCCGGCTGTCTTGGTCAAGCCAAACAGTCATGCTCGAACATGCACAGGCTTCCTGTGTGAGTGCCGAACCACGGCGCTCAGACCAATCACAATGCTGCATTGCAGTGTTGTGATTGGCTATGGGGAGCCTGTATGCTTCTGCATGCTTCAGCAATGACGGAGGAGAGACAGAGGCGGCCGCAGCACGAGGAGGTAAGTGTTTTGCTTTTTCAAAAAAATATTGTGTTCTCCACCCACCCCCTGCTCCCCAACCCCACCCCCGTTCCATGCCAGCCGCCACCGCATCTCACTGCTACTTTTAACTGTCTTATTTTCACCCCTTTCATTTTCAGATTAACTTGCATTGAAGTGGGACATTTTTGAAGCAGGAGAATGCTAAAATAAACTGTTTACTGCCTTTTTAAGTGTGCATACTTCCTAGTTTATGCTGGCACATACTCTTCCATAGCAGCAACGGGGAGCTATGTTCTTGAATGTCAGACTGTCAGTTACACTTATTCAACATCATAAATAAAGCCACATGCATTCGTTGAAGTTATTTAATTACTTTCCTCCCTGTTACCTGGCAGATATGCTGCCTATTCATTGCTTTATGAGCGCTTTTCGCGTGCACACATAGTGCCACAGAAAGGACTCCAAATCTTACTATGCAAACATGCTCACATAACACACAGGGCCCCCTTCAAAAGTAATAACACACACATTTGAAAACAAGCACCCATGACACATCCAGAACCTCACAAACATACTGCTAAAAACATTCACATTAACAACGCCAAAAGCTCAGAGCTCGACCATTACCGAGACCTATTGGCTTTGCCAATGCTTGCTTACTGGGGCAGTCTAGGGCACAGATTTTTTGACAAACATCTAAGCGTTCACTCGCCAAAGCCACCTCCCGCTCCGCATCATGTGAATTACGTGTCCTTTCTCGAAGAGGCAGCTAAAAATTAGGCGCGTTAAATGGAAAGTTGATTGGAACAAATGGGCCCCAGCGAGCAGCAGACACTTAGCGCCGCTGCCAAGGCTGCTCCTCGTCGGTTAGAGCTGCCATCTGTTTGTTTGGCTTGTGGAGCGCATAGGTTTGGGGGGTCCTGTGAAATTGTTGGATCTGGTCTTGTTAACTGCTTTTACTGTCCATGCTCAAATCATCTTTTGCAGAAGCCGGTGATGTAACTTGCGGCTTAAAGACCTCGGGGGTGTATAAAAACACAAGACCGCCTCGAAGGCTTTGACATTTGGTGCAGGCGAGCAGTGTTAATTAAATGTCGGAGCGTAGCTGCATGAATGCCAAGTTATTCACTTGAAACGGTGGGGAATTGGTCCTTTGTTCACGGGTGTCGATATCTGATGGAAACTGCGTGGAACTGGTCACTAATCGTTGGCTTTTCACCTACAAGTGCAACGTTTACTCCTCTCCCCGTGCCTCTTCATTGACACACAAATATCTCATGATTGAAACATCAGTTAATCTGTTTTTTGCTCTTTTAACTTCCCACCGTGTTTAAGTGACAACAGACTGTCCTGGTGGCGCGACACAGGCGCCTGAGTGTTTCATAAATGCCACTAGATTCTGGTATTGATTTTTCAGGGCATTAATTCACAATTACCGGTAATTTCGTCTTTTATGAAGCGTGGAGTGTAGTGATGGACTGACATTTGTTCCTACATGACCCATTGTACCTGGAGAGTCCGGCCGTTTCCAGGAGGATCTGGATTGAAGAGGGAGCATTATATATGTGTCTACGAGACAACTATTTTCTTTCCTTCGGGCCTGTTTGCCAGGCTGAATAGCTACTGACACTCCTAAACGCTGCCTCCTGGTCCTCCACCTATTGGAGCGGGGTTTCCCCTGGTTAATTTATTTATTTGTGCATTTTTATGCAGCACTGACATTACCAAAGGTGCTAGAACGCTTCACAATAGGAACATAGATCGCGGCATGAGGAGATGGATCGCTAATAAGGTTAACAGAAAGTTCAGAGTTAAGAAATATCAGCTGTTCGAGGAAGAAGGGAGTGCAGTTCGAGGCACGGAGCAGGTTGTCAGCTGGGGGGATCTGATTGGAGCAGTGAGTTTCAGGACCGTGGTCAGAGGCTAAGCTAAGGGTGCCGGAGTCCTATATCCACTGGAGAGGTTGACTAAGATGTCAAGAGTTAAAATGTGCTACATAGACAGTCCAGCCCTTATGCAGTAATTTGGAATATTTCACATTTAGAAATGCTTGTACAATTACCTTGATTTCTGTTTTTGTGTATCTATAGATCTATCAATATGTCTCCCTATGTAGGTTGACTCTTAACTTTTCAATATCTACAAAACACAATGCCTGAAACTTTTTCTGTTTTTTACTTGAAGTCACCTCGGGAAAATGGCCATGGAGCACTTAACTTTATTTAGATATACTTTTTTGTATTAGAACTTTCAGCTGCAGGAGCTACAGTTGTGTCGAGAACAGAGCACTTTACACTGTTGGAGGCAGACATTCTGAGGAACAAGTGCAAGCAAAGTATGTGATGTTCAACGTTCCATAACAGTGAGAATGCACACAGAGATGAGGGGCATAGAAGTATATACGTTGAACATCTGTAAGAGCCTTATTTAGTGTTAGGTAGGCGGAGTAATGTCCGTCAGGGGTCATGGAGTATTTCACTTCGTCACCCTGATGGACATCCCGCCCACCATAGTTTGAGTTGTCCGCTGCCCATGTGGACAACTCTGTTTATTGACAGGAAATGCTGTCACAGCGGTTCCTTCCAATGTGTGAAAAGATGAAAAGTATGATGGATGGTGCCATCAACCTTGACAGGAGGCTGTTCAAGGTGGGAGTTTGTTTTTGAAAAATAAAAGAACTAATGACCCCTCACAGCCTATGAGATTTTCCTGGTGGTGATGGCACTGGAAACAAGGTCTTTACATTGCCCACCCTAAATAGGGTGACGGGTGTAAAGTCCTACTTCGACAGTCTCTACTGCATTGGAGAAAGTATTCCCTCGATGGAGGAAATGGGGGGCTCTTGACTCAAAATGAGGCAGACAGACTATCCACATGGTGGACAGTAAAACAGTGGTGGTACAAAATTCTAAAGAAGCATTGCAAAACCTATAGATTTGGCTCTAATACTTAAACAAACATAAACATAGGTATTCACAAAGGCTACTTGCATGTATTGAAGAACTGAAATCTTCATTCTCAGGGGTCTCCCTAATACAAAAGAACTTGGCACAGAAGCTGAAATATTAAAAGACATCTTTATTAAACTTAATAAGTGAGACTACATCGCACAGGAGCCTTTAGCACCTGAATGAGGCAGTCTAAAGAATACAGAACACAGAGGTCTTTTATATGCTTAGGATTTACAAACTCAGAATAAAAGAAAGGGGCAGTCCTAGCTTCTGCAAGCATACAAAATACCTAATATGGACATACAAGATCTGCAAAATATTAGCCAATAGAAAAACATCATGTAACCAGAATGTCCACCTTACGTCGTGTTTCTGCCCAACCCATAAGTCAATCAACTACAGCACTTATAGGTCAATCAGTAATGGCAGAACATGTCTGTATGCAGTTAGGCCAGCTAGTGTCTGAGATTGCTTTCAAAGCAAGGACAGAGGGGGGTTTTCTACACGTTACAGTCCAAAGGGCAGAAACACTTCATGAATAGAGCAGTCTGTGTAAAGGCAACACAAATTGAAGACAAATGTAAGATGGAGTCAAAATTAAAGAATCTCAGACCCCCCTTTTGCCATTACACAGGCAAATCCTAAAATTATTTTGCAAACATTATGTATTTCAGTGACTATTGACAATGCCAATAAAACAATAAGAATCAGTCTCCAAACACCAATTCTATACAATCGCACGGGAAATACCCAGAGTCCGTCGAAGCCTCTTCTGGCAGGCTTCTATTGTCCATCAAATCCTGTTTCTGTTGTTTTCTTCCGCATGGGCCTCTACATTCAGGCCTTTCATGAAAATGATGTTACTCAGTATCCGTTGGAGTGCCTTCCTGGCAAACACTCACAGCTCACTTGAAAGTCTCAATGACTCAATGCAGTGCACCAATATCTCCTGTGCTGCAGGCACTACAGATAGTGTGCTCTTCATTGATCAAGGGCACAGATCATCTAATGCAGACCCAAGTACTATTAATCGGAGAAGAGCAACAGACTGTCACTCTCAGCAACACTTTCAGGCTCCAACACTCTCTTATTCAGTGTCAGAGGATGCTTGGGCTGCTCTTTCATGGGCACCATAATGTAGTGCCTTTTGCCAATCTAAAATCCTCAGGTGCACTGCACTTCCGTTGGAGCAAAGGAAAAGGGGTTGTGTGGCCAAAACTCAGGCCAAGGGGCTCAAGGGACTGCACACTGTCAGAGGTTAACCAGCACATGACAGGTGGGTGGAAAACTGAAGCCTCAAACACAACAAGAATCCTTCTCTTTCGCTCTTTGCACTAAAATTCTGGTTCTGTGGCAAAACCAGATCCTCCTTCTTTTCTGATGTTCAACGCCTTCTGATGAAGCAAGTACAATACGTTGGAGATATCACTGATGGCACGCTGGCGATCGCTGTCTGGGTGCTGGGACTGTAGAGCCAAGGTATGTAGCCCTCATCTGTAGCTGACACTGATGAGAATTAGAACTCATCTTTATCACCGTTCTGCAGGGTATCATTCTCCCTTTGACTCTGGAAGATCCCGCAGAACCTAGTGACGTAGAAAATGTGACACAGTTTCCTTCAATTAAGTACAAAAACAGTTCATTGTTTTAACAAGGGACTGCAAGCAAGTGGCCTGCAATCTTTAAAGGAGTGGCCATACGTCATGGGACATTTCTGGTCTAGAACACACTGTCATTCTCAAAGGCAATACAAAGACAAAGGCAGTAGGCAAAACAGTGCCTCTAGCCTCTTTAATTGGGTTTCCATGTGAGGGCATATCCTCTACCATCTAAGGGTAGATAGTGACTTGGGAATTCTAGCTGAATGGATGTCCTCACACATAGTGGCATTGTCTAATGGGGCAAACACATTTTTTTTCTCAATGATTAAATATAGGTGTTCCTAAATTCCTTATCTAGAGCACCTAAAAAGAGAGATCACATCATACATATTATCAGGGACATGTAGATACCTCCCTTTAATAATTGTGCATCAGGTGGACTATACAATACAAAAGCTAATAATCAAAATGTGGAAACAAAAGACAAGAACTAGAGAGTCCTGGTATTTCCATTATTTAAAATACATCTGGTCCATCAAAAATTAAAGCAGCTGGAAAAGGAACTAAAAACCAAATTAGAATAGGCATTGAATTTGTCATATTCAAAAAAACGTAAGGTATCTCCTATTGAGGTGGAAAACTTGTCTTACTATAGTATTGAGTCAGTTAACCAGTCCATCACTACCCTAACAGTCGGACTAAAAAAACATCAGAGTAGGCCTAAAGAACATTTCTGAAAACCAGACTGGTCATACAAAAGGGAAGTATACATAATATGGGGTCTCTGGTACATTACTGCAGTCTGGAAGTGTGAACGTGAGCAATACACCAACTGGTGAAAGGGATTTAGAAAAGGGAAATGGGATTAGGTAAAAAATGAAGCCTTGTTTCCTTTATGGTACAAAGCCATACAATACTTAGGAAGCAGAACAAAACTGACTAAGGTAATATAGAAATTAGGTCACCATGTACAAGAGTCACAAATCTATAATTTATCCTTACGTCCAATCAAGGATACATCATTTTAGGGCTGCCTGTTCCTTAAAGGAAGAGGACAGTATCGTGACTAATTGCAGATGACACACTTTAATTCTGTAGATCTTTTTTTTATTTTCCTTCAAATACCATTAAAGCCAAATTTGACATACACTGGTGAAGTGTTGTCTTGTTTTGTTCACAGCACGAAAAATCATATCTGTGAAATTTAGTAGAAGTGCAAAAAAAACAACAAAAAACACACATATGCCAAGCCATCAGATATACGCGCTGTATATCAAGCACGAAAAGCATAGACAAAACAATAGCATATGTAAATAAGCGGTAACACACAACACTATTGCATGCACTTTTATGCACTGTGAACCTGCAGCTCAAAACAGAATATGCAGGCCTGCTTAATTTGTCAGGCTTAAAATCCTCACCAGGAACAATTCATAAAAGGATAAAATGCAAAAATATGTAAAACGCACGAACATTTCTGCACATAACACACAACATATCAACTGAGGTGCGCCAACACCCTTTGAGGCCCTGCTTTTCCAAGCAATAATTTCTCCATCTGTTTACACTTTCTCCTAACTCCCACCTCACTCTAAGGCTGAAAAAGACAAAAAAACCTTCCCAACTCTTTCTAACCTGCAATAACCAACCCTATTTAAAAACACATGTAATATACATTACTCCTGTTAGGGGCTACAATTTATTTCTATACTTAGATTATTAAAACAGTTACTGTGACTAATTTGCAGAACATAATAACACACATACCAGTTTTTAGAAAAAATGCTTGTTTGCAATGGTACTCATTTCATCTACCTTAAATGGATGAAGGCTCAGTTAGGCCCAGCAAAAGTTAAAACCTTCCACCCTGATATTAAACTCAAACCTCTGCACCAGGCACATTGGCTCCCTGACCTATTTAAAAGGAAACCCAAATGGGAACAACCTGCAAATTTGTATTATACCTAAATGTATGCATTTACTGAAGCCTAAAGCACTTTAAAGCTATTGTAAATGGCAAAAATGCCCAAATTTTACCCAAATTCGACTTTGATATTTGGGCACTAGAAAATAAATATCCTATAATAATGTTACATATTAATCATCCTCAGAATGTTCTTTACAAATTGCAGAGATTGGGCATTAAACATATCTCCTGCAAATCCTGGAAAAAAATAGTTTTTCACGCCTGCGTCAAGTAAAAATCTATATGCTAATGCCCTCATTATGCAGTATACCATACCTTCAATGAATGAATCAATCATGCCATTTGTATAGCGCACTACTCACCCGGGAGGGTCTCAAGGCGCTTGGGGGGAGGGGTATGCTACTGCTCGAACAGCCAGGTCTTGAGTTGTGTCCTGAAGGCGAGATGGTCCTGGGTCAGCCGAAGGTGGATGGGGAGGGAGTTCCAAGTCTTGGCAGCCAGGTAAGAAAAGGATCTTCCTCGAGGGCGAGGCTGGTGGACCGTAGCTGGCGGGTGGGCGTGTAGAAGGTCAGGCGGTCGTTGAGGTACTTGGGGCCCAGGTCGTGGAGAGACTTGTGTGCGTGGGTGAGGAGCCGGAACGTGATCCTCTTGTCGACGGGGAGGCAGTGCAGGTTCCTCAGGTGGCTGGAGATGTGGCTGCGTCGGGGCACATCCAGGATGAGTCGGGCGGAGGCGTTCTGGATGCGCTGGAGTCTTTTCTGTAGCTTGGCTGTGGTTCCGGCGTAGAGGGCGTTTCCGTAGTCCAGTCGGCTGGTGACGAGTGCCTGGGTGACAGTCTTCCTGGTCTCGGTCGGGATCCAGCGGAAGATCTTGCGAAGCATACGTAGGGTGTTGAAGCGCGATGAGGAGACGGCGTTGACTTGTCTGGTCATCGAGAGGGAGGGGTCCAGGATGAAGCCCAGGTTGCGTGCGTGGTCGGTTGGCTTGAGTGCGGTGCCCAGGGCTGGGGGCCACCAGGAGTCGTCCCAGGCGGAGGGCGAAGATCCCAGGATGAGGACTTCCGTCTTGTCCGAGTTCAGTTTCAGGTGGCTGTCCTTCATCCACTCTGCGACGTCTTTCATCCCTTCGTGTAGGCAGGTTCTGGCGGTGTCGGGGTCTCTGGTGAGGGAGAGGATCAGCTGGATGTCGTCGGCGTAAGAGATGATGTTGAGGTTGTGCTGGCGTGCGATGGCTGCGAGAGGTTTCATGTAGATGTTGAAGAGAGTGGGGCTGAGTGAAGATCCTTGCGGGACGCCGCAGATGACTTCGGTGGCCTCGGAGCGAAACGGGGTGAGGCGGACTCTTTGTGTTCTTCCGGCGAGGAACGAGATGATCCACTCCAGTGCCTTCTCTTGGATACCGATGTTGCTGAGGCGCTGGACTAGGGTGCGGTGGCAGACCGTGTCGAACGCAGCGGAGAGGTCCAGGAGGATGAGGGCCACTGTTTCCCCCTTGTCGAGCAGGGTCCGGATGTTGTCGGTGGCTGCGATGAGGGCGGTCTCGGTGCTGTGGTTGGCTCTGAAGCCGGACTGCGAGGGGTCGAGGGATCCGTTCGTCTCGAGGAAGGCGGTCAGCTGTCTGTTGACGATCTTCTCGATGACTTTAGCAGGAAAAGGGAGGAGCGAGATGGGGCGGAAGTTTTTGAGATCGGTGGGGTCCGCTGTAGGTTTCTTCAGGAGGGCGCTGATCTCGGCGTGCTTCCAGCTCTCCGGGAAGGTGGCGGTGTTGAAGGAGGCGTTGATGATGTTCCGGAGTTGGGGTGCGATGGTGGAGTCGGCCTTGTTGAAGACGTGGTGTGGGCAGGGGTCGGTCGGTGATCCGGAGTGGATGGTGTTCATCGTGCGGGCTGTGTCTTTGGTGGTCACCGTGGTCCAGGTGCGAAGGGTGGCGGTGGGGGGGCGTTGGTTCGACGGTTGGGTGCGTGGGTGGGGCGCCGAAGCTGTTGTGGATGTCGGCGATCTTGCGGTGGAAGAACGAGGCGAGGGAGTCGCAGAGGTCTTGTGACGGAGTGATGTCGTTGGTGCCGGTGCTGGGGTTGGAGAACTCCTTGACGATAGTGAAGAGCTCTTTGCTGTCGTGGGCGTTGTTGTCCAGTCGTTCCTTCAGGGATTTCTTCTTGGTGGTGCGGATGAGCTGGTGGTGCTTGCGGGTAGCGTGTTTGAGGGCGGTCTTGTTGTCGGTGGTCCGGTCGAGGAGCCAGGCTTTCTCGAGGGTGCGGCAGGTCTTCTTGGAGTCCTTGAGGTCGTCGGTGAACCAGGATGCCTTCTTGCTTCTGGGTCTGCTGGGAGGGTTCTTTAGTGGCGCGAGGTCGTCGGCGCAGGCGGTCAGCCACTGTGTGAAGTTGCGGGCTGCTTCGTTGGGGTCCGTTGTGTTGGCGGGTGGGCTCTGGCTGAGGGAGGTGGTGAGCTGGTCTGCGGTGATCTTGCTCCAATTCCTGTGAGGTACCTGTTGCGGGTGGTGGTGGGTCGTGGATCTTTTGAAGCTGAAGTGGACGCAGCTGTGGTCGGTCCAGTGGAGTCCGGTGGCGTGGCTGAAGGTGATGTACTTGCTGGAAGAGAAGACGGGATCAAGCGTGTGGCCGGCGTAGTGGGTGGGGGTGTTGACCAGTTGCTTGAGTCCGAGGTTGGCAAGGTTTTTCAGCAGGGCGGTGGTGTTGCGGTCCTTGTTGTTCTCCAGGTGGAAGTTGAGGTCCCCGAGGAGGATGTAGTCAGTGGAGGGGAGGGCGTGCGGGCTGATAAAGTCTGTGATGTCTTCGCTGAATTGTGTGCGTGGTCCCGGGGGTCTGTAGACGAGGGTGCCTCTGAGGGTCGTCTTAGGGTCGGTGTGAATCTGGAAGTGGAGATGTTCGGCTGTGGCGAAGGAGTCGTTGGCGTCGGTCGTGATGCGGATGGTGTTCCTGTGGACGATGGCGATGCCACCTCCGGTCTGGTTGATGCGGTCCCTCCTGATGATCTTGTACCCGTCCGGGATGGCGATGTCGGGTGCAGAGGAGGCGTTCATCCAGGTTTCCGTGAGGAAATCGACGTCCCGTGATGTAGCGTCGAGGAGGTTCCAGAGTTCCACAGCGTGTCTGTGGACGGAGCGGGTGTTGATCAGGATGCACTTGAGGTGGTTGCTGCTGGTGTTTGTCCTGGCGGGTGCGGGGCAGGTTCGGAGGCAGGTGAACTTGCAGGTGCAGCAGGTGAAGGGTCCGTGGGTGCGTCTCGGGGTGGCTCGGCAGCAGGCGTGGGTCCGGCCGGCATTGAGTGGCGGCGTCGTAGGTCAGTCGGGTCGTCTTGCCTCGGCGGGGAGGGCCAGGGGTCCTGGCGCTGGGTGCGGTCCAGGCGCGGACGGGCGCAGACGGGCTTACCTTTGGCGCACCTTCGGCGCTCAATCGGTGCTCCCGCTGCGCGCGTCCGCTGCGTGGTCGCTCTGGGGGCGTCATAAGTAAGGAGCCGGGAGGGAGGAGCAGCTGGGTGGCGGGAGCGGGGCGGCGAATGGAATCACAGGGGGGCGGGCCGCAGGGAGGCAGCGGCGGGAAATTCCAAGAAGCAGCGGGCAGCGGGAAATTCCCAGGAGCAGCGGGAAATTCCCAGGAGCAGCGGGCAGCGAGCGAAGGAATCTGCAGGCAGGAGGCGGCAAAGGCAGGCAGGAGCGGCAGCAGTGAGTGGGGCGACCAAGCCCTGTGGAGGGCTGAGGGGTAAATTAAATTATAATGCTAGGAGGTCACAGTATAAGTATTAAGCTTCATGAATAGTAAAAAACAAATTTTGTAGCACTTATTTTTATAACCCTATCAGTTTTGATAATCCCACATATTAAGGCTCTGTAATTCCTTGAACCTGACTTCATTTTCTTTTTTTTTTTGTGCCACTTAGGCTGACGAACAAAGTGGCCTGGCCTCCCCAGGTCATGTACACATTAACCAGATTAAACTGTAAGAAACTAACTTTCGTCACCCGAAACTGACCTGCAAAGCCAATTTCCCTGATTGATCTTTATCTGAGATTGCCAATCAATGTTCAAGACATCGTTAACTTTTTAGTTTCCCTGGACTTGCCCTATCTTGTTTTAGCATCTTTTACGGTTTCTTTCTTTTTAAATGTTTCTTCATTACATGGGTTCATTATTATTTAGCAACTGAGCCAAGAATATGCTTAGAGAAATGCTTAAAGAAAGGAAAACCCTTAATTGAAATGTCTTCCCATAATACAAAATAATGAACCTTAGTTTTGAAACCTTTTTAAAAACAACATTCTAAAATGCAAAGTTTTCACCTGTGCAACTGAGGGGAAAATCCTGGCTAAATAAAAATTCCTGTTTATTTAGCTTGTCTCTAAGTGCTTGTAACAAGCTGGCTATCTTTTTCAAACTAAAGCACATCAATGCGTGTTCTATATTATTTTGAGTTCAGCAGGAATTTACTTCAGCTGATCTGTTTGCCTGTTAATACCTAACACAATGTATCTAAGGAAAATGCTGTAAGTTTATTTTTTGCAAAACACACAATTTCGTTTTTGAGGGCTTTTTTATTCCTAGTGAATGTGAATTTTAATTTTATCTTTAAAGCATTGTACATGTGCATAATTGCTTACTCTATAAATTAAATAGCAACATATAGCTATTTTAGCATATCACATGGTTAATTTCTGGATTTTTATTTCATTTCTGATTAATATTAATTAACTAACATTTTGCATAACAGACTGAAAACATCAAGAAAAAACCACAAACACACATTGAGCTCATTTCAGACAAACAGAAAGGGGTCAAACACTCAGGACACACAATACGGCGCGCTTTTAGCCATGCATTTCGTGAATAGCGCCATCGCTATTCACTTACAGAAATTGCACTAATGGGAAAACCACATAGACATTTAAACACACCTTTAACCCACATATCAATACTCAGGACAGAAATAAAGGACAGCCCACAGACTGTACTTAAACCAAACCATTTGTAAATACTAGTTGTAAGTCATATTTACAAGAAACGCTTCTCAATTGTGTTCCAAAAGACTGCAAAAACAGCCCAACAGACTGATGTATGTCCAAGAAGCAAAAATACACTCAATTCACTAGTTTTGACTAGCAGAACACCAAAAATCGCTCTGCATATCTCCATTCATAAAACTGCGCAGAACAAAGGATCCTTGTATGTATTATGTCCATATTTTAATTCCCTGGGGATACAAAATCACCAAGGAAGAAATATGTTTGTAAATCTAAACCTATTTAGATATTCCCTTTAGGGGAAGCCGGCTAATCCAAACGTATACAAAGTTGGCCAACACAAAGCTCCAAATTTGCTAAGATCAGGCATCTTATAGCTCACTAATCTAGCTTCAAACTTCAAGGGGCTATCTCTATCGATACACTCGTAAATATACAAGACCCTCGGTTTTTGAAAATTGCAATCTTCAAATAAGAACTAAGGACAAAACAAACTAAGAACCAATCAAAACCAAAGAACCAAAGAACAAAGGATTGGGAGCGACCCACTTATACTTAACTCTTACTTTTACTAATCAAAAGGTTATCCAAATTCTAACTGTCAAGTTCTACATGACCTAACGGTCTTTTTAGAATACTCACGCCAAAAAGGTTCTCAGTCAGGAGTGACATCATGTGGAGGATCAAAATCAGGAAGATCAGAAATATACTGGGCTGCAGAGACGAAGAATCTCCAGAATCCCTGTGCACAGAGTACCTTCTTAATAGAATCCTGTCTTGTCCTCCTCAGTAGCTTTCTGTTTCCTGACAAGATCACTCCCACAGAAAGTCACCTCTCTGATGAAGCCTGCGTTGGCCGCGCCATCTGAAGAACTGAAATCTTCATTCTCAGGGGTCTCACTAATACAAAAGAACTTGGCACAGAAGCTGAAATATTAAAAGACATCTTTATTAAACTTAATGAGTGAGACTACGATGCACAGGAGCCTTTAGCACCTGGATGAGGCAGTCTAAAGAATACAGAACACAGAGGTCTTTTATATGCTTAGGATTTACAAACTCAGCATAAAAGAAAGGGGCAGTCCTAGCTTCTGCAAGCATACAAAATACCTAATATGGACATACAAGATCTGCAAAATATTAGCCAATAGAAAAACATCATGTAACCAGAATGTCCCCCTTACGTCGTGGTTCTGCCCAACCCATAAGTCAATCAACTACAGCACTTATAGGTCAATCAGTAATGGCAGAACATGTCTGTATGCAGTTAGGCCAGCTAGTGTCTGAGATTGCTTTCAAAGCAAGGACAGAGGGGGTTTTCTACGCGTTGCAGTCCAAAGGGTGAAACACTTCATGAATAGAGCAGTCTGTGTAAAGGCAACACAAATTGAAGACAAATGTAAGATGGAGTCACAATTAAAGAGCCTCAGTATTGTTTCAGTAAATGTTATTTATCAAGCTAGAGTGTGTCCTACTGGCGAAGCCCATGCTGGGAAAAGTATCACAAAATATTGTTTTCTATGTAGCATGCCTGTAGGAGAGAAAGAACAGAGTGTGATAAACAGATACTTGTGATTATTTTCAGATGTATAGTTCCTTTTACATTCTAATAGAAACGCTTCCCAGAAGGTGCAATGGTACACTGCCAGCTGATAGCATGAGGTAAGATGGTGATGCCTAGCCAATGCCAGTTCTTTGCACATATCCATCCGGGAGAGGGCTACCCCATGTCTGTTGACCTTTGTGCTAACAGATCACGGGGGGCTCCATGGCTAGAGTGAAAAGGATCTGTGATGGTGGGCAGTCCCGTAAGGTGCCTCTGCTAACTGTATAGAGTTCAGATATGTAGTTCCCCAATTTAACTCTGGTTATGGGGTCCGTGTATAGGAGCTTCATTAGACACAGGATTTTAGGGCTGAACCCAAAGAAAAAAAGACTTTCAATAGGTAATTCTAGTAAGGTACATCAAAGGCATTTACAAGATCTAAAAGCAAGTGCCAGGATTGTGACAGAATTGAGGGACAAGATCTGTCAGTTTTGTAGAGCCGTCGAATGTTATTGGAAGTGCTCTGACCTGACACAGATCCATTCTGGTCAGATTTAATTAAGAGTGGCAGGAGTCCATTTAGTTGGCTAGTCAGTTCTTTATGAAGGATCTTGTACTCCACATTGAGTATGACTCCTAGATGGACTCCACGTGATCTCGTTATATGCAGATGATGTTCTTCTTTACTTTGAGAAATAACAGCCAAGGCCATGATGAGATTGCCCAAATACTCACAGGTTTTGGGTGAGCTTCTGGATTTGGACTCAATAGAGGAAGATCCAATCTTTTTCTCTTGTGCAGGGACGGTCCCCCATTGGACAACTATCTTAGGGAATGTACCATTGCAATGAGAAGGCTTCATGATCCGTTACCTGGGTATTAATATATACCATGATGACACTACCTTACGGGAAGGGAACCTGGGGTGGTGTATCGCCTCCATCAGAGTCAAAGTGGCCTGATGGGATGAATTGCCATTGCTAAGATGGTGATGCTCACCATTCTCCTTTACTGGTTTTGTTAATCCCCTATCTGCCTGACCTAAGGCCTCTGCAAGTACCTTGACACACTCCTGGGTGATTTGATATGGGCTAACAGCCATAGCTGAGTAGCACATGCCACCTTACAACTCCTAGTTGACCAGTTCAAGTTCAAGTTTGTGCATTTATATAGCGCACTACTCACCCAGAGGGTCTCAAGGCGCTAGAGGGAGGGGTTCACTATTTGTCGAATAGCCAGGTTTTCAGTTCTTTCCTGAAGGAAATGTGGTTCTGAGTAAGGCGAAGGTGGGTGGGGAGTGAGTTCCAGGTCTTGGCAGCCAGGAAGGAGAATGATCTGCCACCCATGGTGGTTTTACGGATGCGCGGGATTGCGGCGAGGGCTTGATTGGAAGATCTTAGTTGGCGGGTGGGAATGTAGAAGGACAGTCGGGTGTTGAGGCATTCGGGTCCCTGATTATAAAGGGCCTTGTGTGCGTGGGTAAGAAGGCGGAAAGTAATTCTCTTGTTGACGGGAAGCCAGTGGAGGTTTTGTAGGTGTCCGGTGATGTGCTCTTGGCGCGGGATGTCTAATATGAGTCTCGCTGACGCGTTTTGGATACGCTGGAGCTTTTTCTGCAATTTTGTTGTAATTCCGGCGTAAAGTGTGTTGCCATAGTCAAGTCGACTCGTGACCAGTGCATGGGTGACCGTCTTTCTTGTCTCGAGGGGGATCCAGCGGAAGATCTTTTTGAGAATGCGAAGGACGTTGAAGCAAGAGGACGATACGGCGTTGACTTGTCTGGACATTGAGAGAGAGGAGTCTAGAATGAAGCCAAGGTTACGTGCATGGTCTGTGGGTGTGGGTGCTGATCCCAAAGCGGAAGGCCACCAAGAGTCGTCCCAAGCTGAGGGGGAGGATCCTAGGATGAGCACCTCCGTTTTGTCTGAGTTGAGTTTTAGGCGGCTCTGTTTCATCCATTCGGCTACTTCTTTCATACCTTCGTGAAGATTGGTTTTGGCGGTGTTGGGGTCTTTGGTGAGGGAAAGGATTAGCTGGGTGTCGTCGGCGTAGGAGATGATGTTGAGGTTGTGTTGATGTGCGATGGAGGCGAGAGGACTCATGTAGACGTTGAAGAGGGTGGGACTGAGTGAGGAACCTTGAGGTACGCCGCAGATGACTTCGGTGGGCTCTGAGTAGAAAGGGGGGAGTCGGACTCTCTGTGTTCTCCCGGCTAGGAACGAGATGATCCAGTCCAAGGCTTTTCCTTGTAGACCAGAGAAGTCTGGGAGCGCATACATTCGTAGCCTACAATTTGGCAGGCCATCTAAATTGGCTCACTGGATGGCTCTTGCAAGAGGCTCTGGATGAGACTAGAGGTGAGCAGACTTACTACAATTGGTCCTTCTCACATCCACTTCGGGTAGCATTACAGACTCTGGTCTGGCTCCTCTGGATCACCAAAAATCAATCCCCATATCCTTTCCGCACCCCTCTTCTAGGCCTCTTCATAGGCTACCAACCCATGATCAGCCGCAGCTCATTCTTTGGGAGGAGATGAGCCTTGACGCCCTGGGAGACTAATTTTAAATTAGCTCCCTCTTTCCCTTTCAAAGTCTACAAGGCCAATTTGTTTTACACCGAGTTGGCGATGCAGCGAGCGCAAGGTAAATAGTTTTATTTATTTCATTACTTACTTTACTCCTGTCCATCGTATGTCCGAGTCCACTACCCCCCCCCACCCTGCCCCTGCCCCTCCCCCGCCTCACCTCACAGCACTCCCTCGGTGAGCCGCCACTGATTCCATATCTGCTTGCCCCCACTCTTTCTCTCTGTCCTTACACACACACTCCCATCCACACTTGAATTTACACTCATGTATACCAGATATTAATTTTGTACTCAACTTGCAGCAAGTACTCCAGCTCTGCACTCCACCACAGGCCTTCAAGCTCAAGCGACTAGAGTATTTACAGAATAATCTATCTATAAAGTGAATGTTGACATCAAATAATTTAATCTACATTAATAATGGCACTTATTTTATCAGTCTTGGAAGGCTGTAAGGCTGAGTTGATCTATTGGGATTCAAATCTGTGATTGCAAGGCTAAACACAGGACCATGCTGTTGATGCATTAGTCCACTGAGTCACCAGAATATTAACCCTTGTGACACCACCTATTTTGCAGTATGCATCATGAAATACCAGACATACATCCTGATCTAGAGTTTGGCGAATGGGATACTCCTTCACAAATGTGACGGATATCCTGTTCGTCATATAACAAATGCCATAGGATATAATGCACTTGTAATACAGTGTACTGGAGATCCATCATGTTTGTGATGGATTACCCCATTTGCCAAACTCTAAATCAGGCCTTAAGCTTGACCTGGAGTACGTTTATGATCTTAAAATCTATGCTAGCTGCTCGTCATAGATAGCATTGTAACGAGCACCTTAACATGCACTTGGAGAGGGCTTTGAGTCTGCTGTTCAAAAGTGGATGACTTGACTCCCTATTCTTGCTTTTTTTCCATCCCAGAGGAGCGCTTTTTTCTAACTATTTTTGACAAGCTGATTAGCTGTATTCTTCCATTGCTGATGTTAGGAAACTCTTTTTATTTCACGTGTCCAGGCTTCTCGTTGGAACCTAGACAATGTAAGCAAGGGCACCGCTACCGCAGGCTGGCTGCTGAAAATAACTTAATTTGACAAATGGCTTTTATATACCCAGTAGACAGCAGCAGCCCATGGACGTCAATTCAGAAAAATGCCAGGGAGAGAACAGTGGCATCACATGCCCCTTGACTACAATGACATCACAGGCTGTAACACTAAACATCCTTCAACCTGTTGTTATCACTGGAATTATGTACTTCATGTGACCTTTGCCCCTGATGGCATCAAAGAAGTGACATCCTGCACAAAAACCTACAATCAATCAATCAAGCAATTTATAAAGCACGCTACATACCCGCGAGGGTCCCAAGGCGCTGGGGGTAGGGGGGCTGCAGCTAGTGGTTGAAGAGCCAGGTCTTGAGTAGTCTCCTGAAGGTAGTGATGTGGTCTCGGCGGGGGACGGCGAGGATCAGGCGTGCAGAGGCGTTCTGGACTCTTTGGAGTCTGCTGAGGAGTTTGGCTGGGGCTCCGGCGTAGAGGGCGTTGCAGAGTCAAGCCTGCTGCTGATGAGGGCATGTGTGACAGTCTTTCGTGTGTCTGTAGGGATCCATCTGTAGATCTTGCGGAGCATGCGGAGGGTGTAGAAGCAGGTTGAGGAGACTGCGTTGATCTGGTTGGTCATGGTGAGTTTCGAGTCGAGGAAGACTCCCAGGTTGCACGTGTGGATGGTCGGTGTGAGGCGGTGCCCAGGGAGGTGGGCCACCAGGAGTCGTCCCAGGCTGAGGGGCTGGGCCCGAGGATGAGGATCTCTGTCTTGTCTGTGTTGAGAATGAGCTGGCTTTCTTCCATCCAGTCGACGACCGCCTTCATACCGCGGTGGAGGTTGGCTTTGGCGGTGAGGGGTTCGTTGGTGAGGGAGAGGATCAGCTGGGTGTTGTCGGCGTAGGAGATGATGTTGAGGTTGTGGAGGTCGTGGAGTCTGGCGATGCGTGCGAGTGGGGCCATGTAGATGTTGAAGAGCGTCGGTCTGAGGGATGATCCTTGCGGGACACCACAGATCGTCTTGGTGACTTCGGAGTGGAACGGGGGGAGGCGGACTCTTTGGGTTCTGTCGGAGAGGAAGGAGGTGATCCAGTCCAGGGCCTTGTCGCGGATCCCTGCGTCGTAGAGGTGTGTGCATAGTGTGTGATGGCAGACGGTGTAGAAGGCAGCGAAGAGGTCCAGGAGGATGCAGGCCGCTGTCTCACCGTTGTCGAGCATGAGTCTGATGTCGTCTGTGGCGGCGATGAGGGCGGTCTCGGTGCTGTGGTTCTTGCGAAAGCCCAACTGGGAGGGGTCGAGGATGTTGTTGTCTTCTAGGTAGCGTGTGAGCAAGATCCATTAAAATACTGTGGTTAGCTCCCACTCGAAGGTGACATAGGAAGCATCAAAGATATTGTAGGAACACATTAATAACATAGCCAGGCCCAGATGAAAATATTTAGAAAGTGATCATATGCCCAAGCAGAACCGTACATGACCGATAAGAATCTGGCATGGACACAGGAAATCTCAAATGTCCAGGTTTAACTATCATATGCCCAGTTACATCCTCTGATGTACTGGCTTGCCCAATTACTATCTCCAAAACCAAGACAATGCATAGATTGGCCAGAAGCGCCTCAAGCGCTCAGGCACAACTGTCATATGCCCAGACTCAATCACTTGGGCTTCCATCATGCATGCATCTGCAGTATTGAGACATTCTTAGAGTTGCTATGATGCAATGCTATTTTAACCTACTATACTATTGAGAAATCAAGAGAGTTCTCAAAATGCACCTCAATCCTGACATATATGACACATTAATTGGCCAGTGCCAAGACATCAACAGAACGATCGCAGTGCACCCAATCAGGGTTTGCATTGTGCCCTGGACCCCAAATACTCACATCTGATGATTCCATACACCTCTGACATGGTAGGGCAGTAAGTATACATTTGTAGCAAAGTAATTTGCCTCTTAGTTCAACGATCACAGTGTACCTGTAATCTGATTTGTAGTGGAACCTGCAACCACAGTACCTAACCATGCAGACCAATTGAATCTTGATTTGCATCATGAACTAATATGTCAGTACAGAGAGATTGAGGGACATATCTGTCCTGAAATTTATAAACACACTTCAAAATTAATTTATAGATAGCCTGACATGCAAGAACTGACACATCCATAGGGTGCTCCCAAAGCATTTAGTTTCTATGTGTACCATGTAGCACACAGCCTTTAAGACCATTAGGACAGCTGTGAGGAATAATGCATTTGCTATATAAAGGTCTTTGTGTGTTCATATATGTGATCACTAAAAGATAAAGATGGACGAAAAGAAAAGGGGGAAAAACAAGAATGTTACATTTCGACTATCTGTTAACATTACTACCATCCCTGAACAAGTTGATTTGGGCAGTTTAGTTTAGTTTATTAAACTTTGTTCAGTTGACAAACAATGGGGGCAGTCTGAATGCATGTTTTGATCTTGGGACTTTCATTTGCAGTTCTGTGAAATATGGGTACCTATGTTTCATAAAACTGATTTCAATTAATGTATCTCTGTCAGCCATTTAACGTATGTCTCCCCCTTTAAAGCACATCTTCGCTTTAAAGCAATATCTTTAAATAACATTTCTCATTCAAAACACCATCCTCCTACAGTGCACCTGTTTCATTTAAATCACGAGCCTCCTTCAAAACAAACATTTCCCTTAAAGCATTTGTCTTTAAATCACTTTCCCTTTACAGCATTGCAGTGTCTTGTGATATTTTATGATGGAACCCTTTTGGCTACTAACGGACTCTGTAGAGCTTGATGTAGATGTCAAAGCGCAATGCCATGAAAGCTTGTTTTAGAATGTTGAGTTCGCAGTTACACGCAGTAGAATAAAGACGTGTAATGCTAAGCTCTGTGTGTGGCGTAGTCATTGGCAGGTGCACAGGCTGGCAAAACGCTACAAGCGTTACCTTCTTCAATGCATATCGTCATAAAATGTCTACGCTCTAATGCACCGCTCTCTGGTGAAGCTTCTTTCTCTGGCAAAGTTCCTCTGTATTATAAAACACTCTCCTGCTGTAAAGCTGCCGTTGAGCACCTCTGCCCTCCAAACCACATCCGTCTTGCAAACATCGTCTCTTCTTCAAAGTACCCTTCACCTCTAAAACTCCTGTCTCCCCTTGAAGCACCTCTCATATGTATGTTCCCCTCTCTCAAAAATACATCTCTCCTCTAAAGCATCCCTCCATTAAAGCCTCCATCTCCTCTAATGTATCACAACCCTGCAGTGCTTAATTTGTAAAAAAAAAAGAAGTGCAGGTGCTGAAAATTTTGCCAAGGAGGCCACAGGTCACTTCTTCCTCTGGTGAGCCCCACTTTCAACACTCTCACTGCCTTAGTCTCTATCTTCTAACCTTGATCTGTTGTTGAATGAAAGACATAGTTTGTCGATGACTTCTTGGATTTGTGATCTGCGTGATTTCATCATCACTAACGTGGTGAAACACAATAATGCCTGCCTGGACAGGCGTATGCTGGCCTGTCTATGAACATTTACAAGCCAGTCACCATGCAATGTATGTTATTCTTTTTATTTTGAATTTGTACAACTAATATGGAGACCACCACCTGCAGGGTCAGAAATTGTAGCCCCGGCCATGTGTAAGAAGTGCCGGTGCTGAGCACCTGAAAGCACCAGCTCAAATTAAGCACTGCAATCCTGTAAGGAATACCATTTCTGTAAAGTCACCCTACATTACAGCATACATCCTGCAAACCCCTTCTTTTCTGTATGCAACCCCGCTTAGTAAAGTACCTCTCTCATCTAAAACCTCTCTTTCATAACACATCTGTGTTTTTACAGCGATCTTCTGAAAACCACCCTCTCCTGTAGATCATGCCTCCACTGTAATTAACCTGTTTCCCGTAAAACCTATGTCTAGCAAAGTACATCTGTCCTGTTAAGCACCTCATAACTAAAATACCCCCCACCAGAAGAATAACTTTCTCCTGTAAAGGGTCTCTGTCAATTAAAACATATTTCCTGTAATATTTCTCTCCTGCCGAGTTCCTATTCTTTAAAGTGCTTGCTCCACTCTTCCCGGTAAAGAACCTCTTGTAATGTACCTCTCTCCCATAATGCCCTCTCTACTGTAAAGCACCTCTTCTATGATGTACCTCTCTTTCATTTAATACACTCCTCTACTGTAAAGCACATGTGGGCTCCAAAGCACTTCTTGCTTTTCTATTTGTATCACACCTGTGCTTCCCACTTGCTCAGCAGGATGCGATTGAAAAGAATAACAAAAACACCAATCCTAGTCTCTGATGTGGGTAAAATAAGCTGTAGAGCTTTAGAAGCTCAAGAAAGAAACTAGGGCAGTCTCTCTCCCTGCCTTGCACCAGGTGTGCAGCCATAATCAGGCTTTACAAAATTAAACTAGAAAGGTTCCAAGCTACACATGGGTTCCGAGGTTGCCAGCTGTGGTTTCTGCATGAGGGTGGAGGTGATTTGCCCCCCACCTGCTGCAGCCATGCTAAACATGAAAAATAACATAGCAATTAAATTATTTCATTGCCATTTTATTTTTCACGTGGAGCGTCGCAGCCGCTCATCTTGCCTGTATGCATGCACCCACCCACCACACATTTGCCTGCCCCACCAATATATGTACTTGCTAGCTGGCCCTGGAGGCTGCCACCTTCTAACATAAGGCTTTATATAGCTCAGTTCAGTCCAAGACTCTGTCAGAGAGTAGTAGTTGTGGGCACATTGGGGAGGCATTGAGCAGGCAGACTGGAGGACGACTGCTGGAGATTTTAATCTGGGTTGGTATATGCTCATTCGGCCAGGTTACATGACCCCTCATGGGCTGCACCACAAATCCACTCTCAGAGCTTTCCTAGGTTGTTACAATTTTATAACAAATTAACCTGCCCAAGTGACGAACGGAAGCAACAGATCTGGAAAGGGACCTGGGAACACTGACCTTGCTTTCTGTGCGAATGGCTTTCCAAGTTAAATAGTCAGTGGGAACTTGGATTTCAGCTCTAAAAGGTATAACTAATAAGCGTAGCATGATCAATGTTTTTTTGTACTGTATTTCTTTATTTCACTTCTAGTGATCCTGTTGCTTTTCTTCATGCAGCAGAATTCAGAAGATTTTCTATTGAATTAATTTAACAAGCACCAGTCAAGAAGTGTGCCATTTCAGACCAGAGTCCCCCATCTTTGTTGGTTTCCCACTCCTTGTGAGCAAAGGAAGACAATATGTACATGCCCTGTTGTTAAGTACCAAAGATGGTTGAAGGTAATTGCTTCATAGGACTCACAGCTGAAGATACCAGTTAATTATATTCCAGCACTGAGGGTTTGTGGGCTGCTTGCCCTGTTTTTATTCTGTATGTAGTATTCTGTCCATGATTCCTCAGAGGCCAGGACTCACAAAGACAGTGCCAAGGGTCGCTAGTGGCAAGCCTGGGGTTACAGCTGAAAACCCTGGCGATCCCTAAATGATGTCCATGCAGCAGCCATCTCCAGAATTCTATTTTTTTTATTCTTTAATATAGTCACAGCCCCTTTTTATACACATAAATCCTTTGTTTTCAAAGGTGCAGGCAAGGGGCGAACCAGATGCAACTGGTTCTGGAGCACTTTGTTTTGCTCAGCCCCTCTGCCTATTCACAGAGTGGGTCAGGGACATCAGACACACCACAGTGGGTGGAGCCAGCATTGTGGAGGGAAGGCCTATTCAGGTCCCAGGTGCACTCCTCCCTCCCATCAACATGCAGATCTCTCCATTCACCACCGGGACAGACCCATCCTGACTCTTGGAGCCAAGCACACCAGCCAGCTCCAGCCAATCACAAGCCAGACAATCAATTCCCATTTACTGCACAGACATGCCAACTTCTAGAAGTGGTACTTCCACACTAGACACATTAAATCCGCGCACATCATCGCGCAGCATTTAATCTTTTGAGTTCGCACATACCAAACTCGACCCTGCACTCCCCACACATCAGGAACTACCATGGTCACACATATTTCCCATGCATTCCTATGGGAGGGCAGGCCACTCTCACCACACATACACAGAGAGCACACGCATTTTACACTGGACCACAGGGAAAAGTGCGCAGAGGCCTAAAATCACCAACACCAGGTTACAGAAACAGGCTAGGCAAATGCAAAACGTTTTGGGGTGAACCCGCCAAAAGGGCCAAGTCCAACACAACCCCCTTCCAGCCCAAATGCAGGGCAGAACAATCACTCCCTTGATGGGCTTCCCTGCTTTGGGCGATAGAACACGGACGCGGGCCCGTACGGCAGGGACACCCTCCGGTTCTACCCCACTCTGAACCCCCATGGTTTCCTCTAAACAAGAACTCTCTGGCCCAACTTGGATACCCCACTGGTACTCTCTAGTTGTCCACGGCCAGGACCAAGCCCTAGGCCATCCAGATGTCACAGGTCCTGACCAATCCACAGAGTGGGGGGTAATAACCCCTGGCACACAATAGCCATTCTCCACTCTCCCTGTCAGTGTAGTTCAAAACTACCGCTGATCCTTCAACCTAGGGGTCCGCACCCTCAGGCTGAACAGAGGTCACGGGCAAGAATGCCCCACCCTACCTCTACTTCTGGGGTTCCGCACCCTCCCAGGGAAGCACCCTCCAGAACACAACTCTCCCACCAGTTCAGGACCTCTCTCCATCACTGGTCTACCCCCTGGGATCTACAACCACCAGATGCACCGGGGTCAGAGGAGAGGACTCCCTCCCTCTGCACCCCTTCCAGAGTTCTGCACCCTCCCACTGTAGAGCAGGGCCCCCCTCCTTTAAGATGGGCCCTCCCTGCTCTCAGGGTAGTACTACCCTAGTCAGCCAGGGACCCTAAAGATCCCGGCGAGGCCTGCACCACCCCTTCTGGGAAACACAGGTTCCCTCTCCTTTCAGATGGTTCCTTCCTATATTCACAGGGGTACCCCTAGAAGACAACCCGGCCAGGACACTGATTACAGATGCCCTGCCTTCCAGGTCAGGCTACAACCCGAACCTGGCTTTCCCTTCCTCAGGGAACGACCTCCAGCGGCCCCACAAATGGTCAAGCACTCTGAGCGGTCAAATGCCCAGCGAACCAGGACTTCACGGGGAGCACGCATGCCTTCCCTTGAGGGCGACACATAACTAATGTGTCATGCGACAGTCTGCCTGTCTCTCAGAACAGAAGTGGCATCACCATGGTCACTCAAGGATGGCTCAGCCCTTCTGGCTGGCCCCTGACCCACTGGCTTTTCCACTGGGGTTTTTGGCCCCCTCTCACCCCTCAACCAAGACTTCTGCACCCTCCACTTAGGAGCAGTACTGCCCAACACCAGGACTGCCGGAGTTCTGGTTAGAGAAACTCCCCATCCTCAAGACACAGGAAGATCCTCCTCAAATGACCTGTAAGTACAGCCTAGGCCCCCGATCTGGCGCTCCCTTAGGGAACCCTCCAGGCCCTGAGACAGGGTTTCGGACACATGGAGACACGCAGTCCCTCCCACTCCTTCTCCTCAGAGACAGGACGTGGACCCCTACAACCCTTCCCATTCTACTGGGACCTAGCTGGGCTACACATGAACCTCTTCTCCCACACTGGACCAGAAGATACACACGTCAATCCTGTTGGAATCACTCCCCAATGCCTCTGCAAGACCTCTAGCACGCTGCCAGAGATCCACCTTCTGTGTAAGCTTCCTATCAAACAAAGAACTCACACTCACTTGTCCAGTGCTTTTGCAGGACCTCGAGCACACCAGAGGTACACCTCCCGTGCAAGCTTCTTATCAAACAAAGAACTCATACTTACTCCTCCCGGGCCTCTGCAGGACTTACCGCACACCACCAAAGGTACACCTCCCGTGCAAGCTTCTTATCAAACAAAGAACTCACACCAACTCCTCCAGGGCAACACACCACTCATCCACACATGCCCCCGCCAGACTGGTGAGGCAGTTCCTCACTGCCCCTCACTCTCAACCTGTACCCCTCTTACTGAGCACAGGCACCGTACTCTGGGAACTGGGAATGGGAATTCACGCTCTGGACACACTTTAGCTGCCACCACTGGATCCTACCATACTGGGGAATCCAAACACACACACTACACTCAGGGGATAACAGCCCTCCCGAGCTAGCCATTTCTCCTCCACACCCCCTCTCTCCTATTTACCCACAACTCGGGGGACAGGAACAGGGATTGGGCACTGGACCCAGCAAGGGACTCCCTATCTACTGGCGTCTCACCACGTCATTTTCACTCTTCCGCCACTAAACATAAAACCGCAGGAACACCATTTGAAAATGACACTCTTGAGGAAAAACAAAATCAAAAACAATAATCCCCAACATGTGACTATCTAAAATGCAGAGTTTTGTAATGTAGCCAGTTGTAGCTGTGGTACTGCGCAAACCCAAGTCCTAATCCTCACCGCTGACAACCAATGTTAGAACTGGGATTTCTGGTTGGCTAAGGCTTGCGCCAAAGCCAGGCAGAAACCACCACTCTAGTCAGGGCAAGGGAGTTACACGCCAAAGATAACTCCTGCTCACCCCCTTGGTAGCTAGGCAAGAGCAGTCAGGCTTATCCCTGAGGCAGTGTGTAAAGCATTTGCGCCCGCACACAGCAACAACATCCTAGGCACACCACAAAAGGAACTCCACACAAGGTTATATAAAAATAACTTTTGTATTCTCAAAACACATCAGATAGTAATCACACAATATACATTGTGCCAACTGGCACGGGCAATATTCACAAGGGATTATTTACACAGGACAGGGCCACGTGGGCCACTGTCAGACTCAGCACTTAGCAGAAATTGGTACAAGTAACATAGATCATAAATCTACAACCAGTAACTACTGGTAATCACTGTACTCCACCTCAACCTGTAACATAAACTACCTTATGCACAGTCACCTCAGGCGCGAATTACATTCTGCGCCAACCTCACCAGCATAAACACATTATGCAATCTCTCACTAGTCTAAACACATTAGACCCTACCTCCTAAATATAACATTAGGGGCGTAAATCACAGAGTGAAACATAACCTCACCAGCATAACCACATGGAACGCAAAATAACCTCATAATCATAAACCACAGTTTAGAGGTATAAAACACAGGGTGCGTAAAACATACTAATTGCATTACATTTCCTAGCGCCACAATCACTTCAGCACATAAATCACATTAGGGCCTTGTGCCCTATACATCTACCAGCCCCCTGGCCATCTAAGAAGGGGCTCAAATGCCCTGTGTCCAGAATGTCAAGGCGCGCTGCTAAAGCAGCGCCAATCAGGGGTGCGCCATCTGCGCAAACCTAAACGTTGCAGCTGCCCACTACTTGCTGGGCAGCTGAGAAGCATAACCTGGGGCCTAAATGCTGCAGATGGCACTAAGTGCTGCACAGCTGTGGAAGGCCTGGCACCACTGTGTCACTCCTGGGGCTCTCTTATTCAAATGGTGCCTAAACGGTGCAGCTTCCCACTACTTGCTGGGCAGCTGTAAAAACAAAACTGCGACATGGGCTCTCACTGGCCCTCAGGACAAACTGCGCCAAATGCTGGAGCCCTCTGGCTCTGGAAATATATATTGTGCACATTGGAGCACTCTAGGCTCTTAAAACAAATGTGCCCCAACCATTGGAGCCATCTATGCTCTAGAAATAAAGCATGCCACTAGGAGCACTCTGGCTCCTAAACGAATTGTGCGCCCATCATGGACAAAGCACCGGTCCCCAGACACTGGTGCCTTAAATAACTGGGCCCTCAGGGAGCCTCTCAAGCTCTCGAGATAATGGGGACGATAATGGGGGAGCCACTTGGGCTCTAGAAATGCCTATCCTACAACTGGGGCAACCACGGGCCCCTCTGGTCCCGGAAACGATCTTTGCCTCGTTGGAGCGGCCCACTGAGCACACGGGGCCGCTCTGACTCCATCTCCCACCGGCACCACTAGACTCCATCTGCCCCCTCGGGGAGCGAAAACAGAAATGCCCCACGTCACCCAGCCCAGCCCTGACTCACCGGGCTGTTCTCCTCTGGCGGGGGTCCTCCGGCGGCACTTCTCACCATGCGGCAGGGGGGCAGGCACCGGCAATGTGCCTCGCACCCCCCCTCCGCAGGACGCAGGCAGCGCTTGCGGGGCTCTCTCTCCTCACGAGAGCCCCACTTTCACAATGCGCCAGCTTCGCCCGCAATCAGGATCGGCTCGGGGCTCCCTCCTCGTACCGGGAGTCCCAAGGACCATGGCCGCACTCTTGCTTCACCCGGGCACCGTCCAGCGCGGGGTGGGCACCCGCCTGGAGTATCCCTCTATTGCTCTGGTGCCGGCGGCTAGCGCGGGACTTCCCTTGCGAAAACCGGAAGTCCCGCCCACCGTCAAGCAAAACATTGCCTTACTTCCTGTTTTCCGCCGAACAGGGCCGCGGCGGTGACTTTGACAGCGGAAAATGAGGGGTGGGCACCATCGAGATTACAAATAAATGTAGAGGCAGGGTGGGCACCCGCCAAGGCTCCCATAAACGGGGTGGCACCCGTAATACAAATACCAAAACAAGCGGGGTGGGAACCCCACTGGAGCCATTTCGGGGGAGATCCCTACACCGGCGATTCCCCTCAGGGAAAGGGGCAGCTCAGCACTGCCAAGCCACAACAAAGCGCTCCCAGAGGGAAAGGCAGCACAGGGAAAACTAGGAGCATCCAAAGAAACAAAGCCAGCTTTCCCAAGATGCTGGGGCAGCCCGAAAGTCTCTCCCAGGTCCAGGAAACAATCAAGCAACAGCACAGGGTCCAAATAAAAGGTCCTGGAGGCAAGGTGGAGCAAAGTAGCTCCCAGCAAAACCCTCTAGGCATCCAGGGGCAGGGCAGGGCCCAGGGAGGCAAGCCTTCCCCTGGGCCCTAGCAGCTGCACGCCCCTGGTAGATTCGTGTATCAGAACAAGAACACTTTTCATGGGGTCACAGCCTCTTTTTATACACATAAATCCTTTGTTTCCAAAGGTGCAGGCAAGGGGCGAACCAGAAGCAACTGGTTCTGGAGCACTTTGTTTTGCTCAGCCCCTCTGCCTATTCACAGGGTGGGTCAGGGATATCAGACACACCCCAGAGGGTGGAGCCAGCATTGTGGAGGGAAGGCCCAGCCCTATTCAGGTCCCAGGTGCACTCCTCCCTCCCATCAACATGCAGATCTCTCCATTCACCACCGGGGCAGACCCATCCTGACCTCTGGTGCCAAATAAAAGGCATTCCAATTTACAAGGCCAATAGCTTAAACTCTCGCAAATGCGAAACCTATTGCAAATGCGTTCTGCTCCCGTCCCGTAAACATTTAAAAAAGCGTTAGGAGAGAGTGTGTCCTTCCTTCAACAGCAGGCAGGACAAAGCTATTTGAAAAAATAGTGATCAGAGGCTGTAATTAAAGCCTACTGAGTAACAACACATGTAACAGGGGGTGTTGACAGGGGGTGTCGCCATGGAAAGTTACAAAAATGAGACAAGACGGTACTAAGGAGGCACTACTAAGTTTATTGACTAATAAACAGCCACAGTTTACAGTGGACAATGACACAAGCCAATGAAAAATATGGGTGGACAGTGGGCGGAGCTTAAAGTCCCAGTACTGCATGCCTCCCAGAGCAGCGTATGCACTGCCCAGGCTTGACAGTATGGGTTTTGGCCCAGCAACATTAGAACTCTTGTAAATTTGCTAAATGCATTATTAGTTGCAGATTCTGCACTATAAAAATTCCAAATAACACAAGCAACTGACAAAGTTTATAACAAGACAACGTGGAAACTTGCAGCTAAGCTCCAGTCTAGGTATACCATTGTATTGGCAGTCCGGTGGCTATGCAGTAAGCATAGACTGGATTACACGCACTGTTTCACTTCAGAGTGCTTAAGCCTTTAGACTCGGTTATTTAAGGTATTCTGCTTTGATCACCCCTCTGAGAGCTGTGTCTGGGGATCACACTGATATCTCAGACCTGTGAGAGTTTGCAGGTCCATCAGATCTGCCAGCACAGGCTGTGCCAGTCCAGTTCTTATCCATCCCGGAGTGGGGAACTGAGCCCTGGCTTCTGCCTTCCCATTCCTCTTGCAGAGCCCAGGTGGTGCCATGGGTATCGAATGAACTGTTAACCAGGTGCTTAAGCGTTTAGTACCCCTCTTGAGAGCTCTAAGTGCTAAGCACTTCATTTAGTGGTATGTTTTCATGCTTTTTAAATGCACTGCGCTGTGTAGAAGAGAGCTGAGCGCGTGCCACAGGGGAGCGCCTCTCCACTTCATTCCGGCGCTCACATTATTACACTCGTCTGTATTTTGTGTGTTTGAAGAAGACCCCACGGGGAACAAATAGAAAACTGAATTATTCAGGAAGTCGGAAAAGGAAAGAAAGACGAGCTTAACTAAATGACTCCGGTGAACGGGGTGAGGAGTACAGGAGTTTGTGAGACATATTCGCCTGGATGAGCATTTCATGAGAGTTGTGCTCACGCGAGGTAGTAAAATGACTGCTTCTGGGCACTTTAAGCACTCAAGTACATGGATGTTAATGTTTAGTGACATTTAATGAACGCACAGGGCCGGGATAATGAAAGAATTGTTAACAGTGAGGGGGCTGGGCGTGCACCACGCTGTGTTCTTGGAGATACTGGTACCATAAATCAGCTGAGGTTTTTGTTCTATTGGTGGGAGTAAAGGGTGAATGTAAGCGTTTAGGACGTGCAGAATTCAGAATTCAAGATGGTTACTATGGTAGAAGCGCAGCCCACGCATCATGCACCGCGAGGCAGATATAGTTTAGTCATTAACATAAATGCTGTTTATATTTAGAAATGGTGACTCTCAATCTCATACATTATTGGTGTGATTTTCAGAAGATGTAAAATACATCTCGTAATCATATCCTTAGGAACTTCACATTATGTTTAACCAACAACTTATTTAAGTTTGCGGATTCAGTATTTTTGAAGTTCCAGATCCATTGCTTCCACTTCAGCCCTAGGGCCTGATTATGGGTTTGGCGGTGAGTGCTGCCCCCGCCCGCTCCCACTCCGCCAAACTCGACCGCCTGCCAGATTAGGAGTTTTCTCCTAGTCTGGTGGGTGGTCCCACGGTGGTGCTGTGCTAAGGCTCATATTTGAGCCTTAGTAAGGCAGCACCCTGGGAGCACCAACGCATGTACCTGCACGGCATGGACTGGGTGTGTAAGCAGCCTGGGGGGCACACCATGTGCCCCCATGAATGCACCCTCAGGCCCTGTAAGGTCCCGTTTGTTTTCTCACCACGTCACTTTTCATGGTGGTCTCACCACCATGAAAACTTGGCGGTGCTGCAGGGGCACCACCAGCATATTGCGAGCCTCTGACCACCAAATTCATAATAAGGGGTCGGACCGCCGGTGCCGCAGTTGCCTCACCGCCACTGTGGGGTTAGTGGCCCATCAGACCACCAAACTCATAATTAGGCCTTTAGACTTCCGCTCCTAGTGTTTTAAGATGACCCTTTAGGTTGCAATTAATGCTTTCTATGCGTAGCACCTTTAAGTCGTGCAGTTAGGATATTTATTTGTGGGAGCGATCTAGCACGAGTGAGGGGGTTTGCACAGAGTGGACAGTGTGTATATATATATATATATATATATATATATATATATATATATATATATATATATTGCAGTTTGGAAATGTGTTTCAGAGCGAATAACTTGTTGTTCTGTTTTGGTGCGACATCGGTGTGCATGGGCAGAGTTGTTAATGTTCGACGTGGTAGGAATGCTGCTCGTCGTTTTCTGTTGCATGCATTCTAGTTCCAGCTGTAACAGAAGAAGTCTGTGATGTCATCATAGAATGTTGGGCCGTTGCCGTGGAGACACCAGTGTGTGTGCATGTCAGTTGGCTCCAAGAAGAAGTAGAGCTAAGAAGGGCGAAGCCTAGGAGCTGTTTTTTTTCAGGTTTCCTGAAAAGACTTCAGAAATTGAACCCACAGGCTAGCTCTTATTTATAGCACTAACCGGGTCATCTCTTCAGAGAGAACCGATCCACCCAAAAGACATGGTCTGCTTGGGCAGCGCCAACCCTTGCTTCAGTGCAGCGCCAAAGGTGAGCGGTGGACACTGCACTTACAGGAGCTTGAGAGAACCCCCGGGGTCTCTCAAGAGTGACACCCACAAGAAGGTAACCCTTCAGCGCTGGCAGGACGGCTGCAGGTAGGACAGACTGACTGCAAGATTGACCCAAGGTACATGTCGGTCTGAAATCAGGGACTGCTCCACTGGAAACACGTGGAGGGGAAAGGAATGGTTTTATTGTTGTCCTCATGGATGGGATAGGGCAGCAATGTTGGGATTTAGAAACACACCAAACACTTAGTTTAGGAAGAGGTTATGTTTATCACTTGGTAAGGTGAAATGATGGTTTTAATGAAGACGAGTTTTCCATAATTGTTATGGTCTTAAGGAAATATATTGATGAGCGACAGCATGTGCTGAGCTGCATGCTGTATGTGCAGCTATAAGACTGCAGCACCGCCGCTGTGCCTGGGAGGCGGCAGAGGGCAGCTCTGTGCACCGGGAGGTCCATCCGTGGATGGTAGCGCCAGCCCACCTCTCTTGAGGCCTGTGCTTGGGTCCACCTGCCTCAGCTGCTCCCCTATTCAGCGATGAACCTGGTTTCAGAGCGGTGTGTGCAAACCGAGAGTAAACAAATATCCATAAACCCACAGCAACGCCACAGTGTTATTAATTTTTGATGGAGTAAAGGTGAAATATTTTGCGCTATCATGCTGTTTCATGCTTTGTTATACTGGCTTTGCTTCATGTAGCATACACTGCATGACGCGTTGTTGCTATTTTTGTGGTGACCGTTGCTACAGTTAAATAAATCTTGCAGTGCCCCGGCAGGGTTCTGATTGGGTAGCGAGGCAATGGGTGATAATAATGCCCCTCCATAGCATTTCATAGACACTGTACCATTCATAAACTGCAGTAAAATAATTCATTGGTTGAACTATACAACTAATGTCTAATAAAATGCAGTACTTAATATAACCAACTTGTGGGTGGAGCCAAACCTCTCTCTTGCTTCTGAAAGCTCTTCTTCTGTTGATCACATAAGGTATAGCGACAGCTGAACTGTCAGACCTGGCCAGAAAGGGGAGGCAGGATGGAGAGACTACACTGTTGCACGTAGCTATAGTCTCTCATTAGAACGCTGTTGCATCTTCTTTCACTAGCCGGTTAGCAGGAGGACTACTGTGATTAGTATCATTCAAGTTTGATTTGAGGGCTTGACAAGAATAGTGGTGGTGTAAGGGATGAGCCTAGATACATTAGAACACAATGACCACATTTGGAATAAAAATCTAATTGCCAGCTCGAGTTCTTAATTTGTATACAAATAACAGCACTTTAATAAAATCTTATATATGTTTTTATATGAACAGCAAAACATTAAGCGGCTCTATGTAAATCAGGCAAATCCATAAAGCAGCAAAATATCACACAAGAAATGCAGTTGCAATACCAGACACTTTTATTGCGAGCAATGTATATTGTTTGCACTTACTAACTGATCACAAATGTTGTGTTACTCAAAATTACTTTAACCCCTTCGCTGCGTTTGTCAGCCAACGGCCGTCGCGAGCACTACCTCAATGCTGCAAATGTCCTTTGGCCGACGCGGCCCCTTCTACTCCTCTAAAGCGCCGCACTGCGGCGAAATTGCTGCCGCGGTTAAGTGGTTAAGAACATGGAGGGTTGTGGTCCTTCTGCAAAGCAGTACTTTCTAATGTACTGTCTGTGATCACTGAAAATTAGACTAAACCCTTAGTATAAATGATACAACATATAGGGAATGAAACAAGGCTATAACATAATAAGATTAAGCATGCATTGCCACAACCAGAAGGCACCATACCTTGGTCCATACGGGTATGTGACCATGAAGATCTTCTAAGTACTGGAGAGAGCTTCAGCTTACTTCTTCAGTCCTTGGCGGCGGCAAGCCAACATCCTACTGCCAATGACTGCCAGTGCATGATCAAAGTTCAAAATATCCAGCCAGGCGTGCAGGGGCAGAGCTGTCCTCCTCACTCAGAACTTGTCGCGTCAGCCTTTCCCTGCTTCCAGAAAGTGCAATGGGGCTTTGTCCCTGTGTTACATTAGGCAGAAGCATGTATTAGGGCTTTGCTCAGGCTTGACACGTTTTGTATATTTTTTAGCTCGAACCCATGTACAAAAGAGCAGGAGGGAAAGAGAAAAAATATGTGTTGGACTCTCTCTTTGGGCAGTAGCTGCTCTCAATCTTACATTCTTCGTAAAAGGATATTATCTAAAGGTCACCTTAAAGGCAGGTGTAAGAAAGATCAGTCTTCCGTCTATCAAGATAATATTTGTGATTGTGAATATTTACAATATACATATTACACGTGTGGACAAATTCCACAAACCCTGATCCTTTTTCTTGTAATTTCACCAATGGGTGCAATATTATCAACAATCTCTGCTCTCAGAGGTCACAAGGACATCTTTATAGTAGAGTAAATTCACCTTGATATATTGCCGTGCTCTCCAAAATTGCATAATAAATGGCAACTGTCCATCAATTGAATAATTTAGTATTTTGTTTTCCACTTGAATTCTTCTTTCGTATTATTTCATTTGTCACATTTGTACAAGAAGATCAATTAGGCTCCAATATGTGTAGTCATCTTTATTTCAGCCTAGAGCAGAATGCAGTCGCCCTGTTTCATTCCTTAAACATTAGAAATTCTTCAGGGCTACATTAAATATCATATAAAAATACAACATGCATATAAAAATCATACTCAATTCTATGAGGTAAAAATCTCTAATTTGACTTACAAATTCGTACAGAAACTGCTATGGTCAAATGCATGCACATATGACTCAAAAGGTTTTTCCAGATGGTCCCATAAAAACATATACTCTATTTCTTAATCAGCTGGGTCTGGTGGCTTAGTGGACTAATGCGTCCACTGTAGAGACCTGTGTTCGACCTCGTGGTCACAGGTTCAAATTTTCACAGGTCCACTCCGGCTTTCATCCTTCTGAGGTCGATAATATGAGCACAATTGAGTTGGGTAACAATAAACATCTGTTATTCAGTGCCAAAATACCCTTGGGTGAATGTGTGTTTCACAACTACACATTATAACAAATATACACATTAGAGGACTTCAATTGTTGTTAAATTTGGGAAAATACATTTCGAAAAATGGCAAACTCATTGCAGTACTTAACTGAAGATTTTATGAACTCATGTTAATAAAATGGCATTTTATCCCTTATAGCTTCGGTACTTAATTCTAGTGCACTCAATCCCACAGGAGTTACCCAATGCAATATTGATAATATGTCATCTTGATATTTCATCATATTTCAAGACTATAAATTCAGGAGTCTTCTCGCTCCATCTGTTCACCAAGGATGCCTTTTGTTGTTTGTAGATTTGCAGAGTAGGTGTTATGTTTGATTATTGGCCCCCAAATGCTGACAAAAATGAAAATAACATGAAGAAAGAAATAGTGGTGGAGATGGGACAGTTACAGAGATAGTTGGCAGCTTTCATTCTTTCAAAGTGGGATGTAGCTCTGCCCTGATACCTCAACTTTAACACTAATGCTACCCTGTGACACTAATCTGTACTCTAACTGGTAACAGAAGATAGTTTGCATAGGGCCCGACCCACCCCTCAGTACCAGTTGATACCTGTGCACACTGCAACTGTACGTAACTGTGAAAATCAATTTTTGAATTGCTTTTAATTTGAACCCTAAGTGACAAATCTGCATGAAACTTTCCAAAAACATAATAAACCACCTAATAATCTTGGAAAGTTATTCTCATATTGGTCAATGACAGAGAAAGTTGTAGACGGCTCCAAAATGGACATCATATGGCTTGGCAAATTGCAGGAAATACCGCATGACAGTGGATAGTTCTTAGCATATACCGCTGTTGTGTCACAGACTAAAAGGGGTGGAGGTGAAATTGTCATCTCTGCTTTGCATGAGCCTGGAGTTAGTTTATGTCCTGACCTTTTATTGTCGCAGTTGTGAGGATTTTGTCTCCATTACTTACTGGCTTGAGATATTCTAATGGGGTAATGTAATTCTTATGACGAACACTCTCTTTATATTTTCCCCACATATAGGGTATGCTCAGCACTACTTATTCTCTTGCTTTTTCGCACTTGGGTGTGCTTATAGACTCACTTCTCATACCAACTTCTCATTATAACAGCACTGTATTTCCCCTTTATCCCCAGGTAATTTTAAGACTAGGCACTGGCATCTCTTTCTGCCTATTTTTGATCCCCACCAGATTGTTGGAACTGGTGGAGGAACTGTACTTCATTCTATGTTTCACTCATTCAAGGCATATCATATTATTAGGGACATGCACGGTTTTTTAAAAATTATAAGTAGACTAGACCAAGGTCTTGTGTATTGAACACACATATTTGGGCTGGGTGTCTCAGTGCTTTTTACCTTAGCACAGTAATACTTCAATTTTCAATCCATAATAAAGTTTATGTTTTAATGCTTTCTTTATGTATCACATTATTCAACCTTGAAAAAGTCATGTAAAGGACAAAACTTGTCGGCTGAGATCATCCATGAGGAACTAACAACAACACATCTAGAAAGTGTCACTAAACATCTGCACCTCTAACAAAGAGAATTAATAGCAATGTATACATCAATTGCCATTAAACAACTGTATTTATAACTAAGTGACTGATAAACTACTGAATTTGAATTGAAGATATGATGTGTAATCCTTTTGTGCTACCGATTTCAGGTAAAACGGAAATATTACTTAACCGAATGTCTCAAGTTGGTTTATGGGATTTTGTTTCTATGCTATTTAAGTGATATAAATGAAATGTCTACTGTGATGTATTCATGGACATTCAAACTGACTTGGATTATTATAACAGCAGGAATATATGCATGATGAGTGTTCTGCTATTTTGTATTTTCGGTGAATAAATGGCCTGGGAAGTTTCTATGGTTCCGTTTTACAACTCATGGCAACAGGTATGTTACAGTATTAGAGCACCATTGTTGGATTCACATCATAGTGCTCCAATTGAGAGGGATGTGCAACTAAGTTATCTCTGTTGGCCTTCTGTTTTATGGAGGAGAAATGTACCCCTTCAAGAACTTGGATTGTTGTTTGCTGTGGGTGACTGCCCACACCTCAAGGAATAATAACAAATCTTCTAAGGGTAAACCATCAAAGTCACAAAATTAATCTCTGGCGGTACCAAAGGGGGTGATCGACGGAGCGTTTGAGCAAATAAAACACTCACCCCCAGTCAACTGATCTCGGTTTAATCCATCACCATTCTTTAGCTCACTCCACCACCCCAGTTCAGACATGGCCATATGCAAATGAGTCTGACCCTGTGCCTCATGGGAACAGTCCAGCCCGAACTGCCAAGCCATGTCTTCCCTGGACCGGAAAGAAGCATCCTGGGACCGGTTTCGGGTTCATAACCCTCATCAGCCAGGCTATCTTGAATCCAGTGACAAAGTGAGCAAGGGACACACGTCTGAGCATACCCTGCCAACTTAGGGCGGAAAAAGCGATGCCAAAGGGGTTGATGGACGGAGCGTTTGAGCAAATCAAACACTCACCCCCAGTCAACTGATCTGGGTTTAATCCATCACCATTCTTTAGCTCACTCCACCACCCCAGTTCAGGCATGGCCATATGCGAATGAGTCTGACCCTGAGCCTCATGGGAACAGTCCAGCCCGAACTTCGAAGCCATGTCTTCCCATTTATTATTTATTTATTTATTTAGTGTGTTTTGTATAGCACTCAGCTACCCCAACGGGGTGTCCCAGCGCTTCTGTGTGTTAGCTGGCTCTTACTTAGATGGAATTAGCAGAAGTTAAATGTTTTCAGTGCTCTGCGAAAAGGTAGCTCTTCCTGAATCATCCGAATGGAGATCGGGAGTTTGTTCCAGAGAGAAGAAGCACATACCTGAAAGGTTTTCCCCCCAGAGCGTACTTTTTTAAATCTGGGGGAAATCAGGAGGTTTTTTGAGCTGCATCGGAGGAGTCTGGCATTGCTGTAGGGGCGGAGACAGGAGGAGAGGTAAGCTGACACCTCTCCTTTGATTGCACGTGTGCCAGTGTAAGGGCTTTAAATTCAGCCCTTTTTTGGACTGGTAACCAGTGAAGTCTTCGCCGATGAGGCGAGATGTGCTCTCGAAGGGAGATGCCACAGACCAGCCGGACTGCCGCATTCTGGACTGTCTGTAGCCGGTGACAGAGGCCAGAAGCGAGTCCGATGTACAGGCCGTTGGCGTAATCTAAGTGTGATGTTATCAACGCCTGAACAATGGTTTTCCGGGTGTTACTTGTAGGGAAATTGATGAATTTCTTGATCATCCTGATTTTAGAGAAACATGCTGCAGATACTGTCTGGACTTGATTATGAAAGGAGAGGCTAGAATCCCATCTAACCCCTAGGTTTTTCACTGAGTCCCTGGGGGAGGGAGGCTTGCTCAGGTCGAGTGGCCACCAGAGGTTTGAGTCCAAAGGGGATGACTGATGGAAAAAGAGGACCTCGGTTTTACCAGCATTAAGCCGCAGAAAGTTGTTAGCCATCCAGCGGGCGATGTTACGAAGACAGTCTTTTAGTGGATCGAAAGTAGAATGGGTGGGACTGTCATAAGAAAATAAAAGCTGGATATCATCAGCATACGAGGTCGCTTTAATTCCAGATTTAGCAATTAACTCAGCCAAGGGGGAAAAGTAGACATTGAACAGTAAGGGGCTTCCCAGGACCGGAAACAAGCATCCTGGGACCGGTTTCGGGTTCATAACCCTCATAAGCCAGGCTATCTTGAATCCAGTGGCAAAGTGAGCAAGGGACTCTCGTCTGAGCATACCCTGCCAACTTAGAGCGAAAAAAGCCATACCAAAGGGGATGATGGACAGAGCGTTTGAGCAAATCAAACACTCACCCCCAGTCAACTGATCTGGGTTTAATCCATCACCATTCTTTAGCTCACTCCACTACCCCGGTTCAGAGATGGCCATATGCAAATCAGTCTGACTCTGTGCCTCATGGGAACAGTCCAGCCTGAACTGCCAAGCCATGTCTTCCCTGGACCAGAAACAAGCATCCTGGGACCGGTTTCGGGTTCATAACCCTCATCAGCCAGGCTATCTTGAATCCAGTGGCAAAGTGAGCAAGGGACTCACGTCTGAGCATACCCTGCCAATTTAGGGCGAAAAAAGCAATACCAAAGGGGATGATGGAAGGAGTGTTTGAGCAAATCAAACACTCACCCCCAGTCAACTGATCTGGGTTTAATCCATCACCATTCTTTAGCTCACTCCACCACCCTAGTTCAGACATGCTCATTTGCAAATCAGTCTGGCCCTGTGCCTCATGGGAACAGTCCAGCCCGAACTGCCAAGCCATGTCTTCCCTGGATGGGAAACAAGCATCCTGGGACCGATTTCTGGTTCATAACTCTCATCAGCCAGGCTATCTTGAATCCAGTGGCAAAGTGAGCAAGGGACTCATGTCTGAGCATACCCTGCCAACTTAGGGCGAAAAAAGCGATACCAAAGGAGATGATGGACGGAGCGTTTGAGCAAATCACTCACCCCCAGTCAAGTGATCAGGGTTTAATCCATCACCATTCTTTAGCTCACTCCACCACCCCAGTGATTCCGGTCCAGTGACGACATGGCTTGGCAGTTCGGGCTGGACTGTTCCCAAGGGATACCAGAGATATGAGTTTTTAAAGTTTTAAGTGAAAATAGCACCAAAAAGTGCAAAGTGTCAGTGGTCACAGTAGACGGGATCTAGGCACGATTTGAGGTTGACCGAAATGGAACGTGGGTCAGGTACGCCAGGTGGATTGGTCCTGGTAAAAACCTGGAAGTTGAAAAGTTTGAAACGGTTTCTAAGTTCCACTTCATTAAGAGTCTTAGTCACTTTATTGAAAAAACTTTTACATTTCTTTTAAGTCCCAATACAGAATGAGACTTTGTTATTTTTTTAGAAGAAAAATCCTCTCCTCATGGGAAGCGGCTGAAACTGTAGATTCTGCCGTGGAACCGAAGGAGGGATATCTTAAACATGTTGGTCTCGCTGGCACTCTGGAGCGCTGGCAATTTCTTGCCGAAAAGCACCAACGCACAATGAGATTCTGTCAATTTTTTAGAGGTGCAGATTTCTCCAGGTGAGATAAAAATAAAATCCAATCCAATTCTAGGGAACTGTTAGTCAAATAATTTTCCTTACAGGTCCTGCTAAAGCTATGGAGAATAGTTTTCAAAAGTTTCTTCTGGTTCCACAACCATAGGAGAACATGCCTACGGCCCCCAGAACCTTGTGGGAAGGCATTTAGAGACTCTCAGAGTGTCAGGCACATGCAAACAGCAAAGACCAGTCCAGGTCCAGTTACCAGTTGTCAACCGAGTACCTGAGGGAACAGACCCCGTACAGCTTGTATGCCCCTGCCGCCACACAGGAGGTCAGCCAACTGACTCTTGAAGTCCACTTTTTTGTCTTGGGTATAAGAGGGAGCAGGTCCAGTCTTTCTGGGCTCCTCTCAGGACACAGACAGCAGGTCCAGTTCTCTTCTGATCTTTTGCAGTTCCAGAAGGAGCTCTGAGGAAGGTGTCTTGCGGTGCCAAAATTATGGCTGTCACTATCTAATGGGTGGGGGTAACTCCTGGGTGCTCCCTTACCATTGGGGTAAAATTTCTCAGGCCCTGGCCAACCTACGTTTTTAGTAGTTCCTGTTTGCCTTACTGCAAATAAGCCCAAAATGCTAAGTGCAGGGCCAATTCCAAAATGGCAAAAGTCTTCAGCCACACTATATTTGGGCTCTGAGCACTGGGGGGTATGTAGGAGAATGTACTATGGAACTTACTATTGTCCTCCCACGTCTAGCAGAAAACTCCAGTTTCAAGCAAGCCCTGGGACCACTTAAAAAATGAGACCGAAATCTAGGAAGACAAAGTGGGTTCCTGCAGCAATCAGACATGGGACATGGAAGATTTGTGTTCTGGTCCTGTTTGATACCGTACAAAGGTGCAAATGTTTTACTTGTGCCTCAGACAGGTCTTTCTGGCAAGACATGACACTGTTGTTTCAACAAGAGGACCAGCAGCTCCAACCCTGAAAGTTCAGCAATACTCAGAGGAGTAGTCATTCCTGCCCATTCAGGTTGACCTGTCACTCAAGGTGGACTGTTGTGTAGCTCTTGGAAGGAATTTCACACCCAATCCATGCACTGGTTGGGCAGCTGCTGGAGAGCTAATACACATCTGCCTATGGGAGCTTCGTGCAGGGTAAAAGTAACTCTCTAAAATGTATTTTTCTTTTTTATTGATTACAAATCCAACTTCACCATTGCATTGGATTTTTAATAAATATTAAAAATAGTGGTTTAATTATTTTTCTTTCTGGTCTTTAAACTGAGAGAGCAATATTAATACCAGGCCTGCCACAGTAAGAATAGCTTTTGAGGCCCTGTCACTGTAGGGGCAGGGCAACATACATTTTCTACATGTCCCAGCTATGAACACCATGCACCCTAGCCATCTAAGCTACAATGCCTACATTGGGTGACCTACTAATATTTAAAACGGAGGCCTTTGCCTATCACAAAGGTTTATGGTGACTTGTCATTCCGCAGGTTCTACACTGCAGTAGTAAGACAACAACAGTAGGTTTGGAGCCATGTTTTTGAGGCCAACGCTTTGCATGGCACCATAGGCCTAGTTAAAGACGGTGAGCACCAGCACTTCATATTTTACAAATTAAGCACTGCGTAATTATAGATCATTTGGTTAAATATATATATATATATATATATTTTTCTGGAAAATGTTAAATCAATGTTCTGTAGATCCCCTACCCCCCACCCCGAAAATAAATATGATATATTTGTGATGCACGGTCAATACATAGGCTTGCAGCTACTGTCGGTTGCAGCCGCTCTCAGGCGGATGACAAGGAGGCCTCCTCTTTCCACTCAGCCTTCTCCCGGGGTTGCGGCCGGGTGCCCTTTCATGTGGGCTGTCATATTATTTGCTCTCGCTCTCTGCCAGGCGCATTACTGTTGCCTTGAATTGAATTGTTTCGGGTCGGTGGAAAAGGAAATGAAAGCGCGCGGAGGGGCCGACCCCACTTGGTTTGTGGTCGTGCTGAAGCTTTGCAAGGCCACGTGCCATCAGCTTAGGTAAGGAAACCCAGGACCCGATGACAGGGAAACTCCTGGAGCGTTTGAACACAGCGGCAGACGCAAGGACTGCGCCTAATCCACAGAACCAGCCCCTCAGCCCTCAGTGGGTTGCTCTTTGTGACAGGATTGGTTCTCTGTGGCCGGATAAAACAAAATGATGCCTGTGATTGTGCCTTGAAGTGCTATTATGTGGCTGGCGCTGGCAAAACTCACAGTTCATTCCATCTCTGTGCTGGTGGTGCTCAGTGTGATGCAGTTAGTTGTCCCAGAAGATGAATTCTCCCGACATGTCTGCAAGATAGAGCAATCATTGTATTTTATAAACTGTAAGTCCTGTGGTTTATTCCCTTTTTTGAGTTTTGTCTGGCTGGAAATAGGCCATGTGTGCAGGTCTCCTCAAGCTCTCTGGAGGGGTTTCTCACAGGTATTTACAGCTGGTTGGGCTGGTGGCAGTGGGAGCTTCACATTCCTGTTATCATAATCCATTACTTCCAAGGTTGATTGTTAGTCCTTTCGTGTCTGTTAATCTAAAAGGTTATTATGTTTTGTGTGTGGTCCGGCACAGGTAAGCGCAGTGTGGTGGGCCGGAGGTGGGGCATCGTGGAAGGGGGGGGGGGAGTCGCCAGACGATGGAATAGGTATATTTAAATAAATAAATAACACCTATTCCGTCTTCTGTCGGCTTCCCCCGCTGCGCCCTGCCCTGCCCACCCTACCGCGCCACCGCTCTTACCTGTGACAGCCGCTGCTTGTGTGGGCCATGATTCCTAGGCTAGGCTCATCCCCAGTATGGAGAGATCTCACGGTTGCCTTTCGTCTCCTAGTTCCTCGTGTTAAGTGGATTCAACCGAAGCTAGAAGCATTGAGTCGCTGCTACTGGAACCCCTTTGCCTTTTCCTCTTTCAAGTTCTTTATTCTGGTCATGCTGGGAGAGGGGAACTGAACTGTACTTGACATGGGTAGCACCTTTTTGATGGTGGTCCCTGTTCCAACTCTACTTTCCCAGTCCCACATTTCCTGGTCCAGTGTCGGCCATGTTCGATTGGACCTTAAAAAGTGTTGGGTGAAAACAATCCCAAATCCTTGTTTCCCTAGAAATACTATGGGTGTGAAGACAAACCAACCTTACTGGCAGGTTTTCAGTCCTGGCAGCTCATCTCTAGACAACCGCAGAAAATTCTGCGAAGGAACTCTTGTAGACCTCTGATGGTTTTCCTTAATGAAATGGATTCACAGCTTACCCGGCACTATATGGATTATGTACATCTAGCGCAGGTGAACATAACTCTTTTATCCATAACAATGCTGTATTGTGACTATCAGTAGAAGGGCAGTTTTAAGAGACAAGGGAACCCTTTAGGTAATCAAGGACCTGGGGTATAGTATATAACAAGCAACAACGGTCCTTAATTTATAGTAGTTAGAGAGAAAATGCAATTATAGACAACAATCTGTACTATAAGGAAACATGTGTCCAGCCGGACACTGATTTAATCAATGTTATGGCAGCGCCATTGAGCCTGAAGGACGCCAGGATGTCCCATCTTGAACACTATGGTCTGTAATCGTTGGCTACGCCACCCCTGCCTGAGTTTCCCGCAATAGAAGGGAACCGCTTAAACTAATTTGTTTCCATCGAGCGTCTGCTCGTCTCCTGTACCCTATTACACCTGGATGACATACCCCCTCCGGGTTGCTTCAAACACCTACCGCTCCCTAACATGGTTGCTGCCTGATGCCTTGATCGCTACCTCAGGCGCTACACATCCGGTGTACACAGAATCCCAGTACCACTTCCCTTGATGCCATGACCCTTCACCTACAATCCTACTTCTAGAACCGGGCCCCAAAAGGCTTTGCATGATCAGGCAATCTATTTTAGTCCTGATGATGATCCTTTATCAAACGTAGGATCGAAACGCCGTCGACAGTCTATGTAGTGACACATGAATTGCCATTGAATAACCTAAATGTGGATACTACATGAGACCAGCTAGTTTAATTTTCTAACTTGTTACTAGCGCCTCCTTGTTCTTAAATTGCCTCCAATCCCCACCCTTTGTTTTGTTATATGTTATGTCTACTGGATACAGGACTGTATCCCACTGTGTAACTGTTCGCCTCAATTTTTGTTAAACATAACATTGATTAAATCAGTGTCCGGCTGGACACATGTTTCCTTATAGTACAGATTGCTGTCTATGATTGCATTTTCTCTCTAACTACTAAAAATTAAGGCCCGTTGTTGCTTGTCATATCAGTAGAAGGGCGGCTCACTCTCTCAGCAATAAGGCTGCGGCTAAATTGATCTAACTCTTCAGAAACTTCAAAAGGATGCATATTAATGTAAGGGAGAAAACAGAACATTTAACCCAAGAAGATTTCTACTTAGTTATGTAAAACAACATGTTCGTATTTGGTAAGGGAGGCAAAGACATCTTTGCTGAAGTCAAAGTGCACATTAAGGGCCTGAAGAAATATGACACACATCACATCTACCTTTACGGAACTCCACTGGATCTGCCTGTTGCCTGACACCATCTTCAAAACAAACTGCATCATCTACAAAACAATGACGACTGGCACCCCTGCCTACCTGGCCGACAAACTCGCCATCTCAGGTGGCGCTTAGCACCCTTGCAGCCAGGGGATCATCAATCTGGAGACAAACATGTGCTACAAAGGGAAAGAAATATGCCATCAGGTCTTCTCCCACTGTGCATCTGGAATCTGGATTCATTATCCTCTTACGTGTCAACCCTCCTTCAATGTAGGAGAGAACTTAAGACTCACCTCTTTAAAGAGTGACACTTAAGGATTCAGTGACTCTATCACGTTCACTCTGTCGTTACCTTTGATGCTGTACAGCGCACTGCCTACTTTCATCTAGGATTTTACTATTTAAATACTTCATACATACATTCAAAGTGCAGAGCAATACACAAATCTCTCTCCATTATCTCAGATGAATAACATTCTTTTTTTAAATTACATTTTAACAGGCAAAGCAAGAAACATATGGGTTGCAGTTTGAGCTGGACCTAAGCTTTTTCACAAAATGTCCAGACCTCTCCTATGTATAAATGTGAGATCTTAAAGTCTAAATAAGTCAAAGCAGAAATAATGATGCTGATGGGTGGCACATACCATGTCAGAAACCTTTTACAAAGGAACAGGGGCCTGCAATCTCAACAATCTATAAAAATACAACGTGATTACCAATACTTATCTTTACTTACAATTAATAATAAATGATTTGTTGAATTATATTGAGTGCCTTTGTTTATAACTTCTACACATCAAAAAGAGCATGGAATAAACTGCATATAAAGACAAGAAGAAATAGTGCGTTTCATGTTCAAGGCATCTAACATGTCAGATAGATTATCACTTTATTCAAACCCTTTTATTTTGGGCTTGTACAATGAACTCTGCTAAGGTGCATTTATCGACCCAGCCTTATATTGGGATTATAATGGATACACGTGACAGCAGTTAGAGCTCGTCATCCAATATTAATTTCGTGTCACATAGCTAAAATGGGGGTGAATCTGTTGAATACCGTGCAATACTCATACCCATCACAAAATTGTTTTAGTAGCCAACAATTTCTTCTTACATTTTTATCTGCATGAAACATTACTGATGTACTTTCTGGGTGGTAAATAAAACCTAAATTTACAGCCAGAGTATTGGAGTAGTGGTGGAGCAGGGATCTCTTATTTTACTCTAACAAAGATGCGTATGCATTATTTACACATGGGCCTGTGTAATCTTAACTAGACAAAAGTAAATAATTTGTTTTATTCTCATTGCTGACATTTAAGAAAAGCTCGGCTCTGGGGTTCTTCTTCTTGTCGCAGGCTTCCTCATGTTACAGTTCAGGATATGGCTGTCCTACCTCAGTAATCAATTATGTATGCATTATTGTCTGCTATCCTCGTCCCCTCGTCTCCTGACACCATGGCAGCTCGGAAATGCCAACAGACATGGCTTGGATTACTCTCTTTTATTACTGTGTACAATTACCAGGAAACCTAAGCTGAAAAATGCTGTATGGTGTGATTGGAAGGGCTGCCGCAGGAACTGACAGAGAACAGATTATGCATAGTCTGCACTCAAATCAAAAGGGCAGAAGCATCACCTCATCCTGCAAGGCCTGACAGGCTCTCAGACCAAGATGGAACCAGCTATGGACTGCTAATCATCCCACAAAGCCAGCTACAAATAGAACCAGCAAGGCACCAGAGACTCAGTGGAGGCACCCCAAAGAGGTCACCTACCTGGATCCCAATAATCGAGACTACACTACATCAGGTTTATTTAATGCTTTCACACACAGTGACACCACACTTCTCAACATGTCCCTTAGGTGGCTGCACATTTGTGCATCCACAGAACCCGAGCCACAGGTTACCTAAAGAGCTTTACAAACTATTCAATGCCTCCTTCCTTAGGAAGGAATTCTACAATCATATGCATCCCCTCCAGCTAGACTTGTGCCAAATGTTATCAAATCTCCGAAGCACTCAACAGTGTTTAGGGCTGCCAGAGACTCCTCAGAAATGGTTCACTGAGGTGACATAACTTGGGAAAGCACTCCAACATACGATACAAACAAACGAGTCTAGATTGTGGTAAGCGTAGAGTGAGTTCTGGATTCATGGGAAGGCATACACACGTCTAACCCACGGTCTGTCTTGTGAAAGGGCAGACACAAGGGCAGAATGAGAAGTCACCAGTGAAACTGAAATGCCTTTATGTTGCTGATTCTCCATCAGTCTTCACTGCTTCTTACACTGAAACATGAGATGTTTCTCAAGATGAAGTGTACTGAGTTTCACGCAGAACAGTGGTAATCACTAGGCCTGCCACCCCATGATGCCAACATGTGCATGTTTTGGAATTCCCCCACTCAAATCCCCCACTCACTGCCTTTAGTATAATTGGCTCACAGTTTCTGTGTTGTCTGAGGCGTATATTAGGAATGCTGGACAGGCACCTCTTTTTTAAAGAGAATACCTTCCGTAGCCTGACGTGAAGGAGCTCTTGACCCATTCTGGTTCGACAATGAGTATTATTTGTTTTTTAACCTAAAAGAAAACCAATCATGGGTTTTGTAGTGAAGTATTTTCATTTCACTGCACAGCAAAACAGATTAAAGTACCACTCACTCCTCATCAGTGTGTGAAAAATAAACCTTTTACGGCTTATTTGGAGAAAAAAAGCAAAGCAGCAGTTTTGAAAGAAACCTTCGAAGAATGAAGCTGGTATTGCTTTGTGGTATTTATATAACAATAATCATAATAATAACAGTTTATGCAGCGCTTCTAATCGCATTTCTAAAAGCTGTAATTGACAAATGTTCCCATTATCCAATTTATGAACAGAGTTGCCCTGCGGAGGCTTTATATAGAGCTAGGAATATGCTGCAGTAAGGTAGCCCTGATAGGCAAGTTACCTAAAATCGATGCTGAGAAGATAAGTGTCGCAAATGGTTCGGGGGCCACCAGAGACGGGCGCTACGCTGCTCCAAAGGTGTGAGCTGAAGTCGTTTGTCTCTTCCATCTTGTGACCTGACCTACTATTGAACTGATAACTGATTAACAAGAGTACTAGTTTAGCACTAGACTATTAAGGGCGGGTAAGCAGAGCAGAGGCCCAGAAATCAGCAGAACGTAAACAAACTATAATAAACCAATGGCCATTTGTCTAGTGCTTTGTCAAATAGAAAACGTACTTTATGCTACTTCACAATGAAATACTACACATATATTTCATAAACAGATTTAGCCACCTGCACAGTTCATGGGGATTTCTGAAGTCTGTTGCTAAAGTTTGTGGCACAGCATTAATAGTGTGAGGGCTCCCTTGCTTCCATGTAAGCAGGCCCCACTTCCACGGTCATTTCTTACTAATGTTAAGTACTATGGGTTTTGTAGTCCACTAACAGTAGTCCCCCTGGATCGGGTCCCCCCACCCACCATAGGTAAACACCCCATTGAATATGCTATCCGGCTGCCTAGCCACTTAGGGAGTCTCGATCTGTATTAAATGGGTGCAGTTTGTCTGTAAATCTCTTCCTTGTTTGGCAGATGCCACCCCTCAGCCGTTGCAGCGATAGACCAGCAGCTGGCTCAGGCACTCAGGTGAGCATTGCACAGGCCAACATGGAGTCTTATCCAGCCTCTAGTGGCAGGAATTGGGGGGGGGGGGGGAGAGTGTGGCCCCAGTATTGTTGGTGGTATGTGCGCGCTTCAGAGCCTTAACTTGGGAAGCTTCTGCGAGCGGCTTCCAGAAAAGTCATGCAGGTCCAACAATGCCTGTCACCCAAAAAGTATAGAAGAGCCCAACCTAAATTCAGATTTCAAGTGTCAGGATGAGACAGGAAGTCCCATGGGAGGCTAAGGTTGGGTCTGGTGCCTGCACACCAAGATCTCTGTGTCACTGTAGTTCTCCACTCATATACTAGGAGGCTGTTAATCAGACTGTGCCTTTTCACTTAAATGACTTTGTTGCAGTTTCATAGCTGTGCAGAAGGATGGAAGTTATTTCTCGGTGGGCCTCTCACATCAAGGTTTCTCTGCACAGGGCGCCACACCCTGATGCAGGCCACTGGCTGACAGGACAATTAGGTCAGTAGCTCTCCAGTGGGACAGACTAGCGGCCTGCTCACCACAGCTCCAGGCAGTTCACTCTATCCCTTAAGATGCTCACGCTGCTTCACTCGTGTTGTCGTGGGTCAGATGTACGAAGCCATTTGTCGCTCGCATCCACTCTGATTCAAAGTTTGAGACTGGAAAACAGCTTTTAGCGAATGTACACAACCCATTTAGTGACTATTAAAATGCGTTTTGAAATCGTTAAGAAATTGCTATTTGGAATGGTCGTATTGTAGACGTCCCTTCCAAATGGCAATCCCTATGCACACGTAACGAAACAGTTCTCGTAAATCATTAGGACTATACCAACTCTCAAGTTCAGGTGGCAAACATTCACAAAATAATTTCCCTTTGTGACATTTAACAAGAAGTTTGTATGGGAGTAGGCGGTGGTCCACAGGACCATTGCAGACTTTCAAACTTAAACAAGCATTGGCATAGCCAACATGTCTCGCCCTTGGGACCTTATAAGTGTTTAGCCAGAGTTATTGACTTTGCCAATGTCTTTAAGCATTGTTGTAGAGTATTGTGGCTGCTTTTCAGCATGTTGAAAAGGTATGATGAAAAAGTGTTCTAATCATTTTTGTTATCTTGTATATAACCAGGAAGACATTATGTGCAACTAACTGACCCTATTAAAAAAAAGTACCATTAAAAATGTCTCTAGTTATTTGGTCCTTGCAATGAGGTCAACTTCTTCTTGCCTCTTCTAATTGTAAATCTTACTGGGAGAAACCACAGAGCTATCCAGAAAAATGTAAAAGGACAGGATGGCACAACCTTCCAAAGCCAGGCAGAAGACTTCGTTTCAATAAGTGCCCCTTCAAAATCTATTACTTTCTGTAAAAAGTGTGCAGAAAGTGCACCCTATGGAACATATTTTCAAACCTTTCTTCAGGAAAGCACCCTGGACCTACCTAAAAACTGCTGGGTTCTAATATGATGCAGGCATTTACGCCCACCAGTATCAAAGTTCACTAACCACCACTATTGGCAAACTGCTGCTATGAAACCTGATAAGACAGCGAGGTTTCATAATTGTTAATGGCAGATGGGGGCAGGGATGGGTTCCTAAATAAGACACTGCTAAGTGACACTGAATTATTTCTCTTTCAAGCTGCAGATGTCACCACCGATCCTCCGTGTTCAGAGGGGAGTGGCTGCCCTAAACTCTTCACTAGACAATAAATCTCCCACAGTCTGTAAATATCTATGTAACTGCTGCAGATATGCACACATTACGTACTTTAAGCAGGGCCACTGGAGTTTTGGGATTTTGGGGCTGCTGTGTTCTGTGCTTAATTATGGATTTATCACACTCACGTCATAATCTATCATTTGCTCCCTAATTTGGAGATGTCATGTAAAAATACTTTGTTTCTACATCAAACGGTTCATAAGTTAAATGACTGCTGCCATACAATGGCTGACTCGTTGAACAGGTTAACTAATCAAGTCTTATGTTTCAAATGCTTAACTGGAACTAATGAATTGACGTTTTCGCCCAGACAGTATTAAGAAGACAAATGCTGAGATTTACATACACACCTTTGGGCAGTTGTTCAACATGAAACGTAGTAGAAGGGCAGTATGAGAATTAGCGCCAAATGACCAATACTTCTCAATTTTTACAGAGCCACCCTCAATACAATGTTCAAAGTTGTGAAAAACAAGTAACTAATGTCTCTGATGTACATTTACAAAATGGTGCACTTTGTCATGCCAAGTCAGTCAGGAGTGTTATTCGGTTCAATCTTCGCTCGCTTCAAAGCCAATTGCTGCATAGTTCCTAGGGCCAAACCATGTGACTTCCCAAAAAGTGAAAGTAATATGTTGGGGCAACTGGCAAGCATACTAACAACAAGTCACGTTTTTTTGTTTAATTTGCTAAGACAAGCACCTGAGACCACCTGCGACAATCCAATCTGCTTAATACAATTTTTACAAATCGAACTGCATTTATTTGCCAAACAAAAACAATAACCAGACTCATGTGCAGCCCCTCTGTTTTAGACGTACTGGTGGCTGACACAGCAGTTCAATGGAATGACTGCCCCTTCATTTTATTAGACACAAAGGGGTTAACCTACACTTAACATGGCTGAGCTTATACTTGAAAGTGAAAGCGCAGTCCAGTCTTTTAGAGGAGGCTCCGTGTAAAATAATGATGCAGTAATGGAGTGTGATTAAAAACTAAACTGCACCAAAGTGTAATAAAAACCCAGGTGAGGAAGGTGAGGTAATTTACTTTGTATAAAAAATTAGCGGACTGATTTCAGAGTCCCCTTGGGTCTAACTCACTTCTCATACTAGTGCCCATGGGTTAACACCGGCAGTGCCTGAAAGTGAAAGCATGGACCAGCCGTTTAGAAGAGGCTCGGTGTAACAAGTTAAGCGCATTGTTGTGGGACAACCCTAAATTTTAAAAAATGTCACAAGATAAGCATGTTCTTATAATGGGATGAAAACAAGCAGTAAAAAGCCAAAAAAACTGATATAACAGGGAATTGTCATGTGAAAAAACTGAGAAACTTAAAGCCACAAAACAAGGTATGGCCATTGTGCTCGAGGCAGTGCGCTGTTCTCATGGCTCATTAAGGAGCTGCGAAAAGTTATCAAAAAAAGAATGCTCACAAAGTATCTTTAATAAGATGAAGAGCAAGAGCACATGTAACAGGGCAGTCCATTTGGGAGGTTACAAAAGCCTGAAAGGAGGGACTAGTAAGCATATTCACCACACAGAAGCAAGAATTTACGAAGGGCAGTAAGAGGATCCAATCAAAAGGATGGGCTGTGCTCGAAGCCCATATTGTAGATACAGCATGTCTAAAAAAAACAGCACACATGTGCTGCCTAGGCGAGACCTAAAAATAAGTACACTTTTCTTTTTTAACACAGACCTAATTTATTTTAGGTAGAAAGGCTGCATTTAAAAAAAAGGTTCACTTTATTAGAGTTCAGAGTTCAAAGCTTTATTTCGATATACACAAAGATATCATAAAAGCACATACAAAGATTAAAAGAAAAACCACAGTTCATAAATCTTACATTTTACAGGGATAATTACAATAAAAACATTCATGTTACAATAAGTAAATTAAGAGGCATATTAAACATTAGCAGCTTTGTGGAATTAAAAAATTAGATTAAAAACTAAGTCATCTCATTGATTTTGCTCTAATTACCCATACATACCCAGCTCAGAAATTTGGTAACCCCACAGACTAAGCATGTGCTAGTGTCAGTCTTAAGTATTCTCAAAGCTACGGAATGATTCCTGGTTCCGGGCAATAGACATGCAGGTTTTAGCCATTTCTGTCTCGGTTTCGCATAGGCTGGGCATGCAAAAAAAACATGAGCGATGCTTTCAGTGACGCCCTCACAAGTTGGGCAGTCAGGTGGGGTTTGGTACGGAGCTTCCACTTACAGGTGTAATCGTGTAAGGGTAGGTTTCCCAGCCTGAACTGGATAAACAGCGATCTATCCCTTAGTTTTTTGATGAGATCCAAGTAAGGCTCCAAGCGAGGCTTGGGTTTATGCTGTTTAAACTCTTCGGTCAGCCTTCCTTGGTTTGGGTCCCTTAGATCTTGCTCGTCCACCCAATTCCGGTAGACTCACTTAAGTTCAGGCTTGGATAAGGGAACTCCAAGCTCCCAATTGGTTGGCAAACCGGTGTCGTTCAAAAGCTTCTTAATGTTACGGATCCAGCTGACTTTATGGGAGTCATTAAGATTCCTAACCTCTATCAAACCATCAAGGTACTTAGAGAGCTCAGGGGTCCGCCATAGCCTAGCCCAATATAAAAGAGGTCGTAGCCTGGCTAGGTCCCGGATAGAGCGGCGACCCAGATCGCTCAGTAATGGTTTGATGGGTGTGCCCATTGGAAGGGATACCAGCTCTCTAAGGAACTTATTCTCAGAAGTTCACTTTATTGAAATACAGCCCCACTCAATGGTGACTGCTTGACTCAGCAGGCCCCCATCCATGTGATGACATCCAATCGTAGTGAGTCGCAATTTTCTACCTACTTTATTAATATTCATAGGTCTGAAGGATTCAGACACACTACAGCTCCGATTTTTAGGATCCAACATAATAAAATGTAGGTTATTTCCTAAAAATCTTTACTGGTCGCAGTTTGCAACCAGTATTTTGTGACTAAATATTCATACATCTGTCGCTTAATCTTTTCCTGTCCAGCTCCTTTTTACTCCAGACAACTAGGTTGTGGTTCATTCTTTTATGCAATTCCTTGTTGTAAGGATACCTCCATTATTACCTTTTCCTCAGCGATTTCTTCTTCCTTCTTCCTTCAAGCCTCCTTCCAAGCAGTTATTGTAGCAAAACTGTTGAAAAACTTCACATCTGCTCCTGACCAGAGAAGACATGAGTCCAAAGGCACCTGTACTGCAACTCAGAAATCCTCCCCAGGACACTACTCTGAGCCTTCTGGACCATGGGCAATAAGACATCTCTGGAACACTAACCTACTGATTCTGCCTTATATTATTTATTCTTGGCTATCAGAGTAAAATATAGATTTCGGAGCTCTGCTCTTGGGTTCCTCAGATTTCAGGTGTGGCATCCTTTCCCAGGAAATGCTCTGTCTTAAAACATTTGGGGGTCTACCAAGGAAGAATGAAGGAGCATGGTGAGCCTGGATTTGGAAATAAAGAACAACGTTATAAAAGAAGAGAGGCTCTTTCCTCATGGCCACTACGCATTTCTGCCTGCATCAAGCTTTTAGGAAAAAGTGGGAGCAGGAAGAGGTTTGTGGGCTATTTTTCATATCAAAACACCATTTTATCCCGACCTTACATTCAGTAGAGCCTGGTCCACTTCAAACAGGTATCTCCAATTCAAATCCCCGTCTGTCTTCCAACTGTTGCCCACTTTCACACAGGAGTTCAAAATGGATCCTTGTCTCAATACTGCCCAGAACCCATACATATTCCATGTTAATCTTACCCCACATACATGGAGTACGCACACACTCGCAATAAATGTCCCACATGAAGGTAAATAAGGACTTGGTTGAAAAGTCAGACCAATTTAAACAGTAGAGGATTCACCCTCAGATGAAGGGAATGGTAGTTCCAGGAGTTGGGATATAAAAGGCTTGGTTTCTTTTTCTTTCCTTGCCTCGGGGAATATCAAGTGTCAACAGATTTGAGCTACTGTGATTTAGGAGCATCTACAGAGTGTTTCTCATCCCATCATTCCACCTGGAATCTGAAATAATATGTATCTGAACATCAGTCCTGAATCTTTCTCTTCTTGCAATTCAGGTAGTAACTAAATACACCTCTCATCCAGGATCAGCTTCTCCATCATCAATAAGGTGCCTCCAAGCTTGTATCGCCCATCGAGATCCAACACACAAGAGATTCTACCACCCCTTTCCCATTCCTGCTTGAAGTACATTATTTGAATGTCCCCCAGCACTTCTTCATGTGCAACAATCCCAAACCCTCAATTACGCTTCTGTTGTATACAAACCTATCACAAAAGTAACTGATGACATGTTTGGTGTGAGTGGACTTATAAATGTTGCAGGGTGATCTGAACTTGAAATGTGCTGGGAGGGGCAACTAGCAAAGGTCGTCCAGAGTGTTGAACATGTGATTATAGCACTGCCTTGAAGCATGTAGCACCATGAAGGTCGGCCTTCTGATAGGTTACCAAAGACTGAGGGAGTCCTGTGAGGAGGAGGAAGCCACCCCTCCATTTTTGAGAGCACGCATGCTTGCACTGTGGAGCAGATGGTGTATTTGGATGGGAAGAGTTTGCCCCAGTGTAGAAAATTTAGATGAGAGTAGGTCGAATACGATTTCATCTTCACCTGCTCGCAGAATAAGATCTAAGGGCTAATTGGGAGGCCCAAGGACTTGATCCTGGTGGAAAACACAGAGAGAACATCTTTTACATTCATGTTGCTGACAAGGGCAGAGCCTTGAACTGAAAGACCTAATTTTAAGGAGTATCTTGCTGCCTTTCACTCTCTGATGAGTTACAATATGGTCTCAGAACTGACAGGCTCAAGATACTCACAGCAACAGTGCTGATACTTCGGAACAGCAGAATGAGTTAGCAGTCTTACGCTCTACCTAATGGAAGCATGACACTACTTCAGTGGAATGGAAAGTACAATGGGCCTTGTATATGGGTCATACTCAGACAGACACATTTCTATTTTTCCTCGATCTCCAAAAATTGTTGCACTGCTCCTCAATTTCAAAACTATCCTATAGGTTACACAGATCCAGCCGACTGACCTTACAAAATACAAGGTTCATGCAGATATTGGCTTAAGACCGCAAAGCTGTAAGTAACTCTGGTAACGTAGATAAGTGGTTCTTAACCTGTGGTCTGTGAATCTCTGGGGGTCCGCAACACTCACACAGTGGGCCTGCCTTCTGCTTAGAACATTAAATAATGTTAGCATATTGATAAGGTGTATATGAATAAAGAAGCAAAATGTAAAACTGAAAATTTGGAAACAATCTTTAAATATGAAGGAATTTGAAATTGGAGGCTAAAATGTAGGCTGGTAGCCTCAGATTGATTCATGGGAAAAGTCAAACAGAAAATATATAATATGGACGATGGGTCAATTGAATTTATAAATGCTCCAACCTTCCTATTAAAATGTTCTTTCTTAATATTTGCATTTAATAAAATAATTCAGCCTTTGTAGAATATTTGTTTACATATTTCTGTGTATTGTTTTGTGGTACAAATCATGAAATTGCAAAAATGATTCAATGGGGTTCCCCAGATTCCAATAATGATTCAGTGGGGATTCCAAGATTCCAGTAATGATTAAGGGTAGGTCCAAAGAATTCATGAATTGATCATTTTTGTTGAAAGGGGCAGCTACAGACTCAGTGAGAGCATAAGTCTACAGAGGGGCCATACATTTTTGGTTGGAAAGGGAATCACATAAAACAGTTATGTTTTGCATGGCAGTCAGAAAATGGTTTATATAGAGAAAGGATATGCTTAAAGCACAGAGTACTCTACATGCATGTTATATTTTAGGGCAAAAGCATACATTGAACAAATCATATGGTGTATTTTTACTTTTATATTTTCTCTATATTTGTATTTTATATGTATGTTGATGTCTGGTGATTGATGGGCTTCATTTATATTTCAGACTGTGGAAAATGACCAAAATTAGGAATATATAAGCGGCATTTATGTTCACCCCAGCCACTGTTGAAAGTAAAGTGAAAATCGTGAAACAGTGGCCACGCCATCTTGTCCCTTTTAGGCCCCATCATGCACGTAAGTGGCAGTCATTTTGTGTGTCGAGGCCTCTCTGCCCACTGCCAATAGCCTGCGCGTCTCTCCCCCTCACTCCCCGGCCTCGCAAGCTCTCCCCCGCGCCCCGACAGCCCCCGGTCTCTCCTGCTTGGGCCATAAACGCACCTCTAACGCGACCCTGTCTCCGAGCCACATCCCGTGCTGAACCCCCTCGCTCTTTCATCTCGTCAAAGAACAGGCCCTTTTGATAACCTCTTCCTCCCTGCCCGATTGTCCGGCCTGATCCCAGGCCATCACCTAGCCCAACAGATGCAGTTTATTGCCCCCTACAGTAGGACCCACCCCATCAAAGGAGCAGGGATTAATCAATGCTTTCGCACCCCGAAGATCCGACTGATCACACACATCCCCGTTCCCAGCGGAATGTCCAGCTGCGCGATAACCACCACATGCTGAGATCGGGGTGGGAACTCTACTGTAGATATGTGTGGGAACGGGCCTGGACCGGGGATTCCGAGGATGTCTTTTCTGTCCTTCAAAGAAACATTACAGATGCAGTGTATGTAATAAAGCCATAAACCTGTGTATAAGAGGCCAGGCCTCAGAGATGCGGTTAGAGCACCTCGAGAAGATACCCTGTTGTCTGATTTGACGTGTTCTGCTCCGTCGGAATAAACTCCTGTTTCCTGCCTTCTGTCTCCAGCGCCTGCCTCTTTGTTTGGTAATCTCGAATGGTATGAGAGGCGGCTAACGCCGGGCAAATACTGAAGGGTTCTTGGTCGAATTCGGCCCTACCTTTTTACAATTGGCGTCCCAAACGTGGGGCCCATCAGCGACACGTGGATCCAGTGGGAGAGGTCCCAACGACAGAGTGAACGACTGCAACGATCGGGAAGTGCACCTGCCCGATAGACCCTCGTCTGGCAGCCGATCATCCGAACTTCACTGGTTCCGAGCAGACCTCTCTCGAGTGATCTACGGTCCTGACTGGGAACCATCAGGAGTGCCACAGCAATTACGGAGAATAGAGGACGATCAGGTGCTGGAAGCGGAAGACGAGAAACTGTCCATGCGGTCCGGGTAAGGTCGTGTAACACGACAAATTGCGAATTGATTGTTTGATTGTTTGAAAATACTAGTATTACTCATTTGATTGTTTCTGAGAGATTCTCTATTTGCAAACAAGCACAGAGTCGCAATACTCTGGTTAGTCTTTGCAGATAGTGAAGGGTAGGTAACGCAGGCCTTTGCCCCCATTGTAATCCGTCGTGCCTGCTTCCCTCTGCATTTGATTGATTGTTATCCAAGCATTTACTGTTTTGGAATTGGTTCTCTTTGGATGATTCTCTATTTGCAAACAAGCACAGAGTCGCAATACTCTGTTTAGTCTTTGCAGATAGTGAAGGATAGGTAACGCAGGCTTTTGCCCCCGTTGTAATCCGTCGTGCCTATTTTTATCCCTCATTTAATTGATTGTTTATCCGAACATTGATCGTTTGGAATTGGTTCTCTTTGGATCATTCTCTATTTGCAAACAAGCACAGAGTCGCAATACTCTGTTTAGTCTTTGCAGATCGTGAAGGATAGGTAACGCAGGCTTTTGCCCCCATTGTAATCCGTCGTGCCTATTTTTATCCCTCATTTGATTGATTGTTTATCCGAACATTGATCGTTCGGAATTGGTTCTCTTTGGGTTATTCTCTATTCACAAATAAGCACAGAGTCGCAATACTCTGTTTAGTCTTTGCGGATAGTGAAGGATAGGTAGTGCAGACTTTTGTCCCCATTGTAACCCGTCATGCCTATCTTCTCCCCATTGTTCAGTAGTTGGTTCAGCCCGGACCGTTATTAGAGGTAGATCATCCAGCTCCACCGGAGGACACCCCTAATAAAAAGGACATATATATAAAAATTCGGATTAGCCGTTGTATCGTGCTAGCAAACTATAACATAAAAATCGTTAGGGAAAACAAAAGGAATCGAACAAAATCAGTAGGCCACTGATGGGATCTTTTTGACCCCGCTAAAATAAAAACATTAGGAACAACCCCTCATGAGAAATATGAAACTAGTGAGAAGAACCGAGCTCGACGCCATGATGGCCGCAAGACAGCTCGGCTCCGTCGCCCAGCCCGCCCAAATAACGACAAAACCCTATGCAAATATTATAAATATATACAACACTCCAGCAAAGTAACATGTTAAAACGTTTTATTATATAACTATTTACATGGCAGCCGGCTGCAACAACAATCCCAATGCATTCGCCGTCTGCTTAACGCTGTTCCTGTCCCTCCTTCCTTAAAGTAGCAATGTTGGGCTACTTTGGGCTACTTTTTAGTTGGTTTTGGGCTATAGAAAGTCTACAAAAGCCATCAGCCAGCGAGGTAGCGTCGGTGGCGGCCTGGGGTGGAGGACCGTTGTGCGAATAGGCTGGAGGCAACCCAACGCGCCGAGGCCCGTCCCCGGATCATCCAGAGGTGATGTCCAGCAAGTTGTGTGCGGGGGATGCCTTGATGATGGCTCCCCCCTTTGTTGCCTGGTCCAGCCATCTTGTATACCGGCGCCCGGAGATGGCGTGGGGTGCCCGCGGAGAGGCGGCGCGGACGGCCCTCTCTCCCCCGCGCCCCCCCCAGGTGGAGGTTCCTCTCCTGCACCAAGACTGCCATTAGCGTTCCACTCAACGAGCCCCCGCGGTTGACTGGCCGGGGGACCCGCTCCAGTGGCTGTGGTGAAGGGCAGCTGCGGGAGGGGGGGGGGGCTCTCAAGATGGCGGCCGACACCCCGGATTTGGGCCTGGTCCACTAGGATGGCTCTGGGCTACCATGGAACTCGGATGCTTGCCTGCTCGGGCATGAGCCCCACTCTTGAAGACGTCCTCTCAGTTTTAAAGATTCTACGAGAGTCGTTGGCCCTCGACTCCCGCGGGCTTCCGGTGGGGGCAACCGCCACTGTTGCTCGACTATCCCCCATGGATATGCCGCTGCCCCGGGCGACCGCCGCCTTATCCACATCTGGTGCCGAAGGAAAGACTGATTCAACGCATCTGTGGAGGGATACGCCTGCTGTCCCGCTCTCCGGAGTGGCCACAACGTCGTCACAAGATGGTGATGCTCTCATGCTGACACCAGCTTTTGTCCGAATTACTAAGAGACACTGTAAGACTGCCAACTCGATCAGTTCCGGTGGGACCTCAGCGTGACCCGGTAGGGAAGATTTTGCCTTCCTCGCCTTTAAGTCGCGGTTCATGCCGCCTGTCCCTTCTGCTGGCGTTAACGGAATTTTTTGAACTGCCGAAAGGGATTCTGGTCCGGCCGCTAGTTATTGGAGGCATTCGAACTATACTCTAGACCCGCCTGGCCTCGACCAAAATGGCGCCAGTGTGGGCGGGACTTGCAACTCCTTATGACGATTCTAGTTACTTAGCCTTGATGTTATGGGGGATGAATGCGGTCTTTGTGCACATGGCGGGTGGGGAAGTGTACTGACTGAGCATGCGGACAACCCTATTGATGTCGGGTTTATTTACTATTGATTATTGTATTATTAAAAGCTCCGAAGTAATGTTACTTATGATACTCGCCCATGGTATGCGTATGAACGATTTTATTGTAACTGATCCTGTTATACTCTCAATTATAAAATCAACCTTCACTGATCCTGCAACCGTTTGTCACGTTTAGTTTTTTCCAATTAAATGGCTCGCTCGTTACGTACTCCTATACTACAGTAATCTCTCCTTACCTCATGCGCTTCCCGTCTGCCCCGTGGCCGGCCTGTATGGTTGGAGGCCCGTATTTGAATGTTGACATTTTTTACAATCAAGGTTTTTAAAAGAAAAATATATGGAACTAACATCGTAACAGTCATTTAGATTGATAGGGGTGTTTTTTAAAATACCATGCTCTGCGAACAGGAATGACCCTATACCACCGTAAACCTTTTCTTTTCCTCGAATGAAAACATGAATCCGTCACCCCCCCACCTTATACTGAATACCCCTGGCCTTTGACCCTCTCTTACACGCGGTCTGTACTACCGCCCTCGGGCGATCTATGTAATGAACAGACTACCATTGGTTATCTTTACCGCCCTACCAGTTCCTCTGGGCTTCAATGCCGAGACATAAGGGACTGCATCCCAAAGAGATAAGTCAAGTACGTGGTAGGTAAAAACATTTTCGGTGTTTATGAGCGCTGATGTGCTTTGAACGCTGCCCCCCCTTCTTTTTCTTTTTGCAGGTTACATCGGAATTTCAGCTGAAGTATGGAGAAGACCTAAAACCGCATTGTGTTCCATGCGAGGAAAATAGGCTAGCTCTGTGAGACGGTACATTATATGTAGGAGCCATCTCTGGGAGCATGAAAAATTGTATGGTATGAATGTGCGCATGGGCCCTGATTTGTACGGTATGAATGCGTATGTGTGGCGCACATCTGGGTCAATAAAAGAATGCTTTTTGTATGATTGAGGCGTTGATCGAACGGTTAATGGGATAGAAAAATTAAGCCCGAACATGGTACCTGCATGTGAAAGACGAATAAAAATATAGCACTTTCCTTACTTAGGAACGACTCTCTCTGGAGCTAGCGAATGGGAGAGTGGCCTACACCAGAAACTCAAAAGCTTATTTCAGTACGACGAACCCAACCCCAACCGATATCCCAAATGTACACCCAAAATAATGCACACCAGTGAGTCAAATTTATGTGCTGACTAAATAAGAAAAGTTAAGAGTACCCCGGGTTGGGGTTCATCCAGAATCCCCTTCAGCCCAGATATTAGGGATATTGTTATTTTTTAGATTTACCCCTTCTTCTTCCACCCTCATAGAAAAGTCAGAATTGTACCATTGCACGTCCGACTGATACCCCTCCTTTACCTCAGTTTGGATCATCATTTGCTAGATATTGGAAGACCCCACCGTGAGTATAAGCGCGACTGGACTAGTGTCCGACCAATTAAAAAAAAGCAGTAAGTATTTTTGAAGCGAGGTTACCAACAAAAATTGTCTACTATTAGGAAGGAAGGAGAACAAAGAGCTCGACCCCCAGAATGAATTAAAGGGAATACCGAGAATATGCAACATGCATGACAAAGTCCTTTTGCCCAAAATAGCTCTGTGTTCTGTCTTAGGTTTCCGTACTTGATGTATGTACTGTCGCGCCCTATCTGGTATTTGTGTGTACGTAAACTATGAATTTATGTTTTCCCTCAGCTTGTGTTTTTACGTGAAACCGACCCGTACTGTTCTATATGTGTGTGCACTGAATAACCTATTATTATACATGTTTCTCTCTCTCTCTCTCTCTTTATGTTGTACGTGTACTAATAGCCTATTTGGTGCACACGACGCTCTCTCCCTCTGAGGGCTCCCTTGCTCCCTTTTGAATAAATGACGACACTGTACCTCGCCGGCACAGGTACATTGGCTTTAGACACAACAGTGTTTGAACAAATTGACAGAAACAAAACGATCGTATTTTGCCATATTACTCCTCTCCTTTCTGTAAAATGATGGAACTTAATTGGCTGAGAAAGAAAGGACAGGTAAGACGACTAATGTCCCCTAATCTGACCCTTAAAAGGGAACTATATGTCAGTGGCTTTTGTTTTAGTGCTTTAGTAACACCACCCTCATCATTTGGATTACCACCGCCCATTGCACAAAAGTAGAATGCCCGAAACGTCCCCGTTTTTCCAGAATGGTCCCAGTTCTGTAACCAGCCGTCCCAGAAAATCTTAAAGACTGTAGCTGATGACCTTGTTTTTAAAGATAAATCGTTCAAAAACTGATAAAAGTTAGCCGTTGCTGTCAGAAAAGAAAAAAAATGCTTAACATATGTCCTTCCCTGGAAAAGGTAGCTGTAAGCCCATGATAATAAGCACTTCACACTTTTTATGAATTAGCAGACTTTGAAGAAAAGTATAGCTCAACAGGATTTGTTTTAGAAAAACACAAGTCTCTACTGGAGGAGCTGGTTTGAATTCGATGAACCATGTAATTGTTGGATATCAGACTTCTTGCCACGCTCGCGAATATAACAGGAATAAACACCAGACAGACATGATGTTTGAAAATAGAAAGATACTTGCAGACCTGCACAACAGCAATGATGCATGAGTTAACAGCATACACCGATGTAAGGATTACTAAGCATCCACCCTATCGTGACCAATAAACGTTTCCCCAACTACATGGGGTTGGGAGAGAAATTAAAATGTGTAAACATCTTCCCCTGCCAGCTCTCTAAAAACTTGTTTTTTTTGTACTCATTTAAAGATAACGTGCGGTCGTCGGAGGAGAAGGGCCGGACGTGACGCGCAGCCTGGCTGCAGATCGGGGAATATCTATGACATCGACCAAGTTGGAGCCACAGAGCAAAGAGTTGCGGGACAAGGCACCATTCTCAACGTGGAAAGTGAAGGAAAGAAGGGCTGTCCAGAAGCCCCTACATGTTGATGAGCTCGTGCCTAAAGTCCCAGCCCATTGTGCCCGATTGATGGGCCCACTTGCTTGAAATTTCTGCCCTCCTTGGTCCGTTTCAGACCTGATCCCACTCCACCCTCTTTTCCCTCGGCCTCCCAAAGCACGCCCCCATCACCCCTTTTTCCATATGGAGTTTTTTTTACTTGACTTAAAGAAGAAACACACCACAAAAAGATAGAATAGGGCTTGTCCCGAAAGAAGAACAGAATACGGGTACCCCGACTAAAGTACTTATGGTAGATTAGTTAGGTAACAGGATAAACAGGACTGTGGTCCGAGAGCAAAGAGTGGCCACACCCTGCAACGCGAAATCTGAATCCGAGCTGGACGCATAGCTCCACCGCCGGTGCTCAACAGTGCCAACGAAAGAAGAAAAACAACGAGAGCCTACCAGTGATGGCTCGCTGTAATAAGACACTGGAAAGACGAACCCTTTTTTTGAACATTGCCACCCCTTGACTGTCCCTTATATTAAGTTGAATTCCTCTCCCAACCGCTTTGTATTGATTACCACCCAATTGAGCTTTCAAAAACTTACATCGGTCACTTCCAACTGTACATGGATAGCTAAGAAGGCGTTAACTCTGTATCTTGATGATTGTAGAACACCAGTTATGCACATGAACATGCTGTCTAGTTTTGACCCCCATGGAGTCCAGACCTCAAGTGATAATAGCCCTTATCATGCCAGAACATTTTTGTATGACATCATGTTTGTATTCGAACGAATCTCCTACATCGTTCAATGTAATGTCCCCGCCTCCAAGGTCTAACGTATGACGCAGCTAATGTAATTTTGTATGCACTGTCTCCCCGCCCACCACATTGACTACATATGGTTATGTACGATTCTCTCTGCATTGATAGCAGAATTATTTCCATCTGCCTGTAATGCCTATGGGCTACCAAAGCGAATTGTATAACTAATGTCAGCTTGTACATCCTCACCTATGACGTGAACAGGAATGAACTAACTTATGATAAAAACTGGGAACTGTGGAAAATGACCAAAATTAGGTATATATAAGCGGCGTTCATTTATGTTCACCCCAGCCACTGTTGAAAGTAAAGTGAAAATCGTGAAACAGTGGCCACGCCATCTTGTCCCTTTTAGGCCCCATCATGCACGTAAGTGGCAGTCATTTTGTGTGTCGAGGCCTCTCTGCCCACTGCCAATAGCCTGCGCGTCTCTCCCCCTCACTCCCCGGCCTCGCAAGCTCTCGCCCGCGCCCCGACAGCCCCCGGTCTCTCCTGCTTGGGCCATAAACGCACCTCTAACGCGACCCTGTCTCCGAGCCACATCCCGTGCTGAACCCCCTCGCTCTTTCATCTCATTCAAAGAACAGGCCCTTTTGATAACCTCTTCCTCCCTGCCCGATTGTCCGGCCTGATCCCAGGCCATCACCTAGCCCAACAGATGCAATTTATTGCCCCCTACAGTAGGACCCACCCCATCAAAGGAGCGGGGATTAATCAATGCTTTCGCACCCCGAAGATCCGACTGATCACACACATCCCCGTTCCCAGCGGAATGTCCAGCTGCGCGATAACCACCACATGCTGAGATCGGGGTGGGAACTCTACTGTAGATATGTGTGGGAACGGGCCTGGACCGGGGATTCCGAGGATGTCTTTTCTGTCCTTCAAAGAAACATTACGGATGCAGTGTATGTAATAAAGCCATAAACCTGTGTATAAGAGGCCAGGCCTCAGAGATGCGGTTAGAGCACCTCGACAAGATACCCTGTTGTCTGATTTGACGTGTTCTGCTCCGTCGGAATAAACTCCTGTTTCCTGCCTTCTGTCTCCAGCGCCTGCCTCTTTGTTTGGTAATCTTGAATGGTATGAGAGGCGGCTAACGCCGGGCAAATACTGAAGGGTTCTTGGTCGAATTCGGCCCTACCTTTTTACAAGACCCCTGACGACGGGCTTCAGAGCCCGAAATGCATTGGGTATACATATGTACATATGTACAATGTCCAAGGATTCAATGTGAATTCTAATTGACTATAGAATAAGGCTTGGATAGGCATTTCTGCAGCATCTAAAGAGTGGAATTACATTTTTTTTAAAAGTATTGAAGTAATCTTGGATTGAAATGGATAAAATGATGCAAAACAATTTCGGTTTCTGGATGTTGAATTATTGAAATTTGACACTTGATCAGCTGCAGTGTCTAGAGTCTGGTAGGGTGACGACTCACCAGCTTGATATGTTAATTCTACATTGTGGGACAAAACGTTGCTGTTGAGCAGTTGACAAAAAGTAGATCGATAAGCAAAGAAAAAGTAAAAACAGAGTGCATTCCATCACCATTTGAGAACAACATACCATTTACCCATTACAATAGTTGTAACCTGTGCAGGGACTGTCACAAAGGATGACAGTCTGGTACTATCACAGTAGAGTATTACCATGTTATAATCGTAGCCTGTGCAGGCCCTGTTCCAAACGGTGACATTCTGATAGGGTACAGCAGGGAATTACCATTTTATAGTTGTAACCTTTGACTCCATGGCTGTGTGACAAAGGGACTGCCCCAAAGGACTACAGTCTGATGCCTCTTTAGAAATCCATCACAAATGTAAGGCCAACATTGTCTATACTACAAAATCAATATTTCAATAAAACAGTAGAACCTGTACACAAGGATACCACTGTACCAACTAAATAGATAGAATGCCACCTTCTAAGGCAAAATCTAATTTTTTGGGGAAAGGATACTGTTGTATGTCCTAAGGATGAATTTGATTTCCTTGTAAAATGGGAGGCGAGCCTTACGTTTAGGACTTATGTGAGATTTACGTTTTTTTCTGTCCTAAGAACCTGGGCTGCACCTCACTTTAAGTTCTCATCGGGGAAACTAGACAATGTAGCATCAATTGAAATGTCCTCCTCTGATACTAGTGGAAGTCTGGCGTTTTGGGTACACTGTGAATTTTCCTACAATACTGAGGCCGCTTAAGGGCCATCGGGAATTGGTTGCAACCGGTTACATTTCAGGTACACATGATGTGACATTCCTTGCAAGGGCCAACTGTTATCCAGATGCCAGAAACACCGTTAAATCTCCCCCAAAATATTTCTAGCTACTGTACTATCTTCCTGATCATCATGCTTTAGCAGAGGAATTACTGTAACATTTGTGACTGCCATATCGTGTTGGGGTGATGGTGGTAGCACAGTGCACCCCTTGTACGGGTGCCATTGAAACATGTCATAGTGCTTTGCAGGAAATCCATCTTAGACCCTGCCATAACCCTCCTCTTTGGGAACCCCCTCATATGCTTGTGATGGGAGCAGAATTTTTGAGCTGCACCTCGCTTAGTTTCCATAGTGACATGTTATGCCTTCCTATGTTTGACTTAAGCTCTGGTGGACAATGGCTCTTTGCCCTAGTGTACTAGATAAGATAAAAGAACGTACTTGCTTATTTGTAAATGTGGGTGAAGAGCAGTATTTTGGAGGCAGGGAAAGAGGCATATATCTGTCTGCACTGTTGCGTGTTTACAGATGCCCACCGCACCCAAATTACATACAAATGTGCCAAAGATACTACTGTTTACCGAGAGCACCACCTGTCACTATTTTAAGCTGCTGTGGTTGGAAAGTGATACAGTCTCATCTACACTTCGAATTTGTAGTTGATATCATAAAATAGTTGCAGTTTGAAAACCAATGACAATAAAATGAATTGCAGTGCCAACAGTGCTTTCGAACCAATCTTTAAAATATTAATAAGAATAAAATAAACAACGAATCATTGGAAAGAGAACACATTCACTTTCCAATTAGACAATCCATTATTGTTAAATCTGTAAAACAACAAAAAGATACTTGAAAAATATGTAGAAAGAAAATACACCTAAATTGAAATGCAGTAGGAAAAACAAGAAGTTGGAGAGTAGCAGGACAGTAGGATTAAAAATACTCCAAAATGTGGTGCGAGAATGGGATGTCTCTTCTGATTCGATGCAATTGAAAATAACTATGATCGGCAAACAGAAAGAAAAACACAAAGCTTTTCAAATGTTGCCTCCATTTTGTAGTCAATAAATCCATTTGCATTATGCTTTGAACTTCCACCAACAAGCAGATTTACCCTTTCTGTTTCTAATAACTTGTTTTCTTCTTGGGTGCAGCGTCTGGGCAGTGAGCATATGTAGAAAAAGCACTGGACTGTAGACAAATAAAACATGACATTGGTGACGCACTTAATCCTGCTAAGCTGTGAGAAGATCATTTTTCTAAGCGGTTTATGACTGATGAGCCTACAGTGCAGAAATCGCATCTTTCGGGAAGCCCCAGCCTTGGAATTGAATCAGTCCAACTGAAATGTGATCACCAGAGTCCAAGCTCTCAGATTCAAGGGCTCTGGGCCCAGATGGCCTGAATTCTGCTATTTATAGGATTATGCCAGAATGGCGGCTGTGATCTGGGCTTCTCTTTATTAAACAGTGTGTGATACTTTAGATTGGTACACGGTAGGACGATATTAGATAGCCTGTTTTAGGAAATAAAACAAGGATTTCCCTAGTTCCTGCAGACTTGAATGTGCTCTGAACATCTGCTATGAAGATATTATTTTACAATACATGGATATACAGGAGTGAGAGCACGGTATTCTCATGAGATTTAGTTGGACGCTCCACTCAGATCTTTGGGTCAGTTTTCAACCTGAAGCACTTTTGTGACCAATATTTTCACCATGAAGATTTTTGATCAGGCTGGCATACAGATAGCTGAAAACAAACTTTTTAAGGGGTCTTTTGTCCGTCCCTCAATCAACTCCGTCGTATGCCATACATCAGGAGCTAGGGCTAGGTTATGTTACCGATATTTTGAGAACAGCTCCGTTGCTTTGCTGGCTCAAAACTTGGTTGAATCTCAAATTAACCTTGAACCACCTAATTTTACGAGACTGTACTGCGCTGGATAAGTCTGTAAAAATCAAATGGTTGGCGTACGTTAAAAGTATGTTTTCTAAATTAGGACGACCAGAGCTCTATGAGGAACCTGATAAGATTCGGAAGGAGGACGTATTGTGAGTAAACCTGAATTTTAAGAACCTCTTGTCTGTGGGTCGAGAAGAACAGGAGTTATGCAAACCCTTAGTTAGGGCCCATTATTTGTTAAAAACATCTATTAACATTGAACCTTATCTGTTAATTGTTAACAAGTCATACCACCGATGGCTCCTAACTAGGTTGCGTTTTAATTTGATTCATTTTTTTTTTTTACAAATTTTATTGAATTTTTCCATCCAAAGGGGTGAGCCCCCTACAAGCCATATTTATACATAGCAATGAACATAAGTATACTGGTTGCTGCCCCGGATATCCTTCGAGAAACTATAAAACACCCAACCCAACAGCCCCCGCCACCCACCTCCTCCCATCCCCGCACCACCCAACCCGCTTGAAAGACTAAACAGGCATAAATACATATGATCACATCTCCGCGCCGACTAATCCACGAGTAGGAGTGGAGAGTCATGTGATGGTGAGTCTGTCTATGAGATCTTGATTCGTAGACATGGGAAAAATAGCAAGATCAATACCCCGATACTTGGCCCATGCTGTCCAAGTTTTCCCATGCTTCTGCAGGCAACCCCTGGCCTGAAACACCGCCACCTCGGCAGACATGCATTTGTCTAATGCGGTTTTCTAGGCCGCCACCCCAGGGGGAGACGAAGACGTCCAGAGCTGGGCTATGTCGCGCTTAGCTAGTGTGAGCCCTATCAAAAGAAGGTGTCTCTTGTAGTTTAATTTGATTCATTTAACATTGGGAGAGTTTCAAGGAAGGGTTTAATCCTGAAGATGCTGAACCTTGCCAATGTGATAATTTTTCGCCTCAGGACACGTTACATTTTATATTGTTTTGTGACTTTTTTCCTCATATGCGCATGAGATTTTTGTTACCCATCTTGAGAGGAAGGGGTTTCACCCAGGTTAGACCAGCACTAGTTTTTCTTCAATCTTTGTGTAATCCTGGTGATATTTTTAATATTGCATCCTTTCCGGTAGCAGCAGTGAGGATTAAGAATAACAGAACTTGGAGGACATTACCATTTTACGTTGCTGCTTGTGGTTCTCTGCTAGTCTCAGGTTAAGGGGTCGGAATGGATGATAGGGTTTTATAATGATTTGAAATATTGCCTATGTATTTTGACTGTTATGCCTAAAGATTTGTAATATTGTTGTCTGTGTTCCGTTTTTGTACTTTTATGATTTTATGTAATCGAATAAAGTGGATTGACTGACTGACTGACATATAGCTTCACCAAACATTTTTGAAGGACTGGACACAGTGAAGAGCTCTATAATTTGCTTCTCCTTCCTGAGAAAAGGGTAAATCTTTCCATTAGACACGGTGCTACCCTGCACAGTAATGTACACATGGAAGGTGTCAAGTGTCTCGTTTAGAGGAGCCCTGTTAGGAGGAGAAAGCCACAAATGGCAGGAAAAAAACCTTCTTGACAATAATGGTAATTCCTTATTGTAGTTGGTGGTGGATGTAGAAAGTGAAAAGGAAGGCACCACAACCACACTGAAATCAGGGGCGAGAAAGAGCAGAATGCAAGTCTTCTAGAAGAAATAACCCCAAAGAAATCCTGCTGCAGGAAAGTACAAGCAAAATCAAGGACAAAAATGTATTGAGTGGCTGATGAGTGTGATTATAAGTCAGGGAAAACAATGCATTTGAAATGCATCCTTCTCAACCCCAAGTGTCCTTATTTATGTTCTAGGCTGGAAATTATATTATAGGAAAAAGGTGTACACTATAGTGAATTGGGAACTTCAAGCAGCAAACAATAGTGAGGGGACTATCTTGGGTAGGGTGGCTATAAGGCTAGTCATGCCTATTCTTCCAGGAGAATGGTGTTTTTGTTTAATGGCATATGAAGGAAGATGAACCCCCATCTTTGACATCCTTAGTACCTTTGCGCTCTGCCAGCCACCTCTTTCACTCAGCTCTCCACAACCCCTCTAGAAAACATAGTTGAGTAGCTGCAATTTTCGAGAAGTTGACACCTGGCCAGATGGTGGGTGGGAAAGTCTCCTACCATACATTAGTCGCAAGAATAAAAGTCAAGCTATTTTCTTGTCTGACACAACCCTTGGGGAGCACACCTCCACCAGTGAGTCTTGTTCAGTTCTGAAATGCGACTGTGTGATTTGTGATTAGGTATACATCATACACATATGCCAGTAACTTTTGTATGGTAATATTTTTTACTTAAACAGAGTTATAAACTGTGACTTGAACTTTATGATAGAATAGACCACTTGCTTAATGAGGCTTTTTGCCATAGAAGATCTACAGATAGTTACGTTGTGATTCTTCATTAACAAGGTGCACACAAATCAATAGGTTTGTGCACAGCATTTAAGTTGAGTCTGGCTTTCTCTGGCGTCTGGAGTTCAGAGGAGGACTTTGGAGCATGTTAAGATCATAACTCTGAAAAGGGTGGTGGTGGTGGTGAGAGGGAACTATGGCTCTGATGAGAAACAAAATGTGTGAATCATCAAACTCTCCAGAAATGGCTGAGTAAAATGCATGATGTTGGAGTTGGTTGGCAGTTCAGTATGCCATATTTGCTGACTGGCAGACGTGCAGCTGTTTTTTAAGCCATGTAATTCAGCATGTCTCATTTGTCAGATTTCATTACCCTATTGGGCACTTAATTAATAAGATCTCCTGATCAGCAAATTATGTACTGATTTTATAGTTAAATTATATTTAACCTATTACATTATTTTTTAAGTCTCCATACATGGATTTTTTGTGTAACCATCTTTGCAACGAAAAGCCTTGAATTGCCTGAAAGAGAAACATTATTGAATGCTGTTATTTAAAGATGTGATATCATCTGATATTTAAAATGGTAGTCAATATTTTCTTCATTACACCCCGTATAATGCGTTCTCTAACTATTTACAACTATGATGTAGTTGGATACTTTTCAATGCATTATGAAACGTAATGTTGCTTCTCTTATGGTGATTTATATCTGATGGTTGCCCATTCTAATAATTAGAAGGAGGAATATCGTTTACCTGAACCCCCTGTAAAAGCATATTGTGTACCTATATATTGGTATACTAAGGAATTTATCTAATAGTTATTTCATTTCATAATTTCACTTCCAAGCTGCAATTACTAGGTAATTAAGCAAAGGCTGAATTTAACGAATCATGGCTTTTATGTGTGGTTTTAAAATGTTTTACCTGTACACATTTATAGGCAGAACAAGAAACAATAAATTGAAAGGATATAAACAAAACCACCTCAAAGAACTTGGAATATTATACATTTAATTGACTATTCCATAGCCATTAGGAAAAAGAAGGAACAGAATTCGGAAACAGGATGCTCCATCTTCACAAATTCTGATACCAGTTATATATTTTTGAAGTCAGTTGCTGCTTGGAAGAAGTGTTGCCTCATGCTTAAAAGGGTCAAAACTAGCTTCTGTTTTAGCCTGAGACGTTTTATTGAAATAAACAAATCACTTCAACCATAAAAAAAAAAAAAAAAAGCATCAGCTTTAAAAAAAAATCCATAAACCTTTTGAGTATCTTTCTGAATTTAATATGTATAAAACAACAACTATAAGATACATTGAATGATTTTTTAAACATGAACTCATAACTTATGATCAATAAACAGTGAAAATATTAAAAGTCGAAACATAAAATGTAATCTTCGCTTACTAAAATGAATGTTTGATTTATTGCATAATTATGTATTTGCCTGTTGTTAACTAATAACTGTTTCTTTTTTTGTATCTTCCAGGTATGTTATATCTGAGATGTCTATCAATAACAATGTCACCAAGCATTCTCTTTATGACTGTAGTCAATGGAGACGGTAGGAGTTTTTTCTGCTGTTGACTTTTAACACTTGGTTGTCTAATGCTGCATTTGTTCTGGTGCCACATTTGGAGTACTTTTTGTTTTGTTACCATTTTCTGGCTGTTAGCTTTATCACAATATTGATATATTATAAAATGCTGTGTTCTGTTTTTTATATTTTCTTATTATGTTTTTGTTGATTGCTATAGTGATAAGTTATGTCTCTTATTTTTGTTGTAATGTATTTTGAATATTAGATTTGTGAGCCAGTGCCCAGGGTTTGGGAAATCCCATTAATAGTTGTCTATTTCATTGGCAAAAATAAAATATAATGCAGCACTTTTGTGTAAGGTACAGTTTTCGGAGATGAAAACAATAAACTTAAACAGTGGGTGAACCAGTTTTTCTTCTGTGTTTAATAAGAAAAATAGGGTAACTGTTTTATGTAGTATTTACGTGCTAATTTTACATCACAGAATACATATTCATAGGAGAGCTAACTTTGCTAGAAGATAGGATGAATAATTTTAAGTTATGTGTTTCAAATGTTTGTGGTCCAGTAAACTCTAACGTTGCCTTTTGTGAAAATATTGGTAATCAACTGAATTAATATTCTAGTGATACGTTGCTAGTTTGTGAGGATGTGGGTATTGCAACCATAATCAGAGCTGTTCATGGACAGAAAATCATCTTCTACATATATGCTCCTAAAAAAACGAAATGTTTCTCAAAATAATTATGGTAGAAAGAGTGTTCTCTGACACTTGAAAGAGTTATACTGGTGTACGGTTCTTAGTCAAGGATTTATACAATTTTTGCAAGTACAATTTAAGATTAATTTGCCTGTATTTTGAGACTGAGGTGATTTTGGTATCCTATGATGTTATTTCATTTCTTGAACAAAGGATATCAATAGATGGCAGTTTAACTCATAATTGTTTAAGGAAGCTCGATTTCTTTCAAAGTTTAATGATTGCTTAAGAGATTTTTTTAGCTTTAATATTATGGTAGATACATCTATAAATGATTTGTAGGACACATCGTTTTCTTGAGATTTCATAATAAACTATGTACAAAACATATAGAAGACTTCCAAACATGTGATAAATGGAATGCAGCTAAAGGAACATATTGTTTTTCCGCAAAGGCACAAAACTCCTTAGCTGATTACTTAAAGGTTAAGTTGGAGCTTACCAAATAATCTATTGAATATAGGTGTGGATTTCTTAGTAAGGCTAGAGCAAACAGGATATTTAAAACGAAAACAAATAGAAACGCAAAGGTCATTTGTTAAAGCAATGCTTGTTGGAGAGGGCAAGACCCGAGTTGCGAATTCTAAGAAAAAATTATACAGTTCTAAAAATGTTAATCTTTAATGATGATCTGGAAACTACTTTACTTATATTTAATGGCATGTTCTGAATCCTTAAAAGTTATCTATTTTGAAGAATGATTGAAATAATTGCTGTAGAAATGACTAAGGCTGTTGGATTGATTAAAAAAATAAAACCCTAGGCCTGCCTTACAGCAACGTTTCAAAAATGGCGGGAATATCTCTGTCACTCGGAAAACATGTTAGATGAGAACGATATAGATTTTCAAGGGGAGATTTATACCAACCCTTGGGGAGTCCGCCCTTCTGGCGGAAGTTGAGCAAATACTATTCTTAAAACTAGGTAAAGTGTTCCTTTTAACTTTTTCCCCTGCTGCTGCTGCTGTAACCATTATTAGGTACCTGTGCAGGCAGCCAGCCAGCAGCCGCCTGCCCTGTGCGGCAGCACGTTTGTGGGGCAGCGCCATCAATCCTGTGTGTGTGTCACAATTACATTCTAATCTCCTTACAGGATCTCTGAGCCCGGAAACCCCAGCACAATTAAATATTAATCAGAGTTTCTTCTGGAGCCCCCAATCATCCATCCTTCATCAAGTGTAAACTTCTGGAAGGGCGAGATTTTGATCGATACCTTAGCACTATTGATCTAAACCTCGATCTGGTCGACTGAACCTTTGTTGCCTGTCTTTAAGGTACAAGGTACATCTATTTCCAAGTTAGTTCACCCAATAAAGGACTCTACTCCCAAAGATCACAAACAACTTCTAGCTTTCAAAAGTTTATTGTAAGGAAATGATAAGCTGCAAATACAGGCATCTCAGAATGAGATTCACGAGATACACAGGTCCAATTACATACATGTGCTCTCGGAAAGCCCTCAGACGAGCAACGGAAATCACTAACACAAGTTCTAAGAATAATAAAGCTATCAGCATTGACGCATATCTCTCCTTCATTTAAGTCGGAGGAAAACGCACAGGTTAGGCTGTCCCTACCCTGCTCTAGATGGTATCCCTACTTAACCAAATCCCAACCTAACAAAGGTGTCAGCAGTGAATGACCCCAAGGGAAGTCACTCACTCTAAGTCTCTTGGTGAAAACCTATAGTTCTCCAGTCATGACCCCTCTCTGCCTACCCATCCGCTCTCTAAAGGGTCCTCAGGTATCTGCTCTAACTCCACCCAGGGGTGCTGTCCCTAATACAAAACAGTCAACAACATTTGAGACGCCCCTTTCGAGACGCCCCTCACGTGGTGTAGCTTCTGGCTTTTTCCATGATGCTTTGTATTGGGCCTCATACGTTAGAGTTGACCTTGCTTCTCAGACTCTTCTCCGGCCCGCTGATACCCCTTAAACATTCCGGAACCCTCCTCCATGTCTGGGCCGTCTACTGAACAGACCTCTATTCATTCATTTATAATTGGATCCCCCCTTTCCTCTTGCAGACAAATATCTGCAGCCAAGAACCCAACTCTCATAGACTTCCAAAATAAAGGCTTGCAACATTTCTCAGCCCAGACATGTACGTGTAAATCAATGTTAAAACATTTCAGGCCTACAATATTTCTCATAATGATTATAGCATTCAACTTCTTCATTAATTAAAGCATGTTAATACTCTTATTCTATTATTCAGTAAACATTTTTATAAATCCTGGCCCATTAATGCAATGACCAAAACATTAATACAATCTGTGTCGTGAAAAGAAACATCTTCCCTTTCCCTCCAGCTCTGGCCCTGAGGCCTACCACATTCTGCGTTTAACCACCTACCATCTTACATTTTAACAGCTACACGACATGGATTCAAGAATAATCACATCTAATAAATCATATAGTGTCACACATTTCTGTATTAGTTCCACTTCTACTTAATCTCTATATTAGCTACACGTTTAGAATATAATTGCAGATACTATTAGCACTCATGGCATTTCTCCTCATGATTTGTGCTTACTACAGGTAAGTGTGATGCACTCATACATTTAGGTCAGTTTGCGCTCTCTCAGTTCCCCCCTTTGATGACCTCTCGGGGTCATCACTAACATTTAAACTGCAGTTATTGGTAGCATAACTTGCCTCTGCGCTTCCAGAGCCCTCAGACTCCTGTACTGATTATCTTGTATGGCAGCCAATCTCTGCAGCTGCTCTCTTTGGGCCCTTTCTGACCTTCTTGCTCTGTACCATTTGAATACCCTCACCAATCCCCACAATATGATCCCACAGATCAATATTATGATGACAGGTTTTAGAATATACCACACAAAGCTTTTGCCCAAGGTGGAAAACCACCCTCCAACTGCACTCATTCCGTGGCCCACCTTTTCCCAGACATTTTCTTTACTCAAGTCTTCGATCTCCTTGTGAATATCAGTTATGTTCCTAATAACCTTCTCAAGGGGTTTTGAATTGTCTGGAATGTAAGTGCAACATTCCTGGACCTTCAAAGCCTTACAGACTCCGCCCTCTTTTGCTAGTAGGACATCTAATGCAAGACGGTTCTGAAGAACCATAGCCCTTATCGATTGCATCTCTCCTTCTACCAGCATTAAGGACTGAGCAGTGCTGGCAGACAACCTGTCGACAACTGTTGCCAGTCGTCTAATTTTAACATCATTAAGGATTACTCCCAAAAGAGGGAACATAGCTCCAAAGACATCTCCAACCATTTCTGCATCACCTATATCTCTCCTTCCCCTCGAAGATGTCTTGCCCTCAATGATCACTAAGTCTTGTGCATGATATATTTTGGGGAAGACAATTGCTAAGTAACATGATCCATACCAGTTGTCAGGTAGTCTCACGTAGGCATTTCTTCCACATACAAAATACACATTTGGAATCACTTGCATTCCCTTCAGGAAATCTTTAGTATAGTACTCTATATTGAAAGCATGTTCACAGTCGACTTCTCCAACGTATACATTTTCATAATACGTTTTGGCTCGGTGAAGACATAGCTTTCCTCTCTGCGTTTTATCTAAAGCTATTGGACCACTACTACCCTTTCTCTTGTGTGCCTTCTCTTCCTCGGTCCAATCTGTTTTCCATTGTCCTGATTTTTTCAAAATCTTTTGTCTCCTATAACGATCATCCACTTGCCCTATGAACTTCTTCTCGACTTCTGACACCTTGCATGTCAGGTTATTTCTACGGGCATGTGAAGTGTCTAAGGTAATCCAAGGAATGAAGAACTTGGCCAATCTGTCTTCACTCTTCCAGTAATCCCATTTGTTCATCTGCTTATAATTTGGGACTTCTGGCAACACTGAATCATAATTGGAGAAATAGTATTCAAAACTATCTCTCTCATAAAATATACTAAGCAATAAGCTACATGTAATGCCATATGTCAGCGGGAGGTGATGATATCGAATTCCTTCATCTACAGACGCCGGCAACTGCATGCAGACATAACAATTCTTAACCTCCATGGCATCCACGTATTCATATAAGAGTTTAGCATAAGCATTTGACCTAAAGTCTCCTTGGGACTCATCTACGTGTAACCTGCGGGCTTCTGCAGCTAATAACGCTTTCTCTTGAGTGTTTTCCCCTTTTTCACCAACAACAGTAGGTGAAAGCGTTTCTACAGAATTCACATCAGTTACCTTTGCCTCTTCCTCATGTCCCTTTACATAAGAAATTGTTACCACTAAAGCTATTAATATTATCACTCCTACTATTAGTGTACCTATTATACATTTTGCTCTGCGGTTCGGGGTGCCGGCCTCCATTTCGTCAGACAATATGGCTCTCTCTTATCTTAGCAAAAGTTCTTTTCCTCTCGTTCCTTTACAGTCTCTTTTTAATCCTTTTGTCTTTAGAATCCACACAACTGGAAGCTGACAACCTTCTCCGCAAAAGTCCTTTAACAGTTCAATAAAGACAACCCTAGCCCTTCTCCATCAACTCAAGGGAAGTTCCCTAAAATTTTCTGCTTCCTGGGCGCTAGGTAATCTTCTTTTTCTGCTTGCCTTATTTACAAAGTCCTTAACAGTCTACTATCAGATTTGTTGTTGCAGCTTCAATAGCATAGTTCAATATTTCCAAACGAAGATTGTGCTCTTCATGTGCTGTTATCGTTGTACCAAAGTCGGGGAATTGCAATTCTGAAAGAAACATGTGTTTTAACTTGCTGAGGCGGGGAGGTCTGGGGAGCATGAATGTTAGTGACCCTTCTTGTTCGACACCGGGTACCAACAGTCGTATTTCCACGGTGATAATGGGCTCAGAACTGGACACCACCACCGCTCGGATCCTCCCTGTCTCCGGTTTCACAGACATTTGTCACCAGATATGTCCACTCAGGTGTGGAGTATCTTCTGTTAGGCACACGCACTCTTCTTGACCTTCTTCGGTCCGGTGCTTCAGCGCCCTGAGCACCTTCTTCCGGGTCTGAGTCTTCTGATATCGGAGGAAGGGTTACTTCTGGAGTTGACCTCAGGCTAGAGCTCCTTCTTTGCGGCCAATTTGCTTCTCCACGTGCCCTTCTACTCCTTCTCCTTCTTGTCTGTTCTCTCTCTCTCTCAGACCTGTCTGTGTCTGACTCGTACTCCCAGCTACTTTCTCCTTCTGTAGCGTCGTCTGTTTCACTGTTGTACTGACCGTCCTCAGCTTGGTCAGACTCTTCCCCTGCTTCCGCTGGCACCTCTACAGCTTGGCTAGCCCCCTCTATGGCTTCTCGGTCCTCTGCTGGACGTCTATCCGAGAGAGGAGCTGTTTCTTCCAGAGGTGCTGGAACCCTTCGCGTATGTGACGCGTGGATCCAATTGGGCAGGCCTCCCACCTTCACAGCTGTGTTCGTGATCAGGATGATCTGGAAGGGCCCACGCCAACGAACATCCAGACAGCTTCTTCTCACGTGTTTTTTCACCAGGACCCAGTCCCCAGGATACAGGTCATGGCACGGGCCCTGGCACGATGGAACCTCGGCAGCCTGCACCTGAAGGGACACAGAACGAATGGCGTCAGACAGCCCCTTACAATAGTCCAGGATCATATCATCTGTGATATTTAACAGTGCAGCAGTTGGGACAGATGGCAGCCTCATTGCTCTCCCCATTAACACCTCATGTGGTGACAACCCTGTTCTTCTGTCTGGGGTACTACGAAGGCTCATGAGGACCAATGGCAGGGCGTCAGGCCAACTCAGGGTCGTTGAGGAGCACACTTTTGCTATTCTGGCCTTGATTGTGCCATTGATCTGCTCCACAATCCCTGAAGCTTCTGGTCGGTAACTGCAATGCAACTTTTGGTCGATATTGAGCGCTACACAAATCATCTTCACAAGCTCGCTGTTAAAATGCGTTCCCCTATCTGATTCCAAAAAGGCCGGCACCCCGAAGCGCGGAATGAGTTCTCTGAGCAGTAACTTGGCCACGGTGAGGGTGTCGCACCTACGTGTAGGGTATGCCTCAACCCATCTGGAGAACACACAAACAACCACCAGGACATAGCGGAGGCGGTTGCATCTTGGCATTTCAATGAAATCTATCTGCATTCTGTTGAATGGACCTCCAGACCTTCCTATGTGACTCAGTGTAACTGGTGTTCTTTTTCCTACGTTCAGCTGCTGACAGGTCACACAACGCTGGCACACTGCTTCTGCTGCTATTCTAAACTTAGGATTGTACCAAGTCTGCCTAAACACTCTCAGCATAGCATCTCTCCCTAAGTGTACGGGACCATGTATGAGTCTGGCCATTGGACTCACCATCTCATTGGGCAACACTGCTCTGCCGTCTGCTGAGACCCAAAAATGGGACTCACCCATTACACATCCTGCCTTTTCCCATGTTTCCTTTTCAATATCAGGAGCATTTTCTTGCATGTTTGACAGTTCATCCCAAGTATCAACAGTTTCCAATATCATGGCTAATTCAGTTCTTACATTTATTCCGCCCACTTCCACCTCTGTGAAAGAGTACCCTTGCTCCGCGCAATACCGCGCAACTTCATCTGCATATCTATTGCCTTTTGAAACAAAGTCCTCATTTCTGGTATGTGCGGTGCACTTTACAACTGCGATACCTGCTGGGCATTGCAACGCCTCTAACAACAGGCGCACAAACTCTCCATTGCGAATGGGAGAGCCTGAAGAGGTCATGAACCCTCTTTGAGACCATAACTGCCCATAATCATGAACTACCCCATAGCCATATTGGCTGTCGGTGTATATGGTGACTCGAATTTGATTGCTTGCTAAGCAAGCACGTGTCAGGGCAATGATCTCGGCTACCTGAGCGGAGTGTACTCCTTCCAGGCACCCAGCTTCCACAACTCCAGCAATTGTACAAACAGCGTAAGCTGCTCTCAACTGCCCAACTTCGTCTCTTACACATGAGCCATCGACAAAGAAAATTTCGTCTGGGTCGGTCAGTGGCTCATCTACGATGTCGGGTCTGGGTTTGGTGCATAGTTCAGTCACATCGAGGCAGTCATGGTCTGTACATTCATCATCATCATCGATATCATTTGGAAGTGGCATCAAGGTGGCAGGGTTCAAAACAGAGCATCTCTTGAGGGTCACATTCTCTGCAGCAAGAATAACTTGCTCATATCGCGTGAGCCTGCTGTTGGTCAGATGCTGTGTTTTGGTCCTGGTCATCAACAGTTCAACAGAATGGGGCACGCACACCTCTAACGGGTGCCCCATGACGATATTTTCACATCTTTCAATGCTGACACCCGTTGCAGCAACGGATTTGAGACATCCGGGCAACGCTGCGGCTACTGGGTCTAAAGTAGCCGAGAAATAAGCAACTGGTCTACGGGCATTCCCATGGATTTGGACCAACACAGACAACGCACAACCTTCTCTCTCACAACAGTAAAGAAAAAATTGTTTATTGTAATCAGGCATTCCCAATGCCGGAGCACGACACAGGTCCTCTCGCAGCTGTAAGAATGCCATCAAACAGTCTTTGTCCCATGGTACCGGATCGCTCACCTCCTTGTGCGTCAGTTTTTGCAAGGGTTTTGCTTTCAGTGAAAAGTTCGCGATCCACTGTCGGCAATAACCCACCATCCCTAGAAACATCCTGACCTCTCTCTGTGTCTTAGGCGCATTCATTTTCATGATCGCCTCTATCCTGTCTGGTGACACCTTTCGTTTGCCTTTCTCTATTCTGTGTCCTAAGTACTGCACTTCTGTCAGGCAGTACTGCAATTTTCCCGGGGACACCTTGTGCCCATTGGCAGCTAGGTGATTTAACAAAGCAATGGAGTCCTCCCTGCAAGCTTCTTCTGTTTCTGACGCCACGAGGAGGTCGTCTATGTACTGGACCAGAACTGACTTCTGGGGCAGCACTAGACTTTCAAGATTTTTCTTCAAAAGCTGGTTAAAGATCGATGGACTCTCTGTATACCCCTGAGGGATACGACACCATGTTAGGACGCGATTTTCCAGCTTAAATGCGAAAAGAAAATGGCTTTCTTCGTCCAGAGGGATCGAAAAGAAAGCCTGACAAAGATCGATCACTGTGAACCACTCTGCTTGGAATGGAATCTGAAACAGTATCACTGATGGATTCGGTACCACTGGACAACACGAAACGACTATGTTATTAATCTTTCGAAGGTCCTGCACTATCCGAAATTTCCCATTTGGTTTCTGCAGACCCATAATCGGGGAGTTGCATGGACTACCCACGATTTCTTTCAGTATTCCCTGTTTAATCATGGACTCGATCACGGGTTTTATGCCTGCAATCGTTTCTGGAGTCAATTTATATTGGGGTGTTCTTGGGAACTCAGCATGCGGTTTCACTACAATTTTCACTGGGTCCACCCCTTTGACCAAACCTATCTCTTCCCCAGTGAAATCCCATACTTCTGGTGCCACTGTCTCTCTCAAGTCCCAGGGGAGCTCATCTACTGTCAAAGTAGGATACAGCTCCACGCATATTCTTGAGTTTGCAACTTTGAAGTCTGCGTCATCATCATTGGTCAATACCTCCACTCCCTGAGGTGTACAATATATAGTACAATTCAATTTACACAACAGGTCTCTTCCCAGCAGACACACAGGGCTTGAATCGCAAACCACAAATTGGTGCTCATCGCTGTACTTCCCTATTTTCACCTGTACCGGTTCTGTCAATTGGCTGGTTATTCTCCTATTTGCGACCCCTACCACTTGTATGGTCTCTCCAGACATGGGCAGGTCTGGAACTGCAGCTGATCTGATCGTGGACCTAGTGGCTCCTGTGTCCACCAGAAATGTCGTAGGGCCCCCTGCTACTTCTGCTTCGACATAGGGTCCCCTCTGGTCCACCTCTAAGGCTGCCCCAAGGGTGCAGTCTTCTCTTTCCACTCTCTGTCCGGTTAATGGGTCCACATAATAGCACTCTTCACCTTCCACAAACAGGGGCATTTGTCTATAGGTCTTACCCACAGTCCCTACTCGAGGAGGCTGCGGGAACTGGGCTCGGGGAGGAGCCCCCCCCCCTTTGAGCACCTTTCCTTGATATGGCGTCGCCCCTCTTGTAGGTGCGCTCTGGACCTCTTCCTCCTCTATCTCTTGCTCTCCTATCTCTACATTGTAGGGGCACTCGCGTTTCCAATGCCCCACCTCGTTACACTGGTGGCACCTAGTCGTTTTCTTCAAGGCAGCTATGTCTGTTCTGGGTCTAAAGGTGGAACTCTCCTCATTGCCCTTGTTCTGACTGTACTGCTTCTTTCCTCCTGTACCTGTTCCTTGCTGCTGTTGCTGCGGTCCCCCCTTTCCTGCTGCCTGCATCTGTACCACCATCAACTTTTCTTTTAGTTTCTTAGCCTTGGAGTCTATCTCATCACAGCAGTACCTGGCATATCTCAGTATTTCATCTAGGGGTTTACTTTGCCAACAAATCGAGTGTTGCTGAATCATTAAACTAATATCCGGTCTCAGTCCCAGGACGAACTTGGACACAAATTGCCCTATGTCCTTTGGATCCATTACATCCAAGCCGCTATACTGTTTAAACGCCTTCAGCAATCTCTCGTAATATTCGTGGACTGTCTCTTTGGGTTCCTGTCTGGTTCGGTCTATTCTGACCCAATCTATGTCTTGCATTGGCACTTTCTCTTTCAGCCAAGTCATCACTCTCTCGAATTTTGCCATCACAATCTCGGACGGCCCATTAGTCTTAGCATCTCTCTCTGGCTCCGTTGTGGGCCACTCAGCGCTAACCTTGCATGCTGTCCACAGATCTCCTGGTACTACAATGTCAAACAGCGTGTTCAGATCTATCCATAGGACCTTTGAGATTTTTACAAACCTCTCGACTTGCTTGTACCACTCCACGGGGTTTTCCCGCAATTTGGGGAAGGAGGTGGTAAAAGCAGCTAAATCTCCCCTACTCCAAGGGACATGCACATAGTTCCCATTTGCGACTTCCCGCAAAGGGTATGCCTCTATTCCCTGCAGTCCTGGTGTCATACCAAGCGTGCTTCTCCTGCCGGTCCCTTTCTTGGACCACCTCTCTTCCCACTTATCTAGTGCCCTCCATGTCCTTATTCCAGCGATCAGTTCCCTTATGTGCGTTTTCAGCCCAATCGTTCTCCTCTCATCTAGGTCTCGATCTGTGTAATGTAGCCTGTGGTTACCCTGTAATGCTTTGGTTCTTGACAGATCCACCATATATTTGCCTGCTAGTTCGACTAACTTCTCATGGACTGCTCTCGCCTTTCGAGTGATGTCCTTTGCCATATACAGTATTTCATCCTGTTCATACATTTCCATTCTTTCTAAAGGCAGGGTACCATCTACCATGTCATCCAGGTCTGACCTTAAGCTGGCGACATCAAGTCTCTTGGCTTTTATCTCAGCTCGCAATATGTCTTTCGAAGGGGGCTCACTGGTCTCCCTACCATCCCAACTTCGAGCTCTGCGTTTGGGCTCGGGAGAGTTAATGGGTGCCCTCCCTTGCTCCCATCTCTCCAGGTCCCATGCTCGGCCATCCGATCTTGGAAGGTGATGGAACACGGGCCTGTTACCCCTACTCTTGCTCTGCCCACTCTCTTCTTCTTCTCTTCTCTCACCGTACACCTCTCTGTTATTTTCCCTCTGGTCGCTACTCTCCCTTTGCCTCGTATCGCTCAGTATCCGATACGATCCTTCCTGGTTCCCCATATTCCCTGGGCTGCGCTCATTTCCGTCATCACAGGGTCTATGGTGCGACCTCTCACAACTCCCATTCAGTTCTCTGGTGCCAGGCACACAGTGTGGACACTTAAAGCTGTTTCTGTACTCTTGTGCTCTCCTCTCCCCTTCACTGAGTATTGGGCGCGCCACCCCTCCACTCCCGGGGCCCCCGTTTTCCAGGTCTGTTCTATCTCCACTCCGGGCCCAATGGGTGACTCCCCTACTATCTCTCTCTCTACAGTCCCACTCCGGGCTACTCTCCCCAGCCCCGCAGTGAGTCCGAGCTCGGCTGTCCTGACTTTCCCTTTCAGCTTCCGCAGCTATGATGTTCTTTTGAGCCTTCACTGCCTCATCCCACTGCTTCATGTACTCATTTAGCTCTTGAAAGGATTTTCGTCCAGATCCCCTCAGATCCACTGGCCATCTAGGGCCCCCAGGATCTCCTCCCGGGTCCCCTGCTGTGTGCATCGGAGTGCTCCATTCTCTTGGTATCGGCATCTGACTTGGGGAATTAATCGTATCGTTCCTTCTTGCCTTCTCTGCTCTTTCTCTGTCCTTCCGTACCCGTTCTTCCCCTCTTGCTCTCTCTTGGTCATATATCGATATTATAGGACCTATGGTAACAGGTACCTGTAGTGCATCTGGTAATGCGTAGGATGTGGCGCTTTCCGTTTCCGGCGCTCTTTGTACCACAAACCTACCGACTACCTGCTGCACCTGACTAGGCTGGGACAGCTCTTTCTTTGCCTCAGGATCCCACTCTGAACTGGGAAGCGGTCTATGCTCTCCTGCATTGCCCCCCTTTTCTCCTTCTGTATGCTCGACCTCTCCCCCTGCTCTATTATACGGGGGTGGCCTGTCTGTCAATAATCTGTTTATCAGGCTGTCCTCTGTTTCGCTCTCATCATCTTCTTCTAGGGGGCTTTTATTTACGGGCACCTCTAATACTGGGTACAGTTTATTTACTTCCAGGTTATGCACTCTCCATCTTTTAGCATCCGCATCCCACCTGGCATCCTGCACTGCCCTTACCGATCGTTTCACCCTTTCTTGTCGTCTGTTCATATTCTTTTCATGCGCTGCCCTAATCCATGCTTCAAGGGCTTCAAACTGGGTCGGTCTAGGCAAGGGTCTTATTGAGGTCATGACTGATTTTAATCGATGTAACACCTCTAATCTGAACGTCCCGTACTTCGGGAACGTCAGTTCCTCATTTCCTTCCGTAATCTTACTCCATTCTGATATCCAGAGGATCGTATGCAACCCAACATTCACTGCCATGTAACGAGCTGGCGTACCCTCCGGCGGGGCTTCTTCCCCTTCATACGATCCCCGCTTCTCTTTTTTAAACACCGCTTTCAACCATTTAAAACACTTCATAATTAGGCGCACAATATCCAGCCTCGCTACTCTGTTTACTTCCTGATGACAATCCACCAATCCTGTCGCGGCTTTGCTAGCTTGGCCTATCGCAGCGCGGTCTTTCTCCGGTCGGCCAATCACGTCGCGACCCTTTCTGACGTCACTTTTCTCCGCTTCGCAGCAGCACCCCTCCTTTCTCAACTCGTCTCCCGGTTATGCATGCGTCCCATTCATACACCGAAAAATGACTACTTCCGACCAAGCGGTCACTTCTCTCGACTGTACGTCCACAGTCTATATGTAATTGTCAACGTAACTGACGAAATGTCTATCGTCTCTCTGATAGGTTGCTTACACACACAGTAACTTCCGACCAGCGTCCGTTACTCACGCACTCACTCTTACGTTCCCCCTATCTCGGTCTTTCGGGTGATCAATGGTACCTCATGACCCCCTTCACACTAGTTGACAATTACTCTGGGTGTCCGATACACCCGAACCACTTAAGCTCTCCTTGAACTTAAGATTTCCACCGGTTGCGCGCGCTCACAACCTGTTCCCCAGTCACTCTACAGACATTCACCTCCGCCTGACATTACAACATAGATACAATACAAAACACCGCAATCTTAACACGCATAACCCTTTATACTCACTCTCGACCGATACTGCTGCTGTTTCTGTCTCACGTCATCCGGATCTTCTTCAGCGGGCTGTTCTTCCAATCATCGATTTCTAGGGGCCTTGGGGTAAGCTAACCTGGCCTAGGTTACCGTCCTCAAGAAGGCAACCATCCTCTATAGCTACCAACTGGAAGGGCGAGATTTTGATCGATACCTTAGCACTATTGATCTAAACCTCGATCTGGTCGACTGAACCTTTGTTGCCTGTCTTTAAGGTACAAGGTACATCTATTTCCAAGTTAGTTCACCCAATAAAGGACTCTACTCCCAAAGATCACAAACAACTTCTAGCTTTCAAAAGTTTATTGTAAGGAAATGATAAGCTGCAAATACAGGCATCTCAGAATGAGATTCACGAGATACACAGGTCCAATTACATACATGTGCTCTCGGAAAGCCCTCAGACGAGCAACGGAAATCACTAACACAAGTTCTAAGAATAATAAAGCTATCAGCATTGACGCATATCTCTCCTTCATTTAAGTCGGAGGAAAACGCACAGGTTAGGCTGTCCCTACCCTGCTCTAGATGGTATCCCTACTTAACCAAATCCCAACCTAACAAAGGTGTCAGCAGTGAATGACCCCAAGGGAAGTCACTCACTCTAAGTCTCTTGGTGAAAACCTATAGTTCTCCAGTCATGACCCCTCTCTGCCTACCCATCCGCTCTCTAAAGGGTCCTCAGGTATCTGCTCTAACTCCACCCAGGGGTGCTGTCCCTAATACAAAACAGTCAACAACATTTGAGACGCCCCTTTCGAGACGCCCCTCACGTGGTGTAGCTTCTGGCTTTTTCCATGATGCTTTGTATTGGGCCTCATACGTTAGAGTTGACCTTGCTTCTCAGACTCTTCTCCGGCCCGCTGATACCCCTTAAACATTCCGGAACCCTCCTCCATGTCTGGGCCGTCTACTGAACAGACCTCTATTCATTCATTTATAATTGGATCCCCCCTTTCCTCTTGCAGACAAATATCTGCAGCCAAGAACCCAACTCTCATAGACTTCCAAAATAAAGGCTTGCAACATTTCTCAGCCCAGACATGTACGTGTAAATCAATGTTAAAACATTTCAGGCCTACAATATTTCTCATAATGATTATAGCATTCAACTTCTTCATTAATTAAAGCATGTTAATACTCTTATTCTATTATTCAGTAAACATTTTTATAAATCCTGGCCCATTAATGCAATGACCAAAACATTAATACAATCTGTGTCGTGAAAAGAAACATCTTCCCTTTCCCTCCAGCTCTGGCCCTGAGGCCTACCACATTCTGCGTTTAACCACCTACCATCTTACATTTTAACAGCTACACGACATGGATTCAAGAATAATCACATCTAATAAATCATATAGTGTCACACATTTCTGTATTAGTTCCACTTCTACTTAATCTCTATATTAGCTACACGTTTAGAATATAATTGCAGATACTATTAGCACTCATGGCATTTCTCCTCATGATTTGTGCTTACTACAGGTAAGTGTGATGCACTCATACATTTAGGTCAGTTTGCGCTCTCTCACTTCCATTGGATCTCTGCACGAGGTATTATAATGTCTCTGTATTTAATGCCAGCGCCTTTGAGGTAAAGAGCCTTACTCTGCTTTTCATTTGATGGGTGGGCGGAAGTGAAGCTGGCAAGTTGCCTCAGTGAGTGAAAGGCTTTCCCCGACAATCTGTCGTGAGATGCACTTCAAACCCTGGCACAGTCAAATGAAGTCAGCAGATTGAGGGCTCTTATGGTAGGTTACAACATTACCTGTAATTTAGAGTGCGGCGAAATGGCAGAAGTTGATATGAAGTTACAAGTTATTATTGTATGTAATTCTTATACAGTGCAGAGGAATGTTGTTGAACTTCTGTTTTAAAACACATGCCTTGTGCACTACTTCACTCTATGCTCGAGGAAGGGACAGCTCTGTGGTTCTTAGCTTCAACCAGTTCTTTCTCACTCACCCTAAAGTAGTTCTCCAAGGAGAAAAACTATTCCTTCCTCCACCTACCCACCCGAAATGCTGTGGGTTTTGTACATTTTTCCGAGGGCCCGAGGGAGAAATGAACCTACCAGCTGCGTTTGTGTGCTGCTTCTGACGAGGTGCTAAAGTGCATTTGCAGATGAGTCGTTGGTTACACTATCGGACAGTGGTCGAAGTGGGGGAAAAAAAGTAGGGGAACTGTGGTGGGCGGAGAATCAGAGAGCGGGAATAACCAGTGGATTGGATCAGTGGGTGGAGTCAGAGGTGTGACCAGAAAGAGCAAATTATTCTAATTTGTAGTATTTGTTTGGCATTATACTACCCAGTTACAGTTTATTACGTTATTTAATTCAACCAATGGATACACGTTTATTTAAGGTTTAATACGAGTTATTGACATTAAAATACATTCGCAAAGTGGGATTCGTTTCCAATCACAGAATGTCCCAAATATGCTTAAAGGTGGAAGCACAAGCCATTTGTCTGCCACAGATTCCCTCAGTACCACCCTTTAACAGTGCCCCTCAAGTCACCCTAACCACACTCTCACTCAGATGCATTTAATTTGATTTGCAGCGCCACTGAAACCAGTGTAGGGTGTCAGAGCACTTTACGTAACGCACATTACTCATAGATAATCAACCATACGTGTGTAAATCACTGTAAAGGAAGTGTTACATAAGACAAAGTACCTACAAGGTATAGGAGTCATATGACAACCAGACTAGTAGGCATTATAGTTTATTAGTGATTGGTCTGGAGAAACACACGCTCTGAATTTAGAACGTAATACCATGGTTGGGGGTTCTCTTCAATAACGACAATTGCCTTATATCCAAATTACCCCTTTTTTCAACATTAGAATAATGAATAGCTGGGAAAAAACCCTAACGCTCCAATCAATACCTTGCAGTTTGCATGCAGCTCTTAGAACATGGGCACTCACAAACTTTCTGCGGGGCCTAAATTACAGTGTGGTTTGTGGCCGAGTGCCGCACCAGTAAGGGCGGGGTCAGTGGGGGGCGGGGCTAGAGTAAAAAAATCAAACCTGTTTCAAAACAATAGACAATGTGACAATGCTATATTTCAAAAGCAGATGTAACTACAAAGACCACATTTTGACAATATATTTGTATTAGCAGACAATAGCAATCTTAAGAGGATTTCATAGCTCCATACACACTTTGACCACAATTCCACCAGTCTCTCTCTCTCTCAGTCAGTGTCTCTCTCTCTCTCTCAGCCAGTAAATCTCTCCGTCAGTCAGTCTCTCTCTCTCTCAGTCAGTCTCTCTCTCTCAGTCAGTCTCTCTCTCTGTCAGTAAGTCGCTCTGTCAGTCTTTCGCTCTCTCTGTCAGTCTCTCTCTCTGTCAATCAGTCATTCTCTCTGTCAGTCTCTCTCTCTCTGTCAGTCAGTCTCTCTCCCTGAGTCAGTCAGCCAGTCTCTCTCCCTGAGCCAGTCTCTCTCTCTCTCTCAGTCGGTCTCCCTCTCAGGTCAAACTCTCTCTCAATCAGTCTCTCTCATAGTCAGTCAGTCAGTCTTTCTCTCTCTTTAAATAGCAGTATTTCTCTCCTATTAACAGACACGCACAGAACCTAAAAATAGATTTTTAGATCAAACTACGGCAACATATACACATAATTGACATGTATTGCCTGGTTACAGGGATTTTAGTGGGATGAAAAACCTGGGGTTTCTCTCAGAGGGCCATGACCGATAAAATTAAGGGGTTGGCTTAAAAACATGTAAACAAAAATCTTTGTTTAACATAGTGTGCCACCCTACTGGTAGATACAACCAGTAACATTATACCTGCAACAAGTCAGGACTATTGGCTTTGCCAAAAGTTGTTAGTTGCATGAGATAAATAAGCAACAACTATGGCTTTGTTGTATATAAATTATAATATTGAAAATGCGTCAGTTCTGAAAAGATGAGACTGTGAAAGAAGTAAAACCAGTCTATTTGAAATTACATAAAAATCTTTGTGCAATGATGCTGCTACTGAGATGAGATTTTTTTTGTTCACCCGGAAGGTGAAAATGGTGACCCCAATGGTTAGTTGCATAAGATAAATAAGCAACAACTATGGCTTTGTTGTATATAATATATAACATTGAAAATTCTTCAGTTCTGACATGATGAAACTGTGAAAGAACTTAAACGAGCCTATTTGGAATTGCATCAAAGGCTTTGAGCTGCTGTTGAGTTAAGATTTATCTAAGGGCGAAAATGGAGACCCAAGTGGTTGTTAGTTGCATGAGATAAATAAAACTATGGCTTTCTTGTATATAATATTGAAAATGCTTCAGGTCTGAAATTATGAGACTGAAAGAATGAAAACATGTCCATTTTAACTGACAAAGGCTTTCCGAGCAGTAGTGCTGCTACCGAGTTAATATATATATATTTTTTTTCCACCCTGGAGGCAAAAATGGTCACGACAGCGCCATTTTTAAATTTTGAAGACCCCTTATAATAGTCTAAATTGATGCTTGTTGCATTATTTGCAAGCCATGGGCCTCATTTATGAGAAGTGACACATCACTGCGTGAAAGCAGCGATGCGTCACTTCTCAGTGCGCACTCCTTGCGACATGATTGATGCGTCATATTTACTGTATGACACATCATGTCGCAAGGAGTTACAGATACGTCAGTATTTCTGACGTATCTGTATGGCGCAAAAGTGACGCATTGCTGGAGTGTGTCACAAAAGTGACGCAACTCCAACAATGTGTCCTTTCACATGGGGCAAGCCCCTTGTGAAAGGGGTTGCACCAGTCTTACGCCTGCTGTGAGGCAGGCATAAGATTTTGACGCATTTGAGTCCTAGAAGTGGCGCAGTGAAATCTGGTAAATGTCACTGCTTCACTTCTATGACCTTTCATGCGTGGGAACACCCTCCCTGCATACATTATACCTGGCGCATCTACCTAGATGCGTCACTTTGTGAATAGGGTGCAACAAGGCGCATTTTTTACACTGCTGGTGCGTCACAAAAAGTGATGCACCAGTGGTGAAAAAGTGACGCAAGGGCTCATAAATGAGCCCCCATATATTTTCAAGACTCCGTGCATTGACTCTTAAAGCCAGTGCCCACTCTTATCTCCGCTCTCCCTTCATAACTTGAGTTCACTCAGTCCATCCGGAAGTAATATCAGTGAACTGCAAATTAGGACATTTATTTTCAGTTAATAGTTCTCTCCTCGAAGAATATTTTGTGCAGTGAGGTGAGGAGATCCGGTGGGTGTGTTCTTCTCCATTTTTAAAAGGAAGTGGTTGCCTCTGCCCAATGCAATAAAGCATGCAAGTTATTTAGGGATGTGGTAGTGTATTCTAGGGTGCTCTGTAGTAATTTAGGTAAGAGGGGTATCTAATGAGACCAATGGAGTTGGATAAGAAGGGAGCTGCCCAGAAGCATTGGAACTACGATAGATGCAAGAGTTCTGTAAGCAGCCCAAGTCACGCATCTTATTTGTGTTTAGTACTCTTGAAGTGTGACACACTGAAATCTGCATGGCCTTTGGCACTGTGTTAGCTACTGGCAAAGTGTGTTGGTGCTACTAATATTTCATGTTGGGACAAGGACCCTGGATTAATCGGTCTTTCAGTGTGTATGGCTTAGCGAAGACGACTCCTGCAGGGTTTGTGGATAAACAACCAGGCAGGACAGGCACAGTGATGAAAAACTCCCCAATGAAGATTTTACCACTGAGTGTTTCGGTTCAAAAACGACCAATGCTAGCAGCCTGGAATATAGTGACATGGCTGATCTTTACTATTCAGGGGAGCTCAGGTTGAGGAATATGGGCTACATAACCCCACATTCCTATCTTCCTGTTGCATAAGATAAATAAAACTATGGCTTTGTTGTATATAATATTGAAAATGCTTCAGGTCTGAAATGATGAGACTGAAAGAATGAAAACATGTCGATTTGAACTGACAAAGGCTTTGTGAGCAGTAGTGCTGCTACAGAGTTAATATATATATTTTTTTTACCACCCTGAAGGCAAAAATGCTGCTCCCGATAGCTACCCATCTCAGCATCTGCTTTGAAGCACCCGGTCCACTAAAAGCCCTGCCAGTTAACTCCGGGAGAACAAACTTGCATAAAAAGTAAATTTAAGCTGATGATTAACTCACAATTGGTCACAACAGCGCCATCTACTGTCGCATTCACTTAAATTAGTTAAACCACTCGCAATAAATAAAGGCAGATAAAGAAAGGTAGCAACTTGCCTGCCTTCTTTTAAAATCCTCACCTGCCGTGACCCAAGCCTATGACCTCACAGTGGCAGATGAGTGCGGGTGCCGCAGGTGAGCATGCGAGACACTACTTGTCTGCGCATGCCCCTTTGACCTCTTCTCGGTAAATGCGCCCCCCGAGGAATCACAACAGCAGTAATGGCGTTTAGTCCCTGGCTGCTGTTGTTTTCCATGGGGGCCGCAAGGGAAGGTCTGGCGGGCCACAGGTGGCCTGCAGGCCGTACTATGAGTACCGCCATCTTAGAAGATAGTTAATAGCTCACTGTTCTATGCTAGGATTTGACTTATAAACTGCAAGTAACAAAAGGATCTCCCTGACAAAAGCAGTATCCCACTGACCTATGTACATTCAGTGCACTTTGTGATCTGCATGGTACATGATCTTTGCAGCATGCAAATTAACCCTTTCCATGAGTCAAAACTTCCGCTTGACAACACTTCATCTCTCTTAACCCCTTCGGCGCTGATGACGAGCTCAGCTCGTCATCAGTTGCGCCGCTCGCACGCTGATGACGAGCTGAGCTCGTCATGTAACGCGGCTTTTGAAAAAAAGCCGCGTAGCGCGAAAATAGCCGCAGCGCGCATGCTGTTAAGGAAGAACATTAATCACTGGAGTTGGCATAACATTTTTATTGTTATCGAAAAATGCTGGAGGTCAGGAAATAGGCAGCAGGTGCTGCTAAAACACTGATATACTTGCAAACATGCTCCAACCCCTCCCTCCTCCCCCCCCCCGAAGTCAGCGACCGGTGCGATCGAACCAGTCGAACCACCCAAGAGCTGGCCCTTCTCAAGGGTCCTGTGACCTCAGTGACAGAGTCACCGTCGCACTAAGGTGTGCTGCTTCATAGGACTGCCTGCAAGACTGTAGGTGAACTTCAGTATGCATTGTGGTGGACAAGTGTTCAAGGTTAAGCCACAATTGCCACTGCTAGGGTCCACCTGCTTGTGCTAAGACACCAGGGCTTCTAAGGTCTTGGGGGATCTTCTAAGGTCTAGCAAGGGAATGTGCTCCCGCAGGAGAGTGGTCTGGTGGACTGGTCCTGAAGGCTGAACCTGGTTTCCCGGTACCAAATTCGGCAGCTCTTTTCCATAGTGCCACATCCTCTCCCCCACTGAACACCATACTGCCTCACTGAGAGAGACTCACACTACCTTCAGCTACTACTCAATTGTGGCCCCTATAAATACCTGGATGCAAGACAATTCAAATTATGCGCTAGCGCAGAGTAATATGCTGCCTGGGGGGGGGGGGGAAAGTAACAACATTCTAGAAAAAGCAAACAATCAAAAGAATGCAAGATTAAGTAAAGCATGTGAAATATATGAAGGAATAACATGGTTACCTTAACGCTTTTACACTCACTTTTCAGAAAGCGTTTTTGCTTGAAAAAGTTAGAGACATGTCTACATTGCTTATATCCGTTCAAAACATAAGCAGTATGGTTTAAAAAGACCACATCCCTGAGCACAGAGCAGCGGTACACAATTTGTTTTCCAATCCACCCATCAATCAGGCATTGTAGTACTTCCAGGAATGGAGAACTTCCCAACCCGGGGAAAACTGCTGTTCTAAGAAAGACGAAAAGACAAAAGTAGAGCTTCACTGGCAAACTCTGTAAAGTGGCGCTAATGTGTTGGGTACGAATAAAATCAATCTGGCCACTTTGCGACCACTCTATCTTGCTTTATTTAGTTGTTTTCACATTTTGAAACTTTTATTTCTGACCATCCCAAGGTTGCACTTTGCAATAGAAAAATGTCTGAAAAAGACATTTCCAACAAAACTGTATTTCTTTCTTGGATCCATTTCACGGAGGAACAAATAAACTAGAGGAGAGGAAAGAAGGAGTAAAATCCACCGTTTCTTGAAGCCACGGTTTTCTATAAGTGAGGAGGAGCGAGACAGAAAGAGAGAGAGGAAGAGTATGAAAGAGGGGCAGAGGACAGCTGCCAGCTGCAAAGCAGGAGAAGCGCACACTGCCCTTGTCTTCTCTGGGAAACAAGGAAGAGACAGAGTCTTTTTACTTCTCTGCTCACCTCATGTCCCTGAAGGGCCAGGAATTCCGCGCCTTCTCTGCACTGTCCTCGGACGTGTGTTTAAAATAAAAAAAGTAGGGGAACGGAATCTATGAAATTTAATAAGTAGGAGCACGATGTGCCCTGTCGATCCCGCCCACTTCGACCACCGCTATCGGTAGAGAGTACGTCTTTCATTTGACTTGTATAGGATGTGAATATTGCTGTGTATGAGGATCGGAGTAGCACTCTTATCGTGTTGTGGTGCTATGCATGTGTGTGAGTTCGAACTTCGAAGCAAAAACGAAAAACCATTCTGCCACAAGAAATTTGGAGCAAGGATAATTTTTATGGATCTCTCTTCCAATGCATATAAGACCGAAAAGTACCTTTTTTAAGTTCAGAAGGTTGCTAAAATCCCACTTATTCGAGCAGAGACATGGATAGCCTTTCCACTGCACTGGCTACATGGGTTACTGATGTGACACATGCCTGTTGGTCTGATGCCTAACATTTGCTTTCCACCCACCGAGGTCAATTCTCAGACCCTACGGACACCTCTCCAATGATTCACTATGTTGATATCAACATACAGGCTTAATATTTTGACTCTTGGCAACTTTATATTTTCTTAACTTATTTCTGTACCGATGTAAATGGTCCTGTGTACTTATATGTTCAGTGCTTAATTTGTAAAATAGTAAGTGCTGGTGCCCAAAGCGCTTCTCAGAAGCCTAGTTGGTGCAATTAAATGTCAGTGCACTGAATACCAAGGCTGTGTAGTCCTGAAATCTCGTAAGGCCTCTATAATCCATTGCCAGACACCACCTGCCCCATTATTTCACTTTGCATGTTCCTGCTTTCTCCCTTGGTGACGTTTTTTCTGTCGTTTTCTTCCCCCTTCTTTTCAGTTTGTGAGTTTTTCTCTCTCTTGCTCTCCGGAAATGTATGATGAGGAAAAATAAGTGCCGGTGACGCCCATCGCCGACCACTGGCTCAGATTGAGCACTGTATGTTACCAACAGTGTCTAGCTGCAACTTACAAACACCTTAACGCCTTAACCGCGGCGGCAATTCCGCCGCGGTCCGGGTGTTCTAAAGAGTGGGCAGGGCTACGACGTTTGCAGCACCACAGAAGGGGTTAAAGACAAAAATAGGATGCTTCAGCATTGATGTTTTTTGCTTGGATGAATACAAAGGTCTTGAGTGCATTTGGTCAAAGCAGACCTCATTTCCCTCACCTGCAACATAGCACCTCTTTCTTTAGTACCCATCAGTAGTGGATTCATGGCTTTCTATAAACATAACCCAACTCCGAAGACCCTGGATCATAAAGCAAGAGCTCTCTGGCTAAATGAACTTGCCATAACAACTTGTTTCCTAGTCACCTTAGTGAAGAAAGAGTCAGGGGATAACTTCAGTCAACTAGTTAAATCCTATTTTTATAATAAAAAGCCGTATTTATTTCTAACTCTACTTATTCAATGCAGTATTATGATATATCTAAACAATAACATATTTTCCTTTGAGGTCAGGGCTCTAGTGTTTTGCTAGTGAATGTTGTAGTGGTTATTCTCCATTCATTCTATTCACGGGTGGCCGTACAAAATGAATGCTCACTAGTAGACCTTAACACAAAAGTTCACTACAACTATTAGCAAAGTAGTCAAAAGTGTCTTGGAGCCGTAGCGACCTTAGCAGCAAGACCCCCTAGGCCCGATAGGCCCATATCCAATCATACCCACACCAGTAGTGAGGAAGCTTGCTGTGACTCCTCGAGTACCCACACCTCAGGCACTCACAATGCCCCAGTCCTGCTTGTAGAGTCTTCTGCACTCGGGAGGTGTTGCAGCACCCTGCAGGCTGGCTCTCTACTGAGCGTATGAGGCCAGCTACAACAGTGATCAGAGGTACTCCTCCTGCAGGGTAAGTACAACGCTTATCAACTGGGGGGGGTGGATTCTAGTGCTCCTGGCTGGGGTCATCGTGATGTGGCACTGCACCCACAGTGTCCTCCCTCGTTCATGGAGGGAACTCAGACACAATCCTCAATGCATCATGGTGACCTACGGGTCACGTAGCTCACACTTCTTGGGTGATGGCAATTGGGGGTGGGGTCGCACACTACTCACACACCAGCGGTATCGCCCCTAAGGACTATGGTAAATGTAGTTACGTGTTCCGCGACGCATCTTCTTTCGATTCTCTGCTATCTTCACTGTCTTCGCCATCCCTGGACACGTGTTTCGGGGTATCACCCCTCGTCAGCAGGGATAGGCCGTGTTCTGGGGTTGCCGGTGGCTGCCAAATATCTGCCAGGTTTAGTACCACTCAGGCGCGTAGGTGCGGGGTCCCAGGCTCGTCAGCCAACTGCTCGAGGGAGCTTTAACATTACAATTGGGGGTGGGGTCGCACACTACTCACACACCAGCGGTATCGCCCCTAAGGACTATGGTAAATGTAGTTACGTGTTCCGCGACGCATCTTCTTTCGATTCTCTGCTATCTTCACTGTCTTCGCCATCCCTGGACACGTGTTTCGGGGTATCACCCCTCGTCAGCAGGGATAGGCCGTGTTCTGGGGTTGCCGGTGACTGCCAAATATCTGCCAGGTTTAGTACCACTCAGGCGCGTAGGTGCGGGGTCCCAGGCTCGTCAGCCAACTGCTCGAGGGAGCTTTAACATTACAATTGGGGGTGGGGTCGCACACTACTCACACACCAGCGGTATCGCCCCTAAGGACTATGGTAAATGTAGTTACGTGTTCCGCGACGCATCTTCTTTCGATTCTATGCTATCTTCACTGTCTTCGCCATCCCTGGACACGTGTTTCGGGGTATCACCCCTCGTCAGCAGGGATAGGCCGTGTTCTGGGGTTGCCGGTGGCTGCCAAATATCTGCCAGGTTTAGTACCACTCAGGCGCGTAGGTGCGGGGTCCCAGGCTCGTCAGCCAACTGCTCGAGGGAGCTTTAACATTACAATTGGGGGTGGGGTCGCACACTACTCACACACCAGCGGTATCGCCCCTAAGGACTATGGTAAATGTAGTTACGTGTTCCGCGACGCATCTTCTTTCGATTCTCTGCTATCTTCACTGTCTTCGCCATCCCTGGACACGTGTTTCGGGGTATCACCCCTCGTCAGCAGGGATAGGCCGTGTTCTGGGGTTGCCGGTGGCTGCCAAATATCTGCCAGGTTTAGTACCACTCAGGCGCGTAGGTGCGGGGTCCCAGGCTCGTCAGCCAACTGCTCGAGGGAGCTTTAACATTACAATTGGGGGTGGGGTCGCACACTACTCACACACCAGCGGTATCGCCCCTAAGGACTATGGTAAATGTAGTTACGTGTTCCGCGACGCATCTTCTTTCGATTCTCTGCTATCTTCGTACAAAATGAATGCTCACTAGTAGACCTTAACACAAAAGTTCACTACAACTATTAGCAAAGTAGTCAAAAGTGTCTTGGAGCCGTAGCGACCTTAGCAGCAAGACCCCCTAGGCCCGATAGGCCCATATCCAATCATACCCACACCAGTAGCGAGGAAGCTTGCTGTGACTCCTCGAGTACCCACACCTCAGGCACTCACAATGCCCCAGTCCTGCTTGTAGAGTCTTCTGCACTCGGGAGGTGTTGCAGCACCCTGCAGGCTGGCTCTCTACTGAGCGTATGAGGCCAGCTACAACAGTGATCAGAGGTACTCCTCCTGCAGGGTAAGTACAACGCTTATCAACTGGGGGGGTGGATTCTAGTGCTCCTGGCTGGGGTCATCGTGATGTGGCACTGCACCCACAGTGTCCTCCCTCGTTCATGGAGGGAACTCAGACACAATCCTCAATGCATCATGGTGACCTACGGGTCACGTAGCTCACACTTCTTGGGTGATGGCATGTTCCTCGCATTACCTTTGTTTTGGCAGCGCCTCCTGGCATATGGGGTTGCTGTAACACTATCGACCAAGGGATAGGCCCGCAACACAAGATAGTCCAAATCATGGTGGCCCCTGACATACAAGGGTTGCTGCTAGGCTCTGCACTAGCTCTGGCCTTAGTATCCGCCAATAACTTTCATGGTGGCCTTTCCTGTCATACAGGGTCACCCCACCTGTCACGGCACAGGCTTCACTAAGCCCAGACAGCACTCCGCTCACAGCTATCTTCCCAATGGCCCACTCTACGGCATACTTGGGTCACCAACTGGAATCTACATTCGGCCAATGACCCGATCAGTGCAGCATTGTCTCCTCGCACAGGGAATCCACTCACCGATCACTGCAGCAGCATCTCCTCACACCTTGCGCTGGGAGTCCACTTGGCTGGGTTCCGTACCGGACCTCGTTCTCTCTGTTTTCCTGTACCTCACAGGGCACACTGGTCTTGGCAAACAGCCAGGCGCTGGTGCTCCAGTCTCCAGAGCAGTTAGCCTGGTTTCCCTGGGTGATGTCCCCTCACCCTGCAGGGAGACTAGCAGGACTTGGCCCCCGGCCTAGTCACAGGCAGATGTCTTGCAGGGCTTCCCCTCCTCATAAAGCCCATATGGCTGATTGGCAGATGACACATTTTTGGGGTCTCAACCTCCTGTTCTTATAGTCCATTTCTAGACACCAAATGTGATTTAGTAGCTGGTTGTTTGAAGTTCTGCTTCTTTTGAAGTCCTCCCTTCTCCTTTTCCTCTTAAAAGGCTGTCTCTCACAGCAGGAGAGACTCTGAAGCTGATAGCCCCATAACACAGGCCTAGGGAGTGACTTGAGTTCACACGTGGATGTCAGCCATAGTAAAATGTGCATCAAAAGGTTAATCCTGAGCTCCCAGCCCTACTCTTTATGATTCCCATATGAGACCCATCTCTTTCCTGAGATGTGTCCAGGCCCCTTCCTTGTGATCTCTCCCTGAATCAGAGAGCAACCTTTGAGGTGCACAGGGAGAGTCCCTTTCTCCCTCCTCCAGTGTGTCCCACCCAGCTCACAGGAATGGAGCAATACACATTCTGGGGGAATCCATCTAGTCTTCACCTGACAGGCCGGGGCTCCCCTTATTAGAACCCAGAATCCTCAATGTGATGTACCATTACAGACACAATTGCACTCAGTGTATGCACACAGCACCCATACTAACTAGTACTGTTACCCTATGCATTGTGCCACCCTAGGCACACATTCAGCACACACATTCACTCTGCAGGTCTGCTCAGTACGGTAGCCTTTCTGTATTATGTCATTGTGTTCCATTTGCAAGATTACACTCTGCTCACACATACATTCACCATGTGTGCTCTGCTCAACACTTCACCCTTCATGTACCTTATTTCTCACAAGTACATATACACCCAGTACATGCATTCAACGCGCATGCACTGCACAGCACTACATCCCATGTACTCCTTGCAGTTATACATATACCCAATACATGCACTCACCATGCATGCACTGCACAGCATTGCTTTATACCTGTACTTTACCTTCCCCAGGCACACGTACATCCAGTTCAGAGTCACCACTCCTGCGTTGCACAGCAGTTTACATCTAACCGATGTAAGGCAAGGGTGATTAAAGCACACAGCAGCGGAAATATAAAAAGGTGAGTGAGTAGCTGGACTGACTCCAGTGACCTGTTTACTCCTACTAATCACTACACGAAATGCTGCCACCACTGCACTCGTGGTGCTTAACTCCTGGTGAAGGCGGTAGCCTTCCACCACTATGAGGGTAGCGCTTTGGGCTCCCCTCCCAGTCCAACCGGACCGGAATCCATGAGAGAGGCCTATGTCATGGCACACATGCATTATCCCTGTTTGCCTTTGACAACAAAAGCATTATGTATCTAGACAACAGTACAGTTGGGAACTCAGGGCAGGGGTACACATACATTACTATGCAAAGAGCTTTTAGTCCCAACAGTCTGGTGAATTGCAGTGTTTTTATGGTTAGAAAACTGTACGTTTTTTATTAGAAGATCAATGTATAATTCCACTATCAATGTCTCCTCTAGTCTGTGGCCCCACAGTGTTGCACTTTCTGGATGAATGGACAGCTTAGAGCTGCCCCATTACTCTGCTTGGAATTAGAAACAAGGTGAAAGTGAAGCGGCCAACTTGTAGAAATTTGGCTCTGCATACACTATACTAAAGTAAGGTATAGAGTGTATAGAATCCAGTGGGTTCCCAGAGGTAAAGCAGAGGCTAAATTAAATAAACACTAACAGCTCTATTTGTGCTATTGTGGTCAAGCAGCCAGACTTATCATGAGGGTGTGTTAAGCATCTATTGTATTCACTCAATCAAGGCTGATTTCACACACTCAGAGACAGACTCCAGACCAATTAGGTAAGTGTTTGACTTACGAGGTTGAGGTTTCGGGGTTAGGACCAATGTTCCCCAAGGTCCAGGTGGACACTCTAGTTGCACCACCAGTGGCACTGATGCAGCCGGTGCAGGGGCCCAACATTAGCCAACGGGCTAAGGGGGCTTTTGGTTGGGGTCTGCTGGCAAGCAGGCCACACTTGGGTGTGGGAGGAAAGCTCCTAGGGCCAACCACCCACACAAGAACTGCGCCGTCAGTGGCACCGCGAGGTGGCCGGGTGCAAGAGGCAAAGCGGACGTCGGGCTCCTGGGCTTCTCAGTGGAGACCATTGGTTTCGGAATGCTTCAGGCTTGGTCAGGGGGACTTCTTGGAGGCGACCCACGACTGGGAAGGCAACTGGGGATCTGGGAGGATGCTTGGATAGTGTCGGTTGGGCCACCCAAGGCCAGGAAGGAGTCCAGGGCTGGGGTGTCTTAGGCACCGGTTTCCTTAGGCTGCGATCTGTCGCGGTCAGTCGGACAGACACAGTCATACTTCCTGGACCGCTTTGGTAAAAGAACAATTGTCTTACCTCCTTTGGTCGTGGTTGTGAGGAGTAAATGCGGCAGGTTTAGTTTCAAAGCTTGTGGGAGGTCAGGTGTCACCGGATCCCAACTTAGGATTGCCGGGGGACTTCTTTGGTGTTTATGGCCAATGGGCCTCGGCCTTTGGTGGACGGGTGCAGAGTGGTGCAGAATTGCAGAGTCCGGGCTCTGAAGGCTAGTCTTTGGTTTGAGAAAATCTGGTGCTCACGGGAGACAGAGTCTGTTGAGTCAGAGTTGAGTGCAGGGCAGGTCCTCTGCGCTCTGGGGATCTGTTGCTGCTGGACACACCAGTTTCTTCGTGGTAGGCAGGTCATGGTTTGGACAGGCAGGTAGGGCTGGGGCCAAGTCAGTTGCTGTCCTTCCTTTCTTCCTGGATCAGCATGGTTCTTCGGTTCTTCATCTTTCTTCCTTGAATCTGAGGAGGCAAGGTTCAGGGTTGCCCCTAAACACTACATTTAGGGGCGTTCAAGGGATTTGGAGGTTGGGACCAATGGGACCCATCTTTGGGGTGGGTATACCCCCTATGCTGCTACTCTCCAGTGGGAGGGGGCATGAACCTCTTCTTAATTGGCTGAGTCCCCTCAACTTCAATACAGGGAGATTGAGAGGTGTACTTCACCCCGTTGGGGGCAACGGTGGGCATACCTCTCTTCATAGCTTGTATTTCCTGCAGATTTTCTGGGCATACCTCTCTTCATAGCTTAAATTTCCTGCAGATTCTCCTGCTCGAGTAGGGGTCAGAACCGGTGGTAGCAAGTTGCTCAGGGCACGTACTACAAGTGGTCCAACTGACCAATAACTTCTCAAGGGGAAAACAAAAGTTAATGAGAAACACCCCACAATTATAGGATAGAACAATGACCTGGAAAACTTGGTTATCAAAAAATGCATATTACAAATTAATCAAAAGTTTGCAAATTCAACTGTTGCTCTAAAGTGAAAAGGTGAATAAAGTGCTCCAGGTAGTGCTTGTGAAGGAATGGGGATGTGACAGTAAAAATAATTACAATATTTACAAAGATGAGGACAACCTGTTTAACAATACATCAAAAGACTAACTCAACAACCCAAGTAATGAGATGCCATGAATGCATAAAGAGTTCTTCGCTTCTTGGTTGAATAGGTTAGTGCAGGTCAGAATATAAGTAAAGTCGACCTATCAACCCCTGAAACTGGAGGAAGGCAATTCATTCCTTTCAACTGGTCTTCATCTGGACCATTGGAGGTGCAACCTACAAAGTGGGTAAGGATACCATAAATAATTGTGCAAGGTACATAGAGGGTGTGTGACTTCAAGGACATGGCAACACGGCTCACCTCAGTTTATCACTGCCAAGTCGACAGTGGAGAAAAATATGCGATGAGGCTGTGTTGCTACAAGTACTGGAAAATGTCAGCCACTGCACAAACTGACAAAAACTGAAAAATAAAGGGAGGCACATCAATGCTCAGTGAAATATCAAGTGATAAGGCTAGGAATGAATCGAGTCAATACTCACAGGTTGAGAAGCTTCACAGCAATTAGTTGAACATCAGCCTTGAATTAACTCAGGCATGGAGGATAGAATCAGATATGAGTGAAATTGCACTCAAAAATTCAACGTAGTTTCTGAATAAATCACTGTTTCTCTAGGAACAAAAATGTGGGCCATTAGATGGTTAAGGGTATACTATATATGCACGTAATCTCATATAACGTAAAGTATTTTTGACTTTAAACTAAGGCTCAGAATAAATTGCATTACAGTTGCAAAGTTGAAGCAAGGTGACACAGTTGCTGGGGGCAGCAAAAGGACGGGACAGCGTCCAAAGGTGGCAGGCCTTTGAAGCTACCCCTTTCGTGGGCGCAGCCCATTGTTAGGGAGGAGGCATTACACTTCTGCTCAGGATGTACTTTGTTTCTGGACCCAGAGAGCGGAGGCCCTCTACCCAGGGGTCCAGAAATTTGTCTGGTGGTGGCCATGGCGGGCAGTCATTCAGGAAACCACACCAGGGCTGGTTAATTTTTAGGGGGCATCTTCTGAGTGCATTTTACATTAAATCCCACCTTGGCATCAGTGTGGGTTTAATGTGCGGAGAAATTTGCTACCAAACTACCCAGTTTTTAGAAAAGCCAAAATGGAGCTCTGGAGTCCGTAGAGACAAACTACCAGACCATATATTCTTCTCAGCTTTACTACACTTACAATGACTATGAATGAGCTTAGACACTGTAGGGGTACAGGGCTCATCCCTTTGTACACTCACCTTAGGACTAGTGCACCCTGCTAGAGGAGTGACTTACCTAGGCCTTAGGAAGTGAATTGCAGACATGGCATGCATGGGTGTGTGCCATGTCGACTCTTCCCTTTTCTCTGCACCAAAATACGCAGCCTGCTGTGTCTAGGTTAAGGTGCAGAGCCTCGAAGGGTGGCACAGTAGGGGCTGCAGCCCTCAGAGGCCTTCCTTGGTCACAGTGCCCTTGGTACCCATGTTAACTTTTACAAGGGGCTTGCCTGTGGCCATGGATGTGCCAATTGTAGACACAAAGGTACAATTTTGGGAAAGAACACAGGCCCTGGGAACCTGATTTACAGGGACCCAGGGCACATCAAGTCGGTTGCATCAGATGTCAGGCAAAAATCGGGGGTAACCATGGAAAGAAAGTGCCCTTTCCTACACACCTGTCCCATTCTTCCATAGCCTGCTGTGTTTTCCGAGTCTAAATAGAAGGTGTGCAAGTCACAGCTGTCCCTGCGTCCTCTTTTCAATTGCATATAGGGTGCAGGAGCAGCTGCAAATTGTCTGCTTTGCCATGGTTCTCTGCAGTTGGGAAAATGGAACAAGAACAGCTGTTCACTCCTCCATGGTACACAGCTTGTTGCAGACAACAGAGGTGTGGGCTCACAGCTGTCCCTATGCTTAGTTCACAGTTGCAAAGCTGGCAGCAGTTCTGTGTCATTGTGACCACGCCATTTGGCAATCCTGAGAGAAGTAGGGCAGCTCACGGTTGCAGTGGAGAATTCTTCGGAAATAGATTCACTGCGGTGGGACATGTTATAGCAACTTGATAAAAATAACCCCTTGCCCTGCGGCAATGCAAAATGGGAATTGGAAATAGTCACCTTCCCCGGCCAGAGATTGCTAAAAAAGTATGGTCACCTGCCTTTGGCAAAATCAAGGAAAGAGGAAACTATCCTCTAATACAACACTCAAATCTACATTAGTTATGTTAGCTTAAAACTCTTGTTTCAAAATGCTGGCTATGCCCTGATCACATGCATCAACAATTTATATTCTGAGTAAGGTATTTACATTTTTTCTTTTCCTCCCACAAACTCCACTAAGCTTTTGAATTCGTCTATAGTTGCCAACCATCTTGCAATGCTTAGTGAGGCCAAACCATACTCGCTAGTAGTCAACAGGTTTATGATCTGAGCATATCTGAAAGAGAAATACAGCAAGCGTTTCCCTTTCAATCACTAAATTTCACTTTTCTGTATCATTTAGTGTACATGATGCATACGAAATAACATATTCCACATTGTCCTTTATTTGGCTTAACACAGCCTCAAGACCATGGGTGCATGCATCAGTTGTCAATATAGTTTTATTATTAATGTCAAACATCCCGAGCTGGTGCTCCCTTGATGTCTCACTTAATAGTTTCAAATTCATACTGCCACTCCTGACATCATACAAATGCGTTGCCCTTCCTTAGTAGCTCACACGTATGTTTGGTTTTTATCAGCAAACATCATTAAACATGTGGAATAGAATTCAACCACTCCTTGGAAAGACCTCAAATCCTCCTTACTATCGAGTACATTAGCAGTCTGAATACTACTAACTAGTTTGCTATGTGGGCTAATGGCTCTAGCATTAAGTAGTTGACACAAATAAATAACACTGTCTACCATCAGTTTGCATTTTTCCACTTTAACTGTTAACCCATTTGACTTTTTCCAAGCATTTATCATGTTCCATACCAGATTTTGAAATTATTAAAATGTCATCTTGAAATTAACACACTCCAGATAAACTATGAAACAATTGTTTCATTACTATTTGGAAGACAGAGCTAACTGAAGCGAGGCCAAAGGCATATGTTTGAAAGGACTTTAAGTGACATGTTGATAGATGTAATGGAATCTGGTGGTATGCTGAGGATAGGTTTATAGTGGAAAACAAGCAAGCTTGACAACTCTCATTTATATTCATTAGAGGATATCTGTCGATCCATATGGTGTTGTTAAGGTCACAAAGGTCAACACTCATCCTCATAAAGAGGTCCGGTTTGAATACCACCGCAATTGGCACAACCCAATTAGAAGATTCTTCTACAAGATTGTTGTCATACAGCTTTTGTATTTAGCATTTGACTTCTTTATTGGTTAGTGGGAGATTGTTTCATTTATGGAATTTGTTGTGCATTCCTGTTTAATACAATCTTGTGCTTAAAACCCGGCAATTTTCCCAAATTCTTATTAAATACTTTGGGATGTCTCTTGCCCCAACATTCAGGTTCTTCGAACTTTTCAGCCAGCATAATTTGTTTCCTTGCTCTTGGTTAGAGTTTCATTCCTAGAGCAGTTTGGTGTATCCAGCCTCTTGGCAATTTAAATGTTGCATCTTCATATTTTTGAAAGCAAAATCTGCTAAAAAGTATCCAATCATCTCAGTATTTTCTCCACAATAACCTCTTAGAGGTTTTGTGCACTTCTCTATGATCCACATTTAACATTTCACAATAATTTTTCTTGGACACGATGCTATATGGTGCGTGCCCCTGAACCCATCAATACATCAAACTCAACATCATCAATGGCTGTGACTCATTCTGGGTCTGATATACTCTCTCTCTATAGGCATCCTGGGCCAATCCTTCCCTACCTTCCTTAGTATCACTAGTGTTGTTCACTTATTCTATGGTTACAATGTAATTTTCACTATCGTCATTATCTTTGTCAACATCATCCAGTGAATTTACATTTGTGTTCAGTCAATCAATCAATCAATCACACAACATTTGTATAGCGCACTACACACCCGTGAGGGTCTGCTACTGCTCGAACAGCCAGGTCTTGAGCAGCCTCCTGAAGGTTAGAAGGTCTTCGTTCTGCCGTAGGAGGATGGGGAGGGTGTTCCAGGACTTGGCGGCGAGGTGGGAGAATGATCTGCCACCGGTGGTCGTTCTCAAGGTGTGGGGGACGGTGGCAAGGCTGAGGTCGGTGGAGCAGAGCTGGCGGTTAGGGGTGTAAAAGGTGAGACGTTTGTTGAGGTATGCCGGACCATTGTTGTGGAGGGCTTTGTGTGCGTGGGTGAAGAGCTTGAAGTTGATCCTCTTGTTGACGGGGAGCCAGTGCAGGTCTCTCAGGTGGGGTGTGATGTGGCTGCGGCGAGGGAAGTCGAGGATCAGGCGGTCAGAGGCGTTCTGTATGCGTTGCAGTCGTTTCAGTAGTTTGGCCGGGGCTCCCGCTTAGAGGGCGTTTCTGTAGTCCAGTCTGCTGCTGACGAGGGCCTGGGTGACTGTTCTTCTAGTGTCGGTGGGGATCCACTTGTAGATCTTTCGGAGCATGCAGAGGGTGTTGAAGCAGGAGAATGAGATGGTGTTGACTTGCTTGGTCATGGAGAGTGTGGAGTCGAGGATGAATCCCAGGTTGTGTGCGTGGTCGGCGGGTGTTGGAGCAGCACCCAGGGTGGTCGGCTACCAGGAGTCATCCCAGGCTGAAGGTGAGGAGTCGAGGATGAGGACCTCCATTTTGTCCGAGTTCAGCTTCAGGCGGCTGTTCATCATCCAATCCACGACGGCTGTCTTACCATAGTGGAGGTTGGTTTTGGCGGTGACAGGGTCCTTGGTGAGTGAGAGGATCAGTTGTGTGTCATTGTCGTAGGAGAGGATGTTGAGGTTGTGCAGTCTGGCGATGTGGGCGAGTGGGGCCATGTATATGTTGAACACTGTCGGGCTGAGGGAGGATCCTTGGGGTACGCCGCAGATGATCTTGGTGGCTTCAGATCTGAAGGGAGGGAGGCGGACGCTCTGTGTTCTGCCGGAGAGGAAGGAGGTGGTCCAGTCCAGGGCTTTGCTTCGGATTCCTGCGTCGTGGAGGCAGGTGCGTAGGGTGTGGTGGCAGGCAGTGTCGAAGGCGGCTGACAGGTCCAGAAGGATGAGGGCCGCGGTCTCGCCGCTGTCCAGTAGGGCCCTGATGACATCGGTGGCGGCGATGAGGGCTGTCTCGGTGCTGTGGTTGCTGCGGAAACCCGACTGTGAGGGGTCCAGGATGTTGTTCTTCTCGAGGTAGTGGGTTAGCTGTTTGCTGACTGTTTTCTCGATGACCTTCGCCGGGAACGGGAGCAGGGAGATGGGCCAGACGTTCTTGAGGTCCTTGGGGTCTGCTATGGGCTTCTTGAGCAGGGCGTTGATCTTGGCATGGTTCCAGCTCTCCGGGAAGGTTGCGGTTTCAAAGGAGATGTTGATGGCTTTGCAGAGGTGGTGGTGCTGGCTTTGTTGAAGATGTGGTGGGGGCACGGGTCTGACGGAGAGCCAGAGTGGATGGTGCTCCTGGTTTTGATGGTGTTGTCGTCATTGATGTTGATCCAGCTGACTAGGGGGTCCCCGCGGACGGTGGCCGATGGCTCTTGGGTATCGCGGGCTGGGGAGGGCGCCCGGTTGTTGAAGCTGTCATGGATGTCTGCGATTTTGCAGTGGAAGAAGGAGGCCAGGGTGTCGCACAGGTTTTGTGAAGGTGGGATGTCGTTGGTGCTGGCGTTGGCGTTAGAGAGCTCCCTCACAATGTTGAAGAGCTCTTTGCTGTTGTGTGCGTTGTTGTCGAGGCGGTCCTTGAAGGAGGTTTTTTTGGAGGATCTGATGAGGTGATGATGCTGGCGTATGGCATTCTTGTATGCTGTTTAGTTCTCTGGTGTTTGTTTGTGGTGCCATTTCCTTTCTAGCTTTCGGCAGTTTTATTTAGAGGTCTGGAGGTCCGCGGTGAACCAGCCGGCAGTCTTGTTCTTACAGCTGTTAGAGGGATTCTTGATCGGGGTGAGGGTGTTGGCGCAGTCTTTGATCCAGCGTCTGAGGCTGCTGGCGGTGGAGTCGAGGTTGGTGGGGTCTGTGGGTGGGTTCCGGGTGAGGGTGGTGTTTAGCTGATCTTCAGTGATTTTGCTCCAGCAGCGGTGGGGGATAAGTTGGGTGCAGTGGTGCGTGGTAGGCTTCTTGAAGGAGAAGTGGACCCAGTGGTGATCAGTCCAGTGGAGTTTGTGGTGTGGCTGAAGGAAACTTGGGTGTTTGCGGAAAAAATGGGATCAAGCGTGTGTCCGGCAGAGTGGGTGGGGGTTGTGATGAGCTGTTTGAGTCCGAGGTTGGCGAGGATGTCGAGCAGGGTGGTGGAGTTGGTGTCGTTGTTTTTCTCGAGGTGTAAGTTCAGGTCCCCGAGGAGTATGTAATCCGTGGACGCCAGCGCGTGCATGCTGACGAAGTCGGCAATGGAGTTGCTGAACAGCGCTCGGGGTCCGGGGGGCCTGTATATCAGAGTTCCTCCGAGGGTGGTGTTGGGATCAGTGTGGATCTGGAAGTGCAGGTGTTCGGCAGCGTTGAGGGTGTCGTCGGAGTTGGTTGAGATCTTGAGCATGGTCTTGTGGACGATGGCGATTCCACTTCCTACTCCGTTAATCCGGTCCCTGCGGGTGATCTTGTAGCCGTCCGGGATGGCTATGGCGATGTCGGGAGCTGAGAACTCGTTCACCAGGTCTCGGTCAGGAAAGCGATGTCCGGGGAGGATGTGTTGAGCAGGTCCCAGAGTTCGATTGCGTGTTTGCGTGCGGAGCGGGTGTTTAGGAGTACGCATCTGAGGTGGTTGCGTCCTGTCCTCGTGGGAGGATTGGCGGGTCTGTTGCTGGTGAAGCTGCAGTTCCGGCAGGAGAAGGGTCCTTGGGTGCGTTTCCGGGCAGCCTGGAAGCAGGAGTGAGTTCGACCGGTGCTGAGTGCATGGAGGGTGCTGGCATCGTAGCGGAGTCTGGTGTTGTGGTGGTGTTCGTGGGGGCCAGGGGTTCTGGAGCTGGGCGCAGTCTAGGCGCGGACGGGCGCAGACAGCTTGCCTTAGGCGCGCCTTCCGCGATCCAGCGGCACGACCACACAGCGGTCTCCATAAGAAGGGGAGGGAGCGGGAGTAGGAAGGGGGCGGGTGTGGGCTGGATCGGTGGGCGGGGCCGCAGGGGCAGCAGCGTCCGGAAAGAGCGGGCAACACAGAGGTGCCTGGAGGAAGGGGTACAAGTACACAACGTGCACAAAATATGGGTACAGTACAGGAAAAGAGAAATAAAATGCAGGAAATACAAGAGAGGGAATCCAATCCAATAAGCTTTATTCGATTTTTAAATTAAAAGTCATGAAAGCATCGACAATACAGAAATAATAACAAAAAAACCATAAACATTTCATTTCATAGACACAGTAAAAAGCCATCATTCAACAATTATTGTGCAAGATTCAGTTACCATTAAAAAACTTAAGAGTTTGTCCTATGTAATGTGAGGGGAGCGCGGGTAAAAATCATACAGATCCCAAATGCGAATTGTGCCTTTTTTTTTTTTTTTTTTTTTTTTCTTTTTTTTTTTTTTTTTTTTGGGTTCAACCTGCTTTATTGGAGTAAACAGAATATGATACACAGCTTGGTTCGCCCACAACCCGGAGGCCGGCAGCAAAAGTTACGAACAGTACACAGCCCAGTAGCCGGCATCCCGGGGGCCCGGCGGCGTATAGAAAAGACATACATGATACTGGTTCAGCAGTCCGGGGAGTAGGACAAGCAAAGGATAAGCAGCAGTTGAACAGGGTTTTGTGGTCAAAAAGATGAGGTTCCTCACCTTTATATTGGTTGTTAAAAACAAGAACCCAAAACTTCCCAACTCAGATTATAACTACGAGGCCGATTGTGACTGTACTAAAGTGCAAATAATGAGTGGTGCAGCAAGGTGGGTCGGGCAGACCGTAGCCCATGGCGGAACTGATGTCTGGGTCTGCTATCCTAGTGTGGCAGAAGCCTGCAAAGGTGTGTCCCATGGACGTAAAATACAAAACGGGGTATCACCTAGTAAGAACGTGAAACGGGCTGTGGATGCAGAAAGGAGAGAATAGTCATGCCCAAAGTGGAGGGGGGGTGTGGGTCAGGCCACGCCTGGGCGGCCTAGTACGTGCAGGACATTGCAGGGGCATTAGAGCGTGTGGGGACGGAGAGAGTCAGATGTCGCAGGAGAAATCAAGGGGCTGCGATCCGGGAGGGACATCAGCGCGCTGAGGAGGGGGAGGCAGGTCGTCTAAGCGTGCATCGCCGTCCGGGCGCGTGAGCAGATAATGCGTTAGTGGCTCCCAAATATCCCTGGGCCTGCAGGAGAGAGGCACCAGTTCGGCAAACGTGGTGTGCTGATCTTGGCAATATGTCAAATCTGTAAGCCAGTCCTTAAACTTAGGGGCTCTTCCTCTGCCCCAGCGGCAAGCAACGCGTCGCTTGGCTAAGAGCAAGGCGGTGTCAACAAATTTCCGGCATCCTTTAGGCATTTGCATCGTGTATCCGAGTACGGCGACCAAGGGGTCAGCGGGAACCGCCTCACCTACCATCTCCGCAATAGCCCCCACAACCAACTGCCAGTAATGAGCAACCTGAGGACAGTCCCATGCCAGGTGCAGGAAATCAGCGTGGTCAGCACGGCAGCGGTCACAGCGGTCGCTGTCAGCCAAACCAAACCTGTATTTCCGAGCCGGAGTATAATATATTCTCTGAAGGAATTTGTAGTGAATAATTTTCAATCTGCTGCTAGCAGATACACGAGAGGTGAGCGTGCAGCAGTATTTCCACTGCTCGTCAGTAATGTCGATGGCAAGCTCAGCCGACCAGCGCAACCTAGCATTAGAGTCCGGCTCAGGGGCAGCTACGCGGATTTGGCGGTAAAGACCGGAAACCAAGTGGGTCCCGTCTTGTGACCCCAGCAGGAAGTGCAGTGGCGCTAGGGTATCAGGTTCATAGGGATAATCAGGTAAGATGTCCCGCATCCCCGCACGCAGCCGAATGTAGTAAAAAAGTTCAAGGCAGGTGCGCGACTGCGCCTTGAAGAACATTTCTTCAGTCTTGAAACTACCCTCATGGAACAGGTCGCCCCAACAGGCGATGAGTAATTTGTCACATAGGTGACGGAAACCACGTTCCGACAAGAGAGATAGTTGTGGGTGGTAAGAAAGTGGCAATTTAGGAGAGTAGGGTAGCGGGCATGACAGGCGTTTAGCAATGCGGCGCCATGCGTCCAACGTGCAGGAAACTGAGGTGTTCGCAGTGGTAATGGAAGTCTCAGGACAGTACAGCAGACCGTTGAGCGGTATAGGGTGTACGATCCAGTCCTCTACCGCTAAGTGCGGCATGAAAGGAGTTGGAGCCATCCAATGGTAGGCAAAGTGTGCCTGTGCACATTGGTAGTAAGTTTCAAAATCAGGGACGTCAAAGCCACCTCTATCGTAGGGGAGGGTCAGCGTCGACCATTTTAAGCGGGGGGATTTGCCACCCCAGAAAAGCCTGCGCAGTTCCGTGCGAAGCGTTCTGAAGAAAAAAGCGCCAGGGTAATAGGGGATATTAAGGAATAGGTACAGGAAGCGAGGTAAGATCACCATTTTAATGAGTGAGGCTCTACCCGCCATGGAGAGTGGCAGAGTGATCCACCTGTCCACTGAAGCAGTTAATTTGGTCATGGCTACTCCATAGTTGGCACGTAACGTCTCTTCTCTATCGCGAGAGATACGAATCCCCAGATATTTAAGATCATCGCTACACCACTCTAATGGGTAATCTAGAGGGAAAAACTGTACTGCGTCAGTGAGGGGAAAAAACTGCGACTTTGCCCAATTGATGTGGACACCTGATACCCCTCCGAACATTATGAATTCTCTAAGCAGGGGATTAAGATGCGTCTCAGGATGCTTAACATATAGTGTGATGTCATCAGCATATAGGGACACATCTATTTGCCGCTGCAGACATAGCACTGCTCCCTCTCGGTGTAGCTGCCGTAAACGACAGGCTAGAGGTTCAACCGCGATGGCAAACAGTAGGGGAGAGAGCGGGCATCCCTGCCGGGTGCCTCTAGTAAGTGCGATAGGTAGTGACAGGCGGCCATTGATTAGCACTCTAGCAGTGGGGTCAGTATACAAGAGCCGAACCCAAGAGATAAACAATTTGGGGAAACCCATGCTGGCTAGAACCGAAAAGAGGTAAGGCCACTCGATCGAGTCGAATGCCTTAGTGGCATCCAGGAACACGGCTGCGACAGGGATGTCGGGGTGAACCGTGCGAAGCAAGGCAAAGAGGGTGCGAAGATTATGGGACGTAGATCTCCCCGCCACAAAGCCAGATTGATCAGGCAGGACCAACCTGGTCATGAGCAGCGACAGTCGGGTGGCCAAGACCTTAGCTAGGATCTTGACATCGCAGTTTAGGAGGGATAGTGGACGGTATGACTCACAGGTGGTGGGGTTTTTATCCGGTTTCAGAAGGGAGGTGATCACCACCTCACGCATAGAGCGGGGAAGTATCCCATCAGCTAGGGATTCCGTGAAGACTTCGCGGAGCACCGGTGCCATTATGTCGATGTAAGTTTTATAAAATTCGGCCGGTAAGCCATCGAGCCCCGGCGCCTTACCATTCCGAAGGGACATGATGGCCTCGCGGATCTCGTCTAGCTCGATAGGAGCCGCAAGAAACTCCCTGTTCCCATCGCTGAGCCAACATAATGCCACCTCGTTAAGGTATTCAGTGTACGGGGTGTGTTCCACTGCCGTAGAAGTATATAGTGTAGAGTAGTGCATCGTGAAGGTAGACAGTATTTCTGCCGGGTCCCTGACTATAGTTCCGGCGTCGCCAGTGAGCTCAAGTATAGTGTTGTGCACCCGAGATGGTCGTGTGATTGCAGCGAGCACTTTTCCTGGCCTATCACCCTCACAATACTTACGAGCCACCCAGTGTTTGCCCCGATATTTCGCCTCCCTGGCTGCTTCCTCCTCATACTCCGATAGTGTCCCCCTAAAGGTGGCGTGTAAGCGCGGGTCAGAATCTGTGGTCATGCGGTGTTCCAGAGTTCGTAGGCTGCGCTCCAGTGTAGCTATGGAGTGTAGGATATCACGCAGTACCCCGTGACTCTTGGAGATGCAGAAGCCCCGGATGGTGACCTTAAAAGCCTCCCAGATGTTCTCAACTGATTCTACCGAGCCTTTATTCCGTGGGAAAAAATCTGCTATTTCCTCACCCAGCTCAGTGCGGAAGACATTGTCCAGAAGTACATCAGGACGCAGTCGCCACTGAGGTCGTGGATCGTCCCACCCAGGAATGCTGAATTGCATAGACACAGGGCTGTGATCGGAAAAGGTTCTAGGCAAGTGTTCTACTCTTATCAACTCTGCAGTAACCTCCCTGTCAACTAGAAAATAGTCGAGACGCGCCCATGTCCCAGTGTGTGAGGTAAAGTGTGTCCCTTCCCGTCCCTGGGTATGCAGGTGTCTCCAGGCATCCAAGAGCCCACCCTCCTCCATGATTCCCTCCAATGTCGTTCTAGACCTGGGCTTGTAGGAGCTAACACCATCTGCCCTATCCATGGGGGCACCAGTGCGAGGTTGAAGTCTCCACCCCATACAACATGTCGTGCCCCAACAGCTACAATCTTTCCCCATAGCGTAGAAAAAAAGGCAGGAGTATCAACGTTTGGTGCGTACATAGATACAAATACATAGACATCGCGGCCAACCCTTCCCCACAGTAAAGCATAACGCCCTTCTCTGTCCACCGCCTCTCCGAGACGATGAAACGGCACTCCGCGGGAAATGAGCACCGCAACCCCCCTTGCATAAGTCGAGTATGAGGAGAAAACACGGGCACTAGCCCACTTTGTCCCAAAAGTGGCATCGCCCTGAGCAGGCAGATGCGTCTCCTGCAGCATAGCAACTTGTACATGATGTCTGTTCAGATAGGCAATTATATTTCTGCATTTCCTAGCATTATTCAGACCCCTGACATTCCATGATACGCATGTCAATCTTGCACTTGCATTCGATACCGCCATAGATGCAGCAAGACTATATGTGAAAACACCCAAAGGGACACAGCGTCATGGCCACAGCCATCCCGCCCAAAACCCAAGGAAACACCATATCAGCAGAGAAAGATACAGTCTGAGCAATAGCAGCCTCGTAAAATCCAGCCTCCCCCCACCCACCCCAGCATCCCAAACATGCCAGTAGCCATGAATCCCACCCTCTTAGTCCCGCCCCAACCACCCTTCCAGCCGCAACAGCAGCAACAAAAAAACACAACCACGTAATGGGGAGCACCCAGTAGGGGTAAGGCATAGAGTGCGAACTGCCACCACCTGGTCCTAGCTCCAGTACTGTACTACCCTCGGTGGAGACTAAGACCAAGGGAGTGGTCCTTGGCGTACATTACCACTGGGGGTGCAGTGTCCAAGCATGTCCATCATTCTCCCATCACTCCAGCGATCGAAGTCCCACACGCTGTTGAAGAGACAGCAGGCGAGGCTGGCGTTGTCCACACATATTGCAAGTACAGTTAGTCATCCTGTTGTTCAGGGGGTATATCAGCATTCTCCAGGTCCTCGGCAGGCACATTCCCGCCCCTGCGCGCAGTACGCACAGATTTCAAAAAATCTTCTGCTTTCTGCGGGTTAGTAAAGAAACGTTGCTTACCCTGATGGGTAACTCGCAGTTTCGCCGGATACAGGAGGGCATAGTCAATTTGGGCCTCTCGCAGCTTTTTCTTTACGGGCAGAAACTTGCGCCTCTCGTCTTGGACCATCGGTGTAAAATCAGGGTATATTGAAAAAGTGACCCCATTATACTGCAGCGATTTTTGAGTGCGGGCCGCCCGGAGGGCCGTGTCGCGATCCCGATAGTTCAATAGCCTTGCAATTATAGGCCTAGGAGGTAAGCCAGGCTGGGGGATCGGCGCCAGTGATCGGTGGGCCCTCTCCACTATGAACTGAGGAGAAAAAGCGTCCTCTCCGATGGAACCCCTAAGCAACTTTTCCACGTACAGCTCCATTCTGCCTGTGGCTGTGGATTCCGGAACATTCGTTATGCGGATGTTGTTGCGGCGACTGCGCGCCTCCAAATCTTCGTTCTTCGCCGCTATGACGCGCAGCAAATTGTCCATCCTGGCCAATTGCGACGTATGGGTCGCGGTGGTGTCCAAGTTGTCGGAAAGCCGCTGCTCCGCAGTCGTAATGCGTTCCTCATGGCGGTCAACCTTGTGCACAAGGGCATCCAGCCGAGCCGTTACCCCATCCACTTTTTCCACGACAGTGGCAAAGCCTTGTCGCATTTCTTGGATCAGACTCGTGAGGTCCGCCGCAGGGGCCGGGGGTGGGGGGGGGGTGGGTTGTGGAGAAGACGTGCTAGGCCCCGGGTTCAGCGGCGTCGATTTAGTGCCTCTGCGAGCATTGTCGAAACTCAGTTTGGGCTGGCGGTGTTCAGGGCGCCCCATGGTAGCTTCCAGCGACAGACCACAGACCCGGGTGGTCAGTAGCAGGGCAATTCAATGGGCCGGTGAAGGAGTGGTCAGTCGAAAGGGGCAGGACGGCCCCACCGCAGTGCACTTCAGTAGGATAGTACAGGAGAGACGGCGACGAGCTCCGCCAGTCTGCGCCCTCCCAGGCTCCAGAGAAGCGACAGTGGACGCAGGAGCACCCAGGGGACACCAGTGTTGCCCGAGGCGGAACCCAGGCTTCAGGGCCCGCAGCTGGTCCAGTTCAAGAGGATCCAGGCCAGCAGGACAGACAGCAGTGGCCAGCAGCGAGGGAGAGAGCCCCCCCGGGGATCGCCACGCAGGGGGGGAATCCAGGGCCCACTCTCAGGAGGGAGACACAGCAAGCCCCCGCCCCGACAGTATCTCCAGGTCTGGCCCCGGCGTAGGGGCCCGTCAGCAGGGAGCACGGGGCAGAGGTAAGTCCCAGCGCGGTGGGGTCAGGCCTCAGACCCTGCAGGACCGTCAAGATCCGCCGCGCCGGCCAGTTGCGGTGGCGAGGCGGGAATCAGTCCGGGCAGGCCGCAGCCCCGTCCAGCACGGGAGAATCAACCCCCCCCAGGCACCAACAAACCAGGGGCCACCAGCGGTGGGAAGGGGGGGGGGACGCAGCTCAGGGCAGGGCAGCCAGTCGTCTCCCACCCTCACGATGATCGCCGCACGTCTTCCCAGCAGGATCGCAGGCTGTGGCGGCGAGGTGCGGCCTGTAGACTCGTGGCGATCCCCAGGGTCGCGTAAGTACAGCAGCCGTTCCGGCGCCTGCCCGAGCTCCAGTGGCAGGGTCGGTCAAACTGCTAGCCTCCGTATCTCCGGTTCCGGAGCACTCAGAGCCGCCAGAATTGGAGCGAGCGTGGGGAACAATGCAGGAGTCAGGATCCAATCTTCGTGGGGTGATTTAGCACCCTGTGGCGCAGGATAAGAGAAGGATCATGCGCCAAGGAACGGGAGCTGCGCGTCTAGGCAGCCATTCCGTAAGCGCGCCCTCTAGCGCCCCCAAATGCGAATTGTGCCTTGACTTTCATTGGGGGTACAAACTCGTAAAAAGGGGGCAACATTGGTGTTTTTAAATTTAATTAGTACCAGATCCCCAGCAATGCATTTGGGCAGCGTCCCTAACCATCCCACCCTCCTGACACTCAAGATACCCCCGTCTAGCCCCGGCGGCAACGGTCTATTCTTTTTTAGCCAATAGGTGGCCTTATTTAGCAAATCCTGCTGGGTTTCGCGTGTTCCCTGGGTGAGGGCAGGGACCCCAGAGAGGACAGACACATACGGGGCGGCCTCAGGGGGCAGGTTGATATGTGGCATTCTTGCCAAGGCGGATCTAGCCACTGTATGGGTTTTTGGTGCAGGTTTGACAAATACTTTGGGGCCTATTTGAGTAGGTGTGCGTGATGGCTGTATTTGGGTGGCCCCATTGCCAGATTTATACATTTCGGGGGCGGTGGTAGGGTTAGGACAGACGCATGTGGCCATAATAGTAGCTGGAAGCGGGTGCTTTCTTATTACTGACTCAATATTGGTCAGCCTTTCCCCTAAATCATTCATTTTTGTGACCAAGGGAGAGATGGTAGCAACCAGCAGTTGCTCAATTTTGGCCAATAAAGTCGTATTGAGAGACAAAAGAGGGTCCTCTGGTTTGTCCGCGGCCGGGTCCTCGATAAATGCTATTGGATTAGCAAGTGATGGTATAACATTGGTGCACAGTATTTGTGTACTTGTATTGTTCCCAAAGTTAGTTTCGATGTCATACTTCCATCTATTGTAGGAACCCAGGGGCACGGCATTTACTTGGTTATGAGCTTTATCAGCGGGGCCATTTGCTTTAAGACAAAAAGAATCCACAGTTGGGGAGGTTATAAGATCAGGGGCGTACTTTGTACCGCACAGGGCGTTGAGTTCCTCCCATATGGATGTGTTGAGCAGGTCCCAGAGTTCGATTGCGTGTTTTGCGTGCGGAGCGGGTGTTTAGGAGTACGCATCTGAGGTGGTTGCGTCCTGTCCTCGTGGGAGGATTGGCGGGTCTGTTGCTGGTGAAGCTGCAGTTCCGGCAGGAGAAGGGTCCTTGGGTGCGTTTCCGGGCAGCCTGGAAGCAGGAGTGAGTTCGACCGGTGCTGAGTGCATGGAGGGTGCTGGCATCGTAGCGGAGTCTGGTGTTGTGGTGGTGTTCGTGGGGGCCAGGGGTTCTGGAGCTGGGCGCAGTCTAGGCGCGGACGGGCGCAGACAGCTTGCCTTAGGCGCGCCTTCCGCGATCCAGCAGCACGACCACACAGCGGTCTCCATAAGAAGGGGAGGGAGCGGGAGTAGGAAGGGGGCGGGTGTGGGCTGGATCGGTGGGCGGGGCCGCAGGGGCAGCAGCGTCCGGAAAGAGCGGGCAACACAGAGGTGCCTGGAGGAAGGGGTACAAGTACACAACGTGCACAAAATATGGGTACAGTACAGGAAAAGAGAAATAAAATGCAGGAAATACAAGAGAGGGAATCCAATCCAATAAGCTTTATTCGATTTTTAAATTAAAAGTCATGAAAGCATCGACAATACAGAAATAATAACAAAAAAACCATAAACATTTCATTTCATAGACACAGTAAAAAGCCATCATTCAACAATTATTGTGCAAGATTCAGTTACCATTAAAAAACTTAAGAGTTTGTCCTATGTAATGTGAGGGGAGCGCGGGTAAAAATCATACAGATCCCAAATGCGAATTGTGCCTTTTTTTTTTTTTTTTTTTTTTCTTTTTTTTTTTTTTTTTTTTGGGTTCAACCTGCTTTATTGGAGTAAACAGAATATGATACACAGCTTGGTTCGCCCACAACCCGGAGGCCGGCAGCAAAAGTTACGAACAGTACACAGCCCAGTAGCCGGCATCCCGGGGGCCCGGCGGCGTATAGAAAAGACATACATGATACTGGTTCAGCAGTCCGGGGAGTAGGACAAGCAAAGGATAAGCAGCAGTTGAACAGGGTTTTGTGGTCAAAAAGATGAGGTTCCTCACCTTTATATTGGTTGTTAAAAACAAGAACCCAAAACTTCCCAACTCAGATTATAACTACGAGGCCGATTGTGACTGTACTAAAGTGCAAATAATGAGTGGTGCAGCAAGGTGGGTCGGGCAGACAGTAGCCCATGGCGGAACTGATGTCTGGGTCTGCTATCCTAGTGTGGCAGAAGCCTGCAAAGGTGTGTCCCATGGACGTAAAATACAAAACGGGGTATCACCTAGTAAGAACGTGAAACGGGCTGTGGATGCAGAAAGGAGAGAATAGTCATGCCCAAAGTGGAGGGGGGGTGTGGGTCAGGCCACGCCTGGGCGGCCTAGTACGTGCAGGACATTGCAGGGGCATTAGAGCGTGTGGGGACGGAGAGAGTCAGATGTCGCAGGAGAAATCAAGGGGCTGCGATCCGGGAGGGACATCAGCGCGCTGAGGAGGGGGAGGCAGGTCGTCTAAGCGTGCATCGCCGTCCGGGCGCGTGAGCAGATAATGCGTTAGTGGCTCCCAAATATCCCTGGGCCTGCAGGAGAGAGGCACCAGTTCGGCAAACGTGGTGTGCTGATCTTGGCAATATGTCAAATCTGTAAGCCAGTCCTTAAACTTAGGGGCTCTTCCTCTGCCCCAGCGGCAAGCAACGCGTCGCTTGGCTAAGAGCAAGGCGGTGTCAACAAATTTCCGGCATCCTTTAGGCATTTGCATCGTGTATCCGAGTACGGCGACCAAGGGGTCAGCGGGAACCGCCTCACCTACCATCTCCGCAATAGCCCCCACAACCAACTGCCAGTAATGAGCAACCTGAGGACAGTCCCATGCCAGGTGCAGGAAATCAGCGTGGTCAGCACGGCAGCGGTCACAGCGGTCGCTGTCAGCCAAACCAAACCTGTATTTCCGAGCCGGAGTATAATATATTCTCTGAAGGAATTTGTAGTGAATAATTTTCAATCTGCTGCTAGCAGATACACGAGAGGTGAGCGTGCAGCAGTATTTCCACTGCTCGTCAGTAATGTCGATGGCAAGCTCAGCCGACCAGCGCAACCTAGCATTAGAGTCCGGCTCAGGGGCAGCTACGCGGATTTGGCGGTAAAGACCGGAAACCAAGTGGGTCCCGTCTTGTGACCCCAGCAGGAAGTGCAGTGGCGCTAGGGTATCAGGTTCATAGGGATAATCAGGTAAGATGTCCCGCATCCCCGCACGCAGCCGAATGTAGTAAAAAAGTTCAAGGCAGGTGCGCGACTGCGCCTTGAAGAACATTTCTTCAGTCTTGAAACTACCCTCATGGAACAGGTCGCCCCAACAGGCGATGAGTAATTTGTCACATAGGTGACGGAAACCACGTTCCGACAAGAGAGATAGTTGTGGGTGGTAAGAAAGTGGCAATTTAGGAGAGTAGGGTAGCGGGCATGACAGGCGTTTAGCAATGCGGCGCCATGCGTCCAACGTGCAGGAAACTGAGGTGTTCGCAGTGGTAATGGAAGTCTCAGGACAGTACAGCAGACCGTTGAGCGGTATAGGGTGTACGATCCAGTCCTCTACCGCTAAGTGCGGCATGAAAGGAGTTGGAGCCATCCAATGGTAGGCAAAGTGTGCCTGTGCACATTGGTAGTAAGTTTCAAAATCAGGGACGTCAAAGCCACCTCTATCGTAGGGGAGGGTCAGCGTCGACCATTTTAAGCGGGGGGATTTGCCACCCCAGAAAAGCCTGCGCAGTTCCGTGCGAAGCGTTCTGAAGAAAAAAGCGCCAGGGTAATAGGGGATATTAAGGAATAGGTACAGGAAGCGAGGTAAGATCACCATTTTAATGAGTGAGGCTCTACCCGCCATGGAGAGTGGCAGAGTGATCCACCTGTCCACTGAAGCAGTTAATTTGGTCATGGCTACTCCATAGTTGGCACGTAACGTCTCTTCTCTATCGCGAGAGATACGAATCCCCAGATATTTAAGATCATCGCTACACCACTCTAATGGGTAATCTAGAGGGAAAAACTGTACTGCGTCAGTGAGGGGAAAAAACTGCGACTTTGCCCAATTGATGTGGACACCTGATACCCCTCCGAACATTATGAATTCTCTAAGCAGGGGATTAAGATGCGTCTCAGGATGCTTAACATATAGTGTGATGTCATCAGCATATAGGGACACATCTATTTGCCGCTGCAGACATAGCACTGCTCCCTCTCGGTGTAGCTGCCGTAAACGACAGGCTAGAGGTTCAACCGCGATGGCAAACAGTAGGGGAGAGAGCGGGCATCCCTGCCGGGTGCCTCTAGTAAGTGCGATAGGTAGTGACAGGCGGCCATTGATTAGCACTCTAGCAGTGGGGTCAGTATACAAGAGCCGAACCCAAGAGATAAACAATTTGGGGAAACCCATGCTGGCTAGAACCGAAAAGAGGTAAGGCCACTCGATCGAGTCGAATGCCTTAGTGGCATCCAGGAACACGGCTGCGACAGGGATGTCGGGGTGAACCGTGCGAAGCAAGGCAAAGAGGGTGCGAAGATTATGGGACGTAGATCTCCCCGCCACAAAGCCAGATTGATCAGGCAGGACCAACCTGGTCATGAGCAGCGACAGTCGGGTGGCCAAGACCTTAGCTAGGATCTTGACATCGCAGTTTAGGAGGGATAGTGGACGGTATGACTCACAGGTGGTGGGGTTTTTATCCGGTTTCAGAAGGGAGGTGATCACCACCTCACGCATAGAGCGGGGAAGTATCCCATCAGCTAGGGATTCCGTGAAGACTTCGCGGAGCACCGGTGCCATTATGTCGATGTAAGTTTTATAAAATTCGGCCGGTAAGCCATCGAGCCCCGGCGCCTTACCATTCCGAAGGGACATGATGGCCTCGCGGATCTCGTCTAGCTCGATAGGAGCCGCAAGAAACTCCCTGTTCCCATCGCTGAGCCAACATAATGCCACCTCGTTAAGGTATTCAGTGTACGGGGTGTGTTCCACTGCCGTAGAAGTATATAGTGTAGAGTAGTGCATCGTGAAGGTAGACAGTATTTCTGCCGGGTCCCTGACTATAGTTCCGGCGTCGCCAGTGAGCTCAAGTATAGTGTTGTGCACCCGAGATGGTCGTGTGATTGCAGCGAGCACTTTTCCTGGCCTATCACCCTCACAATACTTACGAGCCACCCAGTGTTTGCCCCGATATTTCGCCTCCCTGGCTGCTTCCTCCTCATACTCCGATAGTGTCTCCCTAAAGGTGGCGTGTAAGCGCGGGTCAGAATCTGTGGTCATGCGGTGTTCCAGAGTTCGTAGGCTGCGCTCCAGTGTAGCTATGGAGTGTAGGATATCACGCAGTACCCCGTGACTCTTGGAGATGCAGAAGCCCCGGATGGTGACCTTAAAAGCCTCCCAGATGTTCTCAACTGATTCTACCGAGCCTTTATTCCGTGGGAAAAAATCTGCTATTTCCTCACCCAGCTCAGTGCGGAAGACATTGTCCAGAAGTACATCAGGACGCAGTCGCCACTGAGGTCGTGGATCGTCCCACCCAGGAATGCTGAATTGCATAGACACAGGGCTGTGATCGGAAAAGGTTCTAGGCAAGTGTTCTACTCTTATCAACTCTGCAGTAACCTCCCTGTCAACTAGAAAATAGTCGAGACGCGCCCATGTCCCAGTGTGTGAGGTAAAGTGTGTCCCTTCCCGTCCCTGGGTATGCAGGTGTCTCCAGGCATCCAAGAGCCCACCCTCCTCCATGATTCCCTCCAATGTCGTTCTAGACCTGGGCTTGTAGGAGCTAACACCATCTGCCCTATCCATGGGGGGCACCAGTGCGAGGTTGAAGTCTCCACCCCATACAACATGTCGTGCCCCAACAGCTACAATCTTTCCCCATAGCGTAGAAAAAAAGGCAGGAGTATCAACGTTTGGTGCGTACATAGATACAAATACATAGACATCGCGGCCAACCCTTCCCCACAGTAAAGCATAACGCCCTTCTCTGTCCACCGCCTCTCCGAGACGATGAAACGGCACTCCGCGGGAAATGAGCACCGCAACCCCCCTTGCATAAGTCGAGTATGAGGAGAAAACACGGGCACTAGCCCACTTTGTCCCAAAAGTGGCATCGCCCTGAGCAGGCAGATGCGTCTCCTGCAGCATAGCAACTTGTACATGATGTCTGTTCAGATAGGCAATTATATTTCTGCATTTCCTAGCATTATTCAGACCCCTGACATTCCATGATACGCATGTCAATCTTGCACTTGCATTCGATACCGCCATAGATGCAGCAAGACTATATGTGAAAACACCCAAAGGGACACAGCGTCATGGCCACAGCCATCCCGCCCAAAACCCAAGGAAACACCATATCAGCAGAGAAAGATACAGTCTGAGCAATAGCAGCCTCGTAAAATCCAGCCTCCCCCCACCCACCCCAGCATCCCAAACATGCCAGTAGCCATGAATCCCACCCTCTTAGTCCCGCCCCAACCACCCTTCCAGCCGCAACAGCAGCAACAAAAAAACACAACCACGTAATGGGGAGCACCCAGTAGGGGTAAGGCATAGAGTGCGAACTGCCACCACCTGGTCCTAGCTCCAGTACTGTACTACCCTCGGTGGAGACTAAGACCAAGGGAGTGGTCCTTGGCGTACATTACCACTGGGGGTGCAGTGTCCAAGCATGTCCATCATTCTCCCATCACTCCAGCGATCGAAGTCCCACACGCTGTTGAAGAGACAGCAGGCGAGGCTGGCGTTGTCCACACATATTGCAAGTACAGTTAGTCATCCTGTTGTTCAGGGGGTATATCAGCATTCTCCAGGTCCTCGGCAGGCACATTCCCGCCCCTGCGCGCAGTACGCACAGATTTCAAAAAATCTTCTGCTTTCTGCGGGTTAGTAAAGAAACGTTGCTTACCCTGATGGGTAACTCGCAGTTTCGCCGGATACAGGAGGGCATAGTCAATTTGGGCCTCTCGCAGCTTTTTCTTTACGGGCAGAAACTTGCGCCTCTCGTCTTGGACCATCGGTGTAAAATCAGGGTATATTGAAAAAGTGACCCCATTATACTGCAGCGATTTTTGAGTGCGGGCCGCCCGGAGGGCCGTGTCGCGATCCCGATAGTTCAATAGCCTTGCAATTATAGGCCTAGGAGGTAAGCCAGGCTGGGGGATCGGCGCCAGTGATCGGTGGGCCCTCTCCACTATGAACTGAGGAGAAAAAGCGTCCTCTCCGATGGAACCCCTAAGCAACTTTTCCACGTACAGCTCCATTCTGCCTGTGGCTGTGGATTCCGGAACATTCGTTATGCGGATGTTGTTGCGGCGACTGCGCGCCTCCAAATCTTCGTTCTTCGCCGCTATGACGCGCAGCAAATTGTCCATCCTGGCCAATTGCGACGTATGGGTCGCGGTGGTGTCCAAGTTGTCGGAAAGCCGCTGCTCCGCAGTCGTAATGCGTTCCTCATGGCGGTCAACCTTGTGCACAAGGGCATCCAGCCGAGCCGTTACCCCATCCACTTTTTCCACGACAGTGGCAAAGCCTTGTCGCATTTCTTGGATCAGACTCGTGAGGTCCGCCGCAGGGGCCGGGGGTGGGGGGGGGTGGGTTGTGGAGAAGACGTGCTAGGCCCCGGGTTCAGCGGCGTCGATTTAGCGCCTCTGCGAGCATTGTCGAAACTCAGTTTGGGCTGGCGGTGTTCAGGGCGCCCCATGGTAGCTTCCAGCGACAGACCACAGACCCGGGTGGTCAGTAGCAGGGCAATTCAATGGGCCGGTGAAGGAGTGGTCAGTCGAAAGGGGCAGGACGGCCCCACCGCAGTGCACTTCAGTAGGATAGTACAGGAGAGACGGCGACGAGCTCCGCCAGTCTGCGCCCTCCCAGGCTCTAGAGAAGCGACAGTGGACGCAGGAGCACCCAGGGGACACCAGTGTTGCCCGAGGCGGAACCCAGGCTTCAGGGCCCGCAGCTGGTCCAGTTCAAGAGGATCCAGGCCAGCAGGACAGACAGCAGTGGCCAGCAGCGAGGGAGAGAGCCCCCCCGGGGATCGCCACGCAGGGGGGGAATCCAGGGCCCACTCTCAGGAGGGAGACACAGCAAGCCCCCGCCCCGACAGTATCTCCAGGTCTGGCCCCGGCGTAGGGGCCCGTCAGCAGGGAGCACGGGGCAGAGGTAAGTCCCAGCGCGGTGGGGTCAGGCCTCAGACCCTGCAGGACCGTCAAGATCCGCCGCGCCGGCCAGTTGCGGTGGCGAGGCGGGAATCAGTCCGGGCAGGCCGCAGCCCCGTCCAGCACGGGAGAATCAACCCCCCCCAGGCACCAACAAACCAGGGGCCACCAGCGGTGGGAAGGGGGGGGGGACGCAGCTCAGGGCAGGGCAGCCAGTCGTCTCCTACCCTCACGATGATCGCCGCACGTCTTCCCAGCAGGATCGCAGGCTGTGGCGGCGAGGTGCGGCCTGTAGACTCGTGGCGATCCCCAGGGTCGCGTAAGTACAGCAGCCGTTCCGGCGCCTGCCCGAGCTCCAGTGGCAGGGTCGGTCAAACTGCTAGCCTCCGTATCTCCGGTTCCGGAGCACTCAGAGCCGCCAGAATTGGAGCGAGCGTGGGGAACAATGCAGGAGTCAGGATCCAATCTTCGTGGGGTGATTTAGCACCCCGTGGCGCAGGATAAGAGAAGGATCATGCGCCAAGGAACGGGAGCTGCGCGTCTAGGCAGCCATTCCGTAAGCGCGCCCTCTAGCGCCCCCAAATGCGAATTGTGCCTTGACTTTCATTGGGGGTACAAACTCGTAAAAAGGGGGCAACATTGGTGTTTTTAAATTTAATTAGTACCAGATCCCCAGCAATGCATTTGGGCAGCGTCCCTAACCATCCCACCCTCCTGACACTCAAGATACCCCCGTCTAGCCCCGGCGGCAACGGTCTATTCTTTTTTAGCCAATAGGTGGCCTTATTTAGCAAATCCTGCTGGGTTTCGCGTGTTCCCTGGGTGAGGGCAGGGACCCCAGAGAGGACAGACACATACGGGGCGGCCTCAGGGGGCAGGTTGATATGTGGCATTCTTGCCAAGGCGGATCTAGCCACTGTATGGGTTTTTGGTGCAGGTTTGACAAATACTTTGGGGCCTATTTGAGTAGGTGTGCGTGATGGCTGTATTTGGGTGGCCCCATTGCCAGATTTATACATTTCGGGGGCGGTGGTAGGGTTAGGACAGACGCATGTGGCCATAATAGTAGCTGGAAGCGGGTGCTTTCTTATTACTGACTCAATATTGGTCAGCCTTTCCCCTAAATCATTCATTTTTGTGACCAAGGGAGAGATGGTAGCAACCAGCAGTTGCTCAATTTTGGCCAATAAAGTCGTATTGAGAGACAAAAGAGGGTCCTCTGGTTTGTCCGCGGCCGGGTCCTCGATAAATGCTATTGGATTAGCAAGTGATGGTATAACATTGGTGCACAGTATTTGTGTACTTGTATTGTTCCCAAAGTTAGTTTCGATGTCATACTTCCATCTATTGTAGGAACCCAGGGGCACGGCATTTACTTGGTTATGAGCTTTATCAGCGGGGCCATTTGCTTTAAGACAAAAAGAATCCACAGTTGGGGAGGTTATAAGATCAGGGGCGTACTTTGTACCGCACAGGGCGTTGAGTTCCTCCCATATGGACATCGTGTTTGTAATAGTTTAGAGAAATGCCAAACAAAAATAAAAATCAAATAATATTGAATCACGATACCTCCCTCTGTGATGGAACAAAGTGGGGTGGCCCGTCCCGTCCTCCTCAGGTCCTCTGAGGGCCACAGAGGGCCCGCCCTTTGCCCGGGCTTAGCCCCGGGCGCTGACCCGCGCGCGATCCCGCGACGCGGGGGCTCGCGCTGGCCTTATGCGCACCTCCGGGGGCGGGACAGGATGCGCGCCCTCCTTGGCGCAGGTAATGCTGGGGGATGTAGTCCCCGAAAGTCCGCCTCGCCGCGATGGCCGGGAGGCGGCTGGCAAACGGAGGCAGCAGGAAACAAAAGAACCCGGTGAGTGTCAGTGGCCCAAGCAATGGCCTCCCAGACCTCCCAGGTCGGCGATTATGACAAGTCCCCCCCAAGAGAGGGAATAAAGCAGCAGGAACACAGTATGGGGTGCAGGAGAGGAGGGAAGAAATTACGGCGGGCGTAGGAGGCAGGGGCAGTTACCGCCGGGCGGACTGCTTGCTCGAACCTAGGAGCTGGGAGGCAGTAGAAGCACGGCGTGCAGGAGAGGCTGATGTGGAGAGTGCTGACCTTGAGCCAGTGGTCAAGGCGTTACCATATGTTCCACAAAAACTCTGGGGCATAGCATGTTTGGGGTTCTACAACTCCTAAATAAATTAATTCCTAGCTTTGAAGTCAGACCTTGGGGCCCTGAGTCGAGTCTGCTGTGTCTGCTGTGTCTGCGTTGGATTTTCTTGTTGTGCACAAAGAATAAAAGACAAAACAATGACTTTTGATGTATATCTCTGGTGATTGAATTACATAATGTGAAACCTGATAACCTGCAATCAATACTGGCTTCCCAGCTTGTCCAAATTGGTCGATCGTAGGGAAACATTTAGGGGCACTTTTATTAAAAGTTCACCCAATGCAGGACAGCAAGCAAAGTTGCAGAGCTGCATTGTGTGAATGGGAAAAAGCTAAATAGCATCGTATCTAGTCTCCCTGCGCTGGCACAAGTGAGACTGCCTAGCACCAATGCAGGCAACTGTGCACTATGGCAGGGTGCCTGTGTTATGGGCAGAGTTGTTTTTAGGTCTCGCCTGTCGATGCGCATGCGCATCGAGCTTGCGAGACTATTGGGGCTTAAACAGTCTTTAACCAACTTGCAAGGAATCGTGGCGATTCCTTGCAGTGCCCGTGAAATTCAAGCTTAATGCGCATGTGCATTGAGCGTAAAAGCGCGTGCACATGCCCCCAGCCGCCTGCTTGCATGTATTTTCCCTCAGCCGCACTCCTCCCACACCCCCGCTCCGCCCCCTCCCCTGCCTGCCGTGTCGCATTTCTTCAGTTCCCTTAGCCGCACTCCAGGCCCCTGCTGCTTTCACACACTCATGCCGCTCTCCCCGCTCCGCCCCCTCCCCTGCCCGCCGTGTCGCATTCATCCCCCCTCCCCTTCTCTGCCTTTCCTCCGTCTTCTCCCCCACAGGCAACAAGAGGCTAGTTCACGACGCGCGTCCACATCACAGCCTTCAGCCTCCCTCCCGCGGGCAGCTTGGCCTCAGGTATTCACCCCAGCGCGACTTCTCCTCCCCCCTAATTACTTGCCTGCTGTTTACTTCTTTCACGGCAGCTCTCTCGCACATCAAAGGCTGCCCCCCACGCCTCGCAACAGACTTCATTGGAATGCGCTCCATGCATTCTCCCCTCCCTTTCAGCCTCTTTCCCAGCTCCAAGCCGGGAGAGAGAACTTGTATTTTTCCCCGAGGCAACCAGTTCTGACACACACCAACTTAGAGCTTGACTTGTACTGACGCTGTCACCCCAGCAGACATGCAAGCATCAGACATCCACAAGCATCAGACATATATATTCACCCACTCTGCTTCAGTCACCCACTCTGCTTCAGTCACCCACTCTGCTTCAGTCACCCACTCTGCTTCAGTCACCCACTCTGCTTCAGTCACCCACTCTGCTTCAGTCACCCACTCTGCTTCAGTCACCCACTCTGCTTCAGTCACCCACTCTGCTTCAGTCACCCACTCTGCTTCAGTCACCCACTCTGCTTCAGTCACCCACTCTGCTTCAGTCACCCACTCTGCTTCAGTCACCCACTCTGCTTCAGTCACCCACTCTGCTTCAGTCACCCACTCTAAATCTTTCACCCACTCTAAATCTTTCACCCACTCTAAATCTTTCACCCACTCTAAATCTTTCACCCACTCTAAATCTTTCACCCACTCTGTACCTTTCACCCACTCTGTACCTTTCACCCACTCTGTACCTTTCACCCACTCTGTACCTTTCACCCACTCTGTACCTTTCACCCACTCTGTACCTTTCACCTTCTCTGTACCTTTCACCCACTCTGTACCTTTCACCTTCTCTGTACCTTTCACCCACTCTGTACCTTTCACCCACTCTGTACCTTTCACCCACTCTGTACCTTTCACCCACTCTGCACTTTTCACCCACTCTCTACCTTTCACCCACTCTGTACCTTTCATCCACTCAGCACCTTTCACCCACTCCGTAACTTTCACCCACTCCGTACCTTTCACCCACTCTGTACCTTTCACCCACTCTGCACTTTTAACCCACTCTCTACCTTTCACCCACTCAGTACCTTTCACACACACTGTACCTTTCACACACTCTGTACCTTTCACACACTCTGTACCTTTCACCCACTCTGTACCTTTCACCCACTCTGTACCTTTCGCCCGCTCTGTAGCTTTCAGCCAGTCTGTACCTTTCACCCACTCCGTACCTTTCACCCACTCCGTACCTTTCACCCACTCTGTACTTTTAACCCACTCTGTACCTTTCACCCACTCTGTACCTTTCACCCACTCTGTACCTTTCACCCACTCTGTACCTTTCACCCTCTCTGTACCTTTCACCCACTCTGTACCTTTCACCCACTCTGTACCTTTCACCCACTCTGTACCTTTCACCCACTCTGTACCTTTCACCCACTCTGCACTTTTAACCCACTCTGTACCTTTCACCCACTCAGTACCTTTCACACACACTGTACCTTTCACACACTCTGTACCTTTCACACACTCTGTACCTTTCACACACTCTGTACCTTTCACCCACTCTGTACCTTTCACCCACTCTGTACCTTTCACCCACTCTGTACTCTGTAACCACTCACACCCACGCAAGCCCACTATCACCCATGCAACGCCACTCACCCACGCAACGCCACTCACCCACGCAACGCCACTCACCCACGCAACGCCACTCACCCACGTAACAACACTCACACATGCAACGCCACTCACCCACGCAACGCCACTCACTCAAAGCAACGCCACTCACACACGCAACGCCACTCACACACGCAACGCCACTCACACACGCAACGCCACTCACACACGCAATGCCACTCACACACGCAACGCCACTCACACACGCAACGCCACTCACACACAAGCCGAATATGTGCATGCAGCTTTCCAATATAGAAAACAAATTGGACTTTATTCGCAAAAAAATATATACTACAATTGGACTCCTTGGGTTCACTCACATGCAAACCTCAAGTGACTCCAACTATTAAATCTTCATTAACACAAACAAAGATACTTGGCACAAAACCACCCAATAGGCATACTGCCAATAAAACCATGCTCAAATCAGGCCAGAAAGTTAGTCTCGTTTTGCCATCAAGGAACATTGAATTTACAATAAACATGGCCATTGAAAATGTATTCTTAAAAATGAGGATTGGAATTATATGGCCATTAGGTTATTAACTATTTTGCAGATGAAAAGAAACCGTAAGTCCGTAACTGACACACTAGTTAGAATTCTTTAGATAAGTACTGAGCTCTGACATCGATGTACAACCTTCAGGCCATAAATGTAAACCCCGTCAGGACTGAATCCGACCTTCATCCTTCTGAGGTGGATACACGGAGTACCACTGAGTGATCAACAGACACACCTTTTACGAACAGCGCTATATATAACAGCAAAACTAACGAAGCAAGGGAGGGTTAAAACAAGAATATGCTTTATTAATAGGGAAATTCAAAAGTGGGGCTGCGACGTGATAAAATAAAATGGAAAGTAATGATTGACGTCATTGACAGCACATGTGAACATATCATCCACGAGCTGATCACGTAAATATCGTTCCGGCGTTTCTTCCGCCGATTACTTTCAAGATTCATCTGCCAATGCATAAGTCTTAAAAACACCTTTGTAAATCAAACCAATGCACATGAAAACATTTTCGGCCATATTGGAAAAAACATAGACTATTTGAAAAAAAACCGAGCCAAAACACTTCACAAACGATCACAGGCTAAAGCAAAATAAACTGCAAGTACAAAAACATATTTACTGCAAACACCAAGTAACACTAGTTTACCTTTCACACACACTGTACCTTTCACACACTCTGTACCTTTCACACACTCTGTACCTTTCACACACTCTGTACCTTTCACACACTCTGTACCTTTCACACACTCTGTACCTTTCACCCACTCTGTACCTTTCACCCACTCTGTACCTTTCACCCACTCTGTACCTTTCACCCACTCTGTACCTTTCACCCACTCTGTACTCTGTAACCACTCACACCCACGCAAGCCCACTATCACCCACGCAACGCCACTCACCCACGCAACGCCACTCACCCACGCAACGCCACTCACCCACGCAACGCCACTCACCCACGTAACAACACTCACACATGCAACGCCACTCACCCACGCAACGCCACTCACTCAAAGCAACGCCACTCACACACGCAACGCCACTCACACACGCAACGCCACTCACACACGCAACGCCACTCACACACGCAACGCCACTCACACACACAACGCCACTCACCCACAAGCCGAATATGTGCATGCAGCTTTCCAATATAGAAAACAAATTGGACTTTATTCGCAAAAAAATATATACTACAATTGGACTCCTTGGGTTCACTCACATGCAAACCTCAAGTGACTCCAACTATTAAATCTTCATTAACACAAACAAAGATACTTGGCACAAAACCACCCAATAGGCATACTGCCAATAAAACCATGCTCAAATCAGGCCAGAAAGTTAGTCTCGTTTTGCCATCAAGGAACAATGAATTTACAATAAACATGGCCATTGAAAATGTATTCTTAAAAATGAGGATTGGAATTATATGGCCATTAAGTTATTAACTATTTTGCAGATGAAAAGAAACCGTAAGTCCGTAACTGACACACTAGTTAGAATTCTTTAGATAAGTACTGAGCTCTGACATCGATGTACAACCTTCAGGCCATAAATGTAAACCCCGTCAGGACTGAATCCGACCTTCATCCTTCTGAGGTGGATACACGGAGTACCACTGAGTGATCAACAGCCACACCTTTTACGAACAGCGCTATATATAACAGCAAAACTAACGAAGCAAGGGAGGGTTAAAACAAGAATATGCTTTATTAATAGGGAAATTCAAAAGTGGGGCTGCGACGTGATAAAATAAAATGGAAAGTAATGATTGACGTCATTGACAGCACATGTGAACATATCATCCACGAGCTGATCACGTAAATATCGTTCCGGCGTTTCTTCCGCCGATTACTTTCAAGATTCATCTGGCAATGCATAAGTCTTAAAAACACCTTTGTAAATCAAACCAATGCACATGAAAACATTTTCGGCCATATTGGAAAAAACATAGACTATTTGAAAAAAAACCGAGCCAAAACACTTCACAAACGATCACAGGCTAAAGCTAAATAAGCTGCAAGTACAAAAACATATTTACTGCAAACACCAAGTAACACTAGTTTAAACGTTGAAGGTTGTTGCATACCAATAGTGTCTAAATTCATCTCAGCCTTAAATATTAATCAAAATCATTCACAACACAAAAGAATAATACTGCAAAAGAAAGACACTGTCATTACAATACAACAGTACAATCGCAATCGCACATTGTCAACAAAAAAAATATTTCCCAAAAAATGTCTGAAGTACAGTACATAAAATAACTACATCGAAAGATATTTACTAAAAACAACATTTATACATAGCACATAAAAATTTTGAAACTTTCAATAGCTAGACACGATGTGCAAAAGAAAAGTCAAATTCAGTCGGAATATGTCGTACGTACATCACAAAAAATTCCAACATTGCCATATATTCATTACAAACAACATTAATACATAGCAGATAAAAATTTGCAAACGTTCAATAGCTGTACACAAACAGCATACAAAAAGTCAAATTCAGTTGGAATATGTCGGAACTACGTCCCATAAAATTAAGACATTTGCAATATATTCATTAAAATCAACATTTATACATAGCACATCAACATTTTAAAACGTCACATAACTATACACTAAGTACATACGCAAAACGAAATACAGTCTGAATACGCAAACGTCATAAACAATACAAAACATTAATAATATTAAAATTCAAACTTACCTGTCAAACGACGCAGCAACAACACAAGAAGCACAACGCGCCTTTCACACGTGACGGTTCTCGAAGATATGGGAATTTCCCCGTTGACGCACGTCAAACGCAACGCTACGTCACAAAACGTAGCGCTGCGATTGGCTAGAAATTACGTCACACTAAACATTACATCAAAATAAAAAAAAGACTAGAACGCTAATCTCCCTTACGTAACAAACGTAAAGGGAATACAAAGCGTACGACATTTTTACATAATAAAAATAAAACACACTTTAAAAACATTCACTAAACACTTATAATCCCAATACAAATACACGAATACACACACACATTACATTAAAAATATAAATTAACACATGCAAAACACTCACATATGCCAATCACACATGCAACCCCACTCACACATGCAACGCCACTCACACATGCAACGCCACTCACACATGCAACGCCACACACACATGCAACGCCACACACACATGCAACGCCACTCACACATGCAACGCCACTCACACATGCAACGCCACTCACACATGCAACGCCACTCAACCACGCAACGCCACTCAACCACGCAACGCCACTCAACCACGCAACGCCACTCAACCACGCAACGCCACTCAACCACGCAACGCCACTCAACCACGCAACGCCACTCAACCACGCAACGCCACTCAACCACGCAACGCCACTCAACCACGCAACGCCACTCAACCACGCAACGCCACTCACACACACAACGCCACTCACACACACAACGCCACTCACACACGCAACGCCACTCACCCACGCAACGCCACTCAACCACGCAATGCCACTCACCCACGCAACGCCACTCACCCACACAACGCCACTCAGCCACGCAACGCCACTCACACACGCAACCCCACTCACACACGCAACGCCACTCACACACGCAACGCCACTCACACAGGCAACGCCACTCATCCATGCAACACCACTCACACATGCAACGCCACTCAACAACGCAACGCCACTCAACCACGCAACGCCACTCACACATGCAACGCCACTCACACACGCAACGCCACTGAAACAACAGCGCCACTCAAACAACAGCCCCACTCACACACGCAACGCCACTCACACACGCAACGCCACTCACACATGCAACGCCACTCACACACGCAACGCCACTCACACAAACAACGCCACTCACACAAACAACGCCACTCACACACACAACGCCACTCAACCACGCAACGCCACTCACCCACGCAACGCCACTTACCCACGCAACGCCACTCAGCCACGCAACGCCACTCACCCACGTAACGCCACTCACACACGCAATGCCACTCACACACGCAACGCCACTCACACACGCAATGCCACTCACACAGGCAACGCCACTCATCCACGCAACACCACTCACACACGCAACGCCACTCACACTCGCAATGCCACTCACACACGCAACGCCACTCACACACGCAACGCCACTCACACACGCAACGCCACTCACACACGCAACGCCACTCACCCATGCAACGCCACTCACCCACGCAGCGCCACTCACCCACGCAGCGCCACTCACCCACGCAACGCCACTCACCCACGCAACACCACTCACCCACGCAACGCCACTCACACATGCAACGCCACTCAACGTCACTCAACAACGCAACGTCACTCAACAACGCAACGCAAATCAACAACGCAACGTCACTCACACATGCAACGCCACTCACACACGCAATGCCACTCACACACGCAACGCCACTCATCCACGCAACGCCACTCATCCACGCAACGCCACTCATCCACGCAACGCCACTCATCCACGCAACGCCACTCATCCATTTGCAAAATGAAAAATGTCAAACTCTTCTATAGCGAGACCTATTGCATTTTCAATGCTTGTTTAATAAAGATATGAATCCTGTGTCATGCCCAAATCATAGCACCACATGATTTGGGCATGACTGCCGTTGAAAGTTTTTTAATGCATGAAGACAAACCTGAAGCACTAAAAGTATTCCTTATGGAACTATTACATTTCACGCTATATCATAGCTATTTTAAATGGGAAGACAACTTTTTTGTGCAAATGTCGGGTACTTCCATGGGCAATTGTGCTGCGCCGACCTACGCTAATACATTCATGCACAGATATGAGCTAGACCACATACTAAGCAACGAAGAATAGACCAAGAACTTAATACTGTATAAAAGATACATTGATGACATTTTCGTACTCTGGAAAGGGAACAAAGACAGTCTCATTAATGTTTTAAATCAACTGAACCTGATCAATGACAGAATACAATTCACTTTCACCATTGACAAAGAAATATTATCATTTTTGGATGTGCAAGTGATCAACAGCAATGGAATCATTACTACAAGTGTATTCACAAAAAAGACGGATAGAAATAACCTACTCCATTATAAAAGTTTCCACCAAGCGCCACTTAAACAACACCTGCCATTTTCGCAATTGTTGCGGATAAAACGTATAGTCTCAACTGACGACCTGTACCAAAAACACAAAAAAGAAACTTTGGAAAAATTCAAAAAAAGAGGATATCCTCAATCCATCTTGGATTCTGCATCAGAAAGAGCAGACAAATTACAAAGAGAACATCTGTTAAAAACAAAAGAAAAGAAGGAAGACCAAAGAACCGTATTTGTATCCAAATTTTCAACAAGCAGCATGAAAATTAAAAAGTCAATCAAAACACATTGGCCAATGTTAGCTCTAGAAGAAGATGTTAAAGGCTTATTTGAAAGTCAACCCATCTTTGCGTATGAAAGAACAAAAAACTTAAAGGAATTGGTTAAAGAAACAAAAAAACATGAACACAGTGTACACAAAGGTACTTTCCCATGTCACAATTGTGGCAACTGTTCAGCAATTATCAAAGGCAACACGATAAACCACCCGACCAAAGGCACAACGGTAAAATTGAGAGTCACAGGAACTTGTGATACTTCTAACGTTGTCTACATGCTAAGATGTCCATGTGGCCTCTCATATGTAGGTAAAACTCAGAGAAAAATAAAAACAAGAATAATAGAACATAAAAGCAACATCCGCTTGAAGAATGAAAAATCCACGATAGCTGTACACTTTAATGATGCAAGACATAATGTGAGCCAATTGAAATTTTGTATCTTGGAAAAAGTGGCAATACTTCCTGGCAGAGACAACAACAGCCACCTATTACGTAGAGAAGTCTTTTGGATCAATTATCTTTGCACCTTACAACCAAAAGGGCTCAATGAAAGGATAGATTTACATTGTTATTTATAAACGAGCCTATTGAACTATATCATTGGGAACTAGTCCCACTATATACATTGACATTTTGTCCAGCTCTAATGACTTGGGAAAATATTTGCACATACTCATTTCCATGAGTGTAAATTTTACGATTCTATTTTGATATGTATTATTCACAGTTTCGTATACATCTTTTTGCTTTATTTTACATGATTAATACCTCTCATGGCATAGTAAAATACCAGAGTTATGGTATAGGCAACCCTTAAATACATCTATCCCCGAGAAACCCGACCGTTGTCATGGCCACGTTTATACACTTTCCGTCAGTACACATATCAGTCGTCATTTATGTCTATTACGCTTCCATACCACGTGAACATCTACCCGCACCACGTGATTACGGACTCTACCTATAGAGTCTAGAATGATAGAGTACCGCTGTACAGAGCGTCGCACGCCGAAGATAGCGAGGAGAGAGTTACCGATTTATTTACTCGGTAAGAAACGTTGATTTATTCTGGCAGGTACCGTTCGCGTTAGACTATCATTATTTCGATTTATGAGACATTTATTTATGTACTTATCTTTGCAGCACATCAGTTATGCTGTATTTTACCAACCGAGGTTAGTGTACCCTTCCGTGACCCTTATCCTTCACGACCCACGTTTCGTAGCACAAATCCACATGGGGATATAAAGGGTAACCACCCGCACTAAATTTCGCTCAAACCTACAAATAATGTTTGAAATGCCATTCATTACAGTTGAACGTCCTATGCAATGTTCTGTTTTGTTCACAAGATGATACCAATGACGACATATTACTGTTTCTAGATATAACGGAAGTCCCCTGAAGAAGGGCTATATGCTTGAAATGCATTGGGCAACACAATTACTTTGGAATATGATATAAAATATTCTTGAAAAATATGGAAATTTTGAAAATCTTCGCTATCAATAAATAAATTACAAATCAATGAATAACGATTTTATGGAAATTTCATGAAAAGTTGAAAGGAGTGCATGGATGGAATGTATCTTGTGACACAGGATTCATATCTTTATTCATTTACGTTTTAATCTTGGCAGCCCAGCAAGATTACCACCCTATGCACCAACGACATTAACAAAATATAAAGAAAAGACGTTTACTTTATTTACATCAGAGTGCGGAACCAAACACAATTCATTTGTACTACAGAGTTGTTTTTGCACAGGAAGATACACCTCATGCACAAAGGAGTAATTTTTCTCTTTCTATGTGAGCTGCAGAATGCAGCACTCCTAAAAAGAGGAAGTAACAAGGATAAATAAAGATATTTCTCCTCATTACACCTCTTTTGGGCAGGCACAACATTTTGGCTCAAACCTAAGCTCATAGGCCTATCTATGGATTTGCGACGAAATACATTGGAGGAGGCATGGGAATGCCCATACTCGCCTACCTAACACAAACAAATGCAAGGCAGTGGCTTTGCCTGGCTTAGTAAATACCAAACATGGTTTTACGCCGGGGCTGCGCTACAAATGTGACACAACCCCAACAAAAAAATCATAGTAAATCTGGACCTTAATTACACAGAGCCTCCTTTTTTTGTCACATATGAGAGTACTTTTATGTACTTGAGTTCAGGATGTGCACTGTAAAAGCATCTTTTATGTTTGAATTAATAAACTATAATGTTTCTCCATCTATTAATAATATCTAGGCCATAGTTATGGTTTATATAACTATTGACTTGCCTCTTAGTTCACTAATGGCATTATGATTGGGGGTGAGCCATAAATATTGGCATTATCAATCAAACCCTGTCCTCTCCTAGCCTTGCGGAGGAGCACTCTCATATCCCACCCATTTAAGGAGTTCTTCTCTCCATTTAAGAGTTGGGGCCCCTTTGGCCCTTCCAATTTATAGTGATTTTTCATTTTGCTAGGACCAAGGCAAGGTCTATAAATCTAGAGGTAATTTTCCGATTATGTGGTTGCGGAAAGGCCCCTAGAAGGCAGGCCAACGGTGATTGGGGAATAACGACAGGTTAAGTAACAAAATAAAAAAATATGCCAGTTATATATCAGAAAATAGTATATTGGTCTGTTTTTCAGAAAAAAACTGTTAGCCCTTGACTGCTTTTTCCCCACAGAGCCTCTCTCATACCAACTGGTACTCTGAATCTGTCCAGAACTGGGTGCCGCACTGACTAAATAAGTTCACAAAATGTCTGTCAAGTTTGCCCGGTCCAAGATGGAGGCTGAGTAGTTAATTTCCTTCCATATAAAATAAAACATGTATTTTTTTTATGACAAAGTGTTTTTTTAATGTGAGAACGGAGAAAAAGATTTCCGTTTTTACAAAATTAATTGTGATCAACCCCCTGAATTATCTGCAGGATACATCTGTATAGCAATTCAAAGTGTTGTATAGTAGTGACAAAAGGGACTGATTCATTTGAGTAACTGTAAGAAAATGTTAACAAATATTACATTTCCATTACTATAAAAGGCGGCATTATACATGTATGACTCATTCTCACCATATCATTAAGCAGAATAGTTTGCAGTGTGATAATTGCACATTTTCAAATAAACCTCAGTGCTTTGAAGAAGTCGCCTCTTGGCACCCAACCACTCCAGTATACCTTTAGGCACCACCCTACACTGTACCTTGAAACATTACTTATAACAAAAATGAGGGGATTGTTTATATTACTATTAGGTAGTGGATATACAAGAATGCTCTTGGCAACCTGTTCTGTCCCTTTCAAGTTCACTATAAGTGTTATATGTGAAGCCAGAAGATCTGTCAAGCAGGATTTCACCCTCACCAGGATTTGACAATGTAAGTGTCAAAAAGGATGCCCACAACAATACCTTGCATATTCTGTGCAGTTCAGAGGAGCCATTTCTGCCTGTTCAGGTCAGCATATTGTATTCTCCTGGGAGGCCTTTCACACCTCATTCACATCTATTCAAGACTAGTCGCTGGCTAGGTGAAACTGGAGAGACAATGCAAGTTAGTCTCCCTAAATTTCAGGTAGGAAAAAGGAAACTTTCTGAAGGTTACTTTTTCTTAATATTTATAAATAAGATTGACTTCACCATTAAATTGGATTTTTAATAACGATTAAACATAATTGTTTAATTATTTTTGTAGCTGGTTCCAAACCCCAAATAACAGTATTAGTATTTCAATCTGTACTCTGATTTTTTACATAGGACAGGTAAGCCTTCCACAGTGGAAATAGCTCTTAGATCCATGTCAATATAGGGACGCAGTGATATTCCTTTTTATAAACATCATACTTTTAACTATCTTGCACTCTACTTTGTGGGCTACACATAGGGGTGACTAATATTTAAAAGGGAGTTTTGTATCTATCAAGTTTATTTTGACAGGTTATAGTGCATGTTTTGCACTTTGACAGTCAAGCTACAGTGATAGTCTGGAAGGCATTTTTGCATTGCCACTATAGTGACTGGCACAATCGGTTCTGCAGTCTACTATTGGCATTTAACTTCCAGGCCCTGGGTAGACTTTGTCAATGCCTGCTATGCAGCTGCTTGCATTCAGCAAGTAAGCAATCATCTAGTCAAGCAAGTAAAGCTATTTCACACCTGTAAGTGAAATGAATAAAAGTGGACCCGCCCTTTACGCAGAGGGCATAAATGGAAACAAAAAAACTTTTTAGTAGTTGGAGTGATGATATGAAGTAACAGTAACCTCTGAGAACCCTACAGGATAGTGGATCCTTCCCCAAATTTTGAGGATCCATTAATTCTTTGGATACATTTGTAGTTGTGCTTTGACTGTCCACAGCTGTTTGCATCTGTCTTCTGATCCTCACGGCTGTTACCACATTATATGAGTCACTAACTCAGTCCAGTGTGTCTGGTGAGAGATAAAGGTGATGAGTATGGATTGGGAAGGAGGGGAAAGGCATGGAGGGGTCGGAAGGAAGCAACATAGGGACAGGTGGAATTCCGAGCATAAGCAGCCTATTGCAAGAAAATAGTTTATAAAGCGCTCACATCACCCTGGGGCATCGCGGCGCTATCCAGTCAAAACAACCTCCCTAAAGCTGAAAACGAGAATACTCTAGATTAAAATAAATAAGCTTTCAGCTGTTTTCTAAAACCGTTGTAGCTGGTCATAGTACGCAGACCCAACAGGAGTTGATTCCAGTACTTGGGTGCCAGGTACGAGAAGGCTTTCCCTCCCGTCCTGACCAGTCGGATGCGCGGGGGCTGTAGCAAATGCTGCGTTGTTGATCTCAGATGCCTACTAGGGATATATTTCCGTATCTTGTTACATTTTTACTGATAGCCAATGAAGTTTCCTTAACAGTGGCGCTGAGGGAGAACCCGCCGGTTGATTGAGAATCATTCTAGCGGCAGTGTTCTGCACCACCTGTAGCTTGGCCATAAGCGTCTTCCCGACTTCCGCCAATAGAGCATTCCCATAGTCCAATCGTGAGGTGACCATTGCTTGGACTAGGGTTCTCCGATGGTGGAGCGGAATGTAAGGTAATATTTTCCTTAGGAGTCGGAGGGCATAATAACATGAGCTTGTGATTGCCGAGACTTGGGATTTCATATTTAAAGCTTGATCAAGCTTTAGTCCCAGACTTTTTACTATCTCTTTAGGTGATGGCGCAGTCCCTAACTCTTGTGGCCACCAATCATCTGACCAGACTTCAGTAGCTTTACCTAGTAGCATCAGTTCGGTTTTATCCGGATTCAACTGGATATAGTTTGCAGTCATCCAGTTTGCAATGGTAAGCATTCCTTTGGCAAAACGTTTTTTTGTCTAAAGCGGGGTTCGATCCGATATTAAAGATCAACTGCGTATCGTCTGCATAGGAGACAATACCAAAACCTAATTGTTCCACAATCCTCGCGAGTGAGGCCATGTATAAATTAAAAAGTGTCGGGCTCAGACAGGAGCCCTGTGGCACTCCTCTGTTTAGGTAATATTTTTTTGATGAGTAGGGGCCCAGTACCACCGTTTGGAATCTCTCTGAGAGAAAGTTGTTAAGCCACTTGAGTGCCATTCCGTTTATCCCTGCTTCCATGAATCTCTCCTCCAGCCTACGGTGCGAGATGGTATCAAAGGCTGCGGAGCGATCCAATAGAACTAGGATTGCTGACCCTCCTGCATCGACAGTAAGTCTTAGCGAATCTGTTATCTCTAGAGTCGCCATCTCGGTACTGAACCCAGGTCTAAAACCTGACTGCGAAGGGTTCAAAAGCTGGTTTGCATCGAGATAAGAACTTAACTGCCGGTTAATAATCCCTTCAACGATCTTACTGAGAAGAGGCAGGAGGGAAATAGGTCTATAGTTTCCTAGGGAGGTAGGATCCGCCGAGGGTTTTTTAAAATCGGGCGTACATGGGCTTCCTTCCATGTTGGAGGGATCATGCCCGTGAGGTTTGACAGGTTGAACATATCTGTGATTGATTGAACACAGCTGGAAGCCAGCAGCGTCATAATCCTTGGGGGGCAGATGTCACTCAAAGAGCCCGACTTGGCTGTCCTTAAGCCTTTCAAGACCTCCTGATTTGTAATTGATGAGAAGCTGCATAAGGAGCAGGCTGCAGTTTCAACCGTCCTTTCTGACAAATTTTACACTCCCTCACAGAGAGGATCAGGCATGGGGAAGTTTTCATACATTTTAGAGATTTTATTGTGAAAGAAGTACGCTAGGGAGTCACATAGCTCCTGTGACTCCAGTGTAGCCTGACTACATACTGTAGGGGCTACAAACTCCTTCACTATCCCAAACAGAGCTTTGGAGGTGTTGGGAGTGCTCTCTATCTGAATCGTGATAAACATCTGCCTGGCCTCTTTCATTTTTAAGTGGTATTTGGCCAGCGCCTATCTATACGAAGTTTTATTATCATTGGACTTGTTCGCTCTCCATCTTCTTTCCAAATCTCTGCAGCGAGCTCTATCATGTTTTAATTCCATTGTGTACCAGGGGCCGAGACCCTCCTAGGTATGATATTTTGCTTCTGTAAGGGAATAATAGTATCCAATACCGATTCCAAAGCCAGATTGAAGGCCTCCAATTTGGCTCTTACCTCACTAGCAGTGGGGGCGAGTTCAGTGGGAAAGACCTCTTCAAAGGCTTCTGCCGTGAGCTTATGCCATTTCCTCCCCTGCCTGAAACCAGTCTGATTGGGTCGATTAGCTGCATATGGTTTCACAAGCGGCATCCTGATCTCGATTAGGGAATGAACGGTCCAGAGGAGGGGTGTTGGAGTCTTACACACAAGCTGGTCTATATTAGAAAAAACAAGGTCCAATTGATGGCCCGCTATATGTGTAGCCCCTTCTCCTCTTGGTGAAAGACCTATTAGATCTAATGCCGATAAAAGTTTATTTACTTCTAAGTCGGATCGGTTTTCCCCGTGGAAGTTAAAATCTCCCAACAGAATGAATCTGTTAGTGGCTAACACATGTAAAGCAATGTGTTCCATCAGGCGATCAACAAACTTGGCTTTCGGTCCAGGGGGGGGCGGTAGATTAAAGCACCATACCATCCCTCGGAGACTGACACTGTAACTTTAAAGATTCCTAATTCTAAACAGTCATCACTCATTGTTGATATAGGCACAATGACATAGAAAAGGGCACAAGGATGAAAGTAAATCAGGAGGAGAAAGAGGGGTATGGGTGTTGGAGTAGAAAGAAAGAGTACTGGAGGGCCACCCCCCACCCCCATCAAAAGAGAGACAAGAATCAGGAAGTAGGAAAATGAAGGAGAAAAGAAAACAGAGTTTGATGTGTTGAACTGATGACCAAAAAGACTGAACTGAGGGATATCAGATAGTTGTTACTATACTGTAAGACAGAATGCTGCTATACTAATCTACACCATGCACACATACACCAAGGGCCAATGTATGTCCTACATGTGCAAACAAATGCTCTCTAGTGGTACACTCCACCTGATCCTTTAGTACTGCAGTCTGGACACCTAATTACTGTTTAGCTCTTGCCTTGCATGCAGTGTCCCTTGTGAGACCCCTTTTTGCCTTACAGTTGGTTTATAGGCCTCCCATTGCTTACCATTGTTTTAGTTCTGATAGAGCGCGCGAGGTCACCCAACCAATAATTTCGCCGCTTCCGGCTTCGGGCCCATATATTTCAATTCACCATATACATTGACCGGGTGACTTCACGGGCTGCTACCAATTTGTGTGAATTCCCTACTGTTATTCCTCAGCGTACCCGACTTACCATCCACCGACACGGGTACCTATGACCACAATGAATCAGGGAGCTAGCTGTGAAGGAAAGGCAGCAAAATACAACTCAAAATGACATTCAATACCTTTGTAAAATGACCACGGACAACTGGAAGTTTTAAAGTCTTTATCTAAAGTTCGTTCTCAGTAAGCATTAGATTTACAAGGATAAGACAATCGATAATCAAGATAATGAAAAGTACATAACTATAGAGAAATAAAGTCAGGGTAATCATGGAAATGCTAATATGGGATACAACAGGAAACGCTATGCATTTAGGGCAAAAGTTCTTTGGACAGTTTAAGAAAGGCCGTTCTAGACCATATCAGAAAATGACAAACTGCAATGCAAAATATGATTTCTAACAGGTAGGGTAACATGGGAAACGTTATGAAAATATGCAATGACTTTTACGTTTCATTAATTTGCGGCAAAGCATGGAAAATTTACATATGCAAAAGTGTGTCTTTATTGAAGCAAAAGACAGAAAAATAGAAAGGTGCAAGTTTGAAAGATTTCAGAGCAATATTTCCCTAGACTGGTGTGAAAACCAAACCCTGGCCACGGGTCAGTTAAGGACAGGAAACCCTCAAGGAAGGATACCCCTCAAAGGACAGCAGGTGCAGAATGGACACCCAGGGCAGGACAGGAAACCCTCAGATTAGGAATCAGGACAGGACCTCAGGACAGGACAGGAAACCCTCAGGACAGGACCAGCACCCGCAGTTCGGAAGCAACGCCTGCGCTCCACCCTCTCTGCAGCTATCGATCAAGACCCCGATTGGGTCAGCGAACTCCCAGCAAAGCGCTTCGCCAGCGCTTTAAGGTTCAGTAGAACCTTAGTCTATGGTCAATTTCGGACAGAGTACTCCGCAGTGCTCTGTATCTTCAGTCACTATTGAGTGCGTTGGGTCAGTGACAGGTCAGCTAAACCAGACAAGTCGGACAATTTCCCTAGATGAACCCAGGGTAGATATACAGTTTGGGGACGGTGTACCACCCCCCAATGTTGCAAAGTGTCAGAATCCCTCAATTTGGATTGGTCCTAAGATAGGATTTGGGTAACACACCAATCAGAACACACTATTTCGATGCCTACTTTGCATCTCTGGGTACCGCCTAGCGAGATTGGGGTTCTCATGAGAAAGTCCAGGGAAATACAATGACAAATTAACATTGTTTCAGAATAGGGACACATGACTCCGTCCTGCTGAGTTCGCAGGTCAGTTCTCAGGAGCATCTTGCCCATCCCTGCCAGCTGGCTGAGTTCCACCAGCCAAGGTTGACTTCTCCCCAGGCGGACGGTCCTGCGCAGAAAGGACCTCCAAGATGGCTTTCGGCTCAGTCAAACCCCCATTTCCCGCGGTACATGAAAAGTAAGCGAGAACAAATTAATACATAGAAATAACGTTATGAAAACACATCATTGGTTTTGTACTTTCAACTTATCACAAAAAATATACTTATGCAGTCTAAATGTTAGCTACATATACACAGGCACAAGAGCAATGGCACGAGCAGTACCACGTTATTGCCAAAGCTATGTATTACGCATGCGCAACTATTTCCCTCCAGACCTGCAAACACGTCAGGACACGTGAGTGTGACTGACGCATGCGCGGAAGCTATTTCAAAGCAGCGGCCATTTTATTGACTCGAATTAATCGTATTAGAAATACACATGTGCAAGCTTCATTTACCTCGTTCAAACATGAAATAAAGGTTAGTAAGACATACAAATTATTACTTGGTTACACATGAGCGAGGTTCATGACTACAGCAAGTCGCAAATGCGAAGCTTTGCTTCATCAATCCCCTCTTTGATGATATTTACTATCATCACAAAATAAATGGAACCAGATGCCAACTTCTCACACCTTATACAGCTCTATCTCTTCCAGCAAGCTATTCAGCTTTTCTCTCTCATTTTTGGTAGGGTGAGAATTCTACACTCTTTTGTATATCTGATTATTCATTTCCTCTAATTCAAGTTCATCCACACTTCGTTTCACTCCTCTCGCATTCACTTGATGCTTTGGGGTATGCTTACGACATTTGCAACAGACAAATATGAAGAATAGGATAAGACCTATAATTCCAATTGGCATCAGTACCTTAAACAATAAGCTTTTACCTAAGCTAGCAAACCAATGACCTACATTTGAGAGACCATCTACCAGTCTCTTCCAGGCACTGTCAACCTCGAGTGGTTTGAGTTCCCTTTCCAAATTAGTAATGTTTTTCACGTATCTTTTGAGCTGTACACTTTTGTCCGGAATATAAGTGCAACAATGTTGCGCCTTCAACATCCGGCAGACTCCGCCCTCTTTTGCTAATAAGGTATCAAGAGCAAGTCTGTTCTGCAAAACCATTGATCTGATCGCAACCATTTCGGTATTGACCAGCAGAAATCCATGAGCTGTGTCAGTAGACAGCACATCCACTATAGTGGACAATTTGCAAATTCTGTGAGTGTTCAGAACCACTCCCACTCCAGGTATCAGTGCACTGAAAATACTACCCATTATTTCACCTATGCTTTCTCTTTTACTACGCACTAAGCCATTAGTATTTTCACTGCTTCCAGCAACTTTGTTCACATGGTATATTTTCGGGAAGACTATGCCAAAATAGCAGCTTCCATACCAGTGATCCGGCAATTTGAAATAAGCCTTGTCCCCACAAATATAATAAATTCCAGGAAACACAGGCTCTGACCCATTTTTGAAACCCCAACCTCCAATTACCTTGTAATTATGTTCGCATTCACTGGAACCAATGAAAATGTTATTATAATAGCTAGTCTTCTCGCGGTGAAGACATAGCTTGCCTTTCTTTTCAAAATCCAGCAACAGAGCAGGACCCGCCCCACCATTTGAGGTGCCTTCCATGTTCTCAGCCCATTTTGGCCTTTTCTGTGTTTCGTCATCTGCCTTTCTTTTTATTTTTATTCTCCTTTTCTCTGCCATGTTCAGGAACATCTTTTCCTGCTCACGCAAAGAACAGGTCAAGTTATCTCTGTGTGCGTCCTATGTCTATATTACCTATAGTCAGAAAGTATTCGCCCATATAGCGAGTAACGTCACTTTTAGTATGTGCAGGATTCAAGTTCCCACGTATAGGGAGTTCAGAAAAGATCACGTCATTGTTAGAGTAATAGTACTGTAACGGTCCTCTTTTGTAAAATAAGCTTGCTAAAATGCTACAGGAAATTCCATACGTTAGGGGCAGGTGATGGTATGTCACGCCTTCAGCTACAGAGGTAGGTAGCTTCATGCAGACATAGCAGTCTTCAATTTCCATAGTCTCTACATAGTGTATTAACAAGTTTGCGAAAACAGTTAAATGCGTTTTATTCTTTACTCCATGATAATGTAGTCCTCCCTCATCTGATGCTTCTAGGTCTTGTTTTGTTTGTCTGAGTGCTCTCTCATGTTTTGCTACACTTTGTGTTGTTAGTTCTTCAGTCTCAGTATTTACAATCTCAGTAGGGTCAATATTAGTATTTTTGCTCACCGCAAAAGGAATGAAAACTGTTAGTCCTATCCAGAGTAATATCAGTATAACTATACTACATACACATACCTTGCAGCATGTTTTGCAACGACTGCAACTAGGTCTACCATTCATGTTTGAATCAGACATTTTGGCTCAGAAGAAGTTCCTCGACCCCTCTTTGTGTCTTTACACCAGTAGCTTACTTTGTGCAAATTCACGGTGGCTCGTCTTCTTCTTCGGCAGAGTACTCAGCGACTGGTTCTCCGTCGCTCTCGTCAGTTATATCAAGATCTTCAAATTCTTCTAAAACAAGCGTCCATTCAGGAGACTTGTACTTTTTGTTTTGTCTTTTTATTCGATCACTCCTTCTCTTGGAAGTATCTTCTGGTTGTTCTGCTATGCAAGCACTTCTTCTTTCTTCTGCACGTTTTTCTTCTACTGTTTTTATTCTCAGTCTCAATTTCTTTATGTATCCAGGCTCAATGTGCTTTCTTTTCTTAAGTCTTTTAGTTGGTACCGAGACTTCGTTTTCTTCTCTTGCCCTTTTGTTTTCATTAGTTTGTGGCAATTCTGTTTCAGTTTCTTCCCCTTCTATCTGACTAGTTCCAGGGCTAGCATCTATTTCTTCTGCCTGGTTACTAATCTGGCCTTGTTCAGGACAGTTTTGCGGTTGTTTTTCAAAAGTCTCTGTTTCTGTTTCCTGAACACGTTCTTCTAATCCTATCTGATCCTGTTCAAGCACTTCGATCTCTTGATTTTCTTCTGCTCGAACTATTACGCTATGTCTAGTCTGTCCCTTCTCGACATCAGGAGTCAGTGGAGGAGTATCAATCACTTGTTCTGTCCCTGTCTGACCTTCTCCTTCCTCAGTTTTGATGTGAATCTCAAGATCCTGAGGTTCTTCGCCTGTGCCTTGCTTTTCCTCTCTAGTCCACTCTCTACCTTCACAAAGTCGCTCTCTTGTTCGAATGGGGTCTTCGGTGAGATCAATCAATGGTATCCATTCCTCTGGCCATATGCTCGGCAGCTCGTCTTCAGCTATTTCTGGCTCAGTTTCTTGGACCCCTTCAGCAGGCTGGACTCTGGGTAGTTCGTCATCAACTATTCCTGGGCCAACATCTGCTGATCCTGCAGCTTGACTGGTACTGGGCTGTACGTCGTCAGCTACTTCTGGTCTGGCTCCTGCAGAGTCCTCTGCTGGACGCCCTTCTTCTTCAGGCCCTTCGTCTGGTAATACCTTCTGGGTGTGGCTGGCGTGTATCCAATGTGGAACCCCTGCACACTTTACTGCTGTGGTTGTTACCAGGATCACCTGACGCTTCTCTCCCCACCTTGGCTCCAGGCAGCTCTTCCGAGTATGCTTCTTTATCTTGACCCAGTCCCCCGGGACCAGTTTGTGGAGAGGAGTCGTTGGATTGAGGATGGCGTCTTCTCCGATCTGGCGAGAGATAGAACGCACTTGGTCACCTAATCTCTTGCAGTATTCAAGCACCAAATCATCAGTAATACTCAACAGTTTGCTTCCTGGTACCCATGCTTGTCTCATCACTCTTCCCATCAGGATTTCATGGGGACTTAGGCCTGTCTTGCGGTCAGGAACACTTTGGAGTCCCATCAGGACCAGGGGCAGGGCCTTCACCCAGGTCATGCCAGATGCATCACACAGTTTTGCTAGTCTGTTTTTGATAGTTCCATTTATTTGTTCCACTATTCCAGAAGCCTCTGGATGGTACGCACAGTGAAGCTTTTGTGTGATTCCAAAGGCCTTACAGAGTTCGTCGATTACATCATTCTGAAAATGTCGGCCTCTATCTGATTCAATAGTGACTGGAACCCCGAACCTAGGTATCAGTTCTTTCAGTAAACACTTAGCTACTGTCAGTGCGTCATTTTGGGGAGTAGGGAAAGCTTCCACCCACTTCGAAAATAGGCAGACCATGACAAGGACATATCGCTTCCCTTCACAACGTGGCATGGTGATGAAATCAACTTGTATTCTCACAAAGGGACCCCCTGACCTCCCAATTTTTCCCAGTTCCACCGAAGTTCTTTTGCCAGCGTTCATCCTTTGACATGGCAGGCACCTCTGGCAGAGGGACTCTGCTACTTTCCTGAACTTTTTACTGTACCAAGTCTGTTGGAACACTAGAATCATGGCGTCCCTACCAATGTGTGATCCTTCATGTATCAATCTCGCCATTGTGCCAAGTAAGTGTCTAGGTAACACAGGCATACCAGTTGGGCCCAAGATGACACCATCCACACGTCTTGGTCTACACCCGTCTTCCTTCCACTTCTCTCTCTCTTGCCAAGGTGCCGCCTGCTGCCACTCTTTCACTTCATCCCATGTAGGCACTTCTTCAAACACTTGAAGTTGGCAGCTGGTTCCGGGCCCCCCTCGTTTTGGATTTATGATATATCGATCTCTGGCGCACCATTGGGCCACTCGTTCAGCAAAATCATTTCCCAGTGATACAGTGTCCATGCCCTTCTTATGAGCAACACATTTTACCACTGCCAGTTCCTTTGGTAACTGGATTGCCTCTAAAAGGTCTTGGACAACTTTTCCATTTCGAATAGGGGTACCTGATGAAGTCAGGAACTCCCTCTGTAGCCACAACTGGCCAAAGTCATGCACAACTCCATAACAGTACTGACTGTCAGTATACACTGTTATGCTTAAGTTTTTCCCAATTTTGCAAGCTTTTATCATAGCAATCAATTCGGCTACTTGTGCAGACTTTACGTCAAATAGATAACCTGCTTCTTCAATTTTGGTTAAGGAGACTACCGCATAGGCGGCACTCAGGCCTCCTTGCTCATGTCTTAGACATGAACCATCCACAAATAATTCCTTGTCATGCACAGGCAATGGTGTTTCTTTAATGTCTGGGCGTGGTTTGGTGCTGAATTCTGTTAAATCAATACAATTATGCTCATCATCCACCCCATCTTTCATATCCATTGGATCGGGGAGCAAAGTGGCGGGGTTCAGAATACTGCTCCTGACAATGTTTACATTTGCAGCACCCACAAGAATCCTCTCGTATTTAGTCAGCCGACTAGGGGTGAGGTACTGAGTTTTCGTTCTGGTCAGTAAAATTACCACTCCATGTGGAACATACACAGTTACAGGATGTCCCATGACAATGGACTCACTCTGCTCTAAACTTGCGCAGGTAGCAGCTACTGCTTTCAGACATCCTGGTAATCCAGCAGCCACTGGATCCAGGGTGGCAGAGAAATATGCCACAGGCCTTCTGGTTGTGCCATGTTCTTGTGTTAAGACTGACAACGCGCAATTATCGCGAGTGTCACAGAATAGGGCAAATTCCTTGGAATAGTCTGGCATTCCCAACGCAGGGGCTGTACACAGACAATCCCGTAGTTTTGTGAAGGCTGTTAAGCTTTCATCATCCCATTGTACCACATCCGGTGTTCCTCTCTTGGTCATTTTTATCAAGGGCCTAGCTAGGACTGCAAATCCCAGAATCCATTGCCTGCAGTATCCTATCACTCCCAGGAACATTCTGATCTCTTTCTGAGTACGGGGTAACTGCATCTTTTGAATTATTCTCACTCTTTCTGACGTTACCTTTCTGACGCCTTTCTCTATCTGGTGCCCCAGATATTTCACTGAATTTGTACAGAACTGTAATTTCTCAGGGGCCACTTTATGTCCCTTCTCACTCAGGTGATTCAGTAGGGCAATGGTGTCAATCACACAATCCCTATGACTTTTAGACGCCACCAAGAGGTCGTCAATGTATTGCACTAGGACAGAGTTTCCAGGTAAGACCAAAGTTTCCAAACATTTTTTCAAGATCTGATTAAAGATAGAGGGGCTCTCTGTGTACCCTTGGGGGACCCTGTTCCAGACATACACGTGACCATTGAAGGCAAATGAGAAAAGAAATTTGCTATCCGGATGCAAGGGAATGGAAAAGAATGCATGACACAGGTCTATCACAGTGAACCACTCAGCATCCCAGGGAATCTGATACAGAATCACTGCTGGGTTCGGGACAATAGGGCAGCAGGGGACCACTATCTTGTTTACTTTTCGTAGGTCCTGCACTACTCTGTACTTGCCACTAGGCTTCTTGATGCCCATAATCGGTGAGTTAAATGGGCTACTCAATACTCCTGTATGATGTTTCCTTCTAGCAATTTCTGTATTTCTAGGGTAACACCTGCTCTCACTTCGGCATTCATTCTGTAGGGTTTAGTATTGGGGTATACTGCATTGTCCTTGATTGCTATCTGTATGGGGTCCACGTTTTTCATTAACCCTACATCCTTCCCAGTAAAGTCCCACACTTCTGGCTTCACTGCTTCTTGGAGTTCTTTGGGCAAATCCTGCATAGTCATTCGTTTAATCTCTGAGTCAGGTCTGATTAACATTAATTTATAGATGCCATCTTCATCTGGGGTCTGAATTTCAACTCCCTTTGGTGTGCAAAAGATGGTACAGTTCATTTTGCACAGCAAATCACGTCCCAGTAAGTTCACTGGACTGGTGTCACAAACGACAAATCTATGCATTTCCTTAAAGTTTCCAATTGATATCTCCATTGGTTTGGTAACAGGAGTACTAATCAATTGATTAGATACACCCACTACTTGGATGGCTTCTCCCGAGAGGGGTAGGTTTGGAACGTCCACTGTTCTCACAGTAGAACGAGTAGCACCAGTGTCCAACAGAAAAGTGACATCATTTCCGTCAACCTTTCCTTCAATGTATGGTCCGGACTGGTCTACCGGCAAGGAGGCGCCAAGTACGCACTCCTCGTCCTCCCCTCTCAGGCCCCGTCAGTACTGGTCATCACAAAGGAAGGTATCATTTAACAAATACTGCGAAGTTGCTGCATTTCTGTTCTCATTGCTTTCCCAGACTTCTACCTCATCACCCTCTGTGGATTTTCCCTTATACACTTGCTTTGGAGCTCGGGGCACCTGAATCGTTTTTACCTGTGGTTGAGTCTTTCTTGGTCTTTCTTTCTGCGTCTGTGGAGTTAAATCAGGTGTTTTGGGGTTATCGTCAGGCAAATAAGGACACTCGTTCCGCCAGTGTCCAATTTCTCCGCACTGGTGACAGGGAAATTTCTTCATAGCCTCTTCTCTGCTCATTTTGGGCCGGGGCTTACCTCCTCCCCCACCCCCAGGACCTTGGTTCTGAGTGTTTTTGGCCATGTTACTCAATTGTTTTTCCTGCTGTTCTGCGAGCTTCACTTGAGCCCACATAACCTTCTCCTTGAGAGCCTTTTTCTTTTCTGCCATCTCGTCCTCACAGTATTTTGCATACCGTAGGACCTCGTCTACCTTTTTGGTATGCCAACAGATTTTATTATCCTTTATCCACTGACAAATTTCGGGTCTTAAAGCGTTTACAAACCTGTAAATGAAATGCGTCATATCCTTCATCTCGATGTTATCTATACCACTGTAGGTTTTAAACACCTGCAACAGCCTTTCATAATAGGAGTGTACTGTCTCGTCTCTTTCCTGCGTCGTTCTATCTATCCTGGTCCAATCCGTTTCCTTTGCGGGCACCTTATTTTTCAAATGCTGAATTACTTGTTCATATTTTTTCATCACTTCAATCGACGGCTCCCCTGTGTTAGAGTCCCTCGGGTACTCCTCACTAGGCCAGGCTATGGCTATTTTACACTCGGTCCATAGATCTACCGGGACCACAATATCGAAAAATCCATCCAGGTCTTTCCACAGGCATTTTTGCACCTTTACGAACCTTTCCACCTGCCGGTACCAGTCAACTGGCTTTTCGCGCAATTTCGGGAAATCGTTAGTAAAGGACACAATATCCTGTCTGGACCATGGAACGTGCACATACCTCCCACCTGGTACTTCACGCATGGGGCATAACTGTTCGGGCTTGTCTACTTCTCTCAAAGCGAACTCAGGGGTCGCTTGTCTGGATCGAGCCTCATCTTTCTTTCGTGCCCACCTGCTTTTCCATTTTTCCACGTCTCCCCATTTTTGCAAAATTGCTAGCAACTCTTTAATCTGCAACTTTTTCCCTGACACATTCAAGTTCTCTATATCTTTGTCTGAGAATTCAGCTCTGTAAGGTTTTTGCAAGGGCTTGGACCTTGAAATATCTACCCCCATACTAGCTGCAGTGTCTGTCAGCTTTTCGTGGAGCACTCTGGTACTTCTGGTAAGGCTTTTACACATAAACAGCAACTCTTCTTCAGAGTAGGTATTTAATCTGTCTAATCCCACATTTCCTGCCATTAATTCCTCTATTTCTACCCTCAGTTTGTAGAGGTCTAAAGGTTTTGTTTGCTGAGTCTGTTTTTCTAATTCACGACTCCAATTTTCAATTTCTTCCGGAGTTACCAGAGAGACGCTCCTAGTACCGACGTTGATTCTAATTTAATTTCTTTCGCATTAAAAGGATTATGCCTCTTCTGCATTCCCTTCCCGGTCTGTTTGTTTGGCAGGTCCAAGAACACAACTTCGGACTCGCACTCACTGGACTGATCGTCTATCAGTAGGGGCTCCTGCCTTGGTGGGGCCATGATTGGGTTAATAACTGGAGGGTTTGGACTTCCCTGATTATTCCCATATAACGGAACCACTGGTCCAATTGTTACCGGAATAGTCAAAGCCTCAGGACTGTTATTTAACTGGGAGATTTTCTGAATTATTTCTGTTCTCTGTCTAGCTAGGACCTCTTGCTCCCTTTCATCTAGTACTCTTCCTAATGTTCGGTCAGGTATTATCTGTGGGGTCAGGTGAGGGGTAAAGCTCGGGGCAGTAGGATGCGTTTCACTTGGTCCTCCACCATAATTTGGTTTTGGGAACAAAGTTCCCATGCCAAATGACCTGCGCTCTTCCTCATATGGAGGCTGTAAAAAGGGCATTCCTGAACATAATGGTTTTTCTTCGTTTTCATAAAGAGGTCTGAGGAAAAAGACTCTCTTGCTGGAATATTTTTCCTCCGGGCTCACGGGCACTCTAGGATATATATCTCTTACCTCCGCGGGTCCGGGATTCTCAAAATAGGGCGGTATCTGACAACCTCCCCCCCTACTTAGGGATCTGTTCTCCTCCTTAATAGATGGACGCTGGGGATTTTCTCCTGCACTGGAAGGTCGGGCTCCCTCATTATAAGGGGGCGGACTTCTCGTAAAGATGTCATCTAATAATTCATCGTCTGACTCCCCAAGAGCTCCCCAATGCTTACACTTTTCTGTCTTTTTCTCTTCCCCCGAAGGGGTACATGCTGGCATCATGGGAAACAGACCCTCAACAATCATGCTCTGTCTCCACTGTTTCATCTTTTTATCCCTGGTCTCTTGTTTCAGCCTTGGGTACCACTTGGTCAGGCCTTTGTCCATTCGGGGTTTCTCTCTTTCGAAAGCCTCAATCTCCCATTCCTCTAATGCCTCATACTGCGTTAGTCTCGGTCTGGGATGCAATTCATTCATTCGGGTTCTCAAATTAAATAAAATCCTACCATTGAAGGTACCGTCTAACGGAAAAGCCAATATTCCGTCATCTTTTGTGTACTTTACCCAATTTTCCAACCACACACAGGTATTGTACCCTCGATCAAACATCATGAAAGAGGCGGGAGTATTGGGTGGTGGGACAATAACGCCCTCTCTTGATTTAATCGGTTTGTTCGTTTTGAAGTAATTCTTTACCTTATTTACGAGGGACATTTTTCTCTTAGTCCCATACATAATATCGTATCTATTGGCTTTCCACTGATCCCTTTCAAACCCTTGGCTTCTTGGATCTGGTCTAGTCTCTGGACAATACGAGTGCCACATACGATTTCTACGCTTAACTTTGTTTACAAAGTTACCTCCAATCAGAACGCGTCTTGCAATTCCGTGCGACCAATGGGGTGCACGCGTTCAAATAGTTTCGACCAATGGGTGCGCGGCCCCTTCGTGAGACAGTTCTCACTCTTCGGCGCTCACCCCTCCTTCACAATTCCAGCCCCGCTACCCGCCCGCTGTTTCTACCAATCCCAGCGCGGCACGGAGTGACGTCAGAGACGCTTCGCGGCTGACTCCCTCCCTTCACAAGGTAACGGAAACTTTCTTTCTTTCTAAAGTGCTAGTGCTTGGTTATTTTACAACGAATACACATTCGCCACAGTGCTCAAGTGTCTAGACAGAGAAAGTGTTATTTTACTGCAAGTAAACTACTTCCATTTACTTTTCATACGCTGCGGGTAGATCTCTTCCGCCTACCCTTCACTCTAGCATCAGTGAACCTGTTACTTCCCTAAACTCATCCACTTCTCTGGGATATATCCGAGTCTAAGGTTTCCCAGCGGACCCCTCTGCTTTCACCCAAGCTCCGATGAACCTGCTACTCTTCCGATGTGACCCTTACTAGGTTACGCCACTATTGGAATTTTGCCAATGAACCTCGTTACTGACATTTATTCACACACGTATTCAGAAAAAACCCTAGTTAGTGCTTCCCGGTTGTACCTAACCTGCACCTAACTTTCCTTGAGCCTGCGACCTCAAGGCAAATGGATTCTATTCACCACTTTGCCATTCAATTCCCCGGGGAGTTCGGACAACATTGAACGAGACAGTTTACAAATGCATGGATTAATACATATAACAATATAACAACAAGAATAACAATGATAAAACAATTCATAAATTTCAAAGCAGCGTATTCTCAAGAGAATGATCAGGTCCCTCGGAACGGCCACTCTTATAGCAGCATCAATATACTAGCAGCTACCGACTTGACTAGCCTAACTAGTCCTACCTAACCTTTAACTAGTCCCTAACCATACCTCTGCTACCAGAAAAACTGATAGAGCGCGCGAGGTCACCCAACCAATAATTTCGCCGCTTCCGGCTTCGGGCCCATATATTTCAATTCACCATATACATTGACCGGGTGACTTCACGGGCTGCTACCAATTTGTGTGAATTCCCTACTGTTATTCCTCAGCGTACCCGACTTACCATCCACCGACACGGGTACCTATGACCACAATGAATCAGGGAGCTAGCTGTGAAGGAAAGGCAGCAAAATACAACTCAAAATGACATTCAATACCTTTGTAAAATGACCACGGACAACTGGAAGTTTTAAAGTCTTTATCTAAAGTTCGTTCTCAGTAAGCATTAGATTTACAAGGATAAGACAATCGATAATCAAGATAATGAAAAGTACATAACTATAGAGAAATAAAGTCAGGGTAATCATGGAAATGCTAATATGGGACACAACAGGAAACGCTATGCATTTAGGGCAAAAGTTCTTTGGACAGTTTAAGAAAGGCCGTTCTAGACCATATCAGAAAATGACAAACTGCAATGCAAAATATGATTTCTAACAGGTAGGGTAACATGGGAAACGTTATGAAAATATGCAATGACTTTTACGTTTCAATAATTTGCGGCAAAGCATGGAAAAATTACATATGCAAAAGTGTGTCTTTATTGAAGCAAAAGACAGAAAAATAGAAAGGTGCAATTTTGAAAGATTTCAGAGCAATATTTACCTAGACTGGTGTGAAAACCAAACCCTGGCCACGGGTCAGTTAAGGACAGGAAACCCTCAAGGAAGGATACCCCTCAAAGGACAGCAGGTGCAGAATGGACACCCAGGGCAGGACAGGAAACCCTCAGATTAGGAATCAGGACAGGACCTCAGGACAGGACAGGAAACCCTCAGGACAGGACCAGCACCCGCAGTTCGGAAGCAACGCCTGCGCTCCACCCTCTCTGCAGCTATCGATCAAGACCCCGATTGGGTCAGCGAACTCCCAGCAAAGCGCTTCGCCAGCACTTTAAGGTTCAGTAGAACCTTAGTCTATGGTCAATTTCGGACAGAGTACTCCGCAGTGCTCTGTATCTTCAGTCACCTATTGAGTGCGTTGGGTCAGTGACAGGTCAGCTAAACCAGACAAGTCGGACAATTTCCCTAGATGAACCCAGGGTAGATATACAGTTTGGGGACGGTGTACCACCCCCCAATGTTGCAAAGTGTCAGAATCCCTCAATTTGGATTGGTCCTAAGATAGGATTTGGGTAACACACCAATCAGAACACACTATTTCGATGCCTACTTTGCATCTCTGGGTACCGCCTAGCGAGATTGGGGTTCTCATGAGAAAGTCCAGGGAAATACAATGACAAATTAACATTGTTTCAGAATAGGGACACATGACTCCGTCCTGCTGAGTTCGCAGGTCAGTTCTCAGGAGCATCTTGCCCATCCCTGCCAGCTGGCTGAGTTCCACCAGCCAAGGTTGACTTCTCCCCAGGCGGACGGTCCTGCGCAGAAAGGACCTCCAAGATGGCTTTCGGCTCAGTCAAACCCCCATTTCCCGCGGTACATGAAAAGTAAGCGAGAACAAATTAATACATAGAAATAACGTTATGAAAACACATCATTGGTTTTGTACTTTCAACTTATCACAAAAAATATACTTATGCAGTCTAAATGTTAGCTACATATACACAGGCACAAGAGCAATGGCACGAGCAGTACCACGTTATTGCCAAAGCTATGTATTACGCATGCGCAACTATTTCCCTCCAGACCTGCAAACACGTCAGGACACGTGAGTGTGACTGACGCATGCGCGGAAGCTATTTCAAAGCAGCGGCCATTTTATTGACTCGAATTAATCGTATTAGAAATACACATGTGCAAGCTTCATTTACCTCGTTCAAACATGAAATAAAGGTTAGTAAGACATACAAATTATTACTTGGTTACACATGAGCAAGGTTCATGACTACAGCAAGTCGCAAATGCGAAGCTTTGCTTCATCAGTTCCATTGTTGCTCTCATTGGCTTGCTTCTTATTCATGAGCGTCTAGGCAGGCGTTCCTTTCTCTTCTTCTGTTTGCCCCTCCCCTGGAGCATGACTCATTACTGTGTTTTCCACTGCTCACTTGTTCAGGGACTACTTTTTTCATTCTGTTCACACATTCTACAAGGGTCTCTCTGTTTTCCACCTGTCTCCCTTGTATACTACTCCTCAGTGTTCTACCACCATGCCCATCCCACCCATCCTCTATTGTCCGTGTGCTTTCTCCACCCCTCCATACCACTCTCTGTTGTCTGTGTGCTTCCCTCAGCCCCTCCTCCACCCGGCTTTGCCCATGTGATTTTCCAATTGCTTCACCAGTCTCTGCCACCCACCCTCTGTTGTCCTTGTGTGCTTGCCTCAGCCACTTTATCACCACCTCCGTTGTCTGTGTAGTTGCCCCTCATAGTCTGTGTGCTTGCCACAACCCCTTGGCACCCGCCCTCCATTGTCCATGTGCTCGGCTATCCTCTCTCGCCTGACCTCTCCCCTCACCTACGTACTTCTATCCCGCTCTACATCTCTCCGTGTTGTCTCATCCCCGACCTTCTCCCCCGTTTGTTTGAGGAGTGGGTTGGGGGATGAGGGCAAATGGAGGGAGGGATGGTGGGAGAGAAGAAGCCCGCAGGTGTGGGCCCAGGACAGACTAGATGGGATGGAGAAACACATGGCCAAAAATAATTTTCGAAAAATCAGTGCTGCATCACGGCTAAGCCCTGGCCGCATCAAAGCACAATTTTTTTTAGTTACATTTATTTAGCCATATTGCAAAGCAGCAGCACTGTTGTACATACAACATGGCTACAAATCATTGCATAGTCAAAATCTATTGGTTTCGCCAATGCTTGTTCTCTTTGAAGTGCCAAAGATGCAGAAGTGAAGAAAGTATAAGAAACTGATGGAATGCTGGTAAGAAATGGCTGTCTGTATTTGAGTTTGGCGTTTGTTTGTCGTGTGTTTTTCCTGCCACTCCATTTCTCGCATTGGTTTTTCGCAGTATGGACCTGGAACATTGCTTTCTGTTCATGGCATGGCTTTTGAAAAATTCCATTGATGTTAAATGAAAAAGAAATCACGTTGTGCTAACTCAGACAAGCAACTGTACATCCCACACGACACTATGTACGCCTTACCACTTATTTGCAGCCTCAACGGAGTGGAGGTGGGGGCGGGTGGCAGGGGCTGGTGTTATTAATTTATGGACTCATTCCAATAAGGTATTTCGACAAATAGGAAGCCTCGAAAATTAGCTCCTCAATCGGCTTTCCTCCCTAGGTCTGATTGTTCAATCAAGATGGAAATCTTTTTGAATAATCAAACTACACAGTTTAATCATTCCCCTTTCTTCAACTCATTATCACCCATGAAAAGTAAATAAAACATAATAATTCCGCTCAATTAGTGGCGCATTATTAGATACAGAGCTGCTGCAAAATCTCCCCCTACCACTACCCACAAATTATGTTTTCAAAGCAACACACGTTTCATTTAAACCCTCCCACTTTTAACTCCCCATAGCTTAAATTAACATTTGTAATGATTTTTTAAGACTATATAGACAAATACATAGTACATTATTGCACTAGAAATAGTCTAAACTATGAATTCACTATTTCATCAGTAATGTGCCTGCTTAAAAGAAACCTTTTTTTCATGCCGTGTAAATCAAAAGAAATGATGTAATACAAAAATAAACAATGGCCAACTTGTATTATGATGTACCAACCCCTCCCACAGTTACCCACAAAGTTGAGACTTTCTTAGGGAGTTGATTTTTTCAATTGCCAATAACGTTGGCACTGTTTGGGAAATCATGAAATTTGACAGATGTTTGACCAGTCCAGCTCAAATACTTCATTTTAAATTCTTTCAGACCATTAAAAAAAGAACAAAGATATATGGGATGATCTGCAAAGAGTGTCCAGTTCCCCTTTTCAAATCCATATCTTTGTATTTTGGTGTGCACTGAAGGAAAACAATGATTTGCAATAAAATTGAAATCAATATAGACTTTTTCTGATTGCTGTGAGTAGTTCCATATTGTGATATGTTGTTAATTCTATTCAATAGGTTTTGAGACGTTTGCATTAACAAGCTTTGGCAATACCAATAAGTCTGACTTATCACTGTTAATGCCTCTTTAGTTGCTGGTGAATTTAGGCACTCATTACATATATAATATGTAAGATAAATAACAAAATAAAAGTAGAACAAGAAACAATGTTGTGCATGATTGTGGCAGGCACATGCTTGCAATAAAAAAACAAGTATAAAATTAAACATACAAGTGTCCCGCCATTTTGGAATGATGTTGTGATTCGTGTATCGTTTCTTTACCAATGCAAAGATGTCAAAGCATGCCGCATATGAACATGGTTGCCACCATGAAACTGTAAAATAAAGATGCACTATGGGTAAACCCAATTCCAAGATGACTCCACGTTTACAAGTAGGGTCCATATGAGATGCAGTACACTGCAGATTAAATGAGCGGCAAGGCAGCAGCCCACTAGCACTGTCAGGCGAGATATCAGACCTTCCAACAAACAACCAAATAATCAAACAAAATAAAATAACAGGAAAGTGAAGATAACAGTGGACCTATAAAAGAAGAAAAGGAAATTCCAAAGGACTGGTATGCAATCCCTTACACTTTCACACACTCAATTTCAGAAAAATGGGTACAGTTAAATGCTAACGATATAGTTATAAATAAAAATGTACAAAATTACAATTGATAAAAGCAATATGCAACCACTCCTAAGAGGTCGTGGAAAGGTTTAGCAGAGCAAATCTTTTAGCCCCAGGGTTTGCCAGAGGCGGTAACCAACCATGCCATCTAGAGTAATCTGTGAAATTCCACATACCAAAATTCAGATCTCCAGGCTTTAACAAAGTGTAATTGTTATAGCAGTGTATGCTTTTCACTATAAATAAGACCGCCCCTCAGTAGTGGAGTAGCTGGGCCTTATGCCGCGTCGCCCGTGGTGGCCCCGACGTTTGCCATCCGCTGAGGCTGAATGTAAGAGTGGGGGAGCTGGCAATTCCTTCCTTTGCTGCCCGGTGACGGGCACAAGTAAGAGCGGTTGGGGGGAGGCCACCGCCCCCAAAACCTGTGCCACCCCTCCCCCGCCTCCTCCTCCCTTGCTACACCACTGTTCCACAGCCTTGATTAGAGAAGGGAACATATTATTTTCATCAGCCATTTTGTTATCCTTAGAGTTCAGACATTTCCTAACAATCTGATTAACTGGAAAATATCAGTGCAGCGTCTTTTACACAAGGGTTTCAAGGGATATGCTCCTCAGGGTTTCAACAGATATGCTCCTTCTCAGGGTTTCAATGGATATGCTCCTTCTTAGGGTTTCAAGGGATATGCTCCTTCTCAGACCCTGAGTTGCAGAAAATAAAAAGGGGACATCAAGGGGAGCATACCCCAATGGGTTAAATCATAAATGAGCAGATCTTTCCCTCATAGGTTATAATTTTTTTATTTTTGTTGAGTGGTCCTTCAGCTCTGCCCAGTACCTTCTGGACACTGGGCCTGGTTTTAAGCTCAGTGTCCAGCTAGACCATTCACTGGATAACCCCGCCACCAGTGCAGCTTCATTAATGTTATCAATTATGTCATTTGTGTCACCATCTGTGAGATCACGAGCAGTGCATTTGGGGTAGTGGTGGTTCTTCTGCTGCCCATAATGAGCAAATGTTAATATTTGGATGTATGACATTACAACACATGCTTTTACAACGCATGCCATTACGACGCAACTTTTACAACGCAAGTCGTTACAACGACTTGCGTGGGGGGGCGCTGGATAGTGAATAGTTTAATTTACTATTCCAACTCCAGTCCCAGTGGATAGTAGGGAAGGTGTTGGATAGTAATTAAACTATTCCCTATCCTAGAGCGCCCTCCAGCGCAAGTCGTTGTAATGACTTGCGTTGTAATAGTTGCGTCGTAATGGTAGTGCGTTGTAAAAGTTGCGTTGTAAAAGATGTTTCCCTAATATTTATGTGTAAAGGCTTATTTGTGCCAGTTACTATAAATGGCAACGCTCAGTTATTTTATGTGTTGCATTGTAACTATAATCTCCCTTGCAAATTGAATATTTGAAAATAGCCAGCTCTAGGTTTGTTTTAATAACAAACTTTATTTTCGCTTTTGAGTAAATTACTACAATTTGCCTTTTACCAAGCACATATATTATGTATTTAAATATAGCTGAGTACATAGTCTATATTTTTGGACCCTGGAGGAGGTCATAATGCAGCCGAGGGAAAAGGGTCTCAACGTCGAAAGACATACAATATGTGCCTGAAAAATGCAGTTCATTTTCTGTATATTAAACCACAAAATATACGTTTTCCTTGACAAAATACTTGCATTTAATGTACTGTAATGGAGTAAAGAATACTAAATATCGTGCAACTTAGAGTGTGGTGGAGATGGGTGGGTAGGGTCTGTTGTCGTGTATTTGTGTTATGCTGTCAGGTTGTATTGCTGTTGTGGGATTATGTTCTTGTTTGTCTTGTGGAGTTGTATTTTCAATTGCATGTTTGTGTTATATGGCATAGTGGTGTTGGTGTGTTGTTGATTTGTTTATATTGTTCTGTTATTGTTGTTGTGTTATTGTGGCCTGCTGCTCATGGGCAAGGGCCAGAGGCAGCTGGGTTTAATATTAGTTGTAAGTTTAATATAGCACTAGCTAGACCCAGGGGTACCAGAGCGCTTTACAGAATCAAGAGCCAGGCAATAATCTAGGGCCAGATGTAGGTAGCCAAATACCGGTCGGTAACGGCCGATTTCGGCCGTTACCGACCGGTATTTGGCTTTTGAGATGTAGGGGGATTGCAACAGGCCATTTCGGTAATTTTACCGATTCGGTAAATATACCGGTCGGTAAATTTACCGACCGGTATTTTTACAGAATCTGTAAAATTGAGATGTAGGTGGGACTCTTCTGAGTCCCACAAGCCCTACAAATTCGGTATTTTACCATCAAATTCAATTTGATGGTAAAATACCGATTCAGGTGTGCATGCACATGTGTGCATGCACACCTGTGCCATATGACAGGCAGACCTGCCCTTAGGGCAGGTATGCCTGCCACATGGCCCCCGAACCTTTTTTGGGGGTGCTAGAGGGTGTCAAAGTGACACCCCCTGCACCCTTGTCAAAATCGGTATTTACCGATTCGGTAAATACCGACCGGTAATGCCCCATTCATTCCTATAGGCTTCAAAGCCCATAGGAATGAATGGAGCATTACCGGTCGGTATTTACCGAATCGGTAAATACAGATATTTACCGATTCGGTAAATGGAACATCTGGATGTTCCTACATACCCCCCCCTTCTTATTTACCGATTCTTAATTACCGAATCGGTAAAATTCGGTAATTAAGAATCGGTAAATAAGTTCTACCTACATCTGGCCCCTAGTCACTTAGTAACTGATGCGCAACAATCTTAGTCTCATGTACAAACAACAATAAATACACATGGAAAAATTAGGCAATGCGGGTGGAATACAATATGTACATGGACAACAGCTAGGCCCTGAGGGCAGTTACTGATTACGGGCAAGTCGCATCTTATGAGTCCAGTGTGAGAGAATTACTTTCAAGGTAAAAAGAGGCAAACAGAAATAAACAGCCAAATAGAGAGACTGATAGAACCAAGGTCCAGAATTGTTCAAGTGTTCCAGTATTTGTTGAGGAGATGGCATTTAAGGTCTCTTTTGAAGCCAGTGATGGGGAGGAGTTGCATCGTAAGTCCTTCGGGAGAGAGTTCCATATGCTGGTAGCGTTACCAGAGAAAGAGCGAGCCTGGGTAGATTTCTATTTTAGTTTTGGAGGAACAAGAAGAAGTATGTTGGAGCTACTCAGTGCTCTGGTTCTTCCTGCTTTAATGAATTTGTTATCTAAATATTCAGGGGTGTGTGAGTGAATGGCTTTGAGGGTGATACAGGCAGTCTTAAAATTGCATTCTTCCTTCAATAGGAATCCATTTGAGGGTCTTGAGTGCAGGCATGAAGTGATCATACCGTTTAATATCTGTTATGATCCTGGCTGCCATGTTTAGTACTGATCTCGGGGGAGCGAGGTGTTGGGTTGGGTGTTGGGTTCTATTGCATTGTCATGATGAGGTGTTGTGTTGTTGTGTTATAGCAGTGGGTTGTGCGTTTGTGGTGTGGTGTTATAATATTTTGTTGAGATGTGCTGCGGTGCTGTATAGAGACATTTACATTTTCTGTACTTGTTGTTTATGTTGTCATATTAGGGTTTATTGTCTGCTTGTTCTGCTTTTTGTCGTTTTGTGTGTTTGTTTGTGGGCATTAGTATTTGCGGTGGATATGTTTGTGCTGTGATATTTGTGGTGCGCTGTATTGCTATGTTGTTTTTCTTGTGATGTTTCGTTCTTCGTTTGTGACGCTCTGTACTGTTGTGTGGTGTCATCTTGTTTGTCCTTGGACTGTTGTGGTGTTTTCTTGTTTGGATTTAATGTGACACTACTAGGGACATGGTGCAGATTATTATTTTCTTTTTTAATTCTTTTTATTAAATCGAGGCATCAAACAGTAAAAGACACAATACAGATGAATCACATTATGATCTGCAGTACATTAATGAGAAGGGAGGGGAGCAGAACCAAAACACCTACTTAATAAGGGTATCATGGGGATTGGGAAACATCAAATACTGAATTTCTAGGTGGTGTTCAAATATCTCCTATATACTGATTCCGTTGACTCCAAATTGAAGCCCACTTCCGGGGACGCCCTCTCGCAATATACACAGTTTATTTTCGGAACATACTCTAATCCAGATCTTTCTTCCATTTCTCAAGGGTAGGGGGGAGCTCAGCACTTCATTGCCGGGCGACATTTCTTTTTGCAATCATATAACTCAGTGTGCTCCACTGTGTCTGTGCATTATTAAGATCAGTAGGTTCCCATATATTGAGAAGGCACCTTTGCGCCTCAGGCAACAGAGCGACACCAGTGACCTCTTGAATAACATCATGAATCCTACTCCAATACTCGGTCATATAGCTGCACTCCCAAAAAATATGTAAAAAAGTTCCCACCAATCCACATTTAGGTCTACACAATCCATCTTCCAACAATCCCATCTGTACGAGGCGGGGACCAGTAATATAGACCTTATGCAATATTTTTAACTGTATCAGTCGCAATCTTGCAGGAATAGCGACCACTTTTGGAGAGGACACCGCTAATTGCCAATCTTCATCATCCAATTCCAAACCATCTCATGTCCAACTTACCTTCAGCTCCATGAGTAAGTCCGCCCTATTACTGATAAGTTTCTTATAGATTAGGGAGATCGTTTTGTCAGGGAGGTGACCATCTAAGATTCTAGATGGTGCAGATTATTAACGGCCATGCAACAGTGAAATGGCCAAAACTGGGAGCATAGCATTTTCAAAGGGTTTCATTCATGGACCTTTAAATAACCTTCTGATGTTCCTTGGTGCAGTTGCAGCTTATTTGAATTGGATTGGCTAGAAATGGCCTTATGCCCGGAGTCTGCTTTGCACTGAACAGACCATGTGCAGGTGCTATGGGTGGCATGAGTTGGGCACTGCCAAGTCCCTGGAACCTGCTGCTCATGGGCAAGGGCCAGAGGCAGCTGGGTTTAATATTAGTAGTAAGTTTTTTATAGCACTAGCTAGACCCAAGGGTACCAGAGCGCTTTACAGAATCAAGAGCCAGGCAATAATCTAGTCACTTAGTAACTGATGCGCAATAATCTTAGTCTCATGTACAAACAACAATAAATACACATGGAAAAATTAGGCAGTGCGGGTGGAATACAATATGTACATAGACAGCAGCTAGGCCCTGAGGGCAGTTACTGATTACGGGAAAGTCGCATCTTATGAGTCCAGTGTGAGAGAATTACTTTCAAGGTAAAAAGAGGCAAACAGAAATAAACAGCCTGCTGTTTCTCTGGTCAAATAGAGAGACTGATAGAACCAAGGTCCAGAATTGTTCAAGTGTTCCAGTATTTGTTGAGGAGATGGCATTTGAGGTCTCTTTTGAAGCCAGTGATGGGGAGGAGTTGCATGGTAAGTCCTTCGGGAGAGAGTTCCATATGCTGGTAGCGTTACCAGAGAACGAGCGAGCCTGGGTAGATTTCTTTTTTAGCTTTGGAGGAACAAGAAGAAGTATGTTGGAGCTACTCAGTGCTCTGGTTCTTCCTGCTTTAATGAATTTCAGGGGTGTGTGAGTGAATGGCTTTGTGGGTGATACAGGCAGTCTTAAAATTGCATTCTTCCTTCAATAGGAAGCCATTTGAGGGTCTTGAGTGCAGGCATGAAGTGATCATACCGTTTAATATCTGTTATGATCCTGGCTGCCATGTTAAGTACTGATCTCGGGGGAGCGAGGTGTGATTTCTGGGTCCCTGTGAGGATAGCATTCCAGCGGTCCAGTTTGGCGAAGACCAGAGATTTAATGACCCACTGGAAGTCATCCGAGAGAATGAATGGTTAGATTTTTAAGGTGTTTTAGTGTGTACATCGCTCCTTTGGCTCAGTTTTTGATGTGCTCATTTATTGACAAGTTTTATCCAGGGTGAATCCTAAGGATTTAGCCAAATTGGAAAGAGTGAGAGTACAATTTAGAGCCTTCAGTCTTTGATAGGAAGGTGGTTACTTTTGGGGGAGAACAGGATAATTTCTGTTTTGGTGGGGTTTAATTTAATTTTAGGTAGTTAGGATTAAGCCACTATTGGATATTACACAGTGTGACATTGAGATGTCTGGGGGATGTAATTTTGTAGTAGAGATGAGTGTCATCTGCATGGAGATGAAATTTCATTTTAGCTTGCTTCAGGATGATAGAAAGGGGTTCCATGAAGAGATTGAACAGTGACGGGAAGAGGATTGAGCCCTGGGTATGCGAAGAGAGACCGGTGTGAGTTTTGTGTGGCAAGACTTGATTTTGATTTGTTGTGATCGGTGTTAAAGGTAAGAACTGAACATTTTAAAACAGTGCCATTAATACCGGGGTGGATTTCCAAGGATTTCAGTAAGGCTGTGTGGTTTACAGTGTCAAAGGCCGCTGATAAGTCAAGTAGGATAAGTATGCATGCATCACCATCATCTAAGGATCCATGGATGTCATCTGTAATATTAAGCATGGCAGTTTCTGTGCTACAGCCTTTCCTGAACCCTGATTGGAAGGAGTCAAGTAGCTTGGAATCCACAATATGTCGGTTGAGTTGTTGTAAGATTCATTTTTCCATAGTTTTCCATAGTTTTGGCTAGGAATGCAAAGTTGGAGATAGGTCTGAGGTTGTTGAGATCATTCGTGTCAGCCCAGGGATTCTTGGGAATGGATTGTTGTGTAGCATTTTAGAATCAAAGCGTAATTTACCGATTCATGCCTTATATAGGTATAATTCACATTGCCCTTATATAGGCATAGAAATCATAACCATATTTAGACATAACCCATCCAGTCCAAATACAGGCATGGCTACTTCCACTTGTTCCAAAAAGCCACAACGATTTCCTGGAAAACTCGGCTTCAGCAGTCAGGGACATCCCCTTGCTTAAATATTGATTTGTCCTAGAAATCATGGAGTTTTCAAAGAACTACCATTCCCTTGGGGTTCTTTGGTGACGTTATTATGTCTGACTTTACGTCAAACTAGGCACCTTCAAGGTATAAATATGCCTACACTTGCTCTAGCAAAGACACGGTGGTTCTGAGCAGCTCGACTATCTACTTGCCCGACGCAGCTCGCTACAGCTAGTGCCGAAGGAAGCCGACCCTCCAGCTGATGCACTGATCGAGAGGCTGCCTTTCTCTTGCTGAGAATCCAGCTCCAGTGTTTCCAAGCTCCCCTTGCGGGGTGTTGGGAAATCGAGTCCCGAGACAGAGCTACCAGACCTCCTTCATTCTAAACCAAGGTACGGAGCTGAATAGACCCTAAGAGAAATTTTGGATAGATTCTTGGCAAAAACAAACTAAACCTATGCTACACCTCACTTACTTCTTCCCTCGTACTAGACTTAGGTTAGGTACATTGGGGTAGGCGTATTTCAGAAGCACCAGTTGAGTACGTTTTAGCCTTTGTTATTTATATATGTATTTATTTATGGCTTAGAAACCATACCATGCTTTTACAGTAATATTTTATAATACTCCTCTTGCTGTATGCATTATACTTTACAGCCAGTATTACGATTGTGGCAGCTCATTTCTTTTGCATGATTAAGAAGACTGTTCAATAAATCCTTTTATTGAAAACGCTTGTCTCTATATTTCTCTGCACCTCTGATTAAACGAAGCATGCACGATTGACTGAGTAAAATATCTATCTATTGTTTTCACGACACTGAAGATCAGTTTTATTCTTGGGGAAACAAAGTTGTCATGTTTATGCGGTTGTCAGAAACTAATCCGACATAAGTCCTATGTCAAATCTATAGGATATTGTATTCCAATGCGCAGAGCCTATTGGGAATATAGGAACTACACTACAGGGTGTGATTTGACCTACTTGAAGGGAATCTGGTACAAAACCTGAGCTGAGAGAAGAATTGATGATTTTTGCCCAACACAGTCCATAATGTGGTTAAGGTTACGAACTATTTTAATAGGGAGGGGATCGATCCATGGTGTGGGAACTGGGTTTTAGTTTTGCAATAATATTGAAAACCTCAAGTTCTGTCATGGGTTTTGAGACCGACCAATTGGCATGTTTTTTCAACTGGATGTTGAAATGGTTGCAGCTAGTTCAGGTTGGAGCCATTTTGTCTTTGGCGAGGTCCAGGGGAGTGACTGAGGTAGTGTAGGGAGTGTCAGACCAGATTGGTTGTAAGGGTGGTGGGGTTGTGACTCAAAGGAAAGATTGATCAATTTTCATTATTTTGTCTGTGAAGAAACTGGCAATTTCTTCACAACGTTCCTTAGAGGCTATGATTTCATGGGTGGAGGAAGAAGTGATTTGTCGTTTGACAATGTTAAATAGTTCTCTGAGCCTGTTTTTTGCACGATCAAGGTGGTTACGGAAAAAGGTGGCTTTTTCTCTGATGATGTGCTTCTTGTATGTCATCCTTGCAGTTCTGAGTAGAGTCAGATGTACTGATGATTGGTTTTGTCTCCAGGTCCTTTCAGCTTGCCTAAGATGTCTTCTATCGTTATTGAGATCCGAGTTAAACCAAGAATTTGATTGAATTGACCTTAGTTGTTTTGATTTGAGAGGTGCGACTAGGTCAAGAACTTCTGTTCTAGCAGTGTTGAAGTGGGTGGTCAGGTCATTTACATTATGCGAGGAAGGGTGATGTTGTAGGTGTTCACAGATCTTGGCTTCAAGGGCCATAATAGGGACTTGTTTGAGATTTCTGGTCCATTGCTTAGGTTTGTTTGATGTGTTTAAGTGTGGTTTGATGGCGGTATCGATTTTGAACAGTATGAGAAAGTGGTCTGACCAGTCTATAGGTAAGATGGTGCTAAGGGAGACCAGTTCATTTTTGGTGATAATCGCGTCAAGCATAACACCTTTGATATGTGTTGGTTTATTGCAGAGTTGATTTAGATCGTTAATTTCAGGAAGGTTCATGAGGCGCCTGACTGTGGAGTCTTCTGCTATGTTCCATTGTAAGTTAAAGTGTCCCAGAAACACGTCCTTCTTGTCAGTTAAGGAGGACCGAGTTAGTAGGTCTGATCATTCTTCAGCAAAGAGGGTGCGATTTCCAGAAGGGTGGTAGATTGTGTGTAATTTGATAGGTGGGGAGCCATTACCTTTAATTTCGACGCCGAGGTATTCAAAAGTTGATTATTCAGTATTATTTAGTAAGGATAGATGAATTTCAGATTTACGGATGATGGCTAGACCTCCACCAGTTCTTTCCTGTCTGTCCTGTCTTATGATGGAGTAACCAGGCGGGGTAAGCAGATCGAGTTTGGCATTTGAGTGGTCATTGAGCCAGGATTCTGTGAGGAAAGCAATATCAATTCCCTCACTGAGTAAGGTTTAAGCGATATCTGTAGCTTGTTGAGTTGCCGATCTGCAGTTAACTAGCATGCAAGATAAAGGGGAGGGAATGACTTTAGCAAGTTGTAGAGTCTGGATGGTGGTGAATTGAGCGTGGGGTGTGGTTGAGTCAGTAGTTACATGGGATCTGTTTATGCCTACTATTACTGGGATGGTGGAGGGATTGAGTGCCAAGATCTGGGTCTTTGCAGCCGTTCTGCAGTTGGTGAGCATGCAAGATATCAGGCAGGGATTGTCTATTGCAGATTGTAAGGGCTGGATGGTGGTGAGTTTGGCAGGGGGTCTGGGTGAGTCTGTAATAACAGGGGTTCTGTTAATGCCCATTATTACTGGAATGTAGGAAGGAGGGGTGACAACAGTAGTCTGGGGATTGGGGAGGTAAGAGTCGCTGAGCGCCACAGCTTCCCGTATAGATAGGGGGCAGTGAGAACGACGGTGCCTATGGGGCAGCCGCCCCAGTGGAGAGGAAGACCAGGGGGTGCCTCATAAGGCCGTCAGTGTGTCTGAGTGAGGAGGCCATTTCAGGCTCTCATTGGTGCGAAAGCAGGTATGGATGGCCTGAATTGATAGGTCCTGTCTAAGATATGCTAAGTCAGTTGAGAAAGAGTCGATTTTACTCTCCATACGGTGAAGAATCTGAATGAGAGTGTAATTTATATATCCCGTGTAGGTGGTGGGGGAAGACGCAGCAAGTCCTGCACATGTGAGAGTAGAGGTGGCTATGCTATTGGGGTGATCTATGCCATTGGTGCATGCATCCCAAGACATGCCGTGGACCTCAGCAGGATTAGTTGTAGTGTGATTGTGTGTGGATGAGGAAGCAGGTGAGGACCTGCTGGTGGGCAATAGACTTGTGAGAGTTGGAGTGGGTGTTGAGGATGATGGTTGAGTCCGGGGAGTCCCGGGGTTGGATATATTGGTAATGTGAGGGTACCTGTTCAGACCTGTGTATAGGGCAGCAGAGAGCTCTAGGTTACGTGGGAGGACTGTGTTGGTGGTGACGGCTGGGTACAGTACCACAGCCTACCGTGCACAGCCGTAGGACAAGGTCAGCTGGTTTGAGCAGGAAGGGTTGTTAAGGAGACGACTGTTAAGTAGTCAGAAGACTGAAAAACAATTGTTTAAAAAAAATCCTTTAAAAACTTCGGGAAAGGGATATTTTGGTTATAATCTTTAATCTGAGGACTAAATAAATTCACCATTTATGACTAGTAGCGCAACAACAGCCCACTATCAGTGCTCTGTACCTACACTGGGTCCAGGAGGAGCAAACTAGCCTTGTGTCTGTTCACTAACATCAAAACAAATCAATCATCTTTGCAAGCACCAACTAAAAGCATTAACACATGCGGGAGAGTGTGCAGCAAACAAACTTGCAACAGTGAGTTACAGACTGAATCTTCGCTTGTGAAGGCCTTCATGACTACACTATGGGGCTAATGTGCATGGTGTGTATGAGCAGATACTGAGGCCTCGATTCACAAAGAGCCTCCGTACTCGTGACGGGATCTCTACACCCGTGGCGGGATTTCCAAACTGCAGCTTTGCATTGTGCAGCTCCTTCCATGAGTGCGTTGACCCTGCCATGAGTGCTGGGATCCCGCCATGAGTGCGGGATCCCACCATCAGTGCGGAGATCCCACCAAGAGTGCATCGATCCCGCCATGAGTGTGTTGACCCTGTCCCGGGCGTGGAGATCCCGTCACAGGTGTGGAGATCCCACCAGGAGTGCAGAGGCTTTTTGTGAATCAGGACCTGAGAGTACAATCAAGCCAAACTGTCAGTGTCTGCTCAGGCGCCACCTCAACCTGCGTTTTTGGCTAAACTAGCAAGGTCAGCATACGTTAAAACATCAGTTACTCCACCCACCTTTTTAAAACGTCATAGAATAACTGTTTTATCTTCTTGGGTCCTGGCTCCACGAGGTGCTTGTTTTTTTTTACACTGCAACAGCAATATGAAAATAATCAAGTAACTCTTCAGCATGACCTGAACAGTTTAAGACTTCGGCCTCGATTACGAGTGCAATAGTTACATTTGAAGCGTGAGGTAACTTCTGCTACTGCGCCTTTCAGAACTGCAAAGTTTGTGGCAAACATATCACCCCTAATTTTTCCCAGGTAAACTTTCCGATATTTCCTAGGGCAAAAATGTCCGGTAAATACCGGATTTTGGTGTGGTAAGCACCAGATTCTGCATGTTAGGCCACATTTTCAGGCAACACTTAGAATATATGATAATGATCACATCTGATAATTCTGAGCACGTCAAGGTCAGAGTTAATCGGGTGCAATAATTAGCGCAGAAGAGTTTTCGTAATCGAGTATTAATGGCCATGGAAAGCACATTTTACATGGGAAGTCACCAGCAACTGTTAGAGGTGGCAGAGGATGAGGGAGAAGTGCTCAAACTGAGCTTCTCCTGTCAGGCTTCATGCTGCTGCTTCCTTCACTAGTTGGTTCATAGTTGTTTCATTGGAGGCTTTGCTCGAAGTCCATTCCTATAGTGAAGGCTAGTCAACCCAAGGGTGAAGACCCCAAGGGAATTCAGGTAGAAAAATGCAATCCTAAATACGTAGCGTACAAAGTGAGACTGTGGTTACCATGGATACCAGACTAGCAGCCAGAATTCTCAGCTCCACCTTACCTGATCCTGACTAGGGTGGCTTCGGGAACCCTTGATCACCAGCTTCAGCTTATAAAGTTTGGGCTACCGCCATGTAGCATTTCAGTGTGTGCCTCAGCCAGGCAGGTTTTGAGGGAATCAAAGGCTGTTCCTAAGGTGCCTCAGATATAGACATGCAAATGAATCTGGTCGATTGCGCTGATGTATCTCAGTGACACTAAATGCGAATCCTCCAGGTGACAACAGTACAGATACCGTACTCCCCACACTGGTTAGGGAAATGCATTGTCATCCACGACTGCTTGGTCAAACAAGTCATCTTGGGTCAAGGTCATATAGCAAGTCTGCTATGGTCTTATGTTTAGCTATAGCGGAATCCTGCATCAAGGCCCGTACAGCGTGGCCTTATGCACCACCCACATTGTTAGGTGGGAGTTCGCTGAGCCCTTGTCGTGTGACAGGTAACAGCGGATACGGTCGCAGAGGGGATCTTTCTGTTCAGGCAGCCTATAGGCGAAGGCCTTCACGCGCCAGCTAGCTAGAGGTGGGGGAAAGAGACCCAGTTCTATGTCTGAACGGCCCATCTTGTGGCCTGTGACACTCACCTCCACAATGTTGCAGTCAGTGACAAAAGGGAAGATGGGGCCCCTGAAGAAGGAAAAAAGTCAAAGGCAGCCAGTTAAAGAGGTGATGGGTAAAAAAGTGTTTAATTGCTAATGACTTTGACAGATTTGTACATGTTTATTTATACATGAACGCACAAATAAATACACCCCCTCCATTGCCCGATTATTAAAATGACCTAAGTCCTCGCATCTCCCTCGTCATGAATCTCCATGGAGACCTTGCTAGCCCTCCCCTGAATGCTCCCTAGTGTTCTCTGTCCTGGCCTGGGCTGCGCATCTGACAGCCCTGTACCTTGAGAGCCTGCTCAGTGAGGCTTCCTGCAGCGTTCCTGCGGCATTGCAAGAATGCTGACACAACACAGAACGCTCCGTTATATATAAAGACGCAGCGAGATGGGTAAAGCATAATATTTATTCGTGACGAGCCTCACGCTGTGCTGATGAACCATAATGTCTGCCGCTCTGCTTACAGTAAATGTCCAGCTCGAGCACAGTTTGACAGCTTTCCTCCTGGCTGTGAGATTTAATTGCTCTCCGGCTCCTAAGCAGAGTCAAACATGTGAATCGATGCGCATTCCTGGCTCATTCCGATGTACGCAGTCATCGAGCACGCGCGCCGCCGAGCATATGTCACAGGGCCCGGTTTAGACTTTACAGCTTACCCTTGTGTACGTTTGTTAACGCTCAGGAATTCCGGCAGTATTTTATATATAATGTTTTTGCTGCAACATTTGTTTATTAGAAGTTAACACGGTTACATCATCATCATCACCACAGTGAACAGCTGCTGAACTGAGAAGAAGGCATTGCTCCAGTACAGCATGGAATACCAACCCACAGGGCGATGCTGTGGGGAACAAGCTAATATGGAGGGGGCACCTGAGGGTGGAGAGAGGGCTGCACACCTGTCTGTCCCTGTTCAGCCATAGGAGGGCTTGAAGGCTACATAACAGCCTTTTTTTTGTTAAATAATTTTTATTTAAGAAGAACACAGAAATACAAATATAATATTGCGTTCAGAAGAGTAAATATACAACACAAATTATACAATAATACATATATATGTCATAGTCCATCTAAGAACAATTATAGAACTGAACCTTATATTAAAAATACTGTGTTCTAATATAAATAGGTAAGAGCATTGTAAAATGAGTGAGTACATAACAGCCTTTTATTGGGTAACCAAATGATAAAAAGAGAAGGGGAGGGCGGAGGTGAAGGGTTCTGGAGGAAAAGAAAAGGGTAACAATGGAGAGAAGGGGAAGGGAGAAGCAGGGTAAGGGGGAGGGTTAGGGAGAGGCAGGGTAAGGGGGAATGGATGGGGTGCGACAAAGAGCTCGAGGGTGATAGTAAGGGATTTTTCTTCCCCTAAATCTGCTGTTGAAGTAATGGGTAAGACTAAAGGGTACAGCAAAGATAGAACTAGACCCGCTGTAGGATCAGGAGTCCGTGCGTGTGTCAGCATCCCTTGGGGCTCCTTAGACTATTCGCAATGCGAGATTAGGCCTGCGTCCTCTCCCTCTATTCCCAGTAGGCGTCACAGAGAGTACGCTGCTGAACCAGAGGAACATGGTGGATAGGATTGGGGTGAGGCTGGGTGGGTAGGGTCCCTGACTTGGCTGGGGTAGGCCCTGACAGTGTAGAAGAAGAATAATAAGACTGACCGGTGTGGGAGGGGCCTCTATGTGGCGGGGGCAGCGTACACTGGGCGAGTTGTTGCCCAATGGAGCAAGAAGTCATGAGTAGAGGACAGAGAGAGAAGACCTGCGTTAAGGAGCTGGCATTTAAATAACGAGGACAGGCTACACAGACTGCGCTAATGCTAGGGTGGCACCCTTTGTCTTACTATTTGCCTCCATCTTGTTGTTGAGTTTATGTGTAGGTGGCTCATGCAGTGCCACCTAAGGAGTCATGCAAGCTATTCAGGTGAAGTGGGGCTCTCAGGTTTTCTCCAGTGATGCAGGATACAAACCTTTGCTACACTAGCATAACAAAATTTGAGGGGGCCCCCTGCAAACTACTAGGAGGCCCCCCCTCCGGCCTCACTCAGGAGCTGTCATGCCAGATTATGGTACTGAGTGGGTCCCCTGCATCTCAGATCTTCCCACACCGTGAGGGCTGCGGTGGCCTTTGTTACTCCACTGCTTTGCTACCCCTAGGAATGTTTCCAGCCACCGGTGTGTATGGATATCTTGGCCGGGAGTATCAGACTTATTGTGCAGGCATACCAAGTGGGGGACTGGCGAATATAGCAAGTGTGGTAGCTTTTTGAGTGGGACCACACTGCTTCGCAATAAGGATGTATTACCAAGCATGAATATAGAGGTCTTGCCTGGTTTAGACCTCCTGCTAGAGCGAGAGATTAAGATGCCGCTGCTTGAGGAAGTCTTGCTTTGAGCAGTCTGTGAGAGGAAGGACATGTCTAGATATGCCCAACCTTCATCCATGAGTGAAGGGAGGTGTCACGGAATGGGGAAGTCCTCATTTTGATATGATACAGCATGGGACTCTGTTCTAAAAAGGGAGGAGTAAAAGTATGAGAGGTGACCTATGATTTCCCTGGGATGTGTTAATAGAGATCCAGGCGCTTCTCAGATGGCGAGTATAGCCATCTGGGATTCACATTGACATAGTTGGGCTGCTAGTGATCTGCCTGCCTTATCGCCTAACCATATCTATGCCACTTCAGTATAATATATAACGAGTGCTTTTCAGCGGCTGCTGTGAGGTATGTATTTAGATGTAACTTACCCAGCTGTAGGTCTTTCTGATGGGCCACAGTAGGAGAAGTGGTATACCCGTGCTTTAGATCCCACTACTCACACTCAATTTGTTGCAACTCTGTTAAGGTCTTATGTTTAGCAATAGCGGAATCCTGCATCAAGGCCCCGTACAGTGTGGCCTTATGCGCCACCTACAGTGTCCTGTGGGAATTCACCAAGCTCTCATTGTCTAACAGGTAAAAGCAGATATGGTTGTGGAGGTGATCTTTCTGTTCAAGCAGCCTGTAGGTGAAGGCCTTCATGCCCAAGTGAGCTGGAGGGGAGAAGCAACCCGGCTCTATGTCCAATCAGACTATCCTGTGGTCTGTGACACCCACCTCCACAAGGTTGCAGTCAGTGACAAAGGCAAGATGGACCCCTGAAGAAGAAAACAATCTATGCAAGATTGAGTGTTATATGAGCAGGAGAGTAAGGTGTATGCCCTGTCTGCTGAGTGGCGAAAGCACCGCACATTGACCAGGGCATGGTCTGACATCAGATCCTGCAGAATTGCCCTGTCTGGCCCATTTTGAGCATCAGGTTTGCCTGTCCTGTCTAGGGTTGGATCCAGAGTCACATTTAGAGGGGGGAGGCATAACTGACACAATTCTCTCGAGCATAACTACTCATAACAATAGCGAAATTACTCGTAATTATGCGTAATTACATGAGAAGCGTAATGCAGCATTTTGAAAAAATTTCTTGCGTCCAACATGAACCCAAGGATGCATTTTGCACTAAGAAAACAGCACTTAATGCTACAGGACATGGACAGCAGAAGCCAGCAGCTTCTTGCTTTCTCTTAGTTCATTAGTCCTGTGCTCCTGCAGCAGGATTTGTGTCCCAAATTACTCTTAATTACTCAAACTGGCATAATATGGGTACTTTCACATCACAAGAGTAATGCATAATTGCTCCGATTACTCCAGTGTAATTACATATTTCACGCAGGCCTAGTCAGATTCAGATCACTCCCCAGGAGCACAGTATTGGGTCATTTTTAGGTGATGATTTTGGGCAAACAGTGCCAGAAAGTGTCTCTTGTCTGCATTGGTCTGCATTGGTGGCATATATTGAGCTAACTACTATGATCTTTTTGGAGAAGCAGGGAGGTTACACCTTATGAGGATGGCCACTCCTCACTTTTTTCAGGCGTTACAGGGAGGAGGTGAGGAGTCGCCTGTCCCCACTTGTCTTCTGCTATTAATGATAGTTCCCCCCAATCATACTTGAGCTTTTGTAATTCCTCTGGAAATAGGTGGGTTTCTTAAATGGCTTAGTACGTACACAGTAGAGCACTTTATTGTGCTTTAAATAGGTCAATAAACCATTGACATTCAATGTGACGAGGGTGAGAAGTACAGTTATTCGTCAATGGAGAACTGCTAAGGAAGGTTTCCTGGATGAAGGGGGTCCTTTCACTATGACCCTGGTAAAAGGGTGGAAGAGAGGGGGTAGGGGTTTGAGGGGAGAATTACTGGAGAGGATGGCTGAGGGGTGTGAGGAAGTGAGTGTAGGGCAGCCCCACTGTAGGGAAATAAGGGACAAGAAAACGTAAAGGCTTTGAGATACAAGCTAACATCTGCTCCTTACGGCAGTGAATACCTCCAGTACCCTGGGAAAGCATAACAAGGAAGCTTAGTGTAGGGAGCCAGATCCATTACAGCCGCTGTCAAGAGACAGAGGAGGAGACAACAATGACATGAAAGTGGTGGAAGTAGGGATAATTTGGTGGTTTTCATAAGAGGGTAGTAATTACTGATGGAGCGGGCAAGGGAGCCTGATGTACCTGAGATACATAGGGCTCTGAGAGGTCCCAGTGGGGTCTGCTTTCTACATCAATGAGGAAGCACACATAGCACAACTCACAAAGAAAGTCCATAACCATGACTTGGCTCAGGTTTCCTTTGTCTGCTCTGGTTTGGCCTCTTGGGATGACTTTAAGGGCAACCTCAATTTGTCCCTGTCTCTGCTGTTGATGACGTTTTCCACCACCTGCCAAGTCCCAGTCTCTGCAGCACACAAGCCGCAGGTTGGTGGGACTGAACTTGATGCAGAGACTGCTGCCTGCCCGCCACGGTGGCAGGGTGAACCTAGGGGGGTCTGAGTATCCATGGACGCATCATCTAGGGAGTCCAGGAAAGGTTCCAGTTTGCTCGAATGAAGGAAGTCCTTGATCTTTCTAGCTATGGTGCCAATCATGTGCATAGGGTCCACTAGACCATATTTGGGGTTCAGATTTGATTTTTAAATTTGTATAGCGCAACGATTGCCCGGAGGCGTCTTGGCGCTGAGGACTGAGACATGAATAAAGCTAGCAAATGCATGAGCCTTATAGGTCAGACTGGAATAGCCATGTTTTTACGGCCTTCCTAAAGGTTTTCAGATCTGCGCTGTTCTTAATTGCTAATGGAAGAAGATTCCAAGATTTGGCAGATCTTAGCAAGAAACTCCTGCCTCCCCATCGTCCTTGTTTAAACCTAGGAATTTGCAACAGTTTTTGTTGTGTAGATCTGAGGTTCCTAGATGGAGCATAGTATTTTATATGCGCTATCAGGTACGAGGGGCCTTTCCCCTGAAGTACTTTGAAAATGATGCACAGAGCTTTAAATACTATTCTTTTTTTAACCGGCAGCCAGTGCAATGCATCTAGCTGCCGGGAAACTGACTCATATTTAGGTATATCCAAAATCAGTCTAACAGCTGCATTCTGCAGTCGTTGCAGCTTTTTCAAGAATTGAGTTTGGATCCCCAAATAAAGTGCATTGCCATAATCCAGCCTAGAGATGGCAAGGGCAGTTACAACTGTTTTTAGAGCCTCAGAAGGAATAAAGGCACGAATCTTCCTGATCATTTTAAGGATGGCCCAAAAGCTGGAAGAAAGGGAATTGATTTGGCTGTCAAATGTCAGCCTGTGGTAAAAAATAAACCCAAGGTTTTTTGCCTTTAAAACGGGTGTAGGACAATCACCCAGCTCTGGAGGCCACCAGTTCGGAGACCAGGCAATGGGATTAGTACCCAGCAGCAATACTTCTGTCTTACTGCCATTAAGCATAAGACAGTTGGATTGCATCCAAGAGTTAACGTGGCGCATACAATTATTAAAGTGATCAGCGGTTTTGTCCACATTATTGCTTGCTGCGACGACTACCTTAGTGTCGTCAGCATATGACACTACCGAGAACCCATGTTGTCTTATCAGTGCTGCCAATGGAGTTACATAAATATTAAATAGAGTAGGGCTTAATGAAGAGCCCAGTGGTACTCCACATTGCAGATTGAAGGTTTGGGAGCTGAATTCATTAAGTTCGACTCTAAATGATCTCTCAGTGAGATAGGGTGTTAATAGGGTCGTGGCAGAGTCTTGAATGCCAATTTCAGACAGTCTGGAAATCAAGATGTTATGATTGACGGTGTTGAAGGCCGCCGACAGATCTAATAATATCAAGGCAGCCTTCCTGCCTTCATCCAATGACTTCCTGAGCTCCTCGCTAGCAGTAATTAAAGCAGTTTCGGTTCCATGGCCCTCTCTAAAACCAAATTGTGAATGGTCGAGAAGGTTATTGGTAGAGATGTAGGCTGAAAGCTGAATGTTTAACAATTTTTCCAGGATCTTAATAAAAAACAGGATTCTGGAAATAGGTCGGTAATTATTGGGTTCAGCGGGGTCCAGATGAGGCTTTTTCAGCAAAGGAAGTACCGAAGCTGTCTTCCATGCTTCAGGGAATCGCTCCTGGAGTATGATCTCAGAGAAAAGCACAGTTAACTGCTCACTGAGGATATCAGGAAAGAGATGCAAAATTTTTGGGGGACATGGATCAGATGCTGCCCCAGATTTAGTGCCTAAGATGGTTTCAATAATCTGTTCTCTGGTTGGGGGGGGTTGAAGAAAAAGCCAGATGAATTTGGGGCCGGGTCGCTCCTATTAGAAGATGAAACGTTGGTAAGATTGGAAAAAGTTCTGTAGACCGACTCCACCTTGTCAACAAAAGCCTGGCCAAAGATGTTGCAGAAGTCTGGGTTGTTGTCCGTTTTAATTTTAGACGGCAATTTTGCTAAATTTCTGACAGTAGCAAAGAGCTCTTTGCTAGAGTTTTTAGCAGCCAGAATTTTAGAAGTAAAATAATTACTTTTTTCCTCTGTAATCAATTTTTTATAGGTGGCTAGTGCCTGTGCGTAGAGCTTTTTGGAATCTTTATTATAATTTTGTCTCCATTATTTTTCTGTTCTCCTACAAAGTTGTTTTTGTTTCCGTAATTTATCAGAGAACCACGGTGCGGAAGGTTTATTCCTTCTTGAGACAATGGTCTTTAGAGGGGCTATGATATTGGTTGCAATTGTAACCCAGGCAGTTAACTTCTGAACTGCCAGGTCGGTTTTAACCTGTAGATTAGGCTTCTTTATTGAAAGAAATGCCTGAAGGCGCTCAGTATCAATGTTTGCCCAGTCACGATAAGTGTGTGTTGGTGATACATTGGTATCAGTCTTCAGCTGAGGTGTGGCATTGATAGTAAATATGATGGCTTTATGGTATGACCATGCCACTGGTAGTATATCCCTAATTTTAATGTAGGGGTTGGAGGTAAATAAGCCATCCAATGTATGTCCAGCGATGTGAGTGCTCTCTTTGACTATTTGCTCGAGCCCTAGGCTTGACAAGGTATCGAAGAGCTCAGCATTCTTAGACTCGTGAGTATTCTCTAAGTGATGATTGAAATCGCCTTATATGGTAACATTTGCATAATTGATGCTCGTTTCGAGGTAAGAGGTACGTTTGTCCAACAGAGGTGCCTGGGCTCTGGGATGGTAGTAAATTAATAAGCCATTCCAAGAGTCATTGGGGCTGAGTTGTATCTGAAAGGATAGCAGTTCGCAGTCCTGTGTGGTGCCTGACGAGGATGTTGTTACAGATAAACCATCTTTCGCAATGATGGCTAGTCCACCTCCTCTTTTAATCTTTCTATCTGCTCTGAAAATGTGTAAACCATTAGGGAGTGCTTGTAGTAGCTCTGGATCCGAAGCATCACTAACCCAGGTCTCTGTTACAAAGACCAGGCAGTGACGTTCTATCATCTCGGCCATCTCTACATTATGTTTGATTAAGGAGCGAGAGTTGATTAGCATAGCTTTTGTTTCTATGGTAGTTTCAGACTGTTTTACTTTCGTTGGAGATTATATCTGTTTAGACTAAAACTGCAGTTTGCAGTGTTCACATTCTTTAGGTGCCAGTAATAAATCAGGTTTGAAGCAACAATAGAGAGCTGGTCTACGGCTCAAATTAATTAGGTCCGCTCTGGAATATGTAATGCGTGCTGAGTTTGGTGGGGCAGGGGTTCTGGCCCTCGGCCCGGGCCAGGCGCGGATGGGCGCAGACGGGTTTGCCTTTGGCGCGCCTTCGGCGAAGGGCCAAGAGTTTTTTCCATTTGACTTTGGTGGCAGAGGAGTAATCTGCTGAGAATGAAATCTGGTGGCCCTCAAAAAGTAGCAGGGTCGAGGAGCATCTTGCAGCCAGCCGAATGGCAATGATACGTTGATGGGGAAAGCAACAGGCTATAATTGACCGGGCAGAGTGAGGACGAGCAGCAGATTGAGCCCAGACTTAATGAGCCCTTTGGAAGTCCAGTGGGTGAGAGAGGCAGAGGTCCAGCAACTTAAGAAGAGTATTTCTCAGAAATTAAAACATATTTCCCTTTTCTGCATCCTCCGGGACTCCATAGATGTGAAAATTGTCCCAATGTGCCCTATCCTCCAAATCGGTGACCATATACATCAGGAAGTCAATGTCTCTGTCATGGCCTCATAATGAGCTTCTACAAGGTCAAGGCACTTCAACAGAGTCCATGTGGACCTGGAAGGAGAACATGTCTTTTCTCATTGATTTGACCTCCGAAGTGAGGCACTCATGTTGCTGTCCCTGGTGGGTAAGGTGGTTCTTGCATCCAAAATTCCTTCGGGCGAGTGCCCGTTGCTGCACCTGGGGGTCCAGTGACTCGGTCTGGGTGAGAAGGTTAGGAGCAGAGACCGGGTTGGGGTGTGCCACTGCCTTTGAGAAGAGCAATTGTTGAGCCACTGTTTTGCAAGATGGCATGTGAAGCAGGATGCAGTAGAGGTGTGGTATGTGTGCCTTTAGGAGCGGTAAGTCCGCATATCGTCTTGCAGGAACTGGAGGAGCCACCAAAGGGCTGGTTGAGGAACACTTAGGGCCAGCAGTCTGTGCGTCCCCCTCTGAGGGCAACTGTCTAGGGAATCTCTGGATGACTTACCTACATTGACAGGTAAGACAAGACTAGCAGATTGCGAATGACTCGTTGGTTTTGTCCCCCACCTGCGGTGCATCAGAAGCTTCTTGAGGTGGATATGGAGGTGAGGGAGGACTGTGTGACAGTCCCCAGCTTCAGTGCGTTGCCTGTCCTGTCATAGTGCAAGTCGGGGGGAAACTGGCCCCCTCCCTGTGGTACTCTGTGGAGCGGGCTGCCAGCCCTGTGTAAGTCTGGAGGGAGGAAAGGCCTCCGATGAGGTGTGGATTTGAGGGAAGTGTGCTTCCCAGGTCGAGGAAGCATGCAGGAGGTGTGTACTCACTTCGACCGGCAGATGCACCATCCCACACTGCGACAAACCACAGCCCTTTAGGAGGGTCCGTGTGGCCCAATCCCAGGGCTCCCGTCAAAGGGCTCCGAGGGAGAAGATTGCAGGTCCAGGTGGTTCTGATGGTGTGGCGTGTCTCCAGTGGGCAGGAATCCATACTTGTTGCATGGGGGGTGACGGTAGTCCCACAACACCTCTTGGAGAGGACCTTGGGAGCATCTCTGCGAGTGACTCTGCCATCCGATCTCCTAATGATCGGGGGGAGGGTTGAGTGGGGCAACCTATGTGGGCAAGTGAATCCGCACTCCATTCTCCAATCGCTGGCAGCTGGAGAAGAACGAGGAAGTCAGAGGTATGTGGGAGCTCTAAAAGGGAGTGCCCATCCCAATCAGCTCCTAGCTCCACCCCACCTGCAGTTTTTTAAATGGCAGCCATCGTTTTCTTGGGGTCCACAGTGCAACAAGTTTCGTGTGGTGTTTCCTGTTTCGTGAGGTGGAAACGTGATTACAAGTAGGGCTCTAGTTGCTCTATAAGGGCTGTTTATCTGCTCGATTTTTACCAGGTAAAATCTGGCACAAATCATTTTTGAAAATAACTTTGTCATGAAATGGCCCTGTTGGAGGAGGATATGGTCATGCATGGGTTGAGCTTCGTTTTACTCCAGCTGAAATGACCATTCCATCGTGGGGCAAGACTTTCTAGAGTACTTGTAAACCCACGACCAAAGAATCCCTCCTTGACTGTTGTAGGCAATCATGAGGATTGCCACGAATAATAGACTGGTCTAGTAAGTCTAGAATGTGGCTCTTTATTGTATCCTTCAACCATGTCATTCCAATCCTCACTCCTCAATCAATCTGTGATTAATCTCATGCTGTGATTATGTCTGGAGCAATCTCCAGTCAGCTTACATCGATTCTGGCACCCGTAAACTCTGATCAAATATATTCCAGCATCAGAGGAACAAAGACTGAATAAGCTCTTGGCATGGAATCAAGGATGGGAATAGGAATGAAGAAGCACTTGGCTGGAGCCATGGCCCCAGATTTTCGGGAAGTGGCAACACAAAGATACTATGGGGTCAATTAGGATGGCGGACGGATCGCCACCGCCATGCAGGCGGTGGCGATCTGTCCGCCATCCTTGCCCGTCTGCCACCTATTTCCCCCCCGCCATATTACAATGGCGGGGGGGATCGTGGCGGACGGGAAGACCGTCTGCTGCTAATATGGTGGCGGTGTCTATCAGACCCCGCCACCCATATTAGGATGTGCTGGGGGCTATACATTTCCGTGGCGGCAATGCCACCACAAAAAGGCATACGGTCCTTGCTTTGGGGGCCCGTTGCGGGCCCCCAGGGTGAAGAGGGGGGTGGGGGTGCACATGGGAGGTACCTATAGTACCCCCCTGCAGTTGCATGCACAATGCGGCAGGCACCACGCGGTGCCTGCCGCTTTGTGCATGCAAATGCACAGCATGCATTTTTAACTTTGCGGTGGGTGCTGCTTAAAGCAGCACCCGCCACAATGTTAAATATACGGGATGTGACCGCCAGGATGGCGGTCACATCGTAATTCCAACGGAGGGAACGCCGCTGCCCCTGCGGACGGTCCCTCCACCTCGGGGGTGGCGGATGGACGCAGGTCCGTCCGCCATCATAATCAACCCCAAAATTCGTATTGCACTTCAAAATTAACCAGGTAAAAAACAAGAATGGGCAAAGCCAATATGTTTTGCCTTTTAGACATCTTGTCCTTGCCAATCCAGTTTGCCAATGCTTTGTAGCATCGGCAAAAAGCATTTTTTGCTAATGCTGTGCAGCCTCATCTAATAAAAAAGTCACAATGATGCATGCTCTGGCCTTGTCATTTTGCAGGCGTACTCATGTGTGCTCCTACAATATGACAAAACCATCATTTTTTTTAAAAAACGGATCCAAGATAGATTGGTTAATTTAAAAAAAAAAATGAAATTTTGTTGCACCAGAGCACTTTTTAGGGCAGATGAGCAGGCAGCAACTTGCTGCTTGACCGTCCACATTAAAATTTAAAAAAGGAACACACGGCTGGGGGGGGGCAATAGAGAAGAAGGGCGGTAGTGGGTGGGTAATAGCAATGGGGAGTGGGCGGTGGGTAGAGAATAAAAATAAAGCTGATGGGAGAGAAGAGAAAAAAGAATCACAATAGGGTGAGAGCAACAATGGTGAAAAAATGCATGAGGGAGAGAGCAACATGTAGCCCTGGGCAAATGAGTTTGGTGCGGCAACAGCACATAAGAGAGAAAGCAAGCAGCACACAAGGAAGGGAGCAAAAAAGTGTGCTGGTCGGGTATTTGGCATGGGCAGACGCATACAAGGAAGAGAGCTCTAAAATACATGCACTCTTTTTGAGTGTTTAACCTAAAGGAAAAAAGTAGTTCCATAAAATTGGAAACTGAAAGGATACAAGCAAGCCAATCAAAAGGATGTTAAAGAGGTTTTGCTCCAAGGGAGAGACAAATACAAGAAGACGAAGGCAAACCATTAAATAGGAAGCAAGCAAATGAGAGTAACAATAAGGCCAAGCAATGGTAAGCAATGGGTGGACTTTAAGCCCACTATATTTTTGTAAGGCCAAAACGGTTGTTTTGCAACCAGTTTTTTTTGTCTCGTAGGTGAGATCTAAAAACATATAAGAACTACAAGGAATACAGCAGATGAAGAGCTACATCTTAAGTAACTTGCTGAAGGCAAGATGATTATGAAGAGCCCAAAGATGATGGTCAACGAATTGCATATTTTGGCAGTCAAAAAGAAAAAGAATCTGCCACCCACCTTGGTACAAGACACCCAAGAAAGATCAGCGAGGTGCCGCGGACTGACCAGAGATTACGAAAAGGACTCTAGTGTCTGATATAAGAGATGGTCCTGCGTCATGAAAAGCATGAAAAATATGTTTATGAACTGGAACCTGACATTTGTGAGGTGCTCAGAAATGTGTGCTGTGTGCGCCAGGCCAAGACCAAAGGGAACGGCCATTTTCTGAATTAGTTGTAGCTGTCTGAGACCCACATATATGAAGTTATCATAGTCCAGATGACAGGGGATAAGGGATTGCGTCAAAATCTTTTGACAACCCAGGGGAAGCAAGTAGAGTTCTAAGAATGGAAAAATGGGAGGAGGGAACTTTTTATAAGGCTTAAATGAAAGCCGGTTATAAATAATCCTAAAATCGAGTGCTTGCAGGAGTATGTGGGTAAGGCATCATTAAGAATAATAATTTTGTTAGTAGTTTGCTTTATGTGGTTACCAAGTATCCAGATGGTAATGCCTACCAGACACTTTTCAAACCAAGGTTGGAGCTGGATTGCCTTGTAGTGATAGTGAAGGTGTAGGATTAGCTGTGTGTCATTCGCATAGAAAGAAAGCTGGAACCCGGGAGCTTGGAGGAGACACGCTGAAGTAATCACATTGAGATTAAAAAGGACCCTGTCGAGCTCCACAAGAGCTTGCTTGAAGGGTGGAGTACAAAGCAAAAAGGATTCCACCTGTTCTCTGTATTTTTTATAAGCAATGTCTTCTACTGTGCTCTCCATCAATTAAAGAGCCAAGAGAGAATGGTTATAGTTTAAATGGACTGAAGGGTCTTTGATGATGACAGTAACCTGCAAACATATTAAGCGCATCAGTGTTGTCCAGGACTAAGGTGGCTTTTAAGAAATTGTGAGGGGAAGACATTGTTGTGGAAGACAGATTGTACTCAAACTGAGAACTGTTTGACCCTGTTAGGGATAAAGATTGACGGAGTACTGACACACCTCCAGCCTCCCACATAACGTTAGGGGTTCAGTCTTCCAGAATCTGGGCAACAAGGCAAGAAGTGAGGCAAGCCATACTTGTTACAAACAGCACTCCGTTTGATTTTGGAGTATCTGCCTGCTGGTTTCCAGAGTGGCATAGCAGCAGTGTCTACTGATTGTTGTATCTTAAAGGCCTTCTGGGTTATACTTCTGGGTTTCTGTGGGTGGGGCAGGCTGGTGCAATTTTGTACCCTACTCTTTACCCTTTCTCTAGAGGTGCTGGTCAGAGATTTTCCCCTTATATTCTCTTCCACTTTTGTACCTAATGTGCTAGGTACATGGCCCGCTAGATTGGGAGGGCAGGGATCAATCTGATGCTCTTCGTTGTATCTCCCATCTATGTTTCCTGAGGAGCCAGTAGGTTACAGGACAGGGTCTGGTGTTCCCCTGCATCTTCCTAGCTTCCTTTTATTATGCAGCTGTTAGACCTGACACCATTGGCGTGAGTCTCCCTTCCATTTTTGACAGATTGCCTCCTCTGTTTTGACATATTTTTGCTGGTTGTATGTTTTGGGCACTGTGCCACTGCTAATCAGTGCCACAGTGCAAGTGCTCTCTATGTTAAATTGATATACTAATTGGTTATTCCATGATTGGGTTATTTGATCTACTGTCAGCCCCTAGTACAGTGCACCATGTGTGCCCAGGGCTTGTAGAGCAAATGCTGCTGGTGGGCTTGCAGCACAGGTTGTGCCACCCACAGAAGCAGCTTGTAAAGTGTGTCTCAGGCCTGCCATTGCAAGGCCTGTGTGTAGTCTGTGACTACAATGTCGACTTGGCCAAATGCACCCACTTGCCAGTCCCTAAACCTTCCCTTTGCTTCATATTAGACACCCCTATGGTAGGCCCAAGGGCAGGGTGCATTGTAAGTATAAGGTAGGACATGCTCTGATGTGTGTAGCATGTTCTAGTACTGAATTACAGCCATTTTCGTTTTTCACTATTGAAGGCTACCTGTTCTCATAGATTAGAATGTGCAGTGAAGATTGTTACATCCCTACAATCCTAACTGACTCAGGGAACATGGTAGAAATTCGAGTTTAGTACGCCTGAACTCAGAATAATAAAATACATCTTTTAGTAAAGTTTATTTTAATATTATGTGTTTGCAAATACCACTTTTAGAAAGTAGGTATTTGCTTGACTAACCCCTTGAGCCCGCCTCTGCTGACTTGTGTATTCCTTGTCTGGGTTTGTGTGTGACAGGGCTGGGGAAATTCCAGGAGACAGTCTGGGACAGCCCAGTGGTGAATAGGGAGATTTACCTCCAGATGGGAGGGGGAGAGTGCACCTGGGACCTGAATAGGGCTGGGCCTTTCCTCCACAATGCTGGCTACACCCCCTGTGGCTTGTCTAATGTCTCTGCCCTGCACAGTGAAAGGAGAAGGGGAATCCTGTCAACAGAGTGCGCCAGAGCTGCATCTTCCCTCCCCTGTGCTGGCTCCACCTCCAGTGGGGCGTCTGATGTTTCTGCCCTGCACAGTGAAAGGAAGAGAAGAGTCATGTAAACACAGTGCTCAGGAACTGGTTTAAACCAGGCAGAGGCCTCTCTGCCTTCAGAGAACAAAGGTTTTTTTGGTATAAATATTGGGACCCCGTGCCACAGACTTTAGATCACTTCTGGAACAAGAAACCTTTCTGCCAAGGAGAAGAACCAAGGAAGCTGCAGGAGTTTGGACTGCCCCTCTGCCAGTGTGCTGTTTGCTGGGTTGGCCTGCAGTGGTTGCTTCATTGCCAAGGGAAAGGAGAAGGAACTTTGTAAGGACTTTCATCTACAGAATATTCTCCAAGGGCTTGAACTGTGCTTGCCTCCTGTTGAAGTCTCAGGGCCAAAATACTTCACCCCCAGCTCCCTCCTGAATTTCCTTGCTGGGAATTCTGACTCCAGTCACTTGCGTGCCACTGGGAGCTGGAAGCGCGGCACACCGCAACAGGTCGAGAATCTACGCATCACCTCCACACCGGTAAGGCTCACGACGAGTCCCCTACTCTGCGCAAGCATTGAGGAAGGACGCAACCGTTCCCCCGGGTCACGGAACCGACGCATCTCCCCTTCTGCGAGCCTTTTTGTTTACTTTGCATGCCGCATCCAAGAACTTTGTTGAGAACTTTGCCGCATTTACCATCAACTTGAATTAAGAGACTTTTATAATCTTTTAGGTAACCTTTAGTATAGTATTGTGGATGTTTGTCGTTTGTGGTCTGATGTTTAAGTCTATATAAAGAATACTTATTTTTATAAAACCTGTGTTGTGTCCATCTGTAGTGTTATCACTGTATTACTGTGTATATTCACAAATGCTTAACACACTGCCTCTGAGATAAGCCTGTCTGCTCGTGCCAAGCTACCAAGGGGGTGAGCAGGGGTTATTAAGGAGAGTAATCCCCTTGTCCTGACTTAGAAGTAAGGGTCCCTATTTGGACAAAGGTGATAACCATTGCCAACTAGAGACCCACAGATCTAACAGCAGCCTTGCACTTTAAGAAACTGTGTCTCTCATTATGAATGGTCCAACTGGGAAAGTGATTACTGCACATTATAAAATCTGGGATCGAAATGTAAAAGGTGCGATAATTGCCCATTATTAAGAGTTGTGCCCTTTAAACATGCGGCATGCCTTGCAGGTTTCGGTGTTTTCGCACTAAAATATCCATATACTGTCATTTACTGTTGACATTTACCTGGAGAAAATTGCCTGTCTTATTTACGCTAACTACCACAAAACTTGTAATCAGATTTCTGTGCAAATAATTAGCACAGGGACGTGAAAAGAATGGGGAAGTCATACTGAGGGCCAAAGCTTCTTTGGGGCTTGTGAGCCTTTTACTGAAGAGTCTATTACGGCCTAGTGGTTTAGGTCTTTAACTATTAGTATGAAGTCCTGCTATTTCCATTTGGCATGATTGTTTTTTTCAATATTTATTTTATTTTGAATGGTGCATCTGGAAAGGACATTATCACATTCTTTGCGGAATTAGTACTATATGAATTTCAGTCTACGTTCTATAGTATATCACAGGCTTGTGGCTTCCTCATTATAAGAACTGTAGATAATTTTAGAAGCCGCCGGTTCTGATTCAGAAGAGCCCGCCCCCTTTTCATCATTTAATAAAGTATTCATAAAGTGTTTTAACACTGGTTGAGAGGGACTAGAAGTCACAGTCTGTACTTTTGGACACCTTCTCTTTCGCAGTATTTATCAGATGGTGCCTTAAAATACTGGCTATTGTAAACTAGGAGTCCTGGACATTTGGCTTGGCTTACATTTAGTTATTTTCAGAATGTACTGTGTGGCTGGACTACTAACGTTTGCAAGCTTTGGTCCAAAGGTGGTCCTTGCTGAGCACTGAGTCACCTTGGCAGTAGATGTCTTTTTTAACACTCTCTGCGGTTTGGGTTGACTTGGGGGTGCTTTGTCATGTGTGACATGTCGATCCTTCCTAACTCTTTGGTGAGGCTTGGATCTTGAATTGATACCGCATGTTACGAGCCTTTGGTTGGATTTTGCACACATTTGTTTGAAGGTGGTTTGTAAAATATGCCTGCTGGTGTGCAGTGTTTCTTCAGCATTGTGTTTTCACTGTTCCGTTATCAGATTGTGTTATGGCCATATTGCTCCCTTCTGGTCTGTGAGCTGCGAGTTGACTTTTTATCTCTGGTCCCCAGCCTAGCTGCGACAGTATCTGTGCATCAATAATTTAGCATCTGATCATGGATTCCCCTATGCGCTCCCTGGTGGGTTAGAAGTTACTGGTTGGAGGGCTGATCATTTCAGTTGGATTGGGCGAAAGTCCCTAATTTCAGTCTATATTCATCTGAGGATTGGAATTGTATGCACTTTTGACCACTTTGTTTCCTTTCTGGTCTAACAAAGGGATAGCTCAATGAGCTAAAAGTGTGTAGTGATGTACTGGTCAGGAGTCTGACAAACCCTCTGCCTTTCATTTGTAAGAATGTTGGTAAATACCAAAACATGTGTAATAGTGACAACCTGCTCTTTTACCTGAAGGTTACTTTGGTCCCTCCTCTAGTCTCATTCTCTGTTGGACTGGGAGTAGAACATGTCTGGACACAGTGACTCTGGCGTCTGCAATTGATGGTTGATGGTCTTGAATGTGTGGAATAAATATTGATCTAGTCATTTTGGGATCCCCACCCATACTCTCTGCTGGACATTGAGTATGGGTTTTATCCCAAAGTTACGCTGGATTTTGTCAATATTTTTTGATGAGTAGGGAACTTGTAGATTAATCTTTGTTCAATCAGGTCTCTTCTTTTGCTCCCTGCTGATCCTGGGGCTTAAGGTAGCTTAAAATGTCAGACTCTGATCACTTTGGGTTCCTGTTGTACTCCATGCTGAGCATATAGTGGGCGTTAGATTAGTCTCTGTGACTACTGTATTTGCTCATTCGAGTCTGCTGTGCATCATGTAGAAAAGATGACAAAGCCAATAGATCTTGCATAGGCAAAACCTATTGGCTTTGCCAATGCTAGTTTGGATATGTTCTGGTATTTGCCACAGTTCCATTAGGTAACTCTCTGTAGCCCTGAAGTGTCTGGTCTAGATTCTTCCTTATCATATATATATATATGTTATGCCACCCCCATTCAGTTCCAGTGTGGATGGGTATTATGGGCTTTCATTTACCATTTCATATTTTTGGAACTGATGTTGTTACTGATTTGATTAAGACAGGATGCGGTTTCTCTCCAGGCGAGCCTGCCTGGTGCTTCGTGGTCCCAAGTATACTGTGGTCTTTCAGATATTTCGGATCTGCAACTATCCACCATGCACAAGGTCGACTGCCCACAAGGAGCAAGAAGAAATGTTTACATAGTTTGCCCTCCACTACTTCCATGCAGCCTGCATTACTGTGTCTTTATATAAGTGGTCAATATTATTGTTGATCCACACATTCAAAAATAGTTTTTATTTTTTCTGAGGCAGATTGGGCAGCGTGAATGCTCTGCTCGTGCGCAGAAGATGTTAACCCCTCCACAGATGTGTATCGACGTCACAAGCGCCTTGGGCCTCCGTGCGGACAGTCGTGCTGTATACACGCACTGTTCCGCTTGCCTTGGCCCTGGGAGACCCTCTGAGCCCTGGAAAGCGCCCTGACGCCTCACTCCCACAGCCCTGCCTCCCACGCCATGCTTGTCCATAGCCGGGAGTTCATGGGAAGTGAACCCGCCAGGCGAGCCGCGACACGCCGTGATGAAGGCCGGCTGTGCTCGCTTCTGCTTCCGGAGAGAACCCTGCGCCTGCTGTTTATTCTCTGAACAGTGGGAATGTATGTACCTCGCAACAGATGGCTGTCCCTGTGTCCTGCACTAACGTAACATGGGATGCTTTGAGCACAGATTAATGCTCTCTGCCGAACTGGATTGTACCTGTGGACCTGGAGTACATTTAGAACCCACATACATTTAAGGTACACGTTATGTGAAAAAAAACCTCAAACCTCCCCTCTCAAGTTCTGGTGCACCTATGCTACAATAAATATTCCTGGGAGCAGAGGTCGAAGTGGGCGGGATCTATGTGGACAATTCCAAACTTTTTTTAATTTTACGAAAATAGTTCCCATATTTTTTATTAAATGCAACCGCTTGCGAGGAGGATGATCTTGGGTTGGGGGAGTCTCCTGTACTGTGAAGCAGGCCCGGCTCCAGGAATTTTTAATTGGGTGGGCCAAGGACGCATTTGGGTGGGCCACTGCGGGCTCGATTTGTCGCATATATGTCTAGGCAGGCCTGCTTCAGGGCCCTCCTTTACCTCTTCTTAGTTTTACAAGGCCCAGTAAAACTCACTCTTTTCAAAATCTCTTTTTAATGTTATCACTCACAAAAAGTGTTTTTTCTATGTAATGTTCCTTTGATGGGAAGAGGAGGTTTCTGAGGTGGGAGTATCAGGCAAGTGACACTTCTCGGGCTCCCTCTGTGTGAGCCTTCAGGGAGAATCCCTCTTCATTACTACCTCCACCTGACCACGGACTCTTCAACGCACTCCCTTACAAGCTTGATTAGCCACTATTCCTCTCCAGTGCACCTTATCTGACAGATGACCTTGGGCCCCGCCCCATGTCAGGCACCATCTCCCGGTAAAAACATTAGTAAAATCACCTTCATACTTAAAACATTGAATAGAGCAATAAATATAATTAGCACGCACTTTAAAGTATGTTCCACAGTGGCCCTTATGGCCCGACTGCTAATTAAATAAACAAAAACAGAATGCCATGACAGGGCCGGCTTCAGCGCTGATGCAAAAGTATTTTTGGGCGCTGCACCAAAAACCTCTTTCTCCATAAATACCTTTACTACCACCTTCCAACAGTGTACCTCATCCGTCCATGCCCCCCTATTGACCTCTTCCTCGGATTCCCTCACTGCCACCCTCCCCCAGTGCCCCTCGTCTCTCTGTAGCCCCTCCCCCTCATGACCTCCACATCAGACTCCCTCAATACCACCATCCACCGGTACCCCTCATCTCTCCCTAGCTCCCCCTCCACCCCATGACCTCCTCTTCGGATTCCCTCACTGCCACACGCCACATGTGCCCCTCATCTCCCCATAGCCCCTCCCCTTTATGACCTCCTTCTCGGATTCCCTCACTGCCACCCTCCCCCAGAGCCCCTCGTCTCTATGTAGCCCCTCCCCCTCATGACCTCCTCATCAGACTCCCTCAATACCACCATCCACCGGTGCCCCTCATCTCTCCCTAGCTCCCCCTCCACCCCATGACCTCCTCTTCGGATTCCCTCACTGCCACCCTCCACCAGTGCCCCTCATCTCTCTGTAGCCCATCCCCCTCATGACCTCCTCCTTAGACTCCCTCACTACCACCCTCTACCAGTGCCCCTCATCTCTCCCTAGATTCCCCCTCCACCCCATGACCTCTTCCTCGGATTCCCTCACTGTCATCCTCCAACAGTGCCCCTCATTGCTCCATAGCCCCTCCCACTACCTCCTCCTCGGATTCCCTCACTGGCACCCTCCACCAGCGCCCCTCATGTTTACGTATCCCCTCTCTCATATGCATTTAATTTGTTGTATAACGCTGCTCATATCAATGTAGTGTGTGTCAGTACTTTACAGCACGCACACACTTACAGAGACAATGAATCATGCAAGTATGTAAATCAGTCTACAGGGAATGTCACATAAGCCAATGACGATTACAAGGTGTAGGAATCATAGGTCATTCATTCTGGTGTAGTATATTTTAAGAGGGTTTGGTCTGGGGAAACACAACCTTAGGATTTAACGAGTATTCCATGGGGGTCAGCTTTACTGATAAAAATGTATATCTGCCCAATCATACTCATTTTAGCAACATTAGAATAATGAAAAGACTAGGGAAGTTTTAACTATATCAAAAAACAAAAAAAGCGAAGTTCTAATTGTACCATTCATGTTTGTTTGCAGCTCTTTGGTGGCAGTTCATTGTTCACTGCCTTTTGTTAGGATTGTAACTTCTGAAGTAACACAAGGATCTCTGTGACAAAGGCAGTAACCCACTGAGCTATCCACATAAAATACAGTGTGTCTGCATTTTAAAAAATACTAACAGAAAAACGATTGCTCTAAAGCAGGATCATTAATCACCAACTTTATCTGGGCATTTTGTATTGTTTTATTGTTGACCAGCATCGGCTAGGATGAAATGATAAAAACTGTTTAAATGAAGCACATACGAAGTATGCGTCCTGCTGGGCCTGTGCAGATTTTAAAAAGATTTTTTTTTTTTGTAACACATTCTCTTACCTACTCCATTAGTCATATTTTGTGTCATAGCCTTATGTGATAAGCAGCTGCAGGGGTCAGGGGGTGACTAGGAATAAACAGACCACTTTTCCCCTGCGCTGCATAGAAAAAGAAATATCAACGCAGCAGGACCGTAGGCAAAGGTTACCAAAGGTTACCATTGTCAAAGAAAGGATTTGTCCCCTTTCACCATGCAGAGATGAAGGGGTGAAAAAAGTAAACAAAGCCTAATTAACATGTTAATGGTCTTTTAAAGACCTGTTAAGTACTTTGGTGCGGCTGCGATAATCTTAAACTGTCTGTGTGTGTGTGCGCCCGGGAAGCTGTCTCCCCGGGCTGACACACACGACCTGCGCGTTGCGCCTGCCTTAAAGCCCTCACTGCGAGGGCCAAGGCTCCTGTTTGGGTGGGCCAGGCTCATCTTTGGGTGGGCCGGGCCCACCCGGCCCACCCGCTAGAACCGGGCCTGCTGTGAAGTGAGAGAAGGGACAGTCTGCTAAAGAAGAAACACGCCTTCTCGCTAGGGTGTCAGCAGGCCGGTGGGGCAGCAATTGGCCAGGGCTGGTTGCTGTTCCAGGCCGGCCCTGGTGCCTGCTGTCTGAAAGAAATGTAAATGTGTGCATCACATCTAAAGGTTGCTTCAGAGCATGTTTAGTCTTTTATTTGATAGACTTATTGGAAGATTCAAGACGAGGGAGTTATTGTTTTTGAGAGATACTCTAAGGGTTTTTCCAGTTCTGGGATGTGTCCTTTTAATGGAAATCTGTTAAAAAAGAAATTGTACTAAGCACAGTCTGATTGTATTTTACTAAAATATAACATTTGAAAGAGCTCTCAGCACTTAAACACTTTTGCGGGTTTTGTATCCGTTTTTCTTGTCCTGAGTGTACCCCATCTAACACTCTGTGATACATTTATTAAACTGATAACTCACATGTTCACAGTGCTTTCTGTCACAGACTGTGATGTACCTCCTAGCACTGTAAATGCATGTCACTATTCCACAGTGTTAGACGGGGACCCTGAGGGTCGGCCGGATACCGAGGGAGAGATCCCCGAGGGGGACCGTCTCCGGCGATCGTACAGACAAGTACCCTCCCTCCCCACAAACAGGCACCACACCAAGTCGAGTTCAAGGCTTTATATAAGGTTCTTAAGGCAAGGATATCAGCGATACAGGATAACTTGGACCCGGGGGTCCTCTCACTTCTAGTCTCTGTAGGGAAAGGGGGTAGCGGGACAGTCTTGGTACCGGATCGGTACAGGTAGTGGTAAAAGGCGAGCTCACAATCCTCGAGCTGGAGGGTCTGTGGATCGGGCCGCGGCAGCGCCAGCAGGCCAAGGTGATAGTCTCATACAGCAGAGGGCCGCGGCAGCGCCAGCAGGCCAAGTCGATGGTTTCACGAGGCAGAGGGCCGCGGCAGCGCCAGCAGGCCAAGTCGATGGTTTCACGAGGCAGAGGGCCGCGGCAGCGCCAGCAGGCCAAGACGATGGTTTCACGAGGCGGAGGGCCGCGGCAGCGCCAGCAGGCCAAGACGATGGTTTCACGAGGCAGAGGGCCGCGGCAGCGCCAGCAGGCCTATCAGTCCGTTTCCTTGCGGGTGATAGGGGGTCGTGAATTTGTAGGTGACCCCGCATTGCTGCCAGAGGGACTTCATATATCTGGAGATAAAGTTCGTGCCCCTGTCACTGACGACCTCCCGGGGGAACCCCACCCGGGAGAAGATCCCCATCAGGGCCCGGCCCACCACGGGGGCCGTCACAGTCCGAAGAGGGATGGCCTCGGGATAGCGGGTGGCGTGGTCTACAAGGACCAGGATGAACCGGTGTCCTTGGGCTGTTCGAGGGTCGAGGGGCCCCACAATGTCTATTCCCACTCGTTCAAACGGGGTGGTGACGACAGGAAAGGGTTGTAATGGTGCTTTGATTTTTCGGCCACTTTTTCCGCTGGCCTGGCAGGTGGGGCAGGCCTTGCAGTGGTTGGTGACATCCTTCCGCATGTGGGGCCAGAAAAAATGGGTCACCAGGCGGTCGTAGGTTTTATCCTGCCCCAGGTGTCCGGCCAGGGGGACATCGTGGGCTAAGTTCAGGAGGAAGTCTCGGAAGCGAAGGGGCACCACCAGCACCCGACTGGCCCCTAGTTCTGCAATTTTCTGCTCGCTGTAGAGCAGGTCTTGGTCCCAGTAGATCCAGTGGGCCCCCGAGGTATCCCCGGTGCTCTGGGCCAGGGCTTGCTGCCGGAGTCCTTCGAGAGAAGGACAGGTTTTTTGCTCGGCCCGGAATTGTTCCTGCGTGGGGCCTCCCTCCTGCCGCCATTGTGCCAGGTCAGGGACGTCCTGAAGCTGGTCGGGTCCTTCTTCGGTTTGGGTCAAGGGAATGGCTTCTGGGGCGGCCTCCTCTGGGATGAGCGCGGGAGGAGGTTCTGGCCACTCGGGCTCTTCTGGGCTGGGGACCGCGCGGGCGGTCATGGACCGGGTCGTGACGCAGACCCATTCGGGGAGGCCAAGCATCCCCAGGTGCTCCCTCCGTTCGACAGCTGCCCAGGGAGAGCTTTCAAGGTCGTTTCCTAGGAGGCAGTCCACGGGGGCATCATCGCGGACAGTTACTTTTAACATCCCTGTTACTCCTCCCCACTCGAAGGGGACGCAGGCCATGTGGCATAGGCTTTCGAAGTTGTCGGCTGATCGAACAGGGCAAAGAATGTTCGGCAAGATTTGGTCTGGAGTGACGAGGTGGCGTCGGACCGCCGTTACACTGGCCCCGGTGTCGCGGAGGGCTTCCGCCCGGCGACCATTGATGTTAACCCATTGACCGTACTTCTGTGTGTTGGCGGGAAGGGGGGCCCGCGGAACCATGTCTCTCTCCCCTAAGCAGACCAGTGCCATGGCGGCGGGTGCCCATTCCGAGGGATCGGTCTCGTACTCCTCTTGGTCTTCCGGGATTATTTCTTCCCCTAGGGCCGCCGCTGCAACTTGGCGGGGAGTCGTGTTCGGATTCTTTGGGCAGTTGGGATCACTGGCGTAGTGGCCGGGTCGCTGGCACCTGTGGCACGTAATGTTGGCCCGGAAACCGGCCCGGACGGCAGGGCTTCCCCGGCCAACCGGGGTCGAGGGGTTTCTGGGGGGTGACGAGGGGCCGGGGTCTCTCCCCCGACCCTGACTTCCTCCTCCCCCTCGGGGGCGATACGATCTGGATACTTCGCTGGGTGCGCTCCGGCCAACTCGGGTGCTTTCCCACCGGTCGGCTTCGGCGGCGAGTTGTCGAGGGTCGGTTAGCTTGCTGTCCAGGAGGTGTTGCCGGAGCTCCACGAAGCAGTTGTTCGACAGGTGTTCCCATACGATAAGGTCAAAGAGTTGTTCGTAGGTGGTTACTTTGTTGCCCTTGATCCACCCCTCGAAGGCTCGGCTAAAAAAATTCACGTACTCCACCCAAGTTGTACCCGGAATCCGTTTGCAGTCGCGGAACCGTTGGCGGTACATCTCAGGTGTGAGCCCGTATCGAGTGAGGAGGGCGGCCTTCATGTGGTCGTAGGAGGTCATTAGCTGGTCCGGGAGTTGCAGCAGGGCGTCCCGCCCTTCGTTGACAAACCTCCCCCATAATCCGGCTCCCCAATCGCTTCGGGGAATCCGGTGGGAGGTCATTGCCACCTCATAGGCTTTAAACCACTGCTGGATATCATCGTTCTTGTGGTATTCCCGGATGACCTCTTTGGGGATGTGAACCTTGGGCTCGGTCGAGGCAGACGGGGTCGGTCGTTCGGGGAGCCCGAGGTCTTTATTCTGTTTCTGAATCTCCAGTGCTTTGAGATTGCGCTCATGTTCGTACTCTAGTCTCTTTTCCTCTAGCTCCCTCTGTCTTTGCTTGTCTTCCCGCTCTTCCCTGAGCCGTAAGTGTTCCAGGGTTATTTTTTGTTCTGCCAGCTTGAGTTCCCCATCCAAGCGAAGTCGGGCAAGTTCTAATTCGTGGAGTCTGGTTTTTTCTCTTTCTCGGATCTCTTCCAGGGAGAGATCCGCTCTTTCTTTAGTTGGTGCGGGGCTCGTTTCGGTTGTTTGTGTTCGGGGTATGGCCGTACCCGTTTCTGCCCAAGCTTCTAGGGCTCGTTTGAAGTCTTCCTTTGTGCTAAGACCTGTGGTTGGAAGTCCAAGTTCTATGCAATATTGCTTCAGTTCCCGGTGGTTGTAGTCTTCCAATTTTTCCATCTGAAATTTTTCCGTTGTTCCGCTCTCTATTGACATGGTTGTTGTGTGTGGTGGGGCGAGTGACTTTCTGTACGATTATGCGTAGGTTCGGATCCCGTCGCTGGCCACCAATGTTAGACGGGGACCCTGAGGGTCGGCCGGATACCGAGGGAGAGATCCCCGAGGGGGACCGTCTCCGGCGATCGTACAGACAAGTACCCTCCCTCCCCACAAACAGGCACCACACCAAGTCGAGTTCAAGGCTTTATATAAGGTTCTTAAGGCAAGGATATCAGCGATACAGGATAACTTGGACCCGGGGGTCCTCTCACTTCTAGTCTCTGTAGGGAAAGGGGGTAGCGGGACAGTCTTGGTACCGGATCGGTACAGGTAGTGGTAAAAGGCGAGCTCACAATCCTCGAGCTGGAGGGTCTGTGGATCGGGCCGCGGCAGCGCCAGCAGGCCAAGGTGATAGTCTCATACAGCAGAGGGCCGCGGCAGCGCCAGCAGGCCAAGTCGATGGTTTCACGAGGCAGAGGGCCGCGGCAGCGCCAGCAGGCCAAGTCGATGGTTTCACGAGGCAGAGGGCCGCGGCAGCGCCAGCAGGCCAAGACGATGGTTTCACGAGGCGGAGGGCCGCGGCAGCGCCAGCAGGCCAAGACGATGGTTTCACGAGGCAGAGGGCCGCGGCAGCGCCAGCAGGCCAAGACGATGGTTTCACGAGGCAGAGGGCCGCGGCAGCGCCAGCAGGCCAAGTCACGGATGAGTTCTTCTCGGGTCTCTCGACTCCAGGATACAACTGCCTTCCTGGTCTGGCCCTGCCCCAGTTATAGGTCTGGTCCCCTTTGATGTCCGGACCCTCGCGCCTGGGGGCCGGGAGGTCCGGGATGAGGGAGTCCAGACACCCAGCAGGGGGGTGGAGCCAGCGCCCAGGCGGCCTGGGGTGATCGACACCTGGCGGAGGAGAGCCGTTGACGATTCCTTCTCCCATTGACTCGCCAAGTGGTCACTCTGCCTCCTGGGAGGATGGTGGGGCCGGCCGGGCCCGGGGTTAGGGTCGAGTTGAGGCCACGCGGCCTCGTGCTGCAGTGCCCCAAGATGGCGGCCGGGTCGATGTCGTGGGGTAGATGGTGACCCGGGCCAGCTGGGTCCGGAGCTGGTGTCTTGTAGTGGAGGGATTGCAGGGTACTTCGGGTGGTCGTTTGTGGACTCTGGTTGGGGATGCAGGGAGAGCCAGGGTCCTGGTCCCATTGCGGGGAGGGGGGACAGCTCGAACATGCGGCCTGTCCAACACACAGGTTTCACATAGGTGACACTGACTACACACAAAGACACCTGAAGTGATCACCTACATCAACTCTTCATTCCTACCAGGACAATGCATCTTCACAGATTGGTTTAACTTGGAGCTGTTTTTAATTTTTTTATTCTTTTAAATTTAATTTTATTTTATTTAATGCGATTTTATATAGCGCAAACTTTACCCGAATGTGTCAGAGCGCTTTACATAAGAACCAGTTGCAGAACATAAGGACTAAGGATTACATGCGTTCTATATAAGATACAAACAGAAACCAATTGCAAATGTACAAGGAAGAGATACAAACAGAAAGAAAAATTGCAAATGTACAAATAGCAAAGTCACTCAAGGAAGAGATACTAGTGGATATACTCAAGAGTCACATAGGAAAGGTAGAGAGTACAAAGGTCTACTGCATATACTAGTGATTAGAGTTATCTCTATATACATAGGGAAGTGATACGAATGGATATACTCTAAGAGTCACATAGGAATGGTAGAGTACAAAGGTCTACTACATATACTAGTGATTAGAGTTATCTCTTTATACATAGGGAAGGGATATACATGGATATACTCTAAGAGTCACATAGGAATGGTAGAGTACAAAGGTCTACTGCATGTACTTGTGATTAGAGTTATCTCTATATACATAGGGAAGGGATACACATGGATATACTCTAAGAGTCACATAGAAATGGTAGAGAGTACAAAGGTCTACTGTATATACTAGTGATTAGAGTTATCTCTATATACATAGGGAAGTGATACAAATGGATATACTCTAAGAGTCACATAGGAATGGTAGAGAGTACAAAGGAGTTCCATTAAGTGGGGTCGGAGAGGGGATGCAGTCACAGCACTAGGGAGGGTGGGAGGGATACAAGGGTATGGAGAAAAGGCAAATCAGAAAAGGGAAGAAACATTTGAGGATCGTCAAGGGGGAACTAGGGGAATGGGGTTAAAGGACGAGGGAATGGACAAGATGGCGGGTCAGGGTCCAGAGAAAAGCGGCCGAGAGCAGCAGCAAAATGGAAGCCAGGACAAAAGAAAAAGTAAAGAAGTCCAGGAGAATCCGTGGCGTAGTTTCTTTCATTCGAATGTGGATGCAGGGCTGCTGCCTGCATCTGGTGTTTTCACGGCCCCGCTGCTTAAGGTGTGTGCATTATACTCTATATGTAATAACAAAAAATAGTTAGAGAATATTATTCAGTTTTTTTAGCCAGATCTCTGACCCCGCCCCTTTGTACTCAGGATCACAGTTCTCATGCTTCTTTTTTATTATACACTTCGATCGCTGCCTGAGAGTAGCATGAAGAGTAGTAGGCCTCACTAGATTTTTTTCTTTTCACGTACTGTTGTGGAAATTACTCTTCCCCTCCATAGCCTCCTTCCTGCTGTGGAAGAGCTACGGGAGGATCAATCTGTGGGCACTACAGACAGTAAACACGGCTCTTAAAGCGTGGTTCAATATTGATGCCTGTGGCAGCCTTGATGACCCTTGTCCCCAGGGATAGCAAGAGCTGTGCAAGGGGTACCAATGACAAGCCATGTTTAGCAAGGAATACGCCTGGATCTCCCAAATGATGTCCATGTTCAGGGACAACGGGTTTTAAGATTTCTGCCATTTTTGCTTCAGCCAACTCCGCCTTTACCAAGGCTTAGCTCTTGAGCTTTGTAGTCTTCAAAGGAGGGAGAGGTGCTTAAGCTGGTGATCCTACAGAAGTTAATGAAGGTGAGCATTTTATTGGGAGGGTGAGGAAGGTTAGCCAGGAGGCAATACCCACTGAAGTCCATGGGAAGCATTTGTTTCCTTGAGGAGGTGTGGGGGTTGAAAATGATTTCCAAGAGGGCAAAACTCTTCAAGAGAGAGTAAATTGAGAGGAATGGCTAAAGGGAGGAAGCACCACCAAAAACTTGAGAAATGTATATATATCTTGTTATTTACTTATGAATTTTCATTAAAAAAAGGCAGCAACATGTGCATATTCAAGTCAGATTTGCCACTTGGCCACACCTGTTTTAAAGGTCTTTTAACAAGCGAGTGGGTTAATTCATCTGCTAAAGTAATTGGTGTTTAATCTGAAGGAACATGTTAAAACACTTGCATGGGCCTTCACTCTTCCCAGGCTGATAAATAAATAGTGGCATTGACTTTGGAAAGCATTTCACATCTTTGCAGCTTTGTGTTTTCTGTATGAACAGCCATTTCTGCTGTCACTTGACGTCTGTAACTCAGGGGCCTGCAACAAGCGCCCTTGACTGTGCTGATAAGGTTATGTGTTCATGTGACTGGATCTATCCGCTGCAATTGCTCCTAGCTTGATGGGCACAGCTAGGGCTCATATTCCTAAACACAATAAAACACTGAACATACCATGATCACTTTTAAGAATCCCTTAAGTAATCACATTGCATAAACAGACACTACATTCTCTGAGATTCTGAAGCCATCTTGATGAAGATAGTTTAACATACTCTGCCGCCACAGCCATCTTTTGTTGAGTGAGATCTTCACTCAAGGCCCCTCTAATTTGCATACAACGTGAAATGATGGCACAGGAAGTGGCGTCAATAAACTATTAGCCCTCTGACATTGTTGAAGCAACTTTGTAAGAAGCTACTTTCCTAGGGCTGGTATCAGTAAAAAACATACAAACACAAATAATAGTTAATAAAATAAGTTTTTTTTAGCATAATGTAAATGGTATTATTTCTTCACACAAACAAAGCAGATCTTTGTTGAATAGATATATGGCTAAGTGCAGTCAGTAAAGCCACTGTGCACCAAACAGTTGGATGGATTTTGGGTACAGGTGGACTGGGATCTGGGGACACAAATGCCAGTTTGTAGACTGGTATGCAACTGAAAAAAAATCTTCCAAATATCTTTCAGCTTCAGAAGTAATGAAAAAGATGGGGGCCTTGGGCCTGATAGCGATTGTCATACTTTTTCCCAGGACTCTGTTTACCAACCTGGCAACATCTCAGCACTTTAAAGAAAAGCTTACAGAAAGAAATAGAAATCAAGATCATATTCCCAATACAGGTGCCCATCTTTCTCTCCTCTGCTGTGAAGGCAGTAGTAGCAGTGCCTGGAAGTGAGCCAACATTAATAAGTCGCACTGCCTGGTCAATGAAGGGAGTGGAGGTATAACTTAAAGAAAGAAGATATTTAGAGACTACATCACAGTGCACGTAGGAGCCGTGCTTATCTTGAAAGAAATCCCTCAGCTTGTATTTTCTTGAAATGTCTCAACGTAATTACATGTGCCGCATTGCGAATGGCTCGCTTCCAAGATGTGCTGCAGGTGCCGTACAAGTACTTTGATCGTTTTCGTACATGAGCCGTTTGTATGAGTGCCTCTCATTAAACAGCACTAGGAAGGCCGCAGTCTGCGCAGCCTGACTGAAGTTTTTATTTTCTTGCCTGGAACTGCCTTGTGCATCACTGCTTCTTTACATTTTTAACCCCTTCGCTGCGATTGCAATTCCGCTGCAGCGCTAGGGGGGAGGGGTGGCAGCCTGGCGCTCCCATGCTCATGACGGAACCGCTCCGTCACGAGCCTCGGGCGCGCTGTGCTTGTGACAGAGCGGTTCCGTCACGGCCCGCCCACTTAATAGAACGCACAGGCGCGAAATCAGCACCGCGCAGGCGCTCCGAGCGGGCCGTGACAGAACCGCACCGTCACCAGCACAGCGCGACCGAGGCTGGTGACGGAGCGGTTCCGTCACCAGCATGGGAGGGGTTAATATATATCTGTGTTTGTATAGACCACATATCTGTGTTTGTATAAACCATATTTTACTGTGTTTGTATAGACCACATAGCTGTGTTTGTATAGACCACATATAGGTGTTTGTTTAGACCACATATCTGTGTTTGCATAGACCATATATAACTGTGTTTGTATAGACCACATATCTGTGTTTGCATAGGCCTTATATCTGTGTTTGAATAGACCACATAACATATCTGTTTCTTTGTATAGCTGCCACGGTGGAACAGGACAAGCTGTGGGCAGCCATTGGCTACTTGCATTTCAATAATGTTGAGAGAGCTAAGATTGTCTTTTTATTTTCCCCTTCCATTTCAGTACTTGTATCTGCTTTGAAGTTCTGACTTGACAGCACAGCTGTCCCAGACATATTGTGATTAACCTAAAAAGAGCTGTAGGAAGCACTTCCAGGAGAGGGGCTTTGGCTCTGCCCACATGTTAGTAGTCAGGAGTACATGTTTTGATAGGGCAGAACTTGCGTGCTTCCACAAAAAAGAGTGTTTGACCTCTATGGAGCAGTGATAATGTGTTTATTTATACAGCAGCAGTAGTCTGAGCTTGACGGTTCAGGGGCACACACATGACATAGTAGTGCTATTAAAGTGTCGTAGATAAATAGATAATTTATGTTGTTTATGATTCTCTGGCAGCAGCACAGATGGGAGGAGGGCAGTCATTAACTTTCAGACTGCAGTTTTGTGTTTGAGATCCCAGGTTTAAACTGATCTACATGGATTTTTAGGTCTGTCTTCCCAGTGCTACTATGGTTACCTTATGTTATTAACACAAAAGGTGTTTCAGAATCCTACTGAGAGACAGGCTTAGGCTTCACCCACATGCTGGTTCCCAGGAGTGCAGGATTTGATTGGGCTAGATTTGTGTGTTATCATTAAAAAGACTGCTTGTATTGCACTGATTGGCTTGTGGCAAAGTTTATTCAAGATACAGTAGGACTGAGATGGTTATGGTGGCAAGCAAATGATCATGGCTAAAACCCTGATCTGTTTATTATTAAATGCTACGATAAAGGTGTGATAAATTGGGTTACTGGTTGACTGAGGTGTGAACTCTGGTCAAGCAACACCAAAATCCTTGTCAGGATTAGACACAAGCAAACCCCAAATTAATCTGTGCTCAGCCCCCTGGTAGCTTGGCACAAAGCAGTCAGGCTTAATTTAGAGGTAATGTGCAAAGTATGTGTGCAACGCCTAAAATATTAACACAGTGAAATGACCACACAAAATAAATCCCACAAGTTGGAAAAATAGAGAACATTTTAATAAATAAAACAAGTTCAAAATAAAAACATCCAATCAATAGAACCAGAGTTATGATTTTTTCAAGGTTTTAGTGACTATAGTGCCAAAAAGCACAAAGAACCAGCTCAGAATATGTGGCCGCTCTGGACTGGGTCAAATTCAAAAGTTCAGGCCGACACGATGGAGTGCAGGTCGCATACAGTCCCAGGTTTGTCCTGCTGAAGGTTTAGCACAATAAGTTATGTGCCAAGAGTCCATTTCGCATTGGAGAGGGCTGCAAGGAGGACGGAGAGCATTGCAGGAGGCGCATCAAGTTCAGGCTGTGGATGGGCAGGCTGGAGCTTTGCGATTGCGATCCATGCTGCAGTGCGAAGAGACGGACTGGTGGTGCTTTACGTTGAATTTTGGTGCTAGCAGTGAGGTTTCTGTATGCATGAGCCCGTTTGCAGTTGCGAAGAGCCCAAAACCTTGATTTTAGCACTTGCTAGCCACACCGAGGGTCCAGGAACTGAGAGGCACCACTTGGGGGTAAGGAACACTCTGCAGCTAGGTCCAGGGGCTTGTCCAGGATGTTGTGGAGCCTTTAGTTTCCCTGAAGCTCAGATCAGTAGGTCAGCAGACTAGCTCTTGGAGTTACTCTGGTGTCCTGGGTTTGAGATGAAGTTTCCAGGCAAGAGGGCAGTAGGTCAGCACCGCAGTGCATCAGTTCCTTTAGAGCAGCAGTCGAGCAGAGTGACAGTATTTGTAGCAGCACAGCAGTTGCTCTTCTTGGCAGATTATCCACAGGTTCAAATGTGTACTGAATATATGGTGTCTAAGGTCCAGTATTTATACACAGTTTTGACTTTGAAGAAGGGAGAAACTTCTAGAGGCATGCCTTTGAAGTGCACAGATGCTCTGCCTTCTTGGCCCTGGCTCTAGTCTAACTACAGAGGATATGTAGCCCTTTGGGTGGAGACAGGATACAGCCTAGTCAAGTGTAAGTGGGGCTGGGCCCACCTCCTCACACCCATCCTGCTAGTGATAGCCCATCGAGTGACACCTAAGCTCCCCAGATACCTAAGCTCCCCATTGTGTGTGGGTGTCTAGGAGGAATACACAAAACCCAACTGCCAACTACACCCGGTCATGTGACTTCGAGACAGGCTGCAGGCATCCAGTGGCTAATGCAAGAAAATGCCAACTTTTGAAAAGTTCAATAACTAATAAGGGGTTGGGACTGTTTAACGTCAGCAAGGCTAGGCCACTATCACATCCAAGAAACAAACAAGCACCAGCACTGACTCTGTTTTAACAACAAACACCAAAGGAATGCAACCTTTATTTACTTTTGAAAAACTCCATCAAAATGGCAAAATGCCCCCGCGTCACCCAATAGTTTCTGGGTGTGATTCAGTGCTTGAACCTATTGCACAATATGTTGATTTTTTTCTGACACCATTTTTGGATCAGGTTCCATCACACCTCCGTGATATGCTGGATTTCATCAATAAAATTAAGAATTTAGAGTTCAATTCACAAACACAAAAACTAGTCATTTGGATGTTATTTCTCTTTGTACTCAGATCCCCCAGGACAAGGGGTTGGAAGATATTGAGATATTACTTGAACTTGACCAAGACTTCATCAAGTTCCAACTGGAATCATTAAAAATTTGGCCAAATTTGCTCTTACAAAGAATTATTTCAAATTTGGGGAAGAATTGTATTGGCAAATTAAAGGGACAGTCATGGTCCAGAGTTAGCATTACTGTATATGGGCCAATTTGAGTTATGATTTTATGCTTTGTTACATGGACATGTTTCTCCTCTGTTACTGACAGTTGTATGTTGAATGGATAATTTCTGATGTACAATGTGAAAATTAAAGGGTGATCACAATAATTAAGTTGTGTGATCACAAATTGAAATTATTTGTTATTAAAACAGTCAGTACTGGCGCTTGTTTGTTTCTTGAACTTTCGAAAAATGGCATTTTCAAAATTGTAATTTAAAATCCAACTTCACCATAGCTTAGAATTTTCAAATCCAATTCCGGAGACACCAAACATGATCTGACCCCGTCTTCCAATTTGAAAATTGCACTTGAAAATTGTAATTAGGCAACTCCAAAGTTATCCTATGGGAGATGTAAGCCTTGCAGTAGTGAAAAACATATTTAGGAGTATATGTAGCAGGATATGTATAACTTAAAAATACATGTCGAACTTTTTAAATATATGCACCCTGTCTCTTGGGCTGTCCAGGCCCTAGTTTAGGAGTGACCTATATGTATTAAAAAGGAAGGTTTGACCCTGAAAAAGGGTTTACTTTCCAGGTTGAAATGGCAGTTTAAAACTGCATACACAGGCTCTGAAATGGCAGACATGAGACATGTTTACAGTGCTACTTAAATGGTTGGCACAATTAGTAGCATTTAATTTACAGGCCCTGGGCACAGGTGGTGTCACTTTACTAGAGACTTACAAGTAAATTAAATATGCCAATCGGTTGGACGACAATGTTACCATGTTTTAGGGAGAGAGTACAAGCACTTAAGCACTGGTAAAGTGGTAAAGCACATGGAGTCAGTCCTAAGACCAACAAAAAAGAACTTAGCAAAAAGTGGAGGGTAAAAGACAAAATAATTAGGGGTGACTCTGCATAGAGGGCCAGGTCCAACAAAAGGCATTAGGCCTGACATATTTATAGTGAAATCCTATGTTAAAGTCAAAAGGCATTTCAGTGTTTATTGTTGTTGCTCTGTATTAAAGCCTATAGATAGATATTTTGTTAGATGAAATGTAATAGATTTGTTTTCTGACTAAGGATTTTGGTGTTGGTTACTGTCTCTAACTTAAATCTCCTCTTAGCTCTGCCAGTATCTTATAATAAAAAATAGTTAAATAATACGTAAATCCCTATTTATATATATAATGTTTTTTAAGAGGATAATACAGCTCTCCACTCAGTGCTGAGGGTCACTTGCTTGCCGCTCATTTCATTTGTTGTGTGCTGCATCCTATGTAGCCGCTTCCTCTAAACCTGGAGACCTTTATGTAATGCTGTTGTCCATAGTGTAAAAAGAACAATTGATGGACAGAATGCCAAACAATGTCATACATTCACCCCAGTACAGAGATCTGGGCCTAAATCCATCGTTTTTTTGCTCCCCTTGCCATTCCAGTTTGGACCCAGCCATATCCAAATCAGTCTTGACCCTGCGCCCAATGGGAACAGTCCAGCCGAACTGCCAGTTATCAGCCAGGGTAACTTGACGCGTAGTGGCATGGAGAGCACAGGACCCACGTATGGGCATACCCGTCCCAATTGGTGGTGACAAATGCAAAAAAAGAACAATTGATGGACAGAATGCAGACAATTTCCATAGTGTATCATTGTTTTACCATTCCAAGATGGCCAACACATTGGATCTAAATGTAAGGGCCATGCTTGAACTTTAAGACATTGATAGACTATTTACAATACTTTTTGCAAGACGGACATCCGCCACTGTTTTTGTAATTTTTTTTATTGCAAGCATATGGCTGTTGTGTTTAAACAGCAGTATGTTTGCTTTTTCTGTACATATTCTTTTAATTTAACTTGCATATGATGTTGAATGTGTGTCTTTTATCGCACCTGTGTCAGAGCGTGAATGCAAGGATAAGTCAGTGGATGGATGCATGAGTGCAAGATAAATGACAGAGTACATGCATGATGACTTTTTTAGTGCATTCACCCTTCATCAATGACACATAAACCACTTCCATTCATAAGCCAGACTTAGCATTGTCAATGCTTTTATTTTATAACACTCAAAATAACACATACCAGAATGCAAAGCAGAAGCACCGGCTCCCACTTAAGCTAATTTCAACTGGCATGGGATATTGATACGGGTGCGTGACATGTCCCAATGGCTTTTAGTGGGGTTAGGAAGGTGTGTGGCATGTGAAGAGATGTAATACATTCCCTCCCCATTATTCAAAGGTACTTCTGCAGCAGTAGTGAATCAAGCAATGGGGTGAAGGTCCATTTGTTGATATCCTGCTTTCCTCTGAAGAGGGTTTTCTTCGCACTCAACCTCTACAGAATGTACATCATATTTACAACCGTCTGTCTTTACAGCTGGCGCCTATCGATTGGATACAGAAGATGCCTCAAGGAGTGCTTTCTTTGTTTATGGCCCTGGTAACTTTGTGGCCAGGTTTTTAATTGACTTGTCCTTTTTAAGCACACTCAAGAGATGCTTGTGTCATTATGTGATCAGCACGCATAGAACTAATCTGCTGTGAGATCTCCCCAACCAGTCATGTATATTAACATGTTCTAGGGTTTATTCACTGCGAGTTTATTAAAAGGGAGAAGTTTAAATATGGCATACGTCACTTGAGACTGGCTGTGTGGCTGACGGATGAACCTGACTGTGTTGGTTTTTCACTCATAGCCATTTCTCTGAAATAGCCCCTCCACCACAAAGTTTACAGTTGTGCATTACAGTCGTGACACAGTCTACCTGCGGGCTGCCACTCATCCGCATCTAATGTGAAACAATGGATAAACAATGCAGTTAAGTGCCATCTCTTTGCAAGTGGAAGAGGTGTCACACTTGTGAAATAAAATGTGCACGACCTCTGTCTGTGAAACTGAACAATAGTGTTGTGGGGAAAACTCTTCTTCTGCTATTGTTTTTTTATTTATGCATTAGAGGTCTTTTCTACAGCGCTCACACCACATAGCCTCTTCCGCAAAATGCTTGCAGCCGAGGGGTAGAGCACTGTTTGTACACCAGTGGGTGGCGGACACTTCTCCAGAGCTAAACCATCCATGCAGAGTAGATAACTTCCCATTATCACTTTGAAGGTCACATTGTGCACATGGACACATCAGAACATGCTTATGTTGAGGGTGTACTATGAATGCAGATCATTTTTTGGGGGCTTCTTTCTATAACATTCTTCCTTGAATCAAGTCCTAATCTTTATAAAAAGTATAGCTCAGGCCTGATATTGTGTTGGAGTAACAAATGTTTTTTTCAGGAGAATTGCTTCTCTCTACGCTTCAATTTAAAGCAAAAGGAAACTGCAACATTAAACACAAGTACTGATAATGTCAATCGGGTGCTTTTAAAGTTCTAACTCCAACAGCATTTCTGCATTCCTCTATTTGCAAGTGTCAGCAGGTTAAACCCATATCTACTGGCCTTGTGAGTGCATGCACATCAGCAGAGGCTACATTTAAAATCATTTTAAGCTTTAAGAAGATTCACTCAAGGTTGCCATCTGCAGGCGTGTGCACATCCTTGATGGACATTACAAGGAAAATCATTCAAAAAAGCTATGCAAAGACAGTAGGTTTGATGGGCGAGACATAATGTATTTGCCAACCCTTGCTACTTAGTAGGTAACATGTATAACCACAACAAAATTTACAACGTGCTACGATGGGGACTTATTTTTATCCAATGATCTGAAATTCCAGTTAAGTCGTGTGCGCTGTGGAGCGTATATACTAGTGGCCAAATGCTGAAGAAGCAGTGAGATATGGACAGGGCAGGCCTATAGAGAAAATCGTAGATATAAAAATAGCTGGTTCACTCAAAAAGGCTGGCGAGCCTGAGCAGAATCCGTCAAATGCTAGGTGCATTTGGATAATCAGTACTGTGGTTCTTCAGCCTTTCAAAGGCAGCTGTTTGCCAGGAAATCCCTCCTAATTTCCCAGTAGCTCGTTAGAGAGGCAAACAAAAGAAACTCTAGGGGGGCCGAAGAAGAAAAGAAAGTGACTTTGTTCTACACAGGTACCATTTGAAACAGAGAAAGAAAAGAAGGTCGAGGGATTGAGTGTTATTCTTTCAAGAAAATAAAAACAGGAGTCTATTTGATGCAGTTTCCTTCTCTAGCTCAATTTCCTATTGTAAAGATAAGCGTGCCCTTTAGCACAGCTCACCATTACTTCCTAATGGCATTTCAGCCCGTGTATTCTGGATCTATTTAGTCTTTAAATAGAGCTAATGAAATTCATGGCTTTGTGACTTCTGTCCCTTCAGAGGCCCGTGGGTTCAATGCGGGGTTAAGACATTACACAGCAGGATGGCAATCTATACATGCACATATATATCTACTGATGGATAACTCGTGGTGTCTAGCGTTCCCTCAAACTGTAGCTTCTGTGACTGAGGAGTCCACCTAGATTATTGCAAAGCTAATGTATAAAGCATCGTTTGCCAGTGAAAACATCTTTTGCTATTTACTTGTAAATTGTTGCATTTTTCTATGCTCAATACCAAATTTCACGAACTCATTAGTACATCAATTAGCTCACAAATACTTATAACCTCTCCGGGCATTATTCCCAAAGGTAAATTTACACTTTTGTGCAAGTTTACGATTGTTTCCTATTCACAAAGGGATTTGCCAGTAGTACGTTTACAAATGCAGAGTGTCTCTGCACATAAAAAGATAGGACAAGGTATTTTAGGATTTAGGCAAGAAGGAAGCGGGGCAGTAGGGTTGCAAGCCCGAACGCTAACCCTCAAATGGGTAATCTGGAATTTGAGTCTCTCATGTTCCTTTTTTTCAGTTCTCACACTTGTGCTTTTGGTTGTTTGCTTCCTCATATCAATTTAGGGAGACTAGCATATGTTTTGCTCTTGGGTTCTTTCAATGAAGTGCTCAAACTCAAAGCTATCTTCTTAAAAAGAAACTATTTCATTTAAAAAAAAAATTTTTTTATTTGCTAGAGTTTTATATAGCGCTGGCTAAACCCGGAGGTATCAGAGCGCTTTACATGAGGAAAGTTACATTGGTTACAAAAAACATTGTTACAAAAAAAATTCATAAGTTACAAGTAACATCTGTTGGTTAGTGGTGCGTAGAATGATGAGGGGGTAAAGTAAAAGGGTAACAGGGAGGGAATAAGGTGGAGAGACAAAGGAAAGTCTGCCCAATGTACGGCTGGGTAGGTGACGGCCGAGGGGAAGTCTGCAGCCCATCTCCTCTATAGCTAACAAGGTAGCTCCACCGGGCAATGGTCAAAAAGCTAGGTCTCCACAGACGGTGGAACGTTTCATTCCCTACAAATAGGCGTCAAAGCTGAAACACTTGTCCAGGGCCAAAGGATCAAAAGGGTCAGTAGGAATAAAACCACAGCAGAAAAAGCGATGAGAAACATATGTTCCAAGTCCGGCTGGGTAGGTGACGGCAATAGTGGTGTGCCAGAGCCAATCTCCCCTATATCTGTCGGTGCAGCTCCAACGGGAATCGGCCATGTGGTTCAGGCTCTGCCGGATGAGTGAACATCAGGAAGTGACCAAAGGTTTTGAGTCCAGAGACGGACGAGTGGAGCTGGCGAGGATGGTAGGATCGGTAAGGGTTTGTAGCTCGGCTGCCATCTTATAGTCAGGCAAGTTGAGTCTGTTTGGCCACTGTAATTCAGCAGCTGGGCATGCCTCAAGTTCTATGGCTGCATTAAACTCAGTTATGTCATTTATCCTGGGAGAACATCTGGGAGACAACTTCCCTCAACGGTGAGAGTACCTAGGCGGCCGCCATTTTAGGATCAGGCTGAGCAAGTTCAGATTTGAAAGTAGATTGTTGAGCTCTTATTGGGAATTAAATTAGGTGCCAGAAGGTTCCCAAAGCCCACAAAGGGATTGTGTGTGGCTGTTATTTCATTCCCTACTCACTGCCTCAGAAGTGTCTGCTGTGGTTCTCGGAGGACACTGCCGGCAGCATATCAACAGCTGATGTCGGGCTCCCGCCAGTCAGCCCCGCCCCACATCTCACAAAGCAGTGCTGAGCCCAGCCGCCGGTCTAAAGACTCAGTGCCCCGGGGCTTACTGTAAACTAAATGCCAGTCCTGATGCTGGATGTTGGGCATGAATCGGCCCTAGGTGAGACCTGGGCGCCAGTTAGATCGATTACATCTGGTCGCTCCGTCTGTCTCCATAATCATGCCGCTGACCCAGTGACGATGCACATTCTGGTGAGAAATGCCGCCCAATATCATGAGGGTCAGTGTAGTCATGGGCGTCCGCAGGGGGGCCAAGGAGGGGCGCTTGCCCCCCCCCCCCCCCGAGCGACCCTCCTTGCCCCCCCTGCGGACGCCCATGAAAACCGTGACTTCAAGACGGGGTTCTCACTCTCTTTCCTCTACTTTCTTGTATTTGCTTCCCTGTGAAATGGATCCAAAAGATGAAGACACTTTTGCTGGAAATGTCATATTTTTCTGACATTTTAATTCCAAAGTGCAGCATTGGGAATAAAAGGCTAAAAATATGAAAAATAGATAAATAACTAAATAAAGTAAGACAGAGTGGTAGCAAACTGGCCAAACTGATTTTATTCACACTGAAACACATTAGCACCACTTTTACAGAGTTTGCCAGTGAAGCGCTATTTTTGTTTTCTTGTCTTTGTTTTCCCTGGACTTGGAACTAGTGCACCAATCCTGGAGGTACTGCAATGTGTAGATTGGAAAACAAAATGTGTGCTGCGGGTCTGCGTCCAGGGACGTGTTTTTTTTACCCTACTGCTAACGTTTTGTAAGGATATAAGCAATAGCCATTGAAATGGGTCCATTCAGGGCCCTGTAGTCGTGTCCTTAACTTTTCAGGCAAAAGCACTCACTGATTTCTGAATAGTGAGTGAAAAAGCATTAAGGTAACCATGTTGTTCTTGCTTACATTTCCCATGGTTTGCTAAATTTTGCATTCCCTATAAGTGTTTGCTTTTTCCAGGATGTTGTTACTTTTTTTTTTGTAGGCCGCATATTGCTCTTGTCTAGTGCGTAATTTAAATTGAGCCGCATCCAGGTGTTTATAGCGGGCAATAATTGGGTTGTAGTTGAAGACAGTGGGAATTTTTCTTAGTGGGCCAGTACGGTGTTCAGTGGGGGGAGGATGTGGCACTATGGTCAGAGCTGCTGAATTTGGAACTGGGAACCAGGTTCAGCCTTAATAACCAGTCCACCAGACCACTCTCCTGCGAGAGCACAAGCACATGCTAGACCTTAGAGGGCTTCGTAACACCTTAGAAGTCCTGGTGTCTTCGCACCAGCAGGTGGACCCTAGCATGACAAGTGTAGGTTAACCTTCAAGTCTTGTCCAACACTATCCATACTGAAGTTTACCTCCAGTCTTGCGGGCAGGCCTATGAAGCAGCACACACTAGCACAACAGTCACTGAGGTCACAGGACCCTTGAGAACGGCCAGCTCTAGGGCAGTGCAACCAGTGTGACTGCACCGGGTGCTGACTTTAGGTGGAGGCATCATGTTTGCAAGTATATTATGGTTTTAAAAACGCTTGCTGCCTCCTTCTTGGACTCCAGCAATTTTCGGCAGCAATAAAAATGTCATGATGACTCTGGTGATTAATGTTCTTCCTAGAGAGAGATCAGAATTTTGTCTAGTGGAAGTTTTGACTCATGGAAAGGTAGCTCAGAGGGTTAATGTACCGGCTGCAAAGAACTTGCGCCATGCAGATCACAAAGTGCACATCATGTAAATAGGTCAGTGGGCTACTGCTTTTGTCAGAGAGATCCTTTTGTTACTTGCAGTTTATAAGTTAAAATCCTAACTTAGAACAGTGAGCTATTAACTGTCATCCAAGAGCTGCATACAAACTGCAAGGTATAAATTAGAGCATTATGTTCCCCTCCCCCCCTCCACCCCCCCAAGTCTTTGATTATCCTAATGTCCCAAAAAGTGTTCTTTTGAACAGAAATAAATTCTGATTATTAAGGAGAACCCCCAACCATGGTATTACGTTTTAAATTTCGGGTATTGTGTTTCTCCAGACCAATCACTATAAAACTATATGTGCTACTAGTATGGTTGTCATGTGACTCCTACACCTTGTAGTCCTTAGTCTTATGTAACATTTTCTATACAGAGATTTACACACATATTGATTGTCTCTGTGTAATGTGTGTGATGTAAAGTGCTCTGACACCCTACAATGGTATGAGTGGCGCTGTAAATCAAATTAAATGCATCTGTGAGAGAGTGGTTATGGAAACTTGGGGGGCAGAGTTAAAGGGTGGTAGTGAGGGAATCCATGGCAGAGGTGGTCATTGGGGGGCACTAACAAACATTAATGCACAGGACACCACCAGTGCTATGGCTGGCCCTGCCCTTGAGGCCAGTCTGCCTCACCCATAGGTACCTCCATTGGCCTTGTTTCAGCAGTAGTAGCTGCAACTCACCTGGGATTGGCAATGCAGGATTTGCACGCACACCAAACTAAGTTCGAAAACTTACAGTCACCCGGCTTCATTCACAAGCACTTTTAACATGTGCTGCCTGCTGTGGGGCCACTGGAAATAATTATGCAGCAAAGGATGACAACATTATGCCGTAGTGTTGACTAAATTATGCATTAAAAAAAAGGCTGCAGCGTAATGCAGTATATTTTCAGATATTTCATTATTTTGACGTCTATACACATGCTAACAGTCTCTGGAAAGATGTTGCCTTATTAGTACCAGTGTAACATACAAACTCAGCAGTGAGAAAGGTGGCCAGTCAACCTTTACAATAGGCCATCCACTCCGCAGCAACACAAGTCACATTTTATATTAACTTTTGATATGTTTGAGCTACAAACAATTTATTAGTTTAAATGGTCAAATCATGCAGCAGATCTTGCATTATGAGGCAAATATGGCAGAGCCATAATTTTAGAGAAAACATTTGCAAACTAGGATATTTTGCCATTCATGTTTGAAGTGCTGATGACTGAAACTCCATGGCTCGGAGACTAATGGCTTGTGTTTCCACATTTTATCGTATTTGGTACATTCTGTGATTAGAAGCATATCCCACTTTGTGAATATATTTTAAAGTCAATAACTCATTATAACCTTAAATAATCATGTGTATCCATTGGTTGATTAAACTGGGCAGTGAAGTGCCAAACAAATACTAAAAATCGGGATGTCTGCGCATTCTGGCCACACCTCTGGCTCCACCCACAGATCCAATCCTTGGGTTATTCCTGCCCTTTGATTCTCCGCCTACTGTTCCCCTACTTTTTTTCCCCCACTTCGACCACTGTGTAAGACTCAGCATCCCTGGACCTGTGATGTGCCGCCGCTGCGGTGCTGCATGTGCCACACATTTACGGTGACAGGCTTCCGCATAAGGGAGCTGGCCATTATTGTATCCCTAAACGTGGGCACATTGTCAGTTTGACATTCACTACACGTAGAGGGACTCTAAGTTTCTTTTAAAAAATATAGCTAACATTTGGACCTATACATTTTATTTTGTATAAATTAATTGAATGTGTGTAAAATTTAGCACTGCCCGGGGAATTCTAGTAAAGGGAGCACCCATTGGCGAATCACTAGAGTTTGTGATTGCTGCATTATTTATTACTAACTTTGACGTTGTGCTTTAACTTTGGATAAAAGTTATCATTAATTCTAGCACCAAGAAGCCAATATTGGTAAATATGTGTGCTACAAATAATCCCTAACATACACTGTGCATACAGTATATTTAATCTGGTGCTTTAATCATAGGCTGTTTTAAAGTATTCTGATGAAAATCGTATCGTGCTGAAGACAGCCTTGATTGGTGTTGGATCGAGGACCCGGAAGTCTGCATACTTAGCAGACAGAGATAAAGCACCTTGTCAGAAAGTTTAGCGTTTTCCCTACAGGTGGTGTTTGTTGGCCTGTGGCAGGGTCAGTCACATGTCCTGGATTCCTGGCATTTAATTGAGTCTATCCCAGTTCCGCGCCCCAGTGTTTCTTTTGCCCCACCTGGCACACATCATGTCGGAGGATGGTGATGACGTTAACATTTTGCCCCCCTCTGGAAAAATTTCTGCGGATGCCCATGAGTGTAGTCTCCAGATTTAGAAACGTGGTACTTGCTAGATGATTATAGGATGTCCACCCCAGTTTCAGGGTCCACCTATGGCGCGGCGCCGGGACCAGGGTAGTCCGTAACAAGTCAGCTCAGGGTAGGTGCCATCTTGCTCACCGGTGCTCGGAACCATGAACTCTCGATTCTGGGCCAGTTATTCAGGTTAGGGCAGCGATGTTATGCCCAAGTGCTTCCAACCATATTCCAGTGCTGGAACCTGCCTTTTGTTCAGGAGTGGAGTGCTGGAAACCTTATTTCTGCAGCCTGGAGTGCAGGGTCGACAGAGAGCTTCAGCTCCATGGGGCAATGGTGGCCCGAGGCCACACCCACCCAAACCAATTCTCATAACTCATTAGATATTTCTCAGGCACTGCTTTATATACATGCACTTGCTTTTCTCACATTAGTGACCTATATGTTATTTGGCTGGTCATTTAAAAAAGACAGCATTTTTTTAATCTCTTACTTACAAAGCTGAGCTTTATGTGATAGCTGCTGTCACTAGTAATCACAACCATTATAGGATGCCCTCCCTTTTAACCCTCAAAGTGTCTCAATCTAACCGTCACGCAAATACCGGTGCAAAGTGCTCATCCAGTAAATACTAATGTAACAGGGTATTGTATTTACTGGGCACACACTTTGTTTACTATTCTCAGTTGCTCTCTGTTGCCTGAGTGCTATTCCCTGCCTTGCCCCATGTAGCTCGCCCGCTGTGTACTGTCCTCACTATTGGTTTCTCGTACTTGTCCTTCTCCACTGCCAGCTTTTTATTTACAGATCCTACTCAGTAAATATTTTTTTAAACGCCTGCGCCATACTTGAGGTGCGCTCATACATGGAATGTGCACCTACAAAATGATTTAGCTGCCACATCATAGCTCTTTTTTTATGGCTAAAATCTATTGGCAAAGCCAATAGGTCACAAATTCAATAGATCACAAAGATGATCACTATTGGCTTTGCCAGTGCTTGTTTGGATATCACCACCCATATCCATCTTCTATTCCCAACTTTAGATCAACTTACTTATAGATTTATTTAAGTTTATGTTTGGCGGTTATTGGACTTGGCCCTTTCTGCAGGGTCCTCCCCAGACTTTTTGCCTTCCTCCTCCTATTTTTTTGCTGAATTCATTTCCATTAGCCTTATGACTTTGTGCACTTTACCACTGCTAACCAGTGCTAAAGTGCATGTACTCTCTCCCCTAAACATGGTAACATTTTACCATGCCAACTGGCATATTTAATGAACTTATCAGTCCCTAGTAAAGTGGTACTGCACGTACCCAGGGCTTGCAAATTAAATGCTACTATTGTGTCTGCAGCACTGATTGCGTCATCTACTTAAGTAGCACTTTAAACATGTCTCAAGTCTGCCATTGCAGACTGTTTGTGTGCTGTTTAAACTGCCATTTCAGCCTGGGAACATAAACCTTTTGCCAGGCCCACACTTTCTTTTTTAATAGATATAATTGACTCCTATGGTAGGCCCTGGCCAGTCTAGAGTGCTATGTATTTAAAAAGTAGGGCATGCACTTCTATGTTTTACATGTCCTGGTAGTGAAAAAGTATATTTTCAGTATTGCAGTGCCTACCTTTCCCATAGGATAACATTGGAGTTACCTTATTACAAGTATAATTTCCAAATGAGAACAGGTAACTAGTGCATGTGTGGTGTCTCTGGAACTGGAATTTAAAAGCCCAACTTATAGTGACATTGGATTTTAAATTACAGTTTTAAAAAGGCCCCTTTTAGAAAGTAGCCATTTTCTTGCCTTAGCCATTTGGTGCCTGTGGGCTGTCTCTGGGTCACATGACTTGGTGTGGGTGACAATTCAACTTTGTGTATTCCTCCTAGATACCCACACACAATAAGGAGATTAGGTGTGACTGCAAGGGCCATCACTGACATAATGTGAGAGAGGAGCTGGACCAAACCCCACTTACACTTGAATAGGCTGTGTCCTGTCTCCGCACAAAGAGCTGCATCCCCCCTGTAGTTAGTCATCTCCTTTGTTTGCCCTAAGTTGGCAGGGCATGCTCAGACGTAGGACTCTTGCTCACTTTGTCACTGGATTCAAGCTAGCCTGGCTGATGAGTGGTGTTACCCCGAAACCGGTCCCCAGATGCTTGTTTCCCATGATGGGAAGACCTGGCTTGGCAGTTCAGCTGGACTGTTGCCATGAGAGACAAGGTCAAGACTGATTTGTATATGGCTGGGTTTGAACTGGGGTGACACAACGAGCTAAAGAACGATGATGGATCTGTGTCTGGGGGTGAGTGTCTGAAAAGTTGCAGCACTCCATCCATCATCTCCTTGTGTTAGTATGGAGCCAGGGGCCAGGAAGGCAGGGAACATGTGCTCTACAAAGGCATAGTCATAGAAGCTTGTCCCCACTTCAAGGGCACAAAAGTATATAAATACTAGAGCCCAGACACCAACTCTTCAGGTCACTTCTGGACCTGTGGATAGTCTGTCAGAAAGCAGTCTTCTGTGCTGCTAAAAGGACTGCCACTCTGCTGGACTGCTGCTCTGAAGGAACTGCTGTCCTTCTGTCCTACAAGTGCTAGTCCGCTGGCCTCCTGATCTGAGCCTCAGGGACATAAAAGTATCTCCAACATCCTGTATCAGCCCCTGGGCCCAGCTGCAGCGAATTCCTGACCCCCACGTTTTGCCCATCAGGTCTTGGATGCTTAGTGAGGCTCAATGGAGTTGCATTCGAGTTTTTGGGATCTTCAAGACCTTGAATGGGCTTGTTCTCACCAAGACCTTGCCACTCACACTGCGATTCACCGCAATGCTCCAGCAGTCGCCTCTTTGCGCTGCAGCATCGACTGCTAGCAGGGAACCGCCAAATCGAAATTCCAGCAGTATCCACCTGTGACGCCAGTCGGCTCTTCACACTAAACCAACATCCCCCATGAAGCTCTCCCTTCTCCTTGTGGCCGTCTCCAACGCAAATGGGTCTCTTGGCACAAATTTGAGAAGATAAACTTCAGCAGGCCTAACCTGGTGACTGTAGCTGACCTGCACCCCATTGATGTCAGTGTGAAAGTGTGACTGTAACCTGGGCCAGCGTGACCAGATATCCTTAGTAGGCACATTATTACTTTTTGACACTATTTTCTCTAAAACCTTTAAAAATTGTTTTATTTATTAAATTCTACTCTATGTTTCGATTGTTTCTGTGGTGTTTTCCACTTTATTAGTCTTTGATGTGTTGCACTAATACTGTACACATTGCCTTTACGTTAAGCCTGACTGCTCTGTGCCAATCTGCCAGGGGTCTGAGCACAGGTTAATTTGGGGTTTGCTTAGCCTTACCATGACAACGATTGTTGTTGCTGCTTGACCAAAGCTCACACTTCAGTCAACCAGGAACCCTATTTCTCACAGCAGTGTTACGTTGTACTTGTAAACCTGATTCATAACACCTGTATCTCTTTTCAATAAACTCCCCAAAAAAGTCTTAGTAGAAAATGTACATTACTATTATGTACTATTTTTATGTGTTTCAATACGTTATCAAGTGTTGCAACTCATCTATGCTTTTGTTGGGGTTAGGGTTGCTATAGAAGCCCAACTGTTTTTAATAAGAATAACCTTTTCCAGTGGAGCCTCTGATCTGGTCAATTTCAGCCCTGGATCAATGACCGCTATCAAAAAACCTGAAAGTTTAGGACTGGTTGAGTTAGGTTAGTGTACACCCTGCTGGTGAAACAGTGGCTGGGAAATCCAGTGTGTATAAACATGCATTGCCTTCAAGGGATGCCTTGATACCTCAAGTTGGGTGCAAGTAGAACTCTAGTCCCTTATTTTTGGAAAAACCAATGATTGTGCTTCACAGATGTGACCATCCAGAGAGACTGCATTGTGCTGTGCCAGGCTGCTGCATCTTGGAACCCCCAACCTATTTGTGGAAGCATCTGTCCTTCAAAGGAATTGAGTAAATGTTACCAGATGGCTCCAAAGACCTAGGACTAATGTCCTCCATTCCTGTTTTTTTTCGAGGATCATTCTTGTTAGGTTTGTTCACTTGACACAATTTTATTTTTTTAACTTCTTTAATTTATCTATGAGTAATGTTGTGCCACACTGTGCCCGGCATGATAAAAATTCTTCCATTAGATGAATGACATTCCCAAGGTAAGGCCAAGTTACTTTATGCTGCCTCCACATGCAGCAATCAAAACCTGTAGCACTGGTGCAGATAGACCTTAGTCAAAGCAAGTATTGTTTTTGACCATTCCTCTCTGGACCTGGTCCTACAACTTCCTAAAAGACGGTACTCCACTTTTTAAACATGGAGGCTGCAGTTTATTTCTGTCATCAGCTCTTTGTGCTCAACAATTTCCCAGGAACCATCTAGTGATGGTCAGTAGCATGTTTGCTATTCTATGCTGATTCTGCACTTCACCTTTGTAAGGAGAGCAAGCATTTTGCAGCCTCGTTACCAGAGTCAAAAATGCTTCAGATGCTTTTTGTCCATAAAAAACATAATGGTGCCTATTCACAAAGATACTTTTACATGTGGGTAAATCTACATGTGTAAATGTGCTCTTAAATTTTGATGTAAATTTATTGTGTTTGGCTATTCACCATTTCTGAGTGCAATTTTAATACAAAGTGTAGACTTTGATGTCTCCAACCCCTAAAACAGTAGGTGGAGCCTTAATTTACCAGTGTAAGGTTACTTCTAGTAACTTTTCACATTGAGGCAGAACCCTACACCACTGGAGATCTATTAAATATTGCAATGCTGAATGATAATGTAAATAATTTTATAGATTTATTTTAAATGCAGAACAACGAAAAAAAAGCTACAACAGTTTTACCTTATTTTGAAATCGAAGGATTGCCCCGGACACGCTACATCACGATCCTCTTACCACCAAGGACCTATCATAGTCCTTGTGTGCGGAACTTCACCCAACACTCTCTGCGCTACTGTTATATTGAGCAGAACGGAGAGTTTCCTGTCAGAAAACATTGTTACAAGGTGTCTCAGAAGTCCAATACAGGGCGGAACCTGAATGACCTTTTGCATCAGATCACCGGACGGGGTCTATTTTATTACGATATGCATTTTATGGCATCCCGTACACTCTGAAGAGGCTGTCTTAGGGATCCACTAATTACCAGCCATTTATTGTATCGATCCATCATATAAGGAAGAAAACATACCCACCACTACAAGACATCAGGAGTGAGCCTTGAGAAAGTTACATAATAAGTAACGAAACACGTGTCGGCTGTCATCGACTGTCTCAGTGACCATCATGATTTGGAGGGCCATAGGGCCAGGACCCCCAACGTGGCCGTCAACATGTCTTTTCTTTTGTAGTGCCAAAAAAACTTCAGCTAAAATGTTAATTGGTTACGAATATCATATACATTGCTGACTTCCTATGTACTATATGTACCATTGAAATCTTGTGTACATTTTGTTTTTTGAAAACCGTTCTGATATAAATACGAAGAGCTATATTGCACTTGATACCACAAAGTATGCTCAAGTGAGGCAATATTAAAAAGAACAAGACGAAATATTTAGTTTCTGGATGTTCTCTTTTTTGATTTTGGAATATGCACTTATGATGTCCTTTCATGTATGAGCTGTTTTTTTGTAATATGATCTAGACATACCTAGTTGGAATAGAATTTTCATAAAAATAAATAAAAAATCACCATTTGTGATAACGAAAATTAGTAGAGTGCCGAGGTACAACATATCCATAAAATACTTTACATCAGGTATCTCCGTACCTGTTGACTTGACATCCTTGGTAGTGGGATGACTCTTACCTTGATTGGCACCGTAATTCCTATATCTCTTGTATTCAAATATATACAATCCTGTACTGTTAGATAGAACTGGATGTGCGACTTGTTCAGACCACCACTACATATCTATGAGATTGTTATGTTTTACTTTTTATTAGAAAAAATAAACCTGAGGTAAAATGTTAAAATGTATTTATAAAAAAATACCAAATGTTATGTATAGAATTAATGTATTTTTTAGGCAAAATATTGACGTTTATATTTAAATTAACACATCTTTTATTAAACTCTTTTTTCATAAAATAATGTTTACTTCTTATTTATATATATATATATATATATATTTAACATTGTATGAAATGTATATACATTTTTAAAAAGTCAAAATAAATTAGCTCTTTTTAACATTATTTCTTATGGGGTTCTATTTTCAGTCCTGGCGCCCATTATTTTCTTTGGGGCTTGTGTTGCAGTCACAGTGGTTGGCAGTTAGTGTTGCTGGATCTACTCCTGGTCTGAGCTGAAGCACATTTACTATTGTTTTAGGTCCTTTTTTCAATATAGCAACTTCAGAAGTGCAGTTAGCTAATAGCAATAAGTTTACCATGTTTTGGGTGCAGTGGCGTCACTAGGGGGGTGCGGGGGGTGCGGACCGCACCGGGTGACATCCATCACCTGGGGTGACACCAATCACGCACCAGGTGATTGGTGTCACCCCAGGTGATCATGAGCTGGGTAGTGTGGCAACACGGCTGCGGCTCACTGACGCTGCGAGCCCGGATGAAGCTAAGGGGTTGGGTGGGTGGCTCTACGGCAGTCTAGTTGACCCAGGCAAGCAGGCCCAGGGTGGCGCAGCAGCAAATAGTGTGCACGTTCCGTGGACTGAGACCGAGGGTTGCTTCCTGCAGTAAACACCCCCCCCCCCCTCCGGTCTCCTATGGGAAGGTAGTAGTATCCCTGCTCTAGCCAATCACAACGCTGCCATTGCAGCGTTAAGATTGGCGCAGAGGAGGGAGGGAAGTTGGAAAAACGCGGCAGCCCAGGACCGGTCAGGAGCGCTGAGGCGGCGCGGTGCGGCACCTGGCGAAAAGGTACGTTTTTTTTTTAATTAACCCCTCCACTGCCACGACCCCTACTGCCATGCCACTCAGTGTCGACAATAATACAGCTCTGCACAGGACGCGAGCTAAATAGAAGCCGGGGAGCTGCCAAGCAGAGCCAGGGAAAGAGAAAAGGAGAAACATTTTGCTGTGAGATAGAAAGAGAAACCGTTTGCCGTGAAGCACGATGTACGCTAACGGCAAAGTGGCGCTGGTGACAGGGGCTGCCCAGGTGATAGGGCGAGCCCTGGTCGAGGTGCTGCTGGAGAAGGGAGCTGCGTTGAGTGCGCGCTGGCCACTGTCTCCCTTCCCTGCCTGCCCACGGCTGTTTCTGCCGGTTGCGAGTAGGAGGACCTCGGAGGGCGAAACTATATTGCATGTGCGACACAGTGGGGGGAAGGCAAACTGCACCCTCAACACAGCTCCACATGGGTGCCTATGTGCGGGCACGCAGTGACCTTTTTCTCTTTTAGTTTGTAAAGCGAAAATTGGCGTGCGGCTCCTTTCTGATATAGTCCTACATTCCTGTAACATGCACAAAACATATTTCCACGATGTTTCCATGACATTACATCTGTCAATTGCTTGTGGTGCGCCATCCCTTGTAGTTCCTGTATTGTAGGCACTTAGGCTGTTACGGGATACCAGTGACTTTCCTTGGAAGGTCACACTCCTTTCTGAACTTGCCGCTGCATCGTCCTGCTCTGTGATAAGTGTATCGATTGCACGGCAATTAAAAATGTCAAATGTGGTTGTTTGTCTTTGTTTTCAACGCAGTTTCCCTCCTTCCATGTTAGGCAGTGACTTTAACTAATTTCGCTACTCCTCCCTTTCCCTCACACATGTACCTCTACACACCCCTCTGCCTGTCTTTCCCTCCACCTCCATTTAATTTGCATGAAGGGGATCTGAAATAAAGAGCTTGTTTGTTATTTAGCAAGCCCATGGGGTAAGTCATTAGGGGGTGACACCTTTACCCGTCCCGCACTGGGTGACACCAACCCTTGTGACGCCACTGTTTGGGTGGGTGTCTGCCAGTCCCTTAACTCCTTTTAAATCTCTCTAAACCTCTTCCATTTAGTCGAATTTATTTTACATTTCAAGCAAATACCACTGGGCCTTCCCACATTTACTGATAAGTAGTTAAGATACATTTTGAGGATCCCTCTATAGAAAACATAGGACAGTTGGAGGTGGAGGTTTCCACTCATATGTTAGTGAATTTGTTTGTAGTAAGCAGTACTACCTTTTGAACCACAAAATGCAGCTTGTGAATTGGGCTCAAGATGTAGAAATAGAATTGACAACTGCTCAATTTTCTTCATATGTTTGCGTGACTATATTTACATCTTAGGTGAATACCAAAGTACGTTATTGCCACATTTTAGATCCTGCTGTTAACATTGTTTTTATTTGGTGTAATGAACTCCTCTGCTTATAAACTCTAAAAGTGTTGCATCCTGTGAGCCTCTTTGATGAGGGCCGCAGTTAGCTAGTCTGAGCTTTAATACACCAACATTTTGACTACTTCAAGCGCTGGTTTACAAAGCCCCTTTCAGGAAAAGGACCTGCTGTTAAGAAGGACACGTTTCAGGGAAGGCGATCCGTAAGACCAGCGACTAATTGGCAGCAAGTGATCCCATATGAGTTGCAAGCCCGATCCAATTAACCCATCAATAGAAGGTTTATATATATATATATATATATATATATATATATATATATATATATATATCAAGCTCAGTGGGGCTCCAGAAATTGAGCCTCACCTGAACAAAGGACAGCTGTTCCCCATTAACAGCCTTTATTCACTGGTACAAACAGCTTCACTTTCCAACAATTAAAAGCATTCGACTGAAACCCTGACGCGTTTCGAGATGTCCTCTTTATCAAAGGGTAAAAAACAGTCTCAAAGTGCAAACACGTCTCAACCTTCCTTTCTTTAGCGTTATGGCAGGTCTTGATTGGACACCTCTGAATGAGTGCTGCGTGGCTTTCTGCTAGGTGAAGTCCGTAATTTTGCCCACAGATGGAAGCGCTCTGTAAATTACATGCTGAATTAAGGCTCTCCAACGAGCCCTGGAAAGCGTTGTTGTCCTAATCCACATCCTTTGCTCCACTCAGCGAGCCCCTGATTCAGGAGCTCCGTGGCCCCCTCCTTCGGAGTTGTGCAGTCTCAGCGGCAGGACAGCTGCTTCAAACATCAAGCTCAGTGGGGGTCCAGAAATTGAGCCTCACTCGAACAAAGGCCAGCCGTTCCCCATTAACAGCCTTTATTCACTGGTACAAACAGCTTCACTTTCCAACAATTAAAAGCATTCGACTGAAACCCTGACGCGTTTCGAGATGTCCTCTTTATCAAAGGGTAAAAAACAGTCTCAAAGCGCAAACACGTCTCCACCTTCCTTTCTTTAGCGTTATCGCAGGCCCTGATTGGACGCCTCTGAATGAGTGCTGCGTGGCATATAGATATATATATGATCAAGGTCGCAGTCCAGCGGCCGAAACCCATCAATTGGACCTTGATGTTACCATAAAGAACATTCATATACCTTTGCTACTGGAGTCTGTGTCCTTGTGTTGCACTGCTCTGGCTTAAATACTTTGGGATTTTGTTCAGATATATCCGAACAAAATCCCAAAGTATTTAAGTAGAGACAGCACCGTTCGTATTTACCGAATAAATATGAATCTGGCACCAGCTACATACCAAGTCCGTATCCCTTCGTGTGCATGATTGCACTTGGGTGCCTTTTGTTTGATATATATATATATATATATATATATATATATATATATCAAACAAAAGGCTCATATATATATATATATATATATGTGATCAAGGCCGGGGCAACCCGGCTGAAACGCGTCATGTTGTGAGAAGGCTTCAATATATTGCACTGAATTCAAAAACCTTTTGTGGTGGATATATATATATATATATTCACTGAAAAAACCATAGGTTATAGACCATATATAGTTAGGGATTAGCATTTGCAAAACCTTATTTTACTCACACAAAACCATTGAAATTCCATATATAGTTAGTAGTACTAACTATATATCGCGCACCCGCAATCCACTGCTGATCATGTCACATATTACATCATTCATGACATGGTCAGTGACATCACTGATGACATCACTGATGACATCTCAAATGACATCACTGATGACATCACTGATGACTACATCCAGTGACTGTATAATTCTGTAAAGTTAAAATATGTCTTACAAATTGAATAATGAGTGGATTTATAAGTGTCTGGATGAAGGATTTAGTAGGTGCATGGCTGACTGTATGAGTGAGTGATTAAATGTGTCTCACAGAGTGCATGGGTTAGTGACTAAACTGTCTTAATTTGTGCATCATTATGTCTGTTGTTCAGTAAACTGCTGCATGTGTTGATCATTAGCTATTTGATTAACTATATGGGTTATTGATTGGTTGCCCAAGTATTTGTATGGGAGACTGAGTGTGTGTGTTGGTGGTTGAGAGGTGTATGACTCTGTGCATACATGTGTGAACAGTTGATTCACTAGATGTATGGCTTCAAAAGTGCATATAGAAACAACTGTATGGGCGGTTGACTGTGTGCATAAGTGTATTGGTGAGTAAATGGATATCTCAGTGCTACATGTCAAAGTAAGTACATATGTAAAACACAGTACATGTGACAGTTGACATATATAAATAACTGTGCATAAGAGCCAGTGAATGTGTGAGTGGCTGTATGGATCATTGTGAACTTGTATCAGGGATTGTATAAGAGAGTAAATATGTGTTAGTATATGTTTGAATAAGTAAGGTGTGTATAACTGTATAGTTGAGGAAATGGAGGTGTGATTGATTCTTTGCATGACTGACTAGGTGTGTGAGTAACTCCATGGATGAGTGACAGTCTATGAGTGTATGTTTACACTGAGTGTATCTAAGGTTATATTAGAGTCTGAAGAGGTTCATTATATTAGCACATGAATAATGTCATCAGTGATGCCATCAGTGATGTCATTTGAGATGTCATCAGTGATGTCATTTGAGATGTCATCAGTGATGTCATCAGTGATGTCACTGACCATGTCATGAATGATGTAATATGTGACATGATCAGCAGTGGATTGCGGGTGCGCGATATATAGTTAGTACTACTAACTATATATGGAATTTCAATGGTTTTGTGTGAGTAAAATAAGGTTTTGCAAATGCTAATCCCTAACTATATATGGTCTATAACCTATGGTTTTTTCAGTGAATTTTCAAGGTTTTGTAAATGCTAATTCCTAACTATATATGGTCTCTAACCTATGGTTTTTTCAGTGAATTTCAATGGTTTTTTAATAGCAAATATCATAAGCTGTCGAATGTCAAGTACGTGGTAAGTAAAAACATTTTCGTGTTTATGCACACTGATCTGCTTTGAATGCTGCCCCCCCCCTCATTTCTATTAGGAGTACTCTCTCTTTGCAGATAGTGAAGGGTAGTTAACGCAGGCCTTTGCCCCCGTTGTAATCCGTCGTGCCTGCTTCTCTCTCCATTTGATTGATTGTTATCCAAGCATTTACTGTTTTAGAATTGGTTCTCTTTGGTTCATTCTCTATTTACAAACAAGCACAGAGTCGCAATACTCTGTTTAGTCTTTGCAGATAGTGAAAAATCGTGTAAAAAAACAAAAGGAATCGAGCAAAATCAGTAGGCCACTAATGGGATCTCTTTTTGACCTCGCTAAAATAGAAACATTAGGAACAACCCCTCATGAGAAATACGAAACTAGTGAGATGAACTGAGCTCCACACCATGATGGCTGCAAGACAGCTCGGCTCCGCCACCCACCCCGCCAAAATAACGATAAACTCTATGCAAATATTACAAATATATACAACACACCAGCAAAGTAACAGGGTAAAACATTTTATTAAATAACTATTTACATAACTATTTTATACTTTTTGTTGCCCGATCCGGCTAGCTCAATCGATCGAGCATGAAACTCATGCACTCTGATAGTTCAAAGTTTTGAGGAGTGCTTGTTAGACTGTCTGAAGCTTATTTGCACCTGCTACAGCTTCACTATTCTCAATGTAAGTGGGGGCTGTTTGAGGACGTGACTGCATTTGAAAACAATGTGATGCGGTGCCTCCCTGAACCGCTTGATGGAGGCCCCCGAGGGACGGTGTGATGGCGCGGACTCGGAGGGGGCGCTTGGCTCCGGCCCCCTCCCCAAGTCGTGTTGCCCTGGTGTGGCCTGAGATCGCCCCCGACATAGGTGGCCGGCTCCCGGGGTCAAGCGGAACTTTTTACCTTTTGGTGACTCTTCCATTCTTGACCTTGTCCCACAATCCGTTTCACCTAAAGACACGTTGTAGTGGGGCGCCCCTTTACCGTTTCAGTTGCCATTCCGCCCGCTTTTGCTACACTGTGCCTCTTCCGCTATTCAGCTGTTTACCGCCCGCTCTTGCGACTACAGCGTCTCGCTCACCATGTAGTTGAGTTGCTCCCGCTCTTGCGGTGCAGCGATAGGCGGCTGCCACAGGACTCTCAAAATGGCGGCCGGCTCTTCAGATTTGGGCGTGGTCCACTAAAATGGCCCTGCGACACCTTGGAACTCGGACGCTTGTCTGCTAGGGCTTGGGCTCCATTCTCGAAAGCGTCCCCTCAGCCTTGAAGATTCTACAAAAGTCTTGGGGGGCCCCCGACTCCCGCAGGCTTCTGGTGGGGAGCGGCTGCCATGATTGCTCGTGGAATGGCCACGACGGAGCTACGAGATGGTGGTGCTCTCATGCTGACGCCAGCTTCAGTCTGAAACATCCAGAAACACTGTAGACTACCAATTCGATCAGTTCCGGTAGCGCCCCAACGTGACCCGGTAGAGAAGAACTTGCCCTCCCCTCTTTGACTGATGGTTCTTGTTGCCTGTCCCTTCTGCTGTCATTTAACAGAACTATTTAGCCTGCTGAAAGGGGTTGTGTTCCGACCGCTGGTTGGTGGAAACATTTTGACTATATTCTGGACCTGCGTTGTCGCGTAATGCGTCACATGACGCGCCGCGTTAGCGCATCCGGAAGTGCTCCGGTGCGCGAAGCGCAGCTTCCCGGAAGCGATCCGGGGCACGGCGCGCAGCGCGTAACGTAAGCATAACAGGTCATGTGACTTGTTAATAAAACTTTTCATTGGTTCATTTTACTTTTCTTATTCTAATGATGAAAGGCTTGGTCATATGACCTAAAAATTACACTTTTTATTACTTTCGAACATTATTTTTTCTTAAACATATATGTTATAATGTTCCAGGCTAATGTACTTTCCCGGAAAATTTACAACTGTCCTGCAAGTAAAATATATTTCTTTTTCGATAAAAAGGGCGTTTCTTCGTCCCATGACGGAGCCGTTGAGCAAAAGAGGCTCGGCCTGCTGTCTTAGTCGCCGATACGCCTGAATATCAGATTCTTATCGATCACTTTATGTTGCAGGAGTAGAAAACACAACAGCCCTTGACCATTTATCTTTACTGCGTTCCTGCGTATTATACCTTTTACCCTTCATGTAATTGGACTGCTTTATTTCACTTGCCTTTTACTGATTCGAAAACAGTGACTATTATTAAAAACTTTACCAATGTAAATACTACTACCATGTTTTCTTTTAAAAACTTTTATTGTGAAAATGTCAGTATACAAATACGGGCCTATAACCACGTGGGCCGGCCACGGAGCAAACTGTAATCGTGTATGATAAGGAGACATTTACACTGTAGAGGAACGTAACGGGCGGGCCATTAGGTTGCAAGAACTAAGGTGTCTAACAGTTGCGGAATCGGTGGACGTACATTTTATAATTAAAATACGACAGGGCCAGTTACAATAAAATTATCTAGATATACATTTGCGGGCAAGTACCATGGGTGACGTTAATTCGAACTTTCAATAGTACAGTAATCAATAACACATCAGAACTTAATATCAATAGGGATGTCGAAATATTCAATCAATTCTCGTCCCCGCCCGCCATGTGCTTCAAAACTGCATACGTATCTCGTGATATCAAGGTTGTGCAACCAGTACACAACAAGGAGTTACGAGTCCCATTTATTCCGGCGCCATTTTGGGCGAGGACGGGCAGGTCCAGGATATAGTCAAAATGTCTCCACCAACCATCGACTATGATGATGTTCATATGCTGTATTTATTAGAGTAACACTCATCTGTCCACATGAAATTAATTTGCCACAATCTAAATATGTCATTTTAATCTTTCCAAAGTTCTTCTGAATATTTGGGACCGTTTCCCTTGCCTCTGATGCTGTCAGTGCCACTTCTTTGGTGAATGTACTGGCAGGTCGGGGGTTGTCCTCCAAATCTCTCTTTTGTGCAGCACTATAATTAATCGGTGCCACCTCTCCATATGACGATGCATGGTATAATTACCATAACTATATTTTTTTTCGGTTCCTCTGGAGAGTACATCGTGGCAGATGAGGCAGGTAACGTACCGGGCATTTACCTTTTTTGCATGTAGAGGAAAGGAAAAAAAATTCGAGCGCCCGAGTTCTAAGGTGTCCCAGGGCCATTTTAGTGGATCAGGCCCAAATCCAAAGAACAGGCCGCCATTTTGAGAGTCCTGTTGCAGCCGCCTGTCGCTGTAGCAGCAAGAGAGGGCGAAACTCAGCTAGACGGCGCTCCACTGCAGATGAAGTGCCTCAACCTGGAGAGGCGGGAGAGGCTCGTTTGCGCCGCCTCCCCCCCCCCCCTTCGGGCACCCCACGCCGTCTTTCGGCGCAGCATTGTAGGATGGCCACACCAGTGCGGCAACTTGCTAGACACCACCTCGGTGCCATCCGGATCTCGGCGCCCCACTGCAGATGAAGTGCCTCCACATGGAGAAGCGGGAGAGGCTCGTTTGCGCCGCCTCCCCCCCCCCCCCCCTTCGGGCACCCCACGCCGACTTTCGGCGCAGCATTGTAGGATGGCCACACCAGTGCGGCAACTTGCTGGACACCACCTCGGTGCCAACTGAATCTCAGCGCCTTGTGGTGTCTTCCATTCCGAAAATATTGTTGGCAGCATTTTGAAAGGAAAGATAAACAGCCATTTGTGGCCCTCACTACACCGTTCTCCTAGTGAGTCTCACATTGTTACATTTAGGAAGAATGTTGAAGAGTAGTATGTTGAAAATCTGAAGCCATTGTTCTACAAACTCTCAACCAGCCTTGGATGGAAAAATCCTGAAGAATGTACAAACTGAAAACCAATTTTTGTCTGTATAGCATCAGCAGCAACGCTTGAGTCAGCTTTGTGTGAAGCCGCCATTTTGATTCAATCAATAGCGTCCCCCTGCACACATTCAGGGACCTGGTCGTGTCTTCAGGTCAAACGGATTGTGGGACAAGATGCACAAAGGAAAAGGAAAAAAGTTCCGCCGGACCCCGGGAGGCGGCCGCCTATGTCATGGGCGATCTTAGGCCACACCAGGGCAATAGTGAAGCTGCAGCAGGTGCAAATAAGCTTCAGACAGTGTTACAAGCGCTGCTCAGAACTCTCAACTATGACACCACCTCGGTGCCATCCGGATCTTGGCGCCTTGTGCTGGTTCCGGCCTATTCACACATCGGTCCGCTACTGACGCCACCTCACAGGCCAACGGGGCACCCCACGCCGACTTTCGGCGCAGCATTGTAGGATGGCCACACCAGTGCGGCAACTTGCTGGACACCACCTCGGTGCCATCCAGATCTCGGCGCGTTGTGCTGCCTTTGGCCTATTCGCCGCAAGTGCGCACGCAACTCAGCTGCATAGCGAGTGAAACACCAAGGGGCGCCCCACTGCAGCCGAGGAACCTCCATCTTGGGGGCGACGCACAGCATCACATTGCTTTCCAATGCAGTCAGATCCTCAAACAGCCCCCACTGACTGACGCGAACTCACAGGCCAACGGGGCGCCCCATGCCGACTTTCGGCGCAGCATTGTAGGATGGCCACACCAGTGCGGCAACTTGCTGGACACCACCTCGGTGCCATCCGGATCTTGGCGCGTTGTGCTGCCTTCGGCCTATTCGCACATCGGTCCGCTACTGACGCCGCCTCACGTGCCAACGGATTTTCTACGCTTTTTATAGCCCTATGCCGCATAACAGGTCATGTGACTTGTTTATAAAACTTTTCATTGGTTCATTTTACTTTTGGTTTCCTAATGATGGAAGGCTTGATCATATGACCTAAAAATAACACTTTTCATTGGATTAAAACATTTTTTTTCCCCAAACGATGAAAGCCCCACCTTGTTTCTGGATGTTTCAGACTGAAGCTGGCGTCAGCATGAAGGCACCACCATCTCGTGGCTCCGTCGTGGTCATTCCGCGAGCAATCATGGCAGCCGCTCCCCACCGGAAGCCTGCAGGAGTCGGGGGCCCCCAAGACTTTTGTAGAATCTTCAAGGCTGAGGGGACGCTTTCGAGAATGGGGTCCAAGACCTAGCAGACAAGCGTCCGAGTTCCAAGGTGTCCCTAGGCCATATCAGTGGACCAGGCCCAAAAAGGAAAGAGCCTGCCGCCATTTTGAGAGTCCTGTGGCAGCCGCCTATCGCTGCACCTCAAGAGTGGGCGCAACTCAGCTGAATTGCGGATTTTGGCACAGTGTACCAAAAGCGGGCGGAATGGCAACTGAAACGGTAAAGGGGCGCCACACTACAGCAGACGAGCCTCCACCTGGGGAGGCCCGTTCACGCCGCCTCACCCACCCCCGCCCGGGGCGCCCCACGCCGTTATTCGGAGCAGCATTGTAGGATACCAAAACCAGTGCGGCAACTTACTGGACATCACCTGGGTGCCATCCACATCTCAGCGCGTTCTGCTGCCTTGGGACTATTCGCACAACAGACCGCTACTGACGAGGCCTCCCCCCGCACCCCCTGGGACGCCCCACGCCGTTTTTCGGAGCTGCATTGTAGGATACCAAAAACCAGTGCGGCACCCAGGTAACATCACCTGGGTGCCGTCCAGAACTCAGCACGTTGTGCTGCCTTGGGACTATTCGCACAAAACACAGCTACTGACCATTGTTGCTTCTTTTTTCAAAAAAATGTTTAAATGTATTTACTGTTTTTGTTGCGTTGTATATATTTATAAGTTATTAAAGTTTTATAATCCTACTACTTTGTTGGAGTGCTATATATTTTTAATGTGACACATAATTGTAAAAACTTTGATGTACAAAGAGGCATCCCTGGAATCTTCCGCTTCAGGCTCGGTCCCCTCCCCAATCACAATACAGGATGGTTTTCAGATAGTAGGAACGCGTGTGGTGTGACGGATCTCATCGGGTGGGGGCCTTGATCTACTGTAACTCCTTTGAAGAGGGGTGATTCTTTACAGCTGGGGCCATAAACTACATCTGCAGGGCTAGGTGATAGCCTGGGACCGGCCTGGACAATCGGACACAGAGGAAGAGGAGTGTCAGAGGGTGCGGTAGTGAATAGGGCGAAAGGGAGGTGTCGGGCGGGCACAGGGTGTGATTCTCAAGGAAGAGCAGCGCAGATGGGGGGAGGTTTATTGCCCATGCATAAGACAGAGAGCGGGGGTGACCAGTGCCTGGGGGAGATGCTTGCGAGGGTGGGGAGCCATGCTAAGGATCGACAGCGTGCAGAGAGTGGGTCTGGTCAAGGCATCTAAAATGGCTGCCGTGCACGACAAAAGTGTGGCATTTGTAAAAAGGCAAGATGGCGCAGACAATGTTTATCAACACTTCCTGATTTCCTTCGAATCGAACGTTAACAGACGTTATCTCTCCCACACTACTGGTCCCCCTGGGCTTAAACGCCGAGATGGTAGGGACTGCATCCCGTGGAGATAGGCCGAGACGTCACTCAGCAGAAAAAAAAAAAAAGACTATAAACATACAATAAGTTAAAAGTCAATCATTCTTGTTTCCTTGTAGTACGCTCCCCAGTCCGCTTTCCGTTACGCGTACCGGGCGCACCCCACGAAAAAAAACGTTTGTTTTTTTTTTGCCCCGCGGGGCCCTTTTAAAGCCTCCACATCAAACCTAGGGGGTCAGGGAGGATCTACTATGCCCCCTTATGGTCATTTCCCCCTTTGTTTTGGCTTCCTCTTGTCTCTCGATCCTACCGAGAGACAAGATGGCGGCCGCTCCGGACTGTTTAGAATGTTGACAGACACCGGAGAGCCAATCAGCTTCCCTTCGCGAAGTTCCATTACGCATCAAGTACGCGAACCGGAGCGCTACCCGGAGCGCTGTTACAGATATATATCTTTTTTTGAACATTAATTTCTCAAAATCCACTGGAGCACATATATTGAGACCTAGCAAAGGCACATCGGGCTAACAGTCCCTACAATTTTGCCAAGTTTCGTGCAAATCCATTCAGCCGTTCGGGCTAAAAGTGAGGCCAACCGCCCTATGGAAATTAACATTGGAAAAACGCGTTTTGGGACCCCCCTTTTTTCTCGGCCCCCCCTTGACAAACCCCCCCCAAATTTTCAGGGGCTTCTCAGAAACAAAATGTTCCATTTTCCTGAAAATTTCAGCCAATTCCGTCCACAAACGCCAAAGTTATTAGACATAGAATTTTCAAAAATCCCATAGAGAAAAAATCCTAACTATATATACCTACTGGCGACCGCCAGTAGGTAATATATATATATATATATATATATATATATATATATATATATATATATATATATATATATATATATATATATATATATATATATATTTTTTTTATAATCCATATGTTTTTAATCAGCACTAAGCACTTTCACAACACTCGCCATTTTTTAGCCTGTGATATTAATGCTATTTGCACATTACAAGATGGCCACTGCAATTCTGTAGAATGTATGTCCTTCTTTTATGTTTATCAAATGTTAAGGGGCAAATGGCTTTAAAAATGGCGATATTAACCATGCACTGTGTTACACTGACGAAGCCTGCTAAGGCGAAACGCGTCTGTAAGGGGTGAGGGGGGTTTTTGGTGTTATTAAATTGAGAAACCGGATACCAGTGTGCCTGCCTTCTTTTTTCTGGAACCCACAAGATTGGACACAGAAACGTGCGTTTATAAAGATGGAGTTTAGTATGCCTGAACTCAGGATACAAAAATGCATCTTTTAGTAAAGATGATTTTTATATTGTGTGCTTTAGAAAAGTAGGTATTTTGCTTGCTTGGCCATCCAGGGTGCCTCTGCAAGGCTTGTGTATTGACTGTCTGGCTTTTGAGTGACAGGGGCTAGGGATGTGCATTCTGTCAGACAGTCACCGGCCGGGAGGTTGATGTGTGTCCTGCCTTTCCTGAATGAGCCGGGCTGGGCTGAATATACATGGGCTGCATTCAGAGTAAGGGGAGGAGTTCTCACTAGCACCTGAATAGGCCAGGTCTGCATTTACAGTGGTGGGAGGCGATTTCCCGTGCACCTGAATAGGCCCTGTCTGCCTTACACAATGCTGCCTCCCCTTCCTGCCGGGTAGCTGCACCAGAGAGGACAGAACTGGTTTTTACTGGGCAAAGAGCTTCCCTGCCACCAGGGAACAAAGGAATTTGTGCTATAAAAACTGGGGTCCAGACCTCTGAACTTTAGATTACTGCTGAACTAAGGAACCTGCCAGAAAGAAGAACCATGAAAGCTGGAGGAGGAGTACTGCCCCTGTCCTGTGTGCTGTTGGGGTTGGCCTGCAGTGGTTGCTTCTGTCTTGGACAGGGAAAGGACTGAACTGTGCTTTCATCATCCTGCTGTTAGGGTTTTCTCCAAGGGCTTGAAGTAGACCTTCCCTCCTGTTGGAAGTCTCAGGGATAGAAAAGACTTCAAAGATTACTTCTGGGAATCAAGAGGAATCTGACAAAGAGTTGGAGTTCGAGAAACTGAGTAGGAATACTGCCCCTGTGCTGTTTACTGTCTAGGGATGGCTTCCAGTGGCTACTTTCTGGAAAGGAAAGGAGAAGGTCGTTGCTGTGTGCTGTGTCCCTTGCTTGAGGAAGATCTCCAATGGCTTGAAATAGAGCTTGCCTCCTGTTCTGAAGTCTCAGGGACACAAAGACTTCACCCCTAGTACCCCCTGAACTCTTTTGCTGGGAGTTCTGACCTGCTGAGAGGTGCTTGCCAGTGTTCTGGAGCTCTGGAGGTTGTTTTGCGACTGGAAACTGCAAGAACAGTGAAAATCAATGCATCACCTGTTTCCAACACATCACAGCAGTGTTAGAAGAATTTTCCGACGCATCACTGCCGCCGAAGAATCAACACAGGCCCTGCTCGCAGCTGAAGTGTCTGCCGTGCGACGAATTCTGTGCACCGATCTCCGACGTCCGAGATCACTGCACCGATTCTGACTCAGGCCCTGTTGGAGAGGAACCTATACATCGAGGGGACGCGGCTGAACTCATTGCAGATCATCTCTGGTCTTCACGAATCGCATCGTAGCGTATCATAACGCATTGCATCGAGGTGCCAAATCTATCGCATTGTTGGGGGACAAAGTATGAAACTGACGCATCACCTCCCCATCCTGTAAGAAACCGACAGATCACCTTCTCTCTGGTAAGGAACTGGTCCATCACCTGCCTTGCGTAGCAGTTAGGAACTGACGCATCATCTCCCCAGGAACAATGAATCGACGCATCATCTTCCCTGCGACTCTTTTTGCATGCCTTTTGTGACGCATCCCAGGTACTTTGTGTAAAAGTGATGCATCCCACATTTTCTTGGAACAGACCTGTTTCTACCTTTTAAGAATCATATTTTTAGTACCGTATTGTGGATTTTGTCATTTTGGTCTTGTTTTGGTTTTGATAAAGATTACTTATTTTTCTAAACTGGTGTGGTGTCCATTTGAAGTGTTTTCACTGTATTACTGTACGTGTTCACAAATGCTTTACACACTGCCTCTGAGATAAGTCTGTCTGCTCGTGCCAAGCTACAAAGGTGGTGATCAGGTGTGATTTTAGAAATGTATCCCCCTTACCCTGACTTGGAAGAAGGGTCCTTACTTGGACAAAGGTGCAAACCCTTGCCAACTAGAACCCCATTTCAAACAGGAACAGTATCTGGAAAGAGAAAGCAGTTGTGTCAAAGTATTAAAGCGATTATGTCTGAGATGTCAAATAGCCCTATGCTGTGTTTGAGGCCTTAAGCCGCTCCTGGCTTTTCAATCAACATCACTTTGACTCGTGCCAATTTTTAGTCAATAATTTCAATGTTAAAGGTGAAAGTACAAGTCCCAGAAGGCTAACTGGCATCACCATAGGACCAGGACTGGTTGAAGAAGTCACTCATTAAATGCAGTGACTTGGCAGCTACGCCAATCAAATCAAAGATTAAGAGTGGAGGTAAGGTGATTTGTGGCTGACATGCGGGCGGAGCCTGTGTCAACAGCAGTGTGGTTCTCAGAGTTGGACCGGAAGGAAATGGGTGGGACTCGAGGCATGAGGACAGCTGGAGGTGTAGAGGGAATTGGAATGCACATGAGGAGGATAAAGATGCAGGAAAGCTTTCTTGAGAAATCTATTATTGGTAGAAAATATGACATGGATCTATGTATTTTTCTTACACAATGTTTAAAATAGAAGCACAGGAAGAGCATGCTAAACCGCATTTCTTGCATACGAAGCTCTTCACAATTGTCTGCTGTTATTCCGCCCACTCGCATTACATAACACGGGTGGGCACAGCGCAGACAGTTGGCGAGAAATTTCAGAGGAGGGAAATTGCAAAGCAGAGTCCCAGATTGGAAGCGCGCCTTTTCTAAGTCTCCGTGCTCGTAGCCTGTGCCCAGGCTTGCAGACAGTAATAGAGCCTAGATGTCCACTTAGATCCCATTGCTAAGTTCCGCACAGTAGATCACGAAATTGAATTCCATCCTGTCCACAGCAAGAGCCAGCTGTGGAATTTGGGTCAGGGAGCTTTAGAGATAGGGTTCCTTGTTGGGCGTCAGAGCTTTTCTTCTGAACAAAATGAAATGCCTGCCAGCGACGCTTCATCTGCGGTTCTCGGACTCCCTCTGTCATCTGTGTGTTCCCCCACTTGGTTTGGTGCACGGACTAATTAACACTCTGGTTGTAGTTTCTCCTTCATCTAAGGAGACTTCAGCTTGAAGGGTTGACGGTAGATCCTCTGGCCCTAGAAATATATCATTTTCGATTGAAGGTGGAGTGGCGAAGGGGGCGGTGACTGGGTGTCATAGCTGTGTAGAACCAGATTAACTCACTTTTTCACTTCTCTTTTATCATCTCCTACTCTCCTCACCTGCATGAACAGTGGAAACCAATGTGATATTTTACTGTACTGTAGCACCACCAACACCACACCACCTATGTTCATCAGACGTACTACCTTTCCAATTCTAAAGTGAAATCTATTTTAGATATCTAAGCAAGACATGCATAACGTTTATTGTCGTTCTGTATTCCTTGACGTATCTGTGTGGAATGTATGACGTTACAACCCATACATTTACAACGCATGCCTTTACAATGCAACATCCTTTACAACGCATACATTTACCTCGCCTACCACTACAACACATTTTTTAAAACTACATTTACAATGCATTCCATTACATCACATTATACCTTTACAACAAATACCATTACATTGCATTTTACAGTAAGTGTTGAATACTATTCTAACTCCAGGGGTTGCAACAGTAGGGTAAGTGTTAGATAGTATAGGTGTACTATCCCTTGTAATGGTATGCGTTGTAATGACATGCGATGTAATGCCTGCATTGTAGTGACATGCGTTGTAGTGTCATGCGTTGTAGTGACATGCAATGTAATGGATGCGGTGTAGTGACATGCGTTGTAAAGGATGTTGCAATGTAATGACTGCGTTGTAAATGTAGTGCGATGTAATGACTGCATTGTAAAGGTTGTTTCCCATCTGTGTGGATTCTGTCATTTATGTTGCAACAATTTATGTGGTCCAGACAGAATGTATGCACAGTGGATGTTCAACTATGGATTGTAAGATGACAAGGTGATTACCATTTGAAATGCTATACTTTTCTGAGGACTGTGTTTTCCAATTATGTGTTTCATCATCCCATTGTCTTGACATCTGAGAAGGACAAATTATGGGTAAAAAGCAGACCCAGCAGCCTTTTTTGGTGAATCTGGTGTTCGTGTTTAAAGATGTTTGGTTTATGCCTGTATGAAGTTCACTGCATCCTTTCAAGCATCCTGCTCCGGCCCTGACATTCCTGTGGTTTACTCTAGTGGCCTAATACAATGGCATGGCTCTGCTGGTGCCCCAGGAGTATAGTAATGATATGCAGATACTATGACCATAATATTATATCTACAGTATTCCTACTCTGCTCAGCGGTGTAAGGTGTGGGTCTGCGGCTGTGGTGGCTTCTTAAGTTCTGGGCCCTAGGCCCATATACTGTATGAAGGACGACACATGACTACGGTACTTGAAACTTGCCACAGGCACGTGCACTCGGGTTCTTTCATTTGCGGGGTAACCTGACTGGTGACACCCGTGTTGGATGGGTGAGGGTGTGTGTGTGTGGGCCAGCCCTCGAGGGAGTGGCTGGCAAAAACACTAGACTGTGTCCAGCAGGACACAACAGTGGCTGTTGGTTTAGCCAAGGTTTGCCTGGTCACTAAACTGTGATTACTGGTGTACCAAGGAATGCCGCTTTTTAGGTGGTTTCAGTGGTGCATGTGTAGTAGTATGCTTGTTGGTGGACTTGAGGATCAGCTCTACTCTTGTGCCATTGTACGGCTGTACTGGTGTGCATACATAATATCTAGTGCTGCTCATGTGGTGTAACATACTGGTGTGTGAAGAATTATTCTCATAGGGTACATCATAATTTCTGATGAACATGATTTGTGACTTCCCAGGTGAACTTGAAATATGATTCTGCTTCTGTATATATGGTAGGGCTCTACATGAAGTTGTGCTCTGCTGGTATACAGTGGTATGATTGAATGATGTACATCACCTATATCGACAATGAATTGTGGCCCTGCTCGCGCCTCTGACATAAGACACTATGTCAGTTATGATGTCACTTTCCTGGAGCCCAGGTGCTGATAGTAAGTTGCAGGTGAAGTCTCTGATGTCCCTGAGACTTCAGCAACAGGAGACAAGCTCAGTCAAGCCCTGTGAGAACCTTAGAAAGCAGGATGCAGAGAGTAAAATCCAGTCTATCACAACAAAGCAAGCAGCAAATGACAGTTCCTCCTGGCAGAATGTACTAAGTCCAGAATGGTTCTGATTATATGGTGTCAGAGGTCCTATATGTATTCCCATTTTGGCCTTTGAATTAGGGAGACTTTAAAAAAAAGGTCTTTGTAGTGAACAAAACCCTGCCCTTCCTGGATACAGAAACACTCTAGGGGGATATACAGCTCTTTGTGCGAGGACAGGTATAGCCTTATTCAGGTGCAAGGGTCAGCTCCTCCCAGCACTCTAGCTCAGGAAGGCTTATCAGCCTGGTGATGGGCTATGAGTATATGCAGGACACACCTCAGCTACCTTTGTGTAAGACTGTCTAGAATGAATTCACAAAGCCCATCTGTCATCCAACCCAGACGTGCATACTTTCTAAAAGTGGCATTTTCAGACCTGCAATTTAAAAAACAACTTCACTATATCATATGTTTTTAAATTGTGAGTCTGGAGACACCACACTCCAATTTTTTATCTGCTCCCAATTGGAAGTTACACTTGCAAAGTGTTATAAGGCAGCTCCAATGCTAACCTATGATAGAGACAGGCATTACTGTAGTGAAAAACGAAATTAACAGTTTTTCACTACGAGGTCATGTAAATCTCACAAATACATGCCCTACCTTTTTAAGTACACTGTACCCTGCCCCTGGGGCTACCTACGACCTACCTTAGGGGTGCCTTACATGTAATAAAAGGTGAACTTGTCAGGTTGATATGGAAGTTTAAACAGCACACACAGGCCCTGATGTGGCAGTCCTGAGTCTGGTTTAAAGGGGTACACATGTGGGTGGCACAACCAGTGCTGCAGGCTCCCCAGTAGCATTTGATTTACGGGCCATGGGCACACTGAGTACACTGTACTAGGGCCTTATTAGTAAATCAAATGTGCCAGTCATTGAGAAACGAAATGCCCTTAGATTTTAGACACTGAGCACATGCACTTTAGCACTGTTCAGCAGTGGTAAAGTGTCCAGAGTCCTAAAACCAGCATAAGCAAAGTTTAAAAAAAAGAGGAGGAAAAAGGCAAAAAGTTCGGGGTAACCTTGCACAAAGGCTATTTCCAAAACATGGAGGAAGTAACAAGAAAAACTAAATATATTTCCTCTTATTAGGCCTGATTCAGGGAGGTGAAGCATTTTGACGCTATCCCAGGTTTACTAACTTTAGTAGATCTGAGAATAACCCAAAATCCATGGATGGATGCAAGTGAACACCCATGCTTCACCAATGGTACCCCTCCCTAATGCAAAGTAACGCAAGGCAGTGCTATGCGCTACCTTGCGTTATTTTTTTGGGAATCCCTCGCAAATTTGATTTACGTGGCTTTGTAAATCACAACTTACATTTTGTGTTGTGGCTGCGCCAAAAAAAGTTTCGCACCCAAGACGCAACATATTTTTTAATCTGACCCACAGTATTCTTAAGAACACTTTATTTGCAGCATCAGAGAAATAACTTATATTTAAGTAATTCATCAATTTGCTTTTTCATAACAACATGTAAAATTTAATTTAATTTAATTGTGGGTTTATATAGCGCTAGAATCAACTCCCGGAGGAGTATCTCCGCGCTTCGACCGCTGGGGAACCCGTCCTGGCTCACCCTGAGAGATGGTCCCTAATGGGTATCTCTAAGGTGCGACCAAGCATCCCCGGCGGTCTGGGGGGCCGTTATGAAGATGAGGCAAGCTAATGCCCAGAGTTGCCGAGTGTGGTCCCTGACTAGAGTAGGCACCGAGGCGAGAATTATCGAGCCCGCTGACCCTGGTCCACGACCCTGCCGCGTCGGGAATCGAACCCTGGTCCCGGGCCGTCCTCTGCTTACGGGTCTGCCGCCTCTAACCAGTGAGCCACACCACTCCATAAAACCCATTGCTTATTAGCCAACTAATTTAGAAAACTCTACTATTAAATGAAGTGTATGTTCCCCTTTTTCAAATTCTTTTTTTGGACGGTTGCCCTGTCCGTCTCTCTTCTTTACATGCACCCTACGCTCATGCAGTCAGTGCAACTTGGGGCTGGTGGTAAAACCTTTTCCTGGTCCGCTTTTAGCTTCCCTTTGAGCGCTGCATGCACCTCTCCACCCTCCTCACCTCCACCGCCGCAGTGGCACTTTATAACCGTCCCAAGAATGATGGGATCTGCGCTAACTACTCCTTCTCAAGTCAACACTCTTTAGTGTTGTAGTCCTGAGGTGACGGATTCATTACATGCGCCTAGAGTGACATGTTTTTGAGGTGTCAGTACTTCCCTCCCACACTATCCTCAATGAGTGGTTTGTTGTGGCAGCGCTTCAGCTGTGGCCTGTTTTAGTTACTGTATAGCGCATTATGCACTCCTGCCAAGTATCACGCATCAGACGTGACTCTAACGCAGTTCAGTGAGGTGATCCGCATCACCACACTGAAATGCATTGTCACGCATTTGCATAGTGTCTGAAGCTCACCCAAGGGCTGCCTAAAACTGTAATATTATGGAGTGTGGCAGCTAAACTGGCACTTCAGGCAGACTGCTCCTGCCGGCTTGGAGCTGTAGCTGAGCTAGGCTGAGTGCTGGTAGACAGCTCACTGGGTGCTACAATGTATCAAAAGTATGTCCGATGGGCGGCCCTCTGCTCTCACACGGTAGTGCGCAAAGGCTACTATAACATGACAGACAGGGGGGCGCCCAAATGAGATAACGCCATACCTGGCGCCGCGGGTGACATCACATCCTGCTGTGCCTGCCGAAGGCGGGGAGTTATTTGGAACTTGAAGGAACAGCAGCAAGGAGATTTGCTTGAACTCACCCTTGAGGCGGAAAGCCGGGGGTTCCTTGCGCTCCCTTGCGCGCTGTTGTAACACGCTAAAGCGCTGAAGCGCTGCATATACTTTTTGGGAGTTATTGACAAATAATAACTATTTTAAAAAGTGTACATATCTTAATCGTGGTGATTTTAATTTGGAGCCCCTACCTGTTGCGAGATTTACATCGCTTGAACATTTCTCCGTGGGTGACACAGCGCCGCTGTTGCTAGGCGCTGGTCACTTCCCCTAGTTACTGGAGACGCCATCTTGAGCCGGGGAAGGCTCGCGCTGGAGCTCGCAGCCCCTCCCGCCCTCCCAGGTACTTAAGGGACGCTTAGTTTATCATTCGGGAGATTTGCTTGAACTCACCCTTGAGGCGGAAAGCCGGGGGTTCCTTGCGCTCCCTTGCGCGCTGTTGTAACACGCTAAAGCGCTGAAGCGCTGCATATACTTTTTGGGAGTTATTGACAAATAATAACTATTTTAAAAAGTGTACATATCTTAATCGTGGTGATTTTAATTTGGAGCCCCTACCTGTTGCGAGATTTACATCGCTTGAACATTTCTCCGTGGGTGACACAGCGCCGCTGTTGCTAGGCGCTGGTCACTTCCCCTAGTTACTGGAGACGCCATCTTGAGCCGGGGAAGGCTCGCGCTGGAGCTCGCAGCCCCTCCCGCCCTCCCAGGTACTTAAGGGACGCTTAGTTTATCATTCGGGAGATTTGCTTGAACTCACCCTTGAGGCGGAAAGCCGGGGGTTCCTTGCGCTCCCTTGCGCGCTGTTGTAACACGCTAAAGCGCTGAAGCGCTGCATATACTTTTTGGGAGTTATTGACAAATAATAACTATTTTAAAAAGTGTACATATCTTAATCGTGGTGATTTTAATTTGGAGCCCCTACCTGTTGCGAGATTTACATCGCTTGAACATTTCTCCGTGGGTGACACAGCGCCGCTGTTGCTAGGCGCTGGTCACTTCCCCTAGTTACTGGAGACGCCATCTTGAGCCGGGGAAGGCTCGCGCTGGAGCTCGCAGCCCCTCCCACCCTCCTCCCACTTACCAGGATGTATTTAAATCAAGGTCCTTCCCGTCCGCGCAGCGGGCGGGCGCAGCGGGCGCGCCGGCAGCGCGCCGAAGGCGCGCCAAAGGCGGGCCCGTCTGCGCCCGTCCGCGCCGGTACCGGGCCCAGGGCCATGACCCCTGGCCATTGTCCTTTACCTCCTCGAAGGACGTACTCCCCCAGCCAACTCAGGAACTGCCGTCCCCCACGAGACCCTCTATGCGTTACATTTGATCAACATCATCTTGAGGGAAATGCCTGCCAATGCTGCTCGAACTGTGCCGCCATAATATCTAATGGCCATGACCTCCCTCGCAGGAAACAAATTAAAACTCCTTGCACCTGCTCTATGGCCCTCATTAATGTTCGCTCATTAGGTAAGCATCGACATGAAATAGCAGAGCTTATAGACGATAAACAACTAGATTTACTGTTTTTAACAGAAACCTGGTTGGACAATGCCTCCGATCCGGATTTAGTTATTGCTGTTCCACATGGGTTCTCAATCCATAGACTGGACAGACAACGAAAAAGAGGGGGAGGGATAGCCATAATTGCCCGGGAGACTTATGTAGTCAGAACTAACGAGATACCGCTTCTTTCCTGTGAGGCTCTCCAATTTTCCATCAGACTTACTCCCTCGGTAAATTTTAAAGGCATCCTTCTTTACCGTCCTCCAGGACAAAGGTCAGCATTTATCTCTGATATCGGTCACATTTTGGAAACAGCTGCCCTGGATGGTTCATTCACAATATTAGGTGATTTTAATTTTCATTTTGATAAAATTGAAGACAATGATACTGCCGCCCTTCAGGCATGTCTAACAACCTTCGGATTTTCCCAGCTAGTGAAAGCCCCTACCCATGAAGGAGGCCACACATTGGATGGCATCTTTACGAATTTAAATGACTTACAGTTCTCAGCCATCTTCCCCATCACTTGGTCAGATCACTTTGTTATAACGGCCAACCTAACCAACTATGCCCCAGGATTAGCTAAGGAAAATGATAACCATCGCCAGACCTTCCTGGATTGGAAAAATCTTGACAGTAATAGTTTACAATCGCTTCTGATTAAAACCAGTCCGCCTCTGTCAAATGATGCTAAAATGGCTATTTCCCAATATAACGAGTGGGTTGCTTCTGCGACCACTCTACTGGTTCAGTCAAAACAATGCTCCCGAAATAGATCATCCCCCTCTGCCCCCTGGTATTCGGAAACTTTAAGGACACAAAAGCAGCTGTGCCGGAGAAATGAGAGGAACTGGCGTAGACACTATTCCGAAGAGGTTAAAACAACATATAAGCAATCGGTCACTATATATAAAAACATGATCTTAGATGCTAAGAAGAAGTTCTTTTCAGAGAAAATTGAACTCTCTAAAAACTCAAGCAAGGCTCTGTTTGAGACCACCAAACAGTTGGCCGGATGCTTACCTAACTTACAACCCCCCCCTTCTCAATCATTTTGTGATGCATTGGCCAATTATTTTTACAATAAAGTTAATGATATTTATGCTGTCTTTGCCAACTGTGAAGAGACAAAACAAAACACTGCTCCTGAGATGGTGAGCTCCTCCATGGTTGGCCCATCTCTTTCCCAGTTTAATGAGGTCTCTATTAATCAGGTTAGGGACATTGTGTCATCCATTAAATCAGGCTCTGCCCTTGATCCCTGCCCTTTTAAAGTACTGCTCCCAGTATCAGAAGTACTGCTACCAGCTATTACAACCATCTGTAACACAATGATTAACACAGGTGTTTACCCCTCTGATCTCAAAAAGACGCTATTAAAGCCACTACTAAAAAAACATAACCTAGATAGGAACGAGCTTAAAAACTATCGACCAATTGCTAATCTGCCTATCTTGGCTAAAGTTGTTGAGAAGGCCCTAAATACTCAACTATCAGCCTTCATAGAAACCCATAATCTACTGGATGATTCCCAGTTTGGTTTCCGCCTAAATCACGGGACAGAGACGGCCCTGATCAAGGCTACTGAGGACATCAGAACCATTCGTGATGCGGGTGGTACAGCAGTCTTGATACTGCTCGACCTATCAGCGGCATTCGACACGGTCGATCACGCCATCTTGATCGACCGTGTCGAAGCACTGGGGATTCGACACAGGGCCAGGACTCTCCTGGCCTCTTTTCTTGCTGAGAGAACCCAGGTAGTCACCATAGGGCCCTTTCAGTCCACCACCCTGTCCTTGCCGTGCGGTGTACCTCAAGGCTCATCCCTGAGTCCGACACTATTTAATATATATGTGTCGGACCTTGCCAAAACTATTCGTGCCCATGGGATGAGCCTTACATCTTACGCCGACGACACTCAGTTGGTTTTGGCTATCAGAAATGACGGCCAAAAAATCGCTGATAACTTCAACCTGGGTATGCAGGCCATAGGGAACTGGATGGCATCTAATTGCCTTAAATTGAACTCGGATAAGTCCGAGGTGGTCATCTTTGGAAGTTTAACCCCAGAATGGTCCTCCCGCTGGTGGCCACAGTCTATGGGTCCTCCCCCTACCCCTGTCAGCAAAGTGAGGAATCTAGGTGTCATGTTTGACGATCGTCTCACGTTTTTCCCTCATGCAAGTCAGATTGCCTCCTCTGCTTTTTATAAGCTACGAATCATTAAAAAAATTCTCCCTTTCCTTCCAGTTTCTGCTGGGAAAACCCTGATCACCTCTTTGGTCCTGTCCACTTTGGACTATTGTAATGCCCTATTTCTGAATTCCCAAGAAAAAGTTCTCAATAAGCTGCAAACCATCCAAAATGCGGCTGCCAGACTGTTGGGTGATGTCCCCAAGTTTCAATCAGTCTCAGGAACCATTAGAGAACTTCACTGGCTCTCCATCAGGAACAGAGCTAAATTCAAAGCCTTGTGTATTGTCTATAGGGCGTTGCATAATCAGGGACCAGCTTTTCTTACGCAACAACTTGTTTCCTATCGGCCCACCAGATCCCTGAGGTCTTCTGACCTCCTCCAGCTGGAAATACCCCGTACCAAATTGGTCTCATGGGGCGACAGAAGATTTCTTGTCGCAGCACCTAAGCTTTGGAATACGTTGCCATTATCTATAAAGAGCAGCCCCTCTCTGTGGTCCTTCCGAAAGCATCTTAAAACGTGGCTATTTGATCAATAATTACTTCCCTCCCTAAGGCAGATTTCAGCAAATACTTAGCGCCAAGACGCCCACGGGCCTTCGCTGCGCTTAATAAGTGTTTAAATAAATAAATAAATAAATAAGGAGCTAGTACAGGTCATGGCTCCGCAATCATGGCTCTCGCAGAACTGCCTTATGTTCCGCTCGTCCCAGGGCGTCAAAAATCGCCCGCATGGCATCTAATCATTGCCGGGTTGCATCACATCACGGAGCTAATGATCGCGATTGCAGCGGTCGCTCAGGACAGACTTCTGTCACTGGATGGACAGCAGACTCGCAGAGGACAGGCTATGGATCCTGGCAGCCAGAGCGACATGTTTTCAGTTCCAGCGATCACGAAGACGGCCACTCGGAGGCAGGGTGGCAACTGGCATATAGGCTTCCCACACACTGCTTGAAATGAACATAATTGGCCGATAATCTTTATCAATGCTTTTCAATATTAATAGCTATTGAGTCGTCTCAAATATATATTTTTGGTAGCTTTCAAGTTTAAGTTTGTAGAGTTCGACTGTCTGTCTCCGCATCCAAGTTGTAACGCTCTCAGTTTTGTATTATTCCGACAGAAATAGTTCTGGAGTTTGAGGCTTTTGAAGTCAGTTTCCACCACTGTCATGTTTTGAATGGAGCTGGGAACACGTCTTTTCGCCTAGATGTAAGCTCGGCAGTGCACAGTGCCCACTGACAGGAATAAGAGCCATGGAAACAAAGAAACCAAAGAAATGGCGAGTTAGGTCCGAGTGCTGCCTGAAAAGGTTACAGGAGCTCTTTGTGGTTTTTATTAGGTTTCGACCTGGCGATCTGCGCAAGCAGTTCGCGCAGGTGAAATCTTTTGTTTACCATATTGGCTATTGGAACGTCCCCCACCTCCCATTGGCTAGCTCCATAAATGGAGGCTAGCCATTGGGAGCCGGATCTGTCCGTCAAGGCCGGACCAGATTCGGGGGCGTTCCCGCGATTTTTTCCCTCTCCGCCTCTGCGATGTCGTCATCGCGGCGGTGGGCGGAGCTTCGTTTTTTTTCCTTCTGTGTTTGTTTTGGTCATTCCATGCGAGGAAGCCCAGGTGAGTGCTTGTTTTTTAGTGGTGGAGCACGTGAATTCAGTGTACATTAGTTAAAAATACATGATGAAGACACAGGCCACGATCTGGCTGTTCATCAAGTGCATGGGCGCTAAAACTAATTTTTGCCCCTTTATTTGAAGTGAGGACTACGCAGTGGTTTGTCTGATGTGAAATTGCTCGGCTGATCCCCTTTGTTGCAGCATGCATAACTTTTCATTCTTTCAGTTCGACTTTACAGTCCGTTTTAATAATGTCCTTAAAACTGCGGGTGTTCAGTACCCAAACGGCCTAAATAGACTCGTATGGGCTAAGCATCTCGTGCCCCTCGTGAGACACTTGTAAAACTGCTCATAAGATTTGCAACAGGGAGTTTTTTCATGGTTTGGCATTTTTCGTAATGCATTACAGTTGAATTTATATAGCGCTTCATATCCTAACCGCACTGCAAAGCGCTGAAGAGCATCATAGAGAGTGCAGAGTGGAGAGTGCATAGGGAGTGGAGAGTGCATAGGGAGTGGAGAGTGCATAGGGAGTGGAGAGTGCATAGGGAGTGGAGAGTGCATAGGGAGTGCAGAGTGCATAGAGAGTGCAGAGTGCAGAGTGCATAGGGAGTGCACAGGGAGTGGAGAGTGCACAGGGAGTGGAGAGTGCACAGGGAGTGGAGAGTGCACAGGGAGTGGAGAGTGCACAGGGAGTGGAGAGTGCACAGGGAGTGGAGAGTGCACAGGGAGTGCAGAGTGGAGAGTGCATAGGGAGTGCAGAGTGGAGAGTGCATAGGGAGTGCAGAGTGGAGAGTGCATAGGGAGTGCAGAGTGGATAGGGAGTGGAGAGTGCATAGGGAGTGGAGAGTGCATAGGGAGTGGAGAGTGCATAGAGAGTGGAGAGTGCATAGAGAGTGCAGAGTGGAGAGTGCATAGGGAGTGGAGAGTGCATAGGGAGTGGAGAGTGCATAGGGAGTGGAGAGTGCATAGGGAGTGGAGAGTGCATAGGGAGTGGAGAGTGCATAGGGAGTGGAGAGTGCATAGGGAGTGGAGTGTGCAGAGTGCATAGGGACTGCAGAGTGCATAGGGAGTGCAGAGTGGGGAGTGGAGAGTGCATAGGGAGTGGAGAGTGCATAGGGAGTGCAGAGTGGAGAGTGCATTGGGAGTGGAGAGTGCATAGAGAGTGGAGAGTGCATAGAGAGTGGAGAGTGCATAGAGAGTGGAGAGTGCATAGAGAGTGGAGAGTGCATAGGGAGTGGAGAGTGGAGAGTGCATAGGGAGTGGAGAGTGCATAGGGAGTGGAGAGTGCATAGGGAGTGGAGAGTGCATAGGGAGTGGAGAGTGCAGAGTGCATAGGGACTGCAGAGTGCATAGGGAGTGCAGAGTGGGGAGTGGAGAGTACATAGGGAGTGGAGAGTGCATAGGGAGTGGAGAGTGCATAGGGAGTGGAGAGTGCATAGGGAGTGGAGAGTGGAGAGTGCATAGGGAGTGGAGAGTGGAGAGTGCATAGGGAGTGGAGAGTGGAGAGTGCATAGGGAGTGCATAGGGAGTGCAGAGTGCATAGGGAGTGCATAGGGAGTGCAGAGTGGAGAGTGCATAGGGAGTGCAGAGTGCATAGGGAGTGCAGAGGGAGTGGAGAGTGGAGAGTGCATAGGGAGTGGAGAGTGCATAGGGAGTGGAGAGTGGAGAGTGCATAGGGAGTGGAGAGTGCATAGGGAGTGGAGAGTGCATAGGGAGTGGAGAGTGCATAGGGAGTGGAGAGTGCATAGGGAGTGGAGAGTGCATAGGGAGTGGAGAGTGCATAGGGAGTGGAGAGTGCATAGGGAATGGAGAGTGCATAGAGAGTGCAGAGTGGAGAGTGCATAGGGAGTGGAGAGTGCATAGGGAGTGGAGAGTGCATAGGGAGTGGAGAGTGCATAGGGAGTGGAGAGTGCATAGGGAGTGGAGACTGCAGAGTGCATAGGGACTGCAGAGTGCATAGGGAGTGCAGAGTGGGGAGTGGAGAGTGCATAGGGAGTGGAGAGTGCATAGGGAGTGCAGAGTGGAGAGTGCATAGGGAGTGGAGAGTGCATAGGGAGTGGAGAGTGCATAGGGAGTGGAGAGTGCATAGGGAGTGCATAGGGAGTGGAGAGTGGAGAGTGCATAGGGAGTGCAGAGTGCATAGGGAGTGCAGAGTGGAGAGTGCATAGGGAGTGCAGAGTGCATAGGGAGTGGAGAGTGGAGAGTGCATAGGGAGTGCAGAGTGCATAGGGAGTGGAGAGTGGAGAGTGGAGAGTGCATAGGGAGTGGAGAGTGCATAGGGAGTGGAGAGTGGAGAGTGCATAGGGAGTGGAGAGTGGAGAGTGCATAGGGAGTGGAGAGTGCATAGGGAGTGGAGAGTGCATAGGGAGTGGAGAGTGCATAGGGAGTGGAGAGTGCATAGGGAGTGAAGAGTGCATAGGGAGTGGAGAGTGCATAGGGAGTGGAGAGTGCATAGGGAGTGGAGAGTGGAGAGTGCATAGGGAGTGGAGAGTGGAGAGTGCATAGGGAGTGGAGAGTGGAGAGTGCATAGGGAGTGGAGAGTGGAGAGTGCATAGGGAGTGGAGAGTGGAGAGGGAGTGGAGAGTGCATAGGGAGTGCAGAGTGGAGAGTGCATAGGGAGTGCAGAGTGGAGAGTGCATAGGGAGTGCAGAGTGGAGAGTGCATAGGGAGTGGAGAGTGCATAGGGAGTGGAGAGTGCATAGGGAGTGGAGAGTGCATAGGGAGTGGAGAGTGCATAGGGAGTGGAGAGTGGAGAGTGCATAGGGAGTGGAGAGTGGAGAGTGCATAGGGAGTGGAGAGTGCATAGGGAGTGGAGAGTGCATAGGGAGTGCAGAGTGGAGAGTGCATAGGGAGTGCAGAGTGCATAGGGAGTGGAGAGTGCATAGGGAGTGGAGAGTGCATAGGGAGTGGAGAGTGCATAGGGAGTGCAGAGTGGAGAGTGCATAGGGAGTGCAGAGTGCATAGGGAGTGCAGAGTGGAGAGTGCATAGGGAGTGCGAGTGGAGAGTGCATAGGGAGTGGAGAGTGCATAGGGAGTGGAGAGTGGAGAGTGCATAGGGAGTGGAGAGTGCATAGGGAGTGGAGAGTGGAGAGTGCATAGGGAGTGGAGAGTGCATAGGGAGTGGAGAGTGCATAGGGAGTGGAGAGTGCATAGGGAGTGGAGAGTGCATAGGGAGTGCAGAGTGCATAGGGAGTGCAGAGTGGAGAGTGCATAGGGAGTGCAGAGTGCATAGGGAGTGCAGAGTGCATAGGGAGTGCAGAGTGGAGAGTGCATAGGGAGTGCAGAGTGCATAGGGAGTGCAGAGTGGAGAGTGCATAGGGAGTGGAGAGTGCATAGGGAGTGGAGAGTGCATAGGGAGTGGAGAGTGCATAGGGAGTGCAGAGTGGAGAGTGCATAGGGAGTGCAGAGTGCATAGGGAGTGCAGAGTGGAGAGTGCATAGGGAGTGCAGAGTGCATAGGGAGTGGAGAGTGCATAGGGAGTGGAGAGTGGAGAGTGCATAGGGAGTGGAGAGTGGAGAGTGCATAGGGAGTGGAGAGTGCATAGGGAGTGGAGAGTGCATAGGGAGTGCAGAGTGGAGAGTGCATAGGGAGTGCAGAGTGCATAGGGAGTGCAGAGTGGAGAGTGCATAGGGAGTGCAGAGTGGAGAGTGCATAGGGAGTGCAGAGTGGAGAGTGCATAGGGAGTGCAGAGTGGAGAGTGCATAGGGAGTGGAGAGTGCATAGGGAGTGGAGAGTGCATAGGGAGTGGAGAGTGCATAGGGAGTGGAGAGTGCATAGGGAGTGGAGAGTGCATAGGGAGTGGAGAGTGCATAGGGAGTGGAGAGTGCATAGGGAGTGCAGAGTGCATAGGGAGTGCAGAGTGCATAGGGAGTGCAGAGTGGAGAGTGCATAGGGAGTGCAGAGTGCATAGGGAGTGCAGAGTGGAGAGTGCATAGGGAGTGCAGAGTGCATAGGGAGTGCAGAGTGGAGAGTGCATAGGGAGTGGAGAGTGCATAGGGAGTGGAGAGTGCATAGGGAGTGGAGAGTGCATAGGGAGTGGAGAGTGCATAGGGAGTGCAGAGTGCATAGGGAGTGGAGAGTGCATAGGGAGTGGAGAGTGCATAGGGAGTGGAGAGTGCATAGGGAGTGGAGAGTGCATAGGGAGTGCAGAGTGCATAGGGAGTGCAGAGTGGAGAGTGCATAGGGAGTGCAGAGTGGAGAGTGCATAGGGAGTGCAGAGTGGAGAGTGCATAGGGAGTGGAGAGTGCATAGGGAGTGGAGAGTACATAGGGAGTGGAGAGTACATAGGGAGTGGAGAGTGCATAGGGAGTGCAGAGTGCATAGGGAGTGGAGAGTGCATAGGGAGTGGAGAGTGCATAGGGAGTGGAGAGTGGAGAGTGCATAGGGAGTGCAGAGTGGAGAGTGCATAGGGAGTGCAGAGTGCATAGGGAGTGCAGAGTGCATAGGGAGTGCAGAGTGCATAGGGAGTGGAGAGTGCATAGGGAGTGGAGAGTGCATAGGGAGTGGAGAGTGCATAGGGAGTGCAGAGTGCATAGGGAGTGCAGAGTGGAGAGTGCATAGGGAGTGGAGAGTGGAGAGTGCATAGGGAGTGCAGAGTGCATAGGGAGTGCAGAGTGGAGAGTGCATAGGGAGTGCAGAGTGCATAGGGAGTGGAGAGTGCATAGGGAGTGGAGAGTGCATAGGGAGTGGAGAGTGCATAGGGAGTGGAGAGTGGAGAGTGCATAGGGAGTGGAGAGTGCATAGGGAGTGGAGAGTGCATAGGGAGTGGAGAGTGCATAGGGAGTGGAGAGTGCATAGGGAGTGGAGAGTGCATAGGGAGTGCAGAGTGCATAGGGAGTGGAGAGTGCATAGGGAGTGGAGAGTGCATAGGGAGTGGAGAGTGCATAGGGAGTGGAGAGTGGAGAGTGCATAGGGAGTGGAGAGTGCATAGGGAGTGGAGAGTGCATAGGGAGTGGAGAGTGCATAGGGAGTGGAGAGTGCATAGGGAGTGGAGAGTGCATAGGGAGTGGAGAGTGCATAGGGAGTGCAGAGTGCATAGGGAGTGCAGAGTGCATAGGGAGTGCAGAGTGGAAAGTGCATAGGGAGTGCAGAGTGGAAAGTGCATAGGGAGTGCAGAGTGCATAGGGAGTGCAGAGTGCATAGGGAGTGCAGAGTGTATAGGGAGTGCAGAGTGCATAGGGAGTGGAGAGTGCATAGGGAGTGGAGAGTGCATAGGGAGTGGAGAGTGCATAGGGAGTGGAGAGTGCATAGGGAGTGCAGAGTGCATAGGGAGTGGAGAGTGGAGAGTGCATAGGGAGTGGAGAGTGGAGAGTGCATAGGGAGTGGAGAGTGCATAGGGAGTGGAGAGTGCATAGGGAGTGCAGAGTGGAGAGTGCATAGGGAGTGCAGAGTGCATAGGGAGTGGAGAGTGCATAGGGAGTGGAGAGTGCATAGGGAGTGGAGAGTGCATAGGGAGTGGAGAGTGGAGAGTGCATAGGGAGTGGAGAGTGGAGAGTGCATAGGGAGTGGAGAGTGCATAGGGAGTGGAGAGTGCATAGGGAGTGCAGAGTGGAAAGTGCATAGGGAGTGCAGAGTGCATAGGGAGTGCAGAGTGCATAGGGAGTGCAGAGTGCATAGGGAGTGCAGAGTGCATAGGGAGTGGAGAGTGCATAGGGAGTGGAGAGTGCATAGGGAGTGGAGAGTGCATAGGGAGTGGAGAGTGCATAGGGAGTGGAGAGTGGATAGGGAGTGGAGAGTGCATAGGGAGTGCAGAGGGAGTGGAGAGTGCATAGGGAGTGGAGAGTGCATAGGGAGTGGAGAGTGCATAGGGAGTGCAGAGTGGAGAGTGCATAGGGAGTGCAGAGTGCATAGGGAGTGCAGAGTGGAGAGTGCATAGGGAGTGCAGAGTGGAGAGTGCATAGGAGTGCAGAGTGGAGAGTGCATAGGGAGTGCAGAGTGGAGAGTGCATAGGGAGTGGAGAGTGCATAGGGAGTGGAGAGTGCACAGGGAGTGGAGAGTGCACAGGGAGTGGAGAGTGCATAGGGAGTGGAGAGTGCATAGGGAGTGCAGAGTGCATAGGGAGTGCAGAGTGGAGAGTGCATAGGGAGTGCAGAGTGGAGAGTGCATAGGGAGTGCAGAGTGGAGAGTGCATAGGGAGTGGAGAGTGCATAGGGAGTGGAGAGTACATAGGGAGTGGAGAGTACATAGGGAGTGGAGAGTGGAGAGTGCATAGGGAGTGCAGAGTGCATAGGGAGTGGAGAGTGCATAGGGAGTGGAGAGTGCATAGGGAGTGGAGAGTGGAGAGTGCATAGGGAGTGCAGAGTGGAGAGTGCATAGGGAGTGGAGAGTGCATAGGGAGTGCAGAGTGCATAGGGAGTGCAGAGTGCATAGGGAGTGCAGAGTGCATAGGGAGTGCAGAGTGCATAGGGAGTGGAGAGTGCATAGGGAGTGGAGAGTGCATAGGGAGTGCAGAGTGCATAGGGAGTGCAGAGTGGAGAGTGCATAGGGAGTGGAGAGTGGAGAGTGCATAGGGAGTGCAGAGTGCATAGGGAGTGCAGAGTGGAGAGTGCATAGGGAGTGCAGAGTGCATAGGGAGTGGAGAGTGGAGAGTGCATAGGGAGTGGAGAGTGCATAGGGAGTGGAGAGTGCATAGGGAGTGGAGAGTGCATAGGGAGTGGAGAGTGGAGAGTGCATAGGGAGTGGAGAGTGCATAGGGAGTGGAGAGTGGAGAGTGCATAGGGAGTGGAGAGTGCATAGGGAGTGGAGAGTGCATAGGGAGTGGAGAGTGCATAGGGAGTGGAGAGTGCATAGGGAGTGGAGAGTGCATAGGGAGTGGAGAGTGCATAGGGAGTGGAGAGTGCATAGGGAGTGGAGAGTGCATAGGGAGTGGAGAGTGCATAGGGAGTGCAGAGTGCATAGGGAGTGCAGAGTGCATAGGGAGTGCAGAGTGGAAAGTGCATAGGGAGTGCAGAGTGGAAAGTGCATAGGGAGTGCAGAGTGCATAGGGAGTGCAGAGTGCATAGGGAGTGCAGAGTGTATAGGGAGTGCAGAGTGCATAGGGAGTGGAGAGTGCATAGGGAGTGGAGAGTGCATAGGGAGTGGAGAGTGCATAGGGAGTGCAGAGTGGAGAGTGCATAGGGAGTGCAGAGTGCATAGGGAGTGGAGAGTGGAGAGTGCATAGGGAGTGGAGAGTGCATAGGGAGTGGAGAGTGGAGAGTGCATAGGGAGTGGAGAGTGCATAGGGAGTGGAGAGTGCATAGGGAGTGCAGAGTGCATAGGGAGTGGAGAGTGGAGAGTGCATAGGGAGTGGAGAGTGGAGAGTGCATAGGGAGTGGAGAGTGCATAGGGAGTGGAGAGTGCATAGGGAGTGCAGAGTGGAGAGTGCATAGGGAGTGCAGAGTGCATAGGGAGTGCAGAGTGCATAGGGAGTGGAGAGTGCATAGGGAGTGGAGAGTGCATAGGGAGTGGAGAGTGCATAGGGAGTGGAGAGTGCATAGGGAGTGGAGATTGGAGAGTGCATAGGGAGTGGAGAGTGGAGAGTGCATAGGGAGTGGAGAGTGGAGAGTGCATAGGGAGTGGAGAGTGCATAGGGAGTGGAGAGTGCATAGGGAGTGCAGAGTGGAAAGTGCATAGGGAGTGCAGAGTGCATAGGGAGTGCAGAGTGCATAGGGAGTGCAGAGTGCATAGGGAGTGGAGAGTGGATAGGGAGTGGAGAGTGCATAGGGAGTGGAGAGTGGATAGGGAGTGGAGAGTGCATAGGGAGTGCAGAGTGCATAGGGAGTGCAGAGTGGAGAGTGCATAGGGAGTGCAGAGTGGATAGAGAGTGGAGAGTGCATCCCCTCTACTGCTCTTCTATGGACACTTGTACTTCTTCTACTTCTCCACCAGCACAGTGTGTGTTTCCACTCGCCCGTGGCACTGGAGACTGAAGCACATCCTTCTTAGGGTGACAACCGTCTAGCTGGTCATTATGGACACTCTTTCCAGTTCTGTACTTATATGTGATCACACTATGCATTATGGGGGGTGTAGTGTTGTTTTGATTCCATTAGAACACAGCTGAAAACAATGATTTGTAGATAAAAACTCTAGTCCCACTAAATCTTGGAAGTGCTTATTCACACACACACATGCATGCACGCACATATGCAAACACACTCTCTCTCCCTCAACAGGTGCACTACCTCCTCACAAGCACGGACAGCAAGCGTCGCCTTAATGTGCCACCCCAGCACGGTTTAACCCCCTCAGCTGTCAATTGGCCGTCTGTCACGTGACACCTGCAGACCAGACTCTGAATTTCTTCAGTGAAATCCAGTAGGGTACAATAGGTCTTACATTTGCAAGAGATTAAGCTGTTGGCAATGTAAATGACAATGCCATTTATTTATCTGTTTTCAAAACCAACACATAAATAAACATTTTGTCATTTACAATGCCAATAGCTCTAACTTTGGCAAAGGCGAAACCGTTGCATTGTAAATGCTTGTTTTGAAAGTGAGAGCTTCCTCAACGAGTATTCCTGTGTGGTGCTATTTCAGAACTGGTTCATGTCTTTTTTATTGACTGCTTAGATATTTTGTAAAGCATTATTCAAGTCATTATTTACTTATTTTGGGAATCCCTTCTTTTCTCCTGTAGTTAGTACAGGTCATGGGCAGGTACATTTGACAGATTTTCGGAACCTGAGCCAAAGGTATGTTTGGGGCTCCTGTTCAGAACAGCTTTAAATTTACCATCCAATTTCAGCTCTTTCAGGCCCTCTTTGGCCAGGTCATTGACAGTGTATTTAAAACCACCTGTTTAAGAATTGTCAGGGCAAGACTCTCTGCAGAACAGAGCTGACTCTATAAGGGCCCCCTGAAAGGTTGGGGCCCAGGGCCACAGCCCCCTTTGCCCATGCCTTAAAACGTCTCTGGTCACGGATAATTTTTTCACCCATGCCTAACAAAATATTGTATTCACGAATGTTTAATAGGATGTGTTCCTTGTCCCAAAGGAAATCTTTACACAAGATAAAATCAAATTTGATTTTAAAGTATGTGCAACAGGGTTTCCATTCTGCACCATGTCAAGTGTTCATGTCTGTCCATTAGGATGCCACGCCCAGGCACAGTGACGCGCAGGAGGGCTGAGGTTTGGGGTCGCGACATATAGACCGCACTGCGCTGTCTGCCCTCTATCAGAAAGGCAAGCTCAAGCTGCTGGTGCACAACCTAACCTCCTAGATTGACAGGAGCCCAAATATAAGGTTTACAGAAACCATACATTGTAACCAAAATCCCGGGTTAATAATGCGTTATCGGCATTGTTTTTATTATTAACCCTTTAGGACTGAGAGACAATGACAAAACTATTCTGTGGATTATCCCACGGAATTCGCTAGACTTCCATAACAGCTTCGAAATATCTTCGTTTAAAAAAAAAATTAGGTTTAAAATAAAAAAAAGAGTCAAACAATTAGTAAAAACAATCACACAACACCTATGCATATCATATGTTGCAGACAGCTATGTTTTTACTAATTGATTCACTGTTTTTTGTTGCAATATATAATGTAGTAATATTTTTTCAACAATTTCAGAAACGAAAACATTTTATATTATTGTAGCTTTCAAAACACGAATAACTCACCTATTGTCATAGGTTTCAAGCATTTTTAATATCTACTTAAGAGGGGCATTGCAATGCATATGTAACAACTTCTGGTGAAAGATTTGCACCACAAAGGGAAGAGATTCCCAGTTTAGCCCATCTGCAGATGAGCAGAAGAGCTGCAATGAAAATACAGTGAAATTCATCCAAGGCGTGCAAAACTAGCAGTGATCAGAACAATTGTTGAACATTATGGCCTCCTATGATCCCTCTCCCCTTGCAGAGGCATCTTTAGAAGTGAATTTTAGGAGGGTTCACACAATAGGTCACTGATAAATTAGTGGGGCCACCTGCAAATGGCAAATTGTGTGTGTAACACACATACACACACACACACACACACACATATATATATATATATATATATATATATATATATATATATATATATATATATATATATATATATATATATATATAAAATAAAAAAAAATATGTTTTTATTTATGTGGGTGTATATATGTGTGAGTATTTATATATATTTGTGTAATATGTATGTACGTTTCTATATCTCTATAGATGTAGGTATATACGAACATACATACAGGTAGCTGGACAAATGCATGGGTGCAGAAAAAAGGTGTCTGTTTTTTGCTCACCTCTTAACATATTCAACAGCTGTTTTGATGCCCCCCCCACACACACACACATTCTCTCACAAGAATTAACTTACTGAACCTGAACTTTAGCCTTGTGAGCTGGCAGTTTGTAGGGAAGTAACATTATACATGTATCACTGCTCCTCATAAACAGACCCCCGCCCCCATTTCCTTTCCTAGGTGGTGAGCAGTGGATTGGTGCCACCTAACGAATCCCCCCTTACTCACACGTGGTATCGATACGTTGCAATATCGGAATGCAATGCGGCCTAGCTGCCTGCTTTGGCCCCCCCACTGCTGAGCCTTGAGGCACACCACAGTGCACCGTGTGAGGACTAGGAGCCAGCCTAGTTCATCTTGTCACTCTCCATTTGTAGACGCGGCACTCTCACAGCAGCACAGATTCTGTTCATCCATCACATCAGAGAGCCAAGATGTACTTTCTGCCTTTATAAAAGTTGTGGGAAAACTGCGCCCTCGCCCTCCTCGCATTTGGCTGGTGCAAGGTCCCCTGCTGGAACCAGAGGAAGTTATCGAAAGGGATTAAAGCAAGTTATTTCTTACAGCCCAGCCATCGGGTTTGTTTTTAGTCTGAGATGATTGATAACGTGAATAAGCCCACTGGCTCGGTCGGTCACTGTGTACTGCAGCACCAGGGAATGACACAGCCACAAGCCTAAACCATGATGGAAAATCCACAGAAAAGTGTAGGTCAGCGCCCTCTTTCAAAAAGAAACACAAGACACCAAATATACCGCTACAGAATGCATGTAAACACATTGTGCCAGCTGGCCTGGGCATCTTTAGCAAGATCTCGCTTCTTAGAAGGCTGGAACTGTAATGGCGAGGGACAGCCCTGCCTTCAGAAATGCAATATCCGTCCCTTTCAACATGGCAGTGGTTAAAGCGAGCCTTGTGGAGTTTCTGGGCCTAAATAATTTTCCTGTGTTAGTGTATTCACCTCATTGGGTATGCACAGTATTTATTGCCCCTACCCTGTTGTTATCCACAGATTGCAAAGCTTCTCAAAATAGTTTGGTAAATAAAGACCTCGAGTCTTGTCTGTGACACAGTCAGAAGCCCCTTAGTGGAAAATATACATGTTATGTACTCATCCACAATGTTACATATTCTTTTAGCATTTTGCTGCATCAAATACAGTAAACATTGTGTTAAAGTAACAGAACAGAGATCAGAGGTTTCCATTCATAAAAGTGGAATATTTACAATTGGCATTTCATTTTGGGTTTTTGTGTGATGTTATAGTTCCCAATACAGAGCCCAGGGTTCAGAGCATGTTGGTGGGTTATATGTTCTTCGTTAATTTGGGTGAACTATAGTGCTGTAATACTTGGCTCCAGATCACAGGCACAAATATGGTGACAATCACATAGAGATGCTGCAACATGCACCTCCAGACAACAAATGGCATCAGATTTCACGTGAAACATACAGACCAGGTCAGCCTTGGATTGGAACAGCCACAACCATCACATGCCTTTTGGCTTCTGCGAAAGGTTCAGATTTCAGCTCCAGTGGTGTAGGAGACACTACATTTTTAGGGAGCACAGGTACAACTTTGTGGACTTTCCAGTGACCCTATACAAATCACAAGTTGTGTGAGAGCATATGCCTGTCAAACAAATACAATCGCATAGTTTTAAAATGAAATATTGAGAAAGGCAGGCATGTAGCCACAGCTTGCAAGGATCCTCTATTTTTAAGTGCATTCACAAAGTAATTAGACCAAATGTGAAAAAACATGTATACGAATCTTGCATCTTCATGCATCAAGCAAACAAAGGTCGAATGGAAAAAGGAAGAATAAACTAAATGATGACAGGCACATTCCTACATCTCAAAATGCAATTGGACTAATTAAAAATAGTTTTTCTTGCGGCAGGAATCTATAATAAAATCGTGAAATTTAATTCAAAAAGCCAAATAATTCCTTGCACCGTTCAGTGTGGAGGACAAATTCTTTTGCTAATATCGGTAGGTCAACTAAGTCCATCTTCTCTTAATGTATGCTGCATATGGCAACATGATTCAGTCTTTTTTGGGACATAGTTTACCTCAGCAATTTTTCAGTCAGTGGAGACCACTGAAGCTTCTCTCAGCCTCACAAGAAGATATTGGAATAACAAAAAGAATCCGTAGTAGCTTCTCATTCTGTGAAAATGGTAACTGGACATAATATCGACTACATAATATCGAATGGACAAAATATCGACGGAAAAATATCGACATTAACAAAATATCGACTATAGGAATATCGTTGAAAAAAATATCGACTGCAAAAATGACCCAAAAATATCGAATACAAAAATATCGACTTAAAAATATCGACTAGACAAAATATCGAAATATAGTGAAAGTAAAAAATATCGAGAAAATGTTAGAAAATATTGATTTTATAAAATAATATATATATAATATATAAATAAATAGTACCAAATGTTTAGGAGCGGGTTGTGGGTTTATAGGGGAATAGGGTGGGAAGTAATTTAATAATAATTAATTAGTTAATATATGTGTGGTAATTGTTTTAATTAGATTTTAATTGGTAATTAATTAATATTAATTAGTTAATTGTTTAATTGATTAATTAGCATATAATTTAATTGATTAATTGATTAATTGATTATTAATAATTAATATATTAAAAAAAAAATTGTATATGATTTTCATTGATACATTGGTTATTAATTAATAATAATTAGTGATTTATTGTATTAAGAATTAGTATATTATTTACATTTATTAATTGCTAACACATTAATTATAATTAGTTAATGATGTAATTAATATATTGCATATCATTTAAATAAATTAATTGGTAATTAATTTATAATAATGACTTAATTACATTAATTGTATACATTTAAATGTAATGTGTTAATTAATGTTGATGTTAATTAATTAATTGGAATTAAACAATATTAATTAATCTAAATTATTATTATAGCTAATGTGATAATATATTTTATAATAGTTTTTTGAAAAATATTTGTTTTTTTTATATTTTTATGTTTATTGTTGTGTTCATTATTATTTATAGTGTTCTGGCTTAGTTTCATAGTTTTTGTTATAGGTTAATTGTTTAGGGTTCTGGGTAATTTTGGTAGTCGTGAGTAAAGGTGTATTTAGTGGGATTTGGGAAATTTTTAAGTTTGTGGGTAAATGGGTATTTTTGAGGTTGAGGGTCAGTTTTCTGTTCTTGTGTAAAGGGCTATTTGTAGAGTTCAGGGTCAGTTTTCAGTTTGTGGGTAAAGGGGTATTTGTAGGGGTCAGGGTCAGTTTTCAGTTTGTGGGTAAAGGAGTTTTTTGGAGGTTCAGGGTTTGTTTTCAGGTTGTGGGTGTAGGGGTATTTGTAGGGTTCAGGGTCAGTTTTCAGTTTGTGGGTAAAGGGGTATTTGTAGGGTTCAGGGTCAGTTTTCAGTTTGTGGGAAAAGGAGTATTTGTAGGGTTCAGGGTCAGTTTTCAGTTTGTGGGTGAAGGGCTATTTGTAGGGTTCAGGGTCAGTTTTCAGTTTGTGGGTAAAGGGGTATTTGTAGTGTTCAGGGTCAGTTTTCAGTTTGTGGGTAAAGGGGTATTTGTAGGGTTCAGGGTCAGTTTTCAGTTTGTTGGGAAAGGAGTATTTGTAGGGTTCAGGGTCAGTTTTCAGTGTGTGGGTGTAGGGGTATTTGTAGGGGTCAGGGTCAGTTTTCAGTTTGTTGGGAAAGGAGTATTTGTAGGGTTCAGGGTCAGTTTTCAGTTTGTGGGTGTAGGGGTATTTGTAGGGTTCAGGGTCAGTTTTCAGTTTGTGGGTAAAGGGGTATTTGTAGGGTTCAGGGTCAGTTTTCAGTTTGTGGGAAAAGGAGTATTTGTAGGGTTCAGGGTCAGTTTTCAGTTTGTGGGTGAAGGGCTATTTGTAGGGTTCAGGGTCAGTTTTCAGTTTGTGGGTAAAGGGGTATTTGTAGTGTTCAGGGTTAGTTTTCAGTTTGTGGGTAAAGGGGTATTTGTAGGGTTCTGGGTCAGTTTTCAGTTTGTTGGGAAAGGAGTATTTGTAGGGTTCAGGGTCAGTTTTCAGTTTGTGGGTGTAGGGGTATTTGTAGGGTTCAGGGTCAGTTTTCAGTTTGTTGGGAAAGGAATATTTGTAGGGTTCAGGGTCAGTTTTCAGTTTGTGGTTGTAGGGGTATTTGTAGGGTTCAGGGTCAGTTTTCAGTTTGTGGGTAAAGGGGTATTTGTTGAGTTCAGGGTCAGTTTTCAGTTTGTTGGGAAAGGAGTATTTGTAGGGTTCAGGGTCAGTTTTCAGTTTGTTGGGAAAGGAGTATTTGTAGGGTTCAGGGTCAGTTTTCAGTTTGTGGGTAAAGGGGTATTTGTAGGGTTCAGGGTCAGTTTTCAGTTTGTGGGTAAAGGAGTATTTGTAGGGTTCTGGGTCAGTTTTTAGTTTGTGGGTAAAGGGGTATTTGTAGGGTTCAGGGTCAGTTTTCAGTTTGTGGGTAAAGGGGTATTTGTAGGGTTCAGGGTCAGTTTTCAGTTTGTGGGTAAAGGGGTATTTGTAGGGTTCAGGGTCAGTTTTCAGTTTGTTGATAAAGGGGTATTTGTAGGGTTCTGGGTCAGTTTTGGCCTTTAGGGTCAAGGGGTCTTTTTAGTGTTTTGGGACAGTTTTGGGTATTTTAGAGTGCTGATGTATAGTTTAACTTAACAGTGATACATTAAATTTATTACACGAAAATAGATATTATTATAAGTTTACATTAGTACACTTTATTTAGATAAAAACAATTTATGTATTAGCATGTTTCCAGACAGTAGCTAGAGTGGAGTTGGAATTCTAATTATTAATTGGTTGGTGTCCAGCACCATCAGTAATATTACCAACACTGGAGTTGGATTAATAAAAATACATTGGTTAGTCTCCACCACATTTTATGGTATTACCTTGAGTGTAGTAGGAATAGTAAAATAATTTTTGCTAGTGTCCTGCAGCTTCTATGATTTTAGATTGACTGGAGTAGTAACAATACATATAAAATTGGTCAGTGTGCAGCACATTTGTATACATTTGTTCATTACTGTATTTTAATAATAAAAAATTATGCAACATAGATGTTTTCAAATTAGTTTATTAAACAATTTTTAATTTTTTTATTGTGTACTACAATAAAATCAAAAACAAATATAACATCACATTTTGTTTTACTTTTATTATTCACACAATAACATCTTTACATTTATATACATGTGGTCAATGTAAACAATAATTTGGATTACTAGATTCTTTCAGTAAATTTTACATATTCCCATCAGTCATTTACAATTTAAAGTATTTATATAGAAATACATTAAACAATGATTTGTTATATATTTCTTACATTAATATTTAATAATGTTAATATTAAATATTAATATAATAAAATATATAATACATATTTCTTTTTAACAAGTAACATGACTATTATTACATTTCTTAGGATAAATTGAAATACCAAAATAAATTTTCTTGGTGTATATTTCACACAATGTTGTTTTTACATAAAACATATAAATCGCTTTGGTTGTAAAGTTTATAATTGTATAGGGAAACAATATGTTTAATTATAATATCTGGTATTTATCAAATATTAGTAAAGCAATTATATAATTTTGTTATAATTAGAAATAATTATATTATCTTTTTTTACTAATTAATAAAAATAATAATTATTTTAATAATTATTATTATTATTAATTAATAAACATAAACATTCATTGATTATTAACAAAAATATATATATTCACAGATAAAATAGAGACTTTTTTCAGGCCATTCTTTATATACTAAATGGTTCTACTTGTTATATTAATAACAATAAATAAGTTATATTATTTATCATTATTAATTATTCCCATAAACATTTATAATGTTTTATAAAAATTATACACAAAATTATTCATATAAATATACAGAATAACTAAATATTTACATCTTTTATTCAAAGTTTTACATAATTATTTTATATTATTAATATATAATACATATTATATATTAATTTATATTAAATATATTATTTTTTGTTAATAAAGGAAAATTGTCATGAGTATAGTGTATTAATTTGTTACATTATACATGTGTATGTATTATATATTTTTTATTTCACATTGTTTATTCTATTATCCTTTTACACAAATGGGTTAAGGGGACTACTTTTTTACCGCGTAAGGTTATTGCGCTCCATTCAGGACTGGAGAAGCTCGCGGTTGGGAGTTGCTTCGCGTGGAGAGAGGTAAGGTTATTTTTTAATACAAATTATAAGTAAGTGGTCATGTTTGAGGGTGTAATCAAACTCTGTAGTGTTTTTTGGTGTATGTATTATTAGTTTAAGTAGCGTTTGGGTGAAAAGTCTGCGTTATAGATGTGTCGTGCTTTTTTTCCTTCAAGTCTAATTTTAAGTGTTCGGAAATGTCTTCTTACATGGTTAATGTTAATTGTTAGTATATTTACAAATGTGAAGGGGGTATTTGTGGGTGGCTTTCGTTATGTATGTTATTTTACAGGTTTCGGTTCCTCGCATGAAAACTACATGGAAGGAAGCGTGTTTTTTAACGGAGAAACAAATGTTTAAGTTATTATGCTTATATTTTGACTTTTATCTCCTATTTTTCGTGTTTGCCTGGAGCGGTTTTTTCACTTTTTAAACCTTTTTCGGGTTTTTTGGAGGGTTTCGAATCGGATTGATACTTTGATATGCGTGACCGTTTTTTTAAAATTGTGTGTATATAACTTTAAATCCTAACGTGTACACACTACTGTTTTCGGGATTTCCTGGAGCGTTTTTTTACGTTTTACAATTTATTTTCGGGTTTTTGAGGGTTTCCCATATTGGAATAGTAAGATATTGGATTGGATTGTATGGATTGATTTTTCCTTGATTGCGTCTCTCAATTCCAAAAATTGTAAGTATTTATTTTACAATTTTGATTGGGTGTGAAATGTCGATTTCTAATGTTATGTGTATGTTATAAAAAATTATAAACATTGCATATTTGTTACGAATTTTTTTACATATTTTTTAAACGTTTGTCAAACAAATATGTTTTATTTATAATTCATTATATATGTTTATGACATGTGATTTTTATTAGTATTGTAAGAAGACATTCGTATATTTACTTGACATTTTTATAGAAGACTTTTTGCTATTATTGCCAGGTATTCTAAACCTCTAGTTGTAGGGTATAATGTGACTTGACTTTGAAGTAGTCGGAACATTTGTTGGGTTTGTTTAGTGAGTTTGGGCCCTATTTGTGACACTGATTGTTCCATTCTTAGTTCCTGATAGCTTTGTTCTTTTTTCAAAGCTTCAAGAAGGTTGTGGAATGTGGGTTTGCCTCTGTTTGTAGTTGCTTGGAAAGCATTATGCCACCCTTCAACACTGTTGTTGGTTTTCGCCTCTTGGTTTAAAGTACTGAGATAGACATTCCACCAAGGGATTTGGAATTTGGGCTGGCGTCGATGTCCTGATCTGTGCAACCTTCCCACCCAAGTGTCTTCAAAATAGTCTAGCAATGGTGTTAGCTTATCCTCATTCCTCTTATAATATGCGCTGTCAATTAATAAATTGTAATGTTCAGCAACATCTGTAACAGGGACGTAGGCCAGGGCTATTAACTTTTTAACTTGATAGGCAAAGGTGCTATCTGTAGAGTATAGTACACTTAAAGTAGATTTTTGGAGATGCCTCCATATACTCTGATTAAAATGATAATAGCAACCCTGGATTGCTGTGTGGGGAAATGTTCTCAAAATGCTATTTATCATAGCTAATTCGAAATCAATAATTATTTTTTCGGGAAAATAATTATTGATTTCCGTTTTGAGAACATTTAAAATTTCGGTGTAGGTTGTTTGCTGTTTGTTGGGTAGCAAACAGTAAATGAAAGGTATGTTAGAATGATGGTATAAACCGTGGATGGAATACAGTTGGTAAAAAGGTTTTGGGCAGGGTTTAAATGTTCCATCCATCATCCATTGGGGACACTGTTGGATTTTTCGTAAATTACTTGCAGTTGCAAACATAATTATTCTGTTTGTACTGCTTTCATTATCAAAAAGAATAAATTTATCTTTATTGTGTGTGATGGCCATTTCGGGTGAAATAATAATTTCTTCAAAACAAGTTGGGTTGGGTTGGGTTGTGCTAGTGAGTCGTTTGGTGCGTGCAATTGTGCGTTTCAGGGAATCAATAGAGGGTAGTTGCCCTGAAGCATGCTTAGGGATTTTTACCAGTTCTTCTTTAAGTATTTGGGTGGTGGGTTTGTCACTTTGTGTGCTAGCACTTTTAATACTTTCTAAGGCATCTCTAATTTCAATTTCGGTGACATTTGGGGGATGATTATGTTCTCTAGTAAATAGCACATTAGTTTCCTCGGTAGTGGCCCTCCCATAACATTTGTTGGAGTAATATTGTGTACACTTCCAAAAAACCTTTCTACCACTTTGTCTCTCCTGATTATACACATAACCCATGTAGCATAATAGCAATTTATTTTTCTGAGACATGACAAATTCTGCACCTTCAGTCATTTTGATTTACTTGTTCTAGGAAAGAGTAGAAAGAAACAAAATCAGTACACATTTGTTTACTTATGTGGTGCTAACATCATTAGTGATGCATTTATACTTACAGTTAATCAAAGTAGTAGTCACAGAAGCAGAAATGTCTTTTGAATGATGTTCTTGTATGTATGTCTTTATTTGCTGTTGGTATGAAAATATAGAAAAACAACGTTAATGTTTATATATAACAAACGTATTTCCTACTCAAAAGCAGTTGTCATTTTTGTCTACTAGTGCATTTTGTCTACTAGTGCATTTGATGTAAACATTACATATACTTACTTGTTTAAATAGTAGCATAGTAGTAATTGCTGGAGTTCATCAATTTAGTACAGGTATGATCTGTAGAGTAGATAGAAGAAATAAAAGCAAAATATTAAAATTTTAATACTGAACCGTTTGGAAATGTAACAGATTTAAACGTATACTAACTTCTAAATATGTCGTTTTCTTTGTTGTAGGTAGAATAGCTGTATGATGTATTCAGAATATCTGTAGAGGAAATATAAAATAGAGAAGATGTTGTTAAGAACATAGACTGTGTTATTTTCGGCAGTTTTAGAGAAATGATAAATATACTTACATTTTTTACAAGGCGATTCTTCTATATTGGTATATTTTGTGTAGGATGTTTTCATATGATATGTAGAATAGATGTATGATGTTTTCTGAATATCTGTAGAGGCAATTTAAAATAAATAACATGGTGTTAAGAATATAGTTAGCGTTTTTTGTGCCCACATTTTAGCAATTAACAATTATACTTACATTTTTCTGAAGGGTATTTTTGTTTTTTGCTATAGTTGATCTTGGATCTTTCAAATGATCTATAGGGAAGATGTAAAAAGCAAGATATGTTGTTTAAAAATGTGCATTAATGAAATTGGCCGTTTTATAACAAACACATCTATACTTACATGTGTAATTAGGTTAGTTTTATCGTTTTTGCTGTAGAAATAGCACCATTTCTGTATATCTGTAAATATAATGTCAATGAAAAATAAATACTCTTGTAAATTAGTGTTTAAACAAAGCAGTTGGTGTGTAACAGAGAATTATTATATACTTACTATCTGATTTTGCACATGAAGAAATATGACCATGTAATAGGAATTGTGTTGGAGTAGTTTCTATCAGAAAAGTAGGAAGACATGAAAATAAAATAAGTCTAAGAGTTAGGAGATGTAAGGAAAATAGTGCACTTCTAATGTAGTTTTCTACTAAAATGCTGTGTTACTTACTTGATTAATTAGCTAGTAAGCTGGATCTTTAAAGATGTTTATTCTGCAACAAAATCTTCAAAGTGTTGGCATCTACTTTCCAGATAGGTAGCAGCAACAAATGGTAGAATGCATGTAGCCCTTTTATAGTATATGTGTTATGTGTGCTTTGATTTGATTGGTTGTAAGATGTAAGGAAGCATAGTATAGGCTAGTTTGAATTTTTTTAAGTTAATTGGAGTGTTTGTTGATGTGAGAATGGTGGTATGTGGTTGTTCCCGCATTAAAGCAGGTTCGTGTTTAAATGAAATATATTTATATGTGAAAATAAGTAATGAAAATGTTAGTTAAATGCAAAGAATAATAGAAAATGATAAAATGCATGTAATAGAATGTATAGTAAATGTGGATTAATAGTAATTTTATGTAAGAAACAGGTATTATATGTGAAAAGTTTTTTTTACTGAGAAATGACTTTTATTGATGATAAAGATGGTATTTTAGAAAGAAAAGTGTGCAAACATGAACTCGATATTATTTTTTTAACGATATTGTGGTAGTCTATATTTTTGTAGTCGATATTTTTGTAGTGTTAGGGCTAATTTCATGTCCAACGATATAATTGTAGTCGATATTTTTTTAAGCGATATTTATGTATTCGATATAGTTAGTACTCGATATTTTTTAATCGATATTTTTGTAGTTTGTGTAATAAGTATAGTAAGTCGATATTTTTGTTGTCGATAATTTGTCAACGATATTTTGGTAAGTCGATAATGTGTCCGTCGATAATATTTCAGTGATCCTGTGAAAATAAAGCAGTCTTTTTTGAAAGCATCTTTTGGAATATGTCTGCCAGTTCGGGGACTGAAGAGTACTTGAACATACTTGATAATATAGTTAATTGAGCTGAGAGCAGCGAACGGTCAGTTATTTTGTACTGAGCAAGTGAGTCAATGCTACTGCCTGTTAAAAGCACCTGTTCAAGTTTTTTATATGTTTGGATGCCTTCCTGGTCAAAACGCTGAGTGAGAAATACTAAGGGAGATAGTCACTGATGGTTGCAGCATGAAACATTTCTGCTGCTCCATCTCTATCTGTTTAGGGATTTGGCGCAGTCATGGCACTTCAGTGGCATTAAGATGGTACTTAATAGTTGTGTGGGTATTGGTATCGTGCAGACTGTCAAACAGCTCATCACTACGAAGCTTTAGTATTGCACTTTTTTCTGCACACTCAGCAGCTAGTAGCCCTGATATAGTTTGCTAGCATCCTCGCATAGAAATATTCAAACATTCCAGAAGCTGCAGTACTTGGAGGGCAATCTGAAGACCTAGGACAGTAGTTCTTTTCTGAAAGTGTGCCAGCAAACCACAAGCACAAGCGGACACATCACTTAGATGTTGATAATTGTTCTAGGGTTTCCAGAACAGGTTCATAATTAGCCATTACTTTTTGTACCACTTTTACACGGACCGTCCAGTGAGTTGGACACAGAGGCTTTATTTTGAACACATTTGCAGGGTCTTCTACACTTTGCAGGATGAGATCTGAGAATATTGTATAGCATGTCATAGATTGCCCAAACAGATTACCAAGTTCTTGGACATAAAGTAGTGCATCTTCCACTATAGAACATTTATGTGCTGCAACCTGCATAACCAGATTTGCACAATGTGCTCCACAATGGACATAAAGCACTGGTTGTTCTTGGCATATTAATGATTCTGCGTCATGGTATTTCCCTGCCATATTTTTGGCACCACGAATAAATCAAACACTCACCCCCCAGTCAACTGATCTGGGTTTAATCCATCATCATCTTTAGTTCACTCCACCACCCCAGTTCAGACATGGCCATATGCAAATCAGTCTGATCCTGTGCCTCATGGGAACAGTCCAGCCCGAACTGCCAAGCCATGTCTTCCCTGGACCGGAAGCAAGCATCCTGGGACCGGTTTCTGGCTAATCAGCCGTCATCAGCCAGGCTAGCTTGAATCCAGTGGCAAAGTGAGCAAGGGACCCACGTCTGGGCATACCCTGCCCACTTAGGGTGAACAAAGCGTTACCAAAGGGATGATGGACGGAGCGTTTGAACAAATCAAACACTCACATCTATGCGAGCGGTGGGCGTAGATTAAACACGAGGTGGGAGAGGCAAGTGAGATCAACCTGTGTGAGAGAAGAATTAGAATAATGTGTGGGAGAAAACAGACTGTGGGAGAAGACAAAGATAAGAGGGAAGACAGAGAAGAGGGAAAAGTACATTGTAGAAAGAAAGATTATTAGTAGAAACAATGATGAGGAGACAGAGAGAAGTTAGCAGTGTCAGATATAGAGAAGAGGAGAACGAATAAAAAACAGAGGACCAAAAGAGAGCCGGTAGTAGGAAACTAAGACACCGATGTGGGCAGCGGAAGAGACAGGAAAGAGAGTAGGCAAAGCGCATAATGAGCAGTAAAAGTAAAAAATGGGCAGCATAAGTAAAAACCGAAGGGTGTAGAAGTAAGCAAAAGATGAAAAGAAAGAACAAAGTGGAAGGATAAGGAAACCAAAATATGTGGGCGGTAGAGGGAGAGAAGAGATGGTGAAAGAGGAAGGCTGAGTGAGCAAAGAGCCAGTGATGGTGGGTGTCATGTGGGGAGGGTGAACACACTGAGCAGCACCTTCTGCTGGAAAACAAGCCCTGCTCCTGGCAGTCCCGGAGTCCGAGCCTCATCAGACAGATTAACTGTAAAGCAAGGCGCAAACCCACTTGGCCATGTTCACGGGGCACTACGTGGCCACTGAGCTCTCGGCTCTCTCAGTCAGAAGTCCCTGCGGGCTGCGAGTGCCCACAGTATCACTTTCATTATCACTTTGAAGAAAGTAATGAGTTCAGAGCTTGCAGTGAGAATGCTCGCTGCGTGAGTGGGGAGGCACTTAGGCCAATGCTGTATTTCCCAAACCACATTTCTTCAGATCTTCCTGCTGCCATGAGGTCTTGGTCTTCAAGGCGGCAGGTATGGTGTGCGCTGAGGAGTGGACGGTTCAGACAGCAATCAACAAAGGACCTTTCTCCCTTTGTCCTGGAAGTGCAGACTGCAGGCAGCTGTGGCAGCGAGTTGAGAAAAACATTCCTGAGGGGTGCAGCATAACAAAAGGGCAGAGGGCGGGTGTCCTCTGTGGTGGCACGCTTTTTGCTCTGACACTTTGGTCACAGGTAACTGGAGGCAAGCCATGGGTCAAGTGCAGAGCGGTTATAAGTAGTGCTTTCATGCTAATCTACCTGGGAATCACTGAAGGGAGAGGGGTATTTTGGCCCGACGTCCCCCCCACCCTTGTCCCCTGTGACTCACTCTCGCACTCCAAAATCTGGGGAGTATATCCCTTGCACTTCCTATGCCCGTGCTTGGCTCGTAGCAAGCAAGCCTGACTTCTTCTTTGAATGTTCTGGGGGTTCGCTTGAGAGAAAAGTTGAAAAAAATGGGCACAAATCGTGCATTTTAAAGCATAATTTTACATACATTTCACCAAAAGTCATTTGTTTAATCAGTAAATATTCAAAGTATTTCATGATACGCCAAACCAATGAAACCTGATGCTCCCAAGGAGATGACCCAATTTCTTTAATCATACTGCGAGCACCCGAATATTTAAACCTTTACCTAGATTGTTGCAGACTCAGCATTTAGTCATGGTGTCCCCTTCTGCCAAAAAGCGCATACAATATATCAGTGCCAGAATGTGGCCATGTATCCTGTCCATATATCATTGATGGCCCTTTTGTCAAAAGGTATTTCTAATATGTGTGTACTTTGTCATGGTTGGCTCCCTCCGGAGGAACTAACCAGGCTATGTAAAAGGTGGCAGGGACTGGTGTTGGGCACCACATATTCCGCATATGCCAGGGATGGGAGGTGCTACTATGGGTGGTGCCTGGAATTCTGTTTGTCACGGGGCACAGTCTGATTGACCCAGAGGGCATGCTGGCTGGTGAACCCTTCACATTGGTGGTAGAGTATGCCCCCAACATGGGACAACCCATGTTTTTTTAACTCACTCACTCCTACAGTCACCCATGGCACCAGCATTGTGGTGTGGGGATTTCAGTTGCACTCCAGACCTGGTACCGGACAGATTGGCTCCCCCGGTACCGGGTGCACAATCGCATGTAAGTTCCAGACAGCTGTGGCAGTGGGCCCATGACAGGCATATTGATTGGATATATGCTAATAGGGGACCGATGCCTGCCTGTACAGGGGCTGAATACTTAGCGAGGCCCTTATCAGATCATTACCCACTTCAGGTGGCATTTGGATGGGACTGTCCTCTAACACCGATACCTATGTGGTGACTAGAACATTCCCTGTGTACTCTTGGACAGCTGCTGGGTTGGAGACCTAAGGGATATAATAGTGGATGGTAGTTCCTGCACTTTTGACGAGTTGGTGGCCGGAGGCGAACTAGATCTGGGGCAGTGTCTTTTGTATTCTACACTGAGGGGAGTGGCCGGAAGGGGGATCCTGTACCAACAGCTGGCCCGCTGGACTTGATGTTGACATTGACGGGCTCTAGACATGCTATCTCACGTGTATATAGGGCACTGATGGGAGGTTCCCGGGTCTCAAGGTCTGGTGGGAGGAGAAATTGAATGTGGAAATACAGGATTCCACATGGAGAAGTTGCTTGGTTTCAATAAAAACGACCACAGGGAACACAAGGTTTATATTTCACAGAATTCAGTTATGTGCACCACACATGCATTTCTCTGGACCAAATAGAAAAAATGTTCCCGGGCACGGGTGCAAGGTGTCCTAGATGCCAGAGGTTAATGCAGACTTCCTCCCCATGGTGTGGCTGTGTCCATCAATTGAGGTCATCTGGCGGGTATTGATTGCATGCGTGTCAAATGTCACCACAACCGTAATGTTATATGACCCTGCATTTTGTCTCCTACATTCAGGAGTGGTGACCAAAAATATGAAACAGCGGAGGAGTTTCTAAATGTTGATATCGGTATTAGCAAAATGGTGTATCGCAGTGGCATGGAGGAGTGCATTCGCCCCTCTGGTGATCTTGTGGCAAAGGGATGTGATTGATTGGGTGAATGCAGAGCTCTCGGTTCGAATGGATGCCAGAGCACAGGATGGGAGATGTAATGTCATGGAGCAATGGAATGAGTATTTAGCCCGATTAAATGTGATCCTTGCCCCCAAGGACAATGCTACTACATTTTAGATGTAAGGCCGCAACCCAATGGAATTATTGCCTATTGCGGTGCACTGAGGTACTGACGCCTGATGTACTTTGCGAATGGACGGGGGTGGAGGAGGGGCATGGGGGATTGAGCAGATTTGATGGCATTTTTCTGTTTGTTTTGTGCTGTTTTATGGGATTGTGTTTATCTATTGTGTTAATATTGAACTCATTTGATAAATTGTGATTTTCCGGATCCTTAAGTTAAGCACCCACAGGTAACTGTTTTGCTGTACAGGCTGCCTACATTTAAAGATCTCTGCATTGCGGTAATGTACCTCTGGTTGAATGGAAAATGTATATTACAATGATGCTATGCCAGTGGAGTACAGAAAGTTAAAAATAAAATCAATAAAGATATTTAAAAATAAATGGTTGACTCCATCCCAGATAAAATGGTTGCCCTCTCATATGACATGAAGTGCCTGCACTTACATTAGCTCTCACTGAGACTCCACACTCATTTATGCTCATTCATTCTCATTTGTTTACCAACTTGCAAATTAATTCTAACTCTCACATACTTGCACTCGCACTTACTCGCATCTCACTTCACCTCACTCATTACACCCACTCCTACCCAGCCACTCACTCCGACTCATTGTCTTGCACTCACTCCTACTCATTCACACTCACTTGCACTCAGTCTTACTCTCTGACTCATTCGCACTAATTCTAACTCAAACTCACTGTAACTCACTCCCTCACTGACTATGTCACTGTCACTCACACAGACATGCTCAAATGTTCACCTGCTCTATCTCACACACACACTCTCTCACACACAGCATTTGATAGCATTTTGTTGACCTATATTGCGGCTTGCGCAGGTCACATTTGGGCTCCAGGCAGCTCCTTCCCGCTTCAAACTGTACTGGAGCATGAAACTGTAACCATGAACCTGCACAGCCAAAGGTACCCAATTTCATTCTCTGCTCCTTTACCCTTCCCTTTCCCAAATCTGTAATGAGTTGTGAAAGGTTAAGGTGACAGGCTCAATTGCTTGCAGCCCAGGTTACTGATGGATTTTTTTTTATTATACCTCCGGGATGGAGAGGTCCAAGAACCTAGAGTAGCATTGGAAGGGACAACGAGAGGAAAGACACCAGGAACAGATGGACTGCCAATTGAGTTCTAACTCATTTACTCTGATTTGGTTGTGCCCCACCTGGTGACATTGTTTGCAGCAGTGAAAGTGACCGGCCCACTATCACCCTCCATGAGAGAGGCCCTCATTTTCTCCTTACCAAAACCACATCGAGATTGGTTGGTTAGGGCGTCATACCAGCTCCTGTCCCTGTTAAACACAAATTACAAAATGCTAAACAAGGGGTTGTCCAACCATCTCCTCCTTCTTATGTATGCCAATATGAACAATTGAGGGTTCATACCAGGCCATAAAACCTCAATGAATAATTATTAGGAGGAAGTTTAGAATTATGGAAGGGACACCTTGACAGATTAAATCAGACACCATGAGTCTGTCTGACAACATGGAAAAAGCTTTTGACACACTTGTTCCTACAGTCGGTTCTTAAACGCATTGGAGAGGGCTGGATCCCATGGATCTGGCTGCTGCATCCGGAACTGGCAACAAGAGTTCGAACTGGCCGAATGATATAAGCTCCATACAACATCTATAAAGGGACTAGGCAAGAGTGCCACAAACACCAGACCTTTTCACTCTGGTGGTGGAATTTTTTGCATAAATAATCTGAACTAAGCCTAGGCATAAGGGTATACACTATCAGATGGAGGTAACTCTAACGCCCTATTTGTGGACGATATGCTCCTTTCCTATGAAGGTAGTATGCTAGATATTGCCCTACAATCTAACTATTAGAGACATTTGTTGGTATTTCTGGACTTCGCTTTAATGGGAGGATAACGTGTGCATTCCCGATTGATGAGGTGGCCATGACGAAACCAGAGAGCATCCGAGGTAGGCATATAATATGGTAACTCCGCACTTTTTGCTATCTAGCGCTTAAGCTGTATCACTCTGATGGGGACTTGCTAGAATACAATCTGGGGCAGCACTGAGAGCCTTGGAGGTCAACTTGCAGTACTGGAAGAAGCTACTCCGTTGAGTAATGGGCCGAATAAATTTGCTGAAGATGATAACCCTCCCCGGGCTTCTATACTACTTTAAGGCCATTCCAGTCTGGATTGGCCCTTGGTGAACCTGGGAATTGGACATTGTATTGACGGTTTTCATCTGGTTTGCCAGTCAGCACAGGATCAACATGGATACCTTAAAGATGAGTTATACTATCTATAGACCCAATTTTCAGTGGCTCTCACGGTGCCTAGACAAACACCGTTTATCAGAAATGACTGGACTTAGAAACCCTGGCTTGGAGGGAATGCTCCTTGAGCTAATATTAAAAAAGAAAGCAAATTATAGCCTGTTACCTCGACTAGTATGAGTTGCCATGACATGCTGGCACTGGTGTGTTTATAAAACCAGAAATACACCACTGTATGCTTCAACGATCCCACTATATGAGTTGATGCAGTCAAGGGAAGTTGGAAAGAGGCAGGAATACATAATGTGGGTGATAGTTACAAAGAAAGGAGGCTGATGACTCTGGAGGAAATTATGGCTGACATGAGACTCCCGCCTGGGTAATTCTTAGTCTAGAAGAGTGGTGGATGCTATGAGGGAACTCTGGGGCTTCGGCAGAAAGGAGCCACCCACACCTGAACTATAGTAGCTGCTCTATACAGTGGGCAATAGGGAATCAATTGATAGTGTGGTTTTGCAAATCACTGAATATAATGCCTAAACCATACACAAGGGGTTTCCAGAAATGCACTGTTAAAATGTATACAGTTTAATTACCTTCATGTTACATACTTGACACACAGATGCCTTTAGGATATTAGCAAATGACACACAACAATGCCCTACATATGATCAAAGTGACTCAGACGTTTTTCACATGGTGTGGAGATGACCTCTTATTGAAAGACAATTGTGACCTACTTGTTGACAAGGATATCCCAAAAAGATGCCTATTTGGGCTATCCCTTCGAGTCAAAGGGAAACAGGTGAGTGATAAATGAATTGACCTAGTCTTAGTTTTGGCTAAGACATGCATGTCCATGCATTGGAAGGTGAAGAATCCCCCACCAGTGGAGAGTTGAGTCTGAGATGTGATTAAATGGGCAAGGAACAAAAGAGCACCGGACTAAAAAGTGAGGAGCGCATGGGCTGTAGAAAGTATCCCATTGCACACTCTTGCAAAAAAACTAGTAATGGCCTTTGAACACCCGAAATAACGAGAGAACCCTACTACTATCCCACAGGGTAAATCAGAGGTAGCCCAGACTTATATTGAAAGGTGTTGATACAGGGCATGGGTTACAGGAGAAAGAAGGGGGCTAATCTGTAATAAGGGTGAGAATATAAAAGAACAGAGCCTAGGATATGCTTTACATGTGGTTTCTTTTTCTTGGTTCAATGTTATAAATGTAAATGTAAATCTGTAAGATCCAGCTCACCAATCCCTTTAGTGGGTAATATGGAAAATGAATAATGAGCAAATTATTTACTGTGAATGTAAAACTGTGGAAGGCACTGCCAACTCAATAGGAAAGACATAAGGAATCGTATGAGCATATGTATATTCGCAACATCTGTAAGTTTGTCATGTAACAGCAAGGATCACATGTTGTAAAAATCAATGAAACAGATAATAAAGAAAGGGATTACACTGCAGGGTGAGGTTGCTTGATTGATAGTCACATCCACAGAGAATTTGGGCAGTGAAAATACTTCGGCTGTCCTGCCATGGGCATATTCCTTGCTGCTTGTAAGTGCAATTGTGCATCTAATCTTGAATTCCTCACAGCTAGCCTGTGTTTGTGCATGCACGCGTGTGTGTTTGTGTGTGTGCGCACATATTTTCATCGGAAATTGAGTTTTTGGTTTGCTAATAACTTTGACGCTGTTTGACAAATTTACACAAAACCGTCCCAAAAAAAGTTTCAACCACCTCAGCTCCAACCTGGAAAGTTTCTGGATGTTCCATCAAGCAGGGGCTGATAAAAAGGGACAAAATGCATTTGACATGGGAATATTGAAAGCGATTCAGAAAATTACATCAAACTTGGCAGAAAGCTAGATCTTCTTTACCCAGAAAGAGTGGTTTGGCGTTAATCTGTTCAGCAGTTAACAAATTAAGGGTCAAAATGTATGTATATTTTAGGCTGGTACTACCACAGATCAACCACAGAGATTGGTGGTATAGTAAGCTTAAATCAGACAATCTGATTGGCTGGATGCAACCTGAAGGAAAAGTTGAGGTTGCTAATTTAGGGCTCAGCGTCCCTGTGTCCTAAAAAACGAATGGAAAAAAGTATAAAGGGGTAAGGTAGGGGTACTCTGACCCCCTTGATATAGTGGTGAGGTGTAAATGTAAAAATATTTTTTTTTTCGCAGCCCCTATGTGATTGTGAGGCGATGCTAAAAAAAAAAGGACAAAAAAGAGGTGCCTTGGTCGCCCGCAGGGCATTTGGCAAGGGGCCTGGTTCCTGTGGCCATCCCCATGTTGCACATGATCGAAGGCTGTGCCCTGCTTTTTGTTGGTCATTCACAGGATGTTGGGCGCAGGGCTTGACTCACATGGAGGAAGACCATGCGCAGGGTTGGTATAGTAAAAAATAAATTGCTTCACATTAAGAAAACCCTAGAAATTCACTGAAAAAAATAAAGGTTAAAAGTGACGTTATAGTTGGGTATGGTAATAATATCTAACTTAACCCCTTAACCGTGCCGTAAAATCCGCAGCGGTGCGGGGGTTTCCGTGCACTGGCGGGGCCACGTAGGCCAATGGAGCACTACGGAGGTAGTGCTCATGATGGCTGTTGGCCGATGCACACAGCGAACGGGTTAATATTTTTAAAAAACAGATATTCACTGAAAAAAACAAAGGTTTAAGTGACATTATAGTTAGGTGAAAACGTTAGTTGCAACATCACATTTTAAACTAAAAAGAAATAGTGAAATTCTCTAGTTGTAGTTAACTGCAGTAACTATAACTGGCACCATGATGTAACTATACCTCACGCCTTCTCCTTTTACCCTCACATATAACATCACTCATAACATGTCAATGAAAGCATTGAAAACATCACTGATGACATCACTTAAGGCAACACTGTGCATTGCGGGCGCAAGTTATAGGAACTTCATGGTGCAAACTACAGTTACTTCAGTTATTTATAACTGGTGAAATTCAGGTTTTTTTTTCACTTTAAAATGTTCTCTTCTATTTGACATTTTCACCTAACTACAATGTCACTTTAAACTTTATTTTTGTTCAGTAAATATTTCTGTATATAATTACTGAAAAACACAAAGTTTATAGTGACGTTATAGTTCAGAATGGTAATATGATCATTGCTTACTTTTTGAAAAAAACATAGAAATGCACAGAAAAAAACTAAGGTTAAAGTGATGTTATAGTTAGGTGTTGAAGTAATACAAAACTAAAGTTTAAAAACCGGAAAAACAATGATATTCACCTGTGATAGTTTACTAAGATAACTATAACATGCTCCTCTGTGACGCACTGCTTATAATCTCACATATTACGTCACCCATGACATGTTAAATGACATAATTGATGACATCTCAAGTTACATACTTATAATACTAATATTAATAATAATCATAATTACAAGAAATAATAGCACGTATAATTATTATTGTTATTGAGTTTTTTATTATTATTGTATAATGGCAATAATTTTTAAAATAATAAATGATCATTCTTGTTGTTGTTGTTATCATTTCCATGTGAAACATATTGGTACAGATATCTGATATATATATATAAATCTCCACCAATTCTGGGTATAGGATATGCCTGGCCGATTCGCGGGCAGTTCGAATTAGGGCTACCGGAAGCCCAATATATTATATGATTCTCTGCTCCTCCAACAGACGTACTCGGACACCTATGTATGCTCGTGAAATATTTGTTTGCAGAAAACAACACGTTTCAGCTTGTGCCTTGATCACGTTTCAAAATGCATCAAACAGTGTCTTGACTTTATCCAATGCCTAACATCGACAGAGGACTAACCACCTCAGCTTCCCAGGATGCCAAAGTTTTGGAAGCTGTAACACAGATGAGGTGGTTATTCCTCTGTCGATGTTAGACATTGGATACATTCAAGACACTGTTTGATGCATTTTGAAGCGTGATCAAGGCGCAAGCTGAAACGCGTTTTCTTCAAATAAATATTTCACGAGCATACATGGGTATCTGAGTACGTCTGTTGGAGGAGCAGAGAATCGTATATTATATATATATATCATTTTTATATGTATACATTTTTATAAATTTGAGCTGGACATTTGCTCAAGCTAACAAATGATTTTGGTAAAGACTGCCTGGTCTTTAGTGGCTCAATAGGCATGTTACAGGAAAGTTGTAGAGTTTGTTACGGCGGGATTTTTGATCTATGGCTATAAGTCTAGATCCCAACTCAGGTCGACTGTACCGTTGATACCTGTCATAGAGTAAAAGGCAATCCACTACTAGGTCAATTAATAAGGACTTACACCACTCTAAAGAACCACCTACTACGAATAAGTTTTAAAAGTTTATTATAAAGCCAAAGTTAACTGGAGATACAAACATCTCAATATAAGGTTCAAAAGATATATTGGTATCAATACAAACATACATTTTCTAAATGCTCTTAGTCGACAGAAGAATATTACCAAAACCAATTCAAAAATCATCAGAGTTGCAAGAATAGACACAAGCTGTAGCTTATGAGTCATTTACAGAAAGGAAGAAAATTCAGATTAGACTGTCCCTACACTAGACTAAGTGACATCCCTACTTAGCAAAATCTTAACCTAAAAAGGTGTCAGCGGTGGTGACTTCCAAAGAAGATCACTCACTTCCCTTAGTCTTCGTTGTAAATCGGTGTCTCGCAGTTAACCTATCTGCCTACCCATCCGCTCTCTTAGGTTCCTCAGACCATCTGCCCTAACTCCACCCAGGGGTGCTGTCCCTAATACAAAATCACATTTACAATAGAAACGCCATTTAGAGACGCCCCTCACGTGGTGTTGGTTCTGGCATTTTCCATGCTGATACTCCTCTGGGCCCATCGTTAGCGTTGACCTTGCTTCTCAGACTCTTCACCGGCAGGATGGTACCCCCCAGGAAATTCCTGAAGCCTCCTCCAGGCCTGTGCCTGGCTCTCTGAACAAAACCCTATTCATCACTCTCTTCATTGGAACCTCCTCGCACCTGCAAACAGACACTTGTGCAGTGGGCCCCAAATTCCGGCCTCCACCATATCTTCTAAGTCGTAAACCATCGAGCAGTTTCTGCAATTTAAGCTTAACGTGACATTTCTCTAACTAGCACATGCAGATCAAAAGAAATGAACTTATCTATTCAGGCCTATTAGAACTACATGAAACGGGCCTGTGCATTCTCTAAAACATTTAATTTCTTAGTCTAAACAGTATTCTAACTTATTACACACAATGGTTATATGAAACACTTCTATAAAACATATTTTTCAGTTTTATGATCAATAATACTTTGAATTACAACAACATTAAAATCCATCTCAAGTGTGTGTGTAACAACCCCTTTCAGTCTCTGTGAACTGCCATGTGGCCTACACATTTCTTCGTTTAGCAGCATTACATTCTCCTCTACAACAGCCACATAACATGGTATCTCAACATTATTATAACATCTTTACACACTTCTACATTAGCTTTTCACACTGATATATGCATTCTATTTGATTAAACACTCTTATGTATTTTCACTCTATAAATTCGACACTCCTATGTAATCTTTACTAAACTAATACAACGTGCTTGTAAATATGGTGCACTTCTATTTTTTTTTTCTCGATTTGCGCTCTCTCAGTTCCCCCCTTTGATGACTTTTAGTAGTCATCACCATCACAACACCATCCCTGAGGTATGCATGGAATCAAACTGAACTCGTTGCAGTACTTTCTCGTTTCATCATCTCTAGAGCCCTCAGACTCCTGTACTGATTATCCTGCATCGCAGCTAATCTCCTTTCCTGCTCTCTCATGGATCTCTGCAACCTATTTGATCTATACCATTGGTACAGCCGCACCAATCCCCACAGGGTGATTATACAAACCACTATTATGATGATAGGTTTCAGTATGTACCAAATGAAACCCTTTCCTAGGTTGGCAAACCAACCTCCAACTTTACCCATTCCATGACCTACTTTTTCCCACACATTTACCTGCGTCAAATCCTCAATCTCATGATGAATTTCAGTGATGTTCCGTATATACTTTTCTAGAGGTTTTGAATTGTCTGGAATGTAAGTACAACATTCCTGAACCTTCAAAGCCTTACAGACTCCTCCCTCTTTGGCTAATAGAACGTCTAGAGCAAGTCGGTTCTGAAGAACCATTGCCCTTATCGATTGCATCTCTCCCTCCACCAGCATTAATGATCTAGCAGTACTGGCGGACAACCTATCTACAACTGTTGCCAATCTTCTGATCTTGACATCATTCAGTACTATCCCTAAAAGAGGAAACATAGCACCAAATACGTCTCCAACTACCTCCTCATCGCTTACATCCCTTCTTCCTCTAGCTTGAGTTCTTCCCTCTATAATTTCCAAATCCTTAGCATGGTATATTTTGGGGAAGACAATTGCTAAGTAACATGATCCATACCAATTATCCGGTAGTTTCACGTATGCATTTCTTCCACAAACAAAATATACATTCGGGATCACCTGCATTCCCTTCAAAAAATCTTTTGTATAATACTCTAATTGGAAAGCATGTTCACAATTTACTTCTCCCACAAACACATTTTCATCATAGGTTTTACCCCTATATATACACAGTTTCCCTTTCTTCTCTCGATCTAAAGCTATTGGACCATTACTACCCTTTCTTTGATGTGATCTCTCTTCCTCTGTCCAATCTGTTTTCCATTGGCCTGAAGCTTTTAAAATCTTCTGTCTCCTGTACCGATCATCCACCTGCCCTATAAACCTTTTCTCAATTTCTGACACTTTACAAGTCAAATTATTTCTTCGGGCATGTGAAGTATCTAACGTTTTCCAAGGAATGAAAAATTTCTTTAGTCTATCTTCACTCTTATAATAATCCCACTTATTCATATGCTTGTAGTTTGGAACTTCTGGTAAAACAGCATCAAAGTTTGAAAAATAATATTCAAACCCATCACGTTCATAGAATATACTAAGCAACAAACTACATGTGATTCCATAAGTCAATGGAAGATGATGATATCTAATACCTTCGTCTACAGAGGCTGGCAATTGCATGCAGACATAACAATCTTTAGCCTCCATAGCATCAATATATTCATAAAGCAACTTAGCATATGCATTTGATTTGAAATTTCCCTGTGATTCATCCACATGCAACCTACGAGTCTCTGCTGCTAGTAAAGCTTTATCTTTCTCTGTATTGTCCCTCTTTTGACCAGCAGTAGTAGGTTTCTGTATCGATACAATTTTTGCTTCCTTTGAAGCCTTTTCTTCATTTTCATGTCCCACTACATATGATATAGTAACTACTAAAACTATAAGAAAAATTACTCCCACTAAAAGTGTGCCTACTATGCATTTTGTCCTGCGGTTTGGGTTGCCAGCCTCCATGATCTAAAGACAGTGTAGTTCTGATTTTCTTTCACAACACAAAGTCTCTTTTCTTTGCTTATTCAGTCTCTCCGAACCACATCTGGAAGCTGATAATCCCTTCAGCAAGATCAGTTTTTTGAGTTCCAAAGCAAAAGACAACCCTAGCCCTTCTCCGTCCACTAAATAGGAAGCCCCTAAATTTCTTCTTCTTCCACTTGGCGCTAGGTCAGCTTTCAATCTATTTATTTACAAAGTCTTTAACAATCTGGAATCAGACGTGTTCCAGCGGCTCTAATCACGTATTCTAATATTTCCAAACGAAGAGTGATCTCCTCATGCGTTGGCCTCGTTGGACAAAAAGTCGGCAATTCTATTCTGTTTAAAACCATGTCTCTTATCCCGCTCAGATAAGGAGGATTGGGGATAGTGAGTGTCAGCAACCCTTCGACCTCCACTCCGGGTATCACCAACACTATTTCCACTGTTATGATTGGGTCAGTACTGATCAATGTCACTTCCCTCAACCTCCCAGATCTCCGTGCACTGGACATCTGTAGCTAGGTAGGTCCACTCAGGAGTAGCGTATCTTCTGCAGGGCACTCGCACCCTCCTGGATCTTCTCGGACCTTCCTGTTCTTGTCCTTGTGCACCTTCGTCCGGATCCGAGTCTTCAGATATAGGAGCAAGAGTTCTCTCTGGAGTTGGCTTCAAGCTCAACCTCTTCTTTCTTTCAGGCCAACTAGCTTCTCCACGCCTTGTTCTCCTATTTCTTGTCCTCACACTCGGTTCTTGATCACTCTTGTCTTGATCTGTCTCTGAGCCGTATTCACAACAACTTTCTCCTTCGGTGGCAACTTCAGTTTCACTGTCGTCCTGTCTTTCTTCTTCTGGATCTGTAGCACTCCGAATTTCTTCCGACACCCCCACAGCTTGACTGATCCCCTCTAGTGGTTCGCCGTCCACAGTTGGATTATCATCGGTGAGAGGAGCTGTTTCTTCTAAGGGTGCTGGAACTCTTCGAGTATGGGAAGCGTGGATCCAGTTTGGCAGCCCTCCACACTTTACAGCAGTATTCGTTGTCAAGATTATTTGGTAGGGCCCCTTCCAACGCACATCTAGGCAGTTCTTCCGGACGTGCTTTTTAATAAGCACCCAGTCTCCAGGGCACAAGTCGTGACACAGGTCTCTTGAAGATGGAACTTCAGCAGCCTGCACCTGAAGAGACACAGAATGAATGACATCAGAAAGTCCCTTGCAATAATCCAAGATCAGGTCATCTGTAATATTCAACAAAGCTGTAGTTGGAACAGACGGAAGTCTCATTGCCCTCCCCATTAAAACCTCATGTGGAGAGAGACCTGTCCTCCTGTCTGGTGTGCTACGCATACTCATGAGTACCAAGGGCAAAGCATCAGGCCAGCTTAAGGACGTCGATGAACATACTTTGGCTATTCAGGATTTTAAGGTTCCGTTTATCTGCTCCACGATACCTGAAGCCTCTGGTCGATAGCTACAGTGCAACTTCTGATCAATGTTCAATGCAGAGCAAAGCATCTTCACAACTTCGCTGTTGAAATGAGTTCCTCCGTCTGATTCCAAAGAGGTCGGCACCCCAAAGCGCGGGATCAACTCTCTAAGCAACAACTTTGCTACTGTGAGTGTATCGCACCTGCGTGTAGGGTATGCTTCGACCCATCTGGAAAATATGCATACAACCACCAGAACATACCTGAGGCGGTTGCTTTTTGGCATCTCAATAAAATCTAATTGCATTCTGTTGAAAGGCCCCCCAGACCTCCCAATGTGACTCATTGTAACTGGTGTTCTCTTCCCTACGTTCAATTGCTGGCAGGTGACACATCTCCAACACACTGCTTCTGCTGCAATCCTAAACCTAGGATTATACCAAGTCTGCCTAAATAACCTCAGCATGGCATCTCTTCCTAAGTGTACTGGACCATGTATCTGTCGTGCCATTGGACTCACTAGCTCATCAGGTAATACTGCCCTTCCATCTGCTGAAACCCACAAATCCATTTCACTTTTCACACAACCTGCTGTTTCCCATGCCTTTTTCTCAGTATCAGGTGCTTTCTCTTGCAGATCTTTTAAATCATCCCAAGTATCGACTGTTTCTAGCATCATGTTTAACTCTGTCTTTTCCTGAGTCCCACCTACTTCCACTTCCGTGAAAGAGTATCCTTGCTCCGCACAGTAGCGGGCAACTTCGTCTGCATATCGATTACCTTGCGACACAAAATCTGTATTTTTGGTGTGGGCTACACATTTAACAACCGCAATTGCTGCTGGACCTTGTAGTGCTTCTAACAACAGTCGCACAAATTCCCCATTTCGAATAGGCGAACCAGAGGAGGTCATGTAACCTCTCTGAGACCACAATTGCCCATAATCATGAACCACACCGAAACCATATTGGCTATCGGTATAAATGGTGACTCTAATTTTGCTACCTGCTAAACAGGCACGTGTCAATGCAATGATTTCGGCTACCTGAGCAGAGTGTACTCCTTCCAGGCAAGCGGCTTGCACAACTCCAGTAATGGTGCAAACAGCATAAGCTGCTCTCAACCGACCAGTATCGTCTCTTAAACATGAGCCATCAACAAAGAATATTTCATCAGGGTCAGTCAACGGCTCATCCACGATATCTGGTCTTGGCTTGGTGCATAGTTCAGTCACATCAAGGCAATCGGGATCTTCACATTCTTCGCCTTCTATATCATTAGGAAGTGGCATCAACGTAGCAGGATTCAAAACAGAGCACCTCTTAATGGTCACGTTCTCCGCAGCAAGAATAACTTGCTCGTAGCGCGTGAGCCTATTATTGGTTAAGTGCTGTGTCTTTGTCCTGGTCATTAACAGTTCTACAGAATGAGGTACAAACACCACTAATTGGTGTCCCATAACTATATTTTCACACCGTTCAATGCTGACACCTGTTGCAGCAACGGATTTGAGACATCCGGGCAACACTGTGGCTACCGGGTCTAAAGTAGCCGAAAAGTATGCAACTGGTCTACGGGCATTTCCATGAGTTTGTACTAAAACTGACAAAGCACAACCTTCTCTTTCGCAGCAGTAAAGTGAAAAGGGTTTTTCGTAATCAGGCATCCCCAAAGCTGGAGCACGGCACAAGTCCTCTCTCAGCTGTAGGAACGACATCAAACAATCCTTGTCCCACGGTACCGGATCACTCACCTCCTTGTGCGTCAGTTTTTGTAAGGGTTTTGCTTTCAGGGAAAAGTTAGCTATCCACTGTCGGCAATAACCCACCATCCCTAGGAACATCCTGACTTCTCTCTGTGTCGTAGGCGCGTTCATCTTCATTATCGCCTCTATCCTATCTGGTGACACCTTGCGCTTTCCTTTTTCTATCCGGTGACCCAAGTACTGTACTTCTGTCAGACAGTACTGCAATTTGCTCGGAGATACTTTATGCCCATTTTCACCTAAGTGGTTCAGCAAGGCGATGGTATCAATCTTGCAAGCTTCTTCCGTTCCTGACGCAACAAGTAGGTCGTCTATGTACTGGACCAGAACCGAGTTCTGTGGCAGTACTAGACTTTCAAGGTTTTTCTTCAATAGCTGGTTGAAAATTGATGGGCTTTCTGTATACCCTTGTGGGATACGACACCATGTTAGGACGCGATCTTCCAGCTTAAAAGCGAAAAGATACTGGCTCTCTTCATCCAATGGGATTGAAAAGAAAGCCTGACAAAGATCTATCACTGTGAACCACTCAGCTTGAAATGGTATCTGAAACAATATCACTGATGGATTCGGTACAACTGGACAACATGAAACAACTATGTTAATAATCTTTCGAAGATCTTGCACTATTCTAAATTTCCCACTAGGTTTCTGCAAACCCATAATCGGGGAGTTGCATGGACTACCCACGATTTCCTTCAGTATTCCCTGTTGTATCATAGAGTCGATTACGGGTTTTATTCCTGCAATCGTCTCTGGGGTCAATTTGTATTGAGGCGTTCTTGGATATTCAACATTTGGTTTTACCATGATCTTTACTGGTTCTACTCCTTTGATCAATCCTATCTCTTCTCCAGTAAAATCCCATACCTCTGATGACACTGTATCTCACAAGTCCCGTGGAAGGTCTCCCACAGTCAGGGTAGGATACAGTTCTACACATACTCTCGAATTTGCAACTTTAAAGGTAGCATCCTCGTCTGTAGTCTGTACCTCTACTCCCTGAGGTGTGCAGTATATTGTACAGTTCAGTTTGCACAATAAGTCCCTTCCTAACAGACACACAGGACTAGAATCACATACTACAAACTGATGTTCATAGTTGTGGTTTCCTATTCGCACTAGCAGTGGTTCCGTCAAAGGGTTGGTCATTCTCCTATTTGCGACTCCTACCACTTGAATAGTTTCCCCCGACATTGGTAGATCTGGAACCACTGCCGATCTCAAAGTTGATCGAGTAGCTCCGGTATCTACTAAGAATGTTGTAGGACACCCTGCCACTTCAGCCTCAACAAACGGTCCTCTTTGATCACCTCTAGAACTGCCCCGAGGGTACAGTCCTCCTCTCTACTTACACGTTGTCCCGTCAATGGATCAACGTAGTAACACTCTTCTTCGTCTATAAAAAGAGGCATTTGTCTATCGATCTTTCCCCCTGTCGTAATCTTTGGTGGCTGCGGGAACTGGGCTCGTGGAGCCGAAGTCCCCCCTTTGACCACCTTACTTTTTGGCACTGTCACCCTTTGAACTGGAACTTCTAGTACTTCCCCCTCCTCTACTTCTAGCTCTCCATTTTCAGTGTTATAGGGACACTCGCGTTTCCAATGTCCCACCTGGTGACACCGGTGACACTTTGTCGTTTTTTTCAATGTAGCAATGTCTATTCTAAGTCTCGAGTTTTCCTCGCTGTCCTTATTCTGGCTATTTGGTTTCCGTCCCATTGTCCCTGTTCCCTGTTGCTGCTGTCCACCCTTTCCAGCCGACTGCATCTGCACCATCATCAGTTTCTCTTTTAATTTCTTTGCTTTGGAATCTATTTCATCACTGCAATACCTTGCGTATCTCAAAATGTCATCCAATGGTTTGTTTTGCCAACAAATTAAATGTTGCTGAATCATCAAACAAATATCAGGTCTCAACCCCAAAACGAACTTCGATACAAACTGTCCTATATCTTTGGGATCCATTACATCTAAACAACTGTATTGTTTGAACGTTTTCAGCAATCTCTCATAAAACTCATGAACTGTCTCCTTGGGTTCCTGTCTTGTTCGGTCTATTTTTACCCAATCTATATCTTGTGGTGGCACCTTCTCCTTCAGCCATGTCATTACCCTATCATATTTTAACATTACTGTTTCTGACGGTCCATTAGTACGAGTATCCCTTTCTGGTTCTGCAGTTGGCCATTCGACACTAACCTTGCATGCTAGCCACAAGTCTCCTGGGACCACAATGTCAAATAAGGTGTTCAAATCAATCCACAATACTTTTGAAATTTTGACAAACCTCTCTACCTGCTTGTACCACTCTACAGGATTTTCCCTTAACTTCGGAAATGAGTTGGTGAATGCAGCCAAATCTCCCCTACTCCAGGGCACATGTACATAACTCCCATTTGCTATTTCTCGCAAAGGGAATGCCTCCATCTGCATTAGCCTTCCCTCCGGAGACATCACATTTGCGCTCCGCCTGACAGTTCCCTTTTTGGACCACCTCTCTTCCCATTTATCCAGATCTCTCCATGCTCTTATTCCTGTGATCAGTTCCCTTATGTGTGTTTTTAATCCAGTTGTCCTCCTCTCATCTAAGTCCTGATCTGAATAATGTAACCTATGGTTACCCTGCAATGCCTTTGTTCTGGACAAATCTACCATATACTTGTCTGCCAGTTCAGACAGTTTCTCATGAGTTGCTCTTGCCTTCCGAGTAACATCCTTTGCTATAAACAGCAGCTCATCTTGTTCGTACATGTCAATCCTTTCTAAAGGCAACACACCATCAATTATTTCGTCCAGGTCAGATTTTAAGCTGGTCACATCGAGTCTTTTGGCTTTTATCACAGCTTTCAGTATGCTATCTCTAGAGAGTCCATTTAAATCTCTCCCATCACAGCTCTGAGTCCTACGTCTGGGCTCAGGCGTGTTATGGGGAGTCCTCCCATGCTCCCATCTCTCCAGGTCCCATGCAGTTCCATCCTCTCTGGGTGTATAGCGAAACACTTCTCTATTTCCCATAGTCCCACATTTCCCATTCAGCCTGGTTTCTCTCGGTGCATGGTAAGACATCCCATTATTCCCCATGCTTTCGCAATTTGTCTGTGATCTCTGATCACTCGACGCATGGCAAGATCCTTCGCGGTTTCCCATGTTCCCACAATTCCAGTACTGTACGTTACCATCAGGTGCATGGGGAGTGCACTTAATCCTATCCCTGTACTCTTGTGTCCTTTGGTCTCCCTCACTTTGAATGAGACGAGACGTCTCTCCACACTCCGCACTTCTACCTTTTTGCTCCTGCACATTTCCACCGTCAATATGACGTGTAACTCCTCTACTCTCCTGACTTTTACCGTCCCACTCCTGACTGCTTTCGCTAGCCCCGCAGTGAGAAAATGTCCCGTTGCCTCGACTTCCCCATCCAGCTTCTGCTCTTGACCTGTTGCTCGGTGGACCTATCCCATTCCCTCAAGTCAGCCCTCAACTCTTTATAGGATTTCGGCTGTGGTCCCCTCAGGTCCATCGGTCCTCTCTGACCCCCCTGCTCTGCTACGGGATCCACTGCTGAATCCAAAGGGGTGCTCCACGTTATCGTTCCTGGCAATTTCCTCCAGGCATTTGTCGTGTTATTCCTTCTTTCCATCTCAACTCTTTCTCTGTCTAGCCGTACCTGTTCTTCCTCTCTCCCTTTCTCTGGGTGATAAACCGACACTATAGGACCTATGGTAACGGGTACTTGAAGAGCATCTGGCAATCCATAAGACTCAACCCTCTCTGTTGCTGGCATCTTCTGCACCACAACCCTTCCGACTACTCTCTGTACAGGACTATGTTGAGGTGTCTCCTCACCTTTGGTAGGTACCCAATTCGTTATAGGGAGTGGCCTGTTCTTCTATGTCAACTCTATCTTCCTTTGGGAGTTCAGTACCTTCTATCTCCCTATCGTCCGGAGGCGGTCTATCTATCAACAACCTATTTATTAGACCATCCTCCGACTCGCTCTCGTCATCCTCTTCTATGGGTCTCTTTTCTCCTGTAACCTCTCTCACTGGGTACAACTTATCCACCTCAATCGTCTGTACTCTCCATTTCTTATCTTCCGCATCCCACTTGGCATCTTGCACTGCCCTTACTGATCGCCTTACCCTTTCCTGGCGTCTGTTCTGACTCCTGTCATGCGCCGCCCTAATCCACGCATTAAGCGCCTCAAACTGTGTTGGTCTAGGCAAAGGTCTCAATGAGGACATAACTGCTTTCAGCTGATGCAACACCTCTAGTCTAAACGTTCCGTATTTCGGAAAAGTCATTTCCTCATTCCCTTCTGTAATCTTACTCCAAGTACCAAGCCACAGTATAGTATGCAACCCAACATTCGTTGCCATATAGTGAGCTGGTGTACCCTCTGGCGGTGCCTCTTCCCCGCAATAAGAGTCTCTTCTTTTTCTCTTAAAGATCGCTCTCAAACATTTAAAACACTTCATGTTCAAAATCTACAAAATTTCTATTTTCTCCGCGTTCGTTTACTTCCTGATGACAATCTACCAATCCCAGCGCGGTTCTCGCTAACTCGCCTATCCCAGCGCGGCTTTTCGCTGACGTCACACCAACCGGCCTATCTCAGCGCGGCTTCACACCAACCGGCCTATCACAGCGCGGCTCTCGCTGACGTCACTCCTACCGGCCTATCTCAGCGCGGCTTCACACCAACTGTCCTATCACAGCGCGGCTCTCGCTGATGTCACTCGTCCCCCTTCGCAGCAGTTCCCCTCCTTTCTCCGCTCGTCTCCCGGTCATGCATGCGTCCCATTCATACTCTGAAAAATGATTACTTCCGACCAAGCGATCACTTTCCTTGACTGTACGCCCACAGTCTAACTGTAGTTGTCACCTTAACTGACGAAATGTCTTTCCGTGTACGTCCAGACAATCGCCTTAACTGATAGGTTACTTACACACGGTAACTTTCGACCTGCGTCCGTTACCCACACACTCACTCTTGCGTTCCCCCTATCTCGGTCCTGCGGGCGATGAATGGTACCTCATGACCCCCTTTACTCTGGTCGACAACTACTCTGGATGTTCGATACACCCGAACCACTTAAGCTCTTCCCCGAACTTAAGATTTTCCCCAGCCAGGTTGCGCGCGCTCACAACCCTCTCTCACTCACACTACAGGCATTCAACTCCGCATGACATTACAATACGAATACAACAGAAAACACCGCAATCTGTCAACGCATGACCCTTGTTATACTCACTCTCGTCCGACCCTGCTGCTTTTCTCTCGCACCGTCAGCACCTTCTTCGGCAGGCGATTCTTCCGCTGCTCATCTCTCGATCTCTAGGGACCTTGGGGTAATCTTAACCTAGTCTAGATCACCTTCCTCTAGAAGGTAACAATCTTCTGCTACCAACTGTTACGGCGGGATTTTTGATCTATGGCTATAAGTCTAGATCCCAACTCAGGTCGACTGTACCGTTGATACCTGTCATAGAGTAAAAGGCAATCCACTACTAGGTCAATTAATAAGGACTTACACAACTCTAAAGAACCACCTACTACGAATAAGTTTTAAAAGTTTATTATAAAGCCAAAGTTAACTGGAGATACAAACATCTCAATATAAGGTTCAAAAGATATACTGGTATCAATACAAACATACATTTTCTAAATGCTCTTAGTCGACAGAAGAATATTACCAAAACCAATTCAAAAATCATCAGAGTTGCAAGAATAGACACAAGCTGTAGCTTATGAGTCATTTACAGAAAGGAAGAAAATTCAGATTAGACTGTCCCTACACTAGACTAAGTGACATCCCTACTTAGCAAAATCTTAACCTAAAAAGGTGTCAGCCGTGGTGACTTCCAAAGAAGATCACTCACTTCCCTTAGTCTTCGTTGTAAATCGGTGTCTCGCAGTTAACCTATCTGCCTACCCATCCGCTCTCTTAGGTTCCTCAGACCATCTGCCCTAACTCCACCCAGGGGTGCTGTCCCTAATACAAAATCACATTTACAATAGAAACGCCCTTTAGAGACGCCCCTCACGTGGTGTTGGTTCTGGCATTTTCCATGCTGATACTCCTCTGGGCCCATCGTTAGCGTTGACCTTGCTTCTCAGACTCTTCTCCGGCAGGACGGTACCCCCCAGGAAATTCCTGAAGCCTCCTCCAGGCCTGTGCCTGGCTCTCTGAACAAAACCCTATTCATCACTCTCTTGATTGGAACCTCCTCGCACCTGCAAACAGACACTTGTGCAGTGGGCCCCAAATTCCGGCCTCCACCATATCTTCTAAGTCGTAAACCATCGAGCAGTTTCTGCAATTTAAGCTTAACGTGACATTTCTCTGACTAGCACATGCAGATCAAAAGAAATGAACTTATCTATTCAGGCCTATTAGAACTACATGAAACGGGCCTGTGCATTCTGTAAAACATTTAATTTCTTAGTCTAAACAGTATTCTAACTTATTACACACAATGGTTATATGAAACACTTCTATAAAACATATTTTTCAGTTTTATGATCAATAATACTTTGAATTACAACAACATTAAAATCCATCTCACGTGTGTGTGTAACAACCCCTTTCAGTCTCTGTGAACTGCCATGTGGCCTACACATTTCTTCGTTTAGCAGCATTACATTCTCCTCTACAACAGCCACATAACATGGTATCTCAACATTATTATAACATCTTTACACACTTCTACATTAGCTTTTCACACGGATGTATGCATTCTATTTGATTAAACACTCTTATGCATTTTCACTCTATAAATTCGACACTCTTATGTAATCTTTACTAAACTAATACAACGTGCTTGTAAATATGGTGCACTTCTAATTTTTTTTTCTCGATTTGCGCTCTCTCAAGTTCGCATCCGTTTGAGGAAGGACATGTGTGCTTTGGTATGAAGATGCCCACAGCCTCATCAATAACTTCTCCATTGCTGCGTGCATGCTTTCCCTCCAGTTTAAGCATAAAGAATGCTGCAGAATTCAGATTCACAGGAAGATACAGGAAGGGAGCCTGCTACTTCTGCTCTCACGAGGATATGTTTACTTCTGGGTAGAAACCTGCAGCACTCCACTTTCTAAAAGGGGAATACTGAAGAATGTTCTTAATCTAAGCAGTTGGGGTGTCTCGCCAGAGGCCAGAGAGGATGGTCACCAAATGCCGCCGGAGAGAGTAGGCGATCTGCCAGGACCCAGACTCTCAGGGGTTACCCCACTCACGGGAAATACATAGTCCCCTGGGAGAAAGAAAATTGCATCTTTGCAAACCCACAGGCTGCCTTCCTTTCGAAAGGAAGTCTTTAAAACCTTGTTTGCCGAATTAAATCGTCACTTAATCCGATTTTGTTTTTTTTATTTAACTTTTACTTCTTTTGTATACGTTCTTTAGGAAGTTTATTTTATGTTTTACATTTTCGCATATCCCATATACACAAGATGTTAAATGGATGGACGCTAATATTACACGTATCAAATTCCTTTCACTCTAAAATGTGGCGTCCATGCGCAAAGTATGACCAGGCTGAGCCATATCTGATCCAACAGGGCCACTGGCATTGCAGGTAACTTACGGTGTCAGCACAAGTGGCCACATGAGAGATCTAGATTGCTACAAATGGTTCAAAGAATGGCGGTGTTGCTATGGGAAATGGAGCACCAAACAGCAAAATAGTATTTTCCCTGTGTATTTGAAAATCCTTGCAGCTAGTTCACACCTCAGCTGTTTCCAACCGTAGTAGAAAGGTCCGAATAAAAGTTCTCAGCAAAGGCCGAAAGTAAGGTCTGCTGTCTCTCTGACCTTGCAAAAACCTTTGCTTCTCATAAGAGACAATCTGCGTGTCACCTTGGGCCGCAGTCACTTTTAGATGCCAGGTATTACCCAAAGCAGCCGCTAGCCATACATAGCTTCCCCAGAGCGCACACGCAGTGTCGTAGACGGATAATTCTGACCAATAGCTTGTGTACCATGCACTCCGACCACTACGAGCATACCCTCATGATTGCATTCGATTTTAGAAAAAAGGCCCAAAGGTTCTCTTGTCGGGTAGTATTGCCGTTTCTCTTTTGTTGGGAGGATGCTGTCTCGAGGTATTGGACCTAGTTATACCTCAATTGTAACTGGTTGAGAATGTGTACGTTCATCCTTCTGCTTATTGAATGTTAATACATAAAGAAAGGTTCAAGATTTAATGATGATGATTTTTGATTTTGCTTTTATTCCTTGGTTTGGAATTTTTATCATATTTTCAAAGTGTTACAGTATTCAATTTGAAACATTTCAGCAGCTGACAAGTGTGTCGACCTTACATGGTCATCTGGACCAGCGCTTTCTCAAGGCTTTCAAGTTTGTTACTTGCAGTTCTTAATGTTTCGTTGTCTTTTCAGATAAATCTCTTATTCCAAGCTGTTTAATCCATCTGAAAGAAAATTCTAATGTTCTTATATATGGAGTAAACTGCTTGGAATAACAAACTTGAAAGCCTTCAGCAAGCCCTGGTATAAGATGACATTGTAAGGGCAAAACACGTGTCAGCTGCTGAAAATGTTTCAAATTGAACACTGTAACACTTTGGCAATATGATGAAAATTCCAAAGCAAGGAATAAAAGCTAAGTCAAAAATGATCATCAGAAATCTTGAAGCTTTATTTATTTATTAACATTCAATAAGGAGAAGCATGCACTCACACATTTTCTTACCCTCATGATTGCCAGTGTGGAGATTTATTTACTCCAACGTGAATGGAAAGAAGGAATGATTGACACGCTTAGTCAGACGAGGAACATGTGGACTTCCTGCAAGAAAGAGAGAAACTCGTTTTGCTTGATTGCAATAATAAATGGGCATTATAAGGGATTCTTCAGTGTTAACCAGGCCTAGTTAGAAATGAGTTAGGGATCTCCTAAAGACAAACTAAATGCCTTTGAGGGGGTGAGTGCAAGTTGAATGCCCTTATTCATCCGTCTAACAAAGACGGTAATCCTTGGAGCCTAGTACTGTCAACCAGGCAAGATCTTATGTGCACATTAGTACATGGAAGGTATGGTCAGAATTGCGACTATGCTATTTACTCACCAGTACTTTCAGATCTCCTTTACTTTTCTTCTGTCACTAATCCATCTAAGGTTTTGTTATCATGCATGGTGATCACATAAATAAGTTCGATTAATTGCATCTGCCTTCATCCTATGTGACTGTACAGAAAATCTGTGGTGTTTCAGCCCTCCTTGATTTACCTGGACACCAGTGTTGTAGGCTATAAACATAAAAAGGGATGTCAACATGTGTAAAGTTGAATGATCAATAAATCCTGGGGAAAACAAAGTATATGGGGGTGGAACTTCCATTGTAAGTGCAACCTCTTGCTCCAAGGTCAAACAATAAGCTTCGATTCGCTGAGCAGGAGTTTCAGTTTTGTTTATTTCTTTTATTTTAGGATCCAGCAAACCAAAAAACAGGAAGGAAGAAAACGGTGTCCTTCAGCAGCATGCCATCAGAGAAAAAGGTCAGCAGTGCCAGCGACTGCATAGGTTTCATGCAAGGAGGCTGCGAGCTCAAAAAGGTCCGCTCAAACTCCCGGATTTACAGTCGCTTCTTCACCCTGGACTCCGACATACAGGCCTTGCGCTGGGAGCCTTCCAAAAAAGATCCAGAAAAAGCCAAGCTTGACATTTCTGCTATAAGGGAGATCAGACTTGGTAAAAACACTGAAACCTTCCGAAGCAATGGTCTGGCAGATCAGATTTGTGAGGACTGTGCCTTCTCCATCCTTCATGGTGATAGCTTTGAGCCCCTGGACTTAGTCGCTAACTCAGCCGATGTGGCCAACATATGGGTTTCTGGTCTCCGTTACCTGGTTTCTCATAGCAAACAACCTCTGGACTTGGGAGAGGGTGGACAGACTACACCGAGGGTCACGTGGCTGCGGTCTGTGTTTGAAGCTGCTGATGTGGATGGGAACGGGGTCATGCCGGAGGATACTGCGGTGCAATTGATCAAGCAACTCTCCCCTGCCTTGAAGGAATCAAAGATCCGGTTAAAATTTAAAGAAATCCAAAAGAGTAAAGAAAAACTGACGACCAGAGTTACAAGTGAGGAGTTCTGTGAAGCCTTCAGCGAACTTTGCACCAGGCCGGAGGTATATTTCTTGCTGGTACAGATTTCCAAAAACAAGGAATATCTGGATGCAAATGACCTTATGCTGTTTTTAGAATCTGAACAAGGGATGGCCCAGATGACCGAAGAAATATGTCTGGATATTATTCTCAGATATGAGCGGTCTTTGGAAGGACGTTTGAAGGGATTCCTGGCCATTGATGGCTTCACCCAGTACCTATTGTCTACAGAATGTGATATATTTGACCCAGAGCACAAAAATGTGAGCCAAGACATGACACAGCCTTTGTCACATTACTATATCAATTCTTCCCATAATACATACCTGATTGAAGACCAGTTTAGGGGTCCAGCAGATATCAATGGCTATGTCAGGGCTTTGAAGATGGCCTGTAGGAGCATTGAGTTAGATGTCACTGATGGTCCAGATAATGAACCAATCATTTGCAATCGAAATAGCATGACGTCCCCACTCACCTTTCGAAATGTTATTGAGGTGATCAACAAATATGCTTTCATTTCTTCTGACTACCCCCTCATACTATGCATGGGCAATCACTGTTCGGTTCAGCAGCAGAAGGTTATGGTCCAACACATGAAGAAGATTTTTGGAACCAAACTTTACACAGAAACACCCTCAACTGCTGAGGTCTATTTGCCCTCACCAGAGAAATTAAAGAAGAAGATCATCATTAAGGGTAAAAAGCTTCCTTCTGACTATGACCTGATTGAAGGTGATGTCTCCGATGAGGATGAAGAAGCTGAAGTTTCCCGAAGGATGTCCGAGGACTACTTTGGTGAACAGAAGTTCATCTGCCTTTGCAAGGAGTTGTCTGACTTGGTATCCATTTGCAAATCTGTACAATATAGAGACTTTGACACCTCCATGAAGAGCCAGAACTTTTTTGAGGCTTGCTCCTTTAGTGAAACTCAGGCCAGTAGAATTGCCAATGAGTACCCAGAGGACTTTGTCAACTACAACAAGAAGTTTGTATCCCGTGTTTATCCTAGTCCAATGAGGATAGATTCCAGTAATGTCAACCCCCAAGACTTTTGGAACTGTGGCTGCCAGATTGTGGCTATGAACTATCAGACTCCAGGTCCCATGATGGATCTGAATACTGGTTGGTTCTTACAGAACGGTGGTTGTGGATATGTCCTTCGACCTTCTATCATGCGAGACGAAGTGTCTTACTTTAGTGCAAACACCAAAGGTGTTGTTCCTGGAGTATCTCCTCAGCTCCTGCATGTCAAAATTATCAGCGGTCAGAACTTTCCAAAACCCAAAGGAGCCTGTGCAAAAGGTGATGTCATTGACCCCTATGTGTGCATAGAGATCCATGGAATTCCTGCAGACTGTTCGGAGCAGAGAACTAAAACTGTTCAGGAAAATGGTGACAATCCTATTTTTGATGAAAGCTTTGAATTTCAGATCAACCTTCCAGAGCTGGCCATGGTTCGCTTTGTAGTTCTGGATGATGACTACATTGGTGATGAATTTATAGGTCAGTATACAATACCAGTGGACTGCTTGCAGCCAGGGTATCGTCATGTACCTTTACGATCTTTTGTGGGTGAAATCATCGAGCATGCCAAACTGTTTGTCCACATTGCCCTCACCAATCGAAGTGGAGGAGGAAAGTCACACAAACGTGGACGCTCATCACGAATAGGAAAGAAGGCAAAGGAATACACCATGCTGAGGAACACTGGACTCAAAATTGTGGATGACATGTTTAAACTCGCTGTCCAACCATTGAGGGAAGCCACTGATGTCAGGGTCAACATGCAGGTATGTGAACATCAATCATATATTTTGCTTTCGTTTTTGATTACTTAATGAACTATGTAGAATAATCATGTTAGTTTAAGCAAGAGCATGCACTGGAGAGCAGAAAAAAGTAATAGTGAGGTTTTGCATTTTTTAAGCATTCTCAATTTTGGAAGAGTAAGGAACAAAAACACAGCTTATTTTTCAAACATTACTTCTGGGGTCTGCCTGTTTTTAAGCAGTCTCAATTTTGGTAGGTCAGATACCTAAGTCTCAGTGGGATCGATTAATTTGTCATATTAGCGCCTGATGTTCGGTATGTAATTACATTCTGCTGAAAACAATGGATATGATTTTGAGAGGAGTTTAGCCCACCACAGTTATGGTCATGTGTCAAAGTCAGGATCTTAACCACTAGACGTCATCTGCTCCCTAGTAAAGGCACGATGGGTGGATGTTAACTTGTACACATTTTTGGGACGACTATTGTCAAATGAGAGAATATTGTTTGCCACCTACTGGAAACATTCCTTTTTAAACTAATTTGTGTCCTTATATAATAATTTTTGTATTGTACTTATTTGGTTGTGAAATTTGGTTACTGTTATGTTATAAGTTTTTGTATTTCATGTGTATTATGTATATTTTTCTTTTAATCAACATCTATTAAATGAAATAGAGCTTTTTACTTAAACAAACTTGTTAGAATGTTTTTTATCTAAAGTCCTTTCCCGCATTAGTTGTTCCTCCTATGTTATTCACACATAAATGGGTGCAACAGTATAGATTATTAGATAAATAAGATGACTATTTAAACACCCATATATAGGATCTCGCTTTGATCCAATGGATAAGAAGATAAGAGTTGTCCTAATATATAAACCTATGATATCCATATTAAAGAAACAACTGGGCAGTCTCAAAGGGCAATAACTCAGGAAGTAAATGTTTAGAATTTGGACGGCACTTAGCTCCAGAGGGAAGTATGTTCTTAAGTGCTAAAACTTTAGAGTTGATAAGGATGTGAGGTCGAGAGCAATTAAATGATTTCCCTACATTCATTCAATTGTTTGAAGTTGGGACACTTGCATCGAGTCATGAGATTTCCTGATTTTGAAATCAACAATTGAGACCCTCTATGACAACCTCAAAGCAAAGCATTCCGAAACTTAGGTAATGCATTCTTAGACTGCTATATTCCTTACTTTGCTTAATTCATTTTACACTATGGCTATCCATTCAATTTGGCCAACCTTTTGTCACTTAAAAACAAATGAGCAACCAAGGTAGCAGGGTGTCTGAATAAATAAGGTAGTTAATTGACCACGGTCATAACAGAAGTCTGAAAAAGCATTTAGATTTTTTATTTCAAAATGGGTCAAGAATGCTCTGCAAGTCGTAAATGTTCTCTGCTGGTTTTTAAATTATTTGATAATCAGTATATTTCTGGTTATCCCATAGAACCCCTCTACGTATTTCTTTGGAAGTGCTTCTTTCTTCATCTTTATGAAAAGAGTAGACGTTTGCCTTTGTCCAGCTGCTTCGATGTACTTCAAGCAGTCTCAAACCACATAGGCTTGATTAAGTGTTATGAGTGAAGATGTTTGAAAATTCTGGGTAGATAGAATTACTGATTCTGACCTGTATCTCCACACATATTTGCTCTCATTGTGAGTTAATCCCCTCAAATAGGGAACAACTGAGTGGACAGGGAATTACTGTGCTGTATTCTGCATGGTATCCACTTTTCAATGGGGTTTATGCACACATTTATAAACTAAGGGTCTGATTTAGAAATTGTTGGATGTGTACCCACTGTAAATGTGATGGATATCCCGTCCACCACACTACAAATGTGTAAAACACGTGTAATGAGGTGGCCAGGCAGTGCTTAATTTGAGCCGGTGGTTTCCAGTGCTCGGCACCAGCACTTATTTGCAACACCAGCACTTATGTCAGTCTGCCACATGGTGGTGCTATTTGTTTTACTTAGAGATGAGCGCAGCAACAGTTGTTTATCACTTCCATCTACATTCAAAATTACTAATACCTGCTGCCAAAGCCATTCTTATAGTTTTTCAGAGCCTGGAATAGTCTGATTTGTCACACTTGTAGGAGTGTGATGGCTTGTGGTTGTGTGGATACTTCGTTGTCAGGGCACACAGAGGTAGTGGGTGGTGTAAGCCGCAGTGGCCTCCTGACATGGGCCCTGGCACTTATATTTTTTACAAATTAAGCACTGTGTACAGGATATCTGTCACATTTATGATGAAGTACCCATTTTCCAAACTTCAGATCAGGGCCTAAAGTCCTAACTTCACACCTGTGATACATGTTTAGCAGTGGTGTAGCTGGAGGGTGGGTGTCGCCCCAGGCAGCATGAGTTTTGGTGGGTGGCGGCCTCCCCCGCTATCACCTGCTGTCTCGGGGCTGCAACAACCCCAACCCCTAGCCCCCTCTCCTCAATGCGTTTGCCGTGATGGGGTGGCAAACAGAGAACATACTTGCCAGCATCTCACCCCCGCTCTTTATGTGGCCACCGCGGGGCGGCAAACGCAGAGGCCGCCACGGGCGCCCATAGGGTTAGCTACTCCACTGATGTTTAGTTCTTTTGAACCTTGGTATAGCAGTTCTGTAGTGATCATTCTCTTTTGACTTCTGAAGTCTCTGCATCAAGTCACAGAGAATAAGGGCACCCATCCTCTCTGTGAAGGCCACCATTTCTAGCAAGAAGCCCCTGTCTTTCTGCTGCTCTTTACTGACACACACAGGAAGGTACATCTTATTTCACACTGGCCCACTTTACATATAGTTGCCAGTAAAATATTTAACCAACCTACCTAGGATTATCAGCTCATTCATTCCTCAGAGGCAGAGGATTGACTCAGAATGCCATCTTTTAAAAGAAAAAGTGTACCACAGGTATTATCATATCCAAGCTTACATGAACAACTGCAATGATGCCTCAGTAAAACATATATTCACACTACACCTCTTCATGTCCCTTTATTAAATACTTGAAAGAAGTAGGTAGCTAACTTTTGTATGCCACTGCATAACCCTCATCATGAATTTTCTAATGCTTCCTGGGTCCTGATCGTCTTTACCACAACCTCCAGTATAGTTGTGCCCAAGGCTTCCACATCCCTCTGCCATGTTTTGGTACTCCCTGCTGGTACTCCGCTTGCCCAAAAGTTTTTGTAATGAGCGACATTCACTTGATACTTCATAATTTATAAATAAATTAGCATGCCTCCACGTGAATACAGATGGAAATGCAAACGTTTTATTGTAAATTCTGATAAAACCCAGACCCAGGTTTCTGAAGATTTTTTTCTCAAAGTGTATCTCACTCCTGGATATTCAAGGATAGGCCATACCAAAGTCTGATGTAAAACAACGGTACTCATAGAGAAGGCTTTGTGATTTGAGGCCAACATAGTTGACTAGAAGTTATATTTGTCTTATAATAAGTTCCACATATTTACTGTGCATTGATCCTTTTGCAATTGTGAAGTGCCTCAAGCATACACAAAGAAAATCTTCTATTGGCTGAAGAGAAAATCTGGCAGAACTAATGAGAACATTATGCTTGCATGAACATGTCTGGAAATGAGGAATCGGGTATTGAGACCCACGTGCCTTTCAGTTTTGAAAGGCTTGGTTAGGGATAATGGATGACGAAGGGGAACTTTCAAAGTGCTAGTGCAGTGAATCATTACAGGAGAATTGAGGTTTGAAGCTGCAACTGTACCCAGATGAAGAACGTGTAATCCTCTACTTGTTTCGAAAGTGAATAATCAAAACCTTTAATAGGCACCCTAAAATATATAGTTTTGTAATATATATATATTTTTTTTGAGAACCTTTATTGTCACTTCAAGTAAATACAAGTATGGGCCTACAACCATCCCGGCCGGCCGCTAATCAAGACGTAAGTACAGCAAGTCAATGTAGAAAAATACAGCAGTCCGAAAATCAGGGTCCAAGAAGTGTCCAGGATATAACTTGTATTCAAGCGTACTGTGCGAGATGCAGGATTTGAGAAGGTTCATTTTACAATAAAGAAAAACTCAGAATCAATGCCAGACGGTCACACATTGTCCTACAATAGCAAGTCTGAAACAGGAAATCCGCAAATTGTGCAAATACGTTTGAAGTAGCAGGGGTAAGGCACACGAGTCAGGATAAACGCAAAGACAAACACAGTACGTAGCAAAGCTGCACCCCACCCCTCAAGACGAAACATACTGTAGGAAACATGAAAAACGACGACACCAAAAAGGAAAAAATACAGAGGGCCATAGAAACAAAAAAAAGACAAATTAACAAACCCCATCCCCCTACCCCCCACCCTGCACCCCTGCAGAAGGCTACGGCCTATCCCCCCCCAGCAACGTGCCTGTCGCCCTAAATAAGAGGCCCGAAATATAGAGAAAGAGAAAAAGAAAAAAAAGAGGAAAAATGTGGGGAAGGGCCATCGATCTGGCCACCCGGCCCCCCCCACCACCGCGCTCAGTAAACATCCCAAAAGCGAGATCAGAATAGCCATGGAAAACATTAATCACCGATAGCACAATCAATAACATCCCCGCAGAGTGTCCCCCAAATCACAGTCAGCCAACAATAAATTCCACTAGGCCCTAAACGGTCTCACCCCTGGCCTTTCCTATCAATAGTACCAACATAAGCCCACTTAGCAAGCGGCATACAGAGCAGCATGGAGGGTCCGAGTGATCCGGGCGGACCGGGCAGTGTCGTTATTCCATGGGACTGCAGCCACCAAAACCCAGCCGAGCATGTATGGTGGAAATCCTGCTGTGTCAGTATCGACCCCGACAACATCCTCCAGTCCGGACACAGTCTCATCAGCCAGGGAAAGAGAGGCACATCATCCGGTAAGCGCTGAAACGCCGTCGAGGCAGCCCAGACCATAGATCGACGTTGTTTCCCCAGCCGCCGAATAGATAAGGGCCCCGACGAGTCACTCACATGTACAACAGATCTGTCCAAAGCGACCTCATGAACCGGGTCTTCCAGCTTCTCCACGAACATAGGCGTAGCTGGAGCACTCATCACTGACGCAGAGGCGGGCACATCGGCGCTTCCATGAGATCGAACCATGCCCGTGTGGAACGGCGGGTCAACAATGGCGGCCATCCTTCTTCCCAGATCCCGGGCGTCCCGGAGCAGGGTCGTATGCAGGGTTGTTAGCGCAGCCAGGATATCTCTGGACGTGGGCTCCGTCTCGCGTCGCCAGTCCCCAGGACTCTCCCGCACAGCAGCTTCTCTGCCTGGATGTGGTCTGCGTAAGAGGGTGCCGTCCGCCATCTTAGCTGATCCGGCCTCGTCCTTCTCCACCACACCTCGGGACTGGGCCCCACACCGGGGCGCAACAGGAATTGCCACAAGGATCCCGAAAGTCAAGGCAGGCCTCCCAGCAAAGGGTCACCAAAAGGCTAAACAAAATCTCCGCCGCTCCCTGGGAGCCGCCCGCCGATTCCGGGAGAAGTCAGTAGGCACGCCCGGACACAACACTGGAAAAGGGGCCAAGTATCGTGCACTCCCCTCGACCCTGCTTCACCGCACATCCCACAAGGCACTCCACTAAATGGACTGGGTCAGCACTGTCGCCATCGGCCCATCAGATCTCCGGTGCCCTCCGGCCGACTCCACACCCCCGCCAGAGACCGCTGTTGTCGCAGTCGCGGCCGGCCACTCTCCTCACTCGACACCCCGGTTCCAGCTCCCTGAAGGCCGCAAAACAGTCGGGGACAGTTCCACGGGTCTGCCGCACGTAAAAGCCTCAGGAGCAAACGGTCAGTGAAAGTTGTCCTTCGCCTACTTAAATATGCCGTTATGGCTCAGGATAGTTGCCAGGATGTATGCGCGGGGTGAGAAGGCTCACGGAGCCGAGCGTCTATGCAGCCATCTCGGTCGCCAGCTTGGCTCCTCCCCCTAGTTTTGTAATATTGATATATATCTTCGATTCAAACTTCAAGCAGAGAAAAGAACTGCCAACACATGTTTTAGGACGTAATCTACAACAGATGCTGTCGGGTCAGACACTTGCTTCATGTATGATGCCGGAATAAAGTTTTAAACCAGTCAATCATTAATCCATAATGATAGTTAAGCAGTTCTACAAAACCCCTCATAAACATAAATAAAGGAACTCATACAATGTAAACCATCACTTTTTGTTTTTATATATGAACAAGGTTCAGACATATATGGCAGTCATATGTACAATTATATCCACAAAGGTGAAAAAGGTGACATATGTGACTAAAGTGAGACAAAGTGACACAGTGATGATATCAGTGTAAGGTAGAGACTTTTTTATATATGTATATATATATATATATATATATGTATATATATATATATATATATATAATATATATATATATATTATTCACTGAAAAAACCATTGGTTAGAGACCATATATAGTTAGCTGGACATTTTATTGACACAAAACCAATGAAATTCCATATATAGTTAGTTGCACTAACTATATATCGCGCACCCGCAATCCACTGCTGATGATGTCACATATTACATCATTCATGACATGGTCAGTGACATCACTGATGACATCACTGATGACATCTCAAATGACATCACTGATGACATCACTGATGACATCATCTAGTGTCTGTGTGTTTTTGTAAAGTTTAAATATGTTTTACATATTGAAGAATGAGTGGATGTATGGAAGACTGTGTGAAGAGTGTGTGTGTGGCTGGCTGGGAGGTGTGTGACTCTGTGCATATCAATGTGTACTTGTATCAGTGATTGTATAAGAGAGTAAGTATGTGTTAGTATATGTGTGAAAAAGTATGGTGTTCTGTGTTTAACTGTATAGATGAGGAAATCGAAGTGTGATTGATTCTTTACAGGACTGACTAGGTGTGTGAGTAACTCCATGGATGAGTGGCAGTGTGTGAGTGTCTGCATAGGTGTATGAGTGCATATGATAGTGTTGTAATAATGAGTGACTGTATGTATGAGTGATTGTATGGGTGAATGAGTGAATGTGTGTGTAGACGTAGGAATCAGTGAGTGCGTATGTAGTAACTGGTATTGGTGTGTCATGATGTCATCAGTGATGTCATTTGAGATGTCATCAGTGATGTCATCAGTGATGTCATTTGAGATGTCATCAGTGATGTCATCAGTGATGTCACTGACCATGTCATGAATGATGTAATATGTGACATCATCAGCAGTGGATTGCGGGTGCGCGATATATAGTTAGTGCAACTAACTATATATGGAATTTCATTGGTTTTATGTCAATAAAATGTCCAGCTAACTATATATGGTCTCTAACCTAGGGTTTTTTCAGTGAATTTTCAAGGTTTTGTAAATGCAAATTCCTAACTATATATGGTCTATAAGCTATGGGTTTTTCAGTGAATTTCATTGGTTTTTTAAAAGCTAATATCTATATCTGTAAAATATATTCTTTATTACGTGACGTATCACGTAGCCATGTGAGACGCCTCATGACGCGTCGCATAACCGTGACGTATCGGCTCTGCAGCGCAAACAAAACCCGTAACGTAAGCGCGCCGGAGCTCGCTTACAGATATATATATTTTTTTTAACCTTAATTAGACAAAATCCACACGTGCACATATCTTGAGGCCTTGCAAAGGCACATCAAACAAACAGTCCCTACAATTTTTCAAAGTTTGGTGGAAATCTATTCCCTTAATTTTTTTTTTACTGTTTCTCTTGGTTTTCCCCTTGTTACGCTTACCGGGACGCTACCCGGTACGCGAACCGGACGCTCCAAAAACACAAGATGGCGGACTCCCGTTACGCTGCCGGTTAGCTGCCCGGTTCACGCACCGGGAAGCGCCTCTACCGCGAAAAATCGCAAAATTTTTATTTTTTATTTTTTGCCCCGCGGGGGACTTTAATATCCCCCTCATCAATCCTAGGGGGTCAGGAGGGGTTTACCTTGCCCCCTTTCCTTCATTTCCCCCTTCGTTTTTCACCACATCTTGTCTCTCGAACCTACAGAGAAACAAGATGGCGGCTGCTCCGGACTGTTTACAATGTTGACAGCTACCCTGCCGGTTAGCTGCCTGGTTAGCTGCCCGGTGAGCTGCCCGGTTCGCGTACCGGGACGCGCCTCTACGGCGAAAAATCTAAAAAATTTTATTTTTTTATTTTTTGCCCCGCGGGGCACTTTAATATCCCCCTCATCAATCCTAGGGGGTCAGGAGGGGTCTACCTTGCCCCCTATCCTTCATTTCCCCCTTCGTTTTTCACCACATCTTGTCTCTCGATCCTACCGAGAGACAAGATGGCGGCTGCTCCGGACTGTTTAGAATGTTGACAGCCACCGGAGAGCCAATCAGCTTCGCTTCGCGAAGTTCCGTTACGCGCCAGGTACGCAAACCGGGGCGCTAACCGGAGCGCTGTTACAGATATATATATTTTTTTAAACGTTAATTTCTCAAAATCCACTGGAGCACATATATTGAGACATAGCAAAGGCACGTCGGGCAAACCATATCTACAATTTTGCCAAGTTTCATGTAAATCCAATCAGCCGTTCGAGCTAAAAGTGAGTCCAACCGCCCTATGAAAAAATGAATGGGAAAAACGCGTTTTGGGACCCCCCTTTTTTCTCGGCCCCCCTTGACGAAACCCCCCCAAATTTTCAGGGGCTGCTCAGAAACAAATTGTGCCATTTTCCTGAAAATTTCAGCCAATTCCGTCCACAAACGCCAAAGTTATTAGACATAGAATTTTCAGAAATCCCATAGAGAAAAAATACTAACTATATATACCTACTGGCTATCGCCAGTAGGTAATATATATATATATATATATATATATACACACACACCCACACACACACACATATATATCTGTTGGATACTGGGTTGTGACTTTAACTGCTTCCTTGGAGACTGGTTTAAACACTGGACCCTGGCAGGTAATCCTCAATAAGATTTTTTCAGGCTGAATCCTGCATCTTTTACCGACACTGATCCATCCGGATCAAAATCGGTTCACTGAACAGCTGCGGTCTATATGTGGTCAAGGAGATAGTGTCCGAAGACTGGCCGAATGTGGTCTGCCTCTCCCTAGACCTTAAATTGGGACTATGTATTCTCTGCGATGTGCTGGTCCGGCCTTGGACGCCAACTGATTGTTTTAAATTGAATTGCCCTGTACAAAAAACACTGGCAAGGCCTGGACAGTTTGTTATATTTTGGATCTCCTATCTACCAGTGGACACAATTGGGGTATACCTGTTAGACCTCAGACACATGCTATTTCGCTATATGCGGATGATATGATCCTTTATCTCTGCGATGTCTACAAGTCTACGATGTCTACAAGGACCTGTGTCCATTTACTTCAATCCTGCACAGCTTCAAAAAGATGTCAGGCCTTCGAATCAACCACAAAAAGTTCATTCAGAGAGCATCTCCCTGTTTAGCGAGTACAGCTGGGGTCCGAGGCTCTGACATGTGCCCCTCAGCCTACTTGGGGATACAGATCTATCTTATGGAAGAGGATCTTCTGGAGGGAAATTTTAGCAAGGTCATATGCTCCCTGTAAGCCCAATTGGCCTTTTGGACAACCTTGCCATTGTCCGTTGGGGGATTTATCGCTTTATCCAAAATAGTGATGCTGCGTCATTTACTCTACCTCTTCTCCATCCTCCCGGTTTTGATCCCCATGCATACCTTTTGAAACTTAGATTCACCGTTGCTCAAACTGATCTCGGGCACTGGACTGCCCAAATTCAATGGGTGGAACTCTGATTAGCTGGACATCACACCAATGGGGTTGGGCTCCCCTGGATGGCTGTCTGCAATTTTAAATACTCTGTGCTTGTGCCACTGAGGTTCCCAATGGGTGACCAAGTTCCTACTGGCCACACCCTCGAGGTCTGGGAGATGTCCCGCATTCATACTCTAGGCGATCTTATTGCCAGCATGGCTTTGCTGTTCTTTCAGAACCTCCAAGATGTCAATAGCCTCCTCGGTAAAGTCTTCCTGACTTATCGGGCGCTCAAGGTGATAGTGTACCAACACTGGGGGATACAGTGTCAAGAACCGGCCCAAGATCTAATTTTACATGCTTTGCACTCAGTCGGTCAGGGCATACAACTGGTGACATGGCTCCATTGGGCCTATGTGAGAGATTCACTTACATCATAGATCATCTTACAATCTGCCTGGGACTAGGACAAGCATTATGTGGTACAGAATGGTTTGTCGCCCTGGAATATCCCAGCAAGACATCCCACAATTTCTGCTTCGAATATATAACATTTTGTATTCTTCATAGGGCCTATCTGACCCCCCTTCCCACCATTTCAACCGGATCTATCTTCTAGTACCAGATGAATGTCCCCAATGTACAACAAGCCCAGCAGATGCAGTGCATGTGTTGTGAACGTGTAGAGCACTGGGGAATTATTAGAACATAGAATGGTCAGATTTATCCCAGGCAACTAGGAGGGGCCAACAATGCCTCCTCAGTTTGTTTCCAAGCCTCAAAGCTAAGAAGGCAACAACCCACTTTATCGACCTTACCCTACTCCTAACAAAATGAGTAGTGGGGATGATGTGGAAGTTGCCACAACCCCCGCCGCTACCACTATGGTGGATGAAGGTGACTAAATGGGCACAGGCAAAGAGCGCTGGTCTCCATAGTGAGGAGAGGTGTAATCTATAGAAATAACCCCCTTGCCTCCCAATGGGATGTGATCCTCCACCCCCAACAAGACCAACAACCACCCATTGAGAACAGGGTGGTCGCAGTATGTCAAAATAACTTACAGTGACATCCATGCACCAATCAGACCTGTGTGTGGCTCTGTGTGTGTGTGTGTGTGTGTGTGTGTGTGTGTGTGTGTGTGTTTGTGTGTGTGGCTCTGTGTGTGTGTGGCTCTGTGTGTGTGTGTGGCTCTGTGTGGATAGCTTTTTTTGTAGGTGGCTCTATGTGTGGGTGGCTCTGTCTGTGTGAGGGTGGCTCTGTGTAGGTGGCTCTATGTGAATTACTCTGTGTGGGTGGCTCTGTGTGGGTGGCTCTGTATGTGTGTGTGGGTGGCTTTGTGTGTGTGGCTCTGTGTGGGTGTAAATGCAATAGGTCATTCATTTGCGAGCGATTAAGCTATTGGCATTGTAAATGACAATGCCATTTATTTAACGATTAAGTTATTGGCAGTGTAAATGACAATGCCATTTATTTATGATAAAAAAAAAAACTAAAAAAAAAAGTCATGAGCAATGCCAATAGCTCTACCTTTAATAATGCAGAGACCATTGCATTGTAAATGCTTGTTATGGTGGTAATTCTCTGGTGGGTAGTTTAGGGCACTGACTAGTTAAGAAATAGATTCGCTTTTTTGACTCAGCTAAAGAAAAGACTATCTCAGAGAGCATCTCCAAACATGAGCTCAGCATATCGAACGCTGAGATGGGCTGGAAGAAACTTCCTGTAGCTTCCTTATGTGCAGTATTGTCGAATGGATATATACTTGATGTGTCACACTATATCTTTCTCCAATTTTATTCATGCCTTGAGAGATTTCCAATAAAAGGTATATATTTAAAAAAAAATCAAGTTTTACCCTTTGATTGCTATTTTAAAGTATTGTAAACTGGGAATTCAATAGTACGTGGATAATGCACGGCTGTCTAAAATTTGTTCAAGATCCTATCTACAGGAAGTACTGTAGGTCCCTGAGGTCTGGATGACTACAACTTTCTCCAGTTCACTCACTTCAAATCCGAGATCATCTCATTTGGGACTAAGGAAAAATACAATCTCTCTTTGATCCTGATTGCAGAGATTCTTAATAAAAAAGCAGTGACCTCTTCTGAAATTAAAAATAATAAAAAAATAGGTATTTCCTTTCATGTCAACTTGACCTTAGTACTTAAGTCAGTGAAATTAAGTCCTATACCGCCATGATATCCAACATAAAGCATTGCTGTTGGGAGCAGCCATTAACTTGAAGCTACACAACTGCAACCATCTGTAGACAGGACTTCGGTTTCTCGGTTTAATGATCTTCATAAACATCTCAAATGTGTTCCTGTTCAAGGCTGAGTCCAATTCCAATTACGCTGCTTATTTTTTTAATTTATCAAGGGTCTGGCTCCCTGATATTTAGTGAGCCCAGTTTCTACTTATAAAAAATCCGTCTTAGGGAATTAAGAAGATGTGACTAAAAAGCTGTTCTGCATCGCCAGGATCAGACATACTATGGGCTCCTCGCTGTGGAACTCTTTACCTCAGGATCTATAACATGCCTGAAATCTGTCCACCTTCAGAAGGACCCTACAAACCAACCTGTTTTAACGTAACCCCTTAAAACCAGAGCAAAGAGACCGTCAACAATTATCTAAGGTGTGCAGAGAGGAGGCTCGATGTTATCTTTCTTGCACTAACTTCTAGTACAGCTCTCTCACAATATTCCCTCTATAAACGTAGACAATACGTTGCATATATGAATTACGAGGATGGGATGGTTGTGACCATTTTAATGTTGCAGTGGACGACAGTGCTCCAGCCCTGCCAACATTGCAGTATTTAAAGGGGCTGCTTTGAAAGAGCCCCTGTGAGCACCTAATCGTAATGGAGTGAAAGGGAGATGGTGACATGGAGAAGATTTCCTGGCAGTGAAGAGAGTGGTTTAACATCGACTGGTAGGACAGCCTGCTGCCCATGTAGTCTCGAAATGTGTGAAATTTCCAATGGCGTGTGGTGCAGCGATCAGGGGTGTAGCACAGGCTCTTGCAAGGGGTGCAGGGGTCCCCAAACCGTTCAGGGCCCCCTAAACCTTCAGGGGTGGCATGCAACCCAAGGCTAATATATATCTGTGAGATATGGGATACTCAGGGGCCCCTCAACAAATTCTGCAGGGGGGGCCTACATTTGCTGTTATTCCACTGGCAGGGATGGGGCGGTTCGACAGAGCTATGTGTTTGCTGGCCAATATATCGTTTTGTGTTTGTTATTTACGTGCAAAGGCAAGTAAGTGGTTGGAAGACGACGTGTGTTGTGATGCATTGCACTTCATACTAAAGTTGGATGCCTGGTGTGGATGTGAAGTGTCACAAGTATTCTGTATGTACTTTATATCTTGTGCAGCCTCTATGTTACACCGAACAGAGTTTGTTAGGACTCAGCACTGTGTACATCGTGCCAGTTAAATCCATTTAATATGGGATGCAAGCTGGAGGAACTTTCCAAATCACAGAGGATAGTTTGCTGCCATTCCCCCTCTCTGCTCCCCCTCTCCCCCAATACCTTGGCAGACCACTCTCTGTGGGTCTAACTAACCCTCTTAGTGCCCCTGGACTTGCAGAGCAAGATTAAAAAAATATCAGTATATTGCTCTTGTAGGTTTTGCTTTTAGAATCTCACAGACCTTATCAGGGCTGCTATTGGGATGCTACAACTTGTTTGTGTTTTCTAAGGAGTAGTGCTGTGAAATAAATCTTTGCATGGGCTAATGTATATGAGTATATTTGCTCATGCAAAAACATTCAAGACAGTACAGTGGCTCTTGCTGACATTTTGGACATTTTGTGAACTTGAGGAAGTTCCTTTCCCTACAGCCTCACACAAGTTCTGTTTGTTTCCTTCACTTTCTAACACTGAAAAACTATTTTTTCCTGCCCTTAACTGGAGCAACCCTGACAATTTCCAGGTAATGGGCCATGAACAAAGCTGTGAATACACACAAACACGTACGTTTGTGGGAGTTCACATATCCGAGAAATATGTTTATGAATATAGATCCACATTTTGTGAATCATAGGCATGGATTTTCACTTGGGAAAAAAGTAATTTGGTGTGTAAAGTGAACTTACATAAATTGACTGTTGAAAAATATTTCTGTTCCTGATACCAGTCATGAAAATCCCATCGTGCATAAAATGCTCCAGGTCTTGAAATAGCTATCAGTTCTGACCTTGAGATGACATTATTCTTAGTGGGTGCACTACGGCTTAGATTTCTTATGGGTTGTATATCAGATTTCTACCCACTTCTAATGACCTTCCAAAACCAAAAGGCTAGAAACTGAGCTGCACAAATTAAACTGGAGCATCCCCAAGCAGTGAGCCCACATCAGAAAGATCGGTTATGTCTTTGACTGAAATGACCCAGAACACTGATTTTGCTTTTTGTTTCATCAGAATGCAATAGTGTCCGTGAAAGAGCTGTGTGGCCTTCCTACCAGTGCTAGCCTGAAGCAGTGCATGCTGTCTCTCTCCTCCCGCCTGGTGAACAATGATAATTCTCCATCAGTGGCCCTGATCATGAAGGAGAGCTTTCCTTACCTGGAGCCAGTGGGAGCCACACCTGAGCTGCAGAAGAAGATCCTGTCTGCATACGATCTGGTAGGAGTTGTTCCCATGACGTTTGACACTGTGTTTGTGCCTCAGAATTGGGTTATGGTCTTGTATGCTAACATTCCTAGGTCAGGGCATTAAAAGGTTGATCTCTGTTTTTACGTTTAAGTGGTACAATGCATTTGAAGCTATGTGGAATTTGGTTTTGTATTAAGTTTGCGAGACTGTTCTCAGCAGCGGTTAGAAGGCCATTGGTACATCAATGGTAAATTGTAGACTTATTAGAGAGGTACCAGTTTTTGAAGGATAAAAACTTACCAAACACCTTATGCCAAACACGCCGTTCAAAGTTGGTCTACCAGCAACCTAACCGCCCATCTCAGATTCGGTAAAGTGACAATGTTTGGAAGATTATCATATTAGGGTTTAGTACAGAGGTATGTTTTCTCTCTCATGTTTGGCCTGTGTTTTATATTGCAAATACTCCCATCTAATTATAGAAACTGAGGTAGCAGAAAAAAGTTAGTATGTCAGATAGCCCAGTTCTGTGCCCCATAGTCATCCTACAAAACTGGATTGTGAGGATAGAATTTTGTTTTTCATTAGCTGCGATTCCTTGTAAGGAACCCTAAGACTATTGCTTTGCTTGTATTGTTTCCAATTCCCCTTCAGCGTCTGCATGCGATGAAATAGATGATGCTCAGTCAATTTTCAATCTTAACTCAGTGAGTTGTAGACATGACTAAGACACTGATTTGGGCACATATGCCAGCATTGCTAATTCCATGCACTCTAACTGGATGATCTTAAAAGACAAGAAGATAGAGTTTTTGCCCACAGATATTGGTGATTGAACGAAAACATGTCTGGCCCTCGATCACCTCATGATTATTCTGGTTGCCAGCTTCTAAGTTCATTAAAACAAGGGCTATTTGGAGTTACACATCACTAATTCCTTTGGAATGGAGAATCAAATTAATAAGGTCATCAAACCATCTTAATAGCAACTAAAGCTGCTGAGGTACATTTCCATTCAATTCAGATCCATCCAGAAGCGGCTGCTATAGCTTGAGCCATAATAGGAAACAGTGAGGGGGTTACAAATATGAGTTAGAAGTTCATATTACTGACGTAAGCTTTTAGAAGTATAACATCAGCAAAACAAAAGTATTCACTACACCAGTAGTATGCTATCTGCATGGCTACCAATAAAGACGCGCATGGAATTTAAGATGCTAAACACTCCTTCTAGGATTGGTGTTCCAGTGCTTTTGCCGTGTGTGTCCAGATCTAGTAAACCATCAGCATATTTTCTGCTAGCATGTGGTTAAACTGTGGCTTCAGTAGCCATTTACTATCCACCAGTAGATACCCAGTTGGCATGTAGGAGAGCTATGAAAACAATACTGTGCAAATTCTCAAAGTTTAATCCACCGTAAGCGCTTTACATCTCTATTTAAGTTTTAAAATTAGGAAAATGTTGTAGAAATACAAGCAGTGGTAGTAGTAGTAACAAATGTTAGTAGACTTAGCCGAACTGGTAGAACTAATACTATTATAAAATGTGTGCCATTCCTCACCACCTGACATCCTTTGTTCTAATCTGAAATGTACTTATTTAAAATATTGTATTTGTCACTGCGCTAGACATCCTTTGCTCTAACCTGAAATGTACTTATTTAAAATATTGTATTTGTCACTGCTCTATGAGACATATCTTGTGGCCAATGTAAACATTCTGGCCCAAAAGAAAACATAGCCAAGAGGGCTGCTGCTTTCCAAACATTTATCAAAACTTAAACTTGTATTGCCTGTAGGTAATCGCTAAATGTATATTATACCATAAACTTCAAATGTGTATGTTGCTATAAATGAACTTGTTAAATGTGTCAGGTTAACCAATATATTAATATTATTATTCTTATGTCATTGAATTTTAAACATTGATAAACACTACAGTCAAATTGCTTATTTTAAAGGAGATATGTTTAGCCGGCACTTTACGACCACCATCACTCCAGATGAAGAAGCCACAATTTAAGCTTTCAATGATAACAGCAATAACTATGAACACCTCACGCCTGAAATCTCTTCAGGAGGGCGCCATTTCAATAAATATACTTCTAGGGAGAACATTTAGAATCTGAAACATGTAGAAGCCTTAGATTTTTAAAGGTGGACACTGTTAACAACTCCAGTGGTTGTGAACAATAATGGAAGTTAATTTTGTTCAAATTAAAGAACGTGGCACTTTAACTTTACACCTCAACTGCAAGAGCAACAACTGGCTCTCGATCTTCAAATTGTAGCATGTTATGGCAAAGTCAGTAGGTCTGGTTTTGCAAGCTGTTGCAATGGTTATTTATTTTATTTTATAATACAAGCTTGTCCACCAAAATACAAATAAAACATGCCATTGATTAAAAGTTGAGGCCATTTACTTACAATAAACATTTTAAAGAGAAAAAAACATTGCATTGCATTTGTTATGTTATGTTATGTTATCATAAGCTTATAAAGCGCCTTATCACCCAGGGGTATTTGTGGGTGATTTCTAGCAGGGAAGTGTACCTGCAAAGGGTAAAGAAACCCTTTTTGCTTTAAAGCACATCACAGAGACATACATTTGTTCTTGACGTAAAGAAAATGTACTAATGAAATTGAATTATTATAATCTCAAGGCATAGTTTAAATAGTCAAAAATGGCCCCAAAACAATAAAAAGGCAAAAGAATGGAATGCAGAAAATCAATTACACAGTTGAGTATTGGCATACAGGACCTGGTACTGCCTGCAATCCCTTTTAGACAGACACGCATAGGTGATCAGGGAAAATGCCATCCCGGACAGTACAAGAAAGCCATGACTAAACTGGGCTTACCCACTGCCCCATGCAGTATGCTGTGGTGGCCGGCAGCAACATGTGAATGTTAGCTGAACAGATCAATCGATGGAGAGGGCTGATCCACTGCCCATCTATTTATATATTTTTTGTGAACGTTTTTGATGAAATGAGACTGGGTCTATCTCTAGCACATACATAAAAGTGATAAAACATAAAAAATAAGTACTTAGCTGGGTGTCTAAATATGAAGATTTGTTTCTATCGATCAAGCATAGTTATAAACAATTCGGTTTAATGTGTGGCTACTCACTATGTATTTAATCAACATTTTAAAATACATACATTCTTAACAATAGAACTACATTTTATTTTGTTATGTGCTGGTGAATAAAAGGATACTTCCTCTGGCCTTATTCCAAGTACTCCAGTTATAGAAGTTGGGTCCAGTTAGTTACCATTACCAGCCCTATCAGGATTACACATTGTGGTGTTTTTACACTGAGATTTCAGCTATCTGTGTGAAACATTGGGGGAAAAACATGCAGAAATCAGAATAGAAACAATAGATTCCCACATACTATTGTCTAAAACCATGTAATATTTGAAACCCTCAATAACGGTAATTCCAGGGGTGGGTTGGGGGTAATTAACAGGAATATTCAGGTCAAATAATATTGAAGCCCTTAGTATTACAAGGAGATTTATAGATATCGAGGAACACATGATTGTCTCTTTCAGAATTGCTTAGGTAATGAAAAGTAATCAATTCACTACTTAAAGTAAACACTCAAATCTAATAAAACATCTACCTATCTGGGCTAAGTTATGTGCACCTGTGAAATTGTAAGGATGGACAAACTAGGCTAAGTGAGTAAGTGAGTATGGTCCAAGGGTAATATGCTTATATTGAAAGTCACAGAGGCCATTGTTGGATACTTTGGTAATGCGAGCGGTGTAAGTATTTCATTAGAGCCGGCGTGCTATCATGGACTCTCTTCGGTAGATGACATATCAGTGGTGACCAAGCATCTGACAAGTTCTTGTAGGTGTTTTAACAGACTAAGTGATGCACTACATGGTCAGAACACACCGTATTTTCCAATGTGTGCTAATAAGAGAATTCTTTGGCTGCCATAGTCATGTGACTAATAGCTTTCATCTGAGGTTTAGACATTGCACTGAAAGATAGGCCTCTTATTCCCAAGATTACATTCTTAAACTTTAACAACCTGCCTACCTTCATTACTTCTTAGCATTATCCAGAGACTTTAAAATTCTGAGGAGCAAAACAGAGCTTTGCTTCAAATCAAAAATATTCATCTCCCACGGCACTGCTTTGAAATACTTCACTGGTGCTGCCTCTTCACATTATGCATCTCTAGCAAGAACCCCACAAAAATTCTGTAAAATATTAAAATACTTCCTTTCAGCTCCTATAATCTTACCCTATTTTTCCCACTCCTCCCCTTTGTCTTCAGAACATCCTTTAGATTTTTTTGCAGTAAAAGCTTCCTAAGCAGTGGGGTGAATTGGTACATGTTATTACAAGCTGTAGCTTACTGTATAGTATAGATGCAATGTGTCAATCCTGGTCATACAGTGTGACATCCAGAAAATCTCTGGATATTTAACTATGGGGATTAGCAAAGTGTCTATGTCTTCAGACCAAATCATGAAAATATCATCTATATACTTGCCCCTAATAAAAATAGTATTTGTAATGTGCGGTGGCACAATTTCTGTAGTGTTCTTCAAAAAAAGTCCATGTATATGTTTGTATATGGTGACAATTTGGTACAGATCGCTCTGTCCTGTATTTGACTAAACCATTTTGTCTAAGCATGAATACATTGCTTTCCAGAACTAGATCGATCATTGGCATGTTAAAAAATATAGCCTTTCTCTTTGAGAGAAAGTATTTGATGACATCTAGTTTTAACAATGCATGTACATAAAGAATATCCATATTGGGTAACTAAAAGTCATCTCACATGTCCAACCACATTTTAGACTTTGTTTAGTAAGTACCTGGTCTCTTCAATAGATGAGGGAAGAATTACCACACACGATTGCAAAAAGTCATCAATGTATTCCAAGATTTTATCAGTGGGAGGGAGATCCTTTTCCAGAAATTATTGGCCTGCCTGGGGGAACAAGGCCAGAGCTTTGTACTTTAGAGAGAACATATATGCAAGGAAAGGTGGGAAAAGATTGATTTGAATATATCTATATTCCAAATTGGTGATAAGACGTAGGTCTCTCCATTGTTGCAACTGGTTTGTGTAATATTAGGGATAAGGTTATTGTGCATAGTGATGTATGCAAGTGTGTGTCATTATGTTGTTTATTAATCCTTTTTATTTAGTTAATCGTATTCAGAATTACTATGTTATCCCATTTGTTGGCTTTCTCACAATATTATTGCTCAGCAGTGACCTTAGAGCTATACGATTTCTGGTGAATATGTTATTGCAGTGTATAAAGAGTTGTTTGTTGGAGTGATCCTCTAGATTGTAAATGCCATTTGTCACTAATTGATAGAACAGGTCAATATTGTTTCCTGTTGACTTTGGTTTGAGGCCACTTTCAATATTGAGGTCAGATGTGAAATCCCAACCCTGTAGTATGTTGTTTAAAAGACAGGTCTGAGGTCCCTGTGCTACTGATTGATAATAAAGTATGCACATTTAGTATATTTTGGATAGACATATTGCATGGTATTGCTGTTTCTGGAAGAACAGATTGTTTGATCTTTTATAGCATTTTCGTAATTTGCTCTTACAGTCAAATTTGACAAAAGCGGCCTGTGCAGGTAAGGGCAGTGGGTGGTGGGCCGAGTTAGGGAGGATTTGACAATCGACTAAGAAGGAAATTTAAATAAATAATTCATGTTCGAGGCATGTGGGCTGCTGAATTCACATCTTATGCATAGATCGCCGCCTAGTGTTGGGTCCGGATGATTGCACATTGTTGCCCTGGAAGAGTCTTCGAAGTATCACGAGATAGGTGGCTCCTCCCCTGGACTACAGTGCGCATGGGCATCCTCTCCATCCTCAGATTGTTTTTTTCCGCCATTGGGTTCGGATGTACTTTTCTTTACTCAAGTTCGGAAACTTTTCTACAAGGCCAGAAGGCCTTCGGGGTCGTCGGTATTGTTAATTCGATCGGTGCCGAGTTCTTGTTCCAGTTCTTTTCGAAGCAGGACGTCAAAGAGAGCCGCGTGGCCTTTTCGACACCAGAGGCCCGATCGTCGATGGAACGGAGCCCGTTCAAGCGATGCCCCCTTTGTAACTCGAAATATCCGCACATCGATGTACACCCGGTGTGCAACAAGTGCTTATCACCAGACCACAACGAGGACAACTGTCTAGCTTGTGCTCGATTCCGGTCGAAGAAGACGCTTCGGCTCTGACGTGCAGCAAGACAAACAATGTCGAAGCCAGCGCCCGACCCAGTGAATATCTTCAACGAAGACGACGAGGAGGTCGTCGAGACTGAAGATCCGGAACAGACGTCGGATCCAGGTTCGGAGCACGACTCCAACTACTATGAAGACGACGAAGAACGCGTCAATGATGAAGAAAACGTCGAAGAGCTAAGGGACGACGTGTCCCCCATCGGAGCCATCGATGACGACTCGAGTGATGAACCAGGCCCAGCAGTGGGTACTGGGCCCCAAAAAGACGCTCAAAAACTTTCAAAGGCTCAGGTCGAGGCATCACCGAAAGGCCTTAGCCAAGATCTTCCCAAACATTCTATAGCCCCGCATCTCGGCCTGGCTAAGAACACATCAGACGAGCCATCGGTCGCCATACAGAAAGCGAAACTGAAAGCAATCGAGGCAAAAACAAAACCGAAACTGCTGAAGACAGTCCTCGGATCGAAGAGTGCGACCACATCCGATTCGACATCGAAGAAAAGTGTTGACGACCCTGCGGGGTCGACCACAAAGGGTGTTGAGCCGAAGATAGGTGCGCTAAAGGCCATAGCTAAAGCCAAGTATGTCGAACCGACGAGGTCGGCGTCGATGGACAAAGACACAAACAAAGGACTTGAGTCTTGGAAGGCCCTCGAACCGAGGCACTGGGTCGAAAAACAACAGCTCGTCAAAGCCCTCGAGCCAAAAACAAAGGGTGCCTCGAAGGAGCAAGTCGAGTCGAACAAAAGAAGCGCGACTCCACCGCAACATGCACGGAAGTCGACGCAAGGCCAAAAGCACGACGACAGGGCGAAGTCCGTCGGTCCGATATCGACGCCGACCCCAAAGCCGCCGATAACATTCGGACTGCCCCAGACAGCACGCCCTAAGGCAATCGATCCAATAACAAGGATCAAACCACCCCAAACTGTGTCTCTTGGAAAAAGGGGTCATCCTCTAGAAGAGGACGTTATGTACCAGGAGCCCTCCTATGATGATCAGTCAAAGCTCCATATCGACGCCAACACAGGCAAACTTACTGTTTATCACAGAAAAGTCAGGTCAGAAAATCCTCTGAAATCCTATAAAATCCCACTAAAGAAGAAAAGGGATTCTTCAACATCGCCTGTCCATTTTGAACCTATAAGGTACCATGGCCAAGAGACTTCTGCAGGCTCACCCACACGCTCTAATGAGGATATAGGGTATGACTATGATGAACAATATAGTTACCCTGCAGTAGATGATCGAGATGACCAGACTCAAGCCTCGACAGACACTATCGACCAGGTGGAGTCACAAACTATCCCTGATACTCCTTCTTATCCTGTGAAAACTTTGCAACAGAGGATACAGCGGCGTTTAATGCATTGATAGAAACTACAGCACATAATCATGATGTGGACATGCATGCTGACCCAATTGAGGAGGATTTCTTGTTTGACACTTTCTCCACTTCAGAGAAATCAGTTAAAACATTGCCAATGTTAAAGGGTGTCCTGAAACACGCAGGAGAAATTTTTAAGGAAACCACAAGAGCAAGGGTTGTTAACCCTAGAATTGAAAGAAAATACAGACCGGCGCCTGTGGACCCTACATACATTCGGGGACAGTTGCCGTTAGACTCTTTGGTGGTATCAAATGTTCGTAAAAGTGCCAACTCCCAGACTACTGGTGATGCTCCTCCTCCAGACAAAGAGTCTAAAGTATTAGAAGCTTCTGGTAAAAGGGTGGCTGCTCAAGCAGCAAACATCTGGAGAATTTCCAACACACAGGCCCTATTAGCCAGATACGATAGGGCACACTATGACACATTAGAGCAACTGCTACAACATTTGCCTGATGTCTACAAGGAAGGAGCAGAAACACTAATACAGGAAGGGAAACTGATATCCAACGCATCCATTAAATGTGCGCTAGATGTAGCAGATACTGCAGCCAGGGCCATCAACACAAGTGTCATGCTCAGAAGGCATGCTTGGTTTTGCATCTCAGGGTTCAAACAAGAGATTCAAACCACATTATTAAATCAGCCTGTAAACCCTGATTTTCTATTTGGTCCTGATGTGGACACAATCTTGGAAAAGATTAAAAAAGACACGGAGACATCCAAATCTATGGGGGCCTTGCAGTCCCAGCAATTCAGAGGAGGTTCCTTTTGTCGCTCCAGTAACAGAGGGGCTACAAGAGGCCAGGGGTCCCAGCAAACTCAATACAATAAAGGGAACACGCAAACCACCTATAATAAAACAAGCAGAGGTGGATACCGTGGCAACAGCAGTAAAGGCAGAGGACGAGGGAATAACAACACCAGATCCTCCACCAATACTAAACAGTGACGCCTTGTCGCTGCCCCCGGACCATGTAACACCGGTCGGGGTCAGATTACAACAGTTCCTGCCAGTCTGGGAAGGCATTACCACAGACAGGTGGGTGAGACAACTTATTCAGTACGGTTATTGTCTAGAGCTAACATCAACTCCACCCAACATACCCCCAAAACACCGTCCTATGTCCGCAGAGCACATAGACTTATTGCAGCAAGAAGTTATCAGCATGCTGCAAAAGGGGCCATAGAACTCGTCCCTATACAGGAACAGGGTACAGGGGTGTACTCTCTGTACTTCTTAATCCCCAAAAAGGACGGGACTCTCAGGCCAATACTAGACCTCAGGCCCCTAAACCAATACATCTTGTCAGAACACTTTCACATGCTCACTTTACAACAGGTCCTACCATTACTCAGTCAGGGAGATTTCCTCGCAACACTAGACCTAAAGGATGCGTATTTCCACATACCAATACATCCAGCACACAGGAAGTATCTCAGGTTTACCATCCAAAATCAGCACTACCAGTTCAGGGTACTGCCTTTCGGGGTGACAACTGCCCCAAGGGTGTTTACCAAGTGCTTAGCGACAGTGGCTGCGCACCTACGGAGAAACCATATTCACGTCTACCCATATCTGGACGACTGGCTCATCCAAGCAAAGTCAGCCCAGCAATGTGCCAGCCACGTGTCCCGCACTATTCACCTCCTACACAGCCTAGGATTCTCATTAAACTACCCAAAGTCTCATCTTCAGCCCGCCCATGTACAACAGTACCTGGGAGCAACAATAGACACTTTGGCGGCAAAGGCGCAGCCAAACTCAGCAAGGATCAACAGCATTCTGTTGCTCCTTCAAAAATTCAGACCCCAACACTCGCTCCCAGCAAGTGTGTTTATGCAGTTGAAAGGCATGATGGCCTCCTGCATCTTCATAGTCCCTCACGCAAGACTACACATGCGTCCGCTTCAGGAGTGCTTAGCACGGCAGTGGAACCAGGCTCAGGGACAATTGAAAGACCTAGTGTTGGTGACCGGTCGCGCATACAACTCTCTGCATTGGTGGAACCCACAAAACCTTTGCAGGGGACGACCGTTCCAAGAGCCTGTCCCACAAATAGTGCTGACAACGGACGCATCTCTCCTGGGATGGGGAGCGCATGTCCTACATTACACAGTGCAGGGACTATGGACGACACAGCAAAAGAGGATGCACATCAACCTGCTGGAACTGATGGCAATCTTTATGGCAATGAAGGCGTTCAAAGTACATTTGTGCAACAAAGTCGTGTTAATCCGGACGGACAACATGACTGCCATGTACTACATACAAAAGGAGGGGGGACACACTCTCCACAGTTGTCCCATCTAGCGCAAAGCATGTGGAAGTGGGCCATTCAGAGAATCATCTTCCTCATGGCGGAACACCTTCCAGGCAAGGACAACCAGATGGCGGACCTGCTCAGCAGGCACAGCCACCAAATGCACGAGTGGGAGATACATCCCTCATTGCTGCAACCGTACTTCCAGCGGTGGGGTCACCCAGAAATAGACCTGTTCGCCACAAAGGAAAACGCAAAATGCCAAAGCTTCGCCGCCAGGTTGCCACATCTGCAGTCTCAGGGCAATGCGATATGGATGAACTGGTCTGGCAAGTTTGCATACGCTTTTCCCCCAGCCCCGCTCATACCACTAGTGGCACGCAAACTGCTACAACACTCAATGACACTGATCCCAGTTGCTCCAACATGGGCGCGACAACCATGGTACACCACGTTCCTAGAACTTTCCGTGGTTCCTCATCAAAGGCTGCGATTAACGCCCAGTCTTTTAACGCAGAGCCATGGCGACCTCCAGCACCCCGATCCGCAACAGTTAAACCTTGCGATCTGGCTCCTGAGGTCATAGAGTTTGGTTACCTAAACTTGCCTCCCGACTGTATGAATATTATCAAGGAGGCAAGGAGACCTACGACCAGAGCATGCTATGCAGCAAAGTGGAAACGATTTGTCATCTATTGTAACAATAATGACATAAATCCGCTAGATGCATCTACTCAAAACATCATATGTTATCTCGTACATTTACACAGATGCAATCTGGCTTACAGTTCCATACGAATACATTTAGCTGCAGTGGCAGCTTATCTTCAGAACAGGCAGCACCTTTCACTCTTCAGAGTGCCTGCTATTAAAGCTTTCCTAGAGGGACTCAAACGAATCATTCCTCCAAGACACCCACCTTCACCTGTCTGGAACCTCAACGTGGTTCTAACCAGACTAATGGGACCACCTTTTGAACCTCTACATTCCTGTGAGATACAATTCCTAACGTGGAAAGTTGATTTTCTAGTGGCTATTACATCACTCAGAAGAGTTAGTGAGCTGCAAGCCCTAACTATTCAGGAGCCATTCATACAAATCCACGCTAATAGGGTAGTGCTGAGAACTAACACTAAATTTATGCCAAAGGTGGTGTCCCAGTTTCACATCAATCAAGCTATAGAACTGCCAGTATTCTTCCCTAATCCAGATTCCGTGGCAGAAAGAGCTCTACATACCCTAGATGTCAAGAGAGCTCTCCTGTACTATATAGACAGAACAAACCTTTTCAGAAAGACTAAACAACTGTTTGTTGCCTTCTCACCACAGCACAAAGGCAACCCCATTTCCAAATCAGGTATAGCCAGATGGATTGTTAAGTGCATACAAATCTGTTATCAAAAAGCTAAACGCACATTAACAGTTCCCCCAAGAGCGCATTCAACACGCAAATTAGGGGCATCCATGGCTTTCCTAGGAAACATTCCTTTAGAAGACATATGTAAGGCAGCCACATGGACTACCATACATACATTTACCAAACACTACTGCGTAGATGTACACTCCAAACAGCAAGCAGCTGTAGGGCAGGCTGTACTCAAGACTCTTTTTCAGACTGCTGCAGCTGGCACAGGCAACTGCCGCTAGGAGGAAAATGCTATACATTCTATGCATAAGATGTGAATTCAGCAGCCCACATGCCTCGAACGGAATATGCTACTTACCAGTATGCATCTGTTCTTGGCATGTAGGGCTGCTGATATTCACATCGCCCTCCCTCCTCCCCGGTGCCTGTCGCAGCTGTAGCACTCAAACTTAATCTCTAGCATGGACATCACTTACTGTATCATACTCCATCCCTGCCACAATGGCGAAAAACAATCTGAGGATGGAGAGGATGCCCATGCTCACTGTAGTCCAGGGGAGGAGCCACCTATGTCGTGATACTTCGAAGACTCTTCCAGGACAACAATGTGCAATCATCCGAACCCAACACTAGGCGGCGATCTATGCATAAGATGTGAATATCAGCAGCCCTACATGCCAAGAGCAGATGCATACTGGTAAGTAGCATATTCCTATCCCTCGTCATCGTCCCCATCGCTCTTAACTGCACAGACTGCTCCTGAAATTTGAAGAGTTCTACGTATACTTGTGAGAGAAACCAAAACTTTGCTGAACAGGTCAATTTCATTAGTAGTCAAAATTGTGGACAATTGATTTAGAATATTAATATCAGAATGAATTGCCATATTGTCGGATACCTACACATACTGTTTGTGATGAAATCGTTCCTTTATCTGTTATTTATGTTCTTTGGCATTAGATCATGCAACCACCTCTCCCTTTCTGATGTCTATCATAGCTTTTTTGATCATGGCAGGTTTATTTAAATGCCCCCGCCCCCTCATTGTTTTCACCTTATTTCCAACTCTGAACATGTGTAACTCCTCTAATAGAAAGTAGAGAATGTATTTGCCTTTGTGTGGACTCACGCATTACACTAGATACATCTGATTCACTAGTAGATGGTGTGCATGCTGGAGGGGGATCTGTCACTGGTCTGATTTTATTACTCAAGGCACAATATTACCATATTTCTTCACATATGTAAAACCACAGCAACTTCTGTAATCATTTTCACCCCTGGTTATCTTTTTTTGCTTCTTGCCTTTAATGTAAAAAAGGTGTGAACCAAGTAATTTATAAGTATTTTGTTGGACAGGCCTCGTGGCCAGGCTGTCCCCTCCCCGCATGGCGGGTCGCGGACCCCTGCTCCTCCTGCTCCCCGGACATGAACCACCCCCGCAGCCCGCCGGGGCAACCTCCGGCCCTTCCCCGACGGAACCCTGGCTCCTGAACACCACCGTATCGGCTGGCCCGGGTCCTTTCCAGAACCCCTGTCCCCGGCCCAGCCGCCATTTTGGACACTACTCGACCAGGCCTCGTGGCCTCGGGTCGACCTCGGCCTCGGGCCCAGCCAGGCCCCGACATCGAGGCACCACCATCCACCCAGGGGGTAAAGAGACCACTTGGCAGGTCAATGGGAGAAGGAGTGTCAACGGCTCCCCTCCGCCAGGTGTCAATCGCCCCAGCCTCCCTGGGCGCTGGCTCCACCCCCCTGCTGGGTGTCTGGACTCCCTCATCCCGGACCCCCCGACCTCCAAGTGCGAGGGTCCGGACATCAAAGGGCGCCAGGCCTATAACTGGGGCAGCTCCAGAGCAGGAAGGGAGTTGTATCCTGGAGTCGAGAGACACCGAGACAAACTCATCTTGAAGGCCTGCTGGCGCTGCCGCGGCTCATCCTTTCGTGAACCATCTTGAAGACCTGCTGGCGCTGCCGCGGCTCATCCTTTCGTGAACCATCTTGAAGGCCTGCTGGCGCTGCCGCGGCTCATCCTTTCGTGAACCATCTTGAAGGCCTGCTGGCGCTGCCGCGGCTCATCCTTTCGTGAACCATCCCGAAGGCCTGCTGGCGCTGCCGCGGCCCCTACTTGCGAACCATCAGCTCGAGGATTGTGAGCTCTACACCTGCTACCCCCGTACCTGTCCGGTACTGAGACTGTCCCGCTACCCTTCCCCCCAAAGAGACTAGAATTGACAGGATCCTCGTATCCTGGTCCTGCTGTACCGACAATTACCTTGCTCTTAAGATATATAAAAGTGTGAAGAACCTGTCCCTGTGTGGTGTCTATCTGTGGGGGGGGGAAGTTACCTGTCTGTACGATTACCGGGGAGGACCCTCACCGGAGGCCTCTCCCCCCTGTACTCGGCCGACCCTCCGGGTCCCCGTCTAACATTGGTGGCCAGCGGCGCGATCCGAGCCGACGCATAATCGTACAGAGAGTAACTCACCCCACGACACACAGCAACCATGACGACAAAGGAAAGTGGAACAACGGAAAAATTTCAGATGGAAAAGCTGGAAGAATACAGCCACAAAGAACTAAAGCAATTTTGCATAGAGCTGGGCATTGCTACCACGGGACTGAGCACGAAAGATGACCTCAAGCACGCCTTAGAAGCTTGGGTGGAGACGGAAACATCCCCGCCCCAAAATCAAAACCTCGAGACCACCGAAACAAGTACCACCCCTGCAGACTGAAGTAGATCGGGCCTCTCGTCCGAAGAGGCCCGAGAACGGGAGAAAAGCCGGCTCCACGAATTGGAGCTGGCTCGACTCCGCTTAGATTGAGAACTCAAATTGGCAGAGCAAAAAATAACACTCGAACACTTACGGCTCAGGGAAGAACGAGAAGAGAAAAAGAGCCAGAGGGAGCTGGAAGAAAAAAGACTAGCATACGAGCATGAGCGCAACTTGAAGGAGCTAGAAATTCGACGGCAGAACAAAGACCTAGGCGTCTCCGGGCACCCGAGCCCCACTGCTCCGACGGACCCCAAGGTCCACATCCCCAAGGACGTCGTCCGGGAATACTACCGGAACGATGATATCCAGCAATGGTTTAAAGCCTACGAGGTAGCAGTGACCTCCCACCGAATTCCACGGAGCGACTGGGGAGCCGGGCTATGGGGTAAATTCGTTAACGAAGGAAGAGACGCCCTGCTGCAACTCCCCGACCACCAGATGACATCCTATGACCACATGAAGGCCGCCCTCCTCACTCGCTATGGGCTCACGCCCGAGATATACCGGCAGAGATTTCGGGACTGCAAACGGATCCCTGGTACAACTTGGGTGGAGTATGTGAACTTTTTTAGCCGAGCCTTTGACGGATGGATCAAGGGCAGCCAGGTCACCACCTACGAGCAATTATTCAACCTGATTGTATGGGAGCACCTCTCCAATAATTGCTTTGTCGAACTGAGACAGCACCTCCTTGATAGCAAACTGACCGAACCTCGGAAACTCGCCATCGAAGCAGACCGATGGGAAAGCACCTGAGTCCCTCGAAACTGGCCCAGCGAGCAAAACAGAGCCTCCCAAGGGCCCCACCGGCCACGGGGAGGAGGAGGAGGCCAGGGTCGGGGCCGGGACACCGTCACAGTACCCTCCACTAGCAACCCCCCGCCCCCGGCCGGAAGAGGTAGCCCTCCAACGCGACCAGGTTTCCGCGCCAACGTTACCTGCCACAAATGTCAGCGACCCGGTCACTGCGCCAATGATCCCAACTGCCCGAAAAATCAGAGTCCTATGAACCGCCAGATCACCGCCGCCGCTCTGGGAGAAGAGCTAGGCCAAGAAGACGCCGAAGAGTACGAGCCGTACCAGCCCGAGTGGGAACCAGCTGCCATGTCCCTGGTCTGTCTAGGGGAGAGGGACCTGGTCCCGCGGGCGCCCATCCCCGCCAACACGCAGAAATACAGCCAGTGGGTCACAATCAATGGACGCCGGGCGGAAGCCCTCCGTGACACAGGGGCCAGTGTGACTGCAGTCCGCTGCCACCTGGTGACCCCTGACCAGATCCTACCAAATGTACTTTGTCCAGTGCGGTCGGCAGACAACTCCGAAAGCCTGTGCCAGATGGCCCGCATCCCCTTCGAGTGGGGGGGGGTGTCCGGCATGCTAAAAGTAACTGTCCGCGACGATGCCCCGGTGGACTGCCTTCTGGGGAACGACCTCGAAAGCTCCCCCTGGTCAGCCGTTGAACGGAGGGAGCACCTGGGGATGCTTGGTCTCCCTGAATGGGTCTGCGTAACGACCCGATCCATGGCCGCCCGCGCCATCCCCAGCCAAGAGGAACCAGAGTGGCCCGAGCCTCCCCCACCGATTGTCACCGAAGAAACCACCCCTGAGCCTGGTCCTCCGGGGTCCGACAATGAAGAACGGGATCAGCCCCAAGACCTCCTGGAGCGGGCCCAGTGGCGCCAAGAAGGTGGCCCCACTCAGGAACAGTTCCGCCAGGAACAAAGAGCGTGTCCCTCCCTCGAGGGCCTCCGACAACAAGCCATAGCCCAGAGCGCAGGGGATACATCGGGGGCCCACTGGATCTACTGGGACAACGAGCTGCTCTACAGTGAGCAAAAGATCGCCGAACTTGGAGCCAGCCGGGTGCTGGTGGTCCCCCTCCGATTCAGAGACGTCCTATTGAACTTGGCACACGATGTGCCTCTTGCCGGGCACCTCGGGCAGGACAAGACGTACAGCTGCCTGGTGACCCACTTCTACTGGCCGAAGATGCGGAACGATGTAGCGAACCACTGCCGGGCCTGTCCCACCTGCCAGGCCAGCGGGAAAAGCGGTCGAAAACTGAAGGTCCCCCTGCAACCCTTTCCCATCGTCACCACCCCCTTTGAGCGGGTGGGAATAGACATTGTGGGGCCCCTGGAGCCCCGGACAGCACAGGGGCACCGGTTCATCCTTGTCCTGGTGGACCATGCCACCCGCTATCCCGAGGCCATACCTCTCCGGACCGTGACGGCGCCCGTGGTGGGCCGAGCCCTGATGGGGATCTTCTCGCGGGTGGGCTTCCCCCGAGAAGTCGTCAGTGACAGGGGCACGAACTTTATCTCCAAGTACATGAAGTCCCTATGGCAACAGTGCGGGGTCACCTACAAATTCACGACCCCCTATCACCCGCAAGGGAACGGACTAGTAGAACGATTTAACCGCACCCTCAAAGGGATGATCATGGGCCTGGAAGAACCCTTACGTCGCCAATGGGACATGCTGCTCCCGTGCCTCCTGTTCGCTTACAGGGAGGTCCCCCATAAATCCCTGGGCTTCAGCCCGTTCGAACTCTTGTATGGACACCCCGTCCGGGGCCCCCTCAGCCTAGTCAAAGAAGGATGGGAGGTGGCCCCTCAGAAGACTCCCCCTGATGTATACAAGTACCTCTTGACTCTCCGTAACCAGACCCGGCGGTTCAGGGAACTCGCCAAAGCCAACCTCGAAGCCAGCCAAGAGGACATGAAGCGCTGGTATGATCAGAATGCCTCATCCATCGAGTTCGAGCCGGGACAACAGGTCTGGGTGATGTCCCCGGTTGAACCTTGCGCCCTCCAGGACAAATGGACAGGACCCTTCAAAGTGGTGGAGCGCAAGGGCCCCGTCACCTACCTGGTGGACCTGGAGTCCCCCGAAACCCCCTGCGGGTCCTCCACGCCAACAGACTCAAGCCCCACTTTGTACGCTCTGAACTTAGCCTCCTGATGGCTACCGACAGTGGGGCTGAAGAAGACTCCGAGCCCCTCCCCGACCTCCTGAAAACGCTCGAGAAAGACGGCTCCGTGGAGGGAGTCCACCTCTCCGAGGCCCTGTCCCCCGCACAACGCCAAGACTGCAGAGAACTGCTTCTACAGTTTGCCGACCTGTTCTCCCTCATCCCTGGGGTCACCCCCTGGTGCCTCCACGACGTTGACACCGGGGATAGCCCCCCTATCCGACACAGGGCGTACAGGGTGCCTGATCGAGTACGCGCCTGCATCCAGTCGGAAGTCTCCAAGATGCTAGCTCTGGGAGTGATCGAGCCGTCCGACAGCCCCTGGGCCAGCCCCGTCGTGTTGGTCCCCAAGGCCGCCGCCCCGGGCGTCGCCCCCCGAGCTCAGGTTCTGTGTAGACTATCGGGGTCTGAACGCCGTCACCAGGACCGACGCTCACCCCCTTACCCGGGCAGATGAGCTGATCGACCGCATGGGGGCCGCCCGCTACCTGAGCATCTTCGATTTAACAGCGGGTTATTGGCAGATCGGCCTCACCCCAGGTGCCCAGGAGCGATCCGCCTTCTCCACCCCGGACGGCCACTACCACTTCAAGGTGATGCCATTCGGAATGAAAAACGCACCCGCCACCTTTCAGAGACTCGTGAACAAAGTCTTGGCGGGTCTGGAGGAATTCAGCGCCGCCTATTTGGACGATATTGCTGTGTACAGCCGCCACTGGGCAGAACACCTCCACCACCTCCGGGAGGTCCTGAACGCCCTCCGGCAGGCCGGGCTAACCATCAAGGCCAGCAAGTGCCAGATCGGCCAAGGGTCCGTGACCTACCTGGGACACTAGGTGGGAAGTGGCCTGGTGGCCCCCCTCCAGCTCAAGATTGCCGCCATCCAAGCCTGGGAGCCCCCGGTCACCCAGACAGAGGTCCGAGCCTTCCTGGGGCTCTCCGGGTACTACCGGCGCTTCGTAAAAGACTATGGCAGCATTGTAGGGCCACTCACAGAACTCACATCCAAAAAGAACCCCCAGAAAGTCAACTGGACGCCGGAATGCCAGACGGCCTTTGAGAACCTGAAGTCCGCCATGTGCACCGCCCCCGTACTCCAAGCCCCCGACACAGCCGGGAATTCATAGTGCAGACGGACGCCTCAGATCATGGCATAGGGGCCGTCCTCTACCAACTCAACACCGAGTGGGTCGATCAGCCAGTGGTCTTCATCAGCCGACGCCTGCTGGCCCGAGAACAGCGCTGGAGCACCATCGAGCGGGAGGCCTTCGCCGTAGTATGGGCCCTCAAGAAGCTCCGGCCCTATCTCTTCGGTACCCACTTCCGGGTACAAACAGATCACCGACCCCTGCAATGGCTGATGCAGATGCGGGGAGAAAACCCGAAGCTGTTGCGTTGGTCCATCTCCCTGCAGGGAATGGACTTCACTGTGGAGCACCGCCCAGGCCAAGATCACGCCAACGCAGACGGCCTGTCCCGCTTCTTCCGCCTTGGCGAGGAGAGTACCCAAGCGGATGGCTGACTCTCCCTGCCTTCAGCTGGGGGGGACGCATGTTGGACAGGCCTCGTGGCCAGGCTGTCCCCTCCCCGCATGGCGGGTCACGGACCCCTGCTCTTCCTGCTCCCCGGACAAGAACCACCCCCGCAGCCCGCCGGGGCAACCTCCGGCCCTTCCCCGACGGAACCCTGGCTCCTGAACACCACCGTATCGGCTGGCCCGGGTCCTTTCCAGAACCCCTGTCCCCGGCCCAGCCGCCATTTTGGACACTTCTCGACCAGGCCTCGTGGCCTCGGGTCGACCTCGGCCTCGGGCCCAGCCAGGCCCCGACATCGAGGCACCACCATCCACCCAGGGGGTAAAGAGACCACTTGGCAGTCAATGGGAGAAGGAGTGTCAACGGCTCCCCTCCGCCAGGTGTCGATCGCCCCAGCCTCCCTGGGCGCTGGCTCCACCCCCCTGCTGGGTGTCTGGACTCCCTCATCCCGGACCCCCCGACCTCCAAGTGCGAGGGTCCGGACATCAAAGGGCGCCAGGCCTATAACTGGGGCAGCTCCAGAGCAGGAAGGGAGTTGTATCCTGGAGTCGAGAGACACCGAGACTAACTCATCTTGAAGGCCTGCTGGCGCTGCCGCGGCTCATCTTTTCGTGAACCATCTTGAAGGCCTGCTGGCGCTGCCGCGGCTCATCCTTTCGTGAACCATCTTCAAGGCCTGCTGGCGCTGCCGCGGCTCATCCTTTCGTGAACCATCTTGAAGGCCTGCTGGCGCTGCTGCGGCTCATCCTTTCGTGAACCATCCCGAAGGCCTGCTGGCGCTGCCGCGGCCCCTACTTGCGAACCATCAGCTCGAGGATTGTGAGCTCTACACCTGCTACCCCCTTTCCTGTCCGGTACTGAGACTGTCCCGCTACCCTTCCCCCCAAAGAGACTAGAATTGACAGGATCCTCGTATCCTGGTCCTGCTGTACCGACAATTACCTTGCTCTTAAGATATATAAAAGTGTGAAGAACTCGTCCCTGTGTGGTGTCTATCTGTGGGGGGGGGGAAGTTACCTGTCTGTACGATTACCGGGGAGGACCCTCACCGGAGGCCTTACCCCTCTGTACTCGGCCGACCCTCCGGGTCCCCGTCTAACATATTTTATAATGTGAGCACATGCCTTAGGTAGGGTCAGTGCTTTGATCTCCTATTCCAATTTCTCTATGTCGAGTAGGATTTTTCGGTTTCTTTTTGCATGCCTGATGAGATTGTCCATCATACTGTAAGAGGAGCAGATGTTCCCCATTCTGCTACTAGGTCTTCATAAGATTTAAACTAATATTCTAAATCTCATTGGAACCTCCTTGCATTCTATATACCTTTTTAAGCGTATCTGCATCCCACCATGGGAGAGTTCTTATCTTTTCAGTCAACTGTGTTGTTGGTGATAGGCAAGACAATGGACTCTGTGAAAAGGTGCCATGGCGCTGATGTCACCTGCTGAGCAGGTGTAGGCAGCTCACTCACTGCTCTCATTTTGGCTAATGCTGCAATGCTTTTAAAATAAACACATTTCTAAGTCCACCTTGGAAAATGAACTACTCGTAATGATCCCACATGTTATTATGCCTCTTTCCAATAACTATGAGCATTGCTTCATACCACAAAAGAACCTGGCTCTTCCCTGCTGGAAGAAAGAAATAGTTCCAGAAAAGGACAAATACTGCAATTTTGGTTTTGAACTGTGTACCTGTGGTTTCGGTGTCCTTTATCACATTGTTCTCCAAACACGCCATATAAGTGTCACAAGCCTTTCAACAAAGCAAGAAATGGCTGCATGCCTGCCATAATGGCAGCTAGCATATTGAGTATTATCCATGGGAAGAATGGTGGCTATGTTTTCAAAATGTGTATGTGGGTCACCAGCACTCAATACATAAACAGCATGCAACTAATCACCACTGTCAATGATGAGAGGTGTTGCTGTGGAGTCAAGTTAGGTAGGCCAAGACTCGCTGGCAGAAAAGACGGTCACCCTCCTCTAGCTCCCATGTGCTCTTCTCTTTATGGTTTGTTTTCAATGCAGTCTAGAATAGATTTTTGGAGGATAGTTTGAGATGAAGAGCTCTGCACAGAGGAGATGAAGAGCTCTGCACAGAGAGGCTTCCTCTCCTACTCTGTGCTGGACTGGCTGTAGTGGGCCTCAGACCTTTACCCGGGAGGCTGGAAGTGTGGGGACCGGTTTTGGAGCAGTGGGCCCCGGTTTTGTTACTGGTGGCTGGTTTAGCAGTGATGCTGCAATATCGGCCCCAGTAGTAAAAGCAGCAGCGTTGGGGGCCAATTTTGTTAAGCAGCAGTGTTTGACACTTGCCCCATAAACCTGGGGATGATAGCCAGTCGGACAAAAATGGTAAGGCTGCTTGGGGTTCCCAGTCAAGCCATGCTCCTACTGACCTTGGGGAAAGCTCTTTGTGGGGTTGTTGTATTATTTCAGCTCTTTGTACCCTTACCTGTCCCCCTCAGTGGGGCTGTTGCCAGCGTTCTTGTGCTGAAGTGGATCGAAAATGCTGCATTGTTTTAATCAGTTCCAAACATGCCACAGAAATTGCCTCATAATTCCAGAAACGGAGAACAAAATGAATGTGGTGCCAGGCAGCCACTGGTGAGTAGTGAGGATAGATAGTTTTTAAAGACAACAACTTCTTAGAGTTGTAGCATTTGTAGGGTTACTTGGGGGTCAGTTTCAATGAGAATCTCAATTTGGAGACCCATGTTAATAAACTGGTGGGAACTTTCTTCTTCATAATTCGTGGTCTCCGCAAAGTGTTGCCGCTGCTGCCTATCCAGGTTAGAGCAACGGTGGTCAGGAGTACCATCCTTAGCCGCCTGGATTATTGCAGTGCCTTGCTTTTGGAATCCCCGGGGTATCTGATTGACAGATTGCAAAGTATCCAGGCGGTAGCAGCAAAGCTAGCACTCTCCCGACCGCGTGGCTCGTCAACAACACAAGCACTGGCGGATCTACACTGGCTACCAGTAGCTCAAAGGATCCGCTTTAAATCCTTGTGCATCGTGCATAAAGCTCTTTATGAGCAAGGCCCTAAGCCACTTCAGGCTAGATTTCAGTGGTATAAACCCACCCAAAATCTCCGCTCCGCTACTACAAACTGCGTGAGAGTACCTAAAGTTAGGAGGGTGACCCTGGGAGGAAGAGCCTTTAGCGTGGCAGCAGCACGCCTTTAGAACAGCCTCCCCTTAGAAATAAGGAGAACGCAAGGCTTGCTGATGTTCCGCAAGAAAATTAAGACCTGGTTATTCCCCAGGCTATAATATGCCTCGCTGTGAGAGGTAGAAGTAGATTCTCTGGAGAGCATATCGACCCTCTATTATGTAGCTACTAGCGCCAGGATGCCCGTAGGGTTTCAGTGCGCTCTATAAGTGTTTATATTAATTATAATAATAAATAATTACCTTGCCTGCATTGTCTTTCCACGAAGGGCATTATCTAAAAGAACCTCTGCCTTTTTCGCTAGCAGAGATTTTATCTTTGATTTTTTTCAGTGAACAAATCTCTTTAAAGCATGAATCTTTGCCTCTAGATCTTGCAGCCAGTGCAGTCAATATAAGCCAGTGGGTCAAGGGGTTTGACAAAAGTGTTTCTCCATTGTCCAGCTGAGTAGTCAAGTCAAGTCAAAATATACTTTTATTTGATTCATTAAAAATCATAAAAGGATGGACAACCATCATAAAACGCAATGCTTTAGAGTATACATTTTAAAAACGTAAAAAGACTTGAGGTCTACATCACAATAAGGGGCAGCTTATTACTTTAAAATAATGACTTGGCAGAGTCGCATTTTGCCAGTTCTTTTGCCGCTATTTTCCAAAGTATTATGGCTCTGCAGGACAGGGGAATCGATGACCCTCCGAGACATTTAATGACCGCTGCTCTACATGTTCTTATTTGTTCCTTCCTTAGAGCCTCCCGGAGGATGGATTTTTGAATTTCTAATAAGGGCAAGTACATAGTAAATGTAGTAGTGACTCTTTCCCTTGACCACAGAGGCGGCATTCCTTTGATGGCCATGTTTGTTTACATTTTGGGGTCAAATCCTTAGAGGGTAAAGATCCCATGTGTAGCAAAGTCAGATTATATTTTTTCTGGTGGGAGAATTGTTCCAACAGGTATTGTTGCGGCTTCAGCCTCTGGTAGGCCTGTATCACAGCCCAGTCATGATGTTTTTTGCAAAGGTCGTTTTATCAGTTAATAAAGAGGTCCGCTTAATGGCTTTATTGACTACGCTTTTAAATCCGCAGTACGTTGCAAGGGTGAACCAAGCATCTTCTAGTTGTAATGCCGACAGGGATTCCTTCAGGGCTGTTGGAGTTGAATTGACTAGGCTCATTTGGTTTTCGACCTCGACCCAACAATGATGGGCTAGGGTGTTGTCTTCTGCCTCCCTCACCCTCCAGTAATATTTTACTAAGGCACCTTGTCTGGCCATAATCTGATTTCTTATTCCATATCCTAGGTGGATTTGTGCCTGTGAGGTATGTAGCGGTATTGAAAACAGTCTTTTAAATAGTGTGGATTGTGCTGTATTTAGGACTGTGGCATCTTTAGTGTTCAGAATTTCAGAGTCGTATGAGATGGAAGTAAAAAATGTTGCAGCAATCGCTTTAAGCAGATGGCCGGTGGAGCATCCTGTACGTTTCTTCTTAGGGTTTTAAAAGTGAACAACAGTTGTTTGGCTTTCATACGGCCTTGGTCCAAGTGTGATTTAAAGTTAAGCTTACAATTTAGCTGAAAGCCTAGGTATTTATAGCATGTAACCCTGGTCAATGGATGCTCACCCAATTTCCAGGAAACAGTATGCCTTTTCGATGGTTTATTGGATTTGGAGAAACACATAACTTTTGTTTTTTGGTTGTTAATCGTGAGTTGGTTCAGGGTAGTGTAGGCTCCTAATTCTGTAATCAGTTTCTGCAGGCCTATAGGAGTTTGTGCTAGCAGGGCGATGTCGTCGGCATATTGGAGGCACGGTGTCATTTTTTTTTCCCTATTTCGGAGGGTCGGCTTGGATTAACCGAAGGCGCTTATCAAGGTCGGAGGTGTAAATGTTAAATAGACAGGGCGCTAATACGCAACCCTGTTTTAGCCCATTGAATGTTGGAATTTTGCCACTTAAACTGGACCCATCTCCTTTCTTGATTTGGACCCACACGTGTGAATACAGATTGATGATGGCCGTCAGGAGTCGTGGCGGGACCCCCCAGTCTTGTATTTTTGCCCATAAGTAAGCTCTTGAAACTTTATCGAAAGCTGATTTTAGGTCGATAAAGCAGGCATACAAAGGTCTAGATTTTACAAAGGCTTGATTGACTATGAGAGTAACCTCTGAAATATTGGTGAGGGTGCCCATCCCTGCCCGAAATCCAGTTTGTGTGTAGGGTATTAAGTTTGATCGGCTGACCCAAGCATCTGACTCAACCAAGAGGTTAGATGCGTATAATTTCACCTCCACATCTATCATTGCAAGCAACCTGTAGTTGGAGGGATCCGAGCGGGAACCCGACTTGTGGATTGGGTTAAGGATACTTTCTCTTCAGGAATCAAACCACATGTTATAGCTTTGGTAAAAAGGGGAGTCAGGAGAAAAGACCAAAATGGAGGATCATGCTGAAACAGGGCATTTGGTAGTCCATTGGGACCTGGAGCTCCCTCAGGTTTTATATTTTTTATTATTTTTAGTACTTGTTCAGCAGAAAACAACTCTGAAACTGCAGGCGATTCATGAGTCAGAGTATCGTTGACTTGTCCTCCGCCACCAGCCCCGTTTGCTGTTGAAGTTCCGTTGTTTGGGGCAATTGAAGAACGAGTTTCATTATATAGGCGTTCGATGTGGGCTCTCCAAGTTGCTTCCATTACATCTGAGTTATGATGTCGATTCCTTCCATTAGTTAGCTGATTGATATAATTCCAGAAGCGCTTGGAGTCCCTTAGTTTACATGCATGCAGATGTTTTGCCCAGATATGTTTATTGTACTCTTTTTTGGCCAATCTTATGTCCCTTTTGTGCTCCTTTCTTGCTTTTGCAATTAAAAGCAGGATTTCCTGATGATGTTCTGGTCCCCATGATCGTAATTGTCTAAGGTACTTATTTAGTTGTTGTTTTTGTTTCCTCAGACGTTTGGTGAACCAGGCTGCCCCCTTTGAGTTTCCTGCTTTATGGCCATGGATGTGCTTGGAAAATGTATTGTTTATGACGTGGATGAAGGACTCCCAGGCCTTTATGCTCAGTGTTTCTAGATTAAATATTTCCAAGAGGCTGGTATATATGCATGTGATGAATATTTTCCTTTTACCAGCAAAGGTGTTTTAAGTTATAAGATTGTGTTAGAGAAGACATCGCCTTTGATTTCTCTGGAAATGCAAAACTTCCTAATAGAGTGAAAGATTGTGGTTGGTGATCGCTTTCTGCCCATCTTTTATTTGAAAGTTCTCAATGTACGGGAAAAGGTTGTAGTCCGTGAAGGTGTAGTCAATGGTTGAGCATGTTTTTTGGGTGACCCTTGTGTGTGCTGAGGGCCAATCTGTCGGGCTTTGACCATTGAGTACACACATTGAGAGATCATTCAGCTGGGCTGCGCATCTCTTACCGAGGGAGGCCTGTCGATTGGAGGCTGATGTGGCCTCTGTTGTGTCCTTATTCCTGTCATGTTGTAAATTCATGTTGAAGTTGCCCAACAATATGATGTTGGCATCTGGGTAGGCTAGTTTTAATGTTGTTAATGATGTGATTAGTTGTTCGATTTTTAGCTTCTTTTGTTTGGATTCCGGGTGAATGTAGATGTTGAGTATAAGAAGACTGTGCGACAACGAGGCATCTAATTTGACACATAACATCCAAGAGCAATCTAAGTCTATAATAGAAGCATGCCATGGGAGTTATATTGAAATGAAAGTGGAGAGGCCCCCTTTTGCTCTTCCGTATTTAGTGGCTCTTTTGGCCTGATTCTGAAATTCTTTGTAACCGGTTATTGGGGAGGGTCTTTTCTGCCAAGATTCTTGAAAAAGAAGAATGTTGTGCTGTGTTATGAAATCCATGAAGTCTGGATCTTCTAGTTTTGTGTGCAGGCCGTGCACATTCCAGAAACATATGTTGCAACCTTGGTATATATGTGAAGCTGTTGGGGGGGGCTATTCATGCCCTTCCCGTGGGGGTAACTGCCATGCTCAGGTGCCGGGAACCCGAGGGCTTGCTAGCTTCAGGATGGTCAAAGGTGATGGTGATTTTCCTGACCAAGGACTCTTTATCCTTTGTTAGGCTGCGTTGATCTGGGCCTATTGCCCCTTTTATCAGACACATTGTGTTAAGTGGTAGTTGTAGTGGGCTGGGGTAACAGGGAGGGACTATCTTTTTTAGCTCGATACCCCATTTCGCAAACGTGTCCTTCTGCTGCCAAATCTGTTTGATGAGAGTATTATTGATGAATGTGGTAGTTGTGAGTTCTTGACTCATAAGGCTCGAGTTTTGTTTGAACTCGATGCTTTTGATTTCGTTGGAATTGATATGGCTCAAGGGGGGGAGACCTTTAAATAATTTGAGCAATACACTTCTGCTGAGGGTGTCATGCACTCCCCTTGAGACATATTGGGGATTAAAAACCAATTTGTTATTGTTTGGCAGGTCGCACTGCCACTCATTAACTGAGCTCCTTCCAATTTCATTCTTCGCCACCCTGGGCCTTAGAAAATCGAAAATAGATCTCGGTATTCCGGAGTTTTTTTGTGTGTATGGATTTCACCTCCCCTATTTGTTTCTGAATTACTGCTTACTCCTGGGCCATTTTCCTGGGTCAAGGTAGCCTCCCCCGTCGTGTTTATCTTATAGCCGTTGTGGTGCTCCCTACTGTTAATTGTGTGGCCTGAGCTTTTAGATTGTTTTTCACCTTAACTTGCTGCAGGTTTGAATAAACTATATATTTTTTGCTGGCGGAGGTGGCTCCCTTGTGTTGTGGATTGAGGTACTTTGAGTGGTGGGCAGTGTAGGGGGTGAGGTTGATTGCTCTTTGGGTCTTGCTGCTTCTATGCTATTTTGTGGTACTTTGTCTTCTTCAGGAATTCTGTTTTGAGTGGATGTTGCCCGGATTTGATGCCTGGCTTGTATGTTTGCTCTTTCTGGATTTTCTCAGACGTTTTCTCTCCCATTTAGTTAGTGGCTTGGATAATTTTAATTGTCTTGATGGAGACTGCTTGCATTGAACTTGGAGTGATAAGTCCGAGGCACCTGAATTGTCAAGTACGCTTGGTAGATTAGGTGTGGGTGTAGTTGTCTTGATTAGTTTGGTTGGTCCGGTTACTAGTTTACTAGGCGCCTGAATTGTCAAGTACGCTTGATAGATTAGGTGTGGGTGTAGTTGTCTTGATTAGTTTGGTTAGTCCTGTTATTAGTTTACTGTTTTTGTGCCCCAAGGAGGAGTTGAGACAGTCCAAGACCTTTTCCTTTAGAGCTTCTTTTTTGTTCTCTGTTGGTGTAGCAGGCTTGGTTGAAACTTTTCTTGATGTAACCAGTAGTTTTGTCTGTAGAGTTGGCATTGCGGCTAATTTATCGATAATCTGGGTGTAGTGGCATTGACACATTTGATAAGCTGTTTCCCGGTCTTGCTGCACCCTCAGGATCATCTCATTGAAGCTATGCAACTTTTGTTTGCCCCCCTGAACATGAATTGCGAGAATATTCAGGAGGTCGACTTGGGTATCCAATTTGTCTGCGTGGAGGGTCATTGCCTTGCTGATGGTGTTTAGCAGGTGGGGCCAGACTGGGGATGTAGATGGGCCATCTTGTTCTACTAGTGATTGGCGAGCGCGATTTTCCCGTTGGTGCGTGTACCCTGAGGATGGCTCGCTCAGGCGGCCAGAGAATATAGTGGGTGATACCTTATTTTGGGAGAGTGGTATATGGGTGGTGGATCCTGGGTGACTTAATTGGCATGATGTCTTGTCATTTACTTTACCCTGACTGAGGTCCTGGCAATTATGCTTATCTATTTCCGGTGTGTGGAAAAGTGAATCAAGTTTATCTTGATTATGGGTGTTGGATTTAGAGTTCCGCCGACAGGCAGGGGAGTAGGCTCCCGACAGCGAATATGGCGTGCCCAAAGGGCTCGAGGTGATTATATTAAACTGATGTGATGGCTCCCTTTCGATGTGCCCATTTAGTCTGCTGTGGCCGCTGTAGCCGGGTGAAAATTGTTGTTGCTGGGATTGGCAGGGTATATCCAAAATTGACGAGTGGAAATGAATGAGTGCCTCAGTTACCTGGAGGGGATTACTTTGACAGGTTTCTGGGTTTTAGTAATTGGGGAGTTGGACGACTTTATGTTTGTCACCCGTGGAGTCCAATCCCATGTGCAGGGGTTCTTCCTTTTCTTTCCTTTCACCCTCACTGCTGGTAATACTTCTATCGCCTATACCGATCGTGTTGTCATATTTTTGGAAGTCTATCAGTGTTTGTTGGGATGTTTGTATTTGTAGCTTTGGAGTGTTTGGGAGTGTGTCGAATCCGGTCTTCCTTCGTGGTTTTAATTGCGACCTTTAGAAAGTCTATAATCAGTGCCCGTTTGCTGCTGTTCGGGCAGGATTTGTGCCGATTTAAAGCTGTACAGGTTATTTTCTTGCTTCCAACACGCTTGGCTTGTGGGGTGGACTCTGCTGTTTTTTTACTGTCGTTTCTGTCATTTCCATGGTGCTTGCCTTGGCTGCTGGTACTTCTGTTGTGGCTGCGCACTCGTGCCGTGCTTCTGTGACTACTGTGTCCTCTGTGTTTGGCTGGCCAAGGACTGCAGAGGGTGTAACGGGAACGAGGTACATACATGCCGTAATGTTAGTCAAGGCTCCCTCCTTGCCCTTGTCCTTGTCCTCATCCTTACACTTTTTCATTTTTTGAAGTAACTTGTGGATGTTTGTCCTTTTTTTCCCCCTCCTCTTGATCTCCCGGACCGCATTTCAGGATTCTACCCCGGGTTTGTAGACTCTTCGGGCTCTTCGGGGTCCACCTTTGGGAGTTGAATACTGGGCCTGGTTTCTGGTATCTTAGTGTCTGAACAAGGGCGCTCAAATCACCTGACGGCAGGACTCTGTGGCAAATCTCTGGTCTGCACCAGCCTAACTCCCACTGTAGTCAGTCACGTTTGCCAACACGACACACTCGGCCAATCTCCAGAGCTGCAGAGACTCCCCCCTCACTGGGCTTAGGGGAAGATAGGCAGCAAGAGGAGCAGGCTGAGGCTCGAACTATGAGTGTGCCACCACCCCCTGGTGTGAGACACCTAGAAGGTGGGGGGCCGAGTGGAGTGAGTAAGGATCGAAAGATGCAGGGAGGAGATGGGCTGAGCAGCCAGCCGGCTCGCGGGCCACATCGGCATGGTGCTAGCCGCCTCCGCGAAAGCTGGTTTACTTCTGCTCTGGGCTACAATTGGGCATGCTCACCTCTCCTCTCAGGCCCCGTGTCCCGGGTACAGCTCCGCACTCCGCATCCGAGTCTGACCCCCGCAAGCAAGCAAAAGGAAGCTGGGGTGGGAGGAAGCGGGTATGTGCAGTGCCCTGGTTGCGCGTGTCCTGCGTCCCCGGCTATGCTCCGAAGCTCCGATGACGGCTTCAGGCTCAGTTTCGGTTTCGGGCTCATGCTGCTAGGTCCGGACTGCCACGGCTGCTGCGGCGTCTCTCCAATCACTTCCGGGTACAGGACAGGAAATTCCTCACAGGAAAGGAAGAGGCAGTGTTAGAAATGAAAATGCTGCACTGCAGCTGAGTAGGTTGTAAGCATTTTTGAGTGCAGCTGTTTCAGGTACTGCAATACTGGGTAGATCCTCTTTAATATAAGTGTAAAATGATGTGAGATCCTACTGTCAACCAGTAGTAAGCTTCAAAGCAGACTGAGGCTAGTTCATCATGGCTCTGTGCTTTTGCTGGGTTGGAGCACACTGGTTCTAATTCATGTCCACAAGTTAATCTGGCTATCTCTGCTGTTGTAGCCTGCACTGAATTTACAAAGCAGCATTTTAGGAAGGTGAATGTCGAAAGAGCAATTAATTGATAGGTCCTTGCATCATCTGGATCTAGGACACACATCTCTTACATCAGTCTCTGTAAGGGTATGCCTGGAATGAAAGCCTTCTAGACAGCTCCAATTAACTACTTCATGCACATAACTGTGTGCAAATCACCCTAATCCTGCAGTGAGAGAGAGGGTGAGTAGACAGACCCCAAACGTCTCTCTACAAAACCGTGTACATGGAGTCTCATACAAAGGAGTGCAATGACTTCTTGAATGTCACAATGACTCTGTACTCTTAATGAACCACAATGTTAATCTTGTGGGATAAGTTGGTGTGAGATGCAAAGAAAATGGTGTCATGTTTATACTAGATGCTAGATTTTAAATGAGATTAATTGGATTGCAGAGTAGGTTCCAGAAAAGGGTGAATTGTTAATAAAAAAATGTGTAAGTATTTGTTCATTTGAGAAGTTCATTAGAGGAAGCTGTTGGTCGAGACCATGACCATAGTACAATATGCAGTAAGTGAACCGCATAGCAGAAACTATGAATGAAGCCTTCCAATGCTACATTGTTATCAGGTGCTCCTGGTACTGGATGGATACTGATGATGGCATAGATGATGGTGCTGATGATGCTGACAGAGTGAAGTTGGATAGACCTGATGATTTATCACTCTAGAGAATCATCCTCCAGCATGAACATAAAGTTGCACCGTTAAATTGGATTCTTTCCTGTGTTTGAAAAGTTTTTATTGTTTTAAACTTCTCTGCTGATTTCTAAGTGCCCTGAATATGTCCATTAACCACATCAATGCTGATGGTATTCCCCTCCTGTGCTGAGATTTGTTGATTCCCATGTTTCATGACGAGCTGGGCTCGTCATGAGCGTGCGAGGAGGCTACCTCATGACGAGCCCAGCTCGTCATCAGCGTCGAAGGGGTTAAGAAACTCTTTGAGATACTTGAGCTTTTAGTAAAAACACTAGAATGAGGCAAAAACCCTCCATGACATGTCAGCTCTCCCTCACTCTAGGGATAACTTCATCCAGCTGCTGGAAGCCCAGTTGATCATGACCTAGGGCTGAACATCTAGTTTATAAAGAGTTTTGAGCGGGAGACATACTATGGCGGGCCTGTAGGAATGGTCTGGCCACAGAGAAGTAGCCATGCCAGCAATACCCATGTCTTTAGGTAGTGAAAGAAATGTACTTGCATATAACAAACAGCCAAACAGAAGAAAAAAACATAACAATGCAATTTTGAGAAGGGGGGGGGGGGGTAACAGGACCTTCCCCAACAGCCCTGGTCTTCTCTACAGGAAGGGGCCCCCTCAGCTTGACTGTGTACTGTGTCTCTCTCTAAAGCATCTGCAGTGTGCTGCCTGCTTTGGGCTAATACAGCGCTAGTCCCAATATTTTATTTGTTTGTTTTCAGTCTGCCAGGCACATTATAGGAGTGGGTGGGGGGCCCCTAGGACAGAGCATCTTCCGTGGAGCTTTGATCGTTTTAGAGGGAAGAGGCGGCAGAGAAATTACTGGAGTAGAGGTAGGGTTGCCACCTTTCACTGACAAAAATGCTCTTCACATTTTAAGATTCTGCAAAGGCTTACACATGATTGTTAAGTAAAACTTTATATGAAATAATCTGTATTCATTTTAACATTGCATTTAAGTCTTTGTTAACTTAAGTTATCATTCAGAGGTTATTAGGTCTGCTGTGGAAAAACATTCTAAAATGTTTCTTCTTACATTAACTGTTTAAAGTATAAACTGATAAGGGGAAAAACATAAAGCCATGAGAGTAAATGCTAGTCATTGCAGGTGATTTTGCAATGTTGCCATTAAAGTAACTGATGGAAATCCAGAGTTCCTTTTTTCCTCGGGCATGCTTTGAATAACTTTAAAAAATGTGTCAGGCCAAACTTGCAAGCAATATGCTATATATATAATTAAAATATAATTGACAAATATATACAAATAAAAGCACAGCATTGAAAACAGAAGTGACAAGATTTGCCGAAATATTTACAAGTGATTCATGTATTTTTTTAAAGTAATGCCTCTGCATTTCACAAACTAATTCAGTGAATTCAATATTTAAATAACCACATTAATTTGTAGGATGATTCTAAAGCAGAGATCTCAACCTCACTCTTGTCAGATGTATCTTGGTTTTTAAATCTAGCTCTTGTTATTTTGTTTTCCCCATTATAGACAGAACTACAAGTACCAGAATGCAATGCATTCACTACTCATAGCTGAAATTGAAAAATGCGAGGTCACTGTGTGAGGTCTAATTGATAATTTATTGTACACATATGGAGCACTGAAGCCTTTTCCTTCATTGTTTCCACAAAGTGTTTTCATACAGACAGCTCCCATAGCAGGAATGTATAGCTGCATTGGTTATTTTAGTTTCCAAAATAAAATCCTTTCCTCGTCTATAACAAGGCAGTCAGTGATATCAAGGAAGTGTCTAAGGGGCTGTGATGAAGGGAATCAAGCATTTGATTTTTCAGGGCTGGTGATGATAGTGGCAGGCGACCATGAGGGAATTATTGCTGAAGGGAGTCATGATATTGTGACAGGTCCAAATAAAGTTAATTTCTATTGCTAGGTAAAATTTCTGACACAATTAGGGTAAGTTAACCTCAAAGGATCCTTGAACGTACAGCAGGGAAAATTCCCGCTACATGTGAATACAAATTATATGCTTGCATCAAAGACATAGTTTTCCCTCTGGTGTCAGTCAGTGTCATACATGAGGCCTGAAAATGTATATTAGCTGCTGAAAAACAATGAAGTATTTTATCAAACAATGGTCCTTAGAGGGGAAATATAAAAGACAAATAAGCTATAGACCATAATGGGTACTATATATATTTTCAATGTCCAGCCGGACAGAGAATTTTTAATATGCAATGTATTAGAAATAGCAAATGATACAAGAAAACAATACAGCGGGACGCAATCCTGCACCCGATACAGAGGACAGGGAGCAAACAAACAATAGACAAAACATGTTACAGGCAAAACTGGAGCTACGGTAGCTTGTACTAATCAGAGAATAAATTCTCTGTCTGGCTGGACATTGAAAATATATATAGTACTCATTATGCTTATTTGTCTTTTATATTTGTCCTCTAAGGACCATTGTTTGATAAAATAATTTACACCCGGGGCCTTAGCTACTCATCGGGTCCCCTTGTTTGTTTCTAAAAAAAAAAAAGAAAAACATTGAAGTGTCACACATAAGATGACTTAAACTTGGTATCCCTGTTTGACATAGTTTATTCCATCAAGTGCCCCCTCAAGTTTTGTTCCGCCACTGCTTGTATAATCTCCATTTCATGCATTTCCACATGTAGGTGTAGTATCCCCATACACACTTTCCATTTTATTAACATTGTTCTGTCTGGTTGATTCCCATGGATGATATAGATACAATATTTTTCTGACAGTTTATCCTCCTGATGGAGTGCTTTTTGCGTTTACTCGGTCTCTTGAAAACACGATTTCAGAGGATCATTAATTTCCTAACATGAAAGAGGTGATTAAAAGTATGTTGACGCCTCAGTACTTCGGCGTGCTTAATTCTCCAGCACATTATTATTGAGGAGTAAGATTTTTCATGGCAAGCTGCCAAGGGAGATAATTAATTAAGGTTCAATAAACTAAACACATTTTTATTGTAATATGGTATTCTAACGGGTTTTATTTATTATGCCACAGTGAAATCCAGTTTCAGGGTTCTTAGGCAGTCAGGATTTACTGGGTTTGAGTAGCATCAATTGGAGCCACTTTACCCTCAAACTGGTTCTGAGGACCACTTTTACTACTTGACTTTCAGGATTGCAAGGTAGTGCAGTCCAAGGCTGACTTAGAAGGGTATTGCAGGTGACAAAATCAGAACTCTGCAATTCAAGACAATAACACAAAATAAATCATTGTCCAGTCTGCACATTTACCTTTATAAAGGAAATGTCTTCAGGTGACATAATTAAAGACCATGAGAGCAGAACCCTGAACCCAAACATTCAGGGCACACAAAAATTCAAATCACCCAATATTTACTACAGGCAGCTTTGTTCCAGGGTAGATCTTGTGCTAAAAGGCACATTCCACAACATCGGACCTAACAATCGTTCAGCAGAGTAATAATCATAAGTAAATGGGACCACTCAATAACTGACTTGAAGGTCAGGGAATGAATGATTAGAAGGATAATTACAAAATTTCAAATTTGCTCTATAAAGAATAAATGAATGCGATGAAGGCTCAAATGCAAACTGCAAAGTAGTCAGCAATTAGAAATATTTTAAGTCCCAAATGAAAAGCAAAATCATGAAAGAAAAAGACAGCATCCCTATTAGAGAGTAAAGTAATTTCTGGTTCACCTCTAAATAAAGGGATTCTTGTATAGAATGTTTACACAACACATGATAAGAAAATTCAATCTCAACATGGCATGTTCGAAAGTAACAAAAATTGTACAAATCAAAGTTTAAATTGTGATTATAATGCTTATAACACTAACCCATGCTTGAGAAAACATTGAGCTGCTTCTTCACTGATGCTTTCCAGAGGCACTGTTGCTTTCCAGAGATGCACACAATAATATGAAACATTAGAACAATAAACCACGCACAAGTGACACTATGCTAACTTTAGCAAGGACTGTGAACTGACTTTCCCTTTCAGCCCAGTTGATCTCCTGAATTGGGTCTCTTTATCCCATCAACAGCCTCTGCAGTTCCCCCGCAGTAGATTACGCTCTTTATCTGCAGTCCTCAGCCCCCCAGGTCTTGAGCCTTTTGCAGGGTAACTGTGCTCAACAGCAGAAGTCCAGTATTTTGTGACTATAATTGGCTGCAGAATGTTCTGCACTTCTTATTTATTCTTGTATTGAAATTCCAACTTTAGAGCTGGAGCCAGCAGTCAGCCTGCGGAGATCATCGCAGGGTTCTGCCTGAATACATTACCTGTTAAATTCGCCGAAGTCAACTCGTTTATTACAATATTTATTTAGTGACATGGATGAGATGAGAACCCACACATGCATAGCGCAATGGATTAGAATTACATAAACCACCCTCGTTGAAGGCATAACATCTATTCACTTTCTGCCCATTCTTCGAATCCACCCAGGCTCTAAACACACTCCTCACTTTAAATGGTCCTATGAACTTGGAAAATCCACTCCTCACTCTTTCCTTTTTCACGTTTACCTGCCTCCTTTGGAAATCTGCCTCTGACTCTTTAGGTCACCACTGGCAGCTGCTGTCCTAGTGGCACAACTTCTCAACTACCCAAAAAACATTTTAGAATTCACACTGCTGTCTCCCATTAACTGAAATGGAGTTGTCCAATAGCCCTCATTGACCAGTCTGCTTTGGGTCCATACCAATGACTGTCAACTCTTTTGGGGTAACGTACACCCTAGCCATTATCTTAGTAACTCCCCATAAGTAACAGTAGGCCAAGTGCTAATGTGTAATTTAATATATTTTCTTTTACAACCTGCACACTGAATAGTGCCTCCTTGTTGCCTTTCACAAATCATTCAACAGAACATTATATTGATGGGCAAACACATCATCAAATCATTTCCAAACAGGAAGGGGTGGGAGCACACTGCTTCACCTCCCAGCACAGTTTGCCCCTTAGCATTATGGTAAATGCAGTTCTTAGTACATGCTTACTTGAGATTTTACTGGAGTGTTCCAACAATGTTGGTGCAGGTTAATGCTGTACATCTCTAGACACGTGTTTCTGGATTTCATCCGTCATCAGTAGAGATAAAAATACATTTTATATGGGGTTGCTGAGCGGGCTGCCACAATCCTTACAGGTCTCAGTACTTCTGACAGGCGCACAGGTGCATCTCCACAACTTCGTCAGCTCAATGGCTCAAGGGAGCCTTTTCAAAACAGAAAAGGGTGGGAGCACACTGCTTCATCTTCAAGCACAGTTCGCCCATTAGCATTATAGTAAATGCATTTCTTAGTACATGCTTACTTGAGATTTTACTGGAGCGTTCCACCAAAGTTGTTGCAGGTTAGTACTGTACATCTCTAGACACATGTTTCTGGATTTCATCCGTCATCAGTAGAGATAAAAACAAATTTACATGGGGTTGCTGAGCAGGCTGCCACAAACCTTACAGGTCTCAGTTCTTCTCCCAGGCACACAGGTGCATCTCCACAACTTCGTCAGCTGAATGGCTCAAGGGAGCCTTTTCAAATAGAAAGTGGTGGGAGCACACTGCTTCATCTCCCAGCACAGTTCGCCCCTTAGCATTATGGTAAATGCAGTTCTTAGTACATGCTTACTTGAGATTTTACTGGAGTGTTCCACCAAAGTTGGTGCAGGTTAGTGCTGTACATCTCTAGACACATGTTTCTGGATTTCATCCATCATCAGTAGAGATAAAAACACATTTTATATAGGGTTGCTGAGCGGGCTGCCACAATTCTTACAGGTCTCAGTGCCTCTCACAGGCGCACATGTGCATCTGTAGAAGCTCGTCAGCTCCCTTGAGGCACTGAGCTGACAAGCTAGTGGAGATACACCTGTGCGCCTGTGAGGGGTACTGAGACCTGTAAGAATTTTGGCAGCCTGCTCAGCAACCCCAGATTAAAATCTTTTTTTTTTATCTCTACTGATAACGGATAAAATCCAGATACACATGTGTCTAGAGATGACAGCACTAATCTGCACCAACTTTGGTGGAATACTCCAGCAAAATACCAAGTAAGCGTGCACTGTAAACTGCATTTACCATAATGCTAAGGGGCAAACTGTGCTGGGAGGTCAGCAGTGTGCTCCCACCCTTTCCTGTTTAAAAAGGCTCCCTTGAGCCACTGAGCTGACGAGCTAGCGGAGATGCACCAGTGAGAGGTACTCAGACCTGTAAGAATGTTGGCAGCCTGCTCAGCAACACCAGATAACAAACATTTTTTTAATCTCTACTGATGACGGATAAAATTCAGAAACACATGTGTCTAGAGATGACAGCACTAATCTGCACCAACTTTGGTGGAACACTCCAGCAAAATACCAAGTAAGCGTGCTCTGTAAACTGCATTTACCCTAATGCTAAGGGGCAAACTGTGCTGGGAGGTCAGCAGTGTGCTCCCACCCCTTCCTGATCAAATCATTTGCACATAGGTATGGCAGGGAGAAATAAAACACTGTTGATCCCAATATTGCCTGTATAGGATATTGTTTCATTAACTCTTCATCTAGAGTATTATGTAATATGCGTTGGTCACTAGCCTCATCTTAAACCTGGTTTTATCATTAGTGTATGTGTTTGGAAACATTCTTTAAAGCATTAACCTTCTTGATATTTCTATTTGCATTTATGTTTGTCCACTCCTTAGTGTATATGTATAGAAATAAAAGAGGTGACTGCTGTGGCTAATTTAGGGGGATAGAACCTGGACTAAGATACTGTTCATATATCAAGCATTTAAGTGGAAGAAAATAAATTGTGTTAAAGGAATTATCAGAGGATATTCGCTGTCTGTGGACCCTAGTTTCAATTCTCTTCTGTTATGAAGTGCCTCCAGTTGGCCAGATACCATATGTATATATGAATGCTTATATACGATTTCCTTTTGGGCGTGTCCATTTTCTTTATTCATTAATGCTACTTCTAAAGCCAGATATTTATGTTTGGGTGCACAGCAGTATTCTGATCTGGTCTCACTCATCCTGTTCCTTTTCTGTTGTGAACACTCTTCCCAAATTATCTCCTTGGTTATCCAATTGTTTGGTATAAAGATTCTTATAGTGATATTTTACAACAAAGCTTATATCACAAACATGTTACCTCGTGAAAAAACTCCTACCTGCACTTGTTTTGTAAGGTCATCAAGTAATGTTATCCTTGCCACATGACTCTCAAATAGGACTCTAATGGTTCAGCCCTAAACACACAGCCACCTCTCAGCCCACCTCAGAAGCTGCAGCCTCACCCTAAGGTGGTAGCCTGGACCCTCTCTTGGGATAAGCTTCACAAAAATGACAAAAGCCGTGGGTAGCATCCTAAACATAAAACTGACTTGGAGCGGTAGCAGCCGGTGCCTCAGGTGAGTGGTGGGGGAGCTGGGAGAGGGGACGGGCTGACGACACAAATAAGCAAAAAAAAAACTTACCTGCTGCATCTCCAGATCACTGAAACACGCTCTTCTAAGCTCCTCTCCACTACAGGCACAGGCTTCGACACTCCACAGTGGCCAATCCTGACGCTGCTCTTATGCTGCTGGTGGCAGCATGAAAGGCGCATCAGGATTGGCCTGAGCATCGTGAATTTGCACTTCCAGTTAGATTGGACGCCTGAGCCTGCTGTCTCCAACCTGGCAAGTCAACTCAGGTTGGAGACAGCTTCAGTGCGCATGTCGGTTTGGCCGTCCTGAGATGGCGGCTCAAACCCACATGCGCACTGATATCAGTGCAAAACACTTTCTCTTATGTCTACCCTCCCCCCAAAACTCAGCTGCTAGAAAAAAAATAAAACAATAATAAACCTGGTTTATTATTGTTTTATTTCTCATCTTTTTAGGCTGCTGGTGGGCTGGCTAGGCACCATAGCGGAGGAGCCGCCGCTGCCTTAGAGACAATTAGTACAATGAAGTCCTCAGGAGAACGGAAAAGACTCCCCCTTTGGCACAACAGCCTGTGATGACATTACAGGGTGCCTGAGCTATGGATGATTCTGACCAGAAAGGCATACAGATATATATGTAAATATGCTTTAAAATAGAAAGAAAAACATTGATAAACCCTGGAAAAAGCACTCTCTTCAAGTAAGCACTTAAATCATGTACTGACGCATACTCAGATTAAGTAAAACCAGAAATGTCACTGGACCTGCTGTGCTGATTTTACTTATGTCAAGCAATCATCATATATAACCCCATTGCCATTAACCTAGTGGGGGTTTCACTAGGCAGTATAGGTAATTAAGATGGCTGCTGTGCCCCACACTCCTGCTGCAGTTAATCAGACACTAGGGAGCAGATTTCTTAAGGTTTGCGTTGCCTTGCGCCATGCAAGGAGAGGCAGGATGACGCAGAACCCGGAATGAGATTTACTAAGTCACGCAAGGCCACCTTGTGTGTCTTGGTAAATCTGGAGTGACGCAAGGCAGCGCAAGTCATTGCCTTGTGCTACTCTGCATGGTGGGGGCATTACGTGGGTGAAGCGTGGGTGTTCTCAAGCATCTAGTGGTGTAATAAACCTTAGGGGCTCCCCCTGAAAAGTACATGGTGGGGGCTCCCCACACTCTGGACCCAGTCAAGAGCTCTGAGGCCAGGGGTCAGCAGCCAGTGCACAGCGCTGGAGGGGTCCCACTGGAGCTCAGGGGCCCCCCACACCCTAGGTTGCAGGGGGTATTGTTACCCCACTGCAAGCCTCCATCCATGTATTCTGAAGCATTCTCAAATTTACCTACACTAGTTGGCATAGGAATGCATCGGAATTGTACGCCTTCCCACCAGAGGTCCAAGGAGGAGAACACATGCTGCACACATAGAAAGAGGACAATGCCTCCAATGATTTGTTTTTGTGCAGGAAGGTGTCCTTTCCAGCATAAAAACAATCCTGCCTGTAATGCAAGCACCCTTGCTCCATGGTGCAAGGCTCAGGCATTGGTACTAGGCTGCAGATTGTTATCACCGCAGTCAGAGGACAGGAATGCATCATATCTTGATAGATACGGTGCATTCCTGTCCTCTTCGATACACACAAAAAATTTGAAAGGAAGTTGAGATAAAAGCCTTTATATTTAAGGAAAAGGGTGAACACCCCTTTTATCTAGCACAAGCTTAATTCAGAGTTCTTAATAACCTGATGGTTTACTGGGAGAATGATCTATATTTACCCATGACATTTGCTTTCATTATAGGAAGTATTCTTAACTCTGATGCTTAACCACAAATGACGATTTTTCTTATTCTTATTGGTAGCGAACATTAACTGATTATGAACTAGACAGCCCTGCCAAGTACCATGCATCAGGCGTTGGACTAATGCATTTCAGTGTGATTGGCTGCATCACTGCACTGAAATGCATTGTCACACATATGTAGTGGCTTAGCTGAGCTGTCAAACTACCCCGGAGAGCGCTGGCTGATTAGTGCTAAAACATGATTATGATAAAAGCTGGCATTCCAGGCAGCGCACGGTGAGGACTCCACCGCAGGGGGCTGGCTGAGCTAAAGTGCAACAATGTAACACTATGAATTCATCACTCTCACAGTTATTGGTGGTTAAGTGGCGTGGCAGTTGAAATCAGTTTCTTTTTGCTGCTTACTGCAATCATGAGCTCAGCTCGCTGCTGTAAAGATGAATCCCGCGTCGCTGACACCGCTGGGCCCAGGCAGGGCTCCGGGACATCGATGGCGGTGCTGAAACACACAGTTCGCTCCGGCAAAGTGATGGTTAATCATTTGCAGCGCAGCTGCCCAGAAGACTGCAGCTAGTAAGTAGGTGAGCCGAGTGAGCCTCTGCGGCAGCGGGCGGCCACCAAGCACAGAGGCGACCCAGGCCGGTTACCCATGTACAGAATGGCAGCTGCTCTTGCTGCCCCCCTCGTTGCAAAATTAAGTAAGTGCCCTCGCATTTTGCTAACCTCGAGCGAATGAACGTGTGGATGAAAAAAGGCCCTGTAATTAGAAAAATCATTGGGAATCCCAAACGTATTCCCTTAGTGTTGGTGCTTCCAGGAGCAGGAATACCTATGCAGGAGTTTTGGGCATCTCCCATTCGAGCTCTCCCTATGCCGGTATCTAGGGAAATGTCTGGTTGCAGTAGGTTTGTTCTTGCGCCCCTGCTGTCTCTTTGTCCTCTTTGGTTGCAGGCCGTAAGGGCCTTCGGTGGAGCTGGTCAGTGTTCCTGCGCTCTGGGTCCAATACAAGGTCTGCTGGTTGTTTACTACCCGCCACGTGGAGGTGAGGTCCACGTTTCGCCCATGACCATGATTCACCATGGTTTCTTCCTACCCTTTTTGCAGAGCAGTGGGGATGCCTCAAGCACAACTGGAATACAGGTTGGCTGTAGGTGTGTGCCTGTGCACCAGTCTCACTGCTCCAGTCTGATTATCTGGGCTGCTGGTTGTCCTCTTTGGGCCAGTCTCTCAGTGGAATTGCCACTGGTCCCACTTACTGAGGCAACTCCATAGTCTCACAAGGCCAGCACACTGGCCCTCCTCACAATGTGGGATACATACATCCGCCAACTGGCATTACAGGCGAGAACAACGGGTGAACATCAGGCAGGCCTCCTCCTCAGCCATGTCCCAGATGAAAGGGAACTGGCAGCAAAAACTACCAACATCCGGGTCCATACCGGTCTCAAGGGTACAGGGTACTTGAAAGTAGTGGCTGAAGAGACCCAGAATGTAATTATTCCAAGGGGGGGGGGGGGGGGGGGAAATGTTGACGTAGAACACAAGCAGAGGATAATTTAGATGTCACACATATCAATCTGAAACCTTGGCAGACATGCTGCTTCCAAAAGGTGGTCAGCCTCTCTGACACTTGTACTAATGCCCCACCACCACACATGATCTACATTTAATTAAATTACCCACATCATTCACATTGCCCACTTTATTCACGGACTGCGTGCACTTGGTGGTCATAATTGTGCACTCACACTACAGTCTAGTATGTGCCAGCTTAACAGACATGCTTCAATTTCTGATATGTGTATGTTCCCCTCATCTTCATTGCTTGATTTTGCTCACGAGATAAGTCATTGAAATGTCACTCATAATTACACTGAAATTATGAAAATGTCAAACATATCAATCTAAAACCTTGACAGCTATGTCTAGAAGAGATATTTCTGACTATGACAGTAATTCATTTTTTGAATATATTAATATTTACTAAGCACGGTTCAAATTAAACAACTATCCCATATTTATCTTGTAAGACTAATGTTGTAGAAAGAGGAAGGGCCGGAGTGAAAATGATTGTAGACTTGAGTCAATCAGTCAAGACTTAAAGGGTTTTATGCTTAAATGCTCTTCAGTTCTTTCGTTTTGTGCTGGGCTGATGGTTAAAAAAGTTGAATCTTTGGATTATTGGTTATCTAACCTTGGTATTGGCTGCTTTACAGTCTTTGTGCTGACTGCACCCTTTTGGAAAGTGTCAGGATTATCCTTGTCTGTATGACTTGATTCTTCTCCTGAAGAGTCAGTAGTCTTGTTGCGTATAGCTCTGTCTTGCATATGCTTCCCTGTTATAACTTTATTAAATTTGTAAACAACCGTACCTTGTTTGAATTTCTTAATTTTTCTTTCTATGATTTCTTTGAACATAAATCTATGTTTCCTTTTATGTTAACTACATTTTCCTTTCATTTGCTTTCTTTTAATTGCTTGTAAAGTCCTGCTTTCAAGCATTAAGTTTTTGATAGTTCTTCCACAAGTAATAATTATAAATGCAATGAGCAAGATTTATTTATTTTTCTATAAAGTTGCATTCAGTATTATTTCTAATACCCTTGGTAAGCGCTTTGCCTTGTTGTATTGATAAGTTTGGTCGCATAGAATCTCTGACTTATTTCACGACTCAGAAGGTATTCTAGAAGTTTTAAACTTGTGTCCACGTTATTGGGAGATCTAGATTAAGTCTGGGCAGTGAACTCCGCTTCGCTTGCGGAGTTTTTCACACGTCGCATTACGGGGAGTTAAAAAAAACTCCGCTCCGCATAGCGGAGTTTTTTCCCTCGCTCACGTTCATCAATGTCAAGTTGGTGAGCGCAAGCAAGGAAAATCCACCTCCTGGCGAGATTTTTCCTTGTTCGCGGTCATCAACATCATGTTGGTGAGCGCAAGCGTGGAAAATTAACCTCCCGGCAAGATTTCTCAATGCAAGCATTACGATTCTTCATTACAACCGCCCGTTTGCGTTAAAAATCTACTCAAGCGGCAGAAAGGAAGCAGCACCCACTTGCACAGTGCGGACAAGCACCTGGCACTGAAAATGACAGCGAACAGCATTTATCTAAAGAAACTCTGCCGCTTGTTTTTTTGCACTTTGCAGAGTAACTCTGCGAACTCCACCCAGGCTTAACCTAGATGTTAGTATGACCTCCTCTATAAGGGGGTATATTTTTTGGGCTTGTTTGAGTGTGCTGCTCTTTTCTGAGCTTAAGGATTTTTTTTTCTCAAATGCATGCTGATAAGATTCCACTATGGTGCAAAATGTCCTGTGGTTGAATATAAAATTCAATGAGGAATGAGTAGTGACGTCACTGAAATGCACTTTTATGTTATCCTTGAATGTATCCAAATTAAAACTCTTCAATGACATGACAACACATAAAGCTCTCTTCAGCCTAGAAGCACGAATAAGAAACCAAGAAGCGCACTCTAAACCTAGGGCTTGCCACGTGGTGCACTGTGCTATATGCTTTTGACACACAATATATTGTCCTCAATTGAACATATTCCAATCTTTTTTTTTTAAATATGAATAATCATTTTAGTCCAAATATATGTACAAGAATAGTTTATGTGAAAAGGGTTTCTTAATTGAGGTATTCAGTATGCTTGATGCATCTCCTCACAGTCTTTTCCCCCATACTCTATTCAGACCCCTTGTACCCCATCATTATTTTGCTACCCTTATGTTTAAGTGTTGTGTTTCTTTACCTTTGAATAGTTTTAAGATCTTATCCGATGTGGCTTTCACTATACGGTTTTCCTATTTCTGTCACATTTATCCCCAATATGGTGGCCATTTTGCGTTCCTCCAGCCTTTTGCTAGCCCTTCTTATGGTTTGAACACCACTCCCCTTTCTAAAAGGCCTCCTGCCAGTGCCACTTTGTGTTCCCATCTTTTGAAGCTCCCCCAAAGTATGCTGGATCCATAACCCCCAGTTAACTGCACTTTACCCCTTTCCAGACGGCCCCAGCCCTCCTTAGGCTCACCCTTGCAGACTCACTTATTCCCACTTAAGATACGCATATTGTCATCTCAGGGATTCACAGTTCTTTGTCTGCACGCTGCACCATCCATCAATTGGTGTGATCTCACCAGTTTTTAGTCAGAGGATATTTTGGCCTTGATTTATGCATTACCATGGTCGTTACCACAGTTTACTGTATTTGTCTCATTAGAAATATATACATAACAATTGTTTGCCAGGCAGGTTTTGCATAAACCTTGACTATCAACATGTATATTGTGTGCACAAGGTAATACTAGCTTTAGTACATTTTCGATTTTACATTGCAAGAATGGTGCATTTCACTTTCATATTTGCCTCGATGAAGGGTGATTCGGAAGTGCATTGAGCGTGCACCCAGGCCGTAGTCAGCCGAGGGATCTTGGAGATCATGGTGAACTTGATCAATGCTGGAATGGCGTTTTTTTACTTAATTTTTGTTCCCTGATGGAGGGCGATTCTAAAATGCATTGGGGCTTAAACAATATTATCGATGATCAATGACTATGCAACAGTTAACCTGAAAAAATTAAGATTTTTGGTAAATAAAGCAATTTTCATACATAAATGAATTCAGAAGGTTATTCATATGTAAAATAATGATTATAATCTAGTCAATTGAGGACGCACTGGTCACAGAGTAATTTATATAGCGCGGTGCACCACTTGACAAGCCCTAGGGTTATGGGTGTGCTTCTTGGTTCCAAGTTTGGAGTAAGACCGGAAGTTCAGTCACAACTTATTTTGCTCGTTCTTGTTGCATTTATCTGTGCACAACCTGCAAGTCAAATCACCACATCCCTGGTGGTCAGACTTTGCGTTTTTGTCATTTTAGCACCAAGAGGCAATTCATTCACTCTGTGGAGTACCAAAGATAAATTGCCAAGATGGTTGTGTGATTTTTACATGACATTGGCTTGGATAATTAAAGCCCTGTGATGTATTAAGGTCACGCTTTGTTCATAGCTTGGTCGAAGGAGTAAAAAGAAAGGGAAGAGGAAGTGGTTCTACAGTAAAGCCAAGGGCATCTGCAATCATTTGAATATAGATTGGAGTGAGAAAGTGCTCGTTGTTTTATTTTTCCTCTGGCATTTGAACGCCTTTGTGAAAAATAGCATTTCAAATTGGATCAGACCCCACATAATCCTTCTGATTTATTCTAAAGTTGGACAACGCTCCTGAAATCAAAGTTCTCGTTATCTCCCAGTAGTTGGTGAGTGAGCACTGTGATATTGAAGCTGAAAAGCTCGTCTTCCCTGCAGGAGCCTTTGTGACAGGGCTACCCATTAAAAAAACGAAAGGGAATCAGCGACTGACTTTATGGGCACCTGGTGTTATGCGCTTGACATTTTAGTGCGTTTCACTTGCTCCAGACCCTGGTTGGTCGGCAGAGAAAAACCAGTCTGCCACATGCTTATAACAGAGGTAAGGACATTTATAGATTGTATACATCAAATAATGATACCATTGTCAAAATAGTAAAAGAACTCACAGCAGACAATCTTTTTGTTGAATAGCTCGGATTTTGTACCTAAGATGGTAACCCCACACAGAACAAATGTCTACTTCTGGAGTCAGGGCCCTTGTCCGCAATTGTTCTGACTCCTCTAACCCTCTATTCATCATTTTTCCCTGGAATTCTTTCTAGATATCCATCGTACAATTAACATTTTTAAAACTAAAAAATTGGAAATCTGCTCATTACCAACTATACTTCCTCAGCAAGGTAAAACCACTGATTCCAACCAAGAACTTAAAAATGAGTGTGCTATCAGTTTTCCTATGGCACACTGATGGAGGAAATGCCATAATTGTGAGACTTCCTAATCCATTGGTTGCTCTGCATAAATGTGTCCATTCAGCACCACGAAAGGTAGCAGGAACAAAGAATCAGCCCATATCATTTCAGTGGTTCTGGATCTTCAGTGACTCCCCATAGAAACAGCTCTCAGGACTGTATGCTAACATTCAGGTCCTCCTTAGCAAACTGAAAATTGGTGGATCTCATCTCACTTTCAGTAGAGCAGGGCTTGTGGTGAACATCCATCTCACTAAAAAGGAGAACATTCTAAATCCGACATTCTCTTGCTTTGTTTACAGACCTAGGAACTCTTGCTTGAAACACATTAGAAAAGTTTTAGCTCTTTCTAACTTCTACAAGGCACTAAAGTTCTCCCTCTCCAAATATGACGTCTAACAATAACCCTTGCTTCATTCTCTTTTTGACCCTGTTGGTCATGCTGATATGAACTTGTTTATACACTATTGGGCCCTTTGTTGTTAAAGCTTATTTTATTACTGGTGTTATTAAAGTGCTCCATTATTCTTGTGGTGGCGTTCACCCTGGCATTAATAAATGGTTAGTGATCAATTCTTGCAGAGCGTAGGAAGGAAGAGGCATATGCTTCCTTATGAAGACTCTGCTGAAAAATGTACTGACTTCTGATTTCTTACTCTTTCGGGGTATCAACAGACTTAGGTCATGGCTAAATGCTATAAATACAAGAATCATTTATATCATTAAGAGATCCTGATCTTGCTCTGTGACCTGGGATTTGTGGTCTTGTGGATTCCAAAGTGTTTTCTGTTTTATTTGTGGCCATTACTGCTTCTTTGTTCTGATTTACTAGTGTTCAGAGTGCTGCACTAGAAGGCATAGACCTCAAGTCCGCTTTAATCCCAGCCCTCCATGCCTACCATTCCACTCCTCATTCCACGACAGGGAAAATCCCCACCACCTAACTATTCAGAAGTGCTCTTGAAACAAAGATACCGCAATGGACCACCAGTCGGTCAATAGACCCTAAGGAGATTTGTGTCAGTGTCACTCACACCTCTCGGAAAGGCAAAATGAAGGCCTACACTGATAAGCGCTGATGCGCTCGAGACATGGTCTTCGGGAAAAGAGACTGAGTTCTTGTCAAGCAAAAGTGGACACGCAAGACTGATGCTCTGTTTGTTGTGGTGAGCAAGGGACATATGGTAACTGCCCAATGACTTGGAAACTCCATAACCAGAGACTCGTCTCACTTTAAGCCTTTGCCTCAATGTTCATCCGCTCCAAATCTCAGGAGTGAGGCAAGTCCACCTGAATGCACCAATCAAGCATTCAACTCTTCTCCAGAGATACAGATGAAGGTGCCCCTCCTCTATCTCATACAACTAGAGCTGGAAGGGAAGGCTGGTGCGAGCACCTCGGCTACTCATCTAAGAGTTATAATGTGTATGTATATATATATATATATATATATATATATATATATATATGTGTGTGTGTATATATATATATATACATATATATGTATATATATATATAAATATATATATCTCGCTTTCACCACTGCATCCAAGCGCTTCCCTTTGATGGGAAAGAATGGAGAGCGAACCCAACTTCAGTGCTCAGTCAGTGTCTTTATTGAAAGCCTTCAAACCACCACGACCGCCATGGCGCGTTTCGGCCTACAACGGCCTTGATCACATATGTATATATTTGTGTATACTTTTTGTTTAGCAAAGGGGGAGATTTGTACGAGGTCTCTAGTGGCCTTCAGCAGATGCTTTACAAAAGTATTATGAAATCTGATGGGTGTGACTGGGTGTGGTTAACAAACTTTGTGATGCAGCCATCCAGTTAAGAGATGCATACTGAAGAATAAAGACTTGCAAACCAGAGCTCTGTGTGCGGCGTGGTCTGTACCATGTTCCCACTCTGGGGAGGATGCTTCACAGGAACGGGGCACCTTCCTGTACAAAAACAATCTCCTGAGGCATATTCCTCTCTTTATGTGGGCTGCAAAATGTAAGTAAGCGAAGTAACGAGGAGGCGTAGCATTTTGGCACATACCCAGATCTACCAGCAACGGTAAATATTGGAATCCGTCAAAATCCTTGGGAGTTGCGTGAGAACACCCATGCAACGCCTTACCAGTGCAAAGTAATGCAGCTCTGCGCTTTGCGCTGGGCTGCATTACTTCTGATTTATTGTGGTTTGATAAATCTCATATGGGGGTTGCATCGTGCATGAACGCACCATGATGCGTGGTACAAAAGTAACAAAACCTCCTTGATAGATAGGGCCCTTTGTTTTTATCGATGTTGTTTAAGAACTCTTGAAAGTGGCAGAATATGAAACCATATGTGATAAATGCATTATTTTATTATCAGAAAGGAAACAAAAAGCATCCATTATATTAGCTCATTAAAATCAAAACCAGCTGCATGGAAAACTGAATTGTCTCTTATCAGTCATACAAGCCATTCACATGTCCAACTCAGTGGCACATATTTTATCAACTTCAGAAGGATGAACAGCCGAATTGTTGATTTGACAGTGGCCCGCAAGTTATACATCTACAGCCGTCAATCCTATTTGAGGTAGGAATTTAAGCTCTACAACTTAGAAAGCACTATCATGATCATTATGACGTGGAAAGGCAGGGGTTATGTATAATGCTGATTTTCTATTTCTTTAGCCATTCCTCTCCTCTGTTGGCAGAACAAAGAAACCCAAGTGCCTGTGGCTACTCGAAAAACGCTCAACTGTGCGCTCATTTTAATTTAACACTAGATGATTGGCTTCATCTGTGCCCCATTTCCTTTCCTGCCAGCTCATCTGCATTACTTTCTGCCATGTGGCAGCCAGAATGAATGTTGACAGTACCCTTTCTCTGACAGCAGCTGCTTCTCTTTTTGCCCTCTTTGCAGATGATTCAAGAGAGCAGGGTCTTGATTGAAATGGCTGACACCATCCACGAGAAGATTATGCAGTGCCAGAAAGCCGGTAAGCAGCAGCCCAATGCAATTCTGTCTCTAACTATCCCAGTGTCCTGAACATACATGTGTTTTCCCTAATCTTTCCTTACGCATGGGCCTTCATCGTCATGCAGGCAATTAGAGCAAAATGGGCAAAAATCATCTCTGTGGGCCACTGGTGTAGAGGACTGTAGAGCTAGACACAGTGGTTAATTTGTAAAAATAATTTAAGCGGCTGTCATCGGGAGGCAGCTTGTACAAGCCCATGTCTCCTTTTAGCACTGCCTAAAACAGAACCAACTACTAACCATGAAAGTGGAGAGAGGAGGTGGCTTAGTGGCTAGAGCTGCCGACTTCTGGGCCCCGGAACAAGGTTCGAATCTGTGTCGGCCCAACATCCTGTGATTCTGGGCAAACCACGTAGTCTCCCTGTGCCTACAAAAAATGAATGTGTCCTTAACTGGTGCTCATGAAAAGTGCTGGTGTTGATGATTAAGAAGTTACATTTACAAACAAGAGGAATCCATTAAGTAATGGGTCAACGATGTCCCTACTATGGTTGGGAACACGTGAGGTGTTTTTGGGTACCCCTCACACACCAACAGGCCCCTTGGTGTCATGCTTCATCATCCGGGTCAACGTATCCCTCTACTAGATACGGCGTGCTGCGACCAACGATTACGTGGGAGCACTTCTTGACTATGTGTGGTGTATGTGAGGGATTTTTATGTGAGTGCTGTGGGGGGGTTTTAAGAATAGTGAGTGGAGTTTAAAAAGCACCTGACTCGTAGGGTAGCAAAAAAACTTTAATTGGCCCCCGGGTTGGTACTAGTAAAAGAGTACGTGAGGAGGTAATGGCGTAGTTTATGTGCACCACCTCCTATGTGTGTGTCGTCAACATGTTTCGATGTAAAAACATCTTCTTCAGGACTGGGGTGCACAAATCCCCACCTTGCTCACGTTTTTCTAATCACGTCTTTTGAATATTTCTAAAAAGTGATATTTACAAGTGAAGGTATATCAATGTACCTACTGAGCAACCGCTATTTAGCAGACCTGCGGAGGAAAAGGACAAAAAAATGTTTTCAGGTGATCCTTCCTCCAAAAGACCATGGGTTGGTACACCTGTGGATCAGGTCATGCAAAAAATGTGCGGTTTAAAAATTGTCAAGACACGTCAGTGCCATTCTACACAGGATAAACGTGCCTATGGTGAAAAAATGTTATTCAGAAAATCAAAAATCAGAAAGGACACATACAAGACAGACACACATGTAACAAAAAACACACGCTCTAGTGTCAGGTTTGTGGATAAAACCCTCTAGTATTTACTATGTTTGTGATTAGTAGGGAGATTTCTGTGAAGCTCACAGTGGGCAAAACCTACTGTTTAGTTAGGAGTTTGTTACTCCATGAGACCGTTTCTTGCTTAGGGGTTACCCGGGCTTCCTTGCTGCCTGTGAGAAAAATACACAAATACCTCTATTTCTTTTCTGGTACTTACATATTGCTTAGGGGTGGTTAGACCTTCCGTTTTTTGGTGGTATTACTCACGGGTCTATGAGGAGAATCCCTCTTCGCTGCCCCTTACGCCGGCTCCGCTGATTGTGGAAGTGCGTTAGTGCGTCTACAAGGGGCCTTTATATACTCTCGCTGCTGCGCCCTTAATTGGATTATTGGTAAGGCTAGTGACCGGGGCGGCCTATATTTGGTTCGCCGGTAATTGGTTTCGTTCGCAGCGTTTCATTTTTGAAGGCGCATGCGTTTGTAGTCGTTCGCGCATGCACGATACGCTAAACGGTCCTGCTGTATAGCGCGCATGCCCACAAATGTAACACTACTATCCCTTGACTTCTGAGAGTCGGGTTCGAGTCTGCACTGGTCCTACTCTAAAAAAGTTAATTTTTATTCAATAAGGAAAAGGGAATGCCAAGATGCATTTCTTGAGGGGCTCCTACTAAAATTACTGATACAATGCAAGAATAGTTTGCTGCTATTGCCATACTACTCTGCGAACCCACGGTTCGTGCCTGTATTGGGTCTATTATCAACAATATATAATTGTTTCTTTCAGTAATAAATATGGCAGTGCTGGCATATGGTCTCATGAGAATTACAATTAAAATAGTGAGGATTTTGTGAACTTGACACATTACAGGGGATTGCACTTAAAATACAGATATAAAGCAAGAATTGTTCGCTACTTTTTACATACTACCCTGTGAAACACGGGTTCTCGCTTGTTTTGGGTCTATTATGAAAATATATGATAGTTGTTTTTAGCAATGAACATAGCAGGACTGGCATTCGGTTTAAGGGAATTACAAAGATAGTGAGGATGTTGCAAACCGGACACTCAGATTTTCTGTTAACACATTTAGTGTCTAACAATAGCATTGCTGCACAGGGATGTTTTCGATACTCAAGGCAATTCTATGTTTTTAGTTGGCCCCAGGGAATATCGTCATTTAGTCCTGATATATGGGTACCTAAGCGAAAAACCCAACGCTGTTCTTTTTCAAAGAGACCTTTTTCTGTGGGTAATTGTTCAATCAAAGTCCAGTAGATGTCATTGACACAAAGTACCATCTCCAAGAAGTGAGTTGCCATTTTGGTAGTACTTTTTTTGCACCGTATATTGCTCTTATGCTCATTGAGCCTTGTTTTAACTGCTCTGGTGGTCATGCCAATGTATTCCAAGTGGCAGGGGCATACAATCATGTAGACAACATTCTTGCTGTTGCAATTTGTCATTTTTCGTTGGTCCCATTTTGTGCCATTGGCGAAGGTCAGTTGTCTGCTTTTTTTGGTTAAGTGGCAGCTGGCACAGTTAGCACAGGGATAATGTCCCTGGATTCCTTGTACTGTCAATTGTCGTTGTGGTTATAGCTTTGGGCGTGTATGTACTAGTATGTCTTTGAGGTTTCTGCAGCGTCTGTGCGAAAACATCATTTTTTCAATCTTCATATTCCCGCAGTTTAAAATGCGCCAATGCTTGTTCACTATCTTTGACACTTCATTAGAATGAGTGTTGTATGTAGTGACGCATATTGGTCTCGTTTGTTTGGCAGTTGGTTCGATTTTGTCTTCCAGAAGAGCGTCTCTATTGTTATTCCTAGCTCTTTTCATGGCAGTATCGATTACTCTGTCTGGGTACTTCCTGGCTTGTAGTTTGTTCTTTAAATCTAGGGCCTGAGACTTGTAGTTGTCCATTTGGGTACAGTTTCGCCTCAGTCGGAGAAATTGCCCATACGGCACGTTCATGCTGAGGTGGCGTGGGTGGAAACTGTCGTATCTAAGTAGACAGTTCCTAGCCGTCGGTTTGAAATGTGTCGTAGATTCTAGTCCTCCATTTTGATGATAGATGTTGAGGTCTAAAAAGACCAGTTGTTCATTGGAAACTGAATGTGTGAATTTCAGAAACCGGTCTTGGGTTTTGAGCCATTCCATGAAATGGGTTACTGTTTCGTGGTTACCCTGCCAGATCACAAAGATGTCGTCAATGTATCGTTTCCACATGAGTATGTGTTCTCTGTAGGGGTTGCGAGGGTTAAGGATTTTGTTGGTTTCCATGTGGTGTACATACAATCCGGCCAGACTCGGCGCGAATGTGCTCCCCATGCTTGTGCCATGGCTCTGTAAATAAATTGTTTCATTATATTCGAAGACATTTTTGGTCAGCGCTAGAGCGATACACTCCATTACTACTGCCCTAGGGGTTTGGTATCGCCAGTTTGTACTGTACAAAACTTCTTCGATTATAGCCAGGGTCTCGTCATGGGGGAGGCTTGTATACAAGCTCTCCACATCCAGGCTGAGTAGTAGTTGGTTCTCTGGGTCAAATGTGAGATCTTTTAGCATTTGCAGAACTGATTTTGTATCCCTCAGATACGTATCTGTGGCCTGGATGAGGGGTCGCAGAAAAGCGTCTGAAAATTTTGAGAGAGGCTCAAGAATCGAGCCAATCCCTGAGACAATGGGTCTCCCTGGTGGATTGTCCAGATTTTTATGGATCTTGGGGATACAGTAAAAGTAGGGCGTTCGTGGGTTCTTTTGCATCAGGAACTCAGACTCTTTTTTCGAGAGCCAATTATGTGCCACAGCCTCCTCTACCATCCCTCCAATAGTTATTCGCAGGGATTCGGTCGGGTCATCTGCCAATACCGTGTAGTTTCGTCTATCTGACAAAAGCCTCAGACATTCCTGGTTGTATGCTGTCGTCGTCTGTATGACAGTGGCTCCGCCCTTATCGGCGGGTTTTATAGTGATATCCTGATTATTAGTCAATTCTCGAATCGCCACTTGTTCCTCCTTTCTTGTGTTGTGAAAAACTGGACTTTCCGTCGGGTTTAATTTCATGAGATCGTTCATTACCGCTTTTTCGAAGGTCAGAACCTCTATGGGTAGTAGGGTATCAGGCGGTGTGAAGGTAGATTTGGGTCTCAATCCTGTGTCTGTCTCTGGGACATTCTCCTTGTCCTTAAAGAAAATCTATAATTTAACTTTTCTCAGAAATTCTTGCATCTCTGTGTGAAGTTTGAAGGAGTCCAACTTGTTGGTTGGTACGAAACTTAGGCCTATATTCAATACATCCCTCTGGGTTGTTGTAAGTTCCCATGGTGTGATGTTGACCACTAGGTCCCTCTGGAGCTGGTTGACGGGTTGCTCTGTAGGGCTCCCGTCATGCTTCTCGTGTTCACCCTGGGGTCCCCTTGGTTGGGGTCTTGCCACATCACAGTGTTGCCTTTTCTGTTCCGCCCTCTGTTGGTTCCTCTGCGGGAGCCTAAAAAGGCTGGTTATTGTAAAAGTTCAGATCGAACTCAGGGACCCATGGTTGGTACATTGGTCCAGCTGGTCCTTGTCCAAAGTTAAATGGTGGGAACGGTGTTGGTACTGTAAAAGGTGGATGGAATGGTTGTGGTTGGTATCCTCGCCATCCTCTTTGTCTCGGGTAGGCTTGGCCCTGTCGTCTCTGGTAGCCTCTCTGCCGCTGGTTACTGCGAGTGCTTGAGCAAGATGAATCGCTATTGGTGCCATCAGTATCGTTGTCATTACTCCTGTTGCCTGAGTTGTAGTAATGACAACGATAGTGATGGCACCAATAGCGATTCATCTGGCTCAAGCACTCGCAGTAACCAGCGGCGGAGAGGCTACCAGAGATGACAGGGCCAAGCCTACCCGAGACAAAGAAGATGGCGAGGATACCAACCACAACCATTCCATCCACCTTTTACAGTACCGACACCGTTCCCACCATTTAACTTTGGACAAGGACCAGCTGGACCAATGTACCAACCATGGGTCCCTGAGTTCGATCCGAACTTTTACAATACCCTGCCTTTTTTAGGCTCCCGCAGAGGAACCAACAGAGGGCGGAACAGAAAAGGCAACACTGTGATGTGGCAAGACCCCAACCAAGGGGACCCCAGGGTGAACACGAGAAGCATGACGGGGGCCCTACAGAGCAACCCGTCAACCAGCTCCAGAGGGACCTAGTGGTCAACATCACACCATGGGAACTTACAACAACCCAGAGGGATGTATTGAACAAAGGCCTACGTTTCGTACCAACCAACAAGTTGGACTCCTTCAAACTTCACACAGAGATGCAAGAATTTCTGAGAAAAGTTAAATTACAGATTTTCTTTAAGGAGACTGTCCCAGAGACAGACACAGGATTGAGACCCAAATCTACCTTCACACCGCCTGATACCCTACTACCCATAGAGGTTCTGACCTTCGAAAAAGCGGTAATGAACGATCTCATGAAATGAAACCCGACGGAACGTCCAGTTTTTCACAACACAAGTAAGGAGGAACAGGTGGCGATTCGAGAATTGACTAATAATCAGGATATCACTATAAAACCCGCCGATAAGGGGGGAGCCACTGTCATACAGACAACGACAGCATACAACCAGGAATGTCAGAGGCTTTTGTCAGATAGACGAAACTACACGGTATTGGTGGATGACCCGACCGAATCCCTGCGAATAACAATTGGAGGGATGGTAGAGGAGGCTGTGGCACATAATTGGCTCTCGAAAAAAGAGTCTGAGTTCCTGATGCAAAAGAACCCACGTACGCCCTACTTTTACTGTATCCCCAAGATCCATAAAAACCTGGACAATCCACCAGGGAGACCCATTGTCTCAGGGATTGGCTCGATTCTTGAGCCTCTCTCAAAATTTTCAGACGCTTTTCTGCGACCCCTCATCCAGGCCACAGATACGTATCTGAGGGATACAAAATCAGTTCTGCAAATGCTAAAAGATCTCACATTTGACCCAGAGAACCAACTACTACTCAGCCTGGATGTGGAGAGCTTGTGTACAAGCCTCCCCCATGACGAGACCCTGGCTATAATCGAAGAAGTTTTGTACAGTACAAACTGGCGATACCAAACCCCTAGGGCAGTAGTAATGGAGTGTATCGCTCTAGCGCTGACCAAAAATTTCTTCGAATATAATGAAACAATCTATTTACAGAGCCATGGCACAAGCATGGGGAGCACATTCGCGCCAAATCTGGCCGGATTGTATGTACACCACATGGAAACCAACAAAATCCTTAACCCTCGCAACCCCTACAGAGAACACATACTCACGTGGAAACGATACATTGACGACATCTTTGTGATCTGGCAGGGTAACCACTAAACAGTAACCCATTTCATGGAATGGCTCAATACCCAAGACCGGTTTCTGAAATTCACACATTCAGTTTCCAATGAACAACTGGTCTTTTTAGACCTCAACATCTATCATCAAAATGGAGGACTAGAATCTACGACACATTTCAAACCAACGGCTAGGAACTGTCTACTTAGATACGACAGTTTCCACCCACGCCACCTCAGGATGAACCTGCCGTATGGGCAATTTCTCAGATTGAGGCGAAACTGTACCCAAATGGACAACTACAAGTCTCAGGCCCTAGATTTAAAGAACAAACTACAAGCCAGGAAGTACCCAGACAGAGTAATCGATACTGCCATGAAAAGAGCTAGGAATAACAATAGAGACGCTCTTCTGGAAGACAAAATCGAACCAACTGCCAAACAAACGAGACCAATATGCGTCACTACATACAACACTCATTCTAATGAAGTGTCAAAGATAGTGAACAAGCATTGGCGCATTTTAAACTGCGGGAATATGAAGATTGAAAAACCGATGTTTTCGCACAGACGCGGAAGAAACCTCAAAGACATACTAGTACATACACGCCCAAAGCTATCACCACGACAATTGACAGTACAAGGAATCCAGGGACATTATCCCTGTGCTTACTGTGCCAGCTGCCACTTAACCAAAAAAAGCAGACAACTGACCTTCGCCAATGGCACAAAATGGGACCAACGAAAAATGACAAATTGCAACAGCAAGAATGTTGTCTACATGATTGTATGCCCCTGCCACTTGAAATACATTAGCGGTACAAAAGTGGGTGGTGAAAAACGGGGTGGTGATGGACGGAGCATCTGAATCAATCAAACACTCACACCCAGTCAAAAGATCTGGGTTTAATCCATCACCGTTCTTTAGCCCACTCTGCCACCCCAGTTCAGACATGGCTATATGCAAATCAGTCTGACCCTGTGCCTCATGGGAACAGTCCATCCCGAACTGCCAAGCCCCCTTTTGTACCGCTTTGGCCGCCATAAGTGTGGCAGGGTATGCTCAGACGTGAGTCCCTTGCTCTCTTTGCCACTGGATTCAAGCAAGCCGGGCTGAAGACGGCTGGAATGCCAGAAACCGGTCCTCGGAAGCTTGTTTCCGGTCCAGGGAAGGCATGGCTTGGCAGTTCGGGCTGGACTGTTCCCATGAGGCACAGGGTCAGACTGATTTGCATATAGCCATGTTTGAACTGGGGTGGCAAAGTGGGCTAAAGAACGGTGATGGATCAAACCCAGATCTTTTGACTGGGTGTGAGTGTTTGATTGGTTCTGATGCTCCGTCCATCACCACCCTCTTTTGTACTGACTTGGAATACATTGGCATGACCACCAGAGCAGTTAAAACAAGGCTCAATGAGCATAAGAGCAATATACGGTGCACAAAAAGTACTACCAAAATGGCAACTCACTTCCTGGAGATGGGACATTGTGTCAATGACATCTACTGGACTGTGATTGAACAATTACCCACAGAAAAAGGTCTCTTTGAAAAAGAACAGCGTTGGGTTTTTCGCTTAGGTACCCATATATCAGGACTAAATGACGATATTCCCTGGGGCCAACTAAAAACATAGAATTGCCTTGAGTATCGAAAACATCCCTGTGCAGCAATGCTATTGTTAGACACTAAATGTGTTAACAGAAAATCTGAGTGTCCAGTTTGCAACATCCTCACTATCTTTGTAATTCCCTTAAACCGAATGCCAGTCCTGCTATGTTCATTGCTAAAAACGATCATATATTTTCATAATAGACCCAAAACAAGCGAGAACCCGTGTTTCACAGGGTAGTATGTAAAAAGTAGCGAACAATTCTTGCTTTATATCTGTATTTTAAGTGCAATCCCCTGTAATGTGTCAAGTTCACAAAATCCTCACTATTTTAATTGTAATTCTCATGAGACCATATGCCAGCACTGTTATTTATTACTGAAAGAAACGATTATATATTGTTGATAATAGACCCAATACAGGCGCGAACCGTTGGTTCGCAGAGTAGTACGGCAATAGCAGCAAACTATTCTTGCATTGTATCAGTAATTTTAGTAGGAGCCCCTCAAGAAATGCATCTTGGCATTCCCTTTTCCTTATTGAATAAAAATTAACTTTTTTCAGAATAGGACCAGTGCAGACTCGAACCTGACTCTCAGAAGTCTAGGGATAGTAGTGTTACATTTGTGGGCATGCACGCTATACAGCAGGACCGTTCAGCGTAACGCGCATGCGTGAACAAACGCAACTAACTACAAACGCATGCGCCTTCAAAAATGAAACGCTGCGAACGAAACCAATTACCAGCGAACCAAATATAGGCCGCCCCGGTCACTAGCCTTACCAGTAATCCAATTAAGGGTGCAGCAGCGAGAGTATATAAAGGCCCCTTGTAGACGCACTTCCACAATCAGCGGAGCCGGCGTAAGGGGCAGCGAAGAGGGATTCTCCTCATAGACCCGTGAGTAATACCACCAAAAAACAGAAGGTCTAACCACCCCTAAGCAATATGTAAGTACCAGAAAACAAATAGCGGTATTTGTGTATTTTTCTCACAGGCAGCAAGGAAGCCCGGGTAACCCTTACGCAAGAAACGGTCTCATGGAGTAACAAACTCCTAACTAAACAGTAGGTTTTGCCCACTGTGAGCTTCACAGAAATCTCCCTACTAATCACAAACATAGTAAATACCAGAGGGTTTTATCCACAAACCTGACACTAGAGCGTGTGTTTTTTGTTACATGTGTGTCTGTCTTGTATGTGTCGTTTCTGATTTTTGATTTTCCGAATAAAAAAATTTCACCATAGGCACGTTTATCCTGTGTAGAATGGCACTGACATGTCTTGACAATTTTTAAACCGCACATTTTTTGCATGACCTGATCCACAGGTGAACCAACCTATGGTCTTTTGAAGGAAGGGATCACCTGAAAAAAAATGTTTGTCCTTTTCCTCCGCAGGTCTGCTAAATAGCGGTTGCTCAGTAGGTACATTGATATACCTTCACTTGCAAATATCACTTTTTAGAAATATTCAAAAGACGTGATTAGAAAAACGTGAGTAAGGTGGGGATTTGTGCACCCCAGTCCTGAAGAAGATGTTTTTACATCGAAACATGTTGACGACACACACATAGGAGGTGGCGCACATAAACTACACCATTACCTCCTCACGTACTCTTTTACTAGTACCAACCCGGGGGCCAATTAAAGTTTTTTTGCTACCCTATGAGTAAGGCGCTTTTTAAACTCCACTCACTATTCTTAAAACCCCACCACAGCACTCACATAAAAATCCCTCACATACACCACACATAGTCAAGAAGTGCTCCCACGTAATCGTTGGTCGCAGCACGCCGTATCCCGTAGAGGGATACGATGACCCAGATGATGAAGCATGACACCAAGGGGCCTGTTGGTGTGTGAGTGGTACCCAAAAACACCTCACGTGTTCCCAACCGTAGTAGGGACATCGTTGACCCATTACTTAATGGATTCCTCTTGTTTGTAAATGTAACTCGGGGACAACGAATCCATTTCTAGGTAATATTCTCTCTCTCCTTTCTTTGTTTAAATTGATGATTAAGAAGTGCCAGTGCTTAGAACCAAAAACCACAGGATCAAATTAAGCACTGGGTAGACAGTAAGTTCATGATGGAAATCCCCTTGTGGACAGAAATGGAAATGTGACACAGGTGCCCCACAGCAGTGCTGCATGCATTTTGAGTTTGTCGGTCTTATCATCACGTGTTGGGCTCAACATATCAATCATGGCAACTATGTTACAATGCTTGGTCTCCTATGATTAGGGTTTTACAATTCCATTATTGAATCTTTTTGTGGTTAGTAGTTGGGACAATTCAAAGCTATCACCAACCTGAATTGTAGGTAGAGTAGCATCTTTACGATGACTTGAAGAATACTTATAGACTTGATAATACAAATTAAATATTATGTACAGGTAGAAAACATCCCAACAAACTAGTACAGTGGTTTATAATCTTTTGACTCCGGTGGACCCCCACTGCTGCAATGTGATGTAATGGAAAAGCTATTTGTTAAGCGTGACATTTCCCAATATGGTGTTCTGACGAAACAGTGTTTGGCTGGAAAATGGAGCAAAGTTATTTGGAAAAAGCCAGGTTTTCAAGGTTTTGAAAACATGCAAAATGTTGTCAATCAAATGCAATTGTAAAAGAAGAGAGTTCCGGGTTCTTGATTGTAGGACAGTGAAGGCTTAGCCACTGGCACAAATGTGGCAGATCCTGAGAATGACAAAGAGGCATGCTTCAGAAGAGCAGTGCAGACATGAAGGATGATTGTGCGAAATGTTATTCTGTAGATGCTTGGAGGCCCAGAAAGTAGGGCACATTGATTTAAAAACAATTCTCTTGTCAAGTGGAAGCCAGTGTAGCCTAGCAAGCACGGCAGATGAAGAGGATCAGTGAGGACGCTTCGAAATCAGGCGTGTAATAGAATTTTGGGCGACTTGTAGCTGATGGACTATATAGGCTGGAGAGCTAAGAAAAAGGTGCTGCAATAGTTAAAGTGACTTAAGACTGTTGCTTGGATAACTTTTTGCAAGTGGAAGCAGGGGGGAAGGAAAGAAACTTTTCCAGCAGTTTAAATAGGAAGAAGCACATTGAGAAATGATTACTCACTGCGAGGGTACGCTTATGGTCCATTAAGCTTATGGTCCAGGACAAAGCGCAGATCCCTCACAGAGGATGCTGGAGCTGGTGCATTGCCAATGTGAGGTCTCTAGAACAGGAGAGAGGTTTGATGGACGCATTAATATGCAAAATAAACAGAAATGTCCTTTCTCTGTGCTTCTGTGCTTAATTTGAGAAAACCTATCCAATCCACCTAACTACTGCAGATATACAGTTTTTGGGAATTATACATATCATGGTTATACAAGGAAAGCAGAATCTGAGTATCATCAGCGTAACGAATGGTCTTTAAGGCCAATGGCTAAACATAAATATTAACAAGCATTTGCAATGCAATAGGGCTCGCAATTATTAGAGTTAGAGCAATTGGTATTGTATATGATAATGTTTATTTTTTACCTAGGGCAGGTATGTAGGAATGAGAACCCAGTACGGCCTATTCTGCCTTTCATGTTTCCGAGATATAGAACAAGAGCGCTATTAAATGTTATGAGATATTTAGTGGTCTATTATCAAACATTCTACTGTGTCCCCTTTCATCTCTCTTCGCTGCAAGTATTTGCTAGCATGAAAAAAAAGTGTTTACCGCCTTCTGCTCTTCTCCTCACTCGCCCCTCGTTAAACCCCCCCTCTCAAACATCCTTCTACTCAATCAATAAAACGGGAACAACCAGTTCATCTGGCTTTGTGGGTGAGGGCTGAAATCATGCAGCTTGCCTGATTCAAAGAGCGGGGGACCGAGGGAAGGACAGGTACGTAAAAACAAAAGGGAAGTGAGAGTGAAGAGTAAGTCCCCAGGAGTCCGAGCTGAGAGGGGAGGGGCAAGGAGTTGGGGCCTGTAAGAGGTTGGTAAGCAGTCTTTGTCACCGCACGTTTTCAAGCAAAATACTTTCTACCCCCTCCAACCCAGCCAAGATTAACAACCTTGTTTGGGGGGGGGACAAATGCTTCGGAAACGGCAGTCCCGGATAGAGAGAAGTGGGGAAATAAAGACTTATTGGTCTATTTTTTTATATTATGTGCTTTTAGTAACCAGAGCGGCACAAGCGGCGTGCAGCGCTAGTTATTAAAAGTGTATAACATTGAAAAAATAGACTTTTGCGTGCGGCGCTAGAGAAATTAAAGGCACGGCTTACAAAGTCTACGTTTTCAAAATGTTACGTTTACTGACAGTGCTGCTGCACGGGGTGCTAGTGCTACATGTGACTGGAGCACTGACAGTGCTGCTGCACGAGGCGCTACATAAAGTGAAAGCACCGGTGGACCAGTGTGAGAGAGTCTTTAAATGGCGGGGGAGGGAGGGAAGGACAGGTACATAACAAGGGAAACACGAGTCTAACAGAGGGCAGAAGGGCACAAAAACAAGGGAAAAACAAGTGTGTCCCAGAGCACGGCACGGCTTTGGTTGCGGACATAAGTTTAAGAACAAATGCCCTGGCTACTCTCTGACATTCCCTGTTTTGTGAGATCAAAGCGGAGGAGCCCTGGTCAAGAGACGGGGTGTGGGTCAGGGGAGGGGGCGTGGTGGAGCTGTGGTGAGAAGGAGAGGCATGTTTGGAAGAGGTAGGAGTAGGGAAGGACAAAGGGGAGGGACAATGAGACAACAGAATACAAATCGTTAGGGAATGTGACGCAGTAAGAGGTGTTGTGGAAAAAAGAAAATGTGTTTCATAAAAAGTTGGAGAGAAAGGGACCAGGGAATGGAGACGGGTAGATAGAGGCCGGGAAGATGGGGTAACCAACGGCATAAGGCAGGAAATGGAAGAGGTGGATACATAAAGGTAGCGCATTGTTGGAAGAGCGGGTCCCTTTGAAGCACGGCCTCTCATCCGTGAAAGAAGTGAAAAACAGCAGGGATGTAATTAGGGGGGAGGAGAAGTGAGGCCGAGCGCGGGCTGGGGTGAATGCCTGAGGCCGAGCTGCCTGTGGGAGGAAGGCTGATGGCTGTGATGTGGACGCGCATCGTGAACTGTTCCTTTAGCTGTCCCTCTGATGACGTCACCCGGCACGACATGAAACGAGTAGACAGAAACAAAAGAAGGTGATCGCCCGTTACATACCAGGCTGATATAATAGCACCTAAATATTTGATGGTGGGCACGGGCTGACTCTTTCCCAGGAAACTCAGTTTCTTTGTTTCACTGACAGACACTGTATTAAAAAGTTCCAAAGCAAAACTGAGAGGTACAGATTAAATTTCAAAGGGTCCAAGGCGCAATAGTTGACAGCTTCACGAACAATGCACTTTCTGTGAAAAATAGCATATCACACAGTGAGTCTGCTGAATCTGGAGCTGTGCACGTTGCTTACAGACACGGGGTGTTCCCCCAATGAACATGAATGTTCACATATTGGGCTGTTCCAACAGTCCCTTCCCTCCAATACCCTCCTGGCTCAATAGTGAGGAAATATGGGGAGGACGGGTGGATAGACTTTCTCAGATCTCAGATAAGCATCTGCCCTTGCTGGCAGATGCCCCCAGTTCCTGAAGAGGGTGAAGAGAGTCCGATCAGTTTAAGTGCAAGACACGAAGCACGTTTTTTTCAAAAGAGAAGTTTATTTAATTGATGTACAGTTCCTGAAGAGGGTGAAGAGAGTCCGAACAGTTTAAGTGCAAGACACGAAGCACGTTTTTTTCAAAAGAGAAGTTTATTTAATTGATGTAAGTAAAAGCATGACAATCTTAGAAGTAAACATTAATACAGCAGTTGAAGAAAAAAAATGAGTACAGTAAAAATAAACAAGCGCAAAGCAGAGAGCGGGTGACGAGACGCATGGCGAGCAGCAGCCTTTGATGTGCCGGCCGGCCATGGAGTGAATAATTAGGGGAGGAGAAATGCCGGCCTGAGGCCGAGAGCAAAGCAACAGATGGCTTTGATGTGGAAGCTCGCGCACGCCTCGTGCACTTCTCAAAATCCGCTGGAGAGCCCCTTGGCAGAAAGTATGGTTTGACTGCATTAGGGCTTGTTTCCTATTCCTACGGAATAGGAAAGGACGAGCCCTAAAAAGTGTTAGGATCACAGCAGAACCTTGTGGAACTCTGGTATAGACCTTAATTCAGAACCTTTTTCACCTCCTGTTAGCAAGGTCCAAAGGATGCAGTAGAGGCTATGTGCTAGCACCTTGTGGCTGCTACGGTCAGTCTCCACAGGATTTGCTGCATTTTATGTTTATATGTAAGTTTTATGTAATTCCTCGAAGGAACTTTTTGTTTCCAATTTTAAAGAAGATGGATTTTACTCAGGCTCGCCCGCCTTTTTGTACTTGCAGTTGCTAAAATAGGACTGTTTATCCTTCATTGTGGAATATTTTAACTCAATTGTGAAAACCAGGGCTTGTTTGGATGTATAGTTAACATATGCATCATTGTTTTTTAAGTTGTGGAGGCTCAGACTACATTATAAGGTTAAATCCTCATAGGAGTGATGCTTTTTATGGCGCATTGCACTTTGTGATTATAGATACATGGGGGCTGTGTAAGCTATTTTATTTTTAACTTGTACTCTTATTGAATTACGGTTTTTATGTAATTGTATGTTTGTAACTTTTATGATTCTCCTCTGTGAAACCGAATAAAGTTTACTTGAATGAATGAATGACCCTAATTCAGATTTTAAAAAAACATGGTACACTGCTTGGGATCTGTTAGCGAGATAGTGCTTGAACTAAGTGAGATTTTCTGTGAGGCATTTTAACAGCAAAGCATGGGAGATGACGTTGAAGGCAGCAGATAGGTCAAGTAATACTGGGTAGAAGATATGACCTGATCAGTAAACCTTTGTAGGTCACAGAGTGCAGAGACAAACACAGTTTTTGAACTATATGAGGGGCGAAATTTGGAATGAGGGTTATCCCTGAGTGAGTTAGCTTTAAGACAATTAGAGAGCTGTGTGTTAAAGAATTTTTCTTTTAGCTTAATTGCAAGGGTTAACAGGAAAGTGGACTGAAAATGCTAGGCGCAGTCACATTTGCAGAGGTCTTTTTTTATCAAAGGAATTATGAGAGCGTGTTTCCAAGTAGTTGGCACGCTGGCTGAGGTTATAGAGTAGTTGCAGATTGAGAAGAGTGTTTTTTCTAGAAGAAGGAGTACTTAGGTTCAGTGCCAGAGGTGGGCAAGGTTTAAGGGGGTAGACGCCGACACTCCTGGTGTTGGTGTCTACCTTCCTAGGGACAGCACCTATTGTTAACCAATGGAGAAGCTAAATTAAGATGAGGTGAGACACCTTGGTAGTAAGCCAGTCATTTTATATCCCTACAAGGAAAGCAAATCAAGTAGGAGCGGCTTCTGCAAGTGCAATAAATATTTCATGCCCATCTAGCATATCCGCGCCTTCCAAGGCATTAAATAGCCTCCAGCCAGCCTGTCAGTGGGTGCATCCTCAGAGAGTCCCCTTATAATACAGAATGGATAGCACTCCCTATTACTTCTCAGAGCAGTACTCGGCTTGCCCTTCACTCCTGATACAGCACCTTCCTTAGAGAGGCCAAACTTATCTGCAAGAATTAGAACAAGTCTGGAGAACTGATTACCTTCTTAATAAAAAACAAAATGGCATTACAATCTGCACTTAGGACGTACAGACAGTTACTCTACACTACTAAAGCCATATTTTCTGCTGATCAAATATTAGGCACTAAAAACCTTGCAAGAGAACTTTTTAAAATCGTAAACTCCCTATTGCTCTCTGTTTGTACTTCCTCCAGGGCAATACCCTCCCAAACTTTGTGCAATGACTTCTCAAACTTCATCCATATCAAATTCTATGAGATATGCCATAGTTTCCCTCAGAGTCCCCAGACCAAATCTTTGCTATCCTCTCCCTTTTCTAACCTAATGATCGTTAGCAAGCCTCTTCTTCTGGATTTCACACCTACGTTCCCCTCTGATCTAAGCAATCTTGGGTTTCAACTGCTTCCACTACTGGAAGCTAAGAACCCTGAGCTATGTAATTTCTACAATTGGAACTCAGGGCCATAGCTTAGTCAGTGAGATTCGGGGTGTGTGAATCTCAAATGTCCTAACTAAAAAAACATTAGGCTGCAGAGTGGAGGGTGAGATGACCAAGGTTTGGGGTGGACTATTTCCTTTTTAAAAAAAAACTCTTTATTGATTTTTGACACTTTTTCCCCAGATATCATCACAGTAAACACAACCACATTACAATATTGCGAGATTTTAGAAGGAATCGAACAAGATTATGCATAGACATACTATCGAACAAAAACGTAAGGAGAGCATAAAAAAAACAGGATAAGGAAGACACATTTTGCACCAAGAAGAACTAGTTATAAAACAAAGCATTAATCTAGATTCACGAGAACACACATTTAAACTGAGCTCATACAGTTAGTTCCAACATCATGTTTGGCTTATTCGCCCAATTCCTAACAGTTATTCTGATTCCATCCATCTTGCTAGTGGTGCCCAAATGGTCCGTCCTAGCACCTTTGATTTCTTCCCCTTTCGTTCATAGATCTCTCTTTCCAGTGCATATATAGAGAGTAGCCGCGCAAGCCATTGGCGAAAGGTGGGGGGAAGGGTGACTTGCCAGCCAGAAGCAATATTAATCCGTAGTATAGCCATAGCAACGAAAAGGAATTGATAAGCCATCTCATTTTGTTCCGTCTAACTTAGTCCCAGCAAAAATAAATCAGAAGTTAGTGTAATTTTTGACCTGAGTGACCTTTCTAAAAATTCCATATTAAATTCTAATAAACCCTGCAGACGTGGACAGGATGCAAACATATGCACAAGATCTGCTGCCATCACCCCACACCGTGGACAGGTGATCCCCTATAGCCCACCCCACTGTGCTAGTCTAGCCGGAGTGTAATATAAAGCAAAAACAGTTCTAAAATGTTGCGCCTGAATCCCGACTGAGCACAAAACCGTCCGGGCTAACTCTAAAGATTTTAAAAGTGCATCTGGTGCAGCCCCCACATGCTCCACCCATTGGTTCTCGTGCTTAACTAGACCGTCTTGTTTAAGCCGATCAATTCTGCATATATTAGCCTAATAGTGCCCTTAGTGGTGCCTCGCATGATATCTATAATTTTGTTGCTATTAAACCTGCTAGCCCCCCCAATCTTTTTACCAATAAAACTGCGCAGCTCAAGGTATTTAACAAAATTACCCCTTTCCAACTCAAACTCCAACTGAATACCACTGAATTGGCGAAATTCTTCATTCCAAATTAGATCCCCGGCCATTCGGACTCCCTTCATTGCCCCTACTGCCAGGACCTCGTCAGAGAAAATTTCCGGAAGGGTGGGTTTTTATAAAGCAAAGTATAGTGATTAAGTCTCCCCAAAGCAATCCTCTTTTTTAGAGCCCACCAGATCATGAAGGCAGACAACAAAGTCTTGAATTTTGTCCTCTTGTAATAACTGGGCTCTGTGAATTTCCAGAAACAAATCTCAGCATGTTCCCCCAATAACAACTTATAGATATCAGGGAGCTCTGTTTCACCATATATATCCCCGGAGCATGAACCTACCAATATGCCAATGTATTGAAGGGCGGCTGCCCAGTAATAACTTTGAAAATCAGGAACTGAAAACCCCCCTTTCTCCAGTGGCAAAGACATAAACCGAAGAGCCCTCCTAGCTTTCCTGTGTGCCCAAATACATCGATTAACCAAACCTTCCAAAGTGATAAACCAAGATTTTTGAAACTCCAGTGGGATTGCTCTAAGCAAATGAAGAATCTTCGGTAAAAACATCATCTTCACGACGTTACACGTCCGACAAGAGATAGGTGAAGATTGTTCAATCTATCTTAGATCCACCAAATTTTCTAACTCGGACATAATCCTTATACCCAAGTATATTGGGGTGGACTATTTCCATTAGAACCTGGGTCAGTACTGATTTGCAGTAGGTGGGCTTCAGTTAGGAGTGGCACAGTGTGTGAAAAACAGTGGCTTGGAAAGCTACCCTGAGTGATTGCCACTGGTTAGACTGTTTGCTAGCATTCATCCCATGACTTTTTGGGTATTTGATTGCCAGTAAACTTGAGACTGACACAGCTTTCCAAGCCTATTACTGCCAATTTTTGTGTTTTCCAAAAAGTGGTACATTTGCACACATTAAATGGATCACTGATATGGGTACCAATTTACTATTTTTTTGGGTAAACCAGTCACTATACATCTTTAAATTTCAGCTCCATTAAATTAACAAGTTAAAAGCTTTTAGTAGAATGAGAATGTCAAAACAAACTGACACAGACATAGCAGACTCAAGTCAAGTCAAATAAGCTGTATTCGAGTTAGCAAGCAAATCATATGTATGTACAAAGTCAAGTACTCATTGGTAAAAAGAATGTACATTTTAAAGACTATTATTATAAAAACATGAATATAAATACATTTTACGTCTAGAAATTCATCAGTCAGTGTAAACAACAGACTCAAGCATATAAATAGAATAGGATCACAACAACCCACAATAAAACTAATCCTGTTTATAGGTTCTTAACAGTGCTCTCACAACTTCAAATATCAATCAATAATATATCTCAGATAATTGTGTAATTATACATTCTTTAAAAGGGAGAATACTAAATGCCTCAACTACACCTCCTAGAAACGAATTTATCCATACCGCTTTCTAATTACAAGCACGCCTCTAATAAAACTTAAGATGGCAGAACAAATGTCAGTAGAATCCAGCAAATACAAATGGCTAAAACCTTCACAATAAGTACAGGGGCGATGTGCTCTCAGCAATGGGAGCAAAAATTTTGTTTTCATAAAACAAAACAAAGTGCAAGGTAGTATGTAGTTTGTTTAGCCATATTATTACAAGGACATGGCATGAGAATATCAGACCAACTGCAATGATGCGTGAAGTCTACCAAAAAGTGCACTATGTCCAAGCAGAACCTAGTAAGATAAAACCTATATCGCGGGTTCAGGATAAAAGTTAGATAAAATTGCTGCTGATTGGCCCGGGTACTAACATTTGCAAAGCTCAACACTCTATGCTGATTCAGCAACTGCTGATGTTGACGGCTTGCCCTTGAGAAATACACATCTAATAATGAGTTTTGCTTGAGGGGGCATTCTTTGCAGGGCTATCAAAAAAGTTACGTTGGCACACTTTATAGTAGCCGACTCAACCCAGGGTCCCCAGACCCAACTACCAATCGAAGAATGCATTTCGGGAGTGTCACACCCCAAGCTCTCCCCTGATGCTATGCACCTTCCTTTTCCAAATGATCCTAGTAGTTGTCCCTTGGGACTCATGACAATGGTCATATAAACCACAACAGCCTCAAGTCCCTGCTGCCGGATCACTTATTTTAGATGTATTTTCACTGCCGCACTCTTCTATATCTCTGCTATTAGAAATCTTGATGGTAGAGGTAACGTATCAGTGCATGTAGGCAAGGTTGAATGTTTCCAGTCCTTGCCTTTTACAAATCATTTTATCTCATGACTGAGGGCCACATGTACTAAACATGAGTTGCAAATAGAGGTGGTGCACCAGCTAATTGGTAGATCTAGCCAAGCCAAAGCTGAACCAGGGGTCTGGCTTGGCTCTAAGAGTCTGTGCACAAGTCAAGCCATGAAAACATTTGGTATGCATATTGTGCAACAAACATAATGTAAAAATATGAGATATTCTCAAAAAATCCCAAATTCTTTTTACTTCAAAATGCGGAAGCGTTTCACTGTAGTACATCAGATTATATTACTGCATTGAAAGACATTTATTAAAAGTGATAGTTTTTAAACATATACTTAGAAACATTAATGGCTTGCCCTCCAATGACAATGCCATAAGTCAACTAAAAGGCAAGTCATTAGTCACGTAAACCTTTAATGTAGCCTAGAGTCTTATTATAATATTATAAACGGAGAACATTGTAGTCTATTAAATCAAATGTTATGGATGCTTGTACGGTGCACTTCCTGGACTCAAGTATTTTAAAGTGTTCTTGTGTGTGATTATAAAGAAAAAAGAAGTTCTGTGAGATAAAATATTTACCAACGATCACACAGTTTGAACACACAGGAAAGATGGTATTGCATCCAGGTTATCAGGGTTCACTTTTTAATATTCAGCCACCAGAAATATATCTCTGTTGATCTTCTGTTTTGCTTCAAATTCTACTGTTTGGGGTTTTAGCTTGGTGCATGTGGAGAGAAACAGACATAGCAGACACATACACTCAACTACCAAGCCAAGAATGTAATTATTTGGGGGGGGTGTTACACCCCAAACACCCCCCTTCAAGATACACCCCTGTTTGAACCTCAAAACAATACACACATATACAGAATATAATTCACAACCAAAAATATTCACAAATATAAATTTTATCGCAGTTTGGAGCTTTTCAAAGTTCAAGTTTATTTCTTAAAGACAAAGCAATATTGTAGACTCGAGCATATCACTTGGTCTTTTTTGCTTCTAATGCATGCAGTCTTTTTGTCTGCGAAAACTAGTGCTTCAATGCGGCTAGTTGTTAACGCTAGAAACTGTTTGCTGTATGTAAGCTATGGATACCAACTTCATTTTTAGTCTCCTAAACTTTTTATTTATAGAGCATTTAAAAAATTTTAGTTATCATTTTAACTTTTTATTAAAAAAATATATACTTTTTCAATGTGAGAACCCCCAGAGTAGACATCACAGGCTTAAAAACAAGATGGGCAGCAATATGATCATAAATGAAAAAGTCAAAATTTCAATGGCTTCAATCCACAGTTTCCAATGCGAACAGGAAATTCTTTATTCCAAATTACGTCCATATCATGCGGGGACAGCCAACCAACATGATTCACCCTACAACAAGGGCTTTTTCAGGGCTGCAAAAACATATAAGGACATACATGTATATACCAATTTTGGACTCAATTATGTTACAAAGATATATACATATATGGAGAATTATGCACAGTTCAAAAAGAATAGAAGTGTAGAAAACAGAATTCCGCAAAAAGAGTCAAGATATACACAATAGTGTACAACGCAACTGACAAAGGAAACAAACTTATAGTGATATATATTAAAATCCATAAAAAAAAAATACATCCAAAACCGTATTTCAAATTCTTAGTCTCATAGAGTCCAGTGCCACGATCATATACAGTATATAGAGCAAAAAAAGTTGCACGCATAGGGAATTGCCCAAAGTAAAGAAGAACATTCTTTAATAGTGGATAGAAAATAGTATGCAGAAAGAAGCTAAATGCAGAAGAAACCTAAATCTAGAAGTGTCAACCAGCGACCAACCAGAGAAGACTCCAGATCAAGAAACACCAACTGGTGCAGTCTTCCACCGTATAGCTCAAGTAGTGACATACAGCCATATATACATGGGCTTACCACTATAAAGTAATATCAATAATTGTTGATCACGGTAAAACACGCCAGATTTCTACCACAGTTCTTCAATTCCTCTTAGTATTTCCAATTCCGTCGTCCTTCAAAAATCAAAAATATATGCGATAGAAACCCATTCTTGATAAAAACTACTTTCTCCAGGACAAAAACTGGTATAAACAGCAACAAGGAACTGTGATGGACTCTAAAGTTGCGCCATTGTATGACGACCTCTTCATGGGCTGGGTGAAACACACTTATGCGTAGGGCCGATATATTGATTATATCATCATCATCTGGACAGAAACTGATGTCTAAATGAAGGAATACTTTGGCTTCCTCAATAATAATGTTCTGAATGTCATGTTTACGCTAAATATATTTATACATGTATGTTATTATATATATTTGTAGCCCTGGCGAAGCCCTTGTTGTAGGTCGAAACACGTTGGCTGGCTGTGCCGGCATGATATAAACGTAATTTGGAATAAAGAATTTCCTGTTCACATTGGAAACTGTGGATTGAAACCATTGAAATTTGGACTTTTTCATTTATGATCATATTGCCTCTCATTTTGTTATTTTATTTGTATTTGAGTTATGGCAGTGTGGCAGCTGGTCATTTGAGGTGGGCAGCATAAAACTTGTGACTCAAGAGTGACTATACTGGGTGGTGCAGTAAGTTGTGCCATGCTGCCATTCTTTATTTGTAGAAATCACAGGCTCCAGGTTAAGTACCGCTGTTCTAGGATTTATCTATTACCTACATCCAGCATTGAACTGTTTCGTACATTCAGGAGTCTACTTCTTCCCAGCTGGGTTTTGTAACATACATATGCAAATACATACAGACGAGTCACGTCACAGAATACCACTGATTCGTTTCCTCTGCAGGTACTCTTTTGAATCCTATATACAAGAAGCCTGGTTGAGAAAATTATTCTTTTCTATGTGCCTACCATTTTTTGACTTACTTGGAGATGATGTTTTTGTTTCAACCATAAACGCATCCCTGGTTAGCCTGACCGTGCCTGGGGAATTTGCCCCATTTACAAGATGTTCCAGTGGGGTGATGCCCCTCGAAGGCCAGAAACGCATGGTTGGAGTCAGCCACATTACAGATGTAAACTAATGCTGCCCCAACATTATTAGCCTGTTAGAAAATCTCCCAATTTCCATTTATTGCAGTCTCCACCCCTGTGTACCATCAATTTTAATCATGTTGCCATCTAACAGTGCTACTGTGGCTTCCTTTTCTCCTTAGGGATGGAGCTTCATGAAGAGCTTCACCAGCTCGGTGCAAGGGAAGGCTTGAAAGGACGGAAGCTCAGCAAAGCCATCGAAGGGTTCGCTTGGAATATCACTGTGCTAAAGGTAGGACCCAAAACATTTCCATGAATGTCCCACTTATTTGATCAGAGTCACTAAAATATGAGACTGGGTGGCCAAGCGCTGTGATTTTTACTGGTGACACTACAGGTTGTGAACCACAGGAGCCATGACACATGCTTTTGGAGGGGTCCAGTGAAATCAGCTGGAGTAGTGCATATTTAGCAAATAAATTCCTCTACTCTCTGATGCCACAGTAAGGAGCATAGACCCGGCTAAACTCAAAGTGTTTTGCTTGGTTTGATTCTCAAAGTGACAGATAAGAAGTGGAAGAGTGAAAGTGGCACCGCTCTGGTCCCTATTGTGGCTTTTGAATTTCACTGCTTGCTTCTCCCTTGACGTTTGTAGAGTGAATTGGTTCTTTTTAGCGCGCTCCTGCTAATTTTTTACGTGGATTGATGCTTCAGCTTTTTCCATATCTCTAATGAAATTCTGGTATAGGAAAGTGTTGAGCCCTTGACTGAATCTTAACAAGTCCCTCTAGGGCATTGGTTCATTAACAGGGCATTACAATACATCCGCACCTACGCATATAAATATGGATCAGACCAAAGCAGAGCAGAATGATGTCAGTGGAATGTATTAACTGATCGTTCTCTACAGGTTTTACATTCCACTTGCCTATACTGAGTATGTCAAATAAAAAAATATTAGCACATTGCATGTTTTGTAGATGGTGCTACATGCGTTTTAAAAATGTTACTACTGTTCACCCTTAACCTGAAGACTTCATTTATAATTTGTAAGACACATGACTTAGTGTTAGTTGTTGTGCAGGTTGCATGTTGGGGTAGGGCAGGACATTCAGTTTATATTTTGGTCTACCTCTGAACTTAAAGGGCCATTCTATCAAGATTGTATTCATCAGACAGGCCATTATAGGGTTGAGGGATGACTTAAATTGAGTACTGTACATTAATCTTTTTGTCCTGTGAGGATTTCTTGTGGTAAGGGTGCTGCTCTGTATGTAGTAGGTATTTTTCTTTCAGATGGTCAAAAAGTTTAAACTGGCAAATCTGAATTTTTTTGTGAGTGCGTTTGTTTGGTGAGTGGTTGATGGCCTTATGGATGCCCTTCAAACAAGAATGTCTTCTCTCTCTCTAAACCTTAAGATCAGGTCTTTGGCTGTTCTCCTTCATATCATGTCAAATGATCTCTTTTTGTTGGTATCTTTTGTCTCTACATCTCTGCCCCATCTTCAGAATCACAAACTCATTTTAAGTAAAATATTAAAGATATAGCTGTTCACTGGCAAATTTGCTAGTTGTCTCAGGGATTTCACTTTCAGCAGTGCCATTAAGTCTCCAGGTTCGCTTGTGGTAATTCTGCCCCTCTTGGCACCTGCTGCGTTAGTGTTATAAATAATTAGTGTACATTCTTCTCCCTTTTACATAAATCACATTTTAAGCTCAAATATGTTTTTGATGGTTAGAAACTGGCTAATGCTCTCATAGGTTAAGCACAATGGTATATGCCTAATTACAGGATCTGAATGTAATTGACCATATTATTAAATAATGTTTAGTTGGGGGAGGAGCCAAGCTCGCGTCCGGAATGGACGCGTTTTAGCTCGGCTCCGTTCGCCTGCCTGCTTATATCGTCTATCCTGCTGTTATCCTGCCCCGGGAAGTCCTCTTTGCTATGCTGCAGTGCTAAGACGCCTTGCGGGCACTCACCTTTTGCTCTGGTTGTCCTTGGGTGCCGTGGATCCTGCACATCGCTCCCGCTCGCTTCGGGGCCTCCGGAGCGGGCTGGCCTGGATCTTCTCGGCGGCGCCCGGACGGGGCGGAGCGCGATGGTCGGCCCTTGATGGCGCTGTGGACGCGGTCAGAGAGGCCGTTGTGCGTATAGGCCGGCTGTGACTTGCTGGCCGGCTCCGGTGGGCCGGTGGCCGTGGGTGGAGGCGCTGCCTTCCGTTGACGGGGCTGATCGTACATTCGGCTTGCTCCCCCTTTGTTCTCCGGTCCGGCCATTTTGATTTCCTCCGCCCGGACTCGGAGAACGGGACCGGCGGCACTGGGGAGCCGGCGACTCCCCCTCTTCTGGTGGTCCCCCTTCCTGCTCTGGAGGTGCCCTGCTGCTGGTCGGCTGGTCTTCATTTGCCTCGCTGCTGTCCGGACGGGGGTTGACGGACGCCGCGGCCCCGACGGGCTTCCAAGATGGGGGCCGACCCTGAGTGTCTCAGCCGGGCCTGGACGAGCGCTGGAGGCCCGCCGCATGGCCCGGGTGCCGGATACTGTAAAGGTTTTCCTACACTTAAGGGCATCCTGGACGCCCTACACTCCTGGCGAGCTTCGTTGGCCGCACCCGTTGTCATCCTGGAGGTGGATCCTCTCTTCGGGCCGTTGGGGCCCCCTAAACTGGGTGCGGCTTCGTCGCCGTTGCCGGGTGCGGCTGGAACTATCCTGGGAAGCATGGGCCCGGCGACGGCCGCGTCTGTGGCTGTGCGGAGTTCCGTTGCCCTTCATCGTACTGTGCTATCTCCAGCGCCACTGCTCTGGGGGCCGGATCCCGTCTGGGCTGGCCTCAATGGGTTTTTCTGCCTCTCTTCGCCTCGAATGATCGTCCCTGGTTCCCCTGCCGGCCCCGCTGAGTCGGCCTTTCTCAAACTGTCCCTGAAGCTGTGCCTGCATTGCGTGAGATGTTCTTTGACTTTTCCGGATCATCTGGGTTTTCCTCCACGTATCTTCTCTGGACTGCCGTTTGATCTCCCTGTTCTTTGCCTTCTGTTCTTCGTGGTCTGGTTCTTGGTGAATCGGACGGCTACAAGTTTGGACAAACAAGGACAGGGCTGAGACGAACTTGCCTCTGTGTGCGGTAGTCTTGATTGGTTGGATGGTCGGCATGTAACGGTATGACTATGTGTGACTTTGTGTTGCTCCTGGAGTGTATCCTGATACCTTTTTTGACTTCCCGAGGGCTCTGCCTTTTTCTCAGGCGGGTGGGTGGGTGCTGATAATTCTGTTCCTTGGCCCTCTCCCGCGTGTTTTCTTCCCTTTTTCCTTTCCCCCCCCCCCCTTCTTTTGTCTTAGATTTCTTTCTTGCCTTTGCTCTTCTATATTTCGGGTTCTAATTAGGGCGACAGGCACGCTGCCGGGGGGTGGGCCATAGCCTTCAGCAGGGGTGCAGGGTGGGCTTGCGGGGTGGGTAGGGGGGGCTGTCATTTTGGGGGGTCTTTTTCCCCCCTTTTTTCTCCCTTTTTTGTTCTATGGCTCTGGCGTATTCTCTTTTTCAGGACTCCTTTTCGTCCTGTGTCCCCCTGGGGTGTTTCTGATGCACTGACCTGCCGGTTTTATTGTGCTTGGGGCTCACTGTGTCTTACGCCACTAATTTTCAATGTATGCCGTGTACTGGTTTATGTTTTCCTGCTTCGCCGCTGGGGGGCGCATGTTTGAGGAGGAGTCCCTTCTTTTTTCCCTTTTTTCCTTCCCCTCCCTCTTTCGTGGGGGATTTCCTTCCTTTTATTGGGGTGTGTACCGTGTTGATTGATGCGATGGGGTCCTTTTACATCCGTTTGATGATCGGGTTGTGGCTGTGGTGGGTGAGCACTGGACGGCGTGCGTACTCGCCTCTCCTTGTGGTACTTCAGTTGGGGTGGTATTTACAGCTATGTTTAGTTCTTGTTGGATTTATCCTGTTCTTTCTATGATCGCCGATTCGCGGCTCACCACGGCCCCTCCCTATTTGCTTGCTTCACTGCCCGTCCTGATCCTGTACTTCCCGTTCCCATATTAGAAAATCAACCTTCACGTATCCTGTCCATACTGGTTGCTCTATGGCTTTTGGCCTATGTCTCCTGTGTTCTTGTTGTCGTCTCCTGTGGATGCTTTGTATTGTTGACTATGCTCCTGCTATGTGGTGGCCAGCCCGCTGGGTTGTAGGCCCGTATTTGTGAGCATTTTTTGTACAATAAAGGTTTAAAAAAAAAAAAAAAAAAAAAGAAATAATGTTTAGTTTCTAATAAAGGTAATCATACCTCAATCAGTACCAGCAGAGACTCATCCAAAGGACATCTTATGGCTACGATTAGTGCTTATACTTCAAATTAAAAGAAACATGAGAGAGGATTACCACAATAATGATGAAGAACAATTCTATTTTTCTAGGGAGAACAAAAAGACTTTAATACCTTCAGCAGAGTAATGTTTACTAAAAAGCAGAATGGATCTGTTTGCTGATTATCATCAGCTTTTCTGTTAAAACACCAGCTGCGTAGGTATCCTGCACATGTACTGGAAGATTTCCTGACTTTGCTCTAGTTGAAAAGATTCTTGGTTTTCCAATTCCACATCATGCCGTAGTTACTGGGTCAAACTATAAGCTTTGTGTAGACCTTTAATTCACTAACTATGCAAAAAGCGTGTGTGTATACCTTACTTATTATTACAGACCCTTTGTATGTATGGCCAATAAGGTTTCATAATGAATTTAAATCATATGGTGGGAAGGGGTTTATGGATGACAAATCCTTTTTATGTGGAGCAGCAATTGAAGAACTTCTGCCCCACAAATTGATAGCTATCTCCTGCAAGCCTACCTGCTTGTCTTCAGATCCGGCTGCAGGACGGAGACTGCTACCTGACACATTGTATAGGATGTCCTCATCAGATGAATATAGCCCCTGCCTCCTGATATTGGTGGCCCTCCTAGCTGCTTTTGACTCAGTCGACCATCTCACCCTCATACGCACCTTGGTGTCTCGATTGTGATTCACCGCCAATGTCCATCACTGATTCTCTTCCTACTCTTCCAACCTTCACATCAGCACACCTAGGTCTCAAAAGATCCCAATCACCTGTGGATTCCCCTAGGGTGCATTACTGTCTCCTGGCATCTGCAACCTTTACACAGAGCCGTGCTCTACTCCCAGAAAACAGTGTCAACATTTACCAATATGGCAATAATACAAAACTCTACTAGAAAGTCTCCTCTGCTTCAGACATCCGAATCCTCAAACACTACTTAAACATCATCGAGAACTGGATGTCTAGTACCTAACTGAAAATCAAGCTAACCAAGAGAGATTTCCTGTTATTTGCCAAGAATCAAACAAGACACAGTACAAACCTGTCATACTAACATGAACACTGACAGCTTCAAAACTCAACTTCATTGAATGCTAGTCACTTGTATTCACACTGAACTCCAACCTAACCCTCAAGTAACACATTGCCAAAACAATAAAGACAACCTGGTGCCATCTCTCTCTTCCAAAGAAAGTGAAACCGTTCTACCTGAAAACAAATTCAAACCTGTTGTTCAAGCATCATTATCTTGCACCTGGGAAGTGGTAATACCCTACTCCTTGACCTTCTGGACTTCACAGTAGCCCCCCCCCCCCCCCCCCCTCTTTAGAGGCATCCTAAACACCACAGCATGTCACATCCAGGGTCTAAAGAAATATGATCATATTACCCTCATCTTGATGGAACACCATTGGCTCCTGTTGCCAGCCCACCCCATCTTCAAAACTAGCTTTATCATTTATAAAGCAAATTGTGAGCGGCGCCTCAGCCTATCTTGCAGACCAGCTCGCCATCTCTGGTGGTTCTCCATTACACCCAGTAGCAGGAAACCATTGGACTGCAGACCAAAAAGTCTAAAAAGTTTTTAATAACAAAAGGGCTTTGTGTATTTCTCCTAGACAGCAAAAATAATAAAAAAAATAATAAAAAAGGGGGTTTCCTTTCTGTGTTCTTCAGTTAGTTATTTGACCATTTGGCACATAGCAGATATATCCAATCAATTGTTTAACATGACATGAAGGATTATTCAGACTCTATAAATTCCTCATTTCTCTAAGATTTATTATAAGAAAATAACCTGAATACATTTTTACAAAACACAGTTAAAAACAATGTTAAAAACAATATTAAAAACAGTATGCAATCAAATGCTCACTTCATTAATGTTCAAATTATACACATTTCTAGCTTGAATGAAGAGTCTTTGGTTGCAAATATTACACACATTTGATATAAGGCATGAACAATTAATACAGTTTTATACAGTTTCATACGAATAAAAATCACATGGAGTCCTAGACAGCCACACTAAATGGGGAGCTTAGGTGTGACTGGATGGACCATCACTGGCAGGGTGGGTGGAAGGAGCTGGGCCTAGCCCCACTTATACCTGAATAGGCTGTGTCCTATCTCCACACAAAGGGCTGCATACCCCCTATAGTTAGTCTGGAGTTAGGGCCAGGAATGCAGGGTGTCAGTGCGCTTCAAAGGCATGCCTCTTGAAGCTTCTCCCCACTTCAAAAGCACAAATGTGTATAAATACTGCACCTCAGACACTAACTCTTCAGTACAATTCTGGACCTGTAGATACTCTGCCAGGAAGAATGACTGCTATGCTGCTGAAAGGATTAACACTCTGCTGGATTGCTACTCCATATGAACTGCTGCTCTGCTGACCTGCTGCCCTCTTGCCTGGGAATGAAGAACTAGACCTACTACCTAATCTTTAGCCCGTGGAGTAACTCTGTTGTCCTGGGCTCGCCTGCTGGCCTCCTGATTGGAGCCTCAGGGACATGAAAGGCTCCCCAACATCATGCACCAGCCCCTGGACCGCGCTGAAGTGAGTTCCTGACACCCAAGTGGTGCCCCTCAGATCCTAAACCCTTTGTGTGGGTCAGTGATCTAAAATCAATGTATTGTGCTCTACATGCCTGTGAATTGGCCAGTTTGCTCTGGGACTTTCCTACTTGCATTTGTATTCAGCACGCAGCTCCGTCAGCCTAACTCTCCTCTCTCCAGCACCATCCACCTGCGACAACTGGCCGGGTATTCGGGCTTCGCCGGCAGCCTCCCAAATGCTTTCCCTTCTCCTTCCAGCTCCCCCCTTAAAATGCGAACGGGACTCTTGGCAAGGACTTTGTTAAGGTAAACTTCAGCAGGCCTAACCTGGGGACTGTATCCAACCTGCATTCCATCGCGATCGGCATGTAAGTGTGACTTTGACCCAGACCAATAGGACCAGATAGCCGCAGTTGGCACTATGTGCATTTTGGCACTATTTTACAGTAAAAAAAGTGTTGTTTTATGTAATAATTTGTTTATTGAAATTGTGCACATATACACCATATGGCATTCACATATTTGCTGAAATACAGAAAGGAAAGTGCCGCCTCTAAATACAAACTTAAGGGGGTCAGGGTAATTGGGGGATATCTTCATACCTATTTGTGGTCCAGTCACACAACTGCAGTATAAGCCATTGCGTACTTATTGCCTGCTGTGTCATCACTACATGGAGGTTCCACCCTTTCCTCAAAGTTCAAGGAGGAACAGGAGACAACTTATACCAATGCAATTCCCAGCATCCACCTGGTGGTCCAACTGTGACCCAGTGTGAGCAGAACAACAGTTCTATGGTGGGAATTGGGGAATATCTACTTGCAACACGGACATCGCCATGGTGGTGGCGCCTGCACAGGATAATCAGAACTTTGCTGCCGAAGCCAGAAGGTGAACAAACCCTATATGTCCTTGGGCCGGGACGTGACATCCTGCAGCCAGGACTTAATAGCGGGGGCTGGGTGCCTGTTCCAGTGTATAGCTACTCTGTGCTTAGCCAGTAGAAGCAACATTGCGATTAGATGCCCATTGTCAAGTGGGGTATCTTTTACATATCTCAGTAGGACCACTAAGGGGTAGTGACTCCTGACCAGTTATGTCTGCAATGTTTTGGAACACCTCATCCCAGAACCCTGAAATCAGTGGGCACGTCTAGGCCAGGTGTAGGAATGTGGCCTGTGGGGCCCTACAATGCAAAGGTCCATCATCTGAGCACAGACTCATCTGACACAGTTGCACCAGGTGCGATATTTATGGTAGAAATCTTAAAACATTCTTAACTCAGGTTCTACTGATTAGTTGTTTGTCATTTTTGTCTTGTTTAATTTATTACATTTTGCTCTATTTTTCTAATTTGGTGTGGAATCCTTTTTGTGTGGTGGTATTCACTTTATTGCTGTTTGAAGGTTTGCATAAATTCTTTACACATTGCTTCTACGAAAAGCCTGTCTGCTCTGTGCCAAGCTACCAGAGGGTTGCGCACAGGTTAATTTGGGGATGGGTGTAGCCTCGCCCTGGCAAGGATTGTGGTTGCTGCTTGACCAGGGCCGATATAGAAAATTGGTCCAAGACCTCTATATTTTATAATAGCTGAATTAATCAGTAACTTTTTTAAATCAACAAAGTTCAGGAGCATGTCACTCAAGATCAGCTCTATTCAAATAAATGTTTCTCATTCTTCAGAACAACAAATTACGAAAAAGGGCAACAGCAAACCAAAATGTACAACCTTGAGAAATATTTAATGTACCAAGGTCAACATGTTAATTATTGCAAACATTGATTTGAATTTTATGACAAACGTTACCCCAATTGGAGCGTGCAGATAGAAAAAGTATAAGTAGAAAAAGTGTGTGCAATTTAAGAAGGAAAGGAATTCATAGAGAAATATTGTGACATAAGATATTCATAATAATTGATTAAACAACAGACGATAAATCAGTTGACCATGCTGTTCAACCTGGCCAAAGTAAGACACATTTTCTAAAGCTACTATTAAATGCTCATGACTCATCAGTGTCAAAAATGTCTGCACATCGATATACAGAAACAAAAAACTGGTCCAGGTTTATAACTAAATACGTCGACGTTTCGACTCGTCCTTACGGCCTGTCGGTCATTTAAGCCTGAGCCATGCGAGTCTTCTTCAGGACGAAAAAAGAAGGGGGTAACTTGGGATCATGGATGACCCTACAAAACAAGAGATAATAATTCTATGGGCTGCTGCCGCAAAACATTATTTGATGAAGGTAAGACCCTACCAATTATAGGTGGCTTACCCTTCCAGACGATGGGGGTGGTGCTTATTCCCACGTTCCCAAGGCTTATTCTTTAATCCTACAACAATAAATATTAAAAACATGTAGAAAAACTCACTCTCAAACAGAAAAGTCCATTGATAAAAATAGGGACTCCAAAATCAATATTTACCAATTCATCAGGAGCGAGGAATTACTCCGTAGGGAAATGATTGTAGATGTAGAATAGCGTTAGCCACAATTGCAATAGCGGAAAGAGAGAAACACTGTAAAGAAAATTATATCTATCAGTGCCTACAACTGCACACAGTGCTTGTATTCCTATGAGGATTGTTGTAAAAGGGGGGTTTTTAATATACCTTGATTCAATCAGGATGTCCTTAATGCTCAATCCCCAGAGCTATGCTGTACATTTGAAGAAACCACTGGTTCTGACTCGGGGCCACTCTATATTGCAGAGTCCTACAAAATAATACCGAGACAAAGGAGCCGATATTATACCCTCCATCTTTGTCTGCACATTATCTACAAGATCCGAACAACAATGGATAATACCTGTGTTCAGTGTTCAATTCGGATGGGTCTCCTCATTTTTCTTTATTCACCAACCGAAGTATGGATCATCTGTTCCACATTCTATGTCTAAAAGTAACGAAACGGCATTACACTCGGAACCTAATCGTGCCATGTCCTGGGCCTAAATATCACAAAGGAGCAATTACGCTTACCAATTGCCAGCGTTCAGCATTCCAAACCGTCTGTGTGTACACATCGCAAGGAAGCTGCCTCAATTCACGACCCACTTGACTTCCGCATTGCCGGTAATGGAGATCAACAAGGGACTAGTGTACCCACTACTTGGTTCAATCGCCGATATTTGTATATTGGCACAATTCATAGTGTGAAAGATACTTTTACACAGAATGTGTGAATTCAGGAATATAGAATAAAATTGGTGAAAAAGAAGAATAAAAATAGGATTGAATCAAAAGGGATTATGTCGGAAATTCTGAGTCCGCCATCTTAGATCGGGACTATATGATTGAATATAACCCTATCCCCATACTGTTCTCCTTTTATTGATAGTGCTATCGTGTTAATCTACACATTATTCGGTCCAGAAAAAAAGGGGGGTAAAAGCAGAATCAAATTAATCGCCAAAGTGTATTCAAGGCGAGTCACGTGGTATTATTAGGTCAGTTATATGTGAAGGCGCCATGTTGCTTTGGGATCACTCCCAAGTACTTAGAACACTTTGTTCAGGTGCAACATCCAATCGCCAATGTATATTCAATCGCCAAATTGATACGTAGAAAGTTGGAAAACATTATTACAAGGGCGAGGGCACATTATTATTTAAATAAACATCCTCTCAAAAGTGTGACCAGGGCCCACACTGCAGTCAACCTGTCACCCTATTTCTAACTAGCAAGATCTGAAGAAGTGTCTTCCCAGGAATACGCCCTCCAAGGATAGCCCTTCCACTGGTTCAAAACTGAAGTTTCTCTTGAAACATCAGGAACTCAGAAGTCTCTGGAATCTCATATTGTCCTTGTATCATTATTGTTGGAGTTTCAAATAGGATCTGATGATAAGGATGTGGCTCATATGGAAAATAGAATGAATCTCCAAATACGTGGTAAATTCAATAGAAAAGCCAGAGGATAAACTTGATGAGTTATTACAAAATGGAGCAAAAAACTTGTGGTTGAAATTGTAATGGTAAACATTGAACTGTGTGGAAATGAGCAGGCAATCAGACCTTCTTCCAAGCACAAAAATATCAGAACTTGGGACCTGATTTAGAGTTTGGCACACAGGGCTCTCCACTGCAATAAGGACAGAGTACCCTGTTTGCCAAATCTCAGACTATCCACCCGATTTTAGAGTTGTCAGACTGCCAAGTTTACAACAACTGAGAAAAATCTAATGCCTCTGACGGTTCGAGGGAGTACGGGCCATCAGAGGTAAGCCATCTGACCAACCGCTCTATTTAGAGTAGGCGGACGGATGGCTTCTTTTTTTTTACCATCTGCCACTGCTAGGAATTTCCATGATTTGTGTTGAGCCCAAACCGAGCATGCCAGATCATATTCTTTGGACACCAGGTTGAACTGTCAGCCACCAAAAAGACTGCAATATCAAATCCAAAGTAGTTTTAACCCCCCTATAACCAGAGATGGTACAATCAGGGCACATCTTTATTACTCTGACTTGTAATTACTTAATAGGAATACATATACGTTTTCGGCTAAACAATTGTTTATTTTGTCTTCTTAAGAAGGTCTTTTGGTGGCGATCTTCATAATTCTATGAATCCATCTGTTCCTGTATAGTCTTAACTCATTCCAGAAAATACTCGACTTTACCAGCAACATGTTTTGAAGGAATTACCGATTGCTCATACATAGGTGACAACTCTGGATCTGGTGGCACAAAACACCTGCCAACACATTCTTTGATCGAGGTGTTTCAGAGATGATTAAACCATACTGTGCAAAGAAAATTGTGGTTAAAAATTGGAGCATTGGAGAGTTCTAAAACATGGCAAGTTCCAATAGTCTGTTTGAATACCTACAGGTTCTTGAGGCCCCATAACGAATTGTCTCCATTCAATACCAGCCATCTTCAAAGCCAAGAGTTATCTCATGCACCAAACAATTACTTTCACATAAGGACAAACATGGGACTAATTAAACACTGGTTGTTCCTTTACATCACCCTCCGGCTTCTGGAGTGAAACTGACCCCACTAAGGCATCTGCCTCCTCAATTAACTTCTTAGAGGTGCCTGTCTGACACAGAATATAGGCTTGCACAGACAACTATTTTAATGAATTGTACAGTCTTTCAGCTAGATAATCTCAACAACCCTTCTTCAAATTCACATTTTATAAGATCTTAGTACTGTGGCCAGTAATCTCAACAACATATTTAATAAATTGGCAATAGAAATGGGTGAATCCAAGGAAATGTTGTGCATCTTTAACGTGTGTAGGAGATGGCCATCCCAAAATAGAAGAAACTTGTTTTGGATTCATTGACAGGTTAGAGGCACTTAATCTAAATTCAAGATATTCAAATTCTTCCAAACTTTTAGGGCCAGATGTAGGTAAATCGTATTTACCGATTCTTAAATACCGAATTTTACCGATTCGGTATTTAAGAATCGGTAAATATGAAGGGGTGAGATGTAGGTATTTTTTTAACTGGAAATACCGAATCGGAAACATTCGGTATTTGTCACAAATTCGGTAAATACCGAATCGGTATTCCCTATTGATTCCTATGGGCTGTGAAGCCCATAGGAATCAATGGGAAATACCGATTCTGTATTTACCGAATCGGTAAATGGCATGTCTGTGTGCCACATGTCACACGTGCCTGAATTCGGGGTGCTAGAGGGTGTTAAAGTGACACCCCCTGCACCCTTGCAACATTCGGTATTTACCGATTCGGTAAATACCGAATCGGTATTCCCTATTGATTCCTATGGGCTGTGAAGCCCATAGGAATCAATGGGAAATACCGATTCTGTATTTACCGAATCGGTAAATACCGAATGTTGCAAGGGTGCAGGGGGTGTCACTTTAACACCCTCTAGCACCCCGAATTCAGGCACGTGTGACATGTGGCACACAGACATGCCATTTACCGATTCGGTAAATACAGAATCGGTATTTCCCATTGATTCCTATGGGCTTCACAGCCCATAGGAATCAATAGGGAATACCGATTCGGTATTTACCGAATTTGTGACAAATACCGAATGTTTCCGATTCGGTATTTCCAGTTAAAAAAATACCTACATCTCACCCCTTCATATTTACCGATTCTTAAATACCGAATCGGTAAAATTCGGTATTTAAGAATCGGTAAATACGATTTACCTACATCTGGCCCTAAAAGTTTGGAAGAATTTGTGAAGCCCATAGGAATCAATGGGAAATACCGATTCTGTATTTACCGAATCGGTAAATACCGAATGTTGCAAGGGTGCAGGGGGTGTCACTTTGACACCCTCTAGCACCCCGAATTCAGGCACGTGTGACATGTGGCACACAGACATGCCCTAGGGGCAGGTTTGTGTGTCACATGGCATAGGTGTGCATGCACACATGTGCATGCACACCTGGATTCTGTATTTTACCACCCAATTGGATTGGGTGGTAAAATACCGAATCTGTAAGGCATTAGGGACTCTGAAGAGTCCCACCTACATCTGGCCGTTACCGAATCGGTAAAAATACCGAATCGGTATTTTACAGAATCGGTAAATTTACAGATTCGGTAAAATTACCGAATCTGTAAAAATGGCCCCCTACATACCAAATACCCATTTACCGGTCGGTACCGGTCGGTAAATGGCCTCCTACATCTGGCCCCAGGTGCCTTAGGAGAAACTACCATAACGGTGGCTCCTCTAAGAGAAGCTGACGCGACAGTGCTCCTCTGAAGGCACAAAGATTTCTGCTATACCGATGAAGATCTCAAAATATGTCAGGCAGTAGTCCAGCTCGGTGAAGGAGAAAATGACCGGTGCCAATCTTACAGATGACAAGATGCCCACCAAGGTCCAAATTAGGCCACAAGTCTGAATGTTCAAAAATCTTTTTAACCCCTTAACTTCTGAGGCTTTGCCAGCCATGCTGAGCCCTTTTTGCGGGACTTTGCTCTTGCAAAAGGCCATGGTTTGAAGATTCTCATGGAGAAAAATGAGACAGAGCCAAAATGTAGCTAAATGTTGCATTTGTGGGGAAAACTGTGCACCACAAGAAAGTGTCCGTTATTTTCCTCAAAATGGCATCAACAAAAAGTTTGATATGCTAAACTGACCATATTTCCAGCTTTCAAGTACAAGCAGAGCTGAACCAAAATCACAGTTTTGTCATTTTTCTATGAGGTAGCTCTTTTTTCATAATTTTTGAGCTCTTCAAACTATTTCCAGTTTGTGTTAGAAACAGGTGTGAAACCCATGGATGATGCCAGAATGCTATGCATTTCTCTACAGTAGACAGGAAATCTGGATTTAGCATGGGGTCACTCTTGTAGATCTCTAGAGGCTTATTGAAAATTGAAAAAACGAACCAATCAATAAAAGAAAAACTGAAAAGGAGTAGTAAAAAAACATTTGTGACAATGTTTTAATCTGTAATTTCTGGTCACAATTGACAATTTATAAAAGCAATATACCGTCACATCTACTACACCCTTCTTGTTATGGGGATATGTAGGGTTTGGAGGTTCTTCAAGAACCGGAGATACCCAGAGCCAACAACTGAGCTGCACCTTACAATGGTTTTTCTTTGTGTACAGAGCATAAAACAAAATTCATGTGGTGAAATATAAAGAGGGAACATTGGTATGAAGAAAACCTATGTATTTCTGAAATGTACAACAGATACTGAGTTTAGGAGCAGTGCTTAATTTGTATGTCGCTGAATTTTTGAGTGCCCATATTAGCATGTGATTTAGAGGGCACTTTTCAAAATGTCTTCTTTCTTGCACACTGGCTTACATTTAGAAGGCACAAATCCAATCTGTAATATCAAATGTTCTACCATATTTTCCAATAAAATGGTACCTCAGCTGTGTGACTGGGCCTAGCACCTGTGACACAATACACCACAGAACTCAACTTGGAGACATCCGATGTTACCCAGCATAAGCCATGCTTTTTTTACCACATGGGTAACTCTAGATTTAGGCCCTAGCTCATGCACCACCCAGGACCACCCAGGACCACCCAGGAAAACATACCATACCATACCCAGACCATACTAGACACGTGGAGTGACTTGTGTGGATATAACAAGGTTTTCTACCCAGAAGTCCTTGCAAACCTCAAATTGTCTAAAAACACATATTTCCTCACATTTCAGTGAAATGCATGGGCTAGGGCTTCATTAGAGCCACACAAGGCACACCATCCTGGACTACACCGGGTAATTATAGAAATGTCTTGGTTTGATAGGGTTCCCCAGGTAGCGGCAGACCAAAGCCCCAAATACTGCAGCTATTCCTTCGGCTGATTTCTCCACAGTGAGTTTTGGGGCCTTTTGTATTGTGGGTGGTAGGCCCACCCACAAAAGTGGGGTAGAGTTGTCATTTGGATAAGCGGTGGAATGCTGGGTACTGGGAATTTTGTGGATCCTTGTGCATTCGGAAGTTTACGTCTCAGAAATTCAAGAATAATTAGCAATTTTAAGCAAAGTTTGAGGTTGCAGGGCATTGTAGCTAAGAAAACATTAAGGGATCCACAGAAGAAATAGCACTTTGGACCCCCTTGGTGTCTAGTTTTCAGAATTGTGTGGGTTTAGTAGGTTTCCCTGAGTGCGGCCAACCTGACCCGAAAAGTGCAGTCATTCAGCACGGAAAGTGGGGCGATGGGATTTAGCCCCTCTCTGCTGGCTTATAGGTAAAAACAATGTCCAAAAGAATCAAAAGTTCCTCTCTTGCCATACAGGGTAAGAGCAGAAAGACTGAACCTTGCGGGGTTGTGGGAGGGGCTTGATTTATGCATAAGTCTAACCCCATCCCATTATTTAATAATAAAACAAGTCAGGCTTTCAGTGAGCTTTTTGCCTCTTTCCCTCACACATGTGGGGCAAATTGAGGCAAACCCCCTCATGACCGCAGGTGGAGGGGACAGAAAAACTGGGCATAGATTTGGTAGGTGGCTTGTCTGATACCTTGGTGGGTTGCCCTCACCCCTTTCTATGACAAACAAAAATCTGCCTGGCTTCCTGTGGGCTTTCTGTTTGTGGCAGAAAGACTTTTGTGGGCGGGGGGCACTTGCCCATTGCCTGGTGTGAGGCTACCCCCTTAAATATAGTAATCCCTGGCGTGTAGTGGGCATTCTGCCCCCGGGGAGTAGATTGGATGTAAAACACTCTTATTTGTCCCCCGGTGGGGGAAGAAAGACCTTTGTGACTGGAGAGAGGGGGGCACACTAACTCCTTGCCAAATGGGGCACTGCTCCTCATAAAAAAAAGCAATCCCGGAGTCTAGTGGTCTTTCTACCCTCTCATGGGGCAGAATGGAGGTAAAATTTACTTATCTACCCCTTTGGGGTCTGAAAGGCTTTTTTGGTCATAGGGAGGGGAGCATGTTAGTCCACTGCCAGGGGGTTTGCTCCAACCTCAAAAACAGTAATCCTGGCATCTAGTAGGCTTTTTGCCCCTCCTGGGGGGGGGGGGGGGGGGGGGGGGGGCAGATTGAAAGTAAAACCCTCCTAACTTCCTATCATCCTTCAAGGGGGCAGAAAGACTATTTTTGGCTGGAGGGAGGGGGGCACAAGCCCAATGCCATGGGTACCCTCTCCCTCCTCAAAAAGTAACCCATGGCATCTAGTGGGCTTTCTGTCCGCAAGGGGGGAAGATTGATGGTAAAATGTTCCTATATGACCATCAACAGGGGGCAGAAAGACTTTTGTGGCTGGGGGGAGCATTTTGCCGTTGCTATGGAGGCTTCCCCTCCCTCTATTAAAGTAATCCCTGGCTACTAGTGGGCTTTCTTCTCCCGGAGGGACTGAAACACTTTTGTGGCTGGATGGAGGGGCTACAAACCCAATGCGAGGTATGCGCTCCTCCATCCAAAAATGTTTTTCCTCGCCTCTAGTGGACTTATTGGGGTGGGGACTCAGCTGAATGCTTAGGCAGGCCACCCCCCATCCCTGATGGAATAAAAAAAAGTACACCTTGGTGTCTAGTGGGCTTACTGCCCCCTCCCAGTGTCTTTTAAAGCGCCCCCAGCTCTCCCCAGCGGAGCCCAACAGCTTAGAGATGCACTAATCAGATAACACACTTTGGTGTCAGTAAACTGTGCAAGATGAAAAGCCAAATTCACTGTAAAAGAATCCATGCAGTCTCATAACGGAATTACCAGAAATATATTGGCCCGTTGAAGTGAGTATGGCGATATTTGTAGACTGTGACACTAAGGCATGTTTTAGTACTACTGTTGGTTAAGAGTTTGGTGGATGGGATACCCTATCTGAAATGTGGTGGATATCCCATCCACCATATTTCTAGTGCAATATTTTCTATGGCGCTTGTAACGGAGTACCCATCTGCCAAACTAAACCTCAGGCTCTTAGTGAATATAATTTAGCTGTATTTACTTACTTTGTATTTATTTAATATGCACAACTTACACCAAATATGACTGGTTTCTAGGGGCACTGACTTTAAAAAGATAAAACGTTGAATTAGACTTAGCATGACGGGAATGTGTGACACACAGATTGCACACACGACTCTGCCGCGGGGCATAAAACCCCTCAGCTGTCCCATTTGTTTTGTCAATTAATACAAGTGATCTTGAAGTCTTGCCATTTGCTCTACCTGAGCATTTATTTCAGTAATCTGAGATGAAGCAACCCTGAAGGAAACTTGGCCTGACAAAGTACATATTATCCTATTTGATAGGGTTGCATCAAATTGGGTTTCTGCACCTTGGCATAATCCCTTGCTGGTTAATAAAATATACAGACTGCGTTGAGCACCAACAACACGTTCCCAAGTAGCTACTCGAATTTCTCCTTAATAATTCAGCAGCTGCCCCTAGATCCGTAGTGCTAAAGATGGGGTTTGATGGAATCCATATGTAACTTGTCTGCTGGAACATCCAACATCAAATGGGATTTGAGATGTCAAGTATCTGTATTGTTCTACATTTCTTGTTGTAGGCCTTCCCAGGGATAATTGGAAGTTAGTATATAATGCCTTCACCATTCTTCCATAGAAAGCGTCACTACTATTCACACTGTACCCAACAAAACACTCTCTTTTGATAGCAAGCATTGGCAAAGCTAATAGGTCTTGCCTATACAAGATCTATTGGCTTTGTCAGTGTTTTTTAGCCATGTTGTACAGTAGCACTGAAAGTGGCTGAAAGTTTAAAAAAAACTATTTTTTTTAAACGATGGCTGTGTCACGCAGCTTTTTTTTCCTTTACTTTCAGCTATGTTCCAACATGGCTAAGAAACATTTGCAAAGTCGATGGATCTCAAACAGGAGAGACCTTCTGGCCTTGATCCCAAGAGCCACACAGGTGCAAAATATGCTGCCAAATAGAAAAAAATTGATTTTCTTTTGTCCTCAGTGGGTAATCTGAATAGCAAAATATAAGGTGCCTCATACGTAATGGCAGTTCTGATCATAATAGATTTACAGCCTTTGACTACACCCTTTTGATTGTAGATTTAGCACTATTGCAACCTATGGCATCCATGCTGTAGGGTGCTAACATTGTCGTTGCTATAGGTAGGCAGGGGGAATATGACTGCGTTATGGATGGTTTTCTGCTTGTGAATACACTTTCTTCTAGGGACTTCCTGTGTTTGGCTAGCCCTCCCCTTAGACTGCAGAAATCACACACCACCTGTAAATGATCCCTGCCCATATACTGATGAAGGGATTATTTTGTAATTGTCTGGCTTGGCTGGGAATACAAGGTAATGCAATCTGAAATATTTCCTCCAAAGCCTGCCAAGGAGAGTGACCTAAAACCCTTTTACTCTTCTTGTCGGGTGGTCATCAGGAGCTTGAACACAGATCCTCGTCTGATTAGAGCTGCCCACCTCCCCAGCTGCTCTGGAATTTGAATGAATGCTGCACCTCTTGGACTAGTATCTTGAAGTCTTCTTGACCCACGGTGTGCATGAGGGGACACACACAGTAATGAATGGAGGAGACTGCAAGCAACAACGACGAGGAAGCAACTACGGGGGAAGCAGTGACGTATTCCACAGGCCGGGTGGCTCAATTCAGTTCAAAGCACCGTTTTAAAATTCACAGACGGCCAGGTTTGAGTCTTGGCATCGGCTCAAAATTCCATGAATCTCAGCAAATCACCTAATCATCCGTGCCTAAACAAAACAAAAACAAATTGATGGAACGTTGTTTAATGTGTCTCTATGCTTAAATACAAAAATTAAATAAAAAACATGAATGTAACTGGAGCTCATGCTAAGCACTTCAATACCTTCTGGTCGAGTTCATGGTAGAGGAGAAAGACGCACCATGCCCATGGGTTAACGGGAGGGGAGAAAATAAGAATTAGTACTTAAATCATAGCGGGACCAGCGGATAGACACTAATTAAGTTTAATTTATTTGTACTTCGGCCGTGCTCCACTGAAGAAATGTAAATGACGAAATGGCCGCTGATTTCCAATTAAAAGTCTGCATTGAAGTGTCAAGATGGAGCAGACCAATAGTAAGTAGGGGCGGTCTCCAAGAAGTTTACTGTATAAAAATACCCCTGAGAGCAATCAGCTTATGCGCGCTGTTAGGTGAGACCTAAAAATGTGGCACTATCTACATTGTGTAGGGGTGCTCTCATCGGTACTTTGCCAATGTGCCCTACAGCATTAGGGAATTTTCTAACACTCTAACAACTATTAATTTAATTAACAATAAGGTGTTTAGGAGCATTATATTTACTACATTTGATAGTTGTCTAATGCTAGAAATCTTGAAAACTAAATGTACAAATTTCTTTAGCATTTTTTCTGAAAGGAGTACACTGTATAAACGGTATGTATTTTTTGCCACAAATTAGCATCTGAAAGTTATTGGTGAACACTGTTGTATTCCACAAAAACAGGAGCGGCTGCTACCAGATGGGAGTGGTGGGGTAATGAAAAAAAAAAGGACTTACCTGGAATGGTTGGCTGACCGTCGCCTCTCCTCCGTTCTCTTCCATCCTCTTCCATCTTCCTTCTTCCTGTCTCAGCGGGCAGCAGGAAGCACCCGGGCACACAGGCTCTACTGAGCAATGCAGCATTGTGATTGGTCTGAGCACCGTAGTTCGGTGCTCAGACGGGGACAGGGAGCCTGTGCATGTTCCTCATCAGGCTGTGTAATGCAGCCTTGTGGGGAACATGCAAAGTGCGCATGATTGTTTAGCCGGCTCAAGAGGGCCGTCCAAACAGTCATTCCCACTTAGAGAGTGTAAACCACTCCTCCCCCTGCTCTGGCCAGCCCTGCCCTGCCACTGACTGCAATAGGAAAAATAAAATTATAATAACGATGGGCTATTATCATTTTATTTTTCCTTTTGAGCAGTAGGACGATGCTCCTCGGCCTTAGCGGAGGAGCCACCACTGCACAAAACCTATGCACATATTGCTTTGTCTTATATATGGACTCTTCCTGCATGCGCTGCAGAAGGTTTTTTATCCCCCAGAGCTAAACAATTCATTTAATTGCTAGATACAAGGCTTTGAAAATGTTATGCTGTATACCATATGTTTATGTTTTCTCTTGTTGCAGTTGCACACTGTGGTACCTAATCGTATGTATCAACATGTTTGTATTTTTTTCTCCTGCTTTTCTCCATGTTGCCATTTTAAGACTTTGCCAGCTTGCCTTGGACCATGACCTCAATTTTTTGTGAATGGTAGTGTGGGTGAGGCCCTGTAGCAGGCCCTTCCAGTGTAATCAATCACATGATGTGGGACCAAGTCCAATTGGTAAAAGTTAAGGCACAAATTCAATTTTTTTGCCTTAGTCAGATAAAAAGCCCCCAAACTCACAATTAGGGACACAATGTGGCCCTTTACAGAAAAAGGCCAGAGGGAAGGGATGATGGCTGCCTTAGGCTCGGCAACTACACCGAAGATCCAGGGGGTCAAGAATAGAGACATGGGGCCCTGAAACACTCCTCTATTAGACTGCTTGATCCCAGCATTGACTTACAGTGTGTCTACAGAAAAGTGGAGGACTTTGAGGGTAGAGTGACCCACACAAAGCCGAGCAACAGGATGAAAAGTTCTACCGCTGCGATGGTGCTCACACTGCCAAGAGCACCATCACAGAGAGAGAGGGAGGGACCACAGTGCAGCTCTGAAGGGGTGGTAGAGGACACTCTATGGGAGAGTGGGGAGGGGAGGAGTAGGATACAGCCTCTGTAGACAGGAACATATTGAGATCAAGGGCCCAAATAATTGTGTGTTGAAGAATGGGCCTTTCAAATGGCCCCATATTATCTAGACTGCCACATGCTGTAGGATTATTGTGTCCTGGTGGGGAGAAATAAGTGGCTGTGCCTCCCACCAGCAAACTCTGGCTCAAAAGAAGTACTGCAATAATGCATTTATCTGTCCGGTGCCTCCCACCATCCAAGCAGCATGATGTGCATGTGTGTTGTCTATTACTGTATATGTATGCAACTTCTATATTGCACAAATCTAGCCAAAAGTCAGCGGTGCGCTGTACAGGTTTGAAAACGAGCAAAAAGTCAGTGAATGGTAGAAAATGTCGCTAGTTTGGGGACTACTGATGCATTGTAATGTAGAGTTCTTTAAAGAGATGTGTATTCAACTCTTTCCTATATTAGAGCAGTGTTGGGTCGGCCCTGATCAGGGCCGAACTGGCGCTACAGGGTACTGGGTGTTTTCCGGGAGAGGTGGGAGGTCAGCTGGCAGGCTGGGCACCGGTTTTGTTGCTCAGGGTCCTGCCGGCCAAGCTGGTTTTATAGTGTAGCTTCAAAACTATTGTTTTTTTTGCATTAGGTTTGTTCTTGTCTCCTGCAGGTTTGCCATGAGCAGCACTGACCATCAGAGCCTTAGGGGGAGGGGTGCGGAGTCTGCTGTTGCATGGCTAAAAGAATCCAGTACATAATGGGAAAGGCTCTTAAAAATCCAACTTTATAATCGAACCCTTCCAACACATTTCAGTTTAGTGTATTAAACTATGCCATTGCATTGAGTGGCAATTGTTAGACATGAAAGATTCTAATCATGAACTTAAAAGCATTCTTACCCCCACCGCCCTGACGACGTCAGGAAAGTCAACTGCTCTCAAGTGATGAAGTAAAAGGAGGCACTGTGAAAAAGTAATTGCCTAGGTTCATACAATGTGGTGAGGTGGATGCAAAGATGAGGCATGGTTTTCTGGTTTGACATTGTGGCATTCAGACACTACACTGATATTTCTTTCTCCCTCTGATTTTAGATCAAAGATAAATGATTTGGGTTAAATTATTAGAGGTGCTAAATCAGTGCACTCTTTTAAACCCATTCCGCTATGAATATTTCTAAAGGAATGGTGTAGATAGTGTTTGGCGAGGGTGATGTTTTTATGCAGAAGCTAAAATGAAAACCAGAGCACTCACCCTTTATCGATGCATTGAGACAATTTGCTGTTTGCAATTAAGTTTTTATTCATTCTCATCCTTTCTTGAATTAATTCACCCACCCAATCCTCGCCATCCAATTATTCATTCATTGAACCATGCATCACTGTCCAAAATTTTCTTTGGGGGACAAAACCCCTCTTTGCAGAGGTCAGGCTTCCTACCATTTGCAGTATGGGGGCTGTTCTGGCAAAGTTTGCCAGGGTTGCTTTTGATTTCCAGTCCAAGCATAGCCCTGGTCATAATAGGAGGACGCTGTTCCAGATTTTGGGTGCACAAATATAAAAACCTGTTGCTTTTTTTATTGTCACACTTTTTGGTCTTTTTATGTGTGTCTGTGACTCTATATGGGTATGTATGTGTATACAAATGTGCCTCGATGTATACAGGTGGCTGCATGTGTGTTGTCTGCTAGCCTGTTTGTAGCTGGCAGCCTATAAGCCTGTTTGTTGGGGTGTGTACTTGGGAGCTCATCCCGTATGTGCATTAGGAATCTATGTCTGCCTACGTGTAAAAATATGTGCGCCCGATAATTGAATGTAACCATGTTTGCTGTGTGTCTTCCCTTAGACAAAAGCCAAGCGCTTCTTGTCAGTGCTTGTTGAGTTACAAAAACAGCCCAGAGCCTCATGTAAGCTTCTTTGTCACAATCCGGGGATGAGCTCCTCTTACCTGCAGCAGGTTTGAGCTGTGTTCATTTGGTCAAATCCTCTTTACCATCCCACAAATACAAGCGAGCGATGTTTTCCAGTTTGATTTGATGATTGCTTTTGAGACTGAATGCCGGTTTATCTGTATGTGTGCAAGACACGATATAATTGTATGAGCAGCTGGGGAAATGTAAAAATAAATATTACAAAAATAAACATTCCGAAACAGCTCATTGTGAGTTTAGAGTGGAGAGCGTGGGTATATTTGCCGTACTGCTCTGGGGGTGTCTGGTATATAAATCAATTGACATATTTTTAGTAGTCGTTTATGCATTTTTAATATGCAAATGCATTTATTTCATGGGCACATTTCGTACGTACATTTTGGATAAAAGTACGCCTAGTTCTTATCCATCTCTCTGCAAAATGTCAAACTAGCAATAGGCAGTGATTTTGCAGAAGGAGCTGTTAATTTTCAGAAGGAAACTTAAACGTTGACTTATTATGTAATGTAGAAGTGAAAATATTTGGACCCTCCTTTTCCGTATCACTGAATGTTACCTATACTTTAAACAACAGAACAAAATCGCTTATTATTTTACTTTCTAAACTCCCGCGGGGCTTCAATATATGAACGGCATCTGATGGCGGGGTTTATGGTCAGGGCAATGTGATCTCGCGCCTGTGAATGAGAGGGGGTGTGGTAATACATCTTTAAATAATTAATATAATATACTTCATAGCACATGTCTTTTATAAACCCGTCTTATGACGAAATCTCCAACATTGGGCACATCCCAGAAGCAGAGTTTCAGCAGCCCTCCTTCCTCCATGTTTGTTTGTTGTAAAAAGCTTCGACCCACAGTCCCATCAGCAGTGGTGGGCTACTCTGCCTTTGTTCTCACAGTGGCTCATTGCCCTTCCTATGTCTGCACCGAGCGGATCAGAGTGTGCTGTGAAGTGTCACCGGCGGGGGAGGCTTGATGGACCTGAAGAGTTAGTGATGCACTGATAGAAGCAGATCTGTTCCCCGTTCACTTTTATAGACCTAGTCCCAGGACCCGTCCCATGGCTCTGAGATGGATGCATGTATGTCGGAGTGACCGCCCTCCACAGGACCGTTCTCATGGACGCTGCGGTCCTCACCTAAAGAGTCAAGAGTCCATGTAGTCCAGTGTGAGATCCTGGATGAGCAATACAGCTGCCACAGTTCTCCATCACGCAAGATCTTACTTTAATCGGTCTTATGCATTCCAGATATGGATACTCATGGCAGAGCTGCTCAAGACGCTGGCAACAGATTTAGATTCCTAGCCGCATACAAGCCAGGATAATAACTGGAGAACTCAGGGATAGTCCACCTTTGACACCTAGGTTAATTTATTCCGTGGTCAATTTACAACTTTATTTAGAAATGGACACCGGAGGAGGAGGGAGGCTGAAGTCATATGAGTCCATTCCCACGGATGGCATTCAAGCGACGAGGAAACTCAACAAGTTGTTTTCAGGGCATCCTTCCAACAGTGACAGTCCACCTCTCTCAGATGAAGTGGAACCTCAGACGAGCCTCCACGGAACTGCATGTGGGCTGTTTGGGGGCTTCATGTGGGCCGGTGTTGCATCAGACACTGCCAAGCTGCTTGTGGAATACTTTGGAGCAGCATAATGAAAGTCAAGGCGTGCTGAAGCCTGTACGCCAGTAGGGTGAGCAAATTGAACAACAGTAGTTTTACTCCTATCTTAGACGATGGTAGCAAAGTAATAGTTGAAAAGTAAAGGCTAACTTTCGAAAATGGTCATGAACCTTTCAGCGGTTGTAAATTGTGTGAGTGCTAATGGCTTGTTCCCATGGCTCTTCCATAGTATGGCATGTCATCCACTACATGTGGAATACGTGCTGCTTCAGTTGCCTGATGACTGCTGGCTATCCAGTGGTTCTTATTTGTTGCAAGATGGGGTTAATGTCCTGGTAGATCTGTGAAGTGCTGGTGACTTATGAACATCTTTGGACTTTTTGAGGTGTTGCTGATTCTTTGCGCAGAAGCCACGGTTTGAAAACAAGCTGCTGACAGTGACTGCTGGACAGCTGCTATGGGAAGCTGGCAGGAGAGACTCTGTGGAGTGTGTGAGGGGGTGTCTTATCCCTGGGCACTTTCACCTCAGGGGCTGCAGTGGTTCCACTCCCGCCTCTGAGGGATCACGTCCCTTACTGTTGGAAAGCAAGCTGCCAGACATGAATGGCATGTGCTCAGGGGTGTAACTATCATGGGTTCAGCAGGTGCAGTGGCACCTTGGTCCCAAGGGCCCTCCCTGACCCATTCATTATTACCATTTACTACTGTGGCAGGCAGTAGAGGGTGTTATTTTCCTTTCTTTGTCTGGGGCCCATGATATCCTTGCTATGCCACTGTCATGGGTCATAGCTGGCGGTTGAGGGCTACTCCTGTCACTCTTACCATGAGCCGTGCTGTTCAATCCCTGACTTTGATATTCCTGCATCTCTTTCCATTGAGATAACTGCCCTGTAGACTTGGTAATTTGAAGCTGTTTGCTTTGCTTTACCTCCAGTGTCTTTATCTTGCCAGACTCCTGGTGGGAACGAGCAGCTTGAGAGGGAAGTGCAGCCATGACAGTGACGGCATACGGTAACCGCAAGACCACGAGCATCTGGCTCTAAGCGCGCACCATATGGTCCTATGCTTAACAAACAAACAATCACATGAGGCATGCAATTCTTTCATCAACAAACTTTTACTCCCTTATGACCTCCAAGACGCTATAAGAAGAGGAGCAACTGAGTCCTGTTAAAGAATGTTCCATAAATGAATGAACGTAAATTTCACTGATATCTCGATTTGGCATTTGAAAAATATTTTTTCATGCTTCAATTGCCACCACTTGTTGTCAGCTAATTACTGGGAATTCAGTTAAAGCGGGGTCTCGTCATTGATTTCATAAGTCGCAAAGCAGCGCAGCTTGAATTATTACTCTGATCCATTCCAGGTATTTTCTGTTCCCTTGTCTTATCTCTACTTAGACACAAGTATACACGTGCCCAAGCGTAATGTGAGAAAGTGGTTTACTAGTCTAATGATTCAAACAGAATTTGAAGAGCACCACTAATCACCCATGAGGGTATTGAGATGCCGAGAGCCGTGCTACTCGGGTGGATCAGTTGAACAGAGAGGTCTTGACTCCCTTTCTGAATTCCTGAAGAGAGGGTGAGGTTCAGAGGTAGTAGGGGAGGCTGTTCCAGGATTTTGCAGCGAGGTAGGAGAAGGAGTGTCTTCCACTGTTGCTTCGGTGGATTTGGGGTGTGGGCGAGGTAGAGGGAGGCAGAGCACAGGTAATTGGTGGGTTGGTGGAAGTTCAGGCAGTGGTTGATGTATGCATGGTTGTGCAGGGCTTTGTGGGTGTGAGTCAGCATCTTGAATTGACATCTCTTGTTTCTTGAGGTCAGGGTGGCACAAGTCATAAGTCATCATCCTATTTGGTCACATCAAAGGTTTCAGTAATTTAAACCTGAGTTCAAACCCTGGCTGCTATGGCACATAGTCAACAGGCTTGGCTTAACGAAAATATGGAAAGCATTTAGCAGTACTAAAACAGTTAAAAAGACAAATACACAACACAATATAAATCCCACTCCAATTTCTAAACACAGAGACAATATTTTTAAGCCCAATGATACCAAAATGACAACAATCTGATGAGGGGAACCATAGATATGACATTTTAAAGGTTTAAAGTAAAAATAACATCAAAAAGTGCAAAGTGCCAATGGTAGTAGGTGGTCACAGTAGCTAGGGACGTAGGTGTGATTTGAAGCAAATCGGGATGTAGGATGATTAGATACTCCATGTAGATTGGCCCCATTAGGACCTGGAAGTAGGGAAGTTCAAAAAGTTTTCAAAATCCTAATCTGAAAAGGGACTTTGGCATTCTTCAGAGGAAAAGCTCTTCTATATACAGGATGTTGGACTTGGCCCTTTTTGCAGGGTCATCCCTAAGCTTTTTGTCTTTCTCCTAGCCTTTTTTCTGACATGGTGTTGGGGTTCTAGGACTCTGGCCACTTTAGCGCTGCTGTCCATTGTAAAGTGTGTGTGCACTCTGTGTTAAATATGATAAGGATTGGTCTACACCTGTTTTGGTCTATTTAATGTAACTGTCTGTCCATTGTAAAGTGGAATCTCCTATACCCAGGGTTGGTAAATTAAATGCTATTGGTGGGCTCGCAGCGCTGATTGCGCCACCCAGCAAAGTAGCCTTCCAAACCTATCCCAGGCCTCTGCCATTGCAGGACCTGTGCGCACAGTGTTACTGCCACTGTGACGTGGCAACTAAAGTGTGTGCCATATCCGTGACCCCCCCTTTTAACTACATGTTAGTCACCCCTACGGTAGACCCTAGCTAGCCCTATGGGTAGGGTGCATTGTAGGTAAAAGATACAACATGCACCTTAAGTTTGAGACATGTCCTGGTAGTGACAAACAGCCATTTTGGTTTCTCACTATTGTGGGGCTGCCCTTCCTATAGTAATGCATTTGGGATTTCCGGATAAGTGTTTCAGTGGTAATTCCTGATATGAGAGGCGCAGCGTGGTCAAGTTTGGTATGTTTGGAATACTGATAATAAATGCTACACAATGGTGTGCACAGATTTATTACAACTATTTTAGAAATGCCACTTTTAGAAGTTGGCATTTCTGCGTACTATGTGTCTGGCTGCCTGATGTGAATTGCATGTATGGCTTGTGAGTGACAGGGGCTGGGAGGTGTGTGTAGCTCCAGGAGGCGCAGGGTGAGTCAGCGCTAGGCTGAATGGAACATGTACATTTTGACTAGTGGGAGGAGAAGTCCCTGGTCCCTGAATAGGTCAGTGCCTGGCCTGTACAATGCTGGCTCCGCCCCCTTGTGGTGTGTCTGATGGCAGGTCCCCATCTCTGAAAGAAGGATGTGAGCACTGTAAACAGAGTGCTCCGGAACCAATTGCATCTGGTTCCCCCAAGCCCTGTACTGCAGACAAAGGAAAAATGTCCTATAAATGTAGGGGCTGTGACCACGTGAGTGTTGTTGTGCTGGTGCTTACATGGGGGGACCCTCTGCCAGGAGGAACAGCAGCGGGACCCAGATGCTGTCTCCTAGGTGTCCCTGCAGGCTGGCCTGTCTGGCTACGCTGTGCTGTGGTCTCCCCAGCACCAAAGACTCTTTGATCTCTGTCCCTTGTAAGGACTTTATGGCCTCGCGCCTCATGAGCACTGTGTTTTGGCTGCCTGAGGGGAGAGGAGCTGGCCCTGCTGCAGCGCGAGGCTGCGAGGGAATCCCGGAGTGTGCGATTCCCCACTGAGCTCCTTATTGAAGCGTGAGCCCACCCTACATTGTTCCTAGAAAAACTGGTGCCTACCCCACATTGTTCCTCTTTAGAATTAGGGTGCTCACCCCACTGTGGTGGTTGCTGAAACCGCGGGAGCCCACCCCACATTGCCCGAGAGAAGAAACCGCCGGCCACCACGATCGGGCAGCCAAACCAGGAAGTCAAGCCAGGGCCGCCTGACTGTGGGCGGGTCCGGAAAAGGATCGCGATGGCCGGTCTGTGGCCGCCCGGCCCAGGAGGAAGTCTGGGAAGAGGAAGGCGGGCCCCTGGTGTACCAGAGGGAGCTCTGCGTGTGGTCCGACCCTGCAAACGCAAAGAAGCCAGGTGGGAGCCTACCCCGCTCTGGCAAACGCCTCAAAAGCTCCGGAGGAGAGAAGAGGAACGACAACTGAGCAGCAGGACTCCCGTGGTGAAGGGAGAGCCCCGCGTGTGCTGCTCTCGTGCCCCAAAGAAGAGAGGAACACAAAAAGGAGGTAGACCCTTGGTGGGGCTGAAGGAGGGCTGGGCCCTATATACTTGTAATACACAAAAGGTTGCCCCCTCTCCAATTATTTTACATTGAGGACCAAATACACTTTTATTTTAATTCGGTCCGGTATATTTATTCATACCTTTTAATTATATTCTTTTATACAAACATCATTTCGAATGGCAGAGACAGAATACACCAAACAAACAATTACTGACAAAACTTATTGGATGTACAATTAACAAAAAAACATATTTACAAAATTATGAAACAATAAATAAACACAATACATCCAATCATTCAATATACATTGCAGTGCGGGATTTTGCAATATATGAGATCAAATCAATGATCAAAACTTCATTACATAAGCAGAAGTTACTACATTCAAAGAGAGAATAGAGAAATATATCACAATTATCCTGAAACACTCTAGTTGTTACAATTCGCTCTTGCTGGAATAGCCGACGCGTTTCAAGTTTGGACCATGAGTGTCCAAACCATCTTCAGGGCTTTGTATTATTCTGTTGGGATGCAGAAAAACGTAGTTTTAATACAACCAAGTCGCCTCTATTTATAAAAATACTCCACCGTTTGGATAAAAACAAATGTACCTGTGTGATGCTGTGTAGTTTTAACTTCTATCACTAGGCACGACTCTTTTCTTCAGCTGTCAAGCAGTGCTCTATATTCAGTGAGCAGTAGTCTATGAAACAAACAACATGTTGCCTGTCTTTACTCATTGTGGTGCCAGGGGTTTCAGGCCACCTACTACTAGTAGTAAGAATTGTTTTTCATACCTTGGACTGTGCTATCTTGCGTTTCACCGGGGGGCGGGAGAGTGTATTGTTCCTTGTTCTTGTGATCCTAATTGAATGACATATAGCCTGCTTTTAGATAACCCTTGATTGTCAACTAAGACAAATAAGTACGTATTATTTCAAACCCATTTCGTACCTTGAAATCATGTAATGGTGCCAGTCAAGGGCCTTTGTTTTCTTTCTTTCTCTGTGAGTCCTCCACGTCTACCTGTTCGTATAACGTACTTATGAGTACACAATATTTAAAGAGATTCACATATTTACACGACAGCGGCGGCCTGACTACAGAAACAGGTCTACATACCTGAATCTTCGGTAGGGCAAGGCGTTGCCTCTCGCCTCCCGTCTACCGCCCCGTCCGGGGCTGTAGGAAAAACGGCCTCGCCTTCTGGTTAATGCTTGGCGGGTTCCGCTTGGGATAACAAATCTCCCGTTCTGTTTAGAAAGAATTAGGCGCATTATTACACGCACCGCGTTCAGCGCGGGTGGAGAAAAAGAATTCTGCACTGGCGCGTAGATTTCATTACCTTCATACGCAGTGCGCTCTCTTTCTGATGTGCTCCTCGGTTGCTGCTAACTCGAGTGTGTAGCTAGCCGCCATGTTGTCTAGCTATAAGAGACTTGCTTGTAAAGCCATTGCATTATGGGAGTTGTAGTGTGTTTAGAGATGGAAAGCATGAATCGTAGTAGCGTGGGTGACAAGTTGGTTTTTTTGGGGGGACCTATGTTATTAGAAAGATAAAAATCACACAAGTGTTGTCATTAATACTCAAAAGGAATGCATATTTTAGCTCCAGAATTTTTGCTGCAAACTTTGCAAGGATAACCGGGCAGTGTGATGGAAAGTCTCAAATTCTTGACAATTCAGTCATATTGTTTAATCCAGTCATTGTACAATTACATTTTAGGATAAGGTATGCTTCCTTCTCAAGTAGCATCCTTTCAATGTCAGCAGGACGTTGTACATTGCTCATTGTGTGGAGAACAGACCACTTGAAGTCAGTTTCACTATGTGACATCTCAACGAAATGTTCAACCATAGGAGCTGTGAGTATTTTCTTTTTAATTCTTGACCTGTGTTGTCCTATTTCGGAGGTTAACCTGCTGGTTTGTTTTGCCTATGTAAATCTTTTGACACGGGCAAACGATCACATAGATCACGTTTTTGGTTTTGCAATTTGAAAAATTTAGATGTCGCCACTTGACTCCTTGGTGCTGGAACTCATTCCCTTCGATTGTGTTTCCACATGCAACACAATTGCCGCATCTGTGGTGGCCCTCTAATGGTTTCATGTCCCATAATGCTCGAAGGCCATGTTTTGGCTGAGATTTTGGAAGATCTGCTCTCACTATTTGTTCCCCCACACTTTTATTCTTTTTATATGCGAAGATGGGTCGCGGAAAGGGGCATTCCAAATTTTCAAGCAGGTGCCAGTTTTTGAGCACCGCCTGTCTGAGATTATGCGTGTCTGGCCCAAAGGTTGTAACGCAAACTAGTTTATCTAGTTCCTTCTTCTCTTTAACCTGTAGTAGAGTTTCTCGAGGGGTACATCTGGCCCTTTTCAGGGAATTCTTCAACAGTTTTCGCGGGTAACCTCTGTGAGTCATTTCATTACAGAACGCCTGGGCATGATGGTCATAGTCAGCTATCTCGGAGCAATTTCTCCGGATGCGTAACATTTGTCCGTACGGCAGGTTGGCCTTCAAGCTTCTGGGGTGGTAACTTTTGTGATGCAAAATGGTGTTTTTATCAGTCAGTTTTTTGTATAAGGACGTCTTTAATTTACAATCCTCACAGGTGACCTCTACATCCAAAAATGTCATTCTGGTGGTACTTGTCTCAATAGAGAATTTGATATCCCTATGCCTGTTATTAATCCAGCCATGGAACGCCAAGAGGTCCGTCTGGCTCCCCTGCCACAGGAGCCAGACGTCGTCTATATATCGCCACCATTGTTTGATGTTACATTTGTATGGGTTATTATTCTCTATGAATAGAGACTCATACTGTGCCATGTAGAGCACTGCCATTTCTGGGGCATAAGGACACCCCATGGCAGTGCCCTTGATTTGCATATAAAACCGCTCATTAAACATGAAGTAATTCTTTTGCAAAGCTATTGCTGCGAGCTTTAAAATGAAGCTGGTTGGCACTCTGTGTGGCTTCTCCCTTTTCTCTAAGAATAGTTCAATTACCTCTAATGCCTCATCTTGAGGTATTTGTGTATATAAGGACGTGACGTCCATGGTTGCCATTATTTGTTTAGTTGGGTCAAAGGTCAATCCTTCTACTTTCAGTAGGAAATCTGTAGTATCTCTGAGATACGATTTTACCTCCGTCAAGAAGGGCTTTAAAAAGAAATCCACATATTTGGATATTGGTTCCAAACAGGAATCGCAGCCCGAAACAATCGGACGCCCTGGTGGTTCGGCTAGGTTCTTATGTATTTTAGGGAGTAAATATAGGACTGGTATTCGTGGAAATTTTTTATTCAAAAAGTCAAATTCTTTACTCCCCAAAAAACCTTCCTCTTTCCCTTGCGTTAACACTTGACTGATTAATCCTTGGATCTGCTTTGTAGGGTCCTCATTGAGGGCTCGATACCATTCAGTGTTGTTAACCTGTTTCAAACCCTCAGCGACATATTTTTCGCGAGGCCAGATGACAACTGCTCCTCCCTTGTCCGCCTGCTTAATTACAAGCGAGGGATCTTCTTTCAGACTACATATTGCTTGTAGTTCTCCCTTGCTGATATTGGGAGGTACATACTTCTTAGTTCTTTCCATTTTGTTTATTGAAGAAAGCATGATTTGTTCAAATGCTAGTATTTGCTTTGGGATGTTTTGCTGTGGGACAAATTTAGATTTATTTCTTAGCCCAGTTGTCTCAGTATTTTGAAGAGCCGGCTGGTTATGAAAGAAAGCCTTTAACCTTAGTTTCCTGCAAAACTCCAGCGTTTCTATCTTCAATTTTGTATAGTCTGTTCGTTTGCAAGGAACGAATTTTAAGCCAAGGTTGAGTAAGGATTCTTCCTGTTTTGTCAGTGTTCGATCAGAAAGATTGACCACTACATTAGGGTTGCTTATGATTGGTAGAACCGTTTGCGCGTTCGCATTTGCCATGGGACTTTTGACTTGGTTCTTCCTTGTTGGCCCCGGTCTAAAAAAGCAACCTGTTTGCGTGAATTATTCCCTCTTGCGTCTGGGTCTGAAGAATCTGATGACGAAGTCTCAGAGAAGGTAGTAAATCGATTTCGAGATCTACCTTGGTAGTCGTTCAACGCCCTGCGTGACTCGGCCTGAGTATAGTAATCCTCTTTTAAAAAGGGGTATACTTGTTCAATTTTAAACGATTTGGTGTCTTTCTCGTATTTCAAACTTTTATTATTTATTGTAATATCCTTAAAGACCTGTATGTCTTTCTGGATTTTGTCAAGAAGAGTCTTGGCATCAGTGACCGCTGGGTTATCCGCAATAGCTTTTGTTAACTCTTCTATTTCCTCTAGTTCTTTTTTACACAACCTTTGTGCCGTCTCGATGGTATGGACCATCAAATCCCGGCTACATTTAGTATTGATGTAGCTGAATCCCTTTTTGTATTCAGCGTCGTCTACAAAAATAACTGGTATGTTCTTAACCTGGAGACCCCAGGGGATAGTTCCACCCTGTAGGTGTTTTAGCAAGAAATAGCCATGTAATTCAGTTCTTACGTGTTTTTTACAAAGTCTAGTAAGTTTTTCAGACTCGGTTTGTTGTTTAGCGGTGGTACTTAAAGAAATAGATCCAAACGGTGCAGAGGCAATGAGAGACTGGATATGACTCTCACTAAAAAATAGTGTATCTTTCTCTGCCATAATATTCGAAGGAAAACACTGTCCTTCACAGCTGCTACTTTTGTATTTGCGCCCCTATGCCTCTCGCGGATCTGGTATCCGCTCTAAAGTTTTGATCATTGATTTGATCTCATATATTGCAAAATCCCGCACTGCAATGTATATTGAATGATTGGATGTATTGTGTTTATTTATTGTTTCATAATTTTGTAAATATGTTTTTTTGTTAATTGTATATCCAATAAGTTTTGTCAGTAATTGTTTGTTTGGTGTATTCTGTCTCTGCCATTCGAAATGATGTTTGTATAAAAGAATATAATTAAAAGGTATGAATAAATATACCGGACCGAATTAAAATAAAAGTGTATTTGGTCCTCAATGTAAAATAATTGGAGAGGGGGCAACCTTTTGTGTATTACAAGTATATAGGGCCCAGCCCTCCTTCAGCCCCACCAAGGGTCTACCTCCTTTTTGTGTTCAATTTAGAGCGGATACCAGATCCGCGAGAGGCATAGGGGCGCAAATACAAAAGTAGCAGCTGTGAAGGACAGTGTTTTCCTTCGAATATTATGGCAGAGAAAGATACACTATTTTTTAGTGAGAGTCATATCCAGTCTCTCATTGCCTCTGCACCGTTTGGATCTATTTCTTTAAGTACCACCGCTAAACAACAAAACGAGTCTGAAAAACTTACTAGACTTTGTAAAAAACACGTAAGAACTGAATTACATGGCTATTTCTTGCTAAAACACCTACAGGGTGGAACTATCCCCTGGGGTCTCCAGGTTAAGAACATACCAGTTATTTTTGTAGACGACGCTGAATACAAAAAGGGATTCAGCTACATCAATACTAAATGTAGCCGGGATTTGATGGTCCATACCATCGAGACGGCACAAAGGTTGTGTAAAAAAGAACTAGAGGAAATAGAAGAGTTAACAAAAGCTATTGCGGATAACCCAGCGGTCACTGATGCCAAGACTCTTCTTGACAAAATCCAGAAAGACATACAGGTCTTTAAGGATATTACAATAAATAATAAAAGTTTGAAATACGAGAAAGACACCAAATCGTTTAAAATTTAACAAGTATACCCCTTTTTAAAAGAGGATTACTATACTCAGGCCGAGTCACGCAGGGCGTTGAACGACTACCAAGGTAGATCTCGAAATCGATTTACTACCTTCTCTGAGACTTCGTCATCAGATTCTTCAGACCCAGACGCAAGAGGGAATAATTCACGCAAACAGGTTGCTTTTTTAGACCGGGGCCAACAAGGAAGAACCAAGTCAAAAGTCCCATGGCAAATGCGAACGCGCAAACGGTTCTACCAATCATAAGCAACCCTAATGTAGTGGTCAATCTTTCTGATCGAACACTGACAAAACAGGAAGAATCCTTACTCAACCTTGGCTTAAAATTCGTTCCTTGCAAACGAACAGACTATACAAAATTGAAGATAAAAACGCTGGAGTTTTGCAGGAAACTAAGGTTAAAGGCTTTCTTTTATAACCAGCCGGCTCTTCAAAATACTGAGACAACTGGGCTAAGAAATAAATCTAAATTTGTCCCACAGCAAAACATCCCAAAGCAAATACTAGCATTTGAACAAATCATGCTTTCTTCAATAAACAAAATGGAAAGAACTAAGAAGTATGTACCTCCCAATATCAGCAAGGGAGAACTACAAGCAATATGTAGTCTGAAAGAAGATCCCTCGCTTGTCATTAAGCAGGCGGACAAGGGAGGAGCAGTTGTCATCTGGCCTCGCGAAAAATATGTCGCTGAGGGTTTGAAACAGGTTAACAACACTGAATGGTATCGAGCCCTCAATGAGGACCCTACAAAGCAGATCCAAGGATTAATCAGTCAAGTGTTAACGCAAGGGAAAGAGGAAGGTTTTTTGGGGAGTAAAGAATTTGACTTTTTGAATAAAAAATTTCCACGAATACCAGTCCTATATTTACTCCCTAAAATACATAAGAACCTAGCCGAACCACCAGGGCGTCCGATTGTTTCGGGCTGCGATTCCTGTTTGGAACCAATATCCAAATATGTGGATTTCTTTTTAAAGCCCTTCTTGACGGAGGTAAAATCGTATCTCAGAGATACTACAGATTTCCTACTGAAAGTAGAAGGATTGACCTTTGACCCAACTACACAAATAATGGCAACCATGGACGTCACGTCCTTATATACACAAATACCTCAAGATGAGGCATTAGAGGTAATTGAACTATTCTTAGAGAAAAGGGAGAAGCCACACAGAGTGCCAACCAGCTTCATTTTAAAGCTCGCAGCAATAGCTTTGCAAAAGAATTACTTCATGTTTAATGAGCGGTTTTATATGCAAATCAAGGGCACTGCCATGGGGTGTCCTTATGCCCCAGAAATGGCAGTGCTCTACATGGCACAGTATGAGTCTCTATTCATAGAGAATAATAACCCATACAAATGTAACATCAAACAATGGTGGCGATATATAGACGACGTCTGGCTCCTGTGGCAGGGGAGCCAGACGGACCTCTTGGCGTTCCATGGCTGGATTAATAACAGGCATAGGGATATCAAATTCTCTATTGAGACAAGTACCACCAGAATGACATTTTTGGATGTAGAGGTCACCTGTGAGGATTGTAAATTAAAGACGTCCTTATACAAAAAACTGACTGATAAAAACACCATTTTGCATCACAAAAGTTACCACCCCAGAAGCTTGAAGGCCAACCTGCCGTACGGACAAATGTTACGCATCCGGAGAAATTGCTCCGAGATAGCTGACTATGACCATCATGCCCAGGCGTTCTGTAATGAAATGACTCACAGAGGTTACCCGCGAAAACTGTTGAAGAATTCCCTGAAAAGGGCCAGATGTACCCCTCGAGAAACTCTACTACAGGTTAAAGAGAAGAAGGAACTAGATAAACTAGTTTGCGTTACAACCTTTGGGCCAGACACGCATAATCACAGACAGGCGGTGCTCAAAAACTGGCACCTGCTTGAAAATTTGGAATGCCCCTTTCCGCGACCCATCTTCGCATATAAAAAGAATAAAAGTGTGGGGGAACAAATAGTGAGAGCAGATCTTCCAAAATCTCAGCCAAAACATGGCCTTCGAGCATTATGGGACATGAAACCATTAGAGGGCCACCACAGATGCGGCAATTGTGTTGCATGTGGAAACACAATCGAAGGGAATGAGTTCCAGCACCAAGGAGTCAAGTGGCGACATCTAAATTTTTCAAATTGCAAAACCAAAAACGTGATCTATGTGATCGTTTGCCCGTGTCAAAAGATTTACATAGGCAAAACAAACCAGCAGGTTAACCTCCGAATAGGACAACACAGGTCAAGAATTAAAAAGAAAATACTCACAGCTCCTATGTTTGAACATTTCGTTGAGATGTCACATAGTGAAACTGACTTCAAGTGGTCTGTTCTCCACACAATGAGCAATATACAACGCCCTGCTGACATTGAAAGGATGCTACTTGAGAAGGAAGCATACCTTATCCTAAAATTTAATTGTACAATGACTGGATTAAACAATATGACTGAATTGTCAAGAATTTGAGACTTTCCATCACACTGCCCGGTTATCCTTGCAAAGTTTGCAGCAAAAATTCTGGAGCTAAAATATGCATTCCTTTTGAGTATTAATGACAACACTTGTGTGATTTTTATCTTTCTAATAACATAGGTCCCCCCAAAAAAACCAACTTGTCACCCACGCTACTACGATTCATGCTTTCCATCTCTAAACACATTACAACTCCCATAATGCAATGGCTTTACAAGCAAGTCTCTTATAGCTAGACAACATGGCGGCTAGCTACACACTCGAGTTAGCAGCAACCGAGGAGCACATCAGAAAGAGAGCGCACTGCGTATGAAGGTAATGAAATCTACGCGCCAGTGCAGAATTCTTTTTCTCCACCCGCGCTGAACGCGGTGCGTGTAATAATGCGCCTAATTCTTTCTAAACAGAACGGGAGATTTGTTATCCCAAGTGGAAACCGCCAAGCATTAACCAGAAGGCGAGGCCGTTTTTCCTACAGTTCCGGACGGGGCGGTAGACGGGAGGCGAGAGGCAACGCCTTGCCCTACCGAAGATTCAGGTATGTAGACCTGTTTCTGTAGTCAGGCCGCCGCTGTCGTGTAAATATGTGAATCTCTTTAAATATTGTGTACTCATAAGTACGTTATACAAACAGGTAGACGTGGAGGACTCACAGAGAAAGAAAGAAAACAAAGGCCCTTGACTGGCACCATTACATGATTTCAAGGTACGAAATGGGTTTGAAATAATACGTACTTATTTGTCTTAGTTGACAATCAAGGGTTATCTAAAAGCAGGCTATATGTCATTCAATTAGGATCACAAGAACAAGGAACAATACACTCTCCCGCCCCCTGGTGAAACGCAAGATAGCACAGTCCAAGGTATGAAAAACAATTCTTACTACTAGTAGTAGGTGGCCTGAAACCCCTGGCACCACAATGAGTAAAGACAGGCAACATGTTGTTTGTTTCATAGACTACTGCTCACTGAATATAGAGCACTGCTTGACAGCTGAAGAAAAGAGTCGTGCCTAGTGATAGAAGTTAAAACTACACAGCATCACACAGGTACATTTGTTTTTATCCAAACGGTGGAGTATTTTTATAAATAGAGGCGACTTGGTTGTATTAAAACTACGTTTTTCTGCATCCCAACAGAATAATACAAAGCCCTGAAGATGGTTTGGACACTCATGGTCCAAACTTGAAACGCGTCGGCTATTCCAGCAAGAGCGAATTGTAACAACTAGAGTGTTTCAGGATAATTGTGATATATTTCTCTATTCTCTCTTTGAATGTAGTAACTTCTGCTTATGTAATGAAGTTTTGATCATTGATTTGATCTCATATATTGCAAAATCCCGCACTGCAATGTATATTGAATGATTGGATGTATTGTGTTTATTTATTGTTTCATAATTTTGTAAATATGTTTTTTTGTTAATTGTATATCCAATAAGTTTTGTCAGTAATTGTTTGTTTGGTGTATTCTGTCTCTGCCATTCGAAATGATGTTTGTATAAAAGAATATAATTAAAAGGTATGAATAAATATACCGGACCGAATTAAAATAAAAGTGTATTTGGTCCTCAATGTAAAATAATTGGAGAGGGGGCAACCTTTTGTGTATTCCAAAGAAGAGAGGAAGCAGACAGGAGCCTACCCCACGCTCTGGTGCCGAAGTAGAGCCGGAGGCCACCAGAAGGAAGGAAGTAACTGGCGGCCCGAGTGGGGCTCACATGTTGTTGGGAGGAGCCCCGCGAGCAGCCCAGGGCGTCCGGAGCCATGCCGGATCCTTGCAGAAGTCCCGGTCCCAGGAGAGGGGAGTACCAAGTCCTGCCCTGCTGAGAGAGCAGAGGTGTTGCTGCAGCAGAGGGTCAGGTGAGTGGGGCTCATTGTTAAACTGTTTGTTGGGGGGGCCCCTCTGGGCACATTGTCGGTGCCCACCCCCCACTGTGGTCGCACTTAGGGCACCGTGTGGGCCCGGGCTGTTCTCACAGCTGCCCCGCATTCCAGTGGGCAGCTGCAACATGGGGCCATAGTTGTTTTTGAGTCCAAGTGGGGCTCACCAGGGCACAGTGGTGCAGATTGGAGCACATTGTTGGTTCCATTGGGCTACAGTTATGGGGATAGCCCCAGAGCAGGGCCCCAGAGTCCAGCACCATTTTTCCAGTGCCCACTTTTTGTTGCCTACACAGCTGCACCACAATTAGCGGGCAGCTGCTACGTTTAGGCCAGTGCTTTGCGCACTTTGGAGTTTGCTGCATTGGCAGCCCAGCCCTGACTATTTGGACAAATGGCAGTTGTGCCCTCTGAGAAGGCAAGTTGGACTGGGCGGGTCGGTTTTTAAAGGAGATGCCTAATGCAAATGTTATGCCCCATGATTAGTGACTAATGTGTTTGGGCTGCTGATGTCCTAGTGCGTAAAGGGTTTATGCTTAGGAGGGTATCTTATGGTTATGAGGCCTATTGCGTAATGTGTTTATGCGCAGGAGGTTGGGTCCTAATGTGTTTTATCAAAAGACACACAATTGTTGGACAGAATGCAGAACAAATCAAAACAATTACCCCCAGTCAAGAGATCAGGGTTAAATCCATCATTATTTTGCTCACCATGCCACCCAAGTTTGGACTTGGCCATATGCAAATCAGTCTTAACCCTGTGCCTCATAGGAACAGTCCAGCCAGAACTGCCAAGCCAGGTCCTCCCTGGACCGGAAACAAGCATCCTAGGACCTGTTTTGGGGTTTCACCCCTCTTCAGCCAGGATAGCTTGATTCAAGTAGAACAGTGAACCCAGGACCCACGTCTCGGCATTCCTGGCGCACTTAGGGCGAGAATGCAAAAGACACACAATTGATGGACGGAATGCAGAACAACCCAAATCATTCACCCCCAGTCAAGAGATCTGGGTTAAATCCATCATTCTCTTGCTCACCATGCCACCCAAGTTTGGACTTAACCATATGCAAATCAGTCTTAACCCTGTGCCTCATAGGAACAGTCCAGCCCAAACTGCCAAGCCAGGTCCTCCCTGGACCAGAAACAAGCATCCTAGGAGTGGGTTCGGGGTTTCACCCCCCCTCAGCCAGGATAGCTTGATTCCAGTGGCAGAGTGAGCCCAGGACCCACGCCTGGGCATACCCAGCGCACCTAGGGACGAGAAAGCAAAAGACACACAATTGATAGACGGAATGCAGAACAAATCAAAACATTTACCCCCAGTCAAGAGATCTGGGTTAAATCCATCATTCTTTTGCTCACCATGCCACCCCAGTTTAGACCTGGCCATATGCAAATTAGTCTTGATCCTGTGCCTCATGGGAACAGTCCAGCCCGAACTGCCAAGCCAGGTCCTCCCGAGATCGGAAATAAGCATCCTAGGACCGGTTTCAGGTAGCTTGATTCCAGTGGCATAGTGAGCCCAGGACCCACGTCTGGGCATACCTGGCGTACTTAGGGTGAGAAAGCAAAAGACACAAAATTGATGGACGGGATGCAGAACAAATCAAAACATTCACTAATGTGTTTTATTCCTGATGTAATAATGCTGAAGTCATTATACCAGTAGTTACTGGTTGTGTTTTGCATTTACTTACCTGCATTTTGATGGCTTTGAACGTGGCTCGATTTGCCCGGTCCTGTATATAATCCCCTGTGAATATTGCCTGTGCCAATTGGCACAGTGTAAATGTGTGATTAGGTTTCTAATGTGTTTATGATAACACAAAGGCTATTTTTATATAACCTTGTGTGGAGTTTCTTTTGTGGTGTGCCTAGCTAGTTGTTGCTCTGTGTGTGTATGTAGCACAAATGGTTTACACATTGCCTCTGGGATAAGCCTGATTGCTCGTGCCAACCTACCTAGGGGGTGAGCAGGGGTTATCTTCAGTGTTTAACTCCCTTGCCCTGGTTTCTGTCTGGCTTTAGCGCAAGCCTTAGCCAACCAGAAATCCCATTTCTAACACAGGACAAGCCTGAAATTCAATCAGACGCTATGGAACTGCTGGTCGGATAATTTTAATGGTTAGTCTCTTTCAAGCTCTGGAGAAAAGGTTTGGGGCCTGAACAACCACAAGTGTACACTTCCATGGCCCCCAGGCTGCAAAGGGAGAATTTAGAGCCTCTCAGGGTGTCAGGCAGATGGCAGCACCAAATTTTACTCCAAGTCCAGTTACCACTGGTCAGCTGGGATTCTTCACAGGAATGTCCTTTTCAGCTTTTTTATGTTCCTGGAGCAAGCCAGGGAATGTGTCTTATCCATGGAGATCTACGTTTCCTTGCTTTTCAAGTGGAAGGCTGTCCGACCTCCTGAGGTCCTTCTCACAGGTCACAGATTCCAAATGCAGTAGATTCAGTCTGCCTGGTATCCTTTAACAAGTTCAGCACTATTCTAAGACAGGTTGGATGAGAGTCTAGTTTTGTAGGTTTCACCATCCTGTGGGTAGGGTAACACCCTAAGACACTCCTTATTCCTTTCTGACCAATGGAGGTAAGGTCTCCATACCCTAACCTACCCACGTTTGGACCTTTTTGTAAACAGGCCCAACATTCAAGATGTCAGGGCAAATCCAAAATTGTGAAGATCTTCAGCCACACTAAAATTGGACTCTGAGGCTGAGTGTGTGTGGAGTGTACTATGGTATATCTATTGTCCTCCCACATCTAAAATTAAAATCAAGTTTGATGAAGGCACTGTATACACAACAAACCCAGAGACAGAAGTCTGGTCGGACATTAGCAAGGTCTTTCAACAACCAGGCAGGGGATACTCAAGAATTGTCCTGGCATCCTGCTTGCTTCCTTTGAAGGGTGCAAAACTCTAACATGTGCTTCAGACAAACCTGTCATGCGGGGTTTGCAAGTGTAGTATCAACAGGAGGGACACATCTCTACACTGCATATTTTAGTGAGCTCAAAGGAGCCATCTCTGCCCATTTGATCCTGAGAAGAGTTTTGCATCTCTTCCCTAGCTTAACACAAGCTGTGAGAAGCTTTAGAGTTAATGTGAATTAGTCTACAGGAACCACAGGCAGTAAAACCAGTAACTTTTTAAAATATACTTTTTCCTTAATATTTATTAAAAGTCTAACTTTGCCATTGAATTGGAGTTTTTTAATAACTAGTAAAAATAGTTGTTTCATTACTTTTCTTGCTGGTCTCATTCCCATGATACAGTAATAGTATTTCAATATGTACTCTGATTTTCTACATAGGATGGCTTGGATTGATACAGTGAAAATAGCTTTTAGGGAATTGTCACTGTAGGGACATGATAACAGTAATTTTCTACATGTCTCACTTTTAAGTACCATGCATCCTACAAGGCCTACATAGGGGTAAACCTGTTAAGCATTCAGGCTACAACGGTAGGCATGAAGGCATGTTTTCATTTGCCACACAAGTGGATGGCACATTAAGTGCTGCAGGCCATAGATGGTCTTAAAGGAATGTTGAATACACTAATCAGAGATTCACCAGTTTCTACATGCTTTAGGGGTCAGAGAACATACACTGTGGAATTGCCAGCAGTACCCCAGTGTGCAGAGTCTAAAAGCCAGCAAATCAATTCAGCAAAAAAAAGTGAGTTATTACACAAATAGGGGTGTTTGCTCACAAGTACACACAAACCCCAAATTGTCTCTTTATATATTAATGTGGCATTTTTTTCTATTGTTTGCGGTATTTGCATCATACCTTTCTCAGGTCATGGTGGTTGTAGAGGTCAGCTAACACTTTAAAGGTAATGCTTTCTACTGATTCTGGAAATTATGGTAATCATTAGAACTCCGTAAACTCCTTGACTCCATGTGCTCAGCTGTGCGTGAGCAGTCTACCTCAACTTATAGGATGTGTTATAAATGCTAATATTAGGCGCGTGCCAAATTTCTCTTTTTGTCAGGCAATATCAGGAAAATTACAAAACATTATCCGAAATGTGGACTGTTGGATTATTGAGTGCTTCAAAAGGGGGGTATCAGGTAGGGCTTTTATTCAGGTCCAGCATACTTGCCCAGAACAATCAGAAGCCGAAAGGGTATGCAGTTCCTAAGTGGGTCACCCAGCGGGCGAGTACAGAGAGATAAGGGGTTGACAATCTACCTTGGGGGGCAAAGTGTCCTTGAAGGGAGATGAGTAAGGAGGCGGGGAATTCCTCCTTTCGGAACTAAGGTCCTCACACACCCAGCCAGCTAGGTGTCATGCTTCATCATCAGGACTGCTCCTCGTTGGGTCGGCGCTGCAATACCCGACAGGCACCCAATGATGGGGCTCTTTGGCGGTTGGTGAGGTGTAGGTGAGGGGCCTAGGTTAGTGGATGTTATGTGATGAAGGTGCAATTTAAAACAGGTTAGGTAGTCCACAAATGTATTTTAACCCCTTCCATGCTGATGACGGCCCCCGTCCGTCATGCAACACGGTGGGAGTGTGCTGTTGACGGCTGGGGGCCGTCATGATCCCGCCCACTCTTTAAAAGTGCCGCATAGGCGCAGAATCGCGGCCACGCCCAAGGGGTTAATGAAGTGGCTCCTACCTGATTAACATAAAATTAGAGCGGCAACTCCTATCTTAAATGTAGTGGTTTAAGATTATAGTGCTCTACTCTATACTGGTCAACATGTTTCTTGCCAAAATGTCTGAGTGGTCAGACGGCAATTCATCAGGACCAAAGTGTAAACTTTCTACACCCTGTGATGGTGACGGTAATATACCTACCACGTATGTTATAGGATAATTACCTAAACACAGAAGAAGAAAATCGAAGAAAGGAGGGAACAAAAGGGGGCATCATAATATTGCAGCGCCGACCCGACGAGGAGCAGTCCAGATGATGAAGCATGACACCTAGCTGGCTGGGTGTGTGAGGGCCTTAGTTCCGAAAGGAGGAATTCCCCCGCCTCCTTACTCACCTCCCTTGGAGGACATTTTGCCCCCCAAGGTGATTGTCAACCCCTTATCTCTCTGTACTCGCCCGCTGGGTGACCCACTTAGGAACTGCATACCCTTTCGGCTTCGGAATATTGAGTGCACATTTCTTTTAAGTGCATTCCTGAGGATAACAAGAGGCATGCTAGATATGGTTAGGGCACTGGTTTGAGCATAAATGTTTGTATAGCAAGACATGTTTTTCACACCCAGTCTCTGGCAGGTTAACATTGTACTCAATTTTATAAATCAAGATTTCAAGAATGTTATGTAACCTGAAATTTCCAAATTTTGCCAGCATAACTTGCTCCAACCATTGCCACAATCAGCATTGTCAATAATAACTATCTCACTGCTACAAGTGTGACAATTCAGTCTGCTCGAGGCCAACTAAGCTAGATTAATGGGTTGGACAGCAGGTATTTGTTTGTATATTGTACTTACCAACAACTACTGTTCTGCTCATCTCTAAATTACACAAACAGCGCCACCAGCTGGTGTTGATAATTAAGTCAGCTCAAATTAGGCACTGTCCTTCTCTCTCAGCAAAAGAAAGGTGTTTTCTTGCCTCTTGAGTATGCTCCATGGTCCTTAATGGCATAAACTAACATTTCCTATCTCTGGTCTTAGTATTTCTCTGCAGAAAGCTTTTCGTAGGAAAGAGGTGAATAAGCCGGTGGGGAGTATTTATATTCAGAAACGGTGGCAGTTGCTCTCCAGCCAACTAACCACTCAGATTGTAAATTAGCTTCAAACATCTCTAGGAAAATATCTTCAGGCAATGCAGCTTCATTGCAACCAGCTCCCAAGGAGAACAATTGCTGTCTAATCAGAGGCTGACTGCTAGCTTTCAAAACAATTGATTTTACTGTTGAAGGATGCTATATTTTACCATTACATTGTGCTCCAATTGTATTGTGTATTCTCAGTGTTTGGCAACAGTGAACAGTATTTACAGAGTTGCTATTATTTGATAGGAAGAGCATGATTTTTTGCATTTTCTTGTCCTACATACAAAATATCCTTCTCAATCACTGATGTACTATGAACAATTCATAATGTAGGGGGGCGCTAGAGGGCGCACTGCGGGATGGCTGGCTGAAAAGGCAGCTCCGCCGGACGCACCTGAAATCACAAGTTTTATACCGTTTCCAACAACTGAATTCGGTATTGCCGTACAGGATTCACGAGCGGAATATGCAGGGCGACTACTGAGAGCTATTTGAGGCCACATCTGCTGATACACGGTTGTTGAGTAGTACATGCCTCCGAAATTGGAACATCTTTGCAGTGATGAGCAATGTTTGTTTACACAAAGAACGGCAAAATGGCGGCATTCTGCGCTAATAACGGCCCGTAATTCTGCACTCCCGGGGAGGATGGATGCCCTCATATCTGTGCACTGTTTGCTCCACAGTAGACTGTAGGCTGCACGGACCCCCTGAGCATTCTGCTGCCCAACTGTTAATATTAGCCGCTGTACGGGCTGAATCAAACGGAGTCGCGGCTATGGCGCGCAAGTAAGATGTGAAATGGCGGCGCCCATAATGTGCAGTGCGACATACGAGACACGCAGCGTGTTGGCCTTCGCTGCTGTTTATACTACCTCATAACACAGCTTTAATGTGGATTATGCAGATACTGGAAAACCGTAGTAGTGGCTGCACCGCTGCCTAAGATCGCTTATTAATGCTACATTGCCCATTTCCCTGTCGACTCTCTCTGTCTGGCTGGTGGTCGACCCAGAGACGTTTAAGCGTATCAAGAGGCCACCAACGGAGCCACTACAGCGCACGTCACACTGCTTTATGGCACTCCTGCTGTGGCACTGGGTCGCACCCGATCCTTGGAACAACGGCGGAGCGTTACACAAACGTGCCGCATCACCTCCGATATAAGACTATCGGCTACACGCAATATGTCATGGTGGTGAACTTTGTGGGAGACACAGAATCTCTTGTCTGCCGAATCTGATAAAACTGCCCATGCGACGTCTAGCCATACTGTCATTTTTAGCGTGGTCATTGGATGGTGCAAATCGCGTGATACTGGCACGGACAATTTTCTTGCGGAGGCGTGGCTTCGGACACCAGTGCACGCATTCCCTCCCGTGCACACTTTCTGGAAATACAGTCCTACCACAGCAGAGTGGACCCGGTTGCACCGGTGGCATTGCAATTGAGGGCTGAGGTACACGCGCTCACATGGTTGCAGCTTCACTGCGGTAGGGGCGTCAAGCTCACAATACCACTGTCGTGTGTATAGCAGAGATTACGACTTGCCATCATCAGAGTGCTGTGTTATATTGCGCCTGACTGAGGACCCATAGCAACGGTTGCCGTTCCAAGATGGGGAAGCCGGACAAGCAACAACCTAAGCTCAACATTGAGCAACGGAGGACAACACGGACACCTGCGTCACACTTGGACACGGAGACAGACGTCAGGGATAGCGCGACGCAGGGGATGGAGTCCATTCTGAAAGCCATCCAATCCACCCCCCAGGACATGAACGGTAAACTGGACCACCTCACCTGCCGCGTGGATAGTATGGCGGCGAAGTTGGACGGGCATGGCGAACGGCTGGATGAGGCTGAAACCAGAATATCGGCGGTGGAAGATGAAGCACGCACAAGCACAACTAAATGCACTGGTTTCGAAAAAATACTGGAAGTCATAAGGTCCAAGTCGGAGGATTTGGAAGCCAGATCGTTTCGCAACAATGTACGCATCGCAGGTGTGCCGGAATCCACAAACACGGGAAAAATGGAGATGTACGTGGAGGAACACTGCCTGGCGCTTTTTGGCAAAGACGCACTATCACCGGTATTTATCGTGGAGAGAGCTCACTGTACTCTCGCACCACGTCCCCCGCCAGGCACATCGCCCAGACCAATAGTTGCACGCATATTGAATTATCGCGACAGAGATGCTATATTGCGGATGGCTCGCGAGCATAAAGATCTCACCTTCCAAAACAACCGTCTGGAATTCTATCCTGATTACACGATTGCTGTGCAGCAGACCCGTAAAGAATTTAACGCAGCGAAAACCAAACTGCGTGACTTGAACATTGAATATGCTATGTTGTATCCGGCGCGTCTGAAGGTGACCTGGAATGGCAAATCAACGATGCACACCACGCCCAAGGCATCGAACGACTTCATCAAAACCATGGTGGCCACTCGGAAGAACAGAGGAGCACAAGACCTGGAACATGACGAGGAGTGAGACTCTGCTGGGAATAGACACTGTTGGTGTCACTGATAATCACGGATGCCCCGGACGGCCTGGTAAGAACTACCCTGACTGCTATAACTGCTGAACTGAGTCGCGATGGGCACCCTGCCAGCGGTAAGTCCACACTCTGAAACATTACCCGGCGCTAGTACCCATGGCTTTACAAGCACGTATGAAGTCAAACTGTTTCGATATACCATGGGTGCTGTGATGCCTGGAGTGTGCAGGATCTTAGCACGTAACTTTATTGTACTATGAGGGAGTGAATCCCCAACCTCACAGATGTGTCTGGGGTATGGATCTGGGTGAAGAACAGTCACTATACGGAGTAGGAAGGTATAGGAGTAACTACGGATGTAGCGCTTGATGAACTAGGAACCATGCTTCAGAGTCATTGCGCTGCGGCTGCCTTCATGTATGTTTCCGCTTGATCCCCTCACTAGTTCATTACGCTATGGGCACAGGGTATATCTGCTTCAACATATTGGTACTGTGTTCTCTCTATGCAATTTCTGTGGGGTTGACCGATCTGTGCCTCCTGTCCCTGCACTTCTAATGGGTTGGGGGGAACTGTATGAGCACTGTATTGCCACTTGGCTAAGATGCAACTATGACTGCTATCTATGTGAATGTGGTTTGCAAATTTGGTCTTCTTTGCACATGTAATCAGGTGCCCACGCCTCTGGATGGGTACGTTAAGATGCCACAAGATAGAGCGGTGTATTTAGAATCCATGCAGCATGCACCCGGACCGCTGTACACATCTGTATGGCGGTCGCTATCAGTCCCTATTTGTTCTGTTTCCTTTGTTATCTGCTTGTGTTTGAAATAACAAGACCCACTCTACCAACACTGTACCTGGCACAGCATCTACTCCATCTGTGATTAACATTGCTTGCATACTGTTTTACGTGCAGTACCATGCGCGTTAGCGTAATTTACACGCCTTGCAAGTTGCTGTGCTATGTATGGGCTCTTCACAATGCACTGTTAATTGCTACCATGGTATAGTTTAATGTATTACTTAGATCGCTATTCGATAGCGTAGTCCGTCCACATCCGTTAGTTCGGATGGAGACGTGCAGTCCAGGCGGACCACCCAATGGTGATCCCCACGAAAGGTCTATGCAATTGGGATGTTTAACTGGGGTGTGGCATCAGCAGGATTGGGCTGCTGTTGTGGGAGGGGGGTGGGACAAGAGGGTCGTTGTTTTAGTTCATGGATCAGACTGCTTAAGATGCACTGCCTACATCCAACCGAAAAACAGCTGCTGTTTTCAATATGGTGCCTACGTGCAGTATATGGTGACTATCACATGGAGATTTTGTCCGGATAAGACGGAGAGGGTTCACAGATCGCACTGTCGGGCCTCATGACTGAGCCTACATTAGCTGCACAAACATTGAATTTCCTCACTTGGAATATAAGGGGGTACACCAACCCCAAAAAGATACGTCAGATATTCACATGCCTGGACAGGTGGCACATTGATATTGTTATGTTCCAGGAAACACACGATGCTCCACACTCACATGCACAGGTGGGATGGAGATGGGCAGAATCTATTCACTGCTCAAAATATTCATCATACTCTAGAGGGGTCTCCATCCTGGTTAGGAAAGGTACGCATTTCAGAATTGACACAACGACACTGGACACGAACGGTCGCTACATTATACTCAGTGGTAGGATACGAGGTCGGCGACTGACACTAGTTAACACATACGGCCAAACACTGATGAGCCTGACTTTTATCACGAGGTTTGGCAGCAGCTACACTCTGAGGATGTGCTGACTTTGCTTTGGGGTGGTGACCTAAATATAGCTCTAGATGATGGTCTGGACAGATCAGGCAACATGACGGAACACCATACAAGGGCCCGTGCCAAACTACACGACATACTGTTAGATTTAAATATCAAAGATATCTGGAGAGCACGTAACCCAGGAGTCAGAGAGGCGACGCATGCATCGGCGGCACATGGAAGCTGGTCACGCATAGACTATTGGCTGGAGTCAGATGATCTACTGTTGTGGACCAAAACGATTACACACATGCCCAAGACGCTTTCAGACCACAACCCCATCAAGCTGTCCCTACAAATTCCTAACTACACACCACCACCAAATAGCTGGAGGTTCAATGCTGCAGTGCTTACTGACTCAATCTATGCTGACACAATACACAAGGCAATCAAGGAATACTTTCAACTAAATGAAACATCCACCGACGATGCTGGTCTCTTATGGGAGGCGTTTAAAGTCACAATACGTGGTGTCTGCATCAGCACAACGGCAGGGATATTGCGTGATATCAGGACACAGCTGTCTCGATGCGAATCCAAACTCAGTATGTTAGAACATCAGTAGGAAATAACGCCACAGCCCTCTATCCTTAGTGAAATTAGAGACACACTAACTGAACATCAAGCATTTGCAGCAGATGAAATTAAATATCTGAGTAAAAAACACATAGCCAGAGCGTACGGAGAGGGTGGGCGTCCCGGGCGGATACTGGCGTCTAAAATCTGTGCCGGCCACAAAACTCACACTATAACGCAGATTAGAGGGGAAGATGATAGGATACACACGGACCAACAGGGTATACTGCAGTGCTTTGTCCAAAACTACAGTGACTTGTATAAATCACGACCGGTAGCTACACAGCAAGAAACGCTCCATTATCTGGAGGACATTGCCATTGCTTGGCTTTCCGACGCACAAAGGCAATATTTATCTCTGCCTATCACTGTAGAGGAAGTGACGGAAGTGATCCAATCATTACCGAATGGCAAGGCCCCGAATCCTGATGGTTTCACCTGTGAATTCTACAAAACGTATAAAGATATCCTAGCGCCTCGGCTTGTTGCTATGTTTGGGGCCGCGCATGACGCCCCGATACTGCCATCTACGCTGCGTGAAGCCCTACTCATAGCACTTCTTAAACCAGGCAAAGATCCTGATGAATGTAACTCGTATCGCCCGCTGTCTTTGCTGAATGTAGATTTGAAAATTCTCGCAAAAATTCTCGCTACGCGATTACAACCACTCATGGCGAACTTGGTCCTCCCAGACCAGTCGGGTTTTATACCCTCCAGAAACACCGCACACAGCACTAGGACACTCTTTGCGGTCTCCCATTACCTGCCGCCGACTACGAAGGCTGTGGCGGTTATGCTGGACGCCGCAAAGGCATTTGATTCCATTGAATGGTCCTATCTAATCACAATACTTCCCAGGATGGGCTTTCCCCTAATATTTATTCAATGGATCCAGCTACTGTACACGTGACCTTCAGCCAGAGTCAAAATCAATGGTTATGACTCGGATGCATTTAGTGTAGAAAAAGGGACCAGACAGGGCTGCCCGCTATCCCCTCTCCTATTTGCCATTGCCCTGGAGCCACTGGCCTGCGTCGTTCGGCAGAAGAACCATCACCTAGCGCTCCAATTCCCAAGCAGACCCCTACATATATCCCGTTACGCAGACGACATGCTCCTCTATGTTCGTGACTCCGCGAGAAATCTGGACCCCCCTCTTGCGTACATATATTAAATTTGGTGGACTCTCGGGACTACAGATAAATTGGGAAAAATCCTTGATATTCCCGCTAACGGACACGACACTGCCGCATGCGATAGAATACCCATTGGAGTGGCAAACAGATCCTGTACGCTACCTGGGGATTTGGTTCCATAGGGACCCGGAAATAGTAATTAGGACAATTTACGGTAAAGTAATAGACACCCTAGAGGACAAAATTAAGAGATGGATTCAGCTCCCGCTATCGCTCGCTGACCGCATGGCGATTGTTAAGATGGTAGTGCTTCCTAAACTCCTCTACCTCTTCAACAATATCCCCATTCAACCACCGAGGGAAGTCTTCAAGCGTATAACTGCGTTGGTGTTGAATCTGATTTGGGCGGGCAAGCAAGCACGTGTCACACTAGCTGTATTGACATTACCATACTCCAAAGGGGGGTGGGGCATACCAGACTTCTTATTATATTATTTATGTGCCCAGGCTCTCTATGCCGCCTTTTGGTACCATCCAACTCCATATCTGACCCACGTAGCGATTGAGGAGGGAGACGCTAAGCCTGTCCCACTGGATGCCATCATCACACATGTTCGACCTCCACTCCACAACAAGGCCATTAATACAATAGACACTACGAACGCAGCATGGAGACGGTTAGGTAAACTGGCACACAAACTGCCACTCTACGCTCCTGCGTTGCCACTCCACCACCATCCCAATTTGTCGGTTACGGCTGAAACTGTGGGTATGGATCTACTAAATCGAGTGGGGATGGTCTCAATGGGTGACCTATATAAAGATGGAGTATTCCTCACGGTACAGGATTTGGACTATATACAGAACCCAACGTTATTATTTCAATTCACATTTCACAGGCTAAAAGGGGTGATTAGACAACATTACCCTACCTTTCCTGATGAACCGCCTACTCTAGATACACTACAACTCGTCCTGACAGCCCCTAACACCAAACACTTAGTATCTCGAATTTACGCAACAGTACAGACGGAAATAGGCCATAGGGCTACCAGAGCTCAGGAACGATGGAACCTAGTGCTGGAAATCCCCCTCACGGACAAACACTGGGAGACCGCTTGCACGCTGGCTAAACTGCTTACTCCTAATGGCAATAAACGGATCATACATTTTAAGTACCTACACCAGGCATATTACACCCCGGTTCAATTACATAGATATGGTTTACGTGACGAAGCACGATGCAAAAGGTGTGTTTATAACCGAGCTGACTTTGTCCATTTAGCGTGGCACTGTGCGATGGTACAAAACTACTGGAGAGAAGTAGTAACTGTATTGTCTGAAATGGTGGAACTTGCTATTGAATGCACTGTTCGCTGCTGCCTCCTGGGTCTGCTGTGGGGTGTGAGGGCTGCAAAGCGTAAGTTCTGTGCTGTGGGCTTGCTGTTGGCTAAACGCAGAATCTCGCTGTGCTGGGAGAGTACTAATGTACCGACGGTCAAACAGTGGCTGAGGGATATGTCTTACTGCCAGGACACACTATATGTACTTATGAAGAAATGTTGCCACCTAGGGCTCGGTCTAAAAACTGTTGGGTATATCTGACGACCTACCTGAATGCACACGCCGCTGATTGAATGTCCTTGCTGATAGTTAAGTAAAATGCCTATTTTTACTACTACTGTCTCAATGGCACACCGGCACCACAGTTCACTTCACGCTGTACTGTCGACTGGGTGGGGAGTGTGGTTGTGGAATGATCCAGTAATGTTGATGTTTGCTCTGCATTAGAAAAGGAAAACCCCGAGACCAAATATTATTGTTAACGCGGCTGGCCCATGGTTTTGCTTTACGGGTCACAACGCTGCCGGCCTCATCAAGGTTGTAGGCACCAAGCTGTGTTTCTTTAACATACATCTTCAATAAAGGTCTTGGAACTTTAAAAATAAAAAATAAAAACAATTCATAATGTATTTATCTTGAGTGGTCAGTGTTGCAACGGTATATCATTGTTTTGTTGCTTCTTTGATTTTTGTGTTTTTCATTATTTGGTTACTTTTTTTTAAAAACATCTGGGATGAAGTGCCCCACTGCTGTACATTATAAGGATATTGCAAGTCACTGAGAACATCCATATATATATAGAGGAATGAGGCCAAAGCTGTGTAACTTTAGAAGGTTAGGGAACTCCAAGGTAACTTTTAATGTGCTTATCATATATGGCAGACGGTACTTTAACCCCTATAATAAAAAGTAACACCTTCACCTTTCCCAAAAGCCATCTAAATTATTGGTCAATCAATCAATCAATCAATCAGTCATTTGTAGAGCACACTACATACCCGCGAGGGTCTCAAGGCGCTTGGGGGTGGGAGGAGCACTACTGGTCAAACAGCCAGGTCTTGAGTAGCCTCCTGAAGGTCAGCAGGTCTTGGGTCTGTCGTAGGCTCAGTGGGAGGGTGTTCAAGGTCTTGGCGGCAAGGTGGGAGAAGGATCTCTCGCCGGTGGTTCTTCTTTGGATGTGAGTGATGGTGGTGAGTGCGAGGTCGGCAGAGCGTAGCTGGCGGTTTGGGATGTAGAAGGAAAGTAGTCTATTTAGGTTTGCTGGGCCGGTCTTTTGGAGTGCCTTGTGTGCGTAGATGAGGAGCTTGAAGGATATCCTCTTTTTGACGGGGAGCCAGTGCAGGTTTCTCAGGTGGGGGGTGATGTGGCTGTGGCGTGATTCATCGAGGATCAGTCGCGCAGAGGCGTTTTGTATGCGTTGCAGTTGTTTGATGAGCTTGGTCGGGGTTCCCGTGTAGAGAGCGTTTCTGTAGTTGAGTCTGGTGCTTACGAGTGTCTGGATGACTGTTCTTCTTGTATCTGTCAGGATCCACCTGTAGATCTTGTGGAGCATGCAAAGGGTGTTGAAGCAGGAGGAGGAGATGGCGTTGACTTGCTTGGTCATGGAGAGCGTTGAGTCGAGGATGATTCCCAGGTTGCATGCGTGGTCGGTGGGTGTCGAGGCTGCCCCCGGTGCCGTCGGCCACCAGGAGTCATCCCAGGCTGAAAGGTTGGAGCCGAGGATGAGGACCTCCGTCTTGTCCGTGTTCAGCTTCAGTCGACTGATCTTCATCCAGTCGGCGACGGCCTACATTCCTTCGTGGAGTTTGGATTTGGCGGTGATGGGGTCCTTGGTGATGGAGAGGATCAGTTGAGTGTCGTCGGCGTAGGAGATTATGTTGAAGTCGTGCTGTCGGGCAACGTGTGCGAGCCATGTAGATGTTGAACAGTGTTGGGCTGAGGGAAGCTCCCTGGGGTACGCCGCAGATGATCTCGAAGGCTTGGGATCAGAATGGGGGGAGGCGGACGCTCTGGGTTCTGCCGGAGAGGAAGGAGGTGGTCCATTCCGGAGCCTTGTCTCGGATCCCTACAGCGTGGAGGCGTGTGCGTAATGTGCGGTGGCAGACGGTGTCTAAGGTGGCAGAGAGGTCCAGTAGGATGAGGGCCACGGTCTCACAGTTGTCCAGCAGGGTCCTGATGTCATCGGTGGTGGCGATGAGGGCAGTCTCGGTGATGTGGTTGCTGCAGAACCCTGACTCTGAAGGGTCCAGGATTCTGTTTTCTTCGAGGTATCGGGTTAGCTGTCTGTTGATGATCTTCTCGATGACCATGGCCGCGAACGGAAGCAGAGAGATGGACCGGAAGTTCTTGAGGTCTCTTGGGTCCGCCTTGTTTTTTTTTAGTAGGGCGTTGATTTCGGCGTGTTTCCAGCTCTCTGGGAAGGTTGCGGTCTCGAGGGAGAGATTGATTACGTTGCGCAGAAGGGGTGCGATGGAGCTGCTGGCTTTGTTGAAGATGTGGTGCGGGAATGGGTCTGGGTTGATGTCTGTTGGGGCTGTCTGGGTGTTGAAGCTGTCGTGGATGTCTGCTATCTTGCGGTGGAAAAAAGTGGCGAGGGAGTCGCACAGGGCTTGCAACGGTGGGATATCGTTGGTTTTGGAGCTGGAGTTGGAGGGTTCCTTCACGATGTTGAAGAGTTCCTTGCTATTGTGTGCGTTGTTGTCGAGGCGGTCTTTGAAGGAGGTCCTCTTGCAGTCCTGATAGGTGATGGTGGTTGCAGATGGCGTCCTTTTGGTCTGCGTGGCTGTCCCGAGTCTGTTCACTGTGCCATTTCTTCTTTAGTTTCCAGCAGGCTCGCTTGGAAGCTAGGAGTTCTGGGGTGAAACAGCTAGCCCTCTTGCTTATGTCTCTGTAGGAGGGTTTCTTCAGCGGGGCAAGGGTGTTGGCTCAGTCGTCGATCCAGCATCTGAGGCTGTGGCCAGCGTCGTCGGTGTTGGAGGGTTCGGTGGGTGGGCTGAGAGCGAGGTTTGCGTGTAGTGTGTCTTCAGTGATTTTGCTCCAGCAGCGGCGGAGGATCTGTTGGGTGTGGTGTGTGTGGTGGGTTTCTGGAAGGTGAAGTGGATGCAGTGGTGGTCGGTCCAGAGGAGTCTGGTGGTGTGGCTGAAGGAGACGTGGGAGCTTGAGGAGAAGACGGGGTTGAGTGTGTGGCCGGCGGAGTAGGTAGGCATTGGTGCATGGCTTTTTCATATGAAGGAGGGAGCATGTTTGCAAACATGAAGAATAAAACTGGAATCTCTTCTGCTAAATTAAACACAGATTTTAGATATTTGTTGAAAAAAAATATTAGAGTCAGTAACATAGAAGTCAGATTTTTAAAAAGATGCAGCAACTAGGAATATGTAGAAACATGCAGAAAGATGATAGCTGTTCTACAATTTACATTAGGAGTGCAAACAATCAACAGGCTGCCATAAATATCTCCTTCTGCTTGTCACTATATAGCTAGAAATAGTTTTTTTACACAACACAATTGATGGCTATGCAAAATAGTCTGCACATCCAAAGCATGGTCTCTGTGGGCTAATGTGAGCAGCAAACTGTGTGTGCCCCATCCTGGGCAGGTCTCAATCCGGTAGCCAAAGAAAAAACAGTAGAAACCGAAGCACATGAGCAAACTCTTGTCAAGTTTGTAGAGACAATGATATATGCAAATTAAGAACCAACTAAGCTTTTCTTCCCATTGGCCAATTCAGTACAGTGGGACTGAACCCGGTCCCAGAGTACTGAGCTTTCTGATTAGCTGACTGCAGCTGAGAACTGAGAACAACATGTTGCTGCCACCATTATAGAATTTGGGGACTTGGTCCATGTAACATGAAACAATTAGACACATTTAGTGAAATAGGGCAGGGTAGGGACACACTAACTGTCCATAGCCCAAAATGACAAAAAATAAAACAAAGAAATTTCATCTTGTGGGTTCTGTGTTACTTCTGCAGCAGCTGCCCTGCAAGCTTCACCAACATGGTACAGTGGTGGTGAAGCTTGGGCAATGGGTACCACTTTAGTACCATGATGCTCAGAAAAAACACCAAAAAAAAAGGAAAATGTAGGTTGGGGGCCTGTGGAGGAGTAGGCAGCCACAGGAGATTGGGTGGCCCTCAGTGCTTAATTTGAACAGGTGGTTTCAAGTGCTCAGCACCAGTACTTAATTCTTTGCACCAGCATTTGTGATAGTCTGCCACCTGGTGGCACTGTCTGCCAAATTTGGGTATGAGCACAACAACAGCTGTTTATCAAGATAATGTCCATTAACAATTACTAATACGTGCCACCCAGGCCATTCTTTATAGCTTTGTGGACCTTGAATAGTATGAATTGTCACATTTGTAAGAGTGTGATGGTTAGTAGTTGTGTTGGTACTGCAACTGGCATCGCTGGAAGGGGCAATGGGTGGTGCCAGCTGTTGTGTCCTCCTGACAAGGGCCCTGGCACTCATTGTTTCACAAATTACCCACTGGTGGCCCTGCTTAAAATCTCATCTGCGCATGGCCGAAGGCTGCATGGAGCCAGATATTGAAAGCCCAATGGGGAATTAGGGTGCAGGGCTTGGTCAGAGGCATGTCCTGTGCCCAATCCCCGCTGTGTATAAACAAAAACGATGCGTAGCAGGTGGATCTGAATTTTCCTATTTTTTACCCCTAAACTTTTGTTTTTTTCTTTTCAAACCTTTGTAAATATTTTCTGGATTTAAAAAAATATTTGAGGGGTTCAACTAAATAGCCAGAGCCAAAACCTCTAAACTTAAATCCAAAAATAAAGGGAAAAATTACTTTCTGCATGTGCATTGTGAGAAGCCAACAACTGGTCCTGACCACTTGTGCTCTGTTCTCAACAAAGCCTATTGTAGCATATTTCATGAAATACAAAACAATGTCTGCATCCAGAAGGTTGGTGTCTTGGGTGGCAGTGTAAACAACTTCCCCTGGAAGTCTATCACCAGGCTGGAGAGTCTGGATTGGAGCCGATGAAGTTGAGACTCCCTTGTCTTTGCAGTATTGTGGTGCATGGTGTACCAAGCATTTAGGTGTTTCTCGTTCCAGACATCGCAAATTAATATTTCTTTCCAGTACCTGTGGTAAACTCGCTGTGGCAAAGGTTACGTTGTCGCCTTTGCTGATACCTTCTTTCCTGGACAGAGTGAAAAGAACTCCCAAAAATGGGAGGTGAAAGACTCATATCCTCCTCCTGATTGTCACATCATCTCCTCTGTTCTGTTCTCCAGTTGCCAGTTTTTCATGTTTTGAAGATAAATACACAAGAAGTTCAAAGCTACAAAATAAAACTGAGCAGAGAGTACAGAGAGTATCAATGCACTCAAGTGCCACACACAATAAAATCAGAGAATCAGATGAGTTACAGGTACAGCAGTACAACATTAAGGTTCAGCAACACCTAAAACAGAAATTTCACTAAACTTTGATATCTTTCTTATTTGTGCCTGTGAGGAACCCCTAAGTTCAAAGCTTTAAAAATAAATTGCCTCTTCCAAGTAAACACAACTATTCTTTTTAACATCTGAGCCAGTGGTACTCCAGCAGGACCTGGAAAAGAAATAAAAGGGCTGTACTGCAGCAGTGACGTGGCAGTCTATTCATTCGCTCTATGGCCCCATAGGAGTACTATGGTACCTTAAGGTTCATACAAAAAAATGAAATCAGGCATTTGATTAGCAAGAAAGTAAATAGTAGTGAGTTTAAGTGCACAGGCTATTACAAAAATCTGGGAGAAACTTCCTAAATACCATTGCCTTTGCTATTTGACACAGGCAGATGGGCATATATAGATTCCAGATCCATCAAGGAATGTACAGAAAGTGGGAAAGACCATCAGTCAATCAGTGCAAGCACTGGTCCTAAATCATCATCCCAGAACTCAGCACCTTGAGACCCTCACGGGTGAGTAGTGCACTTACAATTCCCTGATTGATTGATTGATTGATTGATTGATTGAGAACTAAGACGAGGATGTAATTGTGGTGCTTACACCATCCTCAGCACAACCATTGACTTTGCTGGAGGTAGGAATGGTTGTGTGGAAGTTTTAACCCTTCCTCCAGGACAAAAACAATTAATGCCCGTGCTGTTACTACTGAGTAAGGTTGGGGCAGTAGTCCATAGGGGCATCCAGAATGTGAAAGAATCTTTGGACCCATCCCCTGCACCAAATTTCTCATGCTGAGATGGAGAGGCAAAGGAAAGGAGATGATGAAGAGGAAAGAGCAACACCTGGGGTTCAACAGCAGACAGAAGAAGAGGGTTGCTCATTTATGCAGTACAAAGCTACATACTTAACCACATGTGTAAAAAAACAAAAATGTCTATTCATGGGAGAAAAACAAAAGTGTTTTCTCCAAAGCTCCATGATAAGCAACACACGGGCATAGACAAAATATCTAAGAAAGATTTATTTTGAAAAATAAAAAAGTTTACAGTTCCAAATAAATACTAAACATAAAACCCCCCTTAACAAAAAAGTGGCTTGGATATATTAACTGTGCCTAATTGGAAATTCATAATTAGAAAACAAAATACAAAAGGTTAAACAAGAGAAAACAGAAGAAGAAAAAGAAAACCTGAACAATGATCATCAACAAGCAAGGACCTGTGTACTTCATACATCTAGTGGCACTGTGCAGAAGCTTTAGGGTTGATTGACTGTAAAAGATTAGACACAGTTAGAAACTGGAGGCTTGGCCCTCTCTTCACTAGCCTCAGCACACACTGATACAGGTTGTGCAACATAGTGGTAGCCCATTCTACAGCATTTATTCACATACAAATATTAAAATATGTATGGGTTTACATATGGTGAGAAAATATTCCTTTATATAAAAAACCCTAGAAATCCACGGAAAAAAACAAAGGTTAAAGTGATGTTATAGTAAGGTAAATATGTCAGTGCCAACATAACGTTTTGAACAAAAAAAACTGAAATTCACCAGTTATAGATAGCAAAGCTAACTATAACTAGCACCTTCATGATGCATCACTCATGACATGTTCTACGACATAATTTATAACATCATCTGAAATTACATCTTAAGTCTACAATGCAATTAAAATCTTCAGTGCCACAAATAAAAGGACTTTCAGAGCACTGACAAAAAAGGCATCAAAGTCTTTACGTATAACATTGAAGTCAAAACCTTTTACAGATAAGGAAAGGCCTCTTAGAGACAAACCCTTAACATTGAAAGGAGCATCAGTTGAGGAGGGTGTTGAAAAATACCATTCCTCTGGGTCTAAACCAAAGGCCACTTGAAGGTAACTGTCAAAAGGTGCCAACTGAGGGCAATCAAGCTCGAAAAGTAACAGAGATGTCCTCAATCTCAATAGAATAAAAGGACACCTCAAAGACCATTTAATCAAAAAAATCACCAAAGATTTTCAAGGCAGAGAAAAAAATAAGCACGGGAGGTCAAGATTGACAATTTCATTAAAAAGAAACCAATGTTTGAGGAAGTGATAGGTTCATATAAAATTACAAACCTTTTAGGGATTAAAATGCTAAGGAACGGCGCAAAGCCAAAGAGACAGAAAGAGAAGTTTAGACACCCCCCAATAATTCAGGAAGAACTGAAGAATGAGGATTCATCCTATAGAGCAGATTGTTTCCATCAAATAGCAGAGGTTGAGAAAGACAATACAGGCTATATCATTCAGGAGAAACAGGCAATATATCAACACATAGATGTGGATTGGGCGCAGGAGGAAAAAGAAAGAACTTAAATTGACCTTCATAGCTGCTACAGGACAAAAAAGGACATGAACACCAAAGTCAGCTACACAGACGTGTAGCCCAAACTCTTTGAAGTGAACAGTAGAACAATGTTTTACCTCACCAAGCAAGTGGTGACAATGATCAGTCACTCTGACCAAGCTAACATAAGAAATATGGAACTGTAAATATAAAACTGGTAGCACACCAGGGAAGCGACCCACATGCAAATTCATGTGCAGAAGAACAGGCACTTCCCTAGAAATAGTCAATAGTAGACATAGATCTGTTTGACACAAGGAAAAGTATAAAATGTTGAAACTTCATGTCTAGGAATTGCCTTCCCTAGCTTTTTGGGAATACGTGTAATTACATTGGTACACAATTCATCTTTTATGCCTTATACACAGAAATAGCAGCACAGAGACAGCCAAGTACACAGACAAAGACACAACCAACGCGTTTCATCCTATTGCATAAGGACTTCCTCCGGGCAATTTTCCTGTTCTCTTTGACTAATCGTTACTAAGCTTCCATTGTTTATCCAATGAGTCAAAAGAGGAGGCATTCCCCACATCTAACACTCCAAGTATTTTCTGTAGAGTTTTGTAATTAATACTTAAATATTTTCATAATTTATAAGAAGCATTTATATTTATAGAGAAAAGAAGTTGAGACAGGTGTTGGTTAAATATACATAAAGTTTATTGTAATGAAAATATAGGTTTATTAAAAAAGAAAAAACATAGGAACTATTAAGGATTTTTTTGTATTTAACTTTAAATATTAATAACAAAAAAGTTATTACTGCACTGTTATGTCTATTTCATATATTCAAAGTATTTTTCCCAAAATTAAAGATTGTTACACATAGGGGCCGATTGCGATGCGGCTCGTAAAGACTCTGACCTGTGGTCGGAGCCTTTACAGCCGCATGGTAATGGGCTGGTTAGATTCCTTTACGACTGCCACATTTTGATGGAGGCGGTCGGAAAGGAATCTGACTGGTCATTCCGGCTGGCTTCCGACGGGTTCAGAAAGCTGGTCTGATAGTCGGAATGCGGCCTGTAATCTCAAGGGCGACTCTTTCCACCCTTGAGATTACAATGCACGGTTTCTGATATGGTTCCCATGCCGTTCTGTCAGCAATGGAAGTCATTTCGGAAGGTGTGTAAGGGGGCTCCCAGGTAGCCCCCTTTGGTGCACAGCCTCAGGATGCAGCAATGAACTGCACATCCCATTTCACTGTTGGAGTATGAATTACATCTGTAATGCATGCTCCAATAGTGAAATATAGGAAAGCGACTGAACATTGTTCGGGCGCGTCCTAATGGGGCGGTCGGGACCAATGACCGAGTGTTGGTCGGTCCCATGACTGAGTCGATGTCGGGTGTGTTTCCGCCCGATATCATACTAAACCCCATATATTATTGTTTTTTAAAATGTTACATACTTTGCAATACTGTTTAATACATAATAGTATTTTTTAACACGTTATTTAAATAATATTTTCTATAGAAGCTTATGCTATTGTTTAGAAAGATAATATTTTTTTTCTATACAGTGTTAAAAGAAATTCAGACATGTTTGATAATTTTTCACATTTTTACATACAGTAAAGTATATTGTTTTATTAATAACAAAGTAAAAAGAAATTATGTAAGGTAATAAATATATATGTTGTAACATTTAATACTATATATTGTAATTTTTTGGGGATATTTTTAAATATGTTAGTAGTTGATAATGGTGTTAAACATTTTGAAAACTAGTTTTTTTAATACTGTTACTATTTAATATTGAGTTTAGTGGGGAATAGTCTTTTTTCCACTTCAATTAGGCGGCCATTTTATTTTACTTAGTTGATTTTTTAATCTATCACTTATTGTTTGGGCGTTTTTGAAGGGAGCGGCTTGTGGTTGGAAGCTGCGTCACATCGGTTAAGGTAAGTATTTTTATTTACTTTTTAAGGTAATTTAAGAGTAGGGGAGGTACTTAAATGCTGTTTAGGGCTTGTAGTGTGTTTATTAGGATGCTTTTATGTAGTGTAGTAAGTAGTTTATATTATTTGCAGTAGCATTAATGTGTTGTTTTTGTAGTGTTATGAGATGTTTTAGAATATTTGGGCCCGATAATGAGTCTGGCAGTCTTCCAACTGCCAGACTCAAGGTGGCACAGCATGGGCGGTCCACTATCCACCATATTCCGACTTCTAAAGTAATTGCGGTGGTGGAACGTCAGCTGCGGCAGGGAGTGCCACAACGCAATATGCTGAGTGGGGAGCAGGGACAAAGGGGCCCTACAGACTCCCCATGGCCCCCTGCTATGGGGATACATTCAGGGGGGCACAACATGTTGCCACCCTGTCTATGCCCCCACAAAGTTCCAGCAAGGCCTGAACATCCACACCGTGCTGGAACATTTTTGTTGTTCCCATTGCGTTCCTGTTTTCCAGGTGCCGCCATGGGAATAGCAAAGGACCGCTCACCTTGTTACGAGTTGCATATTTTTAATTCGTAATACGGTCTGTGGTCCTTGTAAGGCTTTGGTGCATTGGAGCCGGCGTTGCGCTTGCGCCGCTGTGCCAAAGTCATAAAATCAGGCCCATTGTTATGTGTAGAGAAATATGTATTGAGGAATTTTGTGTGTAGTGCATAGTATGTTAATTTTATGTATGTGCGGTTGGGATTTGTGTTGTTTCTTTAAACAGGTTGTTTTATTGCAGACTTAGACTTTGAAGGAAGATTTGTTTCTGCTTTTTTTTTCATTCCTACAATTAATTTTATTTCTGGAATTGAAAAAAGTTTTCCATTTTTTATACCTGGTGCAGAATTCAAATCCAGGTTTGGTATATTTTTCCACACATTTTTGTTTTTTGTTTCTTTTTTTAAGTCTTTTTATTAACTTTTGCTCAAACGTCAATTTATAATAAACAGTTATAGTAATTTGCACACTGTTGACATTGCAACTTAATCACATTGGGCTCCCAAAAGGATACATGGTCACTAGTAATATGCATTTCAACAGATCCAACCCATGACAATTTATTTGGACCATCAGCAAGGCAACCCCCTGTGGCAGTTGAGGGTCACACTTTCTCCTAATCGTGTTGCACTGAGTTTCTGAGTGTATTACTTTCTAGTTTAGTAATAATTATTTTACTTTTCCTTTATATTTTGGATTGCCAGGAGCATTTCTTTTTTTTAAATCTATTTTTCGGGGGTTTTATGGTTCTGTGCTATGGAGGATTATGTTGATGGATTTGTGTTTGGACAGTTGTATTTTTCCATTTTTTTGGGGTGCGTTTTATTTTTAAAATGGACGTTGAAGGATTATTGAGCTTTACAGTGCTGGTTGCATGAAGGTCTGCAGCTATAAAACCGTAAGTCATTTTTATTTCTTTAAAATGGATGGGAAATGTTATTTAATTATTTGTTGTTTTAAATTATAAATGATATGTTTTGATTTGTTTAATATCTATGTAGGATTGTTAAAGATTTGTTTGTTAGTTTTCTATTTTTTTTTAAGACATGTATTTAGTTTCTTTTTTTAAATTAAGAATATTTATATTATGTCAAATAATATATAATTTTTACTATATATATTTTTGACATATTAATATGTTTATCCAAAAAAATGTTTTAGAGTAGGGTTCTATTTTAATTCAAGTTTGGTGACTTTATTGTAGAATAAGGGATGTTTTTAGAGTTTAGATTTTGCTATGGTTTCTAGGTATTCAAGTCCTTTAGTGTTTGGATAGAGTCATACTTTGAATTGAAAATGTTCATACATTATTTTAGTTTCTTTCTTTAGTTTAGGACATAATTGTGTTACAGATCGGTCAAGTCTTAGGGCCAAATTACGAGTTTTGCGCAGCGGTGCCGGCTCAACGCCTGTGCCGCTTGACCAAACCTGTGTGTTACATCGAGTTCAACTTGTGATACAGTCAGCGGTCCTTTGCCTTTCCCATGGGGGTGCCTGAAAAACAGGCACCGCAATGGGAACAGCAAAGAAGGTTCCAGGGTGGCATGAAAATGGACGTCCATGCCGTGCTGGAACTTTTTTTTGAGATACAAACAGGGGGGCACATGTTTGCCCTCCTGAATGTATCCCATGGCGGAGGCCAAATGGGGGCCCTGTAGGGCCCCCTTTGTTGCTGCTCCGCCAGCCTTTTCATGGTAAGGCTCTGCCATGAAATGGCTGGCGGAGCAGGAACTCAAAATTTGCTGAGCTGGACTGCACCAGTACCCGCTTAGCATATTGCGTTGTGGCACTCCTGCACCATCGCCAGGGAGCGACTGTTCCCTGGTGCAGCAGGCAGTCCACTGCCGATACGGCTTACAAAGTCGTAATCAGCTAAACGGTGGACCACCAAACCTGCACCACTGTAAGACTGGTGGTGGTGGGTTGACTTCTACCCATTGTGTTTTAGAAGGCATTATGCCATCCTTCCATTGTGTTGTTGGATTTAGCTTCTTGGGCTAGGGTACTGTTGCACACATTCCACCATGGAATGTGAAATTTTGGTTGTGTACAGATACATGTAGTTTTCCTACCCAGGTATCCTCAAAATAGTCAAGTAGGGGACTTAGTTTATTTTCATTGGTTTGGTAACAGGGGCTTTCAATTAAGAGAGTGTAGTGGCTAGGAACTTTGGTTATTGGGATGTGGACTAATGCAGTTAATTTTTTTATTTCATAAGCAAATTGGCTGTCAGTTACACATTCTACACTAAGGGTAGATTTTTGAAGGAGTCTCCATATGCTTTGATTAAAATGGTAATAACACCCTTGTATGGCTGTGTGGGGGAAATTTTTTAGGATGGCTTGTATCATTGATAGTTCAAAGTCAGTGATAATGTTTTGGGGGTAGTAGTTGTTAGTTTCTTGTTTGATTTTTGCTAGTAGGTCTACAAAGGTAGCTGTTTGTTTGTTGGGAAAAAGTGCATAAATGAAAGGTATGTTGCTATTGAGGTATAGCCCATGGATTTTATACAATTGATAAAATGGTTGGGGACATATTTTTAATGTCCCATCCATCATCCATGTTTTACATCATAGTAGTTTTCATAGGTTTGTTGCAGTTGCACAGATTACAATTCTTTTTTTGTGACTTTTATTGTCATAAAGAAGGAATTGTTCTTTGTGAGTTATGCTTAGCTTGGGTGGTATTTGAACCTCACTGAATGTTTTGGGGGCAGGGGAGAGGCAAGATGGCGGTCTGTCCTTAGACCGTGTAAGCAGCGCAGTGTCTGAGCTCCGCTCGAAAATCGACACACTGAAGGATTTATGGATTGAAGCTAATCTTCCTGCCTAATTACGGACTAGCCTTGCTAGCTAAAATCACTGGTGGCTGAATTGCGCGGCTCAAGAAAAAACCCTTATGCTTACATTTGAAATATACGTTTACTGTGAGCGGCGCCAGTCTCCCACTCTCCAGGAGGCTTCACTTGGTTCTGCTGCAGCATCGCGACTGCTCTCTCTGACTCTCCCTGCCGCAGCTGCAGTGTATTCCTCGTACACAGAGCAGCAGGGCGGGGCTCTGTCTCAGGAATCAAGTTTGACTTCAGCGCTGCAGAGGGACCAACTTAGTTTCGGAAACTGTGGTAACATTGTAGCAACAAGCTCCTTTGTTCACAACAATAGCGGAACGAAAAAAGTTGAACTTGGAGGGCTCTTTTCAGTACAAATTGCCGGAGCACAGAGTGAGAAGGAAATACCCGCTTCTGATCTTCGCTCTGCTAAAAAAAATGCCAGCAAAATCTTCTGCATCAGCTGCAGCAACCAGAGCTCGGGTCGCCAAGGCTGCTAGGATTTTACGCAAGGAGGCTGAGCGTCAACAATATGAACAACACGAACTACTGGAGGAACCTGACAGAAGTGAAAGAACACGTTTACTTTCTAACTCGGATAAGACTAAGACACGAAGCCAGCAGGCTTTACTGGATTCCACAGCAAGACAGGAGCTCCACGCTGCCTGTAGGAAACTAAACTCAACTCGGGGCACAGTACTCGATTTATTTCTTAAGAAAGGACTTCTTAGTGGCTCCAACAAACAAATTTTACTGAATGAGACCCTCACTCTGCCTCCTACTACCACCAATAATACTGATGTAGAATTAGGACAGTTATCTACAGACCCCTGTTCTTCATATTTCTGAAGTCTCGACTAGCCCAAGCCAGGTTTCAGAGCCTGCACAACAAACTAAGTCTTTTTCAGGGGTAGGGGGAAACGTTTTGGGGGTGCAAATAGATTCAACTTCACCAGGGACGGCTCAATCTAGTCAAGTGACCCCTAGCAGACTCTCAACTACTCTTACTGAGTTTTCAAATACAACAACACCCCCTATACAACAGACTGCTGACCCTGCAGATTCAGCTTTGTTAGCGGGGGGCCACGCATTGACTCAAACAATAGCAGGGGAAGGCATATTAAAGAATCAGGTACTTGAGGAGAAGGAGAAAGAATCTAGTGAATTTTATTCTTTCTCTGACGAAAATGGCTTAATTGTACCGGGGGAATGGTCAGATGAAACTGACTCGTTGGAGGGCCTTGAAGATTCTGAACTACAGTTCAGCTCATATGATGAAAGTACGGATGAGCAAGACTCTAACATTAACACGATTAGAGCCAGATCTAAAGCCACTACCAGAACACAGGAAAAGGGCGCCAAGGATATACAGACAGCTCCGAACCCACCTCCGCACCTAGCAGCAACATCAAATACTCCAGCAAACTCAGGGCTTTCTCACTCAGCTGTAGAGACTATTCTGCAAGCCATTGCGGCTCACAGAGAAGAGATTGCACAAGATAGTAAAAAATCCCGAGCTGCACTCCGAAAAATGCAAGGAGTAGTCAGGAAACTCTCTAAATCCTGTAACCTGATAGGTGAAAGAGTCACTGAGATGGAGGCTAGGGTTATGTCCAATGAAAAAGAAACTACGCTGAACGCCGAGCGCGCTAAGCTCCAAGATGCTGAATTAGTAGATATCAAATGGAAGCTAGAGGAATTTGAAAACCGGCAACGTCGGAACAATCTTCGCATTTTAGGTGTCCCGGGGAAACTTGAAGGGGGTGATACCCGAGCATTCGTGGTTAAATTATTAGAAGACTCTATCCCCGCACTCAAAGACTGGAACTTGAATGTAGAGGTTCAACGGGCCCACCGGATGCCTTTTAATATTCCTACAAAACCAGGCATATATCCCAGAGCCATTCTGATTTATTTTGGGAATTTCTTAGTAAGACAGATTGTTGCTGAGAAAGCTAGGCCAGATCATAAAGTGCAATATAATGACTTTGCATATTTCTCAAGACCAGATTTCTGCCATGTAACGGTGGAAAGACGTTGGCAACTTCGATCTTTGATTAAACCTTTTCAAGACAAAGGTGCACAAGCATATCTTAATAACCCCGCAAAGCTAAAAATTGTACATGGCGGTCTTACTAAATTTTTTCTTTCAGAGATCAAAGCAAAGGCTTACTTAGATCAGATTCCTTAATTTGTTATTAGAATGTGAGTGAAATCGAAAAACTGCTTTGTTTAATTAATGGCTTATACACTCCTACACACTTTTAGATGATGCTTCATCTCTGTTAATATATGCATTTTCATGGGGGTTTCTCACGCTTTATATTGCACTGATATTGTCTAAATATTCCGCTTATGTTTGATTCTCCTCTTTTCAATCCTATTTTTCCTACTTTCTTTTTTTTTTTGTTCTCTTCTTATTAAATATTTTCTTAAGCGGTTGCTCAGACACTATGCTGTGTCCACTTCATTCAGACTCTGGTTGAGTCTGATTGCCCACGGAATGGGGAGGGGGGCTCAGGGGGAAGGGGGATGGGGTTGCTAGGGGGGGCACGGGTGGGTCACCCAGGGGGGTGAAAACTAAAAAGGAAAAAATAAATGAACCAGTTTTTTTAGCAGGGGAAATACTTAAAAAGAGATCAAATAGTACAGTAACAGACTTAGAACATTTTTTTATAATAAAGCGGTATCTGTTTGAGGCACTGCTACAGTCATTTTCTATTAACAATCGGTAGATTAAATGTTCAAACTTGGAATGTTGGAGGCTTATTAACAGGGGATAAACGAAGACGAATGGCTGAATTGCTTAAATTAACTCAAGTAGACATACTTTGTCTCCAAGAAACCCATCTGCCATGGGTTAAAAAATCATGGTTAGATATGAATGGGTACAATATACTGGCTGTCTCCACGCAGACCTCAAATATAAGGGGGGTTGCAATACTTGGGAAAAAAAATCTGGGACTAAGTGTACGACATCTATCAGATCCCCATGGCAGATGGGCTATTGCAAAACTTGCCTGTGGTATAAACATCTGTACAGTTTATGGTTCAAATCTAGATGATCCCACAATTTTTGAAGAACTAGAGATCGAGTCGCCCTCATGGCAGGGCCCGTTAATCCTATGTGGGGATTTTAACATCTCATTAACACCACCTCTATCTAATATCCCTTCCAAAACAAAATACAGAGGACGCAAACCCAGAGTATACAAAACCCTCAGGAGACTTATTAACAATCTCGGATTAATAGATATGTGGTTACACAATAATCCACATGATCAAGGCTTTACCTACTTTTCTCATCCACATCAAAAGCAGGTTCGGATTGATTACATATTTGCTACTGTAGATCTCATACCACTTTCAACTATTAAAAAAATTCCAAGAATAATCTCAGACCATAATGCATTAACCTGTGCAATTACATTTACCCCTCTTTCTATTCAACAATGGTCCTGGTCATTTGACCGGAAACTACTTTTCAATACTGAATTCATTTTACATATTAAAAAATGGACTGAGGAGTCTTTCAATATAAATCGCTTTAGTGCGTCCAGAGATATAGTCTGGGATTCGTATAAATCTGCTTTAAGAGGAGAGATCTCTAGTTTTCAATATGCAGCACGAACCAAAGCTAGAAAATCTTACGAAATAAAGTTAATGGATTTGACGAAAGCTGAATTAGAGCACACCTGTTTGATAGAACAGAACAAAGACTCCAATAATCAATGGCTTCGGGTTGCAGTTTTAAAAGCTGAGCTTAATACTGAACTAAGTCGAAAAGCTGCTCAAACTTATAGAGCTTATAGAAAGAAGGTCTATGAGACGGGGGAAAAAATAGGTAAACAACTGGCTTTGCGTACACGTCAGAATTTTTTTTATAATAACATTACTTCTATTGTAGATGGCGAACGTACCTACGTTCAGCCTACAGATATTATTACTCAATTCCAACAGTACTATCAAAACCTATACTCTGAGGAAGGGAATAATTCTGAAAAAGATATCGATATTTTTTTGGCTGGCTTTCTTAACAACACGGCAGCCACTAACCTGCTAGATGATGGGATGAGAGAAGAACTTGAAGCTGAGATTACATTGGATGAAGTTTTAGAAGCTCTATTACTTTTATCCTCGGGTAAAGCAGCAGGCCCTGATAAATTGCCAATTGAAATTTACAAAATACTTAGTTCCCTATTAAACCCCTTATTATTGGATTTATTTCTCGGTGTACAGTACAGTGGCATTCCCCCACCTTCTTGGGATGAGGCTAGCATTATAGTATTTCCTAAGAAGGGAAAATCACCCGAACAGTTGACTTCTTATCGACCCATTTCATTGATAAATTCGGACTCCAAATTATACGCCAAAGTGATGGCTCTCAGACTCAGCAGGATCATTGGGCATCTGGTTTCTCCGTGGCAGCATGGCTTCGTTCCGGGTAAGGGAACAACTGACCATATTCGCCGTACTATTGCACTATTTGATGCCATGTCGGTCACGGGGGATCAGATGTCTATGATTCTGCTTGACGCTGAGAAAGCCTTTGACCATGTCTCATGGAGCTTTTTGTGGGTTGCCATGGCACGTCTTAATTTCGGCCCCAAATTTCTTAAATCTATAAAATCTATGTATCATCAACAAAAGCAAAAGTTTCAATATTAGGCTTGGAATCAGGTCTCATTAATATAACAAGAGGCACAAGACAAGGTTGTCCTTGTTCTCCTGTACTTTTTGCCCTTTATATTAATCCCCTTATTTTAAAATTGATAGAAAATTATAATATAAAGCCGATCTTATGTAATCATTATGAAACCAAAGTTCTGGCATATGCTGATGACATCGCGGTATTAACATCTCACCCGATCGAAGCGCTACATGAAATCAAACTGCTTTCTCTCCAATATGGTAAATATTCGGGTTATTCTCTGAATAGGGGAAAGACCATTGTACTGTGCACCGACAACACTATCTGTTTAGATATAAGAAGAGCAAAAACTGCGACGTATCTCGGTGTGACTCTATCCGCTGATATAAAGACTTTAGTTAAAAACAACTTTGATCCACTTATAGACAAAATTAAGATGGATCTGGACAGGGTAAACGGATTACATCTTTCCACTATAGGTAGAGTGAACTATCTAAAGATGAATATATTACCGAGATGTCTATATCTCTTTCGCTCAGTCCCTTTAATTATAGACTCTAAGATAATTAATTCAATCAATAAACTTACTTCTAAATTTGTGTGGCAACACGGGAAGATTAGACGATCTCTATCTTACTTATCCATTCCGTTCAACAGAGGTGGGCTTACAGCACCGAATATTATCTTGTACCATTGGGCAGCCTTTATAAAGCATCTAAAACCAATGATTCTAGAAACACCCTCTGCCACTGATACTATTAACAACACTATTCCTACAATTTATGAACTGGTGCTTGGGCAGGAAGCTAACGGTTTGCTATTAAGAAAAACTGAAAATGCCCATTATAAACAAGTTAAGGGTGAGATTATTAAAAGCGCCTGGCTAATCTGGAATCAGATACTTAAACATATACAGATCGGCAAAATTAACCGCTATACGCCTATACTTCAATCGACCATTACCTCCGATCTTGATTTTGAACATACAGCCAAGAAATGGTACAGCCTGGGCATGAGAACAATTAATGAGGTTTGGGTAAATGGCCCACAGACTACATTTCAAGATCTAAAAATAAAATTTGGTCTCCCAGAAGGGGACTTTCTCAAATTTGCTCAATTGCATGCAAAATTAAAAGCTAAAAAAGATTTAATTAGTCTCCAGAAGAATGACCTAATAGAAGCATGCTACCTCGCAAAAACTAGGATAGGAACATTATACAATATTCTATTAATAAATATCAATGATGATATCGAGAAAACAGAAATTAAATGGGCGGTAAAATTAAATAATCCCGATATTGATATAGACAAAACACTTGATATGAGTAATAATTTGTTTATGGCTAGTAATCTAAGGGCACAATTGTATAAAACCATTTATGATTTATATTTTACTCCTGCCAAACTTTTTGCTTGGGGCAAAAGGGAAAATGACTTATGCCCACGCTGTTCACAAGGTCCAGCGATGCTAATTCATTTGTTTAGCAGCTGCCCCGAGCTTCTTCTAATAAAAAATATGATTGCCTCATTCTGGGAGAAAGTCTTTCATCATAAACTGCCAGAGTCTGACACTTTATATGTTTTGGGATATGACAGCTCGCTAAAGTTAACTAAATCCGAACAAAGACCATTATTTATCGGTACAGCTGTACTGAGACTAATCTTGTCTGCGCGTTGGAAGGATAGTCTTCCCCCTAGCTTCCAAATGTGGCTAGCCCGCCTTCTCGCTGTCTTTAATTTTGAATCCGCAATATTGGCGACTAGGGGAACCAAAACAAAACTTCGTGGCAAAGAACTTTGGCGCCCAATTTCTATTTGGAAAGAAGGTTTATTTCCTAGTGGAATTGGTTAAATTAAATCTGAATCCCTTCCCCACTTCTTCTTATTTGGAATATCTGTTATTGTTTATTTTGTATTCTTTGTTAATGTTTTTTTTTTTTTTTTTTTTCTCCCTTTAGCTTTTTGCTTTATTATTCATTCTTTGTATTTTATAATTGTTACAGCATGTATTGCTTTATTTTTGACTGAATTTAAATGTTAAATACTGGACTTATTGTATTTTACGGTATATGTATTATCATCTGCTAATACTGGTTCTAATAAAAAAAAAAAAAAGGAATGTTTTGGGGGCAGGTAGGGTATTAGTTGTAGCTTTTTTAGTTTTGCTAATTATTCTTTTTAACCTTTAAATGGAGGGTAATTGATCGGTTACATGCTCTGGAACTTGGGGTAAAATATTTTTCAGGATTACTGTTGCGGGTGTCTTGGGAGCTGATAGTTTCTAAAGCATCTCTAACTTCTATTTCTGGCACGTTAAGGGGGTAGTTATGCTCTTTCACATTAATTACAGTAGTTTCTCTTGCTGTACCCATCCCATAACATGCATTAAAATAATATTTAGTGCAATTCCAATTAATATGGTTAGCTGTTTGTTTCTCTTGGCTATAGACATTTCTCATGTAGCACAGTAAAATGTTTCCTTTCTGTGACATTATAAATGTTGCACCTTCTGTCACTGTGATATTTGCACTGTAATTAAATATGTATGTAGAAACGGTTACATATTTATTACATGCACTTTTTTATTAAAAAAAATATTAATTGTAAATATACTTACCAATTTAGATGTGTTAATACTTTTGGGTTTTGTACAATTTTCTGTTGAACTTTGTTTGCAGTAGTTGGGGTTTTTCTGTGGAAGAAAAATATGTTTTTAATAATTTTATTTAATAGTAATATTTTTTTAAGAGAGTAGATAGATAGGGGATGTTTTTGTTTTGGAGTTTAAATTACTGGCTAAGTAGTTTTTAAAAGTATACTTTCTTTAGAGGTTTACTTTTGATGTTATTTGTAGTTAGTTTGCTGTACTTCGGAAAATCTGTAGAGGAGAGATAGTCTATAAAATTAATATGTTAGTTAAATAAGGAATGTATTTTACTACCTGTAGGACAATTCCTACTACACACCTCCTTAGTGAGAGCCCTGTCGACTCTTTGGGGAGATATAACAACAGAGCCCCAATGCATTTATTAATACAGTATCGGTTCGTCATGGGGGTGGGATCACACATAGTACATTGGCTGGTGATGGCTCTACTTGCGTTGAAGCCAATGACATCCCTCCTTGCCCGCTGGGAGACGGACCGTGGACGACCCTGGTCCGACAAGGAATGGGACAATATCTTGGTCTATCCCAGATATATACCGCGAAACTCCAAATTCAAGTTAATACAAACCTACATCTTACACAGGGCGTATTTATCCCCTGATAAAATTAACAGATATTTCAATATTACTACATCCGTGTGCCCGTGTTGTAGGCAGTTGGATGCGGACCTATTGCATATGCTGTGGTTCTGCGGCCTCATTCTTGAGTATTGCAGCAAGGTCACTGCATCCCTAGCACTTGCACAGACACAACATTGCCTCTGTCCTGGGAGGTGTGCATACTGGGGATTTACGTGAGAACCAAGAAAAATAAAGGTACGTTACGGTTTGAGGACTTGGGATTGATAGTTGCGAAGCACCTGCTTACGAAGCACTGGAAGCATCGAGACTCTCCTGCGCTGATCAGCTGGAAACGGTCTATCATGAACTGGGCCCAAGCAGAGAGCACGGCGCTACATAGGGAAGAAACGGTAGGGCTACGCAAATTTCCCATTGCCCAGCATTGGGACATTAGACTTTCCACACTTAGCGGTGATAGCACTGACTACGCGGATGACACACACCAAGTAACCACATAATACACATGCCAGCAGCCATAGTTTGTGGGAGTTGCGATATTAGCGGAAAAGACTTACCACCTGTCGAGAGCTGTGGCATGGTTGTCCTCAGATGCGGTGAACCACATACCCCCCTCTCCTGTCAGGACACACACCAGCACTCTACTGTCCCTCAGATATCTTCACATATCTGAATCCCGCTGCAGAGACAGTAACGTACAGCCCTATGCACAGCTCAGCGAAGAATTTTACAATTCTAACTTAATGACAGCCCTTTTCTTTCTTTGTTTTGAGTAAGTTGTTAGGAGATGTTTATTAGAAAATAAATGTCTTATTGCTGTAACCCCACATTCTTTCCTTCCTTATTATTGCGTAGTATTATTGAAGGGGACCTAACCGACTATGCACGGAATTCCACTACGTCTCATGACGGCGTGAAGGATGTATATAGACTCACTGTATATGATCAACAATGCTGATACATGATGCTACTGACTACCACTGCTTGTTAGAAATAATGCTGTAACATATTGAACAGGAGAACATGATGTAGCATAATCTGCAATGTGCTGGATTTAGGATGTGAGTGTTGCTACATGCAATACCTAGGCCTTTACAATGTGAAGCAATAATCTACTCAAGGAGGTGGCATAACTGTATTACATAGATTTCCTTGGTGTTTACTATGTTAATTATTGTGTACTGTCATGCAACAATAAAAACCAAAAAACAATAAAGATATTAAAAAAAAAATAAGGAATGTATTTTACTTACTTTGTAAAATAGGTTTTAAAGCTTTAGATATTAAGGTATTGCTTTCTGGTAGAAATCCAGCAGAGATTCGGCTTGCTGCGTTATTGGAAGGTATATTGGTATATTATGTAGATTTTTGTTTTACTTGTATAGTATTTAATTAATTGATGTGCAATTTTCATTGATTGATGTTGTTTGTAGTTATTTTTAATTGGTTTTTAAAATGTCTGTTTTAATTGTATTGACATTTATTTCCTTATTTCGAAAATGCTAATTAATTTTAGTTAATAGGCAATATGGTCACATATTTTTTTCAGAGTAATATGTAAGTATTTTTTATATTAAGATAATGTGTTATTTGTGTAAAGTATTAATTGTTATATAGTTGCTTTGTTTATTTTATATTTGGTGGTGAAAGTAAATTTCAATATTGTGTAGTGGTGTTTTAATTGAATATTAAAATGGTTTATATTTAGGGCCTTAACGCAGTTTCAATTCTGACCACTTAATTACAATTTAGGCAGTCAGAATTGAAACCACCCAGTCATTCTGGCTGAATTTGAGGGGCTCAGGAACTCAGTCAGCCAGTTGGAGACCAGCCTGTAATCCCAATCGATGAATTTCTGCCGTTGGGATTACGATGCTCGGTTTCTGACAGGCTTTCCAACATAGAAAGCTTGTCAGAAAATGGGTTTGCGGGCCCCTAGCAGGGCCCCTTTCTCCTTGTGGCATCCGGTTAGGGGGCTAAGGTGGCATGTATGGTTCTCCTCTGTTAATCCCCGCACCAGGTGGCAGACACCTTGAGGTGCCTGCCACCTGGTGCGGGGATTAACACAATCTTCCATTTCTCTATGGGAGCTTGTGCTACGACCGGTTTATGGCCGCAGCACAAGCTCCCATAGAGAAATGGGCGAATGCGACTGCACCATGTGTGGTCGCATTGTAATTGCGGTATCTGGGCCACCGACCTGCAGTTGGTCGGTCCTGAGACTGCAAAGGTGTCGATCAGAGACAAGTTGAGCCCTTAGTTTATAATTCTGTTTGTGTGTTGAATATTTTTTTTTTGTTAATATTATTCATTTTGTTGGTATTTTTTTTATATTAAGATTTTGATGTTTGTGTTTGTACCATAAGAATGAAGGGGTCCATTACGATGTCGGGCGGTTTGCCTCCACCAGGCTGGTGGTGGCCACCGCCGGCCTGGCGGAGGCAAACTGCCCGACATCGCAAACCCAAATCCCCCCGCCCTATTAGGATGGCGGAGGGGAAGGCAGCGGTGAAAAACACCGCCCGCCTGTTTTCCGCCCCGGTCGCCTTGCGGCCGGGGCGGAAAACGAGTAACATGGAGGCGGTGTCTGTTAGACGCCGCCCGCCATATTACTATGGGCTTCTTTCAATGCCTTTCCGTAGCGGCAATGCCGCCACGGAAAGGTATGCGGTGTTCACTATGGGGGCCCCCTGTGGGCCGCCAGTGTGAAGGCCAAAGGGGGGTGGCACACGGGGGGGTACCTGTGGTACCCCCCTTCCTTTGCATAATCGAAGAGGCAGGCACCGCGCAGTGCCTGCTGCTTCGATTGTGCAAAGGCGTGCTTTTTTTTTTAACATTGTGGCGGGCGGTACAGTGAACACCGCCCGCCACAATGTTAAATTGAGGAATGCGCCCGCCACTGTGGCGGGCGCATCCTAATGGCAATGTCGGGACCCCCGCCCTTCCGGCGGGCGGTCCCGATTTCCGCCTGGGTGGCGGGCAGACAAAGCCCGCCCGCCATCCTAATGTACCCCTAAGTCTATATTTTTGCTTTTGATATTTTTGTTGTTTGTTTGTTTATTTAATGTTTACAATATTTTTGTGGACAATATTTGTGTTTCCGATATTAGGTGTATTAATGTTTTTATGACGATATTTTACGTTTTATATTTATGTATTTTCCTAAAATTATAGGAAGTCGATATTTTTGTAATCGATATTGGTGTGATGATCATTTTGTTGGTCAATATTACCAGTGTCAATATTATGGAAGTGAACCATAAAGCTCTGGACCCAACCTCTAGATGGCAGAATCATGCACAGCATTTGAATCTGGTAGCGTTTCTAAGCTGCAAAACCATTGTTACAGTTAAATTACTGATTTCTTCTGTAACATTATGTCACCTGAGATGGCATTTCCAATGCAAGCACCATCTCTATAGCTTCTAGAGACATGTGGTAAAGCTAAGAGCACAAACATAGAGCGAAATGCCAACAAGACACATGTTTGGAGTGCTTACTCGTAGTCTGAATTGCCCCTTTATTAGGTTTTGTTGACCAGACAGTTTTATTACCCAGTGTCTTTTTCAGATTCTTAACTTGTATTCTGAAGTTTCCTGGGGAGATTAGAGATACAACAAAGCAGAAGGGTCACCCTAGAAGCTGGGCACATGCTGTCTAAAATCATGTGACAGTCTGGATATATACTGCCTGGGTGAGGGGGCCCAAAATCTTTTGTCTGGTCTTCCTGCATAACAAAGAACACATTATTATTCACTTCACTTGGCCATAAAACTTAGCCCACACCAGTATTCTAGTGCCTTGAATTAACCATGAACAAATAAAAGGTTTGTGGATGTTGAATTGACTGGATGGTAGCCTTCAGGCACATTTCAGCCATGTTTGGGTTCAACTAAGTAAATGTGAGATATAGTTCTTTCTGTTCAGCCAGCCTTCTTTCAGCAGAAAGTCAAATCAAATGCGTGGAAATATTTATGCTATTTATGAGTGTGCTGAGAGTGGTTTCCATAGTGCCAAACATGCTCCTGCTCAGCACCAATTCACTATCACACGTAATTCTCTTATTAATTATGTTGTACATTGTTGTGGCATTGTACCACTTTGCTGTCTGAGTGACCTTTTGCAGCTCTTTCTTTGTGACGGTGTGTGATTATATAAGGACTGTAGGGAGTCTGTTCAATATTGTTGGTTGTGTAGGTTAGGGTGAACTTAAAATGATCTTGAGCTTTCTAGTGGTCTTTGCCTATCATTGGATTGGGAGCTTGGTTCTCTACTGTTTGTCCCAATTAAATTGCTCTCCATAAATATATCAAAATCTAGGTAGATAATTACTATGTTAAATGTAATACAAATCAAGTGTAAGCACCTCAGAGACCACTCTACTCACATACTCTTTCTTTCTATGTAACTTCTACATCCTGCCTTTGCATCAGCATGGCTACCGCACAGCATCTTAGAGTAAGTAGTTCCTTATTTCCTTTCAATGGCGGCATACAGATCCCCACAGATCAGGCTCTCTAAGTGTACAGGGCACCATCCCTCCTATATCTTATGCAACCAATAAAACTAATTTGAAACAACGAATTGACAAATCGTCTGACCAAAGCATCATTCAGCAGTGGGATCCTTAACGGGATATGCAAGTGCAATGGCTGTATCACCTAGAAGGTCACCACTTCTGATCTTCTCAACATGGATCCTTGGGAGAGTGCGCTTGCATGGATCTCGCTCATGCTCGTTCCGCCACTGCCCGACGTGTGCATGCTGCCGACACTAAAGATAGCAGCTCCACAAGTACTGTGCGTGTCGGGTTTTGACAATTTCAAACTGCTAAGAGCTGAAAGATGCAATCTATCCAAAATAAAGCATGTGTGTGGGCGCCTGTTGGTTGAATTAAACTGTTGCTAAATTTGCAGCGTTGCTTTAAGCTGAGCTTAGACAAGTCATTATCATTGAATGAGTGTCTGCTAAAGAGAAAAGCATCCTTAACTTTCTTCCAAATCTCTTGCCTATGCCATCATGATTGGCACAAAGGAAATCATTGATGCAATCGCTGCGGATATCACAAACGCACACCACCGTAGATGACTTTACTGTCATTACCTCACTGATCATACCTCATGGAACTTCAGTGATGACAACTGTGAGACTTGTTAATGGAAACTTTATAAAACTGGTGTCTCGCCACCATATGAAAGTGTGGACATACCACTCTGGACACTTCCATTGTAGAGGTCCATATGCCCCCTCCCTATCCTGCAGTGAATAAATACCCGGCTTCCCTCTTCACTTCTTTTCTCCCTCAGATTCCAATCCATTTACTTGTCTCCGCGCCTATCATGGAGTGCCCTTAGAAACCACTTGCACTGCTATTTCATGTATTTTCCACTCTATACCCACATTATTGGCATATGGTGCTTTGACAGGCAGCTTATGCTGTTGCTGTCTTAGAACAAAATTCCATACAATTCTGTAGCGGTTCATAGCTGACTCTATAGCTGCAGTGAATGTCTTTCAGTGTTAACGTATAATCTATTGATCAAGTATCTCAGACACTGTCAATGTGACTGCAACATTTATTTCTTAGTCACCTAGGTGTTGAATTGCAGTATTGTGAAACATATTTCTTCTGTAGCTGAAGCCGTCAAAGAATCACTGATCTCATCAAGGATGTTGTGAATACTGTGTTTTATGTAATGTATTGATTGTATTGTCAGTACGACCTACCCAAAGGACAGTTCCATGCCGTGCTGAGAACCTTTGGAGATCCATGGTCAGGAGGACGACAGGAGCCGGAGACCATTTGTGTTCTCCAGGCGCTGGTGACCCCCGGGGCGGCTCGCCATCTTGTGAAATGACTCTATAAAGCACAGTTAGGGGTGTTCACGAAGCCATTAGATCGAATATGAGAAAGGTGGAGAACACTTCTAGATAGAGACTTATTGGACAAAGAATAGAGCAGAGTTCTTGGGAGCACGAAGGCGGTATCTAGAAACAACAAATTCAAACTCATCCACTTCAATTATTTACACATGACCTACCTGACCCCCCACAGATTACGAAGTCATGTATGGCGAGGGGACCGATACTGTCCTTAATGCAGAGAGCCGGACGCAGGTTTTGCCCATATGCCATGGAGTGGCCGAGGTTGCAAGACTTTTGGAACACGATAAAAGACACCATTGATAGAGTGCTGGCTCGCACCCTACCCTGCACAGCAGAGATCTACCTCTTAGGTCTGTTTCCCAGACCCTAAGCCAGAAAGGTAAGATACAGATTTGTGGACCTTGCTTTGGTTCTGGCGCATAGACAGATACTGCTGAAGTGGGTGGCAATCAATCAATCAATCAATCAAGGAATTTGTAGAGCGCGCTACATACCCATGAGGGTCTCAAGGCGCTGGGGGGGGGGAGGGGGTTGGATTGGCTGCTACTGATCAAAGAGCCAGGTCTTGAGAAGTCTTCTGAAGGTCAGCAGGTCTTGGGTCTGTCGAAGGTTGGTGGGGAGGGTGTTCCAGGTCTTGGCGGTGAGGTGGGAGAAGGATCTGCCACCAGCGGTTGTTTTCCGGATGCGTGGGACCGTGGTGAGGGCGAGGCTGGCTGAGCGGAGGCTGCGGGTGGGGGTGCAGAAGCGGAGTCGTCCGTTGAGGTATGCTGGTCCGGTGTTGTGTAGGGCTTTGTGTGCGTGGATGAGGAGTTTGAAGGTTATCCTCTTGTTGATGGGGAGCCAGTGTAGGTCTCTCAGGTAGGGGGTGATGTGGTTGCATCGGGGGATGTCAAGGACCAGTCGTGCTGAGGCGTTCTGGATGCGTTGCAGCCGTCTCAGGAGCTTGTTTGTTGTTCCTGCGTAGAGGGCGTTTCCGTAGTCCAGCCTGCTGGTGACGAAGGCCTGGGTGATGCTTTTTCTTGTTTCGGAGGGGATCCACTTGAAGATCCTGCGGATCATTCGGAGGGTGTTGAAGCAGGATGTGGAGACGGCGTTGACCTGCTTGGTCATGGAGAGGGTGGAGTCGAGGATGACCCCCAGGTTGCGTGCGTGGTTGGTGGGTGCTGGGGCTGTTCCCAGCGAGGTAGGCCACCAGGAGTCGTCCCAGGCTGAGGGGGTGGAGCCGAGGATGAGGATGGATGGATCCTTCAGTGGTGGCTTGGGAACAAGATGTTGAAGTAAGAGGAGAGGCCATTGATGAGGAAGGACACCCGAGGGGTTCATTGCCACCCGTTGGTGGGAATGTGGACGGTGGTGATGCAAGCCTGGAATAATAGGAAAGAGGAAGACTACTCAGACGAAAGTAGGGCAGAGATACACCCTCGCCGCCGCTGAGCACCTGCACTTCCAGATCCACATCGACCCCAAGACCACCCTCAGAGGCACCCTCATCTACAGACCCCCGGGACCACGCACACAATTCAGCGAGGACATCGCCGACTTCATCACCCCGCACGCCCTCCCCTCCGCTGACTACATCCTCCTCGGGGACCTCAACTTCCACCTGGAAAACAACAACGACCGCAACACCACCACCCTGCTGGACAACCTCGCCAACCTCGGTCTCAAGCAACTGGTGACCACCCCCACCCACTACGCCGGACACACACTTGACCCCGTCTTCTCATCCAGCAAGGACATCGCCTTCAGCCACGCCACCGGACTCCACTGGACGGACCACAGCTGCGTCCACTTCAGCTTCAGAAGGACCACGATCCACCACCACCAGCAACAGGTTGCACGCAGAAGCTGGAACAAGATCACAGCCGAACAGCTCGCAACTTCCCTGAACGAGAACCCATCCACCAGCGCAATGAACCCCAGCCAAGCAGCCACCAACCTCACGAAGTGGATCAGCGACTGCGCAGACGACCTCGCCCCTCTGAGGACCCCGCCTAGCAGACCCGGCAGCAACAAAGCCCCTTGGTTCACCGACAAACTCAAGTGCTCCAAGAAGAACTGCAGAGCCCTTGAGAACGCCTGGCGCAGAGACCCCACCACGGACAACATGGCTGCCCTCAAGCTCGCCACCAGAAAACACCACCAACTGATTCGCACCACCAAGAAGACTGCATTCAAGGAACGACTGGACAACAACGCACACAACAGCAAGGAACTCGTCAACATCGTTAAAGAGCTCTCCAACCCCAACGCCGGAAACAACGACATCACCCCTTCGCAAGACCTCTGCAACTCCCTCGCCTCCTACTTCCACAACAAGATCGCGGACATACACAACAGCTTCAGCACTCAACCGACGCACGCCACGACCGAACCACCGCCCCCCACCACCACCCTCCGCACCTGGACCACGATCAGCACCGAAGACACCATCCGCACGATGAACTCCATCCACTCCGGATCCCCGACCGACCCCTGCCCCCACCACGTCTTCAACAAAGCTGACGCTATCATCGCACCCCACCTGCGGGACATCATCAACACCTCCTTCAACACCGCTACCTTCCTGGAGAGCTGGAAGCACGCCGAACTCAGCGCCCTACTGAAGAAGCCATCAGCCGACCCCACCGACCTCAAGAACTACCGACCCATCTCGCTGCTCCCGTTTCCCGCAAAAGTCATCGAGAAGACCGCCAACAAACAGCTGGCCGCCTTCCTCGAGACGAACGGATCCCTCGACCTCTCGCAGTCTGGCTTCCGGGCCAACCACAGCACCGAGACCGCCCTGATCGCAGCAACCGATGACATCCGAGCCCTGCTCGACAACGGAGAAACAGCGGCCCTCATCCTCCTAGACCTCTCCGCGGCCTTCGACACAGTTTGCCACCGCACCCTAGTACAGCACCTCAGCAACGTCGGAATCCAGGAGAAGGCACTGGAGTGGATCATCTCCTTCCTCGCCGGAAGGACACAGAGAGTCCGCCTCCCCCCGTTCAGATCAGAAGGCACCGAAGTCATCTGCGGCGTCCCTCAAGGCTCATCGCTCAGCCCAACCCTCTTCAACGTCTACATGAGTCCCCTCGCAGCCATCGCACGCCAGCACAACCTCAACATCATCTCCTACGCTGACGACACCCAGCTGATCCTCTCCCTCACCAACGACCCCGCCACCGCCAGAGCCAACCTACACAAAGGGATGAAAGAGGTAGCCGAATGGATGAAGAACAGCCGCCTGAAACTGAACTCTGACAAGACGGAAGTCCTCATCTTGGGATCCTCACCCTCCGCCTGGGATGACTCCTGGTGGCCCCCCGCCCTAGGCAGCGCACCCAAACCAACAGACCACGCACGCAACCTAGGCTTCATCCTGGACTTCTCCCTCTCCATGACCAGACAAGTCAACGCCGTCTCCTCATCGTGCTTCAATATCCTACGCATGCTACGCAAGATCTTCCGGTGGATCCCCACCGAGACCAGGAAGACGGTCACCCAGGCCCTCGTCACCAGCCGCCTGGACTACGGCAACGCCCTTTACGCCGGAACCACCGCCAAACTCCAGAAGAGACTCCAGCGGATCCAGAACGCCTCAGCACGACTCATCCTGGACATCCCCCGCCGCAGCCACATCTCCGGACACCTGAGAGACCTGCACTGGCTCCCGGTCAACAAGCGAATCACCTTCCGTCTCCTCACCCACGCACACAAAGCCCTGCACAACCAAGGCCCAGGATACCTCAACAGCCGCCTCAACTTCTACGCTCCCAAACGCCAGCTTCGATCGACCAGCCACGCCCTCGCCGCCGTCCCCCGCATCCGAAGAGCCACCACAAGGGGAAGGTCCTTCTCCTACCTCGCCGCCAAGACCTGGAACTCCCTCCCGACCCACATCCGCCTGACCCAGGACCACCTCGCCTTCAGGAAGCAGCTCAAGACCTGGCTGTTCGAGCAGTAGCGGACCCCCTCTCCCCTAGCGCCTTGAGACCCTCCGGGTGAGTAGTGCGCTATACAAATGCTTTGATTGATTGATTGATTGATTGATTGAGTTGATAGGGCCATGGTTTTCCCCTGAGACACATCACTTATATGAGGCACACTTAGTGGAAGTATAGGACTGAATGCGGAGCCCCTTCTCTCCCCCTAGGATTACTATAGTCTGCAAATCTGTGAAGCATACACTCCCTCCCACACCCCCTGAGAAAAGCTTAGATTCTAATGATGTGCTCCAAACGCAGACCGTCTGGACGACACAGTTGCTAAATTGTTTATGTGTTCAGTTTCTATAGTTTTTACACATTGATATGTCTGTAATACGGCTGCACCTATGACTCCCCAAGGGTCTCTGTAAGCATAGAGCAGTAGGGTATGATTTGGTACAATGCTAATAGAGGACAGATTGACCAATGTCATAAAAAAGCTGACGTAGAATTGTAACTGGAATGCCTTTTGAACTGTAATGTGCAAGCACCAAAACTTGGCCTGCTTGTTGATCTGCTGATTTGACTACTGCTCTTGTAAATGCATTTATGTTTGTGTACTGAAATGCCAATAAAGACATTTTAAGAAATGTATTTTATTATCTTTATGGCAGCTCATACCCCCATCGTCACCGAGAGCAGTTGTAAGAGGCTACCCTGTTCATTGAATGTTTTTGGCAGAGTGAGGGTTAACGAGCGGCTTGTAGGGCCTGGTATCATACTTCAGCATGAGGGAGCTGCTGTGAACATGTCACCAGGAACATATAGCTGCGCTTAAGCTTGGAGTGAAGCAAATAGGCGTACCAGCACTCTGGGGATCTTAGTCCATTGCGGTGGGTGTGCATGCTTGAAAATGTGTCGGTTCATAGAGTGGGCTATGTGGGTAGAGTTTAGTTTTATGCATGAGATCGGGTGGGGTGCTTTAAAGGTGGTGCCGCCAATGCAACTGCCAGTAAGCTTGAAGTGAGGCAGAGAGATATTAGAACTATAGAAGTATTTTGCGTATATCTACCATATTGTCATTGATAGGTCCAAAGCTGCGGATAGCACTGTGAGTGAATCACAGAACCTTGATGAGGTCGTCTCTGGTCATTGAATCAAACTGAATTGTTGACTTCTAGTGGCTTTTCAGCTGGAAGATTAGGAGAAGGTGGGGTTTGGACTTAGATATCTCGTTCCGGTTCAACCCACTCTTTTTCTTGCTTTCTTCCTGGTGTGCTTGCCCATTGAGTATGATGCTTCTGTGGTTATATTTGATGTTTGACATACCAAAGTCCTCCATGCCTGTGTCGTCATTGAATGTAGTTTTTTTACCTCCGCATGTCAGTTCTTTAAAGAAGTTATCTATTTTGAATTTGGTCATGTTCATTAACCTTAGCATGTTTTGAAGATGTACATTAATCGGCGGACTATCGCCTTTTCACTTGATTGTTTCGCCTCCAATCTAAAAGGACAGCATTACATACAAGATCTGCTTTCTCCGCTATAGGACATACGCTTTCAGAAAATAAACTGATGACTATATATGTAAGTCGTAAGGACCTTTTGAACTTTTTGTGCATAGAATTTCAGGTTCCTTAACTAGGCCCAGTTCATTGAAACACATATGACTTATGCCATTCTTTTTTTTTTTAGTTCAGTAAATTTTTATTGAATTTTCAAGAAAGGAGAAGTACATAAAGACATACAAAAAAAAGTTGAATGAATTCATTAAAATACAAAGAAGCGAAAAAGAATAATCATAAAATTACAGTCAACAATAAAATTCATCGCCAGAAAATAATTTGTCAATTAAAGGAAAACAGAAGAAAGGGAAAGGAGGGAATGGGATGGGAAGGGAGAAGGGAAAGGGAATGATACATTTCATAGCATAAATACTTAAATAAGTAGAGTTACCAACACTATATTAGCAATAAAACAACAATAATTAGAACTGTACATATGAATCAATAGGAGACCAAAAAGATTGAAAAGTCGACGAATTATGAGGAACACCTTGTAATGACAATTGTGCACCTCTTCTTGTAAAAATTATCCAGGACCACCAAGCATGAACTGAAAGGGAAGAAACATCCTTCCAACAAAAAGTGATGGATTTTAACGCAGCCGATACCAGAAAATTAAATAATTTTGCTTCAATATCATCAAGGGGTACACTCAGAGCAACAGATTTACAGATAACTAAATTATAAGAGGGTAAGTCAGAAATAGGCAAAATTTTCTGTATTACGTTCCATACTTCAGACCAAAATTTTAAAATAGTCGGACAATCAAATAACATATGACGTAAGGAACCAGGATGTGAATTGCAATGCCAACATAAATTAGATGGTAATAAGTGAGCTTTAAATAAACGTAATGGTGTCCATAAGGAATTAAACAAAATATAAGCATTAGTTTGATAAATAGATACTGGTAAACATCCAGAAATGGAAAGGGACCAAATTAAAGACCAGGAATCATTTGGCAGTGATAAAGATAACTCATTATTCCAGAAAGTAGAAATTGTATCAACATTGGAACCTAAGGATACAGTGAGTTTTTTATAGAATACAGACACCGCTTTAGAAGATAAAGAAACAGTTTTAACATAAAGCATAAAATCAGCTGTCATTTTTGAAGGAATACCATTGGGGAAGGAATCTAAAATAGAATTACAGAGAAATTGATATTTTGACAGATCAGATAAAGGCAGATTAAATTTTGATTGGAGTTGAATAAATGGAATAAACTCATCATCCATGAAAACATCTCCAAGATAAAAAATACCTTTAGTAATCCAGGAAGACCAAAAGGAGATATTCCTATTTAATTTTATCAAGGCACTATGCCACAAGGACAAATGTACTGTAGAAAGTAAGGGGGATTCAAAATTGGAATCTAAATCATTAAAAATGAATCTTGATGATTTAATAATGGAAGAAGAATGTACAATTTTAGATACGGGAGACATGGTTAACAGGGATAATAAAGGAAACGGTTTAACGAGGGAAGTCTCAATATGAAACCAAATAGGGGGAATAAGCATAGAAGATAATTAAACCATAACGAACTCTGTTTAAGGATAAACGCTTTATGATACAACAGGAAATCAGGTAGGGCAAAACCAATATGACATTTGGGGATTTTTAATTTTTTATAAGCAATACGAGGAGGCTTATTATTCCATAAAAATTTTGATAAAAGTTTGTCAACATCTTTATAAAATTTGAGTGGAAATTGAGTCGGGATCATTGCGAGAGAGTAAAATATTTTAGGTGCAATAGTCATTTTAATAGATTCCATTCTCCCCCACCAAGAAAGATGAAGGGAGGACCATTTGGATGTTTTTTGTTTAATATATTCTAGGAGGAAATCACAATTTAATTTTAAAGTAGCATGAAGGGACGATGAAAATAGTATTCCAAGGTATTTCAATTTACTCTTTTGCCAAACAATATCTGGAGAGGGTAGCATATCAGAAGTACATAACATATTTAGTGGAAAAAATTCAGTTTTAGTAACATTTAACTTATAACCTGACACAGTAGAATACTTAGAAATAATATCAAGTAAAAAAGGAACAGAGGAAACAGGATTACTAATAAATAACAACACATCATCAGCATATGCTAAAGTTTTAACAGTAATATCATTGATATTAATTCCCTGAATGTTATCACATTTTCGAATGTAATTAAGAAATGGCTCTATTCCAAGTAAAAACAAAAGAGGGGAGAGGGGACAACCCTGACGGGTTCCTCTGAAAAGGGAAAATTGGTTAGTAATCTGGCCATTAATAAATAATCGAGCTGTGGGAGCATAGTATAAAGCAGAAATCATACGAATAAAGGAGGGGCCAAAATTAAAAGATAACAGAGTTTTAAATAGAAATTGCCAATGGATTTTATCAAACGCTTTGTTTATTATATAAAGTGGAATAAAAATTCAAAAACTCATTAGCAATCTCATTATGGGAAAAAGCAATGTTTCCCTGAGGGCATTTAATGGAAGTGATCTGAGTTTTATCTCGTTTAATACGTAAATAAGTAGCCAAAAGTCTGCCAGATTTATTGGAGTTAAAACGAAATTTAGCATTGGATTTAGAGAGTTGTATACCGGCTCTAGTGCTGAGAATAGCATTAAATTCATACCTTAGCTTTTGTAATTTTACTTTATATTGGGGATCATTAGATGAAATAAATAAACGCTCAAAATGAGCTATTTGTTTCTCTAAGGATTTAACCTGTGAATTAAACTTCTTATTTTCATGAGCCATGATAGAAATAGTGGTACCCCTAATATAGGCTTTAAATGCATCCCATCGAGTGGTAATAGAGGTAGAACCTTCTGAATTGAAAGTGAAATAATCCTGAATAGCCTGAAGTATTTTGGGTTTATGAGTATCATTAAGAACAATGTCGGAATTCATGCGCCATCTGGACTGTTTAGTAAAGGAAGAGGATACATTCAAAACAAAAGAAATCATAGCGTGATCTGAAATGTCTATGGCACCAATGGTAGGATTATTTGCAAATTGAACAAGGGAAGGAGAAAGGAAAAAATAATCTATTCTGGAATGGGAATTATGAGGATTGGAGAAAAGGGAAAATTCTTTACCAGTTGGGTGATATAATCGCCAAATGTCAGCTAACTTGGTGGTTTGAAGAAAAGTCTTAAAGGCATGAAAAGTCTTAGACGGCCGAAATTTAGATGTAGACAGTCTATCTAATAGGGGATCCACAAAAATATTGAAATCACCACCAAAAATCAATGGAGCATTTCCCAACTTTAAAACTTCAGACGTAACATTTGACCAAAAAACAGGATCCTCTGACGTAGGGCCATAAACATTAATCAAAAAGAAAACAGAGTCATGAAGTTTAACTTTAGCTATAATATATCTGCCATCAGAGTCTGAGATCTTATGCAATACCTGACAATGCAACCTTTTGGCAAAGAAAATAGCGACCCCATTCTTTTTACCTGCAGCAGGAGAAGAGACAATTGAGTCCACCCATTTTTTGTTCATATAACTTAAAACTTTATCATCAACATGTGTCTCTTGGAGAAAACAGATGTCAGCCTTAGAAGAACCTAAATAATCTAAAAATTTTAAACGTTTTACTGGATGTCGTAAACCTTTTACATTAAGAGAAACAATTTTAATATTATGAACATTAGCCATTAGGATAGAATAGAAGGAAAAGAAAGAAATGGAAACAAGAAGAAGGCAAGATAGGACAGGTTAAGAGAGTAACTCTGATTGAAAAATAGGAAAGGGAGAAACAAAAAAGAGAGAGTAAGGTACAAACAAACAACATACATAAAGACAAGGAAACGCACACCCGTTCCTCAAGCATGGCCAATTACCGTTGGAGCCCATAAGGAAATTTAGGTATAAACCTGCTATAAGAAACCAGCGAGATGCAGTCAAGAATTAGGGTCTTGTGTATCCATCGATGGAGGAAGTTGTTGTTCAAGGAAAAGACGAAGATCTTCTGGGCGCTGAAAAGATTTAGAGACATTGTCTTTCCAGACTCGCATTGTAGAGGGATCAAAAAGTCCATATTTGAAGCCAAGGCTCCTCAGTTGTGGACGAAGAGAAGAGAATTCTTTACGAATAGCCACAGTTTCTTTAGCAAAATCCTGATGGATGAATATTTTGGTTCCATTCACCAGCAATGATGGAATTTCTCGAACAGCTTTTCGAATGAGAACCAGATGATGATGACGCAGGACCTTAAATATCATCTGCCGTGGCTTTGAATGACGAGGATTACGATGTGACGGAACTCTATGAGCCTTATCAATTTCAAATTTTTCTGGGAACTTAATATTCAAGAGACCAGGCAAAAGAGATTCAAGATAAAGACGACAATTGGCCCCTTCGATTTCTTCAGGCAAATTAAATATGCGCAGATTGTATTGCCTATTGCGATTCTCTAAGTCCAGCAGTTGAGAATGCATTGGAATGATTCTGGCCACTAAAGGTGTAAAACCATCCAACTTATTCTTATTATCTTGGATTTTAATGGCATTATCCGACACCTTCATGGACATAGAAGCCATATCTTTACGAACATTTTTAATTTCTGAGGCAATGGAGTCAGTATTCAAACGCAAGGCTTTAATTTCCTCCAAAATCAGAGTCAAAGAAGGTTCCGAGGATTCCACCATTTTAGCTTTTGCTGGAGGAGGGGAAACCTGCTGCCTTCTTTTATTTGTAGGAGGATTTTTTGTATCCATTTTGAGGAGAAAATATGTTCCTTAATATGAGCAAAATAGACTGAAACAAAATTACCTCAAAATGTGAGGAAATTTGTCGTAAATATGGACCAAAACAGTATACAGCACTTAAAAAACCCAGGTGCAGCAGCTAAACAGAGCTGTAGGCGGAGCTAGGCCCAAGCCAGCCTCTTTCTTAATTAGCTCTCCGCCCCCAGGCTCAGAATCTCGGCAGGACCTCGAGGAGCAGTGTGGAGCAGAAGCATGGGAGGTGAGGGGAAAACTCCCGTCGACCAAAATCGCAAGAAAAAGCACTCACAGGTGAGGAGAGGCTTCAGGAGGCAAGCGCTGGTGTTTTCGCCGGGTTAATTGCAGGAATTCGTCGTTAAATTAAGCTGAAAGCTCCTTGGAATCACGGAGCTCCGGTGGCGGCGGCCATCTTGGTTGACGCGCTCGCGCGTCTCCTCATGACTTATGCCATTCTAACATACTTACTTGCAAGGATCTGACTTCTGGAGTTGTAACACAAGAATTTTAAAGTTTCCAAGCTTAGCTTTTAGTTTAGACTAGTTTTAACAAGTACCCATCTGCATAATCCAGTCAGTACATACGTGTCATGCCTAATTTTGGACGCCTGTGCAATTTCCCAATAAGGCCTAAAAGCACTCATTCACTTCAACAAAAATAGTCTTCCCCATCATGACCCTTTTACCTAAATTAACCCATGAAAACTAGGGACTTTGATGCACGAGCAGACACTATCTGTATTACTTACACGTGGGCCATTCAGATATAATAACTTACATTTGGGGACTTCATTTTTAAATGTTTGTGCATCACTGGACCCACATTTGCATAGAATTTCCAGACTGCCCTGACACCCTCAGAAAAATGCCCACTATTATGCCTTAAATCAAAATCTATGTGCATGTGAAATGTCCACGAGTGTATGTGTTTTTCAAAAACACACTTAAGAATGTACTTACACGTTTGTAAATGAAGTCGAAATTATGACTTTTCCTGGTGTAAATTAGATATTTTCTTTTCATTGGACCCGGTGAGTTCCTCTCTAGCTTGTGATCTGAATCTTAAAGTTATACAGATGGATATACTTTACTTCTTTTTCTATTATTGTTTAAAATTGTATTCGTCACAAAACAATGCAATTCTATCAGATAACGCATCTCTTTGGAGATATTGGTTGTTTGAAATAGCATTGATAACCAAAGAAAGTCATCTAGCAATAAATATTTATATCTCAAAAAATGTATTTGCATTTGACGGTTTATTCCGGGTGAAAATAATGTAATACGAGGAACACATTAACAATATTGCTCCTACTAATAATAAACATAAAAACAATACGGAACTATAACAGCAATAAACAGTGTTGTCTTAAAAACAGTTTAATACGTACTTTATTCTACCCTCTAGAGCTGCAAATAAATAAAAGGTGCAAGTATTACCCAACTCAAAAGTACCCATTTCTGTGTGGTAGGCTCTCTTTCTTGTCTTAGTTTTCTTTCTCTTTAGTTCTTCCTTTCTTTCCCATTTTCTCCTATTTACGTCTCACCCGTTTTTTTCGGATATAATATCCATCCTGACTTCACCTTCATCCTCTAAGCCTAAAACACCAATTTGCATACGCACCCGGTTCCCCAGGAAGTTAAACACCAAATTGTAACTGAAACTGAAACTAAAACTCTAATTACCTAAGGTTCAAAATATATTTAGAGTAAATACATTGAATCCAGTGTAAATTGGGATATTGGTGAAATTGCAAGCCTCGTCACATTCATGAGCGAGGTCTTAAACAAGCTGACAGGGCATTTTCTCGAATACAAAAATATTTTTCCTAAAGGTAGCTGTCTGGCGGATTGCTCCCTTTTCTATAGTGTATGTGTACCATAATTTAATGTGTTCATTTTCTTATAACAGCGCAATTATGGAAAGGTCAAAATAGGGCTATCGTGTGTACACCACTTATGCGAAGTGTCCTTTGAGGCCGAGTTTGTCACGTGAGAGGACAGGCTGTACATTTCCAACTAAAGTTACCGGTGTCCGTCCAGTGCTCGCTGTTTGTGTTGTGGTTTTCGAAGTGTGGCCACGTATTCTTCTGGAATATATTTAGCGCTTGCAGGAGGGCCCGCTTTCTACGAGAGGCGTGGATGGAAAGGGCAGTTCCCCCCGTCTCTTTATTTGTAACATTCGGACGGCTCCTCTCCTCTAGCAGTCCCGAAAAGCGGAGTGAACGGATGCTCTGTATGAAACCAACATCACGTTGAATTTGTTGAAAATGATTTTGCTTTTGTTAAAAATGCACGTGAATCCAAAATTCAGTATGACAATAGACGCTGCCCGGCAGTCTGAAGCGCCTGTTGAATTCACCCTTCAGCACCACGGACAGCGCCCGTGCTTGTATTAAACCTACAGCGACTATCGTTCAGAGTACTGCCTGATGGGGAAGCTGCAATAGGGGTAGTTCTTTAAATGGGCTTACTGTCCGGTACTGAGTACCGGAACTTTTTTATTTTGAGACGGAGAGTGCCTGCACTTCTAAAATAGAGATGTTACACTTTTAATTGGAGAGTACCAGCACTGCTCAGAAAACAAACACATGCTCTGGTACAGAGTACCCGCACTTCTCATAACTGAGCAATTTCAATGGTAACCGTGCAGCAAGGTTAAAAACAGTACAGAGAAATGTATGACAGTCTCAGAGCACTAAATGGAGTGTGTTTGTATGTGCACACAAGCATATTTGCTCCCCTTAGGTAATACATCTAGCTGTGGACCAATTGTAAGAGTGAGTAAATTAGCCATTGTCTTTTTATTTGTGTTACTAACTTACACAGAAGCTTGCACAGGTTTCATAACAACGAGCATTAGCTTCACACCTTCGAAATCAGGCATATAGCTGAGAGAGGCGTGGGCCACAGAGCTGAACATGAAAGGTCACGGACGAGAAAAATGCTTTTAGCTTGTCAAATCTGCAAGGTAAGACACCCCAAGTTGAAAACTACCTGTCTTTCAGAAATAGATATTTAATTGTGACGGTAATGAAATGGCCCTAAGTTAAATGCAAAAAGAACAATTGATGGACAGAATGCTGCACAATGTCAAACATTTACCCCAATACAGAGATCTGGGCCTAAATCCATTTTGGACCCAGCCATATGCAAATCAGTCTTGACCCTGTACCCCATGAGAGCAGTCCAGCCCGAACTGCCAGGCCAGGTCCTCCCTTGACTAGAAACGCATCCTGGGACCGGTTTCGGGGCATCACCCCTCATCAGCCAGGCTAGCTTAACTCCAGTGGCATGGAAAGCACAGAACCGGCGTCTGATCTTACCCGTTCCACTCGGGGTGACAAATACAAAAGGAACAATCGATGGGTAGAATGCTGCACAAAGTCAAACATTCTTGTTCTTTTTGCCTACATTAAAGGCACACTGCACGTCTGACCCAGGTTAGCCATAAACCGTGCAGCAGACACTGCACAGCCCACATTTCTAATCTGGCATTCCTAGCCCGTGTCAGACCCATCTAATCATTTGGTGTAGAGCACGTAGGAGGAGCCCACAGTGAAGTTTCATTTTGCCCCCTTGCCCAGTGCTTAATTTGTAAAAGAATGAGTGTCAGTGATCAAAGCTTTGCTCTGCGGCTGCTGTACATCAATATCCACATGCGGAGTACTGAGGATGTGTGGTCTTGAAACCTCAAGATTTTTAATCCACTACTAGACACTCCCTGCTCTATTATCTCATTCGTGCATGATGCTTTCTCACTTTATGACGATTTTTTTCATCTTTTTCTTCCTCTGTATTTCGCCTCCTTTCTTGTTCTCAGTAAATGCTTTTGTTACATCACAGCAGTGAATAACTGGGTTTTTATTTGGCTTCCAATGGATGTCATACATAAATGCTATATTTCTTTTGGTTTGGTGGTGAGAGTTCCTTCCAGATTCTCTATCAATATAAAACAAGACTTAAATTGTTATTGGTATGTCACTTGTGAGCCCTTTTACAATATATAATGTAATTTTGAGAAGATGGCATCCTTTGTTCTGAAACTGATTTTTTTTTTTTTGTTTCTTGCAGCGGCAGCTCCTCCATTTGAATGGAGGAGCGATGCCCCACTAAAATGCCCTCAGAAATGCCCCACAGACGAAAAATGAAATGGTAAAGAAATTAATTCATTACCATTTTATTTTTTGTCTACCTGTCCTGAAGCGAGTGTCAGGACGGGATTGGCCTTCTGAGTGGCAGCAGTGGTGGGCTGCCTGTGCAGTAGTTTATAGTGCGCATTTCACTTTGGCTGGCCTGACATGTACACTATAAACCGCTCAGCTGTCTCGAAAAGCTGGCTTGACAGCCTTCAGAAGCCTACCACGTCCTCTGTAGTGCCGAGAGAGGCAGCGTCCTCCAATCCTGCCACTTCTCTCATGCTGGTTAACAGCATGGGAGCAGTGCCAGGATTGGTTAAGTACGTTAGCTGGGGCCCTGAATGTGGCGTCAGGAAAAGAAGGTGACTGGAGTGAGGAGGACTGCATGTCTGCGCAAGTAGGGAAATGACTCTTTTAAAAAAAAAAATTTTTTTATCTATTTATTTTACGATCCCCTCCTCTCTACTGCCATAGTTGCCAGCCGCCACTGGTTTCTCACTCACCCGCCCTCCGTGGAAGAGTTATTCACCAACTTCCTTTCATAGATGCACATACATTGATCATCTGTTTGTAATAGGTTGCCCTCCACCCGAACTCTCTGGCTTCTTCAAGCGCCCGTGCCACGTCCAGCTCCCGTCACTCTCCACTGGCGCACATATAGACATGCAGAGATCCATCCTGGTGTCGAAACTTCAGAAGGAAACAATGAAGATGAAACAGGAAAAATGTCTGCATAGGTGGGTAGTGAGCAAGCTGCCAAAGAGACAGCGAGCGAAGTGTCCTGGGTAGGCCGTTGAGGCTGGATGCAGTAACTAGGGTTAGTAGACATCCATGCTTTCTGGTAATGTGGTGGCCCCGTACTTCATTATTTCAACGAATAAAGCATTTCAGCCTGCAGCTCTTGCAATGGTAAGGCCTATCAGACTGTGACATGCTTACACATCTTCACGACTGCCTCGGGCAGGGTAACACATCTGCTTTGGACGTTTAGATGCAGCACTCTTTTAAATCATAAAGCGGAACAGGCCACGGTGCACTTAAAAGTGAACAAGAGCATCAGGCATGCACTCTGCCTCCCCTGCATAAACCCCTGTTTCCAGGGCCTGTCTGTTAGGGTTCGCCTGCAGGAGTTTCTTTGCATTTAGATGATTACAGAACAGCCCTAGACTCAGACACGTGCCTTTCATATATACATTTCTATTTGGAGTTTCTATCCCAGGTCCTACCTACTGATTTCCTCCCATTCTGTATACCTTTAAACTCTTGCGGCTGACTTTCCTCTTGGAAACTCCCACAGATACGGTCTACGGTGTCTGGACCCTCATTCATACTATTAACAAGTGTAGAATGTGCGACCATTTCTTCTGATAATATTCTATTACTGTTGGCTTGACACCTTCAACTCAATTTAGGGACTTTGTTTGAACAAAGTATTAGAAAAGGGAACCTCTTTTTCAATAGTTCTGGTCATTAGTGACCAGTGCTTTGTGGGCAGGCTTCCTCCTAACTTGAGTAGTGGAGTTTTTGGGGAGATACTACTCGAAACTGGATTGATGAAGCCTTTAGATTAGCACTCAACACTTTATTCCCAGGGCCTTGGAACCAAGTGGTATAATGTAGTAACAAAAGGAAACATTTGAATTGCAAAGCTACTAAGACTTCTTTCAGTTCCGGTATTGCTCAATTTCCACAGTTGAGTGTCTCTTGGACCACTTGTCTCGTTACCTTGATGTAAACATTTACTGATGTTTAGCGCTCTAATACCCTTGGGTCTTGCCAGCACTATATAAAGTTCTTAAATAAATACTAGATTCCCCTATGGATACACTGATAGGAAGCTTGAACATCACTGAAGACAGGAGCGAGACAAGCCTCAGGCAATGTGAAATGTCTGATGTCCTTTAGGTATCTAGTAAAGAATTCAGTTGTTTTGTGGCACACTGAAGATACTATAGTCCACAAAAATTTAACAAATTGATGCTTAGGGTGCAGGTGGGTGTCTCCCTTTGACCTGAGGGCGTAATTCATGAAGATAACAGTAGCGTTGTTTAACTGTAAACAACGCCCCCACTTTGCACACCGGAGGGTTCAACGACCCTTTAAGAAAATTCAACGTTCAAAAAACCAAATCATTCTTCCGAAGTTTGTTGAATTCATACCCCGTCGTATGAGTTCAACAAAATTCCGAAGAATTATATCCCTGAAGAAGAGCTTTGACTCGAAATGTATCAGGAATGTACACTAAATAATCCAAGAATGTATTTACGAGAAATGCCACATTTCCTCGTAACGAGTGGTTATTGAAGATGAATCCATCAACTCAATAAAAAGATGATTTCATGTTTTTTTGAACGTTTTGAATTGTCTTAAAGGGTAGTTGAACCCTCCGGTGTGCAAAGTGGGGACGTTGTTTACAGTTAAACAACGCAACTGTTATCTTTAGGTATCTAGGGCAGGAACAGACAGTGAGTGCCCTTACGCCACTGAGGCAAAAAAAGATTTTTGACAGGCTCACATGGCGATTTGTTTTTTATGTTCTGAGTAATTTCTGAATTCCTACTAACATCGGTGAGATAATAGCAACCATTTTCATAGCACTAAGGTAAGCCATCATGTTTTTAAATGTTAGAACAATCCCCTTGGCAAGGTACCAAGACAGAGGTTTCATTGCTGGGAACCAACAATGGGTGACCTGTTACGTATACAAAAGCAATAGAGAGACTGTAGTTATACAACTCACCCGAAAAGATGAACAGTATGAGAGAGACAGAGAAAACGAAACTGTGTGAGTGCATGTGTCTCTTTCTGTCCGTCTTTCTGTGATGTGTGTGTGTTTCTGTTCGTTTGTTGTCCGTTTAGTTTAAATCACAAAGGTGGGGTTGCAGCTAAATACAGCGATAAGTATACATGCAACTGACGTACCTTCGCCATATCTATAAAGGGCCTACATCTTGGGATGAAAAAAGCCCAATACTAAAAGATCAACACCTTTTGGCACTCGTTATTTTGCTTCACTTTTGAAAGACCAAGTCTGAAAAGCCATGAGTGCAGACCAACAGAACGACACAATGACAGCAGACGCAGAGAAACGGGTCCATGCAGTGTGGCAGGGCCTCTTTTCCTGGGGTTCCCATAGTGGACCACAAAATATTAAAAACACGAAATTAAACACAATAGAAAGACTTTCTGCCACTCTGTAACATATTGAACAGTGAGAGACAGTCTTTTCACTATTTCTACAGGATAATAAAAAGTGGGAATGAGATACTTCTGTCGCTTTATCCTGCGGTGAAGCTATTGACCCTGCTCAGCCGCCAACAAGGATTTTAGTCCAACCGGCAAGGTCTAGTGCTATAAGCATTGCTCAGCCCTGCCTTGCGATACTTTCCTAGGCTCTCCAACCACCACCATCCATAATAATCATTATTCAGAGTGGTTGTATACACATGGGTGGAAGATCCCGCCTTGTGCTCAGCTCGAAGTTCCGAAACTCTCTTCCTCAACACCTACAACAACGGCCTTGAAGAGGGTCTTGGAATCAGTGCAGGGTGGGCTGAAGGTGCATGTTTTTTTCCTTGCTTAGAGATCTTGCCGTCCTAACTGGAAGCCTCGGATCCTCTCAGAAGTTTAGTCTGTTATTGCCTCTGGTAACCTGCAATCTTGATTTCCAGGAAAAACACTATGGTTAAGCTTTAAATCTGCAAGAGTACAATATACAAAAGTGACTTACCAATACATTAAACAAATAATTTATCTCCCGAGCTGTCTGGCTGACCAGATGGACAATCTCATAACGAAGGAAGCCCAGAAATAAAAATGTTGGTGAAATCGCCATCTGAGGGGAGATATTTGCAGAGCTAAGGCTAGACCTGGCCTTGAATAACTCATTTGACCAGGCAATAGCTCCCAATATAGTAACGTTTGCTAACCTTACAGTCCTCGGTGACCTTAATCTCCAAGTGGACATTGCTGGGGATGCTCTGGCAAAATCCTTCTTAGAGATAACCTCCTCCTTCAATCTACCTCTGCTCTCTTTGGAACCTACTCATAAAGCGGGGCATATGATTGATTTGATCCTATCGAACATCCTAGTTATAACAGATACCCCGGTGGAGGTCACTTGGTCGGACCACATTCTTATCGCTTTTGTGTGGCCTTTTCCCAGACAGCAGGAGAGGAAACGTCTGAGTAGTACGTCTCTTGTAAGAGCTTGGCACAAAGGACCGATCCTCGAGTTTCAGGAAAGACTTGAACTTACCGGACCAGTACTATCTGGAGAAACCAATAGAGATACCATAACAGTGAACAAATGCTGTCCACAGCCATGGATTTGGTATCGTCAGCTAAAACTAAACAGGGACAGAGGCTCACGCCATCCGCCCCCTGGTTTTTGCCCTGAAGTCTCCATCGAAAGAAAGCATTGCAATAGAAAAGAAAGAGCCTGGAGATAATAGTATCTGGATATAGACAAGATTGCCTACAAGCAAGCCCTAAGTAAATATCACTATAATGCCAAAGCGGCACACAGTCTCTCATTTTATGGTCCCTAAAAGAAGATCCCTGGCCCTTCAAGCTAATCCAACCTTATGGCATAGGTTAAGTGATTTTGGTGAATAACAAATTGTCAAAATACAGGCTAACCTATGATCCCTAACCCTGGACTCTGCGATGCTTGCCCTATGCCGACTGTGACTCCCTCCCCTAAGTGTAAGCTTTTAAAATGCATACCTCTGGAAAAGGAGCAGCTAATAACATGTTTTATGAAATGTAAATCGGGCTCCCGATTAGATCCATGCCCTCCTTCTATCTTGAGACAGATCAGTGAGAGTATTTTCCAACTTGCCTCAAGCTATTTTGCTCTTCCCTTCAGAGGGGAAGTGTCCCTGATATGCGGAAAAAGCCCAGTGTCATTTCCCTTTTGAAAAAGCTTACAGTTGACAGCAAGGTCCTTTCAAATGTTATACCTATCTCCCTCCTTCCGGCAGATTCCAAAATTTTAGAATCTATTGTCAACCAAGTTTATTGAAATCAGGACTGACTGTTCGAAGCGGAAACTATCGTTTCCCCAGAAGGCTGATTGGGTGGGGACCGGTTCTGCAGTGGTAGGGGCCGATTTTGTTGTGTTTAGTGGGCCTGTTTTGCAGCTGTGCTGCAATATTAGCCCCTAGTAACAAAAGCAGCAGTGGTTCATGCTTGCCCTCACCCCTCCAGGGGCTGGGCTGACAAAATTGTCAGGGCTGCTTTGTGTTCCCAGTCCGGCGCTGATTGAAACCAACAACCTTCTCTGCAGTGATGTTTTAAATGAAATGTGAAATATGATTTTGGGATGTAGTGCTTTTAAATCTCATACTTTTATGGATTCATGCAAATCCGAATAAAGATTTTATGACTGACTGACTAACAACCTTCTCCATCCTTCCCAGTCCAGCTTTCTTGCACGCCATAGTACTAAGACAGTCCTGTTAGAAATAACAGATTCCATTAAGTTGACATTGGATCATGGCCAGAATGCTGCCTTAAACTTATTAGATCTTTTGGCAGTATTTGACACTGTCTGTCACGATATCTTGCTTTTACGTGTAGCAGACATTGGATGGTAGGAGAAGCCTTGAAGTGGTTCAGCTCCTTTCTGGCTGACAGAGAACAGTCGGTATGGATGAAACCATACTTCTCTAATGCAAAACCCCGTAAGTATAGTGTCCCATGGGTCAGCATTAAGCACTATGCTGTTTTATGTTGATATGGCCCGCTGTTTTTTCTAGTGGAGTCCTATGGAATCTCAACCTGTATCAGGGTGGTCATCAACTGGCTGAAAATAAATCACTTACAATGCAACCAGGATAAAACAGAAATCTTCTTTTTTGTGCCCGATCTGTCTCCTGATTTTTGTCTGCCTGTGGGCCTGCTGACATGGAATGTTCATGAAATCTTGGGGTTGTAATTGATGACCGGATTTCTCTCAAGTGCTAAATCTCCGCCTTAGTTAAAGGGTCCACAATACTTGAAAAAGAGAATCCATCTGTACTCCCTTAGCAGGATGCTCCACTCAGAAAAAACTCTACTGATGGCGGCCCCCCGTTTTAAAAGTACTAGACGGGGGTGCGCCGTTTTCAGTGCGCGTGGCCTTTTTTATGGAATTGCCTTCCCGTGACTCTCAGAAATATGTCCAAAGAGAAGGCTTTAAAAAAAAACTGAAAACATAAAACATATCTCCTTAGCCTCTAAAGTCATCACCTCCTCTGTATGCAGACTTGTGCCGGGACGCTCTTGAGTAGCTGGATAATTCCTTTCATTCATTCATAAAGATGTTATATTAAATATTAAAATTCCTCAGTAGAAAAAGTAACTTATGACGGAAGCAAGCACTTGTAATTTTCATGGAGAACAATAACTGATAACGATAAGGAAAATGAAAGGTTTTGGAACTTGGGCATAAGACATATAAGCCAAAATCAACCAATTCTGAAAGCCAAACTTTGATGGAATGGGAAAAGATAACTCAACTCACGTGGCTGAGAGTGGGCAGAGGTGCAGACGGGCTAAAAAGTGGGTGAGAAATAATCAAGGGAAGTTTCACATCAGGGCAGATGCGGTCGATGGCTGCTAAGTGGCGACCCCATTGTAAGGTATGTAATAACCTGGGATTGACAAAGACGGCCTGCCCTAACCGCAATGAATAGGACTGGTCTCCTTCTCTCTGATGCTATAGGGGACATGGTCTCCTCACCATAAATAGTACTGGAACGTGGTCTTCTCGTGGCTCTCCACGTCGGCTCTGTTCCCTGTTATTGTCAGTTCTTTTGAAGATTGTTGACATATTGATTACATTGGATGTATATTATCTGCTTATTGCACAAGAGCGTTAAACGAGGGGATGAAAAGCGGAACTTAGGGGTGCTTCTTCTCGCCCATTGAGATGTCTGTGAATACTTGTTGAAGTACTAGGAGCACTAGACATCATTGAGTTCCTTTGACTTTTAGGAGCAGCCAGAATGATCCTTTTTGGAGTGTGCCAGAGACAGACTGGTCTCTACAGGGATGGGGACTTGAACCACGGGATGAGGGGCGGTAGTTCTGTCCCCAGTATTTATCACAGGGCCCAGGGGTTTAAGTGGGATGAAAAAACTGGGGGGCTCTCAAAGGGGCGTGGTCCATGTAATTAAGGGCGTGGCTTAAAAACACGTAAGCTAAACATCTGTGCTTAGCATAGTGTGCCGCCCAACTAGTATTTTGTTGCTTCTGTCATTGCATCCAGATGTATAGTACAACACGTAAAATTCACCTACAACAAGCCAGGACTATTGGCTTTGTCAATGGTTGTTAGTTGCATAGGATAAATAAGCAACTACTAAGGCTTAGTTGTATATGATATTGAAAATGCTTGAATTCTGAAATGATGAGGCTGTGAAAGAACTTTAACGAGTCTCACTGAAGTTAAGTCACAGTCAGTGAAGGGGGGCACTGCAGTAGAGTTAAGATTTTGTTTTCACCCTGATGGTAAGGGCAAAAATGGAGAACCAATAGGGACCCGTCCCAGCACCTGCCTTTTCAAACGGAGCACCAGCCGGTCCTGGCCGACTTAAAGTCCTGACGGGGCCCAGTGCCCCACTTCATCCCTCTTTTTATCACTTGCTTGAAGACCTTGCAATGCTTGGTTCAAAGGATGTGGCCCACCTCGAAGTGGAGCCTAACCGAGCTCCGTCCATATGCGGTGCTGCTTCTGCTCAGTTTTTCCCACCGGCTCCTGCCTGCAAGAGAAGGAAATCCCATCGAGACCACGAGGGGGGTGATGGAAACAGGCACAGGGCCGATCCCACCTAGCTCTAAATGATGTCATTACAGAGGGGTGGAGCAGGGTCATAGGGTGGACCGAGCTGTAGGGTGGCTAATGCTGCCCCTCAAGGTGCAGCCCGACTGCACTTTCTGCATTGGCACAGCAGCTCCCAGTGACACATAGGCAGCAGTCTTTTGGAACTTAAAGGCGTGGGATACAATTCAGAATGAAGAATTACCTGAAGTGATTTGCATAATGAGCACAAGAAGCCAGAAAGCTCTCCTCCACATCGAGAGTGCTGGAAGGCAGGGGATTCCGCAAGAAATAAGAAGCTGAATCCCAGCAACATCTTGGGGGATGCTCTCAAAGTAATTCCCTTCAGATGTGTTGGCGCAGTGCCCTAAAAGCCACATTGGACCGCGCGTAGGGATTACGAGTGGACACTTGTGAACAAGCAGCTCATGAAGAGAGCTTTGCACAATGTTCAATCGCGCAGACAGCTTTGGTGATGCATTCTCCATGCGCCGTGTTTGAGAGGCAGCATCTCGGACACACGGGCTCCGAAATCTAATCTGGAGGATACAAAGGCACGCAGAGCCCTGGCTCGGCGTGGAGATGACGATGATGAAGGATTTGCTTCATCTGTCTTTGCAAAACAGAACATTGTTTGAAAGAGCTCACCTGGAAAATGCCCCGGTTACATACCGGTAATCTTCATTACTCCGAGTCCATGTCTTCCTCGCCACAGTAATTACCCATGAGCCTCCGGCTCCACACAGAACTCCAAGCATTAAAAAAAACAGCACTCTAGTCTCCCTCTCCCTCCTCCGAGATGGCCCCTAGTGGCTCCAGCCAATCCCATAAAGAGATACAGAAAGACCAACACGACCTGAAGAACCAAGCCGCAGACATGAAGCCACCAACTGGGCCGGGAGGGAAGGGAAACTATACTGTGGCGAGGAAGACATGGACTCGGAGTAATGAAGATTACCGGTATGTAACCGGGCATTACCTCCTCGTCCTGTCTTCCTCGCCACAGTAATTACCCATGAGCCGATACCAAAGCAATCAGCTTCATGCAAGGAAAACACTCCACAGAATCATGTAGAGAAACAAATGTTAACCACAAGAGGTACAATATTCCACAGAAACATACACCTCAAGGAATCCCAGCCGACAGTACAGAAGAGGCAAGGAAAACAGAACCCCCACCCCCCATCCGAAGGTGATAACGGGACCGGAAAGTAAGCGGGGACGACCAAGAGGCAGCCCGGCAAACATCCACCAAGGACACCCGCTGAAAAGCGGCCCACGAAACAGAAACAGATCCGGTGGACCGACCCCGAACAGACAGAGGCGGAAGAATTGAAACAGAACCATAAGCCAACAGCATGGCCTCCTCAATCCAATGACTGACAGCGGACAGGGAGGCTACAGGCCCTGATGAGACAAACCAAAGTTGACAAACAAATTGTCAACCGTACAAAAGGAAGAAGTGCGTGATAAAGAAACCAACAATGCACAACGCACATCCAACAGGCGGAGAAGGCAAACCACAGCCTAGGAAGGATCAGGACAAAGAATCGGAAGAACCACTGTAGCTGAACGGTGAAAATAAGAATCCACCTTAGGAAAAACGTAGGATGAGGGTGCAAGACCACACGATCAGACAAAATGACCAAAAATGGAGCAGACCGCAGGAAGGTACCCAGCACACCAATACGCCTGGCAGATGCAAAAGCCACAAGAAACACCACTTCGAGTGTCAAGAACCCCAGGCCCACCGACTCCAAAGGCTCGAAAAGAGCCGACTGCAAGGAACGCAATACCAGAGGAAGGTCCCAAGGAGGAGAACAGAAGATAGGACTGGGACGTTGCAAAGAAAGCGACTCAAAAAGCCGAGCCACCAAAGGAGAAAACAAAACCAAAGGCAGGACATGAAATGCCCGAACGGCGGTCCATAGAGCCCTGAGATCGGAAAGGCCAAGCCCAAAAGGAAAACCAACAAGTAAAATCCAGAATCCGAGCAGGGTCCAAAGAAGCCAAAGACAGCCTGTGACACACACATCAAGAGGCAAAGTCATACCAACGCTTAGCGTAGGACTGAAGAGTATAAAGCCTCCGAGATTGCTGAAGGACGCCAGCAACCGCAAAGAACAACCTGCACGCAACAGCGATCCCCTCACAAGAGCCAGACCCGCAGACCCAGGGACCGGAACACAGGCAGAGGCAGAAGAGGACCCAACAGAGGATAAGGCACGAACGGTAACGTCCAGCCCGGAGATTCATCCAACTCCAGCAATAGGGGATACCAAGGACGACGCCACCACCCCGGAGCAACCAGAAGGACAAACGACCCCCTCCACTTGATCACCCGCAACACCTACGGAATCAGGGGAACAGGAGGAAGGCACACAACAGGCCCCACAGTCAAAGAAACGACAGAGCGACCACACTCCAAGCATCCAGACAAGGCATAAACGTGTGAAAACAGCGGAATGCAGCCGAGGTCCGGGAAGCAAAGAGGTCTACAATCAGAGACCCAAACATCCACCTCAACCATCTGAACATCAAGTGTGGCAGGGACAAAGACCCCATGGATGGAAACACACGGTACAGACAATCCATCACAAAGCACTCCCGACCAGTCAGGAAAAGCCCAAACAGGGATGCCAGGCTCAACACCGCCCAACAACAAAACGACGGTCGAGGCAACGGAGGGAACGTGAGAGTCCGTCCGGACCCACACACGTTGACCCCGCGGAGATCTGAAAAGGTCAACAGACCCAACAGGAAGGACCCAGCCTCTTGTAGTCGGAAGAACAAGACAACACCGCCCGAGGCCAAACCCCCGAGTCATAGAAACCCCCAGAGAAGTACCCCACCGCAGCAGGCCGGAATCGGCAGTGAGAACCTGTGAGGGAACAACCAGAAACGGGCGGCCCCTGGACAGAAGACATTCGGCCAACCATCACACCAGGACCACCCGAACCCCCGGGGACACAGGGAACAAAACAACCATATCCAGGGAACAGGGGTCCAAATGCAACAAAAGTGCGGGACACCCACAGACATATGTGAAGGCGAGCCCATGGCACGGGCCACAAAGATGCAGACATCAGACCCTGAACCCGCAATCACAGGCACACATGAGGAGAAGGCCCCGACAACAGGGACCGCACAGCAGACTCAGGGACAGAACCGATCAGGGGACAGGAACACCAACCCCAATCGAGTCCCGAACAGAGTCCCAAAGAAAGTCAATACCCGCATCGGAACCAGGGATGACCACGGAACATTCACCAGGAAATCGCGACGCTCCAGGACACGGCATAGCATCCGGATATGCAACCCCGCCTACGAAAGAGAAGAAGTAGAAAAATGTAACGACCAGACAGGGAAAAAAACACTAACGTCCTCCCCCAGAAATGGTCAATAAGAGGAGCCAGAACCCGAAAAATACCATGGGCGAAGAGCAGAGGCCAAAAGGCAATACCAGGAACTGAGAGTGATGACCCAGGATGCAGCAACGGAGAAAAACTCAGAGAATCCGGGCGAACAGGCACATGTAGAGAAGCAACCTGTAAGACAAAGGAGTCCAAAAAATCCCCAAGAAAGATCAGAGGGAGGAAAGCCCGGAGGGAAACCATTCCGAAGAGGAACAAATCCTCACATGACCGAGAACCCCCTCGCTCAACGCCACCAGGAAGAGGATAGAATAAACCCTCAGAGACTGTCCGGTACGGGAATCACGGCTTTCCACAGAACAAGGGACTCAACACCCTCCAAAAAGTCACCCGCAGAAGAGGGACCCTGGGACACGGAGAGGACCCGAAACAGCCTGGGGGAGACAGGGAAAACCCAAGATGAACCCCAATGGATCCCACCTGCAGCACCCACCGATCTGACCCAGACTCGCGCCAAGAGTCCAAGAAGCAAGTGAGGCGACCCCCAACCGGAAACACTCCAGGAGCGACCCAGTCAGGACTTGGAATGCGGGATCGGAGGAGGTAAAATCACCGGAGAACCGGGACTTGGCAAACGAAGAAGCCCCATCCCATGAAAGGGCTGACCAGCACGTACCCTCCGCGAAGGACCAAAAGACCTTCGGGAACCAAAAGCTCGGAAGCGGCCAGAACGCTCAGGAGCCAGAAGCAAACGAGCCTCCGCCGTCTACCGAAACAAAGTCCCCAATTGAGAGCCAAACAGGCACACACCAGAGAAATGGAAGCATATCAGCAGACCCATCAGTGCAGCATCAGCCTACCACGACCGGAGCCACAACAGCCTGCACGCAGCGAAAGAAGACCCAGCAGCCGAAGCAGCCGTCCCCAAAGAATCATGTTGTACCATTAACGCCAGAGTAGAAGAGACATCTACCCCCTGGTCCAACAATACAGCGAAAGACTGAAAATCCGTAAGGAAAGACTGGACGGCATATTAAGAACAGGCCGCCGCCCGGATGGAGAAAGCAGCCGCTGCAAAAGTGCGCTACACCGCACCATCCACCTCACGATCCACAGGATCAGTAGGAGAGGAATCCTCCCAAACAACCATCCCATGAGAGGACATATCGGCCATCAAGGAATCAACCTCAACAGAGGAAGGGATTGTCACAGCAAAGTCCTGCAGAGGATAGCGGTTATTCAAAAAACGCGGAAAAGAGCCCTTGTCCGCATTCTTCCACTCCGACTCCAAAACTATCAAAACAGAAGAATGCAGAGGCAAAGAATCAGGCTCAGGACGCTGATAATGACAAATAATCATCTTCCATAGGCACAACAGAGCCAGGAAAAACCAAGTTCCAGCGAATGTGACCCAGCACCACCTTCAGGTCGGCACCCGGCACAAAAACGATCGTGGACGTCTACATCCACCTCCGATTAAGAGTCAGGAGCGGGAGCGACATCAGCCCTAGGCCATTTAGCAGGAGGAACCTGCCCCATATCCCGTAAGGCAGCAGCCATAGCATAAGCTATCACGCACAGCAATAATCCCACAGAAGGAATCGTTACCCCAGAGCCAGAAGCCTCCAAGGAATCAGGAGCAGCCAAAACCGAAGAACCACCCTCCATAAGAGCCAAACATGAGTGACAAACACAGGCAATCCACAGAAAACACCTGATCAAAACAAAATATACCCGAGGTAGCTAAGCAACCAATGGAAAACACCCACTGCACGCCCCCAATAGCACAGAAAAGCGAGAGAAGTCATGCGCGCATCCCGGTAAGAATGCCCGGACCCAACGTGCACAGGGAAAACAGCACGAGAAGCCACGTCTCGCCTCCCGCAGCCCGTGAATCAGAAAGTCAGCAGAAGGCAAGTGCGAGTCACCGGGATCCCCAGGCCCCCACAGGCACCCACAAGCGACTGCGCACACATCCGCATAGCAGGATGCACCACGAGTCCACGGGAGACATCGGCCCCCCAAGGAAAACGCACCCGGCCGCGCACACACCCGCACGGCAGGACGCATGGCCTGTAGACAGAACACGGCCAGTAAGACCCCACACAGCAGGACCAAGGCGCATTCACAAGTAGCGAGGCACAAGGCGCCCAGTCCACAGAAACGCTCCCAAGTCCGCTAGAGCAGGACCGGAGCGCAACGGCAAAAGTAGGGGGAGAAAAAAACATTAAACAAAACAACATGGTCAAACCACCAAGGAATGGCAATACACTAACGTCCCCCTTCCCAATACCAGAGGACAAGCGGGGCTGCTCCAGCAGTACCCCAGCCCCCACTCACCTGACCAGCAGGGAACACAGCACTCGGAGTAGTGCAGAAAAAAAGAACAGGTCGTGTTGGTCTTTCTGTATCCCTTTATGGGATTGGCTGGAGCCACTGGGGGCCATCTTGGAGGAGGGAGAGGGAGACTAGAGCGCTGTTTTTTTTTAACGCTTGGAGTTCTGTGTGGAGCCGGAGGCTCATGGGTAATTACTGTGGCGAGGAAGACAGGACGAGGAGGTAATGCCCTCCGCTAATGTTAAGAACATCTTCCTCTGTGACGTGGCGCTCAGCCAGTCAGTGAGGACGCAGCACGGCGCTCACTGATGGGAAAATACATCAATGTTGACGTTAAGAGGGTCTGTGTTCTCCCTGAGTGACAGATCGTGAGTAAAACCTTGTAGCTACCACTAAGCTACCAAGGGACATGTGCCAGGGATTGGACGGGAGATGAATGCTCCAGGCATCACTTTCTTCATAGCATTCCAGGCCCAAACTATTCCTGCATCCGTCATCTTGAATTATGATGACAGAATGCTGCCTTTCCTATTCTGAAAATGGAAATTAAGGGGTCCATTAGGATGGCGTGTGGACTTCAGTCTGCCCGCCACCCTAGCGGTGCAGGGACTGGCCGCCAGTGGTGCAGCGGTCCTGCCATGGCAAATAGGATGCCACCGCCACAGTGGAGATGGCATCCCGCATATATTACATTGCTATAAGCAGCACCTGGCACAATGCAATATATGTATGTTGTGTATTGGCATGCACAACGTGACAGGCACTGTGCGGTGCCTGCCACCTTGTGCATGCCAATGTTGGGGCTACCATGGGTCCCCCCCAAGTGCAGCCCCCACCCCCTGGGGGCCCGCAACGGGCCCTTAGGAGAACTCAGCATGCCTTTCTACGGTGGATTGAAAATGCCACATACTAATATGGATGGTGGTGCCTGCAAGGCACCGCCACCATATTATGGACCTTTTCCGCCTGGATTGCCTACCGGTGGAAAAGTGGTGGACTGTCTTTCCGTCCGCCGCGGTACCCCCGCCATGGTAATGTGGCGGGGGTAACAGGCCATCCAACGGGGTGTTTTGGTGGGTGGATCCTCCCACCATGCTAATGACCCCCTAAGTGTAGAACAAAGGATCCAATCTTATCTTTTTCTCATTCAAATATTAAAAGTTATTTGGGAAATGTAAGGCACACTCGTGAGTTTCATATTGCCTGAAATTTGTGGAAAAAAATCTGTTCATTTGTCTTACTTTCATTTGAACAGTTTGTGGGGTTGTTGTTCTCCCGAAGATAATTCCCCATATATTTACACTTTTGTCACTTTTATCCAGTAACCTTTGTTGTCGTTTTCTCTGTCGTTCATTCTCTAGTGATGTTATGTAGCAATATGGCCCTCTTACGAGAGTTTTTCAGGTCATTAAAGGCCCTCTTCCTGAGTGACAGGCCTGGGCTGCATACAAGGTTCTGCTAAAGGAGAGGGACTTCGTGTCCAGAAAAGCCCACGTCGAGGGCCAATAATGCTTTTACAGCATTACACCCAATGAGGGTAAAATGTTCCAAATTATACAGGGAGAAAACACAGAGTCAAGTTTTTGGGAATGTTAGAGCGGAAGGTCTCTAAACAGACAATATAGCCCACTGCCAGGGCTTTCACAGATGTTGAAGATTCTCTTCCCGAGTAATAGTGCTGAGCTGCAGCGAGGGCTTATAATGAGGGACTGGGCCTTTAATAACTATTACAGCCCAAGATAGAAGGACTATAATGCTATTAGCACTTCCACCCGTACAGGGTAGAAAGAGACGCATTACAATGTAGGAGCAGACAGCCTATACCAACCATCATTAGCCTTGGGGGACCCCTTTACCTTCATTGGACCTCCCAACTTTCCCATGTTCTAGCAATAATCACAGATCTTTCATATTGTGCCAACTCGCCAAAATCTCAAAGTGCTGATAGGACATACATCGTTTTTCTAGATTCGGGTGGTATGGTTTATGTAGAAAGGGTTAAACCTGGAAGAGAACGCAGAAGCATTTTATTCCACTGATAAAAATAATATGGTGAAAAAATTCCAGCAGTGGATCGACTTTCAGTTTCAGCAGTTACTCCACATATCAGGAGATCCTCAACCTCATTTCCACTCTAAATTAGGCCCTTAGTCTCAAATATCCCAATTCGACGATTCTCCCTTTGTTGCCCTCTCAAGGATAAAAAAGTGACTCACCTTTGGTAGGATTCAAGCCAGCGATCCACAGGTGGAACACATTTCTCAGGAGCATATACATTTACCTAGTAAGCTATCTTCCCTTAAGGGCTGAGGCCAATATATGATGCCTAGGGAGAAAGGGAAACATAATGCATGACACGCCTCATCATTCTTCGCACGAATGCAAAGGTGAAGGATAATGAATCAAAACTGTAGACCTTGTCTTTCTAGTGGGACTTATTGAAATGTCATATAAACCATTTATGAGGCTGTGAACATTAGGAAACGTGTCAAGCGTCAGTTATTCGACACCAGACCACAGCTTGGTTATGGGGAGAGAAATATTTATAAGGCAATCTTCCCTCGTCACGTGCCTTTCTCCATTAAGTTGTTCAGCATCGAATGTGGTTGACATTTGAAAGCACGCACTGGCGGGTCAGTAAGCAGAGCGCCACCTTTCACAATAATTGATCAAAGCTCTGCTCTGTTTTTATATCATAAAAGGGAAGAGAAGGGAAGCATTGAATAAATATATTTTACAGTCAAAAGTCTGCACAGTTAACTTTTATCAGCGATACTCACATTCATTTAAAAAGGCCGGGTAAATCAGCCTGCATTCTCCCCATCTCTATATTTGCAGCAGGTGCATTATCCCACTAAATTGTTAAAATCTACAAACAAAATAAAATGGAATAAGAGGAAACAAGTGCGTCAAAGGCCGTGTCTGGACTGAGACCTGTGACGGGCTGTCCTGCCCATACTGTCCACAGAACGAAGGACCCTGGAATTTCCAAGCAGACAGAAATGTCAAACTTATCTTGCAAGGTGAAAACCATTTCCGGACTCTGAAGATACACACTTTGAAATTGGATTCCTATAGAATTAGCCAAACTAAGAAGAAGAATGTATATAGCATCTTATTTATCATAGCTGCCAAGGTTTCAGATTGCTTGCTATGTGTGACGTTTTCGGAAGCAAAATTAAGCATTGCAGACTAAATATCTGCAATAACACCCACTTGAGCAACAAGACACTCTAAGAAGATATTAAAACTACTGGAAAGTACCAGAAACTGAAGTACCTACAGCCCTTCTAAACTGATCGTACAGTTAAAAAAAAGTCAGATCTGCACCTGGTTCAGTGATGGTGGGCGCCGCGCCACTGCATACAAAAGAACGTTTCTGTAAATTTCAGCAGTCAGTTATTGTAGTAGGGTCAGATTATCAGGTTTGAAAACCGGGACAGTGTGCCTACCACTTGCTTACCTCGACTAGAGAGAATAACATATTGAGCCAGAGAGGCCAAGGCAATCTGCGGTGGTGTGAGCGGTGGCGTGCTCGACACCTCAGCTGCCCCGGCCGGACCTCTTGTTGTTCCCTCTGGCATGACTGTGGGGCCCGCCTCACCGTCCAGTGTCTGCCGGATCCAGGAGGCACCAACATAATGACTGCAGCGTGACTGGCCCAGAAAACTAAAACACATACCTGCAGGTCACCCTCCACGCGCTCACAGAGTTATGGCTACACCGGTTGTTGCAATCAAGTGATACACCAGGTCACGTGAACGCCGGCCCCAGCAGCTGTACTAATCATGAACGTTCTTTGCTGCAGCCAGCGCAGCAATCAGCCACCAGTGGTCGGCGCCCCACTCCTGACCTGCCATTCACAATAGAGTTTGCACACTTGACACTACTGCAAGATACTCTAGCAGAGCAGCACGCGGTCAGCGCTGCCTGCTCATCAGCAGTGTTTTGCCAGGGCAGCCATTTCGGTCCTGCTTGTCTCTTCCTCTGCACCTTTGGTGGTGTCAAGGAGGCTCTACAAATGCGTGACCTTGCATTTTTGTCCTGTGATGCGGACCACCACACAAAAATGCGTTAGTATCGTGCCTGATGAGTAGTACTTGGCAGGGCTGATTTATTTATTTTAGAGAAAATTAGATTATTCTATATCCTGTAACATAATATAGAAAACGAACATCTCAGGATTTTATTTTCTATCTTTTGTTCTTCACATTGCATTTTATACTAAATCATCTGTGGTGTTGCTGCTCTTCCTGTTTGAGTTCTGTTTAAAGGGGTTGGGGCCTAGTTCAGGGCGGGAGCAAGACTGATTGCCATGCTGCCTGTAATAGCACAGACAGGCTTCTGGGTTACATTAGTGTCTTATCGGTCTCTAGAATGTGGTGTGTGAGTCTTCTGTGTTCCATTAGTGACTTATCAGTCTTTAGAATGTGGTGTGAGAAAGAATGTGGTTTGAGAGAGTCTTCTGTGCTCTATTAGTGTCTTATCAGCCTCTATAGAATGTGATGTGAGAGAGTCTTCTGTCTTCCATTAGTGACTTATCAGCTTCTAGAATGTAGTGTGAGAGAGTCTTCTATGTTACATTAGCATTGTAGCCTCTAGAATGTGGTGTGAGAGAGTTGTCAGTGTTCCGTTAGTATCTTATCATCCTCTAGATTGTAGTGTGAGTCGTCTGTGTTACACTAGTTTTCCCGTCACCCTCTAGAATGTGGTGTGAGAGAGTCTTCTGTTTTTCATTAGTGTCCCTTCAGCCTCTAGAATGTGGTGTGAAAGTCTTCTTGTTACATTAGTTTCTTAGCCTCTAGAATTTGGTGTGAGTCTTCTGTGTTCTATTAGTATTTTATTAGACTCTAGAATGATGCGTGAGAAAGTTATCTGTATTCCATTGTTTTCTATCAAGTTCTCACACACATGTACGCTAACAGGGATTCTTTTATATCGTCCCCCAGGAGCACACTCCAACTTTTGTAACGATCTTCCCAACATCGCTATTAATCATGCAAGCTCCACCCCCAACTTCTCCATTCTAGGAGATTTTAACATACATCTTGATGAACCCGAGGCCCCCGCCTCCCAAAGTCTTGTGGCAGGTTTAGACGTGCTCCAATTGAGACAAATCGTCAATGGTACTACTCATAGAGCAGGCCATCTGTTGGACCATTTCTTCACCAACCTCAATAATATCAGCCTGAGGGAGTCCATTATGGTTCCTTGGTCAGATCATGCGCTCTTGTCCTTTGCTTGGTCCCCTTCGGACCTGGTAGCTCCAGCTATAACAACTAAAAGACTGAGTCGTATCTAGTCTAAATTGCCCTTGGAGGAATGGTTTACTAACCTTAGCCAAGCTATTCCAGCTATCAGTACCAATCCTTTAATGGCAAATGTATATTTTGATAACTGGCTGGAATCTTCTTTGGAGGTTATTCTCCCGAAGACAGAAGTTTGTCATCGTATTGGAGTTGATAAAAAAGCATGGTACACCCCGGAATTGAAACTGCTTAAGCACTCCTGCAAACATTTGGAAAGGAAGTGGAGGAAGGACTTCTCAGTAGTTGACAAAAGTAATTACAGAGCTGTCCTTCGATCTTACAAAAATAAAATAAAAATTACACAATCTAGCTACTATGCAGACAAGATTACCTCTGCTTCCAATTCCCCCAGGGAAATTTTTAAGATATTCACTTCTTTGGTTTCTCCGGCAGGTCCCCTTACAGGGCCATCCAACGCACAGAATCGGTGTGAGGAGCTAGCAACCGTTTTTTCGGCCAAAGTCTTCAACATATATTCAAAATTTCATCAGGTAGAATCTATAGTACCACTTGCCCCTCCAGCAGGACTGATGAGATTTGAAGAATTTACTCCCCTGGATCTTCCCACTCTCCATCGTTTGCTGGGAAACCTTAAATCGGGGTCTCTGGCTGATGTTGTACCACCCAACATTCTTAATAAAGCATCGGAAACTGTCTCCCCAGTTTTGCGAGACGTAATCAACTGTTCCTTTGCAGCGGGGATGGTACCACCCCCCTGGAAACAGGCAAGAGTGAAGGCACTCCTAAAGAAGCCCAATCTTGATCCAGAGGACTGGGCTAACTATCGTCCCATCTCCTTGTTACCTGGCACAGGCAAACTGGCGGAAAAGCATGCTAACATCTTATTATTTTCCTTTTTGGAAACCAACAGTGTCCTACATCCTACTCAGACGGGTTTTAGATGTAAACAAGGCACAGAGACAGCTCTCATTGCAGTAGTCGAAAATGTGAGAAAAATTGTGGATACCGGAAGCTGCGCTGCTATCATCCTATTGGACCTAAGCGCAGCTTTCTATACTGTTAATCACTCTATAATGATGCAGAGGCTGAGTGATGTTGGGGTTTCAGGGCTGGCCTTAAGCTGGCTCCAGTCCTTTCTCACGGACAGAACATTTGCTGTCTTTGAGGAGGGGGCAATATCGAAGCAGATTCCTCTGCAGTACGACGTCCCCCAGGGTTCCTCATTAAGTCCTACCATGTTCAACATCTACATGAGGTCGTTGGCTCAGATGGTTCTTCCCTGGGGGGTTGAGTTGGTCATCTACGCCGATGACACACAGCTGGTAGTCGCCCCCCGCCTCAATCCCCCCCCCCCCGCCCTGCCTCTTTTCCCTGACATAATCCGCTCCTGATTAGTACAGTGGGATTCAAATTGGCAGGGTTATGTGATTGTTTCTGTGTGTGGTAAGCTGTATCTTAGCTTATATTACAGATCCCAATGGCATAGAAGAGCAAATTCAAATTGATTTCAACAGCCTTAAACGCCTGGTAGGACAGACTCCCATAACCCTTCTGACAGGCCAATCCATAACCTGAAACAGTGTATGGTAAACATTACATCACAAAAGATTGAGAGGGCACGTATTTGGACAGTGGGTGCACAACTCTGAACTCACTGCAAGCCGAACTGAGGAACCTCGCAACCTTAGCATCTGTGAAGAAAAACTAAAACGCACCTGTTTGAAGGATATTTCTGTCCTTTAGCAGAATAAAAAGCATTCACTCCCTTCACAATTAGGGCCAGGGCCTCAAGGAATGTCGAAGGACTCATGACAATGTCTGACCCAGAAATAATATTCAGAAGGTTTTTGACCAGATGTCTTCACTGGGGGGGGGGAGGTGGAGGGGCATCCAGAAGGAGGGCTTTGTTTGATCCGGCGGGGGATGCCAGGAACCGTCTAAGAGTCTCATCATGCTGATAATGCTTTGTTTTTACTGAAAAAACAGAGCAACGAAGGCCATTCTTTAATGGGCCATTACTAACATATTTTGTTATTCATACCCTGGCTGGGAGTAGATGTCAAAGGTGGTAGCACCACCAAATGATACTATTACACTTTATTAAGACCTGGTTGTCCCGAATAGTATGTTTATTGCATTTGTTTGCATTTTATACAAAGGATTACTGCAGTGTTTAAATATGTTCTTACATAATCACTCCTGCTGTGAAAGGGTGCTTTCTGCAGGAAGGGCAGGGCAATGGGAGGGCACTTCACATGGAAGCAGACTCCCAACACACATTTCAAAAGCTTAAACCCTAAATCGTATTTGGTGCCTGAAAATAAATTATAAGATGGAGAGCAGGGGGGCCCAAAAATTGTCAACTGTCAAGTAGCCAGTGGTCAGTGTGAAGAGGAGGCACTCTGCAAGACTTCTGCCTGTGACCTAGTTTGGGTGTAGGGGCCTGCCAGTCTCCCAGCTGGGTGAGTAAACATCACCCAGCCATTGCCCAGGTGCGGCTGGAGAGTCAGCAATCCCATATGCCAGAGGGGACCTCCGTGAAGAGGAACCTGCTGCTGTGCCGATCCGGAGTGGTGGTCCTGTATGTCAGAAGAGGGCTACTGGAAAAGGACAAGGACTGTTGCCTGGTTGATGCAGTCTTCGATTGGAGAGGCCACTGCAGTGACCCATGCAGGCCCGAGCCATGACTGGAGATCAAAATAAGTAGACATTGAATTTCTCCCCCCTCCACTCTACCAAGGCAGCTGCCGCACCCTGCGCATCCATGAGTGAGACTACAGTTATGTAATCCATGCTGCTGTGGGTTGGACTGATTGAATGGCTGGAAGGCCCAGAGAGAACTTGTTTGCCAGTTAGCGCTTCAGTACTGGAACACATTTGACTTTTCGGAAAGAGTCAGAGTGGGATTCCTGAGGCTCAGCCTGCTGCTGGGGCCTAACCTGAATGTCTCCTATAGTGAATGGGGCACAGCTATTACAGCCAGTGAGAAGAAATTTGAACTCAGGGCCTGTTCATTAAACACTAGCGCCCTAACCTCACTGGGTTGTGTATTATTTGTGTATGTAGAATTTCACTTTGTGTATGTATATAAATACTGGCATAAAAGACGGTATTTAACCGAAAAATCATATATTGCTACTATTGAATGTACTTTCAGTTGCAAGCCTGTAACCCCCCCCCACCCGCTCCTTTATCTACCTTCTTTCAAAAGAAGCATTGGACTGCTCGACCCGCGCTACCACTGAGAGTCAATTGTTGAAGGGGTACTTGGTCCATTTCCTCAGGACCTACAGTAGGTTGGGCCCCAGGACATCAGGATTAAGAGGCCTCATCCCCCATGGTTGGGTCCACTAGCTCCTGCTTGCCCAATGGCCCTCTGAAAGTGGTTCTGACAGACCCCAATAACATACCAGAGTTTTTTCGAAACAATTAAATTCATTATTAGCACTCTGGTTGGGGCTGTATTCCCCTCTGTCCCAAATATGCTCAGATAACCGCTATCCCCATCGCTCCACTTCTCTCTGTTCGTTCTCGTGATGGAATATCAGCTGTTTAATTTATCGTTTCTGTTTGTATCTACTAGGGAGGCAACGGGAAAGACCTGAAAACTGTGTCTAATTAATGGCCTTTTCTGTAGGGGTTGAGCTGTGTCATCTAAATTAGATCGTCTGTCTTTGTGCCTCCATTGGGCTTTATCGAACCCCTTCAAAGGCTGCTCTCTGTTTTTGTCGGCTGTAGTTTTTCTGCTAGCTTTTGCACCGTGCGGGTGGTTAAATTAAATTATTATCTGGTTGTCAAATCCAAGGAAATAGCTGGTAATTATGATCTTCACTGCAGCTGACGCTGCCCACCTTGGGAAATGATGAAAGCCTATTTAAGTAAATGGCAGGCTCTGCTGGCAGACATATTACACCCTCAGAAAATCCCCGATGCAAACAAGCCAATCTAGTCTGCATTACAAAAATGGCAGTTTGACTTTCTCTGTCTATCTCGTGTGCTTGATTCAGCCTGTTTTAGCAGATAAACATTACACCGAGCTACTGCACCAACTTTACAAGTCGAGGTTGCATTTTAATGTGCCAACCAAGGTATGGAGTGCTGTCTAATAGGCTTTCCTGTGATGGCCCATTCGACTCCCTAATTGCCGTCCTCTCTCTGCCATAATAATTCCACAAATAATGAAATCATTTAGTGGGGAGCGGAGGGAGACTTTAGTGATGGTTTCTCCACCACAACATACTTTCTTCCAGGAAGTACCGCCTCACAGATCACAAGAGAGAAGGGGCGTGCAGAAGTAGCTCTTTATTGAGTTAAAACAGAGACTCTGCTCTCCCTTCTCCAAGCGTTAACAGGTCGGACCCTTTCATCAACAAAGACATAGGGCTTATTTGAGATCGCGCAATCTCCGCATCACAGAACCAATTTAGACTGGGGTCCTTTGATAAGTAACCCTTTGAGTCAAACATCCTCACTTAAACCACAACTATATAAATATTTTTTGCAAGATTCTATTAACAAAGTTTGGCAGTAGTTTAATGTTATAGTTTTGTGTGATAAAAATGTACAATTTGTGGAATAACAGGCAACCGGCATTAGACATTTAGACACAAAATTGACCTAATTTATTATCATTACTAAATTGTGCAAAACTAAAGTTTGGGACCTCTCTGATATGAAATCGTGAGAGATGGTGACTTATGGGTTGACTCTTTGGCTACCACGTGAAGAGAGCCCAACACACATATGGGTCAATAGATTTTCTCTCCCTTTCCTGCTGCACAAACCTGCAGATATGGACCCTCCTGCTTCCGGCTTGTAAAGCTGAGGGCAGTCTCCTCTTCACACTTTGTGGATAAAAATGATCCCAAATCTCTAGGGTCGGGTACCTATATCCCGTAATTTATTAAGGTCATCAGTTTTATCTCAAACCTGTTATCAATCATTTTATTTGAAATAAACCTCTTTCAGAAACAATATGTTTTTATTGATATCAAGTGACAGTATATAATGTAGCAAAACCATGCAGAAATCCCGGGAAAAGAAACATGATTAAAAGAAATGCACAAAACCAATCAACTGTCCCTCCTGCTACAGACCACGCCCACATCACTCACGTTAGTGGTCTACTACTGAAAGCCTAAGCAACTTTTGTTTATTTATTACTGACAGCTGTGCCATTCTGATGTTTATTCCCCCCCTCCCCTGATTATTCCCCTATTGTATTTTCTAGGCAGGCCCAGATTGGCTAAATTCCAACAATATCCCAAACACAGATTTAAGTGTTTCCCAACAGAGACAGGCAGAGGATATACTCCCAATTTATTTAAACCATATTTCCTTTGTTCAGGTGTTCTAACCAGGAATTGCCTCCTTCACCCTATTCTTTCATCTTTACTGGCTTTTTGCTATCAAGTAATTATTGGTGGTGTGTGAGAGTTCTTTGAATGTGCCCGACCAATGTTTATTTGTAACAAAACAGTCAACGTGTGCCTGCTTGCAAGACAAGCTAGTTTTCATTTTTTTCTCCTTACTATTGGTGGGAAATGCAAAATCTTCCAAATGAGAAAGTCTCCCTTTAATAGAGCCTTTTGACTCTGCCAAGTCATAGTATTTGAGATACACAAATCTTTCTGGGAGCAGAGCAATATGTGCTCTGTTCCTCAGCAGAATACACCGGCTCCATACGTCTCGTTTATGCCTTTGTAATACATAGCTGGTACTCCTTAAAGCATGCCTAGATGCAGACAGCCTGATTAGTTGGTGCCCAATCATGGGAACAATGTTACAAACCTGAGTGTAGGTGGAGTTTTGCCCAACTATAAAAGCAAACTGGAGTTCCACTCCAAAATTGACTATAATTCATCTATACCTTCAAGACCCAATGATGCTTCCGGGATTAGAGATGTGTGCGACGGGCGCACTCAGGGCTGGGACCACACCAGAAATTCTGCCTGTGGGTCCAGTGCTATCTGCTTGAAGTGCTGCATGAGAGGAACCGTGTGGAAGTGGCTAGGGGTCCTCTAGAAAGACCTCTTACCAGTGATGGCCAACAGTGACTTATCCCCAGGAGTCATGACTCTGGTGGGCAAACTCCTCTGAACCAACTAGTGTTCCTTTGTTGTTCTGTTTGTTTCTCATTCTCCTGCCTCTGAGTAGAATCCATCCAGTATGGGAATGCATAGCCCCCAGCCTTGGTCCTGGCAGAGTGTACCTGAGACACATTAGGAGGCCCCTCTGTAGGAAGTACAGATGTCCTGTAACTAACTAGCCAACCCCAGGATCTCAACCCACAGCTCATGAACTGAGTTCACAACATCTATTTTGCCAACTAAGCGAATGAATTAATGGAGCAGAATTTTAAAACAACCTGTCCATCATCCTCCATACATGAACTAAAACAGTTGCTAATGACATGGAAGGATGTCAATAAATGATTATAATTGTAAAAGATCTTATATTTCTAATCTGTAGTGCACATCTTCTTTAGGAGTTGCATAAATGTTAAAACAAATTGTTGCTTTACTTGCCAGCAAAATGCGTTTAAATAATATGTTTGCTAAGTTCACTACAATATGTATGCAGTAAACATATAGTCACTTCCAGCTCCCAATATATTTAAACCATATTTAAATGTAATAGCCTTTATCTTCGGTTTCATGATTCCTCTCAAATCATGGCAGGGAGGCTTCAAAACCCATTCCTTTTGTATTGTTTAATTGTTCAAGCACCATATAGAGTGTACATGTTTATTGATTTATCAGTAGATGCATGTCATTGTGTAATTCCTGCCAAAGCGTAGCCTTTAATGAGCCTGGCTTAGCCACTTCGACATGAAACCAGAATATTAAGAAATCTCAATGAAGCATTAAAGACTGCTTCAAAATAGGCAGAATTTGGGTCTGGCTGAAACAAATTAGTAATATAAATAAAATGCATTTAACCAACTTTTGACCCAGCGTGGTTGAAACTGCAACGTACTGCTTAGTCTGGACCCCACTGCCCTCAAGAGGAACTCCTTATGATTATATAATGGTGCAGATCCTGAACATTGAATCCAAAAAATTGATGGTATTAAATATAAATTTCAAAATATCCTGAGATTAAAACTATTGAGAATGGCAATATCAGTGGTTTCCTTACATCAGCATCAACGTATTGACATTGGTTACTTTAGTATCCTGGTAATTAATATAGTATTTTTATACACTATTATCTTTTTTTTTTAAGTTTGAATTTTAGTAATATTGTAAAATGTTATAAAACATTTTTTATTTCACTGGTTAATTGGGTAGGTAGTGTTTTTATAAAAATGTGTTTTGGGAGTTATAATGATTTATGTAAATTAATATTTAATTGATTTTTTGAGCTTTTTGTACTATATATATATATATATATATATATATATATATATATATATATATATATATATATATATTCACTGAAAAAACCATAGGTTATAGACCATATATAGTTAGGAATTAGCATTTACAAAACCGTATTTTACTCACCCAAAACCATTGAAATTCGCATATATAGTTAGTTGTACTAACTATATATCGCGCACCCGCAATCCACTGCTGATCATGTCACATATTACATCATTCATGACATGGTCAGTGACATCACTGATGACATCTCAAATGACATCACTGATGACATCACTGATGACCTCTCAAATGACATCACTGATGACATCACTGATGACATTACTGAGCACATCACTGATGACATTATTCATGTGATAATACGATGAACCTCTTCAGACTCTAATATAACCTTAGATACACTCAGTGTAAACAGACACTCACAGACTGTCACTCATCCATGGAGTTACTCACACACCTACTCAGTCATGCAAAGAATCAATCACACCTCCATTTTCTCAACTATACAGTTATACACACCTTACTTATTCAAACAGATACTAACACATATTTACTCTCTTATACAATCCCTGATACAATTTCAGAATGATCCATACAGCCACTCACACATTCACTGGCTCTTATGCACAGTTATTTATATATGTCAACTCTCACATGTACTGTGTTTTACATATGTACTTACTTTGACATGTAGCACTGAGATATCCATTCACTCACCAATACACTCATGCACACAGTCAACCGCCCATACAGCTGTTTCCACATGCACTTTTGAACCCATACATCTAGTGAATCAACAGCTCACACATCTATGCACAGAGTCATACACCTCCCAGCCACCCACACACACACTCAGTCTCCCATGCAAATACTTGGACAACCAATCAATAACCCATATAGTTACTCATATAGCTACTGATCAACACATGCAGCAGTTTACAGAACAACAGACATAATGATGCACAAATTAAGACAGTTTAGTCACTAACCCATGCACTCAGTGAGACACATTTAATCACTCACTCATACAGTCAGTCATGCACCTACTAAATCCTTCATCCAGACACTTATACATCCACTCATTCTTCAATATGTAAGACATATTTTAACTTTACAGAAATACACAGTCACTGGATGTTGTCATCAGTGATGTCATCAGTGATGTCATTTGAGATGTCATCAGTGATGTCATTTGAGATGTCATCAGTGATGTCATCAGTGATGTCACTGACCATGTCATGAATGATGTAATATGTGACATGATCAGCAGTGGATTGCGGGTGCGCGATATATAGTTAGTACAACTAACTATATATGCAAATTTCAATGGTTTTGTGTGAGTAAAATACGGTTTTGTAAATGCTAATTCCTAACTATATATGGTCTATAACCTATGGTTTTTTCAGTGAATTTTCAAGGTTTTGTAAATGCTAATTCCTAACTATATATGGTCTATAACCTATGGTTTTTTCAGTGAATTTCAATGGTTTTTTAATAGCAAATATCAAAAGCTTTAAAATGTATTCTTCTTTAAATCGAAAAATATATTTTATATGTTTTTAATACCATTTTTTAATGTATTTTTTTTTGTTTCGCTCCCGGTCCGCGAACCGGGTAGCTTCCCGTTAGCTCAATTTGGTGCCGCGACCCGGTCCGCGAACCGGTAAACGTTCCGTTTGCGCAACTGCCGCGTTAGAAAACAACATCGTGACGCGTCGCGTAAGCGCGACGTATGGCGTTCTCGCGTAATGCGTCTTATGACGCGCCGCGTTAGCGCACCCGGAAGTGCGCCGGAGCGCGAACCGAGGCGCGAAGCGCAGCTCCTCGGAAGCGATCCGGCGCGCAGCGCGTAACGTAAGCGTAACAGGTCATGTGACTTGTTAATAAAACTTTTCATTGGTTCATTTCACTTTTGGTTTCCTAATGATGTAAGGCTAGGTCATGTGACCTAAAAATAACACTTTTCATTGGTTTAGAACATTTTTTTTCCCAAATGATGAAAGCCCCCACCTTTTTTCTCACTCTGACTTTCAACTTTGTGAGAGGAAGACCTATTTTGACTAATAAGCAATGGCTTCATTAGTAGCTGCAGCTGGTGCACCCCCACCACCACCACCACCACCACCTCCTAGGAAGAGAGGACCACCTCCTCAGGTAATCCTCAATCAAGAGGAGGAAGAAGAGGAAGAAGAGGAAGAGGAGCAAGGGGAGAGGCAGTTTTTGCCTGAAGAACCAAGGAGGTCCCATGTAAAAGAAGATTACATCTGGCAATTTTACTCATTTCCCCAGGGCCAAAAAAAAGTTAATGCCCGCTACGTTACTTGTCTCATCTGTAAAAAAAATCTGTCCAGAGGGACTGATAAGAAGTATAGCTATGGCAATTACACTATGCATCGGCATATGGAGAGGTGGCACCCTATTAATTATAGTGCTGCGCAGGTACGTCACCTGCAGGAAAAAAACCCTCCTGTGGCCAGTACATCATCTGGAGAGGCAGTGACGGGACCAGAGGCGAGGGAGATGGTCCCCAACATCCAGTTGAAGTTCGGGGAAGTGAAGCATGTGTGCATTTATTGCGGCCAATTAATTTGCTACAGGGAGAGTAGCATAAATTTGATCAACGTAGCAATTGAAAATCATAAATGTCCAAAACGCCCCAAAAAGTAAATTATCTTTTTTTTTTGTTGCTCCTGTTGAGCCCGTTATAATCAATGATTTTCGTCCCCCCCCCCAAAAAAAACAAAAAAAATATAAAACCGTTCAAAAAATACAAAAAAAGTAAAAAAATGTTCAGAAAAATAATAAAAAAAATATAAAACAACAAAAACAATAAAAAAAAAGTTATTTTCAGAACTACCTCCCCTTTATAAAAAATTGCTAGAATGTTTAGCACTCTGGCAAGCTCTATTTCTTTTGATTCGCTTCCCGGTTCGCGCGCCGGTACGCGAACCGGAAGCGAAACAACATTTAAAAAAAAAAAAAAAGGAAGAGTGAGTATAAGGGAAGGAAACAGAGAGTAATGTTAAAAGAAAGACAGCTAGAGGGAGTAACACAGAGATACTGTTTAATACATCTATTTACCAAAGAAAAGATGTAGGAGGGTATAATTGAGAAACACAAAATAGATAAGGAAGTGAAAGAAAAAAAGGAGAGTAGAAGAATAATAAACAAGAGTTTCTTGGAGAATATGAGCGAATGTTCAAATAAAGAAGAAAAACAGTAAAGGATGTGGAATGAGAGGTAGGGATAGAACCGGACTAAAAGAACAACCCTGAAGGAAAGTGTTAAGAAAAGAGTGAGTGAAAGTAAATAGGAATAAAACAAGATGTATGACAGTGACTACGGTTAAAACATGTGGAATAACAGAGAGAAAAAACAGAAAGCAGAAAAGAAGAAGTGAGAGAAAAGGAATAATTGAAACAGCAAAGAAATGTAAATAGCATAGTGTGCTTGAACTACAGGGAGAAAGCATAATGAACAAGTAGTGAAAGAGTGATCAGTCAGAGACAGTAAGAGTAATAGAGACGGAGTGAGTGAACAGGAGTGAGGAGCTATGAGAACAGAGGGACTGAGAAAAGGAGTGGAAGGAGTAGAGTAAGTAAGTAATAGAGAAAGGAATGAGGGAAGTAGCAAAGGCAGGAAACTGAGAGGCTGCAACCAACAAAGGCACAGAAATGCTGTAATTCATCACACATATCTCTCATGTCACCCAATCAAAACTCTTCCCTCACTTATTTTAAATCAACACCCTTCCCCCCTCTGCCCTTTCTGCCTTTTTTCCATAGCAACCACCTCCTGAAAGACCTGTCATGTTTACAAGTTCACACAACAATGTTTCAATTGAACTCTGAACTCTCAGTACACCTGCGTATCCAGTGCAATCTTTCATAACATGATTTTTTCTTGACCATTCAAATTACATCTTTCAAAGAACTCATCCATGCACCCTAACTTTCTGTTTTCAGCAATCAAAATCCACCAATCACTGCTACTGAATCATTAGCACAGAAACTCCACAGTTGTTTTCATAACAAACTCCTACTGTTTCAACTGCCATTTCATTCCCACACTTCATCTGACTGCAGCAGAACCTCCTCTCACCATGTTTTCTGTCTGGATTGTTGGACATAGTTACATCCACTGGGCTCAAAGGTATGCTGATAACAGAAATTTACACAACCTCAATTTACAAAATGTGGAAATCAACTGGATTGGTCACAGAGGATTAAGATGTCACCAATTGATACCATTGGTGAAAACCTTTTTGCATTTGCCAAAACCTGACCTGTTAATTGTGCACTGTGGAGGAAATGACTTGGGCACTTCGACTGGGGTAGGTCTGGAAATGCTTTTAAAGGACACCTTTGAGCAATTGATGGCACTTTTTCCTAAAACTGCCTTGGTATATTCCAATATATGCCAAAGACAGAAATGGAGGTGGTCCAACCAATTTTGTCCACAAATTGAGAAATCGAGGAAGCATGTAAATAAGTCTGTTTCAGCTTACATGAGAGACCATGGAATGGGCTCCATCTACAACAATAACTTGCGTTACTACATGCAAGATATCTACAGAGCAGATGGAGTTCAGTTCTCAGATGAGGGGAACAGAATTTTCATCCTGAATTTAAGACTATGTATTGGTACCTACTTATAAGTACCTAGAACTTACACAGAACCCAAAAGCTCTTTTCAGAGCTACCTTAACTATGATTACTCTTTAAAAATTTAAAATGTACCTTTTTTCACAAATTTTCACTTTTGTTCGCTTCGCGGTGCGCTACCCGGTTCGCGTACCGGCAGCTAACCTCGCGAAAAATTCAATTTATTTTTCTTTTTCGACATATATGAGCCTCCTCAGCCACCCTTAGAAAACCTAGGGGGTCAGGGTACGTCTCCTGTGCCCCCTTACACCCTTTCCCAACATTCTTTATCCTCCATTTTGTGTCTAAATTCATCCGAAACACAAGATGGCGGACTCCCGTTACGCTATCGGTTAGCTTCCCGGTCCGCGAACCGGGGCGCGCCTCTACCGCGAAAAAACAGAATTTTTTTTTTGTTTTTTTTTGCCCCGCGGGAACTTTTTTTGCCCCCTCATCAATCCTAGGGGGTCAGGAGTGGTCTACCTTGCCCCCTTTAATTAATTTCCCCCTTCGTTTTTCTTCACCTCTTGTCTCTCGGTCCTACCGAGAGACAAGATGGCGGCCGCTCTGGACTGTTTAGAATGTTGACAGACACCGGAGAGCCAAACAGCTTCGCTTCGCGAAGTTCCGTTACGTGTCAGGTACGCGAACCGGGGCGCTAACCGGAGCGCTGTTACAGATATATATATTTTTTTGAACGTTAATTTATCAAAATCCACTGGAGCACATATATTGAGACCTAGCAAAGGCACATCAGCCAAACAATATCTACAATTTTGCCAAGTTTCGTGTAAATCCATTCAGCCGTTCGAGCTAAAAGTGAATCCAACCGCCCTATGGAAAATTGCATGGGAAAAACGCGTTTTGGGACCCCCCTTTTTTCTCGGCCCCCCCTTGACAAACCCCCCCCAAATTTTCAGGGGCTGCTCAGAAACAAAATGTTCCATTTTCCTGAACATTTCAGCCAATTCCGTCCTCAAACGCCAAAGTTATTCGACATAGAATTTTCAAAAATCCCATAGGAAAAAAATCCTAACTATATATACCTACTGGCGACCGCCAGTAGGTAAGATATATATATATATATATATATATATATATATATATATATATCCAAAACAAAGTGCCCTGAGGCAAGGATACGCCGACTGCAAGCTGGTTTTTACCATTAATTCAGGAAAGACATGCCTCCCCAGTCCGTTCTTCTAATCGATTCCAGACGCGTTTCAGAGGGATGTATGACGGTACAACGCGTGGTATTACCACGCGTACCGTTACAACGCGACTTTAACAACACAAGTCGTTACCACGACTTGCGCTGTAGGGGTGCGGACTTAGGAATAGTTAAATTTATTATTCCAACACCAGCCTACGTACAATAGGGAAGGTGTTGGAACAGTAAATCTACTATTCCTTATCCTTAAGCGCCCTCCAGCGCAAGTCGTGGTTACGACTTGCATCGTAAAAGACGCGTTGTAATGGTACTGCGGGGTAACATCTGCGTTGTAAAGGATGTTCCCCGTTTCAGAGCCATCACAGCTCCTTCAGTGGAAAACCAATACAGAAGACTGGTAACCGCTCCCAGGCACCATTTGACTGCATGCGCACCGCCCACCAATTAGTCCTGCATGGGTTCCCAGGTGAGTAAATACACGGCATGCTGGTACCTGTAGTCTTGTTAAAGGAGCCACATTACCCGAGTGGGTCCAGTCAAACTGCATTGTTCTTGTAAAAAGTGTTACCCCAGTGGGCTGCAGAACCAGAGCGGCACGTCGTCATCTCTCCTTCACTGCAGTGCCAAATGTAAGTCCCAATGAGGTGTTGAGTCTTTTGGCCCCAATCTGAAACTTTCATGGTGGCGTAGTTTTTGCGGCAGGGCTGTCGAATTCAAATCCAAAACAAAGTCCCTGAGGCAAGGATACGCCGACAGCAAGCTGGTTTTCACTATTAATTCAGGAAAGACATGCCTCCCCAGACCGTTCTTAAAATCGATTCCAGATGCTTTTTAGAGCCATCACAGCTCCTTCTTCAGTGGAAAACCAATAGAGCAGACTGGTAACCACTCCCAGGCACCATTTGACTGCATGCGCACCGCCCACCAATTAGTCCTGCATGAGTTCCCAGGTGAATAAATACACGGCATGCTGGTACCTGTAGTCTGTCTGAGCCGTTTACAAACACATCGAAATCGCCCGTAGGGTTTTGGTTGTTTTACATTTAGTTTTTTTAAGCATTTATTATTTTGTTAAGAAATGCAACATTTATTTAGCTTTTGTTACTTCAGAGTATATGTTTACATATATATGTTATTTTCTAAAAAATATTTTATATTTTTAAACCGAGTATTTTATTTATTTGTGAGTATATATAATTATATCTTTATTTTATGATCAGCATTGATAACAATTCATTTAACATTTTCTGTTTTAAATGAACATTTTTGTAATGTAAAGGTTACTTTGTGTTATTTGTATATTAACTATGTAAAATATATTTTTTAAATTAATAATTTTATTATTATTATGGTGTACACTATATTTTGTTTTTCAATAATGTTGTGAATTTTAATGTTAATTTCAAAAGACAATATTATTATTGAAATCTATATTTTGGTAGTGTATATTGTTAAATGTTTGATATTTTTCTAGGACTATGTGTTATAATCTACATTTATGTTATTTTAATGAAAGGGATATGTTAACGGGATTTAGGTAATTTGTATTTTGACCTCTATACTGTTATGGTTGATATTCAGAACTACAACGCTTCAGGATTATTGAAACTGTGTGGCTGTTCCCAACCAATTTATGTAAGAATAAACTTAAACATGTTAATTATTTATAAGTGTAAATTACCTTCGTGAATATCCTGGTAATGTTTCTGTAGACATAAATGCTATAAACAATTTATTAAACCTTGAAAACTGTTAACAAGAATGCATTGCCATTGTTTTTCTTAATGAGATGTACCTGTAATAACCTCATCTGACTTAGAATTTTAAGTCAATGATTTGCATGGTACTTATGGGGCTGAAAATGGTGCTGCAATGCTTTGTGATCAAGGCCATGGGAACTGTTCAAAACGCATTATTGCCGGCTGAGTGAGCACAAAAGGCAAAAAAAGATGATGAGTACAAGTTAATGTTGTTTGTAGCTGATCTTTTCATGGGGAAGAAGCATAATTTGGAATATGAAAATATATATATATATCCATGCCGTTTTGGTCCCTCAAGTCGGGTACGGTGCTCTCCATGTAGATGGTGCATGTCCACCGGCAGGGCCTAGCCGGTTACTAATTTCTCCTCCTCGAACTCAGTACGATTAATTAGGAACTCACTCACAGGGAATCTGCTGCAATTTTGCTATATTGTGCAAAAACGATTACAATCATCTATATCTGTATTTTCATAAAATTCAATTTTCTCTTTTGGTTGATCCTGCAAGACATCATAGTCTGTGCTCTCAAATGGGTGAAATGTAATTTGATTTGACATCAATCTAAATGTAATCATTCTTTGTGTTTTACTTTGTTTTTTACAACACCCAGTGTTTCCACAGAAATCTAGAAGTTCATATGTCATTAAAATTCTTTGTTAGAATATTTGCAAGTCCTCCTAAAAAACACCTTGATTTTCCATAACCATATATTTTATGTTTAGCAATGTATATTTTACAGTTCTTACAAATGCACGTAAAGTTCCTCATCCTGATTTAAACATTTCGGAGTAAGAGTTCTCATCAATGGTACATACCTTGATTCTTTTTTTTGTAAGAGTTTTTCATTATTGCCACCTCTTTCTAATGCTGGTATTTGGGGGTGAGTGTTTGATTTGCTCAAACGCTCCGTCCATCATCCCCTTTTGTATCGCTTTGTTCGCCCTAAGTGTGGCAGGGTATGCTCAGACGTGAGTCCCTTGCTCACTTGGCCACTGGATTCAAGATAGCCTGGCTGATGAGGATTATGAATCCGAAACCGGTCCCAGGATGCTTGTTTCCGGTCCATGGAAGACATGGCTTGGCAGTTCGGGCTGGACTGTTCCCATGAGGCACAGGGTAAGACTGATTTGCATATAGCCATGTCTGAAATGGGGTGGCTGAGTGGGCTAAAGAATGGTGATGGATTAAACCCAGATCAGTTGACTGGGGGTGAGTGTTTGATTTGCTCAAACGCTCCGTCCATCATCCCCTTTTGTATCGCTTTGTTCGCCCTAAGTGTGGCAGGGTATGCTCAGACGTGAGTCCCTTGCTCACTTGGCCACTGGATTCAAGATAGCCTGGCTGATGAGGATTATGAATCCGAAACCGGTCACAGGATGCTTGTTTCCGGTCCATGGAAGACATGGCTTGGCAGTTCGGGCTGGACTGTTCCCATGAGGCACAGGGTCAGACTGATTTGCATATAGCCATGTCTGAAATGGGGTGGCTGAGTGGGCTAAAGAATGGTGATGGATTAAACCCAGATCAGTTGACTGGGGGTGAGTGTTTGATTTGCTCAAACGCTCCGTCCATCATCCCCTTTTGTATCGCTTTGTTCGCCCTAAGTGTGGCAGGGTATGCTCAGACGTGAGTCCCTTGCTCACTTGGCCACTGGATTCAAGATAGCCTGGCTGATGAGGATTATGAATCCGAAATCGGTCCCAGGATGCTTGTTTCCGGTCCATGGAAGACATGGCTTGGCAGTTCGGGCTGGACTGTTCCCATGAGGCACAGGGTCAGACTGATTTGCATATAGCCATGTCTGAAATGGGGTGGCTGAGTGGGCTAAAGAATGGTGATGGATTAAACCCAGATCAGTTGACTGGGGGTGAGTGTTCGATTTGCTCAAACGCTCCGTCCATCATCCCCTTCTGTATCCCTCGGTATTTGTTCAATAGCATAATACTGTAGATCTTCCCAGTTGCTTTTGTGATACTGTTCCATGTGTTTTGCAATGGCATTGCTACGATCTTTGGGCCCGATTACGATGGCCCACCATCGTTGGTACAAAAAGGACAGCCCGCCATAGGTGCGGCGGTCCCGCAAAACGAATTAGGATGCACCCGCCACAATGGCGGGCGCATCCTGTATGTTTACATTGTGGCGGGTGGCAGCACCTCTGACACATTCACTTTCTCCAATTCTTCTTCCAATTCGTTTAGCTGTTGGTGGATTTGTGTTAGTACCTTTTGTGCATGCCCCACCCCACGCCACCCTGTAAACCGGAAAAATAAAATGATAATAACTTAATGTTATAATCTGTTTATTTGTAATTTATCCACTGCTCAAAATGCAGTGGGGTGACGCTAAGATAGCCGCTGGTGTTAGGTTCAGACATATTTATTATGTATGTAAAATCAATGTGTACGGTGTGATATTACAACACTGAAAATGTTCAAAACCAATAAAAACAGATAAAAAGGTTTTTATAATAAATTATAACATTAAACTACCAAATCCCGAAAACTATATCAAGTTTGATTTGTCTAAGCACACAGGATAAATCAAAAGCCAAACCAGAAACACAAATACCAAAATGACACACAAGAATAAGAGAAGTTCTAATAGTTCATCATGACACTTACGCAGTAGCTACATCAACAGGAGAAGTATTCAGAAAGCTTGGGTTAGTATTTCTCATTTGCTTATGCAGTCAGTTGTAGAAAACATGATTGCCACCTTTTGCAGGTGCTTCTAGAATCAAGATTACATTCTTTTGCTGCCACCACTTTCATGGCCTTTGAAGTCAGGTGTGACAGTTACAGTAAAGGGGGTACCAACGTGCAAGCTGCTGCCAAAATATGCCTAATTAATTTCAATGCTGAAGGACACTGGAGGCCTACAAAGCGTTGCCAGGGCAGGAATTGCAACTCATTTGTGTTGCCTCCTGCATAGGGTTTTGAGCTATCCTGACACTCGGATTGGCTCCACAATACTTCTGGATCCTGACTACCTGCTCCCATATAGTAGGTGCTTCCATAGCAACATCAGAGGAGCATTGCCTCTAAGAGCCAAAGTAACAGAGTGCACCTCTCCTGAAGTGACTCCCTATTTGGGTGTGTTAGGGCGAGGAAGGGGTGGTTGTCCAGAGCCGCTGTCATCATCCCAAGATAGGACACTCTGTTTCTGATACCCTTCTTTTACCATCTTCCGACCACACACAAACATCTGTTTCTAAATATCCCAAAACAATTAGGGAGCACCTCACAAACTCATTCATGTTAGTAAACAAGACACGTCGACCTCCTACAAGACATTCACAATCAACTCCAACCGTCTTGCTGAAGTTCCTCACCCCAATAGACACAGTGAGCCTTTTCATGCATGAAAGCACCAACAGTCTGTTCATCTCAGAGACACAGCTTATCCCAGTCTTTTCTCCAGTCTTTGTTGAACTCAAACCAGGTGGTTACATTTTCACACAACAGGTTCTCAATAGCAATATCAGAGGTGGCCTCGCGATCATCTACAATGCCACCCTGCAGCTTGCAACTCCCATCTCAACCAGCATTCTCTTCTAATACCTCTTTCCTTGATTAGCCCTCAGAACCACTTAGTCGTTCAGTGTTCATGTGATCTACTGATCCATTAAATACAGCAAATGCACACTTTTCTGGATTCCATTCACAGTCAGTATCACCATCACATATACCTATGCCATACATTTTAGTTTTGTGGTAGCACCTTATCACAAAGGACCCAAAAGGGACATTGCTCAGCTCCATCATCTCCCTTCACTACAGATGCCACAAACCCATCAATATCTAAGACAACACAATGACACTCATAATCTGACCATTCTCTTGAGAACCCTTGACACAATTTTGACTTGCATGCCACTGCTTCCTTGATTTCCAATTAGATGACATTCAATTACATCATTGCCACTTTAGAACAACTTGATTGGCTTACCTTTTTGGACGCTCTAAAGCTCAAATTCTACAGTGGGTGCAGTAAAGGCATATTCCTCATTAACAGGCAACTTTATGCTTACAAAAAGTGGATGACAAAATCCACATGGGGAGAGACATTTGGAAGAAATAGTCGTAGGTGCTAGAGAAGTGGCTACAACTCAGCGTGATAGAAATGGATTTTGTGGCAGCTAATAACAGCTGTAGTGTAATTTTGGTTCTATATCTTAGGGCATCATTTGTGTCCCACTCTTGTCACATGCTCGACACCTTGGGCTTCGGTGGAACACAAATTATATAGGAAAAAAATGGAGGGATGCTTGAAGGAGCAAAGGCCAGGGGGACAAGTGGCACCCATTCAGTTGCATACTCAACCTCTAAGGAGACTGCTGTCTTCCTGTACTCATCTTACTCACTTTAGCAAGACGTCCCCTTGCACATAATGATGCAAGAAGGACATTCTTCAAGGACAAGTTGAAACTGCTCAGTATGGATCAGGATGTGTCACTAGGCGGTAGGGCTACTGTTTTGTTAAGTATTAATTCTCTCTCTCTCATATACTTTTTCGGTGGCTGCTGAGGCTGATGGATCTTATATATATATATATATATATATATATATATATATATATATATATATACATTCATACATACATACATACATATATATATATATATATATATATATTACCTACTGGCGGTCGCCAGTAGGTATATATAGTTAGGATTTTTTCTCTATGGGTTTTTTGAAAATTCTATGTCTAATAACTTTGGCGTTTGTGGACGGAATCGGCTGAAATTTTCAGGAAAATGGCACATTTTGTTTCTGAGCAGCCCTTGAAAATTTGGGGGGGGGTTCGTCCAGTGGGGGCCGAGAAAAAAGGGGGGTCCCAAAACGTGTTTTTAACATTGAGTTTTCCATAGGGCGGTTGGCCTCACTTTTAGCCCGAACGGCTGAATGGATTTGCACGAAACTTGGCAAAATTGTAGGGACTGGTAGCCCGATGTGCCTTTTGTAGGTCTCAATATATGTGCTCCAGTGGATTTTGAGAAATTAACGTTTAAAAAAAGATATATATCTGTAACAGCGGACCGGTTAGCGCTCTGGTTCGCGGACTTTTCGCGCAACGGAGCTTTGTGAAGCGAAGCTGATTGGTTCTCCGGCGTCTGTCAAAATTCCAAACAGTCCGTAGCGGCCGCCATCTTGTCTCTCGGTAGGATCGAGAGACAAGAGGAGGTCAAAACAAAGGGGGAAATAACTATAAGGGGGCATAGTAGATCCTCGCTGACCCCCTAGGTTTGATGTGGAGGTTTTAAAAGGGCCCCGCGGGGCAAAAAAAAATAATAAAAATAATAATTGAACGGCTGAATGGATTTGCACGAAACTTGGCAAAATATTAGGGACTGGTAGCCCGATGTGCCTTTGCTAGGTCTCAATATATGTGCTCCAGTGGATTTTGAGAAATTAACGTTCAAAAAAAGATATATATCTGTAACAGCGCTCCGCTTCGCGTAACGGAGGTTTGCGAAGCTGATTGGTCATTCTGTCACTGGGCTATAGTTGGGCTACATCTGGCTGATATTTGGGCTACATTTGTTTTTTTGTGTGTCTGGCGGCCATCTTTGGGCTACATTGGGCTACATTGGGCTTCATTGGGCTACATTCGGCTAATTAGCAAATAGCTCATCGCAAACTAGGAATGGTAAAGAATCGCTATTTATTCCTTAAAGTTCGCTATTTAGGAAATGCAAATAACTTTTATGATACATATGGCGGTTCATCTCTAACAAGATAAGAAGCATAGGGATAGATTTATGATGACTGGCGCATCACCAGGGATGTGTTAGTCATTCTGTGCCGCTGTTCCGTCACCTATGGTGTGCTGCATTTACAATGCGGCGCATCATGGGGCAAAAACAGCACAGATGCGTGATGTATCTGTGCCGTAAAGGTGGCGCATTGCTGGAGTTGTATCGCAAGTGTGATGAAGCTCCAGCAAGGGTCGGGGGTGCCCCTGTCGCAGGGTTTCTGTTCTCACACAGAACTGTGGACAGAGGATTGGAACCTCGGCGAATTAGGGTGTCCCAAAACTCACGTTAGTAATCAAAAACTATTTAGCAAGCTAGGTACAGTGTCACATTGGATATAACAAACTCTCAATGTTTAGACAATCCAGAATATGAACTTATAGTACCTCAGGATACGTGGAACTCATGAACAGTCGGTCGTTATATATTTCTTAGAAACCAGAACATGGAGTTAAGAAGAACACATGTGTATTTGAAATGTTTATTTACTAATGCCGTCTTCTCAGGCGTAGTACCTTAGATAATAAAAGTACACATATTATCAGTAGCAAAATTACCAGCATAGTTACTAGTACATAAAAAGTGAATGGTGATAGTATGTTAACATGCTGTAAATGAATAAGAGTTAGCAACACTTATAAGCAGCCGCGGGCCGTGGAGGGAGTTACGGTGAGGCAGGGAGGCGGGGAGGGGGAGAAGCAGGGTGGAGAATACAAGTACACATATTATCAGTAGCAAAATTACCAGCTTAGTTACTAGTACATAAAAAGCGAATGGTGACAGTATGTTAACATGCTGTAAATGAATAAGAGTTAGCAACACTTATAAGCAGCCGCGGGCCGTGGAGGGAGTTACGGTGGGGCAGGGAGGCGGGGAGGGGGAGGGGCAAGGTAGAGAGGGCTCCACCCTGCTTCTCCCCCTCCCCGCCTCCCTGCCCCATCGTAACTCCCTCCACGGCCCGCGGCTGCTTATATCTCACCCTCCCTAATACACATATTATATTATTTGCTAAGAAGGTCTCTTTGTGTTGGTTTAGGGCGTGTCCATACTTTAGTGTCTTAGATTTGAAGGAATCACATCAGCATACACCAGCTCTCTCTTCATGTGAACCGCATCAACTGTTGTGTATGTGTGTTCGGCAAAGCAATATAAAACCCGCCTCATGCCCAGAATTGGCAGAAGTTGCACTTATGTTATGAGTATGAAGTCGTGGAGATCAGACCTCATAACAATTCTGTATCGTGTTGTTCTTGAAACTTTAGCACTCGCTGTACAGATATAGTTTAACAAGTAAAGCAGATAGTAGACCAATAACATATTATTCTCATGTAAACCACGATGAACTACTAGGTGGAAAGCTAAAGCAACAACTAAGTGTCGTGTGCAGAAGTTGCAAAAAAGGAAAAATGGCGTTTAAACCGGTAATGAGCCCATGCTAACTTAACACGGTGTAAAGATATCCAGGACCTAGATGACACCTCCTCATGATCCGGAAACGAACTGAATAAGATAATAGAAGTGCCATCTCATGAGAGCAGATTGCAAGTTTATATGTGGACGGTCCGCAAGGTAAAGCATTAAAAACTAGGAAAATTCAATGCTAAAGAAAAATAAAACAGCCAAGTACTTTATCGAGTCTTAAGCCAATAGGCAAGGTAAATAATAAAAACTTGACAAATAAGTCAATGAATTGTCAATGAAATGCTAGTACTCAGCATATCAAACATGAAAAAGGTCTATGACATAACTGTGTATGCAAAATAAGCTGCAACAGCCTCCAATAGGAAGTCACCGTCTTCATCCGAAAACAGTTCAGCCATCCAATTTAAAAGCGGAAAAGAACATACGTGCTCTCCCAGCACCGGATCCTCTATCACCATCAGAGGACAGCTCGGTGGGTTTTCAAGAAAGCTGTGTTCCAAGAAAGACTGTGCTGCCGCCAGTAAATTCCAGGGACCAAGTAGTCCATGCATCAATGCCACAGCCATAATCCTTTCGCCAGGACAAATCAACTCGTGAGTAATGATAGGAGTCATCAGCTGATTAAAGTCGACGTCAGGAGAAACCGGTCCGCAGAGACACAAATCAATGGCCCAATCGAAATCACAGGTCAGGCAGTGAAATACAGGCTGGACACAGGTGAAGTAGGAGAACCGAAAAGATAATCCATATGCCGTGCTTAATATCGCCAACGGCATTGTGCCATAATATTCTAGCATGCGATTGCGGAACAGTGTCAGCAGCTGCAGGGTCGGAGGTTGCATAGGAGGGACATCCATATTTAAAAATGTAAAAAAGCACAAGAGCGTCCGCTGGTAATGCAAGTAAAAATGCAATCCATGAACCAGAGTGGAGAAAATGGAATGAAAGGGAGCAGGGATGACTCCAAAGATTTTCTCAAATGAAGTCACGAGACCACTGGTAACAACTTTAAAAAAGTGTGCCAGGGATTTTGTGGAGGATGCGTTAAAGATAGTCGGAAACATGTTGCTGAAATTGAAAGGCAAACCTGTGTACGGGTGTTCGCTATGTGAAGTACGAAAGTTTCACGGGCCGAACTCAAGGCCACCTCTCTCTGAGACAAAAGAGCTCTTATTCTTGTCATGCCGTTGAAACGTGTCCCAAGGTTGGTATTTGTGGCCAGATTGAAAACTCCCTATGTTCATGTGTGGGAGGAAATAGAACATTTCTGCAGCAAATAACCCGTTCACTTACTGTTACGATAAAAGGAATACTTTTTAATTAACTCAGAACAATCTTCATTATTGAGCATCAAATAACTACCATTTTCCAACAACTTGAACGTGGGGATGATAGCAGGAACTGGCGTGCCTTGCAACACGCAAGCCATATTTGGTCGGTGTTTGTTGCATGAATCGTGTAACTGTATGTGCCTACACATTAGTGAATGATCTGGCGTCTCAGTGCATTCCTCTCCATTCAGATAAACTTCTTGATCATCTTTGAAACATCTGTATGTGTATGGAAGCGACCAGACCTCATGAACAAAAGCACTACCTAAAGGTTCATAAAGACCTATTGGTATATATTTCATACAATTTGAAAACTTATATAAAGCAAAAGGCAGCGTTATTAAACCGTGGATAAGGCATGTTGCCAAAAAACCCGCAATCCTCTGCTGATGATGTCACTGAGCATGTCATGAATGATGTAATATGTGACATCATCAGTAGTGGATTATGGGTAATAGTATCTCTAGTTTACTCCCCTATAGCTGTCTTTCTTTTAACATAAGTGTGTGTTTCCTTCCCTTATACTTACTGTTTTTGGTTCGCTTCCAGTTCGCGTACCAGCGAGCGAACTAGGAAGCGAACTAAGAGAAATAGAGGTTGGCACAGTTCCAAATATTGTACCAATTTTTTAATAACGGGGAGGTAGTTCTGAAAAGAACTTTTTTTTTTATTTTTCTGAACATTTTTTTACTGTTTTTGAATTTTTCGGAACAGTTTTATATTTTTTTGGGTTTTTCTTGGAGGGGGCAATGAAAACGATTCATTGTAAAGGGCTCAACAGGAGCAACAAAACAAAAAAAAGAAGTATTTATTATTTTGGGCGTTTCGGACAAACTTGCATATGATAGTCAATAGCTCTGTTGATCAGAGTGATGCTTCTTTCTCCGTAGGAAATGAATCCATCGCAAAATACGCAGGTGTGTTTTACTTCACCAAATCTCATTTGTATATTTGGCACCATCTCCCTGCCCTCTGGTCCCGTTACTTCCGGTACAACAGATCTTCTGGCCATAATAGGGAGATTATCTAGGTCCTTCCGAAACTGTGCAGCACTGTAGTTGTTAGGATGCCACCTAGTCATATGGCGATGCATTGTGTAGTTTCCGAAACTGTATTTTTTGTCGGTCCCTCTGGACAGTCTATCTTGACATATAAGGCAAGTTACGTATCTTGCATTTACTTTTTTCTGACCTTTGGGAATTTTAAAAAATTGCCAAATGAAGTTTTCTTTCCGGTGAGACGTCTTGGGCTGCTCAGGCAAAAACTGCCTCTCTTCGTGCTCGTCCTCCTGTTCCTCTTCTTCTTCTTCTTGTTGAATTACAACTTGAGCAGGTGGTCCACTCTTCCTTGGATGTGGTGGAGGTGGTGGGGAAGCACCAGCTGAAGCTACTAAAGAAGCCATTGCTCAGTGATCACAAAGGGTCTTTCTCTCACAATGATGAAAGTCAGAGTGAGGAAAGAAGGAGGGATTTTCATCATTTGGGAAAAACAAGAGTTCTCAACCAATCAAAAGTGTTCATTTTAGATTATATGACCTAGTCTTACATCATTAGGAAACCAAAAGTGAAATGAACCAATGAAAAGTGTTATTACCAAGTCACATGACTTGCTGTGTTTACGTTAAGCGCTTTGCAGGGCCTCCCGGTTTGCTTCCAGAAACCTGCGCTTTGGCACTCGCTTCGCGTACCAGTTTGCTAACGTAGCACGTCATATGACGTATCAAGCGACAACGTGGAACGTCATGCGGACGGGAGGCGTCACGATGTTGTTTTCTAACGCGGCACTTGCGGTAAAGAAACGTTTACCGGCTCGCGGTCTATTTCGCGGCATCAAGGTCAGCTAACGGGAAGCTTCCCGATTCGCGAAGCGGGAACGAAGAAAAAAAAATATTTTAAAAAAAAATTATTCATAAACATATAAAATATATTTTTGGATTTAAAGAAGAATACATTTTACAGCTACAGATATTAGCTGTTAAAAAACCAATGAAATTCACAGAAAAAACCATAGGTTATAGACCATATATAGTTAGGAATTAGCATTTACAAAACCTTGAAAATTCACTGAAAAAACCATAGGTTATAGACCATATATAGTTAGGAAATAGCATTTAGAAAACCTTATTTTACTCACACAAAACCATTGAAATTCCATATATAGTTAGTTGCACTAACTATATATCGCGCACCTGCAATCCACTGCTGATGATGTCACATATTACATCATTCATGACATGGTCAGTGACATCACTGATGACATCACTGATGACATCTCAAATGACATCACTGATGACATCACTGATGACAACATCCAGTGACTGTATGCTTCTGTAAAGTTAAAATATGTCTTACATATTGAAGAATGAGTGGATGTATAAGTGTCTGGATGAAGGATTTAGTAGGTGCATGACTGACTGTATAAGTGAGTGATTAAATGTGTCTCACTGAGTGCATGGGTTAGTGACTAAACTGTTTTAAATTGTGCATCATTGTGTCTGTTGTTTTGTAATCTGATGCATGTGTTGATCATTAGCTATATGACTAACTATATGGGTTATTGATTAGTTGCCCAAGTATTTGTATGGGAGACTGAGTGTGTGTGTGGGTGTCTGGGAGGTGTATGACTCTGTGCATAGATGTGTGAGCAGTTGATTCACTAGATGTATGGGTTCAAAAGTGCATGTGGAAACATCTGTATGGGCGGTTGACTGTGTGCATGAGTGTATTGGTGAGTGAATGGATATCTCAGTGCTACATGTCAAAGTAAGTACATATGTAAAACACAGTACATGTGATAGTTGACATATATAAATAACTGTGCATAAGAGCCAGTGAATGTGTGAGTGGCTGTATGGATTATTGTGAACTTGTATCAGGGATTGTATAACAGAGTAAATATGTGTTATTATATGTTCCAATAAGTAAGGTGTGTATAACTATATAGTTGAGGAAATCGAGGTGTGATTGATTCTTTGCAAGACTGACTAGGTGTGTGAGTAACTCCATGGATGAGTGACAGTCTGTGAGTGTCTGTTTACACTGAGTGTATCTAAGGTTATATTAGAGTCTGAAGAGGTTCATTGTATCATCACATGAATGATGTCATCAGTGATGTGATCAGTAATGTCAAATGAGATGTCATCAGTGATGTCATCAGTGATGTCATTTGAGATGTCATCAGTGATGTCATCAGTGATGTCACTGACCATGTCATGAATGATGTAATATGTGACATCATCAGCAGTGGATTGCAGGTGCGCGATATATAGTTAGTGCAACTAACTATATATGGAATTTCAATGGTTTTGTGTGAGTAAAATAAGGTTTTCTAAATGCTATTTCCTAACTATATATGGTCTATAACCTATGGTTTTTTCAGTGAATTTTCAAGGTTTTGTAAATGCTAATTCCTAACTATATATGGTCTATAACCTATGGTTTTTTCTGTGAATATATATATATATATATATATATATATATATATATATATATATATATATATATATATATATATATATTCAACACTCCGCTGCCTCGCCTCGCTCCGGAATAACCAGCCAGGGCACACCAAAAGAGCTCACGGACACGGACCACAGAAGTTCTCCTACAGTTTATTGCAGTGCAGGTATGTCAAAGACGTTTCGGCTCCACGAGCCTTGTTCACATGACAATGTTTGATAAACGGGTGCAACCTTTTAAAGTGCCAGTGAAATTGAAATGATATCACGTGTTCAAAAAAATGTGTGCAACAAGGACATAGAAGACATACTATCCGGTAAAACTCACATTGGTCATTGCATAGACATTTCATAAATGAATGCTAGTAAAATACCAATTTGTAAAAGTACAATACTCAAACAAGGGTTCACATGTCATAGTAGCTTGAGTTAGGATCAGGTAACATAGATCGATACAGCTACAATATAAGCTGTAGATGCTAATACAAGAGGTTATCTCCTATACAGATTCTAAATTCAAAGTTAAGTACTATCTGTTTTAGGGATTGTTTTGTATACTCAATAATATCAGTGAAATCAAAGGAATCAACTTAATGTCTCATCACAAAATAAATAGTTCATTTATACTCCTAGAGCAACTCCAAATTTACCACAATATAGCAATATTTACAATAAAGTGCAAATGCATTATTCAACGAACGGGTCATATTTGTGTACCCAATCTTATGTGCAAATTACGCAAAAAAATGTGCAAATAGGCAGTTTAATTGTGCAAATACCGCAAATGTGCAAAGCCATAGTTTCTTACTATATTCTGGAATCCGATAAGTACCCAATATATATATATATATATATATATATATATATATATATGCTTTGACAGACAAAAAAATTACTTTGAAGAATTTGCTTACCCCGTGGTCTGTATAACTCTCCTTGTTTTTCAGGTCTGGTCCTCAAACATATAAATACAAATGGAGTATGTTTAGAGCAGCTGTGTTCAGTACGCCTGTGAAAAATATCAAATCTCTCATGTATAATGACGAAAACTTGCATTCGTGGTACTGCACAAAAGTACTGTAAGAGATATATGCAACATGAGAGTGTGGGCCCCTCTTGGCCAGTAGAGAGGGTGCCCAGAGTTTTGAGATGAAGGCTAGAACACCCAAAGTATCCTTCATTTGAGCCAAGGGTTTCCCTTCCACATTGATGAGCACCATTATTATTAATGCCTACTTACGCTCAGATGATGATAAAGTGTCTCTACTGGTTTCTGAACAAATTGGAGAAGACCTCCATTTAATACAGCCTCCTCCATTATGGAGAGTCATGCTTCCACAAAGACAAAAACTAAGTATTTTATGTATACTGGACCAAAAGAAAGGATAGTGATATATCTAGTTAGTATCAGCATTCCCACGGAAGAGAATCGTGTGTAATGGCTCGCCCAGAGAAGAGAGCCGCACCATCAAGAGCCTACACTTTTAACTTGTCTTACCTTCGCATGGGATGAATCCATCAAACATATGTGTACTAAATCTCAACAAAAAGTGGTAGAGACTGGTGCACTACTGCACTGCCAGATTTACAAACATGTACCCAGCATGACATCTGGCAAAAGGGAGACTTTCGCATCGGGAGGTTAGTTTAAGACATCTTTATATGCGCAGACAGTCATGTAGGGACCCACTGAGTCTGCATTTGGGCGTGTTCTTTTGTTAAAATGAGTGATATGTTAATGTTTCCTCAATATGAGGAAATGGTCAATAAATATGAAAGTGCTAAGGCGAGAAAAAAAATCCCCTCTGTGTATTTCCATCTGAAAATTGAATGGGACCCATTAAGAAGCCATAGTCAGGTTCCTTTCCAAAGGTCTCTTGAATGAAAGGCAGTATCGTGTTTCTATTTTTCCGAAAGTAATGAAAAGGCATATCATTGTAGCAAGATTATGCTCAATTTCAAAAGTCTCTCGCATGAACAGCCAATCCCATCTCTGTAGTTCCATTACATAAATGAATTAGAACATTAGGAAGTGATGGTGTGGCTCCATTTCAGTTGTCCCTTTTGTGAAAAGGTGCGACATAGTTTGTATTTCAAACACAGAAATTAATGGATTCATAAAGTAGCAGAGGAGGAGACTCCATTTCAAAGGTGTAATTTGTGGAAAAAACTCCCACATCTCTCTATTTCTGTTATGCAAATTAAAGTCCACTTAACCATACAAACCAATGCCAAAGGAAATAGCAAAAAAGTTCAATGAAGCATGCTAGACAGTATCAAACATGAAACATTAAAGACGTAATTGTCACTTTTGAATTTTTGAAAACCTTTTTTTTTTTTAGCTGTTTTGTGGCTTTCCGGTTTTGGTTTTATTATATTTTTCTAACAAATTGGCATTTAAAAATTGAACAGCTGTACAGCCTACTGCCCAGTTCAGAATATGTACATAATGCAATTTATTTGCAAAAGCAGCTGTCTGAAAGTGTTTACTTTATGTGTTTTCTCTTCTTTCACCTCGACCCAGAAAATATATAGAAAATTGAAAGACACCTCCCTCCCCTTCCTATTTACAAAACAGATTTGCAAAATAACCAGTTGTGTGCATGCTGTTTTGCTGGATACCGGCTGTCACTACTGGTTCACCCAGCTGATGGGAAGACCACAGACGAGACAGCTTTCCTCTGTGCTGAAGAGGAGTGGGCAGGTCCCTGCAAATATGCAGGGGGCAATCAATCCTGGAGCTTGCCTACCTGGGAACACTACTCACCACATCCAATTTGTGGATTACCATCGGCTAGCTGCACACCTAGGTTCTACAACACTTCCACCTTAATAGGTGTAAGTAAACACCTTCTCTTCGATGCTGGCAGCATCTATCCTAGAAATGGAGGTATCTCATACATGTATATGTGCCAAGCTTTGTGGCGGTTACATACATGCCAGCATTTTAGAAAAGTGAGAGATTTTGTAAAAAACGAATCAGAAGAATGTATTTCTTCCATTGAATTCTATTGAAGGAGAGACAATTCCAGGCTGGAGACAGCCAGAATAAATAGATTTTTGGCTCCAAAATTCGGAAGCCACCCTCCAGAACCGGGCCTATTGGCATGTGTACGGTTATTCCTGAGAATTGTGCCCAGTTGATAGCAACCTTCTGCTTTGCGGCTCCTCATGTGGCTTCAAGAAATGAGACTCCGGACGGCAAGCTAAAATAATGCCACAGACTCAAACTCGTTTTTCAAGTAGTTATTCGAGGAAGTAGTAAGTGTCCGGGCAGTATCTCTTCCTTGCTGTTATATGTTTTAGGAGTCCTGCATCCTCCTGCTCCGCCTACACCACACTCTTACACCACTCCTGCTTGCAACTCCTCCTCTCCTATGAATGCTGCTGCATATCTTCCCTCTGCATCAATCAGTAATCACCCCAATCTCAACATACCCATGGCACAAGATGCCCACACTTTCCCTTGTCTTTCTTGGGGAATCTAGAGGATAGCAACTCCCTCTGCTTCTTGCACCAAGGACCAATTGGGGCTATTTCAACAAGTCTCTTACTCTAGATGACATCACTGAAGGTGGATGAGAAGTCCAATAATGCTTCGTTTTCTATTAAATTAAAGTACACAACAGGAAACAACTAACACAAAAGAAACCTAAAAGTAAAGAGCTATATGTCTAAGAAAAACTGCGAAACATACCCATGAGAAATGAATGCCTCCAAAATGATTGGGAGTATTACCAATCTCTCTCGGTACCTTGATTCTTGCCTATCTCCAAATATATAGAGACATTTAAGGAATTCATTGTTCATAGAATCTTGCTTGTCATGTCTCCGATCCTTTTGGAACAATCTGGGTAGTCAAACTTCCACAAACATGCCAGGGAGATACTAAGGGGTGAGTCAATCTTCGACAGGTTTGCCGAGCCTACCAGAGCCTACACACTTTTCTGTCTGTCTGTCTAATTTCTTTTGTTTTTTAATTATTATTTCGGCCTTTTTTTTGGTTCTTATGTTTTTCTTCTCTTTGCCAGCCTGCCGCTAGGTTACAATTTCCACTTCGAAAATCTGACTTCATTACCGCATCCCCAACTGATTAAAATGATACGAGTTAAAGGAGCAGATGTGACCTTTGGGACAACGCTGCCTAAAAATAACACTTCTCTTGCTGTCATCTAGTGCATTCAGACGCCCCACAATTACAACTTGTGCTGCTGCTCAGCAGACCTGACTGCTTAATGATCCAGAGCGGAAAGGCAATTACATGCAGGTATCTAGACGGCATGCTTCACTCTGGGTAAATCTATGTGCTATACTGATATAATTAAATATTTTATTTTTTCACCCGATTTCCGCCTTAATCTAGTCTCTAACAATGAAGGTAGACTTCTTTCTATCCTGAAGCGCGCTGTGAACATGGTCAGACTGGAAACAAAAGGCAGCCCGGCAAGCATATTCAAACCAGCCCACACTGCAGGAGAGCCTGTCCAAAATGGACCACAGGGGTGGGTGATGAATGCCAATCCTGCTCTGAAAGCAGACCCCTAGCCTGTAACCCACATGGACGATGCCTCGGTGGCAGAGTGGCCAGGTTGATATCATGTTTTCAGCCTCTTCGGACAAGTCTGTGCCCGTTTGCTTTGCTAATGATGTTAACCCCTTCCATGCGCATGACGAGCTGAGCTCCTCATGAGTTGCACCGCTCGCATGCTCATGACGAGCTCAGCTCGTCATGTAACGTGGCTTTTCGCAAAAAGCCGCACAGCGCAAAAATAGCGGCCGCACGCATGCGGTTAAAGGTCTCTGAGGGCAGTGACTGAAAGTTTGTTGCAGTATTTTTCCCTGCAGGACTATGGTGTACTGGAAAGGTCAACGTAAAACACGTGTTGCTGAAACTGGCATGTTAGAGTTCAATAAGAGTTGTAAAAATTTTTTCCTTGGGTTTATTATATATATATATATATATATATATATATATATATATATATATATTTTTTTTTTTTTTTTTCAAGGGTGAGGGGGATTTGGAAATAAACACTTTTGTAACTGGATATTCGTGTGCTTGCCGTTAATCGACCGAAAACTAGTGGATTGTGCGTTCATATATATAAATATATATATATATCTCCAAACCAAAAAGCCCCTGCTTAGAGACGCCACACGCACTGAGCTTGCATCCTCCTTTATTGGTGTACTGCAGAAAACATCAGGGTCATCAACTGAATCCTCAATAAATGGCCTTGCGCGTTTCAGACAAACCATGTCCTTGTTCACAGGCATGACATCGGGAGCAAAGCAGCTCTTCGAAGGAACACCTTTTATCCACTTTCAAAGTCCCGCCTCAGTGGGCGCGAGGCGCATTGCCTCCTGGTCATTGCAGTTCCTTTAAAAATATCTACCTTGTGGTTGCTGCTAAACATCACGTTATAATGTCCAATAAAGGAGGATGCAAGCTCCGTGCGTGTGGCGTCTCTAAGCAGGGGCTTTTTGGTTTGGATTTGTTGGCGGCTTCCCGGTCGCTGAGACACCCTGCTGCGATCAGTGCAGATCTACAGCGGCTCGTAAACACGAGGCGCGGTTAAAGCAAGGAGTCCCAATGTGGTGTTTTTAAAAGCAGGACATTGAGGTTTCACACTGTTATCAACCCACTTGGGTAAAAACTTTGGACATTATAACGTGATGTTTAGCAGCAACCACAAGGTAGATATTTTTAAAGGAACTGCAAGGACCAGGAGGCAATGCGCCTTGCGCCCACTGAGGCGGAACTTTGAAAGTGGATATAAGGTGTTCCTTTAATGAGCTGCTTTGCTCCCGATGTCATGCCTGTGAACAAGGACATGGTTTGTCTGAAACGCGTAAGGCCATTTATCGAGGATTCAGTTGATGACCCTAATGTTTTCTGCAGTAAACCAATAAAGGAGGATGCAAGCTCCGTGCGTGTGGCGTCTCTAAGCAGGGGCTTTTTGGTTTGGATACATATATATATATATATTCACTGAAAAACCCATTTTTTTAGGGTTGTTATAGTTAGCTGGACATTTCACTCGTACAAAACCATTGAAATTCCTCTGATATAGTTAGTTGTACTCACTATATCTCGCGCGCCCGCAATCCACTGCTGTTGATGTCACATATTACATCATTCATGACATGGTCAGTGACATCACGGATGACATCTCAAATGACATCGCTGAAGATATCATCCAGTGAATGTGGTTTGGTTCGTTATTTAAATATGTATTATATAATGAGCAATTTGCATTGAAGAATGAGTGGATATATAAATATAAATATATGGATGGAGGATTTAGTAGCAGTGTGATTGACTGTTTACTTGACTAATTTAAAGTGTCTCACTAAATATATTGGATAGTGACTAAACTGTGTGAACATCTGTATCACTTTGTCAGTTGTTGTGTAAACTGCTGCTCCAGTTGGCAACTAGCTATTTGAAAGTCTATATTAGTTATTGATTAGTTAACTGAGTATTTGTATGGGAGAGTGAATGTGTGTGTGACTGCCCAAATATTTGTGAATAGTTGATTCAGTAGGTATATGAAGTTAAAACTACATGTTATAACAGTTGTTTGGGTGAGTGAATATCTTTATGGGTGTGGTGATGAGCAAATATCTCTCTCAATAGTACATGTCCAACAAACTTGAAAAATAAAAGGCAGTGTATGTGTCAGTTGTTGTTTATAAATAAGTATACATAAGACTCAGTGATTGTATGAGTGACTGTATGGATAACTGTATACTTGTAATAGTGATTTTATAACACACTAAGCATGAGTCACTATCAATATTAATAGATAAAGTGGTGTTTGTATAAGTGTATAGCTAAGTAAATGTAAGTATGATCCATTGTTTGCAAAGTGAATAGGATGACTTCATAAGTGAATAGGATGTGTGCTGGTGTGCAATGTCGATATTGGTGTATAAGTATAGTTGATAGTGTTCTATTGATCATTGACTGCATGTATGAGTGAACCTATAGGTACGTGATAAGATGTGTGTATAGATCTAGGAATCACTGAGTGGGTTTTTAGAAACTTGTATTGGTGTGTCAATGGATTCAAATATGGTACTCTGTATTTTACAGTGAGTGATGAAAGGCTATACTAGTGTATGATGAGGTGTATCTGATTGTCACGTGGATGATATAATCAGTAATGCCATTTGAGATGTCATCAGTGATGTCACTTGCCATGTCATGAATGATGTAATATGTGACATCATCAGCAGTGGATTGCAGGCGTGCGAGATATAGTGCGTACAACTAACTAAATTGGAGGAATTTAAATGGTTATGTACGAGAGATTTAACCAACGAACTATAACACCCCTAAAACCTATAGTTTTTTTCAGTGAATTTCTAAGGATTTTTAAATGCTAATTCCTAACTATATCAGGCCTGAAACCTATGGTTTTTTCAGTGAATTTCGAAGGTTTTGTGAGTGTCAATTTTTAAATGTGTTAATTGTTATATTTATTTTTTGATACTGATTTACTACATTTTTTAAACTATTTATTTTTAGATATTTTATTTTTTAAATTACATTATACATTACATTACAAAATATACTTTCTCGGAATGAATTACTTTAGTTTAAATACTTTGCAAATAGGCAATAGACTTTTAAGTACAGTAGTTACAGTTGTTGCAATGGGCAACACAATTTCAAACACAATGCAACATTGACCTCAATGTGAATTTCTAGTTAAATGCAATTAGTTACTTTAGGGATTACTTGGACATCTCCTGTAAACGGTTGAGTAAAAGCGTTTTAGTTACAGTAGTGATTTTTACTGATTATTATTGTATTTTAAAAGTTGACACTTTGAAATGTTTGCACATAGAATCATCAATGTTATCCCATGGCAGGAAATTCCTTTAGCAGGTAAGTGGTGCTATCGTCACTTTTTCTTACTCAGTGGTGGATCCTGGATCCAGCACTGCTGCATCCCTGTGAGCAGTTGAAAGAATGTGTTTAAGTCATACAGGCAATTTTTAAAGAATATTTTTCGTTTTGAAAATAGACTCTTAGAAACTTTTCTGGTGAAAACCAGACAATGGATCCCTGTGGAAGGAAATACAAGTTACTGGTAAGTATGGTTAGAATTACTTTTCAGGCTCAGTGCTGGGCTAAAAGATGCAGCACTGGGTTCTCTCCTGATAACAGGTGAGTAAATCGGAATTCGTAGTTCTGCTGATTTTATAGGAATATTTTAAAATTCCAAAACTCCACACTTAGAAGGATTTCCAAGTGAAACCAGTCAATGTTACCCTATGGAAGGAAATTCACTTAGCAAGTCAGTAGTGTTATCGCTACCTTTTCTTACTCAGTGTTGGATTCTGGATCCAGCACTGCTGCATCTCCTGTAAAGAGTTGAGAGAATGCGTTTAAGTCATACAGGCAATTTCTAAAGAATATTTTTAGTTTTTGAAAATAGACACTTAGAAACTTTTCTGGTGAAAACCAGACAAGTGATTCCTATGGAATGAAATACAAGTTACTGGTAAGTATGATTGGCATTACTTTTCAGGGTCAGTGCTGGGCTAAAAGATGCAGCACTGGGTTCTCTCCTGATAACAGGTGAGTAAATCGGAATTTATAGTTCAGCTGATTTTAGAGGAATATTTGTACGTTTCAAAAATCGACACTTAGAAACTTTTCTGGTGAAAACCACACAATGGATTCCTATGGAAGGAAATACAAGTTACTGGTAAGTACGCTTATAATTTCTTTTCAGGGTCAGTGCTGGGCTAAAAGATTATACTAAACAACCAGGGTTTGGGCTAAAAAACAGTAGGGCAGAGCCCCAGGCAACTAATAAACAAAGAATTGCCACTGCTGTTCACTACTTCTACACTTCCTTTCGAATGAGTCACATTGACCTAAACAAACATGACTGCCTGTTTATTTCATTCTCAGTTTTTTATTTTGAGGAATCATTAATGCATAGTCAAAAAAACACAATTTCAAAATCATTATCACAAATTACACTATACACAACTATATACATATCAATCCATCCCCCAATTTTTCAAATGATATTTTTATACAATCCAAAAACCACTCTCTCTCATTCAACCCCATTCAACTCTACTGTTCATTCACACACATATATATATATATATATTTCTTCATATATATATATATAGGTGTTTATGTATGTATATTTGTGTGTTATGAAAACACGTGAAGGGAGATATTTTCTATCTGAACAGATGATAAATACCATTCAATACTGTAGCTGTCCCTTGGTGTGGGTGAACAATGTATGTTAAAATAAACTTCGAATCAGTGTGCATTTATTGGCCAGACCGTTTGTAAACATGCTTTCAAATGCCACCTACTTTTGTGCAGGATGCATGGGGTGAAATGGGATCTCATCCAATCTCTTGTCCTATCCAGGCTGCTGTCTTCACCCGTTGTTAACTTCAGGGCCTCCTTTAAGAAGTTCACAAAATGGATTCTGACTCTCACTGTGTATACTTCAGGATCTACAGACACACTGGTCTGAGAGGCCGACGGGGGTCACTAATTGACTTAAGATCTTATTTCATTTATTAATTTGATAAGCGCTCCGATATACAGAAAAGGATTCATGACGCTGAAACAAAGGACAAGATTACATCGCAATTAGAAATGTCTGCTTTGGTTTAAGTAACGACATATGGATTAAAATCCAAGTAAAATTGGATGCCAAGTTGCAATCAATGCAAATCCAACACTAGTACGGCCAGGGAAAACATAAAAACATTGGTGTTAATGAGTATATTCGATCGATTAAATATTATACAAAATATTATATACAAAGTTGTGGATAGTGTGCGGCGCAGTTCTCCATGAACAAGCGTAAAGAACAGATTTGGGGAAAAACAGTAAAACCTCAATATTTCGAAGTGAGGATCGAACTGAATACTTGGAGGACAAAGTCTAAACAGCAAATAGTTTTGTTAAAGATCAGGTCTGGAGTTGATCGTAGGATTATCTTATAGTCGATTATGTACAGTCTGCGTTACAACCCTACCCAAAGAATCTATGGTCAGTTTATTCAATATGAGCCTGAGAGTACCACAGACAAAATGGTAAAAGCTAAAAATGAAAAAATTGTCGTCCAAAAGTGTGACAGTGAAGGTCCCTTCAGGCAATAGGCTCATAAATATGAACTTAAAATTTGAAATATCAGCTGGTACAGAGAACTGCGCCAGTCACTTACAAAACTGCGCAGAGAAGACTCCAAATATTGCCAGCGCTTCCGTGGATTGCTAATGGAACTGGCGCTTGTATGAGGCCCCTCCAATGTAACTGTAATCACTTGTGAGTGATAATGAATAAATAGAAAACTTCAAAGTGACAGTGGGGTTTGAATTCAGTCATTGGATCAATATTATGCTGGTGTCATTTCCTGAGCATTTGAGTGGCGTGGGTGATTTGTAGGCTGGTCATTACTGCTTTGATTGCATCATTCTAAAAGTTATTAGAACATTGGACAATGGTGTGCTCCGTGCTTCCACGAGCTGTTAAAGGCCTGCAAAGCAACATTCCAATGTTGTTTTCACAAAGTCCTCTCAGAGCCCGAAGGGATTTAAACCTCCTTGGGCTCCGAGTTGCCTTTGTTTTATTTATTAGAACATTCTGCCCTCTAGTGGCAAAATGTTCTAATAGCCTTATCTCCCTTCGTAGCTGGGCCATACCAGCTATTAAAGTCCTGCTCCCTTGTTAAAGGCCCTCGCCAACGCTGGAACGCACCTTTATTAGCCGGCATAGCCCGCTACGACGGGCTATTAGGCTATATTAGAGCATGTTAGAAATGTGAGAGCTCCATTGAAGACAATGGAGTAGCTCTGGGCTTAAAATGGCTGGTAGAAGCCTGGAGATCCAACATGTTTTTTCCCTTTTTAATTTAGAACATTCTATACTCAGTGGGTGGAATGTTCTAATAGCCTTATAGCCCTTCTGCCTAGGGCTATACCAGTTGTTAAAGACCCTCTCCCTCATTATAGGCTCTTGCCTGAGGCTCGGGCCTATAACTCGGGTTCAGGGTCTTTAACAACTGGTATAGCCATCGGCAGCGGGCTATAAGGCTGTATGAAAATGATTTGAGTTAGCCAGGTGTAGAAACGTAACTGATTTTTACCCCAATGATTTTCCTTGCATTTGTGTATATTTCTGGTTCATGCCAGAATCTTGCAGTTTCTCTTGCTTTCTGATACCAAAAGCCAACTTTCTGCCTCAGATGTTGGATGCTAGACAGCATAAACAGGGCTGCTCACATTCTGTGTACAAGAATTGAGGTTGAGACCCATCCCTAACAAGGTCTTCAATTCTTCAAATAATCATCTAACGCTAGGTTGTGTATGTATATATCTGAAAGAGACAAGTGATGATTGATTCCTTACCTTAGAATATTCCCCAGGCATCAGTCTGGATCCGGAAAGTTTTCTGCTTAGCAGTACCCCTTCGCGCCAGTGGGTGGTGTTGTGCGTTCCGCGTCCGTCACTGGCGTCGTAAGTGCCGGGATGACGTCACGGAGGCTACTTAGGCGCCACCCATCAGTTCTTCCTTTTTCCGCACCTAAAGCGCAGCTCCGGATTGAGCACGTACCTCGGTCATTTTTTTTACCACTTTTTTGAGACTTTTGTCTCCTTTCTCTTGTCTCCTGGTGCACATAGGGAAGCCGGCTTAAGTCTTGTGGGTCGTGCCGCCATAATATGTTGGTGGCGGACCCCCATGATGTCTGCCTCTACAGCCTGGAGACCGACCATGACTCCCGAGACTGTCGGGACTGCCGTGCCATGGCCCGAAGCCTTGCGAGAGCGGCGCTGGAAGTTGCTGGAGGTCCGGCAGTCCTCTCACCACCGCTCCAGGTCTAGGGCCGTTTGCAGGACCAGAGCTGCCGTTCCTCGTGCTCTAAGTCTTCACCTTCAGATTCCGGTAAGCGACGCCATAAGAAAAAGTCGAAGAAGCGTGTTCGCTCTCCGACATCCCCCTGTCGATCCTCCGAGGCGGACGCGGTGCGGCTCCTCCGGAGCCTGGGAGTCCCGCGGCCTACCCGCAATATACGGGTCCGTCTGCGACTCCTGAACAAATGCAAGAGTTTCTTGCTACCATGGACTGCCTGTTTAGGCCTCGGGCTCCCGCCGGCGCGCTTGCAGGCCCTGTGGTCCCGTGTCCAGATCCTGTTGGCCTGGCGGCACCGCCTCTGGCGCCGGCCCCGGAGCCACTGGATCCAGTGCCCTCGGATCCGGCACCACAAGGTGCAGCGCCGCTGGCTCCAGCCCCAGTGCCGCCCCTGGCTCCGCCACAGGCACCGCACTGGGTGCCGTTTATCCCGCCCCTGCCCCTGTTCTCTGACCATTTTGTTCCGACCTGGGATCTGCATTGGGGTGGGGCTCTGGTTCGGCCCTGGCCAGCGCCGTGCCTGGCGCCGCTCCCGGCGCTGCTTGCCCCCACTCCGGCTCTGGCCCTGCCGCCGCTGCCGGCTCCTTCTACTCCAGAGCCAGATGAGAATTGGAACAGGTCCGAGGACCCCCATGCGGGGCAGTGCGACTCCGAGCAGGATTGGCAGGATGACCTTCAAGATGCTGGTGAAATTGATTTGTCTTCTTTCCCGGGGTTTGCCTCCCCTCCGCCTACTATGAAGGATAGCGCTTCCTACACCATGGTGCTGCGTCGGGCTTCGGAGGCTCTCCATCTTGACCTCCCTACGGTGGTCCTTAAGACCAACCTCCTTACGGAGGTGATTCAGATGGCTTCTATGTCGTCGGAACCTCTGCTGCCTTTCAATGAGGCCCTTACCGAAGTCCTCTTGGGCACTTGGTTGCGGCCGGCCTCGGGGGCACCGGTGGATAAGAACGTCGCTAGGCGTCATCATCTGGCATCTGGTGATCCTGCCTCCTTGACCACTCCCCCACGCCTGAGAGCCTGGTCATTCAGGCCTCAACATCGCAGAGTACCTTTCCCACGGCTCCGCCGAAGAAGGACTCTAAGAAGCTGGACCAATATGGTAAGAGATTGTTCTCCTCGGCCAGCTTGGGGTTGCGGTCAGTTAATACCGCCTGTTTATTGGGCCGTTACTCCCACGCAGTGTGGGATTCTGTAGCAGAGGTCCTGCTTCAGTGTTCTGAGGAGGTCCAGGTTGTCCTTTCCCAAGCAACAGCAGAGGGCAAGGGTGCGGTGAAGTTTGCCATCAGGTGTGGTCTGGACATAGCTGATTCCTTGGGCAGGGTGATTTCCATGACTGTGGCGTTGCGGCGCCATGCCTGGTTGCGTTTTACCGGGTTCTCGCTTAATGTCCAGAGCGGGCCATGGCCAAGTCTTTGAGTCTTTCCACGAAGAGCCCTGTCACGCCTGGGTTTCGTTCCTCGATCAGGAAGTCTCATCCCTCCTGGCCAAGGGGGCCATCGAGTACGTTCCCAATCAGGAAGTAGGGTGTGGCTGTTATTCCCACTACTTTCTGGTCCCCAAGAAGGACAAGGGGGGGCCTGCGCCCCATCTTGGACCTCCGGGATGTCAATCGCTTCCTCCGGAAGGAGAAGTTCAAGATGCTGACTCTGGCTCATGTCCTGACTGCCCTGGACCCTGGAGACTGGATGGTAGGGTTGGGCTTGCAGGAAGAAGATTTTCATATCCTCGTTACCTGCGGTTCAAGGTGGGCCAGAAGCATTTTCAGTTTGCCGTGCTCCCCTTCGGCTTTACCAGCACCCCTCGGGTGTTCACGAAGGTGATGGCGGTGGTCGCAGCTCATCTGCGCAGGTCTGGGGTGTCAGTCTTCCCCTACCTCAACGACTGGCTATTTGAAGGCGGGCTCGCCCCAGGCAGTTGTCGCCCACCTCCAGACTACGGCCGACCTCCTGCATTGGCTGGGGTTCTCCATCAACGTGCCGAAGTCGCACCTGACTCCCTCTCAGAAGCTCCCTTTCATCGTAGCGGTTTTGGATTCAATGCTGTTTCGGGTTTATCCTCCCGAGCAGCGAGACCAGGATATTCAGGCTATGATTCCGCTCTTTCAGCCTCTATCCCGGGTTTCAGTCAGGATGGCTGTAATGTCATTCTGGCAGCCAGGCATCACTCCACTAAAATAGTATACGCCTGCCGATGGAACAGATTTGTGGCGTGGTGCACAGCAAAGGCTGTGGATTCCCTTTCGGCCCCTCTTTCTGACGTTCTTCTGTTGCTCCTATCTTTGGCCCAGCAGGGCTGTGCTCTGGGCACCATCAAAGGCTATCTTTCTGCCATTTCCGCCTTCCTGAGGCTCCCTGATCAGCCTTCTCTTTTTAAGTCCCCGGTTGTTAACTGCTTTCTCAAAGGCATTACACAAACGTTTCCTCCCGTGCCTCTCATAATGCCTCAATAGGACTTAAATCTTGTCTTGACTTTTCCGATATGCACTCCTTTTGAGCTTCTTCATAACTGTCCTTTACGTCTTCTTACTCTAAAGACAACTTTCCTGGTTGCTATCACCTCTGCCAGAAGAGTGAATGAGCTCCAGGCCCTTTCTTCCAAACCTCCTTTCCTTTCTGTTCATCCAGACTAGGTGGTTGTAAGGACCCGTCCTTCTTTTCTGCCAAAGGTTGTCACGCCCTTCCACATCGGGCAGACCATCACTTTGCCCACCTTTTTTCCACCTCCGCATCCTTCATGGGAAGAGGAGAGGCTCCACCGTCTGGATCCAAACCGTGTGCTAGCATTCTATCTGCAGCGTACACAGCAGTTCCGGGTGTTGATGATCAGCTTTTTGTTGGCTAGGTGGGGCTGTGCACAAACAGACCATCTCCCAGTGGGTCGTTATGTGCATCAAAGCATATTACTCCTTGGCCAAGAAGAAGCCTCCTGTTGGGCTGCGTGCCCATTCGACCAGGGCAACGGCAGCCACTACTGCCTTGGGACGTGGCGTTCCCTTGCAGGACATTTGTCAGGCAGCTACGTGGGACTCGCTGCACATGTTTACCAAGCACTACTGCCTTGACAGTCAGATCCAGAGAGATGGCTTCTTTGGCCGTTCTGTGCTCTGTGACTTTTTGGTGTAATCTTGCTCGCAGACCCACCACCTGGGTTGGTATTGCTGGGGTATCTTTTCTAAGGTAAGGAATCTATCACTAACGTGTCTCTTTCAGATGCACAAGTTACTACAAGATATCTGTAAGAGACATTAGTTAGTGATAGTTTCCCTACCGCCCCACCAATCCTCCCGTTCTGCGAACTGATTACTAGGGTTAAGGTCATCCCCTTTTAGGGACCTAGTTTTATGCACCAATGGTCAGTTTCTTGCATGGCTTTGCGTTTTGGTGCAAAAAGTTGTGTACTGAACTGACGTCAGCGCACATGGGTGGCGCCTAAGTAGCCTCCGTGACGTCATCCCGGTGCTTACGACGCCAGTGACGGACGCAGAGCCCACGGCGCCACCTACTGGCACACATGGGTACTGCTAAGCAGAAAACCTTCCGGATCCAGACAGGCGCCTGGGGAATATTCTAAGGTAAGGAATCTATCACTAACTAATGTCTCTTACAGATATATCGTTACACAAGTAGTAACTTGTGCACCAATTACACTACAACACACACCTGCATCAGTGCAGGTGTTATGAAAGCCCACAGCACCTTTTTGGGGTACTACATGGGGCTGAAACATGTGGGCCTACCTAAAAAGGGTTGAATAATTCCCCTATACTTTTTAGGCCTACCCACTAGGGACTTCTACTAAAGTATCTTGTCCACCAGTATTATTTTTTGCCCCTCTCTCAATCCCAAAACAGTTCTCCCACACCAATTCATTGGGTGCCCAGGCACAGATTACTGGACCATATTCCGGCCTGAAGAGCTCTCCTCACACTGGTAGCAGCCCACATTGGTGGCTTCGTACACTGATGTGAGCATGTCACCTCTGGGTGGGTGAGGGCTGTCATCCTTTAAGGTACACACTCCCTGTCCTGTAAACATTTATCAATTTATGTCATTTATAGGACAGATGGAGCTTTTTTCACTACTTCCTTTTCTTTCCCTGAGAGTGTAAATAAATTTTTTAGGAGGATATGCCCAGAAGTTATTTTTATTGAGAATGATCAAACTTTCTCTTCTTAAAATTGTGACTAATTAATTAACTCAAGCCATATCACGATTAATTGTTTTATATAAACAATTATAACCTGATTATTTAGCCTCACATACGCATTTGAAGTGGAGAAAGGCTGCAGATGTCATAATGCATCAGTTTGTTCGAGGAAAGGACAGGAACGAAACCATGATACACAGTTGATAAGAAGATATAAAGTAATGTAGTAAAACTACCTACTTGGGCCACTCAACAATGTCCTCCTGAAGGAAGAAGCATGTGGAGCTCAGAGAGTGAACTTTACAATCATTTGATAGTTGGGAAACTTATACTTTCTTTGTGTCACTTTCATGTTTTCTATTGATTTTTATGTTTTGCTTTCATGTTTTTCTATACCCAGGGACAAGGAGACCTCTTGAAGAGTGCAAAGAATGAAGGCTTGGAGAACATGAAGCAGATTCAGCTGGCGTGCCTGTCCTGCGGCCTAAGTAAAGCTGGCACTGCTGATGGGAGGCAGAAGCGAGGCCTGGAGGCCATTGAGGAGAAGGAGGGTGGGGAAGAAAATGGCAGATTGTGAGAGCAAACAGTACCATCCCCTCCTCCAAACTGTGCCTCAAAATAGCAGACTAGGAATGGGCGGCCAGGGCCCTGCCCCACCCTGGCCGGTCCCAGGATAGAGAGTGCAGGCAAAGGCTCTCAGTATGTTCTGAAAAAGGAGCGGTGTTTGGAAGTGGGGGGCGGGGCGTATGTCAGCCTCGCCCTCAGCCTTGGTGCACACCAGACTGGAAGAGGACACGGCTGTGTAAGCTAGGCGGTCACACGATGCGTGCTTGGGAAGGAACATGGAATTATTTTTATAAAAGAGTATAAAGATGGGGCAAACAAAATAAAGGTAGCTCTGCTCTGTGTGGAGTAACTATAGATCTACATTTTGTCAGTATTTTAAAGTCAGTCCATTTGCAAAAGTAAAACACTTTTGTTACTAGAGTCTTTATAAAATTCCACCTGTGTGGTTATATGTAGGTAATCCTACAAAATGTTTTTTTCTGCAACATCAACTGTCTATTAATTTATTATTTATCACCACCTTTGAAAAGTCCTGTCTTAATAGAGAATGATAGTCTAGACTATTCAAGGGAATGTTATTGTTTCATGTTTGTCTTTTATGTTCATAATTTGTTTTTTGGCTTTGAATATTGAAAATCTCCTAGATGCTTCAATGTTAGCTCAAAGTAAGGTTTATCAACCTTTAAGCACCTGCTTAGTGCCCTAGAGACCAATATTTTATTTATACATTGTTGAAACCAAAGGAATGGTTTAGTATTGTTTTTAGAAAAAAGACCTGCTAAGAAAATTGAAGCCAAATCGAATGTGTGATCCTCCAAACTGTCTGAAGCAAGGACATGAAGACCCTGGTTTGTAAAGGGGTATGCCCACCTTAAACAATTTCAAAACTGTCATTCCTGGCTTAAGACTTTATATAAAGACTAGCGTTTCTGGTTAAAGACAGTTTTAAGATTGCATGAAACCCGAGACAAAAACCTTAGTGAATCTAGTCCATGTTTCCTGGCTTATGACTGTCCTAAAACTGTTTTAAGATATGAAAAGACTTCAGTAAATCTAGACTTTGAAATCTGAGCATATGGAATGAGTGCTTTTGTGCTCAGAGTCCCACAAGAACATTCCACAATATTTGTGATATATTAAAAAAAAGCACTGGATGAAGAAGTTCTGTGCAATTGTTCGAGATAGAACGAAGTCTGAATTTTCTTCTTTTAGCCTTTTTCAAGGATTAGATGTTGCTGGAAAGGCTGCCAAATGATTTGCCTAATTATAAATCATCCTCAAGTCCATTTCATAATTATGAAACGTTTTGTGCAGAAAAGACACACAACTTCTCTGCAGCATCCTGAGAATAATTTTCAACTAAAAGAAAATGTTTGTGATTTTACTTTACTTTCAGGAAAACTTTGCTCTAAATTACACTTGAATTGTCGACTCACTGACCACTAAACGTCACTAAATGTCAATTAGAGAAGCAAAGTGACCGAAATTAATGCGAAAATTATAAGTCGAAAGCTATTACATTTAGTTTTTTCTTTTCTAATGAATATGCACTGTAAACATCCTGAAAACATGGCTTAATTTTTATCATTTGATGGGTTGGCAAACCAAAACATAACCTGGATGCAGCCAGAGGATCATTTAGATACACAATATGTAAGGGCTAGTACACTTTCCATATACTATGCTAGGGACAGTTGGTTAATGGGAAGATTAAAAGATCCTACAACAGGCCAATTAATGTATTAGTGAAACCACCTGCAAAAGGTTTTTGCAAGAAAAGTACCCTCTTGCTTTTTTGGAAATTCAAGTTAAGTTTTGCAAAGGAGACAATCTTCGTAAATCTGTGAAGGCCTCAGTGGCCTTTCCATCAGAAATTATGATGTAACTCCAAGGTCCCCTGCACACGCTAGTGGTACATAGATTTAAGTTAGTACAGTAATGAGTGTAAGAAAGAAAGAAACACTGTTTATCCACTGCTCTGTGTGGTTCCAGGATTTATTGTCCTTGTTGTGCGTTCCTTGGTACAGTCTTAGCCTAGCCAACATGTGTTTCGTCACTACCATGAAGCACACAGCAACTTCTTCAGGGCTAAATTCCTTTGATTACGGTCCTTATTGTCGGTTCTACTTCCGTCCCAAAGGTAAATAGTAGTAGAAGGTTTCGAGGGTATCAGAGACCAGAATTCCATTTAATTAAAGTTTCCTCATGAAGTTGATTCTATATTCTGTGATGCAGACGAGTATTCAGAATATGCAGTTACTGATTATTGTGAGACACTATTCGTAGGGTTATGGTTGTCAGCCAGCTTTGATTGTGTTGCCGCTGGTCACCCAATCCGGTGAAGGAGCTGGTGAAGTCTCCCACATATGAGAGCGCCATCACCCCACTAGAACCACCACCAGGCGTGCAGTGTCAGAAATGAATATGTATATTATGCCATATCACCGGTTGTATTTAAGAAATCCAAATAAATAGTAGTTCTGTGGTGAACCTAATGGAGAAAATTATCTTTCTGCCTGCAACATTGAATATATATATATATATATATATTCTTTTTGTGAAGGAATTACTTTGACTGTTCTAAACCTCTCACTTCGCTTACAATGTAGGTAAGAAATTAAACAAAAGGCCATCAAAGAGGAGCTGCGGCGCATGCAGGTAAAAGCGGTGGGGCCGGGTTGGGGGGGAATTCGACAGACCACCAGGAGGGAAAATTAAATAAATAATTAAGATTCCCTCGTCGTTGTCTGTCGAAATCACCCCCCCACCCGCCCTACCACTCTTACCTGCACGGGCCGCGGCTGTCAAAGAGAAGGGTGGACACAATCAAATTAGCACAGTCGCTGTAGGCAAAGATCAATGATAGCTCTCCCACTTCTTAGGTTGGAGCATATATTGCATCCATGTAAACCGGGTAAGTGTAGTAAATGCCCCCGCAGCCTCCACAGTACAGGTGGGACCCGAGCTCCATGGGGCCTCCTCAGCACAGTACCCTGGCCTCAGCGCTCCTGTGCAAGTCCGGAGAGGGCCCCCTCCAGGTACTTTGCAGGGGGACCTCTCTCAAGTTTCCTTACGCCACTGGGCGGGATCGATGGTGACATGCTAGGTCAGTACCCTCTAACTCTCTAAAAGGACTCATGTCGAGAGTCAGGGCCTAATTTAAGAAGGCGTTTTCATTGCATGTTGATTCCACATACAGTACTGCTGCATAGATAGTAAATAGTAAAGTCTGAGTCAAAAGTGTTAAATCCGTTTACTTGGAAAAAAACTGTGGGTGAAAATGCTCCTACAGGAACTTTAAAATGGGATTCTTTGTCAGAGATCTCAATGATGGTGGTCCAGCTTTGCTTATTGTCATCAATAAACCTAAACAATAGGTCCCGGTTCCAAGAAGTGATGCTTCCCTGTGAACCACCCCTAGCGCCTTACCAAAAAATTGTGGTTTGGTACTGTGAGCTTCTATTTTTTCTTCTGTGGAAGCCTACCCTTCAAGCCAGGTCTGACCCCTCATCTCTCCTCTGCTGCTTGATGTACCCATTTTTCATTAAATCATTAGCTTAATCAGATGTTAATTCGAAGGCAGCTGGGAAGACTATGTCAAAGCTGATGACATGCAAGTTTGCAAAAAAAAGTCCTTGACAGTGGCAAAAAAAATTCTCTGACCAATTCCAAAAATGTTTGGAAGAAGAACATGGAAAGGATTATATCCAGCAAGGTAGAACAAGCTGTTTGCCTGACCAGTAGGAGCGGGGAAACATTGGTTACATGGCAGTGTTTACACCGCAATACCTTAACAATGCGGGTATTACAACGAAAGTCATTACAATGACTTGCAGTAGATGGCGCTCTAACCTAAGGAATAGTATGATTTACTATTCCAACACCTTCCCTACTGTACGTAGACTGGAGTTGGAATAGTAAATCATACTATTCCTAAGTCCAGCACCCTCCAACGCAAGTCGTTGTAACAACTTGCATTGTAATGCCTGCGTTGAAAAGGTATTGCGATGTAAACACCGCGATGTAACATCATATATTCGTAGGAGAGAGTTGTCAAGCCAGAATGGTTGGGGTTCCTCTTGAATACACTAATAACTAAGGGGCATATTATCAAGATAGGCGTTAAAATTATCGCCGGTTTATTGACAGAAAACTGCAGCTAAAGCGGCGATAATGGGCTTGATAATATGCCCTGGAGAATTCCAATAGAAGCCCAGGTTCACACCAGAACATGGGCTTCTATGGGAATACACAAGGGCATATTATCAAATCCATTATCGCAGCTTTAGCAGCAGTTTTCTGCCGCTAAACAGGCGATAACTTTTAATGCCGTTCTTGATAATATGCCCCTAAATATTCTTCATCTGTGAGAGCCCCCAAAATATGAATGGCAAAGCTGCCTCTACAGGCCATGTCTAGACACAGAGTTATGCATAGTATAGCAAAGGCAGTGCTGTTTCACAAGCACCTGGTTATTTCAGATCACCATAAATTGTACTGAAACATCAGGTTCAGGAGTGGGAACTACACTGCATTCTATGACTTGTTTGGCTCACAGCTCATGTACGTATAGTTCTGGTGACATTTCCTAACCATACAATAGGAAAGCGTCAGAGCCCCTCTTAACTCTAAATGTTGACATATTCCCTGCTTAATTAACTAAGGCTGAAACTCGTTCTGCCATGTACAATGTGGACAGCTCTTTTAGACCTTTGCAGTCCGATGCCAGCCATTTGTTAAGTTCACAATTACATCATTTTTAAAGAATGCACTCGGGAGCTTGTTGGTCTGATATCCACAATGTAGCAACATTTATCATTAGCACTATGAATTCAGAGACAGTGATAAAGTGCCAGACTGTACAGAAAAGCCTCCCAAAAATGACTGGACCTCAAAGCGTGTTTTTTAAGGTATGGAATTTATTTCAGTGTACATCATAGGAATCGGGACAGGTTATCTGGCGAGAGATAAACACTGAATGAAAGTCAACCTACAAAGTCAACTTGTCAAAATGTTGGATAATAACAGGGCATATAGGCCATAGGATGATTATATCTGGTCTTACATTAGCTAGAAGGGTTGCTTTTGATGTCAAAGCCCTGCCAGTTTATTACATTGAGAGGGAAGTACCTCTACCAACTTTATAAACCCAACCTGGTTAAGCTGGTAGCTGAGGCAAAAGTGGCAGGCAATTGCTCTGCAAAATCTGCATTAGACAATTTTAAAATTGAGAAAATGATAAAATTCCCAAGCCTATTTAGAAAAATAGAGCAAAACGATCTCAAACGGATTCAAATTGGATGAGAGGAATCAGAAATATGCAAATTTATCAGTTTGTGGCAAAAAAAGCATAGAGAAACCCAAACGCCAATAAAAAATGACAGTTTATGGTTGATTAGGATCTAGTCGTGCTTTGAGGTTGACTGCAGTGCGACAGAGGTCAAGAATAACAATGAGGTTACACTGATCAATGCTTTCAACTTCTGACTTCGAGTTCTAGAAAATAAATTAAGTTCTCCATTAGGGCAAAGCACGAAGCTTAAGCTTAAGCTGAAGATGGCCCCTTGAGGTCTGATACGCCATCATCAAGCTCCCATTGAAATGGTTATTTCTGGCACCAAAAGGTCAGAGTAGGAGGAAGTAGGATTCCAAAGCTGCTGACGGAGATTTTGCCACTTTGCCCCTGTACATATTGATCTATTTGATTCTCAAAATCCACCAGTGAGGTGAGACTGGAAGCTGTAGCCTTATTTGGCATGAAATCCAGTTCTGCCAATAGCATGAAATTAAAATAAATACAGCAAGAACATTTGAAATTTACGTTATGTCATTATATTCAGCTGTACCCTTCCAAGTGGCCTTAATCATTCTAATTCAGGAATCTATTAGCAAAGATGACAAAGAACTAAAAAAGAAGAAAAACAGCCAATGTGTATTTCCATTACTAGTTCTGTAGTAAGATGATCTACTACGACCTACTATGACCACAAGTTATAATGCTTTTCTCTGCATAATTGATATCTGTGATGTCCTTTGGAGGTGAATTTCCTTCGATGGATGAGACAACAAGGAGGTGTTGTGTGTTTATAGTCTGCGTGTTTAGGGTATATCCCTAGAGTTGTAATCTACAATAGTTCCAGAAATTGGTGATCTTAAAATAGAAATAAGATTGATATGGTTCAGTGGGTTACGACTTTGATATTAAGCCCACAAGTAGAGGTCACCTAAAAGTTTCTTTCCGTCCTCTATAGAGGGAAAAACAAGAAAAAAATAAAAGTATGTTGTCTGACTGTGTTGGTGTTATGCTCACATTTTATCACAAACATATTTTGATAAAACTGGAATTAGATGTCAAGTGTACTGAACCGCATATATTCATGGGAGTGGGTTTACCTGCTTGCCCATCCTCATGATTTACCCACCTTGCTTGGGGTCTAATTGAGGTGTTTTAAGAGCACTTACCACCTGAATTCTATATATTGCTAATCACTTTACTACTTTCATGCTCGGGACTACAGTCAGACTGAGAGTGTGAGGACCTTTCTCTAGGTGGTTGTTAAACGTTGGTATCCTAATACTATTTCATTCCAATTTTCAACCAAGTTATCCCCTTTGTTCACTTGAACTTCCAATGGTAGCAATAGCAAGACGTCAAGGGGGCTTGTCAACAGTTTTTTCCCTCATGGTCCAAGATAATGGTGCCATACAATCAATTAAATCATTTCTTTCCTTCTAATTTATTTAGTGTTTGTTCAGTAAGACTCTAGGAATTGGCAAGGTAAACAATTGTCTTTCATATGTGTTCGGACACACCCCTACTTACATAGAACATAAGTCTTACAAGTATTCTTAGATATGCTTCGTAGGCTACCTCCCCGCCTTTTCATCCTACTCAATGTACTGACCTAACCTCTGTTAATAATGATTGTAATTAGAAATATCTCATATTAATTTAATGGGACCTCATTCCAGTCTATCCACCTTACTAAATAGCTGTGGCATTAAAAATGTTTGAGTTAAAAATGCACTGACATTTGTGTACTAATTATTCTCACAGCAAATGTGATCTTATAGTCCATTTCAAAGGACAGTCTAATATTAGCCACTGTTGTAGCTCATCCAGAAAGAACGGTCTTCTAGATGTTTTAGGAGAGAAGTCAACATTTGCAGTACCTGACAATCCTTTAGTTATAGTTGCTCTGATCTTGTCACCACTTATGGAGTGTAATCAGGCTAAAGAGGAAATTCCAACAATGGCACACCAAAAAACTGAAGGATTTACTTAAAATAGGTTAAATACTAAATATGAAATCATTTAAATCCCATTTTTCTCTCATTATGTAAATCTAATAAATTGATTGCTGGCTTTTCATTCTTTTTTTTGTCAGTTTGTAGCTTTGACTGTATTGGATTGTTAGTGAAAAACACAATGTAAAATTCTGAGACCAATCCCTGATTCAAAGCGATTGCAACATACTCAATATGTAGTGGGCGTGGCCATAATGCCACAATGGGTGGACTACGTAACTTGTGATTCTGATTTTCAAATTAGCTACTCTATACCACATGATCTTAAGAACATTGCATTGTATACTAATGCTTCAGTTACTTAATAGTAGAGGTTATTGTATGCTGTGTGTGCGATACAATTGTTCCAATATGTATAATGTTTGGCAGTTTAACCACTTGGCTGCTAAGGGGTGTGTGCGAGGTCCATTCACTTTCCATTGAAATCAATGGAAAGTCCATGACGAGTTACCCTTGTCATTAGCGCTGAAGGGGTTAACTGTTTTCTACGTAGGTAAGAGGAGTGGGCGCAATACCTGGAGAATCAAAATTCCACTTCGTATTGGTCCTGTTAATATACCAATAGATAGAGAAAAGTAGTAATATTTAAGTAATATCATTTTTAGGTCATGTATTTGTACTGTTTTTAATCCTCTCCCTTAAAGGTTTGATGACCTGTTGTTGTGTCATGTGTCACCTCCTAACAGAACTAAAAAAAAATTATATTTATTTAAAAATTGCTTTTATTTTGAAAAGCTACCTTTTACATGCATTAAGACAAACTCAATCAAATTCTACAGATATTTTAACTGTAAACATATTTTACTAGCTGAAATTCTGTATTGTGTTAAGTTATTACTAATCTCAATTTATTTCCTTAACACCATCTTGTTCATTTTGCACATTACCGAATAAGTAAACAATATTAAGATGATGATGTGTGTGTGTTTGTGTTTTATTTACATTACAGAAGCAAGCACATTCGTACATTTAGGGCCAGATGCATCAAGCATTTTTGCCTTCGCAAACGGCCGATTCGCAGAATTGGCCATATGTGAATACAAAAAAATGCTCTTCTGATGCAGCAAACCCTATTTACTGATTTGGTAACCTGTTACCTAATCGTAAAATGGGTTTTCTATTCGCTATTAGGAAGGGGCGTGTTTAGGGCGTCCCTTCGTAATACCGAATCGCATCGGTATGCATGAATGTTTTGCGACCAAAATGCTGTCGAAAATCATTTGTATTTTACCACCAATTCGCAAATGGGAAGGTTGTCCCCAAGAGACCCCTTCTCCTTTGTGAATGTCTGTAAATGCATTTTCTAAGAGTAGGCAGTGGTCCCAAAATGAAAGGAAAAGTTTTCATTTTCTGTTTTGTAAAGCATCCCATTTTCCTTTAAGAAAAACGAGCTGCTTTACAAAAAAAAAAAAGATTGCTTTATTTAAAAGCAATCATGGACATGGTAGTCTGCAGACCCCAGTAGGCCACCATCCCCGTGATTTTTGCGATTCCTAGGGGGTCACAAATGGCGACCTACCTCATTAATATTCATGAGGTAGGTCATTTGTGATCCCCTAGGAACCACAGAAAGTGTTAAACACACTTTCATGCATTCCGTTTTGTGATTTTCTAATTGCAAGTTGCAAGGATTCGCAATTAGGAAATCGCAAAATGGTTTGGCCCTAAATCTGATATTTTAAAATGCTACGCATTAAAGAAATGTAAGCTATGTAATTTTTCTCTTCCAAAATGTCAGCAAAAAGAATGTAAAGTTCTTAAAAAATATGGGCTGGGTATCTCGTGACTTTTCTAAACAAGGGAATACTTTGCATTAAAACCACAGGCATAGTTGGAGGAGAAAATATCTACCAGCAAGACATTTTCTGCTCAAGCCAATCTCCCAAGAGTGAGAATTACACAAACATTTGCCGTTTTTTAAACATTTGAACTGGTGGCACATTTTACACAATGAAAATGAAAAATTGGCCTACATATAGCCTAATTATAATAAAAATGTTTACAAAGACTGTTCGGGAGCATGAACATATTTTCATTTTTCTCCATCCTAATGCCTTTCTGTCTTTCCATATAGCAGTCCGAGATAAGACAGTCCCAGACTGCTATCAAAGGTAACCTCATGGGAGCTTTACACAGGTCCTCTGTAGTAGATGGGCAAGTTGCTTGGACGGTGCCTTTAGAGCCAAGAGGCCATGACACAGTGACTGTTCCAAACACCCTTGTGTGAAATAAACTGTTCTGTAAAATATTGACATCCACAATCCAAATAATTAAGCACTAAAAAACAGAGCAATAAATCACAAAAAATCTATACTATAGTTATATACTAAGCTACACCGTTATAAGAGAGCAGACCTCAATTTGAGATTGTATTTCTGTAGTCTGTACCATCATCACACATATATTGAAATAAGGATGGCCCAGACTCATAGTGAACTGCACCGTTATCTTGCACCACAGTAAGACTACCGCTTCTAATTTGTAACTTGACGTCTTATACAATCCAGACACCCTCATGCCTTGAATAAGTCCAGGCATACTTGCTGGGGGCAAAACATATGTTGAAAACATGAGAGGCATGCTTACGTAATAAAAAAAAGACCTCAATTGAACACCATAATGAAAGGATATTTTACTTGCATATACTGCACGTAAAATGGGATATTAAATCATATTGTACTATTTCGGTTATGAGTCTGATCACGCACGTTTAGACAAGGAAGGGGGCTGGATACATTTGTTGCAGCCAGATTCTTATCCAGATTTTCCTCTTACCAATCTTAAGAATGCTTGGTCGACTGGACCGTCTGGTCTGCTAAGAAGTGTGAAGGGAAGAACAACAGGTTCATAATAACTTTAGAAACAACCAAATTAATCCAACTCAAGAACCACTGACTACAGGGTGAAATTTTAGGGGTTTATTACAAAGCCAAAAATAACTGAACATACAGGCACCTCAGCAAGAGGTTGAGAAAATAAACGGACACTAATACAAACATAATCCTACGCATGAGTCTCAGACGACTTAAGATAATGACTAAAGTTATCTCTAAAAGCATCAGGCAAATGATGACAGTCCCTGCTCGGAGCTTTGACTGCATTCGTTCAAAAGAAGAAAAGAAAGTTAGTCTGTCCCTACACTAACACTAAAGTGGCATCCCTACTTAGCATCCCTCCCAGGCAAGAGAAAAAGGTGTCAGCAGTGAAGACTTCCTCAGAAGTACACTCACTTTCCATAGGTAAGTAGCCTAAGCTACTGAGCTCGTTTAAGATGCTCCTTCTACTCTCCTGCCCTCCTTCTCTCCTACTCTGCTACCGCTAATTTTGCAAGACTGACTCTCCTCCCTCAGGGCACTGTCCATAATACAAAATCCCAAAAACGTTAAACACGCACTAAACACACCCCTTCGGCAGGTCTTCAGGCTTGTGATTTTCCAACGAAACTTCAACTTCATCCAGAAACTGTTGGTGTGTCCTTGGGTCCCAGGCACCTTCTCCCCCAAAAGTATCTTCTTCGCTTGAATTAATTAATTAATTAATTGTGGGTTTCTAAAGCGCTAGAATCGACTCCCGAAGGAGTATCTCTGCGCTGTAGACCGCTGGGGAACCCGTCCTGGCTTTCCCTGTGAGATGGTCCCTACTGGGTATCTCCAAGGTGAAACCAGGCATCCCCGGTGTATGTGGGGGGCCGTTGTGGAGATGAGGCAAGCTAATGCCCAGAGTTGCCGAGTGTGATCTCTGGTTAGAGTACGCACCGATGCGAGAATTATCGAGTCCGCTGACCCTGGTCCTCGACCCTGCCGCGTCGGGAATAGAACCCTGGTCCCGGGCCATCCTCTGCTTCCCGGTCTGCCGCCTCTAACCAGTGAGCCACACCACTCCACCAGTGAGCCAAAGCATTCCAATACCTTCCCACATCGCTCGCCTCTACCATCTAACTAACTGCCTAACTAAGGGGCCGATTATGATTGCGGTTTTTCCGCATCCTTCGGGCCGGCGGAAGCCACCGCTGGCCCGGAGGATGCGGAAAAACCGCTGCGGAGCCTCCAAAGACCCACCGCCATACTAGGATGGCTGGTGGGTCTGGAATTCCGTCCGCAGCTTTTCCGCCGCGGTCGCCTTCTGACCGCGGTGGAAAAGCTCTAACATGGTTGGCGGTGTCTATCAGATATCGCCAGCCATATTAGGATGGTGTGACAGTCATGCTTTTACGCGGCGGCTTTTCAGCCGTGGAAAAACATACGGACTTTCACTTCGGGGGCCCGTTGCAGGCCTCCTGAGTGAAGGGCGGGTGGGGGGTGCACATGGGGGGTACCAATGGTACCCCCCTGCATTTGCGTGCTCAAAGCAGCAGGCACTGCGCGGCGCCTGCCGCTTTGTGCATGCAAATGCGATGCATGCATTTTTAACCTTGCGGCGGGTGCAGCTTGAAGCTGCACCCGCTGCAATGTTAAAGATAGAGGATGTGACCGCCACCCTGGCGGTCACATCCTAATATGCTCGGAGGGAACGCCGCAGCCCTTGCGGACGTTCCCTCCTCCTCAGAGGTCGGATCATAATCGGCCCCTATACGTGTGTCCTTGCACGTGCAACACAAAGCCTGTGAACGAATTGGCCTTGTACACACACAGATATGCAATGCAAAATTCAACTAGGAAAAGAAGCCTTCCCAAGGAAAAATAAATGTTCAGGCCTACAGTCTCTCGACAACCTAAGAACCACAGTTCGGCCTCTCATTAATGCTTTCATACAGTTAGGCCTTTACACATTTTAAACACATTTCTAAACTACATTAGAAATGTTAGATTCAAAATCATGTTGATGCATTACATTTTACTCGTGAATAAGCAAACTACATGTGGAACTTTTAACATGGTGCACGTTTAAACCTAATGCGACATCTTATATGTGAAGCAATAATTTCTACATTACTTAAGGCACTTTCTCGTGTTAACTCTACATTAGTTTCCAAACGATATGATTACTCCAAAACATTCTAACATAAATTGATTATTTACTACATTTCTAATGATCACACATTAGTACAGTCCTCTAAATATGCGTGTGCTGACTACCCGTGATTATGACGCACCCCTACAATTTTCAGAATAAAGTGGCGCTCTATCAGTTCCCCCATTTGATGACCTGTGCCATCACCAAACTACACCATCCTTGGGGAAAGAACCAACTTAAACAGAATTTGTTGCCATTCTCCCACGCCTAAACATCTTCATGTTTCTAAGATTTCAATATTGACTGTCCTGTGGTCTCTCTATTTGCCTCTCTTGCTCTCTCAATGACCTCATCATCCTGTTGGACTTATACCACTTGCAAACCCTTATCAACACCCACAATCCAATCACACAGGCCACATCTATAAGAAGAGGTTTTAACACATAGCCAAGGAATCCTTTTCCCAAGAACGCAAACCAAACTCTCACCTTACCAAATCCTTTCCCAACTTTCTCCCAAACACCTTCCTCGGTCAGATCCTCAATCTCATGATGAATCGTAGTGATGTTACTTATATATTTCTCCAGATCTTTGCTGTTATCTGGTGTATAAGTACAGCACTCTTGAACCTTCAAATGTTTACAGACTCCACCCTCTTTTGCCAAAAGGACATCTAAAGCAAGGCGATTTTGCAAAACCATAGTCCTTATCGACAACATCTCTCCTTCGATCAACACCAACGACTTAGCTGTATTCATTGACAATTCATCAACAACAGTGGACAGCCTTCTGATCTTCACATCATTCAAAATCACTTCCAAACCTGGTATCACTGCCCCAAAAACATCTCCAATTATTGCTGCTGCATTTTCACCCCTTTTTACTCTCACATGCCGTCCCCCTTCCAAAAGCTCCAAATCTTCTGCATGATAAATCTTAGGAAAAATTATCGCTAAATAACATGTGCCATACCATTTCTCAGGCATTCTCACATAGGCATTCCTTCCACAGACATAATACACAGTTGGTATCACTTGCACCAGACTTTGCAAAAAGTCCTTAGCTGAGTCTTCTATAGTGAAACATGATCACATGTGGTCTTTCCCACATTAACATTGTCATAATATGTCTGAGGACACCTTATGCATAACTTTCCTTCTGCTTTTCATCCAGTGTTATTGGATCATAGCTCCCTTTTGATTTGTGCAACTTTTCTTCATCCGTCCAATCCACTCTACCTTCACCTGAATCTCGTAACTGTGTCTGTTTTCTCTATCTTCTACTTGATCTATGAGCCTTTTCTCTACATCTGACAACAAACACGTCAGATTATGTTGATGTGCATAAGCTGTGTCTAACTCTGAAGAAAGTATGAAATATTTTCCAAGTCAATCTTCTGTTATGTAATAATCATACTTATTTAAATGCTCATAAGCTGGCACTTCAGGAAGCACTGCATCATAATTAGAAAAAAAATACTCAAATTGAGTTTGCCCATAGAAAATGCTAAGCAACAAACTACACGTAATACTATACGTCAGTGGAAGGTGGTGATATCTAATACCCTCATACACTGAGGCAGGCAACTGCATACACACATAACAATCCTTTGCATCCATCGCATCAATATATTCATACAGCAACTTGGCATACGCATTAAGCTTAAAGTCACTCTAGAAAGATCTATATGAAACCTACGACTCTCTTCTAGTAGCAAAGCTTTTTTGTCTCCTATTTTGACCTCTTTCTTGCTAGGAGTGGTGGTTGGAGACATTTCTCCTACAAAGAAAAAAAATACAAAAAGAAGTTATGGGAATTCAAAAAAAGGAAAAATTAGAGTTTTTGGTCTAAATTGCTTTTTAGCATTAAGCACCCAAACACAAATACATTTTGGAAATTAATAAATCAATCAACAAGACATCGAAATATACTTACATCGAATGTGCAGGAAACGGAATTGGTCACCTTCCTCTCGTCAAAATTTGAAGAAAACACATCAAAAGTCCCATGGAAACAACCCATTCTGAAAAATCCGAATAAAATGATCATTGATGAAGCATGTCGCTGTCAGTCCTTAACAATAGACCAATGCAAAACATCAATGCCTGTAGTAACTTATGGCACCTACTCTGCCGAGGAGATAGCAAAAATAATTAAAAAGGGTAAAAGCAACGGGTCCCCGGGGCCGAATGGCATTCCGCAAGCAACTTACAAACACGCACTGGAATACTGGAGCTACACCTCGAGAAACTCTTTGCCAATGTGCAGACCAACAACCTAGTTCCGGACAGCTGGCAAGGCTCTATAATTATGCCCATATACAAAGGCGGAGAAAGAACTAATCCACTCAATTACCGATTAATTGCATTGCAGGACGTTGAAGCTAAATACTTCGCATCATTAGTTTTGAAAGGCCTGGTAAACTGGTCCGGAGAAAGAGAACTGATTCCTATTAACGGGATTTAGAGAAGGGATTGGAACAACTTCGAACATTATATCTATCATAATGGTTGCCGAAAAATGCCAGCGCGTAAAACAGGACCTGCATCTGTGTTTTGTAGATCTGCAAGCTGCCTTTGACAGCGTGGACCGGAACCTGCTGTGGGCAAAGTTAAAAGCATGGGCAATACCTGAGAGCATATTGAGGGGTTTGTTATTATTTTACTCTGACACATGGACACAAGTAAAACTTGGGGATGGTTCCTGCTTATTGAGAAAAGTGTATACTACTATCGGATTAAAACAGGGTTGCGTCCTGGCTCCACACTTATTTAATCTGTTCATATCAGATCTTTCCGGAAAACTAGATAACAGCAATGCTCACTCCCCGAAACTAGGCAAGCTACAACTTTCACACCTAGCATATGCAGATGATATTGTGCTTCTGAGCTTAACAAAAGTTGGACTGTCGAGGCTGTTAATAGAACTGTCAGATTTCCTGTCTACAAATAAGTTGGCCCTTAACTCATCAAAAACTAAAACAATGTTAACTACCAACCGACGATCTGCACATCATAACATCTGGCTAGAAGGAAAACTATTGGAAAAGGTATCCTATTATAAATACTTGGGATATTACATTGACGATAAGCTAGCCTTAAAAGAGCAGAAAAATGATATGACACAAAGAGCAGGGGCCTTAATATTTGCATTCAGCTCATTGGCAAAAAAATTGGAAGGTCCATCTCTAAGGCCGCTCCTAACTGTGATTGCTAGCAAAGCGCTACCCACCTTAGCTTATGCAAGTGTTGCAATGCATGGCAAGGATTCCGAAATTCTTAACAACTTAATAACTAAAATTTGCAAAAGGGTCTTCCAACGTCCCAGTTCTGCCTCACCAGTGCAAATGCAGTTAGAATTCGGACTAATGAACGAATTACTGGGTAGACTGTATACATGCATAAAGGTATGGTATCGAATCAAGCAAAGTGCCAGTGAAAAAAATCTTAATACATTTCTATGGCAGGATCTAGAAATGCAAAAAAAATCGGAGGCCAACAAATTCCTGACCAGCGCACTGGAGTTAACATGCTCTTCCAACCTATGGGATAAAAACTTGCTATTTACATCATTCAAGCAGGTACTAAATAGAGCCACCAAACTTCATTTGTTGCTCACAGATAAAAAGAAATTCTTTCATCGCTCCCACTCTTGGACTGTGATCAATAGTTATAAAATTTCTTATACCGGTGGCCTACTTGGACACAACATATTCCATTTACATTAAAAAATGATTGATGGCATTGCGCTTCGGCAAATTTCCAACTTTAGCCGATGAACCATCTTGGAAGCACATTGAATTAACTGATTGCCGTCTCTGCGGAAATACAAAGGAAGACTTAATCCATATAATATGCCATTGTAAGAAGCTGTACAGGGAGTGTGCGTTTTTCTTGAAGAATGCCTTTTTGGTCAAGAGAATACGTACATGCAGGACAGCTATTAATTAATTAATTAATTGCGGGTTTATATAGCGCTAGGAATCGACTCCCGGAGGAGTATCTCCACGCTTCGACCGCTGGGGAACCCGTCCTGGCTCACCCTGAGAGATGGTCCCTGATGGGTATCTCTAAGGTGCGACCAAGCATCCCCGGCGGTCTTGGGGGGCCATTGTGAAGATGAGGCAAGCTGATGCCCAGAGTTGCCGAGTGTGGTTTCTGACTAGAGTAGGCACCGAGGCGAGAATTATCGAGTCCGCTGACCCTGGTCCACAACCCTGCCGCGTCGGGAATCGAACCCTGGTCCCGGGCCGTTCTCTGCTTACGGGTCTGCCGCCTCTAACCAGTGAGCCACACTTCTCATTGATGGCCTGGATGCAACTGATCCCTAAATGAACTGCGAGATGATAACGTTTTTGTTGGCTTTTGAAAAACGCTTGAAAACAAGCACGTCTATAACAAATTAACATTATTAAGCCTCGTTAGCACTGCGGACTATGCCTGAAGGAAGTCTTTTATTTTAAGGTTTTAGGAAAGATAACTTTTGGAAGCAATTTTATTGAAATTTATGTTTACTGTTTGCGTTGTTTTTATTTAGGTTGTTTTAATTTAACATTGGTCAAACGCTGTAAAGAAAATGTGTTATGGTTTTAATTAACTAAACAATAAAGCAAATTAACTAACTGGTGGTTGTAGGTGTTCCCTGTACCTCCACTGCCTGCTCATGTGGGACTAAATATGAAACTAAAACTACTAGAATGATGAAAAGTATCACTCCTACTACAAGTGTACCTACTATACACCTAGACTCTACGATTTGGATTTCCAGCCTCCATGGTGTCAAAATGTCTTCGATGTTCCTTATTCAGCAACAATGATCAAAAGTCTCTTTTCTCCTCTCTCAGTTTTTTTTTTTTTTAAATCTGTTTATTAGTACAGTATGTCGAGCAGCAACATGTATACAAGTCCATATATATACGAGCATATTAACCATTCTGGTGATACATACATGCTGTGCACCGATTATAGAAAGAAACATAATGCAATAGATTTCCATTTTCATCTTCATTCTGCCTTAAACGAACAGTCCCAACTATACCCGAACCCTCCCTCCACCCACATGAATCCCACCCGACACTCTCTATACAGGTATATGATGTAAAAATCGACAAGTGGGCGACGCCCAATGCATTAACACATTAGAATTTAAACACACATAAGGCATGGCAGCATGTATTACGGGTTAGGGTCCTTCGCACCCCAACGCAGTGCACTGTGGGATGTATTCGTGTATGGGAGAGTGAAGTAGGGCTCAGCCCTACCATAAGTGGCTACTCACTCGCGTCCTCCTCATCGTCGGCATCGTCAGCCTCAAACGCCCCCACCATGGCGAACCAATCCAAGGAGATCGGAGTCCTCCTGAGCCCCCTACGTTCCTCTCTCTGTAGGGCCTCGCCCTCCGCCTTACCCCAGCGTACAACCTCCGCCCTCCATAGATCAGGGTCAGGTGGAGTAGACGACTTCCATCTGATTGTGATAGCGTGCTTCGCCAGTAACAGCGCCAGATCCGAGAAGCGCGTCGCCACGGACCTGGTGCGTGCTGACGGCCCCAGCCCCAGCAATGTATGTTCTAGCGTAGGGGACCTGGATAGAGCACCGGCCTGCTCAAGGGAGGTATGCACAGTGGACCAGAAATACCCCAGCTTAGGGCATTGCCATAACATATGTACCAGTGTAGCATCGTCTGTATCACATCTGGGGCAGTTGCTCTTGGATGCAGGGAACATCACATGGAGGCGGTGTGGTGTCAGGTAAGCTCTGTGCAGTAACATTAGTTGTATGAACTTGTATTTGGGGTTCCTAGCTACTTTTTTGGGGAACTGTAGTATGCGCCTCCACTCAGCGTCCCGCAATGGCCTCCCTATGTCTGTTTCCCACGCCGCCCTCAGTGGTATTAGTGTGAGTGCCCTACCCGCTTTAATGCTAGCCGTTAGCCATCTGGTCAGATGGCCACCTGTTCCCATGAGGTAGAGCATTGCGACGAGAGGGTTCGTACCAGGTTCCTGCCCGTCCGGTGACCATGTGCGTGTAAGATAATGGCGGAGGCCGGCGTATAGAAGAAAGGAGCCGTCGGGGATGCCCTGTTTGGTCCGGAAGTCCTCAAACGATAACAGGCGTCCCTCTGCATAGAGGTCTCCCACATGTGTGGCACCCGCATCATGCCATGGCCCCAGTAGGGTCGTCGTAAGGGTGCCTAGGCCCAGAGGTATTCCTAACAGAGGTACCGTGGGGGCATAAGGTGTCCCGGAGGACGTGTATTTTATTGCTTTCCGCCAGTACGTAACCGCCAGTTTGAGAAGCGGCGGGGCGTTTCTAGGTAGATCCGAGCCAGGTAGTAGCAAGGTGTGCACTCTCCCCTTAGCGTGGTCTTCCTTTGAAACATCAATCTCATGAAGATTACGGCCCGCCACCCAGTAAGCGAGCCATTGTAGCTGGCATGCATAATTATACGCCCGAAGTCTGGCAAGCTCATACCTCCGGAATCAGAGGGAAGCTGTAATTTGGCCAGACTTATGCGCCGACGGCCATGACCCCATACAAGTTCGGTGAGGAGGGAATCGAGGGTCCGGAACGTCACCGCCGGGATCTGGAACGGCAGATTGGTGAAGTAATAGATGAGGCGGGGTAGCATCACCATCTTGGATATAGCCACCCTGCCTGGTATGGAGAGCGGCAATGTCAGCCAGAACTGAATTTGCGATTTCAGCGTCCTGATAGCCCTCCCTAAATTGCCATCTATCATCATGCCCGCCTCCCTATATATCTGTATCCCAAGATACCGGAAGGTGGTGTCCGCCACCTGGAAGGTGTGGGGGGCAAAAGGCAGGGGGGCCGACCCGTCCACTGCTGTAAAGGTGAACCCATAGGACTTAGATTCACTGATGGTGAGGCCGGAGATGTCTCTAAAATCCTCAAAAATCCTGGAAATCGGACTCAAGTCGCCCCTCAGGTTCCTAAAATATAATATGAGGTCATCCGCATATGCAGAAACTATGTGATCCGTACCATGTCGTCGTATACCATAGTGGGGGGCCATCAACCGAAGTCTACAAAGCAATGGTTCCAGGGCAAGGACGAAGAGGAGAGGGGAGAGCGGGCATCCCTGCCTATCTCCTCTCTCAGTTGCTTGCAAACCAACTTGAACCACCCCTGGAAAGCTGGAAGTCCCCTGATTTGATTTCAGTTACTTATTTACATCAACAAAAAGCTTCCATAACCCTTCTCCAAAATCTACGGAAAGCCCCTGAATTTCTTCTTCTTCCACTCAGACCTAGGTTATCAAATGCAACTTATTTACAACAAAGTCTCTTTAATCCAAAATAGGATTTGCTCCAATTGCTTCTAGAACATGCTGCAAAAGTTCAAGGCGAAGAACAATAGTTAAATGTGACGGAAGTTCAACTCCAAATGTTGGAAATATCAGTCTATTCAATATCAGATCTTGAATTCTGCTCAGTATCGGGGGATTTGGAACTGTGTTGGTCAGTACTCCCTCAATTTCAAGTACTGGCACCAACAACACCATATCCAATTTCACGTTAGGGCTGTTGCTAACCACTGTCACTCTCCTCAACCTTCCGGATCACAGCACTCCTGGCATCAATCACAACGTATGACCACTCTGGAGTTGCGTATCTCTGACAAGGCACTCTCATACGTCTTGATCTCCTCAGACCTCCACGAGCTTGCCCTTCGGCTTCGTCTGACTCAGAATCTTCAGGCACTGGAGCAAGATCGCTTTCGGATACCAGCCACAGATTCAACCGCCTTTGTCTCCCAGGCCACTGTTCCTCTGCACTGCTAGTTCTCCTGCTCACTTCCTGCTCACAACTTTGCTCTGCTGAGGCTAACTCTTGATCAACTTCACTGCACCTTCCCCTTTCTGATGCTGTCTCAGTGATGTGTTGTCGTGACCCTCCTCAGCTGGATTTGGTGAGAAACCAGGTTCGTCAGCCACCCTCACAGCTTGGCTTGTCCCCTCCTGTGGATCTGTTACCACAGCTTGATTTTCATTCAGGAGAGGAGTTGTTTCTTCCAAGGGTGCTGAAATTCGACTGGTGTGAGAAGCATGCACCCAGTTTGGCAGTCCTCCACACGTCACTGCAGTATTCGTCACATGTATAACTTGGTAAGGGCCCCTCCAGCGAACATCCAGGCAGCTTTTTCTCACATGCTTCGGAACCAGCACCCAATACCCTGGGCTCAGATCGTGACAGAGATCACTTGAAGCTGGAACCACAGCAGCCTGCACCTGATGAGACACAGAACGGACCACATCAGCGAGTCCCTTGCAATAATCAAGGATCAGATCATCTGTGGTGTTTATCAAAGCTGTGGATGGCACTGCTGGTAACCTCATAGGCCTCCCCATCAATACTTCATGAGGTGAAAGACCTGTTCTCCTAGCTGGAGTACTGCGGATACTCATCAATACCGGAGGCAGAGCATCAGGCCACTTCAAGGATGTGGACGAACACACCTTTGCCATTTGAGCTTTCAAAGTCCCATTAACCTGCTCCACTATCCCAGAAGCCTCTGGACATTAGCTACAATGGAGTCTCTGGTCAACATTCAGTACTGTGCAAATCATCTTCATGATTACACTGTAGAAATGCGTTCCTCTATCTGATTCCAAAGAGGTCAGAATTCCGAATCTAGGTATGAGCTCCCTCAACATAAACTTAGCTACAGTGAGTGTGTCGCACCTACGTGTTGGATAAGCCTCTATCCATCTTGAGAACACACACACCACAACCAAGATGTACCTCAACTTGTTGCACTTAGGCATCTCGATGAAATCCAATTGCATCCTATTGAAAGGTCCCCCCGACCTCCCAATGTGGCTCAATATAACCACAGTATTTTTCCCAATATTCATCTGTTAACACGTAACACACCTCTGACACACAGCCTCAGCTACTGCACGAAATCTCGGGTAGTACCACGTTTTTCTGAACACCCGCACCAACGCATCTCTTCCCAAATGCTCTGCACCATGAATCTGCCTTGCCATTGGGTACAACAAGTCATCTGGCAACACCGCTCTCCCATCACTTCAAACCCAAATGTCGACATCACCTTTCACACATCCTGAGTTAATCCACACACTTTTCTCCTGTTCTGAAACCTGTTCCTGCAGGCACTTGAGCTCATCCCAAGTACCTGCCATGGCCAACATCATGTTGAACTCGGTTCTTTCTTGGCTCTCTACTGTGTGTCTCTCAGTAAAGGTGCAACCTTGCTCGGCACAGAAACGTGCAACTTCGTCAGTGTATCGGTTTCTGAGCGAGACAAAATCCGTTCGTTTTCCATGAGCTGTGCACTTGACAACAGCAATTTCTTTTGGGTGCTCTAAGGCCTCTAAGAGTAGCCTCACAAACTCCCCGTCTCTAATGGGTGATTCTGACGATGTCATGTAACCTCTCTGGGACCATAGTTGTCGGAAGTCATGAACCACGCCAAATCTGTATTGACTGTCAGTGTAAATGGTGATCCGAATTTCGTCAGCTGCCAAACAGGCACTAGTCAAAACAATGATTACAGCGACCTGAGCAGAGTATACTCCTTCCAGGCAAGCAGCTTCAACCACTCCTGTGATGATGCATACAGTAAACGCTTCTCTCAACTGACCAACACTGTTCCGTATACATGAACCATCAACAAAGAAAATCTCATCAGGGTCAGACAATGGTTCATCAACAATGTCAGGTCTTGGCTAGGTGCAAAGTTCAGTCACTTCAAGACAGTCATGGTCCGCACAATCTTCATCAAGGCTGTTTGGTAACGGCATCAAAGTAGCAGGATTCAAAACAGAACACCTCCTAAGAGTCACATTCTCCGCAGCAAGAATGACTTGCTCATAGCGTGTGAGTCTATTATTGGTCAGGTTCTGTGTCTTGGTCCTTGTCATCAACAATTCAACAGAATGCGATATATAAACAATCAATGCATGACCCATGACAATGCTTTCACATCGTTCAATGCTGACACCCGTTGCAGCAACGCATTTGAGACATCCGGGCAACGCCGAAGTTACTGGATCTAAAGTAGCTGAGAAATAGGCAACTGGTCTACTGACACCTTCAGGATCTTGAGTTAAAACTGACAATGCACAAGCCTCTCGTTCACAACAAAGTAATAAAAAAGGCTTGTTGTAGTCAGGCATTCCCAGTGCTGGAGCATGACAAAGGTCCACTCGCAACTCCAGGAACGCCATCATACCGTCATTGTCCCATGGCACCGGATCACTCACATCCTTGGCCGTCATTCTCTGTAAAGGTTTCGCCTTCAGTGAGAGGTTGGGAACCCACTTGCAACAATAGCCAGCCATCCCTTGGAACATCCTGACTTCCCTCTGTGTGGAGGGCACAGTCATACTCATGATTGCCTTAATTCTGTCAGGTGCCTTTTTCTATTCGATTACCCAAGTATTGCACCTCATTCAAACAGTACTGTAACTTATTTGGTGACACTTTGTGACTATTCTCTGCCAAATAATTCAATAAGGCGATGGTGTCAATCCTGCACGCATCCTCAGTTTTTGACGCGACAAGAAGGTCGTCTATGTAATGCACAAGAACAGAGTTCTGTGGCAATACAAGAATCTCCAGATTCTTTTTCAAGATCTGATTAACGATCGATGGGCTCTCTGTATACCCTTGAGGGATACAGCACCATGTTAACACATGGTTTTCCAGCTTGAAAGCAAAAAGATACTGGCTTTCCTCATGTAAAAAAGGAAAAGAATGCTTGGCAAAGATCAATCACGGTGAACCACTCTGCTTCACATGTGATCTGAAACAAGATCACTGCTGGATTCGGTACCACCGGACAACATGGAACAACTATATTGTTGACCTTTTTCAGGTCCTGCACAACCCTGAATTTCCCACTCGGTTTCTGCAATCCCATAATAGGCGAGTTGCATGGACTGCCCATTATCTACTTCAGGATCCCCTGCTTAATCATGGAACTGATCACAGGTTTTATCCCTGCAACCATTTCTGGTGTCAGATTATACTGGGGCGTTCTTGGGAACTCAACATTCTGCTTAACCTGAATTTTGACAGGCTCATCTCCTTTGAGTAATCCTATATCTTCCCCTGTGAAGTCCCACACCTTTTGCAAGACTGAATCTCTAAAATCAAGTGGAAGCTCTTCCACTGTCACTACAGGGTACATCTCCACACACAAGTGCTGATTCACAACCTTAAAGGTGGCATCGTCGTCATTTGTTTGCAATTCCACTCCCTGAGGGGTGCAATAGATTGTGCAGTTGAGCTTGCACAGAGGATCTCTTCCTAATAGACAGACAGGACTTGAGTCACACACCACAACTTGATGCCTGTCTCGGAAAGTTCCTATTCTCACAGGAATCGGTTCAGTCAATGGCTTGGTCATTTTCTTATTTGCAACGCCTACAACTTGGATTGATTGTTCCAAGAGGGGTAGGTTGGGAACTACTGCAGATCTCACAGTAGAGTGGGTAGCACCAGTATCAACCAAAAAGGTGGTAGGGTGACCATCGAAATCAACTTCTACAAACGGTCCCCTCTGGTCTACCTCCAAGACTGCCCCAGGAGTGCAGTCTTCCTCCCCCCTCAGGCACCGTCATAACAACGGGTCTGAGTAGTACTCATCACTTCCATCAAAAAGAGGCATCTGCTGGTAAGTCCGAGTCCCTTGCGGGATCCTCGGTGGCTGGGAACTTGTACTTGTGGGGCCAATGTCCCTCCTTTCATCGATCTTGGTTTCATTACAGTGGTTGTCACTTCAGGCTCCTGTACTACTTCTCCTTCCTGTTGCAGCTGATTTAACAGATTCAAGGGGCACTCGCATCTCCAATGTCCAACCTGATGACAAAGGTGACACGCAGTAGTCTTTTTCAGCGTCGCCACATCTACTCTTACTTTGGGGTCCTCTGCATTTCCCTTCCCTTTGTTCTGGCCATTCTGTTTTTTCCATAGGGTTCCTCCACCTGACTGAGTCTGAGCTCCCCTGTCTGCCACTTGCATCTGAACTAGCATCAGTTTGTCTTTAAGCTTTCTATGCTTCGAATCTACTTCATCGCTGCAATATCTAACATACAACAGTATTTCGTCTATCGGTTTGTTCTGCCAACAGATCAAATGCTGTTGGATCATAAGGCAAATCTCAGGTCTCAAATCCAGAACAAACTAAGAAACAAACTGTCCCATATCATTGGGGTTCATCGTATCCATCTCACTATATTGCTTAAAGACTTGCAAAAGCCTCCCATAACATTCATGCTCTGTTTCCTTTGGCTCCTGAACCGTCCGATCTATCATTACCCAGTCTATATCCTGTGGAGACACCTTAGATTTCAACCATGAAATCGATTGCTCATATTTTTTCATAACAATCGGTGACGGGCCATTTGTGATAGCAGACCTGTCCAGCTCTGAAGTAGGCCACTCGATCACAATTTTACATGCTGTCCACGGATCAATTGGGACTACAATGTCAAACAGTGAATTTAAACCGATCCACAACACTTTCGTAATTTTGACAAACCGCTCAACCTGCTTGTACCACTCGACTGGACTCTCCCTCAGCTTAGGGAAATCATTTGTGAATGCTGCCAAATCACTTCTACTCCAAGGCACATGCACATACCCTCCGCTAGCTACTTCTCCTAAAGAGTAGGTCCCTATTTCTGATGTTGGCCCCTCCCGGAGGAGGTACCTCTGCCATCTGTCTTCCCACTTGTCAAGTCTGTTCCATGCACGTATTCTCATGACCAGTTCTCTAATGTGAGTCTTTAGCCCATTGACCCTATTTTCGTCCAAGTCTTGGTCACTGTCCTGCAACCTGTGACTACCTTGTAACATCTTAGTTTTAGACAGATCCACCTCATATCTGTTTGCCAATTCAGTTAGTTTCTCAAGTGCCAACCTTGCTTCGCGAGTCATATCCTTTGCCACAAACAGCAATTTATCTGGGTCATAAAGTTCCACTCTCTCCAGTGGTAAATTTCCCTCAACTATCTCTTCCACCTCAGCTTTTAACTGCATTACATCTAGCCTCTTTGCCTTTATTGCTGCTTTCAGTGTACCTCAGCTGGATGTGCCACTCGACTCATTACAGTCGCTATCCTCTTCTCGGCACCTATTCGCTTTAGATGTATCTCTAAAACTCATCCTATTATCTGCATTCCCATGGTCCCACTCTTCCTTTGCCCTGACGCTCTGATTCCCTTCGGATGTATCCCACATCCTCAGGTCTGATCTTTACTCAGCAAAGGATTTCGGTCTTGGCCCTCTCAGATCCATTGGTCCCCTAGACGAGTCTGCCATAGCTGGCACTGGCGTACTCGATTCCACTGGTCTCGGTATATGAGCCAATCCACTCCCACACCGTTTCCTCCCATGCTAGATCTCCCTTCGGCTCCTGTCTGGGTAGTATTTCCAATCCTCACCTGATCTGGATCATATATCGACACTATGGGACCAATGGTAACCAGCACCGTAAGGGCATCTGGTAACCTCCTAGTATCTGTGTTCTCTGGATTCTGCATTCCCATCCGTCCTATCGAGAGCTTCCCCACTACTCCCACACTCGGCAGAGCCTGCGATTCTCTGGCTTCCTCCAGCAGGGCTTATTTTTCCCCCTCTGGCTCTAGGTTGTATGGGGGTGGTCTCTCAGATAGCAGTCTTTTTATCAAGCTATCATCTGTATCACTGTTATCTTCCTCTTCAACCTCCTTCTGGGTGTTCACCTTCCTTGACTATCAGTGGGTACAACTTATCCCCCTCGATTGTCTGTACTCTCCATCTTTTCTCCAAGGCATCCCACCTTGCATCTTGAAATGCCCTGACCGACCTTTTCACTCTTTCTTGTTTCCAGTCCCTGTGTCTTTTGTGTGCCGCCCTAATCCATGCATGTAGTGCCTCAAACTGTGTGGGTCTAGGCAAAGGTCGCAAAGAAGCCATAATCGTTTTCAACTGGTATAACACTTCCAATCTAAAAGTTTCATACCTGGGAAAGGTCAACTCCTCATTTCCCTCTGTCATTTTACACTAATTTTCAAGCCAAAGTATAGTATGTAAACCCACATTCGTGGCCATGTAATGAGCTGGGGTGTCCTCGGGCGGAGCCTCTTCTCCACCCCGAGTAGCCACCTTCTTTTCTCTTCTACACAGATCTCGCAAAAATGAAAAACATTTCCTGATGAAACCAGCGTTTCTCCTTTCACAGCTCTCTTTTCACGTCCTGATGGAAATTCACCATTCCCAGCGCGGCTTCACACCAACCGCCCTTGTGCGGCGCGGCACCTTATGACGTCACTTTCCTCCGCTCGCAGCAGTTTCCCTTCTTTACAATTCGTCTCTCACCCACTCACGCGTCCCAGTCATACACAGTCTCGTGTACTTGTCTACCTCAACTGGCAACTGTCTGTCTATGAAATGACCGGACTATCACCTCAACTGATAGGTTACAATCGCTCAATGTTCCACATACAGCAACCCACGACCAGCGTCAGTTACTCACGCACTCACACATTCGCTCCCCCTATCTCGGTCCAGGCAGACGATGGTACCTCACGATTCCCTTCACAATGGTCGACAATTACTCTGGGTGTCTGCTACACCACAACCACTTAAGCTACTCATTGAGCCTAAGATTTTCCCGGGCTGCGCGCGCTCACAGCCTGATCTCACAATCTCACAACAGTCACTCCAACTCCACAAGACATTACAACATTAAACACTGCAATCTAACAACATATAACCCTATTTATACTTACTCTCCCACTAACTGCTGCTTTCACCGCAACGTCACTCTCCGTCGGTTTCCATGAAACGCCGTCTTCTGCTGACAATCTGCTGGATAATCATCACCTGAATTCTATGGGACTCGGGAAACTCTTATCATAATATAGGACAAACTTAGTAGATCTCCCCTTACTTTAGAGACTAACCATCCTCTCCAGCTACCAATTGTTGCAGCCAGATTCTTATCCAGATTTTCCCTCTTACCAATCTTAAGAATCCTTGGTCGACTGGACCGTCTGGTCTGCTAAGAAGTGTGAAGGGAAGAACAACAGGTTTATAATAACTTAAGAAACAACCAAATTAATCCAACTCAAGAACCACTGACTACAGGGTAGCATTTTAGAGGTTTAATACAAAGCAAAAAATAACTGAACATACAGGCACCTCAGCAAGAGGTTGAGAAAACAATCGGGCACTAATACAGACATAATCCTACGCCCGAGTCTCAGACGACTTAAGATAATGACTAAAGTTATCTCTAAAAGCATCAGGCAAATTATGACAGTCCCTGCTTGGAGCTTTGACTGCATTCGTTCAAAGGAAGAAAAGAAAGTTAGTCTCTCCCCACACTAACACTAAGGTGGCATCCCTACTTAGCATCCCTCCCAGGCAAGAGAAAAAGGTGTCAGTAGTGAAGACTTCCTCAGAAGTACACTCACTTTCCATAGGTAAGTAGCCTAAGCTACTGAGCTCGTTCTAAGATGCTCCTTCTATTCCCCTGCCCTCCTTCTCTCCTGCTCTGCTCCCGCTAATTCTGCAAGACTGACTCTCCTCCCTCGGGGCACTGTCCCTAATACAAAATCCCAAAAACGTTAAACATGCCCTAAACACACCCCTTCGACAGGTCTTCAGGGTTGTAATTTTTCAACTAAACTTCGACTTCATCCAGAAAACGTTGGTGTGTCCTTGGGTCCCAGGCACCTTCTGTGCCAAAAGTATCTTCTTCACATTCCAATACCTTCCCATATCGCTCGCCTCTACCATCCTAGCTCCTAAAACAAATAGTTTTTCTGCCTAACTAAATGTGTGTCCTTGCACCTGCAACAGAAAGCCTGTGAACGAATTGGCCTAGTACACACACAGATCTGCAATGCAAAATTCAACGAGGAAAAGAAGCCTTCCCAAGGAAAAATACATTTTCAGGCCTACCGTCTCTACACAAGCTAAGAACCACAGTTAGGCCTCTCATTAATGCTTTCATACAGTTAGGCCTTTACACATTTTAAACACATTTCTAAACTACATTATAAATGTTAGATTCAAAATCATGTTAATGCATTACATTTTACTTGTGAATAAGCAACCTACATGTGCGACTTTTAACATAGTGCACGTTTAAACCTAATGCAACATCTTATACTTGAAGCAATCATTTCTACATTACTTAAGGCACTTTCTCGTGTTAACTCTACATTTGTTTCCAAACGATATGAATACTCCTAAACATTCTAACATCATTTGATTATTTACTAGATTTCTAATGATCACACATTAGTACAGTCCTCTAAATATGTGGTTGCTGACTACCCATGAATATGACGCACCCCTACAATTTTCTGAATAACATGGCGCTCTATCAGTTCCCCCCATTGATGACCTGTGTCATCACCAAACTGCACCATCCTTGGGTAAAGAACCGACTTAAACAGAACTTGTTGCCATTCTCCCTCGCCTAACCATCTCCATGTTTCTAAGATTTCGATATTGAGTTTCAACACATAGCCAAGGAATCCTTTTCCCAAGCTCGCAAACCAACCTCCCACCTTACCAAATCCTTTCCCAACTTTCTCCCAAACACCTCCCTTCGTCAGATCCTCAATCTCATGATGAATCGTAGTGATGTTACTTATATATTTCTCCAGATCCTTGCTGTTATCTGGTATATAAGTACAGCACTCTTTAACCTTCAAAAGTTTACAGAGTCAACCCTCTTTTGCCAAAAGGACATCTAAAGCATGGCGATTTTGCAAAACCGTAGTCCTTATCGACAACATCTCTCCTCCGACCAACACCAGTGACTTAGCTGTATTCATTGACAATTCATCAACAACAGTCGCCAGCCTTCTGATCTTCACATCATTCAAAATCACTCCCAAACCTGGTATCTCTGCTCCAAAACAGCTCCAATTATTGCTGCTGCACTTTCACCCCTTTTTACTCTCACATGCTGTCCCCCTTCCGAAAGCTCCACATCGTCTGCATGATAATTCTTAGGAAAAATTATCGCTAAATAACACGTGCCATACCATTTCTCAGGCAATCTCACATAGACATTCCTTCCACAGACATAATACACAGTTGGTATCACTTGCACCACACTTTGCAAAAAGTCCTTAGCTGAATCTTCTATAGTGAAAACATGATCACATGTGGTCTGTCCCACATTAACATTCTTATAATATGTCTGAGGACGCATTATGTATAACTTTCCGTTCTGCTTTTCATCCAGTGCTATTGGACCATAGCTCCCTTTTGATTTGTGCAACTTTTCTGCATCCGTCCAATCCACTCTACCTTCACCTGAATCTCGTAACTGTGTCTGTTTTCTGTGTCTATCGTCTACTTGATCTATGAACCTTTTCTATACATCTGACAACAAACACGTCAGATTATGTTGATGTGCATAAGCTGTGTCTAACTCTGAAGAAGATATGAAATATTTTCTAAGTCTTTCTTCTGTTTTGTAATAATCATATTAGCTTATAAGCTGGCACTTCATAATTAGAAAAGAAATACTCAAAATGAGTTCGCCCATAGAAAATGCTAAGCAACAAACTACGGGTATTACCATACGTCAGAGGAAGGTGGTGATATCTAATACCCTCATCCACTGAGGCAGGCAACTGCATACACATATAACAGTCTTTCGAATACATCACATCAATATATTCATAAAGCATCTTGGCGTACGCGTAAAGCTTAAAGTCACTTTTAGAAAGATCCATATGAAACCTACGACTCCCTTCTAGTAGCAAAGCTCTTTCGTCTCCTATTTTGACCTCTTTCTTACTAGGTGTGGTGGGTGTAGGTGTTCCCTGTACCTCCACTGTCTGCTTGTGTGGGGCTAAATATGAAACTACAACTACTAGAATTATGAAAAGTATCACTCCTCCTACAAGTGTACCTACTATACACCTAACTCTACGATTTGGATTTCCAGCCTCCATGGTCTCAAAAGGTCTTCGATATTCCTTATTCAGCAACAATGTTCAAAAGTCTCTTTTCTCCTCTTTCAGTTGCTTGCGAACCAACTTGAACCACCCCTCGGAAAGCTGGAAGATCCCCTGATTTGATTTCAGTTCCTTATTTACATCAACAAAAGGCTTCCATAAACCTTCTCCAAAATCTATGGAAAGCCCCTAAATTTCTTCTTCTTCTTCTTCTTCCACTCGGACCTAGATTATCAAATGCAACTGATTTACAACAAAGTCTCTTTAATCCAAAATAAGATTTGCTCCAATCGCTTCTAGAACATGCTGCAAAAGTTCAAGACGAAGAACAATAGTTTCATGTGACGGAAGTTCAACTCCAAATGTAGGAAATATCAGTCTATTCAATATCAGATTAAGAATTATGCTCAGTATCGGTGGATTTGGAACTATGATGGTCAGTACAGTACCTCAATTTCAAGTCCTGGCACCAAAAACACCACGTCCAATTTCACGTTAGGGCTGCTGCTAACCACTGTTACTGCCCTCAGCCTTCCGGATCTCAACACTCCTGACATCAGTGACAACGTATGACCACTCTGGAGTTGCGTATCTCTGACAAGGCACCCTCGTCCGTCTTGATCTCCTCAGACCTCCACGAGCTTGCCCTTCATTGGCTTCATCTGAATCTTCAGGCACTGGAGCAAGATCGCTTTTGGATACCAGCCGCAGATTCAACTGCCTTTGTCTCTCAGGTCACTGTTCCTCTGCTCTGCTAGTTCTCCTGCTCACTTCCTGCTCACTCTGCTCACAACTTTGCTCTGCTGAGTCTAACTCCTGATCACCTTTCACTGCAACTTCCCCTTTCTGATGCAGTCTCAGTGTCGCTGTTGTCGTGACCCTCTTCAGCTGGATTTGGTGAGCAACCAGCTTCGTCAGCCACCCTCACATCTTGGCTTGTCCCCTCCTGTGGCTCTGTTACTACATCTGGATTTTCATTCGGGAGAGGAGCTGTTTCTTCCAAGGGTGCTGAAATGCGACGGGTGTGAGAAGCATTCACCCAGTTTGGCAGTCCTCCACACTTCATTGCAGTATTTGTCACAAGTATAATTTGGTAAGGGCCCCTCCAGCGAACATCCAGGCAGCTTTTTCTTAGGTGCTTCCGAACCAGCACTCAATCCCCTGTGCTCAGATCGTGACAGAGATCACTTGAAGCTGGAACCACAGCAGCCTGCACCTGATGAGACACAGAATGGACCACATCAGCGAGTCCCTTGCAATAATCAAGGATGAGATCATCTGTGATGTTTATCAAAGCTGTGGATGGCACTGCTGGTAATCTCATAGCCCTCCCCATCAATACTTCATGAGTTGAAAGATCTGTTCTCCTATCTGGAGTACTGAGTATACTCATCAATACCAGAGGAAGAGCATCAAGCCACTTCAGGGATGTGGACGAACACACCTTTGTCATTCGAGCTTTCAAAGTCCCATTAACCTGCTCCACTATCCCAGAAGCCTCTGGACGGTAGCTACAATGGAGTCTCTGGTCAACATTCAGTGCTGTGATAATCATCTTCATGATTTCACTGTGGAAATGCGTTCCTCTATCTGATTCCAAAGAGGTCGGAATTCCGAATCTAGGTATGAGCTCCCTCTACAGCAACTTAGCTACAGTGAGTGTGTCGCACCTACGTGTTGGATAAGCCTCTACCCATCTCGAGAACACACACACCACGATCAAGATGTACCTCAACGTGTTGCACCTAGGCATCTCAAAGAAATCTAACTGCATCCTACTGAAAGGTCCCCCGACCTCCCAATGTGGCTCAATGTAACTACTGTCTTTTTCCCAGCATTCATCGGTTGACACGTAACACACCTCTGACATACAGCCTCATCTGCTGCATGAAATTGTGGGTTGTACCATGTTTGTCTGAACACCCGCAGCATCTCATCTCTTCCCAAATGCACTGCACCATGATTCTGCCTTGCCATTGGGTTCAACAAGTCATCTGGCAACACCGCTCTCCCATCACTTGAAACCCAAATGTCAACATCACCTTTCACACATCCTGACTTGATCCACACACTTTTCTCCTGTTCTGAAACCTGTTCCTGCAGGCACTTGAGCTCATCCCAAGTATCTGCCATGGCCAACATCATGTTGAACTCGGTTCTTTCTTGGCTCTCTACTGTGTGTCTCTCAGTAAAGGTGCAACCTTGCTCGGCACAGAAACTTGCAACTTCGTCAGCATATCAGTTTCCGAGCAAGACAAAATCTATCCCTTTTCCATAACCTGTGCACTTGACAACAACAATTTCTTTTGGGCGCTGTAAGGCCTCTAAGAGTAGACTCACGAACTCCCCATTCCTAATGGGTGATCCTTACGATGTCATGGAACCACTCTGGGACCATAGTTGTCCGAAGTCATGAACCACGCCAAATCCGTATTGACTGTCAGTGTAAATGGTGATTTGAATTTGGTCAGCTGCCAAACAGGCACGAGTAAAAGCAACGATTTCAGCTACCTGAGCGAAGTATACTCCTTAGAGGCAAGCAGCTTCAACCACTCCTGTGATGGTGCATAAAGCAAAAGCTGCTCTCAACTGACCAACACTGTTCCATATACATGGACCATCAACAAAGAAAATCTCATCAGTGTCAGACAATGGTTCATCGACAATGTCAGGTCTTGGCTTGGTGCAAAGTTCAGTCACATCAAGACATTCATGGTCCGCACAATCTTCATCAAGGGTGTTTGGTAACGGCATCAAAGTAGCAGGATTCAAAACAAAACACCTCCTAAGAATCACATTCTCTGCAGCAAAAATGATTTGCTCGTAGCGTGTGAGTCTATTATTGGTCAGGTGCTGTGTCTTGGTCCTTGTCATCAACAATTCAACCGAATGCGATACATAAAAAATCAATGCATGACCCATGACAATGCTTTCACATCGTTCAATGCTGACACCCGTTGCAGCAACGGATTTGAGACATCCGGGAAACGCTGAAGCTACTGGATCTAAAGTAGAAAATAGGCAACTGGTCTACGCACACCTCCATGATCTTGAGTTGAAACTGACAATCCTGTTGTTCACAACAAAATAATAAAAAAGGCTTGTTATAGTCAGGCATTCCCAGTGCCGGAGCACGACAAGGTCCTCTCGCAACTCCAGGAACGCCGTCATACAGTCATTGTCCCATGGTATCGGATCACTCACATCCTTGCGCGTCAGTCTCTGTAAAGGTTTCGCCTTCAGTGAGAAGTTGGGAACCCACTAGCGACAATAGCTAACCATCCCTAGGAATATCCTGACTTCCCTCTCTGTAGAGGGCACAGTCATACTCATGATTGCCTCAATTCTGTCAGGTGACACCTTCCTCTTGCCTTTTTCTATTCGATGACCCAAGTATTGCACCTCATTCAAACAGTACTGTGACTTATTTGGTGACACTTTGTGTCCATTCTCTGCCAAATGATTCAGTAAGGCGATGGTGTCAATCCTGCACGCATCCTCAGTTTTTGACGCGACAAGGAGGTCGTCTATGTACTGCAGAAGAGTTCTGTGGCAATACAAGACTCTCCAGATTCTTTTTCAAGATCTGATTAAAGATCAATGGACTCTCTGTATACCCTTGAGGGATACAACACCACGTTAACACACGGTTTTCCAGCTTGAAAGCAAAAAGATACTGGCTTTCCTCATGTAACTGTATCGAAAAGAATGCTTGACAAAGATTAGTCAGGGTGAACCAATCTGCTTCACATGGGATCTAAACCAAGATCACTGCTGGATTCGGTACCTTCGGACAACATGTAACAACTATATTGTTGACCTTTCTCAGGTCCTGCACAACCCTGAATTTCCCACTCGGTTTCTGCAATCCTATAATAGGCGAGTTGCATGGACTGCCCATTATCTCCTTCGGGATCCCCTGCTTAATCATGGAATTGATCACAGGTTTTATTCCAGCAACTGTTTCTGGTGTCAGATTATGCTGGGGCATTCGTGGGAACTCAACATTCTGCTTAACCTGAATTTTGACTGGCTCATCTCCTTTGATTAATCCTATATCTTCCCCTGTGAAGTCCCACACCTTTTGCAAGACTGAATCTCTCAAATCAAGTGGAAGCTCTTCCACTGTCACTACAGGGTACATCTCCACACACAAGTGCTGATTCCCAACCTTAAAGGTGGCATCGTTGTCATTTATTTGCAATTTCACTCCCTGAGGGATGCAATAGATTGTGGAGTTGAGCTTGCACAGAAGATCTCTTTCTAATAGACAGACAGGACTTGAGTCGCACACCACAAATTGTTGCCTGTGTTGGAAAGTTCCTATTCTCACAGGAATCGGGTCAGTCAATGGATTGGTCATTTTCTTATTTGCAACGCCTACAACTTGGATTGATTGTCCTGAGAGGGGTAGGTTGGGAACTACTGCAGATCTCACAGTAGAGCAGGTAGCACCAGTATCAACCAAAAAGGTGGTAGGGTGACCATCAACATCAGCTTCTACAAACGTCCCCTATAGTCTACCTCCAAGACTGCCCCAAGAGTGCAGTCTTCCTCCCCCCTCAAGCACCGTCATAACAACGGCTCTGAGTAGTACTCATCACTTCCAACAAAAAGAGGCATCTGCTGGTAAGTCTGAGTACCTTGTGGGATCCTCGGTGGCTGCGGAACTTGTACTTGTGGGGCCAACGTCCCCCCTTTCATCGATCTTGGCTTAATTACAGTGGTTGTCACTTCAGGCACCTGTACTACTTCTCCTTCCTGCTGCAGCTGATTTAATGGATTCAAGGGGCACTCGCGTCTCCAATGTCCAACCTGATGACAAAGGTGACACGCAGTGGTCTTTTTCTGCATTGCCACATCTACTCTTACTTTGGAGTCCTCTGCATTTCCCTTCCCTTTGTTCTGGCCATTCTGTTTTCTCCCTAGGGTTCCTCCACCTGACTGAGTCTGAGCTCCCCTGTCTGCCACTTGCATCTGAACTAGCATCAGTTTGTCCGTAAGCTTCCTATGCTACGAATCCACTTCATCGCTGCAATATCTAACATACAACAGTATTTCGGCTATCGGTTTGTTCTGCCAACAGATCAAATGCTGTTGGATCATAAGGCAAATCTCAGGTCTCAAATCCAGAACAAACTAAGAAAAAAACTGTCCCATATCATTGGGGTACATCGTGTCCAACCCACTATATTGCTTAAAGACTTGCAAAAGCCTCCCATAACATTCATGCTCTGTTTCCTTTGGCTCCTGAACCGTCCGATCTATCTTTACCCAGTCTATATCCTGTGGAGACACCTTAGATTTCAACCATGTAATCGCTTGCTCATATTTTTTCATAACAATCAGTGACGGGCCATTTGTGATAGCATCCCTGTCCATCTCTGAAGTAGGCCACTCGATCACAATTTTACATGCTTCCCACAGATCACTTGGGGATACAATGTCAAACAGTGTATTCAAATCGATCCACAACAGTTTCGAAATTTTGACAAACCGCTCAATCTGCTTGTACCACTCGACTGGACTCTCCCTCAGCTTAGGGAAATCATTTGTGAATGCTGCCAAATCACTTCTACTCCAAGGCACATGCACATACCCTCCGCTAGCTACTTCTCCTAAAGGGTAGGTCCCTATTTCTGATGTTGCCCCTCCCGGAGGCGGTAGCTCTGCCACACTCTTCCTGGTACTCTTTTTCTTGGACCATCTTTCTTCCCATTTGTCAAGTCTGTTCCATGCACGTATCCCTATGAACAGTTCTCTAATGTGAGTCTTTAGCCCAATGACCCTCTTTTCATCCAAGTCTTGGTCACTGTACTGCAACCTGTGACTACCTTGTAACTTCTTCGTTTTAGACAGATCTACCTCATATCTGTTTGACAATTCAGTTAGTTTCTCATATGCCGACCTTGCTTTGCGAGTCACATCCTGTGCCACAAACAGCAATTCATCTGGGTTGTAAAGTTCCACTCTCTCCAGTGGTAAATTTCCCTCAACGATCTCATCCACCTCTACTTTTAACCGCATTACATCTAGCCTCTTTGCCTTTATTGCTGCTTTCATTGTACCTCGGCTGGATGTGCCACTCGACTCCCTACAGCCGCTATCCAGTCTCTCCACAAGTTAAGAACCACAGTTAGGCCTCTCATTAATGCTTTCATACAGTTAGGCCTTTACACATTTTAAACACATTTCTAAACTACATTATGAAATGTTAGATTCAAAATCATGTTAATGCATTACATTTTACTCGTGAATAAGCAACCTACATGTGCAGCTTTTAACATGGTGCACGTTTAAACCTAATGCGACATCTTATACGTGAAGCTATCATTTCTACATTACTTAAGACACTTTCTCATGTTAACTCTACATTAGTTTCCAAACAATATGAATACTCCTGAACATTCTAACATAATTTGATTATTTACTACATTTCTAATAATCACATATTAGTACAGTCCTCTAAATATGCGGGTGCTGACTACCCATGATTATGAAGCACCCCTACAATTTTCAGAATAATATGGCGCTCTATCACAGTCTAACCTGAAGGGTGTAGGGGGAATATGAATTGAGGGACATATGTGCAAGATATATTAATCTGTGATATTCTCTATTTGATTTACCATCTTACATGTACAGCACCTATCTAAACCTCAATCCCACTAAAACAGAATTCATGTTATTTACCAGGAGCAACAAGCAACAACTAATCCAAACCTGGCTCAGTAACATAAACCTGGACAGGATTCACCCTGCACACAAACTTCAACCTCAAGAAATACACTCCAAAGAGGATAGCCTGGTGCTTGCTCTCTGTACTGAATTAAGTGCAATGTTTCCTTCCAGAAAGCAACTTCAGAACTGCTTCTCATGTTCTTGTATTTGGATGGTGGCAATTCCCTGCTCTTTGACCTTGCAGAGTCCACTCTGGCCCTCCTAAAGTCCCCAACACACCACTGCCCGTCTCATACATGGGCTGAAGAAATATGATCATAGCACTCCTATCCTGATGGAACTCCACTGGCTCCCCTTTGCCTTCAAATCATAACTAGCTGCCTCATTTACAAAGCTATCATGATCAGCACCTCAGTCTAACAGGCTGACAAACTCACCATATTTGGTGTGTCTGGAGACACTCGCATCCAAAACACCATGATACTGGAGGTAAAGAAGTGTGAAAAAGTAGAAAACACAACAATATGCCTTCTACATCCATGATTCAACAGGGCTGGCTCAACCCTTCTTCACTTTGGGAAAGACCCGAAGACACCTCTCTAATGAAAACTATATCACATTGCATCAGTCCACTTATGCTCCTAGAACTTACCTACCTCTTCAGTTTTCTGTTTATATATATATATATATATATATATATATATTACCTACTGGCGGTAGGTAGTTATAGTTAAAACCTAGTTTCCATAGGAAATCCGCAATATTCTATTTGGAATAACTTTGGCGCTGGTGGACGAATCTTCGCGAATTTCTTCAAGAAAATGGCCTGCTCCGCTCCGCTCCTTCCCTGAAAATTTGGGGGTGATTCGTCAAGTGGGGGGCGAGAAAAAAGGGGGGTCCCAAAACGTGTTTTCCCCATGCAATTTTCCATAGGGACCTTTAGCCAGGGCTACAGCCTGAACGGCTGAACGGAATTACACCAAATTTGGCAGAGAGGTAGATTTCGTTTCGCAGATAGTGCTTTTTGTTAAATGTTGTAAATCCGTTCGGTAGTTCTTGAGAAAATCAAAATCATAGCGATATCTAGAGCCGGAGTACAGTACGTGTACCTTCCCGAGCACGAACTGCATGCTGATTGGCTGTCAACTGTCTGTCAACACTTGAAACCAGGAAGTGTTGGCAGCCATCTTGTGCCTCGGTAGAACCGAGTCACAAGAAAACAGGGAAACAAAGGTAAAAACAAAGAAAAGGGGGCAGGGTAGAAACACCCTGACCCCCTAGATCTGCTCAGGGGGTCCCACAAGGAACCCCAAGGCCCCAAAAAAATATGATTATTTTTTAAAAATCGCGGGGTACGCGTACACTGCCAATCCCCCTCAAAAAATTAAGGCACCACTCTGCAAACGCGCCCCATGGCGCGTTTGCAGAGGGGGAAATAATTTCCCTTGAATAGTGGGGGTCCCTGGGGGCCAAGTAGCGCACCAACAACCTCCAGTATGCGCTAGGGGGCTGCCTTGCAGAGATGTGTAAAGAGGCCACGTCCCTTTTGACACCTCTCTGCAACGCAACACCCTGGCGCATACTGGAGGTTCCTGGTGGGTAGTTGGCCCCCAGGGACCCCCAATATGCAAGGAGAATTAGTTACCCCTCTGTAAACGTGCCAGGGGGCTGCGTTGCAGAGAGGTGTAAAAAGGGGCGGGCCTCATTACACCTCTGTGCAACACAGCCCCCTGGCGCATACTGGAGGTTCCTGGTGGACTAGTTGGAGTTAGTTCTCCCTCTGCAAATGCGCCAGGGGGCTGCGTTGCAGAGAGGTGTAATGAGGCCACGCCTCTTTTGACACCTCTCTGCAACGCAGCCCCCTGGCACATACTGGAGGTTCCTGGTGGGCTAGTTGGCCTCCAGGGACACCCAGTATGCAAGGAGACTTAATCCCCCAACTTAGAACGCGCTACGGGGCGCGTTTGCACAGTGGTGAAGGTAGGGGGCGGGGCTTGAGGTGATATGTGTGCAAACATGCCCTGTGGCGTGTTTTAAGTTGGGGAATTAATTCCTCTTCAATCCAGAGGTTCCCTAGGGGCCAACTACTCCAACAGGTACCTCCATTAAGCGCCACGGAGCTGCGTTGTAGCGTGTTGTAAAAATTGGGGGTGCCCTCTGAACACCTCTCTGCAACACAGCTCCCTTGCGCATACTGGAGGTACCTGGTGGGCTAGTTGGCTCACAGGGGACCTCAGGATTGAAGAGGAATTAATTCCCCAATCTAAAACACGCCACAGGGCGTGTTTGCACACATGTCACATCAGACCCCACCCCCTTCCTTCACTATTGAGCACAATATTCCTCTAAAATCAGCGGAACTACGAATTCCGATGTACTCACCTGTTATCACAAGAGACGTCAGTGCTGCATCTTTGAGCCCAGTACGGACCCTGAAAAGTAAATCTAAGCGTACTTACTAGTAACTTGTACTTCCTTCCATAGGAATCTATTGTGTGGTTTTCACCAGAAAAGTTTCTAAGTGTCTATTTTTGAAACGTACAAATATTCCTCTCTAATCAGCCGAACTACGAATTCTGATTTACTCACCTGTTATCAGGAGAGACCTCAGTGCTGCATTTTTCAGCCCACTACTGATCATGAAAAGTAATTCTAATCGTAGTTACAGTAACTTGAATTTCCTTTCTAGGCTAACATTGACTGGTTTCACTTGGAAATTTTTTAAAGTGTGCAGTTTTGGAACTTTAAAAAATTCCTCAAAAATCAGTCGAACTACGAATTCCGATTTACTCACCTGTTATCAGGAGAGACCTCAGTGCTGCATCTTTCAGCCCACTACTGATCCTGAAAAGTAATTCTAATCATACTTACAGTAACTTGAATTTCCTTCCATAGGCTAACATTGACTAATTTCACTTGGAAATTTTTGAAAGTGTGCAGTTTTGGAACTTTAAAAAATTCCTCAAAAATCAGTCGAACTACGAATTCCGATTTACTCACCTGTTATCAGGAGAGACCTCAGTGCTGCATCTTTCAGCCCACTACTGATCCTAAAAAGTAATTCTAACCATACTTACAGTAACTTGAATTTCCTTGTATAGGCTAACATTGACTGGTTTCACTTGGAAATTTTTCTAAGTGTGGAGTTTTGGAACTTTAAAAAATTCCTCAAAAATCAGCCGAACTACGAATTTCGATTTACTCACTTGTTATCAGGAGAGACCCCAGTGCTGCATCTTTCAGCCCACTACTGATCCTGAAAAGTAATTTTAATCGTAGTTACAGTAACTTGAATTTCCTTCATAGGCTAACATTGACTGATTTCACTTGGAAATTTTTCAAAGTGTGGAGTTTTGGAACCAAGGAAAATTCCTCAAAAATCAGTCGAACTACGAATTCCAATTTACTCACCTGTTATCAGGAGATACCTCAGTGCTACATCTTTCAGCTCACTACTATTCCTGAAAAGTAAATTTAACTGTACTTACCAGTAACTTGAATTTCCTTCCATAGGATATCATTGCCTGCTATATAAAATATATATAAATTAAAATAATATTAAATAATAAAAAAAATATTACAATTTCAATATTTTTTTAAAACATTTTTTTTCAATGTATATTAAAAATATGTAATGTAATTTAAAAAAAAATATCTAAAAATAAACACTTTAAAACAATGTAATAAATTAGTATAAAAAAATAACAACTAATACATTTAAAAATTATCATTTACAAAATCTTTGAAATTCACTGGAAAAACTATAGGTTTCAGGCACGTTATAGTTAAAAATTAGCATTTAAAAAACCTTTCAAATTCACTGAAAAAACCATAGGTTTCACACACGTTATAGTTAGGAATTAGCATTTAAAAAACCTTAGAAATTCACTGAAAAAACCATAGGTTCCACACATGTTATAGTTAAAAATTAGCATTTAAAAAACCTTAGAAATTCACTGAAAAAACCATAGGTTTCACACACGTTATAGTTAAAAATTAGCATTTAAAAAACCTTAGATATTCACTGAAAAAACTATAGGTTTCACACATGTTATAGTTAGCTGTACATTTCACTCATACCAAACCATTGAAATTCCCACGTTATAATTAGTTTAGTCAACTATAACTCGCGCGCCCGCAATGCACTGCTGATGACGTCACATACTACATCACTCATGACATGGTCAGTGACATCACTCATGACATCACTGATGACATCTCAAATAACATCACTGATGACATCACTGATGACATCATCCTTGTGAAAGAATGGCAGACCTCCTCTCACCCTAATATAACCTTTGATACACACATTCAAAAATAGAAAATAAAATTTTCCAAAAAATGGAGATACCAATACCAGTTTCAACAACCTATTCAGTAATTCCAACATCTACATACACATCCACTCATTCACCAACATTTCTATAGTCACTCATACATGTACTCACTAAGCATATGTACTCATACATCTATACATTCTGTTACACACCGACACTCATACATAGAGTTACTCACACACATACTCACACTTACAATTAAACTATCAAACATCCATTTACTTGCATATACAGCTATACACACCACTACACTTACTTCTACAGAAACATACACATACTTACTTTCCTAAACAATCACTTATAGAAACAAATACTTATTTATACAGGAACTCTTCCAATCTCTCACTCTCATATATACTCACTTATATAAAACAATACTCACATATACTAGTTTAAAACATATGTACTTACTCATAAAGACACTATTGGACAGTCATTCACTCACTAACACACCCATACACAAATTCATCCACCCGTGCAGTCTTGCACACATGCTGCCTTCAAAACACATACAGTGAGTCAGTCATTTATGCATCTATACTCTAAGTAATATCCCCACCGAACCATACAGACACTTATACTGATACTCAAAAAACCAACTAATAAGCCATATACACACTCATGTAGCTTCTCACCAACCCATGCAGCCACTTATACACAAAGTGAGACACTGATACAGATATTTACATATTTAAACATTACTCGTTAATACATGTATTCACTAAGATACACTTAATAAGTCAGTTATAGAATCAATTTTACAAAAAAAATCCATTTAGACATTTATTTACCCATTTATTGTTCCATCGACCTTTAGATATACATATATAAAAAAATTATTTTTCAGAAAGACACACATTCACTGGATGATGTCATCAATGATGTCATTTGAGATGTCATCAGTGATGTCATGAGTGATGTCACTGACCATGTCGTGAGTGATGTAGTATGTGACAACATCAGCAGTGCATTGCGGGTGCGCGAGTTATAGTTAACTAAACTAATTATAACGGGGGATTTTCAATGGTTTTGTATGAGTGAAATGTCCAGCTAACTATAACATGTGTGAAACTTATAGCTTTTTCAGTGAATTTCTAAGGTTTTTTAAATGCTAATTTTTAACTATAACGTGTGTGAAACCTATGGTTTTTTCAGTGAATATATATATATATATATATATATAAAACAGCTCAGCGCATGCATGTATAAACACACGAAGGCACTCAGGGGTAAAAGTTTAAAACACCTTTATCAGCAGACGCGTTTCAGCATTGAGCTTTCTTCAGTGCCTAAAGGTATCGGCGTCTGGTGCACAGCGTCATTTTTGAATGGTTTTACTTGATTGACGCTCTCGTGATGTGGTCATTGAAACAGGACTTGCAATGTTCGTTCTATGTATCCGCCATACTTCAAAGGTAATGTTCAGTTTTTTAGAAGGTGTTTCTCATTACCATACCAGCATATTTCTTCATTGTGGCGTGTTTTATAAATATTCAGTCCGTTGAAATATCTTTAACCGCATAGGCGATGTGCACAATTTGCCCCTCACCAAGTCTCACCTAATTAGGATGCAAGCACAGGTAGCGGTATATGACTGGCCACCTTGAATTTGTATAATTCAAGACCTTCGGTCAGCGGGAGCAGCCTGGAGAGACGGTTCAGCTTCTGATAACTTCACTCCAAACTCCATCAAAAACAGATTTGGCTGAACTCTAGGTGGGTGCCTTTCACGAGTGAGGATGGAACTCATTTAAATACGCAGAAATATGTGGCAAGGTCCCTACATGAGTCACAGGAGTGATCTCTACTAGCACTGCGTACCTTGTTGTTCTAAACAATACCAATCACACAGATTTTATGACCTACGTTGGTGTATATAAGAATTAAAGTTTCACCAAAATAGAAACACTCAATATTGTCCACTAGCTATATATGTCATATACATATTGATACCTTGAGATAATAAAAATTAATACAGACCACAATAAAAATAATTAATACGTGAATAATAAGAAAAAGAAAAAGAAAATGGGAGATATGTTGTGCAAGTTGGTACAAAATTTATTTAGACATATTATCGATTTTGTTATTGTCACTGGTTAATACATCACTTAATATAAGTACATTCATATAACACTTTATAAAAACATCAAAAAGCACAATCGTTAAAAATGTTCATCAGAACAAGGGTCGACGCAGCGTTTCGGTTGTGGGTTTGAATAAAAACCTTCTTCAGGACCAGTTCTACAAAGAAACAGACAATAAATATTTTATCTCTGCATGATATCTCTTTTGTACAAATCAGCACCAACAACATCTTTATCCCATTATATACATTTTTCTCACAACATCCTAATGGACATTTTAGACTACACATCCTCAACTACGCAGGTTATACTATTGGTATTGTTAAGAAGCATCATTTTGGGGTACACTCTACATCATAGCTCTGATAGCTATTTGGGGTTTATCAATCTCTATGGGGTATATACAACCAAATTGATGGTTACCTGAGGGTATTAAAATTCCTCTGACTCGGATCAGTCAAGCAGCATATAAGGCGATAAGATGAAGAATAGATTCAATCTCAGTGCTTTATGAGTTCATAAATCTGAAATCAGATGCATTTATTATTGTTCTACGGTGTCATTTAATTACACCCATAGACCTTCAAAGTACGTACGTGGAGCACATAAACATATATACCTTGACCGAGATTAACTCGGATTGGAGCTTGTATGATAGGAGCCACCAATGTCCTTGCATGTGGAGGATGTGGTAAGGCTATGATAAAAATCAAACAAAGTACAAAAACATCGTTGGAATCCATAAAATGTATCTTTGTTACAAAATATTTAAGCCATATTGTGGAGTTGCTTACCAAAATTTGAGCAATGGCACACACGATGTAGCCGCAGACTTTTAACTTGTCGTTTTAGGCACCGTTGTTTAACGATTGTGCTTTTTGATGTTTTTATAAAGTGTTATATGAATGTACTTATATTAAGTGATGTATTAACCAGTGACAATAACAAAATCGATAATATGTCTAAATAAATTTTGTACCAACTTGCACAACATATCTCCCATTTTCTTTTTCTTTTTCTTATTATTCACGTATTAATTATTTTTATTGTGGTCTGTATTAATTTTTATTATCTCAAGGTATCAATATGTATATGACATATATAGCTAGTGGACAATATTGAGTGTTTCTATTTTGGTGAAACTTTAATTCTTATATACACCAACGTAGGTCATAAAATCTGTGTGATTGGTATTGTTTAGAACAACAAGGTACGCAGTGCTAGTAGAGATCACTCCTGTGACTCATGTAGGGACCTTGCCACATATTTCTGCTTACTTTCCCCCTGGTCCCAGACCTTAAACAATAGGGGGCCTCTTTTATTTTTTGACTCATTTAAATACAACAGCTTAGCGCATGCACGTATAAACACACAAAGGCACTCAGGGGTAAAAGTTTAAAACACCTTTATCAGCAGACGCGTTTCAGCATTAAGCTTTCTTCAGTGCCTAAAGGTATCGGCGTCTTGTGCACAGCGTCATTTTTGAATGGTTTTACTTGATTGACGCTCTCGTGATGTATATATATATATATAGATATATATATATATCTATATATATATATATATATCCCAACAAAAGTTTTGCCTGATATGGAGAACGCCCACAAGAGGTAAGTATACGCCACACATTGCTTTATTGAGGCAGTGATTTCTGGGGTAGTCGATGACACAGAACGGTTCAAAGTCCAAATCCCAAGCCGTTTCGTGGCATCACTTCATCAGGGGTTTTGCGGACTGAAGCAAAGCAGCAGAGTGTTCTGGCGGCAACTACCAAATATCCAAGACCCCAGCCATGGGCGTGGCCACACCTGTATCACCCTGGTCCTTGTAGTGCCGTTTTCCTACTCAAGTGAGATACACAGCTGTTTCACTTCTCAATATAAAAATTCAACCCATGTGGATCGCTGGGCCACTCGAATTCTACCAGAACCACTCCCTTTCCTCAAACAGCGGCACCTCTCATGTACAAGTCCCCCGTTTGACGTGCTCGATGTAGTGCTGGGATGCACCGGGGCATTCCTCCGCGACCCAGGCAAGGGCCGCTTAAATCCCAACAAAAGTTTTGCCTGATATGGAGGACGCCCACAAGTGGTAAGTATACGCCACACATAGCTTTATTGAGGCAGTGATTTCTGGGCCAGTCGATGACACAGCACGGTTCAAAGTCCAAATCCCAACGCGTTTCGTGGCATCACTTCATCAGGGGTTTTGCGGACTGAAGCAAAGCAGCAGAGTGTTCTGGCGGCAACTACCAAATATCCAAGACACCACCCATGGGCGTGGCCACACTTGTAGCACCCTGGTCCTTGTAGTGTCGATTTCCTACTCAAGTGAGATACACTGCTGTTTCACTTCTCAATATAAAAATTCAATCCATGTGGATCACTGGGCCACTCGACTTCTACCAGAACCACTCCCTTTCCTCAAACAGCGGCACCTCTCACATGTACAAGTCCGCCGTTTGACGTGCTCGATGGAGTGCTGGGATGCACCTCAGGATTCAAGGGGAGTTAATCCCCCGAACTTAAAATGAGCCACGGGGCACGTTTGCACAGTGGTGAACGGAGGGGGCAGGGCCTGAGTTCACATGTGTACAAACACACCCTGTGGCACGGTTTAAGTTGACCTGTGTTGCAGATAGGTGTTCAGAGGCCACGCCCCTTTTGACACCTCTCTGCAACGCAGCTCTGTGGCGCTTCTTGGAGGTACCTAGTGGGTTAGTTTGATCCTAGGGACCCTTAGGATTGTAGGGGACTCAATCTCTCAACTTAGAACGGCCACAGGGCGCGTTTACACAGAGGTGAAGGGAGGGGACGGGGCCTGAGGTGATGTGCAAACACTCCCTGTAGCGGTTAGAATTACTTTTCAGGATCAGTACTGGGCTCAAAGATGCAGCACTGAGGTCTCTCCTGATAACAGGTGAGTAAATCGGAATTCGTAGTTCGGCTGATTTTACTTCGGTCTAGTATATATAGAGCCACTTTCCTACACCATCCCCTCCCTTCACCACTGTGCAAACACGCCCTGTGGAGCGTTTTAAGTTGGGGAAAAAGTTCCCCTTCAATCTTGAGGGACCCTGGGGCCAAGTAGCCCACCAGCTGCTTCCAGGAAGCGCCACTGCACAGTGTTGCAGAGAGGTGGTGCAGGCCGTGCCCCTTTTTACATCTCTCTGCTACGCAGCTCTGTGGCGCTTACCGGATGTACCTAGTGTAGCAAGCCTTCCTGCTGCGCTGACATGCATCAACATAAAAGGGCAGGAATGTGCTGTATCTTCAAGATACAGGGCATTCCTGTCCTTTTACCCTGCACCAGTGCACAAACAGCAGCCTTGCGCCAGTGCAGACACTGTTTCGCCCAACGCAGTCACCATTGCGCCATGGTGAAAGGGTGCCTAGGTAGCAGGGATGATTGTTTTTGTGCTGGAAGGGACACTTTCCTGCACAAAAACAATCATTAGTGCAGTTTTCCTTATTCTATGTAAGCTTCAGAATGCAGCACACATAGAAACAGCAAAAAACGAGGAGAGAAGCACCACTCCTACACCTCCCCTGGTGAGGCATGTGTAAATATGGGAACGTGTCAGGTTCCATGGATGTTGTGTTGGAACACCCACAGCAACACCCATGGAATGCCCCTTTCACGCAGAGTAATGCATGAAAGGGGCCCATATTTACATGGCCATGTTTACAAGGGTGACTTTATGTGGCATTGTAAGTTTGCGCAGGTAAACTGTGCCACTGGTGCATCTAAAAAAGTGATGGACCGGTGTCACAATATGCTTGTAAATGAGACCCAGAGCTTTTAGTATTCAATACAGATTTAAATTCCAATCTGTCTGTCAATGTACAGATTTAAGAGCTACTTTGCTGTGTTTAAAATGTTCTTATGTAGGACAGTGTTAAAATGCCCCCACCCACTCTGCTAAAGGTTTTACACTGTAGTTTGTTTATCAAAGACTGCTGAATTATTGTTCATGCTAAACAAAAGTACCCACCTGACAAATCCCTCACCACACCTCTGATAGCAGATATAGTTGTTTGGCATTTTAAACATTAAACAGGTAATATGAATTTTTCTCTTCACTCGTCACCTCCAGGCTCTTGCAGCTCATACACACCGGAAAACCTAAAAACTCCATTACTTGATATAGATCCAATAAATACTTATTTTTATTGACCATTTTGCCTAACCTGAGAAAAAAAAGTATGTTGCCGTGTCTGAATGATCATTCAACCAAGCTCAAGTCTACCATTCATTTCCTGACTATGAATATGGAGCTACGAGGTGAAAGCTTTTTAAAACTATCAGGGCTTTGGATCACAGGCGAAACGGAAGGCAAGTAGATCAAGACTGATATGTAGTCATTATTCAAGCCAACATTACCATCTAGTTCTCTATTATTTACATTTGTCCCAATATTTTGAACCAATCTTGACTCAAAAACAAATTCTTTTTTTTCCAGGAAGGGGCTCATTAGATCTGCGAACGAGTTAGTTATTAGATTAGAAAGGACCATCTGCTTTCTGTTTGGGTACCTCTATTTATTTTCTCCGGTATCCAAAATGCACACTGTAACCAGCCATATATATGTCAACTCAGTTTTTGCTAACACAAGGTGATGATGTACGTAGCTCTGAAACTTTTCAGACACTCACCCAAGTCACAGATCTGGCTTGAATCCATCATTATTCTTGAACTCACTTCGCCACCCCAGTTCAGACACAGCTATAAGCAAATCAGTCTTGACCCTGTGCCTCATGGGAACAGTCCAGCCCGAACTGCCAAGCCATGTCTTCCCAGGACCAGAAACAAGCATCACAGTTGCAATATGTATTGATGTGCAACCAAGACTTTGTGTGAACACAACACTTTTAATAGTACATTATGGTACATGAAATATACTTACAATATAAACGATAGTCAAATTTGTGGATATACACAACTCTGTACCATGTACAATACAGACTATGGTAATTGCACAACGAAGCTGCTATTTTTTGATTGAGAATTGTAATTTCCTCAGGAAATTGGTAATACAACATTAAATAGTAATCTCAACTGAAATAGTATTCAAAAATAAAAATAGAGTAGAAGTTAAGACCGGTATAAAATTCGGTCACCTAACCAAACCCATGGGCTTGATTCTTTCTCTGCATCATTTCACCAGGAAATTGGTAATCCAACATTAAAATAGTAATCTCAACTGAAACAGTAGTCAAAAATAAAAAATAGAGTAGAAGTTAGGACAGGTATAAAATTCGGTCACCGAACAAAACCCATGGGCTGGATTGTTTCTCCTCATCATTTCATAAGGCATTCATGGAAACATTAGCCCACCCCATCACCAAGATTTATAATCATCCCCTAAGTTCTGGTTCTTTTACCAAAACTATGTCTGAGTCTCCTATATCATTAATATTGAGGTTCAACCAAAATCCCACAGACTGCCTCATACTGGCCTATCGGTTTTGGACATAAAATGTTGTACTGCCATGTTGGTTTCTCGGCTCCAGTCCATTTGGCCATCCCTGATTTCAATGTACCAATTGAGTTTAATCAAAAACTGCCTTAGCATGGATAATATATAATGTAGGGCTTGCTGTAAATCTTATATAAGCTGGGAAGTTAAAAAACAAACAAATGGGCCTTCCCGAATTAGACATGGAGATTGAGTTTGACAGAGGCAACTGGGATTACTTGACTACGGTCCTTTCTGAAAGTGAAATTGGCAGTAACCTGACGTTATATAGCTTGTCCTCCTTCATGGCTCCGCAAAACTAAAAATAAATGGCAAACTCACCCTGGCAATTCCCCAGTTGAGGGGATTTACAAGACAGGGGTGTCCATTGTCACCCTGCTGTTTGCTCTGTCAATGGAACATCTTGTTAGGAGAATCATTGACATTGCAGGGATAATAGTGCAGCAAAGACAACACAAACTTGCATTATTCTCTGAAAACATTCTCTGCTTTTTACCTTAACTGGGACCATCACTGCGGGTCTTATTAGACAAATTAAAGTGTTTCTCTCCTATTTCCATTTTTAAATAAATCTTGCCAAATCACAATGGATAAGGATTTCAGATCTGCTAAAAGCCTGTATGGATCCCCTCCAATTTTTTGGGCTGGTCAGTTGGGCCAATAAAATACCTCTGTGTATATCTGCGAGTTTATTGTCAGACCTCTTTCCATATACTCCCCACCTTTCCTTTCTGTATGTCCTATATAAGGATCTACATAGATATGGCAAACTTGAAATTTCATTGCTGGGTGGAATCACATACATAAAAATGAACTTCCTCCCATTAATTTTATATGGAGTTCAAACACTACCTCTTCAATTCCCTAAACCAATTCAAATCTAAGTACAAGAGACTCTTTAACTTATTCTGGTGCAACAAACTCCAAGAGTAGCCAGGTACACTTTACTTTGACACACCACCGCTGAATGCTTTGGTTTTCACAAAATTGAATGTATTGTATTGTATTGTATGGTACACTTATATAGCGCAGCTGCCACCCGACGGATATCCTAGCGCTTAGATTACCAGTAAAAAGCAATGTGCGAAACTGGAAATCTAAAAATGCTAGGGATTTGTCTCCAGGGAAGATTCTGGTTTTCAAGCTCTTTTTAAACTTCAGTAAGGTGTCACTTTGTCTACTCTCAGTAGGTAGTGAGTTCCAAAGTCTAGGGGGCATATTATCAAGGGGGTTTATCTCCGCTTGTTTGGCTTTAAAAGCCAAGAACGCGGAGATAAAATTATCTCCCTATTACCTAGCTGTCGCTAACACCAGTTAGCGACATCTAGTAGGAGATAGCGACCATCTTGGGCCCCACTTTGCATGTCAGTGATATTTATCACTAATGACATGCAAAGTGGGCGTGCCAAGATGTTAGCGACTGGAAACAGTCGCTAACATCGCTATCTCCTATTACCAACTTATGGAGATATTCGCGCTAAGCGCGAATATCTCCAAAAGCTAACACCTGCCCTGAGCAGTTCTTAGCCATGTTATCCAATGGGAGGTGGATAACATGGCTAAGAGCATTAGCTCGGTAATGCATGAATGTCGCTGACTTTTCAGCGATATTTATGCATTGCGGCCGATTTTTATCGCATTTGCGATAAACCTTGGTAATACTAAGGTTTATTTGCGATAAAAATCGCCGCAGCTCAGCGGTAAATTTTTGTCTCTAACCAAGAAATAGCGATAATTATCGCTATTGCTTGGTAATATGCCCCTAGATTCTACCAGACTAAATGATCTTCCTCCTAGTTGGGCCTTATTAAAATGAGGGATACACATCAGATTTACTGAGGAAGAACCAAGAATTCTAGTAGGAGAGTACCAGCCGAATATCCTCTGCAAGGGCTTAAGCCCCATTGCATAAGCTGCCCTATAGACAATGCAAAGTGCCTTAAACTGGACTCTCTGTGCCAGTGGTAGCCAGTGGAGGTCCTTCAGGGCAAGCGAGGCAGAAGCACTACGCTGCCTGTTTAATGCCAGCTTAGCTGCAATCACTTGTATCCTTTGTAGCTTTTTCAGCAAGGAGTCAGGAGCTCCCAGTAGTAGCGTGTTGCAGAAATCTAATCTGCTGATGATAATGCATCTTACCACTTGAGGCCTAGCTGAGCTGGGCAACAGGGGATAATTTGGTGCAGGGTTCAAAGCAGTGATAAACAGGTACTCACTGTTTTATCCACTTGGGAGTCCAGTTGAAGGTTACTATCTAATATGACTCCCAAGTTGCGAACGGTCTTAACAATGCTACACACACACACAACAACAATTATGACCTGTACTGGATTGCAACCTCTACCCCTTCTCTAATGTGAGGGGGCTCATATAACAAGATTTTTTTCTCTCGTCCCATTGACCCATATTCCTGAAACATTGACCCCATAATACTCTTTTACCTTATAGAGCGGGTGTTCAATAATTTCTGTAATGGGAGCTACTTATGTGCAATGAAAATCATCCAGTTACAAATATTATTAGTGTTGTAATAATGACCACTGCAGACATTACTGGCCACCATATGCAACATTACTAGCAGAAATCGACTTTGAATGCCTCTGTATGGATAATGCATAACAGCCATAGCCAACATTTCCCTGGGACCAAAGTAACAGTATTAGTAATAAGTCTCTGAATGCCACTTCTTTAAATATATTTGGAAATTCAGACATTTTTAATCAAACATAGCTTATGAGATCTAAAAATATTTTTTTGTTTTGAATAAACACTTTCAATATTAGTATTGGGAGCATGCAGGAAGTGGTTACCATTTGTCACCTGATAGATCTTTTTGATTGACTGAGAGGCAAAAGGGAGTCAACATTCAAATAAACAATTATAAGTTTGTGCAATCCAGTTGGTCACACAATAAGGATAAGGAATCAGTAACCAAAGTTAAGTGGGCTTATTACAAGTCAATAATGATTCCAGTAAATGGAAAAATCAATGTAAAGAAGTACCACCAGCAAATTAAGACGTTGATGTAAATTCCAACTCATTAGCATAAAGCATAAAAAACGACGGTCAGAACAACACAGATGCCTAGAATTTGGAATCTGTGTTCTTGTTGGAAGCTCCACTCCTCCTTACTAAACATGAATAGATTCTAAAGTCATGGGTCTCTAAATCTAAAATGAGGATGGGTTGGAATAAAAGGTCTTGGTTAAAGTTAAAATGCAGGAAGGTGTCAGCAAAAAAGAAGGAAATCAGTGTTTAGCATGAAGTTACACAATTGCAAGGACAGAAGGAAGCAGAGAGGTCTGTTAAAACATAACGATACCTCACCATCAGCGAGTTCTCGTACCACCCCTCAAAGGACCGATGGTATTTAACTTCTCAGGTACAATTACAACATTGAATCTAGAATTTTCCATCCCGCAGAACTTGGATAGCCTCAGCAACCTTGTGTTTCCCTTCCTTCCTGATAAGCGAAAAATAGGGGGCTTCTTCTGCTCATTAAATTGTCCTGCTCTCTCCAAGATTTCTCTTCTCATGCCTCATTATGTCTAATTCAATAATACTCCTTTCTCTAGCTACGAAACCATGAGAACACACCTGCAGAGGAGAGAACACGAAGAGCAAGTAAAATGCATTTTGTGTTAAGAAATAAAGACTCAGTCAACTTAAAGCATTTTCAAAACGCACTTTGAATACATGAATATATGTGCACATATAACTTCCAAATAAATACAACAAGAATAAATACCTTCATGGTTACATATGCAATGCACTTTCAAAGAATGCAATAAGACTTAAGACATAGGTGTAAATATTAATAAGAACTACATATTTTCATGATTAACTAAACATTAATGTGCACACATTCATGAGTCTTTAGTTTCCCACAGTGAATACATTTCAGGGGTACATGAGAATGCTTCACTCCACGTTAATAAAGTTAAGGCACACAGAGTATATACTGCTAGGGGCACATGAATATTGCGCTCCTGTAGAAATGGGGGTCTACAGTTGGCAGAGGTAGGTACCTTTGTCCAAATAGGACCCCTTGCTTCTAGTCATGGTAAGGGGGATACACACTTTAGATAACCCCTGCTCACCCCCTCGGTAGCTTGGCACAAGCAGACAGGCTTATCCCAAAGGCAATTTGTAAAGTATTTGCACCAACACTCACAGTAACACAGTGATAACACCACAAATGGACACCACACTGGTTTAGAAAAATAAAGTATCTTTATCTAAACTAAACAAGACCAAAACAACAAAAATCCAACATACACAGTTAAAAATGTGACTTTCAAAAGGTTTCAAGAACTTGTACCTTAAAAAACTATGGATGCGTGACATTTACACAAAATACCTGAAATTCACAAGGCCAAACAGCCGCAGAGAAAGGAAGCGTTGGAAAACACAGCGATGCGTCAGTTCCTGAATCCTTGGGGAGGCGACGCGACAGTTCTGCTGCACACAGGGCAACAGGGCAATAGTATTTGTTTACAAGCTTCCTGTGTGTTAGACACAAACAGCATGTCCTTGATGTACTGAATGAAAACTGAGTTACAAGGCACGATTAAGCACAAGATTCTTTTTGAGGATCTGATTAAAATGTGAAGGCTCTCCCTTTAGCCTTGTAGGACTCAGCTCAATGCTAAAACACAGCTATGGAACTAAAATGGAAAGAGGAACTGCCTGTCCTCATGCAACGGTATGGAAAAGAAGGCCTGACACAAATCAATGACAGTGACCCGCTCGGCCTCACATGAAATTTTAAATAAAACCATAGCTGGATTTGGTACCATGGGACAGCAAGGAACAACCGTGGCGCTTATCTTTCTCAGGTCTTGGACTATGTGGTACTTACCGCTAGGCTTCTGTAAACCCATAATCAGTTAATTATATGGAATCTCCATTGTTCTTTCAAAATGCCTTGCTTTTTCATTGAGTCAATCAATGGAGTAATCCCAGCAATTGTTTCTTGAGTCAAATTATATTGTGGTGTTCTTGGGCACTCAACATTGGATTTTGCTTTAATGCGGATAGCCTCAGCTCTTTTGATGAGTTCTATGTCCTTACCTGAAAAGTCTTAGACTTCTAGTTTCACTGTATCTTTATGGTTTTGTAGTAATTCATCATCATCAAGCGGTACAATCTGATATCCGGCCATGCAGTCTCAATTTGAAGGCTACGTGTAGGAGAGTAGGAACTGCTTCTTATAGTTACCCCCACTTTATTGCTGATGTATCACTGTTTTCGGCTTAGACTGACTGGGATCCTGCTATCCAGGACCCCAGTCTAGCTGCTTTCTCCTCTAAATTGGTTGCATGTACTTTAGGTACACTCCAGATTGGATACTGGAGTACCCTTATCAGTCCCTAGTATATGGTAAACCATGTACCCAGGGAATAGGTACCCTAGAGGCCTCCCAGGGGCTGCAGCATGTATTATGCCACCCCTGAGAGACCATTCAAACTGACACTACAGGTCCGCTACTGCAGCCTGTGTAAGGTGGTGCATACTCCTCTTACTTAGATATAGGTTACCTATATCTATTCTAAATCACTGCACATATAAGCCTATCAGTCCCCCCTATGGCAGGCCTTATCACCCTTAGGCCCAGTCACCCTTATGGCAGGGTGCTGGGTTTTGTATGAGAGGGTGCCCCTACATGAGCAGAGCCCCTGTGCAGCCTTCAGAATCTATTCCCCGGGGTTGTCTGTGATGCAGCCAAACCATATATACTTAAGTGCATTATAACCTCGCAGTAAATGCTAACTTTAAAACGGCTGCTTAGAATCCTGTCTTGTTTGGTGTCATACCTCCACACCAGTTACTGGTGTGGGAGGTATGATTTCTCCCTTGTAGAACCACTACCTTTGGTCACCGGTTTAACCGGTACCAGCTTTCTCGACCAAGGCAGCACAAAATGGATGCTCCAGCCACAGAAACAAGTCTGCCCTCCTTCTGCTGAGCTGAGCTCTAGCAGGGGAAGGCCTGACAATAGGTTTCCTGTCACAGGGAGGTGTGACCACCTCCCAGACAGGCTTTATTGTATTGGGGCTGGGTGGGTGCACTCTGAGAGTGCCTGAAAGTCTGCACTGGGGACACATCTGGTGTCCCTGTGCATAGTTCAGCTCAAACTGGTTGCAGGAGCCATTTGCTCCTGCTCTGGCACAAAACTGGACAAAGGTCATGGGTGTAACCATCCCTCTGTCCTGTCCCTTGCCTAGGAGGGTCCCCAGAGTTTATCCAACCCCTTCCTTGGGTATAAAGTAGGAAACCTGACTACAGGACTTTAGATTTTACCTGGACTAAACTCTGCAAGCAGAAACCAAGTACTTCGATGATCTACACTTCGCTGGACGACAGAAGAATCTCCCTTGGAGTAAAGGAGTTACTCCCCTGCTGAAGCAGGCACCTTAATGCATCTGACCGGTTTGCATCTCCCAAACTCCTGAGGACTCGGAAGATTTCTGCAACACAGGACATGGATTCCTGAGCGTCTCAGAGGTTGGTCTGCTCTCTCAGCAATCCTGAGACCAGTATCCCTCGTGGGGACCGTGCACCCTGAACCCTTGTGCACCGTGTACTTTTGCAGCAGCATATGCTTTGTGTCGATCCCTGAGGCTGTGCTTTGGGCTACGTGTAGTTCTGACCCCGAGCAGTATTTCCACTGAAGATCCCTGGCCTCCACCCCACGAGTGCTCCGTAGGCCTGTTTTCGTGATTCAGCTTAAGGTCCCTTCACGATCCTTGGTCCGTTGGCCTGTGGGCCCCTGTGAAGGTAACTTTGATTTCTCTTGGACTTTCCTGGTTGCTCCAGACATGCACTTACTCCCCATTGCGTGAAGAGTCACCAGGACTTTGGTGGTCCTCATAGTGACTAGTTTCCTCTGCCTGTATGGGTTGCATTTGCCAAGGCTTGTTGGTGTTAAATCCAGACACTGACCCCTCAGCACTCCACATGCTTTGTGGAACAGCTCACCTCCAGACTTTGGTCATCGTCAACGTCTTCTAGTCAACGTGGCTACAGAGTCAAGCATCCAATCTTCACGCCTGAAGCACCCAACATCGGTGGGCATTCGTCTACCGAGCCCCTGGTCAGCCTGAAGTGACCCAGTCTCTGTCCCCTCTGCTTTCAGGTTCTTCTCACCTTGGATCCAGGCTTGGATTCCACCCGACACTTTTCATCCTCCCGTCAGCAGCAATTCTTGGAGTCACGCCATAGAAAGCGACAAAGGTTTCAGACACCACTTGACCCCTATTCACCCGGCTCCCCTGGGATAGGTAACACGGGTAGCTCGGTACTCACAAGTGTGCTGACCTTAGAATCTTCTATGTTCAAAGGGTTTGCTTAAAGTCCTCTCCGAAGTGTCCTCAAACTGTAATTTTCCAACCGCAACTTTCCCATAGAGTTCCACGGAACTCGCGTCTCTGTTCACACGCTGCACCCGTCCTCCGTGGGCTCCCTGTCTCACTCCTTTGGGTGGTTCCTTGGGGTCCCGGTGATTCTATGTGCTCTAGGCACTGTGTCTAGTGAAGCTGTTGTTGTTATATCATTTTTTAAGTATATGGTTCAGTCTCCCCCTGGAGCCCGCTGTGTATTGTGCTATTTGCTATGGTTCTATTGATTCAGTATTGTGTACCTTGTGCTCTAATCTCGTTTAGAGGTTAGTAGAGAGTGTTTAGTAATGAATACATATATTATATATATCTCTTGTGTGGTTCTCCGTTGATTTGGTTATTCAGGAGGATCTGATCTGGTAACACAAGCTGCTTTACATTCCTTTGAGACTTAGCCAGTAGGCTGCTCTCCACAGCTTCCACTAGGATAGCTTTCTATAAATGTTGTCTTTAACCGAATCATCAATAAGGGTTGTTTGGACAGGTACAGGTTGCCCGCTTCAATTAGTGGACAACTTCTCTCATTATGTGTCTGGAATTTTGCACAACAGGTCACAGCCTAATAGGTTTACAGGGCTTGAATCACGCACCACAATCGGTCTTATCAAAGGACCATATTTTAACAGGTATTTCTTCTCAAAGGACCCTATTTTAACAGGTAGTTCTTCTGTCACTGGGCTTCACATTTGCTTGTTTGCAACTCATACAACTAGGATTCTTTTTCCCGAGAGAGGTAGGCTTGAAGCTTAGAGCAGGTAGCACCAGCATCAATCAGGAATGATACGGGGTGGCCATTCACCTCTACGAATGGACAACGCTGGTCTTCCTCCAAGATTGCACCAAGAACGCTATCTTCCTCTCCCCTCATGCACCATCATAATGACTGGTCAGAACTGTAACCCTCAAATGCTTTGAACACAGGAAACTGTTGAAACAAACCCTGACTTTGGAAAGGATTGTGAGTTACATTCTGGAACTGGTATTTTGCTGTGGCATCGGGGCTTGTGTAACCTGCATCACTGGAGCTTATGGCATTTTAAAATTCTGCATTCTTGGTCTCTGTACATTCTGTGACTGTACAGGGTTATTACCCTGGGGCTGAGTAAACCCCAAATTCTAAACCTGGTTACTAGGAATAAGACAATATTTCCGCATCCAATGTCCCAACTTAATGAAATAATGGCAAGGATTCATTCTCTTCAAAGTTGCCACATCAAAGTTAGTACTTGGACCAGTCAGAACACCATGACCTCTACCTTGTTGTGGGAACACATTCCCACCTTGCATCACAGGTGCTGCTTGCTGATATACTCCTTGTATAGGCCCAATGTTCCTTACAAAAGGCTGACTCGAATTTCCTCTCTGTCCAGCTCTCCTCTGCGCCCCCATCAATTTCTCTTTCAATCTCTTCTGTTTTATTTCCAACTCATCACTACAAAAATGTGTGTATCTCAAAATGTCACCAACTGATTAACTCTGTCAACAAATCTTGTGCTGCTGAATCATCATGCTAATATCAGGTCTCAATCTGTCACAAATGGGGCATGAAATTTCCCATATCTTTAGGCTCGAGAGTCTCTATTCTGCTGCACTGTTTGAATACTTGCAACAATCTCTCATGAAAGACATGCAGCAATCTCTCATAAAAGACATGCACTGTCTCTGTAGGCTCTTGAATTGCTCTGTCAATCTTAACCCATGCCATGTCTTTCGGCTGTGTTTTCTCTTTCAAAACGGTCCTGTTGAAACTTTTTCATCACCAGTGGTGAAGGGGCATTTGACACAGGATTTATTTGAGGCTCCTTCTCCAGCCACTGTGTAGCCACCTTACATTCTGCCCACAAATCATTTAGTACCAGAATACAGCCGCGGTCGGTAGTGGGAGTACCTGCCGGGCGGTGACGTGGGGAGGGGGAGGGACAGGGTGGAGGGTAGTAATCTATGGATTATGGAGCTTTACAGGTAGGTAAACATATAAATAAATAAAACAAATTTCATTGCGCGCACTGCATCGCATTTGGGGATGCAGTGCACGCAACGAAATTCATTTAATTGATTTATATGTTTACTTACCTGTAAAGCTCCTTAATCCATAGATTACTACCCCCCACCCTGCCCCTCCCCACGTCACCGCCCAGCAGGTACTTCCACTACTGACCGCAGCTGCCAGAATGTCAAACAGAGTATTCAATCCACCCAAAAGACTTCTGAAATCTTCACAAATCACTCAACCTGCATATACCATTCCACTGGCTTTTCTTTCAAAGTAGGAAAATCATTTGTGAATGACGCAAGATCACTTCTACTCCAGGGCACCTGGACATAACCTCCACCAGGCACTTCTCTTAATGGAAAGGTCGAGGTACCCGCTTCTTCTGCAGTGGACGGGGCAATTCTCCTCTAGACTTCTTTCGTTGTTTCTTCTTTACCCGTCTGCCGTCCCACTTATCCAGCTCACTCCACTTTGGGATGTTACTAATTTATTCTTCAATTTGCAATATCATTGCTGATGGTCTCATGCTAGTGATATAATTTTCATTAAGACATACACAGTAAATTTTCTGTAGTGATGTGGTTGTATTTATATCGATTTCATACTTCTGAGCTAATTGACACAGTTTTTTATGAGCTTGTCCTGCGTGTTTTATAAAATTTTTACACCTGAAGACAAGTTCATTCTCTTGAAAGCCATCTAATTGGGCAATATCAAGGGTTCCTAGTATCATCTCATCCAATTCAAACTTCAATGTTGCCACATCCACTGCATTCTCTCTTACTCAGGACTGATTCACCCCCTTGCTTGATCTTTAGCTGGTACATTCTCTTGAGGTTTCAACTAAACTGTTAAGCCAATCATCAAACTCTTTAGCACTATGAACTGTCTGCGCCACAGGGGCATTTGATACTAGCCCTTCTCTGGGAGTACTATAGTCAACGCTCGGAAGTGAATTTGAAATAGACATATCAGAATTTGGCAATCTTTGGGCAAACTGTCCTCTCTGTGAGAATACTGTCTAATTCATGGTGCATTGTGCACTTGCAGCACAAAGGGTATTCTTCTGAGTGGAACTAAAGGAACTTGAGGAAATGCTCTCATTCATGGGCCTACAGGTGTGTTATCGGAGGGACCCACACCAGTAGGAGCTGCCAAAGTACGTGTTGTGTTTGCAGTCGATCTAGGTTTATACAAAAGACCAATAGTAACTGAAACAGTAAGTGCATCTAGAGCATGCAAAATATTGGAGGTAATAGGAGTATTCATCCCTGTACTTTCTCCCATCATGTTAGAATTTGCATTCACTGATGGAGTAGCTACTCTTGGGTTTCCACTAGCACCTGTGCCATTCATTCCCTCCACTTAGGCCTCATGGTATGGAGGTTGACAAGCTGACAACAACACATCCAGGAAATTACTGTAATCACTATCGCTGGTTCCACCCTCGCTCTCTACATTTTTTGTCTTGTCACCTTTTTTCCTCTTCTTCTCTTCATTCCCTTTCTTTGTTTCAGTGCTTTTCAATGCAGGGTACAGTCTAGCTCCACCTATCATATAAGTTCTCCACTTCTTTTGTCCAGATCCCACCTAGTATCCTCATAAGTATGCACTGCTTTTTTAGTTCTTCCCTATACCTTTCCTTCTGCCTCGCACGAGCTGCTCGCTCCCATGGGTTAAGTGCTTCGTATTGAACAGGTCTAGGATGCGGTTTTATTTCATACAGTATTCTTCCCAAATTGAATGTGCCATAGCTTGGAAACATCAATGCGCCTAGTTACTCAGTTATCTTATGCCATTGATTAAGCCAAATACGTGTCTGAATGCCCACATTTATGGTTATACTAGCAGCCAGTCCCGACGTTGTCCGGGGCAGAAATAGAATGTGTGGCACATCACTTACAATCTGCTCCCTGTGACATACGTGATTTAGAATGAAAGTGTGAGCAACTGTGCCTCTGAAAGCCTTTTTATTGTAGTAATTAGAAAAAAGTAAATCATGAGGTTAGCAGCATTAGGTAAGTATCACAAAATGTAAGATTATTTCGGTGCGTTATTTATCATTGAGCTTACACGTCGTTATGTACCTGTTTATTGAAGTTGGTGCTTGAGCCCCCGCCTGAGCACCGGAGCAGTATGCAAAGCTTTGTGATCCCCGCTGTTAGGCTGAGTGGCTTGAGCCCCCGCGGGAGCACCGTAGCAATGCCGCGGCCCGTGAAGCCTTGCCCATTGGTGTTTGGCCATGCCCTTCTGACAACGTCCAGGAGGCACACCCCATGAATGCGGCGCCCATTCAGCTTTTGCCACACACCTCTGACAACGGCCAGGGCCACAACGGAGTAATGCGAAGGTTTTTGTTTACAATGCCGTTTTTGCTTTTACCAGTAATGACGGGGAATGGCGCGCCCCGCGCCCCGTGAATGGTGCGCCTATTGGTGTTTGCTGTTTGTCCTCGCCCCTCTTACAACGCCCACGCCCACAAGGGAGACCTGTGAAGGTTTGTTTGCCATGCCCATCACTGACAGCACAACGCCCACGCCCACAAGGGACTACTTTACCCCTAAGGTTGTTTTACCTTTGTAATGTATATGGTGGCCACTTGTATAGCCTATGTCCATCTGCTACAACTGTCCTTTCCAATGCTGTATTGGGTGTTGTGATTGGTGCTGTGGTTCCTGAGATTACCTGCCTCAAAGGTTTGGCTCTCTCTTTATTATATTAGTATAGATAATGACCTTGTGTAAATTCAAGTGGTACTGCTTTGCCCTCTCGAACTGGTATACTCACATCTCCCCTCATAAAACTTCGTATTGCCATAAAGAGTTTTATTTTGCCAGCAATCATATCTGGGACAACAAATAATTTCGTTTCCAACCAGGAAATAATTCTTCACCCACGATTTTTGTTCGGAATCAGCAACCAATAACAGCCGGCACTCCATGACGTAGGCAACCAATAGAAGCGCTACTCAACACCAATCGACCAATCTCAGTGCGGCACACTGTGACGTTCTCACTCCCAAGGGCACAACAAACAAATGATGGATGGAATGCTGAACAAACCAAACATTCACTCCCAGTAACAGATCTGTGTTTAATCCATCGTTTTTTTGCTTACCATGCCAGCCCAGTTTGGACCCAACCATATGCAAATCAGACTTGAACTTGCTGCCCATGGGAACCGTCCAGCCCTAACTGCCAGGACCAGTCCTCCCTGGACTGGAAACAAGCATCCTGGGACAGGTTTTGGCATCACCCCTCATCTGCCAGGCTAGCTTGAATACAGTGGCACAGTGAGAACGGGACCCACGTCTGGGCATACCCTTCCTACCCAGGGTGACAAAAGAAATAAGAACAAATGATGGAGGGAATGCTGAACAAATATTCATCCCTGTCATATATCTGGGTTTAATCCATATTTCTTTTGCCCACCACGCCACCCCAGTTTGGACCCAGCCCTATGCAAATGAAACATGTACCCCCAGTCACAATCTGGGGTGTTGTGGTGAGCAAATAAACAATGGCATTAAGCCCAGATCTGTGACTGAGGTGAATGTTTGGTTTGTTCCGCATTCCGTCCATCATCTGTGCTTTTTCCTCTAGTTCTCATTCCCTGCAGTGCCTCACCCTCCTTTACAATGTTCACAGACGCACTCTTCTCAGCACCAAGCATGCAAAAAGAAAAACTCAAAGCGATTTGAACAAATAACTTTGATTTTTTAGTAGAGCAGACAAAGTATTCAATCACACAAGAAACAGGTCAGAACAACCCTTTGCAACCTACCCGACTCACACTTGAATGAAACCTCGACCAGACAGGAATCACCTGGATTTGTGCAGCTGCTCCCTGAGCAAAGAATCTGCTACACTAACCACACCTCACACTCACACAAAGATAAAGGTCCCTATTTCAATGTTGCCATTGACGACTTCTCAAGACATTGACCACAAAACCTAGAAGACAATTACACTATAGTGTATTGTACACTTTTTAATTCATCCCGAGACCTTGGGCTACATCGAGCCCAATAACAACTTAAACTTCTCTGCATTAAACAGCGCACTCACACAACAACTCAAAACATTACTGCATCACACCACACAATCTCCACAAATCACCGCAAGCTAGACATGTGCAATTGCAATGCACACCCCATTGATACACAGTCCTCCGCTGCTACAAGTGTCTCCCTCTTTGCTGGAACTTCACTGGAACTGGTATTCACATGCAAGACATGGGCTTTAGGGACTCAGGCTGGGTTCAAACGGGTCTAACATATGCTACACTAACTCCCTCTGCTACCATCTTGGGAGTGTGCAGGAAGCGGTTACCATTTAACACCTGATCTTTTTGACTGACTGAGAAGTAAAAAGGGAGTCGACATTCAAATAAACAATTTTACGTTTGTGTAACCCATTTGGTCACACAATAAGGACCAGGAATCAGTAACCAAAGTGGGTTTATTACAAGTTAATAATCATTCCAGTACATGCAAAAATCAAGAACATGTTATTAAGGTAAAGAAAGATGACCAGCAAATGAAGGCATTGAAGGAAATTCTGTCTCAATAGCATGAAGCATAAAATAATGACAGTCAGAACAATATGGATGCCAAGAATTTGGAATAAGTGTTTGAAGAAGCTCCACTCCTCCTTCCTAAATATGAATAGATTCTAAGGTCATCTAGTCTAACTCTAATTCTAAAATGAGGATGGGTTGGAATAAAAGGTCTCAGAGAAAGTTAAAATGCAGGAAGCTGTCAGCACAGCGAAGATTTCAATAGAAATCTTATTAAGAAAAGGAAATCATTGCTTATCATGAAGCTACACTCACATGGACAGAATGAAGCAGAGTGGCCTGTACCTCGATAAGTCAAAAGGGATCTGCTCTAAAGTCTAACAGTGTAAACACTAATTAAAACATGCTGATACCTCACCAAAGGCCATATCTTGTGCTGTCCCTCCAAGGACCAATATTTGCACAGATAACTTCCAAATAAATGCAACAAGAATTGCATTCATGGTTACATATGGAATTCACTCTCAAAGAATGCAATAATACTTAAGACCTAGGTGTAAATATAAAGTAGAACTGCATGTTTTCATGATTAACTAAACATTAATGTGCACACAATCATAAGTCTCTAGTTTTCAACAGTGAATACACTTATGGAGTACATTTGCATGCTTCACTCCACGTTAATAAAGTTAAGGCACACAGAGTTTATAGTTCTAAGTACTCTTAAATATTGCACTTCTGTGATGTGTATGGGTGGAGCCTAAATTGCGCTGCTCCAGTATACATATATTAGTTCAACCAAGCAAAACTCTCTAATTTATTAGGCTGGGCTGCACACAGGAGAGCTACTTATAGGTAGCTGGAGAGGTACTATTAGCTCACTAGCTACTTTTTGTCTATCTTCTTAAAATATTGGAACCATAGAGTCAAATGCAGCAAACATTTAATTTCTCAATGACACCAGTGGTTCCTAACCCTGAAATTAAACATGGACGACTTAGAGTTTGGAAGATGGAACACCCACAATCTGCCTTTACAATGGGCTCGCTTTGAGAACTAGACACTATTAACCAAAGAAGCATCTATTCAGACACTCAACCTTACTCGACCAGGTGAGTACTGCTTAACAACTTCTGCACTGGGTGAATAAAAGTCAGTGAGAATAGCAGAGTGAGGGGAAAGAATCTCTATAGAATCTCTGTTTTTAACCGCATGCGTGCGGCGGCTTTTTTCGCGCTGCGCGGCTTTTTTTAAAAAGCCGCGTTACATGACCAGCTCAGCTCGTCATCAGCGTGCGAGCGGCGCAACTGATGACGAGCTGAGCTCGTCATCAGCGCTTAAGTGGTTAACAGTCAGTTAAAAAATGGTATATCTAGCCTATACCCGGTTATAAATAACTGAAGATCGGCTCATAAAAACACCTGTATGTACAACTGAGAGAGGGAACTACATACAGGGACACAGGAAGACACCTGGGTTAACATTTAGTTGAGTGGCACATGTTCTTCAATTTAGGTATATCAGAATGAAATGTTATCACACATTAAATCTACTAAGGGGGTGGACCTCCCACTATACCCCAACGTCTTACTCTTTGTGGTCCCCTCTATCCAATGGCAACACCACAATATTGAGGGTCTTGCCAATGTACAGATTCTCATTTATGCGACATCTCATCTTCTACCGGGAGTGGTACTAATTATGGTGTGATCTGGGGTCCTGACTGGCATTAACGGTAGCATCATTGACACTTTAATGTCCTTATTGATTAATTCTGATACCACTATATGAATTTTTAATTTTTCGTGACTTGATTTTTTGTCTGCCAGGATTATGACATTTTCATGGACTTGACTTGACATTTGCATGGTGAAACGTGTTCTCACAACCAGAAAAATCTGAATAAATGAAGTTGTTGAATGAAAATGTTAATCAAAAGACAACAACGAAACAAGGGTCCTCCAAACACTCTGTAAAATGTTTCTAAAGTTTAGAACAAACACAGAACATTTAGGAGCACGAAACCAGTGCAATGCAATGTGACTTGAAGCCCTGGGATACAATTTTCATAAATTGCTAATATTTGTGAACAATAAACAAATACTGGGTCAAAATGGAGGATTGTAATCTTCCCATTACCGTCAGCATTTAAACAGTGGAGAACAAGGAATGCTGAAAGGGAATACATAATACATAATTACCTGCAAATGAAGCAGACAGTGTTTTAAAGTCTGTATGTGTAATAGGAGACACCAAGCCGGTATACCATTATTTGGGTATCAAGAGATAAAATGGCTACAGGGCACACAAAGGTTTATTGTCCTGGATGGTTGACAAGTCAGCTAGGTGCTGGGCCACAGGACACAGCAGGTTGTTTATGGGATCAACGAAATGGATAAAAATAACAAAAGTTGGTGCAGAAAGGGTGTGTACACCAGGCTAAGTCACAGCCATCCCACCTACATGTCTCAGGCGGCCTAACTCTGCCTCCAGTGAGGGGGCGGGAGGTATTTGCAAACATATAAGGTTGTTGAGGTGAATACTTCATCACTCTGCCACCATTCTCGTGGTGAGGGCATAGCAGCTTCAAGACTCAACTGGGTCTGGGTCTCCTTGGGTTTGATGGGACCTTTAATTAAGGGCAAGTTCAACATAAGGACAAGCAGGAAGAGCTTAATAGCACCTTCAGGTTGAGGCCAAGACAGTAAGAAGTCTGCACTCTGGAATGAGCCTTCAGCAGCAGGGTGGGTCCATGCAAGCCATGAGTCTGAGCGGTGTTCACATCAGTTGCAGAGCAGAGCAGCTCCAGCATAAATTTACAAATCCAAGCAATTGGACAAACAGCCACTGCCAATCAGTATCCAGTGCATCTTTACAACTCAAATGTCCATGCAACCAGCCCCGATCAGTCTCTCCACCCTCAGAGAGGAGTCTGGGATGCACAAGACGTTGCCTAAGTCCAGGACTCAGGTGAACCCTCAAGGCGCCTACTTGGATGAAAGATATGTGGATTCCCCCAAGATGGAGCCTAACAAAGAACAGAGTAGTAAGCAGAAGCGGGGAATGGGGTTGCCCTCGTTGTACAGCACTCTTTTATCCTGCAAGGACCATCCTTACACTCACGTAAACATTTGCAACCAGACATGTTCATGAAGCCTTTACTCCAAGTCAGTCATTTTAATGTTCACAATGGGTTCTGCCAGTGAAGAGCGTGCAAAACAGTTGTGAACATTACGCACACTTGAAAAGCATGTGAAAGAACACAGCCGTTGCCCCAGGTATCCAGATGTAGTTTATTGGGGGCAGGGGAAGGCCAGTAGAAAGTGTCTCCCATTTACCAGGGCTGCCCCTGGCTTTGGCCTACAGTTGGGTTGCCCAAGGATGGCACTGTTACCAAATGCCATTTATACAACCAGGATCGAGGGTGCACCTCATGCCCTCGGCCCATAGTACTAAGTCAGCCTCAGTAATTTTTCTTTACCAGTGAAAACATTTTTAGCGCTTTGAAACGGACTAACCACTAGTCAGTGCTGGAAGAGAAAACTGAGCTGAAGACATGATTCGTAGGTTTCACTTTCAGTTATATGCTCCTTTAAGCTTGAAAATATGCGTGTTAGTTGGTAGGAGTGCCCTACTCCCCTTCTGATGCCAACAGGCAGCCAGCATGTTGGGCTGGGCTCCACCCCATCGGGCACAACCGGTTCTGTGACACCACTACTACTTGATGTAGCACAGTTTTACCTCTCCCCAAAAAAAGCGTGGCAGTGGCTTTTGGGCCTTAGATGAGCAGACGACACTTTGCCACTGCCCAGAATACATTACCTGCAGCAGAGGCGAGGAGGCTCGCGTGCACGCTGTGCAAGGGAAGCGGCCTGCATCAGGAACGGATAATGACCTAGATTTACATGGGCCTGGGGAGCCTCGGACGCACAGCTCGTTAATGTCCGGGCATGGCATTCATTAGATGAGAGATTGAACAGGAACAGCATGGCAGAATCATCAAGCGGAAAGGCCACAGTGACCTGCTCAAAGTCATGCCCCATGTTCAGGAATGAGAAATTGCCATCTGTCTCCAAATCATTATGTAAACTTCACTTGTGACTATAGTGCGGTGGGGTCTCCTTCTGAGGCATAAATGTATAAATTGCATTTAAATAGTGCTTACTACCCCTGATGAGGCGTCGAAGTGCTTTTTCGGCGAGTAGCACACTACTCCGGAAACCATAAAGGATTATTATTTAATTAGTATAGTGAAATATGAAAGTAATTTGAGTGGTGGATAGGTTAGTCAGTTATTTAGATTCAGAAGGATAGCAGAAGGATAGAAGAGAGAAAAAGGTTTTTATTTATATAGCGCTTGTGTTGGTAAACAAGGTAGTATCTGTGAGGCCTGCACAAATAACATTACAGTTTGTCCTTCACTGGGAACCAAACACCCAATTGTAGCGCCTGACTCTCAGAGAGTAGCGTTGCACAGCAGTCTGAGGCTTACTCAAGGGAGGTGGTGTGGGCTAGTAATCGCCAATACAGGTGTGCAGAAATAACACTCAATTATTGATTGTCCAGTCTGTACTTAGCTTTTTAAGAGTAAGAGTACATTTAATAAACACACACACTACTCAATACAATGCACCATTTTACAAATATTCATCAGCTGTTGGAATTACTTTTGTGACATTGCATAACATCTCCAACCCTCCCGCAGCAGGGTGGGGTCAAGTACCCCCACTCCCATGTATGCACATCATCTTGCCCCCTAATGCAGTTAGTTGAACATAACCTGGAGCGAAGGCCTAGCGCACTGGAATCTTACCAGTGACGACCCACCCCATTACCTCAACGAGCATTTAAAATAGGCACACCTGCCCTGGTGACACATAACCCTGACTGAGCATTTCCTACTGACCATGAAGTATACACCTCTACATCTTAAGGGCTAACAGTCTGGGTTTTTCACCTAAGCGCAGCAGCAAGAATACATGGTTAAGCATCACTTTAGAATGACAATACTCATCACATTTGTGGATCATTAGAATGCATTGCAATTACCATCCCTAAAGGTATCACAGATGACATCACAGGATTACGCATATTCACAGATGAAATCACAGGATTACGCATAAACAGCCGACACCCTAACAGGAATGTTTGGCAACCTAACCCCACTTTGCTTATGACTCCACCTTACACAGGTACTTCACATTACATATGTGACTTTCAGTCCCTCGAGAAAGAAATAACGTGGTTAAATCCATTTATGGTGCAATTACACCTCTTCATCTCCAGGGTATGCCCTTCTCCAGACATTCCCAACACAACCCCATTCCTTGAGGTAGTCCCTAAGGCACCCCCAGCTGTAGAACAAAAGTTCCAGCCATGGGGATGCAGGCGACTCCTGGCTGAGCCCTTGATCGGTTATTCTGTCTAAGTCCCCAGAGACTTAGGGAGGGACTTTTCTTCTTCATGCTGGGGGAGGCTGCTTGCCTCCTGCAGCTCCCACTGTACTTCTCCAGCAAATGGGGGTGGCCCCTCTCCTCTGCAGGCCACCAAACGCCCAAAACAGTAGATTTACGCATGCCTTGCAAGGCATTATGGGGTGCTCCGTGTTCCTTGCCGTAAATATTCTATTAGGGGCTCCCCCGCTGCGTAGAGGAGAGCTGTGATTGTACCGCCAGCGGCTTCGCCGCATCTTCTGCCCTGGATGGGGGCCCGGTCCCATCAAGGACCCCTGCATGCCTCCGTGCTGGAGAGCCACCTGTGGAGCCCACCCCCTGGTGGCTCCTGTCGGCTCACCGCACGGCCAGCACCCTCACGTGCTGCCACAGGAGCTGGCACCACATTTCTGGTCTGCCTGCTCCGGCGGGCAGACACGGAGGCCCGGGCTGGGCCCGCTGGCCTCCTGGGAGTGCCGTGGAACTCTCCCAGCCTCGCGACCAGCATCGCGGCCCGGAGATGGGGTCCCGGCCCCCCAGCGATTCTTCATGGGGGGACGCGATGGTGCCCCCCCGACTTCCGCAGGGTGGGTTCCTGGCACCCCACTTGCCCAGTTTCACGGGGTGGGTGCCGGCGCTCCCCGACTAGTCTTCTCCTTCTTCGGGACCCAGGGATGGGGACTCGGGCCCCTTTGGCACATTTTCAAGGGGTGCATGATGGCGCACCCCGACTTTAGCAGGCTCGGAGTTGGGATCCCAGGACCTTGCGTCTTCATTGCAGAGGCTCGACGGTGCTCCCTGCCTTCTCTTCCTCACACAGGGCCCGGAGTTGGGATCCCGGGCCCCTCCCCCTTCAAATCTTCAAGGGTGAGCATGATGGTGCTCCCCGATTTCATTTTCGTCGGGGGCCGAGGTGGGCGCCTGGCACCCCGCGGGGGCCTCTTCACGGGTAGAGTGCAACGGCGCTCCCTGACTTTTCTTCTTGTGGGGGCAGCCCCTGGGACCTGACCCACCCCGGGGGCATTTTCTGGACTGGCAACTGAGCCCCACGCGCTTTGTCATCAGTGGGCTAAAGGTCATAGGTTGTCTACCTTCAGGGGGCCTATCTCCACCCCCAGTGGTCCGATATTCATGATCTTGGCCTCCTCTTGCTCGTGGAGGCGCACCCCAGCCACTGGGAACACCTTCCTTCCCCCTCTGGGTCTCACAGAGGGTGGATTCAGCAGGGAGCTGTCTCCACTGGCTCCCTGCGCCAGCCTTTCGCGTGGCTCTCCTCGTTTGCCTCTCTACTCCCTGCGCAGAGGCCCATGATTCTGCGCACTGGTCCTGGACTCTTCTCCTGGCGCTGTTCAGTATCCTGGGACAGTCAAGGCATTCCCCCTTCCAACTGCCCATTGCGTCAGGCTCCAGCACCCTCTGCCTCAGCAGACCACATCCCAGAGAGAGCTTCTCTTCCTGTGCCAACACTTTTTAAAGTTTGGGGAGGGGGCTGGCAGGAAGTCTCCGTTTGTCCTATCAAACGGCGACACATCACGTCACTGCCCCTGCTCCCTTGTTCCTGCCCAGGCCTCTGGGTTGGTTCAAGAAGGCGTCGTCCACGGGTCTCCTGCCACATGGTCTCTGAAAGCCCCTTCCCCCGCGCTGCCCTCTCCCTTGTGCAGCTAAGGGCCTGGCACCAGGTGACAGCTGCTGATGGATTAGCCTCCAGCCCCACCCATCTTCTCTTCTTGGAAATGAGGCATTCACTTTTGGAAGGAAGGTCATTAATCCAGCCTGCCAGGATAATCCCCAGCCAGGCCCTTGTTATGAGCTGAGTCAGAGCAATGTGACAGTTCTGGATGACCCAAACGCAGTACAGATATGACTTTGGACTCTGCAGAATACTTCTTCTCACACAAGTTACAGTGGACTTTAGTGCATGTCTGGAATGTGTAGGCCTTAGGAAAGTGAAACTAGCCCATGGGCTCCACATCCCCATGGGACAATAATGGAGTGAAAAACACTAAAACACACGGACTTTCCCTGGTATGTCTCTTTCCACTGTATAAAGCCTAATCCATGTCACCACCCAATTCTGCATAGGTCCTGCCACACCATTCACTTTGTAGCTGCTCCTGGGCTGCGCACGCCAGGAATCTCCCTTGCGTAGCCTGTACACATGTGCACATGCATGTACACATGTGTCTGCATGTAACCAGCCAGGTGACTCTTACTGCAGCTGCTGTGCAGTGGCCTAGTCAAGCTAGGTTGACACCAGTAAAATCCACATGTAATCCATTTCATCATGAGTACACTGTGGGTGAGTCCCAACTTATGAGGCTCACCCACAGTAAAAGCTCAACAAATAGGGGCTCAAAAAGTGAAAAATCCGGGTGGCTCAGAGTGTCAGAACCACCTTATAACATCTTGCTACCCCTGATGGTGTGTTGAAGCGCTTGTCTGGCAAGTAGCACGCTACTCTGGAAACCCATAAAGGATTAGTGCTGAATTAGTATAGTGAAATATGAAAGTAATTTGAGTGGTGGATATTAGTCGGTTATTTGGAGTGAGAAGGATAGTGGAAAGACAGAAGAGGGAAAAAGTTTAGCATTTAAATAGCGCTTGTAAACCCTGGTGGGGTGTTAAAGCGCTTTTTTGGCGAGTAGCACGCTACTCCTGAACCCATAAAGGATTAGTGTTGAATTAGTGTAGTGAAATATGAAGGCAATTAAGTGGTGGATATGTTAGTCAGTGTTTTCGATTGAGAAGGATAGGGGAGGGATGGAAGAGGGAAAAAGGTTTGCATTTCTATAGCGCTTGTTACCCCTGATGGAGTGTTGACGTTTTTTTTGGTGAGTGGCATGCTACTCCAGAACCCATAAAGGATTAGTGTTGAAAATGTGTATAGTGAAATATAAAAGTAATTTGAATGGAGGATATGTTATTTAGTTTTTTGGATAGAGAAGGGTAGCAGCGGGTTAGAAGATGGAAAGAGGTTTGCATTTATATAGCGCTTGCTATCCCCTGGCCCGGAAGCTAATCTGTTTATGTTTCAGATCACTCAATGGGTGAGAAATTTTTAGTAACTAATCTTGGCCAGTATTATCCCTTCCCCACATGCTACCGGAGTCACTAGACTGCCAAATATCACACATTTTGCCCATAGGCCAATTCCCCTTTGCCAAGGATAAGAGACATTTTCCAAAGGCATTAGAATGGCTTCATGAGTGAGACGTTGCTACATTGATTTGCACGTTGAGTTTGAATCCTGGCAAGGCCAACTCCGTCATCCATTCTTCTGATATAGGAAATTTAAGGACCATTGCAATGGGTGGTAATAGCACTAGATATTTAGAGTGCTTTGAAATTGCAATAGGGAAATGTGAAGCAGTAACACAGTATCATGCCTTTAGACCTTTCAGCCTTAGGGTGGTGTTTCCCCAAAATGTTTGCCTTCCTCCTCCATTTTTACTGACTTTGTTTTTGCTGGCTTTAGGACTCTGTGCACTTTACCACTGCTAACCTGTGCTGAAGTGCTTGTGCTTTCTCCTTTAAACATGGCAACATTGGCTCATACCCAATAGGCATATTTAATGTACTTATACATTCCTAGTAGAGTGGCACTACTTGTGCCCCAGGCCTGTAAATTAAATTCTACTAGTGGGCCTGCAGCACTGATAGTGCCACCCACTTGCGTAGCCCTTTAAACATATCTCAGACCTACCACTGCCACCTGTGTGTGTGAGGGAGTGCAGTTTTAAACTACCATTTCGACCTGGCAAAATAACCCTTTGCCAGGCCCAAACCTTCCTTTAAATACATATAAATACAACTAGGGTAGGCCTTGTAAAGCCTATAGGGCATGGTGCAATGTATTTAAAAGTTGTACATGTATTTTTAAGTTTTACATGCACTGGTAGTGACTACACAAACAAGGTCTTGAACTTCGAATATTCGCTTATCATTGTTTTAACCTAATGAATTTTAAAATATGATCTTATATAATGAAATATTGTGATATATTGTCTTATAATTGCAATGGTTTTAAGTAATCACGCAATAAAAGTTCATTGATTGATTTTTTGGTGAAAAACTCTTAAATTCGTCTTTCACTACTGTAAGGCATACCTCTCACATTGGATAACATTGGAGCTAACTTATTACATTTTATAAGTGTAATTCACAAATGGTAATAGGTAACTCCTTCATGTTTGGTGTCTCTGGAATCACAATTTAAAATTCTAAATTATGGCAAAATTGGATTTTAAATTGCAGTTCTGTAAATGCCACTTTTAGAAAGTTGGCATTTTCTTTCCTCGCCATTTCGTGCCTGTAGCCTGTCACTGGTCACATGACTGGGTGACATTTGGGCATGTGTATTCCTCCTAGACTGCCACACACAATAGGGCGCGTAGGTGTGTCTGCATGATCCATCACTGGTAGGATGGGAGGGAGGAGCTGGGCACCGCCCCACTTACTCTTGAATAGGCTGTGTTCTGCCTCCACACAAAGGGCGGCATACCCCCCAGTAGTTAGTCTGGATTCAGGACAGGGAAGGCAGGATGCCTGGGGACTTCAAAAGAAAAGCTTTAGAGGCTTCTTTCCCACTCCGAAGGCACAACTGGGTATAAATACTGGACCTCGGACACCAACTGACCTCGGACACCAACTCTTCAGTACACATCTGGACATTAAGATACTCTGACAGGAAGGACTGCTGTGCTGCTACAAGGACTGTCTTTCTGCTGGACTGCCTCTCTAAAGAAACTGCTGCCCTGCTGTGCTTACCTGGGGGAAGAAGAACTGGAACTCCAACTTCTGATGTGTGCGAGTGGAAAACAAAAACTGAAAAACCACATTGGAGGAAACCAAATAATGGAAAACAGATTTTAAGGAAAGACGATTTTAAGCAAATATTTAAAAAAAATTGAAAATTAATAGAAACATTTTCAGAGAAAGCTAATTTTAAGGAAAATCTAAAATTACATTAAACTTGGGTGGAGTTTTGGACTGCTGTCAGGTTTTTGGTTTCAGGGATGGGTAATGTTTAAAGTGGCAAGGTCTATCCTTCAGGATAGGCACACTCTATGAATTAATGCTGGAACAACAACATGATGATTTGGAGAGAACTGAATCACTCGGGTCATCAAAACTGAACAATCCGAATGTCGACATTGATAAGGTCCTTTTGCTCTCTGCTAGGTTATTCTTAACATCAACCCTTGAGGCCCAACTCTATAAGACTATATATAGCTTATACTTTACACCGGCAAAACTGCATACATGGGGGAAAAGAATAGATGACAACTGTCCCAGGTGCTGTATAGGCCCGGCCCATCTAATACACATGTTTGTGGAATGTAGTAAATTGACTAACCTTAAATTCGGGCACAGAGTTTCTATGTCCCCAACTCTTTTCCTGTTAGGATACGACAATACCCTTGGGCATAGCAAAGAAGAAGAAATATGCTTGTTCCTGGGTATGGCTGTATATAGGTTAATTCTGGCTACCCGATGGAAAGATCCAGATTCTCCTAACTTTCAAGTTTGGATAACTCGATTTCTGGGGATATTTAATCAAGAAATGGCAATCTATACAGCAAAGGGCAAAAAGGCTAGACAGCGTGGGTTGCAAATCTGGCACCCTATTACTACCTGAAAAGATAGGTTTTAGCCGTATTCAAGGTGTAAAGTGTATTTATTATTTATTTAAACAATAGTAAATAAATATGTTTATGTGATATATCCCTGTGGCAAGAATTTATAGTTCTTATATGCATCAGTATTTTTCTACTGTATTATGTATCTCTTAATGGATTTAAGTATATTATTGAAATATTTTTGTAATCTTTTTTATATTCTTGTATGCATTGAAGTTGCCGAATAAAAATTAAAAAAAAAATAGAGTGGCAAGGTCTTTTGAGGGGTCAGGAATAATTGGAGTTCGGCCATAAAAAGGTATTTTTTTTCAGTACCCAGGAGTACTTTTAAGGGGAGTTAAGTGTCTGTCATTGATTGTAATGTTGTCGGGTGCTAGCATGGCTCCTAGACTACTGAGATAACCCATATGCTGCAAGGGGAAAAACCCCAAGTGATCAAAGGACATCAATGTACCGAAAGTAGCATCAGGCACACTTGAATCGCAGGGTTAGTCTCTCCTACCACCCCTAGCACTTCTACAGTCACCTATATCTTCAGAGCTACTATGAGAAGGGCAAGGAGTGCCAACTACAGATGAGAAAAAGGGCTCTAAAGTTATTGCTCCTTTAATTTTCTGAAGCAGCTTTCTTGATCATTGAGAGAGGGGCAGAGGGCACATCCAGTCAGTGGTCCATGAAGTGACCATTGACTGGATTAAAATGTTTTCTTCGTTTTTAGAAATGCATCATTTTCTTTATCCCTATATTTCTTTCCCACTGTTTTCTTTGAAGGGATGCAGCATGTACACTTCAGTTAATAATGAAAACTTGACCAGCTCTACAAAAGTGATGATATGATGTTGAAGGAACACGTTCTATATTTCTGCCTCCATTAGTTTTGAAAATTCAAATTCAATAGACGACTGTAGAAATAAAAAGGTGTTCACTTCTGCCATTTGTGGGGGAAAAATGCATCACTCTGGCTAGTTCCATGTCGGAATATATTCTACAGATATATTGTCTGGTACAATTTGATCAGCATCTTAAAATTACAATAGTTTGTACAAATTGCTTGGGTATACTTTTTTTTTTAATAATGTTTATTAAGTTTTGCAATCAAACATACAGAAGTATATAAACCATAATAGGATTCTTATTTTGTTCACTTCAATTTGCATGTAGTACCCACATGGTGGGGGCGAAAGATAACGTACAAAGCAATAATCATGTACCAGCAAGATTGATGCTTGTCAAAGTTTTTCCGAAATATTTTTAACATAATAGCTGTACCATGTCCTACTACCAAACATTATCCATCATAATTGGTATGCCTGTCCAGTGGCTACCATACACATTAAACAGCATGCTTATATTGAATATTGCGAGGTATATGAGCAAATGTTAACTTCCACAGTGGGGGGGGAGAAGGTTATTCAGTTTAATTTCCACACAATAGACCAGATGTGTTAGGCCTGGACACATTTATGGACGATCTGACTCCGTATATAAAAAAAAGGAAGAAGGGTGAGTGCGGGGGGGGGGGGGATGAGAGAGGGGGTGCAGAGTTTGTGTGCACACGGGAGGATGCTTCCCTTGATAAAGCACGTATATTATATATATATATATATATATATATATATATATATTACCTACTGGCGGTCGCCAGTACGTATATATAGATAGGATTTTTTCTCTATGGGATTTTTGAAAATTCTATGTCTAATAACTTTGGCGTTTGTGGACGGAATTGGCTGAAATTTTCAGGAAAATGGAACATTTTGTTTCTGAGCAGCCACTGAAAATTTGGGGGGGTTCGTCAAGGGGGGGCCGAGAAAAAAAGGGGGGTCCCAAAACGCGTTTTTCCCATGTTAATTTCCATAGGGCGGTTGGCCTCACTTTTAGCCCGAACGGCTGAATGGATTTGCACGAAACTTGGCAAAATTGTAGGGACTGTTAGCCCGATGTGCCTTTGCTAGGTCTCAATATATGTGCTCCAGTGGATTTTGAGAAATTAACGTTCAAAAAAAGATATATATCTGTAACAGCGCTCCGGGTAGCGCTCCGGTTCGCGTACTTGACGCGTAACGGAACTTCGCGATACGAAGCTGATTGGCTCTCCGGTGTCTTTCAACATTCTAAACAGTTCGGAGCGGCCGCCATCTTGTCTCTCGGTAGGATCGAGAGACAAGAGGAGGCCAAAACAAAGGGGGAAATGACCATAAGGGGGCATAGTAGATCCTCCCTGACCCCCTAGGTTTGATGTGGAGGCTTTAAAAGGGCCCCGCGGGGCAAAAAAAAATCTTTTTTTTTCGTGGGGTGTGCCCGGTACGCGTAACGGAAAGCGGACTGGGGAGCGTACTACAAGGAAACAAGAATGATTGACTTTTAACTTATTGTATGTTTATAGACTTTTTTTTTTTTTCTTTTTTCTGATGAGTGACGTCTCGGCCTATCTCCACGGGATGCAGTCCCTACCATCTCGGCGTTTAACCCCAGGGGGACCGGTAGTGTGGGAGAGATAACGTCTGTTAACGTTCGATTCGAAGGAAATCAGGAAGTGTTGAAAAACATTGTCTGCGCCATCTTGCCTTTTTTCAAATGCCACACTTTTGTCGTGCACGGCAGCCATTTTAGATGCCTTGACCAGACCCACTCTCTGCACGCTGTTGATCCTTAGCATGGCTCCCCACCCTCGCAAGTATCTCCTCCAGGCACTGGTCACCCACGCTCTCTGTCTTATGCATGGGCAATAAACCTCCCCCCATCTGCGCTGCTCTTCCTTGAGAATCACACCCTGTGCCCGCCCGACACCTCCCTTTCGCCCTATTCACTACCGCACCCTCTGACACTCCTCTTCCTCTGTGTCCGATTGTCCAGGCCGGTCCCAGGCTATCACCTAGCCTTGCAGATGTAGTTTATGGCCCCAGCTGTAAAGAATCACCCCTCTTCAAAGGAGTTACAGTAGATCAAGGCCCCCACCCGATGAGATCCGTCACACCACACGCGTTCTTACTATCTGAAAACCATCCTGTATTGTGATTGGGGAGGGGACCGAGCCTGAAGCGGAAGATTCCAGGGATGCCTCTTTGTACATCAAAGTTTTTACAATTATGTGTCATATTAAAAATATATAGCACTCCAACAAAGTAGTAGGATTATAAAACTTTAATAACTTATAAATATATACAACGCAACAAAAACAGTAAATACATTTAAACATTTTTTTGAAAAAAGAAGCAACAATGGTCAGTAGCTGTGTTTTGTGCGAATAGTCCCAAGGCAGCACAACGTGATGAGTTCTGGACGGCACCCAGGTGATGTTACCTGGGTGCCGCACTGGTTTTTGGTATCCTACAATGCAGCTCCGAAAAACGGCGTGGGGCGTCCCGGGGGGTGCGGGGGGAGGCCTCGTCAGTAGCGGTCTGTTGTGCGAATAGTCCCAAGGCAGTGGATGGCACCCAGGTGATGTCCAGTAAGTTGCCGCACTGGTTTTGGTATCCTACAATGCTGCTCCGAATAACGGCGTGGGGCGCCCGGGGGGGGGGGGTGAGGCGGCGTGAACGGGCCTCCCCAGGTGGAGGCTCGTCTGCTGTAGTGGGGCGCCCCTTTACCGTTTCAGTTGCCATTCCGCCCGCTTTTGGTACACTGTGCCAAAATCCGCCATTCAGCTGAGTTGCGCCCACTCTTGCGGTGCAGCGATAGGCGGCTGCCACAGGACTCTCAAAATGGCGGCAGGCTCTTTCCTTTTTGGGCCTGGTCCACTGAAATGGCCCTGGGACACCTTGGAACTCGGACGCTTGTCTGCTAGGTCTTGGACCCCATTCTCGAAAGCGTCCCCTCAGCCTTGAAGATTCTACAAAAGTCTTGGGGGCCCCCGACTCCTGAAGGCTTCCGGTGGGGAGCGGCTGCCATGATTGCTCGCGGAATGACCACGACGGAGCCACGAGATGGTGGTGCTTTCATGCTGACGCCAGCTTCAGTCTGAAACATCCAGAAACAAGGTGGGGCTTTCACCGTTTGGGAAAAAAAAATGTTTTAATCCAATGAAAAGTGTTATTTTTAGGTCATATGATCAAGCCTTCCATCATTAGGAAACCAAAAGTAAAATGAACCAATGAAAAGTTTTATAAACAAGTCACATGACCTGTTATGCGGCATAGGGCTATAAAAAGCGTAGAAAATCCGTTGGCACGTGAGGCGGCGTCAGTAGCGGACCGATGTGCGAATAGGCCGAAGGCAGCACAACGCGCCAAGATCCGGATGGCACCGAGGTGGTGTCCAGCAAGTTGCTGCACTGGTGTGGCCATCCTACAATGCTGCGCCGAAAGTCGGCATGGGGCGCCCCGTTGGCCTGTGAGTTCGCGTCAGTCAGTGGGGGCTGTTTGAGGATCTGACTGCATTGGAAAGCAATGTGATGCTGTGCGTCGCCCCCAAGATGGAGGTTCCTCGGCTGCAGTGGGGCGCCCCTTGGTGTTTCACTCGCTATGCAGCTGAGTTGCGTGCGCACTTGCGGCGAATAGGCCGAAGGCAGCACAACGAGATCTGGATGGCACCGAGGTGGTGTCCAGCAAGTTGCCGCACTGGTGTGGCCATCCTACAATGCTGCGCCGAAAGTCGGCGTGGGGTGCCCCGTTGGCCTGTGAGGTGGCGTCAGTAGCGGACCGATGAGTGAATAGGCCGGAACCAGCACAAGGCGCCAAGATCCGGATGGCACCGAGGTGGTGTCATAGTTGAGAGTTCTGAGCAGCGCTTGTAACACTGTCTGAAGCTTATTTGCACCTGCTGCAGCTTCACTATTGCCCTGGTGTGGCCTAAGATCGCCCATGACATAGGCGGCCGCCTCCCGGGGTCCGGCTGAACTTTTTTCCTTTTCCTTTGTGCATCTTGTCCCACAATCCGTTTGACCTGAAGACACGACCAGGTCCCTGAATGTGTGCAGGGGGACGCTATTGATTGAATCAAAATGGCGGCTTCACACAAAGCTGACTCAACCGTTGCTGCTGATGCTATACAGACAAAAACTGGTTTTCAGTTTGTACATTCTTCAGGATTTTTCCATCCAAGGCTGGTTGAGAGTTTGTAGAACAATGGCTTCAGATTTTCAACATACTACTCTTCAACATTCTTCCTAAATGTAACAATGTGAGACTCACTAGGAGAACGGTGTAGTGAGGGCCACAAACGGCTGTTTATCTTTCCTTTCAAAATGCTGCCAACAATATTTTCGGAATGGAAGACACCACAAGGCGCTGAGATTCGGTTGGCACCGAGGTGGTGTCCAGCAAGTTGCCGCACTGGTGTGGCCATCCTACAATGCTGCGCCGAAAGACGGCGTGGGGTGCCCGAAGGGGGGGGGGGAGGCGGCACAAACGAGCCTCTCCCGCCTCTCCAGGTTGAGGCACTTCATCTGCAGTGGAGCGCCGTCTAGCTGAGTTTCGCCCGCTCTTGCTGCTACAGCGACAGGCGGCTGCAACAGGACTCTCAAAATGGCGGCCTGTTCTTTGGATTTGGGCCTGGTCCACTAAAATGGCCCTGGGACACCTTACAACTCGGACGCTCGAATTTTTTTTCCTTTCCTTTACATGCAAAAAAGGTAAATGCCCGGTACGTTACCTGCCTCATCTGCCACGATGTACTCTCCAGAAGAACCGAAAAAAAATATACTTATGGTAATTATACCATGGATCGTCATATGGAGAGGTGGCACCGATTAATTATAGTGCTGCACAAAAGAGAAATTTGGAGGACAACCCCCGACCTGCCAGTACATTCACCAAAGAAGTGGCACTGACAGCATCAGAGGCAAGGGAAACGGTCCCAAATATTCAGAAGAACTTTGGAAAGATTAAAATGACATGTTTAGATTGTGACAAATTAATTTCATGTGGACAGATGAGTGTTACTCTAATAAATACAGCATATGAACATCATCATAGTCGATGGTTGGTGGAGACATTTTGACTATATCCTGGACCTGCCCGTCCTCGCCCAAAATGGCGCCGGAATAAATGGGACTCGTAACTCCTTGTTGTGTACTGGTTGCACAACCTTGATATCACGAGATACGTATGCAGTTTTGAAGCACATGGCGGGCGGGGACGAGAATTGATTGAATATTTCGACATCCCTATTGATATTAAGTTCTGATGTGTTATTGATTACTGTACTATTGAAAGTTCGAATTAACGTCACCCATGGTACTTGCCCGCAAATGTATATCTAGATAATTTTGTTGTAACTGGCCCTGTCGTATTTTAATTATAAAATGTACGTCCACCGATTCCGCAACTGTTAGACACCTTAGTTCTTGCAACCTAATGGCCCGCCTGTTACGTTCCTCTACAGTGTAAATGTCTCCTCATCATATACGATTACAGTTTGCTCCGTGGCCGGCCCACGTGGTTATAGGCCCGTATTTGTATACTGACATTTTCACAATAAAGGTTTTTAAAAGAAAACATGGTAGTAGTATTTACATTGGTAAAGTTTTTAATAATAGTCACTGTTTTCGAATCAGTAAAAGGCAAGTGAAATAAAGCAGTCCAATTACATGAAGGGTAAAAGGTATAGTACGCAGGAACGCAGTAAAGATAAATGGTCAAGGGCTGTTGTGTTTTCTACTCCTGCAACATAAAGTGATCGATAAGAATCTGATATTCAGGCGTATCGGCGACTAAGACAGCAGGCCGAGCCTCTTTTGCTCAACGGCTCCGTCATGGGACGAAGAAACGCCCTTTTTCTCGAAAAAGGAATATATTTTACTTGCAGGACAGTTGTAAATTTTCCGGGAAAGTACATTGGAACATTATAACATATATGTTTAAGAAAAAATAATGTTCGAAAGTAATAAAAAGTGTAATTTGTAGGTCATATGACCAAGCCTTTCATCATTAGAATAAGAAAAGTAAAATGAACCAATGAAAAGTTTTATTAACAAGTCACATGACCTGTTATGCTTACGTTACGCGCTGCGCTAACGCGGCGCGTCATATGACGCATTACGCGACAACGCAGGTCCAGAATATAGTCAAAATGTCTCCACCAACCAGCGGTCGGAACACAACCCCTTTCAGCAGGCTAAATAGTTCTGTTAAATGACAACAGAAGGGACAGGCAACAAGAACCATCAGTCAAAGAGGGGAGGGCAAGTTCTTCTCTACCGGGTCACGTTGGGGCGCTACCGGAACTGATCGAATTGGTAGTCTACAGTGTTTCTGGATGTTTCAGACTGAAGCTGGCGTCAGCATGAGAGCACCACCATCTCGTAGCTCCGTCGTGGCCATTCCACGAGCAATCATGGCAGCCGCTCCCCACCAGATGCCTGCGGGAGTCGGGGGCCCCCAAGACTTTTGTAGAATCTTCAAGGCTGAGGGGACGCTTTCGAGAATGGAGCCCAAGCCCTAGCAGACAAGCGTCCGAGTTCCAAGGTGTCGCAGGGCCATTTTAGTGGACCACGCCCAAATCTGAAGAGCCGGCCGCCATTTTGAGAGTCCTGTGGCAGCCGCCTATCGCTGCACCGCAAGAGCGGGAGCAACTCAACTACATGGTGAGCGAGACGCTGTAGTCGCAAGAGCGGGCGGTAAACAGCTGAATAGCGGAAGAGGCACAGTGTAGCAAAAGTGGGCGGAATGGCAAGTGAAACGGTAAAGGGGCGCCCCACTACAGCGTGTCTTTAGGTCAAACGGATTGTGGGACAAGGTCAAGAATGGAAGAGTCACCAAAAGGCAAAAAGTTCCGCTTGACCCCGGGAGCCGGCCACCTATGTGAGGGGCGATCTCAGGCCACACCAGGGCAACACGACTTGGGGAGGGGGCCGGAGCCAAGCGCCCCCTCTGAGTCCGCGCCATCACACCGTCCCTCGGGGGCCTCCGTCAAGCGGTTCAGGGAGGCACCGCATCACATTGTTTTCAAATGCAGTCACGTCCTCAAACAGCCCCCACTTACATTGAGAATAGTGAAGCTGTAGCAGGTCAGACAGTCTAACAAGCACTCCTCAAAACTTTGAACTATCAGAGTGCATGAGTTTCATGCTCGATCGATTGAGCTAGCCGGATCGGGCAACAAAAAGTATAAAATAGTTATGTAAATAGTTATTTAATAAAATGTTTTACCCTGTTACTTTGCTGGTGTGTTGTATATATTTGTAATATTTGCATAGAGTTTATCGTTATTTTGGGCGGGGTGGGTGGCGGAGCCGAGCTGTCTTGCAGCCATCATGGTGTGGAGCTCAGTTCATCTCACTAGTTTCGTATTTCTCATGAGGGGTTGTTCCTAATGTTTCTATTTTAGCGAGGTCAAAAAGAGATCCCATTAGTGGCCTACTGATTTTGCTCGATTCCTTTTGTTTTTTTATACGATTTTTCACTATCTGCTAAGACTAAACAGAGTATTGCAACTCTGTGCTTGTTTGTAAATAGAGAATGAACCAAAGAGAACCAATTCTAAAACAGTAAATGCTTGGATAACAATCAATCAAATGGAGAGAGAAGCAGGCACGACGGATTACAACGGGGGCAAAGGCCTGCGTTAACTACCCTTCACTATCTGCAAAGAGAGAGTACTCCTAATAGAAATGAGGGGGGGGGGGGCAGCATTCAAAGCAGATCAGTGTGCATAAACACGAAAATGTTTTTACTTACCACGTACTTGACATTCGACAGCTTATGACATTTGCTATTAAAAAACCATTGAAATTCACTGAAAAAACCATAGGTTAGAGACCATCCCCCACATGCATCATTGTGTCTTTTTGCATTTCTTAATTTGCGAAAAATAAGGAATCGCAAATTAAGAAATGCAAAATGATATGCATCAATATTTTCGGTATTCTTTTGGGATTCGGTAAAAATCGCAATTTTTACCGAATCCCAAAGAAATACCGATTTCTTAACTTAATTTTCGCAATTCCCATTGATTCCTATGGGCCAAAAGGCCCATAGGAGTCAATGGAAATTGCGAGTGGCACTTAGAAAATTTCATGGGTGCAGGGGGGGGGTCCAAAGGACCCCCCCATGCACCCCTGAAATGTATTTTTCGCATCATGTTGCACACACACATGTCCTAAGGACATGTGTGTCCGTAACATGAATGTTGAAAAAAAAAACATTTTACACATTTTACACACTTTTTCCAAATTTACCGAGTGGTTCAACCACTCGGTAAATTTGGCACCCTATTTGCGAATTTTCACTTTTAAAAAAAATTATGCATTGCTTTTAAGAAATCGCACATCTGCGACTTCTTAAAAGCACCCGCAATTTTAGAATTCGCACACATGTTACGAATTCTAAAATTGCTTCATGCATCCCAAAAAGCACTTTTGCATTCGCAAACGGACGATTTTAAGGAATCGCACCGTTTGCGACTACAAAAATGCTTGATGCATGTGGGGGCATATATAGTTAGGAATTAGCATTTACAAAACCTTGAAAATTCACTGAAAAAACCATAGGTTATAGACCATATATAGTTAGGGATTAGCATTTACAAAACCTTATTTTACTCGCACAAAACCATTGAAATTCGCATATATAGTTAGTTGCGCTAACTATATATCGCGCACCCGCAATCCACTGCTGATGATGTCACATATTACATCATTCATGACATGGTCAGTGACATCACTGATGACATCTCAAATGACATCACTGATGACTTCTCATTTGACATCATTCTTGTGCTAATACGATGAACCTCTTCAGACTCTAATATAACCTTAGATACACTCAGTGTATACAGACACTCACACACTGTCACTCATCCATGGAGTTACTCACACACCTAGTCAGTCATGCAAAGAAACAATCTCACCTCCATTTCCTCAACTATACAGTTATACACACCTTACTTATTCAAACATATACTAACACATATTTACTCTCTTATACAATCCCTGATACAAGTTCACAATGATCCATACAGCCACTCACACATTCAGTGGCTCTCATGCACAGTTATTTATATATGCCAACTCTCACATGTACTGTGTTTTACATATGTACTTACTATGACATGTAGCATTGAGATATCCATTCACTCATCAATACACTCATGCACACAGTCAACCGCCCATGTAGCTGTTTCCACATGCACTCTTGAACTCATACACCTAGTGAATCAACTGCTCACACATCTATGCACAGAGTCACACACCTCCCAGCCACCCCCACACAAACTCAATCTCCCATACAAATACTTGGGCAACCAATCAATAACACATATAGCCTCTCGTATAGCTAATGATCAACACATGCAGCAGTTTACACCACAACAGACATACTGATGCACACATTCAGACAGTTTAGTCACTAACCCATGCATTTAGTACGACACATTTATTCACTCACTCATACAGTCAGTCACGCACCTACTAAATCCTTCATCCAGACACTTATACATCCACTCATTCTTCAATATATCAAACATATTTAAACTTTACAGAAACACACAGTCACTGGATGATGTCTTCAGTGATGTCATCAGTGATGTCATCAGTGATGTCATTTGAGATGTCATCAGTGATGTCACTGACCATGTCATGAATGATGTAATATGTGACATCATCAGCAGTGGATTGCGGGTGCGCGATATATAGTTAGCACAACTAACTATATATGCGAATTTCAATGGTTTTGTGCGAGTAAAATAAGGTTTTGTAAATGCTAATCCCTAACTATATATGGTCTATAACCTATGGTTTTTTCAGTGAATTTTCAAGGTTTTGTAAATGCTAATTCCTAACTATATATGGTCTCTAACCTATGGTTTTTTCAGTGAATATATATATATATATATATATATATATATATATATATATATATATATATATATATATATATATATATATATATATATATATATATATATAACCAAACAAATGTCCTGTCGCAACGGGAGCTCTGTTCCGGTGGGTGCACGCGAAGAGACCAGGGCAGTGTCTCTCATTAATCCAATGCAAGAAAAACCGTGAACAGGAACTACGGTTCGAAACGCGTAGGAGGTGTTGTGTCACGTTTGAATAAATAACTGCGTTTAAACCAAGAAGTGTGCCGCGATCTTTTTTCTTGCATTGGATATATATATATATATATATATATATATATATATATATATATATATATATATATATATATATATATATATATATATATATATCCAATATCCAATCATAGGTCGCTGGACCACCCAGAAATGTGTGTATATATATATATATATATATATACACACATTTCTGGGTGGTCCAGCGACCTATGATTGTAATGCAGTGGGTGTATTATGAGTTTGTGTGTGTCCCGCTAAGTTTGGATTCTATAATAGTGTCGCCAGTCTGTAGGGTGAGTCCGAAATGGCATTCGTGGAGTATAGGATGTCTGTATTTCGTGTTCGGCCACCAACCAAACTTGGATGGAGGGGCCCACCGGTGATTTACCTGCCATAGCTAGTGTGCGTTAAGACAAGTGCTAAGTCTAGGAACTTGTTGGGATTCTTGTGGCGTGCATTACTTTTTGTAAAGTCGAGCAGGAAATGTGCACCCTGGACTGCAATTGGAATTCCCTTTGCTGATGTTAATGTTTCCGAGACCTCCCTCCGGCATGACAAAAGTTGGGAACATGTCCAGAGCATATGGAAAAAAGTGGCATCCTTATTCTGGTATCTAGGCCAGATATCTGTAGATGTTGGATACATACATGCCAGTTTATGTAGGGTTAAATATGTATGATGCAAATAATTGTATTGGGTGAATTTTAAACTAGCATTTGTGAATATAATCTTAGGAATTCCCACCATTACGCCCACTGTTTGTCTATGATTTCGATGGAAAGTGCTGTGTTGCAAAATTCACATAATGGTGTTAGTGAGGGGGCCGTGTCTGCTCTAAGGGAATTGTAAATAGCTGTAATAGCCTTCCTGTCAGTCCAATGTGTCAGTAATGTCTGTATGGCTCTGGAGGTTGTAGGCACAGTGTTTACGTCCCCCGAAATTCGTGATGCCTGTTGCATTTGTGTCTCATATAATAGGAAAGAACCTGGTGACACACCGTAATCATCCATCAAGGTATCAAAAGCACATAGGGTTGAATCTGTGAACAAATCTCCCCACATGGCCAGACCAGCTGCCTGATAGTCAGCCAGTTCTGGGTACTTTAGGCGAGTATATGTACCTGATAGCGTCTGGAGGGGGCGATCTAGATCATATGATGGTGGTCGTTGACTGGGCAATACATATCTCGTCCAAGCACTATGGGATGCTAACATCAGGATACATCCGTGGTTCCATTGTAGTGGCGTTTCGGTCCCTAACAGCCATTCAAGCAGGGCTGACTGTTTTAGTGTTATTGCCCAGGCGTTCAATTCGGATAAATTATTTTTTGCAAGCCAACGCATAGGCCATTGGAGTTGCACATCTGTATAATATAATTTGTGATTGGGCGCTCCCAGTCCACCATCCGATAAAGGGAGATGTAACTTCGAGAGTGCTACCCTAGCCCTGGAACTGCCCCATATCAGGGACACAAGCAGCGTCTGCAGGTCTTGGAATATTTTCTGGGGTAACCTATAAGGGAGAACTGTAAAAAAGTAAAGAAGCCTAGCCTGGGTATACTTAACAATAAAAAAGTTACAGCTATCTGAATGCAAGCATACAAGAATTATGAAATGGCTTCTAACTGAGATTAAGAAACATTTGTGTTTCAGGAATTAATACAAACAAAGATCACAAAGTCTTTTAGTTTCACGCTACCTTCTTAACAGTTATAGGCTAGCTACTAACTGTTATTACAAATCCTTGCTGAGATAGTCATGTATAGAAATCCTTTGGCGCGCTCCATTTTTATATTTAGGACTGAAGTTTTTGAAAAGGCTACATTATTCTACACTCCAAACTAATTTCAATTAACCTGGCTCCCACCAGGAAGGCAATTCAAAACATTACATCATGCAGCATGTGGGAGGGCTCCACTCCTTTTTTGTTGATTAAAACCAAGATCAAAGTCTTTGCAGGAACAATGGTCCAGTTGTACGACCCTTTTTTGCGGCTGCAAACGGGAGAACCTCCCGTTTGCGGCTGCAAAAAAGGGCAATAGCATGTACAAATGCTTTTTTGCAACTACCTGACTTACAAAATAGAATTTGAGACTCTCACTATTAGGAAGGGGCGTCTCTTCCCTCCGCGCCTTCGGGGATACCGAGAAAACGCAGGTTTTTTCACCTGCCTCTGTTTTCTAGATCTTTAACTTTTTGCATCAGGTCTTTAATGATTTCTTCGTGCTCTTTTTCTAGAGTTTTGAGCTTAGGGACGCCGGACTCAAGATTTTCTTTGCGAGTTTCCACAGACGCCATTCGGTTAGAGATTTCAGAGCATGTTTGGCCTACTTTTTGAACAGCGCCTTGGAGTTTTTGTATGGCAGCATGGTTCCTCTTGCTGTCCATCTTAACATCTTTGTGAAAATGCTTGATGGAATTTAGTACTTCACTCAGTGATGGCTCCATTGATTTTCCCGATCCGCCACAATCTTCATTTTGCTGTGGGGCACTTTCTTCTGGATCCCCCATATGGTGCCTGCATGATTCCAATTCTCTTGTATTTTTTGGGGTTGAGCCGTTTCGTGTGTGATTAGATCTTTCTTTAGCTTGATCCGTATTGCTCCCGGGATCTGTGGTTTCATCATAAGATGTTTTGCAGTGCCTTCTGTGTCTTGCTCTCTTTTTTTCCAGCCTTTTCTTTGGAGTGGTATTTTGACCACTTGCTGTCCATCTTAACATCTTTGTGAAAATGCTTGATGGAATTTAGTACTTCACTCAGTGATGGCTCCATTGATTTTCCCGATCCGCCACAATCTTCATTTTGCTGTGGGGCACTTTCTTCTGGATCCCCCATATGGTGCCTGCATGATTCCAATTCTCTTGTATTTTTTGGGGTTGAGCCGTTTCGTGTGTGATTAGATCTTTCTTTAGCTTGATCCGTATTGCTCCCGGGATCTGTGGTTTCATCATAAGATGTTTTGCAGTGCCTTCTGTGTCTTGCTCTCTTTTTTTCCAGCCTTTTCTTTGGAGTGGTATTTTGACAGGGTGCCCCTGATTTCCCTAGAACTGTGATGTCATAGACCTCCAAGGTTGTTGCTGCTGGTTTATGGCTTGTGCTTGATTCACTTGCCTCCCCTGCCTCACCTGCCTCACTTGATTCACTTGTCACGCTAGAGATCGAGACTCCTGTCTCATAGATGTCCGAGTCAGGCTCCTCGGAAGATACTTCGGTCTCTGGAGGTGGTGTGCTTCCCGAGGAGGATATTTGTGCCATGGGAGAAGAGTATTCAGGTCTCGGGGGTTCGATTAGAAGCGCTGGCAAGAATTCGCTTTCATCGGGTGTAATTGTAGTTGAACTAGCACTCTCTTTTCCCTCGATAATATCTGGGTACAGAGACCGGTTTCCTAGGGCGGAATCTGAAGCAGTTTTCAGACCCACAGTGGGTTGCCTTGTTTCCTCATATTGTTCATTATGTTCCTTTTCGTCGTCCAGTATGGCCAGTTGCTGTTTCTCTTTTTTTGCTGGTTTGCTCTGCCCCTCCTTGGGCATTGGGCTGAATATGGTTGATATCCGGGGCTGAGAATCTGCCAGTTGCCCAGTGATTTTTAATAGTCTGTAGTCTCTTTGCCTTTTTGGCCAATAGCTCCAGATTATCGTTATCGTTATCGTATTCTTCGATAACCATCTCCTTGTCCTTCCCATTTTCCTTCTCTTTGCCTTTCACTTTATCTTTGTCTTTGTCTTTGTCTTTGTCCGACTCCTTTTCCGACTTCTTAGCTGAGTTCTTGTCTGTGTTGTTCTCAGTGTTTTTACTTTTGGTTTTATCCTTGCCTTTAGGTTTGTCGTTACTGTTGCTGCTGTTTCTCTCCTCGTTGTTTTCTTTGGCTTTGGAGCCTCTGGTTTCTGGTCGTCGCTGTAAGTCCTTTGCTTTCTGCATATTGTTTGAGTTTTGTTTTTCTGAGGCTTCTTTTGGAAATTCTTGGAGTGCTTCTTGGTCCATTAGATGCATGGTTGGCTAGGTTATTTGCTCAATTATTTGCTTGGTTATTTGCTCCGCGAGACCAGCCATTTCGTATGTCTGAATCTGTACCTGAACCAAAACCAAAACCTGCACTTGTACTTGCACACACGGCTGTGTCTGTGTCCGTTTTTGTTTTGCAGCTGAGGATATTACTGTAGCTGTAGCTGTTGTGGCGGCTGTGGTGGGTAGTTTAGAGAGTCTTGAGTCCCTTGATGCCGCTGATGCTGATGCTGTTGTAGTAGTTTTGGTGTCTGTTTGTATAGCTTGTACAGCCTGTGTAGCATGTGCTCTTATGGCCGTTCTTTTGTTCAGTTCTCTCCGGTAGCAACAGCAGCCAGAGATGGATCGGGCTTTTGCCGGTATAACATAGGCATTATACCAGGCTGCCCGGGGCTTGATTATCACAGACACCCGAGTGCCCACTGTTAGCGCCCTTGCCCTTGCTGAGCCCCCCCGTTCCACGATGACCCTCTTGCCTGGCACCAGTGTTTCTATGATCATATGTCCTGTGCTATTCTGTTGCACAAACTTGTCTCAGCTTAGCTCGGCTGATCTCAGCTCATCTCGCTTAACTCGCGCTGTCACACCACCACCAGACCTTGCTGCCGAACTACACAGACTGTAGGGTCTGTACTGTTCCCACTCACATCTGCATCCACTCTCTTGCTAAGATATTGCCATCGAATGTCATTCCTCCGTAATATCCGACGTGATTTCCGGCGTCGTGGGCCCTTTTAATCACCATGTCCTAGAGTGTGCAGATGACGAGATGCAGATGACCAGATGCCTGGAGAGGGGCAAGCCGAGTGATTGACCGGAGCGAAGGGCAGCACGGTATGGAGGAGAAGAGCCGAGGATCAACTGTGCGTCGGCCGTGACCACAGTTACTGTTTTACCTGCCGTCGGTTACCAATTGTCAGTTTTTGTCAGGTTAGTGACGGCTAGTGCTTTGAGGGCCCGAGGTGATGCCGTAACGAAGCTGTGTCCAGAGGGGAGGGAGCGCCAGAGGCACCCGAGGTATAGACGTGATATGAGCTGATGTGAGCTGGGAGACAAGCTGGGACTCAGGTCGGGATACAGGGCGGGGGGTGCTAAGCGCAGATGCCGTACTCACAGTTACTTCCAGCCTTCCAGGTCCAGGTCCAGGTCAGAAGTACACATTGCGAAGGTGTGGAGTTTTTTTCTCATTGTCTTAGAACTCCGATTGAGAGCCTCCGTTCTTCGCTTTTCTCTCGATGTGGCTCCAATGCAGGGACCAGGTCCATCTGCTGCTGCTGATCCCGATACCTCCGGCTGCCGCAACACTTTTCTAGAAGTCTTTCTAGAAGTCTTTAGTCTTTAGTCTTTAGTCTTTAATCTTTGATTATTTTTTCCAAAAAAAGGTACATCGGGCACTCCATAAGGCGTACGGCAGACACAGAAGCCGGCAGCTAGCAATCTTGATCCGGTAGTACCATCACAGTCGGGGGAATTCTAGAGTACCGACCAGGACTCACGGAGCGATTACTGACACGTCCGTAGGTCTCGAAATCTGGGATCCCCTTACACAGTGGATACAACACCAAGAATTATAAAATAGAATGTTATACTTATGAAATGAAGCTTATGTGACCGTAATCTAATGTTTAATATCGATGCCTGTGACCCATGAACATGTATCAATGAGATGTTTTCCTACTTTTTCGATCTGATCTATTCTTTGCTTTTTTATTTTTTTCTTCTTCTCTTCTTAAATTTCTTTTAGTCTGTGACATATAAACAGCTGACCGGTTCGGAGGTGGTCTATGTTGTAAAAATATCATAATAAAAAAATGTTTAAAAAAAAAAAGGAAGGGTCGTCTCTTCCTAATAGCGAGTCAACATGCTATGTACCAGTGTTTTGTGACCACATTTACGTCCGCAAAGCACTTGCAGTTTACCACCTACTTTGAGTAGGTGGTAAAACACTTGCAAAGGGGAATGTTGGAAAATATTTTTAAGAGCAGGCAGTGGTCCCAGAGACCACTGCCTGCTCTTAAAAAAATGAAACTGAAAGGTTTAATTTTTCTTTTTTAAATGCATCCCATTTTCCTTTTACGGAAAACGGGCTGCATTTAAAAAAAAAAAAAAAAGCTGCTTCATTAGAAAGCAGTCTCAGACATGGTGGTCTGCCTAGCCCAGCAGGCCACCCTCCCTGGAGGGCTGTCATTCCCAATGGGCTCGCAAATTGCAAGAGGCTCATTAATATTAATGAGCCTCGCAATTTGCAACCCCATTGGGAATTGCAAACAGTGTGAAATACACTGTTTTACATCGGGAATTGCGCTTCGCAAAAAAGTCGCAATTTGCGTTGCACAATTTTCTTGGTCGTACATCTGGCCCAATGTGTCTATTGCCACAAAATCATCCTTGGTAATCCGCATCATTCAATATTTTTCTAAGTGGAGAGAAAGGGTGAAATAAAACGATTATTTAGGTATGTGCTTAAATTGTGTAATTTGCATGAATCCAATATTACAACCGGTGAGGTTCTGGTTCCAGTGCGTCCTCAGCCCCCCTTTGGGTTGCCTTGATTTTTTTTCTCCAAATAAGAAATATCTATATACGTTCCATGAAGTATATGAACTCTGTGGGTTCCCCCTAAAGGCACGTATTACAGATTTGGCTGGAACATACATTGTTACTCCTACCAAACGCCTCAAATGGATTGGCGACTAAGTAAGGTACAGTGGAAAAACATCCACACTATTGCGAAATTGTCAAAGGAATCCACCCTATATGCAAATCCCAGAAAGTACACCACAGCTGTAAAAGCACACTGTTCTTTACAACAGGATTTTTTTTTTTGCAGAGTTTTATATAGCGCGAACTAGAACCGAACCGAATCAGTTATCAGAGCGCTTTACATAGCACCAGTTACGTTACATGAGGACACACTTTCATTTTAGGCACGGGGAGATTAAGTGATTTGCCCAGAATCACAGGGGGTTTTTGGCGTCGTTACCGAGACTCGAACCCAGATCCCCAGATCCGAGGTCGAGCGCCTTAGCCGTTAGGCCAGGATTCCTGAATCAAATCTTATGATAAATGGCTTCATGGGGAGATGGGAAAATGGATGTCTTCAGATTATGGAAATTAATATTTACTGCAAATTACTCCTACAGCCCGAATCGGTTTCATCTTGCTTGCTATCAGAGAAGAATCTAAAGCCAGAAACATACATGATAGTGTTCCCAGGTTGAACAAATGATCTGAAGACAGTTATATCCCGGATTGCTAAATGATGATTTCTGCCTCTGTGTGCCTGGAAAAGGTGTACACTCAAGAGAAAAGATGTCAGGGATCAGTCCCTCAAGGACTTGATTTTAGCTTTACATAGGCAGTGGTGTGGTCAACCATTGTTCCTCCTCCTCTTCAGAAGTCCACATGGACCGATATCTCTCAATGACCGAGGGCTGTCATGACAATGTAGCACTGGCCTATTGCATTTTCAAGGGCCCTCTCATTGAATCTGATGCACCGAATTACACCTTTAGTCCTACATAAATTGCACATAGTCTATGATCCTGTAGTTCCTCCTTCAATTCTGCCCTCACTCCTCCACACTGGGAGGATGGACTGGGCGACAATAATCCTAATAATTAAATAATTAAATCTGTCAGCCATTAAGATTAACCCATTTCAATGGTAGTCTCTTCATCAACTAAAGTATGATCAGAATCTTTCAGCTTGAGGTTGCAGTCAGAATTCAGCATTGAAAGCATTGATAGAGCGATTACAGCACTCTAAATTGTATGGGTGCAATATACTCATGGTTTAAACGCGCTCACATTTATTTGTATCGTTTGCAGTGTTTCACTATTATTAAGATGCATTAATTCGAGTTATATTAGTATCAAAATGTAGTGTGCACATTTAATATGTATTAAAGAAACCTATAATTCCTGTATGTATAATTTGCAGGATGAAATATTGTTTGTGCAATGTAATTGTGTCTAGTTTAAGTTACCTGAATTTTAGACCCAAACTGCTGGTTGTTTTGAGTTTCATTTTTCCATGGTTGCTCAAGAATTATAATTAAATGAATCATTTTTGTGGTCAAAGACAGTATGTTCTCATCCTACTGCAGGTGCAGGAATGCGACCTCGTTATTCTTAGATTTAAGGAGATACCCGAATTGTCTTTGAAGAATGCTGGAAGGCGAAAAAGGGTGGACGCCTTTTGTGTCTGGCCTTTCTGAGAGCCAAGGCCACTAAACATTGAACACATTTATTTAGAGGTTCTGTGGAAACTTACTGAAAAATTTTGCAAATGGAAAAATTTCTCCTATGACTTTTTGTGGGTTGAACATTGCCTTTTTGCATAATGCGCAGGGACAGATTTGAGAGACTTCTGCTTATTCTCTGAAGAGATGGAGCATCCTAGAACGAGCTCCATAGCTTTAAGCTATCAGACCCATTTGATGTGAGTACTTCTTAGGAAGTCAACACGTGCTGACACCTTTAGGATAGAATCGAGGAAATAGGTGGGATTTCCATGTAGAGCAGTGTAGGGAAAGAAACTTTTCTTTTATATTCTCTAATGAAAAGAGAATTGGATTCAGCTTCTATTCTTTGTTGCATTTTGATTTTGGAGTTCATCATATTATGCCTTTTGTGCCAAATTAATCATATTTGTAGATTTGGCTCTCTATTGATTTTTTTATATTTGTATACTCTGAAATTGAGGTGTGTTTATATGCAATTATTTTTGGCCTTATAATAAATCCACAAAACTGAAATTCGGAGTCTGTGGTCCTTTAAAAGCATGACTAAATTTAAAGTATAACTTTGTATTGTTTTGCTCCCCTTAAACACTTTTGGCGGCTATAAAAAGACCATCTGATTGGAATTTAGTAAGGAAGGCAAGGAGTATATTTTAGCGTAATCAGCATCAACCCACTGGGCTATCTTGGAAGCATCACTTACAGCCTGCCTTATGAGGGATGTGTTGAATTTCATCATTAACCAAAATCACAGGCCTCATATGTTTGACCTTGTCTAAAGAGGCAACCATTTATCATGATACAATCAGCACTGAACAAAGGTTTGTGTGAATTGAACAGTTGCTCCTGCACCACACAGAGAGCGTTGTCCTTGGCCTGAGAACCGCTGAGGGTTTGCTTTACCATTTTGCAGAAGTGCATTTCCTCTTGACAGTGGTTCTCCTTGTTCTTTCTTTAGGCCTGTCACCGAAAAAGGCAGTTTTCATGGGATTTGGAAAGAGGCAACGTACTAATGCACACACACCAGGTCTAGGATATTTTAGTATAGGGAGGCCACTGTCTACTCCTCTTTTGTCCATTCACTATTCTCTGCTCAAAAAGAACAATTATTTTTATACTGCATGTTAAGTGCAGACACTGCGGGATCCAATCAGCTTCAGTCTTTAAAACAGTCATCCAGATATTTACGGTTTTCTCATAGATGGAGGTCTAGTCTGGTCCAGATGGAAGAATTTATCTTGGTGTGGGAGTAGATTTCTAACTTCATATACATGTCACTCGTATGGCTAACTGCTATAATACGCAATGTGGTGATCCCTCGCTCCCAGTGGGGAGAAAATATATGTCCAATGGCTATTAATTGCTCTTTCAGGAAACTGAACAGCACCTTTCTGAGAATCCACATTTTTGGCCAATGTTTGGCATGAGCCGCTGAAGCTGGGGAACAGGACACTGTTTGCCTCCGATAGATAAATCTGACCCACATGGGCACAGGAAATCTTATACCATGCAATGTCAACCCATGTGAGACATTCAGTGGGGAGGGTGTTTATGCTGACAATAGCCTCCATAACCTAAGCTCACTGTGGTGAAAGACCAAAAGCAAGGACAGTGGGCAAATAAACAGAACCTTCTGTTACTATATACCTGTCTATACTCTCTAGCTGTACCCACGCAAGACTGTCTTACGGCAAAGGTTTGCCAGCAAGTCTTTGCCCAGTAGCTGTACCCCAGGGGCACTGGCTTGTGGCAAAGTTTAGACTGCTGGCCTTTGCTCTCTAGGTGTAGGGAGGGCTTGCTCACATCACACTGTCTTCCTGTGCTGGGAGGGATGTGAACCAACTTGATCATTTTCAACTCTCGCTGATATATGAAATCAATATTAAATCGCCGGCTATGCCACAGTGTAAAATATCCTGTGGCCATTATTGCACGGGCACATGATCATCTCAGGATGTGGGTCATAAAATAAACAACGTCCCTTTCATAGCCTACTCCTCTGTTGTCTTAATATGTGTGGTGAGAAATGTCCAAGGGTGCCGGAAAGGCAATACAGGAGCAGATTTACTCAAATCTCATGCAATGCAGTGCAGCAGGCAAAAAAGCTGTGCGAGAAGAAGAGAGCAGGAGAGCGCCATATTTACAGAAATATGGAAGTCCTCTCCTCTTCCTAGCGCTGGCACTGAAATTAGCTGCCGAAGTGCAAGGGTGTCTTTGTGAGTCGAGAATAGGTTTTGTACTGGAATGATGACCTTCCAGTACAAAATACTACACTCAGACAAACTTTAAAGCTTTTCCGACTTTTATGTGTGTTGTATACATAACGTCGGAAAAGGAAGGAGAAGTGAAAGCAATTCTCCTTTATAGCACTTATTTGAAATGGGCTCTATTTTCTCACATTAAACCCTGTCTACTTTTCTAAGTAAATAGTGTTTAGTCAGACCAATGAAGCAGAACTGGAGTGCCCCCTAAGCACAAAAAAGAATGGTCGATCACTCCCTCTCTCTCTCCCGGGCAGAGCAGCCCTCTTTAAAATGCTTGCACGCCCTCGTTTTTTGTACGCCATGCAGAATTGCCCATTTCCCATTGCCGACTCTTATTTTAATACGCTTGAAGGAGACCTCCGCCTCCTCTTATGGGACGGCGGCTCTCCCCGCATTGCTCTCCCCTCGCTTACACAGGGGTGGTACGATGGTGGTATTGCCTTGCCGAATATTCGACTTTACTATTGGGCTACTCAATTAACTGCCACTAACTCGTGGATATATGGTTCACCCACGAACCCTGCTTTTCACCTTGAGAGACATCAAACGGGCCGCGGGGGCTATCTTGAGACTTTGTATGGTAAACATTCTCGCACCCGTTATATAGGCCCCATGTCCCACACAATAACAATTTGGCGCCGTGCGACCAAGCGACTAGGCTGGGCTGACACTCTTACATTATCCACCCCACTCTGGACCTCACATAAGTTAGTCTCCCTTTGCCACTATCGGGGCTTTGACAAGTGGGACACAATTGGCATCTCTACCTTAGGAGATATGCTTCACAAGGGCAAACTACTGGCATTCGAAGAGCTCCAGAAGACATACGACTTAGCCCAATCTGAAGCCTTCCGCTATCTCCAAATCAAACATGCCATACTCGCCAATGTCCCTGACCCCTTCCACAATCCTCGCCTCTTGAGGACAGACTCTTGTCAGAACCCCTTCAGGCCAAAGCGATATCCTATACCTACCGTAAATTATGCAATAACATGCCCAACACCTTCCAACTTCTAAGAAACAAATGGCAGAGTGACATCAGAGTCATGGATGATGCAGAATGGCAGGCGGCACTGATGTCCCCACGCGAATCAGCTATCAACCACCGATTTAGACTCATACAACTAAATATATTGCACAGAACATACATGTCCGCTCCCCTCCTGGCCAAAATTGGCAAACGCACATCTGACCTCTGTCTCCGTAACTGCGGACAGACAGGTATCTTCTACCACACTATCTGGGAATGCCCGGTGATTCAGGACCTGTGGGAGCGCGCTGTTCGCAAAATGACTGATGCTCTAGGAAAACCCGTCCCTCTGACTCCCAAAATCGAACTCCTCAATGTGTGGGACCCCACAGATCTCACTGCAATGGAACGACAATGGGCGGCTCTGGGCTTCCTCTTACTGAAACGTGAGATAGCAATGCAATGGGGTTCACCATCTAAACCGCTCTTGATCAAGTGGGTTGCTGCAATGGATGTATGTATGTTGTCCGAGAAAACGGTCTACAAGGTCAGGGGGTGTCCTGGAACTTGGCATAAGAAATGGGGGCACTGGAATGTTTATAGAGGTGAACTTTGTACTTCCCCTTCTACTGAAATGGTGATGGCTAGAACTGGTCCCCCCTGTAATCGTACTTGTGATACACCGCTGTGATGTAAGCATTCTATGTCAAGTTTGTAATTCATGACTGTCAACGCATTACTACCTCTGCTTTGTTCAATAAAATTTAAACAAAAAAAGAATGGTCTGCCGCGCTAATGCCTCACAGTTGCTACAAAAAGAATCCTGGGGTGTAAGCCACTCCGTACGCTAATTGGTTCATATTGTTTGTATTCTTCATCGGAAATGAAAAGACAGAATAAAAAGTTGCAGAGCCAGAAAAAGCATAAACGAACAGTTCTCGGCTCTCACCTTGAGAATGATAGCAAGTGGCAAAGCTGTTTATCTACCACAGAACATAATGTTCCCGTTTCCTTCCAATACCTGTGGTTATAAGGAAACTGCTGTTTTTCTTCCTTCTGGCGAGCAGTATATCTTCAAATAAGGTCACTCTTAAATATGTGGTGCCAATTAAATTTCACTGTTTGTCGAATCGCAAGGCAGCTAGGCATTCATCAACTACTCTTTCCTTCCAAAAAAGCTTTGAAGGCAGTCTGTGCATGAAAAGGGAGTCAATGTACTTATCTGGTCATTTTCACAGCCAACAGCAGGGAGGTCTTTTACTGCTCTCCAACATTATGCTGATAGCGATACTCCCAGCAGGCCCCATACATGCCTGCATGACCGTCGACTGGCCCTTTGCCGCAAGGTGACCTTCAGCCAACCTTGATATCTTCCTTCATTTGATTTGATTGTGGGATTTGTATAGCGCACTAATGCCCAGAGGTGTCTAGGCGCTGCGCGGAGCAGTCTGCCGGATCGTAGGATATAAGATGGGCTTAATTAGAGAATAGCCAGGTTTTTAGCAATTTTCTAAAAGAGAGTAATGTTGGGCTATTTTTGATCTCTATCGGAAGCGGATTCCAAAGTTTCACTGTGCCCAGTACAAAGCTCCTTCCTCCCCAGCAAGCTTTCTTGTATGTAGGAGTCTGGAGGAGTTTACCTGGGCTTTATCATTAGGATTTGCAGTTTCATTTCCATCATTAGTATGGGCCTACAGGCCTCAGCATGTTAAGTCCTGCTAGCTGAAAAATCATAGGATTGCTGAAAGTCGCCCTCATGGCAAACGGTCAGGGTTATGGCTAATGTCCTGCAGAAATGTGCTTCGCCTAACTGAAAATCACTTCCAGTTCTGCAGCCTTCATCGCAACAAACTGAACAACCGAGCCTTTGAATTATTATAAATAGACAGTCTTCCGATGAACAGTACCAGACCTCTGGGGATAAATATATATAAACGTGCTTTTCTCAGAAATTAGGTACGAGATGTCCAGCCAGGTTTTATCACTGCTATGCATTTTGGTTCTAATACTTTCACTTTCCCTGAGTATTTGCCAGTGGCTGAGATTAATTCAAGCATTCCATCCATCCCTTTCTTGTGTTCCTCGGTGGAATACCATAAGTGCAATGAGTATGCCCACATGTGGGTCATGTGCTCACTATGCCACTGGAACCAAGATGCACCCCACAGAAGAGGCCCATATAGGCCAAAATCAGTTAAAGGTTGCTTGTGTGTTTCATCATCAACCTGGGTTAACAATCATGCTGGACTATTCCAGATAGAGCCGGACCATGGCTAATTTATGTATGGCTGTGTCCTGCTTGAGGTGACATGGTGGGCAAAATAAACAGCTGACTTGGATGCGTCCCTAGTGATTGCCAGTAGCTTGGATTCATTCAAGCATTCCATCCATCACTTTTTTGTATTCCTCAATTACAAAATGTGCTACAACTCAACTGGAGCACCTGCTTGCTCGGCTATGTGGAAATGCTTTGTAATATCATCAGACATATGAAGCATTATACAAATTCTACAATACAATACATTCTGCATGTTACAGTACCCTTTATAACAGGAATCCTGACCTTTACATGCTCTCCCCTCTTGAACAGCAGTACTAGGCTGCTGTTCGCCTGACTGAGCACTAACATTCAGAAATATGTTACATGAATGGGCAAGAATTTATTTACACATTAACTTGCACCACTTATCTTTAGGAACACCATGTTTTAAAAGACTGTGCAACAAACGTACAAATATGACAGTGTCTTCCCCAAAAAATGTCTTAATATGCAGAATTGTTTCACTTCAGCACATGAGATTATATCACTGCATTGATAGGCATTTATTAAAAGTAACAGTTTTTAAACATGAACTTAAAAACATTTATGCCCCCGCACCCCTGTCCTGACAACAATACTACATGTGAATGAAGAGGCCAGTTAGTTCTCATGTGCACCCTCTGGGTGGCCTAGGTTGTTGTTATATATTGAACAACATTAGGGTCTATTAAAAGAAGGTGTTGTGCAGTACAGATCCTGATCTCATGTACTTCAAGTTGTGCTCATATGTGATCATGAAGAAAAAAGATGCAAAGTGAAATAAAACATTTGCCTAAAATCACAAAGTTTCCATGGTCTGTAACTTTCTCACTACTTCATATTTTAATGAATGTACTATGACACTGGGGGGTGGTTAACATTTTTTCACGGAGAGCTCTGCAACAGCTGCAAATGCTGTGCTGCGTGAAAAAGAGAGGCAAGAGCGCCCAATTTACTAAAATAATGCACTCTCCTCCACTCTCCCTTGCGCCGGCGCTGATATCAGCTACCGTGCGCCATGCAGATGCCATTGCGCCATGGAGCAAGTGTGTCTAATTGAGTCTAGCATAGGTTTTGTAATGGAAGGGAACCCTTCCAGTTCAAATTACTATGCTCAGACTAACTTGAAGCCTTTTCCCACTTTGGTTGTGTGCTGTACAGTGCAGCACACATACAAAGTCGCAGGGGCGTAGCTAGAGCTTCTGGCGCCCGGGGCTATCCCTCAGATTGGCGCCCCTGATAGGTACTTGGGGGGGGGTGATTGCGGGGGGAAAAGGGCGACAAGTAGCGGAGGTGGATTGGCAGGATGTCAGACACTCCAGGCTGCTATCTAGGCTTTTCTTTCTGTTCAGTCCAGGAATTCCAGCTAACTGGGAGATTCCTTACAGTTTTCCTGCGAACAATCTGATCTTGGAAGGGTCCTCCTATTTGATGGAGTTGCCCAATCCATGGGATCGAGGGTGGTGTTCGGTTCAGACAAGAAAGTGCCACAGGCCCTTTTAAAGAGGTAGGTTTTCAAAGTGTTTACTATGACTATGATAGAATGCTTAATAGTGGCCAGGGTTAGAGTGAAGGTTAATGACCCGTGGATGTAAATATTATAATGAGGTCATGTTTTATTTATGTTATAGTTTTATATAGCGCAAACTTGAACCTAATCGGGTATCAGAACGCTTTACATAGCACAAGTTGTATTACATAAGGACACATTTATTTTTGTTGGGCACGGGGAGATTAAGTGATTTGCCCAGAATCACAGGATGTTCAGCGTCATTACCGAGACTCAAACCCAGTTCCCCAGATTCGAGGTTGACCGTCCTAGCGTTAGGCCAACTCCTCTCCTGACTTATGCACAACTTTGAGTAGAGTAAGCATATACACTCCTGTGGAAGAAGGCTTCAAAACGTTCAACTTCTACCATGACTGAAATCACAAGTAATATTTACAAAATCATTAAAAGTCAATTTAGTTAGTTGTGTGCCTTGTGCAAGAAAGCTTAACCGTGCACTCACCCAGTATGCTTTCAAACGCTCATCAACATCAAGGTTGTCACTGTATGTGACCTTTTTTCAACAAAATACCAAGCCTCGAAAAGGTTAAAAACCCATTTATCCCACATCAACTACGTGCAAAGAAAAAGTAACGTATGTTGTGTCCGACTCCAACACTTAACAGCAGCTAAGTGGCCCCATTTCAAGTATGACACCTTTATGCAAGTACAGGCAGTTGTTAAGTCAATAATAAGTAGCATTCTGGGATTTGTCTTAACTTTGGACGTTTGAAAAACTCCTGAAAAGTGCTGGTGCTTAAACGACTAGGAGTGAAACACTGCCTGTGATAAATAAGTAGGCAGGATTTTCATAGCAGCCATGGTTTCAGATTGGTTATGTGTGACATTTTCACAATTTCAGTGTAATTATGAGTGACATTCAACGACTACGAGTGACACTTCCTCACAAGCAAAATCTGACAATGAAGGTGCGGGAAACATATAAATATCAGAAATTACAACCATTTGATCAACGAGAAACTCTAAGTAGATTTTAAAACTCCTGTAAAGCACCAGAAATGGAAGGGCACTAACCTAGTAAAAAGCTGCAACTCACAGACAATCCTCATAAAATACATTTTGCGAATATGTCTGGTTCATGTTGGAAGAGATGTGTGCCAGAGAGACCTCTATAAAACCTCCCACCCTGCCACTGCAGGGGGGCTAGAAGATCAGGTACACAGTGTCCTAATCTTGGAATTAGTCCAAAACTGGTTTAACACCGGCCTGACAACAATGGCACAGCAAGTGAGTGCACCCCAGATTAGCCAAATGAAGCTTTGTCATCTTGAGACCAGGACGATAGAAAGGTCACCAAAATCTTGATGTTCCCATCAACCTGAAAGACATGGGTTTGGGGCTGAGAAGAAAACTGAATGCTTCAGTCAGAGCACATAATGCAGAGATCTGAGTCATGGTGAAGGAAATGAGGATTTCAAGCAAGCGCCCTTTAACAAGCAGAGGCACAGAATCAGAAGAAAATTAGACAACAAGACATAAAACTATGAGGTTTGGTTTAATCCATAAACATCCAAACTACGTGGTTCGAAACAATATGTTTACCAGTGTTCCAGAAATCTCCTTCCTGTGTGTTTTCCCAATCTCGTGTCACAAACAAATCTTTATTCGATATGCCAGTTCAACTCATTGCATTGCATTCCATTCCTGAGCAAGTGCCTCCTGTAGTGACAGACCTTCCGCCGGCCCCACCCACTCCCTTGGACCCGGTTTCCAGCGTGCTTCCAATACACATAAATCCCTGATATGTGCACCTGAACAATATAGAATATTTTGCCTAAACCATGATTCACTCGAATCTGACACTCTCACAGACATCCATCCCATTGCTCTACTTCAGTGCCCTCTCACCTGTGCCACCATGACGTGTCCTCCTGCAGTGCCAGGGTGAGCTAGAGCGTCTTTCACCAGGTTGTTGGGATTGGAAGAGGGTAACTGGGGCTGCAAGCAGTAGTGCTGTATACTGGCTGAAGGTGGCATGTCTGGTTGGTGCAGTGACACTCACTGCCACGGAGCTATGCTGCTCTCTCTGTCTCTGGTTATGATACTTTAGATGGCCTTGATGTGGTCGGGCCCTCTTTCAGGACCTATGGTGCACTGCTGTGGGCAGGAGGCCGGAGAGGACATCTGCTGATCTCTTGGGCCACATTGGCAGAGGCCTGCTTCACCGGGCGTGGCTCAGCAGGACTGGGGGTCCCGCCCGGGCTGGAATTGTTTACTACTTGCGCCGAGATACACTTCGGTATAATTCACAAGCTATTATATTAATAGCAGGGCCTGCAGGTGGCCGGCCCGGGCCGATAGTACCGATGTCTGATGGCACAAGTACCTGGGCTGTTGGGGCGGCCTGCATGCGTCATGACACTGCAGCCTACGAATCAGCGGGCCTCCTCACTGTGAGCATGGCTTGTGAGGGAGGAGGAGGGGTCTGCGCAGAATGGAAAGGCGCCAAGCTTCAGTTCCTTCATGGTGGTGGGCGTTCACGAGGGGTAAGGAAAGCTACAGACCCCCCACATGAATGTTAATTGACCTCCTTGTGACCTGCGCTGCCGGAAAACAACAAAGCAAGGTCGGCGCTGCCTGGAATGGATTAATGTGCTGTTTTCAGCAGGCCATTGCTGTTGTTTATATTTCACTGCAGAGCATCCACTAAAGACGGGCGTGGTGGTGGTGCTCGTAACTGGTATATTTTACTGTACAGCGGGGGGGCTGGCCTGCACGTGTACAGTGCTAGCTGATCAGTTATAGCCGCACGTGGGGGGTGACAGGTGACCGGCGTGTACATCACTGTCAGTGTCCCGACTGACTCCCTAACAAAATCCTGCGCTGCTGCCGCCCGCAAATTAGTGCCGCCTGGGGCGGACCGCCCCCCTCGCCCCCCCTAGCTACGCGGGTGCAAAGTCGGAAAAGGTAGGAGAAATTAAAGCATTTCTCCTTCCTTGTGCCTTCTTTGACAGGGAACAGTTTTCTAATGCTAAACCCTGTTTACTTTTTTTAGTACATTGGGTTTAGTATGAGAAACCCTGGGTGGTTGCATGGGAAAGCTCATGCTCCACCCATGGTATGCCCCTTGATGCTAAGTAATGCAAAGCGCTACTTTGCATTACTTTCCTGTTATTTCCAGCTCTAAACAAGTTTAGCACTGGAAAGTAAATTGAAAAAAAAGGCTTTACGCTGATTTGTGTCACTTTTGAGACACAAAAACACTGTAAAATCATAGTAAATCACCCCCTCGGTTTTCTCCCCTACAACCCCCCCCCCCCCACGGGTAAAATCAACCGATTGCTGGATTACAGTTCTGTTTTCATATCACATATTTACTATCAGTGTTTAGTTTGATATAAGTTCTCCCTACCTATTTAAAAAGAAAGCAACAAAGAAATATGTTTTAAAAGCGATGCCCCAGGAGCACACTTGTTTTTACAAGGGGAGGCTTAGATGAATAAATACCATGCCTCCTGGTTTCCTACTTTCTATGTTGCTCATTACAAAAGATCTGGGAACTTAATTCTTCTGATGGTGAGTCTCAGGGACTACTCTCACCAATGACATGCCACTGGGTTGTTGATCCTGCCCACATTTTAAGTGGAGTTAACAACCAATATATTTTACCAAGGTGGTAAAACCAGGATTGAACGCCAAATCTCCTAGTGTCATGGCTAAAACGTTCACACTGGACCATGCCGAGGGGTTGCAGTTGGGTGTTTGTGAAAGTCTACCTCAGTGAATTGAACACTTTCTTGGGGGTCTTTGTCAAGTATTTTTATAACACTTGCTACCTTAATTGAGCCTGTCTAAGCACTCCTAATACGTAAAGATAAGAGATTCAAGGCATAAGGAGATTGTGAGGCCTAAGATTCTATTTCATTCCAGTTCAATTATCAAGCTGCTTCCTTTGTACACTTGACTTGTCACAAGGAGAAGTAGCGAGCAGATATTTACCTAGGAAGCTGTAGTGGTTCAGTGCCTAAAATACAGCATAACACAGTACTTGTAAATCTGTGACTCTTCTGCATACTAGTGGCTTAAGTTAGAGGGCTGTACTGAGTGAAATCCTAAAAAAACTCCACGACTCACAGTCTACAGCATGTACATTATTCACTTCCCCTACGCCCACATTACACCCTCCTCACCACCCTCCACCACTAAGCAGGCAGCAATTCAGCCCTTGGTCACACCACGCTCCTTACTTTTTGACCGGTGGGGAAATGTTTGTGAGTCCCTATGCCCTAGAATCACACCATCGCCCAAAAATAGAAGTTATATTACATCAACAAACTTTGCTGCATTACAAAATTTCCAACATTTTATTTTTTGCCTTTGACTCTCAGGTGGGTGCACAGGTGAGCAGTTACAGTGTATTCTTGAAGGGCGGTGCGGGAAAGAACACTCCGGTACAATTTAGTCCAAGTGCAGCTAACACAAAGTGCAGTGTTATCTCTTTGTAATGAACATCCCATAATATTCTCTGAGACTCTAAGTTCGTGGTGATGGCAGACGACTGGTAACATCAACAGAGACGGTGGTTTTCACTCAGACTATTCAGCCAAGCTGGAGCATTTATTTTTTATTTTTTATTTAACAGTTTTACATGGTGTTTGCGCTCTTAACAGGGAATTACTATAACTTTATAGCCATTGGTTATAGCGGTAATTAAAGGCCCACTCTAGCTTTATAGCTGGAGTTGGCCTTTAATGCCTGGTTTAGCTTGTTATGGTGGCCTATAAGGCTATTAGCACATTCCATGCCGTGGGAGAGGAGTGTCCTAATTAAAGATACATAGGCCAACCAGGAGACAAAGGGGGCTAACCCTCCCCCCATGGATCTGCAGGCTTTGTTTCACAGCTTTTGCACTCATTTTCAACAACTACAGTCACACGCAGGGCCACAGCTGTTAATTGTTGAAAATACAGAGCAGCACCTGGAAAGTAGGCTGAAGTCAGCCCATTGTTCTCCCTGGGCTCAGCAAAACTGCTTTTCCTCATTCAGCTGAACCAAGAGACCCAGGAGCTGAGCAGAATTCCACCTTCTCTCTGTCTGTGGCTTCAGTGACAATGTGAGCAATGGGGTGGAGGTGGGTGGGAGGGCTCCTGTGCTGTCGCAACCCACGCAGGTAAAATCGGTGGGGCTGGGTGGGGGAGGGGCATTGCGGAGGGGGGATTTTGACAGACGAGAAGGATGGGGAATTAATTATTTATTTAGTTTTTCATCGTGGTCATCTTTCGAATCCCCCCAACCCGGCCACGCCACTCTTACCTGTATGGGCCGCAGCTGGTCCTATGTGCACTGGTCCACAGCCTCTGCCTCTTTTCCCTGCCAAATCTACTTATCCTGATGAAGTAGGGGAAAGAGAGAGGGGCAGAAGCTGTGGATTAGGACATTGTAATGTTGAGATCAGTAGGCATATACCAGCTTTACATGCCACTGCTGCTCCAGTATCTTCAATGAATACTCTACATTCCAATATTCTAATACGCTTGACAGAAGCATGGTAACAGTATAACATATTGATAGACCAGTGGAGGAATAAAAGCTAAGACTTAAGAGAAATAGGTACCCCTGTTCCGAATGCTGTGTTCATCATTCACTTACTTAGATATATATGTAAAGTACAGGTTGAATCTAGGATGTCACTACCTGTCACATAAGCATAGAAAACACGTTCTAACAGGATCATTCTTCAGACATTCTGGAGATTTTGATTGCCCCAATAATGTGTATTGTTGAACGTTGAACGCCAACAAATCAATATCCATATCCAGTAGGTGTATATTTTGTGCAGCTTGCTGTGGTGTAGCTACAATGCATGTTTTAAGGACTTAGGTGCTGATCACTGTTTCATGATCTCGTTTCAAAGCACAACTCTAGAGCCCTGAAGCCTTGTTATACAACTTATATTAAAGGGAAAAATGATCTCTCTTCCAAGAGTGCCACTTCTTTCCGTGATAATGTCAGAGATAATATCTTTATTTGGTAATTTAGTTGATTGTTTAAAAAATAAAATATTCAAGCATTCAATAGGTTTACTTATACAACTCGTGCATTCAGCATATGCCCAGGGCGCTCCCAAGCAATACCCCTGATAGCCACCTGAAATGCAACCCACTCGATCAAGTAGGAGGAACCCTGCACAAAATCCTAAACTGGTAAACCTCCAACCACCTCAAACTAAATGCTCTTAGAACTGAATTCCTCCTCATTTCCCCCGCTAGGCAATCCCCACTGTTGTGAACTTCCTCACAAACCTCGCCGCTCTCAACTGCACACCACACATCATTGACTCTACTAAATCATTGGGTGTTGTTTTAGATAGGAATCTTAACATGCAAGACCACATTAGAGCATCGACCAAAGGAGCGAACTACCATCTTAGCATCCTAAGAAAACTCAAACCGTACCTCCCACAAGATGACCTCAAATCGGCAGTGCAAGGACTTGTCATTTCAAGACTCGAATACGGTCTCCCTAAACTCAGCCTAGCCCCACTCAGAACATCTCTGAATGCTGCGACTAGACTTATCACTGGCTCCAAGAAATACAACCACATTTTGCCGGACCTGAAATCACTCAACTGGCTTCCACTCGAGGCAAGGATACAGTAAAAAATTGCCTGTATGACCCATAGAACACTGCACTTCAACACCCCTCTATACCTGAAAAATAAGCTTGTGCTATCTAGCAGTGGTCGGGCCTCAAGGAGCACCAGTACTCTTCTCCTCGAGCCAAAGCAATTTAAAAAGCTGTAAAACTACAAACGCACTTTCTCCGGTTTGGCCCCGAGAATCTGGAACTCCCTACCTGTTGAAACAAGACTCATTAAATCAACTCTTGCATTCAAAAGGGAAGTGAAGGCTCTACTGATGAACAATTCGCTAAACTAGTAGCCTCTCTCCCTCACCGCCCGGCCTGTTTTTGCGTAATGTGTACGCTATTGTGTAATTGCTATTCCTATTGTAATTTGTCGTAACTACTACCTGACCTCTGTCACGGCTCACTTTCGCCCTTATTCATGTCAATATTGCTCCTAATGTATGTTGCCTAAGTGCCTTATCGACCTGTATCTCTCAAACCCCATGTGAAGCGCTCTGATACCCGCTTGGGTAATGTTCGCGCTATACAAAACTTTTTAATAAATAATAAATAATAAATAAATAGGTGGTCAATTCAGACATGTAGATTACAAGGATGTGAAGAGAACGATTAAACTCTTGTGGAGGCATTGCGCAATCGCCAGATATCTAGGAGGTTCCAGTGATTGAGCCAGCCAGATAGTGTGCATGCATTATACGTAGATACAGTGTGAGGGAGGGGGGAATGCGACATCCAGGGCACTATTAAAGTCCCCACCGATTAACCAGGGGAGTCCACTCCAGCTCAACAGTATCCTAGATCAAGGAAGATTGCCTGCTCGGAGTTTAGGGCATATATCGCTCCAAGCAACATATAACAACCATCTAGTCTGCCCTCGATAAAGATATAATGCCCTTCGGTGTCCATAACTGTAGAATCTGCGATGAAAGGATCCCCCGCTCTGATTCAGACTAAAACCAAATGAGCATATGCATATTAGTTAGTAGAAAATACCTGAGCACTCCGTCACTTTTGCAAACGCACAGCCTCTACCTTTGTTAGATGGGATTCTTGCAGAAATGCTATGTGTGTCACCCTGAGGCAGAGCTAGGAGTAAAACGCATATCTACGAGATGGGATGTGCATACCTGGAATGTTCCAGGTGAGTATATTAGTGTTAGCCATTGTCATAGCTGTCCAAGGAGTGGTATCCAGCCCTGGACAGGATGACAGTGCAAAGCTCACCAAAGAGCCCATGGATAGAGTAGGTACAGATAACAACGGAGAACCAATGAAAGCCAACAAAAGAAAACTCATAGTACCAATGAAAGAGGAGGAACAACAGGTTTCAGTCCAAACTTGTTAGCAGCTGGTGCCAGAGAAGATGAACTAATGAGTAGTGGGTGGCAGCTTATAAGAGAGGGGTTGGCCTAACGGCTAAGGCGCTCGACCTCGGACCTGGGGATCTGGGTTCGAGTCTCGGTAACGACGCCAATAACCCCCTGTGATTCTGGGCAAATCACTTAATCTCCCCGTGCCTAAAAAAATGAAAGTGTGTCCTCATGTGCTAACGCGGGATTACTGGTTACTAATTATCTTACCAAATCCCAAACTATGTCGACTGAATCGTTGGTACCTGTCGTTGAGTAAAAGGTAATCTCACAATAAGTCAATCAATTTAAGAACTTACACCACGCTAAATGACCACCGACCAAATTTAAGTTTCAAAGATTTAATATAAAGTCAAAGATAACTGAAGATACAAACTTCTCAAAATGAGATTCAAAAGGTAAATTGGTATCACTATAAACATGAACTTCTTGAATAATCTAAGTCTGAAGAACAAGATAATAAGTACAAGCTCAAAAACCATTAGGGTTGTCAAAATAGATATAAGTTGCAATCTCAAAGTCATTACAGAAAAGAAAATTAAGGTTAGTCTGTCCCTACACTATCCTAAATGACATCCCTACTTAGCAAGATCTTAACCCTCTAGGTGTCAGCCGTGGTGACTTCCTAAGAAGATCACGCACTTCTCTTTGTCTCTTCTCTGATAATGGGTCTCTCCTGATCAGCCTATCTGCCTACCCATCCGCTTCCTTAGGCTCCCAAAATCATCTGCTCTGCTCTCCTCCCGGGTCTCTTTCCCTAATACCAAATCACATTTCTGATAGGAACGCCCCTTGGGACGCCCCTCACGTGGTATCTCTGTGCGCGGCAAACTCCATGATGGTACTCTTGAAGACCCTCGTTAAAGTTGACCTTGGTTCCCAGGCTTCTTCTCCAATGCGCCGATACCCCCTAAATTCCTGGAAACTCCTACAGGCCTGCGCAAGGCGCCACTGAACAAAGTCCCTTTCATTCGAGCTGATTAGGACCCTCGCACCTGCATACAGCTCGTCCTGCAGTGGGCCTCAAATTCCAGACTCCACCATATCTTAAGTCGTAAAACACTCTCAAAGCTCTGTGCTGGACACCTCACGACCTCTTCTCTAACGAGCACATGGCAATTTAAACGACATGACATTATCTGCTCTGGCCTACTTGATTTACATGCAGCAGGTCCCTGCACTCTTAAAACGTTAACTTGATTTAAACAGCAAACATTCTTAACTAGCATACGTTTCTAAAATAACACATCTATAAAGCATATACTTTTAACCCTAAGTTCAATAGTACATTTGAAAGAACCATGTCAACCTTATCTCACATTATTTTAGCAGCACGTTTAGGTTTGCTGTGAATTGCCCTTAGGCCTACACATTATACTGGATTTCAAAGTTACATTTAATTCGGACATGATTCTTTTAACATGAGAACATGAGGTTTTCACATATATCCCAACATTTCTACATTAATCTCACACCGTTATAATTATAGTTACTCCACTTAACATTCTATACATTTCGCTACTGAATATAAAACACTCTGTATATTTTCACTCCTAGATATAAAACACTCGTGTGCAAAACATGTTTAAACTAACTACGTGCTTGTAAATACGGCGTACTTATACATTTTTTTCAAACTTGTGCTCTCTCAGTCCCCCCTTTGATGACCTTCAGGGGTCATCATCACCAAGACACCAAAAATGTAGAACCCTTCAAAGTGAAGACATGGCAGTGCCACCTCTTTTCATACTCTCTAATGCTTTCAGACTCTTATATTGAGTGTCCTGCATCGCTGTCAACTCTTCTTCCTGTTTCTTCATAGCTCTCTGCAACCTATTTGCTCTATAACATTGATACAAACGCACCAATCCCCACAAAGTGATTACACAAATCACTATTATGATGATGGGTTTCAGTATGTACCAAACGATACCCTTTCCTAAGTTGGCAAACCAACTTCCAACTTTACCCATTCCATGACCCACTTTTTCCCACACATTTACCTTTGCCAGGTCCTCAACTTCGTAGTGTATGGCAGTGATGTTTTGTATATACTTCTCTAGAGGTTTTGAATTGTCTGGAATGTAAGTACAGCATTCCTGGACCTTCAAGGCCTTACAGACTCCTCCCTCTTTAGCTAACAGAACGTCTAAAGCAAGTCGGTTCTGAAGAACCATTGCCCTAATCGATTGCATCTCCCCTTCTATCAGCATCAAGGATCTTGCAGTACTGGCAGATAGTCTATCTATGACTGTAGCTAACCTCCTGATCTTAATGTCAGTCAATATCAGTCCTAAGAAAGGGAATGCAGCACCTAATACATCTCCAACTACTTCTGCTGCACCCAGCCCTCGCTTCCATCTAGTTGGTATTTCTTTCTTAGGTGTGTCTAAATTCTCAACATGATATATTTTAGGGAAGACAACAGCCAGATAGCATGATCCGTACCAATTATCTGGTAACTTCACATAGGCATTTCTTCCACATACAAAATATACATTTGGTATTGCTTGCATCCCTTTCAAAAAGTCCTTAGAGTAATACTCCAATTGAAAAGCATGTTCACAATTGACTTGACCTACATAAAAGTTTTCATAATAAGAGTAACTCCTGTGAATGCACAGTTTCCCCCTTTTCTCCTTATCTAAAGCAATTGGACCAATACTACCCTTTCTTTGATGTGCCCTTTCCTCCTTGGTCCAATCTGTTTCCCATTGTCCTGATGCCTTCAAAATCTTCTGCCTCCTGTATCTAGTATCTACCTGTGCTATAAACTTTTTCTCAACTTCTGATATTTGACAAGTCAGATTGTTTCTTCGAGCATGTGAAGTATCTAACGTTTTCCATGGAATAAACCATTTGTGTAATCTGTCTTCGCTTTTGTAGTAGTCCCATTTGTTCAAATGCTTGAAATTCGGAACCTCTGGCAATGTCGAGTCGAAATTCGAGAAGTAATACTCGAATCCTTCTCGTCCATAAAACATGCTCAACAATAAACTGCACGTTATTCCATATGTCAACGGAAGATGATGGTATCTGATACCCTCCTCCACTGAAGCTGGTAATTGCATACAAACGTAACAATCCTTCACTTCCATGGCATCAACATATTCATAAAGCAATTTTGCATAAGCATTTGACTTGTAATTTCCCTGTGACGCATCTGTATGTAGCCTTTTTATTTCTGCATCTAACAACGCTTTGTCTTTATCATTGATGTTTCCCTTTTCTTTAATAATGGTAGTTTTCGGTGTTGACACTCCCTTGACCTCCTTGACTGCAGTTTCATCCCTCTCGTGTCCCACTAGGAATGAAACCGTTACCACTAAAATTATAAGAGAAACCACTACTCCTAAAAGTGTAACAACTATACATTTTGCCCTGCGGTTCGGGTTGCCAGCCTCCATGTTCTCAAACAGTGTCGCTTTGGACGTTTTCCTGCATCAACTTCTTTCTCGTTTTTAAACAAAGTCTTTCTCTCTTGCAATGTCTCTCTTTTGAACACTTGGAAGCTTGACAATTTGTTTCCGCAAAACAGTTCAAAGTCCAGTAGAAAATTAGACAACCCTAGCCCTTCTCCATCCACTAAAATGAAACCCCTACCATTTTCTTCTTCCACTCGGCGCTAGGTTATCTTGCAAAAATTTTACAATTTCTTTTCAACAGTCTTATTTTCGTCTGAAGTTATGTATGACTCAAGGAGTGACACTACGTCTTCATAAATGTCCATCCGAAGTATCATTCCCTCAGGTTCTGGGCAGTTCGTACCACAACATGGAAAGTCAACTTTTTCTAGGATTATTCTCCTTATTTCGCTCAAGACAAGTGGACGGACGAAATTGAGAGTTAACGTTTTTTCAATTTCTACTCCTGGTACTATCAGTTCTACATCCACAATTACAAAGGGGTCCGTTCTAATCAGGATCACTTTCTTCACCTTTCCAGTTCTGCGCCCCTTTGAAGACATTCGTAATATGGTATTAATCCACAACAATAAGCGCTCCTAGCATTTCCACTACTCGCTCAAGCATTTCCAAACGAAGAAGAGTTCCCTCCAATATTGGATATCGTGAACAGCAAACTGGAAACTCAACTGTCTCTAAAATCAATTTTCTTATTCCACTCAGGAGAGCAGGATGAACGATGTTGAGTGTCAGCAACCTTTCGGTCTCCGCTCCTGGCAGTAGAAACCTTATTTGCACTGTGATGATCGGGTCAGTTCTGATCAGTTCCACTTCCCTGATCCTCCCTGTTCTGTGTCTCCCAGACATCTGCAACAAGGTAGGTCCAGTCGGGAGTAGAGTATCTTCTGCTAGGCACTCGCACCCTTCTTGATCTTCTAAGGCCCTCCTCGGCTTGATCCTGGATATCTTCTTCTGGATCTGAGTCTTCGGATATAGGAGTAAGCGTTTCTTCCTGGGCCGACCTCAAACTTAGCCTTCTTCTCCTTGCTGGCCAAGTGGCAGCTCCAAGCCTTATTCTCCTATTCCTTGTCCTCTCACTTGGTTCTTGGTCGCTCTGATACGGATCTGAGTCTGAGTCGTATTCACTGCTGCTCTCTCCTTCAGTTGCGTCTTCCGTCTCACTGCCGTCCTGCCTTCGCTCTGCTTCTGAATCCGATGCGTTCCCAACTTCTTCCGACACCCCCTCAGCTGCCTCAATCCCTTCTTGCAACTCTTCCTCCACTTCCGGGCTTTCGTCTGGGATGGGAGCTGTTCCTTCTAGAGGTGCTGGAACTCTTCGAGTATGGGATGCATGGATCCAATTTGGCAGCCCCCCGCACTTCACCGCGGTGTTCGTTATCAGGATTACCTGAAAGGGCCCACGCCAGCGAACATCTAGGCAGTTCTTCCGGACGTGTTTTTTAACCAAGACCCAGTCCCCTGGGTTCAGATCATGACACAGGTTCCTCGATGCTGGAACTTCAGCCGCATGCACCTGAAGGGACACAGAATGGATGGCGTCAGACAGTCCTTTACAATAATCCAAGATCAGATCATCTGTAATATTCAATAGGGCAGTAGTTGGAACTGTAGGAAGTCTCATGGCCCTCCCCATCAGGATCTCGTGGGGAGAAAGACCTGTCCTCCTGTCAGGGGTGCTGCGCATGCTCATGAGCACTAAAGGAAGAGCATCTGGCCAACTCAAAGATGTGGATGCCACTACTTTAGCCAATCTATTCTTCAACGTGCCGTTCACTTGTTCCACAATTCCTGAAGCTTCTGGTCGATAACTACAATGCAGCTTTTGGTCGATATTCAGTGTGGAGCACAACATCTTCACTATTTCGCTGTTAAAATGTTTTCCTCTGTCCGATTCCAAAGAGGCAGGCACCCCGAAGCGCGGTATCAACTCCCTGAGCAACAATTTAGCCACTGTGAGTGTATCGCACCTACGTGTAGGGTACGCTTCAACCCATCTGGAAAATACGCATACAATCACCAACACATACCGAAGGCGATTGACTCTTGGCATTTCGATGAAATCTAATTGCATTCTATTGAAAGGCCCCCCCGACCTCCCAATGTGACTCAGTGTGACTGGTGTTCGTTTGCCTACGTTCAGTTGTTGGCAGGTAACACATCGCTTACATACTGATTCTGCTGCTATTCTAAATTTAGGGCAATACCAAGTTTGCCTAAACACTCTCATCATAGCATCCCTTCCTAGATGTACTGGACCATGTATTTCTCTCGCCATGGGATTTGCTAATTCTTCAGGTAACACAGCCCTCCCATCTGCTGAAACCCAAAAATCCATTTCACTTCGCACACAACCTGCTATTTCCCATGCCTTTTTCTCTGTTTCAGGTGCGTTCTCCTGCATTATTCTTAAATCCTCCCAAGTGTCTACAGTTTCTAACATCATACTTAATTCAGTCTTTTCTTCTGCACCTTCTATTTCCACCTTTGAGAAAGAATAATTTTGTTCCGCACAATAGCGTGCGACTTCATCAGCGTATCTGTTGCCTTGTGACACAAAATCTGTATTCTTAGTATGAGCTACACATTTTACTATTGCGATATCAACTGGACCTTGTAATGCTTCTAACAACAGCCGCACAAATTCTCCATTTCGAATGGGCGAACCAGAGGAGGTCATGTAACCCCTCTGAGACCACAACTGCCCGAAATCATGAACCACACCGAAACCATATTGGCTGTCCGTGTAGATGGTGACTCTCTTTCCGTTTCCTGCTATGCAGGCACGAGTTAGGGCAATAATTTCTGCTACGTGTGCGGAATGTACTCCTTCCAGGCAAGCGGCTTCCACAACTCCAGTAATGGTGCAAACAGCATAAGCTGCTCTCAACCGACCAGTATCGTCTCTTAAACATGAGCCATCAACAAAGTAAATTTCATCAGGGTCAGACAACGGCTCATCCACAATATCTGGTCTGGGTTTCGTGCATAGTTCAGTCACATCAAGGCAATCGTGGTCTTCACATCCTTCGCCTTCTATTACAGTGGGTAATGGCATCAAAGTAGCAGGATTCAAGACAGAGCATCTCCTGAGGGTCACGTTCTCTGCGGCAAGTATAACTTGCTCGTAGCGCGTGAGCCTACTATTGGTCAGATGCTGCGTCTTCGTCCTGGTCATTAACAATTCAACTGAATGTGGTACATACACCACTACTGGATGTCCCATCACAATACTTTCGCTCCTTTCAATGCTGACACCCGTTGCAGCAACGGATTTGAGACATCCGGGCAACGCTGCGGCTACTGGATCTAATGTAGCCGAAAAATATGCAACTGGTCTACGGGCATTTCCGTGGGTCTGTGCCAAGACTGACAAAGCACATCCCTCTCTCTCACAACAATAGAGTGAAAATGACTTCTCGTAATCGGGCATTCCCAAAGCTGGGGCACGACACAAATCGTCTCTCAGCTGTAAAAATGCCACCAAACATTCTTCATCCCATGGTACCGGATCACTCACCTCCTTGTGCGTCAGTTTCTGTAAGGGCTTTGCTTTCAGTGAGAAGTTAACTATCCACTGTCGGCAGTAACCCACCATTCCTAGGAACATTCTAACTTCTCTCTGTGTTGTAGGCGCATTCATTTTCATTATCGCCTCAATCCTCTCCGGGGACACCTTACGTTTCCCTTTTTCTAACCTGTGCCCTAGATACTGTACTTCTGTCAGACAATACTGCAACTTGCTCGGAGATACCTTATGTCCATTTTCAGCTAAATGGTTCAGTAAGGCAATTGAGTCTGCTTTACAAGCTTCCTCTGTCTCTGACGCAACAAGTAGGTCATCTATGTACTGTACCAGAACCGAGTTCTGTGGCAGTACTAGATTTTCGAGATTCTTCTTCAACAACTGATTAAAGATGGATGGGCTGTCTGTGAATCCTTGGGGGATTCGACACCATGTTAAAACGCGATCTTCCATTTTAAAAGCAAAAAGATACCTGCTCTCTTCATCCAATGGGATTGAAAAGAAAGCCTGGCAGAGATCTATCACTGTGAACCATTCTGCTTGACATGGTATTTGAAACAGTATCACTGATGGATTCGGTACCACGGGACAACATGAAACAACTATGTTGTTAATCTTTCGTAAATCCTGTACTATCCTGAATTTCCCACTAGGTTTCTGCAAACCCATAATCGGGGAGTTACAAGGACTACCCACGATTTCTTTCAGTATTCCCTGCTGTATCATTGACTCGATCACAGGCTTTATTCCTGCAATCGTTTCCTGTGACAATTTGTATTGAGGCGTTCTTGGAAACTCAACATTTGGTTTTACCAATATTTTTACCGGCTCTACCCCCTTAATCAATCCTATTTCTTCTCCTGTGAAATCCCATACCTCTGACGCCACTGCATCTCGTAGATCTTGGGGAAGATCTTCTATTGTCAGAGTAGGATATAGTTCTACACAAGATTTTGAATTTGCCACCTTGAAAGTAGCATCTTCGTCGGTAGTCTGTACCTCCACTCCTTGCGGGGTGCAGTATATGGTGCAGTTCAATTTGCACAACAAATCCCTTCCTAACAGACATACCGGACTCGAGTCACAAACCACAAACTGATGTTCGTTCCTATGGTTTCCAATTTTCACAGACACTGGTTCTGTCAAGGGACTAGTCATTCTTTTATTTGCGACTCCTACCACCTGAATTGTTTCCCCTGACATTGGCAAGTCTGGAACCACCGCTGATCTCAGAGTCGAACGAGTAGCCCCAGTGTCCACTAAGAACGTAGTGGGACACCCTGCCACTTCTGCCTCAACAAATGGCCCTCTCTGATCCACTTCTAGAACTGCCCCAAGGGTACAGTCCTCTTCACTGCTCACCCGTTGTCCTGTCAATGGATCAATGTAATAACACTTTTCTTCCTCGATAAACAGAGGCATTTGTTTAAAGACCTTTCCCCCAGCTGCTATCTTCGGTGGCTGTGGGAATTGGGCCCGTGGAGCCGAAGTCCCCCCTTTGGCCACCTTACTACTTGGGACTGTCACCTTTTGCACTGGGACTTCTTGGACCTGCTCTTCTACTTCTAGCTCTCCATTTTCAGGGTTAAAGGGACACTCGCGTCGCCAATGCCCCACCTGGTGACACTGATGGCACTTTGTCGTTTTCTTTAAAGTGGCAAAGTCTATCCTAGGTCTCTGCCCTTCTTCATTGTCTTTATTCTGACCGTTTGGTTTTCGTCCCATCCCCTGCTTCTGCTGGCCACCCTTCCCAGCGGACTGCATTTGCACCACCATCAATTTCTCCTTTAGATTCTTGGCTTTAGAATCTATCTCGTCACTGCAGTATCGTGCATAACGTAGAATTTCATCTAGTGGTTTGTTCTGCCAACAAATTAAATGTTGTTGAATCATCAAGCAAATGTCAGGTCTCAACCCCAAGACAAACTTTGACACAAATTGTCCTATATCTTTGGGATCCATTACATCAAGTCCACTGTATTGCTTGAATGTTTTCAGCAACCTCTCATAAAACTCATGCACGGTCTCCTTCGGTTCTTGCCTTGTTCGATCTATCTTTACCCAATCTATATCCTGAGGTGGTACCTTATCTTTCAGCCAAGCTATTACCCTTTCATACTTTCGCATGACAATCTCAGATGGTCCATTTGTTCGAGCATCCCTCAATGGTTCAGCATTTGGCCATTCGACACTAGTCTTACAAGGGGTCCACAGATCAGATGGGACCACGATGTCAAACAATGTGTTCAAATCAATCCACAATACCTTCGAAATTTTAACAAACCTCTCTACCTGCTTATACCATTCTACTGGATTGTCCCGCAACTTCGGAAATGAGTTGGTAAATGCAGCTAAATCTCCTCTACTCCAGGGTACATGTACATAATTTCCGTTTGATATTTCTCGCAAAGGGAATGCCTCCATATGCATTACCCTTCCCTCGGGGGTCATCACATTTGCACTTCGTCTAACTGTGCCCTTTTTTGACCACCTTTCTTCCCATTTATCCAGTTCTCTCCACACTCTTATCCCTGATACCAGCTCTCTTATGTGTGTTTTTAATCCAGTAGTTCTCTTCTCATCTAGATCCTGGTCTGCGTACTGTAATCTGTGGTTACTCTGTAATGCCCTTGTCCTAGACAAATCCACGGCATATCTATCTGCCAAATCAGTCAGTTTCTCATGAAACGCTCTAGCTTTCCTAGTAATATCCTTTGCCATAAACAATAACTCATCCTGTTCATACAATTCTATCCTTTCCAAAGGCAATGTTCCATCTATTATCTCATCAACATCTGATTTTAAACTAGTAACATCAAGCCTTTTTGCCTTAATTTCAGCTTTCAAGACACTCAATTTAGCTCCTCCATCCGCATCTCTCCCATCCCAGCTCCGAGATCTACGTTTAGGTATTGGTGAGTTATAGGGAGTCCTCCCCTGTTCCCATCTCTCTAGGTCCCATGCCTTTCCATCTTCTCGGGGTGGGTGGTGAAACACTCCTTCATGCCTCCTAGCCTCTCTCTCCCCATCCTGGCTAGTTTCACGGGATGCAGGGTAAGATGTTCCATTACTCCCTCTTTCTTCCTCATGCATCTGTGACCTCCGATCACTCGATGTATGACGTGACCTTTCACTGTTCCCTCTTTGCCAGTGCTGTACATTTTCCCCAGGTGCGTGTGAGTGATGAGTGCACCTAAACCTATCCCTGTACTCTTGCGTTCTTTGGTCTCCCTCTGTTTGCGTGAGGCGAGACACCTCCTCACACTCCATACTCCTGGTATTTTGTTCCTGCTGTTCTCTCTGATTTGTAAGACATGCATCCCCTCTATTCTCGGGACTTCGGCCTTCCCGACCCTGACTGCTTTCGCTGGCCCCACAATGAGATACAGTCCCGTTACCCCTGCTTTCCCACTCTGGTTCCGTTCTTGTCCTGTTACTCGGAGATACTATGGACCCGTCCCATTCCCTCAAATCAGCTCTTAACTCTGAAAAGGATCTTGGCCGTGGTCCCCTTAGATCCATTGGTCCTCTCGGACCTCCCTGTTCTGAATTGGGACCGACAGTTGTGTCTAATGGGGTGTTCCATGTTACCGAACCTGGCAATTGCTTCCATGCATTTGTCACGTTATTCCTCCTTTCTATCTCAATCCTCTCCCTATCCAATTGCCTTTGTTGTTCCCCTCTATCTCTCTCAGGGTTATAGATCGAAACTATGGGTCCTATGGTAACAGGCACTTGAAGAGCGTCTGGTAATCCCACAGACTCAGCCCTTTCGGTGGTTGGCGTTTTCTGCACTACAAACCTTCCCACTACACTCTGTACAGTGTTGTTTGGAGGTGTTTCTCCGCCTTTGATAGGTGTCCATTCCGATATAGGGAGTGGTGTATATCCCTCTATGTCATTCCCATCTTCCCTTGCGAGCCCTCTATCTTCTATCAACCCCACTCTCGGAGGTGGTCTATCCATTAACAATCTGTTTATCAGATTGTCCTCCGACTCGCTTTCTTCATCTTCTTCCATGAGGTTTCCTCCTCCTCCTGCCACCTCCCTCATCGGATACATTTTTTCCACCTCAATAGCCTGTACCCTCCATCGCTTTGCTTCCTCATCCCATTTGGAATCTCGCACTGCCCTTACCGATCGCGTCAGCCTTTGTTGACGCCTGTTCAAATTTCGGTCGTGTGCAGCCTTAATCCATGCATTAAGAGCCTCAAACTGTGTTGGTCTGGGCGAGGGTTTCAATGAGGACATGGTTGCTTTTAGCCGATGTAACACCTCTAACTTAAACGTCCCGTACCTCGGGAACTGCATTTCCTCATTCCCTTCCGTAAGCTTATTCCAAGCCCCAATCCACAATATGGTATGCAGCCCCACATTCGTTGCCATATAATGAGCTGGCGTGCCCTCTGGCGGAGCCTCTTCCCCATAATAATGTTCACTTCGTTTACGTTTAAAAATCCCTTTCAAACACTTAAAACACTTCATGATTTCTCTTTTCTCCGCGTTTGTTTACTTCCTGATGACACTCCACCAATCTCAGCGCCGTTCTCACTAACTGGCCTATCCGTACGCGACTTTCCTCCGACGTCACGCTAGCCGCCCAACCAGAGCGCGGCTTTAGCTAACGTCACACCAACCGCTCAATCACGGCGCGGCTCTAGCCGACGTCACCCGTCCCCCTTTGCAGCAGTTCCCCTCCTTTCTCAGCTCGTCTCCTCGGTCATGCACGTCCCATTCATACTCCGAAAAATGATTACTTCCGTCCAAGCGATCACCTTTCTTTGACTGTACGCCCACAGTCTTTCTGTAGTTGTCACCTTAACTTGGCGAAATGTCTTTCCGTTTACTTCCAGACAATCGCCTTCTCCGATAGGTTACTCACACACAGTAACTTTCGACCAGCGTCCGTTACTCATACACTCACTCTTACACTCCCCCTATCTTGGATCCACGGCGGTCAATGGTACCTCGTGACCTCCGTACTATGGTCGACAACTACCCTGGGTGTTCGATACACCCAAAACCACTTAAGCTCTGGCCTGAACTTAAGATTTCACCAGTTCACCCGTTTACCAGGTTACCAGTTTACCAGGTTGCGCGCGCTCACAACCTTCTCTCATTCACACTACAGGCATTCAACTCCGCAAGACATTACAATACAAATACAACACAAAACACCGCAATCTGTTCACGCATGACCCTTTTTATACTCACTCTCCGATACTGCTGCTTTTCTCGCACCGTCTGCACCTTTCGGCACACGCTTCTTCCGCTGCTCGTCTCTCGATGTCTAGGGGCCTTGGGGTAAACTAACCTCTCTAGATTACCTTCCTCAAGAAGATAACCATCCTCACTCTGCTACCAACTGCTAACGCGGGATTACTGGTTACTAATTATCTTACCAAATCCCAAACTATGTCGACTGAATCGTTGGTACCTGTCGTTGAGTAAAAGGTAATCTCACAATAAGTCAATCAATTTAAGAACTTACACCACGCTAAATGACCACCGACCAAATTTAAGTTTCAAAGATTTAATATAAAGTCAAAGATAACTGAAGATACAAACTTCTCAAAATGAGATTCAAAAGGTAAATTGGTATCACTATAAACATGAACTTCTTGAATAATCTAAGTCTGAAGAACAAGATAATAAGTACAAGCTCAAAAACCATTAGGGTTGTCAAAATAGATATAAGTTGCAATCTCAAAGTCATTACAGAAAAGAAAATTAAGGTTAGTCTGTCCCTACACTATCCTAAATGACATCCCTACTTAGCAAGATCTTAACCCTCTAGGTGTCAGCCGTGGTGACTTCCTAAGAAGATCACGCACTTCTCTTTGTCTCTTCTCTGATAATGGGTCTCTCCTGATCAGCCTATCTGCCTACCTATCCGCTTCCTTAGGCTCCCAAAATCATCTGCTCTGCTCTCCTCCCGGGTCTCTTTCCCTAATACCAAATCACATTTCTGATAGGAACGCCCCTTGGGACGCCCCTCACGTGGTATCTCTGTGCGCGGCAAACTCCATGATGGTACTCTTGAAGACCCTCGTTAAAGTTGACCTTGGTTCCCAGGCTTCTTCTCCAATGCGCCGATACCCCCTAAATTCCTGGAAACTCCTACAGGCCTGCGCAAGGCGCCACTGAACAAAGTCCCTTTCATTCGAGCTGATTAGGACCCTCGCACCTGCATACAGCTCGTCCTGCAGTGGGCCTCAAATTCCAGACTCCACCATATCTTAAGTCGTAAAACACTCTCAAAGCTCTGTGCTGGACACCTCACGACCTCTTCTCTAACGAGCACATGGCAATTTAAACGACATGACATTATCTGCTCTGGCCTACTTGATTTACATGCAGCAGGTCCCTGCACTCTTAAAACGTTAACTTGATTTAAACAGCAAACATTCTTAACTAGCATACGTTTCTAAAATAACACATCTATAAAGCATATACTTTTAACCCTAAGTTCAATAGTACATTTGAAAGAACCATGTCAACCTTATCTCACATTATTTTAGCAGCACGTTTAGGTTTGCTGTGAATTGCCCTAAGGCCTACACATTATACTGGATTTCAAAGTTACATTTAATTCGGACATGATTCTTTTAACATGAGAACATGAGGTTTTCACATATATCCCAACATTTCTACATTAATCTCACACCGTTATAATTATAGTTACTCCACTTAACATTCTATACATTTCGCTACTGAATATAAAACACTCTGTATATTTTCACTCCTAGATATAAAACACTCGTGTGCAAAACATGTTTAAACTAACTACGTGCTTGTAAATACGGCGTACTTATACATTTTTTTCAAACTTGTGCTCTCTCACATGTAACGTAACTGGTGCTATGTAATGCGCTCTGATAACTGATTCGGTTCGGTTCTAGTTCGCGCTATATAAAACTCTACAAATCCCTATGTCAGGTACAATGGGAGTGCCTAGGGCTCTTGGTGCTAACTGCAAAGCAAAATAAACTGAATTTAGGAAGCCAGCAAGGAAGCTTTACACGGTAGCCAGCACTGGGATAGCAGGAGAAAAACCACATAGCAACCAAATAGAGTCAACTATGTGACATACACAGTATACAACATACTGCCAGTTTAAACCAGGTATCAACAACAAAGGTATCCCTCAGCAGTTTTAAAGCATAATTTTGGAGACTGAGAGCAACATACAGGGTTAGGAGATTGACAGGCAAATAGTTCTGGCAGAATTGGGCCCCACATATTGAAGGGAGCGGAAGGGAGGTGTCCAGCGGGCGTCACAACCCAGGGTGGCAAATAAAGCAGGCCCTTGACCTAGTCAGGCCCAGAGGCATGCTTCACAGAGTGTAAACTGTAAAATAGTGTCTACTATTAGATTGTCAAGCCTTCAGGCCTCTTTCCAAATCACATCACTGTACTTGTAGGCCTAGTGAAGTAGTCGTGCCACAAGCGACCTCTGCCGTGCTTCCCGGGAGGGACTGCCTTGTCTGAAAATGATGAGCCCATTCAATAGAAAATAAGGGGAGAGGGCAGTGGAGGGAAATAAACTGTGGAACCATGCTTCCAAATAAGACACAAAGTCAAAAAAAGGAAAAAGAGCTGTAGCAGGATCAATTCACTTAAAATTTATATAAGATAACTTATTATTATCTATGCGTCGAGCTAATCGAACTCTAGATTAAATCATTAGTTTTTAGGAGTATATATACAAGTTATAATCAAGACATCGTTGTAGTGCAGTCAAGGAAGCAACTGACAATAAAAGTTGTACAAAAAATGTTTTTTACTTTTTAGGGTTTTAACACCAACATTATACCACGCAGCCCCAAACACAAAGGTTGTGTTAAGTAATCAAGAAACTGTTTGAAAATTATGGGGCATATTCTCAAGGACTTATCACAGAGTTAGCGGCACTTTATTGCAGCCAAAGTGGCGATAAATGTATCACCTTATTCACAAGCTGGTGCTAACATCCGATATCACCAGTTTTCCTGCGATTGCAGCTGCAAAAAACATTGCCACAGATGACACGACAACTAACGCTAATGATATGCAGAGTAGGCGTTCCCATGCAAAAAGCCGCAAAAACACCACTTTGCAACTTTCTCAATGTCTATCCAGATCGGCGATAAGATCTCAAAGCATGCAATAAGGTGCGTTGACAGCAGGGATTTAACACCTGCTCTTACCTGGTGTAAAGTTGGACGACAACCTGCACCATAAAAGGGAGCCCAGCACAGAGCCACTCCTGAAGAACAGCAGATGCCATGGAGCTAATGATAATGCAGCTCGGACACCCAAGAGGGCCACAACACCCACCGCCGCCACCCCCAGGACCCCCCACCCTCAGGGCGCGGGCACCCTCCTCCCTCCCCCGGGAAAAAGATATTTTACATCAACTTTACGAAATCATGAACAAAACAATTCGCCTGATGTCGCACAATTGCATCAATTAACATTCATGTGTGGTCAGGTAAAGAGAATCATTCAATCATCTTTGAATTTTCAAACAAATCATTTTATTCAAATGAAACTCAAAACAACCATTTGGAAGAGTCATGGCGGGTCTTCTCTGGACAATCTCTAAGCCACAGCCTGCAAGACAAAATTCAAGATAAGAAGGTGTGTCATGCGCTCATCAAAGGGCAGTGAGAGAGAGAAGGAGGGAGAGAAAGAGAGAGAGAAAGTGAAAGGAAGAGAGTGAGAGAGAGAAAGAGAGAGAAAGAGATATTGAGAAAGAGAAAGAAAGAGAGGAAGAGAGAGAGAGAGAGTGAAAGGAAGAGAGGAAGACGGAGAGAAAGAGCGAAAGAGAGAGAATGAGAGAGAGAGAAAGAGAGGGAGAGAGAGAAAGATAGAGTAAGAGAGAGAGTGAAAGAGAGATAGAGAGAGAAAGAGAGGGACAGAGAGAGATAGAGACAGTGAAAGGAAGAGAGGGAGAGGTAGAGAGAGTGCCGACTCTGCGGACCCAGGCCTCACTGCTCACCTGCTGCTACTGGTGTGCCTCCAACCACGTGCCAGTATACACTGCAGTCCACCAGGTCCCTTATCTGAAAGAGTGTCCAGATGTATTGATGGCAGAGTTCTTATAATTGCACATGCCATCATCGCTTGCCCGGCCCTGCGTACACTGGCTGCTGCACCCCAGCCCCTCCCGCCGCCCAGCGGTGATTGCCCGCCCCTGCACACCCAGGCCTCACTGTTCACCTTCTGCCACCGGCATGTCTCCAAGAGGACCCCCCACGTGCCGGTGCAAGCTCCAAGCCCCGGGCAAGCAACCTTGGCAGCCTCCACATCATGCAGCCCCGCACCGCGGGCCACCAAGTCACACATGTGATTCTGGGTCTTGATTTTGTAATGGCAGAGATCATATCAGTGCACATGGCATCATTGCATGCTGCACACCCGCTCAGTTCTTTAGGTGCCACTATGTGAACCGCGAGGCAACGCCATGTGGCGGTAGGTCCACACTGCCCGCTGGCTCAGGCTTACACTGCGGTTCTGCAGGGCTCACACAACTCCTTACCAGTCCGGACCGCCAGGACGGCGCATCATCGCAGGCTGCACACCTGCTCAGCAGATAAGGTGATCCTACCTCAGTGCACCGAAAGTCACCGTCCCTTGGCGGTAGGCCCATGCTGGCTGCAGTGTATCTGTGCAACGCAAGTCATGAACCCTTCATGATTGAGTATTGTGGTGCAGACGCCATCATGTCACCTCTGGTAGTGGGGAATGTGATGTGGTAGGGCCCTAGGCCCTCATGCATAAATAATAACCACACGGATACACCCAGATAGAAACTGTATATGGCGTCGAGCACGTGCGCCGGCCCTTTTTATTGGTAGGGTCACATGTCCTGTGACGCCTGTGCTGGATGGCTGTGGTTTGGGTGCAAACCAGCCCTCAGGGAGTGGCTGTGGCATGTTGTCAGCTAGACCTGTGATCAGCAGATCACTACAGGGAAGACCTGGGACATGTACCATTGTCCGCCCCCCTGTAAGCGTAAGCTGAGTGGGCTGGCCTGGCGTGTGCCAGTCTGGCGTAGGGGTGTAAACAATGACCACGGGGCTCTGGGCATGGTTCTGTCCTGAGCTGGACAAGGAAGTAACTAATGCGGGTGTCTCTGTTGTAGTGTGGGCCACCCGGACCGCAATCAGTAATGTGACTCAAGTCCCACAACACGAGCAACATGGACGTAAGGAGGAATCACTGACCCTACATTCATCCATACTTCCACAATTGTATGATCATAGACATGACACATCTGTGTGAATATGAATGTTTAATGCACATTCAGTGGAGTGTTGTAGCTGGAGCAGTACAGGGCCATGCAAACCCCACTTTACACTGTTGGCCCTAGGAGGGCCAGCAGAGTCCTTTATGGAATGACAAGTTCATCGGAAGAGTGTGGTAAATAAATAATTAGATACCTGTTCTATTTTTGACTGGATACGATATAAACAAATAGCTCAATAAATAAGAGTCAAGATTCGAGGTAGCTGGAGTTTTACAGGCTTTAATCAGGCATAAAGGACAGGAACAGGACAGCCTGTACGGGAATGGGATAGCAGGGCCCGGCAGCTGCCGGGGCAGGATCTGGGATGAGCGCGCTAACTTTAATAACAGTGCATAACATATATATACTAAAACAATTGCATTGCATTCAGTACAGTAGGCGTAGCAGTAGGCGGAGTTCGTAGCAGTCGCGAAAGATAAGGCATAAAGTGGGTGTAACAAGAGGCGTGTACAGGGCGTATACATAGACATGTGATGTAAACGTAACAGAATATGTCATAAATGGGGCGGAAACATGGAGGGGGCTACCTAGGGAGCCGGGACCTCTGACCTAGTGGTGCGCGCAAGCTGGCAATGACGTGTTACTAGGAGGAACTGGGGGCTATGACTTCTGCACTAGAAGAGGAGACTAAAGTCTGGAGTGTCAGAGCGACATGTACCTAAACACTATCTAGTATCTGATGTTTAGAGAACATGTTGATAGAATCCGAAAGTTATCAGGGCAAAGGCTAACAGACTCTAAGACTGGTGCATGCATTATTCTACATGTAGTGCGTGTTGAGGAATATTAAATGAACATTAATACAGTATTTCTCTTACATGGAGACGTAAAGGCTAGACCATGACTGAAACTATTGATGCGATTCAGTAGCTTAGGAATGCAGAGAAGGAGGGCTGGACTGATTACTAGAATCATAACATACTCTTGGCAGACTGGGAGGCAGAGCCAGGCAGAGCTGGGCACTGTGAGGCAGGAAGTAAGTGAAGGGTCAGGGATACAGGTGGGGGCTGTATCGCTCCTCGGAGAGGGTTCAGGAGACAGGAGCTGAATCTGAGTCCGGGCCCTTTTGAGGCCTAGGAACGAGGACTTTTACTGAATTAACGTGCACACTGTGAAACGTGGCAACATAACTTTACATAGGTCTAATACTCGTAGCTTTCACGAGAACTGGAAACTGGCATACTAGAGTTGGACACAACTATAATTGCGTCTTTAATCGATCATAAGGGAATACATATGCATATTAATCATGCACATATAACATAAGATGGGGAACACGTAGGGACACAGAACATGGCAAAATTTACTTTTCCACAAGAGGAAGAGTCCTGTCCGCAGTCTGATTGCTGTGTCATTGGTAACCAAACAGAATTGGCAGTCCAGGTCGAGGTCCAAGGTGAGTGTCTCAGAGTGTATCGGGGGACAGTGGAAGGTGATTATGCAGAGGGCAGAAACAGGCCATATGGCAGAGATGAATGCTACTGCTTCCTTCTTACCAGTAAGGCAGATTCATCCACATATTCATCCTCTGCTGTTTTATGTGCCTCACATATAGGTGGTGGTGTTCTGTCTCTAGCACTGTGTGGCAGTGACACATCAGGGGCCGGAGGTGGAATGTCTGCTGCACTGTGTGGCACTGACACTTCAGGGGGCGGAGATGTGGATGGAGTGGGAGCAGCAGCATTCATCATTCATCCGCGCCAGGACTTGTGGCAGTAATGCCATGTGGAGGGTCTGCAGGGCATTGAAGAACCCAGATCCCTCTTGCTGGTGTGCAGCCATGGCAGCCGCTCTTTCCACCTGCGTCCGCTCCATGTTCTCCATGATCCTCTGCATGTGTCCCAACTCTCGGGTGACATCGCTGCAGCCACTCTGACTAGACAGTTGTTCTTGTCTCAGAGTCAGGACTCCAGCGTTGTCAGCCATGGATCGTTGGAAAGCATGGAGTGGACTGTGGGTGTCCGTTAGGGACTGTGAGTGGTCCCTGATGGGACTTAAACACCCACATATGGCATCTAGTTTGGATGCAATGCAGTCGAACCCCACCTGCACCTGTTCAGCCATCTTCTCCTGGCACCCCAACATGCGGCGTTGGAAGGCCATGTGTTGTTCGTGGGGATACTGGGAGACATCCGTGGTGGTAGTTGCTGCCTGCTGTGTGGTCTGTGCAGAGGGTGTGTCTCCTAGGTGCAGCTGGCCAGCCCTGGTCCTGGAGGTGGATTGACATAGCTGTCAATGAACTCATGGAGGGTGTCGATGTCGAAGGTGTGGAGGTCCTCTTCGTCATCAGTGAAGAGAGGTTCGATCTGCACTGCAAAGGTTTTGGTTTTCCCTCTGCAATGTGAAGGGGAGATGCAGTTTAACATTTTGTTCACATGTATGTTGACGCATTGTACATGTTTACATACAGACTGCATGACATGGTACATTGTGACTGTTTGGGAGGAGCTGCCTATTTGAGGCGGGACAGTGGACATTTCGACAACAGCACAGATGTGTGTTTGTACTTGTACATTATTAACTCACATTTCCCTGCTATACCAAATGTGATTGGCCAGTTTCTACACACAAGGGGCACCAGTTGTGTCCTCTCTGCTGTTGTGAACGTTTTGCGGTTTGTACCACATTGTTGTTAATGTTGATGTGCTCTGCATGTTATGTATGTGTGCTGCATTTTTGGAGAGTAGTCCCTGCAGCTCTGATTTTGCTGCTACTTATCTCTTTCATGCGATGTGCATTTGACTTCTGTGCTTATACAGTGCTGAGATGTTGCATACTTGAGTACATTTGTGAGAGTTGAGAGTCTGGGGCATGATTTGTCCGCAGATGTGTTGTTGATGTCAGGGGTTGTTTGTGCACGTGGATGTGTCAGAGTGTAACCTGCTCCTTTACGGATGTGGTCCACACTCAGCCACCTCAGTGTCGTGGTGTGCAACATTTCATGATATGTTGACTGCAGCAATGCTTTTCGTATATACAGTGTCACTTGCATTATCAGTGTTACTCACAGACACGCCGCTTTGCTGGGTTTAACACTTGTGCATAGGTAGGTTGTGAGATTGGTGGTGTGTGGAAAGGGCCCCGTCTGGGCACATAGTCGACGGGGCCTACTTGCTGTTTCTAGGTGTGCTGCAGTGTGCCAAGGGGATCAGAGAAATGCTCCAGAGTCATTGTGGTTGTGCACTGTGCTATACTTAATTGTACATGTGTGCCATTGTGCCCATCTTCCCTCATCCCCCCAGTCCCTGGTCGTTACTAACCCTATTGCTGTTGTGTCAGGTCATGTTGAGCAGTGTCAGGTCCCCCAACTCCTGCCGGCATCTCCACACTGATGACTGGGGGCACCATTTCCTCCATCTCATCCAGCTCCTCCTGTGGCGCTGGACTCCCACCGCCAGTCTGCATTGCTGCCTTCTGGTTGTTGGCGAGTTTCTGCTTGGTTTTACACTTCACATAATTCCAGCGCCTTTTGACCTCTTCCATTGTCTTCCTCAGCACGGCATTCACCTTGTTCATGATGGACGGCCATATTCCATGTTTTGTTGCCAATTACACAGTGGAGGTGACGAACATTAGTTGATGGTGTTCTTTCACCTCGGTTATAAGGATCCTGTTTTCCTGCGGACTGAACCGTGTCTTCCTCTTCTTCTTGTCCCTGCCCTTCCCTGACCCCGAGGTCCCAGGCTGGTCCTCCGTGGGGCTTGTGGGATTCTGGTTGTCCTCTGTACTTGCTCCGGCTACTTCCATTGTGCTTTACAGTTGTTTTGCTTTTGTTTGTATTTTTGTTCTACTTTTATAGTGATTTTTCCTGCCTGACGTTGTGACTTGCAGGCCTGGTGAAGATTATCGCAGATTTTTTTTATCGGGTTTGGTCCCATTGCAACCTTTTTCACGTTGGGGTTTACATTTTTAACACCGTCCCGGTGACTTTATTGCAGACATTTGACGCATTATCGGGAAAATATTGCATGTTACCACCGTGTTGTGAATAAGGACGTTAACACAGAGTTATTTTCCTGCGATACACGGCGATGTGAAACATTGCGTTAACCGATTCTGGCGATGAATATCGCACGTTCTTGAGAATATCCCCCTATATATTTACATAAGCATCACATATTTAAAAATTCAATCTTTGCTAGATAAACATTATACAAGCAATGATGGACAAATCCATTAATAAAGGGAAACACTTTAGTCACCAGGTAAGAACGCCTAAATACAAAAGACCTGCTAGTCAAATATACAAATGAACCCCTTGGCCGCAGCGGTAATTCCGCTGCGGTGCTGGGGGCGAGAGGGGATCGCGCGGCGCCGCCATGCTTGTGACCGAACCACTCCGTCACGAGCCTTGGGCGCGCTGTGCTCATGACGGAGTGGTAGCGTCACGGCCCCACCCGCTCATTAATTCAGCCGCGCGGGTAATTGATGCTGCTTGGGCAGAGCGGCCGCGGCGTGACGGAACCACTCCGTCATGAGCACAGCGCGCCCCTGGCTCGTGACGGAGTGGTTCCGTCACTAGCATGGAACGGGTTAATTGATGACGGCTGGTTAAAGCAATGGTCTACAATACAGTAGAACTTTATTTAAATTCCTTGTATGGCATAAATCCTGGATGTGTATGGTCGCCACGTTTCAGCCTTACACTTTTAGACCTCTTCAGGACAACGCAAAAAAAGTGCACTATAGCATGTCGAAATTGGACCAAATACCCAAAATTAAAATGTTACTGGGTCTTCACCGTAAATTGCAATACCTGTTGCTGTTTTGCTAGAAAATTCGATGAAACAATGGCAACTTGTGTGTGAATGACTTGGGTGTCAGCTGCGAAACATAAGACAGAGTGGTGAAACTTTCCAATAGACCTCCGTTATCACTGTGCGTGGTCCCAGTGGAAATCTCACCTAATTCAAGGACGCACTAAGTACATAAATGCAAAACTAAGCCCCCTGCTACTAATATTTGTTCCCAGGGCAGGGAAAATACAACCATAGAAAAAATTCCTAAGCAACAATAGATATATTTAATTTACAAAAACACTATTACCACATAGTAGGAGAAGACTCAGTGTACAACAAAAATCAATGAAATATCTTTTTATTCATATAAAACTCACATAAAATCGATTTTTTTCTGTTTTTCTTTTTGGATAAATATTCTTAATGCAATGACTGCTGAGTACATAGCAACAAAAGCTACTGCTGTATTGTAGCTAAAACTGCTGGAAAGTTGCTTGAAACAAAAACAGCTTGTGGGTGAGTGATTTGGGTCGCAACTGGGGTCCACAAGTTGAAGTGTTGGAATGCTGCAAAACACCAACTTTATCGCCGTGCACTGTCCTGGGGAAATCTCACCAGACTGGAGAGTGTGCCAAGTACTTAACACTTAGCACACCTTTAACTCAACCTTTGTGGTTGTTTTAATGTTGGTGTTGAAACCCTAAAAAGTTAAATCACTTTATCAGTTGCTTCCTTCAATGCACAACAACAATGCCTTCATTATAATTTTTTGATATATAATCCTAAAAATGAATGACTTCAACAGTTTGATTGATTCGACGCATATATAATCAATAATACGTTATTTTAGTTACATTTTAAGTGAATTTATCCTTCTAGAATTCTTTTTCCTTTTTTGACTTTATATAGGTGTAGCCCAGGCTCTATAGGGTGATACAGGCACTCCCTTTTTGCATTTCCTCCAAATAAGACACAGCATCCTGGCCCTCGGAGTTCTCAGGGAGGCATGCCACACGGACATTGTTTCTACAGGAGCGGTATTCAGCAACCACTGCCCTCTCCTCTGAGAAATGCGAACCTGATCACATAGTGTGCTCAGTGGTTCTACATTTCCTGTGTTTGCAATTGAAGAGTGGCAGCGGCTCTAGTAGTGACTTTGTCAGCTAATTTGCACTGATAGTTGCTTAATAGATTGAGATCCATCACCACTGTGACAATCTTGTTCTCTAATGATACTCAAGACTTTTATATGGCAGCCAGGACAATGTCCAGCTTGTTGTCTACAGTGGCGGTTTCTGCGGAGTGTTCCGAGGAGATCACCATTCTTTTGTCAAGTGATGGTGAAGCTAGGGATGCTATGATGGAGGTAGAGCTCTGGACAGCAGGTGCCCCATGGTAGCTGAAGGAGCATTAGCAGAGCCAGAGAGGTAGCAAGACTCACAGTTAGCTGAGGGCCCGCTTGTGAGTGCCTGGATAAGATTGAGCGCTACATAGCACAAGCAGCCAAACAATTGGACCAATCCTCAGGAAAACAATCAGCTCAGGTTAAGATTCAAGGAGTTGTGTGACACTGAGCAGAACCAGATGTATGGGTTCTAGTTCAGGCAGACTCATTAGTTTCAGCCGTACTGATGGTGAAGGGCTGGCAACTGCCCAGCAACTGAGAGTGAAAGTGAGTGTAACAGGGAGATTGCATCACTGGCTACACCAGTCAGGTGCCGAGGAGAGCTCAGCAGATTCCACAAAGCAGCTCTGCTTCAATCTAAGGATTGTGCCACAGCAGACAGTGTGCTGCTATGCTGAGTAGTAGAGAGGTTGGGCCCCACAATTATGCTGCAGAAGGTTCATCCAGGCTTAGTAGCTGAGCAATGCACAGGGCAGAGGCATGCAATTGTAGGGTAGACAAGGATCCTAGAAACTTGAGGTGTCTCACAAACGTGTTGGCATTACATTTGAGACCCACTGTATAATGCAGACTAAGCAGTAGGGTTATTAGTGATGCTAGACAGCACAGGGGAGGCCCATCTGGAGGTGGGAATTGGATCCTGCAGTAAAAAGTACCCAACAACAATCTCTAGGTAAGTGGGCCCCCAGTGGGAGGTGCAGCCACACCGACCCAGGTCCATCAGATTAAGTCAAGGCTGGTTTAAAGTACCTGTCCATAGAGCTGTTGACAGGGTCTAGGTGAGAATCCAGCCTTCATGCTACCTCATAGCCACCAGAGGGGTCGTTGGAATCCTCACAACATTGCCATTGCCAGTGGAGTGGGATCTCAGAGTCTGGCCGGCGCCTCGGGGAAGGCGGCTGCCTCCCACATCACTAGGCCTCAGCATGCCGCAAGGGAGTTGGGGCAAGTCTGCAGTCTCCGTGTAAAAGATTGGACGGATTTGTTAGCATGAGCTGAAAGCCATTTTGTATTTCTGGCAGCCATCTTGTTTGCCATGGGCTGCTGCGTGCTCGCCATGTGCTCTGTCCTCCCTCAGTGTTGACTGCTCTTGTAATCTGCCTAGAAACGAACTATATTTAGCATCTTCCACCTTCGCACATGCTCAGTTGAGCTTTCAGCTATCCTTGCAACAGTTTCTAGTCTGGAAATGTCAGGATGTGTTCACTAGAATTAGCAACTGTTAGCTCCTCCCACTTTGTTGAGCAAGCAGATCTTGCATGTCCATTTTACATGCTTACATGAACCAGGACTGCCCCTTGGTCTTTTGCTGACTATGTAACCCTACGTATATATAAGGCCTCTGTTTTCTGTACTCCTCAGACTGCCTCATTCATTTTCTAAGGCTTCTGTGACGTAGTCTCCCTCATTTGAGGTTGATAAGGATGTTACTTTTATATTTCAGCTTCTGTGCCAATTTCTTCTTTGTTGGTTTAAAAGGACCAAGTATCAGTGGGACCCCTGAGAAGGTTACTATCTTCTACAAATGGCGCACCAACGTGGACCTCATCAGAGAAGTGGCTATCTAAGGAGTGATCTTGTCAGGAGACAGAAATCTACTGAGGAGGAAAGGACAGGACTCTACTAAGGAAGTACTCTGTGCACGGAGATTCTAGGGATTCTTTGTCTCTGCAGCCCAGTATATTTCTGATCTTCCTGATTTTGATCCTCCATATGATGTCGCTCCTGACTGAGAACCTTTTTGGCGTGAGTATTCTAAAAAGACTGTTGGGTCATTCAGAACTTTGCAGTTAGAATTTGGACAACCATTTGTTTGGTAAGCGTCGTTCTGCGGCGCTTGCTGTTGGTTTGATGTCTTGGATTGATAAGGTAGTTTAGTAACGCTTACTGTGGCCTTGGAATTTTGGAATTTGTGTTGGCCAACTTTGGATTTGTATGGGATAGATATTTGAATTGGAATTTGTGTAGGCAGGTAATGAGGAGATTTTTCTCTGTTTGAAATTGTTTGAACGGCGCAACGTACGAACAGTACCTTAAGCGCTACTTTGATTATAATATTTGCATATTTTGCACTATTTTTGGCATGCCTGTTTCAAGCACACATCGAAGAATGTGTTGCTTTTTGGAGGTACCATAGTGAGATGTGAATTAAATAAGCTGGCTCCCCTGAGGGAATAGCTAGATAGGTTTAGGTATAAAAACATATTTCTTCCTTGGTGATTCTGTATCCCCATGGAATTCAAATATGGACATATTACAAACAAGGATCCTTTTTCTGCGCACGTTTATAAAAGGAGATATGCAAAGCGATTTTTTGGTGTTCTGCCAGACAAAGCTAGTGAATTGAGTGTATTTTGGCTTCTTGGAAATAAAACAGTTTGTTGGGCAGTTTTTTTTGCAGTCTTTTGGAATACTATTGAGAAGCGCTTCTTGTAAATATGACTTACAACTAGTATTTACAAATGGTTTGGTTTAAGAACAGTCTGTGGGCTGTCCTTTGTTTCTGTCTTCAGTGTTGATCTGTGGGTTATATGTGTGTTTAAATGTCTATGTGGTTCGTGGTTTTACATTACAACTTCTGTGAGTAAATAGTGATTGCGCTCTTTGTGTAAGGATTGCTAGCCATAAGCGAGCTGTATTGTGTGTCCTGAGTGTTTTACACCCTTCTGTATATGTCTGGAATGAGCTCAATGTGTGTTTGTGTTTTCTTGCTGTCATCAGTCTGTTATGCAAAATGTCATTTAATTAATATTAAGTACAAATTAAATAAAAATCCAGAAATGAACCATATGATATGCTAAATAATTATATGTTACTATTTAATTTATAGAGTAAGCAACTATGAACATGTACAAACTGCTAATGCTTAAAAGATAAAATTAGAATTCACATTCAATAGGAATAAAATAGGCCTCAATAACGAAATTGTGTGTTTCTGTAATAAATAAACAATTAGAAAACATTTTCCTTAGATACATTGTATTAGATATTAACAGGCAAACACATCATCTGAGTAAATTGGATGTTGTTGAACTAAAACACATATTATAGAACATGCATTGAAATGCCTCAGTTTTAAATAGACAGTCACCGTGCTTCCATTTCAACACTAAGAAAGGCTTTACAACAGCTGTGTTTTAACTGCTTAGCAGCAGCTGTTGTTTTGATTGTAGGCCACGGAGAAACAGGAATGTTGACTCAGGCAGGATTTTGTCAGTCAAACACGGGGTAAAATCCTGCATTTCAGATTGCTGTTTTAAAAAGTTACAAAAATCAGGTTCATTATTTTAGATACCAGGAACACATTTAAAGTAGGGATTTCCTTCCTTAAGGCCTTTTACATAAGCATATTCTTGGTTCTGATGTTTAAATAATGACTATGACTGTCATTTTTAAAAAAAAGTGGCGCAAAATGTTTCATGTTTCAAGTTAGGCTTCTATGCTTAGGCTTATGAATTAATGTGTCTAAATATGATAGGCAAGGAATTATCAAAATGATTGGTTTTATTAAAAAATAATAATAATTATTAATTATGAAAAAGTATTTAAAAAATGAGTGCTTTTAAATTTGTTTTTTAATATTTATAAAGCTTAATACTCATACTGTGACCTCCTAACATTAAAATGTAATTTAAGTTGTGTTGTACCGCATAATGAAGATATTTGCATATGGAATTTCACTCTGGGCAGGTGTAAAAAACTAATTTTTATGACGGTAGCTATGATTATTTCTGATTTCTCACTCCTGGGCTATCTAGAGAACATTTTGAGGATGACTATTGTGCAAAAAAAATATAGGATATTCATTTTTAAGTGCCCCAAATATCAAAGTCGAAATTGGGCAAAATTCACTATTTAGACAGCATTTGTTCCATTCAAAGCAGCTTTTAAAGTGCCTTAGGCTTCAGTAAATGCATACATTTAGGTATAATACAAATAGCTGACTTCTATATTGTTAGACAAGTCTACTGCACACTGCTTATAATTGAAAATATGTATAAATAACCAGCAGAAGTTATTAAACTGACAAACAGGGGAATGGGTCAGCTTTCTGTTTTCAGGGTGACTTTGAATAGGGAAAGCTGCATGGAAAATTTGCACACAGAATAGGACAACTGGGAAGAGTTAAAAGTCAGTTCTATGTTTAGAAGCCTGGCAGGGCTACCAGAGCAAGTTCTGCTTTGACATTTTGACATCTGAAACTTTTTGAAAGACAAGATGGCAGCACAGGGAAAAAAGGACGACTTGTGCTTATTTTTTTTGTTGGCAAAAGCAAGTTTTATGCACTCATTTGAATATACCACAATACAATTGTATATGTGAGCTTGGCCATATATACAGCGCTAATGCTTTTTGTTTGGTGCTTACTAGGGCTGAGCTAATGGGATTTAGTTTGAATTCATTCGCCCTCATGTTACATTTGTACATTGGGATTGGGGTTTGGGCATTCATATTCCTTACCTCCTCAAAAGTGCTATGTACCTCCTATATCTTTGTTTATGGCCAGTTGCTACAAATAGGGGTTGATAGTGTTGACAGAAGTGAAACCTGTTTCAGGTTTCCTACTGTCAAAATGGGGGAAGGAGGCTAGCTCCTCTACAAATTAAGGCTAGGTAATATGTATGTTGCTCTCTCCTTTTCTCAATTTTTTTTTAGCCTGTCTAAGCTGTCTGTGAAATAGCAATGAGACATTTAATTGGCTATTTAGTAATATTGTTTTAAACATTGTTAGCATTAATAAAATGAATAAATATATGTTATGTTACTGCCCATCCTGTTTGATGAAATTATGACAGGTTCAGTAGTCTAGATTGTTTTTCCCTTATTTTGACCTTTAAAGGGAGCGAGTTGTGGGTAGTTTTTGTTCTAAACTTCGTAGGTGATAACACCATTATTGTATGTTTTTCCATGCTACATAGTTTTGCAAGGGAATTGCTAGTTTTTTATTAGCTAGTCTATGTAAATAAACTGACAGTCCTTATTAGAGCCGATGTTGCATAGTCTGGATCATGAAAAGTAGAACGTAGGGAAGATGCCCATGTGATCCTTAGCAAAAAATGTTTTGAAGAAAATGTTTTATAGATAAGAACCCCTGTTAAATTAGCAGTTTTAGATTTTCCAGCTGCTACTATAACATGAGAGCATGGTCCTAAAGCGTACAATGTAGGTGCTTTCATTAAGAAGAATCATTTTAGAAGTGTCTGCAGTCCTGTACAAGTAATGTAAAGTTTATGAGCAAAAGTGTAGAACATTTCCTTTTTTTTGAGGGTGTTCAGATTAGCACACAGGAATACACCAATGTAAGGGTTTAGGGTGTGTCTGTGTTGTTTTTCTCTTTTCCTCACAATTTAGTAGATGAATACAGACTTCCTTGGCTGCTTGGGATTGGGTGATGTATTACTCTTGTTCACCAAATAGTTCCATAATGGCGATGAAGCTTTGCTTGAGGTGACCTCTTTTGAAACAAGGGTTGCTTCAGAGATCCTAGCATCAGGCCTCTGAATCCTGGTCTTAAAGTGAATGCAAGTTTGCTCCTTTGTTTGTTGGTAAAGAGATACCTGAGCACACTGGATGCAATGTGTGGCCCCAACGAATGAGCAGTGCGCCAGCAGAGCAATACAGGAGTTAGGGAAGGACTTGAGATTAGGGTACAGGTGCTGTGTCTCTGGTGCCTGTTAGATTGAAGTGAAGAAAACTGGTGCACTGCCTGAGACACTGGACAGGATCGCTAAGAGCATTTGCCTGGTGGGTGACTGCCCTATCCTGAAAGAAGAGACTTTTTCCTTGAAACTGGGCTGTGATTCTTGAGTTGCGAGTTGTGCAGCTCCACTGTGGAAACTACAAGAGCCTTTGTTACTTTCTCCTGCTATATGTATGTTAATTATGACCCAATGCTTCATTCTCTTTGTATTCCTGCTTATACCTTATATGTACCCGCTTAATGAAATGTTTAGAATGGAAAATACCCACCTAGCAATGAATTAGGATATTGATAAATTTATGAAAATTAATGTGCAAATATTTTCTATGTTCCTACTGGATAATAGGAATGTCTTTAGCTCATGCTAAAAGGACTATCTGTTAAAGATTGGACGGATTTGTTAGCATGAGCTGAAAGCCATTTTGTATTTCTTGCAGCCATCTTGTTTGCCATGTGCTGCCAGTGAATTTTCCATAAACTTCTTTATGAAGGGCTATAACAAAAACTGCTGAACGGATTTACACCAAATTTGGCAGGAAGCTAGATCTTGGTCCGCAAATTGTGCTTTTATGATTTGGTGTAATCTATTCAGTAGTTTTTTTTTTAATTAAAGTTAAAAAATATTTGGTTATCTGGATGTTGGGTCCCGGGAGTATCAAGAGACTCTTGCAGGAGCAACAATTAAAAAAGAGAACATTCTGATTGGCCGTGGGAGCTTTTACTTGGTCAAATTTGTTACTGTGGGAGTCAACCAGTGCTCTATTTGGCTGCCTGAAAAAGCAGAAAAATTTTGCTAGCAGCCATTAAAAGTCTTGGGGACATAGACCCCTGTCCTGAAGTTTGAAAAAAAGACAAGATATAAAAGGGTAGGCTAGGGATACCTTCCCCCCAGGTCCCTTGGGGGCTTTGAAAAAAAAACAGCAATTTTTGACTGGATCCTGCGTTACTCCCGCTGCATCGTAAAAAATAGAAATATAAAAATGTTTGGCCCAGGCTGCATTGTTTAATTACGGGAAAGGGGGTGAATGCCCCCTGCCATTATAGGCCCTGGGGAGCTCACCCCAGGGTCACATTGCATAGGGTATGGAGAATATGGCCCTCCTGCCTGAGCGATTATAAGCCCAGGGGAGCCCACCCCTGGGACCAAAATGTGCACAAAAGGGGAGGAGGGGCTCAAGACCCTCTCCACGATCCTTGTAAGGCCCTAGAGGCCCCAGTCCCATGGGCGATTAATGTAATCGCCCCCCTCTTTGAGCCATGATAGGGCTGGGGAGCCCACCCCAGGGACCAAAATCCCCCAAAATGCTTAAAATTACCCAGGGACCCATTCCCTGGGGCCAATAAACTTTTTAAAAGGAAGGTTGTCCACATGCCCCCCGAGTTATTATTGGCCCGGTGACCCAATCCCTTGGGGCCAGCTCACATACTGCATCCGGTGGGTTCACCACTGATAACAGTAGTTTTCCTACCTGCATCGGCGTGGGTTGTGAAACATGTGTTTGATCCCACCTGGCAGGAGCATTTTTAAATCTCCTACCAAACAGGAGCAAACACAAAGTCTGCTCCCAGCAGGTGGGAGCTTTAAAAATGCTCCCACTGGCTGGTAGCTAACTTAAGATCTGTTTCCCTGCCTGCACTGATACGAGAAGGGAAACAGATCAACAGATTGCTACCACTTGCAGCATAAATAGCTGCTTCCTCTGGGCGTTAGCAATAACAGCTCCCACTGAATGCAGGGAGTCAGCTCCCCCCTACAGACCTCCAATGTTGTGCTTGGTGGGTATGTTGAAAATAGCAATGTGTATGTACATAAGCGGCGTTCATTTGTGTTCACTGTACCTCTTGTCGTAAGCAGAATGGACATTGCAGAACACAGATTGTGTTATCCCGCCAGCATAGACCCATACACACATATATACAACAGCCATTTTAGGTACCGTGGTCACTCTGTTTTCGATCGATCACCAGCGCCCTTCCCTGACCCTGCAAGCTTCCCCCATGCACCCTGACCGCCCCCGCTCTCACATGCACAAGTCATGAGCCCTCCCCTCCCGCATGACTCTGTCTCTGAGAATCGCACCCCGCGCCTGACCAACATCTCCTTTCCCTCCATGAATACCCCTCCTTTGATGACCTCTTCCTCTGAACCTAATTGTCTACATGGACCGCTGGTCATCCCTTAGCCTGAGGATACAGTTTATTGCCCACTACTGTATGCACTCGCCTCTCTTGAAAAGAGCCACTATTGATCATGACCTCCCCACCCCTGAGATTCAATCAGGAGCACACATTCTAAAGGAATCAGCAGAACACTCAGCTGCGTGACAGCCCCTCCTATTGTATGGAGGATAAGGACCCCTACTGTAGCCACGTGTTGGAATATCTTCGTACTTCACAATGTCTTGATTGTAATAAAGGATGCCTGTGTGCCACAAACCTGTGTATAAAAGACGAAGCCTCAGAGAAACTCGTTAGAGCACCTCCTGAAGACACTATGAGAGTGTCCGAAATGACATGCTCTCCTCATGAGAAATAAACTCTGTTCTTGTTTTCCTGCCTTCAGCGCCCGTCTCTTTATTTGGTAATTATTCAAGATAGGAACTAAGAGTCGCCCTGCACCAGCAGCCTGGGCATCAGGTGCAATATGGGCTGACTTTTCCACAATTGGCGTCCCAACGCGAGGTCCATCAGCGACATAAGGTCCGGTAAGAGAGGTCCAGACGATGGGGTGAACATCTAAATGATTGGAGTATACCTGCCTTGAGAGGGCCCTCGTCCGGCTGCCGATTGAACGAACTTCACCGATTCCGAACGGACCTCTCTCAAGTGACCTATTGTCCTGACTGGAATCCCACAGGAATGCTGCGGTAAAAACATGGAGAAAAGAGAACAATCGGGCGCTGGAAAAAGGAAGGCGAAGAACTGTCCACGCGGTCCGGTCCGGGTAAGGTTAAGTAGGACGTCTTTACGTCTGATTGGTAGGATGGCTTTATCCATCTGATTGATTGATTGATTGTTGATATTGGAGACGGTATTTAGATACTGGTATTGTTCATTGATTGGTTCATTTAGCCTTGGGTGCTACTTGAAGTATTGGTTCTCTTGGAGACATTCTCTGTTTGCAAACAGCGACAGATAGGAACGTCTCTCTCTCTTTGCACATAGTGAAGGATAGGTAATGCGGACTTTTGTCCCCCATTGTAATCCGTCATGCCTATCTTTTCTCCCCATTGATTGTTTGTTAATCGGTTTTTATCGATTATTGCTTTTTGAGATATTCCCTGTCTACAAACGGGGACGAATAGGAATATTCTGTCTCCCTTTGCAGATAGTGAAAGATAGGTAATGCAGACTTTTGTCCCCATTGTAATCCGTCATACCTATTTTTTCTCCCCATTGATTGATTGTTTGATCGAGCATTAAATTGCTCGAAGTTGGTTCTCTTAAGGATCTTCTCTGCCTACAAACGGGGAAGAATAGGAATATTCTCTCTCCCTTTGCAGATAGTGAAGGGTAGGTAACGCAGGCTTTTGCCCCCATTGTAACCCGTCGTGCCTATTTCGTTCCTCATTGATTGATTGGTTGTCCGAACATTGACTGTTTGGAATTGTTCTTTTTGGAGGTATTCTCTGTTTGCAAATAACATAGAAAAGAAATGCTCTGTCTAGTCTTTGCAAGTAGTGAAGGGTAGGTAATGCGGACCTTTGTCCCCCGTTGTAATCTGTCTGCCTATCTACTCCCCACTGATTGATAAACCAGTTCCACCCGGACCATTTACTAGAGGTAGGTCATCTGGCCCGACCAGAGAGCACCCCTAGTGAAAAAGGACATATGCAATAATAACGAAGTGATCACTATATCCTGTTAACAGAAACTTTAACACGAAACAAACTAGAAAAGAAAGGAATAGGAAAACGAAATCAGTAGGCCACTGATGAAATTTTTATTAAATAACGAATAAGGAAACGATAACAATACTTAACTGTTAGACAGCGCCCCGGAGGGTCGGCCGAATACTGGGGGAGAGGCCTCCGATGAGGGCCGTCTCCGGCGATCGTACAGACGAGTCACTTCCCTTCCCACAGATAGACACCACACAAGGATGAGATCAACACTCTTTATATAGGGTTCTTGCAGCAAGGTTATCAGCGGTACAGGAGATTCAGGACTAGGGGGTCCTCTCAATTCTAGTCTCTGTAGGGAGAGGGGGTAGCGGGACAGTCTCGGTACCGGATCGGTACGGGGGGTGGCAGGAGGGGAGCTCACAATCCTCGAGCTTTAGGAGTCTACAAGGTCGGGCCGCGGCAGCGCCAGCAGACCGAGATGATGGTTCACGTTGCAGGGGGGCCGCGGCAGCGCCAGCAGGCCAAGAGGGTGGTTCCACGAGGCAGAGGGCCGCGGCAGCGCCAGCAGGCCAAGATGATGGTTTCACGAGGCAGAGGGCCGCGGCAGCGCCAGCAGGCCAAGATGAAGGTTTCACGAGGCAGAGGGCCGCGGCAGCGCCAGCAGGCCAAGATGAAGGTTTCACGAGGCAGAGGGCCGCGGCAGCGCCAGCAGGCCAAGATGAAGGTTTCACAGACAGGGCTGGGGCAGCGCCAGCAGTCCGTCAAGGATGAGTTCTTCTCTGTGTCTCTCGACTCCAGGATACAACTGCCTTCCTGGTCTGGGGCTGCCCCAGTTATAGGTCTAGTCCCCTTTGATGTCCAGACCCTCGCGCCTGGGGGTCGGGGGGTCTGGAGTCAGGGAGTCCCGACACCCAGCAGGGGGGTGGAGCCAGCCCCCAGGGAGGCCGGCGGTGATCGACACCCGGCGGAGGAGAGCCGTTGACGCCTCCTTCTTTCATCGACATGCCAAGTGGTCTCTTTACCTCCTGTGTGGAGGTTGGTGCCTCGATGTCGGGGCCTGGCCAGGCCCAGGGTTGGGGTTGAGTCGAGGCCACGTGGCCTCGTGCTGTAGTGCCCAAAGATGGCTGCCGGGCCGGGGCCATGGTGCTGACGGGGACCAGGGCCAGCCGGTACGGGAGGGTTCGGGAGCTGGAGTCCCGTTGTGGACGGGTTGGGGGTTACCTCGGGGGGTTGCCGGGGTGGCTCTTGCTGGTGATTCAGGGAGAGCCGGGGTCCGGGCCCTGTTGTGCGGGGGGGGAACGGCCCGGCTACGAGGCCTGTCCAACATGCGTCCCCCCCAGCTGAAGGCAGGGAGAGTCAGCCATCCTCTTGGGGACTCTCCTTGTCGAGGCGGAAAAAGCGTGACAGGCCGTCTGCGTTGGCGTGGTCCTGGCCTGGACGATGCTCCACAGTGAAGTCCATCCCCTGTAGGGAGATGGACCAGTGCAACAGTTTCGGGTTTTCCCCCCGCATCTGCATCAGCCATTGCAGGGGTCGGTGGTCTGTCTGCACCCGAAAGGGGGTGCCGAAGAGGTAGGGCCGGAGCTTCTTGAGGGCCCATACTACGGCGAAGGCCTCCCGCTCGATGGTGCTCCAGCGCTGTTCCCGGGCCAGCAGGCGTCGGCTGATGAATGCCACTGGCTGATCGACTCCCTCTGTGTTGAGTTGGGAAAGGACGGCCCCCACGCCACGATCGGAGGCGTCCGTCTGGACGATGAATCCCCGGCCGTAGTCGGGAGCTTGGAGCACGGGGGCAGTGCACATGGCGGTCTTCAGCTTCTCGAAGGCCGATTGGCAGTCCGGAGTCCAGTTGACTGTTTTGGGGTTCTTCTTGGATGCGAGCTCCGTGAGGGGCCCCACGATGCTGCCATAGTCCTTCACAAACCGCCGGTAGTACCCGGTGAGTCCCAGGAAGGCCCGGACCTCGGTTTGGGTCGTGGGGGGTTGCCAGGCCTGGATGGCCGCGATCTTGGGCTGGAGGGGGGCCACCAGACCGCTTCCCACTTGGTGTCCTAGGTAGGTCAAGGACCCTTGGCCCACCTGACATTTGCTGGCCTTGAGGGTGAGCCCGGCCTGCTGGAGGGCGTGTAGGACTTCCCGCAGGTGGCGGAGGTGGTCGGTCCAGTGGTGACTGTACACAGCGATGTCGTCCAGGTAGGCGGCGCTGAATTCTTCGAGGCCCGCCAGTACCTGGTTCACGAGTCGTTGAAAGGTTGCCGCAGCGTTTTTCATGCCAAATGGCATCACCTTGAAGTGGTAGTGACCGTCCGGGGTAGAGAAGGCAGATCGTTCTTGGGCCCTGGGGGTGAGGCTGATTTGCCAGTAGCCCGCTGTTAAATCGAAGATGCTCAGGTAGCGGGCGGCCCCCATACGGTCAATTAGCTCATCTGCCCGGGGGATGGGGTGAGCGTCGGTCCTGGTAACGGCATTCAGTCCCCGGTAGTCCACACAGAACCGGAGCTCAGGGGCCACGCCCGGGGCGGCGGCCTTGGGGACCAGGACGACTGGGCTGGCCCAGGGGCTGTCAGAAGGTTAGATCACTCCCAGTGCCAGCATCTTGGACACCTCGGTCTGGATGCAGGCGCGCACCCGATCTGGTACGCGGTACGCCCTGTGGCGAATAGGGGGGCTGTCCCCGGTGTCCACATCGTGAAGGCACCAGGGGGTGACCCCAGGGGTGAGAGAGAACAAGGATGCGAATCGTGTCAGGAGAGCTTGACAGTCTTGGCGTTGCTCCGGGGACAAGGCCTCGGAGAGTCTGACCCCTTCCACGGAGCCATCCTGCCCGAGGGTCCTCAGCAGGTCTGGAAGGGGCTCGGAGTCTTCTTCCGTCCCATTATCGGTAGCCATCAGGAGGCTGAGTTCTGAGCGTACAAAATGGGGCTTGAGTCGGTTGGCGTGGAGGACCCGTAGGGGGTTCCGGGAAGTTTCCATGTCGATTAAGTAGGTGACGGGCCCCTTGCATTCGATCACCTTGAAGGGTCCGGACCATTTGTCCTGTAGGGCACAGGGTTCAACCGGGGACATCACCCAGACCTGCTGTCCCGGCTCGAACTCGAGGGAGGAGGCGTGCTGATCATACCATTTCTTCATGTCTTCCTGACTGGCTTCAAGGTTGACTTTGGCGATCTCCCTGAATCGCCGGGTTTGGTTGCGAAGGGCCAAGAGATATTTGTATACATCCGGGGGAGTTTTCTGGGGGGGCCCCTCCCAACCTTCTTTGACTAGGCTGAGGGGACCCCGGACGGGGTGCCCGTACAGGAGTTCAAATGGGCTGAAGCCTAGGGATTTTTGAGGGACCTCTCGGTAGGCGAACAGGAGGCACGGGAGTAGCACGTCCCACTGGCGACGGAGGGGCTCTTCTAGGCCCATGATCATTCCTTTAAGAGTGCGGTTAAACCGCTCGACCAATCCATTTCCTTGCGGGTGATAGGGGGTCGTGAATTTGTAGGTGACCCCGCACTGTTGCCAGAGACACTTCATGTATTTCGAGATGAAGTTCGTGCCCCTGTCGCTGACGACCTCCCGGGGAAAGCCCACCCGGGAGAAGATCCCCATCAGGGCTCGGCCTACCACAGGCGCCGTCACGGTTCGAAGAGGGATGGCCTCGGGATAGCGGGTGGCGTGGTCCACCAGGACCAGGATGAACCGGTGTCCTTGGGCTGTTCGGGGGTCCAGGGGCCCCACAATGTCTATCCCCACCCGTTCGAACGGGGTGGTGACGACGGGAAAAGGCTGCAAGGGTGCTTTGGTTTTTCGGCCACTTTTCCCGCTGGCCTGGCAGGTGGGGCAGGCCTTGCAGTGGTTGGTGACATCCTTTCGCATTCGGGGCCAGTAAAAGTGGGTCACCAGGCGGTTGTACGTTTTGTCCTGTCCCAGGTGTCCGGCAAGGGGTACATCGTGGGCTAAGTTCAAGAGGAAATCTCTGAAGCGGAGGGGCACCACCAGCACCCGACTGGCCCCCAGTTCCGCAATCCTTTGCTCACTGTAGAGCAGGTCATTGTCCCAGTAGATCCAGTGGGCCCCCGAGGTGTCCCCTGCGCTCTGGGCCAGGGCTTGCTGCCGGAGTCCCTCGAGGGAGGGACAGGTTCTTTGTTCTTGTCGGAATTGTTCCTGGGTGGGACCCCCCTCTTGACGCCACTGGGCCAGGTCGGGGAGGTCCTGGAGCCGACCGGGTCCTTCTTCGGTTTGGGCCGGGGAGCTCGCCTCTGGGGTGGCCTCCTCTGGGACAATCGCGGGAGGAGGCTCCGGCCACTCGGGTTCCTCTGGACGGGGGACGGCACGGGCGGTCATGGACCGGGTCGTGGCACAGACCCATTCGGGGAGGCCCAGCATCCCCAGGTGCTCTCTCCGTTCGACTGCTGCCCAGGGAGAACTTTCGAGATCGTTCCCCAGGAGGCAGCCCACGGGGGCATCATCGCGGACAGTCACTTTCAGCATCCCTGATACTCCTCCCCATTCGAAGGGGACGCAGGCCATTCGACATAGACTTTCTGAGTTGTCGGCCGACCGGACAGGGCAAAGAATGTTCGGCAAAATCTGGTCCGGGGCCACCAGGTGACAGCGGACCGCGGTCACACTGGCCCCGGTGTCGCGGAGGGCTTCAGCCCGGCGGCCATTAATGTTGACCCACTGGCTGTACTTCTGCGTGTTGGCGGGAACGTGGGGCCCGAGGGATCAGGTCTCGTTCCCCTAGGCAAACCAGGGACATGGCGGCCGGTTCCCACTCAGGTTGGTCGGTTTCGTACTCTTCCTGGTCTTCTGGGGTTTGCTCTTCCCCCAGTGCTGCAGCAGCGACCTGGCGGGGTATAGTGTTCGGGTTCTTTGGGCAGTTGGGATCATTGGCGTAGTGGCCGGGTCGCTGGCATCGGTGGCAAGTAATGTTGGATCGGAAGCCTGGTCGCATCGGGGGGTTTCCCCTGCCGGCCGGGGGCGGGGGGTTGCTTGCGGGAGTCACCGGCCCGGTGTCCCGCCCCCGACCCTGGCCTCCTCCTCCACGGGGGCGATGGGGCCCTTGGGCAGTTCTGTTTGGTTCGCTGGGTCCGTTTCGGCCCACTCGGGTGCTTTCCCATCGGTCCGCTTCGGCGGCGAGTTGCCGAGGTTCCGTTAGTTTACTGTCCAGGAGGTGTTGCCTGAGTTCGATGAAGCAGTGGTTAGAAAGGTGCTCCCACACAATAAGGTCAAAGAGCTGCTCGTAGGTGGTCACGTTGCTGCCCTTGATCCACCCCTCGAAGGCCCGGCTAAAGAAGTTCACGTACTCCACCCAAGTTGTACCCGGGATCCGTTTGCAGTCGCGGAACCGCTGGCGGTACATCTCGGGTGTGAGTCCGTATCGAGTGAGGAGGGCAGCTTTCATGTGGTCGTAGGATGTCATCAGATGGTCCGGGAGTTGCAGCAGGACGTCTCGCCCTTCGTTGACAAACCTCCCCCGTAACCCGGCTCCCCAGTCGCTCTGGGGAATCCGGTGGGAGGTCATGGCTACCTCGTACGCTTTGAACCATTGCTGGATATCATCGTTCTTGTAGTACTCTCGGACGACATCCTTGGGTATGTGGACCTTGGGGTCTGTAGGGCCAGGAGTGTTCGTGCGCTCGGGGACCCCGAGCTCCTTGCTCTGCTTCCGAATCTCTAGTTCCTTGAGGTTGCGCTCATGTTCGTAGGCTAGCTTTTTCTCTTCTAGTTCTCTCTGCCTTTGTTTCTCTTCTCGCTCCTCTCGGAGCCGTAAGTGTTCCAACGTTATTTTTTGTTCCGCCAATTTGAGCTCTCCATCTAAGCGAAGTCGTGCCAGTTCCAATTCATGGAGCCTGCTTTTTTCCCGTTCCCGGACCTCTTCTGGGGAGAGACCCGATCTTCTTTCTTCCATCGGTGTGGGGCTTGTTTCGGGTGTCTCGTGACTTCGTGTTTGGGGTACGGTCGTACCCGTCTCTGCCCAAGATTCCAGGGCTCGTTTGAAGTCCTCTTTTGTGCTCAGTCCTGTGGTTGAAATGCCTAATTCTATGCAGAATTGTTTCAGTTCTCTGTGGTTGTATTCTTCTAACTTTTCCATCTGGAATTTTTCCGTTGTTCCGCTCTCTTTTGTTGTCATGGTGGTCGTGTGTCTTGGGGCGAGTGACCCTCTGTACGATTATGCGTAGGTTTGAATCCCACCGCTGCCACCAATGTTAGACAGCGCCCTGGAGGGTCGGCCGAATACTGGGGGAGAGGCCTCCGATGAGGGCCGTCTCCGGCGATCGTACAGACGAGTCACTTCCCTTCCCACAGATAGACACCACACAAGGATGAGATCAACACTCTTTATATAGGGTTCTTGCAGCAAGGTTATCAGCGGTACAGGAGATTCAGGACTCGGGGGTCCTCTCAATTCTAGTCTCTGTAGGGAGAGGGGGTAGCGGGACAGTCTCGGTACCGGATCGGTACGGGGGGTGGCAGGAGGGGAGCTCACAATCCTCGAGCTTTAGGAGTCTACAAGGTCGGGCCGCGGCAGCGCCAGCAGACCGAGATGATGGTTCACGTTGCAGGGGGGCCGCGGCAGCGCCAGCAGGCCAAGAGGGTGGTTCCACGAGGCAGAGGGCCGCGGCAGCGCCAGCAGGCCAAGATGATGGTTTCACGAGGCAGAGGGCTGCGGTAGCGCCAGCAGGCCAAGATGAAGGTTTCACGAGGCAGAGGGCCGCGGCAGCGCCAGCAGGCCAAGATGAAGGTTTCACGAGGCAGAGGGCCGCGGCAGCGCCAGCAGGCCAAGATGAAGGTTTCACGAGGCAGAGGGCCGCGGCAGCGCCAGCAGGCCAAGATGAAGGTTTCACAGGCAGGGCTGGGGCAGCGCCAGCAGTCCGTCAAGGATGAGTTCTTCTCGGTGTCCCTCGACTCCAGGATACAACTGCCTTCCTGGTCTGGGGCTGCCCCAGTTATAGGTCTAGTCCCCTTTGATGTCCGGACCCTCGCGCCTGGGGGTCGGGGGGTCTGGAGTCAGGGAGTCCCGACACCCAGCAGGGGGGTGGAGCCAGCCCCCAGGGAGGCCGGGGGTGATCGACACCCGGCAGAGGAGAGCCGTTGACGCCTCCTTCTTTCATCGACATACCAAGTGGTCTCTTTACCTCCTGTGTGGAGGTTGGTGCCTCGATGTCGGGGCCTGGCCAGGCCCAGGGTTGGGGTCGAGTCGAGGCCACGTGGCCTCGTGCTGTAGTGCCCAAAGATGGCTGCCGGGCCGGGGCCATGGTGCTGACGGGGACCAGGGCCAGCCGGTACGGGAGGGTTCGGGAGCTGGAGTCCCGTTGTGGACGGGTTGGGGGTTACCTCGGGGGGTTGCCGGGGTGGCTCTTGCTGGTGATTCAGGGAGAGCCGGGGTCCGGGCCCTGTTGTGCGGGGGGGGAACGGCCCGGCTACGAGGCCTGTCCAACATTAACGATAAAACATATGATTGTCCTAGAATCAAGAAACGTTAGAAATAAGCCCGTAATAAGAAACATGAAAATGATAAGAGAAGCCAAGCTTGACATTGCGACGGCCACGAGGCAACGAAGCTTCATCGCCCCTCACTGCTCCAAACATGTCTGTCCCACCGCCTGCCACGCCCCAAATAACGGCAACCTGGGAAAGATACAAGTCAGCAGACATCCGCCCCCATTCTGGAAACTCCCAAAGTGCAACAGGTTTGCGGCTCCGCCCAGGCGGAAGCAACACATGTAGGGCGGGTCCTGCTGCCAGCCGTCGGCCGGAGATCATCACATGAGGTGGGCCTGAGGAGAGGCCGAGGCCGATGGGATCCGGCCGCAGTGACGGCTGCGACAACGCTGGAGAGTTGCAGGGGGGGGAATGTCCATGTCCTCGACCCCCCCCTCTCTCAGACAGTCTGGACCAGCTTCCCTAAGAGGCCTGGGGGTGGAGAGGCCACTACACGAATAGCCCGAAGGCGCCACCGCGCACCAAGATCTGTCCCCAGGATGAACCAAGGGACCCGTTCCTGGGGCCGTGGCAAAGAGCGTCCGGCCACCATCAACCGGAGGCCCGGCCCGAAACGTACTAGGCGCCACTTCTTCTATAATGGCTGCGACAACACTGGGGGGGGGATGTCTTGCACATGCCTCCGACCCCCCCCCCCTCGTCCTCATCGCCTGGTCCGGCCATAACAAATGTCAAGCGAGACGCCGTAGGGTGCACCGGGAGGGAGAGGCGGCGCGAACGAGCCTCTCCCACCTCCCCAGGTGGAGGCTCCCCAGCTGCACCCTCAACGCTCCTCGCACCCGGCAAAGGGTTCATCCACTGTGACGATGCTGCGACGCCTCGTCCGGCAGGTTGGAGCACGTCCGCCCATTTGACCCCGCGATTGCCGGTAGCTGCCGAACTCTCAAAATGATGGTCGACCTTGCAAGAGCGGGCCCAGCATGAAGGAATGGCCCGGTCGCTTGTTGACTCCACCATCATAAAAGTTCTCCATGACCTTGAAGATTCTATGGGAGCCGCGGGGGGGCCTCCGACCCCCGCAGATACCCCCGATGGGGAATGACTGCCATGATTGCCCACGGAACGATGGAAATATAGCCGCAGGACGTCGACGCTCCCATGCTGTCGCCAGCCTCGGTTTGAATGACTAGAATCCTGCAGACTGCAGTTTGGAACAGTTCCGGTGAAAACCCCAGTATGACCCGGTAGGAAAAGTGTTGCCTCCCTCCCCCTTTTGACTGATGGTTCAGACCACCGATCCTTTCTCTTTTGCCCTTTAACGGACTTTTGGACTGCCGAAAGAGGCTCTGGGCCAACCACAAGTTAGTGGAGATTTAGACTATGCCTGGATCTGCCTGACTGCACCCAAAATGGCGCCGATGCAAATGAAACTTTCAACTCCTCGTTGTACCCCGATTGTTCAGCCCTGGTGTCATGAGATATGTGTGCGGGGTTTTGTAACCACATGGATTGATATAGGATGTGTACTGATTATATGTTCGGATAAATTTATTGATTCGGGATGTGTACTGTCAGTTCAGGAAATGAATTGATATGGGATGGGTACTGGTTATATGTTCGGACAATGAATTGATATTGGATGGGTACTGATTATGTGTTCAGACAGTGAAATGACACCAGATGGGTACTGATTGAACATTCGGACAATGAATTGTTGTTAAATTTGGTGCATCATGATTATTGAAAGTTCGAATTTTAATGCTTATGATACTCGCTCACACTAAAAGATTCGATATGATTTTATTGCACTTGGCGCACTTTTTATGAAATAAACGACCACCGACTCCATTAAAGTTTTCCACTAATAAAGTATCCCCACATCTACAGTTCCAGCCTGCTTCGTGGCCGGCCCACGGGGTTGTAGGCCCGTATTTGTGCACCGACATTCTTATTAAAGATTTTTGGAAAAAGCTAACGTAGTTGTCACGCGTACATTAATAAGTTTCAAATAATTGATCACTATTTCCGATATAACTAAAATGCAGATGAAATGACTCAGCTCGATTAGATAAGGGTTAAAAGGTATAATATATAGAGATATTGCAGATATGGAGGGTCCAAGTTTTAGTTGTGTATTTTTCCCTTTTGTACAGCCAAAAAGCAACCGCTAAAGATCCTGGTATTTAGCCTATACTTTATATGCTACCTGTATAAGAAGAGTCACACTAACGGTCCACCTGGGCTTGAACGCCCAATTGGCAGGGACTGCATCCCGTGGAGATAGGCCGAGTATGCAGTAAGTAAAAGCCTTTCTGGGTTTATGCACGCTAATGTGTCTATCAACGTAGCCCCTGCCCCCCCCCTTCTTTTTCCCTCTCTCTGCAGGTCACATCGAAATGTCGATTAATGTATGAAAACAGTGATCTAGCGGACGAAGAGACGGAAAAAAGGGTTTGATTATGGTATCTAACCGCGACAAACCCCGAATAATGCAACCAAAAACGATGTACAATAATGAATACATTCCCACGTTTAACTAAATAGGGAAAGTTTAAGGAATATTCCGAGGTAAGGTTTACACAAGTATCCTCCGCCGAGAGGACTAGGAATATTGCCAATATTTAAAAACCTACTACCTCCTTTTTCGCATCCTCGTAGACATGTAACTCAAAGCTGCCCCATTGTTCTCCAACTGACACCGACTATTGTCTCAGCCTGGGAACACATTTGCTAAAATGACTCGAAAATACCACCGTGAGCATTAGCTCGACCAGGTTAGTTTGATATTTGATATTTATTAAAATTTGTATAGCGCGACTATCGCTCCGGAAGGAGCATCTTGGCGCTGAGCCCACAGAGAACCAGCAATGGAGAACAAGTTCATGACCAAGTGGCAGAGACGTAAGTGTGTGCAACCACAACCTCCAGTAAAGGCAGCCGACAATAAAAAGAAAAGAGAAAGTAAAGAGAGCCTAGGATGCTGAGAATGCGCAGCGTACAGGAAGAGATCAATTTGGCCAATAACTGTTCTATGTTTTGTCTTGGATTTTTGTACTTAATACATGTATTGTCTCCCCCGTCTGAGTTTGTGTATACGTGATGCATGGATCTACGTCATCCCTCTGCCTGTGTTCCGTATTTCTTAACCCCTGCTGTTCTGTGTTGTGTGCGCACTGAATGGACCATTGTTGTACACGTTTCTCTCTCTCTCTCTCCCTCTCTCGCTCTCTCTCTCTCTCTCTCTCTCTCCACGTCATACGTGTACCAAATGGTTCGTTTAGAGTGCGGGCGACTCTCTCTCTCTCTCTCTCTCTCTCTCTCTCTCTCTCTCTCTCTCTCTCTCTCTCTCTCTCTCTCTCTCTGAGGGTCCCCCTGCCCCCCCCTTGTGCAAAAACGTTGTGCCCCACCGGCACAAACCTAATTGGGTCTCTTCGAACACAAAGGTGTTCGGCAAAAATTGACAGGAACCAAAACGACTGTGACTTGCCATATTACTACCTCTCCTTTCTGCAAAACAATAGGACCCGAGTTGGTCATGAAAGAAAGGACGGGTCAGACGACTAACGTCCCCTAATCTGGCTTTTATAGGGGGACTATAACGTAAATGGCCTTCTGTTTCTCAGTTCGCTAAAAATGCAATTCCCAATGCACAGATTACTTCGCTCCTCTACACTTAAGTGCTGATGTCCAGAGTACCCCACTTCTCCCGATCGACCCCAGCTCCCTGTCCAAAGCGTCCCCGTTTCCCCCGATTAACCCCAGCTTCATGTCATCTACCCTCGAAAGCGAAATTGATGACCTTGATTAACGGCCACTCCCCAAGAAAAGCATGTTTAACATCTGTCCCCCTCCCCCTTCTTCATGGCGATAACGCCCCGCTCTACAAGACTTAGCCGACCCCGAAGGGAAATATAAGATTGTCGACACTTGGGTTAAAGGGAAGGGCGATCTCTACATAAGGACTCGATTTTGAGTCCGACTGATGGGCCTGCCTGCTCGTTGTCCTTTGCTCCCTTGGTCCCTTGGTGTGTTCAAAGATCTGGCCCCACTCCGCCCTCTCTTCCCTTGATTATTCAACAAACTCACCCTTTTCGCACAAACTTTGACTATAGAATTAGGTTTTGCCACGGAAGAAGAAAGACACGCAGGTGCCCAGCATAAGGCACCCCTAAGAAGATCAGTTAGGAAACAGGACTGTGATCTAACAGCAGAGGACTGATCGCACCCTGCAACGCGTAAGGATGATTCCGAGCTGGACTTATAGCTCCACCGCCGGTGCTCAAAAGCGCCAACGAAAAGTCTACCAGTGGTGGCTCGTCGTTGAAAAGACATTTTCACTAAGACCCCCCTTCCTGAACTTTCTACCCACCCCTTGACTAGTTGCTTACATCGAACTGAATTCCTCCCTCAACTATTTTTTATTGCTTTCAAAAATGTTTCATCGGTCACTCAAGTCCAAAAGTCTCATATAGCACTTTTTACTGTATGTTGATGTCATCGGAGAAAAAGTCAGAACCTGATTCCTTGGTTGACCCCGACTAAGTGTTATGCCGATCTCTAGATTTGTATGAATAACGCAACGAATGTAAATTCATATGTACCGCATTCCGCCAATTGTATCGACTGCATATGGTTACACGCAATTTACTAGCATTTGACGAACGTTATTTCATTGGCCACGCATGACTATACGTACACCCCGTCAGTTAGGGTAAACACAAAAGAACTAGCTTACGTTAAAAAGCGGCGACTGTTGAAAATAGCAATGTGTATGTACATAAGCGGCGTTCATTTGTGTTCACTGTACCTCTTGTCGTAAGCAGAATGGACATTGCAGAACACAGATTGTGTTATCCCGCCAGCATAGACCCATACACACATATATACAAGAGCCATTTTAGGTACCGTGGTCACTCTGTTTTCGATCGATCACCAGCGCCCTTCCCTGACCCTGCAAGCTTCCCCCATGCACCCTGACCGCCCCCGCTCTCACATGCACAGTCATGAGCCCTCCCCTCCCGCATGACTCTGTCTCTGAGAATCGCACCCCGCGCCTGACCAACACCTCCTTTCCCTCCATGAATACCCCTCCTTTGATGACCTCTTCCTCTGAACCTAATTGTCTACATGGACCGCTGGTCATCCCTTAGCCTGAGGATACAGTTTATTGCCCACTACTGTATGCACTCACCTCTCTTGAAAAGAGCCACTATTGATCATGACCTCCCCACCCCTGAGATTCAATCAGGAACACACATTCTAAAGGAATCAGCAGAACACTCAGCTGCGTGACAGCCCCTCCTATTGTATGGAGGATAAGGGCCCCTACTGTAGCCACGTGTTGGAATATCTTCGTACTTCACAATGTCTTGATTGTAATAAAGGATGCCTGTGTGCCACAAACCTGTGTATAAAAGACGAAGCCTCAGAGAAACTTGTTAGAGCACCTCCTGAAGACACTATGAGAGTGTCCGAAATGACATGCTCTCCTCATGAGAAATAAACTCTGTTCTTGTTTTCCTGCCTTCAGCGCCCGTCTCTTTATTTGGTAATTATTCAAGATGGGAACTAAGAGTCGCCCTGCACCAGCAGCCTGGGCATCAGGTGCAATATGGGCTGACTTTTCCACAGGTACCCTTGTTTGGCGCTGGGGCACCAACCTCTAAACAATGCGGGCCCGGGGGATGGTGTTCCTGGGCCAAAATAGGCTCAGGGAGAGAGGCCGTGTGGCCCCTCCCCTTTAAAAATAAGGCCCTGGGGATGGGTTCCCCAGGGTCCAATAAGGCCCTGGGAGGGGGGCCACATGGCCACCCTCCCATTTAAAATAACTAAGGCCCTGGGGAATGAGGTCCCCAGGGCCTAATGAGGCTCTGGGAGGGTGGCCACGCAGCCCCCCTTTAATAAAAACACGACCCTTGGGGATTGGGTACCTAGGGCACAATAAGACTCAGAGAGGGGGACTGTGAGTCACCTTCCCCTTTTTATTATATTTGTCCCAAAGGGATGGGGCTTCCAGGGCCAAATTAGGCTCAGGAAGGGGGGCAGCCCCTGGGGCCAACAATACTTTGAGAGGGAGGTCGTGCTGCCCTCTTTCCAATGTTTCATTATATTTGGTATATTTTGCCTCAGGATGTGACCCTCTAGGCTTACTAAGGATTGGGGAGGTGGGCAACACACACTCCTCCCCTTTTAAATCGTATTGGACCCCGGGGGAAGGAGGCCCAGGTGCCAATCAAGGGTCAGTGATGGGGCAGCATGCCCCTCCCCCATAGTATATATGTTTTGGCCCCAGGGGATGGGGTCCCCAGGGCCTGAAGGCCCACCCTACACTGCACAGGGCAAAAGCTATGCGTGGTGGTATGTGGTTGGCAGCCTGCTGGGTGTTTGGCAAGAGGGCCTGGTGGCAGGCCAAGCCCTCTGATCAATCCCCCGCTGCGCATGGCCAAAAGTTGTGCGCAGCTTGGGTTGGGCTATCTGCGGGAGTTTAAAGCTGGTCCTGGCTGCAACGCAGCAAAAGCCGTGCACGGCGTGGGGCGGGCTGGCTATGCAAGGTGTGCCATGAAGCAACCGAAAAGCCGTGCGCAGCATGATGTTGGCTGCCTGCATTTGTATCAACTGCCTCTGGGTGGGTTGACTAGCGGGCCCATCTGGAGGCAAGGACATGTTGCCAACCCCCTGCTGTGCACAGCCAAAAGCCGTGCGCAATGTAGGGCTGGCAGCCAGTGTTGGGTTTACCGCATGGCCAGGCCTTTACATTTAAAAAAACTGTGAAATTGAATGAAAAGATCAAAGGTTGAAGTAACGTTATAGTTAGGGGTGATAAAATGATCTGCTTTTGTTTTAATGAAAATCTTAGAAATTCCCTTAAAAAAATAAAGGGCAAAGTAACATTGTAGTTAGGTAAATATGTCAGTGACAACATTTAACATTTTGAACTAAAAAAAAAACACCGAAATGCACCAGTTATAGTTATTAGAGCTAACTATAACTTGCACCTACACCATGCACTGCTTATCACTTCACATATTACATCACTCAAGAAGTTCTATGAGATTAATTATGACATCGATGATGATATCTCAATGACATCAGTGAAGACATCATTGATGACATCATACAAGCTTCTTTTTTCACATTACTCTATAAACTAGCATGTCATAGAGGCCTGAAAGTACAAAATATCTTAGAATATTATGAAGCATCATTAATGTCATCATCACAGATACAACTCCCTTAGGTGTAGCAAGCATGTGTTATGTGAAACATTGCCCCTAAACCATACACTTCACATGCAGCCTAGTTCACATTAACAATCAACCACAAATATATGGTAAACCCTAATTGCACAATATGCTCAATATGTATACAACTGTTCAATGAAAGCCAAATTCCTCACGATACTTAACGTCTGTTCCAAAATGAATGCCCTATGACGGACAGCTTTTATCTGTATCAAACCTCTCATGGTCACTGAGCCTACATTGAGAAATGACGTTGATAGTAGTAGAAAAGTGGTTACTGTAAAGGTGAGGACATATAAATGCAAGCTTATATGTCCCTAGATTTGGCTTTTCCATTAAGGACTACTATACGTGATCAACAGGCCACAGGATAACATGGGCTGGCACACGGGAAACCTTGAGCTTGGCAGCTCCATTATGGTACCATCCGGAATATGTCATGTTTGGTATCAAACAACTTGGCATGTCACCCCTGACATGATTCTTGTGTCAGAGTCAATGTGGCATGCACCCAGGTGGCTACCTTAGAGGTTACCCACCTGGTTGCCCCAGCCTTTGCTGTGTCCTGGCTGACAGCCCTTACCTGCTTTCACCAAGACAGTAATCTGACCTCCTGCTAGGAGGTGTGAACTCTCCTAGGAGTCAGAAACAATGGCCTGGCATGGAAGGAAGTGACACCTCCCTCCCTGACAGGATGGCTAGTAAAGTGGCACATCAAGTGGTAAGATTTAAAGCTTAAGCCGCCTCTAATATGCAACTAAGCTGCCTCCCAAAGGAGGAAACAGACGTCCCTCTACCGCAGGCACATTTGTACCCGGGCAGGTGGGAAACCTCTGTTATGGCGGGATACCTTGTCTGTACAGTCAAGGAAGGTTTCCGCCTTTTTTAAAGAGGCAGAATAGAGGATTCTGGGTAGAAAAGGTGACACGCACACCCGGATATGGTCACCTCACAGGTGGACTAGCAGCTGGGTCTAGATTCCCATTGGCCACTTACACCCACACCCCTAATGCCCCTAAATATAGGATTTAAGGAGCACCACTGGCACCTGAACCGCAGTTCTGAATTCAAATTGATACAGAGAACAAAGAAGAGACCGAGTCTGCAACTACAGGACTTGGCCAAAACAAAGGTGTGATACTCTGCACATGTGGCAACCATCCTGATACAGCACAACTGCAAATTGTCCCGGACTAAAGACCAGTTCCCGCAGACAGTGTGACCCCTTTGAGAGCCATAGTCAACTCCAGACTACCTTGGACTGGTGGCACCAGTCCCCTGCAGTCTGCAGGCAAAAACCAAAATAACTGAACCAAAGAATCTCTGGCCAATAGATGGTCCAGTGAATTATGGAAAACGTAGTCCTGACCTCTAGCCAATTTCCTGACCTCTAGCCAATTTCAGGTGGCTACCATTTCCTCCCGTGGATCTCCAGACTTGGAAACAACTTCTCGCTGACCTTACCACTACCAAGGATTGTTGGCAGGCAGTCCGGGTAACACCACCTTTACTCGACGTCGCAAAACAATGGAATTCCGCAGCACCTTCAACCGACCCCTGCGGTGGTCCTGTGTTTAACATTTTACATTGATTTCCTCACCAGCACTGTCTAAGCAGTAAAACCAGCTCCACCGCGACTCCTGTTTCAGGACCAAGGACAGACAGAGCAACTCTGCACCTGGGCCCTACAAGCCAGATAAAATTCAACTGACTTTTGTGGCCTGGTCATGGGACCCGTATCATCTTAACCCCAAGAGGTTCCAATCAATTCGACCTGCAAGTGACCAATTGTCACTACTGCTTTTTACCATTGACGTCAATGCTAAAGTTTTGCAGTTTTAAATGCAATGAATGTTTTTTCCTTTTAAAATCCTTAAATTGGGTTACACATATGCGATTGTCTTCATTTTGGTGTCACAATTTATAAGAATCTGTTGTATTTTTATAAATTGTGTTGGATTTCTTTTGAGTCCTGTTAATTACTTACCATCCATGTTGGTACTCTGAAATGCTTAACACGTGTTCCTCTAGTAAAGCCTGACTGCTCTTTGGCACACTACTAGGACTGGGCTAAAGATTTATTATTTTGAATCTAATGACCATCTCTGGGGTATTGTTAGAGTATTACATAGTGAAGCCTAACCAGCCTTACTACATAATACTCCATTTTCCTACATCACACATCTCATTAAAGCACACAGCTTCCCACAAAACAACACACTCAATTCATGCTCAATACACACTCTGTAGCCATACACACTTCAGACATTACAGTGTAATATCAAACACAACCTAGATGCACTATAAATCACTGAAACATGATTCACTACACCCTACATATTAATCCTAGACATCCTCATCCCTGATTGTGTAGCATACAGCACATAGACCACACATCCAAACAAGAAGAGGGCTTGCAGTCATACACAGAACATCATGATCCTGGACTCTTAGCAACTCTACCGCACCTAAGTCTTTTGAGCTCCTTTCCTTTCACATCTCTCCCTCAACCTCCAAAACATCCTCCTTTCATTTGCTCTACAGACCCCCTTGTCTCACAAGCACTTCCTCGAAAGTATTTTAGGCATCATCCTCTCTATCTTCATTTACCTTCTTGCAACACAACCACTCCATATTCCCAGAGACTTGAACCTCCCCAGCAACTTCAACATAAAAAGTTCAAAGGAAGTCTTCTCCATGTTTCAACACACAGGAAATACAACAACTCATCAATATTCCAATCGTCTCTTAAAGTAATAGTGTCATCTAATATTCACTGCCACACAACTAAAGTTCTGGACTGGACCGACCACTTGGCAAACCCCTTCTCCATTGCATGTACTACAACTCAGCATCAAGAACTACCAAAAAGAGGAAAAATAACCTTTGCCTCCATCAAAGATGTCGAGCTGGAAAAATAAAATTGAAAAAGACGTAAACAACTTCCCAGAACATTCTTAGCATGCCATAGATGTCAATCCTCTCTATGACGTTTACAACCCCACATTGAGAAATCATGACAAATGCTATGCTTCTCTGAAATTCTGCTCCAGCAAGCAAAACTCCTTCCAGCTCAGTTACCCTCAAGATCATGTGCTTTACTTATAAACCCCTAAATACCAGGACCACCGTTTACCAGGTAAGCAAACTAACCATGTCTAGAGAACACCACAAGCTTGAATATTACTAGAATGGAGCCTAAATATTGCATAAAGTAAAATTCATGAAAGCACACCTTCTGCATGCATGCTCCCAGGATCTGGAACAGCAATCCGATCAAAATTCAAGGAGTACTACCCTGACCCAGTCTCCCTTTGACCTTTCCACGGTGATTGTATCTTCCCAGGCTATGCCCCTGTTGCTCTTGAACTAGGTTAATGGTTGACAAATACCAACACATGCATACATATATACATATACCATACCACCACAAAAATGAGCACCTCCAGAAAAGGCTAAGTGGAAGTTGGTGAGAGTGCTCCTGGAAAAAGAAGCACCAGCAATTAAAGGTTTGCAAAGTCAAATGCAACTTAACAACCAAAGAGAAATCCCATTATTTGCTAACAACAACAGCTGCCACAAGGGGTACTCTGCTTTGAGTCAGGACTTTAATGGCTTGGGCACCAGAAAGATGAAGTTCACTCACCAGATCCTGATCCGTTACCATAAGTGCAAGAGCAAGTCCAGAAGAGGAACTTAAAGTGAAGCCCAGAGTGGAAGGAGGAGGATCAGTGGTGTCGACTTTGCAAGAAGCATAAGTACAGATCCCACCCATATTGCCCCAGTCTCTAAGCCAGACCTGCCGATGAAGAATTAACTGTGAAGGAGTCAGTGCATATACAGCACAGAAGCAAAAAGAACAGATGATGGACGGAATGCTGAAAAATACAAACATTAACCTCCAGTCACAGATCGGGGTTTAATCCATTGTCTTTTTGTTTTTTTTGCTTACCACGCCACCCCAGTTTGGACCTAGCCATTTGCAAATCAGTCTTGACCCTACTCCTCATGGGAACAGTACCGCCAGAAATGCCAAGCCAGGTCCTCCCTGGACAGGAAACAAGCATAAACCAGATCTCTTGACTGGTGGTGAGTGTTCGAAACGTTTCAGCACCCCGTTATCATTTTGTTGTGTTTTTCATATACAGCACAGTGCATCCTGAAGGAGAGTGTACACTGGAGTTCACAAATCAATATAAAAAAACATTGCCACTCACTCTGAGAAGGACAATGATGCACTCTGAACCTAGATACAGAGTCCATTCTTCCTGACCCACTGTTAGACCTGGCATCTTTGGCGTGGTTTCCCCTGACTTTTTGCTTCTACCTCCTGTATTTTTGATGCTGTGCTGGATTTCTTTTTTGCTGGTTTAGATGCTTTGGGCACTTTGCCACTGCTGATCAGTGTCAAAGTGCAAGTGCTCCCTGAGTAAATTGGTATTGTGATTGGTTATCCATGATTGGCATATTTGTATTACCCAGAAGCCCCTAGTAAAGTGCACTGAGTGCGCCAGGGCTGGTTTTTCATATGCTTCTAGTGGGCCTGCAGCACTGATTGTGCCACCCACATGAGTAACCTTTAAAGGGTGTCTCAGGCCTGCCACCGCACTGCCTGTGTGCAGTTACCAACTGCCATGTTGCCCTGGCCAGTGTCCACACTGGCCAGGCCTAACCCTTCCCTTTCTGTACACATTGGACACCCCTATAGAAGGCCCTAAGTTCTCCCCTGGGCAGGGTGCAGTGTATATGAAACGCCGAGAATGTACTGGTGTGTGTGACATGCTCTGGTAGTGAATTACAGACATTTTCGTTTTTCACTATTGAGAGGGCTATTTTGCCCATAGGCTATAATGGGGAATACTGAGTATAATGTTTACCTGCATATCTTCCCATAGAAGCAAGATAGAAAATTAAAGTCTGGCATCCCTGAACTCAGAATGTATTAACACATCTTTTAGGAAGGATGGTTTTTAAATTCTGTGTTTTAGAACAGCACTTTTAGAAAGTGGATGTTCTCTTGTCTGACCTTTCTGTGTGCCTTGGCCTGTTTGTGAATTGACTGTCTGGTTTGTGAGTGACAGGAGCTGGGGAGCCCCCAGGAGGGTGGATGAGTCAGCCCTGGGCTGAATGCCTACATCTGTATCTTGAGTGGTGGGAGGGGATAGAACCTGGGCCTGAATAGGGCTGTGCCTGCCTTCCATAATGCTGGCTCAACCTCCTGCTGGGCGGCTGATTACCCTGCCCCTCTCTCTGAAAGGAGAGGAGAAGACAGAAAAACAAAGTGCTCAGGAACTGACCTGAACTGGTTCTGACCATGCCAGGGCCTCTCTGCCTCTAGAGAACAAAGGAAAGACTGGTATAAGAACGGCTACCCAGACTACAGAAGATTAGATCATCCTGGAATCAAGAAGGAACCTCTGCCTAGGAGAAAGCTGGAGACTGAAGAGGAAGGACTGTCCTGCTGTGTGTTTGTGGGCTGACCTGCAGTTGCTTTGCTGCCAAGGAGAGGGGATGGACTTTGCTTTGTGCGGTGTCTCCTTGCTGGAAGAGATCTCCAAGGGCCTGAGTAGAGCTGGCTCCCTGTTAAGAAGTCCAAGGAACAAAAGGACTTCACCCCCAGCTCCCCCCCCTGACTCTACTGAGAGAGTTCTGTCCTTCCTATAGTGCTTGGGCTAGATGTGGTGCCTCTGGAAGTTGAACCTGTTGTTAGAAAGCTGGATAAGAGGAAACTAAAGGCAATCTGCTAAATTACACGCATTGCTCGCTTGCGGAGCGCATCCCTGCCAGTGCAAGGAAATTCCCGCCGCCGCGAAGGTCGAGATCGTCGCAGCGCCTGTTGCCGCTGCAAGAACCAACGCATCCTTCGCTTGCGGAACGCATTGCTCCGGTGCGGGAAGAGTACCATCGGTGCGAGTATCGTGGCAGCGCTTGTTGTCACTGGGTGAGATCGTCGCACCGCTTGCTTGCGGACCGCATCACTTTGCTATGAGAGTCGCCGCAGAGCCATCGCATCGAGGGGCCACGAGAGGAGAAGATCGACGCTGCGCATCGCCGCTGCACCTGGGATCATCGCCGTCCCTTTGGGAGACACTTCCTACGAAACCTGCGCCCCGGAATCCATACAAGGTATTGCATCCCTCCCCATACAGACCAGAGTCACCGCAACACGCCCGCTGCATCCAGCGGGGTTGTCGCACCGCCTCACCAGGGTCTGAGGAGTGATGCATCGCTTGTTTTTCAATGCTGCAGCTTTTACTTGGAACTTTTGTCGCATCTAAAGGTACTTTTGGCTAAAACGTGACGCAACTGTGGGTTATTTTAACGCAACCTTAAGAACTCTTTTGAAACCATATTCTTGAACTGTGTATGTTGGATTTTTGTTGTTTTGGTCCTGTTTAGTTTAGAATAAATACTTTTATTTTTCTAAACTGGTGTGGAGGTCATTTGTGGTGTTTTCACTGTGTTACTGTGAGTGTTGGTACAAATACTTTACACATTGCTTTTGATAAGCCTGTCTGCTCGTGCCAAGCTACCATGGAGGTGAGCAGGGGTTATCCCCCCTTACCCTGACTAGAGGCCAGGGTCACTATTTGTCAGATCTACCTGTGCCAACTAGAGACCCCGAAATCTAACACCCACATAAAACTGTAATTGAATTTTGAGTGGCCCGAGATACCACCATGTTCTTGAAGTGTCTTGGAACACAGCAACACCATTTTAAAGAATTCATACAGTACCCATTTATCTCCTATGCCCCCCATCCTTCCTGCTGTCTTGTGAGAGTCATACAAACAGAAGATTACTGAAAAGTAATGGACTTCTGCACCCCAATTTGACACCTCCTGCACCTGTTTGACAAGGGTAGAAGTAGCATACTAAGAGTAACATTATTACAGCAACCACCAATGACAGATCACCAAAGTACTGCATTTCCCATTTCTGCAAACATCGGCCTGACCAAAAAAGAAAAAATGCCAGAACCAACTGATGTACATCTGGTAAAAAGCCCTGATGGGAAGAAATGTCATAGGCTCCAATGACACATATTAGTATTTATTTAGAAAGAGTTACATATACCAGAACAATCTAGTTTCAAGTCACGGGGAGTAAGCGAGGATTGAAGAGGAAGGGATGAAAGTAACACATGGGGAGAAGCACTATGCTCGCAGGGACATTACAAACTAATCAAGATTTAATTAAGCATCAGGAGAAAGTTTGTTCATCATAAGCTTTTTCATGTTGGCGCTGAAAGTCTTTTTGGGCGAATATTTGTGTACCAGTTTGTTTGATAGTTCTGTACGCACTGTGGCGAGTTGCTTCCCTCTTATTCTATGTATTTTTCCGTTAGGTAATGGGGAGCTTAGCGTCTTTGTTGACGCATAGGATTCTCCCAGACTTGGTCAGGATGAATACATCTGAGCGGTACTTGGGAGCTTTATATTGTGTTGTCTTCCAGCTAATGCAGGTGGTGTTTAGTGCGGCTTGTTGTTTGATGGGCAGCCAATTTAGTTTAGTAATATTGATAGGCAGACATGTGATCCTGTTTTTTCAGGCCAAATGTGTTTCCTATGCCTGTAATTTGGCCAGTTGTTCTTTTTGTCAGAGTCTTTAAGGGGTATCGAGGAAACCCTACGAGCAGTAGAATAGTTTGGATAGAACAAGAGCTCAAAGGAGGAGGATCCCTTGACTATGTCGCTCATGGAGAAGGTTTTAGAGGTGTTGTAAAGGAGGTGATGTGTGTTGTTTGGGTTTGTGGGGGTGAAGGAGAGATCTGTGACAAAAAAAACTCTCATATTACTGTCCTGTCTTTTCATAGACGCGCCTGTGGGTTCGAGCTATGATGGCCAGGAAGAATGGAAGGGCTCTTCGTTTCATCAATTTAAAGGACATGCCACCCACAGCTGCCCAGGTCGACTCTATCCTGTTCCTGATACGGCTTATGAGTAGATAAATGAAGTACCAGACCTTAAGTATCTTGTGCCAAGCAGTGTTGGTGTGTGAATCAGCAAGTCCAAATGAGGTCGCACACTGCTCGTCCCATCAGCGTGTGACCCCAGAGCATGATGGTCGATGTGGTCGGTATCAGCGGGTGCGCTTCTACCCGAGTTTAAAGTCTTGAGGGTGTTCACTGGTGTGCTTGCCATCCCTGGACACGTGTTTCGCATTCATTAACGCTCATCAGCAGGGATTAGGCGTGTGCACGGGGTTGCTGCGTGGGCTGCCGAAAATATTCTTAGGTCCAGATACCTCTTAAGGCGCGCAGGTGTGTTGTCTCGAGGTCGTCACCTCTACCGGCTCAAGGGAGCCTGTATAAATAGTAAGTCCGAATGAGGTCGCACACTGCTCGTCCCATCAGCGTGTGACCCCGGAGCATGATGATCGATGTGGTCGGTATCAGCGGGTGCGCTTCTACCCGAGTTTAAAGTCTTGAGGGTGTTCACTGGTGTGCTTGCCATCCCTGGACACGTGTTTCGCATTCATTAACGCTCATCAGCAGGGATTAGGCGTGTGCCCGGGGTTGCTGCGTGGGCTGCCGAAAATATTCTTAGATCCAGATACCTCTTAAGGCGCGCAGGTGCGTTGTCTCGAGGTCGTCACCTCCACCGGCTCAAGGGAGCCTGTATAAATAGTAAGTCCGAATGAGGTCGCACACTGCTCGTCCCATCAGCGTTTGACCCCGGAGCATGATGGTCGATGTGGTCGGTATCAGCGGGTGCGCTTCTACCCGAGTTTAAAGTCTTGAGGGTGTTCACTGGTGTGCTTGCCATCAGTGGACACGTGTTTCGCATTCATTACCGCTCATCAGCAGGGATTAGGCGTGTGCACGGGGTTGCTGCGTGGGCTACCGAAAATATTCTCAGGTCTAGATACCTGTTAAGGCGGGCAGGTGCGTTGTCTCGAGGTCGTCACCTCCACCGGCTCAAGGGAGCCTGTATAAATAGTAAGTCCGAATGAGGTCGCACACTGCTCGTCCCATCAGCGTGTGACCCCGGAGCATGATGGTCGATGTGGTCGGTATCAGCGGGTGCGCTTCTACCCGAGTTTAAAGTCATGAGGGTGTTCACTGGTGTGCTTGCCATCCCTGGAAACGTGTTTCGCGTTCATTAACGCTCATCAGCAGGGATTAGGCGTGTGCACGGGGTTGCTGCGTGGGCTGCCGAAAATATTCTTAGGTCCAGATACCTCTTAAGGCGCGCAAGTGCATTGTCTCGAGGTCGTCACCTCCACCGGCTCAAGGGAGCCTGTATAAATAGTAAGTCCGAAACCCTACGAGCAGTAGAATAGTTTGGATAGAACAAGAGCTCGAAGGAAGAGGATCCCTTGACTATGTCGCTCATGGAGAAGGTTTTAGAGGTGTTGTAAAGGAGGTGATGTGTGTTGTTTGGGTTTGTGGGGGTGAAGGAGAGATCTGTGACAAAAAAAACTCTCATATTACTGTCCTGTCTTTTCATAGACGCACCTGTGGGTTCAAGCTATGATGGCCAGGAGGAACGGAAGGGCTCTTTGATTCATCAATTTAAAGGACATGCCACCCACAGCTGCCCAGGTCGACTCTATCCTGTTCCTAATACGGCTTATGAGTAGATAAATGAAGTACCAGACCTTAAGTATCTTGTGCCAAGCAGTGTTGGTGTGTGAATCAGCATCACCGATCACTGAGATACTTTGAATCTGAGTATCAGCAATTTATAACTTCTCAGCCAATTGCACACCGAGGTGGCGCCCTCAGCCTGGAAACGAAATGGTGAAATGCTGACATCCCTTTCCCCTTGCCTGGTGCTCCCATCTTCATGGGTGTCAAGGAGGTTACCAGGACATTTTTGTGCCGCAGGAGTGTGCTCGTTCACCGGAAGTAATCCTGTTAGCTGCTTCCCGTGAGCGGAAATATTCATATTGTTCCATCGCACAATAATTCACATCCCACTACTTCTTTTGTATTAGCAAAAAAAGGCCTAACGAATTGCGTTCATGCTATTGAAAACCCCATCATTTCACTTCCCCTTCCCTGTGTCCTGTACTCCCCCACTTTCCCCGAGGGATGGATAAACCTGCTCCAGACTGTCCACGCTCCACCAAAAATCCGCCTGTAATCTAAGTAAAGGAAATAATTATACCTGTCTTATAGTGGCAAAAAGGGGGTCTTAAATAAAAGGAAAAAAATCCCTACAAAACCTACTAATAACAAACCTAAGACAAATTTAATAATGAAACTTGGGTGGGACAACTAAAGAAATTCCGCCGCCCTGAAACTGCAGCTGCGAGTGACTTCCCGCCAAAACTCCTTATATTTATAGATTCCCTTAGCACGCGCCCACTACCCAATCAGAACCTCTCCGCACCTGTGGCCTGTTCCATTTGTGCGAAAACACCCAGAGGGAGACTGGCTCACACCAGGCTTCCCCTGGGTCCCCCAAACTGCACCACCCCGCATGGGACCAAGCCCTTCCTGGGCCCAGGGTTATCCTTGGAAAGCCAGGCCTGGACAGCATGCAAACCCTGCAGGACTGTCATCTTACCTGGACCCAGCGTTGGATTGGTAACACGGACACTCGGGCACTGCCCGAGGGGCCGGTATCCGAATTCCATATGTGGGCTGCTTTTTTGGACAGCCTGGGGGGCCGATTTGGGCAGTTTCTGCATTGTTCGATGCCGCCAGCGGCCCAGTGGGTGTCTGACTGGCCTTTCTGGAAGTAGATGAGCGTCCATTACCTCCCTTTTATCAACAAGGTGTCACTCCCTTTCTCGCGCTTGGGCATTAACATATGCATATTGAGCAGGGGCAGGGGGCCAGCCAGCAAAAGTGGCCTCAGTTGTTTTCAGGTGTGTTTTCCTAGTGTAAATTAATCCGTGCGTTTTTTTACCCCCCCTCCTGTTCTTTTTATAAAACTTCGCCAAACCGGTGTTTTACGGAAACACAATATTCAAATGGGGCCACTTTTTTTTAGCGTGCCGGGGCCAATTTGTAATCCCAATTAAACCCTGCCCTGAACCCAGCTTCTGCTTTTATTCAGCAAACACAAGCCTGGGCCAATAGGGGCAGCATTTTCTGCCTCCAGCAAGACACTAAAAGAAGTTAAGGCAGTACTTTCATTTATAGCTGCCTCCAGAAGGTGAGAGCCCTTTAGGAGAATGTATTTATCCTAAAAAAAAAAAAAAATGTTTTGGCAACAGGCTGCGAGATGAATACACGTCAGTATACGCAACGAGCAAGGTCATATGGAAAATAACATGGCTTAAGGCTGTATTACAGTTTGTTAAAATGTCTAAAATAAAATGATAAAATTAGATACCGGTCTGCTCCAGTACTTTGTGCACACTCAGAATTTACAGCGAAAATTGAGGTCACCTAGTGAAAGTTACTTCCGTCACATCTCATTGTGCTCATTACTGGTACTCATAGGTCATATTTCATTGCAGACACTTCCAGCTATTTTCAGAAACCTTGGCTCTCAGGTACAGCGGGGAACATCTAATAAGACAAAAAGCTGTCCCTCCGCTCCCAAAATAAATATCTGAAAAAAACTCTGACTTCTCTCAAAAATATGATTTGCTTTAAAATGTTGCCATGAGAACAGCTCTGCGAGGAAATAAGGGCAACACGCACATTTGTACACATCTGCGTTCAACTTAAAGTATTTTGACTCATAATGTACATTAGGTTCCAAAACATCGAGTAAAAGGATGATAAAAAGTTTGTATTATCTGGTAAGAAAAGTTTTGCAACATCTCTTAAAGATGTAATGATAGTTTAGTACAAGTTCCCGAGGACTGAGAGAAAGACAGTGACCAATAACAATCAACAAATATGATTTTAAAAAAGAGAGGGAGAGAAAGCTTTAGCTGTCAGTCACGTCTTAGGAAATAAGGGGCAGATTTACGTTCCTGGCGCATCCCTGCAAATCAGCAGGGATGCACCAGGAAAGATGTGTGACGCAAGTTTACCCTTGCGCCACCACAGATTCATAAACAGGGTAAACAGATGCATGTCGCATCTGCCAGCATAAGGTTGGCGCAGTGCTGGAATTGTGTCGTGGGCGCGACGCAACCTGGCCTTTCCTCAACATGGTGCGTCACGCCTTACGCCTGCTTCAAGCAGGCAAAAGGTTTTTCGCAGCGGCGTCGGAAAAGTGACTGAGTCAAATCTTGGAGATTTCATTCAGGCACTTTTCCGATGCATCCTGCGACGGAACGCCCACCCTGCTCTGGAACGCCCACATGAAACCTGACGCAGGTTTCAAGTGGCGCAGGGCTTTACAACGTGACGCATCTCCCTGGATGCGTCACGTTGTAGATAGGGCACAACGTGGTGCATGGTTTACGCCGCCGCTGCGTCATAAAAGTGACGCAACGGCGGCGCAAATGTGGCGCAGTGGGCTCGAAAATCTGCCCCAACATACATAATACCACCCAGGCAGAGTAGCAAAGAGCCAGCCTCCTCATTTATTGCAAGTGTCATTCACTTTAAAGATCAGCTCTTTCAGACCCGGGTGGGGGGAGGGGAGGCAGGGAAGAGAGGGGCTACTGGGTCCCAACCTTGGTGAGTGAGCTTGTTTATCACTTCTGTCTGTCCACCTATGGCTCCCCAGCCTGGGCCAAGTACAAACCACCGCTTCAAGTGCATAAACCTGGGCGTGGGCAGTTGTCCTTCGTCACTGTAAGGTCATACCTTCCTCCATGACACAGAACAGATTCCTGACCCTGCTTTACCAGGGGCAGGCCTGTTGTGTCTTTAGCTTAATAACGACAAACACTAGTCATGGTTAACAAGGAGCTTTATTCTTTGCTTCTTGCTATGTCCCTGTCCCTACTCCAACTAACCTCTTTCCCGCGCAGGCCCCTCCTCTTCCTCCAACCCCGTAACTCCTCCCATCCCAACTACTAGACTGTTCACATCATCACATCTCCCCCTTTGTTAACAAATGAAACAAAACTGACTTGATTATAGTTCTTCAATCAGTCTCTTGGGCTTGTGTATGTCTCTTCTAGGCCGGAGACTCACTCCGATGTCTGCAGACGCAGCTTCTGTCTGATGATCAGGTCTCTGTGTTGTACCCAGTTGACCAAGTCTTTCTGCATCGCGTTGGTCCGTGTCTCTGTCAAGGACCTCTTTCATGGCTGGGGTACATTTTTGAAAATGGGACAGATTTCGGGTGATCCGTCTGTTCTCAGACTCTGCAGTAATCCTTCTGCTGAGTGATAGTCAAAAGCTCATCTTTGAATCTACAGTCCGTCTTCTTTGACTGTTCTTGTTTGACCACCACACAGTCTCCTGTATGAAGGGATGGAGACTTTGCTCTCCGTCGAGTGTCTGCATACGATTTCATTTTGCTCTTCCCAGCTTGATCAGCCACTGCTAGTTCTCGATGGACACGTGTCGGAGACACCGGTCGTAGAGCTCCTTCCCATTTCGGGATCCGTGTTCTGATGGGTCGCCCCAACATGAGAGTGGCAGGACATTTTCCGGTAGTCGCATGTGGTGTCGTTCGATAAGCTCTTAGGACCTCATTGAGAGCCACTTGTAAGTCTCTTTTTTCCAAGGTGGCTTGTTGAAATGTCTTCTTCAAGGTGGCCATGAACCGTTCAATGGGGCCATTGGCTTGTGGCCACAAGGGCGTGATCTTACGATGTCGAAAGTTGAGATGTTTTGTTAAGTCACTAAACTCATGTCCGTTAAAGGGGGGACCATTGTCTGTTTTGAGTTCTTTGGGAACACCCCATGCGGCAAACACTTCGTCTAGTATGGCGATCGTGCTGGAGACATTGGTCGAAGACACAAACTGTGCGATTGGGAATCTCGAGTATTCATCCATGATAGCCAATACGTATTTGCCTGAATGGAGTGGTCCATAAAAGTCCATGGCAAGTTCCTGCCATACCCCACTGGGTAGTTTAGTCATTTGAAGAGGAGCTGGGGAATCTCCTTGCTTTACCAGTTGACACTGGGGGCAGTCCTTTAAGGTGAGCTCCACCATTTGATCAAGTAGTGGGAACCATACTCGCTCCCGGAGAGCTCTCTTTGTTGCAACGACTCCACGATGACCCTCATGGGCGAGGTTAATCACACCTTGACGTAACTGCCTTGGGATGACGATCCGATGATCTCTCAGTAGGAGCCCCTCTGAGGTAGCGGACAACTCTTCACTGACATGTCAGAAGGCTTGCATTTCTTGACGGATTTGAGGATCACTCTTTTCCTCCTCACTGTCATGTCTCCAGCGATGTGTGCGTAGTCGGCGCACTACTTTCTGAAGAATGGTGTCTTGCGCAGTGGCTTCCTGTATCGCTTCCAAGGGGACTGCCGGTGGCCGGGCTAAGCTTACCACAAAGTGTATATATTCTTCAGCTATTGAAGGAGGTGAGGCCTGGGATGCTTGTGGGTGTCGGGACATGTAGTCCGCAGGATTCTCTGCCTTTCCTGGTTTATGTATAATTGTGTAGGTATATTCCTGCAAGCGTAAACCCCACCTTTCAAGGCGAGGTGGCATCTTGGCCTTGAGATTACCAAAGATGGTGACAAGCGCCTGGTGGTCCATAATCATGGTGAAATGTTTGCCATAGATGAACACATGAAAATTCTCGCAAGCCCATGCAACCGCGAGACTCTCTTTCTCGGGGTGGGAATAAGCCTTCTCGGTGTCTGATAGGCTGCGGCTGGCATAAGTCACAATGTGTCGTCGATCAGTGTCATTATCGTACTGAGCCAGAATGGCACCCAACCCCACTGGACTGGCATCCACCGTTATCTCCGTCTTCCTCTTGGGGTTAAAGTAGACTAGATTGTCCGCTGATTCCACCGCCTGTTTAATTTCTTGGAACGCCCGCTCACACTGAGGTCTCCACACAAACGGTTGTCCTTGCTTGGTGAGGACACGGAGTGGGTGGCTGATGGTGGCATAGTCCTTTATGTACCTGGCGCAATAGCTCGCCATGCCCAGAAACGATCGGATGTCACTCACATCTTGAGGGCTCTTGGTAGTATTGAGCGCTGTCACTTTCTCAGGATCGGGCTTCATTCCGGCCCCCGAGAACACATGTCCAAAGAACTTAAGAGTGGATTGATGGAACTCACACTTGTCCTTATTGAGAGTTAGATTAGCTTCTAGGAGAGCATGGCATACTCAATCCAAAGCTTTGTCATGTTCCTCTGTGTTCGACCCATACACCAGAATATCATCACTATTGTTCAGTGAATTTGGTATGTGTCTGATAGTCTGACGGATGACCTCTTGGAATATTTCCGCCGCAGAGGAGATAACGAAACACAGCCGTTTGTATCGAAACAAACCCAGGTGGGTGGCAAATGTCGTTATGTACCTTGATTTTTCGTGTAATTCCAGCTGATGATATCCCTTATTTAGATCAAGTTTGGAAAATACCCTGGCTCCATTCAAGGCTGATATCATATCACTCAGGTGCGGCCTTGGGTGACGCTCTCTTTCTATGGCTGCATTGGGAAGCCTCATGTCCACACATAAGCGTACCTTTTCAGGGGTGCCCTTCTTTGGAACGATGACAACTGACACCCATGGTGTGGGGCCATCCGTTTTCTCAATAATGTCAGCTTGTAACAGTTCCTGGATTTCGTCCTCCACGGCTTGCTGAAGATGAAACGGCACTCGCCTGGGATGTTGAGCCACAGGGCGCACTTGATCATTGATGTGCAGGCGAATCAGACATTTGTTCATTTTTCCGAGCCCAGTGAATAACTTGGGGAACTTACGGACAATGTCTGGATTATCACTGACTCGGTATAAGATCTCGACCAGTCGGAGGCGTTCCGCTGTAGGCAGACTAAGGAGACAATCAGCCTCCGGGCCCTCGATGACGTGAATATACGCCGACACTGAAGTAGATTCATGTTTATGTGTTGTTGCAAACTTGCCCAGGCACAGAAGTGGTTTTTTCGCCATCCAGGTGAACACCCTGACATGTGCTGGACTCAAAAGGGGTGGTGGCCTCATTTTGTTATATTCGATCACAGGCATGTAATTCAAGGACGCCCCACTGTCTAGAACAAACTTGGTTGCATGTGTCCCCACTTTGATGTCTAATGGAGGATATTTCTTTAGCTGGTCCGGGTCGGCCACCAGATATATTCATCCATGTATACTGACTCCTGAGATGTCGATCTCGATTCTCTCGACGATGACCGTCTCGGCGACCTTCTGGTCCATTGGGATTACCGAGAATCCCTGCTGGAATGTGACGAACCAGAGGATGATATTGCTCTATCCTGTACGGCTTTTGCATGATGTCGCTTGTTATCTGGGCGAAACAACTTTGTTGTCTCACTCCTTCTTTCTTTGCTATATACTCCGCACATCACCTCAAAGTGTTTTTTCCGTCCACATTTTCGACATTGTTGACCCATTGCTGGACATACATCTGTATGTGGGAAGTCATACCCACAACGATAGCATTTCCGTGAGCGCTCTGGCTTTCTGGCATAATTTGATTTCTTGTCTCTCTTTCCAGATTCATAGCGTCGACGACCTTTGTGTTGATGGCGAGACGCTGGTCGAGACCTTCTCTGTCTCTCGTTTGACCTTCTCCGAGTGCTGTTGTTTTGCATCCAATATGCTTGCTCTCTTCTCTCACTACGCCCTGTCTCCATGCTCTTGGCATGCTCCTCCGCTTGGTCATGCACCCTAGTCATTTCCTCTATTTCGTCGAGATTATGACTTTTCCTTAGCAGCCGCCTTCGGAGTGTCTCTGAGTGGCAGCCCTCGATGACTCTTAGTCGGATGGCATCCTCCGTCGAGAACGCGTCAAAGTTGCAATACTGAGACAGTCGGCGTAGTCTGGATATGAATGTGCTCATCATTTCTTCCTTGTCTTGATGGGCTTGATGGAATACATATCTCTCGTAGTCCACATTTCTTTTGTGCACAAACTTTCTGTTTAATGCACCTCGCACCTTGTCATAGGTTCCTTTATCATCTGTCGGCAACTCTTTGATCAATTTGCAAGCCTCTTTGCCGACCAGATTGCGTAGTGCAATTAGCTTGTCTCTATCTCCCGTGACTTTTGATCCTTCAAGATAGTTCTCGAAGTCCTCCAGCAACTCCTGCCATCTGGGGCCCATGCTTCCGCCAGCCACCAGGGTCAGTGATTCCGGGGGGCGCAGATGTGAAACTCCAGGCGTGACAGGGGCAGCGTTTTTGTTTCTTTTCTTTCACGCTGCAGAGGACAGGGACGCTTCTTCGTGGGGTTCTGTGGGTGGCAAACTGCACCATCCCACCCTCGTCGCCAGTTGTCGTGTCTTTAGCTTAATAACGACAAACACTAGTTATGGTTAACAAGGAGGTTTATTCTTTGCTTCTTGCTATGTCCCTGTCCCTACTCTAACTAACCTCTTTCCTGCGCAGGCCCCTCCTCTTCCTCCAACCCCGTAACTCCTCCCATCCCAACTACTAGACTGTTCACATCATCACAAGGCCTAGGCCTCTGAACCCATGCTAAATCAGCCCCAAGTGGAACGAGTATGTCCAGATGTAGGTCCCATGCAACTGTGTCACTGGAATCAAGCTCACCTGGCTGTTGAGCCCATAACAAGGATGAAACCAGTCCTGGGTTGCTCATGTTCTGGTTCAGGGAGGACCTGGCTTGGCAGTTCGGGCTGGACTGTACCCACTGGAGCAGGGTCAAGACGGATTTGCATATAGCTGGATCCAAATTGAGGAGGCATGGATTACCAGTGGCTGAGATTAGTTCAAGCATTCCATCCATCACTGTTTTGTATACTTTATGGTGACGATAGAGTCATCTCCCTTAACAGCATTGAGGACCCAAGAAGGATGACGCCTTAAGTGTGGGGCCTATGACTCCTTTTGCCTGTAGGGGGCCCTGGTGAATCTTGAGGGCTGTCCCCCTGGTACAGTGATATTTTGTGGCACATGGCAGGCATCGATTTGATTGTACCATCAGTTACATACAAATAAAAGTGTGATTGGCTGGTTGAAATGGCTTTAGACAAGTTGTAGGCCTGATAGGCTTTGTAAACAACAAGTCTTTTCCATCTCTCCTTCCACTCTTATCGATGTACCCATTCATGCAACTATGCTGTCTCTCATTCATCAATTCATTCACTGGTCCAGTCATTGATGCACTCACTCATGTCGCGTTTTATCTATGACATCACTCTTTAACCCCCTTATCCATCCGTACATCCATATATGCACCCATCCATGTCTTTACTAATCTATCAATTCTTGAAGCCCTTGATTCATTATCACCGACTCCCCCTTTCACATAACCACAGATACAGACTCACAAATCTATCAAACAGCACTTTGGCTCAGAAGGTAGGCAGGCCTATTGGTTTTCTCAATGCTTTTAGATTCTACTGTTTCCACTTTCTTCTCTTCTTTCGCAGACAAGATATCTGAGCAGGGTAAATAGTTAAGGAAGTAAACATCCTTTCACAAGAAGGGTATGTTGAATAAAGTTCTGCAGCCTTGTGCCAGAAGATCCATTTCCTTTGTCTTTCATGTGCCCTGTATACAGTTAGTTCCCTAATATTACATTTATCTAACTGCTATTTGAAGACCATACAGGGGGTCTAGAAGGGATATAAACCCACAGCAGGAATGGTACTGTTTTTGAAGAGTTGGTACTGCTGTGGCCATCTTGTACCAAAGCTATGGCCAGTCAAGTGGTGGTGGGCTTATACTAATTATGATGCTAAGATTTAGGAAAGGTCCTTTACAACAAGTCCCACTGATTAAAAACTCTGAGTTACACTGCAGAACAGTGCAATTATTCATTATATACACAGTCATTATTTCTACATTTTCTTGTGCAAAGAAAGCTCCCATTGCTTTATAAATTATAGACGATAATATATTTTATATGTCAATATTCTATATTTCTCCTTTCACAGAAAAAAACCCTACAATGCTCTATGTAGGAAGCTGCAGTCCTTTGTATTCTGCCAACTGAGCTCTGGGCACAGTGAGAAAAGGCATGCCTGTTGCATCATGGGTATGCTGTGTATCACCTGTTTTCATGTTCACTAAAAAACAGAAGAATAAAAACTTCTGTGCGATTCAAGGATATGTACCCACATTAACACGCAGAAAACAAAAGGCTGTACTGCTGTGAAAGGGCTCACTCTCCTTTGGAGGAACCAACAATGAAGGCTGATAGTCAGTCCTCCGTCATGAACTCTGGGGAGCTCTTCAAAAAGCCTGCCTTCTTCAGCTAACCCTAAATCTACTCGATTTGGGATCTGACCTGAGTCTGGTCAGACTGACCAACCTTTTCTGCACGGATTGAGTTTAGATCTGCTGCAAGAGAGCAGCGCTGAACAGTGTTAGACACGGCAGAGACTGTTCAACACTGTGCCCGGGTCTGTTGAAGCCTCGCAGGGATACCACTCCAAGGAGGGAGGTTCGGGTACACCATCGTGGCCGGCACATTTCTTGGGACATTTTAGTGGCCAGAACACCATGTTCTTGAACATTCGGTCATGGAAATGAAAGACAGATATGGACTGCAAGACCCATCTCATTTGCCCTTTGTATCCTGCCTTTGTTGGAATGGATGTCATTGCTGTGTCTTGACCATAATAGAGCTTTCCTATGACTCAAAAGTAATATTACATCTCCATTGCACAGTCAGCCTCTTTCTTAAGCAGACTTCCATAAGAGGAGGTAGTATGAATCCAACAATCCCAAACTGTTGCTTCTCTCCTTCCCATTAGCCAGGAACACTCCAACAAAATTTTCTGGGTTGTGACCAGTTATTTCAACTCCAGACAGTGCTAATGGTGTATGGCTCGGCTGTAGTAGTTCTGGAATGGGTTCGACATGAATGTACATTCTGTGGGGCCTTTATGAGACCCTAGAGGTTTGCACTATGCCGATCACTAAGCGAATGAATCAGCTTCTATTGCAGAAAAGGCAAACAGGATCCTTCCTTTCCCCTATTTGTAAATAAAGGACATTGATGTTTTGTTCACTCTTGGGGCAGCTATTAGCAGTAAGTAGGGATACCATTCCTCCACAAATTAAAAGTGACAGGTGAAATGCCCCATAAATGAACTAAAAGTGACAGGTCCCACGCCCTGAAAATGAACTAAAAGTGACAGGTCCCACACCCTAGAAATGATGTAGGTGACCACTTGTCCCAAAGGGGGCGGTATCCCATAGGGGAGGTCTGTTTTGGAGACCCCAGTGAACCAGAACCCTATGATGCCATGTGCCCAAGTTGTGATGTAGAGGTATACGCCTCTTTTAGGGGTTGTTTAGAATACATATAAGGCGTCCTCAAGAGCTGTGTACAGCAACCAGGAGCCTGAATACAGAAAGTGGAACATATCAATATGAAGAGATACAACCCAATCATCAAATAGATCCCACTGAAGCGTGGATACACCACTCTCAATAATTTTAATCGGAGCATATCACCAGAGATCGTTGATGAGAATGCTCAACAGGAACCTCCTAAAGATATGGGCTGCGATGTTACTGGTTTTGACACTGACTTGTGCCGCCGGATGGAAACACTTAGTCTCAGGGAATGGCCTCACCGGGTGTCACCAATTAAGGTCGATAGCAGCAACAGTGAGAGCTCTAATAACTGTGAAGGGCCTGCTGGAAGCAGCTTCTTCGAAATGGAAGAGGATGTAGAAGCTATAGCGCTTCCTAACTCACCCATCAATGGAGATACACTTTTATGGAGGAACCATTTCCCAAGGCAGTTGTTGTGCAGCAGCTGGGTACAAGCTCTGAAAACTGTGGGGTATCGATTAACATCTGTGACTCTCCAGACTTCGGGGGCGCAGCAGAGGGCTATGAAAATGCTGAGGTTAGTAAAAAAACGTTATAGACAGTTAACGTGCATCATGTTGTATTTTATTTTTAACTAATGGATTGTCTCTCTTTCTTCTTTTGAACTGTAGAAAGCAACCCCCAAAAGAACAGGTGGCAAGGGACAGCCGTCAAACGTTAATGATGTAAATATTTATCATCTGTCGTGTTCAAAGCAGATTGAAAGTTCCACATGCCAGAACAACGATGGCCAAAGTGTCTGTGCATCTAGGAGTTGTCCCTGTGAAAAGGAAACTCCAATGGTAGCTGGGTTGTCTGTAAAAGGTTTTGCTGCAGCAGTTGTACTAGCATGTGTTAAACGTGACTATTACAGATTTTGTTACGTATATCAAATGAAGGATCCTCAGCAGGCTGCCCACGAATGTCTAAGTGACTCATACAGAGCAAGAACAATCAGTTATATATGTAGTTTGTTAGACCCGTACCAGGTGTATAAACTGCTAAGTGTTGTGTATGGGGTGTTCCCTAAAAAGAAATATGTCCACCCTGATATGCTGAACACCCTGTCAATGGCACTCAATGAGCTCCGATACGCCAGTGAACCAGGCTCAAAACTACCGGGTATGCCAGCTGTGTACAGGCTTTGATAGAAAGATGATAGAAAGGCTTGTAGAAAGGAGTATGTGTAATATGAATTAAAAAAATACAAGACCAGGTTCTTTAGCCCCCTGAAGACTGTTTTAAAATAAAATAAGTCAATATGTAGCATTATATGCATGCGTGTATTTAAAAGAAAACCGTAGAATGTCACTGGGTCATGTGGCAATGCATTATGCCCTGCATACTGTTGTAGAGGCTGTTATGGAAGGTCCTACTAGAACCAACATGTGTATGTCTGCAAAAAGTGCAAAGTCATTATGCTATATACTATGAAAATGTTAAATGTGTTTTGTTAATGTTTTGCTAATATTCTTTATTATTAATAAAAATGGACTTACACAAACCAAGCGTTTTTCATTACAAGGGCTGTAGCGACTGATAACATTTCTGGGGCCCGTTTAAGAAAACTTTATTATTACACAAGAGGGTTGGTAGCTTTGGAATCGCTGAAGCTCTGTATAGAAGGGCTGTAGGTGAAAATGAACTGGTAAACAGAGACCTGGTGAAGAGATGGTTATCAGGGGAGGAGGCGTATTCACTCCACAAACCAGCCAGGAGGTGTTTTAAGAGGCGTCCTACAATTGTTAATGCGCAAATACATTATCAATGGCAGGCAGACATAATCAGCCTTCGTGATCTAGCAAAAATTATTAACGGATCCAGTTATATATTAACCGTCATTTATCTGTTGTCCAAGTACACCTTTGCAGAAGCCCTAAGCGACAAAGGTGGGGCTAGCGTCACAGCCACTTTCAAAGCCATCTTCGAGAAGTGACAAATCCCTCAAAAACTACAAACAGATGAGGGGAAAGAATTCTTAAACAAGTTGTTTCAGAAATTATTAAATCAGCATGCTGTTTAACATTTTGTGTCACACACGGAAGTAAAAGCAGCTGTTGTAGAGCAGTTTAACCAAACCTTAAAGTCTAAGATGTGGGGATACTTCATGGCCTCCAACACATACAGATACCTCGATGTTCTACAGGCTTTTATAGATGTTTATAATGCCAGTTATCACCAAACCATCAAATCATCAACCATAGAGGTAACGCTATCTAATTAGTTAAAGGTCTGGAGAAAAGTGTACGGTCCCCTTTTCGCTCGCACATACGGTGATCCGACTATGTACAAGGACTATTACAGAAATCAGGCTGGCTATGGATGTCCAACGTACTTTCAAGGGTCCCCCATAATGTACGGGCCGGCATGGGAGGTCTCTTCTGTAGTTTGTTTAGAAGAGCTATGCCATTCTTGAGAAGAGGTTATGAAATTGCAAAGCCCCATGTTAAAGCTGCACCTATGAACATAGCCCAATAGGTGATTGGGTCTGTCACATCAGCTGTCGCAGAACGCTTGAAAAAGCAGCTACAAGAAGGTACAGGGCTGGTATACAGTCCATGCACAAGTGTTAAAAGGAAACGTTGTGCTTTGAGGCGTATGGGGGAACTGGCCCCTATAAAAAAAGGAGAAGTTCTTTAAAAGGCACTCAAAAAAGAAGAACCCCAAGATGGAGGAGAGCTTCAAAGAAGAAGAGAAACGCCACTAAAGTAAATATTTTTTAAAGCAACGCATACTAAAGCATGGCCTTTGTACATTGTGCATCGGGCGAGTGCACCAAATCAGAGTTAGATTTGTTTACTCTAAAACCCATCCAGACTAGCATCGAAAACAGCTTTTTCATGGAGGTATCACCTTTAGCCACTTTGATGCCTTTGACCCCTATAGAATTTTTTGTGACGGGGTCCACAAATATGTATCTGTATCTCAACAACATGAAGCTGCATCTTGTGTGTAAAATTGTAAAAGCGGATGGTTCCAACATAGAAGCAGACGCTAAAGTGGCAACGATTGCTCACCCCCTAGCAACCATGTTTAATCAGGTGGACAACACCCTGGGCGATCGTCTCATCACAAAGAGAGATAACATGTACACCTACAGAGCTTACCTCGAGAGCATTCTAAATTACAGTAGTAAAGCCTGCCCTTGACATGCAGCTTTCAGCGCGGCTCTTCTACTAGGACACATATGCCCATGAGAAGACAAGGCTCTGGATGGTGACAATCAGGGTTTTGTAAAAAGAGCATGGTTTGCCAGAGGCAGTCGCCACTTTGAACTCTTGGGACGCATACATTCAGACCTCTTTTTCCCAGATAAACTGCTTGTCAATGAAATTGATCTTAAGATGAGGCTTACCCGCAACAAGGACTCATTCTGTCTCATCAGCGGGGAGCGAAACAGTACAAGCTAGACATACTGTCTGCCAGCCTGTTTATAAAGAGAGTTAAAGTGTCCCCGAGCATCAGACTAGCTCATGCTGATGCATTGCATCTATCAAAATCCAAGTATGCAGTGGAAAGAGTAGCTCTGAAGGTATTTAGCATCCCTGCAGGTACCTGACTAACCCAGCAGCAGAATGTATTTCTGAGGCAACTACCCAAACTTATTATCCTTGGGTATGTGGGCAATACAGTTTTTAGCAGTGTCAATACCTCAAACCCCTTCAATTTTAAGCTCTGCACACATCAACTACGCTGCGCTGGTCCATGAGGGCTTTGTGATCCCTTCAAAACCCTACGCACCCAGTTTTAGAACCTGCAGCTCTCAGAAACTGCTCCCAACTTCTAGGAGCATTTTGGTTTGTTAGGGCTCTGGCATGTGTGAGACCTTTGACTAGGTCGTACATGTGTGATCCAACAATCGGCTGCCCCCTGTAGATGAATTCACCCCGCTCATTCCACGCTGTTAGGTCTTTAGAAACTGCAAGCTTACGCATCAACATCTGCGTGGCCCTAGAGGTCGTCAACAAAGACGTCTGAGGTTGGTTCGGGGCCTTGAAGCAGCTGTTATGGTTGCTGCGGGCTGCAGGGTTTGCTGGTTGTTGTCCAGAGTCTGGGGCACATTGAGTTAGCTTATTTTTTCTGTATTCCACTGGTTGTAATAGTTCAAACAATGTTTTAGTGTGCTGGTATAAAGGTTTGCTTTATTGAGCGGATTTAGATCAGTTTGGTTTCAAAATTTCCTTAATTTCAGCATCCAGCCTCAGAGTCTCATTTTTTTATATATGCCAGGGATTGTCCGTAGATGGCCCCAAATGTTCCAACTACTGTCTAGGCACCAAATACATCTTAGAGGCATGCTCCATCACTGCCTCGAGTGGATACTTGTAATTAGGGTATAGCTATGCTCAACAGCGAACCTATTTACCCGACAAATTGTTTTACCAGTTTCTTCTTGGAAATGAGGGATGCCCTTTTATTACTGAGCTTCATGTTAAGTTGTGGCTTCTTCTTCAGCACCTGTAACTGTCGATTTGATATAGGGGGTTACCTTTTAGGGTGTTTTGGGCTATTTCTGAAATGGCAGTCACTAAATCAACTGAAGCCGATTACAGGATGGCCGTTCTGTGTTGGGGCTGGCTCTAACCAGCATTTGTAGGAGAGTTAAATTACTCCGCAAGCGGATAGACATAGTCAACCTCCCTTAAATTATAAGATCTAGATTGTAAATGTCACTAAAGTGCCTTTAACGTGTCTTTTTATAGGCTCTGGGCTTGGTCTTAGGTGTGTTAGCGGTAAACAACAGGGAGATCAGGGGGGAAAATGTCAGCCCTGAGTCTGTAGTCTTCTTGAGTATTATTTTTTAAGTCAACCAGCAAGTAACCGTGGGGTTTTGCAGTAGCAATGTTAAAGGCCTTCATGAAAAACTGTGTGTTTCCTGGGTACATCTGTTTAGCTATGATGGATATTTGTTGTTTGTCACAGGGGTCTTTAAATAAAATCAGATTGGGAGCTATAGAACGGCTGTTCTTACCCTTGTAGAACAGGTTCTGCGCAATGTAGCATATGCTTAGATTGTGATGGTGTGATGTGTGAATATTGAGTAAAAGCCTTCTTTAGCTCAGGATGATCCCCACATTCACGCATGTAATCTACAATTACACGGTTTACAAGGTTCGGTGGCAGCAGCTCATCATTGTTGAAATTATTAGGTATACCTTCTATAAACCTGATATACAGGAAAGAAAGAATAAAGATCTTACCAGCAAGAGTAAATCCACACAATGCTGTTGGATAAAGCACCTGCAGCATTTTCTGAGAGTTTTTTTTATAAAGTAGCTTTTGCTGCAGTTTGAGGGCCCTGATAAAAACGCAGGAGAATGGATGCTGTAATCGTGTGACCAAAGTGTACAAGTCACTTGCTCTAATGCATCTAATAACCGTACAGCAGTGTTTTATAGTCCTCCGTCAGGATCCTTTTATCAAAAAGAACATGTAAGGTTTTATGTGGGGGCTGTGTTATAATTTTCCACTTCTTTTTGGATCTGACTATGTAGTGTTGATTAACAACTATGGTTTTATCGTTTTCACAGTAGTCTGAAGCAGAGTATTCGTGCACCAGATCCTTCAGACTGTAAAACATTGATTTATAGGGTGTTGTTGACATTTAATGTTATACCTTTGACCTTCATACATGCTTTGTTGTTGTTTGTTTTGAAGGAATAGGTCTTAGGTCCGGATGAGGTGAATTACACTGTATATTCATCCATGTCAAGTTCACTGGCCAAATTACATAGATAATCACCCAGAGGGGGGTCTTCATCCCCGGGTTTACTCACAAAAATAACTGAGTCGGTATCATGATACAAACAATGGTCCTGGAGTTTATCCATATCCCCATAAAGCTCTAAACGTGCGTGAGCAGTCCTGAAATTCGCTATGAATATGTTTATGTTGTTACACATTGTAGGGTACTCCTCTGTGTATTTCCAGCACAAAGTAGCGGACTCATTAGCGATAAACTTGCAGCTTGACACCTCGTAACAAGAGGCAAAAAGGTACTTAAGCAGCTCTTCAGGATCTGTTATGATGGTCGCATTTCACATGTTTGTACGCTATGTGAATTTTCCCTATAAGGAGTTCAGACAGGGCTTGGCTAACTGTCGTCTGGCAGGGTTGCCCTCTATCTGATGGGGTTGTAATCATGTGCCCTTGTGAGTGTAGTAGCCATCAATGAAGTTTTGCTTGGCATACTGGCTAGTACACCATTCGGGATATCCTGAGGCCTCCTGTTTGTCTCTGAGAAACAATTTAATATATGGAGAAAAGAGGTGTGTTGTGGTCCTCTTAAAATGCCACACTTCATATACTCTGCCGAGCCTGTAGCCTTTCTCTAAGGCCTCCTGGACCTCTATGCTACACCATATCCCTGTGAGCATCCTTTGTTCTTCAGTGTATCTACACACATTAACCTCTTTACTCACAGTACATGTCCGACAGAGGGGAAACATTGGCTTACTGTCGACTCTGTATGGTTGTACCGGAAAGATGCCTTGGAGGGTAGATTTGGCATTTAACTAACCCAAAGTATTCGGATATGGGTTTAAAATCTTTATATATGATGGTGGGGTGTCCTAAGTGGTATACCTTCATCTTGTTCACAAACGGGTACAGACTGGTGAAATCGTAGTAGTGTATTTTTGCACCCTCACCAGCGGTCATATACAGCTGTATAGCATTTGTATGACCCCCAAATAAGGCATCACAGGGCTCCAGAGGGTCTGCTAAATCACACCTCTTAAGGAAAGAGCAGAGTTCCGCCTCAGATGTTAGCATGTCATGCTCCCAAAGGGCATTCATCGCAAAGCCACATTTTTCAACATACTGGGCCTTCAACAGACTACGTCTGTGTAAGTGCTCACATTTGGTACCAATCAGTCTTTTAAACTCGTGGGGTTTGTAACACTGAGAGCAGTTGTGGTAAAAGCAGCCATTGTATTCAAAGGCTGTTGGCATGCCCTTAATTACAGCATACCCATCCAAGTAATAAGGTCTGAGCCGGTATTCACCATCCTGTAAGGCGTGTTGAATATGTATGTCTTCCTTCTCAGAAACGTACAGGAGCCACTAGATAGAGGGGGTTGAATAATGTTTCTGTTTACAGTTATAGAGGGCTGGAGTGACTAGAGCCATACTTTTAGGTCTTAAAAACATGTGCTATTAGATGGATACACACATGGAAGCCAAAGTGATATTTTGAAAAGGGTCTGTGTATTCAATGGTTTTTGTCATTTGAGGGGTCTTGGGCTTCAAAACCCTTACTTTCTTAGTCATAGACACCACAACATCTCTGAAGAGGTTGCAGGCTTTTCGCAGCATAGAATACCCTTTGAATTTGGTTTGAATGAAAGTGTTAAGGAAATCACCAACGCACGATCGCCCTTCAAACTCCCAGCTGTCATCCAAAGTTAGATGGTGTGTGTAAATATAGTTAGGTTGGTGTACGCTGTCTCCTGTGAACACTCTACATCGAACACTATGTAGTCTTCGATTTTGGTCTGGGGCCTCCCTTTAAGCATGTAGCACCTGTGTACGGTTCCTGATCTAAAAGGAGTTTGACACCTTGGGCATTTCATGCCTTAGCATTTGTGATCTGCTGCCACATACTTACCACACTCATGGCAATCTATTTTAGGGATGCATTTAACATGGCTGTTGTGTACGCTCAAGCACTCTTGCGAGCGACAAAACGTCTTACAGGTACGACACCTCACCTTCAGGGCAGCGTCTACGACGCAACCGTACCTTTGACACATCATACAGTGCATTTCACACTGATGATTTGCCTTAGTGTTGTAGATGTGATTGCAGTGGGTGCACACGTACTTGGCTCTTAGGAAACTTTTACGGTTCGAGATCCAGTAAAAGTGATTTTCGTGGTGTAGAACATCTACCGGGTTGTTTTTCACACGTTCCCGATTCTAAAGTACTCCCAAGAATCATTGTGATAAAGAACTTTCACCGTAACAGCAAAATAGTTCTCAAAAAGACTATTGTCACCAAAGCTGACCATCAGGTCAGGCGGTATTTCAAGCACCTCATGGGCTTCAGCCGCTCTAGACATGATGACCGCATCGGCGGTGTTGTGACCCTACAGCAACCCCATGATACTGTCTGCCAGACAGATGTTGGCCGCTCCATTATTAAAGTTGAGCAGCCAACGTTGGGGCATATTCACAAGAATGTGTGATAACCGTCGCAAAAGTAACTTAATGCAACTTCCAACATCGCAGTCTATCGCGGGGGAAAAATACGCCCTGTTAAACAAGCATTCTCAACATGGCGGTACCATGCGATAGTCTCCAGATAACGCGCCAAATGTCCGCCTCAAAACTCCGCGTCAAAATCAACGCCACACCGCAAAAATGCAAAATGAAAAAAATCCTGTGATGAGGCCAATCACGGTACAAAAAGCAGCGAAAACCAGTGACAGACCTGCAAATCCCACGCGTCTGGTGGAAAAATGCACCATAAAAACCACAGAAACAACACACCAGAAACAATCCAAAGTGCGTAGCAACATGGATGCATCCTGATCGAGTACAGAGGCCAATGTGAACCCCACAACCCCCACAGACCACCAGCAAGGAACAACAGGGATTACCAAAGAGAAGAGGGAAGGGAAGACAGGGTGCAAAACCAGATCAGCGTCACGGATGTGACAGAGCACTACCATCACCTGACCCACAAGTAGACCACCTGGAATGCAGTCGGAGTGTCGAGGAGGCCAATCTAGGAGGCCAAGAGGCGCTGGTATGATGTGACAACCTAAACCAGGCACAAACCTGCTTCCAACAGGAAGGCTGCAACGGCAACAGGAGGTGGAAGTCCTGTGCCACAGGAGAGCTGGAGGAAACCAAGGCCACAGTCATCAGTGTGGAGACGGTGCAAGGAGTAGGGAGTACAGACACAGCTCAAGAGGGCCTGACACAACATCAACAGGGTGAGGAACGACCAGGAACTGGGGGAACGGGGGAGATGGGCACAACGGCACACATGCACAACGAGGTGTAGCACACTGCATACCCACAATTACCCTGGATCATGTCCCTGACCCCCGTGGCACACTGCAGCACACACACATAGCAAGAACAGTACACCCACATTGACGACAACGTGGTACAATGCACAAAGCCGACACTGCAGAACAGGGGACACAACTGGCTCCGCAAACATGCAGAAACATGCCTACTACATCTGACAGAGCTGGAAACTGTGAAATGGAATTGTACGCGTACAACCTCACATCCGTCATGTAGTCCAAATGTCCACTGTCCCGCATCCAAATCCAGCACCTACCAAACAGTAACAATGTACATTGTCATACAGTCTGCATGTAAACAAGAACAATGCACCAACAAACATGTCAACACAATGTCAACATGCATCTCCCCTTCACATTGCAGAGGGACGCACAACACCTCCAGCAGAGAAGACAACACATCTGTGATGCCGGAGAGGACCACCACACCTTCAACACCAATGCCCTACAACAGCCCATGGACATCCCACACAATTCACCACCAGGACCCGGGCAGCCAAGCTACTTAGAGTAGAACACAGATCCTGCAACAGACCACACAGCAGGAAGTACCCACAAGCACAGCTGGCTCACGACACTTCACCCACCCACACAAGGTACTCCAATGCCAGGTGTCAGCATGCCAAAAGGAGGTGGCCCAACAGGTGAGGGTGGGTCTGAACCCATGGAAGGCGAACTAGATCACATACGTTGGTGTCTATCATCCTTCAGGGACCACCTACACCCCCCAAAGGAGACCCACACTGCCATACAGACACATGCAGATGCACATTCATGGTACAGAACCACGCCCAGGGGCATGCAAAGAGCAGTCACACACCCACGTTGGCTCTGCGTACGACGGCCCAGACCACTCCTCTTAAGAATTGAATGGGTGATGACAAAGCTACATGTTCAAGCTCCAACCCGCTGCCTGCGGTGACATGTCTGCACCCGCTGTACACAGCACAATGTAATGTTGTAGGACCCAGGGCCCTCATGCATACAACAAGACCACAGAGACACATGCAGATATTATGTTGAGCTGGCTATGGGCATGTGTGCCTGGCCCCTTTATTGGCAGGGCCACATATACAGTGACACCTGTGCTGGATGTGTGTGGGGTGAGTATGAGCCAGCCCGCACAGAGTGCTTGGTTCTGGCAAAAACTTGAACAGTGGACAGCAGTGTAACGGAAACTGAAAACACCTGCAAAACAGAGTCAACGGCTGAGCAACATGAAGGGGCCGGAGCAAGTCCAGAGGTCACCCAAACAGAAGTGTCTGTGAGTTGCAGTGCACTGAGGTTGGGGCACCACAGCTGAGCGTGCTCATGTGAATAAAAAGTCTAGGATTGTGCCCCTTCGAGATATTCCTGATGCAGATGCAGTGGGGTGTGTTAGACCTGCATTATCTTCCTCATCAACGTCCCAGGTCTCCCACACTGCTTGAGGTGACATTGCTGCACAACCTCTCCACAGCACAAAACTCAATCAGTAAAGGTCCATGGTTTGCGGTGCACTGAGTCAGTGGCACCTGGAGTGCTGAGGAGGGGATCAGGCAGAAGACGGCATTCACGAAAGGTGCGAGCAACTCTGTCAGTCTGCCAGTACCACCGTTTCAACTCTGACAGATGGTGGTTGGAGGTGGTCCTGGCGATGGTGGCATGTGCCTCCTGCGGTGATGCGACATCCGAGCCGGTCAGGACTCGATTTGATGTGTGAGCCCTGGTGGGCCGCAGTTGAGGCCTGAGGCAGTGGACAGCACAGGGCCACAGACACATGGTGTTGATGACCCCAAGGCCATCGCCTCAGAGGCCATCCAATATCTTAGAAGAAGGGGTCCCGGACATGACCAGCACAGAGTTAGTGGCCCTGGATGCACAGCAACCGGCACAGGCACCCTACAACGGGATGGTGACTTGGGGTGCACTGAGGATGGGCCACGCGGCCTGGGCGGGTCCTCATCGATTTTGAAGGTGAATGTTGCAGAGGGTTGCGGGGTACAGTGGAAGATATCCTCCAGGGCATTATGTGGAAGGGCTGATGTTATGCAGAAGCAGCAAATGGTGGAGTGGAAAGCGAAGGCCTCGTTGCCAGAACCAATTCTGGATCAGCTACATGAGGATGAAAACTATAGACTTAGACACCACCAATGTATGACCAGTCAGTGTCCATGAATGTCGGGGAATGCACTTGGTGGCACCGGGGCTGAGAGGGGATGTAGTCTGCAATGATGCCCATACACTGATATGAACTCCACCATTGCTAAATCAAGACTCTGTGACCTACTGGACTGCAGTGTAGGCCGGAGGCAGCGGTCAGCAGTGGCCCACAGCCACGTGTCATTAGCTCACGATGCACAGAGTTCGTGACACCAGGGTAGTTGTTGGTAGTTTTCGATCACCTCCGTAACGATGATCCTTTTTTCCCGCTAAGATGCAATGCGTCATCCTCTTACGCCTATCCTTGCGTGCAATGATATGTAATCTGCCTTTGCATAATCGATGTTCAGTTCCAATTCTGTGACCTACTTGGGCGAAGCCTAGGCCAAGAGCAGTAGTCCTTGTGGGCCCACATAATCTTGTGGTTGTGATGTACTACTAAGGCCTGGTGGCACCACATCGAAGGGAGTATAGTGACATCAAATGTCCCATGTACATATGAAGTCGCCCATCAGGATATCAAGACTCAGTTCCAAATGCGTGACCTACTCGTGCACAGCGTAGGCCGAGGGCAGTAGTCCGCGTGGGCCCACATGCACGTGTGGTTGTGATGCTATGCACAGACTTGGTGTCACCACATCGAAGGGAGTATAGTGACATGAACTCATCCATTATGAATGTACTCTGCCGTGGTGTAATCAAAACTCAGTTCCAAATGTGTGACCTACTTGTCCATTGTGTCTGCCAGTACAGTACATCAACGTGAAAGGAGTACTGCGGGCCTTGCTCGCGGAGGCCGTGATGGTCAGAGGAAGCTGCCAAGGTTGCGGCCCTCTGGCTTGGAGGTTGCCGCGGCACATGGTAGGCCTTCTTCGACACACGCTGGTGTCGGCAAGGGGGCATTGAAGCCTGGGTGCGCAGGGGTGGGCAGGACTGGTTCGGGCACCAGCGTCCTGGGATGCAGCAGGCGCACAGGATCTCAGGCACCTCCGCTCACGGCGACAGCGTCAGCCTCGTGGCAGGATGAGAGGCGCCGCCTTGGCAGAGACATTGGGCATTCCGGGAGAGGACCGTGCTTAAAGTTACGTGCCTTTTATTCACACCCCTATGCTGGCCTGGCATACGCAGGGCCAGCCCACTCCACTCACGCTTACGGGGGGACAGTAACAAGCTACTTTTCCTTGATCTCCCCCACAGGCTGAGTGACATGGTTGCGTCCACTGTACACTGCACTCCATACACCAGCGGGGTCTGTTGGCACAGATATGTGTGTGGTCTGCATACTGCAGTCTGTCCAGCACAATCATGCCACACTTGGCATTGTGTACAGTCATATTCAACGGTCACTTGCCTCCTTCACACATGTCTGGTCCCCAACTCTTCCCACATCCTGCTATTGTGTGGATGAGGTGACATGCCATTGATGGCTAATGTCCATGGCTGGCCCAGATTCCCACAGTAAGTTGTGCTGTTGTGTCTCTAAACACCTAGTTCCAAATGGGTTTTTGAATGTCTGTTTGTGCTGGAGCCCTAAAGTATGTTTTTTATACTTGTCCTGGAATGCTAATTTGAAGCATCTCACACTTTATGGAGGGGAGGGCTTAGAACCAGGTTTTGGGTGTCTTTTCGGCCAGTTGCATTGTCTTTTAGGTGCTACCTTATAATTTGATCATTTGACAGCTGCTAATCAAGCCTGAGCACTGTTGTGAGGAGCTTGACCCAGGAAATGTATTTGTAGGTCTTGCTGAGTCATCACAGCCCTGGCTGCTGAGACTGACAGCTTTATTTCATGCCTCGTGATATCCTGCCCCTTGTTTTCCTGCCTAGTGTTATCATGTTTCAGATTCTCCTGGGAATGTTTGGGACCGGCCTGAAGTTTAGTTTTTCATTTCTCAGCCTTGCTCTGCTCACAACTGTTTTCACTTTATCATCTAACGTCTGCTAATCATGACTAAGCCCTGGCTGGAAAGCTAGAAGCAGCTTCTTTGTTTGAAGTTTTGACTTTGCATCATCGGCCTGTGTGTTGGGGTTGCATGATTTATATCATGCTTGTTGTATTATCCTGTTTCAAATTCTCCTGGGGAACTTTGGGCCCATCCCATGCTTGTTTTTTTCCCTCTTCTCAGCCTTGCTCTGCTCACGACTGTTGTCACTTTATGAATTTGAAATCCTCATGCCAGAGCAATGACTGGAAGCTGCCTTTTGTCTGTTTACACTTCACCCCTTGCGATCCTTACAAGGGTTTCCCACTGTTGGAAAGTGGGTTATTGGTAGGGGCAAACGTAGTTCTGCCACTGGCAATAAGGCCACTAACACATGATAGGACCCAGTATAGGTCTTAGAAAATTATTCCTATGCTCAACCCTTGGTAACGTGGCTGCGAGCAGACAGGCTTAACTTCAAAGACAGGTATGTAAAGCATTTAAAAACACCATTTCAGTAAATAATCAAGACACAACACAAAACAAAAATCCAACACCAATTTATAAAATTAGGTATTATTTGTATCTTTTAAATGACACCAAAGCGAAAGAAATCCACTGTAGGGAACCAGAGATATGAATTTTTAAAGATTAGTCACTTTCTAGTGCTTAGAAACCAACAGTGCCCCTTTTAGTCATTTTGTTTTCTCTGACAGGGACACCTTTAAGAAAATGTTCTGGAGAATCTCACCAAATGTGTTGTGCGCCTTCTCAAGCAGGCGGGGTCCAGTTAGAACTCCTTCGCGAAGATCTGCTTGCGGGTCCCATCCCCGGTCTGTAGTGGAATGACCTGCAGGGAGGTGATGTGGGGAGTGAGAGGGTCAGGGTGGGGGGTAGTAATGTATGGATGACGGAGTTTTACAGGTAAGTAAACATATAAATAAATAAAACAAATTTCGTTGCGCGCACTGCACCACATTTGGTGATGCAGTGCACACAACGAAATTCGTTTTATTTATTTATATGTTTACTTAGTTGTAAAACTCCGTAATCCATACATTACCACCCCCAACCCTGCCCCTCCCCCTCCCCACGTCACCGCCCTGAAGGTCATCCCACTACCGACCGCGGCTGGTGGGTCCCAAAGTATCCAACACACAATCCAAGATTCTGGAATCTTTAAGAGGGTCCTTGAAAGTGTGAAACTTCAATTCCGCAATCCACTTGAACAAAACCCTTACAAATCCACTGGTACTCCAGGCTGGGAATTCTTTGTGGGGATATCCAGGTGAGCTTTGTTAACCTGTAGCTTGCAGGGAGTCCACTCTTTAGTCCTTTGCGGCAAGGAAATCCACAGGGCTGCAGTTTCAGTTGGGGCAGTCTTCGGAGGTCAGGCCTTAGAAATCTTTGCACAGCAAAACTTCTCAGCAGGGCACTTCTTGCTTCAGTAAGTTTCAAGCAACAGATCTGGAGGGCTCTGCCCCTCTCAGATATGTATACAGTATTCTCTGGTTCAAGCAGCAGGTCACTTCTGACCACTGAGAGCATGGTAACTCCTCATAGTTATGACCAAATCCTTCCGAGTGTGGCATTATTTTGTCCCAGAGTGCATCAAATCTTCCAAATCCTTAATTGCTGATTTTCCAGCAAGGAGGTAAGAGCTGGCTAAACACGCCCCCTGGGATGGCTTATTTCCATAGACTCTCCCCCTACCACCTGCACATACCTTCTTTAAGCTTAGCCCTGACTTTGGGTCAAAAGTGTAAATGTGTAACTGACACCCAGGCCTCCCCTCTGCCTTTGAAGAGCATGGTTTATGACTCCACCTCATGGCCTGGCATTCCTATGGACCAGCACACTGCCCTTCCAGCAGAACGGGTAACCCCAGGAGCTCTTTATCACCTCTTCAAAGCAGCCTGGCCAATTCACTTAACTCTGACAAATCAGGGCAGACTACTGGAAGCCTGAATTTGGACTTACAAACAAGAGAGTCTTACAACTTCTTGTAAGTACACTTTAGGAGAAATTCAACAATATGATATTGTTGGATTTACTACTACTATTCTGGGAAGTCTATAAACGGTCAATCTAGTCCTCTCCTATCAATCATTATTAATCAATAACCTCCAACCATGTTAACCTATGTAACAAAGGATTTGCAATGGGAAAAATTACTTTGGCCAGACTTCTAGCACCAGGGCTCGAAAAAACATATTTTATAAGTATTTCCCTAATTTCTACAGGACCCCCACCCCCTGTGTAACTAGGGGAGACTTTAGAGTTTCTGAATCTGTAGAAATATTGCAGATTCTCCTTTTACTGTGCTCCTAGCATCAAAGTCGAATTAGCACTTTACCACAATGTGGGGAGTGAAATGTGAAATTTCACTTTATCCAGGCATATAAAAACCTATTTTATAAGGGTGTAACTTATAGATAAGTGACCCCCACTCCTGGGATACCTAGGGGAGACCCTGGGGTCCCTAATATGCCAAAACATAGTAGGTTTCCATTTTTAAGTGCCCCTACCACCAAAGTCGAGTTTGGGCACACTTTACTTTTTAAAAGCAGTCCTGGCACCCAGGGCTGTTTTTAAACTGACCTCAGGCTTCAGCAGTGCACACATGCAAGTGCAGAAAAAGCTGCTGGCCTCTAAACTGCCATGCCCCAGGGTACTGTAGACTTCTAGGTAGTTTCAATCCCCTGCCCTATCATATACTAGGGGCTTATGGGGTAGGTCATGCCAATTACAGGGGTATCCCACCATGCCATAGTGTACCCTAGTATATGTTAGGTGTTTTAAGTGCATTCTAATGTGTTCCTTTCAGCTTAGCACCGGCCCTGAGCCTGGTTAGGCAGAACCCAGGGTCAGTCAAAATCAGTTACCACCAGCATCAGTCAGCAAAAAGTTGGGGTGTGCCCAGGGCACAGGATGACTTTGCAACACCCACTCTAACATTTTAACAGCTGCAACGCCTTTTGAGGCCTGTCGTGGATAGTTTGATGCCACCACCTTTGTCAGGGAGGCATTTCAAATTGGCCTAGCTGCTTCTAAAAAAAGACATTTATTCTTAAAAAAAAAAACCTCTGCACCGCAAACACCAGTGTTAGGCAGCCACGAAACCGTGGGGGTTGGGGAACTTGGGATGTCTGGTTATTCACAGCTCCTCTTGCTGAGACGCCATCTGTCACAGATCTGCAGGCACAGTTTTAAACAGGCCCAGGCATTTCCCTCTTATATGAAGACACTTTTGCGCACACACGTTCAAGGACACATTTTGTACATAACCCCCAAATGCACTGTTAACACCCTAACATATGCATCAACACATGCTCACTGCTAATTTGGGTGAGGCCTACAATGTTTCTGTTTTATTCAGTAGTAGTCATCCATAGGGTATATGTCAATGCCCCAAGACAGGCAGAAAAGTGAACCTCTATTGTACTTACCTTTTTGCTCTCTGAGATATAGTGGTGCTCCTGGATCTTCTACTGAAGACGCCCCCACGACAATGCCTGAGGGAAGAGGGTCCTCGGACAAAATCATTCAGACCGGGTGCTTTACATCCACTGACCTTGGAGAATCTGGAAGGGATGACGAGAGAGAGAAAGAAAACTGTATTGTAGGTAGATATATGTGTTAATACACACTCATTCTATCCATTGAAAGAGGTTTGTCCACATCAAAGTGTGGTCTCATACACTGCTTAGGTCTCCTCTTATAACTTGCATTCCATTCCATGGAGACGTTATTATACATAGATTCCGAAATTGTGTACATTACTTTGACCATTTTTCATAGTAGAATTAAAAACTGATATCCATTTCCCTACACTGCAAATTTCCCCCCACATCGTTCTATCAGTTATGAGAGCAATATGTAATCTTCTGACTCAAGGATGGAGGAAAAACTCAATTTCTATATCAATGGGCAACATAAATCCTGATTCTGGAGTATTCTCAGCTGTCCCACAAAGCTGGATCCATTGGGCCTCTGCCATGACATCAGATGTTTCTCTTGTCCTTTGTTCATGCCAAGCGCCATACATTTTGAACTTGATGCATGTTTTTTAATACATTCTGATAGAGATTGGTCACAATAACTCCTACATTACTTCAGCCCCCCCTGCCACCTAATTCACATGGTGCTTCCTGCAGAATTAGACAATTCCTGGACAATTCCAGATTTCTGGCAAAAAGCAGAAATCTAAGCAAAGGCAATTGGGGACTGTGCGTCTCTATTACAATTGTCTTGGGATCAAATTGACTTGAGTTACAAACTTAGGGGCATATTTTTGAGTCCCTTGCGGCGCCATTGCATTACGTTTTGTGACGCAACGGCAGCGCAAACCACCAAATCACTTTACATGGCTTTGAATGGCTTTATACATATGGAGTAAGGCAATGCAGTGCTAATCGCTGTGTTACCTCTCTCTGCGCTAGGGAGGTGTTCCATGGGCGTTACGGTGGGTGCTCCCATGCAACACTCATGGATTTTGACGCATCCTCAGATTTACGAGATCAAGTAAACCTGGGGAGGTGCCAAAACCTTACGCCTTCCCAGGGGAGGCGCAACAAGGAGAAATATCTCTATTGCTCCTCGTTTTTTCCTCTTTCTATGGGTGGTGCAATCTGCAGCACACATAGAAAGAGGAAAAGGCCTATAAGGATTGTTTTTGTGCAGAAAGGGGCCCCTGCCTGCACAAAAACATTTCTATAGGTAACACTTGTGCACGGATGACTGCATTGCCGCTAGGCTGCCAAAACTGCGCCAGAGCAGGGGGAAAGGATAGGAATGCGCCGTATGCCACAGATACGGGGCATTCCTGCTCTTTCACTTTGATGCACAGGAGTGCAACAAGGAGACTTGCTACGTTGCCCTGAGTCAAACCCCCATGAATCTGCCCCTTAGAGTTTATACGCACTGACATTTCTGGAAATCTCTTCACTGTAGGAACACCCTAGATTTATTCTGTTACAGAGAAACGAAATTGCATTTAAAGATATTTTAGGCTCTAAGGGCCTCATTTATGAAAAGTGACGCATCGCTGCGTGAAAACAGCGATGCGTCACTTTTCATTGCGCCCTCCTTGTGTCACCAATGATGCGTCATATTTATAGTATGATGCATCATTGCGCAAGGAGTTACAGAAACGTCAGTATTTCTGACGTACCTGTATGGCGCAAAAGTGACGCATTGCTGGAGTGTGTCACAAAAGTGACGCAACTCCAGCAATGTGTCCTTTCACATGGGGCAAGCCCCATGTGAAAGGGCCTGCGTCAGTCTTACGCCTGCTGTGAGGCAGGCGTAAGATTTTGACGCATTTGAGTCCTAGAAGTGGCGTAGTGAAATCTCGTAGATTTCACTGCGTCACTTCCATGACCCTTTCTTGCGTCAATACGCCCCTCTTGCATACATTATACCTGGCGCAGGTATAATGTGGCGCAGGGGTTTACAAAGTGACGCATCTACCTAGATGCGTCACTTTGTAAATATGGTGCAACAAGGCACATTTTTTACGCCACTGGTGCGTCACAAAAAGTGACGCACCGGCGGCGTAAAAGTGACGCAGAGCCTCATAAATGAGGCCCTAGCAGTTTAAATCCATTTGCCTGCAGATCGAGTTGCAAAGTCCAGACAGGAACGAGGGCAGCTTATCACTTTCAACAGCAGCTCACTGAAGCCTCTAGATGAGGTTCCGGACCCTCCTTCCTGACTGCCCGGTTTCCTCGTCATTAATATCCACACCTCAGGCGTCTTGCACCTACAAGGGAACCCTAGTGTTCTCATTTTAGACAAATAGGGACCAGAGGTTTATTATTGGAACCGTTGCCAATTTTATCATGTGATGATGCATAGTGCTGACACTATTCTGGGCAACAGTTCCTTGGTTTAGACTTAGATTTTTCCATAGTACAGCCGTAGGCTCCGTTGAAAGCAGCTGCTAGGCTGCTGTGGTGTGGCACAGCACACGCTGCAGAAAGAATCTACCCTGCTAAAGTGAGTGGTGGTGCATGGCATCATTTTCGAGTCGGGAGTGCTGGGAAAACCCAACGATGTCTGGAGGAAGTGCCACCTCCTGAGTAGAAGCCACTGGTGGAATTCTCTCCACAAAACTGACCCTAGTGTAGAGCTGTCCTCCAGGTTTAGCCCGTCTTCTAGGAATTGGATAACTTTCCGTTACCACCCAACTTTAAAACAATCCCTTAAGATTCCCTTAAATAAGGGGAGGCTATTCATCTGACACTAATGCTTTTACTACTCCTGGAGCAGAAAATGAACTCTCCTTTTATTCAAGCTCCCGGATGGATCTGTACAGACGCAGCCCGTGAAATTATGAGCAGTGGGGGGCGGGGAATGTTGGGGGGGGGAGGGATTCGACAGACGACCACGAAGAAAAATTAAATAAATAATTAATTTTCCTTCGTCGTCGTCTGTCCAAATACCCAGCCCGCTACCCATCCCGCCCTCTTACCTGTACAGGCCGCAGCTGGATCTGTAATCATACAGGCACCTTTAAAATGCTGCTCAGCACCTCACCTTCCGACCCTTTAGTCTATCACACTGTAAACCAGAGGTCTTCAAACTGTGGGGCGCGACTCCTGGAGGGGGCGTGGATGGGTTCCCAGGGGAGCGCGAATGCCTCTGCAATTGCATGTAAATGAAGATGGCCTGGAAGTGCGGCGATGTTTATTTGCTGCATTTCCAGGCTGTCTTCATTTACTTCGAGCCCTTGTGAGAACGGTGATCAACATGCCATGGGGGCGGAGGTCAGGAAGTGTGCTGGCAGGGTCAAAAAGATTGCTAAAAACAAACAAAGTTTACATATTTTTATTTTTGCCCATTTTAATTCCTGACTTATGTGAGGATTGCTCAATAATGTATTTAACCAACATCCTGCTAACAGCAAGAGTACCAAAATAAGTGCTTCAAAACCCATTAAATATCACTGAGTTAACAACAGGCTGTATTTATTATGATGCATAAACATCAATAATTTTCAAAGCACCTGATGCCACTTTCCTTGCCCCTGCAATTTTCAAAGTATCAATAAAAATGCCAGGATACCTCCAGTGGTTAATGTTCTTTCTGGGGAGAGACCGGAGCTTTGTCTGGAAGTGGAAGTTTCTTTTGACTCGTCTTAGCGCAAAGCCTGCTGCACAGAACATGTCCGATTCAGATCACAAAGTACATACACTATAAATAGGTCAATGGGTTATGGTTTTTCTCAGAGAGATCTTTTTGTTACTTGCAGTTTAAAAGTTATAATACTAATATATAGCTGAGTGCTATTAACTGTCATCAAAGAGCTGCATGCAAACTGCAAGGAATATATTACAGCTACATATTTTTTTGTCCAGTTTTTCCTTATCCTAGTATTGCAAAAAGGGTTCATTATGGTAGAAATCAAGTCTTCTTGTTAAAGAAAACCTCTCACAATGGTTTTACATTTTAAATTCTGAATTTGTGCTTTTCCAGACCAAGGACTCTTAAACTATGCTGCCTACCAGTATGCATGACATGTGACTCCTAGAACTTGTAGGGCGCTGTCTTCTGTAACATTTCCCATACACTGATTAACACTTGTATGATTGTCTCCGTGCAACGTATGTGTGATGTAATGTGTTCTGGCACCTTAAAATGGTATGAGTGGCGCTATAAAACTAAATTAATCTTAAAGACAGTGGTAATGGAGACTTGGGGGACATTGTCAAATGGTGGTAGTGAGGGAATCCGTAGCGAGGTGGTCATTGGGGAGGGAGGGGGGCGTCACCAAACATTGTCGCACTGGGTGCCGCCAGGACTAAGGCCGGCCCGGAGGCCTTTATTACAGAAATTTCCTTAGTCCCGAATCTTGTGGTAGCAGTTTTTTTCTGCTTGAATCATGATTATAAGAAATGCAGTAATTACAGAACAACAGTGTTGGTAAATGTAATTGTTATTTCCTATGAGGTTTAAATGCACACCACAAAGGGAGGGACTTGCAGGTCACTGGGTGGATTGGTAGGTACTGCCCTCTTCACCGCGGAAGATTTGGGAGTGGTAATTGCTTCACAGCACTGAATTCACAACCAAGCAGTTACTCTAGGGAAGCACTGATCCTACTAGCCAACTCTGGTACAGGGACAATAGGCTTCAGCAGCAGGTGTAGCACTGGGAAAGAGCTGCAGTCAGAGAAAGAGGTATTAGTTATAGAGGTCAAGCTCATCAAAAGACACCAAGGACGAGTTTAGAGGTAACAGGGAAAAGAGCAACAGAAAGTAAGAGGAGAATGGTGGAATGAAAGGAAGGCAGGCTTGGTTCAGGGGCAGATAGGCTGGTTTGGTGCAAAGAAATATTGGAGTCAGGAGAAAAGGCAAAAGGGTTTGTCACTGACAGAAGTTGTCAAGATGACGTTGCAGAAGAAATTGATAAAGGGGGTGTGAATTGTTTAGTGGCCAATGGAATAGTTAATGTTTGTTTGAGTGCTGTGAGGACATATTAATCTGAGCAGCAATCGGCAGATGTTTTTTTTTTTACCTGAGCTCAAACGGCCTTATGACAACAGCAACAAGGTGTCCATGGTGATCCAATCCCAAAGTATGTTTGGGAGATTAAATGGCTGCTGAATCCATGCTCAACATATTTAAAAAACATGACAGAAGACCACAAAAGAAGTGAATTGTGCAGCAAAATAAACCGCAACATACATAGAACTAGGTTCACTTAAAAACACAGTGTGCAACAAGAATGTATTTGTCTTCCTGTATTGTACAATAAAGCAGAACTATCGAAAATACATAAATCTGTCCTCCAGAATAGAATGTTTGTCAGTACTAGTTTACAGCACTGAAGAATTGGATATGCAATACTATGCAGCAGATGATGGATTACGTAGCAAATGCGGTAATATAAGTGGCCTTTTTTTTCTTTAAAAAAGGCCATTCATTAGTGAAGCAGGTACTGCTGCCAGGTGTGTAAGTGGCCACTGCTGATTATCAATAATTAAGCAGATGCAGAAGGACTGGGGCCCATGGGTTTCAGGGGCCCACTTCATCACAGTTATCACTGTCTACCTTTAAAAAAGAGGTATGGGAGCTTATTTTCCTTTTTAGCATTAGGACCGAGGGCACCTTTGCAGAAAAAAGGGAGACATAGTGTGGGAGCTTTATGTTTTTTCTGAAAGGGACAGAGAACCTTATTCAAAATCGGAGTGATGGGCAGGCGTGGTGGGGAAGAGGTGAAAGATGTAGAGGAGATAGCCTGCTACTCAGGACTGCTGTTATCAATAATACTTTGAAACAAAAAGGAGTTAGGTCCTAGCGGGACAGAGGCAGGCTGGACCATTCATGAAGCAATACAACACAAATAATGCCTGCACCCTTATTATTTAGTGACACATGATTATTTAAATGTGGACCACACCGTTAATGAATGTAGGTAGATCCGGTACCTCGATTTATACCAATTACTTTTTTTATTTTAAAGATGATTTCATACGTGTGTTTATGCACAAATAAACAGATACACTGACATTTATACCTTACTATCTACATATATACACAATTTATACAAAACTAAAATTATTAATAAAGTGAACACAAACCTAACAACATCATTACACCATTTATACAAAAACAATTAATTCTCTACTTCGTGATTTATCAAGAGACACTGTCAAATGCCAGGGAACATTCAAGGATTATTCGCGAAATCCTAATGTATAATTAATATACAAGTGTGTTCCCATTGGTAAGCCGACGCGTTTCGAGTTGGGGCCACCAGGGTTCCCAAACTCTCATCAGGGCCTTTTGATCAATCTGTGTAGGAAGTGAGAAGAAAATAAAAAAATCACTATTCGATCATATCATGTATCTCGTGTTGCTCTTATGCCATACCACGATAATTGCCAATCATGTACCTGTAGTTTGATTCACTGTGGGAGCAGTCTATTTAGGGGGCTTTTCGTTGAGAAGGGCTGTATCTCTTGCTTCTGCCCGTATTGCCGTGCCGGTGTGCTAATTTCTCTAAAACAGGGGGGGAAAAGACTATGTGAGCCCCTCTGTATCAAGCTGATGGTTTCAAAACAATTATCATAATTACAGATGGAAACCTGAAGCAAGTCCTACCTCGTCTTGAGGGTTATGTACTGCTAGTGGACAATTGTTTGGGCTGATGGCGTCTTGCATGTAGTAATTACCTATTAAATGAGAATGCGTGTTAATTTAGAGCTTAATCGCCCCTCACCAGTATTTTCAGAAAAATATACTGAAAGGAGCAACTGGAAATCGTACCTGCACAAACATGTGCTTGTTCTGCCACTGGGCTTCCTCTGGCGTTCGTCGCTCAGGGACAAAATTTCAAAGCTCGGCTTGCGAGCGTGTTCAAATTCAAATGTTTCTGTAAAATAAGTGAATGGGACCGATAAATAACTCGCATATTTAAAATAGTGGAGGCAGCACCAACTTGAAGTAAATCAACACGACCAAAGTATAATGGTATAAGTACTAGTGACACCGAGCGACGTGTAATGATGTTGTTAGGTTTGTGTTCACTTTATTAATAATTTTAATTTTTTATAAATTGTGTATATATGTAGATAGTAAGGTATAAATGTCAGTGTATCTGTTTATTTGTGCATAAACACACGTATGAAATCATCTTTAAAATAAAAAAAGTAATTGGTATAAATCGAGGTACCGGATCTACCTACATTCATTAACGGTGTGGTCCACATTTAAATAATCATGTGTCACTAAATAATAAGGGTGCAGGCATTATTTGTGTTGTATTGTATCAATAATACAGCAGGTGTAGGTGCATTTGGGTCCAAGAGTGTGAGGGGCTACAACACCCCAATAATGGGGAGCAGTATTTTTGGGACCACACATGTTTTTGTTTGATGCATTTGCTGTTTTATAAGTATCATACTTAGTGTGGTTTATGAGCTATAGAAAAAGTATTCCTGAAATCATCTCATAAGCCCGTCCCTTGCACACAGCCATGTCCCTCCCGCTCCACCAATCATTGCCTTAACGTTTTGTAGGGGGGCCCGACCTCAAAACATTTTGATTAGGGGGGCCCGGAGCAAAAAAGTTTGAAGACCAATGCTGTAAACCCACAGAGAGGATCGGGAGCTTCGTTCGCGTTAGTGAGGAAGATTCTTAGCCTGCTGATGGCTCCAGACCCTTGATGTCAAAGGAGACCTTGAGGGATCATCATCCCTAAGGTGCCGGCCCCAGGCAATACAAATCACACCCACCTCGCATGATCCACTTGGGCCAACCTGACAAAGAAGGAGAAGACACCCGAGGGAATAGCTTTGTGAGTTACAAACAGTTGCGGGGTTGTAGGTTGTTCGCAGTCTGCATTAGGCAGCTGTTTGATTGATAAGCTTTCAGACTATTTACACTTACAATTTTCCATTATGCAGACATTCCGGACACAAAATGGTAGCGGACATAAGGCCTGCATTTTGATCTGGATGAGTGGAAACCGTTCTGATTTATTTTTTCTCTCACCGTGATATAAATACAAGCCTTAGGAAAGTCCTGGTTCATGGAATGAAGCACGTGCTGGTTGGATTTATTAAAATCTTTAAACTAAATACATAAAGTCTGGGTACTCACAAACTTTTCTCTTGGGGGCCAAACGTACAGTCTGGTTTGTGGCCGAGGGCCGCACTAATGGGCCTGCATGTGGGGGTGGGGCTTCTAGAGAAAAAAAAACACACAATCGCCACCATTTTAAACCATTAACTGGATACAGAGTAGAGAGGCTGATTTTACACTTTAAAAAGAGATGTGGAGTGATATGGAGCATTAGGGACAGGGTCAAACTGGGACACAAAATAGGCCCCAGCACCAAAATAAAAGTGTACCCCTTTAGTAAATTAGAAAACTGAAAACAGGTCCCATTCCAACAAATTGAGACCGTTTTTATTTGGTAAAGACATGCTGCATACGTTTTTTGCAAGGTATGGAAGACCGCATTGATTTGAGCTTGCTGAAGACAACGTTATTTTTAATAACAGGGATAGCAACAGTAAAACTTGACCCAGCAGATAGTAAAACAGGCCCACTCAAAGTTAAAACAAGCATTGGCATAGCCAATAGGTCTCGCCTTTGGGACCTTATACGTGTTTAGCCATGCAACAGTTAAAGTTGTTGCACGAAGGATATTGTGCTGCATAACTAAATACTTATAAGGCCCCAAAGGCGAGACCTATTTGCTATTCCAATACTTGCTGTATTAGGTTCAGTGGCTGCACTGGCTAAAAATCAGAAGTATCGGGCACCGGAAGCCTGGCTCTAGCCTGGAGAGCTGCCTGCTATGGGTCCCTTAAGGCTCAACTAAGGTCCTCGTCAACGACCCCACATCCTAAGTGTGCACCGAGCCAAGGGCTCCGTGTTACAGAGATCCTTCAAATGGGACCTGAGCAGCATAGAGGATTAACATTACATTTCCCATCCGTCACTTGGAATTTAGGGTTCGGGCGAGAGGCGCGACTCTTGTCTGCGGAGGAACGTCTGCGTGGAGAATGGACTTCTCCTAGGAATAAATGGACTCACTTTCAAATAATGAACTAAGCCTTCAATGAACCGTTAGTTTCTCTTCAAAGTTTACAGATGTCGGTATAATGCATGCATTCATATAGATGTCTGCGCACTTCCCTGTTCTGATTTTAAATAAACCTGGAAGATATTTTTAAAAAAGGTAAATAGCTCGACAGTGCTATGAGACTGTTCCTAGTGTAACACGAAGCAAATTAAATGTTGAATATGAAAAGTTTACACTCTCTGCACAGGATAAGGAAAACGGCGTTTTTGTGTGTGCATTTCGTTTCCTGACAGAGATGTGACGTTTTGTCGTCAGTGCTGTTCGTGAAGAGGACGTCAGGTGGTGGCAACATATGGGCCCCACAATGCTCTGCAAATGTTTACAATTACTCTAATTTAATTCACTGGAGATTTCGAGTGGCCCCTGCCAAGGCTCTAGTATGATTATTTTTTTCTGTTCCCTCCTCGTCACCCCCTGTCCTCCGCCCTTATTAAAATAACCACCAGAAAAAGTCTCGCTTGTTTAAGAGACCCCCTTCAGTCAAAGAAGTCAGAAAAGGCAAGAGAGCAGGAGGGGAAAGAGAAAAAAAGTCCAGGTGAAAGACGTCTGGGAAAAATTACCAGCTGGCTGATTTTAAGAAGACTTCCCCTACTCAAGTTTGGAACTGCCAGCTAAAGCATCCCCGGACGACTTTCCTGCACCAGCACTGGACACTCAGCATAAATATGCACAATTAGAGAGTGAGGAGTAATGAATTTAGGGGCATATTAGCAAGAAGCTCGTTAAAAATATTGCCGTTTTAGCGACAGGAAACTGCCGCTAAAACGGCGATAATGGGGTTGCTAATATGCGTTATAGAATTCCAATAGAAGCCCAGGTTAGACGTGCAGGACATCTAACCTGGGCTTCTATTGGAATTCTATAACGCACATTAGCAAGCCCGTTATCGCCGCTTTAGCTAAAGTTTCCTGCCGCTAAAACTGCGATAATTTTAACGAGCTTCTTGCTAATATGCCCCTTATTTATTTAAATTGACTAACTCATGCTGGAGCCTTTAAAACAGAAAGTTAAAAGTCCAGCATTTTTTAACATATGAGGGAGAAAGTGTGTTCAGTATTTTGTTGCGTTTTTTTAAAATTTGATATTTTTGTTGTGCTTATTGGCTCCCTTGCGCAAGCTGCTCTGATTTATTATACCTCAGTCTTTGGAAACTTTTTCACGACCAGGAGGCAAGACGTTTCGCACAACTGGCTGAAACATTCTGCGACCAGCTTGCATCAAAGGCTCAACAAGGTATGTACATTTACCACATGATCCTTCATTTTTGAAGAAGTTAAACATTGAGGGTTTTACATATAGATTTGCTGGAATTGTTTTTTGTTTCATGAACCTCGTAGTTTTACGGAAATCAAATCGTGAACTAATTCCATTAACGTCACTATTTTAACAAGCGCTCGCGCAAGTGGGGGGTGGGGTAGAGTGCGGCCGAGAGCAGGCAGCGTTTCCCTTGTGGGAGTGAGCGAGAGCAATAATTTCTAACACATGGCGCCGCTCACTCTTGCAAGGGAATCGCCAAAGGTGCAAGCGTTGCCATTCAAAGCAATGCAACGCGTGCACGTTTTTGCCAGCAAAGCTGTGTCAATTACTAAAGGTCTTTTTTCTATGCAGCACATGAGCGCTGCGTAGGTGAGACTTAAACAGTCTACACACACTGACCTGCATGCAGATTTCACAGGCATGGCTGGACTGGCCATAGCGGGCACCAGGCAATCCCCCGGTGCGCCACATGGGTGGGGGCCGGTTTTGGGCCCCAGGGGCCGTTTTTGTTACAGGGCCGTTTTTGCAGCATACTTGCAAAATCGGCCCTGTACCAAAGAGCTCGCGGCACCTCCAACCCCCCCTCCCCAGTGGGGAGGGGGGCTGGCCGAGCACCTTGCCAGGGCCGGTTGTGGATCCCAGTCCGGCCCTGTTCACAGGGTAGGCAGGCAGGCAGGCAGGCAGGCTTCCTGACAAAGAGGGCAGGCTGGCTGATGGTTTTCAGTCTGCCAAAGCAGTGAAACAAGCAGGTTGGCGAGGAGGGGGGTAAGCAGGCTCGATTCATGGGAGGCCCCCTGCTGCCTGTGCGGGCCTTTTGGCAGATCGGAGAAAACAGGCAGCTGGCGATGTGGACAATGGGGGTGGCGACTTGCTCACAAAGGTAGCAGGAGGCTTGCTGAAAATGCATAACAGCTGACTTTTAAAGGGCCTTTGCTTTCCGCCAGTGCTGAGCACGTGTAGTCGCTGAGGCTTTCAGTAAACATAAAGAGGGCCACTGGAGCATGCGCAGTAAAGTTGAAATTGCCATGCTAGAGCGGCCCTCTTTCGTGTTTACTAAAACCCTCAGGGGATCCCGCTATGGAGCAGCTGTGCTGGGCTTGCTCAAGCAAGAACGAGGCCGTGAGAAAAGTCCACGGGCCACCAAGCAACGTTTGGGGGGGCCGCCAGCCGTAGTTTGAGTACCACGGCTCTAGAATGTATAAACATTTCAGAAAGACAATTTATTATTTGTACTAAATGTAAATAAAGGTGTTTCTTTAAGAAAAACTGCAAATAATCTTGAGGTGACACAAACACATATCAGGGGTGCAATGACTCACTAAGTTACATTGCCGGCATTCCAAACTATGACCTGCAGCTTATACTCAGGTCAATGTAAAAGACACTCAGGGCCAGATTTACCAGTTTCTCACACAGCGCACTGCAGCAACCGCAAAAGCTGCGCTGCACAAGGAGAGAGCAGGAGAGCGCAATGTTTACAGAAATATACCACTCTCCTCCCCTCTCACTAACACCGGCGCAGAAATGTGCGACTGTGCATCATGGACACGCGTTTGCATCATAGTGCAAGGGTGTCTCTGTGAGTCTAGCATAGGTTTTGTACTGGAAGGATCCCATTCCAGCACTAAATACTACGCTAAGACTAACTTTAAACCTTTTCCCCCTTTGTATGCGTGCTGTAGAGTGCAGCGCAAATGCAAGTCTGAAAAGAATGGAGAAATAAAGCATTTCTCCTCCATAGGGCCTATCTAAAATGGGCGCTATTTTCTGACGCTAAACCTTGCCTACGTTTTTAAGAAACAGGTTTTAGCGCGAGAAACCTTGGGTGGTTGCATGAGAATGCGCTGCTTTGCATTTCTTTCAAGTTATTTTGCAACATAAAACAGGTTTTACGCTGGAAAGCAAAGAGGTGAAAGAAGATTTAGCGTTGTTTCACGTCATTTTTGTGATGCAAACACAGCGTTAAATCTCACTAAATAGAGCCCTCAATTTCCTGCGCTATCCCATTGGAGTTGTAAATTGTAACATGCCAGTGACAGTTTATTTACTCTCTCTCTGGCACCCTAACACCAACCCCACGCCCCCCAAGACCCCACCCAATACCCTGATCATCATTGTCCCACCCGGTCTCACTGTCTCACCTACAGCTTAACAGAATTAGAAGATAGTATTTGTTTTTTCTTTTCAATGCGGATTTGCAAGAGGTAAGGCTTTGCAAGTCAGCAGTCTTCGTATTGACCGGAAGGCCCATTTGGTTCAGTGATGGTGTTGCACTCTGTGATGGTGCGATACTCAGTTATACTGTGGTGTTCAGTGAGGTGCGATTCTCAGTGATGGGGTGATACTCCGTAATGGGTAACATCAGTGATGGTGCAGTACTCAGTGATAGTGCAGTAGTCAATGATGGTGCGGGACTCAGTGATTGTGCGATACTCAGTGAGGTGCTGGACTCAGTGAAGGGGCCATACTCTGTGATGGTGCGGTATCCAGAGATGATGTGCGATACTCAGTGAGGTGCTGGACTCAATGAAGGGGCCATACTGAGTGATGGTGCGGTATCCAGTGATGATACAATAGTCGGAGATGATGTGACTCAGAGATAATGCAGTACTCAGTGATGGTGCAGTACTTACAGATGGTGCAGTACTCAGTGATGGAGCGATACTCAGTGATGATGGGGTACTCAGCGATGGGGCAAGACTCAGTGATGGGGGCTCTACTGTGTGATAGGGCAAGACTCACTGATAGTGTGGTAGTCAATGATGTTGCGGTACTCAGTGATGGTGAGGTACTCAGTGGTAGTGCGATACTCAGTGAGGTGCTGGAGTCAGTGAAGGGTCTATAATCAGTGATGGAGTGGTACTCAGTGATAGTGTGGTACTCAGTGATAGTGTGGTGCTCAGTGATGGTGCAGTATTCAGTGATGGTCCGATACTCCGTGATGGTGCGATACTCATTGATGATGTGGTACTCAGTGATGGTGAGGTGCTCAGTGATGGTGCAGTATTTAGTGATAGTGCGATACTCTGTGATGGTGCGATACTCATTGATGATGTGGTACTCAGGGATGGTGTGGCACTCAGAGATAGTGAGGTGCTCAGTGATGGTGCAGTATTTAGTGATAGTGCGATACTCTGTGATGGTGCGATACTCATTGATGATGTGGTACTCAGTGATGGTGTGGTACTCAGTGATAGTGAGGTGCTCAGTGATGGTGCAGTATTTAGTGATAGTGCGATACTCTGTGATGGTGCGATACTCATTGATGATGTGGTACTCAGTGATGGTGTGGTACTCAGTGATAGTGAGGTGCTCAGTGATGGTGCAGTATTTAGTGATAGTGCGATACTCTGTGATGGTGCGATACTCATTGATGATGTGGTATTCAGTGATGGTGTGGTACTCAGTGATAGTGAGGTGCTCAGTGATGGTGTAGTATTTAGTGATGGTGCGATACTCATTGATGATGTGGTACCCAGTGATGGTGGGGTATACTCTGCGATAGCGCCAGGGCTGGCTTTAGCGCTGGTGGCACCTGGTGCGACAATCATTTTTGGCGCCCCCACCACCATGACCGCCTCCTCGGATTCTCTCACTACCCTGGGCAATAGAGCCCCCTCATCTCTTCAATCATAAGGTATTGCTAAACACAGAACACCCCCTGTGGTCAGTGCCCCTTCCACAGGTCAGCGCCCAGTGCGGCTGCATTAGTCGCACTGCACTGAAGCCGGTCCTGGATAGCGTAAGACTCATTGATAGAGTGGTAGTCAATGATGGTGCGGTACTCAGTGATGGGGAGGTACTCGGTGATAGTGGGAGACCTAGCTGCTGGACTCAGTGAAGGGGCTATACTCCGTGATGGTGTGGTACTCCGTGATGGAGTGGTACTCTGTGATGGTGAGGTACTCCGTGATGGAGTGGTACTCTGTGATGGTGAGGTACTCCGTGATGGTGTGGTACTCCGTGATGGTGTGGTACTCCGTGATTGTGTGGTACTCCGTGATGGTGTGGTACTCCGTGATGGTGTGGTACTCCGTGATTGTGTGGTACTCCGTGATGGTGTGGTACTCCGTGATGGTGTGGTACTCCGTGATGGTGTGGTACTCCATGATAAAGTGGGCCTGGGTCGTCGCAGAGGACAGAATCGCCTTCTAACCACCAAAAGACCAAAGACACGACTGTTCCGTCTGTAATAAGCGACAAGTGACGCCCGTCTCCATCCATTAATAAGGAACCTTTGATGAGTTTACAGCATTAATTAGTATTCCTATATCCATAATGAAGAATTGTGGATTATAAACAGATGATCACATTTTTTATTGTATCCCCCTTGCCTATTGTAATGTGCGTGATTAATGGCCCTCAAACCCCGGCGGGATTTGGAAAATGTCATGAATTAACAACGAGGAGTCACCACCCAGGGCACATCCGGTTTCAGTTCTCGACGCACGGGATACCAGAGTTAGGCAGAGCATTTAGGAGATGAAAATATCATCTTGATAAAGAAATATGTGTTCTACAGAGCTGAGAAACAGATTCAGAGTGACCGACTCATGGAAGGGGCGTTTTATTTTAAAGAAACTGCATGAGGAGAACACAGTGGACCCTGTGCATACTCGGAAACAACACACCGGACCACATCGTAGGTGCGATCCTCAGTGTCGTGTCGCCATGCCTGACTGTCCAGCGAGACAGGTCAGGCAATAAGGAGGAGCAAGGAGGGACAGGAAAAAGAGGAGTTATTAGATTGTGAGCCAGTAACTTCCTGGCGGGAATAAAGAAGGTTGCCCCTGTTACAGCTCCGTGTCCTGTCATTATTTGGGCGGGCTAAGGCGCGACAATGGCGACGAGGGTGGGATGAGCCAAGCCCCACACAACGTCGCGCAGCCCAGCCGAGTACCGGCCCCAACGACCAGCCAGCAGCGCCAGAAAAGAGCGTGCACCAGAACGACGCCTGCGGTGGATCCTGGCCCACGGACGAATGGAGCATGCGAGAGCACGCGAGGGTACACCTGCGTGCTAGTGCCCAACTGCGGAGAAGTGAAGAGCCTGCCAAGCGACGTGAGGCGCGCCAGTACCTGCCCGTGACGACTGTGGTCCGCAAGACGTGGAGAGCCCAGCTGAGCAGCGCCGAGGTGAGCGCGATGTCCCTGCACCCCTGCGAGGCCTGAAGACAGCGAGGGTGAGTCCCCAGCACACGCGACCGCTAGACAAGCCAGAGCGGGTCTGCACGTGCGCTTGAGATTGCCGAGAGCCGGGGAACATGGCGGCCATGTTGGAGTCAGGCGCCAGCCCTCAATAGACCCACGCGTCTCCTACGGCGGCCATCTTAGAGTCAGGCAAGCCCTCAACAGACTCCTGAGTCCCATGCGGCGGCCATTTTAAAGTCAGGCAAGTGACTTAAACATACAAAAAGGCGGGAACACGGCCAAGTACCTCACGCAGGAGCGGCAGAAGCCTATCATAAGCTGAAATACTCATTAATACCACTAAAGAATACAATACCAAGAGAATACTGGTGACAAGAAGCGCAAATACCTAATATACAGTGCCACCATGTCTGACACTGATGCTCAAAGTACGTCCTCGACCGGAGGTGCACCCACGCAACCCACCACGACGGCGATGCCTCAAATAGCGTCCATAGGAGCACCTTTCATGCGACAGCCACAGCCGCTAGTGCTGACGCCTGGCAACACCATGGGCCCTGCATGGAAAACCTGGAGCGAGGACTTTGAAGATTACATGGAAGGGTCTCTCGTACAAGACTCCAAACGCAAGCTGGTTGCGCTACGAAATCTTGCTGGCCAAGAAATAGCACAAATAATCAAAGAAATGCCCAACGTTGCCACAGCCACCTATGACGAAGTGAAAGCTGCCCTCGACCGGCGGTTCCTGCACAAGCGCAACGTCGATTACGAACGCTATGTATTCAACCTAGCGTCTCAAGAGAAAGGAGAGTGCATGGGTGATTTCATCACGCGCATCAAAAGGATGACGCGTCACTGTGATTTCGAAAACTTCAAGACGGAAGATGCATTACGGCCACGAATCATTGATGGCTGCCGTTCAGAATCGCTACGAAGACGCCTCCTAAAGAAGTCCTATACACTGGAACAAATCGAAGAACTTACAAGGATTAACGACCAAGCAGAAGATCATGCCAAGAGGATGGAAACGCACAAGCCTGAACACAAAGACAAAGACCACAAAGAGCAGGCTTTCCGAATACAGTTGCGCACAAACATCCGCCCAGGGTCGAGTGCGCATAGGACAAGCAAGCATCACCTCAGCTCTCGGAAATCATCGCCTCGCCGAGACTCACGACATACCAAACACACCAAACCTGCACCCGCCTGCTACCGATGCGGTCAGGACTACCCCCACTCGGGGCAGTGTCCGGCCATCGGCCAACGATGTCACCGATGCGGAAAGGACAACCACTTTGAGATAGCCTGTCAGGCTAGACAATCTACCCGAAGGTCACCCACTCCACGATCTGCCACCCGGCACCATGCCCGTGCTGTAACGAGAAGAGAGAGCCGCTCGTCAGACTCATCAAGCTCCAGCACCCGCTCGACATACTCTCACCAGCGCCACAGCCGATCCACAAGTACACCTCGTTCCCGTCATCACTCCACAAGGTCACGGGCTCATCGCTCCTCATCCAACAGCTCATCAGCACTCACCACAGTGTCACAAGACAGTGACGAATATGTCTGCAGAGTATTTGATTCGTCCACAACCATGCCGGACAGTGACGAATACATATGCATGGTGGCTGACCCAGATCGACTCAAACGATACCCGAAACTGGACATCCTGATAGGAGACCATCCAGCGAAATTTGTCCTGGACTCAGGTGCCTCGTTGAATTACATATGTGCGCTAGAATACCAGAAGATGAAGAACCGACCCAAACTAGAGCCAGCGGCAGTCCGCATTTTCACATGGATGTGCCGGAAGCCTTTACCATGCCTTGGCCGGTTTCACACCACACTGACTTTCAAAAACAGAAAAATTCCTGCATATGTCCACGTTGTAGAAGGACCAGACTTCGCCGACTGCTTGCTCAGTTTGCCAACGGCGGAACGACTGAAGCTGGTGGAGCTGCTATACATGACAGAAGATGCCCCTGACATCGTGGCCAAATTTCCCAAACTTTTCAAAGGTCTAGGTAAACTAAACCATTTCAAAGTAAAACTCCACATCAATGAAAACATCACACCCGTTGCACAGCATCACAGGAAGGTACCCTTCCACCTGCAACAGGCCGTTGATGACGAGCTACAAGACCTTCTACAATCAGACATCATAGAACGCACTTCCGGACCCACTCCCTGGGTATCACCAGTCGTGGTGGTCCCGAAGAAAGGACAAGACAATAAAGTCCGGCTATGCGTGGACATGAGAGCGCCCAACACCGCCATCGAACGGGAGCGACACCCAGGGCCTCATATCAGTGATATGATCACAAAATTAAATGGTGCTACCATCTTCTCCAAACTTGACCTGAACAAAGGTTACCACCAGCTGGAGCTTCACGAACAATCGCGCTATATCACGACATTCACCACGCATCAAGGCCTATTTCGATACAAGCGCCTGAATTTCGGCATTTCATCAGCCGCCGAAATATTCCAGGAAACCATCCGGAAGGTCATACAAGGGATCCCGAACTCCTTCAACTACAGCGACGACCTGTTGGTGTTCGGTAAAGATCAAGTTGAACATGACACCGCGCTGGATAGAGTGTGCCACGCGCTACTGCAAGCAAACTTGACACTGAATGCCGAGAAGTGCGAGTTCCACAAAAGCACCCTCAAGTTCTATGTACATACCTTTTCAAGTGAAGGCATGACACCAGATCCCGACAAGGTAGCTGCACTTGCTGACACTCCGACACCCCGTGATGTAAGTGATCTCCGCTCCTTCCTAGGAATGGCGAGCTACTGCGCGCGATACATCCGCGACTACGCCACCATCAGCTACCCGCTCCGAGAACTGACACGTCAAGGACAACCCTTTGAGTGGTCACGAGCGTGTGCCCAAGCCTTCGAAGAAATAAAACAAGCGGTGGGGTCTGCCACTAACCTAGCATACTTTGACACGAATAAAAGGACAGAGATCACTGTTGACGCCAGTCCGGTGGGCCTGGGGGCCATTCTTGCCCAATACCGTGACCATTCTGATCAACGACACATCATTGCTTATGCAAGTCGCAGCCTCACGGACACGGAAAGAGCTTACTCCCAACCGGAGAAGGAAAGCTTGGCTGTGGTGTGGGCGTGCGAACATTTTCATCTGTTTGTATACGGAAAACATTTCACCATCATTACGGATCATCAAGCCCTCCTCACAATCTTTGGCAATCCCAACGCCAAGATGCCACCTCGCATCGAACGCTGGGGTTTGAGACTCCAAGACTATGTGTTCACAATTGTTCACAAACCAGGCAAAGCTGAAAACCCCGCGGACTATATGTCCCGCCACCCGTTGCCGAGTGCCACTAAACCTGCATCGCTGGCAGACGACTACATCCATTTCGTCATTGACGCAGCGTGTCCGCCAGCAGTTCCTCTGGAAACTATTCAAACTGCGTCTGCTTCTGATCCACTGATTCAAACGGTCATGACTCACGTGCGCAACAACTCCTGGCGCAACGCACTGAACACCGCGCCTGGATCAGATCCTCCACTGCACGACCTCACAGCGTTTCACCGCGTTCGTGAGGAGTTGTCCATCAGTGATAACGGTCTTCTTTTGCGAGGGGGAAGGATCGTGATTCCTCATAACCTGCGACAAGGCATCATTAATCTAGCCCACGAAGGACACAGAGGCCTGAATGCCACAAAGAAAACTTTGAGAGAACGGGTCTGGTTCCCCTCTCTCGACTCCATGGTAGAGACCACCTTAAAAGACTGTATGACGTGCCAACTAGTGAGTCGTGAGGAACCACCAGCACCTCTTCAAATGTCTGAACTGCCAGATGAAGTGTGGAAGCAGGTAGCGGTCGACTTCTTTGGACCGCTTCAGTCTGGACAGTACATCATGGTTGTCATGGATGAATATTCAAGATTTCCCTTCGCACACATGATAGCATCCACCAGAGCAACTGCTGTTATTCCTGTACTGGACGACATCTTTGCAGCCTGGGGCGTCCCCACAAGAGTCAAGTCCGACAACGGGCCTCCGTTCAATGGCCATGAGTTCGCGGAATTCGCGAAGCATCTCGACTTCAAACATCACAAAATAACCCCACTGTGGCCGCAAGCAAATGGCATGGTGGAGAGATTTATGGGTACTTTAAAGAAAGCCATCCAACAAGCAGAGATAACACGTCGAGATGTCCAACAAACTCTGAACGAAGTACTAAGGGCCTACCGGACCACCCCCCACAACACCACGAATCAATGTCCAGCCTCAATAATGCTGGGAAGAACACCGAGAACAAGAGTACCCATGGTAGACACCATGCCTCAACCAAGGACCGTCACTGTAGACCATGAAACACTAGTCGACATTGACAGAAAGAAGAAACAGAAGATGAAGACCTATGCAGACAGTCGCCGACACGCCAAAGAAGCTGATATCCGCGAAGGCGACTGGGTCATAGTGAGAGGAGACCGGCGAACGAAAGCAGACAGCCGATATCTGAACCTTCCCCTACAAGTTCACAAGAGGAAAGGAACCATGATCACAGCCAAAGCTGATCACAAGCAAATAACGAGAAACATATCTCACTTCAAAAGACACTATCCAGTGAACAGGCATGAATCATCGTCGGGTCACACGTCCAGTGACTCTACCAGTCAAAACGACAACACTGAGATCCACCATTATCAGCAGCCGAGATCGGCCAACAGTCCAGAACGACGTCGACACACGCCAGAGAGAGAGACTCGCCCCAAACGCCTGGTGAGGAAACCACGGCGACTCGTCGAAGAAATGTAGCACCACTTCTTTGAACAAAAGGGGGAGATGTCGTGTCGCCATGCCTGACTGTCCAGCGAGACAGGTCAGGCAATAAGGAGGAGCAAGGAGGGACAGGAAAAGGAGGAGTTATTAGATTGTGAGCCAGTAACTTCCTGGCAGGGAATAAAGAAGGTTGCCCCTGTTACAGCTCCGTGTCCTGTCATTATTTGGGCGGGCTAAGGCGCGACACTCAGAACCGTTCCGCATTTTACCCACCAAAATACCCGGCCTGATTTTGGACAACACTATCTAAGAGAGGGGTATTTCAGGAGAAGGGGCAAATCTAGGGCAGGGGCACTGGTGCAGGAGGGCAGGCGTGGGAGGCAAGGGCAGTGATAGTGGGGAGAGGGTGGACAGATGATTGATGGGTAGGACTATGAAGTGCTTATGTTCGAGTTTTTTAGATGTCTTATTCTACCCACAGTTATCATAATCTAAATATTAAGCTCTTTCCAATTTTGAAAAACTTCTTTATGACTGGTGGTGATGGGTGGGAAGGGAAGGAGACTGCTAGTTACTGCGACAGGATATTGTACTTTAAGCACCTGATCTCCCTGGCGGCACACACTGTGCTTGGGTACCTTACCAGTGATGAAGTCAATTTAAATATCTTGTCTTTTATGATCTTTCCTCGAACGTGGAGTATACAAATGTAAGCCAGACTCCAAGCATCATGCAGTGTTTACTTGGCTTAGGAAAGAATTCCCATTTTTGGACTGAATCCATTGAAGCTGGGCTACTTAACCCCTTCGGCGCTCATGACAAGGTCAGCTCGTCATGGGCGTAACCTGCGCTACGCGGATGACGAGCTGACCTTGTCACGTAACGCGGGATTTTTGAAATCGCAGCGCGCAGCGGGAAAACCGCTAGCGCGCATGCGGTTAAATGTTGTACTACAAAAATTAAAGAGCTCCCTTTCCCTGCTTTTGTACAAAATGAGGCTAAGTGCCTCTTACAGTTCTTAATGTGAGATATTTACCATTCTATTTTTTATTTAGTCGGTCTAAAGTAGGTTACCAAAAAGTAATTTATTCTGTATTTCAAAACAACATTAATAACAATTAAAACAGGAAAAACCTGGACATTTGGAGTCTATTCGTTATCTATTTTATTTGCTAAAAAGCATGAATTCATTGCACATAACACATCATTTTTGTAGTATTATACACCCCTCCCTTTTCCATTTGAAAAAGGGTACCTCCTTCTTGTTTTTAATCTACTTAAATGTCTGGCAGCTGAATTACTCCAGCTAAATGATTTGCAAACGTTTAAAGTTCTTTTTTTCACATTAGGTTATTTGATTAATTTTTTACCTTACTGAAATGAATTCATAAATTAACATTACAAAATAATATAACATGCCTCTGTAAAACACTTTTATTCCTTGGGGCATCTTGGCACTGAATAACAGACATTTACTATACCAGTGTCAAGTGATATTATTATCGACCTTGAAGGATGAAAGGTCGAGTGGGCCCCCTGAGATTTGTATCTTGAGATTCGAACACAGATCACCAGAGTGGATGCATTAGTCTTTTGAGCCACCATGCAGTCAAAGGTGATGCCTGAATCTTAAGAGACATTTTTCCTCAAATGATGGACATAGTCTTTGTACAGCATGAACATATGCCTCAATTTTCTGTGACCATATGGCTACTAGGAGTAATTTGGAGACCCAGCGAGAATGTACGAAAGAAAGTACCATGAGAGCAGAATGGGCATCTTTAGATGTGAGAAAATGAGAGCAGAATGGGCATCTTTAGATGTGAGAAAATGAGAGCAGGATGGGCATCTGTAGATTTGAGAACATGAGAGCAGAATGGGCATCTTTAGATGTGAGAAAATGAGAGCAGAATGGGCATCTGTAGATGTAAGAACATGAGAGCAGAATGGGCATCTTTAGATGTGAGAATATAAGATGGACTGCCCTACACAACTCAAGTACAATTCTCAGACACTCCTGTAATGGTGGAGTGGCTAACCGAGGAGCACAATGGAGGCACATTGAATGAGCTCTGAACTCACGCTGCTAACAATGGGCCAATCCTGATGAAATAAGACATGGGCACCAACCTATCCTGGATAGTGAGAAGGATTCTATGGAGCTCGGCTCAGACATGACTTGGGTCTGAGAGATCCAGTCCCCCAGCCCCCCACCCTGCTCAGTGCTTGATTATCTGCATGGCCTGGTTGTGGAGTGCCTGGAGCGCGTGGCCAGAGATGCAATTCGAACAGAGGGAAACACTGGGGGGGAGTGCTATGGCAGCTGACCACCATGAAAAAGTGTCAGCGGGTGATAGAAAACATTGGTGAAAAGTAGACAGTGACTGTGGGTAGCCTGGTGGATTCTGGAAGCTCCCTGGTTGGTACTTGCCTACGGAAGGTGCACGAGCCCTACTGCTGTGGCACAGCAGGGAAGACCCTCAGTGCCCGCCGTACAACCTCGTGTCTTTGTGTCACCCAGCCTTTCCTCCCCATTCCTGCCTAATAGAGGCAGTAATAGACACAGGAGAAGTGAGGAGTACTCAATCCCCTGTCCTGAAGTGCATGCAAAAACATATAGGGGGGAAGATGGGGATACCCTGCACCCTAAGCCTAATGGGAGGGATCCCAGAGGAACATCCCCACCCTCTGGGCAAAAACATACATTTTTTTATCAGTACTGCGGATCCAAGGCACCATTAAAAAACATGTCGGGCTTCATCTCTTTTTAAATGTAAGCCTCCAGGGTGGGTCAGGGCTCGGTGGTTCAGTTGTATTTTTTTTAATTCAGGATAAGGGCATGTAGTCCCCCTCTCCAAGCCTTCTAGAGGACCCCACCCCCTATGGCCTATTTGTTAACTTATGGGTAAGGGGGCATGCAGCCCCTCGCCCAGGGCCTTTTGAAGGCCCTCGGGATGCCATCTCTGGGGCCCATTTGTTAATTTATGGGGAGGGGCATGTGGCCCCCCAGTGAGCCTTAAAGAGGCCCGGGGACCCCATCTGCTGGGACTGGTTGTTAATTTATGGGGAGGGGCATGTGGCCCCCACACGAGTTGTACTATGGCTCAGGAACCCATCCCCGGGGCTGTAATTACAGTTTGCACTGGGCGGGAGCAAACATTTGCTTTCTCTCGCAGGCAGGGAAAAATGTTTGATCCCATTGTGAGAGCAGAGAGAGAACATGCACCCAAAGGGGAGATGCATACTTGTTGTTGGCTTCCGCCAGCACCCAGTATGTATGCTGGCCCAGGAGCTGGAAGGGGTTACCAGGGCCCTGGGGCTCCTCCTGTGTCCCCAAATTATTTTTACAATGTGAGTGCCCCGGCTGGGACCCGGGGCATCCACAAAAAAAAACATAAACTGCTCCCAACTTCACCCACAATGGATCTGGCAGTGACCACGGAGGCCCTGGGGCTCCCCCCATTGCGCCCAACAACAAAAAAGCTGCGGTGTCCTGACTGTTAATGGGACACCCACAAAAATAATTGCCGTGCACTGCTTATACCCACACATAGTACATCACTTATACATTGTTCTATGACATCATTGATATCATCACTGCTGACATCTGAAATGACATAATTGATAACACTGTTCATGGTGGGGGCGTGCGTTATAGTTACTTCAGGGCTCAAGCTATAGTTTCTTCATATAACTATTTATTTTAGTTAGTCTAAGATGTAATGTTGCACTTGGCCTTGCCACCTAACTATAATGTCACTTTAATCTTTGTTTTCTTTCAGTATATATTACCTACTGGCAGTCGCCAGTATGCGGTCTATAGCTAGGACCTGGACCTAGCTTCCATAGGAATAGCAATTTTTGTTTTGCTCATAACTTTGGCACCGTTTGACGAATCTTCATGAAATTTCACTTCAGCTGTTCTCTGTAACGTTTTGGGGTGAATCATCAAGCGGGGGCTGAGAAGAAGAGGGGTCTCAAAACTGATTTTCTCCATGAAATTTCCCATAGGGACTTTAGACACGACCATAGCCCGAATTGCTGAATGGAATTACACCAGAAAGCTAGATCTTAGTTCAGAAAGAGTGCTTTTTGTTATATGGTGTACATCCATTCAATAGTTTTGAAGTTATTACGGAAAAAGATTTATGTATATCTAAAGACATGGAGGTGTCTGTGGATCTGACAAATCTCATGCTGAGATCTGATTGGCTGCCACTACTTCAACCAGGAAGTGGTGGAAGCCATTTTGGGACTCAGCCCAAGTCCCAAGAAAAACACAAAAACAGACATAAGGGAGCAGGGTAGGAATACTCTGATCCTATAGGTCTGGTAGTAGGGTCTACCTGTTTTAAAAAAAAACTGTTGCCATGAATTCGCCCATGATCCGCGAAAACCCCCCCCACAATCGAGGTCTCCCGCTCTTGTATTTTTTAGCAGGGGATGGAGTGAATTGTTTATATAAATATAAGGCAGGGGCACACGTGGCCCCCCTTCTCAAGCCGATTTCAGCCCCAGGGACCCCATCCCCGTGGCCTGGCTCAGGTAAAAAGGGGGAGAGAGGCATGCAGCCCCCCCACCTAAGGTCAATTTCAGCCCTGGGGACCCCGTCCGTCTGGTCACCCCTCCTGGAGCCATTAACGGCCCACTCCCCACGTCATAGCAGTTTCCCTGTCTGCACTGGCATGGGCAGGGAAATATGTGTTTGCTCTCGCTTGGTGGGAGCAATTTCAAAGCTCCTGCCAAGCAAGAGCAAACACGAAGTCTGGTACCAGCTGGCAAGAGCTTTAAAAATAGTCCCTCCAGCTGGGAGCAGACATCAGATCTGTTTCCATGCCCGCAGTGATGCGGGCAGGAAAACAGATATGAATATTACCCTGCCCGCAGGGAGCAGCATTTTTAGCTGCTCCCTGTGAGTGGGAACAATGCCAAATCCCGCTGGATGCGGAGAGTCTGCTGGGAATGTGGAGGCCTCCCCCTTCAACCCTCAACCATGATATGGTGTGTGCCCTAGGTGGGCAACAGGGCACCCACCCTTCGTTGGCCGGGTCCTGGGGATGGGGTCCCTGGGGTCAAAATTGGTCCAGGGTGGGGGTCCGCGTGGCCCCCCTCTCCATTTGGTAATAGGCTGGGCCCCGCAGGATTTGGTCTCTGGGGCTGAAATCAGAGATGCCACCCAACCCCTTTAGTAATTGGCTGGACTGCGGAAGAATGGAGTCCCCAGGGCCGCAATTGGCCCAGTGAGTGGTGCTTCCTGCCCCCTCTCCCTTTCAAAAGGTGCTGGTACCTGGAGAATGGGATCCCTGGGGCCTCCTAAATTGGCCCGATAGGGGGCTGCATGCCCCATACCCCATAAATATAATAGTGGGCCATGGGGGATGGGGACCCTGGGGTCAAAAACAGATTTGGGAGGGGGGGCCACATATCCCCCTCACCTAGAACAATGCACCGGACCTGGGGGGATGGGGCAAGCAGGGCAAAGATTGGCCCAGGGAGGAGGGCACATGCCCCCTCCCCCAGAAAATGTGGCAGGCCCCTCGCCATACACTGCTAATTACCCCACATAGTACATCACTCATGACATCTTCCACAACATCATTGATAATATTACTGCAACATTTGCTGTAAAATTATTGATAAGAAAACTGTGCATGGTGGTGTTGCGAGTTATAGTTACCTTTGGGCATGAGTTATAGTTACTTGAGATAACTCCAACTATATTTGCTGAATTTCTATGGTTTTGGGTGTGTAAAAGAAATAGGATTTTTTTGGAATTTTAGTCCCATAATCACTTTGCACCCGTTTGACAAATGTCTGCAAAACTTGGCACATCTGGTGCCCCATTTAGTTCTTCGAGGAGTGAAAATTTTGTGGCATTTATTCATGGGGGTGCAACGAAAAAATGGGTCCCAAAACGGTCTTGTAATCCAATGCATTTTCCATAGACTGCATTTTGCGTAGCGCTAAAATTGCCCGCTGGATGATTTGTTAAAAAATTGGTAGTATTTCATAGTAGGGGGTGTAAAGGATTCTTTGGGGGTACAGCAGGTAAGTAGAGGAAGTAAATGCTAGTTTATAAGGTATTTGTTTGGGTATATCTGTGGCCCCAGTAGTACTGTGGTACTGTCTCAATACATAGCGATGACCATGGATTATCTGATTGACTAATGTATTTTTTTCTAAAACACTGTTGTTTTATGAAGCATGTGGACTGTGTTTTGCAATACACCTTAACAATCACTTTAGAAAGAAGTTCTTTCTTCTACTTGTAATTATAAAGAGTTGAGTATTGTGGTGATATGTACAGAATATTATTTGGAAATGGCTATATGTATTTTTTTTTTAATACAGAGTACAGTAGAAGTTTTGCGTAGGTCTCTGCAGAGTACCGCAGTACCGTAAAAGTTTTTCTAAAAAAAACAACATATATTTTCACATTTACTCATCCTCCGGTTAGGTTGGCTCTTAAGAGTCTTTGATTAGAAGTGTGTACTTTGGATTTATATATGGATGAGGAGCAGTTGGTTTATGTTAATAATGAACACATTATTGCCATCTGAGCTAAAATATACACTATCTGCACAATTTAGGTAAGGTTTGGAAAACACAATGTTGAGATGATGCATAGAAGACATGATGTGATCTCTTAGGAAGGCAGACACCCTTTTGTAGCTATGTCTGCACTTTTTCATACTTTCCTGCACTTGCAAATAAATACTTCAATTTTTTGGGGCAAATAATGAAAACGCAAAATTGGTGTGAGGAAATAGATGCATTAAAATTTGAAAGTAGCTTTCATCTCTATTTCAATTCAAACACCAGTGAGGTGACTGATATAATTGTCTCCACAATTAATAATTATGAAACGGGATGCTGACAAGCAATAAGAGATGAAATAAGAGGTAGGATATTATTCCACCTTAAATCCCTTTTATTCACCCATGTCATTTTAACATTTGTCAAACCTAAATTATGCTCTATTCCACACTTTTTGGCATACACTCTAGCCCAAAAGATATAACTGTATTCAATTATCCATACACAAACCTACTTCTTTGAACAATAACAAATACCTTCAAGAAACACTGACTGAATGTAGGAAAGTTAATCATGGATGTACTGGGCTACAAAACAGGCCAATTACATTCTATGTAATATATTATACTTATGAAAGAAACAGCTCTATTGGGTATATGTTGGATTGGGCTACTAACATAGCCCAGAAGGTACTAAAGAAACACATTTCATAATAAAAAGACCAGACTGTATACTTTAACAATATTATAGTGTAGCTCCAGCAATTGTAGGGGTATTTAAGCTCATATGTTCATCTAAACCAATACAGCATAGCATTAGAAAGATAACCCACCATTTACCTGTTATGTAATTGGTGATTTGTTTACAACTCATGTGAACGAGAGATACATTTTAATCACATGATAAAATCAACTAATTGTGTGGTTTGCAAGATACACAATTTAGCTCTAACACACAGTGTTATTGCATTACAATTACCATTAGGATACAAGATGACACCAACATTACTGCAGACACTTTTTTTGAAGGCGAACAAAATAATTTAAGAAAAATATATACTCCTTCAATTGGTGAATATCCAGTGGTGAGTAAACTTAAAATATATATGAAAAGGAAAGAAAGCTTCACAATTCAGGAGCTGTTTCAAAATATTGAACCATATAAAAAAAAGACCATCACCTTGAAATGTTAGACTTTCATTATACTAATACAAATGGTATCACTTGCTATAGTAATGTGATAGTTAATCTGATTTCAGATTTACCTTTATGAAAGCATTACTTCTGGAAAATACAGATGCGTCTTTTAGTAAGACTGTTCAAGTTCAAATGTTTATTATTTCAGTTAATTAAACCCATAACAATGTAAATTCTAAAAACAGAAAAGGACAGTAAAAAGTTTTTTGTAAATTCCTTATGATTTAAAAATCTTTTGTTAGCAATTATTAATACTCAAATATATATAAAATGTCCATTAAACAATTAATTGATCACTTAATAATATTCAATTGTTTACAAAATACATGATGAACCGTTAGTAGATCAGAAGCGTTACTTGGCCCATAATCCGCTGTACTAAAGAGAATACTTTTCAAGTGTTCTTGATACGCTTTCAGTGTTTTCAATATACAGTATTCACTCTCCAAGGCCATTCAGTCTTGTTCAATATTACTGGGCAATAGCTGGAGATTCAAATTTTAGAGCTTTCTCATGTACGGTAAGGAACTTTATTAGCTGACAGTTCAGTAAGATGTCAGGCGGATCCAAGCCAGCTATGATTGCAGATTTGCACGTCCTTATTCTTCTGATGTTCATAGCATTTTTTAATAAAGTGACTTGTTTGTTTAAAAATTTAGGACATGTGCATATTAGATGAATAAAATCCTCTTTACTGCTTTCACATAACCTACATTCTTTCTGCCTCTGTGGACCCATGATGGCTGGTCCGCAATGGATGGCAGTTTGCCTAAACGCAGTTCCATTAGTTGTGACGTTCAATAGGCCGAGAATGTGATATCTAGATATGGCGCTGGAGTGAGTGTCTTATAGTTTGTGATTACCATCCAGGCGTGTTTTCTCTTACTGAAGATGTTTTTGTCTACTAGCAAAGAGTGACATTTTGCTGATTTATTTATAGCTTGTTTGAAGGATGAGTAGGACAGGCTAGTTTTCCAAAGCTCACCTGTGCAAGTTGCTGATAAAGCTTTTTTTAGGTTTTGGTTGTAATGAGGCTTTTCATTCTTCTCTAGTTCCTCCCACAGAGCCTTATTCAGTTCCGATTCTGCTGCATTTTGCTTCAATCTTTACCATTGCTTGATGGTTGCATACATTCTCCCCAGCATTTCGTTGGTTACCCCAAATTCGAATCTCACCTGCGCTTGGGACGCAGACTGATGGATTTGAAAGACCCTTTTGTATGTTGAGACATGTAATTTATTTAACAGGTCGGTGTCTTTCCCATGCAATGCCGTACTGCCCTATGACAACGTTGGCAACATTTTAGCTGATATTACTGCTAATAAGGGTTCGAATAATGGCCCCTTCAGTTTTTTTGCTAAGGACCCAAAGGCAAATGATAGAGCATTTTTGTTCCCGATGATTGTGTCTGCTGTCGATGTAAAAACCCAGGTACTTGTAATTAGAGACTGCCTCTAGCTTTTTGCCCTCTAATTGGAAATGCTGTTTAGCCGTCCGGTGTCTACTGAACAGCATTGTTTTATTTTCGGCTGCGTTTATCTCTAACTTGTTATTGGCTGTGTATTCCAGTATTCCTGCGAGCGACCTAGATAGACCGATCTTAGTTAATCTCATCAGGACAACATCGTCCGTGTATGATAGGTGGGATAGTGACAGAGTAGCCAAATTGGGTGGATGGGAGTTGATCTGGTTGAGCTTTTGCCCAGGTCTGCCATAAAAAGACATAGGGCTAGAATGCACCCTTGTTTCAGCCCTTTGGTGGTTCTGACCTTCCTTGATATTCTTGAGCCGTCTCCCAGCTTTACTCACATCCATGTATTGGAGTAAAGAAGCAATATTCCTCTCAGTGTATTTTCTGGGATGTTCCACACGCGCAGTTTTTCCCATAGAATGTGGCGGTCCACGCTATCGAATGCTGCCTTTAAGTCTACAAAGCAGAGGTGCAGTTGTTTTTCCTCCGTATGTATTTGTCGGCAATCAACAAGAGCGATAGAAGGTTTGTAATTGTCCCGGTCCCTTTTCTGAATCCTGTTTGATTGAGTGGTATCAATTTTGACTTGTCAGACCAGGCAATCAGTTCTTCCAATATCAGTGAGGCGTAGTACTTTGCGTTTACGTCAAGAAGCGCTATTAACCTGTAATTGGACGGCGACGTTCTGTCGCCTCCTTTAAAGATCGGTGTAGTTACTGATCCTTGCCAGCTTGGCGGAATTTGCCTTTCATTCTCCTCTACTTCAAATAGAATTTTTAGTCTCCCGCTCCAAAAGTCTGGAGCCGATTTGAAGATTATTGGGGGGATACCATTTGGTCCTGGGGCCCCATTTCCGCGACCCTTCAAGATTACTCTTTTGCATCTTCTAGTCGGTAACCTGAGTTTCTAGGTTTAATCCCTAAACTGTAGGTGCTCCTTACAACTCCATTCCTTTGTGCTTTATCTGCACTTTGGTCTGAGAACAGGTTAGGGTGCTGTTTGTATTTTGTGTATCGGTCATGTCATTGCTCCTTTGTTCCTCTTGCTCCTCGATGTTTACGTGCTCCTTCTCTATACCTACTAGATGGTTCGCGAGTTCGGTATCTGTAAATCTTTTTGTTAGTAGCATGACCCAATCATTTTCCTGTACACTTGAAGTGATAGAGTTGACAGGCCGATTCAGACCATTTATTATTTCCCAAAATGTGCTTGAATTAATTTTCTTCGCAGTGTATTGTTATTTAGCCCAGAAGTTGTCCTCGCATCTTCTTTTATGTTCCCACTGTTTCTTTTTGTATTTGTTCCTGAGATTCCGTATTAAGTCCCAGTCTGAGCGGGCAGGTCAGTTGTTTTCAGTTTCCTTACACTTTTCCTTAATTCTCGCGTAAGTTTAACAGCATCAATTGATAATGACGTCGTGTTTTTAAGTTTCGGGGCCTATTTTAATTTGCCAGACATGATTGTTTTTGATTTGTCAGTGAAGTTTATCCACTCTTGTATCTTGTTCAATTTGCTAGTTTCACTTTCCATTTTGAATCTCTGTAATTTGGCTTGAAGTTCATCGATGTTCCTTGTTGTCAATTTCAGCCGTTTCAAATCGATTGAAAACATGCTTTCTACAGATGTCGCACTAATTTGGTGCTTAGAGGCTTTAGACTAATATGTTGGAACGAGTGATCGCTTTTGGTGGTGAATTCAATAGCAAACCGGGAGAGAAAGGGCACTAGTGGTAGTGATATTGCCGTATAGTCAAGCCTTGATTGCGTTTTCCCTCCGAGGTAGATATGCATTGGTGGGGAGTCTTCTGGTGTTCTACCGTTTATTATTCTCAAACCCAGGTATTCAAAGGTTTTCACCAGCTGTTGTCCTACTAGGTCAGGACAAACCGACTTGAGCTGATATTGGGGTTGTACATCCCAGGACTTGTTGTCTGCTGCTAATTTCTCGTCCTCTTCTGGTGTGTAGTTTAAATTTGAATTGAAATCTCCTGGTATAATGATTTCCCAGAAGGGATTGATGTTTCGTATATCGTTGATTATGGTTTTGTAAGACTGCAATTCATTTGTATTCTCTACATCAGTTGAATAAACAATTGTGACAATCTACAAGGTGTGTGAAAGATATTGAGGATGTTTGTTCAGGAACTGTTAGCTTTTCTATAAATGAGCAATAGGATGCCCAGGAATTGTTTATGGCTATTCTGGAAACCAGAGTTTCCCACATACACATCTTTTTGCTCTAAGCTACCATCTGGAACATGAATGTTTCCAATGCTTAAATACTTTCTCAACAGTCACGACATTTGAAATATTTGTATACCTTCCTATTTCTGATTCTAAATTGATATTATTTGACATTAAAGGAACATTACGGAATGTACTTAATGTCATGGCACTAAGTTAACCTTTAAACAAAGATTGCCCAAAAATGTAGTGAACAGGTACCTTCTGATTCTAATTCCCAAATTTTAACAGTAGGTACAAACGTCTATATATGTGAAATATGGACTACATATATTACATACTACTAACAGTAGATATGTCATTATGTCGCCTAGCATGGTTGATGACTTTTGGAAAAATATACTGCTTTAGGTAAGAAATGTAGTTAGTTACTAGGAATTGCTTTGGAACTTTAAGGACAACTCACCTTTGAAAAAGCAAAGTATTAAAAAAAAAATCACAATCCATTTGATTTATGTTTTTCCCTAGTGTTTGATGATTAACAAAATATAATGCTTATCTGCATCCTGCTGGGTGACAAATGATAGCACATATTAGTAACTTCCCTGTTACTATCTTCTGAACAACACTTAAGAAAAACATTTGCTTTTATTATGTATGTATGTTAACAATAGTACATAAAATCTATTAAAATGTACTGTTTTACGTTAACAAAATAAATTGCATTTGCAAAATTAGACAGTAAAAATACTATTCTTTTAATAGACATGCTCGTACATTGACTAAAACAGTCCCATATTTAGCAGGGCCGGACTGGGAACCAAAAGCAGTGCTGGTGAATTTTGGCGGATTAGCCTCATAATGTGTGTATTGAGTGAGCAAGGCTGAGCACTGCAAAAAGAAGTTCAGAGGGAGAGGGACAGTCCTTAACACAAAATGATTTTAATAAATATTGAAAAATGGTGCATTTTACAACACATTCTTCATTATATATTACATTGTTAACCTTTAAAGCACAGTAAATTGATAATCTTACAGTGCACCACGCTACCCAGTCATGTTGGGTACAATAAGGAATGCACAGATATTTCAATGGAGAACACAAAAAAGGTATCAAGCATCTCCTTGATGCCAGTTCAAAGCTCACTGTGCTACATAAGAAAGGATTGCAACTAGTGAACTGCAAGTAACAAAAGGATCACTGTGATAAAAGCAGAGGCCCACCGAGCTGTCTACATAAAATATAAATCAGTCTTCTGCATGCCACAAATTGTGCTTTGTGGAAGGCACATTAACCTTTTATGCAACTTTCTGTTGGGTAAAAACTGACTACACAAAACATAGATGTCAGCAAGTGCATTACCCATCAGACTATCTTGCTCTTATTATTATCCCCTGAAAATTGGTGGACACACAAAGTTGTCTGCAGCCGGTGTCTTACCCCATAAGATATTTTAAAAAGCTAAAATGCAGCGTGTTTGTGACCAAATTAGTAAGCTAGAACAATACTGTCACATTGGTCCTTGTTGACAATTTCTTTGCTGTAGAGTTTTTTTTTTTTAATGCATCTGACTGCCAGACTTCGCTTTTCATTACTGCATTCCTCATGGCTTAACTCCTTTTTATGGCAACACCTGGACCCCTAATCTATTGGATCTGGGATTACGTTTCAAATTTTTATCATTCATTTGATAACTTTATTTCGGTGGTTTACCATAAAAGTGCAGATAAAATACATACAAGCACGGTGATAAAATCCTTAAATACAAGCAGTTAAAAGGTTATTAAACAGCAAGTTTATCAAAAGTTATCATAGGGGGAGTAGGAGGAAAGAGGGAATAGTAGAAGGGGGTTGCTCCAATTAGGTCCTTATCAGAAAGGTGGTCCTTCTACGCCACATGCCGTGTAAGAAGCGGGAAACAGCAAACACAATGGGAGGGGAGGTATCATATGTTAAAATTCTGCAAGCCTGTATACATTGTCTAAGTCCCAAGTTTCTGAACAGTTGGGCCAACCAGCATTTCCGTATTTTGCTATACGCCGGGCAGAAGAACAGGACATGGACGATCTCTTCTGTGCTGTTATTACATGCTGGACAACTTCCCTCATTTGAGATAGTCCATTTGGAGGTCAGCCCCCTAATGGGCAACCAGCCATGCCTCAGTTGGATATATAGTTCTCTCGCAAGAGGAGGCAGCACTAGATCTAAAAACGTCCTCCTTCTTGGGCACAGTTTTCACCTGCAGGAATTCAGTTGTTAGCCTGCCCAGAGTTGGCGAGCTGTGTAGCGTGTTGAGGCTGTGGTTTTTCAAGATAGCCAACATTTCTGACCTCTCGAACCTAGGACAGCTCTCCCCCGGGGACTCCCACAATTGAGGCAAGTCAATTTGGTATAGCAGATCCTTGATGTGGGATAGCCAGGGTATATTTCTGTTCTTGAGCTGCCCCCAGACTGCTAAAAATTCCGCTCTGTAATCAACAAGTTCCGGTACAGTCCAGAGCCTTCTCCAGTAGAGCAAGGGTCGTGCGGCTATCAGATCTTTTATGGACTCAAGGCCCATATCTAGCCGCAACGGTAAGAGAGGTGTGCTTTGGGGTAAGCCTACCAAATTTCTCATGAAAGCTTGTTCCACCTTTAGTAGTCTCAGTACGTTCTTGTGCCCCCATAGCTCTGCCCCATACGTAGCTGCTGACCTGGTCTGGGCTCTATAAGTTTCAAGAACGGGGGCGACTGGTTTGAATTGTGAGATTTTATGAAATTTCCCAATCCCCCCTGTAGTCTGTGAAAGTCTCAGGGCAGATCTAGACAACTGGTGAGCCAGTCAAAGTCTTCAGTTAACATGACACCCAGGTATACAAAGGTTTTCACCCGCTCAAGTGGGGTGCCATTCAAGACAGGGTTCGGGCGGGTGTGCCTCGGGGGATTGAAAACCATAAACTTGGTTTTATCCAAGTTAACCTCCAATCCCCTTGAGGCACACAAGGATGCCTGTTGATGTTCGGGATGGCAGCAAAGTGTCGTCCGCGAACATCAGAGCAGGCACCCTACCAGTAGCCAATCTCGGGGCATCGTTATCCCTAACTCCATCCAATTCATCTATCAAGCCATTGACATATAGGCTGAAGAGTGTAGGGGCAAGGGCGCAGCCCTGGCGTACACCCCTGGTTACTGGAAAGGGGGCCGAGAGTTCGCCATTCCTTCCACACCTGACCTGGGCAAATTTTTATCACGTAGAACAAGCGCACCTCGTCAATGGAGATAACATAACACTGTTAACTTTCTTTGTCAGCAGACCTTTTCCTGCACTCCTCCTGTAACGTTCTCCTTTCCTGCACCCGCCCAGTGCCACATGCTTCTGAAGCAGTATTCCTGAGCTTAGAGGTGGGAAGGAGGGATGGGAGGTTGTCACTAAAACACCCATTCTGCCTGGTGCTGTAGCATGTTCAGTAACTAAGAAGGCCCGCCCTCCCCTCTGTTGCTGCTTGCAATAAGCCTATCTAAGTGGGAGCAAAAGTGCGTGCATGCAATTTGTTGACCACCCCAAGCCACCCACCCCCAAGGTAGCCTGTCACATGCCCAGCAAGACAGCACGGGCAGGCACCTCGTGCACAGGGCTGGACTGTGAACGCAAACTGGCCCTGGCAATTGAGTCGTCCGACCGCCGGGGGTGTGCGGCATGTAAAACACTGCTGCTGCAAAACTGGCACCCGGTAACAAAAATGGCCCCCGAAGGGGTCCAAAACCACCCCCCAACCTGGCAGTCCACCGGGGAAACGCCCAGTGCCCGCTAAGGCCAGTCCGGTCCTGCTTCTGCAGCAGCAGGCCCTTTACTGCATTTTACCCTCCCATTTCCCACTGCCAGGCCAGAGACTGTGGGCAGAGGCCAGCAGAGATCCTGAAATTGCTGCAGGAGACCAAATGCAAAATCAAATTGCTTACGTTATTTGTTTTAAAAAGGACCGAAGTATGGCAGGTACGAAATGCGGCTAGGATGGCTCCCACCTTCCAGCCTCGTTGATAAATGCCTGGTGCCGGATAGGCTCAGTCAGGGCCTACAATTTAGTGCACGGGCTGCAGACAGCAGGGGCCATATCATGATTGCATCTTTGCACAGCACCGACACAGGGTCTGCATTTTTCTTTATTAAATCTACAGCGCATACATTAACTGGGAAAATCAATGGGGCATATTAGCAAGAACCTCATGAAAATTATCGCCGTTTTAGCGGCCGGAAGGTTAGATGTCCCAGATGGCCCAGGTTAGATGTCCTGCACATCTAACCTGGGCTTCTATTGGAATTTTATAACGCATATTAGCAAGCTCATTATCACTATTTTAGAGGCAGTTTCCTGCAGCTAAAACGGCGATAATTTTAACGAGGTTCTTGCTAATATGCCCCATTGTTTTTGCACATGAACTGCAGACAACAGAGCTCGAAACACAGAGGCAATTTACTAGCCCGGGTTTCTGAGCCCTGCGGTCTGCAACCCAAGCACTAATTTGGAGAGGTTTTGAGTTAATGCATGGACTGAAAACGGCTACAAGAAACTTACAGACGCCTTTTGCATTGGCACAGCACAGAGAACAATATCATCAGAACCACAGGACAGTAATTGTCTGTGTTTTTGAGCACTGCTGTCAGTAGCAGATGAACTAACTCAGATATTTTTTGAGGCAATGTAGATGTTGAAGAAAGAAAAAAGAAACGCACAGACCCCTGCTCTGCTGGCGAAGAGCAGAAAAGGGGATCATGATCAGGCCCCACGTCTTCAATGCTGTAACTTTTTTCTATAATTATTTTAATGCATATTTTGAACAGGTTAGTGTAGCACAGTACGTATCAGTAACATTAGAATGAATGTTCATCATATGAGCTTCAGGCCAATGCCACATAATAAAAAATAGTTCAATTCTGTAACTTATGCTTAGTTTGGTAAAGTAGGTGAGATTCATTTGCACATCATGAACCTCTCTAAATCACCTCAAGGCACATCATTGATAGGGAGAGGTGCTGGAAGAACACAGATAAAACATTGAAATGAGACTTTCTAAAACAAAATGTTTTTTGTCTTCTATTTTCTGAGCTACTTATGCATGCTTAGTCAAAAATGTGCTAGAAATCACAGAGCAGCCCAAGAAGACACCGCCAGCAGTGGAAAACAGGACCATAAATCACCACTATTCAGTGCTTATTTTTTAAAAGAATAAACGACTGTGCCCAAGGTTTTACTCACAAGCCTGAAGGTGGTGCTATCAAATGTCGGGAATGCCCAATACCAAGGCTTCGTGGTCTGGATTCCACCTGATGCCTCTTTAATCCATCACCAGACACCTTTAGCATCCGTATCTTCTCTTGCAGGTCCTTGTTCATCCATGCTTTCTCTCTCTGTCACTGTTTTCTCATCTTTTACTTCCTCCCCCTTTTATTCTTTCGCTCTTTTGAGTTTTTCTCGCTCTTGCTCTGAATCAAAGTCTGTTCAGGAAAAATAAGTGTTGGTCTCCAAAAATGTGCCATGGGGCCCCACCTTGAATCACTGGGGTATATGTACTACCCCAGCTATTCCAATGTTCACTAACTTTTTGTTGTGACTTTTATCAAATTGGAAGAAGGTCCAGTCTTCTGGCAGAAGTGTAAAGAGTGAAGGCCAGCTCACAAAGCAAGCATCAGAAGTCCCAGGAACAAAGTTAATGAAATTGCCCCAAATGTCTACCTGCTCCATGGACAAAGGAGCATAAAAGAGCCCAAAGTGATATGATTACTAGTATCTTACCACCTGCACAAGATTACCAGAATTGTTCACCCGAATAAATCATTGGTCATTCATCCCCATAACTTGTCAGTGTTGGACCTGGCCCTTTTTGTAGGGTTATCCCCAAACGTTATGCCTTCCTCCTGTGTTTTTCTGATGCCCTTTTTGCTGGTTTTAGAACTCTGGGCACTTTACCACTGCTGACCAGAGCTAAAGTACAAGTACTCCCCCTGTAAATTGTGATTGTAATTGGTTATACAGGATTGGCAAATCCGATTTACTGGTAAGTCCTCCCTACAGTGCGCTATTTATGCCCAGGGCCTGTAATCCAAATGCTACTAGTGGGCCTCCAGTACTGATTCTGCCACCCACGTGAGTTGCCATCCAAATGTGTCTTCGGCCTGCCACTGCAGTGCCTGTGTGTGCAGTTTTAAACTGCCATGTCGACCTGGCAAGTGCACCCACTTGCCAGGCCTAAACCATCCCTTTTTCTACATGTAAGGCACACCTAAGGTAGACCAAAGGTGCCCCTTGGGCAGGGTGCAGTGTGTGTGAAAGGTATAAACATGTGTTGCCATGTTTTACATGTCCTAATAGTGAAATACTGCCAATTTAGTTTTTCACTATTGCAAGGACTATCTCTCCTATAGGTTATCATTGGAGCTGCCTTGTAACATACTACATGTATAACTTTTAATTGGGAAGGGATAGAGATTTGGAGTTTGGACTCCCTAAACTCAGAATTTAAAAATACATCTTTTAGTGAAGTTGGTGTTTAGATTGTTTGTTTGAAATGCCACTTTTAGAAAGTGGGCATTTTCTTGCTTTACTATTCTGTGCCTCTGCCTGCCTGTGGAATCAATGTCTGATTTAGGCTGACATGTGATGTTTGTGCGTTCACTCTACACAGTCACACAGAAGGAGCTGAGGTGTGCCCTGTATATCATGATGACCTATCACTAGGTTGATGGGTCTTTCTGAGCTAGAGTGGTGGGCGTTGGCACTGATCCCAAAATAAGTCTGTGCCTGTCCTCACAAATCTGTCTCCACCCCCTGTAGTGTGTTTGGAGCCATGTCAGGGCAAGGCAGGACCTTGTGCACTACAAAGACTGCCCTTTGAATTGTGCCTACTTCAAAGGCAGAAATTGGTAAAAGTGCTAGAGCTGTAACCCCACATTTCTGGAACACTTCAGTACTAAGAGGAGATTCTGCCAAGAAGAAGAAGAGCTGGAGAAACTGTAGGAGGGGAACTGCCACTCAGCGTGTTGCTGTGTTGGGCTGTGAAAGGACTGGACTTTGATTTCTTTATCTTGCTTGTCAAGGTTCTCCAAGAACTTGTGTGGGTTTGCCTCCAGTTAAGAAGTCTGAGGACAATCAAAGACTTCAACTGCAGCCCCTGAACTCCTCTGCTGGGAGTTGAGACCTGCCAAGTGGTCCCAATTCCAGTTCTGGGCCCTTGGAGGTGGCTTCTGCTGCAAGAAAAGAAGAAAATCCACACACCGGTCTTCAGTGCCTGTTTTTCCCACTGCAACCCTGCTGTGTGGTTGAAAAACCAATGCATCATCGTGGTGTGGCCGAAGAATCGACGCAACATCTGCAGTGCGGCCCGAAAATCACTGCAGCCCAAGCACAGTGTCTCAGAAATCTGAGACCCCTGCTCTGCTGCTGAAGATCCGATGCATCACCTGCATCGCGGCTGGAAAATCAATGCACTACCTGTTTCGCTGCTGCCACAACCCAGCACAACTGGATTTTACCCGCATCGCACCTGTGCGCCAAGTTCATTATTGAAGTGGCCCAGAAGTAAGGAACTGAGACTGTGTGTCCGGAAATAGACTCATCACTTCCCCACACAGTAAAGTACCAACTCATCACCTCCCCTAACAATGAGGAACCGAAACATCACCTCCTCTATGCTGCAGTAAGGAACCAATGCATCACCTCCCCTGGCAGTAAGGAACCAACGCATCACCTCCCCAGGGAGTAAGGAACCAACACATTGCTTTGGTTTCCGGTGCCCCACCTCCCCTGCACCTGTTTTCGTCTTTGATTTTGATGCATCATAGGTGCTAAAAAGTGATGCATCCATAGTTTTATATGGACTGAACTATTTAAACCTTTTAAAAGTGATGTCTTTGCTTGTGTATGTTAGATATTTGTTGTTTTGGTCTTGCTTTGTTTAGATAAAGATTGGTTATTTTTCTAAACTGATGTGGTGTCCATTTGTAGTGTTTGCATTGTATTACTGTGTGTGTTGGTACAAATGCTTTACACATTGCCTCTGAGATAAGCCTAAGTTCCCATGCCAAGCCACCAAGGGTGTGAGCAGGGGTAATCCTCTTACCCTGACTAGAAGGAAGGGTCCCTACTTGGCCAGAGGAAAAGCGACTGCCAACTAGACACCCTCATTTCTAACAGTCTGTGATTATGTTGGTTGGTAAATAGGAGTCTGAAACCCTTCAGAGGGCCACTGGGCCCAACCGTGGGGTTGAGGCCTTTTACACATGATGTCTTGCCAGACTTATTGTGAATCCTGAGAAACTGAGCCAAGTACCCCTTCAGCAAATGCCTCAGTAGTAGCGTGGGTTGAGCCATCCACGGCTTCTCAGGGGTTGAGGGAGGTAGATGCAATGAGGTGAAAACCGGCCCACAACTCAAAATACGTTCAATGATAGCAATAAATTATTATCCAGTCAAAACTTACTTTATGAAAAAAGGAGTATTTATATACAAACAAATGCAACATGCACAAAAAATACCCACAGTCCCCCTGAGGGGCAGGTCCTGGAGTCCCAATTCTCTCTCACTATGGGTAGTGGTATCTCCCCATTCAGTATAGGTGACATTCAGGTAAAGTCCCACTAGTAGTAAGAGTCTCAGGTGTCCAACTTCAACTCTTCCAAACGTTTCTTTTTTATGGCAGCTCCCTCTGGCATATGGGGTTACCGACTTCACTCTGTACACTGGCTACAACCCGATCAGCACAGCAGTCAGAAAGTCATCACAATGGTCCCCTCTGCCATAAGGGATCATCAGCTTTACCCACATGTTTCGGCCCGATCAATGCAACCACGGCTAACTTCACAGCAGCTCCCTCTGGCATATGGGGTTGCCGATTTGATACTGCACATGGGCAACAACCCAATCAGGGCAGTAGCCGTCTCCTTAAACCTTGCTACAGGGATCCCCTTGCAAGGATAACCCACTGGACTTCACTCCCTCCAAGCGCTCTCCTCTTCCTCACAGGGCAGATTGGTCTTTGCAAGCAGGCAGGCATTGGTGCTACAGGTTCTGCCGTCAGGCGGTCTTGGATTTCCCAGGGTGATGTCCCTTCACCCAGCTGGGAGACCAACAGCCCTTACCCCCAGTCCCAGTCACAGGCAGAAGTCTTGTAGAGCTTTTCCTCCTCAACATACAGCCTGACTAGCTACTAGACAGATAAACATGTTGGGGGCCTCAACACCCCTTTTCTAATAGACCATTCCCAGATACCAAATGTCATTTTGGGTCCAAGTCTTTGAATTTTTTGTAGAGGGTCTGCTTCCTTTTGAAGTGCCCTCCATCAGTAATGAGTCTGTCACAGCAGGAGTGCCTCCAAATCTGATAGCTCAACAACATAGGCCATAGGAGTGAATAGAGATTCACACCTTGATGCCAGCCACAGTGATGTGCGCATCAAAAGGTTACCCAGGGCCCCAGTTCCACTCTTAATGATTCCCTTATCAGCCTCATCTCCTTTCTGAAATGTTCCCAGGTCCCTTACCAGTGACCTCTCCCTGAATCAAAAAGCACCCTTTGAAGTGTATTGAATAGCCTGGCACTCCTTCATCCAGTGTGTGTCCCACCCAGCTCTCATGAATGCAGCCATACACCCATCAGTCAGGGCGATTCTTGTATCTCCACACGCTCCTCCAGTAAACGCTAGGTCTCCCAAAATGGAACCCAGAGTCTTCCATGTATGGTGATATTCAGAGACACACATACACGCATGCAATCACTTGCGTGCTGTACATCACTACATACTTACTTGATGAAGGCCAAGGGTAGGTTAAGCACAAAGCAGCAGAACTTTACATAAATAAACCTGTAGGCCTCTCTCCAGTGACATAGGCAAAAAGACCTGTTCTCTTCTACTACATGTATGCTACCACCGCGCTCGTGCTACTTAATCCCTGCCAAAGGCAGGAAAACCTTTCACCACTATGATGGTTGCGCTTTGGGTGCCCCTACTGGTCCAATAAGACTGCAATCCGTGAGACAGGCCTATGTCACTGGGCACGTGCATGATCCATGTTTGCCTAGGACAACAAAAATTAGCACTGGGGCTCCTGACATCGCTGCAGCTAAGGTCACCATGTGATGGACTTTTCCATCCAAAAATGGGGCTCATCGCCTAGTGCGACCTGAGTGCTCCGGTTAATGCTTGTGTTAGGAAGTACACTTTTAAAGTGCTGCAAATGAGAGAGCTGGGCCAAAAGTGTACAAAGTTTTGGTACTCAACTTCTAACAACTAGAAGCACAGACTAACGTGTTGTAAGACGCCAGATAGCATAATCAGACACAGTGACCTTCTCTTAAACATAATGACCACAGACGACATCTTATTACTTCATGAGTCGGCGTCTCCAGAAAACAGCAGTAAAAACAAAAACAAAAAGCCAGTTGGAATAAGGTACTGAGTCATCGCAGTCACAAAGGCGCATATCACTTCCAGCGCCTGCTTTGGCTTAATCATTCTCCCTCACCCAGGGCGCGCGGCCAGTCTGCCGACCTGCAACCACCGTGTGTGCACTAGGGTCAGGCAAACATGCCGAAGAGTGATGGACAGAGGGCAATTATCCTGCAGAACGTGCTGTACCGTTAGCTTTCCACGTCCCCGGGCCCTCGATGAATAAATTGGCTTGAAGCTGGCTGGTTGGCTCCCTGCTGGCGTCACGCGCTGCTTTTGCCGGCTGCCGCGTGCCCTGTGTAAGCTGCAGATAGTCTTGCAGACTTGGCCCGGGCCCCGTCTCCACATGAGTTGGAAGAGGCACTGTAAAGCCAGCCCAAAGATGCACTCGCTGCCAACGAGGACGATAAAACTGCGTGGGAGCGAAGATCATTATTCATTCGATGCACAGATTTTGAAGCAAAAAAATATAAGCTCGTCAACGTGAACAGCCGATACCTCAGGAATTATAAGCGATTTGCTCTGAAAAGTCAAAAGTCACAACTATTTTGTATTTTTTCTGAAAGGTGCTCTAAATGGAATATGCTGCGACACTATGAGCCGCCATAGTATTTATCCCCAAAGTCACAAGTGGTAATGCTTCATGTGGCATTTCCACAGGAACTGAAATGCCGAATTGAGTGAAGACTTCTGTTTCTGCACAAATCAGCATGATATCATTTGTGATATGGCCATATGGGCCTTAGAGGTCAAACGAGTACAATGGATTGTGTGCTCTATGACTTTTGTATCTGCAATTTTTCTTTTTAACTGTGATAACTTGATGAGAAAAATTACACGTGCTTTGCTTCCTTCTAATAGCATTTTTGAAAGTAGTTGTGGCTGGACCTCTTCCTATTCTTGTAAATTTTCTACAATGCCACGAGACGCCATAAGGGGACAGAGTGCTTAAGAATACCATGACAAAACAAACATAACGATGTTGAACAGCTTGCTATGCTTGTATTTCACAATGCAAAATAATTCCTTTAGAAATATGGAAAGTGTGCTATATATTCCAGGCTCAATGGTGGTGTACAACAATTAGGCCTAGGAGAAATGTAAGTTACTTCAGCATAATTTGACTAATTTCAGGAATTTAGTCTTAATGCTAGTTACGTGAAATTCCTAAAGTTATCTCATCATACCACTTCGTGTAATTATGCTATGTTTACGGTAAAGATTTACAGCGAATCATGGGGTAAGCAGAAATGCACTTTTGTTTTTAGCATAAAATGAATAATCGAGTCAAAAATTGACACAAGAACACATTTCTGGCTAAAATATATGACAGATGGCATAATATTGCTGAAATTTCATGTAAATACGTGAAAGCAAATTACACGAATTTTGTTCACCCCTAACCATAATATCAAAGTGTAAATATTTTTTTTATAAACTTTATTTTTGAGTTTACAGATTACAAATACAAAAAAAAAGAAACATTTGACATCAAATCAATATATGTAGGCATGTTATTGACATTATCAATGGCTTACAGGGCAAAAGGTGGCATCCGAGAGGGAAATGTACAGTGGGAAAGGAGAAAATCATTTACAATCATATCACAGTGAGGGAAGAATCCGGGCACATTACTAAAGTCCACTGCATACATTACTAGGGTCAACTCTCCTGCCCCCTATCATGATTGGACCCCCCAGCAATATCCAACCCATTCCCTCCTCGCTGTCGGTTGCCTCTTGTGAAGAGGATCCCTCCTCTGCCAACTCAGAGTGACACATGTCACACCAAAGTTGTAGATCTTCTGTAAAAACCTGAATCGGGTCGGGGACAATCGATAGTTGCCCGGCGGTATTGCCTCTGTGACCCTCTAGTTATTAAATCAAATGAAGAGGCAGGCGCTGGAGACTGGAAAGCAGGAAACAAGGATTTTATTTTCTCCGGAGGAGAACACAACGAAACGGACAGAAGGTATCGTTCTGAGGTGCTCTAACTGTATTACTGAGGCCTGGCCTCTTATACACACATTTATGACTTTATGGTAGATTACACTTTTATGTTAAAGCTTTGATGTACGGAAAAGACATTCTCGGAACTTCCCCTTTGGGCCCGTTCCCACACACATTTACAGTTGAAGTCCCCACCCTAGTCACAACAGGTGATGAGTATCGCGCAGCTGGATAATCCGCCGATTCACGGAATGTGGGGGGTTTGATCGGATCTCATGGGGTGGGGGCTTTGATCAATCCGGGGATTCTTTGATGGGGGAAGCTTTCTATTGTACGGGGAGGGGCAAGGAATGGTATCGGCAGAGCTGGGTGTCGGCCTGGGAACGGGGAAGACAAAACGGGCACACGGGGAAAAAGGGGGTTTGCATCTAAGGGCCGGAGATCATGAAAGGAAAGCAGGGAGGTGTCGCGCTGGGGACAGGATGAGGGCCTGGGGCAGAGCAGCGCCGAAGAGGGGTTTATGACTCAAGGCAGGTGCAAGCAGGGGGGTGGCCAGCGTGCAGGCTTAGTGAAGGCGAAGGGCTATGTCAGGGGCCAGCGGCATGCAAAAGGGTTCGTTCTGATCGGGGCATCTTAAAATGGCGGGCGCGCACGACAAAAGTGTGGCATCAGGGGAAGAGGCAAGATGGCGTAGATAATGTTCACCAAAACGTACTAATTTTCAACAGTCCTCCCTTTAACATATTCAAGACATCTTGCTGGTTCATTTTCTACTCGGTTCTATTGTGGTGGGCATGAGAAGGAAAATGGTAGGAACCCTAGGTGGAAAGAGTTGTAAACAATACATTTTAACATTTCTAGTTTTCAGGAGGCGGGTCTATTTGATAAACTTTGATAAACTTGTTCAGCAGGAAAGTCATAGGAATGTAATACAAAAACGGCGAGCAGCAAGTACATATCATAACGTGAACTGGCAGGTTAATACATATTTCAGATTCGGATTGGAGCAGGATCAATACAATGGCGGCTGGGAGAGAAATGAGGCATAGCAAAAACGGTGATTGAGGATGTCAAATGTTCGAAGTTTACGAGTTCTCATCGTTCTTTGTGGTCTTTCGTTGGCGCTGTTGAGCACCGGCGGTGGTGCTACAAGTCCAGCTCTGTTCTAAGTTCTGCGTTGCAGGGCACGACCCTTTCCTCGCGTTTCTGGTCGGAACGGTCCTTTTCGCCCTGTGTCCTTTGAGGTGATTGTCAGAGAGTTCAGATGGAAGAAGAGCGTACAAAACAGTCCATAGGGTAGGTCAGAGGAAAAGGGGGATGGAGCAAGGCCAAATTAGGGACAAACTAGGGGAACGAGAGACTTCAAATAGGCGAGCATGTGACCGAATTCAGAGAGCGGGGACTTGTCGACAGGCACTGGACACCAGGCAGGGGCATCAGGTCGACCCTTTCTTCTCATGTTGTCGAAAACAGTGCCTCGTCCTGCAGCTCTTTTCTGTCGTGGTCTCGCCTTGGCTAATGTCGCAGGTGTTCCTTAGTCTGCAGTCAGGCCTCGTGCTCCCACATCCGGTCCTTCTCTCCTCCAACAGCAGTACCCTTAAACAAGTTTGAAAAGACAGTCTTTAGAAAATTTGCAGATGAAGATAAAAAGTCTATTTCTCTCCCAGCTCCAGGCGAAGAATGAAAATGTCCATTATATTTAATGTTCACAACTGGCATATGAATGACCGGTGACGGGCCCGTTGGATTTACTATGACTTTCCTGTACAATTATTTATTACTACACAGGTATTTTGCAGAGAGACGAACATGGCTAAACATTTATTTTCTATCGGTGCATCCTGCTTTTCAACTTCTGCGGGGTTCATTTCGATGATTTCGTTACCTTGGACTAGTCTGTTAACCTTGTAAAACATCATTCTGGGTCCTACGTAACCTTTTACAGCCCGATTACTTAATTAGGAAGGACAGGGGTTTTATGGGGAACAACCAGGGACATAGGAAACTTGTGGTAAGGGCATAAATCGACTCATCTCTCACAACCGGAAATGAGGGGTAGTTTCATAATTCCAGTTTTGGGCGGCTGATACAGGGGAGGTAACAGGGGTGATCATTTTTCCGGTTTGGGTATTGTGGCAATTCGGGGCGGGGAGGGTCGCGTATTCTGAGGTCCTTGTTTTATATCATAGGAGCCGTTGACATGTAGTTCCCTTATTTCAGGCCAGATTGGGGAACCTTTGTCGCCTTACCTGTCCTTTCCCTTACGGTCCAACCTCGGTTTATTGACTTCTAGCGGAAAAGGAGAGGTAATGACGCGGTCTCTGGGTGATTGTATTAAAGACAAGTTTTTTTTTTTGTGCAAATACTGACGGTATTTGAAGCCAATTAGGTGGTGTGCTAGGGGTGGCAATCGGCCAATTTTCGGGGCTAATCACTCGGAAGAGTGGGAGCGCAAAAATAGAGAGAGAGTGAGAGAGTGAGAGAGTGAGAGAGTGAGAGAGAGAGAGAAAGAGAGAGAGAGAGAAAGAAAGAGTGCAACGGCAGGCTAAATAGTACACGTGCAACCGAGAGGGTGGCAGTGTATTCAAGAAAGGCTATTTAGTGCATTACACAGTAAAGGGCATTCGCGGGACTGCGTTAGAATTTTGTAATCATGCAGTTTGAGTATTAGACAGGGTAGAGGGGACGCGCCTTGGGAAAAAAGGAAAGAAGAAAGGAGGTACCATTTTGTCACACTTTCTCGCATCCTCGGTCCTTCGACCAGTTGGATCAACGCCTCAGTCACACACACACACACATTCCATCATAGTTTCGCATCATACGTGACATGGGTTCATTCGTCCGGTCAGGTTTAAGGGTGATCACTTTTTATCAGGTTGTGCTAATTTTTCGGGTTTGTTCGATACGTGAGTAGTTTACAGGCGTGCTTGGACACCACCCTGCGGCGCTAGTCCGCTTCGCGTATTAGACATGGCAAGGCTTCAGATCTTCGCCACGCCTCGGCTGTAATTTCTGATGTAACCTGCAGAGGGAGGAAAAGAGGGGGTGGGGGAGACAGCATTCGCGCATATTCACATACATGGATTCATAAGTCCTTTACTTACCTCTTACTCGTCTCTCCTCCTTGGGGCAGGGTCCCCGGGGATATGGTTTCTGGAGTCGAGGGGGGGTAGTGTGTCCATGCAGGTCGTGCACGGGGAAACGTAAAAAGGAAACCAGAGGTGCCTAGTGCGAGGTATCTAGTCAAAGGATGTATCTTACTATCGGGATCCTCAAACCTCTTTCAACGCTGTGGTGTTCTAAGGTTCTTCGGTTCTGGGGTCAGCTCCGTTCCCTGATACTTTTGGAACGTTGTACTTTATAATATTTACATTATTTCATTTTACCCTCCTTTTACATTCCTTCATTTATACCGTTCGTTTTTACCCATCCTTGGAAGTCGAGGTCTTCCTCTACGCGAGTTCATGAGTCAGTTGCGTACTTTGAAGGCGGAGTGTCGTGTTGTCGATCCGATCCGTCCTCCAGGGCTGGGTAACCATCTTCTTTTAACCTTAAAGAGAGAGCAGAGTAGGGTGCACAGAAAAGAACTTTCCCACCGATCCCACATTTAAAATAAAGCATGCAATACCCGTCCATAGTTTCGAAATAGGACTTTATTTTGCAAGATCATTTCAGCATGTGGATTATGAGGGTGCGGTCGTATTTGGCCGGTCGTGGCAATGGCTAAAGTGCGTACAGTGGGGGGGTGTCGTTTGCAGCAAGTAAAAACATTGGAAAGTTTTACTCATTCATTTGTAAGAAACTAAAACGTCTATTAATCGGCTGGGGGGTTTGGGGGCATTTATTTTCATAATTTAGAAGCATAATCATAATAGTTGTAATCAGATTTCCTATATGCATACCGTACGTGTGCGTCGCAAATGGGGTTTTACATCAGTTATAAAAAAATATAATACATTGTACATTTGTAATCAACATTTGTAACGGGGATTCTTTCATACTGTTCGTCGAGTGAGTTCTCCTTGTCTTTTCTAGCCAAGTGTACAAAGGATCATATAAAATCTCAGAACATCAAGTTTATATTAGTGCAAAGGAACACCACGAGGTGTTCGTAAGTTCCGATTGATACCAGCGCCATTTTGGGCGGGGCCGGCTCAGTCCGGAAGCAGCATCAGGGGAAATGTTTCCCATTACTGGCAGTTTGGACCAGAGTCCTTTTCGGCAGTTCTAGAATTCATGCTAACAGAAGGAGTGGCAATGTCATGTTTGTTTCGTTGGCGATCAAGGCAGCCGTCCCTTACCGGAAGCCTGCAGAGGCCGAAGGTTCCGCCGGGGACCTTTGTAGGATCTTCAAGGCTGCGGAGATGCTGTCGGAGATGGGGGCTCGTGCCCCAGGGGGCAAATGTTCGAGTCATATTGCTGGACAAAGTTACTCTAGTGGCCGGGGCCCGCCTTCCAGCGGACTCAGACGCCATTTTGAGGCCCTGCAGGGGCCGCTCTCGTCGAGTTTGCAAGAGTGGGAGAGATCCTTCGGAGTGAAAGGAAGAGGTCCCTGTTGTGTAAAAGCGGGAAGTTCGGCTGGGGTGCAGCTGTGACGCCCCCACCTGGGGGGCGAGGGAGACTCGTCCGCATCGTCTCCTTCTCCCGGTGCACCCCATGCCGCTCCTTTTCATCGCCCCGCATGAAGGCCTCTCCACATCCGGAGTTCCCCAAGTCCTGTGCTCGGTGCTGTGGGAGTATGGCCACCATTGCACGTTCGGTGCTGCGCAAGTACTGGGGTGCCACCATTGTGTGTTCGGTGCTGTGGAAGTATTGGCACCATTGCACGTTCGGTGCTGCGCAAGTAGTGGGGTGTTCGGCGTCAGGCCGGGGGCTGGGAAACCTCCTACCGGTGGAGGTGGGAGAGGCTCGTCCGCGTCGCCTCTCCCTCCCAGCCCAACTTGGACAAATTGTTGTGGAGGTACGTGCAGGACATCCCGCCGTCCAGAGCTGCTGCGGCTGTCACGGAAGAGAAAAGGAAGAGGTGCCTCGTTCTTCTCCGGACATGTGGCGGGACCACTTTAGTCTTTCCAGGCCCGTTGCGGCTGGCCAAGGTGACATGTGGCGGGACTACCTGCAAATGCCCAGGCTGCGGGCTCCTGCCTCTCCTCCGGCTCCCCCATACGTTAAGATTTCCTGACCAAGAGTTGACAGCAAGGCTCGCCTTATATGGGTTGCCGTTGGTTGGGCGTAGCCGTAACCCTGCCCTACTTTGGAAGGTTCCAGAATGGGGGGGGGGCGAATGTTCTGTTTGACTTTCATTTTCTACAGTTTTACCGTTATTATTCCTTGTTTGTTGTGTTAAATTAAAAGTTCAAGTTCATTAATGGTCTACGGATTTTGTTTTACCATTTCTTTCTTTTCAGGTTGCTTTTATGCTAAGTTTCTGCTAACAGAGGTTGAGTAACACGGAAACACGTGTAGAGGGATGACGTAGATTTGTACATTACATACACACAAACTCAGACGGGGGATAGTACAAGTACGACATACAAAGACCCAAGACGAATATAAAACAGTTATCGGTCATAATTATCTCTTTCTGTCTGTGAATTTGAAACGAGGCTGGGTTCCCGTCTTGACGTTGCCCGACCTAGGAGAACTCGAGCATGCCGCTTAAATTGTCCTGGCGAAATCTGTGCCATCGGGCATAGTCAAACGTGGTGGTTCTGTCTGGTCTGTCTATGTAAGTCGGGTTCTTCTTTGTCTTGCGCTTTTTCTCGTACTGCCGGTCTGTCGTTCCTGTTGGCCTTTTGCCTTTACTCACGCTCAGTAGAGTCGGGCATTGGGCTTTCCAGTGTCCGACATACCTACAAAAAGCGCATTGGTTTGACCCTAAGTCTGGTCGTGTTTTGCATAGTGTCGGGGGATAAGTCGTGGGTAGCGGTGTCCTGGGGTTGTCCTGTCGGTACATTTCTCTACTTAGTTTGTCCTCGTTTTTTCTCTGTCGTTGCATAGCCTCTCTGCGCCACATACCGAGACAGTCGAGCATAATTGGCGTTGTCTTATTATTTCGAAGGGCTATTTCTAACGTTTCTATTTTATCAAGGTCAAAGGATCCTGCCAGTGGCCACTGTTTGTCTTGACTCTTTTCGGTATACCTGTGCCACAATTTATTATAGGCTATGGTGACTAATCCATAGCTTATGAACATGTCCTTATTAGGGGTGCCTTCTAGTGGAGCTATATGGTCTACCTCTAATACATGGTCCGGGCTAAACAGGCTATTAATCAGTGGGGAGAAGACAGACATGACGGCTCGTAACAAGGGACTAATAAGTCAGCAGTGCCTATCTTATCACTAGGTGCAAAGACTAGACAGAATATTTCTATTCTACGTTGTTTGCAGGCAGTGAATACCTCATGGACAAAAACCAAACGACCAATAAATAACGTTGGGAAGAATAAGTAGGTCCGCAAAGATCTGCGTCACCTACCCTTTTCACTATCTGCAAAAAGGGTGGTCTCTTCCCTGTTTGCAGACAGGGAATCTCCAGGAAACAATATTTTTGCGAACAACAGTTCAGTTTCAAGCAATTATTGAGTGGGGGAGAAAGAAATAAGCACGGCTGCTACCCTACCTATCCTCCACTGCTTGCAAAGAGAGAGAGCCTGTTGTTTCTCTGTTTGCAGACAGTGAATCTCCAAATAAAAAAAATAGAAATAAAAAGAGCAATACTAGTATTTTTGGACAATCAAACAATCAAGCAATTATTTCGTAACTTGTCGTGATTACACGACCTTACCCGGACCATACGGACAGTTTCTTGTCTTCCGAATCCAGCGCCCGATCGTCCTCTTTTCCTCGTATTTTTCACGGCACTCCTGATGGTTCCCAGTCAGGACCGTAGATCACTCGAGAGAGGTCTGTTCAGAACTAGTGAAGTTCGGATGATCGGCTGCCAGACGAGGGTCTATTGGGCAAGAGCTCTCCCGATCGTTGCAGTCGTTCACTCTGTCGTCGGGACCTCTCCCACTGGATCCACGAGTCGCTGATGGGCCCCACGTTGGGCGCCAATTGTAAAAACCTGAATCGGGTCGGGGACAATCGATAGTTGCCCGGCGGTATTGCCTCTGTGACCCTCTAGTTATTAAATCAAATGAAGAGGCAGGCGCTGGAGACTGGAAAGCAGGAAACAAGGATTTTTTTTTCTCCGGAGGAGAACACAACGAAACGGACAGAAGGTATCGTTCTGAGGTGCTCTAACTGTATTACTGAGGCCTGGCCTCTTATACACACATTTATGACTTTATGGTAGATTACACTTTTATGTTAAAGCTTTGATGTACGGAAAAGACATTCTCGGAACTTCCCCTTTGGGCCCGTTCCCACACACATTTACAGTTGAAGTCCCCACCCTAGTCACAACAGGTGATGAGTATCGCGCAGCTGGATAATCCGCCGATTCACGGAATGTGGGGGGTTTGATCGGATCTCATGGGGTGGGGGCTTTGATCAATCCGGGGATTCTTTGATGGGGGAAGCTTTCTATTGTACGGGGAGGGGCAAGGAATGGTATCGGCAGAGCTGGGTGTCGGCCTGGGAACGGGGAAGACAAAACGGGCACACGGGGAAAAAGGGGGTTTGCATCTAAGGGCCGGAGATCATGAAAGGAAAGCAGGGAGGTGTCGCGCTGGGGACAGGATGAGGGCCTGGGGCAGAGCAGCGCCGAAGAGGGGTTTATGACTCAAGGCAGGTGCAAGCAGGGGGGTGGCCAGCGTGCAGGCTTAGTGAAGGCGAAGGGCTATGTCAGGGGCCAGCGGCATGCAAAAGGGTTCGTTCTGATCGGGGCATCTTAAAATGGCGGGCGCGCACGACAAAAGTGTGGCATCAGGGGAAGAGGCAAGATGGCGTAGATAATGTTCACCAAAACGTACTAATTTTCAACACTTCTTGCAACTTCTCATCCCTTCTGTTAAGTTTCATGTGGACCTCTTCAGCTAGGGACCATTCACGAACGTCTTTGAGCCAGATGGGCACCTCTAGGGCCCTTTGACCCATCCAAGTTATAGCTACCATGAGCCTGGCGAGCACCAGCATTAATTGCAAAAGCTTATATGGGAATTTCTTTGTTTTAGGCTTCCGGACCAGCGCCAACAAACAATACAAGGGTTCAGGCGTCATCCAAAGGCCAGTAGCTGCTACAATCCTTCCCACCACCTCTATCCAGAACTGCTGAACCATTGGACAATCCCATGCCAAGTGTAAGAAACCCGCCTTCTCCGTGGCACATCTAGGTCAGCTATCTCCACTGACACTAGAGATATGTTTTAGGGACATCAGGGTTAAATAAGTCAGGTGTAGGAAGTTGAAATGCGTTAACTTAAACCTGGCGTTGCATGACACTGAGCGTGTGAGGGAACCTATGAATGCCCACTGTGTATCAACTAGTTGGATTGATTGCGAGGTCCCTTTCCCAGGCCGCCCGAGACGGCGGTACCGGGGGGTTTGAGTCCTGCTTCTTTGCTTTGTACAAGAGTGAAATCAATTTGCGGCCAGCACTGCAGGAGAGTATGATATCTAATGTGTGTGTCAGTGGTGGGATGTCCAGGTACGGAGGCCTGGTGACCTTCACCACCTCCTGATTTCCTCTGAAATGTAGGAATTGGCCCTGTCTAAGGCCAAAATTCTCCTCTGTCTGCTCGTAAGTGATGAAGCGAAGTGTAAATATTAACCTGCACTTATATCAATTCAATAATATCGACTATCAACACATAGTAAATGTGGAGATAGTATTAGTAATTCTATACTTCCCTATGTATGCTTACTTTGACCTGGAGGTAAATATTTTGTACCTCAATATTGTGACAAATGACCCTCTCAATAAATGTTTCATATGCAAGAATATGGATGTATGACGTTACAACGCATACTTTTACATCGCATGCCTTTACAACGCGGTTTTTACAACGAAAACCTTTACAACGCATAGCGCTTTGGGGTGCTGGATAGTGAATAGTTTAATTTACTATTCCAACTCCAGTCCCCGTGGACACTAGGGAAGGTGTTGGACAGTAAATTAAACGTATTCCCTATCCTAGAGCGCCCCCCAGCGCAATGCGTTGTAATGGTTTGCGTTGTAAAAGTTGCGTCGTAAAGGCACTGCGTGGTAAAAGTTGCGTTGTAAAGAATGTTTCCCCAAGAATATACATCCTTTCAGTAAAAAGTACAAAGTAATTTTACCCCAAAAATACAAAAGTCTCAATTTGGAAGGAGAAAATGAAGGAATAACAAGTTGGAGTATATGACCAAAATAATCAACTTGGAGGGGTCAGATAACACTGGAAAGCTGGAAAACATGGCACAAAGCTGTAACCTAAGGACAACTAGTGTTCCTCTTTCTCAAACCTAACATCTACATAATTTTATACAGAAAAATGTATCTAAAAATGAAATTGACTTCCAAATAGCCCACCCATCCAAACATATTCTGGACATTTTTATAACCAACCTTATTAGGTTTTTATGCAATACAGTACAGTGGGTATAACCTTCAGCACAGATATTTTGGACAATCACATTACAGGAATTTTGCAGTGTGACCCTGTACTTACAAAGATATATGCATGGTGCCATGCAATACAAATTTCAATACCACAACAACTAAAAAATAAACTGTGAGCCTAAGTTAAAATGTGGGTGCCATATGTTTCATGGTAGTGATATGTAGTTTGCCTGCAAACTGTTTGCAGAGCCAATTGCTTGCAGTTGTACAGAAAGCACAAAGCGGTGATGCTGCCTCTGGTCATGGCCGTATGATGGGTTGAGGTCTACATTAGGAATGCAATCCCTATGTGTGGTGTGTGCTGTGTTAGTCTGGGGTGGGATCGCAGTCCATATGCCCTGGAAGGCGGACAGTAGGTCGTCCTATGCTGACACAAAGGGGTGCTTCCAAAATTCATGAGCTTTCTCGCGGCAAAGTGTAGCAATTTTGCCCCGGCCCCATTTAATGGTTGCTGCCTGCCAAATTCCTATGCTGGGGAGTGTGCTTGACTTCCAAAGCATTGCGCTCATTAGTTGTGCTATCAGCAATGCCAAACCAATAAATCAGGTACCATCTGCTTTACAATGCTTGAAAAGGCCAAAGAGGCTGCTGGCTATGCCATCTAAGTCTGTTTGGCCATTGACTCTCGCGAAGGCACCTGTGGCCTCCTTTTAGAGAGCGCGAGTGGCAGAATAACTCCAGAACATGTGTCCAGCCTCAGGGCAGGCAGTTCGGTGATGCCACTGGGTAGATTTTGTGTAGCTTAGCCTTGGTGAGGTGTTCTCTGTATACAATGTTATGTTGTATGTATTGGAAGCGTGCGTTACGGAAAAAGTTTTGCGAGTGCACTAGGATCTTGTCCCATTTCTTGTGGGTCAGCTCTCAGCCGATGTCATTCTCCCAAGCCTGCCGGAGGGGTGCTTCTGGCAAGGCCAGACTGGCCATAGAGGGCACCGGGCATTTCCCCGGTAGGCACCTTGGGGGGGGGGGGCAGTTTTGGGCCCCTGGGGGGCCGTTTTTGTTACCGGGGTTTGGCAATATTGCCCTCCGGTAACAAAATCGGCTGAAACTGGCACTGGCAGACTGCTCGGCTGCATTCCCCCCATTAAAGGGGGGGACAGCTGAGCAGTTTGCCAGAGCTGGTTTCTGTTCCCAGTCCTGCCTTGGCTACAGAGTCCAGGTTTTGTGACCAAGGGCCCTGTTAAGCCAGATGATCAACCAGTGCCCAGTACCCATTCTGTGCAGTGTGTGTCAGTAAATGCAGGTCGGGCTCCATGTTTTCTATGTCCCAGAGTTGTTCCGGTTCTCCTCTGAGCTGTCTGTATGCCAGGAAGTGGCCTGCCGGGAGTTCCGGGTGCTCTGTCAGTTAGTCAAAGAGGTTAAGGGCCCCATCATGGAACAGGTCTCCTAGGGTCCCCATCACTCTTGTTTCTTAGACCTCCACCCCCTGCCACTCTATTTGTGCCCAGAAGAACCATATAGAGCATAAAGGGGGATGTCTGGCATGACCCGCAATGCCCTCCTGTGACTTTCATGCACCACTTGCAAGAGGCCACTAGCAGGCATAGGCAGCACAGCCATGAGAAGAAATAGCTGTTGCACAAATCTCAGTGACCTCTCCTAAGGCTCAAGTACTATCTCTGCCAAATGGTGCCTGGCCAGGCAATTGGGGGGCCACTGAAGCTGCACTGCCAGGTAGTAGTGCTCAGACACCAGGTCGCGCAACCCCACTCAGTCTAATGGGAGCTGCAGCTTGGCCAAGGCCACCCTGCATCTCCCCTTACTCCTTATGAGGATGCCCAATATGGCATTTAGTGAATTAAATGTGCTATGGGGAATGCTTACCAATAGATTGGTGAAATAATACTGGAGTCGCGGGAGCATTACATTTTTGGAACAGGACACTTGACCCTGCACCGTAAGGGGAATGGAGCACCAGAAGGAGATTCGAGGCTGGAGCAAGTAGATCGCTCTCGTGAGGTTTCCGTTGAGGAGGTCTTGGAGCAAATGGTACATGTTAATGCCCAAATAACGGAAACTGCGAGGCTCCCAATGGATGATGTGAGTATCCACCTCAATGTGTTAGGGTGGCAGTCTGGGTGAAGCGGGAACAGGTAGGTTTTGATCCAGTTGACTCCTAATCCAGAGGCAGATTAAAAGCTGGTTAGTACATGCGATATTTCGTCTATGCATTCATTCAATCAATCAATCAATCAATCAATCATTTGTAAAGTGCACTACATACCAATGAGGGTCTCAAGGCGCTGGGGAGGGGTGGGCCGCTACTGATCGAACAGCCAGGTCTTGATTGTCCTCCTGAAGGTCAGCAGGTCTTGGGTCTGTCGTAGGCTCAGTTGGAGGGTGTTCCATGTCTTAGCGGGGAGGTGGGAGAAGGATCTCCCGCCTGTGGTTGTTCTTTGGATGCGTGGGACGGTGGCGAGTGAGAGGTCGGGGAGCGTAGATGGCGGTTGGGGATGTAGAAGGAGAGCCGTATGTTGAGGTAGGCTGGGCCGGTCTTGTAGGGTGCTTTGTGTGCGTGGATGAGGAGCTTGAAGGATATCCTCTTGTTGACGGGGAGCCAGTGCAGGTTTCTCAAGTGGGGGGTGATGTGTCCCTGTTGTGGTACATCGAGGATCAGTCGTGCCGAGGCTTTTTGGATGAGTTGTAGTCGTTTGATGAGCTTGGTCTGGGCTCCCGCGTAGAGGGCGTGTCCGTAGTCGAGTCTGCTGCTGACGAGGGCCTGGGTGACTGTCTTTCTTGTAGCTGTCGTGATCCATCTGTAGATCTTGCAGAGCATGCGGAGGGTGTTAAAGCAGGAGGAGGAGACGGCGTTGACTTGCTTGGTCAGTGAGAGCGTTGAGTCGAGGATGATTCCCAGGTTGCGTGCGTGGTCGGTGGGTGTAGGGGCTGCCCACAGTGCCGTTGGCCACCAGGAGTCGTCCCAGGCTGAAGGGTTGGAGCTTGTCCAAGTTCAGCTTCAGACGGCTAATCTTCATCCAGTCGGCGACGGCCTTAATTCCTTCATGGAGGTTGGGTTTGGCGGTGATGGGGTCCTTGGTGAAGGAGAGGATCAGTTGAGTGTCGTTGGTGTAGGAATCCCAGATATCTTTAACATAGACATGGATGTGTTCGGCGTATTGGAAGATGGCATGAACCATGTCTTTCAGGGGTATAACTTATGCGGGGCTTGCCTGGCGGACGCTTTCCTCTTAATATATTAGTGGACCAAGTAATGCTTTTTCACCGTGCCCATCCTACGGACATTACAGGTTAGAACTTAGCCAATCAGGATTGATAGTCAAGCAGTTGTGAGGGGGTAGGAAGTGGTTAGGTTTGGGTCTTTTAGTACCCTGGCTAGTGGGCAAACTACTTGCATGGTATGCGGTGTGCATGATGCTTCGCTCCAAGGTAACAACAAACAAATTATCCAACTCTTTGATAGCATATCCCAAGACTTTGTGCCTCAATGTCCATAAGGTTCCAGTGAGAACAGGAGGGGGCGGCCACCATGTGCAGTTGGTTGTAATTGTACACCACGCAGTGTGAGGGATTGTGTCCTGTGCTGACACTAATATGTCTGAGTTGAAGGATATTTTCGAGCTCGGCACCACTGGCACCCCATGCCTGGAGAGTCAGGATGATGCCGGGTGGTGAGTATGGACAGCAGGGTGGTGAACCAGCGAGCGGGGCAGGGGGCAAATATGCGGGTGTTCCCTGTCGGTGCAACCATTGCCTTATTTTGAAGTCCTCGAGTCGCCTGTGGGCAGTTAAGCAATGTAATCTGGAGTTTGCTGTGTAACTATGGGGTGGAGGACTGAAGCTGTTCTGAGATTGGAGAGCCTGACCTGGCCTCTGAGCACACTTATTCAGAGTCTCTTCAGAGTCATCTCTGCCCCAATGTCCCTTCTCTCTCGCATGTTGGTTGCGGTCGCCATTGCCAGCATCTGCTCCTCTCTGGCCTTGGCGGGTGTTCGCACCCCCACCACTGACTGCCCCCCTATGTGACTATGGTGCTGTCCCAGGCTGCGTTAGGGGCAGGCCAATTTTTGGTGTGGAGTAGGGGTACTAGACTTCTATGGTTTATAGCATCATCGCTGTTGCACACAGTCCTAAGCCTCCGTCAGATTCTGTGACAAACTATGTGATTGGATTCGCAATGTCTTTCACCAGGAAACTCAAGAAGTAGGCAAGGCCTGCAGCCTGTAACTTCTTCTTCATCCCCAAGAATACAGTTCAGCGGTACTGGACTCACAGAGTACAGTCAGGGAAAAGGAGTATTTGAGCATTGTCATAGTTCATAGGTCATGCGCGCCAGGCAGCATGCAGTATGGCATCTTTGTCTCTGAAATTCATCTGTTTGGCCTCCACCGGGTGCAGAGGGGCACATAGGGCAGAGAACACCAGTCGGGCACCAGATAGGCCTGTTCCACTGAAAAGAAGGGGGGCAATCCCGTGGGCACCATGGCGCTGATCAACCTTCAGCATCTTCTACTCTGTTCTACAGTGTGAGGACTCTGGTGCTTAGTTCCTTGACCTGGCCCTCAAGGTTGCCGGCCAAAGGGTCTGGAGAGCTGTTTTGGTTTGTGTGACCCTCTCAGAGAGCTTACGCTGGTCATCACACAATAGGCCTAGTTCGACAGCCACTGATTCCACCCTGCTGCCCAAGCCCTTCCTGATGTCAGCGATGACGATGAAAATTCTGTCCAGCTTGGCTTCCTCAGGACCTGGCATTTCTGTGACGGTGAGAGCCAGTGCCATTGGGGCCAGATGTGACTCCTGGCACTCAACTCAACTCCAGGTACCTAACTGCACCAAGGGCAAGCACCACCGGCTCCCTGACATCCCAAGCAAAGCAGGGATCTCCTTCAGCCATGTGGGATTCTTCTGCTGGGGAAGGGTGCACTCTGAATGTCAGGCACTCCAGCTGCAGGTAAACAAGGACCCGCCATACCACCAGAAACACTGGTCAGTCCAGGAAGGCACAAGCAGTTCAGGTGTGGGGGAATTGGCAAACTACGGAATATCTCTAGAGTCTTCTTCAAAAGTGCAGTAGGGGCTCCCTGGGTTTCACCTTACCCCCAGTCACCCAGAAGAGTGCCTTCTGCCAGTGGCAGCACAAGTATTTCCACCTATTGTGTCCTCTGATCAATCGCTGCTCTGGGTCCCAGCAGCCATCCTGCGTCGAATTCTGTTGTCACAGAGAGTGGGTATCTTTTGTGCACCGCTCCATTAATATGAGCTCCACCCTGCCAATTCCCTATAGGAAGGGCATGTCTCCCCAGTAAGAAAGAATAAGGAGGGGTGTTGCAAAGTCATCCTGTGCCATGGGCACCCCAAAACTTTTTGCTGACTGGTACTGGTGGTAACTGACTGACTACCCTGGGCTCAGCCTAACCAGGCCCAGGGCCGATGCTATGCTAAAAGAGACACTTAGAATACAGTGAAAGCACCTACATACACTACAGTACACTATGGGTTGGGGTACCCCTGTGATTGGCATGACCTACCCTATAAGGCCCTAGTAGATAATAGGGCAGGGGGATTGAAACTACCTCTAAGGCCCTAGTATATAATAGGGCATGGTAATTTAGAGGCCAGCAGCCTTTTCTGCACTAGCAGGTGTGCACTGCTGAAGCCTGAAGTCAGTTTAAAAGTAGCTCTGTGTTGCAGTACTGCTTTTAAAAAGTAAATTGTGCCAAACTCGACTTTGGTGTTTGGGGCACTTAAACATGGACAACCTACAATGTTTGGGCATATTAGGTACCCCCAGGATCTCCCCTAGGTGAGGTATTCCAGGGGTAGGGAGTCAGGTATGTTTAAGGAGGACCCTTATAAAATGAGTTTTATAAGCCCTGGGTTAAATGAAATTGCACATTTTACTCCCTGTATTGTGATAAAGTGCTGCCCTAAATCGACTTTGGTGCTAGGAGCTCCAAACTGTGGAGGGAGGATCTGCAATATTTTTACATATTCAGAACCCCTAAAGTCTCCCCTATGTGTTCCGGGGGTGGGAGTCCTGTAGATATAGGCAAACTATGGGGCCTATTAGGATGGCGGACGGAAACGGGTTCCGTCCGCCATGGTCGCGGCAAAAATACTCCCGACCGCTCCGCGGATATTTTTGTCAACACTCACTGACCGCGGCGGACGGATCACACCAAAGATCGCCGCAAGCGGACGGAACCACAGAAACACCGTCCGCCGCGGACGCAAAGGCCGCGGAAACAGGCTCAACCGCCGCCATACCTTCGGAGGTTCCGGACGCACGATTAGGATAACCCCGCCATCCCAACGGAACTCACCAACTTCCACGACCGCCGCGGAAAAAAAGCATTGACAAACGGAGCTTGGCAGCGGAAGGACCAAACGAACATCACCCCTGCAGTCAAACCGAAGCAGAAATGGCAGACGGTAGTAAATAGCAAACAAAAATAATAACAGAAGACACACCCACCTGGAACACCCACCTCCAACAACTACACGCTCCAATGGCACCCCCCCAGCACAAACAAGAGCACCCAAGTCAACACACCCACAAAACACCTGACCGCCATAAACCATTGGGACACAACCACCACACAGAGTATAAAAGGAATCCCTCTCATTACCACAATCCTTTGCATCACAGCACAGCTGGAACAAAGAGGCAGAACATCAGAAACAACAGAGACACACAAACACACATACAACCTGCACACCAACACACCCACCACACCAACCCTCACAGCACCATGTCTACATACCACACACCTGCACACCCCACACCACCAACACCTTGCACATCACACACCATAGCACCCAAGAAAAACCCCAAGTTCACAGAGAGTGAGTTGAAGGTCATGGTGGGTGAAATCATCCGTGTTGAACCACATTTGTTTGGTACCCTAGTCCAGCAGACCACCTTGGCAACTAAAACCACCATGTGGGACAGGATAGTGACCAGAGTCAATGCTTCAGGGACCGTGCCACGCACCAAACACGACATCCAGAGGCGGTGGCATGACCTCAAGACAAGGGTGAAGGGCATCAGGGCCAAGAACCACCTGCGGGCACACCACACTGGCGGCGGCACTCCCCCGGATCCCATACCATTTACCGAATGGGAGGAGAAGGTGCTTGGCATACTGTACCCTGAGAGCCTGGAAGGAATAGAAGAGGGACTTGAGGCTGGTAAGTACATACCAATGACCACTATCACACTGTCATGTTCTGCCTTGCACAACTGCTAAGACACATCTCCCAGGCTCCAATCCATGCATGTGAATCACACAGTCACCCAAATGTGAAGGCCAGGGCTCAAATGCACACACCATGATCAACCACAAATGTTGCCTCCTACCTTCTCATGCTCGCATGTGGTCAAGCTTTAAACACTACAACTCCCAACAGGCACACATGTCTCCTGGGAGGGTGGAGGTGGGTGGGGGGGTCCAGCACTACAACTCCCAACAGGCCCACATGTCTCCTGGGAGGGTGGGGGTGGGGGTGGTGAGAGTCCAGCACTACAACTCCCAACAGGCCCACATGTCTCCTGGGAGGGTGGGGATTGGTGGGGGGGTCCAGCACTACAACTCCCAACAGGCCCACATGTCTCCTGGGAGGGTGGGGGTGGCGGTGGGGCTGGTGAGAGTCCAGCACTACAACTCCCAACAGGCCCACATGTCTCCAATCCATGCATGTGAATCACACAGTCACCCAAATGTGAAGGCCAGGGCTCAAATGCACACACCATGATCAACCACAAATGTTGCCTCCTACCTTCTCATGCTCGCATGTGGTCAAGCTTTAAACACTACAACTCCCAACAGGCACACATGTCTCCTGGGAGGGTGGGGGTGGGTGGGGGGGTCCAGCACTACAACTCCCAACAGGCCCACATGTCTCCTGGGAGGGTGGGGGTGGGGGTGGTGAGAGTCCAGCACTACAACTCCCAACAGGCCCACATGTCTCCTGGGAGGGTGGGGATTGGTGGGGGGGTCCAGCACTACAACTCCCAACAGGCCCACATGTCTCTTGGGAAGGTGGGGGTGGCGGTGGGGCTGGTGAGAGTCCAGCACTACAACTCCCAACAGGCCCACATGTCTCCTGGGAGGGTGGGGGTGGGGGTGGTGAGAGTCCAGCACTACAACTCCCAACAGGCCCACATGTCTCCTGGGAGGGTGGGAGTGGGTGGGAGGGCCCAGCACTACAACTCCCAACAGGCCCACCTGTCTCCTGGGAGGGTGGGGGTGGGTGGGGGGGTGGGGGCGGTCCAGCACAACAACTCCCAAGAGGCCCACATGTCCCATCCCAGAGCAAGATGTAGTCCGCCCACCATTTGATGGATGGCCCTGGCCGGTCACCCGCCGCCGGCCCTGGCCCGGTCACCCACTGCCGGCCCTGGCCGGTCACCCACCACTGGCACTGGCCGATCACCCACCGCCGGCCCTGGCCGGTCACCCACTGCTGGCCCTGGCTGGTCACCCACCGCTGGCCCTGGCCGGTCACCCACTGCTGGCCCTGGCCAGTCACTCATCCCCGGCCCTGGCCAGTCACCCACCGCCGGCCCTGGCCAGTCACCCACCGCCAGCCCTGGCCGGTCACCCACCACCGGGTACTGGCAGTAGGTGAGCACCCTGTGCATTGAGGTCACCCTGGCATGGATGGCCCTGGCTGGTCACCCGCCGCCGGCCCTGGCCGGTCACCCACCGCTGGCCCTGGCCGGTCACCCACGACCGGCCAGGGCCATCCATGCCAGGGTGACCTCATTGCACAGGGCGCTCACCCACCGCCAGCACCCAGCAGTGGGTGACCGGCCAGGGCCGGCGGTGGGTGACCGGCCAGGGCCCGCGGTCTGCGGTGGGTGCTGCAATGTGACTGTAAGGGGGGTACCAACTGCCATTTCCATTTGCATATTCAAATGTATGTGTTAGCCTGCCCTGCCCCCGCGGAATGCGTGCTCCGCCATAGCGACGCCAGTGAGTGATTAATTTCAAATGATGCACCGTGACAGTCCATGCACATGTAGCCAATGGAAACAGTTAACGCGGGGCGCGTAAGCGCATTCAAAAATAGCGGAAGCCGTGCACCGCCACACCAGGGCCAGTCATTGGTTATTTTGAATGAGGCATCCCGGGAAAACCAATTGCTGCAGACGTGTGCCACTGATGTGAGCTCAGGGCCCTATAAATGTGTGAATTTCAGCAGCACACATTCACTGCTTCCAGCCACTGCTGCCTGCGACCATCACCTCGACTTGCTGCTGCTGAGCTATCCAACAACTGCTGCCTGCACCCATCACCTCTACCTGCTGCTGCTGAGCTATCCAACAACTGCTGCTGTAGTGCCACAGTCCTGGACCTTGCCATGCCGAGAGTGCAAGAGATCCGGTCTCGTCCCTTCACCGCAGCGGAGCTGGATGTCCTTGTGGACGGTGTGCTCCGCCACTATGAACGGCTCTACGGTGCCCCCGGACAGATGGTAAGTGCAGTGGGGGACATGTTGGTGTGCATGAGGTGGTCACTGACTCCTGGCTTCTGCAAGCTTGGCGGTGTGCTGTGGGACCTTCACATGTGTTGTACTGTGCATGGCTGCTGAAAGATACCTGTTGCTACTATGTTTGTGAATGTCCAACTGTCCACTGACGTTCCCCTCTTGTCTCCCATCATGGTAGGTCAAGCTGCACCTTCGCAAGGCCGTGTGGAGGACCATAGCACGTGATGTAAGGGCAGTGGGGATGTGCAATAGACTACACACACACTGCCACAAGCGCTGGGACGACATCTCCAGGCTCAGCAAGAATGTTGCGGAGATGACACTGGGGCTGATTCCAAGATCAACCCGGCTTGCGCGACGCACCATGACCCATCTAATGCACCGTATCATAGCTGTGACACATCCTGACCTGTCCGCCGGGCTGAGAGGGGATCAACAGCAAACTAGCAGTAAGCAGTCTGTATGTGTCTATGACTTGTGAGTGCATGCATGTATTGGTGCTCACACACAGTAGTGACATCCGTGGTGCGCATGTTTTGCTGCAATTGCATGTTGGTGCCATTTGCGGAGTGAGCGTTAGCATCCATGTCCGCCAGGTGGACATACCAGTTGCATTGTAGTGCAGGGTCCCAGGACATGCTGTTGAGGTCTGTGGTCCCATGGCATCACATGTGTGGTGGTCTGCATGCACTTGCCCTCTTTGTTTGATGTACATGTTTCACAGGCACCCCCGGTACTTTGACATGAGGATGTCTGGTAGGGGTGGTTCGTGTGCAGGATGGGTGCTACATGTTAGTCGACTGTGAGGAAAGTTGTGATTTTGTAACCTTCAGTACGTGAGTGTGGCACTTAGGTAAACCTCTTTTCTCTCTCTTTCAGCTTTGGCAGAGGGCACTGACCCACAGATGATGGAGATGAGTGGTGGCAATGCATCCGGATCCGAGATCACACACACGCAGACTGACACTGAAGAGAGCAGCCCCGGAGAGGGGGACAGAACTGTCCCTGAGGACTCACATGTGGAGACACCATCGTCCTCATCTTCAGACAGTGGTGGTGAGTCAGCACTGTTGGTAGACACAGGGAGTGGGCAATCAACACCTTCAGTCGGTACACAGCACACAGGGCCCACACTGCCACCAATTGCAACAAGTACTGCTCGTGCTCACCAGAGTAGGGGGAGCAGAGTTGCCTTCGGTGCAGGAACCGCTGCCCCTGCCCGTGTGACACAAAGTGCACTTTGTGCTGAGGCTGTTGATCTGCTGCGACAGCTGTGTTTAGGGCAGACCAACATGATCAATGCATTCCAAGACCACGATAGGAAGTTGGGGCAGGTGGTAGCATTCATGGAGGGGATGCATGGCGATGTTGCTGGTCTCCACAGAACAGTTCAGTCATTAGCAAACACAGTTTCTGCAGCCATTCAACAGTCGCATGGACAAGGTTCTACTTCAGTTCCCCCATCCACACCACTTGATGTCTCAGGGGAGAGTGACATTTCAGACCAGGCCTCATTTTCAGGGTATTGCACTAGAAGCAGCCACAGGCAGCAAGGCAGGGCACGGAGGGCACATACACCATCCCCTAGGACAAGGAAATCTTTCACCAAACACGACATCAGCTACCCTGGAGTGGACACACTGGATCCTCAAAGGGTGTTGGGGGACAGGGATTCACATGTAACACAGGCATCCCCCTCAAAAGGTACTCCCAAGGCCAGGGACACTCCCAAGGACAAGGACACTACAAAGGAAAGGGCACCTCCCAAGGCCAGGGACACTCCCAAGGACAAGGACACTTCAAAGGACAGGTACACTACAAAGGACAAGCCAACTCCCAGGGACAGGGCACTGCCCACGGATCAGGCACATTCCAGAGACAGGACACCTCCTACGGCCAAGGCAACTCCCAGGGCCAAGGGTTCTCCCATGGACACAAGCTCCATCAAGGACAGGCATACATCACCCCTGCCTGCCCTGAGGCTGATGTTGGTGAAGGAACGTAAAACACATGTGTCAGCGGTGGAGTCCCCCATACCTCTACTCCCATCCACACCTCGCAGAAGCAGAGGAAGGAGTACACTGTTGTTGCATCCTCCATTACACAAGATGCAGAGGGCAGAAGGCAGGGCCACAGCAAACGTCAAGCAGGGTCCAGCACGTCCCCAGAGAGCAGACCCCCACAAGCACATGATCCACCTTTGATGGGTGATGTTTCTGATGAGGCCACACCACCTACCAGTCCAGTCATGTCCAGGGTGCCCCTACATATCCCAAAGAAACGGAGACACACACCAGTGACACCTGACCACCCCAATGTCGCTCCAGTACAGCTGTCCCCAGGTCCCAGAGCCACCCTGCCTCCTGGCCCATACAGCCCTGTGGCTCATCATTTCAGTGGTCCTAGTGGGTCAGCTGCAGTTGCCTCTCATGTGTCAGATAGTGGCACTGTGTCTGTTGTTTGCTGTCATGCCTCATGTAGTAGCACTGTGTCAGTTGTGCCCTCTCCTGTTTCAGGTACTGGCACTGTGTGTGTCCGCCACTCTCATGTCTCAAATGCTGGCATGGTATTTGTTGGTCACTGTACAGGGACATGTCCTGGCAGTGTATCTGGGGCTATGGCTCATGTGTCAGTCACTAGAGCTGTGGCCATGTCTCACACTCCTGTATCTGGGTCTATGGCTCATATGTCAGTCACTAGAGCTGTGGCTGTGTCTCACACTCCTGTATCTGGGTCTATGGCTCATGTGTCAGTCACTAGAGCTGTGGCTGTGTCTCACACTCCTGTATCTGGTGCTGGCAGTGTGTCTGGGTCTATGGCTCATGTGTCAGTCACTACATCTGTGGCTGTGTCTCACACTCCTGTTTCTGGTGCTGGCAGTGTGTCTGGGTCTATGGCTCATGTGTCAGTCACTAGAGCTGTGGCTGTGTCTCACACTCCTGTTTCTGGTGCTGGCAGTGTGTCTGGGTCTATGGCTCATGTGTCAGTCACTAGAGCTGTGGCTGTGTCTCACACTCCTGTTTCTGGTGCTGGCAGTGTGTCCAAGGCGACTAGGTCAAGCAGTCCACCAGATTCTGTGCTGTGAGGTGTAGCTCCCATCACTCACATGTCATTTGACTTGTTGTCTAGATTGTCCATTGTAACCACCCTTGCATTATTAATGTCCATGGGACGGGGCGCTTGACCCACGTACTTGTGTTGCCTCAGATGTACTTGTTCTGTTCTGAACACTGCCCTGTTGCTGTTCTGATACTGCATTGTGCCCTCTCATGTGCTGCCTCAGATGTACCTGCTCTGTTCTCTGCCATGGACTGTTGATGCTCGTTGCCCCTCTCATGTGCTGCCTCAGATGTACCTGCTCTGTTATGGACACTGCCCTGTTGCTGTTCTGACACTGCATTGTGCCCTCTCATGCGCTGCCTCTGATGTACCTGCTCTGTTCTCTGCCATGGACTGTTGATGCTCGTTGCCCCTCTCATGTGCTGCCTCAGATATACCTGTGCCTTGCCATGGACTGTTGATGCACTTAGCCCCTCTCATGTGCTGCCTCAGATGTACCTGCTCTGTTCTCTGCCATGGACTGTTGATGCACTTAGGCCCGCACATGTGCTGCCTCTGATGTACCTGCTCTGTTCTCTGCCATGGACTGTTGATGCACTTAGCCCCTCTCATGTGCTGCCTCAGATGTACCTGCTCTGTTCTCTGCCATGGACTGTTGATGTACTTAGCCCCTCTCGTGTGCTGCCTCTGATGTACCTGCTCTGTTATGGACAGTGCCCTGTTGCTGTTCTTTACTGCATTGTGCCCTCTCATGTGCTGCCTCAGATGTACCTGTGCCTTGCCATGGACTGTTGATGCACTTAGCCCCTCTCATGTGCTGCCTCAGATGTACCTGCTCTGTTATGGACACTGCCCTGTTGCCGTTCCGATACTGCATTGTGCCCTCTCATGTGCTGTCTCAGATGTACCTGTGCCTTGCCATGGACAGTTGATGCTCGTTGCCCCTCTCATGTGCTGCCTCAGATGTACCTGCTCTGTTATGGACAGTGCCCTGTTGCTGTTCTTTACTGCATTGTGCCCTCTCATGTGCTGCCTCAGATGTACCTGTGCCTTGCCATGGACTGTTGATGCACCTAGCCCCTCTCATGTGCTGCCTCAGATGTACCTGCTCTGTTATGGACACTGCCCTGTTGCCGTTCCGATACTGCATTGTGCCCTCTCATGTGCTGTCTCAGATGTACCTGTGCCTTGCCATGGACAGTTGATGCTCGTTGCCCCTCTCATGTGCTGCCTCAGATGTACCTGTGCCTTGCCATGGACTGTTAATGCACATAGGCCCTCTCACGTGCTGCCTCTGATGTACCTGTGCCTTGCCATGGACTGTTGTTGCACTTAGCCCCTCTCATGTGCTGCCTCAGATATACCTGCTCTGTTCTGTGCCATGGACTGTTGTTGCACTTAGCCCCTCTCATGTGCTGCCTCTGTTTTACCTGCTCTGTTATGGACAGTGCCCTGTTGCTGTTCTGATACTGCATTGTGCCCTCTCATGTGCTGCCTCAGATGTACCTGTGCCTTGCCATGGACTGTTGATGCACTTAGCCCCTCTCATGTGCGGCCTCAGATTTCCCTGCTCTGTTATGGACACTGCCCTGTTGCTGTTCTGATACTGCATTGTGCCCTCTCATGTGCTGCCTCTGATGTACCTGCTCTGTTCTCTGCCATGGACTGTTGATGCTCGTTGCCCCTCTCATGTGCTGCCTCAGATATACCTGTGCCTTGCCATGGACTGTTGATGCACTTAGCCCCTCTCATGTGCTGCCTCAGATGTACCTGCTCTGTTCTCTGCCATGGACTGTTGATGCACTTAGGCCCGCACATGTGCTGCCTCTGATGTACCTGCTCTGTTCTCTGCCATGGACTGTTGATGCACTTAGCCCCTCTGATGTGCTGCCTCAGATGTACCTGTGCCATGCCATGGACTGTTGATGCACTTAGCCCCTCTCATGTGCTGCCTCAGATGTACCTGTGCCTTGCCATGGACTGTTGATGCACTTAGCCCCTCTCATGTGCTGCCTCTGATGTACCTGCTCTGTTCTCTGCCATGGACTGTTGATGCACCTAGCCCCTCTCATGTGCTGCCTCTGATGTACCTGCTCTGTTATGGACAGTGCCCTGTTGCTGTTCTTTACTGCATTGTGCCCTCTCATGTGCTGCCTCAGATGTACCTGTGCCTTGCCATGGACTGTTGATGCACTTAGCCCCTCTCATGTGCTGCCTCAGATGTACCTGTGCCTTGCCATGGACTGTTGATGCACTTAGCCCCTCTCATGTGCTGCCTCTGATGTACCTGCTCTGTTCTCTGCCATGGACTGTTGATGCACCTAGCCCCTCTCATGTGCTGCCTCTGATGTACCTGCTCTGTTATGGACAGTGCCCAGTTGCTGTTCTTATACTGCATTGTGCCCTCTCATGTGCGGCCTCAGATGTACCTGTGCCTTGCCATGGACTGTTGATGCACTTAGCCCCTCTCATGTGCTGCCTCAGATGTACCTGCTCTGTTATGGACACTGCCCTGTTGCCGTTCCGATACTGCATTGTGCCCTCTCATGTGCTGTCTCAGATGTACCTGTGCCTTGCCATGGACAGTTGATGCTCGTTGCCCCTCTCATGTGCTGCCTCAGATGTACCTGTGCCTTGCCATGGACTGTTAATGCACATAGGCCCTCTCACGTGCTGCCTCTGATGTACCTGTGCCTTGCCATGGACTGTTGTTGCACTTAGCCCCTCTCATGTGCTGCCTCAGATATACCTGCTCTGTTCTGTGCCATGGACTGTTGTTGCACTTAGCCCCTCTCATGTGCTGCCTCTGTTTTACCTGCTCTGTTATGGACAGTGCCCTGTTGCTGTTCTGATACTGCATTGTGCCCTCTCATGTGCTGCCTCAGATGTACCTGTGCCTTGCCATGGACTGTTGATGCACTTAGCCCCTCTCATGTGCGGCCTCAGATTTCCCTGCTCTGTTATGGACACTGCCCTGTTGCTGTTCTGATACTGCATTGTGCCCTCTCATGTGCTGCCTCTGATGTACCTGCTCTGTTCTCTGCCATGGAGTGTTGATGCTCGTTGCCCCTCTCATGTGCTACCTCAGATGTACCTGTGCCTTGCCATGGATTGTTGATGCACTTAGCCCCTCTCATGTGCTGCCTCTGATGTACCTGCTCTATTATGGACAGTGCCCTGTTGCTGTTCTGATACTGCATTGTGCCCTCTCATGTGCTGCCTCGGATGTACCTGTGCCTTGCCATAGACTGTTGATGCACTTAGCCCCTCTCATGTGCTGCCTCAGATGTACCTGCTCTGTTATGGACACTGCCCTGTTGCCGTTCTGATACTGCATTGTGCCCTCTCATGTGCTGCCTCAGATGTACCTGTGCCTTGCCATGGACTGTTGATGCTCGTTGCCCCTCTCATGTGCTGCCTCAGATGTACCTGTGCCTTGCTATGGACTGTTGATGCACTAAGCCCCTCTCATGTGCTGCCTCTGATGTACCTGCTCTGTTCTACCCAGTGCCCATGCTCTTGGCTACTCTAGGATTATACCCCTATTATGTGCAATAAAGCAAGTGAATCGTGTGTAGTGGTTTGTCTTTGTCATTCATGGTTGTCTCCTTGCATTTTTGATATATTGGTGCTATCGTAATTGCTGTTTCCCCAACATGCCCCTCCCCCTCCCCACGTCACGGCCCCGGAAGGTACTCCCCTTCCGACAGCAATTGGTGTGTTTGCGTACCTGCGTCGTCGTCGGCGACGGTCCATGACTTGCTGGTGGTGGAGCACGAAGAGTATCGGAAATGCGTGTAGAGCTGGGTCAATGACGGCGATCTGCCTGTGGTGAATAACTCTGCAATGTTTTGCCTCTCCGCTGTGGTGAATCCGCCGTGTTCAGACAGGTTGTCTTTCCGCAGCGATTTGATGTGTGTTTTCCACCATCGTGATTTAGAGGACGGTCGGAGACGCCATTCCGTACGGCGGTGTCTCTGGATTGGTTGCATCCACTGCGGGGTCGGGTGTAGTTCCGCGGCGGTGCGTGCTCTTCCGCGGCGTATGGACATTTGACAGTGCTTCTCATCCTAATATGGCGGACGAACTGGCCGCGGCTGGCGGACTGTAAAAAGGCATTTTCCGCCTACTCCAGGCCGGCGGTCGTCCTTCCGTCCGCCATCGTAATCGACCCCTTAGTTTTTATAAGCCCTGGTGCTGGAAATATGGCCCAAGTCATTTTTCCCATTGCAAATCCCCTTCCACATAGGTTAACATGGCAAGAAGTTAATATCTAATAAATTCTGATAGGAGATTGATAGAAATAGCATTCAAAGACTTCCCAGAATGATATTAATAAATCGAACAATATGAAATTGTTGAATTTCTCCTAAAATGTACAGACAATAAATTATAAGACCTTCTTGTCTGTTAGCCCAGATTCAGCCTTTCAGGGTCTGTCCTGATTGGTCAGAGTTAAGTGGATTAGCCAGGCTCCTTTGAGGAGGTGATAAAGAACCCCTGGGGTTAACAGGCTCTGCTGGAAGTGCAGTGTTCTGTTACACAGGAATCCCAGAGCAGCGGAAGGAGTCATAACCCATGGACTTCAAGGGAAGGGGAAGACACCAGTGTCATTTACAACTCTACTCTTTTGAACCCAGCCAGATGCTAGGCTTAAGGAAGGAATGGGCAGATGAAAGGGGGAGAGACTATGAAGATTTGCCATCCTAAGAGTGTGTTTAGCCAGCTCTTTTCTCCCTGATGGAAAATCAGCCATGATGAATTTGGACATATTGGTGCACTCTGGGACAAAATAGTGCCACACTTTAAAGGAAGTGGCCATACCATGGGGTGGTACCCTGCCCCCCATTGGACAGAAGTGACCTCTTGCTTGACCCAAAGAGCTTGGAATAAGTATCTGAGAGGGGCAGAGCCTCTCAGATCTGCTGCTTGAAACCTAAGAGAGCAAGAAGGGCCATGCTGAGAAGTTTGATGTGCAATCCCTAAGGCCTGCACTCTGAAGATTGGCCGTTCTGCACCATCTGGAACTACAGCTCTGTGGACTACCTCGCTGTAAAAGGACTAAAGAGTGGACTCCCTGCAAGCCATAGGTTAACAGAGCTCACCTGGAACATCACCACCAAGAATCCTCAACCTGGAGTATTACCAGTGGATTTGTAGGGGTTTTCTCCAAGTTGGTTGTGGTAACTGACGTCCTCAACTTTCAAGGACCATCTTGGACCTTCCAGACACTTGGAGTGAGTTTGATACACTTTGGGACCCTTTGGGGAACTTCAAGGAGTAGTTCCAGAAGTTTGAAGATGCAACTTTGGGAAAAAGCTCCATAAGTGGACCGACTCAACCTGGCCCTCCAAGCTGCCTGCCTTCAACCGTGAATCGGCCTGCAATCCAGGTTCGTCCCGCTGAAAAGCTCCGTAGATCCGACTTCCAGAGTTTGACCGGGAGTAGGCGAAATCTGAGGCAGGCGAACCCTCACCGAATCCGGCCTGGTGAAGAGCATTGTGGGATCCCACAAGAAAAAGCTCTGTAAAAGTTTCTAATTATGAACGAAGAAAAGGTGACCGGGAGCAATCCCGAAAGCCAAGCTGCCTGCCTTCAACCGTGTGTCAGCCTGGATCCTTGGTTCGTCCCGCTGGAACGGTCCAGTGGTCAGATCTCCATAAGCTTGACCGGGAGCTCGTTGCAAGGCAATCTGGCAAACCCTCACAGAATCCGGACTGGCTGAGAGCTTCGAGAGACCCGGGAAGAAAAGCTCCAGAAAAGTTTCTAAGTCAGAAGGTAAAAACTTTGACCGAGACCTACCGCAAGGGGTAGCCGTGCAAGGCTCTATCGTGGTCGGCCTGAAACTTTGACTTTGACCCGGTCTATCGCGGTCAGATGTCACAGTAAGGCGCTGTAGATAATGCTAAATATTTGAAAATTCATATCTCTGGTTCCATACATTGGATTTTTGTAATTTTGGTGTTATTTTCAAGATAAACATATTGTCTATTTTTATAAGTTGGTGTTGGATTTTTATTGTGCATTGTGTCTTAATTATTTACTAAATTGGTGTTTTTAAATTATTTACATACTTGTCTTTGAAGTTAAGCCTACCTGCTCACAGCCATGCTACCAAGGGTTGAGCATGGGAATAATTTTCTAAGACCTATTCTGAGCCCGATACTGTGTTAGTGTCCTTATTGCCAGCAGCAGATATATATTTGCCCGCACATGGGGACCTCTGTATGCCGCCCTTGTGGCCCCTGCTGGTATCGTCACTCAGGCCTCTGCAGCCATGCAGCCATACACTGCCCACCCCTCGCAGCTGTAGGCAATGTCCAGGGCCTCGGTGCCTTGCCTGCCACCCATCTGTCAGGCTACTGAGGCAGGCTGCACCAACCCTGGGACCCTCTGAGTCCTTGCCTTTCTGGAGTGGACTGTATGGAACTCCATGCTGTCCCTGGCACTCCAGGGCCTCAACCTCACTATTTGGATTAGCAGCCATTCTCGACCACCATCGGCGCCGCCGCCTGCCTCCTCAGTGCTCCACCACTCACGACAATATGGGACTGGGGCTCACTCTCATCACCGAAGCTCGGATCATGGGATCCCCGGCAGAGCCGTGCTTGTAGGCATATGGCATCCTGCCACAGCAGACCACAACCCACCAACATACACTGGAGACATCTTCGCAGAATATCCCATGCTCCCTTGGCTTCACTCTAATACATGTTTCTACTACTTATCCAAATAGATAAAACTACTCTCAAGCTGTCACAAGTTGCAGGTGAAATCATCTAAGCTAACCTCATTAAAGGACACAGCATTATTCTCATGCTATTTTGATTGTCTAACAAATCTGCCCTCATGCCAGTCTAAAGTCAAAAAAATGACAACAAAAAGAAAAATACTCAGTGAAACCTCCAAGCACGCAGGGATTTTGGAGGATGCAGTAGGTGTAGAAGTCAGACAGGAAGCCGTGATGAAGATGTGACTAAAGGGTCTGCCCGCCTATAGGCTCCGTATGGGGTGCCTCATTCTGATTTATACTCACTTCCACTCACTGTCACTCACACACAGGTGTACCCATATGCTCACACTCACTGATTTTCACTTGCAAACACACTTACACACACACTCCTATTTCATAATCACTGACCCTCCCTGACAACTACTGGTTTACCTGGGGTTTGATTTGAACTCCTGGGGTAAAGGTGGACTGCTTAAAAAATACGTTTCAGTAGGCTCCTCAGTGTTCTGGGCCCTGGTGTAACTGCTGCTCCATTAATAGTGGCAACTCCGACTCACTCCCTTCCTCTCTCACAATCCCACTCACACTCAGTCTAACTCATTGACACTGCTTTACTCACTCCCTCACTTTCACTTATTCCTAATCACTCTCACACTCACTTATTGATTGATTCTCACACTCTTGCACTCTCATTGACACTCACAAACACACTAGACTAACACACACACACTCACTCAGTCTCATTCTCTCTCAATCACAAACACACTTTCACCTGCACCTGCACACAGAAACAGCTCTATGGTTTTTTGTACTTACCCTTCTTCCTTTGCTAGCAATTCAAATGCTCCATGGCAGCAGCAGAGCAGGAATCCATTTTGAACTGCAGACTGAGCAGTGGGGCCAGGATTAAGAGGAAGACCCATTGTCCCTTAGACACAAATAGGAGATGATTGGCAGCAGATCAAACCTTTCTTCAGATAATGAGTATCATACCAGTCAGTCACGAAGAGGACATTGAAACAAAAAAGTAAGGGAAACAAAGGGCAAAAACAAAACCTACAAGCCCCCAAAAGACAGCGATGAACAGGCCCTAAAAAGACATCGAGGAAAGAAGTAAGGAGTAAAATTGGAATCAAAACCTACCAGGGTAGAGGAAACCTCAAAACATGGACATTTTGGGAAAAGTGCAAACGCAGAAACTACCACCCTAAACAAGCCATCAAAACAGTGAAGTAAGGAATATGATATACCATGGCCATTGATTGAAAAAAAGAAGAAAACTGGCACTAGACCAAATAGGACTAAATAAAAAAAAGAATGTTAGGGCCCTAAAGGGAAACTGGCATCAAAAGAAGAAACTTGCATGGAGGACACATATGGGCTGCGAGGTTCCAACAGGGATTGCATGATGAATTTAATTGCATGTTCTTTCTATTTAATTGAAACAATAATTAGCAGGTTTGACCATGTATCACAAAGATCTGCAGCCAAATGAATCTTAATAAAAACAGAATCAAACAGAAAAATCATCAACGAGGCCTTTAGGAGGAAAAACCTGCTAGGTATTTTATTCTTGAAGCCATAACAAGTGCTGTCATGCAGACTTCACCTCGTCTATAAAATGCTTCCAAAAAGTAACTTGTTGGTGCTGTCATTTACATTAATTATCTTGGGGAAATAGGAACGGAAAGTGTGTTGTTCTGGTTAATTGCCTGAGTAAGGCTGCAGCCATGTTCCCCTGAGGGAGCACTGAAAAGAAGCGCATATTGGAGATAAACACTCTCAAAGTTCTAAAGCAGATAGGGTGTTTGTTTGCGTGGGAGGCTGGTTAATCTTCCTTATTCTGTTGTTATTATTGTGTAATTAGATAATAAATAAGTCGGAAAGCACTGAAAATAAAATCTAAAACTTGCCCAACAGGCTGATACCTCTGAAAGGCCATTAAGCCCAAGAGGTAAAACACTTTACTTTGCTTCAGGGAGGGGTTCCATTGGCCCCATGCAACTGCCCAGGGGGTTGATGCAAATTCCTAACTACTATCAACGGGAGACAGGGTCTTGTGACAAGAAATAATGCTTTTTCTGACAGCGGTGTGAACATGGAGAAATGTTTTTAGTTCTCCAAACTTTTCCGAATTTGCATGTGTGCTGCACTCTACCGTGCGCATCCAAAGTGGGAAAGTTATAACGTTTGTCTAGAGTGATGTAGGATTTTCTACTGAAAGTGTAGCCTCCTAGTGCAAATCCTATGCTAGGCATGTGTGCGTGGTGCTTACCAGTCTATGTGCCAGGAATAAGGAGAGAGCAGGACAGTGCCATATCTTAATCGGTATTTCGCTTTTCAGTTCTCTCTCTACCTTTCATGCAATGGAATGCAGAAACTTAGGTGGCTGCACTACACAATGTGAGTTTTTAGTAAATACACCCCTATATGTTTTGAGGACCGGCAATTACATTTCAAATGGTCATATAGAGAAGAATTGCCATAACCAAGCTACAATGCCACTTTAAAGGTTCCGAGCTAAAACACATTTTTATATTCCACCTAACCTATACGAAATGTCACCAACTTATTTAAAAAAAACAAAAAACAATGTATACAGTTGTCCCTTCCTCGTAGACTTGTATCTCCTAACTGAGACGTCCCTGAGTTTATAAAGGTGAAGTGTAGAGGTATGAGACCATGACAATACCCCCCAAGATTGGTGAGAGAAGAGAGCCACCAACACAGGGGGAGGGATAAAAAGACCTCTTCCCTGATCTACCTCCTGTCCACCATCATAGAGATGTGGTTATGGTCCTGTGCTCCAAAATGCATTTGCGCCGAGTGCCCCACCTACCCACCAACTGTCGGAAGTGAAAAGGACACAGTGCACTGTGCATCTGCCCTCTCTACCAACAATGATGTGTGAAAAAATACATGACCCGCCACCCCCCCCCCAAAAAAAACCAAAAACAAATATTTCATCTCCTTCAACACTGGAGAAAAGGCAACACGTCTCCCCAGTACAACTCCTTTTCGAAGACCTCTGCCTCCAAATATATCTCATCTTCGCTTAAAGGTTTTTGTTAATGGACTCTGCCCATTGGGATGTAAATTGTCTCCATCAAAGCTGAGAAAGAAACCCTGTGCTGTACAGTGTCTCTCCTCTTTACCAAGACTGGGCTCTGAAAGAAGGCACGTGACAGCAGCACTCCTCTCCACCAACACTAGGGGGAGAAGAAGATCAGTGCAAGGGGTACATCTCCTTTACATCAACACTGAGACGTAGGAGAAGACTTGTGCCCCAGAGCAGCTTCTACCACACAATACAGAGGCTTCGGAGAATACTTGCACCCCACTACATCTCTTTTACATCAACAATAATTATTGGAAGAATACCTGTGCCACAGAATAGCTCCTCTTTGCAAAAACTTAAAAATAGTCATGCCCCGTCCGAGCTTAATTTGTGCCAGTACTTGCGGGTGCTCTTATCAGCGCTTATTTCTTGTCACAGGTTCACATTTATGACTGCTGATCCACCAGGATCTTGTAGTCAATCCCACCGGAAATGCCTGATACAGCATAGCACGATGAAGCATTACGTTTATACTTGGAAGTCGGCGTGTAAAACACACAGGTGCATTTGAAGTCCAATGCCTGGGGACGCCATACAACGTAAAGCTCACTCATGAAGGCACCACAGTTGCAATCAGCATAGAAGTCAGAAAGGAAGAATCAATATCTATCTGAGAAATATATATATATATATATATATATATATATATATATATATATATATATATATGTAACAAACTCATATGTATATGAATGAATTCCTGATATAGGCACCTTGCACTTTAGGAAACATGTAAAATATTGAATTTATTAATAGATTCCTTGTACCATGCGCCATGCACTTCTTTATCACATCTCAAGAATAGTACTTTACGAGAAATAGTGATGATGTAGTTAATAATGAAGTGAAAAATGGCGACTTCAATGTGCCATGAGTCAATGTTTAAAGTTGGTTGTCTAGTTGTTTTTAAATGATATGGAAACTGATGAGGGTACTAGCACAAAGCTCACTATAAATTTTCTAGACACAGAGAACTCTATGGTCCAGTTGAAGACTAGGTATAGTCGAAACGCATAGGCCGTTCTCTTTGCATTTTGCACATCAATCAATCAATCAATCAGAACACTTGTATAGCGCACTACTCACCCGGAAGGGTCTCAAGGCGCTTGGGGGAAGGGGTCCGTTACTGCTCGAACAGCCAGGTCTTGAGTTGTCTCCTGAAGGCGAGATGGTCCTGGGTCAGCCGAAGGTGGATGGGGAGGGAGTTCCATGTCTTGGCCGCCAGGTAGGAGAAGGATCTGCCTCCGGTGGTGGCTCTTCGGATGCGTGGAACGGCGGCGAGGGCGAGGCTGGTAGATCGTAGCTGGCGGGTGGGTGTGTAGAAGGTCAGGCGGTCGTTGAGGTACTTGGGGCCCAGGTCGTTGAGGAGGAGCCTGAACGTGATCCTCTTGTTGATGGGGAGCCAGTGCAGGTTCCTCAGGTGGCCGGTATGGGGCTGCGTCGGGGGATGTTCAGGATGAGTCGGGCGGAGGCGTTCTGGATGCGTTGGAGTCTTTTCTGTAGTTTGGCTGTGGTTCCGGCGTAGAGGGTGTTTCCGTAGTCCAGTCGGCTGGTGACGAGTGCCTGGGTGACCGTTTTCCTGGTTTCGGTCGGGATCCATCGGAAGATCTTGCGGAGCATGCGTAGGGTGTGAAAGCAAGATGAGGAGACGGCGTGACTTGTCTGGTCATCGAGAGGGAGGAGTCCAGGATGAAGCCCAGGTTGTGTGCGTGGTCTGTTGGCTTGGGAGTGGTGCCCAGGGCGGGGGGCCACCAGGAGTCGTCCAAGGCAGAGGGCGATGGTGCCAGGATGAGGACTTCCGTCTTGTCTGAGTTCAGTTTCAGGCGGCTGTTCTTCATCCACTCGGCGACGTCTTTCATCCCTTCGTGTAGGCTGGTTCTGGCGGTGTCGGGGTCTCTGGTGAGGGAGAGGATCAGCTGGGTGTCGTCTGCGTAGGAGATGATGTTGAGGTTGTGGTGGCGTGCGATGGCTGCAAGAGGTCTCATGTAGACGTTGAAGAGGGTGGGGCTGAGTGATCCTTGCGGTACGCCACAGATGACTTCGGTGGCCTCAGATCGAAACGGGGGGAGGCGGACTCTCTGTTTTCTCCCGGCGAGGAACGAGATGATCCACTCCAGTGCCTTCTCTTGGATGCCGGTGTTGCTGAGGCGTTGAACTAGGGTGCGGTGGCAGACAGTGTCGAACGCTGCAGAGAGGTCCAGGAGGATGAGTGCCGCTGTTTCCCCGTTGTCGAGCAGGGCTCGGATGTCGTCGGTGGCTGCGATGAGGGCGGTCTCGGTGCTGTGGTTGGCTCTGAAACCGGACTGTGAGGGGTCTAGGGATCCGTTCGTCTCGAGGAAGGCGGCAAGCTGTCTGTTGACGATCTTCTCGATGACTTTGGCAGGAAAAGGGAGGAGCAAGATGGGGCGGAAGTTCTTGAGTTCGGTGGGGTCCGCTGTTGGTTTCTTCAGTAGGGTGGTGGTTTAAAATAATAAATAACTTACTGTTGCTGTGGTGCCGTGACTTTTGTGGACACATGTGGGAACCCAAGGAGTATGAAGAAATATATATATATATATATATATATATATATATATATCCTATTGGCGGTCGCCAGTAGGTAGTCATAGTTAGGACCTATTATCCATAGGAAATTCGTAACATTCTTTTCACAATAACTTTGGCGCCGGTAGACGAATGTTCGCGAAATTTCCAAACTTGTGGGGCGCTCCGGTCAGCTCCTATCTTGAAAGTTTCAGGGTGATTCGGCAAGCGGGGGCCGAGAAAAAAGGAGGGTCCCAAAACATGTTTTCTTGATGTTAATTCCCATAGGAAACTTTAGAGACGGTTACAGCCCGAACTGCTGAACGGAATTACACCAAATTTGGCAAAAAGGTAGCTCTTGGTTCAGAAAGAAACCTTTTTCTAAATGGTGTAAATCCGTTCAGTAGTTCCTGAGAAATTAAAAAACAAGAGGTCAAAAAAATGCATTTTCCATGGCAAACTTTAGACACCGCTACAGCTTGAACTGCCAAATGGAATTACACCAAATTTGGCATGAAGGTAGCCCTTGCCTGAGAAAGATCTCTTTTTCTTAAATGGTGTAAATCTGTTCAGTAGTTGCTGAGAAAATCCCCCCCAAAAATATCTACATATAGAGGCACGTGGTTCCGGGTACCCTCCCGATCACGAGCTTCATGCTAATTGGCTGTCAACACTCCAAACCAGAAAATGTTGGCAGTCATCTTGCGCCTCGGTAGAACCGAGGCACAAGAAAACAGTAACATAAAGGCGTAAAAGAAAGAAAGGGGGTAGTGTCTAAACACCCTGACTCCGTAGGCCTGCTTAGGGGGTCCCACAAGGACACCCAGGACAAAAACAATCATTTAAAAAAAAAAGAATGGCAAGAAGCGCTAGGTGCGCGGATCCAGCCGCAAAAGTTTTAAAAAACGAAGAGCGTGATCCCGCACTTCGTTATTAATTAGCCCCTGGGTGGGCCAAGTCCTGGGGCATCTCAAAAAGCATTAGCGGGGCCCAGGGATACCCCCGCAGCCCTGGGGACTGCCAACCCCAGGGCTTTCTATAAATATTTGCGGGGGGAACACAGCCCCCCGCAGCCCCGGGGACCGCCACCCCAGGGCTTCTTTTTTAAATGTATGGGGGGGCCTCAGAGGCCCCCAGGCCCCGGGGACTGCCACCACTGTGGCTTTCAGTAATTTCTGTGCGGCGGCATACGGCCCTCCTTCTGCCCCAGGGACCGCCACCCACCGGGGCACCTTTTTTAAAAATAAATACCTGTGTGGTGGGGCTCGAGCCTCACCACATGCCCTGGGGACCGCCACCTCCCCGGGGCCGTAATATGTGAATTTGGGGTTCCGTTAAGGACTCCCGAGTCCTGGGGACTACCATCTCCCGGGGCTCTGCATGTAATGGGAGGGGGCGTGCGGCCACCCTCCTGGAGCATGTGATGGCTGTGGGGAGCGCCAGCCCCCAGGGCCAGCTCCTGCAGTGTCCTGGGGTGCCCACCCCCGGGACACTGCTGTTTGATATGAAAGGGCGGGAGCATCATGCTCCCGCCCTGTCATAGCAACCTGGGGTTTGGGTTTTGGAAGAGAGAGCAGGAACCCTGCTCTCTCTTCCAAAATCCACACCACATTGCTTTTCCACACGGGGAGCTGCATGTCAGCAGCTCCCCATGTAGAAAATCAATGCCAGCTCTTGCAGAACGCGGGGAGCCGGCAGGGACCGGGGGGGCATTGGGGCTCCCACCACGGTCCCCATCAAAGCGCCTGTCTGTCCCATGCACTTCTCCAATCACCCATCCAACACTATCTTCATATCCTATCACGCTGCTATTATTATGCACTTATAAATTCAACATGTACTTTCTTTGCAGCACTGAAATTATTCTAGTTTCTAGCCATGTACCTAAGAAATGGCCTAGCCAGTAAAACTAGTAAAGCTACAATATTCTGTGCACTATGCATGCAGACCTCTAATCAGGTACATAGCATTGATACAGTCTTTTAAATATTCAGTTAGTACCTATGCAGTCTAGGAAACCTTCTGTCTGCCCCATGCACTTGTCCATTCATCCATCCAGCACTATCTACGTATCCTATCACTCTGCCAATACCTAAACACTTATAAATTCAGTATGCACTCTCTTTGCAGCACTGAAATTACTCCAGTTATTAGGCATATACTTAAAGAATGGCCTAGCCACTAACACAAGTACAGGTACAATATTTTGTACACTATGCATGCAGACCTTTAACCAGCTACATACTATTGATACGCTCTTCTAAATACCCAGTTAGTACATATGCAGTGTAGGAATCCTCCTGTCTGTCCCATGCATTTCTCCAATCACCCATCCAGTACTAGCTACGTATCCTATTAGTCCACCAATACCTAAGCACTTATAACAACTGGAAAAATGTTTAGCATTTTTTGGCATCTACTACTGTCAAGGTAAGATTAAGTAATCCAAACACTATCAATGCAGAACTACATTTAACTGTGCACTATATATATAAACCTCTAACCAGCTACTTAGTAAAGTACTACCCACGCAGCCTAGGAATCCTCCTGTCTGTCCCATGCACTTCTCCAATCACCCTTCCAGCACTATCTACGTATCTTATCACTCCACAATACCGAAGTACTTATAAATTCAACATGTACTCTCTTTGCAGCACTGAAATTATTCTAGTTACTAGTCATGTACCTAAGGAATGGCCTAGCCAGTAAAACTAGTACAGCTGCAATATTCTGTGCACTATGCATGCAGACCTCTAATCAGCTACATAGCATTGACACAGTCTTTTAAATACTCAGTTAGTACCTGTGCAGTCTAGGAATCCTTCTGTCTGTCCCATGCACTTCTTCATTCATCCATCCCGCACTATCTCTGTATCCTATCACTCTGCCAATACCTAAGCACTTATAAATTCAGCATGCACTCTCTTTGCAGCACTGAAATTACTCCAGTTATTATTCATATACTTAAAGAATGGCCTAGCCACTAATACAAGTGCACGTACAATATTTTGTACACTATGCACGCAGACCTCTAACCAGCTACAAACTATTGATACGCTCTTCTAAATACCAAGTTACTACCTATGCAGTGTAGGAATCCTCCTGTCTGTCCCATGCATTTCTAAAATCACCCAACCAGCACTATCTACTTATGCTATTACTCCACCAATACCTAAGCACTTATAAATTCACTATACACTCTGTTTGTAATACTGTAATTATTCTAGTTACTAGCTATAAACTTATGTAATGGCCTAGCTACTAACACAAGTACAGCTATAATATTTTGGGCACTATCCAAGCAGACCTCTAATTAGCTATATACTATTCATACACTCTTCTAAATACCCAGTTAGTACTCATGCAGTGTAGGAATCGTCCAGTCTGTCCCATGCACTTCTTTAATCACTTATCTACCACTATCTACATATCCTATCACTCCACCAATACGTAAGCACTTATAAATTAAGTGTTCACTCTGTTTGCAGCACTGTTATCATTCCAGTTACTGGTTGTATTCTTATAAAATGACCTGGGCACCAACACAATTACACATACAATATTATGTGCATAATCCCTACAAATCTCTAACACTCTGTTTGTAATACTGTAATTATTCTAGTTACTAGCTATAAACTTATGTAATGGCCTAGCTACTAACACAAGTACAGCTATAATATTTTGGGCACTATCCAAGCAGACCTCTAATTAGCTATATACTATTCATACACTCTTCTAAATACCCAGTTAGTACTCATGCAGTGTAGGAATCGTCCAGTCTGTCCCATGCACTTCTTTAATCACTTATCTACCACTATCTACATATCCTATCACTCCACCAATACGTAAGCACTTATAAATTAAGTGTTCACTCTGTTTGCAGCACTGTTATCATTCCAGTTACTGGTTGTATTCTTATAAAATGACCTGGGCACCAACACAATTACACATACAATATTATGTGCATAATCCCTACAAATCTCTAAGCAGATACATACTATTGGTCCACTACATTAAATACTGAAGTAGTACCCATGCAGTGTAGGATACCTCCTGTCAGTCTCATGCAATTCTTCAATCACCCATCCAGCACTATGTTCTTATTGTATCAGTCTGCCAATACCTACACACTTATGGGGCAGATTTACAAGCACCCTGCAGCACAAGTACGTCACTTTTTGTAACATAGTGATGGCGCCAGGCACCCCTTCATATTTACATGGAGAGAAAGAGCCACCCTGCGTGGCTTTTCCTCTCCTTGTAAATACGACCCCTTCATACACATCACTTTGCTTTGAAGGGGTGTTCCATAGGTGTTGCTGTGGGTGTTCCCACTCAACACCCATGGAACAAGACACATCTCCAGATTTATGAGAAATTGTAAATCTGGAGATGTGTGTGAATGCTGCGCCATCCTAGAGTTGGTGTAGCAAGGTGCAACGAGGAGAATTGTTTTCATTGCTCCTCATTTTTTCCTCTTTCAATGCATGCTGCATTCCACAGCATACATTGAAAGTGGAAAATGCCTTTACTGATTGTTTTGTGCAGGAAGGTGTCCCTTCCTGCACAAAAACAATCTTCCCATGACACAGACATCCTTCCACCATGGTGCAAGGGTGCCTGTGTCACCGCATGGCTGCAGTTTGTGCAGCAGTGCAGAGGGAAGCACAAAGTTGCAACATATTCATGTACATATGTCACATCCCTGTGCTTCGGAAGTGCCACAGCACAGTGCGGCTAAAGTGCTTGCAGTGTCACGCTGCAGTACTTCCTCATAAATCCTCACCTATAAATTCACCATACACTACTAATGCATTCTTTCAGTCAATCATGCTCTACACATATATTCAACCAAACTTTCATACAATACCCTGCAATTATAGTTCTTTCTTTAACCAGATAAGGTAGTTCTGATAAGGACTTTTTGTTTCTTCTTTTTTTCTTTTGTATTTTCTTTTATTTTTCTGAACAATTTTGTATTTTTTGTGGTGTTTTATCAAAAAATGAACAAAAAAGGAATGAATTAAACAGGAAACTTTTGGAATTACTTATCATTCCAAAAACATCAAAAAATGTAATTAACAACGATGGTTGCGCTCCCCAGCACAAACTGCATCCGCCGACTGCTCACCGAAGCATATAGGTTTCTTACACTTCACGCCGTGTTGTTCAAGAAATACAAATTCTGACCTGATGTCCATTGCATGTGTTCCTGAGGACGCTCCAGACGTACTTGCCACAGCAGGCGAGGGGTTCAAAGCAGCTTGCCTCATTTCCTCCCGAGCAAGAGTGAGAGGCTTTATGGTCCGGAGATGCTTGTACATAGAAGCAGTGCCACAAGAGTATTTTTTTTCACTGCCTCTTGAAAGGATTCTCCCACAAATTTTACACCTCACCTTTCTCGCATTTACTTTCTTCTCTCCAGGTGGAAAAGTGAAGAATTTCCACACAACAGATTCCGGCCTCTGTGGACGTGGTTCCTCCTCCAAGAATTCTTCTTCAGAAGATACTTCCACCTGTTGCTGCTGCTGTCCAGTTGCCATTTTGTTTGATATTTTTTGAAAAACACCAAAAAAGAAAGCAAAAAGGGTTCTTGTAGGAAAAGAGATGTCTCTCTAAAGATGCTCCAACAAAAATGATTAAAATGGGTGGGGTCCTTCAATAGTTACAGTGGGAAATGTTATGAACCAATCAAATCTTTTTTTTGAAGTCACATGGGATCCACGCACCCTGCGCTCACGAAGCGCAAAAGTATATTTAAAAATAATATAAGTTTATTATAAGTACAAATATATTATTTTTAAGAATATCTTAGATAATCTCTTGCCCTAATATGTATAATAAAGACACATACATATCATTTTAGAACATAACAACATTACACGGGAGTCGCTCACCCAGTGCGCCTCTGCACGTATATATGACGTCACGCGGGACCCACCACTGCGGAAGTGCCGCGTACCATAATGCGCATATGTCGTGAATGCGTGGGAGCAGGAGTCGCAGACCAGTCACATACCGATCGCGCAATTCGCGTAATATTAAATGTATATGACGTAACTGAAAAACCCGCAGCCGTTGCACACTGTACGCAGATCCTTCACGACTTTTCTAAAATGGCCGCTAGAATCCGTGCACCCACCATGATAGGTACGCTAAAATTCTGGAATTTTTTTTTTAGTAAAAAAGAAAATAATATAAATATATTAAAACAAAAAAGAAAACAAAAAAATTAAACAATATTTCAGTTTGAATTTTCTTTTGATTTTTTTTGCAATTTTCAGAAAAATATATGTTATTTAATAAATAAAACATTTACAAATAAACAGTTAAAAAACTGTAGAAAATCAGTAGGTATAACTACTATTACACTTAAAAATTAGCATTTAAAAAACCTTTGAAATTCACTGAAAAAAACATAGGTTTCAGAGACGTTATAGCTAGAAATTAGCATAAAAAAAACCTTTGAAATTCACTGAAAAAACCATAGGTTTCAGAGATAATATAGTTAGAAATTAGCATTTAAAAAACCTTAGAAATTCACAGAACAAAACAAATGTTTCAGGGACGTTTTAGTTAGCTGGACATTTCACTCGTACAAAACCATAGAAATTCCTCGGTTATAGTTAGTTCTGCTAAGTATAACTCATGCACCCGCAATGCACTGCTGATGATGTCACATATTACATCTTTCATGACATGGTCAGTGACATCACTGATGACATTACTGAAGACATCACTGATGACATCTCAAATGACATCACTGATTACATCATCCACGTGACAATCTGATACACCTCATCGCACAGTAGTATAATCTTTCATCACTCACTGTAAAATATAGAGTACCATATTTGAAACCATTGACACACAAATACCAGTTACTACATGAAAAAAATTAATCACACTTAGATTTACTCACTTACACAGTTATACACACAACACCTCATTTATTCAAACACATAGTAACTCATAGTTAATATGTTAAAAAATCACCATTACAATTATACACTCATTCATACAGTTACTCTCACAATCACTGACTCTTACATATACTTATTTATATACACCAACTCTTACATACAATGCCTTTTATTTATTTACTTTGTTGGAGATGTACAACTAAAACATATATTCACTCACCAACACACAAATAAATACACTCAGTCACCCAAACAACTGTTTCCACTCTTAAACCTATACACCTAGTCAATCAACCACTCACACATCTATGCATAGAGTTACACGCACCCCATCCAACCACACACAAACTCAGTGTCCCATACAAATACTCACCCAACTAATCAATAAGTAATATACACAATCATGTAGTTAGTGACCAACTGATGCAGCATGATATACAACAGAGACAGTGATGCACACATTCACATAGTTTAGTTACTAATCCATGTATTAAGTGAGACACTTTTAATTACTCACTTAAACAGACAGTCAGAGAGCTACTAAATCCTCCATCCAGACAGTTATATATCCGCTCAATCTTCAAAACAGATTGGTGTATATATATATATATATATAATACAAATTTAAATTTCAAACTAAACCACATTCACTGGATGATGTCATCAGTGATGTCATTTTAGATGTCATCAGTGCTGTCACTGACCATGTCATGAATGATGCAATATGTGACATCATCAGCAGTGCATTGCGGGCGCGCGAGTTATAGTTAGCAGAACTAACTATAACGGAGAACTTTCTATGGTTTTGTATGAGTGAAATGTACAGCTAACTATAACGCCCCTGAAACCTATGGTTTTTTCTGTGAATATATATACATATATATATATATATATAAATATAAATATATATATATATATATATATATATATATATATATATATATATATATATATATATATATATATATATATATATATATATATCCAACACACAGGGAAGCCCAAATGGAGCAAAGCCACACGGAAATGATAGGCACTCATCATTTAATTTCACATCTTGCAAGTTACCTGCTTGCAAGATGTGAAATTAAATGATTTGTGCCTAACATTTCCATGTGGCTTTGCTCCGTTTGGGCTTCCCTGTGTGTTGAATGTGTACGGCTGTGTCCAGCCGTGGAGTAAAGCCCGCCGCCGGTTTGTGGATCCATGCTGGCTCCAAACCTGGGTGCTGGCACTGTTTGGACGGAAGAAAGCACAGTGCAGCTGCAGGGCTGTGCCTGCTTTCGGCAAAGGAGTTCACACTGGCAAAGCAGAGCAGGTGACAGCCAGAACGGGACTTCCACCCACTTGATTATTATTGTTTTTGATGACATTTTAAAGCAAGGAGAAGCCACCCCACATAGGGAAGAATGTAGCGCACTGCAATGCCCAGGATGCAACGTGAATAGCCACGCCCACGTGTGACGGTAATTGATTATTTAGTGAGTGTATGAACAGTGCTTCTTCTTACTTTTTAGCAACGCCACTGATGAAGGGACTTTGAATATCCCGAAACGCGTTTGGTGTAAGAAGAAACTTTTCGAAGACTGCTCTTGAATTGTTACCTGCTTGCAAGATGTGAAATTAAATGATGAGTGCCTATCATTTCCATGTGGCTATATATATATATATATATATATATATCGACCACCAAGCTTACATACTCCAGTAAGCACGAGCCACTCCGATCCAAGTTCAGCAAATAGATTTATTTTCGGGCACAAACGATGCGTTTTGATGTAAACAGCCCTTGGTCACATGACCTTTGTTACGAGTTTACACTTTTGTATACGGATCGTGTCACACATGATGCACAACATAAAGGAAAGACTGTGAATAGATACCATAATCCTGTGACATACAGACAGAAAGTGCTCAACAATATTCATAACAGAAAGTAAATCTCGTGCTGTACATTTTCCAGATTAAGGATAATCAACATATCTCTCCGATATACAAAAATAGAACAAGGTTATTTACATGGCAATAGAGATGGGACTGCAACTGTGAAGTCCACACAGTGTAAATTATCACTGTTCATATGCAACAAACCTTGGGTATAGTACCCCGGATTCACAGTGGCTAAACCACACAAAAGAGTCAGACCATGAATCAGAGTCGCTAATGTCAAATTAAGTGATAGGTGCATCAATAGTTGTAATAAATCACAGAGTAACGTACCCCTTTATGGCTATATGATGATACCACGCATACTTTTAGCACGCAGACCATTACCACGCAATTTTTACAACGCAGGACCCTTTACCACGAATACCTTTACAACGCAATACACTACAACGCAGGTACTATTACAACGCATACCATTACAACGTAAGTATAGGTAAGTATATAATATGTTAAAATAATGTAATTATTATTAATATTTTTTTTATTATTTTAAAATTTTTATTTATTAATTTGTAAATATATATGTTAAAAATACCCCTGTACCCCAAAACCCAAACCCAACCCTGAAACCTAAAAATACCCCTGTACCCCAAAACTCAAACCCAACCCTGAAACCTAAAAATACCCCTGTACCCCAAAACCCAAACCCAGCCCTGAAACCTAAAAATACCCCTGTACCCCAATACCCAAACCCATCACTGAAACCTAAAAATACCCCTGTACTCCAAAACCCAAACCCATCCCTGAAACCTAAAAATACCCCTGTACCCCAAAACCCAAACCCAACCCTGAAACCTAAAAATACCCCTGTACCCCAAAACCCAAACCCATCCCTGAAACCTAAAAATACCCCTGTACCCCAAAACCCAAACCCAACCCTGAAACCTAAAAATACCCCTGTATCCCAAAACCCAAACCCAGCCCTGAAACCTAAAAATACCCCTGTATCCCAAAACCCAAACCCAGCCCTGAAACTTAAAAATACCCCTGTACCCCAAAACCCAAACCCAACCCTGAAACCTAAAAATACCCCTGTACCCCAAAACCCAAACCCATCCCTGAAACCTAAAAATACCCCTGTACCCCAAAACCCAAACCCATCCCTGAAACCTAAAAATACCCCTGTACCCCAAAACCCAAACCCATCCCTGAAACCTAAAAATACCCCTGTACCCCAAAACCCAAACCCATCCCTGAAACCTAAAAATACCCCTGTATCCCAAAACCCAAACCCAGCCCTGAAACCTAAAAATACCCCTGTACCCCAAAACCCAAACCCAACCCTGAAACCTAAAAATACCCCTGTACCCCAAAACCCAAACCCATCCCTGAAACCTAAAAATACCCCTGTACCCCAAAACCCAAACCCATCCCTGAAACCTAAAAATACCCCTGTACCCCAAAACCCAAACCCAATACCCCTAATAAATGTTTTTAAAAAAAGATAAACTTACCTATACTTACGTTGTAACGGTATGCGTTGTAATAGTATCTGCGTTGTAGTGTAATGCGTTGTAAAGGTATTCGTGGTAAAAGTACTTGCGTTGTAAAAGATGCGTGGTTATGGTATTGCGTTGTAAAAAATGCGTGGTAACAGTTGTATACCCCCTTTATATATGCTGTTTACACAATGATCTTCTGCTAATCCAACAGGGTCTATATATTAACATCACAGGTATAGTACCCGATTGATTCAGGGATCTACAAGATGAGATCCAGTAGTGGGAGGCTCGTAAAATAACCAATCAATGGTGTACATTTGAGTAAAGTACCCAGATGAAACTAATAAGGAGAGAATGATTGTCGCAATAATACATCCGGATCTACGTGCTCATAACTTCTACAAAATTATTCATAGTGCATGAACTGATATATATATATATATATATATATATATATATATATATATATATATATATGAAGCTTCACCCCGAGTGTGCTCCCGCACCGGAGTTGTTTATTAACATTGTGGGATCACCCCCCCACCTTGGATGCACCCGCCTTGTGTTCCGATGCCTGGGTGAACGTACTAGGAGATTTTTTGGCGAGTGTGAACCGCTGCTGCCAGGGGCCCGGCACCCAACAAACGGATGCAGACTATACAAGCCTGAGATGCCCGACCATAGGAGGGTCATCTACGGGACTCCTGAGAAGGGCATCACGCAGCCGGTGAGGGAGGCTTGCACTTGAAAGGATGAATTACGGACACTGTGAACAAGCAGCATTTAAGTAACAAAAAACATGGAACAACCTATAAATTGCATTGTAGCCTTAACATGACAACTGCAAGGGATTGTGGAACTTTGAGATTTTCATGTTTATAAGACTGCCCGGAAGACGGAGATGCCGCGCAATGATTGGCTCACAGTTCCGCCAATGATAATAAATGAGAAAGAGAACAGAACCTGTGCACGCTTTTTCATTTGGTGCGCTGAGGAAGGCCGACGCCGAAAATGCATTTCGCTCAAAACGAATGAATTATCACCCCGAGTGTGCTCCCGCATCGGACTTGTTTATTAACATTGTGGGATCACCCTGGGTGAACGTACTAGGAGATATATATATATATATATATATATATATATATATATATATATATATATCTATACTAATATAATAAAGAGAGAGCCCAAACCTTTGAGGCGGGTAATCTCAGGAACCACAGCACCAATTACAACACCCAAAACAGTGTTGGAAAGGGCAGTTGCAGCAGAAGGACATAGGCTATGCAGAAGCCCACCATATACATTTAAAAGGTAAAAGAACCGTGCCAGCAAAGTAGTACCTTGTGGGTATGTCTGCGTTGTGCTGTGGGCGTGTGCTGGGGGCATGACAAGCGTGTGGTACGTTCCGCCCTTCATGCCATGTCTCATATCGTGTGCTCTGGCCGTGTGCTGGGGCATGGGCATGTGCGGGGCGCGGGATTACGGAAAAAAAAGCGAGCATTGTGCCCAATATTTCATTGTTTTTTCTTCCCAGGTTCTGTACATTCCAGCTCCGGGTGTCCACCCTGCTCCCTTTAAATACCCCTGCACCCCATAATCATAACCGACCTTATTCCTTAAAATACCCCAACACCCTTAAACACTAACCCATCGTAACCCTATAAATATACCCTGTACCCCAAAACCCAAACCTATCCCTAAACCCTAAAAATGCCCCTGTACCCCAAAACCCAAACCTAGCCCTGAACCCTATAAATACCCGTGTACCTCAAAACCCAAACCTACCCCTGAACCCTAAAAATGCCCTTGTACCCCCAAACCCAAACCTACCCCATAACCCTAAAAATACCCCTGTACCCCAAAACCCAAACCTACCCCTGAACCCTAAAATACCCCTGTACCCCAAAACCCAAACCCTTAAAATACCCCTGTACCCCAAAACCCAAACATACCCCTGAACCCTAAAAATACCCCTGTACTCCAAAACCCAAACCTAGCCCTGAACCATAAAAATAACCCTGTACCCCAAAACCCAAACCTAGCCCTGAACCCTAAAAATAACCCTGTATCCCAAAACCCAAACCTAGCCCTCAACTCTAAAAATACCCCTATACCAGAAAACCCAAACTTAGCCCTGAACCCTAAAAATACCCCTGTACCCCAACACCCATACCTATCCCTAAACCCTAAAACTACCCCTGTACCCCATAACCCAAAACTATAGCTAGCGGCCCTGTCCCTGAATGTTCTCCTCCCACCTGGTCTCGAGCGCCAAGAAACCAATTGGTGTATGTGCGCGGTACCAAATCTTTTTTAATAATAATAATAATAATAATAATATATCTGAACCCTTAAAATACCTAAACACCCCAAAACCGATACCTCAGTACCCCAAAACATATACTCCTATACCCATACTTACCATATCCAAACATTAAAAAAAACATGCTTTTACCATTCATGCATTTACAACAAATTTCGTTGTAAATGTAGGCGTGGTAAAAGCATATAAAATGTAATGCCATGCGTTATAATGGCATTGCGGAGTCATGGTACTTTCGTAATGAAAGTATGCGGAGTGATGGTATGCGGAAAGAAAGTTGCGGAATAATGGGTGTTTACCCTCCCCCGGTAAGTACATTGGTGGCACGGCGGCCCACATCTCCAGCAACATACTCATATTTTTTCACCACTGATTTGAAAAATGCACAGGTCTCTCTCATTGATGGCCAGCACCGACATACACTTTTAGACACACCTCCCGCCACAAGTTCTTGAATTGTGAATTTTAGAGCGGGGGAGCAACGTTCGAATCTCGGCATCAGCTCAACATCCTGTGATTCCAGGCAAGTCGCTTTGTCTCCCCGTGCCTACCACAAATGAATGTGTGCTTCTGTAATGTAAATTGTGCTCATGCCATGTTGTCGAGTTCGCGCTATATAATATTGCAAGGAAAAATAAAGTCGGGAAACTCAGAGTTCACACACTACTGAACGCGCACTCTTAAGTGCATCAGCAGTGCACTGTGAATCGGAGCGTTTCACAGTCCTGTCACAGATAAGAAATGCTATCAAACCAAAATCCTACAAAACAATATACTACTGGCCGGCAGCAATTCATACCCGGACAACATCGGGATGGGCTGCTAGTATATATATATATCAATTCAGGAAGGACCTCAAGACCTGGTCCTTTGTCTGAGCCACAGTGCCTTAGACACATCAGCAGTCCCCCCTCAAGCCTTGAGACCCTTACGAATGAGTAACCGAGTTTTACAAGAAGCTTGATTGATGTATATAAATCTAAATTAACTATAAGTCGCAATTCCGCCATGCACAGTTTTGTCATCAATGTTGGCATTTTAGATGTTGCAGTGATAATAAAAATGTCGTCAGAGAACATGTCATGAGTGATGTAATATGTGAGTTCATGGGCAGTGCATGACGAGGGCGCTAGTTATAGTTACTTTGAGTCATGAGTTATAGTTTCTTGAAATAACTATAACTGCTGAATTTCAGTAGTTTAGTTAATTGAAAATGATATGTTTGAACTGACTTTTTCACCCAACTATAACGTCTCTTTAACCTTTGGTTTTTTCAGTGAATTTCTTAAGTTTCTTTTAATACATAGTAAGATATTATTATCATATCTAAATTTAATGTCACTTTACCTATCTTTTTTCAGTACATTTCTAGGGCTTTTTAACATGAAATAATACTTTATTAGTATATAAAAAACCATCACTGAGGTATACACACATAAGACATCAATACAAATCCAATCTTCTTATTTCATTTTTTTTTGTTGTTATCTCAGTGATGGTTTTTGATATACTAATTTAAAGAATACTGGTGGGGACCAGTATCTGAGATAGGTGAAGCGCCGGGCAATTTTCCTGTTACCCACAGTGTGTTTTGTATAATACTTTATTACCACACATAATGCCAACTCCATGCCGCACATGCCTTGTGTCTGTGCTCAGTGTGGGGTTGGGCACAGGGCCTGGCACCCAAACCCTTGCCGATGTGCACAGCTGACTATGTGATGTTACATTATAAAGGGTGTAATTTTAGTAAAGTAGACCTGCTGACTTTGTCAATAGGCCAAAACAACAAAATATAAAAAGTGGGCCTATAGGCTTTTTTAATAAAAGAGAACATAAAAAATAAAGTTTTATTAAAACATTTTCATGTCTGAGTCTTTTGACTTTTAAACACCTTTCCAGCTACTATGTGCATCCATAGAAACAACCACAATGAGATTCTGCACTCCAACTCAAAAGCATTGCACCTGATTGGAGTGCTTTTAAAAAACATATGGTAAGCTCTCCTGGGGTTATGGATTTAATGAACCAGCAGACTTACTTTTTTGGAATGTTGCTGGGCGCTGCTGCACTCCCTGCAGCCTCACAGAATATTGCAAAAAGCTTGTTGATGCCCCTGCCCATTCTAGGGACACCACCATGCTCCAAAATATATATTTAAAAAGCACTTGCATGGCATTATGGGGTGCTTCTTGAATAATACATTAACGACTTCTGCCGCTCAATATTATTAATTTTTGTTTATTTGTTTTTTTTGTTGTACCGGTGCAAATCTTCCCCAGCCAGCACCCATTGTACCCATCATATATATATATCAGGTGGACTATAGTTTTATGATGGCGAAGACTATTCTGTTGCCATTGTGATCAAACTCCTCCCACAGTCTAACGGACAGAGTAAGAGCTGTCAGCGGTTTGGCTGTCTGTCCACCTATCTAATTTAGATGGGCAGATATACAGCCATTTTTCTTTGTCGAACTCCGAGGATATGTTTGGCAGCTGCTGAGGTGAAAGGAGTCAGGCTGACCAACTGGGTGCGGCCTAGGTGGAAAGAGCAGATCCAGGGCAGTGCTGGTCTCTGAATGCAGGCTTTGTGTAGGTGTTACATGAAGTACATTAGTATTCTGAACATACTTTAGCCTATACACATCAGTAAAATTGTGTTGAAATAATTCTCTTTTGATCCCTTCATTTATAATTGTCATTCCCTACACAACCAATGAAAAGGAAGTAAAGGGGTTTGCTCTATTCTTTTTATGCACCACAATGACAGTATTATGGCCATGGTTTTTAAGTAGTGGATACACTATTAAGAAGACAGCAAGAAGGGGAACATGGAAGTGCATGGTAAGCCTCTCTTGCCATCATTATTTAGCAATCTTGGTGGGCAATAAACTAGGTGCACATTTTCATGTATTCATTGTATACTTCTAGGCCAGCATTTTATTTTTTGCTAGTATGCAGCAGCACCATATAGTAAACAGAAGGTATCTCATCCTCCACAAAGTGTGAGAGTCTGGATTTCATGTGTTCTCTCTCCTGCTAGGGGATAGATGTGAGTAGCAAATAAAGTTAAAAAAAAACAGAGGAAGACAGTAGACACACATGGAAGGCTCCATATGATGAAGAAAATGACCTTCATAAGAAGAAATATAGAGTAAGGAAGTGAACTGGCCAGTGGAAAACACCTAGGAAACGAAAGAAGGGAAAGCACCTGAAATTATTAAGTGTTCTTCAGGCATTTCTTTTTTTTTTTTTTATTTTTTTTTTTTTTAAATTCTTTTTATTGTTGCATCAGTAGTATCACCGCTAAGGAAAAAGGCAGACAGACGGTAGGGTGTCAACATTCCGCCCTATCCGCCAGGAACGCAACTTTTCTCTGTAATTACATCATATCATACCCTACAGTAATAGATTCGCTTTCAAACTAGCAAGAGTAAGAACAAATAAACCAAAACCCAACAGAATCCCCGGAACAGCCGCCCGCCAACCCTCCACCCCCCCCCCACCCCTTGGTCCCCACCCTCTCTCGACGTGTCTCATCCGACAATCTCGCACACAAGAACAGGTATTAATGTAGTCACGTAACACTCATGAGTCCCCACTGTGCACACCATCTCGTCCAGGTGTTCCCCTCCCACATTTTACTAGTCCACAGGGTCTCAATCTAGTCCATGGAATTGTCTCCATTTAGCCCATATTCTCCTGAATTTTTTGGGGCAGCCCCGTGCACGATAAGTAACTCTCTCCGCCGCCATGTACAGATCCAATCCCCTCCGCCATTCTTCCATGTTCGGTTTTTCGGGCGCTCCCCAGCATCTTGCGATGTCTCTTTTTGCTACTACTAAGGCCAGTACCAGAAAGATAGTCAAGGGGCGGGGCAGGTCCACATCTGTGATCGTACCCAACAATGCCAGTCTAGGGTCACGTGGTAAGGCCACCTCCAATACATCCTCCAGTTCCCGGAACACCTCCTCCCAGTATTCTTGAATTATTTCACATCCCCATAGTGTATGGAAGAAATCACCTGTGTGTCGATGGCATCTAAGGCATGTTGTGTCTGGTATCCTACCCATTTTAAAGAGTCGTACCCTATCAAAGTAAGATCTGTGCAGTATTTTAAATTGTATGAGGCGGAGTCTGGACTTAATAGCTACCTCACGGGGGTGCATGAGGGCGAGTTCCCAGTCTAGATCCTCCATGTCCCCCACATCCGCCTCCCATCTATCTCGTAGGGCTTGCAGGTCACCCAGCATATTGTTGGTTAGAGTCTTATACGTTAGGGATATCGCCCCACCCTGTATCTGCTCCTGCAGCAGTCTACCCTCCAGTGGTGCGTACTCTGGGAGATCTGCCAGTGCAATGTTTTGTGCGCTCCATGCATGTTTCAGTTGTAAATATTTGTAGTACTGAGTGTTGTGTAGGCCAAATTCTGCTCTGAGTGCCGGAAAGGTCTTTAATTCCCCTTTTGCAATCACGTCCCCTACCGTGGAGATGCCTATGTCATCCCACCTCCTAAAACCTTTCAGTTTATTCAGTTCTCCTAGCCACTTGCAGCACCACAGTGGTGTCTGACGAGTGACCCTCTTGTCCCAACCCATTCTTTTCGTTGCCCCACGCCACGCTGTCAACGTTATCTTAGTGGCGGGAAGGAAGTGCTGGCCTACCGCTTCCCCATAGAGGTAATGCAATATAGATTTGCGTGACCATTGAGACCTTTCCAGCGCATAGGTGGGGTGATCGGCCGCCGCATGGAGCCACTCGTTGATCGGGGCGAGGTGTTCCGCCCAATAGTACGCCTCCAGGTTGGGAAGCGAGATACCCCCGCTATATTGGTGGCGCTGCAACGTGGTGAGGGCCACACGAGGTTGTTTTCCCAGCCACAGGAAGGCGCGCAGGTCCGCATGTATTTTAGTCAGAGTCGCCAATGGTAGGGGATAATACTCATTCTGGAGTGCATAGAGAAACTTGGGTAGTAGGACCATTTTATATAGTGCGGCACGACCCAATAGGGTGAGCGGGAGTTGCCTCCATCTGTCCATTTCTGACCTTGTTTCTACCATTATCCTAGCCACGTTTGCAGTGTAGGAGCGTGCCTTATCTAGCGTTATATATACGCCCAGGTATTGGAAGCCGTCTGTCGTATGAATAAGCTGTCCCGGAAGGCACTCATGACGCTCCTTGCCGTGTGGGTCATAAAGGACCGATTTGTGCCAATTGATCGTGTGTCCCGCCCTCGCCCCGAATTCGCCTAGCTCCCCGAACAGTGCTGGAATTGTCCTGCCTGGGTCGGTCACGAACAATAGTACGTCGTCGGCATACAGAGATATTTTTTCCTGTGTGTCGTCAATAGTATCCCATCTAAAACCTCTGATATCCTGATTCTGTCTAATCCGTGTCGCTAAAATCTCAATCGTAAGGGTAAACAGGAGGGGGGATAATGGACAGCCCTGGCGCGTACCCCTACCAATGGGGAACTCACGGGACAACCTTCCATTGATCCGCACTCTCGCCTTCGGGTTGGAGTACAGGAGCCGGACCCACTGCATGTATTTGGGACCAATCCCAAAACGTCGGAGGGTCTCCATCAGAAAGGGCCAGTGGACCGCATCAAATGCCTTCTCCGCATCCAATGAGAGGAACCAGTGGGGTTCACTTCTCTCACGGACCTCCTGTAGCCAGTTGTGAGTGCGACGGAGATTCAATTTGGTCGCCCTATCCGGAAGGAAACCGGACTGGTCCATATGCACCAACTCCGTTATCACCTGTCGTAACCGTCGAGCCAGGATAGTGGCCAGTACTTTCGTCTCCGTATTTAGGAGGGAGATTGGGCGGTAGGAGGAGCAGTCGTTTTTGGGTTTGCCCTCTTTGTAGATTGGGATAATAGTGGCCAAGACCAGGTCCGGAGGAAAACTCCCTGCATGGTATGCGTCCGTGAAGAGGTTCTTCACGTGTCGCTGCAACAGATCCGCCGTACGTTTAAAAAATTCTGCCGGGAAGCCATTGGGCCCGGGAGTCTTCCCCGGTTTCAACGCCGTCACAGCTTCAGAGATTTCGTCCAGCGTCAGATCCGCCTCCAGGGCTGCAGTAGCCTCCGCGGATAACGTCGGCAACTCCATATCACTTAAGTAGCGTTGGGCGTCCTCACAGTCGCCCAGGTCCCTAGCCCTGTAGAAGTCCTCGTAATAGGTCGCGAAGGCCTCGGCTATGTCTCTATCCGTGGTTACCTGCCTGTTCCCTGTTAACGAGATCTTATCCACCCATCTCGCTGCAGTTTCCCTCCTACTCAGCCAGGCTAAAAGTTTGCCCGACTTGTCACCGACATCATATAGTCGATGCAACGTCGCCAGTGCCTGAGTGCGCGCCTCATCCGTGACTAATTCCCTGTAACGTCTCTGTGCGTCAATCAATTTCCTGAGGCGGGCCTCACCCTTCTGTTGGTGATACTCCGTTTCTAAATTTAAAATGGAGGCCTCTTCACTCTCTACCTGACCCTGGCGCGACCTCCTAGCCTCTCCCAGCCTAGTTTGAATGCGGTCTCTCAGGACTGGTTTCATTGCCTCCCAGAGGGTAACACCAGAGCCCACCGAACCCTCATTTTCGGCCATGTACACCCGTATGTCCGCACGCACGCCCTTAAGTATTTCCGGGGTTTGGATGTCCCATGCCGCTAATCGCCATTGTGACTGCCTCACCCCTCTGTCTCGTCCCACCTGCACTAACAGGGGGGAGTGGTCGGAGATCCCCCGTGCCTTGTATTCTGCTAGGTCTCCAACCGTGATATCCTGCCTAGACATAAAAACATAATCCAACCTGGAGAAGACCTTGTGTGCCCCGGAGTAAAAGGAATAGGCTACCTGTGTTGGATGGAGCCAACGCCATACGTCGGTGAGGCCGAGGGTATTCATCTGCCGGGCTAGGGCAGTTGTGGATCCCATTGGGTGTGAAGTCCCCGATCTATCTTGTGTGGTGCACATGACATCATTAAAGTCCCCCCCCACTACTTGAGTTGTGTCAGCCGTGTCCAGTAGGATATTAGCAACCGCCTTCAGTGTGGGAGCCTGCAGCTTGGGTGGGGCGTACACTGATATTATCGTGAACCTACGTCTTTTCCACAACCCCTGGACTCCCGCATATGTGCCCTGAGGGTCTAACCAAGTGCGTGTAATCGTGAATGGCGCCGATTTTTTTATAAGGATCGCCACCCCCCTGGAGTCTGCCGTGTATCCTGCATGCGCCAGGACAGTATATCTTCCCCGCGCAATAAATGCGCACTGGTTCCCTCTAAGGTGCGTTTCCTGGAGGAGGATGACGTCTGGTGTCAGTCGTCTGAGGTACGCACTAACTAAACCTCTTTTAATTTTCGACCCCAGGCCGTTCACATTCCAGCTTAGCACCGTGAACCCTGTGTCACCCGTGGGTGTAGCGTCTAGTGTACTTGCCATTGTGTTGCTCTGAACCTTCCCTGGGTGGGACCGTGACTTAGGGATGTCATCAACTGTGGGCTGGCGTGTCTCTGCTGTTCCTGAACGGGTTCCCCCCTCCCCCCCATAACCTTTGTGGACCCCAACCGGGGGTAATACAGGAACCAATTCCCCTCAGCTCCCCCCTCCCCACCTCCCTCCCCTTCCAGTTGCATCCCAACCCGGGCCTGAACTATCCAAGGGAGAAGGTCTGTCGCCCTCCCGCACATCCCTCCCCACTCTAAACAAGAACTAACACTGAGAACTTAAAGAACAGTAGGGGGGTGCGTGTCAACTTGCTTGCTCCGTTTCGCCGAGACGTCATCATCTCCGATCCCCCTTCAGCCAGGTTCACGAATGTGAGTCCTGAGTGTCCGTATTCATCCCTTGGCTTGAAGACTCTTGTTCCATTTGCTGGATTACCGTGATCAGCGGATGGTCCGAGTTGTCCATTGGTATGTCTCCTTCTCCTCCAGACATGTGGGCTTCCGAGTCCTCCACCTCATCGCCTTCGGATCGGGTTCTATTCCTCAGGCAGCTGAATCTCGAGCCCGCCACCACGTCATTGCTTGGGGACGCCGACCTGTTTCCTCTTTCACCCTCCTTGTCTCGCGTGCGGTATGGCGTCGCCGGGGCTTTCTTCTGCACCCTCCGCGCACCCCTTCGCTGTGGTTTCGGCACCTCCCAGAGCGGCCCCTCACGGATCGTCTTGTCCAGAGCAGCTCGGCCTGCCGCCTCTCTGCTGTTCAGAATGGGCCTCTCTTCGAGCCATTGCCACACATCTTCCGGGTGGGCAAAGAAGATGGATTTGTCTTTATAGATTACCCTGAGTTTGGCAGGGAAGAGGAGCATGTAAGAAATGTTCAAAGACCTCAGCTTCGCCTTGACCGAGTCGAACAAGCGCCGCTGCTTCGAGACCTCCTGACTGTAATCTGGAAAAATCATGATGGAGGTATTCTCCAGACGGATTTCCCCCAATTTCCTGGCTTCGCGCAGGATCAGGTCTCTGTCCGCGTAGTTCAAGAAGCGCGCTATGACAGGTCTCGGCCGCGCTCCCTCCGGAGGTTTGGCGAGGAGCGCCCTATGCGCCCTCTCGATGATGAAGCACTGGGAGAATCGTGCCGCCGGGAAGGTAGTTTTCAGCCAGTTCAGGAGAAAGGCGGACATGTTCCCATCCTCAATCCCTTCTCTAAAGCCCACAAAGCGAAGGTTATTGCGCCTGGATCTATTTTCGGCATCATCCACCTTCCACAGCAGTTGGCGATGAGAGGCCTGCAGTTCCGCCATATCCTTCTTAAGTGTTGTAATCGCCTCCTCATTGTCGGTCAAGCGAGATTCGGTCACCGTAACCCTCTCGGACAAGTTGCGGAAGTCCTGCCGTAGTAGCGTCACCTCGGATCTCACCTCTCCAATCTTCGCTTCCAGGGCCGTCCGAGATGCCTGAATATCGGTTCTGGACGCTTGAATGGCCTCCAGCAGCATGGCCGTGTCGTTGCGTGCGCCGTTCTGCTGAGATTGCTGTGCCGCCCCGGACCGCGTTGCGGTGAAGTCGTCCATGGGGCCCCGCTTCGAGGCCCCGGAAGTCCGGTCACCTTTCCCCATGTTGATATCGCGCCTCTCCGGGTCCTGCGGCGCAGATGTGCCCAGCCCCGGGCAGCGGGTGGCAGTAAAGTCACTCCGGGCGGCCCCGTTTGCAGAGACTCTCCCGCGGGTCCCCTGGCACCTCTCTCGCCTCAGTCCTGAGGGTCCCCTGGCTGCTCACCGTGGTCTGGTGGTCGTCGTGTGTAGGATGGGGTCGCGTAGGCAGGACCTCTCCCCGGGCCCCAGCAGACTGCCTCCTCACCGGGGGGATCTAGGTCTCCTCTCTCCAAGTGGCACTCGCCCCTCATGCACACACCCTCGACAGTGGCCGTCAGGCTGGGTGACAAAGCAGCCCGGCCGCCATGTTGGTAAAGGCGGGCACCGAGTGCAAGTCAGAGGCAGACTCCCGGCTCCTGCGTGGTCGGCTCCCGGCTCCTGTGCCCCGGGCTCACCTCCGTCGCGGTCTGTCTGCGTCTCCCTGTTCGTCCGCCACTTGGGGTTGGTCGCGGTGGGGACTTCTCGCCTGCCTCGTCCGCTTCACACTCCGTCGGCCGCCATCTTGGTGTAGGCGGCCGGTCGGCTTCGCCCGCCTCGGATTACCCTCCTCTCTCCAGCGGCAGAATCCCGGTCCCGCCTGGTCGCCAGGGGGGGGCGGGGGGTCCCGGCGCCCCCAGTAGCCGGGCACTGTGGGGCAGGATTGGAAGGTGAGGCACTAGGGGCGCCGCGTTGCACCGCGCGCCGCGGTCGTCAGCATGGCCGCCGGGGAGCTTCTGGGGTTGAAATGTCTGGCACTCGGTAGAGACAGCTCCGCACTATCGCTGGGGGGATTCCGCCGGGTATCAGGACGTCGGTCCTCCGTTGTGGCATGTGTTAGGGCCCATGGGTGATCTGAATTGTCGGATAATCGTGCTGCTCGGCCGGAGCTCCGGCAAGGCACGTCTAGTCGGCCATGTTGCTGGCCACGCCCCTATCTTCTTCAGGCATTTCTAACCACTGCCTGTGGTTTCTAAATGCCTGTTGAGGAATTGATTACAGAGGTAAATGAGAGTCAGCTAGATGGCAGCTTACACAGAAGATGGTGGTATCCGAAGACCAGATGATACTCTATGAGGCTAGTTGGTTGTGTCTGGGGAGGGTTCTCATAGCTGGCAAAGGACATCTGAAGGTTGGAACAGGAGCTCTAAGCTCATGCTAAGGGTCTTTATGAGTGTTTAAGGGTAGAGGGATGTGCAGCAGCATGGTGTCGGGTATAGGGAGTAGTTGGGGTTGACTAAAGGCAGGTTGCGGGTGGTATGCAGAGACTCAATATGTTGCTTATTAAGGGGAGGGGGCCTTAAGGAGCAACATGTGCTGGTTGTCTAAGACCCTGTGGAATGACCTTGAGTACTACATAGTGAAGTGAGGGGACACACCAAGTGTCTATAGGGGCATATTTGAGGTATTTAATGACCAGCTGGAGGTGTCTGAAAGCAAGCAAGGGGTCAACTTGGTGTGCTAGGGCTAAATGTTTGTATATCAAGAGCATACTGAGGGCCTGCTTGGGGTCTCTTTGCATTGGTTAGGATGTCTGAACCTAGGCTGATGGTGCATGATGTGAGCCTCATGGTTTTGGGGGCAAATTTAGGGTCTTCTGACGGAGAAAGAGGTATATCTTGTGAGGTGTAATGACCAGTTAGAAGTGAGTGAAGGTAAGCCAAGTGATGGATGCAGTATTGTATGACCAAAAGAAGATATCAGATGACAATAATAGCATTAAGGTCTTTAAGGGCATGCTTAGGATCCTTGAGGGCCTTGGGATATAAAGGCCAGAGGTATATGACACTGGGTTGGGGGTATTGAAAAGCAGTCAAAAGATATCTAGGGACTCTCTGAGGGTCTCTGAGATGTGAAAATAGATGCCTTGTGACAAGTCTCTGAGGGAGAGATTATGGTTTTGAGAGCTCTGGAATTTTTCCCTTTCTGCAAGGTCACCCTGGATTTTTTGCCTTTTTGCTGATTCCTATTTTTGCTGGCTATTGTACTCTGGGGATTTTTCCCTGCTAACCAGTGGTAAAGTGTTTGTGTACCTCCTTTCAATATGGTAACATTTATATACTTCTGTCTGGACCATTTAATACACCCCTAGGATATGGTACCAAGTGTACCTAGGGCCTGTAAATTAAATGCAATCAGGGGAACGCACCACTCATTGTTCCATGTATTTCAGTGGCACTATAAACATGTCTCAAGACCTACCTGTGCAGTTTTAAAACAGCCAATTCGATCTGACAAAATAGCCCCTTTTGACAGGCCTGCACCTTCCTTTTTATTAAGTCGCCACAAAGAAGGCATAATTGTCAATAGGAGCAGAGGCATGGTGTTTAAAATTGGGATATGTAAAGGTTTAATGCTAAACATTTCCTTACAGTGAAAAAGCCCTAAATGCTGTATTTTCACTGTAGCAGGCTGGCTGTTACATAGGAAAGCACTTGTATACAATATTAAGTTTAATAAATCATCAAAATACTTTATTCGGTTGTTCAACCATAAAAGTATCAAACCTATAAAAAATACATAAAACATAACATTATTAGGTTAAAATAGAAACACAATAAAAGTCAATCTTTGGTTTCCAGTAACATGAGTAATAAACAATCCATCAAGAGCATTATTGCACCAATATTAAAATAAGTCTTGTAGGCAATAAATGACGTAGCTAGATGATCAATAATAGGCGACAAGAAGAAAAATTCCTAAAAAGGACGCAGATAGTAGAAAGAACTCAGTGCATGACTTTAGACTTAATGCACCATGCCCAGAAAAGATATTTCGATATGGTGCAAACCACCACCTGAGATGATTCTGTACATAAAATTGACAAAGTGGCCACAACATGTCTACAGCCAAATTGCTTACATAGTGGAATGACCCCGGTTTTCCATGAACGCACGTACCCAGGGCAAAAAAAGAAAAAGTATGGTAGAGTTTCCTCAGACTGACAGTATGTTGGGCATGCTGTGCTTGTACAGGTTTGTAGATTCTAATGGGCAAGTAAGGTGGCTAATGGCAGAGTGTTGTAGTGAAGTTTCAGAAATAGTTGCCTAGACGCTGATGGAGTAATAAAATCTAAAAAGGGCTCAAAGGAGGAATAGGGTTTAAATCCAAACATTTATCTGCAAGAAACCCCTCTACAATGTTCCTCATTTCAGTGTTCTGCATGTAAACCCAAAAAACATCTTATACGGGTGGCCTTATTTTACAAGAATTATCCAAAGAAGTTACATCTTGAAAAGTTCTGTAGTAGTCCTCAAGGGCCAAGCAGTATTTTAACTGTGCCACTTTAATAAAGGCCTTAACTGGGCTTTATGGATCAGTGGAGCAATGGCCATTTCACACCCTATGGGTATTAAAGAGGTGTTCTTAGGGACTCTAAAGCTCTTAAAAAAGGACTTTTCAGCGACTTCCAAAGGGGCCAGCGTTGCATTGCCCCATACTTCCACCCCATAGAGGGCACTGCCCACAGCCTTAGCCCTGTAGACCTTTAACCCCTTAGCCGCGGCCGCATTTTCGCGGCAGTGCGGCGGTTCAGCAAAATGGGTGGGGCCGCTCCGGCCGTTGGACGTTAGCAGCACCAGCGAGGTAGTGCTCGCGACGGCCAACGGCCGACGACAGCAGGGAAGGGGTTAAAGCAAGAGAAATACGCTTGAGATCAGAGTACCTGTACACTCTCAGGATTGCAGCAGAATGTTGCTTTAAACTCAAACTGCTATTCAGGACATAGCATTAGATAGCCTTATCTCCAAGCTCTCTGGCTCTTTCGCTAAATAGATTTGCGTATCCTCTTCCCCCTCAGTGCCTTCAGATCCCCATGGGTGATTGAAGTAGTAAAATTACAGAATCTTGTCCAAAGGATTACCCCTCAGCATTTTCAAGCACCTGAAGAATTTATGTGGATAAAATCTCCATAAATGTTGTTTTTAAATGGTGTTGGAGGCTGGGAAACAACCATTACAACACGGTCATTACAACGCACAACATTTACAATGCAGTCATTACAATACAACTGTATTTACATTGCATAACATTACAACGCATGTCACTACAACGCATGTCATTACAACGCATGTCACTAAAACGCATGCCATTACAACGCATTATAAGGTTAGTAATGAGGAAAAGTAATTTTTACCCCTACACTATCCAACACTTACCCTACTGTTGCCCTAAAAGTATTATGCAATGTAATGGTATGCGTAGTAATGGTATGCGTTGTAAATGTAGTTTCAAAAAATGTGCTGTGATGGCATGCGTTCTAAAATCATGCGTTGTAATGGGTGTTGCGATGTAAAAAATGCATTGTAAAGGCATGTGTTGTAAATGTTTGCGTTTTAACGTGCCCTATTCACTCTTAATTACATGAGGAAGAGTAATTGGGTAATTATCAGTAATTTCTCAAAGAGTAGTGTGGAATTACCTAATTATTTTCAATTGTTCCAGTGCAATTGAAATTCCAACCAGGCCTAGTCAGAACATGAAATGTTTGATCAGGATGAACTTGAACCTGCTCACCATCACAGTCATTGTCAAATTGCGCCTAGGTTCTGTCCTACCGTGACCACTCATTGGCAGTTTGTGCTTCTTGGCGCTAAATCTACTTAAAACTTTGAAAAGTCATATCTCTGGTTCCTCCTATTGGATGTTCATCATTTTGGTGTTATTTTGCTTATCAAATATTACTCTATGTCCTCGAATTCATTTTGGTATTTTTATTGTTTTGCATTCTGACTTTATTACTGTTTTAGTAATGCATAAATACTATACACATTTCCTCTAAGTTAAGCCTGTTTGCTCTGTGCCATAGCTACCACAGTGTGGTGGTGAGCCTCAGCAAGGCCTACCAGTGCAAGGGATTCACCCTTCTCTGCACAGAGTCGTCCTCAGATCAATAGGAAGAAGTTGGCACAGAAACTGGAATAGAAAATACAGAGTTTATTAAACCTCATGAGGTGGAACTACATTCACACAACACCCTTCGGTAATTTATGACGTAGCACACTGAATAGAAGGAGCTTGGTCCTTTCATACCCACACAGGGGCTCAAATGAAGGCGGTACAAGTACAGAATGCTGCTTTTAGGTACATACAAGGTCATACAGAAAGTGTACTGGCAACAAGTGGGAGGGGCTAACAGTTAGCTAATTCTGGTGGACACATCCTGACAGTTACAGACTATAACAGCTGCAAGCTCAACTAAGCGTGTGCAAAGGTGGAAGATGCTAAATATATCTCGTCTCTAGGCAGATTTCAAGAGCGGTTAACAGGGAGGTAGGACAGAGCACATGGCGAGCACATGGCAAACAAAATGGCTGCCAGAAATACAAAATGGATTCCACACAACGGACAAGATAATCTCTAAATACAAGATGTCTTCTGCTAATGCTTAACCTAATCGCTGCTAAATTACAACAAGAGGGTTGAGGTCAAGTTTATTGTATGACTTTAATGCTTCCTCCCCCAATGAGGACAGTGACTATTACTTGAGGTGGGTACTTACCCCACTGAACCAATATCCCAATTTACTACAAGAGCTATCTGGAAATAAGTGTGGGCCCTTTGAAGCTCTCTGATGTCAGAAAGAGTGTTAAGTAGCTAGTTGGAGGCCTCTGAAGGCTAACTAAGGAGCTCTGATGGCTAGGTGGTGGTGCATGCAAGCTGATATCTGAGAACCAGACGGGGGTGTCTGAAGGCAGATCAGGTGGTTTCTAAGTGGTATTGAAAGACTTCTGGCATTGATCTAAAAGAAAGCTGAAGGTGTCTGGTGCTGCTCAAGGAACAGTTTGAGTATCTGACTGCGAGCTTAAGGCTGGCTGAGGGTATCCATGAACCAATTGGGGATCCACCAGGCAAGTGGCTACCAAAGATGCCGAACAGCACCAGGATATTTTATATAATGTACTCCCTACTCCCTTGGACAATGGTGCTACCACTTTTGGAGTAAAGAGTGAGGTCATCTCAACAGCTGTATTAGTCAGGTTGATTTGTGGCTGCTGGCGCAATTGCCATAGTGGAAAGAAACTGACAACAGGGCTGGGACTCAGTTGCATAGGACTTTGGGACATGCAAATGATCACTGCACTGCTCATGGAAAAACGTTACTGTACAATGTATACTGGTGCATTAGATATTCAAAAAAAGGTCTAAAGGATAGGAAACATGTTTTTGTGGAATCCTCTCTGCATATTTTGTTTGCCTACCTAGCTAATGCCACGGCGTCCATACCTTCAGCACCCTCCAGAATGCCAAACCTTACACATACATAAATCCACACCACAATCCACCATTGTCACCAAATGCATTACGTCAACAATCACCCATTCTATGCCTTGCTCCCCTCTGAAGAGGCAAAACAAGGCTGAAAATGATCAAATGCTTCAGTTCACATCTAGAGGGGGATCTAGCTTGGTAGTTAGGATTGTACTGTCACTATTAGAGCGGGACCAAGAATGATTTGCATATGGCTGTAAATGCTTGGAGTGACGCATTGACCAAAAAAACAATGAGATGGAACATGGTTGAAGTAAATACTTGTGGCTGAGATTACATCAATCTTTACACCCATTCCATTTGTCTTTTTCAAAGCAAGACACCTAAAGTGTGACTGTATGCCCCATCACAGGTCATGTGCTCACTGCTGCATAGGATGCAAAGTTCACCTCACTGATGAGACGCAACAAGGCAGAAGCCAGTCTGGAGTTGCTTGTGTTCCCATACGCCATATTCACTATGCCTTAGGATTCAAGGTGCATTCATTTATGAGGTGCAACAAGGCTGACACTGGTCTGGGGATATTTGTGGTCTTCTCGGCCTGGATGTTCGGAATGGATCATTCCTACTGGAACAGGACGAAGCCTGATATGAGATATGGATGGTCTTTTTCTGGAGGGATATAGGGAGCAAAAAATGATGGACTGAAATGCAGGCCTGAGTACTAGCAGAGACTGACATTATTTCAATCATTCCGCATATTTTGGACCTGCCCTATGCACCAATACTAAACAACACAGTCATTTTAAAATGGTAATATTAGAGGTGTGGAAATTTGCGTGATTTGCTTTCATGAGCTTATGAGAAATTTTGGGAACTTTTTGCAAAATTATTCGTAATTACGTGGAATACAAATCTATCATTAAGTGGTACATTTTAGTTCAAAATGCGTCTTCGTGGGTATTTTAGAAGCAATTGAGTGAACAACTAAACGTCTATCAGACTACTGCATTTAGTCCAGACAAGGGCCACTGCACCAGATTCAATCACTCTCAGAATTCAACGAGAGACACCCGTCTAGACGGCCCCACACTGCTGGCCTTGCACTGTTTGAGAGTCTATTACACAAAGAGTGGTAGGACTGCCGCCATCATGGCCTCCTGTCTTCATGCCCAGAGTAGTCAGTTTGCTGTGTTAGGAGGATGTGTCATTAAAAGGATGGATCTTATGAAGTGAACTCGGGAAATTGCTTAGCTGTCATCAGATTCTCTTTTCATAATAGGCTAGCGCAATGCAATGTTCCGAATGAGACAGCCTTTTAATTTCATTTCATTTGCTAAATACCCCGCTCAGAGGTTTGACAAATGCCAATCGATGAGGGTCATTTTGAGGGAGAGAGGCGCCCTTAGCAAACTGCAGAGTCTGGAGCTTTGAGTTGCTTCTGCGTGAACAAATAAGTATATGCTCAAATACAGTGCTCTCTATTTTAGGCTTAGCTTTTGTAAGGAACATAGGAAAACTGAACAGTGGAACTAATGTCAATACACAGTGTCTGGTAAGAGTGAAAAAAGTCACTCCTTTTATCTGAAAACAATGCAAAATGCAAGAAATAGGAAAGATTTATTTTAAAAGGCAACAGACGTGGCTCAGTTGCTGGGCACATCCACGATCTGGAAATGTGAGTCAGATGATATGAATTCATATTATCAAAGGCGATTCATGTATTGTCTATAAACTATTTATTTCTTCCCTTTTGTACTCATATTTATGTTTAAAAAATCAAGCAAAGAGAAAATCAAAAAGCCATTGGGATGAATGGCACCATTTAATTGAACAACAATTCACAGTGACCCAGTACAAGGTCTAGAGGGGTGCTGCTCGCTGTGTGTCACCCCTGCCATTCATCTTGAGGTGGAGGGGAGAATGGGACCTGAATAGTTCAGATATGAGCTTTTGGGGTGGCAACTGGTGCATCATATTATATCTGTCAATATGTGCCCTGGGATAGCACCATTACTCGGGCCCAAACCTGCCCTGGGACAGAAAATGCACCTGAGTCTGTGGAAGTGATGGGTTAGAGGGGGGGAGGGTGCTGCGGCTTTGACCGTGGAGCTGAGTTACTGGTCTGTACAGTCCTGGTACTACACACTGATGGAGACTTTAGTCAAGAAACACTAAAGAAGGTATTGTGGCCTCTAAGGGGGATTTAAACAGTGCTCAGATCCGTTTCTCCCCGCCCTGGTTTTCCTAAAGTCCTGACACAGGCTGGGTAGTACGAGCAACCTGCGCTGAGATCAACTAGATATCACCTCTTAGCAAGCCTTTCAGGTTTATATTAAATCCTATGGAAAGGAGTAGAGTTCCTGGTAAGGAACAGTGGTGAGACTCGTTTTTTGACTTTGCCTCTGCTGAACCCACTCCAGTTACCAGGAACTTTTAATGTTACTGTACCTAAATTCTCCTAGATCCTGGCATACTATGCTTGCTATTAATTTACCAGAGCACTTCCTTTTTACTGGTGGATATTAACTCCCATCCACAACTAGTTCTCCGAAGCATTCTGAGCACTTAGGGGCAGATTTATGAAGGCCTTGCGCCGCCGGTGCGTCACTTTTTTCCCATGTTAAAAATGACGCACCGGCGGCGCAAGGCCTTCATAAATCTGCCCCTTAGCCTATAGTATTCTTTTCTATTCAGATGTTTTTATTTAGTTTTCATATAGCGCAAAGCTACCCAACTGGGCCTCCCAGTGCTTATTGCGACATCACCACCCCAATCCTACATGAACTTAGACTAGAAGTCAAGTTTTAGCAATCTGAGGGTGGAGGGAAGGGAGTTTCAGAGTTTGGGAACAAGATATGCAAAAGATAAGACCCGCTCATCCGAGGTCTGCACTTGTCCCCTGGCTGGGAAGACAGGATCTCCCTTTATGCTGATGACATCCTGCTATATTTGGCTTCCCCGAAAGCATCCTTGGAGTGCATACTGGATATTCTGGCAGTATTTGGCAGATATTCAGGGTGGTTCATGATACACTAGAGTAAATCCCTTATTTATGTCCTTAAGGGAGAGCCACCAATCACACCGCTGAATTGTTCAACACAAACAGCAGCAGAGGGCTTTAAATACCTGGGTATTTTCATCTCACTGAGTCAGTCACTTCGTTTTAACCGAATCTTCTGCCACCAACACAGAGATTGAAACGTGACATACCGAGCTGGAAAACACTGCCACTCACATTGCTGGGCAAAACAGCCCTCTTTAAAATGATGGCGCTACCCCGCTTCCTGTACGCCCTACAGAACTCATTGTATCCAGTCCCTAAGTCATACTTCCAAGCAATTGAGGGCCTCCAGAGGGACCCATTGTGGGAAGGGAAGCCCAGAATAGCATTGACTAACCTTACCCTAAACTGTTACGACGGGGAATTAGCCTCCAGGATATCAAAAAGTACTATTGGGCGACCCAGCTCACAGCCACAAACCAAGGCACCTGTGGCCATCCTGACGACCTGGGATACGCCATGGATAGATGGCTTTTGCCAAGAGGGAACTGCAATAGAGCACTCTACTCCCAACCACGGAGATACTCCTTAACAGGACGGACTAACCACTCGGTCCAGATATGGCATGTAGTGAACGAAACACCTGGGTTGGGACTGTAGACTCACACTAGCAACCCCCATGTGGGATTCTGAAAAGCTGGGAAATTTGTGGATTACGTAGAGATTTGATGTGGGATCTTATCGGGATCTCTCAGATCAAGGATTTGTAAGTCAAAGGCGAAATGCTATTGTTTGCCTCCCTCCAACAGCAATATAGCTTGGCAGAAACTGAGCGCTTAAGATATTTCCAGATCCGCCTCCCCAATGAGTCCTCCCCCCCCGGATGCCTCTCCCTTACAGGATAGAGTATTGGATGGCCACCTGACTGAAAAGGCCATCTCCCTGATCTATAAAAAACTAATCAATAACATGACGGACCCGCTTCAGTCACTTAAAGAAAAATGGATACGGGATGGAATTGAACTCGATGAGCAAGAGTGGCAAGAGGCGGTGTCTTCTCCGAGGGAGGTGGCAATCCAGGCCACACTGCGCTTTGTGCAACTCAAAATTCTCCACAGAATCTACATAACAGGACCGTGTCTGGTCCGCATGGGTAGAGCATAAAGTTGGGAGTGTAGACGTAAATGTGGAAAAGTGGGCACCTTCATACATATCATATGGGAGTGTGACCAAATACAAGCCTACTGGCGCGCAACTCATCACATCTTCAGTGAGGTACTTTCACTTGAACTCCGTCCGGAGGCTCGTAGGTGCCTCTTAAATATATGGGAGCCCACAGACATCACCTCTTAAAACAAACTCTGGGCAACCCTGTGAGTGATGATAGCGAAGAGAAATATCGCACAAAACTGGGGAGCACTTCAACCGCACAGAGTAGAGACCTGGCAGGAAGACCTAGACTGGTGCATGTTTAGAGAAAAGTCAGTCTACATAGCTAGAGGGTGTATGGGAAAATGGGACTGGGTTTGGGGCCCTTGGAATACATACCTAAGCAATATATGTACCTCGCTGCTGCACCCGAGTGATGAAGATCCCCCAACCCCCTAATTTGTCCACACAGTGTATTATGGTATGAATCTATGTAATAATGTATCTAAAGTACCCGTAATGTACTATGTCTCCTCAGCACACGATGTATGTTATGTCAATGATAATTTAATAAAAAGAAAGTATTAAAAAAAATATGCAAAAGAACAGCCAACGCTTCTTGCTCTGTTCACCTTGGGTATCATCAGAAGCCCTTGCTTATTGGACTGGAGGGACGTACATAACAAATAGAGAGTAAGTAGCTTCTGGATGATGAGTAGGACTTTCCCATGGATGGCCTGATGAGCAATGCAAAGAACCTTGAACTGAAGTATTTTTTTAACTAGTAGCCAATGCAGGGCTGTTAAGGATGGACTGGCTGCTGATGCTTGGGTATTTTGTGAAGGATTCTAGACCACTTGAAGTCTTTATAGCATATCAAACCAACTTCAAGGACAGTCTCTATCTTCTTAGCTTTACAGCACTCTAGACCCATGGTCAGAGACACAGTCCCCCAGCAGTGTTGTATGTGTGTTGTGGCAGTACTTTCTCTCCTCTCCTCATGTTATCCAGGTATGGCTTCACTCATAAAGAAAAGGGGAAAAGGCTAAAGGGCCACAGGATATATAAATATTAAACAAGGTAAAAGGTATAAAAGAAAACAAAATAGCAGCCAGTCTAACAGCGAAAACCATCTTCTACCTCAGAAGCCGATAGCATCTGCCAAGAAAAGAATTTTAGAAATCTTCTATATAGTCAAATCCAAAAGACACATAAACTATATAACTCATCAGATGGGATGAGAAAATTCAGCTTTGTTTATGTGGCCATCTCTGTGAACAGCCATACATTTGATACCTGTATATGTAAAGGGCATGCAGAAGATGGCCATCTCCAATTCAATGAGTAGTTTCCTAAAATATATATAATATATATATTTATTTCAATATATATATTTATTTATATATTTATATTTACTAGGCGTACAAATCATCTCGCTGCATTTGTCAGATACAAGTCACAATTCCATTCAGTGATTAAAGATCAAACAACAATTCTTTCAGGAGATTCTTTAAGGTGATTAGGTTTGAGCAAAACTGAGGGGGCAAAAGTAGTTGACTCCAGTGTTTGGGAGCTAAAAAGAAAAAGGTGCGATCACTATTTCTGGCTGTTTGGATGCGTTTTGGGGGTAGCAGTAGTAGTTAACTGGATCTGAGCCGGCGTACCGGGATATATGGCTGCAGTTCTTTTTTAAAGAAAACATGGTCCCTTCCCATGCATTGATGGGAAGCCAATGAAGGGAATGTAATAAAGGTTCAGATGGAGATCGCAGAGGAAGATTACAGACAAGGCGCTCTGCTGTGTTCTGTACCACCTGAAGTCTGGAAAAAAGACCTTCATGCTTGCGACCATAAGGGAATTCCCGTAGTCCAGACAGCTCACTATCAACACCTGGACTAGGGTTTTCCTGGCATACAGAGGAGCCCAGTAAAAAGCTTTCCTAAGCATGCGCATCAGGCCGAAACATGACCCAGAGGTAGTTTTAGCATCCTCATTCATGTAGAGATTATTGTCCAAAATGACACTCACATTTTTTACCAGTTTTATTGGCGTCTGGAACAATCTAAGTTCGGATGGCCACCAGTCAGTGGACCAGACTGAAAGAGCCTTCCCAAAGTGTTGAGCTGAAGGAAATTAGCTGTCATCCATGATGCAATTTGTTAGCATACAATTTTTTTATTTGATTTTGGTACATTTCAGAATAGAATCCATGGTGATGACAAATTGTGTGTCATCAACATATGAAATTGTATCAAAACCACACGACCTGATAAGCCTGGCCAGGGGAGCCATAGTGTCAGAAGACAGCAAAAGGACTATGAGAGAACTCTTTGAGGTTATTACAATATAGATTAGTGCTAGGAGAATCTCCTTATACACAAGGACACTGAGTGGGCATCCAAGGAAAAGAGAGCTGTACCTATCAAAATGAGGAAAGTTGGGGATTATCCCCTAGTAGCTGCTCATTAGTTCATCTCTCACAACAATGACCAAGTAAATAGTCCAAAAAAGGCCAGTCCCCGAAAGAAAAGACTATCAAGGAAAGAGAAGGTGAAATCACAAAACTATATGAATATATTCCCTAATCCAGTACTGATTTGTTGAATAGAGGGCGGAAGAAGCTTTATAAACAGAATTAAAAAAGTTTTAAGAAAGCAAATTGCAACCCACGCTCCCTCCCTTCTCCTAACTCCCACCTTACCATGGAAGACAATGCAGGTGCCATTTCAGAAGACACAGTCCATTGTGTATACAAACCAACAGGCAGAGGTAGAAAGAATACACCCCAAATAAAAGTCTTTGGCCTCAAAAATTCCTGCTTAGATTACAGACAAAGCCAAAAAAGGATGAGAAGTATGGTATCTAGAGAGGTTTCTTGGTTAGGTCAAAAGTTAGTTGAAATCCCAACCCCCCCCAAATTAAATGGTGCAACATTTCTTCCTTAAATGGCTGAGAACTGAAACAAGCATAAGAAAAATCATACCCTTGGAAAATACTACACACACAACAGAGGCAAACTCTCTGCTTCTAAGACACATTCACGAAATAATAAGCTCATCTAGTAAATCCCAGTGAAAAATAACCTCAGACCACACTTTTTAAAAGGCAGTGAGACCAGTGATCAGGAAAAGGTGCAATAGGGAAAAGCAAAGTTATAAAATCAGAAGTTATAGTTTGTCAAAACAAATGACTTTGTAGCTAACAATATGTTTTTCAAACAGCCCACCGTTGAAGAAGAGAATCGTAAAATGGCTTGAAGAACTAAGTGAGGACCTGACTGCAAGACAAAAGTCTTCACGAGCTCGTCAGAATTCAAGACAAAAGTGTAGTTCAAGGTAATAGAATAAAAAAGCGATCCTTGGAGTTCGACTGTCATCAGACCGCACGACAATGGAAATGTCCCACTCTACCTCGGGGCGACAAAAGAACTGAAGAAAACCAAAGTACACTCTAAGAATGATTTTACACATGTATGCGCCCAGCACAGCTAAATGTACAAACAGGATATTTGGAGTTATGGCTAAGATTTTATTACATACGTATTTCTATACATTGAGCATCCATAATCCAGTCATGAGCCTGGCTGCTAAAAGGATTCTCTCCAGACAAAAGCAAGCCAGGAACCAAACTGAAGATAAATCGGCTCACTGTAGAATAAATACACAACCTTTCCTTGGAAGCTGCAGTCGAGAGGGATTCTTCACCATTCCGTTACACTCCAAGCACATCTCTGCTAACAGATGTAATGTTTTAAACCCTCATTTGTTATTCTAAGCTTTCTTGCATTTCCTTTCCTCCCTTATCCCTTTTACATTATTGAAAGGGTTGCAGTTTTCATGACAACATATTTTGGTTCTCTGAACAGGTGGTTACAAAAGGTGTTATAATACCTGAACCTGGTAAAGTACTGCTGATGGGAATCGTGGATTGATATAGCAGTCTCACACGCCCCCTCCCAAGCAAGGTGTTCTTCTGAATGCCAATGAAAAAGGATCCATTTGCTGTGCGCTCTTCCTGAATCTCGTTTATTTTTATGGACATAGACACTTGCCATTTACGATGTCAGGAAAGCTGAGCAACACCTCACAGCAAATGTGGCCTACCCATAATCAAGGTGACTAAATGTTAAACACCGATTGGCATATTTGACTGCTACGTAAATGCATGCTAAAAATGCACAAATACTCTCTAAGTAGCATAACTAGTATTAAAGGTAGGTGGCTCGTGGACTGCATTCGGGCCTTATTACACCCACCTAGAGAAAGTCAATGGAGTAGTGTGAAATGTTGCTGCTTTGTGGAATGATGGCGGCTGACCACTGGGACATTTTTTTTTTTTTATTATTATTTTTTTTAAGAACCTTTATTTGTTACCTCAAAGAAATACACGTATGGGCCTACAACCACCCCGGCCGGCCGCTAGTCAAGTTGTAAGTACAGCGAAGCAACATAGGAAAATACAGCAACTCGAGAATCAGGGTCCAACAATAGTCCAGGATATAACTTGTAGTTGAGCGTACAATACAAAATTCAGGATTCGAGAAGGTTCATTTTATAAGAAAGAAAAATGCAGAATCAGTGTCACACGATCATACAAGGTCCTACAATAGCCAGCATAAAGCAGGAAATCCGCAAATAGTGCAAATACGTGCAAAGTATTGGGGGTAGGGTAGACAAGTCAGGATAAATGTAAATAACAAACACGTTACGCCATAAGGTTGCGCCCCACCCCTCAAAACGAAACATACTGTAGGAAACATGAAAAACGGCGACACCAAAAGGAAAGACAGACAAAGGGCCATAGAAACAAAGAGAGGACAAATTAATAAACCCCGTCACCCTACCCCCCACCCCGCATCCCTGCAGAAGGCCACGGCCTATCCCCCCCCAGCAGCATGCCTGTCGCCCTAAATAGAGACCCGAAATATAGAAGAAGAGAAGAAAAGAAAAAGAGGAGAAAAAAGAGGAGAAATGGAGGGAAGAGCCATCGATCTAGCCACCCGGCCCCCTCCCCCACCACCGCTTATAGTATACATTCTAAAAGTAGGTCAGGATAGCAATGGAAAACAATAATCTCGAATAACACAATCAATAACATTCCCGCTGAGTGTCCCCCAAATCACCGGCAGCCAACAATAAGTTCCATCATGTCCTAGACGAGTTCACCCCTGGCCTTTTCTATCAGTAGTACCAACATACATCCACTTATCAATCGACACACAGAGCAGCGTGGAGGGTCCAAGAAGTCCTGGCGGACCGAGCAGTGTTATTACTCCATGGGACCTCAGCCCCCAAAACCCAGTCGAATATGGATAGCGGAAATCCAACTGTGTCTGCAGCAATCCCCGAAAACACCTTCCAGTTCGAACACAGTCTCGCCAGCCAGGGAAAGAGAGTCACACCATCCAACAAGCGCTGAAACGCCGCCGGGGCAGCCCAAACCACAGAACGACGTTGTTCACCCAGCCGCCGAGCAGACAAGGGCCCCGACGAGGCACCCGCATGTACAGCAGATCTGTCCGAAGCAATCTCATGAGCCGGATATTCCGGCGTCTCCACGAACCGAGGTGTAGCTGGAAAACTCATCACTGACGCAGAGGCAGGCACATCGGCGCTTCCTTGACATCGAATTATGTCCGTTTGGAACGGCGGTACAACAATGGCGGCCATCCGTCTTCCCAGATCTCGGGCGTCCCGGAGAAGGGTCATGTGCAGGGTTGTAAGCGCCGCCAATATATCTCTGGACGTGGGCATCATCTCATGTCGCCAGGCCACAGGACTCTCTTTCACAGCGGTTTCTCTGTCTGGATGTGGTCTGCGCAAGAGGGCACCATCCGCCATCTTAGCTGATCCGGCCTCGCCCTTCTCCATCTCACCTTGGGACCGCCCCCACACCGGGGCGCAACAGGATTCACCACGGGGACCCCAAAGGTCAGGGTAGGCTTCTCAACGAAGGGTCACCAAAGGGCTAAACAAAATCTCCGCCGCTCCCCGTGAGCCGCCCGTCAAGTCCGGGAAAAGTCAGTAAACATGCCCGGACACAACACTGGAGACGGGGCCAGGTATCGCGCACTCCCCTCGACCCTGCTTTATCGCACACCTCACAAGGCACTCCGCTAGGCACATTTGGGCAGCACTGTCGCCAGCGGCCCATCGAACCATCGGTGCCCTCCTGCCGACTCCCACCACCACCAGTGGCCGCTGTTGTCACAGTCCTGTTTGCCTCACTCGACACCCCGGTCCCAGCTCCGTGAAGGCCGCAAAACAGGCGGGGACATTTCCACGGGTCTGCCCCACGTAGAAGCCTCAAAAGCATACGGTGAGTGAAAGTTATCCTTCGTCTACTTGAATATGTCGTTGCGACTCAGGATATTTGCCAGGATATATGTGCGGGGTGAGAGGGCTCACGGAGCCGAGCGTCTAAGCAGCCATCTCGGTCGCCAGCTTGGCTCCTCCCCTGACATTTTTATTTTTAATGATAGTTTTATAATAAACTTTTTTTCTACACCCCACATCACGGACCAGACTTTTTTCTGATAATTGGCTCTAAAGGCTTCTATTTGGATTACACATATTGAGATTATATTCTCATGATGTGATAACCTTCGCACAGGAGGTTTCAAACATGTGGGGGGCAGACTTTTTTCTGATAATTAGCTCTAAAGGCTTATGTTAATAGACTCTGGATTACACATATTGACATTATATTCTCATGATGTGATACATTTCACAAAGAAGACTTCAAAAACATGGTAGTAGGACTACTCAGCAGCTCTGGACAACTGCAGGTCAAGCAGCTGCATTAACCTGCCAGGCTTAAGCCATTCTGACTGATTTTACCCAACCTCTTGCATTACGTAGGTCAATAGCAAAGTGCGGCTTGAAGCCTGAAAGGACAAGCTGCATAATATTCAGAAATTAAATGAAGTAGTATTGGCTGCACGTTCTATTTACTGCTTAGGCTAAAGTAGCTTTGTAACTGTTAACAACTCCTTTATTTCAAAAGCTGTAATTATGAAATTTGGCTTACAAAGGAAACATACATTCCAGTTTCATATCTTTTTGCTAAGGTAAAGTCATTCCAGATCCAGAATTGTCTGTAATTAGTCCTCTCCCACAGCCCAGAGCTCTGGCCAGGTAGGTGTACTGATTAAGGTACAGTTCATCTGTCTGGAGGACATTAGTACCTCTGAGAGGTCTCCATCAGGACAGCACAATCCCTGGAAACACCAGCTACTATCTATCAATTTATTTTTAGACCAATTGAGCGTGAGGTGGTTGGCGGTCAGGACTAGTGACCTATTTAAAAACAGGTAGAGCCTTTTAGAATTTTCACTAATGTATCAAAGAAAAGCGAATAGTGTGGTTGGGAACTTTGAAACAGGCCTTCCCATAGACCCATGGGCTACTATCACACAGAGATGTACAAGGGGTGGACTTCTAGTTTGAGCAAGTTTGAAATTGGTGAACTGAGGGTGCTACCTAATGCTATGCTCAGGCGGTACATACAGAGCCCGTCAACCTGCCACCGTGGTATTTATCTAGTTACGTCGTGACCGGGAGCCTGTCTACCTTCTTCAGTTACCGAGGCCCCTTGTTAAAAGCCAGCGATCATTCGCTCCTGCTTTAAAATCTGCCCTGGTTGCTTGTAACCCTATATTGGGACTTTCGATTACTTGATGCGCAATTCTCCTAATTCCAGAGCAAGCACTCCCGGCTAGTTGCATTTAAAAATTGGGCTCCATTCTTGTTAAACCGTACTGCGGGCTTCGCTCCACAGGCATTTCTTGTCTCAGGCATATATTACTTAGTCCTGAATTTTCAAATGGGATTGAAACGTCGTGGACCTGTACTACCATGACTATCACAATGTCCTGCTAATTACAATAGCATTGGTACCTGAGTAAATGTGACAATAATTGGTTAATTAGTCACTAGTCAATGTCTGAGTTGTGTAACCCATTTTATATGGTGTCTTGTGTGTTTCCCACTTTAATTGTTTGTGTTTTCTTTTACTCGTTTTCATATTAATTTCATTTTGTTATTAGTTCATCCAATTCATGTTGTCATAGAAACTATTTGACTTCTATGTTTATTTGTACGTAATAATCTGTTGGAAGGGACCGCCTGTTCCTCTATAAATTACCATACCCATGGTCCCTGACATACTTTTGGGTTCCCTTGTCTATAAAAATACCTAATGCTACAAGGCAATCCAGTGGATGGTGTTTAGGAGCTCAGACAGCTGAGTTTACCTTCCTCCGTCTTGAAAATTACTAAAAATGTGCATTTTCTGGGACAGTTCTGCTATGCAATGGGGCCCTAGAGGCTGTTCCTGGAACTTTGGGAGGTTTACGAGTGACCAGAAGAAAGATGTTTAACTTTCTGTAAAGTTAGAACATACAAAGTTTTTGAACCCCAGAGCAGAAGGGCAATATATCAAAACTACCAGACAGCAGTGCATCTTCTGTGGGTAAAATGTATTGGTTTATTCTATTCATAGCTTTCTTACAAATTCACATAACAAAACAAAAGTTACATAACACGATGAAGTACCAACACAGAGCACACGAGTGGGAAATAGGCAAATGTCACCTCCAAATCAAAGCAGCCTAAGTTGCCACCGATTTCCAGTATTCCCACTCAAGCTTTGAGGTTCTGCCGCCTAAAGTATTAAGCTAGAACCTGAATTTTAGATACTCAGCCTTTCAGAGTCCATGTCAGCCACAAATTACTGCCTTGCCCAGCTTGAGGATTTTGACTTCCATATCAGAGACTAAGTCCAAAAACAAACAAGAACTTATTTTAGGTGATACTGCTTTTGGGAAAAATCACAGCCATATCTCAATTAAAATGTTGCTGTGATATTTTAACTTGCCTCTCACAGGGGGTTCTACAAAACATCTAGGAAGTAAGGGTGACATACCAGCAATAGACAATGCAGTGTGAATTACCGAGGTCTGAAAGAAGTTATTCCAAATAACCCTGCAATTTGGCTTGAAAGAATTAAAGGAGGGACATTTCCCTTCTGATATTCTGGCTAAAATGACATTCCAAAGATGAATCAGAAGGTCACTCTTGGATTACACATGCTTGGCACCAGTTATCGTGCAGTAGCTGAATGTGCGAGCAGGAAATGAAAGTAACTTCTTTTTTTTCCTACTGTAATGCTGACCACTAGTTACTCAATGAAAACCCCCCTACTCAGTGTTTTGGTAAGCTGCAAATAGGCAACATAGAATGGGGGTCCAATGGAAAGGTAAACATGCAGAAACTAAATATTCTGTAATAATTAGTACATCATTATCACTTTTGACCAAATACGAAATAATTTTCCTTAGAACTGAATGGCTTACTTAATTGTGACAGCAAGTTGTACTAAAAAATAATAGCTAATCGTATCTCTAAAGTCATCACTCCACTAGTTTCCTTAAACCAACACGGATTTATTCCCAACAGAGGCACTGTGACACATATAAATAAAATTATTACTCTTTTTGACATCGCTCAGGCAGAAAACCACGCATTAGCTTTAATATTACTTGACGCTGAGAAAGCGTTCGACCGCGTAGAATGGCATTACTTATGGGAGATTATGAGGAAATCAGGCTTTGGAGATACATTTTTAACTGCAATTCAAGTTTTATACTCCGCTCCGAATGCAAGAATTACAGTAATGTGGCGGAAATCAACACTGATCAATATTACAAGAGGGACTAGGCAAGGGTGCCCGTGCTCCCCGCTATTGTTTGCTTTATTTATTAATCCTTTTTTAAGTAGACTGACCAATAGCCCTTCAATTAAGCCATTTATAGTGCAAAATATATCGCACAAAGTATTCGCTTACGCGGATGATGTGGCAGGTACTACGGTTAACCCAGACGAGGCGGTAGTAGAGATTGAGCGGCTGGCCTTAGAATTTGGTCTAATATCAGGCTACAAATTAAACTCTGCAAAGACTCAAATTTTTATGTACCGGCAATACTCGAATTAATGACCCTAGAGTTGCATCTAAAGTAACGTACCTTGGGATTATAATTAAGACTTCTATGAAAGAAATAGTTGAAAATAATTGGACCAGCATACTACAACATATTAAGCAATCGTTAGACAGGTGGGGACGTTTACAGTTAACAATTATAGGCAGGGGGAATATTATTAAGATGAGCATTTTATCAAAAGTCTTGTTCCTGTTTAGAGCCATACCTCTAGAGATTCCACCATATCATATCCAACAGTTACAATCTATGTGTGCGAGGTTTATATGGTCTCCAGGGAAATCCCGCCGGGCAATGAGATTGATGACACTACCGGTTGAGAGAGGTGGTCGTGCTATCCCTGATTTTTTGTTATATTTTTATGTATGTTTTTTACAAAGATTGCGATTGTTATTAACTGGGGAATCGGTAGAGGATATGGCAGAAGCACCATCTATATTTTATTTATTGTTAGGAAATGAAGCTAGGCGTAGCTTATTTAAAGAACTTGAAGGCAATTATTATAAGAGAACAAGGTACAAGATTCTGGAATCAGCCTTTGTAGTATGGAGGAAGGTATCTAGAATGATAAACTTAGCGAAAGTGTCATATTACACACCGTTTAATGCAGAGAAAATATTACCCTCTGTCTTCTGGGATCGGATTGCTATAGAATGGTCCCAAAAGGGGATAACGCAAATTGGGGATTTGTTTGAATCAGATGGGTCGATTGCAGCTTATGAGAGTCTGACATTAAAATATCAATTGTCCAAGTCTTCCTTTTTAAATATCTTCAAGTAAGGGACTTTGTAAATCGAAGGCATATTCAATCTGGTATTAGTCCTATAGTAGAGGCTATCCGTACACGGAAAAAAATAGGGTTTCTGTACAATTTACTAATGGATTACAGACCTAATGATTTACATAAGTTTAATATGTATTGGCAAAATCAGCTGGGGGAACCTACTTTATTAATAAAAGATGAAATTGCTATGTCTAAGGAAGCTTTCTTATCTGCTAATTTGAAGGCTCAGTTTTTTAAGACCGTCTTTAGATTATACTACACTCCAGAACGCATGATGAAGTGGGGTCCACAATACGATGGGAAATGCTTCCGCTGTAAATCGGATAATGCTGATAGTACTCATATATTTTTTAGTTGCAATAAATTGCATCAACTAGTGACCCACACTGAAAATTTTCTTACTAGGATTACACAGACTACCGTGAAGATCTCTCCAGCGATGATGCTACTAGGTATAGGGGATAATGTGAGAAAGGGGACTGCTCTATTTAAATTCAGGTATCTGATATTTGTGGCTTTGACCGCTGCCCGCCTGTGTATTGCCTCTGATTGGTTACAAGAAGAACCTCCTGCATTTGAATTTTGGCATGCCAAACTATATAATCTGTTCGAATTGGAATGGAGTCTGTATGCTTTAAAGGGGGCAAAGAAACGTAGACTTGGTATATTAATTTGGGGTGCAATTTATGAACATTTAGAAATGTGAAATGTTAAAAGCTTAAGCTGTACTATAAATACTGTCAAGTGGAATTTTATGATTTGTGATATCTATGCGCTGTTTGTGCTGATGACTTGTCCCTTCGGGGGAACAATAAATAAATAAATTTAAAAAAAGAAAAAAAAAAGAACTGGATGGCTTGCAGATATGCTGTAGCCTCTGACACAAGTATCCATAGGCAATGTTGGTTTGATAGGGTGTAGGTAAAACAAAGTAAGCAGAAATAAAATAATGAAGGGTCATATCCGGTCGACCACTTGTATCCATCAACATAGCCAAATACAAAGCACTAAAAAAATGTCTAATAGTTTGTAATGCATAACATAAAAACTAATAGCAAAGGGGGATAAGGAGCTTCTAAAGGTATCTCAGAGCACCTCATAATGCAGATAGCTGGTGTATTTTGGCAATTTAGCAGCCACCTCTGTATAGTGTGTGGCCCTGGTGCTTGAGGGCATAGACCATATCCGTTGCAATGCTAGTCTTCTTCTTGGCTGTATGTGACAGGTGTAGTTGAAAGGAGAGAAGATGACCCCCAAAAAACTATATAAACCACTACCCTTATTCTATGAGAAAAGGAAACTATTTGGTAAATTTCTAGGCAGCAGGTTGTAGACTTTCTTGTAGAATTATAATTCCTTTACTAAATCTCATGCTGGTTTTAGGAACAGAATAGCAACAATAGAATCCAGATTAAGGTGGACTCTTCCATAAGCTTCTTTGAGGTCTTGTAAGACTAAGAACTAGTATTCCTTGTCTTACAGAACATAGGCAATTATTAATAATGTTCATAGTTTTAGTTTTAGGTTAGCTATGAGCACCCTCTATGTTTATGAAACACTAATTGAGCAGTCCCTAGAAGACAACAGATTGTTGCATTTTTACTCTGACATCAATGTGGCAAGGTCCTGGCTGCAGCACACTGTAACACAATTGTCTAGTAAATAAAACTGTAAACCAAGAGAAAGTTATGTCCGATGAGCCAGTATAACAGCCATTCTCTACAGTCACAAGAGTTAGTGGCGTGCTGGGAATTGTAGCTCATTGCCAGTGCACTGCCAATCAGCCCATCCTCCATGCACACACAAACTGAATCCAGTCAGTGCCAGCACTGTATGATCACAGCTAGCCTTTCTTTCTCTGAAAGGTACTCACTTGAGCTGTGTTTACCCAAACACAGTCCAGACTATGCAGTATGCAGTATCTCCAAGCCACGCTGCTGGAGAATATCCTGTTTTGTATCTTTAATTTGCACCATGTGTCCTTCATTTCCTATATGTTACCTATATCTGTGGAATAGTGATATGGAGTTCTGCATGTGTCAGAGTTATAAGATTATCTTGTAAGGGCAGTTAAACCTCAGTGGGATGAGCTATGTGTAACATCATAGTTCCAGGTGGTCGTTTGCCTGACACCTTACATGTGATTGAATCTTCAATATATCTGTGTGTGAACCATGCAATCTGTGGTCTTCTTCATTTATGTGTAGAGAATAATTTCCACAAATTGTGTTAATTTTAATTGGTACTTGCTTTCGTCGCTGTGTTAGTTTGTTGGCTTTATGAGTTGGTACTGATATAATCTGTGCACGTTCTGCTTATTTATGCAACCATTGCATTTCATATAGGCCATGTATTCCTTTATTTGAGTGCATATTTCTCAGTTAAAATTACGTTATGCTCAGTATTCTTCCTCATATGTACCATATAACGTTTGTGTTATTATAGTTTGATATTGCATTAAATAGTCATACCTATGTTTTAACACTGCATTATAGAATTGTGTGAAAAGCAACAAGATTAACATGCTAATTCTTGCATTTGAAATTATTCATTATGAGGCCTGACCTTTTCATAATGATTAGAATAGTATTTGTAAGTGTGGTGCAGGCAAGATTTAGGCAGAGAGGAAGATCTTCAATGTCTGTGAGATTTTATACATACAGAGCAGAGCAGCAAACATCATTCGTGGAGGCTACAGACGGGCTCTCCGGAGCCAGCCTGGCCGTATCTGCTGTCTGGGGACCGAACAACTTGCGAAGAACAGAAACCTGAACAGAACGACCCTCTCAATATAAACAACACAATTGATGTTCAAGCTAAGGCATACAGTGAGAGGCCACCTTAGAAACTCTCTTGGGCTCTTATGGGTGTTAAGACAGTTTTGCTAGAGGCAAGAAGGGAGGGTTTGGAGGACAAAGACTGAATTCCATCTTTTCCATGCAGGGAGATGCTGAAACCTTATTACTCTTACAAGGCTGAAATTCTTTCCAATATTTTGTGTATTAATCACTTTCAATGCCACTATTTTGCTCCTTTTTATATTTGCAACGATGAACAGCCTTTACAACGAAACTTTTACAACGCACTACCATTACGACGCAACCATTACAACACAAACAATTACAACGCATTGCGCTGGGGGGCGCTCTAGGTAAGGGAATAGATTTAATTTACTATCCAACACCTTCCCTAGTGTCCACGGAGACTGGAGTTGGAATAGTAAATTAAACTATCCACTATCCAGCACCCCAAAGCGCTATGCGTTGTAATGGTATGCGTTGTAAAAACCGCGTTGTAACGGCATGCGTGGTAAAAGCATGCGTTGTAACGTCATACATTCATTTGCAACTACACACATCATATACAATAGGATAGATACATAAAACCATCTAAATACATTTTGTGATGAAAAGAAGTTTGTAGCCCAATAACAACGTTAAACATAAGTGGTCCTACTTTAAATACCACGCACCATGAGAATTTAAAGCCCACCTTAGGGGTGACCTTTAAGTATTAAAAAGGTTTAGTTTGACAAGTCCAAATTGCAGTTTTAAAACTGCACCACCAGGCTGCAGTGGCAGGCCTGGAGACATGTTTTGCCTTGTCACTTTAGTAGCAGAACAATAAGTGCTGGAATACACTAGTGAATTTTAACTTACAAGCCATGGGTATAAGGGGTACCATATACTAGCGTCTTATACGTACGCTAAATATGTCAATCAGAGATTTAGCCAATTCAACATGTTTTAGGGGTCAGGGCATTTACACTTGGCATTGGACAGCAGTGTCCCAATGTGCAGAGTCCAGAAAACAGCAATAAAATCTAACAAAAAATAGAGATGACTACAGAAAAATTAGCATTTTCCTACAATACAGTTGTCAGCTCCTCCCCTTGAGGCAGCCCTTCAAGTTTGCAAATAAACAGTGGATGAAGAATGCTGACTGAAAGCCCCAGTATGTATTTTATCAATATAACAAATATCAAGACTCTATTCGTATTTCTGTATAACCAAAACAAGCCGCATTGAGTAATATCAAAATATCACTGGCAACAAACAGATTTGGATTCATACAAGAACTGTAATTTTTAATTTAGAAAGACATTGTGTGAGACATTACAGTTTTCAAACAGACCATGAAAAAAACACTGTTCCTAAAATAAATATAACATTAAAGAGACCGTTTATAAAAAGATGGTGATCTTGATCCAAATGTGAAACAGCCCTAAGTTCAAGAATTTGATTTCTGACTCTAATTTCTCTATCTCCTGCAATAGGATTTCTCTCTCCCTGTCAGTGTGTCTTATTAATATATCCATCATTCTGTATGAGGAGGAGAGGTTTAACTCCGCTCATTCCTTGAGTAGGTCTACGTCTAGATCTTCAAATGTGGGAAATATTATGATCCGTAGGCCACGTGGGACCTGCTTAATGTCCATGTATCGTTTTAAGAGTATGGAATCCCACCAACGGGACACTTCCTGTTTACGTGCCCGTTCTAACTTAATGAATTTTTGTTTGAGAACTTCTTGTTTTGCAGTTTAGTTCGTTTTTGGAACCCTCTTTGTAGAGCCAGTGAAGAGTTCTTGAAGCAAAGCATTTCTTTCTTCCTCAAAAGTGTCCATTGCCTCTGATGGCAATGTATAGTATTTGAAGAGAAAAGTGATATCCCTTCCAATTATTTTCCCAAATCTGAAGAACTGAGTGCCGCTCTCCACATAGAATTTAAAAAACACTTGGGCGGTAGTAATGTACAAAGGAACGCACCTCAAATAAGTATATAATCAGATTAGGTAGTCAAATAGTATTTTCAATTTCGCAATTCACAAAGGACAGAACGGCAATTGATTGTGGTGCCATTTAGGATAAATATGCACCTTACTACCTAGATGCTTGACTACACAGATCCTGCAGTTCATTCCCTGTGATAAACAATATAACATACAAATATCCCGGCACTCAAAAGTAAAGACTCTATTCATATTTCTGTATAACCAAAACAAGCCGCATTGAGTAATATCAAAATATCACTGGCAACAATCAGATTTGGATTCATACATTTTTAATTTAGAAAGATATTGGGGCCAATTAGCCGTCCGCCATCCTATCGTGGCAAGGGTCCGTCCGCCATAATGGCGGAGGTCCCGTGCATCGAATTAGGATGCACTCGCCGCAGTGGCGGGTGCATCCCGCATTTTTAACTTTGCGGCGGGCGGTGCTGAAAGCACCGCCCGCCACAATGCTAAAAATGCATGTTGTGTGTTTCAAAGCACAACATGACAAGCACTGCACGGTGCCTGCCATGTTGTACTTTGAAACGCAGAGGGGCACCGTAGCTACCCCCCATGTGCACCCCCCTTCACCCTGGGGGCCCGCAACGGGCCCCCAAAGCAAAGACCGTATGCTGCCACGGAAAGGCATTCCCCAAAGCCCATCCTAATATGGCTGGCGGTGTCTGATAGACACCGCCACCATATTAGACCTTTTCCGTCACGGTCACAAGGCGACCGCAGCGGAAAAGTGGCGGACAGTCTTCCCGTCATCCTAATTTGGCGGGGGTCATTTCAGTGAGGATGCTGGACGGATTGCCCCAACCGGGCCGGCGGTGGCTGCCGCCAGCCCGGCGGGGGCAATCTGTCCGCCATCCTATTCGGCCCCAATGTGTGTATCCCGAGTGGCACCACAATCAATTGCCGTTCTGTCCTTTGTGAATTGCAAAATTGAAAATACTATTTGACTACCCAATCTGATTATATACTTATTTGAGGTGTGTTCCTTTGTACATTACTACGGCCAAAATATTTTTGAAATTCTATTTATTTTATCAAGATTTTTGAAATAAAAAGTTCTAAAATAATACCAGACCTAAAAATGGTATGATGTGAAGGGACAATGGGCGGAACATGCAGGTCCTCTGGGCGCAGTCTGCTCCCCTCATGTATGTAAACCACATTCACATTTTGTAAGCTCTCACTCACACAGCTTCCAGTTTGTGAATGAATAATACCCACTTTTTAGTCTTAGTATCTCATTCATGGTTTGGAGCATCAGTATGGGTTACTAAGCATTCATACATTACCTTGTGAGACACAAGGAGGGAGAATGCCCCTTTTAAGCACACATTGGCTTATGACTTTCAAGCAGTACCAATGTGAACATTGAAAGTCACAAAACCATTAGTGGCTTTCAATGTCAGATGCACATGCGATTTTCACTTTCCCACTCACAAAACTCGGATATTTTGTGCAGAACAGGCTTGGAGAGACAACCTGTCGCACATCTGGCTTCAAATAGCAATGCCCCATATTGAATTCTAAGACAGGATTCATTGGGCAGACAGCCTGGGTTAGGTTGGCTCCATCTCACATTTTACACATGAAACAAACAAATTCTTGCCAAAGCCAATGTGTCTGGCATTTACATACTATTGCAGGAAAACAGAATGTGTGCATGCCGGTGTTTGCACAGATTTAGCGCATTAAAGCCAGGCCTATTGGCTCTGCCAAGGCTTTTTAGGACTGATCCCTTTTGAGTTCGTAGCTCTCATACCCCAAACCTTCCCTCCATTTTCAATACGGGTGCAGATAGCACGTTTAGGTGCACATGCATCAAAATAGACGATTGGGATTTTTAAAGAACCGCAATTAAAGAATCGCAAATGCCTATGCATGTAGATATTGCAAACTTTTTTGCTATTCCTAAATATTCCTTAGTTGCGACACGCAACTTGCGACTCGCAATTAAGAAATTGCTACCCATTCATTCCTATGGGCCTAGAGGACCATAGGAATCAATGGAAATTACATGTGCAATTTGCGAGTACCAAATATGTACTCACAAAATGTGTATTCAATTTCAAGGGTGCATGGGTGCCAAAAGGACACCCTGTTGCATCCCTGAAATTGCCATGTGACCACATGTTGCAGACACACATGCCCCAAGGGCATGTGTGTGTTTAACATGTAACTTTGAAAGATGCTCTTTAGTGGATTTTTTCAAAGTTTTCCCAAATTACCGTCCATTTTCATTTGACGTTAATTTGCGACCCCAAATAACGAAATCGCCATTTCAATTTTCTTAATGCATTGCATTTTTGCGATTCCTTAAATGCAATCGCAAATTAAGTAATTACAATTCTTGCGATTACTTAAATTGCGATTTTTGCATTTGGGATGATGCATCTCAAATGCAAAAATACCTGTCGCAAAGGGGCAGATTCTGTGACTCTGCCCCTTTGCGACTGGTTTTTGCCTTGATGCATCTGGCCCTTGGTCATTTTAAATAAATGTTAAGGTACAGTGCTTCATACAGCACTTCATTCTATCACCATCACCACGCAGGCCACACACAAGCAGAGAAAATTAAACCGAGATTCAGAGAGGTGAAATGATATTCACATGATTACATGTCAAGCATGGGAACCGAGATTAAGACAGAGCTTTTATAATGGTCCGATTTTACATAAGACTCGGACTACGTTTAAGTTTTAAAGTTGTTTAATATAAGCACCGGGAACGTGGGTCCGCAGCCGCGGCACCTAAAATGGCCGCTCTGCACGTACCCACAATCCCCCGGGCGCACGCCCTGAACACTAGAGCGCGTCGCCACATATCTCCCCACTTTGGCACATTACACAATTGTAAACACAATATAGGGATACAAGACTAGTCCCAGGACCACCGTGGTGACCTGTGTAATATGTACTGAACAGTCTTACTTGGTTTCCAATTCATAGTCCTCGAACCTCTTGGGGGCCTTCACCAGTCTGCCCACCCTGGCGTGTGTTCTTACCGGGCTGCCTCCTATCTGCTGGTCGCCGATCCTCGGGTAGGTGACCAGTATCACTCTTGCTCTCGGCTCTCCTTCCTTTCTCACCGCTACCGGGTTGCGAGATGTGACTTGCACAGCAGTTCCTCCATCATCTGCTTCTGCTGGCACACATGCTTCTTCATCTGCCTCCTCTGCGCCCTCAATCTCTTGCCAGTTCCCGTCCGAAGATTCCGCACTACCAGGTTCACCGGTATCCTCTGATTCGGTTATCCTCCCTGCTTCTGGAACTTCCCACTTCACCACTCGGTTACAACGTGCCATCCCGTCTTGTGACCACACCTTGCCTTCGCTTAGTAGGGCTGACCTGGCATACGGTTCCACCACTTGCAATGGAGGGCTGAATTTGCTGTCACCCTTCTTCTTCAGCACAGCCTGCTTCACTCTCACCCACTCGCCCTTCTCTAATGTCACTTCCTTGGCATTGTGACGTTTGTTGTAGTATTCCGTGTAAACGGCTTTTGCTCTGTCCATGTTGCGCCGCACCACCGCCAGGGACCATTTGCTTTGCACCACTAACTGTTTCCACACCAGATTGTCTTTCGTGAAGGGGTCTCGTCCCGGGAGTACCTTGAATGGGCTGTATCCCGTGTTGGTTGGGGTGATGCGATACGCCCACAACATCCTTTGTAGTTCCTTCTCCCAGTCTCTTTCTTCGCTTATCCCTGCTTGCACAGAGCCCATTATTACCCTGTTGAACCTCTCCGCTAGTCCGTTCCCCGCTGGGTGGTACACTGGGGTGTGCTTGACCTCTATACCGTTCCGGTCCATGAATGCATTCCACTTCCCTGTAACAAATTGTGGCCCATTGTCACACGTGATTACCTTAGGGATTCCTTCCCTCAGGAATGTGGCGGTGAGGAATGCAAGAACTGCCTCGGTGTCAGCCTCCTCGTAGATGTCTACTTCAGGCCACTTGGTGTACCTGTCTACCAGGACGATTACATACTTAGGTGCTCCATTTCTGTCCAGTATGGGGCCCAAGATGTCCACTGACAACATTTCCCATGGACTTGAAGGGCATGTGAACTTCCCTAACGGTGGTCGTAGAAGGACTTGGGTTTTGTCGGCCCGGCTGCAACTATCACACATCCGGACATGTCTTTCAATTTGATTGTCCATTGCTGGCCACCAGTAAGCCTGCTTCGCCCGGGCTTTCGTTTTCATTATTCCGAGGTGTCCCTCCTGTAGGATGGCTAAGAGATGCTCTATCTATGTGAGAGTGCACATTTTAAGGTCACGATCAGCCATCGCTTTTCGTTCTCCGGACTCTTAGTCTACCGCCCGCCTAACAATGATACTGCCTTCAGGAAAGCTTTTCCTGAAATGGTCAGTCCTCTTGCTATGGGCTCCGCTAACTTTAGCATTTTCATAGATCTTAATCTCCATTTGGATCGTCACCTCACCTCATCGATCAACAGTTTCGCTGCAGATATGGAGGCACTGCAGTTAAGCCAGCTGGTTACCCAGCCTACACATGTTGGGGAACACATTTTGGACCCTATATTCTCGAACTTGGTAGGGGCCAAGGTGCTGCAGCCCAAGCCGGTCGCCTGGTCTGATCACTTTTTAGTGAAATTGTATCTTACGATCGGTGATCTCCCCTTCAAACCTTCAGACAGAGTCATTTTCAAACGTCCTTGGAAAAAACTGAAGCTTGATGATTTTCATCGTCTTCTTGCGGAAAATCCGCTTGGTTCCTTTAATGAGGTAGAACTTGGCTATGATGCCTTCTGTGCCTGGATCAGCCGGACCTTAGATATCTTGATTCCTGCCGCCTGGAGCAAATGCCGTTCCTCTGAACCAAGTCCATGGTACAATAGTGCCTTGACACTGCTGAAGAAAGAATGTAAACAAGCTGAGAGGGTTTGGCGCAAAACCTATGAAGTTGGGAGAAAGACCATATATCTCCCCAAACTTAAAATCTATCATAGAGCCATATGTAGGGCCCGTGCGGCCTACTACTCTGAGGAGTTTAAAAATAGCTCTAATGCGTCGAAATTGATCTTTAAAGTCTTGAAGGACCTGACTGTGAAAAGAGCTTCTAGAGCAGAAATTTGCTCTGAATCTCACTGTGAAGATTTAGCGGCCTTCTTCCTGGAAAAGGTTCAGACTATCTATCGTTCTTTCCCTCGCTCTACTCCTTTGAGCGAGGTATCGAGAGCTATCTTGCCCACGAATGCAGTCCTATCGACTTTTCCCTGCTTATCGGAGGAGGTGTTTAACAGGCTGGCTACTAAAGTAAAATCAGGCTCTCCTGCTGACCCTCTTAGACCAGCGCAGTTCAGGGAACCTTCCATTCTTTGTCTCTCCCCTCTACGCCAACTCATCAATCTGTCCTTCTCCTCGGGCACTGTGCCAATTAAATGGAAACAGGCTTTTGTTACCCCGATCTTAGAGGAACCTACGTCAGACCCCCTTAAATTGGAGAATTATCGTCCTATCTCCTTGCTGCCATGGGTCGCAAAGGTGGCAGAGGCCCTTGTTAACGGCTTGCTGTCGGAACATCTTCGCAGGGCCAAAATCTTAGATCCTACCCAAAATGGTTTTCGTGCCGGTCACAGCACCGAGACAGCTCTCTGCTCTAGATGACGGAACATCTGCGGTCAGTGCTTGATTCTGGTCAGACAGCGGCACTGGTGTTACTTGACCTCAGTGCCGCATTTGACACGGTTTCACACTCGATTTTGCTGCAACGTCTGGAGCGGGCTGGTATCTCTGGTGCGGCATTGGACTGGTTCCGGTCATTTCTAGCTGATCGGTCATTTAGGGTAGCTATTCAGCCTTTCGAGTCCAAATCCTATGCTCTCGAACAGGGAGTGCCTCAGGGGTCGGCATTGAGCCCCACTCTGTTTAATCTGTATGTGCAACCGCTGGCTGCGGTCGCTAAGCGTTGGGACATGACTATGGTCTCTTACGCCGACGATACGCAGCTGGCGGTGACACTGAGTGGGAGGGCTGACCTTGAGGCCCCTAGGTTTCGGGCTGGACTCCTGGCAGCAGCGGGCTGGATGACAGATAACTGTCTTCAGCTTAATGCTAAGAAGACAGAGGTTCTGATCGTGGGTAAACAGAGCAGCCTATGGGGCGATGAATGGTGGCCTTCAGAGCTAGGTGTTACTCCGACCGTGGTGTCGGAGGTCAAAAACCTGGGCGTCTGGCTGGACTCTGCCCTTAGTTTTTGTAGTCATACAAAAAAAGTGGCAGCTACTTGCTTCGGTATTCTGCGGGGGCTCAGGCCCTTTTTGACATTTTTCGACGTCTCTACCAGGCAGTTGATCCTGCAGGCCACTATTCTATCGTGGCTTGACTATGCCAGTTCGCTCCTGCTGGGGGCCAATCAGGCAGAAATCACTTGGCTGCAGCGAGTCCAAATCGCTGCCGCTAGAGCCTTGGTGGGTCTACCGAGGTTTTGTTCCATGAAGGCAACTATACGGTCATTACATTGGTTGCCCATGGCACAACGGATCGACTTTAAAATCCTATGCCTGTCTTTTAAGATCCTTAAATTGTCCTCCCCCCAGATTTTGGAGAACCTTCTCATTCCTTATGTTACATCTTGGCCACTAAGGTCTTTGGGTCAAAATCTGGTCGTTGTTCCGCGGTTTAAGCTCTGCCGTGCTGGGGGACGCTCTTTTCAAGTTCTAGCTGCAAAGTTATGTAACTCACTTCCACCTCAAACTCGTGCATTGGATAATTTGCTGGAGTTCAGGAGAGCCATAAAAACCCATTTGTTCCCTTCTGCATTTTAGGATTCTGTTTTCTGTCCACTTGACTATCTGATGTCTGTTTTGTTGTGTTTGTTGCCTGTCCAAAGCGCCGGGACGCCCCTTTGCTGGGGCAGCTGTGCGCTGTACAAGTGCGTATAACATAACATAACATAACATAACGTTGAGGGGGCAGCACCTTATCCGTTATGAGCAAGAACACCGGATTGTCTCCAATGGATAGTTCCTCCCTGACTTCCCAGAATTTCCTCAACTGGCTGTCCAGGTGCTTTTGGCCAGGCCATCCTTGCGTCACGTAGCTCTTCACTGTGCTCAATGTTTTGTCTTTGGAGTATGCCTCCTCCCATTCCTGGCTGCTGATCACCCCTTCATGGTCCTGTGCGAGTGCCACTACGTAATCTTCCCACTCCGAGGACTGTTCCGCCGACGCTGGCTCCATTGCTGTTGCTCGACTCAAGAAGTCATCTACCTTGTTTTTCGTTCCAGGGATGTACTCTACATCGTAGACATAATCTAGTAGTCTCAACGTCATCTTGGCTATTCGGGGTGTCGCGTGTGCGTGGCCGCTCGAGGTCAAGACTTTCACCAACGGTTTGTGATCCGTGCGGAGAAGAAACTTCGAACCCCACAGGAATTTCCGGAACCGCTCTATGGCCCACACCGCTGCCAGCATCTCCTTTTCTATTACACTGAATTTTTCTTCGTTAGGAGCCAATGACCTGGAGGCGAAGCTGATGGTGGTATCTTCTCCCTTCTGTGATGTCTACTTCAACACGGCTCCTAGCCCCTTGTCGCTAGCATCCATGGTCAATATGGATAGGGCAGCTTGGTCGAAACCCTTGAGTGGGATGGCTTCACAGATGTCTCTCTTCAGTTGCTCGAATTCTGTTCCTGGTTTGTCCATTTGAAGGCATTCTTCTCCTTCAAGAGCTTCAAGAGCTGTCTCAGATGATGTGTTTTAGATGCGAAGTGGGGAACAAACTTGCTGTAAAACTCCGCCATGCCCAGGAATGAGCGGATGTCTTCCTTTCTTTTCAGGGTAGGTGCTTCTTTAACGGCCGACACATTGGCTCGCTTCGGCTCGATCCTCCTTCCGCTGATCTCGTGGCCTAAGTATGTCACTGAACCCACTACGAATTTGCATTTGTCCCATTCTGCCGTGAGACCGTTTTGTGCCAGTATGGTTAAGACTGCGTGTAGTTTGGCGTTGTGGTCGCTCTTTGATCTACCCATGATTAGAATGTTATCCTGGAAGTACTGTACACCCTCTACATTTTGAAATAGTCGATGCATAAGTTTTTGGAACACCGCGGCAGAGGATGCCAACCCAAACGGCATTCTCAGGAATTTATAGCATCCGAAGGGTGTTATGAAGAACGTCAGGTGATTACACGTAGAATGCAGGGCGATTTGGTGATATGCCGATGTGAGGTCCAAGGTAGTGAACCATTTAACCCCTTTGGTCTTTGCCAGCATCTAATTAATCCGGGGCAGTGGGAACTTGTCGACCACAATGTTCTTGTTGAGTTCCCTCAAATCCACGCACAGGCGCACTTTACCATTCTGTTTCTGCGCCACCACCAATGGTGAGAGCCACTCGGTGCTTTCAATGGCTTCTATAACTCCATTCTTCTCCAATCGTTGGAGCTCTTTCTGTACTGTCTCCCTGATCCTGAAGTGAATGTTCCGGACTTTGTGGCTCACAGGTTGCGCCCCTGCCTTTAGGCATATTTTGTGTGTGAACTTCATCATCCGACTGATCGTTCCTTTGAAAACCTCAGGGTACTTCCTCTTCCATACCTCCTCCTCATATGCCTGTACCGTGTCCGTCATCAACACTTGGTTGAGTTGGATTCCCAGAGCTCCTTGGTCTATCCACCCTAGGACAGAGGGTCCTTTCTCGGTGACATAGAGCTTGCCCTCTGCTGCCTTCCTCTGTACTCGAACTTCAGGGTGCAGTACCCTATCATGGGTATGGGTACGCACGTGAACGTGACCGGGTGTATGTCTGTTGGGAGCAGGTCCCTGCCCATCCGTGGTTCAAAGTCTCTCTCCCATACTGCTCGCTGGATAATGGTATAAGGGGAGCCTGAATCTGCCACTATGTTGATCAGTACTCCTCCGATTTCCATCTGTAGCGCCGGTTTCCTGGACTTTGCACAGCTCACACCTAAGACTTGGTCATCCACACACAAGACTTCATCCTCTTGGTCCTCTTCTTCTGGTGCCTCTTCCTCTCCGTCTGTCTCTTGGGCTATATACTTCACTTCCGATCTCCGAAGCCTCTGTCTGCACACCTTTTCATAATGTCCCATTATACCGCAGAATGAGCACTTAGCTCTGTACGCTGGACATCCTTTGTCGTTGCTGACGTGCGTTTGGCTGCCGCATCTGTAGCAGTTGTTTCTGCCCTCTCCTTGTGGCCTTTGGGTCCTGGTGGGCTTCTGCGGGTATTTCTTCTGGACCTTAGTGCTCGGCTGGCGGACTGGCGGCTTGCTGATGGTTTACTCACGTCTGTCACCTTACACACTGGTGTTTTGTTGATGGTCTCTCTTCTTACCGCTTCCGCGCACCTCTTCGACAATTCGGCCTTCTTCACGAGAGCCACAGCTTCTTTGAGGGGGGCATCCCCGTTAACCCACAATTTCTCTTGGATCGCTGTGTTTGCTGTGTGCATTATAATTTGATCTCTGATGAGCTCATCGTGCAGCGTGCCGAATTTGCACATCAGCGCCAACTTCTGCAGAGCCGCTACGTACTCGTCTATTGATTCTCCACTGTTTTGTTTTCTTTGGAAGAAGGTGCACCTGTCTATTGCCACGCACACTACTGGACAGTAGTGTGAATCCAAATTCTTCAGCGCGTGCTGGAACTCATCCGTGTCATTCAGAAGCCTGGCTTTCTTTACCAGGTTGTCGTAAACCCTTATTCCCTCCGGGCCTAGGTTATGTAGAAGTATTCTCTTCCTCCTTGCACTTGAGAATTCGCCCTCTCCCTCATCTTCTAAGGCCGCTAGGTAATTTAGAAAGTATCGCTTCCAGTCCTCCCACGGCATGGCTGGTTCTCCCCGTTTGGGTAAGAACGGAACTAGGTTGGTGAGGGACGATGTTTGCGCGCACATTCTCTCCCTACCGTGCTGGGCTTTGTTTTGTTGAGCGGCGATTCCAGGCGGGCTACCAGGGGTTTGTCTCTCTTCTGTGTTGTTCGCCTGCATGTCAGCAGGACTCCCTTCCCTACATCGGGCTGCGCGTTGGTGCTCCAGCTCTATGCCCTGTAGGGTTAGGGGCCTGGGACACAGGGATTCCTCCCCTGGTACGCTCCCCGGTGCGTCTCCCTCTGGCTTGAGCTGCTTGAGTGTTATCGTTCACTGTGCCCGGTCGTACTAGGCCAAGCGGTGCTCTGGTTCTGTGTGCTGCTCTGTTATGGCCCCGGCTCTCTTACTGTGGTTCATATTAGACCCGATCTCATTGCCTGCCTGGCCAGCGCTGTCCCTGAGTATGGGGCGGACCACGTGGTTAACTCACTGTGCCCGTGTCCCTTTGCAGCATCAGCGCGGTGCCCGCTGTACTGGGGTCTCCTCCGTTGCGCTACGCTACGGACGCCTTGCGGTGTGTGTCTTCTGCACCTTGGAGCTGTACGCTCCTCTGCCATGCTCGGATTTTGTGTGGTGCAGTGGGTTCTGGCCGTCGACCTCCAGCGCGCTGTCTGGGAATCCCGGCCTCGTCGCCAGTGTATAATGGTCCAATTTTACATAAGACTCGGAGTACACTTAAGTTTTAAAGTTGTTTAATCCGAGTGCCGGGAACATGGGTCCACAGCCGCTCACAGTCGCGGCACCTAAAATGGACGCTCCGCGCATACCCACAATCCCCCAGCCACACGCCCTGAACACTAGAGCGCGTCGCCACTGCTTTAAATCCAAAATCGATGGCTCAGTCTAAGCCCATATTCTCCCTGAGCCACAGCCACGAGTCCTATGACTCGTGGCTGAAGAACATCACGCGGCTTTATGCGTTCATGATCAGAGATTCAGCTACCATTAGTGTAACAGGTGCATTGGCACCAGAGCCCTGAGCCATGAGGGACCTATTGAAATCTGAAAATTGCTGTAATTTACTACCCCAAAGCAATCAAAGGAGCCATTTTCCTTGCATGGACCAGGACTCGTGACATCTTTGTACACTGCTCTGTTCATGGTACTTGTTGATCAAATTAGCAAATGTAATGATTTACTAATATATATTGCAATTTAGCTGCGTGTGTTATGTGTTGCAGTTTTTATTTAAAAAGTGTCTAGGAACTGTCCAGGCAGTTTGATGACTGCCAAGTGCGCATTACTGTTTGGCTGGCCCAAGACGGCCAGTGTGCTAACCGTTTTGTGCATTCCTGTCTGTTTTTGCCTTCCCAACGCCAGAGGAAAGCCTAGAAATGCCTACTGCTGCTCATATTATTGTGTCTGCGCCTCACCAAAATCTGTTATGGAAAGCGTGAAGAGGCAAAGAAATACTGTTTCAATCAATATGTTTAAATGTATTTTTGTAATATAACATATCCAGATGTGAAAGGTTTGTTTTTGTGAATTCTTTGGATTTAAAATATTACTTAAATTAGGAACACAAGAAGCTTTTTTTTGTTTGAATAATAACACACACACACATATATATATTATATATAAAATAAATAAATATATATATATATACATGTACACATACATTTGTTATATATTATAATAAATATATTATAATAATCTTAACAGTTAGAAAGATGAAAGGCAAATTTAAATCCTGCAGGGCACAATCAGTTTTCCATAGGTTGATAAACCTAGTAACATTAATTTTGGCAATAGAAACTTCTTTTTAAAAGCACTTTATAAGTGTATTATGAAGCACTATGTAAAGTAAAGATCCGGGTAGCTGTATTTTAAGGGCCAGAGTCATTACTTTGTATTCTGGATACAAAGTTTGAAATTACTCAGACAAACTGCCAGACTCGTGGGGGCGCTGTGGTAGTGGTCTTCCAACTGCCCCATTACGACTAGGGTTGTCGGGCCACCCTGGGACCACAGCAAGCGCCAGTGATCAGAGGTCCCTAGTGGTGTTGCAGCGGTATTGAGGCTGCAATATGCTTGACAGGGCCACTGTGGCCCGCCAAGCATATTACAAGTTTCCTCACTGCCACACTTTTCAGGGGGCCCCCTTGTGCTTCAGGGGGCTGCCATGTGGATGCACACAGGGGGGCACAACATGTGCCCCCCTGTGTGCAGGCACACCAGTGCATTTAACATTCCCATTGCAGTACCTATTTCATAGGCACTGCCCTGGGAACGCCCCAGAACTACCTGGCAGACAGAGAAAACTCCTAATCTGGCGGGTGCTTTGTACATGGGTTTGGGGGTACGGTGTGGTCCGGCATCACCAAACTCATAATGAGGCCCGCAATCTCCATGACTCCATAAACTCTAAAAAAAACTTTTTAAATCTTTTTATTAACATAACCAAAAGAAAAAGCATCAGGTGACATATGTTGCTTTCACATTTGCCAAGTATACATTTCCATACTACAAAATAATACAGGATAACATTCAGGGATCACAGGGACTCCAATGCTACTGTTACAGCTCTAACATCTGGAGGAACGCAGATATCCCCTCAGTAGCTATTCCAAGCGCCCCAAACCTTCCCCCAATTCCCAGGGCAGCCCCTGGCAACATAGACTGACATCTCCCTCTACATGCACCAGTCCAAATCCTCCATCCACTTCCCGATCTGGGGCGCCTGGCTGGTACCCCACAACTGAGCAATGTTACGCTTAGCAATCATGCACGCCAGGGTCACCCACTGTTTCCCATGTGAGTTCAAGTCCGTAGGTTCCCAGACATTCAGGACACATCGTCAGGTCTCCAGCGCCAACTCCACTCCCAACACCTCTCAGATCCTGTCATGGACTTTAACCCAATAGTCCTGTATTTCAGCGCAGTGCCACAAAATATGCATGAATGTTCTGGTCTCCCGGCACCTCTTCGACACTCCCCACTCTCCGCTAGACCCATGTGCACCAGTCGAGGCCCCGTGGTGTACGACCGGTGAAGGAACTTCAATTGCACCAGCCTAAGTCTCATTTGGATGGCCACTACTTTCGGGGAGGAGACTGCCTCCCTCCAGTCCTCATCATCCAATACTAAGCCGTCAGCGCCCCACTGCTCCCTAGTGGTCACCAGCGGATCCCCCGTATGATTGATCAGTTTTTTATATATTAATGAAATAGTCTTTTCGGGGAGATGACCGTCCAAGACTCGGTCACCAAGGAGGAGGCCTCTGGAGGTGTAGTGTCTCTGGGGATATTTGCATGTAGGGCATGTTTGACCTGGAGGTATCGGTAACGCTCGCTCTCCTGCAAATTATACCTTTCCTGGGGGGCGTCGAACGCAAGGATCTCATCTTTCCCCCAAATGCCCTTAATCTGCGAGATCCCGATGAGATCCCATTTATCAAAGCCCTTCATTTTTCAGGGGCTAACCAACCTCTCCGAATTCCATAGCGGGGTCGCGAGGGTGAGTTTTCCATCCCACTTAACGTTTTGAGTAGCAGCATGCCACACTTGTACCACGTGCGCCGGCGGCCCGACAAGGGGAAACCGGCCGTTCCTAGCATATGGAGCCCTTGTGAAATCCCCCCCCCCCCCGGCATGTGACCACGGTCCATTGCATATCCAGGGTCCAGTGGAGACCCATAAACAGCGTGGTTTATCGCCGCTAACTGGGAGGCCCAGTGGTATTTCCGCAGGTCTGGCAAGCCGATACCTCCATCGTACCAGGGAAGAGTAGGCTTGGAGAAAGCTATACGAGGTCTGCCCTCCCAAAGAAGCTGCCGTTGGAGGGACTCTATTTGCTTAAAGTAGGGGGAGGGCTCCGGATCCATTGCGTTTTGAAGCGCGTATAAGAAGCGAGGAAGGGCCATCATTTTAAATAGCACCGCTCGACCCACAATGGAGAGTGGCAACAACCTCCATCTTGCCACATGTCTGCGGAACCTGGCCAGCGGGGGGGCCAGATTGTTATCATATCGCAGCTTCGGGTCCATGGTCACATAGATGCCCAGGTACCGAATTCCCACTGGCTAAACATGTAGTGGGCAGGAACTCGGAATGACTGGAGGATCTCCGATAAAGACGAAAAGCACTGACTTCGCCCAATTAATGGCAAAGCCAGAGTACCTCCCAAATATGGCCAGTACATCTAGAACACTGACCAGAGAGTCTCTGGGAGTGGTGAGATAAAGCAGAATATCATCTGCGTACAGCAAGATCTTGTCTTCCCACTCTGGCGTCCAACGCAGCCCTCTAACTGTTCGGTCCCAACGGACCCACACCGCCAGCGGTTCGAGCGCCAGTGCGAAAAGTAGTGGGGACAGACGACACCCCTGGCGCGTGCCTCTATTCAGAGGGAAGTCAGTGGATTTGTGGTTATTCACCACAACTCTGGCAAGGGGACCCGTATACAAGACACGGACCAAGCTTATAAACTCGTGACCGATATCCATCTTCCCCAAGACTGCAAATAGGTAGGGCCACTCGACCCTATCAAAGGCCATGGTAGCATCTAATGACACCAGGACTGCCGGCTCGTGTATCTTCGAGGCACCTCCCAGAATCCCGTGCAGCCTTCGTAGGTTAAGGGCCGTATTCCGGCACGGCATAAAGCCCGACTGATCTGGGTGGACCAAAGTGGTAATGACCTTGGCTAGTCTGGTCGCCAGTAGCTTTGCCAGTGCCCCAGGCTCGGCGTTTAGTAGTGAGATAGGCCGGTAAGAGGAGCACAGTGTCTTGGGCTTACCATCTTTGTGAATAACAACAATATTTGCTACTCATTGATCGTATGGGAGCTAACCCTTCTCCTTGCTCTCAACGAACATTGCACGAAGAAACTGTGCTAACCTATTCGCATTTAGTTTATACAGCTCTATGGGGGTTCCATTCGGGCCCGAGGCCCTCCCGGAGTGGAACCACCCTGATAGCCTGCGCCGTTCTCCACGCTGTGTCCCGGGTATGGTCACTATACCCGGGACACAGCGTGGAGAACGGCTTCTCAGATGCACCCGTCTGCTTTTCAGAGGCGTTTTCTTCAGGATCACTACTGATCCTTCGACCTTACCGTATCTCCACGAAGGCACCTATCTTATCTCAAATTCTCCAGTTTCTTGTTTACCTACACGTCTGGAGGGTCGTTCGTCTACGAATTACATTGTCAATTGACTCATTTGGAACCTTATTGTTATTTATATAGAATTCTCCGATCACAGCATCTTTACTCAGTCCTGGGCCCTGTCGGGTCGGAATTATCACCGACGGAGCGACTCCACAAACGTCACATCATATATCGTTAGCCCTGAAGAGTGGTGGGAAGATTGTCCCACACACGCGACGAAACACGTGTCGTCTGGTCCTGATGAATATTAAAGACACACTATCCACCATTTGACTACAAGAAATCTGTGTGCTGTTGATTAATACAATGCTTTGTCTCAATTGCTTGAATTCTGTTTACCATGACAACTTTGTTTTACTACTAGAGTTTGCATAGGTTTTTGTCTTTCATTTGTACGTAGTGTCAGCACTTGTGGACACTATTTTTAGGGGTTACAGGGCTCATCCCCTCAACCTGTTTTGCTCCTCACAACACTTTCTGGACTCACTTAATAATTCTGCGTTAATACTTAGCTGTGCGCTCTTTCTCTTGACCCTCACTAAAAACCCTTCCTTTGACGCTTACAGCATACATCTGTATGCTACCAACTTCACTATAGTTGTGGAACCCAGAGGACTCGGATCTCCACTACCACTAAGGATTGTGTGAATACTCTACTTGAGAAACAAACCCCTGATGAAGCTCCTTATGCAAAAGGAATGAAACGCCTTGGCTGATGGGTGATTTTAATTAAAATGCAAATAAAGAAGAATGATGGACTAAATTTGCTAACCTAATTTCATTACTGGTGCACCTTCCACTTAAAAGTATAGAGTTGCTGATACCTCTTCTCCCTGGCTGCAAGAAGTGCTTACACTAACGCATGAAAACAATGCCATCCTGTAGAAGGGACTTTCATATGTTCTCCAAGATTGCTTAGCTTTGCCAGCACACTTGCTTTAAAAAATGCTGACACATGCAGAGAATTACGAGTACTGACTGACGGAACACATTAGAATCCTGCGTAGAGTACCCAGTAATATCCTATTAAAGGTTTTTTAATCTTGATGAGAAGTACCAATGCTGAGCAGTATAGTAGTGTTGTCGCATTAAAAGTAACAGAATCTTGTAGAGCAGTGTCAATATTGTCCATTAATTGTACTCAAATCTCATTTGATAGGTGCCAGTGCTATCACAGTTAAAACAGGAATCATGTGGAGTAAGGCAAACACTGTACAGTGCATTTGATTCCTGATGAGATGCGTCTGCACTGTTCCTTAAAACTAGTAGAATAATGCTGAGAATTGCTACAGTTGTCCAATTAAAAGTATTAACTTGAACCATTGAAGTGCATATACTGTCCACCTGAAAACATTGTTTCCAGCTGTTATGTGCCAGGCCGGTCTCATTTGAAGATCATGAATTCTTTTGAGATCGCCTGTACCACCTCATTAAAATATGTTAATTATACCTGTAACTGTCCTAATCCAAGTACCAAATTCTTAGATACAATGCTATCAATGTCATAATACAGTGGCACTCAACATTCAACCCTGCCTGCGTAAGCCCTGTTAAAGTACAACACCCTAATTGGGCTACAATTCCTAACTGCCAACTGACCCCACGTCATGATGCTCACGATCAGCCAATCCTTCCTTTTAGTCAACTACACTCAGACTTTTGATGTTGAAGTGCCATTTCCTTGTTGTATATATGGCCTACATGTCCACCATGCAGCGAACAGTTTGGCAAAAGATCCAGGAACCAGCTGAAGGTCGCAAGCAAAAAAAAAAAAAGACGCTGCAGCTGGTATTTTTTCACATTTATTGAAATGGACAATGGGCACTTGGTTATTATAGGTTTAGATAGATTTATGTAGATGGGTAAATGGGTTACTGCTTTGAACAAAGCGGTCCTTTTGTTACTTGCAGTTCATAAATTGTAATCCTTCTAATATAGCACAGTGAGCTATGAATGACATGTGGCTCCTACACCTTGTACCCCCACTGTTTTAATTAACACATCCTACACATTGATTTACACACATATGATTTATTGCCAATGTATAATGTGTACGTGTGATATAAAGCGCTCTGACACCCTGCATTGGGTTGAGTAGCACTATAGCACTATAAAAGAAAGAAAGCAACATAGAGGTATTTAAATTGTTATTTGTGTAAATTCTGGGACAGAACAGCCCTTCTAACATTCCTACAGTGCATTCCTATCTCTTGTATACAGGTATTGAAGAGCATGCCTGTTTTAAGTGCCTGAAAAGTGATTAGCTGTGCTCATTTGTTTTCCCTCCATTGCTTTTGGGTGTGCATATCCTCCCCAACCCCATAGACCCAGCCAGGATACTACAACAAAAGGAGGCCTGATGGCCCCTTAACGTCTGCCTTTGTTATGGCACCTCCAGGAATGGTGCGCTTCAATGCTGTTGAAAGAATGACAAGGAAACAAAAGTAGCGCTTAAATGGCAAACTCTGTAAAGAGGAGCTAATGTGTTGGAGTCTGAATAAACTCAGTCTGGACACTTTGCGTCCGCTGTGCCTTGATTTGTTTATTTTTACATGCTTCGAACTGTTTTTTTCTCTGTCCCGAGGCTGCAGTTTGCAAGAGAAAAATGTCAGAAAAAGACGACATTTCCTGCAAAAGTGTTTCTTTCTTTTTTGCCTGAAACCTGGCTGACCAATCCACAAATGCAAACATGCTACGTTATTATAGCTACAAAAAATCTCTCAGTTAACATATTTACTGGCATTTTTCTGTTCATACCTATAAACACAGACAAAGAAAAAATATTTTTCCGTCTGCATTTATATGCACAAATCTGTTTAAACGGAAAACCGGGAGCCTTAATTGCAATGTACAGTTCTTGTAGTGTGAACCCTGGTGGGTTTCTGAAATGTTCAGCCTAGTGCGTCTGTGGGGTGAGGGCCGGTCCACCTCCTGACACAACCTTATGCTTCGAGGTGGAAAGAAGGAATGTTTGATCCATTGCCGTGTCCGAGTCCAGTCTTTGGGAGGATGTAGGGCTGCCTATGTGTTCCGCTGATTTTATGGCCTTTGCATGTTCCTGAGCCAAGTGGGCTTTTGTTGGTTGGAGTAGGCTTACTTTGCCGTGGCCCCCGTAGGGTTCCATCAAGTTTTAGGCCTGGTGAGGGTCAGCCGACATTGTGGGCTGCACTTGTGCTTGTCCTTGCTGATCGATCCAGGCCCAGGCCACCTTAGGTGTGGCTCAGAATACGGTGCTGTCCGTATGGTGAATGCATAGGCGAGCTGGGTATTGCAGGGAAAACTGGATGTTATGTTCTCTCAGGCACTTTTTAACTTCTAGGTAGGAGGAACAACAGCATTATTCCAATAAGGCATAGTCCGGGTATATATGGACAGTGGAGTTGTCAACTTGCCATGGGCCCGAGCTCGAGTGACTTGCAGTATATGGTACCTGTCGCAGTAATTAAACAGTCTCGCCACCACCGGTCTGGGGAAACCGCCTGGATGTGGGGGGGCCCCCCGGAACCCTGTGTGCCCGCTCTATCAAGAAAAACTTCAACATCTTGCCTTGAAGTCTTTCTTTAGAGAACCATTCCTCCAGATAGGGTTCCATATTGCGACCCTCCACTCGCTCGGGTACTCCCACTATATGCACATTGTTCTGACATGAGCATCCCTCTTGGTCCTCCACGCGGGCTCTCAGGTAGTCCACCTCTTGCTGAAGGGATTGCAACTGGGTTGTTGTAGCACTCACTGTAGGGCACTTTGACACCAGTGCAGATTCATACTCCTTCACCCTGCCTCTCAGATTCTTATGTTCTTCCTTGAGGTACAGTATATTATATTCAGCGAGTCGATCTTTGGTTCTAGGGTGGTTTTGATGTTGAGTATCACCGCCATCAGTTCATCGAATCTCTGCAATTGGACAATGCTATCCCCAAAGGTTGAGGGCCCCAGGTACTCCATACCCTTTGCATCTGGAAGCACAGGTTCTGTGTCTGGGGGCTGTGTCTGAGGCTTCTCTGTTTTGGGCTTACCTATCGCGGCGATGTCCGGGGGCAGGAGCATGGGTGGAGATTGCTGACAGTATATGAGCAGTGGAGACCCAGATGGTGCATCACAGGGCCCAGCCGCTAAAGGAGCTCCTTGCTGAATGGCCCCCGTCATACCCGCAGAGGTCAATTAATCGGAGGAAGGACCAGGCACAAAAACTGTTGATGTGTGGCCCGTGTGTGCCAACGTGGGAATAGCGCACCACAGTTAATAAGTGTGGAGATGTGTGTACGAGACGCTGTGGTGAACAAGACTGAGAGGTGCTCTAGCTCTCTCCAGCAGCTTTGCGGAATGTCTTGGGGGCCTCAGGGCGCCCCGTTGTACGTGCCCTCAGAGGGTCGTCAGAGTGCCTCACTTTCCATTGGTGATGATTTCAGGCCTAGAGCCGTGGGGTTCTAAGCACTTGCTAGTTTACCTTCAGCAAAAGACACAGATGGACAGAATGCTGAACAAATCAAAACATTACCCCATAGTCAAGAGATCTGGGTTAAAGCCATCATTCTTTTGCGCCCCCTACCACCCCAGTTTAGACCTGGCCATATGCAAATCAGTCTTGACCCTGTGTTTAGATTTGTTCTGCATTCCGTCCATCAATTGTGTGTCTTTTGCTTTCTCACCCTAAGTGCGCCAGGTATGCCCAGACGTGGGTCCTGGGCTCACTGTGCCACTGAAATCAAGCTATCCTGGCTGAAGAGGGGTGAAACCCCAAAATCAGTCCTAGGATGCTTGTTTCTGGTCCAGGGAGGACCTGGCATGGTAGTTTGGACTGGACTGTTCCCATGAGGCACAGGGTCAAGACTGATTTGCATATGGCCAGGTCTAAACTGGGGTGGCATGGTGAGCAAAAGAATGATGGATTTAACCCAGATCTCTTGACTGGGGGTGAATTTTAGATTTGTTCGGCATTCCGTCCATCAATTGTGTGTCTTTTGCTTTCTCACCCTAAGTGTGCCAGGTATGCTCAGACATGGGTCCTGGGCTCACTGTGCCACTGGAATCAAGCTATCCTGGCTGAAGAGGGGTGAAACCCCGAAATTGTTCCTAGGATGCTTGTTTCCAGTCCAGGGAGGACCTGGCTTGGCAGTTCGGGCTGGACTGTTCCCATGAGGCACAGGGTCAAGACAGAATTGCATAAGGCCAGGTCTAAGCTGGGGTGGCATGGTGAGCAAAAGAATGATGGATGGGAATGTTTAGATTTGTTCTGCATTCCATCCATCAATTATGTGTCTTTTTGCTTTCACGCCCTACGTGCACCAGGTATGCCCAGACGTGGGTCCTGGGCTCACTGTGCCACTGGAATCAAGCTATCCTGGCTGAAAAAGGGCGAAACCCCGAATCCAGTCCTAGGAAGCTTGTTTCCGGTCCAGGGAAGACCTGGCTTGGAAGTTCGGGCTGGACTGTTCCCATGAGGCACAGGGTCAAGACTGATTTGCATATTGCCAGGGCTAAACTGGGGTGGCATAGTGAGCAAAAGAATGATGGATTTAACCCAGATCTCTTGACAGATGGGAATGTTTAGATTTGTTCTGCATTCCATCCATCAATTGTGTGTCTTTTGCTTTCTCGCCCTAAGTGCGCCAGCTATGCCCAGACATGGGTCCTGGGCTCACTGTGCCACTGGAATCAAGCTATCCTGGCTGAAAAAGGGTGAAACCCCGAATCCAGTCCTAGGATGCTTGTTTCCGGTCCAGGGAGGACCTGGCTTGGCAGTTCGGGCTGGACTGTTCCCAGGAGGCACAGGGTCAAGACTGATTTGCATATGGCCAGGTCTAAACTGGGGTGGCATGGTGAGCAAAAGAATGATGGATTTATCCCAGATCTCTTGATTGGGGGTGAATTTTTAGATTTGTTCTGCATTCCGTCCATCAATTGTGTGTCTTTTTGGTTTCGCGCCCTACGTGCACCAGGTATGCCCTGACGTGGGTCCTGGGCTCACTGTGCCACTGGAATCAAGCTATCCTGGCTGAAGAGGGGTGAAACCTCGAAACCGGTCTTAGAATGCTTGCTTCAAGTCCAGGGAGGACCTGGCTTGGGAGTTTGGGCAGGACTGTTCTCATGAGGCACAGGCTCAAGGCTGATTTGCATATGGCCAGGTCTTAACTGGGGTGGCATGGCGAGCAAAAGAATGATGTATTTAACCCAGAGCTCTTGACTGGGGGTGAATGTTTAGATTTGTTCTGCATTCCGTCCATCAATTGTGTGTCTTTTGCTTTCTCGCCCTAAATGCGCCAGGTATGCCCAGACGTGGGTCCTGGGCTCACTGTGCCACTGGAATCAAGCTATCCTGGCTGAAGAGGGGTGAAACCCCGAAACCGGTCGTAGGATGCTTGTTTCCACTCCAGGGAGGACCTGGCTTGGCAGTTCAGGCTGGACTGTTCTCATGAGGCACAGGGTCAAGACTGATTTGCATATGGCCAGGTCTAAACTGGGGTGGCATGGTGAGCAAAAGAATGATGAATTTAACCCAGATCTCTTGACTGGGGGTAATGTTTAGATTTGTTCTGCATTCCGTTCATCAATTGCGTGTCTTTTAGTTTACCTTCAGGGAATCGTGATCCAGGACGGCTTTCATGACGATGCAGCGCACCCCGGCAGTAGGATCGTAGGCAGTGCAGCCCGGGTCCAAGGCAGTGCACAGTCGAGGCCGAGAGCTATTGTAGTTCCTGGTCTCTGCAGCGGATCCGTTGTGTAGGCGGGCTGAGAGGATGCCAGCCTATTCCGAGTCACTGCATCTCCCGCTGGGGCCTCGGCTCTCACAGTCATGCCACCGGGCCATCCGGCGTTCAGGCTTACTGCAGCCCCGCAGGCTGTTTGTCGGCACCGGTGATCTCTTGAATTGTTGCGGGGGTGCTTCCGCCACAGGAAGCGCAGGGCATACCCAGCCAGGGCAAGGTGAAAGCAGATTTTTTCTGGCGGTCTCGGAGCGGAAATCAGTGCGGCACATCCGTACACGCCGCCATCTTGGCCACACCAACTGGGCCCCAGACATAGAATGCTACTTGAAAGGGGTGATAGCAATTGGTTCCCATTTATTCTTTGGCCTCTTCTTTCAAACTACAATCAAGTGTCCCTAATTTTTTGAGAGTAGCTCTTTATGCCAGCCTCTGTCGTATGGGAACTTAATGGGCGTAGTTGTTTTTTTACTGACACATTGGCATTGGGCTGAAACACTGAGGCAGCCTAAGCCAGCGAAGTAAGTAAAAGGCACTTTCAGCACACCCTATGAAAGATAACCAGCCATCAGGATTTTATCAAAGGATACGAGATGGTAGAAACATCTGATTTACACAGGTGCTAAATCATGCTTGCAAACCTCCATTGATGAGTTCAACCAGTGTAATCAAATTCTTTTTTAACAAGCTCTTCTGGGTCCCCAGTTATACTTCAATACCTTGTGAGCCCTAATATTTGTACTTTGAGAAATACAGGAACATGTTTCTGACCTGAGAGAGACAGAATCAAATGCAGCTCTTAAATGTAACGTGTATACAGGCTGTGCTTCTCTACAACATGTCAAAAACACATTGACAAAACCCAATACTCTTCACGTAGGAGAGAACTATTGGCTCTGCCAATGATTATTTTACCCTGACACCTCGTCCTCATATTTATAGGGTAAGCCTTCCTCCATTCTGCATGAAGCCCTCCTGGGAAGGGGTCCTGCACCTCGGTGTAAGAATTTGTGCCTCACCACTTTAAAAGTTCACCAGCAGCTACTGAGGCTAAGGTGGGTTTCCTCGCCCTGGAGCAGTGGAACTTCAGTACGCTGAATATTATATTATATCTTTTTTTCTAAACCACTGCAAATCTATCTCTGTACGTAGGGAAAATGAAGGCATATTTGTAGCTCCAAGGGGGTAATGGAGCTCAGAAAGTTATTTCAATTGTAGGTGCATCCTAATCCTTATTGGAAATCCTCAAATGTAGTAATACACGTGAAACTGACTATACTTTATCTATGGTGTAGTTAAATCTCATTTTCTTCCAGCCATTGTGCATAATTTTTTTATGTTGTTGCTTTATGGTTCAGTTTCCCTAAAGTGAGTGACTCAAATATAGGAAGACATTGAGGAACTGCATGCAGGGAGAGTGCGCATGACTGGTTTGGTCGGCCCTCTGCAGGACCCGCAGCATTGGGCTAGCCACTCCTCCCATGCCCTTAAGCAAAGCCCCCACCCAATCCCTTCTGCTTTCTCACAGTGTGAGAAGCAGAAACAAAAAATGGCATTTATAATACAATATTATGTTTCTACTTCTCGCACTGCGAGAAAGCAGTGGGGCAACGCTCCTCCACCCACATGGAGGAGCTGCATCTGCTTACGTAGCTGTAAGATAGAGCGATGCTTGACGCTGCTGAAGGAGAGCATTACCACGCCAAGGACATGAGAGGGTAAGGCAGGGTCCTAAACTGGCAACTGTACAGCAAACCACCCTAAAAAGTACAAGCAAGTAATTCTCCCAAAATAAGGTGAAAATATTCCACATGTTAAAATAATTTGGATACAAACTCACAGTGGAAATACTGGAAAAATAGAAATATTTTTACTAATCCAACTAGATATGCAAATAGCAAACGACCCTCAAAAGTGCAAGCAAGAAATTCTCCAAACAAAAGGTGAAAATATTCCGCATGTTAAAATAATTTGGATACAAAATCACCATGGAAAGAATGGAAAATAAGAAAATATTATTGTTTAAGAAATCTAACAAGCTCTGCAGGGGAAAGACTGCTGGCTAGAAAGGCTTTAAAAAAAGTGGACGGGTAGAAGGGGGCAGAGCAATACATGCGCAGGGCTGTAATTGGTAGCGCTTTCTCCACTGCAAATTGACGGCTCTGTGACCAATTACAGTGTACTGCCGACGTGCAGGGAGCTCCAAAATACATTATAAGATAAACCTTTTAGTGCGAATGTGTACAAGAACATGCATGCACACTCCAGAGAAGGGAGCACAAACAGACAGATTCAACCGGCCAAAAAGTAATAAGCACTTAGAAAATGCTCACCACTCCTCCCCCTACTGTGTGGACAGCCAAGCCCTGCCTTGCCCCGCACCTAAAGCCAGAATGAAAAAATTAAATAATAACACAGTGTAATTATCATTTTATTTTTCCTGTGAGACAACGCTCCTCCGCCTTAGCAAAGGAGCTGCTGCTGGAACAAACATTAGCTAGAATGGTTATTGTATGCTTTCAGTTTGCAAATCCACATTAAAACCTCACGGCTTGGCTGAAGGCGTCTCTTGTTTAAGATGAAGATCTTAAATAATAACAATTACTGGTCATTGCAATCACTATTACCAATGAAGGTACATAGCATGTGTTAGACATGGCATCTTTGGCTTGGTTTCCCCTGACTTTTTGCCTCTACCTCCGGTATTTTTGATGGTGTGCTAGATTTCGTTTACACTGGCTTAGAGGCTTTGGGCACTTTGCCACTGCTGATAGGTGACTATGGGCCATATGTATCTAGCTCACGATTTGCGATTCAGAATTAGCGAATCTGAAAAGCGATTCCTTAAACCCCCAAAAATCCCAAAATAGCGATTCCTTAACAGGAAAAATCACAATTTTGCAAATTTCGCAAAACAGCCAACCGGAAAGCTGGAGCATTTTGATGACATCACTACCAGGAAGTGACTGACTACCCATGCTGCAACAGTGCTGCTGAGGGAGAGTCACAGAGAGGGAGAGGGAGATTTTGAAAACTGCTACAGGTAGACCATGGCTGAAAGTGGCAACTTGGAAATGGCTGGAACACAGCAGCAGCAACAGCAGGAAGGAGAATGTCGCAGGAAGAGAAAATTTAAATTTTCTGAGGCAGAACTTGAGACCCTGATCCAGGAGATGGTGCCAAACCACGACCTGCTGTTTGGGAGGAGTTCCCTGAAGGTGCCAGAGACCAGGAATAGAAGCATTTGGGCAGCCATACAGGCTAAAGTGAATGCGGTGGGAGTGACACACCGGAGTGTGGAGGTACTACGCAAGCGCTGGTACGACCTGCGCCAGCGCTCCAAACAAAAGGTAGCTACCAGGCTGGAGCAGTCACAACTCACCAGTGGAGGGACCTCAACTGTGCCAGAATCCACACCTCTGGAGCAACTAGTGGAGGGTACTCTGGCACCAGAGAGCGTGACGGGCGTGGCTGACCTAGACAGCTCGGAGCCACAAACGTCCATACCTGGTAAGAAGCATTCCATCACACATCAAACCCCACCCACCAGACCCCCAGCTGCAACCTAGAGGGTAGGGGAACCACATTTAATGCTAGAGCAGGTACAAAGGCAGTAACAGCAAGTCATTATGGGAGATGTAGTCACATGTAAATTAAAGTTGTGTAAACAATTACGCTAGCCAATTTTGGCATGTGCAGGACCAGAAAGGGGAATGAACAAGGAATGTGCAGCCAAACTGTGAAATATTTTATTTTCACATTGCAAATGTGTAAAAAATATTAATGTGTGCTGTTCTGTCCACAGCACCAGCAACTACACAGCCAACAGGCAGTGGAAGAGTGAGGGGACATCCAGACACTGAAGACGCAGGGCAGGAGCCAGATTCAGATGGGGAGGATAGCCCTGTCAATCCTCCGAAGAGACAGAGGCGGCACATAGTGAGGCCACTGCCACCAATGGAGGATGAGGCAGGGGACAGCAACAACAATCTGCAGTCCGATGACACACGGCCACAGCAGGAGTCCAGGCCTCAAAACATCCAAGGTCTACAGGGCACAGCCAGGCGTAGGAACCGCACGGCCAGCAGCTTTGGGGACCAGGCAGGTGATTCAGTGTTTGCAGGCTTAGAATTAAACATGCTCCAGGTGCAGCGCCTGCAGGCAAAAAACATAACATTGGAACTGCGAGAGGTGAGGGCAGGGCTCAGGGGCATACAGGGAGAAGTGAGGAGTGCCATGCAAGTACTTTGTGAGGAGCTGCAAGCAGAACGTGCAGCAAGGCGCAGAGAGCATGAGCGCATGGACCGTTATACACGGGCAATCAATAGATTGGCCTCTGCTATTAGCGTCCAGAACAGGTGCAGCATACTAATGCAGCGTGAATTCTCACATGGCATGCGGGATATCGTCACTGCAGTTGTGCAGTCAACATCTGCACAACTGATGTGCCTTTCCTGGTGGCGATATTGTGCTATTATTTTACATGTTTCTGGACTGTATTGGAGTGCTCCTCCGCTTTTATGAATGCATCGAAATTGGCTCTTCAGTATGCCAAAAGTCCGTTCAATGGTGCCTCTTGTGGAAATGTGTGCGCGATTGAATCGCCGCTCCCCAGCAGTAACAGGATTGAGGTAGGGTGTCAGGATAAAATCCCGGACTGCATAGGCACTGTCACCTGTGGTTTGAAATGTAAAAGGTTAGTCACTGATTTGCACATAGGAGTCAGTAGAAATGTGCCCTATGTTAAAATGCATTTACCTAGTAAGTATCCCTCACCAAATTCGCCTCTTGGGAGTCTACGGTATAGGCCACTCTGACGAAAGATGAACGAGTCATGTGTGCTGCCTGGATACTTTGCTACTATGTCAGTGATGATGTTTTTAGCATCACACACCACCTGTATGTTAAGTGAATGGTAGCATTTCCGGTTCCTGAATATGTACTCATTGTTGGAGGGGGGTGATATAGCGACATGTGTCCCATCAATACATCCTATGACATGGGGGAATTGTGCAATATTGTAAAAGGCCTGCTTGGTCTGGGCTAGTTCCTGTGGGGTGCTGGGGAAGTGTATGTGGTGTTGCATCCTCTGTGCCATGGCATCGAGGAACGCATGAAAAAAGTGCGACAGGGCACTTTGTGACACCCCTCCTGCTGTTGCTATCACCCCCTGAAAACTACCTGAGGCCAGCAGGTGTAGTGAACACAGGACCTGGATGTGAGTGGGGATGGCTTGTGTCCTGCATGTGGGGTGTTCAAGATAGGGTCTGAGTTCTTCAATTAAATCTAGTATACTGTCCTCCTCCAATCTGTAGTGGGTGTAGATGTCATCGTCAGTGCGCAGGGAGATTGTGATGCGCGCACGGAATGTCCTCTCCTGCCGTCTCCTCCTCTGCGCAGCAGCTCTCAGTCTTCGCCTCCTCACAATGATGTACAGCCCAGCCATTGTGGAAAAGAGTCTGTTGCATTGTGGGCTTCCTTATATACTTTGCACCTGGTTACCACCTGCTCCCACTTGGTGGTAAATGCGATTTCTAAAATTGCGAATTTCGTGATTTCGCAATTAGCGATTTTTTGATACATTCCATTGCGATTCCTTATTAGCGATTTCTGATTTTGCGATTATCGCTAACTGGATGTTCGCACAATAAGGAATCGCTAAGGGAATCGCAGAATTCTGACACACGCAATTTAAGAAATCGCAATTTTAGCGATTCCTTAAATTGCAATGTGGTTTTGGCTTCATACATGGGAAATAGCAAATTTTTAATCACAAACGCTATTTTTAGCGAATCGCAGCGTTTGCGAGGAAAAATTAGCTTCATACATATGGCCCAGAGTGAAAGTGCTCCCTGTGTAAATTGTTGTTCCAATTGGTTCTCCCTGATTGGCATATCACATTTACTAGTAAGTTCCTAGTAAATGCACTGAAGTGTGCCAGTGCCTGTAATTCAAATGCTACTAGTGGGCCTGTAGCATTGATTGTGCCACCCACATGAGTAGCCCTAAAAAGGTGTCTCAGACCTGCCACTGCTGTGTCTACGCACACAATTGTCAACTACCATGTTAACTTGGAAAGTGCACCCACTTGCCAGGCCCCAACTATCCCTTTTCTTACATGTAAGGCACCCCTATGGTAGACCCAAGGTAACTACCTGGGCAGGGTGCAGTGTATGTGAAAGGTAGGACATGTACTGGTGAATGTGACATGTCCTGATAGTGATATACTGCCAACTTCGTTTTTCACTATTGAAAGGCTATCTTGCCCCATAGGATAGAATGGGAAAAGCTTTGTAACATCTTACGAGTATAACTTCCCAGTGGAACAAGATAGTGCAATAAAGTTTAGGCTTTTTGAACTCAGAATTTAATAACACCTCTTTTAGTGAAGATGTTTTTTTAATTATGTATTTGAAAATGCCACCTTTAGAAAGCAGGCATTTTCTTGTTTAACTATTCTGGGTTCCTCTGCCTGTTTGTGTATTGACTGTCTGGTTTTGGAGTGACAAGGGCTGGGGATGTGCATTCACTGTAGACAGCCGCAGGGGGGGGTTGAGGTGTGCTTGGCCCTTGCTGGATGACTCTGAGCTGAGCTGAATAGGGCTTGGTTGCATTTGGAGTAGTGGGAGGAGATTTCCTTGCACCTGAATAGGGCCTTTCTCCCTTGCACCATGCTGTCTCCACCCCCTGTGGTCATACTGCACTAGTGAGGACATAACTGGTTTAGATTGGGCTCAGAGACCCTTGCACAAAAAGAACAAAGACATTTTGGGGTATAAGTATTAGACCTAAAACCCCAGATTTTTAGATTACTTCTGGGCTCAAGAGGAACCTTTGCCAAGGAGAAGAGCTGAAGAGCTGAAAGGAAGAGTACTGCCCCGTTGCTGTGTGCTGTGTGAGGTTGGCCTGCAGTTGCTGTCTCTTCCAAGGAAAGGACAAAGACTGGAACTAAGTCAGTCTGCTCCTGCCAAGCGAACCAGGGGTGAGCAGGGGTTATCTAAAGTGTTTATCCCCCTTACCTTGACTAGCAGCAAGGGTCGCTATTTGGACAAAGCTACCTACCTCTGCCAACTAGAGACCCCCATTTCTAACAGCGTGAGATAAATCTATACATATAATATATATTGTATGATGAGGCATACTCTGAGTAAAGGGTACAAAAGTCACATTGTTTTATTAATTTGGAATTCTAAATCCATCCAGCATCATCCGATTGATATATAATCTCATTGGGTCAAATTGAATCACACGCCTGCTGACCTAATTGTCACAAAAATTAAAGTTGTCATATCATTTGTGGTGGCCATAGACAGCGAGGAAATATATTTAACAAATTTAAAAGCCCATTCAATAATCTTTGTACTCTGGTTAAGCATGTGCCTTTACGAAATTGAAGTGGATGTATTAACACAAAATTGAAAAACAACTTTTTTAGGCATGGAATTTTGTATTGGAAGGGCATACCTCCAGTACAGATCCAATGCTAGACTGCACACACGCACCGTGGTACAAAGATTGTGCCAGAGGTAGTGAGCAGCAGCGGGCTATTTTTAATAAATATAGCTCTGCGATCCAACTTTAGTCACTAAACTGCATTGTACTAGAAAATAAATCTGCCCCATAAGTGCATACCTGGCCTGTCCAGCCTCACCTCTTACATGATCTTGCAGTATGTGGCAATTAAATTGAAAAATAATCTTTGTGTCTTTTCTCTAGCCTTTCTTCAACTCACCTACCTCTTCTATCTTTACCATTTCTCAGTCTATCGCTATTTCTCTTTGTACTTTTATCCGCTTTCTCTCTGTCTGCTCCCACCACCTCATCCTTATCTCACCTCCAACTCAATATACCCAATATACCTCACTCAACTTCATCTTTCTCTACCTCTTTTTCATGACTGTGTCCTTCTTTCTATCACACTTCGTGCCTATATCGACATCTAGCACTGTTGATTCACTCTCTCTACCTCAGCTTCCTCTGTCTCATCTCAATCTCTGTACCTGACTGCGCTTTTCCCACTGACCATCCTGTATCTCACCTCCACCTGCTTCACTTCTGATACTCCCTCACCTACATGACCTCACCTTACCTTTTGCCATGTCTCTACTGCCTTATCTCTTTCTTTCTGCCCTTTCTATCCCTTACCACTTTCCCATTGTCTTACCTCTCTGTACCCCACTACTCTCTCTCTGATTACCTAACCACTCGAAGTACCCCACAAGTAGTTCACTACCTCACCTTTACACCCCACTCTCTTGTCCTTAGTTTCCTTTTCTTCACCTCCCTATATTGCATACCTTCCTGGCTACCTCTATTTCTCTACCTCTGCCACTTTTTTCTATTATCAACTCCTTAGCTCCTCTCTTTCTCACACACAAACACATATGTATCTCTGGATCTCTTTCTCCATTTCTAGTCATCCCCTCCACCTCAACTATTTCTCTCAACCTCCTTCTTTATAGATTTGTTTACTTCACCATTTCTTCCTCTTTGACAACTCTCTACCTCTGAATAAACCTCACTTCTCTTTCCTTGTTTCATGATCGTCCCTTAACTTCCTCTTTTCACTCTACAGCACATTTCTCTTTTTGCCATTCAACCCTCTCTATACAATATTATGCACTAGCACGCTAAATATCTAATAAGTCACACTTACTGTGCTTCTCCTACAGTGGGAGTTATAAGCGGGCTAGACGCTGAATTCCACATAAAATGGTGTTGTTGGAAGTAATAAAATCTAGATGCAAACTCAAAAAGAAATGGCTTCATCAATGCTTTTCAAGCTTTATTTTTGTACCATTGAGCTGGTAGACACAAGGCAGCTTTTGGCTTGCTCTGTGTGTCCCTTTTCTGAAGGTTAACTTATATAATGCAATACTGTTTTGCATCACCAATGCTTGCGTGAGTGAGGCAAAAAAGGGTAATACATTCAAAGAGGCGCAACACAGGGGGCCCCATAAAAAAATCTTGCCCAGGGCCCCACGAATCATCAAGATGTCCCTGGCTGCTGCCAGAGACGTTTTAAGGCAGGAGTAAAGTGGGCTCTGGGTCAGGCCCCCAGACTTTCAAGGGGCCCCTGATAGATCTGGCTCCGATCTCCACACAGTCCTGCCCTGATGACCTTGAATAATTTGCAAACATACAAATACCATTTTCCTTTAATTTGTTTTTAATACAAGTACATGTGGGAGTCTATTAGAAACATTTTGTAGAGAAATGTTGCGTTTATGTTTTTCCGTGTTTGCAAATAAACACTTAGGAAACGGTTAAAAAAGTGGACCTATATTCTATAGTAACACCTTGTGACCAGAAAGATGGTTATTATTCCAAAATATAATCTTTTATTATGGATATTCTGATATATGTAGATAGATAGATAAAATCTTTTATTCGGTTATGACATAGTAGAACCATAAAAAGTACAGAAATAAAAATGTTACAATACATGTTAAAATCTCAATGTTTTAGTACAATAAAAGTTATCATCTTTTAAATCAATTAAGAACCCATTACTGACAATAATTGGTTAAAATACTGTACAAGTGGACAAGAAGACAAATAGACAGAAGCTCAGATTTTACATCGAGTTTATAGACATGATTTTAAAAAACAGGCTACGCACTTAGCAGAGTATTGAGAATCTAATGACTGCAAGGCGAGGTAAGCAGGCCGGCAGGTTCTCAGGCCCATTCTGCGAAGAAGGGGAATGATCCAACGCTTGCGGGAAGGCTCATAATATCTACAGAACAAAGTTACATGCATTGTGGACTGGGAAGATACGCCGTCACATGGGCATTTCATTAAGTCGTGTGACCAGTCTGCTCGTTGGGAAAGGTAACAAGGCGAAAGAAAGAATTGAATCGAAACCTGGTCAAAACATATTTTTCATGATTAGTTAGGTGGAATGTTAGGTATGGCTGAATGCCAAAGACGGACTGGACCAATAGGATCTGTACATTTGAGGATTTAATTACTTCTTGAGAGAGACGCAGCTCTCTGAGATGGATTAGGCAAAGTTTTTTCAGGTCTTTCCTATTGATGTCAAACAATGTCGTAGGTTCTGAGAAGTAAGTCGAACAGTTCAAATCCCTAAAGAAATTGGAGACGTATAGAAGCCAAGGGATTTTACTCCAATTTTCCAGGCCTAAACAGTTGGCTAACAGTGAGCGGGTTAAATGGCATTGCGTTTTGGTCCAAATACGATGCCACAACAGGATTGGCTGGCATCTGATGTTATCTGTCAGGTAATCGATGCCCAGCTCGATGTGGCAGCCGTATATTGGAGCACTTTGGGGGAGTGACAAAAGGTATTTTAAGAACCCGTTTTGAACCGTCTGTAAGTTATCCACTGGAGCGTATCCCCAAACCCCTGCGCCATAGGATGCTACGCTGTGGCATTTAGCGTGGTAAATTTTAAGCAACTCAGCTGGGGCGGGTTTCCCCAGTTTCCTTGAAAAGGAGACAAGAGCTGATGTTGCTCTCTCAGAAGAGTAGCTTTTTGCTTAACATGGCTTGTTTCCAAGAAAGTCTGTCGTCCATTAAGATTCCTAAATGAGGATATTGCCTAGTACGTTCCAACCTATCTTGCTCAATGAATACTGGTTTAGGGTTCTTCGCCCTAGGTCCGGTATGCATGACAAAGGTTTTATTTTTGTTCACTTTCAACCTTAAGGTGAGCATAAACTGACAGTATTTGTCTAACTGTCTTTGTAACTGAATTAATGTTCTTGCTAAAATTACGGAATCGTCCGCATATAGCAGAGCGGGAATAGGGCGATGATTAATAGTTAGAAGGTCCTGGCTCCCTTCTAACATAGCTACTTCCAGCCCGTTGGTATAAAGATTGAATAGGAAGGGAGCCAGGACACAGCCCTGTCTAACACACTTGTTTACTGGAAAAGATGAAGATGATTCACCGCCGATCCCATATCTCACGCATGCAGTAGCATCGGAGTAGAGTTCGCGGAGAAATTGGATAAGAGGGGGATCTACCCCAATTCAAAGAGAATGGACCACAGCCTTGAATGAATAACACAGTCGAATGCTGCGCTGAGATCGTTGTAGACTAGGTACAGGTTACCTCTTTTAGCCCCCACATATTTGCCGATCAGAAGGGTTAGGTTCAAAGCCTGCTCAACAGTACCAAGTCCCTCCTGGAAGCCGTACTGGAGATCTGTCAAGATGTTATTCGTAGACGCCCAATCCTGGAGACGTTCCAGGATCAGCCGGCCAGCGACTTTCCCCAAGGAATCCAGGAGGGAGATGAGCCTGTAACAAGCTGGATTGTTACGTTCGCCCTTCTTAAAAATTGGGAGCAGAATGGAGGATGACCATGAGTCTATTGGGCCTATTTTTGTAACTGCTGCCATAACCTGGGTGACGAGAGGTGACCAGAGTTCCAAATTATGTACGAAGATATCTAGAGGAACCTCATCCGGGCCCGGGGCCTTACCTGTTTTAGAAGATAAGAGCGCGTTAATAACCTCATTGTGGTCAAAATGAAGGTCAATAGGAAATATTTGGTCCCCGGTACGTTCACCTGCCACCTGAACCTCAGTTAAAGTGTCTGTGGAGGGGCCACCAAATATCTTTGAGAAGTGGGCCACCCACTCGTCAGCCGTCACTGCCACATCTAGGTGTTGGGGAGATGTGGCATCCACAAGAAAGGGTGATTTAACCGTGCGCCAAAACAGAGAACTGTCTTTACGTAGGCAGCTCTCATGTAGTTGGGCCCATAAATTCTTCTTAACTTCCTTTTTGCGATTATGCAGTGCCAATTTATAAGCCTTTCTAAGTTTGACAAGCTCGGCAGGATCTCTGACTTGGTTACGGAGAGCTCTTTTTAGGTCTGTTAAAGCTTTACGGCAGGTTGAGTTAAACCAGCCTTTGGTGTCCACTTTTCTGGGTTTATAATTACGAAACAGTACTGCCTGTATGATTCTGATAATTTCCATAAAACTAGATATGATCAACTGAGGTGAAGAATCTATTGCCAAACAATCATTCATCCGTGGAAGGGCTCTGGATATCACTTTGCCAGTAATTGCTACTGGGTCGATTTTAGACCACTTTACAGAAAAGCCATTTAGTTTGTCCATGGACAATGTTTGTTGGTTAAGTAAGCTGACCCTAGATAGCTGAGGTAAAGCATTATTGATTGACATGGCAACACTATTGGGGAAGTGGTCACTACTAATGTCTGACCCTGTTTTGAATGTTTTCAATTGACCCTTTATTATCTGAGAGCATAGGATGTAGTCGATGACACTTGACAGGCCCCTTCCATGAAATGTTGGAAGGAATTCAACAGGTGGTTCGACAAGGTCGTTCGCATATTCCAGCTCCAGTGAAAAAAGACACTCATTCAGGCAATTACCTAGATTTGTGTGTTGGAAATGGGTCAAGGAGCATCCATTTTCGTCTTGAAGGCCACAAGTACCATTCTTATGGTTATTACACAGAGAAACAATAAAATCCCCCCCCCCAGATCACATAACAGATAAAGGAGCTGTATTTGTTCCGTTGTTTGGTTAGAAAGGATGTAATTTCCGTTAGAATGTTGATACATTCAGCAGACTGGAGGTTGTTATAAAAGTTAACAAAAAAGTACAGCATACGGTTGTTAAATGAGACCTTTAAGATTTGAAAGTTTTCGCTAGAAAGGAGAACAGTTAAATTCATAGATGGTAAATTAATTGAGGTATATACTGCTAAACCTCCCTTGGGTCTTCCGTAAGTTTTAGAGCTGGCTGGTGCATGGTAAGTTTTATAACCCTGGATGTGTATAGGCTCAATGGCCCAGGTTTCCTGGAGGCAAACTATTTGATGTACACTTACTGTATCTAGCCATGGTTTGTGATTTATCTTGGAGCGGAGGCCAGCAACGTTCCAAAACAGGACAGAAAAGGTCTGAGTAGGGAATGTGTGGTCGCTGGTATTGGAGGGAGCGTTGGGAGCTAAAAGGCCAGACCGGGGGAACGAGTCTGGTATTGAAGCAATGGGATGTAATACAGATGGGTCATCAAGGATATTAAGATCCTCTAACGGTATATCTGTATCTGTTAAGCTTAGGAGAGCTTCCTTCCCCATATTACCAGGAATCTCGATGATTTTATTTAAAACAATTAGGGACACTGGTAGGTCAGAAGTTGTTTCTACAGGGGGAGAGGATGTTATTAATTTCGGTTCTGTCGTCCTAACGGGGGTACCATTTGTGGAGCGTGAACTCGGAAAGCTTAAAGTTGGTGGTAAAGATTTGAGCTCCGAGAACGGGGGATCTGTGCTTTTCAAACTGGTGCAAGGTGATGGTCAATCTACCATTTCTAGACAGTCAAATCTGTTAGCGAGGGGGATGTTTGCAAATAAACACTTAGGAAACGGTTAAAAAAGTGGACCTATATTCTATAGTAACACTATGTGACCAGAAAGATGGTTATTATTCCAAAATATAATCTTTTATTATGGATATTCTGATATATGTATTTTTCAGCACCATGCAACATCTATAAAAAAGAGTTTCTTTTGGATCAAAACAGGAACTCACATATGCGATATGGCAGTGCATCGTAGAGATTATGTGAAATAATATTAGTGAGCTGCAGCTATATTACCTTAATGAAAACACACAGCACTATTCCTGAATATTAGATGGAAACACAATTAGAAGTTGGACCGGTCTGCCTGTCTAGTGTCAGTGACCTTGTAAAAGAGGTTATGAGAAAGCATAAATTTAAAGCTATTTTGAACAGGGGCCCCCAAAATATGATTAGCCCAGGGCCCCCAAAATCCTTAAAATGTCCCTGGCTGCTGCACAGGCTGTACCTGACTTGTGTGTGAGGTTGCGTTGATGCTACTTCATCTCTACCGGTTCTGTTAGCAGGAAAACTTGCATTGCTGCTACCCAGCGTCGGCCCCTCTGCAATGGCGGAGGAGAATCGCCCTACTGCCTGGCGCAGAGCCAGCAAACAAAAAGTAAAACAATGTTCTAGAATCGTTTTATTTTTTGTTTGCCGGCTCTGAGACAGCAGGGAGGGGCAGGGCATGTGAGGGGGGAGGAAGAGTGCTTGTTCACTCCCTAAGTATGCATATATGTTTGGCCGGCCGTCTCAGGCCAACCAAAACACACATGCGCATTTAGTTTTCTCCAGCGGGCTGGAGAAACCCCACAGACTCCAAATCCTGCTCTGCAGCAATGGGATTGGATGGGAGTCTGTCCCAGCGGCTGCTGGGACCAAAGAATAGGAGAGGTGGCGAACATGACGTGACGCTGGAGGCGGCCAGCGGCCAAAGGTACGTTTAAAAAAAATAGTTATTAACACGCGCCCCGCGCCCACTCCACCCACCTTACCACCCTTTGATATTGACGCCCTCCACTGCTGCTACCGCCTGTTCCATGTGTACTTTGTGTGACAGGCAGGCTTGCACTATTCCCTGTGCTCTGCCTGTGTATGAAGCTTGGGGCTCTGCTTCTTCCTGTGTTGTAGCACTTCATGTTTTAAGGATGTAGATGGGAACCCGTACAAGCAAATAACATGTTTGTTCTGAAATTTTAAAATGTTGCCCCAAACAAATGCAGCGTAATTCTAAAGTGGTACGGCAGCAGTATTCAATGGAAACAGTAAAACATCTTAGCCAATTACATCATTTCAGGGGAGATGGAAAGATCAAATTAATTTTTCCTTAAAGGTGGCTGCACTTTCAAAAACACACATGAACAACACCGCTTTCCGGTAATCCACAGGTTGCTACAGTGTGCGCAGTAACTTATTGAGGTGCCCATAGACAAGCAACTGGATAGTGCATCTGAGCTGAGTGGGCTAAAACATCGAACCAGTGGGCTTTCCCGCCTCAGCGAGGCTCTGAATGGGCCTAATCACGTGCTGACACGGCTCGAGGGAAGGCAGCGCAATTACGCCATAAACACGAGCCACAAAAGAGGAGAACGGATGCGCACGGCGTCTCCTGTTTTCTGCAATTGCCCTCATTATATTTACCGAGAGTGCGTTATCTGCGGAAGGACCGGTTGCCATGGCGAAGTCCTGAACCTGGAAAAGTGGCAACGAAAGCCCCCCAAAAACAACAGCAACACCTGGATTCAATTATCAGCGCCTTGTATTCAGCCTTCTGACATTTCACAGCATTTTCATCCCTCTCTATAAATAACGAGCTACGAGGAGCTACGGCGTGATAGCTCAGCTGGTTGAGCGCCCAGTTCCTCAGTGATTTTATGTGGTCTCCGGGCTCCGGATTCGAAGACTGAAGGCTGCGCGCACTTTTTCTGAAAACACACACCATTTTAACAAGCATTGGCATAGCCAATAGGTCTCGCCTTTGGGACCTTATAAGTGTTTAGCCATGCAACAGTTGTTGTTGTTGCACCAAGGATATTGTGCTGGATAACTAAACACTTATGAGGTCCCAAAGGCGAGACCTATTGGCTATGCCAATGCTTGTTTTTTAATGAGATTTGCACTTCTTGAAAAAGCTTAGTTGAGGTAACTTGTTCTTCTTTTAGCAATTTAGTAGAATATTTTAAAATATGTCAGTCAGTTCCGCGCCCTGGTACCGGTATGAGGGAAGCACCTAAACTTATAAAATAAAGTTATTCCTAAGGCTCTTGTGCGATGGCATCACACCTCAACTACCAAGACAGCCGGTGCTTCATAGACGTTGCCACTCTAGGTCACGCAGTGGACCATGCATGGCATCTGACTCAAACCAGATCCTGTAACACTAGCTAAAAAAACAATTTCAGGAGAAAAATAAATAAAGAGGATTGTGAATTAGTTAAATACTTGCAGCTGTCCCTTCATCCATCTCTAAACTCATTTAAGGATAGAAAGAAGGGCAGGCCTACAAATGGAATGTGGAAGCAGTTAGCTACCATTCTGGACTGTCAGCCGGGGCTTCTACCCCCCACACCACATCTGCAGCATCAGTAAGTGCCTAAGCCCTAAGGGTATCAGTCCTAAGGGTATCTATCCTTTAGAGAGATACACTTCAGGTGATATCAGTAATAGCGCTTCATTTTAACCCCTTAACTGCTGGGGCTTACCACCGCCAGTGCAGAGCCCTTTTTGGTTATTCAAGGTTGTTTGGCTTAGGGCTCCGTAACATTTTCCACATCAGGTATCCACCCAAAAAAAAATCTCATTGGCACTCCCATCCATGCATGGGACTCACCAGACACCCTCAACAGGAGCAGAATACTTTTGCTCTCACGTTAAACATGAATGTTGAAAAAAAAAGAATTCCCTTCACCGAGTGCAATGCCATTCTACACTTTGACAGAGTAGTTCTCTTCACTTCCAGGGTCAGCTATATCGCAAAGTGTGCTTGGGGAGGCAAAAGAGAAAATTATTAAAAGTTTTGCTTTTAAACAGTGTTTATATTTTATACTGCCCAATGTCTGGCAGTGCCTCAAAAATTGAGTTTTATAAAAATCATGAGAAAGCAAGCATTGACGAAGCCAAAATGTCGGCTATAAACCCACCTATTAGCTTTACCAAGAGGTGTTTCAACATATTCTGGGTACATTTACTCCGACAGGACCAGCCCTCCTCAGACAGACCCTTTGATTTGTTTTCTGCTTGATGAAACTGTAAAGGGAGAAGGGAAAAAAACTGCGCCCTTGATATGTGCCACTTTATCAGAAGACTGCATACTTTAGAAAGTGGTGTACACACAGTGTTTAAAGCAAGATTATAGTATGTGATTTAACCGTTTATAACATTTCCATGAATAATGTATGTCAAGAGTTTTTTATGTTGTGTATGATCATAAGAGAGGGGAGAAAACTTTCACTCCCCATGGTGAAAGAGGGTCTAGAAGTGGCGTTGGCAACCCCAATACTAATCAAGGTTCCTGGGAAGGCAGGATGTAAAAACGTGACACTCCCAAAACTTTCCTCGATACTCGCATTGTCAGTTGTTTCGTAGGGTCGGAGAAGAAGGAAGACAATGAAAACATTTTTCTCAAGCCTAAAAATTGTGCAATGTCCCGTATGCAAGGAAGTGAGCTCTTAGACGACTTCTGAAACAAGCATTTGCAATGCAATAGGTCTCGCATTAGGAAAGTTTGAGCTATTGGTATTGTAAATGGCAACGTTTTTATTTATGTTTCTTTTTTTTTAAATAGCTAAATTAATAGCTTCGTCATTTACAATGCCAATAGTTATAACTTTCGCAAATGTGATACCTATAGCATTTGTAATGCAATATGTTTTGTATTTACAAACCGCGAGAGGACAAAAAAAAGCTCCGGACCACCGCCTCCTCCTAGGCCTTCAAAAGGGACCTCAAAGTTCTCCTCCTCCAGAGACACCTCCAAAAGTAATTCACGTCCTCTTGCTATTTGTGAGGAAGACTTCCCACTACTGATAATTTCTACTTTCCATGACCATGGAAGTGCCTTCCCAGTGTATGCCTGTGATTGGTGGGTCTGCCTTTTTGCAGTATTTTCCATGTACTGGTGTTCGGTGCCCTTTTGTAACATGCACACACCACTCTGCCCTTGCAACACACGGCTGCTACCTCTCACATGTCTTTACCTTTGATACTTGCACAAGTGCCACCTTGCCCATGTAACGCTTGTTCCTGAGCCTGAGTGTCTAGCACTTATTGCAGGACTATACCTCTAATTATACTCTGTTTTCTCTTATAACTGCACACTTGTCACTTTCATTTCCTCTTGTGCACTTTTGACTACCTCATGTATTTTGGTTGCTCACAATTTTTACTCAAGTATTTTGTTTGCTCACGATTGTCACTATTACCTTTACTACCTCATGTATTTTGGTTGCTCACAATTTTTCCTCTTGTGCACTTTTGACTACCTCATGTATTTTGGTTGCTCACAATTTTTACTCAAGTATTTTGTTTGCTCACGATTGTCACTATTACCTTTACTACCTCATGTATTTTGGTTGCTCACAATTTTTACTCAAGTATTTTGTTTGCTCACCATTGTCACTATTACCTTTACTACCTCATGTATTTTTGGTTGCTCATAGTTTTTACTACCTCATGTATTTTGTTTGCTCACAATTGTCACTATTACCTTATGTAAGTAACGTATGTTTTTGCAACCTGTTCTTTTGTAATGTTTCTCATTATGTTTCATTTCTGTTCCTAATGTGAAGCGCTCTGACGCCTTTGGGTAAAGTCCGCGCTATATAAAAATGCATAAATACATGAATACATAAATACCGCCTTCGGGTAAAGTCCGCGCTATATAAAAATGCATAAATACATAAATAAATAAATACCGCCTTCGGGTAAAGTCCGCGCTATATAAAAATGCATAAATAACTAAATAAATAAATACCGCAAATCACCGCCGTCACTCTGCCGGCCTGCGACCAGGAAGTCAGGCAGGCCGGCGCGACAACCGGAAATAGAAGTAGGAGGGCGGGAGCCTACCCCGCCTCCCACGGAAGAGCCGCGATTGGAGCCGTGTTTGGAGCACCGGAGCAGGCAGGAGCCTACCCTGCGCCCCGGTGCCGAAGGAGGGAAGAAGAGTCCTGCTGCCGGGCCCTGCAGCTGAGGAGAGCTGCCGCACGAAGGAAGCCGGTGAGTGGGTTGCTGAGCTGGGGGGGGGAGAGCATGTGTGTGTGCGCGCGCGCGTGGGGGGGGGCGCGGGCTGTGTATGTGTGTGTGCGTGTGTGCGTGTGTGTATGTGTCTTGGAGTGCGTGTGTGTGACTGTGGGGGAGGGGGTTTGTGTGTGTGAGCGAGTGTCTGTCTGCGCGCGCATGTGTATGGCGCAGGACGCGACGTGCGCATTCGGTCACACGAATCCAGGAGAAAGCGCTCGTACACCCTCTTGTCCTCCTTCCCCCCACACTGATCGCTATTGGTCTCCAGCTGGACAAATGCATCCTTGCGGATGCATTGCCAGCGAGACCCAAAAAGGGGAATCAAGGGGAATCGCCTACTCCATATGGAGTCAGGGTGACTCGCTCCAGGGGTGCGGCATCGCTATTCCAAACCAGCCCCCCAAAAATGCTTAGTCAGGCAGAGGGCCTCTTTCCGGGGTACTTTGCCTGGGCACGGAAAATCCCAGTTTGACTTGGAAGTGGATTTGGGTGGAGTCGGTATGACAAGGAAACCTGTTGCTAATTGATTATATGCAAATAAATCTCACACAGATTCATCTTGGACATCATGAGACCGATATGGAATTCACTCCTTGGTGGTCAATGAACCCAGGCCTACTCGAAACCGAGGGGGAGGGAGAGAAAGCACAGAACCTACACCATACAACATTTCCAGGTCAATTGGTAATTGCTTTCACATGAAGTTAACCAGAATATTCACGTTAAATTCACTTTACATTCTCTAGTATTTCAGTCACTTGTACGCTATGTACCAGTAGCGCCAATGTCAATATCATGCACAATATATATGGCACAAGGTCGTGACAAATGATTCTTCGTATTAGTCACAAGTTTGGCACCCAAAAATCCTATTTAGGACGTTCCGGGCGGCAGGGGTGGGGGATGGAACCGCCCAGGCTCAAACCGAGCTTTGAGTAAGGATAAGAGAGGTACCCCTTAACAAAAGTCAAGGGAATGGGGTTCACCAACCAATATAAAAGATAGTTTCCCTTGAAGAAGGTCATTCACAAAAACACCATAAATACGGAACAAACAGTAACTAAGACAACTGAATGAAGGTTTGAAAAACTCTCAAATTTATTTTATACAATGAGATTAAAAACTGCAGAGAACAAAGTTGACTGCTGAATACAAGGTTAAAAAAAGGTTTAAAAATAACAATCCATATTCAATATTGACCAGCAATATTACTGAAAGAAAGACAGAAAGAAAACAGTGAAACATACAAATTATGCAATACACGGTATGTGTTCTAAAGTTCTTTTTTGAGCAACGGTGTTATGCAGATAGAATATTATTCTGACAACAGCGATGTATGAACCAAAAATCACACTGTATTGGGGCGTCGACGCGTTTCGGTGGTTTGTAGAGATTTTATTCACCTTTATCAAGACACAAATTCTATTTCTGTCGTGCTTTAAAAGAATTCCTGAAGGATAGATACATAGTGAAATTAATGACATGGTAATAAATTCATTGTCAGTTTGTGCTTCATTGCATTTTCAAATGGACTCAGTTATTCACATTAGTTGTCTAATCTTTACATTTCATATCTAAGTGCATATTTCTTAACATCATGGAAGAGCTACACAGACATGAAGAATTATACCATTCGAATTTAAAAGTTGAATATTAGCAGGAAGAAGCCGTCTTTTATATTGGTTCCAATGACAGCTACAAGAAGTGGAGGCCCAGGGGTCTATTAGTTAAGGAATGGTGCAATCATACTGTATGTTCCCCAGGGTTATGTTTAACCTTATATATCGGATGGACCGTATGGTGGTATGCTTAGTAAGTGGTAGATGTACTTAAGAAAAAACTTATTGTTGGAAAGGAAGTTAACATGCATTTGATTAATTAATTTGCAGGATTGGGTTTCATATCCCAAAGTTGCTTAAGGCTATGAAATTACCTCTATGATATGGGGACCGATGTGAAGTTTTAGTGTAGTCGTCCTCTATTTAGACGTTGTAACACTGGCCGGAATTATTTGTAGATAGTTTTCCAATTTTTGTTCAAGTCCCTGATGGAAAAGTAAATATCATATAATTCAGGGAAGAAACAGGACAAGCTAATGTTTAGTTTGTACCTATTCATAATTCGAATTTTTACCTTGATTTCTGGTTTGTTTCAAAGTACCGAGTTTGGAATCAAGTAACGATCCTTTTGCTTCTGTTGGTGTAACTCCTGTTCTAGTATTCTTGTAGAGTATATCTGCAAATCGATACCATGGAATATATTTGTTATTTACTACAGTGCTTTCTATTGGAGCTGTCAATTTTGAGATGTGACTTGTTTATTCATACCTGTTGGGTAAGGTAGCAAAAATAATGCCCAACTTTCTTGATCTGCAGCTCTTTATATTCAATTGCGTTGTATCTGACCAGAGGCGCCTAAGTCTTGCCCCAGGGACGTGAGTGCTGATCCCCTGTCAAGGACGGTACAAACAGGTATACAAATATTTAGTAAGTCTCCTAGAGGGGTTTAAAATATAGGGGGCGAGATATCATAATGGCGCCTGACTCGAACGCTTACCTCTACGTCTCCTGTCGGCTGCACGCTTCTCTGGTCCTGTTCATACGATGTAAACCAGATAGCGGTTCGCCGTGATTATAACTTGAAAGCTCACTACTCATTGGTCCTATTGTCAGCCAATGGGAGCTACGGAGTGAAAGCCCTGAAATTACCATAAGGCGGCTCGAAATTCCTTTTTTCTATTGGATAAGAATGAATAGGATTTTGAGTGAAGCTCTGACGTCTAAGGCGACGCGCAGCGTAAATGCGCCCTTGTTAGTCTGCTTATCGATTGTTATTCTGATTAGCAATATCTACAAGAAGCAATTATTATTGACAGGTTTTAATGTACCTATAGTTGTGCAATAAGGTGGAAAGGGTGGAGACCACCTTCTTTCCATGTCATCGTGATACCATTTGAAAGGGACCCGGCCGACTCTACAAATTGTCGGTCTGTCTCTGCTCCATAATAGCACTGGAGTGGTCGAAGGACCGAGCTAGAATTGAGCGAGTTAGAATTCCGAGCTACTACTGCACTCAACAGGGATTAGGTTCATGGAGAGGAATGTTTATTTAAAAGCATGTCTGTGTATGGGAGAGGGGCTATTTATACTATCAAGGAGGGAGGACAGAGTTCCGAACCTACTACGGCATTCAACAGGAATGACATTTATGGAGAGGGATGTTTATTTAAGGGCATATTAATGTGTAATAAAATGAGCTATTTATATTACCAAAAAGAGGGTAGGGCCGATTGAAATATATTTCAAATTCTTGTAATATTACAGGAAGTTCGACTAAAGTTATAAGAGTGGGTATAATAATGGGACTATTTGGGGGAACGACACAGTTGCAAGGATGATTGATATCATGGAAGAGTATTTTAAATACATTTAGTCCAGTCCTCCCTGGTGTTGAGTCCTTTGTCTATAGTATTGAGATGGCAAAAATACCATTGTTCTCTCGTTTTCCTGAGTTTGTCAATGTCTCCACCACGCCTTGTGGTTCTGATTTTCTCCAGAATAAACCAACGCACGTCATAACAGGAGTGAATGTGCTGTCTATAATGTTCCGTGAGGGGTGCATTGGGCTTGTTTGTACGAATTGCTGATTTGTGTTCAAGAACTCTAACTCTGAGTTCTCTGCTAGTTTCGCCCACGTACCCTAGGTTACATGGGCAAATTAGCAAGTAAACAACGTTCTGACTTCTACAGTTGTTAAATGTTTTTGGAGTCAGAGACTTACCATTGTAAGTAAAGGCGGTTTCTGAGATACAATGTGGGCAGATGGAACAAGTCCCGCATTTATAGTTACCTGTTGCTAGTCTACCAGTGAGGGTTAGTTGGGATTCCCCAGGAGGTTTGTAGGTGTGGACAAGACAATTGCGAAGGGTTTTGTTTCTTCTGAAGGAGAACAAGGGTTTGTTTAGTTGTTTGTCCCTATTAAAGTTTAAGATCCGCCAGTTTCTGTTAATGATGTTCTTAATCTGGTTGCTGGCCTGGGAGAACTGGGTCACAAAAACTATCTTATCAAGATCATTGTTAGTTCTAGTTTTATTCTGGTCTAGGAGACTGTCCCGATCATAGAAGCGAGCTCGCTTAAAGGAATGTTTAATTAATTTATTAGGATAGCCTCTTTCTTTCAGTTTCCTTTTTGTATTTTCTGAGTGTTTATAAAAGTCCTCCAGATTTGAGCAGTTTCTTCTAAGTCTTAAAAATTCTCCGAAGGGCACGTTATCTCTCTGTGCCTTCGGATGATTGCTTGAATAATGGAAGAGTGTATTTTTGTCAGTTGGCTTAGTAAACAATTCAACTTTTAGGATACCTTCTTCGTCTTTGATGGCTATATCAAGGAATTCAACTCTGGAGTTGCGGTGGTGACCTGTAAATTTTAAATTGGGGTCACCCAAGTTTAGCCACTCCAGAAAGCAAAGAAGTTTCTCGCTGGCACCGCTCCAGATAAATATAATGTCATCTATATAGCGGTGCCAGCAGGAAATATTTTCAAAGAAGGGTGCTGCTTCATTAAAGATGTGTTTTAATTCAAGATTTCCCACATATAGGTAAGCCAGGCTGGGGACACATGTGGCCCCCATGCTGGTCCCCTTGATCTGTAGGAACAAGTCATCCCTAAAGAGAAACAGATTTCTTTTTAAAATCAGATGGATGCATGACATTATAAAATTACTATCACCACCCTTTAAATCCTCTAATTCTAACATAGAGGATATAACATTGATGGTATCATTTTGGGGGATGTTTGTGTATAGGGCTTCAATATCAAGGGTGACCAGAAACTGGGTCACCCTATTGAAGCCCCTGCCCTCAAATACCGATATTGCGTGCGAGGTGTCCTTGAGATAAGATCTTTGTTTTTTGACAATAGGCTGTAAAAAGAAATCTACATACCGGCTGAACGGTTCCAGAATAGAGCCTATTCCACTGATTATAGGTCTCATGGGTGGGTCCATGAGATTTTTGTGGATCTTTGGGAGACCATACATGGCTGGAGTAACAGGATGTTGTTTGAGTAAAAAATTATATTCACTCTCGCATATGGCTCCCCTGTCTATGCCCTCTCTTAATAGGTGGGCCACCTCGTTCTTAAGTTTGCTCAGTTCCTGGAATTTTGATTTTGTGTAGTGCTCCTTAACACTGAGGAGTTCTCTCATCTTAGAGTTGTATTTCTCTGTGTCAAAAACTACCACACCCCCGCCTTTATCGGCGGGTTTGATAGTTAACTCCTCATTGTTCTGTAGGTTAGCCAAGGCATTTCTCTGTGCTTTTGAAAAATTATTGTGGCCTGGAATTTGTTTGGAGAAAAGATTTTTTATTTCGACCTCCACTACGCTCTCAAAGAATTCCACATTTTTATCAACCTGATGTATACTAGGGAAAAAGGTAGATTTTGGTTTGAGCCCTGTTACGCTAGGAGGCGGATTATATTCTCGGTTTTCAAAAAACCGGTTAAGACGTATTTTTCTGAAAAAGGATTTAAGATCGCTTTCTATATCAAATTTAGATGGAGCATTAGTAGGGGCAAAGCTAAAGCCTTTCGGAAGGACCGTTTGTTCTATGGTGCTAAGCATTCTCTTGGAAAGATTTATAATGGGAAACTTCCCTACCTCCAGTATTGGGTGCTTCTGGTAGCTATGTACTCCCTCGAGCTGTTGTGAGGTTGATGCTTTCTCTGATTGTCTGGGCGATTGTATCCCCTGAAATTCCTTTGCCCACGATTTGGGCGCCTGTTAGAGTTAGAGTTCTTGAACACAAATCAGCAATTCGTACAAACAAACCCAATGCACCCCTCACGGAACATTATAGACAGCAAAATCACTCCTGTGAGGACGTGCGTTAGTTTATTCTGGAGAAAATCAGAACCACAAGGCGTGGTGGAGACATTGACAAACTCAGGAAAACGAGAGAACAATGCTATTTTTGCCATCTCAATACTATAGACAAAGGACTCAACACCAGGGAGGACTGGACTAAATGTATTTAAAATACTCTTCCATGATATCAATCATCCTTGCAACTGTGTTGTTTCCCCAAATAGTCCCATTATTATACCCACTCTTATAACTTTAGTCGAACTTCCTTTAATATTACAAGAATTTGAAATATATATCAATCGGCCCTACCCTCTTTTTGGTAATATAAATAGCTCATTTTATTACACATTAATATGCCCTTAAATAAACATCCCTCTCTATAAATGTCATTCCTGTCGAATGCCGTAGTAGGTTCGGAACTCTGTCCTCCCTCCTTGATAGTATAAATAGCCCCTCTCCCATACACAGACATGCTTTTAAATAAACATTCCTCCCCATGAACCTAATCCCTGTTGAGTGCAGTAGTAGCTCGGAATTCTAACTCGCTCAATTCTAGCTCGGTCCTTCGACCACTCCAGTTCTATTATGGAGCAGAGACAGACCGACAATTTGTAGAGTCGGCCGGGTCACTTTCAAATGGTATCACGATGACATGGAAAGAAGGTGGTCTCCACCCTTTCCACCTTATTGCACAACTATAGGTACATTAAAACCTGTCAATAATAATTGCTTCTTGTAGATATTGCTAATCAGAATAACAATCGATAAGCAGACTAACAAGTGCGCATTTACGCTGCGCGTCGTCTTAGACGTCAGAGCTTCACTCAAAATCCTATTCATTCTTATCCAATAGAAAAAAGGAATTTCGAGCCGCCTTATGGTAATTTCAGGGCTTTCACTCCGTAGCTCCCATTGGCTGACAATAGGACCAATGAGTAGCGAGCTTTCAAGTTATAATCACGGCGAACCGCTATCTGGTTTACATCGTATGAACAGGACCAGAGAAGCGTGCAGCCGACAGGAGACGTAGAGGTAAGCGTTCGAGTCAGGCGCCATTATGATATCTCGCCCCCTATATTTTAAACCCCTCTAGGAGACTTACTAAATATTTTAATACCTGTTTGTACCGTCCTTGACAGGGGATCAGCACTCACGTCCCTGGGGCAAGACTTAGGCGCCTCTGGTCAGATACAACGCAATTGAATATAAAGCGCTGCAGATCAAGAAAGTTGCGCATTATTTTTGCTACCTTACCCAACAGGTATGAATAAACAAGTCACATCTCAAAATGGACAGCTCCAATAGAAAGCACTGTAGTAAATAACAAATATATTCCATGGTATCGATTTGCAGATATACTCGACAAGAATACTAGAACAGGAGTTACACCAACAGAAGCAAAAGGATCGTTACTTGATTCCAAACTCGGTACTTTGAAACAAACCAGAAATCAAGGTAAAAATTCGAATTATGAATAGGTACAAACTAAACATTAGCTTGTCCTGTTTCTTCCCTGAATTATATGATATTTACTTTTCCATCAGGGACTTGAACAAAAACTGGAAAACTATCTACAAATAATTCCGGCCAGTGTTACAACGTCTAAATAGAGGACGACTACACTAAAACTTCACATCGGTCCCCATATCATAGAGGTAATTTCATAGCCTTAAGCAACTTTGGGATATGAAACCCAATCCTGCAAATTAATTAATCAAATGCATGTTAACTTCCTTTCCAACAATAAGTTTTTTCTTAAGTACATCTACCACTTACTAAGCATACCACCATACGGTCCATCCGATATATAAGGTTAAACATAACCTGGGGAACATACAGTATGATTGCACCATTCCTTAACTAATAGACCCCTGGGCCTCCACTTCTCGTAGCTGTCATTGGAACCAATATAAAAGACGGCTTCTTCCTGCTAATATTCAACTTTTAAATTCGAATGGTATAATTCTTCATGTCTGTGTAGCTCTTCCATGATGTTAAGAAATATGCACTTAGATATGAAATGTAAAGATTCGACAACTAATGTGAATAACTGAGTCCATTTGAAAATGCAATGAAGCACAAACTGACAATGAATTTATTACCATGTCATTAATTTCACTATGTATCTATCCTTCAGGAATTCTTTTAAAGCACGACAGAAATAGAATTTTTGTCTTGATAAAGGTGGATAAAATCTCTACAAACCACCGAAACGCGTTGACGCCCCAATACAGTGTGATTTTTGGTTCATACATCACTGTTGTCAGAATAATATTCTATCTGCATAACACCGTTGCTCAAAAAAGAACTTTAGAACACATACTGTGTATTGCATAATTTGTATGTTTCACTGTTTTCTTTCTGTCTTTCTTTCAGTAATATTGCTGGTCAATATTGAATATGGATTGTTATTTTTAAACCTTTTTTTTAACCTTGTATTCAGCAGTCAACTTTGTTCTCTGCAGTTTTTAATCTCATTGTATAAAATAAATTTGAGAGTTTTTCAAACCGAGCTTTGCCATAGTCACATATACAGACGTCCCCATCGCACCTGCACAGACACCCTACTGTTTCATACAACACCTTTCGAAACCCTCATTGTCCTAAATACAATTAAACTCATGCAAAACAAGAAGTTAAAGATGAACACCAAGTATTTGACGCACTTCATGCCCCCGGAAACGGCCATTTTCGGTCCTTCTTTCACTCCTGTAAGAAAAACAAGTGCTAAAACACAAACGCAGCCCCAAGGCCGCAAAAGTAAAACAGGCTAACAAGTGGGAGGAGTGGGGGGAGTGGGAGAGAACACACAGCGATTCTCTTGCGGGAGCAAGCAAACATATGTTGCCAAAGCTCGCTCCCGCAAGGGAATCACCAAAAGTGCACGCATTGCCATTGAAAGCAATGCAATGTGTGCACGTTTTTGGCTGAAAAGCCGAAGCGATTTCTATAGGTCTTTTCCTATGCAGCACATGCGCGCAGCGTAGGCGAGACCTAAAAATGGAAAAACTTGTGCCTCAAGCTTAGGGGGCAAATGGCTGCGGGGTGCACTACACAATGGCCTTTGTTCGTTCTCAATACCCTTTGATGTGGATAACAGACAAGGGTCAGAGTTCAGCAGCACATTTCAGGCTCTGAAAAACTGATTTGGATGAACAACTACCCCCTTTTTATTCTGAAAATTTATCTATAAAACAATACCAGAATGGTACATTATGTAAGGCTTGATTAGTCAAGATAATAAGACGGGGGTGGGGGGAAGAGGGGGATTTCGAACAGAAGCGGTGAACTTAAGTTTCTCAGTCTGGAATCAGAGGTAACATTTTTGTTGTACTGTTGTATTTTGCTATTTGTTAAGTACTTAAACCGTAGGATACATAAGCGCGTTGCTGCTTCCATTTCACAAGTGATTCTGTAATGTGGTGTTTTTATTATAAATGTTGAAGCTGAGGCATTTTCATTCACAAACTTTGAGAACTTTGCAACTTTCGTAAGGTTTTAAAAAGGTTATCATTTTATAAAATAAAACATGCATGAAAATATTGTTCACACATTAATACAGTGTGGATATAAATCACAGCAGACGTATTTTTACTGCAGCGTTGTCTCACAAAAAATGTTTTGCAGGAAATTCCTCTGCAAAAACGTTTGCATTCATCTACACTGTTTGGAATCTCTCCCACTCATGGTTCATTCACCAGTGTCTTGGTCCTGCTAATAACTTGACTACTTACAGGTGTTCATTGTTATGTGGCCCTATTGGTACGTTTCTAGATTGTTCTAGATTTGGAGAGTTTTCGAGGGCTTTTTAGACCTCTGGTGCAAAGGACCAGTCAATGTGCCAAACCGGGCAAGAAAACCAGTTGGACTGCAACCACCCCAACCCACTGAGCAATATTTGCCTGCGATGTGTGTCAATTAATGTTCAATCCCAGGAGCTGCTACAAGGATAGTTAGTGAACCCCAAAATCCTCTTTCATTAAAGAATAACACACTCAAGAACATTAGAAAACAAGGAATCTATTTTAAAGATTTGAAAATAAAAATTATAGTGCTGTACACTCAATATAAATTATAACCTCAAGAAAAATAAAATGGTAGCAGCAACGTTTACTAAAGTGTGAATAGAAGGAACCTCTCCAATATGATACCGGTTATACATGATAGCAATTCTGACTCCATTCTGCTGCTTCTAAGCAGTCAGCTTATTCTAGCACAGCTGAAAATAAAACCTATTTTGAGTTTTAGATGGTTTAGACATGCATGTCTGATTGAACAATTGGGCTTATGTTCAATATAAAAGCATGGCTTGCTATTCTTGGTATTCAAGGCTAGCTGCACTTATAAGTTCAGCGAATGAAAGTCAAGTGCTTCCTTTTCTAGTAACCTTCGGTTAGACTATGTGAGATGATTCTGCATGACCAGTCCCATTGTAGCTTGACATGAAGATTTCCCTCCAATCCCTCACTCGGCGTGCTTGGCTTTTATCACATTATTATTCTTAAAACTCTTCAGATAGAACAATTAACAAAGAGTTTCATGATGCTCTTTCACGTTTTGCATACAGAATGTGCTCTTTTTAACAACAGCAATAAGCAAAACAGGTATTTATCAACCTTCAGAAATCAGTACAAAAAATAAAAAGAACAGTCAGCATGTAGATCAAATACTGCAAATATATTCAAGCCATATTTGATTATCACGTTGCAAAGAAGAATAATATAAAATAAGCATGCCTTCTATTAATCACATATATTCACTCTTGATTGATTCAATCAATCAATCAGTACATTTGTAGAGTGCACTACTCACCCGTGAGGGTCTCAAGGCCCTGGGGCGGAGGGGTGCTGCTACTGCTCAAATAGCCAGGTCTTGAGGAGCCTCCTGAAGGTTAGTAGGTCTTGGGTTTGCCGTAGGAGGATGGGGAGGGTGTTCCAGGTCTTGGCGGCGAGGTGGGAGAATGATCTGCTGCTGGTAGTTGCTCTTCGGATGCGGGGGCTATGGCGAGGGCAAGGTTGGCGGAGCGGAGCTGTCGGTTTGGGGTGTAGAAGATGAGTCGTCTGTTGAGATATGCCGGTCCGGTGTTGTGGAGCGCATTGTGTTCGTGGGTGAGGAGCTTGAAGGTGATCCTCTTGTTGATGGGGAGCCAGTGCAGGTCTTTCAGGTGTGGTGTGATGTGGTTGTGGCGTGGGATGTCGAGGATCAGGCGTGCAGAGGCATTCTGTATGCGTTGTAGTCGTTTCAGGAGTTTGGCCGAGGCTCCTGCGAGGAAAGGTGTTTCCGTAGTCCAGCCTGCTGCTGACAAGGGCCAGGGTGACTGTTCTTTTTTTGGTGGGATCCACCTGTAGATCTTGTGGAGCATGCGGAGGCAGTTGAAGCAGGAGGACGAGACAGCGTTAACTTGCTTGGCCATGGAGAGTGTTGAGTCGAGGATAAACCCCAGGTTGCGCGCGTGGTCGGTGGGTGTCGGTGCTGCTCCCAGTGCGGACGGCCATCAGGAATCGTCCGAGGCTGAGGGGGTGGAGCCGAGGATGAGGACCTCTGTCTTGTCCGAGTTCAGCTTCGGACAGCTGTTCTTCATCCACTTGGCGATGGCTTTCATTCACTCATGGAGGTTGGTTTTGGCGGTGAGGGGGTCCTTGGTGAGGGAGAGGATCAGCTGGGTGTCATCGACGTAGCAAATGATGTTGAGATCGTGCCGTAGGGCAACGTGGGCGAGCAATGCCATATAGATGTTGAACAATGTCGAGCGGAGGGATGATCCTTGGGGTATGCCGCAGGTGATCTCGGAGGCTTATGAGCAAAAAGGGGTGAAGCGGACGCTCTGGGTTCTGCCGGAGAGGAAGGAGGTGATCCATTCCAGAGCCATGTCTTGGATCCCTGCGTTGTGGAGGCGTGTGCATAGGGTGCGGTGCCAGAAAGTGTCGAACGCAGCTGATAGGTCCAGGTGGATGAGGGCCGCGGTTTCGCCATTGTCAAGCAGGGCCCTTATGTCATCGCTGGCGTCGATGAGGGCAGTCTCGGTACTGTCGTTGCTGCGGAACCCTGACTGAGATGGGCCCAGGATGTTGTTCTCCGCGAGTTAGCAGGTCAGCTGTCTGTTGACGGTCTTCTCGATGACCTTCGTCAGGAACAGGAGCAGGGAGATGGGCCGGAAGTTCTTGAGGTCCCTTGGATCCGCCTTGGGTTTCTACCGTAAGGCGTTGATCTTGGCGTGCTTCCAGCTCTCCTGGAAGGTCGCGGTCTCAAAGGAGATGTTGATGGTCTTGCGGAGATGGGGTTCAATGGTGGTGCTAGTTTTGTTGAAGATGTGGTGTGGGCAAAGATCTGAAGGAGAGCCGGAGTGGATGGTGTTCATGATTTTAATGGTGTTGTCGTCATTTATGTTGGTCAAGGTGAGCAGGGGATCGATGTGGGTGGTGGCTGCGGGGTCTGAGGTGTCAGTGGTTGACGGGGCGGTTAGGTTGTTGAAGCTGTCATGGATGTCTTGCGATGGAAGAAGGTTGCAAGGGAGTCGCACAGGTCTTGCGATGGTGGGATGTCGTTGGTGTTGGAGCTGGCGTTGGAGAGTTCCTTAACAACGTTGAAAAGCTCTTTGCTGTTGTGTGCGTTGTTGTCGAGTTGGTCCTTGAAGGAGGCCCTTTTGGCGGATCTGATGAGGTGATGGTGTCTTTGGATGGCATTCTTGTGGGCTGCGTAGCTGTCTGTTCACGGTGCCATTTCTTCCCTAGTTTGCTTGGAGGCCTGGAGGTCTGCGGTGAAACAGTTGGCTTTCTTGTTAGTGTGTCTGTTGGAGGATTTCTTGATCGGGGTGAGAGTGATTGTGCAGTTGTTGATCCAGAGTCTGAGGTTGCGGGTGGCGGTGGCGGCGGGTGGGCTTCGGGCGAGGGTGGTGTTTAGCGGGTCTTCCGTGATTTTGCTCCAGCTGCGGCGGGTGATCTGTTGAGTGCGGTGGTGCGTGGTGGGTTTCCGGAAGGTGAAGTGGATGCAGCGATGGTCGGTACAGTGGAGTTCAGTGGTGAATCCGAAGTTGACGTGGGGGCTTGCGGAGAAGATGGGATCAAGCATTGGCTGGCAGAGTGGGTGGGCGTTGTGATGAGCTGTCTGAGTCCGAGGTTGGTGAGGTTGTCAATCAGGGTGGTGGAGTTGGTGTTGTTGTTGTTCTCGAGTTGGAAGTTCAGGTCTCCGAGGAGGATGTAGTCTGTGGAGGCAAGGGCTTGCGTGCTGACGAAGTCGGCGATGGAGTCGCTGAACTGAGGCTGGGGTCGGGAGGTCTGTAGACGAGAGTTCCTCTGGGGGTGATCGGTGTGGATCTGTAAGTGTAGGTGTTCGGCGGTGCTGAAGGTGTCATCGGTGCTGGTCGAGTCCCTGTGGGTGTTCTTGTGGATGATGGCGATTCCCCCTCCTACTTCGTTGTTGAGGTCCCTGTGGGTGATCTTGTAGTGGTCCGGGATGGCTATGGTGATGTCGGGTGTCGAGGAGGCATTCATCCAGGTCTCTGTCAGGAAGGCGACGTCCGGGGAAGATGTGTCGATCAGGTACCAGAGTTCGACGGCGTTTTTGCGTGTGGGGCAGGTGTTCAGTAATATGCATCTGAGGTGGTTGCGTTCTTGTCATGCTGGGCGGTTTGGCGGCTTGGAAACTGATGAAGCTGCAGCTCCGGCAGGAGAAGGGTCCTTTGGGCGGCCAGGAAGCAGGTGTGCTGTCGTCCGGTGTTGAGTGCGCGGAGAGTGCTGGCGGCGTTTGGTGTGGTGTTCGCGGGGACCAGGGGGTCTGGCGCTGGGCGCGGTCAAGGCGCAGACAGACACAGCGGCGCGCACGCTGCGCGCGGCTGCCGAGCGGCCGCCATATAAGGGGAGGTGGGAGGGAGGAGTGGAGCGACGAATGGACGAGCAGGGGGGAGGGGCTGCAGGGGACGCAGGGCGGGAAAAACAGGCAAAAATAGGCAAGGACACCAGGGGGCACAGAGAAAAACAAGGGGGCACAAGATAACAAGGAAGAAAAGGCAAAGTTAGGTGGGAAATAAAACAAAAATACACAGAAGGCAGCAATAAAACAGAACAGGAGGCAGCAAGACAAGAAGCAGCAGTACCGAACTACCGGCCTACCGCGGCAGAGGGCCTCGAACCTGCAGTGGGGATCTCCACCTTTTTCTAATGTGTGCGTTGTGGAGACAAAGAAAATATACAATGTTCAATTGATTAAGAGTTTAAGCTACACACAGGACAATTCTTCCATTTACTTTTGGTAGCATTAAGTGGCAAAACCCCAACTCTGAATTGTATATGAAAATCTAGAAATCTATCACTTAAAGTGCCTGGTGCCACATTGTTCACACATGCAAGCTCAGTATAGCCCCAAAATCTGGTTTTTAAAAAGCGGAGGACTTTATTAGTCATGGATTTTGGGTCCTCCCACAGGACCCCCAGCTCAAGTTTATACAGCCACTGCTTAACCTCCTTAAATCAACCTAGTTGTGCAACTTGTTTTTCAAAAGTCAATAGTTAATCTACAGCTTTCTTGATCGGGATTTGAGTATCACTAGTCCACAATCCAACCCAAAACACTAGGACCTTCAAAACTGCAAGGAGTGATATGGACTTTAGCCCTAGGTCTAGGTGTACCAGGAGTAGTGGCGTATTTATTGGTAGATTTAGAATTGATCTTATGTGTTAGAAGGTGGTTCTGACACTGGGCCGCCTAGATTATTTGCTTTTTGAGCACCTATTTGTAGAGCTTTTACTGTGGGGGAGCCTCATAAGTTGGGACTCACCCACAGTGAACGCATAATGAAAGAGACTGCATGGGGATTTTACTGGTGTTCCCCTGGCTTGACCAGGCTGCTGCACAGCAGCTGGAGTAAAGGACACTGGGCTGGTTACATACAGACACATGTGTACATGCGTGTGCACACGTGTACGGACTGCGCAGGGGAGATTCCTGGCGTACGCAGTCCAGGAGCATCTACAAAGTGAATGGTGTGGCAGGACTTATGCAGAATTGGGTGGTGACATGGAATAGGCTTTATACAGTGGGAGGAAACATGCAAGGGCAAGTCAGTGTGCTTTACAGTGTCTATTCCATTATTCTCTTATGGGGATGGGATAGATTTACTTTCCTAAGGCCTACAAATTCTAGACCTGTACTAATGTCCACTGTAATGGGTGTGAGAAGAAGTATTCTGTAGAGTCCAAAGTCATATTTGTACAGCTTTTAGGTCATCCAGAAAGTTTATATTTCTCTGAGTCAGCCATAACCAGGGCTTGGCTGGGGTCTGCCCTCAGCAGGCTGGATTGATAACCTTTCCTTCACGAGCTGAGGCCTCCTCTCCAAGGAAGAGAAGATGGGTGGAGCTACAGGTTCATCCATCAGCAGTTTTCACTGGGTGCCAGGCACCAAGCTGCACCAGGGAGATGACAGCCCTGGTGGGAAGAGGCTTTTTCTGAAATTATTTTTAATGGCATTTTTAAAACAGTGCGATACAGTGTCATGTAGAAACACAAAGCAATTCAGGCACAGTAGTTTGTCAACAGAAACCGGCATTATTACATCATTAACTCAGGAGCATCTCTGTCTATCAATCAGAACACGGGTTGGCAACAAAGATCGTGGTTCCAATGCACTATTCCGAATCAGAGCTAGAGCTGTCAGTATCAGAAGGTGGGTCGCAAATGTTTCCCCTGTACTTATTCCACGCCCCCCAAATCCTATTCCATTTCTTGGGACAACCTCAATTTCGGAACACTGCCCGTTCTGCAAGCATCGCAGCGTCCATATCTTGCTTCCAGGCCGATAATGTTGGCGACATCCCCCCACCCCACTTCTGCGCTATATTTCTTTTTGCTACCATCATACCCAGTGTCATCCAGCTCTGCCCATATCGTGTGAGGTCATTGGGTTCCCATATGTTTAAAAGGCAACGCTTCGGGTCAGGCAGTATGGAGAGTTCCTCTGATTGAGACATGGTGCGCATCACCTGAACCCAGTAGTGCGCAATTCGGGGGCATTCCCATATCGTGTGGTAGAAGCTCCCTATTTCCCCGCATCCCCGCAGGCAGTATGGGTGTGAAATCCTTTTCATCTTATGTAGTGCGTCCCTAGTGTAGTATGATCTGTGTAGTATGCGTAGCTGCACCAGGCGGAGACGTGATGGGACGCCCACTTCTTTCGGAGACGCAGTCGCCTCCTGCCACTCTGAGTCATCAATGTCTCCACAGTCGTGTACCCACTTCTCCCGCAGGGCCTCCAGAGGGTCAGGTAAATTGTTTACGAGTTTTCGGTACGTCAGAGATGTCGCCTTTGACAGCATAAAGTCAGTCAGTAGCCTGTCCTCGAGTGGGGACGCTTCCGGGATAGTTGTTCCGGACGTTAATGCTGTCGTCAATGCATGACGTACCTGCATGTATCTGAAACGTTCTGTTAGCGCCAAATCATATTGCTGTTGCAGCGTCTCAAAAGGCAGCATCTGCCCCTTCTGCCATAGATCGCCAATGGTCGAGATGCCGATAGCATCCCAGCGGTCGAAGCCTTTGGAGTGTCTGAGTTTCCCCAGCCGTTTTATGTCCCACAACGGGGTTAACTGTGTCAGTACTCCCTGCCATTTCAACCTGCTCAGTGCCGCGTGCCATACGGTGAGCGTGTGATGCAGTCGGCCGAACTTCGTGGCGACTAATGATTTATCATACAGGGGGGCCAGCATTCCAGCGAACCCCAACTGTACCCTGTCTGCCTTTAGAGCTGGTTCAGACTGGGGGAGATGAAGCCATTGGTTAATAATCTTCAATTGTGATGCCCAGTAGTAAAGGTTGACATCAGGGAGCGCTATGCCTCCGTCGCACCAGCTGCGTGTGAGCTTGGCCTGTGCTATACGTGCAGGCTTAGGACCCCATAGCAGCACCGAGACTTGCGCTGCGATGGTTTTGAAGTATGCGGGAGGGACAGGGTAGGGTGTATTTTCTAAAACGTAGAGGAAGCGGGGTAGGGCCATCATTTTGAAAAGAGCCGCCTTTCCTAGCAGCGTCAGCGGTAGTGATTCCCAGTGTCGGATGTCACGTTTGAGGCAATCAAGAGGAGGCTGTAGGTTGTGTGTATAGAAGTCGGCAGGGTTGGCTGTGATGTGTATCCCTAAGTACTTAAACCCGGTCGCAGAAGTCCGCAACGGGCAGGCGTCCGGCAAGCGCGGTGCGGGACCGTGCAGTATGTACATGGTAGATTTGGACCAGTTGATCGAGTAGCCGGAAGCTCGGCCGTATGCCGTGCAGACATCTAGAAGGGTGTTAATCGAGCGCTTGGGAGAGGTGCGATATAACAGAACATCGTCAGCGTATAGGGATATTCTGTCTTCCCACTCGCCCGTCCAACGGATACCACTGATAGTGGGCTTCCATCTTATTCATTCGGCCAATGGCTCAAGAACCATGGCAAACAGTAATGGGGACAGTGGGCACCCCTGACGCGTGCCCCTAGACAATGGAAAGTCCGCCGAGATGTGGCCATTGGCAGCAACATGCGCCATAGGTCTTGCATAGAGTAGACGGATCCAGGAGCAGAACTTCGGGCCAAAACCAAAGTGGCACAGTACTGCAAATAAGAAGGGCCAGTGGACCGTGTCAAACGCCATGTGGGCGTCTAGGGATAGTATGACCGCAGGTTCCATGAGATACGTTGCGCGCGCCAGTACACCATGTACTCTTTGTGTTTCTGCCGGGCATAAAGCCTGACTGGTCTTTATGTATGAGTTTGGGTAAATGGGACGTGAGGCGCTGCGCCAACAGTTTCGCGAGTATTTTAGCCTCGGCGTTGATGAGGGAAATCGGGTGGTATGACGCACATTGGTCAGCTGGTTTCCCTGGTTTTAATATAGCTACAATAGTGGCCGTGCGTTGATCTAATGGAAGTTCCCCTGCCTCCAAGCTTTCCGTGAACATGCGCAGCAAATGCGGTGCAAGCGTGTCCGCCTGTTGCTTGTATAAGTCAACTGGTATACCATTTGGTCCTAGTGCCTTACCCGTCTGCAGGGCTTTGATCGCCAATTGCACCTCGTCGGTCGTTAGGTCTGCGTCCAAGGCCTGTGCCTCTTCCTCCGTTAATGTGGGCATTTTGAGAACTTTAATGTAGGTGTATGCCTCATCCTCCGAGATCGTGGACGCTGACGAGTACACCGTTTCATAGTGCCGGGCTAGCATGTGTACTATTGTGCTGGGATCTCTAATGGGGTCACCTCCCACCAACGTCAGTTGTGCTATCCACCTGTCCCGTCTGTCCCGTCTGTCCAGCCAGGCCAGTAATTTGCCCGCTTTGTCGCCCACCTCGGAAATGTTGTGTCGGTTGGCGGACAGGTGCAGCTTGACATCCTCTGTCAGGTGTGTTCTATGGTGAGATTGTGCTACATGTAAACTGTGCGCCGTAGCAGGGTTTGGGCCCGTCGCATGCCTTGTCTCTGCCTCAGCCACCGCTGTTTCTAGAGCTAACAGTTCCGCTCGCCCCTCCAGCTTAAGCGCTGTAATGGAGACTATTGCACGTCCTCTAACCACTGTTTGTAGGCCTCCCACAGAGTGACAGCGGATGACACCGAGCCAGTATTGTCCCGGAAATAATGTTTAGTCCCCACCTTTAGCTCCCTCTTGATCTTAGAGTTGTGGAGGTAAGCAGTGCGGATTGGGTAGGTCCGACGCCGTGTAGGCTGGTGGTGTGCATAGGTAATTAGCAATGGAGAGTGATCTGTAATGCCTCGTGGTCGGATTTCTACCTTGAGCACAGTGCCAGGGCCACCCGGTGAGCCAAGAAAATAGTCAAGTCTGGTGAGACTATTGTGTACGCTTGAGTGGTAGGTGAACTGGTGGTCTAGGGGGTTGTATTTCCTCCAGAGGTCCTCCAGTCCCATAGCAGTCAGGAAGCCCCCCAATCGTGTTGTACCAGCTGGAGCTAACTTCGGGGGGACTCTATCCACCAAGCTATCAGCCACTAAGTTAAAATCTCCCCCGAGAAGCAAATCCCCCTCAGGGAGCCCCAGTAGGAAAGCGCTAAGATCTGATAGGGCCGTCGCCTGTAAGGCAGGTGGAATGTAGACCGAGACAATATTAATGGGCTTTCCCTCCCACTGTGCGTGTATTGCGGCAAATCTACCCGCTGCGTCTGACCTGGCAGACTGTATGAGTAGGGGGAATTGTTTCTTTACCAGAACGCCGACTCCCCTGGACCCAGAGGTGAATTCGGAGTGGGCAACCATCTGAAAACCCCATCTGTCCATTGCTTTCGTGGCCGTGCCAGTGAGGTGTGTCTCCTGTAGGAGTATTACTGCTGCCCCCTCCCTTTTAATGCACTTCAGGACCAGACCCCGCTTGATTTTGTCACCAAGGCCTCGGACGTTCCATGAGAGGACAGACAAGGACGTTGTTACTCTAGCCGCGCCGTCCTGTAGGACAGTGCGAGTATCAACCCCCATCATCATGGATCAGTGTGCTAAATAGACAACAATCAGTTTCCGTGATCCAAAACACCATGCCACTCAATTTAGATCGGTGTATCACAGTAACATAAAACACAACGAACAACAAAAAACACTCCCCCCTTCCCTCCCTGCCTCCCTGCCGCGCGGACTCCAAACTGCCCGCCACCCCAACTCAGCAGAGTGCTCATGATCCCCGTCAAAAAACAACGTTGCTTATAAGAGCATAGGGGGTGAAAGTCCAAGGAGGACCAGATAGTCCCCAACAGTTCCAGAGTCCCAGCTCATTCGTGAAAGGCTCAGTAGTCAGTAAGGGAGGTGAACCCCTATTGGGAAAGTTCAGGCTCACCGGCCATAGTACACAGAGGAAAAAAAGAAGTACTTCCCTTGAGGTAGCAGGTGTCATTCCCCAGAGTCCGCGGCCTGGTAGGTCTCGATCTTCTCCTCTTGTCCGGTCATATCAGGCTCGTCAGTTTGTCCTTGCCTTCGGCGCCTACTGTTCTGTCTGCCAGAGCCCTCCGCCGGACGCCACCCCTCGAGCCAGTCGTGCGCCTCCTCTGGAGTGTCAAAGAACCAGGTATTTTTATCAGCCACCACCCTGAGGCGCGCCGGGAAGAGCATGGAATAGGGCAATTCTCGAGACCTCAATGTCTTTTTCACCTCAAGGAAACTCCGCCGTCGCGGCGCCACTGCCGTCGTGTAGTCCGGGAAAATGGAAACTTCTGAATTTTGAATCCGTATGGGCGGCGCGACCCTCGCCGTTTGCAGAATGGCGTCGCGATCTCTGAAATTGAATATGCGCGCTATAACAGGTCTCGGTCGCGCCCCGAGGCGTGGGCGCCCCCCCGGAACCCTGTGCGCCCGCTCCACCGAGAACAACTTGGAGAGGCCTTTTGGTTGCAGCACGTTTCTTACAAGGTCCTCTACATACAGGTCCATGGCAGGCCCCACTGCCGATTCTGGCAGGCCAATAAGGCGAATATTATTGCGCCGAGAGTGCCCTTCTTGTTCGTCCATCTTGTCTGCCAGGAATTTGTTGACGTCCTCCAATTGCGCCACTCTTTTAAGCAGTGACGCAGTGTCCGAGGTAAGGGTCGTTGTGACCTGTTCCACCGCAGTGACCCTCGATGACATCTTTTGTAAGTCTGCTCGCAAAAGTGTGACATCCGTCGAGATTGAACCCACCGTGGTTTGCACCTAGTTCAGGGCCGCCATGATGTCCTCCAGCGTTATAGCAGGGACAGCGCCGCCCTCCGCACCCTTAGCGCTGGTCCTCTTTTGCTCCGTCAGTGGGGGAAAGTCCTTGGCATAAGCAAATTTATCTAGCTTGCTCTGCTGGGCTCCACGAGTACCCTTGCCGCTCATTGTGGGTTAGTGAGGAGTGCTGCCTCGGGTCACACTGAATGAAGTTAGTGGGTGCGCAGTTTATGGGTTCGCACCGCCAACCAAGTAAGCCAGGCCCGAAACAGAGAATGTCCAGCGTTCGCCTCCCAAGATGTACCACTCGCCGCCCCCTTCACCGCACACGTCGCGAAGGCGCCTTGAGGGGACACCAGTCACAGGCTCTATCAGTGTTCGGTCAGGCACCGAGGCGCCAGGTCCGCTCCGTCGGGGGGGGTCCAGGTCCAGGAATGGTCCCCAGCAGTCGGTGGGAGATCAGGAGAGTGCCCGGTATCTGTGCGTCGCAGCGGGGCGCAAGGGCGCGGGCCCGGCCGCGGCAGTTCCCCGTGCTAGCGGCGGACCCTCGGGTTCCCCGTCACAGATAGTCAGGAGCGTAGCTGGAAGGCAGCAGTAATCTCGCCTGTATGCTCGCTGGGGGGGCGAAGCCGGGCGGGGGGCGAGCCGTCACACCACTCACCCGCCTCCGGACGCCTCAGCTCCGCTCCGTGATGTCGCTCGTCGGCAATCAGTGGCGCTCCACCAGCGGCTGTCCCAAATTGAGGCCGGTGCTTATGGCGCGGTTGTAGGCCGCAAACTCGGGCACGATGCAGCTCCGGGCTCCAATGTCGCAGAGAGCTCGGAGTGGGGCCGATGTGCTCCGGTTCACCTCCGCCACAGGGTCCTTCAGCCTGGGTTACTCTGGATCAGGATAACTGGCCGGATAATTACGGGGAATCGGTCTCCCCCTCGGAGCCTCACTAGATCGCGGCCATCTTGGTTGATCGCCGGCCACGCCCCCCGGAAGAGGCTTTTTCAGAAACCATGTGGCAGGAGACTCTGGATGACGCCATCTTGAACCAACCCAGAGGCCTGGGCAGGAAAGAGGGAGCAGGGGCAGAGAAGTGATGTGTCACCCAACTTCTTAAAAGAATTTAAACAGGAAGAGGAGCGCTCTCTGGGGAGTGGTCTGCTGAGGCAAAAGGTGCTGGAGCCTGGCGCAATGGGCAGTTGGAAGGGGGAACCCCCTGACTATCCCAGGATCCTGAACAGTGCCATGAGAAGAGACCAGGACCAGTGCGTAGAAGCAGAGGCCTCTGCACAGGGAGAAGAGAGGCCCAGGAGGAGAGCCAGGGGAAATGCTGGCGCAGGGAGCCAGTGAAGACAGCTCCCTACTGAATCTCCCCTCTCAGAGACCCAGAGGGCAAAAGAGAGGGCTCCCAGTGGCTGGGGAGTGCCACCAGGAGCAAGAGGAGGCCAGGATAGCAAAGATCGGACCCCTGGGGGCCAAGATACGCCCCCCAGAAAGTAGGCGACCTTTGACCTCTGGAAGGCCCGACAACGAAGTGCATGGGGCTCCGGTCCATGATATGCCCCCGGGGTGGGTCAGGTCCGGGGGGCTGTGCCCAACAGGAAGAAAAGCCGGGTGCGCCGTCGCAATACCCATGAAGGTGGCCAAGTGGGGAGCCAGGAGCCCACCCTGGCCCCCACGATAGGGGGGGTGCGGGGAGCACCGTTGTGCCCCCTCGAAAAGAAGCCTGAAGGGATCCGGGACCCCAACTCCGGGCCCCAAAGCCCAGAACATAAGCGGGGAGCGCCATTGCAGTCCCCATGAAGAGCCCCAACCAAAGGCCAGGACCCCACCCGGACTTCCGTGGACACTGGATGCAGGGGAGCACATTCGCGCCCCCGGGAAGGTTCCCTGGGGCCCGGGACCCCAACTCCAGGCCCCGATGCTGGTTGCAGAGGGGAAGATGGTGCGCCGTCGCGCAACCCCCCTCGTGACTAAGACTAAGTCGGGTAACGCCTGGGCGCTCAGGACCCCATCCCCGAGCTACGAAGTGCAGGAAGGTGGCGGGAGTGCTGTTGCAATCCCCCAAAGACTCGCCGGTCCCACTGCTGCTGCCGGGTCTGACTGCAACAGACCCGAAGAGCAACGTTGGCTCCCGCGGCCGCACACAAGAGTGCTGGCTGGGCCAGGAGCCAGCCGGAGCAGCCGGGGGTGGGATCCACGGGTTGCCCCCACCTCTAACAGTGCTGAAGATGCAGAGGGCCCGGGTGCGACCGGGCCCCCGTGAAGGGTAGCAGGTTGCGCGGCTTTTCCCGGCACAGCAGGCGGGCTAAGGAGAATCATATGCACGGGGCTAAGGAGAATCGCTCCATAATGTCTTGCAGGCCTGGACTGGCCTGCAAGGGGGAAACTGCTTTTTATCTGTGCGTGGTGGCCCCAGGAGGACGGGATCACCACCAAGTGAGTGCCAGGGTGCAGGGGGAGCTACAGGTGCAACACAGTCTCCCCCAGCACAACAAAGAAAAGTCCCTCCCTAAGTCTCATGGGGACTTGAAAAGAATAACCCCTCAAGGGCTCATCCAGCATTTCAACACCTTCTGGGCTGGAACTTTTGTTCTACAGCTGGGGGTGTATGGAGAGGTGCATCAAGGAGTGAACTGTTGAGTTGGGGATCTTTGGAGAAGGGCATCCCCTAGAGGTGAAGAGGTGATATTGCACCAGAAATGCATTTACTAACGTTATTTCTTTTTGAGGGACTGAAAGTCACAGATGTAATGTGAAGTACCAGTGTAAGGTGATGTCATAAGCAAAGTGGGGTTCTGTTGTCAGACATTCCTGCTAGGGTGTCTGACTGTAAATGCTAACCCTGTGATTTAATCTGTGATGCCTTTACGGGCTGTAATTGCAATGCATTCTAATTATCCACAAATGTGATGAGTACTGTCAATCTAAAGTGATGCTTAAACATGTATTCCTGCCGCTGTGCTTAGGTGAAGGACCCAGACTACTAGACCTTAAGATGTAGAGGTGTATACTTCATGGTCAGCAGGAAATGCTCAGTCAGGCTTATGTGTCACCAAGGCAGGGTTACCTATTTTAAATTCTTGTTGCGATAATGGGGTGGGTCACCACTGGGATGGTGCCAGTGCGAAGGGCCCTCGCTCCAGGTTATGTTCAACTAACTGCATTGGGGGCAAGATGATGTGCATACATGGGAGTGGTGGTACTAGACCCCACCCCCCCTGCGGGAGGGGTGGAGATGTTTTGCAATGTCACAAAGTAATTCCAACAGCTTATGTATATTTGTAAACTGTTGCATAGTATTGAGTAGTGTGTGTGTTTAATAAATGTACTCTTACTTTTATAAAGCAAAGTACAGACTGGACAATCAATTATTGAGTATTATTTCTGCACACCTGCAAATGGCGATTACTAGCCCACACGACCTCCCTTGAATAAAGCTCAGACTGTTCTGCAACGCTATTCTCTGAGAGTCAGGCGCTACAATTGAGTGTTTGGTTCCCAGTGAAGGACAAATGTAGTGATGTTATTTGTGCAGGCCTCAGCTGCCTTATTTTCCAACATTATGAATTTGTTTTCTCTCACCTCTAGTTGTTTCAGATGGTCCATGCCCTACAGTTCAGCACCATACAATGCAGCTCCCAGCCCTTTCGCCTGATGGATATCAATTGCAGGGGAAATTGGGCGAAACGTAGATTGGTTAGGTTTCTATTTTTTTTTTTTTTTTATTATTGAGAGTTAATAGACACAAATATAGAAAACAAAATACATATAAGTCTCATATAAGATTCCAGCTGTACAAAATGTCTACATGGCGAGCCACAAATACTCCATAGCGCAATCACAAATTCTGATCATGGAAAGAAGATCATTCCCTTAAAGTGCAATGTGCAACATTCAAAATCTTATTTGTATAAAATACAAAAAGAGACCCCAAAGGATTTAACAATCAATCACATTACTGAGGTCACTAATGACAAGATAAAGAAAAAGAAAAAAAGAAAAGAAGCGTTGAATTAAACTCATTAAAGTGCAAAAAATGTCTTAATCAAATACATAGATACATAAATTCCAAAGAGCACACTAGACCCACAAGCAATTATGACCAAGCTCTTATCTCAATAAGGTAGAAAGTAATATCAAAAGGACTAGTGTTCAAACACAATATTTCTCATATTTTCTCACTGCCCCTGATCTTAATGCGTATTTCTTTTCCATCCCTTTTATCTTAGATAATTTTAAATGTATTAAGGGTTGGTACTTTATCTGTTTTCCACAGTTGCAGGATTAAGGATCTTGCTACTAGGGCTGCAATGAATAAACTTTCTTCGTGGGGGGAGCCAACAGAAGAGCAGCCCAAAACTGCAATAGATTCATTAAGTGAGATTTGGGGATCTATTATATTTCTGAGATATTTCTCAATCTCCTCCCATAGATTCCGCATTTTAGAACATTCTCATATAATGTGCTTCCAGTTGCCCTTCTCCTCACATCGGAAGCACTTATCTTCTACTTGGGGGTATAAATTATGGAGAAAAGAGGGTGTTCTATAAATCAGCCATGTTAAGTTAAATTGCATCCGTTTAAAATTTGCTCCTCGAAATATAGCTTTATTATATTTATTTAATTTATTCCAGGTTGATTTATTAATCTCTATGTCTTCTCTTTTCCTCCATCTATCCCTGATCTTTTCATACAGTGGAGACGATTTGTTCTCATTAAAGATTTTTATCCAGGTACTAATCTTCCACTGTATGGGACCATTTAGGGCTTCACTTAAATAAGTTTTGTGCAATAAATTACCCATATCTAATTTTGCCAGTGTAGCATTGAGTCTAATGAAGGACCATTTTAAAATTGTATTAGAATGATGAAGCCCCATTTCGATTTCTTCCCAAGTTTTCCAACTATTCCCCACAATGAAATCCTGGATTTTATCATATCCATTTTCTTTCCAAAGTCTCAGTGTATTTTTATCCAGAATACCCATCTCTCCTGTGTGTAAATTCACAAGTCTCGTTGAGTTGTTAATTCTTAATATGTCATAATATTTCAGGAGCTGGGCTCTTTGTTTGAGTAACCACTGTAGGGTGTTATATCGTACTTTCTTAGGGTACTTGGTCACTCTTGCTGGGTCAATAATATTAACTTCTCTTAAAACAAAATTTAATAAAAAAATGATCTGCCTCTTGGACATCTAGAAAAAAAACTAAAACTGTGATGTGCAAATGTCGCATAGTAGTAGTCTCTGATATTTGGAAGAGACAATCCTCCCTCCGTGACCAGAGAGTTTAAAGTGCTAAGTGCCAACCTCGGTGTCTTGTTTGCCCATAAAAAAGAAGAGAACATACCATCTATCTGCTTAAAAAAGGAAGCCTGGATTGTACATGGAGCTGCGCTAAAAAGAAAGTAAAAAAGCGGAAGAATGGACATTCAAATTAGAGCAGCACGTCCCATTATTGACAATGGGAGTTGATTCCATCGTGTTAGCTGGGAACTCACCCTTTTTAGTAGTGGAATATAGTTTAATAAATAGAGATCTTCCATTTTTTCTGTTATATAAATTCCTAAATATCTCTTGGGGCGGGTATTATAGGTCTGCCTAAACTCAGTTAATAAGGTGTCCATAGTGCAGTTACATAAAATAATTTCCGTTTTGGTCTTATTTATTTTATAGCCACCTCATTTTTGAAAGTTTGAAAAAAATGTCAACATTTCCGACTGGCTGGCTATCTTTGTATTCAAAAATAAGACGATGTCGTCGGCATAAAGTTTTATGTTAGTCATTCCTGATACTGGTGCCGTATGAGCTCTTTTCCCCCTAATTGCAATAGCTAGCGGTTCAATAAATAAAGCGAATAAAATCGGGGGGAAGGGACAGCCTTGCCGAGTGCCTCTGTTTATTTGTCAAGTCCCTACGTGTACTGAGTTAATTAAAATCTGCGCCTCAGAGTGTCTATAAAGTTGTTTCAATAAAAATACAAATTCATTAGGAAAATCAAAGCTCTCCAGGATTGCAAAGAGGCAGTTCCATGAGACAAGATCGAAAGCCTTTTCGGCGTCTAAAAATCAGATCTGTGCCTCTACTTTGTTAACACTAAAAAATCCAAGGCTTCCAATAAAAAGTTTGTGTTAGTGTGGAGCTGTCTCTGCTATAAAACCACACTGGTCTGCCCCGATGAGTGATCCTACCATCTTATTTAATCTATTTGCAAGCAGTTTGGTGAAAATGTTATAGTCAGTGTTTAATAGACTTATTGGCCTATATGAATTTACATTTTCTTTATCTTTTTCTTTTTTTAAAATACTGACTACTACTGCAGTGCGAAAGGATTCCGGTGGTGTCCCTCCTTGTAATATATAATTTGCAAGTGTTAAAAACTCGGTACTTAGAATTCCAGAAAATGCTTGCTTTAGTTGCAAAAGAGGCATTGGGTCGTCTATAACTGGTGCATATATTGTGGCAAGTACTATGTTTACCTGATTTATTTTCTCATATACAAATGCCCATCTACCACTCAAATCTGAATGCGAGCCTTCAATTTGGAACCGGACATGTTTTCCTATGAGAATACTCACACCCCTCTGCGCCATTCCTGATACAGACAAGAAACTATAACCCACCCAGTTTTTTAAGAATTTTTCGGAGTCTATGGTGCGTCTCTTGTATAAAGATCACCTCAGGGCAGAGATTTTTTAACCAACTCTCTATAGCATTTCTCTTTCGACTGTTATTCAATCCATTTGCATTTAAAGACAGGAATGTCACCTTATTTCTGATCATTTTGGTTTTCTGACTTTTTTATACGAAACAGGAATTTCTAAAGTGCAGTAAGTGCAACGAGTGCAATAAATGCAAAATGTGCAACCTAAGCATAGTATAGTTCCCAATAATGCTACAGCGATACAAGCAGCGTCGTAATTGGCTATTTCTAAAGTGCAGAAAGTGTGATAGGTACATGATGTGCAAACTAAGCATGGCATAATTCCCAATAGTACTGCAATGTGCAAACGGCATCGTAATTGACTTTTGCATGTTCTGTTAGCCATACTACATTTGAGTGTGAATGTGCAAAATACGCGAATATTAGGTCAAAGCATCCAATAAGGACGATATAGCAAATGTGTAAATACAGCATTACTGTGCAAATAACGTAGTTCTCGAGCAGCTATACAAAAGTATGTCTACAATAAAGATTATGCGAGTATTGTACCAACCAGACTGGCCTCAGCCTATGGTAAGAGACACGCAGTTTATCATTATCAAAATGTGCAAAGACCATCAGGGCGCGTATCGCGCACATCTTAGAGCAATGAAGTAAATTAAACCAACATGCGTTAAAGTGCATTTAAGTGCCTTAAAGTTCGGTGCTCAAACCCAAAAACACTATTAAGAGAAAATGATGCCTCAGCAATATAAATTCTTATTTTAAGCATTATTCGCCATGCCACTTCCATTGAGACTTTTACTATGAACTCTCCTTTTTTCCCCTGCTACACCCCCTTCACCTTCCCCCCTCCCCAGCCCCACTAGAAGGAATGGAAACCCCCACTGTCCCATTCCCGTTCCCTCCTTCTTTTTCTTCTTTTTGGATGCCATCTTGTCGCATCCTTATGTGCCTCCTGATTCCCCTTACATCCGCCCATCGAACAAAAAAAAAAGAACCCCCCTGCTTTTAAAAAAAAAGTTGTTTTCTTAAGTTTCTGAACTTTCGCGACGTTTGACTAATTCTGATTCTCTTATGTATTAAGACCTTCCAAAAGTGTCTGTGCTTCTTGTGTATCCGTAAAGATAAAAAAATGTCTTCTAGCTATCACTTTTAATTTAGACTGCTGGACAATCATTGCTTGTGCACCTCTGGCCTTGAAAGAGTCAATCATTTTGACAAAGTCCTTGCGTCTATGAGCCGAGGCTGCTGACATGTCTGAGAAGATCCTAAAGTTCTTTACTTCATCTGTGTTAAAGGTTCTTCTAGAGATTGCCATACTCAGAATTCTTTCTTTAAACCTGCAGTCTGAAAAATTCATTAAGATGGTTCGCGTATACTTAAGATTGGCAGATTTATGTGCAGGTACCCTGTGTGCTCTTGTGATTGTTAGGTCGCTCTGTAGCTCAGGTATTGCTTTTTGCAGAAGAACTTCGGTCCCTTTCACCACTTCTACGCCCTCCAGCCCTTCCGAGACTCCTAGGAGGCATAGATTGAACCTTCTATTGTAATTTTCTAAATCTTGTAGTTTTGACTCCAACTGAGACTTATTTTTATTCAGCACGTAGAGATCGTTCTGCATGGAAGTGACCATATCTTCCAATGTTGAGACTCAGGCTTCTGCCTCTGCTACCCTTCTGGGAAGGTTACCTAGATTTTCCTCCATCTTTGACAGTCTGTTATGTAGTTGTGATATCTCGAATGCCTGTGAAGATTTAAGATCTCTTATTTCTTGAAGGATGGTTATTAACATCTCTTGTACTGAAATATCTTTTGGCTCTGGTAATTCAGACAGGGCACTTAGCTTGTTGGATAAAACATCTGCCTCATCTATCTTTTGCGGCGACTGTTGTGAAACCTGAGTCTCTGGATCCTCCTGATGCTCCGGGCATATTGGCCAAACAGAGGAAAGTGCATTTGATGGAGTAACTGTATTCTCTTCTATAATATCTGTCTGTCCTGCAGATTTTGGTGCAGATTTTGGTGTTATATTTGACTTTGGTTGAGGCTTCGGTTGGGGCTGGAGCTGTGGCTGTTCGACCTGAGGTACCAGGGGGTATGTGTCGGTGTCGGTAGGTAATGCCTTCTGATATTGCACTTCCTGTGCATCCCGCACCTCTTTCTCCATTGCTCGCTCTTTCAGCTCTCTTAACTCCTCCTGGTGCAACTGAAGAGTGCTTGTGGGTCTGCCCTGTATTGCCAGCGATTTACTGAAGAGCGGGTATTTTTTGGAGCTTGACTGATTGTCTTCCGCCTTACTCAGGCCCCACCCTGCTTCATCCTCTCCATCTCCATCTCCTTCACATTCATCGCCTACAGCGAGCATGCTTAGCTCTGCCAACAGTTCAGATAATGTTTCTGCCTCTTCATCGTCCCCCACCTCCTCCTCTTCCAGGGATTTTGCAGAGGTGTTTTGTCTATTCTTCTACGCTAGTGCCAGTAATCTATTTTTCAAATCAGCTCTTTGCTGCACATTTCTTCTTCCCTTCCTGGCCCCCTTAGATACAAGTACGGGTGCTGTCGGTGATTGGCCAGTTTTTAGGAATTCCTTTGCTACGCCGGCCTTGGCCTCTTTACTTCTCACTTTCGTTGAAATTTCTAGTGGAAGGAAGAGCAGCTGCCAATCAGAAACGTCGAAGAAACCCCCCAGTAAGAGCACAGGCAAAAGCACTAGCTGACCAGTGTATAAATGCACCAGGTAAGTCGGACTCGCCTTGAACAGAGCAGAACAATCATTCGGTCCTTCTTTATAGCCCCAACTAGCCACTGTAATATATGTTGAAATTAGGAACCCCCTTTTATAATGCACCTTCCTTAGTGGTTTTAGCGCTTATCTCAAAAGCCTCAGAAGTCTCAGAAGCCAAAAAGCCAAAAAGTCTCAGGAGAGTGATCTCCTTACCATGCCTTCTGAAATCCCCCGATAGTTTTTCTCCCCCTGGTTATCCAACAGCAGGTGGGTGCTCTGCGCTTATGTTCGTGATAGTCTATGAGCTGTCGGTCGTCTTCTCCACCTGTCCGTACTGCCCGTGCTCCCGCTCTAGGCTCTAGACTCTAGACTGCACCAGGGGGGAACATGAGTGTGGGGTGTAGCGAGGCAGGGCAGTCAAAAAGCAAGCTCAGCATGCTCAGCATGGGCAGTACTCCAACGCGCTGTCACAAGGCTCAAATGCGGCCGCCACACCACCGCTGCTTCACCACGCTGAAAACAACCCCCCGGGGCCACCCAAGAACCAGCCGCGGGACAAAGGGATAGCGAAACAGCGGGATAGCGGAATAACAGTAAACAGCAAATCTCCGAGTGGCCGAGTGACTGAGAGCCAGAACCAGTGACGGCATTCGCCGCATTCACCGCTCATAATCAGCATGGAGCGGTCGGCGGTCAGCGGCAGTCAGCGCCGGTCAGTGGGCAGCGTTCAGTGCTGGGCGGCCATTCACAAGGGCGGGGCTTGGTGAAACAGGAGGTGCACTGGCAACGTGCGTGGGATCACGTTAGCCACATCCCCATGAGCCGAGGCCCCAGAAACCTTCTTTCCAGATTGGTTACGTTTCTTGACAACTGCACTATCTACATGCTGATGTGTATAGTGCTCTTTTGTATCTGGGAAGACCATGTCAAATTACTGGTGAGCCTAACTCCCAGATAGTCGAAAACCTTAACCTATTCTAAAAAAGTTTAAACTCATCCTCAGTTTTCCTCCTTTAAAAGATTTGTGTGGGTTAAAAACCATAAACTTAGTTTTAGAACAGTTAATTTCAAGACCCCGGTCATTACATGGTGTTACGAACCTGTTTAGAACATTTTGAATAGCCATTGGGGTTTTGGAGATGAGCAGCCTGTCGTCTGTAAAAAGTAAGGAGGGGATTTGTCTACCAGTAAGTTTTGGGGTATCACCCCCGCAATCACATAGGGCATTGATAAGCCCATTCATATATAGGGTAAACCGGGTTGGGGTCAGGACAAAACCTTGTCGTACCCCATTTAATACAGTAACACTTTTGGATGTCTCCCCCAAAGCTCCATTTAACTTGGGCATCTTGATGCAGTGGCACAATCAGTTGGAGTAGGCCACTAGGAACCCCAAGATCCCTAAGGTCAGTGTTGTAATTTACTTGTATGCTTAACCATAGAAGTTATAGAACACTTACATGCTTTGGTAATGGAATTAGAATCTCACTACCTCATGCTGTGTCATGGGATTCTGATCTTGGATGTGCTGCAGTTAAGACCTGTTTTATGTCGGTGGCTGCATTTGAATAAAGCCTGACTTTGGAAGATATTGGATATTGGCTTTTATCACTGGCGACGAGGGAGCTTGATTGGGGACAAGCCTGAGCAACCACTGATTCCCCTGTGAACCCACCAACTTTATTTTTTTTTGTATTCATTTTTTTTCTCTTCAAATTGTGGAAAAAGGATTTAAATGGAATCTGTGGAATCTACATGATGTCCTGGACACTGGAATCATCGCTGGAGCGCAATATCGACGTTAGCGTTTGTCTCTCTGGTTTGGAAAAGTAGGAAGAAACTAAGGAAAGTAAGTGTCAGTTACTGGCTTACTTTTAAACTCTTCCATTGTGTGCCGCTGCGCGCCCTGCATGTTCCAGCGGTGTTCTCTTCCATTGCGTGCTGCTGAGCTTCCTGCATGTTCCAGCTCAGCGCATTCCAACTTCGTTCTGCCCTGAGTTCCTGCATGCTCATGTTCTGACCCTGACGTCTGACGCACGCGTCGGGTCACCCAACGTGACAGCCATTTTGATTTGGGTTTGTACTCATTGCTTTGCTTGCAATTCGTGAAGTACCAGCTATTTTTAACGCAAGATTTGTTGAACAGCGTAATTCCTCTCAGCGCAATTATTGTGTCTTCAACTACAGCACCACAACTCTACAAGGGAAAAGTTGATAATTTCTTGTCGCATTTCTGATTCTGGAAGGATATTCACTGTGAGAAATAAATTTTTGTGACAGTATTGTAAGGGGTTTCTGTTATAAACAATTGCTTCAAAGTGAATATGGCCCGTGTTTGTAAATCTTCTAAAAAGGGTCGTACAATGGGGGGAAATTCTTACATTATCTGCACTGTAGTTATTTCAAGTATTTCTGAGGGTGGTGACAATGTTGACTCTGAAAAGATTATGATGCCGTTTTGCAACATTTCTGTAGATGGTAATGGATTCAGCGGTTGTATGACATTACAACGCGAGCTTTAACCTCGCGTGCCATTACGATGCTGTTTTTACAACGCAAGTAGTTACAACGACTTGTGCTGTAAGCTCTGGATAGTGGAATAGTTTAATTTTCTATTCCAACTCCAGCCCATGTTACAGTAGGGAAGGTGTTGGAATAGAAAATTTAACTATTCCTTTTCCAACAGCGCCCTCCAACGCAAGTCGTTGAAACGACTTGCGTTGTAAAAGCAGCGTCGTAATGGCAGCGCGTGGTAATGCCCGCGTTGTGATGGCTGCTCACCAGATTGAGCATTATGGCTGATTCTGGTTCCCCGTTCACTTTAATTGGAAACAATATATGGGATGAAGTTGTGGGACTTGAAAATGTGAAACTTTTGCCTCCAGACATTTTTCCACTTAGTTATGGTGGATCCCGTGTGGATATTGTTGGGTACATAATAGCCAAGATTGTGTTCAAAGGAAGGGAGACTAAGGGTTAGGTTTATTTGGCTGTTAGAGGTGATAATCTTCTGGGTTGGAGGCATCAAGGTGACTTGGGCATAATTTTAAATCCCAATGCCAAGAATCCAGAAGATCAAGTCATGTTAATGGACAATGTGTGTGTAAATCCAAATAGACAAGTCATGTCAATTGAGGAGGTGGATTTTGGAAAGAAATATTTTAATGACTTTCCTGAAGTATTTTCTTCTGCCCTTGGTGGTCTAAAAGGGTTTGAGCGTCGAATTATTTAAAAAAGTTCAGCCAAACCCTGTGTACATAAGGTAAGGAGAGTACCAAAATTGATAGTTGAACCATTAAAATGTGAACTTGAAAGATTGTCAAGGTTGGAAGTGATTAAAGAGATTGAAGCCTCGGAATGGTTAAATCCGGTGGTTTTGGCACCTAAAGATGGTGGTTCAGCTGAGAGAATGTGTGTAGCCCTACGTGGATTGGACGAATGGATCTGGGTAAACCTTCAGCCCCTTCCAAATATCTCAGAATCTATCAGTTTGTTGAAGGGAGCTCAAAATGTTTGCGTTTTGGACCTTTCGTCCGCTTATCATCAGATCATGCTATATAAAGATTCCAGGCATCTGATATCTTTTGTCACTCCTTTGGGGGCGTATCAATTTTTAAAAATGCCTTTTGGGTTAGCCTCGGTGGCAGCCTGTTTTCAAAGAATAATGAAAATGATTCTGGAAAGTTTGCCTAATGTCTTATTTTTTCAAGACAATATTATGGTTTACAGTAAAGATGAATGTGAGCATGAGAAGGTTCTGAGTTCTGTATTGAGTAAATTAAAGGAAAAAGGACTCACAGTGAAGAAAGAAAAATGTCGTATTGGACTGAAATCAGTCACTTACCTCAGTCACGTTATTTCTGGAGAAGGTATACAGCCTAAGATTAAACTTGCAGAGAGCATTGTCAAGGCTCCAGCACCTGAAGACAAAGAGCAAGTTAGGTCCTTTCTGGTGATGGCAGAGCTCTATTCCAAGTTTGTGAAAGGCTTTGCTAGTGTCGTTGAGCCCATCAGAGCCTTGTTGCAAAATGGAGCACGTTTTACCTGGACACCGGAGTGTAAGGTAGCTTTTGATTTGGTCAAAACTGAAATTGGGAAGATGCAGACATTGGGGCACTTTGCTACCAAATTGAAAACTATTCTTACAACTGATGCCAGTCTCAAGGGACTTGGGGCGGTTCTCTCCCAAGTTGTAGATGGAGATGAAAAAGTAGTAGCCTTTGCCGCAAGAGTTCTTAGAGAAGATGAGGTCAATTACTCCTGTATTGAAAGAGAAGCACTGTGTCACATTTCACCCTGGGCATGATAGGCACATGAACATGAAAGCGTGAATGAGGAGTGAATGTTCTGGACTACATCTCCCAGAATGCCGAGGAAAGCAGTTGTCTTCTCTCTCTCCCTTTTTGCTCTACACAAGCTCCTCCTGAATTGCTCTCGGGTGCTTGTCACCTGATGTCGGAGTTCCTGTTCTCGGATCCCTTAACTGCTAAGCCACAATTCCTGTTGCTTGTTTGACACACCCGGACGCTTGTCTCCCGCCCGCGAGGAGGGATTTTTGTTTTTGCCTACGGTGTTCTAGGAAAGACTAGAGACGCGATTTCTTGATAGCGCATTGCGGCGCTGGAACCGGCTCCATCCCTCACCATAAGACGTGACTCTGAAATCAAGTAAGTGCTCGGAAGCGCTTTCACTTTCTAAAATACCCCTCGCGCTTGGAGAGCAACATCAGCCATTGTAAGCGCACTGGAGCGCTTCTATGAGGCTTTACAGAACCGGATCCCTTGGTTGCACTGCAGGGATATGTGGCTGATATCCCAAGGCATTGTCGAAGGTTTGCAGCCCGGCTACTGGTCTTGGCCAAACGATGAATAGTGATCACATGGCTGAAGGGTACACTGTCTAGATGGGAGGATTGACTCTGAGATTAAGGGCCTGATTTAGATCTTGGTGGAACGGTTGCTCTGTCACAACGATGACGGATATCCCTCCTGCCAAAATATAAATTCCGCTATATCCTATGAGATATATATTTTGGCGGACGGGATATCCATCACCTTTGTGACGTAGTAACCCATACGCCGATATCTAAATCAGGCCCCAAGTATTCATAACAGCACTCTTTAAATATACACCTCATCTTTGACTCTCTACATCCTGCATCTCTAAAGATTCTCCAAAGGCTTGTTGGGCTTGCCTCCTGTTACTGAATTATCAGGGATATCAAAGACTTTACCTGCATCTTGCTACCAGCATCTGGGCTTCTCTGCCATGAGTCCTTCTCTAGTGATTGGTGCGAAATCCAGTCCTGGGTCCTTGGAAGTGAGTGTTTGGTACTGCAACCCAAGAAAGCAACGCCACGACACCAATGTGTCGATCGGAACTGCCCGTTTCCCTGCAATAACAACGCTTCGCCACTGCCTATACGGGAGCCGTGGCCACCACTCGCTGACTGGGTGATGCAATGACTTCAACTTACAACGGATCCCTGACTTTGCCACTGCATCACTGCTGTTGCATGAGTCCCCAATGCATTCCCTCCCCCGCGTGGCTTCTCGCTGACAACATGAACAGACCCTCAGGGTTTTTTCTTCTTGGCTCAAGCCCAGCCAATGCTTGTGGCGGTTACCTGCAATGAAGAGGGAAGCACGCTTGAAGTTTCTGTAGCTCAGGCACGGCCCACACCGATAAGGCATTTTCAACACAGCAGACACTGGTGCCACGGCTCAACTTTCAGCACGACACATGCTGGTGCAGCGGTTCTGCTCCTAACAGGGCACACCCTTCCTCCGTGCCTAGGGTGCTGTGATGGGAGGGGGAAGAGCAGTCCTGGTAGATTTTCAAGTTGAGCACAGGGAAGACTTTGTTGTCCCCAAGTCTTCCACAACAGGAAGTAAGCACACACAAGCCCTTGAAGATCTTCTCAAGCAGGATATTACAGCAGGGTTAAAAGAGTCAGTCCTTTTCCTCTGCCCACAGACAGAAGAATCTACTGCAGGCCAACCAACCTCTCACACAACAGAAAAGGTAGCACTCCTTACACAGCTCTTCAACTCTTCTTCTTCGTAGGGTCCTCTTGTTTCCATAAGTGATCTAAAGTCCAGGGGTTTTAGGTTCAGTACTTATACCCTATTTTCTCATAGTAGTCTTTGTTTCAGAGTCCCTGAGCTCAGTACAAACCACTTCTGCCCTCCCTTCATCCAGCTTGACCACGAGGTGCGGAGACAGTATTGTGCAAAGGAGAGACAGCCAGACTATTCAGGTGCTAGTGAAAACTCCTCCCACCACTCTAACACTCTAAATGCAGAACGGTATACTCAGCTTGGCTACGGGTCTCCCAGGAAAGGTATAACACACCTTAACCCTATTTGTGTGTCTAGAGTGAATCCACATCCCTAGCTCCTGTCACTCCAAAATCAGACAGTGAATACACAAACAGGCAGAGGCACACATAATGGTAAAGCAAGAAAATGCCCACTTCCTAAAAGTGACATTTTCAAACATACAATTAAAAAAAACACCTTTACTAAAAGGTGAGTTATTAAATTTTGAGTTCAGAGGGCCTAAACTCCTCATCTCTTGTCCTAATGAAACGTTACACTTGTAAGGTGTCACAAGGCAGCACCCATGTTAACCTATGGGACTAACAGCCTTTCAACAGTGAAACACAAAATGTACAGTATTTCACTATCAGGACATGTGAAACACACCAGTACATGTCGTATCTTTCACATACACTGCCCCCTGATCTCGGGGTACCCTGGCCCTACCTGAGGGGTGCCTTACATGTAGGAAAAGGGATGATCAAGGCCTGACAAGTGAGTGCACTTACCAGGTTGACATGGCTGATTAAACTGTGCACGCAGACAATGCAGTGGCATGTCTGATATACATTTACAGGGCTACTCAGGTGGGTGGCACAACCAGTGCTGCAAGCCCACGAGTAGCATTTGATTTACAGGCCCTGGAACACTCAGTGCACTTTACTAGGGACTTACCATTTAATCAAGTATGCCAATCATGGATAACCAATCATAATTACAATTTACAGAGATAGTATATGCACTTCATCACTGATCGGCAGTGGTAGAGTGCCCAGAGTCCTATAGCCAGCAAAAACAGGGCCAGAAAATAGGAGGCAAAAGGCAAAACATTTGGGAATAAACCTTCAAAAAAGGGCCAGGTCTGACAGGAGGCAGTAAGTATGATGTCAGACTATTTCCAAGTTAGTTCAGATCGGTCTAAGCAAATGGAGCAAGATTTAATTTGAGTTAACTGAGTATCAATTTTGAATGAGAGAACTTTGAGAACAGGAGTCAAGAGAGAAATCTCAAATGACTGTTTACACCTGTGTTGGCTGGAGAAACCTTTGGATTCTGTAGTTTAGATGTAATAGTCATCATTCGCAAGAGATTAGAGTTGTAGGAAGGTTCTGAGATAAAAGCAAAAAGAAAAACATACATCCCCAGTCAACAGATCTGAGATTAATCTATCATTTTTTAGCCCACCACGCCACCCCAGTTTGGACCCAGCAATATGCAAACCAGTCTTGACCCTGCTCCTCATGGGAACAGCCCAGCCGAACTGCCAAGCCGCTCCATCCATCATCTTGTTGTGTTTGCCCTATGTGGCCACGGGTATAAAGTGTGAATAATTGGATGAACAATTGATCATCAGGTCAGTGCGATCCAGGGATTTGCTTTGCATTTCATGAGACAGCTCATGGGAGTTCATGCTACTCAGAGTATGATGAGAGCCTGATGTCATGAGGAGATGGAGACTGGACCTCCATCTCTGTTCAGCAATATCAGAGGTCTTCATAGCGGCAGACATGTTAGGCATATCATTATTCAGGAAGATCCTGCCTTCAAGCTGTTGTTCCTTGCTGTTATTCTGCGGTGAGTAAAGGTACAGAGGTGGATTTGTGATTACTCGTGGCAGGGGGTAACCAAAGTCCACCTTCTACATGCTGCATAATTGAGCCCTTATTTAGAAAACTGTGGAAGTTCTTTATGATAGAGGTAATCCATAGCATAAATCTTGCCATTATAATGGTGTGTGCTCAACATACTGTGGGCTTTCGTGACATAAGTGAAAAGTTATAATTTCAACATTTTGCCAGAGAGGAAGGGAGAGAACTAGAGAAGCAAACCAAAACCTCCCAAGAGAAAGTAAGTCTTGCTGACTTCACTCGGTCCAGTCAAAAGAGAGTATCTGTGCCCACCACTCTTACCGGACACCAGTTTCTTTGTAATTTGTATTCACTACCCCCAAGATCCTGTTTGACATTCTCCAATACATTGGCCACCATCTTTTAATGCCCTCATCATTTCTCTTCTGAATATGCATCACTGTACACTTACAAATCTTTCAACCATAGTTCCTACTTCTACGATAACTTTTAGTTTTTGTAAATCCCACCTCCCTTTTTCCATTTCATCAGGATATACACTCCTTTTCAGAGAAGGGTGTAAATATCAAAGAGCAATTGTTTAAACTTCCAGTCCTCCTGTAGTAACACTAAATAACAAGCATTTGCAATGCAATAGGTCTCGCATTAGGAAAGTTTGAGCTATTGGTATTGTAAATGGCAAAGTTTTTATTTATGTTTCTTTTTTTTTAAATAGCTAAATTAATAGCTTCGTCATTTACAATGCCAATAGTTATAACTTTCGCAAATGTGATACCTATAGCATTTGTAATGCAATATGTTTTGTATTTACAAACCGCGAGAGGACAAAAAAAAGCTCCGGACCACCGCCTCCTCCCAGGCCTTCAAAAGGGACCTCAAAGTTCTCCTCCTCCAGAGATACCTCCAAAAGTAATTCACGTCCTCTTGCTATTTGTGAGGAAGACTTCCCACTACTGATAATTTCTACTTTCCATGACCATGGAAGTGCCTTCCCAGTGTATGCCTGTGATTGGAGGGTCTGCCTTTTTGCAGTATTTTCCATGTACTGGTGTTCGGTGCCCTTTTGTAACATGCACACACCACTCTGCCCTTGCAACACACGGCTGCTACCTCTCACATGTCTTTGCCTTTGATACTTGCACAAGTGCCACCTTGCCCATGTAATGCTTGTTCCTGAGCCTGAGTGTCTAGCACTTATTGCAGGACTATACCTGTAATTATACTCTGTTTTCTCTTATAACTGCACACTTGTCACTTTCATTTCCTCTTGTGCACTTTTGACTACCTCATGTATTTTGGTTGCTCACAATTTTTACTCAAGTATTTTGTTTGCTCACGATTGTCACTATTACCTTTACTACCCATGTATTCTGGTTGCTCACAATTTTTACTCAAGTATTTTGTTTGCTCACGATTGTCACTATTACCTTTACTACCTAATGTATTTTTGGTTGCTCATAGTTTTTACTACCTCATGTATTTTGTTTGCTCACAATTGTCACTATTACCTTATGTAAGTAACGTATGTTTTTGCAACCTGTTCTTTTGTAATGTTTCTCATTATGTTTTATTTCTGTTCCTAATGTGAAGCGCTCTGACGCCTTCGGGTAAAGTCCGCGCTATATAAAAATGCATAAATACATAAATAAATAAATACCGCCTTCGGGTAAAGTCCGCGCTATATAAAAATGCATAAATACATAAATAAATAAATACCGCCTTCGGGTAAAGTCCGCGCTATATAAAAATGCTTAAATACATAAATAAATAAATACCGCCTTCGGGTAAAGTCTGCGCTATATAAAAATGCATAAATACATAAATAAATAAATACCGCCTTCGGGTGAAGTCCGCGCTATATCAAAATGCATAAATACATAAATAAATAAATACCGCCTTCGGGTGAAGTCCGCGCTATATCAAAATGCATAAATAAATAAATAAATACCGCAAATGAAACATCCTCGTCACTCTGCCGGCCTGCGACCAGGAAGTCAGGCAGGCCGGCGCGACAACCGGAAACAGGAAGTAGGAGGGCGGGAGCCTACCCCACCTCCCACGGAAGAGCAGCGATTGTTTGGAGCACCGGAGCAGGCAGGAGCCTACCCTGCGCCCCGGTGCCGAAAGAGGGAAGAAGAGTCCTGCTGCCGGGCCCTGCAGCCGAGGAGAGCCGCTGCACGAAGGAAGCTGGTGAGTGGGTTGCTGAGCTGCGGGGGGGGGGAGCATGTGTGTGCGCGCGCGTGCGGGGGGGGGGGCGTTCTGTGTATGTGTGTGTGCGTGCGTGTGTGTGTATGTGTTTTGGAGTGCGTGTGTGTGACTGTGGGGGAGAGGGTGTGTGTGTGAGCGAGTGTCTGTCTGCGCGCGCATGTGTACGGCGCGGGACGCGACGTGCGCGTTCGCGCACACGAATCCAGGAGACAAAAAGCTCGTACACCCTCTTGTCCTCCTTCCCCCCAGACTGATCGCTATTGGTCTCCAGCTGGACAAATGCATCCTTGCGGATGCATTGCCAGCGAGACCCAAAAACGTTTAAAAGAGTGGTACTTTGCTACGCTTGTGAAACCAGACATGTTACACTCTCTCCCTAGAGTGAAGGCCATTAACTAACACACCTCTTCTCCCATCACTTAGTTCATAATCTGGTTTACTTCCACCTCAAATTATTCATCCCGTTCCTAGGGACCCATACCAAGCCTACATGTCTTTCCCAGAACTCTCCTGTTTTTAATTAAGCTACATGCATTGCTCATTCATTACCTTTTCGGCCGTATATGGCCATAAAAGACAAAAAAAATACAGAGTAATTAAATGGTTATAAAACAACTCCAAGCTCAACATAATGTATTAGATAAATGATCCAATAACCATAAAGCATAATAGTTAATGCTCAACAAACTAAAATTACAGCTCATAAGTCCTTTAAAACAATTCACATATCCGCATATAAAGTGCATGGTGCATCTATAAAATATGAACTAATCAAGTACAGTAAATATCTAAAATCAGAATAAAACATTTTAAAACAGGCAGTACTATTCGTCCATGGATTCCCTAGCTAAAACAGCTGCTTTAAGGAAAGAACACCCCTGACACAGTAAATTGGAGTATCTAATGATTGCAATTTGTACAAGGCCTGTTAACAGCTTCGGTACCCCAAGGATTTTAAAAGCGGTTCAAAAAGAGTCTCTGGGCCAAACTGAAATAATTACAAAAAAGGATGACCCTACGTACTTATTCACAGTTGAAAACCCAGAGCTACTGAACGATTACGTTTAACACATGCACAAAGCTACAGCTCTTAAAGCTGAGAATGGAGGTGATTCCTATAATCTGTCCCCTCCCGAAATGGAAAAGAGAGGGTGCCCAGGATACGTGCCGGCTCTGCAGTCAGCAAAGGGAAGACATAATTCATGTGCTATGCCTGTGCCCTAATCTCTTAGAGGATAGAAGAACACTATTACGAAGGGGCTGGATTGAAAAGGACGTTAGATCTTGCAGAGGAGCTGAGCTGGCCTGCTTCGACCTCTCGAATACTTTGCTCAATTGTGCTACTTGTTTTTGGATTGTTTCTCAAAAAAGCTAGAGGAGGTGAGATGCCTACAGGCCAGTTGGCCCAGGACCTAGACCTTTTAGCCTATTTGTGACTGCCGTTCTTAACTGAACGTAATCTACAGCATGTCGCAGATAGTGCACTATTAAAATGTTTTACATATTAAAATGACTTTTCTTTTTTTCTTTTTTAATAGCACTGTAAGTTCTTTTATCAAATCACTATTTTAAATACTGTAATGAATTTTCGTTACTGTCGAGCATTGCAAAGGTTTTAACAAATTATACAATAAAGTATATTTTAAAGTATATATCATAAAGCATAATAGTTAATACTCAACAAACTAAAATTACAGCACATAAGTCCTTTAAAACAATTCACATATGCGAATATAAAGTGCATGGTACATCCATAAAATATGAACTAAAACAGGCAGTACTATTAGTCCATAGTTTCCCTAGCTAAAACAGCTGCTTTAAGGAAAGGACAGCCCTGACACAGTAAATTGGAGTATCTAATGATTGCAATTTGTACAAGGCTTGTTCACAGCTTCGGTACCCCAAGGATTTTAAAAGCGGTTTCAAAGAGAGTCTTTGGGCAAAACTAAAATTATTACAAAAAAGGATGTAATGCATTAGTGATTGTGAGGAAAACCCCCTCACAGGGACAAGCCCTGGAGGGGCCTCCCAAGACATCAGTTGGCATTCTAACACTCATAAGCCGCCATACCGAGCCTGATCAAAAACTAAAGAGAAGGGACCTTTCCCATTGCGATAGTTCAAGAAAAAGATAACAATGGACTCTGAGCTGGCAAAGATACGATAGTAAGTCGAGACAGAGCTGAATCTCAAATAGTTACCATTTAGCCCTTGCCCTTGATCAGAAGGCCAAAGAAATATTTTAAATCTCTCTGCCACTGCCAAATGGAGTCATTAGTGGAGAAGTGTGGCTCACTGGTTAGAGGAGGCAGACCCTGAAACAGAGGTCAGACCCGGGACCAGGGTTCAATTCCCGACGCGGCAGGGTCTTGAGCCCAAATGTCCACGGACTCAATAATTCTCGCTTCGGTGCCCACTCGAATCACGGGTTCACACTCTGCAACTCTGGGAATAGCTTGCTTAATCTCCACTACGGCCCCCCGCGGCGGGATGCCTGGCTTTCACCTTGGGGATGCCCAGTACGGGTTATCTCAGAGGGAAAAGCCAGGACGGGTTCCCAAAGCAAGCGCCTTGAGACCTTGCGGTGAAAAGGCGCTATATAAGAACCTTTGACTTGACATGACATGACATTAGTGGTTTAGCCAATAGCTCTGCAAGGCCCCTTAGTGTCCTGGAGTTTCAGCTAGTCATCTTCCCGTATCTGGGAGCAAGGGGTTGCCTCCAACTTGAATTTATACAGGAACTGCACACATTAGGGAGAAGGACATTTAATCGAGCCAGATTGGGAACCCGAAGCCACCCTGGCACATTTTGTCAGACCGGCTTCCATACGGTGCATAGTGAGCGAGTGCAGTAAGCGAACCCAACTACCACAAAGAGGGTAGGGGATTCTCCCTCCAAGAAATGCTGTTAAAAAATGGCAACAATTATGCATTCTACAACACATTTGTCATTATATATTTGATTATATTAGCTTTTAAAGCATAGTAAACGATGACCTTACAGCAGTGGTCTTCAAACTTTTTTATTCCGCGCCCCTTCCCCCCCAGTGTAGAAAAACAATTAGCTGGGTCCCCCCTCACAATATTTCACAATTATTCTATTTAACTGGCAATGTTTAAATATGTCTAGATTTATTAAACATTGCAGCTAAGTTCCGTCACTGTTTTCGAAATGCAAACAAATACATGATTTCCAAACATACTATTCCGGTGAGGCAGGCTTTGCTAATGTGCAAAGGATCCACAGTGTGATTATTCGAAATGGTAGTGTGGGTCTTGGAGAAAATGTGAAGTCCCTTCCCTTTTGACACCTTCTCCCAGCCAGGATTTAAATGCAAAGGATTTTAATGATGGCCCATTACAGACGTGCTTACTGCTGCTCAGTTTTTTAGGCTGAAAAAAAAGCACAATGTTTTTTCTGGCCAGAACCTGGCGCCCCCCCTCGCATCACTGGAGACCCCCCTAGGGGGGCCCGTCCCCCAGTTTGAATACCTCTGCCTTACAGCGAGCACCAGGATCCGGCAATCTTTATTGGGGCTCTTCATCATTCCCTCACTATCACCCTTCAACAGTGCCTCTCATCTCTCACATGTATTTCATTGGTTTTATAGCACCTCACATAACAGTGTAGGTTGTCAGAGCAAGTTTTCATCACACACACATACAGAGACAATACATCATATGTGTGTAAATCAGAGTATAGCAACGTTTACATAAGGCAAAGGGGACTACTAGGTGTTCGATCCACATGCCATCCATACTGGTAGGCATTTTTTAGCAGTGCTTGGTCTGGGGAAGCACAAACTCAGGATTCAGACTGTACCCACTCATGTATAGTCAGGGCACCTGCTGAATGCACCACTGGAAACGCACATGTGCCCGGGGCTGGATAGCAGCTGATATCATAATTATTGTCTCACCCAGGCAGCAGCCTGCTTGCCTTCACCTGATTTAATCACAATTTCCCCAAGCAGCTTTCCCAGCACTCTGCTCCCCGCTGACAGGGCTTTTGACCCCGCCGCCTGCGCCAGAGCACGCCGATGGGCTTCGGTGGCGAGGTAAGACGAAACTTTCTCTCCTACTGCACTGCCTCTCTCGCAACTCAGGTGTGAAAGCCAAGAGTAGAAAAGAGAAAAAAGACAACAGGACACAGATATGATCCCCGCCCCCCCCCCTCTATTTAATGCAACTGGCGCACTGAGTATATGAGGCTGATGGTAATGTGTAAGTGCAGCAAAGAGCTTACCTTTGACCTCTAGCACGGCTGACCCCTGCCCACACACTAGAAGGCCGGAATCAGGGTGCTCTAGTATGGTAAGGTATGTCCTTCCTAATTCTGAACAGTGTACATACGATGATCAAGGGGCGTGGAGATCAGTGGCAGTAGCACCGGGGCTAAGAGGCCCTGAGAGGGGAGAACCCGTTGAATTTCAACAGTGCTGTATTTTACTGCCTAACCTCTGGTTAAACAGTGGAGCGAGGGGAGGGTTGTACTTAGAGTCTCTGACTATAAGAAGCGTGGCTAGGACCCTAGGGTACTTGGGCTACGGCACATTCGTTTCATAGCTCTTCTTGTATGCAAGTTTGCAGTCCCAGCGCGAGAACTGCGCGAGCGCCGTGTTTTTATTAAGAGTTCAGCGAGAAAAATTAAAATATACTCCCCGTTTACTTGCTTGAAATGAGCGTGTTTGAAAAGATTCACAGAAAGCTAGAAATAAGCCCTGAACATACTCGTCTCTGAGCACTTGGGATGTGGCAACAGGATTGAGCGCAAGACGCCCTGCCCAGACACAAACACTTGCACGTGCAGTTATCATACAGTACATACACAGGGTAGGTAGGGAATGTAACCTGCTTTAAGCATGGTTCTGCTGCTGACAGATACGGGGCCAAGTGATTCGCCCTTCATCCCACACAGCATGAAAGCCAAGGTGTGTAAACTCAGACCGCCTCTCTCCACAGTCCGCACCTTTACCGGTTGCCCACATCTGACTCTATCTCAACTTGAGGTCCTGTTGGAACCTCGAGCCGAGCTTTTTCATGTGGCTTCTGCTTGCCCTCCTCTCCCCAGGATGTGCCAACTTTGCAGCTGGAGAGCCACGTTGGAGTCTCAGGGTCCACTCAACATCCTGTGATTCTGGGCAAAGCGTTTAATATCCTCATTGCCTATAAACGCGACCTTGTGTAATGTAACTGCTGCTCATGTAAAGTGTGCCAAGTTCGCGCTATATAAAAGCTTTAGGAAGGTGAAAACAAAGCCTTAATATAGGAAAGACAAATGGATACCCATATACTGCCTGATTTGTACAAAGTAAAACCGGAAAACCTTGGTAAATTGCAGCTACCAGCTTAAATTGTGTGACCATATGCAAATACTTTATTTTACCAAAACACTTTTTTTTCTTCAAAACCATGCATGAAAGCCCTTTCAAACGTTGAGTTCAGGATACCAGTTTTACAACAACCTATTGTGTTTGATTTAATAAAATTCTAATGCTGTTCTAAAATAATCTGGGTTATGTACATGGTTTAAATGTCATTTGTCTTGTCTCTTAGTTCACTAATGGTTTATGTTTAGAAACTATCACTTTTAATAAGTACTTCTCAGTGCAGTTCTATAATCTGACCTTTAATGGCAAAGCTTCCACATGGTAAAGAAATACACTTTTTTGAATTTTGAAGAGACCTTATAATAGTTTACATAATGTTTGTTTTATGATTTACCTAGCAAATGTTTTCCAGGGCTCAGTTTTTGCACAGGCTTTAAGATCTGAGCCAGACCAGTAGCTCGGCTCTCTCTGTTAATTTTTGGCTCACCCACCTCTAAAACTCAGGCATAAACGGGCACTCTTAAAACTAAGCCTAGAGAGGGAGCACAGGTTTAATAGCTTAACCTCTCTTTTGGAAAGTGGAAACAGAAGAGGAATTCACAGATAAGGCACCTCAGCCCGAGCTAAAGTTAATAGTAATTTTATTATTATTCTCCAAATGTGTGCCTTGCAGAAAGATGACAGTACGTTCATAGTTCAAATCTTGATATGTATAGTAAATTAACACTTTGGATAGTGCCTTCAGAAGAGGACAGAATAAATGAAAAATCAAAGACATCAGTTGTACCATAACTCTTCTTGGGTGAGGAGTGGGTGAATGGTCGGTAGGAAATTGGCCGTAGACCTAGAAAAAGTTGGTGCAGGGGTTTCAATGTCGTTTTTCACAAGCTCCTTTCAATTGCTGATGTGAACTCAGCTAGCACAGTTATCCTAATAGAGTTGGTTTTTTCCCACAATTCAAGTGTTACACTCTAGCTTTCCTAGTTTGATTGTGAAGGCTGTCCTTTGCCCAGGTTCTATGATAATTGTTATCTTTTGTTTCATATATGGACCTACAGTTCAAAATGATTTCATTACACGACTGGAGGCTGAATTACCTCTGGTTCTTCATTACATTAAATTCTAGCAGCAAAATTTCACAAGCATATTTATACTAAGAAATTCATCAAAACATGAGAAGATCAATACCTCAGTAAAGTTAACTTACTAGGGGGGCCGATTCACAAAGGGCTTTCACACTCGTGGCAGAGGCCCCTCAGTTTTGTCAAAAGTGCCTGCACTCATGGTGGGGGCCTCTACACTCATCGTGGGACCTCCGCAATGAGTAACTGCAGTGGGGAGGTCCCGCCACGAGTGTGCCCCTCTACCAAGACTGCCGGGAATGCAGAGGCCCTTTGGGAATCGGCCCTTAGGTGTTCAAAATCACATATCACAGAGGGTCCTATGGCATCACTGTCCTTGGATAAATAGTCGTGAATACGAGAGACAACTTCCTCTTCTTTGCTACTCTAGCAGAAAATAAATTTCTCTTTGTTATTCATCTTTTTCTCTTCACCATTTTAATTTGCTCCTTGTAACAATATTTCATACCTTCAATATGCTTTATGGGGTTAGGGATATATACAAAATTGTAGGGGTGGCACGCCGGGTCTTTGTTAAAAATGGCATACCCCTGTATTGTCCTTTCCCCAAATCAGCACATATAGCACTGGAATTGTCCCTTTTCAATGTGTTCATGATTTTAGCTAATTTATTCCAAAATTATGCTTTAAATGCACATTTGATTTAATCTTTTTCAAAATGTTCACAGGGCAGGGGAACCTGAGGAAGGCTTCATTGCTGAAATTCAGATCGGGTTTAACATCTGACTTTTCGCAGTGCCAGTTGTGGATGGAGCTAATAGAGTAAGTGGGTGGAGCCAGTGGAGGCAGTGGGTGGAGCCAGCAAAAAGTAGGTGTGGCCTTCGACAAACATTTGAGTACCTGCACTTCAAATTTTACAAATTAAGCCCTGCCCCACCGCCCTGAGTTCCAGGGGACCCCTCTGGCACTGTGCGGGGCAGCGGGACGTGGAGGCCCCCTCCATGCACTTTGCAGTGGGACACCTTGAACTTAAGCCACTGGTTCCAACGTAAGTCTTTCTCCCACCACTGGCGTGTTTCTTTCCATCCGGTCCATTTGTACTTCCGCCTGTCAGCTGAGGGCATGTGCTGACCCTTTCCATGAATATTTAGACAGAATTTGCTCAATAATTCAGCACTTTCAAAACATACTCTTCCCCCAGTCCGCTTGGTCTGCAGAGGCCTCTCAGAGGCTTGTGCGTGTTTCTGGTGAATCTCAAGAGAGACAGCTCTGTGTATGTAATTGGGGCCTCATTTATGAGGCCTTGCGTGAGTTTTGCGCTTCCGATGCGTCACTTTTTGTGACGCATCGGCAGCGTAAAACATGCCTCCTGATGCGCACTATTTACAAAGTGACGCATCTAAGCAGATGCGTCACTTTGTAAACCCCTGCGCTACATTATACCTGCGTCAGGTATAATGTATGCAGAGGGGGCGTTCACCCGCAAAAAGTCTCGTAATAGTGACGCAGTGAAATCTATTCACTGCGTCACTTTTAGGACGCTGTTGCGTCAAAATCTTGCGCCTGCCTCACAGCAGGCGTAAGACTGACGCAAGCCCTTTCACATGGGGCTTTCCCCATGTGAAAGGAAGCATTGCTGGAGTTGCGTCACTTTTGTGACACACTCCAGCAATGCGTCACTTTTGCACCTACAGATACGTCAGAAATACTGACGTATCTGTAACTCCTTGCGACATGATGCGTCATATTATAAATATGACGCATCAATCATGTCGCAGGGAGAGCGCAGTGAAAAGTGACGCACGCTGTTTTCACACAGCGATGCGTCACTTTTCATAAATGAGGCCCTCGGTGCCTGCAGACTTGTCGCGCGGTGTCCCAGACAGGACAGGCCCGGTCTTACACTTAATGCCTGATCCAAGCAAGAAACAGAAAACACTGCTTCTAATCGCCAATTTACTTTGGGGTGCTAAGAAGAAACCCCTTTATATTTTCTGTAATTAATGTTCAGGGCGTTTGTCAGATAGTCAATTACGGTGGGTGGGGGGGCGAACGTTTTTAAACTCAAATAAGCAAAATATGCATATTGTGTTTTTGTTTCACTAACTTTATATATCAGGCAAAGTTTAAAATTACCAAGAGAAAATTCGGTTTTGCCAGAAAATACTCCGCATAACCTCCCTCAAAAATATCGATTATGTTGGAAATTTCCCAAGCATGCAAACATCACAGTGAAGTTGTGTCACCGTTGCATAGATTCCAGGGCAAAATCATAACTTCGCCCACATTCATTCAAAACCCCTGGTGATTCGCCAAGTTGAAGTACATGCGGAGATCAGGGTCTTCACCGTAAATCAGCATCCTCGCGTCGCTATTCCCTGGAGAATTTCGCTCATCAATCGTCTCCCGCGAAATCTTTAGTTCATAGATTTCCGCCGCAGGATCGACTGGGACGGAAAGTAAGACCGGGGACCAAAATAGAAGTGGCACCCATTTAGTGATAACTAAAAAGTGTCCCATGTTTGGAAATTAGAACAGTTGGGAACTGCATGGATTTGAGCTTGCTGCAGGCAATGTTTGTTTTAATAAAGAAATCCACATTAAAAACGTCCCAGCAGACCATAAAACAAGCCAGTACACACACTGGCCAGTCAGACCAGCCCTTCGGCTCAGTACTACCTGCGGTGCTGCACGCATTGGATACCAACTCTTCTTACAGTAGAAAGAAGGCAAGTATTGGTAAGGAACGAATTTTCAGAAAGATGAACCACCTGTTCTGGAGCCTCAGTACACATGGGTCCTCAATGCTGAATGTAGCTCCCGGCACCTTAAGAAACCATAATGTGGGCAACAGAGACACCTGCTGGTAAAATGGTTAAGTCGCGAAAATGTTATGCGTGAACAGATAAAAAAAAAAAAAGCTGCCAAATGCATGTTAGCATTTTTTCTTCGCATCCGTTTGGGGGTCTTTTTGCTCTAAGGTATAGGGGCAGAATGCAAGAAAGCACTGCAGCACTTTCTGTCTTGTTAATGTTTACCTATGTTTATATGTTGCACAATGCGGACGATCAGCCTTTTTCTAAATACTCTCAATTTGTTGATGGGGAAGGAGACTGAGGCACTTGTTGGTTTAGGTACCCGATACATATAATAAAGTCATAAATGCCGAATGCTTAGCTTTAGTTCTAAAAATTGTCCAGGAATGCCCAAAACATATCAGCAAAATGGGCGATTTTCCTATTTTCCATGATTTTCCTATTTTTCCATGCACACGTCTGTTTCTTCTATCCCTACTCCAGCAGCTTGTCTAAGGAGCGAAAACTCCGCAGGCACAGAGTTATTGTTTCAATTACTTATTGGAAATTACATTACTCCTACTTTTTCTTCTTCCTTCCGGTCACTACCGTATGAAGAGTTTATATCCTCCCAATTTTTTTTAAATAAAGCTGGGGCCCTTTCCCCTAAAGGACCCTTGTACCAGAAGGACGTCCTGAAAAATCCCAACTGAAGTTACTGTGGCCTGCAGTTACCTATATTCCCCAGCCACCCCAAAAGGAAAGCAGGATAGGGGTGATGGGATTTAATGACAGGAACACAGAGGAGGAAGGGCGCAGAGCAGGGCACGAGTCGGGGGTGCACGCGGGGGACGGCATCCACCCACTTTTTTTACAGGATGAACGCCGTCCACCCTCCCAAGAATTTGAGCCCCACTGAATATTGTGCTGAACTCGTCCAGGTGTAATTACCAAACACCGGGACACTTTCAGCAGCACCTGAAAGTTGTCTGCTTTCCATCTGTAACAAGCAACAACATGCTGGGCCCATAACAAAGGCCAAATTTGAGGGGTCATCAGGCCTCCTTTTGTTCGAGTCTCTTTGCTGGTAGCAGTCAGGAGCCTCACACCTGATGCAAATGAAGCGAAGGGGAAACAAAGGCTCACATCTTGTTAGCTTTTCACACTTACTTAAGAGTGGTAGCTTTTCACTTCCTTCAGTCCTTGTGTAGGAGATATGCATGCACTGTAAGAATATCAGATGTGTTAGTCTTTCCCAGTATTTACACAAAGCAAATTGCATTTATATAGAGCTTACTTCCCCTGAGGAGGTATTGAAATAATTTAAGGACCACTATTTTTCTTGTGTAACCCTACTCATTCCAATGCAGGGTGTCTAAGCGCTTTACATCAACACGTGCGTATTACATGTACAATAAATTACATACGTTTGTAAACTAATTTACAGGATGTGTTACATAAAATTAGGGGATTGCAAGGTGTAGAAGTCACATATCATCTTCCATGGCTCGCTGTGCTATTATCCCCGCAATGCGCTCAAACGTACACATGATAGACCTGCTAAACATATATGTGAAGATTTGATGTCACTTCTTGTGATGCCACTTCCTGTAAAGTCGTGGTTTGTGATGCCACTTTCTATGATGTCGATTCCCCCGATGCCATGTGTGATGTTGTACGCCCTGATGTCATGCCCTGTGATGCCATGCACCGTGATGTCGCACGACGTGATGTCACTTAGACGCTGCCTAACTAGGCTAGTCTTCCTACCTTTCTTTTTATGGGCTTGTGCCCTGGCGCAGAGGAATAGAATTACCAGAAAGTAATGAAAAAAACCTCCTTGTTTACATCCTAGTTTCCGTCATTGCATTTTGAGGAATGAATACCCAAGCTCGGGGTAATTCTGGCCACTTTAATCTAAAGGAATATGCACATTGATTATGCTCACACACCTGATTTTATCCTTCCACTTAAAGACTGCTTAGAAGGTTTCAAATTCTTCTAGGTGAATCAAAGTTACCAAACAATGAATCAGCTCTTCTGTAATGGGCAAGTCACTCAAGATAAACATGTGCTGCGCTCCTAACATCTAATTAGACAAGAGATTCATCTTTAGAGCGGTAAAATCTGAAACGACCCAAGGTGAAACCACTTTTTGCTCTAAATGAAAATAAGAGTGAACTTTAGAAATGATGAAGGCTCGAGTCTGAGTTTTTTTTCACAGGTAGTTTTGATAGAGAAAAGCTTGTTAAATGTCTGGAAACATAACTTTCTAAAAGACCCACTCCTCCCTGGGGCTATCTGCAATGTTAACCGATGCCCACTGAATCTTTAAAGTATGTTATGTTAATGTTATGTTAATGGGCATTTGTTGAGCGCACTGTCACCATGAGTTTCCTGGCGCTGATAGAGCACTGAGACTGTGCAAGAGGGATTTTATTGGGAGTGTGAGAAAAGCAGAGTTTTTAAAGATTTCCTAAATGATAAGAGGGAATATGAGGTCTTGAGTAAGAGTGGAAAAGAATTCCATAATTTGGGGGCTAGATGAGAGAAGCTGCGGCCGCCTAATTTGATAAGTTTAAACCGGGGAGTGACTAGGAGCTGAAGGTGAGTGGACCTCAGAGTACGGGAAGGGCAGTAGGGGGTAACCAAGGACTTCAGGAAACCAGGAGAGGGACCAGTTAAGGCTTTAAAGACCAGGCAGCCAACCTTGAAGGCTATTCTTTCACTGACTGGAAGCCAATGAAGTTGATGTAATAGGGGTTTGGCCGACTGCCATCTGGGGATTTTGAATGCCAGTCTGGCAGCCTGGTTTTGAATGATCTGTAGCCTAGACAGCAGGGATTTAGAGAGGCCGAGATACAAGGAATTGGAAAAATCCAGGCGGGACATCACCAATGCTATTAGAACTTGTAGCAAAGCTTCAGGGGTCAAGAGGTGGGCCGCTCACCGTATCCTGTGTAGCTGGAACATACAGGAAGATGTTACGGCGCTCACCTGGGCCTTAGGAGTGAGGTCAGAGTCAATAATGACACCGAGGCTCTTTACACAGCCAGCAGGAGAAGGAGACGGACCAAGCTCAGATGGCCAATACTGGGGGCCCCAGTGGGAAGCGCTTCTCCCAGGGAGGAGGAGCTCAGTTTTCCCAGGATTGAGCTTTAATTGATTTTGGTTCATCCAATGCTGGATGTGTATCATGACCGCCTTAAAGTTGGTGACGGCATCAGGGGAAGAGAGGGGAAAAATAATTTGTAAATCGTCAGCGTAATTGAATACGGTGACGTCCCAGCTACCTAGGGAGTGAATAAGAGGGTGAAGATACAAATTAAAAAGGAGGGGGGACAGAGAAGAACCCTGGGGGACCCCACAGGGAGATGGTGCACTGGTGGCGCTGAAGGGACCCAAACTAACTGCCTGGGATCTGCCCTCTAAGAAGGACTTAACCCAGGACAAGGCGAGCCCGCGGACTCCGGCGGCCTCGACACGGTGGAGTAAGATGTTATGATCCACCGTGTCGAATGCCGCCGACAAGTCCAATAGGACCAATGCCTGAGGGCGTCCTCTGTCAGCATTACATCTGAGGTTGTCCAACACGGCGAGGATCACAGCCTCAGTAGAATGGGCTGGTCTGAAACCGGCCTGGTTCATTTCCAGGAAGTTGGACTCCTCGATGAATTGCGAGAGGCAAGTAGTCACATGTGCCTCCAAGATTTTAGACAGGTAAGGCAAGAGAGAGATGGGCCGGTAGTTGGCGAGGACCGCTGGGTCTGCGTCAGGTTTTTTTAACAAGGGCACCAGTACGGCCTCCTTGAAAGAGCTAGGGACTGTGCCAGAATTTAGGGAAGTGTTAAGTAGAGGTAAGATACAGTGCGGTAGAGCATGACAAATGTCGCGAAGCACAGAAGGGGGGCAACAATCCTTAGGGGAGCCGGATTTCACCCGAGTAGCCAACTTGGCTAAAGAGTCGGGATCGAGAGTGGGAAAACAAGTCAGAGTGAGGATGTTGATGGGAGGAACTGCAGCGATAGCTGAGAGGGGTAAAAGAGGGATAGACTTTTTAATTGCCCGAATCTTGTCGATAAAGAAGGTGTTCAAGGCATTACATGACTCTGCGGAGGGAGGCAAATTCGGGAGTGTCCTGGTGTCCGATGTTAATTCACCAAGAACCTTGAAAATCACTTTAGATTTATTGGGGGCTGTTGATATTCTCTCGGAGAAAAAAGCAGATTTAGTTGTAATGATGGCTTTTTTATATGCTTTACGTGCAAGCACGTACGCCTCCCTGTCTGCACTAAGATAATTACGCCTCCACCTGCGCTCCAATTGGCGCAGCTCAAGATGTTGTGATTTCAGTGTTGAGTTGAACCATTTGTGGGATTTGCTATGGCATGAGCGAGGGAAGCGGGACAGGGGGGCGAATTGGTCGCTAGCAGTAGTGAGCCAATGGACGACATTGGCGTCCAGTATGTTGACGCCAAGAGCACTACTAGTTAGGGGCTGAGTCTCCGCAAGAAAGGAGAGAAAGGCAGAGGAATCAAGCGCGTTCCATTTCCGGGCGATCCCACCCTCCAGAGGAGGTGGCTTGACCAGGCCCTTTACAGAGATAGAGGACTCAATCAGCGAATGGTCAGACCAGACGCAAGGGGAAATACTCTGACGGGAGAGCAATACCCCCTGCGTCCAGATATGATCCAGAATGTGGCCCCCGATGTGAGTGGGGGTAGTAACGTGCTGGGTCAGGTTTAGGCTGAGGAGTGCCTCAAACAGTTCAGTGGCGTGGGGGCCGGCGTCAGTATGGTTAAATCAGTAATTAAAATCGCCAAACATGGTGATACGGGCAGAAGAGGTCATCAGGGCGGCGAGCTGTTCACTAAGGGCAGCGGGAAACAGGGGCATAGGGGTGGGGGGGCGGTATAGGACAATAAGGGTCAAGGCACCAGCTTCCGTTGCTAGGTTAATGACAAGATTCTCGACCTCAGGAAGACAGAACGAAAAAGACGCAATAAGTGACAGATCTTTACGTATGATTGCCGCCACCCCCCCGCCACGACGGGCTGTGGGCCGATTGGCATTCAACATGTAGTAGTTAGGAGGTAGGGCAGCCAAGATGTCAGGGAGGGAGAGATCGGACAGCCAGGTCTCAGTAAGCAACAGGATCTCAGGGTTCTCAGCTGTCAACAGGAGAAAAATATCGACATGGTGTTGGGGGAGGGAGCGTGTGTTAAGATATAATATACGAATCTGGGTCTCGGACGAGATGGGGGCCGACAAGGATTTTTGGGTGAGCTTAGGACAAGGTGTGTCAGCCGAAATGTGACACAAAGAGAGTGCACAAAGTTCCCCGGGAAGAGTGACGGAGAGGGGTGTGTGCTAGTAAGTGGGGGAATCCCCTTGTTGGAACTAGAACCCTCACACACCCAGCAAGCTAGGTGTCATGCTTCATCATATGGGTTCTGCTCCTCGTCAGACTGGCGCTGCAATGTCTGACGGGCTCCCGAAACCGGGGCTCTTTATCGGAGATCTTTTGTTCCCGCCATATGGTGCATGCGTGTGAGAGGGCTTGGGGAGTGTGGTTGTGACGTGAAAGAGAGACTAAAAAAGGTGAGTCGGTCCACAACCTAATTTTATTCTCTTGGTAGACTCCCTTGGTTAAAAAAGAGGGGGTGGTGTATGAGGGGGAGGAAAAAATACCCTGAAACTATTAGAGCAAATTTAACTACTACCCTCGATTATGGTCGACATGTTTCATGCCTGATGGCAATTCTTCAGGACCTTGGTAGAAAGTACCACACAGTGAAAAAATAGTCTAGTGAAGGTTAAAAAACTTGCAATGTGGTATACAACCTTATTTGGTCAGTAATACCGAGGTGCAGGCCGATTGGTCCTGCTGCAGTATTGTTACCTGTAGAGATAAGAATGAAAAAATTGCACAGGATAACAGCGTCAGTGAAGTTCTACCTCATCATAAATTGTAAGCACACACACACACACACAAACCATAGTGATCGATTAAAAACCGAGCATATACATTGTAATCAGTTGGTGAATAATCTATGTAACCAACTAGTTCATGCCACACCATGCATCGGTGGAAGGTGACAACAAAAACAAAAGCAAAAAAGTGCTGCATGTAAGGAGGAGGGCTGAAAGAGTAACCTTACCCCAGTAGATTCCCTGAGGTACCTCACAGTCTGCTCCCGTGGGACCGGCTGAAAAGGTGTGGTACCTAGTTGAAGGGAATCATAATAACTTCATTTGGTGGTTATTTGTTGGAATACTATGGGCCAATCAGTAGCGTAGGGGCGTGGGGGCTTTAAAAGGCTCCCCAACCAAGAGAGTAGACAGAATAAGGTTTGCGGTTTGCCTCGTATTTCGAGATGTAGGGTCACCCGGCGTAACCCCAGTTCCCTCACTCAGCCAGGGCAGTACTGCTTACGAGGCAAAAGGGGTGTGTGCTCACCAAACCCGGCGCCCGCCGTAAACGCGTCGTGCCCCAGATAAACCCATCAGGAAGACACAGCGCGGAACAACAGGGCAGCCACGCAAGGCGTGCACACCCACGGGCCAGACCGGACCGCAGACTTAACCGCGGCACAGCAGGGGATGGTTACCCAGAGACCCACACTCTCGTGGATCCGAGCGCTAAGCCTGACAAAGCTCACCTGTTTTGAAGGATGGTGGAAGGGGAGCAACAAGACGAGTGAATCTCACCTTCGGCGGCAACAGTCCAAGCCGGTGCACCTACCCCACGAGCGGCGTCGGAAACACGACGCAGAGCAGCTGGTAACTGTCTCCTATCGGAGCCATTATTTATGTCTTAGAGTCATTGCCTGTTCTTCCGCCAAACGCCGCTGTGGTCCCACCCCCTCCCGTGACTGCGCATGTGTTGCAGTAGAGGGAACCTAACCTTTAGGCAGTCTGGTGACTGTGGTGGCCATCTTGGAAGGGAGGAAGATGTTAATTAAAACGGATAGGGACATTGGTTAATCACAGTACCCTATGAGAATAGATAAATAAATAAATGTATAGAGCAAAACAGCCGCCCTGTTATATCTCTACCAGTGTGTGTAGTAGCAGGAGAAGTGCATCGCGTGAGATGTATATTACTTAAATACAGGGACAGTTGGATTACATGCCTAGGGACACCCATGGGACAGAGTCATTTAACCCAACCAAGTCCAATCGAAGACGATGGACCCATCTCTGTTCAATCCTAAACAGAGCTTGTTTGGAAATGGCTGGGTGGACTTCTAGAACCAGCCATGTGAGACTGTCTGCAGAGTGTTTGTTTTGGAAGTAGTGTTCATACAGTTTGGTATGTGTTTTGGAGCACCTGATGTTGCTCTTGTGCTCCATAATCCTCACTTTGATGTGCCTCATGGTCATCCCTATGTAGTTTTTTTCCGCAGGGGCAGGTAATCATATAGATACACTTTGAGCTGTTACAATTTGTGTGCTTGCGGAGTTGCCATACAAACGTGTCTGTAATTCTGACTTCTTTACATTGGGATGTCTGAGGGCATGCCGCACACCCACCACATGGGAAATGGCCAACCACTGGGGGAAGGTCCCACAGCGTTCTCTGGTTATCAGTGGTGTTTTTCCTGGGGCGTGTGTGTATTAGGGCGTCCTTAAGATTAGCAGTTCTTTTGAAAGCGAATCTGGGGTTTGGAATTTCTAAACCACCCGAATTGACTATGGGCCAATGTTTATTTATCGTTTTCTTTAGGAACGTAGAGTTCGGGGTAAAAGAGGTGACACAAGTTATCAGGTTGTCTTGGGCCTTAGGTTGTTCTTCCAGTAGGTTCACTCTTGGGTTATTCAGGGCTCTTTTGCGTGACTGGTTTAGTAGTCTAGTAGGGTACCCTCTGTCCTGTAGTTTGTGTTGAAGGAGAGTTGCTTCCCTTTGGAAATCTGCTTTATCTGTGCAGTTCCTCCTGACCCTGAGGAATTGGCCGAAGGGAAGATTGTCCCTCAGGGCCCGTGGATGATGGCTTTGGAACAATAAGAGACTGTTTCTGTCAGTACTTTTGCGAAAGAGGGTTGTGCTGAGACTTGTGGGATTAAGGTTGATACATAAATTCAGGAAGGGGATGGTGGTTGTAGAAATGGTACCCGTGAACTTGAGATATGGATTTTGGAGGTTAATCCAGGTACAGAAGGCCTCACAGGTTATGCGATCACCCTTCCAAAAAATGAGGATGTCGTCAATATACCTGCGCCATAAGGTGATGTTATCACGGTAGGGGTTGAGTGCAGAATTGATGACACTTTCCTCAAAGGTTGCCATGTAGATACATGCCAGGCTTGGAGCAAATGTAGAACCCATGGAAGTCCCCTGGATCTGATGGTAAAGTTGGGAACCATACTGAAAGACATTTTCTGTCAATGCCAGGGAAGCACATGCCATAATGAATGCAACAGGGGTTGGAGAGGACCAATCTTCCAAAAGCAGGGTGGCTTCCACTGCCTCCAGGGTGGCTTGTTGGGGGATGTTGGTGTATAACGCCTCAACATCCATCGTGAGGAGGAGGTCCACATTTTCCCTCCCCTCAAAGGATTCAATGAGGCGGAGGACATCTCTTGTGTCTTGTAAAAAGGATGGAATTTTCCTCACCATTGGTTGGAGGAAAGAGTCACAGAATTTTGACAAGGGCTCAAGCAGAGAGCCTATGCCAGAGACAATCGGTCTCCCAGGGACTGGAGTCACACCTTTGTGGATTTTTGGGAGGGTGTAAAAGTACGGGATGACCGGGTCTGTGGTGACTAGGAATGCAGCTTCATTTTTAGAGATCCACTCATTTGTCTCGCCCTGTAAGACAAGACTCGTGATTGTGGTACTGAGTCGTTTAGTGGGGTCTATTGTGAGTGGTCTGTAATGAGTGATGTTAGAGAGTTGACGTTTGCATTTGGTGTCATAGTCAGTAAGGTTCTGGATAACAGTGGCCCCACCTTTGTCTGCCTGTTTGATCACTATGCTGGTGTCATTGCCAAGTCCTAGGACAGCTTGTTTCTCGGCTGTGCTCAAATTTTTGTAAGAGGTAGTATTTGGTTTGTTGTCCAAGCTCCTAAGTACTGCCTTCTCAAAAGCTAGTATTTCAGGGGGGACCATCGAGTCTGATGGGGTAAAGGTAGATGGTTTGCGTAACCCTGTGTCCGTTTTGTCTTGCTCAGGTTTATCTGCAAAGAAGGATTGTAGGCGTACCTTCCTGGAAAATTGTTTTACTTCACATATTTCAGTGAAGCTGTCAGGTGTTGGAGTGGGCACGAAGCCTAGTCCTTTCTCAAGGATTTTTGTCTCCAGCATGTTCAGTGTTCTGCTAGACAGATTTACAATCAGACTCTCCTGCCTCTGGTTGTGCTCCTGGTCTCCACCACTGTCTGCGCAGTTGGTTGATCTTGCCATTGGACAGTTTTTTGCCCTCCTCGCTTTCGTCCTCTTCCTCTGCCCCAGCCTCTGCCTAAAAAAGGTGGGTTGATTGGATAGAATTGCGGGGGGCCTTGAGGGTAAAAGGGGTATTGCCAAGGCGGTGGCATCTGTGGGGGACCTTGGTACATTTGGCCATTGTTCGGCATTTGGTTCCATCTTGGATGGTGTTGATTGCCACGGTTGTTAGATGGGTTGCTATCACTGGAATCACTGCCAGAGGAACCCCTCCGGCTGTCGTTACCCGAGCTCCCATCAGTGGAGTAGCCATTCTTGTTATTGCTGTATCCCTCTTTGAGGTAGGGGTATACCTTTTCTTTATCAAATTTGGCTATATCCTTTTGCAGTTTAGTCATTTTTTGTTGTATGAGATACTCTCGGTTGTCAGTGATCTCTTGGTTGATCTCGGCCAACTTAGTCGTGAATGGAGTCTTCTTCATAGTACTTTGGAGTGTCATTTCGATTGCTGTAATCTTGACTAATAAAGCATCAGCCAATCTTTTAGCCGTTTTAACAATCAGAAACAGGAGGTCTCTGGTACATTTCCAAGAGACATGACACCAGTCCACTTTAAATTGACCGTCTTCCAGGAACAGTCTCGGCATGATGTTAACTATAAGACCCTGTGGGGCTATCTTGGCCCTTAAGTATTCTGTCATCATTGCCCCGTGTACAGTTATCCTGAGCCATTCTTTTTTGAGGGAGGTTACCGTGACCCAGTCCTCAATAGCAGCACTAGAGGCTGTAGCACCACCCATTCCAAAGAGTGAGGGAGCTGATCTTAATGCCTCTTCAATTGTTTCTTCATCGAAACTCAGGCCTGGTACATCCTCCATGGTGAGGTGTTGTATGTACCGGTCTGTGTATTTGGCTAGTAGTGAAAGAAAGATGATAAGGGAATCCAAACGGTACGAGATATGTATCAGTGGACACACTATGGTCCTCTCAGTAAAATTTGATTACTGTAGGTAACCTCAAAGTCCCGCGAGAGTGCTCTCGCGCAAAACTATCTATACAAAAAGGGGGACTGGGGTAGGACGATATTTTACGGGGTCCAGTGTACTGGTCCATAGACTAGTGACACAAAGAGAGTGTACAAAGTTCCCCGGGAAGAGTGACGGAGAGGGGTGTGTGCTAGTAAGTGGGGGAATCCCCTTGTTGGAACTAGAATCCTCACACACCCAGCAAGCTAGGTGTCATGCTTCATCATATGGGTTCTGCTCCTCGTCAGACTGGCGCTGCAATGTCTGACAGGCTCCCGAAACCGGGGCTCTTTATCGGAGATCTTTTGTTCCCGCCATATGGTGCATGCGTGTGAGAGGGCGTGGGGAGTGTGGTCGTGACGTGAAAGAGAGACTAAAAAAGGTGAGTCGGTCCACAACCTAATTTTATTCTCGTGGTAGACTCCCTTGGTTAAAAAAGAGGGGGTGTTGTATGAGCTGAGGAAAAAATACCCTGAAACTATTAGAGCAAATTTAACTACTACCCTCGATTATGGTCGACATGTTTCATGCCTGATGGCAATTCTTCAGGACCTTGGTAGAAAGTACCACACAGTGAAAAAATAGTCTAGTGAAGGGTAAAAAACTTGCAATGTGGTATACAACCTTATTTGGTCAGTAATACCGAGGTGCAGGCCGATTGGTCCTGCTGCAGTATTGTTACCTGTAGAGATAAGAATGAAAAAATTGCACAGGATAACAGCGTCAGTGAAGTTCTACCTCATCATAAATTGTAAGCACACACACACACACAAACCGTAGTGATCGATTAAAAACCGAGCATATACATTGTAATCAGTTGGTGAATAATCTATGTAACCAACTAGTTCATGCCACACCATGCATCGGTGGGAGGTGACAACAAAAACAAAAGCAAAAAAGTGCTGCATGTAAGGAGGAGGGCTGAAAGAGTAACCTTACCCCAGTAGATTCCCTGAGGTACCTCACAGTCTGCTCCCGTGGGATCGGCTGAAAAGGTATGGTACCTAGTTGAAGGGAATCATAATAACTTCATTTGGTGGTTATTTGTTGGAATACTATGGGCCAATCGGTAGCGTAGGGGCGTGGGGGCTTTAAAAGGCTCCCCAACCAAGAGAGTAGACAGAATAAGGTTTGCGGTTTGCCTCGTATTTCGACATGTAGGGTCACCCGGCGTAACCCCAGTTCCCTCACTCAGCCAGGGCAGTACTGCTTACGAGGCAAAAGGGGGGTGTGCTCACCAAACCCGGCGCCTGCCGTAAACGCGTCGTGCCCCAGATAAACCCATCAGGAAGACACAGCGCGGAACAACAGGGCAGCCACGCAAGGCGTGCACACCCACGGGCCAGACCGGACCGCAGACTTAACCGCGGCACAGCAGGGGATGGTTACCCGTGAGACCCACACTCTTGTGGATCCGAGCGCTAAGCCTGACAAAGCTCACCTGTTTTGAAGGATGGTGGAAGGGGAGCAACAAGACGAGTGAATCTCACCTTCGGCGGCAACAGTCCAAGCCGATGCACCTACCCCACGAGCGGCGTCGGAAACACGACGCAGAGCAGCTGGTAACTGTCTCCTATCGGAGCCATTATTTATGTCTTAGAGTCATTGCCTGTTCTTCCGCCAAACGCCGCTGTGGTCCCGCCCCCTCCCGTGACTGCGCATGTGTTGCAGTAGAGGGAACCTAACCTTTAGGCAGTGTGGTGACTGTGGTGGCCATCTTGGAAGGGAGGAAGATGTTAATTAAAACGGATAGGGACATTGATTAATCACAGTACCCTATGAGAATAGATAAATAAAGAAATGTATAGAGCAAAACAGCCGCCCGTTATATCGCTACCAGTGTGTATAGTAGCAGGAGAAGTGCATCGCGTGAGATGTATATTACTTAAATACAGGGACAGTTGGATTACATGCCTAAGAACACCCATGGGACAGAGTCATTTAACCCAACCAAGTCCAATCGAAGACGATGGACCCATCTCTGTTCAATCCTAAACAGAGCTTGTTTGGAAATGGCTGGGTGGACTTCTAGAACCAGCCATGTGAGACTGTCTGCAGAGTGTTTGTTTTGGAAGTAGTGTTCATACAGTTTGGTATGTGTTTTGGAGCACCCGATGTTGCTCTTGTGCTCCATAATCCTCACTTTGATGTGCCTCATGGTCATCCCTATGTAGTTTTTTCCGCAGGGGCAGGTAATCATATAGATACACTTTGAGCTGTTACAATTTGTGTGCTTGCGGAGTTGCCATACAAACGTGTCTGTAATTCTGACTTCTTTACATTGGGATGTCTGAGGGCATGCCGCACACCCATCACATGGGAAATGGCCAACCACTGGGGGAAGGTCCCACAGCGTTCTCTGGTTATCAGTGGTGTTTTTCCTGGGGCGTGTGTGTATTAGGGCGTCCTTAAGATTAGCAGTTCTTTTGAAAGCGAATCTGGGGTTTGGAATTTCTAAACCACCCGAATTGACTATGGGCCAATGTTTATTTATCGTTTTCTTTAGGAACGTAGAGTTCGGGGTAAAGGAGGTGACACAAGTTATCGGGTTGTCTTGGGCCTTAGGTTGTTCTTCCAGTAGGTTCACTCTTGGGTTATTCAGGGCTCTTTTGCGTGACTGGTTTAGTAGTCTAGTAGGGTACCCTCTGTCCTGTAGTTTGTGTTGAAGGAGAGTTGCTTCCCTTTGGAAATCTGCTTTATCTGTGCAGTTCCTCCTGACCCTGAGGAATTGGCCGAAGGGAAGATTGTCCCTCAGGGCCCGTGGATGATGGCTTTGGAACAATAAGAGACTGTTTCTGTCAGTACTTTTGCGAAAGAGGGTTGTGCTGAGACTTGTGGGATTAAGGTTGATACATAAATCCAGGAAGGGGATGGTGGTTGTAGAAATGGTACCCGTGAACTTGAGATATGGATTTTGGAGGTTAATCCAGGTACAGAAGGCCTCACAGGTTATGCGATCACCCTTCCAAAAAATGAGGATGTCGTCAATATACCTGCGCCATAAGGTGATGTTATCACGGTAGGGGTTGAGTGCAGAATTGATGACACTTTCCTCAAAGGTTGCCATGTAGATACATGCCAGGCTTGGAGCAAATGTAGAACCCATGGAAGTCCCCTGGATCTGATGGTAAAGTTGGGAACCATACTGAAAGAAATTTTCTGTCAATGCCAGTGAAGCACATGCCATAATGAATGCAACAGGGGTTGGAGAGGACCAATCTTCCAAAAGCAGGGTGGCTTCCACTGCCTCCAGGGTGGCTTGTTGGGGGATGTTGGTGTATAACGCCTCAACATCCATCGTGAGGAGGAGGTCCACATTTTCCCTCCCCTCAAAGGATTCAATGAGGCGGAGGGCATCTCTTGTGTCTTGTAAAAAGGATGGAATTTTCCTCACCACTGGTTGGAGGAAAGAGTCACAGAATTTTGACAAGGGCTCAAGCAGAGAGCCTATGCCAGAGACAATCGGTCTCCCAGGGACTGGAGTCACACCTTTGTGGATTTTTGGGAGGGTGTAAAAGTACGGGATGACCGGGTCTGTGGTGACTAGGAATGCAGCTTCATTTTTAGAGATCCACTCATTTGTCTCGCCCTGTAAGACAAGACTCGTGATTGTGGTACTGAGTCGTTTAGTGGGGTCTATTGTGAGTGGTCTGTAATGAGTGATGTTAGAGAGTTGACGTTTGCATTTGGTGTCATAGTCAGTAAGGTTCTGGATAACAGTGGCCCCACCTTTGTCTGCCTGTTTGATCACTATGCTGGTGTCATTGCCAAGTCCTAGGACAGCTTGTTTCTCGGCTGTGCTCAAATTTTTGTAAGAGGTAGTATTTGGTTTGTTGTCCAAGCTCCTAAGTACTGCCTTCTCAAAAGCTAGTATTTCAGGGGGGACCATCGAGTCTGATGGGGTAAAGGTAGATGGTTTGCGTAACCCTGTGTCCGTTTTGTCTTGCTCAGGTTTATCTGCAAAGAAGGATTGTAGGCGTACCTTCCTGGAAAATTGTTTTACTTCACATATTTCAGTGAAGCTGTCAGGTGTTGGAGTGGGCACGAAGCCTAGTCATTTTTAGAGATCCACTCATTTGTCTCGCCCTGTCAGCCGAAATGCCAAGAGATATAAGGCGGTCCCAGATTGTAGATAAAAGGGCGCAGGGGGGGTGCTGTAGACCTCTAAGTGTAGCAGGAGAATAAGTAACGGAAGGGGCAGCGCCCCAAGGCCCTGGGCCCGTCTGGCCGCGGACGGGCGCAGACGGGCTTGCCTTAGGCGCGCCCGCTGCGCTCATCCGCTGCGCTTCCGGGGGAAGCACATTTCTATAGGGCGAGGGGGCGTGGCCTAAGGGTGGTGGGCATGGCCACAGTGCTTCCAGTCCGTGATGTCAGCCCTGGAGAGATTCCCCAATCAGCGCTAAGGTCTGTTTCGCTGAGGGTGCACTGGGCGAATGGCAAGGTGAGCTTGTAGTTTGTTTAAAAAGCACAGTAAAGTAGCAGTTGAAAGACATAGCTAACTGGTCTAGAAGGAAAGAAAGTAATTTACTTAATCACAGGAATTTGCGTCTAACATCTATGCTGAAGCACAATTTTTCAGAATGGCTCCTATGGTGGCTGTATGGGTGAGTGAGTGGGTGTGTGAGTGGCTGTATTAGTGAGTGAGTTGGTGTGTGAGTGGCTGTATGGATGAGTGAGTTGGTGTGTGAGTGGCTGTATTGGAGAGTGAGTGTCTGTTAATGGCTGTAAGGGACAGTGAGCAGATGTGGGATTGGTTCTATGGATATATGATTGGGTATGTAAATGGTTGTATGGGTGAGCATGTGAGTGCTTGTATGGGTGGGAGAGTGGCTGTGTTGAGAGCTTGTATGGTTGAGTGAGTGGGTGGGTAAGTGGCTGTTTAGGTGAATAAGCATGTGTGTGAATAGCTGTATGGGTGAGTGTGTGGCTTTGTGTGTGGCTGTATGGATGAGTGACTGGTTGTATGAGTAGCTCTATTGGTGATTGAGTGGCTGTGTGAGTACTTGTGTGGGTCTGTGAGTGGTTGTGTGTTGGTGTGAATGGGTTTGTTAGTGGTTCTGTGGAGGATGTCAGTGATGTAATTTGAGATGTCATCAGAGATATTGCGGACCATGTCATGAGTGATGTATTATGTGAGATCATAAGCAGTGCATTGGAGGGGGGTAAGGTACTGTTACCCCAGGTAATTATAACTGCTGAATTTCTATGGTTTTCTATGAGTGAAATCTGGCCTAACTATAACGTCCCTCTAACCGTTTGTCTTTTCAGGGAATTACTAAGGTTTAAAAAAAACTATTTCCTAAGTATAATGGCCCTGTAAACATGGTTTTTTTCCAGTGAGTTTCGAAATTTAAAAAAATTATATTTCCTAACTGTAACCTGCAAACTCTGGGAGTGGGTGTGTGAGTGGCTGTATGGGTCTGTGAGTGGATGTGTGAGTGGCTGTATGGATATGTGAGTGGGTGTGTGATTGCCTGTGTGAGTGTGTGTTTGAGTGTCTTTGTAGGTCTGTGACTGGGTCTGTGAGTGGCACTATGGGTTTGTGAGTGGATGTGTGGGTCTGTCAGTGGGTGTGTGAGTTCCTGTGTGTATCTGTGAGTGGGTGTGTGAGTAGTGTTATGGGTCTGCAAGTGGCTGTGTGAGCAGCAGTATGGGTCTGTGAGTGGGTGTTGGATTGCATGCGTAAGTCTGTGAGTGGGTTTGTGAGTGGTGCGATGGGTCTGTGAGTGGGGTGTGAGTGCCGTGTATGTCTGTAAGTGGATGTGTGAGTGGCACTATGGATTTTGGCCATTTGCATACTTAGGGTATTTAAAAGGGAGAACCATGGACTCTGCTCTCAACGGGAGACAACAAGAGAGAAACCACTCATCACAGTCACCACAGATCAGATTGCACTCCATTAGATCAACAATGCATTCACCTCTATTAAGGATTTCGAGAGGAAACACGTTTAATATGCCTTCGCCAAGCCCAAGAAGTTATGAACATTCATTCTTTACTAAAGTAGAGTTTTAACTGGGGCACCTGCTATGTTTATATTTGTCAGTGCTTCCTGTTGAGGTTTAATATTTGTGAAATATGCACTAGGGCTAGAATGGAACCTCATTTTTCCCAGAAGAGTCCCCAGTTTTGCGGAAAAAGTCTACCCAACTGGAGTACTTTCATCTGGTTAATTAGTAATGCTACCGCGTTGCGTAAATGTCTTGAACATATTCTGCACTATAGCTGCATAAAGGACCACAAGTTAATATTTCCAATGACCTTGTGTGCATCTAATTTGAGCAATATGATTGTTCCCCGAGCGTCTTTATCCACAAATCTGTGTTAACGTCAATCCCTATCCCGAGAAGACAGCGAGAATACAAACGGTAATTCTCCAACCAATGGTACTTCCTCTTGAATAAATGAAGTAAGTGCTCCTTTGTTTGGTGGAGTTGTCTTCATATTCCTCTGCATCAATAGCACATCATCAAAATCGTCTGGAAATGTGCTTGGGGGATGTGTGGCACCCCTCCCCAGGCCGATTTTGTCCTACGGGGACCCCATCTCCTGGAGCCCCGCCACAATTGAATGGGTGAGTGGGGATGCACAGGCCCCCCCAGGCCTAATTTGGTCCCAGGCATCCTGTCCCCCAGGGCCTGGCGTCATTTTTATGCTGGATACCCTGGATCCCACCTAAGGGGCTTCTTTCTCCTTGCACAACAGATTCTGCAATTCTGCCACTCATACCTACCCTACCACCAGGCAGTGTTCCAGAAAGTCTAATCAGCAGCCCCTTGCTAAAAAGGTCATTATTAAATGTATTTGTCTGGATATCCTGCATCCAGCCATAGGAATGGAGGCAATACACTTCCACTGCCTGGTGAAGCTGTACTCTTACCTCCATCTTGTGCCATGTCACACCAGATGTCCAAAACGGTTCCCACTTTGTTAGGAAATACTCTTACACAAAAGTAAGAAGGCATCTGCTGTAGAATCTCCTTTCAAGTTTTTCACCCACCCATTGTTTTAAGCTTTCAACCCCTGAGCTTATCAGCTGTCCTTACTGAAGAGTTGGTCTGGGGGCAAGCTAGCACTGCACAGCCTGTTTGCCCATATCTAGCACCTATCAAAAGTATTGAGCACAGTAAATGGCAAATAATGTTGCTTTCCATAGAGTCTTGCATTCTAAAATTGCATGCTTTTTCTCAAAAAGTGTCCTCAGCATCATAAATGACAGCATGAAAAACTGACCATTAATTACAATATCTTTTTGCCACCCAAATGACTCTCTTATTCCTTTACCAGCCTCTGCATGCCTTTTCTACCAGGGCACAACCGTCTCTAGTTCACTTAGGTGTTTGCCTTAATTTCAATGTATTTCTGAAATTTGCACCCAACTTATTTCAAAGATATCAATCTCTCCTTTTTGAAACTCAAAGCCATACCCCTACAACATACCAAAATCTAACCTCCTCTAGCTCATCTATTAATCCCATCAAACATCTACATGAACTCACAACACCCCTCTCCCACTAATGGAACCACCTAACTTCTATTAATTGAATCTAGCACCAAGAAACTGGAGTGAATGCATGGCCTGGTTTACTTGAGTAATTGATGTACAATGATCTTTGACCATTACTTTCCTACCAATGAATTAATCAATGTATGCTCAATATTACCACATAGTTAAGGGATACGTCTCTCAGATCAACCCTAAACATTCAATGTATAAAATGTATGTAAAACAACAAAAGAAAGCAACAGCAACAATTTACAAATTCAGGGGCAATTATAATTCAAAAACTTATTGCACCACGCTGAACGTCCAAGCACCAGTACTGGTGGTGCTACAAATAACTCCGATCAAAATTTCCCTGACCAGCAACAACCTTTTTTAGCCGAGGATCAATGGTGGGGTCAACGTGGGAGGGGACGCCCCTGGGGGAGACCCAGGGGATCACGGTCTGCCCCTTGGAATCAAGGCACAGGGAGAGGGAAGAAACAGCTACGATTCCAACAGGACTCCCATAGGGAGATCAAAACAAGACGCCAGCACTACAGGTGGTAACATACAAACCTGACAATCCCATAATCAACATTTCTGATTATGTACTAACTGCAAATGAACAACAAATTCTATCAAAGGGTTTATCATTTGTCCCTACTTCCATGCCTGACAATTTTAATCTAAGAATGGAACTGCAACAGTTTTTCAGAAAGGTGAGACTAAAACATTACTTTCATAAAATCCTGTATAAAACAGTCTTTTCAGGGAGTGGCCTAAGACCGCCATCTAAGTTTAATCCTCCTACACATTTGATTGACCATAAGATCATAACATACGAACAAGTTGTACTACGGGATGTTGAAAAAATTCTTGCAGAGAGACGATATGTCCCTTATAACATTACAAAACCTGAAAGAGATGCCCTTGGGAGTTTGAAAAGTAACACCAATATTGTAATCAAACCCGCGGACAAGGGTGGGGCTATCGTTGTCCAAACTTTTGACAAATATAAAGATGACATTTTGTCTAAATTATCTGTAGTAGGGAATTACACTCTTCTCAAATCCGATCCTACCAAAAGAATTAGTGTTTCCATCAATAAAATCACCAATAAAGCTCTTGAAGATGGGATTATCACCAAACATGAGTATGAATTTTTAAACAATAAACATCCGTGTATGCCTACGATATATACGCTCCCAAAAGTACATAAACGAATGGAGGACCCACCTGGAAGACCGATCATTTCAGGTTGTGGCTCATTGTTAGAACCTCTATGTAAATACATAGATGTATTTTTAAAACCTATTGCCACATCCACACCAACATACTTAAGGGACACAATGAATATGATCCAGCTAGTGGATGGGCGCATACACGACCCTGTTATGAATATACTGGCAACGATGGATATCGCTGCCCTCTATACAAACATTCCACAGCAGGCAGCGCTAACTTGTATAGAAAAGGTGTTGAATGCACGACCTGCCCCTCATCGAGTACCAACCGAATTTATTATCCAACTGCTTATATTGGCCATGACACAAAATTATTTTATGTTCCTAGGTCAATTCTATATTCAAACGAAAGGGGTGGCTATGGGGGCAAGCTTTGCCCAAAATCTGGCTATAATTTTTATGAGTGATTTTGAACATCGCTATGTCCTCAATGAACTGAACCCGTACCAAAAGCACATTGCCCTATGGGCACGATACATCGATGATGTGTTTTTAATTTGGCATGGGAGTAGTGAAGGTTTGACCAACTTCCATGAATGGCTGAACACTTGTTCAGAGGATATCCAATTCACGTTGGAACACGATAAGGACTGAATCAATTTTCTTGATATTCAGATCAAGATTGACACAGGCAAACTGTATACCAGTTTATACCGTAAGAGCAGTGCGCGAAACACACTTCTGAGGTACACGAGCCATCATCCCCGCAACCTCAGAGACAATCTGCCTTTTGGGCAATTTCTGAGGTTGCGGAGGAACTGTACCAAGAAGGAGGACTACTTTGATGAGTCCTCCCTCCTTATTGTAAGACTTAATGAACGAGGTTATCCATTACGACTCTTGAAAAAGGCTCGGAAAAGGGCTTGGCATAATCATCGTGAACACTTATTAAGCCCGAAACCAAAAAAAGAAGATGAAGACCGACTGGTGTGCGTTACCACATTTAATACTAAAAGTAATGCCATAAAAAGATCGGTTAATCGCCACTGGCATTTAGTGAGTGATGAACTAGGAGGCCTACCACCGCCCCTGCATGCATTCCGTAAAGGGATGAATGTTAAGGATCATCTGGTTCGATCTCTTCTTCCCACTACTCAAACCGTTAGTCAGACTACACTCTGGGGTCTTCCCCCGGTTAGGGGACATACGAAATGTGGCACATGTCGGGCATGTCCTTTGACTATTGAGTGCACTACATTTACTCATAACAGCAAAACATACACTTTGACACATCACAGTAACTGCAATACCGCAGGTGTGATTTATGCTATCGTATGCCCCTGCGGCTTTATGTACATCGGGCAGACTACACAAAGAGTGAAATGCTGAATCCTACAGCATTGTAGTCGCATTCGATGTAAAACACCAGGCGCACCACTAGTAGAACATTTTACCACCTTTGGACATGATAGTTACAGCATTCGATGGTGGGTCATAGAGAAGGTGGAATTTCATCCACGGGTAGGTGACTTTGGAAATGTATTAAGTCTAAGGGAATGCAAATGGATATATTCTCTTAATACAGTAAATAAAGACCTCAACGAACAGGAGGAAATCAATAGACAGGTGGCACTTCTTAAGAAATGAAACCATTCACTCAGGCGTTATGTGTAATCTGATTTGCAACGCGCATATGAGGCCCTCCATTGTGTCCTGTATTGGGTACATTAGTTGTTACCTGGTTCCTGTAAGGGATGTTAGGGTGAATAGGGGTATATCTATTTACTATTCACAAGAGATAATGTATGCCAATTGGATTATGGACTATAGGCATTGTTGCTCGAATGAACTCAGACTTACTGTTAGCAAATTGTGAGTTCCGGAGTGATTTGATCCTGATATAATGTGGCCATCATCAATTTTAAAATCACTACGATGTAATTAGAAACATCTTTCACTAGGCGACAATGTACAAATAATAATTGTGTCCATGCTTCCTTTTGAATGTATAAATTTATTACTGACAAATGTGAATATGCGATTAAGGAATGTATTTGATTTTTTGAAAATGTGTATGAACTAACGCTTTAGTCCGCTCCACAAACTAATTTGAGCATTCCCAACCCAAGATGGCGGACCCCAATGTTCGACTCGATACTGTTATCGTGATGTTTTTTAATATAGTTTAATATCTGAACATGGGCTTGAAATTGAATTATCAAGCTTCGATTCCTTTGTATGATACGCATGAATTAGTGTCCTTTACTATAACTTTTTCGGGAGCGTATACACTAAATAGTCCACTTTCTACGTCCATGCTTACTCTGTGTAACATGGCGTTGGAACAGCGGCCGGCTTCGTATGCTGAATTGTTTTGAGCAAGGAAGACTGAGTGCGGTAAGACTCCGTGACCGCGTCTGGCACGCTGGTCGCATTTTAAGACCGATTTCTGTATATATTTCTATAGATTCAGTTTTATTGACTTCGCGATTGTTATTTCTAACAGCGGATTCATTTCCACATTTGCCGAGGAACCAAGGGCCTGAGTACAAATGATTTCGGAACACGAGTTATATGAAACTCGGGTAAGGTTCGAAATAAGTCTTTATTTTACTTGCTGAGAATATATTCTCAATGTCCAACTTCATTATTCTACACGGTTAATTCATTAACTAAAGTCCAGGGCCAACCTGTTTCAGTTTAGAAATTATGAATTGAGTATGAATCAATTGGGAAACATTGAACTATGTTGTGGCCACGTAACAATTAGAATATCGTAGTATGACTGGTCCCTTCATTCGTTTATAGGTTTTCCTGTAAATATAATGGATTATTGAATAAGCAGAGACACAAGCCTGCGACATCGAGAGAACCAATTACATTATTTACGTGCCATGGATAAGGTAATGATATGTACATAAACATTTGGTTGAAAGTACTCTTGGAACAATCACAAGAGTAATGAGTCAATTGACCTCGTTATTATGTTTTTAGGAATTAACACTAACCTTGAGACCAAGGGTGAAGATATCCCACTTGATCCATTCCAACTATAGGGTAAGCAATTTCTTTGCCCTATGGGTTTGCGAGACTAATCCTAAATCGCAATTTTTTATGCAACAGCCTGATTTATATTTCGACTTCATTTCAGGGCCAACACTACCTCTTGGGTTGCTAGGAATTAACACTAACCTTGAGACCAAGGGTGAAGATATCCCACTTGATCCACTCCAACTATAGGGTAAGCAATTTCTTTGCCCTATGGGTTTGCGAGACTAATCCTAAATCGCAATTTTTAATGCAACAGCCTGATTTATATTTCGACTTCATTTCAGGGCCAACACTACCTCTTGGGTTGCCCGATGCAATAGTCCTGATGAAGACTCGCATGGCTACGGTTTAACTCACCTTTAAGCCCTAAGACGAGTCGAAACGTCGACATCATCCCCTCTTATTTCAATACCTGGATTTTAATACACATTTTCTGGTGCAATAAGTTTTTGGAAGCTAGGTCTCCATTCAATGAAAAATGTGTACAAATTTATATCATAGGCCAGGTTAATTGTTAGACGGTGAACTGTACGACCGATCTATTGTATATAAGATTGTGAATATCTTTCTCTATAATGTCTTTCTCTATTTTTCTTCATTGAGCATTTGATAATCCTTTATTTCTTGCACGCCTCCTTTGGGCAACCTACAAACTTTTGATATAAGGATAGTGGTAAAGCAATGAATTAAAATTGCCCTGAATTTGTAAATTGTTGCTGTTGCTTTCTTTTGTTGTTTTGCATACATTTTATACATTGACTGTTTAGGGTTGATCTGAGAGACGTATCCCTTAACTATGTGGTAATATTGAGCATACATTGATTAATTCATTGGTAGGAAAGTAATGGTCAAAGATCATTGTATTTCAATTGTATATAATACCCAGGTCTTTGACATTTTGGGTTACCCCATTTGGTTTGCTTGAGAGCACAAGGCTAATCCCAATAACACTGGACTAAGCACTTGCTTTGGGTTCCATAGCAGACTGCTTCCCTTCATAAAGCACTTCATGCCTCATTAGGGGTAGTAAGCGCTATATAAATTAAATCACAATTACCATGTAAACTATAACGGTCACACCAAATGCAATGCTTATGACCTCACAGCATGTATACTAATCAATAATAACACCTTAACTGTGTAATATAATGTGACAACACATAATCAAACCAATAATATGTAACCTATTCTTTGAGATAATTTGCAACATATGCAATTGCCTCTGTTTCGTTCGGGGTGTGGTCATAACAGAACCAAACTGTCAGCTAGGGTTCTTGGAAGGCACACACTGTTGTTGCCAAAGCAGTTGGTGCAAACTGAAAGCAAGCTGTGTGATGTTCCTGATGCCTGGCAGTGTTACATCTTTGTCTGAGACAAGACCTGATGATGCCAGCCCAGAGTTGCCCTGTTTCTACCCATATCAGAAACACTCTATATTTAGACCAAACTAAAACCAAACTAGAAGTTGCGAAGTCCACCGACTTCAAATTTGGCAAATTATGGGGACAAATTAAGGTTAAAGCTCCTGTCCAGCAGTATGGAACTGTTTGTACTCCTTTGAGGGGCAGGAAGTGGATGGGCAGCTGCCCCTGCAGAAATCCCTCACCCACTTACTATAGATTTTTTATGTGCATTCTGGGGGTCATAGTTCTTTTAACTCTTAAAACCAGGACCACAAATCCCACAATGCAAAGGAAAGACCTGGACTGGAGCAGCTAGTAACATGAATGTAGGATACTTGGCACCATGTCCATAGGTTCCCCAGTTGTATCGCCAATCGTCGTATCATTCCCTACCAGCCTGCCCACCTCTCCCTTTCCTCATCACCTTTAAAGCTTCAGCAACACTCCCCAGCCCACCACACACACACACACATCCACCTCTTCCACTGCAAGAAGCCGCAGGTAGTGCCTACAACATCTTGGTTTTAGGCTATTTTCCATTCATAGGATACAGACCATGAGATTTCGCTTTTCATGGTCTTGACACCATGAGATTGGAAAATAACCCATTTTTGCTGGCCACCGTCAGGAAAACATTGCATTACTTCACGCATCTTTGCCAAAGCGAAATGACGTAAGCAGCGTTTGCTAGACAAGTATACTGCATCAACCCATGCCTGAGTAACTCCCCCACAACATTTTTTTCCTGCTCATGCTGGTAGTCTGATAATTACAACGAGAGGTGGTTTGGAACCTCTTAACATGCAAACAGCCTGCACGGAGGACGAAGGTAACTATAGGAAAGAAGTTAACCGTTTAGTGGCAACATGAATTCCTGACACCGACCGGCCACAATCCTGTTCTGGCAACATTGATGATTACTGATGGTCCTCGGTCCCTGCCTGTTTTACACGTGGGACGGTGCTAAGTATGCTAAGCCTCATAACTTTGGGTCTTTTTTTTGTGTATTGGGGAGAATAAAGTGCCGGGGGAAATCGACTAGTTTCATTGAAAGAATTAAGTGAAAATATATTTTCATTCTGCTACAATAAATGGAGCAGTAAAAGGCGACAAGAATGGAGTATTTGCTTTAATACCGCATATTTCTTTCTAGATTCCATGATGTGTAAACAGCTTTAAAAACCGTACTGGAAAAAAGCGCCTATCCTCATTTTCTGGTTTATTCCTATTTACTGCAGCCTTTTTATATATAGGCTAGCCTAGTTAACGTTAATGGTAGATGGACTGTGCATATTTCTTCCTTAAAGCAGCATTTCAAGGTAGCTTCACTAATGCTATCTAAGTTAATGTGGTAATGTATATGTAGTGAGCAAAATGCCTCAGCAAGCGCTGGGAAACGGGAGGGCTGTCGGACGCTGCTTCTTAGAGTAGATGATTGAGCACTGCCTTTCTGAGTTTGGTTAGATTACCGGATACTCCAACATCACAAAGAACACAGTGATCCAGCTCTGAATTTTCAGTGAAAACCTGTGCAGACTGGGAATTGTGGTCCTAGTTTGCTTCAAAAGTAGACACATTACAACAATGATTGGTAAAAGAAAAGGGCAGGACTGGGCCCTCTAAGGCATGAGGCCACCTACCACGATTAGGTTTTGGCTCATAACTGTAAGTGAGTACATCCTGTGCGATTTGGAAGAGGACTCCCACAGCTGCCACTTTCACTGAGGTGGGTGGCTCCACCCTGCCATATGAGTGAGGAACCTGTCACATGCTGCTCCCGGGTTACGGTGGGGTATGCAAGCCAGATTCACAAACGTATTTGTGCACCTAAATTGAATTTAGGGCTGCAGCGGCGGCCCCTCCATTCGGGCGGAGGAGCACTGCCCCTGCCGCCACTTGCGCATAAAATGATAATAAAACGGATTTTAAACCTGTTTTATTATCATCTTATTTTAATAACCCTGGAGCCGCCCCTAAGACTCTGATGAATCTTGGGGGCGGGTCCAGGGGGAAGACACTGTGGCGGGGAGTGGTAGTGCACTCCCTTTTCCCTTCTCTGCGCATGAGGATTTGTTATTATCCTTAGCTCAGGACACTAAGACAAGATACTCCCTCAGAAGTGGTTGCTTAAGAGGAGCGGATTGTTGGAACTGAGGAGAAATTAGTTCATTGCAGTGCTTAATTTATCAAATATATACTTGCCCCCGCCGAAGATATTCCTAAACTTTGGGGGTTGATGCGGTCTGGGGACCTGAGTGGGCGCCTTAAGTTCCAGTACAACAAAGGACACTGGTGGTAATGTCAGCGCAATGCCCTGTATCCCGCAAAACCATTGAGCAACCCCCACTATTCCTACTTAAATTGACATTGATCTCGGGGGCGGAACGGGCCGCAACCTATCAAATTGTGGCAGGACATTTAAATGAACGCTGGCGTTCTCCTTTCCTGATGATTCCTGGCGCTGAAGAAGGCTTCATATAGCCGAAATGCAGTCGCGAATAAAGATGCCTCCCTGGTTCCCCTAACATGGCCTCTGCCTTTTCTTTGAGGAGGTTGTATTATATATATATATATATATATATATATATATATATATATATATATATATATATATATATATATATATATATGTATATATATGTGTTCTAGTCCCCAAAATATTTTTGGGAGGATTACTGAGCATGCTACTACTCTCACAAGTAGGGGATGTGGACTGCGGAGGTAAGCCATACCTTCCTTCCTCTTTTCACGTCATGTCATAACTGCAACTTCAAACCCAAACGGGAACCACAGCACCTATAGCTATGACATCTGTCTGCTGGGCAACAACTCTCCAATAATCTGGGGGGGATGATGTGAAGCAATAGAGTGAATTGATTGGTTTGTGTTCCTGAAAAGAACTGTGTTAGGAAAGGCCCACGGATCTCTTTTGGAATGCATCTTTCCATTGTTTGACCAGGACTCGTCGTTTTGTTCTGTATGGATAGTTTGCAGCAGAAATGGATGAATGGCTAGTGGGGGCACAGGGCCAGCCCTTGGTTCTTTAGGGGCAGTTGTACCCTGATCTGACCTAGACTGATCTGTTTGTGCTGTGAGATTGGCAAGTGGAGTGAGGAAGAGGACCATTTAGCTGGCGGCGATGGCAAGGTTCAAATAACCAGCTTATGGTGGCTCCTGGGCTTTTCCCTTGCCCATCCTTTGACTGGTCCTTTTGTGCTGTAAGGATATGAGGAAGTGAGAGAGTAAACCAAATGGATGGTGGTGTTGGGGTAACGTTATTGGACCAAAATGTTTTGTACTGCACCTTCCTGGTATCTGGAGTATGCGGAGAGTTTGAAGTGCTGTGTGGAGCCATGTTAAACATGCACTGTGTCCCTTGGCACTTGCAATACAGCAGACAGGACATCCACCAGTCGTGACTGGTGCAGGTAAGGGCAGTGGGGTAGGGTAGAGGGGAAAGTCAACAGACGATGGAATAGGAAAAATAAATAAATAAAACCACTTACCTTGCTCTCACCGCATCGCCGAATTTCGTGCCTCCACCTACCAATTTGATTTAGTTTTTAAATAAATGTGATTTTATTTGTTTAATGTACATTGCATTTGGGCACAATTGTTTCTCCAGTAAAAACCCATACATGTGTGGTTTAAGGATCCGTGTTCCTTTAAAGCATTAGACTGAAACATTAGCATTTTGTCTTTCCCAACCTTTTACTCTGGACAGCCTTCGCTTTTTTTTAAAGAATTAACTACTAATTGCTCTTATGTTTTGTCCTTTTAGTGTCTTTTAATCTTCTTTTTGTTCCCTTTTTTTCTAGATAGGTTTGCAAATGTTATCTGTTTTATTTCCCAACTATAACCTTGTTCTAGTGCTGCTAAAATATGTTAATAGAAAAACTGTGACCAATATTGGAAATAAGTAATTTAAAGACATTGTAGTTTCTGACTGGAAGATTCATTTCGAGGCAGCTTTCGCCCTATTATAAGGAGCATTAGAATATTTGTATTGTTCATTGGTGTGATCTATTTATTTAGGAATTACTCAGAAAATGCTGTATCATAGGTTAAACATTTGGATAATAGTAGGAGGTGTAATATAATAGTGCAGGCAGTGCAGTTAAAAGTAAACATGAGAAGAAATAAATTCTATGTATAATTAAAAAGCTAGTGCAACTTTAAAAAGTGAAAGATTATAGGTAGGGTTTTAGATTCAGCGCTAATTCCACCGCTATTAGAAATAGGACGATGTCATCATCAGGACGGGTAGCTGAAGTTTTATCTGACAGATTCTTTAAAGTAGCCTAGACCTTCCAATGCGCCTGATCGTTGACCGAACGCTGTCTAGGTGAGATCTAACAATCAGAACCTACAGTGTATTTCATTGTACTTCTGACACAAGCACTGCTTTCTGTTATATGTACTCCTGATTCCTTGTGGCTTTTGGGGCCCCTTGTTTTTCTGATATACTTAATACAGTCACTGGGCGCGTAGGGGCAATTGCTTAGCTAACATACTTAACTCACATTTTCTCTGAAGGAAGTCATTTGAGCCACAGCTCCAAGGGATAATCTCTTGGGGCCCGATTCACAGAACTAATTTAAGACAAAATCCTAAACTTACTACTTTTGGTATTCACAGAAGGCATTTAGGATTTTGTCTTAAATTAGAAATTTGTCTTAAATTAGGATTTTGTCTTAAATTAGGATTTTGTCCTAAATTAGGATTTTGTTCTAAATTAGGATTTTGTCTTAAATTAGGATTTTGTCTTTAGTTAGGATGTTGTCTTAAATTAGGATTTTGTCTTAAGTTAAACTTAAGTTTAACTTAAGTTTGTCTTAAGTTTAATTTAAGACAAAATCCTAACTAGAGTATATTATGTGAAGGAGGTGTGGCGCAGCGGCCAGGTTGCCTGACTCCGGACCACAGGGTTCACGGTTTGATCCCTGGCTCCGGCGACAGGTTAGCGCAGCACCATGTGACTCTGGGCAACAGCTTGCTTAATCTTCCCGAAGGCCCGCAGCGCTGGGACACCTCCATAGGAGGTAGCTGTGCACTATACAAATGCTGGCATTTATAGCAGTGGTGGTTTGGGTTTTATGACCATTTGTTTAACCTGTGTACGCTGTGATCATGTTATGAGTTGCTTTTGGGCCTTGTTGGACTTCATACTAAAAAGCATGAGTATTCCCTTTTCCTGTGATCTAAGAGAGCGAAGACTTAGCATAAATCCGCTGGACAGACAGGTGTATAAACTAGCTCTGTCCAGCTACCATCAGAATGTAAAAATGGCCAGGCGCACTTTTATCATGAATCAAATAGATCAGCCCTCTAACTCATCCAAAGCCCTATTTAATATAGTTAAGGATTTTGTAACACCTCAAGCTTGTACACAATCTCCTGTTGAATCCCAGGAATTATGCGATTCTTTAGCAGTCTACTTCCAGGAAACAATTACGCTTATTTATGCCAATTTTCTGATCACAAAGTCTTTGAAGTCAGAAACTCTAACTGGATCAGGAGAACCAAAGACACCAACAGCCACTACTCTTGATCAGTTTGAATCGACTTCTTTAGAGGAAATAATTAATGCATTATCCTTTGCTAAATCTGGTTCGCCCCATGACCTTTGCCCTCCCAAAATCTTGGCCAGTTTTGCCCCGGTAATCCACCAAATTTTTATTTGTTCAATTCAATCTGGTATTATTCCCACTCCTTGGAAAGACTCATTATGAAAAAACCAACTGCCGACCCGCAGGTTCTTGGTAACTATCGACCCATATCTTTCTTACCCCTCCTAGGCAAACAACTGGAAATTTAAATAAATAGGCAGCTAAACTCTTACCTTGAGTATAACAAAATTCTAGACTCCACACAATCAGGTTTCCGTCCAGGCTTTAGCACCGAAGCCACTATCCTGGCAGTGACGGATTCCCCAAGGCAAGTAATGGATGCAGGAGGATCAGTAGTTCTGATCCTCCTAGATCTCGCTGCAGCATTTAATACCATCTCACATTCTCTGCTCGTGGAGAGACTACACTCATGTGGCATCCGAGGCACCGCCTTGAAATGGCTGAAGATTGTTTTGAAGGACAGATGGCAAACGATTATGCTTGGACCCGACCGCTCTCAGAAATCTTGTTTCGACAAGGGGGTTCCTCAGGGCTCCTGTTTAAGTCCAACATTATTTAATGTATACATGGCCCCTTTAGCAAAAATTGTAGAACCACTAGGGTACAAAATAATTTCATATGCTGATGATACTCAGCTGATATTCCCAATTGGCCCCAGTATGGAAGCCGAGCCAATTTAATTCTCGACGGGTATGCTCGCCATCTCAAATTGGATGTCGGAGAACTGCCTTCAGCTGAATCCCATCAAGATTGAGGTTATGCTAATGGGGAAACCCATACCATTTGGACTGAGGATTGGTGGCTGCGCCAACTGGGAGATGCCCCTACTCCTACTCAATCTGTGAAAAACCTTGGTCTAAAACTGGACCAGAAACTGTCTATGAAAGATCACATCTCTGCCACCACCAACTCCTTGGTCTAAAACTGGACCAGAAGCTTACGTCTTCTACGTAGGTTAACACCTTATCTGCCCAATAAACATCACAGAACCCTGGTCCAGGCGATGGTGATCAGCCGCCTGGGCTATGGGAATGCATTGTTAGCTGAAGTTGGTGAGATGTTGCTTGCTAAACTGCAGGTGATTCAAAATACCGCAGTAAGAATGATCTTAAATCGTCCTCCAGGCTCTCCCTCAGGCCCTTTGTTGAGAGAGCTACACTGGTTACCTGTGAAGAAGCGATCCAACTTTAAAATCTGCTGCCTCACATTTAAGGCATTAAATGGAAAGGTCCCCACTACCTTCAAAATAAATTTACTAAACAGGTATCTGGTCGCAACCTCAGATCCAATTCCTTAGCTCTCTTAAAGTCCCTCGAATACGTCTCAATCGCACGGGAGGTTAGGCCTTTTCGTACCTTGCTCCTCGGTACTGGAACCAACTGTCCATTGCACTTTGTAAATGTCCCTTATACACTGCTTTTAGGAAACAATTAAAAACTTTTCTGTTTTGAATTTCCACAGCTTCGGTCTGACCCACCTCTCTTTCACTAGGTAAGCGCCGAGATGCCCCCAGGTGAGTCGTTGCGCTATAAAAGTAGATATAACATAACATAACATTGTGAGGGGAGTTGTGTGGTGTATGTGGCTGGACAGTTCTGCACCACCGTAGGTGTTATATAGCGCAACTTGATATTAGACGGATGTTGCTGACTGAATGGACAGTTCTTGAATACTGAAAAGGTCGGTCTAGCTTATTTGGTGACACTAAGGGGCAGATTTATGAGGCACTTGCGCCACGTTTACGCCGCTGTTGCGTCACGCAAGGCGGCGTAAACGTGGCGCATCACTACGAACGATTTACAACGTGACGCATCTAGGCAGATGCGTCACGTTGTAAAGCCCTGCGCTGCTTGTGGGTGTTCCGGCGCAGGGTGGGCGTTCCGGGGCAGGTGCGCCTCGCAAAAGTGGCTGAGTGAAATCTATAAGATTTCACTCAGTCACTTTCAGGCCAATGCTGCATCAAAAGCCTGCGCCTGCTTGAAGCAGGCGTAGGTCTTGACGCAGCATTGTTAAGATGGGGCACCCCTGAGCCTTGCTGAAGCAATGCGTCACCTTTACGGCACAGATGCGTCACGCATCTGTGCCGTTTTTGCCCCATGGTGCGCCACATTATAAATGCGGCGCACCATGGGTGGCGGAGCTGTAGCGCACTGTGGCGCACATTAACTGGCGCATCCCTGGGGATGCGCCAGTTAACATAAATCTGCCCCAAAGTTAGTTGCTAACCATTGTGTGCTTAGATTTGCATGTATTATCCTGGGAGTTATACATGTCACCTGACATGTCTCCCTGACCTGTTGATTCCCTTTCTGGTTGGGTTACCTTTAAAACTTGTAGCTTCTAGCCTTGTGATTCCCAGGCCTCTGTATCTGCTTATTCATGTGCCCTGATAATCTTTGTTCTCTCTATTTACTTTATACCAATCATTTTCCTGGAAATTAGCAGGTTTTCTTCTCAGAAGGCCGTTGATGCTCATGGCGTGTTGTGTCGACTGATGTGTGAGCTGAAGCATATTTTGCGTCGTGGGCCAAGACCAGATGAGGTTAGAGGGGAGTTAAGAGATGGGTGGTAGGGTATAGTGTCTGCATATTATGGTGGATTAGGCTGTGTGTAGAATGGTATGAGACCTACTGTGCAGCTTGGGGAACAAGCAGATCCACAGTGTGCCTTCTGTAATTTACAGTGTCTGGGAGTCTGATTGTCTCTTGCCTGCAGGGTATGTCTGGGTACTTGATGTAATATTGTCTTTGAGCTGTTATGTTAGAAAATATTTGGTGGGAGTCTGTGAGCAGCCAGCGTATGGTACTGCCCAAGCTGCTGATTTACAGTCCTGCTCCAGCCTGGGAAAAGTGGGTGATCAAGGATATATTATTTTGAAATTCAGGTACAGATATTTTTAGATACTGGCCCCTAGAAAAGGAAGTGTCTATCTGGGAGATTAACAAGGGGCCACAGGTGAAGGAATGTACGGGAATTCAATAGGATGTTTGGAGCCACCAGTTACACTTGGCTGTCCTGGTCCCTCACTGTCTTCTCTGCCAGTGATAAAGCCGGGAATAGAAGGGAACTGTTGGAATCCTTATTCTCCAGTCTCCTAGAATGGCAGTGTGTGGCGATGCATGGCAGCTCGCTACAGTGGGATTTTCAACCCAAGCGTGATATCGGTGAGTCTATTCTCTGTTCAAATCTTGCACCAAGCTGCTGAGCAGGGTGTTTAGTGAATCACAGTCATCCCCCAAAAATTGAAGGGGGCTTTTACACCCAGTTGCACCTCATTCGTTTAGTTGTCTGCAACTCGGAGAAGGTGAGATCAGAGGGAGGGTATAAGTGCACAGTTGCAGTATGAACTGGTGCAAATCTCATGAGCTGCATACTGGAGAAGCAGAAGGCAACTGAGGATAGACTGAGTGTGGTGGGAATTATTATTATTTATTATTATTATTATTATTACCACTTATAGAGCGCGCGGCTACCCCCGACGGTGGTGTCCCGGCGCTGGCAGCAGCAGGGGAATGAGGCTAGGAGATTCATGGAAGGCTAAATAGCCAAGTTTTCAGATGGTTCCTAAACAGTCTCTCTGTCATGGCTTTCCTGATATGTATTGGCATGGTGTTCCACAGTGCAGCTGTTTTTACAGTGAACGAACAACCGCCGAAACACGCTTTTTTATAACGAGGAACTGATAAAAGTTCCTGATGGTTGGATCTCAGGGATCTGGTCTGGGTGTATTTCTGTACTCTAGCTTTGAGGTACTTGGGACCTCTCTCTGTCAAAGCCCTGTGTGCTATGGTTAATGCTTTGAACTCTATTCTTCTCTTTACTGGGAGCCAGTAAAGGCTCCGCAGGTGAGGAGAGATGTGATGACGGAGTGGGATGTTCCTAATCAGCCTAGCAGCTGAATTTTGAATAATCTGTAGTTTCCTAATTAGATAAGCAGGGAGGCCCAGATAAAGACTGTTGGCATAGTCTAATTGGGAGGTAATCAGGGCATGTACCACTGTCTTCCTGCTCTCCATCGGGAGAAAATGAAGAAATCTACGACGCGTTTTTAATTTCCAGAAACGTTGAGAGGATACATAATTAACCTGTGCTTTTCCTGAAAGAGCAGAACCAAATTTAAAGCGCAGGTTTTTTGCAACCTGAGCAGGTTCTGGTGGAGGATTCAGCTCCCTCGGCCACCACATCTCTGCTCTTGGTGGTTGTGCCTGATTAAAAAATAACACCTCGGTTTTGTCAGTGTTTAACTTCAGGCAGTTGTCTGTCATCCAAGATGAAATATTGAGCAGACACTGCCTGAAGTTGGGAAAAGCTGCCTCCGTGTGCTCCTAAAGGAGAACATCAACTGGGTGTCGTCAGAGTAGGAGACAGCCTTAACATCCCATTCCTCCACCAGATAAGCAAGTGGGGCAATGTAGGCATTAAAGAGTGTGGGGCTTAATGCCGACCATTGGGGCACACCACATGTAAGAGCTTTTGCTGATGAGATGTGGGGATGGAGGGAGATTAACCCCTACCGCGCTACCGCGTTTTCCCGCTGTGCGCTGAAAATAAAAAAATGGCTTGTTTATGACAAAGCCAGCTCGTCATCCGCGTAGCGCAGGTAACGCCCATGACGAGCTGGCTTTGTCATCAGCACTGGTGCCTGTCTTCCAGGAATGATTTGAACCAAGCAAGCACAGTGCCCACTCCACCCATCTTTTCCAGCCTTTTAATCCATATCCGGTGGGAGACTGTATCGAAGGCTGCGGAGAGGTCTAATAGCAACAGCATAGCGCAATTTCCCTGATCAATTGTTGCATGCACAGTCTCTGCCATCTCCAGCAGAGCTGTCTCGGTGCTATAGCCAGCCCTAAAGCCTGACTGTGAATCATGAAGAAGGGCATTAGACTCGAGGTGGGCTGTTAACTGTCTCTGGACCTCTTTCTCCAAGATTTCTGCCGATATAGGGAGAAGAGAGATCGGCCTATAATTTTTGAGAACGGCGGGATCAGCATCTTCTTTTTTTTGTATGAGTCTCACATATGCTGCCTTCCAGGGTACAGAGAAGGAACCTGATCTCAAAGAGGAGTTCCAAATAGCATTAAGGACAGGATTGAGGACCATGGCCAGTGATTTCAAAAATATGGCCGGACAGTGATCCATAGGTGAACCTGAACTTATACTATTTAAATCAGCAAGTGAGGTATCCAAGCTGAACAGGCTGAATTCTGACCAGTGATTCACTGGATGGGAGTCACAGGGGGAGTTGTCTATCTTCTCTGCCTGTGAGAATGAACTATAAATTGTCTGTATTTTCTCCTGAAAATAAATGGCTAGGTCTTCACAAAGAGAAGGTGATGGAGTGACTGAGCTCTTTAAAGCCTATGGTTTAACAAATCCTTGCACAAGGTTAAAAATGCCTTTAGTCGGGTGTTTTGAGATTTTTATCTGCTCCGTAATATAATCCCTGATAGTATGTTGTTTAAGTTTCTTAAATTTCTTCAGCTCAATTTTTTTATATGTAATTTTTGCTGCAGTATCGTAGTGTTTTATCCATGTGCGCTCAAGTTTTTTACAGGCACTTTTACATGCCCTAAGTTCTGTGGAGAACCAAGGCGCAGATGGTTCCTTTCTAGCACATTTTATTGATTTTTTTGGAATAATATTATCGAGTGCTGATGACACCCAATGGAGAAAAGTGTAATTATCCCGGCTAAGGTCGCCTGTTAGCTCTGGGGAGGTGTTTAATAGATCTTTTTCTAATGATTTTTTTATTTTTTATTTTATTTTTTTTAAAGTTTTATTGTTTTATTGCAAGGAAATACAGCAAAGCATAATAAGCAAAATAACACAATATATTCAAAAGTCAAAATATGTAACAGTTTTTTTTCAGAATACATACTGGAGGAAAAATAGAGCAGAAAACAAAGGAAATTAAATCCACTCGGCAATTGGTGCCCAAATTTTTTCCCCCATAATTCTTTTTTTTACCCCCTTTAACTTATATATAGCAGATTCCATATTATACATGAATAATAATTTTTCCCGCCACATAAAAAACGTGGGGGGATCCTGACTAATCCATTCTTTGGTAATACAGGATCTGACTGCAGCCATACACAGAAAAAGAAAGTAAGAGATTGATCTGGGCCTAGTAACAGTGTGGTCTATGCCAAGTAATACTAATTCAGAATTAACTTAATGTCACATTTCAAAATAATAGATATGAAAGTTTCAGTTTGTTGGTAGAATAATAACAATTTAGAACAAGAAAAAAACATGTGTAATTCATCGGCTGCGTATACTCCACACCGACTGCAAGTCGTGCCTGCCGTCGTACTCCATTTAACAACTTTACTTGGAGTGTAATACAGATTATGGATGCACATAAAATGTTGGGATTTCATCATCCCAGTTATAAGACACTCTGCAGCCATTTTAATCGATAATAAAATATCAACATCCGGTATGCCTAGACTGTTAGCCCATTTCAACTGACATTGACCCAGATCATCCCCATATTCCTGCATTAAACTTAAATAAATAGCCTCTATACGGGTTTTTTTTTGTAGAAGCTCTAGCAATGGAGTTTTAACTGGAGAAATTAAAGGATGATTCTGTAGAAAGCTGCGAAGTTGTAAATATTTGAAGAAATCATTTCTTCCCACCGAAAAATTAGTAATTAGATCCTGAAATGAAACCATTTGCCCATTATAAAATAAATCACCCAGATACCTTATTCCTTTCTGCTGCCATCTATACATGGTTAAATCATGAAAAATTTCTGGAAATAAATCCTTTGATGTAAGGGGAGTATAGAAGTTTAGTTTTATTAATTTTATATGTTTTCGAATTTTTTGCCAGACTCCAAAAGCTGATTTCAGGGTTTTAAATTTTATTTTTTTGTGATAGCTAGGTTCTACGACTTTCAAAAAGCTACCCTTCATTTTCTCACCCAAGATCATTTGATAAAGGGATGGAGTCTGGCAATCTGAGAGTTCAACTCTGTCTCCCATAATTAGGGGGCCAATGTATTGTAAAACGGCAGAGAAATAATAAAAAAGAAAGTAATGAACATTCCATCCGCCACGTTCGTTGCTGAGAATCATTTTCTTAGCAGCTTTCCTATGGCGTTTATAGCCCCAAAGAAATCGAAATATAGTTCTCTCTAAATTTCTAAAAGAAAGTAATTGAAAATCCAGAGGTATTGTGCGAAATAAATATAGAACCTTTGGTAGAACCAACATTTTTTAAAATGTTAAGTCTACCAAAGAGAGATAGACGTAGATGATCAAGGCGCTGTAATGAGGTGTTGATTTGGGTTACTATAGGGTTTAGATTGCGTTCTGGTATTTTTTCTATAGGTAAAGAAATTTTAATTCCCAAATATACGACTTCTGAAGTGATAGAGATGTTTGGAGGTGGGTTTTCTCCTGAGCAGAGGATTTGAGTCTTTTCCAAATTTAATTTATAACCCGAAAAAAAACCAAACTGTTTAGCAATCTCATCGATAATAGGTAGGGCTGTTTGAACGTCCGTAGTAGTGATCACAATATCGTCGGCGTAGGCAAGAACTCGATAATTAATATTAGCTAAATGTATGGGTTTAATATTAGCTTCTAAAAAAAAACGGTTAATCAAAGGGTCAATATAAAAAGCAAAAAGTAGGGGAGAACAGGGGCATCCCTGACGGGTACCCCTAGTGATTGATAAAGGTGACGATAATTGCCCATTGATACGAATGTACGCTCTAGGGGAAATATACAAAGTTTTTAAGGCTTTTATGATACCCTGTCCTAGTCCCTTCCTAAGCAAAATTTCCCAAAGGTAGCCCCGAGCAACCCGGTCAAAAGCTTTCTCAGCGTCTAAAAATACAAGTCCAATATTAGACCGAGTTGCTTGGGACCAATCCAAGAAAGAAATTACACGTCGAATGTGATCGGCAGTGTCTCTAGCTGGAATAAAACCATGTTGGTACTTAGAAACTAAAGGGGAAATGATGTTGGATAGTCTTACCGCTAAAATTTTGGAAAAGATTTTACTATCAGTATTTATAAGTGAAATAGGGCGAAAGGATGAGGGTAATAACGGAGGCTTGCCTTTTTTAAGAAACACCGTAATAATAGAGTCATGCCATGATTGAGGGGCGTTACCTTGTTGTGCCTTCAGACATAAATCCAGTAGTTCTACTTTTAAAGCATTCCTAAAGAATTTATAAAATTCTAAAGGAATAGCATCAGGTCCTGCAGCTTTTCCTGAAGCTAGCGACATTAGGGAAAGTTCAATCTCCTCCCATGTGAATGGTAAGTCTAGTTTCTCCTTCTCTTCATTAGCTAGGGTAGGATTCAGAACTGAATCAACAAAGAGATTAATCTGATCTGAACAATCAGGGCAATCATCATCAGCGTATAGCTTAGAATAAAAATCACTAAATACTTTAAGAATATCATCCATTTTAGTAACAGTTGTCCCTGTGTGATTTTTTATATTTTTAATACTAGCAAAGGCTGCCTTTTGTCTCGCCCTCTTTGCCAATAATTTGCCAGAGTTTTCTCCAACTTCATATAGCTCTGTCCTAAAGGCAGAGACTTGTTGCGCAAGCTTTGTAGCAAATCGTTGGTGAATCTTAGCTTTCAAAGTTGTTAATTTCTTTATAACAATTTCAGTAGGTAATCCTTGATTGCATGCTTGCATAAGTTGGACCTCTAGAGATCTAAGATGGGGTGCAAGGTCATACAGCTGGAAGATGTATGTGTTTTCTGTTTAAGATCCATTTATGGCAGATACCGAATTTTGGCAATTGCTGCTCATGTATTTTTGTCTATGAAAGCTTACTTAAAACACTTTACAATGGTTAAATTTTCAATATACTCTATCAATGTATGTGGTTTGAATGATAGAAGAAAAAGGGGCATAGTGGCTCAGATGCTAAAAACTATGCGGGTGGATGTAGTATGCATTCAGGAGACGCATTTTGCTTGGTCTAGCAGAGGGAACTTAAGAGATCTTGGTTTGGAATTGGTAGGGTGCTCTCGCCAGAATTCTACAACAAGAGGGGTCGCAATTCTTAAGAGACATGGAATGGGGGAAGTAAAAAGAGTTAAAGAAGATTTATCTGGACGATGGGTGATTGCTGAACTTAAATATGGAGGACTGATTATTACTATATGTTCAATGTATGCATCTATACTGGATGATTCTGCTGCGCTTGACCTTCTAAGTGTAGAACTGGCACAATGGCCCTCCAATATTATATTTTGTGGAGACTTTAATCTACATTTGGAAGAAACATTTGATATTCATAGTAGTACTCCATATAGGGGTAGGAAGAAGAAGGTATTTGCAGCACTCAAGGGGGTTATCCAAGAGTATAGATTAACCGATGTAGGGTATGAGAAAAGAGCAGGGATGTCTGGGTATACTTTTTTCTCGGCACCGCACCAAAGATTCTTTAGATTAGATTACTTTTTTTGTATTTAAGGGACTATACAATGACCTAGTGCAAGTGGAATATGAGGTTCTTCCGAAAATTATCTCAGATCATAACCCCTTAATGCTTACATTTGAACTGAATACTTCTAACTCCATTCGTTCATGGTCTTTTGACCGCAAATTACTGTACGACCCATCTTATATTGACCACATGAATACTTGGATCCCGGAATTTTTTTCTAATAATAAAGGTACTGCATCTCCTGAAATAGTCTGGGATGCCTTCAAATGTGGGGTTCGGGGTGAAACACTGAGTTACTCAATAAATAAACAAAAGGAAGCTAGGCTTCAAGAAAACTCTGAAATTAAAAATCTTTTCTAATGATTTTAAATCTAATTTCTTCCAGTCCCTTCTAGTCTCATAGGTGAGAACCCTCTGTTTAACTCTGGAGGTGCGAGTCAAATTGAAAGGTATAAGACAGTGGTCTGACCAGGTTAGCTGGAGTGGTGTTTTGACCTCTAAGAGTCAGTCATTCGTAAACATAAGGTCTAATATGTGTCCCGACTTATGTGTAGGTGATGTTACGTTTTGCATAAGATTTAGCCCTTGGAGGGTATCATTCCATTTAGAGGGAAGGGGGCACTTTTTATTGTCTATATGGACATTGAAGTATCGAAGTACTGTAAGATTGGTGTATGGGTGATCTATTCCTGTGAACACGTGACTGGACAGGAGTGGTCATGCTATTGCAAAGATTGCTTATGTTCCTGTTGTTAGTAAGGCAATCAGATTGCACCTTCTGCCTCAAGGCCATTCTTTGTAATCAATACTTGAGGTTAGCACTCATCCATCAGTGTGTGATTCGATTTCATTTATTGAAACACGTACTAAAGCCAAATGAGCCAGGGGCGGCATCAATGAACACAAGTACATTAATGGAAGCTTAGGAGGAACCCGGGCTATTCTCATGTACCAACGTCTCTAACAGTAGTCAGTGTCAGTCTTCTTTTGTACAGTTTATCATCAAAGACATACTTTGTACACCACACAAGAGAGTTGGTTTCTCAGCTAAAGGATGAAATTGGGTTACATTCTGCAGCAAAGAAATCATTTTGATGTTCAATGATTATCTGATGGATTGGTGCTGCACCCAGGGAATACTCACTTACTGTCAAAGCACATTCTCGATTTAATAATCATACATTGGAAAAGACTCCAACAGTTTGCGTGTCCATCCCTGTAGACACATGTGACATTTGAGACCAACAATGTTTAGAGAAATTAGGTATAAATCAACAAAATGGATCCACTGATTGACACCAGATTTGTATAAAACAAAACGAGTGCCCCGAGTTCCAGCTTGGTGTACTGTACACAAAGAGGTTATAGGAAGGGGGCGAGGATATCATGAGGGTATGAACAGTGTCTTAGGAATGAATGTACAATACTACTTTGGTTTAATTAGTTACTATAAAACCAGCTCTACAGAAAATGTAGCTGAGCTTGTGACTAGAACCTATTATGTCCCTAGTGGTCTGCAGTGGGCTTAGAGCTGAGTTATCAAGCTGTGCCGTAAGGTCGTGCATGACCACAGCCGGACCCATCTATACATGGCAAGTACATGTCCGGTCGAAGGGATGATGGAAGCAGCAATACTCTAGAATGAACAACAGTGTGGGTGGAAGGATACCGCCAGGACCAGTGGGCTGTATGAGTTTAAAGTTTGGGTGCACTGGACATTGATATCGTGCAATGTGAAATGCATTTAAAAAAAGCATGTGGCTATGACATGTTACGGTAAAGTCATCGTAATGTATCTATGTTAAGGCTTAGGCATCAGAATAAGATCTTAATTACATGTATTCAAATTATAATAGTCTTTTGTAAAAACAGACCAACAGAACTGGGGTATCAGATTGGACATGGCATGCCACTCTGCTATAAGCCTTCCACAACCAGGTTAAAAGATCCCATCCCAATCGGCATCATAGTTGCTCCATACAAATATGTGAAATAAGTAAGGCAATCTCGGCTAACTCTTAGCTGATGCGCTTTGTCATTTTCGTTTTATTGAAGCATCTTAAAAACACCTCACCAGTTTTACACATTCAGAAAATGAATTGACTGTGCCTTATAGGAGAATCCAGATACCAACACAGGTTAAGGAGCCACCTTTCACCTTCTCCTTCCCACTTTCCCCTTTCTCTTTTTTCCCAATTTCCTCCCTCTTTCGTCTTTTCCCTTTTCTTTCTTCCCACTTCCCTCCCCCCCTTCACCATCCATCCCCTTGCCATGTGCTACATATTATGTTATTTTATGTTATTGTCATTTATATAGCGCCAAATCACCAATGGTCTCTAAGTGCTTGTGAGAAACGTAAACCCCTACCAGAGCTACACGGTTCAAAACTCGGTCAGTCTAAGTAGACTTAATCAAAAGCCTGAATAAACAAGAGTTTTTGACCAATATACTGTTAAGCCTTCAAAAAGTCATCTAAATGACGAAACACGTGTCGCTGTCTGCGTCTACGCTACATACTTCGCGTCAACATAACCAAGATTATTTGTGTTTTTGCTTTCTGTACTTAGATGATTGCTTATTCTATTGTATATACTGCTTGGTGTTGTATTTATTAAAACCGACTGACAACAAGGTCAGTTGACAAACTAATTTACGGTTGTGCTCTGTAATCAATGTTTTGCCTATAATTGTATGGAGAAAAATTCTCTTTCTCTATACAGGATAACACTGGGTGAGTGGCAGTGTTTTACTTTGAGAACGCCTGGACATATATATACCTAAATATTCTTTGGAAGATAGTGCGGAGGTGCTGACCTGTCCTTTATTACCACTGCCATTTGTTCTCAAATTGTCACATTTTAGATCATCCCTCCTCACCTCCTTGGTTTCTTCACACGAGCAGAGTAACTGCAGGGCAACCCCACACAGTACACAGCAAAGGGGCAGTTCTCCACCTCACAGATCTCCAGCTCTTCTCCTTGGCAAAAGTTCCTCTTGAGTCCAGAAGTGATCTAAAGTTATGGGGTTTAAGGTCCACTACTTACATCCCTTTTTGTCTTTGTTCTCTTGTGGTCTGGGTCCCTTAGCCCAGTCCAACCCAGTTCTGTCCTCACTGGTGCAGTATGATCACAGGGGGTGGATACAGCATTGTGCAAGGGAGACATACCCTATTCAGGTGCAAGGTAAATTCCTCCCACTACTCTGAATGTAGCAAAGGTCTATTTATCTCAGCTCTGAGTCAACCAGGAAGGGCCAGGCACACCTCAACCCCCCAAGTGGCTGTCTACAGTGAATGCACATCCCTGGCCCTGTCACTCCAAAACCAGACAGCCAATCCACAACCAGGCAGAGGCACACAGAATGGTTAAACAAGAACATGCCTACTTTCTAAAAGTTGAAAAAAGAATGCCTAGATGATTATCTAGGTTAACCCAGTGCACTACTAAGTGCACTGGGTTAACCTAGATAATCATCTAGGCATTCTTTTTCAATTTTGAATCAGGTGGCCTGCTGAACCCCTCACCTGGTGCACACACGATTTAGATAAGGTTAAAATGTACTGTGGTAATTTGTAATCTAGGGGCCAGATGTAGGTAACTTCAATTTACTGACTCATAAATACCGAATTTTACCGATTCTGTATTTATGAATCGGTAAATATAAAGGAGGGAGATGTAGGTAATTTTTTTATTTGAATTACCGAATCGGTAACATTCGGTATTTACCGATTTGGTAAATACCGAATCGATATTTCCCATTGATTCCTATGGGCTGTGAAGCCCATAGGAATCAATGGGAAATACCGATTCGGTATTTACCGAATCGGTAAATAACGAATGTTGCAAGGGTGCAGGGGGTGTCACTTTGACACCCTCTAGCACCCCAAGTAAAGGCATGTGTGACATGTGGCACACATACATGCCCTAAGGGCATGTCTGTGTGTCACATTGCACAGTGTGCATGCACAGATGTGTATGCACTCCTGGATTCGGTATTTTACCACACAATAGGATTGTGTGGTAAAATACCGACACTTAAGGGCCTGTGGCACTCTCAGGAGTGTCACCTACATTTGGATTTACCGAATCGGTAAAATTACTGATTCGGTATTTTTCAGAATCGGTAAATTTACCGAATCGGTAAATTTACCGATTCTGTAAAATAATGGCCCCTACATCTGAAAACCCAAATACCGGTCGGTAACTGCCAAATTCGGCCGTTACCAACCGGTATTAGGGCTCCTACATCTGGCCCTAGGTATTAGAATTAGTTTCCAGAGTGCACACAAGCTGCGTTCAACTACTTGTACTTTCTAAAAGTGGCATTCTCAAACGTGCAATATAAAAACAATCTTTACTAAAAGATGTGTTATTAAATTGTGAGTTCAGACAGCCAAACTTGTTTCCTCTAACTTGTCCCAATGGGAAGTTATACTTGTGAGATATTCCAAATCATCTCCCATACTTTCCTATGGGACAGATAGCCTTTCAATAGTGAACAACGAAAATGGCAGTATCTCACTACCAGGACATTTCACACACACCAGTACATGTCCTACCTTTCACATACACTGGCCCCTACCCAGGGGGTACTTTGGGCCAGCCTAAGGAGTGACATATGTAAGAAAAGGGAAGGTTAAGGCCTGGCAAGTGGACGCACTTGCCAGGTAAACATGACTGTTAACAACCGCGCGCACAGACTCTACAGTACCTAATACACATTTACAGGGCTACTGAGGTGGGTGGCACAATTTGTGCTGCAGGCCCACTAGTAGCATTTAATTCACAGGCCCTGGGCATGCACAGTGTACTTTACTACGGACTTAACAGTAAATCAAATATGTCAATCATGGATCACCAATTGCAATAACAATTTAGACAGGAATCACTTGCACTTTGACACTGAACAGCAGTGGCAAAGGACTCAAAGCATCTAAGCAATCAAAATTGAAATTCAGCACAGCATCAAAAATACAGGAGGTAGACGCAAAAAGTAAGTGGAAACCACACCAAAGATACCAAGTCTAACATAAATCTTGCAAGAAAATAAACATAGCCTTCTCTGTTGTTTACTCTCCATCTGACTCCATGATATTGATACAGCGTAAAAAGTGACCTTTCCTTGCACAACACATAAACCTATCTTGATAATGAAAACATAAATATGCACCTTGCACATGTCTAGAAAAAACGCCACTGAAACTTTGATGCACCAGCACCATGAAAGTGTGCACGACTAGGTAGAAGCAGTAGGATTATTCAAATAGTGAATTTTAAGATGTTTTAGTTACCAATTACCTTATATTCCTAACAAAGATGTCATGAAAAATAATGATGAAACTTAGCATTTCTATTGACTTTAATGAAGAGTGTCATTACAAACTCAACACTGGTGTAATATGTAAATGCAGAGTTACATGTCTAAAGCTTTCAGTATAAGTGTCTAACATTAGGAAGATCATTTTGCAAAACAGCAATTTTGAACATTTCTGTGTAACAATTACTGACAACTATATAAAATGCTTATATATATGATATGTGTAATGTATTTCTTTATGCTAGAACTTAATCAGGAGTTTTATTTTACTAAGTAAGAAATGCTAACTTTAAAATATTTTTGAGATGTCTTTTCTCCTTAGGATGCATTATTTCAAAGCCTTGGGCAATGGACTTGATAGGTTTCATCAACTGTTCCTTTATCTTTTCTTGTTGATGCAACATTCTTTAAAGCAACAAGAGACTTTCTTACACCCCTTTCAGCATGGAGGGTGGGAACTCGACCTTTGGACAATATCTATGAAGAGCAACAAAGTAAAATAAGCTCTTTGTCCATTAACCTGTGAAGATGGAATGGGCAGTTGTTTCTCAAGATGTGCATGGGAAAGTATGCTGGGCTATCAATTTGTATCTGGAGAACGGAAAAATGATCACATGAAGATCAGATCAGGCCATTGTGGACCGACCATTGATATCATAGTGACAAATCTGAACTATAATAAGTGCCATTACTAGGAGGAGGTAGCTCAAGCTAAGCTCAGGCTCTGGCTTCTTCACTCCCACTTTCCTTGCCTCCTGCCTGCCAGACTTTCTCTATTATGCCCTTGCCTTTTTGCCCTTGCTGATGGGCTTGTCTGTTGGACGATTTGGAGCAGTTTATGAGAGACAAGACTTGAACTTTCCTGATTTATGCTCCATTCCCCTTGCCCATTTTTAGGAACTTTCCCATAGTGGACTTTAACTTGATCCCTTTGCAAATGCTAAGAGAACCTTTGTAAACCAATGTCCTGCCTCTGTTGGTGGTAGTAATTATCAATTCTAAACCATCCTCTTTATGGGTTATTTTATTTAGGAATAGATTTACTCAGCTAGATGTGTGGTTTAATATTTCAAGTTGTAAGATTTATGACAGATCTTATTAAAATGTTACTTGTGTGTATTGATTTTAGATTGTTAATATGATAACCAAATTATCTATATTTGTTTGAGTCCTTTATTGTGTTTTGTTGCTCGTTTCACAGAAACTGTGCCTACAATTATATGATTGATTTTTAAATGCCTAATAGAGAGAGTCAAAGATTATTTTCAGAACATTAGGTTATTTTACTCTTCTTCTGTGTAGCCATAGCAGAGCTTTTGGTTTGTATGATTCTTGTCAGACTAAACTTCTTTTGAATGATGGGTCTTCCTATTGCAAAACTCTATTTGTATAGTATGGTTATGAGAGTAATATATTTGAACCTAATCGCCAATTTGTGAAGTTGGCTATCAATGAATGGTCCTCATTGGGTGGCCGACAGTGACACATCCTGATTTCTCCCCCCTCACTACAACAGAAAAAGGTCCATCAGAGAGTCATCGCCTTTGAGGTGAAGTATTGAATATGATTAAATATACTACCCATATGGGCCCAGTGGGAGTGTTAAGGTTGAAATTCAAAGTGTATTGCTTCCACTGCACTGCAACACAACATTTATATGTTTTAGCACCTCTCTTACCACTAGTTCGAGTGCTACTAACCCAGACCTAACTCGGGTTCAGTTGACCATTGTTGAAACTTTCGGGAATCATGCAGACATGCAGGAAGTCTCCAGAAGCTTAATTTCTTAGTCCTAAGAAACCTGGATGCTGAGTATCAGAAACCAAACATAACTCTGACAATACATTCAGTGTTGAAGTCTTAGGAAGAGAGAACTGAGAACCAAAAAAGCCCTTGGAAAAAACATTTAAATCAGCACCCATTCCCTTCCTGTCTCTTTCTTTCTGGTCCGTTCTTTTCATTCCCTGCCTCTCTCTGACTTTCCCTCTCTCGCTCTCTATTTCTTCTGTACCTGCTGTCAGAAACCCGTGGAAGGTGGATACAGAGGTGTTGGCCGTCGACCTTCATAAAATGCCCTCCAGCGGCTAGAGTCCCATGGGAAAATGTCCGATGTGATAAATGGCCAAACAGGCCCTGAATCTTAGGCACCCAGGCATCATCATTAGAATAGACGTGCTTCATGTAGAGCAACTGTTGGTGGTCCTTATGAAGTGGACACAGTTCTTTCAATCATAATAGGGAACAAGGTTCATTAAGCCTTGCTTTCTACCTCTTACAAAAATCAGTGTGTTAGAAATGGGGTTTCAGGTTGGCTAGGGTATACACCTAAGCCAGGCAGAACCCACCACTCTAGTCAGGGTAAGGGAGTTACACACCCAAGATAACCCTTGCTCATCCCCTTGGTAACTTGGCAGAGCAGTCAAGCGTATCTCGGAGTTTCTTGCAGCACACACACCCCAGTGACACACTAAGTACACCACAAAAAAGACTCCACACCAGGTTATATAAAAATATATCTTATATTGGATATAATCACATAGACCAAAATCACATACATCACAATTACTTTGCCAATTAGGCAATGGACATCACAGTTAGAGCATTACAGGAAATACTTTTATGTTGCATATGTCACAAAACCACTCCCCTGCACATAATAGACAGATCCTGCAAAAATTATACTTTTTATTCTGTCTTCAAAAGGAGTAACATTACATTTATCCAAATCATCCAGCAATGAAGTGTAGGGGAGGAATAACACCAGGATTACCACATTCATATGTCCCTTCTCTCCAATGAATCCTGAGCACAGCGTTCCTGTGCTCTGATTATTTCTGCAGATTATCGGGCCGCCTTCCGTTCTACCACAGCGAGTGCAGCCATGGGAGGAGGGAAAGGGGCTGAGTGGGACCTCCATTGAGAGATGCTTGCCGCAAGACGGACTGAGACAAAAATTAGCAAATGCCCCCACGGTACCACAATATGGAAGGAATGCAGAACTCACACCAATTCAGTCCCTGGTGGTGACCAACTACTCACTTCCAGGGTGCCCTCCTCTTGCTCCATGAGGTGGGAGGTCTTCTAGTTCGTTGGTGCTCTGAAGCACGTTGGGATGGGTGTGGCTGGCTCAGGCACATGAGGCACTGGCTTACACTTGGAGGTGCTGGGCCACTCATGTTGGGTGGCACCGCAGCTGGTGGTACTTCCCCTTCCGGGTGCTGCTGGGACCTACGTGTTGCCGGGCAACGAGGGAGACTCCAGGCCTCAGTGTTGATTGCCAGGCAATGGTTGGTGACTCCTTTGCGGTTGCTCTACTGGCGGGTGGCCGTGGCCGAGCCTTGGTTTCCAAGATCTCTCCCCAACTGCTGGGCCTCATGACATGGCATGGCGTGCCTCGGGTCTCACACACAGCGATTGGGGGAATCAGCCCAGCAATCTGGCTAAGAAGGGGCCCAATATGTAAAGCACTCAGGGAAGGTTTTTGTCCCTGAGTCTTCCAAAACAGTAGGCCAGCACACACAAGCCCTTGGAGATACTTCACAAGCAGGATACCACAGAATGACAAAAAGAATCAGTCCTTTTCCTCTCTCCCAGACAGAAGCAGCAACTGCAGGCTAACATACCCCTCACACAGAAAGTGTAGCACTCCTCTCACAGTTCTTACGCTCTTCTTCTTGGCAGGGTCCTGAAGTGATCTAAAGTCCTGTGTTTTGGGTCCAATACTTATACCCCATGCTGCCATTGTTCTGTTCGTGGAAAGGGTCTGTGAGCCCAGTCCAAACCAGTCCTGGCATCCTTGGTCAAGCCTGACTGCACGAGGTGGAGACAGCATTGTGCAAAGGAGACACCGCCTATTCAGGTGCTAGTGAAACCCCTCCATTACTCTAAATGCAGACTAGGTCTATTTAGCTGACTATGAGTCACACAGGCATGGCAGGACACACCTCAACCCCCCCCCCCCTTGGGACTGTCTAGAGGGAATGTGCATCCCCAGCTCTTGTCACTCCAAAACCAGCCGGTGAATACACAAACAGGCGCACAGGATGGTTTAACAAGAAAATAGCCACTTTCTAAAAGTGGCAGTTTTAAACACATAATTTAAAAACTACCTTAGTAAAAGGTGTGTTATTAAATTCTGAGTTCAGAGAGACTAACCGCCTGATTCATCAAGCTAAATTGCACTCGCAAAGGGCAAGATTCTCAGAATCTTGCCTTTTGCGAGTGCAATTTTTGCATTTGGGATTCATCATCCCAAATGCAAAAATCGCTATTTAAGAATTCGCACATTTGTGAAGAATTGAATTTAAGGAATCTCTATTTGAGATTCCTTAAATGCAATTCATGAAGCATTTTAAAATTGCGAAAATGCAATTTTGGGCCGCTATTTACCGAGAGGTCAGACCTCTCGGTAAATAGCAAAAACGTAGAAAAATGCATTTAAATGCATTTTTCTAAGTTGCATGTTACACACACACATGTCCTTTGGACATGTGTGTGCGCAACAACAATGTAGATTACATTTCAGGGGTGCTACAGGGTGTCCTTTGGACACCCCTGCACCCTTGAAATCGCATCCTTATTTGCGATTAGCTAATTGCTAATCGCTAATAAGGAATAACTCCCCATGCATTCCTATGGGCCTGTAGGCCCATAGGAATGCATGGGGAGTAATTCCTTATTAGCGATTAGCAATTAGCTAATCGCAAATAAGGAACATGTAGGAATCGCAATATTTATTGCAATTCCTACATGAATCCCGTTTTGCAAGTCCTTAATAGCGATTCGTTATGAATCGCTATTAGGGGCTCGCAAAACGGGAGAATGATGAATCAGGCTGTATATTCCATTTCTCTATCTTGTCCCAATGGAAAGTTACACTTGTGAGATGTTACAAGCCACCTCCCTTGTTAACCCAATTATCTAAAGTTCCGCAGAGCTGTCAAAACTTGGCTATTTGATCAATAATTCTTACAACATGCACATCCCCCTCGTTTAGTTTAGCGCCGGGAAACCTCCGGGTAGCTGCGCGCTTTATAAAATTAAATATAAATAGATATAAATAAACCTAAGGGACAGATAGCCTTTCAATAGTGAAAAACTAAATGCACAGTATTTCCCTATCAGGACATGTAACACACACCAGTACATGTCCTACCTTTCCCATAAACTGCACCGTGCCCCATGGGTTACTTTGGGCCTACCTGAGAGGTGCCATGCATGTAAGAAAATGGAAGGTTTGGGCCTCGGAAGTGGGTGCACCTGCCAGGTCAACATGGCAGTTTAAAACTGCATGCACAGACACTGCAGTGGCAGTTCTGAGACACATTTACAGGGCTACTCATGTGGGTGGCACAACCAGTGCTACGAGCTCTTTAGTAGCATGTGCTTTACAGGCCCTGGCACCCTCAGCGCATTTTACAAGTGACTTTACAGTATATCAAATATGCCAATCAGGGATAAACAATCAAAATCACAATTTACACAAAGAGCATATGCACTTTAGAACTGATCAGCAGTGGTAAAGTGCCCAGAGTCCTATAGCCAACACAAATAGGGTCAGAAAAATAGGAGGCAAAAGTCAAAAAGTTTGGGGATAAACCTGCAAAATGGGCCAGGTCTAACACAGGGCATGTTCTGATGCTTCTGCCATTAAAATACCTCAATGGAAAATGACCCACTCACGTTCCAAGTAATGAAGAAACCACACACAATTACATAAGAGAAGAGTATCTTCTATTCTTCCAACCTCAATGTGACCATTAAAATAGACTCCTCCATTGGGAGTTAAAGATGATGCAGCAGAGTACAGAAAGGTACATCAAAATTAAATGCTATCAAAAGATATCCCGATATTTAACAGTTCAAAGAATAATAGAGTTAAATGAAAGATTTGACTAGTATTTTTTTTATCTGTATTACATTTTATTTTGTTACCCCTATTTTAGCATGATCACAAGGAATGTTGTGCCATGTTTGTATGGCTTGCCGCATGCTCCCTTGAACTTTAGGGTAATGTGTTTCATGTAAACCGGCCATGTACTTTTTATTCATAAAATCCAACCTGAGTGTTGCCATCTACTTCAAAGGCATCTAAGTGTCTGTTCTGCTTTTGTATTGGGGGTTGTGATCCTCCTAATGATGCCCTTGTGCTATTGATTGCAGTTGAGTTAATTGCACTATTATTCTAAGATTAGCATGATAGTATTTGCTCTGTAGCACAGTCATTGCATTACAACACAATACGATGAAGGAAGGAATGTTAAACATTGTCAAACATTCACCCCCAGTCACAGATTTGGGTTTAATCCATCATTATTTTGCTCACCATGCAATTCCAGTTTGGACCCAGCCTTATGCAAATCAGCCTTGACCCTGTTCCCCATGGGAACAGTCCAGCCCAAACTGCCAGGCAAGGTCCTCACTGGACCGGAAAACAAGCATTCTAGGACCGGTTTCAGGGCATCACCACTCATCAGCCAGGCTAGCTTGAAACCGGTGGCGTAGCGAGCAAGGGACCCATGTCTGGGCATACCCTTCCCACTTAGGGTCATTGCAGTCACAATATTCTAAAAAATATATGATCAGTATAAACTTGCTGCAAGGCAATTTCCATATGTAAAACCAAAGGGGATGATGGATAGAGTGTTGAACATTGCAAGCACTCACCCCAGGTCAACTGATCTGGGTTTAATCCATCATCATTCTTTAGGTCACTCTGCCACCCCAGTTCAGACATGGCCATATGCAAATCAGTCTGACCCTGTGCCTCATGGGAACAGTCCAGCCCGAACTGCCAAGCCATGTCTTCCCTGGACCGGAAACAATCATCCTGGGACTGGTTTCGGGCTCACAGCCCTCATCAGCCAGCCTATCTTGAATAATCCAGTTACTGCCACCATATTGCGGTCCACACCCCACGGATCAGCGGCGGACGGACCTGCTGTCCGCTGCTGATCCCACCGCCATCATAATCTGGCGGTGGGTGTTTTCTATGCTGCGGCGGTAAATCTGCATCCTCCGGGCCGGCGCTGGATTCCACCGGCCCGGAGGATGCGGATTCACCGCCCTCGTAATCGACCCGTAGTTATTTTATATTTCTAGGGTCTGTATTTTAATGTTTATCTCAACTGCCAGTTTCGCAAGAGACTGAAGACATGGCTTTTTAATCAGTAACATCTATTAAACATCCTGGAGCAATTAACATTGAGCTGAAGTTATGCGAATTGTCTCGCGCCGAGACGCCTGCGGGTATTCGTTCGCGCTTTATAAGTAGCAAAAATAAATAAATAAATAAATAAAACTGCCTCTGTCTGTCTGTAGCTTGCTTTCTTCTGTTTTTTTAGTCAGCTTTTCCGCTCCCCTTATATATTTTGTGGACTGCCTAGTGGTGGTACTGAAAGACTCAAAGAACCCATTGCTCCTACTACTCTGCCGTGTTGATTGGATGCCCAAGTAAGGTATTCTATGTATTCTTATTGAGATGAGATTGAGAATGAGAAGGCTTTCTTTTACTTTCTTATGCTCAATCAGTAAAACGAGTCCGACAAGTGTAGTCATGGTCACGTTGGACACCCCAAAGTTGTGCTTTCTTCTCATCTAGGCCTAGTATTATATATATATTAGCAGCAGTTGGTGGTGAACTGACTACTGTACGCCATGACCGTATGGGAGTATTGAGGATTGAGGACGACACCATTACATTTTCCAACCAAGGAGACCTCAGGTTTGATTGTCTGCCCAGTTGCCCGCTTTTATTTCTTTTCAAAAACTCAGATTCATCCAATAGCTCTATCCACTCAATCCAGTCCTTTAAAGGTTGTTTTTTTTACTGCCAACAAAATGCCCAATCGGATTTTATTATTTTTGATAGGACATCATACTGCACTCTGTACCAGAACTGTAGTGATGTGTGTGGTTTATGTATTTTCTACTTGCTATGGAAAAAAAATAAACAGGGAGAGGCATTTATATGCCATGCCATTTAAAAATGTGGATTGTTTTTTCTAGGTGCAGTCTAAATATCAAGTTTTTTATTTTGACCTACAATAATATCGAGTTGGAAATATCGTAGGGACAGAATATCGAAATCAAGAATATCGACGACCAGAATATCGACCTTAAGGTAAGAAATATTGTTTTTGTTAATATCGAAGTTAGTAATATCAATAGCAAAAATGTTGCTGTTACTAATATCTATATTTACATTAGTGCTCTGTATTTTATTATGTATTTTATATCTTTGTGTTTATGTTTTTTGTTAATTATTGTACTAGTTTTAGAATATAAGTATAACATTTTTAGAAGTTAGTAATTTAAAAAAAAGTATATTATGTGTTTTAGTACTGTAGCGGGTTGTGGGTTTATAGGGGAATAGGGTGGGAAATAATTCAATTATAGTAAATTAATGATTTTTTTTAGGAATTAGTAATTATTTTTAAGTAAATGTTGCGTTTTGGTTCTGTAGTGGGTTGTGGGTTTATAGGGGAATAGGGTGGGAAATAATTTAATTGTAATTAAGTAATTATTTATTTGTATTTATTGGTATTGATAATTTATTTTATGTTAAATAATTATTAATTGGTAATTAATTTGTATTATTTGGTAATTAATTTGTTTTAATTGATTAATTTGTAATTATATTAAGTGTATTAATTTATTATTGAAGTGTGTTGTAAGTTTATATGGGAATAGGGTGGGAAGTAATTTAATTCTAATTAAGTAATGATTTATTTTTATTTATTGGTATTGATAATTAATTTTATGTTAAATAATTATTAATTGGTAATTTATTTTTATTAATTGAATAATTGGTAATTATATTAAGTGTATTCCTTTATTATTGAAGGGTGTTGTGAGTTTATAGGGGAATAGAGTGGGGAGTAATTTAATTCTAATAAAGTAATTATTTATTTTATTGTTGAGTATTGATAATTCATTGATAGTTAATTAATTATTAATTGGAAATACATTTTTAATAATGAATACGTTTATGTTTTGAAAATTAATTTATTGTCCATTAATTAATAATTGGTAATTATTTTTTTATTAATTATTATTTATTGGTATTTATCAATAATGTATTGTTAATTAAGTATTAATTGCTAAATACTTTTTAATAACTATTGGTTTTTGGTTTAGAAAATGAATTATGGGGCCAATTCCAATTCAGTAAAATCCCCTACGAATAGCCGTACGGAGCAAATGTCCCATACAAATCGTACACCTTAAACGTCCACATACGTACGATGAAGTACGATCCGAACCCAAAGCAGGTCTCCGTACGAATCGTACGAAAGACCATACGACTTAAAAATCCGTACGAATTGCATTTGGAACACGCAGTACGCGACGTCCGTTCGGATTGAAGCAGCATTTTCCGACCCAGCATGTACGATTCGTCTCGTTAACACTCCGTACGACTCTTTTCCTACGAGAGCTCGAAACGTCCGTAAAAGCAGATTTTGACTCAAACCGCATACGAAACGGACACCCTGGGTACCCGAGTACACCCCATGATAGCATGGGTATGGTGCGTAGGGGTACGGTGCATAGGTGCACGGTGCGTAGGGGTACAGTGCATAGAGTTACGGTGCATAGGTGTATGTTGCGTAGGGGTACAGTGCGTAGGGGTATGGTGCATAGGTGTACGGTACATAGGGGTACGGTGTGTAGGGGTATGGTGCGTACCCCGTGCGTAGGTGATTGTGTGTCTCTCCGTACGAATTGCTCATATGACGTTTACCGTACGAATCGCGTTCTCGTTCCCCGGTCCGGATCGAACTTGTTGTGTCGTACAGCAAGTTTACAATTCGTACGGTTCACCGTGAGGGTCCGTATCGTATGGATTTTCCCTTGCTTTTCGTATGGTTCCGCAAATATTAGGACATATTTTTTTCCTACGGATTGTACTACGCGATTCGGACGGATTTGTACGGAAAGGGCTATGAATTCGAATCGTCGTACTGATTAGTTTCCCGAATCGGAATCGACCCCTATGTGTTGAATTATTATTTGATAATTAATTTTTAATAATTATTTTTTATTCATATTTATCATTGATTTAATTGTTAAAATAATTATTAATTGCTAATTATTTTTTATCAACTATTTATTGGTATTGTTAATTAATTTATTGTTATTTAATAATTAAATCAATATTTATTTAAAAAAATATTTTAATTATTTGTAAGTTATTTTTACCCCTAAGCTATCCAACACTTTCCCTACTGTTGCACTCTGTGGAGTGGGAATAGTAATTTTTACCCCTAGGCTGTCAAACATTTTCCCTACTGTTGCACTCTCTGGAGTTGTAATAGTATTTGTTACCTCTATGCTATCCAACACTTTCCCTACAGTTGCAATCTCTGGAGTTGGAATAGTAATTTTTACCCCTACGCTATCCAACACTTTCCCTACTTTGGCACTCTCTGGAGTGGGAATAGTCATTTTTACCTCTACGCTATCCAATATATACTGTTTTAGTTAACGTGTATAATTTATATATATATATATATTTTAATTTGTTATATATATTTTTTGTATTTTTATTTATATTGTTGTATGTGTATGTATGCATTTATAATGTATACATTTTTTTAACAATGTATAAGTTATTACAATAATTATTTGTAAATATTGTTAAGTAATTATATATATATATATATATATATATATATATATATATATATATATATTACATTTTATGTGTATGTGTTTAATTTTTTATTACATTATGGGGCCGATTCTGATTCGGGAAACAAATCCGTACAACGATTCGAATTCGTAGCCCTTTCCGTACGAATCATACAAATCCGTCCGAATCACGTAGTACAATCCGTAGGAAAAAAATACGTCTGAATCTGTGCAAACCGTATGAAACTCAAGGGAAAATCCATACAATACGGACCCTCACGTTGAACCATACGAATCGTAAACATGCTGTATGACCCGACAAGTACGATCCGGACGAGAATGCGATTCGTACGGAAAATGTCGTATGAGCAATTCGTGTGGAGAGCCACACAATCACTTACATACCGTACCCCTGCATTCATGGGGTTCACGCACCATACCCCTACGCACCGTACCCCTACGCACCGTACCCCTAAGCACCGTACCCCTACGCACCGTACCCCTGCAATCATGGTGTGTACTCGCATACCCAGGGGGGTCCGTTTCGTATGTGGTTCGAGTCAAGATCTGCTTTTACGGACGTTTTGAGCTCCCGTAGTAAAACAGTCGTACGGAGTGTTGATGAGACAAATCGTACTTGCTGGGTCGGAAAAATACTGCTTCAATTCCTACGGACGTCACGTACTGCGTGTTCCGAATGCGATTTGTACGGATGTTTGAGTCGTATGGTCCTTCGTACGATTCGTACCGAGATCTGCTTTGGGTTCAAATCGTACTTCATCGTACGTACAGGGATGTTTAAGGGTACGATTCGTATGGGAAATATGCTCCGTACAGCTATTCGTAGGGGATTTTACCGATTCGGAATCGGCTCTTATATGTATTACTTATAATTTTAAACATATTTTTAACTATGTTTATTTTAAATATATGTATTATTTACTTTATTTTATATTATTATTTTTTTATTAAAAACGATATTTTTGACAACGACATTTTTGACGATATTAGTTTTACGATATTTTTGTACTTACCATAATGTAGATAGGACTTCGATATTTTTGACATTGATATTTCGCCTCCAATAGGTTTAATGTCGATATTTTGTGGTCAGTACGAATCACAGACAGAATTTCGATGTAAAAAATATCGACGTCAAACATATTGGAGGGAAACGGAGGAGGAGCTACGCTAGCAACCAAGATGGCCGCGTAAGCTCCCGGGTCCGCCGACCTCCGCCAGCAGCTCGTATATCCTGACATGCATCCTGAATTCGCACCAGACCCCGTGTTCATGAGGTGTTCCTGAATCTAAAGGTGCAATCCCGAGATCTCCATCTTCTCGAATGATGAAGATACGCCGTGTTTTCATTCTCGGCCTAACCCAGCGTGGAAGCCGGGGCCTCGATTTCTAACCCATCCGGGTTGGAGTTGAACAACATCGGCCGCGGACTTGGGCGGCGTCCGGTCTTCCAAAGTGGGGCATATTCTGATTGTTTTGGATGGCGATACTGTGCTCGGTTGATTCCGAGGATACAGCAGCGTGACGCACCGGTTGCTGTGGTCAGGGGCCCGTCGCCCGGAGACTCTGCTAGCCTCCCGGGGTCGACGGGCATGGGCCCCTCGCTGGCGGCTAAGGTGTTGATATTGCGAGACTGAGAGCGCCCATCGTTGTCATCGGCTCCACGTGTGCCTGTTACCCCGGGGAAGTCGACCTCCGGGGTTCGAGCCCTGCTCTGTCGCTTCGCGAGAGGGGATGGAGCGGGCGAAAGGTACGCCATCGCTGCAGGCCGTAATGGCCGCCATTGGAGCGCTCCACTCGCAGGTCACCGCCATCATCCAGAAAATGATTGTAACAGTGGACGATATCTGCCTGAGACCGGACTACGACCCTCCGGTAGGTTTTCAGCAAGCTGTGGTACCCGCGGAGCAGGGTACGCTTGAGACTGAGGACCCCGTGCGGAAGCCAGATTTGATGTGTTTTGTCGGTTCCCAAATAACAGCCAGCGAGCCTGGGACTATCGTAAGCTCATCCTGCTCAATCCCGATACCGCCCAAGATAGACATGGATAGTTTTATACGCCGCATTAAGTTCCTCAGTGACTATTGGAGTGATTCATTATCCTTTTCCTCCCTCTTGGTTCAACTACGTTCTTGTGACTCATTTTCGGTGGACAGCTATCCTCGTTTGATTTGTGGACATCGAGAACTAGTATCTTGGTTTCGATCCTACTGCACTAACTTGGACTTTTCTGAGCGCTCAGATTCTTCCATTGAGATGGCGGTTCGGGCGAGGTGGGCTCGCACGAAAAATCGGAGTGGCCAGGGTTGAACTTGACTGCCTTGGTTTGATAAACTACCTTGATTCGATACGGGAATTGTAACCTATAATGATGTGGGAGTCGGGTGGTTTTTGCTAACTCCCCCGGTTGGCCTGTAATCATAGCTTCATACTGTCTTGATTATGTTTCGGGGCGGTCGCTTCTGGCGGGTGGTAAGGGAGACCGGGGGCCTGTTTGATTTCTCCTCCTCCGCTCTTTTCCTTCTTTTAGGGTTAGTTATTGGGCGACAGGCACGCTGCTTGTGGGGTTAGGCCGTAGCCATTGCAGGGGTGCAGGGTGGGAGGTTTGGGGGGGTTTGTTATTTTGTCTTTGTTTTGTTCTATGGCCTTTTTCTTTCCTTCTTCCCTTTATGAGAGGTGGGTTGTTTATCCTAAACTGATTTACTCATTCATCTGGGTGTCTACTCCGGCCTTAATTATTCTGTATCTTGGGTGGATGGGTCTTGCAGACGGAAGTTAAACTATTCGCCCATCTACTACTGTACTGTATACTATAGTATGACACCTGATATCTGTAATGCCTTCTCTTGTTTTCTTCAATAAAAAGAACTATAAAAAAAAACATATTGGAGGTGAAATATCAATGTCAAAAATATCGAAGTGTTACCGTTTTGCTAAGAGTACTGGTTACAATTTGTCTTTTTTCTTTCTTGCTATAGATACTCCTGCCAATCCACAATCTAACAGGCGGTAGAGAGCAGCCAGGACCCGACAAAGAACGCTAGAGGCCATAAGGGATGAATATCAGTGGCTGGTGGTCCTGGAGGAGGATGAGGTGACAGCAGCTGCAGCCTCCTATACCCCGGGCCCCAGCCAGGTCCCAGTAGTGCCTCAAGTGGTATGGCGCTGTGGTCCGGCAGCCACCCGCCGCCACTCTTCATCTACTGCTGCTACCCCCTTGGCGGTGACTGTTAGAACATTTCACCACTGCATGCTCCTTAGGAAGGCATGCCTTGAAAGCCGTATGGAGGAGCATTTTGGCAGCCCAGAGAGGAAGGTCCAACTCATAGCCCGCTGCTAGTCCTCTCTCTTGCCCCTTTTTAAATCTTCTGTTTGGTGGGTGGGAGTAGGACCTGTTGGGGAGAGGGTGGGATGTCGGAGTTGGGGTTTTACTTTCGGACATTTGGATTTTGGACTCTCGTTGGACATTGGTTGGGGTTAGGGAGGGCGTGGCTCAGGTGCTGTGGGTATTTCTAGATTTATATGTGTTAGGGGAATACATTTTTAGTTTTGCAATATGGTGTAAATCTTTTTTCGGGGGGGGTTACTCTTACTTTGCACAGCTTCCTTTGTAACAGGGCCACAGCCAGTTTTTAAAATCTGCTGATATAGTGTAGCACACCGACAGATAGATGTGGTACCATCACTTGTCCAACTAGTCATTCCTTCTAGACTATGCAGTCTGCAACTATATATTAATATATATATAATCCCTATGGACTGAGAAGGGGTGTGGGTGTGTGAATTAATAAATTTTCATAGTATATAGATTATTGGATCCCCCACAGTTCTTGTCTTACCAGTGATTGATGATTAGGCGAAGTGATGTCTGCATGGTGATGGTTTGGTTTCCCAAGGTGCCATGGTGGCGGTAGTAGTAGACAGTAGCAGTTGCAAAAATGAGGCAGACACCTGAGGGAGACCAGAGAGCAACTAGTAGAGGTACATTACACAAGAAGAAGACTGCCAAACTAAAAACCATGATAATCAATGCTAAAGTCTAATAAAACAGAATGGTGGGCTTGCCTAGTACAAGTTACAAACTGAAGTCGACTCGAGCTATGAAGTGGACAAGCATAACCTTTATTCATGGAAGGAAGGATGAGTATGCTGGCAATTATTTGTGATGGATTATGTTCCTCTGGAAAAAATTTGAATATTGAATACTGTGCATGGGTTGGCAATCTAAGATATATATGTTGCCAGTGTGGGCAGGGCGAGGATCTTCTTCTTCTCTGAGTTGGTGTTGCTTTCACCACATTCAGCCCAGCAAGTGTCTGATCAATTAATGGTGTAATTTTAATTTAGTCACCCCTCAATAAATCACACAGCTCTGGGGAAGAGGGTTAGGGGTTCAATGAATGGATGGCAAGAGGATTTGAGGGAAAGGTTTGACAAAGACAAATACTGCACGCAGACAACACATTCATCCTGGCAGTCGACCATCATAAATCTGTTATAGGAGGAAAAGGAAATGCATGCATGATGATGACTAGTACTAGACTACTACAGGGCAGTATATTAAATATGCAAATGTTTGTCTGCCTCCAGAGAGACCCAAGTTACATACATTATGTTCTGTTGTACCAGGCCTTGAAAGATAGCAAATACAATTAAAATATCTATATAGGAGTCAAATAAGCAAACATAAACACACACAGTCGTAATGATTTAAGAGAAAAAAATGATACTGTATTGCCAAATTGGGAGTTGCATCTCCGCATTCCTCTTGGACTGTCCGTCCATCAATCTTGGGGGCCTGTCGGATGCGGTTTGGTAAGGTAAGGTTGAGTTGTTGTTCCAGTATGGCGCAGGGTAAAGGCCTGTAGATGGATAAATAAAAAGGATATTGAAAAATCAAGGAGAAAAGTTAAACTGCATAAGGAGGAGTGCAACAAGAAGACTTTCAGAGGCAGCATGGCTAAATCATATCTGTTTCCGGCAGTTACCTCCAAAAACAGGCCCCCTACCCAGCCTCCACCTAGCTTCAAATTTGAGCCAGACAGCAATGAGCACACACACGCACACACACACAGCAACATAGCATTTTACAAATAAAGTAAAAAACCAATGCACGATTATCAGTCAAACCACACTCACCACCACCACTACACAGACATATAGGTTTGGTGTTGTTTACCTTTGAACACCTCAAAGTCCTCATCATCCAAAATGGTTGTTTTCAGTGAATTTAAAAACTTCCATCTTCTTCTGGTGGCATTTCTCAAAGTATTAACGCTCTCAGCCACACCCTGAGTTATTCCATCAATCATCTCTGATCCTCCTGACTCTGAGTATGGTGTCACACTCCGTACCAACAGTGTCCCGAGTGAGTCCAGACTCGTCCTGACTCAAAATGCAATGGATCGGCCTGTAGTTGTACAATTTTGTTATTGAACAACAAGAAGGGAAAGATTGACTTGAGTCACTTTTTGTGTGTAGAATAGTAGACATCATTCACAACAACCAACAACCATTCAGCGTGCAATGCATGCCATCATTTACCTGTTTTACCGGGGCAGTCCCTCTAGGCTAGGAAAGGATAGGTAGATAGTCCGGGCCCATGGTTGGAGTCAGGCACACATGTTTATGTATTCTCCATCCAATGTCTGGCTTGAGGGAAATTGCTTTAGGGTGAGTCAGGAGTGGACTTACTTCTTCACTGACTGCACACAGTTCCACCTCCAATCTGGCAATAAAATAGTAAGATGTGGGGATGGATTTGTGAACCAGAAAGACAGTGACACACACAAATAATAAAGTAAATAATGTTCCTTAGCTATATCTTTTTTGGAGGAAAGCAACTAGACAGCCTAGTTGTCAGGGAAGTAGAGCTCGTCCTCACTCAAACTCTGCAAGGCACCGGGGCGGAAAAGCGGCAGACGGTGTTTCCATCTGCCGCGGTCCCCCCTGCCATAGTAATATGGTGGGGGGAACGGGTGGCGGGCGGACAAGGATGTAGGGCGGATCGCCCCTGCCCGCATGGCGGTGGCGATCCGCCCGACATCCTAATGGGCCCCTTAGTGTTTAATTAATAATTATTTAATTGATAAATATGCTAATTGTGCAATAAAAAAGAAATTTGACTTTGTTTTTAGGTTTTGGTTGTGGGGTTTGTAGGGGTATAGGGTGGGAAGTAAACAAATTTTAATTAAGTAATAAATAATTTTTGTATTGATATTAATTATTAAATTGATAATTATGTTAATCGTGTAATTCATGATTTGTTAAGTTAAATATAAGGAGAATATTGTGTGTTTTGTGGGAGTATATTGTTGGAGGTAAATAAATTGTAATTAAGTATTGATTCACTTTCAACTAATAATTAGTTTATTGACATGTTTATGTTAATAATGTAAATAATGTGCTTTTTAAAGTTATGTTTTAGGTGCGGGTTGTGAGTTTTGTAGAGGTGTAGGGTGGGAAGTAACAAACATAAAATAGTTTATTACATTTTTTTGTTTAATAATTTTTAAATACAATTATTTAAATGAAAAATATTTTTATAATTTAATTATATTGTTTGTTGTTATTTATGACATGGATTAAACATTGTAATATGTATTTTAATTTGTAATAAAAAATATATGTGTATTTCTCTTTTTACATATTTATGTTTTATTTGTTTACTATGTTTTAGAAATTATTTTACTGTGTTGAATAGAATTTGTTTTTTTCTAATGTTGCACTGACTGGAGAGGGAGTAGTCAATTTTACCCCTATGCAATCCAGCACTTTCCCTACTGTTGCACTGACTGGAGTGGGAATAGTACATTTTATCTCTCTGCAGTCCACCACTTTCTCCACTGTTCCAATGACTGGAGTGGGAATAGTAAATGTAACCCCTCTGTAATCCAATACTTTCCATACTGTTAAAGGTATTGGAGTTGGAATATAAAATGTTACCCCTTCTTAATACAACACTTTCCCTACTGTAACACTGATTGGAGTGGGAATAGTAAATTTTACCCCTGTGTGATGTAACAGTTTTTCTACCATTGCGTGAAGTGGGAGTAGTAAATATTATACACTTTGCCTACTTTTGTATAAATTGCAGTGATAATTGTATATGTATTTAGGGGCTGATCACGCTGTTGGGTGGAAAGCCTCCTACAGCTAGTCGGAAACTCCTCGACCGCGTCGGAGCCCTTCCGACCGACTCTCTCGGTTTCCATTCCAACCTCCCGATTACGATGTTCGCAGTCGGAATGTTAACCACGCGGTCATTCTGAATCAGTGCCGACCAATTCGCGAAGTATTTGTGTTGGTTGGAACCGTTTCATACAACCCTATGGACAGCATTTCTTCCTTAGGGATTGCAATGTCGATTTCCAAAAACCTTTCAGCGTCAGCCTGTCCGACACGGAAAGATTGTCAGAAAATAACTTTGAGGGCCCTTGGTAGTGCCCCCTTGCACCCCCGACCTACGCTTGATGGCTGAGGAGGTACCTAAGGGATACCCCAGTAAAACCCTGCACTGTGGGGTGCCTGCGATTGAGTGCAGGGTTTTCACAGAGTCGAGAGCCGACGGGCTCTTGTCTTGTTTTTTATGTTCATTAAGCACTTTGCACTGAGAACTGCACTATGCTTACTTTCACCGTCGCGATTTTTGAAGAGCCGATGGAATCTCTGGTTCACTTTTGCATTGAGCACTATGTATTTTAGCACTTCACTACGTTTGATTTTAACAGTCACAGACACGCAGCATTGAGCATGTATACTTCTGGATTTGCTATCCTTTACAACTAATCGATGTGCATGAATTGTTTTTAAACAAAGGGATGGTTCACACAATACGTGTTTCACAGTAACGGCATTTTAGTGGCATGTACACTATCACATTTCACAACAGCACACACGTTTAGTATCCACCATGTTGCAGTTACATATTTCACTCTCCTGGACTCAGCACGGAATGTAGGAAGTTTACTATGTTTGACTTACATTATTAGATTCCTTTATTTTTGCCATGATTGGTAACCGAGCTTCCTTTTGCACTTCGTTTCACATTCATTGAACAGGTCCCCTGATGAAGGGCTAAACCAGCCTGACATGCCTTGGGTTTGATTTATTGGGATTCCAGGATTCATGTACCAAATGTTTTGCTGTATGGAACTGATTTACAAGTGCATCTGTCTACAAAAAGAATTTATAAGGATGATGAAATAAATCCTTACTTATGAAAACATCAAAACATACTTTTCGTTTGAATCTATTCAAGTGACAACTCCATTCATTTGAACAACATAAGCTGTGCATTAAGGGGACGTCTCCCCGGAGGGGGGACGCTTTTCTTTATTTATCACAAACACCCCATTTCCCCGTAGGAGCCTGTGTTACGGCCGGTTGTCGGGCGGAACACGAACTCACATAGGGAACAATGGAATGCTGACCGAACAGTATTGGGTCGCATCGTAATCCAGCATTCGGAACCGCCGACAGCAAGTCGGTTGTTCCAGATTCCGAGTCAGTGTAGGGTGGAGGCTTTACGCCCGACATTGTAATAGGCCCTAATGTAAAATTGTATCATTTAATTTAGATTGTTAAAATGTATATGATGTTCTTGCTTATTTAAAATTATAATATTTATAATTATTGTTTTTAATGTGCAAAATATTTTTTATAAATTATAAGAATTGCATATTTTTTACTTTTTAATTTTAATACAAATGGTTGGTTTTTTAAATATTTTACGTTATTGGTATATATGTGTGTGTGTATATATATATATTTATTTGTCATAGTACATCATTTAAAAAGTTCTGAAATTATAATATAAATTACAATTATTCGTTTAATAGTTTTTAAGTAGATATATGCGTTTGTTTTTAAATAAGTTTATTTATTATAGTTGTTGAAATATATATTAAATCTATGTTATTTTTATTAAATTAATGCTACTATTTGGGGGCAGATTCCGATTCGGTAAAATGCCCTCCGAATAGCCGTACGGAGCTTTTTTCCTGTACGAATCGTATGCAGAACCGTACTCGTATGTATGATGTAGTACGATGTGTACCCAAAGCAGTTCTCCGTACGAATCGTACCGAAGACCGTACAACTCACTAATCCATACAAATCACATTCGGAATGCACAGTACGCGATGTCCGTACGGATCGAAGCTGCATTTTCCGACCCAGCAAGTACAAATCGAATCGACAACACTCTGTATGACTCTTTTTCTACGGGAGCTTAAAACGTCCGTAAAAGCAGATTTCGCCTCAAAATGCGTACGGTGCGTACACCCCATGACTGCAGGGGTACGCTACATCGGGGTACGGTGCGTACACCCCTGGATTTCAGGGGTACGGTGCGTATGTCCCCCTGCGTACACCCCATGATTGTAGGTGTACGGACCGTAGGGTACGGTTCGTACACCCCAAGGTCGTAGGTGTACGGTGCATACACCCCGTGCATACACTCCTTGATTTTAGTGGTACGGTGCGTATGTGATAGTGTTGCCCTCCGAACGAATTGCTCATACGCGACGTTTACCGTACGAATCGCATACTGATTCCCCGGTCCGGATCGTACTTGGCGGGTCATAAGGCATTTTTACGAATCGTACAGTTTACTGTGTGGGTCGATGTCGTACGGATTTACCCTTCATTTTGTACGGTTCGCAATGATTCGGACATATTTTCTCGCAACGGCTCGTACTACGCGATTCGGACGGATTCGTATGATTCGCACTGAAACGGCTACGAATACGAATCGCCGTACAGATTTGTTTCCCGAATACGAATCGACCCCTTAATATTTTTAATATTTAAGTGTATATATATTTAATAAACAATATTTAATTCGATATTAATGATAATTATTTTTTTATATATATTTTGTGTGCTTACCATTTTAAGTATGGGATGACAATATTTTTACAACAATATTTTGGTATGATAATATTTTCAATGGGCGATATTTTGTCAGTGAACCGGCTGCAGGCATGCCCAAGAGCAACCTGAGATACTTGACTTTTCAGCCAGTTAGGCGGTAGTACTGAAGGTTTGTATAGGATGCAGCTGGTTCTGAAGATGGCATATGTTGGCAAGGGGAGCCAGTGGTGTTCCAGGTGGGAGTGTTGGTGACATATTTCTGTAAGTCTATCATGTATGCTATGGGAAGTAGGATGCCCTGAAAGGGGGCAGTGGCATGCCATGTCGCCTATTAGTCTGTTCAGGAATTTCCCCTGCCTCTCTCCAAGTTTTTCCCTATATCAACTTGAGAGTTAGATGTTGTGCATCACAGCTTCAGACTCTCAGAGTCACTGTAGAAAAAGCATACGCAAACTGCGCATGTCTTGGCTGGTGAGGGGATTGATGTGCCATTTGTGTATTCACATGCAGAAACAACAGTGGATGGACAGAATGCAAAACAATGTCATACATTCACCCAGTACAGAGATCTGGGCCTAAATCCATCGTTTTTTTGCTCACCATGCCATTCCAGTTTGAACCCAGCCATATGCCCCATGGGTACAGTCCAGCCCGAACTGCAAGCCGGGTCCTCCCTGGACTGGAAACAAGCATCCTAGGACCGGTTTCGGGCTTTCAGCCCTCATCAGCCAGGATAGCTTGATTCCAGTGGCATGGAGAGCACGGATCTCACGTCTGGGCATACCCGTCCCACTCGGAGTGATAAATGCAAAAACAACAGTTGATGGACAGAATGCAGAACAATGTCATACATTCACCCAAGTACAGAGATCTGGGCCTAAATCCATCGTTTTTTTGCTCACCATGCCATTCCATTTTGAACCCAGCCATATGCAAATCAGTCTTGACCATGTGCCCCATAGGAACAGTCCAGCCCGAACTACCAAGCCTGGTCCTCCCTGGACTGGAAACAAGCATCCTAGGACCAGATTCGGGCTTTCAGCCCTTATCAGCCAGGATAGCTTGAAGAGCATGGGACTCACGTCTGAGCATACCCGTCTCACCGCTTCAGGCTCTCAGAGTCACTGTAGAAAAGGCATACACTGCGCATGTCTTGGCTGGTGAGGGGATTAATGTGCCATTTGTGTATTCACAGCACTGATAGTGTTCTGTTTTAGTGGACCTGGTCCTTTAATCAGGTCTTGGAGCACTGTCAACACTCCTACTAAGCAAAGCCCAAGAGTCACATTTACAGTGTAATTGACAGCGTGAGGCCTAAATAGGACCTGTACTGTCAAATCACATGCACGTGTCTTCAGGCCTTGCTATACCTGGAACTTCAACTGGAGGTAGCTGTCTGCCTGTCCGAATGGTCCATCCAAGGTTCCTCTACAGTGAATCTATGGTTGAGGATGATACAAACTGGGAGCAGTGCAGGCTGCAGAGGTAAGTAAAATGCTCTTGTTCAATGAATGTTGGTGAAAGAGAGAGAGAGAGCGAGAGCGACCCAGAGAGATTAAAAGAGACAGAGTGAAAGAGAGCGAGCAAAGGAGTGGCATATATGCTGAGGAAGAGAGAGAGAGAGGTGATATTAATTGATGCAGAGATGATGCAGAGAGGTAGAGTTAGAGAAAGAAGAGATGGAGATGCATTGAGACAGAGTGAAAGAGAGCGAGCATCAGACAAAGTTTGTGTGGGTGTGTGTATAGCGGTGCCCTGCTTGCACCTTTGGTTTCAGAATGAGTAGATTTTGTACCTAGTATTTTCTTCTCCGGTCGTGCGATTGTGTAGCTCAGGAAATGCCGTATTTGGAGCTCTAATGCTCCAGTATTTGCAGGTCTTGTTATGCAGTATGTGTGTGGGACGCTACTGCTTCAATATTTTCAACTCTGGTTATGCAGCATGTGTGTCTCTAATGCTTTAGTATTTGCAGCTTTTGTTATGCAGCATGTGTGCCTCTGGTGCTGCAGTTATTGCAGCTCTTCTTTTGCAGCATATGCGCCTCTGGTGCTGCAGTATTTGCAGCTCTTGTTATGCAGTATGTGTACTTCTGGTGCTGCAGTATTTGCAGGTCTGGTTATGCAGCATGTGTGCCTCAGGTGCTGCCGTATTTTCAGCTTTGGTTATGCAGCATGCGTGCCTCTGGTGCTGCAGTATTTTCAGCTTTGGTTATGCAGCATGTGTGCTTCTGGTGCTGCAGTATTTGCAGGTCTGGTTATGCAGCATGTGTGCCCCTGGTGCTTCAGTATTTTCAGCTTTGGTTATGCAGTATGTGTGCTTCTGGTACTGCAGTATTTGCAGGTCTGGTTATGCAGCACATGTGCCTCTGGTGCTGCAGTATTTGCAGGTCTAGTTATGCAGAACGTGTTCCTCTGGTGCTGCAGTATTTGCAGGTCTGGCTATGCAGCATGTGTGCCTCTGGCGCGGCAGTATTTGCTGCTCTGGTTTTGCAGAATGTGTGAAACTGTTGCTTCAGTATTTACAGCTCTGGTTATGCAGTATGTGTATCTCTGGTGCTGCAGTATTAGCAGGTTTGGTTATGCATCATGTGTGCCTCTGGTGCTGCAGCACTTGTTATGCAGTATGTGTGCCTATGGTGCTGCAGTAATTGCAGCTCTTGTTATGCAGTATGTGTGACTCTGGTGCTGCAGTATTTGCAGCTCTTGTTATGCAGCATGTGTGCCTCTGGTGATGCAGTATTTTCAGCACTTGTTATGCAGTATGTGTGCCTCTGGTGCTGCAGTAATTGCAGCTTTTTGTATGCAGTATGTGTGCCTCTGGTGCTGCAGTATTTGCAGGTCTAGTTATGCAGTATGTGTGCCTCTGGTGCTGCAGTATTCGCAGGACTGGCCATACAGCATGTGTGCCTCTGGAGCTGCAGTATTTTCAGCTCTGGTTATGCAGCATGTGTGCCTCTGGTGATGCAGTTATTGGAGCTCTTGTTATGCAGCACATGTGCCTCTGGTGCTGAAGTATTTGCAGGTCTAGTTAGCAGAACGTGTTCCTCTGGTGCTGCAGTATTTTGAGCTCTGGTTATGCAGCATGTGTGCCTCTGGTGCTGCAGTTATTGCAGCTCTTGCTTTGCAGCATATCCGCCTCTGGTGCTGCAGTATTTGCAGCTCTTGCTATGCAGCATGTGTGCCTCTGGTGCTGCAGTATTTTGAGCTCTGGTTATGCAGCATGTGTGCCTCTGGTGCTGCAGTTATTGCAGCTCTTGCTTTGCAGCATATCCGCCTCTGGTGCTGCAGTATTTGCAGCTCTTGTTATGCAGTATGTGTACTTCTGGTGCTGCAGTATTTGCAGGTCTGGTTATGCAGCATGTGTGCCTCAGGTACTGCAGTATTTTCAGCTTTGGTTATGCAGCATGCATGCCTCTGGTGCTGCAGTATTTTCAGTTTTGGTTATGCAGCATGTGTGCTTCTGGTGCTGCAGTATTTGCAGGTCTGGTTATGCAGCATGTGTGCCTCTGGTGCCGCAGTATTTGCAGGTCAGGTTATGCAGCATGTGTGCCTCTGGTGCTGCAGTATTTGCAGCACCTGTTATGCAGCATGTGCGCCTATGGTGCTGCAGCACTTGTAATGCAGTATGTGTGACTCTGGTGCTGCAGTATTTGCAGCTCTTGTAATGCAGCATGTGTGCCTCTGGTGATGCAGTATTTTCAGCTCTTGTTATGCAGTATGTGTGCCTCTGGTGCTGCAGTAATTGCAGCTCTTGTTATGCAGTATGTGTGCCTCTGGTGCTGCAGTATTTGCAGGTCTAGTTATGCAGTGTGGGCCATGATGTCCTCTCTGGGAACTCTGGGAGAAAGAGTTGTCATCATGAGTTGGGGAGGACGATAAAGTGCCTGGGCTAAGATTAGCAAGTGCTTCCAATCAAGAGCACGAGTCACTGCAAGTAAGTAGAAGCTCAGGTGTGTCAACTAGAATGCTATCGCTGGGAGTCCTTGGTTTCCTCCTCCGCAGGGTGTGTTTTGTGTATATTTCTGGAGGACATGCATGACGACTGAGATTAAGATGTTCTATTGTAATTTCCTTGCAATACATATAAATAATCTTAAACTGTAAATCTTTGCGGTATTATCAGTGTTGATGAGCAATCCTAAGTACAGATGCTTTTTTTAAATTGGAATAGTTCATCATATTCATAAATACATACTTACATAAGAGCATGGAAAACATTGGAAACATAAAACATGATTCTTATACACAATCCACCAAATATGTTTAAGAAAAACCCCATTTAGTATAATTAATTTTTATGGTTTCACATAATGAGAAACCTCTTAGACCAGAATCTCCCATAACTTTAAAAATGTCCTATATGACCCAGAACTTAATGCGTTACCTTTTGTCCGACTCCATAATTCTATTAAGTTTACACTATAGGTGTTGAAAAGACAGAATGTCATCAGACTGCCACCTTTGTAGTATTAAGGACCGAGGGGCATATTAGCAAGGGTAAGTATCGCCGCTTTTTCGGCGATTTGTGCCGAGCAAGCGGCGATACTTCTAGAGCCCTATCCACAAGGGCATTTCAACGCCTGGCTCAAGCCCACTTTGCATGTCGGCGACAAACATCGCTAATGACATGCAAAGTGGGCGTTCCCACGTCCAACCACATGTGAAATGTGGTTGGAGGTGGGAACACCCTATTACCAAGGCAGGCGTTGGGAGAGGGAGACTCCCAACGCCTGCTCTGACCAGGTGTTAGGGCATTGATAACATGGGGGTGTGGATCATTAAGCTGAAACCACCCCCCATATTATCAAGGAGCACATTAGCGCCTGAAAACAACGTTTGTTTTCATGCGCTAATGTGCCATATCGCCGACTATTGCCGGATTTCATTTCACCTACGTGATGCGCATAGATAATTGCGTGCTATCACGGCGATGGAATCCGGCGATATGGGAATGTGTGTTGTGCGTTTTCGAACGCACTTCTAGGTAATATGCCCCCTAGTTAGTAAGACTACAATGTATAATCATTTCTTTTTGCAGCAGGTCAGCTTTTAAATCAGGTGTTATCCAGAAACTGTTGTCTGAGCATCCAACGTTTGCTGTATTTTCAATTTGTCAGTGCAATACCAATTAATTTCATCCCAAAACTTACTCAACCTTGGGCAGCCCTATAAAGTGAGTGCCCAATTACCAGCTCCTTCCATATTGCAGTGAAAACCGTTTACTGAAAACTGCGGATTTATTTTATGGAGGAAATTTGCGGTTCTATATTTGAGCCAGTCTTAAATTACCCCCTTTCAATAAAGAGAAATTAAAATCATTAGTCTGATCCCATGCTGCGAGAGTTATCTGGAGGCCTTCTTTCAACTGCCATTTTTTGGGGGGCTTTACCAACAAGTTTATTCGCCCCCTGACTACTGACTACGTAGTAGCTAACCCCAGCTACTAAGTGTCTTATGGGTTTTAGATTCTATCAGCTCCTCAACAAGTTTCATAGTTGCACTTATGTGTAAGGGATTTCATACCTGTTAAAAATCCCTAATTTTAATATATGACTATTGCATCACTTTTTTACAATATTTAATAATGGCGTCTATTTCATTTCAGTTTTTTCAATCCCCTTCTAAAAAGTCCCATATTTTTCCATAGCCGTTGCTCATCCATTTAGACATTGAATTTCTATCTATCAATGGGTTAACCCCTATGTATACATCTGATAGCAGTGTTACATCATTAATCATGGGAAGCTCATAGTGCCGAAACAGTTTTTGCTTATGTTTGATATTCCACTGTAGTATCTCATATTTGACTTTCTTTGGGGTTTTTGTCAAACGCGTAAATTCAATAATATCATATTCTAAAAAAAATTAATCTAAGAAACATATCTATTAATATTTAAAGACTTAGTTGATGTATAAACGGTGAGTGCGAAATTCACAAAATAATATTCTATCAAATTAGGGAGGGCTAAGCCTCCTTCATTTACTGGTCTAGAGAGTGCATCCAAAGCTAATCTAGGTGATTTGTTTGCCCATAAAAAAGTAAAAAACGTACCTTGCACTTCTTTAAAAAATTTCATTTATATTACATTAGAGATGGCTAAGAATAAAAGGTTGCATAAAGGTAGAATCAACATACGAATCAGTACAGCTGACTCAGTATTAAAAGGGGCAAATTATTCCATTTTGAAAACAGTCCTTTTATCGTATTAATTAAAGGGACATAATTTAAAACATACAGGTCATTTATATTTTCGAAGACGTATATAAAGGTACCTCTTAGGTCTAGTATTGACCAGTAAGCCAAGTTCTGTTAATAAAGTCTCAGGTACTGTTTTGCAAAGTAAAATCTCTGTCTTTAATTTATTTATTTTATACCCTCCAATTAGCTGGTATATCTGGAGGATACAAATATATATTTTTTGCACTTCTAAGTTGGGTCTAAGAAAGAAAGCTATGTCATCAGCATTGCGTTTTATATTTCTTGTTCCTGGAATCAGAGATGTCAAATTGCTATTTGAATGGATGGCTATGGCTAATGGCTCTGTGAAAGAGGGAACAATAGTAGTGGTGAGAGAGGACAACCGTGTCTTGTTCTCTGCTAACTTTACAAGCCCAAATCTTAGGGGAGAGGAGTTGGCCTAACGGCTGTAGTGTCCTAGCATGGACACGTTCTAGTGTTCAAGTGTCTGTATTACACTTTACACCCACCCACCACAGACGTCATGGTGTCACATGACGCTGGCAATAAAAGGGGCCGAGCGCACGTGCTCGTGGCCATTCCCACTACCCTCATCTGGTGTATGTGTCAGGTCATTGCTGCTCCTAACATGCGGGCCTAGGGCCCGCCACCTCTAACTTTACAATGGCGACGAGGCCGGTAGTGCAGCCCATGCGTGCCACTACCCTCGGCTGATCAACAAGGAAATAGGGGAAGAGAGCTGCCCGTCTAAAGGGCATCCCCTGTGGCGAGGCGCAGCGCGCCGAGAAGCCGGTGGGCACGTCGGAGCCCCGCAGTGACCGGGAGCCCCACAGCAAGCCGACCGGAGCCCACCCGCGTCGACCGCCACCACCAAGTGCCACCAAGCAACAGCGGACCGCCCAGAGCCCACCTGCGACGGCCGCGAGGCTTAAGACCCCCACCGGAGAGGTGCACGGGCCGAGCGGAGCCTACCCGCCACGACCGCAACCAAGCATCTGGCCCGCCGGCCGAAGGTGAGCCCCACGGGCGAAGTGCCCGCCCTGAACTGTGCCATAAATAAGCAGGACCAGCGGAGCCCACCCGCGGCCTGCCCGAGTCGTCCCCCGCCCCGTGTGTGCCTAGAAGCGGCGGGGCACAGAGACTGAAGACCGCGTGAAAATAAGTGCGGCCGGACCCGCAATCACCAAAGACTACGAGGGGGAGGGAGCGGAGTAGCTAACCGCCTCCCGACCCCCCTCGCAATGTGATCCGGGCCAGCGGAGCCCACCCGTGGCCCGCCGGTAGCGACACCCCAAAGGAAGACTCTGCAGCGCCAGCGGAGCCCACCCGCGGCCTGCCGGCGGCACCCCCAGTGACGAAGAACACTGCAGAGCCAGCGGAGCCTACCCGCGGCCTGCGAGGGAAATGGCAAGTCTCCGCCGCGCAGCGTGTGGGAGGAAAAGCTGCTGCGGCGGGAGACCGGAAAGTGGAGCCTGCAGCAGCCGGTAAATAAGCAGAGCCGGCGGAGCCTACCCGCGGCCTGCCTCAAGCGTCCCCGCCCGAAGGCACAGTGAGAGGAGCGACGCGCTTTCCCCCCCCCTCCTCACCTGAGGGAAGCATCTACACCCCAATGCCCCCACAAGCGGGCGCTCACCCCGCACAAGGACACACCACGCTGCCGGCGCAATCATCAGCCCCTCTCCCGAGCCCCGGAGTGCAGCAGGACAGCTTCGGAACAGAGCCGGTAAGCTCCGAGGGCAGTGTCGACTTTTCCCCGCCCCGCGCAGCGTGTGCAATGAGGAGCTGCGGGGGTGGGCTGAAAGCGAAAAGTGGAGCTGAACGCCGCGGGCGCTGACACAAATATGCCCCCACCTGCCAGACTAATGAAAACGCCTATAAACGGCCAGCACTGCTGAAAGCAACCCTAACTGTGCCTAGGGACACTGGCTGCCACGCACAGACACTCCTATGTGCCACATCTCTAAAAGTGAAAGTGCCGGTGCACCCGGCAAGAACCTGAACATGTGCCCCTCTGCAGCAATCCACCAACTGTGAGGCGCCTGTGCCTTTCTGCCCCCAAAAGTGTAAAAGAAAATAAGAGACTCACCGGGAGGGCAGGTTGAAACAAGTTCCCAGCAGCAGCCCAGCCCCCTGTGCACTGAGTGAAACAGTAGAGTGCACGTCAGGGGAAGACAAGACAGGCTGCTACCAAGAATCCAGCTTCACTGCCACCCAGTGGCCAAAATCAAAATTGCACCTACACCAACAAGAACTACAACAAGCATTGCACAACGCCAGAAAACTCACGCAGCAAGTAAGTTCTCAACAGCGCAAGTAACAGCGAAAGCATCTAAACTCCCGCAGCAAGAAAGCATCCAACCTCACGCAGCAAGTGACTGCGCAACAGCGCCAGTGACACCCACACACACCAGCAAGAAGTCGGCGGCTGCCACTTCCAACGCGACGTGGGAAAAGGCACCAATGCCTCACAAAGCATCCAAGCACTGACGTCTGGAGGAAACGACTGCCAACCACTAAAAGAACGTCCAGGGAAACGACTGCCGCGATCAAAGGACGGAGAGAGCAGCGACGCCTTGTGGCCACAGGCGCTCACCGCAGCATCAACTACTCCCGCCAACGGTCCAAAGCATCAAGTACCCGACGACAGCCAAAGCAGCAAGTACCCAACGTCACGCCACAGGCGTCCCAGAACCCTGAACAGTAAGTGCGCAAACAACGCGCCACGTGGCGACGCACAGCCACCGCAAGCAGAAAGAAGAATGCATGCAGCGCCATCGCGCAGAACAATCTTCGCGAACGATCGCCCATCAAGTGCCGACCCGCGACAGATCCATGGCGCCTCCCAGGAGCCGATCCCCAGAATGATCGCCCATCAAGTGCTGACCCACAACGGGTCCCCCAGGAACTGTTGTAGCGCAAAGTCCGACAGGACGACCGAAAGCAACCTGCCAGGCATCGGCGGAAGTGGACCACCAACCGGTCCAGGACGTTCAACCATGACCAGGTCTACAAACATGGACCCCCGAACGTCACCAACAACCATCAAGAAAAGAAAGCATCAAGAAAAGAAGGTTCGCGACACCAACTCTGGCTGCTGAGGAAGAAGGAGAAAGTGTCCCCGACGAGGACAAGACCAGGGGTACACATGCAGAGTGCGCGCACTGCATGGAGGACCCAGGTCAGGAGTGAAGACACAAGATCGGTCCAAGTGATGTCGCGATACAGGAGGAAGAAAAGAAGAGATCTGAGTGGCACGTTTGCCACCGTGAAAAGGAAGGAAGAAAAGGAGAGATCTGAGTGGCACGTTTGCCACCGTGAAAAGGAAGGAAGAAAAGGAGAGATCTGAGTGGCACGTTTGCCACCGTGAAAAGGAAGGAAGAAAAGGAGAGATCTGAGTGGCACGTTTGCCACCGTGAAAAGGAAGGAAGAAAAGGAGAGATCTGAGTGGCACGTTTGCCACCGTGAAAAGGAAGGAAGCATATCCATGTGGCCTGTTGCCACAGTTAAGAGTAGAAGGAGAAGTCAGTGCGAAGCAACATCCCCACAGCGAGCTAACTAAGGAAAGAGAGAGGAGTGCAGGAAGACCACTCACTCCCAAAGAGAAGTAAGGTGACAAGTGCCAGGACAACGGTGCGAGGAACACGAGGCCGGAAGAACACCAGTGGCAAAGAAGACCAGCTGACAGACGATGTTTCCGCACACCCAGGATCTGCGGAGAGGAGCATGCGAGACCGTTGGTGACATCCACCTTTGGGGTCACACGGACACTGGACACATGCCAGCCGTGGTGACCCAGGGGCAGAGGCCTCCGGGACGCAGTCCCCGCGACGAGAGACGGTCCTCCGACGCCCATCCGAAAGGTCCGGGGAGGGCGAAGACATCGCAAGCAAAGACAGAAACCAACAGCTACCTTGGGACGAGGCTGCGGAATCTGAGGTGAGACACATCGTCTCTTCCATACCCCCACTGACGGCGGCGCAGGAACAACTGATGTGGACACATCCAGCCCAGCGCGAATCCGAGAAGAGGACCTCAAGGATATCCCGTGGCAGGGGAACACCGACGAGAGGGGTCATCCTAGTGAGAGGGATGCCTTGCAACGGATCTGCCTTTTGCCAAGTAGGACACAGACTACAAATAAAGCTAAGGCCAAGGCCAGAAATCGTGCATCATTCCCCGGCGAACCACAAGAACTCTAACATCACCCGTCGCCATGGAAGTGAGCAAAAGAAGGACTGTGAGGACAATTTGGTCGCAGAGTCACCAACAGACTGTTTCCATCGAGCACCACAAACCGGTGCCACTGTGAACTGATGTTACCCGCAACAGGTTGAACACCATCTGTGATTCCAAGCAGCGGCGGATTGAAAGACACTGCGGAAGCTGAACACTTTACTGCATCCTGATACATGTTATTTTCCCCACAGGTTGATTTCTGAATGTGGGTCTTTGCAATTAAAAAATGGGAGGGATGTAGTGTCCTAGCATGGACACGTTCTAGTGTTCAAGTGTCTGTATTACACTTTACACCCACCCACCACAGACGTCATGGTGTCACATGACGCTGGCAATAAAAGGGGCCGAGCGCACGTGCTCGTGGCCATTCCCACTACCCTCATCTGGTGTATGTGTCAGGTCATTGCTGCTCCTAACATGCGGGCCTAGGGCCCGCCACCTCTAACTTTACAACGGCTAGGGCGCTCGACCTCGGACCTGGAGGAACTGGGTTCGAGTTTCGGTAACGACGCTAAACATCCTGTGATTCTGGGCAAATCACTTAATCTCCCCGTGCCTAACAAAAAATGAATGTGTGTCCTCATGTAACGTAACTGGTGCTATGTAAAGCGCTCTGATACCTGATTCGGTTCGGGTCTAGTCGCGCTATATAAAACTCTGAAAAAAAAAATTATAATCTTACTCGAATTAATAATTATTTGTGCCAAAGCCCCTTTAGAATACTCAGATTTCATATTAATAAATGTATCAGGGAATCCAAACACAGTTAAAATATAAAAAATGCTCTCCCAACAAACCAAATCAAAAGCCTTCTTGGCATTTAATAACATAAACTGTGCCGGAATTTTGTTTTGAATAAAATAATCAATAGCTTTGACTAAAAAATTGGTATTATAAGATAATTGTCTCCCTAACACGAATCCGCACTGGTCTATATATATAACTGTTGCCATTCATTTATTCATTCTGTTTGCCAATAATTTGGCTATAAATGTATAGTCAGTTTTTAAGAGGCTTATAGACCTGTAAGAATGAATGTCCTCCTTATCTTTTCTTTTTTCAGAAAACTAACTACTACTACGTATGGAAAGAGGGTGGTATCTCGCCTCCCTTCAAAATACAATTGGCAAGCATTACTAATTCAGGATTAAATATCAAATTTTATTTTTTAAATAGTTCAGCAGGCAATCCATCTTCTCCACATGCTTTTCCATTGGCCAGAGAATGTACTACATCTTCCTTTTCTCCTAATGTAACATCTGCTAACATATTCTGAATTTGATTTGCATGTAGTTTTGGAATGGAGAGTTTGCTAAGAAAATTCTTTAGTTATCACATATCAACCTTGTGTCTAACCGAATAGATTGTTGCATACTGTTTTAAGAACTTCTCCTGTATCTGTACTTCATTTGTGATTCAAATTTTTTTATCCTTGTCTACCAAAGCAGTAATTCTATGTTGTGCCTTTCACTCTCTTGTTTGCCAAGCTAAAAGTTTGCCAGAGAACTCACTCTCCTTGTACACTTTTTGGGGATATGCAGAATTAGCCAAGTACCCTTTAGTGTAATTATAATCTTGCATAGTTTTTCATGCTTGCACTAATTTAGCTTTCTTTTTAATGTTTTTATCCCTTATATATTGTTCATTTGCTCATCTGACTTCAAATGTTAATTGTGCTCTGTGTGCGTTTTAGAGACATCTAGCTGCTATATCTTTAGCAGTTATATATCCATGAATAGTAGTTTTGAAAGCCTCCCAAACACTTTCTACCCTAGCTATTTTCCTATTCATTTGGAAGAAACTTTTTATTTAATTTTGGATTTCCGTGTACTAGTCTTCATCCTCAAAATGAACTTCGTCAAAGGTCCATTTTGATGATACCTTACTTACCCTAAGCCATGATACTTCTAACTTTACTAAAACATGATCGGAAAACCCATTTGAATATATGTACATTGATTAATTGTAGATTACAGGTAGTAAGAAATCAAATCTTGCCCCTGTTTTATTACCTGAAAAACATTAATATTATCCCCTATTGTGACATTTTACCCTCCATATGTCTATGAATTCCAATCCTTGCATAGATTCCCCTAATATCTTTTTCATGTTAGGCTCATTCTGTTTCCGTGTTCCAGAGGATGAATTCAATTCCGGATTTTGAAAAAAATGTAAATCACCCTCCATTATCATTGTTCCAGGTATATGCAGTAAAGCATGATAGAGATCCGATAGTGGTAAAGGATTATCTTCAATTGGTGTATATATTGTGGCTATCTTTTAATGAAAATTGCTATCAATGGCTTTAACCCAGATCTCTTGACTGGGGGTGAATGTATGATTTTACTAAGCATTCCGTCCATCATTTGTTTGTGTAGCTCTTTTCATCCTATGTCGGATAGGTATGCCCAGACGTGGGTCCCTTGCTCACTGTGCCACTAGATTCAAGCTAGCCTGGCTGATTAAAGGTAATACCCAGAAACCGGTCCCATGATACTAGTTTCCAGTCCAGGGAGGACCTGGCTTGGCAGTTCGGTCTGGACTGTTCCCAAGACTGATTTGCATATGGCTGGGTCTAAACTGGGGTGGCATGGTGAGCAAACAAATTATGAATTTAACCCAGATCTCATGACTGGGGGTGAATGTATGATTTACTCAGCATTCCGTCCATCATATGTTTGCGTATCCCTCTGTGAGCAGCACTTGTTGATGAAAAATTTCTACCATCCATCCACTGCCTAAACATACTATGGGACCAATTACGATCTTGCTAGGAAACTCTTCCGACCAAATCTGTTTCGGAATCGTTTCCCAATGAATTGGGTTCTGAGAGTACAAACGACTGATTACGATGCTTCCCAACATTGTTTGGTCGGATTCCCATTGACTTCAATGGGAGCCTGTATTCCGAACGAGAACACAGGATCCCACTGAAAAAAGGGGTGGGTGTGGAAAACCTTGCACCATGTGGCAGGCACCAAGGGGTGCCGCCACATGGTGGAAGGCGGACACCACTTGGTGCCTGCCTCATTGTGCATGGTTGGGAAGAGTGGTCCCTTGGATACACCCACGGACCCCATTTGCATGCCTCCAGTTGAAGGGAGGCCTGCAACGGGTCCCCAAAGACAGATTCCGACAGCGGCTTCATCTTGGGCTGGCTGATTCGGAACGGCTGTCCGAATTGGTCATCGTAATCGCTCATCCGGAAACCGTGTCCATAGAGCTGTACGAATCGGCTTCAAAAGACTCTCAGAACTGATTCAAACTGCCCAAATGACTTTCGGGCATCCAAATTGGTTGTTGGGAAATGTGTATGATTCGTTAGGAGACAAGGGTTCCGAGTCAGATTCTGCAATACCAAATCCCATTCAGAGCCTTTCCTAATGAGATTGTAATTGGCCTCTATATGTTGATTTCTTTTTATCCATAAAGTGTATTTCCTGGAGGATCAATACAATGTCAGGGGCATATCCTCTTATCCATTCTTCAAAGGCCCGAGCTTTTATTTTATTATTTAGGCCGTTGGCATTTAAGGAGGATGCATACCGAATCATTATTTGCCTGTGTGTGAGAAGCTTTCATCAAAAGATGTATAATTCAAAGTGCAATATGCATACGTTCTAAAGTGCCTACTTCTGCTTACTATACAGTACATTAATTCATGTAACATGACTAAACTATTTAACAGTGTTTGTGCTTGTGCAGACAATATTAAAGTAATAGTGTATATACAAGAGAGCAAACTAAAACCTTACTAGGGAAATGACTAAAGGCTGATTTAAAACTCGTCCACAATTTTTCAAGTACCCTCATTTTTATCATTACATTCCTCTACAATATTCTTTTTACTACAGTACATAACAATTTCTTAAAGTGTCAGTGCAAGTAAAGTCCCATGTAAAGTGCATATTAACAATGATGATAACGTTACTTTGTACATTTGAATACAACACATATCTAACAATTTCTTAGTGTCCGTGCAAATAAAATACCATGTAAAGTGCATATTGATATTAATACCAGCATTACTTCGTACATTTGAAAGAAAAAAGATTTTGTTAACAATTAAACGACTACTGCATTATGTTGCCATATGCAATTACCCAACAAAATTTGATTATGTAAACATATAGATGAACTATCCCATTTTTCTACCCTGCAATCACCCTGTGCCAAAACCCTTGCCTTCCTGACCTGATCCCCCTAGTCGTACCCAAGCATCCTGTGGGAGGTTAGCACACACCTTCTCCCTAACCCCACTTAGCATCCTGTGTGCCATGACCGTGCATCCATAATGTGCACTTACAGTTGCTAAAGGAGCACTAGGTTCTTCGGCTCCTGGCTCCTGGCTCCCAACTCCTGGATATAGCCTAATAGAACTTACTTGGAGTAAATTACCATTTGATATCTAAGACCTCAATCAATATTCAATATATTGCGTATGCCCATCTTAGCCCCTTCACTGAGGGGGTTATTCCCCCGCTATGCTGGGGGGAAGAGGGGCGCGCACAGCGCCCGCATGCTCATGACGAGCTCAGCTCGTCATGAACTACGGCGCTCCGGTGCTCATGACGAACTGAGCTCGTCACAGGTGCATTGGCTCCTGTGGAACGCTCAGTACAGTGGGGGAATTCTCCCCGCACCTGAGCGTTCCACGGCTCATGACGAGCTGAGCTCGTCATGAGCACCGGAGCGCAGTGCCTCATGAGTAGCTCAGCTCGTCATGAGCACGCCGAAGGTGTTAAGATAGACCGGACAGTTGCAGTAGCAACCCCTGTGCTTTCCCTACATCATCCAATATATAGACTTTGCCATTGCAAGGACTTTAAGTTCGGATTGCTGCACAATGGCTGCTTTTGCCCCCTTTGCTTTACAAGAATCAATCAACCATTCTAAATTCCTTCGCCTCTTTGCGGCAACTCCCGTCGTATTCAAAAAAATCTTGAATTGTGGAACTTCTTATGTCGGAAAGCTCTTTTTTTTAATGGTTCTGGTCAATATGTTCTCTCTTACTCCAAAATCTGCAAATTGAACTAAAATCATACGGTGACACTGCGCTAATGGGGCATTAAAAGGGTACACAGTGAGGCCTTGTGATCGTTAGGCCTCCTGTTCGCTCTGGTATGGCTCTCCTTAGTAAGAATTTTACCCAGTCTCGTACTTGGGGGCCTTTCAGTGATCTGGAAATTCCAACCAAATCCAGATTCGGAAATCTGTTATAGTTTTCCATGTCCTGAAGTTTAGACTGGAGAGCATCTTTGCTTAATCTGCTAGATTTCCTGTTTAAAGAACCCTATCTTATTCTCCAATCTGGACACGTGCTCGTCAGCCTTTGAAATGCGCTCCGGCATTGTTTCCTTGTTTTTTTGACAGTCTATCATGAAGAGACGCAATTTCTTGGAATTGCGTTGTGCGTAACTCCTTTATCTCCAGGAAGATGAGCTCAAACATAGTTTTGACCGTCTGTCCAAGTTCTGAATCCTGTTGTACATCCTGAAGCGATGTCTCAACTCCCACTGGCACCAACAAAAGGGGTCCATCCTCAAGAAGTTCAGTCTCTGCATGCAAAGCCTGTTGCAGAGCAGAGGGCAGAGCTGGCTGGAGTAGTGACAACATTTGTGACTGGTTATCGTCCCTCATAGTTGCAGGAGCTATATGCAATTTTGGAAAGAGAGGATATTGTTTGCAATATGTCGGGTTACAAAAGGCTCCGCAGCAGAAGATTTCTAATGGTCCTCCAATATACCTTTACTCTCTGTATTATCCGACATTTCCAAGATGGAGTTGGACTTATGGAACTCCTGAGCATTCATGCTGCTGTCCATCTCCGCCTCCCTTTCACTTTCCATCTGAGTATCAGGTGCCTCTAAGCTTCCAGCCTCTAATAACTGTTGCACTTTCAAGTCCATCCTTTGTTGTGCATTACTCAGTGTGTGTATATTAGTAAGCAGTCTCTCTAAATTGCCCTTTTGACGCAGCCTCTGGATGGGGATGAACTGAGTTGAGAGAACTGAATTAACACTTGGGGGCCGATTCTGATCCGGTAAAATCCCCGACGATTTGCTGCACGGAGCGTTTTTCCCGTACGATTTGTACACCTACAACGTCCCAGTACGTACAATGAAATACGATCCTAACACAAAGCATATCTACATACGAATTGAACCAAACACCATACGACACAAAAATACATACGATTCATATCCGGGTCACGCAGTACGTGCCGTCCGTACGTAAACAGCCAGCAGTTTCCGGCCCAGCAAGTACGATCCGTGTTGACGACACTCCGTACGACCCTTCTGCTACGGGAGTTGAAAACAGCCGTAAAAGCAGAGTCCGGCCCGAACCGCACACCGGTACGCGACAGGCACGCCATAAACCCCCTCGCCCGTGTCATCGCAGTGCTGTACGCCTACGACCTGGTGCATAGAAATCGACGACGGCGCATACGGTAAGTACAACGTACCTCAATAACGGAAGTGTACTTGTACGGTGCGTCACACGCTCGCATACAGCATCATTGCAACAGTGAAAAGAGCCGCACAGACGACATCAATGTAGGGGTACGGTGCGTCACACGCTCGCGTATGGCACCAGTGCAATATTGACACGAGCCGCACAGACATCAATATTGTTGGGTTACGGTGCGTAACATCTGAGTGTGTGGTGGATATGAATCCTAGCAGTGCCCAGACATAAGAGGGGTGGTTGCAGGGGACTCTTAGCAGTGCCCAGACATAAGGGGGGTGGGTGCAGAGGACTCCCACCAGTGCCCAGACATGAGAGGGGTGGGTGGATATGACTCCCAGCAGTGCCCAGACATAGGAGAGGTGGGTGGATATGACTCCCAGCAGTGCCCAGACATAAGAGGGGTGGTTGCAGAGGACTCCCAGCAGTGCCCAGACATAGGAGGGGTGGGTGCAGAGGACTCCCAGCAGTGCCCAGACATTGGAGGGGTGGGTGGATATGACTCCCAGCAGTGCACAGACATAAGAGGGGTGGGTGTAGAGGACTCCCAGCAGTGCCCAGACATAGGAGGGGTGGGTGGATATGACTCCCAGCAGTGCCCAGACATAGGAGGGGTGGGTGGATATGGCTCCTAGCAGTGCCCAGACATAAAAGGGGTGGTTGCAGAGGACTCCCAGCAGTGCCCAGGCATAGGAGGGGTGGGTGGATATGACTCCCAGCAGTGCCCAGACATATGAGGGGTGGGTGTAGAGGACTCCCAGCAGTGCCCAGACATAGGAGGGGTGGGTGGATATGACTCCCAGCAGTGCCCAGACATAGGAGGGGTGGGTGGATATGACTCCCAGCAGTGCCCAGACATAAGAGGGGTGGGTGTAGTGGACTCCCAGCAGTGCCCAGACATAGGAGGGGTGTGTGGATATGACTCCCAGCAGTGCCCAGACATAGGAGGGGTGGTTGCTGAGGACTCCCAGCAGTGCCCAGACATGAGAGGGGTGGGTGGATATGACTCCCAGCAGTGCCCCGACATAGGAGGGGTGGGTGGATATGACTCCCAGCAGTACCCAGACATAGGAGGGGTGGGTGGATATGACTCACAGCAGTGCCCAGACATAAGAGGGGTGGTTGCAGAGGACTCCCAGCAGTGCCCAGACATAGGAGGGATGGGTGCAGAGGACTCCCAGCAGTGCCTAGACATAGGAGGGGTGGGTGGATATGACTCCCAGGAGTGCCCAGACATGAGGGGTTGGTGCAGAGGACTCCCAGCAGGGCACAGTTATAGGGGGGCATTGTCATCATCATACCACAACTACATGGGGGTATGTTTACAACCCTAACCTGTGAGAGTCCTGATAGTGCCATAGCAACACATCACTTACAGCAGTGTCACACTACACGGATGATGCATTTCTGTCACACACGGCGTGACATACCACATGTGTGTGTGATGTCAGATCCCACATGCATATCCACCCATGGAGGTTGCAGGCAACCTACACACCCTACCATCATGACACAATAGTGTATAGTCATGTAACAGCCCAACAAACAAAGACAGCAAAAGGGAACACACACTGTCATGTACATCCCTGGGCTGATATGGATGTCCAGGTGCTGGTCAGACCACCAACATGTACTTGCTCATGGAAGGAATACGGTTGAAAGACCTTAGATACAATGCACAACATTGTGAGTCATGTGCACAAATACCCTGCAGAACCAATACAAACATAAGGGTAAGACTGTGATTATACATCTGCATATTGGGAAAAAGGGTGAATGTGTCCATGAAGGCATTTCTACATACTCTAAATACAAGTACAGTGAGCAGCATGGATGGCACACAGTCATGATCAGTAGTCATCTGTGAGCAGGCATGGCCATTGTTGAGGGAACGTTCAACAACATAGGGAATATGCACACATGTCAGCACAATCATTGTGCAACTGTCTGTAGTGAACTTCTCATTGTATAACTGAGGAATGGACACTCCTTGGGACAATGTCTGTAGGCAAACTGAACACACACTCAACCGAAGATTAATTGCTGCTACTTTGTGATGGCACATAGATACCATGGTCCACCTCATTAACATCATAAAATATACATATTTCACAATCTCTAAACATTAACATGACATCAACTCCTAGGCACACAGCACCTAAAGCAAGTACCTGAAATGCAATAGTTTAGAATGAAAAAGAAAATGCTTTATTCAGCGCCAAAGTAAAAGTAATTTAAAAATGAGTCCTGTCTCAAACAAGGCCAATGGCCAGTCCATTTTCAAGTCTGTTTGGGGGATGTTGTGGAGGTTGTCGACCCCCAACTTACCTGCACATTCAGGAGCTAAAGGTGGGTTGACCCGTTGGGGGCATCATCAGGGTCAGGGCCTGGCACCGCAGGTACAGTTGATGGAAGGGTAGGTGTTGTGGTTGCAGGGGGGAGGAATCCTCCTCAGTGGCTTGTGCAGCGCCAAAGGTGGAAAGAAATTCAGCGCTGCACACTGCTGCCAGTTCCGCCAGACCACCACCTGCACCCGGGAACACAATGGGAGTGGAGGTAGAGGGCTGTGAGTCAGTCTCTGTGGCTGCATGTCTGCCGTCTGACCCCTGGCCCTGTGGGTGTGCCTACATCCCTCTGAGATTGTGTGCCTGGAGATCTGCGCTTACACTTAGGTGGTGGTGGTGTGCCGGTTGTGGGTGTTGGCGTGCGTGATCTTGTGCGTCGGCGTGTGCTTGGGACAGGTATGGGAGAGGGGGGTATGGATGGGTCAGAGGGAGTGGGGACTGACCGCTGCAGGAGTGAAACTGCTGCCGTCAGTGAGGAGTCCATGGACGCTAGTATCCGATGTTGGTCAGACATCGCAGCTAACATGCCCTCCATGAATGAAAACAACTGTGTCAGAATAGCAGTGTGGGCATGGAGGACAGTCAGCATTGATGTCTGACCAAAATGAATCTGCCGGAGTAGGTTCGCAGACTCGGCACTGAGGGCAGCAGGGGAGACAGCGGTAGGGGCTGCGGTGCCAGGGACGAAGGGGACATGGGGGACAGCATGGACAGAAGGGACTGGAGCAACTGGGAGGGTAGAGATGGGTCTGGAGGAGGTGGGGACGGACACAGTGATGGTAGATGCTGTTGCTGCATACTCCCCCTCCTCCTGTGAGTCAGAAGCCGAGCCATCCACATGGTAAGAGGTGTCGCATTCCAAAGGTCTGGCCGTCTGACTCCCCTCACCCTCCGTGCCACCAGCTCCCTCCAACTCTTCTGCGCTGGTGGCACTGCAGCTGGGTCCCTCCTCCTGGTCCGTGCTGATGTCTCCTCCTGGGTCGGTTCTCCTTGCCCACAGCATCATCATGCTGTGGGCAAGGAGAAGAAACAAAAATGCATCAGTCACCTGTACACATCTGACACATGAGCACAAAATAATTTTGTCACACTGCAAATCATGGCAGGCATCATGAGTAATAGCCACGGCTTGATGACGCATGCTAAGCTACTGCGAAAGCTTTCTCTGCTTCTTTCTCGGTTTAGACCCAGACCGGGCCTTTCTGTGCGGTCCGCAACTCCGGACTATGAATACGGATGTTTTTAACCACGCCCGGTTTGTGTGAAAGCCTGACAGAGGATTTTGGTGACCCACCTGCGCACTGACAAGACCGTGGTTTCCTGCCTGGTCCGCGGTAACCCTCCTGTTACGATGACACAATCGAGAACATCTGATTGGCTGTTCTTCCAAAACAGGAGCACGAATAACAATTTCAATCGGCTTCCTTCCCCCATGACATGACATGCAAGGAATTGTTTCCGCTTTTTCAATCATTTCCGGTTCTTTGCGCATGCGCATCTTTGAAGTAGCGGTTTCCTATATGGTCTGCTGGAATACTTTCCGGGCAGTGACAATTTCTAAAACACTCTCATTGGCCAATGCATTGTATATATACGCTGTTTCCGCATCCCGTCGGTACCTCCCCTTTGGCTTAGGACTAGCCAGAGGTACCGACGGAGAGGTGAGGCCAAGCGCGCGGTACAGCACCTTTGTCTCTACATTTTACCGCTTTTTCGAACTCTTTGCCTGGCTAATGATAACATGAGCAGTATCTCTTTGCTGCTCTACGATACCCACCAAATAGACTTAATAACAAACTCTAACTAAGCTCTGAAGGATATCTTTTGTGTGAACATGCTTTTAGATGCACTATACACTAGATCAATGACAAGTAGCGCTGCATTAATGCCTTTTGATTTAATACTCTAGAGGGTATTTAAATGAGCATATATACCTTTTTGAGAGACCATGTTTTTTCTGCCTCTTTCTGTTTGCACATTATTTGTACCATTGTTTTAATCATTATGGAAGTTGGTAGAGGTTGACTATAACAGTCCTCTATCTTCTGTATTCATATATAGAGCGGGGCCTCCACACCTGAGCTGTTGCCAGGCGAGGTGAGGCATTCTCCCACGACGAGTTGGGTGAGTTATAATTATTACCAAGTACTTTGTTGCTGATCTTTTTTGACAGAGAGGTGTCAATGATTGACCTATATGTGATCAAGAATATATATTATGTCTATGGTTCATTTCTGTATTTTCTCTTATATTTGTTTGCAGGAAAGAATTCTTTTCTTCTTTGAAAAACTTACCTCCTACACACCAGACAATTGCGGATGATAGGATGTACGGTATCCTTTTTGTCACTAATATTGTTTTGCAGTAGTGTATTTAAGTGGTCCTGACGAAAGCCTTTGGATTGAAATACTCCTATTTAGGCAGAAACATGTAGAGCCCCTTATGTATATATTTGCTTCCAACTTTCAACAGTTATTATTTCAAACTGTTTGCACCTGCTTTTAACTATTGGCACCACAATGCTCTCTTAATAAAGTTTCTCTTGACATTGTGGTAGCCAATTTTAGATTCACTTTTTTCTGATTTTGTGCATATTGTTTTTTCACTGCAAAACCAAAAACTCACCACTTTACACACATGTCCTTGGCATGATCCATCACTGGAAGATTTTGATTAAGGTGACACACGCTCATGACTAGTGGGTCACCTATATCTCGACCATCTTCCTTCTCAAATCCCAGATGATGATGCTCTGTCATTGGGTGGGCTGATGGGATTCATTTAATTTTTGCCTGCGAACGTCACCAGACTTACCATAGACATTTTTTCCTCTTTTCACATGTTTACGTATTAATAGACCAGTGGTATTTGTTCTGTTGTGTTATACTGTGAATGAGGGTTTAATACCACGTGGTCTTTAAAGATTATCCCCTTAGACCCTCTTTTCAAATACTTTGTTTTAGTATAGCCTGTAAAGCCCCTAATGAGAGCACTGTCCACCATCACAGGGGAAGTGCCTAGTTAAAAATTCCAACACACAATTTACACCCACAGGTTAAAACTGCCAAGGGCCAAACAGGCAGGCCCATTACACCACTCCAGCACAACACCCACATCACTCAGTCAATGTGATTGATACAGCCCAAGAAGTGAGAACTCAGAATCAGGGTAACATAAACAGTGCAGCAACGTCACAAAAAGTACACCAAGGTCACCTCGTGGGGCTGGAAATACATATTAGTCACAACCAACCAACAACAGATTGTTCTGAATAGGCACACAGGCACTGGCCAGTGTGAGAATGCACAAGCCAAATCTTGTATCCATGGCCAGTGTGCACATGTAGGAGATACATGATAAATACAAACTATGCAAGGCACCAATCCCACAGACGCTGACCCCTACTGAACACACATAGAATGGGCACAGTGTTGCATGACACACATGATTTGGATACCAGGGTGTCTCCTGGCACTATAGTGGGCACACAGATCCATGGGTCTAGAAAATGCTGACTGTCTCAGGATTACCCGTCATGACAATATGCATATCTCACAAATGATGGCTGAGAATGCAACATGGGTCATGCATGCTGCAAGTGTGTGCATTTTAAACCGCTCACTCCTATGTTGAGACTCATCATCAGTGCAAACACATGTGAAGGCAAAACACAGTGCACAGGTCAGGGCACAGGCAAAGTACAAACACATGTCACAAACGTCCCTCACACATGATGCGCTAATCAATGTGCAGTCTAATTACCTTGCACCCTAGAGGAACATGTGCAAATGTGAAAACACATAGACCAGTGGACACCTGTGGAGGAGGGGAAGGGATGAAAAAGAGCACCAGCTGAATATGTGGAATTGAAAATACAATGCACAAATAGTCTGTCTGACCAGACACCCCAACTGTGGGAGTGTTTCCAGGATTTAAAGCACCTCAAGTAGCAGCTGACACACAACACTACAAACAGCCATGTACCTACCCCCTCCTTGCTGCTGTCCCTCCTGCAACTGCCTATGGAGGTCTAGAAAGACCACTGCCAGGACCTGAAGCATCTGGGGGTGAGGTGGCGGCTTTCACCATGCCGGCGTGGGGCCTCCATCTTCAGCTGGACCCGGGTGACACGCCGGGTCCAGCACTGGATGTCTTGCCACCTCTTCCTGACGTTCCTCAGCCGCCGGCAATGGCCCCCCACACTCCTGACAGCCCTGACGATGTCCATCCATACCTCTCCCTTCTCATAGGCAGATTCCTGTCAGGAAGAACAAGTGAATCAACATCAGTACACCAGCTCCATGTCCCAGAGACACACACTTGCACACCATTGATAATGTGAATAGGGCATAGGATGCTGACAGGACTTGCATCATTGTCCATGTGAATTAGGCATATGGGCATACCCCAACACACCACATGCCTTTGAAAGTAAACATATGGCATAAGGGGTGCAACACACTCACTGATCATGGCAGACACTGTACAACACTTGCAAATTAGAATGACTTCAAACACAGCATTTGTACAACATTACCACAGGTCCCCAAAAGTCATAAACATCATTGAGTACATTCAGCTGTCACTCTGGGGTGAACACTATTACAGCTCAGTAAATTATGTAAAGAAAACCTGCAAGGTGTGGCACAGCAGAATGTGTAAATCAGTATGCATTGAATGTCACAGTTAGCATAATGCAAGTAAGGAGGAAACACACTTTAACTACAACATGCTCTGCATGGGAGACAGCACAATGTACACACCTGGCACTCACTGCCAAACCACATTGCATGTCTGTTCCACAAATACACAATGGCCGTAGTGCCACTCACACGACAGGTGCACAGTCAAAGCAAGTGCAGTCATCACTCACCTGCTCTCCTGGTCTCCCATACAGCTTGCTGTAGTTTGGTAGGAGGGCATCCGGCAGCGCCTGGTTCTCCTCCTCACTGAATGCAGGTGCCCTCTCCATGGCCAGCAAATTCAGAGTCCAGGGAATGCAGAGACAGCAGCAGTGTGGCCCACTCCAATGTTGTGCAGGCAAGTGCTCACTCACAGACACATGCAGCCTTAAATCTGTGCTGCTGAGGGGCTTTCTGTTTCTGGAGTACAGTGTGATAGGCCAGAATACTTTGCATCCTATGTTTCATCCAATCCCTTCAAGCATAAGGCCCTGACTCACATTTGCAAGCTTTAAAATGTGTGCTTCAGCTCCAAATACTAATTGCAACATTGTATATTTCTGCCCAACTGGCTTTTGCAGGACACCTGTAGAACACACTCAAATCTCAGTTTCCATGACACCAGGCTGCATTCAGGGCCCATTATTTGCCCCATAGGTGTACCCTAGCTAGTTTCTGAGATCAACACACGTCTACAGTGCTTTCCACGTCATGTATTGCACCATTGAAGTAGTGAAACGAGGCGCACACACGCACGTCAGGTCGGTGTATAGTTCACTTGCGTATGGCACCATTGTAGTAGTGAAACGAGGCACATACATGCACGTCAGGTCGGGGTACGGTTCGCTCGTGTATGGCATGATGACAATAGTGAAACGAGGCGCACACATGCACGTCAGGTCGGGGTATGATTCGCTAGAGTATGGCACCATTGTAGTAGTGAAACGAGGCGCACACACGCACGTCAGGTCGGGTTATGGTTCGCTCGCGTATGGCACGATGACAATAGTGAAACGAGGTGCACACACGCACATCAGGTCGGGGTACGGTTCGCTCGCGTATGGCACCATTGTAGTAGTGAAAGGAGGTGCACACACGCACGTCAGGTCAGGGTACGGTTCGCTCGCATATGGCACCATTGTAGTAGTGAAACAAGGCGCACACACGCACGTCAGGTCGGGGTACAGTTCGCTCGCATATGGCGCGATGACAATAGTGAAATGAGGCGCACACATGCACGTCAGGTCAGGATACGGTGCATTACACACGCTGTGGTGAAGGCAAGGGTACGGTGCGTTACACACGCTCACGTACTGCAACATTACAATAGTGTTACGAGGCGCACACATGGCACCAATGTTTGGGTACGGTTCAAACCAGGATGTATATCAGGTTTTTGTCATTGCATACTTACATGAGCAGTGCCTATGTGTAGCAGGCTGTGACATAGCACAGGGCATCTGACCCTTTCCTCAATCAGTGTGACGACCTGTTGACACCTGTCATGTGTGATGGGGCAGTAAGTGTAATACATCACCTTAACACTTGTCCCATATGTATCATTATGCGCATTTACTCATGCACATCAACACTGGGATGGCACAGGCATCACTATGGGCCGCTGTCTCATTATGCCAGTGACCGGGGCCCCTTCTCACTTGACATTTTGATGCTCAGCATGACACTATCTGACAATGTCATGTGTGTGTCATGGTAAGAGTTGCAATAGCTGTTTGGGTTGCATTAACTGCATATGCTGTTGGTGCATCTCTCATGCATCTGTGTTGTGATTGACATGGTTGTCAATGTACGCACACCATGCCACATGTGCTTTTCAAAGGATTTTGTGTCTGATGGCATCATACATCATTTATCCCCAGGCATACATGTCTGAATCATGACAATGGCTGTGGTGTTGCTTCCACACATGCACACCTCATTTGCAATTTGTCCGATATGAAATGTTGGAGTGCCAGCAAGATGCCATATGTGTCCTGGATGTCTTGCACACGCCAGACCCCATAGTGACTCGATGTGTAGTTGCAGTGTTGCATGTGCTATGTACATTGGTATCGTTGTTGGCTGACAGTTGTGCTCAATTCTTACCAAATATGTCCTGCAGGGCTCCGCCTCTACCAAGGCCTTTTCTTGACTTGGAGACCATGAGGGAACGTGATTGCATCTGACGTTACCGATTCACTCGAGAGTTGATTCAGAACTTGATGGTCAGGCTGGAACCACATCTCCAACCGCGACACAGGTATCCGACTGCGCTGACACCCAAGCTAAAGGTGATGGCAGCACTACATTTCTTTGCTACAGGTACGTTTCAATTTACCATAGCTGATGTTGGGGGGATGTCACAAACCATGTCCAGCCGTGTTCTCCGTGATGTGTTAGCTGCTATGTTTCAGCACATTGATGAGATCATAACATTTCCAACTGCACAAGAGTTGCCAGATGTCAAGGGTGACTTCTATGCCCTGGGAGGGATGCCACATGTCATTGGGTCCATTGATGGAACACATGTGGCTTTGGTGCCACCACAGGCTCAGGAGCAGGCCTTCCGCAACAGGAAACATTACCACTCAATAAATGCCCTGGTTGTGTGTCTTGCTAACATGCTGATTTCCCATGTTTGTGCACGTTTTCCAGGATCGTGCCATGATGCATTCATCATGAGGCATAGCAGGGTACCACTGATGATGCTGCAGCTGCACAACGAGCGGGCATGTCTAGTTGGTGGGTAAACTATGTTTGTCCTGTATGTCTCATTTATGTTTTATGTATGACAGCATCTCATTACACACTTTTTTGCATGATGTTTACTTGTAGGCGACGCAGGATATCCCAACATGCCGTGGCTCATGACACCGCTCCACAATCCCAGAACAGCTGCAGACCAGCGGTACAACAATGCACACGGGCAGACCAGGCGAGTGATATAGCACACTTTTGGACTCCTGGAGAGTCGATTCCGGTGCCTTGATAAGACCGGTGAATCCCTCCCATACGCCCTACAAAAGGTGTGTAACATCTTCATTGTGTGCTGCATGCTGCACAACATGGCAGTTGAGGAGGCTGTGCCACTCATTCTGGATCCTGACGAGCTGGAGCATCCACCCGTTGAGGATGCCGGCCTTGGCTACGATGAAAGTGATGAGGAAGAGGAGGATGATATCCGGAGTCAGCTCATACGCAACTCTTCTCTTAATGGTGAGTCACTGTGAATTATTGTGCAAGCTTGTAGCATAGAGTGGCATCTGTTGCAAACTGTGTGTCCAGCCGACTCTATGGAAAGCCACTTTGATGTATGTTGTGATGTGTCACACAAGTGCTGATGTTCTGCCACACACATATGCACAATGAGTGATTGTGAAATGTACATGTGTACTACATTGTTGGTGTATTTTACATGACCATGCCTGTAGGATATTGATTCTCAATGTAAAGCCTTGTTTGCCTGTAATTTGCTGGTTGCTCTGCCTGTTGTCTGTTCATGTCATCTTAGTCCTCCTGCTATTCCCCAGGATGATTGCAACGTGTGCCGAATCAGCGTGCCATGCACAGACATGTGGAAATGTCAGTTCTGGTAAGAAATACAAACAGGCTGTATTGTGTTGGTATGGTTTTTGAATGTGTGTGAACTGTTTCTGTGCATGTTGTTGAACCATACCTACATGTCCCATTCCCATGGATCAAATTGCATGTTGCACCACTCCAATGACAGAACAGTCACCCTTCTTGACAGTCATCTATTGTGGACTTTTGACTCTGGTGAATGCATCAATGTGTGTATACCTTGCCCCAGACACATTGCGGCTGACACCGGTTGACATAGCGTGGGACATCTCAACAACAGCTCTGTGTGGAATTGCAGCCTCACTGATGGCAGCAGGATGTGCCTGGCTCATCCACTTTATCCTGTGTGCCAGTACAGTTTGATCTGCAAACAACCATGTTGTGAAGTTGTGGGACAGTGTATGTCCCACATGGTCTGTCAACTGTCCTGTGAGTCTGTTCGTAGGGATTCATTCCCCCTTGTGCCCGTATGTCATGTCACAGTCATGTCGCTACCCCTGTGCCGGTAGAGAACACTGCTTTGCAAGCCTTCTCCGTAAGTTGATGTTAACTTTCTATTCCCATGATGGCAGGTATGTAGCACTGATGATATCACAACGTTGTGCTGTGGCTAATGTTTACACTTCCGTGGCACCAGTCGGGTGACGTCAATCCCAGGAGTCTTTTGTGCTGTGCTGCATATCCTGGTCACGGTAGGGGTGGTTTATTGGATTTGTTAATCATTTTTCTCTTTGTAGTTTGCTGCGACCTGCTTGTCAAGTTAGGCATCATAAGGCACAGCTGGAAGAGCCAATGACAGGCTCTTGCGGGGCTACCTTGTGTTTAGATAATTCCCTTCCTCGTAGGTTGAGCTTCTTAGGGCTCTTGCGGATGATGTGTCATTTGCCTTTATGATAGTCACTGATTCCCCTGGATGACTACAGATTGTGGGCTTTGTGTGAGTAGCACTGCCACACATTATATTCACTGTAAGTTTGAGCCTCATTCATACACTGTGAATCAATAGATGAGCGCATGGATCTCATTGCATTGATGCTGTCCTGATGAGCGTTACACCCCCTTCATTTAGGTCACAACCTCTGCTACCTTTTATGTGTCCGTGTTCAATGTTCTGATCTTGTATCATTTCCAAATATGTGATCCCAATTAGGATACAGTGGCTGTGATCATACTTCACATGTGTAAATGTTACAGTATAGGTCCTGAGGTATTCTATAAATCTGTGACAAGAAGTGTGGAATGCTTATGCTTCTTTACCTTTGTTTCAGATCTAACTCCCTGCTGTTCCCATCCTCCCCTTCCCTCGCCTGATCACCCTTTTGTGTCTGTCATTTATGCTCAGACCAAGGGGCTATTGGGAGATGGACCCCTTTCAGCATCGCACAGCTCTGATGCCCAAAGGTACCGACAGTCCCTGGCAGTCGAGTGGCTATTGGTTTAACAGCATTGCAGGTAACATCATTGCATGTCTGTTATCTTCATCAGAGCAATGCCACTGACCATGTACATAATGCAAAGCAGCATGGCCTCATAGCAAACGTGATATTTTTGTGTAGTGAATGTGTTACCCACAGTACGCTGTGCATCATTACTGTCACCGCAGATCTTCAACCAGTTTCCATGCGTCATCTATGTTTTTCTTTACAATGTTTGTATATATGTGGTTATGTGTAATGTGGCAACATGCATGCTGTTTTTAAATGGCTAATGGTCCATATAGTGCATGACGTACATGGTTGGGTATGTCTTGTTTAGCTGGCTACCCACAACGGGAAGGCAACACCAGATGACGCTGTGTCCTGTTACCCCCTTATCCTTTTGGTGCCTGATCCTGTGTCCATCATAATTTGTGAGTGTTCAACAAGTTTCGTGCAGTGACCCATGAGTAACCACACACTCCTTCCTTTGCATACACATGTTACAGGGTGCCTATAATAATAATAATAATAATAATCCACATTTGTATAGCGCACAATCACCCGTTAGGGTCTCTAGGCGCTGGGGGCCGTCGGGAAGATTAAGCAAGCTATTGCCCAGAGTCGCATGGTGCTGGGCTAACCTGCCGCCGGAGCTGGGGATCGAACCCTGATCCCCAGATTCCAGCGTCAGTCGCCCTGGCCGCGGCGCCACACCTCTCCCCCTGCCTTGCAATAATCCTTCTCTTTGTGTACTAGTTTTTCATGGTGTGTCAACCCTTCTGCTGTCATGTGTCCAGTCATTCATGCTGCTGCCTCAGCACCAACACCACAACACCGAGTGCCCTGATTCTGCAACACACGCCTCCAAGATGCCCCTCCAGCCATCCATTCTTAAGGCATTCCACAACTTGTCTATGCCACTGTTGCACCAACTATTTGCAAAAGGCAGGACCATCAGCGCATGCAACGTGCACAATGCAGGACCCTCTGGGCCTTCCATGACGTAGGTAACACAACAGGCTCATGCTCCAGCCACCCTCCACACAGTGTAGGCCACACATTCATCCACCTGTGATCAGGCAACCCCTAGGTGCACACATGACACCTTTGCAGGCTGTGCGTGCGACTCATACTGCCAACACCACGCTGTACCACATAACAGTGCATGTCCGTACAACAAGGTCCTGTGCCTCATACTGCACACAGGCTAATTCTACCACCAGCCCATTGTTATCTGTCAACTCACCAACACAACAGCCCCACACATCGCCTTCATTCATGTGAACTGTTTGTCCACAACCTCAGCACACTACTTCAACATTGCCATCACAGCCAGATAGTGATTCCAGGAGTATGATTTGCCAGACTCTACGTGGTACACCCTCTGAGTCACATACAACACCAAGGACACACTCCGCATTGTCAAACTTCTGCACTTCACCTTTCACACCAACACCCGGTCCACCCTCAGTGTAACTATCATCAACAGCTCTCCAAGCCTTCACCCACATATCTGCTAAGTCATCTAGTATCATATTAATTGTCATTAATTGGGCGCACATTTAACCCGACGGGCTGTTCTAGCCTTTACTCAAGATGGGCAGGAGTAACGGTGTCTGCAGGCATCCGGATTAGTGGCCAATCTGAGGTACAGGTTACAAATGGTGTACAAATGGTTTATGGGAATCTTAGCAAGGATGTTGTATTGCTTTGCGGCCATGGGGTCCATAGGGGAACTGGATTGACACATCTGCTAATCGAGCCGAGAGGCTTCACCATTAATTGTGTCAAAATCTGAGACTACTGAGCTTGGAATCGACACAACTGATTGGTCCTCAGACATTGGAGTACTACATCAGCACACAGGTCAGCACCTACACAGACTACATGGGTCAGAGGTAGAGCAAGTCCTGGCTGGATGAGATGCACACCAACATCCAGCATTGGTACATCAACGTTTGCATCCAATTCCCCAAGACAACACCATCACTACCTCATGCTGCAATTCCCTCCACATGCAGGAAATGATCTTCAGATAGATCCACTCCTAGTCAAGACAGACAGCCACCCAGGTCCACGACACCAGGCAGCTGTACTACGGCAACAACATCTATGCAGGAACATGAGCCATACTCCAGCAATACTTGTGCACATGCGCACACATCATCGTCAACTTCCCCTGCCACAGCCACATGACCGTCCACCTTAGATACGTACAATAGTCCCACAGTCAACTGCAATAACACCTTCATACTCCTCTGCCACACTCAGTAGGCCAACCCAAAACAATAGTAGCTGAAATATGTACGTCTGCCAACCTACACCCCGTTGCCCAAAGTCTGTCCAGCCACCGTTTACCTGGGGACCATTCATCACATTTACAATACAACTGCATGTGGGTGATAGTTCTCCCACCTAAACAAACAGACCTGGTACTCCCTCCCTGGACACCTACACATTACATATGACCTCTACATATTCATGGGACTGTTCTGTAACTGTCTGTCATAGCAGTATGGCAAGCCACCACCCCCCTCAGCAGATATTAACCATCACAGGTGAGTATTGCCCTCCATGTATGTAGTTGATGATACATTGTGAGCTATGTGTGTCCTCAACCGGACTCAGACTCCACTGTATGGATGGCTTTAGTTTGTTCTACACTGTGGTATACTTTGACGAATCCCCACACGTAGGTTGTTGAGTCTGGAAAAATAATTAGTATCTCAATACGTATAGTGGTTGTCAAATTTATTTGACCATCTTGTGTGTGAAATGTGAGTAGGTGGTAGGTGCCGTACAAAAATGTTGGGAATCCAAAGTTCACAAAGGGAGATGTGATGCCTTGCAGTTTGAGTCAACAGAGTCCAGCACACATTGCTTGGCATTATTGGTCACACTGCGACCAGCAAAGTCATGTGGGAGAGTTGGAAGGTCAATAAGGTGATGCTGTTGCACAGAAAGGCAAGATGCCAGACCAGGTGACCTGGGAGATGCGCATGGCCCACTGCCTCTCAACGTTTTCTCCGTGGACGACATACCTTCCTTGGGGGACCCTCATATGCAGGCCTTGACGATGCCTGGGACGCTCCGTCGGACAATTCCGCCTCCTCCTCCCTCCCTGTGCCTTTTGTCAGTCTTTGCCTTGATGTTTCTGGCCTGGTGACACAGGGAGGCTGCTGCATGTTGTCAGCAATCCGACGGAGTGAGTGGCTTATGTCCCTCTGCACCGCCAAGAGCTCAGCCAGTTTTGCCTCCATCCGTCCTTGGTGTCGTCGTTGACTAGCATATTGCTTGGCCTGCTGTTTTTTTTTATTCGATGAGGGCCCCCACTCCCTGGTGTCCCGCCGGTATACCTCCATGATGTTTCTCAGTTCAGATATACCGGGCCCTGCAGCTTGCTGGTCAGGTTCTCGCCTCTGCCTTGTGCCACTCCCACCACCCCTGCCCACACGAGCCTGGCCTGCTGTAGTGGGCACATCGGGTTGCTGGGACCCCTGACAGTTGACAGTGGTGGTGTTGTCTGCCACCTCCTGGGTGTCCGGCGAACCTTGTCCCTCATTGTCAGACTGGCTCAGTTGTGGATCGTGGGCAGGGCTCCGAGCTATCTGCTGGGATGTGGCAGAAATGGGTGTGGTGGTTGGCATAGATGGCCCTGATCCAGCTGCTGCACGGGTTTGAGAACCAGAGGTGCCTGGTTGGTCTGTGTCATGGTGAGAGGCGTCACTGTTGGTGGGATCAGGATCCTGCGGAGCCTGGGACTGTGATCCATCTCCCCCCTGGTTGGGGGTAGATACCACATGTTGCCCTGTGGGTGTGAGAGACAGCAGATGTTAATGCCATGTAATGCAACATCAAATTTACATATACATTGTCGTTGTCACTGTGCCACCTGCTTTGGTTTTTTCATATTGATCACTTGTGGATGTTTATTTTGTGGGGTCAGATTGATCTGTGCTCAGGAATCATTGACATGTGAGGGTCTATTTACAATGACTGGCAGATATTTGGCATTCAACATGCACCACAACTATGCCAGCATGGATGCAATACATTAACACTGCGGATCACCATGGTGGAAAAACAGAACAGCTGCGTCACGCATCTGTGCCATGGAAGTGGCACATTGCTGTAGTTGTGTAGCTGGCACAAGGAAGATCCTGTTATGCTCTCTGTGGACCTATCTGCACAATGCTGTGTCAATCCTTACGTCTGCTTCAAGCATGCACAGGGTTTTGAGGCAGCATGTGCATAGAAGTGACTGAGTGAAATCATTAAGATTACAGTCAGCCACTTTTAGGAGGTGTTGCTGCGCCATGATAGGCAAGCACCGCACATCACAACACAACCAGTACAACGACTTCTGGCACTGGGCTTTAGTACGTGGCACATCTCCAAGATGCATCACCTTGACGTTACCCAGAACCATGGCACGATTTTTTGCATCCACTGCCTCACTGAGGTGAATCTACGGTGTTGTGGTATCAGCGCAAGGGACTTGTGCATCAGCACCGTGCATGTTATGTTTGGATGCTTCATCAGATCTGTATTTGTTGTGTTACATGATGACAGTGGGGCACTCCATTGCCTGTCCTGGGTGGCTATGTATATGTAAGGGGTGTGAGTGACAGGCTGTGCTAGTAGTTTGAGTCAGGTTTGCAACTGGGCGTCCCTCGTGGTGTGGCTGTTCCCCCATAGGGCATGCTGCCATGACAGTGGTTGAGAGTTCCTGTTCAAGATATCTGTCCTTGTTGTCCTGGTGTTGGTATTTGCAGTGGTCATAGGAGGGCCTTGTGCTGCCTACACCAGGGCACAGTGTCGGCTATGTTGTTAGTACTTTCACGCTCCCTGTACATTGAGCATGAGGCATTGGTGTATACCTGGGCCATATGGGATGAGTGCAATTGTGCATGGATGTACAGAGTATTGTTGATAGTGGTGAGCATTTTTTTTAGATTATTCACAATCCCCCTTGCACCCTCCTACACTCCCACTTGCACCCTTATCTGTCTCCCCCTTGCAGCCTTCAGACACCCCCATACTGTTGGCCACTGCTGGGTGTCATATCCACCCACCCCTCATATGTGTGGCCACTGCTGGGAGTCATATCCACCCACCCCTCTAATGTACGGGCACTGCTAGGAGTCATATCCACCCACCCCTCCTATGTCTGGGCACTGCTGGGTGTCATATCCACCCACCCCCATACTGTTGGGCACTGCTGGGAGTCATATCCACCCACCCCCATACTGTTAGCCACTGCTGTAAGTCATATCCAACCACCCCCATACTGTTAGGCACATCTGGGTGTCATATCCACCCACCCCCATACTGTTGGCCACTGCTGGGTGTCATATCCACCCACCCCTCCTATGTCTGGGCACTGCTGGTAGTCATATCCACCCACACCCATATTGTTAGGCACTGCTGGGTGTCATGTCCACCCATACCGTTGGACACTGCTGGGTGTCATATCCACCCACCCCTCATATGTGTGGCCACTGCTGTAAGTCATATCCACCCACCCCCATACTGTTAGACACTGATGGGTGTCATATCCACCCACCGCTCATATGTGTGGCCACTGCTGGGAGTCATATCCACCCACCCCTCTTATGTCTGGGCACCCCTGGGAGTCATATCCACCCACCCCTCCTGTGTCTGGGCACCGGTGGGAGTCATATCCAAAGAAAAACCAAAGGTGATGATGGACGGAGCGTTGACAATACAAACACTCACCCCCAGTCAACTGATCTGGGTTTAATCCATCACTGTTCTTTAGCTCACTCAGCCACCCCAGTTCAGACATGGCCATATGCAAATCAGTCTGACCCTGTGCCTCATGGGAACAGTCCAGCCCGAACTGCCAAGCCATGTCTTCCCTGGACCAGAATCAAGCTTCCCAGGACCGGTTTCTGGCATTACAGCCGTCTTCAGCCGGGCTTGCTTGACTCCAGTGGCAAAGTGAGCAAGGGACTCACGTCTGAGCATACCCTGCCAACTTATGGCGAACAAAGAAAAACCAAAGGTGATGATGGACGGAGCGTTGACAATACAAACACTCACCCCCAGTCAACTGATCTGGGTTTAATCCATCACTGTTCTTTAGCTCACTCAGCCACCCCAGTTCAGACATGGCCATATGCAAATCAGTCTGACCCTCTGCCTCATGGGAACAGTCCAGCCCGAACTGCCAAGCCATGTCTTCCCTGGACTGGAATCAAGCTTCCCAGGACCGGTTTCTGGGATTAGTCGTCTTCAGCCGGGCTTGCTTGACTCCAGTGGCAAAGTGAGCAAGGGACTCACATCTGAGCATACCCTGCCAACTTAGGGCGAACAAAGAAAAACCAAAGGTGATGATGGATGGAGCGTTGACAATACAAACACTCACCCCCAGTCAACTGATCTGGGTTTAATCCATCACTGTTCTTTAGCTCACTCAGCCACCCCAGTTCAGACATGGCCATATGCAAATCAGTCTGACCCTGTGCCTCATGGGAACAGTCCAGCCCGAACTGCCAAGCCATGTCTTCCCTGGACCGGAATCAAGCTTCCCAGGACCGGTTTCTGGCATTACAGCCGTCTTCAGCTGGGCTTGCTTGGCTCCAGTGGCAAAGTGAGCAAGGGACTCACGTCTGAGCATACCCTGCCAACTTAGCGCGAACAAAGAAAAACCAAAGGTGATGATGGACGGAGCGTTGACAATACAAACATTCACCCCCAGTCAACTGATCTGGGTTCAATCCATCACTGTTCTTTAGCTCACTCAGCCACCCCAGTTCAGACATGGCCATATGCAAATCAGTCTGACCCTGTGCCTCATGGGAACAGTCCAGCCCGAACTGCCAAGCCATGTCTTCCCTGGATCGAATCAAGCTTCCCAGGGCCGGTTTCTGGCATTACAGCCGTCTTCAGCCGGGCTTGCTTGACTCTAGTGGCAAAGTGAGCAAGGGACTCACGTCTGAGCATACCCTGCCAACTTAGGGCGAACAAAGAAAAAACAAAGGTGATGATGGACGGAGCGTTGACAATACAAACACTCACCCCCAGTCAACTGATCTGGGTTTAATCCATCACTGTTCTTTAGCTCACTCAGCCACCCCAGTTCAGACATGGCCATATGCAAATCAGTCTGACCCTGTGCCTCATGGGAACAGTCCAGCCCGAACTGCCAAGCCATGTCTTCCCTGGACCGGAATCAAGCTTCCCAGGACCGGTTTCTGCCATTACAGCCGTCTTCAGCTGGGCTTGCTTGGCTCCAGTGGCAAAGTGAGCAAGGGACTCACGTCTGAGCATACCCTGCCAACTTAGCGCGAACAAAGAAAAACCAAAGGTGATGATGGACGGAGCGTTGACAATACAAACATTCACCCCCAGTCAACTGATCTGGGTTCAATCCATCACTATTCTTTAGCTCACTCAGCCACCCCAGTTCAGACATGGCCATATGCAAATCAGTCTGACCCTGTGCCTCATGGGAACAGTCCAGCCCGAACTGCCAAGCCATGTCTTCCCTGGATCGAATCAAGCTTCCCAGGACCGGTTTCTGGCATTACAGCCGTCTTCAGCCGGGCTTGCTTGACTCCAGTGGCAAAGTGAGCAAGGGACTCACGTCTGAGCATACCCTGCCAACTTAGGGCGAACAAAGAAAAAACAAAGGTGATGATGGACGGAGCGTTGACAATACAAACACTCACCCCCAGTCAACTGATCTGGGTTTAATCCATCACTGTTCTTTAGCTCACTCAGCCATCCCAGTTCAGACATGGCCATATGCAAATCAGTCTGACCCTGTGCCTCATGGGAACAGTCCAGCCCGAACTGCCAAGCCATGTCTTCCCTGGACCGGAATCAAGCTTCCCAGGACCGGTTTCTGGCATTACAGCCGTCTTCAGCCGGGCTTGCTTGACTCCAGTGGCAAAGTGAACAAGGGACTCACGTCTGAGCATACCCTGCCAACTTAGGGCGAACAAAGAAAAACCAAAGGTGATGATGGACGAAGCGTTGACAATACAAACACTCACCCCCAGTCAACTGATCTGGGTTTAATCCATCACTGTTCTTTAGCTCACTCAGCCACCCCAGTTCAGACATGGCCATATGCAAATCAGTCTGACCCTGTGTTTCATGGGAACAGTCCAGCCCGAACTGCCAAGCCATGTCTTCCCTGGACCGGAATCAAGCTTCCCAGGACCGGTTTCTGGCATTACAGCGGTCTTCAGCCGGGCTTGCTTGACTCCAGTGGCAAAGTGAGCAAGGGACTCACGTTTGAGCATACCCTGCCAACTTAGGGCGAACAAAGAAAAACCAAGGTGATGATGGACGGAGCGTTGACAATACAAACACTCACCCCCAGTCAACTGATCTGGGTTTAATCCATCACTGTTCTTTAGCTCACTCAGCCACCCCAGTTCAGACATGGCCATATGCAAATCAGTCTGACCCTGTGCCTGATGGGAACAGTCCAGCCCGAACTGCCAAGCCATGTCTTCCCTGGACCGGAATCAAGCTTCCTAGGACCGGTTTCTGCCATTACAGCCGTCTTCAGCCGGGCTTGCTTGACTCCAGTGGCAAAGTGAGCAAGGGACTCACGTCTGAGGATACCCTGCCAACTCAGGGCGAACAAAGAAAAACCAAAGGTGATGATGGACGGAGCGTTGATAATACAAACACTCACCCCCAGTCAACTGATCTGGGTTTAATCCATCACTGTTCTTTAGCTCACTCAGCCACCCCAGTTCAGACATGGCCATATGCAAATCAGTCTGACCCTGTGCCTCATGGGAACAGTCCAGCCCGAACTGCCTAGCCATGTCTTCCCTGGACCGAAATCAAGCTTCCCAGGACCGGTTTCTGGCATATCCACCCACCCCTCCTATGTCTGGGCACTGCTGGGAGTCATATCCACCCACCCCCATACTGTTGGCCACTGCTGGGAGTCATATCCACCCATCCCTCATATGTGTGGCCACTGCTGGGAGTCCCCCAGGTTAAATGTTAAATGAGTTGTTGGTATACTCACCAGGCTCCACAACTCCTTCAATTCCATGTACTCCCACTGGTGGTAGCAGGGCCATGACCTTCTCCTCCCAGGGATGGTACTGTACTGGTCTGAGGGGATCACCACCTGCAGTGTACTGACTCTGGGCGTAGTCCTCGTCCATCTTGCGCTTCACCATCCTCCGCAGATCGTACCACCTGGCCTGGCAAACCGACCTGGTGCACCTGATGGGTGCAACAGCATTGACCCTATCGACGATCCTCTCCCACAGGTGTGTTTTGTCAGCTATGCTGGTCTGTCTGACCAATGCGCCAAACAGCTGTGGCTCGACTCTAATGACCTCATCTACAAGGATCTCCATCTCCTGGTTTGTGAACTTTGGATTCTTTGGGGCAGACATGTTGTGGGGTGATTGTGATTGGGGGGGTGATGGTGTGTATGGATGGGGTGTGTGGGTCTGAGTGTGAAGGGGGTGTGTGGGTCTCAATATGATTGGTGGTATGTGTGAAGGTGGATGTGTGCAGTTGTTGGCGTGTTGTCAGTCTCTGTTGTAAAATGTGTATGTTGCAAAGGATGCTGGTTTGTGTGTGTGGGCTCTTTTTATTGGTCCATTTGTAGGTGTGGCTTATTTTGAATTTTTGGTGGGTGTGTTATATGGGGTGGGTCCGAGTTGGGCCCTCTGTTTGGCAGTTTTGATCTGGACAGGACATTGTTTTGCAATGGTTAGTACTTATGAGACATGTTTTGGAGTGTTTGTGTGACTACTTTGCTCCTTCCTTGTGCTGTTTATGGGGTACGCGTGCGCTTTGTTGGGGGGGGTTCGTTTCCTGATTTACTCTAATGTGACGTTTTTGCGGGGTACGCGTGCGCTTGGTTGGGGGGGTTCGTTTTGTGATTTACTGTGAAGCTCTCTCTAACGCAACGTTTTTGCGGGGTACGCGTGCGCTTGGTTGGGGGGGTTCGTTTCGTGATTTACTGTGTAGCTCTCTCTAACGTGATGTTTTTGCGGGGTACGCGTGCGCTTGGTTGAGGGGGTTCGTATCGTGATTTACTGTGTAGCTCTCTCTAACGTGACATTTTTACGAGGTACTCGTGCACTTCGTTGTGGGCGGGTTCGTTTTGTATGTGATAATGTGGTTCGCTCATACGCAATGTTTTCCGTACAAATCACAGTTCATACGTGACGTTGTTTTCCTGTACGTATGGCGTTCTGAGTCCCCGGTACGGATTGTACTTTGCGGGTCATACGGCATGTTAACAAATCATACGGTTCAATTCCCGAGTCAGTATCGTACGGAGCTTCGCTCGTTTTTCGTACGGTTCGGAGACATTCGGACGTATATTTCGGAAACGGATCCTACTACGCGATTTGGACGGATTTGTACGATTCGTAGGGCTACGAATACGATTCGTCGGACGTTTTTTTTCCCCGAATCAGAATCAACCCCTTGTGGTTTGTGCTTAAATGTGTGCATGCTGTTGCTAGACCTGATATTTGGGTTTTGTGTTCCTTTTCCAGGTTTTTCTATTTTTTCAGTTTTTTTACTTAACCGCTCTTTATTCTGAAACAGCTGTAACAGCTGACAGGCATAAGTAGTTCCTTTATTTCTGTAGCAGCCTAATCACTTAAACGCTATCTCTCCAGCGGGCTTGCCACAAATACCAGCACACCTTAGTGAGATCACAATAAAGACTGCCAGGGCATATAAAGTCTGCAAAATGAGAGACGACTCCATGCATAGACGGTGAAGAGGAACATACATCACCCAGCAAGTAGGCAGCAGCACAGGAACAGCTGCTACAGTCTCAGGAACAGAAGACCAAACAAAATATGCAGCAAGCGCATGAAGTGGAGAAAACGAAAGGCGCAGTCGGAAGCACGCCAAGCAGGAGTGACCAGGAAGAGGTTGAAGAGGTGGCTGGACCGACCACCAGTGGGGGGCCAATAGAGATGACGAGATCCAACTCGGCTCAGCCCCTGTATATGCCCACATCTCACCTGTTCCACCTGAAGCGCTCCTCTTGCCACCCAGATCCTCTCACCACCTGGATTTTAAGAGATACACATCCGTCAGCCCACAGCCCCTCCTCACTGCTCAAAACTCAGAGGCTCTGCGAGTCCTTCAGCCACTGTCCGTTACTCCACTGGAGGGAGGACGACATCCGAAACTCTATGTCCTAAGATGACTGCGACCTTGCAACATTTGGGGAGTTGCCAGGGGTGAGTGCACTAACGGCGATGAGTGCTGGAAGCGTCCGCAGTCATCCTCTCTACTCGAGTACAGATGTGTTGTGTGGTACCTTACTCTACGTTTGCAATGGGCTTGCATCAGGGGAGATTATTGCATTTACTTGGCCACGCACCTCTGAAACCAACAAATTCTGAAATGACAGTAATTTCAAGCTTTAAACATCGTCTTATGCTGCTATGAATGTAGCTCTAAATATTTGCACAATCCACCATCACACAATTTCTGACCAGGTAGGCACCTGTACACGATAATCTATAACCCCAGCTCTTTAAGGCTTTTGTGATTTTGTAATAGTGGGTTCACCTCTTAGTAAACCAGTGAAAATTTTACTTTGAAGGGGAAGGATGGAAACATCAAAGGAAATTAAATGCAGAATGTGATAAATGGTATGGTAAATGATAGTCCACGAAAAATTTTACTTCCTGAAATACCACTTTCACTTTTTATGCATTAGTTTTGGGTAAATGTGCTGAAAAAGTCACTTTTTGCCATCATTTTCCAAAAATGCTTTTAGGATACGGTTGTTGTGTCTAGCCAGACACGTTCTAGTGTTTTGTCCTCAAGTGTAACACACCTTACACCCACCCACCACAGGCGTCACCAGTCAGGTGACCCTGTTAATAAAGGAGGCCTGGTGCACCGGCTCAAGGCCAGTTACTACACCAGTGTACCTTGAGTCTGCGTCAGTCAATCCCCTCCATGTGGGCCGGAGGCCCAACATTACACTGGCGACAAAGGTGAGATGCGCCCATGTGTGCAGCAGCCTAGCTGCTCGGCGTGAGGGGAAGTGTTGCCCATGTCAAGGACACCCCTCTGTGAGCCAGCGCCCAGTGGCCTGCGGGCATGAGAAAGGCCCCCGAAGGTAAAGAAGGTGACCGGGAGCTCACCCCACACCTGGTGTGCCTGTTGGCACGTGGCACACAAAACGGTAGTGAGCGACGACGCAGTGAGCCCCGGAGCCAGTGGTATGCCCCTGCCACCTGCCTGCTGAGGCCTGAATGAAAAGCGAGCCAAGGGAGCCCACCCACATCGGCCGCAGCGACACAACAGGCAGGAGGTGACCTTGTATAAGTGAAGGTGTCACGGAGCTGTGGCACCAAGAGAAGAGTAGTCCGAACGCCCTAGGTCCACAGGAGCCCACCTCATCCTGTGAGGAAGAGAAGCGGTGCCAGGAATAGAGTCCGCAGTCTCCAGCGCCAGCTGTCAGCGCAGTGAAGAGAGAAAGTAGGAGAAGACTGCCTCAGAGCGAAGTCAGTTCTGCAGTCTCTGGCAGCAGTCATCGCCCCTACCCCTTGCAGCGCTTGAGCCGAGAGACTGCAGCGGCTGGGAAGAGAAGGAAAGAGATGGCCTCTGGCGAGCGAACGATCGGAACGGCGAACAGAGAAGATATAACAGTTTCGGCAGGAGGGGCAGTATGTCAAAGTGACGGCGGGCGAAAATCAGTTAAAAGGGGTGGAAGCACAGGGACGTGGCAGAAATGCCCTCCTCCCTCCCTGCAACGCCACTTAAGGACAAACAAAGGATAAGAAACAAGACTCACTGTGGTAAAGAAGGAGGTTTTGCTGAGGCTGGCAGGCAGCGCGCTCCCCAGAAATGTCCGTCTGACAAGGTGCCCCGTCATGTGGCTGGTAATCTCTAGCTACACGAGGCCGGCGATCGGGGCGCCGGAGGAGCCGTGCGAAGCTAACAGCCTGACAAACTGATTGGGATTCTTAAAGCAGCGATGCCAGAGTATTGAAGTTTAAAGCGGCAATGTCACCTTCTGACTGTTGACGGGACCGTGTCTAAGAAAGAGCTGAGCAAAAATTGACAGCGTGGGGAGCTGCTGAGGGGACAAGTCTTTCAGTGATAGCTCAAACAGTGCTAAAGGAGAGTGCACGGAAAGACAGTCTGCATGCTGCTACAACAAAGAACAATTGAGACAAAAGTGAAAAGGAATGAGTGACAGCAAGAGGTAACAAAGCAGCCCCTATTGCAGTGGTGTCCTTGTGCTAGATGAAGCTCCCACAGGGCACAGTGCTAGAGAAAGCCACACAAGTGATGGGAGGAGAGTGCTAAAGAAAGACTGTGCACCTTAGTGAGATCACAATAAAGACTGCCAGGGCATATAAAGTCTGCAAAAAGAGAGGCAACTCCATGTGTAGATGGTGAAGAGGAACATACACCACTAAGCAAGTACGCAGCAGCACAGGAACAGCTGCTACAGTCTCAGGAACAGCAGACCAAACAAAATATGCAGCAAGCACATGTAGTGGGGAAAACAAAAGGCGCAGTCGGAAGCACGCCAAGCAGGAGTGACCAGGAAGAGGTTGAAGAGGTGGCTGGACAGACCACCAGGATCACGGCTACCCCAAAGAGGGCTGAACAGTGCCAGATCCGAGGTGCATGACAGACGCATCCAGCAGCATGACTGCATGCGCAAGCGCCCAGGAGTGCAAGACCTCCTCAAAGAGAAGGAGGCATGCAGAAGTCATCAAGGAGAACCACAGCAGGTTTACCGAACAAAAGATGGTGCTAACGGAAATTCTCAAGAGGAAGTACAAGTCCTACTGACAGGACAGATCCGAGACGGGTCCACAGGATAGATGAGACCGTCCAATGACAGTTTCCCAAGGGGAAGTACAAGTTATACTGACAGGACAAACCTGAGACAGGCTCACAAGAAGGGTGAGACAGTCTGGGCGCCCAGCAAGGTCCATGTTACACCAACATGAGAGACGCAGCAGGACGACACCCCAAATGATATCTTGGTTGAATGAGAAAGAAGAGATCACCACGATGCCACTCCGCAGAGAGAGAAAGAACAGTGGCACAGCGCCCCAGTGCAAACAACCACCACAGGTGGGCAGGAGGAAAGGAGCAGAGCGCAGGGCAGAAGACTTGTACCAACACCAAAGGAGCACACCCAGAGACACCAGACAGTCACCAGCCAGACTGATGCCCTGGGAGACAGCCCACGGAGAAGACCCCACTGGAAGTCGCAGCCAGCATGAACCGAGTTTCTCTCCAAAGCGCCCGAGTGAGATCGTCCAGTCCTGAAGCCAGACCAACGTCCCTGGAGACAGCCCAACGAGGAGAACCAAATGTAAGCCGCCAGTGCGACGTGAGCATCTCTCCAACGCTTCCTGCGTGACCAGTCAGTCCCGAACACCGACAGGATAAATCAGACGACATCCCTGTGTCTCACTGCAGACAAAACAGGCAAAGACAACCTCAGCAAGATTAAGGCAAGCTGCGAAGCCGCTCCAGTCCTTCTCGCTCCACAAACTGACCCAAGACAACAGATCGTCGCCTGCTGCCCAACTGAGAAACAACCACCGTTTATCATCACCGCCAAGGAGCATCACACCACAATGCAAATCCACACACTCCAGATAACTGGAGTTCCATGAGCGAGCCACCCAGGAACTGTGTGTGTGTGTGCCCCCGTTAGCCTGCAGCATACCGAAGTAGAGTGCACCCGGCCTCTGGAAGACACACCCCTTTTCAAATGTCTGACAAAATATAGAAAGACATAATATCGACGTATAAAAATATCAGGGCATTAATATTGATGTAAAAAAAATATATTTTTTTTAAAACATCGTTTTTTAAAATTAAAAAAATATGCAAAACAAATTAAATAATACTTAGAAATATAATAAACATAGTTAAACATATTATATATTTACAATTAATAAGTAATATACATAATTTAATTAAAAAAAAATTAAACATATACATATAATATATACATACTTACTTAGGGGCCGATTCCGATTCGGTAAAATCCCCTACGAGTAGCCGTAAGGAGCATATTTCCCGTACAAATCGTACACCTTAAACGTCCCCGTACGTACGACGAAGTACGATCCGAACCCAAAGCAGATCTCCGTACGAATCGTACGAAAGACCCTACGACTTAAAAATCCATCCAAATCGGATTCGGAACACACAGTACGCGACGTCCGTACGGATTGAAGCAGCTTTTTCAGACCCAACAAGTACGATTCGTCATGTCAACACTCAGTACGACTCTTTTACCAGGGGAGCTCAAAATATCCGTAAAAGCATATTTCGACTCGAACCGCGTACGAAACGGACCCCCCTGGGTATGCAAGTACACCCTATGATTGCAGGGGTACGGTGCGTAGGGGTACGGTGCTTAGGGGTATGGTGCGTAGGGGTACGGTGCTTAGGGGTATGGTGCGTAGGGGTGGGGTGCATAGGTGTATGGTGCATAGTGGTACGGTGCATAGGTGTACGGTGCATAAGGGTACAGTGCTTAGGGGTATGGTGCGTACCCCCATGATTGCAGGGGTACGGTGCGTATGTGATTGTGTGGCTCTCCATACGAATTGCTCATACGACGTTTTCAGTACCAATCGCGTTCTCGTTCCCCGGTCCTGATCGTACTTGTCAGGTCGTACAGCATGTTTACCATTCGTACGGTTCACCGCGAGGGTCCGTATCTTACGGATTTTCCCTTGCTTTTTGTACGGTTCGCAAAGATTCGGATGTATTTTTTTCCTACGATCGTACTACCCGATTCGGACGGATTTTTACGATTCGTACAGAAAGGGCTACGAATTCGAATCGTCGTACGGATTAGTTTCCCGAATCGGAATCGACCCCTTAATAATCAGTTTTAATAATTATTTTAATAACGTATAAATAATTAAAAATATTATAAATTACAAATTCATCTATACACATAAAATATTAACATAAATAAAATTTTTAAAATTATGCAAAACAAATAAAAAAATGTAATTTACTTTTAATATTTTTTAAATTAATTATATACCACATTACCTAAAACTATATTAAATAACAGAGGGAATAAAATACTATTATAACTCCAAAAAAACAACAGTAAGTAAAATGTTAGATTGCTTAGAGGTAAAAATTACTATTCCCACTCCAAAAAGTGCAACAGTAGAGAAAGTGTTGGATAGCGTAGGGGTAAAAATTACTCTTCCCACTCCAGGGAGTGCAACAGTAGGGAAAGTGTTGGATAGCGTAGGGGTGAAAATTACTATTCCCACTCCAAAGAGTGCAACAGTAGGAAAAGTGTTGAATAGCGTAGGGGTAAAAATTACTATTCCCACTCCAGAGAGTGCAACAGTAGGGAAAGTGTTGGATAGCGTAGGGGTAAAAATTACTATTCCAACTCCGGAGAGTGCAACAGTAGGGAAAGTTTTAGATAGCGTAGGGGTAAAAATGACTATTCCCGCTCCAGAGAGTGCAACCGTATGGAAAGTGTTGGATAGCGTAGAAGTAAAAAATAACATACTTATAAATAAATTAATATTTTAAAATATTAAAAAAATTAATTATTAAATAAATCTAATCTATTTACAAATACCAATACATAATTATTAAAAACATAATTACCAAAGAATAATTTAGAAAAAATAAATACATAATAAATACCAATTAATACTAATTAATTACCATTTAATAATTAATCAACAATAATATAATTAACAAAAATAATGAATTAAAATAAATTATTACTTCATTACATTTAAATTACTTCCCACCCTACTCCCCTATAAACTCCGAACCCACTACAGAACATAATGATCAATTAACCAATTATTAAAAATGAATTATCAATTAATAATTAATTAAGAATAATATAATTAAAAACAATTAATTAAAATAAATTATAACTTAGTTACATTTAAATTACTTCCCACTCTATTGTTCTATAAACCCATAACCCACTACAGAACATAATTATCAATTATTCAATTAATTTAAATTAATTACCAATTAATAAAAATGAATTACTAATTAATTAAAATAATTTATAATTCCTAAAAATTAATAATTAATTTAGTATAATTAAATTACTTCCCACCCTATTCTCCTATAAACCCACAACCTGCTACGGTACTAAAATACAACATTTAATTCAATTACATTTAAAAAAATCATATTAAATACATAATAATATACATAAAAATCATATAAAAATCGATATTAGTAACATTGATATTACTAACATCGATATTAGTAACATCGATATTACTAACATCGATATTAACAAAATTGACATTACTTACCTTCAAAATTCTGTCCCATCGATATTAAAAATATCGATATTACTTACCTTCCATATTCTGTCCGTATGATATTTAAACATCGACATTATTGTATGTCGATATTTAAAAATCGATATTTTTTCTGCCTACCTCCTGGGACCACACAAGACTAGACCATGGTCCTGTGGGAAGTTCTGCAGCGACCCCAAGCGCGTCCTACGCAAAGGCCCGCCAGGTCCACGTGGTCATGTGGAAATGCAAGGGGCCTCAGCGGAGTTTCCGTGGAATGGGAGCCCGGACGGGAGAAATACCTCGGCAGCGGCTTCTCGACACACACAGGATGCAGGGAGGTGGAAGACTAGAAGGCCTCCCACATGGAGATCCTCCAGAGTTTACCTCACCACAGCTCCAAAGGCACTGAAGCTGGACTCTGTACATAGACTCCGACACTGCGAGGCCAGTCTAAAGTACTTCGCCAAGGACAACCAACATCATGGCCATGCAGCCCAAAGATCCAGTGACGCCTGGCTGATGAAACTCAATCAGTGATATTTAATGTTTGTTTACTTTCGTCCAGGTTGGACCTTTGTTCTTTTTTTTATTAAGGTGGGGGGGATGTCTTGTCTAGCCAAACAAGTTCTAGTGTTCTGCCCTCAAGTGTAGCACACCTTCCACCCACCCACCACTGGCGTCACCAGTCAGCTGACCCTTTTAATAAAGGAGGCCGGGCGCATGGCTCGAGGCCAGTTACTACACCAGAGCACCTTGTGTCTGCATCACTCAATCCCCTCCATGTGGGCGGGAGGCCCAACATTACAAAGGTAAATCTGGAACACATCTGAGGAGAGCAGGTTTATTTTGCACAACATGAGAATACTGGAATATTTCAGAATGGCCCTCTGGTTTTTGGTGAATTTATGAGGAAAATGTGCTGTAAAATACACTATCTCACTAGTGTTCGTGCCATATTTCTTTAAGTTGGGTTTTAGCCACCATGTCTAATAAACACAATAGCCATGTGCCTACTGCACCCGATGCATGTGTCAGAGCCATAGCTCACCACCTAAACTGTAGGTAAATATTTTCCATCTGTGTGGACAATGCAATGGCAAGTGCTCCTTAACTCTTGGGTACTTTTAAAAAAATAAAAATACAGCAGTGACATGACACTGCTGAAAGCCGCTCTAAGGGCCCGATGTAGGTAATTCCAGATTACCGATTCTTAAATACCGAATCATACCGATTCGGTATTTAAGAACTGGCAATCGGGATGTAGGTATTTTTACCGATTCAATTACCGAATCGGTAAAATCGGTAAATACCGAATCGGTATTTACAGATTCGGTAATTACCATTGATTCCTATGCGCCTTGAGGCCCATTGGGGGAAACATTGAAGGGTGGCAGGGTGTCACTTTGACACCCTGTTGCACCCCTCAATTGTGCATGGGTGCACATGTTGTAGACATACATGCCCTTAGGGCATGTATGTCTGCAACATGGCACTGTTTAAAAAGCAAAATAAATGCTTTTTAAAGGGTTTTCATTATTTACCACCAACTTCTAGTTGGTGGTAAATAACGAATTCTTAGACCCCTGTAGCACTGATTGCAGTGCTACCTACATGTCAAAATACAGAATCGGTAATTTTACTGATTCGGTATGATCCAGCGCCCCTATAGAAAATATGTCATGGCAACGCTACCCAACTCCACAATACTCATCATTAATCAAGAATCTCCCACAAGGCCCATAAACTAATGTGACATATTTTGAGCAACTGAAAGATGTGACCTAATTAATAAAACCTATTCACTAAAAATATACACTTTTATATACAACTGCAGTATATTGATTTCTCCATGATATTTATAAAACTCTATATTTAATTAAGTCACTTAGGCTAATGGATCTGCTGATGATAACATGATTTATTCAAGGAAAGTGCGTTTTATTAGAATCATTTCATTCAAGCAGTATTATTTGAGGATTAGCAAAAAGAACCAACAGTTTTAAGCAAAATCAATTAGCATGTTTCAATGAAGAATAAACAATTTTCCATCACCTTGAGGTTCTTTAATTTTGACTCCATCTTACATTTGTCTTCAATTTGTGTTGCCTTTACACAGACTGCTCTATTCATGAAGTGTTTCTGCCCTTTTGACTGCAACGTGTAGAAAACCCCCCTCTGTCCTTGCTTTGAAAGCAATCTCAGACACTAGCTGGCCTAACTGCATACAGACATGTTCTGCCATTACTGATTGACCTATAAGTGCTGCAGTTGATTGACTTATGGGTTGGGCAGAAACACGACGTAAGGGGGACATTCTGGTTACATGATGTTTTTCTATTGGCTAATATTTTGCAGATCTTATATGTCCATATTAGGTATTTTGTATGCTTGCAGAAGCTAGGACTGCCCCTTTCTTTTATGCTGAGTTTGTAAATCCTAAGCATATAAAAGACCTCTGTGTTCTGTATTCTTTAGTCTGCCTCATTCAGGTACTAAAGGCTCCTGTGTGACGTAGTCTCACTTGTTAAGTTTAATAAAGATGTGAGACCCCTGAGAATGACGATTTCTGTTCTTCAGATGGCGCGGCCAACGTGGGCTTCATCAGAGAAGTGACTTTCTGTGGGAGTGATCTTGTCAGGACACAGAAAGCTACTGAGGAGGACAAGACAGGATTCTACTAAGAAGGTACTCTGTGCACAGGGATTCTGGAGATTCTTCGTCTCTGCAGCCCAGTGTATTTCTGCTCTTCCTGATTTTGATCCTCCACATGATGTCACTCCTGACTGAGAACCCTTTTTGGCGTGAGTATTAAAAAAAAACCAAAGAGACAGTTAGGTCATGTAGAACTTGACAGTTAGAATTTGGATAACCTTTTGATTAGTAAAAGTAAGAGTTAAGTATAAGTGGGTCGCTCCCAGTCCTTTGTTCTTTGATTCTTTGGTTTTGATTGGCTCTTAGTTTGTTTGGTCCTTAGTTTTTATTTGAAGAATGCAATTTTCAAAAACCGAGGGTCTTGTATATTTACGAGTGTATCGATAGAGATAGCCCCTTGAAGTTTGAAGCTAGATTAGTGAGCTATAAGATGCCTGATCTTAGCAAATTTGGAGCTTTGTGTTGGCCAACTTTGTATTCGTTTGGATTAGCCGGTTTCCCCTAAAGGGAATATTTAAATAGGTTTAGATTTGAAAACATATTTCTTCCTTGGTGATTTTGTATCCCCAGGGAATTAAAATATGGACATAATACATACAAGGATCCTTTGTTCTGTGCAATTTTATGAGTGAAGATATGCAGAGCGATTTTTGGTGTTCTGCTAGTCAAAGCTAGTGAATTGAGTGTATTTTCGCTTCTTGGACATACATCAGTCTGTTGGGCTGTTTTCTCAGTCTTTTGGAACACAATTGAGAAGCGTTTCTTGTAAATATGACTTACAACTAGTATTTACAAATGGTTTGGTTTAAGTACAGTCTGTGCGCTGTCCTTTATTTCTGTCATGAGTATTGATATGTGGGTTAAATGTGTGTTTAAAGGTCTATGTGGTTTTCCCATTAGTTCAATTTCTGTAAGTGAATAGCGATGGCACTATTCACGAAATGCATGGCTAAAAAGCGCGCCGTATTGTGTGTCCTGAGTGTTTGACCCCTTTCTGTTTGTCTGAAATGATCTCAAATGTGTGTTTGTGTTTTTTCTTGATGTTTTCAGTCTATTAAGCAAGATGTCTAAATGTTTAAAAACTAAAATGTAAATTCACATTCACTAGTAATAAAAAGCCCCCAAAAACGAAATTGGGTGTGTGGTTTTGCAAAAAAAAAATAAACTTACAGCATTTTCCTTAGATACATTGTGTTAGATATTAATAGGCAAACAGATCAGCTGAAGTAAATTCCTGCTGAACTCAAAATAATATAGAACACGCATTGATATGTTTTAGTTTGAAAAAGACTGCCAGCTTGTTACAAGCACTTAGAGACAAGCTAAATAAACAGGAATTTTTATTTAGCCAGGATTTTCCCCTCAGTTGCACAGGTGAAAACTTTGCATTTCAGAATGTTGTTTTAAAAAAGGTTCCAAAACTAAGGTTCGTTATTTTGTATTATAGGAAGACATTTCAATTAAGGGTTTTCCTTTCTTTAAGCATTTCTCTAAGCAAATTCTTGGCTCAGTTGCTAAGTAATAATTAACCCATGTAGTGAAGAAACATTTAAAAAGAAAGAAACCGTAACAGATGCTGAAACAAGATAGAGCAAGTCCAAGGAAACTAAAAAGTTAACGATGTCTTGAACATTGATTGGCAATCTCAGATAAAGATCAATCAGGGAAATTGGCTTTGCAGGTCAGTTTCGGGTGACGAAAGTTAGTTTCTTACAGTTTAATCTGGTTAATGTGTAAATGACCTGGGGAGGCTGGGCCACTTTGTTCTTTGCAGGCATATGTGGCACAGAGAAAATAAAACAAAAAAAGAAAATGAAGTCAGATTCAAGGAATTACAGAGCCTTAATATGTGGAATCATCAAAACTGATTGGGTTATAAAAATAAGTGCTACAAAATTCGTCTTTTACTATTCATGAAGCTTAATACTTATACTGTAACCTCCTTGCATTATAATTTAATTTAAGGTATGGTATACTGCATAATAAGGACATTAGCATATAGATTTTCACTTGACCAGGCGTGAAAAACTCATTTTTCTCAGGATTTGCAGAAGATATGTCCAATATCTTTTTGTATTAATATGTAACATTATTATAGGATATTTATTTTTAAGTGCCCCAAATATCAAAGTCGAATTAGGGTAAAATTTGGGCATTTTTGCCATTTACAATAGCTTTAAAGTGCTTTAGGCTTCAGTAAATGCATACATTTAGGTATAATACAAATTTGCAGGTTATTCCCATTTGGGTTTTCTTTTAAATAGGTCAGTGAGTCAATGGACCTAGTGCAGAGGTTTGAGTTTAATATCAGGGTGGAAGGTTTTAACTTTTGCTGGACCTAACTGAGCCTTCATCCATTTAAGGTAGATGAAATGAGTACCATTGCAAACAAGAATTTGTTCTAAAAACCTGGTATGTGTGTTATTATGTTCTGCAAATTATTCACAGTAACTGTTTTAATAATCTAAGTATAGAAATAAATTGTAGCCCCTAACAGGAGTAATATATATATCATGTGTTTTTAAATAGGGCTAGTTATTGCAGGTTAGAAAGAGTTGGGAAGGTTTTTTTTGTCTTTTTCAGCCTTAGAGTGAGGTGGGAGTTAGGAGTAAGTGTAAACAGATGGAGAAATTATTGCTTGGAAAAGCAGGGCCTCAAAGGGTGTTGGCGCAGGGGACACGCAGAGTGTCTGTGAAAAAGTTTTTGGAAAGTTAAAAAGGTTTAGCATGTTTTCAAAAGATGGTTGTTACAGTTGATATTTTGTGTGTTATGTGCAGAAATGTTCGTGCGTTTTACATATTTTTGCATTTTATCCTTTCATGAATTGTTCCTGCTGGTCCTGTGTGTCAGAAGCGACACAGTTAGTTGTGTTTTGACAGCCAGATGTCCACTAACTGGTGATCTACTGTCAAAAGGAGGGTGTGGATTTTAAGCCTGACAAATTAAGCAGGCCTGAATATTCTGTTTTGAGCTGCAGGTTCACAGTGCATAAAAGTACATGCAATAGTGTTGTGTGTTACCGCTTATTTACATATGCTATTGTTTTGTCTAAGCTTTTCGTGCTTGATATACAGCGCGTATATCTGATGGCTTAGCAAATGTGTGTTTTTTGTTGTTTTTTTTGCACTGATACTAAATTTCGCAGATATGGTTTTTCATGCTGTGAACAAAACAAGACAACACTTCACCAGTGTATGTCAAATTTGGCTTTAATGGTATTTGAAGGAAAATAAAAAAGAGATATACAGAATTAAAGTGTGTCATCTGAAATTAGTCACGATACTGTCCTCTTCCTTTAAGGAACAGGTAGTCCTAAAATTATGTATCCTGATTGGACGTAAGGATAAATTATAGATTTGTGACTCTTGTACATGGTGACCTAATTTCTATATTACATTAGTCAGTTTTGTTCTGCTTCCTAAGTAGTGTATGGCTTTGTACCATAAAGGAAACAAGGTTTCATTTTTACCTAGTCCTATTTCCCTTTTCCAAATTCCTTTCACCAGTTGGTGTATTGCTCAGGTTCACACTTCCAGACTGCAGTAATGTACTAGAGACCCCATATTATGTATAATTCCCTTTTGTATGACCAGTCTGGTTTTCAAAAATGTTCTTTAGGCCTACTCTGATGTTTTTTTAGTCTAACTGTTAGGGTAGTGATGGACTGGTTAAATGACTCAATACTATAGTAAGACAAGTTTTCCACCTCAATAGGAGACACCTTACGTTTTTTTGAATATGACAAATTCAATGCCTATTCTAATTTGGTTTTTAGTTCCTTTCTCCTGCTGCTTTAATTTTTGATGGACCAGATGTATTTTAAATAGTGGAAATACCAGGACTCTCTAGTTTTTGTCTTTTGTTTCCACATTTTGATCATTAGCTTTTGTATTGCATAGTCCACCTGATGCACAATTCTTAAAGGGAGGTATCTACATGCCCTGATAAAATGTATTATGTGATCTTTCTGTTGAGGTGCTCTAGATAAGGAATTTAGGAACACCTATATGTAATCATTTAGAGAACAAAATGTGTTTGCCCCATTAGACAATGCCACCATGTGTGAGGACATCCATTCAGATAGAATTCCCATGTCGCTATCTACCCTTAGATGGTAGGGTTTATGCTCTCATATGGAAACCCAATTAAAGAGGCTAGAGGCACTGTTTTGCCTGCTGCCTTTGTATTGCCTTTGAGAATGACAGTGTGTTCTAGACCAGAAATGTCCCATGACGTATGGCCACTCCTTTAAAGATTGCAGGCCACTTGCTTGCAGTCCCTTGTTGTACAATGAACTATTTTTGTACTTAATTGAAGGAAACAACTGTGTCACATTTTCTACGTCACTAGGTTCTGCGGGATCTTCCAGAGTCAAAGGGAGAATGATACCCTGCAGAACGGTGATAAAGATGAGTTCTAATTCTCTTCAGTGACAGCTAACAGATGAACAGTCCCAACACCCAGAAAGTGTTTCATCAACTGTATCTCTGGTATTGGATCGGTGACTGAAAAAATTTCAGAGTTTGTTGACCTCAATATACAGAAGTATGTCACCAACCTTCCATCTTACATTCGTGATAGCTCTGACATTCCAACCAAATTTAATGGCTTACAATGGTCTGAAGAACTGTCCTTCGTCACTTTTGACGTGGAAAGTTTGTACACGTGTATCCATAGCAAATTTGGCATAGCTGCGGTACGATCTTTCTTAGACAAAGAGAGAGCAGAATTGCATGACTTTAACAAAATGCTCCTGGAAATGATAAATATCATTCTCGAAAACAACTACTTTCTGCATGATGGTACCTGGTACCACCAAACATGTGGGACGGCTATGGGTTCTAAATTTGCGCCGTCATATGCCTGTTTATTCATGGGCTGGTACGAGCGGTAACATGTATGGTGCAATTATGCCTCCCCCTGGACCGATTACATCGTGTTCTGGGGGAGGTATATAGACGACATCATAGTTATATGGTCCGGTACAAATGAACAATTGCAGGCTTTTCATGGTTATCTTAACAACAACAACTGCAATGTCAAATTGACAATGAAACATGGAAAAGAAAATATTGATTTTTTGGACATTCACTTTTACATCAAAAAGAATAGTGTCCAGAGTACACTCTTTAGGAAAGAGACTGCCTGCAATGCTGTATTACAAGCTGACAGTGCTCATCCGCAGTCAGTGATTAATAATATCCCCTATGGCGAGATGGTACGGATACGCAGAAATTGCAGCCAGGAGGATACCTTTGTCACTAATATCAAGGAAGCAAACAACAGATTCCTTAGAAGGGGTTACAGAAAGAAAATAGTGCAGACAGCAGTTGAAAGAGCTATCAATCTTCATAGGGAGGACACCCTCTGTACTAAAAGAAGAGATCCCAAGTCAACCAGTAAAAAGGACTGTCCGGTTAGATTTGTCACCCAGTACAACACCAACAGTAAGAAGGTGTACAACATTCTTAAAAAGAATTGAGCAATTCTCAAAAACATCAATAGCATATCTAGTGCTATCACTGATCGACCTCAGATAACATACCGCAGAGGAAGATCCCTACGGGACACTTTATGCAAAAGTTATGTCACAAGTGATAAGAAAATATGGTTCACTCCGAAACCTCTTGTTTTTTTCACTTGTGGGACTTGCAACATATGTCCCTTTGGCCGACATAAAACTAGTGAGTTTACACACAATTCATCTAAAACATTCAAGATCGATGCTTTCATCAATTGTAACACACCTTATGTAGTATACATTTTGGGTTGTAGTTGCAATATAATATACGTCGGTAGCACAGCACGCCCGTTAAAGATCAGAATTCAAGAACATCGTAGGGCGATTATTAATAAGGACACCCGCTATCCGGTCAGCACACACTACAACGATCGCCATCCTAATGATTCAACCTTTTGGTTTTTGGGAATTGACCATATCCCACAAGATACTCGGGGTGGTGATCGTGAGTTGGCACTACGACAAAGGGAGTCAAAATGGATTTGTCGTCTTAGGGCCACTCAGATGGGGCATAATACTGACAGGGAGCTCCACTTTTTCTTGGAGTAGTGCGGTGGGTACTTAACATGTCTTTTCAGGCGAACATATATAGATATCATCTAATCTGTAAAATGGTGCCAGTCATAATATAGATACTAGATGGCAACCCACTATATATGTTTTTTAGCCACTACATGCCCAATTTTTTCTATGTATGTATTGTCGTATGATATCATTGTCTCTATTGCGGGGCATTTAACAGGTTCTCCTTTTTACAGTTGTGAAATGGTCCTAATATCAATAAAATCATTTAATCCTATAGCATACTGATTTGCAGGTCTAGATATACTTTCCTCTCGAATTCCTGCAGTCAAAATAGATTGTGTTACGTTCATAAGTCTTTCTAACAAAATACAAGATGCCTTTCTCATTCATCTTTTATTATAAAGAAAAAGAAAGGAGAAAAGAAAAAAAGGGAAGAAAAGGGAAAGAAAGGAGAAAAGGGAAGAAAGGGAAAAGAAAAAGAAAAAGAAAAAAGGGTGAGACTTTATTGACGGTTCTGTTTTGCTATAGGACTTACAATAATTAAGAATTAGTGCGTCCTGTTTATTTTCTTGTGAATCTTATCCTCATTCTTGAAAAGAAATATATATATTTTTTTCTCGCTTCGATAATGGATAGTAATCTAATGTTCTCAACTCTTTACCCTTTGTGTTGAAACTACCACTCTAAGATGGCGCTTCCCGCCGTTCGATTCCGGATAGGACCATGTCACGTGCTGAGGGCGCTTCTCACCAGGTACACAGGTGTGTTCAATTACTACAGCCCTTTATAATCAGAACGGCATACACGGTTCTCTTGCTGAACGCCGCGCACGCCGAGGGTCTGGCAGTCGATACCCTATCACAGGTATGCTCTACAGACAGGGGCACGGGAGGGAATTCTTTGGCACTTATCGATATTCGGTATTATGTATTATAACTGGGTTTTTTAACCGTCATCTCAAGTTCGGCACTTTGCAGTTTACAATTCCGGCACCGATCTCAGGCACTGGGGCTGTTATCACATTCCGGGGAACCTCGACGTTTGAAATATGATTAGAGGCTGGTCTAATTTTAGAACTGGTACGGTTGCAATTTATATTCATTTACACTATTGAACTTCTTCAAGTTATATTATGTTTGTCTAGGTTACGAGACTTTCACCATGGATCACAATAATAACTTGCCATGGTCTAACTCATTACTATTTTTGTTATGAGACTTGCAACATACAAAGTATAGGCCTGTTTCATATGGTTCTTTAATACCAATAGCGGCAATATATTTTTTTTGCGGTGACTTAAATTCCCGTTTTTATCATGTTCTGCTAAGTATATTTTCTTCACATTTATATATTCATTTGATCCGTTTATGACTCCTGCAGGTTTTTGATGTTTCCACGTGAGATACAAGGCTACTCCAGAAATCTACAGGCTGATATACGCTATCCTTACTTTTAAGGTACATTAACACTTAGCGGGGACATTAGTACTGCATAGATATAATATGGTTCCTTGCCTCGGATCATGAATTATTATATAAATAGCATAGGAGTCTTAAAACAGCTCTTTTCTCTTTCAGGATTTTATTAAATATGGACGGAGGTTTTGATATTATGCTTGTAAATAATGACCATTAAGATTTATCCCTAAATTGAGGTCAGATATTTCAGGTTGTGGTCTTTACCCTGATGGGCTTTTAATTGTTTCATATTTTTAGGTAAACACTATTATACACTTTTGCTTTGTTCTATTTAGAACGTACGTCCGGCCGGCACAGATTATTATGCTGAACCGTATCTTATCTTGAATCTTCTTTACTTCTTCGGTGTTTCAAGTTTACTATTCATCGGTAAGCACAACTTACTCTCTGTGCCTTCTTATATTGGCGGGTATTACTCATAATTATATATATTTATACATAATTCTTTTGCAAATGTTTTTTGGTTTAGGTCTTCCCCAAATGATTTATTCTAAATTTAGCTTCAGGTAATAGGGTCGCATCAGGATAGTACACCCCATCCCTCGATGATGGCCAAGTCTTAGGGCCCAGTACTGAATTTTCAACCCTCCCTTTTTTCATTTTTTCAGTTGTGCGTAAGTTTTTTCGTGCAGAATATGAAGTAACCTATGACTAAGATTGAACTCTTATATTAACTTATCTCTTCTGCCCATTCATTCATATATTTTTTCTCGCATTACTTAATGTGAATAGGATACCATTCGGAGTTGCTCACTCGGTTATAGGATGTTTTAAATGATATTTCAAGTGTTGTAAAAATGTTTGTAGTTAGGTACTTATCATGCACTAGTAAGATTGTGTTCTCATAACAATAGATCTGCCTATAGGTATATTCAATAAAATGCTATTACCTATGGTTAATATGACATTGTTCTGAGTTGTCCTCTAGCGTATATGATGATTTTTAACAATAGTTCAATTGCTGTGAGTCATTGCAGTCCTCTAATACACATGATGTTTTTTAATAATAATAATAATAATTCAACTATTGTAGTCACTTGACTTGCCTGTAATGGAGACACTATCACTATTATATCTGGTAGTTTTTTAAATATTGTGTATCATTTTCGTGTCTTTTTGTTTTTTTTGAATGTGCAATGTTTTTGTAAAATGTATTTTTGGTAAAAAGTTTCTTATTTTTTGTTGGTCATGTTGATTGAATATTTATGTATATGTATGTTTGTAATTATTACAGCCCTGACGAAGTTCCAAAAGGCAAAGAGTGGAACGAAACGCGTTGGCTGTGCCTATGATGTTTGAAAGAATTTCTAAATAAAGAAGAATTTACATAAAAAAAGACAATTCCGGATACTGACTTTTTCTTAGAGTGCACCTTCTATTCTGTCTCGGTGTATCTCCAACGTATTGTGCTTGCTTCATCAGAAGGCGTTGAACATCAGAGAAGGAGGATCTGGTTTTGCCACAGAACCAGAATTTCAGTGCAAAGAGCGAAAGAGAAGGATTCTTGTGGTTTTGAGGCTTCAGTTTTCCACCCACTTGTCATGTGCTAGTTAACCTCTGACAGTTTGCAGTCCCTTGAGCCCCTTGGCCTGAGTTTTGGCCACACAACCCATTTTCCTTTGCTCCAACGGAAGTGCAGTGCACCGGAGGATTTGAGATTGGCAAAAGGCACTACATTATGGTGCCCATGAAAGAGCAGCCAGAGCATCCTCTGACACTGAATAAGAGATTGTTGGAGCCTGAAAGTGTTGCTGAGAGTGACAGTCTGTTGCTCTTCTCCGATTAATAGTACTTGGGTCTGCATGAGATGATCTGTGCCCTTGATCAATGAAGAGCACACTATCTGTAGTGCCTGCAGCACAGGAAATATTGGTGCACTGCATTGAGACATTGAGACTTTCAAGTGAGCTGTGAGTGTTTGCCAGGAAGGCACTCCAACGGATACTGAGTAACATCATTTTCATGAAAGGCCTGAATGTAGAGGCCCATGCGGAAGAAAACAACAGAAACAGGATTTGATGGACAATAGAAGCCTGCCAGAAGAGGCTTTGACGGACTCTGGGTATTTCCCGTGCGATTGTATAGAATTGGTGTTTGGAGACTGATTCTTATTGTTTTATTGGCATTGTCAATAGTCACTGAAATACATAATGTTTGCAAAATAATTTTAGGATTTGCCTGTGTAATGGCAAAAGGGGGGTCTGAGGTTCTTTCATTTTGACTCCATCTTACATTTGTCTTCAATTTGTGTTGCCTTTACACAGACTGCTCTATTCATGAAGTGTTTCTGCCCTTTTGACTGCAATGTGTAGAAAACCCCCCTCTGTCCTTGCTTTGAAAGCAATCTCAGACACTAGCTGGCCTAACTGCATACAGACATGTTCTGCCATTACTGATTGACCTATAAGTGCTGTAGTTGATTGACTTATGGGTTGGGCAGAAACACGACGTAAGGGGGATATTCTGGTTACATGATGTTTTTCTATTGGCTAATATTTTGCAGATCATGTATGTCCATATTAGGTATTTTGTATGCTTGCAGAAGCTAGGACTGCCCCTTTCTTTTATGCTGAGTTTGTAAATCCTAAGCATATAAAATACCTCTATGTTCTGTATTCTTTAGACTGCCTCATTCAGGTGCTAAAGGCTCCTGTGTGACGTAGTCTCACTTGTTAAGTTTAATAAATATGTCTTTTAATATTTCAGCTTCTGTGCCAAGTTCTTTTGTATTAGTGAGACCCCTGAGAATGAAGATTTCAGTTCTTCAACCTAAGCCTTAACTTCCCTGTCTAAACCTCATTTTGACTAAGAAATAAAAGTAAAGTCATTCGGCCCTATTGATCCTTACGTGCTCCAATGAAAGTCCGTCAGCACGTCACGTCTAAGTGGAATCAGAAGCAGATGAACAGCAAGAGCGGCAAGAGCGCCCCTCCCTCTAATGGGGACAGTTTTATACCTTTTCTAACTAACTAAAGTAACATTATCAAACAATTGGAAGGGGACTGCGTGGTAGTCAATTTCCAAGATAATAGAGTAGCACAAACAATTTCCAACCTAAATCAGCATGTGGGTGGCCTTGGCATTACCGTGGTGGACCTGTCTTACTTCTATCCCCGCCCCTCTATGAATCACGTCAGTCCAGTAATTGGGGACACAAGCTATAGCTCTAGCGACCTTCCATGGCATTCGGTGGGACCCCAGTTCTACCCCCAGGCAGTATGGCCAGGATCGTTCTGGGGTACAACAGGGCATTGACTTGAAGATCCCCGTGGGCTGGTCCCTGGGGTCTCTAAAGTGAGAGGGGCTACTAATTCTACTGAAAGGCTGACTAGCTTGCCCCCCTCACCCGCTACACCCACAGTAAATATTGCCTGGAGGGACTCTGAGGGTGGGCAGGTTACCAACAGTGTGGGCGATGGCCCACTTGTCCCGCTTGGGGGCGTTGCCGACTACGAAGTTGAGTCCAGTCGCATCCCAGCTGTAACGACCCAGCCTTTAGGGTTTTTAGCTGGAACGTGGCTGGATTAGCTAGAAAGCTTGCCCTGCCTGACTGGAATGCTCTCGTGGAGGAGCACTCGATTTGCATCTTCCAGGAGACGTGGAGTAGGGAGCCCATCCACAAGGCCGGTTACTCCTCTTACTCCATTCCAGCTGTCTACCCAGAAGCAGGGAGCGGACGCCCCTCTGGCGGTCTTCTCGTCTGGGTTGCTGCTTCATTAAACTGTAGGGTAGAGGTCCACCAGACCAACAGCCCGACCTCCTCAATATCATACTGAAAGATGTCCGGGGTCGTCCCATTTTGAATATTTTTAACATCTATGCACGGGGCACAAAGGGAGGTAGACAGTCGCCCACAATTGCCCACTTGGAGGGCTTGTTAAGGACAACTCCCTATAAGTCATGTACCTTAGTTGCAGGGAATCTAAACTGCACGTTCGAGCCATTGGGCTCGGACGACACTTTGGATCTGGAGGAGGAGGACCAGAAAAGAGGGATCCCAGCCTTAGAACTAACCCCGATTAAGAGGTGGACTGAAGTGGTGCTTCAGATTAACACCCTTAGTGTGGAGTTTGATCTGAGGGCACTCAATGGGAGGTCACGATCAGACAGGGCGGGTGTCCACACATACAACAGGCCTAATCACACGTCGAGAATTGATTACATCTTGCTCGACATGTGCCTATGGCCCTCGGCGAGGGACATGGTAATTATTCCGTCCGTAGAGAGCGATCACAACTTGCTCTCGCTCACCCTGACTCCCTGGTGGTTAGTTAGTAGAGGGGGTCCCTTGCCTATTATCACTGCCATCTCTAGGGACTCAACTGTTTCACATTGTGGCAGGCGGTTGAAGTGGCCAAAGCTTAAGCTCTCTTTCGAAAAGGTCGAGGCAATAACGCTACTCCTGGCTGCAGCCCAATGTGATTTGGTTAACTCAGAGGGAGGCCCGGTGGGGGTGTCAGGGAAATTCTGCGACCTGACCAAGGTGTGGTAAATAAATAATTATTAACCAGTACTATTTTTCTATGCATAAAATAAAACAGATAGCTCAATAAATAAGAGGCAGGATCCGGGGTATCTGAGTCGAACAGGCTTTAATCAGGCATAAGGGAAGGGACAGGATCGGAACAGCCTGAAATAGAATGGCATGGAATGGCAGCTGCAACGTCTCATTAACAGTACATGATATATATAGTAAAACAGTACAATTACATTGCATACAGTAGGCGTAACAAGTGACAAACGTAAGATAAGAACACATGGGCGTAAAAAGAGGGCATGCACAGGGCGTGCACGAAGACATGTGATGAGAACGTCACAGAAGTGTCATAAATGGGTGGATATATGGAGGGGGCTACCTGGGCAGCTGGAACCTTTAACCTACTGGTGCGCGCAAACGGGCCATGACGTGTAACTAGGGAGAGCTGGGGGCTCTGACTTCTGCACTAGAAGAGGAGACTAAAGTCTAAGATGTCAGGACGACATGTACCTATATCATATCTGGTATCTGGTGTTTGGAGAACATGTTGATAGAATCTAAAAGTCATCAGAGCAAAGGCTACTTGACACTAAGGCTGGTGCATGCATATATTCTTCATGTATTGCGTGTGCTATGAATCTTCTATGGATATTAATACAGTAATTCACTTGCATGGAGACAGGAAGACTAGACTATAGCTGAAGATGTTTATGCGGTTCGTTAGCTTAGGAATGTGAAGACGGGGAGCTGAACTGATAACTAGAGGCATAACATATTCTTGGCAGACAGGCAGGCAGGCCAGGCCGGGCACCGCGCTGCGCGGCAAGAAGTAAGCGAAGGGTCAGGGATGCGGGAGGGGCTACATCGCTCCTCGGAGTGGGTTCAGGAGACTGGAGCTTGAATCTGGTGTTCAGGCCCTTTGAGGCCTAGAAACGGGGACAATTCGATAAGTCTAACGGGCATAATGTAAAACGTGGGCAACATAGGCCTAGAAGCCTAATTCACGTTGCTTTCACGGGGACCGGATAACTGACATACTAACGTTGGACCCAACTATAATTGCGTCTTTAATCGATCATAAGGGGATATATGCATATCGATCATGCACATATAACATAGGATGGGGAACACGTAGGCACACATGACAAGGCAAAATTCAATTTTCCTCATTCCCTCCTTGTGCCCTACGTTTCCTTCAGGAAACATCAATAGTCATGATACCATCTATCTGTTCATATAGCATCATTTGCTCGTCTCGGATTTTCTTGGAACGGGACTTAGGACTAGGAATACAAGATGTAGCGCACAAGCCGCAAATCGCAGGGCCACATTGTAAACATAGGCAACAACTGAATATGATCATTACTACTATACCCAGGAATGACAATACTTTCCATCCCCAGGCAGATATTATACTCCAGAGCCAACCGGACCATGTCCAGGTGCCTGGATTCTGGTGTAACTGATGAGCTATTTTGTGAAGTCTAGTTATAGCTGAATAAACAGACGGTGCGTTATTAGGAATGAAAATGCAGCAACTAGATCCGATGACTCTACAAGCTCCGCCCCTATCGGCCAGTATGACGTCAAGAACGAGACGATTTTGAAGCACGACAAATCTCATAGCAGATTGTTCTACGGTTAAGTTACCTAGAGCGGAAGTAGTCTCATTCACTACTGCTTCAAGGGTTCTGGTTAGCCTACGTATTAACTTACTATTCTGGACAGGACCTATGAAGAAAAAGAAACCTTTATTGAAGTCTTGATACTGTTCTAAGGCAGTTTCAGTTTGATCGACAATTGGGGACTCGATCTCCCTTCTATGTCTAACGTGTACTAGATGTGTATTTCTGTGATAATCGGATGGGGCTAGAAAAACTGGTGGCAGTAGGAAGGCAATGTAACATGTTCCATCCCAATCGAGAGGCAGACGAACATATGCGGTCTGACCACACACAAAATAAGAATGACGTGAGGCTTTGAAAATAGATTTCCCACTGTCACTATACTCGACCACAGTAGTACAATCACTATGTCCTAGATGTACTGAACCCTTCTTTCTGACACATAATTCGCCTTTCACTGGTAGGACTGTAATAGCAGGCAAATCTGGAGTAGTCTCGGACTGAACATTCAAAACCATGAAATTTGAGGAATAATTACCTAGATCATATACTTCATTTTCTAGATCTAACCCTGTTCTATGGGAAAGACCTTCCTTGTCTGGGAAACATGTTCTATTCAGAAGGGACATATCGTTTGAGGATGACGTTAACGTGGACCATGCTCCACACAAACCATTGTGTGAAAACGGATAGGGAAAGAGTGGCAGAACTCCCTTCGGTGTCTGGAAAGGGGGGAGTCGACCACACACCCAACAATTAGTAGCATTGCTAGTCTGGTGTGAATAGTGTAACATTCGGATAAAAGTATTGTTGCGCATGGCAAGACGATAGGATAACTCGTGAGGAGGCAGTTCACTAAATGTGTGCTCTACTGTAACATTAGAGGAAAAATGTACATGTGAAACAGTAGGAGGAAAACATAGATGTAAGGCATAACTTATGCAGGTAACCATAAGACTCAGGAATAACATAATTAATAGAGTAACAATGCATCGACTTCGAAGATTCTTTCGATAACGTGTTCTCTTAGAGTTTCGACTAACTCTCTTACTATGTGGGTCTATCTCATACATGTCAGGAACCTGTCTAACCGTTTCATCCGAGAGGGACTTAGACAATTAAACTGGCTGACTTACTAGACCTTAATTTTTCTTTATACTCCTGCTGCGGAGTTTTCTCTAACAGGGGAAGTTTAGAGTCAGTGTCTGGGCAGTCCTTGAGAAAAGTCTTTGGACGGAGTCCATGAAATCGTTTAACGTGACTGGAATGCAACCAGCCTTTGCGGCCCTCCACCTTGATCGCAGTCCTTGTTGTCATCAGAACGAGTTTTGGTTCTTTCCAGCGGGGCTCCAGCGGACTTGAACGATCAAAGTTCCTAATCAGAACGAGGTCGCCTGGTATGACCTCGTGCGGTTTCACTTGAGTGTTGTCTGGAAAAGCAGCGGCAACCTGTGAACGACAAGAGAGTAGTGCAGACATCAAGGAAGCCAGGTAATCTGTCAGCATATTACTGTCAACATCGGTAATTGTACGTGGTCTAGGTGTACCCCACATGTTTGGGGGACGACCGAAAACTACCTCGTAAGGGGACAGACCTGAACGGGAGTGAGCGACCATTCTCATATAAAAAAGGGCGACTGGCAGTGCTACCATCCAATCTACACCTTTCTCTGCGCATACCTTTGCAATGCGGATTTTCAGGGTCTGATTATGTCTCTCGACGAGACCAGCTGCCTCGGGGTGTCGTACACAATGGAACTTCCACTGGTACCCTAACAGAAGGGATACTTGTTTCATGAGTTCGGATGAGAATGGCTGGCCGTTATCTGAATACACGACCCTCGGTAATCCATAGCGAGGGAAAAATTCACGAACCAACTGCCTGGCAGTGGTCGCGGCAGTGTAATCTGGGACTGGATATGCTTCTGTCCATCTGGACAAAGCGCATACAACTACGAGGACATACTTGAAACCTCGACATAGATCCATCTGAATATAATCCATCTGGAGGACTTCAAAAGGGTGGTCAGGAGGATGGAATCCACCTTGTTCCACCGGAATACCTTTACCTGGATTGAACTGACAACAGATCATGCAGGTACGCACTTTCTGCTTGGCTGCTGCTCTTAAATGCTTGTTAAACCAGAGGTTCTGAATACTGTCTAACATGGCTTTTTCTCCTAAGTGTGCTGGACTATGTGCGGTGTTAATAATGACTTGAACCATAGAGTCGGGGAGAAACCATGTGGCTTTTCCCTTCGTCAACCATCCCTGATCTGTCTGGACCCCTCCTTGTTCAGACCATTTCTTGATTTCATCTGGGGTAGCATGTAACTGTATATCTAGTACGTCTTGTGTTGGGTCCTTAACTGTCATACAAGTCGTCTGAACTGGAACGTCTGTCTGTGTCGTGTTAACTGGAATGTCTGGAGTCTGGGCTGTAAGCTTGGCTGTTTGATCTGCCAGGTCGTTACCTTGAGAAATGGTGTCAGTGACTTTCGTATGTGCTTTGCACTTCATGATAGCGATAGCTGTCGGTAAATGTATTGCATCTAACAGAGCTTGAATGAGGGGGCCATGCTGAATCTTGGTTCCATGAGAAGTCATGAAACCTCTCTCTTGCCAGAGTATTCCAAAGTCGTGTACGACTCCGAACGCATAACGTGAATCTGTGTATATGTTTACTTTCAGGTTCTTGGCTCGTATGCAGGCTTGGGTCAGAGCGACGAGCTCTGCTGCTTGAGCAGACAGGGTATCAATACGATGTGTTTCTATAACTTCAGTTTCAGTAGTCACTGCATACGCGGCTACTAACTCTCCTGTACTTGTCCTCATACATGAACCATCCACATAAAGTGTCAGGTTGGGATCAGGTAATGCAATGTCTGTCAAGTCTTGTCGTGGCTTTGTCATGGTGTTAACAACTTCCACACAGTCATGTGTGGCAGGATTTGAAATAACTGAGGGTAACAGTGTAGCGGGATTTAAAATGTTGCAGCGTCTGATTTCTATGTGTGGCTGAAACAGTGTCAGTTCATAACCTGTTAAACGTGCAATTGTCAAGTGCTGAGTCTGTGTTCGGTTCAAAAGAACTTCCACGGAATGTGGAACTTGTACTGTCAGGGAGTGTCCTAACACTATGGAATCACTTTGTCTGATAGCTAGAGCTGTGGCTGCAACTGACTTGAGGCACGCAGGCAGAGCCTGGGCCACCGGATCTAATGTGCTAGAAAAATAAGCACAAGGCTTGTATTGTCCCGCTTGATCTTGTGTGAGAACAGACAATGCAGTACCGTCACGTTCAGTGACAAAAAGTGTAAAAGGCTTACTGTAGTTTGGTGTCGCTAGAACAGGTGCTTGGCATAAAGCTTTCTTTAACTCATTGAAAACAAGTGTATGTTCTTGGGTCCAGGGGAGGACAGTCAATGTGGCTGCCTCCTGTGTCGTTAACTGTATCAGTGGCTTAGCTATATATGCGTACTGAGGAATCCATTGTCTGCAGTAAGAAGTGAGGCCGATAAAAGCTCGTACCTCCTTCTGTGTCTATGGCTGTGGAAGATGTGCTATTAACTGGATACGGTCTGGTGTCAACTGCCTACCCCTCTTGGACAGTAAGTGTCCAAGGTACACCACTTGCTGGACACAAAATTGCAGTTTCGAAGGGGACACCTTGTGCCCCATCTCGGCCAGGAAATACAAGACTGTAAGTGACGCTCGTTCGCAGTCACGTTCTGTACGGGCTGTGATCAATAGATCATCGACATACTGGAGCAGGGCAGTGTCAGTTGGCATGTGAATACTGTCTAGTTGTCTTTTAAGCGCTTGACTGTAGATGCTAGGACTGTCTGTGAAACCTTGAGGAGCTCGTGTGAATTTATAGCTTCTTCCATTTAAACAGAAACCGAAAAGGAATTGGCTGTCTGGATGAATGGGGACACTAAAGAATGCGTTCTTGAGATCAATAACAGTAAAGAACGTAGCTTCGGAATCAATGGCAGTTAATAGGGAAGAAATATCTGGAACCACTGGGTACTGGGGTATGATACATTTATTAAGTTCTCGAAGGTCGATCACTAATCTATAAACTGGAGGTGCATTGGGATCAGTACGTTTAAGAATCGGAATGATAGGAGAATTACATACATTGGAGTCAGTTTCTACAACCACTCCTTGAGCAAGGAGCTCGTCAATAATTTTGGATAAGGCTGCTACAGCCTCAGGTGGCAATTTGTACTGTCGGATTCGTGGTAATACAACACCTTGCTTCAGAGTGACACGATAGGGTGTAATGTGCATACAACCTACATCAGCTGGACCTTGCGCCCATAAATGCTGAGGTACATTCAGTAATCTTGGATCAAAATCACGCAATACATAATGACCTTTAAAATCACGTAAAAACAATCTCACACCTTCTGGGGAACAGCATATAACTGCTCCTAATTCTTTCAGGGTCTTAATACCTAGTAAATTTTCTGGACATGATTTCGTAAGTAACAAGTCTGTAGTTCGGGACAATGGACCAACTTCTAGGGAAACTGGTTTCGATATTTCATTAACAATAGGCTTTCCTGAAAATCCAAGGGAAACATTTCTAGAGCCTGAGAGTGGAGCCCCTGGAACCTCGTCATGACTGATGGTAGTCCTACTTGCCCCTGTATCAATCAGAAAATTTCTGTCTTTCCCTAATACTTGACTGTGTACATAGGGACCCTCTTGATCTACAGGAACCTCGATGAGAGGCAAGCCAACCTCCCTCTCTAGGCTGTTTCATGAATACTGCTGATATTCTGGATATTCCGACTGTGCGTACTGGTACATCTGCTGTGTAACGTGTTGTGTGGCAGCTATAGGCTGCGGTACTGTAACTGTCTGTTGTGCGTTCTGCGGTGGCTGGGAATTCTGCGGAACATGTTCTTGTCTAGGAGGACGTGGTCTCTCTTTCGTCTTACCTGTAGCTATGTTGTGTTTCAGAACTGCACATTCGTTTATGTAATGACCTGGCTGTTTACAGTAATTGCAGGTCCCTTTAACGGGAGCTGTAGAATGACTAGTTTGACTCGGACCCCTCTTCTGACTGTCTTGTGGAACAGACTGTGCAACCAGTACTTTCATTTTCGTGTCTTTCATACGTCTTCTTTCGTGTTCCTGCTCTTCCCTGATTCTGTTCTGGTGATACTGTAGCATCTGGAGCATTTGTGATGGAGTATTAGCTTGCCAGGTACTTTCGACTTTCAATACTCTATTTTTAACTTGCGGTAAAGAATTCTCAACTAGTTTGGTAACAAAAAGATGTGGATACGATTCACTACTTGTTTTCAGACCACTATTTATAATGAAACATTTCTCAAATCTAGAATAAAAATCACTAGTGTCTTCATCTTGTTTCTGTTTACAGGCTGAGATGGCATCCCAATCTTCCTTTTTCGTGGCTAGTAATCTTGGCAAGACCTGTATTAACAGTTCGGGCAACTCTTTGGCTTTATCCCCAAGACCAGTTCCTGGGACTCGTGCATTATCTTCGGTCTCTAACGCGGTCCAATCTATCTTTTTCTCTCCCACCTCCCATTCTTTTTCTTTGAGTTTTTCATATATGCCCGCAGGCAACAGGACCTTTAACATTTTAATGATATCAGGATACGTGTATTCTCCCATACGGAGCATGTCCTTTAATTCTCGATGGAACCCTGCTGGATCTTTATCGTGACAGGGTATTAACTTTTTCATTTCTAGAAGTTCTATTTTCGTGATAGGGGTGTAAACAAATACTCGTTCGAGATTTCCTCCCTCTCCCTTAACTGGATGTACTTCTCGCAACGGATTCTGTCTGTCTATGTAGAATGATTTTCTTACTGGGGGTGGAACAGGAACAAAATGTGGATTCAGGAACGTTCTGTATTTGTGGCGCTGTTCTAAAATGACGCTAATTAAATCGGTACCTAGACCTTTCCATCGGTTTAGGAGTAACTCGTTCAGTACATCATGTAAAGGACCTGGATCAGAATGCTGATCCTCATACAGTGTAATGAGGTGCTGGATCATATACATACCCACCAGACGCTGCTCGGCTGGGGGCAGCTTCAGAAACATTTGAGCCACTACTTCGTCTGGAAACGTGGTAGAATCACTAACCCATCGGACTGCTGATCGGGCTAGTTCTTGTTCATGCATGGTACTAAGTTCACTATAACCTATTCGTAGTTTCAGAATTTTATCTGTAGCCTGGAATATTTGTTCAAGAGAACACTGTTCTGGTACGGAAGGAGGAAAAGCTTTCTTGTAATCTAGGCGTGAATGTCTATCGGAAAGTCTCGTTCTACCTACATACGCTATTCTGGCGGGATTCTCGCTGTCTACCTCTTCGTTTGAAGAGTGATGGAGCGAGATAGAAAACAAAATTTTGTTTAAACTCGCGAAGTCACATTTCCATAACATGAATAATAATATTAATGATTTGTGATATGTTGTGCTAATACAACTTAGATTAAACTTTACACATGGGGGGACTAACATGTGTGCTCATAAACGTGCATAAATGTTGCATCTTTTTGTTCGTGCAAAATAATAAAATAATTTATTGTTTTCGTTTTTGTCATTACTAACTGCTGCAAACTTAAAAGAAGCATGTGCTTGTTTTGCTTTTCCTTGTCTGTGTGATGTCATTTCTACTATTCTAGGTGCATATGGGTCTCATGGAAAAACGGAGACTGGTAGATATAAACGCTGCTTTATTTGTTTGCAATGGCTAGGTAACATTTTGATTAATCGGGTGGGTTAATTAATTAGTAAACTTGGGGTGGATACAGAATCTACATTATTTCTTACATTAATACTTTTCTTGTGTTTGTTTTATATTAGAAATCATAAGTTGCCTGCTTTTGGGCCTAGTCACTTGAGCCGCAGAAAAGAGCTGACATGTAATTCTGCAGAAAGTCACGAGACGCCCATTCTGAAATAAATTATTCGTCAAAAGCTGCGTTCACAAAGCAAAAACTAATGTGCTGTCATCATTCTGTCGGACATGGCCAAGGTCGAAAAAGAACATTTTGTCAGTCCTTAACTTGGCATCCGCGGAAGTATAATGAAAGTCAATGGACGCTGCGAGAATGACTTAATACATTTGTTGCAAACTCAGGAAGCTTCTGGCTTCACGTGGAAGAGACAATGGTCTTTATGAAACGTGATTTAATGGAACTTTTTGGAAAGTGGGTGACATGTCACTTGTCACTCTCAGCCAATGGGACGTCGAAGATTTCTGAAAACTTTCCTTTGCTTAGTTTAGTTAGCATAGAAAGGTATAAAAAGTCATGCCCTTAGGGATGGGCTGGCTGCTGCTTTCTGACTTTCCGATGAGGGTGAAGTGCTGACGGACTTTGCGTGGAGCACGTAAGAATCCTCAAAGAACTTTACTTTAATTTCTATCTATTTAGCTCAGTTAGGGAATTAGGTTTTAGAAATGCTAAACTTTAAATATTCATTTTAAATTTGATTTACTTGCTTAAATTGTATTTTCTCATATTTCTTTACAATCATGCTTGCCTTATTGCAAATAAATTTCATTTATAAAACTATCAACTTATATACCATAATTTAGTAAATAAAATCTTACTTTTGACAAACAAGCTGGTCTTGGTTATTCAGAAGTGTAGGTTACTATTAGCTAGATCACGTCGCCAATGGTGGTCTTTTAAATGGTCAAGTTTTATTCTAATGACAATATACTTTCCGCAGATGTATAAAATGTATGTAGTTTGTAGATAATATGTATATAGATTTAATCTGACCACCTGATTCAGTAGGCCCAAATTATGTCAGGTTTATAAATGGGTCCATATTTAGTATAGAATTTTGTTTATAGGTTATGAAGTTGGGTAGCGTTGTTTATGATATATTTTCTATAGGCCGCTGGATCAATTCTCTGGTAGCAGAAATTGATGGTTGCTAAAGGTAACCAAGGTAATATGTTGGTTGCTAAGGGTTACTAAAGTGTTATGGTATGGAAATAGGATCGATGTTTTAACACATGTTAAGTTCGTTTTTCGTGCTATCTGTAAGCTATACCGGTATAGATTGTGTGGCGAGAAATTAGTCACGCAAGCCATCTGTTCTGTTTGTAGTGATATCGCCGAGTATCACAAGAGGTATCGCCGTATACCATAGTGTTGTCGCCGAGCAGCACAGTTTTAGGGCTAGGTCTGAATCTTGTATAGTGAGGGTTTTCTAAGAAATTAGAGCAGCATGAGAATAGGGACAAAGCGCCTTCCATAAAACTCACTGTGATAAAAGTATTAGTTATATCCGAGCTTGAGTGAAGGGTAAATTAGCGTCGGTGCATGATTATCTATAAACAGGTTAGAGTCCTGTACGGGTACATGTTTTATATCTATAAACAGGTGAGAGCCCTGTACGGATAACGTCGTTATTTTGCTAACGGTGCATGATTTCTATAAACAGGTGAGAGTCCTGTACGGATTTCATGTGTGCTTGAAATTAGGGAAATTTCAGTGTGAAAGTGCGAGTTTGAATTGTATTTTATGTTCAAGTGGAACTCTTAGAACTTTCACTTCGCGGTGGGTTCAGAGCAAAACGAGTTCATAATTATACGTGTTAGAAGGGTGGGGTAAGGTTACCCTACTGACAATTGAATATTATCCTTAGTGTGAATAGCGCCGTCTATTCCGAAGTGTGGATACTTGAATGTATGTAAACTATCCTAAATAGTGAAACGAACAGATGTTGTCTTTATAGTCATCGTTAAAAAATTAATTTACACTGAAAAGTGTTCTTAAAATGGCGCTGTGAAAAGATTTTGTGAAGGAGGGGTAAGCGCCAGGAGTGAGAAACGAGAAACCGCAGCTGCTGTGTACGTCACAGAGCCGCGCTGGGATTGGGTGACCTACGTCACAAGCTATATTCTGATTGGCTCTTGAGTCTCTGACGACCTGTGAGCTGATTGGTCTTTCGGAAAAACTCTAAATTTATTGGTTGAGCAGAAAAGTGACGTAGCTCAACTGTCATTGGCTTGTTGGTGTGTTTCGCGCACGGATTGGTTGTTGTACGGAACATCCCGGAAATATTTTACGAACGATTTTGTGAATTAGATTTAACTCTTAAAAATGAGTTATCATTTTAAACATGTTGAGAAAAAGTCAACATTATTTCAGAAGTTCAAGAATTTATTTTCACCTGACAAGAAAATCGAAACGCGAGGTGGTAAACTACTTCATAAGTATAAAACACCTGCAGCGTATATGGAAGGTGAATATGGATATCATACTGTCTTATGGTTCGATAGTTGGAAACGATACACTAAAAACGACGGTGTTTCAACTTGGCCTGATGATGGTTCATTTAATGTAAGAGTCTTAAGAAACTTACGAGAGAAAATGAATGCTCTTGTTCCAAAACCGAGACCAACTCAATTTGAAGCTTTAGTTGAGTGGGAAGACGAGATGTATCAATTACAAAGAGAAGCTAGTGGAATTAAAAGACCTTCTAAAAATCCATCTTGGAAAAGAGAAACTCATGAAGATAGATTGCGAATGTGGAGACAGGGAAACATGAGTGAAGGATTGTATTTAATTCATGAAATGGTAATGGGTTCTCCTACAGGAAAATCTATGGAAAGTGAATCTGAGGATGCAGTTATGGAAGAAATATATACAACTGCTAGAAAGAATCAGCCTAATCAGCCTTTGAGACCTCCTAGATCATGGTCTACTCCGGTGGTTTCTACTGAAACTTCACCGAGTGCACCTCCAATTAATGAAGCTCCTAAACTTTATCCAAATAATTGTGAAATCATTGAAACTCCTAGAAGACCAGAATTCGAGAATGTTCGAAATGAAGGTAGACATTTTACAATGACTCCAAGAGCAAGGGAACCTCCAAAAGACTATACAAGAGAGGGAAGAAATGTTGAAGATGTTGATTATAATGAATATATAAGATCAAAGGAAGAACTAATAAAAAGAATGACAAAAGGCATGGAAGCTGTGACAGTTCCAGTAACAATTGGTCCTGTTCAGCCTGTATTTGACCAAAGGGAAACAAACAAAACTGGATTAACTATTCCTTTAAATACAGAAATTCAAAAGGCTGCTGAAAAATTTTATTCAGATTTATCTGAAATAAACACTTCTAAATCGAGAATGCCTGATTTAACCTTTAATGAGGATTTATCTCCAAAAACACCTATGGGTACTGTATCAGATATAGGGAGTCCTGAAGTCAGGGTAACCACACCAAAACTTGATGTGGCCAAATTAAAAGCGAATATCGAAGAATTAATAATTGGAACAATTGGTCCAGATAGTTTAAATTACTATCGGGATGATGAACTACTGTTCATTTGTAAAAGCATTCAGTGGAAAACGAAAAATAAATATGATCAACTAGAGGATCTAGCAGCAGAACTTGAAATCGATGTGAGTAAACAAAAGAATTTTGCAAAGCATTACAGATTAGACTTTTCAGAAAGTGACATTGAGAGTTTGAACTCAATGGGAAGAATAGTTCACATTAAAGATTTGATTGTCTATATCAAAAAGCTAGGAGAACTGAATAAATGGAGAGTAAAATGGACGAAAAAGAAGGAAGATGAAAGATTGGATAAATTGTCAAAACAATTTCCAATGAGAGAAATTGCAGGTGGAGGATATGTTCATGTCCCTTGGTCGAGACAGGACATTCTGTTATTTACAAATGACTTTCCAAAATTGAGGGAAAAACCAGTTGAGTGGTACAGGCAAGTTGATAGATTCATCAAAGTGTCAAAAGTTCTGTGGATTGATTTAGATGGATTTTTTGACATTGTTGTTCCATCTGATCTTTGGACAGAATGCAAAATATCGATTAGTTGGCCAAAAACAGAACCTGAGCGAATCAAAGAAACAGGTGCTCCTAATCCACTTGTAATGGATTTTTATGAAAAAGTAATTGTTTGGATGAAAAACAAAATTCCACCCAAAGAAGTCGATTGGGTTAAAATAGAAAGAACAGAACAGGAAACAAAAGAATCAGTTCATTCTTTTTATGAAAGACTATTGTTAATTTTTAAACAATACAGTGGTTATGAAAAATTAGATGAAAAAGACATGAGTCATTTTGTCTATAGATTTGTTTATGGACTAAAACCTGAAATTGGAGAAATGATCAGAAATAGTATTGTCGGATGGCAATCACTATCTGTAGATGATATTCTAAGAAAAGCAAAGTATTGCAGTGATGAAATAGAAGTAAAACAGAAAAAGCTGAAGGAGAAAGCCATGTGGGCTCAGGTAAAAGTGGCTGAGCAACAGATTGCCAGCATGGGAAATAAGAACACTAATTTTGTTCAAACTGGAAATACAAACCAGATACAAGGAAAGTTTAAAGGTAATAATTTCCCAAAGAAATTTAGCCCAAAGATTGAGGAGCTGAAGCAAAGATTACCTTGTTTTAATTGTGGCGAAATTGGACATTGGAGAGACGAGTGTCCTCATCCTCCTAAAAACTTAAAGAATCCCTTATTGAATCCACAGATGCAGAATGGTGTTGACCTGCAGCGACAGCTACAGATGCAACAGGGGTTAAACGAATTTAATATTCAGCGACAGTTACAGCAACAGCAACAACAACAGGTGAATAATCGTCAAGACCAATTGCCACAACCACCTTTTCCGAATTGTGGGGGAATTCAAAAATATAATCCAAACGTGGGATTTCAGGGAAGTGAACAGGTAATAAAACCACAAAACAGCAAAAGCAGCAAAGGGTTCAAATGCAAAATGCTTCACAACAATTCTTATTAACAGAAAGTCAAGACAGCGATTCTGATGATTATTGTTGACGGTGCCCGAGAGAGGAGGAAGAGTGTGTTGTTGGAGCCACTCTTGAGGTTGACCAGTCTGGTCCTTACGTAAACGGGAAAGTTAATGATGTAGACATCACTTTTCTAGTGGACACTGGTGCTACCCGTTCTACTGTTAGATCAGTGGAAATTGAAAACCTACCTCTCTCTGGGGATACCATCCAAGTTGTTGGAGTAAGTAATCAGCAAATTAAAACAGACTTAACTGATCCAGTACCAGTTGAAATTGGAAACTACAGAGATAAACACAGATTTGTGGTTTGTAATAGTAGTCCAGTGAATCTATTAGGCAGAGACATCCTATGTAAAATGAATTGTAGAATATATTGTTCTCCTGATGGAGTTGAGTTACAAACAATGGAGGAAGATGGTTTATACAGAATGACAATGATGATGATAGAAGCAGAAGAAACAAAATTGTTTCCTGCATTTGAAGAAAAGGATTTACCTGAAGAACTCAAAGAAACAGTGAAATCTGAAATATGGGATTTTACTGGAAATGAGATGGGTCTGATGAAAAACGTAGATCCAGTAAAAATTACATTGAAACAGGGAATAGAATTTCCAAACACTCAACAATATAAAATGAAAACAGAAACAATTGAAGGTATTACACCTATAATTGAAAAATTAATCAAGCAAGGTGTATTAAAAGAAATGAAGAGTAGCTCTTGTAATTCACCAATTATGGGAGTTAAAAAGTCTAACGGAACATTTAGAATCGTACAAGATTTGAGAAAGGTTAATCAAATTGTCGTTCCATGTTGTCCTGTGGTTCCAAATCCAGCAGTAATTCTATTTCAGATTCCACATGATGCTGAATGGTATACAGTCATCGACCTTTGCAATGCATTCTTTACTGTTCCCTTACATCCAGACAGTTATGAAATATTTGCTTTCAGATTCCAAGGTAAGACCCTCGGATGGTCAAGAATCCCACAGGGCTATACAGAAAGTCCTTCTATCTTTAACGAATTGTTAAAAAGATCATTAGAAGACTTAGACTTACCTGGTAGGTCTACGTTAGTGCAGTATATTGATGATTTGTTAATAGCTGCAAAGACAAGAGAAAACTGTGTAACAGACACAATAATCCTGTTAAATCGCCTTGCAGAAGAAGGACATAAAGTGTCCCCAGCAAAACTACAGTTTTGCAAACAAGAAGTAAAATATCTTGGTCACAGAATTGCAAAGGGAAAAAGACAAGTAACAATAGAGAGAATAAAAATGATTCAAGCAATGTTACCACCAAGAACACAAAGACAGGTCAGAATGTTCTTGGGAATGGTTGGTTACTGTCGACAATGGATAAGTGGATTTTCAGTAATTGCAAAACCACTACAAAGACTGACAAAGTCAGATGTAAAAGATCCAATTATTCTCAATGATGCTGAGATGGAATCTTTTGAGAACCTGAAAAAGAGCTTATGCCAAGCTCCTGCTTTAGGTATGCCAAATTATGAGAAAGATTTTGAACTGTATTGCAGTGAGAGAGAAGGATGTGCATTATCTGTGTTAATTCAGAGACATGGAAATTTAAAGAAACCTATTGCATACTTCTCTGCAGTTCTTGATCCAATTGCAAAAGCATTACCAGGTTGTTTGAAAGCAGTTGCAGCTACAAGTATCAGCCTCGAACAAAGTGAGGGGATCATAATGGGATTTCCTGTAAAAGTTTTTGTGCCTCATTCAGTTGAAATATTACTGACAAGAGGTAAGACTCAACATCTAACAAGTAGCAGATTGACAAAGTATGAGAAAATCATATTGGGAGCAGATAATGTTTCGATTTCAAGATGTTTAAATCTAAATCCTTCTACATTACTGCCTGATTCTGAAATTGTTGATGACATTGAAACAGAACATGAATGTTTAGATGTCATGGAATTCTGCACTAAACCAAGAAAAGACATCAAAGACAGACCTTTGTCTGAATCGGATTTTGTCTACTTTGTAGATGGGTCATGTTTAAGATCCGAAGGAGGTGTCTTGAAAGCTTCATACTCAGTTTGTACAGTCGTAGATGTTGAAGAAGCATCATGTCTTGAAGGAGTTCGTTCAGCACAAGTGGCTGAATTGATTGCTTTAATTCGTGCATGTGAAATATCAAAGGATATAAGGGTTACCATCATTACTGATAGTCAGTATGGGTACGGAGTTGTGCATGATTATGGACAACTCTGGTCACAGAGAGGATACATGACATCAACAGGATCACCAATTAAAAATGCAGTTTTCATTAGGAGATTAATTGAAGCAATACAATTACCAAAAGAAATCGCCATTGTTAAATGTGCAGCGCACACTAGAGGAACTGATTATATTTCCAAGGGAAATGCCTTCGCAGATGAAACAGCAAAATACTGCGCAAGGAAAAATTATTCATACAATCGGGAGAGGAGTAAAGAAACTGATTCAAATTCATTAATGCTAACAACTGTTGTAGAGACATGGCATGAAATTAGAGATTTACAAGATGAAGCAGAAGATGATGAAAAAGACTTATGGTTAAAATCAGATTGTAGACCACGTGAAGAAGATGGAGTGTGGGTTTACAAAGATGGCAGAGTAGTCTTACCAAATTGTTTGATTGCTGACATGGCCAGATTATATCATGGTCCAGCACATCTAGGAAGAGATTCTATGGTTAGACTTTTCAGAGAAACATGGTTCAATACCAAGTTTAGAACTATTGCTGAATCTTTTTGTCAAAGGTGTTTATCATGCCAACAAATGAATCCAAACAGAAAATCAGTGGTGGGGACAGGAATAATCGGTCGAGAAGGTGGTCCCTTTACCAGGTTACAAATGGATTTCATTGAAATGCCCTTACACAATTGTTTGAAATATGTACTTGTAATTGTATGCTTATTCTCAAGATGGGTAGAGGCTTTCCCTACACGACATTGTGATTCAATTACAGTAGCAAAACTAATGCTCAGAGAAATCATTCCAAGGTACGGTTTTCCAGTCACTATTGAGAGTGATGGAGGAAGCCATTTTGATAACAAACTGATGAAGTTAATTTGCGAAGCTTTGAGCATTGAGCAGAAAATACACTGTGCATACAGACCAGAGGCATCAGGAGTAGTTGAACAAATAAATGGAACAATAAAAAACAGAATTGGAAAAATGTGTCTTGAAACAGGTATAAAGTGGACTGATGCTCTTCCACTTGTTTTGATGTCATTAAGAAGTACACCAGATAAAAAGACAGGTTTGAGTCCTCATGAAATATTAATGGGAAGAGTTATGAGGCAAGCTTTTGTACCTGTAGGTAAACTGTTGAGCATAAATGACAGTGCAATTTTGGATTACTGTAAAAGGTTATCTGATATGGTAACTTCTGTGTCTAATCAGGTGGGAACTGAAGCTCAATCAAATGAAAAGGTTTTAACTCATGATCTGAGACCTGGCGATTGGGTCAGAACGAAAGTACATCGGAGAAGGAATTGTCTAGCTCCTAGATGGCAAAAACCTAGGCAGATAATCTTGATCACTACTAATGCTGTAAAGTGCAGAGGATTAAAACGTTGGATACATCCTAGTCATACTATTCCAGTACCAACTCCTGAGAGTTCTGATGTTGAAAGTGATACCACAAAAGATTCTGATTCTGAAGCAGAAGGCAAAACAGAAGGTGAAATAATTCCAGATTCTGAAGATCGACAAGAAAGTCGACATCTGGAAACTGTGCCAGTGAATGGAAATCTGACAAGAAAAGACTTGGAAATAATTGAAATAGATTCTGAAGGTGAAGAGAATCTGTTAAAAGGAAAGATAACTGAGGATTCGGTTGTCTCCATTGAAGACAAAGAAGCTGAACAAAAAGAAGTTTTAGACCAGGAGAGTATCGAAAGGCAGAGAACAAGCTCTGAAGTAAGGAACAAATATCCGAAATCTGGGAAGTTAGAGGTAATTGAAGAAGAGGAGGAAAACGAATTACCGAGTACCAGTGATGGAAGACAAAGTGAAGTTCCTGAAGGAGTGAAATTGCCGAATAGAGAAGTTCCTGAGTCAATTGAAATTTCAGACTACGAAACTGAAGAAAGTGACGTGGAAAGTGAAAGTGAAAACAAAAAGAAAAGGACTTGGAAGTCAGAATCAAATAATTCTGAACCAAAGAAGAAGTACGTGAGAAAAGCAGACTATTGGCCAGGTGGAAGATTGAGAGTTAGATTGATCAAAAAGCCAATAGAACAAGTTGAAGAAATCAGTAGTCAAAAGAGTCCTGGAAAAGAAGTTGGAGTTGGAAGGAAAATTGAAGTGATATCAAGAAAAGGGAAGAGAATAATAAGACCAAACCAAAAATACAAGTCTCCTGAGTGGACTTACTTAGTAATTCCACCTGTTATTGACATATATGATAGTAGTGAAGAAGAAAACGAAATCCAAGAAATTAGTGACAATGATTGAAGTACAGAATTATTAAATTGGCAAAAGGCTGAAGAAAAATTTGTTAGTTGACACAAGGTCGAAGAAAAACTGTTTAGTTGAAGAAAACTTATGTATGACATAAGGTCGAAGAAATCTTGTTTAGAGTTTTAAAAGAAAAAGAAAAAGAAATTTTAAAAGAGGGGTGTAAATATAAATTTAGAATTTTAAAATTTATTTTTATTTTATTTTTGAGGCTAAAATTAACCAAGAATGCCTTATGTTAAGGAGAGCACTTCAAAGTGTTCTGTTTTTAAAAGATGCTGTAAGATGACTCTGGTATGTCTGCTCATTTTAGTTCTGCTCTGGTTGGTTCTAGCTGTGATTATCCCTTTAGAAATGAACAGAGAATTACACAAAGTTAACTTAACAAGCAAAGCTCTGGTTAGTCAAACTAAACATAGTGCGTCTACAAAAGTTATTGATCATCAGCCTAACATTCATCAAGATAAATCAATTGGAGATTTTTCAAGTAATACATTCACAAAGCTATTGAGTGAATATGTTAAGGTAATGGATGCAAAAGACTGTTACGTCTGCGTTAAGTTACCTGCTTCTGTTTCTGAGGGAGTAACATATAACATGCTTCCTCTCACTTATGCTGTAACATGTAGTGTATTAACTAGTTTATTTTATCAAACTGGACGTTTAGAATATTACTATTCAAATTATGATGAAATTTTTGCTAATATTAAGATTGATAACGCTTTAAATAAGCATAAGAAAGCAAAACAAATGAGAGAATTTTTCCTTGTTACTAATGAACTCACTTATGAGTATGCTTACAAGAATAATCTAACATGTAAATTAAGTGCTGAAGGAAAGAAATTTTTGAACATGGTTGAGGAGAGAAGAGCAATTTATAAGAGGAATGAATTAGTCAAACAGACTAAGTCAGCCTTCTGGCAGAAAGAGGATGAGAAATTAAATGGTAAAATGCTTGAAAATATTGCAATTCACATAGACAAACCTGTTAGTGGAAAGCTTTGCATTAGAAGAGATAATACTCTTTTTGATAATTATTTTGTAGGTGCAAGTAACTGTGAAGATACTTATCAGATTCTGGGAGGTTGGGGATTCAAAGGTGGAAAGGATCCTATCTTTCCTGGAATTTATTTTGTCTGTGGTGACAAAGCCTACTACAACCTTCCAGACCATTGGTATGGAACTTGTTATGTGGGAATTGTTTTTCCTAAAGTGTTTCATGTTGACAGAGATTCAGAAGGATTGTTTAAAATTCATAATTATGTAAATAGAGTTAAAAGAGAAACTTTTACTGAAGTTCTGGGAGATATTTTTCAAGCCGTAATACCTTTTGTTGGTATAACCCTAAATGCAGGGAGAATTAGAAAATTGTCCACTATAGTTGATAGATTATCAACTGACACAGCTGATGGGTTTCAATTAGTGAATGTTGAAGTTATTGCAATTAGATCTATGGTAATTCAAGACCGTCTTGCTTTAGACATACTCCTAGCAAAAGAGGGAGGAGTCTGTGGCATTTTACATGTTCAACATTGCTGTACATATATACCTGATGAAAGTAAGAATATTGAAATGTATATTAAGAATATTACACAAATGCATTCAGAGATAATTCCTTTAGAAGAAGAAGATTTTACAGGGAAACTTTCAAAAAGGTTTCAAGCAATTAAAAACTGGTTTCATAATATCGGAAGTTCAATTCTTGGCAAGATTCTGGCACCTTTGATTATAATAGTATTCATTTTTATTTTGACCAAATTAGGTTGTTTGTTACATAAAAGAAAGAAACAGTTGAAAGAAAAGAAAAGAATCTATAAACTCAGAAAAGAAGAAGAAAGGGAGATCGAATTACAAGAGTTACATAGAGAGCGTCATGTTAATTGTAAAGATTATGCAGAAACAGACTTTTAGATTTACTGATACAAATGAATTTGAATCGATTTCTTAAAAATTTTAATTTACCAAAATTTTGAGTGCTGGTGTGGTGATTTGTTAATCACCAGATGAGGGAGTTGATGGAGCGAGATAGAAAACAAAATTTTGTTTAAACTCGCGAAGTCACATTTCCATAACATGAATAATAATATTAATGATTTGTGATATGTTGTGCTAATACAACTTAGAATAAACTTTACACATGGGGGGACTAACATGTGTGCTCATAAACGTGCATAAATGTTGCATCTTTTTGTTCGTGCAAAATAATAAAATAATTTATTGTTTTCGTTTTTGTCATTACTAACTGCTGCAAACTTAAAAGAAGCATGTGCTTGTTTTGCTTTTCCTTGTCTGTGTGATGTCATTTCTACTATTCTAGGTGCATATGGGTCTCATGGAAAAACGGAGACTGGTAGATATAAACGCTGCTTTATTTGTTTGCAATGGCTAGGTAACATTTTGATTAATCGGGTGGGTTAATTAATTAGTAAACTTGGGGTGGATACAGAATCTACACTATTTCTTACATTAATACTTTTCTTGTGTTTGTTTTATATTAGAAATCATAAGTTGCCTGCTTTTGGGCCTAGTCACTTGAGCCGCAGAAAAGAGCTGACATGTAATTCTGCAGAAAGTCACGAGACGCCCATTCTGAAATAAATTATTCGTCAAAAGCTGCGTTCACAAAGCAAAAACTAATGTGCTGTCATCATTCTGTCGGACATGGCCAAGGTCGAAAAAGAACATTTTGTCAGTCCTTAACTTGGCATCCGCGGAAGTATAATGAAAGTCAATGGACGCTGCGAGAATGACTTAATACATTTGTTGCAAACTCAGGAAGCTTCTGGCTTCACGTGGAAGAGACAATGGTCTTTATGAAACGTGATTTAATGGAACTTTTTGGAAAGTGGGTGACATGTCACTTGTCACTCTCAGCCAATGGGACGTCGAAGATTTCTGAAAACTTTCCTTTGCTTAGTTTAGTTAGCATAGAAAGGTATAAAAAGTCATGCCCTTAGGGATGGGCTGGCTGCTGCTTTCTGACTTTCCGATGAGGGTGAAGTGCTGACGGACTTTGCGTGGAGCACGTAAGAATCCTCAAAGAACTTTACTTTAATTTCTATCTATTTAGCTCAGTTAGGGAATTAGGTTTTAGAAATGCTAAACTTTAAATATTCATTTTAAATTTGATTTACTTGCTTAAATTGTATTTTCTCATATTTCTTTACAATCATGCTTGCCTTATTGCAAATAAATTTCATTTATAAAACTATCAACTTATATACCATAATTTAGTAAATAAAATCTTACTTTTGACAAACAAGCTGGTCTTGGTTATTCAGAAGTGTAGGTTACTATTAGCTAGATCACGTCGCCAATGGTGGTCTTTTAAATGGTCAAGTTTTATTCTAATGACAATATACTTTCCGCAGATGTATAAAATGTATATAGTTTGTAGATAATATGTATATAGATTTAATCTGACCACCTGATTCAGTAGGCCCAAATTATGTCAGGTTTATAAATGGGTCCATATTTAGTATAGAATTTTGTTTATAGGTTATGAAGTTGGCTAGCGTTGTTTATGATATATTTTCTATAGGCCGCTGGATCAAGAGTCATCCTCTTTCTCGGCTACTATTCTTGCTTTCTCTTTTTGGTGTATACTTATAATTTCTTTACGAATCTTTCTGTACATAGTTTCTATACAATTTTGTGTTCTGTGTTTTCCTTCTGATATTGTCACTCCATCTTGTCAGGACTTTCATATCCTCTTTGTTTTTATCAGGATAATCTTGTTCTCTTATTAAACAATTTATCAGAAATTGCAAAATCATGCCTTGAATCTCGACTTTCCTGTGTGCCATAGCTTCGTGAATACTTCCTGGGTTCTCCCCAGTTCGGACAAAATGATATATTCTGTCTAAATGTTCTTTCATATCTGATATGGTGATCAAGAAGTTTGCAACTCGTCGTAAACATACGGAGTATAATATCATGTGATCTTCGCCTGGTACTGGATCATATCTACAATCAGTAAGGAACTTCTTGAGGGCTTCATACGTAGCCACTTTGGGCGTACGCTGTAACGCTGCATCTCTCAGCGTCAGGCGTTTTGTTTGAGGCGGGGTGATAGGAGTACCTCCCCCTGCTCCTCCTGAACTGGAATCGTCTGTTAATACTGGATGTGCGGCTGTTGGTAACGTGACTGGTACAGTAGGAGTACGTAATGTGGGTTGATCCTGGGGGACTGGCGCATGGACAGGACCAACGACTGGAGGCACAGGAATTACATTAACAGGAGGCTGGACTCGAACTTGGACTGGCGGAGTAGGATCTGTATTAGCATATTCTGGGACAGTGTCGTCTAAATAGGAAGAAAGAAAAATTTCAGCTGCAGTCGGTTTATGACGCAGTTTAGTCGGGACTAATGGTGGCGGTAAATTATGGGGTGCTTCCGGGGTCGCCTTCGGCAAACCCTCGGCGAGAAGAGGATACATACCTTTAATTAGGGCATTTCTCTGTCTGTCTGATTGTTCTGCTCTAACTCGTTCACCTTCTTCTAGAAGTTCCCTTTCTTGGGCTTTTTCTGAGGATTCCCTACTTAATTCTGCTTTTCTAAATTCTTTTTCGGTTCTTCTATGAGATTCTTTGCGCCATAACTCTATGGCATCTTTCTGGGACTGTCTGGCTTTCTTTTTCCATAATGCTTCTTCTACTCTCATGATGCACTCGGCATCCCATGTACCTGATACAGGCCATCTATATTTCTCTTCAAGATTCTTGGTATAATCCACCCATAAGTCTAGATATAATATGGCATCTAAGCCATGCTTGTGATACATAAAGTGTCCAGGACTGTCCCTAGGAGGGACAGGAACTGCTTCTTCGAGTAACCCTTTTCTGGTTTTTATCTGACGTAACTTTGAAAACAGAGGCATATTTGAGTCGTACTTGAATTAAACACAATACACAATGAACACAGTAATGAAATGGCAAACAAATCACTCATACCACGACATAGAAATACATTAATAACAGTTCGAACAGAATACTACCTAATACACTGAAAAACATAACACTTGAATTTCTCGAGAAACGGACTTACTAGAATTACTGGATGCACTGCTAAAACAGTACAGAACATACCGGTCTCATAAAGAGACACGTCATACCGTATCCACCTAGATGGACACGTCGGACTGGATCTGTGTACCCAAACCCATCGGACCGGAGACAAACTAATGACCCCGTCTAGATACTCCCCCAGCAACGGTACTCACCGGGAAGCAAAACTTGAAGGCCTCGGACTGGACTGGACTGCTACGACGTCTGGTTAACTTCGGGCTTCAGAAACAGGTGGGCCTCCGAATACCTCGGACCTTGCTCTCTCGGCTTGGGCTCTGGTCGGGACGAACCGCATTCCTCACCGCCTCGTCTGGATGCCGGACCGCAGTCTCCGTCTCCTCCGTGGGCCTGAGGGAGGCTTGATGAAGCAGAAATATCTGCACGTGCACGGTAGAGTTCCGTCACGGCTGTAGAAGGGTCAGGGGGCCTGCGTTACATCGCCGGCGCGTGGGGAAGGGGTCATTATGTGGTAAATAAATAATTAATTACCAGTACTATTTTTCTATGCATAAAATAAAACAGATAGCTCAATAAATAAGAGGCAGGATCCGGGGTATCTGAGTCGAACAGGCTTTAATCAGGCATAAGGGAAGGGACAGGATCGGAACAGCCTGAAATAGAATGGCATGGAATGGCAGCTGCAACGTCTCATTAACAGTACATGATATATATAGTAAAACAGTACAATTACATTGCATACAGTAGGCGTAACAAGTGACAAACGTAAGATAAGAACACATGGGCGTAAAAAGAGGGCGTGCACAGGGCGTGCACGAAGACATGTGATGAGAACGTCACAGAAGTGTCATAAATGGGTGGATATATGGAGGGGGCTACCTGGACAGCTGGAACCTTTAACCTACTGGTGCACGCAAACGGGCCATGACGTGTAACTAGGGAGAGCTGGGGGCTCTGACTTCTGCACTAGAAGAGGAGACTAAAGTCTAAGATGTCAGGACGACATGTACCTATATCATATCTGGTATCTGGTGTTTGGAGAACATGTTGATAGAATCTAAAAGTCATCAGAGCAAAGGCTACTTGACACTAAGGCTGGTGCATACATATATTCTTCATGTATTGCGTGTGCTATGAATCTTCTATGGATATTAATACAGTAATTCACTTGCATGGAGACAGGAAGACTAGACTATAGCTGAAGATGTTTATGCGGTTCGTTAGCTTAGGAATGTGAAGACGGGGAGCTGAACTGATAACTAGAGGCATAACATATTCTTGGCAGACAGGCAGGCAGGCCAGGCCGGGCACCGCGCTGCGCGGCAAGAAGTAAGCGAAGGGTCAGGGATGCGGGAGGGGCTACATCGCTCCTCGGAGTGGGTTCAGGAGACTGGAGCTTGAATCTGGTGTTCAGGCCCTTTGAGGCCTAGAAACGGGGACAATTCGATAAGTCTAACGGGCATAATGTAAAACGTGGGCAACATAGGCCTAGAAGCCTAATTCACGTTGCTTTCACGGGGACCGGATAACTGACATACTAACGTTGGACACAACTATAATTGCGTCTTTAATCGATCATAAGGGGATATATGCATATCGATCATGCACATATAACATAGGATGGGGAACACGTAGGCACACATGACAAGGCAAAATTCAATTTTCCTCAAAGGCCATAAGTAATTTGTTTATTCTACCAACGAGACATAAGGGGGCTAAAACAAGGCCTTTGAGAAGACAGGGATGGTATACCCACAACTGCAGGGTAAGGAAGAAAATGTTGGTGGGTGCAGTCAAGTCAAAATCCCTAACTAGGATTAGGGAGGCCCGGAAGCTCTACTCCCAGAGTCTACAAATAGCAAAAAAAGAATGGGAGGATAAGTTTTGGGAGGACCTATTAGCCGCCAGCAAAGGAAAAGATGCCAGGGGCTTCTGGAACCTGGTGGGTTCTAGGAGTCGACCCGATGACACACTGAGGACTTGTACCATCCCGTCCCAGACCTGGTCCAATCATTTTGGGGCTTTATACTCCCCGGTAGAAGGGCCCCTTAATGAACCTTTTGTACCCTCCTCCTTAGGTTGGAATAGAATTACTGACCCTTTCACCGTCCGGGAGGTAGTAAATGTAATAAAGTTTGTGGTACCCTTGAAAGCAGCCGGCCCATATGGGCTTCCGGCGGACTTACTTAGAGCATACCCGACCGAATGGGCCACCCTGATCTCCACCCTTCTGAATGCCATCATGGAAGGCGGACCTGTCCCAGAATCTTGGAAGGGGGCGGAGGTGGTCCCCATATTCAAAAAGGGATGTCGGGAGAACCCAGGAAATTACAGGCCAATAAGTCTGATTGACTCAACACAAAAAGTGGCGGGGAAGGTGATTTTAGGGAGGATCCTCCACTGGGTGGATAAAAACTATATCCTATATGTCTTCCAGGCAGGATTCCGCTCATGAACGGGCACTATAGAACAAGTCTTTAGACTTATGCTTCTGCACTGGAAGGTGGTGGAACTGGGGAAGGGCAATCTCTATTTGGCCTTCATCGACCTACAGACTGCCTTCGACCTGGTTCCAAGGGAGGAACTTTGGAGGGTTCTCCAGGGCCTTGGGATCCCTCCCTACATTCTGCCGCTCCTGATAAAACTTCACACTGACAACTTTGCCCAGGTGCGGTGGGGCAAGAGTGGGGAAATGACCGAAAGGATCCCGGTGTGTAGGGGCGTCCGCCAGGGCTGTGTGCTGGCTCCCACCCTATTTTCCCTGTACGTAAATGGTGTGGTAGAGCATCTGCTTCAAGAACCTGCGGATGCACCCCCCCTGGGGGGTGTACGGATCCCCACATTATTGTTTGTGGACGACACCCTCCTCATCGCCAAGACTCCACAGGGTCTCCAGAAGCTTTTGACCCGATTCCAGGACTTCTGTTTGGCAAGGGGATTGGTGATCAATGTGGGCAAAACAAAATATTTGATCATGCATCCACCACGGAAACTAGGACGCCCTCCAGTTTTGAACTCTACCCCGCTTGAGAAAGTTTCCGAATTTGATTATCTGGGAATACGCCTGTGTGACACTATGAGCTGGACGTCACATATCCACAAGATGGTCCTCAGCCACAAAAGGGTAGGGGGTGCGTTGCTAAAGGAGTATCATGCCTCATCTAAAGAGTCTGTGGCACCGGCAATAGAGATTTATAAAGCAAAAGGAGTCACCTCCGCACTTTATGGGGCGGAGTTATGGGGCTTTTTTAATCTGGAGTTGCTAACCAAGTCAGAGAGCAAATTTTTGAAAGACTTACTTGCTCTCCCCTCGAGTACTCCTACAGTCCCGGTTTGCTTAGACGTGGGCTGTAAGACAATTAAGCACCAGGCTCGTCTCCGGCCGTTGCTACTATGGGCTCGTTTGTGGAGGGTGCCAGAGCTAAAATCTTATGCTGACGGGCTGTCTGAGGTGATGGAAATGGGGGGCTGGCATAAGATCAAGTGGCTGAGGGAGATAAAAAACCTTCTGGGGGAGTTGGGCTTGGGAGACTGTTGGACCACAAAATCTGCCCCACCCAAGGTTATCCTGAAAAAACTGTATTGGGACTGGGTTTCCTCCCAACTTATTGGTAAACCCACATCACTGCAATTCGACCGCAGCATTTCTTAGAATCAAGGACGTGGTGGCCTACGAACCCTACCTGGATTTGATCACCATGCCAGTTGATAGGGCTCTTTACATCAAGTTCAGAATAGGCACTCTCCCGATTGGGGACCTTATATCCCGATGGAAATCGCCAGTGCAGCTTTCGCCCTTTTGTGCTTTCTGCCCTACAAGGCCTGAGACGGTGGCACATATCCTTTTTGAGTGCCCAGACTATATCCGTCCAAGGAGGTGCTGGCTCAAACCCCTATTCAAACGCCTTGGGACACGCGAACATTTGGTAGCGCTACGTATTTTGTTAACAAACACATCTCCTCCTATAGTGTGTGGTATCTCTAAATTTTTAAAATGGTCGTGGATACTTCGCAGAAACAGACTGTCTATCTCAATTTAATCTAGTTTTAACTAATTTATTTCATGCATAAAATGGCATTTTTATTTGTTCTTAACTTGCGAGACATTTGTATTGTTTATCTGCAGTTTCCTACTATTTGTAATGCTTTTAAGATACAATTGTTTATCGAAATAAAGCTTTTCAACAACAACATTATCAAACATTTTTTTCTCAATCCAAAACTGTGATTGGCTGAATCATGTCAGTCCACTGTCAGGTCAAACTTTTCTAACCAAGTCCGGAGCCTCATCATAGCCCCTATTGTTCTTAGATTCACCATCCTCTTTGCTTCCTCAAAACGATACTTTTGACGGGGGAAACATTTACTTCCTAATCTTGGCAGGCCTTACAGCATCCTGTCCTTGGAAATGTCACCAAGAACACATTCAACACGACCAGGATTTCTTCTGCATAAAACGTTGTCAACTCAGCAAAATGCTCTGCGCATGTGTGAAAGTTTCACTCTGGTCAAGTCTCGAAAGCTGCGGAACTGCCAGCCGTCTTTTAGGCCCACTCGCAAAACTAATATATAAACAAACACAATACACCAATTAATGTGAGAAATAAAGTTCATTCTGTTACCCACTCTCCTTTGCTAATTATTAACGCATTAATCTATGTTATCTAGCAGAAGCAGATGAAGCAACGAACAGATTCATGCAATATAAAGACAAAAAGACAAAACATGAGCACATAGAAATAAGCACATGCTATTATTTAAATGGCCGCATTTAATTTCTGACAAAACAATAGACAAGATTAGTTTCTTATTTTCCCAAACATGCATTTGCAACAAAAAGCACATAAATGAGCACATATATTAGTTTCCCGCGTGTAATGATTTGCAATTTTACTCTAAGTTGATTAATAATATTCATCCATTCACGTTTAGTATGATTACTTATTATGTAAATTTAACTTTGCGAGTTGAAATAAATACATTTCTAAATCTCGCTCCATCAACTCCCTCATCTGGTGATTTTTAAATCACCAAACTATACCCAAAAATTTTGCAAAATGTTATCTCATAGAAAAACATGTCTTGATTTTCACTGTGTTAGTATTTCTAAAGACTTGTCTCAGCTGTCTGTTTGCAACTCTCATATTGAGTCCTACGAAATTCTTCCAGTTCTATTTCTCTCTCCTGTTCTTTTCTGATCTTGTATATTCTCTTCTTTTCCCTAAAGTATTTCTTTCTCTTGTGTAACATGCAACTAATCTTTAACAACAATATCACAAAAACTATAACTAATAAAGGTGTCAGTATTTTGCCAAGAATTGAACCACCAATCTCTTGAAACCAGGTTTTGATTGCTGCAAATCTTTTGGATAAACGTTCTGAAAAATCATCTTCTTCCAAGGGTACAATTTCTGATTGCAACTTAGTAATATTTTTGATATACTTTTTAATATCCTGACTTTCGTCAGGAATATAGGTACAGCAGTCTTGGACATGTAATATGCCACAGACTCCTCCCTCTTTTGCTAGCAGAATGTCTAAAGCAAGACGATTCTGCATTACCATGGACCGTATAGCAATGACCTTAGTATCCACTAATTGGAAACCACTAGCTGTGTCAGTTGACAATCTGTCAACAATTGTAGACAATTTTCTGATTCTAACTGCATTTAAGGTTATACCCACTAAAGGTATCACTGCTTCAAAAATGTCCCCCAAAATTTCTGAAAAACTTTCTCTTTTAAATCTATTTACATGGTTGCTGATTTCAAATGAACCTTCTGCATTTCTGTCAACATGGAATATTTTTGGAAAAACAAGTCCAACAAAACACGTCCCATACCAATGATCTGGGAGGTTATAGTAAGCTTTGTCTCCACAAACAAAATACATTCCAAGAAAAATTGGATCTCTGCCCCCCTTAAATCCCCAACCCCCCATGATCTGATAAGTGTCCTCACAATGGCTTTCACCCACAAAATAGTTATTGAACAAAGTATTATCTCTCCTGATACAGAATTTACCACTAATTGGTTTGTCTATGTGTATAGCAACATTCTCAAATGATTTACCATTAAACTTTTCGTCCTCTATCTGCCAGAATTTGGATTTAGTCTGCTTGAGTATCTCATTTCTTTTATAAATTGCACTTCTCTCTTCAACTAAATTCAGGAAAGACTTTTCCTCAGTTCTCAATTTACATGTCAAATTATTTCTAAAAGCATACTCATAAGTAAGTTCATTTGTCACAATGAAAAATTCCCTCATCTGTTTAGCTTGTTTGTGCTTATTTAAGCTTTTCTCAATTTTTAGGTTAGCAAAAATCTCATCATAATTAGAATAATAATATTCCAAACGGCCAGCTTGATAAAATAAGCTAGCTATCACACTACAGGTTATACCATAAGTTGGAGGAAGCATATTATAAGTCACTCCCTCCGAAACAGAAGCAGGCAATTTCACACAAATATAACAATCTTTGACTTCCATGACTTTTATATATTCAGCCAGGAGTCTTGAAAAAGAATTGCTAGAAAAATCACTAACAGATCTATCTTGATGAATCTCTGGTCTATGATCAATAACTCTGTTAATTTTGCTTGTTGCACTATGTTTGTCTTATTTAACTAAAGCTTTGCTCGTCATATTAACCCTATACTTTTCCTTGTCAATTCCAAAAGGGAAAATGACAGCTAAAACTAACCAAAGTAAGATTATTAGAACCACACAAATCAAAGATATCTTACAACATCTCTTAAGAATGGAACACCTTGAACTGTTATTAACAAAAACATAAGGCATTTTTTTTACTCTTTTAACAAAGCCTTGTAAAGAAAACAAAATTCAAAAATTAAAATTGTCCAAATTTTCTAAATTTCTAATACCCCCCTTATTTTAAATTTATTTTTTTCAAACCCCACTTTCTAACAACTTTTCTTCGACCTTGCGTCACAATTTGTTTTCCAGCTAACAAGATTTCTTCGACCTTGTGTCACCTAACACAATTTCTTCAGCCTTATGCCAAAAACAAGAACCCTAAATTTAACAAAAACTAATTCAATCTTTGTCACTTTTGTCTTCTATCTCTTCCTGAATACTGCTGTTGACCTCCACTACAGGTGGAATAATAATATAAGTCCACTCAGGGGACTTATACTTTTGATTTGGTTTCACAACTCTCTTTGCCCTACCACTAATCACTTCTATTTTCTTTCCTGCTTCCCTTTTCTTTTCAGGATCCTTTTAACTTGAAATTTCATTAATTTGCTCCTTAGATTTCTTTAACAATTTCAATTTCAGACCTTCATTTTCACTTGGCCAATTATCACCTTTTCTCAGTAATTTCTTCTTTGGCTCAGTCACATTACACTCTCTTCTCCAAGCCCTTTTTCTGAAATTTCTTATCTGAGAATCTTCATCTCTCTCTTCAGTTTCACTGTCAGAGATTTGAATTCTAGACTCAGGTACTTCTTTACTCAGCAACTTCACTCCGTTAGGAACTCTATCTTCATAATTGGTACTTGGTAATTCGTCTTCTTCTTCTTCAATTACCTTCAACTTCCCAGTTTCAGATTTTCTGTTCCTGCTTTCAGAGCTTCTTTTATGCTTTTCAATACTCTCCTGGTCTAGAATCACAACTTGATCAAACTCTTCCTCTGCTTCTTTGTCTAGCACATCTTCGTCATTTTCAGAGTCTAATATTACAATTTCTAGATCCTTTTCATTCAATGCTTCATTCGCAGTTGAATCTTCCAGATGTCGACCTGCCTGTCGATCTTCAAAATCTGAATTTCTCTCATGTTCTTCTTCAGAATCTGAATCAGCTGTGGTGTCACTTTCTTCATCAGAATTGTCAGGAGTAGGCGCACAAATTGTATGGCTTGCATGTATCCACCTCTTCAAACCCTTACACTTCACTGCATTTGTTGTAACCAAAATGACTTGTCTTGCTTTCTGCCACCTGGGTACCAGACAATTTTTTCTTCGATGAACTTTTGTTCTTACCCAGTCACCTGGTAACAGATTGTGTGGTTACTCTTTTTCTCTTGTTTGCCCTGCAGTTCCCACCTGATGGAACACAGAAGTCACGACGTCAGACAAGTTCCTGCAGTACTCCAAAATGACGCTATCATTAATAGTCATCAACTTTCCTACTGGTATAAATGCCTGTCTCATGACCCTGCCCATGATAATATCATGTGGGCTTAAACCTGTCTTTTTATCAAGTGTACTTCTCAAAGACATCAAAACAAGTGGAAGTGCATCAGTCCACTTCATGCCTGTAGCTAAACACATTTTGGCAAGTCTATTTTTAATGGTTCCATTTACTTGCTCAACAACACCTGATGCTTCTGGTCTGTATGCACAATGTAACTTCTGTTCTATATGTAAAGCTTCGCAAACCATTTGTAATAATCTGTTTTCAAAATGTGTTCCTCTATCACCTTCACAGTCACCGGAAAACCATACCTAGGTATTATTTCTCTTAAAAGTAATTTTGCAACAGTAATTGAATCATTGTGACGAGTAGGAAACGCTTCCACCCATCTTGAAAACAAACAAATTATTACGAGGACATAACGTAATTTGTTATGTGGTGGCATTTCAATGAAATCCATTTGCAACCTTGTGAATGGACCACCCTCCCGTCCTATGGTTCCCATACTCACAACTGTTTTTCTGTTGGGGTTCATTTGTTGGCAAACCAAACACCTCTGGCAAAAAGATTCTGCTACTATTCTGAATTTTGGATTGAACCAAGTCTCTCTAAAAAGCCTGATCATAGAATCTCTTCCAATATGTGCTTGACCATGATACATCCTAGCCATGTCAGCAATCATGCTGTTTGGTAAAACTGGTCTGCCATCTTTGTAAGTCCAAATTCCATCCTCATCTCGCTGTCTGCATTCTGCTTTTAACCATGTGTTTTTCTCCTCATCACTTGCTTCATCTTGTAAATCTTTTACTTCCTGCCATGTTTCAACTACTGATGTTAGCATAAGTGAACTCAAGACATGTTCATCATTCTTTTCCCGATTAATTGAAAAATTGTTTTTCGCACAATACCTAGCAATCTCATCTGCATAGGCATTTCCTTTTGTGATAAAATCATCACCTTTCTTGTGTGCTGCACATTTTACTACAGCAATCTTTTCTGGTAATTGAATGCCATCGATCAATATTTTGATCAATTTTGCATTTCTGATGGGAGAACCTGAAGATGTTAAATAACCTCTTTGAGACCAGAGCTGTCCATAATCATGCACAACTCCATACCCGTATTGGCTGTCAGTTATTATGGTAATTTTTAAATCTTTTGCTTTTTCACATGCACGAATCAAAGCAATCAATTCTGCTACTTGAGCTGAACGAATTCCTTCAAGACATGATGCTTCAATTACATCAGCAACTGTGCAGACAGAATATGCTGCTCTCAGAAAGCCCTCCTCTGTTCTCAGACAAGAACCATCAACAAAATAAACAAAGTCTGATTCAGGCAAAGGAACATCTTTAATGTCTTGCCTAGGCTTGGTACAATATTCTAAAACATCCAAGCACTCATGGTCAATATCATTTTCATTTCTGATTTCTGTCACAGTACCATCAGGCAATAATGTGGAAGGATTTAAATTCACACATCTTGCTATCGAGATATTATCTGATCCCAGAATAATTTTCTCGTACTTAGTAAGTATGTTACTTGTTAAGTGTTGCATTTTGCTTCTGGTAAGGAGAATCACAATAGAATGATGTACATAAGCCTTTACAGGAAATTCCATTATAATTCCCTCACTTTGCTCAAGACTCACACTAGTTGCAGCTACTGCTTTTCAACAACCTGGTAATGCCTTTGCAACAGGATCAAGTACCACTGAGAAATATGCAATTGGCATTCTCAGTTTTCCATGTCTCTGAATTAGAACAGACAATGCACATCCTTCTCTTTCACTGCAATATAACTCAAAATTCTTTTCATAGTCTGGCATACCTAGAGCAGGTGCTTCACACAAACTTCTTTTTAATTTCTCAAAAGCTTCCATCTCAATTTCTGTCAGAACAATTGGATCTTTTATATTTGATTTAGTTAGTCTCTGTAACGGTTTTGCAATTACTGAAAATCCACTAATCCATTGACGACAATAACCAACCATTCCTAGAAACATCCTGACCTGTCTCTGTGTTTTTGGAGGTTGCATTCTCTGAATCATTTTTATTCTTTCAATTGTAACTTGTCTGATTCTTTTTGCAATTCTGTGACCAAGGTATTTTACCTCTTGTTTGCAAAACTGTAATTTTGCAGGCGACACTTTATGTCCCTCATCTGCCAGATGATTCAAAAGAGTAATTGTATCTGTGACACAGTTATCTCGTGTTTTTGCTGCAACAAGTAAATCATCAATGTACTGAACTAATGTCGATTTTCCAGGTAAAGTTAAATTCTCCAATGATTTCTTTAGCAACTGATTAAAAATAGATGGACTCTCTGTATACCCTTGAGGAATACGACACCATGCTAAAATGCGACCTTGGAACATGAACGCAAAAATGTGATGACTGTCTGGATGCAATGGAACAGTAAAGAACGCATTGCAAAGGTCAATGACAGTATACCATTCTGCATCATGTGGAATCTGGTAAAGAATCACTGCTGGGTTTGGAACAATTGCACAACAAGGAACAACTATTTGGTTAACCTTTCTCAGATCTTGAACTATTCAGTACGTTCCATTTGGCTTTTTGATCCCCATAATCGGTGAATTACAAGAACTGCTTTCAATTTCTTTTAGAACACCTTGTTTTATGAATTTGTCAATTACAGGAATAACACCTTCAATTGTTTCTGCTTTCATTTTGTACTGAGGAATGTTTGGAAAATCTATTCCCTGCTTCACTGTGATTTTAACTGGATTAACATTTTTCATTAAGCCCATCTCATTTCCTGTCAAATCCCAAATTTCGGCTTTGACTGTCTTTTTCAATTCTTGAGGTAAATTGTCTTTATCAAATGCAGGAAATAATTTATTTTCCTCTGCTTCAACCATTAGCATTGTTAATTTGTAAAGCCCATCTTCTTCTAGTGTCTGAAGCTCAAAACCCTCCGGTGAGCAGTATAGTTTGCAGTTCATCTTGCAGAGAATATCTCTCCCTAGCAAGTTTACAGGACTGCTGTTACAAACTACAAATCTGTGTTTATCTTTAAATTTACCAATTTCAATTTTCACTGGCTCTGTCAAATCTGTTTTAATCTGTTGATTAGCTACACCAAGTACTTGGATGCTTTCCCCAGAGAGAGGCAGGTTTTCTATTTCTACTGATCTAACAGTAGAACGGGTAGCACCAGTGTCCACAAGAAAAGTGATTTCTACATCATTCACTTTGCCATTTACAAATGGACCTGACTGGTCAACCTCAAGAGTGGCTCCAAGCACACACTCTTCCCCCTCTCTCAGGCACCATCATAAGTAATCCTCAGAATCACTTCCACCATTATCTGTCATCAAAAATTGTCGAGAAACATTTGACACATTCACTCTTTGTGGTCTGATTACCTGATCACCTCCACTGAATCCCGTTTCCGAATTATACCTCTGACCATTTATACAATTAGGAAGAGGAGGTTGTGGAATTTGACTCTGCTGATTCGCTAACTGTCGCTGTAGCTGTTGCTGAAGATTTAGCTCATTTAATTGTCGCTGTAGCTGTTGCTGCAGATTTACATCATTCTGCATCTGTGGATTCAATGATGCATTTTAAAAATTTCTAGGCGGATTTTTACATTCGCGCTTCCAGTGTCCAATTTCGCCGCAATTAAAACGAGGCAGTTTTTGTTTTAGCTCTTCAATGTTAACATTAAATTTTGGTTTATTAAAATTGCTTTTAAATTTTCCTTGACCCTGATTCTGATTAAGATTTACATTTTTATTCTCCAAATTTGCAATCTGTTGTTCAGCTACCTTTACTTGTGCCCACATTGTTATGTTATGTTATGTTATGTTATTAATGGGTCTTGTATAGCGCAACGGCTACTCCAAAGGAGTGTCCCGGCGCTTTATGCTCCAGACCCAGAAAGGAGACTAAAAAAGAACATAACAGTTAGCAGAACAACAAAAGAGAAGGGGGAACAAAACTCTACCCAGCAAATAACCAAGTCTTAAGACCCTTCCTAAAAGCCAGCAAATTGGATGTGAATCGTAAGGACAATGGTAAGGAATTCCATAGCTGAGGGGCCAGAAATCTGAAAGATCGCCCTCCCAGACGTGCCTTCTTAATACGTGGGACTACAGCGAGTGCTAAAGACTCTGATCGTAGGGAACGTGTCGGCTGATAAAAGTTCAGCCTCTTCTGTAAATATTTTGCACCCGTGGCGTGCAGTGCTTTGTGGGCTAATGTCAAGGCCTTGAACATTATCCTCTTCCGTATCGGAAGCCAATGGAGGGATTGTAGCAGGTTAGAGGCACTGGCTCGGCGATGTAGGCCGAAAATTGCTCGTGCGGCAGCATTCTGGGTCACCTGCATACGCTGTAAAAGGTATTCTGGAAGACCCAGATACAAAATGTTGGCATAATCCAATCTGGATCCAATGAGGGCCTGAACAGTTATTCTCCGATGCTCCACAGACAGCAAAGGGAAAAACTTTCGGAGCATCCTGAGGATCCCGAAACAGGTCCCAGTCAAGGTTGCCACCTGGGATTTAAGCGTGAGCCCGTTGTCGATTTTAATTCCCAAGTTCTTGGCCCATTTAGAAGACTGGGCTGGCGGGAACTTGTCAGCAGGCCACCAACCATGCCAATCCGGTTCCACAGGGCATCCGAAGAAAAGTATCTCGGATTTATCCTTGTTGCACTTGAGGCTGTTCAGATGGAACCAATTGAAAACAGCCCCAAGGCACTCACGGATACTTTCCCCATCGAATTCTTCGCTCTTGTAACAGGTGAAAAGAAGCTGGGTGTCGTCAGCGTATGAGACTATCCGGGCCCCATAGGACTCCACCAGATCCGCCAGAGGGGTCATGAGGATGTTAAATAGGGTAGGACTCAAGACTGAGCCCTGAGGAACTCCGACTCCCAATGGCGGCATTTTGGCAGAACCGGGTGGGGCCCAGACAGTTTGTCGGCGGTTGGCCAAGAAGGAACGAAACCAGCTGAGCACCGTCCCCCCCAGACCGATGTCCTGCAGTCTAGCGAGGAGATCCTCATGGGGGACGGTGTCGAACGCCGCCGACAAGTCTAACATGACTAACATCACCCTGCCCCCATCATCCTGCACCTCCTTCACAATCTCAGAAACTTCCAGGAGCGCCGTCTCGGTGCTTAAGTTGGATCGAAAGCCCGATTGCGACGCATGGAGCAGTTCATTCGACTCCAGGAAGTTAGAGAGCACGCTATGGACGTGCTTCTCAAGGATTTTAGTAAGTGCAGGGAGGAGCGAAATTGGTCGATAGTTGGACGGGGCTTCCGGGGCAAGGTTGGACTTTTTAAGGAGAGGAATCACCATGGCCTGTTTCCAGGATTGAGACAGGATCCCCTGACTCAAGGAAAGGTTGAGAATTGCCTTTTCTTTTAGTTTCTTCTGCTTTGCTTCTATCTCATCACTACAATATTTTGCTTTTCTCAGTATATCATCAACTGAGAGTGATTGCCAGCCGACAATTCCATTTCTGTTCATCTCCCTAATTTCAGGTCTCAGGCCATAAACAAATCTATATAAAATGGCTCATGTCCTTTTCACTTAATTTTTCATAGCCACTGTACTGTTTAAAGACCAACAGTAATCTTTCATAAAATGAATTAACTGATTCCTTTGGCTCCTGATTTGTTCTGTCTATTTTAATCCAATCAACTTCTTTTGGGGGAATCTTATTTTTCAACCAGTAAATTACTTTGTCATACAGTCCCATGACCTCTGATGATGGAGCACCTGTTACAGAATCTCGAGCAGGTACTACTTTTGGCCAACTTACAGAAACTTTTCATTCTGTCCAAAGATCTGATGGGACAACAATATCAAAGAATCCATCCAGATCAATCCACAGAACTTTTGAAACCTTTATGAACCTGTCTACCTGTCGATACCATTCTACAGGCTTTTCTCTTAACCGAGGAAAATCCTTTGTGAACAACAGAATGTCCTGTCTAGTCTAAGGTACATGCACATAACCACCTCCTGCTATTTCTCTAATTGGGTATTGATTAGCCACCATGCCTCTTTCTCTCCTTTCTTCCTCTTTCTTTTTTGTCCATTTCACTCTCCATTTGCTTAAATCACCCAATTTTTTATTGTACACAATCAAATCTTTTATATGCAGAATTCTTCCCATTGCATTAAAATTCTCAGTCTTTTTCAGAAAATTCTAATCTATAATGTTTTCCCAAATTTTTTTGTTTGCTCAAGTCAAATTCTAATTCTGCAGCCAATTCTTCTAACTGTTCATATTTATTTTTTGTTTTCCATTGTATACTTTTACAAATGAATAATAATTCATCGTCTTGATAAAACTGTCAGGACCAATTGTGCCAATTAATAATTCCTCCAAATCCGCTTTTAGTCTGGCAACATTAAGTTTTGGGGAAGCTACATTTGAATTATTAACAAATTTCTCTGGAGTTTCAGTATCAGATTCTGCACCAGCTGGAGTTTTACATGTTGGACTTTCATTAAAAGTTAAATCTGGCATTCTCATTGATCTATCTCTGTGAATTTCTGACAAATCTGAATAACATTTTTCGGCTACTTTCTGAATTTCTGCATTTAATGGAATTGTTAAAGCTGAATGTCCCATTTCCTTTTGACCAAAAACTGGGTTAACCGGACCAACTTGTGGGACACCCCCGCGCCGCACGGCCACCAGCTGCTGCGTGTGCCCCCTCGCTGTGCCTAGCTGCCTCGCTGCCGACTGACCCTGCTGCCGTCCGTTTGGTTTTCTTTTGCCAATCGCTTGTGCCTGTTTTTACTTTCTAATCTCTCTCCCGTGTTAAGCTTGTTTTGTCAATCACTTGTGCTTGTCTGCATCTCTTAGGCTTTTTTCCCCGTGTTTAGCTTGTTTTGTCAATCACTTGTGCTTGTCTGCATCTCTTAGGCTTTTTTCCCCGTGTTTAGCTTGTTTTGTCAATCACTTGTGCTTGTCTGCATCTCTTAGGCTTTTTCCCCGTGTTTAGCTTGTTCTGTCAATCTTTTGTGCTTGTCCATATTTCCTAGTCTTCTTCCCGTGTTAGCGCGATTTGTTTACCTTCGGTAATCACTGCCCGCTCTGTTTCCCGCCTCCCTCGCCGCCCCCGCTTCCCGCCACTACCGCCGACCCCGCCCCTTTTTCCTTCTGTTCCCTCCCCGCTCCCGCCTCCCAGCTGCTCCGCCCACCCGCGCACTTCGCCTTATATGGTGACCGTGCGAACGCGCAGCGTTGACGCGCAACGGGCGCGCCGATTGTGCGCCGAAGGCGCGCCAAAGGTAAGCCAGTCTGCGCCCGTCCGCGCCTGGACCGCGCCCAGGGCCAGGACCCCTGGCCCCCACCGACGGAAGCTGACCCGACGAACCTACAACGCCGCCGATCTCATCGCACTCAACACCGGCCGCATCCCAGGATGTCACCAAGCCGCCCCGAAGCACACCCACGGACCCTTCAGCTGCCACGCCTGCAAGTTCAGCTGCATCCGGACACACCCTGCACCAGCACTCACCAAACCGAACACCAGCAGCAGCCACCTCAAGTGCATCCTGCTCAACACCCGCTCCGTCCACAGACACGCCGTAGAACTTTGGAACCTCCTCGACACCACCGCCCCTGACGTGGCCTTCCTCACCGAGACCTGGATGAACGCCTCCTCAGCCCCAGACATCGCCATCGCCATCCCGGAGGGCTACAAGATCATCCGGAGGCACCGCACCGCCAACCAGACGGGAGGAGGCATCGCCATCATCCACAGAGACACCATCCGCATCACGACCAACACCGACGACACCCTAACCACCGCCGAACACCTGCACTTCCAGATCCACACCAACCCGAAGACCACCCTCAGAGGCACCCTGATCTACCGACCCCCGGGGCCACGCACACGATTCAGCGAGGACATCGCCGACTTCGTCAGTCCGCATGCCCTCCCCTCCGCCGACTACATCCTCCTGGGGGACCTCAACTTCCACCTGGAGAACAACAACGACCGCAACACCACCAGCCTGATCGACAACCTCGCCAACCTCGGACTCAAGCAACTGGTAACCACCCCCACCCACCTCGCCGGACACACGCTCGACGCCGTCTTTTCGTCCAGCAACGACGTCACCTTCAGCCACGCAACAGGACTCCACTGGACGGACCACAGCTGCGTCCACTTCACCTTCAACAGATCGGCGATCCACCACCACCAACAACAGGCTGCCCGAAGAAGCTGGAACAAGATCACAGCCGACCAGCTCACCGCTTCCCTGAGCCAGCACCCTCCCGCCAGCTCAGCGAACACCAACCTGGCCGCCGACAACTTCACGAAGTGGATCAGCAACTGCGCGGACGAACTCGCCCCACTGAGAACCCCACCCAGCAGACCCTGCAGCAGAAAAACACCATGGTTCACCGACGAACTAAAGAGCTCCAAGAAGAACTGCCGAGCCCTCGAGAAAGCCTGGAGAAGGGAGCCTACCACGGACAACATGACCACCCTCAAGCTCGCCACCCGGAAACACCACCAACTGATCCGCGCCACCAAGAAAAATACATACAAGGATCGACTGGACAACAACGCACACAACTGCAAGGAACTCTTCAACATCGTGAAAGAGCTCTCCAACCCCAGCGCCGGTAGCAATGACATCACCCCGTCGCAAGACCTCTGCAACTCCCTCGCCTCCTACTTCCACAACAAGATCGCGGACATACACAACAGCTTCAGCAACCAACCAACGCAAGCCACAACCGCAACAACGCCACCCACCACCACCCTCCGCACCTGGACTCCAATCAACACAGAAGACACCATCCGCACAATGAACTCCATCCACTCCGGATCTCCGACTGACCCCTGCCCTCACCACGTCTTCAACAAGGCCGACGCTGTCATCGCACCCCACCTGCGGGACATCATCAACACTTCCTTCGACACCGCCACCTTCCCTGAGAGCTGGAAGCACGCCGAACTCAGCGCTCTTCTCAAGAAACCCACAGCAGACCCCACCGACCTCAAGAACTACCGCCCCATCTCGCTCCTCCCGTTCCCGGCCAAAGTCATCGAGAAGACCGTCAACAAACAGCTGGCAGCCTTCCTCGAGACGAACGGATCCCTCGACCCCTCACAGTCGGGCTTCCGGGCGAACCACAGCACCGAAACCGCCCTCATCGCTGCCACCGATGACATACGAACTCTGATGGACAACGGAGAAACAGCGGCCCTCATCCTCCTAGACCTCTCCGCGGCCTTCGACACTGTCTGCCACCGCACACTAATACAGCGCCTTGGCAACATCGGAATCCAGGACAAGGCACTGGAATGGATCATCTCCTTCCTCGACGGAAGAACACAGAGAGTCCGCCTACCACCGTACAAGTCAGAGGCCACCGAAGTCATCTGCGGCGTCCCTCAAGGATCCTCACTGAGCCCCACCCTCTTCAACGTCTACATGAGCCCCCTCGCGGCCATCGCACGCCAACACAACCTCAACATAATCTCCTACGCCGACGACACCCAGCTGATCCTCTCCCTGACCAACGACCCCGCCACCGCCAGAGCCAACCTGCACGAAGGGATGAGAGAGGTAGCCGAATGGATGACGACCAGCCGCCTGAAACTGAACTCGGACAAGACGGAGGTCCTCATCCTGGGCGCATCGCCCTCCGCCTGGGACGACTCCTGGTGGCCCTCCGCCCTGGGCACCGCACCCAAACCAACGGACCACGCACGTAACCTGGGCTTCATCCTGGACTCCTCCCTCTCCATGACCAGACAAGTAAACGCCGTCTCCTCGTCTTGCTTCAACATCCTGCGCATGCTACGCAAGATCTTCCGGTGGATCCCCACCGGCACAAGGAAGACGGTCACCCAGGCCCTCGTCACCAGCCGACTGGACTACGGCAACGCCCTCTACGCCGGAACCACTGCCAAACTCCAGAAGAGACTCCAGCGGATTCAGAACGCCTCGGCCAGGCTCATCCTCGACATCCCCCGACGCAGCCACATCTCCGGACACCTGAGAGATCTGCATTGGCTCCCGGTCAACAAGAGAATCACCTTCCGGCTCCTCACCCACGCACACAAAGCCCTACACGACCAAGGCCCGAGCTACCTCAACAACCGGATCAACTTCTACACTCCCAAGCGCCTCCTCAGATCAACCAGCCACGCCCTCGCCGCCGTCCCCCGCATCCGAAGAACAACAACAGGAGGAAGATCCTTCTCCTACCTGGCCGCCAAGACCTGGAACTCACTCCCGACCGACCTACGCCTGACCCAAGACCACCTCTCCTTCAGGAAGAAGCTCAAGACCTGGCTGTTCGAGCAGTAACGGCACCCCCCCCCCAACCCAGCGCCTTGAGACCCTACGGGTGAGTAGTGCGCTCTACAAATGTCATGATTGATTGATTGATTGATTGAATCGTTATTGGAACTGTTACAGCTTCCATACTTTTAGTTAGTTGTTTTAATAATTCCTCTTTCGATCGGAAATAATCTGAAGCACCTGGTATTTCAGTACTTTTTTCTAATCTTAGGCTTTCAGAGAAATTTCTACTTTCACCATATGTACTAGAATTAGTTCTCGTATCTACTCTTTCCGGGGCTTTTTTATTATTTGGATAAAATCCAGATGATTTCTCATTGAGTGGTGGTGCACTTGGAGTGGTTTCTGTAGAAACCATCGGGGTAGTCCATGAACAAGCTGGTTTCTGGGAATCTGTTTTCTATTTGTAATATAAATTTCTTCTAAAACTGAATCTTCTACTTCACTTTCTTCAATATTATTTTTCTTTTGGGTATTCTTTTGACCTAGTATTTCTGTAACCATCACTCTTACTGGGTAGAGACCATCACACATGTCTGCCTGTCTCCATCGACGCATTCTATCCTCATGGGTTTCTCTTTTAAAATTTGATTTTGGAGGTCTTATTATACCACTTGCTTCTCGTTGAAGTTGAAACATTTCATCCTCCCATTCAACTAAAGCCTCAAATTGTGTTGGTCTGGGCTTTGGCACAAGAGCTGTCATTCTTTCTCTCAAATTTTTCACAATTCTCATATTAAATGAGCCATCCTCTGGCCAAGCTAAAACACCATCGTCCTTGGTATAATCCATCCAATTGTCAAACCAAAGGCAAGTATGATAACCATATTCACCTTCCATATAGGCTGCAGGTGTCTTATACTTATGAAGTAATTTTCCACCTCTCGTCTCAATTTTCTTATCGGGTGAAAAGAAATGTTTTAATTTCTGAAGCCATGTAAGCTTTTTCTCCTCTTTTTTATAATAATAACTCATGTTTTAATCAAATCCGCTTAATCTAAAATGATCGTAAATGTTTCCTGGCTGTTTCGCAAAACAAGCCAATCCGTGCGCGAAACACACCAACAAGCCAATCAGGTTAAGCTACGTCACCACCTTGCTCAACCAATAGAATTACTGCTTTCAGGAAGAGCCAATCAGCTAACAACACATGAGCCAATCAATGCGTTAGCTGTGACGTATGGTAACCAATCACAGCGCGGACCCTGTGACGTATACAGCCGCTGCAGCTTCTCGTCTCTCACTCCTAGAGCTCACCCCTCCTTCACAAAATATTTTCACAGCGCCATTTTAAGAAAACCTTTTCAATGAATTTCAATTAATAATAACAAATAAACAAACCATTTGTCTGTTTCGCTAAAATAAAGTGATAGTTTATACAATCATTCAAATATTCTTTTTTGTGAAATAGACAACGCTATTTTCACAGAATATATTCTAACAAGTAATAACGAACTTGTTTCCTTCCAAATGCACATAAAGTAGCATTTCAAAGTTTGACTCGAACGCAATTACAAAATCATTTACGAACTTTCAAACAGAAAGTTTCCCTAACCACACATACATGAAATCTTGGTAGGACTCTAACCAACCATAGAAATCCACATTTGTCAGTAAATAAACAACGTTATTTTACCCTTCACACAAGTTTGGATAAAATTCTACTACTCTTTTCGCAGTGAGTATTAAAACAGGCTCTAAGTCCCTATCCCCGAAAGTTACGATTTTATAGACAATCCTCACTATACATTTTACCTAACACACCTAAAATCCCTAAATTCATGCTGTACGTCCGCAACACTAGTGATATATAACAATACCACTATTTTGAAACAGAACAAATGCACTGTGCAACCTCATTTTGTCACACCATTCATATGCCGGCACAACTAGGATTTTTCACACTGCAGGAAAAAACCTTTCGACTACATGTAACAAGTGAACAAACTCAACATATGTTAAACATCGATCCTATATAATTACCATGTAGCATGTCAGTTACCATAGCAACCGTAACTCTGCTACCAGAGAATTGATCCATGGCCCCTATAGAAAATATGTCATGGCAACGCTACCCAACTCCACAATACTCATCATTAATCAAGAATCTCTCACAAGGCCCATAAACTAATGTGACATATTTTGAGCAACTGAACCATGTGACCTAATTAATAAAACCTATTCACTAAAAATATACACTTTTATATACAACTGCAGTATAATGATTTCTCCATGATATTTATAAAACTCTATATTTAATTAAGTCACTTAGGCTAATGGATCTGCTGATAATAACATGACTCTGAAATAACAAGGCCAGCTTGTCTTTTCAAAAATGTTATTTATTAATTATTTATTCAAGGAAAGTGCGTTTTATTAGAATCATTTTATTCAAGCAGTATTATTTGAGGATTAGCAAAAAGAACCAACAGTTTTAAGCAAAATCAAATAGCATGTTTCCATGAAGAATAAACAATTTTCCATCACCTAAGCCTTAACTTCCCTGTCTAAACCTCATTTTGACTAAGAAATAAAAGTAAAGTCATTCGGCCCTATTGATCCTTTCGTGCTCCAATGAAAGTCCGTCAGCACGTCACGTCTAACTGGAATCAGAAGAAGATGAACAGCAAGAGTGGCAAGAGCGCCCCTCCCTCCCAAGGGGACAGTTTTATACCTTTTCTAACTAACTAAAGTAACATTATCAAACATTTTTTTTCTCAATCCAAAACAGTGATTGGCTGAATCATGTCAGTCCACTGTCAGGTCACACTTTTCTAACCAAGTCCGGAGCCTCATCATAGCCCCTTTTGTTCTTAGATTCACCATCCTCTTTGCTTCCTCAAAACGATACTTTTGACGGGGGAAACATTTACTTCCTAATCTTGGCAGGCCTTACAGCATCCTGTCCTTGGAAATGTCACCAAGAACACATTCAACTCGACCAGGATTTCTTCTGCATAAAACGTTGTCAACTCAGCAAAATGCTCTGCCCATGTGTGAAAGTTTCACTCTGGTCAAGTCTCGAAAGCTGCTGAACTGCCAGCCATCTTTTAGGCCCACTCGCAAAACTAATATATAAACAAACACAAAACACCAATTAATGTGAGAAATAAAGTTTGTTCTGTTACCCACCCACCTTTGCTAATTATTAACCCATTAATCTATGTTATCTAGCAGAAGCAGATGAAGCAACGAACAGATTCATGCAATATAAAGACAAAAAGACAAAACATGAGCACATAGAAATAAGCACATGCTATTATTTAAACGGCCGCATTGAATTTCTGACAAAACAATAGACAAGATTAGTTTATTATTTTCACAAACATGCATTTGCAACAAAAAGCACATAAATGAGCACATATATTAGTTTCCCGCGTGTAATGATTTGCAATTTTACTGTAAGTTTATTAATAATATTTACTCCATTCACGTTTAGTATGATTACTTATTATGGAAGTTTAACTTTGCGAGTTGAAATAAATATATTTCTAAATCTCGCTCCATCAGGAATTTTACAGAATCGTTAAAATTACCGATTCTGTATCTTAACATGCCCCTACATCTCCATCTTCAAATACCAGTCGGTAACGGCCGAAATCGGCCGTTACCGACCGGTATTTGGCGACCTACATCGGGCCCTAAGTCTATTAGACTCAGCTAACAGAGGCTAATCAACAGAGGCTTCCAGATAATTGGTATAACCTACCAAAAAATCATACAAGCAACACGGTCTTTCTCTGAACAAAACACACTTGGATGCATGCACAAAGGCAAAACAAGATTCCTAATAGAAAATATTCAGTAGTAGTAGTAAGCTTTATTGTTTAGTTAATAAAATCCATTACAGCTTGAGTATAAGAAATAAGAGCAATTAAATGTTCAAAGTGCAATGTGCAATATACCAATGTATAATTACAGGTAACAATCTGTACATTATCGATAAAATTAAAATCTAAAGTCACAGATTAGCCACAAGCTATCCAGTTCACAAGGTAAGTACCAGTCCTAAGTTGCTGGGTAACTACCAGATCGTGTTAGAAATGCCCAGCAGCCATTTACCCCCTGAAGCAAGGCTCTCTGTCTACGTCCCTTTCTCCGCTTTCGTCCATCTGTCCTGCCCAGCTCGGACCGCGTACTTTGTTATAGTGTCTTGCCCTGCCTTGCTTATGGCTAGGTGCGGCCACACTTATTGGGGAGAGCTGTTTGCGAAGACCACCGACACAGTGGGTGCATCTCGCCAGAGCCCATGGAGCAATATTCCTCAAGCAGATTGAAGATGATTCCTGGCACGTACCCACCTTTGGGCAAAAAAGACTGGTTTGAACAGTACTCTTCTTTGGAGGTCTAAAGAGGGACAGCAATATTACAGGTGGAGTCACGATTCATGTCTATAGTTTCATAATCTGCATTTCCCCAAGTCTCCTCGGCCTGCCCAGTCTGAAGTAAAATCATTTATTGCAAACACGAGAAGATGCATATAAAGAATCTCTCTGCGTGTTTCCTCATTTATGGTACCAACAGATAGGGTTGTAAATTCTGGCTTGGCAAGTGTCGTTCAGGGGCTGTACCTGTGCCGAGTTATCTAATAATCTAAAATTCTCCTCCCTTGAGGTCTCCTTTAGTTGCTGGTTGATTGTTTTTTTCCAGGCACAAAATGGTATGTCCACTGCTCCGAGCACTGCTTCTGGTATCTGGAAGGATTTGATAACACTCCTCACTTGGATGTACCATGGGTTTTCTCCTCGCAATTCAAATATGAATTTCAAATGGGCTTTTAGTGAATTGATCAAAGCCATCCTTGTTCTGGTGTAAAATATCAACATTGAGCCTTTACTGTCCAATGATTAATTAATGAGGCTGAATTCCAGTCTTAGGGCCCCATTAGTATAGCAGGCGGACTTTGTCTGCCCGCCATACCCTCAGGAACCGGCACCGCGTGCTGAGGGCGCGGGGGTTCCGCACTTCTGGGTGACGGGCGCATAGAGCATCTGCAAAATTGCAGCGGGCGTTGCAGAGAGCACCGCCCGCCACAATCCCACAGAGGCAGGGTTGCGTTTCAATGCACAACGTGACAGGCACCGCGTGGTGCCTGCCACGTTGTTCATTGAAAGGCAGGGGGGTACCATAGGTACCCCCCATGTGCAACCCCCACCCCTGAGTCCCTGGGGACCCGCAAAGGGCCCCCCAAGCAGACTCCGCATGCCTTTCACACGGAAAGGCATGTTTCAGGCCACATCCTAGTATGACTGGCGGTGTGCAACAGACACCGCCACCATATTGAACCCTTTTCTGCCCGGTGGACATGTCGACCGGGCGGAAAAGCGGCAGACGATCTTTCTGTCCGCCGTGGACCCCCCCAGCCATTGTAATATGGCGGGGGGTCTTTTCTGCATGGACGGCGGGCGGATTGCCCCCGCCGGGCTGGCAGTGGCTACCACCGGCCCGGCGGGGGCATCTGCCCGCCATCCTAATGGGGCCCTTAATCTGGACTGATGTATATATCGTGGCTGTTGGAAGATCTTTCTCTACGAGTTGCAGTGAATTTGCTCCAAGGCTGAGCCTAGTGCACCGGGGTAAGTGAGGTGGCTGTAGTGCACGGAAGGGAGGATAGTGGCATTCAATACCCTGAGTATAGGTGCTGTTTAGGCACTGCTTAGTAGCCGGTTAATTTGCCCAATTCCATAGGGGATAGCAGCGAATTTCTTTTTGAGAGCTCTCGATTGCACTGCTTGTTTGTTGTTTTCACTAAACCACACCCCCAGATAGATATATTTCCTCGTTGTGTGAATTGTCTTACAGCCCAGCTGCCAGGATGCTTTCTGTTTGCTCTGGTATCCTTCCAAATGTGAGGACATTTGTTTTATCCTGATTTACCAAAAAATTAAGCAAGGAACACAGTCTTTCTCCAAAGAAAACACTCTTAGGGGCATGCACAAAGGCAAAACAAGAATCCCAATAGAAAGCATATAAGAACATAGTGATTGTAAGTAAACCTGTATTACGCAGGAAAACTTGGGGGGGAGATAAACTAATTGTAACATATTAAATATTAAAGGTCTATTAGCCATTCCATAGAGTAAGTATTACCATTTAGGTAACAGTAGACTGCAGTATACCACGTTTACTTGTGAACATTGTTAGCTTACGGTGATGGGTGAGATATCTGGAAGTTACACGTGTAGTTTGAAACAGTTGAGTTTCACAGGGCTGGATAAACTGCCTTAACATCTCTCTGGTTGAAGATTCCTCCACATAATGTTAATGTTACCGTTGAGAATAGGGCTTATGACTTTTAATTGCCATCCTTTGATATCATGACGTATGCATCCCAGAATCCATTGTGACACAGGTGTTGTGATTGATAACCGTTGAACATAGCGTTGGTGAAGAATCACACAGGGTTCCTCTGGTTTACAAAGATGTAAAAGCACAATGTTTGGGCAGAGGATTGGTATAGGATACAACCCCCGGATGAAGGAAGTAGCAGGTCAATTACATGGACATTGATGGTGAGGACAACCATTTTTTTCTCATTCAATTATTTGCTTGAATTCTAAAAATGGAAAGGAGGGTCAATGTATCTGCTATGGTATCCAATCAATTATTGTTTTTCGAGAATCAAATCCATAGGCAAACTCATTTCATATGTGTTTTCCATTTATTAATTCAAAGGAAAATCATAGCTCCAAAATATAACAGTATTCAATCGTCAGCCAAATATAACAATGTGCAATCGCCAGCCTACGCGTTTCGTCCTCACTTGGAAGTCATCAGGGTTGGAAAAAGGGATGAGTACAGAAATCAATATAGATCCCGATGTTTTTTAGAACATTAATAATTCAATCACATTCCCCAAAATTAAAAACATCATATCAATTTTATTGCTCAATAGCCCCTTCGAGTCTGCCTCTTTACAATCCAATTTCCGTATATTATCCCCATAAAGAAAGTAACATGGTTTTTTGGACGGAAAACATTATGTGGTGTCAGCACCCTCCTTATTGCTACCACATCAATCCTCTTCAATTTCTCTCATGTACTATATACACTGTTGATATCTAAGGGTAGGATTTTTATTATAACCAGGAAGATTGGCGCTCAGACTAGTACGCGTTGTGTGAATTATGCTCAGAATATGCATGGTGCTTCCAGGTCGAGGAAATTACTCAATAACCCCCGTAAGTGTGTGAGTCAGAGACCCCACACCAGTCTTATGAGCACAGTCCCGGGCACATGAGGTGGGGAAATGATAATGGTATGACAGTTTTGTTTAGATCAAAATTGCTGTGGTCGACACCAGTATAATGTTCAGAGTTATTTAATGAAGCAACAACAGATTGAAATCAAACAACCAGCCGACACGTGTTTCGTCACAAGGAAACTGTCCCGTGACTCCTCAGGGCTGTCTGGCATTGTGAAGTAAGTGGATGAGGTCCCACAGAGACGGTGATAATTCCAAACCGGCCTGGGGTACGAGGAGGACTAAGTAGTGAGTGATAAAGTACAGTGCAGGAGGAAATCTGGTAAGCGGTGAAACACCTCTGGTGCCACTTATAGAAGACAACGTAAAGAAGTCCGATATCTCTTAAGGTGTAGCGGGGGCAGGTGCGCCGTGCTGCGGGTGGACGTAAAGGCCTGGGTACCGTGGAATGAGAACCTTCCAGTGTCTTGAGATGGAGCAAGATTGCTTGGACACTGTGCTGCGGCAGAAACTTCCAATGCCTGAGTGTACTGTGTAGTTGATCATCCAGGATAACGGGGGAGCGAGGGTATGCCTATCTGCTGTCGATGCAGAGGAGGCTGAGAGACACTGGTTGCGTGGCACCTTCCGCATCCCAAACCATGAGATTAATCACAATAATTTCCCCAAGCGAATATGGCTTTATAAATAAGCATACATATATTTTATAAAAAATATAGACGTTATAGTCATTGGTGGCCTTTATAACTATTCAAATGTAATATGTGAATTTTGTGGCCACGTCATCGGAGATTGTAATACAATACCGCCCAATGTCAGACAGGTCAGGCCCAATGTCAGGCAGGTCAGGCGGAAGTCTTGACACATAGACACATGGGAGGTAAGGAAGGAGGATGTCTGGCTCACAATTAGTCTGAATAAGTGAGGACAGGCGATTGGCTCAAATAATAGTACCATTGGCTCTTGAAAGGTGATTGGTCAAGTACTGTGAGGACCTGAGAAGGAACCGCGGTTGTAGCAATGTTAATTCAGAGGCTTGAAATAGCGACTTTCTATTGGTCATATGGCACATTGAAATACAGGCATTCTTCTAGACAGTCAATTCTACACCCGGATTTATCAGGCCAGCCGTGGCAAGAAGACCAGTGTATAAGACACTCTGCAAGAGGTGACAATCAGGAGGTGATAGGGGGGAGTTTTGCCTGACTGGGTTTTTTTAGAAATAGACCTGTAGAGCTAGGTGACTATTAATCAAGAGAACAATAAGCATTTTGTGTTCTCTTGTTACATAATTGGATAATATATTAGAAAAATGTACAGGATTCCCATTGCCCCATTATGGCTCTATTTTGGGGTATGTAGAAAGTTAAATATAAAAATGAGATTCATCACAATATTTTCCCCAAGTGAATAGGGATTTATAAATTAGTTTTAAGCATACATATATTATTTTTATGTTCAGGATAATCTTTTCCACTTGTATGGGTTGCCCAAATGAAGAGCTGAAGAACTGTAAGGATAAACACTTAGGAGATACATTGGACAGCCGCGGCCCGTGGAGGGTGTTTCGGTGGGGCAGAGCGGCGGGGTGGGGGAGGGGCAGAGTGGGGGGTGCTAAAAACTGGAGAATGGATAATTGAAGGTAAGTAAACAATTTAATTAATAAAACTAATTTCGTAGCGCGCCCTGCATCGCAAAATGTGATGCAGGGTGCGCTACAAAATTTATTTTATTTATTAAATTTTTTACTTACCTTCAATTATCCTTACTCTGGTTTTTAGCACCCCCCGCCCCGCCTCTCCGCCTCACCGAAACTCCCACCAAGGGCCGTGGCTGACATTGGAGGTATGTTCCAAAAGGCGACTAAAGAAACTTAGCAGACAGTATGGCTGTTGGGGAGTTAATGATGGATAAGAATTTAAGAGATTTTTGTATGATCAATTTATGCCAGAAGTTTAAATATAATGTCATGATGCAAGAGGCTTGAAATAGCGACTTCCTATTGGTCATTTGGGACATTGAAATACAGGCATACTTCTAGACAGTCAATTCTACAGCAGGATTTATCAGGCCAGGCCGTGGCAAGAAGACCAGTGTATAAGACACTCTGCAAAAGGTGACACTCAGGAGGTGATATGGGGAGCTTTGCCTGACTGGGGCTTTTTAGAAATAGACCTGTAGAGCTTGGTGACTATTAATAAAGAGAACAATAAGCATTTTGTGTTCTCGTGTTACATAATTGGATAATATATGAGAAAAATGTACAGGATTCCTATTGTCCCATTATGTCTCTATTTTGGTGTATGCAAAAAGATAAATATAAAAATGAGATTCATCACAGTAATTTCCCCAAGCGAATATGGCTTTATAAATTGGTTTTAAGCATACATATATTTTTTTTATGTTCAGGATAATCTTTTCCTCTTGTATGGGTTGCGCAAATGAAGAGCTGAAAGGTGACTAAAGAAACTTAGAAGACAGTATGGCTGTTGGGGAGTTAATGATGGATAACAATTTAAGAGGTTTTTGTATGATCAATTTTTGCCATATGTGTAAATATAATGTCTTGACGCATGACAATAACAGTGTATTTAGTACATGAGAGAAATTGAAGACAATTGATGTGGTAGCAATAAGGAGGGTGCTGACACCTCATGATGTTTTCCATCCAAAAAACCATTAATGTTACTTTCTTTCATGGGGATAATATATGAAAATTAGATTGTAAATAGGCAGACTCGAGGGGGCTGTTGAACAATTAAATTGATATGATGTTTTTAATTTTGGGGAATGTGATTGAATTATTGATTTTCTAAAAATGCATGGGGATCTATATTGATTTGTCTACGTATTCTTTTTTTCAGCCCTGATGATGTCCAATTGAGGACGAAACGCGTAGACTAACGATTGGATTTTGTTATATTTGGCTGACGATTGGATACTGTTATATTTTGGAGCTATGATTTTCCTTTGAATTAATGAATGGAAAACACATATGAAATGAGTTTGCCTATAGATTTAATTCTCAAAAAACAATAATTGATTGGATACCATAGCAGATACAATGACGCTCCTTTCCATGTGTAGAATTCATTTTTGAGGACTGGGTCTTTGGCGGGGGACCTGGGAGAGTGAAGCATCATTTATATAGGACTTCGTGATTTGTTAAAATAAGACTTTGAATTGCTCACCTGTGCGCTTGGTTGTTGTGCCCTCATCGCCTACAGGAAAGAGACAATTGTTTGCTTATTCATCTATAAATTATTTGTCTTGTTACTATTATTATCACTCGCTGACTTCTACAGGCTACAAATACGCTTCACGTGGCCTTTCAACACTGTATTTCATCACTCACTGGACTTACTGCTGCTCTTCACACATCCATACCAGCACGATCTCACCGTAATAAGAGTCCACCATGGTATGGGCAAACTTTGTAATTCTACGGGATTATTAAGTACATGTATCAATTTAAATGCCCCTGTGAATAGAGAAAATAAGCATTATTTTAAGTAACAAATCAAAAAAACCTATGTTGGGCCCTATGCCGTGCCCTATGCCAAGCTATTCAAGGCTATATGCATTCTCCTTATGTGTGCCACGATTTTGGCCCTTATTCCACTGTTGGAACCCTATGAGACTGATTTGGAGCTTGGCAGACGGGTAATCCATCGTAAACGGGACAAATAACTTGCCTGCCTTATTACAAGTGCATTAAACCCTATGCCACTTGTGGTAAGGCAGATGTGATATCTTTCAGGTTCATGATAGAGTACCTATCCGCCAAAGTCTAAATCAGGCCCCTCGGTAGTAATTTAGAGTTTGGGCAATGGGTTAGCCCATCACAAATGTGGCAGTTTTTACTTCCACTGTATTACAATACATTCTATCCTCTGGCACTTGTAATATCCTCTGTATTACAATACATTCTATCCTCTGACACTTGTAATATCCTCTGTATTACAATATCTTATATCCTCTGGCACTTGTAATACGGCAGATAAGATATCCGCCACACTTGAGACAGTTAACCATCCTTAAAACTGTAAATCTGGCCCTAAAGTTCTTTGTGGATTTAATTTGGAAATTGGCTGGGTGGAGTTTGCTAGACCTTGCAATCAAGCATTGGTACAAAGTAGTGAGAGCTCCATTTGTTCTCTTCTGTAGGATGTGGGATTTGTTACCTTATTAACAAATCTTTTCAATGTACTAGACCGCACTGCTACAGCTAAATACTACAATGTTTGCTACTGCGGAAACTTTCACATGCTCTTTCACATGTAAGCAGGAGTGGCTATTCCCATCATGCATTGTGTTGCCCTCCTACAACTACATGCTGAAGTGGTTGTTTCACCCCTCTGGCATTGTGATATTCTCTTACATTTGGCAGCTAATGTGTCCATCTCCTTCTTTTTCTCCCACTACTCTGATATGCTTTTAAATGTGATAGTTGAAGTCGGAGGGGCTAATTTCAAGTTTCACAGGCAGATGATACTCTGTTGAAATGGCAAAGGACCAGTGCTTGACTTGTAAAATGATTGCCTGTGCCCGAAGCGCTGCTCAGAAGCCTGGCCTGCAATATTAAATGTCAGCATGCCGAATACCAAGCCTGTGTAGTACTGTATCCACCTCAGGCCTCTTTAATCTACTGCCAGATACTGCCAGCCCCTTTATCTCATTCTTGCAAGTTCCTGCTTTCTTCTTTGATGACTGTTTTTCCGTCTTTCTCTTCCTCCTTCTTTTCCGTTTGTGTTTTTTTCTCTCTCTTGCTTTCAGGAAATGGCTCATGAGGAAAAATTAGTTCTGCTCTCCCAAAAAGAGTGCTGGTGGTGACCCTCGCTGACAACTACCAGCTCAAATTACGCCCCACTGATAGAGCATTGGCCTCGCCAGTTGCCATCAGGGCCGGACTGGCTACCGGGCAGTTGTGTGTGCTGCCGAGCTGGGAGCTGATTTCGTTGATAGGGACCTGCGTGTGAAAAACGAAATTCGTTTTGCTTTTTTTATTTCAATGCGCACGCAGGTCCCCATCAACGAAATAAGCCCCCACCACAGAGAAATTAGCCCCCAGCTCAGCAGCACACACAACTGCCCAGTAGCTAGTCCGGCCCTGGTTGCCTTCCTGAGTGACCCTTGTCTGCCAGACCTAGGAAACAACTCTTGACATTGGCAGGAATTGCCATCACAGCAGTTCCTGTCAATGTTGTAAAGTTTGAAGGACAGCTCCGTCAATCATGATTGCCACCAGTCAAACTTTTACAAAGGTTTTCATTTTTCAAAAACAAACTCCCAAAAAGGAAAAATGAAAAGCTAATGATCCCCACACCATTGGAGTTTTCTTCCATGGTGTGGGGGTTAATGTGTTTTGTTTTACTGTCCATCACTGTCAGGTTTTACCTGACTGTAATGGTCAGGTGTTACCTGATGGTAATGGACAGCAAAAAATAAAGCCATCCAATTGCCCTCTTTAAAATTGGAGGGCGTTCAGATGTCTAACATCAGAGGCCAGTACTCCATAAGGCCGAGGGAGGAGTATGTTGGCGATGGAGCCAGAGCAGTCTCTGTTGTTGACATACTTCTGGTCAGCCCGCTTTTAAATCAGGCAGGCGGACCTTGAGTTTGATGGAGAACACTCTCAGCCAAACTCTAAATCCACCACTTAATGTCTTCTGACCACAGTGAGAATTTCCCTACAGCTGAGATATTTAGTTGTCTTTTCTGACGCATATTGTAACATGTTCTTACAGATTAGACAGGAGAGGTTGTCTTCGCAGGAGAACTGATATGTAGCTACAGGTTAATGCGGTAGTCTCCTCTACCCTATGTAATATGCTTCTTTGGGCGAGTGGTGGATTTTTCGATTCCACCTTTTTTCTGCTGTGGGTAACAAGTGTCATGGTTGCTTTTACGGAAATAGTCACACTTGACAGTGTTGCGCCTTCAGGTTCAGGGTGATTGTGCGCCTAATGGTCAGCGGCTGGTGGATCCCTCCTCCACTTAAATTCCAGTAGGTTTTGTGCTCACTGTACAATGTGGCTTGATGACATTCCAAACATCTTGTTATAATGTCTCCTGGGCATGCAGGTCTTGGAGTAAAAAAAATTTGTGTCAGTATTATAAATTACGGCACAGTGAAGTTACTCGCTTATTCTGAATTGTATTGTAAGCGCGCCGTAAACGCATATTCAGCTGTATAGTGAGGTAATTAAACCTAAATCCACGCGCACATTTTATGATTTAGGGATACACTTTACTATATAAAATGAGCCTTGCCTCCAAGACCCATTGAATTGGTGACATCTTATTCCTATTGCTGCAATTGCTCCTAATGGCCTGCAGAGGGCAGCAAATCTCCATAGAACGTATTTGGCAATTAACCAGAGCAGCAAGATGCTTGTGGTGAGCATGTTCAGAAACCGCTCACATGCATTAAATGGAACAAATATTTAACAGGCCTACTTTCTCTTTATACTGTGCGGTAGGCCTCATCGTTTAACCTCGGCCTGAGCTGATGTGAAATCTTAGTAAATTGCTGTAGGGTCAATTACTGAGCACGTCAAGCTTGCATGCATACATGTTGGAAGACTAGTTAGAGGTGCTGGCGCTGCCAGACCTCGGAGGGGGCACAGCACATGACTATCAAATACACCAAGGTCGGTATTAGGTTGAACTAGCAGAGATGTGCCTCGGTGCAAGGCAGGCATTTGAGATATAAACAAGCATTGGAAAAGCCACTAAGTATGGCGATGGCTGCCAGCCTTTTAGCCAATGTGTATTTGTTTTGCAGTGTGTTTTGTAAAATGTTATGATTGGGGGAGCTGCTGGGGCATCGACAGTATAATATTGTGTGTATATATGAGACAAACAAATATTTTTGCTAATATATATATACCAAAAAGCAAACATTGCTGTAGAATTTCCTGCAACTGAAGGTAAGTACTTTGTGGGCGGATGTGCTCCTTGTGCTTCTTGGGAGCAGTGTAAGGGGAGGGCCAGGGTGTACCCTCCATATCCTAGAGGCCCATATAGGATTGCATGGCAAACCTCTCCAAGCCCACAACCCACCCAAGAAGCGACGCATTCATAGAAAGTCTGGATAAACATTGGCCTGAGCCGCGTGAGGACAGTCCATCGACCCCCTCATTTTAACAACGACAACCTCCATTCGGGTACCTTAAAGACTTTGAAATAAGATATATAAAGGTTAATAGGTTGCGCTTAACTCATCATTTAAATATTAACATGAAAAGCGCTTATGCATTTTTTAAACACTGAAACATCTGTGTTAGACCTGGCACCTTGGCTTGGGTGTCACTTCCATTTTTGCTGCGCCTCATGTGTTTTTTCTGGTGTTAGATGCTTTGGGCACTGTGCCATTGGTGTCCAGTGCCACAGTGCAAGTGCTCCCTATTGTAAATTAATGTATGAATTAGTGATTCAATGATTGGCTGGTTTGGTTTACTTGTCAGACCCTAGTACAGTGCACTGAGTGTGCCCAGGGCTTGTAAACCAAATGCTGCTAGTGAGCTTGCAGCACTGGTTGTGCCACCCACAGAAGCAGCCTGCAAAAGTGTGTCTAAGGCTTGCCATTGCAGAGCCTGTGTGCAGTCTCGTACTGCCATGCTGACTGGGCAAGTGCACCCACTTGCCAGTCCCTAAACCTTCCCTTTTCTTCATATCAGACAACCCTATGATAGGCCCAAGGGCAGGGTGCATTGTAAGTATGAGGTAGGACATGCCCCGGTGTGTATGGCATGTCCTAATAGTGAATTAAAGCCATTTTTGTTTTTCACTTTTCCAATGCTATCTGTTCTCCATAGGCCAGAATGGGCAGTTATTTTATTACATCTTATAATCCTAACTGACTCAGGGAACATGGTAGAAACTCGAGTTTAATGTGCCTGAACTCAGAATGATAAAATACATTTTTTAGTGAAGTTGATTTTAACATTCTGTGTTTGAAAATACCACTTTTAGAAAGTAGGTATTTTCTTGTCTAACTATCCAAGCCTGCCTCTGCTAGGTTGTGTATTCCTTGTCTGGAGTTTGAGTGACAGAGCTGGGGGATTCCAAGAGACAGGATGAGTCAGCCCAGTGGTGAATAGAGAGCTCTGCATCCAGATGGGAGGGAGGAGTTGCACCTGGGACCTGAATAGGGCTGTGCCTTCCCTCCACATTGCTGGCTCCACCTCCCGAGGTGCATCTGATGTCTCTGCCCTGCACTGTGAAAGGAGAGAAGGAATCATGTTAACAAAGTGCTCCAGGGCTGTGCCTTCTCTCCACAATGCTGGCTCCACCTCCTGAGGTGCGTCTGATGTCTCTGCCCTGCACTGTGAAAGGAAAGAAGGAGTCATGTAAACAGAGTGCTCCAGAACTGCTTTGGACTGGGCAAAGGCCCCTCTGCCCTCAGAGGGCAAAGGATTTTGGGGTATAAATATTGGGACCCTGATCCCAAGAAATTAGATCACTTTTGGACTACAAGAAGAAACATTTGCTGAGGAGAGGAACCTCAAGAAACTGAGGAGAGACTATCCCTAAGTTGAAGGGCTGCTTGTGAGATTGGCCTTCAGTGGTTGACTGACTGCCAAAGAAAGGAGAAAGGACTTTGTGTGCACTTTATTCAACTTGTGAAGGATCTCCAAGGGCTTGAGAGACGAGCTTGCCTCCTGCTGAAGTCTCAGGGACCACAGACATCAACCCCCTAGCTCCCCAAGAGTTCTTTGGAAGTGCCTGCTGCTGTTTTGGGCCTTCTGAGGGACTGCGTGTCGCAAGGAGCTGGAAGCGTGGCTCAAGAGGAAGAATTGTGTCGCCGTGGCAGCCGCTGCCGTCGCATCTCTGACCTAGAGAGTCGCCGCTGTAGCTGACGCAATGCACCGCTTCGAGAGAAGCGCCTTACACCAAAGAAAAGCGCTGCCATCGCATCTCTAAACAAGGGTGTTGCCGCTGTAGCTGATGCATTGTACCGGATCGAGAATAGCGTATCGCACCAAAGAGGAAGCGTGTCACCATCGCTGCCGTCGCATCTCTGTACAAGAATGTCACCGCTGTAGCTGACGCATTGCACCGCATCGAGAGAAGTGTCTTGCACCGAAGAAGAAGCGTGCTGCAGTCGGAGCCGCTGTCGTCGCATCTCTGATGAAGGGTGTCGCCACTGCAGCTGTTGCATCGAGCGGAAGCGTCTTGCATTGAGGGAGAAGAGTGTTGCTGCCAAAGCAGCTGTCGTCGCATCTCTGCACAAGGGTGTCTCTGATGCAGCTGACGCATCGAGCCGAGACTTCTCGCAACATCGGAGAAGCGTGCTGCATCAGGAAGAACTTGACGTCTTTATTTCTTTGCACCGGATTTTGCCAGATTTCCATTGTTGCAACACTTTTGTTGCCCTGCGTGTCGCATCTTAAGGTACATTGAATCAAAGTGTCGCATTTTAAGAACTAAAGAGAACTAAGCTAAAACTACCATTTTATGTACAGTATTGTGGATTTTTGTTGTTTGTGGTCTTGTGTTAAATCTATATAGAGAATACTTATTTTTAATATACAACTTGTGTGGTGTCCATCTGTGTTGTTGTCACTTGATTACTGCATGTGTTCACAAATGCTTTACACACTGCCTCTGAGATAAGCCTGTCTGCTTGTGCCAAGCTACCAAGGGGGTGAGCAGGGGTTATTTTAGGAGTGTACCCCCTTACCCTGACAAGAGGCAAGGGTCCCTATTTGTCACAAGTATCTACCTGTGCCAACTAGAGACCCCCAAATATAACAATCTGCGATCTAGATTGACGTCGCCGAAGCCGTCGGGATTGTCACGGCCCCTCTTCAAGTGAGGAAAGAGCTGAAGGCACACATATCTAAAGAGCACAACACCGCGACACGGCCAGAAGCCCGCTTTCAATAACAGACTCTGCTACCTTTGACCGGGAAACACCTCAGATTGTATATTTACCTTGCACCCTGAACAGCACTCGGCTGCCTTCTTGCCTAGGTTCATGATATAGAAATACCCAATAAATACTTTAGAATGCGAGCACCTCACTAGAGGGCGCTGTCAGGGCCCAAAGTAGGAAAGCATTTCTACTAACCATGTGAGCAAAGCAAAATGCATTCAAGTTCCAGAAAGTATTGAAAATGCTTTATTACGCCTAATTTGTGTGGTATTATTTATGTTTCTCAATTAAAGCCTGATCCCCATTAAGTAATAAGGCCTTCAGTGAGAGTTCCTTACTGGGAAAGACCTGGCTTATCAATGATGCTTTTGTGCAAACCACATTTTAACACATAAGTATTTGGATTATCCTTAACTTGTAAGTGTGCACATCTCCATACTGCTTTTTTATAGTGCTTGCTGCCCTGGTTTTGCAGCTTCTTAACACACTTATAAATATCACGCATCTCATCGTCAAGTCAGTTGAACTCCATTATTTCATTCCTCTCCGGAGACCAAAATAACGTGTTGGGCATGCCCAGGTGCAGTGAGTGCATCAACCCACAGAGCTATAATACCAGCTACAATACATACATGCTACCAAATGCAGGCATAGTTATACAAGTGCATATATATTTGTTAAATGTAGAACACTCTGGGCCTCATTTATGAAAAGTGACGCATCACTGTAAGAAAACAGCGATGCTTCACTTTTCATTGCACCCTCCTTGCGACACCAATGATGCATCATATTTACAGTATGACGCATCATGTCACAAGGAGTTACAGATAAGTCAGTATTTCTGAGGTATCTGTAGGTGCAAAAACATCGCACTGCTGGAGTGTGTCACAAAAGTGACGCAACTTCAGCAATGGGTCATTACACATGGGCAAATTCCATGTGAAATATGCCTGCGTCAGTCTTACGCCTGCCATGAGGCAGGCAGAAGATATTGACACATTTGCGTCCTAGAAGTGGCGCAGCGAAATCTTAGAGATTTCGCTGTGTCACTTCTATGACTCTTTCTTGCATCAGAACGCCCCTCCCCCCTGCATATGTTATACCTGGGGCAGGTATAATATGGCACAGGGGTTTACAAAGTGACACATCTACCTAGATGCGTCACTTTGTAAATATGGTGCAACAAGGCACTTTTATGTGTCGTTGGTGCGTCACAAAAAGGGACGCACCGGCGGCGCAAAAGTGACGCAAGGGCTCATAAATAAGCCCCTCAATCTGCACCCACCTTGATACTAGGGTATGCTCAACAGGGGACTCAAGCAAACTATTCTATATTTTTTTTTTTTAAACACTCTTTACATAGTACCTAAAGGCACTTTGGGGAGTGGGTGTGACAGCAGCGCAGCACCCGTAATGTTGTGCCCATCGTACCAATGTTGTTTGTGATGGTGTTGGCAATGTTTTCCAACACTGTGAGGACCGGAGAGACAGACACACACACACGCACCCCCCACCGAGTAGAGATGGGCAGGCCGGGGAGTTCAGGGAAAGAGCAGAGCCGGGGGTCTGGCTTGGTCAAAGAGTCAAAACACGAACTGAGCTAGCAAAAAAACAATCATGGAGGACATGCTTTCTCACTTCCTGTCTCCCTCAATCTTGCTACCTGCCTCTCCTGCCTCTTCTCTCCATTCCTCTCTAGCTATTTCTCCCCTTATCTCACTTTCTCTGTTCTCTCACCTTCTCCTCTGTTTCAACTTGTACCATCTCCATCCTTTCTGCCCCCCCCCCCCCCTTCCCCCCCACTGCGAAGTCATGTTCCATGCCCCGCTGGGAATAACAGACTACTAGTTACGACTAGTTGCGGTAGCTTTTTGTAGGTTGAAATAGCCAGCGGCGCTGACCGCCACTCCTCTGCTGCGCCCAGGGGCCTTGGAGAATGGTGTGAGGGTGTCACCCGGGAGAGGCACATGACCCTCGAGGCAGAGCCGGGCATCTACTCGAGTCCGGCTCGGGCTCTCAGCGGCTCGCCTTTTCTCATATACTGCGGTCAGTTAAGATCTGACACGCCCATGTGTTCTACCTTTCACAATCCCCTCTCACTCATCCTCACGTTCCGCAACCAAAAAGTAGGGGAATTTAGGGGCATATTACCAACGTTAAGCGATATTTATCGCTAACGATGCTTAGCAACAAATTTTTTAACGCTAAGCATCGTCAGAAATTATCGCAGATAAACTTTGCTATTATCAAGGTTTATCGCAAATGCGATAAAAAACGGCCGCAATGCATGAATATCGCTGAAAAGTCAGCGATATTCATGCATTACTGAGCTAATGCTCTTAGCCATGTTATCCACCTCCCATTGGATAACATGGCTAAGAACTGCTCAGGGCAGGTGTTAGTCTTTGGAGATATTCGCGCTTAGCGCGAATATCTCCAAAAGTTGGTAATAGGAGATAGCGATGTTAGCGACTGTTTCCAGTCGCTAACATCTTGGCACGCCCACTTTGCATGTCATTAGTGATAAATATCACTGACATGCAAAGTGGGGCCCAAGATGGTCGCTATCTCCTACTAGCTGTCGCTAACTGGTGTTAGCGACAGCTAGGTAATAGGGAGATAATTTTATCTTCGCTTTCTTGGCTTTTAAAGCCAAAAAAGCGGAGATAAACCCCCTTGATAATATGCCCCTTAGAGCGTGGCCAGGCTGGCGACAAGTGAGGGAGTTTCCGGCAGAGTTTCAGGACAGGGGGAAGGAGGCAGTGGACAGAGTCCAGGGCAGTTCCACTTTTACGTGTAGCATATTCCATTTTTTTCTTTTTTTTGTTGCACAATACAAACTGCCCATTTATCTTGTAATGAAATTTGACACTTTTATTCCAGTTCTTTTTTTAAACTTGGCCTCTGGGGGTCAGTGTGGGCTTTATTTTGTGTTCGCGCGGAGGACTTTCGGTGCGTCAGTTTGTTTTAGTATGAAGCGTTCCCATCTCAAGGTGTTCCAGTCTAACATTTAAATAAATGCAAGTGACTTTCTGTGTGAAACTTAAAAATTAATAAGGAACAAAGAACGAGAGCGAACAGATGTGAAATATTAAAGGATGTTAACAAATCTTGATTGAATTGGTTGTAATGAACAAAAGGTTCTTTTAATAATGCTAATTGCATGCAGACGTGTTCTGTGTAAATCACTTTGGACAGAAGCTTTATAAAGATAATACGGTTTAATTGTTTTAATTCCAGACAAACCAGAAAGAGCATCACACAACCCATCAAATTAGGTATTTTATTCCCTGTAATAAAAATCCCTGTGCCACTGCTGTGGGGGCAGGAGAGGAATTCTCTCTCAAAGGGTTTAATAAACCCAGAAGACAGAAATGAACAGAGCACGTTTTGTAGGTCAGTTTACAGACAGTTGTACGCTTCTTGGTCGCTTTTCAGGGATGACACATAACTGTGGGAGTCGGAAGGGAAGAGCACACGGAGCCCCTGCAATGGCATGGACGTGCATCTCTTTTGCGAGAGGGGGGTGGGTGGTGACGCTGCTGCTGATGGAGCCTAAATCCATTATTTCTTTGAGCGGACGGGACGCCACGCTTTCAGGTATGTGGGGGACAAGTTCCACACACACACATGGAGGTCACACCTGCCGGTATTTATAGGTGCAAAAATGCCCGGTAATGTCCCAGGAAGTGGATTTTTTGTTGTGGCAATTACCAGCATCGGCATATGTAAGTAGAAAAACTGGCAATAGGTTATATTTGTCGCAGCTAATAAACAACGAATCTTATTTACGAGGCGCAATACATTTAACACCTAACACTTGGCCACTCGCCCTGAAACATAACTCAACTCGAATTCATTTTGTGTGCAGGGTTCAAGGCCGATAGTGAAAGCGACAAGAATCAGACATGGATAGCGCCACTGTGCAAAGGAGAGTCACCAGGTTATGCAAATGATGGTATTTTCAGTCACTCAAAGTCATCAAAATCTCCCAACACACATCTGCCGTCGGATCCTGGTGAAATGTAGACGAAAAACTAAAAAAACACACACACTCTGCCTCTCTCTCGCTCAGTCTGTCTGTCTGTCTCACTAACTTTCTTGGTCTCACTCTCTTTGTCCCTGTCTGAAAGAAGTAAGTAGCACCCTAACTATCTTTATAAAAGAATTATAGTTGACTAGTTCTACTTTTAACCAAAGTTTAATTTAAGCTCCCAAAAAGTTTTTAGCAGCAATGTTTCCCATACCACAGAAATGACAAAGAATTTTAAACTGATTTTAAAAACAGATTACGCCTACACATTGGATTTCACTAAAAATGGTGATGTTTTTAACACTTGCCAAAATTTCACCTAATGTCAAATTCCAATTATTAAAAAAGAACAAGCTTTGGGGAAACAGAAGGGAAGCTTCACTTTTCTACATTTTGTTCAGTGTTGCATTATGTTGACCTATCCTGTACCAAACATCAAAGAGTGATTTACTCAGGAATAGCGTTACTAAATAATTTTTCACCAGTCTCTCCAGGTTTACAGTATTTCTCTCAGTACACACAAACAGCTTCTTTACCACTTTCTATTTTTTAATTGACGGTAAAGAAGATTGTCAGAGCTTTTTATTATTTAGAAAATAATGTTTATTTTCGTGTGTTTAGTTAGCATAATTAAGCTGCAAAACGAATTTATTGGGCCTTTGTCCATTTCCACTGACAGTTGTAAACGTGGCTTTTAAAGGTTGCAAAAATACGTTTCCTGCATGCCTGTTTTTTCGCTCTTCTGTATTTCTTTTTCATAACTTAGTCAATAATTGGATTCATTTCATGGTGATGCTTCTTGTTAGTGTAACTTTGTTAGTGTAGTGCATGGGGAACACATCCAATTTCACAGTTCCCACAAGCCATTTTAAGCAGGAAACAACTTCCAGGAGCAAAACCTACAAGAAAAGCATCAGTGTAAGTAAACAAAATGTACAAGATATATACAAAATCCAATAATCAGAATGTATGCTCACGTAAAAAAGAATTTCCCCGAGGGGGATGAAATTATTATGTTTTTGTTGTTTCCCAGGATCATTATACGTAGGCAAGTGGAATGCCAGAAATAAAATCAAAGTCCTCAAGTTGCCCAATTGACAACATTGCTACATTGCCGTATTTCTATTTCAGGTGCTAAAGGTACCCAGGTTATCCAGAAGCTGTCCTAACAATGAATAGTGCTTTTTACATCAAAGAGATAGATCGGAGCTATGTGTAAGTCTCCAAGAGACAAGGGGGCATATTACCAAGCAATAGCGATAATTATCGCTATTGCTTGGTTAGAGACAATAATTTACCGCTGAGCTGCGGCGATTTTTATCGCAGATAAACCTTGGTATTACCAAGGTTTATCGCAAATGCGATAAAAAACGGCCGCAATGCATGAATATCGCTGAAAAGTCAGCGATATTCATGCATTACCGAGCTAATGCTCTTAGCCATGTTATCCACCTCCCATTGGATAACATGGCTAAGAACTGCTCAGGGCAAAAGTTGGTAATAGGAGATAGCGATGTTAGCGACTGTTTCCAGTCGCTAACATCTTGGCACGCCCACTTTGCATGTCATTAGTGATAAATATCTCTGACATGCAAAGTGGGACCAAAGATGGTCGCTATCTCCTACTAGCTGTTGCTAACTGGTGTTAGCGACAGCTAGGTAATAGGGAGATAATTTTATCTCCGCTTTCTTGGCTTTTAAAGCCAAAAAAGCGGAGATAAACCCCCTTGATAATATGCCCCAAGAGCCCTTAATACAATCATAGAATTTAGCCAGAGAGTGAACATAAGACTAAAAATTCGAAAGTCCACACAGGAAGATCCACTCGAGACAAATTTCAAAGTCCAAACCATGATTGTTTATTATATTTAAGAATCCATACAGATAGCCAAAGACACTCTTAATCAAAACAAATAATGCAATTGCTAAATATAATCTATAGGGGAAAACGAGCCCTCATCTCTAGCCAGAACCCATTACAGTCTGCACTAGCAAAATAACAAGCAAAATGTCAAAAGGACTACTGAGTTTGAGGCAGAAGAGACCATGAAAGTATTCTAAGTGCAGATCGATAGACTAACATGGAGACTGTTCTCTAAATGGGTCGGTAAGGTAACCTAAGCAAGTAAATTGGTCTGACACAGGGGTCTACCTCTAAGGATATCAGGATAAAAACGTGTTTCTCCTCCAAATGGAGAGTGTTTACTCACTTTTGGCAAAAAACGTACAGTCACTGTGGTATAACAAACAGTTACATTGCTAGACCCAATTGTAAAACAGAAAACACATCAATACCCTCTGCTCTACTTCTAATGACTAGATTGTACCATCCCTTACACGGAAAACAAAAGCAAATTCAAACATATAAACAAGACCTCCGTTTGACTGAAGAAAGTGGCCTTCGTTTGCTTTCAGTTGCAAGTTTGTTTCTCCAGCAACACAAAACAATGCATTGTAATGAATTGTTTGCATTGTATACTAACTTAGTGGAAGGCATAAGTAACTTCTCATTAATCTCCATTAAATGACACAAATATTAATTTTAGAATTCTCATCCACACAATCATCATTATTCCATCCTCCATTATACCCACTTTATTATCCCAGAAGTATGACATTCAAATCTGCAACGAAAGGTTACACACAGATCTATGCAATGATCTATCAAATACCTGAGAAAGAGTGTAATGAACACACTCCTGCTTAGTAAACTATTAGTGCTTCAGGCTAACAACAACAGGTTATAACAAATACGTATTATTTGCAGGTAAATGTCTGGAATGGGTTGGCCTTAGGAAACAATAAAGATTGGGAGAAAAAGACTACATCTAAACAGGATCCGTGAGGAATCTCTGAACATCTCTCAGCTAATAGCCAGAGACAGCATTATGTGGGTTCAGTAGAAAGATGTTGCATGTTGTACATTTCCATATCAAACAGTAAGTTTAGTTTGCTCTTAGTTTAGTTATTTTTTTTTTAATGTCAAATTGATCGAGAAACAAACAAAAAAGGGAATTCCAAAATACAAATAGATAAGGTATAGAAAATACTTGAATCAAAAGGATATACAATCGTACAAACATTTTATTGTCACACCCAAATAAATGATTGATAATCAACATAATAAACTGTGAACAAAACCATTAGATATGTGATGGAGACAAATTAAAATTCAAGCTACATTATTACTGCTTTAGGCAAAATAGATCAAGTTACATCAAATAAAATCCCAATTAAACCTACTCCATATTCTGTTGAATTTTTTAATAGAGCATATTCCCCTAGCCCTAGCTAAAGCAAGTTCCCTCTGATAGATTCCCCTAAGGGTTGCCCACCACTCAGCTGCTCTTGGGGGGTGTTTTTGAGACCCATGCCTTGGCTTTTCACAGCTTGGCGCAAACAATTATAACAGTGAGGAGACTTTTTAGGTCCCACGTCCACAACACCCTTATACGCCAGCATGATCACCTTATTTGTTAATCGTAGCTCTAAACCAAGGTAAATCCTTGTATAGTTACTCAATTCTGGGCAAGTGACAAATATATGTAACAAATTGGTAACCTTCAATCCGCATTTAGGGCATTTATTTTTCTCCCCTCTGTCACTTTCCACATTACCTACCACTTAGCTGTAGTTTTAACTGTAGTTTTAAGTTTACAGAGTATATAATGCTGCAATTTTTTCCAAAGAGTCATATTTTCTGAGAGGAGGTTACTCCATTTCAGTGCAAGCTCCAGCCATCATTAACTCATTGTGATAAAAATTCTGGTAAATAGTTTGCATTAGCAACTTCCTGGTTGCCTGATAAAAATCTCTCAGCAGATCCGAGCGCTCCATTTTTATCCCCCGGCGTACCAGAAGATAATCCCTGATTTGCATATATTTAAAGAAGAGCCAGTGAGGAAGAGCATAGGAGCTTTGCAAACTTTCAAATGTGCGAAACCCATTTATGTTATATAGCTGTCCCAAGCACTCAACACCATAATTAGCCCAGATCTTACCATTTGAGTCGTAAACACTTCCGGAATCATCAGGTTTTCCCACAAGGGGAGATACTCATGGAAGGTAGGTGAGGAGTATTCAGCAGAGATTTCATGCCAAATAAAGACTATATCCCTTATAAAAACAACTTGGATAACAATGGGTCAAAAAAAGAAAGAAAAACTATCTAAAACCTATCTGTGTATCTTAGGGGTACAACCGCGAAATCTACTAAGAGTATAACGTGGTGAAATAATTATTCCCATCAGATCACCAACCTGTACTGCCCTACATCATTTGGGATCCTTCGCCCTGAAGGAAAGTGGTTTTACCCACAGTAGATTAGGCAGGTGGTAGCCTAGTCTAATCACAGTATCTCAAATGTGAGTGTAGTATATTCTGGCATCAGGAGGTAAACTGACTAGCAGTGCAAAATGTGATACAAAGTAATAAGTGCTAAGTGTAAAAAATGTTTAAAATTGGGTAGTGGAAATGGAAAACTAATTTTATTACATCCTACCCACTCCCAGAGATTAAAAACAGTGCATAGTAGTGCAAACAAATAACTACTTCAGTTGGTATATGGTCGACATGTTTCTGCAGTGGATGCGGAATCTGTTGGTCTCCTACTGCTTCCTCAGGACCTTAATTACTGCTACTGCTTAATATGAATGGTGATGTGAAAAATTATAAACAATATCACCTGGGATTCGCCTGTTGTGATGATCCAAGGTCACCCAATGTCGGACGAATATAAGAAAAAAACACACAGAACATTTTAGGTAGTAACCATACATTTACAACATATGTATAATTTTACATTTGCCAACTAATTTTCAGGTCAAGAAGATTCTATTAAAGTAACCCATTATAAGCCATATTACTGTTCAGGCACGAGCAAATTCTTTGTCATTTCCACTCACCTAATAATTAGGGAATGCACACCCCACCTCACCTGGCTACAGCTCAGGTAAAACGGAGCACCGCTCTATTGAAGGGAGGAAAGGGAAAGTAAAATGAGGGAAGGACTTAAGGCTGCGCTATATGCAATTCATGAACATCAATGGGTCATAGTCATATTATGTTCTTAAAATATTTAATTAATATTCTTTTTTATGATTACTCTCGTGTCCATTGGGTGTGTAAATATGTACACACCAGGTGAACCACAGATCACCCTGTGCCGTGAAATGTGCCATTCCCTCTGGTACATTCAGTTGTTGACAACAGAGGACCGAGCGTATCAAAAAAGGAGACACATAGATGTAAACAGGGTTCTAAAAGTAACCAAGGTTCTAAAAGTAAGTGTGGCACAGTCCTGCATCAGCGTGTTTGCTGCGGAACCATAAACCAAAAGTATCCACACGATACTAAACGGACCACACTTAACCAGCCACTCGAGCTGCGTGCTGGATTACAGTTACGAATAAACCAAGTGTAAGTCAGTTCCCTTCGTGAAGTCGCAAGGTACCACACCGGCGCTTACCTGTCCGTCGGTACTCCGGACATCCGTCTAGGCTGTCTTGGGGAGGTACCCGACTGGACAGGGAGCCGCCCTTAGTATCCGCCCTCGCATGCGTGTCATGGAACGTGATCATGCGTAAGGGCGTCAGATGTTGATGGGAATTGTAGTTTTTTCTGTTTGCTGGCGCCGTAAGATCGTAATGTATTTTATACCGATAACCATGTCAGGAGCACACCTTAAGTATACAAGTACACAATGCTGGAACATAATGTCACGGTGGTCGATATTTCCAGTTAAGAAGACTGAAAATAAAGGTGCAAGTTCATAACGATTGCCGAACTCCTAATACAATCTACTGTAGTAGTGGTAAACCACGTGGGGTTATTTACATAGTCATATATAAGTGTTCATATTTAAATGGACGTCAAATTGGGGTGAATGTCTTACTCAATGGACATTTATTAACCCATCTCTCAGTAGTTATAGAAAGGTTTGTTTATGTGATCACATATAAATAGACATCTAAATAGGCTAATAAATGAATGCCCCACTATGTGGACACTTGTTAACCCATCTCTCAGTGGTTATGGATGTAAGTCGGCCAGTGATATTAGGGCCTCTCTTTCTTCTAAGTCAATCAACAATTCGTGTCCCTTGAACACGAATGTTAAAACAACATGATGTTATTATTTTCAGAACTTGGATGACTGACAGTAAGGTGTAGTTTATCCTGACATAACAATCCCTGTATGGTAGTGTGGTTCGACTGTTAACAGACATCATAGCGACATCCACGGGATATCTTCATTCAATCCCGTCTTGTCCGTCTGCAATTTGTAAATCCATTTCTGTTCTCGTTTGAAAAGAAATGTACTGATGTCTTGAATGTGGGGTGAGATCATTGGCTGTTCCAGCACTGTCCAGCGTAAATCTGTTGGTAGATGGTGTGCTTGGATGAAATGGTTGGTAAGTCTGGTACCTTGCCTGCAGCAACGTATCGAACTCTTGTGTTCCGATATCCGTATCTTAACTCTTCGGGTAGTAATGCCCACATATTTTTTGTTACATGGACAACTGATCAAGTAGATCAGATTCATGCTGTTACAGTTTGTGAACCTGCGCTGCTGCCACGGTTGGTCTGTGCCGATGTTGATGGTCACGGACCTAGATGTCTGGGGGCAAGCAGCACAATGGCCACATGGGTGATGACCCGTGACCGCAGGCATGTCCCAAAGGGTGCCTACAGCTCGGGGAATTTCACTCTTTGGTCTTGTATGGACCAACCTGTCCTTTAGATTGTGCCCCCTCTTGAAGGCAAACAGTGGAAAGGGAAGGGTGTCTTCACCTGTGTTCAAAATACCCCAGTGTCTCTTTACAATCCTTTTGATTTGATTCGATTGCATACTGAAGGTACTGACACAAGTAATGCGATTTGTTTTGGGTTTCGGAGGCAGAACTTCTAATAGGCTGGCTCTATTGTTGTTAGCTGCTCGCTTTTTAGATTGCTGAATTAGCCTCTTGGGGTATTCCTTAACAGCCAAATCTTGTGCCAAACTACTTGCATGAGTTTCAAAAGCAGTTCCTGTCGAGCAATTTCTTTGTATATGTAAAGATTGCCCGTAGGGCAAGTTGTCACGCAGTGACTTGGGATGACAGCTGTTATAATTTAGTAAGGAATTACGCGCCATTGGCTTACGATATAATTCCGAAGCGAGACCAGTCGGTGTGCTCGAGATTAACAAATCCAAGAATACCAATTTATGGACATCATACTCCATGGTGAACTTAAGGAATTGGTTCCTCTGATTGAGCCATTCGTGAAATTCTTTCAGCTGATTTTCTGTGAAGCGCCACACGACGAAAATGTCGTCTATGTAGCATTTCCATGTTCGCAGACACCCAAGATGGGGGTTGGTGTCTGCAAACATGTGCTCCTGCTCGAAATTATGCAAATACAGGGAATCTTCAAATCGGAAGAAATTCTCCGTCATTGCCAATGTCATGATAAGCCTGACTGGTGTAATTGAGTTCAGCTCTCTGGTTGCTAATAGTCCCTCAACAACCTCCAAGGTCTCGGTTTGGGGTATCGACGTGTATAAACTTTCCACGTTAAACGACACCAAGATGTCTGTTCGAGTATTAAATTCAATATCAGGCAATAGCCTTAAAACATCTTTGGTGTCCATTAAGAAAGTGGGCATTTCCTTAACCATGGGCTTTAGAAAAAAAATCGACAAACGTCGACAAGGGCTCAAGAAGAGACCCTATCCCAGATATTATGGGACGTCCGGGGGGCGGACGCTGAGCCTTATGGACTTTAGGTAGTTGATAAAAATAGGGTGTTTTCGGATTAGATGTCCGGAGGTATTGTCCTTCCTTAATGGTGATCCACCCTTCTGTGAGTGCCTCCTCCACAATGTGCCCAATCACCGTAGTTAGCCTTTCAGTCGGGTCTAATGTAAGTTTACGGTACGCTCTGGTGTCACTCAGTTGTCGTAGACACTCAGCACGGTACGTGTCTACATCTAGGAGTACCACGGCACCCCCCTTGTCTGCAGGTTTAACCACGACAAGCGGATTATTGGCCAGTTCTCTCATTCCTTCTTGTTCAAGTTTTGACAGGTTGTGAAAAGTTTTTTGTTTACTTCTGAACAAACCTTTTAGGTCATGGTCTACTGCCTCCTCAAAAGTGAGTACTTTAGGTGGTAGACCTATCACAGTAGGATTAAAGGTGGAAGGCCTTTTCAACCCTGTGTTCTCATCACTGTTGAGAATCCCTATGCCTTTGTTCTTATCTGCAAACATGTAGTGAAGTCTTATCTTCCGATAAAATTTGCCCATTTCGATCTGGGCTTGGAAAGGGTCTGTCCTATTTGTGGAGACAAAGCCTAGCCCTTTATTTAGGACTCGTTCCAGGATGTCAGTAAGTAAATGGGAACTTAGGTTTATGACTAGACTAGTCCTGCTGATGTCCCCGCTTGATCTTGAACAATCTTCTTCCCATTCCTTAGGTCCATGGTCCGTGGTGGTAAATTCCACCGGACCTGTCCTTGACGGGGTGTCCGTTGACGGCCCCGGCCTCTCCTGCCCGATCCTAAAAAAGACTGTTGGTTATGGTCTCCATAGAATTGTGGGGAGCCGTATGGATTCTGAGATACTGTGATTAGACTAGGCTACCACCTGCCTAATCTACTGTGGGTAAAACCACTTTCCTTCAGGACAAAGGATCCCAAATGATGTAGGGCGGTACAGGTTGGTGATCTGATGGGAATAATTATTTCACCACGTTATACTCTTAGTAGATTTCGCGGTTGTACCCCTAAGATACAAAGATAGGTTTTAGATAGTTTTTCTTTCTTTTTTTGACCCATTGTTATCCAAGTTGTTGGTATTCATAGTGATAAGGGATGATAGCAATGCAAGGTCGGTAAACATTCCCTCAGACCCCCCTTTTGTATTTGTTTTATGTTCTTGAGCAGTTACCACTGCGGGTCTTGACTTCTCACCAATAGTCTATTTGCTTGGGAAGTAGGAAGTTTTGTTCGGTCGAGGGACTTTTCTGTCGCTATTACTAGACGGACTACGATCGATCATGGCCACTAACTTAGGCCTAGCGTTCGATGAGAATGAAATTCAGAATATACTGTCGGAAAATCCGAGTATGTTAGACATGATATCTACTACTCAAGTCAATAGTGATGAGGGGTGGGCTAAGATACTAGTGCTGAAGAAGAACCAAGCGAGAGTTTGTGTACATGGAATAATCATGGCAGAATATTTAACAGGCAACTGTGCCCCTAGTGGCCTCATTGTAGGCAATTTTCCACGTTTATTCCTAGATGATAAGGATTTCTTAAGCGATTGGTCGCTGATAGCGTGGAAGTGTACATGCGATTGGTTGGTGCTTATCATCAAAACCGCCAAGAAAACATCAGACAGGATACTAGTGGAAATTCAAGTACTGGAAGGTCAGATTAGGGCCACTATCTCGTCCAGCAAGGTATTCTCTAAACATCAAGAGGATGGAAACAAATCTAGCAAAGAATTTAGAGATTCGATTTTGTTTACTAAGCTCGAAAAGTTTAAAAAAGATCTGGATAAGTTCGCAATGGACAAGGTTTATCCATACACTAGTGATGGTTTCACACCCACAGTGTATTCGAAGAACGGGCAGAAAGGAGGATCCAATTATGGGACATCCAGTTCTGATGGCAGTTCCACTGACTCAGATGGTTCCAATACTACCAACTCAGGGCACAAACAGAGAGGAAGAGGAAATAACAGGAGAGGCTGGGGAGGATTTAATCAGGCTTTCGCCCAACCCCAGTGCTCGCCTTGGTGGCAATCTACCCCATGGGGGCCTCCTCCTTTTCCACCCATGATGAATCCATACGGCCCCCACAATTCTATGGAGACCATAACCAACAGTCTTTTTTAGGATCGGGCAGGAGAGGCCGGGGCCGTCAACGGACACCCCGTCAAGGACAGGTCCGGTGGAATTTACCACCACGGACCATGGACCTAAGGAATGGGAAGAAGATTGTTCAAGATCAAGCGGGGACATCAGCAGGACTAGTCCAGTCATAAACCTAAGTTCCCATTTACTTACTGACATCCAGGAACGAGTCCTAAATAAAGGGCTAGGCTTTGTCTCCACAAATAGGACAGACCCTTTCCAAGCCCAGATCGAAATGGGCAAATTTTATCGGAAGATAAGACTTCACTACATGTTTGCAGATAAGAACAAAGGCATAGGGATTCTCAACAGTGATGAGAACACAGGGTTGAAAAGGCCTTCCACCTTTAATCCTACTGTGATAGGTCTACCACCTAAAGTACTCACTTTTGAGGAGGCAGTAGACCATGACCTAAAAGGTTTGTTCAGAAGTAAACAAAAAACGTTTCACAACCTGTCAAAACTTGAACAAGAAGGAATGAGAGAACTGGCCAATAATCCGCTTGTCGTGGTAAACCTGCAGACAAGGGGGGTGCCGTGGTACTCCTAGATGTAGACACGTACCGTGCTGAGTGTCTACGACAACTGAGTGACACCAGAGCGTACCGTAAACTTACATTAGACCCGACTGAAAGGCTAACTACGGTGATTGGGCACATTGTGGAGGAGGCACTCACAGAAGGGTGGATCACCATTAAGGAAGGACAATACCTCCGGACATCTAATCCGAAAACACCCTATTTTTATCAACTACCTAAAGTCCATAAGGCTCAGCGTCCGCCCCCCGGACGTCCCATAATATCTGGGATAGGGTCTCTTCTTGAGCCCTTGTCGACGTTTGTCGATTTTTTTTCTAAAGCCCATGGTTAAGGAAATGCCCACTTTCTTAATGGACACCAAAGATGTTTTAAGGCTATTGCCTGATATTGATTTTAATACTCGAACAGACATCTTGGTGTCGTTTGACGTGGAAAGTTTATACACGTCGATACCCCAAACCGAGACCTTGGAGGTTGTTGAGGGACTATTAGCAACCAGAGAGCTGAACTCAATTACACCAGTCAGGCTTATCATGACATTGGCTACGTTGGCAATGACGGAGAATTTCTTCCGATTTGAAGATTCCCTGTATCTGCAGATTAGCGGGACTAGTATGGGCAGCATTTTTGCCCCTAGTCTCGCTAACCTATACGTGCATAATTTCGAGCAGGAGCACGTGTTCGCAGACACCAAACCCCATCTTGGGTGTCTGCGAACATGGAAACGCTACATAGACGACATTTTCGTCGTCTGGCGCGGCACAGAAAATCAGCTGAAAGAATTTCACGAATGGCTCAATCAGAGGAACCAATTCCTTAAGTTCACCATGGAGTATGATGTCCATAAATTGGCATTCTTGGATTTGTTAATCTCGAGCACACCGACTGGTCTCACTTCGGAATTATATCGTAAGCCAATGGCGCGTAATTCCTTACTAAATTATAACAGCTGTCATCCCAAGTCACTGCGTGACAACTTGCCCTATGGGCAATTTTTACGTATACAAAGAAATTGCTCGACAGGAACTGCTTTTGAAATTCATGCAAGAAGTTTGGCACAAGATTTGGCTGTTAAGGAATACCCCAAGAGGCTAATTCAGCAATCTAAAAAGCGAGCAGCTAACAACAGTAGAGCCAGCCTATTAGAAGTTCTGCCTCCGAAACCCAAAACAAATCGCATTACTTGTGTCAGTACCTTCAGTATGCAATCGAATCAAATCAAAAGGATTGTAAAGAGACACTGGGGTATTTTGAACACAGGTGAAGACACCCTTCCCTTTCCACTGTTTGCCTTCAAGAGGGGGCAAAATCTAAAGGACAGGTTGGTCCATGCAAGACCAAAGAGTGAAATTCCCAGAGCTGTAGGCACCCTTTGGGACATGCCTGCGGTCACGGGTCATCACCCATGTGGCCATTGTGCTGCTTGCCCCCAGACATCTAGGTCCGTGACCATCAACATCGGCACAGACCAACCGTGGCAGCAGCGCAGGTTCACAAACTGTAACAGCATGAATCTGATCTACTTGATCAGTTGTCCATGTAACAAAAAATATGTGGGCATGACTACCCGAAGAGTTAAGATACGGATATCGGAACACAAGAGTTCGATACGTTGCTGCAGGCAAGCTACCAGACTTACCAACCATTTCATCCAAGCACACCATCTACCAACAGATTTACGCTGGACAGTGCTGGAACAGCCAATGATCCCACCCCACATTCAAGACATCAGTACATTTCTTTTCAAACGAGAACAGAAATGGATTTACAAATTGCAGACGGACAAGACGGGATTGAATGAAGATATCCCGTGGAAGTCGCTATGATGTCTGTTAACAGTCGAACCACACTACCATACAGGGATTGTTATGTCAGGATAAACTACACCTTACTGTCAGTTATCCAAGTTCTGAAAATAATAACATCATGTTGTTTTAACATTCGTGTTCAAGGGACACAAATTGTTGATTGACTTAGAAGAAAGAGAGGCCCTAATATCACTGGCCGACTTACATCCATAACCACTGAGAGATGGGTTAACAAGTGTCCACATAGTGGGGCATTCATTTTATTAGCCTATTTAGATGTCCATTTATATGTGATCACATAAACAAACCTTTCTATAACTACTGAGAGATGGGTTAATAAATGTCCATTGAATAAGACATTCACCCCAATTTGACGTCCATTTAAATATGAACACTTATATATGACTATGTAAATAACCCCACGTGGTTTACCAATACTACAGTAGATTGTATTAGGAGTTCGGCAATCGTTATGAACTTGCACCTTTATTTTCAGTCTTCTTAACTGGAAATATCGACCACCGTGACATTATGTTCCAGCATTGTGTACTTGTATACTTAAGGTGTGCTCCTGACATGGTTATCGGTATAAAATACATTACGATCTTACGGCGCCAGCAAACAGAAAAAACTACAATTCCCATCAACATCTGACGCCCTTACGCACGATCACGTGCCATGACACGCATGCGAGGGTGGATACTAATGGCGGCTCCCTGTCCAGTCGGGTACCTCCCCAAGACAGCCTAGACGGATGTCCGGAGTACCGACGGACAGGTAAGCGCCGGTGTGGTACCTTGCGACTTCACGAAGGGAACTGACTTACACTTGGTTTAATCGTAACTGTAATCCAGCACGCAGCTCGAGTGGCTGGTTAAGTGTGGTCCATTTAGTATCGTGTGGATACTTTCGGTTTATGGTTCTGCAGCAAACACGCTGATGCAGGACTGTGCCACACTTACTTTCAGAACCTTGGTTACTTTTAGAACCCTGTTTACATCTATGCGTCTCCTTTTTTGATACGCTCGGTCCTCTGTTGTCAACAACTGAATGTACCAGAGGGAATGGCACATTTCACGGCACAGGGTGATCTGTGGTTCACCTGGTGTGTACATATTTACACACCCAATGGACACGAGAGTAATCATAAAAAAGAATATTAATTAAATATTTTAAGAACATAATATGACTATGACCCATTGATGTTCATGAATTGCATATAGCGCAGCCTTAAGTCCTTCCCTCATTTTACTTTCCCTTTCCTCCCTTCAATAGAGCGGTGCTCCGTTTTACCTGAGCTGTAGCCAGGTGAGGTGGGGTGTGCATTCCCTAATTATTAGGTGAGTGGAAATTACAAAGAATTTGCTCGTGCCTGAACAGTAATATGGCTTATAATGGGTTACTTTAATAGAATCTTCTTGACCTGAAAATTAGTTGGCAAATGTAAAATTATACATATGTTGTAAATGTATGGTTACTACCTAAAATGTTCTGTGTTTTTTTTCTTATATTCGTCCGACATTGGGTGACCTTGGATCATCACAACAGGCGAATCCCAGGTGATATTGTTTATAATTTTTCACATCACCATTCATATTAAGCAGTAGCAGTAATTAAGGTCCTGAGGAAGCAGTAGGAGACCAACAGGTTCCGCATCCACTGCAGAAACATGTCGACCATATACCAACTGAAGTAGTTATTTGTTTGCACTACTATGCACTGTTTTTTAATCTCTGGGAGTGGGTAGGATGTAATAAAATTAGTTTTCCATTTCCACTACCCAATTTTAAACATTTTTTACACTTAGCACTTATTACTTTGTATCACATTTTGCACTGCTAGTCAGTTTACCTCCTGATGCCAGAATATACTACACTCACATTTGAGATACTGTCATTAGACTAGGCTACCACCTGCTTAATCTACTGTGGGTAAAACCACTTTCCTTCAGGGCGAAGGATCCCAAATGATGTAGGGCGGTACAGGTTGGTCATCTGATGGGAATAATTATTTCACCACGTTATACTCTTAGTAGATTTCGTGGTTGTACCCCTAAGATACACAGATAGGTTTTAGATAGTTTTTCTTTCTTTTTTTGACCCATTGTTATCCAAGTTGTTGGTATTCATAGTGATAAGGGATGATAGCAATGCAAGGTTGGTAAACATTCCCTCAGACCCCCCTTTTGTATTTGTTTTATATCCCTTATAGCCTTAAATCTTACTCTTTTGAAATAATTGGAATAATTAATTCAATGTAAAACAATCTGCTGTATAAGCAGAAGTCACAATTGTCTCCAGCCAACAATGTACGAAGACATCTGGCAAATACAGCCCAATAATGAAAATCCAGAAGCTTTAGCCCACCCTGATTATAAGGAAACTTAATATGCCGTATTGCGTGCCGTGCTGTCTTATACCCCCAAAGGAAATTGCTGAGAGCCCCTTCCAGTTTCTTAAAGAAAAAATGTGGAACCCGTAAGGGTATTTGTTGGAAGTGGAGGTCCCTGGCGCTTACCACCGCCACAAAATTGCTGGAGGCGTGCGTCCCGAATCCGAGCTTCCAAGTTAGGCTAAGTAAGGACACCGTCTGAGATAGCCCTGGTCACCCCTTTAGTAGCTTGGCAAGAGCAGCCAGGCTTATCGCCAAGGCACAAGTGTTCAGTATGTACAACCACGCTCACAGTAACCCCATGATGTTATCACAAATAGACCCCACACGAATATTGATAAAATGAGTATAATCTTTATATAAGTAATTATAGGATAGGACCACACGATACAAAATCAACATATAAGAATGGATAGTATTCTTTCCGGTGGGTTGGTAGGTTCTAACCTCAGCCATCGCTTCTAACCAACAGTTAAGTTAACTTCTAACAATTTCCCCAAAGGTTAGGCACGTCGTATTGCTAGAATCACACACGTTGCAAAAAGGAAACAATACTGCAATGCGTAACAATAAATATTCTTTTATACTGTGCAACAGAGAAACAATGCCATACATAGCGCCACAGTCATGCAATGTGTCACGCTACAATCCTGTACGGTGCAATGAAGAAACAACGTACTGTGCCACATTATACTCAGATACTGTGCACTGAAGAAATAATGCAATGCGCCACGTTACAATCAGGTAATATGCAAGGGAGAAATAACACAGTGCGTAACTCATAAAGTATAAAGTTCGTCAGGCACAAATGAGCTCAGGCATCATACGACAGTTCGATAGTTCATTAGCAGCAATAATGCAAAGTGTAATACAATAGTTTTACGTGCTCCATTACAGTGCCCCTGTTATGAATCAAATGATGCAAAACACAACAAGATAGCCAGACAGATTACTTATTTGGATTTTTGATCCCACACAGCGAATTAGTTCTGCAGGGTCACCTATTTTATTTTAGTTATTTTATATTTTTAGAAAAACATTACACAATCTCATTTGTATGTATCATGAAAAGAACACTCATCAAACAGTGAAAATATATATACAAACACGTGAAATGTGCATAAATATACAAGTGCTATACAAGTGTTTAAAAAGTATTGTCAATTGGTACAAACAACACCAAACACAATGAATCAAGTAGTCAATAATCAATTCACATTGGAAACCAGTCCTTGACGTTAAGTACAGTGAAACAGGCGGAAAAAAACAATACAACAACGTTTCCTGCCTGTCTATCTAAGCCAAGGGAAAAAAATAAAATAAATTGATGGGTTTCGACCCTGAGCCTCGGAAACAGAACAAGGGTGCCACTAGGGCTGCTAAAATATACACAGTGTTTTCCCTAGTTTTGCAACCCATCAATTTATTTATTTTTTTTCCCTTTTTTTTTTTCCCTTGGCTTAGATAGACAGGCAGGAAACGTTGTTGTATTGTTTTTTTCCGCCTGTTTCACTGTACTTAACGTCAAGGACTGGTTTCCAATGTGAATTGATTATTGACTACTTGATTCATTGTGTTTGGTGTTGTTTGTACCAATTGACAATACTTTTTAAACACTTGTATAGCACTTGTATATTTATGCACATTTCACGTGTTTGTATATATATTTTCACTGTTTGATGAGTGTTCTTTTCATGATACATACAAATGAGATTGTGTAATGTTTTTCTAAAAATATAAAATAACTAAAATAAAATAGGTGACCCTGCAGAACTAATTCGCTGTGTGGGATCAAAAATCCAAATAAGTAATCTGTCTGGCTATCTTGTTGTGTTTTGCATATTTGTGTGGTCCAAGCCAGTTCGGATACAGGACCCTAACCCTGCTTTTGCTCCACATGAATCAAATGATGTCACACAAAGTAGTGCTTCCCACTCCGGCCCCAGTACTGCCCCATCTTGGGTCAGCACAGGCCGGGATCAAAGCTGAAGCAACGGCTCGCGCAGCTGACTGAAGGGGGAGGCCGAGAGTGTGTTCATTTGGGCCCGCACCCCCCCGGTGTTGATCCATGTTACCTGGGGGGGGCGATACCACTCTCCTCCCTGACGTCAGTGACTTGGGCCTTGATCCAGTACTCTATCATGCGCTGCGGCAGACTCGGGCCTGTGGCTCAGTTCTTCTGTGGTTGCCTGTCCGGGCCACTGCTGATTGACTCCGAGGGCCCCACTGACTTGGCCCTCACTCCGGCGGTGTCAGTCCACACAGAGACCAGCCCTCAGGACTGTGGAGACTATACTTCACTATGGTGCACACCCTCACCAGGCACTCCTCACCAGCACCTTGGGTTTCTCTTCGACACGCACACCGGGCGTCCGAGACTCACCTCTTCCCTGGTGCTCACGAGATTCGGCTCTATTCATCAACGCTCCGCTTGCACCTAAACATGCACCATGCGTGTTCGAGCCTCTCCTCTTCTCCTGGTGTCCAGGCGCTCTTCACCAATGCTCTGGCTGCACCACGGCCCGCACTTTTGCGCATCTGAGTCTCACCTCTTCTCCCGGTGCACACGTTGTCCAGGCGCTCTTTCCCAACACCCTGGCTGCACTACGACACGCACCCTTGCATGTTGGAGACTTACTTCTTCTTTTGGTGCCTACGAGACACCGGCGGGCCAACACCGGGCCGCACCGCGACATGCACCCAGCGCACCCGAAACTCACTTCCTCCGTTGGTACACACGATGTCCAGGCGCTTCTCACCAATGCCCTGGCTGCATCACGACACGCACACTGTGCGTCAGAGCCTCGCTTTGTTTTTTGGTGCACACGAGGCCCAGGTGCTCTTCACCAACACCCGGGCTGTACCACGACACGCACCCTTGCGCATTCGAGTTTCATTTGGAACTCCAGGTGCCTAAGATCACAGGGCACAACTTGCAAAGGCCTTAGGCTAGACAGAGCACACACACACAGTGCGTATCTGAGAGTCTTCTCTGGAAACTTTTATATTCCTGTGTTTCCAAACAGGGAGCCAGCTCACCTCGGGCCCTGGCGGTTACAAGACACAGCACAAAGCACAGTCTTCTTCAAGCAGGGGCACCAAGTGCCTCCAAGCACAGTCCCAACAGCCTCTTCCTTAGTAAGAACAGCAAGCTGCAGACCAGCCCCAGATCACGAAGCAAGGATTGGTCTATCCACAGAAGCTTGTATGTGCTCAGGGGTCCCTGACCCCTCCCTAAATCAGTTCTGGGTGTCTCCCTCCCAGTGTCACATCTCTCCCTTTGATACTGGGGATCTGGATCCTTAATCACTCAGCAGGAGCTGGGTCAATTGGTTTATAGCACCAGCCCAGGCCCTTTCACCTCCCGGGCTTCTCCTCCCCCTACTCTCCAGATGGAGGGCAGCCTGATGCCATCTCAACCCTTCCCTGGGCCAGGACCTCTCCCAGCTCCTCTCACTGTTCAGTTCCAGACAGACAATCCACATTTCAGAGACACACAGAAATGCTCAGAGCACAAAACTCAGCCACTTTCTAAAAGAGTGGTTTATAAACAAACAGTGACAAAACCACCTTGACAGAAAGATGCATTATGACACTGAGAGTCCACATTTCACCTCTCCATTATAAACTGACAGGAAACTAGGCTCACAAACACAACACCCAGCCTTTTCACTGTCAGAACATAACACACACCTCAGCTTCTGTTCTGCCTTTTACCTATACTGCGCCCTGCCCAGGGGTTACCTGGTACATACCACAGGGGTGCCCCATGTGTATGTAAAAGGGAAAGTCAGGCCTGACAAGTGGTTGCACTTGTCAGGACTACATGCTAACTTAGCATTCTGCCCGCAGGCCCCACACTAAAGGCCTGAGTTCCCTTCTCTGCGTGCCTTTGCATTACAAGCCTTGCACACACAGTGCACATCACTAGGGACTTTTACTAGTAAGGCAAACATACCAATCATGGCCAACCAATCACCATTACATTTTACATAGGTAACCCCTGTACTTTGACACTGATCAGTAGTGGCAAAGTACCCAAGCATCTAAATTGGCATCACTCGGTCAGGAAAATGGTCTAGGGGGAAAGCAGAAAGTTTAAGGAACTTTAACCAAAAAGGCCAAGTCCTACAGTATTGTATGAAACAAATTAAAACATTTGGGAAATATATTCATTTTAACGATGTTGCACCTTCCTATGATACTGATTGGCAGCGTATACCAGCTTTTAAAGATTTGGACCCCGCGCTGTAGTAGAGTCTCATAAGTTCGTTCTACCTGGGAAGATCCGCACACTTAAATATAAGGTGGATGAACAGACACCAGGAACTGGCATGGAAGATTGGAAATTAAGTACTTGAGTCTTACTGACATTTAGTTTATATCCTGAAAAAATACAGAATTTGTTGGCTTCGTCTCTAATATGATCAAGTGCGGATGCTGGGTCAGAAGAATACGCAGCCACGTCATCAGCGTGTGAAGTAACTTTCACCTCACACATTCCAGCCATAACTGGCAGAATATTAGTATTGAAGTATAGAGATCGTAAGAACAGCTCAAAATATAAAGCAAATAAAAGGGGGACAGCGGGCCCCCCTGCTGAGTTCTCCGCTGTAATTGAAAGGGATAGATACCAGCCCACCACATGCCAGCTGAACCCAAGGATTGTTACATAAAGCCTATACCCAGTTACAGTAGCGACCATTGAATCCATAGGCCAAGAGTGTGGACCAGAGACAATCCTAAATTACACGATCAAATGCTTTTTCGGCGTTGAACAATATCAAGCCACAATTGACGTGTTAACATGGGCCGCAGTATCTCTACCCAGTATAAATCCGTGCTGCTGGCTTGATACCAGTCTTGGCATCAGAGGAGCCAATTGGACAGCTAAAATCTCAGCAAAAATCTTGGTATCTGCATTTATAAGGGAGATAGGTCGGTATGCCCCACACTCCTCTGAAGGCTTTCACTTTTTATAGAAAAAGACAATATTTATCATATTCCATGATCTAGCCAGAACTCCACTGTTCCCTTTAGATCGCACAACGTCTCTTAGCAGTGGCACGATAAAGTCCTTAAACATTGTATATAATTTGACAGGTATTGAATCATCACCATCTGCCTTAACAATGGGCAATGCAGTCAAGGCCTCCAGTATTTCTTTACTAGTGATTTCCTTTTGAAGGGTTGGGAGGGTGCACCCCAGTAAATATTGACCAAACCCTATTTCGTCAAAGCAGCTAACTTGGCCGTATAACTTCCAATAGAACCCAGGAAAATGTTCCAATATTGACTGCGTCTGTGTGTAAAGAGCTCCATCCTCCCACTTTTTAATTTTTTAACATTTTATTAGCATTTTCAAAGACATACAATGTCCAAACATGTGAACAACATACAGACCGTAGTACAACAACATCCATCATCCAGTTTGTTGTGATTTGACAATGTTACCTGTTAATAACACTTGCTACAGTAAAATTACTATGCACAGTTAATCAACTTGGTACGTTTGCAGAAATTCAATCAAGTACTTCCAGAAGTCTCTGGGCTTGGAACCAGTAGGCAGCTCCTCCTCATACGTTTTCAGAACGTCTTTACAATACGTCATATCCTGAATCCATTGTCTGACTTGGGATCTCTCTACTACCCCAGCTTAGGGAGATTCTACGTTTAGTTAGGAGCAAAGCAATTATGCAAAATTTGCGCTTAGTAGCGCGCACGCCTTGAACAAGGCCCAGCAAGCAGGTATGAATAGTGCATACAAAGTTAATACCCACCATATTGCCTAGTACCTTTATAACGTTTACCCAATATTCATTCACTGCTGTGCAGTACCATGCAAGGTGTATAGAATCTCCTATTTCGGCTTTGCAGCGTTGACACTTCGCATCTGAACGTAGACCATATTTACAAAGCCTGGCCGGGGTGTAGTAAGTTTGGTGTAGATACTTATAATGCAACATACGCAGATTTCCATTGGGCGTTAGCATACCAGTTAGAGAACACGAAATAGCCCATTCCTCCTCTATAAGTGGGTCGTCTAGGACATCATTCCATTTCCTTAATGCTTTGTGCGTTGTGTCAGCTATGTCCTCCTGTAATTTGATGTAGAGTTTAGATACCATGTGCCTGTTACGAGGTGTAAAAGGCATCAATTGTAACGCTGACAGCTGTGGTGGCTCCGCAGGGTAAGAGGGGAATAGCTTCTTGACCACTCCCTGTAGTCTATAATATGTGAAACGAAACAATAATGTTTGATTACTGATGTAAGTAAGGTCATTGGAAGCTCTAAAAGTGCCATTGTTGTATAGTTCCCCCATGGTATCTATGCCCACTTGTTTCAGCAGACCCATGCCTACCTCTTCCTGAGTAATCGACAATTCTGGGTGATGATGTAGGTACAGTGCAGGGGCATTTAAAGGGAGTTTATGCGCTAATCTACCCATCTTACGCCAGGCAGCGTTAGTCGTATCTATAGTATTTATATCTCGAACATGAAGAGGGGGCGCGATGAGTTATGATGGCATTTAATGGTATTGGGAGTGCATCACCTTCTTCAATTGCCACATGAGTGAGGTAAGGGACTGGATGATACCACTTGTGCACATAAAAAATAAAGCAGAAAGTCCAGGACTTTAAAACCTGCACGTGAGTAGGGTAATGTAAGAGCACGCAACTCAATACAAGCCTGCTTGCCTGCCCATATCAGGCGAGTCACCATTGCAGATAATCTGCGAAAAAACGCTGTTGGGGGAATAATAGGGATATTATTAAAAAGATATAAAAAAGTTGGTAAAATGACCATCTTGACAATGGCCAGACGATCAGCCAATGTCAAAGGTAATTGAATCCTCCACCCTATTTTGTCCTCCATGACACTAATCGCCCTACCATAATTTGTATGGATCACTACATCTGGATCCCAGTGATACCAGACACCTAGATATTTTACTGGGTCTGATTGCCATTCTAGCAGGAACTCTGTCGGGTGTGGGTGTGTTGTATAATGTGTATGATGTGTATAATGAGAGATTTGGACCAGTTAATTTGAAGCCCCGATTGACAACCACATTTTATATATTCCCAGAGTAGAGGGGCCAGATGATTCTCAGGATCTTGCACATATAGCATCAAATCATGTGCATATAGAGATATATGCAATTGTCTCTGTGGGAATTGGAGTGATGAATAGTGATGTCCCTGCCGAATTTTACAAGCCAGCAGCTCAAGCGCTATCGCAAATAGTAAAGGGGACAGTGGGCAACCTTGTCTTGTTCCCCTCGCAATTGGAATGGCATCTGATATGTATTTTTAACTTTGGTATGCACTGTAGGCGCAGTATATAGTATTTGCACCCATTGTAAGAAGATGGGTGGGAATCCCATTCTACGTAAAACGGTATGGAGATAGGGCCATTCAATGGAATCAAATGCTTTCGCAGCATCTAAAAGAACTGCAGCAGCTTTAGTGCTGGGGATTAAATATTGCGAAAGTACAAATAGTGTTCTGGTGTTGTGGGCCTTTGCTCTAGAGGGTATAAACCCAGACTGATCTGGTAATATTAGATTGGTCATCAGTGGCTGCAATCTGGTGGCAAGAATTTTGGCCAAGATCTTTGTATCTATGTTAATTAGGGACAATGGTCTATATGAGTCACAATATTCTGGGTCTTTGTTTGGTTTTAAAAGAGCAATTAACATGGCTTCTCTTAATGTGGTGGTAAAAGCTGCTTGTCATGGGCATCACCATACATTTCAACTAAAGGGGCGCTAACTGATCTACAAAAGACTTATAGAATTCACAGGTGAACCCATCTGGGCCTGGTGCTTTCCCATTTGGGAGTGATTTAATGATTTCAGTTACCTCCTCCACTCTTATTGGTAAGAACAAATATTCTCCTTGTGTGTCTGACAGCCACGCTATCGCCACATCTTCTAAGTATTGCATGATTTCAGAGTGTGTGGCAGTGGGTTGCGATGCATATAATTCACCATACGTTCTCATAAACTTCCGTAGTATTCCCTGTGCATAATGTTGTAGCTCCTCATTTGCATCCCTGACCACCAAGACTGTTTGTGGTGTGCGACCAGTACAAATTTTGGATGCCAATACCCTACCCGGTCTACCCCCTTCTCCGTATGATCGTGCGGTCTGACGTTTTGTTACATATTTATGTTCATCCTCTGCATATGACCGATATTCCTACATTACAACCCTTATGTCACCTAATATTTTGGCTTTTTGGGTGCACTCGTATTTACATTCCAGTGTGTTTAGTGTAGCTTCTCGCATGCTAAGTTGCCTACATATGTCCTTCAAAATACCCACGTTGGTGCTTATACAGACTCGCCTAATTGTAGCTTTAGAAGGTTCCCAGAGTAAGCCAGAGTCTTCTGTGGTGGTTTATTTAACTCAAAATACTCAGTGATAACCTGACTAATGGTGTCAGTATATACTGAATCCAGTAACGCTTTCGCATTAAATCTCCAGGCACAAGGTGGCTGTACGTAAATATGGTATATTTATGGAAAGCAACACTGGATTATGATCCGATAATGTCCTGGGTAGGTGACTTAAATTCTGGGTCCACAGCACTGTGTCGTTGGTGCCCAACCAGTAGCCTATACGAGATCAACTGTTATGCACCACTGAAGAATGTGTGGCCTCCATACATCCTGGATTTAGGGTTCTCCAAATGTCATTGAGGTGTGTTTCAGTCATAATATCCTGTAACATACCCACTGCCCTCCGGTGCGGCTCTTTTGAAGTGCCTGACCTGTTGAGGTTGTCATTCAGAGCAATATTAAAATCACCACCCCAGAGTAATGTCATAGCCAACAAATCGTTGATTTTGCGCCAGATCGTGTGATAGAAGTATGGGTCATCAATGTTGGGGCCATAGGTAATAATTAACGCTAGTCGCTGCCCCCTGAGTCGCCCCGTGATAATAACATTGCGCTCCAGATCATCAGTTACAGTGTTGTCCACACTAAATTGCATCCCATTTTTAATCAGAATTAGGATCCCCCTAGAATAGGAGGAGTATGACGGACTGTGTATTGTCTCCTCCCATTTACGCCCATGTGACTGTTATAATTAGGTGCAAGGTGTGTTTCCTGGAGGAGGGCGATATCGACATGAATACTGTCGAAGTACGCAAATATTTGTGGGATTTCTTTCAGGTTGGTAAGCCCCCTAATGTTCCAAGTAATCAAGTTTAGGTGCGCTATTTGTAGTCTATTGGTGGTCATCTCTAGTTATTAAAACATAGTGTAATATATTGCAATCTCCATAGCTTGTGCATCCCATGTTGCTTAGTAAAAGCCCAGCAACAACAATCATAATGAAGTCAGCCTGGATATCCGCGATGTTTCTCAAGTACCACAGTCTGCATAACATTTTCCAACTCCGTCCCTCCCACCCACCACCCACTTCAGCATCCCAACCATGCCAAAGACAGACCCCTAGATAAAGAAACAACATAACAAAACACTTCTTGGGGAACACCTGCCTGGGGGGTCCGCCAAGTGCACACAACTCCATCCAACACAGTGGACGTGGTCAGGTATACGTTATTAATGCAGATCTAACATTGCCTAAAACATATCAGTTACCACAAAAACTGGCCAATTACTATGCATTTCTAGGAATTATATGATGTAAAGAAGTGCCCTTTCCCCCCCGCACATACATTGCAATCCACAGGAGCGTTCGACTTGGAGGTCCAAAAGACGCTATATCACACTCCACAAAAAAAGATGATACATTCACAGCCCTAATGAACTGCATATTACTCACCCAGCTCCCTGATACGGACCTATTACTACCCGCTTGGGGGTAGCGTAATTCTTAGTACATCTTGACTCAGCAGTCAAGTGGCCAGTGTCTCCAGAGAACATTAGGCATAGCAAACTGCTCTATATGAACAGAAATGCAGCGTCCATGATCGCCGCCTAGTACAGAACATTATATGTATCGTACATACATTACCACCTGGTGTAAACAGCGTCTCTATTCGCTACCACAGATATGTTGTCTAGTTGCAGGGTATCCAATCACCCCTTTTTGTCCCTAGGTAGGCCAGGTAGCTTATATTTCCGGCAGCAACATCATGCAACCATCCCATCTGTTTCCAGTGCAATGTACATAACGAGCGGCATGAGTGTTCCATCGGCACTGCCCATTTGCACCATGTACGACAAAGTTCCTATCGATCCATAGCAATAGGAGTACAAGGATACACTTCTCTTCGGTCTGCACTCATTCTGAATCTTGGTTCTGTTCAGTACGTTTTTGCTCTTTACGCTTGCTGGTTATTTTCTTAATGAAGTCTTGTGCCGCCTTTGGTGATTGGAGAATCGTAGGTGGACCATCACACGTCACCCTCAGCCGAGCTCGTTAAAGCATTGCATACTCAATACCCAATTCTGGTAATTTCTTTTTCGCATGATTGAAGTCCTTGTGTGCTAGTTGGACTGTGATCGTAAAGTCTGGGTAAAATGCCAGCGTGTTGCCCTGGTAGTTAATCTGCTGCTTTTCTCGTGCAATCCGAAAGATTGCATCAAGATCCCTATAATTAAGGATACGGGCGACGATGGGCCTTGGAGTGGCGCCTGGCGGTGGTCTTGTAGCCAAGGACCTGTGTGCACACTCTACTATAAGGAACGTCAAGAGATTATTGGCACCAAATACTTCGCGAAGCATGTCCTCCACATTGGTCTCCAACCGTCCCATATTTGTGGACTCTGGAATTCCCGCAATTCTGATGTTATTGTGACAGGACCTCGCTTCTAAGTCCTCCGCCTTGTTTTTTGTGATGTGATTCATCCTCCACTGCAGTGATACGATTCTCTGCCTCATCAAGACGTTCTCCTTGCTTGACCAGCTTCGCCGACATGTTGTCAACCCGTTGGGTAAGGGAGTCCAGCTTTCCATTTATGTCTTGCAGACTTTGTTGTATTGCCTGAAGAACATTTTCCATGACGTGCCCGTCGCTTTCTCTGCTTCCAGTTCAGTCTCTGAATGTGCAGTCGCGCCTTTGGCATGACGTTTCGTTTCAAATGTCAATTTTGATTACTGTCTATCTGGCTTACCCATTATTACGCTAACCAGCCCTGCAGATGCTGATGTATGGTTATGTATAGTACTTCAGTTTAAATGTAGTGCTGCATGACTGCGCCGTTCCCCGAAATAATGCGTCCCTAGGCCTTGGCTCCATCAGCAGATCATTACTAATAACTCCACGACACAGAACACAATCAGTCGCTAGTAGGAGTGGCAGATAGCATACGGTATTGTGTTGCCACAGGAATAATCCTCCGCTCCGTACATGTAGATCGCCCAACGGAGTCTCCAGTCGCACAGCATCATGTTACATGCCCTTCATATGCACCATTACCTCGTCGCATATATCCCAGTCCAGCAACTCTGTCAGCTTTGAGTAGTAGGTCACAGTCTGTGTGGTTGGGACCACCAGTGTAATATAGTATGCATCATAGACTTCACTCCTCCACATTACCAGTTTACAGCGGCGGCGGCTCCCTACATGCGTTTGAAGCGGATTTTGCACACATGTAACTCCGCAGCACTGATTGATGTCGTTTGCTACACCCCCGTGCCTATGCGATCATTTCCAGTAATCTCTCTCATCTAGGCCTCATTTCTAGGGGTGGCGCCATGGGTATGAATCTTGCAGCAGACTCGCAACGCATGTCAGCACAGGTACCGCATTTACAGAAAGTGCGCAGCACTGCACAGGACACGATCAGAGGGCAGGTTGACAATATTTCAGTTTATATGTACTGCTTATGTGCACCCATACATTTGATAAGTTTGCCGCTTAAGAATAGAGGGCATCGGTCGTAGTGCTGCCGTTACCGCAGTCTGCCATTTTGTATGGGCATTTTGTCCTCTCCTCCGTTTATGTCTCTCGTTCTATGTGCAATCACTCACAGGGTGCTCTGGTATAATAAACTGTCAGCCGACTCCCTGGGGATATGAGAACTCGGTAGAGTCTTCCCTCTCCGGCGCCCTGTGCAGCTGCACCTTGATCCTCACCCGCACCGGATCAGTCGTGCCTCAGAGCGCCGCCATCTTGCGTGCTCCGATCCTCGCCGTGCAGCAAGCCCGCAATTGTGTTTTTTCCAGCTATTACAACGTGCCACAGGTCTCCCGTTGCTCTCATCCTAGGGACAAACCTTTCCGATTTCCATTTTTGCCAACAGCGGTCAATTTTGGATCCGCGATACAGTCTTTTTCGCCGAAGGTGGAACCTGACAGGCTGAGCAGTCTCAAAAGGCAGCCATACTGCAGTGCGCCCTCTAGCGCCCCAGCTCCATCCTCACACTTAATAGCCTTAATATGACTCCTTCCTCTTTTTCTGGCAATTGATGCGTCAACACTCTCCCTACCTGCTCACCATATTCATACTGGAGGGAGCGATGTTTATTGTAGCTAACGGCTAACATCTCTCTTGGTATGCTTCCCAGTTGTGATTGTTTCTCAATCAAAGAGAAATATATCTTCTGTTTGTCTTGCCCCCCTCTCTAATTGCACCAACATGCAATACTTCTATCTGTGTGACTGCAGGCCGAGTTGCCCTGATGCAGAGTTCTTTGTTATTATTTTGCTGGTAGATGTACTGCTGAGTAATGCCTCTTATAAAGGCTTTTATAGTGTCCCACACAGTTTGTGGGGATACGGACCCAACGTTATTCTCTATGAACTCTTCTATTTCTGTTTGAACCTTCGATAAGTACTCCTTCTCCATGAGTAAATGGCGAGGCAAAGAAAAAGTTCACCCCGGCGTTTTGCATCCTGGGTACAGTAAGATAGCAAAATAGGATTGTAGTCTGATGTCACTCTGGGACACAATTCCAGAGCAGCAGACTGTGGTACTGTGTTATTACCAAAAGCCAAATCAAGACTAGAATATTATTTATGAAGAGCAGAGTAGTACTTATATCCAGGCACCAGTGGGTATAATGACCACCTTACGTCCCTAAGACAGTGTAAGCATGCTAGTTCAAGAATAGAGGCCCTAACCTTCCTCATTCTTAGAGAAGCATACTGATTAGTTGAATCAGTGACCTAATCCACGGTGCAGTTGAAATTGCCCATGACTGTAAGTTCCCCCTGCCATTCCAACAATTCGAAGGTTAGCATGTCAAAAATCACTGGCTCGTCCACGTTGGGCCCGTATAATATACACAACACATATTTATTACCATTCTTTGCTAACTGCACACTCGCCCATCTCCCCCCGTGGATCAGGTGGCTGTAGCACTCACAAGTTTGTTTTCCAGTCTTATATCTATTAGAATGGCAACCCACTGATAGAAACCGTCTGAAATTTGCAGACCATAATGTCATAACCCAGCTGCTTCAGTAAGGACCTTTCCTTATAAGCCAAATGTGTTTCAGTAAGACATACTATATGGGGTTTGTACCTTTTGAGCTCTTCCCGGACTAACTGGCGTTTGCTAGTACTGTTTAAGCTGGAGACATTCCTACATACACATCTTATTAGCCCCATTTCAAGCCGATTATTGCTTGCTTTAGCATAATCCTTTGCATTAGCATAAAACAAAATCGCTCCACATCACACATTAAATTCTTCACAAAAAAGATTGTAAGATTATATCTGTAACCTTCATCACATTTTCAACTTTATCCTTAATCAACCCTAACAGTGGCCTTGACCATTTTGACTTTTGACCCCTTATACACCCCATTTCCCCATCTGAAATCCCATCCCTCTCCCCCCTTGTATCGCCCTCCTCCCACCCCTGCTCTGGCTGGAAGAGTCACCCCAATCCCTGGACTGTCGGCCTAACCACCTGAGAGTTCCCATCCACCATGTTTGCCACCTCCCACTCTACCCACCAATGACCTGCTCCTTCGGAGAAAGGAAAGGGGAAAATGTTAGTAGAGAAAGAAAAATAAATTTACACCTTGAAAGAAGAAAGGGAAGAGAAAGATAAACTGGAAGACCCCACTAGAAGGTCTTGCGACTCTTGAGCAATCAAAACTGCTCAGATAGCTTATGTACAGTGCCCCACCTTATTTTAGACAAGATCTGAGCTGTCTCCCGCTCCGTAGTGCATAACCATATCTGACCCTTTTTAACGGTTTTAAGCCGCTGCTTTATGTTATGGTATGTTAAGAATGGTCCCCAAAGTGTTGGCCCTCGGACCGGACCAAGCAAAAAAATAAGCTGGTCCAGGCGCTCATCTTCTCTAGGATAGATTATGGTAACGCCCTCTACCTGGGCACCTCTAATGCTGCCATCACAAAACTGCAGATTGTACAAAATTCATCTGCAAGACTGCTCACAGGAACCCACAATCGCTGCTCAGCAAAGCCGGCACTAGGCACTCTCCACTGGTTACCGGTGCAGGAGGGAATTAAAGTTTAAGGCCCTGTGCGTTGCCCATAAGTATTTAGGAGGAAATGGACCTCCTATTATCAAATCCATGATCTGCCCTTACAAGGCCAACAGAAGCCTTCGCTCAGACGAGAAGTAGCTAGCAGTAGTACCAAGGATTAAGAAAGCCAGAAATGGCAGCCGGCGTTTTTCATATCATGCCTCAAAACTGTGGAACGGCCTCCTGCTGCATCTGCATAGAGAATCCAACCATCTAGCATTCCGAAAACAACTAAAGACCTGGCTCTTTCCGTAGAAGTACTGTCCAACTCTAATGTCTTCTACAGCGCTGGGATGCTCCTGGGTAGCCATACGCTATATAAAAAATCTTTCTTCTTCTTCTTCCTTGCTGGCTCTTGTAAAAAACACCTGTGGACTATATAGGATCTGTGAATTGTCGAAGTTTCCACCTCCTGTCCATTGTAGGCTTGCAAAAGTCAGAGTAAACAACTATTGACATTGAATCTATTAGCACAGGAGCAGTTCGCCGAGCTTTAATCGAGATAGCTTGCCTCAAAAGGAAATTACCGAGGTACACCAGAACTGGGTGTGCATTTATGCCCCCATTAGAGTTAGTGGTATTAGATCTGATGGAATGATTAATAGGGAGTCTGTGCCCTCTGTTTTTGAGACGTGATATCCCAGTCTGATAACTCCGGGAACGCCTTTCTAAAAAGCTGTACAATGAACTGGCGTGGGTCCTCCCCTTCCTTCCCTTGTGGTATGCCAAACATGCGTAGATTATTTAGTCGTTGACGATTTTCCAAATCTTCAAACTTGGCCTGTACAAGATGCAGATGACTATCATGACTATCTACAGTTTTTTTTAGTAGCTACTCCACCATCCTCTATGTCTGAAACCTGTTGTTGGAGTCCCCCCATCTCTGTAGTAAGATGAGCTATTTCACTTGTAGCCTCTGCCAGTGAATGCTGTATAGTAATGTTATTGTCTCTAACTTGCGCATAATGCTGCTGCGCCTCAGCTATTTGAGTCTGTAACATCTGTCTAATAGTTAACGATGTTTGCTCCTGCTCACTCTATACCAAAGTGGGGAATAGAAGGGCTTTTTAAAGAGGTCCAGTGTCCGTGCCCCACAAGGTCAAGCTGAACAAGAAGATGGAAACTGTTACTCTAGGAATGGAAACCAGCCACCAGCAAGTCAGTGGAGGTGGGGGGAGGGGTGTTGGTGTCGGATTTGCACTAGGAGAAAAAGGGACGGGGGATCCCGCTTTGGCGGAACTAGGGTCCTCACACACCCAGCAAGCTAGGTGTCATGCTTCATCATCTGGACCTGCTCCTCATTGGACCGGCGCTGCAATGCCCAATGGGCACCCATTAAGGGGCTCTTTGTCGGAGATCTTTTGTTCCTTTGCCGTTTGATGAAGTGGGGGGGTGTGTGGCCCAAGAAAGTGTAGATATGGTGGAGTGCAGTGAATGTGTTTGCTTAAAAAAGGTTGGATTTTCCAAATTAAGTTTTATTTTGGCTGGTAATCCACCTTGTTAAAAGGGTTTAAGAGTGGCAGTTCCCCTATGGTGGGGTAGTCATTCGACATTATGCTCAGCTCTCTGAGCATAATGTCGGCAACAAGCGGTGAGATTCCGGATTTTATTCACTGCCTGCCCGCCGAGATATCAACCCCGATGTGCCGCGGGCGAGGATTGAGGAGAGCGCTGTGGAGCTTGTACGCGGCCGACCCCAGTACTTGAGGCTGTGGCCTCATTGTGGGCATCTGCGTTACAGCCTGTGGAGTAAGCGGAGCCGAGCTGTGGTCGGCGGCAGAGGTGAGAGGACTGCTACCATCATCGCCTTGAGCGAGGGAGTACACTGCCTGCCCGCGGAGCTGGGTGTACCATAGAATAGCAGGAGTGGGAGGAAAGAAGCTGCATGGCCCGGACGCGGCCGACGTGACTATATGAGGCTGAATCTTCGCAGAAGGCCCCAGCGGGATAGCCTGTAGTATCGGCGACGCTGAGGTATGTGGAAAAGTGAAGGAGCACTGAAAGAGGGCATGATCGCTTGGAGGAAGTGTGCACATGCGAAAATCTTAGATCACCACCGGAGGTGCAGGAAGAGCCCCCCGGCTCCGAAGGCCACCATCTTGTAGAGCTCGATGGTCAGTTCATGCTGCTGAGGTGTCATTAATGCTGCTCTGAACTACGCCAAAAAATAGGCAAGTAGGTCTTATGGGTACTGGCTCTGTGTGCAGCACTTGTGGACCCGCGAGACTCAGTGGAATGCCTATGCCCCTAACGAACATTCCATTGCTCTGACTTGCCGGAGGGCCGCCATTTTAGACACCCTGATCTGTCCGGTGTCATGATACATTAAGGAGTCCTAGTCAGAGCTTCTGGGCGCGTTTCACTGGACCACGGGCCCGTCATGCTGGACTCCGATATCCTTTAGTGCTGGTGTGGGGAGGTGAGGCACATCGTGGAAGGGTGGCGAGTAGGCCCGGCAGTGCGCCTGCTTTATGAAAAGTCTGGCCATGAGCTCAGTGGGTCGAATCTGACTGGGCGACACCCCCGGCACCCGGCTCATCAGTCAAGACAACATGTTGGCAAAGGCATAGTTGGCACACTTGCGGGCACCACGTTACGGTTCTCAACAGCCACATAGAGGCCCTACAGAGACATTCAGAGGTAGCATATTGGGTGTGTAGCCGAAGAAGTCTGGAGCCGGCAGTTTGGAGCGGAGGTGGCCCTGGTGGGCTCCCTTGAGTCTTTGTAAAGTGAATAGCAATTTATTACTATATAGCAACACTACCTAGTCATGGGCAAGCAGGACGCCAAACAACCTTAAATTAGCTTCTAGCAGCGCCGCTCAACCAGACAGATGGAATCTGACTCCGAATCGACCTCTGGTGGGGCAGCTGAGGGTCAGCAGGGAGACCAAGGCGAGGACATCCATACACTTATGTTGGAAATACGATCAAGCCTTCGCACCATCGACGCTAAACTAGATACTTTAACGTCCCAGATGGAATCAGTGAAGGGCCAAGTAGGAGTGCACGAGCATAGACTGGACGTCCTCGAAAATAAACAGTCCTACTTCCATGACTTCCAGGTGGAAACAAAAGACTAACTGTTGCATATGGATCGTCTCTTGTGTGTGATCCGGGCCAAGAACGAGGATTTGGAGGCCAGATCACGTTGAAACAACCTATGCATCACGAGAATCCTGGAGACGACGGCGATCACAAAGATGGAAATGTTTGTGGCTGATTTACTACGAGATCTATTTGCGGCGCACCTCTCACCAGTGTTTGTTGTGGAGAGGGCTCATCGCACTTTGGGACCCAAACCACCCGTGGGAGCCCCTCTGCGGCCCATATTGGCAAGGTTATTGAATTACCAAGACCGAGATGTGGTGCTGCGACAGACTCGCGTAATGGGGAAAATAACACATCAAGGCAATCAGGTCGCCTTTTATCTGGACTTCACTCCAGCGGTGCAGGCGGACAGGCGTGAATTTCTTACAGTGAAGAAGATCCTTCTTCGGGCACAGATCCCATATTCCTTGCTCTATCATGCCAAGCTCAAGATGCCCCATGATGGCTCTGCTCACTTTTTCATGGACGTCAAGTCTGCCCTGAAATTTGCCAAACATGTGGGTGGAAAGAATAACAAGCTCAGCCCCAGAACTGACGAAGCAAGTTCTCTTCAGCTAAGTGATAATGACTGATAAACTTGTATTTGTGCGATTCAAACTGTCAGTTAGCTTAATGGCACATTATTTTTATTTTTATTAGACCCTGTATGCAACCACCAAAGTAATATCTCATTATCCGCTGTGGTTTATTGATCATTGCTGACACTTTAGATTTCTGTTGGTCCTCGCAATGTGATATGTATTGGTGGCACACGGCCACGGTGGACTTCTATATTGATGGAGATGTACCTGTCGCGACAGGTATGGTAGGTAAACATATGATTGTAACTGAAGGTTCAGTGATGAGGTTAGTTATCCTGGATTGAAGGCCGCATGTTTCTCCTATTATGTAATTTCGCAGATTTAGTCCCTTTCAGTATCTTGGCCACCCTACTATGGTAGGCTGGTGAGCCGGTACTCATTCATCCCCATGGGAAATTTCCCTATAACATGTTATTTTGGGTTAGATGGGGGGAGTCATTCTTCAACCTGATTGGGGAGTTGATGTGGGTGGGGGTGTGGGGGAGTATGGGGTCTTTATTGTTCCTGTTGTGCATTGCTGTGTAACCGTATGATGATTGCAGTGGAGACAGAGATGCTCATAAGCGGGATAAGCCATAGTACTGACACGCATGTGACCTTAATGTTACACACAAGACGAAAGTGAACTGTCTGACATGGAACATACCCGGACTAAATGACAGTAGAAAGTCTAGGTTGGTGCATGCATACCTTACAAGACACAACATAGATCTCTGCCTGTTGTAAGAGACTCACCTCGGCTCCCAGCCCTCAGCAAAACTTAGACACAGGCGCCGGGGCTCAGTATATACGTCAGTATATTCCAACTACTCTAGATGGGTGGCGGTGCTGGTAAAGAGGGGCCTGGACTGGAGGGAAAGGGAAATACACACAGATCCAGACAGGCGCTACATTATTTTACTGGGCCACTTGGGAGGTATCTTGTTGACCATTGTGGTAGTATACGGACCTAACACAGACTCCCCCAACTTCTTCCAGGAGTTATGGGCCAAAATTAAGACTACTGGGTGCTCCACGATTTTATGGAGTGGAGACTTGCATGCCATCCTTAATGATGACTTGGATAGACAGGGCACGGCAAGGACGCACTACCCTGCTGCCAGTAAAGTGTTGAATACTGTCCTATACAACGGAGACATGATTGACATCTGGCGCCTTCACAATCCACTGACTAAAGAGGGCACATGTTTCTCTGAACATCATCGCCCCTGGTCCCGGTTAGATTATTGGTTAATGACTAGAGACATGGCTAGTTGGGTGCTAGGAGTTAGGCACTTGTTGAGAACCATATCGGACCAATTGCCATATTTGTTGACACTGTCCCTCCCTAACACCACACGGGGACAATTCTCCTGGAGACTGCCCCAACATGCACTTTTAGATGAGGCGTTCAAGGAGAAAATACGAGCTGATATAATAGACTACTTCACGCTCAATACGGAGTCCGTCGACACTGAGGCCTCGTTATGGGAGGCGTTTAAGGTGGTCATTAGGGGACAGTGCATATCCCGGCAGGCAAGTGTCCTCAAGGCCATTAGAAACACCCTTTCTACGTTAGAGACACAATTTAAAGATCTGGAAACGCAAATACATACTGGTGGTGAAGTAGCTCTTTTGGCTGAATTGAAGGTCAACTGTTAGAGTACGAAGAGGAGGCACGGAGGGAAGTGAGGTTTCTTGGGAAATGCGCTGAAGCACGTAGGTATAGAGAAGGGGACAGACCTGGGCATACAGTCACTGGCATGCTTCGTGCCCCGCGCTCTATGTCATATGTACCTGTACTCGTGGATAAAGAAGGTCAAAAGATTAGGGGTCCCTCAGCTATTTTGAAAGAGTTCTCCTCTTTTTACACCCATTTATATATAGCCACACAAACTGAATGTCCGGAAGGTAGGCAGGATTTTTTAGATTCACTGGCACTGGTTTGGTTCAATGATCGACACAGAGAATATATGCATTTACCCGTTCACTGTTGAAGATGTCATTAATGTTATTAATAGCCTGCCCCTGGATAAGGCCCCGGGGTCGGATGGTCTGACGACCCCCTTCTATAGAGCTTACGTAGAGGAACTTGCGCCCAAACTATTGGCATTGTTTGGGGAAGCACATGACACAGGTATATTACCACAGTCTATATGCGAAGCAATCATTGTTACCTATCTAAAGCCGGGAAAGATGGAAACCGATCTAGATCAAATTGTTAAACACTGCGCCAATGGCTAGACTACGGGTAAATAATATTATTTCTGACCCATTCCAGATAACGCGAGGCACGAGACAAGGGTGTACGCTGTCACCTCTGTTATTTGCCATCGCAATGGAGCCATTAGCCGCAGATATTAGGCAACACCACACAGATAAAGGTATAGGTTTCAGCGATCGCAGTTTATTGATTTCTCTCTATGCAGATGATATCACGTTGTATACCCTAAACCCTGAGAGAAATCTTGACGTAGTATTGAAAGAATTCATCAGATTTGGCGGGCTATATGGTATAACTATAAATTGGGCAACATCTGTGATCTTTCCCCTAACTGATAACACCAGGGCAGTGACCTCGGAATTCCTGGTAAAGTGGGAACACGAAAAAGTGAAATATTTGGGTATCTGGATCAGTCGGGACCTACAAGAAATATGGAACTTGAATTACGGCAGGACCATTGTCAGGTTGGAGGAAAAGGTGAACCTATGGGCTAAACTCCCACTATCACTTAGAGGTAAAATCGCGTTGGTCAAAATGATCATCCTGCCTAAATTTCTATATCTCTTTGTGAATTTACCAGTCATACTTACCCAATCTTTCTTCAAGACATTGCGGTCATTATTAGTATCTTTGATATGGGTGGGAGGTTAGGCCCGGATGTCGTGGCAACTGTTGACACCACCAACTAGGCAGGGTGGTTTGGGCACATCAGACATGAAACTATACGCGTTATGTGCACAGGCGCAATTTTTGCGCTATTGGGTGCATCCAATGCAAAATCAACCTCACGTGGCTGTGGAGACGGACGCAGTAGCCCCGGTCCCTCTTCGGGTAGTGGTGTATCAGACCTATAGGCGTACAACAGAAGACATAGATACCCCTGAAACCCTCAGGTGGGCTTAAGATGAATTGCGGAGAAGGGCGGGTGCTCAAATATTGTATGCTCCCTCTATTCCCCTGGCACAAAATCCTGTGTTACCCAACATAAAGGATGAGATGAACAGAAAGGTGGTGCAAAAGATGTCTCTCCATACATTTGCGGACCTTTAGCCTGAGGGAACATTCAGAGGCCCCCCAGTAGCAGAGGAAGGGCAGGCGGTGCATTTCGGTAAAACATTTCTATATCACAAACTCCGGGCTGCCTGTAGGGCATTACACAATGACTTCCTACTCCAGCCAAACCCACTGAATGCTCTGGAAAACCTACTGCGTATACCGCCCCGTGGCTACTTCTACTGCTCGACTTAAATGGACTAACAAGATATCTCCTCCCCTGACTGATGACCAATGTTCATACTGTTGTGCCCAAATGACTGAATTATCACCCAATTATAAACGTAGGCTAATTCACTTCAAATTTCTACACCGCTATTACAGAACACCCATTAGTTTACATAGAATGGGACTCAGGGAAGATGATTGTTGCTGTCACTGCGGGCTGCTACTGTCTCTTTTCTTCATACGGCATGGGAATGCTCGGCCCTTACTGAATATTGGTCTGACATATTTGTGGCTATAGACCAGATTTTGGGGCTATCGCTGTCCCATCCCCACTGGTGGGCTTATTGGGATATGTAAGAGACACACACGTTACAAAACGCAAACTGCATGCAATACTATTTCTCTTCGCTAAGCGCCAAGTAGCCATGCAATGGGGTAAGAGGAGAAAACCCAATATCAAAGACTGGATTAGAGAGGTTACATATGGACAGACACAACTGGCTAAATTCTGGGAACTAATGTCACCCACCTCTAGACCTAAGGATATATGGGAGCCATTTATTGAATGGGTTCGGGAGCAGTCAAGAGGTCCTGATGATGAAGTAAGCAATAGAATAGATACTGGACCGATATGAAGTCAATATTTCTGCAGGTTTTAATGGGCAGCAACGCTGCTGTACTGTCTGGTATTTAATCTGCACCACGGGATAGGCATTATATTTTACTGTCAATTCAAGCATTTCACAGTGTATCGATACCTACTTTTTAAACAACCATCCGTGTGTGATTACTGCCTCCCTCAAGAAGAAATCCGCAAATTGGGATAACGGCTCCAAAACAGATTGGATGCCCGAAACAATCTGGTGGCGGACGCTGAGGCTTATGAATCTTTGACAAGACGTAGGATGCCGGAACACACGTTTTTATATTAATAATGAAATTCGCCTCTTTAGATGTTATCCACTTCTTCCCCATTGCGTCCACCACCATGCTCTTAATCATGTCAAGGAGTTCGGGTATGGGATCCTGCATCAATGGATGGTAATTAGTGCAGACCCCCAACAGTCTCAACACTTCCACTTCAAAATCACAAGTATTGAACACAACTACGGCTCCACCTTTATCGGCTTGTTTTATCGTGACAAGCTTATTATCTTGCAACGGTTTAACAGATGAGCTTTGCTCATGTTGTTTAAATATGTTTGCTCCTGAGTTTGTTCAAGGACTTTAATGTCATGTAATACTCGCTGTTCAAAAACAGCCACCTCAGGGCCGAGTGAAGAGGTCGAGGGCAAAAACTTGAAGGACGATGTAGATTTGTGGCAAAAACAGAAGGGGAATTTTTTCTTTTTCTGCAAAGAATTTATGTAGCTTAATCTTCCTCATCATCTCGAACAGCTCCATTCTGCATGTAAAGGTATCATGCCTGGGGGTAGGAACGAAGCCAAGTCCTTTATTTAAAACTCTCAATTCAGCAGCTGTCAACTCATAACAAGATAAATTGACAACAATATCATTAGTGCAGCTGGGCTGATGGCTGCTCCCATAGTCTGAGTCTGGTAAGTCCTGCCTCTGCTGCGTATAATGCGAGGGGAGTATATTTGCCATGTTGGTTGGAAATGGGCCCTGCCCCTGCTTCTTCCTCTCTGGGCCGGCCCCCCTCCCCCTCGTGGGCCTCTCTGAGTTTGCCAAACTGTCAGGTAAAGAATATGTACAGTAATTGCAGTAAACTGTGTGCTTCAATAACATTGGACTTCATTATGCCTTTGAGGAAGGCAGATGGATACTCATAACTGGCTCTATCTTGTTTCTTGATACCATCACAGATTTTAGGCAAATCTTAAGTGAAGACTGAGAATTTGAACCCCTATGAGCCCTGATGAAGTTGCAAGATGGTGTAGCAACGAAACATGTTGGCAACATTGAATTGATTATGGTTTGATGGGAACCATTTTTAATTGGGGAGGCTTGCAGCTTCGAATAAAATTGGTTGTCCAGAAAGCCTTACCGGTTTTTAATGGTGAGAATTATGTTCACTGATTCTCACAGGGGTTCAATGGGAACTTATAGCGAACAGTAAGCACGGTTGTTTTACTTACTATCACTTTTTCACTATATTCATATTATGGTTCTTTAAAAGGAGAGCATACCCTTTTCTATCTTCCTTCTTCACTCAAAGAGAGAGTGGCCGATAATGATAAGTGGGTAAGCTGGCGAGTACTAGTCAGCAACCCCTTTGGTGTTCCAACCGTGAGGTACTCTCTCTCTTTCTTCACAATTTTTCATTGGTGGGAGGTGGAACCTAGCCTGGATGGTTGTTTTAAAAGTAGGTATCGATACACTGTGACAAATCCGGGTAGTGTAAGTAATCACACTCAAGGGAATTGAGAAAGTTATCGAAAACCCTTGTATTGTCATTCCAGTTAGGATTAGGTGTAATTGAGGTGAGGGCTCTGTTGTTTATAATGTTGTGAGTGGGGGCGGCCTCACCTTTGTTTCCCCCAGTGACTCCTATTGTATTGAGATGTTATAGAGGCTAAGAAGGAATGGCCACTGATGCTGTTGTAGATTTAGCCGTATGGACACCAAATGCCTCGCTCAGCCCCCCCAGCACTAGAAGCCTGAGAACCTCCTCCTCCCACATAGTCAGGTGCCCCAACTGTGCCTTCACTACTCACGACTCCTGGGGTTACTTATCACTCGCCTCAGGAAGCTGCCTACTGTCTGGAAGCAATGTATCCTGTCCTCCTGCAACACTGTTTCCTTCCGGAGCTGTTAACAAAGTATCCATATTTCCAGACGGGACTGCAGCCATCAGCATGTCAGCAAGTGAAGTTTCTTACCCTGGAGACTCTTTAGTGTATGCCTGCAATATCGAGGCAGCATCCACCATCTTGAGTAGTCTTAAATCTGGCCACCCCGGAGTCATTATAGGAGTCTCATCCTGTAGCCAAGAGGGCTCCTCCACCCTCTCATTTTCTGGTTCTACATCCATCCCAGGGCCAGCTATAATATGGATATGGGCTCCTTTGGCAGTCCGGCTGGTATTAACTCGAAGGGGCGCCATGTAAACTCTCAGGTGTTCTGCTCATCAGAGAAATACCAAAGCCCAGGGCCCGTTCTACCCAAGGACAAAATCCAGACAGAGATATAAATACCAACACATGCATGCTTACAATAGCTGGCTTAGACTTAACCTTGAGCCAAGTGAAAGCTTGTTCCTTACAGACTGCCAGAGTCAAACCTTGTGAACTTCGGGGCATTTGTAATGTTGATATTTTGGTTGTCCATTTATAGCTGTTTTACCTGTGTAGGAGTGACCCTTGAAAGAGCAGCTTTACTGGTGTGCCGGTTTAAGCATTTGTGTCTCCCCTAACCATAAGTCATCTAGAGGCCCTTCTCTCTTTAATGTCCTTCCAGCCCATGTTGTGAAAAGTGACTGGATTCAGGACCACTGGAATTATGTAGCAACGGAGGAAAATATTAAACAGCAGAGTTGAGTCTATTAAGGATCAATACAAGGACATTTTGCAGCATAATACAGTGGATTATGTGACGGTATTATTCTACTTGTTGAAGATTGAAGGACATACTAATACTGCGTGGCCTACTGTTTCACCTCATTAGTGCCAGTTTGACACCTAAATGCTACAATCACCAAAATAAAGATTATCACTTAATGTTTGCAAAGATCTGCCACTGTAAGCCACCATAGATGGTGTTTTTTTTTTAAGTAACACTTGATTCACATAAACTAGATTTTTTTTTAATCTGCAAATGATTAACGTAGTGTGAAAAGGATGGCTAGGTAAATTCCTCCTTCCACTCTACTTTGACCTGTTGACACTTTCTGATGAGTTGAGACCGCAGAAGCGGCTCTTATGTAGGCCTGGGCAGAATTTCAATTACGCCAGAGTAATTTTGGTAATTTCCAGTTACTCTGTGATGCAGAATTACTGATAATTACGTGATTACTCCTTCTTGCATAGTTAAAAGTAACTTATGGGGAAAAACCCTAATTTGAGAGCACATTTAGCAAGTGCGAGCGGTGGCTTGTGCTCGCTATTTGCGTTCTGCTGCTTTTAGCGCTGTTTCTTTGAGCAAAATGCATCCTTATCCATTTTTGATATGAGAAAATAGTGCTAAATGTTGGTAGAAAATTAGAGGAAAATCCAACCCCAAGAGCACATTTAGCGAGCGTGAGTGGGACACCCTCTATTTGTGTTCTGTTGTATTTGGTAGTATTTATAGCCTCTACACTAAGAAATAGAGCTAAATGCAGAATTGCTCTTCTTGCGTAATGCAAGCGTAATCTTGCAAAAAATGTAGGTAATTTTGCACTGATTGTAGCAATGAAGACAGACCTACTGGGGAGGAACGTTGCAACCTCGTACCCAAGTAGTCATGATGAGAGGCTGTCTGGGCAGCATCATGTGTCGGGGTGGAGCAGACAAAGAAGGTGACACAGAGAAGTTGGCCTCCCAGCAGATGACGGGCCAAAGCACAAACTGTTGTGGCAAAAGGGCTATGGCCAGACATGGGCCCCGAAGCAGCGTCAGGAGCACAAATGTGTCTGGTAGGTGTGACCTGCTTGCAGTGGGGATAGTCGATCAAAGGGCCTGATTTATAATTCAGCGCAGAGTGTACTCTGTTGCACCTGCAATGCCATCAGTATGTTGATGACGGAAACTACTCCATCTCCGTCATATACCTTCCACGACCCAACAAAGAGCAGTCGGAGGTTTGGCCATTAGTCTGCCCACCCTATTTAGAGTGGGCGGACAAATGGACAGTTTTTACTGTCTGTCACCGCCAGGCAAAACTTGACTGTGAAAACTGTAAAATGGGTCCTACACCATGGGAAAAACTCAAGGCAAGGGGGGAGGGGGGTCATTGGGATTTCTTTTTGAAAATAACAAAATGATTGAACGTTTTCCTGCACAGCTCCTATCATGTTGACAGAGCAGCCCATCAAATTTTCAATGCACTTACAGGAACTGTGGTGATCGCCATTTCTGTAACTACAAGAGATGTCCAAGAGAAATTGGATGCACATTCTACATTATTGTAAGACAGCATCATCATTTAACTATAAATCCAGCTTGCCAGAAGAGACTAGGAGCATCATGGGTTTGCTCATGATTATTTCATATGAGCTCAATGTTATCTTTGGTCAAGGACCGCTCCTAAGGGCCAAAGGGCTAGTAACAGCATTGTGCCAATTTAACTGTGTCTCTGGGCATATCTTTGCTTTGTTGTTCTTAAAGGTACACTTAAGAGTGTTCTACTTCAACCACAGACTCTGTGTACGTCACATACTGCCTGCACTAGTGCTGACATGAAGTGTGTGCCTCTGTTACTACTGGTTCAGCTTGGCACCCCAAACCTGGGGCAAAAATCTCAGAGTAACTGCTTGGCTCTTGTAATGGCATCTGTGCGGCCACAGGTGTACGCTTCAACCCATCCTGAAAACATATAAACAAGAAAAAGGCAGTAGGAATATTTTTCACATTGGGGCATCTGAATAAAGTCTATCTGGATGTGGACAAATGGTCCCCAAAGTGCAGGGTGAGCAGAGGATGTAGCTTTAATCCCTTTTCTTATAATGTATGACAGGCATGTGGAGCGCGTACCAATGGGAGAAAGCGGCATGTATATGCCCAGGGATGTATGACGTTACAATGCATACTTTTACAACGCATACCTTTACAACACATTTTTTACAATGCAACATCCATTACAACGCATTCCATTACAATGCATGCCATTACAAATTTGTTTTAAAATATACCTTTACAACGCATTCCATTACAACGCATACTACCTTTACCACGCATACCATTACAACGCATAACATTACATTGCATGTATGGTAAGTATTGGATAGTGTAGGGTAAAAATTACTATTCTAACTCCAGGGGGGGGGCAACAGTAGGGTAAGTGTTGGATAGTGTAGGGGTAAAATTTATTATTCTAACTCCAGGGGGTGCAACAGTAGGGTAAGTGTTGGATAGTGTAGGGGTAAAAATTACTATTCTAACTCCACGGGGTGCAACAGTAGGGTAAGTGTTGGATAGTGGAAGGGTACTATGCGTTGTAATGGTATGCGTTGTAATGGTATGCGTTGTAATGATATGCATTGTAGTGGTATGCGTTGTAGTGTCATGGGATGTAATGGTTGCTTTGTAATGGCATGCGATGTAATGGATGTTGCGTTGTAAAAGTTGCGTGTTGTTTCCCATTCCACCCCAACCAATGTGGGCTGCTCCATGATGCATCCTGACAAGTAGGTGTGACTGCATACATAGTGCCGTCTATCCATTCTATCCACACCACCTCAGGGTCTTTTTTTTACATTGCTACAGAATCCAGAACTGTTTTTCATTTTCAGAGGCATAACTCTGCAATTGAGACACATCCGTTAAAGTTGGTAGAGAAAATATATATATATATATATATATTTCATCATCAACACTTTTATACAATAAGGCATCTTTAGCAGAGGAATAGACTAGGGTATTGCCCATTGAAACATCATCGTGAGGGTACTGGTGAGTAGCACAATTCATCATTGCCAGAAAACGCAAGGCACCTGAAGGGTTCAAAACATTGCCCATTCATAGGAGTCAATTTCAATCTCGATAGGAAGGGCTTCGAATCAGATTTGGCTTTGGCAAAACCGACCTGGAACCCTTGTTTCTGACTGACTTGTTCCCAGTTCCAAGCAAGCATAATGAACGATTCGGACAGCCTTTCCGAATCAGTTTGCCTGGAACAAAAAGGATCACAGAATCCTTCTTTGGGGGCCCGTAGCAGGCTCCCCATCCTCCAGGGGGCCTCCGAATCAGGCCTGTTGGGGTACCCATGGGTCTCCTCTTCCTAACTATGCAGTGTAGCAAGCACCAATGGGTGCCCGCCACAGGGTGCACGTTCATCTCCAACCACCCCTTTTATCAATGCGAGCCCGTGTACGCATTTGGACACAGGCTCCCGTTGAAGTCAATAGGAGTCCGACCAAATCGTATCCAGATGCATTCAAATGCATTGTACTTGTTCGGTCGGACTCCCCCGATCTAAGCCATATGGAAAGCATTCTGGAATCGAGTTGGTTGGTATACTTTCCAAACAAGATCGGTTATCAGACTCTTAATTGGAGTAGCTGCGGTAAAGAAATCTTTTTTCATCCAAAGGAACCCAAAGACATATGTCACTCCAAATGTATACTTTGAGTCTGTGTATACAGTATACAGTATCAGTCTTTTTTAGGCTATGATACAAGTTGTTGATATTGATAAAAACGATGCTAATGCTTATAATGGTACACTCACATACACAAACAAAATCTCATCACTATTATCGAACTCACCGGTCATGAACTCTCCATCAACCCCAACTCAGAGATTCATGATCAGGCAGGCTCTACAACCTAAGCCCACGGTAACTGATTGACAGGTCACAGGTGGGGTAGCACGTAGCTAGCAGACAAATGCATAAAGAGGAAGCTCAGGCCCATCCCCCATATAAGCGCATCTACAATGGTCCAGGGAAATAAAGCACTCTTGGCCGGAGGGGTGCACACTTTCCCAAAATCTCAAAGTCAGAATCCACATGGAGTTAGGAACATGAAGCCAATCTGGACACAGCACACATAATACATGCAGGGATCATGTGCCCCTAATGCCGGATTACTGGACACATTACCCATTGGCCCACATTGTGTCCACGCAACGTCGAGGCCTACCTGTATTTGTTATCAATTACCTTTTATTTATGACTCCACAGACAAGGCCCGCATTCTTTCACCAAACAAGGATCACAGGGTGTACTTTTATGACACCCAAAACTGTATAAATATCATTCAGATTGATTGTACTTTGAGACCGTCCTCAGACCTGTTTCTATAAGCTGGGCTAGAGGCCGAAGCGTTTAATTAAGCCAGCTGTTCTTGTTTTGTCAAATGTCTCTTGTCTTTTGTTTTTTCAAGGTAAATTCATATATGAGCAGCAAAGCTGATTTCAGAGTTAGCTTAAACCTATCAGACTTAGGTTGGTCTTTCCTGAAACTTTTTTCTTTACTCCTCCATTTTTTTTGCTGATGTCATTTTTGTTGCCTTTAGGACTCTGTGCACTTTACCATGCCTAAGCAGGGATAAAGTGCATGTGCTCACTCTCTAAAACATGGCAACATTGGCTTAAAACAAATTGGAGCATTTAATTTACTTATAAGTGATACTACATGTATCCAGGGCCTATAAATTACATATTACTAGTGAGCCTGGAATACTAATTGTGTCACAAACTCAGGTACCCTGTCGAACATGTCTAAGGTCTGCCATTGCAACTTTGTGAGTGTAGTTTCAAACTGACATTACGACCTGGGAAGCCTAACCTTTACTTTTTATTACATTTACGTTACCCAGAGGGCAGGCCCTAAGCAGCCTGTAGGGCAGGGTGCAGTGTATTTGGTAGTAAAAAAAACCCTTACATTCTTTTTTTCACTACTGCAAGGCCTATTTCTCCCATTGGATAGTATTGGGTTACCTTATTACATGTAATAAGTAATAGCTTCCATTTGGGAGCAGGTAGGAATATTGAGCTTGGTGTCTAAAGAATTATTTAAAACCCTATTTAATGGTGAAGTCGTATTTTAAGTAACAATTCTGAAAATGGCACTTGTAGAAGGTACCATTTGGTGCCTACTGCATGCATCCTGGGTAGGGGTGGGTGGAACTTTTAATCCTGCTGGCAGAATTGGAGTAATTAGTAATTCTGTGTTACTCGGGTAATGAAGAATCAGTAATTAAATCGGGCTTTCTTCCAGTGGAATTAAAAAACCATTAGCACTGCAATCCATGCAGGGCTGGTATGAAGTAAGGACAAGGGACTGGCAGTAGTAGGGTAGCCCGGGGCAAAACTAAAGGGGGACATGCAGGTTGAGAACTGTTTCCACACTGTGAGCAATTGGAGGCCCAAGCAGCAGTGGGTGGGGGTGCCAGAGGGGGGTTGTATACTCCGGCCGGCCCAAGAGAAGGGTAGAGGAGGAGTCAGGAGGTCTCAGAAAGAGCCTCACCAGCCAAGGGTCTGACACTCGGATCCTTATCCCCGAACCTCTGAATTGGGACAGTTTTGTCTCCCTGGTGGTGGGGGCAACCTATGCCTGAGGTAATGAGGGTTGTGCTGCAGGTAAACACCAACCATACGGGGCCAGGAGCCCGGGTGAGAGGCGCACAAAGTCCGGTCTTCCAGCCACCGCACCGGTCTCTGCATTAGTAACTCCTCACAGACCTGGATTCTGCACTCCTGGGTTCAAAAGCACCTCATGCAGATGGAGCTTGGCTATCTTCAGCGGGCCCCACAGTCACAGTCCTGGAGCCACCGTGCCTCCTCTTCCTTCAGCTGACACTGTGGTGCAGTGAAGCAGTGAGTGTTGCTCTTGACATCTATTCTTTTCTTTATTATTTACAATTGCTAAGGAGCAATAATTAATTGTTTTTGTTCTTGACGAAGATCTTGTTTTTGAAGCAAAAGCCATCATGATGGATAATGATATCAAGGGGGGTGAGGCTATTTTGTTAAAGATGCCTGACATCATCAGACTACCTTTTTAATTTAAAACTGTGATTAATGTATTATTAAGTGAGGTTTATTTTATCTGAAACATAAACACATATTTGCAGAGTAATATTTAGTGGAGACTTTCCATTTTCCACTACTTGGTCTGTAACGACCTGGACATTGAAAACACTGCCATGACCCCAGGAACTGAGGGCTCTTTAACTCCCGGGAGTCGCTTTTGCTTGTAAAAAAATCTCTGTTGTTCTAGTGGAGTGGATGTAAATGAAGTGCTGAAGGAAAGCCCATACCTGCTAAAGGTTCTATTTTATTTTGAAACTGTGTCATGTTATTCAGCACTAGTGCTAATCATGTGCTAAAGGGTTAACTTGCTACTGAATGTGCATGTGTTTATGTTCAGAGAGAGGCTGCTGCTGCGTGAGATTAGAGATGACCGAGCTGTATATGTACTGCACATTGCGGAAATCTGTGGAATTTTGATATAATTCAGCAGAATGACACTCCACCAATTCTGACTACCCCTAATCCTGGGTCAAATGACTAGGTGTAGCAGGCTTTTGGTCCTTGTGTATTGCTCCTAGACAGTGAGACGAATGGAGAAAAGGTGTTGGCAGGGTTGGCCCTCTCAGACTTGATAGGGGGTGGAGGTGTTACCTACCACACTTGAAAATCACATAGACAGGCAAGCTGGGGGCAGGGCAGGGAGGTAGACAATTCTAAAAACCTCTGGGGTTGGAAACCCCCACAATCTTCTCCTATTTAAAACCTTTCATCAAGTATAAATATTGGACCCTTGGACCCAACTCTTCAGTACACCTTTAGACCTGTGTTAGGCTTAGAAGGACTGCTGTGCTGCTCTACTGCAAGAAGGACTATTACTCTGCTGCTCTCTGCATTAGTGAAAAGTACTGGACCTGTGTCTTGAATCCAGGTTCACCAGATTGATTCCAAGGGCTAGTTGGCTGGCCTCCTGATCAGAACCTCTGGTACAGAAAAGGCTCCAACCACCTTCAACCCAGCTCATGGAATCTGTCTTATCTGAGTCTTGCTCCCCAAGTAGTGCCACCCCAGTCCTGGACCCTTGGAAGTGGGCCTAAAGGTGCTCTGCCAGCCCAGCTGTGGTCCAAGCAGAACTGACACAGAGCAACACATTACCTTGCAGCCCTGATGCAGGACCCCGCAGCTCTTCAGAACCACCGCTGCATGATGCCTCCTTGACGCAGGACCTCATACTGCAGCAGCTCCCCAGAATGACTACGGCACAATGCATCCTCAATTCAGGACCTCACATCACAGCCCTCAGCCCATCAGAACCACTGCTGCGTGGCACATCTTATATGTGGGCTCTCGCAATGCTTTTCAACCTGGATTTAAGGTACTTTGTTTAGCAGGCCTAACTTCTTTCCTGAATCTGGCCCATGCTCCAATGCAGTCAGTCTGAACTTGTGACGTTGGCCTGGTCTGGCAAGACCAGATTCCCTACAGTTGGTGCTTTGTGCATTTAGGCATTATTTTCACTTAAATCTTTAAGACTGCATATCTCCGGTTCTACTGATTGTATTTTAGTTGTTTTGGTCACAAATAATTTATTCAAATTTACCCTTGTTTTTCTCAATTGGTGTGGGCTTTCCTTGTGTTGTGTTTTCACTTTATTGCTGTTTTAAGTGTTGCATAAATACTTTATATTTAATCAAAAGGAGACTAGCTCATCAACAACTAAGTTAAAGGACTCAAATATGTTTTGTCAGGGGGTAGGAACACCTTATAGGTGTGTTCATGAAGCCCTCACCCACCAACCTAGTTGGTGGCATGCTTCATCATCGGGCCCACCCAGTAACACCTAGCGTGTCCCGGGTGTGCTTCGACGCCTGATTACAGCAGAGCAGGTATATTGCTGAGTGTGCAGTGTGCGGTGTAAGGTATATTGATGTTAAAACGGCTTGGCGGGGGTCCCAGTACCCGAGGGTAAATTAAACTTTAATAACTGGGCCTCCGTCAGCGGTTAAAAATAAGGCTTTTCGGATGTAGGAGGCGAGTTACGACCTCTCACATCCAGTAGTGGGTCAACATGTTTCAGCCAGTGCCTTATACCTATGCTGGCTTTCTTCAGGACCAAGATAAAAAGGTGTAGGAGTGAATTAAAGGTAATGAGTGTGTAATCCAGACTATGTGTATACATGCCCTAAAGTGTATATCTATGTGTGAGAGGGGGATTCCCTTCTCAAAAACACCTGTACATGTAACATATAGGGGACAGAGACAAAACATACAAGGAAAAAAGAGTCACCGGAGAGTATTGTGTCATACATATCAAGTTGCCGGCTCTATAGCGTTAGGGGTGCTGACTATAGACGGCTACGGTGTAATGGTACTGGTGGTACCATTATGGTGAGGTTCGCACTAGTAATGCGGGCAAGGCGTGGCTAAGACACGGATATCACATAAAGGTGCATAAATGTGATGGGGCGTAAGAGGACCTTCTTACGCTAGTTTTAGCTGTATATGACTTCAAGGTAGAGAAGTGGCAAGGGGATGACCCTGTGGGAGAGAAGGTGGGCCACTTAGATAGGAGACCTGTAAGGAAGGAAAAGATAGCGCTTACCAGTGGTTGTAGGTGTGGTATCTCATACTCACAGCTTTTCTGGGCAGAGCCTGCCTGGGACCTGTTGTGCCTCCTTCGCATACCGGTGGTTTGTGTCCGGTTTTGCAGCCTGTTATATACTGTAGAAGATGGCTGATCGTGTCCACCTGAGTAAAGGGAGCAAGGGTAGACAGACTCGAAACCGAGTGTTTCGCCGAGTCATTGGAGCTGGTAAAAAGCCTGAGTGCTGCGGTGCCGCTATTCCATTCAAATGTGCATGAGCATTGACTAGGGGGCGTTCTGCGCATGCGTGACCACGTAGTATTACGCTACGCGCATGTGCTGGGCTTCCTGGCATTTCTAATGAGCAGGAACTACCGCAGACTGGAACATGACCCAACGGAAGAGGTGCGAGTAACAATTCAAGCACTAGTCAAACGGCAGCGGATGCTGAACACATTTCCAAACAAGAGGCGGAATACTTATGCCCCCAGAACATTAAGACCCCGTACTTCTACACAGTACTAAAAGTACATAAAGGCATAATCCCACCTCCCGGCAGACCCATCGTGTCGGGTATAAACTCCTTGCTAGAACCCCTATCACGCTACTGTGACTTCTTCCTGAACCCCCTGGTGCAAAAGACTGCAACCTACATCAAGGACACCAAACATCTCCTACAAGTCATAAACAACACTGAGTTTAACAACGAGACTCAACTCTTGGTAGGTTTGGATGTGGAGAGCTTGTACACCAGCCTCCCCCAAGATGCCACTCTGGCAGTACTCCACAACATCCTGATGGAATCTCCCTGGCCTTACCACACCCCTAGGGAATTTGTTATGGCCTGTGCAACTCTAGCTTTGAAAGAAAATTATTTCGAATACGACGGCACCTTCTACCTGCAGACGAATGGCACATCCATGGGCAGCGTTTTTGCCCCAAGCGTGGCGGGACTGTATGTCCACCACTTTGAATGCACAAACATAGCAACGGACACCAACCCCTTCAGTAACCATATTCTAAACTGGCGCCGCTACATAGATGACATCCTGGTACTCTGGCAAGGGACCAAGGCTGACCTAGACAGGTTCATGATCTGGCTCAATAGCAGGGACCCATACCTCAAATTCACCAGCACAGCGAGCAACCAGCAACCACCAGCCTCCCTTCCTAGACCTGGACATCACAGTCAAGGACGGCACCCTGGTCACGACAACTTACTACAAGCCCACTGCCAGGAACTCCCTGCTCCACTTCACGAGCTTCCACCCCCGCCCCCTCAGGGAGAACCTCCCATTCGGCCAGTTTCTACGCATACGCAGAAACTGCACCAACATTGCCGACTATAAAAAACAATCAACGGAACTGGCCAAAAAATTGGAACACCGTGGCTACCCTAAGGCCATCATCAACAAAACACATAAAAGAGCAAGGAACCAGAACCGTGATGCCTTACTCGAAAACATCACAAAGGATAACCAGGAACAACCCGTCACATGTGTCACCACCTTCAACACAGCGTCCAATGAAGTAGCTAAGGTGATAAAAAAACACTGGAAGATCATCAACTCTGGACAGAGGAAATGGGACACCCCGAGATTTGCATACAAACGGTGCCACAACCTAAAAGACCAACTGGTCAGTACCCGACCAAGACCACAGACAAGACAAACCGAGAACACCATCCTAAATGCATGGGGCTTACCGAGGGTCACAGGACATTACCCGTGTAATGACTGCAGTGTATGCCACCTGACCACACACACGAAAACCCTGGACTTGGAGCCCAACAAGATCTGGACCCAACAAAGCCACACCAATTGCAACTCCCGCAACGTCATATACCTACTAACCTGTACATGCGGACTCCGATACGTCGGGATGACAACTCGCAAAATAAAGACCAGAATAACAGAGCACAGAAGCACAATTAGATATAAGAAGAACATCAGCAGACTCACTAGCCACTTCATTACCCACTGTCACACACCCAATGACCAAATCCCAGAGAGCGCCAGTGAAAACGACAAAATGCTGTTAAGCAAAGAACAACGTTGGATCTATCGCCTTTCAACGGCAACGCAGGGGCTGAACGATGCCATTCCCTGGAACTCCCTAACATGTCCGTGAACCCACCTACCAGTGATTTATCATCATCACTGTACCTCTGAACCCACGAACCAGTGAACTATCACCTTCACTGTAACTAACCGCCACCCACACACCCTTCCTGAGCCTGGGTTGGAATGTAACAAATACTGAAACCACCAAAAATTAGCCCCCTGGTGACATATATGTAATTAGAGCCCCATAGTTCTGAGTAATTGGGGTCATGGTCCCACTTGATTCCATTTGCAGTGCCACCCCCCCCTTATAATATTCCTCTGGGCACTGAATAGTCAAGGCACTTCAGTTCTATATTCTTATTTTTACCGAGGTGTGTCAATGTATACCCTTCATAGGAGGAACCCCTTCCTTTATTTACACATAGCTGTCAATAACGAGCGCCCAGCGTACACGCAGTGTTTCAAGCGTTGCTTGCTCATTAGAAATGCCAGGAAGCCCAGCACATGCGCGTAGCGTAATACTACGTGGTCACGCATGCGCAGAACGCCCCCTAGTCAATGCTCATGCGCATTTGAACGGAATAGCGGCACCGCAGCACTCAGGCGTTTTACCAGCTCCAATGACTCGGCGAAACACTCGGTTTCGAGTCTGTCTACCCTTGCTCCCTTTACTCAGGTGGACACGATCAGCCAATCTTCTACAGTATATAACAGGCTGCAAAACCGGACACAAACCACCGGTATGCGAAGGAGGCACAACAGGTCCCAGGCAGGCTCTTCCCAGAAAAACTGTGAGTATGAGATACCACACCTATCTAAGTGGCCCACCTTCTCTCCCACAGGGTCATCCCCTTGCCACTTCTCTACCTTGAAGTCATATACAGCTAAAACTAGCGTAAGAAGGTCCTCTTGCGCCCCATCACATTTATGCACCTTTATGTGATACCCGTGTCTTAGCCACGCCACGCCCGCATTACTAGTGCAAACCTCACCATAATGGTACCACCAGTACCATTACACCGTAGCCGTCTATAGTCAGCACCCCTAACGCTATAGAGCCGGCAACTTGATATGAATGACACAATACTCTCCAGTGACTCTTTTTTCCTTGTATGTTTTGTCTCTGTCCCCTATATGTTATATGTACAGGTGTTTTTGAGAAGGGAATCCCCCTCTCACACATAGATATACACTTTAGGGCGTGTATACACATAGTCTGGATTACACACTCATTACCTTTAATTCACTCCTACACCTTTTTATCTTGGTCCTGAAGAAAGCCAGCATAGGTATAAGGCACTATTCCCTACCTTTTGGGGTCTGGCCTACAGAAGAGGCCAAGTAAACAAACAGTGGCTATATTAGCGAGTGATCTAGACAGGGTCTTATTAACCCCTTTAAAGCGTTGTAAATAGACCTCCCCAGTGCTGCGCTGTCCATTGGAACTAGTGCTGAATGGACGTCCAACGGTCGTGCGCAGCACTGGGGAGGTAGTGGCCGTGACGACCGTTGGCCGACGGCAGCAATTAAGGGGTTAAGATGTCAAATTACCTTCTCTCAGAACCCAACAAGTTCAGGAAGCCCCCAGGTTGTTTGTTCAAATTCTGCTCATAACGTTGCGCAGCTAAGGCAACGCCTTGGCTCCTCCACCATATTTTGACTTAATCCTGTGAAGAGCAAGATGTGTCCTATGGATATAAATAACTTGAATGTATTTAAGATATGTGTTACTTCAATTCTTTAGTTCTCCAGACAGTCAAAAATGTACAAGATAACCAAAACTTTAATTTGATTGTTATAAGGTATCTTCATTTGTCATTTTGTCTCTGGTAAAAAGTTCTCTCTCAGAACACATCTTAATGGTTAGACAGCGCAGCTCAATGTACGCTCTACAATTAGAGTTAGATATCATTGACCTGTTATTCTGGGAAATCGGCAAATTATTTAGATGTGGTCTAGTTAAAGATAAATGGCGAATCTTCCTTGAAGCACCTTGTTTATCAGGAACTTCTCCTTCTACAACTTTTTATTATGTGTTAAAGAATGCAGCTACCAATATTTATTTATTTATTTATAAAGTTGTATATAGCATTAATAGATTTAGATTCATTAGATTATGGAATGACTAAGATATATCTGGGGAAAAATATAAAAAATGTGATTCAGGTTCAAAGTTTTGAAGTTCAAAACGATCTGCATAAATTCAATCATCGTCCGAGAATAAAGAGATTGTGTTTGCAATTTTGTCTTAAAGCAAATCTTAAAATGAAGGTCTATAGAACAAGAACAATAAGTGAACTAATCCCTCATCCTCCAACCTTTGAAATTCAAATCTTTGTTCTTGTCCTCTTAAAGATTTGATGTATGTTCTTTTTGTCTCCCCAGTTTAACTCTTCAGTGTCAGCAACGTGTAACCCAATGCTGGTTAAACAAGCAATTATGAATTGGTCAGATGCAATGGCTTTGTTTCTATGTGCCAGATACCTTCAATGTTTGTTATTGACTTTACAAATCTTTTAAATCATTTTTATACATTTAACATTGATTTGTATTTCTCTGGAATCAATTTATTAAATGCAAATCAAAAATGCATCGTATGGATTATGTGGCAAGTGGAATTAATCCAAAAGTAGGCAGAACATTTTGCAGCTGTAGAATCACATAATTCCAGTGCCCTGTCTGTATTATGTGCATGCTTCTGCATAGTATTGATGTAAAGAGCTCTAAGACACCAAATAGGCACGTCTTCACAGATTTCTTATACATCACCATAAAAGATGTTTAAAAATATAGAGTGAATCATTCAATACCGCATTGCACTGGTCCTCTTCATTAAACTCTGCACTGTTCTATATGAATATTCACAAATAGGGGGACAAAGGGCTTTTATACATAATGTCCAGAACAGATGCCCAAAATGCAATATGAAAATTAAAGTTGTGCTGTTCCTGAATGATCTAGAATTGAGCAATATACAAAGGACCGTAGGCTACAGAGTCAAAGAGATGGGAACCCATTTCTTTGGAATGTAATGCCCTCACACACCCAGTTGGATGTCATGCTTCATCATCGGGCTGCTCCTCGTCTGGCCGGCGCTGCAATGCCTGACGGGCTCCTGATGAGGGGCTCTTTGGCAGAGATCTTTAACCAAATAGCTGTTTGGTGCCGTGGGAGTGAGAGATTTAGTGAGTATAGATGAATAAGTGGTGTGTGATGTTTATGTGAGTTAAAACAGGATTGGGAGTACCAGCAAAAATAAATTTAATTGTGTGGTCTCCTACCCTGATTAAAATAAAGAGGAAAGGCGCAATCCTAAGTTAATGTCTTAGGTGTGGTGCTCTTCTGTGTGGTTGGTCAACATGTTTCTTTGCAATTCCACAAGTCTAGAGGCGAATCGTCAGGACCTAAAGTTAAAAAACTTTCTACACTATGGTGGACTGGAAAACAATAATGAATTAATGTTTGGGGTTTAAGCCACAATGATTAACGCTGTCTAATGGCTGGTAGTACTGGTTCTACGCTAATTGGGATATACTACTCCTTCATCAATCCTCGGCAGGTCAAGATATGAGGAACTTCCCCATATAGTTTGCCTAGTACGCAATGTGTCCAAGAACCTACCCACTACTGCCTACCCACCGCTGCCGGGATCGGGATAGTTTTTTAACTTTAGGTCCTGAAGAATCACCTCTAGACTTGTAGAATTGCGAAGAAACATGTTGACCAACCACACGGAATAGTACCACACCTAAAAAATTAACTTAGCATTGCGCCTTTTCTCTTTATTTCAATCAGGGTAGGAGACCACACAATTAAAGTTATTTTTGCTGGTACTGCCAATCCTGTTTCAACTCACACAAACATCACACACCACTTATTCATCTACACTCACTAAATGTCACCCCCACGGCACCAAACGGCTATTTGAAAAAAGATCTCCGCCAAAGTGCCCCTCATTGGGAGCCTGTCAGGCATTGCAGCGCCAGACAGACGAGGAGCGGCCCGATGATGAAGCATGACACCCAACTGGGTGTGTGAGGGCATCACATTCCAAAGAAATGGATTCCCATCTCTTTGACTCTGTAGCCTACTGTCCTTTGTATGTTGCTCAATTCTAGATCATTCAGGAACAGCACAACTTTAATTTCATACTGGTCTATATGAAGCCAGGTGATGCAACAGCACACCATACAACACATAGCTCAAGTTGTGAGAAAAAGAACTGTTTTGTGGTATGGTGCATAAATCAACGTTTTTGTTAGCCTTTGACAAAGTAGACTTTGTCTTGCTACTGAAGAATCGCTTGGACTGCGGCTACCTGTGTTTGTTATGGACCCTGATAAGGGTCCGCCATCAAGAACATGGGGTGAGAGCCCATATACGATCAGTAAATATTGTCAATGGGTGCTGTCTAGATAGCAAGTAAAACAGGGGGCGGGGGTTCTGTTCCAGCATCATTCATCCTTTGCAGGAAGGTGAAAAGAGTAATCCCTTCCCTCACAGATTGGAGGTAGAACAGGTCCTGCCTCTGTTTTCTACAGATAACACGATGTTTTGTGACCTTATCCCAGTGGTTTGTTAAAGAACTCTTGACCATTATTAAAACCTTTATCATTTGAAGTTATTTGCGCAAAACCCAAGGAATGTTGTTTGGGTGCTAGGGCAGTTTAAAGGAATGGTCAAGTCAATTGCCAAACAATCGAGAAGGTTATCCAAGAAAGCTGGTATGTTGGGGATTTGGTATCTTCAATGAGAAGGCTTTCACTGGGGCTATAAATGGTTGACAGATGTGTGTCCCAGATTCCACTGAGCAAGGGCTCCTTGTCAAAGCTCATTCCTAGAGCAGTGTATGATGCTTTTGTCGCAGATGGCAGCAAACCTCCTATGGCAGAAGATCCTTGGCCTCTTAAAGAAGAATGGGTACTCCAAAAGATTGTTGAAAAATAGGAACCGACAAAAAGCTTTACATCAAATTAGAATTTTAATATATGTAATATTCAAAAATGGGTGCTAATGTGGTTGCAAATGATCCCCCACATAACGTAGGACTGCATTGTAGTTTGTCAGACTTGTCTATTTGCCCAAGAGTTAGTACTGTAGACTGTATGCTATTTCCTAAAAATGCTCTTTCAATAAACTCCTTTGGCATGATTTTTTTCAATACGCTATTTCGCAATAGTATATTTAGAGGCAGGTATTATTAGCGTATATCTAGTATCTCTAAATGTAGAATTCATTTGTTTGATTTGAGTATGTGAGTTTCAAGCTGGTTTTTCAGGATGCTCTTTCTGGATTGCTTTCGGAAACCATCCAGATTTTTGATTTGATTTAAGTTTTTGTAGAGCGCGAACAAATGCCTTGAGGCATTTATGCAGTAAGTGCCAGAAGTCAGTGAACAGCTACAATTGACTATGAAGCGCATTTTTTCAGACTTTCGGAACAGGATCAGGGACTATTCTGTTTTCGGTTCTAGGGCCCGATTACGATGTGGTTAGGAAGGCCTCCTAACAGCATTTGCCCCATCCGAATCAGATCGGGAACGTGTCTTTCCTAGCGAATCAGAAAGGTTTCTGACCAACTGATTACGATGTGAGTTAGGCATTAGGAATATCCCAATCCAAACCCGATGGCATTTGGAAGGACCGAGGTGTACGGAACAGAATTGTACGTCTTTACGGGCGGGTTTCCGACTGAGTGATTATGATGCTGGATTCAGACAGCCTTTCCGACATCGTGCCATCTGACTCGAATCGGCAGTCAGAATCAGACATTGGGGGACCATAGCGGACCCCCTGGACCTCGAGCCTTCCCAATCGGGCCCATGGGGGTACCCATAGTTCCCCCCTTACCAGCCATGAACAGTGTGGCAGGCACCAGGAGGTGCCCGCCACAGGGTTCCCAATTTTCCCCAGCCACCCCATTCTTCAATAGGAGCCTATGCATTCAGTCGGAACATAGGCTCCTATTGATGTCAATAGGAGTCTGACACCAATCGTATATGGAAGCATCCAGATGCATCGTAATCGGTCGGTAGGACTCTCAGGGTTGACAGAAACCATTCCCAAACCGATTTGGTGGGAATGCTTTCCTAACCGCATCATAATCGGGCCGCTAGAGGGAGCAGATTCCTTTTCTGATCGGTACAGATAACAAAAGCGCCTACCTCCCCAGTAGGTAAGTTTGTAGGAGAGAACTGCCACATTATTGGCTGAGCCTGAGCAAAGAGTCCTGCCTGACACATACCATCTGAGGTTTTTCCTCAAATAAGCTGGGCCTGAGCAATGAAGTACCTTGTATATGATGCACAGAGCCTTGAAGACACTACGTTTCCTCAAGGCAGCCAGTGTAAGCTGTTGATAGCCTGTGAGGGAGAGTGAAATCTGGGGACCTTCAGCACTTCTGAGCAGCCGAGTTTTGAATGATCTGTAATTTATACAGTGAACATTTTGGAAGATTTTGGTACAGACTATTACAGTAATCCACTCTGGCTAACACAAGGGCTATGACGACTTTTTCAGCAAGTCAAAAGGTAGGAACTGCATGATTTTCCTGATGATTTGTAAGGTGTTGAAGGGGTTTGAGATGGCCTTATTGACTTGTTCCCTTTAGGTAAGTCTGTCATCAATCAAAACATCAAGATTATTTTGTTTTTGACTGGAATCGGAAGAGAGCCTAGTTCAGCTGGCCACCAGGAAGGGGACTAGAAAGAGTAATTGTTGCCAAATAGGATGACTTCTGTTTTTTTTTAAGAATTTAGGTCAAGATTGTCGTTGTCCATCCATTGGCTCCCAACACTCCTACAGTTTCAAAATATGTCACTCATGTCTGGACCCTTGCTGGACAGAGAAACCACAATTTAGGTGTCATCTGTGTAAGACAATAACGACAAACTAAATGATTTCACTAAAGATGACAACAATGTGATATAAAGGTTAAAAAGAGTAGGGCCTAATGACGAGACCTGTGGGACCCCGCAGGGAAAAGAGAAGGGTTCAGATATAAAGTGGTCCAGGGAAACAGATTGAACATAGTCTGTGAGAAATGAGCGCAGTAGTGAGAGGGCAACACCCTCAATCTCTAAGAATTCTAACAGGTCCATCAAAAGGTCATGATTGACAATATCGAACACTATGGACAGGTTGAGTAGGATAAGGGCTGCATTGCCGCACTTATCCACAGATGCCTTGATTACCTCCATAGCCACTATTAATGTTGACTCTGTGCTGTGACCTTTACAAAAACCGAATTGCTTGTCATCTAACAGATGTTTGTTGTCCAGAAGTACAGCCAACTGTGAGTTTATAGCCTTTCTTATAAGCTTGGCTGGAAAGGTCTGCCTTGAAATAGAACGGTAGCTGTTTGGATCGAGCACATTCAAATTAGATTTCTTCAACAGTGGAAGAATTGACCCTGATAACCAATGATTAGGAAAATAAATCTGTCTGGAATATGGCATTAAAGATCCTTGCTAAATGGATGGTCATTTGGTCAAGCACTAACAGCATAACCTCGGGGGGACATGGGTACGAGGGAGATCCTGACTTGGTGCTTAGTATGGCCTGTTTAACTTGTTCCTAGGAGAGGGGCTCAAATTCTGTAAAGGGGATCCTATCTTTGTTCCTGAGACCGATATCCTTGCTAGTTAACTGCCTCATTTATGAAAAGTATCACATCAATGGACAAAAACAACGATGCAACACTTTTCAATGCACCGTTCTTGCGACACCATGGATGCGCCGTATTTAAACTCTGCCGCTCCATGTCACAAGGATTGAACAGATACATCAGAAATCCTGACATATCTGTTGGGGCAGTAATGACACATTGCTGTAGTGTGTCGCAAAACAGACTGAATGCCAACAATGTGTCAATACACATGGATGAGTCCTATGTAAAAGGCCTGCGTCAGTCCTTACGCCTGCTATGCAGCAGGCATAAGGATTTGACACAGTGAAGCCGCAGGAGTGCGCAGTGAAATCTCATTGATTTGAGGGTGTCACTTCTAAGAGTCTTTTTTGCGTGGGAACGCCCACCCTGCGTGCTTTGTTGGAACAACGAGCCGATACAGTAGATTTGATGTAATAGGCAGATTTGTGTGTGAGAGTGCGTTATTTGTATTGCGCAATCAGGGCTTAATATTTTTCTTTTTCTGTTGGATCATAGGTTCTTCTCCAAATACGTTTCTGTCTGCAGCATCCCTGCTTTGCGGTTCTTAGTGTGTCACCAAACCAGGGTGCTGAAGGTTTACTTCTCTTAGATATTTTATGTTACGTAGGGACCAGATTATTAGCAGTGGTATTTAGATGGGTTCAATAATTTATCAATATTAAGTTCATATTGTTCTCCTCTGGCTGTGGCTTAGTGAGGAAGGAATTAAATTGTGAAGCTTCGACCAAATGCCAAACACAAGACATAGATGGTTTTCCTGAAACCTTGGTGGAGGGTCTTTTTCCCAAGAGCATAATTTCCCCAATAACGGCACTGTGGTCCGACCAGGTTGAAGCGAGTAAGGCTGGGTTAGACATGGCTAAATTATTTGAAAATATGCCTTCCAGTGTATAACCAGCTAATTGTATGGAACCACCCACTAGCTACTTGAGTCCCATTCGTGCCAGGGTATCAACTAAAACTTCAGTGTCAAGATCCATCTGATTCTCCAGGTGAAAAATAATGTCATCCAGGCATGGTGAACTCTGATATAGACAATGAGTATTCCAAAACAGAACTTATAGCCTGAATGAAAGAGGCTCTTGGCCCTGGTGGACAGTAAAAAAGAAGACTGTTAAAGGACTGTGTTTTGACTAGCTCAAAATGGGACAAAATGCCTTCATATTCAAAAGATGGGGCTGGAGTTGTGTGTTCAGAAATTCAGCAAATTCAAAATGGTGTTCACCCAGTGACCTAGCATCAATTAATACATTTTTACCCTTTGAATTTTGGTTTAAGGAGGTATTCATCAAAATCAAATCCAGGGGCAAGGGAGGGGTTGAAAGTACCTCTTTATGAGTATTAGAGTGAATGGTTTTAGTTGGTACATACTTGGCAAGTGTCCCACAGCTTGTCTGAGGTTGTGAGGCTAGAGTTGGGGCAATCAAGGGCCTTACCTGAGGGCTTGAGAGCCAACAGAGCATCTTTTGGGTAACTCAAAACCCAAGGAGAGAACCCATCCCATCAGGCAGCTGCATCTGCCTTGTGGATTCTACCCAAGTACAACCTGAGCATTTTAAAACACCCAAGCTCCATATTGATGAGTCCCACCCTGCACGTGGATGCGATCCAGTTGATGGACATCGGTGACTTTGTGTTCATCGGGTCACATTGCATACAGTGAACACTGCTAGTGCTAATTTAAGATACAGTATGTGCCACAGTTTTGGGCTGACTGGACTCTTAAATGCTTGAAAGCTAGAGAAGTGCTATTTTACCACCTAAGTGTTAAATGGTTACTTGTGAAAGAAACTTTCAAGGTACAAGTCTGATTTTGGCTAGAAAGGCATCAGCATCCCCCCTAATATCCCTAATGTAAACAATATAACACAATAACATACACAAAGTTATATAACAAGAAAATTAAAATGTAACAGGGCACACCATCACAAAATAGTCAAAACTGAATCCAACCCAAAAGCCATAGCACAGCACAGCATATTGCAATAATGAAGTACAAACACGGCACCACAAAAAATAGCAGAACAGATCACCCTCACCTTAAAATGCCACACAATTTGGTAACACCAAACTCTGCCTCAATTTACCACAAAGGACATGAAATACGGCCAGTCAAATATGTTCTGGGATCTGGGCCATTCTGGTGAGAAAATATTTTGCTTAGTGATTGCCTTTCTGATTATCAAAACATTAGGCCAGGACCATCAAAAATACTTTGGGTGCTCAAAGGCAAATCCCTTTTAACCCATGTACCCAGTTTTCTTAAATGCCAAAATTGTGTGTGTTTAAAAATACTTCACGCTGTTTAACAGCTTTAACTTAAACGAAGGGCATTTACATGCGCTTCAGTCTCTCGCAGTGCGTATTTCTTCTCTTTGTGTGCATTTTAAAATGGGAGTTTTGACCTTGAGCAGACGTCTGGATTTCAGAATTCCCTGCTTTAGCATAAAGACTGCTGCATAAATGTTTAATGAATCAGACCCTTAAGGCTTCTGGAGAATGGAGATTTATATTCCATTAAACCTGATCTTCCTAGGCTAATTAGCTGGTAATTTCACCCCGGATTGTAATATAAAGCGTTTTATGCTCAATAATAATAAAATCCGTGTAAACTTTACTCTTTATTAATAAACATTATATGCTTCTGTCTGGTGGAAAACCGTAATGCATTCTTCGCTCTTCAGTTTATCGGGATTGCTTACGCTGTAAAACGCATACAGCGTCGGCTATTGGCTGCTATTTCTCTACCCAAAAATATGAAACAATATAGAATTTAAGTGAAATTGACATGCTATTTTTTCTGGTAACAAGCAGACTGCAGAAGTAAAAAATCACCGAGGTCAGCGGTATGGGAACCCGCCTTTCATATTTTCCATTTAACCTAAGCATTTCGTGCTTGGCAACCTTTTTCAGGAGACGAGAGTTTCATCTTTCAGCCCTGTTTTGACCTCACTCGACATTTTCAGCACCGAAAGAGTGTCTTTGGCCTTCTTTTCGAAGGAGCACCACTATGTGACGTTTATCGACAAACACCGCTTTCCAAAACATGCATCTGACCCGCCAAAACAATCTTACATTGAACTTATGAGAGAGACCAAGGCTGTCAACATGTCGACCATGAAGTGCCTGACGCCTCAATAATGGATGCTGCAGTTAGTTCTGTCAGCCAAGTTCTCCCCTCTCCTCGAGAAGCTTACCTGGTAACACATTTATAGCTGAAAGGTTTGTTTTTGCTTAAGGACCCCCCAGGTACGGGAACACCCTGTAAAACATTTTTGAAGTGAGGGAGTGGTTGTAATAAGAAAAAGGCAGCTACAAGATTTACAGTAATCATGAGTTTATTCTCTCTTAGAGCTCAGTGTATTCTGGTACTTGAAGTCTTTCACGTCACATCGTTCTTAGGGACCCATTGCAACTGGAATGAATTTCGGCCAATAGTCCCCCTCCCTCTAGTTATAAATACCACCTGCGCCGGGAATTCCATAGTAAGACATAGTTATTGGGCATACTTCCCTTGGCATGTTGTTCCACATCAATTCCTGCAAGTTTTCAGCATTTTCACTCAAAGTCTAACTCCGAAATTGTGGCTAATTTCAGCAAGTAAGTGTCCGGGTTAAAAACTCTGACCTGCCTTGGATCAGCGAATCTTGTATTCCATGGGCAGATTTATGAAGGCCTTGCGCCGCCGGTGCGTCATTTTTAACATGGGAAAAAGTGACGCACCGGCGGCGCAAGGCCTTCATAAATCCATGTGTGGCTAATACTCCTGTCAGGAGTCCCATCGGCATTACCATTACCCTTAATATTAAGCTTTTGGTTGTTAGAGAAAGCATGCATGTCCTGATCCTCCAGTTTCTAACATCTCAGTCCTTCGTACATCCCTTCAAATGAAGGTGTGCCTCGCATTGCATGTTAAGCACTCTCTTTAGATAATTTCATATCTTTAACAATGTCCTTATAAGCTATTTACATTTTGTGTTAAGTAATCTCCTTAGGTATTTTTCACATGTTTACCAATCGTCAGAGGAGCTCTGATTTTCATCAGAGTGACTTCTTTCAAACCAGTAAAAAATCAGCATCTTTGCATCAGAGACATGGGTCTCTGATGCAAAGACTATGCTTTCTACACTGGAATTATGGGATCGCAGGTCTAATATCAATTTTTACATATAACGAAATTTACAGTGTGATTTTGTACAAGTCACTTTAGCTATTGGGCTCAGTTCATTAGCTACTAAACTGGATGTGATTGGCAATGGCAATTTGGAACTTTGAGGTGTTGCACCTTCACTAAAGTTGGTTTATGGATTTTCCTAGCTGACAAAACTGACAAAGAAAGACCACCACTACCAGAGACTATGGCCTGTCATTTTCATACCAGCACCTGAAGTACATACTATGGCAATGGCAGAAAGCATCCTAGCTACCAAACACAGACACAGATGCCTCAGACATATTTATTCAATTCATTGAGTACAAATTGCGAAATAGCAAAACCATCGACCTAATAATAATGAGCAAAATTTGGCCATGCACTTATAAAATAAAGTAACACAACTCCTTCTTACTTATCCTTTAATTGCCCTGTTTTGAGCAAGTCCTCTGTGCCAATTTCAGAGCCTCGGGGAGCAATCAAACAAAAAGAAAAACCACAATATTTCTACGAAACTGAGGATTATGATTTCGAGCCCTTTATCAAAAAATATCTACCCCAGAATCACTTCTCTTGCTTCCCAATCTTAAGTCAAAGATATTCAGATTCTTGTGGGTAGCACTTTCAAGAGCATTTTGGTAAAACAGTATTGCATACATGAATACATATATTAAAATCTCTGCCAAAATGTCATGCTAAAATTGATGGTGTCTTAGTTATGATGTTCAAATTTGAGGCTAATGTTGCGGCATTTCAGAAATAGGACACTGAAATAGTGCCTTTTGAAAAGGAAATACCATTGTTAATCCAGCCAACAACTACTCCAAATTTGGAAGTTGAATCCAGATCACAAAATTGATAGAGGTCCATGCGAATGGTAGCAAAGAGGTATATAAACACACATAAGATTGCTATTAACCCATCTGAGCTAGAAGTTGATTCAGGATAACATCTCCCATGAAACTCTCTTTTGTGCAATAAGGCAAATCCGACCATCTGCTCTATAGATCTTGGAAGTTGTTCTACAAACTGGGTTGTGGTTCTAAAAATTTTGGGAACCACTGCTCTAAACATATGCGAAATTTGTATTGTTGTCATCTTTCACTTTGAGAATTTGGAACTGTGATGCAGAACTGTTACCGCACAGCATCAGACTTTCATAGTGACAGGGATAAATGCAGGTGAGACAATGCTTGAACGAATACATGAGCAGGCAGTCCCAGGGCAACATCACTTTTTGCAGTCGAAATCTCTTACAAAAAATGGTTTGTGTAAATCGTTTTCCTTGTAAGTAATGTTGGGACAAATTGCTAAACTGCGCTACCTTGACAAATTGGGTAAAATACAAAGAATGCCAACTTCGTCCAACTTTAAGACTGAAGTTTCAAGCAGTGCCCACACTGACATGTCTTAGAATAAAGTGTGCCTAATCTATGTTTTTCAGGTGGTTTGCAGACTCTGCCACAGGTTCACATGGTGCTAACTCTTGAATACTTGACCTCCTTCTTCTGGGACCACTACTTGTGGATATTCGGTCCACTAATCTCGCAGTTAATGGTGCAAGTTGCAAGTAATTACTTATTGACATGTCAGGCCACTAGTTTGACGTCCTGTAGTCAGGATGTAGCATACGTGCCATAATTTGATATTTTGCTATGATTCTGCAGACTCTGTTTACGCCACCCCTGAGCTGACAGCCTGATCATATGGACTCCAACCTCGGTACAAAGCTCACAGATCACACCTTCTGCGAACACAGGTATAAAGATCTGGGGCCATTTTCAAGTACTCTTTTATCAATGTTAGACAGTAATTGGACATGTTTTGAACATTAGTCGCTATTGACCGATTAATATACGTGTCACAAGAAGAAATCATTTCCCAGACGTGACTATTTTTTGGTGCCCTGAGCCGCGTCTGGTGGCTCATTAGACTAATGCATCCTTTGCAGCCTTTCGTTTCTTACCAGGTATATACAATGATGCCATTGAGCTGGGTAAATATAATCGTGTGTTATCTAGTAATAGTGTCACAATACATCTGTTATAGCATGCTATGTCTGTGGACTATGCTCACAGGTCTGTCGCCTCTGAGTATGGGGACCCTATGCCAGATGCAAGTAGTTTTTGGTGCTCACTATCGAGGGACAATGCCACATTTTGCATGATTTTCCCTCTATCCCATTACAGCAAGGGGTATGGGCAGCAGGGGCCATGCAGGTAAGAGCGGTGACCGGGTTGGGGGGGGGGCTGCACAGGCCGCTGCTGCATATGGGTTAAGACACTCCAAAATGTGTTCACTTCTCCTTGACCCTGAACTGTTTTGTTGGTCCTCACTCAGATAAATGACTTTACAAATACTGATTACAAAATTTTTAATCTGCATATTTTCACCAATCTGAAGAATATATTGAAAATATGAATGGATTTTACCTTGTGAGTATATATTGCTGCCGCCCACTGGCCCAGTGGTCAAAATATCATTATACTGCACATTTGCATTGTTTAATTTTTTTTACATTTTTTTTAAATTAATGTGACTGGTCCAAAATATCCAACCTCTAAAAAAGGCACGTTTATAATTTATAATTGCTTTCTAAATGTGGTGATACTTGGTACCGCACTTTTCGTCAACAAATCTTGAATGCGGAAAAAATAGTTATGGCACCTCAAGTTTTGACCCTTTCACTGATCTTCACTAAGTTCAACATATACATTTAAAGCTGAATCCCAGGGGTTCATTGAAAATGTGTAGAATTTCCAGGCAGATAGTGTTTACCAGAGAGTTATTCATAAGCAGAAAAAACAGGACTGGTGGGGATAGAGGGGCTGCAGCAGCCCCATTAACCCTAAACTATAGGCACTGGGCAGTGGCTAACGTGCTGACTTATGTCAATGGCAGTACAGCTGAGTGGCTGAGGGCACAGGAGACTGCATAATGAGCCTTTTCCTGGCTCACCCACACAGGCACCAAGTGCAGACTTTCTTCCTCTCCTGTGAATCAATGTGGCGCTCACCTGGGCTCAATCCGACTACGTTGGTGAGGCTCCGAGGCATGGTGTCTAAGCAAGCAGATGACCCGACATCATGGAATCAGTTAGCAGAGGAGAGATGTGGCGGGTGAACGGACACCGTGATATTAGGATGCACGAAGAGATGCTGAGGAGAGGCATCTATATGTTGATCAAAGACCTCACCTATTTCAGTCAGCTTGCTTTCAAATCATTCAGGGATGCTGTAAATAAATAAATGTTCTGGTGTACATTATGTCCATATTTGGCATAAAATGGATAATTTAAAAACATTTTTTTGTGCTTTAATATATATTTTCTCTGACATTTCCACGGAGACCTGAGCTTTTTCATGCAGACTTTACATGTGAAAATAAACTGTTTCTGTATATTTTTGCATCTATTTTGACTGCTTCTAGGTATAGTCCACCAATAAGTCCTCAGAGCCACAATCGTCGGTATAACTTGAGTAAGACAGATGCTGTTGCAAACACCTGCGTACATAACACTATACATGCTCTAGAAGCATGGTGCTTTGTTGCTTAAAAATACGCCTTAATAAATCGATGTGGCTGGTGATAAGCTTCTTTGGGCACCTGCAGTTGTGCTGACAACGTTGAGGTGTCTATGTACACATATTGTGTCCAGCGTTATTCGTTGCTCTTACCAGGAGGAAATATTGCATGAATGTTCGACTGGGCAACCAGTCAGCGAGGCAGAGAACTGCAAGTCATTGTCTAACGACTCTGTACACACTGCCCCTCTGCCCTGCCATCCAGACAGCAGGTGTGCCTGGCACCGCCCGTTCCACTCTCCACTGTAAGCGCTGAACGAGCAAAGTCTCAGAAAAACAAAATAATTCACCCGTTGGAACGGAAACCATGTTTTATATTTTGGCACCTTGGTCACTAGGCAAACCTTATTGAAGGGTATCTTTGAAGAAATTAACTACTCCGTGGGTAGGAGTGGTCACCACAAAATGCCCTACTTTCCATCACATATCTTTAAATTGCCTAAATAAGCGCCTCCATTACAGTGCATGAATGGGGAAGCTGGGTTAGGTGCAGTTAATAGCATATCCGTAACTTCTTTCCATGGCCATGAGAATCTCTGGCACTCTGAGCACAGCAATTGCTCTTTTTTTTTCTCTCTCTGGTCAATTAGTTCTTTCTAATTTCCTAGTTTTGAAGGGCTCCTCCAAGGAGTTCTTTCAGTAATGGATGAGAGTGCCAGAAGGTCCCAGATGAGCAGATTTTGATCAAGAACTTGGGCATCACCCAATCCTCCATTTTGTGTTGCCATCCACTCAAAGGTATCCCAAGATGGATCCCTTTGCCCAGACAGTAAAGCACGTGCAAGCTCCTCACTCTGGCTATCTCACAGCTACAAGGTGGGACTCACTCTGTATCCATGGTCCAAAAGGATGGAGCAAAGAACACAGCTGAATGAATGTGGACCCCTTTGCAAACTGCTGTTCAGTACTTTTAAGAAAGACACTCATTGCAGCTTTCCTGTATTACTCACATTTGTTGGCAGTTGCACGGTCCTAAATGTATATGTTGTACTTTTACACACTTTTTTCTCCCCTTTCCCTCCCTCACCACCCCCCTCGCCCCCCCCCGGAAATATGTATTTCACCTTGCAGAAGTGCTTCAACCTGAAGCTCCACCAATTTAAGGGGACTTCCCTTCATATTTCCACCTAGGACACACATTTCCTCCTGTCCTAGACTGCTGTAAATCTCCAAAAACACATAAGTGTTCATGGCTGTGGCTTTTCACCAACTTTCAAGGGTATCTCTCGCTCCGGTGCCTACTCGACTCACGGGGTCACACTCTGCGACTCTGGGCAATAGCTTGCTTAATCTCCACTACGGCCCCTCGCGGCGGGATGCCTGGCTTTCACCTTGTGAATACCCTGCCGGGGTATCTCACAGGGGAATACCAGGACGGGTTCCCTAAGCAAGCGCCTTGAGACCCCTGGGTGATTAGTGCGCTATATAAATCGAAATACATTTACATTTACATTTACATTTACATCTGTACCAGGGAACATGTACTTGATGTACCTGAGAGCACATGGGCCTGCATGTGATATTGCACCACACCATGTAAAAATATGATGAGCAACTCCCTTTAAGAATGAACTTAGCATTTTGTGAATATAAATGTGATTTTAGACAACCAGAATTGTGTACCAAATTCCATTCTTAGTTTCACAACTGACCCTCCATTTGGGAGGAGCACAGTTCACTTAGACCAGTGGAAGAGCGACCTCTTGTTCAAAGGCATTTTACTTTCTAGATTCCTTTTTTAGCACCCTCTGAAAACTATGAAATAAGCATGGTAACTGGAGAAATGGTAGATGTTTCTGGTGAAAAATGACATTCTGCTTGAGGGCGAATCTGCTGTTCGAGCTTACAGTCGCAGAATGCCCTCTTGTAAGATGTGTTTCAACTACTGAGATCTCCTGACAGCCTAAGACATACAAGGCTCTGAGGACGAACAACCTCTTATAGACCTTAACATTTATCGCATTCACCAGCCTCTCTGCCCATTATTTTTTATGAACAAATTCGCTGCCAACTGGAAACAAATGACATGACTAACAAACGGAAGTGGTATCAACCGTACACTTTTTATTGCATTTGACAGGGAAAGAAACACCAGCATTAAATATAATTTATTATTTTATTCTGTATCCTTAACCTCTTTTGTTTGGCTTCTCTTGTCCCTTGTACTTGGTCTCATGAATCAGCGGGGACTTTACAGCTTCCTGTGGCTTTTTGGCGCTCTGGGTGAAGGGTAAGCCAAGAGCTTCCTCGTTTAATAGAAAGGATGTTTGAGCCATCAGTGACCAGGCCCTATGGTTTAAAATGTTTATTAAAAAATGGATATGTTGTAATAGCTGCACGGTGTCTTCATACATTCAATCAACTACAACCCTTAAAATATGCACCATATGTGTACCAATAAAGGTTACGTGTAGGGTTTTGATGTGCAAAGCCCTTTTAAGGTTGAAAACACTGTGAATCACAAAATCGTAGGGTTTGCAGCAGCAAAAGCAGTGATATTACTACATACCAAGAAATACGGGCATCCCTCTCACACACTGGCTGACTGGAAAAGAAACCGAGGGGCATATTTACAATAAAATGTTAGAGCGAGGAGCTGCGCCAAATTTGGCAGCAGCACACTCCAACATTTTCATAACTCAAGGATGTGCCGTATTCACAACAAATATAGCACATCCATGTGTTTCTACTAGCGCTGGCACAAAACAAGCTGCCTAGCGCCAAGGTGATTGCACTGCAGTGACGGTTGTTTATGTGCAGAAAGGATATCTTCCTGCACATAAAAAATCAATAAGGGCAATTTACACCTTCTATATGTGCTGCAGAATGGAAAGAGCAAAAAACGAGGAAACATTAATAACAGGGGCGGCTCCTTCTTGTGGGCGGAGGAGAGTCGCCCCACTGCTTTCTCGCAGTGCGAGAAACAGAAACATAAAATGGTATTATAAATACGAGAAAGCAGAAGGGTTTGGTTGGGGGCAGGCGGACGGGTGGGCAGGTCTGCTATGGGGTAGGGGAGGCGTGGCTTGCCCAATGCTACGGGTCCTGACTGTTTGGTCGGCCCTCTGGGGCCGACCAAGCCAGTCATGCACACTCTCCCTTTTCTCCATGTAGGCTACATGCAGCGTACATGGAGAAAATGTCTTCCCCATTTACCCCTGTGTGGTCGGCATCCCAACCAATCACAACGCTGCCATTGCAGCGATGTAATTGGCTTAGGGGAGGAGAGGAAGGATGCCTGCTTAATGTTCATGGAAAGCAGGAGCTAGACCTGTAGCTGAGGAAAAGCAGGACCTGGGAAAGGTACGTTTAAAAAAATAATATTATTTAACCCATGGCACAACCCCCCTCCCCGCATGACCATGCGCCCGCCCCACCACCCATGAGCCATGCCGGCCGCGACTGATTAATAATTTCTCCGTGTTCTGTTATTCTAATACCCAGTGCTCCATGGCGTTCGTTTAGATGCTGCCTCAGCCTTGTAAATCTTGGGCAGCGTAAAAAAAAAATTTGTCTTGAGGTGGACCGCCCACTGGGACACCCATTAAACACCCCTTTGCAGCAAAAGACTCTGGCGGAAAGGGCATATTTACAAGGTGGCGATAAGCCATGCAAGTGGCTTGGCGCCACCGTGTAAATATAAAACATTTCAGTGGGCCACTGGAGCGTCAAAAAAAGTGATGACCTGGTGGTGGTGAGGGCTTGTCAATATGCTCCAGAGGTTGTCACATAAACGTTTTGAAAATATGCAAGCTATGATTTGTCATTTTTCGCGCCCACATTTGTTTTATTTTCTGAGGGCAGTAAGTGGTTAGAAATGTGGTTTGTTTTTCCCTTTTCTGATCGATGGAAGTTGGACAACCCTCCATTTGTTTTAGCTAACTTTCCATTACCCAATCTGCAGATCATTTAAAAATCAATTAATAAACAGTGGAGAAGCAGGAGAACCCATAAACATGCTTCTTTAAATGTGTACATTTATCACTTTAGCAGTTCTTTATTGTCAGGGAAGGCACGTGATTGAGCAAGTAGAATAGACAAACTGTCTATTTTAACCCTGCGAAACTTCAAGAGATTCCTGCCTGTTGCGGTCTGTGAGGGCAATATTCATGTGCTGATCCATTTGATACTGGTTTGTTGCAATGCTTTTCAGACCAGCCCACATCAACTATGACCAGTGACATAGCAAGGTCCCACTGGCCCCAGTGTACTCTAGTAAACAAACACCCCTAAACCATGGCTGAGTAATAAAAATCAACCATTATTGCAATGCAGTTGGCGCCTCACTCTCCTCTAACTTTTTGATGCCTAGCGCCAACGCAGTCACCCTTGCATCATGTTGCAAGCACACCTGCATTATAGGCAGGATTGTTTTTGTGCAGCAAGGGACACCTTCCTGCACATAAACAATCCTGAGAGGCATTTTTCTCTTTCTATGTGTGCTCCAGAATGCATCACACATAGAAAAGGGAAAAAACTAGGAGAAATATAGATTTTTCTCCTTGTTACGCCTTGTTACCACTAATGATAAATCTGGAAATGCGGCAAAATCCATGGGGCGATGTGTGGGACCACCCATGATCCAGACTTGGAACGTCTCACTGGCGCTGAGTAATGCAAGGCAGTAATTTGAGCTGTCTTGCGATACTCTAGATTTATCAAGCCATGCAGGGAGCATTGCATGGCTTGATAATTCTCACTTGAGTTTTACGTAAATCTTGCGCGTCTTTGCTTAATGCAAGGGCGGCGCAAATCTTTGTACATATGCCCGACAGTGTGACTTGTCCCTCAGATTTTTGCATGCTCACCGACCACTGCACTCGATCAATGGACTTGTACCTCAAACATTTCCATCCATCCCACATCCTCACAGTCTTCCATATACTACCACAAAACATAAGGAGGCCATGACTTTCACCATTGCCCGCCAGCGACAACAGACAGAGCAGTGGAGACGAAGAAAGGTTCTTAAAGGAAACTTTGCAGTCCCTCCAGTGTTGATGCTCTTACTCTCTTCGATTTCACAAGGACCAGCTATATTTCCTACTGCAAGCCCAAAATGGCCACCTGTAGCTGGGCATGGCCAGGTGTGACTCCCACTGGCTGCCGCGTTTACATGGCTTGTTTTTTACGTATTTATTTTCTTTTCTTGCAGAAGCACGCTCTCCGCCTTATTTACCCAGCATCATCGTTAAAACTGGATGTGCACTTGTAAAAAAGCAAGTTATCATGTAACTACCGGGTTATTCTGAATACAGCTCCCCATAAAACAGCCTCTTTAATGATCTTCACAGCGCCACACTCTACACAGAACTATCAGCACACAGGCAGTCATTATTTGCAGATTACAAGGTGCAGCAACCGCAGAACCAGATCCAGGTTTGTGGTGTTTTTTCAGCCTCACACCACCCTGCTGCCTCTGTGTAGGACGGCTATGCCTTGCGTGCAGAGCAGGGCCCTAAACCAGCCGCCAATAAATATTTACAGCTTATAAAACAGAAGTGACAGAAAGTTATGAGCCTTTCAAAGTGACAGAAAGGGAATTTAACTAGGGTGATATTTTTAGATGGTGGGTAGTCATGTGAAGGATTATGGCAGCGTTTGAAGGTTTCGCAACGGGAGATGTTCCCTCTCACCCTCTCCTGCTAATGCGAAATGAATTACCACGTTTTGCCAAGGGATTGCATTTGTTTCGTACAAATAAGGCCTGAAATGCAAGGGTAATAGTTTGTGAGTTCCTTATAATGCAATAAAATGATAGGACAAATGAACACAATCGCGATTCTTCACAACTATATAAAGCACTGGGCTAAAAATATGTTTTTACCATTGAGGTGGTGGTTCTTGCGCACCACAGTGAGAGAGATGCATTGTGCCTTCCTCACCACCAAGGTCGTAAAATGGCGTCCTCGCTCACCTCCCTCATCTACTACACCCTCACTCCGAGCTCCGCTCTCCTAGCTGTAGAGCCGTCATTTGCTGGACTCTATCTAGTGCTGGGGTTCGAGTCTGGGAACAGACACAGTCATGGACTCCACAGTGTAAGGCAGGTGACCTTAAGATGTCTTATCCTAGTATCCATAGAGGCGATGCTGCCAGCCACTGTGGTGTTCACCTTACTTGATCAGACATAGATTTAGGAATGGGTCCAGCCATGGTTACTCAGTAGATCCCCATTTTTCCTGTTGTATTCTTTACTCGTATGTGTTGGGGAGCTGCTAAATATTCTTGTATTCTATAACACTATTAATTTTGCATCCAATAAGAATGGTTATACTTGAAATGGTGGGTCAGTTGGAAGCCAAGCTCGCAAGCTATGGGTCCCCATTGAGCCTTAAGCTCAATGGGGACCAAACGGAGCTTATGCTCCTTGGCAACTCACTCTCCTTCAACCCTGGTGTACTCTGGCCGGACATCCTCGGCCCTGCTCCAGATCCAAAAGCCAGATTAAAAGCCTTGGGATGTGGCTTGACTGCTCTCTGAGCTTCAACCACCAGGCCACTAAGCTCTCAGCCACCTGCTACGGCCTGATGAGGATGTTGTGTAAGATCCTCCCCCTTCTTCCCTTCCAGACGAGAAGGATCATGGTCCAATCTCTTATTCTTTCTCGCCTGGACTATGGGAATGCCCTCTACCTGGGAGCCCCTCAATTCACTATTCATAACCTCCAGACAATCCAGAACTGTGCTGCTCGCCTGCTCCCTCAGATTCCTCACAGGCAATCAGCGAAACCAGCATTAACGAGTCTTCACTGGCTCCCTATCATGGCAAGGATACAGTTTAAGGTCATGGGCTTGGTTCACAGGGCCTTTTGGAACAATCGCTCGGCCAGTACCCACTCCCTCATCACCCCCTACCATCCTCCCAGAAATCTCCGCTCTAGCGACTCTTATCTTGCCATGCAGAAAAAAATACGAAGAACTAGATGGGGTAGGCGCTCCTTCTCTTTCAACGTCACTAACCTCTGGAACACCCTTCCTCCCAATCTGCGGAAGGAGCCCAACCTGTTGGCATTTCGAAAACTCTTGAAAACCTGCTTCTTCAAGGACTCGCTCTCCATCTGCGTCTATCCTCAGCGCTGTGAGGCCTCAGGGTAGCGATGCGCTATATAAAAACAAGTTCATTCATTCATTCACTCTCGGTCTGGTCTTGTTTAGGGATAAAGGGCCATATGTATCAAGCAAATTCACATTCGCAAAGGCCGAAATTCGCAGAATTTCGGCCTTTGCGATTGCGAATTTGCTACATGGTATGTATTAAGCAAAATGTGGTGCAAAATAAGGAATCGCAAAATTTGCGATTCCTTATTTTGCAATTGCATTTAAGGAATCGCAAATTTTGCAATTCCTTAAATGCAATATATGAAGCAAAACAAATTTGAAAAATGCCCTTAAGGAATCGCAAATTACCACCAACTTCTAGTTGGTGGTAAGTTGCGAATTCCTTGAAAAATGCAAATTTTTGCATTTTTCAAAGTAAGTGCCATGTGACGCATATACATGCTCTTGGGGCATGTATGTGCGCCACATGTGCACCCATGCATATTTCAGTGGTGCAACAGGGTGTCCTTTGGACACCCCTGCACCCTTGAAATTATTCTCAATTTGCGATTAGCAAATTGCGAATCGCAAATTGAGAATAATTTCCCATTCATTCCTTCTGGCCCATAGAAATGAATGGGAAAGTATTCCTTAATTGCGATCCGCAATTTGCTAATCGCAATTAAGGAATTTTAAGAAATCGCAAAAAAAACGCGATTTTGTACATACATACCCATTTGCGATTCTCAAATAGCGATTTTTTAAAAATCGCTATTTGAGAATCGCAAATGGGTATCTTGATACATATGGCCCAAAGTCTATAGCCCACTTGTGTATCATGCTCCTTACTGCACGCTGGCAAAGAGCAAGAGCTCTGTAGCAGACTGAGGTTTGGACTATGGTTCAATCCACGTTCTTCCAGTTATTGAAGTTTTGCTGGCTTTCATCTCGAGAGGTCTCTCGGCAGGACGTAGTCGAGCCCGGGCTTGAAGAGTCTTGCAAGCTGAAATGAGGACTCACAGCAGACCAGGTAAGTTGAAGGAAGGGTTCTATAGTAAAATGCCTGTGTGACATAAGTGTGACTGTCCCTCGGACAGCCAATCTTCAACTAACCATTTTAGAACACCACTACTTCAAGCGGAATGTGGAACACAAGATCAGACGGTGCTCCACATCCCTCACTAGGAAAGTAAATAGCAAAGTGCGAGTATAACAAGTAGAAACAAGGAAAGGGTTCTGTGATGGATGGCTAGATTCAGGCAGCATCCCCAAATTTAACAAGAACAACATCTGTTTTGGGGGTGCACAGGGCCACTTCCTCAGTTAACTGCCTACTGCCTATGCAGTTCCTGCGACTCGGCATTTTGGGAAAGATAAGCATCTACACCCTCATCTTCACTTATGTCGGTACGTATTTATTTTATTTATTTAGAAGTTTTCTATAGCGCTAACAAGACCCGAAGGTAGCAGAGCGCTTTACAGTAGAGGGAATGAAAAAGAGAACAACATGACACAAACCCAATAAAAGCAATCAGCGAATGACAATTTGGAATGAGGAAAAGTTCGGACAGCAGGACTTCTAGGTACAGAATTCGCATGGATTCTGGGACGTTTGCTGATCCAAGTTACCCACAACCAAGGGAGCGGATAAGGCACAAGGATTTGAGTTGGCTCTTGAATTCTGCATAGGACGGTATAGTTCTGATGTGCGGGGGGGATGGCGTTCCATATTTTGGGGGCATTTCCTGAGAAAGAGCAGTCCGCAGTTCTCTTCTTTCTGGTTTTTGGTAGGATGAGCAGCAGGGAGTTAGAGCTTCTCAAATTTCTGGCTTGGCCTGCTTTTTTGAGCTTGTTTGCCAGGTATTCCGGTTTGCCGGTGTGGAGGGCCTTGTGGGTTAGGCAGGCCGTTCTGAAGGTACTCCGCATTTCCGCAGGGAGCCATTCGAGTTCTTTGAGTGCCGGGGAGATGTGGTCAGATTTTTTGCAGTCTGTGATCATTCTCGCTGCCGCGTGAAGTGTTGTTTTTAGTGGGGCCAGGTGCGATTTGGGGATGCCTGTTAGGATTGAGTTCCCGTAATCCAGTCTTGATAGAACTAGAGATTGCGTGGCTAGTTTGAGGTCCTTGTTAGGAATGTAAGGTTTAATTTTGTTCAGAAGTCTGAGGTTGAAAAATGCGCTTTTCGCCGAATTCTTAATGTGGTTTGTCAGGGTTAGTTTGGGGTCTAGGGTGAAGCCCAGGGATTTAACGGAGTCAGCTAGCGTGAGGTTACCTTTGAGAGCATCGATCGACTTTAGCCACTCGGTGATTTGAGGGTTATCTTCTTTGTTTGAGATGAGGAGTGTTTCTGTCTTGTCGGGGTTGAGTTTCAGGTGATTCTTTGTCAGCCAGTCTTGAACTTCATTTAGGACATCGTTGAGTCTGTGGATGTCTTTAAGAGAGGAGGTTTCCAGGTAAATCTGCGTGTCATCCGCGTAGAGGTGGAAGTGGATGTTGGCGTTCCTGAGTAACTTGGCGGGCGGTTCCATGTAGATGTTAAAGAGCTGAGGAGAGAGCACTGATCCTTGAGGGACACCCTTGTTGACTTGCTGGGTATCGGAGGTGAAGTTCTTAATTTTTATTAATTGCGAACGGTTATGTAAAAAGGAGGAAAACCACTTGAGAACTACCTCGCCAAGGCCGGCTCTTTCTTGAAGAGTCATGATGAGGAGCTTGTGGTCCACCGTGTCGAACGCTACGGAGATATCAAGGAGTATGAGGAGGCAGCACTTGTCAGCGTCAAGAGATCCATGAATGTCGTCTATGATGTTCAGCATCGCGGTTTCTGTGCTGCGGCCTTGTCGTATGTTGGTGCAAAGTGAGGGTGGCGTTCATGTAGTGCATGTGGTAGCCATTTTTTGTATTGCTGTGCTGCCGCTGTGAGGGAAAGACGTATGCACATATTTATCAGCACAATAGTCCATACTGTATGCCTTGATGGATCATGGCTGCTAGTGCTCCAGCAACCTTTACTTAATTTGGAATCAGGTCACTTATTTATGCCATAGCTGTTTCCATCTCTCTATATTTCAATTGATTTGTACGAGATTTCTGGACCCAGTGGATTATGAAAAACCATTATTAGTATTATTAGTATTGCATTTCTAATTGGTCAGCGAACTTCCGATGGAGTGGCAACTTTGGTACCTTTGTTTTTGACTTGTGTTAAAGTTCTTGAAGGGGTAGGATCTAAACTTCTTTACTGTCTTTACTTAAATATTGGCTCAGGGGCAATAGTTTGAAGGAGTTCAAAACTTGCTTACGCTGAAGGATGCTGGTAACATTGATTTATCAAAGGTATGGCGAAACTAAACTATTGAACAGGATGTCTTTGCTCTAAGAATCCTAGCAGGGTCATGCAAGTTTTGAGACTACAACCTATAACCAGGATTTAAGAGAATAAATAATGATGAAAATGAAAAGCATAAGAGTTCAGAAAAGACTGGGGGTGAGTAGTCGGAAAAGTTTGTCAGGAGATTAGGGGTCAAGGGAACTCTGGTGTAAATAATTCAGACAATTCGAGTTCGTATGTGGACATGTAAGCAACACGGACAAGAGGGAGAATGTGACCTCAGGAATTGGGAAGACATTTTTGTTTCATTTTACAGATGTGCCCGTTTTTATCATATGAGGAACTTTAAAGGATGTCCACCTACTGATCAAATCTACAATTGATGAAGGAAAAGAGGATATTTTGAAAGGCTGTGCACAACTAATGTAGGAAAAAAAGGTAATTGCTTAATGGAAGGCGGTGTTGAGCTGGATATTTTCATTCCTAATCTTGTATTATGCGTGAGTGAGAATAAAGTTAGGGGGTATACCAGGTGCATTGTTTGGGTGGATGGCATGAATGTTAAGATAATGGTAGATTTGTGTGCCTAGTTTACTATTGTAGACAGATGTTTAATGGTAAAAGCATTTGATACCACCTGATGTCCAGCCCGGAAGCTATACTACACACAAAACTGATTTGTGTGGCTATTTCTGGGATTACATGGAATTTTCAGGCAGGAAGATAAAGGGGAAGATTAACATGGCTGAGAAGGGAGATCATCGACTTGGATGGCCATACCAATTAGAAAGCGGCATTCATCTGGATTAAATGTTATTCGGCTCTTGCCATTAGGCCTGATAACTTCTGCATCTGCCTGCCAATGTTTTTTTTATACAGGAAACCTTGTTGAGTGTGACTGGTGCAGTGGCTTTCTGGGGTGATATACTGATATTTGAAAATACTGTGAGTGACCATGGAAAACGTCTCTGTGCTATTTTATGTGGATGGGCAGAAGAAATGATTTACATTGAACGGGTCAAATTGCAATTTCATGTGTAGAGAATAAAAATACTATGGAAGGGATAAAACCACAACATAATCACATTTAGCCAATTTTAGAGGGCTGGCTACTCAGTCGAAGGAGCAGCTAGTATCTTTCCTTGGTTTGATGGAGTCGTATGCAAAATGTGTGGAAAATTAGACCACTGAAGTGGAACCACTGCAGTGCCTATTACAAAAAAACACGTGAAGATTGTGTGGGGGTTGGATTAACAGAGGGCGTTTGAAGAGCTGGATAATAAAATGATGAGTGTCCCTTCTTGAAGTCATTTCAGATGGGCAAAGAATGCGTGGTAGCAGTTGTTGCAAACAGTTGTGGCTTGGGAGCTAAGTTGCTACAGTGTGATAGTGCAGATGAGTGGATGGCATTGTCTGTCTTGAGAACCTTGAGGTAGAAGTGAATTATTCTGGTATTGACATGAGAATAGAAGTAGATCATTTTATTTTTTCGAAATATTTCTTTACTGGCATTTTACAGATTATAGCATCAGGTTGCATACATAACAATAATATCAGCACTGAAGTTCACATTGAAGGCATCAATAGAACCATAAAAACGGCAAATAGCAGAGAAATTATAGCAGTATGCATGGAGATGTGTTGTACCAATGAAACAAGAAACGGACTAAACCATATTGATTCACTAGGTAAAAGTGTTGCCAAGAGTGTAAAGGTGCAGAAATAATAACATAAGAGAAAAACGATCAACATTTGACTAGGGCTTTGAAGGTGGCAGCTGAGGCGCATGAATATGATCTCAATATAACCAAGGACCCCATCACCACCAGACTCAACTTCCAGGAAGGAATGAATGACGTCACATCCTGGATGAGCAGCAGCTGCCTGAAGCTCAACTCGGAGAGAACAGAGGTCCTCGGACCCTCCCCCTCCACATGGGAGAGCACCTGGTGGCCCACGGCCCTCGGCAGCCCCTCAATTCTCCCATGGTCCATGCCCAAAACCTCAGCATCGTACTCGACTACTCCCTCTCCATGACCTGACAGGTCAATGCCGTCGCCTCCACCTGCTTCAATACCCCCACATCCTCTGAAAGACCTTCAAATGGATCCCTCCCAAATCAAGGAAGACCATCACCCACACACTCATAACCAGTAGACCGGACTACGGAAAGGCTCTCTGCGCTGGAATCAATAAGACTCTGCTCCGCAAACTCTAGACCATACAAAACAATGCAGCCAGACTCGTCCCTGACATCCCTTGACACAAACAAATCACCCAACACCTGCGTAACCTCCACTGGCTCCCCATTGAGAAGAGAGTAACTTTCAGGATACTCACCCATGCCTACAAATGCCTCCACAACACCGGACCCAAAATCTCAACAATAGAATCTCCTTCCACATACCCAAGTGGAACCTCCAATCCGCCGACCTTGCCGAACCCAAACGCATCTGCAGAGCAAGAACGGCTGGAAGAACCTTCTCCAACATCGCAGCTAAGACCTGCAACGAGCTCCTGATTGACATCACACGCACCCCCACCCTGCACATCTTCAAGAGGACCCTCATGACCTGGCTCTTCAACTGACTGGAGCGTGCACCCACCACCCTACCCCCAGCACCTTGAGACCCTCACGAGTGTGTAGCGTGCTTAAAAATTCCCTGATTGATTGATTGATTGAATAAACATATGAAGAGTGTCAGAATGGGAAGTGGGAGCGTAAGAGAACAGGAGCATCCCACCTGAAGACACGCAGAAGGGGGGGGGGCGACTCCCAGTGGAGCTGCAGACAAAACTGTCAATGATCCCAGGCCACCGATCAAAGCGAACTATTGGGCGGGGGGCCAACTTAATTTAAGTACATATGGATCCCAAAGTGTGGCAGCACCACCCCCTCCTCGAAGCTGCAGGTCATGAGACATTGTATACAAAAAGAGCCACCCAACAATTTCAGGTAATTAAAGAATATATCGAAGAGTTGGCATTGTAAGTATTGTTATGACTTCGCTCACGTTGTGGTGGATAGTTGATAAAGTCTGGGGTGAATTCACAGAACTCTGGTACAACTTTGTATTTCAGGGAGCCTCCCAGTTTACACACAGGAGTGAGTTGATAGATCTGTAAGTATGAGGACTACTGTTTTTGGTCACTGACCCTTGTGGCAATGGAGAATGGCTATGTAGAATAGGTAGATGGTTTGTTTGGTTTGTCTTTTAGATTTGAAAAGATTTCTGCCTCTGAGGCGTCACATCCACCGGCTGGTGGTTAGTGGTAAGACCTTGATTTACTATATATAGTGTATATAAGGCACTCTTGGTGGCGGGTTTTAATGGCTTTTAATGGTTTTGATGGTTTTCACTTTGATGGATTCATGTGTTTTCCTTTGTGGTGATTAGACGACTTTTGGAATGCAAGGTTGATGTATAAATGTAAAATATATTTTTATGTATATATTTATCTGTAGATATATTATGTGCAACGGGTCCTGAGGATGGTCCTATGGATTTATTAACCAAGGAGGACCGAAACGTCGACGCCTGACGCCGTTCTGCCTTTTCTAATATCATTGATGTTAGATAAAATCATATGACTGGGTTATATTTGATTGTACATGGTATTTCATTTTTTCCATGTAGTGTGCAGAAGGTGTTAAATACTACTGGAAATCAATTATTTATAGTAGTATTCTGTTGCCATGTTTGATAAATTCATTTTTGATTCTTTTGAAAAATAATAAAACAGTATGAGAAACTGTATGTACCTTGCTTTCAGTTAAATGATTGATCACTTTCTGTGACAATATGAATTATTGAAATTGGTGAAAACGATTCCTTTGAGGATAATTGTGTATGGGTCATGAGACATGGCACCGTGATAGGGTCCGTCCAGCACTCTTTTACTTGACTTATTCTTACTTCAAACTCCTTCGTTGTTGTGCACTGCTACCTGTAGTGGCTAAGTCTACAACCACTTTTATCAATGTCTTGCAAAAAGTGAGACACCGGGGGGTCCCGATGCCTATGGTAACATCCTGCACACTTTCACATGAACCACTGGGTTCTCCTCTGGTATATGTGTATGCCAAAAATAATGATAATTCAAATTGTTTTCATTTGTATCAATATTCTTTGTTTATTCTTTCTTTTTCATTCGTTTGAATCCTTATATTTTCAAAACAATCCTGTATCTCATCTCCCATTTACCCAATGCATTTCGGGTCTATGGTGACCCTTCTTCGGGGGTCTTTTCTCCCACCACCGCCTTCAGCCCGGACGGCGCCATCTTCCACAGCTGAGCTTCTCGCTTCCGGGCTGAAGGCGGTGGTGGGAGAAAAGACCCCCGAAGAAGGGTCACCATAGACCCGAAATGCATTGGGTAAATGGGAGATGAGATACAGGATTGTTTTGAAAATATAAGGATTCAAACGAATGAAAAAGAAAGAATAAACAAAGAATATTGATACAAATGAAAACAATTTGAATTATCATTATTTTTGGCATACACATATACCAGAGGAGAACCCAGTGGTTCATGTGAAAGTGTGCAGGATGTTACCATAGGCATCGGGACCCCCCGGTGTCTCACTTTCATGAGACATGGCATCAGACTCAGCCACATCTCATTTATGGACCGGTGGAGACGACCAACAACAGCGGGGGGCTGTGTTGCCTTACAAGGCATTAGAATTAAGTGCTTAAACAGAGCAGTGGCTAGGTCGAGCAGTTTCAAGCAATGTTCTGTGCAAGTAAGATTAGGACCATATATGTATGTCTCAAATTCTATAATCACACGACTTGTATTCACTCATTATCGTAATCATACCTTCAGTAACTATCTTGAAAAATCTAAATTTCCATTTGGTGATTAAATGTGTGGTCCTTTTTTGTCTGTCAGGTAACAGAGGGGGGAAAATGCAGGACGACAGCATTCAGGTAGGTTTAGGCAGCACTTAATCCATGCACTCTCTTAATGAGGTTAGACCGGCTTGAGACAATTGATTTTCCACAATGGTCTCTCATAAAAAGAAAAATAACACAGTGCCTGTGCGTCCCTAGCTGACCATATATGTCTTGTGATTGTCTCTCAAACGGAACGTGGTTTCATCAGCCCTTGATAATTAGTTATGCCTTATGAGTGTTTCTCCAAATGACACGCTTTGCTCAGCGCTTGATACTTAGTAAATACTTTCAAGATTCAACAATTGCTCTTTCCTCGGTGCATTTTTCTTAAACAATGACAATGGCAGTCTTTGTGTGAGATCTTAATTGACAATGAGAACAAGCTGCTCACCTCTTTAAACATTTGCCACTTGCACTCTCATCACATTTCTTGGTGAACACGGTGAGTGTTTTCTTTTAAAGTTTCTGTAATATTATTTAGGGGCAGATTTACAACCCCTTGCTTCACTTTTGCGCCGTCGTTGCATCACTTTTGTGATGCAGCAGCGGCATAAAAGTTGCGGCCTATTTACAACGTGACGCATCTCGGGAGATGCGTCACGTTGTAGAGTCCTGCGCGACATTATACCTGACGCAGGTATAATGTATGCGGGGTAGGGGTGCCCACGCAGGATAGCCTCGTAAAAGTGACGCAGTGAAATCTACAAGATTTCACAGCATGACTGTTAGGAAACCCTGGTCAAAATCTTATGCCTGCTTGAAGCAAGAGTAAGGAGTGACGCAGTGTATTGGGAATAGGCCGCAACACGCATTGCTGGAGTTGCCTCGTGCTTGCGACACGACTCCAGAAATGCGTGACTTTTCCGTCAACAGATGCGTCCAAATTTTGGACGCATCTGTCAATCCTTGCGTCATGGTGCACCATATTGTAAATATGATGCATCCATGGTGACGCCAGGGTTTTGCATGGTGGTGCAGAGTAAGTGACGGATCTCTACAGATGCATCACTTTCTTGTTAATCTGCCCCACTATCTTTTTTTATAGGAATGCATTTAACAGCGTTCACTATGCCAAGCAAGACAAATGTGCTTCCATCGCACTCGAAACAAACACAAAGTCAGTTGTTCTGAATATCAAATTTTGACATCTCCAAAGGAACAGCTTCACAGGCTCAAAATTGAAGCACAGGACCCTTCACTCAGACATTTCATGCATGACTAATTCCTTGAGAGGTCTCACATAAAACTCTCCTTCCACAACTCCAAGAGTTCGACAGCTGAAAGCGAGAGAGCTCTCCATCTAGAATGGGGTTTCCAATAGCTAGCGTTGGTAAAAGCGTGTATCTACCTTATAAACAGGAGACGCTCAAACTGGTCATGAAAAAAGATCATGGAACTAGTAGTCCTTTAAAGTAAAGGGTTTTGTTTACCAGCCTTGTTAATAGACAAGGTAGTCATAATCATGACAGATGTGTATTGAGCATTCTGCTATAGTGCACACAACATGGAAGCAACTTTGGCCATGAATGCTCACACAGTTTTTTCCATTCAAAAATATTTAATCTCAAAATGAAATGTAATGAAAAACGAATTTATGAATTATGGTAAACCCAAGGGTCTTTAAGCGCTATGCCAAAAAAACAGAGCTCCTAAGCACAGAAAATCCAGAGAGCCTATGATGAGAAAAGCCATGCAATTAACAATTTCTTGAATGAAGCAATAGAGTCAAGTCTAGCAATGTGGGCGGGCAGGGAATTCCATAAGTTGGCAGCTGCCCCAGAGTTGGACCAACCCCAGCATCTGGCTTTCTGTAACCTGAGCATGGAGACTTTCCTAACTGGAGAAGATCTGGGTGACCTGCCTGGGGGGTACCATCTAAAGAGAGATAAGAGATATTTGGGCTCTTTGTGATGGAGAGGGAGGAGGACTAGGCAAATATCCTTAGAAACAATGCACTTCCCAACAGGAACCCAATGCAGCACTAATGCCATCTCTGATAGTCAATTGTTTGGGCGTGTTAAGAATAAGGCTTGCAGATGCATGTTGCACCACTTGTAGCTTGTTGAGTGAGGAGGCTTTAATATTCAGATAGAGCTCATTGCAGTAATCAAGTCTGATGGAGACTAAAGCAATAGCCACCAAGAGATGCAACTCAACTGGAATAAAAAGAAAGAGCATCTGAAGAGTCCTGATTATGTTCAAGGAGGCACCCGTGATACCATTGACCTGTGAGTCAAAGTTCAGGGAAGTGTAGAAGATTAGGCCATGATTTTTGGCCACTTTAACAGTCATAGGTAAAGGGCTACATTCCTTAGGCCACCAACAGCAGGACCAGATGGATTCTTGAGCACCGAACAACAGTATCTCCATGTTTAGTTTAAACATTTTTTCTTTCATCCAGATGTTAATCTTGGGCATGCAGATTAAACTTGTTAGCTACTGCGGCCAAGTTGTCATAGATGGATACAATAATCTGTGTGTCGGCGGCATATGAGAGCGTTTAAAAACACCATGAACTTATTGGTTCAGCGAGAGGAGCGACATAGCGATTAACATAGAGTGGGGATCGGTGAAAAACTTAAGGGACCCCAGAGGGAAGGCTAAAGGACTTAGGTTTAAAGCCCCCACAACTGACAACCTGCACCCTGTTGGTGAGAAAGGAATGACAGAGATTTAGCGCTTTCCCTCTGACACCTGCCTGATGAAGGTATTGAATCTAACGCATGGTTGAGACGGTGTCTGTAGCTGCTGACAAAGCTAGGAGCACCAAGACAGCCGTCTCTCCCATATCCACCTGGCACCTGATACTATGTGTAGTGGCCACCAGTGTAGTTTCTATGCTGTGACCACTTCTGAAGCCGTTTTGTGAATGGTGTCAGAAGGTAGTGGTTCTTGATATCCAAAATCTCCCCAAAATATGTGCTTCAATTTTCAACAACTTTTAGCATCTGTATCAAGGCCAAATGGGACTGCATTCTCTAACAAGTTTATTAACTTTAGATGGACGTTTCCAGGAATTGTCAGTGGTAATGTCATGAATGGACTACCAGCAAACCCTAACAAGCATTGGCATAGCCAATAGGTCTCACTTTTGGGACCTTATAAGTATTCAGTTATGCAGCACAATATCCTTGGTGCACCAATATTAACTGTGCGATACAAGAGGGGATGATGACAGAGCGTTTGAACAAATCAAACGCTCACCCCCAGTCAACTGATCTGGGTTTAATCCATCACCATTCTTTAGTTCACTCAGCCACCCCAGTTCAGACATGGCTATATGCAAATCAGTCTGACCCTGTGCCTCATGGGAACAATCCAGCCCGAACTGCCAAGCCATGTCTTCCCTGGACCGGAAACAATCATCCTGGGACCGGTTTCGGATTCATAATCCTCATCAGCCAGGCTATCTTGAATCCAGTGGCCAAGTGAACAAGGGACTCACGTCTGAGCATACCCTGCCACACTTAGGGCGAACAAAGCGATACAAGAGGGGATGATGGACGGAGCGTTTGAACAAATCAAACACTCACCCCCAGTCAACTGATCTGGGTTTAATCCATCACCATTCTTTAGTTCACTCAGCCACCCCAGTTCAGACATGGCTATATGCAAATCAGTCTGACCCTGTGCCTCATGGGAACAGTCCAGCCCGAACTGCCAAGCCATGTCTTCCCTGGATCGGAAACAAGCTTCCTGGGACCGGTTTCGGATTCATAATCCTCATCGGCCAGGCTATCTTGAATCCAGTGGCCAAGTGAACAAGGGACTCACGTCTGAGCATACCCTGCCACACTTAGGGCGAACAAAGCGATACAAGAGGGGATGATGGACGGAGCGTTTGAACAAATCAAACACTCACCCCCAGTCAACTGATCTGGGTTTAATCCATCACCATTCTTTAGTTCACTCAGCCACCCCAGTTCAGACATGGCTATATGCAAATCAGTCTGACCCTGTGCCTCATGGGAACAGTCCAGCCCGAACTGCCAAGCCATGTCTTCCCTGGACCGGAAACAAGCATCCTGGGACCTTTTTCGGATTCATAATCCTCATCAGCCAGGCTATCTTGAATCCAGTGGCCAAGTGAACAAGGGACTCACGTCTGAGCATACCCTGCCACACTTAGGGCGAACAAAGCGGGAGTTTCTATGCTGTGACCACTTCTGAAGCCGTTTTGTGAATGGTGTCAGAAGGTAGTGGTTCTTGATATCCAAAATCTCCCCAAAATATGTGCTTCAATTTTCAATAACTTTTAGCATCTGTATGAAGGCCAAATGGGACTGCATTCTCTAACAAGTTTATTAACTTTAGATGGACGTTTCCAGGAATTATCAGTGGTAATGTCATGAATGGACTACCAGCAAACCCTAACAAGCATTGGCATAGCCAATAGGTCTCGCTTTTGGGACCTTATAAGTATTCAGTTATGCAGCACAATATCCTTGGTGCACCAATATTAACTGTTGCATGGTTAAACACTTATAAGGTCCCAAAGGCGAGACCTATTGGCTCTGCCAATGCTTGTTAGTCATTGTTGGAAGACCAACAAAGTGGGAGCGGCACTCTGGATCCGCGTCGGAAGTCACGGAAAGAAAGGAACTGACAACAGTGCCCAGGAGAAGAGTGGCACCACTTCATAATTTCTGAGGAAGTATGCAGTCACTGTGAAACCACAGAATTCCACATTTTGGCAGGCAGGAATATTGCTATAAAAATTGCCATATCCACTCTGGGGCCTGGGGATATTGTAAGGCAATTAATTAGGGGAGAGGATATAGCCTTCCGTCTTGAGCAATCGACCTCGAAGCTGGGGAACCAGGTTCGAGTCTCGGCAAAGGCACTCAACATCCTGTGATTCTGGGCAAATTGCTTAATCTTCCTGTGCCTAACAAAAAAAAACAAATTTGCATTGTCGAATGAAATGTATCTTGTAGTCATATATAAAGTACATTACGCAAAGTTCCCATTGCTTGTGCTCTACACACACACACATATATATAATATAACAGTAAATGGCATAATTGCCAGCCTCTTAAAACACAAACTCAACAGCACCTGGCATACGTGCAAGAGTAGAAACAAAGCTCGTACATCAGTGAGAAAGAGTTGTCATACAGGCACAGCAAATCACAAAACACTTATTCTTTTTGTCTCTTATCCCTTGGGATAGCGTTATTCTCATGTCTCAGCTGGCTCGTTAGGATAAAGATCCGGACTAATTTATAAAGCTAAATAGTTGATTGTCAACATCAGTGGTCGAGGTAGAAGCAAATATAGATCAGTAATTATTCATTTAGAAATGCTGTATTGCAACATAATATTGTTATTTAAAGGGACGGTATCCCTTGACCTTCCTGACCCTTAACCCCTTTTTGTGATTATACATGCATACATAAAGATGCAATGGGAAAAACAGGGGGCAACGGCATCTACTATCAAGCAATCTGGGTGCTAATCAGTGGAGAGGGACCTTTGTCTGCGTCCATCAAAACTCTGCACATTGGGAGGGATTCACAAAGTGCTATTTTCCTAGACTATGTTGCCAAGACGTACCAGTTGTTTGCTTTGTGCACCTTCTTCCTGTCGATAATTTTTTGTTATAGTCTGGAAACTTCTTCCGGATAACGAAGAGATGTGCCGATAGCGTGAGTAATTAATTGAGCCAGGTGTACCAGATGCTCTTATTAGACACATGCTGACAATCTTGTGATAAGCTGAGTTGAAAAGCATGACTTATGCTGCTAACAGGGGTACGACATATGTGGCTCCTTGGACAGACGCCAGATGTCGCAGACAGATCTCTCTAAAGCTTAAGGTGAGGCGGCCATACGCTCAAAGGCGCGTGCATCAAAGAGGACATGTATATGCAAATACGACATTGAGAGACGCTCAGCACCCTAACAACCGCATCACAAGGGCAATTCATGTTCTTAAACAGTCAATCACGAGAATGTGAATGCTGATGCTTCTGGGTATCCAAAATCTACATGTAGCATTTTTCTGGACGATTCTCAGTTTCTCGCTTAGTCCTTCAGCACACTGTTAATTGGATAACACACGAATACGAGAAGCCGGCTTCATACGGGCCCTTTCTGTTAAAATGTGTTGATTGGTTAAAGACAAGCATTGGCCGCTTGGCAGTAAAAGTAACGATGTGTGGCTGTGAAAGCGAAAGTCATCGCGATCCCTCTGAAAGCAAAAGTGATCGCGATGACGCACTAAAGCATGTTAGGGATGCGTGCGCCGCAGTGCGCACGCTTGTGAGCATGACTGTAAGCTGGTGGACGCTTTGGTAGCACTTTTGAAACCAGCTACTAAATGTCTCTGCCAGGCCAGCTCATGCGCTGGATCAGGCGAGACCTAAAAATGTCTAATGCTACAGTCTGCACCACTTCTGTGCTGAACCTGCATGAGATTCAAGTCTTTATTTGTATACAAAAGACAAGTTAAAAAATAAATATTGGAGCTTGATTCCATTACAAATTCAGTTTTGACCACAAATTACCTTTTGCTCCCAAAACAGCAAATAAACCGGGTACAAATGGTGTCAAGGAGAGGTACTTGCTCTAAACATAGGCGCTGGAAGTAAGGTTGTGGGAGATCTCTCAATATAATCATGTTGGAGTTCAGACGGTATATGAGTGTGCGTTCAAAGACAAAGGTCACATGTCAGGCAATGTCTACTGGCAAATTGCTGCTTATTGTTTTAGCATAAAAATGTATGTTTTCTATTTTTTCTTTGATTGCAAGGTAAGCAGATGTATGTATCAGATGAACAATGTGACCATCTTGCTGGGGTACAGGAAGTATGAAAGGAAAGATTAGAAGATGTCACTTTTTTTCTAAAAAACAGCATCTAAATAAATCATCTGAACAAGTCTTTAAAAAATTCCAGGGGCAAGGACAAAAAGAGGTAGAGATATTCTAATAGTACCAAACAAATGAAGACACTTTGCTTGTGTGATAGGCAAATAATAATATTTGCTAAAACTCGATTTCCACACATTATTTGTTTGAGCACTTATTAGTTTATGAGTAAAACTACATGTTGGATTCAAAATTCATGGCCATTTCAAGCAGCAATTTCAACGGAAAAAAAAGTGCTCTCTGTCAATGACAGAGTACTACCACACCAAAGGCCTTATTAAGATCTCCGCAAATAGAATACTCCATCACAAACGTGACGGATATCCGGTCCACCTTATCACGATCTCCAAAGGATATAATGGGATCGTAATATGGCGGACGGGATCTCTGGCACGTTTGTGACTGAGTATTCCACTGTCTGCCAGGATGGAAATAGGCCACAAGTTTTTTATCGTCATATATTTGTGACACTGTGCTCCAATATGAACCACAGCTACATACTACACCGTTCCCACTCTCCTGCTAGGTGGACGTGGCTTTTTTGCTACGGCTTGTTCTATTTTGACATTTGGATTTTTTCCACAATACCTATGACTTAATTGATGTAATTTTGATGACAGCACCCCACTCGAAAGTTGTTCCAGCACCATCGGCCCTAGAGATTTGGGGCAGGTTTTTTATGGCTTAATGCACCATTTCTGCACAACGGAATGATGCTTAACATACACTACATGAGTGCAACATTCCCCGGTCTAAGGAGTTTAAATCTAAAATTGTGTGAAAATTTCACACCTGCTAATATCGAACCCTGTGCTACTGATTATTAATGGTTGGAAATTAGCAGCACCTTTTTCGAGTTTGCTGTGATCTGGCCCTTACAGGTTTTAGTTTTTTTAATTATAATAATTCACTTTGTTGCATGATTAATTAAAACCTTTGCAAACAAATAAAACATATGTTTTAAAAAAAACAAAGCGACGTCATTGGTAATGCTAGAATTAGTTAAGTGCTTTTTTAAAAATTACAGTAATTCCATAGAGTTGCAAGGGAATAAAAACTGGAGTGCCATGCACCCAGTAAAGAGGATAAGATGGCACAAAACACAGTATTTGTCGGAATGCTAATTACCGGGGGCTCCTGTGTAATCCCCGTTCCTTTGAATTTAGTGTTAGTGATTTTTGATCTTAATAGTGTTTTAGGTCTGTAGCAGGCGACAGAAAATTTGTTATTGACGGGAGCAGTCTGTAGTTCATCATATCATTTGCTCTCCTGGTTCGGTGCTCCCCTTGCCAAATTATTCCCATATATGTAATCATCTTGTTCCCTGGCCCATATTGTTGAGCCTCGGGATGACACAATATATAAATAAAAATTTATATAATTAAAATGTATGTCCCTATGCTGGCCACCAGCCGAAGGTGGCCTCAGGTGAGTGCGTGGGAGCCGTGATAATAGACAGAATTACCAGATGAGTCTCTTATAAACAGTGTTGTTATACATTCCTCAGAGGCCAGTGGACTAGAACTGATGACCAGTTTGTTAAAGAACTTCCAAGCTTAACTTTGCTTTTGGTGCATTCATAAACCGGACAAGGCTACAGGCCAACTGGACGTTGCTGCCATCAAAGCAAGCATTTACCGCCTCCCTGCATGATCGTACCTGGCTTGCAATCAGGTGCGGCTTTAGTAGCTGTCTTCGTTCTGCTCCCAAGCCATTGCAGATGCATAGTAGATGTTATACATCCTCGTTGATGTCTCCACATAATCTACAATGTTTTGAAGTGTCTGTGTGTTTCCATGGTGGAAGATGACACTTTGCGGTTAGAATTCCCAACTTCAGAAGCAAGAATCTTTCTTTTTAGATTCTCGAGAAACCTGTTCCTAGATATGGTTGAGGCTTTTCCCTCGCATAGCTCAGAATTACAAACCAGCCATGGGCCCTCCTGCTAAGGGCAGCTTTGTCTTCTGCGAGGGATACAGTCTTTACGGATTTATTTACCAGGGCTTTTAAACATTTTAGAGATGTACAAGTTTCCCATAGATCCTGTAGAGCGAGCAACCTAATTGCTGATTGAAGGTAACTCATGGCTGGGTTGTCATTTTTCCTTGTGATTTCCTTCCACAAGTATGAATTCAATGTGCCTGGGACGGCTCCCTTTATTTTGAACCAGCATTTGGCCTAGGCGCCCTTCCGTGAAATTTGCTGCTTTTGAAGCCCAAACTCTAGCCTTATTTGAGCTGGCGAAGTGAACTGCGGGAGATTGAATATTATTCTTATTGCCTTGGCGACCACATTGTCCAAGGTGACCTCGTCTCTCCCTCTCATTGGTTCACTACCGTAAGTGATCGAAGGTAAGAGTCTCGCTCAGAACACTTCTAGTAGTGGAAGAACACTAGGGCCAGTTGTTTTTTGGTTGATATTTTTTAATGCAACTGCCAATGCGGTCCCTCTTCCTTTGATAGTTACTTTCTGTTTGATGAACAAGCCATTCCTATCAAATATTACTCCCAAGTACTTGTATTCCTCAGCTGTCTCCAGCAACCTGCCCCCCATCGCCCATCTAGGATGGCGTTTGTTGTTCCGTTGGTTTAATACCATAACTTTGAATTTTTCAAGGTTTATACTCCACCCATTCTTGTCAGGAAAGTTACTTGTGATGTTTATAAAATGCTGCAAGCCGACTGGAGTGCGGCTGATGAGTAACAGGTCATCTGCATACAGGAGGTTCAAAAGGGTTAAGCCCCCCCGGATTCGGGGCATGATGATTGCATTTGTCCAGCTCGTTGGTGAGGTCTGACACAAAGAGGTTGAACCTGGTTGGGGCCAGGACGCAGCCCTGCTTCAGCTCTTTGGTAGATGGTATTTGTCAGATTCCGCCGTCATTGCGCCTGCCACGTTGCGGAACTACATGTCCCATGAGTCTCCGCGGCTCCGCCCAGGAAGTACTTCAAGGGGCGAGAGACGTTTCCGGATGTGCGTTATTCTGGATTTCCTTGTCCCCGGCGTGAGAGCGGCTGCTCTGCACGCCAGTTCCGGGTTCCCAGTTCTGCAGGGCGATTTGTTGTGAAACTAGGATTGCCTGTGGTCCGCTGTGACTTCTGGCCCTTCGCGCTGACCCTTCTTCCCCCACACTGCAGTAAGGCTTTGTCTTCTCGGCAGGTAAAGTTACCTAAAACATTCAGCCGCGTCTCGCGGCAACTGGTGTGTGTGCTCCTGTTCTCCCGAGCGTAACTTTATTTACGAACAATCCTTTGCCGTCTGAAGGCTCCTTGATTTCTGGGTTTTGATGTGCGGAACACGGTGGCGGTCGAAACCACGTGTTACCGTACATTCTCGGCATATATAATTTTGAACTACGAAGCGGAGCCCTGTAGTGAGGATTAACTACGCGTTACCGTGATTTGCTATTGTATGGCTGTGTATGGATTGAGACAGAATTCAGTGGTGGTCGCAACTACGTTTTTCTGTTGAAAAGCCTTTTTTCTTTTGTTTGTGGTTACCTGTACTCTGAAGAGTGGAGGGGCGGAGTGTTGTGGTTATTGCCTCCTACACACTTCCGTGTCCTACGTATTGTGTATGGAACTAATATACATTACATTTGCTTTCATGGACCCCCTAGATACATTGAGTTCTCTGAGCAGCTTGTGGTATGTAGTGTGTGGTTGTTTTCCGGTTCTCAGTTGGGGTGTGAATGTGCCTATCAGGGTGAGGACCTCATTCACGTCTTGTCTATATTTTCCTTAGGACATTCCAAAGGCTGTGGTGGAGTGGCTATATTGGTTCACTATCAAAGGCCTTTTCTTCCTTTATCTGCAGGTATATAAGTGCATATATATAGCGAGAATTTATGAGTGTAGACTTGTTTGGAATTCAGCATATATTGGAAACGTGTCTTGTTTTCTATTACAGGCATCCTTTCCCTGCTGACCCTTTCCTTTTTCCCGCCCCTCATTTTTTATTTTAGTTTGTTATTTTTCTCCCTCGCCTAATGGCTCGAACACCCTGTGTATACCTTTCAGGGTGTTGGTGACATTTGGAGGTGGAACCATTATTGCAACGGCTGGATCCCGTGGAGGTAACCTGACAGTATTCTCCTTGCCAGGCTGTCTCCTGCTCCCACTTTGGTGTGTACCCATGTTTCTTAGTGAAGCAAAATTAGCTGGTTCAGGAGGTTTGTAGCTATTCCCCACCTTGAAAGTTTTGCCCAAAGTATCCCCCTGTCAACGCTATCAAAAGCGGCTTTATAATCAATAAAGCAGACAAATAGTGGCTTGTTGATGTTTTTAGTAGCGTCTATCAAGAGAGAAAGAGCAAGAATATTTGTTGAGGTCCCCATGCTTTTCTGAAAGCCGGTTTGGTTGATGGGAATTAGGGCTTTTTCCTGTGCCCAGTCCGTAAGTTCGTTCAATAAGAGACCTGCATAGAGTTTGGCTTCAATGTCTATTAATGCAATGAGCCTGTGGTTTTTTGGCTCAGTTATGCTGCCTTTTTTATGGATCGGTGAAATTATTGACCCCTTCCAGGAATCAGAAAATCTTGTGAGTTCCATGATATTGTTGTAGAGGGGTAATAGCGCTTCGGCCCCGTAATTCGGATCCTGCTTATATATGATTGGTGGTAGGCCGTGGGGCCCAGGGCCTCCGTCTTTCCAGCTTTTCGAGATTCTATTCGCAAGCAGTTTGTTTGAAAAGAAGGGGGCGAGTTCCGATCCTTGGGGTCTGGGGAGCTGCTGGTCACATTGATACACCGACACTCGTCATCCAAACAGTAAAGAAATACTGAGTCCATCGTTTCAGGATCACATAACAACTCATTTTAGTCCTTCAATGACTCATAGCATATTAAAGTTTCCCGTAACCACCCTTCCACACAAGGCAATCTCTAATGACGCTAATGCTAACCAATGTAAGACTTGTAGAATCACTTCGGAAGTTCTTACCACTATTAAGGACTTATTATATCAATATCTAAAACCTATTCAGCTGACTATTAGAAATCTTGAAGCCCAATTAACTGTAATCTCGGCCGCTATTCTAGATTCTAATACTCGCATTGATATAAATGGGCAGCGTAATACTTCGCACCCTCCGAAAAAAGACTATCAAACACTTAAGCAGAAAACAGTAAATCACTCAAACTCAATACCTTCAGCACAGAAAAATGTACAACAAAACACTACACTACCCAAACCTACAGCAAACATGGCTCATCCCCAGAAAGAGAAACCACCGTCCAAAATAGAACAGCAAGCTATAACAAAAGAGAAAGTCACTGCAGATATCCCAGGCCCTGTAACAAACATAGAGTCCAGTAGAATCTGCACAGACAACACGCCTGAACCAGCCTCTCTGAAACCCCGGTCCCCCCAAAAAACACCTAAAATTACAACTAAAAAACCTGCTACAGTTAGACGTCCTGTCCACTTACCCCCGGAAGCCACTCCCTATACAATAGTTCTTACGGGAGTACCCGAGTTGATAGATGACACATCAGAAACTGCTTGGTCCATCAAAAATAAAACCATGCAGTGGCTAAGCATTAATAGACCCCTTGAATCCCATCTCTCGGGTGGGATTACTACAGCCCGTAGGGTAGCCTGGATAGGCAAAACGAAAAAATCGATACGAGGTGATTGTATCATCGTAACATGCAGAGATCCCTCAACTGTAGATCACATCTGCGCCTGGCCAGAATTAGACAAAAAAGGGGGGATTGACGCCCGACACCTTTCCTTTTTCTACCCCCCTGTGAACCAATATCGTAATCCGCCACAATGGGCATGGCATCACCATCCCAAAGATTCGCGTAATCAGGAGCCATGGTACCAAGCACCACGCAACCAGATGGAATACTCACACGAATATACAGCTAGGAGTGGGCCAAGAGATGGGTATTCAGAACGTGCCATGCCTTACCGGCAGGACAGAGCCTATCAAGCATACGTAGGATGGCAGGGTTTCCCAACCCAAAATCGTTTTGATTGCCTCGAAATGGTCGACTGACCATTCTTGGATAAATTCCGCCACCACAAACCTGAAAACATTAACTATTCTGAACCTGATAAAAAGCATTCAGCACATTCAGAGTCGTCCTATGTCACCAAGACACCAGTAGCACATCTAAATAATCTCTCGATTAGTACTCTTCCATCAACAGTAGGTTCCAACTTGGGACAAAACATCCAGCCAGACGAAATCAATGCAGTCAACATTAACAACAGGAAAGCATCTGCTGATATGAAAGAAGCCCAGTCCTTGAGTGTAGACATCGCCTATTGGAACGTAGCAGGCCTTACCACAAAAATAACATGCCCCTTATGGCTGAGTGTAGCAAAGAGTAAGCAAATCTTGTGTCTGCAAGAGACCTGGCGCATAACCCCCGTCCATCTAGTGGGATACAAAACTTTCTTTACCGCAGCAACACCTAGCCCAATGGGAAGGCCAAAAGGTGGACTTATGATCTATCTCTCCAACACCGTTCCATTGACTGCGAAACTACTAAAGGAATCATGCATCTATCAAATTATTCAAATTACGCATGAGGCGTCAAAAAAGAGAAATGTATTCATACTCATAAATTACTACAACAACAGTGGTACCTTGGATTGCTGTGCGCACTTAGATGAGATGATGGCATATGCATCCTCACTCCAAACAATAACCCAAAATGCATCTTTAAAATATATTTGGGGAGGTGACTTCAATCAGACACTATGTCCAAAACATATAAACGGGGTCTGTGGACTACATAATGAACTTGGAACCCCCGTTCCCCACTTTGCACATACCCCGGCTGGCAATAAGTTGAACGAAATCCTTTTCACTTTGGATCTAGACTTCGTCAATGAACTAGTCGTTCCCGTGCAGGAATTTCTACCCACCTTCCACGGGAGAGGCTGTTTGTCAACCATTGACTATATTCTAGTTTCAAACACCTGCAAAGGACAACTAAAAAACTACAAAGTAGGGTCTAGTCCAATTAGTGACCATTTTTCTCTCAGTGTGGAACTCCTAATAGATCAACCAGGCCCGCCTTCAATCAAAGCTAGTTCCCTCGATCAACACTCGCTGGCCCTAAAGAAGAAAAATGGCTATGCAATTAAATGGTCAAAAATCGACCCTGAAGAGACAACGCAAAGAGTGCTCGAAAAAACAAACCTATGGCTAATGGACTGTCTCTCGGCAGAGACATCCCCCGAATCAATTATCACCTCTTTTAATAACATTCAAAGAGCAATAAGGGAAGAGCTTTTTAAAAACACAGCAAATAAACCCAGACTCCCCATGACGAGATGGTTCGATACTGATTGTCGAAAAGCCCTTACAAGCCTTAAAGAAGCTCTTCGTCAGAAGCCAAGAGATGTTGAAATAATCTCACAACGGAGGAAAATATACAACAACGCCCGGAAAAATCGCAAGCAGCAAATAAAAAAAGACCTATGGCTCCAGTTACATGACAGCGCATTAAGGAAAGACAGTACTGCATTTTGGCAGACCATACGATCACCTTTTCTGAACAATATCGCTGACCCACACCACCTGGACGTGGCAATAACCGAGAACGAATGGATCCTCCACTTCACAAAAATCTTTTGTACACCAATTGACCTTCCCCAAACACAAGACCAGGAACAACCAAAGGATAATATATACCCCATTAACCTGCGTTTCACCCTTAATGAGGTTAGGAAGGCAATTAAAACCTCAAAACCTGGCAAGGCCCCCGGCCCAGATGGGGTACCAATGGACCTGTTTTTGCATAATATTGATTATTGGTCACTAATAATCTTCCGGGTAATGGCTGCAGTCACTGAAATTGGACTCCTTCCATCATGGTCAACATCTACGCTCTTGCCAATATTCAAGAAAGGGGAACGCAACGACCCCGCGTGCTACCGACCGATTTCCCTTCTGGACTCCACGGGCAAGATTGCAGGTCGAATACTCCTGGACCGACTACAATCTTGGGCCCGAGAGAACAATACCATCACAGACCTGCAATATGGTTTCCAGAAGGGGCTCGGAACGGTGGAACAGGCTCTAAACCTGACACTCCTTGCTGGAAAGTATACTCGCGCGAAAGAAGGTAGCATCTACATGGTATATGTAGACTTGAGTGCGGCATTCGACTGCGTACAGCATGAGAAGCTGTGGCAGATTATGACAAACCTCGGAGTGGACCCACCCCTATTAGCCTTCCTGAGGGAGCTATATACCAATGCGGAAGGACGAGTTCGCTATGGAACTGGCGGCGAACTATCTCGACCCTTTAAAATATCACGGGGAGTAAGGCAAGGTTGTGTACTGGCTCCCTTCCTGTTTAATCTATATACCAACGGCCTTGAACAGGCTATGCTGGATGGGAGCCAGGACCTCCCACAGATAGCGCAGCGCCCGATACCCATCCTCCTGTACGCCGACGACTCGGTCATTCTGGCTCGGACACCCAACCAACTTCAGCGGCAGTTGAATAAATACGTGTCATTCATGGACTCCCTGGGTCTAAAAGTAAACATTAAAAAAACCTTTACAATGTCTATTGGACCAAAACGTGGAGCCTCAAAGTCCATCTTCATAAGTAACACCAGGTTGGAAAGAACATCGGTATACCCATATTTGGGCATACTAATGGAAGACACAATGACCTGGAACAAGGCAATTGAAGCCAGAAACCTCAACTTCCGCAGAGCAGTATCATCGCTAAGCGCTTTCTCTAGGAAACTAGGCAAACCAGCCCCAGCGGAACTGCTAACCATATACTACGCGAAATGCCACAGCGTGGCGACATATGGAGCAGGTATCTGGGGTTACGGCTGTGTTGATCAACTCCAGATCACGGAGAATGCGTTTTTTAAATACATCCTAGCTCTCCCTCAAAGCTCCCCGATTTTGGCCACTCATCGGGAGCTGGGTGTGGAATACATGACCGACACCATAAGATGCCAGCCTCTCATACTCTGGCACCGCATATGGTGTAACCCCGAAAGTCACATAACACGCTCCCTCATCACCGAATGTCTTGGCTTAGCGCACTGGAGGAAAATACCGTGGCTTAACTATATCCATAAATTCTTCCAAGACCTAGATCGCGAGCAATACTTCCTAGAACCTCCTTCAATAGAAGACATTTCAAAGAAACAGTTGAAGGAACTATGCATGGGCCACCTAAGAGAGATTCGCAACCAAGTCGAGATAGTAAAAACGCAAAACGAAAAAATCTGCATATTGCAAACTCAGAAATTTATTCAGCCCTACTTGACGTACTATCTCTCAAACTATGAAAAGTTCTTATTGACGAGACTACGGTTTGATCTTTTCTTCCGTATAGTCTCATTTCCTGAAATGAAGAACTGGTTTAGAAACTTGATGCGATGCCCATGCGATGGAGCTTCTAAACAATCAACGATACACGTCATCCTGTTTTGTAAGTATTACAGTTCAGCAAGGAAAAAATGGATTCTGCCCCTCCTCCGTTCAAGTGGACTCAGACAATCGCACCCAGCACTAGTTTGCCTTCAATTGCCGAAATCCCCGTACGAAGCAAAGTTGATAGCGATCTTTTTAAAAATAGTAATATCAATACGTCGTAAAATCGTCTTTTAACATTTTGTGCTAAAATGCTATTGAATATGTATTATCACTGTGTTTCCTAAAATTGTACTTTTTATGATTATACAAAATTTTATAATCGAATAAAAGTTGATGAAATGATACACCGATGTATCTTGTATGCTGTCCCCAGCTTCCGAATTAAAATGGCGCTGATGGTGCTTTGCCCAGGTGTCCTTTGTTATGTGTGAATTTATTTCCGGAGTTGATGGGTTCTCTAAGCTCCTGACAGTCTGCCAAAACCTGGCGCTGTTGTTGCTTTTTGCGTCATATATCAGTTTTGCCAATGTCGAGTCGGCACTTTCTTTTTTAGCAAGCCATATGATTTTATTTCTGCGTGCCTTGAGCCTCCTTAATTCAAACTGGATGTAATCAACTGGGACATGTAGACGGAGACTACGCAGTGATCTGTTTGTATTTGTCTTTATTTGCCTTAGTTCTGCATTCTGATGTCTTCAAAACTAAATTCTTTGGCCGCTTGCCAACTTACATGGTGCCTCCCAGTCTTTCTTTGACTTTGCTTTTCCTTTTGATGGCCCATTTTTGGACTTAGTTGGGTCGAAGCTTTCAATGAAATTCTCCCAGGCCGTTAAACTGTTCGCACTCAACTGTTTACTTTCCTCCCATCTTTTTTTCGATAGGGACAGACGTTTTTCTGGATCACGCATGTTACATTTGATTCGCCGGTGGTTTAATGTGGCCATTGAGTTTAGATTCTCAATTGGGTGAGTAGTTGCCGTTCTATGGGCATTAAGTATAAACGCTTGAGGTTGATGGTCACTGTAATCCGGCGTTCCAATCCTAAACTCTTTTATTAGGCTAAAGAGCGAGAGAAGTAAAAGTGTAGTCTATTGCAGTGTTTGTGAGGGCAGTGTGAAAAGTAGCAGCTTGTGGGCCATCTCCCGCAAATCGGCCATTTAATGCTACTAGAGACCGGTTCTCCAGCTCATCCAGAAGGTCCCTTGAGGTTTTAGATAGCTTGCCCACCTGCAATCGTCCTGGCATGGGATCCCCCATGCTGCGTGTCGATCTGCTGCCGGACAGTCCGAATCAAGGCCCCCTGTGAGGCATTTATTGAAGTCCCCTGAAACAATGTAGTTTGGAGATGTTTCTTCGGTGACAAGCTTGGTTAGTTTGGCTACCAAAACTTTAGCACCTATTTTTTTTATTGTGGGGGTGTATGTAGGTATTAACGAGAATTAACTGTTCTTTGTTTTTAGGGCCGGATATTTCTATCTGTATTGCTTTTATTCCGTTTGTTGGGGTGTTTTTACATATCAGCTCCTTCACAGACATTATAGTTTTGATTGAAGCATAGGTTGTTTCAAATCCCCAAACTTTGAGCTTCCGGTTCCCGGGAGGTGGTATGATTTGAACCCTTGTAAATGAAAAGGATCTTCCAACCATGTTTCTTGCAGGGGGATTATATTGAATTGTTGGAGGTATGTCAATAAGCCTTCGTCAAAGGTTTTCGCACCGAGACCGTTTATATTCCAGGAGCAACATTTTAGGTTCAAAGAGCTTTTTGTCTTTTCTGCTCTCTGTCATTGATTCTCAGGTATGTAGTTTATAGTTTTTGCTATCCATGACCAATCTTTTGATATTTCGTTACCTCTTCGTCCCATACATTCTGGGAGTTTACTACGCTGTTTTCTGTGGCCTCAATGGAGGTACTACATGCACCTTTAGGCACGGAAGTGGTGGAACCGTAATTAACCTTATTGCTTGTCCTGCCATTGTTAGGCTCTTGATGATATCGGAGTAGGGGCTCTGGATATCCCACTTTGTAGTGAGCATGTAGTCGAATCACCCAAGCTTGTAATTGGTGCTCCTCTTTAAGAATTTTCTCTGTTATTTCCGGATTTGCCCAGGTTGTTTTTCCTGCTTCATGGTCCGAAAGGTGTTTGAATGTTTCAAATTCAACAGATTCTAGGTCTTGTGAACCTACCAGATTGCTGATGGCGGTTAATATTCTCAGAATGTTTCCTCTGTTGAGGGTGTTGCCCCGTCCCTTAGATTTCTATTCTGGGATGAACAGGATTGACTGGCTGGTTTCCCGTCTGAAATTGTTTGGAGGAATAGCACTGTGCGGGTCCATTTCCCTACCCCCTGAGCTTTGGGGTGACTGTTTTACAATTCCCGCTCTGTCTGTTGTGTCAGTGCTTAGCTCTTTTTTCCACCTCCCTCTGTTGGGACTGGTAGGTCCGACTGGGCCCATCTTTTTGGCTTGTTCCGCTTTTGGTTTGAATTCTGCTATTTCTGTTAGCTTGAGGGAAACCTTTGCGGCTGCTGTTGTTGCTGAAGTGGTTCCCCCTGTAGTTGGTGGTGCCGGGTTGTTTTCTGACCGTTCAGTTATGTTGGTCCTGTCTGGGAGTTTATGTTCCCTTAAGTATGTGTTTCCTGGATTTTCTGACCCTGTTGACAATGATGCAATGGGGGTGCTAGCCCTGGACTGAGGGATTGATGGCTCCCTCCGTGCCCTTTGTTCTGGCTGATGTCCACTCGAGGCTTTTATAGTTACTTGAAAGAAGGTATTGATAGTAGGGTTTTTGTCCCTCCCTTTCCTCCTCTGTTTCCAATGTTGTTTCGATGATTGCCGTTTATTCGGTGAAACTTCCCCTTCAATTGATTGGCTTGAGTGCTTATTACAGTTGCTAGATCTCTGCTCAGCCCGTGGTTGTTCTGGACCAACCAGGTTGCTTGTGGAGACGAAGCTCGAGTGTGTACACTCCTTGTCCCTAACATGGATTCCTAGATCTTCTTGTTTTTCCGGGTCAATGGCTGCTTCTTCTCCTGATGATAGGTCGATTCTGGCTTCAGCTGCGGTAGAAACCAGAGCATTCGTGTTTTTGTCAATTATGGACTGCTCATTATAGTCCTGGGTGGGCGGTACCCTATCGTTTTTGAGGCCTCTTTTTTGTTTGTTGTTATTGGAATTTAATTTGTCTGTGTTCATTGTGTTGATTGCATTCTTGTTTTTTAAATCCGTTAAGAGGTCACCCATCACTGCAGGCAATGTTGCAAGTCTGTCGATAAGTAAGTGGTAAGTGCAGCTTAGAGGAATTGTTGTTGTTTCTGTTTGAGCTTTTTTAATAAGGCTGTTCAAATCCAATAATTTCCTATCAATGTTTGTGACATGCAGGGCTAGACAGTTAATAAGGGTTAGCTGTATATCCATCTTGTCTGAATGGTATTCCATGGTCTTTGTTGTAAGTTGCATTGTATTGAGCAAAGATGCCCAGATTGTATTCTCTGCAACTGGCGTTTCCTCTTTCGACTTCCTTGATGCTCTTCCTGAATCTTGGGCGGCTGTTTCGCCATTAGCATCGGAGGAGTATGTGGTGACCAGATTTTCTCATTCTTTATTCGTAAGAGAGGATGCGTTACCGACTGCATGAACTGATGTCTCTTCCTGTTCACCCCCGGCCTTCCCTTTACTGCTGCCGGGTGTAATGAACGCCGGGTCTGACTGTAGTCTGGCGAATGCTGGGGTTGACCATTTCAGCTTGTTGAAGGTATTGTTATCGGTAATAACACCGCTGTTGACGGATCCTGGAGCCTTTTCCTGGACCCCACTGTCCTGAGGAGTCTTATTGGGACTTCTGTTTGTGTGAACTAGTGCGCTGGCACCCGGACTTAATTGCGAGTTCCTTACTTCTGCTGGTTTGGCTGGAGAGTTATCTAAGATGATAATTCTAGTAGATATGGTCTCAGGATTAACTGGATATACTTGTAAGTCTATGGATCCTATGGGTGCTGTGTATGTGTGAGTTGTTGAGGGTGTTTTTTGAGTGTCCCAGAGGGAGAAGGTAGACAAAGTCCCCAACGATATAGTAGTTTCTTTATTCCGTTTTCCGGAATTGTTGTTGCTGCTTTTGTCATTTTGCGGGGCATCACATTCTATCCCTTGTGCCCACCCTTGGTCTCTTTTTTCCATGGTTGATGTTTATTCTAGATTGGGCCTCACCCCTGGTTTCTGATGTAGTATCTGGAATGTGGCCGTTCATTTGTAATGATTCCATTTCTTTAACTGTTTTTTTCTGTTTCTGGGTGCAGTGGGGAAGGTAGGCCCAGCCGTTTGCTAATACTAAGGTTTAACACTGCTCCAGCATCTTTTACAAAAGAAAATTTTGAGAATATTTTGGCGACCTTGTTCACAGAAGACTCACCGGGGGATTTGGGGTCCAGATAGCCCGAAGCGCAAGCGGCGCTAACCTTCCTACTGACTGCAGGTCCCTCCCGCCGCCGCGACCGGAACTCCATGCGGCCGCCGAGCGGGGGGACCACAAACCCCACAAACCTTTGCCTGTCTAGCTCTACCCTTTCCCGCCCACTGACGCGCCCGGAAGGCGCAGAAAAGGAGAGAACCCCACCTGGGGAGCGGGCGACCTTGTTCACAGAAGACTCACCGGGGGATTTGGGGTCCAGATAGCCCGAAGCGCAGGCGGCGCTAACCTTCCTACTGGCTACAGGTCCCCCCCGCCGCCGTGACCGGAACTCCACGCGGCCGCCGAGTGGGGGGACCACAATCCCCACAAACCTTTGCCTGTCTAGCTCCGCCCATTCCCACCCACTGACGCGCCCGAAAGGCGCAGAAAAGGAGAGAACCCCTTCCGCGTTGCGGGATGCGCGCGGGTGACGCCGGGCTAAGCCCGGGCAAAGGGCGGGCCCTCTGTGGCCCTCCGAGGCCTGAGGAGGATGGGACGGGCCACCTCCCTTGGCACCCCGACAAGACAAGTACAGAGATCTACACATTGCCTTTCCATGGACATTTTTCTCCCCGTTAAAGTCAATAATATTGATCATAACTCATCAATTATGATGCGAAAGGAGGCTTATGAAAATTCATTTCTACAGCGGGGCCCGGGACAGGGGATGGAAAAGCAAATCCCGAGTAGGAAGATACTGCCCTCTCTAAGTGAAGCAGATATTGATGTATCTCGCCAACTTCTTGATACTACGCAATCTCCCCCATCAACCGCGGGTAGACCACAAAACTTGTCCTACTGGGAGGAATTAAATGCTTTGTGTGGTTCTAAGTTCGCTCCAGTAGCATCCCCTTCCCCTGTAAAAAGCGCTAGTATCGACATCCCCGTTGGCAGACTGTGCGAACCATCCCTGTCATCTAACGAGGTCAACACCCAAGCTGCTGTACTGCCTCAGGGCCCAAGCGCTAAAAGGAAATATGACGGGGTGAATGACCACGGAATTCAACCTAAAATACAAAAACTTTGCGTTGGTCTCTCATCGCCCGCCATGAACTTCACCGTATCTAAGGGGGGTGTTGAAAGTTTGAATGACCAAGTATCATTGCCCCAGTTGCCACTACTATTCCAGTTTGAGCAAATGTTAAGATCTATCATAGCACCCTTGGTAGAAAAAATGAATATCCTGGGGGATAGGCTGACAAGTATAGAGACAACCATTAAAGCCAACTCTTTACCTCTTTTAAAGAGGGTAATACCCAATCGTTCCAACCTAACCATTACACCCGAAGCGCCTATGCCAATTAACATCAGGAAAAATGTCCCAACTGAAAGTCAAACTCCTAACATACTACCCCCAACTGCTACTAAAATTGCTCCCAAATCTGTGTTAACTAATTACCCTGTTGTCAGAGCAGAGCGAAACAGTTTAGCATGTATACATTTACCTCCGGAAGCCGCCCCTTTGTGCTTGTTCTTTCGGGAATACCGGCACCCACTTACGGGAAACCCGAAAGACACCAGGACCTATTAAATAAGGTCATATTTTGGTTATCTAAAAACAGACCCCTCCTACCCAACCAAGACGGTGGAATCCTGAGCGTTAGAAGGGTGGGCTGGTTAGGGTCATTACCTAAAGACATCCCTGGGGACCTAATTCTAGTTAAATTTAGGAATAGGAACATTGTCCCCCATCTACGATCCTCCCAGCGCCAAGTAGGAGATGGCCCCATTTCCATCTGGGACTTGTACGATTTCTATCCAAGTACCCCACATATCCCTCTACTAAGATCAACGGCAGTACACAAATATTTGATGGGAAGGGGACCTCGTGCTTTTACTGGTAGTAGCTCTCCTGCCCTCAACAGATTTGATTTATTGTATAAAAAAATTTAATTTTTGAAGACCCCTTTATAAAGGGACAAGCCAACGTATTAACCCAGGCGGTAAATGCTAAATTTATGTACAGTGCGTCATAATTAAGGAAATGTCCCAACAGGTTGGGCATACGTTCTTTGTTTTTTTTTTTACTTGTAGATATATTATTGTATGTATGTCTTTTATCATTATTCTTCTAAAATTGTTTTCTTATTTGTTTGTATGCTTTTATGATTTTTAAATCAAAAATCGAATAAAGCCAAGTGACTGAGTATATTTTGGGCTGGAAATAGTTATTTTCCTGATTCGCTGACGAGCTCGTTACATCCTCTATGTCCACTAGTGTGTCAGAGACCTTGTGGGTTTTAGTCGTTTCTGAGCCCGGCGTAATTGATGTTGCAGCCTGGGCTTTGTTTGGCTCTTTTAAAATCGCGTTTTTCCTTTTCCTGTTATTAATCACTTTTGTGACAGAGCGCCTTTCTTTACCAGATCTCATTTTTGTCCTTCATCTTACATCTGTTTTTTTAGTAATTGAGATGAATATATTTTTAATTTAAGTCAGGTTTTGTTTTTTGAACTTTTTGATATTTCTATTGAATCTGTTATACTGGTTATTATTTTTAATTGATCAATTGGTTGTTAGGTTGTTGGTTTGTTTGTTGGTTTGGACTGGGCTGTTTATGCTGTTTTGTAGCAGAAAACCTTTTGGGGTGACCCCCTCAGGTCGATGCACTAGCAGTTTCGTGTAGTTGGATTTATAGCGTTTGTCCCCTGACCAACGCTGATAATTGCAGTATTGGCGATACTTCTGTGCTTCTGTGGTACAGGGAAGCCCTCCGTGCTGGCAAAATGGAAATAAAAAGTGTAAAACGATTAAAGATGGATGAAAAAAGAAACAAATTGAGGCGGAGAGGACTAACTCTATGCATTGATCGCTGGTTTTTGTTTGATTATCTGTTGTCTGATCAGCTCTCAACACGGCCAATGGGGCCAGTGGGGCCAGTGGGGGCCGTGGTCTGGGTGCTGTTTAGGGACCGGGACGGAGCTGGCAATGGTGGAGTGAGGGAGAGAGTCTGACTCCAAGGCTGCTGTCCCCAGAAGTCACTCTCCTTGCTTTTGCTCGGAGCGCAGAGCTTCACACAGAGTACACAGAGCACATAGCACCCTCTATGTCTCTTCTCCCGGTGCTGCACTCACCTGTAGGTGCTCTCACAGCTAACCCCCTGCACTCTCAGCACTCTCGGCCGGATGCCGCTAGACTCTGCTTGGCTCCCATGACCCAGCCGCAAGTTCGCCCCCCCCGTCTGGATGTCCTGGGTTTGCGGTCTTTTCGATATTTTTCCGGCAGGTTTCCAGCCGGGCCTCAACGGCACCTCGGTGGGCCCACAGCGAGTCCCCAGTCTTCCCTGGATTCAGCACGAGAAGTAGTTCGGTACGTTGCAACGCTGGTCCCGGTCACGGAACCGGACCCGCTGCTGTTCGTCTCCGCCTCCGTCCCTCCACTCCATCAGATCTCTAATGCAAATCTCTGATCCACAATACAGATGCAGCGACCACTAGTGGAAAATCTGGAATAATTCCACGAGCATGCCCAGGCAGTCCCCAATTTGAATTGCGGCAAGGCCTACTCAGTCTTCCGTATTGGAGAGTATATCGTAATAGAGATGTGACTCCTAGTGGTTGTATGATGTTACAACGCAATCTTTTAGATCGCGGTACCTCACAACACATCTTTTACAAGGCAAGTCGTTAACACAACTTGCGCTGTAGGGTGCTGGATTTAGGAATAGTAAGATTTACTATTCCAACTCCAGCCTACGTACAGTAGGGAAGGTGTTGGAATAGTAAATCTACTATTCCTTAGTCTAGAGCGCCCTCCAGCGCAAGTCGTGGTAACGACTTGCGTTGTAAAAGACGCGTGGTAATGGCAGCGTGGTGTTTTGACAGCGTTGTCATGGATGTTCTTCCTCCTAGTCCAGGCTGTCCAGTGCGTCCCGGGCCGGGGACCCGTCCAGTAACAAACTGTCTGGCAGGCACTGTAACCTGGGTCACTGACTCCTCCTTCTCCCTCGACTGCGTTAAGAATCAATTCTTTAGAGAATGTTTCCTAATGCTGTACTTTCATTTTAGTGGTGCAAAGCTCCTAAATAAATTATACAACGGATGTGTTTATTGAAATGTGCATTGCACGTGTTTTATTTGAGGAATAAAACTAAGTAGGTATACCTGTACCTCATATTCACCCGTATAATCTCTCTTCTGCCAGCATTGCTGTCATTGTCCCAATGGTTTTCATGTCTCGTTCACAGGCGCAACATTTTGTTAGCAGCATATAGCGGGAAGAAATTGCTTGAATTTTTTTTATTAAAACCATTGATTTCGGTATTATTCTCTGCCATTCCTTAAAGTTCAATTCTGACACGCACAGCTGTTAAATTCCAGGGTATGGTTGCTACATTTCGTGCAATATTCCATATATTACCTTCGAAGTCACAACTAAACAGCCATATTTACGAGGACCATTTGTATAGCGACCAATCATTGAAATTCACTTCTTTAATTGAGTTAATGTAAAATGGCCGCCAGGTCATATGTGACTTAGCCTAGCAATTAGAGTTGCCCACTTTGAAACAAACATTATGCGATATTGGACAATTAATTTAACCTCCCAGGGCCAGTAAATAAAAAGTGTGACGTCTGGCTCTCCTGTAAAGCAATATAATGACTTTTGACCAAGTTCAGACTATCTAAAATTGCAGTCAGGATAGATTGCTATGTTCCACGCAAATGGGTTGGAAATGGCTTCATTAACAGCTTTTCTCTATCATCCTGGTTGGCTTCCAAGAGCAGTGATCTTTTAATACTTATTAGCCTCTCTGCAGTGCATTGTAGCATCCCTGGTGACATATGGAGTGATCACTAATTACACAAGTTTGCACCAGCCATGACAGGAAAGGAAGCACAATCACAACAACAGATATATGTTTTATCTTGTTAATGCTGCCGTTTGTCCCATTGAGCCTACCCGTGATCAAATGTTGTTCCGTCAAACATTAACTTTGAGCATTAAAGCTGATGACTTCAGGCCTAATTTAAATACTTGTAAAAAAGCACATTAGGGATGACGCAGGAATGGAAAATTTTCTTGGCCACAAAAGCAACTGTTCCTTTCAAAAGGAAAAAAATACAGCCTGATGACCAACCAGCTGCCAGGCAGGGTTCAGTTATTGCAAATACTCATTGTGCGTCCTCATGTGCCCTCAACGTACCACCACGCAGCGTCCCAAGCTGTGCTTGTTCACCCGTGGACAAACAAAGAATGCTGCACCTCTTGTCCTATAGATTGGACGGAAAAGGTGGGAAACGTCAGTGGTTGGTGATTTGCTAAGGCCAATAGGGCCAGGAGAATTCTCATTGCAGATATTCTGCCCCGAATGTGGAATCTCCCCCGCGGCATTGGGTCCCCCGCCCCGAGTGCAGAGGCTCTTTGTGAATCAGGCATGCAGTATCTTAAGCTTTGCTACACCTCAGATCCCCGGCAAGGTGCCCAAGGCTGCTGTATGGTGTTTAGGCTTGAATATTAGTCTTTCCTTACCTTACCTCAAGGAAATAGGATCTGCTTTTTCTTCATCAATATACCTCTTTAAAGACTTGTGGATGCTCAGCAGGTGGTCTCAGTCTGGTGCCTTAAGGGCAACAGGTATCCCCAGAAGTGAGGCCGGTGCTCACTGAGCTATACCTCACTGACAAAGTCTATGTAGCCTGAAAACAGTCTAGCTTTTCTTAGTATCACTTTCAGAATGGACATGCCATGGCAGTTTGTGTTGCACTGTTACTATATTGACCAGGGTGGTTTTGGATATAGCTGATCTCTAGAGTGGCACATTGGATGAAAAATGATGCACTAGAATGTGGCTTTAGCTATTGCCAGAGGCTGAGTCTATTTGCAAGCATTCCATCCATCACCTTTGTGTTTTATTTAGCTAAACACAGGCCTAACCATAGTCATGGTTTTTACTCCAAACAAAAGCAGAACTTACTTTGCATGTAAAATTCAACACCTTGGATACGTCAAGGACTACAAAGTCTCTTTTGAGCCACGGACCTCCAGGTCCTGGGGCTGCAAAGCTATAAAAATCCCAAACAATGTTGCCTTAAACCTCCAAGCATTGATGACTGTATCAGCAGTGAACTGATATCTAGATTAAGCTACCTCCTTTAAACCAGGACTGTCATGCAAACACATTATCCTTCAGAAAACCCAAGTTCCTAGGCGTAGGTTAATCAAATGTCTTCCAAAAGAAAAGTGAGTCACTTTAATTCACATTACCATGACTGTCGCTGTACCTGTCTAACAGACAATGCTGTGAAATTAACTCTTGCCAGATCTCGTAAGTCATCAATCTGTGGTGTTCTGGTACAGCCTCGCTTCCATATTACAACAAAAAATGATACAACATCAACATTCAGCTTAAGCATGTTCTAAACAATTTAATTTTTAACTCGTCCAGAGGCTTAAAATGCATGTCACATGAGTCTTCATTATGCAGCAGATGGATGACACTCTTACATGAATTGTCAACAAGAGTCACCCTCACTACCCTTTTTTGGAGATGGTCAAAGCGCAGAAATGGGGAGCTTAATTAGGTGTTGAGCAGTGCTTAATTTGAACCTGTGGTTGTCAGTGTGGGCCACCAGCACTTATTTTTGGAGACTGGCCCTTATTTCCTGGAATCAGATATTTTCTGAGTGCAAGAGGGTGAAAAACACATAGATTGGACCAAATGATAAGAAGTAAGAAGGCAAAACTTTCACAAAGGGAGAAAGAGGGATCTGTAAGCCTGAGAAAGGGTGGCAGGGAGTGTCTGGTAGAAGTTGAAAAGACTACCAGCTGTGGTATTTGGCGTAATGATGTTTAATTGCACCGGCTGCTGGCTTCCTGGCAGATCTTTGGACATGGAACTCTTTCTTTCATAAATTAAGCACTGGCTGAGAATAGGTGGATATAAAACAGGTGTCGTCTAGGGAGTTTGGCAATAGGGAACATCAGCTGAGGATGGAACTCTGTGGATCAAATTTGAAATGTCTCACCAGGTGGGAGCAAATAATCTGTGACAGGGAAGACAAGCAATGCATGCAGAACTCTGAGCATGGATTCAGTGAGAGAATAGTCTTATAATTCTCAACTGTCCAAGAAAAATAAATTTTTCACTGCTCACCTACTCCCCATACAAAGAAAAAAGTAAATTATTCAGACCTTTTTGCAGTAATTTTGTTGCACAAATAGTCGGTTCTGAACGGTAGGGAGTAGGGTCAGTGGTGTGAACAGACTTGAATATAGCAACATGTGGGATTAGCTCTAATGCAGTTTTCACCAGTGGACCTTTAAAACCTTTCTGAAGGATAGCATTGTACCACCTTCACAGTTTCGATGACTCTTTAGGAGGCTGAATGAGGCAAAACAAACAGCCTCTTTGCTCCCAGTTGAATGGGTACTGAGCGGCAGGTATCCCTCCGCAAGCAGAGAAGGGACCGCACCTGCTCTGACTCTACCCACTAAAGCGGATGCAAGCTGAAAGGAATTGAGGGGCATATTATCAAGCAAGGTGTTAAAATTATCGCCGCTTTAGTGGCAGAAAACTGCAGCTAAAGCGGCGATAATGGGCTTGATAATATGCCCTGGAGAATTCCAATAGAAAACCATGTTGACACCAGAACATGGTCTTCTATTGGAATTCTCAAGGGCATATTATCAAGCCCATTATCACGGCTTTAGCGGCAGTTTTCTGCCACAAAAGCAGCGATCATTTTAACTCCGTTTCTTGATAATATGCCCCTCAGTCCTGAAGAAAGGAATCCCCTCGGGTCTCCTGAGAGAGTCGTGAGACCGTCTCGGCCTGTCAGAGTGGTGTAATTCAAACCGCTGACTCAAGAGGACCAATGAGGTCCTTGAACGCTGGAAGGGTGGCCAAAGTTAACACGAGTCAGCTGATGTCCAGTAGTACAGCAACTAAGAATGACAGAAATTTGACTAGGTCGCATGCACACTGCTTTTGCTTCCCATGTTAACATGGCATGACGCACTGCTGGGATGAGAGACAACAAGACCTAAGTAGACGTGGGCTGTCATCCTGAGGAGTCTTCTCACCCTGGCCAAGACAGAGAGCAAGCATCTTGCTATATGTTGTGACAATATGCATATAATAGATCTCGCCAATGAGCAGTGCTGAGGCAATGTTACCTACCACAAATGTTAACCGGACTGAACCATGCAGAGCTCACTTCAGTAGATGAGGTCTCCTCAGTCAGGGTCTAGTACTGAAGTAGCTGAGGGAAACACAGTTCTAAACACAAGGGTCAACCCCAGAAAGGCGGCTTGAAGGAGATTGAGTGTAGTGGTGTTAATACTAAATGGCTACGCACTAATAGACAGATTGTGGGAGCAAAATACCTCTCAACTTGAAAATTTCACTCAGTGAGTGTATTCTTTGACAAAACAGTTAAAATGTAAGTGCAGCTGCTCTTGGAGTAAATCTGGAGGAATTTTCCCCACTAAAGAGTCAAAAATTCAGAAATCACAGGGCAGATTTACACATTTTTCATGCAATGGATGCCCTGCGTTGTGTGAAAGGGAGAGAGCAGAAATGTACCATATCAACTAAGATATGGTGCATTTCTTCTGTCTCCTAACACTGGCACACTGTGTGCTGCCTAGGGCCAAAGCAGGCACCCTTGCACAATGGTGAGGTTTCATGTGTTACAGGCAGGATTGCTTTTGTGCAGGAAAGGATACCTACCTGCACAGCCTTAAATGCATGTAACAAGGAGAAATTAAAATATTTCTCCTCGTTACACCTGCTTCAGGGAGACCTTACTTTTTGACGCATTGCCAAGTGTAGTAGCTTTACTAAATCTGGGAATGTGCCAAAATCCATGGATGAATGAGTGGGAACGCCCATTCTCCTCCCACTGAACTCCCCCCCTAACGAAAGTAATGCAAAGTCACGCAAATGTAATTTACATGGCTTTATAAATCACAACAATGCATTTTGCATCGTGGCTACACCAAAGAAAGTGGTGCATCCATGATGCAAAATGTTAGTAAATCTGCCCCCAAATACGCGAATACTTGTTTTTGCTGAAATTCCTCCTTCTAAAGGACAAAAGATGTAATCCTGTGAGAAATAACCATTAATGTCCAAACTTTCATAAAGTAAAAGCAAGACACAGGCAAATCCATGCTATAATGAAGAATGTTGGTCATGTAAGTTGGGGCTTATGACTCCATGAAAAACTGGACCTATCGCAGAAGCGAGACGACAGAGAAAATGATAAAAGCTATGATGACTGAAAGGAAACGTACCTGGGAGCATAGTCTGAGATCAGATCTTGTGGAGGTGGCTCAGGCAAATAATATATTCAAATAGAAACCCATACACCAGAAACCAGGTAGCTCACTTATTTTGCAGGTATTGAGTGACTAATCTGAGGCTTCAGGGTAACCAGTCGTGGCACTTATATGCGGATGCAACCCAGAGGATATTTTCATACTTGATGACGTCTTGAGTTCCATACAGAGTCAAAAATGGGAGATGGAACCAGTACCTCATACAATTCCTGCAGGTATTTACAAGCCCGAAAAGTGGCTCTTGGGGTCTTTACTTTTGTTCAGTACTGAGTGTATTTATGAAATCCCCCTTTTTTGGCTAGGCGCTGAGATTGTTCCCATCTATAAAAAAGAACCTAGGAACCATCCAAAGTACAGAGGATCTTTTGATCCTCTTGTGATTAGAAATGTAGGCATCTGAATGTAACATTTTCTTCACACTTATAGGCTGGTTTCAAGAGAAAGGTTTCCCAGTTTTAACTATTAGTGGAGAAGTATGTTACACCTGGGACGCCTCTTTGCTGGGGCAGCTGCGCGCTTTAGAAAATACTTAACATAACATAACATAACATAACACCTCAGAAAATATCTTTTTTGGGCCTTCATGGATATAAGGGCCACTTTTGATAACATCTCCTATTATTTCTAGCACTCTCTTGCAAGTGTAAAATGCCCCCAGTCCTTGATAAATGTCCCACTGTATATGCAGAATGCAAAATGTCCTCAGTTGAGAGGAGGATAGAGCGGATCTTTACACAATCTTTTCAGTAAATAAGAGGTGTGATTAATCAGCCGCGGCCCGTGCAGAATAAGAGTGGTGAGGCTGGGTGGCGGGGGTAATTTTGACAGAAGACCACAAGAGAAAATTAAATAAATAATTAATTTTCACTCATTGTCGTCTGTCGAAATCCCCCCCCCCCTACCTGGCACGATTGCCCTCTGTTCCTACCTGCACGGGCCGCGGCTGGGAATATTAGCAATACTCTTTGAACCCTACACTTTCTTCTTTGTTTCTCAACTAGGAAGTCGAGTTTCTTAATGATTCTCTAGAAGATGCTCCAAGGTGATGATGTTTTAAGAATACAATACATCTGTGTGCAGAAGACACATCACTTTCCAGAATGCCAATTTGCTTAAAAGTTTTCAATTTTTTTCCAACTGCAGTGATTGTCAGTTAATATATTCATCACCGAATGTGTGGCATTTAGACTACACAAACGTGTAGTTAGGCGGAAAAATATTTCTTTCCTTCGTTTTAGAGATTATGAACTAGGATAAAAGATCAAAAAGTAATTAATTTGCTTCTTTGTGCTTAATTTATCACGAACACTGATGACGATTTTGTATCTATTGTTATTTTTTTATTTATATTTATTATGGTTCCTGTGGATTTATCATCAGAAATATATTTATTTAACCGACCAACATTGCATTCCTTACAGTTTCAGCAAAGTTGGTATTTAAAAATGGTTGTCGATTTTTATTTTTTTCACTTCGAAAGTTCTAAACAGAAAGGAATACTACGTTTTTGCATGATTACATTTTCAGCCTTCATGGTAGTTTTGAAGCAAAGTTAGGAAATTCTATTAAAATAAACCATCACTATACTTTAGTGTATCTGTTCATAATTAATATAAAAAATAAATACCAGTGTTCCAGTTATTCCCAAATTGCCTAATCTCATCCCTATATATGTTTGTTTTTAACACGTAGTGATATTTCTGTGTTTTCATATTAACACTTTCAATACTCGCTGAAAGTGAGGATGAACACATTTTCACCCCTCAATTTCTCTGCAATCTTACAGTTTTCTGTTTTTGTTTTGTATGTTTTTGCTGTCATTGTCATGTTTTTTATTCAAAAAAGCACAAGTAATTATTCTCTTTGCGAAATTATTAATTTTACAGGGCATGGTATAGTCTTTGTTCTATGTATCATCCTTTTAGAATTAATAGTATCCTGGGAGTTTATAAATACATATAAATGTGAATCATTTTCATAATTGCAGTTAAGACAAAAATGTTGACACATGGGGAAAGTGATCATTTGATTTAATCCATTAACTCTTATAGATAGACAATTAAAGTCATGTTAAATGAAGTCGCATGATTTTATAAGAATGAGGAAAAAATGTATGATAAACTTGCTTTGAAGTTAGTGTTAACACCTTATGACTGGTTCTGCTTAAATTGTTGCTTCTTATAGTATATTAGTGGAATAGAAGCAATGTATTGCAAATAAATTAAAAGTACAAACGCAACCTTTTCATTTGCCAATGGTTTCATTAAAGGAGTACATATGACCAGGAGTGTCTCGTGTCAGGAACAAGAGGCGGGCAGGGGAGGAGCTCATGAGGGTGGGTGGTGGACGACGGAGACAAATAAAAAAAAATTAAAAAAGAACTTACCTGTCATCCTCCAGGATCGCACTCTTCTGCTCCTCTCCACTTCAGGCAGGCACGGGTTCCTGGACTGCCCTGCAGCCAATCCTGAAGCTGCTCTCACAAATGAGAGCAGGTTCAGGATTGGCCTGAGTGCTGATGATTTGCACTTCCAGACAGACTGGGAGCATGCGCCTGCTCTCTCCAACCCAGCAAAGCAGCTGGGGTTGGAGAGAGCTTCACTGCGCATGATGATTTGGCCAGCCTGAAACGACTGGCCAAACCCACATGCGCAGTGAAGACAGTGCCTACCACTCCCCCTCCAGCCTGTCATCACCCTGGCCCGCCCCCAAGACTTGACACAAGAAAAATAAGACGAATATAAAACAAGGTTTAAACCGTTCTATTCTCATTTTTTATTTTTCCCGTTTTTGAGAGTGCTGGCGAGGGGACGGTGTGACGCTCCTCTGTCATAGCCGGGGAGCTGCAGCTGCATATGACGCATGTCCAGCTAAGGAGGAAGTTTAGAAATATGAAATATGTAAATTCCTTTACAGCCCAGGAAAATTTCATGGCTTATAAAAACAGAGGCAACATTTGAAACACATTTAAAAAATAAGGCAAAAAATGCTTGATTTAAAGGATAGGATTTAATTGTATATATTGTTCACTCATCCAATAATAAATTATTTTCAGAACTTGTTACTTTGGAGTGCCGAAAACAATAATGCTCAAAATTAGGCTAACCGGTTGGACCCAATATCTGTTTTCAATAGTTTATCTGACATGTTGAGGGAATAAAAGTAATGTTCAATGAGATTCTGTTATCAAATGCCTATCTACAGCCACGGAATGGTGTACAGCTAAAAGTGGCCAACTCCTATGGATTTTATTTGTACTGTCAATGATAGGTAAATGTCCTCAGTTTATACACCTCCCCCTTGTATAACACTCTTAGGCAAACAGATTTTAATGGGTCCATTTGATATACTCTTTACCATCCGTTAATTCAAGCTGATAGTTGGTCTTTCTCATACAATAAAATCAACAAAAGATCCCAAAAATAGTTTGCTGGTCAGCACAATTTATTACAATATGTATTAATAAAATGCAACTATAAAATTCATAAATTTGATTCAATCATCTATTAAAGCTGAAAGTAAAGACTATTTGGAAAGGATTCACTTGCTTTCAATTTTTTTTCAACTCTTTATTTGTCATTATCTGACATATACACAGACTGAATTAATGACTTAGTGCAATAACGAATCAATCACTATCAACATATCTGCATTATGACATTGTGCACGTATACAATCAAAGGTTGGAAACAGGTAGTTCTTGAATATATACATTTCTGATTATCTTGTAATTCTTCCCTCTCATCCAGCCATGTCTTATACAACATTTTCTGCAACCACAATGTGTTATCTGGAGTCTATTCAGTGTCCTATTTTTACGCGCTCTATGCACTTGCTTTCAATTTAAAATGAGATTATGGGGTGTAAATATCAAATGCTTAGAACATATGCTGGTAAATGTAAAAAAAGATGACATATTTAAAAGTCTGGACATTTGCTAAGGAAATCTTTGTAAATATGATATGGATGAATATAATTGTGCTAAAAATGCATTTAGAGAAGAATGTACCTGATCATTGATTGAACTTTATGACACTCTGGCGATATTGCTAGAGAACAAATCATTTCAAGATCACTGTTCGAGCATGAGTGGAATGGAGTGGAATCAAAGTCTAAAAACATTTCCCCAGGAGACCAAGGTGAATCTGTAGACATGATAGTTTATATGGATGCGCACATTGCTTTTGCAAAGAGAGTCATTCAGGGCAAAATGTATGTGGCCGAGCAGGGACCCCCAATTCTAGGGTGGTTGCACCAGTACAACTTCATATAATAGTTAATCCTAAAGCTCCGACCCAGGCTATGGTGGTAGAGGAAGAATTGTTATCAGAGAATTTAAATAGCGTGAAACATGTTTTTGATGGCAAACCTGGTCAACTCAAAATTGCTCTAAAAAATGCTGTACTGGTGCAACACAAACTTAGAAGAGTACCTATCATAGTTCTGGATGAAGTTAAGACATAAATCCAGGAAATGTTACATGATGGAGTCATAGAACCGGAGGAGGCTTCAAGTTGAGTGTTACCCGCTGGTATTACAAAAAAATATGATGGGGAGTTAAAGATTTTGCATTGATCTCAGATCTCTTAACCAATGTGCAGTAGCTGACACTTTTCCCTTACCCAATATTGGAGAACTTGTTTTGATGTTGAAGGGTGGTAGGTAGTTTTCCAAGCTAGACTTGAAGAGTGCGTTCCACCAAGTAAACCTTCACCAGGATTCCAAGCCTTTGACAGCCTTCATCACCACTGAAGGAACCTTTCAGTTTACTCGCCTGCCCTTTGGCTTGTCATCGGTGGCGAGTGTATTTCAACACATGGCTGCTAAGGTTTTCAGAGGTTTGGATAATAAAGTACACATTCAAGATGCCATCTTAATTTTTGGTAAAACCATTGAAGAGCACAATGTTCTGTTGAAGCAAGCTTTGCATAGAATTGCGGAAGTGGGTTTGTCACTTCGTAAAGAAAAATGTTTTTTTTGTGGTACAAATTCAATATTGCGCAAACTAGTTGGTATATAACTATAATTACATACTTATACTTGCTGCATATAAGAATCAAATAGTTCCTTTCTGTATTTTCCTATGGTCTATTTATGGTAGGATATACTGGGAGTTGCATTATGCACACTAAATAAGTTATGTTACAAAATGAGACTGCTCATATTGATGCTTCTAATGTTAGCTGCTCTTGTACATTTTGCACATTTATTATTGAGATATCTTTGCTACAACCATAGAATGAGGACAGCTGCAGCTGTTTGTCGGATATTTGCACATGATTTAATAGCAAATTAATTTCATATGGTATGTTATTTAAGATGACTCATCATGGAGATTTTAAAATTTTGAAAATTTTTATTGCTTTTTTCATGGAAATGTTACAATGAATTGTATGTTTCTTTTATGTTTTTTCAACCGAATAAAGATTCTTGTAATTTTAAATTTGATTGCAATATTTGGGGTATAACATTTCTACCCATAGGATCAAACTTAAAAAAAATGTACTGAAGGCAATTTAATTGGCACCTGCTCCCATAGATAAAGAACAACTCAGGTCGTTCATGGGTTTTATTGAATACTATGCAAAGTTTGTAGAGAAGTTTGCAGACAAGACTGAGTGTTTAAGATAATTACTCAGGAAAGGAGCTAATTTTACCTGGGACAAAGAACGAGAAGATTGTTTTAATTCAATTAGGAGAGAAATTTGCACGGCAGGTATCTTGATGCCTTTTAACATCAAGCTTAAGTCTATAGTGACGGTGGACACCAGTACCACTGGCGGAGCTGCGATTCTCTCTCAAAAATATGGCACTGTTGAAAAACCAGTTGCATTTGCGTCTAGGACCCTTACTGCTATGGAAAGGTATTATTCTGTTATTGAGAGAGAGGTGCTAGCGGCAGCTTGGGGTGTTATTGCATATTTATGTGGGGTACTCAATTTATTTTGAAGTCAGACCACAAACCCCTGATCAAAGTGTTACTTCCAGAAGGGGCAGGGAAGGGCTCAACAAGCTTGGCAAGACTGGCGGCATGACTTCAGGAATATCAAGATACAATGGAACATATTCAGGTTGGAAAAACACTTAGGCTGACTGTTTGTCCAGAATGTCGGGTGGACTTTAAACTTGTGGACGTTACTCGGTTTCTAATAGTGAGTGTGATGGTAGCCTCGGATGAAGATGCAGTAATGGGGGCGGAGGGAGTGTTTCTGCTGATGAATGGAATCGAGAGATCGATGATGATGTTTCCAGAAAAGTTTTACGGATGGTGAATTTGAGGAGCAGAAGGGTAAGTTGCGTGTCAGTGCGAACTTTTTTCAAAATATTGGATGGGTCTTTATTATGTGGTGAAAAGGTTTTGATGAGGGGTGACAGATTTATACCACCTACTAGCCTAAGGAACAGACTCATGGCACTAACCCATGAGGGTCATTTGGGACAGAGTTTGACACAGCGACATCTCAAAGCTTATTTTTGGTGGCCAGGTATGGGTGATCAGGTGGTGTCCTGGATTAAAAGGTGTCCCATTAGAAAGGAAGGAGACAAGAGATTGAATGTGGGAACCATATCTACCATGGGACACATTGCAAATCCTGAAAAAGCATGGCATAGTGTTTGTGTGAATTTTATTGGTCCAATGGCAGAACGGCGAACTGAAAACAGGTTTGCAATTGTGGTCATTGATGTTTTCTCACAGTGGTCATTTGTTAAGTTTTCAAAAGATATTATGACAGAAGCTCTCATGTCTAAGTAAGATATTTTTGGAAGAGTGTTTCCTATCCGTAATGATAATTGACGATGGTACCCAGTTGATTTCCTGTAAAATTAAGTAATTTTTGTCAGGATGTGGTATTAAACATCATTGCACCTCTCTTTACAACCCAAAAGGAAAATGGCATAGTGGAGAGTACCAGTAGACTGGTCAAGGGAATTATTCAACTTACAAATGTGAGTGGGCACAATGTTGGAAATTCTGTTCAGGAGAAGTTATGGGCTTATCGGACAACTGTGCAAGATATTACCCAGACGTCCTCTTTTGAAATTATGAGAGGGAGAGTTCTGGGAGCAAAATTGGTACCTTCTTGGAAGACAAGTGGAGGGAGGAGCAGTGTGAAAGGAGGGAATAATGCTCAGTTTTCTGATGGTGTCATCAAGGCAGGTAAGGTAATGAAAGCTTTGTCCAAATTTAGAGGTCTGTACAGGATCAAGCAGGTGTATCAGTTTTCATTCTTTTAGAGAATGGTGAATGGCAAAATTGCTGCAGGTTGACTAAATCAGAAGGGAGGGGCATGTCCCTGGAAACATTTGGAATGAATCAATGGCTATCTGTTTATATAGGCTATAGACCAAGGAGAAAAAAGAGAAGCCGCAAATTCACAGACTGTGGCTGGGGCTAGACTTGCGGATGATTGTCCAAGCCCCAGGGAGGACAGGAGTACAGGGGTTTGTAGACCTCCTGAATACTTGAAATATTTTGTTCAAAAGTACCTTTGTTTCTTGTTTTCATTGCATAATTTTGAAACTTGTTTATTTGGAAAAATAATGATTCTATTAGGTAAGATTGTGCTATTATTCATGCGTTTATTGTAATATTGTCTACTTTTGTTTCTGTAATATGGAAGGGAAGGGGATGTGTTATAATGGTCCTACGCCTCGCACAGTCCTGAGTAATGTAATCTATCAGATTATGGGCCATATTATCAACAAAGGGCGATACATTATCACCGCTTTTATCGGCAGGAAACTGCCGCTAAAGCGGCAATAATGGGCTTGATAATATGCCCTTGTGAATTCCCATAGTAGCCCAGGTTCTGGTGTTAACCTGGGCTTCTATGGGAATTCACAAGGCCATATTATTAGGCACATTATCGCCGCTTTAGTGGCAGTTTCCTGCGATAATGTATCGCCCTTTCTTGGTAATATGGCCCTATATGTGTTATTGTACAGGGGAGAACGTTCGTGAGCAGTCAGTTACACCTTGCCCATCTTGGGCGCATTCGCTCTTCTCTGTTGCTCCACAATAATTAATTTCTTGAACCTTACCTGCTGTGAGTGTGACTCTCTATCTACAACATTTTGCATGAAGATTCTTAACGTAAACTCCCCTCTCCTAGGTGTCCAGTTATTATAGAAAATGGAGGCCCTTTTATCTTTGTCATAACCTGGCACGACGCAAAGAATGGCAAAATAAAAAAAACATTAAAAAATGCAAACAAGGAGGACAATATGCAGTTACAGGATGGATACTCTACTAATTATTAAAGAGGTCAAGCTGCAGCATTGTCAAGCATCATGCTAAAATCAGTCTTGAGGCTTCAAATATCTTATGATTTTTGGTGTTTTATCCAAAACAAATACGCTAAACACAGATTGGTAGATACAAATATATATTTCTTAATTTTCTTAGCATAGTCCCGTAAAATACATTAGCATATCACCTTCTATTTTCCTGCCTTTCTTTTCAGTTACAGTCTGCAGAATGTCTTTATATAATTTTAAGGAGTAACTGTTCTTTCCAAAGCACTCGAACTGCAGATGTGCAGACTGAAAATATTTTCAGTATACATGGTTCTTTGGGGACTCTTGGGAGGGAGTACTGTGGGGGAATCCCTCTCATTGCTTCATGTGGGAGTTGATCAAACATATTAGAATGGTATCCAGTTGACTGATTCTGTTATGCACGTTGAAAGTTCCCAATAAACATGCTATGGCACTAGTGATATGCAGCCTGTTGTTTTTCAGTTAGGTTACAGTGAGATGGCATGAGCCATAGCAAATATTCAATACATCTATTCATAACATATGCTTCTTTTGGAAGTCGTAACATCAGGGTCTGCTCAACTGCTAAAACAATCATTGGACAAAATCTGTGTACTCATGCATTTTAGAAAACGTCATCCACTGCATGTACAATAATACATTCAGTAAACAACTTTGTACATTTTCGAATGGCCCGAATGTTTTTTTGTATGAAATTCACAGACGTTTCCTTGCACACAATGTTAACAGAGCGTGTCTGATGTGAAAGCTTGTGAACCACTAGAAAATATGCATGATTAATATCCTAATTCATTTGACAGTATACATCTCAAGTCCTTCTAGTTAGCTGAGTTGCTTTACCTGAAAACAGAGTTTCTTTTCTGTCTATAAAACCATCATACATCAAATCGCATGACAAAAAAAGTGACTTATGGGTCACACTTTACTTTTACCTCACCGTCCCAGCTGACAAGTTCCATGTCTCCGGATTACAATCCTTCTGGGGCATGCTCAGCCATCAGTAGGCAGGCACCCCATATGTATTAACAACTTACAATTGGCCTTTCAGGATCATGGCCTACCCTCATGACAATATCATTTTGGAGCCAGACTCCCACTCTCCATTCTAAAAACACCACTATGAGAAAGTGTAGGCCACAGCTACGGATTCCATTTTGGCAAAGTCCATGCCTCCTCCAAAAAATACAGGTTAGGGTATTCTTAACCAATACACTCCATGGAGCAGATGTATCAACATCCTGATTTGCAAATCTAAAATAGCGATTTTTTAGAAATAGCTATTTGACATTAGCAAATAGGGATGTATGCAGAAAATCGTAATTTTTTAGCGATATCTTAAAATTCCTTAATTGCGATTAGCAAATTGCGAATCGCAAATTGAGAATAATTTCAAGGGTGCAAGGGTGTCATAAGGACACCCAGATGCACCCCTGAAATTTACATGTGTGCGCATGTGACGCACATACATGCCTTAAGGGCATGTATCTGCGTCATATGGCACCTTCACAAATGCCAAAAAGTGCATTTGTGAAAGAAATCGCAAATTACCACCAACTTGAAGTCACCACCAACTTGAAGTCACACTCTAATATATCCTTTGATACACCTACTCTAAAATACAGACTATCATTTTCGAAACCATAAACACACCAATACCAGTTACTACATACCCAGTCACTGATTTTTAGGTCTACACACACATCCACTCATTCACCCACACAGTCACTCACACATGCAGTTACTTAGCAATACATCAATATCATTTGCACTCATACACCTATACAGACACTCACACACCACCACTCATCCATAGAGTTACTCACACACCTAGTCAATCATGCAAAACATCAATCACACTCCCATTTACTCACCTATACAGTTACACACACACCACCTCACTCACTCAGGGCCATCAAGGGCTCCAGGAGGGGGGCTGCGCTGCCCCACTCCCTACATTTCAAAGCCCCGGGGAGGTGGTGGTCCCTGGGGCTCCTGATTAATATCAGAAGCCTTGGGGAGGTGGTGGTCCCCAGGGCTTGGGGGGGCTTGAGAGGCCCCCCACTAATGAAGGAAGCCCTGGGAAGGTGGTGGTCCCCGAGGCTTGGGGGGCACGTGAGGCCCGCTGCCTTCATTATATAAAAGCCCACGGGTGTTGGCATCTCCAGGGCAGCGTGGGGGGAAGGGACCCCCCACGCATTTATTATTGAAGCCCCAGGGCTGTGGGGGCCTCCACGGGCCCCCGCATATTAATTACACATTGCCCCCGGGACTAGGCCCACCTGGGGCTTAAGTACAAGGAAGCGCGGGAGCCCACGCTTCATTTTTTCTTTTGTTTTCTCAGCAGGATTTGCAAACCCAGCGCAAAAAAGATATTTTTGGCCCTGGTACCCCCTGAACAGGCCTAGGGGGTCAGAGTGTTTCTACCCTGACCCCTTTTCTTGTTTTTTGACATTTTTTCCACAGTTTTTTTGTGACTCGGTTTCCGAGTCACAAAATGGCTGCCCTCACTTCCTGATTTGGAGTGTTGACCGCCAATCAGAGTGAAGCTCATGCCCAGGAAGGTTCGCGACTCCTCTTCAGTACTAAGATATCAAAAGATTTCTTTTTTAAATTTCTCAGGAACTACTAAACAGACCATGTCATGAGTGATGTAATATGTGACGTCATCAGCAGTGCATTGCACGCGCAAGTTATAGTGAGTCCAACTAACTATAACGTGGGAATTTCAATGGTTTTATGCGAGTAAAATTTCCAGCTAACTATAACTGGTGTGAAACCTATGGTTTTTTCAGTGAATTTAATAGGTTTTTTAAATGCTAATTCCTAACTATAACTGGTGTGAAACCTAAGTTTTTTTCAGTGAATTTCATAGGTTTTTTAATAGCAAATATCTATAGGTATGAAAGTAATAATTTTTATAACAAATTTTAAATTGTGTAAATATATATATATATTTTTATTGTTTGCCCCGGTACGCGCCCCGGGACGCTCCCGGGGCGCATACCGGTGAACGTATGGGTGAGCGCAATGTTACGAAGCGCCCCGGGGCGCGTACCGGGGAGCGTCCCGAGAGCGCTATTCCCGCGAACGAAAACAACATCATGACGTTTCGCGTAGTCGCGTGATGCGTCATATGACGCACTGCGTAAGCACACCCGTAAGCACACGATCGCATACGATCGAGCAACGTCTCGACTTGCTTACGCGCCCCGAGGCGCGCCCCGGGGCGCGTAGCGTAAGCGCGTCGGGTCATGTGATCTGAAAATAACACTTTTTCATTGGTGCAGATCAGTTTTGGTTTCCAAATGATGAAAGCTTGGATCATGTGACTTGAAAATAACACTTTTCATTGGTCCAGAACACTTTTGTTTTCCAAATGATGAAAGCCCCCTCCTTTTTTCCTTATTCTAACTTTGTCCTTTGACTGAGGAAGACCTGTTTCGAGTTCTATCTCAGAAAATGGCTACAGTAGTATCAGCAGCTGGAGCATCCGGCCCACCACCACCACCACCACCATCTAAAAGACCACCAGAAGATTACGTTGGTGGTGAACAGGAAGAGGAGGAGGATGAGGAAGAGGAGGCACCGAGAAGGGAGTTCCTGCCTGAAGATAAACAGCCCTACAAACCCAAAGAGCACTTTGTGCAGTTCTACAAACTCCCAAGGGGTTTTTAAAAAGTCAACGCAGCAAAGGTGACTTGCTTAATTTGTGGTGCTGAGCTATCCAGGGGGAACCCTAACAAAAAGTATTCCTTCGGGAATCACACGATGATTCGCCACATGATGCGTGCGCATCCAAACAACTACTCTAATGCAGAGTTAAGGGACCTCTGCAGTAAACTACCCCCATCATCGTCTCGACGCTCAACATCAAAACAACCCACTCCATCGGGTTCGGGGGCAAGAGACACATTGGCTACTATCCAACCAAAGTTTAATGATTACAAAATTGTATGCAAATATTGTAACAAGTTACTTGCTTATGGTGAGCAAAGCATTGAACTTATCATGGTTTCTGGTGATAACCATAAGTGTCCCAAAAAACCTAATTTTTCCTGATTTTTTTCATGCTCCAGTTGAGCCATTTACAATTCCCTGTGTTTTGTTTCTCCCCATAAAAAATACAAAAAAAATATAAAAGTGTTTAGAAAAGCCAAAAAAAGTACAAAATGTTAAAAAAAATAAAAAAAATATAAAACAACACAAAGAAGAAAAAAACAGTTCTTTTTAGAACTACCTTTACTTTATAAAAATAAACCTATATTTTTAAAGAATCTGTGTTAATTTTTTTTCTGCAGGGTACGCGTACCGGGTCGCTCCCCGGAGCGCGTACCGGGGAGCGCACTAAAAAAAAAAGAAAAAAAAAATGAATGAAGGAGTTAGCATGAGGGAAGAACACAAAGAGAGTAATGTTAAGAGAAAGAGAGCTAGAGGGAGAAACACAGAGGGATTGTTTACTACATAGTTAAAAACAGAGAAAGTGTAATAGGGTGAAGTGAGAAAAGTAAAATCACTAAAGGAGCGAAAGAAGGGAAGAGAGAGGAAGAACACTAAGCTAGAGATAGTGGGAGAATGTGAGTGGGTGTTGAAAGAAAAAGATAGGACAGAAAAAAATTGAGAATGAACGGTAGTGGCGTAACTGGGATAAATGAAGAACGGTGAGGGAGGGTAAGAAAAGACCAGTTAGTATAAGTAAAGAGGGGTGAAAGAGAGTGAAAAATTGAATTAGGATAAGAGATGGGGAGTGACAAAGACAAAGGACAGAGAAAATAAAGGTAATAGTACCTGAATGGGTTTGAGTGAAATAGCAAACAAAGATAAGTAATGCAGTTTGTGTGAGTTATAGGGAGTCAGTGGGTGTAGGTCGGGGTGTGGGTGTGTAAGGTGTTTCTGTGGTTGTGGCTGTGTGGGGTGTTTTGGTGTGGGTGGAGGTGAGGGTGTGTGAAGTATGTGTGAGGAGTGTATGGAGATGGGGTGTATATGTGTGTGATGTATGTGTGTGTATGGAATTTGTGTGTATATGTGAAGAGTGTGTGGGGGGAGATTTTTTGTGTGTATTAGGTGTGTGTGTGCTGTGTATGTGTGGGGTGTATGTTAGAGGTGTGTGTATGTGTTGAGAGGGGGATGAGATGTGTGTGTAGGAGTAAGGTAAAAAATTAAGAAAAACAAAATGAATGAAAAAGCAAAGCAAGGGAACAGACAGTAAGTGAAGTAAAGAATAGGGATTGAAAGAAGTTGAATATGAGAGGAGAAATAGGGAAATTGGAGTAAACATGGAGAATAAGAATAAGTGAGGGAAGCAGAGTAAAGACACAGGAGTGAGGTTGGTTGAGAAAATATTAGTAAGCTTTAAGCAAAGGGTGATGACAAACTACATTGTTTTAGTCATACTTACCATATAATAAATGTAACTTTAATTATTCTTTTTTTACTACACTTTGTATCTGTGAAAGAGAGAAGAAAAAATAAGTTATAATTAGTAAAATGTATATTTTAAATTAAAATATACAAGTGAAGAGGTTAAAAATCAAAACACTGTATTTAAAAATAAAGTAAGAGTGAAGGACACAGAAAGGGAAATAAAGTAAGGTAGAAGGATAAAAAGAGAAAAAAAGAAATAGAATGAGAGCAAATTACTAAGAGTAAGGCATATAGATTCACTGACACAGAGGAAGAGAAGAACAGAGAAATGAACTGAAGGGAAGAAAGATACTAAAACAATGTGAGTTAGCAAAACTAAATCAGGAAACAGTAGTTAGTAAAAAGATAATGACTGAGATAGAAAACAGTCTAATTAAGGATGCATTTAGAAGAATGAGGAATAGAAGATAACTGAGAGTAAGTGAAGAACAGTCATAGAGTGAAAGGATGAAGGGAGAGAGGATAATATACAACGATTGAGGGAAATGGACTGAGGAAGTTAGTAGGCAGACACACTAAGAGAAAAACTGAGTGAGGTGGAGTACAATGAGTGAGAAAAGGAAATGAGTAAGGGAGCAAAAAAAGGAAAGAGAGGAGAAGACGACTAAAACAGTGGTACTGAGAGAAAATATTTTGGTGAAGAAAGTAAAGAGAAGGACATTGAAAGAAAGAAAATCAGGGATAGTAATAGAATCAGAGTAAAAGAAATGGGATGAAGAACGATGAGAGAGGAGCAGTGAAGTTGTTCTAAAAGAAATGATAGAAGGTAGATAAACACAAGTGAACATAAGACAAGGAGAGTGAGGCACTGAGGACATAGAAGTAGTGAACAAAAAATAGAGAGAAGAGGTCAAAAGTAAGGAGCAAACAAAGATAAGTGAGGAAGAGTGGGTGATTTATAGTGATAGAGTGCGACAATACTGCTGAGTGAGTAAAGAGGAATTACTAAAAGAGCAAAGGAGTAAAATACGGAAAAGGGAAGTAAAGCAGATAGACTGAAAGCTGAAAAGTTATGCAAGGGAGAGAGGGGATGCACACAGTTGAAATGAGAATGAGGGGTTGTCAAAGAAGTGGAGTAAAGGAACGGGGTTACAGAGAGTGAGAGAAAGACATTATAAGTGAGTAAAAAGAGCTGAAAGAGGACGGAAAAAGAAAAGTGAGTGTCAGAGAATGGGAATACAATTTAATTTACACAATCCAAAGTATACAATAACTTGTACAACATGTTACATAGTTTATTTTTGCTGTTCTCAGAATATATTGAATTTCACTTAATACAGTGAGTTCAAATTACTGATCATATGACAGCGGGAAAAAAAAACACAATCTAAAAGATTGTGTTTTTTAAAAAACCTTAGATACTGACAAATGACAAATGTACACTAATCTTGGATTGACTTACTTTTCCTTGAGGCCAAATAGTATATCATGGAGGTCCTTTTCTCGTTGCAAAGTACTTTGCTGTTCACTTAAAAATCCATTTCATCGACTTTCTATAAGAAAAGCTCCAAGAACATCTGAAATATTTTCATTATTTTCATATACTCCTTTTTTTCAGTCATGACTCTTTACTCATTCCTGCACCTTTCCATTTGGCCAAATAGTGTCAGATGTATGAGTATATATGAGTACTCCTCCCGTCTTCATAGGCCAATTACCTTTACCTAAATTGTGGCTGTAAAAACACTAGGTATGAATTTATAAAACCAAAAGGCAAACGTTGTTTGAAAGTCAAATGAGTGTCGTTACATTGGGTCCAACCTTTGGAAGTTTTTAAATAGCATGTGTAATGCCCTGATGTTGTAGAAGGACCGTCATGAAAAATAATAGCTACAGTTGTAAAGGTTCTTCCTGATATCGATAACTGAGAAGCCACGAAATTTTTAATAGAAGTTGTCAATTTAGTTCCATCAGGTCTACATCGTTGGAACATTAAAATGACATAGTGACCATAATTTTGTAGAAATAATGTGGACAGCATTGCAGACTTACATTGGGTACACACCATATTGTGATCCGCTGCTTTAACTAGATTATTAAAAGACACTGATTTGCAGTCTGGTAAAGTCAAATATATAAATCTTTCAGAGTCTATTCTAGTAGTACTTGATGAAGCACAGTTATCACAGTCATGTTGCCATTGATAAGAAAGGTTAAAAAGATTTTTTATATCTACTCCTTCATCTTGCAAACCATCAAACATTTACATTAAAAATTCCTGACAATCCTGCTGAATATTCTGTGAAAATTGATTTTGACCTGAACATATGTCTAGAAGATTTCTAATTTCTGAAACACTTTCTATTTTTGCTCTATCACTACTACATTTCTCTAACACAGAATTCAATAAACAGCACAATGTTTGTTCCCGATTTTTGACAATCTGTTTTTGTAAATTTTGAAGAAAAAAAACAACATTAACTACTACATTAGCATAGCAGTTGACACCAGAACTGTTTTCAAACTGAAATCCAACAACATCTTCAACAGAATCCTTTTTCTTTCTCTTTACAATTACACTTTTATCTACTTTATGCCTTTTTTCTGATACCTCACTGCAATTACTCTCATTTCTGCTTTTTCGGCCTACCACACGTTTTTCAATTAGAGGATATTGAGGCAAATGTGGAGCCTACTCTCTTCTTAACCTATTGTATTCTTTAACACAATCTAGATCTGCACAATACTTTGTTTCATCACACTCAATCAAGTACAATCCTGATGAAGTTCTGACTCGTGATAATGCCACATATGCCATACCCTCTTTAAACACAGAACTTCCAATGTTCACCAAAGCGCTATCTACACTTAAACCTTGAGACTTATGAATTGTCACCGCATATGCCAAACAAATAGGAAACTGTTTTCAGCGAACATATAAATCTTTCACGAGCAAAAATCTAGCTGAACAACGACAAATTTGTTTTATTTCATCAATGCCATCAAATCTATTTTTTAAATTTCAATTCCATCTCTATTTTTGTAATTCACAAAACCAACAACATGACCCATTGCTCCATTTACCAGACCTCTTTCAACATTTAAATTCCTTCTCAAAATGATATGACAATTTAAACACACATTCAGAGTCTTTTCAAAACCAGCAGTTTTAGATATAGTCTTCTCTAATGAATCCAATTTTGATTTCAAATTTTCAGACAAAATAATTTTTGCTCCCATATGCTCTATTTTATCTGTAGCTTCCAGTTTCACTATCTCTTTATTTTCTAACTGTAACATTTTGTTATTGAACATGGAACATTCTTTCAGAGTTGGCATCAAACATATGCCAGATTTCTTCTCGTTAATTTTCTTAAAAATATTCTCTGGAAGAATGTTTTCATTTGGGTACAAATTAGAAATTAATCGTCCATGTAAAGCTTCTTTCCCTTGCTCACTTAGTTTTCCGATTCTTACATCTTGTAAAATATTTTTATAATCTTCATCCTTTGCCTGCTGCATATTTTGAAGCAGTTCTGCATATTTGAAGTTTAACCATATATTAACGTTTCCAATGCTCCCTAAGCACTTCCTGGTATCTTCATGCGTGAGCATTTTGAACACAGGTTGTCCTTTCACTGGAGTCAACTGCAGAAGATTTCCTAAAACAATAATATGTTTTCCTCCAAATAAGACATCATAGTCTGTTCTAAGAATTTCTTGCATTCTCAAATGCACAAAAGCAAGAATTATATTTGACACCATGCTTACTTCATCAATGATAAGAAGTTTCATTTTCTTCAGGACTCTCGAAACTTCGGAACACGCATCTCCAGATAGCTTGTGATACTCAAATTTGTTATCATGCTCCACTGGCAGCATCAGTAAACGATGTAAAGTAATCCCTTTAATGTTATGTGCTGCCAGCCCAGTTGGAGCGGTAACAACACAAGACAGGGATGATTCAGTCCTTTTCTGCAGATAAGTTGCAATTGCTTTAATCAGAAAACTTTTTCCAGTTCCCGCTTCTCCACTCACGTACAGTTGGACAGGCTTAAATGATGTACATGAGCACTATTTTTTCTCATGACTGAATCCATGTTCAATCTGTTCTGTGACTTCGTCATATATCTGTTTCTGCTCAAGGTTTAGTTGTTTCACCAAATCTTCTAAGTTAACTTCATCATCTTGAGCTTGTTCCATAGCTCTTTCCACCTCATCCATGGCAGTGGCAGCTTCATTTTGGATAATTGGTCCTCCAAGTGGATCCTGACTCAATGAAGCAGAACTCTGACTGTCTTGAGAACTGTCTCTAGCAATCTCTGCAGCAATTGTGGCTTCTTGCTCTATTTCTTCGTTCAACATTTGCAGATAATTTGGAAAAACAGGACATTCTATGGTATCCTTGGTTGCATTAAAAGAATCTTTGTAACAGAGAAAATCTCCAAGTAGTTCCTCTTCTGTACGCCATGGCTTAAAGAGTTGCAAAAGAGCTAAATAGTAAGATTCCCTTTTTTCTGGATTTTCGCAACTCAATTTTCGATGATTAATCAAATGGCCTTTTTTCTGTCTCACTAGACATCCTTCACACCCAATGATAGCATATATTCCATTGTTAATATCTTCTCTGATGGTTCTCTTATAAATATAGTTTTGCAGAACTTCATACAAACAATCGTTCTCAAGATGACTGCTTCTATTTGGATAGTATGTATCCAACATGTTGGTCTTCAAAATATCTGTACTTTCTGGTTCTTTCTCCGCCAAATACTCTATTTCTTGTACAGATTTCAAAACTCGATTTCGTGTTGCAGCAAGACCTAGACTCACCCAAATGATGGTTCTAGATTTGGCATATAGACTTGCTGATGACAATCGATCAGAACATTCATATGCTCCAATTTCTCGATGCGACAACATCTTCAGACTGTAACTGTATAATTTCTTGCTTAGACTCTTTTCATGTGAAATGTCCTCCCACATTTCCTTCAGTTCTGTCTTTTCTTTTTTTGTGATGTAAGACGTCACATATCGAGCCACAGCAATAGAGTTGTCAGCAACAAATTGAATATCCATGTTAGCATTCCACATGGACAAAATCACTGGGTTGTAGTCGTTGATGTACTTGGACTCTTCGTTTCTTTTTAAATTGTATGTATTTTTTGGTGATTTCCTCGTCACAGTATGTCGCAGAGAAGACATCGTGGCCTAGATGTATCAAGATTCCATTTTGCGAATCTTAAATAGCGATTTTTAGCGAATCGCTATTTAAGACTCGCAAAACGGAATGTATGTAAAAAATCGCTTTTTTTTTGCGATTCCTTATTAATCTTTATTTGCGAATTCGCATTTTGCGAATTCGCAAATAAGGAATAATTTCCCATGCATTCCTATGGGCCAGGAGGCCCTTAGGAATGATGGTGAAGTAATTCTCAAATTGCGAATTCGCAATTTGCTAATCGCAATTTGAGAATTATTTCAAGGGTGCAGGGGTGTCTCATGGACACCCTGCTGCACCCCTGAAACTTACATGTGTGTGCATATGGCACACATACATGCCCTATGGGCATGTATGTGTGTCACATGCCACCTTCAAAATTGTCATATTTTGGTTTTTGAAAGGATATCGCAAATTAACACAAACCTCAAATTGGTGTTGATTTGCGATTCCTTAACCTGAATTCGCAATGTAAAAAAATTTCATACATGGCATTTAAGGAATCACAAAATTGCGATTCCTTAAATGCTTAAGCAAAATAAGGAATCGCAATTTTTTGCGATTCCTTATTTTGCTAATTTCTAATACATCCCAAAAGATGCAAAATGTCCGTTTGCGATTCGTTAAGGCCGAAATTCTGCGAATTTCGGCCTTAACGAATCGCAAAAGGCTTGATACATCTAGGCCCAAATTATTTACTCTTCCTTTAGAAATCACTGGTCGTGGAAAGGCGAAACGACATTTTGTGTAGAACTTGTCCTAGTTTCTGAATTTTCGACGACAGTACTTTCCACAACGATGGGATTGAAAGCGTAAAACTTGTTGCCTTAAACTGTTTTCTTCGGTAGTTTTCAGAACAGCACATGTTGAATACTCTTCAATAAAGCTCATCACTGTCTCATCCGAATCTGTTCCAAATTTGGGTGCATCTTTAATCCACAACAACATATGTATGTGAGGAGCACCTCTCGCATGATACTCCTTTCTCCAAAAGAAATCCAAAACCTCTCCAAGGGGAGGATTTTTTTTGTTGGTAATAAAAGACATCATAGCTTCAAATCTATGATTGAAATATCTGCATACATGTACTGGATCCAAAGAACACAGTTCTCCAAGTGTTTTGAATTCTATATTTTGTATATTTGCATTTGCCTCTCGTAGAAATTGAAGTAAGTCATCCCATGCATACTCGGCACAGCTAAGAGTGAGGAACCATGTAGGAGTTCCTAAGTTTCTTAGCATACATTTCAATTCCCCATGACGACGGTACCAATACTCGTTTGTACCACGCTGACATGCCATGAGATTGATTAGATGCAATTCCAAAATATTATCTTGCAGATTCACTTTCTCCATAAAGTCCCTTGCCGAAACATTTTGCAGATATGCTCCACTTTTCAGTATATGGTTTACTGCATAGGAAAGCCCAGACAAGTCACTTTCATACAGTAGATGAAACAAATAGGGAATGCATTGGTGAAACCTTGGATCTTCAGCATATATTCTTACAGTACGATATTCAGATGCAGGAATTTGAAGTGGTCGATCGTCAAATCGTCTACCTCGACCTGTTGGAAATAGCTGTGGAAAACAACGAGCTTCCAAACTTTCTTCCCATACACTAACGGGACTTCCTTTTGCTGCTTTCATTTGAAACAATTCAATTGCATTCCCCATTACTTCTTTGGAATGCAAAGGATGAACAGTATAATGTTCATATATTTCTTCACTTCTAGAGACATCAACTTTTTCAATTTGGCCGACTGAACAATCACTGTCTTCATCTGCAGCTGTTTCCTCTGCTGCAACACATACATGTTTATAATACTCATTGTTTTTGACTAAATACAACGTTGCCTTTTTGACTTTCCTAACATCCACTAAATCTTGCCAGATTTTTTTACTCTTTGTCGGAACCCCATTAACTAGATTAACTAAAGGTTCCTCTTCTACTTTTTCTATACCAATTGTATCAATATTTTTTTTTAAATCTAGAGGCAAATAACCAACTCTTCCCTTTAATCCTCTCTGCAAATCTGTAGGAGGCAATTTCCCTATCTTAGGCTCCATGCGAACAATTGCCTGAAAAGGGTGGACACATTGAATCAAAATAGACTCATATGTATTTAAATCCATCAATTCAGGGGAAATGTCTACCAACTCCAGATTATTATGAACAGCTCTAGCAGGCATTCTGTTTTGATTAAATTTATCATCACAATATTTACAAATACGCTGATCAGACCTCAAATCAAAACAATTCTCCACCCACAAATAAGTTGCAAAATCCTTCCACTCATATTTATTCATCTTTTCACTTTTTACGTATAAATCAACTAATCTAGTTTGATGCTTATAATGACTTCGTCGACAACACACACAAGTAAAATTCGGCCTTTCACTTGATTTCACCTTAAACCTGGTAATTTCCTGCTCAAACTTTTCTGTACTTGAAATCTGTACATTGTCTTCCACATTACCTTGAATTGCTGTGTCAATTTCTACACTATCCTCGTTTTTATCAAAATAACAAATCTCAATTTCTTCACAAATCTTCTTCACATCTAATTCAGTTCCGTGCAAAAGAGCACTGTTTAATTGTTTAAGCTTAAGTGCTGGACTTTTTGCATAATACAACATTCTCACTAATTTCCTCATTTTGGTATGATGCACTGCTAACATCCTAAAATGATGAAAAACACTCTGACAGACTTTTCTAGAAAGACAAGCCAGTGAATGGCCTTGCAAACCTGTCTTTTCTCTCACTCTGCAAGGATCTAAGTCTTGCAACAACTTCACTTTCTGCTTTAGACTTTTCTTACTATATGTACGTAAGAAATTACAAAACAAATCAATTGATTCCTGTCGCACACTACAAATACGACTACACTTCCAAGTGTACACTGGACCCTTAGTACGTCTCCCTAAAACTTCATCAGTTAACACCTCTTCTGGTTCTCTAGGCACAAGTTTCTCTTTTTCAATCGGAAAACCGTCTCACTTCATACGCTCGACCACTGGTGTCAACTGCATGCACTAAATCATTCTCCTGGAAGTAACTCTCCTCATTAAAAAATGGCTCACAACTTGAACTGTGCATCCATTCTCCAGAAAAAACTTTACAAAAATTAGTCCGATTAATTACTCTTTTCCATCTACTGTTTGATTTGAAAACATCAATTGTCTTGTTAAGTGTCCTAATTCTATTGATTATTAAAATAAATAATTTTTTCTTAACTTCAAAAGCCTGATCAACAATCTTCTCTACACTTTTCTTTTTCTTATAAAAAGCAGCTCTCTGTTTACCTTTCCTAATGTTTTTTAACACATTTAAAACCACCCTATTGTGAAACATTCGTCTACGAATGTCTCTAAACTGATTCTGCCTTCTATTCCTATACATATTATTCTCTCCTGCTCCAGTTGTAGGATTCTTTGAGGTTCTCTCCTTCCTTTTCAAATTTACTCTCTCTTTTTCTTTTTCTACATGCTGTCCATCATTTTTTTTTAAAGTACATATGTTCCGAATAAAAGACTTAGGCCCAGATGTAGGTAGAAAATATTTACCGATTCTTAATTACCGAATTTTACCGATTCGGTAATTAAGAATCGGTAAATATGAAGGGTGGACATGAAGGTCCATCCAGATGTGTATTTTACCGATTCGGTAAAAATCGGTATTTACCGAATCGGTAAATACCGACCGGTAATGCTCCATTCATTCCTATGGGCTTTGAAGCCCATAGGAATGAATGGGGCATTACCGGTCGGTATTTACCGATTCGGTAAATACCGATTTTGACAAGGGAGCAGGGGGTGTCACTTTGACACCCTCTAGCACCCCCAAAAAAGGGTCGGGCCATATGGCAGGCAGACCTGCCCTAAGGGCAGGTCTGCCTGTCATATGGCACAGGGGTGCATGCACACATGTGCATGCACACCTGAATCGGTATTTCACCATCAAAATGAATTTGATGGTAAAATACCGATTTCTTAGGCCTTGTGGGACTCATAAGAGTCCCACCTACATATCAATTTTACCGAATCTGTAAAAATACCGGTCGGTAAATTTACCGACCGGTATATTTACAGATTCGGTAAAATTACCGGTCGGTAAATTTACCGACCGGTATATTTACAGATTCGGTAAAATTACCGATCGGTAAATTTACCGAACGGTAAATTTACCGATTTGCCCCCTACATCTCAAAATCCTTTTACCGGTCGGTAACGGCCGAATTCGGCCGTTACCGACCGGTAAAACCCTACCTACATCTGGCCCTTAGTTGTCTTACCAGGAGCTTGGTTCCTGTTTTCTGAAGTATTTGTTGTGGAAGAGTACTGTAATTCCGTTGCTGTTTTTGATTTTTCTCGGTTACGTTGTTTTCTTGTCCTTTCCCTTGTGGGCATGTTTGCTTACTCTTGAAATCTTGATTTCAATCTGTGTTAAAGAAAAAAATAGCACATTATAGACCACTATTACCAAACAACAAAGCAATGACAAAAAGCAAACGATCTATTCAGGGTTACAGATCAGGTGAGGATTCTCCAGGGGTACACAAAAGGTGAGGCCTGTATTGAAGAGTATAGTGGAAGACAGCTCTGTCCACAGGTACAAAGAAGATGAGAACTGTGTCTAAGTCCACTGCACTCTTATACACAGGCTTCACAACCTATGCTTCCCGGGAAAGCCCTCTCTCCCACTACAGTCTTGATCATAAACCTCACCTCCTCTGTCCCTCTGGACATGTCTCACCTCATCTGCACAATCTACTTCCTAATCTCAGGTAACACAGATGACATAATTGATCCTCATTTATAAAGCCATGCGTCAGTTTTGCGCAACTGAAGCGTCACTTTTTGTGACGCATTGGCATCATAAAACATGTGCCTTGTTGCACCATATTTAAAAAGTGACGCATGTAGGTAGATGCGTCATTTTTAAAACCTTTTGCACCACATTATACCTCTGTCAAGTGTAATGTACAGAGAGAGGTCATTTCTCTGCAAAAAGCCTCGTAATAATGACACAGTGAAATCTATAAAATTTCACTGCGTCACTTTTAGGAAACTGTTATGTCAAAATCTTGCACCTGCCTCACAGTAGGGATAAGACTGAGGCAAACGCTTTCACATGGGGCTTTCCCCATGTGATACGATTCTCACACCTAAGCAGGAGTGCAGATGAGATGAAGACTCTCCAGGGGAGCACAAAACGTGAGGCTTGTGTCCAAGAGTGCTGTGGACAGGACTAAACTGGAGTAGTGTGCAAGAAAAAGATGAGCCTCATTTATAAAGCCATGCGTCAGTTTTGCGCTACTGATGCGTCACTTTTTGTGATGCATTGGCAGCATAAAACATGTGCCTTGTTGCACCATATTTAAAAAGTGACGCATGTAGTTAGATGCGTCATTTTTTAAACCACTGCACCACATTATACCTCTGTCAAGTGTAATGTACATAGAGGGGTCATTTCTCCGCAAAAAGCCTCGTAATAATGACGCAATAAAATCTATGAGATTTCACTGCATCACTTTTAGGACACTGTTACATCAAAATCTTGCACCTGCCTCACAGCAGGGATAAGACTGAGGCAAACGCTTTCACATGGAGCTTCACAGTTTTACAAAATACAATTCCTCTATGCAAACAAACTCAATATGCTTCCCACACTGAGTTAACACATGTAACATCATTGTAAAGAGTCAAATTGACACCTGTGTCTAAGAGTGCAGTCGGGGATAGGCTTCATGAAGCCTAGTCCACTGCACTCTTAGACACAAGCCTCACCACCTACGCTCCCCAGGAAAACCCAAACATGTACCTTTTTGCACCATATTTAAAAAGTGACGCATGTAGGTAGATGCATCACTTTTTAAACCTCTGCGCCACATTATACTCAAAAATGTAAAAGCAATTCATTTCCCCCAAAATCGTTTTTGACATCACATTTAGGAAACACAGCACAGATCCTATGTACAAGCATCTGCCTCACAGCAGGGATAAGACTGAGGCAAACGCTTTCACATGGAGCTTTCCCCATGTGATAGGATTCTGACACCTAAGCAGGAGTGCAGATGAGATGAAGACTGTCCAGGGGATCACAAAAGGTGAGGCTTGTGTCCAAGAGTGTAGTGGACAGGACTAAACTGGAGTAGTGTGCAAAAAAAAAAGAACCTCATTTATGACGCCCTTCGTCAGTTTTGCACTGCTGATGCGTCACTTTTTGTGACGCATCGGCGGCATAAAACATGTACCTTTTTGCGCCATATTTAAAAAGTGACGCATGTAGGTAGATGCGTCACTTTTTAAACCTCTGCACCACATTATACTCAAAAATGTAAAAGCCATTCATTTTCGCCAAAATCATTTTTGACATCACATTTAGGAAACACAGCACAGATCCTGTGTACAAGCATTCCATATCATTACTGAAACCTCACTATTTTACAAAATACAATTCCTCTATGCAAACAAACTCAATATGCTTCCTACACTGAGTTAACACAGGTAACATCATTGTAAAGAGTCAAATTGACACCTGTGTCTAAGAGTGCAGTCGGGGATAGGGTTCATGAAGCCTAGTCCACTGCACTCTTAGACACAAGCCTCACCACCTACGCTCCCCAGGAAAGCCCAAACATGTACCTTTTTGCGCCATATTTAAAAAGTGACGCATGTAGGTAGATGCGTCACTTTTTAAACCTCTGCGCCACATTATACTCAAAAATGTAAAAGCCATTCATTTTGCCCAAAATCGTTTTTGACATCACATTTAGGAAACACAGCACATTTCCTATGTCCAAGCATTCCATGTCATTATTGAAACCTCACTATTTTACAAAATACAATTCCTCTATGCAAACAAACTCAATATGCTTCCTACACTGAGTTAACACAGGTAACATCATTGTAAAGAGTCAAATTTATTTCTTTAAACATGCACACATTCTTTATTCCTTTTAAAAAATGTAAAAGCCATTCATTTTTCCCAAAATCGTTTTTGACATCACATTTAAAAAACACAGCACAGGTCCTATGTACAAGCATTCCATGTCACTGCTAAAACTTCACAATTTTACAAAATACAATTCCTCTATGCAGTAAAAACTTTTTACCAAGCATTATCAAAAAGCATGACACAAAGCAACATTGAAAAACCACAATTTGCTTCCAAATCTTCTCCATAGAGTATACGAGTCTCTATCTATATAAAATGAATCATAACTCACCTTTACAAATGCTTTAGGAGATTCACAACAGTGTCAGATACACACACCAATATTTCTTTAGCAGAGCAAAAGGTATGTTCGCCAGGCACTGCAAACCTTAATGGCACAGAAAACCTCTAATTCTACACACATATTGCTCATGGTAACCAATCAAAACTCTTCCCTCTATATTTTCAAACCAACACCCTCCCCCCCCTCAGCCCTTTCTACCTGTTACCATAGCAACTCCCTCCTCACTGAGCTCTCAGGTTTAAAAGTTTATTCTACAATGTTGCAAATCACCTCAGCAATGATGTTTGACCTGCGAATACACCAGTTTATCTGGTGCAATGTTTCTTTAAATTACTTTTTTTTAACCATTCAAATGACTTCTTACACAGAACACAACCATGCACCCTAACTTTCAGTTTTCAACTATCTCAATCTACCAATCATTGCTTGTGATTCAAGAGCACTGAAAGTCTACAGGTTTTTTTTGCAAACTCCTATTGTTCCAACTGCCATTTCTTTCCAACACTTCATCTGACTGCACCAGAATCTCCTCTCACCATGTATTCTGTCTGGATTATTGGACATAGCTATATCCACTGGGCTCAAAGGTATGCAGCTACCAGAAATTTTCACAACCTTGATTTACAAAATGTGAACATTAAATGGATTGGCCAGAGAGGATTAAGATGTCACCAATTGATTACATTGGTGAAAAACTTTTTGCATTTGCCACACCCTAACCTCATAATTCTGCACTGTGGTGGAAATGACTTAGGCACTTTGACTGGGGTAGGTCTGGAAATGCTTTTAAAGGACACCTTTGGGCAATTGATGGCACTTTTTCCTCAAACTGCCTTGGTATTTTCCAATATATGCCAAAGACAGAAATGGAACTGGTCCAACCAATTTTGTCCACAATTTGAGAAAGCACGGAAACATGTGAATAAATCTGTTTCTGCTTACATGAGAGACTATGGAATGGGTTCAATATACAACAACAACTTGCGTTACAACATGCAAGATATCTACAGAGGAGATGGTGTGCACTTCTCAGATGAGGGGAATAGAATATTCCTCCTGAATTTAAGACTGTGCATTGGTACCTACGTGTGTGAGGTGTGTGTGGGAGGTGTGTGGGTGTGGGGGTATGTGTGTAGGATATGTGTGTATGTGTGGGATGTGTGGGTGTGTCTGTGAGGTGTGTGTGTGTGTGTGGGGGGAGGTGTGTGTGTGGGATGTGTGGGGTGTGTCTGTGAGGTATCTGTGTGTGCATGTGTGTGTGTGTGTTGGGGGGGTGAGGTGTGTGTGTGGGTGTGTGGGATGTGTGGGTGTGGGTGTGGATGTGTAAGGTGTCGGTGTGGGGGTGTGGGGTGTTTGGGTGTGGGTGGAGGTGTGCGTGTGTGAGGTGTGTGTGGGGAGTGTGTGGGTGTGGGGGTGTGGGGTTGTGTGCGTGTGGGTGTGTGTGGGACGTACTTGTAGGTACCTAAATCAGCCACAGAACCCAAAAGCTCTTTTCAGAGCTACCCTACCTCTGATCACTCAAAATGATTATTTTATTATTTATTATTATGATTATATCATTTTTTTCACTGTTTTTCCCCATGGTACGCTCCCCGGTGCGCGTACCGGGCGCTCCCCCCCGCGAAAATCGATTTTTTTTTATTTTTTTTTACCCGAGGGACCCTTTTATGGCCCCCACATCAAACCTAGGTGGTCAGGGGGGGTGTACCCTGCCCCCTTTTGGTCATTTTCCCCTTTGTTTTTCGCCACCTCTTGAGTCTCGATCCTACCGAGACATAAGATGGCGGCCGCTGCGGACTGTTTCGAATGTTTACAGACACCCGAGAGCCAATCAGCTTTCCGTGCGCAAGTCGCGTGGCGCGCCCGGAGCGCTCCCCGGTGTGCGTACCGGGGCGCGCTTACAGATATATAATTGTTTTTGAACCTAAATTACTCGAAATCCTCTGGAGCACATATCTTGAGACATAGCAAAGGCACATCGGGCTACCAGTCCCTACAATTTTGCCAAGTTTGGTGAAAATCCATTCAGCCATTCGAGCTAAAAGTGCGACAGACCGCCCTATGAAAATTAACATGGGGAAAACACGTTTTGGGACCCCCCTTTTATCTCGGCCCCCGCTTGACGAATCCCCCCCAAACTTTCAGGGAAGGACCGGACCACCGCGAGGCAAAGTTGCAGAAAAATTCAGGCAGATTCCTCACCCGGCGCCAAAGTTATTCCCAATAGAATGTTGAAATTTCCCTATGGAAATCAATCCTAACTATAACTACCTACTGACGACCGCCAGTAGGTAATATATATATATATATATATATATATATATATATATATATATATATATATCAAAGTCACAAAAGCGAGCAACGCTCGCAACGCCCTTTCCCAGCCGCTTTGATGAAAGCGGTCCGTTACGAGGCAGGCAGCCTCTCCATAACGCGCCCAAGCCGTGCTTTTCCAACTTGCCAACAACACAGCAGAAACGGACACGAACCCGAGTTCTTTGAGCAGCAAGCAAGCAGAATCCTCGTCTGCTGCTCAAAGAACTCGGGTTTGTGTCCGTTTCTGCTGTGTTGTTGGCAAGTTGGAAAAGCACGGCTTGGGCGCGATATATATATATATATATATATATATATATATATATATATATATATATATATATATATATATATATATATATATATATATATATATATATATATATATATATATATATTGAAAAACAAACAGCTTCCTCTGGAGTGCTGGAACCCAAAGGAAGTTGGCGAAGATGCCGGCGAAGCAGTCCGGTTCAAACAATATGTCCAAAGAATCCACAAAATGAATGTCTTGCGCTCTCAGGCAAAAAAGCAAAAGGAGATCCCAAATATCAGGAAAGCAGCCCACCTACACAACGCGTTTCAGCAAAGAAGCCTTGTTCACGTGTAATTTCACATGGAGAACACCAACTGTTAAATAAAGTTTTCATACTACAAACCAATAGTCAACATAAAGGTCGGACTAACGAAAATACATGGCAGACATATTGGAGTGGTGAAAATGCATGATTCTTGACTTAGTGCCACAAAACACTCGCCTAAGTTGTTGTTTGTCACAAATTGGCCCCAAAATAGATGGCAATACGTAAAGAAATGTCGTATGGCAGATTAAATTAAATTATTTTAAAATAAATCATCACTGTCAATTACAGGAGAAATCGGCATAGAGCATTGTCAGTTATCGTGTCTCGAAACTGATAACAACAACATATAACTGTACATTGAAATGTGAACTTTTGCCCTGTGCAAAAAGTATATATATATATATATAACATATTCTTTTGCGATATTGTTAATCAGCTATATGAAAACAAAATACATAGCGCAAATGGACACGCAATATACATGGTGAGACAACAATTAATTGGCATAGTTTTACGATGCAAGGATCGGGGTATGTCAGTTCTGATGAAAGTTACATTATAACTGAAATGCTTGTAGATAATGTCTATATACAGGCCCTATGCTTGAATAATTCAAAGTTCTCAAGGTCAAATATATCAAGTGAAATACATTGTTATACATCGCGTGAATATTATTAATCTACCAATCCCAAGGTAGGGTGAAATGACAGTGCTCTAAGTCAATTTATATATAACGTTCTAGATAACGTAGTCATTGTGAAGTACCCAGCGCTAACTGAGATCGTCCTACATATTGGATGTGCCAATTCCAGAAAGGTTCCCTTAATTAATTCTCATGGGGAAAAGCCAGTAACAGGCCTGCTACTGGCCAAGTGGGTCATGAGTGCCAAGTCTGCCATGGGGTATATTAGGTTTACCAGAAAGTCTCATACGTGGGAAGGTCTGACCTTAATAGTTGGTGTCTCAAAGTGTGATACAACCACGAGCAGTGATTCCTGGAGTGCAAAGGTTGGGTACGCCCGTGCAGGTGGAGTCCAGTGATGGGCCCCCTCCTTTCCTCCTGCGGAATGAAACAACAAAATCAAAATGTGAGTTATAAATAATGTTACATGAAATGAAAAAACAATTAGGATTAAGAAAATTGAAAATACAATGTCAGAAGAGGATATACACAGTCAGAGCATATTATAGATGTCAAAGGACAAGTACTGGATCATGGAAGTACATTATTCTCTTAAATGAATTGCTAGTTCCTCATCGATGTTGAGGCCTCCCGGGAATCTGGTTTGAAAATCAATTATGAGTTTAGACTCTCGTTGTCTCAAATTCAGTACCCTGTCACCCCCTCTCGGATGTCTGGGGACCTGTTCCAATATGAAGAAATTTAAATCAGCAATATTGGAATAGTGTTTTTGTTCAAAGTGGCGTGCAACAGGGTATTTGGGGTCTTTGTTGGTAATGGCCCTGAGATGTTCTAGGATTCTTTTTTTGGCAGCGCAACTGGTGCTGCCAATGTACCAAAGTTTACAGGAGCATTCAATCACATAAATTACAAAAGTGGTACTACAGGTGAAGAAAGAAGTCAGATTTTTGGTAATGTTGTTGTATTCCACAGATCCTCTGTATTTACTATGTTTGCAGGCTTTACAGTGGCCACAGGGGTAGAAACCTACTAGACCATGTTCAGAATCTTTCTTAGTGTATTGGGTGATATTGTTTCTGACCACTAGGTCACGTATATTCCTGCCTCTCTTGTAAGTAATCATAGGTCGATCTGGGATACTGTTGCCTAAAACAGAATCGGTTTTAAGAATCTCCCAATTTTTTGTGAGAAGTTTTTTGACTTGTTTAACTTCAGAACTGAAAGTCAAAATGAGTCTGGTAGACTCATCATTTTCAGTCGTGTCTGATACCCGATTGTTTTCCAGTGTCTCAGATCTTCCTATTCCTTCTGCTCTTTCTTTAGCCTTTTTGAGGACCCAACTGGGGTAACCTCTATTTTTGAACCTGGTCATGATTGTTTCCTGCTCCCTTAGGTAAGAGTCATTGATGTTACAATTTCGTTTCGTCCTCAGCAGCTCCCCGTAGGGAATGCTCCATTTAAGCGCCTCAGGATAGCTGCTTTGGGCGTGCAGTACACTGTTCCCTGCTGTGGCCTTACGATACAGTGAGGTACAGATTTTTTGATCTCTAATCTCCAGTTTGACATCCAAAAATTCAGTTTGGCTGTTGCTGATGTTGCCCGATAGACAGATATTGTAGCTATTGCAGTTAAGCTTAGTGATGAAGTCTTGTGCTTCAGTTTTGGTGCCTTTCCAGACAATAAAAAGGTCGTCGATGTAACGTAGCCACACGACGACCTTCCCAAAGTCTTCTATCAATGTGACACTGCCCTGGATTTCCTGCTCCCAGTATCCCATGAACAGATTTGCCAGACTGGGAGCAAAGCAAGAACCCATGGCAGTACCACTGATTTGCCTGTAGAGGGCGCCATCAAAGGAAAAAATGTTGTTGGTCAAACAGAAATACATCATCTCCATTACCATTTTGGAATGTTCACGATAACATAAAGTTCTATTTTTTAGAAAATGCTCACAGGCTTCAAGACCATGTTGATGGTTAATTATAGTATATAGTGACTGGACATCTAACACAATAAACATGAATTCAGGTTCCCACACTATATTTTCAATCTGACAAAGAAAATCTTTCGTGTCTCTGATATAGCTGGGTAATTGGGTAACAAAGTCTCGAAGAAAATGGTCCACATATTTAGAAATATTTTCACTGATACTGCCGATGGAGGACACTATGGGGCGTCCTGGCGGATCAGTGGCATCTTTGTGGAGTTTGGGTAGTAAATATAAAATGGGTAGTTTAGGGAAGTCTTTTTTTTTTTTTTTTTTAGATAACGATATTCTTCCCAAACAAGGAGCCCCTTGTCTTTCCATGTTTCTATTTTCTCCCAAATGTCAGTAATACTTACATTGTAGGCATCAATGTTGACAGGTGTGTAAAACTTGGTGTCACTGAGTTGTTTTAGTGCCTCATTTATGTAGCTCTCTCGATCCAAGATAACGATGTTTCCACCTTTGTCGGCAGGACGTATCACTATATCGGTGTCATCATAAAGGGCCTTGAGTGCCTTTCTTTGAGAGAATGCTAGATTGTTTCTAAACCCCCTATTTCTTTGGGTATTTTTCTTTTTTCTTAGGCCCACCAACCCCTTAACAATGCAATCATGAAAAGTATCTATGCAATCGTGTGGAAGTGAGGGCATAAAGGTCGATTTGACTCTGAAATTACTTTTAGCATGTGCATCTTGTGTCAAATTCATGTCATCAAGGCATTGGGTAATGAGGATGGGTCGGTCCTCATTGGAAATGTCATTGTTCTCATTTAAATCAGACATGACTGCTAGAGTATCAGCATCTCCAATGATAAGGTTGGAGGAGACATTGTTAACACTGTTGTCAGTAGTGTTGTATTGACCCAATCTTTTTAGTTTGTGCCATTTTCTTAGTTTTAATTTACGTACAAATTTAAAGACCTCTATTCGTGTATCAATGAAATTCAATCTAGTTGTAGGGCAGAAGGAGAGGCCCAAACAAAGTGTCTTTTTATCAGTATCAGAAATAGATCTTTTAGATAGATTTACCACAGTTTTGTTTACCGTTTGTGCATCCATTAGTAGTTCTTGTTGGAGCGTGTCTTTCTGGTTCCCACTGCGCCCTTTGTTTTGTCGGTGTTCCCACCGTTGTCTGAGTCTTTTCTTCCGATTTCTCCTCTTCCTCGGCCTCTGCCCCTTCCGCGTCCACGTCCTCTCGGTTTGGGAGATGAGGATTCCATCTGGTTGTGTTTCTCTTTGTGGCGATTTTCCTTCATCACCCGAAATTCGTCTAAAAAATTCTTTCTGCGTACAACTTCTTCACTAGAGACACTTCCCATTGTTGCATCAGATTCAGTGTCACTAATGGATGGATGTTCTTCTAGGGCCCCACTAGTGTTTCCAGAGCTTCTGGAGGCATCATCTTTCTTGTATAGATGGTCGTACTTGCGGCTGAAGGTTAGTATTCGCCCGCAATCATAATCAGCATAATCGCGATTCATTTTGCGTTGTTTTCGTAATTTGATCTCTTCTTCATGTTTCGTGAGTCGTTCTTTCATGGCATCTAATGTTTTTTTCAAGGTTTCTTCGTCCATGAGTGTGGATAAGTCTAAGATTATATCCCCAATCTCTTTCCGAAGACTCTCCCTGTCAATCCAGGCATATTGGATTAAAATCTCCAACATTCCCTTGGAACTTGCTGCTGAGTGTTCAGACCAAGCCTTTAACATTAGCGGGTTAGGTGCCTCATATGTAGGAGTAATAAAGATTCTCAGACCGCGGGGTACCATGGATTGATCTACATAGTTTTGGAGGGAAATTGCTTCCCACCATTTCCCAATTTCCGCCCGTTTCAATTTTTCCAATTTTTTGATTTTTACTTCAGTTGGCTGATTTTTGGGTTCTGATGCTTTGGTGTTATCAGCATTAGTCATACCACCAGGTTTTCTGGAAAAAAGAGCAAGAGCAGCCGCCCTTCTTGATGATTCCTCTTCTGACATAATTGTGCTCGAGTTAAACTGCAGATGTTATAATTCAGTCAATGATCCCTTTTGCCAAAATGCCCCTTCCCTAATTGGGAAGTTACTTCTGCCACAGTGCAAACAAAATATCTGATATGCCCTAGAACAGTCCAAGGGCAGATACCGTTCTCCTCCACAATCGACGAGTATCGGTAAAATTATTTTGGTGACACCTCTCACGGCGGTAGTCGTTGCACATACAGCCGCTGCCCCGGGGAGAGAAACCTGACTCGGGTCCGCCGACCCGTCGCCACGTTGTCTCCACACAAGGGGCGGACCGATAGTGACTCGGCTTACCTCGAGAGGGTCCCACGAAGTTTTCGTTGTATTGCTCGGTGTAGGTGTATATCACTTGGCTGGGCCGGTTCAGTGCACTCCTCCGTAAATCTGGAAAAACAAACAGCTTCCTCTGGAGTGCTGGAACCCAAAGGAAGTTGGCGCAGATGCCGGCGAAGCAGTCCGGTTCAAACAATATGTCCAAAGAATCCACAAAATGAATGTCTTGCGCTCTCAGGCAAAAAAGCAAAAGGAGATCCCAAATATCAGGAAAGCAGCCCACCTACACAACGCATTTCAGCAAAGAAGCCTTGTTCACGTGTAATTTCACATGGAGAACACCAACTGTTAAATAAAGTTTTCATACTACATACCAATAGTCAACATAAAGGTCGGACTAACGAAAATACATGGCAGACATATTGGAGTGGTGAAAATGCATGATTTGTTACCCAATTACCCAGCTATATCAGAGACACGAAAGATTTTCTTTGTCAGATTGAAAATATAGTGTGGGAACCTGAATTCATGTTTATTGTGTTAGATGTCCAGTCACTATATACTATAATTAACCATCAACATGGTCTTGAAGCCTGTGAGCATTTTCTAAAAAATAGACCTTTATGTTATCGTGAACATTCCAAAATGGTAATGGAGATGATGTATTTCTGTTTGACCAACAACATTTTTTCCTTTGATGGCGCCCTCTACAGGCAAATCAGTGGCACTGCCATGGGTTCTTGCTTTGCTCCCAGTCTGGCAAATCTGTTCATGGGATACTGGGAGCAGGAAATCCAGGGCAGTATCACATTGACAGAAGACTTTGGGAAGGTCGTCGTGTGGCTACGTTACATCGACGACCTTTTTATTGTCTGGAAAGGCACCAAAACTGAAGCACAAGACTTCATCACTAAGCTTAACTGCAATAGCTACAATATCTGTCTATCGGGCAACATCAGCAACAGCCAAACTGAATTTTTGGATGTCAAACTGGAGATTAAAAATCAAAAAATCTGTACCTCACTGTATCGTAAGGCCACAGCAGGGAAAAGTGTACTGCACGCCCAAAGCAGCCATCCTGAGGCGCTTAAATGGAGCATTCCCTACGGGGAGCTGCTGAGGGCGAAACGAAATTGTAACACCAATGACTCTTACCTAAGGGAGCAGGAAACAATCATGACCAGGTTCAAAAGTAGAGGTTACCCCAGTTGGGTCCTCAAAAAGGCTAAAGAAAGAGCAGAAGGAATAGGAAGATCTGAGACACTGGAAAACAATCGGGTATCAGACACGACTGAAAATGATGAGTCTACCAGACTCATTTTGACTTTCAGTTCTGAAGTTAAACAAGTCAAAAAACTTCTCACAAAAAATTGGGAGATTCTTAAAACCGATTCTGTTTTAGGCAACAGTATCCCAGATCGACCTATGATTACTTACAAGAGAGGCAGGAATATACGTGACCTAGTGGTCAGAAACGATATCACCCAATACACTAAGAAAGATTCTGAACATGGTCTAGTAGGTTTCTACCCCTGTGGCCACTGTAAAGCCTGCAAACATAGTAAATACAGAGGATCTGTGGAATACAACAACATTACCAAAAATCTGACTTCTTTCTTCACCTGTAGTACCACTTTTGTAATTTATGTGATTGAATGCTCCTGTAAACTTTGGTACATTGGCAGCACCAGTTGCGCTGCCAAAAAAAGAATCCTAGAACATCTCAGGGCCATTACCAACAAAGACCCCAAATACCCTGTTGCACGCCACTTTGAACAAAAACACTATTCCAATATTGCTGATTTAAATTTCTTCATATTGGAACAGGTCCCCAGACATCCGAGAGGGGGTGACAGGGTACTGAATTTGAGACAACGAGAGTCTAAACTCATAATTGATTTTCAAACCAGATTCCCGGGAGGCCTCAACATCGATGAGGAACTAGCAATTCATTTAAGAGAATAATGTACTTCCATGATCCAGTACTTGTCCTTTGACATCTATAATATGCTCTGACTGTGTATATCCTCTTCTGACATTGTATTTTCAATTTTCTTAATCCTAATTGTTTTTTCATTTCATGTAACATTATTTATAACTCACATTTTGATTTTGTTGTTTCATTCCGCAGGAGGAAAGGAGGGGGCCCATCACTGGACTCCACCTGCACGGGCGTACCCAACCTTTGCACTCCACGAATCACTGCTCGTGGTTGTATCACACTTTGAGACACCAACTATTAAGGTCAGACCTTCCCACGTATGAGACTTTCTGGTAAACCTAATATACCCCATGGCAGACTTGGCACTCATGACCCACTTGGCCAGTAGCAGGCCTGTTACTGGCTTTTCCCCATGAGAATTAATTAAGGGAACCTTTCTGGAATTGGCACATCCAATATGTAGGACGATCTCAGTTAGCGCTGGGTACTTCACAATGACTACGTTATCTAGAACGTTATATATAAATTGACTTAGAGCACTGTCATTTCACCCTACCTTGGGATTGGTAGATTAATAATATTCACGCGATGTATAACAATGTATTTCACTTGATATATTTGACCTTGAGAACTTTGAATTATTCAAGCATAGGGCCTGTATATAGACATTATCTACAAGCATTTCAGTTATAATGTAACTTTCATCAGAACTGACATACCCCGATCCTTGCATCGTGAAACTATGCCAATTAATTGTTGTCTCACCATGTATATTGCGTGTCCATTTGCGCTATGTATTTTGTTTTCATATAGCTGATTAACAATATCGCAAAAGAATATGTTATATATATATATATATATATATATATACTTTTTGCACAGGGCAAAAGTTCACATTTCAATGTACAGTTATATGTTGTTGTTATCAGTTTCGAGACACGATAACTGACAATGCTCTATGCCGATTTCTCCTGTAATTGACAGTGATGATTTATTTTAAAATAATTTAATTTAATCTGCCATACGACATTTCTTTACGTATTGCCATCTATTTTGGGGCCAATTTGTGACAAACAACAACTTAGGCGAGTGTTTTGTGGCACTAAGTCAAGAATCATGCATTTTCACCACTCCAATATGTCTGCCATGTATTTTCGTTAGTCCGACCTTTATGTTGACTATTGGTTTGTAGTATGAAAACTTTATTTAACAGTTGGTGTTCTCCATGTGAAATTACACGTGAACAAGGCTTCTTTGCTGAAACGCGTTGTGTAGGTGGGCTGCTTTCCTGATATTTGGGATCTCCTTTTGCTTTTTTGCCTGAGAGCGCAAGACATTCATTTTGTGGATTCTTTGGACATATATATATATATATATATATATATATATATATATATATATATATATATATATATATATATATATATTACCTACTGGCGGTATATATATATATATATATATATATATATATATATACATATCTGTCTGTGCTGAATAAACTGCACGCTGTTAGTAACTCTCCTGAGTGCTGCCCTCTTCTTTTTCACGGAGAAGTTTTTCGAGCGCAATATATATATATATATATATATATATATATATATATATATATATATATATATATATATATATAATAATTACCTACTGGCGGTCACCAGTAGATATATATAGTTAGGACCTAGTTACCATAGGAAGTTCCGAACATTCTATTGGGAATAACTTTGGCGCCGATTGAGGGATCTGTCTGTAATTTTCCTTAAATTTGCCTCGCTGCACTTCGCTCCTTCCCTGAGAGTTTCGGGGGGGATTCGTCAAGCGGGGTCCGAGAAAAAAGGGGGGTCCCAAAATGTGTTTTCCCCATGTTAATTTCCATAGGGACATTCTGACAAGGCTACAGCTCGAACGGCTGAACGGAATTACACCAAACTTGCCACAATGGTAGGGCCTGGTATGCAGATGTGTCTTTGCTATGTTTGGTGAAAATCCCTCCAGTAGTTCTTGAGAAAATTGAATTTGAAATTTTTCAAATGGCATTTTCTATGGGACCTTTGGACACGGCTACAGCCTGAACGGCTGAACAGAATTACACCAAACTTGGCAAAATGGTAGAGACAGGTATGCAGTAGTGCCTTTTCTATATTTGGTGAAAATCCCTCCAGTAGTGGTTGAGAATTTGAATTTTAGCAAATTATATATCTATATGCGCTCAACATTCTATTGGGAATAACTTTGGCGCCGATTGAGGAATCTGTGTGTTATTTTCCAGAATTTTGGCCTGCTCGCTCCGCTGCTTCCCTGAAAGTTTCGGGGGGAATCATCAAGCGGGGGCCGAAAGGGGGGTCCCAAAACGTGTTTTCCCCACGTTAATTTCCATAGGGACCTTTAGACACGACTACAGCCCAAACGGCTGAATGGAATTACACCAAACCTGGCAAAATGGTAGGGCCTGGTATGCAGATGTGCCTTTGCTATGTTTGGCGAAAATCCCTCCAGTAGTTCTTGAGAAAATTGAATTTGAAAATTTTCAAATGGCATTTTCTATGGGACCTTTAGACACGTCTACAGCCCGAACGGCTGAACGGAATTACACCAAACTTGGCAAAATGGTAGGGACAGGTATGCACTAGTGGTGCATTTTCTACATTTAGTGAAAATCCCTCCAGTAGTTGTTGAGAAAATTGAATTTGAGCAAATTATACATCTATATGCGCTCACCGTACGCGCACCGTACGCGTACCCTTACGTGCGCGAGCGAGTATCTGATTGGCTGGCAGTCGACTGTCAACATTCCAAACTGTCCAAACCAGGAAGTGTTGGTAACCATCTTGTTTTTCAGGAGAACTGAGGCACAAGAGAGCCCAAAACAAGAGTGGAAAACATAAATAGGAGGCATTGTAGAGACCCCCCCAAACCTCTAGCGCTTCTCAGTGGGTCCCAAAAGGACCCCCAAGGGCATAAAAAAATTAAAAAATTCATAAAAATCACGGGGTACGCGCACCGTACGCGTACGGTATGCGTACCGTGCACGTACACCACGGTTTTAAAAAACAAAAAAACAATTTTTTTTGCACTTGGTGGTCCTTCCGGGACCCCCTGAGAAGGGCTAGAGGGTCAGGGGGTCTCAACCCTGCCCCCTTTTCGCGTTTTCCACTCTTGTTTTGTGATCTCTTGTGCCTCACTTCTCCTGAGAAACAAGATGGCTGCTCAGGTGGTCCCAGAAGGATAATAACATATATAAACATTATCCGCTAATAGAATTAGCATTTACAAAATCTTTGAAATTTATTTAAAAAAAATATAAGTTTCACGCCTGATATAGTTAGGAATTAGCATTTAAAAAACCTTGCAAATTCACTGAAAAAACCATAGATTTCAAGCCTTATATAGTTAGGAATAAGCATTTAAAAAACCTTGCAAATTCACTTAAAAAACCATAGGTTTCAGGCCTTATATAGTTAGGAATTAGCATTTAAAAAACCTTGCAAGTTCACTTGAAAAAACATAGGTTTCAGGCCTTATATAGTTAGGAATTAGCATTTTAAAAACCTTGCAAATTCCCTTAAAAAACCATAGGTTTCAGGCCTTATATAGTTAGGAATTAGCATTTAAAAAAACATTGAAATTGCTCCTATATAGATAGTTGTACTAACTATATTTCGCGCACCCGCAATCCACTGCTGATGATGTCACATATTACATCATTCATGACATGGTCAGTGACATCACTGATGACATCACTGATGACATCTCAAATGACATCACTGATGACATCACTGATGACATCTCATTTGACATCACTGATCACATCACTGATGATATCATTCATGTGATAATACGATGCACCTCCTCACACTCTAATATAACCTTTGATACACCCAGTGTTAAATACAGACTACCATTCTTGAAACCATTGACACACCAATACCAGTTACTACATACGCACTCACTGATTCCTAGGTCTACACACACATTCACTCATTCACCCATAGAATCACTCATACATACAGTCACTCATCAATACAACACTATCATATGCACTCATACACCTATACATACACTCACACACTGCCACTCTTCCATGGAGTTACTCACACACCTAGTCAGTCATGCAAAGAATCAATAACACTTACATTTCCTCAACTATACAGTTATACACACAACACCTTACTTATTCAAACATATACTAACACATACTTACTCTCTTATACAATCACTTATACAAGTACACAATGATCCATACAGCCACTCGCACATTCACTGGCTCTCATGTATAGTCATTTATATATGCCAACTCTCACATGCACTGTGTTTTACATATGTACTTACTTGGACATGTAGCACTGAGATATCCATTCACTCACCAACACACCCATGCACACAGTCAACCGCCCATATAGCTGTTTCCACATGCACTCTTGAACTCATACACCTAGTGAATCAACTGCTCACACATCTATGCACAGAGTCACACACCTCCAAGCCACCCACACACACACTCAGTCTCCCATTCAAATACTTGGGCAACCAATCAATAACCCATATAGCCACTCATATAGCTACTGATCAATACATGCAGCAGCTTACACAACAACAGATATACTGATGCACACATTCAGACAGTTTAGTCACTAACCAATGCATTTAGTAAGACACATTTAATCACTCACTCATACTGTCAGTCACGCACCTACTAAATCCTTCATCCAGACACTTATACATCCACTCATTCTTCAATATGTAAAACATACTTAAACTTTACAGAAACACACAGTCACTGGATGATGTCATCAGTGATGTCAAATGAGATGGCATCAGTGATGTCATTTGAGATGTCATCAGTGATGTCACTGACCATGTCATGAATGATGTAATATGTGACATCATCAGCAGTGGCTTGCCGGTGCGCGAAATATAGTTAATACACCTTACTATATAGGAGCAATTTCAATGGTTTTTTAAATGCTAATTCCTAACTATATAAGGCCTGAAACCTATGGTTTTTTAAGTGAATATATATAAATATATATATATATATATATATATATATATATATATATATATATATATATATATATTACCTACTGGCAGTCGCCAGTAGGTAGTTATAGTTAGAACCTAGTTTCCATAGGTTTTCATTCTAATTGGCTGTCAACACTCTAAACCAGGAAGTGTTGGCAGCCATCTTTTGAGTCACAAGAAAAAAGAAAAACAAAGGTGAAAAAAAAGAAAAGGGGGTAGGATAGAAACACGCTGACCCCCTAGGCCTGCTCAGGGGGTCCCACAAGGACCCCCAGGGCCAACAAAAGCATTTAAAAAAAAATTGTCCGAATTTGCGCTGGGGTCGCGAATCCGGCTGAGAAAATAAAAAAAAACAAAGAGCATGCTCCCGCGCTTCGTTGTATTTAAGCCCCCTGCAGTATGCCCTCCCTGTCATAGCAAACACTGGTTTGGATTTTGTAAGCAAAATCCAAAGCAGATTGCTTTTCTACATGGGGAGCAGGAGATGGGGAGCTGGTGGGACCATGGGGGAATTGGGTTCCCCCCACGGTCCCCAACGGAAAGGCCAGGCCCCAGGGTATGGGGTCCCCAGGGCCATGAGTGGCCTAGGAGGGGGGCCACACGGCCCATCCATCAATTTTAAAAAAAAGAAAAATTTAAAAAGAGGCACAGCCCGAGGGACGGGGACCCCGGGGCTAACTGAGGCCTCAGGAGGGGGCCATGCAACCCCCTCCTACATTTACAAAAAATAATAATTTAACGCAATGCCCCAGGGAATGGGGTCCCGGGGGTCAAAATTGGCCTTGGGAGGAGGGACACGCGGCCCCCTTCCCATTTACATTTTATTTTTTTCAAAGGGGTCAGTCCCTGGGGGATGGGGTCCACAGGGCCCAAAAAAAGGAAAGAGAAGGTAGGCACACAGCCCCCCTTCTTAAAAAAATAAAAATAAAAAAAGCCGGCATCGCAGCTAGGCCCCGCTCCTCCCTGCAGCACTCAGCAAATGTGCCCCCTGGCGTGTTGTAAGTTGGGGAATTAATTTCCCTTGAATACTGAGGGTCCCTGGGGGCCAACTAGCCCACCAAGTACCTTCAGTATGTGCCAGGGAACTGCATTGCAGAGAGGTGTTCAGAGGCCACACCTCTTTTTACACCTCTCTGCAACGCAGCTCTGTGGCGCTTACTGGAGGAACCTGGTGGGCTAATTGGTCCCCAGGAACCCTCAGGACTCAAGGGGAATTAATCCGCCAATTTACAACACGCTAAGGGGCGCGTTTGTAAAGTGGTGCAGGGAGGCGGCGGGTTCTGACATCGCAAGTGTTCAAACGCACCCCCTGGCACATTGTAAATTGGGGGATTAAGTCCCCTTCAATCCTGAGGGCCCCTGGGGGCAAACTAGCCAACCAGGTACCTCCAGTATGCGCCAGGGAGCTGTGTTGCAGAGAGGAAATCCTTTTTACACCTCTCTGCAACGAAGCTCTGTGGCGCTTACTGGAGGTATCTGGTGGGCTAGTTGGCCCCCAGGGACCTCAGGACTCAAGGGGATTTAATCCCCCAATTTATGATGCTCCAGGAGGCGCGTTTGCACAGTGGTGCAGGGAGGGGGCATGGCCTGATGTGACAAGTGTTTAAACGCGCCCTGTGGCACATTTTAAGTTGGAGGATTAAGTCCCCTTGAATCCTGAGGGTCCCTGGAGGCCAACTAGCTTACCAGGTACCTCCAGTAAGTGTCAGGGAGCTGCGTTGCAGAGAGCTGGTCAAAGGCCACACCCACTTTTTATACCTCTTTTATACCACTCTGCAGCTCTGTGGCTCTTACTGGAGGTAGCTGGTGGGCTAGTTGGCCCCCAGGGACTGAAGGGGACTTAAACCCCCAATTTACAAAGCACCATGGGGTGCATTTGCACAGTGGTGCAAGGAGGGAGTGTGTCCTGATGTCACAAGTGTGCAAACGCGCCCTGTGGCGCGGTTTAAGTTGGGGAATTAAGTCCCCTTGGGTTCCTGGGGGCCAACTATCCCACCAGGTACGTCCAGTAAGCGCCACAGAGTTGCGTTTCAGAGAGGTGTAAAAAGGGGCGTAGCCTCGGACCACCTCTCTGCAACTCAGCTCGGTGGCGCTTACTGGAGGTCCCTGGTGGGCTAGTTGGCCCCCAGGGACCCTCAGGGTTCAAGGGGAATTAATCCCCCAAATGTGACATGTGTGTACCTATGCAATCACTCCGCCATAACCCAAGCACTTATAAATTCACCATGCACTCTCCTTGCAGCACTCTAATCATCCAGTCACTACCCATGTACTCATGCAATGACCCATGCACTAACTTATGCACTGCTACAATACCCTGAGCAGTACCCATGCAGTCCAGCCATCGCCCTGTCATTGCCCATGCACTCCTCCAATCACCCAGCAAGTACCATATACTTATCCAATCACTCTGCCAAAACCCAGGCACTTATAAATTCACCATGCACTATCCTTGCAGTACTCTAATCATCCAATCAGTGCCGATGTACTTATGCAATGACCCAGGCACTAACACATGCATTGCTATAATCCTCTGAGCACAACCCATGCAGTCCAGCCATCACCCTGTCAGTAAACATGCACTCTTTCAATCACCCAGCCAGCACCATGTACTTATCCATTAACTCTAATAAAACCCAAGCACTTATAAATTCACCATGCACTCTCTTTGCCGTGCTCTAATCTTCCAGTTGTTACCCATGTACTCATTGAATGACCCAGGCACTAACACATGCACTGCTACAATCCCCTGTGCACTACCCATGCAGACCTATAACCACCTATACAGTACTGATTCACTCCTCCAGGTTGTACCCATGTAAATCTGTCACTACCCATGCACTCCTCAAATCACCCTCTGAGCACTACCCATGCAGTCCAGCCATCACCCTGTCAGTACCCATGCACTCTTTCAATCACCCAGCCAGCACTATGTACTTATCTAATCACTCTACTAAAACCCAAGCACTTATAAATTCACCATGCACTCTCTTTGCAGTACTCTAATCTTCCAGGGCCTTATTTATGAAAGCCTTGCGCCACTAGTACGTCACTTTTTCCCATTTTAAAAGTGATGCACCGGTGGTGCAAGACCTTCATAAATAAGGCCCCCAGTCGTTACCCATGTACTCATTGAATGACCCAGGCACTAACACATGCACTGCTACAATCCCCTGTGCACTACCCATGCAGACCTCTAACCACCTATGCAGTACTGATTCACTCCCCCGTTGTACCCATGCAAATCTGTCACTACCCATGCACTCCTCAAATCACCCTCTGAGCACTACCCATGCAGTCCAGCCATCACCCTGTCAGTACCCATGCACTCTTTCAATCACCCAGCCAGCATCATGTACTTATCCAATCACTCCACTAAAACCCAAGCAGTTATAAAATCACCATGCACTGTCCTTGCAGCACTTTAATCATCCAGTCACTACCCATGTACTCATGCAATGACCCAGGCACTAACTCATGGCAAATACAGAGGAGATCATGCTAATTACAGTGGTACCCCAACACATAGTGATCCCTAGTATGTGTAGGTGTTTTCACTGTATTTTAAGTGTCTTTTAGCATATCACTGGCTCCGGTCCTGGTTAGTCAGAGTTATTTACCACCAGTACACATCACTAAAAAGTTGAGGGCACAGGCGGACTTTCTGCTCCTATGTTGGCTCTTCCTACACATCTCTTGCTCCTTCCTGCACTTTTCTTCGTCTCTTTGGACTTCTGTTGCCTCTTTCTGCATTTGTCTTGTTTCTTGCTGCGCTTTTCTTCCTCTTTCTTCACATGTCCTTACTTTGCAGGCAAAGTTATAAATTAGCATTTGAAAAACCATTGAAATTCACTGAAAAAAACAGGTTTCAGGCACGTTATAGTTAGAAATTAGCATTTACAAAACCTTAGAAATTCAATGAAAAAACCATAGGTTTCAGGGACGTTATAGTTAGATGGACATTTCACTCCTACAAAACCATAGAAATTCCACTGTTATAGTTAATTCAGCTAACTATAACTTGCACCCCCGCAATGCACAGCTGATGACGCCACATATTACATCATTCATGACATGGTCAGTGACATCACTAATGACATCACTGATGACATCTCAAATGACATCATTGATGACATCACTGATGACATCATCCACGTCAAAATGTGATGCACCGCCTTACACTCTAATATAACCTTTGACTATGGTAGTCTGTAAAATACAGGCTACCATTTTCGAAACCATCGACACACCAATACCAGTTACTACATACGCACCTACTAATTCCTAGGTCTGCACACACATCCACTCATTCACCCATACAAACACTCATACATACAGTCACTCATCATTACAACACTATTATATGCACTCATACACCTATACAGACACTCACACACTGCCACTCATCCATGGAGTTACTTACACATCTAGTCAGTCATGCAAAGAATCAAGCACCCTCTGATTTCCTCATGTATACAGTTATACACACACCACCTCACATATTTAAACATATGGTTGTATGACATCACAACGCATGCTTTTACCACACATGCCATTACAACGCAGTTTTTACAATGCAAGTCATTACAACGACTTGCGTTGGGGGGCGCTGGATAGTGAAATAGTTTAATTTTCTATTCCAACTCCAGTCCCCGTGGATAGTAGGGAAGGTGCTGGATAGAAAATTCAGCTATTCCCTATCCTAGAGCGCTCTCCAGCGCAAGTCGTTGCAATGACTTGCGTTGTAATGGTTGCGATGTAATGGTAGTGCGGGGTAAAAGTTGCGTTGTAAAGGATGTTCCCCATAACATATACTAACACATACTTACTCTCTTATACAATCACTGATACAAGTACACATTCATCCATAGAGCCACTCTCACAATCACTGACTCTCACGTATAGTCATTTATATATACCAACTCTCACATACACTGCCTTTTAAATATGTAGTTACTTGGACATTTACCAGTGAGACATCCAATCTCTCACCAACACACCCGTACACACACTCACCCACCCATACCGGTGTTTCCACATGCACTCTTGAACGCATACACCCAGTAAATCAACCACTTACACATCTATGTACAGAGTCACACATCTCCCACCCACCCACACACACACTCAGTCTCCCATACAAATACTTAGGCAACCAATCAATAACCCATATAGAGACTCGTGTAGCTACTGACCAACACATGCAGCAGCTTACACAACAGCAGACATACTAATACACACATTCAGACAGTTTAGTCACTAACCCATGCATTCAGTAAGACACATTACATTGCCCAGAGCCCATCACTTTTCAGCAATCAGCTCGGTTTGATCCCTGAGTCTTCACGGTAGGCGTGAGTACTTTGCGTCCCAACGTAAGTTTATTAGAACAAGCAGTATAATATAAAAAAACGTGGTTTGGACTCCAGTGGAAGCAGCGTAGGAAACCTGCAAGACAAAAATGATACATAAGTATGTGTGCTATGTGCAAGAGGTAAAGAAAGGTAGTCCGAATGAAAGGACGATAGTGAGAATGGGAGGAAAGGGAAGTGGGTGAAAGGGAGAAGGGGAGGGAGAGTCAAAAGAAGAGAGGGAGGAGGAGACAGTTTGTCGGCCTACTGCACCCATCCCTTAGTGTTTACCCTCCCGTCACCCATTTGTCTAGGACGCTGGGGTCCATGAGAAAGAGTCTGGTTCAGCAAGTCCTTAATAAGAAACACATGAGGCCAGAGATTAGGGGCCATATCATCAAGGAACGGCGATAACATTATCGCTGCTTTAGCGGCAGGAATCTGCCGCTAAAGCAGTGATAAGAGGTTGATAATATGCCCTTGTGAATTCCCATAGAAGCCCAGGTTCTGGTGTGAACCTGGGCTTCTATGGGAATTTGCAAGGGCATATTATCAAGCCCATTATCGTTGTTCTTTGATAATACAGTCCTACATTATTAGCTACGGGAAAATCGCTTGCATGCAACTGTGCACCCAGGGTGCTGCACCCCGGTCCCTTCCCCCACACTGTGCTCAATTGTAGGTCTTGCACACCGCAGCTTCACTACTCACCTGCCACCAACTGGTATGTCTCACGACGTGTTGGTGCAAGCTCCGAGTCCAGGGTATGTTTGTACGGTAGGAGACCAGGTCTCCGGTCGGCGGCGGTGTCTCTATACCACGATGGAAGGTGTCAGAATGCCCAGGGCATCATTGCGGGGTCAGCTCCCGCTCTGCCCTTCTTGAACCAATCAATTGAATGTCTAAAAAGGGAGAAATAATTTAATGGTGGAAATGTCTGGAGGTAAATGAAGGTTTATTTCATGCTTGATAGAAAACAGTAGTTGAGTGCATCCTTCATTTTTGAAGTACGATTTACCAACTGTTAGTAGTAATCGTGGTTCAAAGAGGAGTTGGAGTCCTCGAGAACTCACAAGGTTAAATATTAATACGTTATACGAAGGGGTCATTTAGAAAGGAACAGAGCACATGCTAGAAGCATAATGTGCATGTGTAATGCAGTGGCGGAAGGCTGTGTGCATGTACACGTAGTAACGAGCTCACTACAGTGCCCTAAAAGCCAATGCCACATGTCTGTAGGGCAGCGCTGCCCGCTGACTCAGGCCTACAGTATGGTACAGCATGTCCTTAAAATGAGACAGATGTGACTGAACGAGGTCAGAGATCACATCATTACGCACGGCAACATTGTTTTTTCACAAGTACGCACTCAGGGTGATGCACCCCACCCCTCCCGCCGCACTGTGCTAAATTGGAGGCCCTGTACACCCAGGCCGCTCTGCTTACCTGCTGTCATTGTTGTGTGAGCAAACACTATGGGCAGCAGTGCTCACAATTCAGCTGGAGTGATGATTACAGGATGGTGTACACCTCATGGATCTCTTTCGTAGACGACGGGCAATAGGGCTCACAATTTAGAGCCTGTGTTGATTGCCAGGATGGTGTACACATCATGGATCCCTTTTTTTTATTGTGCATTGTGATATGCAAGGTGGATGCGGCCATATCACCTGTGGCAGTGTGGAAGAAGAGGGCCGTGCGTCGTTGTGGTTATCCTATTTATACGTACGCAAAGTGGGCTGGGCTTGCATACACCAGGCCAGCGTAGGGGTGTGAATAAGTATTCTGGGGACCTGGGTGTTATTCAGTTCCTGTCTGGACAGGAAGTGTACTTATGGGTATTTCTTTTGTAGTTTTTCGCAAAGTGTGCAATTTACATTAGTGTAGCATGTGTCTGGAGGGCGGTAACTATCGTTAATGAGATGGTGTTTGAAAAGATTGAATGGTGAACATTACATGTCGTTGTCAAGGTTGTGGATATGCGCAGACAGGCATGTCAATGGTGTGCGGTATTATTGAAAATGTTGCTATCGCGAAGCGTACTCATGTGAGACTTGTGAATGTGGTCGGATGGAGGGAGGATCAGCAGTGAGGCTACATCATACACAGTGATAACACTCATTACAGTCAAGGAATACATGTCAAATGTGAATCCGAAAGTCCCATATATAACACACTAGTATATTGGTAAAGCCTGTCAACAGAGCGTACAGCAAAAGAAATCTACACATTGCTGTTTACTGTTTGTCACCTGTGATCTAGGATGTGCACTGTGCCTGTGGCTCCTGATACTTCTTAGAGCCACGAATACCCAGGCCGAAATAGAGGACAATAATGTGCACACACACACACACCCGGGGCATCGTGTAACACATATTTGTTTTTTGATGGAACGTTTGAGATGCATTGCAATCACACATGGAAGGCTAATGTACAGACCATGAATATTGATCAAGATGATCGTTGCATGTTGTGTGTAGTATAAGATATGTGTACAAAGCAAAAAACCTTTCAAAATAGCTCTCTAGGCAGAGGAGGTGTCTCTCATCAAACGCTGTAGAGAAAATGAGTAAAATGGGTGGGGTCGTTCAACTGTTACAATGGGGAATGTTATGAAGCAATGAAATGCTTTTTTTTAAGGTCACGCAGCAATATGGCACCGTGGCACAAGGAGGCTGCACCTGACGTGATTTTGACAAAATATATTTATTACAGTTAGAAATATATAAATGTTTGAAATATTTTACATTATCGCTTGCTCTCATATACTTTTTAAAGTTATTTAGATATACTTTTGAGACAAAAAAACCCCCAAGGGAATGGCGTACCTGGCGTGACACTATATGTCTGTGACGTAACACAGGACCTGGCAGCGTGTACTTGTCGCATATGCAATGCACAGCGGGCGCAACCCCATACATACATGACATAACGTGTGGCTTGGTACTGTGTACCCATCGGATATCAAAGTAGCATCTGGGGTGACTTCATGCGTATATGATGTTACGTGGGATGCGACGCCACGAAGTTATAGTTAGTTGAGCTAACTATAAGTTGCATGCCCGCAATGCACTGCTGATGATGTCACATATTACATTACTCATGACGTGGTCAGTGACATCACTGATGACATCACTGATGACATCTCAAATGACATCACTGATGACATCACTCATGACATCATGCACGTGGCAATCTGATGCACATACCGATGCTCTAATGTAAACTTTGCTACACCCATTCTAAAATGCTGACTACTATTTTGGAAACCATACAGAGAAGAATGCCATACACTACATAGCACTCACTATTTCCTAGGTCTACACACACATCCAGTCACTTATACTTGTAGTTACTCATCAATACAGGACTATAATATGCACTCATACATCTATACATGCAAGTCACACTCCGCCACTCATCCATAGAGTTACTCACACACCTAGTCAGTCATGCAAAGAAATAAATCACATACCCATTTAGTCATGTATACAGTTATACACACCAACTTCGTTATTTTTAGACATACCACATCACTTATTTATACAAATACTAACACATATTTACTGTCTTATAAAATCACTGATAGAAGCAGACACTTATTTATACACCCACTCGTTAAAATAACTTACTCTCATGTATAGTCATTAATATACTCCAACATTCACATCTACTGCCTTAAAAAATATATAGTTACTCACAGATATAGCACTGAGACATTTATTCACTCACCAACACACCCATAGACACACTAACTAACCCATACAGCCCTTTGCAGATGCACTTTTTAATCCATACAACCACTGAATCACCCACTCAGACATCTATGCACAGACTCATACACCCCCCACGCACCCACCCACAAAGACACTCAGGGACCCATAGAGATACACAGACTACAAATCAATAACCTAGATAGACACTCATGTAGCTATTCAGCAATCCATGTAGTTGCTTACACAACGGAGAGACTAATACAGACTTTTACACAGTTTAGTCACTAACCCATGGATTCAGTAAGACACGTTCAATCACTTACATAAACAGTCAGTCACGCACATACAAAATAATTCCTTTAGGCACTTGTAAATGCATTAATTCTTCAATACACCTTGGCATATATATAAAACATTTTTAACCGTTACAGAAACACACATTCATTGGATGATGTCATGAGTGATGTCATCAGTGATGCCATTTGAGATGTCATCAGTGATGTCATCAGTGATGTCACTGTCCATGTCAAGAGTGATGTAATATGTGACATCACCAGCAGTGCATTGCGAGCGCGCAAGTTATAGTTAGCTCAACTAACTATAACAGGTGAATTTCTCTGGTTTTATATGAGTCAAATGTTCAACTAACTATAATGTTCCTGAAACCTATGGTTTTTTAGTGAATATATATATATATTGCCTACTGGCGGTCGCCAGTAGGTACTTATAGTTAGAACCTAGTTTCCCTAGGAAAAGCATTTTTTGATTTGCTAATAACTTTGACGTTGTTTGACGAAACTTCTCAAAATTCTCCCAAAAAAAGGTCTATCCAGGTCAGCTCCTATCCTGAAAGTTTGGGGGTGATTCGTCAAGCGGGAGCTGAGAAGAAAGTTGGTGCCCCAAAAAGTGTTTTTTCCATGTTAAGTTCAATAGGAAACTTTAGCCAAGGCTACAGCCCTAACTGCTTTTGGCAAAAAGTTAGCGCTTGGTTCAGAAAGCGACCTTTTTTATAAATGGTTTAAATCCTTTCAGTAGTTACTGAGAAATTAAAAAAATATAAGTAAAAAAAATCAATTTCCCATAGGAAACTTTAGCCAAGGCTACAGCCCAAACTGCTGAACGGAATTACACCAACATTAGCAAAAAAGTAGTTCTTGATCTTTTCTAAAATGGCGTAAATCCATTCAGTAGTTGCTGAGAAAATCAAAAAATCAATATATAGAGGCGCGGTTGGTTCGCGTATCCTCCCGACCACGAGCTTCATTCTAATTGGCTGCCAACACCCCAAACCAGGAAGAAAATGAAAAGGAAAAATGTAGAAAAGTGGGCAGGGTAGAAACACCCTGACCCCCTAGGCCTTCTTTGGGGGTCTCACAAGGACCACTAATTTTTTTTTTGAAAATTCGAATGCGTGCTGGGTGCGAAAAATCCGGATAAAAAATGGAAAAAAAATGTAGCAGGGGCTCCCCCACTTCACTCAAATTAGCCCCCAGGTGGGCCAGTTCCTGGGGGCAATCGTATAATTATACCGTCACCTCCTCAGGGCTCAGTACATTAGGAGCGGGAGGGCGCACGGCCCTCCCGCAGCCCCGGAGACCACCACCACCCCAGGGCTTTGAAAATAGAAGGAGGGGGGCCGCACAGCCCCCCTCCTGGAGTGCTTGATGGCCCTGGGGACCACCACCCCTAGGGGGGGCTCCTGCAATGTCCTGGGGTGTCCACCCCCAGTACATTGCCGTTTGCTATGGCAAGGCTTCCACCCTGTGATAGAAAACTCTGGTTTGCTTTGTTGAAGCGAGAGGAGGAACACCTCCTCTTGCTTCAATAAAGGAAAGGAAAATTGCTTTTTGGCAAGGGAAGCTGCAAGTTAGCTGCTCCCATTGCCCAAAAGCAATGCCGGCTCCTGCAGGAGGCGGAGAGCTGGCGGGACCATGGGGCATTGGGGCTCCTCCACGGTCCCCAACAGAGAGGCCAGGCCCTGGGGGATGGGGTCCTCGGGGCCAGAAGTGGCCTGGAGGGGGCCACGTGGCCTCCTCTGCTTTAAAAAAAATATGTGGATGTGAGCATGCCTCGTGGGATGGGGTCCGGAGGTGAATGTAAATTAAGGAAAGTGAAAGTTTTTTTTCTTTCCAAACAAGTTTGGAGTTGCGACCCTGGCGTGGCCCCGTAGTGTGAACATGAAGGGTGCGCGGCTCTCAGCACGGCTCCCTAGTGTGAACACGAAGGCTGCACAGCTCTCAGCGCAGCCCCCTAGTGTGAACGTGCTGGGTGTGCGGCTCTCAGCGCGGCACTCAAGTAATTCTCAGGTCTTTAAAACACAGAGGGGCATATTCTCAAGGACATATTGCCGAGTTAATGGCACTTTATCGGAGCCAAAATGGTGATAACTTTAACGCACCATTCACAAGCTGGTGCAAATAGCCCATATCACGAGTTTACGAGCAAAAGCAGCCTAAACGACTGCACGACTCGCAATTTGGCTTCCGCCCCCGTCACTCGACGGAATCAGCACTTCTTGTGGCGGTTGAAGCACTACGACAGGGTGTGGACGAGGGCCAGACCATGGCTTTGATCTTGCTCGATCTAAGCGCAGCATTCGACACTGTAGCACATTCCACCTTGCTACAGTGTCTGAATGAAGGTGGGGTTACAGGCGCTGCGCTTGGCTGGATCAGGTCCTCCCTGTCTGACAGGTGTTTCCAGGTCAGGCTGGGTGAATGCTATTCGAGGGAGATTGAGTTGGGCCAGGGCGTGCCTCAGGGCTCGTCCCTGAGCCCAACCCTATTTAATATCTACGTCTCCCCCCTAGCGGCCATCGTGGAGGGACACGGCCTTCGCCTGGTGTCCTACGCCGACGACACGCAGTTGGTCGTCTCCCTATCGCGTGCACCCGGTCTTGCAGCGTACATCTTCAGGAACTGCATGCAAGATCTTGCAGCCTGGATGTCCGCAAACTGTCTAAAGTTGAACGGTAGCAAAACTGAGGTGCTCGTGGTGGGGAGTGGGCCCTCTGCTTGGTCGTCGGCGTGGTGGCCACCCTGCTTGGGTGAGGTCCCCGTTCCTTGCCAAGAGGCCAGGAACCTTGGCGTGTGGCTGGATAAAGACCTTGCCTTTGGTCCCCAGATCAGCCGGGTGACGGGGGTATGTTTCGGTGTCCTAAGAGCCCTAAGGAAAGTCTTAGACCTGCTTCCCATTTCTGCTCGAAGGACGCTGGTGCACGCCCTAGTCACCTCGCGACTTGATTATGGGAACCTGCTGTATCTGGGGGCCACGAGCAAGGTCATGGGCCGCCTCCAAGTGCTTCAAAATGCCGCGGCGCGGCTGGTGCTCAGACTCCCCAGGAGGTCACCCTCCAAACCGGCTCTTCAAGCCCTCCATTGGCTTCCTATGGAGAAGAGGGTTGAGTTCAAGGCCCTCTCCACATGCCACCGCATTCTGAGCGGTAAAGCCCCTGAACCGCTTCAGAGTCTGGTGACCCACTACGAGCCCACTCGCAACCTACGGTCCTCTCAGACTGGACTACTAAAGGTACCCAGAGTAAGGAAGGCACGTATGGGAGGAAGATCTTTCAGACATCTTGCCCCCAGATGTTGGAATGTCCTTCCCCCAGAACTGCGACTTGAACCATCGGAAATCCTGTTTAGGAAAAAGCTTAAAACTCACCTTTTCAGCAGGTAGCCTTCAGTGAGAGGGGGGGGGGGCAACCACTCACTTACCACAGCGCGGGGACACGCCAGTGGCGTCACCAGGCGCTTTACAAATGCCCAATAATAATAATAATAATAAAAAAACATTGTCACGGATGACCCCGGCAAATATCGCTAATGAGATGCAGAGTAGGCGTTCCAATACAAAAAGCAGCGAACACAACACTTCACAACTTTTTCAATGACCAGCAAGATCAGCGAAGAGAACACAAAATAGGCGATAAGGTGCGTTAGCACCAGGAAGTTTACACCTGCTCTGACCTGGTGTAAGGTCGGACTAAAACCTGCAACATCAAAGGGAGCCCAGCCCAGAGCCACACCTGAACGACAACAGATGCCATGGAGCCAACAATCATGCAGCTCGGACACCCAAGAGTGTCCCACCACCCCCTGCCACCACCCCCTTGTCCGTCATCCTCCCTAACCCCCGACAAACAAATGTGACAACAACGTTCCGAAATCGGGAACGTAACAAATCGGCTGATGTTGCACAATTATAACAATCAAGATGCATGTGAGGTTGGACAAATGAGAATCACAGTCATCTATGGATTTACATATAAAACATTTTATTTAAACAAAATAAAAGTAGGTTTAGCCATGGCGTGTCATCCCTAGACAATCTGTGAATCACAGTCTGCAAGACAAAAAACAAGATAAGATTGTGCGTCATGCGCCCATCAAAGGACAGAGAGAGAGAAAGAGTGAGAGAGAAAGAGTGAGAGAGAGAGGAAGAGAGAAAGAGAGAAAAAGTGTGTGAGAGAGAAAGGAAGAGATGGAGAGGGAGAGTGAGTGCCGACACTGCGGACAAAACCCTCACAGTTCACCGTTCTGCCACTGGTGTGTCTCCAACCACATGCCAGGACATACTGCAGCCCTCAAGCTCACTCATCTCAAACATAGTATAGGATCAGTAATAGCAGAGTACATACAACTGCACATGCTTTCATCGCTGTCCCGCCCCTGCGTACCCCAGGCTGCTGCACACCATCCACTCCCACCACCCAGAGGTGTCTGCCCGCCCCTGCGCACCCAGACTGCTGCACAACAACCACTCCCACCGGCCCGAGGTGACTGCCCGCCACTGGTCAAACAGGCCTCTCTGCTCACCTTCCGCCACCGGCGTGTGTCCAAGAAGGCCCACGACATGCTGAAGCGACTTCCAAGGCCCGGGCCCGCGTCCTTGGCAACCAGAAGTTCGCGCATTTGATTCTGGGTCTTGCTATTGCAATGGGCGAGAACATATCAATGTACCACACCGAGGAGTCATCTTTGTGTGGCGTACACGTGATCCAGCCGAGCTCACAATTCAAATTGGGTCTTGATTGCCAGGATGGTGTATTGAGGCCTACGCATCATTGCAGGCTGCACACCCGCTCAGCTTTGGTGGCACTAACTCAATGGAACTCAAGTCATCGCCACGTGGGGGAGGCGTATGTCGGGCAAAGTGCCTCGGCTGCCACCAACTCTGTGTACTTTAAATCATGGGAGAGAATGGAAATGGCCTCCAGCACGTGCACCCGGCCCTTTCTATTGGCAGGGTCAAATGTCCCGTGACGCCTGTGCTGCATGGGTGTGGTGTGGGTGTAAACCAGCCACGCGGGAGTGGCTGTGGCATGCTGACAACCAGACCTGTGATCAGCAGATCACTACCGGGAAGACCTGGGACATGTAGCGTTGGCGTTTCCAGTAAGGGTAAGCAGAGTGGGCTGGCTGAAACGCGCATCCTTCACGACTTCATCAATATGGCGGTTTGAAACCACGCACCCACCGAGATAGGTACACGATCTCCCCCCAAAAATATATTTTAGTATTTAATAAAAAGAAGACATTATATAATTTTAATAACAAACACAAAAAATTACAAAAACTATGTTTAGGATATTAAAGTTTCAAAATATCACTAGGAAAAATTCAAAATTACTGAAAAAACCATAGGTTTAACTAACATTATATTTAGAAAGTAGTATTTAAAAAACCTTTGAAAGTCACAAAAAAACCATAGGTTTCAGGGAAGTTATAGTTAGAAGTAAGCATTTAAAAAACCTTAGAAATTCACTGGAAAAACCATAGGTTTCAGGGACGTTATAGTTAGTTGGACATTTCACTCGTACAAAACCATATCATTTATGAGGTTTTGACGTAGGGCTGCACAGCAGGCCTTGCTGCAGCGCTGCCCTACGGCAAAAAAAAAAGGACAGGAATGCGCCGTATCTACAAGAAACGGCGCATTCCTGTCCTTTTCATCTGTGCCAGCGCACAATGGGCAGCCTAGCGTCAATGCAGACACATCTGCACAATGGTGCAAGGGTGCCTGCATTGTGGGGATGATTATTTTTGTACAGGAAGGAAAACCTTCCTGTACAAAAATAATCACAAGAAGCTTTTTCCTATTTCTATGTGTGCTGTAGAATGCAGCACACATTTAAACATGAAAAACTAGGAGAAGTAAAGTTATTTCTCCTCGTTGTGCCTCCCTTATGCCTCCCATGGGGAGGCTTACGTTTTTGGCACTGCCTCAGATTTACGATTTCTCGTAAATCTGGGGCAGAGTCAAAAGGCCATGGATGTTGCTGTGAACGCCCCCATCAACATCTATTGCATGCCTCTTAAACGCAGAACACTGCGTTAGAGGGACTGATATTTATCAGGCAGCATTAAGCCCAAAAAGTTGCGTAGTGCTGCCACATAAATATCACAAAGGCTTCTGCGCCACAGAATGTCAGAAAAAGTAACCTTACAGAGGCGCAAGGAGTCTCATAAATCAGGCCCCAAGTTCTTACAATGGAACACATGTTGTGGCAGTATTTACAGGACTCAGGGACACTCTCCTCATTGAAATGCATTGTAGTGAATGTAATTCCGCTATTAAAGTTAGCTCAGATAACTATAACTCGCGCCCCCGCAATGCACTGCTGATGACGTCACATATTAGATCTTTCATGGCATGGTCAGTGACAGAGTGCACATGTAAGGGGTGATAACAGATCTTGGTCATAATTTATATATGGTTTTGATGGTGTTATACTCATTTTAGGAATTCTGGTTAGTTCTCAGGGGATTTTATCCTGTGAAAAATCCACACCCTCTGCTCGGATTTGATGCACCATATTTGAGAAAAAACATTTCCCTCCTGATTCTCTCATAGAGTTATAGAAGGTAATCCAGTAGATAAAATTGAGAGTACATTTTCTGTAAGTTAACACTAACTTCATCAGCCATGCGAGAATTCACTCTGATATTCTGAGTAAGAGATGTACTTTCAATTGCAGCAAATGCCTGTAAGTTGATTCACCAGTGTCCTACTGCAACTATCCACAGTGTTTGAATGAACACCTAAAGAGCTAACATTCTGAATTAATGAACACCATCTTGATGGAATCAAAGTGTACCTAGAGCATTTCCTCTAGAAATTAGCAAAATCAGGGGTATCATATTGTCATAGAAATTCTGGGTACTGCTCTATTAAAGTGGTTCTTAACCTTCTGACTTCTGTGGACCCCCACTTAATCATTACCGGAACCCAGGGACCCCCATTGAATCATTATTGGAATCCCGGGACCCCCACTGAGTCATCACTAAAAGCTTGTGACCACAGCATAAGGATTTTCGATGATTTGAACTGCAAAAAAATACACAAAAAATACAGAAACAAGCATTCCTCAAACAAATACTTAAATGATCAAATATTTATATTTAATTCACAAAAAACAATAAAAAAATAAAAATGTTAAGAATAAGCATGTAGCTTTTTAAAATTCAAGTGAGGCCACTCATCATTCATAATATTCTGTTTGACACGATTGTGTTGCTTCCACGAATCAATATGAGGATACTAACTTCATTTGTTGCCTCCAATTTCTAATTCGTTCACATTTAAAATGTTACTTATTATTTCTATTTTTTCTTATTTATATACACTTTATTAATCTGTAAATATTATTATATTTTGTAAGCAATCACAGAGTCTCTGAGTAAGCTTCATGGACCCCAGGACCACAGGTTAAATATCACAGCTCTAGAAAGCTAAAATAAGGACACATTTTCTATGAGTTTCTTAAATATCATTCTCATCCATGTTAGTAAAACATTTTGACATGTAGACTGAAAAATGTACTTTCAACACCAGCAACAGTCTATGAGTTAACTCCTTAGTGATCAACTGCAGCTTCACCAGAGATATCAAATGAGCAACTAGAGCTCTAACATTCTGTATTTATGACAAAAGTGTGGATCACTTGCCATCTTGTTATAATCAGATCCATAAAACTAACACTACTTGGGGGGTTCGAGGGGTGGGGGATATCGCTATAAGCCTGAATAGGGTTTCCACAAGAAGAAGGAGGGGAACAGTGAAAACCCTAACGAGTTCTTAAAAGGCCCCCAAAAATGTTTAAAGGGGCTTGGTTCTCAGTCCAATCCTCAACAAAAAGAAGGGTGCTTTTAATCGGAAGATGCACATGGTTACTTCAGGCCCATTTACCACAAGGGCTAACATTATGGTCACCTCAAGTAGGATCCCATCTGTCAGGCCAGGAAGCAGCCCCCCACGAGTGGGCCTACCCCAGGAATGGCTTGTGTAGTGCTTGGTTAGGAAGTAGCCCCAGTTAGTGTTGGGAGGTGTAGTGGTTACCCTAGTGTCCCTGGGTGACAATGAGATGGTGTTAAATGTTCACATACCTGACAATACCAAGTTATATAGGCAAGGGATTGTCATACATGGGCAGAGGGTGGAGGCTCTGAGAGACACATTATCCAAAATGACTGCTGCTAGGTGTCAACTGTTGTCCTCAGAACAGGTAGTCCCTGATGTGGTTCACCAGTTTGTGACAGCAGTAACCAGGTGAGCCGCTATCAAGCGGCTCTAGTTCCCTTGGAATGGGGTTGGGGGTCTCACGTTCCTTAAAGGTAGCTGTGAGTCTGGCAGTGACTGCTGGATGTCTGTTAGGGAATGACCTAGAGCAGATCTGGAAAGAGGTGTAGATCAGGTTTCACCTGGAGATGTTGGGATTGCCTGAAAAGGTGTGTCTGACTACACCGTGCATTGTAGGCCATCAGGGGAGTCACAATTAACTATATACAAAAAGAGGTGTAGACTCTAAATAATGTACCTCTCTAACTGTAGGGTACATTATAACTGAGTGGTGCTCTGATCAGGGAAAAACAGCCTCTTCGGGTCCTCATAAGTGGATATAATCCACACACTTGTACACTAAATAAATCAGCACTCAGTGTTTGTTGTTATATCAAATGTTGTATTTTCTAGTCAGTGCAAAATTATTAAATTACAACTTTCAATTTTCTAGTAATTTACACCCATGTGTCATAAATTAATTCAAGATAGTTCAGGCTTGTCGTGTGTTGATAAATTATTATATTGGAAGTGTGCAAGATATTCACACCAGGGTAGCCAACATGTTTCATCCCTTCTCCCAAGACTTCTTCAGGGCTATAAAACACAGATAAAATATACACTCTTTATTTCAGTGCTGAAGCGTAATACAAGAATAAGAAGAGAAGGATAGTAAAGGAAATTTAAATTAGCCAGGGTTTTATGTATGTTATGTTAATTACGCTTTAACTGACTGGTCACCCACTGTTGCTGGCTACTGATGAGAAGGCAATCAGATGCATTCAGCAAGTATTGCATAATGTGCAAGGCCAGTGGGAAGTCAGGGTCAAAGCATAAACAGTCCCCGTCCACTCCGCGTGGTGTGAACACCCATTGAGAGGGCAGGCATAGACATTGTTGAGTCTCTCGACACCAAGACTGCCAAGGCAACAGGTTTTCCTAGTCTTGGTGGACTACTCCACACAGTACCCCAGAGCCATACCTCTGAGGGCAGTGACTGTGCCCTCAGTAGCCAGGACACTGATGGAGAGATTTACCCATATGGGTTTCCCTAAGGAAGTTGTGTCTGACAGGGGCACCCAACTTCTTGTCTGCCTGCAGTCCATGTGGGAGGAATGTGGGACAGCCTATAAGTTCTCTACTTCATACTGATCCAGTGGCGTACCAGCGACAGATACTCCAATTCCATATACTCACCTGGGCCCATAAACACACACGTACAATTTGAGTAAACCGCTGGAATCAAAGTTTATAAATGTTTCATACTTCAAGATTGATTATTCCTTACTCCTAACCAACCTTTCACTGATCACCAAGTTATTTCCTCTGGTCGATGGACCATTAGTTGAACTAGTTGATACTGAAAATTAACTAAATTCTAACCCCTATACTTTAAATTAAATAATCACAGACTCTGGAAAGTTTTTAAATCTTTATCTAAATTATTTGCATGAGAACCACTTCAAAGTACAGCACATTCACCATTACTCGTAGGAGATGAGCTTCAATTAATCAAATCATCAACATATACTGCAAACTTGCAATGACTTATGCTCAGAAAGGAGAAGACAGAGAAAAGAACATCTGCAAACTCACTAAATTGATAGTTACCGAGGATGGTGTGAAGACCAACCCCCTGGCCAAAAGGCTGGTATGGGTTCCCCGGGATAGTTCAGGAGACAAAGACTTCAGGACAGGATTCAGGACAGGATAGATGACCTCTCTAGCACCGACAGTCATGTCGCACCCCTCTCTGACAATCTCTTCTTCCTCGAGATTCTTCTGCAATCTTCTTTCTAATCCTAATCATTTAGGATATTAAGCTCTTCATTCAGTTCTTCATTAGCATCTCTCGCTACTCCGAAAGCATCCCGAGCTCTGCAGCATTCATCATAGAAGTCTCTCTAACTAACTAAAAACTACCTCAATTATACCGTTCATCATGTACCGCTCATTAATGTTTCAATATCGTAAAAATACTAACTCTGTTTGGTCAGGCAAGGGGGAAGATCATCACACCATGCTTACATATCACTCTCTTCAGTTAACCCTTTGTTAATAAACTCATCCCCTTAATTTTTATTCATATTTTATTTTCCCACCCTCATTCACATTACATTCGATACAAATGTTTAACTTTAATATGTGGTCTTATTCACTCAGATCTTCTACTGCCGGTTCTCAGGCTTCAGGCAGGCTACGGCCCTGCACTCTTCTTGACCACAAGTCATCCTTCCTGGCTCACTCCAGACATACCCAAGAGGCCCAAGTGCACACTAATAATAAAGTCAGAAAGACAGATGTTACTTTCAAGAATAAATGGTTTCCCTGTATACCACCCATCTCTACTCTAATCCCCTTTACTTATTAATACTTTCCCCGCATTGGCATTAGTAAATTCACTTTATTTAGTTTCAAGCATATGCAAAACATGTGAGCCTTCAAGACTCCATATTAGTACCTACTGCTCATGCGCAAGAATTTCCCTCCAAGCAATAGCTCATCATACTGCGTAGATAAAGTTGACGCATGCAAAGATTTCCCATTTGCAGCCATTTTAGAAACTCCACTCGAGGTATTCAAGTTAGTAAACACATATGCAAGCTTCACTAACCATCATTTTTATGTGGTGTGTATTAGTTTTACACAATATATAATTAGTAACATATTAGGGAGTTAAATGAGAGATATGCTTCCGAGCAAGTCTCTTTTTTATGAGTCCTTGCTCCATCAATCTCCTCTCTGATGGTATTTTGAGCCATCACAAAATTACCCATCCCAATTAGATACCAACTTTAGCATATCTCAGTTTCTTTTCCTCCCTTTTCATTCTTAATCTCATCTTTCATCTTTTTATGCAGTTTTCCCTTCATTTTGTCTAGCTGAATCTCTTCATACTTCCTTTTCTTTCCTTTTTCATTCACTTCATATCTTTGCTTTCCTTTGTTTCTGCAACATTTACACCATATCATTATTGTTAAAACTAATATTGCTATACCAACTAACGGAAGAATTATTTGGCCTAAAATACTTTTCCCTAAATCAGAAAACCAAGTCCCTATTGAAGAAATACTCTTTGTTAGTCTCTCCTATACACTGTCAACCTCCAGTGGTTTCAAATCTTCATGAAGTTTTGTAATATTCTTAATATACCATTTAATTTCCCTGCTTTTATCAGATATGTAAGTGCAACAATGTTGGACTTTCAACATTTTATAGACTAGGCCCTCTTTTACCAATAAGATATCAAGAGCAAGTCGATTTTGTAAAACCATAGATCTAATCGCAACCATTTCCCTATTAATCATTAAGAAACCCCCAGCAGTATCAGTCAAGAGACGATCAACCACTGTTGACAACTGACAAATTCTATGTGAATTTAGAATGACTTCCATTGAAGGTATCAATGCACCAATAATGTCACCTATTATTTCTGAAATATTAGCTCTCTATCTTTTTTGTTAGTTCATTAGTTCTTTCATTGCTTCCAGTGATTCTTTTTACATGATATATTTTCGGAAATACTATGCCAAAGTAGCAACTCCCGTACCACCAAGCAGGCAGCTTACGGTAAGCATTGTTCCCACACACGTAGTAAACCTCAGGAAATACAGGATCAGTTCCCATTTTAGTCCCCAACCTCCCATAGTTAGGAAGCTTTGTTCACATTCACTGGAACCAATAAATATGTTATTATAATCTGTCTTTAATCTATGGAAGCAGGTTTTCCCTTTCTTCTCAAAGTCCAAGGACATTGCAGCATGAGCCTTGCCAGTTTCATAAATTCCTTCTTACCCAGCCCATGGTGGTGCATGGATTGTCTGTTCAGCCGTTTTCTGTTGGAAATCCTGTCTCCTTTCCACAACTAAATTCAAAAACACTTTCTCTTCTTCATGTAATGTACAGGTTAAGTTATTCTTTTGAGCCTTAACTAAATCTATTGATTAAATTTTTTAGAAAAAAATCACCCATAAACTATGCATCTTGACTACTAAGTACTGGATTCATATTCTTTCGAATCGGAAGTTCTGAAAATACTACATCTAAGTTTGAATATTAATAATGAAGCGTCCCTGCTCTATAGAACAAACTTGTTAATATACTACATGAGATACCATATGTTAAAGATAAGTGGTGGTATGTGACACCTTCTGATAACAAAACTGGTAATTTCATACATAGATAACAATCACTAATCTCCATTGTATCTACGTATTGGAATAACAACTTTGTGAAGACATTTAAAGATGTGTCATTATCTGATAATGTGTGATGTACATCTATCTCATCTGCTGTTTCTAATTTTACTCTACCTCCTTTTATTGTAGCTATCTTTCCACTATTAACTGTATCATTATTCCTATTAGCTATCATCAAATAAGGCACCGCTACTGTTAGAAATATCCATACTGTAATTACTAACAACACGCTACATATACAAACTCTACAGCAATTTTGTATGCAATTTCGTTTTGGTCGTTCAGTAACTCTGTTTTTAGCCATTTTAGTCTAAGACGATTTCTTTTCTTTTCTTTTTTTTACTTGTAAATTCAGACTTGTGGTTTTCAAGGAGACCTCACTTTCCCTTCATCAATCTGTGCAGCATTTATTTCTACCTCGTTGCTCAAATCTAAATTTTCAAATTCTTCCAATATTACGTAGATCCACTCGGGACCCTTGAAATTATTGTTAAAAATTCTCAGTCTTGGACTTCTTCGAGTGTTTTTCACAATCGACTGCTTAGACTGAGTTCAACTAGTAACCTCATTTACTTGCGCAGGTCTTTCATTTGTTTTTCTCAGATAGAATTTTAATCTTTTGACCCCACCTGGCCAGTTGTCACCTTTTCTGACCCTTTGAACTTGTATTGCACTTTCACCCTCTTCGTCTTTCTCTAGCGCTCTTTTATTTACATTAATTCTAGGCATAATCCGTTCTTCTTCTGAATCGCACTCTACCTGTTCCTGTTCAGGTCCTAGATTTGTTGTTCCATTTATCTGAACTTGTTCTTCATCCTCTATCTGGTCCTGTTCAGGTCTTATTTCAAATTGATCTTCTTCAGCCTGAACCTCTTCTTCTTCTTCTAACGGATCCTGTTCAGGTCTTACTACAATTGGCTTTTCTGCTGCCTGAACGTGTTCTTCTATTCCTGTCTGTCCCTGCTCAGGGTCTTGAGTAACTTTGTTCACTTCTTCCTGAGCGTGTTCTTCTATACGTATCTGGTTCTCACTACTTTCCTGTCTGCCTAATCTTGTTCTACTTCTGGTCAGCCCTCCTGACTTGTGCTCGGTTGTTCCTCGTCTATTGGTTCAGAATCTATCACTCTAGATTCTTCGACTTTACAACCTTCAGCTATTTCAACTTGTTCATTCAGTTGTTGTCCCTTTTCAACAGGGCCTGGTACCTTTTTGGTGTGACTGGCATGAATCCAATTGGGTAAAACTGCACACTTCACTGCTGTAGTAGTGACCAGTATGACTTGTCCTGGCTCATCCCACCTGGGTGGTCAGCACGATTCTCTGGTGTGTTTCTTCACTACCACCCAGTCTCCAGGATTCACATCATGCACTTGTGCTGGCTGCCTGGCAACTGTGTCTTCTCCAACTTGGTGAGAGACAGAACGCACTAAGTCAGCCAATGCTTTGCAATAATCTAATACCAGATCATCAGTTATATTCATTAATTTGTGACCAGGAATAAATGCTTGTCTCATTGCCCTTTCCATGAGGACTTCATGGGGAATCAGGCCTGTTTTTCTGTCAGGAACACTTCGGAGTCCCATCAACACAAGAGGCAATGCGTCCGGCTATTTCAGTGATGTTGATGCACACACTCTACTTAACCTTGATTTGATTGTGCCATTTAATTGCTCAACCACTCTAGAAGCCTCTGGGCGGTATGCACAGTGCAGTTTTTGCTCGATTTTATGCTTTACAAATTAGATGAATTATTTCATTATTAAAATGAGGTCCTCTAACTGATCTATCTGATTCCAAAGTGACTGGAAAACCAAAAGGAGGTATCAACTCCCTCAACAGTAGTTTGGCAATTTTGAGGCTGTAATTTCTCCTCGTAGGTTATGCTTCCACCTATCGTGAAAACAAGCACACTAAGAAAAAGGACATACTTCATTCAGTTGCTTGGAGGCAATTCTATGAAATCTATCTGTAATCTCATGAATGGTCTTTCTGCCTTTCCAATTTTTCTCCAACTGACCACTGTCTTCCTGCCTGGATTTTGCTGCTCACAAATTAAGCATCTTTGGCAAATGCTCTCTGCAACTGCCCTAAACTTTGGATTGTACCAATTCTGTCTGAATAGTCTGGTCATGGCGTCCCTACCTACATGTGTGTCTCAGTGATACATTCTTGCCATTTGAGCGAGTAGGCAGTCTGGCATGACCGTTCTGCCATCAGTGTACACCCAGACATCATCCTCTGTTCTCCTTTCACAACCTGATTTTATCCAGTTTTCCTTCTTGCTTACCTGCACTCCATCCTGCAACTGTCTCACCTCATCCCATGTCTCTCAGGCTGAGAAAAACATAAGTTGGCAGCTGATTTCACTTGTTTAAATGTTTCTTTTTAGTGCCATGTTATTCTTTGCACAATATTGAGCAATCTGGTCAGCATATCTGTTTTCTGCCGTCACATAGTCATTTCCTGACTGGTGAGCAGCACACTTGACCACTGTTATTTATTTTGGCAATTGTATTGCTTTCGGCAATTCTTTAACATTTTTACCATTTTTGATAGGAGATCCTGAAGAAATCAGAAATCACCTCTGCATCCACAACTGCCCAAAATCATGCACAACCCTGAAACCATATTGACTGTCTGTAAATATGGTTACTTTTCAATTTTTCCTAATTTTGCATGCCTTTGTTAAGGCCACCAATTCGGCTACTTGTGCAGACTTGACTCATGGTAAACTGGATGCTTCAATAACCCCAGATACTTTACATACAGCATGCGCTGCACCGAGTCCTACTCCCTCCACTCTCAGGCATTCCCCATCTACAAATAATTCATGATCTGGGTCTTTGAGAGGTTCATCTTTTATATCAGGGCGGCGCTTGGTGCACATCTCAGTCACATCCAAGCAATCATGATCTACCTCATCTTTCACTTCTTCACAACATGGGTCTGGTAATAGTGTGGCAGGGTTTACCATTGTACACCTGATTACTGTAACATTTTCTAGAAGAATCACTCTTTCATACTTAGTCATCCGACTAGGGGTAAGGTGCTGTGTTCGAGTTCTTACTAAAAGAATCTCAACTGAATGTGGGACATAGATTTTAACTGGATGTCCCATCACAATTCACTCACTCTGCTCCAAACTCATACAGTAAGCAGCTACTGCTTTTAAGCAGCTAGGTAAAGCTGAAGCCACAGGATCCAAAGTAGCAGAAAAATATGCCACTGGACGTCGGCTTAATTCATGCCTTTGTGTCAAGACTGAAAGTGTGCAACTCTCTCTTTCACAACAGAACAGTGAAAACTCTTTCGTATAATCAGGCATACCTAAAGCAGAGGCCTCACTCAGAGAATTTTGCAATCTCACAAATGCTTCCACACATTCATCATTCCAGACAATTGGATCCGTTACTAAATTTCATGTCATCTGAATCAATGGCTTTGTTAACAGGGAAAATCCAACAATCCACTGCCGACAGTATCCAACCACTCCGAGAAACATTCTTACCTCCCTTTGCGTTTGTGGTAACTGCATTTGCCTAATTTTAATTATTTCAGGGGTCACTTTCTCACTCCTCTTTCAATCTTGTGGCCTAAATATCTAACTTCTGTTCGAAAAAATTGCAACTTTTCTGGTGACACTTTGTGTCCTCCAACAGCCAATTGGTTCAATAACGCAATAGTAACACAATCTTCTTGCAATTCTGATGCCACTAATAGGTCATCAATATACTGTACCAGGACTAATGTTTCCTGTAACCCTGGGCGTCCGAATCGGCTACGCCCACGGAGTAGGCGTAGTGTTGCCTCCTACGCATTTTGCGTAGACAGTGTAGCCGGCAACACTACGCCCACTCCGTGTGCGTAGCCGAGTTGGCCGCCACCCGCCTCCCTCCCGCCCTCCCCTACATACATTAGTTAAGCAAAATACCCTTAATAAAGCAATTTTAAAGCATTTACCGTGTCTGGGTCTCCCTCTTGGAATAGCGTCCCTTCATAGATACCAATGCGCATGCGCGGGCGGCCGCGCATGCGCATTTCTCGGGAGAAATGCGCATGCGCAGCCGCCCGCGCATGCGCATTGGTATCCATGACGACGCGATTCCAAGAGGGAGCCCCGGACGAGCCCCGAACACGGTAAATGCTTTAAAATTGCTTTATTAAGGGTATTTTCTTAAATAATGTATGTAGAGGAGAGCGGGAGGGAGGTGCGTAGTGGGGCTACGCGGAGTGCGGGAGTGGGCGTAGCTTCTCGCCCACTCCGCGTAGCTCCGCGGAGCCCCACTACACCCACTACGCCTGGGCTTAGTTTCCAGACACTTTTTCAGAATCTGATTGGAAATTGAGGGACTCTCTGTATACCCTTGAGGAACTCGGCACCATGCCACAATACGATTTTCAAACTTAAAAGCAAAAAGATACTGGCTATCTGGGTGCAAAGGAATAGAGAAAAAGGTTGGGCATAAATCAATTACTGTAAACCAGCCTGCATTCCAGGGTATCTGATAAAGAATTACTGCTGGATTTGGCACTACAGGACAACAAGCCGCTACAATTTTATTGATCTTTCTCAGATTCTGCACTATCCTGTATTTTCCACTAGGCTTTTTTAGTCCCATTATAGGCGAATTACAAAGACTACTCATTATTTCCTTCAAAATGCCTTGTCTAATCATTCGGTCAATTTCAGAAATAACTCCTGCTTTCACCTCTGGACTCATTTTGTATTGTCGGGTGTTGGGATAAACTGCACCTTCTTTTACTGTCCCCTTTACTGGATCTATTTTTGACATTAGCCCAATTTATTTTCTTGTGAAATCCCAAACTTCGGGGTTCATGGTTGTTTTCAATTCTTCTGGTAAATCATTTATTGTCATCAAAGTATACATTTCATCTACTTCTGTGCCTTGTTTAGCTAGCATGAATGTATATACAATATCTTCATCAGGGGTTTGGAATGCAACACCACCCGGTGTGCAGTCGATTGTGCAATTCATTTTGCACAACAGATCCTTCCCAGTAAATTTACTGGACTATAGTCACAAACTACAAATTTGTGCTGTTTTAAAAATTTCCAGTGTGCACTTCCATTGGTTCTGTGATTGGGGTTCAAATCTGTTGATTCCAAACGCCTAAAACTTGGATAGAATCTCCCGAGAGGGTTAGGTTTGGGATGTCTGCCGTTCTCACAGTAGAACAGGTAGCCCCAGTATCCAATAGAAAAGTGATATCATTACCTTCCACTTTCCCATCAACAAATGGACCTGACTGATCTACAGGCAACGATGCGCCACGTACGTACTCTTCCTCCCCTCTCAGGCACCGTCATTGCAAGTGACTAAATTCAACATCATTATGCTGTAAAAAACATTGTGAAACCACAGAATTTTTCTTACCATTTCCTTCTTGAAATCCGGTAAATGCACTGTACTTTGGTTGGTTCACAAAATTTGGCATAGGAGCTGGTGGCACCTGACACTGTTGATTAACTACCTGCTGCGGCTGATTCAAAAGCACTTAATTCTGCGTCTGTGGATTTAAATTTTGATTTGGCCCATTATTATTCTGAATACTTTTACACTTGTTCTTCCAATGTTCAAGCATTCCACACGCATGATAAGGAAAATTCTTCTTTGCATCCTCTCTGTTCATTCGTCCTCTTAATTTACCACCATTCGCCACTTGATCACTCTGGGCCCGATTCACAGAATGAACTTAAGACTCAATCCTAAACTTACTACTATTTTGGTATTCACAGAATGCACTTACTACTTTTGGTATTCACAGAAGTTAGGATTTTGTCTTAAGTCTGTCTTAAGACAAACTTAAGACAAAATTCTAACTTCTGTGAATACCAAAAGTAGTAAGTTAATTCTGTGAATACCAAAATAGTAGTACGTTTAGGATTGAGTCTTAAGTTCATTCGGTGAATCGGGCCCCTAGAGTATGTTCGATCATCTGACTATCAGCTTGACCATTCAACTTAATTTCCTGCTGTTCTGTCAATTTTATTTTTGCCCACATCATCTTCTCTTTTATTTTTCTATGCCTTGCCTCAATATAATTTCCACAATATTTTGCATATTTCAAGATGTCATCTACCGGCTTTCCATGCCAGCACAACATGTGCTGCTGAATCATCTGACTAATCTCCGGTTTCAGACCATATACAAACTGATGCACAAAATGTCCCATATCCTTATCTCCAATGTTCTCGAATCCACTAAACTGCTCTAACACCTGTAGTAATCACTCATAATACGCATGTACAGACTCATTTGGCTCTTGAGTTGTTCTATCTATCTTTACCCAATCTGTTTCTTTGTGTGGGATTTTCCCTTTCAGAGAAGTAACTACTTGATGATATTTCTTCATCACCTCATCTGAGGGTGCCCCTGTTTTTGAGTCCCTTGGATATTCCTCACTTGTCCAATCAATGGTAATCTTGCATTCTGTCCACAAATCAGTGGGTACCACTATGTCAAACAAACCATCCAAGTCTTTTAACAAAACCTTCAAAACTTTCACAACTTTTTCAAGTTGTTTGTGCCATTCAACTGGTTTCTCTCTTAATCTAGGAAAATACTTTGTAAATGACAAAATATCCGTCTGCTCCATGGAACATGAACATTCCCACCACCATGTACCTCTCTCATGGGACACAATCTTTCTGCCTTTTCTGATTCTTTTAACAAGAATGCAGTTGACCCTTCCTTCGCCTGAGCTTCCTCCTTCTTTCTTGTCCACCTAATTCTCCACTTGTCAGTCTCCCCATTTTTGCAAAATATTTATTAGCTCCTTAACCTGTACTTTCTTACCAGATGCATTCATATTCTCCCAATCCTTATCAGTAAACTCCACTCGATATGGTTTTTGTAATACTTTTGATCTCCCTATATCTATTCCCATCTCCGAAGCAAGCTCTGTCAATTTCTCATGAAACAATTTTGCATTCTTAGTTATACTCCTACACACAAACAACAGCTCTTCTTCATTATAATGATTTAACTTGTCTATTCCCACATTTCCAGCTATCAACTCTTCCAATTCTACTTTGTTTGTATATATCTAAAATCTTTGGAGGTGTGCTTTGCTTTTCTATTCCCTGTGCCCATCTCTCCAAATCTTTTGCGGTTACTGATGCTGAACTTCTAGTTCCTGAAGGTACCACAAATCTTTTTTCTTTTGAACTACTGGGTGTAACTCTTTTTGGAGTTCCACTTACTGGTTCTCCTATCCGTAGATCCAATAATGAAATGACTGAATCACACTCATTGGCTTGATCATCACATATTACTACTTCCTTTCTAGGATTATTCAAAGGAGTTGTCACAACTTGGGGTTTTGGACAATTTGTTTTATTTCCATAAAATGGAATAACAGGACCCAAAGTCAATGGTACTGTCAATGCTTCAGGGCTTAAACTCAATTGGCCTATTTTCTGTATTAATTCTTCCCTGTTGTTACTTAACGCTTCTTTTTCCCTGTCTTGAAGCACCCTATTAACTCATGTATTGTGTAAAATGTGTGGAATTAAGGGTGTTCCCATTACTGGTGCCCTCGATGTGACTCTACTGGGTCCTTTTTGAGACGATGGAGGGTTTTTAGTTAAGATGTCGTGCAGCAATTCATCATCTGACTCACCATATCCGGTCACATTCATGTGTTTTGTTTTTTCCTTAAACTTGTTCCTTGACTGTTCCTCAACCATTAACACTGGATATAAACCTTCTGATACCATAGCTCTCCTCCATTGTTTCATCTGACCTTCACGTGACTCACGTAAATATCGAGGAAATAGTCCCAAATATCACCCACTCCTGTTTCTCTCTCTTGTTTAAATGAATCAGTCTCCCACTCTTCTAAAGCCTCATACTGAGTTAACCTAGGTCTTGGTTCCAGCTCATTCATTCTCAATCTCAAATTCTGAAGAATTCTTCCATTAAACGTACCATTTTCTGGGAAAGCTAAAACTCCATCACCTTAGGTATAGTCTATCCAATTCTCCAACCAGACACAAGTATGATATCCTCTCTCTATCATCATAAAAGAAGCAGGCGTTTTCGGCGGTGGAATAAGAATTCCCTCTCTAGTCATCACAGGTTTATCTTTCTTAAAGAAATTCTTAATTTTCTTAATTAATGACATCTCTCTTTTCCCTCCATACATTTTGGATACAGGATGTTTAAAAGAATACTCTACAAACTCTTGAAGTCTCCTGTCAGTGTGTTCTATACCCGCAGTCAAATCAGAATCGGACATATAATTTTTCTTTTTAACCAATGCTAACAAGAATTCTATCTAATGTCCAATCAACATTCAGACTTTCACTGATTAATTAGCCAATGCTAGTGCGGCTTCTATCTAACAAACAACCAAACTCAGGCTCACACTTGTGTTCTGACCATTGCTAGCGCTGCCTTTTTGTGACGTCAGTTTCACTCCTTACTATTGACCCCTCCTTTACAATCTGTTTCTGTCTAACACCTGCTGCTTCAACCAATCCCAGCGCGGCTCCCTATGACGTCAGTACTACTCCGGCGACTGACCCTCCCTTCACAAGTTAAAACGAGAACTTATTTTCTCTACTTTCCTAAAAATAAAATCCGTTAGTAACAATATAAAAACATTTGCTAATCTGCCTGTTCCACTTAAACAAAGGATAGATCTTTGATTTATTCTGGAGTCTCAGAATTGCTCCTTCTCTTACTGCGAGTAAAAACCTCTATTTTGCCCTTCATTCAAGCTCGAGAGAACATGTTACTCCTTCAGTGTTACCCTTACTAGTTGATATAAGACCAAAGTTTCACCAGCAAACCTTCCGCTATCACTCATACTCGACTCCTATATGAAATAGTCCCTAATTTAACATTGCCAGCCCTGCGTAGCTTGTCAGTGCTATTCCAACAGACGAGTAACCTCACTGCAGTGTGGCTTCTATCACCACCCACTAACTCTTTTTGTTAAACAGAAATCAATAATCAAAAATCAATATTTATCACCAAACTAGTCTATAATAACCATAGCTCTGCTACCAGAAAACTGATCTAGCGGCGTACCAGCAACAGATACTCCAATATCATATACTCACTTGGGCCCATAAACACACACGCACAATTTGAGTAAACCGCTGGAGTCAAAGTTTATACATTTTTCATACTTCAATATTGATTATTGCTTACTCCTAACTAACCTTTCACTGATCAAAAAGTTATTTCCTCTGGTCGATGGACCATTAGTTGAACTAGTTGAAGGTGAAAATTAACTAAATTCTAACCCTTATACTTTAAATTAAATAATCACAGACTCTGGGAAGTTTTTAAATCTTTATCTAAATTATTTGCATGTCAACCACTTCAAAGTACAACACATTCACTATTACTCATAGGAGAGGAGGTTCAATTAATCAAATCATCAAAATATACTTCAAACTTGCAATGACGTATGCTCAGAAAGGAGAGGACGGAGAGAAAAGTACATCTGCAAACTCACAAAATTGATAGTTACCTAAGATGGTGTGAAGACCAGCCCCCTGGCCAAACGGCTGGTAGGGGTTCCTCGGGATAGTTCAGGAGATAAAGACTTCAGGACAGGATTCAGGACAAGACAGATTACCTCTCTAGCACCGACGGTCACGTCGCACCCCTCTCTGACACTCTCTTCCTCCTCAAGATTCTACTGCAATCTTCTTTCTAATCCTAATCATTTAGGGTATTAAGCTCTGCATTCAGTTCTTCATCAGCATAATTCGCTACTCTGACAGCAACCCAAGCTCTTCAGCATTCAGCATCGATGTCTCGCTAACTAACTAAAAACTACCTCAATTATACCTTTTCATTCATCATGTACCTCCTATTAATGTTTCAATATCGTAAAAATACTAACTCTGATTGGTTAGGCAATGGGGGGACGATCATCACACCATGCTTACATATCACTCTTTTCAGTTAGCACTTTGTTAATAAACCCATCCCCTTAATTTTTATTCATATTTTATTTTCCCACCCACATTCACATTACATCTGATGCAAATATTTAACTTTATTATGTGGTCTTATTCATTCAGGTCTTGTACTGCTGGTTCTCATGTAGGCTGTGGCCTTGCACTCTTCTTGAACCACACCTCATCCTTCTGGGCTGCCTTCCACATGCCTTGCACAAAACCCATGTGACACGGATCACTCCAGACATACCCAAGAGGCCCAAATGCACACTAATAATAAAGTCAGAAAGACAGATGTTACTTTCAAGAATGAATGGTTTCACTGTATACCACCCATCTCTACTCTAATCCCCTTTACTTATTAATACTTTCCCCGCATTGGCATTAGTAAATTCCCTCAATTTAGTTTCAAGCAAGCAGATTCAAAGCACGTGAGTCTTCAAGACTTCATATTAGTACCTTCTTCTCATGCGCAAGAATTTCCCTCCAAGCGATAGCTCGTCATACTGCATAGATGCAGTTGGCGCATGCGCAATAAAGATTTCCCGTTTGCAGCCATTTTAGAAAGCCACTCGAGTTATTCATGTTAGTAAACACATATGCATGCTTCACTAACCCTCGTTTTTATGTGGTGCATATTAGGTTTACACAATACATAATTAGTAACATGTTAGGGAGTTATATGAGAGGTTTGCTTCCAAGCAAGTCTCTTGCCTATGAGTCCTTGCTCCCTCAATACTATTGGGTATGTTGGAAGATTCAATAAGAAGCTGAAGGACATGATAATGGGCTTACCAGAATGGGGCATAAGTGGATTATCCCCTCGCCATGCCTTCTCTTTTCATCCCGGGAAGTGCCTCAGAAAGGAATGGAGTTCAGTGTCTTTGAATTTGTGTTTGGGCATTCTTTATGTGGACCTCTCAGCCTTGTAAAAGAGGAGTGGGAGCAAGCTCCAAAGAAACACCCTCAGGATGTAATGAGCTATATGTTGAACTTCCGGTCTCAGAAGAAGCGCTTCTGGAAAGAAGGAAATGAAAGCCTAGAAGTCAGCGGGCCAATCTCTACTTTCACTTCTTGCTTTTTAAATTTATTTATATATAATTTACAAGTACGTTTTCTTGCCTGAGTCTTTCTGTGAATTTCTGTTTATTTCTCTCTTCTATTATATGTGTTGCGTTGGACGCGGGATTGGGTCCCACTTTATTCTTATTTTTGTGATTTGAAACATTATTAAAACTCTCTGTCCGGCTGGACAGCCTTAATATTGCACTAATTTCAGGCCTATATTCATTGTTCGTTTTTTGTATCTCTCTTGTCAGGGACTACTTTGTAACTATAACAAACTACTAACCATTGTCCCTGACCATTATAATTGGGTTCCCTAGTTACTTTAAACATGGCTTGTATGAGTGTCAGTTGGGCTGAGTAGCAGGATGCTGTGCCATGTGGGGCATACTTTCCATCTTACCAATTACCTGGAACTGACTGTAACTGAGTCTGAATAATCCTGTTCTTATAATCTAGTCTGATGTCTATTGGACAAATTACTTACAAAGGTCATACTTCATTCTCAAGAATGACCTCTGCAGGGGACTCCACTTGGTGGCAGTCAGAGCTAAAACCCACACCCACAGACCACCCAAGTAATCTAGGGATCATGCTACATGATAAGCTCAACCTGACGGCTCAAGTCAATGTAGTGTGCACCTGTTGCTTCCGCATCCTACACATGCTGCGAAAAATCTTAAAATGGTTGCCTCAGAACACCAGATGGACCATCACAAAAGCACTCATCACCAGAAGGCTGTTCTATAGCAACACCCTCTATGCGGGGAATCTCCAAACAACTCATACACAGACTCCAGACCATCCAGAAAACTACTGCAAGATTTATACCGGACCTCCCTCACCGCACCCACAATACACCGCACCTCAGGAAGCTTCACTGGCTTCCCATTCACAAGCACAGCCAATTCAAAGTTCTCACGCACATACACAGTCCCCTACACAACACAAGGCCAGATTACCTGAAGAGCCGCATACACTTTCACCAACTCACCAGACACCTGCGTTCTGCCTCACTAGCACATATTCCCTGCTTCCGCAAAATGAAAACTGGATGTCGCTCATTTTTCGACATTTAACAACCTCCCTCAACAAATCAGAGCCTCCTCCTCCTCCTCACTTCGTGAGTTCTGCAAGAAGCTGATGACCTAGCTCTTCGTATAAGCACCTTGGGGACTACACACCTACACAACTGACCAAGCGCCTGAATACCCTATGAGGTGATTAGCGCACTAAACAAATCAAGACAACATAACATAATATAACATAAACTAACAATCTGAAAAAGGCGAAATAGTTTTGTATATGAACGTCATTTGCTTTCATGTGGCAAAATGTAGGGGTTTCCACTTGTTACTTCTTCTCTTTCCCTGGTCAAGAAAGCCCCAAACAAAGTACATTATATGTAATAATATGTTAATGGAATTACATTTAGGGGTCATCCACATAAATTGGAGTTTGTTGAAGATGATAATTTTGTGATTTTGGAAGATCCATGGAACACCATCTGTAGGGAACTGGAAGAGTTTCATGAGGTATCTCGATTTAAAGTGAATCACAAAAATGACTGGCAGAGGAAACCTGGTAAGCAATGATAGCAGGGATTTTTCCCCACTGACAGGCCCTTCTGCTCTAAAGTGCCTAAGTGTTCCTATCATCTATCAATCCATCCTTTGTATAATCAACGGTACCCACAATTTTGTAATGATAGTAAGGTGGGCCTCCAGAGATAGGATAGTTCTCAGTTAAAAAGAATTGTTAGTATCTTGTTTTCTGCTTGATCAGAATTGTTAGCGTAAAGCTTGATATATATTATCAAGCCTATACCTATTACCATTCATAGTACCTGGATCCAAATTACTAGATTTAATGTGACCAGTTATAGTGTGAATCTTGGGATACTCAGGTCTAGTAAAATATTTCCAGGTGGCCCAGATTCATATTTTGTTTGAGTTGAATAAGTGCCAGTACTGCCACATGTATTGGCACATGCAAAAGGGATTTACTCGTGTGCCTCTCAAATTTTCAAAACAGTGTCAGAAAAAACATGGGGCTCAGGCTCTGTATGTGATCCCCGAAACAAGGATCACATTGATTTTTGGGAATGGATTAATGTTTATAATAAGGTCTTTTCATCTCGTTTCCACCACATTTTTCACAGTGCTGATTTCAACCCAGCGAGAGATGTCAGGACTTTCTTCCAAGAGTGATAACTGAGATATTTGAGGTTGAAGGATTTGTACACTGCTAAAACTATTACATCCCTTACAGGTTGCACAGACTAATTTGGCACTTCTGAAAATGTAGGGTCTCAGTTAGAGGTGGGTGATATGTGGACAGCTTATAAAACCTGGAAGTTATCCTGCCTGCCATTTTCTTGGTTCCCCCTCCTAATTTAGATGTTAGCGAAACATCTTTTTCCTGATAGCTTCTACATTATGGATGTTGTTTTAAGAAAACCCATTACAGCGACTAAGCAAAAGCGGAACTGGCATCAGACTAACCCATTATTTAAGTCAGTTTCTCTCTCACCATTCAGGCTATGTCCATTCTGATTAGGATTACCATGTGACTCATGGCTATCTCAGACAAAGTCTACAAATGCTTCCTAACACTGAGAATTCACACCATATGAGGAACATTTTTTCAAAGACAGACCCTGACTTTCAGGCTTTTTTTGTAATAAACATTAGTGACACCAAGGGCCAGATGTACAATGCATTGATGGGCCATTTACGACCAGTAAAATGCATTCTCCTATGTCCCAACACTATTATGAGAGTCGATAACCTATTATCGACTTGCAAATTAGGGTTTTGCGACTCACTATGAGAAAAGGGCGTGTCAAGGGCGTGCCTTCCTAATAGCAAGTCGCACTGGTATGTATGGATGTTTTGCAACCGGGAATGTAGTCCGAAAACATTAGAAGATTACCACCAATTTCAAATTAGTAGGAAGCCATTTGCCAATGAGAAGGGGTCCCTAAGCCATCCCTCCCCGTTTGTGAATGAGGGTGCCAACTTATTTTTTAGAGCAGGTAGTGGTCTCAAGGACCACTGCACACTCTAAAAAATTAAAAGAAAACTTTTCATTTTTATTTTTGAAATGCATCCCATTTTCCTTTTAGAAAAACGGGCTGCATTTCAAGTATAAAAACTCCTTTATTTAAAAAGCAGTCACAGACTGTAGTCTGCTGATCCCAGCAGGCCACGATCCCTGTGAGTGCTGGCCATTCCCAAAGGGTTACAAATACGACCTACCTCATGAATATTAATGAGGCACATCCCTTGCGACCCATTTGGGAATCGCAAACAGTGTTTGAGACACTATTATACATCAGGTTTTGTGACTGGTTAATTGCAAGTTGCTGAAATGTGCAACTCGCATACCCTGATGGTTGTACATGTGGCCCCAAGTGTGCAATCTCACAATGCATTTTAGACCTGCAATCACTTTTTTCTATTTTCCTGAAGGGGCTCACGCCATGGAAGATGGAACCACCACTGGGAAAAATTACTATAAATTGGAAATTTGGTGGCCCACCCGCAGCTGGTGTAGCAGAAGTGTTGCCCAAACATGCAGTGGTTAACCCACAAAACTCCAAATGAGTCTCTAAAGCCTGAATAATGAAGTACGGGCAGGGTCCACAGGAAAGCAAACTATTTTGCAAAGGCTGTTTCTTAATCTAATTTCCAGTCTATTATTATTATCAACACCACAAAATCTTCCAGAAATTACTTAAAAAAATGGGAAATTATTTTTATGTAAATTCTTTAAAAAACAAACATGAAATTAATAAACATAGAAAAGTGTTTAGAACTTCAGTAGTCTTTCTTTTCTTTCCACGGCGACCCTAAACAGGAAGAATGGAATAAATGGGAAGAATGACAGAAGAGGAGCAGAAACATTAAGGAGAAAAATGAAGAGGGAGCCATCGTAGGGAAAGGGGTACGTGGAGTTAAAAGTAGCAAAAGGGAACCTCACAAATAAAAAGTGGAAAAAATGAAGGGACATGGGACAAGGAAAAAAAATATGGGTGAAAGAGGTACCTTAGGAGATCTTTTCAAAACCATGGAGGGAGGAAGGAAGAGGGGGAAGCAGGAAGGAGAGGAAACGTGGTACGAGAAAAAAGTACAAAGAAGATTGTTTAAAAATCTTGAGAAACTTCACAAAAAATAATGTGAAATATCACCCAGCGACAGAACACAAGAAGGGAAGAGAAGAAAAGAAATAAAATCTATGTGATTCTTGAAGATAAATCGAGAATTCATGTTGTAAAAGGCACTTTTAAAAGACAAGACATTTGTGAATTGGCTTCTACTGAATAGCAAATGCCACTTGTCTTTGATTGTTTGATTAAATAGTTTAGGCAAAATGGTTTCCCACAATTTGTTTCTTATGAATCTGTTTTTCTATGAGAACACATACAAACAATTCAGATATCATGCATGTCCTCCAAAATACACATGTTACTGAAAATCTACCAGTATTTTTGACAGAGAATCTAACAAACAAACAGCTAGATTCATCAAGCTGAAAACGACTCGCAAAGGGCCAGAATCTGAGAATCTGGCCTTTTGCGAGTGCAATTTTTGCATTTGAGATTCATCATCCCAAATGCAAAAATTGCTAAATGCGAAATCGCATATTTGCGAGAAATTGCATTTAAGGAATCTCTATTTGAGTTTCCTTAAATGCAATTCATTAACCATTTTCTATTAGCGAATTCGCTATTTCGGGCCGCTATTTACCACGAAGTCAGCCTTTAGGTCCATAGGAATGAATGGGGAGTTATTCCTTATTTGCGATTAGCAATTTGCTAATCGCAAATAAGGAAGATGTAGGAATCGCAATATTTTTTGCAATTCCTACATGAATCCCGTTTTGCAAGTCCTTAATAGCGATTCCTTATGAATCGCTATTACAGACTCGCAAAACGGGACTTTGATGATTCTAGGTGAAAACCTGTAATAGAGAAGAAGAATGTGCAGCTCTAGAAAAAGAGCTATCTAGTTAAGTATTTTTTTTACTTTTTGACTTATGTGGACCCCCACTTAATCATTACTGGAATCTAGGGACCCCCACTGAATCATGATTGGAATCCGGGATCCAAATTGATTCATTATGGAATCTGGGGCCCAAGGTCTAAGCAATTTGGATGATTTGAACAGTAAAACAATAGAACAATTACAGAAACAGTCATTCATCACATAAATACACAAATGATCATATTTAATTTCAATGACCAAGAAATATATATGTTATCACAAACAAGAGGGATGGCATACAGGCCCCTAATATATATGGCAAGAACAAAAGTATGCAGTTCCAAAGGAGGGCTTGGAGGAGGTGGGGGGATGAGAAAAAAAAGAAGAATGGGATGTAGGGTGCTCCAGGAATAGAATGGAAGCTATAGATGGAGTAGCTGCAATAAAGAGCAAGGGCCCTCACACACCCCGAAGGGTGTCATGCTTCATCATAGGGCAGCTCCTCATTGGGCCGGCGCTGCAATGCCCAACGGGCCCCACAGTGGGGAGCTCTTTACTGGAGATCTTCTCTAGTTGTCAACGTGAAGCTAGATGGTGTTGTGGGGGCATATGTGTAGTAAGTAGAAGTGGGAAATAAAATATTTGGGTTTAAAAATAGCTAGGGTATTATAAAACCAATTTTATTCACTGGATTCCTCTGCTACCAATAAAAGAAGAAATGACTGTCAAAGTCGTGGTTGGCAAGGAAAGTTATATCTGCTGTAGCTCATAGTGATATGTGTAGGGTGGAGATGGTGGTCAACATGTTTCATGCCCAAAGTCGTCCAATAGGATGTATGGCATTTCTTCAGGACTGGGGGATCTTCATCTACTCAAATATGGACGGTCAGAAATGTGTAGAGGGAGATCACATCCCCTGTGATCTGGACTCAGATCGTAGTCCTGTGTGAAAGTGCAATTATAAAAAATAGTCTACCTTCTGGAGAACACCTAGAAGGGGATGGAGATACAACCCCAACCGTGATGTGCCCGTTACTCACGCATTGGCAAGGGAAGAGCAACTCAGGATGGGGTCCTCCTTGGCGTGGGATCCATCAACATGCGGACACCAGCGGGGATCACCCTAGATCCCATTAATTTTCTTTTGTCTTCCCCCGCCCCTCCATGCCTTAGGAACTGGATACTTTTGTTCTTGCCATTAGAAATATAGATAAAATAATACATTTTAATGGGCACTTTGAAGCTTTTCTACATTCAATTGAAGCCACCTATAGTCAATCAAACAATCAATCAGTGGCTTATAGAGTGCACTACTAACACGTGAGGGTCTCAAGGCACTGGGGGATGGGCTGGGGGAGCAGCTCCGGGTCAGCCGAAGAGCCAGGTCTTGAGGTCCTTTCTTTACATGTGGAGGGTTGGGGAGCATCTGATGTTGACCGGGAACTCGCTCCAGGATTTGTCTGCTATGTAGGAGAAGGCTCTCCCTCTGGTTCTGTTTCTACGGATGCAGGTGACCTCTGCCAGGGTGAGTTCAGCGGAGCGGAGTTTCCTCTTGGGTATGTGGAAACAAACTCAGTCGTTGAGGTATTTGGATCCGATGTTGAGGGATTTGTAGGCATGGGTGAGGAGTTTGAAGGTGATCCTCTTTTCGACGGGGGGCCTGTGAAGGCTTCGAAGGTATTGGGTCCCTAGAATGAGCCTGGCTGCAGCGGTCTGGATGTAGAGGAGTTTTGTTGATTCCGGCATAGAGGGCGTTGCTGTAGTCTAGTCTGCTGGTTATGAGTGCGTGGGTGACGGTCTTTCTGCAGTCGGGTGGGATCCATTTGAAGGTCTTGCGGAGGACGCAGAGGCAGTTGAAACTGGTGGACGCGACGGCGTTGATCTGGCAGTTCATGGAGAGGGTGGAGTTGAGGATTATGCCGAGGTTTTGAGCGTGGTCTGTTGGGATGAGTGGGCTCCTGAGGGAGGAGGGCCACCAGGTGTTGTCCCAGGCGGAAGTGTAAGGTCTGAGGATGAGGACCTCGGTCTTCTCGGAGTTGAGCTTTAGGCAGCTCTCCTCCATCCAGGCTGCTACGTTTTGCATTCCTTCCTGGAAGCTGAGTCTGGTGATTTCTGGGTTCTTGGTGAGGGAGAGGATGAGTTGTGTGTCGTTGGCGTAAGATACGATGCTGAGCCTATGTTGTCTGATGATGGCGGAGATGGGGGCCATGTAGATGTTGAAGAGCGTCGGGTTTAGTGAAGATTCCCTGAGGTACTCCGCAGATGATATCAGTGGGGTCGGAGAGGAAGGGGGGAGTATGATCCTCTGGGTTCTGTCCGAGAGGAAGGATTGGATCCAGTCGAGGGCGGATCTCTGTATTCTTGCATTGTGGAGTCTGGCAGCTAGTGTGTGATGTGAGACAGTGTCGAAGGCTGCGGAGAGGTCTAGGAGGATGAGGGCTGCGGTGTGTCGCTGGTCTAGCATGCGAATGTCGTCAGTGGCGGCAAGAAGGGCGGTCTCGGTGCTGTGACTGGGATAGGTCTAAGATGTCGTTTTCTTCGATGAAGGTGGTCAGCTGGGCATTCACAAGTCTTTTGGTTACTTTGGCTGCGAAGGGGAGGAGAGAGATGGGCCAGTAGTTCTTCAGTTCCGTTGGGTCGGCCGTTGGTTTCTTGAGGAGGGGTCTCAGCAATGCACGCTTCCATTTGTCTGGGCAGATGCCGGATAAGAGGGAGGAGTTGATTGTTCATCCTAGTTCAAGTGCGATGACTGCAGCGGCCCAATGGAAGATGTGAGGGGGGCAAGGGTCCATTGGGGCTCCTGAGTGCGTTTTCTTCATGGTTGAGGAGATGAGTTCGATGGACGCGGGTGCCCACGAGGTGAGGATCGGTTTCTCGGCGGTGGTGGGTGATGTGGTGCTGTTTTCTGCTGGCTCACTGAAGTTGTCGTAGAGGGCTTTGATCTTCAGGTGGAAGTAGGAGCTGAGTTTGTCGCTGAGTTCCTGGCAGGGTGTGATGTTGGTGGCTTCGCAAGTGGGTTTGGCAAACTGCTGAATGACGTTGAACAGTTCCTTGACGTTGAATGAGTTGGTCTTGCCTTTGTCTCTGATGAAGATCCTTTTGGTGTCCCTTATATGCTGGTGGTAGTCCTTCAGGGTGCTCTTGTGGTTGTTCAGCGATTCCGTGGTCTTCTGGCTCCTCCATATTCTCTCCAGGCGTCTGCAGGCAAGTCTGGCTGCTTGGAGTTTGGTGGTGAATCAGGCGGCCCTCAGAGGGCGTTGTTTGGCAGTGCGGCGGAGAGGTGCCATCTTGTCGGCGTAGCCGGTGACCCTGCAGTGGAATTCCCTGGCTGCCGAGTTGGTGTTGGTCGCGGCCTTGGGGGGGCCTTGGAGGAGAGTGGAGTTCAGGTGCTCCTCGGATACCTTGCTCCAGTTTAGGTGCGATGGTGGTGTTGAAAGTGAAGTGGACGCTGTGGTGGTCCATCCAGGGGGGCAGGGTAGTGTGGCTGAAGCAGATGTTAGATCCTCCCGCAAAGATGGGGTCGAGGGTGTGGCCTGCTCTGTGGATGGGAGTACTGACGAGCTGTTTCAGTCCTAAGATGGCGAGGTTCTCGAGGAGTGTGGTGGAGTCGGGGTCCTGGCTGTTTTCGACGTGGAAGTTCAGGTCCCCGAGCAGGATGTAGTCCATGGAGGTGATGGCGTTGGGTGCGACGAGCTTGGCGATGGTGGTTGCAGGCTGGGCGTGTGGTCCTGGTGGTCTGTAGATGAGGGTGCCGCGTTGCGTGGTGGTGGGGCTGGTCTGGATCTGGAAGTGGATGTGTTCCATGTTGGAGTGGGGTTCGTTCATGCTGGATGTGGAGAGATGGAGGGGGTCTTGTGCTCGATGGCGATTCCTCTTCCCGGGCAGTGTGGGCAGTCCTTTCTCTGGATTGCTGTGGCGATGTCGGGGCCAGAGGTAGCCTTGGTCCAGGTTTCTGTGAAGAATGCGACGTTGGGCGAGAGAGTGTCGATCAGGTCCCAAATCTCTCAGCGTGTCGGTGTAGGAAGCGCACGTTGAGGGGGATGCAAGTCAGGGTTTGAGTGGGTTGATCAGTCAGTGGTACTTCGGTGGCAGTGTGCGTCTTGTTGATGGTGAAAGATCTTTGGCAGTGTCCGCACGAGAACTGTCCATGGGTCATGTTGGGCGAGGATCTTACGCAGTCGGCAAGGTCCCCGGGGTTGTGAGCGTTAAGGGTTGCTGAGTCATAACGGTGGGTACCAAGAGGACCAAAGTCTCTGGCACTGGTCGCGGTCGTGTCACGGACGGGCGCAGACGGGCTTGCCTAAGGCGGTCACCATTATGTAGGGGAGGGGGGTGGGAGTAGAGATTGAGGCGGGAGTGGGGCTGGGTCAGGGTAGGGGCTTATGGAAGAGCAGGACCAGCAGGAAGCACTAAGGCTCTGATAACAGTAATGCAGTAAAACAGTAAAGTCCCAGAAAATAGAAAACACGCAATTACACAATTTACAAAAAGGACATCAAGACCTGAGGCAGAGTCAGGTGCGAGGCTCGAACTCTGCTTGTGACAGACTGCGGCTGAGAAATCAACTGGTGGAGCTGATGGGGAGAGTGGTATGTTACCTTTATAACGCAACTTTTACAACGCACTACCATTACAACGAAACTTTTACAACGCAAAAACTATTACAACGCATGTATTTACAACGCATGTTTTTACAACGTAGGTACCTTTACAACGCATACCATTACAACGTAAGTATTGGTAAGTATATATTTTATAATTAAAATGTTATATGTTTGGTTTTTTTTAAGGGGTATATTTAGGGTTCAGGGTCAGTTTTGGGTTTTTGGGTAAAGGGGTATTTTTAGGGTTCAGGGTCAGTTTTGGGTTTTTGGGTAAAGGGGTAGTTTTAGGGTTCAGGGTTAGTTTTGGGTTTTTGGGTAAAGGGGTATTTTTAGGGTTCAGGGTCAGTTTTGGGTTTTTGGGTAAAGGGGTATTTTTAGGGTTCAGGGTCAGTTTTGGGTTTTTGGGTAAAGGGGTATTTTTAGGGTTCAGGGTCAGTTTTGGGTTTTTGGGTAAAGGGGTATTTTTAGGGTTCAGGGTCAGTTTTGGGTTTTTGGGTAAAGGGGTATTTTTAGGGTTCAGGGTCAGTTTTGGGTTTTTGGGTAAAGGGGTATTTTTAGGATTCAGGGTCAGTTTTGGGTTTTTGGGTAAAGGGGTATTTTTAGGGTTCAGGGTCAGTTTTGGGTTTTTGGGTAAATGGGTATTTTTAGGGTTCAGGGTCAGTTTTGGGTTTTTGGGTAAAGGGGTATTTTTAGGGTTTAGGGTCAGTTTTGGGTTTTTGGGTAAAGGGGTAGTTTTAGGGTTCAGGGTTAGTTTTGGGTTTTTGGGTAAAGGGGTATTTTTAGGGTTCAGGGTCAGTTTTGGGTTTTTTGGTAAAGGGGTATTTTTAGGGTTCAGGGTCAGTTTGGGGTTTTTGGGTAAAGGGGTATTTTTTTTAGGGTTCAGGGTCAGTTTTGGGTTTTTGGGTAAAGGGGTATTTTTAGGGTTCAGGGTCAGTTTTGGGTTTTTGGGTAAAGGGGTATTTTTAGGGTTCAGGGTCAGTTTTGGTTTTTTGGATAAAGGGATATTTTTAGGGTTCAGGGTAAGTTTTGGGTTTTTGGGTAAAGGGATATTTTTAGGGTTCAGGGTCAGTTTTGGGTTTTTGGGGTACAGGGGTACAGGGTAAAAATAAAGTAAAATTAAATTTAAATTAAATTAAGTAAATTAAATTAAATTAAATTACATTACATTAAATTATATTAATTTCAATTAATTTACAATTAAAAAATTAATATATACTTACCAATACTTACGTTGTAATGGTATGCGTTGTAAAGGTACCTGCGTTGTAAAAACCTGCGAATCAATCTGAAGATAACTTAATTTTTACCTTCCAATTTCAAATTCCTTCACATTTACAGAACGTTTTAAAATGTTCAATTTTCAGTTTTTAGACTTTACTTATATATACGCAATTTGTCAATATTATATTATTTTCTAGGCAGTCGCTGACTCCGTCAGTATTAGGTGTTGCTGAAACCGAGGCGTCCCCAAATCACAGGTTAAGAACAACTGATCTAGTTTAAATAGGAATTATTTAAAGGGAAGAGACAGAAAATATATATTTATTACAGAACCTTATAATAACCACTTTCAAATATGAATGAGTTTGAATCGTATTTTTTATTTTTGATCAGACGCTGTTTTGTAAAGTGCATACAAGACCATAGGTAAATCTAGACGTACAAGTACAAGTACAGAAGAGCAACAGTAATGAACATAATTAAAAATATATAAAGGAATGTTGGGGATGCTGCTCCATGGAAAATGCACATGAAAAACCCTAGAAATTGCACATTAGTCAGAAATTTTTGTGGACTAACATTTATTTTTCTGAAAATTACATTTCTTTTTATGTTCATACCAATATATTTCATGTGTGATTTCTATCTGAATTCCTGACTATTTTGTGAGGTGCAGATATTTTCAGGTAAGGACAATAATGGTAATTTAACTGAATCTTTTCATGGAAATTTCCATAGAAATATATAGGGCAACTTTGGTAGAATTTGTTGAAGTTTCACATTTTTCTTACGTTTCCCTAGAATGGAAGGCGATTTATTCAAAAGAAAACACAATGCAAAGTTCTTGAAGGAGTTTCAAATTCCGAAGATGTTTTTGTGCAATATTCTTTAAAACAAAGGTATTTGCCTCTGGAGAAATATCTGTGTGGATGTGAAATTTACAGTAGTGTTGTAGAGACTATTGCCTTGGGTAATTTCTTGGAACTTTCTAAAGAAATGTTTTCCAAAAATTCCTCTGACATTTGCTGAGAAAGTGTTCTTTCCTTTCATAAATGATGTGGAAATCTCAAGGAGTTCTTTAATGAAGAAAGGGAAGTCTATACAGGTTTTCAAGACAGCTAACTTTGCATGAAAGTCTCATTTATTGCTGATTTTTCAGAAGTATTTGTGTCCTTAAATGTGGGTCTCAGATTCTGGAGGTTAATTACCACCTGATCATGGACCTCCACCATAACAGCAGAGGCGCCTGATTCATAAATCCCAAAACAGAAGTATAATCCTGCACTACATTACCATTTTCAGCACCAACCTTTTAGAATCTTTGCTAACAACAACTAAACTATGCTGTTAGCTGAATTTTCGACACAATGCATTTGTACATGTAATCATCTTACAAAGGAACACCAAAAACAATTTAGAATGCAAAGCTGGGCTATGCATAAACATTCATTCATTCAGCAAGTTTGCCTATCTCTATTGAATAAGCCTTTTTTTGCGAATCACTAATATGCTGGTAGCCACCTACTGAAGATGTTATCTTCACTTGGGGGGAGCATATGCTAGATTTAGAGGTCCATTAAACCTTCGCTAGTGGCTCGCTGGCTCACCGGGTCAGCGGGGGCCATTGTCTCTACTCCCCTGGCAGAGGGCGGCCCTGTATATTTTATGCCATCAGAGCACATTACTATGGTTGCAATGAAGGCAGAGAAGTTTGCTGAGCAGGCATCAAATTGTTTTAGCCGAGCTCAGCAAACCTTTTTGTTTTTCTGAAACAAATTCCAGAAGAGGGGGATTGTTTCTAATTAACAAAATGCCCTAAGATGCTGAGCATTTTCTCCCAATATGTGGTGGTCATTAGGTCTCACCTACTACTGGATGTGGTGTCTATTGCAAAGCATGTTATGTACTTACCAAGAACACACTGGGGATTGAAGCCCACTCATTTCTTTCCATTGGTTGCCTATTCTTTTACCTGAATTTGCCTGCTTCTTACTCATGGGCCACCTTGTCACTCTTGTGTATTTCCCTCCCAATGAGCATGGCATGTTCGCCATCCCTTTTGATTGGCTCGCTTCTTTGCTTCCACTGCTTGCTTTTCAGCACCACTTTTTTTTGGTTATGCAAACCATGAGTACTTCTCTACCCCTACACTCCATGTTGCTTTCTTTCCATTTGGTTTTCCTCCAAACCCCCACCTTCCATGTTGCTTCCCCACTATTGCACCCTCTTCTCTTGTCTGTTGCTTCTTCTCCCCTCCCCGTGCTTCCCAATGCCATCTTTTCCATGTGCTTCTCCTCCGCTGGTTCCACATTGCTCTCTCCTGTTGTTGTTTTCCTCCCTCACCCAAACTCTCCATGTTCCTTCCGCAACCCGTGTAGGACCCCCCAAAGTTGCTTCTCTCACCCTCTTTGAAAAATACTTTTGCGTGTAGTTTTCTTTTCAGTTACCAATTCAACTCGGATCAGTAACTAACAGAAAATAAGCACCCACATAATTTTGTAGGCACAATCATGAGTGGTGCACGCACCTACAAAATGATGGCCATGGCGGTGCCAAAGTCTTTTTGTTAATTCTTTAGCCATTCTGTGCAGCATGGTTCACGATGGATAAAAACGTACTGTCAAACCCAATAGGTACCAAGGGCGAGACCTATTGCAAATGCTGTTTTTTATTGTTTCATGTTCGGAACCATCAGTTTGTACTGGTGGTCCGGAACAGGAAAAACGTAAAGCAAAAAGCCCATCCTTCTGACATATATTGACCAACAGTGCCATGGCAAACAAGCCATTTCTCAAATGCTTCCGATGTCAGAGCCAGTGGAGGCTCCATTGCTAGAAACTTTTAGCTTTGCACGTCTCTAAATGATGCAGGTAAACTAGCATGGTTTTCAGTTAAACATTATTTTTTGGGGAGTTTATTCAGAGATGAGCTATGAAATAAAATCACACCATTGCAGACTGACTGCTGCAGTGTAAAACCTGCAGCGTGACCTGTTAAAATAATCCTTTTTGACATGTAAAAACGTCCCTTTTTAATATAACTAAGTCACCCCATGTAGGACCTATACCGATAATGTATGGTGCATAGTATTTAAAAGTGGGACATGGAGAAATGTTATGTTACCATGTTCCTACAGTGAGAAGGCCCTAAAAGCTATTTTCTAAGGGTGGACAGTGAACTCTGCTCCGCCGGCGGAGTTCACTGAGTTTTTGGCACTCCACGCTCCACTTAGAGAGCGGACTTCTTCAAAAAAACACCGCTGACCGCTTGCAGAGCGGAGTTCAACTTGCACCAAGCATAGTTTTTGCTCTGGCTGTCAATCTCGTTTGTGGGCATGGCTTGTTTTGGGCCTCTTTCCAATCAGTGCCAGCAAAAATCTGTCTGGAACATACCGGAAGGGGGTGTAACAAACTAACCCTGTCTATTAACTCCCAAGGCCAGTGGAGCCCACAACAAGCTGGCTGGCGGGAACGATATGCAGTGCTGAGAGAGCCAAGTATCCTGGAGCAGGCCAAGTGCAGATGTCAATTAGTACAGCTAGATGAGCCTTAGGGCAGCCCAGGGATCCGGCTGGAAGATGGAGCTGCGTCTCTGCAAGCTGCACCCCGTTGGACAACATTAGGCCCCTTACTAGAACAGCAGAATAAGGCAGCAACAGAGGGATCCTATTCCTCCCCCAGAGCCAGCAGTGAGAAAGGGCTCCCCTGATGCCTGGAGATATTTGGTGCAGTGCGGCGGCTGCATCCTTGTGCACAGAAGCATCTTCTCCAAGCGGTGCACCGACGAGGATACAGGACCGTCTGGTAGTGGTAACTTTCCCTGCCACTGTAATTGCTTTCCTGACTGGTGTGATGCGGTACAAACAGGCAGGCACAGGCTAATGCTAGTTGAGAGAGCCAACTTCAAGCATGGTAAATGTTGTGCAGAGGAAATAATGACGCTGTCACCGCTCAGGTTAAGGGGTTATAAAAGAGTGTGAGTGATGGTGATTGCTGACCAACATGTTGCGCTTTAAATGTTGGCTCTATCCTCTCCTAGATGCAGCTATGCCTATTTGTGGTATTTTCCGGCCACTTAGTGGCTAATACAGTTATTACATCTCATGAAGAAATTTCTTTGCGGAACTTACTCTGTGGAATTTTGTGGAGTTTTTTGGTAACTCCGCGAGCAACGCCAACCTCTACTATTTTCACAGTGACAGGCTTAGCTGTCCTATGTAGAAAATCAGAGTACAGATTAAAATATTAATACTGCATCTCAAGAATGGGACCAGCTAGAAACATAATTCAAACTACATATTTTAGTAGGTTGAATTATGTTTCTAGCTGGTCCCATTCAATGGTGGGTAGATTTTTAATAGATTTTAAGAAAAAATAACTTTTAGAAAGTTAGATGTTCTCTGCCTGAAGGTTCTAGAGGCTAGTATGCATTCATCCTTCAGCTTCTGTCAGCTTGTGCCCAGCCAGGAAGAGGTGTGAAAGAGATGTGAAATTCCTCCCAGGAACACACAATAGACTGACCTGAATGTGCAGAGATGCCTCCTCTGAGCTCAATAGAATATTCAAGGTAGCGTGACTGTCGACATTCTGTTGACACCACAGTGTCGACTCCTGCATGACAGGTCTGTCTGAAGCACAAGTAACGTTTTTGCACTCTTCAAAAGGAGGAAACAGGGTGCCAGGACAATTCTTGTGTACCCCCTGACTACTTGTTGAAGGACACTGCTTTTCTCAAACCAGACTTCTCTCTCTAGATTTATCTCTCTCCCTCTTACAACAACCACCCCACCCCTTCCACCTACACACCAGCCCTCATCCCCGTTCCTCTCATCCCCGTTCCTCTCACCCCTGATGCCACAGCTCCCACCCGCAACCGGCCTATCCTAGATCAACATCAGACCGACACACACAAAGGCAAACCCCACCCTTTACCCCCACCCATTCTCAGCCCCCACTTCCTCCCACTAACTAATCACACAGAACACGCCACCTCCATCAACTCAACTCGACCCCATCTACAATCCCACTACCCCCCCAGTCTCACCCCCCATTACCCAACCTCCACCCCCGCCACCACTAATAAACGCCCATCCTCCACCCTGCACTCTACGCCCACCACCAATACTCTCATCCGCACCACCAACCTCTCCCCTATGTCATCCACGCCTGACCCTCCCATCCCCACCTCCAACACATGTCCCACTGTGGACCACATTACGGCCTCACTCCTCCAACTCAAAGAAGACATGTGCATCATCAAACAACAACTACTCTGTCTATCACACTCCAGTCACCCCCCACCCAACACCCTCCACCAGATCAAACAAGACATTCACATCATCAAACAACTACTCAGCACACACCCCAGACACCACTCACGCGCCTCCACCATCACCTCCCCTCCCAACTGGTCCTCCACCCGGGCGGCGAACTCTCGCACTCGACCCCCACCGCACTGGACCTCAATCCCTGCTCTCAATCGTGAAAACCGCCCCCATCGCTCCTGCAACCCTCTCTCGGACCTAGACACAATCATCCTCCTCCGCTCCTATGACTCAGCTCCCCTTAGCAACACACCCGACACTCTCACTGCCATACCTACGATTCACTCCAATCCCCTTAGACCCCCCACACTGAACAACAGAGTCGCTATCCATAGTAACCTGAGTAAAGTCCCCCTCGCTCTAGAACACCCTTCCACCCTCGACACACCCCGTCTCAAATGCACTCTCATAAACTGCAGATCAGCCGCTAGACACTCCGCCGCTATCGCCGATCTCATCCTAAAATTGGATCTTGACTTAATCATCATGACTGAAACATGGCTAACAGAATCTTCTACACCTATAATGGACATTCTGGTTCCCCCCAACTACCACATCACTAGACTTGACAGGTCTGGCAATAAAAAAGGTGGCGGAATCGCATGTATATACAGGAGCAACCTCTCTGTCTTGAAAGTACCTTCCCCTTCCCTACCCTCCCCAACGTCCTGTGAATACATCAGCCTAGATATTATCAGTGAGGGCAAACCGATCTGCACTCTTCACGGCATTTACCACCCACCCGGTGACAACCTCACCTTCTCCCAACAAATCATGGACATGATCTCAACCAACTCAGGGCGGCAACTCACACAAATATACCTTGGGGACTTCAACCTCCACTGGAACGATCATAATGATGCGGTGGTAAAAGGTCTGAAGAATTTCCTTAACGCCCTTGACCTTACACAAATTTGCAACAGTCCAACACACAAGAAAGGCTCTACCCTCGACCTTATCATCTCCAAAGAAGCCTCTATCCAACTCGAATCTATCCAACCCTGTGACTGGTCGGACCATCATATTATCACGTTCTTCATCAATGAAAAAGTTACATTTAACCCTATTCAATCCGCCAGGCCCAAAGTCTGGAAAAGAGACATGAAAAAACTAAACTCAAACTCTCTGCCCCCTAACAGCTGCAACTTACTACTTCCTCCGGCTGGCGTTAAGGACGTCCAATCCTTGACTGATCACTATCTTAACAATATGACCGCAATAATTAATGAAGTCGCACCCTTGCAGCTAAAAAAAGCCACCACAAAAATCTCCAATCCCTGGTACGACGGGAGTCTCAATGACGATAGACGCGCCATGCGAATGGCAGAGCGTTCCTGGAGATCAGCTCCCTCTGCACTGAACTTAAAAAACCTGAAGAAAAAGAGAAATGCCTACTTCAGGAAAATAAAACGATCAAAATCAGACTTCTTCAGCCGTCAGCTCGACCAAGCCAAAAATCGTCCGAGAAAGCTGTTTGAGCTTATCCGAACACAAACCAAAGAACAACCCCAACCTCTCAACACTATGTCCGAAGCTCCCTCCTGCGAAGACTTCGCCTCTTTCTTTAACCAAAAAACGGACAACATAAAGAATGATCTCCTCTTGGACGCAAGCCTCTATCCCAAACCCCACCGCATAACACCCACTAAACCAAAAAACAATGCAACCTGGTCAACCTTTGTCACCTACACGGAAGAAGAAATTGGCAAACTGCTCAGCACTCTGAAACCATCCAATCACCTCACGGACCCCCTTCCTGCTAACGCTGTCAAAGTCCTTACCCCGTCGCTCCTTCCACTCTGGACCAAAATTATCAACAGCTCACTTCAACAAGGGATCATTCCCGACTCCCTCAAAGTTGGACAAGTAACACCTTTGCTAAAGAAACCTACAGCCGACCCCTCTGACCTAAACAACTACCGTCCCATTACCAACATTCCGACTCTTGCCAAACTGCTGGAAAAATGCGCACAAATACAATTGACTAAACACATTACTCAATTTGATCTCCTCAACTCTCATCAATCAGGCTTCCGAGCTAATCACAGTACGGAATCTGCCATGATTCACATAATCGACGACGCCCTCCAAATCCTAGATCATAACGATACCTGCCTCCTTTTCCTCCTTGATCTCTCCTCCGCATTTGACACCGTCAAACATGAGAGCTTACTCGAACTATTAAACACAAGAATGGGCCTATCTGGAACTGTGCTCAAATGGTTCACTTCCTTTTTGCAAAACAGGTCGCAGAAATTCAAGAGCAACAACTTGATGTCCGCACCAAGACCCGTATCGCTAGGCGTACCACAAGGATCCTCCCTATCCCCAACTTTGTTCAACCTAGTTATGGAACCTCTCACCACCTTGCTGCAAGAATCCAATGTACACTTCCACATGTATGCTGATGACACCCAACTTTATCTCAAACTACAATCACCCAAAGACATCACGCTCTTGAACTCAACGATCAGAAGCACCCAATCTTGGTTGGCCGCTAATCATCTCAAACTCAATGCCCTTAAAACAGAGTTCCTTCTGATCTCACCTCCAGCGAAGATCACTACCGCACAAATGTGGCTTAAAGATCTAACGGCACTCAATGCTCAACCCACCATCGTGGACTCAGCGAAATCTTTGGGCATAACACTTGACACCAATCTCAGCATGCAGGAACACATCAACAAAGCAACTAAGGGAGCAAACTACCAAATCAACACCCTTAGGAAACTTAAACCTTTCCTTCCAGCCAAAGACTTCCAGACTGCGGTACAATCACTAGTCATACCTCGAATAGAATACGGCAGCACCGCCCTCTGCGGTCTCCCCCTAGCTACTACGGCACCCATAAGAGCCTCTCTAAACGCCGCAGCGAGACTTATCACTGGATCAAAAAAACACTCACACATTTCCCCTGACTTCAAATCTCTGAACTGGCTGCCGTTTGAAGCCAGAATACACCTGAAAATCGCTTGTTTGACCCACAAGGCTGTCCACCTGAGCTCACCTAGATACCTCGCTCAGAAGCTGACGATTTCTGGAGGCTCCAGAAACACTAGAGGCACAAACAATCTTTTGCTAAAGCCTAAAAGATTCCGCAAGGAAAAAACCTATAAACGCTCTTTCTCAGGAATGGCTCCCAGGATTTGGAACTCCCTCCCCCCTGAAACAAGGCTCATCACCTCTACCATACTTTTCACGAGAGAAGTAAAAGCGATCCTCATGGCTAAATACACTTGAACGACTACTGGGGAAAAACTACAAAGACTCGATACTCATCTGTACTACTTGTTCGAACCCTTGTATTTTATTTTTGACTTTGAAATTGACTTACTTGATTGTTTTATGATATCACTTCAATGTACTGTTAACATGATTGATGTATCTGCGTATACATGCTCCCCTCCTCTGTAAAGCGCTCTGATATCTGCGAAGATCTTGTTCGCGCTATATAAAACTTTCAAAATAAAATAAATAAATAAATTGTGAGAACAGTGCCTGGTTCAAACTGGATTTGAGTGTAAGATATGGGAGGACACTAGATGTATCATACTACATAGAGGGTATAACAAAAATCCAAAACAAAGGAGTGTTCTAAAAAACATAAAGTGTATTTATTGTTCATTAATAAAAATTCTGAATAAATTAAAAACCATCAAAGATTCATATAGCAACACATCTGGATCGCAGTCAATTTTACAATAAAAATACAGTATTACAATACATTAGGGTTGTAATCAATAAAAGACTCTCATTAGTATAATGAAAGTATAATAACATTCAAATAGTGTAGTAATTTTTCGACGTGCGTTTCGGCGTATCCGATGCCTTCTTCAGGAAATTACCACAACTTCATGTATTGTGGAACATGAACACGAAATGTAGAAATTGTATCAATTGCTTCCTTGCTGATATGCGTTCCTTAAAGTAATATTTTTTTTTAAAAGTCCCAATTCAAGGATATGGGAATCGTGAGCTGCTGGTTTATGTTTTATTAAAATTTATTAGTTTCAGTTCTCCTTCCGAAGGGGTTTCTTTTGTCTGTTAGTAATCTGTACCTTGGCTGTGAACCACGTTTTCCAAGGCAGTGCGATGTCTTAATCTTTGCGTCAACCGTTGGATATTTAGTATGGAGCTCTTAAGAAGTAAGATATTGCATATGCCTTATATATATATATATATGTATACTCCTCGTGCTTCTGTTTTTATCGATAGAGAATGATGCAGGTTTCAAAAATAAACTAAAGGAAGTCGGCGATGGGTAGTTCCAAAAAATGCTTGATGTAGCCAGAAAAGGACCTAAGGAAGTTTAAACCTCCCATCCAGTTGGAATCCAAAGACAGAAATATCTCCAAGATCCTAAGGCTGATCTCTTGGGTGGCTCAAGGAACACAACAAAGTTAAAGAGGACATTTCTGTGAAGAATGTAAGATGACCAGTGGCAACACTGCCCTTCGGCCTAGACTGGACTTTGCTGTTTGCCTCTGTCTCCTCAGAGTCTATAAGTGCCCCTTAGAAGTGTACTCTTGTGGTTGTTTTGAAACTTTTTCAAAACCTTTTGCTCAAAAGACTCCAAGTGGGATGACTGCAAAAAGTATCCAACTTGCTGTTTTACTGCACAGGATTGGGTTTCATGTTGTTCTGAATGGAGAAGAGTTTCTCCTCAGAAAAACAACAAAGTCATTTTCCAGATTGAAACTTTTCCAAACGTGCATACTTCCAGGCCCTAGAGGGGCCAATCTACTTGTTGTACCTGACCTGGACCCCATCAAGATCCACCTCAAATCAGGCCTACGTCCCAGTCTACTGAGACAGATTATTGACCACAATTGGTGCCAGTGGTTCTTGGCACTATTTTCTCTTAAATCTTTAAAAATATATATATTTTCAGTTTCTCCTTTGTTCATTGAATGTTATGCAACCTTTATAAATTGCAGTGGGATTTTTATTGTGTTGTGTTGTTGGCTTGTTAACTGCTTGGTACTTCTAAAAGCTTTACACATTTGTTTGAGTAAAGCCTACCTGCAGTGTGCCACAGCTACTAGAGATTGGAAACCTTTGACTGGGTCTAACAGACGATTTACTTAATTATGGGTAGACACCAATCCACCCTAAGCAATAAACCACTTTCTCGATTACACATTTTCTTATTAATACCCTGGCTGCTATTCAATATGAAATGGTGTATATATATTTGTCGCTTTTATGATTTTTTAATTTTTTTTAAATCGAATAAAGCATTTTGATTCTGATTCTGATTCTATTAATACCCTGTAGCACCCATTGCCCATCCTTTACCCCTCTCTGGTTGAAGATTTACTCTTTTATGAGAAAATTCGTAAACGAGTTAGAAACAAAACTCTGAATAACAAAAGTGTATTTTAGTTTGTTTATATGAAAATTTCATCCTTTCGATTTGATTTGCACGCTCATTTAGCTTTGAAAATCGGACCCCCTGTATCCTTCCACGGCAGACAGCGGAGTTCATGAAATATATTCAAGAGGAGTTGCTGAGTCGGGCATTTGACAATAACATTTGTAAGAGTGCCACATCACCGAAAGTTTAAAAGTGGTTGGGATCTCTCATCCCCTTTATAGAGTCAACAAATCCAGAGCAGAAACACTTCCCCTTTCTATAATATTCTTACTTGTGTTTAGAGTAGAAACGCAGTTGCATAAACAACGCGAGATGATTAAAAGGTGCTGCATTGTGGAGGTTAATCCTCATAATTACGCCTGGAGGCCCTGTAATTTAATAAAAATGGCTGGCTCTGGCGCTTGCACCTCAGGAACTTCGTCTGAAGGAAGGAGTTAAGTGAGGGTATCTGAACCTGTCTCCTGCTTTAAAGGAGCCACCAGCTCCTTTCTACTTTTTTGAAGATCGAGTTGAGCATCCCAGAGCCATCTTTGTGTGTTAGCTCTCCACTCCTCTCCTGAAGCTAGAATCTTTAAAAGGTCATAAATCTACACCCCCCCCCTAAGGATGCAGAGCTACGACTTTTGGTAATTTACAAAACTTTCCAGAAGCCTGCCTGGAAAGCTGCAACGTACGCAGGTTTCCGGGAAAACGTTTGCGAATTCCTGTATTTTTCTGCGCATTTAGACTTGTGGCAAATGTACGGGTTGTACAATCTACAAGTGATCAAATGCCAACACTTTCATTCAATGGTAGATATTTTCTATTTTTTTCTCCATAAGGTGAATATTTTTCTCCCGGAGAAGACCCTTTCCCTACACACCAAATTTCGGGATGTTCGCTATTAATTGTGAAATACGATTTAATCGTTCATCACAGCTACATGGCTCCCTGTCATTTTTTTCCTGGAAAAATAGGATTAGCAATGCACACCAAAAACATATAAAATACCAGCCTCTGTGAGTTAAAAAGAAAAAATAGTTTGTACATTTCATAAAGGTGGCAAAAGTGTTACACACCTGAATTTTGTCTCCTCATATTGTCCTAGTGTCAAAACTTTGGAATAGAATCCCTATTTTCCAAGCTAATTGTCAGAGTTGTAACATTTGCACCGGTTAGTAGGGATACACGTTTAACAAATATTAGTTTCATTTTTGTTAAACCGTGTTACACTCGCCCATTTTCAGGTCATTATTGCTGAGACAACATCCTCTGTCTTGTCAAATCTTTTCTGGGTACCCAGATAATCAGTGGTTTAGTGGTACCAGTAGCATCAAGCAGGCCAGAACCAGGGAGAGAAGGAACAGCTCAAGACCCTCACCCCATCAGAGTGAACACAGAGAAGAGCTGCCATCCAGTTTGAAGGCTTCACGGGCAGGGGTTCTTGGAGAGACTCGCTATAGAATAGCTGCTCTTAATATTCTGCCATTCTTCAACTCTTCGGGTACCAATATTTACGTTTACTGGGCAACAGACAAATCAGAGAACTAGAAGGCCCACACTGAGCTCTGAGGGCCTATACCTCACTTGACATCATGAGAGGTATTGCAGACAACTGAACGTTAACTTACACTGTCTGTTTCACTATATATAGGGAACAGCTCCGTACTAGGCAAAAAAACATCCACAATCTTGTATAACATTTTCCATCTTTTAACTCCATCACACACTATTGGTGCTGCATGATAAACTTGAAAAACAAAACATGCAAGGTTATTTTGAAATACTTTTTTGTTTGTGTTTTACTGCTTGTTTCTGGGATTGTCTACTACAGTGGCATCAACTGTTGACTTCTGCACAGGTAAGCAGCCACGGCCGGCCGGTGGTAGGTCTAACTGCAGGGCAGTGACGTAGGGAGGGGGAGGGGCAGGGTGGGGGTTGTAATGTATGGATTACGGACTTTAACAGGTAAGTAAACATATAAATAAATAAAACGAATTTCGTTGTGTGCACTGCATCACCAAATGCGATGCAGTGCACGCAACGAAATTCGTTTTATTAATTTATATGTTTACTTATCTGTTAAAGTCCGTAATCCATACATTAGAAACCCCCCACCCTGCCCCTCCCCCTCCCTACGTCACCGCCCTGCAGTTACACCTACCACCAGTGGTGGATGCAGGTAAGATCTAAAATCACAACTCACCCCAAACTTCATCCATTGGCTGCAGTGCTACAGAGCACTGCTGTTCATCTTTTGTGAGTCTGCAGATGAGTGAGCAGATCAGCCTAGACTGAAACCTCCTCACCGTCGGAGGGCAACTTTGGGCAAACATTTGATCCATACCTGTGCTTGGAACTCCCATGCCAAACTCCTCTGAGTGAACTCCCTCTTCAGGATTCTGAGTTATTGGCATGCCTCAGGACTCCTTCAGCCCCTACTCAAGTGCAACTGCCACAGGATGACCTTGACGCTTTGGGAATCTATCAAAAGCTCCATTTTTAGAAACACCTAAAGTCCACTTTGGTAGTGTTAGACTAATAGCAGGCCCTGCAGCATAGAGATGCATTTGAAAAGGCCCTAGCTCATTCAGTCCTAAGGATTCACCATCACAAAATCATCTCTTTTGGTTCGCAGCCTTCCTCTTCTCTCTCAATTTTTGACACACAAAACCCTGTTGATCTGTGCTTAGGTGCTGATCTGCTCAAAGGCCAAAAGTTGTGTTTTGGGTTAGTGTGAGTTCTTTCTCTCCTAATCCGAGCTGTATTTGTGTTTAATACTAACTTCAATTGATGGAAAAGGATGAAAATGAAAGAAAGAGAGAATGAACGAATTACAATTGGTCTATGATGCTTAGCAATCAACAAGCATTTCCTGATTAGCAGTTGAAAATATGAAACACAATTCTGCCCAAGTTCATACGGTCTCTTGAGTGACTGAGCAATGAGGCAAAACTGTTTTTAGTACAGTAACTGCTTGTTGAAACTGCAGCACCTCCCCCGTCTGAGAATCGCAGTAACTTGTGTAGCCCTGCGGTTCCCGGGTCCCTGGAAATGCCTCATGAAGCCCACAGTTGCTGTCTGTGAGTTCACCCACCTAGGCCTGCCTTCCCTCATGCTCCTGGGCTCCTAGCTGCTGTTCCCTACTCCTTCAGTTCCAAAATGGCAATTGCCTGCTTAAAGGTTTGAAGCTGTCTTTCAATGCTGTTCTGTAGCTAGTCCGTTCAGGTTGTAATTCCCATTTCTTTCCCTTTTCTGTTACAGCAGTTTCTTCCTTGATTCCTTTCAGGTTTTCCCAAACCTTTGTGTTTCTTTCATGTGATGTTTGATGTATTTTACTTTTCCCGTTCTTTTACTATATAAGGTTCTGAGTAATGCGCATGCGCGGGCGTCCGTGCATGCGCATTAGTATCCAAGATGGTGGCGCGGTTACCAGAGGGAGCCCCGGAGACGCAGCCGACAAGGTAAGTGGTGTTTATTGTTTTTAAAATCATTATTTAAGTATTTAGGGAGGGCGGGAGGGAGGCGGGTGGCGGGCAACTTCACTACGCCCACAGAGTGGCGGTAGTGTTGCCTGCTACGCCTACTTCGCAAATGGCAAAGTAGGCAACACTACGCCCACTCCGTGGGCGTAGCGAAGTGCTACGCCCAGGGTTAGTTCTGAGGGTGCATCACAACAAAGCATTATGCCTTTTCTTTTTTCCTCACTCCCTCTACTTGCTCATCCTGACTCCTTGCTCCTCAAGAATTCCTCCATCAGATTCTCTATTCCTGATTTTCTTCAAACCTTTAAAGGGCTTCATCCAGCAAGGACGTTTTTTACTCCTTTGGCTTTTTCCTACTGAGAAGGTGGCAGCTTCACAAGGGCACATGCCTACCACATATTCCACTCTGTGTTGGCATTGTCGCTACTGGAAACAACCGCCTGTACATCGGACAGCAAAAGACCTATAACGGGGTTACCGGTAAGCATTCAGACCTAAACGCTGATTTAGCTTGGTTTTCTCCCAGCTCACACACATTGTCTGACAAATTAGGGTTTCAATACTTGTCCATAACTCACTAAACACTGGTCTGTTTTGGTATGGGTGTTCTTGAATCAAAGTAGTGTTCCCTGTATTGTATACTTATAGGGGCTGTTAGACCTGTTAGACTCAGGGTGGTCTTCCTCCAAACCTTTTGCCTATTTACCACTATTTTTTTGCGGAAATTCGTTTTTTCTTTGCCGTAAGACTATGTGCACGTGTGCTCAATCCTCTAAAAATGGTTCAATTAGTTTACACCTAATTAGCATATTTGATTTACTTACGAGTGTCTTGTAGAGCAGTGTACCATATACCGCGGGCATGTAAATTAAATGCTTCTAGTCAGCCTGCAAAACAAATTGTGCCAGCCACTTAAGTGGCCTCTTAAAACATGTCCGAGATCTGCCATAGCTGCCTGAATGCAGTTTTAAACTGCCAATTCGGCTCTTCAAAATAAAGCCCTTGCCCAGCCTTAAACACCCCGTTTATTACCCAGTAAGTTTTCCCTAAGGTAGGCCCTAGGTAACTCATAGGACAAGGTGCATTGTAACTAAAATGTTGGACATGAACTTTTAAATTTTACATGTCCTGGTAGTGAAAACCCCCGAAATTAGTTTTTCCACTACTGTGAGGCCTACCTGTCCCATAGGATAACAATAGGTTGCCTTATTACATTTAATAAGTGCTAACTTTTGATTGTGACCAGGTAAGCATTTCATGTTTGCTAGCTGTTAAATTGTAATGAAAAGTCCTCTTTAATGGTAAAGTTGATTTTTAAATTACAATTTTGAATTAGTCACTTTTAGAAAATTGGCATTTCCTGCCCCTTAGTCATCTGTTGCCTGTAGCCTCCCCTCCTGGGTGACATGACTAGGTGTTACTGACAGTTAGATTTTGTGAAATCCTCCCAGGCAGTCACATAATACGGGGATTAGGTGTGCCTGAATCGGCCATCTGCGGGCAGGATGAGGGGTGGAGCTGGGCACATCCCCACTTGAAACTGAATAGGCTGTGGTCTACCTTCACACAAAGGGCTTATCACCTCCACATTGTCTCTGTAGCCAGCTTGGTGCCAGAACAGGGGAGTCAGGAAATTTCAAGTAGTTCAAAGAAAAACCTCTAGAAACTTCTCCCAACTTCATAGGAGGAACTAGGTATAACAATAGGGCCCTCAGACCCATTCTCCAGTTCATTTTCTGGACCTGCTAAAGGACTCTCAGAGGACTATCTGCAGAAGTAGCCTGCTGTGTACTCCAAAAGACTGCCTGGCTGCACCTGGAAGGACTGCTTTGCCACCTGAAATATGCCTTGAATCCTTGGAGGTCAAAGGTTTGAGCCCTGCATCTTCACTTGAACCAGGGCTACCAGAGAGATTACAAAGGCTAGTTTGCTGGCCTCCTATTTAGAGCCACAAGGGACATAAGAGGGTGCCACCATCTTGAAGTCACACTTGGACCCATGCTGAGTGAGTTCTGAACCCCCAAGTGTTATCCCACCAATCCTAGACCCTTGGTGTTGGTGTTAAAGGAGCCCAGATAGCCAAAATACAAAACTTGGGACTTAAAACAAATTTCACTACATATTGCTCTAGGAATCAAGGGAAGACCAGTCTGCTCATGGATCCACCCAAAGTACATCACCTGTCGGTCTGACTTTGAAGCTGCTACCACTACTTTTTGCTCTGCAGCAGCAAATCCTGTTCAGGTGTACTTCGCCAAAAGCATGTCCAAGTTCCTGGAATTGTCTTCAGCTACAGCCTTCTGCCTCATTCCGTTGGAGATTTGTGGCTTCTGCAAAAGTGACTTAGTCTGAATGTAGAAATCTTTGCCATAGATTTGTCCAACGGCTCCCTGGCGACCATGCTCCCTTCGTGAACACCGCCTGCAGCCTTGCCCCGCTGAACTTTACCTTCTCAGAAATGTTCTTTCTTGAAAATTTTCTAACTGACTTTCTGGTTTGGTGCAATCCACTTGTTGTATCCAACCCGTATTCCATTGCGGTCGGCCATATTTTTTTACTTACACCCAGTCTCCTTCAACTAGTAGTCAGTCCGTGGTTGGCGCTTTGATCTTTTGGGCGCTAGTTTTTACTGAAAACTTAAAAAATTCATAACTAAGGTTCTACTGATTGGATGTTTGTTGTTTTGGTGTCAAATAATTTATTAAAATGTACCTCATTTTTAGGTCTCGCGTAGACAGCGCATGCGCTGTCACAAGACCTATAGTAAACACAATAATCCGGGTAATTACTCCTGTCGCTTGCCATTGGTTGATTTTTGCATTGCTCTTCTTATCTCGCTTACTGTTGGCCATTTTTGTAGGAAGCAGCACCGACTAACTACAGTTTCCCTACACTGTGAGTGTTTATATATTATTTTGGGGACTACTACTTTTTAGGTCGAGCATCATACACACACATTCATATATAATCAGCACAGCGCCCTTTTACAAGCACCACGCTGTTAATGGTTTCATTGTTTACTCCACCATGCTCTCCGCTCTCACTCTTCCTTCCCTTCTCCCCCTCCCTCCTTGTTTAAAGAGCTTGAGTGTGGTGCTTCATCTGAGCCATGCATTGCACTCACTGTATTGGGATTGCCACGCGCCTGACTGTGGGGCCCAAGCACTCCTGTTTCCACAACCATTTGCACAGCTCATCATTTCCCCGATTCTTGTGCCCTAAGGTGCAGCTACGCCGAAGGAAGCCAGAGGGTATCACCACGACGTTGCCCAGGTGATTTTGCAGCATAAGGAGCCAGCCCTTGTCATGTGATACTGCTTCTGAGGGTGCCACCAACATTGCTGAAGCCTCCTCCCATGCTGGAGTACACCAACAAGAGAGTATGCTGCATCCGGAGTCCTCAAGGTGCCGCTGCAGCCATCAACCAGGGGGCAGATGTTGCCAGTTCGTCTCCCAGGACTAGAGGCACAGTAGTGTGAGATGTGCTCTTGTAGCTCTGGTAAAGGAACCAGATACGGTGTCTAGCTGGGTCATAATCACCATGTGGCACTGTTCTCTGGCCTACCTGCCCCGTAACTGCATCAAGACATGCACCACACTGTGGAGCCTGGGGGCAACCGAGTTCTCCTTGAAGTCACTCACTACCACCGCTAGTCCGGCTACATTGTTCCGCTATGAGCAACAAGTACGGTGACAACCCCGCATCACAGCTCACCTTTTTTGCTTAAATATACTTGGTCATCTCAAGTTACCTGAATTGGACCTGAGTGGCCCCAGCATTGCCCCTAAAACACAGAGGGCAGTTGGTGGGGGATTTACTTTGGCAACATTCCAGTCTCTTCCTTCTGAAGCGGAGGTGGCTGATGTACAAATTACTGTATCTCTCTTAAAGGGAGAACCCGCATTTTGTTTTCCTGAACACTACTGATTTTGGGAGCACATTGCTTTACTATCAGACACCACTCTAAGCACTAGCACTGCTATCTTGCCCTCATATTACCTAATCACCTGCTCTCACTCCCCCCTTTTTTCTCCCCCTCCTTCCTTGTTTAAAGAGCTTCTGGAGCTCCGTTGTCATCAAACCTATCACTGAGCATCGCGCTCCTTCACAAATGCATTTTTTAAGAGTGCTGAAACGTCACACTTTAACTTTAAATATTTCTTTTATTCATCTATGCCGCACTTCAACTTTAACAATTTCTGCTTTTTAAGCAAAGAATAAATAAGAATACAAAAGATCGGTGGGAATTCGTCATCACTGGCACAGAAAAAAAGTTACTCGTCTGTCCTAATTTTGGGGCACAATCAACACCACCAAGTTGTTCAACAAAGCAATACAATGCCGGGAGAGATAAACAATTATGTATTTCCATGACTAAACTTACCAGTACTGCAGATACTTGATCGTTTACAATATTTCTTTTTATGTTGTGAAACCAGTTGTACATTAAATACTTGAAGGGAGGATAGAAAAACAGTGAGGTTGCATGTTTGGCACTACATACACACTTGTCATACAACTTATAAGTATCCCCTCAATCCTCAATTATTTAAAGAACTCTGACTTGCAATGTTAACTCAATTTGGTCGGAATGATGGTGCTAGAAAGATCAGTGTTGTGGAGGGAGGTTGCCTAAAACAATGGAAAAATACATTGCAAGTTGTCTCGTTCAGTTCCAAAGTCGACTTCACAGGAACAAATCCAGCAAGAATTTCCCCTTTGGTGACCACCATAGGCAGGTAAAGCTCATTTTATAAAGCTATGTTTTAAAGTAAGTTCACTCACCTAGAATGCTCTTAAATATCGGATGAGGATGGACTGTCTGGAGAGAGGTAGGGTGATTACTCGTGGCTACCACACGTGGTGACTGACTGCTGTCTGGCCTATGGGTGGAGATTGCTTGATTGAGGAATGAATTATACTTGCTGCTCAAAACAGATTTAAGGTCAAAAGTGGCAAACACATTGGTTCAAGCTGCTTTTCTTGATTTCTCTGCTAAGAGTCAATCTTGGCTCCTATTAGCATAGGCGCTGGAAGTATTGGTGCGGGGGTGCTGCAAATCAAAACAAGCATCTGCAATGCAATAGGTATCCCATTTGCGAGAGTTTAAGCGATTGTAATTGTAAATGACGATGCCTTTTATTCATGTTTGAAAAGCCAATACGTAAATAAAAAGGCATTGTCATTTACAATGCCAATTGCTCAAATTCTTGCAAATGCGAGACCTATTCCATTGCAAATGCTTGTTCTAAATTGGTGTGGGATTTTTCTTATGTTACGTTTTCACTTTATTGCTGTTTGTGTGCTGCATCAATACTTTACACATTACCTGTAATTATGCCTGACTACTTTTTGTGCAAATGTACTCCTCGTTATGCATATGTTCATTTATTTACTTTTTGTGGTTCACCCTGCAGAGATTGTGCCTGTTACTTGTCCTGGGCTAGCAGCCCAGTCCACCAACAACCCAATTTATCACAGGTGATCTCTGTAGCTTGTGTAGATCTCCGTAGCATGTTGAAAGCACAGCTCTATCCTTGAGTCACAGTTCAGTGTCCAATTCAAGATAAGAGGGTTACTGAATAAGCAGACCAGAACGTGAAGAGAAGTATTAGATTGATTTCATACACCTCAGCCACAGCATACCAACTGCCAATTCTTGATTGCGCTGGTTCTTCACTCTACAATCTAGAACTTTATGACCACAAGGTTCCACTGTTATAGTCGATTATACAATGTTGTGGTATTTTCTACAGTGCAAGTGAATTTAGTGATGGACAGACATCACACATCCCCCTACTTTCACAAAATACATTTTCCTAAGTTTCCGATTCCAGAAAGCAGGGAAACACATAAGAGTAAATAACGTATTTGAAAAAGACAAGCAAATTATAAAAATAAGTTAAGAAATTATTTTCATTAATGAGTTAAATTAAGACATGAGTACCACATAACATTTCCAAAGATAAGGGGAAGTTAACAGTGTAATAACTGTTGCTGTATTACTTAACTAAGTAATCTTGTAAAAAACTTAAGGGCAAGTCACCTGTTCACTAGATCAAACTCAAACTGCAGTGTTTTCCCCCTTTATATCACCAGAGTGTCATTTGTATGCACACTTTTTGACCTTGCTTCACTGTTGTTTTCACGTGTCTCCTTATTGTATTTAGAGCAGTAATGCTTTACTGCCCTCCTCAGATTCCATATTCTATCATTCTGTGTCTTGACCGCATAGCGAAAGAGATTTATTACTTTCATGGATTCAGTACATTTTGATCATTGTTTGCTGCCAGTTGGACCTTTCACTCTTACCCAAACACCCACTTTAAACTTGATAACCTTAATCTTCTGCAATATGTCAAACCTTTCCTTGTGGGCTGCCCACAACTCTAACTCAATTTTTCCTCCACTGTTGGCCTACATCAATCCTCACCCAGCTTTTGTGCCATTTCATCTACCCAGGTGCCCGTCTAGAATTGGTCTTCCTACTCTTTACTCTTTAAAAACTCGAAAGGAGTCATACCTGTTGACTGATGAGTAGTTAAGCGATAAGCCTCTATTCGCCTCCACACCACCTTTTTCCAGCTCAATCCATTAGCTTTTGCCAGTTGAAGGCCCTCTTTAAGTGTTTTGTTAAATCTTTCCACTGCCCTATTGGTTTCTGGATAATACAGGGCACTAAGTTTGTGTATTATTCCATTACATTGCATAAATTCCTTCATTTCTCAGGAGCAAAACTGTACACATTTCTCAGTTAAAAGGGTGTTGGGTAGTCCCTCTTGTAAGAAGTCATCCTACCAGGAAGTTTATAACTGAGGTTGAGCTGATGTCAGAGACAAATTTGATTTTGGCCATCTTGAATATTAGTCGACTAAAACTAGAATGTCAGTGGCCCAAAAATATCTAATGCTACATCTGTTCAAGGACCTTTCATTAGGGTGCCTCAATGCATGGATGGACTGTGCAATTTTTCTACCTTATCACAGGTGAAACAGGCTATGCAATTCCTTTTCTCTCTTTCCACCAGTACATCCATACCAGGCCACCAAAAGTCTAACCTCAACATTTGCTTGGTTTTGGAGATCCCCAGATGGCTTTCGTGTGCTATGTCAATCAGTTTTCTCCTGAGGGTTTCAGGAGGTATCAATGTTGTACCTCTGTAGAAGCATCCATCTACTTCCGATAATTCTACTCTGACCATCAAATATGACCTCAGCAGCTCTTCATACTTTTCTTCACCATCCTACCCCTGGATTAACATATCTTGTACTTTACTTATAATGGGATCTGTTTCTAACAATTTTTTTTCTGATTTTCCTCCCAACCACCCCTCTGGTGATTACATAAACATTTAGGTTTTGTAATTCTATATCTTCCCTTTGGTTGTCACAAACTTTCTCATCCTTTTCCATGTCATCAACCAATCGGGACCAGCAACCTGCTGCAAAGTTACAAGTACCAGGGATATATTCTACACCAAATGTTTATTCTTGTAGATTAATGAACCATCTCTTAATTCTGCTGGAAATTGCCTCCAGTTCTTTATTTGTAAACACCTCCTGGTGTGGCTTGTGGTCTGTCCTTAACTTGAACACAGTTCCCATTTAAAGTTATTGAATTTGTTTAGTGCCCAGTACACTTCTTTTTGGATTACAGAATAGTTCACCTCAGATTGTCTAAGTGCTCTTCAGGCAAATGTTATTGTTACCTCACCTTTTCCACTTTCTTGTAGAAGTACAGCCCATAGCCCTTTTGACCTGGCATCTGTTGTTATGATGATTTTTTTTCCCGTGGAACAAACACTTCCAAGTCTGGTGTAGTGGTCAGGGCATTCTTAACATCTTTAAATTCTCTCTCACAATGGCCATCCCACTCAAAGGTCACCCTATTTTTCAACAATGTGCACATATGACACGTTTAGCTCGCAAAATTGCTAATGAATTTACTATTAAATTCTATCACTCCAAAAAAAGGATCTCAGCTCGTCTTTGGGTGCCACTGATTTTATTATGGTGTTTGCCAGATCTGCTTTGGGTTGTACCCCTTCAGAAGTAAATTTATGACCAAGATAGTTTATTTCAGTAATTTGAAGTTTACATTTGTCTTTCCTTACAGTAGGACCCTACTCTTTAAATATGTCCAAAACCTGTCTAAGTGTTTCATTATGTTGTGCCTGAGAGTTCCCAAATATCAGCACATCGTCCTGATGTCAAAACACTAGACCAAATGGCATGCTATTAATTTGAATGCCAGTACTTCTTTCAAGGGCGTGATGAAAGCAGTGAGCTCTTGAGAGTCAGGGAGTATGCAGATCTGGAATAGGCTGATGTAATATTTAAAGTTGTATTTAAAGTTGAGAAGAGTTTTGGTCCTCTGGTCTCCACCTTGTCCAGTCCACAGGTGCAGCAGCAGAAGTGTCCGCTCGCCCCAGCCCCACCGACCTCAGCATCGACAGCTCCAGCCTCGAGACGCCCAGGAGCATCATGCACAGCTACAGCTTCATCTACTTCAACGTGCAGGATCGCGCGGAGGCGGCCCGCATGCTGCTGGCAGACCAGGGGCAGGACTGGAAGGAGGACGTCGTGACCTTTGACCTCTGGACCCAAGGAGACCTCAAAAAGAAATGCGTGTTTGGGCAGCTGCCGGGCTTTAAAGATGGAGACTTTGAGCTGTACCAGTCCAACGCCATCCTGCGCTACTTGGCCCGGAACCACGATCTCTACGGAAAGGACAACCATGAAGCCCCCAACATGGACATGGTCGCCGATGGCGTGGAAGACCTGCGCATGAAGTACATCATAATGATCTACTGGAACTACGAGGATGGAAAGGCTCCATACATTGAAAACCTGCCTAAAGATCTTCAACCCTTTGAGTGTCTCCTGTCCAAGAATCACGGCGGGAAAGGGTTCATTGTTGGAAACAAGATCTCGTACGCGGACTATGTTCTCCTGGACATCCTGCTCGCACACCTGGTGCTCGCTCCAGATTGCCTGTAGGACTTCCCCCCTCCTCCACGCATACGTTGAGCGCCTCTCTGCACGACCTAACCTCAAGGCCTTCCTGGAGTCGGATGCCCGCAAGGCGCGCCCCTTGAACGGGAATGGCAAACAGTGATCCCCAGTCAGAGATGATCACTGGTGGGGGGCTGGCCACCTTAAAAGATGCACTTCTACTGCCCACCTGCCCCTTGCACCCAACTATAAGTAGCCTTTACTCCCAAGTGTTGGGTGGCAAAGCACCCTGTAGCCGCCTGCACCTAGGCTGAGGGCTCCTTCACCAGCACTTGTCTAACCCACTCAGGTTTCAGTTCTCTAGGGACTTCCATGGAGCTCTCTAGGGGTAAGCATTTGTGTAGGTCTTTGGGAAGCAAAGTAGTTCAGCTCTTAGTAACTTTTGTAAACTAGGACAACTAATGGATAGTCTGAGAACAAATTACCTCTTAAATGTCCATCTCTGAAGGACCAAATAATGTGAATCTTTGGGAAAATGTTTTTTGTACCATTGAAGGTAAATAAATGCTCTGAAATGTGGAAAAAAAAAGAGAAGAGTTTTGCTCCAGCTACAGTTGTGATTAGGGGTGGGCGGAATTTGCGTAGTCACATTACGCAAATCTCAGCAAAATTGTAAAAAATCTCTGCGAGCACGCAGAAACTCTGCGAAGACACGGAGTTGCTTGTCCTGCCCGTTTGCGATGTGTTTTTGCGTGCTCACAGGAAAATATATCGCTAACTTGCGCAGGCGGCCATCTTGTTTTTCACTTGTCCCGTCCGCTCACGATGGTTATTTCCTGTTCCGGGTCGCGTATTGCATGCTCGTGCCCGCTCACGAGCTTATTTCCTGTTGCGTGCTCGGGAGGGAATGATCACGCAAACTTGCCCATGCAGTCACAATGGGCGCAGCCATCTTGGTTTTTCTCTCTATTGCTATGGTTCTGGACCTGCTTTTCAATCCTCCCTCTATCTTTTCAATCCTTTGTTTCGGGAAACTTTTTTTTAATCTTTTTTATTTATTATCTATCTCTCTATTTTCCTGATGCTATATTTTGAGTTTTTTTCTACTTTTTGTGTATTTTTCACTACTTTTTCACTCTTTTTCTATTACCTGCTTTTTCATTTCTTTTCATTCCTACCTTTTCTTTTCTGCCCACTTGCCTACATGGAACCATGGCAAAGAGCTGCAGGGCTCGAAGCCAGAGTGGCAACCGCCTGCCTTGCGGAAGGTGGCACCAACACAGGGGACAGCCACGGGCCTTATTTGGTGAGGCGGAGGTGGCTTTTTTTGTGCAGCGCCACCTCCCCTTAACCCTGGCAGCAAGCGGCAGGCCTGGGTCCGGGTATGGGCTCCAGGAGCATTGACAGTGGTGGGGAAAGGTACGCCGGGCAGTGTTTGGCTGCTCTGGTGTCCGACGCACCAATAACCAGCTGACGCACCGGTGGTCCGATATTCTGGACCGGGAGCAGGACCTGCTGGACCTGCTAGGAGTGGAGGTCCCGGGGCTTGCTGAGTAGCTATTTAATATTACTACTTTGTGTTCTTCTGCTCTGTGTTATATATTGTGAATACATTTTTTTTCCGACCAGCAAGAATGCTACTGCTCACATTGCAGGTAAATTATGTTTAAAAACCTTCTGTGATTGTTATGACACAGGAGCTTGGGCTACTAATCTTACTTTTTTGCACGTTGCACTCAGCTAAGATGTAAGCGTTTCTTTTAGAGAACTTAAGTTAGGTAATGTTAGAGAGACTCCAGTCCTTCCTTTGTCCTCCTGTTACTAAGAGATAGCGGTGGATTGATAGGTTTAGCTACTTATTAGTATGAGTTGGTAATTTTTTTAGTGGTCTGCGTGATGCACCCTATGTTACATCACGTGCTGCTGAGTGTTGCTTACCCCAGTACTTAGTAGAACCTTTTGTAGTTTATTTAGTGAGTGGTAATAGGCACTAGCAGAACATCAGCAGCAACCAACCATCAATTTGGTGTATGCAAAAATGTAGGCCTGCGTCCTCCATCTCTGCATTTTTGAGTACTAAAATAAATGGAGATGCAGACTTAGTGAACAATTGGCCATCTGGAGTAGGTGGGCTAGGTCAGGTGGTACTTAGGCTTAGTTAGTATTCTGGAATCAGAATGGAACACTGGATTAGTGTTGATAAATAATAACTAGTTGGTCCGCGAATCTCCCGATACTACTTGTCGTCCAGATTAGATAGGTCAATTTTATTGCAACTGTTGTTTCCATAAATGTTTTGTAGACTGTTTTTAAATATATTTTATTTATTTCACACCAATCATCAATGTTTGTCTCTTTCTTTCTTATATCTTTCATGATCAGCATCCAAGGGCAAGAAGACAGGGTCGGAGTCAGCGGGAGCAGCTAGAGAACACCAGGGAGAGAACCAGGACCGCTCCTCTATCGAGGGATATTCTGCTGGCCTCAGTAAGTCTTCCTGTTGTTAATAATAATAATTATTATTCCCTAACTTTTACTGTACCTTATTTTTTCCAAACTATTGTTTCCATTTCCTGATGCTATTTTTTACCAATTCTTCTTCGATCTAGACTATCTGTTTCTAAATTCTTGTTATCCCTGCCTCTAACTGCCTCTGCTATGACTCTCTGGACTACTACTATTGGGCTGTCTGTAGCTAAGCTTGCCCAGTTGGCCACTCTTTATTTAAAAGGTTTTAAATAAAACTCAGATTCACCAATAGCTCTATCCATTGTGTCCAGTCCTTTGGGTTGTCCTCTTCTACTACTTTTAGTCTTCTTAATCTTGAGACTTTTCGACAATTCCCACCAACAAAATGTCCAACCAAATTTTACTATTTTTGATAGGATAGGACATATTACTATTGTTGTAGAGATTCTGCACATATAGAACTTTGCCCAAGAAAATAGGATGTTGGTGATGGGAGGTTGGACCTTCCTCACACCTCAATCAGAACCCACGACAATCCCCGGACCGACTAGTTATAGTGTCTCATTACTATCAGGTCTCCGAACCCCCCAAGATACCCAATGAGTAGACAACCCAGAACATAACATTCATGACCTCTCAGTCGCGGAAGCAATGCACACCCTTTCGCTCACTCACTTGTGTAAGTCCACACCAAATACCACCGAGTCTATGTAAGTTCAAAAGGTTTCTTTTCAACTGACAAGCTCTGTACGTTGTTCTATAATGCAGCACTAACTGCAAAATGCATAAGATTAAAACAATAAACATTGTTAAACTTAGTTACATTTACAACTACAAGTCCATAGAAGACAAAAGGCCAAATCATGATAACTGAACACCCTCCCCTTGGTAGGAATATTGTTTATCTAAAATTATAAATGAAGATCTCTGAGCGAATTCTGGGGACCCCTCACCTTAGAAGAATCTAGTAATGGTTACATCATAAGCTCTGAAAATCTCTGGTTCGTAGAAGGGAATCTTCCGTCTGTTATGGGAAAAATGGTGCGGATTAGTATGTTTCAAGCATTTCTCAGTCGTGCCAAAAAGTGTAGCACTTTTATGGATAAGCAATATGGACTAACACCAGAACTCCATAACGAAGTGGCTTGTTCTTCGACCTTGTACGCAGCACTCAGACAGTAGCAGTATGAGCTCATGTGGGCTCTAAGGCGTCTTACACAACAAGCTGTGAGGTAACATGCGCAAAAATAAAAGACACAAAGCTAAAATGGTGGCATGGCTCGGGCTAACTAAGCAAAGACTAGAATGAACCTAGAGACCATATAACACTAGTAGTGTCTACTCTATTACCTGATTTGTACTAGTGATGTATGTTGTATATATATGTAATAACTCTTTTTTCCATCTTGCTAGTGAAAAATAGGGGGAGGTGTATATGGCATCTAAAAAATGTTTATTGCTTTTTCTAGGCGTCCTACCGACTACTAGTGCCGGGACCAGCGGTGAAAGCGATGTGGCTGCTGAGGGAGGAGTTGCAGCAGTTGCAGGAGGAGCTGCAGGGGGTGAGCCAGCAGCAGTGGTGGGCGGTGGTTAAGTTATATTCCTAATCCTTACTTATTGACATTACACTCACTGCAAGAGTGTACTGTAGACTGTATGTAAGGATTGCAGGCTGGTTCCACAGGAGCGTCAGGAATCCGAAGAGTAATCCGCAGCCTTCCCCTACGGTCTTCCGACTCTATCAAGCACTAGAGTACGAGAGACACGCCAGGGGAAAACAGGGAAACAAAACAAGGAAAGATGGGGGAAGACAATGATGGTCGATGGTAATCTCCAGTAGTGAATGCGGGGTGCTTCAATGAAGGGAACCGGAAAACAGGTAGGCTGCAATGAAAAGAGGAAGTAAAACACTCTAGCTCTCACCCAATAACTGGAATATACCAATGTACAAACACACAAACCTATCACGTACCCCAGGTTCTTAATATGTCGCTGATTTAACAGGTGAAGGTGGAAATAAGGTACAGCGTCTGGAGCTGGAATAGGGATGACACAATAGGAAATTGAGCACTTGCAGGCTAGATGTTGTATGTTACAATAATGGTCTATATAAACCCCTTCTTACTTCAACTATCGTGGAACAGCCTTTGAAGACACTTTCACTACTGTCTGGCACACAAAGAACCTTCCGCCCACTTCTTCTGCAGATGTTTACGAGTCTTATAACCATCTATGAGAACCAAAGCGGAATATATATAATCTATACACATGTATCAATAGTAATGAAAAAAGATTGATAGCGCTTGAGCGCTCTTACCGTGATTCCCTGTAGTGTGGAATATAGGCACCCACCCTGATCCACGCAAGAGTGCCACCAAATACCAAGGAAGGGGGATTCCAGTGTATAAGTTAAGTATATGACGAATATTCTGGAAACAGGGAACGTGAAGGAAATGTGGTAACAGGATAGGGACAGGAAATAGTAAGGGAGCAACCTAACTAACTAACTAAGTAAATGATAAATGGGGAAAGCACCGACACCGGACAGCGGAGCACAAACCCGGCTGTCAGGTGTAGCATACAAGTACTCGGGAAGCAAAAGGTAAGACAAGTCCCCCCGGATGGCGGAGCGAAGCCCGGCCGCCGGGCGGGACACACAACCAGCGGAAATGAAGAAGTTCACAAGGGTGCCGTGAACGAGCTCTCCAAAATGCAGAGAATAAGGCTGTGCCCAGCCGGATGGCGGAGCTAAGCCCGGCCGCCGGGCGAGGCACAAGGAAAAGGGAGAGGAGACTAGGCGTTTGCAAGGTACGCCTGAGGCAGCGAAACGCTGCGGAGCAAAAGCGTAAAGCGAGGCCCACAATAGGATGGTGCAGGGGACGCATACGCTAATCCATCAAACAAACAGGAATGTCCAAACAGGAACTACGAGGTCAGGCAACAGGAATTAGACGGAACCGGAAACAAGGGAAGCTTGACGCAGGAACGTGAAGCGTCGGTCCCTGTTTCCTGGTTCATTAAATACCATGCGTCTTAAAGGGACAGCGTAGGGGAGTCCCGAGGCATGACACTGTACTGTTGAGACTTATTAAGTAAGAAGTTGTGAATGGGTGAAGAAGACACCCGTTACTTAGCATTAGCAAAAGCATTAGTGGCGGGAGTGTTGAGTAACCAATGGCCTCTTCTATCTGACTTCAACTCAGCTGTGAAAGTTTTATGGAGAAGACTAAAAGTCAGATCAGATGACCTTGATGGATGGGTTGAACGAAAAGGGAAAGAAGGGTGAAAGGAAGAAGGACGGACGAGATGTAATATTTATGACTGGCAGAGAAGGATACGTGGGATGCATGGATGCATAGGCGGCTGATAGGAATCAGATGCATGGGTGGTTGAATGACTGAAACTCCCACAAATGTTAGAGGCAGAGGAAGTGAGAGGATATATACATACCACAAATTGTATGTACTGTGCTTGCTAGTGCTAATGTGCCACTGTGTGTAGAATTATTTTGTCTTACTGCTTTGCTAAGAGTATATTTTACAATAGTCTTGTTTTTTCTTCTTGATATAGCTACTCCTTCCAAAGGGAAACCAGACAGGAAGGAGTTGGCAGCCAAGGCCCGGCGCTGGAAGCTGGAGGCCATACAAATGGAATACTGGCGGCTGGTGATTCTGGCGGAGGAGGAGGAGGCAGCAGCAGCTGCTGCCTCCTCCAATGCCAAGCCCCAGCCACCCCCCTCCAGTGTTACGGCACCACTGCCTGGCAGCCGCCCGCCGCCGCCTTTCTTTTAATAGCACTGCTAACCCCATGGATGCAATTGCTGCACATTTAAGCACTGTGTGGCACATCTAGGGGAGCAAGTTTGTGTCCCCCTGGAGAGGCGAGCCCACAGGTAAACAGACCTTGTTAATTGCCCCTTTTTTATTTCTTCTTTTGGTGGGTGGGAGTCAGGCGTTGGGGTTCACTTTATTTGAACAGTTGGACATTTAATTTTATGGATTTTTTGTTCCAGACATTGGTTGGGGTTAGGGAGACGGGTGGGTCAGGTGTTGTTGTGGGATTTTTTACATAGTTTATTTTTGTTAGGGGATTAAATTATATATTTATACTTTACATACCATGTTGTTAATGTTCTGTGGGTGGGGTTACTGCTTTATGTCACACTATTCCCTTGCTGGTGCAGGGCCACAGCCAGTGTTTGATTTAAATAACTGGCTGACTTTATAAGACACGAACAGATAGATGCGGTACCCCTCCCTGAGTGACTTGTTCTACTAGTACTGTCAGTCTCTCCTCCTAGTCTATGGATTTTCCAACTGGACTCAAAGGGGTATGTGAAATTAAATTAATGAAAACATTTCCATTATTAATTGTGCCTCTTCCAAATTTCTTCTCTTACCTGTACTTGATGTTTAACTTAGGTACAGCGATGGCTGCATGGGGATGATGGTTTTCTTTCCCAACATGCCATGGTTGCGGTGGTAGTAGTAGTAGACACTAGCAGTAGCATTTGCAAAAAAAGAAAACGAGACAGTTAGTCGCCTGAGAGAGACTGTTGGAGGAGTAGTAGAATGAAGTACAGTACAGAACTTACTGCCAAACAATAATATGCAAAAATACAATAAAACATAATGGAGGCGGGGATAACCTAGTACATAGAATTACAAACTCTAGTTGTGCTGAGTCACTCAACTAGGCCTACAGTACACTCGACACAAGCGTAACCGTTAGTGCTGTGCAGGAGGATGACAACAAATCTAATCGATGCCGGCAATTAATGCTGATAGATTAGGTTCCTTTGGTAAATAAATGATCTTGCAAATATACTGCTCCAGGGTGGGCAAGCAGAAGAAGATCCTCGCCCTGCCTTAAAATTGAATTAGTGTTGCTTTTGCCAAATCTGCCCCAGCAAGCGTGTGATAAATTATTGTTGTCCATTTAATTTAGTCACACCTCAATAAGTCACACAGCCCAGGGCAAGAGGGTTAGAGTTTGATGAATGGTTGGTAAGGGGGGTGTGGTTTGGGGAAAGGTTTGACAAAGAAAAATAGTATGCATGGACAACAACAAAAGAAAACACAATCTTGTCAGATGACCATATCCATAAATCTGTTAAGGGAGAAAAAGGAAATCCATGCATGATGATGATAACTTGATGGTTAATGAAGTAATTACTAATTACTACTAGACAATTTGACAGTACAGGGCAGCAGTATATTATGCAATATGCCGTGCCTGTCTGCCCTCCGAGAGTCCCGAATTACAAACAGTTTCTATTCTTTTGTACAAACCCGGGCTTACTATTAAAGATAGCAAAGAAAATTAAAAAATACCTGTAGGGATGAATTGAATTATAAGCAGAGATCAAAAATACTAACAACAACAACACACAGTAGTAATGATGATTGAAGACAAAAAATGAATCAAATTATTTAAAAGATGATGAAATTTGATACTGTTATTGTATGTTATCCAGGTCAAAATGGGGAGTTGCATCTCGGCATTCCTCTTGGTCCTCCCGTTCATGGACGGTCCGGCCACAAATCTTGGGAGACGCCACTTTCTGCCTGGCAAATGTAGATTCATTGGTAAGGTAAGTGCGAGTTGTTTTTCCCAGTATAGCACAGGGTAAGGTCCGGCCTGTAATTGTAGATGGAAAAACAAAAGGGATATTGAAAAATAAAGTAGAAATAAAATGCATAAATTACAGTGGAGTGCAACAAGAATACTTTCAGAGGCAGCATGGATACATCATGTCTACTCTAGTCTGTTTAAAACATTAACCTCCTACAACAACAGGACAGAGCAGGCCAAAGGCACCCGCTGTGACCCATCTTCCATTTAGCGTACATTTTTATGGGACAGAAGCAGACAAAGCACATGTACAGCAACATAGCATTTTACAAATTAAGTCACTAAATCAATGCACCGCTCTCAGTCATACCACCACCACACTCAATTCCATCACTACACAGACATGTAGGTCTGCGGTGGTTGTTGTTGACTTGTTTACCTTTTATGCCACTCATGAAATACCCTGAGTTATTCCATCAGTCATCTTGGATCCTACTGAGTGACTGTGAAGATATTATGTTACTGTGGCCATCATCATGGTGTTGTCCAACTCAGTGTGTATTGTACAGATTGAGTCCCCTTTCCATATTCAAAATGCAATGGATCGGCCTGCAGGAGAAGTACACATTTGTTAATAAAAAATAAGAAGGGAAACAAACATTGCCTTGAGTTATTTTTAGTGTGTAGATTAGACAATAGTACACAATGAATTAACTTCATGCACTACAAACAACAACAACACATATCACTGAGTCAGTGTCCAATGCATGTCATCATTCATTACCTGTTCCTTCTCATCTTCAGTTAATGGGCTGTCTCTCTCGGCACGGAAAGGAGGATAGCTATAGTAGTCATCATCATGTTCCACTTCTTTTGGAGGGACTCAACGAGGCAAGGCTTTCTTTTTTCTTCTATTATGCTAATCATCAGGCCTGAGGGCAATAGATTTAGGGCGATTCAGGAGGATGGAGGATCTGGACTCGGAGGAGTGTACTGAAATGCAGAAAGCTGAAACTCATATAAGGCAATAAAAGACTAGAAGGTGGTGGTGATAGATTTGTTGTGATTTGAAGTTTCCAACCAGAAAGACAGACACACAAATAAAAGTAAATAAGGGAGGAAGACAGTAAGAAATGGAAGTCTAGTTGTCAGGGAAGTATAGCTCGTCTTCAAACTCGGGGGTTCAACCAGAAGTAGGTAATCATCATCTAACACACTACTTCAAACACCTGAGCTGCTGTCCTCATCTTCCTGTGTTGATTCATGTATTGTGTAATTCAGTGGTATAAAGTGCTAATTCATTTTGATCATGGTTAACCTCTCCACGTTTTTGGGCAAGAGACTGGTCCTTCTCACTGTTACAATGGAACCAGCAGCACTGAAAACACATTCAGAAGAAACACTTGCGACAGGGCAAGCCAGATAGTTTATTGCCAGCCTGCTGAGCAGTTACCATTGGCCCCTTTTCCCATACCAATACAATACCGGAATGGGTTTTGATCAATGTACACCTCTGTTGGGTCATCCAGATAGGCCTGGACTATCCGCTCAATGTTCAGGGGTACTACACTTTGTTCGGCCTCTTTTGTCTTTGCATCAGCACTGCACCTAGCAAGTCCTTGCTTTAAATACCAATCCTTTAACGATTTTACTGGGGCTGATGATCCGGTTCTTGCTGTTGTCGATAGTGTTGGTGAGTGTTCTGAGCCAAACGCACTGCCCTCAGGCTCCGAAGTTGAACTTGCCGCCAGATGCCCTGCTGCAGTACTTGTTGGGGGTTTATGTAGCAGGCTTTTAATTACCAGCCATTCATTTTCCAAATTACTGGCTGCCTCAGCTATCCAAGTTTTGTACCGGGCATCATCCACTTCTGAAAAAGGAATTAATGTCTTACTGTTCAGTGCCTATTTGGACCGTGGATCCAGAATTGTGGCAAAAATGTAATGTTCTTGTGACAAAATGTTATTTTGCACCCTTGTATTGTCAGCTACGCGACGGGATAAGCTCTCCACCAAATCATATGCTTCGTTTTTTCTTCCACACCTTTGTACGCTTCAGACACCTCCTTCAGCTGTTGCTCTAGCATGTGCAATAGCTTGGCCCATAGTACAGTCCTCCTTGCTGACTTCACGTGTGAAAACCTCGAAAGGAAGAAGCATCTCAGTCAGGCATTTAACTAGACACCATTGGTCCATCTGAAGGGTCATGTCTTTCACAGTAGCATCCCCTCTTCGCATGACATATTCATTGATTGGTCTGTACTGCTCAAACAGACGGTCAAGCATGTAATATGTTGAGTTCCAACGCGTTGCCACCTCCAGGATGAGTGCTTTGACTGGCATTCTATAGTCACATTGAATGATCCTCAGCTGCTTCCGAGCTTTAAAAGAATGGCTGAAATGAGTGCATATTCTTCAGCAAGTCGTCAGTAAGTTGCTGACTATGGCTTCTTTTTTCAGAAAGTCTTGAACTATAATGTTAATGCAATGCGCCAAACACGGGACCCTGAAATAGGAATCACGCTCCATGGCCTTAAGTACATTACTGCCATTATCTGTGGAAAAAAAACTAATCCTAAGCCCTCTTGGGCACAGCCATTCAAAGACCTTGCTGTGAAACTTCCAAAATGTTTACAGCAGTATGAGATTTCTCCATGGCGAACATGGTTACAGTTGCATGTTTACAAGTAGCATTCAAAATCTCAGCTGTGTCAACAACACCTACTTCAGATAGCTTATCTCTAACCCCCACAAAAGAGACCCAGGGTGCAGTGATGCACATGTAATCAGTGGCTTGGCAACTGGTCCACATTTCTGTTGTCAGGTGGGTACTGTGAACAGCACTCTGCTACAAAGCTTGTCCAACCAATTCCAGCATATTGTGATGTGGTGCTGGAACAGCAACTCTGGCAAAATAGGACCAGCTGGGAACCTCCAATTTAGGGTAGATGGCTGATACAAATTCAAGGAAACCAACCCATTCCACAAATGAAAAAGGGAGAAGATCCAGCGCTAACATTTTAACCAGCTTCGCATTGAACAACCGTGCCATTGGGTGGTTGCGTTGGTACTGCCCCTCCAACCTAAGCATGCTCTCAATGGTAGGCTGGATTATTTTCCTTTGTGGTGCAGCTGTTTTCTTGAACCCAGTTAGGCTCAACAATGCACTTTTTTTCATTGCAGTATTTGGTCGCCTTGGTGTCTCAGTCTCACTCTGAGTATGACTCTTACTGCAGTGCCACTGAGATGTTGCTGAGGATGTGGGCGGTACCACTACACTGCTGGGGACAGGGCTAGAAATGTCCCCCTTCTTGTTCACCTTCCACCCCGATCATATCTTACCCCAATTCTTTATCTCCAACAACAGCAATGGGTTCAGTTTTACTTTTTTCTAAGCGAAAAAGGTGAGCCTCCCACTGGATACTGTGGTGTATTTTGATATGACTTGTTTGGCCTACGGTACCATAGTTTGTACCAAGCTTACCCCGCCCAAAAGCATGTCACAAATTGAGCATGTAGCAATGTTCTCCTCCTTACTGGTAACCAAAAAGAAGTCCCAAACTGGGGAGGAGAACTTTCAGGTACTCCTGGATGTGCCAGAACTAGAGGGTGGGCTTGGAATGTGACTCTGTGCAGCTACACTACCACTACCTACTGAGGTGGTGGTTGAGCTGGATGTAGGTCCCTGCCGGACCTTTGCAATTGCAAATATGCAAGCTGGAGGTCCTGTTGGTGTTACCTGTGTTGGTGGTATCCAGGCTACATCCCCACCAGCCATTTTGGATAGGGTAATAATGTTGGTCTCCATCTCCTTTGGGCCGGGAGTGATGTTTGTGATGACTGGCTCATCATCATCATCACCCCCCTCTTGTACATCTACCTCCATAACTTTAAGGCTATTTGGAACCTTCCTTTTCACAAGCCTTGTCTTGTGGTGTGCATCACTCTCAGACTGAGCTGGTGGCTTCCAAGTGGCATCTCGATCATCAAAATGGGGGTTGAAGAAGCGGATGATGGACTAACCCTCATTTTCCTTGCTGGGGTTCTGGTAAAGAAACAATGGATCTTCTGAAACAGTGGTTTGCTCCACTTTGTCTGCAGGATGCTCGATTTCCTGAAATGCCCCTACTTCAAGAGGAACAACTACTATTGTGGGCTGTTATTGTGACTGTTCTTGCTGCTGTTCTTATAGCTGTTCTTGCAGCTGCTGCTGTACTTGCAGCTGCTGCTGTTCTTGTGACTACTGCTGTTCTTGTGGCTGCTGCTGTCTGTTCTTGCAGCTGCTGCTGTTCTTGTGGCTGCTGCTGGCTGCGCCTACTGCTATGCCTGCTGCTGCCCATTTATCTGGTGAGTTTCCGCCTGCGTTGATTGTGTACTACTTTGCGATAATGACATTTCAACATCGCTGCTCGTTAGTAGACTGGCTACCTATGCATCACTCATGGGCTTGGGCCTAGGTTGGTGGGGCTGGCCCACTGATGCGGATGTGCTGCTCCCAGCTTCGTCCCCGGACCACGCTGCTGCAGGTGTAATTTTTTTTCCCCAAAAAACACCTGGGGCGGCACACCAGTCTTGGTGAGTGCCACTTCCTTATTCTGTCCTTCTTCTCACTGGCAACTTTCTTGGTACTGGAGGACCTGTTACCTTTCTTTGGGCCCATTTTCTTCAGATGCCAGCAGGACGCAGGTCCACAAGTTGCAGAGATGTCTGTGGTCCCATGTGGACGTAACGTAGTGCGCAGCAGGACTTCTGTCTGGCAGTACAACGGGTGATGATGATGACACCTCCTCCTCTGTCTTTTTGTGCACCTAAAAGCAAAGAAGCCAGGAGAAGAACATCAGTGAAATGTTTCATGTTGCATTTGTTGTGGTGGTTCAATTACTACTAGTACAAACAAACAAATAAAAGATATAGTGCAGCCATTTGTGAGACTTTGTCAACAAGGGCTTTCATGGTATACTGCGTACACTACAATCTCAGGAAGGACAGGAAAGAAGGAACGCAAATACAAATGTAATGGAAGTGGACCCTGTTTGGCATTAAATGATTTGCTCATCACATCATTCAGGGAGCTGCTGTTGGCAAAGGGGATGAATGGAAGCAGTAAGCCAAGAGGAATAACATGCAGGCCTATATGGCAAAAGCAGCACACTAACAACTCCCACCAGAAATGGCCACCAGCCACATGGAAACTCACAAATAACAAGCAACATGCAGGAGGCCTGGAAAACAATGTACTGACAAAAGGCATATAATAGCCAGGCAAAGGATGCATGTTAAACCACACTGCTTTGCCTTTAATGCAATAAAATGCAAAAATGAAAATCCACAGGGATGAACAAGGTCTGCAAGGTACACAAGAACACAAAACACACAACAAAGGCATTAATTTTACACATACCCAAAATCAGAAATACCCCCCAAAAAACACATTTTGCAATTCAAGTCAATGCCATCCATGCCCTAAATGATGTTTGGAATAAATTCAACACACACCAAAGGAACAGATGCTTCATCATGCACCCACCCATGACTAGCTCTAGGCCTACTGGCTACCCACAACAATAAAATTAAAAAATAATGATACATACCAAAATTGTAGTTGCAGCAACTGCAATGCCCCAATCAAACAAACAACAACACCGACTTACTTGTAAAATATCAAATTCAAAAGTCCTCAAATCCAATGATAATGATGCAGCCAACACAAAGAGTGATCCTTCCAGCTCAAAATCCAAAGGAAGAATGAACAGGAGATGGACAAAGCACTAGGAAGAGCCTGCTGGACAGGAACAAGTAGTTGGAGACTCTGTGGCACTCTCTCCCTCTCCCCAAAAAGGACTCCTTGCACAAAAAAGGACAGCCACATGTCAATCTGAGGAGTTTTTTTTCATCCAAATCATCATTTACAGAAGGTTTTATGCTGTTCTAGATATTATTCTTCTGCAGATTGGAAATTTTGCGTGTTCGGGATCGCGAGCTTCACCAAACTTTTGCCGGATGACAGATGGTGCGTTCAAATGACGTGTTCGCGATTGCACGCTTTCTCGCGCGGTGGCAAATGACGTGTTCGCGATCTCTGACTCTCGCGGTGTCCGATGGCGAGGTGAATGAGGAGTTTGCAGTTGCAAAATCTCGTGGGATAGCGCGACCGGCTACCAACATCTCGTGTGGCATGTGAACTGATAGGAAAACTCGTTGGCAAGCGCAGGGATCCTGGTAAGTCGACCGCGTGCATGAGAACGCATTTTTAAAGCACGAACATGAAAAAATCTCGGATCGCGGAAATGTCAACATTTCCACGTTCTTCGCGGAACGTGAAAATGTCTACATTTTGCAAAATCTGCAAGCAGAACGGAATTTGCCACCCACCCTTAGCTGTGACCATCTCTGTTATGTTTGGCAAAGAGAACTTGTCATCTACTACCTTTTTGTTGAGGACCCTAAGGTTGCTGTTTACTTTTCTCACCACCACAATGGGTGCAACTATTCAGTTGCTTCTACATGTTCTATTACATCCAGTGTGCACAATTATTCTAACTCTTCTCTCAGTGCGTTCTTAACAGTTAAGGGAAGACTACGTACTTTAGCTGACACAGGAACAGCTATCTCTTTCAATTTTCTCTTGTGCACATATTGCTTGAGGCATCCTAACTTTTCTGTGAATACATATTCTTTCTCAAAATAATATCCCACCTCTACTTCCTGTTAACATTCTGGATCAGTATTTGAGGTGCAGCATTGGTATTCAGATAAACTCTTATGCCTTTTTGTGCTGGCCATCCTAAAATGTTATCTCCTTTACATAAAACATAAACTTTGCATACTGTATATCTGCTTTTGTACTCGATTGATCTTCCCCACAAAGTATTCTATTATCTTTATTGGCTGGCCACCATACCCTCCTGGGTGTGTATCCATTTTGTGTAGTTGCATCTGTTTTTCGAACAGTCTATTAAATACCTCCTATGACATTATTGTTACTTTAGTGCATGAATCAAACATGACCTGAACATCGAGGTCTTCTATACTTTCCATCAGTTATCTGCAGTACAATTTCTTTAAACATCTCAGACACACCTTGTTCTTGCTACTTCTATAGCACGCCATAAATTGTCCTCTCCTCCCACACTTATTACGTATGGCTTTCAATGCTGTGCATTGCTTACTGTTGGCCAACACTGCCACATCTGTAGCATTGCCTATTGAAGGTGCCAAAACTCCTTCTGCCCTTTGTCACAGGAATGCCCTTAACTACTTGTACCTCTTTTTCATCTTATTTGACCATTTGTACATTTTCCTTACTATTTGTGTCTGGCTTAATTTCTCTAACATATCTCATCATGTGCACTACTTGTTTTGCCACAATCAACGCCCTCCCCCTCACCTCCAAGGAAGGATCATCTTTTAGGGGCACATGCATCAAGGTAAGCATTTGCTATTCCTTATTGCGATTATTAAGGAATCGCTATTAAGAAATCACAATTACCTATGCATGTAGGTTTCACACAAAAAATAGTGATTCCTACACATTTCCTATTTGCAAATCCAAATTGCGATCCGATAATAGGGAATTGTTAGACCTGTCAGCCCTTTGGGGTGTCCCTCCTATTTATTTATTTATTTTTGCCCCCTTACTGACTTCCAATTCCTTTCATTTTTATGTCCACTAGACTTTTTGGTGTTGTCCAAGGGGTTAGGTGCGTCCTTGTCCAACTAAATTCCTCTTAGGCCTAGAAGCCCCCTTTTCTCATGAAAATTTAGTCCTACAAAATGGTGGCTGGTAACTGCCACAACTGATTACCTCAGGGACTGGCCCATAGACTTATATGGGGGATCTAGAACCTTCTGGCCTGTTCTGGACACTTAGGGCTAGGGGTATAAAAGGCCAACTGTAGGGTGGCCATTTTGTCATACAGAGAGAGTCAGCTGGAGTACAGGCTGTGGCGCTAGGTGGGGTAGGACATTCAGAGGGTTGACTTCTTTCAAAGGGTTGCCTCCTTACTGCTATCACCACCCCCCCCTTTCTGCAGACCTGACCCTGGTAGATTGCGTTCCTGTTGTCCCTGGACAGAAGATCCTCACGAGTCAAGAAAGACTGACCCCTAGCCTGGGGTGAATTGGAGAGACTTTAGGGGAGTGAGCTGAGAGGAAGTTCTGCCCCGCTGTCCAGTGAGTGAACACCAACTTAGAACTTCTGAAAGATCTGCCACGTTAGAGAAAGGACAGTGAGAGCGGATTTGTGCCCCCCCTCCTTTCTTTTTCATCCATATTCCGTCCACGCTTTTCCCAACTGTTCCCCCCCTCACCTGTGCTTAATAGCGCTAACGTGTGATCGTTTTCCACACGTGAGACCTGGTGGAGTGTAGCGGGCCCCCGTGGAGTGGACTGCCTGCCTCTCAGCCCTAAGCCTGGTGGTGTAGACAGGGACGGCGGTAATTACTGGATGTGAAGGAGGGGAATGAATCAGTGGCGGAGACACTCGGAAGCCGTTGGCCGCTCTGAGGAAAAGGCTGAGTGAGTGGCCGGGGGAGTTGATCAGGCGCGGTTCTGCGAAGGCCCTGTTTAATGACAGCTAATCACTGAAAGGGGGCGGAGTGGCAACAGGAGACCTGCCGCGTACGAGCAGGACCGGAGAGGAGCCACTAATCTCCCGCGCCTGCTCACTGGTGCAGCTCACAGAGAAGACGACGGAGGCGGCGTATCGAAGGGCGGTGAGAGAGTAAATACCACAGTTCCATTCTTCCAGCGCGACCTCCCCTCGGTGTCAGCCTAGTGGTAGATCGGCCTGACCTGCGAGGAAGGCGCCGTTGGGAGCAGAGAGGGGCTGATTGAAAACTCCGGTCACCCTCAGCTGACAGAGGCGGTGGATTCAGATTCAAATACTATTTACCTCAAGTAAGGAGGGAACTGGGGCTGTTGAGGGACCGGGAATTACCATCAAAAGGTCCTGGAAGGGAGACCCCCCCCCACCCCAGTTGAATACTGGAAGCATTGAAGTGCTGGTCAGGGAAGCTAAACTGGCAAGTCAGGGAAACTGAGATCAGGGAGCCACCGGGTCTCATGCTAAAGCGGAACAAGGAAAGTAAAGAATGGTGATAAAGCGGAATGAGACAATTGAACCCTTATGAACCTGTGATTGTCTGAGACTGTTGCTTAACCTTTCTCTTTCAGTGGGGGAAGGGGAAGAATACTCTGGTATCTCTTTGTCAATCACATGGTTCAATTTAATTAAGTAGGTTGTGGTAGTTAATCTTCCATCTGGACCCGAGTGAATACTCTTTTGTTTCCTTGAAGGTGACAGACTCTGCTTCCTAAGGTGCCAAGACAGTTTAACCAAGGAAATGCCTTCATTATAGAATTCATAATGCACTTGTTGACCCCATTGAGTTAAGAAACAATGTATTGTTGAACTGATTGGGGAAGAAATACTTAATGTGAGTAGTGACAAAACAGTCAGATGGAATAAGCGATAGTATACAAAAACTTTTATAAAAGTGAACCGTATTTTTCTAAACTGGTGTAGTGTCATTTTTGAATGGATGGACGCTGAGTTACTGTAAGGGTGTGACGCAAGCTTACAACTTTTGCCTCTGGGTTAGACCTTCCCACTCTGTGCCAGGCTACCCTATGTGGTCTGGTGACCCCAGGTCCAACAGGAATGCTTTCCCATTCACAATTTGCAATTACCGAATAGGTATTCGCAAATTGCAAATGCAAATTTCAAGGTTGCTGGGGGGCCAAAAGGCCATCCTGATGCACCCCAAAAAATGGTATTTGTGCACATGTGGCACACACACATGCCCTATGGGCATGTGTGTGTGCCACAAGGCACTTTTTATTTGGCACAATTTTATTTTTTGCATTTTTCTAAGAAATCGCAAATTACCATTAACTTGAAGTTGATGGTAATTTGCGATTCCTTAATGCAAAGTCACAATCTGAGATTACTTCTTGCATTGCATTTAGGGAATTGCAAATTGTGATTCCCTAACTGCATTTGTAAAATAGGTAATCGCAAATTTTGCAATTACCTATATTGCGATTGGCTTTGGGCTTCAACCCGTTTGCGACTGGTAATTAACTTGATGCATGTGCCCCTTAGTCTCCTGTATCCTTTCAACTTTGCAATTCAACAAAATTTGGTCCCTGATGTGTTCATCATTTGTTGCATCACACTTACATGAGGCTGCCAATTTACACAACTCAGAAACAAATTCCACTACTGTGTCTCCTACCTTTTGTGAGTACTTCCCAGAATGATAATGCTCCATGATTATACTGATCCTTGGAAGGAAATTATTATTTAATTTCTTAATGCTTATTTCATATTCATTTAACTCCCTGGATTCATCAGCAATCAGATAAGGTACATGCTCTAGTATTTCTTGCCCCACTGCTGCTAAACAATGTTGCAATTGTGCAATCTTCCTCTCTAGATCCAAATTGGGCCCACAAACAGGGGAATAATTGTGAAATATTTTTTCCATTTGTTCCACTTCATTGGTGGTTCCACAGGGGACATTAAAAAGAATGGGAAAGGAGTGACACTATGCATACTCATTTCTTATTTCTGATGTCACATAAAATATCCCCCACCCCACTTTGTCCACCTTCTCTACCCTCACAACCAATTAAGGGCTTAGGTCTCGCAGTATATTATTATTATTATTAAATTAAATGAGTAGGGCGCACAGCTATCCGGAGGTTTCCCGGCGCCAAGGAGCAACGCAACAGAAAGACCAGATTTACTGGTTAAATAGCTAGGTCTTAAGGTTCTTGCAGAAACTTTTGTGATTAGTTTCATGCTGAAGTAAAAATGGGAGTGAGTTCCACAACACGGGGGTCAGGTAAGGAAAGGATCGTCTCCCCATGCGTGCAAGTTTAAATCTTGGGACTGAGAATTTGGCTTGGGAAGAGGATCTGAGCAGACATGTCGGGTGATATGTCTGGACCAGAGAACATAAATAACAGGGAGCTGTACCTAGTTTAATTTTATGCATGTAGCATAAGGCCTGCGGAAGTGTGCCCATATCCTGATGCTAATGACATGGGCCCCAGAGATCTTTATCTTTCCCCATATTCAGGACCTCCGTTTTTCCAGCCAGTTAGTATGCATCCAACTGGCTATTTTAAGCAGCTCTGTCTGTAAGGAAGCAACTGTAGAGGTATTATTGGAAGTTAGGAAAAAAAGTAGCTGGGTGTCATCAGCATATGAAAAGAGAGACAACCCAGCTTCTTCCGCAATGGTGGCTAGGTGGCTGACATAAAGGTTGAACAACACAGGACTCAGGATCAAGCCCTGCTATACCCCATAAGGGGATTCATAGGTCTTAGAATTAGCCAAGGAGGAGAAGAACTGAAAATTTCTTCCAGTAAGGAAGTCTTTGATCCAGTCCAAGGCTGAGCCAGCAATTCCAAGCGATTGAAGTACTTTTAAAAGAGTGCAGTGAGACACAGTGGACACCGTGGCAAATCACAGTGTATTTACACACTCAGTGCTTGATTTAGATCTTGCCGGTCCGACCACCAGACCACGGTGGTGGCGGGACTGAGTACTCTGCTGAGCAAATGGTCTTCTGCCTGCCGTATTTAGATGTATACGCAATACAGGGAAGACTGCAGCAGCGGCGATCCCCAATGCTGGCGAAGGCCCCGCTATCGCCATCTTGACAGCGGGGTACCGCCAAGCCGATTTGGATTTACCAATGGGTTGGCGGTGTCCTGATGGTGTGGTACTGACGGGGGCAACCACGGCATTGGGGAGACAGGTAAGTAACATTTTATTTTGCACGTAAAACATACAAATTTTGTGTCTGTGTACATATGTGTTTGTACGATATGTGTAGGTTGTATTATGTGTACATACTGCCTTATACCATAGACACCTACCTTAGAAAACGGGGTGTCGGTCTAGGTGCAGTAGGATGGTGTTGACCTGGACAAAGCAGAAGAGGAAGAAACTGCCTCCTGTCCCCCCAAAAAAGGTGAGTTTTCACCTCTTTTTGTCCCATTCTGCTGACACAAACTGGGTCGGATTCCCATTGGAATTTCCATAGAAATAGTCTACATCCAAATACTAACGGAAGGAAACCTGGCTGAAATCCCGTCGCCTTCAGCCCATCCCGCTGTTGGGACGGGAAGCGGAATCCTGGCGGAGTCATCTGGATCATGGTGGTCCTCCCTCCCATTGAAATCCAGCATAGTAATCGGGTGGGTGGTGTCGTGTTCAGGACAAGGGCACTAGGACCCTGGGACAACACAGAGGGGAGGGGACACCGGACACCACATCCGGTCAAGGGGCGGGGAGAGGGAACATTCTGCTGCTGGACCTCGAGGCAAGAGGCCATGATCTGGGCATGCTGTACACAACGAGAATAAAGGCATACCTATAAATCATCATCGTGTCCTGTGTGGTTTCCTGGGTCTGGAGACACGACAACTGGTGATGAAGGCGACGGACTGGATGCTGTGCCCATCGGAAAATCATCGCGATTTAAACCAGGAGCCCACCCTGGATCGCATCGTGCGGAAAAACTGAAGAAGTGCCCCCAGACAAAGAGCAACGACGCGGGAGCCCACCCCGATCGCTGGAAAAAGAAGACTGCGAGCTCCGGTAAGCGCCGTGTAATGAGCGCGAACTTAAAAGAAAGTGAAAAGAAACTGGGGCGAGCTCTCGCGAGAGTCTCGGTGGCCATTTTAGGATCAGGCGCGAGAACCAATCACAGAGCAGGAAAAGTGGGCGGCCATTTTTAAGTCAGGGAGCCCACGGATTGGACAAGAAGTCTTGCGAGAATCTCGGCGGCCATCTTGAGGTCAGGCAAAATGAACCACTAGGAGCAGAGAACAACGCGGTGGCCATTTTGGAGTCAGGCAAAGGGCGAAAAAAACATCAGAAAGTGCCGATCAAAGAGGAAAAAGGCACAAATAAGAAGAAATACCAGCAAATAAGTGGGCATAAGAAGAACAACAAAGAAAAAGGGGCAAATAAAAGGAAAAAGAAGTAGAAAGAAAAGACACCAGGAAATTAAGAAAAAGAACAAACAAGCATAAGTAATGGCAAAAGGGGCAAAAGCAAAATAATAGGATTGAACAAGCAGCAATAGAGCTAAGAGAAAAAAAAAGAAGGTGCAGCACAATGAACAAGTGCAAATAAAGGAATTAAAGACATAAAGATCACGTAAAGAAGATACAAAGAATAAAGCACAGACAAAGAAGATAACAAAGGAAGAACAAAGGGTGACAAGGACAAAAACAAAAGAAGGCAGTAACAAAACACAAGTGAAGACAAAGAGCAGCAAACAAGAGAAAAGGAAAGAAATAAAAGGAGAAAAAGGAAAACAAGGACAAATAAGAGAGTCGAGCAAAGAGAGTTGAGCGCCAATAAAGCGCAAGCAGTAAAGAACAAAAGACAAAAGACAGACAACAGAAGAAACAACAAAAGAGGGTCGAGGAGAACGCAGGAAGATAAAGATGACAGACCCTAAGCCAGAAATACAAAGTGCACAATACAGAAGACCACTACCATTCAACTTGTCGGAGCCACAAGTGGGAATTAGGTGAGAGAAGTGGATCAAACGTCTAGAAAGATACATGGACGCGACAGATGTGACAGAAGCAAAGAAATTGGGTTTATTGCTAAATTTTGCAGGCGATGACATTGAAGACCTTCTAGTGACTAAGCATGGGCGTAGTGGGGCTACGCGAAGCTACGCGAAGTGGGCAAGAAACTACGTCCACCTACGCACTTCGCGTAGCCCCACTACGCGCCACCCGCCTCCCTCCCGCCCTCCCTAAATACTACCCGCCTCCCTCCCGCCCTCCCTAAATACTTAAATAACACTTTTAAAAAGAATAAAACCACTTACCTTGTCCGCTGCGTCTCCGGGGCTCCCTCTCGTAAGCGCGCCGCCATCATGGATACTAATGCGCATGCGTGGCCGCCCGCGCATTTCTCATGAGAAATGTGCATGCGCGGGCGGCCGCGCATGCGCATTAGTGTCCAAGATGGTGGCGCGCTTACGAGAGGGAGCCCCGGAGATGCAGCAGACAAGGTAAGTGGTTTTAATTCTTTTTAAAAGTGTTATTTAAGTATTTAGGGAGGGCGGGAGGGAGGCAGGTGGCAGGCAACTTCGCTACGCCCACGGAGTGGGCATAGTGTTGCCTGCTACGCCTACTTCGCAAATGGCGAAGTAGGCAACACTACGCCCACTCCGTGGGCGTAGCGAAGTACTACGCCCAGGGTTACTAGTGACGCTACCAACTGAGGAAACAACCAACTATGAGAAGCTAAAGAAATGTTTAACAAACAAATTTGACCCGCAAAGAAATGTTGATTTCGAACGATACACTTTCGCAATTGCTTCTCAACGAATAGATGAAACACTAGATGACTTTGCAACCAGGCTGAGAAAACTTGTGACGCATTGTGAATTTGACAAATTTGACAATGAACAAGCAATAAGGTTGCAGATAATAGAAGGCTGCCGTGACACAGGGTTCCGTGCAAGAATATTAAAAGAACCGACGTCACTAGAGAACATCCTGGCAATAGCAAGAGCTGAGGCGAGAGCAACAACACACGCAAAAGAAATGGAGCGAGGAAAGGACATAGGAGTGGAACAAGCACATAACATGACAAACAATTATCGCACAGGTGTCTGGAAAAAAGACAAGAATGAACAGACAGTGAGGAAACAACCTGAAGGAACTTGCTACAGGTGTGGAATGGAATTTCCACATCGAGGCCCATGTCCAGCGTTTGGGCAAACATGCAGAAGATGCAACGGGAGGAAACACTACGCCAGCGTATGCCAAGGAACACAATTCAGGAACGACAGGGGAAGAACAGGGAGACCACAAGTATCGACAACCAGGCATGTCAGACATGTCGAAACGGAAAGGCGAAGCTTATCAATAGAATCAGGTGAAGAGGAAGAAGAAGAAAAAACGGAACGACTATATCACATGTCGGACGTCCACATAGAATCATCTGAACGCGTCCACACAGAATTAACTGAAGAAAATGAAAATGAAAAGGGAACATGCCAGGCAGACAGAAGCAAAATGAAGATGACAGATTCCGTGACCATAGGAGTAGGACCACACAAAACAAGATTCGTCCTAGACAGCGGCACAACACGCAACATTATGTGCATATCGGAATACGGAAAGATGAAGACAAAGCCGGCACTGAGGCCGTCCGGACTAGAAGTCTTCACTTGGGGGTCAAAGAAACCAGTGATTAACATGGGAAAATTCACAGAAGACATCGCGTATAGGACAAAAAGATCAAAGAGGACATTCACGTGCTGCAGGGTGACGTCCCAGCGCCGTGCCTGCTGAGCAACATCACAACACAAATGATGGGTCTCATGGCCATGACATAGAACACGTCAGATGAAGGGAACACCTTGAAGACAGATCACAGCGTAATTAAAGAACTGGAAAAAGATGATGCTGCCACAAACACCCCACTGAGGGAGTTGACAAACAAATGCAAACATTTCACATGGACTGAAGGACACTACAAAGCATCAAAGGAGATCAGACTTGCCAGGACGGCCGAAGACGACCCAGCACATTCTGACCAAAGGCTGCACGGAGGACTAAATGCAGATGGAAACGAAGTGGAACTGAAAGCGATTGTGACACAACAACAACAAGGAAAAGATCACCGAAGACAAGTGGTGACACAGGAAAGCGAAAATAGAACGGTGGTGAGGGAATCAAGAAAAATGAGATTACCACACACATAAAGGATAGAGAAAATGGAACAAGGAGACATTACTGCAAGAGATCAAACAGCGAACGCAACAACAAAGGCTCATGAAAATAAAGGAAGACATGCGACAAAACGGAAAAGAAATAAAGGAGGCACCGCGATGGTCAAGCAAGGACAAGTGAAGAAATATGGCAATGAGTTCCCCGGAGGCAAGCTGACGACGACAAAAGCAAAAGAATGGATGGCAAAAGCGACAGTTTGACCAGTGTCACGCCACCGAGCACCTTTCGCATGTCAGAAAGGCAGAAGCAAAAGAAGCGGAAAGGTCAAAGCAAGAACTGCAGGAAGATACACAAAAGGAAGGAGCTCAAGCGGATATCAAAAAACAGTGATCAAGAAAGAAAAACATGGAAGAAAAGAGACTAATTGAGGAGGCGCAAAAAAAAATGAAGTGGCTTATGGCTACGAGTGCATCCAAGATGGCCGCGTGAGCCCAGGGCTCCCGAGACCCTCGCCACCTCCCGCAATTATCCTGAATATTATCCTGCCAACATCGACGGGCTATTGAAGACGCAACCCAGCTGACATACGAGCTGTTTTCAGAAATCGATTTGGACTCCGGGAACCGAACTTATGACACTCCGAACCTTTGAGGCCTGCCCCATGGACACCTCCGGGCCTCGGGTGGTCTGAGTGCCCAGGCTACAATTCAACAACAACGGCGGCGGAGTCTTGGTTGCTGCCCCGAGTTCACTTTTGGTTTCGCTTTTGGATCTTCACCCTCACGCATCTCTATCCTGCTGCAATAGCCTGTGTTGCGCCCGGACCCTGGATTTACTGTGAGCCCAAGGCGGCGTGTCGGTGGTCTACGCCGTGTGCCCGCTGGCTTGCTATCAGTGATTTTGGTGGAAAACGCACGAATCATTTTCACCAGGTCCAGGGCGCTTCCTGGGGGCTTGCCGCCCGCCATGGCGGGCAAACCCGACAGCGATAAACGAAAAACCAAGACCCCTCTCCGAGGTGGTCCCGTTCAAACGAACGTCATGGACCGCTACTCCCAACCTAAGGTGTCACCCGGAGGGGCGAATAGGAATCGGGGTGAAGTGACCGAGGACCCCGCCATGTTGGCTGATCTTACATTTCAAGACGTCATGGGCGCCATCACTGGTATGAAGACTTCTATGGACCAACAGTATGAGGCCATCGCCCTCAAGCTAGACACAGTGGCCATTGACGTCAATATTATCAGAATGGATTTATCGAAGACCAATGAAAAGGTAAAATCTTTGGACTTAAAGACTTCCAGCCTCACTACTGATGTCGCTGACCTCCAAACGGAGGAGCGTACCCTCCGGACCTCTAATGACCTCTTTAACCGTCGACTGGAGGATTTTGAAAGCCGGGCGGGACAAAATAACGTGCGCATCATTAGTGTTCCAGAAAATTCCACGGGCTCTTCCGCGGATCTCCTAGTTGAAGACCTCATCCTCATGCATCTCGCTCCTAAAGGCCTCAGCAAATTCTTTGCCGTTGAACGTGCGCATAGAGTTCCGGGTGGTCAACCTAAAACCAGTGCTCCACCGCGCCCAATTATTGCTAGAATCTTCTATTTCAGGGATAGAGACGCTATCCTGCAGGCATCGCGAACGGGTGGCCCAGTGAAGTTTGAGAATTCCACTGTGAGCTTCTACCCGGACTTCACACAATCTGTTCAGAAACAGAGGATGGAGTTCCAAGGAGTGAAGCGGAGACTGAGAGACATGGGACTGAAATATTCGATGCTTTTCCCGACCCGACTACGGATTGAATATGAGGACCGGACATTTTTCTTCGATCGCCCTGACAGAGTGAGTGACTGGCTTGATTCCTTGCCTGAGCGACGAGATCGCACGGAACATTCCGGCGGAGCTGAGGGTGGCCAACCTGAACAGGAATGAGCTGTGTTCCTGAGTTACTGACACTGTTCATGATATGTCACTGTGGTTAGACGTCTCCAGTATTATTAAGACTTCTGTGTATACCCCGAGGTGGTGGGGGGGTGGGACTCTTTCCTCCTCTGGGTTTCTTTTTGTAGACTAGTTCCATGTTAGGGCGACAGGCACACTGCAAGTTGGGGTGGCTTTTGAGTCTAACGCAGGGGTGCAGGGTGGGGGGGCGTTTGTTTCCTGGGACTGTGGGCGGAAAGGCGGGAAGTGTTTGAGGTGTGTTTTGGTTCTTTTTCAAGGCAACATATTGAATTATTATTTGATTTGGGTGCTGCGCTGCGGGTTGGGAGGGTTCTGCTGTCACTTCGAGTGTGGGGGGTAGGGGGTTGAGACTTCTAAGCTGGAATGTTAATGGATTGGGGGACAGGATAAAACGGGGTGTTGTATTGCAATATTTGAAACGTTTCTCCCCTGATGTAGTGTTATTACAGGAAACACATTTGATTGGGAACACTTGTCATGCTATGAATAGGCGGGGATACCATCTTGCTGCCCATGCTGGTTTCACCTCCGGTTCCAGGGGGGTGGGTATTCTTGTTCGGAACTCCCTTCCCCTGGAGGTCGACAATGTAATGTGTGACGATAGAGGGTGTTATGCTGCTCTCACTGGTAGGTGGGAGGGGAGACCATCACGTTGCTTTCTGTTTACGTCCCCCCTGGTTTGCACTCCTCAACCTTTTCTGATTTGGGGAGGGTGGTTCTGGGACTCCCGGACTGTATGCTGCTCGTGGGCGGAGACTTTCATTCTGTTGTTTCTGGTGTGGAGGACCGCCATCCCCCCTGGGATCTCGTGAGGTCCCAATCATGGTTGAGTGGATTCCTGGAAACTCTGGGCTTGATTGACTGTTGGAGGGTGATGCACCCTGGTCTGACACAGTTTACCTTCCACTCGGGTGCCCATGGCAGCTCGTCTAGGTTAGACTATGTTTTGATGCCGGCAGCACAGGCCTCATTGATAAAAGAGATTAGGCACTTAGCTAGGGGGATTTCGGATCACTCTCCCGTATGGCTTCATATGGACATTAATCCGGGCACTGGGGGTCGAGTGGCCCCGATTAACCCCTGGTATCTTCATAATCCTAAGACCCGTGCTGAACTTGTCAAGTCCCTTGATCACTACTTTCTTGAGAATGAGGGATCGGTGTCTTCTTCTGTCTCATTATGGGAAGCGTCCTTCATGGACAGGCCTTATCATTGATTGCTGGTGCTAAAAAGAGCAGGAACGAGGCGGTGGTCCGACTGGAGGCTGATATTACTGAACGGGAAGGAGAGTTGGAGTTGGGGGTCACCCGAGACAGACTTCATGTCCTCGGTCTCAAACAGTCTGATTATAGGGCCTTAGTGACTGATGCCGCTAAATTCATGAGTAGGGAGCGACAGGGGCGGCTGTATGATGTAGGGGACAAGGCTGGGAAATTGATTGCCTGGTTGGACAAGAAAGAGAGAGCGAGTCGAGTGGTTCCGGTGATTGAGAGGCCTGATGGAATGTGTGTGACGGACCCGGTTGAGATAGTCAAGTGCTTCGCTGATCTTTTTCGTGAGGTTTATTCACCACTTTCTGTTAGACCTGAAGAAGACTCTCACCAGTTGTTGAGAGATATTTCACTGCCGTGCCTATCGGACAAGGAGCTGCTGGAAGCGCCACTTTCGGTAGATGAGATAGCTACTGCTATACGTTCTCTTCGTTCGGGAAAGGCTATGGGTCCCAATGGTCTCCCTATTGAGTTGTACAAGTTGCGTCCGGATAGGATTGCACCATATCTACGCGGTATGTTCATGGAATCGAGAGATACTGGCCCCCTCCATTATGATCAGCGTCTTGCATCGATAGTAGTGATTCACAAGGAGGGGAAGCCAAGGGCTTGTTGTACGTCCTACAGACCCATTTCGCTTCTTAATGCAGAGCCGAAGATCCTTGCTAAGGTACTAGCTAACCGTCTCATTAATGTGATTAGTGACTTGATCCATCCGGACCAATCCGAATTCATCCCGCGCCGTAACACAGCACTGAATTTGAGACGCTTACACGGCGTTCTCGCGAGAGCCCCATATCTTCTGGAATCAGCCATCTTGGTCTCTCTTGATGCCACGATGGCTTTTGACACCGTGGAGTGGTCATATCTATGGGCCGCTCTGGTGAAATTCGGCCTTGGTCCTGGCTTTATTAGCTGGGTGAAACTTCTTTATGAGGCTCCGTTGGCACAGGTAGTGGTCAATGGTCGGGTATCCAGTCCCTTCGCTCTGGGAAGGGGTACTCGGCAAGGCTGTCCGTTGTCTCCCCTCCTCTTTGCACTCGCCTTGGAGCCTCTGGCTGCATGGTTGCGCTGGGAACCATCGATAAGAGGTATACAGTGGACCCCTGAGTTTGAAGATCGCATATCGCTCTATGCGGACGATATTCTGTTGTACCTCACTTTGCCCAAAAAGTCGTTAAACGTGCTGTTTGATGTGTTGATTTCATTCGGACGCAATTCTGGCCTCGTGATCAATTGGTCCAAGTCTTGTATATACGTACTCGCGGGTGGCGCCCCTGCGTTGCCGCGTGGTTGTCCAATACAGATTACACAAGAGGGTTTCAAATATTTGGGGATTTTTATCACTTTGGACCCCGTAGCAAGATATGAACGTAATTTACTCCCTCCGCTACAACGGTTGCGTTCTGACGTGGCGAGCTGGCGCGGCCTTCCTCTGTCCCCCCTCGGGCGAGCAGCCCTTTTCAAGATGATGTCTCTACCGCGATTTTTATACGCGCTCCAGAATACGTTTGACGCAATTCCGGCAAAATACTTCCGGGAACTGGAGAGTCTACAAAGACAGCTGATTTGGGATGGGCATGTCCGTATCGCCCTCTCTAAACTTACTCTTCCCTGGTATGATGGCGGTATTGCTCTTCCCGATATTACACGTTACTATTGGGCCTCTCAATTGAGTGCAATTAATCACGGTATGTATGGTCCGGGTTTCGATCCCGCATTTGAGATGGATAGGTGGCTTTTACCGGGAGGGAACTATAATAGGGCGCTATACTCTAGATCGGCAATTCGGACGCTTACTGGTCCTACCAAGATCGCCGTGCAGGTGTGGAATTGTGCGAATGCGGCAATGGGGTGGAGCGGGAGACTGACCCGGGCGACCCCCTTGTACGAGTCTTGCAAGCTGGGAAGTTTATGGCAGACGAAAGGCTTTGGGAAATGGGATATGATTGGTATCAGTAGAGTGGGCGATCTCTGGGTTAAAGATAGGATTAAGACTTTTGAGGTCTTGAAGGCGGAATATGACTTGAGTGATCGGGAATCTTTCGCTATTTACAGATTCGTCACACGTTGGGCTCTGTTTTCCCCGTTGGGACCGTTATTCCGGAATCTTCCCCATTGGAGGATCGGATACTTGATGGACATGTGCCCGATAGCACGATTTCTTTGATTTATAAGAAATTAATTAATGATCGGTCTGACCTTTTAACGCGTTTAAGGGAGGTCTGGACCAGAGACGGTTTACTATTAGATGACGAGGACTGGCAATCCGCGATTTCCTCACCCAAAGAGGTCGCGATACCGGCTCGTCTTCGACTAGTCCAACTCAAGATCTTGCACCGTGTGTATGTTACTGGTCCACGACTGATTCGAATGGGTTATTCAGTTAATGGGTTATGTATCCGTGGTTGTGGTCAGCTTGCTACTTTCCTTTACATCATTTGGGAATGTCCGGAGGTGGCTGTATTTTGGAATAGAGTGCATGCTGTCATGAAAGAGGTTACGGGAGTCGAGATACATCCGGAAGCTAGGCGGTGTCTGCTGAATGTATGGGAACCAAATGACTATGACGTGGCTCAGACTCGTTGTGCGACCCTGGCTAATATGATTGCTAAACGAGACATTGCACAATTGTGGGGCGCTCCCCGCCCGCCGACGGTCTCGGGGTGGAAGGAAAATATGGATTGGTGTATGTTTAGAGAGAAGACGGTGTATGTGGCACGAGGTAGGCCCCAAAAATGGGGGAAAATTTGGAATCAATGGAACTCCTACAGAGGGGAGATATGCACACCACCCCTTCCTGATGTACTCGATAGTTCACATTCACCCTGATCCAGACGTTCCATGACTTGTTTTGATTCATATGTTTTAAAATCTTTAGTCTTTTTTCCCCCGATTTTGCCCCCCCTTGATTTTTGTTCATTGACTTGCATTGTAATGCTATTGCCCTTTCCTTCCTGCTCCGAAAAAGCGCCTGTATCGTAATGTTCTTTTGCCTTGATTGTTTGTTTTCTTTTTATAAAATAAAAAGAGTTAAAAAAAAAAAGAGTGCTCCGTGCAGGCTTAGGACAAAATGCGGCAACTGCCAGGCAGTAGGTAGCGTACCACAGAAAGTCTTCACAAGACTCCTCGCAGATGATCCTCTTTCCAGGCTCCAGCAGAACCTCACAGAAAAAATTATGCTGATTGCACCCAAGAAGTCAGATTTAAGGAACGTGCGCGGTCCCACTGGAGTAAGACCCTACTTCGGCTTATTAAGTGCTGAATTCTCCTTATTGTGCTGTGATTGAAACAAGTTAATGGTGGCGTACCCTAAACACTCACACCAGTTGGTAGATGCCTGTGCCCGGCATCAATCACACTCAACTCAGTTTGTAGCCGCTTGTGAGACTGATTCCCATGTACTGTATTTTGAGAACAAGCGAGACCCCACAATTTTCAAGAACCTGGGGTAATAGATAATATTTTAAAAAACAGGGGTTCTTCGGGGCCAGTTGGTCCCTTAAAAGTATCCGAATGCACACATTCAATCAGAAAGACAAGTATGATGTAGGACAGCCTGCAATGCTTTTCTTGCAAATAATGTATTCATTGAGTGGGGGTGGCCTGGTTCCCATTCCCCCTGAGGCTCCTGAGAGTAGAGAGTGTTGAGTACGGCAGCTTAGCTGTGAGGGCCACAGTACGGAATTAGAGTTCACAGTAGGAACACATTGAGTTGAGGAATAGTCTCCCGACACATTGTTTTTAGAGTGAGGTGTCTCGATAGGGCCCATTGGCCTCTACCTCTGCTTATTTATTATGGCAAACTTTTGTCTGGCATTCACGGAAGATCAGATAGCTACCATCTTAGCAGGACCTTCCTTATTGCCAGACACACCATTAGGAAGCACCCATACGGCTCGGGATGAATGGGACAAACTGTCATCACTGAGAAAACGACAAGTTAGAATAGCTCTACATGGGGCTCTAATGACTGAGTACCTCCGGGCAGGGCCTACTGGTGAGGCTAGAACCTAAAATATTCCTGGAGGACAAGCAGTTCCGGGTGGACTGGAGCTACATAGCTAACAAGTGCACCCGGGACTGGCTTACCCTGATTATTAATACTGCCAAACGACTCAGTGAAGAGCTTCTCACTGAAATATTGGATCTAGAAACAAGCATAAAAAATGATACCACCATACTGGATGCAAAAGAACAGCTATCCAAGATCCAAAATGACTTGGGAGAATACCAAACATACATGGTAAACCAAAAGATAAAGGGCCTGAGACGTAACCTGGACAGATTCAGCCATGAGTGGGCATTCCCTTACACAGAGGACCAATATTACCAACAGGCAGGCATTCAAAATCCAGCACCCCAACGCCACAGGGGAGGGAGATACCCGGCAAGGAGAACCCCAAACAATTGGGTGTTTGATAATACGAGCAGCGAGGAGGAAGAACTAAGTGCACAACCCCCACAGAGTAATGCCCTAGTTAGGTTTAACACCCAAGGTAATTCTGATCAGGATCTAGGAGCTCTCTTCAGGGCTTTTTTAGGACAACATCAACCAGACCAGAGAGGGGCAAACACGAGAGGCAGGGGCAAGGGCCGAGCTCGGCACATTACCAACACAAACCAACAAATGTATTCCCCCAGAATCACCCGCAGCAGGGGGCAGACACCAATATAAATCCAAAGGATAATATTGTGGTAAATCTATCGGATTATCCACTCACGCCTAATGAAAATGCAGTGCTGAATAAAGGCTTGGGCTTTGTCCCCACCCCCAAACATGACAGTTTCCAACTAAGGGGTGAACTCAATGGTGTCATGAGAAAAATTAAACTTCGAAAATTCTTTGAGGGTAAAGATAAAACATCCACTGACATGACGTTTTGTACAGACTTACGGCGACCATCCAACTTCACGCCCCTGAACCAGCAAGTGGGTCCAGAAGTGGCAGTGTTTGAGCAGAAAGTCTTGCAAGACATCACAGATTTAGAACGGGAACAACACACCGCGAAACAAAGTAACATGTCTAAAGCCGACTGGATGGCTGTGAAGTCTCTACAAGATAATGATTCCATCACCATCAAACCGGCCGATAAGGGCGGGGCGGTGGTGGTGATGAATACCTGTGACTACGAGAATGAAATAAATAGACTCTTTGGAGTCAGAGAACATTACCAACCGCTTGCCAGAGATCCCACGGCTGAATTGCAAACCATTATACAAGCTATGGTAGCAACTGCTAGGGAAAAAAAATGGCTTACAGCTAAAGAAGCTGAGTTCCTGATTAATCCATCTCCCAGGGTACCAGCTTTCTACATTGTGCCGAAAATCCATAAAGCACAACGGCCCCCACCTGGAAGGCCGATAGTTTCCGGCATTAATTCCATACTCGAGCCATTGTCCCAGTTTTCAGACTTCTTTCTCTGTGAATGTGTGATCACGCAACCATCCTATGTGCTGGATACCACTGATATCCTGAGACATTTACAGACGGTTACATACGATCCAGATGAGCAATTTCTAGTGACGATCGACATCGAGTCACTATACACGAAAATACCCCAGGAGGCGACGCTGGTGGCAGCAGCTCGCTCCCTGGGGGCATGTGAGTGGTTTTATGACACTGCACAAACTTTCGTACTGCAGTGCATTGAGATAGCGCTGACATGCAATTTCTTTGCTTACAAACAACAGCTGTACCTGCAGACGTCGGGGACCTCGATGGGGGCAACTTTTGCCCCCAGCCTGGCATGCATCTATGTCGGCCAGTTCGAGTCAAACTACATCTACCATGCATCTAATCTCTTCCAGGGGAACATTGTCCTCTGGAAGAGATATATAGATGACATCCTGTGCATCTGGAGGGGATCCTCAGAGACACTGGATCAGTTTCTTACATGGCTTAACAGTCTCGACAGGTGCCTCAGATTCACATGGACTGTGGATCGGCACAAAGCGACATATTTAGATCTGGACATACAGGCCAGAGACAACAAACTTATGACATCAGTCGACCAAAAACTCACAGACAAAAACTCCCTGTTGCACTACAGGTCGTTCCATCCCAGGGCCTTGCGGGACAACCTCCCGGTGGGGCAATTTATGAGATACCGGAGGAACTGCTCCTCAGCTGCTAGCTTCTTGGAGCAGACTGAGGAACTACCTGATAAACTCACCGCTAGAACCTACCCACAAAAAATTGTGAAACAAGCAAAAAAGCGGGCACTCAATACCCGAGGGAAGCCCTCCTTGACCGACAGACCAAAGAGCAACAGGATTGCATCCCGATAGTAACCACTTTCGGACCACACTCTACCAAGATCCGCCAAATAATGAGAAAACATTGGCACCTTCTAAGTACCAACTCCATGCAAATGCCACAACCACGATTTGCCTTTAAGCGATCGTCGAGCCTGAAGGACCGGCTGGTCCATACACGCCCCCAAGTGAAGGTGCCAGACTCTAGTATTCCACCAGGCCACTACCCATGTGGGGACTGTACCATCTGTGCCCTCACTACGAAGACCAGTTCCATCAAAAGAGCCAACGGGAAGATCTGGCACCTAAACAGTTTTAGTAACTGCAACACGTGTAATGTGATCTATAGGCTTTCGTGTCCCTGTGAACTGTATTATATCGGGCTAACGACTAGAAAGATCAAAGTCAGAATCCAGGAACACTTAAGTACACTCAAAGCAGCGAAGCTAACCACCAAATTGGTGCCGCATTTCACCAGCCAAAACCATCAACCAAGGGATCTTCGCTGGCTAGTGATTGAAAGAGTGAAGGGTGATCAGCATAACATGGGGAATAGATTACTCAAGAAAGAGGCACGTTGGATTTTTGAAGAGGCCACGGACCAACATGGCCTCAATGAAATTATTGAGTGGAATAAGCTATCAGCAGTGTAGGGCCTTCCCAACTTGTGCACACTATCATTCAGTTTCTCCAGTACATAGAGATACCCTTTACGATAGGTGGCAAGTAGATGCATAACCAAATATAGACCAAATCATGAAGTGGTTGGATCGATTACTAGTGTCTGGTAGTACACATGCTAGAGGCCATGAATCCACGGACCGTCAAACAGGGATCAGAGTTTAGGATTTGCCCCTAGAGGCACACTGACGTAATGAATGAGTGTCTGGGTTAGGTGGCCTGAGTATCATAAATAAAGATATTGTGGAGCGGGCTGATTTTTGCTCACTGACAAATCTATAAGGGTGTAATCAAACAACTTCGAACAGGAACACCAATAACACGAGCGGTAAGAATCATCGATCGATTTAAGATACATTTACAATCGACCGGGATGTACATTACAGGAAGGACAACCCATTCAAAGATGGCGGCCGAATAGAGCCGAGACGCCGAGTAACGTCACGTTGACGTTCACGTAACACATCCCGATCACATGACCGGGAGCCCGAAGATGAAAGTAGGACACCGGTAGAATCAGGCTACACGCAGGGTGAGCAGAGGCCACATCAGCGCGCAGTGACGGAAAGGAGGGGAACAAGCAGCCACTACAAGCCTTCATGGGATGGGATTTCCATCGGGTATTTTCATCGAGCAGGCAATATAGAATGTCGGCAGTATAAGCGCTATGGAACTTTGACGCTATGTGGGTCCATGGACCGAGTGAATGTAGTTTGACGTGTTCCCTCGAAGCGAATGTCCCACTAAAGACACAGGGACATTGACTATCAGTTGCCATAGGGTCAGGGGGGTATAAGAGATAAGCTACAACTATGGATATGTAACATCCCCACCCTCGGCTACAAATCATAGTGCAAGGTGAAGGGTATAAAGGTAGTTTCAAGCGTAGTGCAAATGGGCAAGTATATAAACATTGTACATACGTTTGTTGTTTCACTGCAGAGACCGACCTATAGGCGGTTGACGGAACCCACTAATGGTGTAGGGGTGTCCGAGAGCTCAACATTGGAGGCCACCTGGTAATGTATAATAAATATCATCAGTAATCAGATGTTGAGACGCCATATTGAAGCCAGTATCTTAATTGGTACCTTTATTGAGGCACAATCAGTGCAATATATGTGTATGTGTGTGTTTTTGTCCCATGTCCGACTGCAGGTACAATAAAGGGAGAATCTAGACGTGCAATATGTATGCTGACCCAAAACCCTGAAGAAATCACTGGTAAAGTAAATAGCGGTGATGAAACATGTCAGTTGGTTTTATTAGAGTGAGCTAACAGCACAGAATAAAGTTGTAGTTGCCAGTTTAGCTCAGCTCTTTTTAATGGTGGTGTGTCCTTCTCTCGAATGGTTGAGGTACTGTCATACTACAATGGGTTATGTAACACGTGTAACACATAATGGTTTTTTGATTTGATTGCACATACTTTATCCCCCCCTTTTTTTTTCGGGTTGACAGTAGCTGATGATGATAAGTGAGGATTCAGGCGAGTACCAGTCTGTCAGATCCTCCCCTGGGTGTTACTCCCGTGAGGCTCTGTCAACCTCCCCTCCTCCTTTTTCACAGTTGAAAGGTATAGGGAGGCATTAAGATCGGTGGTGGGTCACACAGACACACATATATAGTTTTTAAAGCTGGTTTAGGTAATGACTGTGTTCAGCATACTCAGAGAGAAGGCTGTGGAACATCCTCTATCTGACTGAATTAAGTAATCTGGGTTCTTTAACCACAGAGTATAATAGGGGCAGGCCATTGTTGTGGATTTAGACAGGAGATGACTCTGAAGCCTATAATCAATTAAAAGAGTGCTCCGTGCAGGCTTAGGACAAAATGCGGCAACTGTCAGGCAGTAGGTAGCGTACCACAGAAAGTCTTCACAAGACTCCTCGCAGATGATCCTCTTTTCAGGCTCCAGCAGAACCTCACAGAAAAAATGATGCTGATTGCACCCAAGAAGTCAGATTTAAGGAACGTGCGCGGTCCCACTGGAGTGAGACCCTACTTCGGCTTATTAAGTGCTGAATTCTCCTTATTGTGCTGTGATCGAAACGAGTAAATGGTGGCGTACCCTAAACACTCACACCAGTTGGTAGCTGCCTATGCCCGGCATCAATCACACTCAACTCAGTTTGTAGCCGCTTGTGAGACTGATTCGCATGTACTGTATTTTGAGAACAAGCGAGACCCCACAATTTTCAAGAACCTGGGGTAATAGATAATATTTTAAAAAACAGGGGTTCTTCGGGGCCAGTTGGTCCCTTAAAAGTATCCGAATGCACAAATTCAATCAGAAAGACAAGTATGATGCAGGACAGCCTGCAATGCTTTTCTTGCAAATAATGTATTCATTGCAGCATATTAACTTATTTTTTTGTCTCTTGGTTGTATGATTATCACGATCCAGTTCTCACAGAAAAAGTGAAAAAAGTCCACTAGAGTGAAGAAACATTAAAACATGCATCTCTTTAAAACAATAAAACACTGAACTCCTTTTGATAAATGTATACAATGAAATAAGGAGTTAGCTGGGTCGATGGCATAGGACAATACCATTTTCCATCTGTAGTGATGCAGTATATTTAAGTTTCTACTGTGCTTAATATTCTTATTATTTCCTCTTGAATTAGATTATGTTCTCTCTAACTTTCATAGTGAAACTCCCTGAATGTGAATAATTTTCTCTTTATGGATATCTGCATGAGGATGTTCCTTACTCATCACACAACTCCAGACTTCTGGAGACACTGATGAAAAGCAATGGAGAAGCATGGCAGGGGACGTTATGCCTCTTCTTAGATGTTCCAAACAGTGGTGTACTTTCTGCAGAATAAAAGAGACACAGAAGTAACGTCATATTTCTCTTTCGACCCTCTGATGAAATTACAAAAGGGACAAACACATCTTTTCAATGAGGTGAAAGGCAAATCTACCTCATATAAAACAATATTTAAAAAAGTTAAGAATACAGCAGGATAATAAACAGTGACTGACTCAGGTACACTACAAACTACCTTCTGCGAAAATTAACAAAGTTAAACACACATTTCAAAAAGAAAAGCCCATTGTAAGGGCTGCAGGCCAAATCCTTGTACATTTTTCATAGATGATTTGCATGCAAATCTATTTTATGTGGCTATCCTGGAAATCTGACTTAGCTCTCCGCCCCACACGTCTCTTCGCATTCGCATTTCTGATTCAATGCTTTGGAGCACCCACAAACAAAAAATGCTTCTCAGCCACTAAAGGGTAGTGGGGGCGATACTTAAAGACCACCGCACTTCAACAAGCAGACCCATCGCTCCCGCAATTGACATATATAAGGCTAGAGGAGTGAGTTCAGCCCTTTTTGGCGCTGAACTTTGGGGCTTCTCCAGCGCAGATCAAATAGTAAGATCAGAAAACAAATTTCTAAAAGATCTCATGATTGTTGCCCATGAGGACACCCACTAGGCCCCTGCTGCAGGACTTGGGGTGCCATTCATTTAGAGATTTAGCCAGACTTCGCCCCCTCCTGTTGTGGACCCGCCTATGGCGGACTCCAGAACTGGCAAAGTATGCAATGGGGCTAAGCGAGATAATGAATATGGAAGGATGGCATAAAATTAAATGGCTAAAGGATATAAAATCACTGCTATGTGACCTTGACCTCCTAGAGGCGTGGACAAATAGAACTGCTCCACCAAAGGCAGAACTCAAGAAGGCCTATTGGTCCTGGGTCCGTACCAAGGGTTTCCTCGATCCAAAATTAGGCAGGTTATCTGAGGAGTTTATGCAACATAAGCACTCTACTTGCTACGAACCATACCTAGATATCATCCATGCACTTTCTCTTTCTTATGTTGTATACATCTTTTTAATTTTATTTTTAAAATTCCTTATCATGGAGATTTTAATCAATTTTGTTATCCAGTCATTAGGGTATATTTACTATGTCTCGTCCTTTTTAATATTATTGCTTTTTAATTGGTGTATTACTGCTTTTAAGATATGTTTTTATCGAAATAAAGCAAAAATGACTGACTGACTACAACAGTCACACCCGCTTTTAAAAACCAGTGGGAAGATTCCTTAAATAACGTGAGTGCAGAGCAGATTATACGTGTGGCAAGTAACAGAGATATAATAGTAAGACCTATTGACCTCTAAATTAGGTTTCTGCCTTCCTCTGCAACAGAAATGTAATCACTGATGACATCATAGAAGGAGTGGACAATGCTGAGGGACTGGGAAATAATCCTACGAATATCTTCCAGTGCCGCTGCAAGCATTTATATGTCAGAATAAGAACTACAGAAATGTTGTGCTGTCCATATATTACAGCAAAAATATTGACAACCAAAATAATGAGCAGGTAAACATATATTGTAAGTACACATCTAAAACCTTAAATCCATATCTATATATATTTATATATATAAATGTGTGTATATATCTATATATATATATCTATATATATTTATATATATAAATGTGTGTATATATATATATATATTACCTACTGGCGGTCGCCAGTAGGTATATATAGTTAGGATTTTTTCTCTATGGGATTTTTGAAAATTCTATGTCTAATAACTTTGGCGTTTGTGGACGGAATTGGCTGAAATTTTCAGGAAAATGGCACATTTTGTTTCTGAGCAGCCCTTGAAAATTTGGGGGGGGTTCGTCAAGGGGGGGCCGAGAAAAAAGGGGGGTCCCAAAATGTGTTTTTAACATTGAGTTTTCCATAGGGCGGTTGGCCTCACTTTTAGCCCGAACGGCTGAATGGATTTGCACGAAACTTGGCAAAATTGTAGGGACTGGTAGCCCGATGTGCCTTTTGTAGGTCTCAATATATGTGCTCCAGTGGATTTTGAGAAATTAACGTTTAAAAAAAGATATATATCTGTAACAGCGGACCTGGCAGCGTCCCAGGACGCGTACTTTACGCGCAACGGAGCTTTGTGAAGCGAAGCTGATTGGTTCTCCGGCGTCTGTCAACATTCCAAAAAGTCCGTAGCGGCCGCCATCTTGTCTCTCGGTAGGATCGAGAGACAAGAGGAGGTCAAAACAAAGGGGGAAATAACTATAAGGGGGCATAGTAGATCCTCGCTGACCCCCTAGGTTTGATGTGGAGGTTTTAAAAGGGCCCCGCGGGGCAAAAAAAAAACAAAATAATAATAATCGAACGGCTGAATGGATTTGCACGAAACTTGGCAAAATAACTTTTAGCCCGAACGGCTGAATGGATTTGCACGAAACTTGGCAAAATTGTAGGGACTGGTAGCCCGATGTGCCTTTTGTAGGTCTCAATATATGTGCTCCAGTGGATTTTGAGAAATTAACGTTTAAAAAAAGATATATATCTGTAACAGCGGACCTGGCAGCGTCCCAGGACGCGTACTTTACGCGCAACGGAGCTTTGTGAAGCGAAGCTGATTGGTTCTCCGGCGTCTGTCAACATTCCAAAAAGTCCGTAGCGGCCGCCATCTTGTCTCTCGGTAGGATCGAGAGACAAGAGGAGGTCAAAACAAAGGGGGAAATAACTATAAGGGGGCATAGTAGATCCTCGCTGACCCCCTAGGTTTGATGTGGAGGTTTTAAAAGGGCCCCGCGGGGCAAAAAAAACCCAAAATAATAATAATCGAACGGCTGAATGGATTTGCACGAAACTTGGCAAAATATTAGGGACTGGTAGCCCGATGTGCCTTTGCTAGGTCTCAATATATGTGCTCCAGTGGATTTTGAGAAATTAACGTTCAAAAAAAGATATATATCTGTAACAGCGCTCCGCTTCGCGTACTTTTCGCGTTACGGAGCTTTGCGAAGCTGATTGGTTCTCCGGCGTCTGTCAACATTCCAAACAGTCCGTAGCGGCCGCCATCTTGTCTCTCGGTAGGATTGAGAGACAAGAGGAGGCCAAAGCGAAGGGGGAAATGACCATAAGGGGGCATAGTAGATCCTTCCTGACCTCTTAGGTTTGATGTACCATTTTGCCAAGTTTGGTGTAATTCTGTTCAGCCATTCAGGCTGTAGACGTATGTAAATGTCCTATGGAAAATTGCATGGGGAAAACTCATTTGAAAGTGTTGAAATTTAGAACCAATTAAAATGTTACTTTGGTTTTGTATTTGTGTGTGATGAAAGTTAATTGGTTATGTATATATGTCAAATGAGAGGAAACCACAGCCATTTTGTGATACTACTGTCTGAGGTACATTTGTGAGGAATTTTTGGTGGTGAATTTCTGGTGTTTGATTTACACAGTACTAACACTTCTGCTACTTTTAAAAAGGTGAGTTGTTAATTTGTAAGGGGAACTATGTTGTACACTTGAAGATAATTTGAAAAATGTTTTCTGTTATTTATTTGCAGTCCTTCTGTTATACTAAATACTTGATAAAGTTAGTTTTATATTATGTATTACTAAAAACGATAAATGAAAGTGATTATTTTTTTCTGCAATTTACAGCAAGCAATTTCAAAATAAAATGGCTCACAATGAAGAGACCGTGGCAATTTCTTTTGAATTGTCCAACACATTGATTGAAATTGAGAGCACCAATAATGAAATATTGTCACAAGGAGGACATGACTTGTATGATTCCATTAGATTGATTGAAATGGACAGCACCAAGAATGAAATATTGTCACAAGGAGATGACTTGAATGATTCCACTACATTGATTGAAATTGAGAGCACCAATAATGAAATATTGTCACAAGGAGGAGATGACTTGTATGATTCCATTAGATTGATTGAAATGGACAGCACCAATAATGAAATATTGTCACAAGGAGGAGATGACTTGAATGATTCCACTACATTGATTGAAATTGAGAGCACCGATAATGAAATATTGTCACGAGGAGATGACTTGAATGATTCCACTACATTGATTGAAATTGACAGCACCAATAATGAAATATTGTCACAAGGAGGAGATGACTTGAATGATTTTTTTGATCAATCTCTTGATGGCGAATTTATCGAGTGTTTGGAGACCATAGAGTTACAAGAATCATCATTGGAGACTTTTAATGAGGACATTGCTGATGAGGACATGTTACTAGTTCTTTCAAATTTAGAAAATTCTGAAGAATAAATTTATATTTAGAAATCAAAAATTGTTTGAGACATTATTCATTTTTATTTTTAATTTATGAGGTTGTAGCGAAGTGATTGTAGTATAAAATGAGACTTATAGTATAGAGTGCAACATTTTTATGTTACATGGTAAGTTTACTCATATTTACTTCCCTTCTGCCACTATATTATCTCCAATGTGTATTTGACATCTCTTCTTCATCTCCGGCCTCCTTTCTCTCACTGTGTGTCTCCGATGCATCTTATCGCTGCTATTTTGTGTAATTACAGAAGAGAGTAAAATAAAATAGTTCGGAACGTGAAAAGGGGGCAAAGTAGAGTACTCCTCACCCCCTAGGCCTTTTTAGGCGGTCCCAAAAGGATCAGTTTCTGCTTTCCTGAGAGATTATGGTATGAGTTCCATATACCACAATAACTTGCATTACAACATGCAAGATATCTATCTCCTATTACCAACTTTTGGAGATATTCGCGCTAAGCGCGAATATCTCCAAAAAGTAACACCTGCCCTGAGCAGTTCTTAGCCATGTTATCCAATGGGAGGTGGATAACATGGCTAAGAGCATTAGCTCGGTAATGCATGAATATCGCTGAGTTTTTAGCGATATTCATGCATTGCGGCCGTTTATTATCGCATTTGCGATAAACCTTGATAATAGCAAGGTTTATCTTCGATAATTTCTGACGATGCTTAGTGGTAAAAAATTGGTTGGTAAGCATCGTTAGCGATAAATATCGCTTAACTTTGGTAATATGCCCCAACGTCTGTTAACGTTCGATTCGAAGGAAATGAGGAAGTGTTGAAAAACATTGTCTGCGCCATCTTGCCTTTTTTGAAATGCCACACTTTTGTCGTGCACGGCAGCCATTTTAGATGTCTTGACCAGACCCACTCTCTGCACGCTGTCGATTCGTAGCATGGCTCCTCACCCACGCAAGCATCTTCCCTAGGCACTGGTCACCACCGCTCTCTGTCTTATGCATGGGCAATAAACCTCCCCCCATCTGCGCTGCTCTTCCCTGAGAATCACACTCTGTGTCCGCCCGACACCTCCCTTTCGCCCTATTCACTACCGCACCCTCTGACACTCCTCTTCCTCTGTGTCCGATTGTCCAGGCTATCACCTAGCCCTGCAGATGTAGTTTATGGCCCCAGCTGTAAAGAATCATCCCTCTTCAAAGGAGTTATAGTAGATCAAGGCCCACACCCGATGAGATCCGTCACACCACACGTGTTCCTACTATCTGAAAACCATCCTGTATTGTGATTGGGGAGGGGACCGAGCCTGAAGCGGAAGATTCCAGGAATGACTCTTTGTACATCAAAGTTTTTACAATTATGTGTCACATTAAAAATATATAGCACTCCAACAAAGTAGTAGGAATATAAAACTTTAATAACATATAAATATATACAAGAAAACAAAAACAGTAAAAACATTTAAACAACGAAGAGACCGTGGCAATTTCTTTTGAATTATCCAATAGATTTATTGAAATTGACAGCACCAATAATGAAATATTCTTGTCAGTAGCGGTCTGTTGTGCGAATAGTTCCAAGGCAGCAGAACGCGCTGAAATCTAGATGGCACGAAAGTGATGTCTAGTAAGTTGCCGCCCAGCAAAAAACGGCGTGGGGCGCCGCGGGGGTGAGTGAGTCCAGTAGGCACCACAGCTATTCTTAACGGCATTGCAGAATTACTGCTGGGGACAATGCCTGTGCTGTAGCAGGGTCACAGCAGAAACAAAAAGGATTCTGTTGAAGATGGTGTTGGTTTTCAATTTGAAAACAGTTCTGGTGTCAACTGCTATGCTAATGTAGTGGTTAATGTTTTGTTTTCTCTAGAAAATGTAAAAGAGGGGGAGGCAGTCCAAAGTTCCGTTAAAAGGGCAAAGGAAAGGATCGGTGGTTTGAACTATCAGTCAAAAAGGGGAGGGGGTGCAATAATTTTTCCTACCGGGTCACACTGTGCTTTCACCGGAAGTGAGGTCTGCAGGATTCTAGTAATTCAAAGTGAGGCTGGCGCCAGCATGGGAGCGCCGACGTCCTGCGGATACAGTTTCGTCACTCCACGGGCGATCATGGCAGTCATTCCCCATCGGGGGTCGGAGACTCCCGCGGCTCCTCTAGAATCTTCAAGGTCGTGGAGGACTACGGTGGTGGAGTCAACCAGTGACCGGGCCATTTCTTTATGCTGGGCCCGCTCTTGCCAGGTCGACCGCCATTTTGAGAGTTCGGCAGCTACCGGCGATCGCGGGGTCACATGAGCGGACGGGCTCCACCCTGCCGGGCGAGACGTTGCAGCATGGCCACAGTGGAAGAACCCTTTTCCGGGCGCCTGGAGCGCCGAGGGTGCAGCTGGGAAGCCTCCACCTGGGGAGGCGGGAGAGGCCTGTTCGCACCGTCTCTCCCTCCCAGTGCACCCCACGGCGTCTCGCTTGAGATTTGTTATGGCCGGACCAGGCGATGAGGACGAGGGGGGGGGGTCGGAGGCATGTGCAAGACATCCCCCCCCAGTGTTGTCGCAGCCATTATAAAAGAAAGAAGTGTCCCGTCCGTCTTCGGGCCGGGCTTCCGGTGGATGTCGGCCGGACGCCCCTGGCTCTGGCCCCATGAACGGGTTTCTTGGTTTATCGGCTGCAGCCGGATCCCGTCGGCCTCGGCCCCCCGACCGTTGGTGGTCGGACCGGAAGAGCATGTGGCGGGACTACCTGCAACTCTCAAGGGCCACCGCGGCCGGACTGGGAGAGAGAGGGGAGGGTCGAGGAGACATTCCCCCCCCCTGCAACTGTTCAGCGTTGTAAAGGCAATCCCCTGGCCGGGTCCCGCTGGCCTCGGCCTCTCCTCCGGCTACACCCTACGTTAGGATCTCCTGGCCGAGGCGTGGCAGCAGGACCTGCCTTATATGGGCTGCTCCCGGCTGGGCGTAGCCGGAACCCTGCCCCACCTTGGAAGTTTCCAGAGTGGGGGTGGATGTTCTACTGACTTGCATTTTCCCTAGTCTATCGATTTTTTTGGCGTGGCAGGCGGTGGGACAGCGAGGGGTGATTTGGTTTCTCTTACTGTTTTTCTGGTCTCTCACCACTGGCATATTTTAACGTTTTCTTGTTTCTAGGACATTAATAGGTTTTATCATTACGTTATGTTATCGTTTCTTTGTTCGTTGTTTAATAAAAGTTCATGTTCATCAGTGGCCTACTGATTTTCGTTTTCCTATTTTTTTCTTTCCAGGTTGTTTCATGGTAAAGTTTCTGTTAACAGGATACAGTGATCACTTCGTTATTATTGCATATGTCCTTTTCACTAGGGGTGCTCTCTGGTTGGGCCAGATGACCTATCTCTAGTAAATGGTCCGGGTGAAACAGGTGCATCAATCAGTGGGGAGTAGATAGGCATGACAGATTACAACGGGGGAGAACGGTCCGCATTACGTACCCTTTCACTACTTGCAAAGATTTTCCTACGTTTATTTGCAAACAGGGAATACCTCCAAAAAGAACTAATTCCCAAACAGTCAATGTTCGGACAATCAATCAATCAATGAGGAATGAAATAGGTACGACGTGTTAAAAGCTTGTGTTACCTACCCTTCACTATCTGCAAAGGGAGAGAGAATATTCCTATTCTTCCTCGTTTGCAGGTAGAGAAGATCCTTAAGAGAATTAACTTCGAACAATTCAATGCTCGATTGAAACAATCAACAAGGGGTACTGTGAACACAAATGAACGCCGCTTATATACATACGCATTGCTATTTTCAACAGGTTGTTCCTAATGTTTCTATTTTAGCGAGGTCAAAAAGAGATCCCATTAGTGGCCTACTGATTTTGCTCGATTCCTTTTGTTTTTTTACACGATTTTTCGCTATCTGCAAAGACTAAACAGAGTATTGCGACTCTGTGCTTGTTTGTAAATAGAGAATGAACCAAAGAGAACAATCAATCAAATGGAGAGAGAAGCAGGCACGACGGATTACAAAGGGGGCAAAGGGCTGCGTTAACTACCCTTCACTATCTGCAAAGAGAGAGTACTCCTAATAGAAATGAGGGGTGGGGGGCAGCATTCAAAGCAGATCAGTGTGCATAAACACGAAAATGTTTTTACTTACCACGTACTTGACATTCGACAGCTTATGATATTTGCTATTAAAAAACCATTGAAATTCACTGAAAAAACCATAGGTTATAGACCATATATAGTTAGGAATTAGCATTTACAAAACCTTGAAAATTCACTGAAAAAACCATAGGTTATAGACCATATATAGTTAGGAATTAGCATTTACAAAACCTTGAAAATTCACTGAAAAAACCATAGGTTATAGACCATATATAGTTAGGAATTAGCATTTAAAAAACCTTATTTTACTCACACAAAACCATTGAAATTCCATATATAGTTAGTTGCACTAACTATATATCGCGCACCCGCAATCCACTGCTGATGATGTCACATATTACATCATTCATGACATGGTCAGTGACATCACTGATGACATCACTGATGACATCTCAAATGACATCACTGATGACATCACTGATGACATCTCATTTGACATCAATGACCACATCACTGATGATATCATTCATGTGACAATACAATGCATCTCCTCACACTTTAATATAACCTCTGTTACACCCAGTGTTAAATACAGAGTATAATTTTTGAAACCATTGACACACCAATACTAGTTACTACATACGCACTCAGTGATTCCTATGTTTACACACACATTCACTCATTTACCCATACAATCATTCATACATACAATCACTCATCTTTACAACACTATCATATGCACTCATACACCTATACAGACTCTCACACTCTGTCACTCATCCATGGAGTTACTCACACACCTAGTCAGTCCTGTAAAGAATCAATCACACTTCCATTTTCTAATCTATACAGTTAAACATAGAGCACCTTACATTTTGAAACATATACTAACACATAATTACTCTCTTATACAATCATTGATACAAGTACACATTGATCTGCACAGAGTCACACACCTCCCAGCCAGCCACACACACACTCAGTCTCCCATACAAATACTTGGGCAATCAATCAATAACCCATATAGTTACTCATATAGCTACTGATCAACACATGCAGCAGTTTACAGAACAACAGACATAATGATGCACAAATTAAGACAGTTTAGTCACTAACCCATGCACTCAGTGAGACACATTTAATCCCTCACTCATACAGTCAGTCACGCACCTACTAAATCCTTCATCCAGACACTTCTACATCTACTCATTCTTCAATATGTAAAACATATTTAAACTTTACAGAAACACACAGTCACTGGATGATGTCATCAGTGATGTCATTTGAGATGTCATCAGTGATGTCATCAGTGATGTCACTGACCATGTCATGAATGATGTAATATGTGACATCATCAGCAGTGGATTGCGGGTGCGCGATATATTGTTAGTGCAACTAACTATATATGGAATTTCAATGGTTTTGTGTGAGTAAAATAAGGTTTTTTAAATGCTAATTCCTAACTATATATGGTCTATAACCTATGGTTTTATCAGTGAATTTTCAAGGTTTTGTAAATGCTAATTCCTAACTATATATGGTCTATAACCTATGGTTTTTTCAGTGAATATATATATATATATATATATACAATGAAGGTACATCGATGTGGAGTTAAGTATGGTAAACCTCATCTTACCTATATATTCTTGGCATGTCCATATTTTGTTCTTTGATATTTGTGCTACAATATTTGTGTAGAATATGTTTTAGTACTACCCTTCAACAATCCTCTTGCTTCTTCACTTTTCTATCCCATTAGGCTTCTGGAACACATTGCTATCATCCAGCTCTCATTATGTCCACTCCCAGAGGCGGCTCCTCCACTAGAGCGAAGGAGCATCGCCCCACTGCTTTCTCGCAGTGCAAGAAGCAGAAACATAAAATGGTAATAACTACCATTTTATGTTACTGCGAGAAAGCAGAAGGGTTTTGCTGCTGGGCTGAGTTGCAAGCCGGCCTGGGCAGGGGAGGAGTGGTGTGCCCAATCCTGAGTGCGCATGACTGGTTTGGTCGTCCCTCTGGGGCTGACCAAACCAGTCATGTGCACTCTGCCCTTGCCATGCAGGCTGCAATGCAGCCTACATGGAGAACATGGCCGGGCCATTAGTCCCTGGCTGGGCAGCGTCCCGAATAATCACAACACTGCTTGCAGCGTTGTGATTGGCTTAGGGGGGAGCCTGGCTGCCTGCTTCCTGTTCCTGCTGGAGCAGGAGAGGAGCAGAGATGACGCAGGACTCGAACATCGGGAAAGTAAGTTAAAAAAATGTTTCTAATTAAATTAAACCCCCCCGTACGACCGCCCGCCCAGCGCGACCCACCTTCCCCCACTCACAAGTCATGCCGGCCGCAACTGTCTACTCCATTTCCAGCTTGCCTCTCTTTTTTCTCTAACCACAGTTATTCTTTACCTTGGGCTGGTCATTCGTCCACTCTTCAGATTCACAATTTGCGCATGCAGGTTAGCTAACACATATATTTACACTTATTTTTATATTTGTAAAACCTCTTTTGATATTCATTGCTCTATTGTTCTTTTGGTACACCTTTGGTACACCTGCCTGCACATTATTACCTTTACAGTCTATTTTCAACATTACTATACATTTTCCTCTTTAAACTTCTATTTACTTATTCACATCTTTCTACCCCTTTTTCTATTCTATGGTTTCTTTTTTAATATACACAACTTTAGCTGTTTGTGGGTGAGACCCATTGTTTACAACATACACAGCCCTGACAAGTTCCCCAGGTCCTTGTGTAAAGTGCTCCTCCAGTTCAGGTTTTTTATTTTGGGTTCTCGAAATTGTAGTGTTGTTCATCCCAATATAAAACAGGTATACAAGTCCCAGAAGTCAAAGGTAAAAACTAGAACTTGAGCATCACATCACACATGGACTTGGGTCAACCATTTGCTCAGGATTGGACGGCTTTGTTGACGAACTCAGTTGCTTACTTTTGGGTTGTTCATTTTTTTTATATCCATTCTTACGTTTGCCCCATCTAGGAGCATTTCGGTCTCACAATTTTCTGATTGGCTGAGTGAATTGTCCCTTCCTATCTTGACATTGCTTACATTCAGTGAACATTTTTGTTTCCTTTAGGCACTCCAAGGGAGTGTAAGCATTCTCTTTCTCTTCCCCCTTGTGCTGCTTCCTCCTTTACTTTGCAACCACACCACCTGGATCTCCATGTTGCTTTCCCCCTTCTGCCAGCTTCTCCATTACATTTACAGGCCCTCCCATCTTGCTTGCTTTTTTAAACAAACATTTGCAATGCAATCGGTTTGCCTTTGGGACCGTATAAGTATTTTTTAATGCAGCACATTACCCTGCGTGCTGGAACCCAGACAAGGAGGCTTGGGGGAGGGTTGAAAAGTTTTAAAGCGCTGCAGCTGTGTAAAGAGTTTCTGTGAGCTCATTAGGGTGATGGGTTTGTGCAACTTGATGCCTACTTGACAAACATGTGAGCAGATACGACTCAGACAGGAGACTCCCAGATTTTTAAACAAAACATTGCTTTTTTGATCTGTTTGCTGCCTAAAATTGATTCTGCTTCAATAGAAGTCAGTGGGGAAAATACATTCCCAATTTTATTTTTTAAATCTCCCACTCTCCTGTTCTAAAGTGTTGGCATACATGGTGCATGTTTGTCATTTTAACTTTTTGGGCACTCAGCGCAATTTGTGTCATTACATTGTCAGTAATTTCATGCTTTCACTTTCATTCCGAATAGAGTGTTAAATACAAGGCCAAACACCATGGTTTTTATTGGTATGATATCGATCTTCTATTTACTGACGGTAATACATCACAAAGGATTGCTGCCCTCCCAGTACATGGGGTGTATGGAGAAAAGCAGGTTGGAAGGTGATGAGGCATGTGCAGCGTGCATGGAAGCAGGCGAGTAAGGGAGAAACATGCAATGCAGTGCTTGCAACAATTTTTTTTATTTATTTATATGTTTACTTACCTCTAATCGGCCGTAATTTGTAATTTACTACCCCCACACTGCACCTCACCCGCCCCACGTCAGCACCCGGCAGCACTCCCACCACGGGCCGCTACTGATGGGCGGAGAGTAGGCAGAGCTTCCACGAAACTTCCACGCAATACTGAATACAGCAAGACTCGCAAACCGAGCAGCGCATGCGCTGCAACACTAGGCTCAACCTAAAAATGTACCTCCATTCCTACTGCTCTGTTGTTTACAAACCCTCCCCACTTGCCGCCCCTTTCCCCAACCCTCTCCCACCTTACTTTGTTTTTCTCCTAAACTTTTTTGCACCTTACCCTCTACGGGCAGTCATTCATCTGAAAATAGGTTTTTAGCAGTGTCAAGATGGCTACCCATTAATGTGCATGTACACACATGCGCATGCAAGCATGGTGGGAAGGAGGAAACGTGAGTGCGCTACTTTAACAACCCATTCAAAGATGGCTATGATGGATCCATGTACATGGAAGTAGCAGTCCATATGCATAAGAGCAAAGTTGGAGCTCGAGGTGGCCATGTTACATCGCAAGTGAACAAATGTGCAGGATGGATGCATATGGCAATGTTTGTATGCTGTCATTATCTCCTCTTCGTTTTTCAAGGCTGTGCCCCGAGTCTTATTGTTTAATATTTGCTGTTGGACTGTGACTCCGGCCAGGATTAGGCCTAGTTGCATGTGTATTTATTTTTTACTTTGCAAGATACCGGAACATAAAATCAAAACCGCCTCACACATTTATGTTTTTAGGATTTCCTATTAAATGAAGTAGATTTCCCCTCTTTGTCCTGTCCTTGCCTCCCCTCCGCCCCTGCCAATCCAATGTAAATCAAAGGGACAGGCCCGGTGGGGTCCTGGGCCGCCCCAGACTATACTCAGTCAATGATTAAAGAGAAGTTCGAAAATTGGTTGATGTTTTAATATTTTTTGTTAACAAACATATGCCATCTGGCCCGTCTGTTCTGCATCGAAAAGATAAATAAATACATAAAATAAAAATCAAGCATTACGTTTTTTTAAACAGCGTGTAAAATATTGCAAATTTTTTTCTGGCTTTCCTTACCCTCTGCGGAGTGCCTCACACAGTCATCGCCTGGGAAAGTCATCCTCTAAGCCGCCCGTGTTTATGTCTGCGCGTGCATGCTACCATTATGGGCTCAACACGAGCTAAAATGTTGTGTGTCCACATTCCTCAATTATCCGCCGGAACTGTATCGCATAGGGTGGCTGGTGGACTTTAGCTCTCCGCGCTCCAAGCCGCCAGGCCCATATATTGTTTCTCGATGTTATGTCGTGTCATTCGAGGAGCTAGGCTTCTAGGCTCTGGCGTTTTGGCAACCCATTGGCGGTGGGTGCAGTGAGGTAGAGACTTGGCTGGCATGTGCATGCGTCAGCGGGACATCGCACGCTAGATACACAAAGCAGGGCTTTGGAAACTCCCACATTCCTGTTCGTTTCCTTTTAAGATTGTAGCGGATTTCTTGCTTTTTGGAGACTCCCAAGGAAGCCCGTTAGTACGTCACGAAAAGGTCGAATATCATAGCTTTCCAGGGAATATATGACTGTCGTTGAATTGAAGGAGTTCTCTTAGGGGTCGGATTTGGATTTAGAAAGGCATTTGTGTACCCAAGTGCAACTTTGCTGCATTTATGAGGGCAAACTCATTGGCATGGAAAGACATAATTTAATTTGTACTCATTTTTTTGCAACTGGTGTGCAAGTGTTTTATATACACCCACAATACAAACTCCCTTGTTTGTGCCATGCTGCTGTATATCTATAAATGTTGAAGCTTGATTTCTCTCAAATGGCTGAAACAATATTCACCAAATCACAAAAAGCACACTTTCTGGGTAAAGATCAAGCTTTGTGCCACATTTGGTGTAATTCCATTCAACTGTTTTGACTGTAGACCCAGAGCCAACCGGCCTCAGCGCTGACCGAGCCCCTACTGTCCGGCCAGGAATGGTGTGTGGCTTACTTGGTGGTGCAAATCCCCAGGCCTAGCAAGAAGCTGATGGCCTGTCCTGAAACGGCACAGAGGAGGGGAAGTAGGCTCCTCCTAGGAGACCAGTTGCTTCTCAGGCCACAAAAGGTTCCAAATCTGGTGTAAGCCCCTTCTTCACAGGGTGTCAGGCACCGGCTCCACATCCTGCATGGCTGCAGGAGCTCAGGCCCTCAAAGCTTCCTGTGGGCCAGAATGCCCCATTCAAATTGTGTGCAGTGCAGACAAGTGATGACCACACCCCGCCAACCTCACACGTGGGGCCCAGGCTCTGATCCAAACCTCCTGGGGCTTCCCAAAGCAACGGAGTCCCATACTCAGGTGGCCATCTTGGTCGGCAGCCAGACTCTGTCCCTATGTTCACCAACTTAACTGGAACCTCCTTTGAGTGTCCTGGGCCATAATGAGTGGTAACTCATCCAGACATCCATCACTCCACCTCGTGTGAGTTCCATTCATGGAGTCCTTGGATAGTCAGCTCTTATTGGGCATCAACCGGTTTCCATGCTGTTTTCCCAAGGTAAACTGGATAATCCATTGCCCCTGTTAGGGAGGTAGGTTTGAGAAAAAGATACAGACTTGAGGAGTCTTGACCAATTCCTTGTACTGGTACAACCTTGGGTACTATGCTGAAAGTTTCAGTGGCTACCTCCATCTGAATATTCAGCTTTAGTCCACGTTACTGGAGTCCAAGACCCGGTTTAGGATCACCTGTTTTTTTTGTTTTGTTTACTGGACAGATCTAAGATAGAACAATAGCCATGATGTAGTCCCCGGCTTCCTAAAAAACAATTTTGGTAGAAATTTCCGGTGGTACATTTTAGGAGTGAGGACATGTGCTGAGACCAAGGTTTTTGACAATTCTCACTGGGAACGTGGTCTAGAGTCTCAATCATGACCTAAACGATCAATATAAACAGAGCCGTAAAGGTTAAAAAGAGGGTTTAAACGTTTCTGGTATCAGAACATCCTCTCTTAGCCAACATAACTGTATCCAGGATGGTATGATGTGAAGGGAGACTGGCTCCCGGTCCATTTGGGACTGGAACAGAGTGGTAAAGGCAGGTAGGGTATGGGTTGGGGGAAGTATATGCCTACCAGTTCATCAAAAAGAGGTGATATATCTTCTCAATCAAATAGAATATCAAAATATTGAAGAAAACATTTTGTGTGGCCAAAATATTGAGGGCTAAATATGAAGAACCAAAATATCATGACTGTTAAGTACATATAGGTCAGTACAGATTTCATATTTAAGTATCTTAAAGATATACATAAATATTGTCAAGGTGCAATTATGTGATGGTTAGTATGGTATCCTAATACTCATCTATATATTCTTACCTTGTTCATATTTCGGTTCTCGATATTTTGGCAATCATATTTTGACACCTCAATATGTTTTCATCAATATTCTGGTGAAAACCCTTTGCAACCAAGAATATGCTGTTTTTGGATTTACTTGGGTGTCCTCCTACATAGAGATCTCCTATCAACTGGGCATTGTGCAAGTCTTCCTGTGGTCATTCTGGCTCTTCCTGGCAAGTGTGTGTATAATGCACACAGAATTGTGTACTTGCTGTTTAACCTTCATGTGTTAGCAGCTATTTAGCCAGTTAACATAGCCTTATCTCCTGGGCTGCAAAACCCTTGGTGCCTGTGGATCAATCAGTCTTATATATTAGTAGTGTGTTTTAGAAAGTATAGTGAAAAGGTACAATCACTTAACCGGTAGAATGTGAGCTGTCCTTGAGGTTGGACTTGAATAACATGAAGGATGGTGCTATGTGTGTCTTAGGTAGCAGAAAGTTCCATAATAGTCATTTATGGTTGGAGATGGCACATTTCATGATGGAACTTTTCTACTACTTTGAAAGTGCCGGCAAAGGGAATGAATTTATCCATATGTCTTTCCTTGCTAGAAATAATTTATTTGACAAATATCTTGTACTGATATATAGTGATGTGTAGAAAGTCCTTTGTATATCACGTTGCCATATTTAACTCTGGATATGACCATGGCTTGGGATAGCATTGCCTGGTAGTTGAGCTATAGTCTCACATTTCAATAGTGTTGTACTGAGATTTCTGAACAGAGACATAAAGACAAGCAGAGAATGGTAACCCATTCCCTTTCTTTTCACTCCCCAGTACATCATCAGATGTTTTTCCATCCCAAAAAAACACCAAAGTTGACTGTACTGGGTATTCCACATTAAGCCAATACTGCCTGTGTGTCAGCCAGGAGGAGTAGCATTGTGAATGTTTTTCTCCCTTTTTTCTTTCTCGCACACAAACGAGTAATATATATTAAGGAGTTTTCAGTAACTTCACTCACACAATGAACTCCATTGCCTCAAAGGCTCCCCGCCAGAAGCAACTGTGAAGTCAAATCCACTATATGTGGCTCATAATGTCTATTTGATTGCAAGCGCTCCAATAAGCTTTTTTAGCAACAACAATGTTGGATCTGGACCTTTTTGCAGGTTATCCCCAAATATTTTTGACTTTTGCCTCCTATTTTTCTGACCCTGTTTTTCTTGGCTTTAGGACTCTGGGCACGATGCGACTGCTAATCAGTGCTAAAGTGCATATGCTGTCTGTCTAAATTGTATTGGTGATTGGTTCATCCACAATTGGCATATTTGATTCACGGGTAAGTCCCTAGTAAAGTACACAACGTGTGTGCCCAGGGCCTGTAAATCAAATGCTATTAGTGGGCCTGCAGCACTGGTTGTGCCACTCACATGAGTAGTCTTGTAAACTGTGAATGCAGTTTTAACCTGCCATGTCAACCTGACAAGTGCACACACTTGCCAGGCCCAAACTGTTCCTTTTACTATATGTCAGGCACCCCTAAGGTAGGGCCAAGGTACCTTCATAGGCAGGGTGTAGTGTATGTGAAAGGTAGGGCATATACAGGAGTGTTTTATATGTCCTCAAAGTGAAATACCGGCAATTTTGTTTTTTCACTATTGCAAGGACAAGCTCTCTCATAGGGTATCATTGGAGCTGCCTTGTGTGTGTGTTATTAGTGTAACTTTCAATTGGGAATAGTCAGAAATTTTGAGTTTAGGTTCCCTGAACTCAGAATTTAAAAATACATCTTTTAGTGAAGATGTTTTTTAAATTGTGTGTTTGAAAATGACACTCTTAGAAAGTGGCCATTTTCTTGCTTTACAATTGTGCCTCTCTCTGCTTGTGAAATCAACATCTGGTTTAGACTGACAGGGGTATTTGTGTGTTCACTCCAGACACTCACACAAAGGGAGCTGAGGTGTGCTCTGCATATCCTGATGGGTCTTCCTGACTTAAAGTTGCGGGATGCGTTGTCGCTGACACCTGAATAAGGCAGTGTCTGCCTTTCACAATGCTGTCCCCACCCCCTGTAGTGTGGCTGGAGCTGGGAGGGCAGAACTGATTCTGGTAAGCAAGAGAGACTATCTTTGAAACCTGCACATTTCAAAGGCTAAAAGTAGTATAAGTGGTGGGGCCCTGACACCAGAACTTTAGAACACTTCTCGATTAAGAGGACCCTGACAAGAAGAAGAGTCAAAGAGCTGCCTTTTACTTTTATTCATTTATAACATTTGTTAAGCGCTACTGTTACCCGTAGGTGTCCTGGTGCCATGTGAAATCTACCCAAGGCTCAGAGCAGAGGTCAAATTAGTTTGTAAGCAGCCAGGTTTTAAAAGCTTTGCAAAAAGTCAATAGGCTGTCGTACCTCTGAGGTGTAATGGAAGATTATTCCAAGCTTTGGCTGCATTCACTACAAAGCTTCTTCCACCCCAGGAGGCCTTTTTTGCAAAAGGCACATAGACCTTCTTGGCATCAGATGAGCGCAGTGATCTGATTGGAGTATACCAATACAGCTGCTATTTTAAATAAGCTGACCCTGTCCCATGAAGCGCCTTGTGAACCAGACACAAAGCTTTAAACTGGGTAGGCTTCCTAACTGGCAGCCAGTGAAGCCTCCATATCTCCTTAGTGATTGATGCGTATTTTGGAATACCTGACGCCAGTCTAGCAGCAGCATTCTGCAGGAGTTGCAACTTCTTCATTATTCCTTCCTGGATATTAAAATAGAGACAGCCTAGACCTGGTAAGTGCTGTGACGACTGTTTGGCGACACTCTATAGGTAAGAGCAGCAGGATTTTCTTGCAAGACCTGAGAGCAAAGAACGCAGCGGAGGCCACTGAATTCACTTGGTCTCTAAAACTAAGCTTCTGGTCCACCCACACTCCTAGGTTTTTTACCTTCTTGTTAGATGCGGGGAGAGAACCCAAGGTTTCTGCCCACCATTCAGGGATCCAAAAATTTGGATTGTTGCCAAAACATACCACCTCCGTCTTACTGGAGTTCAATTTAAGGCAGTTTTGGGCCATCCAAATCCCGAGGGCATTCATGCAGTCCTTAAATCAGATCGCCGTGCTACGCCACTCCTGTTTGTAATGAGACCACGATTTGTGTGTCATCCACGTAAGAGGTCAAACTAAACCCAAATGACAGAATAAGGGGTGCCAAAGAGGACATATATATATATATATATTAAATAGTGTCAGACTTAATGAGGACCCTTGCAGGACGCCACATGGTAATGAAAAAGGCTTGGACGAGAATTCCCCCAAAGACACTGACTGACTCCAGTTTGAGAGAAAAGATTTCAGAAGTCTCCAGCGGAGCCCTGTACTCTGATCTCCTGCAGCCGGTCCATCAACAAATCGTGATGGACTGTATCAAATGCTGCAGAGAGATCTAACATGATCAAAGCAGCCTTGCCCCCTTTGTCTAAAATGGTCCAGATCTCTTCAGTAGATTTCAGGAGAGCCGATTCGGTGCTCTAGCCCCCTCTGAAGCCATGCTGGGTTGGGTCCAATGCTCGGGTTGACTCAGGAAAATAACGAAGTTGCATATTTAAATTTCTCCCAACAATTTTTGCAGGTAACAGGAGTCTAGATATAGGCCTGAAATTGTTGGGGTCTTTTGCGTCTAGATTAGTTTTTTTAGTAGAGGCGGAATAGAGTTTTTTTTTCCATTTTAGAGGGAAGTACCCTTCTGAGTACATAGTATTAAAAATAGGGGTAAAAACTCGGGAGATCGGTTCTGCCGCTAACTTTACTATAGGAATCGGGCAAGGGTCAGAAGGGGAGCCAGATTTAACCAACATAAGAAGATTAAAAGTGTCAGTAGCTGTAAGCTGGGCAAATTTATCCAGATGAGTTTTCTTTTCTGAATTTAAGTCATCCGTATGGCCCAAAGTAATCTTAGATTTAGCATTAGAGAAAGTGGAGAAGATGGCATTCACTTTTCCATAGAAACATTTTGCCAGTTTAACACAGAGTTCCTGACTCAGTGTAGTTGTAATAGCCACTAGGTTGGCCAAACTGGTGACTGTGTTAAATAATTCCCGTGCAGAATTTTTGGCATTGTTAATCTTAGTGGAGAAGAATGTTAGCTTTGCATTATGAATCAGCAGCTTATACTAAGCAAGGCCACGTTTATATTCCTCCATATCACTATCCTTATATTTCTTTCTCCAATTTCTCTCCAAATATTTACAAGTACATTTTTGATCCCTTAGTTCCTGAGAATACCAAGGGGCAGAGGGTAGCCATCTTGTAAGGTAGCACATTTTACTGGGTGCTAATTTATGTCCTGCAGCTTCTAACCAGCTAGAATAGTATCGCGTTGCCTCTTCTAAATTAGTAGGAGGCGTGATTAAGGTCTTATTGAGGACCCCGTTACTTTATTCCACATTCTTTTCACCAGTTATTTTTTATTGTCTTCTGAGGGTGGCGATCGGGATAGTAAGGTTAAATAAAACCACCTTGTGGTCCGACCAGAGTAACGGAAGGATAGTCGTAACTTGCAATTGTGGATTATTAGAAAAAATACCATCAAGTATGTGTCCTGCCTGATGAGTCACACCAGTCACAAGTTGCTGTAAGTTACTGCCCTTCATTAGATCTAACAATTTGGCAGTGTTCATGTATGTAGAGGATTCCAAATGGAAATTGAAGTCACCTAAAACAGTGTAAGAACTAAAGGTGATACCACTTTCTATAAGTCGACCCGCCTGATCAATAAAACAACCTCTAGGGCCAGGTGATCTATAGATGAGAGAGCCTTAAATGTGTGATGAGGAGGTAGGCGAAAGGAGAAGTTCAAAGCCTCGCAGCCTTCCACACTCCCAGACTAAATGTAGAGACAAGAGAGGAATGGTAGATGACCGCTAATCCGCCTCCTCTTCCGATAGGCCTATTCAGAGTATAGCATACAAAGTTAGGAGGCGCCACCTTAACTTAGTCCAGACCTGATGCTTTATCAGTCCAGGATTCTGTGATGAAAGCAATCTTTACGCTTTCATCCTCTATAAATGAAGCGCACTCTGTACTATGTTTAATCAGTGATCTCACATTCATGAGGGCACATTTCCAAATAGAGATACTCATCTCCCTCTCTATCTTTGCATACGTTCTGGAAGAATCTATAGTTTGAAATAAAAGCTCTGGAATTTCAATCCCACACCCTGGGCAAACCTTAAAAGGCTCCGGGAGCTGGAGATCGGGACTGATACAAAGACAGGAATGGGCCCTAGTATTAGTGATGAGATTTTTTTAAAGATGTACAATCATAGTGCAATTTAGGGGGGGTTACCTGAACTCCCCTGAACAGGGGGGCTGGCGCTGAGCGCGGAACGATTGCGGACGAGCACAGACGGGCTTGCCCTTGGTGCGCCTTCGGCGCTGCGCCCGTCCGTGCCATACTGTGTTTAACATCCTGAGTGTCCAGAAAGCCTAGCCCGCTAACCGAGAGACTGTCTAAGATGGCGGATCAACACTCCCGCCGCAGGAAGGCCAGTGCCAGTACTCGAGCAAGTAGCAAAGTGCCTATAGGGCAAATGGTTCTTAAAAAACAGTTAAAAACCGTTTTTTTTAAATTTTATAAATCAAGGTGCAAACATCGCAATTCTAGCACTATTTAAAATACACTCTCGGCTGAGCCTCAGGAGAAATCACAGTGAGCGTGCTCACTGAGGAGTACTTCCTCTTTGCTGTGTGTTACTCTGCTTGGTTGGCCTGCAGTTGCTGCTTCTATCTGTGGGCAGTGGAAAGGACTGGACTTTTACTTTGCTTTGGTATCCTACTTAAGAAGATTCTTCAAGGACTTGATGTAGATCTTACCTCTTGTTAAGAAGTCTCAGGGTCACACAGACTTCCCTCGCAGTGTTAAAGATTGCAAGAATTGCTGTTAGCATGAGCTGAAAGCCATTTTGTACTTGGCAGCCATTTTAGTTAGCCATGTGCTTGCCATGTGCTTTCTCCCTCTTCCAGAGCCTTGCACATGCTCAGAAAGGCCTATGTGAGGTTATTAAAAAATTTATTTTTATATTACAGCTTCTTTGCCAATTTCTTCTTTGTTGGTTAAAAGGACCAGGTGTATCAGTGAACCCCTTAGGAGGTTTATATTTCGTCAGCAGTATCCCTGAACTCCACAGCTGGGAGTTATGACCTGCCTTGTGGTGCCAATTCCAGTTCCGGAGTTTGTTTTGCTGCTGAAAACCATCAAAATCGAACCATCACCTTCCAGTGCCTGTTTTTCCAACACAGCACCACAGTATGGAAGAAATTTCCACACACCGCCGCCTGTCTGTGGCTCCAAAAAAACGATGAACGCCAAATTCAGCTTACTGTCTCCGAAGTCTGAGATCACCGCACTGACCCTGTCACAGGCCCTGCTGTGCAACTGTCAAGTTTGTCTTATATGTTATGTTATGTTACTGTTTTTTTTGTATAGCGCGCAGCGACTCAAAAGAGAGTATCCTGGCGCTTTCACAGCGAGACCTACAGAAAGTAACACAACACGACAATAAAACCAGCAAGGAATAAAATAAACAAAAAAGGAACCTATAAAGTGAACAACCAAGTCTTAAGACCCTTCCTAAAGGCCAACAGACTAGTAGCACCACGAAGTGACAGCGGCAAGGCGTTATAGATTTCACTGCACTACTCCTAAGACCCTTTAGTGCGGGGGAATGCTCACCTAGCATATATTATACCTGAAGAGAGTATAAAGGAGCGCAGAGGTATAGGAAGTGACGCATCTGCCTAGATTAGAAAATATGGTGCAACATGGTGCATATTTTACACCGCTACTGCGTCATAAAAAGTGATGCAACGGCAGAGCAAAAGTGACGCTGGGACTCATTAATAAGCTCCTTAGACTTTTGGTCTAAGTTAGTGAATACCGAAAGTCTTAAACTTAGATATTTGGTCTAAGTTTTTCTTTGTACATCAGGCCCTAACTGAATAAGAAAACATGACTGGGAGATCTGTTGGCAAGTACCGTTGATAAGCTTTCATTCACCCTACTATCAGAAATCCTGCTTCCTGGATAGTAAGGTTGAACCAAGCCAAGAATTTCAATGTCTCTTGTTATATCTACTACCACAGGGAAATCATCAGATGATAAACACATCCCAGAGCCCAAAAGAAATACTGATGTCTTCATCAAGAAGGTGGCAGACAGATTAATATCGTCTTGCCCTCATGATTGTGGTTTTGAATTGATGCCTCGCACAGGCATTCCACTTGATCAAACGTATACCCTCATAATCAAAAAGGATGAACTTCCTCAGTAGGGGTCCCAATTTTCTTCATTCCAAAACCTAATGGGGAGTACTATTCATGTAACATCTAAAGAAAGTGGAATGCAATCACAATCAGGAATCAATACCACGTACTGCTCGATCCTTCTGACAAGGTGAAATCAAATTGGGTCACTCCTCATGAAAATAGATCTCAGTGGAACCTAGAACTTAGTTTGAATTTGTGAGGGAGATGAATGGGAAATAACATTTAATACAAGATATGACCATTTTAAATACTTGGTTATGCTACTTGGCCTGTGTAGCATGCCTGCAGCATTCCAGCATTTTTTAAATGAAATGTAAAAAAATCTATCAGACACATATGCAATCGTGTGTCTTTGTACCATACTGATCTTTTTAGAAAGTCTGCTTAAATGTCATAGCTATGTCTGAGACGATGCCAACGTTCTGCAGCTGCTAGCCATTTGGATGATGACAAAGGTCAAGGCAGTGTGAGAATGGGCAAAATTCCTAGTGTCAAAGACATCTAATGCTTTGGCAGTTTTGCTAACTTTTACTCATGGTGTATCTTATGAAAAAAGAGTCCCTTTTAAGAAACGAGAAAAGACTTTCCACACATTATTAACGTCCTTCCCAACAGCCCCAATTCTCGTGCACACAAATGTAGAGAAATTTTTTCCTAGATACTCATGTTTCTTCAGCGGCTATAGGAACCATACTATCACAAAGACACCTCACCACAAAAACATTACACCCTGTGGCATTTAATTCCAGGACATTATTGTTAAGGCACTTGTGTCGATTTGCTGCTGCGAGCCACTCTGTTCTTAGAAATTTGACTGTGTTCTATCTGTCTTTAGAAATACCTGCTAGTTTTAGAATTTGTTACACTCGTGTCTGTTTAAATCACTGGCTTCCACATCACGGAGACGCTGAGCGCTGATTGGCTGGTTAGAGCCAACCAGACGCGACGGGAGTTGCCTGTTATTGCCCACCGTCCTTTTAATCGCACCTGATGTGAACGCGCAGCGGGCGCGCTGGCGGCGTGCCGAATGCGCACCAAAGGCATGCCCGTCTGCACCCGTCCGCACCGGGACGCTGTCAGGTGCCAGTCATTCTGCCCAAACTACAAATGTCAGGTTAGTGTATGTTCGTTCGGAGCTCCTATCGCTTAACACGAACTGCGCTAGTTGCTCAAAGCACATTTGGTCTCTTTTGATTGACTAATTTTTGTGCAAACATTGTTCTTTCAACTATAAAACTGTGGGGAGTGTTATCCTCCTTGCGGGCTCAACTAAGCTAAGGTTTTTTAGCGTAAAATGCCGATCTTTCGTAAAATACCATGCAGAGATATTTGATCTACTCACAGACGAGTCGCCAACTGGTATTGTTTTGACTGAGACCTGGCTAATACAGGACTCTGGTGCAGATCGCTGGTTGGCCCTTCCCCCAGGCTACAGTATGCATCAACTTAACAGATCTACTAAGCGTGGTGAAGGTATTGCGCTAATCCTTAAGGAGCCTTTGTCATGTAGTTTTAGGAAGGAGGATATCGTCCTTTTTTAAAATCACCCTTAATCATAATTTCATGGTTTCGGGGCTGCTTATCTATCGCCCGCCCAGGCCATCCAATGTATTTTGGGAAGCCTTAGTGAATAGGGTTATTCCACTTGCTAGTAAAGCCGCAAACTTTACCATCCTGGGCGATCTAAATCTCCACCTGGAAGATCGCGGCAAATTGGATATTGCCTGCTTCCTAGCCGATCTAGAGGCTTGTCAACTAATACAACATGTGACTGATTGTACCCATTTGGCAGGCCACCTGCTGGACCCTATATTCCGAATCTGGGCTCTCCTATAGTGGCACCTCCGGTTCCCTTGGTCTGGTCGGACCACTTTTTTGGTCCCTTTTTCCTTTCAGCTGCCAGGGAAACCTGTCCCTCATTGTCCCCGCCCTGTGATGAAACGTCCTCGTTATAAATTGGATGTTAGTCAATTGTCAGACTCCTTGTCAAGTTCGAAACCACAGTTCCCATCTAATATAGAGGCAACTGACACTCTTTTTCAGGATTGGCTGACTCAAGCGCTAGATATCAGCATTCCTGCAAAACTCAGCTCAAAGAAGAAGCAAGGGCATTCTAATCCTTGGTTCAATGAATCCTTGGTGAAAGCCAAAAACGTCTGTAATCAACTGGAGCGCTCATGGAGGCATGCCTATGATCTGGAAGCAAAAAATAAATACTGTGATTCAATTAAGATTTATCATAGGCTGATTCGGAAAGCTAGAGCTGAATACATTGCCTCTCAAAATACGGAAAGTAAGAATCCCCCTAAAATGATCTTCTCCCTCTTGAGGAAGATGCAACATTCTGATGTGAATGCCAATCCCCCAGGATCCTCCAATGCTCAGTGTGATGAACTGGCAGGCTTCTTTCTGCGTAAGGTGGAGACCATTTATAATAATCTTCCAACCACTTGCTACCATACAGCTAAGGGCAACACTGGTCGGATAGTTGAGACCGAGGATAGGCTGGTCACTCCTGAACTAACGCTGTGTTCCTTTCCTTTCCTTTCACTTTCTGAGACGGAGTCTCTCTGTTTTAAAATTAAATCTAGCTCCCCTGCTGACCCTTTGAGACCCGACCAACTCCGTCTTGTTTCCATTACAATTTTACTAGCGGTGAGGGAATTCATTAATCTGTCACTGACCTCTGCAGCATTGCCGACAACATGGAAACATGCAAAAGTTGTTCCTCTATTAAAAAAACCATCCTTGGATCCGTCCGACACGGGCAACTTCCGCCCGATCTCCCAACTTCCTTTGTTAGCAAAAGTTACCGAATGGTATGTAAATACAGTCGTGGCTGAATTTGTTGAGCAGAATGACATTCTCGATCCCGCACAAAATGGTTTTCGCCCCCGCCACAGCACCGAATCAGCGCTGCTGGCCGTGACCGAGGATATCCAGGGCAGCCTAGATGTCGGGGACTCTGCGGCCTTGATTCTGTTGGCTCTAAGTGCCACCTTCGACACTGTTTCCCATGACATCCTGCTATGCAGGCTGCAGGATATTGGGGTCAGGGACTGGCCTTGGCCTGGTTTTGCTCTTTTTTGGAAAGCAGAACTTTTCAGGTTGCTGTACCACCGCACCATTCGCAGGTTTACTCGTTAAGCATGGGGTTCCACAGGGCTCAATATTGAGCCCTGCACTGTTTAACATCTATGTCCAACCCCTAGCAATAGTAGCAAGAAATAGAGGAATGTCATTGGTTTCATATGCCCATGACACCCAGCTAGTTATTGCCTTTTCAAAAAAGGGCAAAAATAATCTCCATAAATTTAAGGAGGATCTGTCAGCAATTGAAGACTGGATGACAGCCAAATGTTTGCAGCTTAATGCTACTAAATGTGAAATTCTTGTGTTAGGGAAAGACAGTGTACTTTGGTCGGAACAGTGGTGGCCGGACAAACTTAAACCAGCGCCACCGCCCAAAGAGGCAGTTAAGAATCTTGGTTTCTGGATAGACACCCAATCGACACCCGATCTAAAGTTTTGGCATGAGTTTGCTTTGGTCTACTGAGGGGGTTAAAACATCTACTTGGAATTTTGAACCAAAAATCCGCCAAACTATTCTACAGGCTACAATTTTAGCCAGGTTGGATTACGGCAATTCCCTTTATTTAGGCGCTGATAAATCTTGTATTTTACGCCTTCAAAGAATTCAGAATGCCACAGCCCGTGCTTTGTTAGCACTGCCCAAGTTTTGTTCGGTATCTAATTCTTTACCTAAACTTCATTGGTTACCAATAACCAAAAGGATCCATTTCAAGTCATTGTGCTTAGCGCATAAAATTCTGTCTCTGCAAGGCCCTCCGATATTAGCAGATCTTCTGGTTCAGTACATTCCGAACCGTCCCCTTCGCTCCGCCAACTCGGGATTGGTGTGTATCCCCCGTTTTTAAAGAGCCAGGGCTGGCGGTCGATCTTTAAAGGTCCAGGCAGCCCAACTCTGGAACTCCCTCCCGCTGTTTATCAGAAGACTGCAGAATCATCGGACCTTTCGTAAAGCTTTAAAGACCTGGCTCTTTCCAGCTTAACTGTTCGGGTTTGTTAGAGTGGCTTCTGGTATCTGTCTCTTGGGTAGCGCTGGGACGCCCCGTTGCTGGGACAGCTATGCGCTGTACAAATCTATAAATAAATAAATGATAACAGTAATAATTTAGACTATGGATATCAAGAGTTGTCCCTCAAAGAAGTTTTTCACATTGACAACACTATTTGAAGGGGGTTAAACATGTAATCACAGTTTTGAACAGACCGAAGAACATCCTTCTTCTCCATTCAATGAAATGTGCTAAATTTTGTCATGCGAGGTGAACACTATTTTTCTCTCAAGTCAGCTGACCTATGACCTGGCCACTGTCACGGCGAGGCTCGTGCTTTGCAAAGAAAATCAGAATGCTTTATGCCTTTGGATTTTTTTGTCACCTGCCCCATAAATTCTCACCACAATATTTAACCATTTAGAAGATTTGTAATAATTTCAACAAGTATTGTATTCTCATACCACTTAGAAAGGTAATAGATGGGTGAAACAGAAACCCACGGCCAGTAGCAAGAAAGGATTCTTGAAATATCACAATAAAGCACTGTTCCTTCCTACCTCTGAACTTTAGCAGAAGGCTTTAATGTGGTGTCATGATTCCCTCAGAACCAGACACTATGAAATGAGGAAAATAACAGAACTGTTGAATAAATATTTTCATTTTGGGGGCCCTAAACTAAAGAACAAACAAATATTTATGTATAAAATTGCCTTATCTCTGCACAAGGTAAACCAGAGAACAAGAAATCTACAGGTCCTTTTCATCCTCTACTCACCCCTACCCTACCCTAAACTATGATATCCTTGGATTTCAGAGTTGAACTTCAGAGATCACAGGGATATTGTGAGAAATTGGGTTGTTGGCTGAGGGGGGTGAAACCCTTCTCAAGCAACAGCCACAATCCTTTTCAGTGTAAATCACAAAAAGTCACCAAATTAATGTATGCTTAACGTCTGGTATCTAGGTACAAAAGCAGTTAGGCAATGTGTAAAGTTTTTAAGCAGCACACAGACAGTGATAACGTGAAAACACAAGAACCCCCCCCCCCACAAATTATAAAAATAAAGTAAAATGTATTACATTGTTTGACACTAAAATGACAAAAATCCAATTAGTATATACAGAGATGTACAATTTTAAAGATTTCAGGTAAGTATACTACCTAAATGCACAAAGCACCACTTGTGGTTATCTGGTCATGCGAAACCGGGTGAAAGTCACAAGTTTAGGTCGACCAGGATGGAGCATGAGCTAAATATAGAGACCAGGTTAGTCCAATTGAAAGTGCCAAGAATTCAGTTTGTCTTGGAGAAGGATGTAAGGATCAGGGAGAGCGTCACTGATGATTGTCGTTGTAGTGCTCAGAGCAGGCTGGCCGTTGGGACGGTCATTGCTACGGCACGAAGATCCTATTGGGTGTTGTGGACAGTCGTTGCTGGAAATTTGCGTTGGTGATCACCATGGGCTGTCGATGCAGTAGTATGAACCACAGATCTCACATTGCTTGTCGTAGCTGGCAGTCAATGTAGCACAAAGATTCAGGTTCACCAAAGCTTTGTGTTGGTGGTTGGCACCAGTGGCAAGATCTTGGTGTGAACTGACCCTTTCATACTCACAGAGAGCCCAAACCTTCAGAATGTCATCCTTTCTTCAGGGGGGCGCTCCACTGGTCCAAGACACAACGGCACATCTTTGGGATACAGAACTCACAGTTGCAGATCCAGGCGTGGGTGAGCTGGGCAGATGCAGAGAGGCCTCTGAAGCTTGTTATGTCCCTGAAGCTCAGAACAGGAGGTCAGTCAGCCGACACTTGGAGTCACATCAGTCTAGGATGAAGGGTGCAGGTCCAGTCTTCCTTCTTAGGAAACAGGAAAGGCCTCAAGCAGCAGGACATCATTCTTCTGTAGTATCCCCAGGTCCAGAAGCGCACTGAAGAATGGGTCTGAGGTCCCCTTTTTATACTCGGTGCCCACTTTTTAGTTGGATAAGCTTCTTGTGTTTCCCCTTACAGAGGTGTCTGGAATTCCATGCCTCCATGCCTTGGTCTCAGTCTGTCTGAGGACACAGCAGGCTAGTGTGAAGTATTTTGTGTGTGTGTTGAGGCAGTGCCACTGAATTGGAAATGTGGTAGGTGACAGCTTCGTCCTTTTATCCTTCCAAAGATGGCCCATCCTGCCAACACCCAGGCTCTCTATTGTGTGGCTGTCTTGGAGGAATACAAAAAGGCCAACTGCCAACTACACCTAGTGATGTGACCCAGGAAGAGACTGTAGGCACCAAATAGGACAACGTAAATGGCAACTTTCTAAAAGGGCAATTTTCAGAATTGTGCCTTATAATCCGACTTTGCCATTAAAGAGGGTTTTGAATTGCAGTTGCTCAAACATCACACATGAATTGACTAAATGCTCCCAATGACAAGTTATCACTTATTAAAAGTAATAAGGTAACCCAATGTTATCGTTGGAGACAGGTAGGCATTGCAATAGTGAAAAACAAATTTGAGAGTTTTTCGCTACCAGGATATGTAAAACTTAAAAGTACATGTCCATCTTTTTAAATACACTGTACCTTGCCCTACGGGGCTTACCATAGGTACCCCTTTCACGGTGGGCGTGTGAGGAGGACGGCTGGGGGCCGTCCAAACCACGCCCACGCCATAAATCACCCGCACCGCGGCGGAATTTTCGCCGCAGTCAAGGGGTTAAATGTATTAAAAATTAGAGGTGTTGCAAATACTAAAATCAGATAGCTCACAATTCATTGTATTTGGTGTTGCCACATTTTTATTGGCTTCCAGGTACTTAAGGAAAAAGAGACGCAAAAATGTAATGTAACTATACTATACCTATGTTTTACAACATGACCTTTTAATACATATCATGAATTATTTCGTCTAGTCTAATTCAAATGAAAGTAAGTTAGTAAGAATGCATCCCATTGCTATTTAGTGAATGTTTTATTCATTTTCTAGCATAATCTTAAATGTTTGGTTGGTCGGGGTTAACTGAGTATGCACTTGCACTTTATACTTATATTAAATTAAGGTAACCAAAGCATTATAACACCTTGACAAAATGGGAATTTTAACTCGTACAATTTTTTGCACCTTATTCTTTAGTAAAAATTGCACCTAATGTCTGTACTTGATGGAAATTTTAATGATATGTTTTTAATGACTCTTCGAAATGTTCTTTTATAATTCTTTGATTCAAAATAAAGAAATCGAATTGAATTGTATTAAAAGTTAAGGTTTAAGCCTGGCAAACAGTATATTTTGGCAGGTTGAAACAGCAGTTCAAAACTATACACACAGTATATAATGATAGGCCTGAGACATATTTAAAAAGGCTACTTAAATGGGTGGCACAATAAGTGCTGCATGGCCACCAATAACATTTAATTCACAGGCCTTGGGTACATGTAGTATTACTTCACTAGAGACTTATAAGTAAATGAAGCGTGCCAATTGGGTGTAAGCCAATTTTACCATCTTGAAATGAGAGAGCACAAGTACTTTAGCACTGGTTAGAGCAGAGTCCTAGGGTCAACAAAAATGAGCTAAGCAAAGATAGGAGTAAGGCAAAAAGTTAGAGGGAAGACTACCCTAATGTTGACAGGTCTAATGCCCCCCAAGCTTATAGTGGAGAAAACTACCCAACATCCTTGGAGTTCTCATCGCTAAGGTGGAAGAACCTGGAAAGCCCATCACCATGGCCCAGGGCGGGTTTCCACTGTAGCGTCCATTCCTTGTAGGGAGATGGACCACCTCAACAGTTTGGGATTTTCCTCACTCATTTGCATGAGCCACCTGAGGAGCCTGTGGTCTGTCTGAACCTGGAAGTGAGTCCCACACAGGTATTGTCTCAGCTTCCTCAGTTCCCAGATCACAGCAAAGTCCTCCCTCTCAAAAGTACTCCACCTCTGTTTTGGGGTAGACCTCCTACTAATGAAGTCTACTTGTTGGTATAGGCAATCCTCATTCAACTGGGCTAGGACAGCCCCTTTGCCATGCTTGGAAGTGTCTAACTACACAATAAATTATTTGGAGAAGTCAGAAACCTTGAGAACTGGTGTTCAATACATGGCGTCATTGAGGGTGTCAAAGTCTTTCTGACAGATCTCGGTCCAGATCCGCTTTTTGTTCTGCTTCTTGAAAGTTAGCTCAGTTAAGGGGGCAACAATGGTGCCATATCAATTAAGAAACCTCATGTTATATCTACCTCAACGCTATCTGAGTTTTGGGGGGCTGCCAGGCCAGGATTGTCTCAATCTTGGCCTGGAGGGGTTGCACCTTGCCTCCGCCCACTATGTGGGCCAAATATACCACAGTTCCATGCCCTATCTGATACCTACTGGCCTTGATAAGTCAGGCCTACCTGCTGCAAGGCCTGAAGCACCTCCCGGAGGTGGTACTGGTGTCCCTCCCAGCTGAAACTAAAGACAGTTATGCCATCACGTAGCAGCACAGAATGCCTCCATCCCAGCCAGGACCCTATTCACTAGTCTCTGGAAGGTAGCAGGGGGCATTCTTTATGCCAAAGGGCATCACCCGAACTGGAAGTGGCCCTCTGGGGTCAAATATGCTGACCTCATTTTTGCCCGCTCAGTCAGAGCAATCAGACAGTACCCTGATGAAAGCTGAGGGGATGGGGATGAGCATCAGTCTTGGTGATTGAATTGAGTCCTCTGTAGTCCACACAGAACCTAAGTTCTGGTGTGGCGCACGGTGGGGCGGCCTCGGGCACCACCACAACTGGGCCGGGTTAGAGACTGCCGGAGGGCTCAATCACCCCTACTGCTAGCATCTTAGCAACGTCCTCCTTTATAGTAGCTCTCACCTTGTCCGACAACCTGTAAATATTGTTCTTTACAGGTAGACTGTCTCCACTATCAATGTCGTGGGTACGCAAGTGTGTATGCCTAGGGTTGAGGCAGAACAGGGGAGTAAACTGCCCTAACAACTAGGGACAGACACTGCTGTTTGGCAGTCAGAGTAGGGGAGAGGTTGGCATCCTCTACTGATCCGTCCTAGTAGATCATGGAGAGGTTCACTCTCCTCTTCCACTCCATCATCTGTCACCAAGAACATGACCTCTGAGCAAAGTGTGACTTGAGTTGATTGATATGGAGCAACCTTAGGGGCTTCAATGGGTTTGGAGGTCCAACAAGTAGGTGGCCTTCCCTTTTAGTCCTTTAACTCATAGGGCACTGACCAATGGTCTTGTAGGACCCTAGGCTCCATTGGCTTCATCACCCACATTCTCTTGCCAGACTGAAACTCTACCAACGTGGCTTTCTGGTTGTGCCAGACTTTCCTCATCTCCTAGCTGGTCTCTAAGTTCCCAAAGGCCTTCTTCCAAAATATCTGGGTCTGGTTTCGGAGGGATAGCATGCAGCAGCAGCCTGTGCAGGTAAGAGCAGTGGGGCTGGGTGGCAGGGGCTTGACGACAGGCGATGATGAGGGAAAATTAATTATTTATTCAATTTCCCCTCGTGGTCGTCTGTTGAATCTCCCCAACCTGGCCCACCGCCCCACTGCTCGTAACTGCACCGGCCACTCCTGCAAGTATGTACCTGCCCACATCCTGGAAGCTTGCTCCCAAGCCTCGTTGACAAGACTGAAAAGTTCCATTGCAGTGCGACAATAGAGGAGATAGAATGGACTAAACCTTACTCTTTTACCTCCATGTAGGCAAGGAGTAGGCATGGCAATAGAAGATTCCACTTCACCTCATGGGCTCAGGTAGGCCCATAATCATGCCCTTGAGGGTCTTGTTTAATATCTAAACAAACCTATTGGTCTGGGAGTGATTGCGTTTGGAGGTTAATAGGTTACCCCACACTCGTCCTACATGGTCTTCATGTCCACTTACATGAAGTCTTTGCCTCTGTCAGACACCACTTCTTTGTGGAACCCTACTTGGGTAAAAATCCCCATCAAGACCCTAGTCACTGCCGGTGCAGTCACTGATCTCAGAGGGATGGCCTATTGGTATCTAGTGGCATGGTCCACTAAAACCAGGATAAACCAGTGGCCCAAATGTTTGTTGTACACCCTTTTAAAGGAGGTGCTAATGACAGGCTAGGGTTCCAGGAGTACCTTTAGCTTTTCCCTGCTTGTCTGGCATGTGGGACAAGAACTACAGAATGTATCTGAGACTGTTTTGTTCTGGGCCATTAGAAGTGGAAGACAACCCTGGCAAAGTTCTTGTCTTGCCCCAGATGTACTTCCAGGGGTATATCTTGAGCCAGTCTTAGTAGGAAGGCCCTGTAACACTAAGGGTCCACCAACAGTAGGTTTGCCCCAGGTCCAGGAACTTCAGGCTCATTATACAGGAGGTCATTCTCCCAACATCGAAGGTGATCTCCAGAGGTGTCACCTGCTGCCTTGGTCTCAGCTTGCTGCCTCAAGCCCTCTAGTGTGGGGCACTCCTTCTGTTCCTTACAGAATTTCTTCCTGTTGGGCCCACCCTTAACTTGCCAACCAACAACCTCAGACAGGTGTCCCAGGGCTGCAATGTCCTCCCCAGTAGGCTCCAGGATGGACATTCCTGCCCCCCCTGCCCTTCCCCTTCTTGGAAGTTGCCTGGGCCATTCTTGAAGGCTTTCTTGGCTCACCTTTTGGGAGTGTGGTCATTCAGAACCGCTCAGGCACTCCTAACATCTCCAGGTGTGACCTGAGCTCCACTTTCTTCCAGTGTGCTCTATTTAATTGCCCAACAAAGAATCTACAGGCATGGCAGAGCTCATAGCTACTTTTAGTTTCAAGTTTATTTTATTTTTGCATAGTTAATTAAAACCGTTGCAATAATACCATTACAAAAATCCTAAAACATCTGTGTTTAAAACCAATAACAAAGCCAAAGAGAGAAAATACATTACAGAAAGACATTGAAAGTCATTGAATCACTGAATACTGTAATGTGCATCTCTCAGAATTTCCTTACTCCAGGCCTGCTTGCCCATTTGTCGCATCTCTCAAATGGACTCAGCTTGTTACAAGGTTTGTCCCTCTGCTGCTGGTAGACATCCTCGATAAGGTTCCGCTAAGTCCTTTTACCCGTCTGCTAGTCTGCTTGTGGCGGCGGGCTTTGTAGAACATTTTTCTGTATGTTTGGCATTTTTTGTTCGGCCACCGTCAGACATTTTACCAATCTGCTATTTAGTTGGATATTTGTTGGGTTTAAGCAGGCCAGCACTGCTTGCCTTCTGGTGCGGATGCCTCTCTGTTTAAGGGGATCTTTAAGCAACTGTTGCCGTGCTTGGTGCATTTCTTCGTATAGGCAAATTAAATGAAGAATGTCGCCATTGTAGATGTTACACAGCCTGCACGTATTTTGTCCTTTTGTCCTCAGCTGTGGTGGTAGATGCTAGGTGAATGAAAGAATCCCCAGTCTGTACCTTAAAAAGTTCATTTTTATGGCTTTGCGATAGACCTGATTAAAATATGGTTGTGGGAAGAGTGATTTGTAGGAGTTGAGAGTCATCCAGGCATGAGATCTTTTCAAGAAGCACGCCTTGTTCTCCAATAAGGAGATTAATTTTATGTTTTTCCAGACTACTTGTTTTAAGTTGGAGTGGCCGAGTTGCGCATTCCAAAGACCAGAGAGTTTGGTAGATTCCAATGCTAATTGAAGGTGGTTTCTTGCCTGAGAGAACTCCCTGTGTTGTATGTCGTGCCACAGCAGATAGTTTAGCGTGTTTGTAGTGGCACTTCTTATCTTATGCCAACAGATGATGTAAGCGCCATACCTGCCTAAGACTTGTTGTTGGAGGCCAAACTCCAGCCTTATTTGAGCGGGTGATGTATAAAGTGGGAGGCAGATAACGAGCATGCTATCCAGGTCTTTAGCGTCTCTTCCCTGCATCCCCTTGCTACCATAAGTGATCGAGGGGAGAGGTTTGGCCTGGAATACCCTCACTAGCGGGGTCAGAGTTGGTCCTATCACTTGGTTTGCAAGGTTTTTCATCGTCATGGCGGTCAATAGACGTTTCCTTCTTATTTCCTCTTTCTGGCACCAAAACGACCCTTCCTTGTCGAATGTAACTCACAAATACTTGTACTCTAGAGGATTAGACACTCCTGAGGCGGAAGCCGGGAGAGACGCTCATTATTTTAAAAGTTGTATTTTGCACTCTGTGTATTTAGCACTCTGTTTTTACCTGGCTGCTTACTTGTTTCTGGTCTCCATTTACCCAGGGTCTTGCTGGATACTCCCGCACAGCGTATCTAAGCGCTGCCGCGGGTCGGGTAAATCATCGCCGCCATCATCCACAAGCCCATAAGCCACGCCCACTGACGTGAGGCCACGCCCCTTTTCAAACCAATAAATAGCCGCGCTGAACACAAGCCCGCGCTAGAGGATTAGACACTCCTGAAGCGGAAGCCGGGAGAGAAGCTCATTATTTTAAAAGTTGTATTTTGCACTCTGTGTATTTAGCACTCTGTTTTTACTTGGCTGCTTACTTGTTTCTGGTCTCCATTTACCCAGGGTCTTGTTGGATACTCCCGCGCAGTGGATCTAAGCGCTGCCGCGGGTCGGGTAAATCATCGCCGCCATCATCCACGAGCCCATAGGCCACGCCCACTGATGTGAGGCCACGCCCCTCCTCTCACCCTATATCAATGTGCATTTCTCGGACGCGCAGCGGACGAGCACAGCGGGCGCGCCATCAGCGCGCCTAAGGCAAGCCCATCTGCGCCCGTCCACGGCCGGACGGGGCCAGGGGCACAGCACTATGCCCATTTTGTTTCTAACTCCCCTGAAACACTGTGTGCCTATCAAGGCCCTTGGGACTTGAAGCAAGCAGTATTGGGCCATATTGCAGAGGTTGGGATTATAAGTGCCCACCCCCTACCTTCTTTACCACCTAATCTGCCTTCATTAGCTCGACTTCCCGCTTGCACTGACTCTCCCACCCCTCAAATAAGCGACATATCGATTATTTCTGCCTATTTATTGAACACTCGGTCAGCAGTAAAACACCACCTTGACCTGTTCATCTTTCTGGACACTCAGAAACCTAAATTACTGTTCCTTACGGAAACCTGGTTTTGCCAGGACTCCCTGCCCAACTTGCTGGCGGCTCTGCCCTCCTCTTACTATGCGCTCCGGGCAGATCGACCTCCCGGCAAAGCAGGAGGAGGAGTGGCTTTGATCATTCGCTCTGATTTACATTTCCAATTATTACCCCATTCTCCCATCCCAGTCGTGGACTATCTAGTCGCACGCTCTAACTCCTTTCAGACACCTATCACATGTGTTCTGATGTATCGCCCTCCAAATAATATGCCACACTTTCTCCCAGCCTTCCAGGACCTGCTTGCTACATTGGCTGTGAACAACTCAGCGGTCCTGGTACTTGGAGACTTCAACTTCTGGCCATCTGATCCGGCTGAAGATGCCCCCTCCAGAGACTTTACGGAATCACTTCTCAGTCTGAATTTCATATCTCACATCCATACCCCAACCCATGTCCAGGGTCATATTTTGGACCAAGTGTGGTCCCTTAACATCCCCATCCATGCCCCTACTGTTACCCCTTGCCTGTGGTCTGACCATCATCTGATTTCCTTTTCCTTGGATTTAAGTCCGACCACAAAACCCTCCCTGACCAAGAACATCTGGGCTCGTAATTGGGGCAAAGTTGATATCCCATCACTTTGCTCCTCTTTATTAGCCTCTAGTCCTGCCATAGAGGAACATGCCACATCGTTTCAGGCAGAAACTCTAAGCAAATGGCTGACTAACGCCTGTGATCAACTGGCCCCCTTAAGACGCATCAGGGTAAGACGTGTCCACGACGTCAACAAATGGTTCAGCCCAGAACTTAAGGATAAAAAAACTGGCTGTCCGCCGTGCCGAACGTACTTGGAGACGCACCTTCTGCACTGCCTCTAAATTATTGTACTCCTCCATTCAGGCAGAGTACAAGAAAGCCATCCTAGATGCCAAAACTTGCTATTTCTCGAATAAGATCCTCCGGGCAGAGAACCAACCCAGAGAAATTTTCGCTACAGTCTTCGAACTGGCCTCCTCGGACAGGACCACATCCAAGCCGGCACCTTCCCAGCTCCTGTGCGACTCGCTGAATAACTTTTTTATTAACAAAATTATAGAAATCAAGGCCAACATTCCTCCTCCCTCCCCAGCCTTCCTAACCCCTGATCCCCCACCCAACACCTATCACCTCGACCACATAGCCCCGCTGTCTAAAGAAATCTTTCTCTCTCTGCTCCCTTGCGTCAAGTCTGGATCCTCTTCCGATATCTGCCCGGCCCACATCTTGCGAGACATCTTTCTAACTTGCCCTTCCCCTCCCCTCACTTTTCTTAACGAGCCCCCTAAGTCAGGAACTGTCCCTCTATGTCACAAAGCAGCCACTATCATCCCTATTTTTAAAAAAACAGGCGCAGACCCTACTGCGCTTGTAAATTATCGGCCGATTTCTCTCCTCCCTTACCTAGCCAAAGTCCTTGAACGCCACATTACTAAAGTCCTCAGTTCTTTCATCGAGGACAGCGGCTATCTCGCACCCTGCCAAGCCGGGTTCCGCCCTCTCTATTCCACTGAAAAAGTGGTGGCATCTGTTATAGACACACTCAGAGAGGGGCAAGATATAAATCTTCCACAGGCACTGGTTTTGCTTGATTTGTCGGCCGCCTTCGACACGGTGGACCACACCATCCTTCTCTCCCGTGTCGAGGCGGCAGGCATTGGAGGTTCTGCCTTGGCCTGGCTTAGCTCATTTTTGAGCGATCGCTCACAGGCAGTCCATCTGGCGAACTTTTCCTCCCAGGCCCACAAAGTTCAATGTGGTGTCCCTCAGGGTTCTTCTCTTTCCCCCCTTCTCTTTATTTTATATATCTTTCCGCTTATTTTTGCACTGCAGAGGATGGAGGTCACAGTGTTTAATTACGCGGATGACCTCCAGCTCATTTTTAACCTCTCTGACTCTCCTGATTCTATCTATAATTTCCAGTCGGTGATGGTCTTTGTCAGGGATTGAATGAGCTTCAACCATCTCAAGCTCAGCCATGACAAGACCGAGCTCCTCCTCACTGGCGGTAAACTCAACCCCTGGTCTCCCATTTTTTGGCCCCCCTCTTTTGGTCCCTCCCCTTCTCCTTCTCTCTCTGTCAAGACCTTGGGGATCACCCTTAACCATCAACTCACTTTACACTCTCAGATCAGCACAGTGGTTTCTTCTTGTTTTTTTACATTGCGCACTATTCAGAAGATCTCACGGTTCTTTTCCTTACCAGCCCTTAAACTGATCCTGATAGCTATGGTCCTCTCCCGTTTAGATTATGGGAATGTTCTGTACAACGGCGCCCCTGTGTACGCCATCCGACGGCTCCAACTGGTGCAGAACCAAGCTGCCCGCTTGGTATATGGCCTATCTAAATCACACCACACTACTCCCCTCCTAAGATCCCTTCATTGGCTCCCTATTAGAGAAAGGGCCCTTTTTAAGATGGGATGTATGACGTTTCAGGCCCTTGCGGGAACAGCTCCGTCTTTTATCAAGTCCAAAATCGTACCCTATATCCCCAGCAGACAATTGCGTTCTTCCTCTCTGTCCCTTTTGGTGGTGCCCAGGTTCAAGAAGAGCAGAATGGGAGGCACTAAGTTCTCCGTCCTTGCTCCGCAATTTTGGAACTCTCTACCTCTCCAAATGAGATTAACACCATCTTACCTGGAGTACCGTAGCACCCTAAAAACCTATCTGTTCTCACAGGCTTTTAAAATCTAAACTACTCTTCCCTCTAACTCAGGAATCTTTCTCCTCAACAGCACCATGAAACCGCCTGGTGTACGAGCGCTCAATAAATACTTTTAAATTACAATTCAATTCAAATTCACTCACTAGCTGGGTCAATTTTAATGTTGCAGAGGAACCAGTTCCTTTGTGGGTTCTTTTTGTTGTTTATTGACGTTGTCCTTGTCTTGCTCAGGTTTATTTTTAAGTTGTTTTCTGTGGCGTATTTCTGCATTTCCGTCAGTAGACGTTGAAGGCCAACGTGAGTATGACTGAGCAGAACTACGTCATCGGCGTACATAAGATTGGTTAAAGTTCTCCCTCCTACCCTTGGAGAGTGGGAGTTACAGGCGTCGAGCACCTTTGGGAGGTCTGCCATGAATAGATTGAACAGGGTTGGTGCAAGCACACAACCCTGTTTCAGTCCTTTTGTTGTGGGCACTTTTGAGGAAAGATAGGTACCACCGCCTAGTTTCACCTGCACCAAGTTGTCCTTGTCTAGAAGCATCAGCATATTTAGGGTAGTCTGTGGGATGCCCCATTGCGCCAGTTTCCCCCACAGTCGGCCTTTCTCTACATTGTCAAAGGCAGCACTGAAATCAATGTAACACAGGTGTAGAGGTAGCTTAGATGATTTTACTGCATCAATTATTAGAGATATTGCAAAGATATTTGTAGATGTTCCAGTTGTTTTGCGGAAGCCGGTCTGATTCAATGGTATTATCTGGTTCGTCTCAGCCCAGAGTGTGAGCTCCTCTAATATGGTGCCCACAAAGTATTAAGCTTCATTATCAATCAGAGCTACTAGGCGGTAGTTGTTTGGCTCGGCCTTGTCCCCTTTTTTGTAAATTGGTACTATTGTAGAGCCCCTCCAGGATTCTGGTATTCTGCAGCCTAATTTCCAGAAAGAGAGGTTGTAGAATATCCGCCCACTCTTCACTCTTCGCTTTGAACAGGGCAGGTGGAATGCCATTCGGTCCTGGAGCACCTTCTTTCCTACCTTTAGCGATCTGCTTTTTAATTAACTGTGACAACGGGCGCCTCGGTACTCCTAGAGGTTTGGTTTCTGTGGCTGGATAGTCCTGCTCTCTTATCTCGGATACGCTTGCTTCAAATTGTCCTTCTGGAATCCAGTTGATGGCCGTTTGGACTCCTGCATTTTCTGTGTGGTTGTTGAAGTGACCAGTAAGATATTTTATCCAAATTGCTTAAAAAATGTGAGACCATATGCCCTTGTGTTGTTGGCACATGATCCCGTTTACGGTTTTCCAGAAGCGGGCACTGTTGTTGCTATTCGTGTCGTGTAGGAGTTTTGCCTAAATTTCGTTCTTGCCATCTCTCTTGATGTTCCATTTCAATCTTTTAAGCGCTGCCCTTTGATGTTTCTCATGCTCTAGTATTCTCTGGGGATCTTCTCAGCTTGAGCAGAATCAAGTTTATTGATCTTTTGAGTGACTTGAGCTGTACTCTTTGCTCTTTTTTTAAGTTGTTTTTTCCGCACTCTCTCTGAGAGTAGTCTTTTGTGGGGAGAGTAACTGCAAGCTTTTCTAGCAGTATGGCAGTAAAATGACCCCAGTAAACGATTTGGTCATCTGTGCTCGAGGCTTGCAATTTAAAGAGTTGTATTGCAGCTTCGGTCTGAAAGTTTGAGTTGTTAATCGTGCATTTGATCCTTTTTAGATTCACTGTGTGAGTAGGCCCCAAAGAAATATATGGCCTGATTAGGCTCGGAGCAGTTGCTGTTAGTTGAATTTCCCGGGGGCGATGATCGCTATCGCCCTTGTCCCCCATTCTGAACCCAAGGATATATGGGAACAGTACAAGGCTTGCAAAGGTGTAATCCAATATGGAGCTTGTTGTCATAGAGTAAAAAGATTGGACTGGAGGAGAGTCTTCCGGAAATCTTCAGTTTAATGCGCAAAGATTTTGGTATTCTAGGTCATTGAGGAAGCGGCTGTTACGGCATTTTTTCTTTCCGTCTAGTGGGACACATTGTGTGGGAATGTTGTAAATTCTAGTAAGAGACAGTGCCTCCTCTCCTTCTGCCGAGCCGATGAGATAATAGTTTAGGTCTCCTGTCAAGATGAATATTGGGTTTTCCATCTCAGTGGCATACTCAGCCAGTTGGTTGGTGAGTTTAGTCGAGTCTCTCGCTTTGCTTTTCGGATGGACATAAGAATTAATTATGCAGACCTCCATTTCTTCTTTATCAAAAGCGATACTGATTGTGACTGCTAGTATTGCTCTTGACATCGAGTCCATAAGGGTTGCTGAGGCTATGCTCATTGTGGAAACATAGGTGGTCAGTCCTCCGGAGCAGTGGCCAAACCTGCCGGTCCTTGTTGCTGGTGTGGCAGATCATGTGTAACCCTCAATGTGCTGTGGGTCCATGAGCCAAGTTTCTTGCAACATGACTATATCGAAGGTAGTAATACTGATAGAGCGCGCAGGTCACCCGACCAACAATTTTACAAAATACGTATCGGGCCCATAAAGTTCAAATTTACCATATTTATTAATCGGGTAACCTTACACTCTACTACCAGTATCCCAGTTCCTTCCTATTTTATTTCCAATGTACCCGACTTACCACTCCACCGTTACGGGTACCTATTGATCACAACGGATCAGGGAGCTAGCTGTAAATGAAAGGCAGACACCAAAATACAACAATACTATTTACTCTATTTGCACTCATATAATAACCACAGACTCGGGAAGTTTTTAAACCTTTATCTAGTTTTCTTCAATTTCAGTAAGCATGAGGTTTACAGCAAATAAACTATCAATAACTAAAATTATAAAGAGCACATATCCATATAGAAAGTGGATGAGACCAACCATTTAAGAGTCTGAAGGAAGGTAAAAATGGGGAACATACTAATATAGGTTTCAGAGTTTAGACTCAGTATGTTGTCTAAAGGACGGGAAAAATAAGGAACATACTAGAATTTCACAGTGAAATATTTCCCCATGAAGAGGAACTATAGTTAAAGTAAGAATAGACCATACTAATAAAACAGTGCAATTACTTGAATTGACTAAAGGATGGGTAAAGAAAAGGAACATCTACATATCATGAACTAAAAGAGAATGTACTTAAAGGATGGGTAAGACAATGGAACATGCTAAAATAACAACGATAAGATATGACCTGTTCATTTAGTGGTGCGAAAAGCATGGAAAATCAAATATGCAAGAGTATGACTTTATTAAAGCAAAGAAAGGAATAAATAGGAGATGCAGAATAGATTTCTCAGCTCTATATTTACCTAGTATGGTGTGAAGATCAACCCTGGCCACAGGTCAGTTAAGGACAGGAGGAACCCCAAGGAAGGACTGTCGCCAGTAGGCCAGCAGGTGCAGAATGGACACCCCAGGACAGGACAGGAAAACCAGATTAGGATCAGGACAGGACCACCAAGGTAAGACCAGCACCCGCAGTTCGGAAGCAACGCCTGCGCTCCACCCTCTCTGCAGCTATCATTCAGAACCCCGATTGGGTTATCGAACTCCCCAGCAAAGTGCTCCGCCAGCACTTAAGGATTCCAAAACCCCGCTTGGGTCTCTGGAAATTACGGACAGAGTGCTCCGCAGCAGTCTGTATCAGTCACCTATTGAGTGCATTGGGTCAGTGACAGGTCAGCTATTCGGACAAGTCGGACAAATTCTCTAGCTAAACCTAGGCTAGTTATACTGTTTTTGGGTCAGTGTACCACCCCCAAATGTTGCAAGTGTCAGAATCCCCAATTTCGATTGGTCCCCAAGTAGGATAGGTCAACACACCAATCACATTTCATTTCTACAAGCCTACATTTACATGCCCTGGGACCGCCTATTTGAATTTGGGGTTCCCAACACCTAACTCTCTTATTACAATAGTACATCTATGAATTATGATACATTGAAAACAATTCAGCTTCTTCTGCTAGGCGAAGGTGCATCTTCCCAGGCACATCTTGGCTGGGACTTCGGGTTGGCAAGTTTTCAATGCCACCGGCAGAAGACTGTCATGCGCAGAAAGGCTGTTCAATATGGAATCACGAGTGTTCCTCGGGTCCCAAATAATATGATACATGAAAAGTAAGCGAAAACAATTTAGAAATACAGAAAAAATGAATACACTGTATACCACGAATAGCTACTCTATACCCCTTTCTTTATAATAACTATAACGTTAGGGTAAATGCAAAACAAACAACTTTGCAAAAGCAGCTTTGCAAGCACGGAGCATATGAGAAAACAAAGCGGCCATATTAGCTGTATTGCGCATGAGCAAACAATTCCCACCAGAACTGCGAGTACGTCACGTCACGTGATTGTGACCGACGCATGCGCAGAAGAAAATCCCGCCAAGCAGCGGCCATTTTAATGACAAGCGTTGTTAAGGTTCATACACACATAGGCAAGCATCTCTCGGATACCCCAAATGTCAGAATAAAAGGGAAATTAGTAAGACAAACATGTTGGTTATATCTCATTATTGTTATTTGAGGTTCTTGATACAAGCAAGCCGCGTAACGTGCGAATTCTTGCTCCATCAATCCCCTCTTTGATGATATTTACTATCATCACAAAACCAAATGAATCAGATGCCAACTTTTTCACATTTTGTCCAATTCCATCTCTTCCAACATTCGATTCAGTTTCTCTTTATTTTCTTTGTTAGGGTGAGAATTCTTCACCCTTTTATAAATCTGATTATTCAATTCTTCTACTTCAAGTTCATCCACATTCCTTTTCACGCCTCTTTTGTTCACAGTATATTTCTTTTGATGTTTGCGACATTTGCAACAGACAAATATGAGGAATATGATAAAACCTATTCCTGCAATTGGCATCAGTACTTTAAACAATAAACCTCTACCTAAATTTGCAAACCAATGACCTACAGCGGAGAGACCATCAGTAAGTCTCTTCCAGGCACTGTCAACCTCCAGTTGTTTGAGTTCCTTTTCCAAATTTGTAATGTTCCTTACATACCTTTTGATTTCCACCCTTTTGTCAGGTATGTAAGTGCAACAATGTTGCGCTTTCAACATTCTGCAGACTCCGCCCTCTTTTGCCAATAGAGTATCAAGGGCAAGTCTGTTTTGTAAAACCATTGATCTGACCGCAACCATTTCGGTATTGACCATCAGGAAACCTCCAGCAGTATCGGTAGATAACCGATCTACTACTGTAGACAATTTGCAAATTCTGTGTGTGTTCAGAACCACTCCCACTGCAGGTATTATTCCGCTAAAAATATTTCCTACAATTTCGCCAGCAGTTTCTCTTTTATTGCGTACTAATTGGTTAGTTTCTTCATTGCTTCCAGTTATTTTCCCCACATGGTATATCTTTGGGAAGACAATACCAAAATAGCAACTCCCGTACCAATGGTCGGGCAATTTGAAGTAAGCCTTGTTCCCACAAATAAAATAAATTCCAGGAAACAAGGCTCTGTCCCATCTTTGAAACCTCAACCTCCAATTACCTTGTAATTATGTTCACATTCACTGGAACCAATGAAAATATTGTTATAATAACTAGTCTTTTCCCTTTTAAGACAAAGCTTCCCCTTCTTTTCGAAATCAAGGATCATAGCAGCATTAGCTCCACCATTTGAGGTGCTCCCTATACTCTCTGCCCATTTAGGAACCTTGTGGTTCTTGTCTTTGGCTTTCTTTTGGAAGCTCTCTCTTCTCTTCTCTACCATGTCCAGGCATTCTTTCTCCTTTTCATGTAAAGAACAGGTCAAGTTATTTTTATGTGCATCATCTATATTAATTTTCCCTACAGTTAGAAAATATTCACTCATGAATTTAGCTACATCTCTAGTCGTATGTACAGGATTCAGGTTTCTTCGAACAGGAAGTTCAGAAAATGTTACGTCAGAGTTTGAATAGTAATACTGTAAAGGTCCTCTTTTGTAAAATAAGCTAGTTAGTATACTACAGGAAATTCCATAGGTTAAGGGCAGGTGATGATAAGTCACGCCTTCAGCTACAGAAGTAGGTTGCTTCATGCATACATAACAGTCGTCTATTTCCATAGTTTCTACATAATGCAATAACAGGTTTGCGAAAACGTTTAAATGAGTCTTGTTCTTAATCTTGTTAAAGTGTAATACTTCCTCATCTGGTGCTTCTGAATTTAATTGTCTCCGTTTCAGGCTAAGTGGTTTGTCCAAAGTGTCTACTCTTCGTGGTGTAATTCTAGTGTGTGATTCTACAGTGTCGTCAGGTAAATTATTATTTGGGTACAAACTTTGGTTCTTACTTATCATAAAAGGAAGGGTTACTGTTAGTCCTATCCAAAGGATCAGTACTATTGCTACACTACATAAACATACTTGGCAGCATGTTTTACAACAACTTCGTCTCGGTCTTCCATTCACCTCTGAATCAGACATTTTCGCTCAAAAGAAGCTTTCCAACCCCTCTTTGTAACTTTGCACAGGTAGCTTACACCGGGCAACTTCAGGTTGGTTCTTCTTCTTCGGCAGACTGGTCAGCAGTCAATTCTTCATCACTTTCGTCACTTATATCAAGATCCTCAAATTCCTCCAACACCAGGTAAGTCCATTCAGGATCCCGATATTTATCGTTTCGTTTTTTTATTCGGGCTCTTCTTCGTTTGAAGTTCTCTCCAGTTTTCTCGGTTTTACTGGAACCTTGCTTTCTTTGCTCAATCTTTTCTTCAACTGTTTTTAGTCTTAGTCTCAGTCTTTTGATGTACCTTGGTTCTCTATTCTTTTTCTTGAGTCTTTTAACTGGCACTGTGGTTTGGCTTTCTTCTAATGCTCTTTTATTTTCGTTTTGTTGTGGCACTTCTGTTTCTGCTTCCTCCCTTTCTATCTGACTAGTCCCAGGTCTTATTTCAGTCTCTTCTGCCTGGTTGCTAATCTGGCCTTGTTCAGGTGTAGTCTGGATTTGACTTTTGGACGTTTCACTTTCTGTCTCCTGAACACATTCGTCTATTTCTATCTGATCCTGTTCAAGCACTTCGAACCTTTGATTTTCTTCCGCTTGAACTTTCGCCCTAATTTCTATCTGTCCCTTTTCAATCTCAGGGGTTCTTGGAGGTGTGTCGATCACGTGTTCTGCCCCTATATGATCTTCTTCCTCATCAGATTTGACATGGATTTCGATAATCTGATTGTCTCCTCTTATTCCTGTCTCTTCCTCACTATCCCACTCTCTGTCTGAGTATGTTTGGCTTCTGGTTCTTATGGGATCAAATGTCAGGTCGATTACAGGTATCCATCCATTTTGACTGGTGCTCGGTTGTTCGTCATCAGCTACCTCAGGACCAACGTCTGGAGACCCCTCAGCTGGACAACCTTCAGCGTCAGTTTCTTCGTCTTCGGTTACCTTTTTCGTATAGCTGGCATGGATCCACTTTGGCACACCGGCACACTTCACCGCTGTTGTGGTCACCAGAATCACTTGTCTTGGTTTTCCCCACTTCTGTGCAAGGCAACTTGAACGGGTGTGTTCCTTTAGGACCACCCAGTCACCTGGATTCAGATTATGGACTGGAGTTGCTGGCCTGGCGACGGCGTCTTCCCCAATCTGGTGAGAGATAGAAAGCACTTGGTCACCCAGTTGCTTGCAGTACTCTAGTACCAAATCATCAGAAATGCTTATCAGTTTGTGTCCTGGAACCCATGCTTGCCGCATTACTCTTCCCATCAGGATCTCATGGGGACTCAGGCCTGTATTTCGGTCTGGAATGCTTCTGATCCCCATTAGGACAAGAGGTAAAGCCTCTATCCAGTTCATGCCAGTAGATTCACACATCTTTCCTAGTCTCGACTTGATAGTGCCATTCAGTTGTTCCACCACTCCAGAAGCCTCTGGACGATATGCACAGTGCAGTTTTTGAGTAATTTTGAATGCTTCACAGATCTGACCAATTATTTCATTCTGAAAATGCCCACCTCTGTCTGATTCAATTGTGACCGGAACCCCATACCTAGGTATTAGCTCTCGTAATAACAACTTAGCTACAGTGATGGCATCATTCTTCTTGGCTGGGTAAGCCTCTACCCATTTTGAAAACAGGCAAACAATGACAAGGACGTACCTCATTCCTCTACAAGGGGGTAACTGAATAAAGTCAATTTGTAATCTTACAAAAGGGCCTTCTGCTTTCCCAATTTTTCCCAGTGAAACTACTGTTTTCTTCCCGGCATTGTACTGCTGACATGTCAAGCACCTCTGGCAGAGTCTCTCTGCTACCTTCCTGAATTTCTAATTGAACCATGTCTGTTTGAAGAAACGAACCATGGCATCCCACCAATGTGCGTATTTCCATGTATTAGCCGGGCCATAGGAGCAAGCAAGCTGTCAGGCAACACAGGCATACCATCAGAGCAAACAATGACACCATCCTCGTTTCTCTGTTGACAACCAAACTTTCTCCATCTTCTCTTTTCCTTTGGTTCTGCTGCATTCTGTAAATCTCTCAGTTCTTCCCATGTTGGCATATTCTCAAACACCATAAGTTGGCAGCTGTTTCCATTTCCCCCCAATTTGATATTGACTGCCATTTGATGTCTTGCACAATGTTGGGCCAGTTGGTTAGCATATCGATTACCTGCTGTCACATTGTCATCACCAGATTTGTGAGCAGCACACTTGACCACTGCCAAATCTTTTGGTAACTGGATTGCTTCCAGTAATTCCTATACCACTTTTCCATTTTGGATAGGAGTACCTGAAGAAGTCAGGAACTCCCTTTGTAGCCATAATTGGCCGAAGTCATGCACAACCCCGTAACCATACTGACTGTCAGTATATATGGTTACTCTTTTATTTTTCCCAACTTTACAGGCTCTTGCCAATGCAATCAATTCGGCTACTTGTGCAGACTTTACTCCAAAAAGATAGGATGCTTCTACAGCACGTGATACTGTGACTACAGCATAGGCAGCACTCAAGCCTCCATTCTCATGTCTCAGACATGAGCCATCTACAAACAGCTCGTAATCTTCTACAGGCAGGGGCATTTCCTTGACATCTGGACGTGGTTTGGTACTAAACTCAGTCAGGTCAATGCAGTCATGCTCGACCTCTCCCTTTGCTTCTGCAATCAGTGAATCTGGTAATAGGGTTGCTGGATTCAATATGTTACACCGAGTAATGATTACATTTGCTGCACCCACAAGAATCCTCTCATATTTAGTCAGCCGACTAGGTGTGAGATACTGGGTTTTAGTTCTGGTCAGTAAGATTACAACTGCATGTGGAACATACGCAGTTACAGGATGTCCCATAATGATTTATTTATTTATTTTGCAATTTGTTAAGCGCAACAAATACCCTAAGGTGTCTCGGCGCTATACAGATCAGTGCGTGGAAATCAGGTCTTACTTGTTAAAGAGCCAAGTTTTTAATTGTCTCCGGAAGATCATGAGGGAAGGGCAAGGGAGAGGTGTGGCGCCGCTGCCAGGGCAACTGACGCTGGAATCTGGGGATCACGGTTCGATCCCCGGCTCCGGCGGCAGGTTAGCCCAGCACCATGTGACTCTGGGCAATAGCTTGCTTAATCTTCCCGACGGCCCCCAGCGCCTAGGGACCCTTACGGGTGATTGTGTGCGTTACAAATGTGGATTATTAATATTATTATTATTATTATGTGGAGGGGAAGAGAGTTCCACAGCCTAGAGGCAGCGACCGTGAAATGTCTATCCCCCCAGTTCACTTTTTTCGTGCGGGGAATTGGTAGCAGATTAGCAGAGGAGGAGCGCAACGCTCTTTTGGGCGTATCAACAGAGAAGGCTTGCTTTAAGAACTCTGGACCTGTGCCTTTCCTGGCCTTATAGGTGATACATGGGGCCTTAAATATTGTGCGGCTCCTAATCGGAAGCCAGTGCAGTTGTTGAATGATTGGGGATATAGACGAGAATGTTGGGGTGTGGGGTAGAATTCTGGCAGCAGAGTTTTGGATAAGTTGTAGCTTATTCAGAACTTGTGCTTGGGTGTTTAATAGTAAACCGTTGCAGTAGTCAACCTTAGATAAAACCAAGGTTGACATCAGGGTTTAGCCTGCGCTGGCTGGGAGAATCGGCAATAATTTCTTAATCATCCTCAGGGTGTAAAAAGATGCCGAAACTACTGCGTTGGCATGGCTTCCAAATGACAGTTTACTATCAAATAGAACACCTAGGTTCCTGACTTTATTCACCGGTGTTGGGGGAAGGCCTATGTTGGATGGCCACCATGCAGGGGACCAAGACGGGGTCAAGCTGCCGAATATCATGACCTCCGTCTTGTCTGAATTTAATTTTAAGCAATTGTGGTCCATCCAAGAGCTGATGGCCATCATTCCGTCTTGGAAGTTGGCAGCAACCGCTCTTCCATTGTTGTGAACAGCCAGTACTAACTGGGTATCATCAGCATAAGATGTTAAACCTATACCGTAGGATTTAATGGCCCTCGCCAAGTCCGACACATAGATGTTAAATAGCGCCGGACTTAGCGAGGATCCCTGAGGAACACCACACGGCAAGGTAAAAGATGGGGAGATGAAGTCACCCAGTTTGACCGACTGCTCACGGGCAGAAAGAAAGGAGGTTAGCAGTGATTTTGCCCTGTCCTGGATGCCGATCCTTCCGACACGGTCGATCAAGATGTTGTGATCGACCGTGTTGAAAGCGGCAGACAAGTCCAATAGTATCAGGACTGCTGCGCCTCCTTGATCCATGATTACTCTGACCTCGTCTGCTGCCTTTATAAGGGCAGTTTCGTTCCCATGGCCTTTCCTGAAACCGAATTGAGTATCATCAAGAAGATTATTCTGGTCAATATAATTGGCTAGCTGATGATTCATGATTTTCTCGAATATTTTTGAGGGAAAAGGAAGGCATGCAATAGGTCGATAGTTTTTAGAATCAGAGGGGTTCAGGCTTGGCTTTTTTAATAACGGTTTGATAATTGCTTTCTTCCAGATCGAAGGATAGGACCCTGAGCGGAACATGGCGTTTCAGATGTTAGTCAGGATGGGGGCTATCAAGTTGGTCACTGGTTTGATGATCATAGGTGGACATGGAATGAGTGGTGAACCTGATTTGATAGTTGTTATAATTTCCATTATCTGAGTGGGGGTGATTTGAGCAAATTCTGACAAAGATGTGGAAGTATGGGAGTGATTTGTATTATGACTGGTGGGTTCTGAAGTAGGCTTTGTAGAAAATTTGGAAAATATGTCGTTGACCTTAAGTTTGAAAAAATCTGCCATAATGATGGATTCGCTCTGTTCAACACTCATGCAAGTTGCAGCTACCGCTTTCAGACATCCAGGCAATCCAGCAGCCACTGGATCCAAAGTAGCAGAGAAGTATGCTACTGGACGTCTAGTCAAACCATGCTCTTGAGTTAGGACTGACAGTGCACAATTGTCTCGTGTATCACAAAATAGTGCAAATTCTTTTGAATAATCAGGCATTCCTAATGCAGGGGCTGTACATAGACATTCTCGTAATTTAGTAAATGCTGTCATGCTTTCTTTATCCCCTTCTACTGGGTCTTTTGCTCCTTTCCTTGTCATCTTTATCAAGGGCTTTGCTAGGACTGCAAATCCCACAATCCATTGTCTGCAGTATCCTACCACTCCAAGGAACATTCTGATCTCTTTCTGAGTGTTGGGAAGCTGCATGTTTCGAATTATCCTAATTCTTTCTGAAGTAACTCTCCTGATACCTTTCTCTATCTGGTGCCCCAGATATTTTACTGAAGAGGTACAGAACTGTAGTTTGTCAGGTGATACTTTATGCCCTCCTTCACCTAAGTGGTTCAGTAAGGCAATGGTGTCGGCTACACAGTCTTTCTGACTCTTAAACGCCACCAAGAGGTTGTCTATATATTGCACCAAAACTGATTCTCCAGGTAAAACCAAGGATTCAAGGCACTTTTTCAGAATCTGATTAAAGATTGAGGGGCTTTCTGTATACCCCTGAGGGACGTGATTCGAAACGAACACGTGACTGTCGAATTCAAATGAGAAAAGAAATTTGCTGTCTGGATGCAATGGAATTGAAAAGAATGCGTGACATAAATCAATTACGGTGAACCATTCAGCATTCCATGGAATTTGATACAAGATCACTGCTGGGTTCGGGACAATGGGACAGCAAGGAACAACGATTTTGTTTACCTTTCGCAGGTCCTGCACTACCCTATACTTACCTCTAGGTTTCTTGATTCCAATTATCAGGGAGTTGCAAGGACTACTCAACACTTCTTGTATAATGTTTGCTTCTAGCAATCTGTTTATTTCAATGGCAACACCTGCTTTCACTTCTGCACTCATTTTGTATGGTTTAGTATTTGGGTAAACTGCGTCTTCCTTATGGCTATTTTAATTGGGTCTACATTTGCCATTAATTCTACATCTTTTCCAGTAAAATCCCATACTTCTGGTTTCACTGTCTGTTGAAGTTCTTCAGGTAAGTCTTGTATTGTCAGTCGTTTTATCTCTGAGTCAGGTCTAATTAGCATTAGTTTGTATATTCCATCTTCATCTGGGGTTTAATTTCGACGCCTTTTGGTGTGCAAAAGATGGTACAGTTCATTTTACACAACAAATCACGTCCCAATAGGTTTACAGGACTGGAATCACAGACAACGAATTTATGCATTTCTTTGAAATTCCCTATGGTAATATCCATGGGCTCAGTAACTGGGGTACTAATCAGTTGATTAGATACACCCACTACTTGGATCGCTTCTCCCGAGAGGGGTAGGTTTGGAACATCTGCTGTTCTTACAGTAGAACGGGTAGCCCCAGTGTCCAACAGAAAGGTGACATCATTTACTTCAACCTTTCCTTCAATGTATGGCCCTGACTGGTCTACCGGCAAGGAGGCGCCAAGCACGCACTCCTTGTCCTCCCCCCTCAGGCACCGTCAGTAAGGTTCATCACAGAGGAAAGTATCATTCAACAAAAATTGTGAAGTTGCTGCATTTCTATCCTCCTTTCCTCCCCATACTTCGATGTCTTCACCCTGCTGTGCTTTTCCCTTAAAATTCGGTCTAGGTGCACGGGGCAACTGACTCTGTTTTACCGGTTGCTGGGTCTTTCTTGGTTTTTCATTCTGCGTCTGTGGATTTAAATCATTAATTTGGAGGTTACTATTCTGTGCGTATGGATACTCATCTCTCCAGTGCCCTATCTGTCCGCACCCGTGATAGGGGAACTTGTTTTTGGCCTCCTCTCGGCTCATTTTTACTTTGGGCTTCCCTCCACCCCCAGAACCTTGGTTTCGAGTATTACTGTTCTTTTTACCCAACTGCTTTTCTTGTTGTTCTGCCAATTTTACCTGTGCCCACATGACCTTTTCTTTTAAGGCATTCCGTTTGTCAGCCATCTCATCTTCACAGTACTTGGCATACCTTAACACCTCATCAATTTTCTTAGACTGCCAACAGATTTTATTGTCTTTGATCCATTGGCAAATTTCAGGTCTTAAACCGTTTACAAACCTGTAAATGAAATGGGTCATGTCCTTCACCTCAATGTTATCTATGCCACTGTACGTTTTGAACACCTGTAACAATCGTTCATAATATGAATGCACAGTTTCATCTCTATCCTGGGTAGTTCTATCTATTCTGGTCCAATCAGTTTCTTTTGCAGGCACCTTTCCTTTTAGATGTAACATTACTTGATGGTATTTCTTCATTACCTCATCAGAAGGAGCTCCTGTAATAGGGTCCCTCGGGAATTCCTCACTAGGCCAACCAATGGCAATTTTACATTCTGTCCACAAATCTACAGGAACTACGATATCGAAAAACCCATCCAGATCTTTCCACAGGCATTTTTGTACCTTCACAAACCTTTCTACCTGCCTATACCAATCTACAGGTTTCTGTCGTAATTTTGGGAAATCATTGGTAAAGGACACAATATCCTGTCGGGACCAGGGAACATGTACATACTTCCCACCTGGCACTTCCCGCATAGGATATAATTTTTCTGCTTTGTCTGCCTCTTTTAAGACATACTCAGAAGTCATCTGTTTGGATCTAATCTCCTCTTTTTTCTTTGCCCATCTGGTTTTCCATTTTTCTAATTCTCCCCATTTTTGCAACAGATTCACTAATTCTTTGATCTGTACCTTCTTCCCTGACACATTCATATTTTCCAGATCTTTGTCTGAGAACTCTGCTCTATAGGGTTTTTGCAATTATTTAGATTTCCCAATATCAATTCCCATACTAGCCGCGGTGTCCACTAACTTCTCATGGAACACCCTGGTATTACGGGTGATGCTCTTACAAATAAACAGCAGCTCTTCTTCAGAAAAGGTATTTAATCTGTCCAACCCCACATTTCCAGCCATCAGTTCTTCCAATTCTATTATTAATTTGTAAATATCTAATGGTCTCGACGGGGAATTTGGTTTCTCTAGTTCTCAACTCCATCTCTCAATTTCTTCAGGAGTCACTACAGTGGCACTTTTAGTACCTGAAGTTGTTTCCATTTGAATTTCTCCTGAAGTGAAAGGAGTGTTTCTTCTCTGCGGACCTTTTCTGAGTTCTCTGATCGGTAAATCCATTAAGGAAATTTCTGATTCACATTCACTTGCCTGATCATCTATAATTAAGGGCTCTTTTCTCGGCTGTACCACAGCTGGGGTAATAATTGGAGTCTTTGGACACCACGGTTTATCCCCATACAAAGGAACGACTGGTCCAATAGTTACTGGGATGGTCAGAGCTTCAGGACTTGTATTTAGCTGGGAGATTTTCTGAATTAATTCTGTTCTTTGTTTAGCTATAGCCTCTCGCTCTCGTTCCTGCAGTATTCTTTCCAGGCTTATTTCAGGTACTATTTGCGGGAGTCAGGGTTGGGGCAGTTGGATGCGTCATACCTGGTCCCTCACCATAATTTGGTTTCGTGAACGGGTTTCCTGTACTTAAAGGTCTCGGCATCTCTGGGTAGGGAGGTATCTGACAACCGTCTCTTACATTTACTGGTCTTGGCCCTTCCTGATAAGGAGGTCTTAGGCAAGCATCCCCTACACTTGAGGATCTGGGTCCTTCATTATAAGGAGGTGGATTTTTCATGAACAATCCTCCAAATAATCGTCATCCGAGTCCCCACTGGTTACCCAATGTTTGGTCTTTTCTGTCTTTTTCCCTCCCTCGGGTTCTCCTAGTGCCATCATAGGGTACAGTCCTTCTACTATCATATTCTGTCTCTATTGTTTCATTTTCTTCTCTCGTGTTTCTTGTTTTAGTTTTGGATACCATTTGGTCAAACCTTTGTCCAGTCTAGGTTTGTCTCGCTCAAAAGCCTCTATCTCCCACTCTTCTAAGGCTTCGTACTGAGTCAGTCTGGGTCTGGGATGCAAATCATTCATTCGGGTTTTTAAATTGAATAGAATCCTGCCATTAAATGTACCTTCTAACGGAAAAGCCAAAATTCCGTCATTCTTCGTGTATTCCACCCAATTTTCCAACCATACACATGAGTGGTACCCTTTATCAAACATCATAAAAGATGCGGGAGTGTTAGGTGGTGGAATGACAACTCCTTCTCTAGTTTTGGTAGGTTTGTCCTTTTTGAAAAAATTCCGTACTTTATTTACAAGAGTCAATTTTCTCTTATTTCCGTACAAAATGCTGGTGTTATGACCTTTCCACTGATCTTTCTCAAACCCTAAATGTCTTGGATCAGGTCTAGTCTCTGGCCTATACGTATGCCACATACAATTTTCTGCTAGTGACTTTGTTTACAAAATCACTCCCAATCCAAATGCGTCTTTTATTCCTCAGCAACCAATCAACGCGGTGGTTGCAAAGATTCTCTGACCAATGGGTGCGCGGCCTTTTTGCGAGACAAGTTCTCACGCTTCGGCGCTCACCCCTCCTTTACAATACCAGCTCCGCTACACACCCGCTGTCTCTACCAATCCCAGCGCGGCACAGAGTGACATCAGAGCAGCTCCGCAACTGACTCCCTCCTTCACACGGTAACGGAAACTTGATTTCTTTCTTAAAGTGCAAGTGCTGTATTTAATTTACAACGTAAAACATTCACCACTGTACTCAAGTGTCTAGACAGGAAAGATTTGTTTTACTGCAAGTAAACCTACTTCCATTTACTTTTCAAATACTGCGAGTAGATCCCTTCTGCTTACTCTTCACTCAAGCATTAGAGAACCTGCTACTTCTTTGACTCATCCACTTCTTTCCGGGATATATACTAAGTATAAAGTTTCACTAGCAAACTCTTTTGCTATCACTCAAGCTCCGATGAACCTACTACTCCTTTCTCGTGTGACCCTTACTAGGTTATATCACAACTGAAGTTTCATTAGCCAACCCGTTGCTATCATTTATTCAACTATTCATACAGAAACCCTAATTAGCGCTTCCAGTTCTGCCTAAGTACGTTTATCAATATAGCAGCAAGAAAAACAATTTAAAACATTTCATAATTTTTCAAAGCAATTAACATTTGATCGATCGATACTTTTAGCAGTAATAAAAAAAAAACGTTCACAGTTAGCAGCAAATAACCTATCTTAACTAGTCCTACCTAACATTAACTAGTCCCTAACCATAGCTCTGCTACCAGAAAAATACTGATAGAGCGCGCAGGTCACCCGGCCAACAATTTTACAAATTACGTATCAGGCCCATAAAGTTCAAATTTACCATATTTATTAATCGGGTAACCTTACACTCTACTACCAGTATCCCAGTTCCTTCCTATATTATTTCCAGTGTACCCGACTTACCACTTCACCGTTACGGGTACCTATTGATCACAATGGAGCAGGGAGCTAGCTGTAAATGAAAGGCAGACACCAAAATACAACAATACTATTTACTCTATTTGCACTCCTATAATAACCACAGACTCGGGAAGTGTTTAAACCTTTATCTAGTTTTCTTCAATTTCAGTAAGCATGAGGTTTACAGCAAATAAACTATCAATAACTAAAATTATAAAGAGCACATATCCATATAGAAAGTGGATGAGACCAACCATTTAAGAGTCTGAAGGAAGGTAAAAACAGGGAACATACTAATATAGGTTTCAGAGTTTAGACTCAGTATGTTGTCTAAAGGACGGGAAAAATAAGGAACATACTAGAATTTCACAGTGAAATATTTCCCCATGAACAGGAACTATAGGTAAAGTAAGAATAGACCATACTAATAAAACAGTGCAATTACTTGAATTGACTAAAGGATGGGTAAAGAAAAGGAACATCTATATATCATGAACTAAAAGGGAATGTACTTAAAGGATGGGTAAGACAATGGAACATGCTAAAATAACAACGATAAGATATGACCTGTTCATTTAGTGGTGCGAAAAGCATGGAAAATAAAATATGCAAGAGTATGACTTTATTAAAGCAAAGAAAGGAAAAAATAGGAGATGCAGAATGGATTTCTCATCTCTATATTTACCTAGTATGGTGTGAAGACCAACCCTGGCCACGGGTCAGTTAAGGACAGGAGGAACCCCAAGGAAGGACTGTCGCCAGTAGGCCAGCAGGTGCAGAATGGACACCCAGGACAGGACAGGAAAACCAGATTAGGATCAGGACAGGACCACCAAGGTAAGACCAGCACCCGCAGTTCGGAAGCAACGCCTGCGCTCCACCCTCTCTGCAGCAGTCAGAACCCCCGATTGGGTTATCGAACTCCCCAGCAAAGTGCTCTGCCAGCACTTAAGGTTTCCAAAACCCCGCTTGGGTCTCTGGAAATTACGGACAGAGTGCTCCGCAGCAGTCTGTATCAGTCACCTATTGAGTGCGTTGGGTCAGTGACAGGTCAGCTATTCGGACAAGTCGGACAAATTCTCTAGCTAAACCTAGGCTAGTTATACTGTTTTTGGGTCAGTGTACCACCCCCCAAATGTTGCAAGTGTCAGAATCGCCAATTTCGATTGGTCCCCAAGTAGGGTAGGTCAACACACCAATCACATTTCATTTCTACAAGCCTACATTTACATGATCTGGGACCGCCTATTTGAATTTGGGGTTCCCATGACCTAACTCTCTTATTACAATAGTACATCTATGAATTATGATACATTGAAAACAATTCAGCTTCTTCTGCTAGGCGAAGGTGCATCTTCCCAGGCACATCTTGGCTGGGACTTCGGGTTGGCAAGTTTTCAATGCCACCGGCAGAAGACTGTCATGCACAGAAAGGCTGTTCAATATGGAATCACGAGTGATCCTCGGGCCACAAATAATACGATACATGAAAAGTAAGCGAAAACAATTTAGAAATACAGAAAAAATGAATACACTGTATACCATGAATAGCTACTCTATACCTCTTACTTTATAATAACTATAGCGTTAGGGTAAATGCAAAACAAACAACTTTGCAAAAGCAGCTTTGCAAGCACGGAGCATATGAGAAAACAAAGCGGCCATATTAGCTGTATTGCGCATGAGCAAACATTTCCCACCAGAATTGCGAGTACGTCACGTCACGTGATTGTGACCGACGCATGCGCAGAAGAAAATCCCGCCAAGCAGCGGCCATTTTAATGACAAGCGTTGTTAAGGTTCATACACACATAGGCAAGCATCTCTCGGATACCCCAAATGTCAGAATAAAAGGGAAATTAATAAGACAAACATGTTGGTTATATCTCATTATTGTTATTCGAGGTTCTTGATACAAGCAAGCCTCGTAACGTGCGAATTCTTGCTCCATCAGTAACATAGTTCAAAAACTCAGGATCTTCTATTTTTGTTTTGTAATCCATTAATGTTTCACGAGCATAGCCAAAGGGCAGGTTCCTTTGCCCTGCTGTAGGCTCTGTCTTGTAGATTGCGTCAGTCCTCCTCTGAACGTATAGTTATTGTGCGAGATAGTACTTCCCTTGTAGGACCTTGGTTTGAATAAGTAACTGCCCTCGACCATAGATCTGGCCAGTCCCACTGGCTGCCGGTGCTCCGTTGTCGCATTCTTCCCCTAGTGCCTCTGAGTACGCTGTTTGAGTGTGCTTGATGTTTTTTTATCACAGGGCTTGCAGTGCTCAGTAGTGGATATGGGTAGGCTGGTTTTTGAAAAGGGCAATGTTGATGCCCCAGTTTTGGAGCATCCCCAGTTCAGCTAGGATTATGTCTGCGATTTTACTTGTGGTCCATGTTGTCTTTGTTGCCTCTGGGCTTTGAGGATTAGTAGTAGGTATGAACTCTACAAAGAGTAGATCCTTTAAGCTTACGCCAGCCAGGTTTGGAATGTACTTCGTTAATCTAAGAATGTTTCCTCGATTTAGCAAGTCCTGATGTCTCTTTGATGTAGATAGAGGAAAAAAGACCAAAACCTCTGTTTCCTGCTATCTGGTTCCTGATATTTTTTGTGTCGCTGGCTGTAGGTATGTTGTGCCCGTCCATTCACTAGTTGGTTTTTCGAGCTATGTTTCCACTTGGTTGCTTAGCCCTTCTGCCATAGAGTTCTTTGTGTTTGGTTTGAATGTTATAAACATAGATACTTGAGAACCTGAGACCCCTCTCAAAGGACGTAGTGGCTCTCATGGTTGTCTGCGACTATGACTAGGTAGAATGTATTTGGGATTACTTGCACTGAGGACACCAGGTAGCACCTCACTGTAGTCATACCGGCTCCTGTGTCTCTCAGAGCCTCCACTCTTTTCCCATTGGTTGTGAGCCTCTGCTTATACCTGGAAGTATTTGAAAGCCTCTATTCCCCAGGGGCACTAGCGTAACTCCTGCTCTCTCCATCACATTAACTGGGACCACCACCTCCTTAAGCTCTATACTTGCCAATCCTGGTGTCTTTCAGGCACTTGGGGTCTCTATTTGAGTGCTCATATCTGTGGGACGAACCCAACTTTCTTGAGATCAAAGAATCCTTTCTTCTCCTAATCAGGTTGGTACTGGTTACAGTTCCCTTGGAATTTAGTTTAGGGCCCTTTTGAGAACTTACTTTTGACACTCTCGTTCTGACTCAGATGTCTGTCTCCTTTGCAAGCTCCATGGGGTCAATGAGCTTACTATCCACTAGGTGTTGATGCAGCTCTGTAAAAAAGGTATTGAACATGTGCTCCCTCTGCATCAAATTGTACAGCACAATATAATTGTTTCATGTTCTGTCCCCCAACCAACCACTTAGTGCCTTCCTGGAATAATCAAGAAAATCCACCCAAGACTAGTTTGGCAGTTTCAGTCTGTCCCTGGACCTCATGCTGTACTTTTCTGTCACAAGAATGGCTTTCGTGGGGACATACTTCATCAAGTATTCTATATCTAGTGTTAGCAGGGGGTCCCTCCCCACTGTAGGCATGTTTTTCCAGAGAGTCGCCCTTCAATACTCCTGTGAGACCCTGTACATCCTTAAGGTTACTTCATAGGCCGAGAACCACTTGTCAATATTATCCCCTATTACATAGCTAGACACCAGGGGCCCCATTAGGATGGCGGGTCGACCATCCTCACGGTAAAAGGGACCGCCCGCCATAAGGGCGGGGGTCCTGTGGGGCCAATAGGATGCGCACGCATCCCGTATTTTTAACATTGCGGCGGGGCGGTGCACCGCCCGCCGCAATGCTAAAAATACATGTTGTGCTTTTCAAAGCACAACGTGACAGGCACTGCGCGGTACCTGCCACGTTGTTCTTTGAAAGGCCATGTGCACCCCCCTGCCCCACCCGGTGTCCATGGGGACCTGCAACAGGCCCCCCCTAGCAGACTCCGCATGCCTTTCCGTGGCGGCAATGTATCTGAAAACCCACATCCAAATATGCCTGGCGGTGTCTAACAGGGATCACTGAAATAATATCGACTACCAAAATATCGACTACCCAAAATATCGAGGAAAAAATATCTACAACCAAAATATCGAGTTTGTATGTACAAACAGGTAAGTACAAAAATATCGAGTACAAAATATCGTTTACAAAAATATAGTTGTAAAAAATATCGACTTTAATAAAAACAATGTTTAATTACATTAATATAAAAAATTAATTACTAAAATATAATTAACAATACTTAAAATAACTTTAATAATTAAATAATTAATGAAAGTAAAAAAATAATATTTTTTAATCATATTTCTTAAAATATATATATATATATAGTAACAAAATTTAATTAAATAATAGCCAATATTATTAACGTACAAATACAAAAGAGTAAAAATTACTACTCCCACTGCAAAGAGTGCAACAGTGGATATATGACGTTACAACACAACTTTTACAACGCACTACCATTACAACGTAAGTATTGGTAAGTATATAATAATTTTTTTTAATTTAAATTATTTAAAATTATTTAAATATAATTTAATTTAATTTAATTTCATTAAATTAAATTAATGTAAATGTAATTTTACTTTATTTTTACACTGTACCCCTGTACCCCTGTACCCCAAAACTGACCCTGAACCCTAAAAAAACCGTTTACCCAAAAACCCAAAACTGACCCTGAACCCTAAAAATACCCCTTTACCCAAAAACTAAAAACTGACCCTGAACCCAAAAAATACCCCTTTACCCAAAAACTAAAAACTGACCCTGAACCCTAAAAATACCCCTTTACCCAAAAACCCAAAACTGACCCTGAACCCTAAAAATACCCCTTTACCCAAAAACTAAAAACTGACCCTGAACCCTAAAAATACCCCTTTACCCAAAAACTAAAAACTGACCCTGAACCCTAAAAATACCCCTTTACCCAAAAACTAAAAACTGACCCTGAACCCTAAAAATACCCCTTTACCCAAAAACTAAAAACTGACCCTGAACCCTAAAAATACCCCTTTACCCAAAAACTAAAAACTGACCCTGAACCCTAAAAATACCCCTTTAATTTAACTTAATTAGCAATTAATCAATTAAATTAAATTAATTACCAATTACATTTTAATTAATTAACAAATATTATTTAATTACCAATTAATTAAATATTACTACCAATTAATACATTTACATATTTAATAAATAATAATTAAATTACTTCCCACCCTATTCCCCTATAAACCCACAACCCGCTACAGGAAATACATTATTTTAATTTACATAATTAGCAATTAATAAATTAAATTAAATTAATTACCAATTACATTTTAAATAATTAACATATATTATTTAATTACCAATTAATTAATTATTACTACCAATTAATAAATGTACATATTTAATTAATTATAATTAAATTACTTCCCAACCTATTCCCCTATAAACCCACAACCCGCTACAGAATAAAATTACACAATAATTAAAAAAAAATCATTAATTAAAAATATTTATAACATAAAATGACACTTTTCACACATATTATAACATAAAAACACTATAAATAATTACATATTATATAAAAAACGATATTTTTTACTTTCTATATTATTTACAGTCGATATTACTTCACTTACCTTAAAAACGATATTTTGGCTGTCGATATTCTGTCCTGTCGATATTTTCTCCAAACGATATTTAAAACTCGATATTCTGTCCAAACGATATTTTGGAGTCGATATTATGTCTGTGCACCGTCTAACAGACACCGCCACCGGGCGGTCGACCGGGTGGAAAAGCGGCGGACGGTCTTTCCGGCTGCCACGGACCCCCCAGCCATTATAACATGGCGGGGGATCCTTACTGCGTGGAATGCGGGTGGATCGCCCCCGCCAGGCTGGCGGTGGCTACCGCCGGCCTGGCTGGGGCAATCCGCCCGCCATCCTAATGGGGCCCCAGGTCTTTGGGGATGTGGAACGTTTTGTCTCCATTCGACACTGCGATATTGCTATCACCATTACTACTGGAGTCTGTCTGTTTGTTATTGTTATTGTTATTGTTACCTTGAGTTTATATAGAGTCAAATCACCGGCAGGTCTCTAGGCGCTCAGACAGATGGAAACTCCAGCAACGACTTAATGCGTGATACAGGCCACTACAAAGGTAAGATTTTACACTGCACCCAGAACTTTCCTAAACAACAATGTTTTCAGCGACTTCCTAAAACTCAAGAGATTTCTTTCTCTACGTAGGGCTTCTGGTAGCTTATTCCATAACTGAGGGACCTGGACTGAGAAGGATCTCCCTCCCTTGGTTACCAGCTTGTAACAGGGACAGGCCAGTAACTGAGTATCGGAGGACCTAAGTGTTCGCTTGGGGTTATACACCTCCAGGCGATCTTTGATATAAGCAGGTGCTTGCCCATAAATTGCCTTATGAGCCGTACGTAGGCTTTTAAACTCTACCCTCTCTTTTATAGGGAGCCAATGTAGGCTGTGTAATAGAGGGGAAGCATGGGTCCTCCTAGGGAGCCTAAAGATTAATCGCGCCGCGTTGTTCATAACGACCTGCAATCTATTGGTCAGGGTTTTGGGAAGACCTAAATAAAGGGCGTTCCCATAGTCCAGTCTTGAGATAATGGTTGCAACAACGACCGAACGGAGCATGGACAAAGAAAGAATGGGAACTAGCTTGCGCAGCTGTCTAATTAAGTTGGTACAGCTCCCTACAACAGAGGAAATCTGACTACCCATTGACAGTTCGTGGTCAAGCTTGATGCCCAGGCTTTTCACATTTGCACATGGTTTCGGGTAGGACCTAACTCCTGTGGCCAATATAGGTCACTCCAAGGTGAGTTAGTAGTTGAAACTACCAAAACCTCAGTTTTATCCGGCTTTATTTTCAACAGATTTACAGTCATCCACCCGACCGTGTGTCTAAGGATATACTGAGCATGGGTCTGCTCCGCAACTGTATTGTCAATGCTAAGTAACAGCTGGGTATCGTCGGCGTAGTTAAATACTTTGCAGCCCATGTTAACCAGAGAATCAATCAATGGTTGCAGGTAGAGATTAAACAGTAATGGGGATAGTGCGGAGCCCTGCGGGACCCCGCACTCCAAAGTACCCACATCAGATGTACAGTCCCCCAATTGGATCCTCTGCGTCCTCCCCGTTAGAAACGATTGAAACCACTTGTAGGCCACGTCCCTAACTCCAAAAGCAGCCAATCTGTCCAGGAGCAGGGTATGGCTGACAGTATCAAACGCCGCTGAAAGATTTAAAAGTATCAGAGCGCTCAGTTTCTTACTGTCAGTCATACCTCTTAATTCATCCAACACCGAGAGCATCACCAACTCGGTGCTGTGATGTGCACCAAACCCTGCCTGCCGTTCATGGAGTAGATGATGAGACTCCAGGTATAAGGACAGGGACTTCAGGACATGCTGCTCCAAGATCTTAGACAGAAAAGGCAGTTGGGAGATCCGTCTATAGTTTTTTAGGACAGCAGGGTCGGCACCTGGCTTTTTTATCAGAGGCTTGATTTGGGCCTCCTTGAATCCTGCTGGTATATGGCCGGTCTCCAATGAGCTGTTAAGGAGAGAGATAATATGCTCCTCCAAAATAGGGCGTGCCAGGCGAAAAACGCTAGGGGGACACGGATCCGCTGGGGAACCTGACTTGGTTCTACCCATCAACTGTTCAAGGCTTAAGGCATCTATCTCTGGGAACTTCGAGATGGTGAATTCCGAAGGGCTCTGGGGGTCCGACGGTAAGACCAGACCCCTCAAGGTGTTATTTTTAATATCAGAGAGAATAGTATCCACTTTCTCTAAAAAGTAATGTTGGAAAGGGTTACAACTTATTGTTATTTCAGAATTTTCTGGTTTCTTACTCAACTCTGATAGAATTTTGAAGGTTTCTTTCTGAATGTTCTCAGCCTTATTTATACAGGACTCATAATATTCTGCTTTTGCTAGCAGGATAAGCTTTTTGTATGATTGAAGAGAAGCTTTATACAGTTCCCGATCTATGCCATCTTTAGTTTTCCTCCAATTTCTCTCCAGACAACGAAGCTTCCATTTATGCTCCCTCAGAAGCGGGGTAAACCATGGGGCTCCTTTACCTGACCCTTTTATTTTCAGGTGCTATCTGGTCGATGGCTTCTCTCAGGTTCCATGTTAGATCCGCGTAACTCTGGTCTGGGTCACCTCCAGCGACCGATGGTCGGACATATTTCGGAATGGTATCTGTCAAGGTTTTTAGATCAACTTTTTTCCTTTTTTTTTTTTAAAATATTTTTATTGAAGAGATTTTTCGCCCCCTTTATAACATGAGCAGGGCACAATAAGATACCAAATCGTAGAACACAAATTCCGACATGCTTAATACAAAACGATTCAACTTGGGAATATACATGCATAATCATAATCATAATCCTAGATTCCAGTATTCGATAATACAAATTCTTCATATTACATCATTCAGTTCCTAACTTCCACTGAATAAAAGGGCCCCAGATTTGCATACCCAGTTTTTTGCCTTTTTTTCCCTTCCTGGCGTAGATAGCAGTTTCCAATTTTTGAACTGATAATACTTTACCTAGCCATTGATGATAGGTAGGGGGATTTGGGTCAAGCCAAGCCGAGGAAACTAACAGTCTAAGAATCGCCATTGCTACGAACACAAAGTGTTTACAGTTTAATTGCCCGTTGGGGTTTACCCCCAATAGCATGACAACTGGGGTTAGCTCTATGGTTGTTGCTAGAGCATTTTGGAAAAAGTTTCCAATATCCTGTTTCAACTTATCTAGGTGCGGGCAAATCGAGAAGATGTGTATCAAATTCGCCTCCGTACTGCCACACCTAAAACAGGTAGTGCCAGATAGACTCCCCCATTGAGCAATTTTCCATGGCGTATAATAAAGATGGTACAGAATCTTATAGTGTTGGGCCTGAAGAGACGATGAACACAACATTTTACTTCCCATTTCTAGTGATTCAGTAAAGATATCCCTATCTATATCTAAATCTAAAGACCATTTATCTGTCCATTTATCAAGATCATCTTTCTTTAATTTTGTCATCTCTGAGTAAAATCTCTTAATAGTACAGTCAGAGCCATTTTCTATAAGATCCATCATTGTAATTTTTCCAAAGCCCAATAATCCCCCTTTTTTATTCAATATGCAGCTTCTAATTTGGAGGTATTTGAAGAAGTGTTTTGTATTCAACATATACTTATTTTTCAATTCTGCGAATTGCAATATACCTTGACCACCTAACATATCTCCGATCTTACCTATCCCCCGCCTCTCCCATTCTTGATATACAACTCCTGAAAAAACCACACTGGGTAAGGAAGGATTATTTTTGAATCTGGTGTATGCATTGTATTTCCCTATTCCAACCTTTTTAGAAAATCCTTTCCATATATTATAAGCAGCCATTACTGTCTTAAATCGCGTTCTTTTAAAGTAGCTTTCCTCCGTAAATCTCAGAAATATATTTTCAGCATTTGTACCCAAAACCAAACCATAAATAGCGAGCGAGCCTATCTTGTCCCATCCATCCATCTCTGCCCCTCCAATCAGACCCACCATTCCTTGCAGTGCTGCAGCCCAATAATATAACTTTAAATCCGGTAATGACCACCCCCCTCTCTCCCGTGGAAGTGACATATACCTCAGTGCCCTCCGCGTCTTACCTTTAGCCCAAATAAAGCGATTAATCATTTGTTAACAAATTTTAAACCATTTGTTATCAACTAAAAGTGGTATTGTCCTGAAAAGATATAACAATTTTGGTAAAATCAACATTTTAATAATATTCACTCGCCCTACTAATGACAGATGTAGATTCTCGTATCGATCCAGGTCTTTCTTTGCCTTATCAATTACTGGAGCAATATTTTTTTCCACCAGGTTGTTTAAGTCTGCTGAAATATTAATTCCTAAATACCTCCCTATTGATACCACTCGACTGTCATCACAAGGAGTCATTGAGTTTTTAATAATTTGGGTTTTTGAAGCATTCAGGGAATAGCCAGAGACTTGCCCGAATCTTTGGGCCTCCGCCTCTACCAGCGCTGTCGCTTCCGTGGGGCAAGGTGTTATCACCGCCACATCGTCAGCGTAAGCAAGTATCTTACATGGTCCAAGAGCTGTGTATAGTGGGGTGATTTCTGGAGATGATTCTATCTTACAGATTAATGGATCCATGTACATGGCAAATAGCAGCGGAGAGCATGGACACCCCTGCCGTGTACCTCTCTTAATCATAAATTGTCCTGTAGTGCCCCCATTTATTCTTAAGGCTGCGACCGGCTCCTTGTACAGGGTCTGAAGTGCTTTCACATAGCCACCCTTGATCCCGGCTCTAACTAGAGTATGCCACAGATAGTCCCAGGAGACCCGATCGAATGCTTTTTCCGCATCCAGCAAAATTACTGCCATCGGGTCTCCTGTTACCTCGACAGCATCAAACATAGTTATGACTTTCCTAATGTGATGAGTCGTCCCTCTTCCGGGAATAAAACCATGTTGGTTATCGCTAACTAGGGTACTTATTATTCTAGCGAATCTTGTAGCCAGGACTTTTGAGTATATTTTAGTATCGTTATTCATCAAGGTGATTGGTCAAAGGTACCCTGGTTCAGTCGGAGGTTTCCCTTTTTTAAAAATTAACACTATATCTGCACCCCCCCATGATTTTGGGACAGACTCACCCGTCTGGGCGGCTTGAATCGTTTTAGTCAAGTCTTGTCCTAAACATCCCCAGAAAGTTTTATAGAACTCTAAAGGTAACTGATCTGGGCCAGCAGCCTTTCCTGAGGGGAGAGTAGACATAGCCTCATTGATCTCGATATTATCCAACATAACCTCTAACTCATCTGCCTCTTCAAAAGAAATAGTCTTAGCCGGGATATTCTGAAGGTATTCATTTATCTCTTCGATACTGCTGGTGTTTTGGTCGTCATATAATGACTGATAAAATTTCCTGAACACTTCCCTAATTTCTTCTGGGTCTGAGTGTAATATTCCCTTTTCGTCCCTAATCTCCTTGACAGTCCCTTCCGCCGCTATCTGCCTGGTACGTATGGCGAGAACACATCCTACTTTTTCGCTAAACTCATAGCATCTCTCCCTTCTAGTTGTGTATTGTTTTGCTGCTCTATTTGCAAATTCCTCTTCTGCTTCGCTTTTCACTTTCATTAAATCTATAATAGATTGTTCAGTTGATTCACCCCTTATTACGCATTTATTGAGCTGTTCCTCTGCTTCTGATACAGCTTTCTCTATATCACTGTAACGCAACCGTTCTGCTTTCCGTTTATAGGCACTATAGCTGCTTGTCTCTCCACGAGCTCCTGCCTTAAAGGCATCCCATATTACTCCCACCGAAGCACTCCCTCTGTTATGTTAAAAAAACTCATTAATCCATTTGGACATATGTGTTAAATGATCATCATCTGAGAGGAGTCCTCTTTCGAATGTCCATACCCTCCTTAGCTTTATTCCTCCTCCTTGCTTCATTGTTAAAATTAAGGGGTTGTGATCACTAAGTATCCTAGGGAGTCTTTCAATTTTTGCTCTGGTCATTAAATCATTGGATATCAAAAAATAATCTAATCTGACACAAATATGATGCGGTGCAGAGTAGTATGTCTAGCCTGTTCTGATCTTATTGTGCCCCAAACATCTCGTAAAGTGTTGTTTCCTAGCAGGTCGATAAGGGCCTTATGTACTCTTTTCTTCCTGCCGTTATACTTTCTTGTTGTACCTACTCCCAGGCCCTCCGCCCCGTTAATATTCAAGTCACCTCCTATGATGATCTGAGGGGACCAAATTGCCAGCTCAGAATCCAAAAACTGTAAGATTTCTGGATCATCCTGGGTTGAACCATACACCGCCACTAGTGTTGTCCATACGCCTTCTATTAAAATCTCAACCATAGCCCACCTTCCCCATTGATCTTCTAATTTCCTCCTAGTTACCACGTTTTTACTCCTTGATAGGATAGCTACCCCTCTTTTTTTTGTCCCTTGTTTGGAACTTGCTATTAAATGAAACCCCAACTGATTAAGACAGAACTCCTGAGTATTCATTATATGTGTCTCTTGCAGAAATACAAAATCTACATTCATTTGTCGTAGTCGTAAACCTATCTTTTGTCTCTTTTGAGCATCATTTAGGCCACACACATTCCACGTCACAAATCTAAGAGACATATTTTTTTTTTCTAAGGAACTATCGGCTACCTGCTCGCTTTTATTTATCAAGCTAATAAATTCATTCTTAGCTAATTCTGCTACACAAAATAAACAAATTTCCATTTTTGTGTTCATACTATCTTCAGTACAGTAACCATGCTCATGCATTTGTTTCAAATTGTGTTCTTCACATTCCAACCAATTTCCAGTACCCTTGTGCCCTGCCCTTATTCCCACCCTCCCCCACCCCAGACTGCCCACCCTCAGAGCCCCACCCCCCTACAGGCAAATAGATCCGAAGGACCTATGTCTGGCCGACGTTGCCTCTAGGATGTCACACCCGTCCTCCCTCCCCTGGCTTTTTTAAGTCATCCCGATGTGCTCTCCCCACTCAGTGTTCAACCTCAGACACCACTCTAGAAATACAGATGCCGACCGCTATACTAAAACAGGCCTTCATATCCCCAGTACCCATGAAGAAGTGATCCTAAATGTAGAGCTAAAACAGCATTAACTCATGATTTAAATTGACACTTGCATCCTATTTTCCCCCCCCCGTAATGTTATTAGTCTCTATCTTTTATTTTTACTTCTTGCGAGGAATGTCTCTGATAGCAACCGTGCGAGCATCATGTTCTACATGTTCCTCATGGCGTGTCTTTTGATGACCCCTAGTTTCACGCATGTAGCTGAGGTATTCTTGTGCCATGATTTCAGAGTAGAAGATTTTGAAATTCCCATTTAATCCAACCTTCAGGCGTGCTGGGAACATGAGGTATGCCTCACAGCCTATGTTCTGGAAAGGGGTAATGAGCTGCCTCATTCGCCACCGTCTTTCCACGGTGGTGTGGCAGAAATCAGGGCGTGCAAAGAATACAACACCCTTGTAAGTACGTTTGGATTGGGGTTTTGCCTTGCTAATTATCTCTTCACGCAGTAAAAAGTTCCCGACATAAAGTAATATTGCGCGGGGCTTACCCTGTGTCTCCTTCCGTGTCATCGGGAATCGATGTGCTCTTTGTACCTCGTGATCCATATCCCATGAAGACAGCTCTGGGAAGGCACCTTTCAATAACTCAACGACAAAACCCCGGGCATCACTCCCCTCTTTCCCCTCCTGAACTCCAAGTAATCGAATGTTGTTGCGCCTTTGCCTGTTTTCAAAATCCTCTAGTTTCCATAGCATATCCGCCGTCGTCTTATCCTGATCTTTCCTAGCATCCTGGATTTTAGTGAGGTCATCCTCCAATTTTCCTGTTCTGATCTCCACTTCAGATACTCTTCCGACCATTTCTTCATACATTTTATTAATTTTGTGGAGAGAGGATTGTATTTTTTTATTTCCATGCCTAGCCCTCCTCCTTGCCCTTTGGCTCTCAGTGCGAGCCTCGCCTTGCATTTGTTTTAAGGTTGTGAATAAGACTTCAAAATTAGAGGCGCCTCCCTCTGATCCCTGAGAGGTAACCTCATGAGAACCTGTAGCTGCATTTTCAAGCTCCCCCATGGGTGGTGCACAGTTCTCCAAAGTATTATCCCAATCAAGTTTTTTTACAACTGATTTAGTAGGGGCTCTGCGCAATACTTTAAACAGCTTCTTTTGTCTAGAGTTGTTATTAAGTTTACTCTTAAATTTGGTATTTGCCGCAGTTTTGTTGTTTTCTATGGCAGCTGTTTTAAGCCTTGTTTGAGTAATTTTTTTAACTGTTTCTTGTGCTGATTCAATTGATTCTGTATCGCTGTCAATAGAGATTGAGGTACTTTCTGATTCAATCACTTTATTCTCCGCGTCAGTGCTCACAATATAGCCTACTGATGTTTCCAGTTCTGAGTCTGACGCAGTCTCCAGGCTGCAATTCTCACTTTCGTCCTCATCATCTGCCTCGTCGTTGCCAGTGAAAAAAACATCCTCGCTAGGAGAGGCCAGTATAGATCCTTGTACATCTGGTATATTCATATCATTTTCCTTATTCATGGTTGCATTTATCTTCCCCACCAAGTCTATATTTGTGCCTGTTAAACTCTTAGACCATATTTCTGTTGCTTCTGTTGCTTCTGTTACTTTTGTAATTTCATCATTGAATACCTTCTCTTGAGACCGCTTCGCTGTCTCACTTAAGTAATTATCCCATTGGGATCGCGTACTTCGATATCGGTGTCGTTAGCTGGTTTAGGGGATATATTTGTCTCTTTAACTCCAGGAGTAGCGTTAATCGCCTCTTTCCCCTTTAAGAGTTTAGCTCCGCCTCCTGCCACCGCTGTAGAAGAGCCTTCCAATCCCGCGAATTCTGTAACCTCAGTCTGCGGTTGAACCTCCAACGCGCTGCTCGCACTCCCGGTGGCTCCCATCTGACCAGCCACTTCTTTGGATACAGCAAACTGTCTCTCTCTGCACAGGAATGCCAGCGTAGGCACCATGATCGCACGCAGAGAATCTGGCTGTGAAGTTGATTGAGTGCTCGGTGCAAATGCAAGCACAGGTGAGAACGTCTCTACAATTGTCGTCTGCCGGAGTGCTATATCTTTCCCTGTTGCCTCGCCGGCAGAGGGTTTTGCATCATCCTTTCTCCTTGCCGAGGCTGGGGCTGTCGTCTTCTTCTTCTCTGCGTCTTTTTCGCGGATTTTCCGCATTTTTATTTCCTTCGCCGCCTCTCGCCTCTGCTGTGCCTTAGACCTAACTTTCCCTCTCAGGTTTGATGCAGGGGCACCGGAGTTATCTATACATGCTTCCTCCTCCTCCTCCTCTTCATTCCCCCAGCCGTCTCGATCACGGACTCTCTTCGGGGATCGTGCAAGTTTCAGAGCCATAACTTTCAACACGTATTTCCAATGAGCACACCCAGACAGGAAGGATCGAGTTATCAAGGATCAACTTTTTTCCATTGGCGAACTTCCCTAACTCTAAAAGGTGGGTGGCCTGAAAGACCATCAATATGAATAACACAATTCACCAAATGATGATCCGACCACGTACAGGGTAGAACATCCATAAGGACCACATTTGAATCTGAGGTCCATATAAGGTCACGGGTATGACCCTTGGTGTGTGTAGGTACTTCTACAAGTTGTTTAATACCCAATGAAGACATAGTCGTCTCCAGTTGACGAGCTGCCAGATCTTTATGAGAATTATCCCAATGCATATTAAAATCCCCAGTTACCACTACTTTTTTATATCTTGTACAGATATCCGACATAATAGAGGCAAATAGATCATTAAATAATGGGGTGGAGTTAGGCGGACGATAAACTGTGAGGACTGCGAGGCATGAGTTGTTCAGGAAAATCTTTACCCCAAGTAGGTCCGCTAGGTCCACTGTTTCAGCCATTATTTTAACGACTTTTAAGTGTTTTTTAAATAAGATTGCTACTCCTCCCCCACGGGCGTTATCTGCACAATTGTGCCATAACGCATCTTAATTGTTTGGGAGGGCGGCTATGATGTCCGGCAGGGAGTTATCACCCATCCATGTCTCTGTGAGGGTTAAAATATCAATATCCCAATCCTGAAGAAGGGTGAAGATTTCCAAATGATGTTTATGAAGCGACCTAGTATTCAAACTAGTTAGCTTCAATGAGGAAGACTGGGTCCTAGATTTACCACTATAAGGTCGTAGGATATTATTCTCCTTTAATTTGGTCATGGCTATAGAATCCAAACTCTGCGCACCTGTATCCAGTTGGTGTAGCTCTCTCGATGTATATACCAACCTACGACCAAGAGTCCAGGCCCCTGGGCCCGTCCGCGCGCGGACGGGCGCATACGGGTTGGACTCTGGCTCGACTCTGGCGCGCACACGCTGCGCGCACACGCTGCACGCTTGCATGGCCACCTTAAGTAGCTGTCGATGGTATCCAGGGACCACTAGCCCGCTGACAAAGATGGCACCGCCGGGCGTCCCAAGTTACCCCCAAGATGGCCGCAGTGAAAGAAAAACGCGAGGGAAGGGACCCGCCAAAGGAGCGGTGAGTATAACTATTACTGTGCAAGTATGCAGATGTCCAAGTTTTAAAATCAGGGGAAATGCAACTCAATTAAAATAAAATACAAAAAACGGGGATTTTAAAAAGAGCACACTATCAGCGGTAATAATGTCAAAGCGCGATTTGCCTAAGCGCTACCTTAATCGCGGCACGCACGCATTACCTGGTCAAGAATGAGCACCAGGACTGCCCACCTTAAGTAGCTGTCGATGGTGTCCAGGGACCACTAGCCCGCTGACAAAGATGGCGCCACCGGGCGTCCCGAGTTACCCCCAAGATGGCCGCAGTGAAAGAAAAACGCGAGGGAAGGGACCCGCCAAAGGAGCGGTGAGTATAACTATTACTGTGCAAGTATGCAGATGTCCAAGTTTTAAAATCAGGGGAAATGCAACTCAATTAAAATAACATACAAAAAACGGGGATTTTAAAAAGAGCACACTATCAACGGTAATAATGTCAAAGCGCGATTTGCCTAAGCGCTACCTTAATCGCGGCACGCATGCATTACCTGGCTCTGAGTTCTAGCTCTTTTAGGCTTCTCTCATGAGCCAGCCTCTTTTCCTCTAGAGCCAGCTTCTCCTCAACTTTGGAGTTGGCCATCCTCAGATGAAATTCCCTCTTAGCCCTTCAATTCACCAGCTTCTCTGAGGACTGGCCTTGGGAGGACAATATGCTCTCTGCCAGGGTGCTCCATTCCTGGGGACAGGTTGTCCTGTTCCTCAGAGTGCTGCAGCTCAGGACCTGTTCCCAGGTCCTACACATGCTCCTCTATACCCTCCTCCTCATCTTGGCCCTCTGTTGTTGCCATTAACATATGAGCCTCCGTCTAGGACCCCAGAGCCTTTTGCTGATCCAGCTTCTTGCAGCATGTCTGGTTTGGAAGCCCCCTTACCTTACACAACTCTTTGATCTCAGCCACAATGTAATTCTCCAGACTGATGAGCTCAAATTCTATTCTTTCAGGTCACAGGCAGGCAGGTAGAATAGAAGTAAGTTTGGAAAAGGCAAGAGTCAAGCAAGGAGAATTAAAAAAAATCTCAAATTGGAATCAAATTATTTATATAGGATTTTAGTGTTACACAAAATCAATGTATGATATTGCACAAACACAAATACTGAATCCCACCACTGAACAACAATGTGAGAAATGGTGTTCTTGGTTGAAAAGGGAGAAACCCATTTCAAGCAACAGCAAAAATACTTGTCAGTGTGAACCACAAAAAGACACTGTGGTCAGGCTCAACTTAGAGGCAATACGTTAATTATTTATGCAGCACACAAACAGTAATAATGTGAAAATACAAAATAAGAAAAAACCCACACAAATTTAGAAAAATAGAGTTAAATGTAATGTGTTCTTTAACACTAAAATGGCAAACTAATCAGTAGAACCTGAGATATGCAATTTGAAAGATTGCAGATAAGTATAGCACCTAAAAACACAAAGTGCAACTCGCAGTTATCCGGTCGTGCAGGACAGGGGGAAAGTCACAAGTTCAGACTGACCACAGTGAAGTGGGCCAGATATAGCGACCACGTTAGTTCTACTTTTAAAGTCTAGCACAAAGAGTCAAGTTCATGGAGGTGGAGGCCTTGAGGAGCAGGGACAGCATCACGGATGGTTGTCGGTGTAGTGCGAAAAGAAGGTTGGGCATAGCAAACAGTCGTTGCTGTAGTATAAAGATCCTGTCTGGCATCGCACAGGGTCAATGTTGGAGATTTGCGTTGGGGTCACTATGGGATATGGATGCTGTAGCGTGAAGTGCAGATCTTGCATTGACAGTCATCACTGGCCGTCCCAGCAGGTGAAGAGATGGGTTCACCAGAGCTTCATAAAAAGGTTAAGGCTAGTGGCAAGAACTTGGCGCAAACTGGCCCACTCACGGTCGTGAAGAGTCCAAAACTTCAGGATTTCATTCTTTCTTCAAAGTCGAGCTCCACTGATGTCACACCAAGGGTCTAGGACCTGAGAGGCACCTTTTGGGGATCAGGAACTCACTCCAGCAGATGCCATCAGGGCTCAGGCAGGTCCAGGAATCAGGCCAGCAGGGAAGATGCAAGGAGGCCTCTGGAGATTGTTATGTCCCAGTAGCTCAGAACAGGAGGTCAGTCAAATGACCCTTGGAGTCACTTCAGCCTGAGATGAAGGGTGTGAGCCCAGTCTTTTTTTCTCAGCAAGCAGGGCAAACCTCAAGCAGCAAGGCAGCAGGGCGTCCTTTTTCTGTTGTATCCACAGGTCCAGAAGTATACTGAAGAGTGGGTCTGAGGTCCCATTTTGATATTGGGTGCCCACTTTGAAGTGCCAGAAGCTTCTGGATTCCCCTCCCCCCAAGAGGTGCCTGGAATGTCTTGCCTCCATGTCTCCTGGTCTCAGTCTGTCTGAGGGCACAATTTGCTAGTGTGAAATACTTTGTGTGTGTGTGTGCTCAGGCAGCACCACGGAATTGCAAGTGTAGGAGGTGACAGCCCACCCCCCACTCATCCTGCCAGAGATCCCTCGTCTTGCCAACAACCAGACTCTCTACAGGTGGATATCTGCGAGGAATACACAAAGGCCAACTGCACTTAGTCATCTGATCCAGGAACAGGCTGCAGGCACCATATGGTTAGGATAAGAAAATGCCAACTTTCTAAAAGTGTCATTTTTAGAATTGTGACTTAAAATCAGACTTTACCATTAAAGAGGGGTTTAAATTACAATTCCTCAATCAATCAAACATTTGTAGAGTGTGGGACATCACCTGTGATGTCTCAAGGCACTGGAGCTGTTTGCTGCTGCGTGGAAGAGATGAATCAAACCACCAGGTCTGAAGATCTCTTCTGAAATGCTGGAGTGAGGTGCAGAGGGAGATTGTTCCATGCCTTGGACCCCCTGTGCAAAAATTAGAGTCCTCCGCTGTTGGCTTGCTGGATCCGTGGGGAGATGGAGAGGGAGGCTGAACGGAGGTGTATGCGTGGTTGGTGGATGGTTAGGCATTTGTTAATGTATGCTGGTCCTTCTTTGTGCAAGCCCTTGTAGGCATGGGTCAGCATCTTGAACTGGCATCTCTTCTGTATCGGGAACCAGGGTACTTTCTTGAGACATGGTGTGATGTGGGTTCTACCGGGAGGTCAAGAATGAGTCTTGCCGCTTAGTTCTGTATTGTTTGGAGTCTCTTCAGGGTGCGTGCAGTGATTCCTATGTAGAGCGTGTTTCCATAGTCCAGTCTGCTGGTGATGAAGGCGTGCGTGTCGGTCTTTCTGGTGTTGACTTGGAGCCACCTGAAGATCTTGCGTAGCATGCAAAGAGTGTAAAAGCAGGTGGAAGACTCTGCATTGATGTATTTCTGCATGGATAGCTTGTTATCCAGGATGATGCCAAGGTTGCAGGAGTGGTCTGTTGGGTCAGGGGTGTACTGAGCACCACATGCCACCTTGAGTCATTTCACGGCAAGGTTCCCGAACAAGAGGACTTCAGTTTTTTCTGAGTTGAGTTTCAGACAGTTCTCCTTCATCCAGTCTGCGACGTTCCTCATGCATCTGTGGAAGTTAGCTTTAGTGGTGGAAAGATCTTTGGATAGAGAGAGGATGAGCTGGGTGTTGTCGTCATAGGAGACGATGTTGAGTCAATGTCATCTGACTGTGTCGGCCGGGGGTCATGTAGGAGTTGAAGAGGGTCGGGCTGTGGGAAGAACATTAGGGTACTCCGCAGACAATCTTCTTGCGTTCTGAGGTGAATGGACGGAAATTGATCCTTTGGGTTCTGCCAGTGAGGTACAAGGCGATCCATTTGAGGGTATTTCCTTGAATCCCGATGTGGTGGATTCTGTTGATCAGGTTGTGGTGGGAGTCTGTGTCAAACACGGAGGATAGGTCCATGGGGATGAGTGCTGCTGTTTCTCCATGGTCCAGGAGGGCTCTGATGTGGTTGTTGGCTGTGATTAGCTACAAATCTGGATTGGGAGGGGTCCAGGAGGTTTTGGTCTTCCAGGTGTTGAGTGAGTCACTGGTTGATTGCTTTCTCCATGACTTTAAGGGCTGGTAGTTTTTAAAATAGGCAGGGTCGGCAATGTTTTTTTCAGGATGGGCCTTCCCTATTTCCAGTCCTCAGGAAAGGAGGCTGTGGTGATGAAGGTGCTCAGGACCTTCCTGAGCTTGTCACTGATTGTTCTGCTTCCGAGGCTGAAGACGTGGTGGGGGCATGGGCCTGTGGGTGCTCCAGAGTGCACGGAGTTCATGATGGAGATTGTGTCTTGCATGGTGTGGGTTTCCCAGTGGGTGAGGTGGTGTTCGGAGTCTGTGGTCGTGGGTGAGAGCTGGTTGATGCTGTCTGCGGTGGAGGGTTGGCGTTCACATTTTTCATAGATGGCCAAAATCTTGTAGTGTAAGAAGTCTGCAAGGTTGTCACACAGTTCCTGGGAGGATGTAATATAATTTTCGGTTGCTGCCGGATTGGTGAACTGCATCACAATGACTTCAAATTCTTTGCTGTGATTTGCGCTTGCTTTGCTGCAGTCTGCTAGAGCATTCTTCTTGGTTTCTTTCAGGAGTCGGTGGTACTGGTTGAGAGCGGTCTTGTAGGCTGTGTGATCTTCTGTTTTCCTTCTGATGGGCCACTTTCTTTCAAGTTGTCGGCAGTAGCATTATGTGGATTGCAGTTCTTTGGTGAGCAAGCTTGCTCTTTTGCCTTGTTTTTTTTTTCTTGGTTGTTTTAGCAAGGGCAATGGCTTTGGCGCACTTTGTGATCTACTAGGCAAGGTTCTTTACTACTTGTTTGGGTTTGTTAGTAGAGTTCGGGAGGTGAAAGCAGAGTGTGTTGTTCCACTGGTCTTCTGATACCATTTTCCGGTTTCTATGGACGGATCTGAGGGGCCCAGTGTGGGGATGGTTGGGTCCTGCGATGGTGAAGCGTACCCTTTGGTGGTTGGACAAGGTGAGTGGTGCGGTGTGGATGCATCTGATTCTGTTGCTGGAGATGAAGATGGTAGTGAGGGTGTCCCCATCGATGTGGGTGGGGTCGGTGACAAGCTGTTTGAGACTGATGTTGCTCATGCTTTGCAGGAGGTTGGTGGAGTTAGCATCTCTGAGATTGTAGAGGTGTAAGTTGAGGTCTCCTAGGAAGATGTAGTGTTCAGAGTCGACTGCGAGCAGGGCGATGATTTGCAGGATGGTGTTGCAAAAGCTGAGGCATGATCCTGGTGGTCTGTAGGGGAGGGTACCTCCAATGGAGTTTGTTCCATCTGTGTGGAGTTGGAAGCTGAGGTGTTCCATTACCAGTGTTGGGTTGTTGGGGGATGTTGTGCAGTGGATGGTGTCCCTGTAGATGATGGTGATTCTGCCTCTGTGCCTGTTGGTTAGGTCCTGTGTGTTACTGTCGTGTATTTCTATAGGTTCTGATTCGATCCCCCTATTCCTGACCCTATTCTGGTTAAACTTACTAGCTAGTTAACTAACAGTCAGCCCATGAGGCAAGAAATCCCCCATGATGCAGATACCGTTATCTGACGCAGTCACACTACGGCACAGGAACGTGTTATCTGATTAGGTCATAACGCTTGAGATCTAATTAGACAAGCGATATTCCTCCAGCCCCTGATAAGGCATACGACGTTCTCATAACAAATCAAACCTATGACAACCTGGATAATCCGTGCGGCCATTGTTTTGATTTCACAGAGAACTTTAGTAAAGAATGTGCTAACGAGCAAGTCGTATGACATCTTTATTGACGTACCTATGTCCATCCTTACGTCAATCTCGGCACCTTTAAGGTATAAATATTGCCGACCTTGCCCTATGCAAACACACGCGTGGTGACAAGACGGAGCAGCCATACTTGCCGAAGCCGAGAGCAGAAGCAGACCCCGCAGGCAGCAGCCCCGCCTTCCTGACGCGCTGAGAGACGCGCTGCTATCTCAAGCCGAGAGACCCAGCACCGGCGCTTCTGGGCAGCCCTCGCAGGCAGCCTGGAATATCGAGAGCAGAGAAAGAGATACCATTCCTCATTCATCCTAAATTCCAGGTACAGAACTGAATAACCCCTCCTAGAGAATTCTTTAGTTATTCACTTGGCAAAAACAAACTTAAACTAAACTGTAACTTTCTATTCCCGCCCACGCATTAGACTTAGGTCAGGTACACGGGGTAGGCGTATTTAGAAACACCAGTTGAGTACGTTTAGTCAAATGTATATGTGTATGTAAATATATTTTAATCATTTTAAACATCATATGGCTCAGAAACCATATCAATGTTTTTACAGTATTATTTTATACTATTGCTTCTAATGTATGCACTTTACTTAACTATAAGTATTGCAATAATATCGATCCATTTCTCTTGTACGAGAAAAGAGACTGATCAATAAATAACATCTTTTATTGAACACGCCCGTCTCTTCCTTTTCTCTACATTCTGATGAGACTAAGAATGCACGTACTGACTGAGTAAAATAATTGCCTTGTGCTCACACGACTCTCGAGATTGACTCTTGATTAGGGGAGAGCAAAGTTGTCATGTTCTATGGTTGTCAGAAACTAAATCCCTTCTTGTCTAATCAGGGGAGTTCATCCTTCCTTGAACATTCGAGAAAGTTTCTAGCGAACTCTGAGCTTAGCTGGCAAACCCAAAAATTAAGTCTAGTATCGACAGTAGTAGACCTAGTTAACGTCTGGTCTAGGCCTTTACTGCTGTAGGTACTATTCCAATGCGCAGAGCCTATTGGGAAAATAGGAGCTACACTACATGGCGCCCAACGTGTTTGGAAAGGGCGATAAAACTAACGTAAGACATTTAGAGTAACTCAGTCGTGCTTTCTCACTCAGACCCCTTCTCCCAAATACTCCAAAGACGTCTGGAGTGGGTGAAAGGTTATTATATCCTCCAAAACCTCGCAGGAGGGAACTCCTATGTATGGTTCTTGGTCTAGTCAACGTTGAAGGATAAAACAGTTCCAAAATATTGTGCACCTAATCTCTGTTTCCATAAAGAAACCTGATCTGCAAATAAAAATAATACCATCCTGTCAGTAAAATGGGAGACAGTGATGGAGAAAGAGAGGCAATTAGATTAGCTACTGAAATAGCAGATGCTGATGCTACCATGCAAACAGCAGACCCGGATATAATACTCATCCAGGTCGCCAAAAGGAGATCTATAACCTTAAAACTTATAGAAAATGGACTGACACCTAGAGGTGGCACAGTCATATTCGTAATTGAGGCACACGAATATCGGCAGACAGAGGTATACTATACATGGATACATTTTCCAGCAGCAAATGCTGTAACAAAGTACTTCCACTATTACAAAGTAGAGGAACCTCCTGAAACGTACACTCCTTTCGAGGAGGTGGAAGTACCACTCAAATTCCAAGAGCATTTGCTCTTATTTGATGGCGCCCTAAAACATAATAATCACATTACAAGGCTCGGTCCTTTAGGAAGACCAGGAGCAACGTGGCCGGTCTTAGCCGGATACACACCACATCCAGACATCGATGAGATGACTGCACCAGAGCTATTAATACAGCTAAAACAACTACTAAAAATTCACAGACAATTAGTTCAGTATGTAATGCGGACTTCAACAATTCAGCCAGCGATTAAAATTCCACAGCTGACCCCTCACCAGGGGAACACAAATAAAATCACACCACAGAACATCCAATCCTGCCTAGGTAAAGTTCCAGCTAAACGGGAACAGATACCATTCTGGTTGGCACAGAAAATCACCCAAATAGAGGCGGTGTTTCCTGACACCACCCCATTAGAAAAGCACAGGATTCTGACTATATGTCTCCCAATGGGAATTGCACCACACATTGAGGACTGTGACACTTGGGGTACGGTCTTTGCTTCAATCTACACAAAAACGCACGGTGTTCCATCCATTTCGGTAATACCAGATGTGCTAAAACAAATTCAAGATGAATACGGTCCAGAACCTGCTTTAACTCTTGGTATGAAATTACTGAAAGACTTCAAGCAGGTCTCGGCTATATTACTAGCCAACATAAAGGGTGAAGCAGCAAACGTGGCGATCCGCCAGAGGTTAAAAGAGACAGATATAGCAGACCAACCAGCTGAAATTGCCAGAATCATAGAAAAATCCTATGAAGAACTAGGCAGAGATAGTCTAGGTGGAATACCAGTAAAACCGCAACTGACTACAAGTCCAGAAAAAATATTTTTTAATAATAATTCACCAAAAAAGAACTGGGATGGAAATAAACAATCCAATCCTAAAGAAAAGAAATTCCAGTCCAGAGGAAGGTCTCCTAGGCGAAGAGAGAAATCTCCAAACCCGAGACAAAGGTCACCTCAGAGTGAACCCTCTGGGAATAGATATAACCTTAGAAATAGGGATAATATTAAAAAACCTGATAGATATCAAGACATTGATACACGTCCGTCTCAATCTTTTCAGAATTCCTCGCAGAAATCGGAAAGAAGAGGACGATCAGAAGAGCACGCCAAGTCCAAAGACAAGGAACCTGCTCAACTGAAAAAGAAATCACAATTTCCAAAAAAGAAGGTAGCCAGTATCAAGGTAGTTAACAATGCCGAGAATACTGAGGACACAACTGAAAAACGGAGAATGGGCTCAGACAATGCTAGACAGCGCAGCAGAGGTGAGCATAGCTCGCAAAGTCCTTATGAATCATCTGGAGACAGTGGACACGAATGAATACCTTCAAGTGGAAACTGCAGATACCAGAGTTAGCAAGCCCCACAAAATATACGAGATAACATTACGTATAGAGGGAGATAAGACTAGGAAAATAAGGGGACTATTTTGGGATAACCTATCCAAGGGCTATGACATCCTTCTAGCTGAAAAAGACTGGCCACCGGAGTTTGTCAGGGAGTGCCCTCATGGCGAAGAAGTAATTATGCCTGCCTTCTCGAATCAAATACCGATTCATAAAAAATACACACTTGCTAGAAAGTGGGCAGTGGCCTTAGCACCTGCTTTATATAAAAATCACGTAGGATGGGATGAGGATTCTCCTCCTCACAAAGTCCAGTTAAAATCACAACCTACTGCACAAAGGCAGTACCCAATTAAGCAAGAAGCTAAAAAACAAGTAAATGAAATACTAGATCAGCTAGAATACCAGGGGGTGATTGAAACTTGCACCTCACAAATGAACAATCCTTTGTTTCCGGTCTCCAAACCAGACAATTCGTACCGTCTAGTTTTGGATTACCGACACCTTAACACATGTTGCAAAACTTTTGCAGTGCAAAACTCACACAGTGCTGCACTAATGAATAACATAGTGCGCAAAAAATACAAAACAACCTTGGACATCTCCAACGGATTCTTTTGTCAAAACATAGCACCAGAGAGCAGATATTTAACTGCATTTTCAGTAAATGGCACTCAAAAACAATTCTGTCGGTTAGCCCAGGGGTACAAGAACAGCCCGGGGGTATTCTCAGCGAGAGTAACAGAATTACTACAACTATATGATGATGAAGCATTATCTTATGTCGATGACATTTACTTAACAGATGATGACTTGGAGACTCACTTGAAAAGAGTGAACACCATAATACTTGGTTTCGCTGCAGAGGGTTACAAATTCAACTTCAAAAAGTCCAGAATTGCCCATCTGACGGTCCTATTCTTAGGATATGAGTTATCAAGTGAAGGCAAAAGCCTGGCAGACAATTTCCTAGAGAAATGTGCCGTAATCCAAGCTCCTAAAACACTAAAAAACCTACAGTCAATTCTAGGCTTCCTAAAGTTCGGAAGAACTTACATTGCAAATTACGCAGAAAGGGTTAAACCCCTTTACGATCTAATTAAACCAGACTTTAAAAGATCCAGTTGGACTCAAGCACACACAGAAATTTTGAGATCCTTACAAACAGACATGCTAATTAAAACAAAATTAGAAACCCGTGATAATACACGCAACCTTGTGATCCGAGTCATCCCAGGGAGATACGGATTCACATACCTAACCTCTAATGAGGGAGATAAGGTACCAATTGCATTCAAATCACATTTGTACACAAAAGCTGAACAGAGATTCAACAACAAAGGAAAAATTGTTCAAGCAGTTCAAACCGCAATAGCTAGAGAAAAAGACATAGCTGACGGTAGACATATCACAGTCAGAACAGCAGAATCAGCCTTTGAGGCATTAACAACACCGTGTAATTTACCAACAACAACATTGGATACAGAATGGTTACAATGGGTAAATTCAATCACAACGGACAAAGTATATTACTTCTTTGATCCAGAACTAGAAGAATTAAAAAATCTAAAATATGAAAAAACGTATCCTCTGCCAATCGACATTCTGCCTCTACGACATTACGCCTGTGTAATCTATACAGACGGACATGCTCAACCCTCCGTTTGGGGAGAACATGCATACAATCCCACATGTGAGATTACAAAAGAAGTGTGGCACGGAGGTAAACTAAGACCTCTATTAACAAAATCACACTCAGTAGAAACTAATTCAGAACTACAAACTGAAATATTAGCTTTGAAAATGGCGCTAGATAATGCGGATCGCGAATTCCCGACACTTATAGTGTCAGATTCATATTTCTGCGTCAAAGCATATAACAAGGATTTGCAGACCTGGATTCAGAACGATTACAAAGATGACACGGATGCACCAATAAAGCAGAGACTGCTCTGGGAACAGGTAGCTCTTTTGAAAAAAGAACTACCAAAGACTCACGTGACACACTCACTGAGTCACCAGCGTGATGGCGTTCACGTTGTAGGGAATTCATTGGCTGAAACAGCCGCAGCGGCAGCCAGTAAACCGGCTCCCGTAGATCGAAAAAAGCGTACATTAAAATACATTGACGGCGAAACAGTGCTGGCAGTAAAAACGTCATCAAAAGGCGACTGCTCGGCGTTACCGATCAACTATCCACTCAATTACACATACATCATAGATGCAAACTCCATTCCTTTTGCTCGAATCCCTGGAGTGGGGGATAGAGTGATTCCAAACATGGACAGGAGAAACTTGTTAATCGCAGACGCACACATGGGCGAGGGTCTCAGACACCTTAAATTAAAAGATTCTCTGGAAGAATTACAATCACGGTACTGGTGGCCAGGCATGAGCCTGCACTACACCATGTTTGTAAAAAACTGCCCAAACTGCAACAGAGATCGCAGTGGGGAGAGAAGCAGTTTAATACCTCGTCGTATCAAGGCAGATAACATCACCACTAAAAAGAATGGCTTGCGATTAACATATACAGGCTAGTTCCCACTTATAATGTAGATCCACAGCACTCGGCTGACGTCCGGACTGTTATACAAGATTTGCGAGTCTAAATGGCATATACGCTAAGAGCATGCTACGTTCGACCCTTTTTTTTCTTTTTCTCAGGCAATCCAGCCTGGGGGGGGGAAAGAATGGCCAAATGAGCACAGCCCAGCGGGAATCTTCTCACTTCCTTCCTGAGGGTATGGGATGGTGTAAAGAAAAAACCAAGACAGAAAGCAATCTATAATAGAAAGGATATTAGGTTCGGGAGCTGGGTGGGTCAAACATCTAATAAGTGTCCAACGTAGTCTAAATAACTTGCCAAGAAATTCTCTGAAGGGATTCAGTCCGTACGAATTATTATTCGGAACTAGGATGTTGATCTCTGACCTTGATAGTCAGACTTCAGTGGTAACAGAAAAAAGCTTTGATGTCAAAGACCGTTTGGCTATTTTGCAGGACTTAAACAAAACAAGAAAAGACCTGAGCAACATACAGTTGAAAGAACAGCCAACGACCACTGAAGAATCACCACCTGTCCCAGCAAGACCTGTCTGGATTCCAAAAGTCGGGGATCTAGTCAGGGAGAAGATCGCGGTAAAGAAGGAATTTGGGCCTTCTTACAGAAAAGCAGTTCCTGTATTGTCTGTCAACGGGACAAGATCAGTTGTACTACCGCCACTTGCTGGAAAAAAGGAGAACCGAGTTGTATCCATCGACCTGGTAAAACCACAACATGTGGCCGATAACAAACAGTAGGCCAAGTGGACTCCCAATAAGTAGCAGAACACCAAGGTTTGCTACCAGTACAGAGGTCCTATCAAAGAGGCTCATCACATTCGAAACGCCTACAGAAGAACAACAAGGACTATGCAACAATGCAATAGAACTTAGACCTCTGAAAACCCAAATAAAGACATTTAGCAGAGACACACCAATCTATACAGAAGTACCAAGTGAAAATGCAAGAAACAAAAATCCTGAACCAATTGGAACAATTGACAGAACTGCATCCGGTTACTTCATCAACTTCGATGATTCCTCTGAAGGCTTCAGCGAACAAAAGACACAGCCATCATCAAAATCCTTTAAAGACAAAGCGAAGGAACTTTTGAAACAACTGAAAGAAACATATCTAGTTTCTCCATGGATTGAATTTTGGGTGGGTTTTTGTGCATTTATCCTCATACTTTGGCTCATCATGGTATTTACCTTGGGACGCTTCATTGAGGGAAAATATGCTAAAATGGACACAGCAAGTCAGAACATCAACTTGGTCCTCAAACCACACACATCTTCACACGTCGAGAAAAGAGAACTTTCTTCAGAACTTTCTTCAGCCAACTTCACAGCAATTCCAATATCTGGTGGGGTAGCCTGGGACAACACTGACTATGAAATTTATGGTCCGGTCGAGATCCTGAAATATCCACACCAAATCAAGATCTCCTTGAGTGACTTTGCAAAACCAAACTCATTTGCTGATGATTGGGACTTTGAAAGTATAAACAATATGATGTCTGACTTAGTAATGTCTGCTAAATTTACAAAACATGATTATTTGCAGGGTTCTACAAATTATGACAGCATGTACTGCTATAACCATTATGGTAACCATTTCTTGCATAAATCTGCACAACCTAGAAATGTTTTAAATTTTAATCAATGGGAACATTGTGCTACACCTCCAAAAGGGAGCTCTAGAACCGTGTATGGCAAATATTCATATTTTTCAGGTTTTAACATAACTAATGCTGAAACATTTTATTACAAATTGTCAAACAAGACAGGGATGAAAACCATGATAACCAACACAAAATTGATATATTCAGATTCTTTCTTTGAAAAAATGAATACTTTTGGATTTGATTATTGGGACAAACATGTTGATTTGAAAAGTGTTTGGGGTACAAAAGAATGGCAAGTACAGGGTATAGAAGCTTTGTTTAGAGCCTGCATGATCCCAGAACAAATGATATTTTTAAATGACACCGTTCAACAAACCACCTGTCTTGGCTTAGCCAAAATCAAAGATTTAAATAACCTGTCTATTCCAAAGCCAACAATGTTTAGCAATAACTCTGAAACAGATGAAGAAATAGACATAAACCATATACTTAACCAAAACAGAACACATCCTGATTGGAAACAATGGTTGATCTGGCCCACAGATACAAATAACTGTCAAGATAGATTCCTGAATAAAACACAGGGTTTCAAAATGAACAGGCCAGACCCTAGATATCCCCAAAGACATCACCCAGGGATAATAACAACCTACAGTGTGGGCAAATTATGCCTTCAATGGCTACAAACTTCCACACTGCCTGAAATTAAGCAACACCTAACTTTACTTACTGATGGTGCTGACTTGCGTGATTTCATAATGGGACCACGCAAACAGCGTCAAAAGCGTTTCATAGCAGCCTCTGTATATGCAGCATACAATGAGGCCTGGAAGGTTACTCAAATTGAGACAGCAGAAAGAATACGGGAAATTGACCGTATTAATTTGGAAAAATCACTTTCTGTAGTGGACAATGGGTTAATGACTCTGTCCTCCAGAATTTTTTCATTGGACAGCATTGTGTCTTCAGCAATCGATATATTATCGCAAGACTTACTGTTATTACAACATGGTCAGTCACAATTGCGTTCTATTGTACAGCTTGGCTGGACGTTACAAAATCTGCGTTCAGGCTATGTGCCTTGGCGTTTAATCAACACAACGTCACTATTTCAAATCTTTAACCTTACTGATAGACAAATCGGTATGGCGCAGAAGGGTGCTGATTATACAATCTTGAGCATTGAAAAACTAGAAAGATTACCGTTGACAATGTCAGAACGACCTGTCAGTGAATGGATAATCCACGGAATCATAAATATTCCAATCTCAACCTTCAGGTTTCAATACTGCCAAAAATATATACAGGCTGGCATGTACGAGAAATTGGGAAAGGGGTACCTTAAAACAACATGGAACCTGCCCTATTCACATGCATGTATCAGTAACAAAGGACAGAAAGTGTTTCTTAGTGGCATCAATTGTGCTATGTCACTAAGCGGCACGCTTCTGTGTAACGGTATTAGTTTGCACGGAGCCTGTGAAGGGAATTCATACAACCTTTCATGTCACCAGCAAGGCGCACCTGCAACTGAAATAGAACCATTCTTTCAAAGACTCTATAATGGGAGTTACATTCTTATTGTAGACCGCAGATGCTGTAGTCTTATGCCCGGGACTCCTTATCTCGTCACTACGACGGCGAAGGTCAAGTGCTGTGGACGTTCTTTGTTTCCCAGCTCCTTTCCAGACAGGGAGGCGAGGGCATGGCCCAGTTTGAAAATTACTTCTATTCGAATAGACACTTTAAGCAGAATGAAAACAGTGCTTCTTCAGACGCCTACAAGGCTCACGTCATCTAAAGAAACGTATGATCTACAAGTCGCAAGGACGACTGCAGAGATACATACATTATTATCAACTAATTCCCCCGTACATTTCGCGGAAATCCTGAGCGAAATCTTAAATATTTCTGATACCACAGGGGTCTCAAAGGTATTTAAGACAGTATTTTCGATGGCATTAACACCATTCAAAGCCATACTGGGTATTTTTCCAGACTTCGTCCATTCGATTTTTGGCGGACTTCCCCTGATCCTAGGACTAATTGCAGGAATCCTATTCCTAGTCCTTATTTTTCGTTATGGCAACCCATGTCACAGATCAAACTCTCGCGACAATGGAAGATACGATCCTAGCCATTGGATACCGGGACCGGATATCAAAAATCCTGGGACTATCCCGGCTTAGAGACCTAAACATGACTTGGTTTCTATCATTTCGACCAATGTGGCAAAGGTGTGTTTTACCTGTACTAAGGTGTCTGCTATGCGGAGAAGAATGCGTGTTAGACACCTGTCTGACGCTACAATCGGATGCGCCGGTGGATGCAGATACACTGTTGGTTCCTACCAAGGTTCACGCACTGTGCTGCCCTCAAAGGCTGCCAATTCTGATGACGGCATTCCTGGAATCTTCACCACTGCGATTGAAGAGTAGTGAAGTTCAAGATGAAAGCAGCATCGAACAGGTACGACCTTCTGTCAGCAATGCAAATCAGAATGTCAATGGAGACAATCATGCGCATGAATGCATGGTTACCCCTATTTCCGACTTAGAGGAACTTTCCCATGAAGCTGTTGACAGTTTTTTCGAAAGCCTGAATGATATGATGTTCTCTCCGGAACAGAAATAGAGACTTTTGAGTAAACTCGCACACGGCGTTCCCTGAATTCGGCCTTCAACTTTAAAAATAAAGTCACATGAACAATTACAATCCAGTTCACGGACAGCAACTTTTTTCAGCAAGCCCCTAAAATATTTTTCTATATTTTTTCCCGGGACACTGATTTTCTGCTTAAAGTAAGAGACTATTCCTAGAGAACTAAGATTTCTATTTTAGATACTTTATAGACTTTATAGACTTTAGCTGCCCGCTGGTATGTTCGCAATAGATTTTATGTGATGAAATGGTTTCGACTTTTTTTCTGTATAGCCATATTAAGAGCCATTTCATGTGTATTTCTCATATACCAACAATCAATAATGCATAACAATGCGTGTTCACTTTTGCATTTAATTCATAGCTTAAGTGCATACAATATATATGACTGCAATTTTTCAGTATATTTGAAAATTTCGAAATGCATTTATGTATTTTGGGGTGGTAAGGTATACACTATACTCTATAGTATGTTGTACTATGTTATACTATGCATAGATTAGTAGATATGACCATAGTTAGCGTGGAGTGGGTGTCGTGTATTTCTATAGGTTCTGATTCGATCCCCCTATTCCTGACCCTATTCTGGTTAAACTTACTAGCTAGTTAACTAACAGTCAGCCCATGAGGCAAGAAATCCCCCATGATGCAGATACCGTTATCTGACGCAGTCACACTACGGCACAGGAACGTGTTATCTGATTAGGTCATAACGCTTGAGATCTAATTAGACAAGCGATATTCCTCCAGCCCCTGATAAGGCATACGACGTTCTCATAACAAATCAAACCTATGACAACCTGGATAATCCGTGCGGCCATTGTTTTGATTTCACAGAGAACTTTAGTAAAGAATGTGCTAACGAGCAAGTCGTATGACATCTTTATTGACGTACCTATGTCCATCCTTACGTCAATCTCGGCACCTTTAAGGTATAAATATTGCCGACCTTGCCCTATGCAAACACACGCGTGGTGACAAGACGGAGCAGCCATACTTGCCGAAGCCGAGAGCAGAAGCAGACCCCGCAGGCAGCAGCCCCGCCTTCCTGACGCGCTGAGAGACGCGCTGCTATCTCAAGCCGAGAGACCCAGCACCGGCGCTTCTGGGCAGCCCTCGCAGGCAGCCTGGAATATCGAGAGCAGAGAAAGAGATACCATTCCTCATTCATCCTAAATTCCAGGTACAGAACTGAATAACCCCTCCTAGAGAATTCTTTAGTTATTCACTTGGCAAAAACAAACTTAAACTAAACTGTAACTTTCTATTCCCGCCCACGCATTAGACTTAGGTCAGGTACACGGGGTAGGCGTATTTAGAAACACCAGTTGAGTACGTTTAGTCAAATGTATATGTGTATGTAAATATATTTTAATCATTTTAAACATCATATGGCTCAGAAACCATATCAATGTTTTTACAGTATTATTTTATACTATTGCTTCTAATGTATGCACTTTACTTAACTATAAGTATTGCAATAATATCGATCCATTTCTCTTGTACGAGAAAAGAGACTGATCAATAAATAACATCTTTTATTGAACACGCCCGTCTCTTCCTTTTCTCTACATTCTGATGAGACTAAGAATGCACGTACTGACTGAGTAAAATAATTGCCTTGTGCTCACACGACTCTCGAGATTGACTCTTGATTAGGGGAGAGCAAAGTTGTCATGTTCTATGGTTGTCAGAAACGAAATCCCTTCTTGTCTAATCAGGGGAGTTCATCCTTCCTTGAACATTCGAGAAAGTTTCTAGCGAACTCTGAGCTTAGCTGGCAAACCCAAAAATTAAGTCTAGTATCGACAGTAGTAGACCTAGTTAACGTCTGGTCTAGGCCTTTACTGCTGTAGGTACTATTCCAATGCGCAGAGCCTATTGGGAAAATAGGAGCTACACTACATTACCTTGTAACATTGGGGGATGGTGATGGCGATGTTTGGCGCGAACGCGGGTGAAACCAAGTTTCTGTGAGGAAGACAACGTCCAGAGTTAGGGAGAAGACTGTGTCCCAGATCTCATGGCATGTTTTCAGAGTGAGCGAGCATTGAGTAGGATGGAGAGTGGTTGTGAGGGTTTCAGTCGATGTGGCGATTGCAGCCACATCAGCGGTGATGTTGGTTGCTTCTTTTCAGAGGGTGAGGTGGCAGTGTTGGCAGGAGAATGATCCTTTGGTGGTGTGGAGAGGTGCGGCAGCAGAGAATGTTGGTGCAGCCAGGGTCCAGGGCCTAGAGATCTGCAGTGTTTATCTTTGTGGGGTGGAAAAACCAGGGTTCCTGGAACAAGGCATGGTCCAGGCGCGGAAAGCCACAGACAGGCTTGCCTTTTGCATACCTTCAGCGTGCCCACTGCACAGCCTCCATAAGTAGTCTTGGGAGGTGGTAGAAGGCGGCAGGGTTGCGGGAGGGTGGGAAAAGGGAAAAAAGGCAGGAAACTCAGCGTCCTACGCCCAGCAATAGCAATGCAGTAAGTGACGAGAGGAAGTTAACACTAAAGTGGAGTGGCTATAATAATTAAATTCAATATAGTCAAACTCAAGGCAAACTAATTAAATTAGATTTAGGCAAAATACTTAAATTAGATTTAGGCAAAACAACCAAAAAAAGCTTGGCAGACAACCAAAACGTAAAGTGACTAGTAGTTACTCAGACCACAGAAACCAAACATGACTTTCCTACCTGCTCCCTGTCACAAGTTATCACCCTTTATATGTAATACAGTAGCCTAATCCTATCTTATGGGAGAGGTAGGCCTTGCAATACTGAAACTTGAAATTTGTCACTACCAGGGCATTTAAAACTTAAAAGTTCATATACAAATTTTAAATACACTACACCCTACCATATGGCTATGAAGGGCCTACACTAAGGGTGACTCATCTGTACTAAAAAGGAAGGTTTAGGCCTGGCAAAAGGTTTATTTTGCAGGGTCCAAATGGAAGTGTATAACTGCACACACACTCTGCAATACTATCCCTTTGACAGGTTTAAACAGCTACTTAAGTGGGTGGCACAATAACTGTTGCAGGCCCACTATTAGCATTTAATTTGCATGCCCTGGGTACATGTAGTACCACGTTACTTGGGACTTACAAGTAAATTAAATGTGCCAATTGGGTGTATGCCAATTTTTCCATGTTTAACCGAAAGAGCACTAATCATTTAGCACTGGTTAGCAGTGGTAAACTACACAGAGTCCTTAGGTCAACCAAAACTAGTTCAACAGAGATTGCTGGAGGAGTCATGCAAAATGTCTAAGGGAAGACCATCCTAAACTTTATTAGTAGTGGTGGTTACTCAAAAAACAGCTCCTGAACTGGCAAGACTCATTTTAGACAATTTCTTCAAACTTCATGGTCTTCTGGAGATAATTATTACAAGCAGACATGCTTAGTTTACATCAAGGATTTTTAACCACCCTTTTAAGCATATGGGTTCCATAAACTTCAAATCCACTGCTTAACACCCACAAACAGATGGACAAACCGAAAAGGTTAAATCAAGTAATTGAACAACTCCTCAGATGCTTTCTCCTGAATCATCAGTAAGATTGATTTCAATGGGTGTTGTTAGCAGGCTTTACATATAAAAACTCCTTGCATAGCACTCGGGCTATTCACCTTTCTTTACATGTACTACTTACCTCCATGCATATTACCTCGTTGTCTTCTCCAATCATACCTTCAATAATTTTTTTTGTAAATTGATTATCATCAAATATCAATCAAAAGCAATTCAAACATGAGCTTCCGCTTGCATATACCTTCCCTAATACACATGTCTCCCTAAATGGTCTCTCAGTTAATCCACGGATACAATTGGGAGTGCTCAATACCATACTGAAGAACAGTTCGGTGGTCCACAAACAAAGCCAACCGTCACATTTCTAAAGCAAGGCACAACATGATAAAAGGCAGTAATAGGTATTACATTCAGAAGCTCTGGAGCATAGAAAAGAAAACAAGCAGGAAATCATAAAGCCTATAACACTCAACAATCCCTCCTCCCACACCAACCCCCTCCCACAACTCCCCCGGCATGACGTGATAGCTTGAGACATAACAGGGCTTTCAACACAGTGTCCACAGCACAATAATCCTGCAGCTGAAAGGTACACATCAAACTTTCATAACATAGGACAGTTGGTAGGCTAATAGAAGTTACACCCATTCTCCAACACCGTTCTAAACAGTTAGTGAAGAGGGCAGGTCATGCGAGTCACTAAGCACACAGTCCACATCAGTATCGGAGTCTGTGGGTTTTAGCAGCTCCGTTAAGGCTCCCCAGGCATGGGCAGAGTCCATTGCCTTGTCGCTATGAGCTCGACCTGCCGCTTGCAGTTGGAGAACCGCCTCGCACTCTGCCCACCGAATAAATTCAGCCTTCCACCTCTGCAATCTCGGCCCCCTCTGAGCCTTCCAATGAGCAGTAATTTCCCTTTTGGCCAGGACCAGCCCCAGGTCTATAAATTTACTAGTTATTTTGGTCTTAGAAGTATGGTGGTACCAATGTAGTAAACATGGAGCTATACCAAATTCAATATCCCTCTCCGTAACATCACAAAGTATTGGCCACACTGCCGGCCAAAGAGGCCCAATCCGGGGGCAGTCCCACATCATATGGCAGAAATCCGCTCACTCTCGGTTGCAGTGGGGGCAGAGTGCTGCGAGTGTTTTAAAATATTGTTTAATTTTGACTGGGGTGAGATAAGCTCTTTGCAAAATAAAAGATTTAATTTGTTGAAATCGGGCATTCCTGGAGCATTTCCATGGGTGCTCAAGCAATTCAGCCCAGACTTTGTCAGGAATTTCCCCTTCCATATCCTCCTCCCATTTTTGCTTCAACCCCAGAAGGGGGGGTAATTTTCCATAGGTCATCCGGCGATATACACAAGTAACAGCTTTAATGGTACCAGCCGCCAGCACCACATACTGGCAAGCCATCGATGTTCAGACAGCACCCCCTTCCATCGCCGCTGAAAAGCCGACACCAAAGCCGCATGCACCAGATAATCTCCGCGAGGGAGATCAAAGCGTTCACGAATGGCCTCAAAAGGCAGCAGAACGTTATCTTCACACAAATCTCTCACTGCTGTCAATCCCGAATCACACCACCCCATCAGCGCCGACCAATTGCCCCCATGAGGCAATTACTGGCACATCAACAACGGGATCTCTGGAGCGTACATCCCGATTCCGGACACGCGCTGAGACAGATTGACTTTGGATTCACGTCGACTCTGGGCTTTCTGCGAGACCAGGACACAGCGTTTTAGGACTAGGAAAGCAGCCCTTGAAGTTCCAGCCTTCTGCTCCTCCCGTATACTGCCACGCACCAACAGGAACAGACTTCCTCGTTTTTTATTACAAGGATTCCCCGGACCTCCCAGACCATGGGACTCACTTTATATCGCTCCTAATCTATCGTACCTACAGCCACTTAAGAAATAGGAGGGGAACAGCTGAACTTTCCAGTCTGCCCCTTTCGTCCATCCATCTACCCTTCATCCGTCCACCCTTTCATCCTTACATCCATACATCCATACATCCATCCTTCATCCATCCACCCTTTCATCCATCCATTCACCCATCATTCATCAACCCATCTTTTCACACATCCATCCATCATTCATCCATGTAACCTTTTATCCATCCATACATCCTTCATCTATCTACCCTTTCATCCTTCCATTCATCCACCCTTTCATCCATCCACTTATCATTTATCCACCCACCTTTTCACACATCCATCCATCCTTCATCCTTACATCCATCCATCCACCCATCATTCATCCACCCACCTTTTCTGTGCCTCTCTCATGGAGAGGGGGGGTCAGTATCTCTCTGCCTCTTCCTTCATCTTTCCTGCTCATGGGAGGGCATCTCTGTGCCTCCCTGCTGGGGGCGGGAGGGGGGGGAAACGTGTCATGGGACCCACAGCTCCAGGCGCGCAACATCCATTAAACTCAAAGGGCTACACTACAGCCTGCTCTCCCAGCCCCCCCATCCCCTCCCCCCAGCTCGTGTATGTGAGCCAGGCTGAAACAGCTTCAGGGACACACACACAGCCACACCAGAGTACTTGACAGGTAATTTAAAAGACCTTTTACTTGTTAATGAGGCTTTGATGTTTTTCACACCTCGGTGTGAATTAGGCCTCCGCCGTGAGCACCCTCGATCAGCCCGACGGCAGGAACTGCATGCTCTGACAGATTCTGCGACCCCCTTCCAAGGACTCCACGACCCCCCTGGGGGTCGCGCCCCACAGATTGAAGACCTCTGCTCTATGGCCAGTGCATATAATAGCGGGGATAGAGGACACCCTTGATGAGTCACTCTATCCAAGGAGCCGATTTCAGACCGTCAGACTTAGTTCTAGCCGTGGAGTCCCTTTAGAGCAAAGCCATCCAGGTCACAAACCTGTCCCCCAATCTAAAGGCACACAGTACCTGAAATAGATAATGCCACTCCAGGCAGTCAAAAGCCTTTTCGATATCAACCGAGAATAGGGCAGCTTTATGTGACAAGTACGTATCTGCCTCTAAAACTCGGAGCAGGCGACAAACGTTGCCCGCTGTATTCCATTTGGGTATAAACCCCGCCTGATCCACATGTAATACGCAGGTCATATACGGCAGATGGCGAGTGGCTAGTATCCTACTTAAGATCTTATAGTCGTGGTAAGCATGGAGAGTGGACGATAGGCGGTCCTCCCGGGCTTCAACAGAGGTATGATAAGCGCCTCACGCATCGAGGCAGGAAGCCGGCCCACCCTCTGTGAACCATTATAGAGGGCGACTGACTTAGGGGTCAACAGATCAACATAAGATGCATAAAATTCGATCGGCAAACCATCCACCCTTGGAGTCTTCTTCCGCGCCATATGCTTGATCGCACCTCGTACTTCCCCCAATATAATGTCTTGACCCAACAGGTCGGCTTCAGCTTTGGCAAGGGCCGGTAAATTCGCCTCTGCTAAAAACCCCTCTAGACGATCCTCATCAAGGAGACTTTACTACAATAAAGTTCGTCATAATAGTCAGAGAAAAAGCGATTAATGCCCTGCTGAGTGAAGCATATCTTCCCCACTGGATTGCCGAGTGTCAAAATAGGGACTGCCTGCCTCACGGGGTTCGTTAGCCACGCCAGCAATGCACCAGATTTGTGGCGCTCTGCGCGGGCGCGTACCATACTTCTTATAAACATAACATCACAGCTTTTCAACCCCCACTGCCACTGCCTCCCGGGCCGCTAACAGCTTCTCCTGCCTAGCTGCATGTTCTGGGCAATCACGATCCAAGTCTCACAAGCGCTTGTCCGCGGTGTCCATCTCCTGGAGGAGAACTTTTTGTGCCCCAATCATATTAGCAATACAGGGCCCCCTCACCACCACTTTAAAAGCATCCCACTCCACTGCCATTAAGGACGCTGTACCTGCATTCTCCTGAAAATACTGGGTCACCCCGGTTCCTATCGCATCCTTTAAGACCGGGTCCTCCTGTAGCTCTGGATTTAATTGCCATGTCGGGATCGCTGGACGCGGTGGGACCCAACGAAGTCTCAGCAACAGGGGATTATGATCCGAGAGTGTTCTGGTCAGGTATTCACTGTGCTGAACCACCGTGTGTATGTCAGGGGAACAAAGTATTACATCTAATCTAACGTGCAACTCATGGAGCGCAGAGAAGGTGGTGTAGTCTTGCTCATGGGGGTGGTGCTCCCTCCAGGTATCCAACAACCCCCAATTCAACTGCCATGCACTTCGAGCCCTAGGGATCTTATTAATTGGTGCTACAGGAAGAGGGGTGTGAGAAATGTCAAGGGCGACATGCGTGATGGAATTAAAGTCACCTCCCAGCATCACTGTACCAGACAAGTAGGACGCCAGCATTCCCCACAATAAAGTAAAAAAGTCCTGTTGCTCAGTATTAGGGGCATAGATACTGCCCAGCGTGATGTCCCTTCCATCGAGTCTACCCTGTACCAGTACATAACGCCCTTCTGATCTACAATGTGCTGCACAGGTTGAAAGGGGACCCCAGCTCTGATCCACACCAAGACTCCTCGTGCAAAGGCAGAATACGAGGTATGAAAAACCTGACCTTTCCATCTGCGCTGCAGTGCAAGACCCTCTGAGCCCGTGATATGTGTTTCCTGGAGGAAAGCTACCTGAACCCCCCTCCACACCAGATAGGTATGGATCCTATGCCGACAGCTCATGGTGTGCAAGCCCCTATCGTTCCACGATATGCACTTCAAATCATTCAGTGACCCCATGGTATATGGTATGTCCAGTGCCCCACCAATGAAGTACAAGCATCATGCTAGAGCCCCTGATGAACATTGCCAAACTCCCAAACCCCCCTCCCAAGGACAGTTACCTGAAAACTAGTTCCCATCCAAACAATAAAAAGGAGCAACTAAGCAAAGTCCTCTGTTTACTTCAGAGGCAAGGGTGGATGCAGCTGCCTTAGGAGGAGCTCTGCAAACAAACAGAAGTCACCAGCCGCATAAAACATAAAACCTTCTAAAGGACTGCGCACCTGTCGCACAAGCAATTCCTTTCAGAGAGTTACAAGCATTTCCCAACCTTCCCACAGTAGAGTCATATTCTATCATCCACACTCTGGGGCGTTACAACTGGAAGCCTCGGACTACTAGTAGTAGCAGTGTCCGAGTCATTATCTGCAGAGTCCCTGGTAAAGCCTGCCTCATCTTCCAGCAGGGGTGGAGTGGCAGAACCCGACACTGATTCCACCACCTGTAGAGCGGCGGCCCACTCTAGTTCAGCCTGCGTTGTGGAGGGTTTCATCTGAGCTATCCGCCGCAGCCGCCGAGGCCCACGCACTTCAGTCAAAAAGCCTCGGGCGCAGATCCCCTATGTCTGGCCGTGGCTGTCAGACCACCTTTATACTTCTCCAACCAGTCCCAGGCTTCCGCAGAGGAGTAAAAAAAGTGGGAGGCATTGTCAACAACAATTCGTAGCCGTGCTGGGAACAAAAGGGAGTACTGCAAGCCCTCCTCCCTCAACACCTTTTTGTCCTCCAGGTAAGAGGCTTGCTTTCGCTGGACCTCCAGGGTGTAATCCGGGAACAGCGTGACTCTGCTAATATCCACAGTGAAGGGGCGTGCCATTCTCACCCTTTGAAGCAATAGATCCCGGTCCCAATAATGTAGCAGGCGAGAGATCACTGGCCACGGTGGTCTGCCCGGCCAGAATGGCCTAGCCGGGACCATATGAGCTTGCTCCAAAGTGTAAAAGACAGATAGGCCCTCCTGGGCCACCACAGTCTTAAGACAGGACTCTAAGTACGCCACCATGTCGCTCCCTTCGACTCCTTCCGGCAGCCCAACCACGCGGATGTTGTTCCTCCGGTTTCGGCCCTCCGCATCTTCGGCTCTGCGTACCAGGAAAGTCACTCTATCCGTAAGAGCATGCAGCTGTTGGGCCATGTCCTTATGGGCTGGGATCAATTCTGCTATGCTGGTTTCAGCATCCTTGACCCTCCCCTCCAGCTTCTTGTGTTCATCTCGTGGGAGCCCTAGCCCAACCGCCACCGTACTAATGTCCTGGTGGAGGGTGGCTTTAGTATCTGTTATGGCTGCTAGGATTTCGCGCCGTCTGCAGTCCACAGCCAGTCCTCACAGGAGCCTGTCCCACACCCAGTCCTAGATAGGTGTAGCAGCACAGGAAGTGCTCAATCAGGGCGATCTCTGCTCCAACAACCCCACATCATCAGGAGCCACAGCCAGAGAGGAACGCACACCACTCTGCAGAGGCTTCAACGCCAACTCTGGGCACCAGCAACAACCATCCAGAGCCCAGCAAGATCCAAATTGGCGGTGGACCCACGTGGGCCCCATCAGACACTGCCCCTCAGTCTCCAGTCAAACCTCTGTGGTCTCCAGCACTCACCACCGGGGCACCAATTGGACTCCAGCCAACTAGGCCGTAATATGGGCCATTCGGGTCAGCATGTGCGTCACACCGCCCCTTCGGCAATAACCTCACGGGGCAGATGGTCCCAGTACTCCGCTGTAATTCACCCACCTTCACTGGGCAAGCGTTATTAGGCTGCAGGGATTCAGCGGGGTCACGGGGTAGATCCGCCGCCCTTCCGTTGCTCACACCGCCCCAGCGTCTCGGCCGCAGCACCTCAGGCCCATCAGTCCGCGCGCGACCGGGAAATAGCGTAGTCACGCAGCCGTCCGCACGCTCCACAGGATATTGCTGCCAGAGCCCCTCGCGCCCGGGGAACAAGGGACAGCCGCTGCCTCGCCCACAACCCAGCGAGGATCGTCTGAGCGCTGCCGGGGACCACCGTCCAACATCAGCGGGCAGTCAGGTGTGGTACCGCAGTCTCGGTCAGCCTTTAGTGCAGGATTAATATGCGGCTGACGCGGAGCTCCTCGCTCACACGTCCACCATGGATCCCAGGCAAGCCACACCCCCAACATCCCTTCAATAATGCACTTTATTGCATAAGCTCAGCCCATCAACATCTACTACAAGTTAATAACAATACAAACGGTTCAATGACAAATAGATTTGATCAACTCCACAGTACCAGGTAAAAGATACGGTCTGGCTGTCAACAGAGTTTTTGTTCATTCTTGGATCTCACCCTAAGTTCAGTACACGTTTGTGTTCCTTTACCATTCTCAAATGGGTGGGTTCATCTGCCCTTCGGATGGCTTTACCAGCACATTGGAAGGTACAGCTAGTGGTCCATGCATCCACGGTAAAATCAGCTACGCCTGCATCTATGGGTCCTCCTCCTCCTCCTCCCTCTATGATAGCGGTAGTGCCTCCATTGTCTGAAGTGGAGTCCTTCCTTGACTGCTGTATCTATTATGTTCTAATCCAGTATTTACAGCCTGGAAAGCATATAACATCTCAGAGAGATCCTGAAATACTGCTAACTTTATATTTCCTCTAAATTAGTAGCCAGGTTTCACCTTGTCTCAAACATCCTCACAAACCTGTTATAGGATCTTCTCCCTCGGGAAAGGGTTCGCAGGAAAAGGCAATATCACTTTGGGATCCCTGTGGGTTCTTCCAGTGTAGGATTGGCAGCAGTATCAGGATGCTGTAAGAAAGGAACATGGAACCTAGCAGTGTACCCTGGTTGGCTTTCGCATTTTGCTGCTGTTCCAGTTCACACCTTTTCTGGGTTTTCCCCAGTTTTCCTACACTTCTAGTTCTCTAGTTCGAGTTCCTGGGTGTCTTTCCAGACTTCTGCATCTTCCAGCTACACTGCAATTGATATTATTCATTTTGTTGCCAGCTACTTTGGGCTGAACGGTTGGTATCCTGGTCATCCTTGCTGGCTCAATATTTCTCCTGTTCCTTTGGAAACTGGTGATGTCTTTGTAAGACAAATTTCATAAAAGTAAATTAATGGTTTCTTTGCCCTTTTTATTATAGTCAGTCTGAATGAGTCCATGTAGATGAATCTGTGAAATAACAATTATTAGAACATTGGAATGTTGGTAGCTTCATTGAAAACAATGGAGTGCTCCGTGTTTATAATGGTTGGTATAAGCCATGAGCTCCAACATTCCAATGTTTCTTTGCTCACAGCTCTGGCTGTGAACAAAGGCTTCAGGGACACTGAGGGGATTTCGATCCTCTCGCGCTCCCTGATTGCTTTGTTTTATTTGATAGAACATTCTGCCCTCTAGTGGCAGAATGTTCTAATAGCCTTATAGCCCTTCGTAGCAGGGCTATACAGGCAATTAAAGTCCTGCTGCTTTGGGAAAGTCCCTCGCCTTCGGCTCGGGCCTTTTACACTGCAGCGGGCCTTTAATAGCCGGTTTAGCCTGCTACGGCGGGCTCTAAGGCTATAGTAAAGGAGCAATAATTTGCTACTGGTCTATAGGAAAGAAGAGTAGCGTTTTTCTCTGATCTTTGCCCTGTTTTCCTCCTCTACTTGTCTCTGCTGTTTGCATTCCTGTAGCTTCAGGACAGTGGTGTTGGGAGGGTACAAGCTATTGTTGACATCTGAATCCACGCACCTTTGACATATTTATTTGTGATGAGTGTTTCTGTTTATTTGTTTGTGGCATTGTCTTTAAAGCCTTGTGAGGCTTTCTTTGTAAATCCTGAGGGACAGATAATTTTGGAGGTGTTGTTTTGAGAGTAAATCAGCTGTTTGTGGTGTGTAGTTTTTCATCTAGGTTTGACAGGCATATTGTTAGGGATAGAGGCCTTTTAGAAGCAATAAGGCAGACTTTAAACCAAGTCCAGAACTGATTTTGAGGCACATATCTAGAATATCCTGGTAATATCATGTTGCAAAGCTAAACTTGGTCACACCGGCAAGATGTCTCTTGGGCCCAGGCAATGCAGGTATACCAACTTAACATTTGAAGTGAGGAAAGTGGACAGATGTCCTGTGAACCTCTCCCAAACTTGCCAAGAAAAAGTTTATGTTAGATTCAGAAAAACCTTGCTGAGACAACACGTATTTTTTTATGTTCCTCTACGTACACAAGCAAAACATCCAGACTGGAATTAATTGGAGCTTTTATTAGAGATCAAACTAATACAGAACATGCGTAAAATAATAGTAGCAAATGGGGTATAGGTAGCAGTAAAGTATGCAATTATAGTTGCAATACAAATTATGGACAAAAAGTTATGTAATTGTGAGAGATGGAATACTCCATCATATACATGTTGGTAAAATAGGCAGCCCTATGCTCGCAAGGCAAATCCATTTCTTTGAGAGCCAGCTTTTTATCAGCCAATTACCTAGGAGAAATTAGTTCCCTGGATCAAAGCATGTATGTTTCTTTCTCAGAGAGTTGATATGTGCTATTTGTACTGGTTTACAGAAGAACTGTGAATAGTGATCCTGAATATGAGTCCCTTGGAAAATTTGGATGCCTGAGCAAATACCTGCAAAACACACAAGATGATGGACGGAATGTTGCACATGGGCAAAACATTCACCCCCAGTCACAGATCTGGGTTTAATCCATTGTTATTTTGCTAACCACGCCTACCCAGTTCAGACATGGCCATATGCAAATCAGTCTTGACCCTGTGCCTCATGGGAACAGTCCAGTCCAAACTGCCAAGCCATGTCTTCCCTGGACAGGAATCAAGCATCCTAGGACCGGTTTCTGGCTATCAGCTGTCATCAGCCAGGATAGCTTGACTCCAGTGGCTTGGTGAGCACGGTACCCACGTCTGGGCATACCTTTCCCACATAGGGCGAACAGCAAAACACACAAGATGATGGACGGAATGTTGCACATTGGCAAAACATTCACCCTCATTCACAGATCTGGGTTTAATCCATCATTGTTTTGCTCACCACGCCACCCCAGTTCAGACCTGGCCATATGCAAATCAGTCTTGACACTATGCCTCATGAGAACAGTACAGTCTGAACTGCCAAGCCATGCCTTCCCTGGACCGGATTTAAGCATCCTAGGACCGGTTTATGGCTATCAGCCGTCATCAGCCAGGATAGCTTGACTCCAGTGGCATAGTGAGCATGGGACCCACGTCTGGGTATACCCTTCCCACATCGGGCAAACAGCAAAACACACAAGATGATGGACGGAATGTTGCACATTGGCAAAACATTCACCCTCAGTCACAGATCTGGGTTTAATCCATCGTTGTTTTGCTCACCACGCCACCCCAGTTCAGACCTGGCCATATAAAATCAGTCTTGACCCTGCGCCTCATGGGAACAGTCCAGCCTGAACTGCCAAGCCATGTCTTCCCTGGAACGGATTCAAGCATCCCAGAACCGGTTTCTTGCTATCAGCCAGGATAGCTTGACTCCTGTGGCGTAGTGAGCACGGGACCCACGTCTGGGCATGCCCTTCCCACATAGGGCAAACAGCAAAACACACAAGATGATGGACGGAATGTTGCACAATGGCAAAACATTCACCCCAGTCACAGATCTGGGTTTAATCCATCGTTATTTTGCTCACCACGCCACCCCAGTTCAGACATGGCCATATGCAAATCAGTCTTGACCCTGTGCCTCATAGGAACAGTCCTGCCCGAACAGCCAAGCCATGCCTTCCCTGGACCGGAATCAAGCATCCACAAACGATTTCTGGCTATCAGGTGTCATCAGCCAGGATAGCTTGACTCCAGTGGCGTAGTGAGCACGGGACCCATATCTGGACATACCCTTACCACATAGGGCGAACAGCAAAACACACAAGATGATGGACGGAATGTTGCAAATTAGCAAAATATTAACCCCCAGTCACTGATCTGGGTTTAATCCATCGTTATTTTGCTCACCACGCCACCTCAGTTCAGACATGGCCATATGCAAATGAACTGGGGTGGTGGAGTGAGCTAAATAATGATGATGGATTAAACCCAGATCAGTTGATTTGCCCAAACGCTCCGTCCATCATCCCCTTTGGTATCGCTTTGTTCGCCCTAAGTTGGCAGAGTATGCCCAGACGAGGGTCCCTTGCTCACTTTGCCACTGGATAAAAGCTAGCCAGGCTGATGACAGCTGATTAGCAAGAAACCAGTCCCAGGATGCTTGTATCCGGTCCAGGGAAGACATGGCTTGGCAGTTCGGGTTGGACTGTTCCCAAGAGGCACAGGGTCAGACTGAGTTGCTTATGGCCATGTCTGAACTGGGGTGGTGGAGTGAGCTAAAGAATGATGATGAATTAAACCCAGATTAGTTGACTGGGGGTAAGTATTTGATTTGCTCAAACGCTCACCCATCATCATCCCCTTTTGTTTCGCTTTGTTCACCCTAAGTTGACAGGGTATGCCCAGACGTGGGTCCCTTGCACACTTTGCCATCGGATTCAAGCTAGCCTGGCTGATGACGGCTGATTAGCCAGAAACCGGTCCCAGTTTGCTTGTTTACGGTCCAGAAAGACAGGGCTTGGCAGTTCGGGCTGGACTGTTCCCATGAGGCACAGGTTCAGACTGATTTTCATATGGCCATGTCTGAACTGGGGTGGTAGAGTGAGCTAAAGAATGAAGATGGATTAAACCCAGATCAGTTGACTGCGGGTGAGTGTTTGATTTGCTCCAACGCTCCGTCCATCATCCCATTTGGTATCGCTTTGTCCGCCCCAAGTTGGCAGGGTATGCCCAGACGTGGGTCCCTTGCTCACTTTGCCACTGGATTCAAGCTAGCCTGGCTGATGACAGCTGATTTGCCAGAAACCGGTCCCAGGATCCAGGGAAGACATGGCTTAGCAGTTCGGGCTGGACTGTTCCCATGAGGCACAGGGTCAGACTGATTTGCATATGGCCATGTCTGAACTGGGGTGGTGGAGTGAGCTAAAGAATGATGATGGATTAAACCCAGATCAGTTGAATGGGGGTGATTGTTTGATTTGCTCAAACGCTCCGTCCATCATCCCCTTTGGTATCGCTTTGAGCAAATACCTGTGCAAAGTTCCCAGATGCAATAAAGGTTGCATCCCCAGTTAAATTTTGGCAGTTCAAATCTAACAGAAGGTAAGGGTGATACAATTCCTGTAAGTACCAGGAAATGCCGACTTCTAATACGCCCTTTTCTAGGTAAAACACGTGGTAGGAAGAATGTACATCAACTGCTAAATTACAAACCCAGAGGTATTGGATTTGATTGGGTGCAATTATGTTTATATACCCCCTCCAGTACACTCGTAAAAAAGGCCCTTACGTGTGAATCTCCACATAAGAAAACAATTGGCCCAGGCTACATGCTATACTATAAAAGATAATATGGACAAGAATGACACTATCATAATATATGAAACATAAGCAATACATGGTTATGCAGTTACTGGCATAATGCAATAAGCATTATCAAAAATAGTTAGGGGCCTTAGGCACAGGCGAATGTCGGGCACTAATCCATGTAATCTTTCAACAAATGAAAGTAAGATAGTAGTACCCTCAAAGTTTTATATGGGTTATATGATGGTGAAACACTAGAATTATATCCACTATTTCCCATGATTTACCATGAAATATCCTTCTTTCATTTTGCAGCGATCAGATATACAACAAATATATAAGACTATATACAAATGTCTATAAACAAGCAAAAGATATACAGCAGATTGTAATATCACTTTGTTTAAAATATAGCCAAAATTCCTTAGTGCACATCATACTGAATTTCGTCCATAGCTAATATTCGAATTATACAGTTTTTGTGCTATAAAAGCAGTTTGATGGGTTGCTCCGTGTCACTCCTGTATTGACTTCTCAAGCATATACGATGGCCAGTTATATGATGGATGCTCCTCTGCAGCTTCTGGGTCGAGTCCTCAGAGCATATACCTTGCACATGGTATAATTACCTAACCCTACAGGTTGCTCTGTGATGCTTCTGAGTCAATTTGACAAGCATATACTATGGCTGGCAATGTAATGGTTGATCCTCTGCTGTTCCTGTGTGAATTCTTCAGAGTAGTTCCCATTCCTATGTGCTGGCTGTATAAGGGCAATTTCTGTGAACTACTCACTGTCACTCCTGCATGAACTTCACAAAGCATGTGGGATGGATAAGTGCTGGATACATTTAATTTCCAATTGCCATAAATCTTACCCTTTGAGGCAGAACTTCCCACTGGGAGGAATGCGCCATATTTGTCTCTGGCATTGTTGTACCAAGGGTCATATGTATCAAGCAGTTCTACCCGTTCTGTCTCTATGGGAAAATATGTTCGTAAATCTAGCCCTAAAATTGTTAGGAGCTCCTGAAGGGCGGCGCACTTGCAGCCCTGGTTGGCACTGGGTCCTTTTCATAGTCGTGTTTTGCAATTCGGGAAATGTATGATTTTGTTTTCTAAAAGTATGCAAAGCTGTGAAGCATGTGACTTTGCCAACTTGCATTTCCCTAAACACAAATAGATTACACACTCCTCTTGGCACCACTATGTGCAAACTGACATCAGAGCCATTTTGCCACCTCAATAGCTCATCCACTCTTCCTCACCAACTTACTTTCAGAAACTGTCTGAACAAATTAGCGTAATCCTATCACATCCACAAATCAGGCCTTCAAGCTTTACAATTGTCTAATTCTTCTCCTTAGTAGAAATCCTTAGCCTGAGCGATGGCTGACCGGGCATCCCGGTGGAACAAATTCACAGCTGAGATTCCCTTTTTGAGCCGCCCTGAGCTGTATCCCCACAGGAGGATGCAGCTCAGGCCATAAAAACTAGGATTACCCGGATACTCATTTGTGTTTCTGGATACTACTCTGCGCAACTATGTGTGATCCAGTGTTTCTGGACCTGATATTACCAGATCAGGAAATAATAGACCCAGTTTTACTTGGCAAGAATATGCACCTGGTTAAACCATGGATCAGAGGAACGCGGGCTGCTGGCAGAGGTACCTCGAGAAAAACAGAGGCTACATCCTCCTCATTCCTAAAATGCTCTTCCTACTCTTCCCTGTCAGTTCTAAGTATCAGCATTAAACTTCCCAGATTCAGAGAAAAAAATCTGCTTTAATGGATGCAGTAATTCTGGCTCTGACAGGTTATTTCCCATTTCAGGCAGTTTAACTAGTGAACCCTATTATTTCTCACGAACTGCTGATATTAACACAACATAACATAAATTGTGCTTGTCAGCTCTATTGCTCAATGGGAGTGTAGTGTCCTGCTGGACATGTTCTAGTGTCTCAGTAGGCACAACTTTACCAGCCACTCCCTTGAGGGCTGGCCACAAACACACCCCACACCCATCCACCACAGGCATCACGAGTGACGTGGGCCTGCTAATAGACAGGCCCGGGTGCACGTGCTCGTGGCCAGTTAACTAAGCATATCGATGCTGCATGCGTCAATCATTTCTAAGTAGGTGGGCCTTAAGCCCACAACTTTTGGGGAAGACTGTCAGTTTGACTTCTAAAATCTGCATCTCAAAATGATAGGATCTAGCAGATATGAGATTTAGAGTAATATGTAACAGCATACCTTACCTTTTCGCCATAACTAACTTTCTAGTGTGGCGTTACTTTGTAGGTAGATTTGCACTCATCATGTTCCTCCCGATGTACATGTAAATGTTTGCAACAAGGCAAAGTGTATCTTAGGTCTTTCAGGATTCCTTTTCATGTTGGGAAAATCTGTTTACATAATTCGCGGCGGAATGCGGCCTTCGTAATTGCCGCAAGTCATGGGAAGGTTCAACCATTTCATTAGCTGGCTGAAAACAACGACGTCTAGAGTTTCATTAAAATCAGATGTAATTCTCTCTGCTCCAAGGTCAGTTGGAAACTAATAGAAATAATATGAGTCATAATATCCCAGCTGAGGCTGAACAGCGCTAACCGTACTCCAAACAGAACCGCGGAAAGAAATACTCTCTGGTAGCGTGAATATCTACCAGACGCGGGCCTTTACCTGAAAGCACACTTTGAACCAGCAAATCGGCTCGACCACACCCTCTCGCGAGACAAGTACCGCAGCGAGGCGCCGCCCCGTGGCATGGGTGGTCTGCGTCTGAGGTCTTCCAATTAGGCAGGCGGGTTGGAGGAGAGTCCTCCCAGCATTCCTAGTGGTTTCTTGTTGGCTGCCAGAGGCTGCGCGCTCCGCTTGGGGGCTTCTCAAATCTTGTGGGTAGCCTGCCATAGTTCACAGAGGGGGGTAGCGTACACACGGGGGCGGTACGTTCTCTAGAGAGCAGGAATTACTTTGCAGATCAGTCGGGGGTTTTGCAGGGACGGTGTTGGGCAATGGGAATCAGAACAAGAGGTTTCAATGGAGGTTTTCGTGGAAAAGGTTGGTTGTGTACGTTGACCAGTTTTCTTTTTGTCAGCTCGTCTTTTAAAAGAAATGGATAATACGTACATATATGCCAACATTTACTAGCAGGCAATTGGGAGATTTTGAAAATTAAATGTGAGGGAATGTTTCTCCCCGTTGACTTCTATTAAGAAATGTGATTTTAGATAGAGGACAGCTAAAATAAAGCCATTTTTTTGCTTCAAAAATTGTGAGTCTCCTGCCTGAATCAGGTCTGTTGGCCAGCCATGCCAAGTACCATGCATCAGGCGTTAGACTAACGCATTTCAGTGTGGTGGTCCGCATCACTGCACTGAAATGCGAAGTCACGCATAAAAGTGCATCCTCAGTGCCCAGTAAATCATGCACCAATACTGAAAAACTAAAGCTGGTCTCCAAGTCTCGCCTGGAGTGGCAGCATGCTGTGCGCGCTGCTTTTGACTGGCTTTGGGGGACAGTCTGCAGCTATAAGCTGCTACAATCTAACGGAATTCACCGACATCCTCTGCAGCATGATTAATGACTATATGTTATGACGCTGCGGCGCGAATGGTGAGCAAGTGGCTGTCGTTGGAATAAACTAGTGGCAGGCTGTAGGCAGAGGCAATGACAGCGCTGCTCACACCTTGACTTAGTTGTGCTGCAGTTATTTAATCAAATATGCGATGGACCAGTCCGGTGGGTCAGCTGACTCCCGCATGGACCTCAGCAGCCGCTGGAGTTGTTCCTCAGCAGCCCAGCAAACCAGCCCCTCCTGTGTAGCAGCTACTGGGCCACACAATCATGCCTGGGCTGGTGTTAGTATTTGTGGCAGGAGTCCTTGTGTCGAGGTGGGCCCATATGAAGAGTCGCGTCACAATGTTAGTATGTAGTGCCTCGTGAGGTATCTCTGCTTCAAAATCATGTTGTTTTAAATTGTATTAATAGCACCAACGCACCGCAGTGGTGCCGGTCTGACTACCTGCGTTTTCCTTGGATTCAGCAGCTGGATAACAACAGCGATTAAGCGGGTCTTGGAAAAACTAGGTCACTTTAGGTGAGTCTAATAATTGCAAGTACAATGAGGCTAGTCTCACTTCATTAAAATTCTAGGACACATTGAGAGGGCGTGCATACTTTTGTCTTAAGACACCATTTAGGACAAATAAAAACAATGTGTAAAGTGTCTAGTGCAGAATCATGGCACATGTGCAGGAAGGGCCATCTGAAGGCTTATGCTACCCCACCAGCAGCTGCCGGAACAGATTTAAACGAAAATACATTAACGGTCTTCTATGCTGGGCCGACATATCCAGAGTTAGATAGATTTCCATTTTATTTGTGGACTCGACATCATAAAGTGCTTGTAGCTGTCTTTATATTGAGAAGCTGAGAACCTTGTTTCTGTTGTAGTTAGTCTAAAGGCCTCTTTGACCTAAGCTGTATCCGATTCATGGATCGTCCCTAGGGGCCGGCACAGCTGAGGTTTGCCCAATGCCCCTAGAGATGTTTTGACATAGCTTAGCCATGGTTGCGGTGGCTTTGATCCATATTCATACAGTCAATCACAATCTTTCTATTAAACTGTAACTCACTCTTAAGCCATATAGAGAACCAAAGAAGTATTGGGTGGAGTTGAATAAAATCAGAAATAAAATCTTCTCCCATCTCTTCATGCACTATTTCCTCTGGAGCACTCTGTGGAATTCACAATAATCTCCTAAAACATTTATTTTCAGCAGTTTGTATTGGGTAGCAGGATTTGGATGTATGACGTTACAACGCAGGCTATTACAACGCCTGCCTTTACAACGCAGTTTTTACATCGCAGTCCATTACAACGCATAGCGCTTTGGGGTGCTGGATAGTGAATAGTTTAATTTACTATTCCAACTCCAGTCCCCGTGGACACTAGGGAAGGTTATTGGATAGTAAATTAACCTATTCCCTATCCTAGAGCGCCCCCCAGAGCAATGCGTTGTAATAGTTTGCGTTGTAATGACCGCGTTGTAATGGTAGTGCGTTGTAAAAGTTTCGTTGTAAAGGTTGTTCCCCGCAGGATTTATATGCCCATATTTCTGCTCCAAGCACCACAGTCGGAACATACTTTACGTTATAAAGATGTAATATAGATTTTATGTGAGTATGTCCTAGGTCCTTAGAAAAGGTGCAGATATAATGAACTACCCTATTAAAAGATTATACATGCTCTCTTACCAGAGTTACCCAATTTAATTGATTATCCAGCAGGATGTGTAAATAACAAAACGTATCCACCTTCCCTACATGATGATCCTTTCGATTTCACATTTTTTGGGCCTACTGCCATGGTATAAGGCTTAAGATAATTAATTTTCAGTCCTAAATTCTCCATAAATTCATAAAAGAGACTTAATAATAACTGTAAGCCATTTGATGTCCGCGCAATAAGAACTGAGTCATCCTCATGCAATATTGCTGGGGTCATTGTAGTTCCCACCATTGAGACATCCCTGCAATGTCCTCTTAAAAACTGGTCTAGCCTATTAATATACCGGATAAAAGGCATGGAGGCAAAATAGAACCCTGACGGACCCCTGCCCTTATTAAAGTGCCTAGTGCATTCTCCTGTGGAACCAAACACCACTGAAACCTATAGACCCGTGTGCAGATGGAGCAAAAAAACTACAAGGGCCTCATCCACCCTCATGTCCCTCAGCACAGTCCACAGTCTAGAGTCCACTGTCTCAAATGCTGTGCTTAGCTCCATGAAGCGAAATGTATACTGTATACTGCCCTTTTTAACAGTTGAATATTTATTAAACACCAGATAGAGATTAAGATTCTGTTCTATTGTCGCCTGGCCTAAAACCATATTGAATATCGGACAGAATTTCTTTGCAGTCAGACCATTCCACTAATCGTTTAAAAAAAATCCTGCCCAAAACCTTTACCTCCGCGTCTATTAATGATAAACGCTCGTAGCACTCTGGGTCCTCTCGGTTGCCCTTTTTAAAAACAGGTACAAAGATTGATTAATTCCAGGATGTAGGAATATGGCCGTGCACTACAGAATTCAGGTGTGTAGCGATTAGTGGGGCCCAGATCTCCAAACATGATTTACAAAGATACCTGGGCACCCCATCTGGTCCTGGCGCTTCCTCTGGTGTAATTCCCGCTATGCCTTCTCTTACCTTCTCTAGTTCAAATGTCAGCACCGGTCCCCTACTCTGACACTGGATGAGTGCTAGGGACACAATCATTAGAGGAAATATTTTCAAAATTAGTTACCCAATTCCTGGCAGGGATGATTTGTCTCATATCTGTGGGGTTATTTCACTAAAAAGAGGGCGATTCACAATTCTCGAGAAGGCTAGATTATTTCTATCTTCACACATTTCCTTTAATTCCTCCCATACTACTTTTGTTAATTGGCTCTTCCTATCCTTTCGTGCTTGTGCATAATTCCTTCTGGCCACTTTAACAGCCAGCATGCTCCTTGGCTTTTGCTTGAGGGTCCACTTTAAAAGCCTCGTTAGATTTCGATTTTGGTCCAAGAAGAGCTTTCTGTTCCTCTTCAAATATTGGAATACGTGTTCAGGATAGCCTGCTAAGGGGAGTTAGGATTTAAACACACCTCAAAATCATGATTGCACACCTTAACCCATTTGCACTGGAAATCATCACTGTTCAAAAGTTCAAAAAGTACTTTATTCGGTTAAAAGACAATAACCATGAAAGCAGCAGCATGAATTTACAATTTACACAGGGAGATTTAAAAAGTGACAAATCTATTATGTTTCGACAACACCAATTGTTTTCCGTAGTTTAAAAACATGTTTAAAAAAACTTAAAACTACAGCAACTGTTAAAACAGTGTCCATTCTCTGTAATTCTAAAAAAGCTGGGCGACATCTATTTAAATTCATTTCTTTGAGGAATGGGATGATGAGTTTCCTACGTGGAACAATATAACATTTGCAAAATAATAAAATATGGATGTCAGATTGGGACGAGAAATCATCACAAGGGCAAATAGGCAAATTTCGCAACCATGAGTTCATTTCTGGGAAGGACAAGAGTCTAAAAACAATATTTAGTCTAAAACGGGTCAAGAGAAATTGATCATAATTAGACTTCGGGAGGGTTAAATATGGCTGTACTTTATCACCAGTTGATAACAAGAGATGCGAGGTAACTGTCTTTTTATTCATTTCATCTCACCTTCTCTTTCCCTCGAGGTATTCCATACACATTTTTTTCAACAAATTTTCTGGATATATTGCACATTTTAAGTGGGTCATCGTAATATTGTTGGCAACCAATTTCAATTAGAAAACGTTTTACGTAATTTAGCCACTCAAATCTACCCACATTTTCCAGTTTTAATACATCCTGGAAAATAGCCCGGTTCATGACACACTCATTTGTTGTCCATACCCTGTGCAACAAAAGGATGGGTTGTGTTCTAATTATATCTGAGATATGAGGTTGTCCAAGTTCAGTATGGCAGATATAGGTCTCCACACTTTGTGGTACTGTGAGGACATCCCTCAAAAACTTATTTTCGGCTATTTGAATTGTTTCTACGTTCGAATACCCCCAAAGACCCGAGCCATACAATGCTACCGATGTACACGTGGCATTATATATAGTTAAGATTTCTCGTATTGTTTTTTTGCCCAACTTCTTTATAAAATTCTTCAAGGCCATTATTGTTTTTAAAAACAGAAGAGTTCTGGCCTTTACCGCACTTGTCCAAGCCCCAGATTCATGGAACAAAATACCAAGATAAGGGAAAGTAGAGGTGTTTTCCAAAGGAACATTGTTTATGAACATTCTTTTCATCTGCTTTCCAGATCTTGTGCCACAGTTCATGGAGAAGGTTTTACTACAATTGATTTTTCAATCTAAACTCGACCTGGACTTCTCAAATGATATTATCAAGTTTTGTAGGGCCAGAGGAGTACGTGCCATTAGGACAGCATCATCCGCATACAGGAGTGCAGGGATAGATCTCTCACCAACCCTAGGCATATCCCTGCACTCCTGCAGCAGACGATGCTCAAGTCCATTTATGTAAACCAGAAATAAAAATGGGGCCAGGACGCACCCCTGGCGTACTCCGCGTCCCAAGCCAAATTTTCTGGTACATTCACCCCCCTACCGTAACGTACTGATGCTGTGGCTCCTGACTATAAATCTCTCAGAAAGCAAATTATGGAATCTTCCACACCCAGCCCTTTCAAAATTGTCCATAATTTAACATGTGATACACAATCGAACGCCGACGTAAGGTCGACAAACGTAAGGTACAGACGTTCACCTTTTACCCTAGTATACTTTTGTTGAACGATCATTAAATTTAAACATTGATCAACAGTACCAATGCCCTTCTGAAAACCATACTGTAGGTCACTCATGATCTCATTCTCCTCAGCCCAGCTTTGGAGTCTCGCCAAGATGATTCTCCCAAGGATTTTTATAGATGAGTCTAGAAGGGAGATTGGTCTGTAACAAGCGCAATTTTGTCTATCTCCCTTCTTATATATCGGCACAATGACCGAGGTAAACCAAGACAGATTTAAACCCTTTGCTAGAGCTGCATTAAACAGCTGCACCAGCATGGGGCCCGAGATCTCAATGTTTGCTTTGTACAGGTCTGCTGGGATCCCGTCAGGACCTGCGGCCTTGCCGCCCTTCGTTGCTTTCAAACCCAACATAACTTCCTCCGGGGTTATCACCAATTTTTCATCCCCTACTCCTCTATTGCCCATAGTAATGGGATCTAAAATATGGCTTTCATCTTGGGACCTGTAACGGTTTGAAAAATGCTCCACCCAGTTCTCCTCCGAAATTGCTATCTCGAGGCGCGCCTTGAGATTGTCATAGAGGAAAGGGGTATTTACGGCCCTCCAAAATGCGGATGCATCCTTGGACTGTGATGCTTCGCATAATGCTTCTAGGGCCTCCTTTTTTATAACATTTTTTCTATTTTTTAAAGCCTCATTATATATTTTCCTAAAACCTCTTATTTCTAACGGGTCTCGGGGTGTCCTGTGAATAGCGTGTTTCAAATCAATCAAGGCCCTTGTACAAGCATTATCAAACCAACTTTTATTACCCTTAGCCCAATTCTTTACCTCCACCCGCAGACTGTTTTTAATTGTGAAGGTGATTTTATTAAAGTGCTCTATTATCTGCTCACTATTAGATTTCTCTCCCAGGCAAATCGCGAAGCTGTCCGAGCAGACATTCAACAGTTTACCTAGGAACATTTCTGGGACGACCTTACCCCATTTTAGAGTATACCCATTCTGTCTCCCAAGAACCACATCGGAGACTGTACATAGGGGGAACACATCTTCATGCTGTTCAAAAAATGGGTTTTCAACCTTCATTATTTGGGGCAGGTGGTCACTTAATGGTAACTCCAAAATCATTATCCCACTAATCTTATGACTATAACTATTTGAGGAAATGATGAAGTCAATAGTAGTTGATGCTCCTCTACCAATAAATGTGGGTCCAAAGGGAGTATGTTTTTGGGCTGTTTCATTTGCATATCCCAGGTCATACATAAACAATATTTCATTTAATGAGTCCCCGATCAGGGAGTGGTCAAAATGTGTTAGATTGATCTCCTGCTCTAACATTAGGCCACAAATACCCTGCTTGCCCTTTGTACGGAGTAGGCAATTAAAATCCCCCCCCATAAGATTATTAATTCCCTGTAATTTTTATCTATTTCATGCTGAATATCCTCCCTCAGCATTTTTAAAGTGCTGGGAATTTCATTTTTCGGGATATTATTATAAAAGTTTATAACAACAACATTAATTCTCTTCTTAGTGCTTAAGGTTATTACTTGATAGAAATTAGATTTAGGCGTAAAACAAACCTGCTCGTACTGAAGTTGGTTTGAGAGGAACGTAATTAGGCCTCCCTTTGCTCTCCCATATTGCCCCCCCACAGCTGGGGTAAAGAAGCTTCTATAGCCGTTTATATACACTGGGTCAATAGACCAGGTTTCTTGGAGGGCCAGGATATCGCAACCATTTATGACAGATTCCCAGGAAGGATTTTTAATTTTCTGCCTTAATCCTGCCACATTCCAAAATAGAAGTGAGCAGGATTTCCTATTCTCATTGGCTACAAAATCACCCAAGGAGGCATTACGCTGGACCTTTTCATATAACGGGGAACTAGCTCCACCACAGTTACCCCCTTCTTTTAAAACAAGGTTACTCTGGGTCTTGCAACAATCCTCTTCAATATCGCCATGAGTCACAATTGGAACAATTTCCGCTTGCATGATATCCTCATTTCCCTCCCATGACTTCTGATCTTTCCCCTTGGGTTCATCAGTGTACTCCCTTAATCCCAATGTTTTAATATGGTGAGTGTCCTTCTTGTGTCAATCAACATATTCAAGGCCTGAGAAAGCGTCGAACCGATTGTGAGTTGGTAAATTATAAACAGGTAAAGCTATACCTCTATTGTCCCCAAAATAATTATTTCCAAAGTTAGGACCTGAGATTAGTGGATAAAACTGCCTAGGTTGGAAATTGAGTAGTCTCTGTGGTTGGGAAAAGGAAGTCTGACTATATCCATGATGGTTAAAGCCAAACCTGTTTACTGGCTGCCTTTCTGCATCCCTATTTTTAGAGTTATGGCCTGGAAAATATGGGTAGAAGTAGCTGAGGTAATGAGTAGAGATGGAATCACTACTTCTGGAATCAAACCAATCCCCGATATGCCTGACAGCTCTATGATCTTGAAAGTTTACGATGATTACATCCCCTTTCTTGTCCTTAGGACGTGAGCCCACCCACATTGAACGCCTAACATTTAAAATGTCCCCATTAATGTGGGCAGGCAAGGGTCTATTGTTACATAGCCAGTAAATGACTTTATTTCTTAAGGCTCGTTGGTCTTCTCTAATCCCTACAGGGAGCTCAGGGACACCCGCCATGACAATCGCATAGGGGGCAGCTTCTGGTGGTAAGTCTAATATTCTATGTGATTGCCAGTTTGTATTATGCAAACTCCCTGTCCCGCTCTTCTTAGTAGCCTTATTTTCCTGGGATTCTGCCCTTTCTTCTAAAATCAAGTTATCTCCCCTTTGATCGCCTACTTTACTTGGAGATTGAGTTTTAGAGGCAGGCTTTTTCTTCAGCAAAGGGCGTGTCTGTCCTTTTTTCGGAGAAGAACAGGTTGGCTTTTTCCCGGGATGGTTAGATATTATGGAGGGAGTGGGACATGGCGGGGCTTGCTTTGTTGCTAACATCGTTTTTACAGGTACTACTCTTGGGTTTATGTTAACCAACCCCTTCGCCAAGTCCGATAATAAAAGTGTGTTTTTTTCTATCTTTTTTTAATCAAATGTAGGTGCTTGTTAATCATACTAGTATTTTCCAAAAGAGGCTGCATTAAAGATTTTAGCAAGATTTCATTTTTTTCCAACAGGCCACCCTGACTGATGGAACAGTGGGTTGTCATTAAGGGGACCGTGGGAGGAGTCAATGATTCGACTACATCCAACAATGTTGAGGTTGAACTCCTCTTTTGTATCTTGGCATGCCTATTCTTTAATGGACCACCCCCCTTTTTTTTTATTTTGACCTTGGGTGGTGACATATAATTTATATTAGGAGGAGATGCAGTAGAGAATCTAGGGGAGTTTCATAGCCCTTCATCATCATTGCTATTATACAAACTCAGCAGAGACGCACGGATACTGATAGGCGTACTCAACAAAGAGACATCAGTGCTAGAATTTTCCAACACTTCTCCTTTATCCTCTATATCGCCAGTAATTACTAACCCAGTGTCATCTGCTATGGTGTTTGTTGGGTTTGGCGATCGCACAGTCCCTATTTGCCCCAAGGAAGATCGTTTTCCAGTCGTTAAATCCAGGGTGAGACCCCCTTTGGCATTCGCTATATCTACTCTTTTTTGGCAATGCTTCCCCCTTTGTCTCAGTTGTGCTTTTTTATATTTTCGAGCCGATCTTAGGGGTGACGGGGCATGCTCTATTTCCTCAATAGAGATATCTGGACGATCTTCATGCCGCTCAGCATGTACCTGGGCAATAGCCGTCACAACTTTCCTTAGACCAATAGGGGGATTATTAGGCATGAGTATATCCGCCACTAAGGGGGACGCCTCCTCCTGTGTCGTTCTAGGACTCCCCTGGCCTAGGGAAGCCCTTCTATTGTTATTAATCAGATTAATCTTCTTAATCAGGTAAATATTCATTGTACCCTGCCCAGAATCAATATAATCACTTTTGCTTTTAAACATCATGTTAACTTATTGCTACACACGGTCCAAATGTTAATGTTAATGTAGCGGTACAGCCCTAAAATAGGCAGCGATCTTTACCCGCACCAAGTATTAAGATATAAACTCACAATCGATGGATAAGGTCCTTCCCTGCAAAACCAAAGTCTATGGCCCAGTCCAGTCTCCTCAGGCCTCTGAGGGCCTAAGAGGGCCCGCCCTTTGCCCGGCGCGTACCGCGCGCGTCCTCGCGGGACGAGGAACCGGTGAGTGTTTTATGCGCCTCCTGGCGCTGGAGAGTGAGGGGGGCGGTGTCCTGGTGTCGAGGCTGCTGGGGCTTGTAGTCCGACCTGACCGGCGGAGCCAAGCCCGGCCAGTCAGGGCGTGAAGAGCAGCACGGTGGAGCAAAGCCCGGCCAGTCAGGGCGTGGAGAGGAAAACGGCGGAGCTGAGCCCGGCCAACACACACAAGCAGCAAACCGTAGAGTCGGCGTGCTGGCCCCTTCAAAAAGCTACCACCTGTTCCTTGGCAGTGGTGAGTGTTTTATGCGCCTCCTGGCGCTGGAGAGTGAGGGGGGCGGTATCCTGGCATCGAGGCTGCTGGGGCTTGTAGTCCGACCTGACCGGCGGAGCCAAGCCCGGCCAGTCAGGGCATGAAGAGCAGCACGGCAGAGCAAAGCCCGGCCAGTCAGGGCGTGGAGAGGAAAACGGCGGAGCTGAGCCCGGCCACCACACACAAGCAGGAAACCGTAGAGTCGGCGTGCAGACCCCTTCAAAAAGCTATCCTCACTGACAATCTTGCCCCAGCCTATGCATCTGTTCTGCTAATTTAGTGTAAGGGGGTTGTTATAAGTGTTAAAAGGCTTCTCCCATAAACTACTCCAGCCAAAATTCAGCCATAAGGGGGTAATGGTTGTTGAAAATTCTCCAAAAGGTTCTGAATCCCACTAAAAGTGAGTACAATGGGCCTTACAGACACCCTAACGAAAGTAGCGTACTACTGGTATTATACCCCCGAACGCCTGGACGAAATGGATAGGGCGCAAGACCCCAGGTGCTGGCGCGGATGCGGTCAGATGGGCACGTTGGTGCATGTGCTTTGGGACTGCCCACTTTTACAGGGATACTGGAGCCAGATACTGGGGGAGATAGACACACACTTCGAAATGGACATCCCTCGATTCCCCGCCTACGTGCTCCTGGGGTTGCCTAACGCACTGACATACCCACTGAAATCACGGAGGGGTCGCCTGATAGCGATTGCGCTGGGGTCAGCGGTACAGAACATAGTGGCGCAATGGAGAACCAAACACATCCCCACGTATCAGGGTTGGCTTCATCGTTTATGGCTGGTCCTAGGTATGGAGAGATTGTCCTTGTCTGGGGCGGGGGAGGAGGCGAAGTACGCAAACCTGTGGAAACCATTCCTATCCCTGTTGGCGTCTGAGTTCACGGAGGTGACCTGCCCCAAGTACCTTCGCCTGTTAAGATTGACTGACACCGGCACTACACCCAAAGCACGTTAACCTACCATTGCAGACCGAGGGAGCCATAGACAGCGGCTAAGCGGACCATGGACCAGGGGGAGGGGGGGTGGTGGGAGTTTTTGGGGGGGGTACCGAGGTGAATTGGGGGTTGAGGGCTTGGGGGGGGTTATGGATGGTTTACAAAGGGGGTTCCCCTCTTCTTCTATCGGGGCAGGTTGGGGCTTGTTACGGACTTTTGCAATAAGGGGACCTTGCAGTGGTTGATGACTTATGGCCGCACAGTAAGGCGCTAGAAGAAGGACGGTCGGACACTCAGCGACAGTTAAGCATGGAACTGGGCTCCAGTCCCTTTGATAGTTGGGGGCGGGGTGTTAGCCCAGAGACGTTATTCATCCACACTCTTTGATGACGCGGCCGGCCCTGCTTGGGTTGTAGGCGGCTTGCTGTGTATAAGACTGTTTGCCCATGCTGTACCCTGAGAATTGTGTCTTCCTTATCACTGCTTGGGGGCTCTGTCCTCGGACAGTTCATCTGCTCCTTCGTGTGCCACTGTTACTTGTTTTTACCTGAGGTATCTTCAATAAACATATGTAATACTAAAAGTGAGTACAGATTAGTAGAAACAAATATAAAATCAGTGGTGGCGTTCGCTCCTGTGCCCTTAAAAGTGGGTACCATCTTATGATAACCATATTCCTCAGTGCTTAATAAGTTAATAGATTCAAATTCTGATAGGAGGAGGTTAAATCTGTCTCCCTGATGTAAATGGCTAAAATGAACCTGTTCACAGAAACCTCTGATTCTGCGTCTTTCTTATTAATGGTACAGGTTGTGCATGGATGTAAATTAAAATCCCACAATAGTATAAGTGAAGGGAAACCGGCCAGTCTAACAAAAGCTTTTCCAGAAACCGTCTTAGCTCAACTTCCAGTGCAGCCTCTGAGGAGGGAGAATTATAAACATTTATTATTAAAACCTTCAGCTTTTGAGGGAAAGATAACAAGACTCCCAAGATCAGCCCAGAGTCAAAATCTATTTGCTGCACTTCTCCACCCACCCACAGGCTGACAAATGTTGCTAGACCCTCCTTAGCCCTTGCATGGTTTGAGGCCTCCGCGTTTACTTGGAGGACGACCCATAATACCCATTGCCTCACATCCCAGGTCTCCTGAAAGCATAAAATGTCAAAGGATTTATACAGATCTCTCCCCTTCTCATCCGCAAGAAAAGAGCTCAAGCCAGCTATGTTCCTGCTAAGTACATTCAGCAAACCCTCAGGGGATTTCTGGGGTACCACAGCTTCTTTTGGTATATCTATTCTTGTTTCTTCCGATTTCTCCCCCCGAACAGATTACCTGATGATGCGTTAGTTCTGACCTATTAAGTTAATCAATGTCTGCTAGGGCATCGAAACGATTATAATTGGGAATAGGGAAGGATGTAGCCCAAGTGTCACCCCGTCTAAAATTCGTGGAGCCCTTCCTGTGCTCCAGCATACATAACTAGCGGCTCGAGTAGGGGCCTTTTTTGTTTGAAAATTAGGTCTGCAGAAATAACCGAGAGGCAGGAAAACAATATTACTTGACTCTAAATGTGTGCTCATATTACCTTGTAGGAGACTTTTAGCCAGGTGCGGGAGTTAAAATTAACAATTGGTCAATCCCCTTTGCGGTCCAATGGCTCAGAGCCAATCCAACCCACCCTCCTTACCATCAAGATATTTTTTGCCTGTGAAAGTGGGAAACCTCTATGGCGGTCCAACCAATTTAAGGTTTTATTGAACAGCTCTTCATACGATTCCCTATGATTTTTCCTTAATCTAGGAACCCCTGCAAGAATGACTACATATGGGTATGCAGCAGGGCGAAGGCCTATTACTGGTTGTTTTTCTTCAGGGAATTTTTCTTTCTTTTATTATTCTGCCTCCCTGGCAGCGGGTTACACTTATCCCCGTGGGTGCGTCTTTATGGTTGTTTCCCCTGAGACCATCCTGAACGTGAGGACTATCTTGATCTCTTATGGAAATTGTTGGGGGCTTGGAAATTAAATTAAGTAAATTGCAGGGTCGCTTACTCCTGTGATTTTGCTCTGGCAAACCTAAATGGCCTGTCGCAGCATGGGCTTCGTTGGCTTGGCGGGGATAAAAATCTTCAGGGTTACCTTTCATATTTTCTCGATCCAGTAAGGCACTGTCTGTGATGTCCAGTCTGGCCCAAACTGATCGCAGTTCCTCCCGTAGAAGAATAGAAATTTGTTCAATAAATCCCGCTTCCAAAAACCTGATCGCCCCTTTGTATTCCCTCTCAAATTCTTCCGCCGCCCCTAGGGATTTCTGCTCTGTGGGGGCGAGGAGGGTTCCTAAATCCTTTGAAGTCTTTGATACTTTGGTGGACTTAGTTGTTTGTGTGGCTTTTCTTCCAATTTTTAGGTATTGTGTGCCGCTTCTGCTGTTTTGGGACCCATTGAAATTGGTGACTTTCAGAAGACAAAGGGTACAGGGATAATAGAGCAACTTCAGGAACTTCGGTGACTGGGGAGTGAGGCAGCAGAATTGGGCTAACACAACTTGAATGAGTGAAGGCATTAAGAGAAGCAGAAGTGTTAGTTTTTGTGCTTAATCCCATCGCTGAGGTGAGAGACAATCTTCTTTCCTTGTGGGTAATTTCTGTATTGATAGCCGTCACAGCACTTTGTTACATTTTGTCAAAAATTGTAGGGGCACCGGAGCAGGGTGGGGCCGATTGTGCACTGTTCAAACCCCCACCAAATTTCCTCTTACCAATCGTGGTACTCACAAATATTAAGTCCAGGAGGTTGTGTACTATACAACTGCTTGCTTAGCCCTCAAGGCAAGGAACCAAGGGGGTTGGCCCAGTCCAGCCTAAGACGGCCACAGACAGGCGCCGATGGGCCCGCTTTTGGACCAGTCTTTGCCCAGGTGCAGCCCGCAAAGTGGAAGCCCCGGTTTAATTATGTAGGCTTCTCCCTATGCGTAGAAGAGGAGTCGGCCACTGCCTGCCGCGGAGATGTTGGGTGTTTGTGGTTCAACCCCTCCTGTGCCCAAACACTAGTCACACAGCAGTGGGAGCCCCGGTTCCATTAGGTAGGTGCCTTCAGGTGCGTGGATGTGGTGTTTACAGCTGCCTGCAGCGGATAGGTTCAGGGATTGTGGTCCGACCCCTCCTGCGTCCAAACAATCACTTCGTCCCATGCAGCGGGAGCCCTGGTTCAATTAAGAAGGCACCTCCAAGTAAGTGGAAGTGACGTCGGTGACTGCCTGCTGCAGAGAAGTTCGGGGCTTGTGGTCTGGCCCCTCCTGCGCCCAAACAAAGCTTGCTGTTCTGTTAGTTTGGTTTTAGTATTCAGATTTTTTTAATTTGGTATGAAGGGCAACTATCCCCTTGCCTCCATAGCACATTAGGAAAATAGGACTAGATGTATGATGCCTTTTTGCAGTCGCAAATGGCTCGATTTGCAGAATTGGGCCATTTGCAAATGCATAAAGGCTTGTTCTTATATATCAAACCCAACTTGCGATTTGGTACTAATGCGTTATTAATAGTGATTCAGTATTTGGAAGGGGTGTGTTTAGGGCATCCCTTCCAAATACCAAATCGTAGTGGTATGTACTAATGTACTGCGACATTCATACTATACCACCTACTGAAAGTTGGTATTAACCCATTCTCAAATGGGAAGGACTGCTCTTGGAACCCCTTCCCTTTGAGAATGTTTAAAAAATATTTTGTAAGAGCAGGCAGTGGTCCCACGGTACACTACCTACTCTTAAAAATAAAAATTAAGCATTTCATTTTTACAATTAAACGCATCCTGTTTTCCTATAAGGAAAACAGGCTGCATTAACAGAAGATGATTGCTTTATTTAAAAGCAATCACAGACATGGGGGTCTGCTGACCGCAGCCGCCCACCATCCTTGTGATGGCAGTGAATCCTAGTGGGTCACAAATTGCGACCTACTGCATTAATATTCATGAGGTAGGTTGAATTGTAACTCCCTACTGTTGTATCCTTTCAAATATTGTGATTGTTATGCTCATTTGTTACATGTACCTTTAAGAGTGTATACCAGTGCCATATCTACTGTATCATAGCAACTGCCTAGAACCATTGGAACCTGGGAAAGACAGAGAGACCGAGCAGTTGGCTGGTATGGCAGCTGTTGAGGGTTGCTGCATTACTTCTTAATAAATCCATTTTCAATCATATATTTATTCTACCATTCTTAAAAATGGCGACGAGGACGGGATCCTGATTATTAAGAAAAGAAGAAGATACCGTTCTTTTTATTGCCGCTGATTTTTTTTTTTAACAAATTTTTTTTATCAAAGACCCTCAACGAAGTACTTTTGGGATTATCGTCTGCTTTTATGTTGGTGTATTCTTGTGGAAAAGTTGTCATTACCAAATGATGATTTAGAGGAAGACGAGGAAATTACTACCAAGCAAAAGGACGTATCAAAGGTATCCATATTAACATATTCTTGTAATTGTGAGATACGAACTATGAAGAAAGTGAGATTCTCAGTGTGATCATTTTACAGTAATTCTCTTGGAAGTTGAAGGAGTGAGCGACTGATTTGCACTTAAGGAGTGACTGTTATTATCTGTGGAAGTGCAGTTCACGCATTTTGGAAAGTTATGTGGTTGGAATTTACCAATTGTCGTTGTGACTGCACATTTTGTTGGTGAAGCATCGCGTATACATTGTATACATTGTGACCAACTCTACGGAATGGAACTAGCGTTACTCACTTAACGTTACAACCGCGTGTCTTCATTCAAAAAACTACAGCAGCGCATGCAGACATCGCTTCTTCTTTCAAAAGATTACAGCAGCGCATGCGACAGTGATCTGCATTCTGCACGCTACCTTCTTTCTTCGTTCCCGCTTTGTGATGCTTCGTTCCCAGAAGTCTTGGAGCGACGACGTGACCCGCGTCAATTACGAGGTCACGCTGTACGTCCATCCATTTTGATTATTCCTTTAAAAAGAAAAACGGAGCCTTGTTTTACAGAAACTGAGACTTTTAAACAGCTGAAATTTGGAACGACGACTGCACATAATTATCTGGAAAAAAAGTATATTTGTACAACGGTGAGTTTTGTTTTAAGATTCAATTGCATCATTTTAACAATCGGAGGTAAGACTGGAATTTTGACTGCATTGAGATTCTTAAACACAATATTAATTATCTATTTTATATATATATTTAATAGTTCATTTTAGGGCATGTCTAATCAAACCATCAGTCCTCCTCCTACATTCTTACAAGATCCAGGACCTCCATGTATGACATGGGAAGATTGGAAAGAGGCATTTGGTACGTACCTAGAGGCAATTGGTGCAGAAGTTTATGTTGCTAGTAGAAAATTGGCTATTTTAAAAAACCACTTAGGTGTAGAGGGCAGAAACTTTTTAAAAACTCTTCAAAAACCGATATCAGCTGTGAAAATAACTGAGATGATGATGAAGAAGATGTGTATGAAAATGCCGTACTCATGTTGGAGGAGAATTTTGCAGAAAAACTGAGTATTGTAGTTGAAAGGCATACATTTTTTTCGAGAAAACAAGCACATGGAGAACAAATAGAGCAATATGTTGCCGCTTTGAGGAAATTGGCTACTACATGTAAATTTAAAGATTTACGAGATGAAATAATAAGAGATCAATAAATTAATGCCACCAATAACAAAAAGGTTCAAGAAAAACTATTAGATTTAATGGACCCGACCTTGGATAAAGCAATTCAAATTGCCAAGCTTATGGAGAATACTACACAATATGTGAAGGAATTATCTGGCACTACGTCTCAAGGTGAAACACATGTATCTAAGGTTTGTGAAGTGAGCACTAATGACAAAACCAATAACAAAAAATATGGTACTAAACTTGAAAAAAAAAAAACATAATGAGACTGTCATTAAAGTATGTTTTAGGTGTGGAAGCAATAGACACTCATCTGATGCTATTCATTGCCTTGCTACCAGGAGCAGAAGCAAGAAAAGTGGACATTTTTCTAGGGTTTGCAAAGCGACAAATGTTTTTCAGCCCAAATCAAATGTGAAAGTTATTTGCAATGAAACTACAATTGAATCTGATGACACTGATGTTGAAATATATGTAATAGAGGATGTCAATGATGTAGGTGTAAAGTATGATGATTTCAAACCACCCAAATGTGATGGATGTATTAATGACACAACAATTTCTATGTGGGCAGATTCGTGTTCTCCCTTTACTATTGTTGACAAACAAATTTGGACAGGTGTAGGTTCTATAACTTTACAAACTACTGACGTCAATCCTGTTGGGTATTATGGGCAAAAACGACCTGTAAAAGGGTATTTTTCAACAAAAAATATATTTCAGAAAAGAGAGACTGATTCCAAAATCTATGTAGTTGAAAAAGGTAAGACACTGTTGGGATGGTGGGAGCAGAAAAAATTAGACATTATTCTTAATCCCAACCATCCTTCCCGAGTACTACTTACAGAAACCTTGAATAGTGATATTTGGACAACAAAATTTCCAAATTTTTTTAAGAAAGATTTGGGTTGTCTTAAACAATGTAGACATCGCATCATTTTGAAAGAAGGAACCATTCCTACAGTACACAAAGTAAGGAATGTTCCATTAGCATTAAGAAGTCCTCTTAAGGAAGAACTAAATAGATTGTGTACAGAAAACATAATTGAGCCAATAGAAGAGTCAGAATGGTTAAGTCCCATAGTTATCGCACAGAAACCCAATGGAAAAATTCGCATGTGTGTGGATTTGAGAGATTTGAATCAATGTATATGGATTGATCGGTTTTCGCTACCCCATATTAATGAAATGTTATCAAGCATTGATAATGGAAAATTCTTTTCCACTTTGGATTTGTCAATTGCGTACCACCAAATATTGTTGCAACCTGAATCGAAACATTTAACATCTTTTATTACACTGGAGGGAGCATTTCAATTTATCCGAATGCCTTTCGGCCTTGCTTCTGCTTCGGCAGTTTTCCAGAGAGTTATGCAAAGTATAGTGAAAGACATACCTAACGTACTAGTTTCCCAAGATGATGTTTTGTTGTGGGGTAGAGATAAAATCGAGCATGATAGTTTGTTAGAAACTGTTCTAAACAAATTAGAACAAGCTGGTTTGACTATAAGTTTAGAGAAATGCAAATTCTGTAAAACTGAAGTAGAATATTTAGGGCATTCCCTATCATTAGAAGGGGTCAAACCTAAATTCAAACTTGTAGATGATTTAGAGAAAGCTCCTGTGCCACAAGACAAGGACCAATTGAGATCATTCCTTGGCCTAGCCGAATACTACTCACGATTTTTACCTAATTTTTCTACTTGTGTTTTTCCCCTTAGGGAACTAATGAAAAAAAATGTAACTTTTGCATGGTCTGGAAATTGTCAAAATGCCTTTGAGAATGTAAAAAAAGCTGTTGTGAATGCAATTTTATTGAAACCATTCAATCCAAATGACGAAAGCATTATAGTAACTGATGCTAGTGGTTATGCAAATACATGAAGGCAAAGAATGTGTGATAGCCTTTGCTTCACGAACACTAAAAGGTGCTGAGAGCACATATTCTACAATCGCGAAAGAGGCCCTAGCATGTTGGTGGGGTGTGCAACATTCCAGGAATTTTGTATGGGGTACAAATTTTGATTTACATACAGACCACAAACCGTTAATCTATATATTTTCTACTTCTGGAGCGGGGAGGGCCATTCCACGAATAGCAAAATGGATATATCGATTACAAGAATTTAATTTACCACTCAAGTATGTTCCAGGTGTGAGAAACATCAATGCCGATTGTCTGTCTCGCCTTCCCGTTCACAAAAATGATGATGAAGAAACTATGTCTGAAATGAATGATTGGGTTGTGGCTGAACTTTCAAGTGTGTGTCAAGCAATTGGAGAATCTGAATGGAAAACAGCCATAGTAGAGGATGTATGCATGAAAAAGGTAATGGAGAATTTGTCATTCAGTGATGGATGGAAACGTCAAGAGGACACTTTGTAATACAAGGAAGTATGGGAGGAACTATCAGTAGTTAATGGCATATTAAGAAGATGCAATAGGTTAGTAGTTCCCATTTCATTGAGATCTAGATTAATGGAACTTCTACATGAAGATCACGGAGGCATGACTGCCATGAAATAGAAGGCTAGAGAAGATTTCTGGTGGCCAGGAATGGATAAACAAATAGAGAGGTTTGTAAGAGATTGTTTAGCTTGTTTAGCGCAGTGACAAGTCTCATATTATTCAAGTCCTATTCACCACGTAAAATTTCCTGAACATGCATGGGAAAAAGTAGCCATGGACATTTGTGGTCCATTTGAAATTTTGGGACTAGGCAAGAAGTACGCTATAGTCTTAATGGACTATATTTCCAAATGACCTGAATTAACATTTGTTCGCGAAGTCAAGTCCAGTAATGTGATAGAGTTTTGTGTAGAAATATTCCGCAGAGAGGGATGTCCAGCTGAGATGTTAACTGACAATGGTCCTCAATTTACATCTGAGGAATTAGTTGACTTTCTCAAGAAATGGGGCATTAAACATTGTAAAACTCCAGTATATCATCCCAGGGGAAATGGTTTGATAGAACACTTCAATCGAGTGATTGGTGAGTGCATACAGATGGTTATACAAAACAATGGATGTTGGAAGAGCGAAGTGAAAAACATGTTGTGGAATTATAGAACAACCCCACATTCTGCAACGGGTGAAACTCCTTTTGTTTTAATGAAGGGCAGAGTACCATGTTTCATTGCTGTGCCTGCTTGGATGGGTAGGAGTGGAAAGAGAGCTGTGGAGGAATGTGATATGAGAATGAAAGTTGAAAGTTATCAAGACTCATATGTGCCAAGGCACAATGACAAGTTAACCAAGAGTCCTAGACATTTTGGACCTGGCATGTATGTAAGAGTAAAAACTAACTCTTTTCATTGTAAGGGCAGTTCTAAATTGTCTGATCCTAAAGAGATAATTGTTGTCAAGGGTGAATTATTAAAGTTGTCTCATGGGAAATGGTGGAACACTGTTAGACCTGTCTGGATTTTTTTGCGCAGTCCCTCCTCATTATTCTTTATTTTGTCCCCTTTTTGCCCCTCATACCTTTAATATTTTTCTGTCTACTATTTTTTATAGGTGTTGGTCAAGGGGATAGGTGTTCTTTCTCCCCTGCATAGTCTTCTACCTCAGGCCCAGAGGCCTGTTCTGACAGGAAAGTTGGCACCACCTAAAATGGTGGCCACCAACTGCCCCAACTGTCGCACCTAGAACTTGGCCATAGCTTAACATAGGGCATTCCAGAACCTTCTGGTCCATTCTGGACCACTGAAGGGCAGCCTATAAAAGGCGGAATGCGGGGCAGCCATTTTGTCTACCTGTGAGAGTCAGCTGGAGGACAGGCTATCCTGGCAGGTGGGAGGAGACTAGTGTAAGGGTTGAACTCCTGGACTGGTAAGCAGCCTAATAATTCCACTTCTCTATTCCTCCTGTGGGTTCCTTGTCCTGTCCCCGCTGTGAAAGTTTAAGGGAGACCCTGGGCGCCTGACTGACCCCTAGCTTCAAAATAGTAGGGTGTAGGTAGGGTAAGGAGACTGCAGCGCAGTGGAGCGCAGTCCTCTGCCCAGCATTGGAAACTGAACTGAGAGGGTTCCTATTAACTGTCCAGTGAAGAGGGCTGGGGTCCTAGTGAGGAAAAAGCGCCCTGAGGCTTTATTCTGTGGAAGCTCCTTTGATCCCCCTTTTCCTGTTGATAACAAGAAGATAACTGTTGACCTGGGTGGCGCTGGGCACATCTTACCTGGGTCAGAACTGGCAGGGAGCCGACCCTGTGTTGATGGACCAGTGGTTGGAGACTGGTGGAGGATTCCCTTGAGCCTGGGCAGCCTTGTGAGGCCAGCGCCGAAAACGGGACCCCGGGGGCACCTGTCGCGCTTGGTGTCGGTGTCCGGTGAATCCAGGGATAAGTGAGAGCGCAGTGCTCCTTCCCAGTGCCAGCGCGCTAATTCCCCACTGGATTGGGCGACTGTGGTGAGAGAAGGGGCCGAGGACTAAGCAGGCCCGGAGCGGAGTCGCTTTTCCCCCGCGCATGCGCAGTGGAGGCCGGGGGTGTGGAAATTGACGTCGTCGCTCTCTGCTGAGGAGCGCTGTGAGGAGGCGGCTTCGTCGAGTGATTGCAACTGATCTGCGCGCCGAGGGACAGATCCGTGTGTGAGGAGCAGCCTGTCAAGCGGCTGATGCGCTGTGTTTAGCGCTCCGGTTCTGTTCTCCAGGGGGCGGAGAGGCCGAGTGCGAGGAGAGAAGCAGTCATCAGGTACAGGGGGTGAGCGGAAGATCCGCCTGCCGGCCCCCTTTACAAGTAAGCAGGGAGGAGTGAGGGGTAGCGTGGGAGAGCTGGTCAGGCCTCCCACGCGTTTGGCTTCCTCCCTACACTGTTTATAACTGGGAGAAAGAGGAGGGAAGCCTGGAAACGAAAGGCTTAACACTTATAACATTGCCTGACTCAGGAAGCCTGATTACCAGTGGGGGTGCCAGGAGTAAAAAGTCAATAATCAACCCATGGCTCCTGATAAGTAATGACAGCTTGCCCCTTCTTCTTCAAATGGAGTAGAGTTCTTGAATAATCCAGGAAAGTTTGCTAATAACTATATAAAGCTGGTATATCTGTAACCCTCATTGTTTATGTATTAGGAAGAAGGAGGGATTATTGATGCTGTGGGTGACAGATATAGTGCACTGCAAAGTACCCACATATAGTTGCTTCTGGAGTATAACCAAATGCACTGTTGAAGTTTAATTTACATTAACAGGTCTGAGAGTGTCAAAATTGATTTAATGACAAATGTACTGTTTTGTTAAAACTACTTGGTAAATTGCTTAGCCGGTTAAAAGTGTTTGCTATTACTGAGACTACTTGAAATGTAATAAGTGGTATATTTTGAAAACAGAGAGTATATTATTTTTATAAAACAGTACTTATTTTTCCACATTATTGGTGTAGCGTTATTTTTGTGTGATATTGCGTGGATTTACTTTTGGGTGGTCTGCAACCTTAACACTGTGCCTCTGAAATGTTTGTCTTGCCCTAGGCCAGGCTACCCAGTTCCAACATTTGGTGCCTAGCGGTGGGATCACTGACTTGGTTGCAGCTACTCACTAGTAATTCAACGCAATACACTAAACCTACACCAGGAGTTTTCTCCTTGCGGCCCTCCTAATTTACATTTTTGTTTTTTCTAAATTTATTTCTGGTGGTGGGTGGAGGTTAACCTCAGATCACTTCGTGGTTTTCTCCTGCGAGTAATTACATTCCATGGCAAAGATGGAGGTGAATCTTAAGGAGCTGGAAGCCAATACTGTGGCCCAACTCAGGGATTGGTGTCAGCAGAAAGGGGTATTTTTTAACAAAGGTGCCAAGAAAGGAGAGTTGCTGACAAGCATAAGGGCATGGGTGGAAGCTCGTTTGAGGGAGGAACCAGAAACTGAAGTGGGTGAAGGGGACACTGTTACTGAGGCTGCATCGCTGAACCAAGTGGGGAGAGGGAATCTTATGACAGGTCCCAGGATACCTTCAAGGGCAAGCAGCAGCGTCTCAGACAGGGGTTTAACCGAAGCCGAGCTAGAAGATAGGAGGGAGGAGAGGAGAATGAGGCTGGAGTTAGCTAGGATGGATATGCAAAGGGAGGAAAGGAGGTTAGCTCATGAGCGAACCCTCAAGGAGATGGACCTACAGGTCCTAATACAAAGGCCTCCCACTCCAGACAATGGTGGCAGCGAAAAGAAAGTAGACACCAGGGAATCTAGACCCTACCTACCCAAAGATGTCATTGCTAGGTACTCCCCAGGTGATGACATTGCCAAATGGTTGGCCGCTTATGAGGTTTCTTTAAGGGCTCACGGGATCCTGGAAACTCATTGGGGAGGTGGGCTGTATAAATACATGCCACCTGCTGGCAGAGACACCTTGTTGGCTCTGGAGCAAGATGAGCAAACCCACTACCCTGTCATGAAGGTGGCACTGGTGAAAAAGTTTGGACTTACCCCTGAAAGGTACAGACAAAAATTCAGGGGAAGTCACAAAATGAGTACCCAGAATTGGGTAGACTTTTTAGACTACGCCAAGAAAGCTTTAGAGGGTTGGGTCAAGGGCAGCGAGGTAAAGGACTATGAGGGGCTGTACAATCTATTTTTGAAAGAACACCTCCTCGAGAAATGTTTTCCCGAGTTGCGCCAACACCTGGTGGACAGCAAGCTGACCGATCCCCGGAAGCTTGCAGAGGAGGCGGACACTTGGGCAAGTACCCGGGTGTCCTCCAAGGGGACTGGAGGGGATTCTCAAAAAGCCGGACAGGGCGCCCCCCAGAAGAAAGAGGGAGGAGATAAAAAGAAGGAGTTCTCCAAAGGTCCCCAAAATAATTTCCAAGGTAAGGGAGCAGGTTTCACCCCTAGGGCAAACCCGCCCAGAAACCCTAATCCTGGCCAAAGCCAGCAGCCAAGGGTTCCCCACTGTTTTGAATGTGGTGGTGTTGGACATTATAAGGGAGATGTCCGATGCCCAAAGAGACCACCCCCTCCCACCGGAGGAAAGTCACCGGGAGTAGCTAGTGTAGCGCTCGGGGAGGAGTTGCCCTTAGATAAGGGGGGTGAGTGGGCGGGTGTCACCTTAGTGTCCCTGGGAGAGCGGGAGATGGTACCAAAGATCCAGGTGCCCCCAAATACTACAAAGTATTAGCAATGGGTTACCATCAATGGCCAAAGAGGGGAGGCTCTGAGAGATACAGGAGCCAGTATGACTATGGTGAGAAGTCAACTGGTGTCTCCAGAGCAGGTTGTTCCTAATGTACTCCACCCCGCCGCGATGGCTGACGGCAGAATGGGCCACTATCCAGTGGCTGAGGTTCCCTTTGAGTGGGAAGGGGTTGCAGGTTCACTTCGAGTTGCCGTAAGCCCTGCCGTGCCAGTTGATTGTCTGTTGGGGAATGACATGGAGCACAACACTTGGAGAGAGGTGGAATACCGGACGCATTCTGCGATGCTGGGTACACCTGACTGGGCCTGTGTAAGCACACGGTCTGCGACTGCCCGGAGAGGGAGTTCGCCTGGGTTGGAGCCTGGAACAATGGCCCAACCCGCTGCCAAAAAGGGTCAGAAACGGAGACAGGGACAGCCTGCTTCGGCTTCCACGCCCCATGTGACAGATCGGCCACCTGCAGTGGTAGGCCAGGAGTCCGTGGAGGGGGAAGTAGACTCTCTGGAGGATTTACCCATCCCTGCTGAATGGCATGTGGAGGGAGGTCCTACCAGAGAGGAATTCTGTAAGGGGCAGAGGGAGTGCCCTACCCTTGAGGGACTGAGGCGTCAGGCTGAAGCCCAGGCAGCAGGTGATGCTACGGGACACCACCATATTTACTGGGAGGATGGCCTCCTCTACAGTGAACCCAAGATACCTCTACCTGGCTCATCAAGAGCCTTGGTGGTCCCGCAGCAATACCGAGCCTTTCTGCTGGAATTGGCTCATGCGATACCACTGGCAGGACACTTAGGCCAGGACAAGACCTTTGCACGGCTTGTCCTCCACTTTTACTGGCCTCAGATGAAAGTGGCGTCCAACACATACTGTAGGACATGTGTATCCTGCCAGGCCAGTGGGAAGACAGGGGTGAAGCTAAAGGCTCCCCTGGAACCACTTCCTGTTGTTAGCACCCCCTTTGAAAGGGTGGGCATCGACATTGTAGGGCCATTAGATCCACCAACAACAGCTGGTCACAGGTTCATCCTGGTTCTGGTGGATCATGCCACACGGTACCCAGAGGCCATCCCTCTGAGGACTGTTACTGCACCTGTGGTAGCTAGGGCCCTGATGGGAATCTTTACTAGGGTAGGATTCCCAAAGGAGGTTGTGTCTGACAGGGGGACTAACTTCCTGTCTGCTTACATGCGGACCATGTGGAAGGAGTGTGGGGTGACCTACCGGTTCACCACTCCTTATCACCCCCAGTCCAATGGACTGGTTGAGAGGTTCAATAAGACCCTGAAGGGCATGATAAGAAGTCTGCCAGAGAGCTTACGGAGGAAGTGGGACGTCCTCCTACCTTGCTTACTGTTCTCCTACAGAGAGGTGCCACAGAAAGGAGTGGGCTTCAGCCCATTCGAATTGTTGTATGGGCACCCGGTGCGTGGGCCTCTCAGCCTGGTGAAGGAAGGATGGGAGAAGTCTCCCAGAAAACCTCCCCAGGATGTGGTGAGCTACATGTTGGCCTTCAGAAGCCAGATGGCCAAGTTGTGGAAGCAGGCTGCTGACAACTTGGAGGCCAGTCAGGCAGTCATGAAGGAATGGTATGACCAAAATGCTCACCCGGTGGAGTTGGAGCCTGGCCAGAAAGTCTGGGTGATGGAACCTGGAGAGCTAAGTGCCCTTCAGGATCGTTGGACAGGCCCATTTGAGGTGTTGGAGAAAAAGGGTAAGGCCACTTACTTGGTGGATCTTAAGACCCCGCGGCAGCCCCTACGGGTGCTGCATGCCAATCGCCTCAAACCCCACCATGAGAGGCCAGAGGTCATCCTGATGTTGGTGACTGATGGTGCTGAGGAAGCAGAAAGCGAGCCTCTCCCAGACCTCTTTTCATGTCAAGAGAAGGATGGGTCGGTGGAGGGAGTGATTCTCTCCCTGTCTCTCACTCCTGAGCAACGAGAGGACTGCCGACAGGTATTGGGGCAGTACTCTTCACTGTTTTCCCTTGTCCCAGGAAGAACCCACCTGTGTACCCATGATGTGGACACAGGAGACAGCCCCCCAGTGAAATCCAAGACCTATAGGCTGTCGGACAAGGTGAAGGCTAGCATCCCTGGCGAAGTTGCCAAGATGTTGGAGCTAGGAGTGATAGAACCGTCCAGCAGCCCTTGGTCCAGTCCGGTGGTGCTAGTCCCAAAAGCCGCCCCACCAGGCACCACACCAGAACTGAGGTTCTGTGTGGATTACCGAGGACTGAACTCAGTTACCAAAACTGATGCTCATCCAATCCCCAGGGCGGATGAGTTAATTGACCGGCTAGGAGCTGCCCAATACCTCAGTACCTTTGACCTCACTTCAGGGTACTGGCAGATCTCCTTGACAGATGGAGCAAGGGAAAGGTCAGCCTTTTCCACGCCCGAGGGACACTTCCAGTTCTGTGTGATGCCCTTTGGTCTCAAGAACGCTCCTGCCACATTTCAGCGACTGGTGAACCAGGTCCTCTCTGGAATGGAGGGTTTCTCGGCTGCTTACCTGGATGACATTGCTGTCTTCAGTTGCAGTTGGGAGGACCACTTGCAACATTTGCAAGCAGTTCTCCAGGCGCTGAAACAAGCTGGATTGACCATCAAAGCCAGCAAATGCCAGATTGGGCAGGGGTCGGTTGTGTACCTTGGACACTTGGTGGGTAGGGGGTCAGTGCAGCCCCTGCAGGCAAAAATTGAGGCAATCATGGCCTGGGAACCCCCCAAGACACAAACTGAGGTCCGAGCTTTTCTGGGCCTCACAGGTTACTACCGTCGCTTTGTGAAGGGGTATGGCACTATTGTAGCGCCCCTCACAGAGCTCACCTCTAGGAAACAACCTCGACGGGTAGTTTGGACAAAGGCTTGTCAGCAAGCCTTTGAAAAGTTGAAGCAGGCAATGTGTGAAGCACCGGTCCTGAAGGCTCCCGATTTCTCCAAGGAGTTCATTGTTCAAACAGATGCATCTGAACATGGCATTGGGGCAGTGTTATCGCAACTAAATGAAGAGGGCCTGGATCAGCCTGTAGTCTTCCTATCCAGGAGACTGCTTCCCCGGGAACAGAAGTGGAGTGCAATTGAGAGGGAAGCTTTTGCGGTGGTGTGGGCTCTGAAGAAGCTGCGGCCATACCTCTTTGGCTCGCACTTCCTGGTTCAGACTGACCACCGCCCCCTTCGTTGGCTGATGCAAATGAAGGGGGAAAATCCCAAGCTGTTGAGGTGGTCCATCTCCCTACAGGGAATGGACTTCCGGGTGGAACACCGGCCTGGAGTGGACCACGCCAATGCAGACGGTCTCTCCAGGTATTTCCGCCTTAGTGAAGAGGACTCCCAAGGGGTTGGGTAGTTCTCCCCACTTTCAGCTGGGGGGGGACGCGTGTTAGACCTGTCTGGATTTTTTTTGCGCAGTCCCTCCTCATTATTCTTTATTTTGTCCCCTTTTTGCCCCTCATACCTTTAATATTTTTCTGTCTACTATTTTTTATAGGTGTTGGTCAAGGGGATAGGTGTTCTTTCTCCCCTGCATAGTCTTCTACCTCAGGCCCAGAGGCCTGTTCTGACAGGAAAGTTGGCACCACCTAAAATGGTGGCCACCAACTGCCCCAACTGTCGCACCTAGAACTTGGCCATAGCTTAACATAGGGCATTCCAGAACCTTCTGGTCCATTCTGGACCACTGAAGGGCAGCCTATAAAAGGCGGAATGCGGGGCAGCCATTTTGTCTACCTGTGAGAGTCAGCTGGAGGACAGGCTATCCTGGCAGGTGGGAGGAGACTAGTGTAAGGGTTGAACTCCTGGACTGGTAAGCAGCCTAATAATTCCACTTCTCTATTCCTCCTGTGGGTTCCTTGTCCTGTCCCCGCTGTGAAAGTTTAAGGGAGACCCTGGGCGCCTGACTGACCCCTAGCTTCAAAATAGTAGGGTGTAGGTAGGGTAAGGAGACTGCAGCGCAGTGGAGCGCAGTCCTCTGCCCAGCATTGGAAACTGAACTGAGAGGGTTCCTATTAACTGTCCAGTGAAGAGGGCTGGGGTCCTAGTGAGGAAAAAGCGCCCTGAGGCTTTATTCTGTGGAAGCTCCTTTGATCCCCCTTTTCCTGTTGATAACAAGAAGATAACTGTTGACCTGGGTGGCGCTGGGCACATCTTACCTGGGTCAGAACTGGCAGGGAGCCGACCCTGTGTTGATGGACCAGTGGTTGGAGACTGGTGGAGGATTCCCTTGAGCCTGGGCAGCCTTGTGAGGCCAGCGCCGAAAACGGGACCCCGGGGGCACCTGTCGCGCTTGGTGTCGGTGTCCGGTGAATCCAGGGATAAGTGAGAGCGCAGTGCTCCTTCCCAGTGCCAGCGCGCTAATTCCCCACTGGATTGGGCGACTGTGGTGAGAGAAGGGGCCGAGGACTAAGCAGGCCCGGAGCGGAGTCGCTTTTCCCCCGCGCATGCGCAGTGGAGGCCGGGGGTGTGGAAATTGACGTCGTCGCTCTCTGCTGAGGAGCGCTGTGAGGAGGCGGCTTCGTCGAGTGATTGCAACTAATCTGCGCGCCGAGGGACAGATCCGTGTGTGAGGAGCAGCCTGTCAAGCGGCTGATGCGCTGTGTTTAGCGCTCCGGTTCTGTTCTCCAGGGGGCGGAGAGGCCGAGTGCGAGGAGAGAAGCAGTCATCAGGTACAGGGGGTGAGCGGAAGATCCGCCTGCCGGCCCCCTTTACAAGTAAGCAGGGAGGAGTGAGGGGTAGCGTGGGAGAGCTGGTCAGGCCTCCCACGCGTTTGGCTTCCTCCCTACACTGTTTATAACTGGGAGAAAGAGGAGGGAAGCCTGGAAACGAAAGGCTTAACACTTATAACATTGCCTGACTCAGGAAGCCTGATTACCAGTGGGGGTGCCAGGAGTAAAAAGTCAATAATCAACCCATGGCTCCTGATAAGTAATGACAGCTTGCCCCTTCTTCTTCAAATGGAGTAGAGTTCTTGAATAATCCAGGAAAGTTTGCTAATAACTATATAAAGCTGGTATATCTGTAACCCTCATTGTTTATGTATTAGGAAGAAGGAGGGATTATTGATGCTGTGGGTGACAGATATAGTGCACTGCAAAGTACCCACATATAGTTGCTTCTGGAGTATAACCAAATGCACTGTTGAAGTTTAATTTACATTAACAGGTCTGAGAGTGTCAAAATTGATTTAATGACAAATGTACTGTTTTGTTAAAACTACTTGGTAAATTGCTTAGCCGGTTAAAAGTGTTTGCTATTACTGAGACTACTTGAAATGTAATAAGTGGTATATTTTGAAAACAGAGAGTATATTATTTTTATAAAACAGTACTTATTTTTCCACATTATTGGTGTAGCGTTATTTTTGTGTGATATTGCGTGGATTTACTTTTGGGTGGTCTGCAACCTTAACACTGTGCCTCTGAAATGTTTGTCTTGCCCTAGGCCAGGCTACCCAGTTCCAACAAACACCAATCGTGTAACCAAATGCAATGATACAGAAATACAAGAATGGTTAAAATACAATTCATCTGATGAGCATAGACGGCCCGAAATATCCAAAGCAAATATCTTCAGCAAAGATGATTCAAATTCTGAAATGAGGTTAAGTAAACGTGTAACCAAACCTCCATGTAAATTACAAGATTATATATGTGACTAAAGTTTTATTTTATTTTAGAAAGGAGGATATGTTGTATCCTTTCAAATATTGTAATTGTTATTCTCATGTATTACATGTACCTTTAAGAGTGTATACCAGTGCCATATCTACTGTATCATAGCAACTGCCTAGAACCATTGGAACCTGGGAAAGAAAGAGGGACCGAGCAGTTGGCTGGTATGACAGCTGTTGTGGGTTGCTGCATTACGTCTTAATAAATCCATTTTCAATCATATATTTGTTCTATCATTCTTAAAACCTACGAATCGGTAATTTGCAAAGCGACCTATTAGTGCATAGGTAGCTTCACAAATCACCAGGCTAGGTGCAAAAATACTGGTTGCAAAGTGAGATCAGTCTTTTGCTACCAGTTGTACGAACATCTAGCCTATGGAGCCTGGTATACTGCTCCCAGTCCCAACTAGGATGTGTTATTTGCGCATTGTCGCGTTTGCAAATGGGAATGCAATATGTGGTGCAACGTATGTATGAATAGGTCGCATCACAAATTGTACATTCACAGGTGGTCGCAAAATGAGCTGCATGGTGAATATTATTTAGGCAGGCCATAGTTTGCAACTCCTGTGACTGACTGTGATTGCTGCCATGGAGATCTGCAAGAGACAGAAGATCTCTCCATCAGTAAATTTGCAATCCCAATCATGATTTCTTTTTTAAAAACCAACCCATGTCCTGTAAAGGGACACAGGCAGCTTAAAAAAAAAACAATTTGCTCCCCCCTTCCTCCGAGGCTGCCAACATGATTCACAAAGGGGAACAGTGCCTTGGGTCACCTTCCCTTTCTGAATCAGTTATCACCACGGGTTGGCAACTCAACAGTAGTTTGCAATTGTGACCATAAGCCATTGATTGATACATTCCTCTCCAAATCAGAACCATCTACTATTTGCAGTTCCGAAAGGTTTGTAAAACCCTCTTAAGAGTTGGAAATAGTTTCCTGACTAGTAAAAGGGTTTTTGTACATTATAAAACGCTCTCTGGTAGATTCAAACCCTGTGATTTTGCAAATTCCAGATTTTGCAATCACAACAGTGCTTTGTACATTAGGCTCATGGTACTTTAAAATTATTCATGATGGTACTGAAGAGCTAGTACTTGCTTCTTTCAAGTCTTACACTATATTACGAATTGTACAACAGCTGTGTAAGGTGGATGATTGTGATCTTACATGTCCTCAACAGCGTCATTTATAGCTGTTGCTCTAACATAACAGCCCTTAGAGTAATATTCAGTGTACTTCTAGTGGCTCCTTTCATTGGTAGTGTAGTCTCTCATGCATGTATAAACTCTATAGCATAGTAGGGGTTCCATTTCTTTCAACTTTTGTGTACGCAGCTGTGTTTGACATTTTGCAATCTGTAAATAATAATAAGAATTTGAGAAATATAATTTTCATTTGTTTAATTTAAAATAGCTGAGAGGGTTATAAGGTTAGGAGATAATTTACATTTTGCATTTCAGACTTACATTGTTTCCTCTTTTTTTTGGCATGCTCTTGGTTTGTACAGTGCATCACAGTTGCTTCCTATTGTTTGAAGTAATTTTTCATGCCTCAAATGTTTAGCTCTGTATTGAAGTACATAAAAAAAGATAATGTATGTGATTATTTTTGAGGTCGCAGCTGCAGAAGCGGCCACGATGCACTGGAGACTTTGTGTCCCACAATTATTTGCCAGGGGAGGGTTCCCCTCAACACCTCAGTGCTATAAAGCACCAGAAGAATCCAGCGCCCTCGAGACTCACAGCCTTTGCTGGCACGAGTTGCTGGGGACTTCATGTCCCACAATTCCCTGCCAGAGGGAAGGAGTCTGCTCAACACCACAGTGCTATAAAGAACTAGCGGATACTGTGCCCTCGGGGATCACAACCTGAGCTGCCGAAGCTGTCACGAGCTGTTGGGGACTTCGTGTCCCACAATTCCCTGCCAGAGGGGAAGAATCTGCTAAACACCTCAGTGCTATAAAGTGCCAGCAGAGTCCCGCTATGCAGGTTGCACACAGGCCGAGGCTGGGCTATACCCGGGTGAAGGGCGTACCCGTCCTGCGCCTGTCAGTGCACAAAAGAGCTAAGGCAGGGCCACCCCCCTTGGCTCTTCGTTTTTGAGACATCTACGCATTGTAGCGTGCAGAACTCTGAACCAACTGTTGATGTTTTTTGAGTGGGAAGAGAAAGGCCACAGAGCCTATAAGGTATGGGTACTCGCAAGCATTTTCCCTGGGGCTGAAAAGTTTGGACTTTGGTGTGATCGGGGTCCGCACTCATGGGGGGAGGAAGGAGACACTTAAAGTGGGTTTTTAGGGAAGTGGCTGAACTGAATTGCTCAATGTAAAACCAGAAAACTGGCGATGAAACCCGACTTCCCCACTTGACCAAATTGAGTGATCCTGGGCAATTGTTTTTTTCAATTTCTCTCCTTTTTCTTCATTACCACATATAAAAAGATTTCCAAATACATGATTTTATGATGTGTGCTGTACAAAACTTTCTCCTGTGTTTGGATTTAATTACTGATGGCATTGTTATCGGGTCTTGGGGGGCATGAACATTTCTAAATTCATGTTTGAAAACTTTCACTTCAAAAAAATATTTCTGAATGCACGGTCATAATAAGGTGAAAAGGTTTTACGGGTTAGTGGAATACACTTCTTAAATTTTGAAAAGACTATCATATTTTTACATGTTTGCTATGAAGGGCCTAATTACTTCCTTTCTGTAGCTTAACCTGTTGCATGCTTCTGTCGGCCAACGGCCGTCGTGCACACTACCTCCGTAGTGCTGCGCACGTCCATTGGCCGACGCGACCCCGCCCACTCATCAAAGGTGCCGCACCGCGACCGAATTGCCGCCGCAGTAAAAGGGTTAATTAACCTTTAAATAAGGGCTTGCTTTTTGTTTACATTTTTTTATGTTAGTGCTGAGTCGAGTAAACAGTAACCTCAGTGCTGCTGTTACCCAGGGGACCGCATGTAAAGGTGAGGAGGGCCGCATTTAGCACCCAGGACGTACTTTGAGTATCACTGCTTAAGGGGATTAGGACCAAAATCCAGATCTGCTAAGCAACATCCTGCAGAAAACTTCACATTAGCTGACAATGGGAACGTTATCGAAGAGGTGGAGGATATGTTAAATAAGGGGAAAGAACAAGCTGAGAGTAAAGGCAAAATATCTAAAATAACTCACTTCCTAAGAAACAAAGAGGCCAAAACTAACAAATTCATCAATAATCCTGCCTCCAATTCAACAGTTTTTGAAGTGGCAGGGACTGTCTGCAAGAAAAACCCCATTACAACCCAGCCTCTCACATATAACGATTGGCCATCTTCACATGAATTTCCAGATAACCAAATAGCCCAAATCCCTAAATCTTGTCCAGTAGTAGCTTCACTCCATTAGCCAATAGAGCAAATGATCAACCCTTACCTCCCATCACAAACTAGCAACTACTACCAAACTCCCTGGAGAGTACAAAGTGCTTATTGACAATTTAAGGAGGGACATTATTGATCTGAAAACCACCCCACATACAACTAATTAAAGGGTATTTGATCTCTACATGCTGAACACAGATCTATTGAGTGAACTTAAAAGACGTCTAACCTGAAAACTGGTTAGCCTTGTCCCAAGAAGACGGGGAAGTTAATTTTAGGGAACAGCCCAAATCCATTTTACCTGACACTCCTCAATTTGCTAATGCACCTGACTACGCAACTATATAGCGCATCGCACAGTCAGGGAAGGGATACAAATCCCCATGACTCCTACCATACCCATAGGGTCTGAACATGACCAAAGGCCTTAACTTCCTCCGCCAGGCCTCCTAGACCTCTCCATTCAAAGAGCTAAAGTCAATAATCCCCAGAGTACTCAAAATAGCCAGTAAGAAACGAATCAGGCCAATGCATATCCAGCCACTAATGAGCTGATTCTAAGCTTTTGTTAGAGAGCAGATTTTGCTCTTTCATTTGTAGAGGTACATTATAATCATAGGTAGTTTGCACAGGCATATAATCCTTTATTGTGTTAACATTAGGTTAGTCGAACGTGACTGTAATGAAAAGTAAAGAGTTAGGGATATTTGAATGTAAACGTGAAGAAATTAACTTTGCTATTACATATGGTTAGACGAAAACATTGACGTGTAGAATTTGTGCATGTAGCAAATGCGTATTCACACAATTGATGTGCTTATGTAACATGTTAACTTAGATGTGCTCAGTAATAATGTTCATTTTATACGTGCAATTTCATGAGGCTGTGTGCCATTTCTTATGTTGACCAAATTCTGTAGGCCTGAATTGTATTTTCCCCTTGGAAGCTGGTTGGTAGCAGAGGATTGTTCTCACATGCAATGAGGGGAGAATCTAAAAAACCCTAGAAAAGATCTGGGGCCCCAAAATAGAGCACAGTGATCGAGAACGGAGAATGACTGACTTTGGCGGAGACCGACAGAGATTGGTGGTGCGAGTGGCGAACGGAGGATTGAGTATCGATAGAGATGCATCATGTGTTAGATTGCAAGAGTGTGTTGGTTGTATGGTGTCTGGCAGAATTTGTGTGAAAGTCTAGCGAATGTGGTTTCGGGCCAGATGTGGTTCAAAAGTTTAGTTTTAAGTCTCATGCCCGAAGTGGCCTCAGATCCCGGGATATATTCAGTGGTGTAGAAGACACTGATTTGTTGTGATTGTCTGACTGCTGCCTTAAAGGGTTGTCGTGAGACGTCATCAGCAATCCACCTCAGGGAGGGAACATTGTGTGAATGGGACGTGTGAGAATCGTATGGTAAACCTTGTGTACAGGGTTGGACTATTTTGATCCAGGTGATCAGCAAAGGTCGAGTGTCACTGTATGTGAATGTTCTTGAATGATTGAATTCTATTGATCTTTTAGAAAGGCAGAAAATTGCGGGGTTGTGATTATGTGAGAGAATGTGAACTGAGAAATTGTGAAGGAGGGTGCACTGCTGCGAGGAGTAAAAGGTGACGTCAGAGTGTGACGTGCTGTGATAGGTCGGTTAGTGTAATGCTGCGCTAGGATTGGTTGGTGGTTATCAGGAAGTTGAATTGAGGGAAATCTTGTTGGTTGAAGGGGAAGATTTGATTTAATCATACAATGCTGTAGGGTGTTACAGGATCTCTGCAGTGGAGATCTGGGAGAGGTAACTCCAGTGACTGAGGAAGCACCACCTGAGGATACTCCAGCACAGTACATGGCAACGTATGTGGGAGTATGTGGGACTCCATACTATAGTTTGGCTTCAAAATTGGCACAAAATCACTGAAAAAGAGGGAGAGTAGGCTTTTCCGTGTTATGGTTCATTTTGATTGGAGGTGTTATATCAGTTGAAGGGAGTGATGTCTTCACTACGGCCTCCACCTAGACCAACAGTTTGAGGCATTAGATGCATGGATGCAAGCAGCTCAGGCATATAACAGGGAAAGATGTCAGGGAAAGATGAGAAAAAGAGACATAGGCCAGGAGCTACAGAGTAAATCTAGATAATGGATCCTGACTCCTTCAGTGTGAGAAGTGTGGCTCAATGGTTAGAGCGGCAGACCCTGATGCAGAGGTCTAGCCCGGGACCAGGGTTCAATTCCCCGCCTCGGCGGGTCTTGGGCTCAAAATTCCACGGACCTGATAATTCTCGCCTCGGTGCCTATTCCAATCATTGAGTCCCACTCTGCAACTCTGGGCAATAGCTTGCTTAATCTCCACAACGGCCCCCACAACGCTAAGGATGCCTGGCCTCCACCTTGGGGGTGCCCAGGAGTGGACACCTCACAGGGAAAGCCAGGATGGGTTCCACAGCGGTATTCGTACAAGCGCCTTGAGACCCTTGCGGGTGAGTAGTGCGCTATACAAGTATCAATTTACATTTACATTCAGTTGGTAGCAGAGGATGTATAGTCTACATGACCAAAGCCAGAGTTTTAAAATTGAACAAAAGAAGCCTACAGATTCCCTGCTGAACAAAGCGGCACAGTGGATTAGAACACAAAGACAGTGCCTCTCAATTGTGCGCTCTGACATTGTTTATGCTCATCGTTTGTCCAACCCAAATGACTCTTGGGATACAATCAAGCTATTATTGAGGGATACATCACAAGCTTATGGCCTACTAGCTCTGGACGCTCATTCTTAGCTGTGGACGCTCATTCTTACTCATCCCTAGGTCCTAGGATCCAAATTAAGAGCTGCTTGCGCTATCAGCATACCAGAAACCCTCATCCCCTTCTTTCGCATACTTTGCTTCCTCAAGACCAAGGTGATCAGGGGCAGGTAAATCCAAATGGGTCTGCCCAAGGGAAGGCAACCAACATAAGGAGACCAGAGACGTCCCCACTGAGTAAAGTTGATTGACTGGAAGATCCTTCACCCTGACCACTCCTACATGTTCGAGTACCCTTTCAAGTTCATTTGAACATGCCCATGCACCAGCACCTCATAGCGGTACTCAAGTTACACCCACAAGCATGCACACTGAGAGTAATGTTGATGAGCCTGACCCGCATCAGCAGCCCAGGCTAACATTTGGTACATTAGGTCATCAAACTACTGCTGATGCTCATTTACGAGAACCAGTAATGATAAGTCCTGATCATGTCACTACAAAAACACTCCCATCTGATGAAAGGAGTACAATACCTTGCACAGTACTGTCATGGAATCTAGTATGCCTTCGCGGGAAACTCGCAGATCTGGAATGGGGTGCCTTTCTTAGTCCCTTTGGCGTGGTTTTACTTCAAGAGACCTGGGCGTTGGACACATCTTTTATGCAGGGTTCACTGAAAATAGTCTTGAGGCGGTACCATCTAGGGTGGGTTATCCATCAGGTAGGCTATTGGTGAGGGCTAAAAACATGCCTAATATCACAATAAAAAGACTAGAGATTGATAGTAAAGACATCTTAGGCCTGAGCATCAGCAGACAAAATGGGCGTTGGGTAAAAGTGTCTAACATATATAATCGCACTGCACCTAGGAATAATGACTCACCCACACTAAAACTGCTGGCCCACCAACTCACAGAATGCTCTGATAAATCGCCTATCATACTTGCAGGCGATTTCAATATTACTTTTGCGCCTTTTGAGGGCTTTCATTCATTACTGAAGGGGAGAATGACGCAAGGGTTATACAGAGAGTGTATGCAAGGTCACTTAGAAATTGGCTGGTGTTAGATTTGGGGTCTCTAGTTGGCACAGGTAGGTACTTGTGACAAATAGGGACCTTTGGGTCTAGTCAGGATATGTGGATTACACCCCTAAAATAACCCCTGCTCACCCCTTGGTAGCTTGGCACGAACATAGAGGCTTATCTCAGAGGCAGTGTGTAAAGCATTTGTGACCACATACAGTAACCCAGTGACAACTCTACAGATGGACACCACACAAGGTTTTATATCAAAAATAAGTATACTTTATATACATTTCCCACAAGACCATAAACGACAAAAATACACAATACTGTTACTTTAAGATGGTAGATTTAGCTTAGTTCAGTTCAGTTCTTAAGATGCGACACTTTGCTTCAATGTACCTTATGTTGCGTTGCGCTTCCACGACAAGCAATGTCGCAGCGAGGGAAATGCAGCAAAGTTCAGGTGCAAAGAAATAAAGACGTGAAGATCTTCCAGATGCGGCACGCTTCTCCGGGGATGCATGAAGATCTCGGTTCAATGCATGCACTGCAGCGGCGACACCCTTGTTCAGAAGTGCGATGGCAACAGTTCCAACTGCGACACTCTTCGACGGAGCGTGAAGCTTCCGCGCAATGCGACAACTACAGCGGCAACATCCTTGTTCAGAAATGCGTCGGCAGCAGCTCCGACAGCAGCGCGCTTCTTGGGGATGCCAGGCGCTTTCTTCGATGCGGTGCAACGCAATAGTTCCAGCGGTGACACCCTTGTTCAGAAGTGCGACGGCAGGCACAACGACGGCGACATGCTTCTACCTCGTTGCGAGACTCTTCTCTCGATGCGGTGCAGTGCGACAACTCCAGCTGTGACACCCTTGCTCAGAAGTGCGACGGCAGGCAGCAGCGACAGCGACATGCTTCCTCTTCCTTGCGGCACGCTTCTCTCGATGCGGTGCAATGCGACAACCCCAGCGGCGACACCCTTCGTGTCTGAATCACGGTAATTTTTTGGCCATCTGGGAACCGGCGAGGGGTCTCCTCCGTGCAGCAAGGAAAGTACTTTCCTGCACGGCGGCGACCCCTCGCCAGTTCCCAGACGGCCGAAAAATTACATTGATTCAGACACGGATTGAGACTACGCCCGTCCCCTCCAGGCTTCATTCCTGACCCTAAACGGAGTGGCAAACTATCCTTGATGCCAAAGATGAAGCCACATAATATATTGAACACCCATTAACTGGATGAATAGTACTTGTGGCCCCTCACCACACGTAGAGGGCGACTCAGCCACCTCCCTCTAGGTTGCCCCCACCACCCCAGTCCTGAAGAAGATCCGCACGGCCGAGGCTGTGAAATTCCCTTGTGCCCAAAGTCAGATCGAAATGTCGACGCCCTTGATTAAGGCCTAGACTAACTTTTTTGTTGTCCCTCATCGTGCAAAAGCTGAATTCAATTCTGAAGTCATACATGCAAATTAAACTGTATATATATTCTTGTATAGCTAGGCTGCATATGACGGTGAATGTTAACCGTGCATATTGCCTTTTGAAATAGTATGCAATTTCTCTCCTCTATGCCACTGAACCCTTCTCTTCCTTTATACTGAGCACCTCTCATTCTACTAGCACGTTCCCTCTTGGAGCAACCTCATCCTAGCTCCTTGAATATAAGAAGAGTTTCCACCTGAAAACAAGTACATTAAATTGATTGGTGGTTAAGAATTTTTTGGTCTGTTGGTGTATGTTTTATCTACAAAAATATGATGTTTTGAATAATTGATTTAAGTCTTGTTTAGGAGCTTGCCCCGAAGGTTGGCTCTAGGCTCCTTCTGAACTGAAGAATCCAATTAACTAAGTGCTCCGACTAAATTGCTGTTGTGAATAAGGTTCTAGGACCATTGTTTTCTGTATCACTAAGTGCCCAGGTCCTGGACTAACCTAGGGAATACCCCATTTGTTGAAATAACCTCTGAAAGGTGGCAGGGGAATTCTTCATCCCAAAGGGCATAACACGGAACTGGAAATGCCCATCTGGTGTGGAGAATGCTTACCTCTCCTTTGCCCCATCAGCCAAGGCAATCTGCCAGTACCCAGACGTTAAGTCAAACGTGCTGAGGTACCTTGCAGCCCCTAGCCGATCAATGAGCTCATCAGCTCTGGGGATGGGGTGCGCGGCAGTCTTCGTGACTGAATTGAGCCCTCTGTAGTCCACACAGAACCGGAGTTCTGGTGTGGGAAACGGCGCTGCAGCTGTTGTGTTTCTATCTAGGACCCTAATTCAATATTCCAGATCTATGCCCTTGTATGGCTATAATAATAATATACTTATAAAGGCATAAGAATCATATCCATATTTAGTAATAGCCCATGCAGTCCAAATACAGCATGGCTACTCCCCTAGACTCCTAGAAAGTACAACGCGTTCTTTAAACAAACCAAGCCTCCAGCAGCCCGGGAAATTCCCCTGCTCTAGTTTTTATTTGCACAAAAACTCCTAGAGTCAGAAAGAACTGTTAGTTCTTGGTGACGTCTTATGTCCAACCTTACGTCAAACCCGGCACCTTTCAGGTATAAATATACCAACGTTGCCTTAAGCAAACACACGGTGGTTTGGAGCAGAGCGGCTATCTACTTGCCCGAGAGCCCAGCTGATGCGAGAGCCCACGGACGCCGCCCCTCCCTTTTGACGCACTGAGAAAGACGCTATCTTTTTCTCCAGCCGAGAAAATCCAGCTCCGATGTTTCCAGCCACCCTTGCGGGTTACTGGGATATCGAGTCCTGAGAGAGAGATACAAGACCTCCTTCATTCTAAGAACCAAGGTACGGAGCTGACTAAACCCTTAAGAGAATTCTTGATTCAGATCCTTGGCAAAACCAACTTAACTTAAACTGCAACTTACTTACTCCTTCTCACGTATTAGGCTTAGGTCAGGTACACCGGGGTAGGCGTAGATTAGAAGCACCAGTTGAATACGTTAGTCAATGTTTTTATGTATGTATATATTTTATCCATTTTAAAGTATCATATGGCTAAGAAACCATATCAATGCTTTTACAGTATTATTTTATAATACTCCTTTTACTGTACGCACTTTACTTTATAATAAGTATTGCAATTGTGGCAATTCATTTCTCTTGCATAAGAAAGAAGACTGCTCAATAAATAACACCTTTTATTGAAAATGCCGTCTCTCTATTTCTCTGCACTCTGGTGAAACTAAGTATGCACGATTGACTGAGTGAAATAACCGTCTATTGTTTTCACACGACTCTAGAGATACACTTTTTATTCTGAGGGAGCAAAGTTGTCATGTTTATGGTTGTCAGAAGCTAATCCCTTCTTGTCTATCCAGGGAAGTTGAACTCCTCCTTGTTTACTCGAGAAAGTTTCTAGTAACCTCTGAGCTAGCTGGCAAAACTAATTAAGTCTAATATAGTCAGTAGAGACCTAGGATGGCCGGACTGGGAGGGGGGGTGTTAAAGTTCAACTTGATATTTCCCTTTAAATACAAAGGGCACGGCGGATTGGATAGCCCTTCACAGGATTGTCAAGTTCATCCTGGGGACTAATGCCTAATTTTCCGTGTCACGGCCCCACTTATTCATGATTGGGGGAGATGGGAATTGTTCCGCATGATGTATGTTTTGTGACAAAATCTAATAAAACTTTGTTTAAAAAAAAAAAGAAATTGTCAGTAGAGACCTAGTCGACCTCAGTCCTACGTCTACACTGCTGTTTATATTATTCCAATGCGCAGAGCCTATTGGGAATATAGGAACTACACTACATGGCGCCGAACGTTTGATAAGACGATAATCTAATGCAAGACATTAGAGTAACTCAGTCGTGCTTTTTCACACAGGCCCTTTTTCCCGTAAATACTCCAAAAGACGTCTGGAGTGGGTAAAAGGTTAAAATCCGCCGGAACTTAGTAGGAAGAGATTCCTATGTATTAGTTTTGGTTTAGTCAACGTTGAAGGATACAGTGTTCCAAAATATTGTGCACCTAATCTTTGTTTCCCTTGAAACTTGATCTGCAACAAAAACTTTCTGTCAGTAAAAATGGTAGAAAGTGAAGACGAAAGGGAGGCAGCTAGAATAGCAGCTCAACTCCTAGCGGATGACACTAGTCTCCAAGAAAATGACCCGAATGCTATAATCATTCCGGTAAATGTAAGAAAAACTATAACTCTTAAACTTATAGAAAATGGACTAACACCAAGAGGTGGTACAGTCATATTTGTGGTAGAGGCCCATGAATATCGGCAGACAGAGGTATTCTATTCATGGTTAAACTTTCTAGCAGCAAACGCTGTAACACACGAATTCCACTATTACAAAATAGAGGAACCTCCGGATGAATACGCTCCTTTCGAGGACGTTGAAATCCCACTAACTTACCAAGAGCACCTGCTCTGGTTTAAAGGCGCCCTAAAACATCAAAATCACATCACCAGGCTCGGTCCACTAGGTAGACCAGGAGCCACGTGGCCGGTTCTAGCCAGCTACACACCGAATCCAGACATTGAAACAATGTCAAACCAGGAACTTTTAGCTCAGCTAAAATTGCTAATTAAAATACATAGACAATTAGTCCAATATGTAATGCGGACTTCAACAGTCCAACCATCAATAAAAATTCCACAGACCACCCCTCACCAGGGGAACACAAATAAAATCACACCACAGAATATACAATCGGCCACTGGCAAAATTCCCGCAAAACGGGAGCAAATTCCATTCTGGTTAGCACAAAAAATCACTCAAATAGAGGCAGTATTTCCTGATACTACACCTACTGAGAAACACAGAATTCTGACTATCTGTCTTCCGATGGGGATCGCACCACATGTGGAGGACTGTGACACTTGGGGCACAGTCTTTGCTTCGATATACACAAAAACACATGGTGTTCCGTCTATGGCGGTAATACCAGATGTGCTAAGACAGATTCAAAATGAATACGGTCCAGAACCTACTTTAACTCTGGGTATGAAATTACTGAAAGACTTCAAGCAGGTCTCGGCTATATTATTAGCCAACATAAAAGGAGAAGCAGCATCTGTGGCGATCCGCCAGAAATTGAAAGAAACAGATATAGCAGAACAACCTTTTGAACTTGCCAGAATCATAGAAAAATCCTATGAAGAACTAGGTAGAGATAGTTTGGGTGGAAAACCAGTAAAACCCCAACTACTTGAAAATCCTGAAAAAACATTTATTAAAAATAATCTAAACACTCCAAAAAAGAGTTGGGATGGAAATAAACAATCCACTCCCAAAGAAAAACGGTTCCAGTCCAGAGGAAGGTCTCCTCAACGGAGAGATAGATCTCCAGACGAGGTGGCAAGTCTCCCCAGAGGGAGCACTCTGAGAAAAGATACAACCTTAGAGATAGGGATAAATTGAGAAAACCTGACAGATATCAAGATATTGATACACATCCCTCTCGATCTTTTCAGACTTCCTCACAGAAATCGGAAAGAAGAGGACGGTCAGAACATAAGGAAGAGCACTTCAAGTCCAAAGACAAAGAACCTGCTCATCAAAGTAAAAAATTACAATTTCCAAGAAAAAAAGGTAGCCAGTATTAAAATAATTAAACATGCCGAGGATACTGAGGACACAACTGAAAAACAGAGAGTGGGCCCAGACAATGCTAGACAGCGCAGCAGAAGTGACAATAGCTCGCAAGATCCTGATGAATCTTCTGGAGACAGTGGACACGAACGAGTACATTCAAGTGGAAACTGCAGACACCCGAGTTAGCAAACCCCATTAATTATACGAAATAACATTACGTATAGAGGGGGACAAGACTAGGAGACTGTAAGGGGTCTCTTTTGGGATAACCTTTCGAAAGGCTATGACATCCTGTTAGCTGAAAAAGACTGGCCACCAGAGTTTGTCAGGGAGTGCCCTCATGGCGAAGAAATGATTATGCCTGCCTTCTCAAATCATATTCCAATTCATAAAAAATATACACTTGCAAGAAAATGGGCAGTAGCCCAAGCTCCTGCATTATATAAAAATCATGTAGGATGGGATGAGGATTCTCCTCACAAAATCCAGTTAAAAAGTCAACCCACTGCACAAAGGCAGTACCCAGTTAAGCAAGGAGCTAAAAAGCAAGTCAGGGAGATCTTAGATCAACTTGAATATCAGGGGGTGATTGAAACATGCACCTCCCAAATGAACAATCCTTTGTTTCCTGTCTCCAAGCCAGACGATTCATATCATCTAATTTTGGACTACAGACACCTAAACTCCTGCTGCAAAACATTTGCAGTACAAAACTCACACAGTGCAGCACTAATGAATAACATCGTACATAAAAAGTATAAAACGACATTAGACATCTCTAATGGATTTTTTTGTCAAAACATTGCACCTGAAAACAGGTATTTGATCGCTCTCTCAATAATGGGGTCGCAAAAACACTCCTGTCGACTCCCACAGGGATTCAAGAATAGCCCAGGATTATTCTCAGCAAGAGTAACTGAGTTACTACAAATATATGATGATGAGGCATTATCTTATGTCGATGACATCTATCTCACAGATGATGACCTGGAGACTCACTTGAAAAGAGTGAACACCATAATACTTGGGTTCGCAGCTGAGGGTTACAAATTCAACTTTAAAAAGTCACGAATTGCCCATCTAACTGTCCTGTTTTTAGGATATGAATTATCAAGTGAAGGCAAAAGCCTAGCAGACAACTTCTTAGAGAAGTGTGCTGTACTCCAAGCTCCTAAAACGCTGAAGAACTTACAATCAATACTAGGTTTCCTGAATTTCGGAAGAACATACATTCTAAATTATGCAGAGAGGGTTAAACCTCTCTATGAATTAATAAAAACTGATTTCAAACCAATAAATTGGACTCAGAAACACACAGAAATTTTAAGATCATTGCAAACAGACATGTTAGCTAAAACAAAATTGCAAACTCGCGAAAATATACGCAACCTTGTAGTCCGAGTCATCCCAGGAAGATGCGGATTCACGTACCTGACCTCTAATGAGGGAGAAACGGTACCAATAGCTTACAAATCACACTTGTACACACAAGCTGAAATGAAATTCAGTTCTACTGAAAAAATTCTAGTAGCGGTTCAAACTGCTGTAGCAAAAGATAGAGCCCAAGGCAGAAGAATAACTGTTTTAACAGCAGAATCAGCCCTTGAGGCATTAACAAGCACACGCAATTTGAATGCTGTGGCATTAGATCCAAAATGGATACAATGGGAAAATTCTCTTGCTGCAGAAGACGTGAAGTACTATTTTCACCCGAAAATGAAAAAACTAGAAAATCTAGAATATGAAGAAGAATATCCTCTGCCGACCGAAATCCTGCCTCTAGAACACTACGGCTGTATAATATATACAGACGGATCAGCACAACCCGCAGTTAGGGGTAAACAAGCTTACAGTGCTGCGTGCGCGATTGTTAAAGGTCATTGGCACGAAGGAAAATTTAGACTAATGGTCTCTATAACTCAATCTTTAAAGGATTGTTCGGCTCAGCGAGCTGAACTACTAGCATTTAGGATGGCGCTTGAAATTGCCGGTCGTGAATTCCCGACACGAATAGTGTGCGATTCGCATTACTGCGTCAAGTCTAACAATAATGACATGCAGATCTGGGTTCAAAACGTTTACAAAGATGACACAGGTGCCGCAATAAAGCATGAAAAGCTTTGGGAACAGGTAGTTCTTTTGCAGAAAGAACTACAAAAGACTCACGTGATACATACACTGAGTCATCAGCGTGATGGCGTTCACGTTGCAGGGAATTCATTGGCTGACAAAGCCACAGCAGAAGCGGTCCAACCGGCTTCCGTAGCCACAAAAAAGCGTTCTAAAAATTACATAGACGGAGAAACTAAGCTAGCGGTAAAAGCGTCTTTAAAAGGCGACTATGCAGCATTACCTCTGAACTATCCACTCAATAATACATACATAATTGATGCAAACTCCGTTCCTTTTTGCTCAAATCCCTGGAGTGGGGGATAGAGTAATTCCAAACACGAACAGGAGAGTCTTTTTAATAGCAGACGTACACATGGGATTGGGTCTAAGTCGCCAAGAGATCGTGAAATCTCTAAAAGAATTACAATCAGAATACTGGTGGCCGGGGATGAACTTGCAACATTACAAATTTGCAAAGGATTGTCCAAACTGCAACCGAGATCACAGTCGTGAACCGACTGGAGTATTGCCAGGAACCCTATTTAAAAAGCATAAGGCTATCTATACGCAAAAATCCAGCAGGAGAAACGCGATCCCATAAATATTAGGACTAGATTCGCTTAATATGCAGACACCAGCGCTCGGTTGACGCCAGAACTGTTATAAAAGATTTGCGAGTCTTTATCGGCATATACGCAATTGGCATGCTACATTCTGACCAGGGTCCTGCGTTTAGCTCTAGGGCTTACAAGGAGGCCATGGCCAGCATGGGCATTGCATTGCGGTACTCTTCTCCATTCCATCCTGAGGGAAATGCGGTTTTACAGTCCTAATGTGCGTATTGCATAGATGAAAACTTAAACTGCTACCCCCAGTAAAGTTTATAACACAAAATTAAAACAGCATAAGAATAAATAGTGATCCAATGCAGAGTCAAAAACAGATCCTCTTCAGATAGCGTTGTTTTTGTTATTCTCCTTTATTCAAATTTCATAAAAAACAGGTTCTCCCAGCATAAACATCGCCAACACGTGTTTCGTCTCCCACAGAGACTTCATCAAGGCATGGATAATAGTAGGAAGGTGTTAGTCATCCACTCATGAAAGTAGGAACACAACGTTATATATTAATAATGGGATACCCCAAAGATAGAGAATGAAGTGAAGCACAAAACTGTATTCATTTCAACATCTGGGTCATCATAATCTGCTTGACAAACGTATCCTTTATCATTAATGAGCAGATAGATCATGGGCGAGAATAGATATAACTTAGAGTTGTCCAAGTCCAGAGTTATAGGAAAAATCTCATAACACAAAGGTCCAGTGTTTCCAAGGTGACCAAGTAATATAAGCGAACTCGCTGAAAGGTAAAACAAGTCCACGTTCGCAACCGTGATAAGTTGCAGTCCGCCAAGTGGCAGCAGCGTTCGTATCCCGCTTCGTCGCCCGCAATAGAGAAAAGATCGCGGTGAAGAAGGAATTTGGGCCTTCTTACAGAAAAGCAGTACCTGTCTTAGCTGTCAGCGGAACAAGATCAGTAGTACTACCTCCCCTTGCTGGTAAAAAGGAGAACCGAGTTGTATCCATCGACCTGGTAAAACCACAATCATGTGGCCAATAATAAGTAGTAGGCCCAGTGGACTCCCAATAAATAGCAGAATACCAAAATTTACTACAATCGAAGAGGTTCAAACTGAAAGACTAATCACTTTTGATAAACCTGCAGTGAATAAAAAAGGACTATGCAACAAAGCCATGGAACTTGTGCCTCTAGAAACCCAAATAGCAACAGTTCGTCAAGAAACACCAGTCTACAACGATGTAGCCTCAGACTATGCTAGTGAAACAAAGAAAAATCCAAAAGCAAATGAAAATCCGGAAGCAATTCCTACTTCATCAATTTCGATGACTTTTCTGAAGATCCAAGCGAGCATGAAGAAACGCCAGCAACAAAAACTTTCAAAGACAAAGTAACTGAACTCTTTCATCAACTCAAAGAAACATATCTGATTTCACCGTGGATTGAATTTTGGATTGTGTTAGGTATACTTTTCCTCCTGCTTTGGCTCATCATGGTTCTATGTTTGGGAAAATTCATTGATGGAACATATAGTACAATGGACACAGCAAGTCAGAACATCAACTTGGTCCTAAAGCCTCACACATCCTCTCACATCACAAAAAGAGAACTGTCATCAGTGAACATCACAGCCAATCCAATACCCGGTGGGGTAGCATGGGACAAAACGGATTATGAAATTCATGGCCCGATTGAGCTCTTGAAATATCCACACCAGTTCAAGGTCTCATTAAGTGACTTTGTAAAACCAAGTAGTTTTTCTGATGATTGGGACTTTGAAAATATTAATAATATGATGTCAGATTTAGTAATGTCAGCTAAATTCACAGAACATGATTATTTACAGGGTTCATTAAATTATGAAGAGTTATATTGTTATAATCATTTTGGTCATCACTATTTGCATAAAACTGCTCAACCTAGAAATGTTTTTAATTATAACCAATGGGAACATTGTGCAACACCGCCTAAAGGCAGCTCGAAAACATTTTATGAGAAATTCCCATACTTCTCAGGTTTTAACACAAGTGATGCAGAAACGTTTTATTTTAAAATGTTAAATAAGACAGGAATGAAAACAATGTTGACAAATACTAAATTGATTTATTCTGAAACATTTTATGAAAAAATGACTACATTTGGTTTTGAATTTTGGAAAAACAACATTGAAACAAAAACCATCTGGGGTACAAAAGAATGGCAGGTCCAAGGTTTAGAAGCATTATTTAGAGCCTGCATGATCCCAGAACAATTAATATTCCTGAATGACACCATTCAGCAAACAACCTGTCTTGGCCTAGCCAAAATAAAAGACTTAAACAAACCGTCTATTCCGAAGCCCATGCCTGATAGTAATAGCACTTTAGATGTGGGGATAGACGTATCCCATATTTTACACCAAAATAGAACACATCCTGATTGGAAAAAATGGTTGATCTGGCCCACAGACACAAATAACTGTCGAGATAGATTCCTGAACAAAATACAGGGGTTGAAACAGACCAGGCCAGACCCTAGATACTTCCAGAGACAACGTCCAGGGATAGTTACAACATACAGTGTAGGGAAACTCTGCCTTGAATGGCTACAGACATCCACACTGGCTGAAATTAAGCAACACTTGACTTTACTTAAAGACCGTGCTGACTTGCGTGATTTCATACTGGGACCACGCAAACAGCGTCAAAAACGTTTCATATACGCCGGTATATACGCTGCTTACAACGAAGCTTGGAAAGTAACACAAATTGAAACAGCTGACAAAAATACAAGAAATTGATCGTATTAATTTGGAGAAATCACTTTCTGTAGTGGACAATGGGTTAACGACTCTGTCCTCCAGAATATATTCACTGGACAGCATTGTATCATCTGCTATTGATATAATAGAGCAGGACTTGCTAATGTTACAACATGGTCAGTCCCAATTACGTTCTATTGTACAGCTTGGCTGGACGTTGCAAAATCTGCGTTCAGGCTACGTGCCATGGCGTTTAATCAACGTAACGTCATTATTCTCTATCTTTAACCTTACTGATAAACAAATCAGTTTGGCACAAAAATGAGCAGACAATACGATTCTGAGCATTGAAAAACTTGAGAGATTACCATTGACAATGTCAGAGAGACCTGTCATTGAATGGATAATACATGGGACGATTACAATCCCAATAACAACTTTCCAGTTTAAGTATTGCCAAAAATATATACCAGCAGGCGTGTATGAAAGGTTGGGTAAAGGATACATCAAGTCAACATGGAATTTACCTTATACACAAAAATGTTATAGTGAAGGGAAAAAAGAGGTATTCCTTAGTGGTAACAATTATAAAAAATCACTAAGTGGTACACTCCTGTGTCAAGGTATTAACGTGCATGGAGCCTGCGAAGGGTCTTCAAATAACCTTTCATGTCACCTGCACGGCACTCCTGCAGCACATATAGAGCCATTTTTTAGACAGCTTTCCAACGGCAGCTACATTCTAATAAGTGACCACAGCTGTTGTGGCATGGTGCCAGGAAAAGCCTATCTCGTGAGCGTTAGTTCCATGGTCACTTGCTGTATGCAAGTATTGTATCCAAACAGCAATCCAGACATGGAGGCGGCAATAGGGCCTCGTTTAAATATCTCTTCTATTCGAATTGATACTTTAAGCAGAATGAAGTCTATTCTTTTACAAACAACTGTGCCTTTAGCCTCGTCCAAAGAGACGTATGATCTGCGAGTTGCAAGGACAGCAGTAGAGATACATTCTCTATTATCAACAAATTGCCCCGTACATTTCGTAGAAATGTTAAGCCAAATTTTAAACATATCTGATACCAGTGGCATCGCACATGTATTTAAGACAATTTCTTCGGGACTGTTAACACCCTTTGAAACAGTTCTGGGCTTTTTTCCTGAATTTTGTCCATTCTGTCTTCGGCGGTCTGCCTTTACTTTTGGGACTCGTAGCAGGAATTTTATTTTTGATCCTTCTGCTCCAATATTGCAAGCCTAGCCACAGACAGGACTCCAGCAACGATGGGAGGAACGATCCTAGCTATACGCTACCGGGACCGCATCACTAAAATCCTCGGATTAGCCCAGCTAAGAGATCTAAGTGCAACATGGTTTCTTTCATTCAGACCTATCTGGCAAGATTGCATCTTACCTGTGCTTCGATGTCTGCTATGTGGAGAAGAATGCGTGTTGGACATCTATCTTACAGTACCAATGGATACAGATACCTTGCTAGGTCCGGTAACGACTCATGCATCGTGTTGTTCCCAGCGGCTACCTATTCTGATGACGGCATTCATTGAGGCTTCACCACTACGAGTAGGTGGCGGTCAAGTACGGGAGAAAAGCAGCACCAAACAGGTACAACCTTCTGTGAGCATTGCTGATCCTGACTTCGATGATAGCAATCATTCTCACATATGCACAATCTCAGCATTTTCGAACTTGGTCGAACTTTCACCTGATGTTGTAGACCAATTTTTTGCAAGCATGTCTGAAATGATGTTCTCCCTGGAACAAAAAGAATAACTTTTTAAAACAACGAGCACACAGCGTTCCCTGAACTCTGAATTCGGCCTTCAGCTTTGATAAACACAGCTACTTACGCCTCATGGGTTCCTCAAGTCCCATTATCATGCCCTTCAGGGTCCGGTTGAACCTTTCAACCAACCAGTTTCCATGTTGGTGGTAAGGAGTGGTGAACTTGTAAGTTACACCACACTACTGCCACAGGGACTGCATATACTTAGTAATGAAGTTGGTTCCCCTGTCAGACACTACCTCGCGAAGGAATCACACTCGAGAGAAAATTCCCATCAGTGCTCGTCCCATCACGGGGGCCTTCACTGTCCTCAGAGGTATGGCTTCCTGGTACTGGGTGGCATGGTCCACCAAGACGAGGATGAACCTGTTGCCCATGGCTGTCTTGGGGTCCAGTGGCCCCACAATGTCAATCCCCACCCGCTCAAAGGGGGTACTGACCACAGGGAATGGCTGGAGAGGAGCCTTGTGCTTCCTCCCACTCTTTCCACTTGCCTGGTAAGTCTGACAGGTCCTGCAATGAGTGTCTGAATTCTTGCGCATTTGGGGCCAATGAAAGTTGGTAACAAGCCTCTCAAATGTCTTGTTCTGCCCCAAATGTCCTGATAATGGCACATCATGAGCCAGCCCCAGTAGGAAGGCTCTGAACTTCTGGAGTACTACCAGCGCACGTGCTGACCCAGGTTCAGCAACCTTAGGCTCACTATTCAGGAGACCATTCTCCAAGTAAATCATATGTGATCCTGACTGATCACCTGCTGCCTAGCTTGCAGCCTGTTGCCGCAAGCCCTCAAGAGAAGGGCATGCTCTCTGCTCCCTGCAGAATTCTTCCCTGGAAGGGCTTCTTTCTTGCTGCCAATGGATCAGCTCAGGCAGGTCCCCAAGTTCAGCTACTTGCTCCCCGGTAGGCACCAGGGCATCCCCCTCAGGGTCTACCTCCTCCTGGGCCGTGGGAACTTTGGGTGCCAGTTTCCCATGCCCCCGCCACTTCTCTCCAAGGCAGGTTCCTGGGCCTCCCTCCCAGGCTCCAGGTCCTCTTGAGAACCGCTACTGGCTGTCATTGACCGGGTGGTCACGCATTCCCAGTCAGGCAGTCCCACCATCTTCATGTGAGTACTTTTCTCCACCTTTACCCAAGGGGAGCTCTCCAAATCGTTCCCCAACAAACAGTCAACAGGCATGGTGGGCCTCACAGCTACCTGAAGAGTACCAGAGACCCCCCCCCCCACTCAAAGGGAACCTGAGCCATCGGACAAAGGCTCTCTGTGTTGACGGCGGCAACAACTCGGCGAAATGCATGAGGGACAATCTGCTCTTGAGACACCAGGTGACACCTGACAACTGTCACACTGGCTCCTGTATCTCTAAGAGCCTCCACCTTTTGACCATTGATGGTCACCCACTGTCCATATTTCTTAGTGTTCATGGGCAGCTGAGCTTCTGCGACCATCTAACAGTCTCCTAAAGAGACAAGGGTCATCTGTACGGGCCCACACCCACCTTGGACATCCATCTCCTCCCCCAAGGCTACATTAGCCATCTGCCGGGGCGGAGCACCAGTGGGTGCTGATTTACCAAAAAGGCGGCACCTGGTATCATTCGCCTTATGACCCAGGTCGCCACATTTGTAAAATTTCAGGTGTCCCTGTGGAACAGGACTACCTGTCGGGCCCCCTTGCTTTCTCTCAGGGGGAGGCTGGGAACCTTTCCCTTGGTTCCCTTGGGGACTACTTTGGGGCCCGTTGCGGAACTCCTTTTTTTACCCTTGTCCCCCCATTCTTCTGCTTGGGACCCTGCCCACCTTTGGCTGAGTCTCCCATGTGACCCTTGTGGACCTGGGTGCTCATCCAGCGGTCGGCCTACTCAGCAAGCTTCCTAGGGTCAGTCAGCTTGCTATCTATCAGATGCTGGCGCAGCTCTGGAAAACAGTTATCAGACAAGTGCTCCCATGCAAACAAATCAAAGAGACCTTGAAAATCATTAACCTTGCTGTCCTTCACCCAACCATCCAATGCTCTGCAAAAGAAAGTGACATATTCAACCCAGCTACTGTTTTCTAACTTTTTGCATTTCCTGAACCTCTGTCTATAGAGTTCAGGGGTCAAACCATATCTAGACATTAATGCATCTTTCATGTGGCTGTATAAATTGTGGACTTCAGAAAGCAAGTCTAACCGTGTGCCCCGCCCCTCACTAAAGAACCTTCCCCACAACCCCGCTCCCCAATCTCTCTCAGGGACCCGGTGGGAAGATATGGCTACCTCATAGGCTCTGAACCACTGACCAATATCATAATTTTTGTAAAACTCTTTCACCACATCTTTGCGAATATACACTCTACTCTCCACAGACACTGGCGGTACGCTGCCACCAGAGGGAGTAACCTCCAAACTTTTGGTTTTAAACTCCAACTCCCTCAAAACTTTTTCATGCTCAGCCTGTATTTTCTTTTCCTCTATATTTAACCTCCTATTTTCTATTTCCAGTTGACTATTCACCTTGAACTTGGTCATCTCCATTTCATGCCTTCTTGATCTCTCTCTGTCCTCCAACTCCTCTGGAGACAAACTCTTTTTAGAAGCATTGCTACATGCAGGGGAAGGTACTCTCCTTCTTCCTAAGCCCAATGGCCCTTCCTGCTATACCTCTGCATGGTCATCCCCCTCCTCAATTTCAGGGGTTTTCCTTGCTTCTACCCAGGCCCTCAGCACCTTGTAGAACTCTTCTTTCTTTTTGAATCCAGCAATGGAAACATTGAATTTCTTTCAGAAGTATTTAAGTTGCCTTACTATGTAGCTTTCGAACCTCTCTTTTTCCCATTCACAATTAATAGAGACTATGGATTCTGTATCCTCAATGACAACTGAATTTGCCATTTTAAAAAAAAAAGAAAAAAATCCAAAAAGGAATCTACCAAAAAGTATGTGGTTGCGTTATGGTCTTCACTCAGTAAGTAGTGTTCACCCGTCACTGTACATGAGTCACAAATGCAAGTGCAGAATCCTCACCGCTGACCACCAATGTTAGATTTGAGGGTCTCTAGTTGGCACAGGTAGGTACTTCTGACAAATAGGGACCCTTGCTTCTAGTCAGGATAAGGGGATTACACTCCTAAAATAACCCCTGCTCACCCCCTTGGTAGCTTGGCATGAGCAGACCGGCTTATCTCAGAGGCAGTGTGTAAAGCATTTGTGACCACATAGAGTAACCCAGTGACAACACTGCAGATGCATTGTGCTTCCACGACAAGCAATGTCGCAGCAAAGGCAATGCGGCAAAGTTCAGGTGCAAAGAAATAAAGGCGTGAAGATCTTCCAGATGCGACACACTTCTCCAGTGATGGGAGAAGTTGTAAGTTCGATGCGTGGACTGCAGCGGCGACACCCTTGTTCAGACGTGCAACAGCTCCAACTGCGACGCTCTTCTCCCACGATGCGTGAAGCTTCTGTGCAATGCGACAACTACAGCGGCGACATCCTTGTTCAGAAATGCGTTGACAGCAGCAAGAGAGGGGACAGGCTCTGGACGGAATAGCATAGTGAGTGAAATAGCTCACCTATAGAATCGAGAACGCCTTTGCCAGCCACTACAGACTCCTCTAGGGGACAGGTGGGTGAAAGAACGGCGAGACCAAGGTCTTTGGCTGATTCAAGATCTGATCTGAGGATGTGGGAACCACCAGTGAGAGGCTGTAATGATAGAAGGCCAGGAGACTGCGATCGGGGGAATTCAGGAAGCCGACCAGTCTTGGGGAATGTAGTGGAAGGGAATCGACGTGGAGATCAGAGCAATGTGAATGGAGAATCGAGTGGCGCATCATGTTGAGGGACCCTTAAAGCCGCGATCAAAGCAAAGATGTTGGATTTGATGAGGTTAAAAGCTGAGGTAGATGAGATAATTAGCAGGAACCTGCCTTTGGAAAGAATTGAACTTTATGAACCAGACGACTTGCTGTTTGTAGCAAAGGATGTCACTCATAAGGCAAGGTCAGCACATGAGAAACTGACAGACTTGGCAAGAAGATACGAGGTGGATCTGTCCAGAACGAAGATGTTGCAGGGAGGTCACAGATTGCAGTACAGTGATCAGGAACTGGAAGAGAAGAGAGTCATAGGGTTGAAGGCTCACATTCAAGAATTGATTGTAGGGATATATGCATGGAGTATGCTTGATAAGTGGGAGGAAAGATGGTCAAAAAAGAAGAGCACCAAAAAGTGCATAGGAGAGACACCGCCTCCAGGAGGAGGGATAATAGGATTGGAGAATTACCCTTTGCAAGAAGTATCCAATGGAAGCTGTGTGCATGTGCCTTGGAGTAGAGGTTATTTAGCAGCATTTATGAATAAATTTCCACGGCTGAGGGAGAAGCCTGTCGAGTGTAGGGGTGGGCAGAATTGGCATAGTCACGCTATGCAAAGTTCTGTGAAGCGGTAAAAACTCTCCTTGAGCATGAACAAGTGGATTTGCTTGTGCAATGCTTTTTTCCTGTTTGTTAGCTTGGGGAGAAATATCTCGCGAACACGCATTTTGAAAGAGCGAACAAGCAAAAAATTCCACACATCCGCGGATCGTGGAACTTTTGGCAATTTCGCGTTATCCGCAGAACGCGAAATTACCCATATACTGCGAGCGGAACGAAATTTACCACCCAGGCCTAGTCGAGTGGTACAAGCAGGTTGATCGATTTGTTAAAATCTCGAATGTGTTGTGGGTTGACCTGAACACATTGTTTGATATTGTCGTACCAAATGATTTGTGGGGAGCCTGTAAAGTTGTAGTTGATTGGCCGACTTCTGAACCAGACAGGGATACTGCTACCATTGGTTCTTCACCTACTGGTATGAAAAAGTTTGAGCAGGTAATTACATGGCTGAAATCCAAAATATCACCACAAGACATTGATTGGGTTAAGATAGATTGAATTGTCCAAGAACCAAAGGAGTCCATACATGAGTACTATGAGTGGCTCTTACAAGCCTTTAAGCAATACACCGGGCTTGGCACGTTAGACCCCAAAGACATGGGACAGTTTGTTTCCAAGTTCGTCTTGGGTCTGAGATCAGAAATTAGCTTCATGATTCAGCAGCATTTGATCTGCTGGCAGAACAAGTCGGTGGGCGAAATACTGCGGTACGCCAGATACTGCAGTGATGAAGTGGACTCGAAACATAGGAAGCTTAACGATAAGCTAATGCTAATCCAAATGCAAAACGCTGACAGAGAGGTTCAGACACAGCCAAGTGGAGGGACATTAGGGAGAAGACATGGAAACAATCAAGGAGGGACTCAGAATGGGCAGGGTCAGGGAAAAGGGAAACCTGTTGACCCCAAGACAGGGATGGATGTGGTCACATTGAAAAAGACCACTGCGTGTCACCTTTGTCACAAAATGGGTCTTTGGAAGCACGAGTGTAGATTGAATCCAGCCAACCAGTTGCAACAAGAGGAAGAGACGGTGCAGGTATCTGAGGTCGTCAATATAGTGACAAGATACAGGTCCATGCAAGGGGGGACATTGTGCCCGCAAGTGCAAGATCCACAACCTCCGAGAATTCCACAGGGAAATCGAACATACCAGCAGATGCCCCTTTTCGAGGATTGCGATGAGTACAGCTCAGAACAGTTGAAATGACAGTGCCTGAGGCGGGAGGAAGACTGCACTCTTGGAGCAATCTTAGAGGTAGACCAAAGGGGACCTTTTGTAGAGGCGGATGTTGACTGTCATCCCACCACCTTTTTGGCTGATGCTGATGCTACTCGTTCTACTGTAAGATCTACAGTAGTTCCCAACCTACCCCTCTCGGGACAATCAATAGAAATAGTAGGAGTGGCAAAGAAGAAGATGACTAACCCATTGACTGAGCCGATTCCTGTGAGAATAGGAACTTATCGAGATAGACACCAGTTTGTGGTGTGAGACTCAAGTCCATTCTGTTTGCTAGGACGTGATCTCTTGTGCAAGCTGAATTATACCATCTATTGAACGCCCAAGGGAGTGGAATTACAAACAAATGATGATGATGCCACCTTTAAGATTGTGAATCTGCATTTGTGCATAGAAATGTATCCCGTGTTAACAGTGGAGGAACTTCCACTTGACCTGAGAGACTCTGTTTCCTTGGATGTGTGGGATTTCACAGGAGAGGAGGTTGGACTGATTAAAGGTGTTGAACCAGTTAAGATCCAGGTTAACCACTTCCGTGCTGATGACGGAACCGCTCCGTCATCAGCCGCGGTAGCGCTGTGCTGATGACGGAGCGGTTCCGTTATGGCCCGCCCGACGCGCCTGCGTGTTGCTGATTTCGTGCCTACGCAGCGCGTTCTATTGAGCGGGCGGGGCCATGACAGAACCGCTCCGTCATCAGCACAGCTCAACCGAGGCTGGTGACGGAGCCGTTCCGTTACCAGCAGGGGCGCGCCGCGCGGCACCCCCACCCCCTTAGCGCTGCGGCGGAATAGATGCAGCAGCGAAGGTGTTAAGCAAAATGTTGAGTTACCGAGAATGCCCCAATACAATCTGTCACCTGAGATGATCGCACGGATTAACCCTGTATTCGATTCCATAATTCTGCAGGAGATTCTGAAGGAGATAATGGGTAATCCAGCAACTCACACATCATGGGCTTACAGAAACCGAGTGGGAAGTTCAGAATCGTGCAAGACCTGCGAAAGGTCAACACGATTGTGGTTCCATGTTGTCCAGTGGTACCGAATCCATCAGTGATACTATTCCAGATTCCATGTGAAGCCGAGTGGTTCACTGTAATTGACTTGTGCCAAGCATTCTTTTCGATACCTTTACATGAGCAGAGCCAATTCTTGTTTGCTTTCCGTCTGGAAGATCGAGTGTTAACGTGGTGTCGTATCCCTCAAGGGTATACAGAGAGCCCATCGATCTTTAATCAGATCCTGAAAAAGAATATTGAGAACCTCATACTGCCCTGCCACAGAATTCTGTTCTCGTGCAGTACATTGACGATCTCCTCATTGCGTCCGAAACGAAGGATGCTTGCAGGATCAATATGAATGCCTTATTGAATCATCTAGCGGAGAATGGACAGAAGATGTTCCCAAACAAGTTGCAGTCCTGTCTGAGTGAGGTTCAGTATTTGGGTCATCGAATTGAGAAAGGCAAGAAAAAGGTGTCAGCAGACCGAATTGAAGTGATCATGAAAATGACACTACCACTCAGAAGAAAGTCAAATTGTTCCTGGGAATGGTTGGCTACTGTGGTAAATGGATTCCCAGTTTCTCACTAAAGGCGAAGCGTTTGCAGAGGCTCACGCAGAAGGATTTGAGTGATCAGGTACCATGGGACCACGACTGTCTGATTGCGTTCTTGGAGTTGAGAGAGAGCCTGTGTCGTGCTCCTGCTCTGGGAATTCCTGACTACAACATGCCCTTTTCATTGTTCGGTTGTGATCGAGAAGGTTGTGCATTGTCCGTTCTGACTCAGAGTCATGGGGGTGTCCATAGACCAGTTGCTTATTTTTCAGCTACTTTAGATCCAGTAGCTTCAACTTTGCCCTGATGTCTCAAATCCGTTGTGGCAACAGGTGTCACCATTGAGAGGTGTGAAAGCATTGTCATGGGTTACCCTTTGATCATGTATGTTCCGTATTCTGTTGAGCTTCTGATGACGAGGACTAAAACACAGCACCTGGCAAACAATAGACTCACTGGCTATGAGCAAGTCATACTTGCCTCAGAGAATGTGACTCTGAAAAGGTGTTCTGTTTAAAATCCTGCCACACTGGTGCCATTGTCAAATGTAGATGATGAAGATTGTGAAGACAATAGCTGTCTTGATGTGACTGAACTTTGCACCAAACCGAGACCTGACATTGTTGATGAACCTCTGTCTGACCCTGATGAAATTTTCTTGGTCAATGGTTCATGCTTAAGAGACCATGTCATTTTAGAGCAGCGTTTGCTGTGTGTACCATTACTGGAGGGTTGAAGCTGCTTGCTTAGAAGGAGTATACTCCGCACAAGTGGCAAAAATCATTGCTTTGTCTCGCGCCTGTTTGGCAGCTGATCTACACCAACAGCCAGCATGGGTTCGGTGTGGTTTATGATTTCGGACAGATATGGTCACAGAGGGGTTTCCTGACATCATCTGGATCTCTTATCAGGAATGGAGAATATGTGAGACAACTGTTGGAAGTGTTGCAACGTCCCAAGGAAATAGCAGTGGTAAAGTGTGCTGCAAATGGGAGGGGGACGGATTTTGTGTCTCTTGGAAATAAGTACGCCAATGAAATTGAACGTTTTTGCCGCTGAACAAGGGTGTATATTTACTGGAGATTACACTGGAGAGAGCAAAGAAAGAACCAAGCTTAGCGTGATGTTAGCCATGGCAGACACTTGGGAGGAACTCAAGAGCCTGCAGGAAGAAGCTCCAGAGTAGGAAAAGGATGTATTGACCAGGTCAGGATGTGAGAAGGGAGATATTGACATTTGGGTTTCAAGTGATGGTCGAGCAGTGTTACCACATGACCTATTGAGCCCATGGCAAGGCAAATTCATGGTGCTGTGTATCTTGGAAGGGATGCGGTGGTGCGAGAGTTCAGACAGACGTGGTTCAATCCACGTTTCTGTGCATTTGCTGAAGCAGTGTGCCAGAGGTGTGTTACATGTCAACATATGAATGCTGGGAAGAAAACTGTGGTTCCTTTAAGTCACATTGGGAGGTTGAAATGCCTCAGTGCAGTGGATTGAGGTACATTCTAGTGGTGGTGTGTGTTTTCTCACGGTGGGTGGAAGCTTACCCAACACAAAGATGTGAAACACTTACAGTAGCGAAGCTGTTATTGAGGAAACTGATCCCTAGATTCAGTTTTCCAACCTCGTTGGAGTCAGAGGCACACATTTCCACAGCGAGATCATAAGGTTGCTTTGTGCTGCTTTAAATGTTGATCAGAGACTCCATTGTAGCTATCGACTAGAGGCTTCTGGGACAGTGGAGCAGATTAATGGATCTTTGAAAGCTCGGATGACAAAGGTGTGTTTGTCTACATCTCTGAAGTGGCCTGATGCATTGCCTTTGGTGTTGATGAGTGTTCACAGTGTCCCAGATAGGAGGACCGGGCTTTCCACGCATTAAATCCTTATAGGGAGGGTGATGCAATTGCCAGCAGTATCATACGCAGCTTTGATAAACATCACTGATGACTTGATCCTTGATTACTGCAAAGGACTATCTGATGTGGTCTTTCTGTGTCTGAGCAGGTGGAAGCTGCCGCTGTTCCGGCTTCAAGAGATCTCTGCCACAACCTGTGCCTGGATGACTGGATACTTGTCCGCAAGCACGTGAGGAAGAGCTGCCTGGATGCTCGGTGGCGAGGCCCTTATCTGGTGATACTGGTAATGAACACAGCGGTGAAGTGTGGAGGGTTGCCAAACTGGATACACGCTTCCCACACCCACCGAGTTTCAGAGCCCTTTGAAGAAACAGCTCCTCTCATGAACAAAAATCCAGCTGTGGCGGCAGGGCCACAATAGAGGACAAGCCAAGCTGTGAGGGTTGCTGACGAAGCTGGTTGCTCACCAGACCGAGCTGAGGAGGGTTACGCTACATAAATCCCAGGTATTGACTGAGGAAGAAGGTAACGTTGCGAGTGATGTAGAGTCAGACTCAGCTGAAGGAAGTGGTGCGCAGGGTGTCAGAGAGAGAAGCAAAAGGGCTAACCGAACAGAAGCACCGTGGCCTGAGAGAAAGAGAAGGCTGAATCTGAGATTGGTCCCTGATAGAGATTTTGCCTCTGTATCTGAGACATCTGAATCGCAAGTGAGTGAAGATGAACAAGCCCAAGGAGGTCTGAGGAGGTCAAGAAGGACAGGAGTGCTTTGCCAGAGATACGCTACCCCGGAGTCGAATTACGTGGTAACTGATGCCAGGAGTAGTGAGTTCCGGGAGGGTGAGGTCCATGCAAGTTGTCAGCAGGAATCCTTGATTGAAAATCGATGTGAAACTGATAGTTCCAGGATTTGAAGTTGAAGGGGTATTGACAATCACGGTTCCAAAACCTCCAGTTTTGAACAAGGTGTGAATTCTGGTAATGCACAAAAGTAGTTTTCCCAACGTTTGGATTTGAACCACCACCTCATGAAATAGTAGATGTTCGTCTTGAATTTTTGCAATGTATTCTAGTTTTTTTTTTAACAGAGTTTTATATAGCACGAACTTGACCCGAATCGGGTAGCAGAGCGCTTTACCTAGCACCAGTTGCATTACATGAGGTCACATTCATTTTTGTTAGGCACAGGGAGATTAAGTGATTTGCCCAGAATCACAGGAAGTTCAGCGTCATTGCTGAAACTCAAACCCAGTTCCCTAGATTCAAGTTCGACCACCCTAGCCATTAGGCCAACTCCTCTACCCCCGATTGAAATTGGATTTGACCTCATCGTAGATTGCGAATGAACTGTGTTTTTTAAATAGGTGTTTAACAAAGATAACCTAGGCCCGAGTGGAAGACGAATAAACGTAGGGACTTTCCGTAAAAGAAGAAAGAGGGCTAAGGATGTCTTTTGGACTGTGTAAATAAAGAATTAAAGCACTGTAAAAGGAATTTCCAGCGCTTCAGGAGTGGTGTGTGAACTGTTTAAGCAGCAACCTGTGGTGGAAAAAGAGATTCTAAAGGTGTTTGTTTGCTGCAGGTTGACTCAGCAACAAAAATCGAGGCTGGAAATCTGAACCGTAGGTCCAAGTGTATAATAGGTACACTCATAGTAGGAGTGATAGTGTTAATAGCCATAGTTGTTATGGTATCAGTTACTGTTTCACATGAAGCAGAAGTCATACCAGTACTTCTAGCAAGAAAGAGCATACCATAGGAGCTGAAAAGGCTATGCTAGATCAGAACAGTCGTAGGTTGCATGTAGATTTGTCTAGAGGTGATTTTAAGCTTAATGAGTATGCCAAGCTGCTATACGAAAACATTGATACAATGGATGTGGGAAACTGTTATGTGTGTATGCAGTTGCCTGCATCAGTGGATGAGGGCATTAGATACCATCATCTTCCTCTGACTTATGGGATTTCATGTAGAATGTTGCTTAGCATATTTTATGGGAGAGGTCATTATGAGTATTTCTTTTCGAATTATGATGAGGTGCTTTCAGAGGTTCCAGCATACAAACACCTGAATAAGTATGTTTATTACAAGCAGGAAGATAGAATTGGAAAGTACTACCTCGTTATATACCGCTTATGCACACAGACATAATCTAACATGTTTATTAATGGAGATAGAAAAGAAGTTTATAGATCAAGTAGAAGATAGATTTAGACAATTAACGCAAACCTGTCACACTGGAGAAAGTCAGTTAGATTGGACGGAGGAGGAGATGACTCACAAGGTGAAAGGGAGTTATGGCCCTTTAGCAATGGATATGGAACAGGGGAAGCTGTGTGTGAAATGTGTCCAGGCCTATTATGATAAGATCTATGTAACACAGAGTGAGTGTGATCATACTTTCACTATGAAAGAGTCAGCCAAGAACTTTTTGCAATGTCCTGTACAGGTGATGCCGACAGTATATTTTGTGTGTGGGAAAAATGCTTATGTGAGGTTGCCTGCCATTTGGTTTGGTACTTGTTACCTAGCAGCTGTTTTCCCCAAAATCTACCATGTGGAGGAGCTGGAACTCCTGAAAGGAGGAATTCATTCTAGAACAAGGAGAGATGCATGTGCAGGAGGAGAGATTGGAGATATTTTTGGAGCAGTAATGCCAGGGTTGGGAGTGATTTTGAATGATGTGAAGATTAGAAAGTTGGTGATGGTAGTGGACAAGATGTCAACGAATACAGCTAAATCGCTGATCCTTGTTGATGGAGAGATGTTATTGATAAGGACGATGGTAATGCAGAACCGTCTTGCTTTAGATGTCTTATTGGCAAAAGAGGGCGGAGTCTGTAAAATGCTGAAGGTGCAAGAGTGCTGTACTTATATACCAGATAATAGTAAAGATATGAAGAACTATATAAGGAACATCACTGAAATTCATCATGAGATCCAGGATCTGACTGAAGAGGGTGTTTGGGAGAAAGTTGGTGAATGTTTTGGTAAAGTAGGGAGTTGGCTTGCAAGCCTGGGAAAAGGTATTCTTGGTTACATTCTGAAGCTTATCATTATAATCGTGGTCTGTGTGGTTTGCTTGTGGGGATTTGTCACGGCTTATCAGTGGTACAGGGTGAACCAAGTCGAAAGATCTCTTAGGGAGCACAAGATAAGGATGGCTGGACTGCAGGAGAGTCATTACGAGAATATCAAGAATCTAGAGAGGTTCTGACAGGGAAGGATGGCTAAAAGTTCTGTTTAGGTTGGTTCTTTCTCCTGGGAGTTGTGATTTTGTTGATGACACTAGTCATCAGAGGAGGGAAATGATAGAGCACAGAGATATTCTGAAAATTGTAGGGGTACATCATATTCACTGACAGTCCGAAAAAAACATATATTCTTGTGTGTGTTAATTTTAATTAGCATATTGTGTTGTAATAACAAAGGGTAAATGAAGTGTTAGAACAAGTCGTGCCATTCAAGACAGTAAAATGTTATTTAGAGGGAACCATGTAATTCTCGATTTTTATTGCAAATGCTTAACAAGGTTGCTCATGTGTAATGAAATGCATTAGATTTAAACGTGCACCATAAAGTCTGCTCATGTAGAAATGGCTAATTGTGCTTTAAATGTGATGAAATGTAGTGCTTGCAGATGGAACATTTATAAATGTATGTTTAAACTAATGTTAAAGGCCTGGATGGAGTAGGTGCTCTTTTGTGCTATGAAAGAACTATTCGTACTTCCTATGTTAGCTGATTTCTGTAGGCCTGAAATGTATTTTACCCTGGTAGAGCTCTCATTTGGAGGCAGTCCGCGAAATTCATATGCGTGCAAGGTTGTTCTGTTCTCAGGATTCTGTTGCAGGTGCAAGGACATCTTCTTCGTTAGTTAGACTAACGTCTTTGTTTTAGGAGTTAGGTATGGAGGAGACCCGTTACTTAGTATCCAGGAATGCCGATAACTGGAAGCTGGTATTCTTTCTCGTTGAAGGAGCCTGAGACCCAAGGACACACCAACCGTTGCTGGACTGAGTACAAGTTTCAGTGAAAAATTACCTACGAGAGGTGCCTGGACAGAGGAGGTGTTTCAGGGGCCTGTTCTATCAATTGTGCATTTTGTATTAGGGACAGTGCCCAGAGGGATGAGCTAGCAGAGGAGAGCCATTAGAGGGCAGAAGGAAGGGATCGATTCTTAGAAGAGAGACTTAAAACGAATTCCGTAGCTTTGGCTACTGACCCTTACAATGTGAGTGTACTTCTTAGGAAGTCTTCACAAGCTGACACCTTTTCTTGATCATGCCTGGGAAAATGCTAAGTAGATATGCCCCATTAAAGAAAGTGTAGGGATAGATTAATCGATTTCTTTTGCAGTCACTAATAAAGACTAATGTAGATATTGGAGCAGTTATTGCTTGTTTAGTATTTTTGGAGTTGCTCATTCTCCTTATGCTGAACTGGATTTGATTGATTCGTAGAATGAACTGTGTATTAGGGCCTATGTATATTTACAACCTCAGTATGTTCAGTTATTTTTGGCTTCGTAATAAACCCCTAAAATTGAATTTGGAGTCACTGATCTTTTCCGAGTTTAACTTAATTGGTTCATGCTAAATTGTTGTGAATGCATTGTTCTCCCCTGTACACTTTTCAGCAGGTAATTAAGGTCCAGTCGACTGAGAATTCTTAGTAACGTTTATATTGGAATCCGGCGTCATCCCCAATGTTATCCTAAAGGGATGTCCCCTATTTTGCATGGGGGAATGGCACCAAACAATAGAGGAAACTACTTTGCCTTTTTGCCCGTGCCATATTAAAGATGCAGGAGCAGGGACAGAGTTGGTCACGAGGCCCACTAACTGTGAACCACAAGGAGGTGGCACAGTCAGTATGCTCCCAGTTACTATTGCAAGAGTGTAAAAGTGGTCCCATAGACCCCCAGCCCCAGATATCCCCTTACAGGTGGGTGCAGTTACTCATTATACCTGGCTACAGGGAGATCTCTGTTTGCCTTTAAACTGTAGACGCAGTGCCGCTTGCACTAGGAAATATAGAGCAGCAGCTTCAAACAGCCTGTGTGCCTTTCACCAATGTGCTAGCATCCCCCCCCCCCCAAGCCCACCCCGGCCAACATGAGGTCAAAGCTGCCCTGGAGGCAGAACATTATATGTAATAGGATGCACTGCACCTGTTTGCGCCACGGCGCACCCTGCTAAAGGAACAGGGCACCCTAACTATACCACACTCCAGGGGCTTTATCATTATGCAATTTTCTGCACTACTGTGCACTCTTTTGTCATCTTGAAATAACTGTATTTCCAATCACTCCTCCCAGCAAGACTTGCATTACCTCAGAGATATTTTGAGTGTGCTCTGTTCTCCAAACTAATATGCAACCCAAACTCCAAAAAGAAGCGCCCAGAATCCTTCTGCACAGGAGCAGCGCAAGAAACAGCATTATAATATGGACCTTAGTGTGCTGGATAGGTGGTATTTTTTTGATAAATGTACAGTTTGTTGCTGTATGACATGCATGTCAACAGAAAAGCAGGGTTCTGGAGCGGCTCAGGTGGGGAAGATGTGTTACAAGCCCACTTGAAATGTGATTTACTTCAGTGGCCTGGCAGCCTTTTAGAGGAACCATTCAGTCTAGAAATCTTTTGATTTGCATAGGCCTCTCTGCCTCTTAGAAGAATTGCATGCTGTTGCTCACGAATGAAGATGTTTATTGCTATCCTAAGGACGTTCACTCTGGGACACACAATGGTTAAATTTGTTTGAGTTGATAAATGAAGTGCCACTTGACCTCTGACCCAAGGAGTTTGTTGTCTTACCTCAAAAACACTCCTTAGAAATTATCGCACATCCTCTTTTAATTGTGAAGCAAATGCTCACAGTGAATCACATCTGCTCTGTTTTCTTCACAGAGCATCTGGCAGACAAGCTGAAGAAAGCTGCATTTTGTTTTCTGCCGGCTCCCCTTACAGGAAACTGCAGATTACATCTAACATCATATTTTCAGTCTCTTGGCACAGCCTACCAGAAATTCAATTGCAGTGAGACGCAGCAGATAAGCAGGTGTTAGTTGGTGAGTCCCACAGCAGAGACTAAAAGTATTCAACCAAGATGTCTTTAAACATTCCCTTCTGCTATCTGTCTTTCTTTCTTTCTTTCTTTCTTTCTTTCTTTCTTTCTTTCTTTCTTTCTTTCTTTCTTTCTTTCTTTCTTTCTTTCTTTCTTTCTTTCTTTCTCGCTTCCTTATTTTCTTTCTTTCTTTCTTTCTTTCTTCTTCCATCCTTCCCCAATGTTGTTTACTCCTTCAACCCCATCTTTCTCTATTTACAATGGTAAATTTACAGGTATTGTATTGAACTTGCAATTGCATTTATATAGCGCTTCCTACTCCTGACCAGGAGTCGAATCACTTTTTCGTCGAGTAGCACGCTACTCCGGAACCCATTAAGGATTAAATTATATGTGTAGATTTACTACAAGGAAATGTACCCTATTGAGTAACTTTACTATGTTTGTATGTTCACCATTTACAAGTTTAAAGTTACCCAAAAGTGAAGACGTGCACACCCCTACCCCCTGAATTCAGGGGGTTGAGCATAATTTGTGAGTGTAAAGTTACTACTTGTAACTTTCACAAGCAGCCTGAGGTCTCCAGCACCACAGAGGAAATTTCTCTATATGAAAGTATAGGTAAATGTTTAAAGGGGTATTACAAATTTTAAAATGAGAAATATTCAGAATTTAAATTTCAAATGTAAAATATTTTCAAATATGTATTTTGTATGTAAAATAAAATTAAAAACATGCTAGATCATTATTAAATTAATGTTGAATTAAATATTTAATTATTTTGAATATTTTACATTAAATTTAAGGTCTTGTCATTAAGATTAATAAATAAAAATCCCACCTATGTAAAAAATCAATGTTTGTTTATTATGTAGTAGAACATTATTAAATGTTATGTATGAAATTAATTTAATCATTTAAAAAATAGTTACAATACATTTTAAATTTAAAAAGGTTATTAACGTATTTTATATTAAACAATTGTTATATGTATGTATATATTTATATACGTTTGTCTGTTTACACGCTACATATAATTTCAAATAAATGTTCTGTATGATGGAGTGCCGTCTCTGGAAGTAGTCTTTTCGAGCTGTTTGGATACAGAGGTTTTCCAATAAATTAAGGCCTTACTTCCCCTTTTAACCTGTTCTATAGCAGTACTATATTTTAGGCTTACCTTAAGATTTGTTTTCCTCTCTGGTTTTTGCTCGGGTCGATGGACACTCAGGGTTATTAAACAGATCATGATTCAGATTTAGAGCTAGGTAGAAATGTAAAAAAGTCACATTCTCAATTAATGCAGTAAATCTGCTCCCACTTGGATTACCAGAGACAAAATTACTACTTGCAGAATTGTCACTGCTATATTGTAGTATAGTCAAGGCTGATGGTATTATGAAGTTCTGTGGCTGATGCATTTCCTTGAGCATCCCAGATCGCCATCACTTCCACGGCGCTGCCGCATCTAGCAATATCAGCCATTGTGCTCATAGCGTGAGAGAGCAAGCGACCGAGCTTATAATTATGCTCAAGTCTTCGAGTCTCATTGTTCCTCGATAAAACCCAGCCTACAAGAAGGCGCTTTCTAGTATTACCTAGCGTAAGGACCTGTGGAACCACGGCCATACGGAACCAAGCACTAAAAGTATCAAAAAAGGTTTAGTGCTAATAACTTTAACTCAAGACAACAATGTTGTTATTCTGTGTCCTGATGATGATGCCCCAAATGTAAAAAGGCATCGAAACGTCGTCGACTATAACAACCCCATTTGCAAAAGAATTAATGAAATAATGAGTAAAATGCAATGGTGTGTTTTTATAACAATCTAAGTCTGTTATACTGAGCACAAGTACACAGACATATATTTCTTTGCTTTGCCCTTTTTGGCCACCTGCTTCGTTGTCCTGTCTTGTATGTTGAGGGTCACGGCTGTGCCCACTTGACATTCAACTGTTCTTTTTAAAAAAAATTAAAATTCAACCTAATGAAAAATAAAATTCTAGTCCGGACGGACAAAAGACATATCACTTATTAAGTGTATGATTATTACCTTTGTATACATTGTCCACATATAGGGACCACTGTCCTGTAGAACATGATGCATTTCCAGCATAATGATAAATGTACCTCACTTGCCACATAAGTAGCTAACTGTTGGATAATTTGCAGATGTCCGCAAAAAAAGATTGTTTAAAGCTCAAATGGGCCAAACGTTACTACAAAAAGAGTCACACGTGGTGCTGTGCAGTGGCAAACCCTTTGCTAAGGTTAGCTTGTCACCTTGCAGTTGCTAATGTATGTATTCAAGTGTCAAACTGGTATTAGTGATGTTGAACGTTTGCACAGCCAGTATTACTGCGGGTTAAAATGATTAAAAAGCAAGATAATGTGCAGTCTTATGATACATAATTTGCATTTGTTCGGTAATTGAGGAAACCTTGCCGCATAGGTCGATCTGCTATTGCCACATAAATTGTTCTAGCTAGCCTGAGTATAGTGATGGTAATTTAGTCCTCAGTAATTTAGCTCCTGGAAGTCTCACCAATGGCTCATTCACTTTATATAAGCAACAAAGATAGACAGATTTTAAGTTTTCATACTTTTCTAAATCAGTCCCTGGTCCTCTATTATACGCATTGATCAAAAGAACAATTTGCAAGAGACCTGATTCACAAAAGTTAATGGAAAAATATGGTTGGTGCTTACACTTCTGACTGGAATAACTTTCCCTTTATTCACTAATCACCAGCGTCCCTAATAATGTGCTCGGACAGCTGTGCCACACACAGGTTTCCAGGCTTACTCCTGGTGATATTAGGCAACATGTCACATAGGCTTCCATACCTGCAGTGCGAAGTCCTACCAAGCAGAGAAGTCTGTACATGGGAACGGATCCCCCTGTGCAAAGGCTCAATTTTTTTTCTGTGTGGACAAAACAGTTTTCCCTATGGAGACAAACCTTACCTTAGCACCACACCAAATATGTAGGTGCGTCTGTTGCTCTTCCCATTCTGGAAGAGATGTATATCTATGGCCGTTCCAGGCTGAAAACGAGACAGAGAAGTTGTAGAACACCCACAAACATGCTTGTTGTGTGGACAATCCTAAACGTCCATGGCAAGCCATGACTTAGAACGTCCGCTTCTGATCCTGTGAGTGTAATTTACAAGTGTGCATTTCTACACTGAACTAACTGAACTTCTTTGACACAATTTTACCTCAATAAAATGCACAACAGCAAAGATGGTGGCTATCACTTGGATTGATGGGGGCGAGTCATCTTGTGGTTAGGCTTCTCGAAGCTGGCTGCCCTGGGCATTACAAGAGTCAGCGTCAGTATCAGGATCAAAGCCACAGCGCATGACATAAGCACTTTGAGGTGCAGTATTGGTTGCTCAACAGTCAACAATCATTTGAAATAATGGCGAAGGGGAAATCTATGATAGTACGAGTGGGTTGCAGGTTGTGGGCTTAGGATTTGTGTTATATTCTCTTATTTAACTTTGTTTTTATTCATTGATTACTGTTAGTTTATTCCTCAGTTCAATAGGACCTTTCCTTGTATTCCTTCTCCCTCTCTCACCCATCCTCCCTTTCCCTTTTTGGGACTGCCCTACTGTTGGCTGTGAGGCTGCCATAGAATGTTGGACTCTGAGAGTTGAGAGGAGACTCTGACCTGGAGCTCTCTGGTGGTGGAACTGTGGAGGTCCTTAATAAAGAGTTTCCTTTATCTGCATCGGAATGTCCTACTGCCTAACAATTTGCTTTCCCGAGTGCGGCAAGCACCTCATCAAACTCCATGCTTCAAAGGAGCCACCTGTTGAATGATGATGAAGTTGAAGTAGCGAAGTGTTCTGCTTTAGAGAACAATGTTCATGTGCTCTGCACTCAATGTGAACTGTAACTGAGAGATTTCTGTAACTGAGATATAGTACTACTGTGCCATGTGCTCAATGTGAATAGCAAATGAGTGATTGGTGACTCTATCCATACACTAGAGTCACTAGTTTACTAAATACTCTTGTTGTATAAAGAATGTACAGCTTGCTTTAGAATCTTATTGTGTTGGGGGATTCTGGAGTGTTGGGTGGGCGATGGAACTGTGAGGCAATTGGAGTTTGATTTTATTTGCTGCCATTTGTTCTTGAGGCTGCTCCTATTTGGTAATAATACTCTTAAGAACTCTTACACTTTGTGGTTCCTGCAGACAACATGTGGCGATGTGACTACATTAGGCTCTTTTTTTTAGCCCGGGCTGGGGAGCTTGGGTGCAGAGGTGTTTTGTCTGGTGGGTCAGTGAGTTAGAGATTCTTGTGTTTCCTGGGTTACCTGCAGAAGAGGAAAAAGAAACACAGCAGGGCCACTCTCAGCTTAGAGTTTTCCTCTCTCGAAGTCCTTCAATGTGCAGGTAAGATTTGGCAGTGGTGGTGTAAGGGCTATGCTACCTAAAGTATTGGTGCTCGTGGGTCCTGGCTCTCCAAACTTGACTAATCCGACCTCCTGGAACAACACAGACCTCTCTTTGGAGCGCTGCTCTCTTGGTGGACCTGGGGGTTGACAGAATGCTGTAACAGGCAGATGTGGTAGGTGCCTCCTGGTGCAGGGAAGTGGCTTCTTCACTCCAAGGGAGATGTTGCTGGGTCAATGAAATGCTGGGCAGACCGCCACGGGTTTTAGAAGCCTGTTCCACTTCTGGATGAGTAAGTGTTGGTAATTGTCGGGCGAGCAGCAGCCAGGTAGAGTTTTGCGCCAAGTTAGGTGCTGGTCCACAGTTCTAACATCTTTGGCTCTTCTTTGCCCTCCTTCTTTCATGCAGACAAATCTGAGTTCCTGGTGTCAGGGGGCCACCTAAATACCAAATTTGGGGCCGTTAAGAGGAGTGAAGGGGTAGTAGCTAACAGGCTACATACTCTGGGGTCACTACACTCCCTATATAGATACTTCCTGTGGGGAGTGGGTATCAGCCTGTCCCAGAGTTCCTAATTCCACCAAAAACAAGATGGCAGAATGCTTCTTTCATTGGAGCACATTAGGTAGCACACCTTAGGGGTGAAACTAGCCTGTAGATGCTACATGCCGACTGCATAGCTAATTTTCCACCTGTCCTGGCGCCAAATGAGCCTCAGGGGGTGGCATCTCCCACTTCTGGGGAAAGACGGAGTCACATATCAAAGGCAGCAGGGGCTTTGAAGCTCCTGTCCTTCATATGCTAAATCACTAGCCATCCTGCTGAAGGAGGTGTGAACAGCTTCCTCCAGAATCAACATTGTTTCTTGACCTCAGAGAGCGCAGGCTCTCACTTGCAGGGGGTCAGAAACTTTCTCTGTGATGGCAGGTTGGACAAGACAATATCAGAGAGCCAGCAGACTAGATACTCTTAGGTATTTCAGGGGGCACCTCTAAGGGTGCATGTCATAATAAATTTAGTACTGCTAACAGTACAGTTTTATTAAGACAAGGTGTTTTATACCAAACACCATAGGTTTCAGTAAAGCCATCATGTAGCAAGGGAACTCGCAATGACCAGTCCCCAGTACACATACTTCAGATGGCATCCCTGTTCACGGGAACCATCTAGTAATTGAACTAAACATCACAGGGGCATATCTGCTCATGCAGCTATACCCTCAGATGTAATATAATGCAACCTGCCTTAGGGCGACAAGGCCTGCTGGAGGGACTTACATATATTGTATGCCATGACTTTGGCATGGCACACAGTGAGTGTGCCATGTTGAGTTTTCACAGATGGTATGCATCATTTCACGTGGCCTGCATTGGCAGCCTGCATGCAATTTGAGTTGGGTTCCCTTAGGTTGGCAAAATACAAGCTGCAGCCCTTAAGGACCCTCTTTGGGTACCATTCCCAAGGTACCAACGGACCATTTACTAGGGACTTACAGGGGTGCTAAAGAGTGTGCCACTTGAAATACAATTAGACCATTTTACCTTGTTTTTAGGGAAAGGCCCCTGGCATTGGAGCCTGGTTAGCAGGGACCCAGTGCACATCAGTCGAAACACATCAGATACCATTGGCAAAAAGTGGGGGTGACCATAGCAAAAAGGGGAAGTTTCCTATAAAGACCTTTTTTATCTGAGTCACTCAGGTTGAAACCTACTGGGTCAGACCCCTGTGCTGACATCCAGAGTGGGTGTTAAGAGTGGTGGTGTGTGTAGCAAGTGCAACACATGCATGTTGTGAGTCTGAATAATGGAGGCGAGTAGAGCTGATTTTAGTAAGGCCTGGCCTGGCCTACCCAAGGTAGAGGGTAAGGACTATGCTTCCAGACAGTGATCATATATTACTTCAATTCTTGTAGCTGGAAAAATTACACCTACTTTCTGAAGTGAAGAATGCAGATAGTACTGCCTTTAGAAATTCAGTGAGCTTTTTGGATGCAAGAAGCTTCTGGTTAGTCTTCCTGAGCATGCCATTTAGATGATGGAAGAGGTGAATAGTGGTACTGCAGACTCTGTAGTAAATAGTGAGGACGTCTCTATGTAAGGCCTTCATCGTTGTCTTTCCCCGATTACTCTTTCAGTTGGGCTGATGACAGCCAGATGCTGAAGTCTCACACTTCTTTTGTGGGTGCTCCAGGATGGAGACAGTTCCAGTGAAACATTTGGTGAGACACGTCACACTAAAAAAGGCTATATCTGGAAGGGTATGTAACGTTTACAACAAAATTTTTACAACGCACTACCATTACAACGCAGGTATTACCACGCATACCATTACAACGCATTGCGCTGGGGGGCGCTCTAGGATAGGGAATACGTTTAATTTTCTATCCAACACCTTCCCTAGTGTCCACGGGGACTGGAGTTGGAATAGAAAATTATACTTACCACTATCCAGCACCTCTAAGCGCTATGCGTTGTAATGGTATGCGTGGTAAAAACCGCGTTGTAAAGGTATGCGTGGTAAAAGTATGTGTTGTAACGTCATACATCCATCTGGAAGACATCCTGAAAAGATCTCTTATAAGAGGAACTGCCCCATATCTGTTCTATAGTTTGAATCTCAAATACCCTGTCTAAAAGGTATGTTTAAAAGTGGGACCCAAACCATCTCACATGGTACCAGCTTCAAGACCTTTATGACCAAGAAAGGGAGTGCTCTGCAGAGTACTCATATTACTGCTGAGCAACCAGTGCTGGTGTCTGCCTGAAAGCCAGTCTCCCAGAGGTAAGCGGACATCACCTAAAGTGTGGATGACCTGCTGGCTGAGCAATATGTTCTAAAGACTTTATTTCAAACAAATGCCCTAATATAGTACAGGTTTTATAAGCAGTTGTTACTATAAAAACAAACAAAATAGTTGGAAAGATGATTAGGAAATATATTAAAAACAACTGCAACATATTTGATGATGTTAAATCAGCATCCAATAATCAAAACATTAAATGATGACATCCAGTATTTAGTAACAAACCTCCATTATCTAGCCTCTAGCTAAACCTTCTTAGCACCAAAGTACCCATCTGATATTCTTAAGTCACCTCCAACCTGCCTAAATTGGCTAGATAACAGAGTTATTTCCAATCAGCTACTGTAGTTTTGAAAGTTTGCATTTTGTTTCTGTTACAGTATTCCCAAGCGGAGAATTGTGCATGTAAGGTCTGGCTTCTATAGCCCGCGGACTTCACTGGAGATGTTTAAAGTACACTGCTCAAGTAAAGCTCCAATGAAAAGCTGAAGATGTCCAGTGTTGGACAAGAATTTTGGGAAGCCTGACAGACTGTAACTGCCAAAAGGACCAGTTTGAAAGAGCCAGTGTGTGAGTCATTTCTTTTAGCTCTGTGGGCTTTGAGAGGTTCATAAAAACCAACCCACATTCTTGCCTTTTCAAACTGGCTCATATGGCAATGTGAGACTTCCAGACTGTCCAAAAGGCCAGGTCAACACTCAAAGTGTATCTCCCCTAATATGTATCTGTGTCAGACTAAAATACCCTTTTCTGATTATTATGCAAAGGCCAGATCTAATGACAAATTATGTAAAAATGCCAGAATAAGAATATGAATGGTGTTACATATTTCCTAAATGGGCAAACATTATGAATCACATTACATAATATATATACAAGCAATGCATTTAACATGATGCATTGGGGCACATTAAGTGCTTGGATGTGAGACAGTGTGCTTACACTCTCCTCCTGATTGAGCTACTGAGCTGACAAGCTTTTGTTGATGCGCCTGTGCCCAGTGAGTGGTACAGAAACCTAGGAATACTGGGCAGCATTTTCTAACATATTTAAAACAACGTGTTGCTCTCGTCTGATGAAGGAATGAATACAGAAATGTGGGTCTAGAGTTACACAGACTGCACTAACAAATATGAAAATTAAAGACTACTGCTGAAGTAAGTTTTGGGGTAAATTGATTGCTGGGATGAGAAGCACTGTGCTCCCACACTCTTTCTGTTTGAAAAGTGTCCCTTGAGCTACTGAACAGATGAGCTTGTGTTGATGCACCTGCGCCCAATAAGTGGTACAGAGCCCTGACAGGGCTTTGGACAACATTTCCTGCACCCTCCAAATTACTTGTCACTCTCTAATGATGAAGAAATTAATCCAGAAACATATGTCTAGAGTTACACAGCACAGGCTGCACCAACAAGGGTAAACAATTAAAGACTACTACTGAAGTACGTGCTATCATGCACTACATTTATCATGATGCACTGGGGCAAATTGAGTGCTGGGATGTGAGACAATGTGCCACCACCCTCCTTGTTTGAAAATTCTCCTTTGACTGCTAAACTGATGACTTTGTGTTTATGCACTTGTGCCCAGTGAGTGGTACCGAGACCTGAGAAGACTTTGGGAAGCATTGCCAGCACCCACAAAACAAGGTATAGCTCTCTACTGATGAAGGAATGAATCCAGAACAATTCCACACACACTAACTCAAGCGTACAACCCTCACAGACACACTCACAAACCCATGTAGCAACTGACTCACCCACTCATCCCTGCAGATAGTCACACACACCCTCACCCACCCACCCAGACACTCAAACACCCATATAGGTACTCAGACAGCCAATCAATAACCCATTTGGCCACTTATGTACCTAGTCACAAACCCATGAAGCCACTTACACACCAACGGACATCCTGATACAGACATTCACACAACCTAGTCAATAACCCAAACAGCCTCTTATGTACCTACTCACCAACCCATACAGCCATTTGCACACCAACTGACAGACTGATGCAGACATTCACACAACTTAGTCACTCACCCATACATTCACTGAGGCATGTATAATTACTCATTTATACAGTCAGTCACACACCCACTAAATCATCCAAACAGGCACTCAGACAGATTGGTGTATGAATATTTTACACTCATAAACTTTTTAGAACACTCACAGTCACTGGATGATGTCATCAGTGATGTCATTTGAGATGTCATCAGTGATGTCACTAACCATGCCATGAGTGATGTAATATGTGAGGTCATAACCAGTGAATTGCGGGAGTGCGAGTTATAGTTAGCTCAGCTAACTATAACTGCTGAATTTCTCTGGTTTTGTACAAATGAAACCTGAGCCTAACTATAACCTCTCTGTAACCTTTGCTTTTTTCAGGTACACACAACTCCCTTTCAGACATAGAATGCTGCAAACATTTTGTAAAAAAAAGCAGCAGAGCACTCTGGGTGGATCCCAAATTTTGAGGGAGAGCAGCTCTTGCATGGAGCACCCTACAAGACCAGCGAAGCTCTGAATTTACTCACCTCAAATGTTTGCTTTTCTATCAAAGTTTTTAAGCATAGGATTAGCACAGTGCCATCCGCCGCCCGCCACATTAGGATGGCAGGCGGTGAGATGGCGGTCGGAAACACCGACCGGTTTGCATCAGACGGGTTGCTTGAGCCCACCGATGCGGCAGAGGGCCTCGTAATCCCTGCATTGGTGGTGGTGCCTACCAGGCACTGCCGTAGGGATTCGATGTCTCTCCACACCAGCCTTTCCATGGAGGTTAACCTGCCATGGAAAAGTTGGCAGAAAGGGACATTGGGGGCCTGTGGTGGGCTCCCCTTCCCCCTAGCCCTAGGTTGTGGGAACTGGAGGGGAAACTATGGTGTCCCCTACATGTCCATGCACCACGTGGCAGGCACTGCATGGTGCCTGCCACGTAATGCAGGGATATGTGTGGTGACCCCTTTTTATCTTGCAACGTGTGCTGCAGCCAGCAGCTTATGCCGCAATACAAAAAATAGGCAATGCGACCCACATAGGAGGTGATGGCGGATGTACTGAAGTCTGTCCTCCATCGTAATCAGGCCCAAAGTATTTTGCCATTTCTACAGCAAAGTCTAAGCATAAGATTAGCATAGTGCCACCACGCTGAGCTGTAAAATTACAAAATCCATTTACCACTCAGGCACAGCACTACAGCATTGGACTGTCCTGACACAAGGGAGCACCCAGTATAAGTCAAAATGTAAGATATAGGGTCACAAGTAGTGCATTGCTGTGGCATAAGTAATAGTTAGCTCAAATAACTATAACTGCTGAATTTCACTGGTTTTGAAATTTTAGCCTATGTTGGTCATGTAACCTTTGGTTTTTTCAATGAATTTCTAAGGTTTCTTTAATTCTATTTTATTACTATATAGTCCCTGTAAACTTAGTTTTTTCATTGAATTTCTACATGTTTTTATGTTATTTCCTGATTATAATATCCCTATAACCTTTACTTTTTTAGAGAATTTTGAAGGTTTTTCAAATCTTATTTCCTAACTGTAACATCTAACCTTTGTGAGTGGGGGTGTAATTTGCTGTATGGGTCAGTGAGTGGGTGTGTGAGTGGCTGTAGGGGTCTGTGAGTGGGTGCGTGCGTGACAACATGAGTGATAGTATGGGTGTGTTAGTGGGTGCGTGAGTAGTTTTCTGGTTGTGTAAGTGGCTGTGATAGTGGCTGCATAAGTCTGTGAGACCTGTCCCTTTATTAACCCCTTCGATGCTGATGACGGAGCGGTTCCGTCATCAGCATCGGTTGGGCTGTGCTGATGACGGAACCGCTCCGTCATCAGCACAGCCCTCGGGGGAGCGCTGGCGCTCCCTCCCTGGGGCATCGATTGTGTGCATTGTGGAAGGGGTGGCAGCGGAAGACTTTCCGCTGCCACACCGGGGCCCCCCCACTCTTCCTGGTGACATCAGCGCGCTAAGCGTGCGCCGACGTCATCCGGAAGCGCTGGACGCGCTGGAAGCCATTTCTTTCCAGCGTGTCCAGGGGATAGAGGTAAGTTTGTGCCTCCGGTGGGGTGGGGGGGCGTTTCTCAGTGCCTTGAGGCATCAGGGGGGAGGAAACACTGTTTCCTCTCCCCTGATGTCCCAATGAAGGGCATTCCTGGTGCAGGATCGCGCACAGCATCGCGATCCTGCACCAGGATTGCCCCCACTAGACACCAGGGATGTTTTTTTTCTGAAAAAAGGAAGCGACCCCTTGGGCAAGGGTCGCTTCCTAGGGGGCATAATATTATTCAGAGCCAAAGTGAACAGGCTAAAAATGTATTTTTAAAAAATTGTAGCGTTCGGTTTTTACAAGAAAGCACAGAGAATTCTACTGTTTTGGGGTCATCCTAGTCACAGGCCTTTGGCCCACCCACACAAGTGAGGTATCATTTTAGTCGGGAGAACAAGGGAAATGGTGGGTGGTAGGACATTTGTGCTGGCATGGAGATCCCATGCAAAAATGTATGAAAAAGTGTTTTTTTAACCTAATTTTAAGGTTTGCAGGGAATTCTGGGTAGGAAAACGTTGGGGGACCCACGCATGCCATACCTCGCTGGACTCCCCCGGGTGTCTAGTTTTCAGACATGTTTGGGTTTGGTAGTTTCCAAAGATGGCCCCCGAGAACGGGGCAAAAAAATCAGGTGCCCCCCCCAAAAAAATAAGGTCGTTTTGCTATAGGTAATATTTAAGTCTCCACCGTACCATTTGGGCCTTTTCCTGTGGCAGCCACTATGCCTACCCACGCAAGTGAGGTACCATTTTTATTGGGATACCTGGGGGAACGCTGGGTGGGAGGAAATTTGAGGATCCACGCAGATTCCACAACTTTACCACACAAAAATCTGAGAAAAAGTGAATTTCTTAGCGAAATTTGAGCTTTGCCGTGGATTCTGGGTAGGAGAATGATGAGGGACCCACGTAAGCCATACCTCGCTGGACTCCTCCGGGTGTCTAGTTTCCAGAAATGTGTGGGTTAGGTAGGTTTCCCTAGATGGCCGCCGAGCCCCGGGCCAAAAACACATGGGAACCCCCTTGCAAAACCAGGTTGCTTTGTGATAGGTAATTTTGATGTCGCATCATTAGGTTTTGGGCCCTTGCCTGTTGCGGGTCCTTGAATCACCCACGCAAGTGAGGTACCATTTTTATAGGTAGACCTGGGCGAACACTGGGTGGGTGGAAATTTGTGTGAGCCCAGTGATGCCACACTTTTACACACAAAAATGTGTGAAAAAAGTATTTTTTTCAGCTACATTTAAGGTTTGCTAGGGATTCTGGGAAAAGGAACTTTGGAGGATCCACGCAAGCCATACCCCCTTGAAAGCCCCCGGGTGTCTACTTTCCAGAAATGTGTGGGTTTGCTAGGTTTCTCTAGATTGCAACCGAGCAAGGAGTGAAAAACCCATGGGACCCCCCTAGCTAAACCAATTAGTTTTGACAACATTAGTTGTTTACTTGTGCAGCGTGAAAATTTGGGCGCAATATTGCAAGGAAAGTATGACGGACATTGTGAGTTTTGCAGGAAATTGTGGATAAAGTTAATTGTTAGATTTCACCAGAGAGACATCACCATGTACTCCCATGGGTTTTCAACAATATCTACAATTGATAGGTTATTCGTAGGTGGAATGTACACCTTGGCAGAGAGACTAAAAAAAACAAGATCCCTGCATAGCCATCTATTCCTCAAACACACACACATACTGGTTGGATTTGGCACGAGGGCGAGTGATGGTTCAGTATACATAATTTTATTAACAAGAGATTTCACAAAAATGAAATGCACTGTCAATAACATGGACAAAAAAACTGAACCAATGACTCGCAGCTCGTGAGCTGTAAAGCCACTTCAAGGCACCAACTGCTTTACAGGCCATTCACACACCTTTCATACCTGACACACAGAAGACCATTCACACCACCAGGCACAAAAGCAACACATCACAACATTTACAAAAAAGTGACAAGGTGCGCCCTGCTTAAAAAAAAAACAATAAATTAATAAACAGACATCAAGTCCTCAAACACACACACATACTGGTTGGATTTGGTACGAGGGTGAGTGATGATTCAGTATATACCATTGTATTAGCAAGTGATTTCACAAAAAATGAAATACACTATTAATAATGGAAAGGACGAGAAACTGAACCATTGAATCACAGCTCGTGAGCTGTAAAGCCACGACAAGGCACCAACCTCTTCACAGGCCATTCATTCACCTTTCATACATGTGCCACATACAAAACATTCACACCGCCAGCCGCGGACCCATCACATTACTACACTTCCACCAGCAGACAACGCCAATCAAGGGTCCATCACTTTCATACGTCCATATTCCTGACACAGCAACTACACAAACTCATGGATTGCATGGAGTGGCGCTCAGCTAGCACTGTGTGTAGTAACCAGCATTAAGTCACTTCCCACACACCGCCAGCCGAGCACCAGTCCACGCACACCACCAGCCAAGCACCAGACCACACACACCGCCAGTCAAGCACCAGACCACGCACACCGCCAGCCAAGCACCAATCCAAACACACCACCAGGCAAGCGCAAGACCACGCACACCGCCAGCCAAGCACCAGATCACGCACACGACCAGCCAAGCACCAGTCCACACATGCCACTCCACACACATCGCCAGCCAAGCACCAGCCCAGGCACACCACCAGCCAAGCACCAATCCAAACACACCACCAGACAAGCGCAAGACCACGCACACCGCCAACCAAGCACCAGACCACGAACACTGCCAGCCAAGCACCAGTCCACATACACTGCCAGCCAAGCACCAGTCCACAGACACCGCCAGCCAAGCACCAGTCCACAGACACCGCCAGCCAAGCGCCAGACCATGCACACCGTCAGACAATCGACATTACACGCAAACCAACATCATACTTTAGTTTTTTTCAATATTAATAAAAAAACAAAAACAAATTGCAAATTGATAGAAATCTACTAACACAACAACTAAAACTAAAGACACTACACAAATGCCAACTTTGAAACTGAACAATAAGTTTTAAAGAATAGAGACCAGGCAGTTCACTTTACCACTCATGGATGCTCCCAACATTTTTTTTGCGTGTGGTACATTCTAAAACAAGCAGGTACACACTGCCCAGGGTTAGAAGGACAGTCGGGGCAGTACATACGAACCTCCTTCCGCAAACCTCTTCGCCAACAAACTCTACATCTCCGACTGGGAAAGTCTTTTGAGGTTGTAGGAGGAATTTGATCAGGAAAGTGGCGATCTTTCAATCTGGCAACATCCTCCACCACTCCAACTCTAGGAACACTTGCCTGTTCCAATAAAACAAGACTGCCTATTACAGACTCCTGAAACTTTACAAAAGTCATCTTTGACTGGCGACAAGATTGCTGGAACACAACAAAAGCATTAAAGGTTGCCAAGTGGAAAAGATGGATAGCCAACTTCTTGTACCAAATGTAAACATTATGAAGAGCAGCATACGGTTCCAACCTCTGATCTACTCTGTCAACACCACCCATGTGCCTATTATAGTCTAAAATGCACACAGGTTTGCACGCTTCTGCAACCTGGCCCCAAACAGTCCCCGGTTCAGTGCTTTCATCATGTATGCAAGTCAACATGTAGACATCTCTCCTGTTTCCTCATCTCTCTGAAAACTTCACAGCTAGAAGCTCCTCACAATGCAATGCACTGCACTGTCCCCGAGCAAGCTTTTGACAAACAAGTTCTTTTGGGAAACCTTTACGGTTAGAGCGGATTGTGCCACAAGCAAGTGTCCACTTTGGCCAATTCCCTGAACAACCGCACACCAGTGTAGAAGTTATCTACATATAAATTATGGCCTTTGTTAAAAAATTCACTACCAAGTTCCCACACAATTTTCTCAGTCACTCCAAAAGTGAACGGACAACCAGGGGGGTTAATCGTGGATTCCTTACCGGTGTACACCCTGAAATTAGAGACATATCCAGTCCGACTGTCACACAGCATATAAAGCTTAATCCCATAGCGTGCCCTCTTACTAGGAATGTATTGCCTAAATACCAAGCGGCCCTTGAACAACACCAAAGACTCATCCACTGCAATTTCTTTCCCAGGAGCAAAGATCTCAGGAAATCGATCAACAAAGTGATCAATGACAGGCTGAATCTTGAAAAGACGGTCACAATCAGGGTGATCTCGTGGCAAAGCTAAACCATTATCAACAAATGCATCATTCGAAGCAGAAGCAAATACCTATCATAACTCATGACTGCCGGAAATATAGCTGTTGCAATCAAGGGACTAGTAGACCAATATGAAGCCATTGATGGTTTCCTAAGCAAGCCCATCAAAAAAGTTAACCCCAAAAACTTTTTCAGCTCTTCTTGGCAGATTTCTCTTAGGGTCTAATCAGCTCCGTACCTTGATTTGGAATGAAGAAGGTCAGGCTCAGGACTTGATTTCCCAACAACCCGCAAGGGTAGCTTGGAAACACTGGAGATGGATTTCTCGGCAGGAGAAAAGACAGTGTCTCTCTCAGTGTGTCTGCTGGAGGCGGCTTCCTTCGGCACTTGCAGTAGCAGGGCACGTCGGGCAAGTAGATAGTTGAACTGATCCAAACCACTGTGTGTTTGCTATGGCAAGTGTGGGCATATTTATACCTTGAAGGTGCTGAGATTGACGTAAAGGTGGACATAATAACATCATTAAAGACTCTCAGTTCTTAGAAAACTCCAGGAGTTCTTGGACAAGTCAGTATTCGAGCAAGGGGAAGTCCCTAGCTGCTGAAGCCGAGTTTTCCAAGAAATCGTTGTAGATTTTCGGAACTAGTGGAAGTAGCCCTGCCGTATTTGGACTGCATGAGCTATGTCTAAATATGATTATGTTTCTTATGCCTATATAAGGATACAGTGAAATATACCTATATATGGGCATGAATCGGGAAAATTACAATAGGGTCCTAAAACGTTACACAACTCCCTCTCCACGTTATCATGTTCATCTAAGTTCAAGCACTAAAACATATAATCTAGAGCATGTGTTTTACAATCCCACCCAAAAATACATGAAATGCATTAGAAAAATGGTCATACACAATATGAGCATTTGTACAGTACGCATTTAAAAGCAATGATCTAATTTGTAAACATATTATACGATAATGGTAATGCTAACCGAATGAATCACATTCATGAAATGGCTCTAAATACAGAGAAAAAAAGGTTGAGACCATCCCATTGCAGAATATACAAATTGTTTTAGCTTTGGTATGTGTATTAGGTCAATATTGTTCCTAGGAAGTATTCAAAGAATTCTTGTTCTCTAAGAATAGTTCTACTTTAAGCAGATTGCTTTGTGCCAAAGTTCATTGTGTTTTGAAAAAAAGTTAGAGGTTTTTGTTTTGAAAAAGTGAAGGTCGAATTTCAGAGTCGAAAGAACGCTGTGTATTAACTTCAAAAGTTATTCTCGGTGTCAGGAGAAAACATTAAATCGTCAAGGCTGGCAAAGAAATCGTCTACCACTGTAGATGAAAGTTGAACCACTTCATTAAGAAGGTTAGTTGTACACAGATGTGAAACATCACCGTCAGCGTCAGTCGCATCAGCAATGTTCGCAGCAGATGGTACCTGTGTGCTTGTTGGTCCGCGTATCTCACCTCCAGTTGGAACTACCAGTGAGATCTCAACGATTGCCATCATCAGGACTGGTAGCCGTTGGGGACAACACAATACAGGAGCCGTTACTGGACCCAGTAAAGTGTCAACATTCGTTGGCAGTGCTGATGGAAGTGTTAGACAGATATCTAACACACATTCCTCTCCACTAAGCAGGCATTGTAGAACAGGTAAGATACGATCTTGCCAGATTGGTCTGAATGACAGGAACCATGTGGTATTCAGATCTCTCATATGAGCCAAGCCAAGGATCGGTGTTATTCTGTCACGATACTGCATGGCCTGGAGAGCATTCTCCATGGTGATTTGGGTATTGCTTGTGGCCGGATTTGCCATAACGGAGTAGGAGGAATAAAAATAGAATCCCTGCTATGAGTCCCAAGATGAGAGGCAGGCCGCCGAACACAGAGTGCACAAAGTTAGGAAAAATGACCAGGACTGCTTCAAAGGGCGCTAACAGTCTCAGAAAAATCGTCTTAAATACATGTACAATCCCACTGGTATCAGACATGTTTAAGATACGACCTAATATTTCTGCGAAATGTACTGGGCAGTTTGTTGATAATAATGCATGTATCTCTGCAGAGGACCATGCAACTTGCAGATCATACGTCTCTTTGGACGAGGTCAGTAGCACAGTTTTTTGTAAAAGAATGGCTTTCATTCTCCTTAAAGTATCAATTCTTATAGAAGAGATGTTCAGTGAAGGCCATAGTGGCGACTCCCCGTCTGTCTTAGTTTTCGGAAACAATACTTGCAGAGAACAAGTGACCCTGGCTGACACACTTACGAGATATGCTGTCCACAACAGCTGTGATCATTCAGCATTATGTAGCTTCCATTGGAAAGCTGTCTAAAAATTCGATCTATCACCGCTGTCAGGGCACCCTGCAGGTGGCACGATAAGTTGTTTGAAGAACCCTCACAGGCTCCATGTAAATTAATGCCTTGACACAGAAGTGTACAGCTTAATTTGGTTTTACAGTTTTTCCACTAAGAAATACCTCCAATTCCCCACTCCAACATTTGTGTGTGTATAGTAATTCCCAGGTCGACTTTATGTATTCTTTACCCAACTTTTCATTCAGGCCTGCAGGTATATGTTTTAGGCAATACTGAAACTGGAAAATCGTCACTGGTATCGTGATGGTGCCATGTATTATCCATTCAACTGATGGTTTCTCAGAAACGGTCAATGGTAATCTCTCCAGTTTTTCTATGCTCAGAACCATATAGTCTGCTCCCCTCTGTGCCAAAGAGATTTGTTTATCTGTAAGGTTAAATACAGTGAACAATGACGTTGTGTTGATTAGACGCCAAGGCACATAGCCAGACCGAAGGTTTTGTAACGTCCAGCCTAACAGCATTATAGAAAGTAATTGAGACCGGCCATGTTGTAACATTAGCAAGTCCTGTTCCATTATGTCTATGGCAGAGAATACAATGCTGTCCAAAGAAAAAATTCTGGATGACAGAGTTGTTAACCCATTGTCAACTACAGAGAGTGCTTTCTCTAAATTAATACGATCAATTTCTCGTATTCGTTCTGCTGTTTCCATTTGCCTGACTTTCCATGCTTCATTGTAAGCAGCGTATATACCAGCGTATATGCAAAGTTTATGACGTGGTTTGCGAGGACCAAGTGAGAATTCTTGTAAATCAACACCATCTTTAAGTAAAGATAAGTGTTGTTTTATATCTGGGAGTGTAGATTTGTGTAGCCATTCAAGGCACAGTTTTCCTACACTGTAAGTTGTTATTTTCCCTGGATGTTGTCTTTGGATATATCTTGGACATGGCCGATTTACTGTAAACCCTTGTGTCTTGTTCATGAATCTATCATGACAGATATTCGTGTCTGTGGGACAGGTTACCCACTTTTTTCCATTCAGGGTTTGTTCTGTTTTGAAGCAAAATATAATTTACGTCTACCTCCTCATCTGAAGTTAAATTACTATCAGGTGTGGGCTTTGGTATGGCAGTTTGTTTAAATCTTTTATCTTAGCCAGGCCAAGACAAGATGTCTGTTGAACAGTTTCATTTAAGAACAGTATTTGTTCTGGGATGATGCAGGCTCTGAACAATGCTTCTAACACCTTGTACCTGCCAGTCTTTTGTGCCCCAAACAGTTTTCGTCTCAATGTTGTCTTTCCAAAAGTCAAAGCCTAATGTGGACATTTGAGCAGTAAAGGCCGCAGAATAAATTTGTTTAGTATTTGTCAACATACTTTTCATGCCTGTCTTATTAACATTTTTGAAGTTAAAGCTTTCTTGGTTTGTGACATTAAAACCTGTAAAATATAGAAATTTTCTATGGAATGTTTTAGAACTACCTTTTGGAGGTGTTGGACAATGTTCCCATTGATTATACATTAAAACATTTCTAGGGTTTGCAGATTTATGGAAATAATGATGACTAAAATGATTAAAACAATACATTTCTTCTTAATTTCATGAACCTTCTAAGTATTCATGTTTTGCAAATTTTGCTGACATTCCTAAGTCTGTCATCATGTTATTAACAGTTTCAAAGTCCCAATCATCAGAAAATGTACTGGGCAAAACAAAATCACTCAATGAAATCTTAAATTGATGTGGAATCTTTAGCAGCTCGACAGGGCCATAAATGTCATAATCAGTTCTATCCCATGCTATTCCACCAGGTAGAGGTACCGCTGTGATGTTCACTGATGACAGGTCTCGTTGTTCACGATGAGATGATTTGTGTGGTTTCAGGAGCAAGTTGATGTTCTTACTTGCTGTGTCCATTTTAATATGTTTTCTATCTATCAACTTTCCCAAACTTAAAAGAAGAATGAGCCATAGCAGTAGATAAAATACACCTAACCCGATCCAAAATTCAACCCATGGTGAAACCAGATATGTATTTGCAAGCTCTCGACCAAGTTCCGTTAATTGTTCCTTAAAAGTTTTGTTTGTTTGCGCTGTTTCAGGCTCACTGGGATCCTCAGAAAAGGTATTGAAGTTGATGAAATAGCCAGAGGCAGTTCTGTCAATAGTTGGTATTGCATCCGGATTCTTTGTAATCGCTGGAGCTACTTGTTACCTTGACATGTTTGTATAGTCAGGTGCTACTTAATTGTAGATGGGAGTTTCTTGACGTACTGTAATTTGGGTTTCAAGAGGCACAAGTTCCATGACTTTATTGTATAGTCCTTCTTTTCTCACTGTAGAATCTTCAAAGGTGATGAGTCTTTCAGTTTGAACCTCTTGGACAGTAGCAAGATTTGGTCGTCTGCTACATCTTGGGAGTCCACTGGGCCTACTACATATCATCGGCCATATGATGTGTTTTTACCAGGTCAATTGATACAGACCGGTTCTCCTTTCTTCCAGCAAGGGGCGGCAGTAACACTGTTCTTGATCCGTGGACTGCTAGTACAGGTACTGGTTTTCTGTAAGAAGGCCCAAATTCCTTCTTGTCCACTATTTTCTCTCTGACCAGATCCCCAATCTTTGGAATCCAGACAGGTCTTGCTGGGACAGGTGGTTTTTCTTCAGTGGTCGTTGGCTTTTAGATGGTGTTGCTTAGACTTCTTCTTGTTTCGTTTAAGTCCTGTAAAACAGCCAAACGATCTTTGATATCAAAGGGTTTTTGTTCCACCACTGAAGTATGAATCGAGGTCTTCAACCATCATTCTAGTACCAAAAAGGATTTCATATGGAGTGATTCCACCCAGAGAATTTCTTGGCAGGTTATTAAGACTACGTTGGACATTTGTTAGATGTTTGACCCACCCGTCACCCGAACCTAATACCCTAGGTGTTATAGATTGCTCTATGTCACGCTTTTTTCTCTCCACAACCGAATTTCCCTCAGGATGGAATGGACTCGAAAACTGCAATGCAACGCCCAAACTGGCCATGGCCTCCTTCTAAGCCCTAGAGCTAAACACAGGACCCTGGTCGGAATGTAGCGTGCCGATAGCGTATGTGCCGATAAAGACTCGCAAATCTTTTATAACAGTTCGGGCGTCAGGTGAGCGCTGAGGCCACATCCAAATGAATCTTGTGCAAGAATCCGCTGCGACCATGATGTATTTATAGTTACTATCCCTCTGAAGGGGACCACAGTGGTCCAGGTAAACACATGCTAATGGTTTATCTGAAATTAGAATGGGCGTCTGCGCTGGGTGTTTCACTGTTGAAACGTTCATTTTCTGGCAGATTTCACATTCCGAAACATAGTTTCTGGTTTGTTTCCTCATGCGTGGCCACCAGTATCGCTGTTTTAATAATAAAACTGTGGCGGAAACTCCTGCGTGTGCAGAGGCAAGCCCTTCATGTGCTGCTAAGATTAGTCCTAACCTGTGTTCCATGTTTGGGATTACTCTATCCCCCACTCCAGGGATTCGAGCAAATGGAATATTATTTGCATCAGTAATATATGAGTACTTGAGTGGAAAGCCTTTTGGTAACGTTTTACCACTGTCTTTTATAGAAGCAGTGACAGCTTGCATTATTTCGCTGTCTATTTTTGTTTTTGAACAAGTGATTGCAGCTACGGAAGCCGTTTGCAAAGCTGCCTTTGCGGCTTCATCAGCCAATAAATTCCCTTCAACGTGAACGCCATCACGCTGATGACTCAGTGTATGGATCACATGAGTCTTTTGTAGTTCTTTCTGTAAAAGAACTACTTGTTCCCAAAGCATTTTATGCTTGATTGTGCCACCTTTTGCGTCTTTAAAACCATTTTGAACCCAGTTCTGCCGATATTCATTGTAAGACTGGGTGCAGTAATACGCATCAGTGTGGGGAATTCGCGAACTGTATTTTCATGCGCCATCTATAAAGCCTGTAGTTCAGCTCACTGAGCTGTACAATCTCCAAGAGATTGAGTTTTTTTGACCATGGGTCTGAATTTACCATCGCACCAGCGACCTTTAACAATCGCGCATGCATCACTATAAGCTTGTTTACCCCCAATTGCGGGCTGTGCTGATCCGTCTGTATATATTATACAGCTGTAATGTTCTAGATGCAGAATTTCAATAGGTCGAGGACATTCTTGTTCGTATTTGAGAAATTCTTGTGTCTTCAAGTAAGGGTCAAACACGTATTCAACATCTGTTGCAGCAAGAGAATGAACCCATTGTATGCATCTTGGATGTAGAGCTTTTGCATTCGGAATGCTTGCCTTTGTCACTGCCTCTAAGGCAGGTACAGGAGTAACGATTTTTATACGTGTACCCTGCGCGAGGGCTCTCTCTTTTGCTACCGCAGTCTGAACCGCTGTCAGAATTTTTTCTGACGTAGTGAATTTCATTTCAGCTTGTGTGTACAAGTGTGACTTGTAAGCTATAGGTACCTTTTCACCTTCATTAAAGTTTAGGTATGTGAATCTGCATCTTCCTGGGATGATTCCGATTACAAGGTTGCGTTCAATTACACGTGTCTGTAAATGGGTTGTCCCTAACATGTCTGTTTGCACTCAAAGCAAAGTTTCTGTGTGTTTTTGAGTCCAATTAGTCGGTTTGAAATCAGGTTTGATTAGTTCGTAGAGAGGTTTAACCCTTTCTGTGTTGTATAGAATGTAAGTTCTTCCGAAATTTAGGAATCCTAAAACTGACTGTAAGTTTTTCAGTGTTTTTGGAGGTTGAAGCAGCGCACATTTTTCTAAACAGTTAGCTACCATGCTTTTGCCTTCACTTGAAAGTTCATTTCCCAAGAATAGGACGTTGAGGTGGGCAATTCTTGCTTTTTTAAAGTTGAATTTATACCCTTCAGAGGCAATTCCAAGTATTATGGTGTTCACCCTGGTCAAGTGCCTATCCAAGTCATCATCTGTAAGATAGATGTCATCGACATAAGATAATGCCTCATCATCGTACGTTTTGTAGTAACTCTGTTACTCTGGCTGAAAATAATCCAGGACTGTTCTTGAATCCCTGGGGGAGACGAAAAAAGTGTTGTTGTGTCCCCATTATTGAGAAAGCAGTCAAATACCTGCTTTCAGGTGCAATGTTTTGACAGAAAAAACCGTTTGAAATATCTAATGTCGTTTTGTATTTTTTGCGAACGATGTTATTCATCTGTGCTGCACTGTGTGAATTTTGTACTGCAAATGGCTTGCAGCAGGAGTTTAAATGTCTGTAATCCAAGACCTAACGATATGTATTGTCTGGTTTGGAGACAGGAAACAAAGGATTGTTCATGGACGAGGTGCATGTTTCAATCACCCCTTGGTATTCAAGTTGATCTAAGATCTCCCTGACCGTTTTTTTAGCTTCTTGCTTAACTGGATACTGCCTTTGAGTAGTTGATTGATTCTTTAACTGGATTTTGTGGTGAGGAGAATCCTCATCCCATCCCACATGATTTTTATATAATGCTGGAGCCTGGGCCACAGACCATTTTCTGGCATAGGTGTTTTTTTTTTAATATGAATGTGATTTGAGAAGGCTGGCATAATGATCTCTTCGCCATGTGGGCATTCCCTGTCAAATTCAGGTGGCCAGTCTTTTTCAGCCAGAAGAATGTCATAACCCTTTGATAGTTTCTCCCAAAAGAGTGCTTTTATTTTACTAGTTATGTCTCCCTCAATTCGGAGTGTGACTTCATATAACTTGTGTGATACACTAACCCTGGTATCTGCAGTTTTAACCTGAATGCATTCATTCAGATCCACTGTCTCCAGATGATCCTTCAGCATCTTGTGAGCTATGGTGACCTCTGCTGCACTGTCCAGCATTGTCTGGGCCCACTCCCCGTTCTTGAGTTGTGTCCTCAAGATCCTCGGCATGTCTGATTTTAATACTTGCTACCTTCTTTTTGCTGAATTGAGTTTTCTTATTTTTTGGAACATGTTGATCGTATTTGGACTTCACGCGTTCTTCTTTGTGTTCTGATCGTCCTCTTCTTTCGGATTTCTGCAAGGCAGTCTGAAAGGTACGAGAGGAGCGTGTATCAGTATCTTGATATCTATCAGGTTTTCTTATATTATCCCTATTTCTAATGTTATACCTCTTTTCAGAGTGCTCCTTTTGAGGAGATCTACCTCTGGATTGAGAACGCTTCTCTTTAGGAAGTGATTGTTTACTGTTTTCCCACTTCTTTTTAGGTATAGTGAGATTGTTTTTGATAAAAACTTTTTCAGGATTTTCTCTCAGTTCAGGTTTTGCTGGTTTCCCACCCAAACTATCTCTTCCTAGTTCTCCATAGGATTTTTCAATAATTCTAGCAAGTTCATATGGTTGCTCAGTAATATCAAGTTCTTTTAATTTTTAGCGGATTGCCAAAGATGCTGCTTCACCTTTCATGTTAGCTAATAAGATAGACGAGACCTGTTTGTAATCTTTTAGTAATTTCATACCAAGATTTAAGGCAGGTTCTGGTCCGTATTTATTTTGAATCTGTTTCAGGCGTCACGTATTACTGCCATTGACGGAACACCATGTGTTTTTGTGTAGATTGAAGCAAAGACTGTACCTCAAGTGTCACAGTCCTCCACATGTGGTGCTATCCCCATTGGTAAACAGATTGTTAAAATCCTGTGTTTCTGATGAGGTGTACTATCCGGAAATACTGCCGATATTTGAGTAATTTTTTGGAGCTAACCAAAATGAAATTTCGTCCCTTTTTGCGGGAAATTTACCAATGACTGATTGTATCGTCTGTTGTGTAATTTTGTTTGTGTTCCCCTGATGAGGGGTGTGCTGTAGAATTCTTATAGCAGGTTAGACTGTTAGAGTCCGCATGACATATTGTACCAATTGTCTATGGATTTTAATTAAGTGTTTTAGCTGAGCTAATAGTTCTGGACCTGTCCTTTGTTCAATGGCAGGATGTTGTGTATAGCTGGCTAGTACCAGCCATGTTGCTCCTGGTCTACCTAGTGGACCGAGCCTGGTAATGTGATTTTGATGTTGTAGGGCGCCTTTCAACCAGAGCTGATGCTCTTAGTAAGTTAGTGGAATTTCAATGTTCTCGAAAGGAGCATATTCCGCTGGTGGTTCTACATCTTGTAGAAGTGGAACACATGTGTTGTTGGATTTGCTTGTGGAAAGATAATCCATGTATAGAATACCTCTGTCTGCTGATATTCATGTGCCTCTATGACAAATATGACCCGACCACCTCATGTTGATAGGCCATTTTCTATAAGCTTTATAGCTATGGCTTTGCTTACGTTTTCCGGAATGGTAACAGCCTCCACGTCCACCTCGTCGTGTCAAAACCTGGTCGAGGATTTCCAGATCCACCAGCTTCGGTGTTGTCATTATTCGACAGTGTTTAATGAAAGTTTGCAGAGCAAGTTTCAAGGAAATTAAATATAAGGTGCACAATATTTTGGAACACTGTATCCTTCAACGTTGAACAAAACCAAAACTAATAAATAGGATTTTTCGTCCTATTCAGTTTGTGGCGGATATTTTATCCTTTAACCCACTCCTGACGTCTACTGGAGTTTTTACGGGATAAAGGGGTCTCTGTGAAAAGCACGACTGAGTTACTATAGTATCTAGCGTTAAATTAGTGCCTTACCAAACGTTGGGCGCCATGTAGTGTAGTTCCTATATTCCCAATAGGCTCTGCGCATTGGTATAATATATCCTATAGATTTGACGTAGGACTTATGTCTACTAGGTCTCTATCGAAATATATTAGACTTATTTGTGAGTGCCAGCTAGCTCAGAGGTCACTAGAAACTTTCACGAGTTCACAAGAAGGGATTTAGTTTCTGACAACCGCATAAACATGACAACTTTGTTTCCCAAAGATAAAACAGATCATCAGAGTCATGGAAACAATAGTAGTTATTTTACTCAGTCCATCGTGCATGCTTCGTTTCACCAGAGGTGCAGAGAAATAGATAGACGGGCGTTTTCAATAAAAGGAATTATTGAACAGTCTTCTTTCTCAAGAATAAGAAATGAACTACCACAATCGTAAAACTGGTTGCAAAATATAATGCATACAGTAAAAAGAGTAGAATAAAATAATACTGTAAGAGCATTGTATGGTTCCTAATCCATAGATAAATACATACATAAATAACAGAGGCTAAAAGTGCTCAACTGGTGCTTCTAAAATACGCCTACCACGATGTACCTAACCTAAGCTTAGTACGAGGAAAGAAGTAAGTGAGGTGTAGCATAAATGTACTATTCTTTGCCAAGAATCTGTCCAAGATTTCTTTTAGGGTCTAATCAGCTCCGTACCTTGATTTGGAATGAAGAAGGTCAGGCTCAGGACTCGATTTCCCAACAACCCGCAAGGGTAGCTTGGAAACACTGGAGTTGGATTTCTCGGCAGGAGAAAAGACAGCGTCTCTCTCAGTGCGTCTGCTGGAGCGTTGGCTTACTTCGGCACTTGCAGTAGCACGGCGCGTCGGGCAAGTAGATAGTCCAACTGCTCCAAACCACTGTGTGTTTGCTATGGCAAGTGTGGGCATATTCATACCTTGAAGATTGACGTAAAGGTGGACATAAGAACATCATTAAAGACTCTCAGTTCTTTGAAAACTCCAGGAGTTCATGGACAAGTCAGTATTCGAGAAAGGGGAAGTCCCTAGCTGCTGAAGCCGAGTTTTCCAAGAAATCGCTGTAGATTTTCGGAACTAGTGGAAGTAGCCCTGTAGTATTTGGACTGCATGAGCTATGTCTAAATATGGTTATGATTCTCATGCCTATATAAGGATACAGTGAATTATACCTATATATGGGCATGAATCGAGAAAATTACAATAGGGTCCTAAACGTCACACAAGATAAGTAAGTGAGGTGTAGCATAAATGTACTATTCTTTGCCAAGAATCTGTCCAAGATTTCTTTTAGGGTCTAATCAGCTCCGTACCTTGATTTGGAATGAAGAAGGTCAGGCTCAGGACTCGATTTCCCAGCAACCCGCACGGGTAGCTTGGAAACACTGGAGTTGGATTTCTCGGCAGGGGAAAAGACAGCGTCTCTCTCAGTGCGTCTGCTGGAGCGTTGGCTTACTTCGGCACTTGCAGTAGCACGGCGCGTCGGGCAAGTAGATAGTCCAACTGCTCCAAACCACTGTGTGTTTGCTATGGCAAGTGTGGGCATATTCATACCTTGAAGATTGACGTAAAGGTGGACATAAGAACATCATTAAAGACTCTCAGTTCTTTGAAAACTCCAGGAGTTCATGGACAAGTCAGTATTCGAGAAAGGGGAAGTCCCTAGCTGCTGAAGCCGAGTTTTCCAAGAAATCGCTGTAGATTTTCGGAACTAGTGGAAGTAGCCCTGTAGTATTTGGACTGCATGAGCTATGTCTAAATATGGTTATGATTCTTATGCCTATATAAGGATACAGTGAATTATACCTATATATGGGCATGAATCGAGAAAGTTACAATAGGGTCCTAAACGTCACACAAGATACGTAAATCTGTATTGTACTTTGTGTTTGGACGAACTCTTGTGTAGTCCTAGAATACATTCCTCCATGGTTATTTCCTACTTCTCTTTGTGTGGCAGCCCGTGTAAGCCATCTGATAGAGCCCCAGAACCCTCTTAGGTGGGGGTACGCCCATATCATGTGTAATAAGTCAGCTCCTTCCAATTGGCATCTGGGGCAATTATTTTGTGTCTGTGGGAACATGTGGTCTAATCGTTTGGGGGTGAGATAGGCTCTAGGAGCAGCATGATCTGTATAAATTTAGATTTAGCATTTCTGGATACCTTCCTAAGGTGTTCTAGAATTTTCGCCCATTCTTTATCCTCCATGTCGCCTTCCCAAGTGTTACGTAATGTAGTAAGGTCAATTTCTGCGCGTGCACGTATTCCTACATAAAGCCACTTGATGAGGTATCTGCCTCTGCCCATGTAGTATAGGGCTTTAACTAATTCCTGTGTGGGGGATTCCTGTCTTTGCGGAGCCCATTGCGTTTTAATAAATTGCAACAGTGTAGCGTGTAGTAGATGTAAGCGGTCAGGGGCCCCTGTTTCTCTCAGAAAATTGTCGTGGTCCACGAGTATCTCATTATTAAATAAATCAGTCACCGTGCTGATCCCTTCTTCGAGCCAGGGTGCATTACAGTACTTTGTTATTCTTCCAACCATCAGTGGTATCCCCAATAATGGAATGTTTCTGGCATATGGAGGGTGTAGGGGCGTGTAGTGCAACATCACTCTCCAGCATTGCAGTGCTGTTCATAGCAAGGGTGGTAGGCTTTGGGGAGTTTTGCAACGGGGGAGTAGCAGAGTATGTAGGGCACCCCGATCTATGTCAACAAAGCATTCACCTTCACCAAGGATTTCAGTTTGTTTTTCAATGTAAAAATTGTAGAGGGCACACTTGGTTTGCCTTCACCAAGCCTAAGAAATTGGGATAATTTGTAATTTCAGAAGTGGAGCTTTAACTGGGGCACCTGCTATGTGTGTATTTTCATTGAGGTTTAATTTTTGTGAAATGAGTATCAAGACCAGAACGGCCCAGGCAAAACATAATGGGAGAGGAGGGCACACGATCCCCTTCCGCAGACCGATTTCGGCCATGTGGGCACCATTGGGCCCAACCTCTTGAACCTGGGTGCCCTAGAGCCCACCCAATATGCAAGGTTGGGGGCCATGGAAGGAACCTCAATGCCCCAGCAGTCACTGGCATTGCTTCGTAAGGTCACTTAAGCAATTTGAACGACAGTGCAGCACAGTAGAACAAGAGCTCTGGCGTGTGTATGGACTGTACAAAAATTCAAAATGTACATTTTGCGATGCAGGTTCGAGTTGCTTACAGATCACAAACCCTTGCTCTATATTTTTAGTGACGTCAGTAGCAATAACATGTCCACCAGGCTCAAAAGATTGGTGTCTAAGCTACAGGAATACAGTTTAGTGATCAAACACGTTCCAAAGGGAAGGAATTATCAGGCCGATTGTTTGTCCATGATGCTTATGGAAAAGGATGATGAGGAAGATTCATATGTTGATGATATCGAGTATGTAGCTATGGTGGACGCTGTGGCAGAGTATTAGTCAGATATAACTGAGAAGGATTTGAGGGAGTTCTGTAAGTCTGATCAAACTCTTAGCAAGGTGGTTGAGTTTATCACTCACAAATGGCCGGAACCAAGATGCTTGAGCGGGTATTTAAAAAAAATTGCAAAAATAGCTGAGGAGTTGTCTGTGGAAAACGACATAGTACTGAGGAGGAAACTATTTTTTCACCAACTAATCTACGAAATGCAATTATATGTAAAACACACATGGGGCAGCTAGGTTCCACAAAAACGCGGATGAAAATTAACCAACATTATTGGTGGCCAGCTATGGATAGTCAGGTGAAACGTTTGGCGGAAATGTGCCCTGAATATTTGCTGTGAGACAAACATTGGAGAACAGTGCAGACTCCATTGCATCCAACACAGTTTACAAGGGCAGCATGAGAAAAAGTGGGTTTGGATTTTTTGGGGCCGTATTCGGTGTTACCCTCGGATATGAAGTATTTAATACTGGCTGTGGACTATTTCTCAAACTGGATGTACATACATTTGTGGAAAATGCAGACACTTGGGCAGCCATGGAGTTCCTAAGTAAGATTTTTAGGACTGAAGGGGCGCCCAAAGTCATAGTCACAGATATCGATGCACATTTTGTGTCAGAAAGAATGTGTAAATGTATGCTCTCACAAGACTTAAACACCTTAAAGTGACGTTATACTCTCCTTCTTCGAATGGTTTAGTGGAGTGGGGCAACCAAGTAATGAAGGAGGGTATATAATTGGTCAAAGCTTTAGGGTTGGATGTGAGAAGGTTAATAGAGGAATGGATATGGAATTATAACACGTCACCACACTGCACAACGGAAGTTACACCATTTGGGCTGCTACAGGTCAGGAATGTGCACACGTCTTTATTTCCTTCTTGGTTGAGTGAGATGAAAACTGTACCTGGAAAGGGAAAACCTAGTACTGAAGAGATATCTACAAAGGCTGCTTTGAGACAGGTGGCTCTGAGAGATAATTTCGACAAAAAGTGTCGTCTGGAGGGCAGGGATGTGTTGGTAGGTGACAGGCTCCTAATTAAGAAACCTCTCAGGGTAAGGAAAGGGGAGTCTAAATATTCTATGCCAATGCAAATTAGTACGGTCAGCAAAGGGGCAGCATTTGTAGTAGGTAAAGGTTGGTGGAATAAAGGCAACTGGTTAAGGTTACGCCGAAGCAGGAGAACAACAGGCAACAGAAGGGATGTTGTGTGGATGATCATGAAGTGGACGCAGTGGTTGCAATCAGGTGTGAGGGGCTTGCGGTGTCTTGGGGCGCAGAGGAGGGGACTGGTCAAGGGATTGCTTGCCGCTGAGAGAGGGTCGACGTGCTGATACAACTGCTTCCTGGCCAGCTGTTCTCTCCTTCTTCCCAAACCCACCTCTTCACCCACTCCTCGCGGCCCCCGCTGCGCGGGAGCCGCTCGAGGCCAAGGACTCCGGGGACTCACCATTCTGAAAGGAGCTGCTGGAGATGCTTTCCGCCCTTGCGGGACTGCGAGGACCAGCGGGCGTTGCGTCTCTTGACTCGCCGCAGCTGGTCCTCTTCCCTCCCCCTGTGGAGAAGTGTGACTCAATGGTTAGAGCAGGCAGACCTTGATGCAGAGCTCTGGCCAGGGACCAGGGTTCGATTCCCGCCTCGGCGGGTCTCCGGCTCATTAATTCCCCTGAATGGATATTCTCGCCTCAGTGCCTGTTATGATCATGGGTCCCACGCTGCAACTCTGGGCAATAGCTTGCTTAGTCTCCACAACGGCCCCAAAAGCGCTGGGATGCCTGGCTGCACCTGGGGGGTGCCCAGGAGTGGACATTTCCCAGGAAAGCCAGGAAGGGTTCCTAAGCGGTATACGGACAGCGCCGGGACACCTCCGGTGGAGGTAGCTGTGCGCTTTACAAATTCCGACATTTTTTATTTTTTTTTACGCTTTCCACCCTTGCGGGACTGCGAGGACCAGCGGGCGTTGCGTCTCTTGACTCGCCGCAGCTGGTCCTCTTCCCGCCCCCTCCCGCTTGGATTAATAGAGCTGCGGGTTGGGTCCTCAGTGCTTGCCGCTGAGAGAGGGTCGACGTGCTGATACAACTGCTTCCTGGCCAGCTGTTCTCTCCTTCTTCCCAAACCCACCTCTTCACCCACTCCTCGCGGCCCCCGCTGCGCGGGTGCCGCACGAGGCCAAGGACTCCGGGGACTCACCGTTCTGAAAGGAGCTGCTGGAGACGCTTTCCGCCATTACGGGACTGCGAGGACCAGCGGGCGTTGCGTCTCTTGACTCGCCGCAGCTGGTCCTCTTCCCGCCCCCCTCCCGCCCCCCTCCCGCTTGGATGAATAGAGCTGCGGGTTGGGTCCTCAGCGCTTGCCGCTGAGAGAGGGTCGACGTGCTGATACAATTGCTTCCTGGCCAGCTGTTCTCTCCTTCTTCCCAAACCCACCTCTTCACCCACTCCTCGCGGCCCCCGCTGCGCGGGAGCCGCTCGAGGCCAAGGACTGCGGGGACTCACCGTTCTGAAAGGAGCTGCTGGAGACGCTTTCCGCCCTTGCGGGACTGCGAGGACCAGCGGGCGTTGCGTCTCTTGACTCGCCGCAGCTGGTCCTCTTCCCGCCCCCCTCCCGCTTGGATTAATAGAGCTGCGGGTTGGGTCCTCAGCGCTTGCCGCTGAGAGAGGGTCGACGTGCTGATACAACTGCTTCCTGGCCAGCTGTTCTCTCCTTCTTACCAAACCCACCTCTTCACCCACTCCTCGCGGCCAAGGACTCTGGGGACTCACCGTTCTGAAATGAGCTGCTGGAGACGCTTTCCGCCCTTGCGGGACTGCGAGGACCAGCGGGCGTTGCGTCTCTTGACTCGCCGCAGCTGGTCCTCTTCCCGCACCCCTCCCGCTTGGATTAATAGAGCTGCGGGTTGGTTCCTCAGTGCTTGCCGCTGAGAGAGGGTCGACGTGCTGATACAACTGCTTCCTGGCCAGCTGTTCTCTCCTTCTTCCCAAACCCACCTCTTCACCCACTCCTCGCGGCCCCCGCTGCATGGGAGCCGCTCGAGGCCAAGGACTCCGGGGACTCACCGTTCTGAAAGGAGCTGCTGGAGACGCTTTCCGCCCTTGCGGGACTGCGAGGACCAGCGGGCGTTGCGTCTCTTGACTCGCCGCAGCTGGTCCTCTTCCCGCCCCCCTCCCGCTTGGATTAATAGAGCTGCGGGTTAGGTCCTCAGTGCTTGGCGCTGAGAGAGGGTCGACGTGCTGATACAACTGCTTCCTGGCCAGCTGTTCTCTCCTTCTTCCCAAACCCACCTCTTCACCCACTCCTCGCGGCCCCCGCTGCGCGGGGGCCGCTCGAGGCCAAGGACTCCGGGGACTCACCGTTCTGAAAGGAGCTGCTGGAGACGCTTTCCGCCCTTGCGGGACTGCGAGGACCAGCGGGCGTTGCGTCTCTTGACTCGCCGCAGCTGGTCCTCTTCCCGCCCCCCTCCCGTTTAAATCAGTAAGCATCCTACGCGCACGCGGGATGCGCACGGGGCCAAGCGTGGAGTGAAGCCCGGGAAAAGGACGTGCCGTTGTGTGGCCGTTAGGTGGCTGTAGGAGGCTGGGATTGGCTCGGTCTCCTCCGTTTCCCACATTTAACAGGCTGCCCCATGACTTGCCTTCCTTCAAGTACTTATCTGGATATTATTGTCATATATTGGCGTTCTCACTGAGGGTCTTTCTACTGTATTAGTGGTTTATGTGACTAGCTGCATTTGCCCTAGTTAATACCTACTCTCCCTAGTCCCGGGTCATGTGCTGTCTATTGTGGACCTGCATTGCTATCAGTAAATACCTTTTTCTTTTTTTGTGAGCCCCGTCCAATTGTGAAAATTTATAGTCTCCCAGGTTACCTCTAAGCCTTCCATATACTTTGCTTCTTGGAGGGTGCTTCTTATAGTTACCGTTATGGACTCACCCGCGCTGAGCATCGCTGGGGGTAATAACAGTAAAGGCACCCTAGATGGTTACTTTAAAATACCCACTTTTGAGATTGACAGGGAAAATGTTCTGGCCTAACGAAGGGTAGAGCGACGTCGCTCTATTGAAGGTATTAAAGCCAGACTTTCCTCATCTACAGTACCCCAGACCCTTACCCCTGGTATAGGTGTGCCCCCAGCAAGCGAGGATCCTCTTGCCACCCAGGGTATTCCTGTACTTCTACGAGACATTCCACTTTCATCCCACACAATAGCTGACTCTAATAGTACAGATACTAACACCACACCAACCCCATGTAGCACCATTGTAGGGTCAGAAGCTCCATCTACTACCCCGCGAGTTGCAAAAATTATTGTTAGAAATAAATCTAGAAAATCGGAAGTGCCCAAGGTACATGGTCCGCCACCCATTAAAACACAGAGAAGGGAGGGTTTAAATCAAAAAGGTAGAATTAGCCACTTAGATTTTGGCAAGGGTAAAGGGGCCAATCCAGCTTTTGCGGCTAACACAGCTTCCGCCCCCATAATAAAGGACATATTAACACCTGAAGAAATCCTAACAGCCCCTCAAGAAACACCAGTACCTATTATGTCGACTGCTCCGACAACTGCCCTAGAACCTTTTAGTGGCAGTTTGTTGGAGTCCCAGTCGCTTGTCCCCCTTTTTGGTTCCCTTGAGCATCTACTAAGGACATATACACTCCCAATTCTGGATAGATTAATGGGGATAGAGCAACGGTTGGGGCAACTGGAAATGGCTTTCTCCAATAAAGTGGGCCAACAGAAAGATCCTATTAAAATAGTTCCTACCCCTGCTGTTCCACTTGCATCTTCTGCCCCCACATCTCACAAGGACCTAAATGTACCCACTAAAATAGCGAGCCATAATTTACAAGGGGGAAAATTTCCCAAACCTGCCCCTCCACCTGCCACGCATGCTCCCGGCGCTATTCCAAAGAGGAGAAATAGCCCGGCTGCAAGAAGCACGAGGGAGGTAAGAGGGAGGATGTCCCCAAATAGAGCTGAACACCGCAGGGGCTGTCAGGTTGAACTCCCTCCAGAAGCAGTTCCCTACGTGGTGGTGCTCACGGGTATCCCCACACTTGAGGCTGACAAAAGAGAAGGTCCCCTCCAGCTTAAAAATAAAACCATGCACTGGTTTACCCAGAACAGACCGCTCCCTGGTAACATCAGTGGGGAGATTGTGCATGTACGCCGTCTCCCCTGGTTGGGGAGTCGAGAAAAAGATATTAAGGGTGATCTTATAGTGGTAAATTTTAGAGACCCGGGAGCGGTCAGGTACATTCTGAACTGGACACCAGGGAACATAGGTAAATCAATTGTCCCCTGTGACCTCACATATTTTTACCCAAGAGCCCTAGTGGCTCCTATGCCACGTCCCTGGCCACTCCCTGCCCTACTGAGTAATCCAAGTACTAAATTCAATAATCAGTTCTTCTCGTCGCTACCAAATCCTACGGCCCCAAAGACTGTATTTGGGTGGGACAACATGCCTTATAGGGGCCACGAAAGTAACTTTTGGAGGGTGGATCCCATGTTAGAAACGAGGGGGATGGAACATCTGTTACCCTTTACTCCCTTAGAAGTTAACAATAGATTTGAGGCCCTATCAGGCCTCGAAGATTGCGAATGACGGTGGGGTATTTCCACCAACTCATCGTTACATCTGAGGAATAACAGCAATAAAGCGTATTCGAGTCACTGTAAACTGACTCGGCCAACCTCCAGTGTATACGAAGGGCAGGGGACAGTGGGTGAAAATGCTGCCAGTTTCACTTGGGAAATTGAAACGCCCCTCCCAGAAAACACAACCCTCTACAGTGTGCGGGCTCAAGAAATTATCCTATCTGAGTGTACATCCCCGTGCACTGATACCCATTGTTCAGCCTGACTTGATTTTATCATCCTCTGTCCTAACCAATCAGGAACCAACACACTCACTAGGGCCCCCCGTTCAGCGAGTGGTCACTGATCATTCCAACACTGGGGCACTGGGCTCCAAATCAAAATTAAAAGTTCTACCGGAAATTTTGAAGGTTCTGTCCCGGAATGTTGCGGGCATTGCCAACAAAATACATACTGATTACTGGGACTCCCTAGTAGCTAATAGTGATGTGTGTCTCTTTCAAGAGACATGGGCTAGGGAACCCCTGTCAAGAACGGGATATGCAATTTTCGAAATTAAGGCTAGCTGGAGTGGCAAAGGGAGGCCCTCGGGTGGCTTGGCGGTGTGGGTAGCCAGTCACATTGGTTGCACTGCGGAGAATTGAGGTACTGGGTTTTTCAGAACCGGTACTTAACCGGTAACCCAGCGGTGTCAGGGAATACACACCCAAAGACCTCGAGTCCTTTTCCTGATTCAGACCACAGAAACTTAGAGTCCTCTAGGTGAAGTCAAAGATTAGTTTATTGGCTGCAACCAAGGTAACAAGTGTCCTAGAAGTAAAACACGGGGAAGTATATTCTCAGGAGACTGCTCAAATTTACAAAGTCAGGCTTCTCTTCTTATACACAATTTTAGGCTTCAGGCAAAACATTCTTGGTTGCAAAGTAAATCGTTAACATATTTCTAATACAAAGGAAAAGCAGAGTCATGATGACATGTCCATATTTCACTTCGTGCTGCCTACAACAAATCATCCGGCAAGGCCCAACATTTCATCAGATATCGGTGGACCCCCAATAAAAACGGGCAGCTCCCCATCATAAAGTAAGTGAAGCAAAAGAGTAAAGACAGATGTGAGCAAGATACGGCAGGTGTGTGCGCAATGAGGAGGTTTATGGCCGGCTGAGCCCTGATGCTATCTTGCTTGGCCACTGGAGAGGTCCGGCCTGGGGCAATGGTTCCAACTTGCACAGGTCATGGAAAAGTCGATTAAGGAGTATGTGTCCTTGTGGAATTGAATTCAGCTGGATTAAGGCCTATGTAAAGGGCAACACATAAATGGGAGCCAAGGGTTAAGGACGAAAATGGCGATTTCGAGGTGAAATCGTCACTCGATTATGCTGAAAATATATGTACATGATGTGCTCGTCATTCTCGGTCTTTTGATACCAAATTTGTCATGTTTCGATGAAGTTTTAATTCTCGAGTCCAGAACGATTACACGAATCCAGATTTTCAGAACCACAAACCCTCCTTTTGCCCTTACATAGGCAATTAATCTATCCTCAAGTTAGTCTGAGTCCAGATCTATATTCCTAAAGTCATTGAGATGTTGCTGTAACATCATTCTAGTACTTAGTTCATCTCTTGACACAGGTTTCCTTACACATGATGTAACACAGAGGCCACATATTGCAGGAACACACTGTATGCATAGACAGAACAGGAAAAGAATGGCTAAGACCATCCCAATGACCATCAGAATTTTCCATCCCCAGGTGGATATCACTTCCCAGAACCAACCCGTTAACGACCAATCCCCTTTTCCCACATGAATAGATTCGGAAATCTTATGTAGTTTGGAGATGGCCTGGTACACTGTTGGAGCATTATCTGGGATAAAAATGCAACAACTTGATTGGATCAATCTGCATACTCCACCTCGGTCTGCAAGGATGACATCTAAGGCGACCCTGTTCTGAAGGGTCATAAGACGATCCGACTGGAGCTCAGCAGTCAAGTTACTAAGGGCTCCAGCAGTTTCAGTCACGGTGGACTCAACTACCCTTGTCAATTGTCTTATGTTCCTACTGTTAGCCATGGATCCCCACAACGGCAGAAAACCCTTTGCAAAGTCTCCAAATTCTTGACCTGCAGTGTCCTCTTTACTCAAGACACCTCTAACTACCCTTGTCCTGTGGTAATCCGCCGCTGCTGTGTAGGTGGGAGGTAACAGGAATGAAACAAAACATGAGCCCGAAAAGTCAAGGGGCAACCATGTGTAGGCTCTATCATGACAGATAAAATAAGTACCCTTAGCTGCTAAAAACGCTGGGGAAGTCTGAGATCCAAAGACATATGTTTCTGTACAGACACTCTTCCCTAACTGAGCTCTGGGATTCCTGCCAATACTTTGCAGACACAGGTGACCCTGATGGGGTACGATCCATATTGGGGATGATCCTTTCGCTTGCTGTTTCTCACTTAAAGTAGTTCCATATCCGGTCACGTTCCAATTTACATATGCAAGTATCTCATCATCAGGAGTATCTTCATAAGAAATTACTTCCTTAATCATGTCAACTATGCCTTTTACTAGGGCGCTAGTCTTGAGGTTGTCTTTTACAGAACGTAGGGGTTGGATTTCACGTGCATATATGAACATCGTTCTGTACGCCCATACAGAGCCATTACGACTGAAAGGCAAAACTAGATAAGGGATACCTTTATCCGTAGTGTGAGGCATAAGGCCACAAACCCAACAGTCAGTTGTGTTCATCACTAGCTGGTGCTGGTGCAATAGCTGAATGAAGGAGTTATTAATGAACTCTAATCTTCTATTGTATTCATGGCCAGGAAGGGGGTGGAAAGAATGAGAGGAAACAGTAGTAGGAGGTATGGGTGATGCAGTGGGCGCAAATGTTACATGGAAAGAGAATAAAACATAACTTATCAAGAAGATCATTACGCTGAATAGCATAAAAATACACAATATTATAAAACTTTTCTTTGTCATCGTGTTACACAGTCTCTGCTTAAAGTTCATTTGTTTGGCAGGTCTCTCCACATCGGGAAACTCCATCCTCTCTAAAGTGCTGCCCGCGGTGGGAGGTTGCCTCTGCTAAGGGATGCTTCCGTCAGTCTAGGGCAACTCCCTTGGACCAACCAGAACTACCGACCTAACGTCATTAGCTGCACCCCAAAGACTTTTATCAACCGCGGCCCTAGCAGCGGAACCCGGATGGCGGTTCGAAAAACAAAAATGAGCAAGTTTCCTTCTGGTGGGAGAGCTGCACCTTAAAAATAGTACTTGGAGGGGAAAAATACTCTTTATTGGTCCATAGGTTTTTGCCTTAAAGTGGAAAAAAAAATCATTTTATTAGTTCGTATTTCTTGGTCTCAAATCGTATCTTCGTCTTCCCGGTACTGTGTTGTCCTGAAACAACAGTTCAGGCTCCGAAGTGTTCAATCGTTTTGACGGTGGCACACCTTCTTGAAAAATGTTCTCGTTTTCGCGCTCAGAGTTAGTTCCTTTCACTTGTGCATCACTGAAAGGTATGAACCGAGGCACCGTGTCCGTTTCTGCGTCGCCGACACCCTCCTGGACCCACTGGTCATATGGCAGAGTAAGAGGGATCCTCTTACAATGGACCCCGTGGATCCAGGCCTTTTTCCCTTCCACTCGAACCGCCGATCTGGTAGAGAGAAGGACGAGGTGAGGCCCTGTCCACCTGGGCTGGTCGTTTTTAGTCCTCTGGAAGTTCCGCACCAGCACCCAGGTTCCAGGGTCAATGCTGTGTCCCGGAGTCTCAGACACCGGAGGCAGGGTGTCGTTGACCTGTTGATGCAAAACACGCAATTTAGCCGTCAATTCATACAGATAGTCAAGCAAAACAGGGTGTTCTAGCTCGCTGAACTTCATGGGCCTAGGCACTCCCCATATGTTGGCTGGCCGGCCAAAGACAATCTCATAGGGGCTGAGTTTCACTCGCGAATGCACAGTCATTCTGGTGGATAGGAGTGCTAAGGGTAGAGCGTCAGGCCATTTAAGACCTGTGCTCGCTTGGATTTTGGCCAATTTAAGTTTTAAAGTGCCATTGTAACATTCTACTAATCCAGCTGATTGGGGGTGATTTGCAGCGTGAAACTTCTGCCTAATACCTAGCCCTTCACACACTTTCTTCATCACGCGACCCACAAATTCACTCCCGTTATCAGACCAGACCATTCTAGGCATTCCGAATCTAGGGAAGTACTCTTTCACAAGGGCTTTCGCTGTGGACAAGGCAGTATTGTCCTTTAGGGGATAGGCTTCTATCCATCTTGAGAAAGCACAAACAACAACGAGCACGTATTTTAAGTTGTTGCACCTTTCCATGTGGATGAAATCTAGCTGCAAAACCTCGAACGGATACGTAGGAGGTGCAAAATGACCAGCTGGAGTTGGGGTTCCCCTACCAGGATTGTGCTTCAGACATACCATGCAATTCTTGACAACATTCTCTGCACACTTGGGAATTCCTGGATTTTGCCATACTGGAGCCAACAACTTGCAAATCCCTTTCACGCTGATATGAGCCATACCATGAGCCATTGTAACTACTGCAAGCACATACGCATCGGGTAACAACCATCTCTGATGTTCTGACAATTCAATCCAACAACCATTTGTATCCATCCTACCCGTACTTTCTCTCCATATGCTCAACTCTTTCTCTGTAGCCTCAGCTTGGATAGATTTCACACTCTCCATAGTGTCTTCACACATGCCTACATCAACAACCCATCTTGCAGGTCCTGCAACATACATTCGGCTCATCACATTCTTTGCAGTTTCTTTAGCGGTTTCATCAGCGAACGCATTTCCACGACCAACATCATCAGTCACCTTTTTGTGAGCACTACATTTCACAATCGCTACTTGTAAGGGCAGGGTCAGTGACTCAAGGAGTTCATTCACCAACTGACCATGCTGAATCTTAGCTCCATGCGAAGTCAGAAATCCACGTTCTTTCCACAATCGTCCAAAACTATGAGCCACACCTAACGCATACTGGCTGTCGGTGTAGACAGTCACTCTCATTCCTTTCGACAACACACATGCTCTTGTGAGTGCAATTAGCTCCGCTGCCTGAGCTGAATTATGTGGGATGCGTGTAGCTTCAACAATCATGTGCAAAGTCGTGACAGCATATGCTGCAGTCGTATCACCATTCGGGAGCTTGAAACATCAACCATCTACCCATAATGTACCATCACATTCAGCAAGAGGAGTGTCGTAAAGATCGACTCTTCCTTTTGTCTCTTCTTCTGTTCTAAGAAAGCAATCATGCTGTTCTGAAGCATCTGATTCTTCTATGAATGGTAACAACATGGCTGGGTTAAGGGTGCTGCACTTTTGAATGTGCACATGACTTGCTAGCAAAGTCAGTTCGTACCCTGACAATCGAGCACTGGTTAAGTGCTGTGTCTTGGTTCTATTTAACAATGTGTCTACTGCATGTGGGACCATCACGACTAGTGTATTATTCATGACCAGGCCAGCAGACTGTCGAATAGAAACAGCTGCTGCCGCTGTGGCTCTTAAACAACTTGGCAATGCTCTAGCTACCGGGTCCAAAGTCGACGAAAAATACGCGCATGGACGTTGTTTGTCCCCAAATGACTGAGTCAGGACTGACAATGCACAACCATCCTTCTCATGGACATACAATGTAAAAGGCTTACTGTAGTTGGGGGTACCCAACACAGGAGCCGAACATAATGCTGTGCGTAATTCGAGAAAACTTTTCTGACACTCTTCAGACCAAGGAATGGGATTGGGTGTGTTTTTACACGTTAACGCCACCAAAGGTTTGGCCAATAACGAAAAATTAGGGATCCATTGTCTACAATATGATGTAATGCCCAAGAAAGCACGCACTTCTCTCTGTGTTTGTGGTACACTCAATTTCGCTATTGCCTGAATTCTTTCTGGGGTCAGTTTCCTTCCCTCCTTCGATAAGAGATGACCTAAGTAGGTCACCTCTTGTCGGCAGTATTGGAGCTTGGAAAGTGACACCTTGTGATGGAAATCGCACAGATGGCGTAACAATGACATTGTTGCTTTCTTGCAAATTTCCTCAGTATCCGCAGCTATAAGCAAATCGTCAACATACTGTACAAGAGTAGCACCTTTTGGCAAAACAATCGTATCAAGCTGTGTTTTTAGAGCTTGACTGTATATTGACGGACTTTCACAGTAGCCCTGAGGAGCGCGTTAAAAAAAAGAAGCTTCGACCTCCTAAACTGAAGGAAAAAATATCCCTGCTCTCCTCGGCGATCGGGATGCTGAAGAAAGCATTCTTCAGGTCAATCACCGAAAACCAAGTGGCAGAAGCTGGAATCATAGTCAATAATGTAGTAATGTCTGGGACAACTGGAAATTGTGGCACAACTATTTTGTTGACCTCTCTAAGATCAATCACGAATCTGTACACGGGTGGCTGAGTGGGGTCAGTCCTTTTTAAAATAGGCAGAACAGGACTATTGCAAACATTTCCTCTCGTTTCTTCAATCACATCTTTTGCAATTAGCTCGTAAACGATCGCTAGCAAGGCTTTTTCACCCTCACTGGAAATTCGGTATTGCGGAATTCGTGGCATTTTAACATTGGCTTTCAATGTTACAACATATGGTGGTATTTCTAAGAGTCCCACATCATTGGGACCAGCTGCCCAAAGTATGTCTGGAAGAAACGACAATTCTGTTTGGAGAAACCACTTTCTTACCCAGGGTAAGTTGTACTCCTGATGGAGAACAGTACAAAGTCGCATACAATCTTTTTAGCAAATCTAATCCCAGCAAATTTTCGCCACAACCTGTTGTCAGAATAAGGGGTGCTTCGAATTCGCAAGGACCAACAGAAAGAGACAGAGGGTCAGAAATCAGGTTCCTAACCGGGGCACCAGAAAAACCTACAGAAACGTTCGTTTCGCCAGGCAAAGGTGCGCCAGGGAGTTTTGAGTGCATAATAGAACTCTTCGTAGCACCAGTATCCAACAGAAAAGGTTCTGACACACCTGATGTAATCACCTCAACGTATGGTCCGCTCTGATCTACTGGAACTGAAACAACTCCCTCTCTTTGTCTATGGCTGTCCTAGCAGTCATTACTCTCCCAATTCTCACTTTCTGTATAGTAATCATTCGTATAGTACTGAGCTGTCCTACCAGATGTGTTATTTTGCTGATCAAACTTGTTCATGGAATTTTGTGGTGGAAGGGGACGTTCGTTCCGGGGGGCATTCCCGTGTCCTCTTCCTCTAGGCGCTTGCTGAGCACCTCGACCTCTTACACCAGAAGCGCCATTTGCACGCTGTAGTAGGATAGGGCAACTATATTTAAAATGACCTTCCTCCTTGCAATACGAACATTGGTTGGGACCTACAGAAACACGTGGTTGACAATACTCGATCCTTTGCGAGTTCCTCTGATATTGTTGAGGCTGCTGTAAATTACTCTGGTAATTATTCTGACCGTTATTATTTTGACCGCCACGTGGTGGATATGCTTGCTGTAACAAGACCTTCGTTTTCAACTCTTTCGTTTTCTTTTCTACTTTATCTTTCTCGTCTTTGTCTCGATTTTCGTAATACTGTGCTGTAGCTAATATCTGTGCCAAAGACGAGACTGCCCAAGAACTTTCCGAGTCCTTTAACTTTTTGCACAACTCAGGAAGCAAATTGTGCACGAATTTATCGACGAACAGTCTCTGACCACCTTCTGTGCTCATATCTTGACCACTGTGGTCGACAAAAGTTTCTTCAAATCTGGTGAAGAAATCAGACACCGTTTCATCTTTCTTCTGTTTACATGCAGACAGTTTATCCCAATTCACGCGTATTTCAGGCATTATCTTTTTCATATAATCAATTATTTTACCAGGCAGTTCTGCTATCAAAGGTTCAGGCTTAGCGCCACCTACTTGTAGGGCATCTGTCGCAGTAATGTTAGCCCATGAGTCACCTAATTCCTGATCATGATCCGTGTGACGAATCTTTCCCCATAAAGGCTGTGGAACAACGTTCCCAAATAACATATCGATATCGGCTAAATTCATTACACATGACCCAGCAGTCTGCGACAACTCTTTGTAATACCCTGCAGGATTCTTACGCGGATCTGGTAATGTCTAAGCAATAGAAAAAAGAGTAGAGAGGCGCACTCAATGAAGTCAGTAGCACAAAGAGTCCATTAAATATGTAGATCTTCTGTTGTTTTCTTAGATATATTCTTTATTTTCTTTCACATACAACGGCACAGCCAACGCGTTTCATTCCCATTTGTGCCTAGGGAATTTCATCAGGGCTGCAAAAAGACATTTACGTACATAAGTATTTGATTTATCTTATGCTTAAAAATGCATATAAAATGGAACATGTCCAAGCTAGTATACAGAAAGATATAATCTTTACAAAGAGACTAGCAAAATGTAAAAACATACCAATAGATCCAGACATATTGGACAGATTTAATATCTGCCAATTGACAAAACTACTTATCCCCTTACGGATGCATATGCTCCCTCACCAGTGCATTGCTACCACAAGGCCAGTTCGAGCAATAGTGCTTGGAACTGGAGGAAAGAGACACCAGGCTATTGGAGAGATAGATGCCTGGAAGGAGTCAAGTGATTATAACATGCACGATGTTTACTATGTCAATAAAGAAAGTGTGTGGTCGAAAAGACCATAGTCCAAGATTTAAAGGTGAGAGTCACACGTGAAAGTAAAACCGTTGAAAAACCCCTTTAAAGTGAGAAAGTCCCCGGCTTTGGTGACCCAAAAGGCCTTCAAGTATCACGAAACGTGACTAAATAGATTTATTCCATGGCTCACCATATACTGAACAGTCAGGTTGATACGGTAGTCCTAGAGGAAGTCGCTCTTAGGAAGCTGTTGTGAAGAATGATCGCAGTAGATCACAGCGTATTCCTGAAGTGAAAATATAATATGATGATACGATTTATGATTCCTGTTATCCCCATATTAGGGCCAGGTGTCCAGTACAAACATATCACCAGACAAGATTGTATACGTTCTATTCCCGTTAGGGTGAATATTATCCCCAACGTACATGATAGCCATAATGTTCTACTTGAAAGAAAACCTCTGCATGGAGAGTGCTCGCAAGTTGTGAAGGCAAGCATTCCCTAACCCAGGATGTACCCTTGGAATTAAATGAAAAGGGGGGGGTAAGCAGAGAACAAGGCAAAATGGTCCCTAGTGGCCATATTTGTAACCATGAGAAACTGTTTTGTACCTGGGAAACGCTTGCCGCTCAGGTCCGAGTAGAATGATAGTTCATGTCCCCCGAGTTAGCCGAAAATACAGCTTTGGAAGGACAGGGTGTCTGTTGATCCTAGACCCCTATATGTGGTAAATGTAAAAAATATATTAAGTTATGTACCGCATATGGGGAACAAAGAGCTTGGTTGTCACGATCCAGAGTTAAAAAAGAAGAGGTCATCAGGTATAGGCTTAAGGTTAAAATATGTTTACCCTTTGAAATATCTAATGCGTAGCGGACTTATATAGGGGAATAGTCTGCATTCCTAATTAGCTGACAATATTAGTAGACCAAGCTCGAAAGCCGATAATGAAACAAGTAAGGGAGAGGCAGATCGCTACAGTGAGCAGTAAATACTTCTATCTGCTAGTGCTATGGGCAAAGAGTGTTCTACATTAGCCCCCCTCCTGCCAAAATTCACACGCAAGCCTAAAAGCCTCCGCTCCCCTAGTGTTCAGATATCCTCAAACTTAAGTATAGTACCTTAAGGGAACTGCAAGGCGAAGGACGTTCAGCGTGCTCCGGGAGATACCCGGCGCACGCTGAACGTCCTTCGCCTTGCAGTTCCCTTAAGGTACTATACTTAAGTTTGAGGATATCTGAACACTAGGGGAGCGGAGGCTTTTAGGCTTGCGTGTGAATTTTGGCAGGAGGGGGGCTAATGTAGAACACTCTTTGCCCATAGCACTAGCAGATAGAAGTATTTACTGCTCACTGTAGCGATCTGCCTCTCCCTTACTTGTTTCATTATCGGCTTTCGAGCTTGGTCTACTAATATTGTCAGCTAATTAGGAATGCAGACTATTCCCCTATATAAGTCCGCTACGCATTAGATATTTCAAAGGGTATACATATTTTAACCTTAAGCCTATACCTGATGACCTCTTCTTTTTTAACTCTGGATCGTGACAACCAAGCTCTTTGTTCCCCATATGCGGTACATAACTTAATATATTTTTTACATTTACCACATATAGGGGTCTAGGATCAACAGACACCCTGTCCTTCCAAAGCTGTATTTTCGGCTAACTCGGGGGACATGAACTATCATTCTACTCGGACCTGAGCGGCAAGCGTTTCCCAGGTACAAAACAGTTTCTCATGGTTACAAATATGGCCACAAGGGACCATTTTGCCTTGTTCTCTGCTTACCCCCCCTTTTCATTTAATTCCAAGGGTACATCCTGGGTTAGGGAATGCTTGCCTTCACAACTTGCGAGCACTCTCCATGCAGAGGTTTTCTTTCAAGTAGAACATTATGGCTATCATGTACGTTGGGGATAATATTCACCCTAACGGGAATAGAACGTATACAATCTTGTCTGGTGATATGTTTGTACTGGACACCTGGCCCTAATATGGGGATAACAGGAATCATAAATCGTATCATCATATTATATTTTCACTTCAGGAATACGCTGTGATCTACTGCGATCATTCTTCACAACAGCTTCCTAAGAGCGACTTCCTCTAGGACTACCGTATCAACCTGACTGTTCAGTATATGGTGAGCCATGGAATAAATCTATTTAGTCACGTTTCGTGATACTTGAAGGCCTTTTGGGTCACCAAAGCCGGGGACTTTCTCACTTTAAAGGGGTTTTTTAACGGTTTTACTTTCATGTGTGACTCTCACCTTTAAATCTTGGACTATGGTCTTTTCGACCACACACTTTCTTTATTGACATAGTAAACATCGTGCATGTTATAATCACTTGACTCCTTCCAGGCATCTATCTCTCCAATAGCCTGGTGTCTCTTTCCTCCAGTTCCAAGCACTATTGCTCGAACTGGCCTTGTGGTAGCAATGCACTGGTGAGGGAGCATATGCATCCGTAAGGGGATAAGTAGTTTTGTCAATTGGCAGATATTAAATCTGTCCAATATGTCTGGTCAGTGGTATGTTTTTAAATTTTGCTAGTCTCTTTGTAAAGATTATATCTTTCTGTATACTAGCTTGGACATGTTCCATTTTATATGCATTTTTAAGCATAAGATAAATCAAATACTTATGTACGTAAATGTCTTTTTGCAGCCCTGATGAAATTCCCTAGGCACAAATGGGAATGAAACGCGTTGGCTGTGCCGTTGTATGTGAAAGAAAATAAAGAATATATCTAAGAAAACAACAGAAGATCTACATATTTAATGGACTCTTTGTGCTACTGACTTCATTGAGTGCGCCTCTCTACTCTTTTTTCTATTGCTTTGACATACATCCTTGGCAGCGGATGGTGAGAGTAGCAGCACCACTAAATACCTTTGAAACAGGCAAAGTTGATGTGCGAAACCCTGGTCAGCTGCTGCGCGCTTTGGTTTATTGTTTAGATTCTCTGGTAATGTCTGTTTAAGTGCTAAAACTTCAGCTCTCTTCCACGGGACATGTACCCATACACGCTGAAAGTGTGGCAGAATAGGTGGATTAGCCGTTGCGTCACCCTATCTCCATTGAGGGTGAACTTCTCTCATGGGATACTGTCGCGCCTTTTTCCTAGGTGTATCGCGCTCAGATTGCGAACCAGAAGTGTTCCCTTTACTCCGATAAGACAACAATATCTCAACCGCTTTTTGGACATCAGGACCTACGATCATTCCTTCCCCAAACTTGAACCGTACACAACACAACTCCTGCTGGTTGCATTCTAAATCATTGTCTTCCAAATCCTCACAGAGGAAAACACACATTTGTTCAAAAACATATCTCTGTGTCGGTGCTTCCCACTGAAGGAAAACTTTCATGACAGATTCAACGTCATATTTTACAGTATCCACAATCCATGTATGAGCTAAACGATTCAATACATCTCTCTCTTGGTAGTCAGGCAGTTGACTTCGCAACTGTCTTCGTTCCGTGTTAGGGGTCGTAGTAGGCGACCCGAAAAGAGGTAAAAGAAAATATTAGTTACAGTGCTGGCCATTCTCTGTCGAACGGAAGGAGAACTGAAGGGAGAACGGGTGGAAAAACAGGGTGAGATAAGGCTGAAGTAGAGGCAATAGCTGAGGGAGCATTATGAGAAATCGAAGGTGCACTAGGCAAAGTTGTAGAAGGCATAAGCGAAGTAGATGTAGTCGGTGTGCCTTGAGGAGGCTGCACCGGAGGAGCGGAAGCCAGCTGAAGAGCAGCTGGTGGGTGCTGTAGAGGAGCAGGCATAATCAATCAATCAATCAATGACACTTATAGAGCGCGCTACATACCCGTAGGGTCTCAAGGCGCTTAGGGGAGGGGGGGGTGCCGCTACTGCTCGAACAGCCAGGTCTTCAGCTTCTTCCTGAAGGAGAGGTGGTCTTGGGTCAGGCGCAGGTCGGTCGGGAGGGAGTTCCAGGTCTTGGCGGCCAGGTAGGAGAAGGACCTTCCTCCTGTAGTTGCTCTTCGGATGCGGGGGACGGCGGCGAGGGCGTGGTTGGCTGAACGGAGGTGGCGTTTGGGAGCGTAGAAGTTGATCCGGCTGTTGAGGTAGCTCGGGCCTTGGTCGTGTAGGGCTTTGTGTGCGTGGGTGAGGAGGCGGAAGGTGATTCTTTTGTTGACGGGGAGCCAGTGAAGGTCTCTCAGATGTCCGGAGATGTGGCTGTGTCGTGGGATGTCGAGGATGAGTCTGGCTGAGGCGTTCTGGATCCGCTGGAGTCTCTTCTGGAGCTTGGCGGTGGTACCGGCGTAGAGGGCGTTGCCGTAGTCCAGTCGGCTAGTGACGAGGGCCTGGGTGACGGTCTTCCTGGTCTCGGTGGGGATCCACCAGAAGATCTTCCGTAGCATGCGTAGGATGTTGAAGCACGCCGAGGAGACGTTGTTGACTTGCCTGGTCATGGAGAGGGAGGAGTCCAGGATGAAGCCCAGGTTGCGTGCATGGTCTGTCGGTTTGGGTGCGGTGCCCAGGGCGGGAGGCCACCAGGAGTCGTCCCAGGCGGAGGGTGAAGAGCCCAGGATGAGGACCTCCGTCTTGTCCGAGTTCAGTTTCAGGCGGCTGGTCGTCATCCACTCGGCTACCTCTTTCATCCCTTCGTGTAGGTTGGCTCTGGCGGTGGCGGGGTCGTTGGTCAGGGAGAGGATCAGCTGGGTGTCGTCGGCGTAGGAGATTATGCTGAGGTTGTGTTGGCGTGCGATGGCCGCGAGGGGGCTCATGTAGACGTTGAAGAGGGTGGGGCTCAGAGAGGATCCTTGAGGGACGCCGCAGATGACTTCGGAGGCCTCTGACTTGTACGGTGGTAGGCGGACTCTCTGAGTTCTTCCGTCGAGGAAGGAGATGATCCATTCCAGCGCCTTGTCCTGGATTCCGACGTTGCTGAGGCGCTGTACTAGGGTGCGGTGGCAGACAGTGTCGAATGCCGCGGAGAGGTCTAGGAGGATGAGGGCCGCTGTTTCTCCGTTGTCCATCAGGGCTCGGATGTCATCGGTGGCGGCGATGAGGGCGGTCTCGGTGCTGTGATTGGCTCGGAAGCCGGACTGTGAGGGGTCGAGGGATCCATTCGTCTCGAGGAAGGCGGCCATCTGCTTGTTGACGGTCTTCTCGATGACTCTGGCTGGAAACGGGAGGAGCGAGATGGGGCGGTAGTTCTTGAGTTCGGTGGGGTCCGCTGTTGGTTTCTTGAGTAGAGCGCTGAGTTCGGCGTGCTTCCAGCTCTCAGGGAAGGTGGCGGTGTCGAAGGATGTGTTGATGATGTCTCGCAGGTGGGGTGCGATGACAGCGTCGGCCTTGTTGAAGACGTGGTGAGGGCAGGGGTCGGTCGGTGATCCGGAGTGGATAACAACCATGGGCGGCGCAACTAAGGGTTGCGGAGGCGCCGTGGCTGTTTGTGCATAGGGGGGGTGGTGAACTTAACAAATGGCCCATTAACGGGTCTTCCTTAAGGTCTTTTGCTGCATCCTTCTTGGGACGCGGCAAAACTGGATAGCATTTATCTATCGCCATTTTACGTTGCCTGTGCAACTGCTCACTCATCTGTTCTTCTTCATTGTCTTTAAACTGCATAGCAGCTTTCATTACTGAAATATTCCCTTCTCTCTTATTTTTCTTCTCTAATTTAATTTCTTTTTGTCTGGCCTCCTTACGCCATAGGCGAAAAGAGTCAAACATCGCCGGCCGGGCTTTCTTTTTAAAAAGTTTAACTTCGAGGTTATCTAGAATTTCCGTGTCGAAGCTACCATGTTGGGGCCATTTTAAAACACCATCTTTCCTGGTGTATTTAATCCATACTTCGTTGTAGGTGATGGGGCCTACCCCATGTTTCACATATAGCTCGTAGGTTGGAGTTCCAACCGGAGGAACCGGACATGAGTCCTCCAATCGGGAGTCCCTATTATTATAACCAAGACAAAACAAATTTCCAAGTCTAAGACTAGGCATCTTCGCTCTCTAGTCTAGTTCCAAACTTCAAAGGATTATCGATTACGATATTTCCTCGTGAAAACACGAGTGCTTCGGTTTTGGTGCTTGCAAGTACCAACACAAAACTTTTTATCCCAAGGATACCAAAACTAAGATCAACTAAGGACTGGGAGACGCTCCACTTATACTTAACTGAGATATCGATGACGTCACCAGAAGACTCGTCTCAGTGTTTCGCTCTACCAAACTGCAAGGGTCCAAATCAGGGCGATAGCCAGGGCAGCAGACCTTCGTAGCCGTCGGGAAGCGGGGAACCTCGCAGCAAAGACTTTCGGACCACGTCGACATGCAGGGGTCGATGAAGTGGCAGGCCTTCCTCCAGAATTTTCACACGAAGCTCCTCACGATCCTCTGGCTGACTGGTACCACTGGAATCGCCCCAAACGTTGGGCGTCAACTGAGGTACTGGGTTTTTCAGAACCGGTACTTAACCGGTAACCCAGCGGTGTCAGGGAATACACACCCAAAGACCTCGAGTCCTTTTCCTGATTCAGACCACAGAAACTCAGAGTCTTCTAGGTGAAGTCAAAGATTAGTTTATTGGCTGCAACCAAGGTAACAAGTGTCCTAGAAGTACAACACGGGGAAGTATTTTCTTAGGATACTGCTCAAATTTACAAAGTCAGGCTTCTCTTCTTATACACAATTTTAGGCTTCAGGCAAAACATTCTTGGTTGTAAAGTAAATCGTTAACATATTTCTAATACAAAGGAAAAGCAGAGTTATGATGACATGTCCATATTTCACTTCGTGCTGCCTACAACAAATCATCCGGCAAGGCCCAACATTTCATCAGATATCGGTGGACCCCCAATAAAAACGGGCACCTCCCCATCATAAAGTAAGTGAAGCAAAAGAGTAAAGACAGATGTGAGCAAGATACGGCAGGTGTGTGCGCAATGAGGAGGTTTATGGCCGGCTGAGCCCTGATGCTATCTTGCTTGGCCACTGGAGAGGAACTGACCTAACAGGTCCTGCCTGGGGCAATGGTTCCAACTTGCACAGGTCATGGAAAAGTCGATTAAGGAGTATGTGTCCTTGTGGAATTGAATTCAGCTGGATTAAGGCCTATGTAAAGGGCAACACATAAATGGGAGCCAAGGGTTAAGGACGAAAATGGCGATTTCGAGGTGAAATCGTCACTCGATTATGCTGAAAATATATGTACATGATGTGCTTGTCATTCTCGGTCTTTTGATACCAAATTCGTCATGTTTCGACGAAGTTTTAATTTTCGAGTCCAGAACGATTACACGAATCCAGATTTTCAGAACCACAGAATGTAGTTACGTTCTCCCAGGACATACAGTGTGTTCTACTTAAGTGGCCCAATGCCCCAAAACTAACAATTATACATGTGTATTCTCGTTCGGTTGGCCCTACTATGGAGTCACCCACACTTGATGATCTCTCGTCCTTTTTGGGCCAGCTACCCAAAGATTGCAAGATAGTGATGGGTGGGGATTTTAATTGTCACTTTGAACCTCTGGAAGTGTTGAGGGAAGGCGCACTCTCCGGAGAAGACGATTTTTGGGGTGTTCCGGTGTGTCAATCTCCCCACCCTAGATCCTGGTCTCCACTTGCGGTGCAAATCATGTCATTGTCTCTTAATTTTGCGCTAAGGGCTTGCAATGGCCGATCAATTTCAGACACCCCTTCACATTGTACCTTTAATAGGAAGGGCCAGGAATCACGGCTGGACTACATTTTTGTAGATATTAGCCTGTGGTCCCAGGTGAAGGATTTTAAAGTAGTTGCTCGAACAGACAGCGACCATAATGCACTTCTACTAGACCTGGTGCATTCGGTAGTCGTTGTTGGACCAGAGCCCGCTGAGACCGGGGATGCCCCATGTAACCTGGTTCTCACCTCTAATAGGCGTAGGGTAAAATGGGAGAAACTGGTAAATTCGCAAGAAAGTACCAGGATATTGTATGTGCTAGTACTCCCGAAGCTAAAGGACGTGGACAATCTAGTTAATCAACCTAGATTGCAAGACTTTAATAAGAGATTAGCCCTAATCCATGAAGAGTTAGTGGGTGCTCTGGGTGAGGTCCTTTACCGGGAGGTAGTGCAGCATAAACAAAAGACCAGAACTTCCAATTGGTACAACTCAGCCTGTAAAAAGGCCAAGACGGAGATAATAATAGCATTAAAAGCGGGCACAGATAGGGGTAAGGTCGCCGTGTTGAGGTGCGAATACAAGGAGATAATGGCACGGGCACGGTCAGAATGGGACTGGGACAGATGGCAGGATCTCTCTCTTGCCCTAGAATCGAGGGACTCCAGGAGATTCTGGTCCCTGGTAAACATTGGCACAGGTGAACCAAAAACTGCAGTAGAGCCTAATATTGCAGCTCCTGTGTGGGAAGCCCACTTTGGTAAACTTTATGAAGATATCTATGAAGGCTCCAATGATGTGGCTGCAGCCGTCCTATCCCAACCTGGCGACGGATTGGAATTTAGTCTCGGGGAGGTGGTAAACACGATAGAGAGGCTGGCGTTGGGTAAAGCTCCGGGTCTTGACAGATTGTCCGGTGACCTTTTTAGGACCCATCCTGAAATTTGGGCCCCGTACCTCCATATTCTTTTCAACGCAATTGCAGGAGGCATGGAGATCCCCTGTACTTGGCTGGGGGCGGAGATAGTACCCATCTTTAAGAAGGGCTGTCCTCTTCTCCCAGCCAACTACAGGCCGATTAGTCTTATCGATGTGCCCCAAAAACTTTTCTCACGCCTTATACTGGATCATCTCCTGGATTGGATGGAGGATAAAGACATCCTAAGCCCCCTACAGGTTGGCTTCAGGAAAAACACGTCCACCATGGACCAGATCTTCCGCCTCGTACTCCTCTATTGGAAAACTGTGAGGATCGAGGGGGGGAGGCTGCACATGGTGTTTGTGGACCTGAGGTCAGCATTCGACTTGGTCCCCCGGAAGAAACTCTGGGAGGTTTTAAATGAGATGGGGGTTCCTACACACCTCCTTCAGGCCATAATCCGCCTCCACGATGGTAATTTCGCCCAGGTTAGGTGTGGGAGGGGTGGAGCTTTGTCAAAAAGGTTTCCAGTTTTTAGGGGAGTAAGGCAGGGTTGCGTTCTGGCGCCAACCCTGTTCTGTCTTTACGTGAATAATATTATATCCCAGCTCTGTAATGTAAGGGATAATGATGCTCCAGTTTTGGCAGGCAGGAGGGTGCCGGCCATCATGTTTGCTGACGATACCCTCCTGCTCTCCAAATCCCCGATGGGGATACAGCGAATCCTGGACGATTAGTCTTATCGATGTGCCCCAAAAACTTTTCTCACGCCTTATACTGGATCATCTCCTGGATTGGATGGAGGATAAAGACATCCTAAGCCCCCTACAGGTTGGCTTCAGGAAAAACACGTCCACCATGGACCAGATCTTCCGCCTCGTACTCCTCTATTGGAAAACTGTGAGGATCGAGGGGGGGAGGCTGTACATGGTGTTTGTGGACCTGAGGTCAGCATTCGACTTGGTCCCCCGGAAGAAACTCTGGGAGGTTTTAAATGAGATGGGGGTTCCTACACACCTCCTTCAGGCCATAATCCGCCTCCATGATGGTAATTTCGCCCAGGTTAGGTGTGGGAGGGGTGGAGCTTTGTCAAAAAGGTTTCCAGTTTTTAGGGGAGTAAGGCAGGGTTGCGTTCTGGCGCCAACCCTGTTCTGTCTTTACGTGAATAATATTATATCCCAGCTCTGTAATGTAAGGGATAATGATGCTCCAGTTTTGGCAGGCAGGAGGGTGCCGGCCATCATGTTTGCTGACGATACCCTCCTGCTCTCCAAATCCCCGATGGGGATACAGCGAATCCTGGACGGATTTGGTCTTTTCTGTAGACAACATGGTCTAGAGATCAACACTGGGAAGACCAAATTCATGATTTTTAACCCCTCACCCAAGACAAGACCAAATCCCTTACTGAGCTCTGTAAGGTTGGAGAGGGTAAAAACATTTCAGTATTTGGGGGTTACCTTGCATGAGAATCTATCCTGGGAACCTCAAATAGCAAGTTCTCGGATAAGGCTGTCTCAACTGTCTGGGGCAATTCTGAAGGTTACGAATACTTCTACCTTCAAACCCATTGCCCCGGCAGTTGAAAGGTACAAAACACAAGCTAAAACTGCTGCATCATATGGAAGTGAGCTATGGGGGTATAAAGCAGGGTCAGCGTTGGCGAGCGTAGAAAACCATTTTTTGAGACGCCTCCTGGCCCTCCCCCGTGGCACGCCCCTGCTTCCGTTAAGATTAGACGTGGGTCTTCCTCCATAGGTGAGGATCTGGAATTAAAGCCACTAAGATTCTGGCACAGGCTTTGGACCACCGCTGAGCTTGTACATTATAGGCAAGATCTCACCGATGTAATGAACTTGAACCAATGCGACAGAATCCCGTGGTTGGCTTTTGTAAAGAAAGAACTGTTCCGGTTGAGTCTCCACGAGCTCTGGGAAGCTCCTGAGTTAGGCTGCCAAAAAGTTTCCCGGAAAAGACTTGTAGAGATTCACAAGGAGAGAAGTCTTGCTTCCCTTGTGCTTGCACCCCACAATGGGATTTTAACTGAACGTTTCCTGGACTCCAAAAATTCCTATTACTTTGAAAATTTTATGGACATCATCTTCCCGATATTGGCAAGAAAGTTATTCATCCAATGGAGGTTCGGTACATTGCCCTTTAAATCTTTTACATGTAAATGGGCCAAGGGGGATGACAAAATATGCCCTGGCTGTTGCAACTATGATGAGGAGGACATCCATGTTTTGTTTTTCTGCCCAGCCTACATTAGACCGAGGAAACACTGGCTAGTCCCCTTATGTAGGAATCTGTGCGTCAGGAGCTTTGTGGCTTCTTACAGAAGACTGAAAATAAATACTTCCCCCCCATATAGTATTTGCAGTTGCTAAATATCTAATGGAAATGTGGCACATTAGGAGGAAGCTATTAAAACTCTGATCACCAAAAGATGTTTTTTTTACAAATTGTATTGCCAATGTATTTTTTTAGTTACCAATCGGGTATTGATACTTGTTTTTATTTATTTTTCCAAAGTATGTCTTAACATAATGTTTTAAACATAATATGTATCCTTGTAATTATGTGTTTTATATGTATCTTTTATGGCCTAAATGGCCGAAATAAAGAATTTTTGGATTGGATTGGATTGGATTGCTTCTGGGGCAGGTGCTAAAGTGATTGACCCCAGCCATAATAAAAATGATGCAGGTACAAATGGTTTGCGGATCAGGAGGATCCCTAACAAAGTTTGACGATTTCATTAGGTGTTAAATAAGAAACTGGCATGGTGTATGCGGGTGAAGTTTTCCTTTAACATGTTTTTGGTTGCTATCTTGTTTCAAAGGGGGGAAGGTGATGTAATATGGGGTAATGCTGAGCATGCTTTGCATGCGCGTTTCGGGCGCATTTATGTGTGTATGCAACTGTGACTCCCGCACGAAGTGGACACTGGCAGGGGTTTGAATTGCAAGTGTCAGTTGCGGTTCGAGCTCCGGGCCAGTGGGACACTTCATGATATCGATTACTTATAAACTCTACAAATAGAAAAGGCATTCCGTGTGGAATCTTCACTTCAATGAGTTGCTTCTAGATAGCAGGTCTTTGGATTTGGATGGTATACCTGCCCAACTTTACTAGCTGCCTTTGTGAGTTCTTGCCCCTGGTTTGATAGTGGTAGTGTATGATATTTTAATCAGTGCTAGCATTCCTTCATCTTGGGACAGTGCAAAGAATAACTTTTTTCCAACCTTCTAAGCCACAAATGATCGAATTTACCTATGCACATGGTTAGCATGCTAGTAGTTTCCCAACAGCATTACTCACTTGTAATACCGCAGACGGAATATCCGCCACGTTTCGATAGGGCATCCTGTCCACCTTTGTCAAGGGCATTGGGTTCAAGACTTTTATTAGTCTTTCCATTGTGTGTATGGATAGGTTCACACGTTTTAAAATCCCCATGGAGCACGTGGTTATGTGTTTTGTGACACTGTCTTGGTTCCCCTACAAATCTGTCACCAAGCTCCCCACGAACTAAAATATCTCTCTATTGCAGCTGGCTGCAACGCTTTTTGACAATTAGGTAATCACGTCATTTATGGGCATTCAATAAGAAGACCTAATGCCTAGACATTACATTTTTAAATTTCTGCAAATCTGCGCTGTCAAATTTTAAATTGAGACTTGGGCTATTAGAACAGCGCCTTTAAGAATTTCTGAGTTTTTGAGTTCTTGACGAAATCAAAACCTGGAGCCAAGAATGTTGGGGGCCGATGAAAGTTGTACCTGATGGGCGGTCCCAGACTCCCGTGCATTATTTGCTCCTTCACGTCCATCTGATATTTATTTCCTCATTACTTTTACGGTGAGGTCAGCGCTCTTATCTTGTATATGTACTGTAGTGTTTTCCGCCCCCCACCGTGTATTCCTCAGCAGTAAGCGGCATTTAATCAAGTTAGTAGTTAGAGGCGCTTAGCTATAGCTTTCCACATTGTTTGGCACGCTGCTCCCAGAATGTTTTCCATGACAAATCGTATTCCGGCGATATTTATTCGTTCTGCAGTCAGCGATGCCTTGTATGGGTTCCAGGACAGTGTCTGCTAACCAGCGTTTGCCGCAGCAGATTATCAGATCACGTTACCATGGGAGCTGAGGTCCCGGCTAGTTAAATAACCCCTTGGCCAATTTCTGAAGTTCTCTGGCTCCCAGAAGCCTCTTTGCAGCACGTGAGAGTGTTGACTTCCTCTGCGGGCACTTTACACATAGGCTTGGCCCCAGCACTTGACATTTCTAAGCCGTGTACTCATGAATCAAACGAGGATCATTTTAAATGGATTTTGACTGTCTGAAACCACCCACATGCTCAGTCAGAAGCACTTACTCAAAGTGCTTCCAGAAGGCACTTCTCTGCCCTGCAGGCTGGGCGGATGCATTACCAGGGTTAGTCTGAGTAGGAGACGTCAGCCATTAGCAAATAATTAGCCAGTTTATTTAGAAGCCCCACGTTTTCCACTTCCTATTGAAGTACTTTTTACAATATTTTCACACAGGTAGGTACTGTACTGTCTGTTTCACTTTTGTGGGACTGCGGGTGGGCGTGGCGAAATCAGAGTTTCTTTCTAAAGTAGAACTTGTTACAATTGCATTCAAAACCACACAAATAATTCTAGCCTATTTGTGATATTCGACATGAGTAGTATAAACAATTTATTCCGTTAAAAGGGCCTCGGAGGGAAAAAAATCTGACCTACTTTGGGCACAAACTTAACAGAGAAAATGTTATCAGAGTTCATAACTCACCCCTTGTGATGTTATACTATCATTGTATGTTATGTTATCTCAAGCCTCCTCAAGGAGGCTCGGGAAGGAAGATGTAAGTGGGGCAGCAAGGGTGCAGGAGAGATTTGGAGGGAGCAAGAGGTGGGCGTAGGAGTTTCAAGGTTGTCGAAATTGGAAGTTGTGACTAGTGATGGGCGAAGATGTGAAGTCGGCTAACTCACAACTTTGCATAATTGTTTTGAGCTCCACCTATTGAGAGGTTGGGGAAAAAAAGGGCAGCTTTAGTGGTTCTCCACAGTAGTGTGCAGCCTTTTTCCACCGGGGTGGACTGTTCTAACATTGGCATCACCCATCCCCAACGCTGAGTCAAACGTGATACTGGTTTCCATCCCTGCACTAGGGTGACCAACTGGCATGGGTCCAAATTCAGGACGGTGAGTGTAAACATTCAGGACAAAGGGTCGAAATTCAGGACAAAAATTCAGGACAGGAGGTCAAAATTCAGGACAAAACTTCGGGACAAAAGGTAAGTTTTACAGGCGCATCAGAGGAGGTCGCGCAATAGTATATAATTAAGCCCATCCATAACCAAACATATTCAACCATTTGCAAACCTATCCACCATGTATCCTTCCATCCATCCTTTCACTCATCCATCCCTCCATCCACCCTTTCACTCATCCATCCATTCACTCATCCATCCAGACGTTTGGCCTTTTACCCATCCAACCATCCTTTCACTTACTCATCCATTCACCCATTCACCCTTTCAGTCATCCATCCATCCTCCCATTCTCTCTCCATCGACCCTTTCACATAGCCATCCTTCCTTCCTTCCACCCATCCATCTACTCATCCACTCATGAATCCATCCATTGACCTTAACAGTCATCCATCCACCCTCGCACTCCTTCACTCATCTATCTATCCTTTTGCTATGTACCATCCCTTTTACTCACTCATCCATCTTTACATCCGTCCTTTCACTCATCCGTCCATCCATTTACTTATCAATTTATCAATCCAACCATCCTTTCACTCATCCATCCACCCATTCACTCGCCCATCATCCACCCTTTCACTCATCCCTCCATCCTTTCATTCATCCATCCACCCTTTTACCCATCCATCTACCCTTCCACCCATAACATTTATTTTTTTACCTTTTGTCTTCGTTACATCCTTCCACGCACTCATTCATCCATCCTTTCTCTCATTATCCATCCATTCACCCTCTCATTCATCCATTCACCCTTTCACTAATCTATCCAGCCATCCACCCATCCCTTCACTTACTCACTCATCCACCTTTTCATTTTAATTATGAACTGAGCCTTTGTCTGCAGAGTTGGAGACAGAAGAGTACCATCAAGAAAAGTCACACTTGCTCCAGTTCCTAACGCAAGGGGTGAGGCGAGGAAGGGTTCATTATGCCCTTGCACATAGGCAATCTGAGTCATGAGTCATACATGATGCACAGTGCCAGGTCATGAGGTGACTGTGACATGGTTTTGTTTCCAGGGCTTTAAGTGGGAAGCCTTTGACTCCAGTTGAATGAAATAAACGTATCCTTTTATACGTGCAACCATGCACGCAATGCACCATAAAGCCCCTGTCTCACCTTTTATTTTTCACAATAACCAATATAAAAAAATGATTACACAAGAGACTGGGCAAACAAAGCTTTACTAACACAACGCATCAGTCAAAAGTCCACAACTGTATGGAAAGGATACAGCGATTCTAAAGAATTACAGTGCACCACAAATGGTAGAAAGGTGCAAAGACTGGTAGCAGAACTGGTCAATACATGGACATGTTCCAGGGCGCTAGACGATTTTCAAGAGCAACCTAAATACACAGCAAAAACCTCATCACTGCTTGACCTGGCTTAATTCTGTACTTGTAAACATTCAAACCTGGTTGGCTCAGAATAAAATATTCTAGTAGGGTGGCATACTCAAAACTTCACAATGTACTATAAGTCCTCAACATCCTGTGAAATGTTAAGAGAGACGAGATAATGAATAACTCTCCTTGGATTCACAAATTATGCCGAAACCAATCTTCATTCAATAGTTGAATGCTTTATTCGATAGACTCAATGTATTAATACAAATTTTAAAAAAAACAGGAATCAGCCTTGCTAACACGTTTTGCTCCTTACAGAACCTTTATCATGGTAAAATCTATTGTCGAAGGGCCAAAAACACATATCACATGGCAGTTTCTAGACATGTGAAAAATTAAAAAAATCAACATTCCTTTGAGTCTCATCAGCATCTGTTGTTTTTCCAGAGGTGAGAACAAGTGTAGGAACCGCTGGATTAGATGCGTTCACTGCAGAGGATTAAACTTGAGATGCCAATAATGATTACAAATTTATTAATGTGTGCGTTTAGATAATTAAGGGGGCACTCTATTGGGCATCACCCAATCCAAACTCCTCCCACTCAAAACTGCTTTACACTCCACTTATCCTATTTTCAATTAAATTCAGTAATATCACTGCAAGACTCATATAGTTACATTGTCTTTGGCTTAGAATAAAATTGAAATTGCGAGCTCCTGCCTACAACACAATCCAAACTAACTCTCCGATTTCCCACTCTAATCTTCACAAACTAGCTGGCAGCCTGACAGGCCGCCTGAGTGAAAACCACATTCTTATGGAAACGCCAAGAAACAACTTCAAATGCCCCCCCTTCCACCCTTCCACACACACACACCCCTTAGGCAGTATTCTGTCTGACAGAATGCCCTGCCCTGGACGGAGGTTGTAGGAGGCCGGTCACCACATGCTTTGCAGCCCAGACTCTCCCATTGTCATTCTGTATGTGGCAATCAGCAGCATACAGAATGAGAATGGGCTGGGTGGGGCTGCTCCTGTGGTCCAAGGAGGAGTGCGAGGTGCCCCATCAAGGAGCTGAGGCTTCATGCAGGGAACAGGGCTGTTCCCTGCAATGGCCAAAATTATGGACAAAAGGCGTCCATAAAAGGGATCCTCAGGGACAACGGACGTGAGGTCCCAATTAAAGGCGGTCCGTGAAATTTACGGACGGTTGGTCACCCTACCCTGCACTATCCCTGGCCCCTCCCATTATTCAGGTGGCACTTCCAGACACAGGATGTCCCACCCTGTGCGGGCATGAAGTTCTGTACCTAAAATTCTGTGAATTTGGGTGTAGTCGGAAATCTTTACCCAGCTCATGCACAGCAAAGGTTCATGACTTCTGGATTCTCTAGCAATAGTAATGCCTCACAACTGCTGTTGGAGACTCCAAGCCTGGCAGAAAGCTAGAATCCATGGTGACTGTGAGAGATAAACTAGGGCGAGTTAGAGCGAGGTCCCGTTATACGAGAGACTTACGTCTGTTCATTTCTGTCTTTGTGCATTCAATTCTTACAGCTTTGTTCTAATCAAAACATTTATAGTACCAGATGGCCAAAGCTAAATAAGACATTGGAAGCAAGGAGAGCTAGGGGCTTATTGTTACGTTTCTCTTTGTGTCTCTAGGTGCTTGACGTCTCTGGAAGTGGCCTGGTATCTGCTTCCAGAGCTGAAGATCTGTCTCTTTGTTTTTCAGGGGGCTGCTCCAGAGAAATTCATGTGTTCTTGGCTCATGAGGTCTTGAACTAACAAGATAACGAGCTTGCGTTTGTGATGCATTAAGGGACGAGGTTTTAGGGACACATTTGGTAGCAGGACACAACTCTGGGTGGGGTACTCACTCTTGGGAACACAGTGTCATACTTGTGTCCTCCACTCCCTGTCTCTGCTGTCTGATGCTTTAGCAGTTGAACGTTTGAGCCCTGGGTTGCTTAGAAGTTTCACGATCAGATGAGATTGATCACCTGAGGGGACTGTGGGCTTTATGGATCTGTTCCCGCCCTGCAACGCTTCCTTGGACCAGGGGTAAGCATTGGAACTACAGAGGCCTTCTGTGCAGGTGTTTTGAATTTTTGTTTCAAAGGTAGTTCATCTCTACAAAACTCTGGACTGTGAGCCAAGCCTCTATTTATGTTATTGGATGTTGCACCACAGGGGAGCCAGAGGCTAGGCAGCCATGTAGCAGGGTGCTAATCCATGACCATTAGTGGGAATTAATAGCCTCGACTGAGTGAACAATTTGCCTGTAATATTAGTAATTATAACTTGTAGATATGTTGAACAAGATGACCTCTCTGCTACTGGAGTCTCATTGATGAGTCTTTTTGGAGATTTTAACACCTGTGTCCAGGATGGACATTTTTTCAATTCAGAGAAAAGCTGGGAAGAAGTTCTAAAAGTAGAACACAGCAACGTCATTAGTGAGTGAATAGGGTGTTGGCTATTATCGTTAACTTTATTTAATTTTGCACGTATTCTTACGAGAAGACTGTCTTCTTTTATAAAATTACATTCTCCTGCCTATTTAGGATTAGGGAAAATTCACTACTAATAGATTGCATGTTAGAAAAAGTCTCGGTAATGTGAGCTAAAATATGCTGGTCAGGAACTGAGACTCTTTTCGCCTGTATTTTTGGATAGTGCAAATAGAACAAATGCATTAGTGCCCCCAATAGCAAGTTCAACATAGAATATTGTGGAGAAATATTTTAAGGCAAAATTATCATCAAACATCTCTATTAGTGAAGCAAATAATCAGTACACCCTTCCTACACCTACTTGCATAGATCAAAATACTGGTGCAATTCAAGGATGAAACTCCCTTTTTTATCAGACAAGTTTAGTCAAGCCGGTAATGACTCCTTTTTTAAAAGACCAGATATCGGAACAGAAGTTTTAGATACTTTTTGCAATCAAGTCCATTGTAATTTGGGACCTCTTCTGTCATCGTCACCTCGTTCCATCTATCAAGTATCGGACAAGTCTCGGATCTTGGAAGGATTGCTGTTCTATACAGTCACAACAGGACAAATTTAATAAATAATAAAAATCCAAAGGGATATAAAGATGAAGATTTTTTTAGCATCTTCTATGTTAGATGTTTTGCTATTGGTATAAAAACATTAAAGGGGGTACTGGAAAAATTGGTTTTTAGTAAATAATAATCAACATGATAATTTCTGATACCAGAACATTATTTCAGCTCAGTTGTATGAAGTAAATAGTGCCCTCCCTACCCTTACCTGTCTTATGATACCTTCAGAAGAGAGGGCCACCGCAGAGGACCGAATAGGAGGGAAGGAGAAATTAGCAAAGAATTCATCTAGACAAGCTCAGTGGTGTAATAAAGGTCCCCACAACCCCTGGAGCTCAAGTGGGCCCCCGTTCTCCAGGGGGCCCTCTCAGCACAGTACCCTGGCCTGCAAGCTCCTGAGCGCCCCTCCATGTACTTTGCAAGGGGAGTTCCTCAACTTTTGTTACACCACTAGACATGATAATATGGTGAAAATCACTCCAGATCAGGCCTGTTTATCTATGTCTTCAGTTTATGTATTATGCAGACCAATGCTATCCATATTAAAGGAAACAGCCTAAATATGGCTGTAAAAAATCAGCAGAAGAGAAATTCTCTTTCTTGAATACAAAAAATCATATATAGAGTCAACAATTATGGAAGTCATTGTGAAAGAAAAATCTTCAGGTAATAAGGTCCTCTTCTCTGAAGAATCACATACCCAACAAGAGATGCGTAATAGAACAAAAATAAATTAATTTGAAGATGCCAAATCCCGCTATTTTTAAAACGTTATTAATACAACAGAAAACGCCTCTAAATAGTAGTTGCAATTAGTTTAAGATTCAAGATCTCGCAACTACTGCTGATGATAAAAGAAGTGGTACAAAAGGGGGTGGTGATGGACGGAGCATCTGAATCAATCAAACACTCACACCCAGTCAAAAGATCTGGGTTTGATCCATCACCGTTCTTTAGCCCACTCTGCCACCCCAGTTCAGACATGGCTATATGCAAATCAGTCTGACCCTGTGCCTCATGGGAACAGTCCAGCCCGAACTGCCAAGCCATGTTTTCCCTGCCAAGCCGGGCTGAGGACGGCTGTAATGCCAGAGACCGGTCCTCGGAAGCTTGTTTCGGGTCCAGGGAAGGCATTGCTTGGCAGTTCGGGCTGGACTGTTCCCATGAGGCACAGGGTTAGACTGATTTGCATATAGCCATGTCTGAACTGGGGTGGCGGAGTGGGCTAAAGAACGGTGATGGATTAGACCCAGATCTTTTGACTGGGTGTGAGTGTTTGATTGGTTCAGATGCTCCGTCCATCACCACCCCCTTTTGTACCGCTTTTGGCCGCCATAGGTGTGGCAGGGTATGCTCAGACGTGAGTCCCTTTCTCACTTTGCCACTGGATTCAAGCAAGCCGGGCTGAGAACGGCTGTAATGCCAGAAACCGGTCCTCGGAAGCTTGTTTCCGGTCCAGGGAAGGCATGGCTTGGCAGTTCGGGCTGGACTGTTCCCTTGAGGCACAGGGTTAGACTGATTTGCATATAGCCATGTCTGAACTGGGGTGGCGGAGTGGGCTAAAGAACGGTGATGGATTAGACCCAGATCTTTTGACTGGGTGTGTGTGTTTGATTGGTTCAGATGCTCCGTCCATCACCACCCCCTTTTGTACCGATGATAAAAGAAGGTCACTTTATTTTGACATTTGTAGAAAGGGTAAAAAAAGCAAAAAATCTTCGTCCCTTTAATAGGTGTAAAATCCTTTTCCCTTTAAAACAAATTCCCCAGATTTTCAATGTGGAATCACAGACCCTGAGTATGGGGAGTTTGAAAACAATGGTAAATATGTAACTAAAGTACCCTTTGGCTCTACTTTCATTAAGGATTTGGTTCTTAAAACTGCTCAAGAGTTAAACATAGTAGACTTAGAAATTATTCCAGAGGAGATTGTTGTCCCCTCTCCTCGAATACCATTCACTGTGCTAGTGTTCCTTGTTCTTTAAAAATATTCTCTATTGTTATTGCGATTTCAAAATGTTCAGCTTCTCATCACTCTATTGCTGTATGTTCACAAAATCCCTTATATTGTGAATCAATGTTTCCACCACCAACCCGCGTGATTGAATCGACAATATGCACAATATATAACCTGCCAAACACAGTATATCCCAATAGATCCAGAGGAAACCCACCATGACTCGGTTTTAAGAGGGTTACCTTTGGTACTTGAAAAGAATGTCTAATTATGATTCAAACCCACCATGGACCTGGTTAAAAATCTGCACTTTGTGGTATGTTTTGTAGTTGTAAAAAATGTATGTTTTGCGAAAGCTTTGTGCAGAGATCTCGCTTCGACTGCGGAGTCTCGGCACAATTAGGTATATAGCTTTTACTGGTAAATGTGGGAGAGACACAGTGGAGTGGGCAAAAAAAGGACAGACTTACTGCTAATGCGAATGTGTTAGGGAGGACTTAGAGAGGTTTAGGAATGGCAACGGGGTGTTTATGGAGGGACATCACCCACCCATACAAGAGTAAGCCAATATTTTACTATGGGGCTGGAGAAATCTAACTTACACTTTTGTGGTAAGTTTACACTCGAAGTTTGCGAATATCGAAAGCAGTAAACTTACTTTAAAGTGTAAACTTACTCAAAAGTGTAAGTTACCTTTGTGAATCATGCCTTATGTGTAGCGAGTGTGATTGCATTATGTAAAAGAACAGCACAGACATGATAAGTAAACTTAACAAGTGCAGAGTCTATCAAACATGGTCCTTACGGGTGACCAAAGGCAGGATCCTATTGTGTGCTTATGTAGTATCCCTTGCCTATCTGAAAAAAGTGTATCAAACTAAATATGCAATCCCTAAATCAGATGTTTAACCAATGTTGAAAGGTGACATGTGAGCGCCTACCTAAAACTGGAAAGCATTAATTAGGTATGCCAGACAGATTTACCAATGAGGAACACTGGTGTTCGCTCACTGCCTAGTATGGGCTCCCAATTAAGTGGAACACCAGTCCAACGGGTATGAAAATGCAGTAACAAGTGTTCAGGGTTTTTTTGATCACTAGAACAGAGAAAAATAAGTTTTCATATTGTTGCAGAAGAGTGATCAACATATTCCCATGCTCAAGAATGTCCATATTGAAATGGCTAAAAAATAATATGGAAAAAACAAAAATGTCAGAAAGCCTTCCTATAATGATTTGAGCAGCATTGCTTTTAAATGGTGCATATATGAAAAACTGGGAAAATGATAACATTTTATCAAGCAAAAAGATACAATAGCAAGTACTTGTTTTCACGACGAGCATGTTGTCTTAATAAAGGGAGCCAAATTAGAATGACTAATGTTATATATCATAAACAGGACACCCCAAATTTCACAATGTTAACGAAATTTATTGTGAATATTTTATAAGAGACTGCGCACTAAACTAAGGAATTCAGTGAGTTTTTGCAAACTCTTTCCCTAGTATCTTTACTACACTCTCTTCTACTTTTGGTATAACTTGTAATGATTTCTTTAAATATCTATCTTTAGCCTTTTCCATGCTGATGACGAGCTCAGCTCGTCATGCAGCACGGTGGCGCTGTGCTGATGACGAGCTGAGCTCGTCATGGCTTCCGCGGAATGCCCACGTGGGGATAATTACCCCGCTGTGCTGGGCGTTCCATTGAGCGGGCGTGGCCATTACGAGCTCAGGTCATCATCAGCACAGCACCACCGTGCTGCATGACGAGCCAAGCTCGTCATCAGCATCGCGGCGCCGCGCGCGGCCTCCCCCAACCCCCGCGCCGCGAGGAAATTAGCCCCGCGGCGATGGAGTTAATAGATTCTATGAAAAAACACGGAATGCTGAATTTGATATAAACCCCTGTAAATACATTAATTGCATCATATCTCTGATACTTAAAGACCTAATCAGTAGGGTTAATTTTACATAACGTTGTGTGGAGTTTCTTTTTGTGGTGTGCTAGTGTGTCACCAGTGTGTGTGTGTGTTGCTCAAATGCTTTACACATTGCCTCTGGAATAAGCCGGACTGCTCTGGCAAGCTACTGGGGTTGGGCATGGGTTATCCTGGGTGTGTAACTCCCTTTCCCTGGCTGGAGTGGTGGGTTCTGCCTGGCTTTGGGTGCACTGGCGTAACGAAAAGTGAGGGGGCCTCACTGCACGGTACTTAGGGGGCGCCCCCTCCGGGCTCAATCAGGAGCTCTCCTGGCCAGAGTTCCATGCCGAGGGGGCCCCTTGGAGCTAGGGGCCCCCCGCACCGCATGGGCTGCAGGGGCCTGTGTTAAGCCCCTGCTTAGGTGCATACCCTAGCCAACCAGAAACCCCATTTCTAACGCACCAGCTATGGTAAACTTGAGGCAACGATGTAGTCTCTCCCAAGCCCTGCAGGGGACCTTTCTGCATCTCAATAGGGGGTGAACATTGTTCTGTTCTAAAACCAGGGCCTCACATAGCTCTACTGTTCATTAAGCTCTAAGTGAACTTAAAATGGAAATAATACAAAATCAATGCAAACGCTATGAACACTGAAAATAAATCTTCATAAACAACTAATGTTTTCAAAGGAAATGAACACCAATGCTTGCATAATTGGGATTGTAACTTCCACACCAAAATAGGGGATTTTGATATTTTCAGTTATTAAAAAAAGAACTTCACAAATCTAAATCTTCACAAAAATGTACATAATGCAGATGAACTCAAGCATAACAGTATTGACTGTGTTATGGTTATGTACGGGGCGCTGTACTGCCTCACACAACACTTCAAAATGGAGGAGGTAAAAGGATAAAAATACCAATAGTAACAAAAGTCAGTGCATAGATGGCTCTACTCCCGAGTCAACTCAGTTCTCCTGTAATTGCTGAAATCAAGAGCACCAGCATCATCGAGCCTAAATCTTTGGCAGACCACCTCTGTCTCCTGGAGAGGGGCGCAATAGGGTCAGGACCTCATTTTGCTCTCAGTACTCTTGGGCAGGCCAGGGGTTTCCAACACATGCAAAGGTCAGCCCCAGGTCACCAAAGAGTGCTTTAGAAAGACCAGAAGTGTAGCCTTACGTAAGTGGAAGTGGAAAGCATGCTAGCTATAATTTACAATCGGATGCAGTTCTACAACAATGTTTTACACACGTCGAAATCCAGAAAATGATCAGTTTGCTTCTTGTCGTCTCCAGGTTTTAATCACAAAGTTCAAAAGTTGGCCTGTGCCAGACTGAAAATCAATCAGCAGAGCATTAATTTCCAAGGTCTAGCCAATCAGAATTGGGGTCAAGTTTTTCTTTTTCAGGGAGGAATCCTAACGTAGGGAGAGCCACAACCTATATACAAGGGCTTCGGTAAACTCTCCAGGGGCTTGAGAGAGCACAAGTTTGAAAAAATGTATAAGTACGCCATATTTACAAGCACGTAGTTAGTTTAAACATGTTTTGCACACGAGTGTTTTATATTCAATAGCGAAATGTATAGAATGTTAAGTAGAGTAACCATAATTATAACGGTGTGAGATTAAATGTAGAAATGTTGGAGTATATGTGAAAACCTCATGGTTCTCTCATGTTAAAAGAGTCATGTCCGAATTAAATGTAACTTTGGATTCCAGTATTTTGTGTAGGCCTTAGGGCAATTCACAGCAAACCTGAATGTGCTGCTAAAATAATGTGAGATAAAGTTGACATGGTTCTTTCAAAATGTACTATTGAACTTAGGGTTAAAAGTATATGCTTTATAGATGTGTTATTTTAGAAACGTATGCTAGTTAAGAATGTTTGCTGTTTAAATCAAGTTAACGTTTTAAGAGTGCAGGAACCTGCTGCATGTAAATCAAGTAGGCCAGAACAGATAATGTCATGTAGTTTAAATCGTCATGTGCTCGTTAGAGGAGAGGTCGTGAGGTGTCCAGTATGGAGCTCTGAGAGTGTTTTATGGCCTAAGATATGGTGAAGTCTGGAATTTGAGGCCCACTGCAGGACGGGCTGTATGCAGGTGCGAGGGTCCTAATCAGCTCGAATGAAAGGGACTTTGTTCAGTGGCGCCTTGCGCAGGCCTGTAGGAGTTTCCAGGAATTTCAGGGGGTATCAGCGCACGGAAGAAGGAGCCTGGGAACCAAGGTCAACTATAACGAGGGTCTTCAAGAGTACCATCATGGAGTTTTACCGCGCAAAGATGTACCACGTGAGGGGCGTCCCAAGGGGCGTTTCTATTGGAAATGTGATTTGGTATTAGGGAAAGTGACCCGGGAGGAGGGCAGAGCAGATGATTTTGGGAGCCTAAGGAAGCGGATGGGTAGGCAGATAGGCTGATCAGGAGAGACCCATTATCAGAGAAGAGAAAAAGAGAAGTGCGTGATCTTCTTAGGAAATCACCACGGCTGACACCTAGAGGGTAAAGATCTTGTTAAGTAGGGATGTCATTTAGTGTAGTGTAGGGACAGACTAACCTTAATTTTCTTTTCTGTAATGACTTTGAGGTTGCAACTTGTATCCATTTTGGCAAACCTGATGGTTTTCGAGCTTGTACTTATTATTCTGTTTTTCAGACTCAGATTATTCAAAAGTTCATGTTCATAGTGATACCGATTTATCTTCTTAATCTCATTTTGAGAAGTTTGTATCTTCAGTTATCTTTGACTTTATATTAAATCTTTAAGACTAAATTTTGGTCAGTGGTCATTTAGAGTGGTGTAAGTTCTTAAATTGATTGTTTACTGCGAGATTACCTTTTACTCAAGACAGGTACCAACGATTCAGTCGACAGGAAATGGGATTTGGTAAGATAATTAGTAACCAGTAATCCCGCGTTAGCAGTTGGTAGCAGAGTGAGGATGGTTATCTTCTTGAGGAAGGTAATCTAGAGAGGTTAGTTTACCCCAAGGCCCGAGACGCCGAGAGACGAGCAGCGGAAGAATCGTGTGCCGAAAGGTGCAGACGGTGCGAGAAAAGCAGCAGTATCGGAGAGTGAGTATAAAAAGGGTCATGCGTGAACAGATTGCGGTGTTTTGTGTTGTATTTGTATTGTAATGTCTTGCGGAGTTGAATGCCTGTAGTGTGAAAGAGAGAAGGTTGTGAGCGCGCGCAACCTGGTAAACTGGTAACCTGGTAAACGGGTGAACTGGTGAAATCTTAAGTTCAGGCCAGAGCTTAAGTGGTTTTGGGTGTATCGAACATCCAGGGTAGTTGTCGACCATAGTACGGAGGTCACGGGGTACCATTGACCGCCGTGGATCCAAGATAGGGGGAGTGCAAGAGTGAGTGTATGAGTAACGGACGCTGGTCGAAAGTTACTGCGTGTGAGTAACCTATCGGAGAAGGCGATTGTCTGGAAGTAAACGGAAAGACATTTCGCCAAGTTAGGGTGACAACTACAGAAAGACTGTGGGCGTACAGTCAAAGAAAGGTGATCGCTTGGACGGAAGTAATCATTTTTCAGAGTATGAATGGGATGCGTGCATGACCGAGGAGACGAGCTGAGAAAGGAGGGGAACTGCTGCGAAGGGGGACGGGTGACGTCGGCTAGAGCCGCGCTCTGATTGAGCGGTTGGTGTGACGTTAGCTAGAGCCGCGCTCTGGTTGGGCGGCTAGAGTGACGTCGGAGGAAAGTCGCGTACGGATAGGCCAGTTAGTGAGAACGGCGCTGAGATTGGTGGAATATCATCAGGAAGTAAACAAACGCGGAGAAAAGAGAAATCATGAAGTGTTTTAAGTGTTTGAAAGGGATTTTTAAACGTAAACGAAGTGAACATTATTACGGGGAAGAGGCTCCCCCAGAGGGTACGCCAGCTCATTATATGGCAACGAATGTGGGGCTGCATACGATATTGTGGATTGGGGCTTGGAATAAGCTTACGGAAGGAAATGAGGAAATGCAGTTCCCGAAGTATGGAACGTTTAAGTTAGAGGTGTTACATCGGCTAAAAGCAACCATGTCCTCATTGAAACCCTCACCTAGACCAACACAGTTTGAGGCTCTTAATGCATGGATTAAGGCTGCACACGACCGAAATTTGAACAGGCGTCAACAAAGGCTGACGCGATCGGTAAGGGCAGTGCGAGATTCCAAATGGGATGAGGAGGAAAAGCGTTGGAGGGTACAGACTATTGAGGTGGAGAAAATGTATCCGATGAGGGAGGTGTCAGGAGGAGGAAACCTCATGGAAGAAGACGAGGAAAGCGAGTCGGAGGACAATCTGATAAACAGATTGTTAATGGATAGACCACCTCCGAGAGTGGGATTGATAGAAGATAGAGGGCTCGCAAGGGAAGATGGGAATGAGATAGAGGGATATACACCACTCCCTATATCGGAATGGACACCTAGCAAAGGCGGAGAAACACCTCCAAACAACACTGTACAGAGTGTAGTGGGAAGGTTTGTGGTGCAGAAAACGCCAACCACAGAAAGGGTTGAGTCTGTGGGATTGCCAGACGCTCTTCAAGTGCCTGTTACCATAGGACCCATAGTTTCGATCTATAATTCTGAGAGAGATAGAGGGGAACAACAAAGGCAATTGGATAGGGAAAGGATTGAGATGGAAAGGAGGAATAATGTGACGAATGCATGGAAACAATTACCAGGTTCGGTAACGTGGAACACCCCATTAGACACAACTGTCGGTCCCAATTCAGAACAGGGAGGTCCGAGAGGACCAATGGATCTAAGGGGACCGCGGCCAAGATCTTTTTCAGAGTTAAGAGCTGATTTGAGGGAATGGGACGGGTCCATAGTATCTCCGAGTAACAGGACAAGAACGGAACCAGAGTGGGAAAGCAGGGGAAACGGGACAGTATCTCATTGTGGGGCCAGCGAGAGTAGTCAGAGCCGGGAAGGCCAAAGTCAAGAGAATAGAGGGGATGCATGTCCTACAAATCAGAGAGAACAGCCGGAACAAAATACTAAGATTGTAGAATGTGAGGAAATGTCCCGTCTCTGGGGGAACGGAGGAGATGAGGCGGTACGGGCTTTTCAGAATAGGTTTAGGTGCCTTCATCATACACTTGGGGAAGACGTTCAACATTGGAGAAAGGAGAACAGCGATAGGTCCCGCCACGCCTCGAATAATCAGGAATCACAGGGAAGTAGGGAAGAAAGAGGGAGTAATAGAACCTCTTACCCTCTATCCCGTGAAACTAGCCAGGATGGAGAGAGAGAGGCTGGGAGGCATGAAGGAGTGTTTCACCACCCACCCCGAGAAGATGGAAAGGCATGGGACTTAGAGAGATGGGAACAGGGGAGGACTCCCTATAATTCACCAATACCTAAACGTAGATCTCGGAGCTGGGATGGGAGAGATGCGGATGGAGGAGCTAAATTGAGTGTCTTGAAAGCTGAAATAAAGGCAAAAAGGCTTGATGTTACCAGTTTAAAATCAGATGTTGATGAGATAATAGATGGAACATTGCCTTTGGAAAGGATAGAATTGTATGAACAGGATGAGTTATTGTTCATGGCAAAGGATATTACTAGGAAAGCTAGAGCGTTTCATGAAAAACTGACTGATTTGGCAGACAAGTATGCCGTGGATTTGTCTAGGACAAGGGCATTGCAGAGCAACCACAGATTACAGTACGCAGACCAAGATCTAGATGAGAAGAGAACTACTGGATTAAAAACACACATAAGAGAGTTGGTAACAGGGATAAGAGTGTGGAGAGAACTGGATAAATGGGAAGAAAGGTGGTCGAAAAAGGGCACAGTTAGGCGAAGTACAAATGTGATGACCCCTGAGGGAAGGGTAATGCAGATGGAGGCATTCCCTTTGCGAGAAATATCAAATGGAAATTATGTACATGTGCCCTGGAGTAGAGGAGACTTAGCCGCATTTACCAACTCATTTCCGAAGTTGCGGGACAATCCAGTCGAATGGTATAAGCAGGTAGAGAGGTTCGTTAAAATCTCGAAAGTACTGTGGATAGATTTGAACACGTTGTTTGACATCGTGGTCCCATCTGATCTATGGACCCCTTGTAAGACTAGTGTCGAATGGCCAAATGCTGAACCATTGAGGGATGCTCGAACAAATGGACCATCTGAGATTGTCATGCGAAAGTATGAAAGGGTAATAGCATGGCTGAAAGATAAGGTACCACCACAGGATATAGATTGGGTAAAAATAGACCGAACAAGGCAGGAACCCAAGGAGACAGTTCACGAGTTTTATGAAAGATTGTTGAAAACATTCAAGCAATACAGTGGACTAGATGTAATGGATCCCAAAGACATAGGGCAGTTCGTGTCAAAGTTTGTCTTGGGGTTGAGACCTGATATTTGTTTGATGATACAGCAACATTTAATCTGTTGGCAGAACAAACCACTAGATGAGATTTTACGATATGCGAGGTACTGCAGTGACGAGATAGATTCTAAAGCCAAGAATCTAAAGGAGAAATTGATGGTGGTGCAAATGCAGTCCGCTGGGAAGGGTGGCCAGCAGAAGCAGGGGATGGGACGAAAACCAAATGGTCAGAACAAAGATAATGAAGAAGGGCAGAGACCTAGGATAGACTTTGCCACTTTAAAGAAAACGACAAAGTGTCATCTGTGTCATCAGGTGGGGCATTGGCGACGCGAGTGTCCCTTTAACCCTGAAAACGGAGAGCTAGAAGTAGAAGAGCAGGTCCAAGAAGACCCAGTGCAAAAAGTGACAGTCCCAAGCAGTAAGGTGGCCAAAGGGGGGACTTCGGCTCCACGGGCCCAATTCCCACAGCCACCGAAGATAGCAGCTGGAGGAAAGGTCTTTAAACAAATGCCTCTGTTTATCGAGGAAGAAAAATGTTATTACATTGATCCATTGACAGGACAACGGGTGAGCAGTGAAGAAGACTGTACCCTCGGGGCAGTTCTAGAAGTGGATCAGAGAGGGCCATTTGTTGAGGCAGAAGTGGCAGGGTGTCCCACTACGTTCTTAGTGGACACTGGGGCTACTCGTTCGACTCTGAGATCAGCGGTAGTTCCAGACTTGCCAATGTCAGGGGAAACAATTCAAGTGGTAGGAGTCGCAAATAAAAGAATGACTAGTCCCTTGACAGAACCAGTGTCTGTGAAAATTGGAAACCACATGAACGAACATCAGTTTGTGGTTTGTGACTCGAGTCCGGTATGTCTGTTAGGTAGGGATTTGTTATGCAAATTGAATTGCACCATATACTGCACCCCACAAGGAGTGGAGGTACAGACTACCGACGATGATGCTACCTTTAAGGTGGCCAATTCAAAATTCTGTGTAGAACTATATCCTACTCTGACTGTAGAAGATCTTCCACAAGACTTAAGAGATGCAGTGGCGTCAGAGGTGTGGGATTTCACAGGAGAAGATATAGGATTGATTAAAGGGGTAGAACCGGTAAAAATTCTGGTAAAACCAAATGTTGAGTTTCCAAGAACGCCTCAATACAAATTGTCCCAGGAAACGATTGCGGGAATAAAGCCTGTGATCGAGTCAATGATACAGCAGGGAATACTGAAGGAAATCGTGGGCAGTCCTTGTAACTCCCCGATTATGGGTTTGCAGAAACCTAGCGGGAAGTTTAGGATAGTTCAGGATTTACGAAAAATTAACAACATAGTCGTTTCATGTTGTCCCGTGGTACCGAATCCATCAGTAATATTGTTTCAAATACCATGTCAAGCAGAATGGTTCACAGTGATAGATCTTTGTCAGGCTTTCTTTTCAATCCCATTGGATGAAGAGAGCAGGTACCTTTTTGCGTTTAAAATGGAAGATCGCGTTTTAACATGGTGTCGAATCCCACAAGGATTCACAGACAGTCCATCCATCTTTAATCAGTTGTTGAAAAAGAATCTTGAGAATCTAGTACTGCCACAGAACTCGGTTCTGGTACAGTACATAGATGACCTACTTGTTGCGTCAGAAACAGAGGAAGCTTGTAAAGTAGATTCAATTGCCTTACTGAATCATTTAGCTGAAAATGGACATAAGGTATCTCCGAGCAAGTTACAGTATTGTCTGACAGAAGTACAGTATCTAGGGCACAGGTTAGAAAAAGGGAAACGTAAGGTGTCCCCAGAGAGGATTGAGGCGATAATGAAAATGAATGCGCCTACAACACAGAGAGAAGTTAGAATGTTCTTAGGAATGGTGGGTTACTGCCGACAGTGGATAGTTAACTTTTCACTGAAAGCAAAGCCCTTACAGAAACTGACGCACAAGGAGGTGAGTGATCCGGTACCATGGGATGAAGAATGTCTGGTGGCGTTTTTACAGCTGAGAGACGATTTATGTCGTGCTCCGGCTCTGGGAATGCCAGATTACGAAAAGTCATTTTCACTCTATTGCTGTGAGAGAGAGGGATGTGCTTTGTCAGTCTTGGCACAGACCCACGGTAATGCCCGTAGACCAGTTGCATATTTTTCGGCTACATTAGATCCAGTAGCCGCAGCGTTGCCCGGATGTCTCAAATCCGTTGCCGCAACGGGTGTCAGCATTGAAAGGAGCGAAAGTATTGTAATGGGACATCCAGTGGTGGTGTATGTACCGCATTCAGTTGAATTGTTAATGACCAGGACGAAGACGCAGCATCTGACCAATAGCAGGCTCACGCGTTATGAGCAAGTTATACTTGCCGCAGAAAACGTGACTCTCAGGAGATGCTCTGTCTTGAATCCTGCTACTTTGATGCCATTACCTTCGGTAATAGAAGGCGAAGGATGTGAAGACCACGATTGCCTTGATGTGACTGAACTATGCACGAAACCCAGACCAGATATAGTGGATGAGCCATTGTCTGACCCCGATGAAATTTACTTTGTTGATGGCTCATGTTTAAGAGACGATACTGGTCGGTTGAGAGCAGCTTATGCTGTTTGTACCATTACTGGAGTTGTGGAAGCCGCTTGCCTGGAAGGAGTACATTCCGCACAGGTAGCAGAGATTATTGCCCTAACTCGTGCCTGCATAGCAGGAAATGGAAAGAGAGTCACCATCTACACGGACAGCCAATATGGTTTCGGTGTGGTTCATGATTTCGGGCAGTTGTGGTCTCAGAGGGGTTACATGACCTCCTCTGGTTCGCCCATTCGAAATGGAGAATTTGTGCGATTGCTGATAGAAGCATTACAAGGTCCTGTTGACATTGCAGTAGTGAAGTGTGTAGCTCATACTAAGAATACAGATTTTGTGTCACAAGGTAATAGATATGCTGATGAAGTCGCACGCTATTGTGCGGAACAAAGTTATTCTTTCTCAAAGGTGGAAATAGAAGGTGCAGAAGAAAAGACTGAATTAAGTATGATGTTAGAAACTGTAGACACTTGGGAGGATTTAAGGATAATGCAGGAGAACACACCTGAAACAGAGAAAAAGGCATGGGAAATAGCAGGCTGTGTGCGAAGTGAAATGGATTTTTGGGTTTCAGCAGATGGGAGAGCTGTGTTACCTGAAGAATTAGCTAATCCCATGGCGAGAGAAATACATGGTCCAGTACATCTAGGAAGGGATGCTATGATGAGAGTTTTTAGGCAGACTTGGTATTGCCCGAAATTCAGAATAGCAGCAGAATCAGTATGTAAGCGATGTGTTACCTGCCAACAACTGAACGTAGGCAAACGAACACCAGTCACACTGAGTCACATTGGGAGGTCGGGGGGGCCTTTCAATAGAATGCAACTAGATTTCATTGAAATGCCAAGAGTCAATCGCCTTCGGTATGTGTTGGTGATTGTATGCGTATTTTCCAGATGGGTTGAAGCGTACCCTACACGTAGGTGCGATACACTCACAGTGGCTAAATTGTTGCTCAGGGAGTTGATACCGCGCTTCGGGGTGCCTGCCTCTTTGGAATCGGACAGAGGAAAACATTTTAACAGCGAAATAGTGAAGATGTTGTGCTCCACACTGAATATCGATCAAAAGCTGCATTGTAGTTATCGACCAGAAGCTTCAGGAATTGTGGAACAAGTGAATGGCACTTTGAAGAATAGATTGGCTAAAGTAGTGGCATCCACATCCTTGAGTTGGCCAGATGCTCTTCCATTGGTGCTCATGAGCATGCGCAGCACACCTGATAGGAGGACAGGTCTCTCTCCCCACGAGATCCTGATGGGGAGGGCCATGAGACTTCCTACAGTTCCAACTACTGCTCTATTGAATATTACAGATGATCTGATCTTGGATTATTGTAAAGGACTGTCTGACGCCATCCATTCTGTGTCCCTTCAGGTGCATGCGGCTGAAGTTCCAGCAGCGAGGAACCTGTGTCATGACCTGAACCCAGGGGACTGGGTCTTGGTTAAAAAGCACGTCCGGAAGAACTGCCTAGATGTTCGCTGGCGTGGGCCCTTTCAGGTAATCCTGATCACGAACACCGCGGTGAAGTGCGGGGGGCTGCCAAATTGGATCCATGCATCCCATACTAGAAGAGTTCCAGCACCTCTAGAAGGAACAGCTCCCATCCCAGACGAAAGCCCGGAAGTGGAAGAAGAGTCGCAAGAAGGGATTGAGGCAGCTGAGGAGGTGTCGGAAGAAGTTGGGAACGCATCGGATTCAGAAGAAGAGCGAAGGCAGGACGGCAGTGAGACAGAAGACGCAACTGAAGGAGAGAGCAGAAGTGAATACGACTCAGACTCAGATCCGTATCGGAGCGATCAAGAACCAAGTGGGAGGACAAGGAATAGGAGAATAAGGCTTGGAGCTGCCACTTGGCCAACAAGGAGAAGAAGGCTAAGTTTGAGGTCGGCCCAGGAAGAAACGCTTACTCCTATATCCGAAGACTCAGATCCAGAAGAAGATATCCAGGATCAAGCCGAGGAGGGTCTTAGAAGATCAAGTAGGGTGCGAGTGCCTAGCAGAAGATACTCTACTCCCGACTGGACCTACCTTGTTGCAGATGTCTGGGAGACACAGAACAGGGAGGATCAGGGAAGTGGAACTGATCAGAACTGACCCGATCATCACAGTGCAAATAAAGTTTCTACTGCCAGGAGCGGAGACCGAAAGGTTGCTGACACTCAACATCGTTCATCCTGCTCTCCTGAGTGGAATAAGAAAGTTGATTTTAGAAACAGTTGAGTTTCCAGTTTGCTGTTCACGATATCCAATATTGGAGGGAACTCTTCTTCGTTTGGAAATGCTTGAGCGAGTAGTAGAAATGTTAGGAGCACTTATTGTTGTGGACTAATATCATATTGCGAATGGCTTTAAGGGGGTGCAGACCTGGAAAGGTGAAGAAAGTGATCTTGATTAGAACGAACCCCTTTGTAATTGTGGATATAGAACTGATAGTACCAGGATTGGAAATTGAAAAAACGCTAACTCTCAATTTCGTCCGTCCACTTGTCTTGAGCGAAATAAGGAGAATAATCCTAGAAAAGGTTGACTTTCCATGTTGTGGTACGAACTGTCCAGAACCTGAGGGAATGATACTTCGGATGGACGTTTATGAAGAAGTAGTGTCACTCCTTGAGTCATACATAACTTCAGACGAAAATAAGACTTTTGAAAAGAAATTGTAAATTGTTGCAAGATAACCTAGCGCCGAGTGGAAGAAGAAAAAAAAATGGTAGGGGTTTCCTTTTAGCGGATGGAGAAGGGCTAGGGTTGTCTATTTTACTGGACTTTGAATTGTTTTGCGGAAATAAATTGTCAAGCTTCCAAGTGTTCCAAGAAAGACATTGCAAGAGAGAAAGACTTTGTTTGAAAAGAAGAGGAAGTGAATGCTGGAAGATAGTCGAAAACTACACTGTTTGAGAACATGGAGGCTGGCAACCCGAACCGCAGGGCAAAATGTATAGCTGTTACATTTTTAGGAGTAGTGGTTTCTCTTATAATTTTAGTGGTAACTGTTTCATTCCTAGCGGGACACGAAGGGGATAGAACCACAGTTAAGGAGGATAAGGGAGTGTCAACACCGAGAACTACCATTATTAAGGAGAAGGGAAACATCAATGAGAAAGACAAAGCGTTGTTAGATGCAGAAGTAAAAAGGTTACACATGGATGAGTCACAGGGGAATTACAAGTCAAATGCTTATGCTAAGTTGCTTTATGAATATGTTGATGCCATGGAGGTAAAGGATTGCTATGTCTGTATGCAATTACCAATTTCGGTGGAGGAGGGTATCAAATACCATCATCTCCCGTTGACATATGGGATAACGTGCAGTTTATTGTTAAGTATGTTTTATGGACGAGACGGATTTGAGTATTACTTCTCGAATTTCGACTCGACATTGCCAGAGGTTCCGAATTTCAAGCATTTGAACAAATGGGACTACTACAAAAGCGAAGACAGGTTACACAAATGGTTTATTCCATGGAGAACGTTAGATACTTCACATGCTCGAATCAACAATCTGACTTGTCAAATATCAGAAGTTGAGAAAAAGTTTATAGCTCAGGTAGATACTAGATACAGGAGGCAGAAGATATTGAAGGCATCAGGACAAGGGGAAACAGATTGGACCAAGGAGGAAAGGGCACAACAACGAAAAGGTAGTATTGGTCCAATTGCTTTGGATAAGGAGAAACGGGGGAAACTGTGCATTCACAGGAGTTACTCCTATTATGAAAACGTTTATGTAGGACAAGTAAATTGTGAACATGCCTTTCAATTGGAGTACTACTCTAAGAACTTCATGAAAGGGATGCAAGCAATACCAAATGTATATTTTGTATGTGGAAGATATGCCTATGTGAAGTTACCAGATAATTGGTACGGATCATGCTATCTGGCTGTTGTCTTCCCTAAAATATATCATGTTGAGAATTTAGACACGCCTAAGAAAGAAATATCAACTAGATGGAAGCGAGGGCTGGGTGCAGCAGAAGTAGTTGGAGATGTAATAGGTGCTGCATTCCCTTTCTTAGGATTGATAATGAATGACATTAAGATCAGGAGGTTAGCGACAGTCGTAGATAGACTGTCTGCCAGTACTGCAAGATCCTTGATGCTGATAGAGGGGGAGATGCAATCGATTAGGGCAATGGTTCTTCAGAACCGACTTGCTTTAGATGTTCTGTTAGCAAAAGAGGGAGGAGTCTGTAGGGCCTTGAAGGTACAGGAATGCTGTACTTACATTCCAGACAATTCAAAGCCTCTAGAGAAGTATATACAAAACATCACTGCCATACACTACGAAATTGAGGACCTGGCAAAGGTAAATGTGTGGGAAAAAGTAGGTCATGGAATGGGTAAAGTTGGAAGTTGGTTTGCCAACTTAGGAAAGGGTATCGTTTGGTACATATTGAAGCCCATCATCATAGTAATGATTTGTGTAATCACTTTGTGGGGATTGGTGCGTTTGTATCAATGGTATAGAGCAAATAGGTTACAGAGAGCTATGAAGAAACAGGAAGAAGAGTTGACAGCGATGCAGGACACTCAATATAAGAGTCTGAAAGCATCAGAGAGTATGAAAAGAAGTGGTACTGCCCTGTCTTCACTTTAAAGGTTCTACATTTTAGTGTCATGGTAATGATGACCCCTAAAGGTCATCAAAGGGGGGACTGAGAGAGCACAAGTTTGAAAAAATGTATAAGTACGCCATATTTACAAGCACGTAGTTAGTTTAAACATGTTTTGCACACGAGTGTTTTATATTCAATAGCGAAATGTATAGAATGTTAAGTAGAGTAACCATAATTATAACGGTGTGAGATTAAATGTAGAAATGTTGGAGTATATGTGAAAACCTCATGGTTCTCTCATGTTAAAAGAGTCATGTCCGAATTAAATGTAACTTTGGATTCCAGTATTTTGTGTAGGCCTTAGGGCAATTCACAGCAAACCTGAACGTGCTGCTAAAATAATGTGAGATAAAGTTGACATGGTTCTTTCAAAATGTACTATTGAACTTAGGGTTAAAAGTATATGCTTTATAGATGTGTTATTTTAGAAACGTATGCTAGTTAAGAATGTTTGCTGTTTAAATCAAGTTAACGTTTTAAGAGTGCAGGAACCTGCTGCATGTAAATCAAGTAGGCCAGAACAGATAATGTCATGTAGTTTAAATCGTCATGTGCTCGTTAGAGGAGAGGTCGTGAGGTGTCCAGTATGGAGCTCTGAGAGTGTTTTATGGCCTAAGATATGGTGAAGTCTGGAATTTGAGGCCCACTGCAGGACGGGCTGTATGCAGGTGCGAGGGTCCTAATCAGCTCGAATGAAAGGGACTTTGTTCAGTGGCGCCTTGCGCAGGCCTGTAGGAGTTTCCAGGAATTTCAGGGGGTATCAGCGCACGGAAGAAGGAGCCTGGGAACCAAGGTCAACTATAACGAGGGTCTTCAAGAGTACCATCATGGAGTTTTACCGCGCAAAGATGTACCACGTGAGGGGCGTCCCAAGGGGCGTTTCTATTGGAAATGTGATTTGGTATTAGGGAAAGTGACCCGGGAGGAGGGCAGAGCAGATGATTTTGGGAGCCTAAGGAAGCGGATGGGTAGGCAGATAGGCTGATCAGGAGAGACCCATTATCAGAGAAGAGAAAAAGAGAAGTGCGTGATCTTCTTAGGAAATCACCACGGCTGACACCTAGAGGGTAAAGATCTTGTTAAGTAGGGATGTCATTTAGTGTAGTGTAGGGACAGACTAACCTTAATTTTCTTTTCTGTAATGACTTTGAGGTTGCAACTTGTATCCATTTTGGCAAACCTGATGGTTTTCGAGCTTGTACTTATTATTCTGTTTTTCAGACTCAGATTATTCAAAAGTTCATGTTCATAGTGATACCGATTTATCTTCTTAATCTCATTTTGAGAAGTTTGTATCTTCAGTTATCTTTGACTTTATATTAAATCTTTAAGACTAAATTTTGGTCAGTGGTCATTTAGAGTGGTGTAAGTTCTTAAATTGATTGTTTACTGCGAGATTACCTTTTACTCAAGACAGGTACCAACGATTCAGTCGACAGGAAATGGGATTTGGCAAGATAATTAGTAACCAGTAATCCCGCGTTAGCAGGCTTGTTTGGTGAGACACTAGATGGGGGGATTATTTACTACTAATCTGCAGTGACCATGCCCCGCCACTCCAATCCTGCTACACCCTTTGTTTGTCAAGGGCTGAAAGTCAAGATGTTCCCGGAAACATGGATCTTTCGTCTCAATACAAAATTGTAAGAAAAAAGTATGCAGAGAAAGGACCAAACTCCTGCCTCTCAGTAACCACCTTGATTCAACATAGCAATTTAGAAGTCCAGATGCCCTCAGAGAGGATGAACTCTCTTTGGAAGGACGAGGCAAATGCAAAAAAGCGGCCACGGATGAATGAAGGACTAAGGCTTGCTGAAGAGCTTGACATTTGATCATTAGAATTGTGGACGAAATAGTGGGCTGTATCACACGTGAAGAGCTCGAACAAGAGCAGTGAAGTATAGACGATGAAACACTGACTGTATTGTGTTTGAAGGATGGACATATTAATAGGATAAGGGAACTGGAACAGTAAACTACCTCTGCCATGATGAATTTGGGAAGGTGTCCTGAGAGAAGAGGATTGATGGCAATCTTGCTTTGGGCGTAAAGAAAATTCCCAAAATGAGGACATAATTTGGCGTTATAATCGATTCACAACTACAGTTTCTTTATGTGGTTCTAAAGCAACAACTAGAAAGATTGTAATTTATCTCTCTGGTCCAGAAGAAACTGGAGATAAATCAACTGTTTGAACTTGTTCTGGAGTATATTTTGGTTGAGCTCGAATTTAGTTATTTTTAGCCTACTTCTTATCTCTGCAGAAACCTGATGCTCCACAATCTAGTAAAGCTAACACACCACCCTGTTACACTATAGTATTCATGGAGAAATAGTTGTGACTTGACACATTTGTAATGATTAAATTTCCTAAATAAGAGAGTTGTTCAGTCTCCATCCTTCTTTCCCTTGCAGAGGATCGGTTTGTGCATTTTTCAAAACTCTAGCTTGTTTAATATGACGATCTCGTATCAAATGACCTGGGTCAACACAATTAAAACATAATCCAGATTTGTGCCTTCTTTCCTTCACTGTTTCAGGCAACATACCTTAAACTCAACCTATGTGCACTGGTTCTTGAGAAGGAGTAGAGGTCTCTTCAAATTGGGGAGGGTGCATTTCTTAGAGATCTACATTGATTTCAGGTGCACCATGCACTGACCAAGAGGAGCATCATGCTGAAAATGGTGTACTGATTTTAGTGAAAAAAACACAACTGCCACATTAGCCATTAGTACCATATTTTGGCACTTGTGTCCTGGCTGGCAGTAGGTGTCAAAGGGAAAGGGCTGAAAATAACCCTCTAGGTTCTCTGCTCCCCAATTTGTGGAAACAGGTCATACTGTAGATACATTTACACTTTAGGAAGCTATGGCTGCCTATAGCATATTGGATTTCATGTATTTGATTGCATTTTGGAAGGGCTAACTAAACATAACTACAATGTTTGGATGGTTAAATATATTTAGAGCTGCCAGTTTTATAGAACCAGGGCTGGACTGGGTACCCAGATCAGCCCTAGCAAATCTTGTCAGACCAGCCCAGTACGTGGCATAGCATGTGAGTACAGCAAGTGAGCTGTCCACTACTAGGATATTTTGAGGAGGTTCACCCACAAAAGAAAATGTGGGGGGAAATGGCAGACCTGGTGCATTCTACAACACATTTGTCATTATATATTCAATTGTATTAGCTTTCAAAACATAGTAAATTCTGACATTACAGTGCAACAGGATACAACAATGTTTTTGGGGCGCTTCAATTATTCCCTCACTATCACCCCCATCTCTCCAAAGCTCCTACCTCACATGTATTTCGTTTATTTCTCATATCAGTGTAGGCTGTTGGAGCACTTTACATCACACATGCATAGAGACAATGAATAATACGTGTGTAAATCAGTGTATAGAAAATGTTACATAAGACAAAAGGGACAATGAAGTGTAGGATTCACTTGTCATCCATTCTGGTAGGAACTGTTTAAGACTGCTTGGCCTAAAGAAGTAGAAACTCAGAATTCTATACGTAACAATGGTTCGGCTTGGCTTTATTAATAGGAATATATTTCTACCCAAACAAACCCTTTTTAGCAACATTAGGATTTTTAAAGACTTAGACAAACATAACTTTTTAAACATGTACCATGCAGTTTGAATACAGCGCCTTAATGTCAGTTTATAGCTCATTGTGCTAGATTACGCTTGTAATAAAAGGATCTTTGTGACAAAAGCAGTAACTCACTGGGCTATGCACATAATATACTGTTCTGATTTCTGCACAGTGGCGGCTGGTGATTTTAAAAAAGTGGTTATACATAATTCAAAGCATGGAATTACACCATGTAAACTGTACTCATTTTATCGAGCTCTGCAATATGATAGGGTTGACCACGCTTCCCAGGATTTGAACATGTACCTCCACACAGATCCTTCCGATGAATACATTTCTTAGTGAGACAGGGAAATAAAGAGAAGACTTGTACAGCTTTTTACCTTTAAAATTCAAAGATGGCAGGTGCTGTTGCATGGTTGAAGGAAGTCTTTGATGGCTCTGCGACTTCTGACCAGTTGGCAAGCCAGCATGCCCTTTGAGTCACTCTGGGTTCAAGTGAGATGGGCCTAGTCTTGTCCTCAGCAGGGCAGAGATACACAGGCTGCTGGCAGCATGGCAAAGCAGAAAAGCTTTCTTCCAGAACAGCAGTCAAGCAGAGTGGCAATCGTGGTAGCACAGCAGTCTTTACTCCTGCAGAGGTCTTCACAGGTCCACTCGTTTACAGTCTTGTTGGGTCAGAGGCCCCAGTACTTATACTCAATTGTGCCTATGAAGTGCAAAGCAGGCCTTCGAAGTGCAAAGGTCCCCCTTTCTTCCTAGCCATGGCTCCAGACTATCAGTAGGGGGTGGAAAAGAGACACTGCCTATTCAGGTGTAAGTGTTAGCTCCCCCTCTCTTCCTGCCCAGGAAGGACTATCAGAATGCAGATGAGTTCTCTGTCACACCGACCCTTACTGTGTTTGTGGCTGTCTAAAGAAAATACACAAAGTGTAGCTGTCACCCATACCAGACATGTATTGGAGACACACTGCAAGGCACACAGAGCAGAGAAATGACTACTTTCTAAAAGGTATGTGAATTGCGATTCTCATATTTACATGACCAGAGAATCTGGATTTCATTAAAGACAAGGAGGCTAGCATTATGCTTATATCTTTTAATTGCAGCATATGTCATAAAGTAAAAGTTCCATATTAGAACACTATAAGCCAAACAATATCAGTAAGCACTAGGCAACAGCCTCTTTTAAATGTGGTGCAAAGGAGAAAGCAAATGTCCAAATAACATCCACGAAATTCCATAACTTGAATGAAGAAGAAGGAACAAAAAAACTTCAACATCTGCAGGAAAGGAGTCAACTCCAAAATTTCGCAGGGTAGGAACCACGAAAGAGAACTCACAACAGGTTATCTGAAAAGAGAAAGGTGTAAATGAAACCAGGAACAAGAGGATAAATCCTGCAAGGGAACATAAAAGCATAAGAGCATGTTAAGCATACAAATAAAAATACATAAGATTTAAAATAGAAGAACGAAAAATCAAACACAACCACCCAAGGGATGGGTGGGAGGGATAATGCTAGCCTCTGTGTCTTTAATGAAATCCAGATTCTCTGGTCATGTTAATAGGAGAATCGCAATTTCATTACAAGACCGGAGGATACCATTATGCTTGTTGGTAGTCATGCAGAACAACATCAGACATATGAGTAATAGGTTTGCAATAGTGGCAAGCAAAAGTCCTGGAATTAGACCAATCAGCAGCTCTAAGAATATCATCCAACTTACCACCTGACCAGAATGACTTACTGGCCATAGCACCTCTGATGGAATGTGGTTTGAAAAGATCCAGATTGACACCTGCAAGACCCATTACGATTTTAACCCATCTTGCTTTAGAGGAGGAAGAAATACCTTTGTGAGGTTTAACAAATGAGATAAGTAATTGATTAACACCAGAAGGACGAAGAGAGTTCATTCTCAAATCGTATTCTTTCATGCAGTGGACAACACAAAGTTTATTACACATGTCAAAGCGTGGGTAAAAAATAGCATCAGACATAGTCTTGGTTCTTCTATGTAAATCAAACCTAACCCCAAACATATCATAAGATCTATATGAAATATCGAGAGATTTAACATCAGAAACCCTTCGACATGAAATTAAGCAAAGAAGAGTGGCTAATTTTAAAGAAAGGTCCTTTCTATTCAAGAGAGAGTATCAGGCCATGCACAGAAATGGTCAAGAACCAGCTTAACGTCCCAAACAGATTGGTATCTAGGTTTAGGAGGTCTCCTAATTCTTACACTCTTAAGAATTCTACAAATAATAGGATTTTTACCTACCGTCTTATTGTTGACAAGCGAATGACCAGCGGAAATGGCAGACCTATTACAGTTGATAGATCTGTAACTCAGACCTCTATCAAATTGTTCTCCAAGAAAATTAACTATATCAACAATAGGTGCCTCCACGGGATCCAGGTCCCACTCCAAGCACCAACGTAACCATACCTTCCAAATGTTGTTATACCGGTAGTATGTGCCGTGGGCCCATGATTCTCCGAGGAGAGCAGAAGCCGTTGACGAAAGTCTTGTGAGAAGGTTGGATTTCCTGACACTCTCCAGACAAGAAGGTTCAAATTCCCCGTCTGGATAAGAGGGTGATTTCGACCGTCTACATCTGTAAGAAAGGTCCCGAAGTGAAGGAATCAGGAACGGAAGATCGTAAGTTAGATCCAGAGTAGTAGGGAATCATGCTTGGGACGGCCAAAATGGGGTATCAGGACAATTGAAGAGCTTTGTTGTCTCACCTTCTGAAGCACTCTCTGGATCATTGCAAATGGAGGGAAGTCATAACCGATGATCCCATCCCAAGATTGGAGAAAGGCGTTCACCGCTAGAGCGCCGGGATCGGGCATCCAGCTGTAATAATTCTCCAGTTGGACCGTTATTCTGCTCGCAAATAGATCTACCTGGAAAGTGCCCCAGAACTGATTGAGGGAATCGAACACAAACATGTTGAGCTTCCATTCGCTGTAGTCTATGAGAAACCTTGAGTTCCAATCCGCATAGAGGTTGGATTTTCCTGGGAGATATTCTGCCCTGAGAGAGATTTTGTGTTCCAGGCAGAAGATCCAGAGTTTCTTCGCCAGGTTGGAGAGGTCCTCTGATTTGGTACCACCTAAACGGTTTATGTATGCAACAGCAGACATGTTGTCCATCTTCAGAACAACTGACCTGCCTTGAAGAGAGTGTCTGAAACTCATGAGAGCATAAAGCCCCGCGGTTAACTCTAGGTAATTGATGTGTTGAGAAGATTCTTCCTGGGACCAGACCCCTCCAGTGTTGAAAGAAAGCACCCCAGCCATGAAGACTCGCATCCGATTCCAAAATAAAGTCTGATGCTGAACCGAAGATTGCCCTGCCATTCCATGCGTCCAGATTGTCCAACCACCATGTCAGTTCGGAGGTGGCCTCTTGGTTCAAGGAAACATAATCCCCGTACCATAGTCCTGACCTCAGAGCCCTCGCTTTTATTCTTTGAAGGGCTCAATAATTCAGGGGGCCCGGAAAGAGAGCTTGAATAGAAGAAGAGAGAAGGCCCAAAAGTCTGGCCAGTTCCCTCAGGGATAAATTCTTTCGCTTGAGAACATGTCTTATCTCTTTCCTGATTTTGGAAACTTTTTTGGGAGGAAGAAGAAGAAGGCAGTTTGCGGTGTCCATGGTGAAACCTAGGAACTCCATAGTCTTTGAGGGGGACAGTATGGATTTCTCCTTGTTTATAATAAAGCCGAGGTTTTCTAAAAGGTTCATGACAGTCTCCAGGTCTAGGAGGATCTGACTGTAGTCTTGAGACAGGATAAGGATGTCGTTCAGATAGACGATGAGACGAATACCTTTTTCCCTTAGATATGCAGCGACAGCCCTCATTACCTTGGTGAAGCACCAAGGGGCTGAGGAAAGGCCGAATGGAAGAGCTTGGAAGAGCTTGGAATTGGAAAAGATGGTTTTTCCATATAAACTGAAGAAAGGGTTGATGTTCTTCTGCCATAGGGATGGTAAAGTAGGCGTCTTTGAGATCCAGCTTGACTAGCCAGTCTCCTTCCACTAAGAGATCTCTGAGCAGATGGATGCCCTCCATCTTGAAGTGTCTGTAGACAAGGTATTTGTTCAACTCCCCGAGGTTTATGACGGGTCTCCAGCCTTTGTCCTTCTTCTCTACTAGGAAGAGAGTACTTATAAATTGCAGAGATTCCAAAGGGACCTCGGTAACCGCACCTTTCATAAGCATTGAGGACATTTCTTCCTCTATTATTTTCTCTTGATCCAAGGTAAGTGGAATAACTTTGGGAAGTGAGCTTTGGACCGGGTACTGTATGAAATCTATAGAAAAACCTAGCACGGTACTTAAAACCCATGGGTCTTGAGTAATAAGTTCCCAGTTGTGGTAGAACAACTTTAGTCTCCCTCCCACTTTTGGATTCGAAGAAGGGGAAGGATAAGTACTCACTTTGAGGGTTGGCGTCGGTGGGAGCTCCTCGCGCTCTGAATCCCCTCGTACGGAAGCCTCTTCCTCTGGGAGGGTTGAATTGTTGTTGGTTGGGAGGTTGGTATCCTCTCCCTCCATAACCTCTTGATCTAGAATAGGGCCGTCGGTTGAAGCGGCCGGAAGACTGGCCCCTTCTTCCGGCCCTTCCAAAAAGGTTGTTCAAATTGAAGACCTTCTTCATGTTCTGTTGTGCCTTGTCCAGGGCTGTAAAGGTAGAGACATATTTCCCCAAGCTCTTGATTAAATCCTCCCGAAAAAGTAGACCTTTGGGGTTAAGAGTAGTTTCCTTATCAGCCAAATCGCTAAGTTTAGGGCTAATTTTGGTCAAAACCACCCTTCTTCTCTCAGAGTTGAGGCCTGCGTTAGCATTGCCCAACAGTACTAAAGCTCTCTGACTCCAACCCCGAATAGAAGGTGTGTTAAGAGGGGAGTCATTGAGGTAGATTTCTTCCGCAGCGTCAATTATTTTAGTTAAGGGACCTAGGATGTCTAGAACCTTATCTTGGCAGATTTTAAGGGATCTTTCCAACCCTTTACGGGGGTCTCTGCCAAGTTTAAAGAGATAGGTAATGAGTTCGGGATCGAGGTTTGGGGTTTGGCAAACTCTCCCCTCGATGGAAGGTCTTGAGCATTCTGCTCTCAAGAGATTGCGAGTCTCCCTCTCCAAGGGGTTTCTCAGCCATTTGGCGATAAACTTACAGACATGGTCGTGAGGGGTCCATTCTGAACTCCTTGGATGTTTAATATTAAAAGGAGAAAACATTTCCTCACCCAAGGGGTCCATAATACTATCTTTTGAAGAAGGTGGAACGTTATCACCAAAGAGAAGGGAGTCAAAATCCGGGTCATCCTCAGCTAGGTCAAGGATGTACTCGTCTTGAAATTCTGAGGCATCATCATTTTCGTTGAGATCATAGTTAGTATAATTTCGAGCACTCTGAAAATTTGTGCCTCGAGGGACACCCATAAAATTCGTGCCGCCAAGGGCACCTTTCAATTTTGTGCCGCTAAACACCTGAGGCAAGTGAGGTGAGATTACCTCCTCTGAATCTTGAGGTGCTAGGACCTCCCGTGCTCTCTGGGGTGAAATCAATATTATTTGTTTTCTTATGCCTCTTACCCCTTATCTCAGCGTTCTCGTCCTCAAAGTCATCGTCATGAAAGTCATCCCCTTCGGGGGGGAATGATCTTTTAGACGACATGATCTGGGAAAGTGTAGAGAACATGCGTGATCTCATTTCCTTATGTATAAGGCTTCTGATAGACTCGTTATTAAGATCAGATTCGGCTGTATTAGCCTGATCTGAGTCTGAATCGGACATGAGTAAAATATATTAATGTATGATGCCTGAGAGTTAAGATTATTTTTCTATTATAAGTTACTTTTTTTTAATATATATTATTATTATTTTTTATATATATATATTTTTTTATATTATTAGTTTTTTATATATAATTCTCCCTTTTTTTATTTTTTATATATTTTCAATACCAAAGTTAAGCTTATTGGGGGGGGGTGTGGAGAGGCTGTCAAGAGACTCAAGCAGGAATTAATGATTTTCTGTTTCTAGGAAACCATAGAAAAACAAAGGGCAGGATTATTCCCCGAAAGATCAGCACGTAGGCGAGGTAAAAGGCAGAAACGTCTCCGGTGGATGAAACTGCCAAAGCTGCTCAAACGCGATCAGCGTGAACAGCTGTTGCCATACAGTGAAGAGGAATGAGCGCTGGCGGCAACGCGGCGACGCTACGCGAGCGTTGCCAAGGTACATTCCTCCAACACCGCGTTAAAGAGAAGGTCTCTGTGAAATGCAGGATCGAGCCATATTCGGCGCCAAAATCGTCCGGCAGATCCACGAGAAGGAGCAGGTAGGTCAAAGAAAGCCCAACAGCACAAATCAGGACGCGCGTGTGATAAGGCGCATGTGGAAGATAGAGCGAGCGTCTATAAAAAAAGGCCAAAATGCGCTGAAGGAGGGAAATGCGGGCAAAAGGGACAGTTAGAGCCCTATAAATTATGAGTAAGGTCGGGAGCCAACCTCCTAGCAAGTTAAACTAAATAAATCAATAAGATGAGAGACAATAAGATAGAAACATCATAATAAAAGCTTATCAAGTCATGCTAAGTAGTAATCAAACAGATTAAAGCAAGCACAGCATAAAGAGAAGGAGTAAAAAAGGATGTGACTTATCTGCTTGGAGCCGCATTTAAAAGAGGCTGTTTGCCTAGTGCTTACTGCTACTGTTTGGCTTATAGTGTTCTAATATGGAACATTTACTTTATGACATATGCTGCAATTAAAAGATATAAGCATAATGGTAGCCTCCGGTCTTGTAATGAAATTGGGGTGTTTGGCCCTTACCTACAACCACCTTGGGCCTTAGACAATTGTATACACAAAACAACATCAGGTGGTTGTGAGATTTAAACACATCTTTTCGTATGCATGAGGTACTCATTAATCGTGACCTCAAATTTGTTTTAGTAATGATTGAACACAAACATTTTTTAAGCTTTCACATTTGGTGGGATAAAAGAAAGGACAATCCACATTCAACTCAATGGATATACAGTCAAATATATTTGAAAAACGTGTGAAATATGGAAAGATTAATCAAATATACATTGTTATCCCACAAAATTTATACATGAACTAAGCTAAAATTGCATCTTCACGAATCCAAGATTTTACAAGACCAGAGCATTACATTCACAGAAAGTGCTCTTAGTATAAAGGGTCCAAAGGTATCTAATATGGGCTTCCAATAGTTTCTTTGGCCAAATTAATTCATACATCCATATTGATACTGGTTGAACTAGGATCCCCCATTGATCCCGGTCTATGCAATTCGAACCCACACTTTCTTTGGGGGTTCTCTTCAGGGCAAGGGTTTGGTGAATTCTTAGGGGGCACGACAAAAGGTTTTGATTCCGACTTATCAGTTGTCGAGGTTAATATGGATTTGTACTCGTGCAGCAAATCAAAGGTGATGAGGGTACCAAACATCAGAGGAGGCAAGATATTCTTGAAGAAGAATGTGCATTCAGAAAAAAATGCTTTGATGTGGAATAATAGTTGAATGATAAGGACCAACAACATGAATATATGGAATTACAACATTAGTCTGTGAAATATCTGAAGGATTATTGAGAGCAGCAAAATTAGAGGGAAAATATGAATCTGCAGATTGTATAGCAGAATGTTGTCTTTTTCAATGACAACAAAGGGGTCCCCCTCACCCAGAATTCCATTATGAGGCCAAAATCGACATTCATACCGGCCAATGCCTTGATGCCGCCAGAGATTCTGGCCTTTGAGAAGGCTGTCCTAGAAGATATCCAGAAATTGTTTACTCCATATATTATCTCGCGACATGAGCGACAAGCACTGTTGGCCCTTAAACAAGAGGATTCAATTATTATAAAACCAGCGGATAAAGGTGGTGGTATCATTGTCCAGGGCAGGGCGAAGTATGAGGCTGAGATAACAAGACAACTGGGGAACATCAACCACTACAAAGAATTAAGCCACAATCCATTGACAGAAATCCATAAGCGAATACAGGAAGTAACCAACAATGGTCTTGAGGAAGGTTTCATCACTAAGCTTGAGTTTGAATTCCTCAATCAGAAGAATCCCAGGACTCTTGTGTTATATACCCTACCCAAAGTACACAATGACGCACTGAGTCCCCCAGGAAGACCAATGTTGTCTGGGAGTGGTTCAGTATTAGAACCTTTGGGACACCACATTAATAGCTTTATCAAAGATCATGTCTCTGTTCTACAGACCTATGTACAAGACAGCACGTACATTATTAACTTAATTGAGGGAATGGAATATGATCCTCTGGAAGAGATACTCCTGACACTGGATATAGAATCATTATACACAAAAACTCCGCAAAGAGAGAGCATTGACGCAATAAAGGAGGTCTTGAACTCACGCCCAACACTAGTGCCTGTCTCATCTGAATTCATCACAGACTTATTGGAGATTGCTCTATCCATGAATTACTTCAAATTTATCACCAAATACTAACACAATGCTCGGGAACATCCATGGGAGCAATTTTAGCCCCAAACCTGGCAAATTTGTATGTGGGTGATCCAGAGAAGAAATTCATCACAACGGTCACCAACCCCTTTCATAGTAAAATCAAGTGTTAGAAGCGGTATATCGATGACATTTTTATAATATGGGTTGGTACTGAAGCCAGACTAAAAATGTTCCTCTCCTATCTTCATGATTGTCAGTCAGCACTCACTTTCACCTACAGTGCAGATAAAGAGAAAGTTCAATTCCTTGATTTAGTCATACGCAACAGGAGTAACCAACTTATTGTGAGTCTCTATACAAAACCTACAGAACGGAATACACTACTGCGGTATAAAAGCTTCCACCCAGAGCCCTGAAGGATGGATTACCATATGGGCAGTTCCTAAGACTGAGAAAGAACTGCACAGAAAAAGAAGACTTCTTCAAAGAGGCAAATATCTTAAGTAACAAATTACGGGAGAGAGGATATCCAAAGTGACTAAAACATCAATGAAAAGGGCCTGGTATAGCCCACGGGAGGAAATATTGATGAGCATGCCCAAAACACAGATGAGCATAAATATTCGTGTCACTACCTTCTGCCCTCTCAGTAAACAAGTAGTTAAAACCATCAAGAGACATTGGCCTACCCTGAACACACTCAGCACCTGTCAGGAGTTGCCCATGTTCTCCTACAGGAAAGGCAAGAACATCAAAGATCACCTGGTGCATTCTGATACCAGCATTCTACATTCCAAAACCACCATTAATGAAGTTTGTTCACTACCACCTGTCACTGGCCACTTTAAATGTGGCAGCTGCATAGCCTGCCAACACACGTTCAACACAAAAAACTGTACACATGGTGATGTAAAATGGACATTATATCACCATACAAACTTTGCCACTGCAAATGTCATTTATTGTATTTGGTGCCCCTGTAATCTCATATACATAGGGCAAACTACTCAACCAGCAAAGACTCGGATTGGCCAGCACAGGAGCAGTATACGATGTCCGGTGGAAAGCGCTCCCTTGGTACAGCATTATAAAGAAAGATCCCACACTGCAGATGAGATACGCTGGCAGGTCATAGAAAAGGCAAAACCCCGTTGCAGGGAGGGTAACATCTCACTGATCCTTCAATCATTGGATAAATGCGATTCAATTAGAAAGGGGTTAAACAGTCTTGAAGAGTGGCGTAAATTCATCAGCTTAAACTGAATTGTTAGTAGTTATGATAAAGATCTCAGCGGTCCAACACTCTCCTTTACAATCTACGAACTTACAGTACAACCAGTTTTAATCCTTCTGATATCTGAACCTGATACACACATTCCGTGACACCAACTGGTCCTTTTCCTCTATGCTACAACATGTTGCAATTTTGGTAATATATGTTGCCATTTTGATAGGCAGTAGTCGTTAGGTGAAGGTGTGGTGTGGGCAGGCATCTGATAGGGCCTCATAGTGGATAGAGTTTATGGCAGCTGTCATCTCATTCGTGGTGGCGACTGGCCATGAGGTCAAAGTCAGTTCCTCGGCCAAAATGTAAAGTGCATTGTGAGGGTAACCGTTAAGGTCCAAGTAGCAGTAAATTTAGGTTATTTTGTTGCAGAAAAACTCCAAGAGTCTTTTGTAGAGGACCTGTGAGCGGGCACTGCTGCTAGAGGCAGCTGCAGGTGAGGTTAACTCTTTAATGATGGCGAAGATTTCCTTGCAGCTGTTGGTGCCTGGATCAATGTGGTCTGCAAGTGCTGTGTGCTTAGTATTCCGGATCTGGTGGTGGTATTGTCTCATAGTGGATTTGAAGGTGTCTTTGTACACAGTTTATTCTCCACTTGCTCACCAGTTACTTTGATTTCTATGCACTTGGGGGAAACCAGGGTGTCAGGACTTCTGGTGATCCAGCTTTTGAAGTTCTTGATAGGTTTTATCAGGCTGTAGTGTGTTTGGCTGGTGCACAGAGAGAGCGGAAGTCCAGTATTCCTGTTTTTCCAGCTACGATGATAGGTCTGTTGGTGATTGATCTGTGGTGGTGGGGGACACGGATGTTGAAACTGATGAGGGAGTGGTCTGTCCCTATGATTGGTGATGGCTTATCGACTGTGATGGTGCTTCAGGAGGTGAAAATTGGGTCCATGAGGTGTCTGGTAGTGTGGGTCACTTTGTTATCATGCTGGGTGAGGCCGAGGTTTTCAAAGTTTTTCCAGAAGGGTAAGCAAGTTTTCGTTGGTGCATTCTGCCAAGTGAAAAACAGGTCTTCGAGGAGAATAAAGATTTTGGAGTCAATGGTGAGGGAAGAGATGAAATCTGTGTCGTTGCTGGTGGAGCTGGTGTGTGGTCCTGGAGGTCTGTTTACGAGGGCTTCACGCAGGCTGAAATTCGCTGAGATTTGTACATTGTACATGAGGTGTTTCATGCAGCTTGTGGGTGTGTCCGTGGAGGTGGAGCAGATGATGGTGTCCTTTATTATGATGGGGATTCCCCCTCTGGGTATATGCTGAAGGCCTGGTAATCTTATAGCTGGTGGGGATGGAATGTCCAGAGCTGTGGTTGGGTTTAGCCATGTTTCTGTGAGGAAGAGTAGTTCCAGGAAAAGTTCAAGTAACAGATCCCGGATATCTGTGGCATGTTTGTTGAGTGAGTGAGTGTTGTGGATCATCCAACAGAGTGCGGCAAGCTGTGTGGATGCTGATTGGTTTGAGTGAGTGTGAAAGAGATGAGTGGTGGCCGGCAAGGCTCGACGGTGGTGGAGTGGGCAAGGATGAGTCGCAGTTTGGGGTATCAAGGGGGAACGGCAGGGTGCGCACTATAAAAAATACATTAAAAAAAATAAATGTTCCTTGCTGCTGGGATCCGCTTCTCTGCTCCTGCTCTCCTTGAGAAACAAGAAGCACAGCCAGGCCCCACTGACCAATCACAATGCTGCAACGCAGAATTGTAATGGGTAAGCACCCAGGCTCCCCTGACCAATCACAATGCTGCAATGCTGTGTTGTGATTAGTTTGAGTGTCCTAGTTCGACGCTCAGCCAGGGAATGGGGGCCTGGCTATATTCTCCACACAGGCTGTAATGCAGCCTGCATGGAGAACAGGGAAAGTGCACATTACTGTTTTGGGAGACCCGAGAGGGCCGGCCAAACAGTCATGTGCACTTAGGAGTGGGCAAACTTCTCCTTTCCTGCCCTGGTTTGAAAACACAGCAGCCCCGCCCGTCCGCAAAGCAGCACAAACATAAAATGATAATAACTCAAAGATATTCTCATTTTTTGTTTCTACTTTGCACTGCTTGATAGCAGTGGGGCAATGCTCCTGCACCATAGCTGAGAGAGTAGTATTGCAGGAGAGAGAGTGGAGTGGCTTGTGTGGAAAAGCACAAGAACACTTACAAGACATGCCTTTGAATGCTCACCTCATGTTGTATTGTGTTTGTGGCAATAATTTGTAAGAGCTAGGAGGGTCGTGGCATGGGGCAAAGGGTGAGAGCTAAACCAGAATTCCCGGGGATCACTGTCACAATGTCATTGACACTAATATCATACAAAAATATACATAAATATTGAATTTTTAAACACATTCTATATATCATACACATATTCATAATACATTTAGAATATTTAAAAACATTATTATGGTTGGAGCAGGAGGCAAGAAGCGGGAGGGCAGGAGTGTGGGAACATGGTAAGGAGCACCTAAGGGAGGAAAAATGATGGAGGAAAAAAGAAGGCGCAGAGTCATGGACAAAAATAGAGAAAAGAAGCACAAAAACAGAGTAAAGAGACAAAAGTCAGAGCAAAGAATGGAGCAGAGAGGTGCAGAACAAGGGTGAAAAAGAGCAGAAAACAGAGCATGAGAGTCACAAGGCACGATAAAAACAGCAGAAAATGGAGTTAAAGAGACAAAAAAAGTGTAAAAATAGAGCAGAAAATGTAGCGCACAGAACAAAGGGGCAGAGAGAGAGCAACCAGGAGAAGAGCAAGGTAGGAACCACGCGGCACAGGAGCCGGGTCCGAAAGGGCCTTGTCTGGTTGGAGGATCACTTCGCTTTTGTGGCACTGTGATCCTCGATCTCCACCAGGAAGATTCGACGCTGACGCGCTCCCACAGGAGATACCGCCATCTTTGGTGGATTCCAGGGCAGCGCTCTAGTTGCTCGCTCCCCCCCGCCCTCCGAGTACTTAAACTGAGCTCATTCTTGTGCGCTTAGTGCGTGTGTATTTTCCTTCCCCTGAGGTGTGAGCCGGGGGTTCTAGGCTGCTAATTAACGTTTAAAAAAAAACTGTGACAGAATTAAAATTGGTTTTGCTTTATTTAAGAATCTGATTTACCTTATGTAATTTTAAATTCACTTCGCTTTTGTGGCACTGTGATCCTCGATCTCCACCAGGAAGATCCGACGCTGACGCGCTCCCACAGAAGGTACCGCCATCTTTGGTGGATTCCAGGGCAGCGCTCTAGTTGCTCCTCCCCCCCACCCTCCGAGTACTTAAACTGAGCTCATTCTCGTGCGCTTAGTGCGTGTGTATTTTCCTTCCCCTAAGGCGTGAGCCGGGGGTTCTAGGCTGCTAATTAAAGTTTTAAAAAAAAACTGTGACAGAATTAAAATTGGTCCAACCCAATCCCACTCCTATTCCACCTACTCATATGTACAATGGGACAGATCTAGCAATGTATAAGGACTCTAACTCATGCTCCAACTGCCCTTCTATGGAGTTCATCTGGGGCCCCTTCTCGTGTGTATCCTGTAAATGGACCACCCCATGGCTTTCAGAGTCTTTGCCATGTGTAGTCCCTATGAAGGCAGGCTCCTCTAAATTTAAGGGTGGATTGATTAACGCCCGGTCTATAGGCTGTCATAGTCAGGACATCAGGAATTTGATCCTTGAGTGTGACCTGGACTACCTTTTTGTGACGGAGACCTGGCTGAATGACTCCAGCAATCCTGATCTTGCTATTGCACTTCCAGCGGGCTTTACCATCTTTAGGCAGGATAGACAGAACGTCAGAGGGGGAGGGGTCGCCCTAATAATCAGAAGTACCCTTAAATGCCTCACATTTAATTTAGGTCCTTTAAAAGGGGCAGAGGCAATAAGCTTCTCGATTACGCTGAATGCATCTGCTTCATTTTCAGGAGGTTTGATTTATCGTCCTCCAGGTAACGCCACTCCATTTCTTGATTCAATAGGAGAATGTCTAGGACAGCTCCTGTTGCGTTACCCTCACTTTACGCTCATGGGGGATTTCAATCTCCAGTTGGAATCCAAAAATGATGCGCAATCTACCAACTTTTATCAGACCTTGGACATTTTCGGTTTGCATCAATTAGTTGACCTTCCTACCCATTCTGCAGGTCATACATTGGACGGCGTTTGTTTCAATCTCCCGGCATTATCCACTCTTAGCCCTATTCCTCAAATCTGGACAGACCATAGTCTGATTCAGTTTAATATCTGCCTCCCACGCCAGACAAAAACACCCAGGGTCAATCAACAGTTAACTACTGATATTAATTGGAAGAAGGTGGCTGAAACTATAAAGGAGAATTCTCCACGACAGTTGCTAGCTCCCAGTCTGTCGGGAGATGTGACCCAAGATTCCAGAAGTTTTCACTCCTGGATGTATAAAATTATCATAGAATGTGCCCCGCCTAAAGTAGGCCAATATAAGGGTACAAGATCAAAACCGAATGCCCCCTGGTTTTCACAGGTGTTGGCAGAAAATCACCTACTATGTAGACAAATGGAACCTAAATGGAGGAAATCCTATGACTACTCAGCCAAAATGGCCTATGTTCAACAAAGAAAATCTTATCTTGCCAACATCAAATTGGCTAAAAGAGATTACTACATTAAGGCCATTAACGAGGCTCAGCAAAAGCAGAAAAGGGTCTTCTCTATAGTTAAATCTTTTACGCATCCCAAAGCTCTCCAGCCGAAAATTCCCCCTTCGGAAGCATTCTGCAATCTGTTGGACCCTGCTCAGCCCAAGCACTGCAGGAGCGTAGCATGCACCAGTCCCCTTCTCTTGTCCACAGAAAACCCACAAAATGGATTATACTGTGAGTATTCCAGTGAACCCGAAAAGAGGGTGGTATAATACGAGACACCAAGTCTCCCACCCTGTAGAATGTCAGGACACGGCTCCCTCCTTCACGCCTCTGCACCTGGAGTTAACAAGGGAAAGAACGTCTCTCAGTATACAGTACACAATATAGCCTCTGCATCCATGACCATGTACCACCAAAACACCAATAAACATATACCCCCTCCTTACCAATGGTAAGCGCAGGCTTGGCTTCGTGTAGGGACTGGTTTCTCCAAATCTGAATAATAATAATGGCACTCCAAGGAGATAAAACCCAGTCAGGGGCACAAAGAACACAGTGTCCTGAATTTACTGAAGGTGCAAAGCTAAGCACCGTAAAAGGGGAAAAAAAGAAGGCTGGGAACGGATTCCGCTAACACCAGCTACAAAAAACCCCTTCAATATGGGAAATAAGGCAAGGGATAAGAAAGAGACTAGCGACTCTCCTTCTAACACGCCAGCGTCTTGTGTAAACAATGATAATAGCGGAATGACCCAAAACGTCACTTCCGCGCGCCGAACGATGTAGACAGGCGCTTACATAAAGTCTGCCAGATGAAAACAAACAGCGCGTTAGACACCGCGCTGCCGGCAAGACTAAAGGTGAGAACGGGAGCCCCCGCTCACATCAAAATGTTATACACAAATGCTGGCAACGAACAAGGGAGGGGACAGAACGAGGGAAGGGACAAAAAATAAGGGAAGGGAAGGGACACTAACTTACTCACTAGCACGGCAGGGAAACGGGGAATGACAAGGAACCCAAACGAACAAAAATCCCCCACGAGCCCGTGGGAGACAATAAAGGAGCAAAGGGCAAAAGAACTCCTCAGCAATCACAGGAACCGAACGAGCCGGATACCAAGGCCACAATGTTGGCGATATCGAGCAATGAAAAAAGAGGTAGGACACAATTAAATACCCATAGCCCAGGTCATGTGATGGTGGCCCATGGTCACAGAAACAGGACTAACTGCCGATTCCTAACAGTACCCCCCCCCCTACGACCCTCCCCACGGGACGGGGCTTCAAGGGATGCTGCCTATGGAACAATCGGACCAATCGAGGGGCATGAACCCCACCAGCTGGCTCCCAAGTCCTGTCCTCCTGTTTATATCCCTTCCAGTCAATCAAGTAAACGAGGCGACCTCTAACCCGTTTAGAGTCGCAGATGGCATACACCTCAAATTCCTCCTGACCATCAATTGTCAATGGAGGGGGTGGGGGCAACTCCTGTGCAGAAGGTATGTAAGGTTTCAACAATGAGGCATGAAACACCGGATGTACCCCATAGTCCTGTGGCAACTCAAGCTTCATTGCAACCGGGTTAATAACCTGGACTATTGGAAAGGGACCTACGTACCTGGGTTGCAATTTACGGGACCCTTGCAACCTCAGATTACGAGATGCCAGCCACACCAAATCGCCCACCTTATATGGGGGAGCTGGGGCCCGATGTTTATCCGCTTGTGCCTTCATATCAGCCTTGGCCTCCATCAGACTCTCCCGGGCCAAGCCCCAGATATCACTCAATTGCCTGCAAATCCCATCTATGGCTGGCATGCGTCCCGTGGGCTGAATGGCTACCGCCCTAGGGTGGTACCCAAGTGAACAATAGAATGGGGTCATGCCCAAAGCGGAGTGCAAGCTGTTATTATATGCGAACTCAGCAATGGGCAGAGCCGTCACCCAATCACATGACAAGGAGGTAATCAGACATCTCAGATACTGTTCCATTGTCTGATTAGTTCGCTCAGTCTGTCCATCAGACTGAGGATGGTATGCCGAGGACAAACGTATCTCTGTCTTCAGGACCAGACATAGTTCGGACCAAAAATGGGATACAAATTGTGCCCCCCGATCAGATATAATCACCTCTGGCAACCCATGTAAACGTACTACTGAAGACATAAAGACCACCGACATTTCCTTCGCTGTAGGGATCTTGCGGAGTGGTATGAAATGTGCCATTTTGGTGAATAAATCCACCACCACCAATATGGCCGTATATCCAGAGACCAATGGCAATTCAGTGACAAAATCCATACTTATGGTATGCCATGGGGATGGCGGTACCTCCAAAGGGCACAGAAGCCCAGAGGGCTTACAGTGCGATGGCTTGTTGATGGCACATACAGGGCATGACTTAACATATCCCTGAATGTCCTTTATCATGGAGTCCCACCAAAACCACCGCTCACACAGTTCTCTTGTCTTTCTCATCCCTGGATGTGCCACCAGTGCAGACGAATGGCACCACTCCAAAACCTCATCCCTTAAAGAAGGAGGGATTACCATCCTGTCTCCATGATAAAACAACCCCTCCTTCTCTCTTACCTGGGGCACAGATAACAAAGAAGCTGGATCAAGAAGCTTCAATCGCTCTTTTACCAAACCAGGAAAACCATCCATATCTATGGCCCCCACTATCCGTTTACCCTCTATCATAGCCCTGTTACCCGTCACGGGTTCTTCCCCTTTAGGTTCATTATGTATCCGAGAAAGGGCATCGGATTTAACCTGCTGGGCCGCCTGTAGGTGATGACAAAATCGTATTCATTAAAGAATAACACCCACCGCATCTGACGAGGTGTCAATGCCCTAGCGGAACGGAAGAATTCAAGGTTTTTGTGATCTGTATAGATGGTGATGACGTGTCTGGCGCCCCACAAATAGTGTCGCCATTCCTCGAATGCCAATTTTACAGCTAGCAGTTCTCGTTCGGCCACTGTATAATTCCGTTCGGCGGGCAACAAAGTCTTTGAGAAAAAGGCGATTGGATGCATATGGCCGGTAGATTCGTCACGCTGGGATAACACCCCACCCACTGCACACATGGATGCATCGGTTTCTACGAAGAACGGCAGGGCAGGATCAGGGTGTACTAATACGGGGGCTGAAGTGAAGTGCTCCAATAAAGATTGAAAAGCGTTCTGAGTCTCACTGGTCCACTCAAAAGGAACACCCTTTCTCAACAGGCGAGTCATCGGTGACACTACCTCAGAAAAATGCGTAATAAATCGCCGATAGAAGTTGGCGAAACCCAGGAGCACCTGGATCTGTTTCACAGAGGTAGGCACAGGCCAGGTCACAATGGCCTGTATCTTCCCTGGATCCATTCGTATCCCCTTTGCTGAAATGATGAACCCAAGAAACTCTACCTCTTGAGTGTCAAACTGGCATTTCTCTAGCTTGGCATACAGATGGTGCTCCCGGAGGGTCCGCAATACCTGAAGTACATGATCTGAATGTTCTGCCCTTATTTCTGAAAACACAAGAATATCGTCTAAATAGACGATAACCGTGCGATCCAGGTATTCACTGAGCACCTCGTTAATGAAGAACTGGAATGCCGCCGGCGCATTACATAGGCCGAACGGCATTACAGTATACTCATATAGACCATACTTGGTCCTAAAAGCCGTCTTCCACTCATCCCCGGGTCTCATCCTTATTAGGTGGTAGGCTCCCCGCAAATCCAATTTTGTAAATACGGTAGCCCTGCGGAGCTGATCTAACAACACGGAGATGAGTGGAAGAGTGTACCTATTCTTCACTGTGGCCGCATTCAAAATCCTATGGTCCACACATGCCCTGAGGGTCCCTTCCTTCTTATGAATGAAAAAAATAGCAGATGACACAGGGGAGGAAGAAGGACGAATAAACCCGAGTCTCAACATCTCATCGATGTACTCCTTCAAGTGTTCTTCCTCTGGTTCTGACAATGCGTACACCCGGCTACAAGGCAAAGAGACCCCCGGTACCAGGTCGATCTTACAATCATAAGCCCTGTTGGGGGGAAGTTCCTGGGCATTCGTCTTATCAAAGACGTCCTTAAACTCCAAGTACTGAGGAGGAACAGATCCCACATCCGTCACAGCGCAAACCAAGGGATCGATCTGTGCCCCTGCAACAGCGTAACAATGCTTCAAACAGTGCGCTGAATCTAACGTCACCAACCTCTGTACCCAATCAATCCTAGGATTATGCTTCTGCAGCCATGGTACCCCCAACACTAAACCAAATGAAGGGGCATCGATTAAATCGAAAACCACCATCTCGGAATGCCCATTCTCACATGATAGACCCAAAGGTGCAGTCCGACGGGTGATACACCCCGATGTCAGCTCGGTACCATCAATAGCCCTTACTGGCTCAGGTCGTTCCTTCAACTGCCAAGGAACCCCCAGCTTCTCCGCCATAGTGATATCCATAAAATTGCCAGTGGCACCTGAATCTAACAATACTGGAACAGAAACACAATCCTGAGTCCGTAACAATAACTGGGCGTTGATAACGAAATGTCTAGGTGCTTGGTCTATAGATCCGACCACCTCATACTGTTGACCACGTCCTTCACCTACCCTATGATCTACCTGAACACAAGCCACCTTCTTGCTGAATCCCGCACCAGAGGGCTTCACAGGACATTCCCTAGCGAAATGACCCCCCTGACCACAATATAAGCACAGATTGTTCTCCCTCCTTCTCTTCTTCTCCTCTGGCGCCAAAGGACCCCGTACCCCGCCCAGTTCCATGGGCTCGGGTGCCACCTTGTTATCCCCTGCAGCCTTTATCTCCGCCTTTACGTAACTGCCTCTGGATGCCTGAAACCTGCTACGCTCACCTCACCTCTCGGACACCCTATGGTTCAGTTTAACCACCAGATCTATAAATGCCGCACAATCTTCTGGTGGATCTACCACCTGGGATACGATGTCCTTTAGCTCTTCACAGAGACCCTGGTAGAATATTGAAGTTCTCTTTTCAGTGGGCCAATGGGTCTCGGATACCAATCTATTAAAAGAAGCAATATAGGACAACAAATCCTGTCTGCCCTGCCGGAGCTTCATTAGTTCAGCGTCACTAGCCTGCATAAACGCATGCTTGGCAAACAGTCCCCGCATCAGTTCTTTAAATGCGCTATAATTGTACAACACCCGATCATCGCTATCCACCAAAGGTATAGCCCATTGAGCCGCATTGCCAGCCAGGTAGGATATTGTGAAGGCCACTTTTGCGGAATCGTCAGGGAAGGCACTCGGTCTACACATGAAATGTAGCTGGCACTGGGTCATAAACATCCCAAATTTCTCACTATCTCCCGTGAATCTCTCAGGAGGGGCTAACGGCACCGCTACCGGAGAAGACACTGTAACATTAATAGGGTTACTGGAGTTACTGCCTCCCATTGTACCCTGACCAGCCCCCCCCGCTGTACTGGAAGGTCGCAGGGTGAATAACGGGAGTGGCCCCCCTTTGGTGTGACTGCTCTCTGGCCCTGACAGCCACCAATTCTTGTTTCAAACCAGCGTTCTCCTGCTGTAGCTCCTGAACCTGTGTCTGTAATGTCTGCAAAGCCCCCATGATATCCTGCATTGAAGGACCTCCTGAACCATCCCCCACTGCGTTCCCATCCACGTCCATGCTCGCTCAGGCAGTGCTAAATACGTGGGCTCGATATTCTGTTGGACCCTGCTCAGCCCAAGCACTGCAGGAGCGTAGCATGCACCAGTCCCCTTCTCTTGTCCACCGAAAACCCACAAAATGGATTATACTGTGAGTGTTCCAGTGAACCCGAAAAGAGGGTGGTATAATACGAGACACCAAGTCTCCCACCCTGGCAATTGTCAAACCACTAATGAAGAAATGCAATAAACCCCCTACCAATTTGTCAAACCTTCGCCCAATATCACTTCTCCCAGTCTTAGGGAAATTAACAGAGCAGATAGTATATCAGGAATTAAAGGACTTTGTAGATACCAATAAAATTTTATACCCCCAACAGTCAGGCTTCCGACCTAGACACTCTACAGAAACTGCGCTCATTGAGCTCATTGAGCTCACTGATTCTATTAAATTCCTGCAGGACGATGGGAGAAAGGTTGTCTTGATTTTGCTAGACCTCACAGCAGCATTTGATACCATCTCTCATGAAATCCTGATTGGTAGACTGATAGATATAGGTATATCAGACGTTGCTCTGGCTTGGATAGTTTCCTTTTTGACCAATAGGACTCAAACGGTCTCCTTGGGCCCTTTTCTTTCCAACGTAAAAAGGTCTCATCTGGGGTCCCGCAGGGGTCGATTTTGAGCCCGTTACTATTTAATATTTATATGGTTCCTCTTCTTGCATTGATAGAGTCATACGGCATATTAGTAACATCATATGCCGATGACACCCAACTTGTGGTCTCTCTGGATAAAAATTCCACCAATGCGGAACACAATTTTAAGATCTGTTTGACGGATGTATTCCGCTGGATGGCAAATAATCATTTAAGATGTAATGCCAACAAAACTGAGATTTTACCTTTGGGCAAGGAGGTTTTCTTCTGCCCAAAGGACTGGTGGCCTGAAGAGTCACCTGCTCCGCCTCACTCAGTTGAAACTGCTAGAAATTTAGGAGTCCTATTTGACTCCTCTCTTTCATTTGACCAACATGTCAGGAATACCGCAGGAAGCTGTTTTAGTCTCATTAAATCCCTTAAGAAGTTTTTTTACTTTTTGCCTACAGACTCTAGAAAGTCAGTTGCAGTAGCCTTGATATTATCACGACTAGATTAATGTAACGGGCTAATGGCTGGAGTCAAAAAAAGCTATGCTAAAACAATTACAGAGCGTGCAACATGCGGCAGCAAGATTAGTCCTTAAATCATCTAGAAGATCTTCTGCCTCTGCTGCTCTTCAGACCCTTCATTGGTTACCCCTTCATAAAAGGATTCTGTTAAAGATCTTACTAACTGCTTTTAGATCCCTCAATAAGACAGGCCCGAGATACCTTATGAAACGTTTCACTCGATATGATCCCCCAAGATGTCTGAGGTCGTCTGGTAGTAATTTAACTAATATTCCAAGATTTAAGCTTAAAACCAAAGGAGGAAAGACCCTTACAGCCCTGGCCTCTAAAGCCTGGAATGCTATGCCCCTCAGCCTCAGACACCTTGTACAGGAAACGACCTTCAGGAAGCATTTAAAAACGTGGATTTTCAGTCTGGCAGATGACTTTGTAATGGCTGCTATTTAGATCTTGATATTTTGTTTGTACACTTGTCCAGCACCAGGATGCTCCTTTCGGAGCGACAGTTAGCGCTTTAGAAATATCCCATACAAATACAAATACAAATACAAATACAAATATAAATCCTATGGGGAGACTCTATACACCTGCTTGATGGCTGGATGGCATTAAGTAGGTCTAGGGAGGGGGTAGGAGTGCAGGGGGAGTCGATGGGACGGAGAGGTGCACAGGAGGCAAGAGAACTGGAGAGGAAAACCAAGGTAAAGGGAATTGTCAGGAAGAGTGCTGGAAACTAGCACACATAGGGCCATATGTATCAAGCCAATTTTCATTAGCAAATGCTGAGAATCTCAAAAAACTGCGTTTGCGAATGAAAATTCGCTATTTCGAATGTATGAAGCAAAAGTGCCTCGCAAAATGAGAAATCGCAAAAAATGTGATTCCTTATTTTGAGAGCATCAAAATCCTGCGAATTTCCTAGCGATTTCTCATTTTGCGATTTCTCAGTGTGCGAAATTCGCAAACGTGAAATCGCAAATCAAGAAATTGCAATGGAATGTATGAAAAAATCACAAATTATGAATTCCGTAAATTCACAATTTACAGAATCGCAATTAACACCAATTAGGAGCAGGTGGTAACCAGGTGCAAACTATTTAAGGAGAACCAGAATGCAACAGACCGTTTTCCACAATGGCTGGGCTGTATGTGATAGCCAGGAGGCTGCGACTCAGAGCTGCTGCACAGAGGAGGAGACGCCAGGAGAGGAGATTCCGTGCGCGCATTACCATCTACTAGCACACTGAGGTGGACATCTACACACACTACAGACTGGATGAAGAGAGTATCCATGATTTAATTGAGGAACTCAAACCCTTCCTTGAACACCCCACAGGCAGGACACATTTCAACCCCACTCACATCCAGGTCCTGTGCTCACCACAGCACTTGGCATCAGGTAGCTTCCAGGGGGTGATAGCCTCAGCAGGAGGGGTGTCACAAAGTGCACTATCGTGCTTTTTCCACGTGTTCCTTGATGCCATAGTTCAGAGGATGCAACACCACATTTACTTCCCAGGCACCCCACAGGCACTAGACCAGACCAAGCAGGACTTCTACCAAATAGCCCAATTCCCCAATGGCATAGGAATCATAGATGGGACACATGTTGCAATAGCCCCTCCCTCCCAGAATGAATACGTGTTCAGGAATCGCAAATGCTACCATTCACTGAACATACAGGTGGTGTGTGATGCCAAACACATCATCACAGACATTGTTGCGAAATACCCAGGCAGCACTTATGACACTTTCATCTTCCGTCACAGTGGGATATACCGTAGGAGTTTGGCGAGGGATATCTACTAGGTAAATGCATTTCAACAGAGGCCACATTTGTTCAGGCTAGCATGTGCAGTACAGTGACTAACCATATCCATCCCATCCCACAGGTGCATATGCTGTCTGGGATTTCATACTGACGCCCCACCTGAATCCTGCCAACGCTGGGGAGCGGCGATACAACAGAGCACACATAGCAACCAGAGGCACCATTGAGCACACATTTGGGATACTGAAGAGCAGATTCAGATGCCTACACAAGAGTGGAGGTGCACTACAATACAGCCCCCAGACCTGTTGCAAGATAGTGGTAGCATGTGCTATGCTGCACAACATCGCCACCAGGAAAGGCACACCAGTGGAGGTCAGTGAATCGAATTCCTCAGACGTGGAGGGGCCTGGCCCAGGACGTATGCCAGCCGGTGTAGCTGGTGCAGCAGCTGGGTGCCAGAGGCGAGATGAGATTACACGCAACTATTTCTAGGTAAGATAATATGACACAATGCCAGATCTCATGTGTGTGACTGTGTTTAATTCCATAACTGCAGGATCAATTATGTCACACAGCCTGAATGCCACCCAATCACAATCTATATTTCCTGCACATGTTATTGTCACATTGCAAGTTTGTAAACAGGAGGTAGTGTACAAGTCAAGTAGCTTGCTGCCCCCTTCCAGTGGTCACAAACTTTGCACCTCACATGTGGCGCTGGCGAGATGAAGTCACTGTTGGTGGTTGCACACTGTCCTCCTCATTAGGCATGGTAGGCCGACTGTTTCGGCCACTACGGCGCCTCTCCATGATGGATGTGGTGGTGGTGTTGCTCTGCCCGGACAGTGCGTCCTCTTCATTGGGAGTTAGGACTCCTGGCCCAGTAGTACGAACTGCTCGCAGCTCGTCTACAGCAGCTGTAACCTGTACCAGTGCCCTAGCTACGTCCTGGCTACCGTGTGCCACCTCGCGCTGCATGTACATGCTGCGCCTGGAGAGGACATTGGTGGCAGAAGCCAGACGGTTCACCGCCCGTGAGTAGAGGTCCAGGTGCTGCATCTCTCGGCGCCTAGCAGCGTGGTCTGCTCTTAGTTCTTCACAGAGTGCCTGCAGGGCACCCGTCAGTTCACCCGTCATGCCCCTGAAGCCTGCCCTCACTTCTCTCTGTAAAGATGTTATTGTTTTTGCTTGCAGGCGCTGCACCTGCAACATTTGCATCTCCAGGCCGGGAAAGACTGTTCCCTCCCCCGGATCTGCAGCACTGCTGGGTGTGTGATACCTGCGCCTGGTTGTGCCTTGTGGGAGGTGGTCAGCACGTGCACAGACTTGTTGCTGTGGCTGTGAGTGCACATTGACGTCGCGGTCCTCGGCCTCGGCCTCGGCCTCGCCCTCCAATGTGGGTAGTGGTCTGACTAAATGTCTCCTGCGTTGCTTCGGAGGGATGACGGGGCTGTCGTCCTCATCTGTGTCCTCCTCATGCCTTGCGACTCCTAAGTTTGGACTTTCGGCCAGTGTCCCACTGCCTGTAGGCTGTGTTCCAGATGGTGCTGTGGACGTAAATGCACAAATTTTTTAATTGTTCTCACTTGCACTTGGCAATTAATACATTTCACTATTTGGGCTTACATGTGTCATGTACTTTCCTTTCCTGATGTGCACATGCTATTGGGGATTGGCTGGGTGAAAATGCACCACTTCACTGTTCATGTGACTACATCTCCCATAATGCATTGCTGTGTGTGCCTGTGTACATGCTCTGGACTACTAATTTTCTCCTGCCCCTAAGTCGATGCTGGGGGATGGTTGGGGGGTGTCAGGGGTGTGATGTCATGCTTATTACCTGGTCCTGGTACTGGTTGCTCGGAGCTGTCGAGATCAGCCACGCCCATGACACTTTCTGGTTGTAGGGTCCCCTCTACCAGTTCCTCCAGAGGTGTAGAGTCAGAGACTGTTGAGGTTCCTCCACCGGTCGACCTGGACTGCTCCAGCCTGGCAGCCAACTTCTCCTTCGAGCGCTGGCGCAGATCATACCATCGCTTTCTCAGTTCATCGACACTCCTGTGTGTCACCCCCACTGCATTAACTTTCCGCTGAATTTCCTCCCAAATGCGCCTCTTGCGCGTCTCCGGCACCCTCAATGATTTTTTTCCAAATAGTAGCTCATTGCTGAGCACCATTTCTTGGATTAATACCTCCAACTTTGCCTCTGAGAATTTCTGCTTTCTCTTCCTCTGCCCTTCACCCTGCTGCTGCTGCTGTGTTTCCTGGCTGGCTATGTCTCCAGTTTCTGCCATACTGTTGAAAACTGCAGAGTTCACTCTCCACCACTCCTTCTCTCTGACTGTGACTCAGGTGCAGCATGGGTAGTCACACTTCCTGGTTGTGATGTCATCAAGCTGCACCTGAGTTTCCGATTGGCAGATTTGCGAAATTCGCAAAATTGCGATTATTTCCGTTAAGAAATCGCAAAAATGCGATTTCTTATGTTTAAGGAATCGCTATTGGGAATCTCACAATTAAATAGCGATTTTTACCGAATCGCTATATAATTGCGATTTATTACATGCATACTAATTTGCGATTCTGATTTTGCGATTCGCTAAAAATCACTAATTCAGAATCGCAAATGGGTACCTTGATACACATGGCCCATAGTCTTAGACACAAACAGGAAAGACACACAAAAACTGAGCAAATGGACATTAAGAGCACCATCAAGGGAAAACTTAGAGCAGAAAGAGGCGCTAAACAAGCTTACGCTAGGTAGAAAAGAGGCACAAACAAAAGTAAAACAGAGCAAATAAAGGTACATATCAGCACAAAGAACAGAGTAAAGAGGCAAAGAACAAGAGTGAAAGCAGAAAACGGAGCACAAGAGACATATGACCTGGTAAAACAGAGTGGAAAATTGAGCAAAAGAGGAAAAATGGGGAAAAATAGAGCAGAAAACACAGCACACGACAGAAAGGCACAGTGAGAGACAGAAAGATCGAAAGAGCCAGAGAGAGAGTGATAGAGAGAATGACCTGCAGAGGAGCAAGTCAGGAACCTCAAGGTGCAGGAGCTGGGTCCAAAATGGCTTTGACTGGTTGTAGGACCAGGCAAATGTAAGTACTATGGAGGTGAGGGCTATGCACCTGTATCTTCACCTGCACCTGCTGGTTTTTCCTTCAACTGGAGTGTCGTGCAGCTTGTACCTCAATGGTAAACACTTTTCATTTGTTGGACAACATCAACTTTGGGATGGTGCGAGTCTGATTCCCCACACCCTCAGGAGAGGTTGTCCCGTAGTCCTGCTAGCTCACAGTGCACCATATGCACCTCCCAGGGTAAGCAAATGTGTGTGCAACCTCAGAACATGACAACCCTGACTCCCCAAGTGGTAACAGATCTAAAACTATTTTGGTTGTACTCTTATGCATACCCAAAGAAAATACACAAGAAATACACAAACTGCAGTTTTAATATTTATTGAAGCAGTGAGATGTTGAGTAAAATATGTACACTGTAATTACTAATAAAATAAAACATATGAGCATAATAAGCAATACAAGATAAGTGAATAAAATGAATAATTCCACCATTGTGATAAAACTGTGAAATATATGCTCGCATATAAGTAATGAAATATATTGGTACTCCTACCTAGGGCTTTCTAACCTAACATGGCCTAGGGTTTGTGATCTGTCAAAATCCCTGCTGGGTGGTCTAACTCCCCATTATCTGTGGGCAAGCGTAATTAGGCTGTCTGTCTTGGTGTGGTACAAGAAATCCCTCCTGGCAGTGACAGGACTCAGCTGAGCTGGGATTCCGGCGCCCAATGACCTCAAGGTGTCAGCAGAGTGCTCCTCTGATTTTAACTGGCAAGTAGATTCGTATATACACTAAACAGCCCCATGCTGCCATGTCGAGGTCCCAGTCATGCCACAAATTTTTGTATTAGTCTGATAGTGTCATTGTGCACAGGGTAATTCCATGCCATGACATTTGTGCATTGAACTCTATACATTGTACTAATTGTTCAAGGTGTCAGAATAGTGTGCCTACGAAGTTGAAATGTAAGCAAATGCAGTTTTGGGGAATTCTATCCTACATTGACACGCACACAAATGTAGGTCAAAAGTTACTGCATTGCAGAAAGAGGGCAACTTAAGAAACATGAACATGACAATGGCGTTGTTTCTAACCAGGCCACGTGACAGAAGCCTCCATGGCCGATGATGGATTCGGTCAATAACAAATAGTTTTAACCAATTTGGGAGCAAAGTCGTTGGGAAAGATAGGTGCAGCCTTCACTACCTAGTCCTTTGTCCATGGCTGACATATCAAGCATCCGCTATGTGTGGTCGGCAAGCAAAAAATGTCATTGTCAGCATAGGGTATGCCTGACCATATAGAAGATTGGTAGTATGTCACTGACGGAAGCATCTGTTACCTGTGATTTTGCTTCCGTCAATCACAACTAGAACATCTCACTTGCAATAAATAGATTTCCTTCATCTGCCATGTAATATCTGTCAACTTTGACTAATTCCACAAACAAATAAAGGAAAAAAAAATGAATGAAATAGAATGTGTGTAACAAGATACAATTTTTATTAAAAATAAATTTAATTATTGTGCCTATAGATGAGTTTGGAGATAGGTATTTTACGGAAATATACGTAGGTATGTGGCTTATTATATTTTAGACTATCTAAAAATCATTATCAAAATTATTCTCACTGTTCCTATTTTATTTGTGCTTATATTTACACATGTGGTGACATTAATTTTTATTCAAATAGCCTCATCAATCATATTTGTACCGGTATCATTTTCTGATTGTACTAATATTTTTCAGTTATGTCCATCATCCACACCAAACAAAAAGGAGGACACATAAAAGTAATGAACTTATGTACAAGCCACATCTGGACTCAGCTGATCCGTAACATCATCGAAGCTTTGGCCCAATTTCAATCTTAACTTTTGCCAGACATCAGAATTCAGACTGCCACCCCACCTATTAGGGAGATTATGGCAGCATTACATTTCTGTGTTACCGTCTAATTCCAGCACTCAGTTAATCACACAAACGGCATGTCTCAGACAGCGTTTTCATATGTCGTCAACCAGGTCCAAGATGTTATGCGTATGAGGCATGAATTACTACATCCAATTTCCATCTGATAATGCTACACAGAACAATATCAAGGATGGGTTCTATAGATTGGCGGGCATATCACATGTGGTAGGTGCCATAGACAGAAACCATCTTGCATGGGTAACACCTCATGACAAGGAGCAAGTCTACAGCAAAAGAAAGCATTTCCACTCCACCAGTGTGCATGTGTTTTGCATTACAAACTTCTACCACTGTTGTCTGTGAAACATTTCCAGGTTCAACACATGGGTCACTGGTGCTGGGCAACAGCTGCATACCACAGCAATTGTAGGTCCTTGTACCGAGGAGAGCCTGGCTAGTTGGTAAGTTACAACCACTATGTGGATTCCATTAATAGTGTCATTCTTTGCGCATTCAAACATGAATTCACTCATGTTTGCGTTTATATATGTAGTATCCTAGTTTCCTGTCCACGTTTATGTATGCTTTTTTTACCACAAGCTCAGCTAGTGGAATGTTACAGGATGATGATGTATTACGGAACGTTGGTTGTCTGTCAAGAAAAGCCACAGTTGAGATGGGGAAGAGCAGCATGCTGGCTGCTCCTGGTGGGGCTCATCGACATATCTACAATAAATCTTCCTGAACTACCTCAATCTGTCTGGACTTCATTACAACAGTTTTATGGCGATGATCTGGAAACTTACCCTCGTTTATACCTTTTCAACAAAAGAAGTTTATGGCAAAGAAGTCAAGATGTAGAGAAGAAACAACAAACTATAATTGGAACAAGGATTCTGACAACCTGAGCTCCACCAGTGACCAATACACCGGTCGCCCCCAACCTGGACATGCCAGATCCTACCACAGCGTGGCACTACAGATTGTTCAGTTAGTCACAGTGAATGTCTTCACAAACGCCTCTCAAGTTCATAGCAACGCAAGCGTGCTGCCCTCTGTGTCATGTGTCTACATCAAGAAGAACTGCGCCTTCAAGTACACTAAGTCACTACATTTTTGTCGTTCTGCATCTGGACACATCTTAAAGAACTGCGCCTTTCATCAAATATTTTCAACGGCATTTCAAAACTGTCAAGCATCATTGTCATCTCCAATTTTGCGGTAACAGGGAGATAACCGTACACATAATATTGCTCAAGTTATCAACCTTTTTGTTGCCTGTCAAAAACAGGAGTTTATATGGATCAAGATGTTACCACAAAATGTGAGTTCTGTTTGTTATCTGTGGCAAAAATTAACTGAAATGTTTAATTCTTTTAAGCATTCTGTCTCTCCGTTTGCCAGCCCATTTGGATTTGGGTGGATTTTAATTGGTTGTCTGGTCGGGCCGTTTTTTTTTTCCAACGTGAGTGGGATGGTAACTTTATTATTCATTTTTGCCGCGCATCCCGTTTTAGCACCGTAATGTTGTAGCTGACGTTTTCAGCCAGTTGCCTGATACGAAGAACATTGTTCACTTATGTTGTTCAAATATTGGCTGCGCGACCAGAGGAATTTTAGGGTCTGCGCAAATGCCAGTTCAACAGCCCGTGCCATTTAAAAACTGTGGCACGAGCCGCAAGCTGCATGCGCTTGTTTACCTTCAATTTTCAGTTCGCGTGCGGTCTCTTCTTACATCGACTTCAGAATATCATGTTATGACATTTCACCCAGACCTGTGTCATCTCTTGCGACGCTTTGGTGCTCTGAGGTGCCATGAACCTTCTGGAACAGGCGTCATGTGCGTGCCTCCATTTTGTTGCACTTTCTTGCTATTACTCAGAGGAAAAAAGGCTACCAGCATTTTATGGTCTATTAAATAACATTTGAGTGAGATTTCCTTCACACGTCTGCTTTCGGTGACAGGCTCACCTTGGACATTGGTAAGTGAGAAGTTTGGCTTCTTACTTTTTCACCGTTTGCCTCACGATTGCAGCATCTGGCACAAAGTGGTCTTTGTGTGCCATTGGGCATTTTTCTAGATAGTGCCTGTACTCTTTAATTCGTCTTTGACTTGTTTAAAGTGGGGTGACAGTTCATTTTGTTAAGCAAGTTTACTCATTGGAGAAGTACTCTTGTTGAAAAAGTCCCATCTTTCCCATTCTGACTACATGTTTCGAGACAGTGCCTGTATTATTCAATTTGTACACATTGTAGAAGGATTCTAATTGAAAATAACTAACCCTGGGCTTAGTTCGTGAAGTAGCGCTACGCGTAGCTACGCGAAGTGCACTTCGCACCACGCAAACTACGCGTAGCACTACGCAAACTGCCTAGTTCCCTGTTCGCACTGTGCAAGATGCCGTTTTCAATGAATGCACAGTGGGGACAAGCATCCGGAACTGTGCAATCATTGAAAACGGCATCTTGCACAGTGCGAGCTATAGTTTTCTGCAACTCGAGAAGATTTTTACTCGAGCAGTAGCTTTCTCAACGCGTACTGGTAGTTTCTCGTCGCGAGGATACGCGACCACTCGCAATGAGAAACCTGACCTCCACGTGTTGAGAATCTTGCCAGGAGGTTTATTTCCTACGCTCGCGATCGGCAACTTGATGTTGCTGATCGTGAACGCCGAAAAAGTCTCGCCAGGATGTCATTTTGCTTGCTCACGGTCGCCAACTTGACATTGAGGACCGCGAGCAAGCAAAAAATGACCGCTGCACTACGCCACGCTACGCATGTTTGCACTGTGCTACGTGCAGTTCGCATAATGCAAAGTTGCTCAAATTTCGCGAAGTACGTGAGCGTAGCGTAGTGCTTTGCCCAGGGTTAAAAATAATTTTTATTTTTAGGTGATTAGATTTATTGTCTGTGCACAAGAAACCCAATAGTTTTAGTTCTCTCCCGTCTATCTCTTCTAAGTCTATTGGTTCAAACTCTGATGTGTGTCAAATGGGTACAGTGACATGTACACATCATTGTAACTCTCTTCAAATGAAATGTTAATGCATATGGTAATTTGAAGCCTGTTTTATTATATTTATCTATGTTTGGGCTTGTTGTACAATTCATGATGTTACTGTTTTCTCAAGTTTTATCCTTCTTAGGATTGTATGTTGTTTTTATTTGTGGGCTCAACAGGGTACGCATATGTACCGTAGGTACACACCTTCAAGAGTTTGATTATTCTATTATTTCGATTTGCTTGCATGTATGCAGTCTTCCCTAAGTAGCGATGGCAGTTAGTCCCACTTGTTCTATGTACATTTGCCCATGTGTACTTTTTACGGTTTCTGCCCTCACACAGGGCATTTGTGTATGGGTGTTAGTCCCATTCACATCAATTTATCATACCTATTTCCTGGAATACGCTACCTGACCATAGTTAACCTCCCTCACGTTTCGGTGTATGTCTTGTTCAGGTTAAATTTTCTATTATACTTTTACCCCACACAGGGTGTGTAGTATGGGTTTTAGTCCCTTTACAGTGCACAGCATGTGACCTCAATGCGAGGTTGTCCTTAAATGGACTATCTATACTGTTACACCACTCTGGGTGTCTCATATGGGTTACAGTCTCATTATTACAGTGCACATCATGTGACTTCTTTACGAGGTTGTATTTACACGGGCCCAGTCCCACTTTCAATTGCAGGCCTAGTCCCACTCTCAATTGCTCTTCGCCCCATTTGCTCGGGGTAGGACTTGGTCATGGGTTTTAGCCCCATGCTCAAAAACTTTGGGTAAATTTTTACCTTTACATAGTTACAATTTTATAACAGGGAATTATGAGTGATTTTATTGTATTCTATCCTCTTCTTCTCAGTTTTCCTTATTTATCATGTTATGCTTTGTCTCCTAGCATACCTGTCTGACCAGTAGGTGAGTCTGGAGGTAATCATTGGTGCTTTCATTTTCTTTCTTTGGTTTCTATCTCTTTTGTTTTGTTATATTAGAAAAGGAGATATGTAGTACCCTAGTTTCCTGTCCACATTTGTGTATGCTATTTTCTACCACATGCTCAGGAGTGTTACAGTATGATGATGTATTACGGAATGTTGGGTTTTTGTCAAGAAAAGCCACAGTTGAGATGGGGCTGAGCAGTATCCTGGCTGCTCCTGGTGGGGCTCATCTACATATCTACAATAATTCTTCCTGAACTACATCAATTTGTCTGGACTTCATTACTACAATATATTTCAAAGGACAGAGGGCATCCAGGCCCTACCTGACCTTTAACACCTTCCAGTAAACCCAATACCTCCAGGGGGCATGAGCTTCAATGTGGCCCATGTGATAACAAGAGGTCCAGTGCAGCAGACGTTTGGGCTCCCCAAGGCCCAGTTCAGCTGGCTTGACAAGACCGAAGGGGCTCTCCACTGCTCTCCAGTTAAGGTCTTTAAAAGTGTTGTTTTATGTTATATGCTTCACAATATTGTCTGGAGAATGAAGATGCCATTCATCCCTGATAACTGTTAGAAACCCAAGGTGATTTTGGTGGCATGTGTCAATAAGTTGACAGTAATGAGGATGAAAACACTGGCCTCAGGTGTGAACTCATTAAACATCTTTACCTGACTGTAAAGAAAGTGCCATGTGCTTATCTTCCCTATGGACATATTTTCTTTTAGGATTAAAGCTACTAATCAGCAAATTTCCTTTCAGATTCTGGTTTGTTCAGTATTTTAAAAGTGCTATTGAATTTAAAATTTTGTTTGAAACTAGATTATTATAGTTTCATAATCACAAATATCATGTTGATTATGCATGATGACAAGTTATGTTCAACAGCAGTTGATGTAGGCTTAGAAAAACATTTTTGAAACATCAAATGACAGTACAATATTAGGCACAAACATATTAATATATCTTCTTAATCCTTCCTCGGTCATGTCATCCAGTCATCTGCTAGGAAACTAGCAAGTAATTGGTTGATATTTTGTTTTGTTGCACACTGGCTGCGCAGATGCTGATTTGGAAGAGATCCTTAGTGTAAGTAGCCTGATCATTGGTAGAATGGTTGTGAAAAATTAGTAGTACACTTCCTCTCATCATACAGAAATGCCAGTGAACATGATTTTCATCAATGGCACCTGCCCAATGGTGTGTCTATGACATAGCATTAAACTCTAACTTGATGGTATCAGCTGTAATTGATTTGTGGAAATTTTATGTCATTTTTTCCTTCAACCAAGCATAATGTCTATCGAAAACATGAGGTAGCCCAATGTGTGGCTGAAGACTACCATGTGTCTTTCTACTATATTTAGTGAGCCAGTTGTCATTGATACTGAGTTTATATTTTAAAAGTAGATGGATCCCCGATAAACACCATGGTTTGGAACTGTCGTATTTCATTTTTCATTATGCCTCATGTAACTAATTCTATTTCAGTTTGTTCTTCATAATGTTGTGTTTTCTCTGTTTGATCTATATATAGACAAGTGTTTGTACACATTGTTGACATGTATTTCTCCCCTACTGGGCTTTTGGCTCTTTAACACGTTTAAAAAAAATTATTTTGCCCCAATCACAATTGCTATTCCATTACATACATATCTTTGTTTTACTATGCATTTTTCCATGAAATGTCTAGTGTGTTTAGACTACATGATTGCAAATTTTATGCAAAGTATATCTGGCTTGTAAACAAATGTATTCTCTAACAATACAATATAAGAATGAGGTCATTAGACACTATTTGTATTCCATAATGTACTTATATAGCAAAACATATTGTTAAAATAATTTTACGCCCCTACAAAGAATCTCAGAAAATAAGGTAACTTGTATGTTAGATGAGAAATAACAATGAGCCAATAGTTGCTTAAAGTCCTTTTCCAGACAACAATGGCTGAGTGGATAAGGAAAATAGTCCAGGCATTCATGTTACAAGATCACTTTTGACATCTCTTAGTGGTAGGCTCTTTGATGTTGCCCTCAACCAGGCCAGATGAAGAATCTCTCCTAAGGACCACTAAAGTGGGCTGAGTGTCTACACGGTGGGTGGTGACTGGAACCTCCATGGGCACCTCTGTCTTGCTTTCTGTGGAGCTGCCAGCTGTAGATGTTTATGGGACTGAGCTAGCAGCAGATGGTACTTGACTAGGGAAAGTAGCAACTAAATCAGACATTGGTAAATGTTTTGAAGCCATCCTGCACCAATCCAAAATTTAGAGTTATTACTTCCAGTTGATGCTCCAAGAGATCATTCTGGACCGTAAAGAGATCGTTCTGCACCTTTAGGAGGTCAATAATTTGGCCAAGCTGATCCTTGTCTGCCTAGCTTAACCCGTCAGGCTGTGGTTGTCGCAGGACCTGGGACAGTGGTTACAACAGTTGTTGGGAGTGTAGGGTCACAAAGGCAGACACAGTTGTTGGGAGTGTGAGGCCACAGGGTATTGTGGGGCCACTGATGTAAGTAACAGAGACAGGATTCTACTGGATATATTTGATCTTTTGTCCTCAGGGAGAGGAAGAGGCCTAAGGCATTGGCCACACCAATCTCCCACTGAAGGCGTGTGATCTTGTTTCCTCAGTCAGATGATAACACGGTTGAGGCTGATGAAAGTAATCTTTTTACATCACTATGAAGGAAAAATAAAATAAAATATTGTGACTTTTTTGAAAATGGTAGATATTGCTATATATATTGCTATGATATGCTATTGAACATTTGCTCTTTATTGATGTTATAGTGTCAGAAAGTTCATCCATACTTTTCAAGTGCTTGACTGTCAATATGTATTCAATCCTAGGCTCCACGGGGAGGTTAGAGTGGGCATACAAAGCAATCAGATCACAACATACAGGCTAGTGTGCATTACAAAAATTGAGCTTCAGAATGATTTCTTTTGACTAAAATAGAACAATGTGTTACATTCTTTATATAAAAAGTACAAAATCCACACTCATTTTCTGATAGACTATACGCATGTATGATACAAAGACATCCAAGGTTGCTGATTCCCTGCTCAACCCACTCCCTTTTCAAAACTGAGTAGTACTTGCACTATCAAGGCCCATTCTTCTCACTGTTATGGGCCAGGATAATGTGTGTCACAGGAGTGTGTTACTTATGTTGATGAAATGGATCAATGTCATTATGACACCACTTTTCTATTCCTTGAATCGCAGAATCCAGTGATATGGTCATTTAGAATCCAGAACTGTAACAGTTTTGTCCTGGTGACATAGATTCATTTGTTCAGACTTGTACTTCTAGATATTTTCAGTATGGTATTATAGTGGCTCCAGAGAGTTTTTATGTGGTATGTAAATCTGATAATAGTTGGTGGAGCTTACTGTGGTATGAGCAACTTGAGTAACTAGATGTTATTTTTCCATGGGAGGTGTGTGATTTGGGGTCCAAATGTAAGGTCACAGTTATTTGAATTTCTTTCCAATAATACTTCTGTTAAGGAGAATAGTGTAACAGACTCAGTAAATGGTAGATTGTGATTACTTAAGTAAATAATGAGTTGTGACAGATATCAGGTAGCATACTTGTGTGAATAGATTGTCCTGAGTGTACAGTTTTATGGATTTGGAGTACCATAGTGCTGAAAGGGTGCATTTGTTAATGTGAGAGAGCAAGTATTTGTACTTACTAATTTCAAATCTGCCTGTACTTATTCCCACAATGCCTTCAATGTGGAGTATGGACAACACACTCTACTCCCAGGGCATGGAGTTGAGGGGTCCAGGAGATGCATCTTCAGTTGCCAGGGCCTCTTGGTATGTCCTAGAATGGACTCTCCTCTCAGGTCCTTCCACCACTTTTGGTTCTCCTACTGTGAGCAAATTATCTTGCCTGCCGTGTTCCTGGTCTCAGATGCAGCAGCGGTGGAACACTTCAGGCATAAAGGCTGTCCTCCATAGGCAGGAGATTTCTTAGTATTCTAGTGTTCACATCTGCAATCTCCTACTGTAGGATCACTTACCTTCCGTTTACGGGTCACCTCAAGTCGTGCAATGCATTTGGCGGTGTTGCTGTTCATCTGCTTTCTCTTTTGTCTTCAGGGCGTTCTCTGGTTCCTGTGACCTGGCTCCGCTCACAAGGTTCCCTGCAGAAATTAAACGAAAAGACATTTAAAGAATCAAACTCTTCAAAAGAAATGGTAGTAACGTGCACTGCGTCAACGTAAGGATTTTTACTATGTATACATATACTTATCTGATATGCTCCTTTGCCTGCCCAAATCTTCTTTTGTGTCACATTGGTGATCTTTATGAAAGACATATTTCAGCATAAAATATTTGTTCCTTGTTTCTGCCGTCCTAAGAAATACAATAAGTACTAGGATTACTATAAGGTTGTGCACATTTTTTGTTTTATTTTTACATTTGACCTTTTTTCTTTATGAGAAAAGAATACACAAGAGGACATTATATATATATATAATATATATGTTTCCCTGAATTGAGGATGCAATTGCAGGCAGAGGGTTCCAATGAAACCTTTATTTAAAACCAGAAAAAAACAATCTAATCATTCACTTACTTTGCCCGACGCGTTTCAGAGCCTCCTACTCCTTATTTATAGGCTGTCCTGGAGTTTCACAGAAGCACTGTCTCCCTTGCTTTTCAAATGCATGGTGATCTGCCCTCCAGTGGTCTTCACAGGTGTGTCCAATCACTAATGCATGCCGAGGCGTGTAGTGCATTCAATCATAACCTCTGGTGGGTTAATAGTTTAACCAGTAATGTTTTCCAATTTCAAAGCCCTCCAGTGGGCCTCAGATTGTAGTCTGCTTTTACATTGTAAATCTGTCATCCCCCGTTGAGGCTCAGCATGATTCCAAGCCTCTGCGTCCACATACCTTAGTGACGGTGGTACAGTCCTCCATGGCTGGGCTGCCTTGAAGCATGTCTCCATATGTTGCCCTGAATTGAGGACGCACTCGCAGGCAGATGGTTCCACTGAATGCTTTATTTAAAACCAGAAAAAACAATCCAATTGTTCCCTTTACCTGACACGTTTCGGAGCCTCCTACTCCTTATTCATAGGCTGTGCTGGAGTTACACAGAAGCACTGTCTCCCTTGCTTTTCAAATGCATGCTGATCTGCCCTCCAGTCGGCTTCACAGGTATATCCAATTACTAATGCATGCTGGGGCTTGTAATGCATTGAATCATACCCTTCAGTGAGTTCTGTGTTTTACCAGGCATTTTTTTCCAACTTCAAAGCCCTCCATTGGGCCTCAGATTGAAGTCTTGTTTTACATTGTAAATGTGCCAACCGACAGTGAGGATCAGGATGATTCAAAGCATCATGTTCTGTTGATACAGACTTACTTGGATACTTTAGAAGAAATATTGGGGATAACAGCGCAAGGGTGTCAGACTCCTGTTGTTATTTGTCTTCAGTGGCATTCGCCCTGAAGAAGTCAAGGTGTGAGAGATAACACACAATAAAACATGTGTTGACTGTATGAAGTCTTGATGAATCGAATGTATCAGGCTGCACTGTTGATGAATCAAGCTGTATTGTGGATAAAGCTGTATCAAACTACTGTGTTGTTGGACATTGAATTTGGATTGAATCACGTCCCTGAACTGAAGTCTATCAATTAAAATGGACTACAACATATGCAACTTTTAGACTATTACTAATAATTACTTTCTGATTGCTCAGAGAGGACTTGCATTGCTTATTTCTATACATGTACTTGTTTGTGTCAGAACAGTTGGATGGTGTATATATAAATGTTTATAAATGCACTGATTCCCCTAATCTCTTATTTATTATCAGGAGGCGTATAGAGAATATCTGGGCACCACGTACCTTCCTGCTCTGACTCTGTGGGACCTATGTTCTTTCTCTTACCATCTCATCTTCTCCCTTTCCATGTTGATTAGCTTTGACCCATATTGGGCAGTCTTGGTGGTGGGTGAAAGTTGGGAAATTGTTTTGCGCCCTTCCTGAAATGGCTCGCGTCCTTTCTTCACCAACGCTCTTTCCAAGTCTGGGAAGGTGAAAGCCGCTCCTCCTCCATCCCCCTCCGGTGTGGTGTGCCACAGGGCTCTTCATTAAGCCCCACGTTGTTTAACGTGTATATGGCCCCACTGGAGGAGTTGGTCTCCCCTTTTGGAGTCACCATCGTCAGCTATGCTGACGACACTCAGCTGGTGGTAACTCTATCTCACCCCAAGCTAGAGCCTTCCAATCTCCATGACTGCCTCTCCAATATCCATCAATGGATGAGCGACTCCGACCTGAAATTAAATGGGTCAAAAACGGAGATTCTTCTCCTAGGGCATAAAACACAGAATCTTCCACCAAACATCTGGCCTATCTGTATGGGTAAACCCCCTGCCCCTAAGATGGAAGTTAAGAGTTTGGGAGTATGGTTAGAGAAAGATCTCACCTTTAGAATGCAGGCAAGGAAAACGGCGGGCACTTGCTACGGCCTACTTAGATCATGCAGAAAGGTGCTTTCCCTACTCCCTTTCCAGTCCCGGCTACTACTGATCCAAGGTCTAGTTGTGTCCAGGCTGGACTACAGCAACGCCATTTACTTAGGAGCCCCGGAAGCCACTCTCCAAATATTACAGAAAACCCAGAATGCCGCTGCCCGGCTGCTCACAAATACCCCAGCCAGAACTTCAGCCAAACCCGCACTGAAAAAACTACACTGGTTACCGATCAGGGAAAGAGTCATATTCAAGGCCCTGTGCCTGGCTCACAAAGTACTGCACAACGTAGGTCCACCAATCCTAAGCAACTGGATCACACCCTACAAACCTACCAGAGCGCTTCGATCGGACCATGAAAACCTTATTGTGGTCCCCAGGGTGAAAAAGGCCCGCACAGGAGGCCGCCGCTTCTCGGTCCACACAGCGCAACAATGGAACGCGCTCCCCTTGAAACTCAGATCAGAACCCAACCTCCTGCGCTTCAGGAAATCTCTTAAAACCCTCCTTTTCCCTTAATTCACCCTCTCTCCCGCACTTCCTTCCTTCAGGACCACGAGGTTCAGCGCTGGGATACCCGTTGGGTGACTACGCGCTCTATAAAAACCTAAAATAAAATAAATAAAATAATCGCTCCTACAGAAACACAGTTGAGATGTGACACAGATGATTTTGAAAACAGCATTCACCTTATTCACAATTCTGGCCTAAATGTCCCTTCTCTGGTACATGGTTGTTGTATGGACCTGTGATTCAAACAACTGGGGCTCAACCCTAATTATCTAATTTACTATCACAGTTTTCTCATTTTCAGAGAATCTAGATTGTCTTCTTCCAGACATGTTAAGCACTATTGTTAAGGACCTCTAATGCTAATGCTTTGTATTGTGAGTGATAAATGACTGGTGTGGTTTGAGGCGTGCCTTTGTAGTGAGACCTGCAGCTGCTATTGGTGAGTTGATTTTGATCTGGTGTGTCTTGATGGATGCATCCATCAGCGTTAATGCATGCATCCACTGTTGCAAACCCCATATGGGACTGCGGTCTCCCTTTGTGTGGGTCCCTCTATCCCATTCTGATGGCAGACATTTCTAAATATAGCGATTGGGTGCCCACCATATAATGTTGATGAAGTGGTGTCTGATGGCAGAGTAGGAGCTGGACTGACGACAATGGACTGAAGACCAGCCGACTGTCCTTCCTCCTTCATGAAGGATATCAGTCAGTCAGACCAAATCCTAAATATGGAGGACAGATAATCCCTGGACTGACGGATTGGATCAGCTCCACCATGGCGGAGAAAGAATGGCCTGTTCCTAACGCGCTAGATCAGGCCCTAAGTCACTATAAAACTTTTAAAACTCCATTCTCCATCATTATTAAACAGCCATTATTGAAGTCTTAAAGTTGAAAGGATACATCTGACTTGTGAGTCAAAAACAAAGAAGGGAGGTAGAGCGAAACGACTGGATTCTTGCTCCACTGGGATACTTAGATAAACACAGAGAATCCAACCAAGAATGGGGGGGGAGGGGAGTGTTTTCAACGTGTGTTGAAGCACTCAGTGTTTTGAAAAATACCCCTCACACACCAAAAGGCCCCTTGGTGTCATGCTTCATCATCGGGGTCTTCGCACCCCTCTATCGGGATGCGGCGTGCTGCGACCTACGACTACGCGGGAGCACTAATAGTAAAGACTATGTGTGGTGTTGGTGTGTGGGGTGTTTTAGGTTAAGTGAGTGGTGGGATGTGGTGAAAAAATTAAAAAATACCTGGCGCATGAGTTTGAGGAAAAATTTATTCTGAACTCTGGCTGGTATTATTAAAAGAAGTGCAAAGTGAGGTCAGGGCTGTTATATTAGGGAACAGGACCTCTGGTGTGCGTTGTCGACATGTTTCGGAGCCAAGCTCCTTCTTCAGGACGGGGGCACAACCTCCCCACCTTACTCACGTTTTTCTAAAATTAAAAAGTGTATTATACAGAAAAGTGACGAAAATATAGGCTAAGTGTGCCTACAGCGGTCTGCTACAAGTACAATGACCTGCAGAAAGACAAAAAGGAGAAAACAACATTGGTTACCCTTGTAGCGGGTAGTTCAAGCAGGTGCAGTCACCTGGAACCTCACCATTATGCTTGTTTTAAAGCCTGTGGAAGGAAAAAGACTCACAAAACTCACAACATAGAACACACATGTACTGGTACTTAGAGTTATTATTGGTCCTACTTTTGAAGCTTGCTTTATTGCCTCATGAGCATAGAGAACGTCTGGGGTGTTGCTATTTTTGCAATCTGTTGGGAAGAATGATGTAAGATTTAATAACTCATTCTAACTCACTTTGGTTTTTGAAGGATGGTCTTAATTGATCAGTCTGTGGATTACTCACGATTACGGGACGCTATGGACACCGTCTACCCCCACACGCTGCTCCGCTGGTTCTGAATGGTAGACCAGTGGTCATGCTATTTATACCCTGTTTCTTAATGGGCGGAAGTATCTGTGTTTCCTAACATGGGTGTTCCGCTCCATGTTTAATTGACAGATGCCCATGTTTGGAAAGTCCGCTAATTTGCCTCGCGCATGTCTCTCCGTCATGTAATGACATGGCATAGACGTCTGGTGATTCTCCCCGTAGGCGCATGGTAACTGATCACTCGCGCATGCGCACGCCAGTGATAAATGGCGCATGCGCGATTGCTATGGTCATTTCTGACAGACACTGATTATCGCGCATGCGCTTCTTGGATTCCAGCGGTCCTTTCAGTACTGTCTGCGCTTTCAATGGGGCAATATCTTTCTTATTGAAGCCAGTTTATAAAACTTCAGTTTTTTGGTCTCAGAAGTATCCTGATTGAGTAACTACAGACATATGATTGTGGTCGCGCTGTATTTATCTGATTAGTTATAATAGTCTTCAATTTCAAAGATATTTATTAATTGAAGTTCTATTTTTTGACATACTTGAAGGACCGTTTCACCGGTCATTGGTCATTGGTCAATTGGGTCCACGGTAAATCGTCATTAAGCCCAATTATATGGGTTCCAAGCCTGAAAACCCATCTCTGTTCCTTCTGGAAGAGCCCGGCTTCAGAGGGTAGTTGCTCAATAATTGTCCAGTTTAGGTCATTTACGCAGTGTCCAGCAGTTAGGTAGTGAGTTGCCATTTTCGTTGTGCTCTTTTTACAGCGTACATTGCTCTTATGTTCGTTCATTCTTGTTTTGACGGCCCTCGTTGTCATACCAACATACTCAAGGTTGCAGGGACATTTGATCAGATATACTACGTTTTTAGTATTGCAATTTGTAAATTTCCTTTGCTCCCAAGTGGTTCCATTACGGAAGAAAAGTTTTTTGCTTTTCTTGGTCAGGTGGCAGCTACTGCAGTTTCCACAGGGAAAATGGCCTTGGACGTCAACAGATGGTTGCGTAACAGTTGTTGTTGATTTTGGTCTTGTGTGTACCAATATGTCTCTTAGGTTACGCCCTCTTCGGTGAGCAAACATAGGTTTTTCAAAGTTTAGGTTGCCACAGGTTAGTATCCTCCAGTGTTTATTCACAATTTTTGATACTTCGTTGGACATGGTGTTAAAAGTTGTCACACATATAGGTCTTTTATTCTCCTTAGCTTCTGTGGTTCGGTCCTCCAGTAGGGCCTCTCTGTTGTTATTCGTAGCTCTTTTTAGTCCTTTTGCAATGATTCTCTTGGGGTACTCTCGTTGCTTTAGCTTCTCACTCAGGTCTTTCGCCTGTGATTTGAAATTGGACACATTTGTACAGTTACGTCTCAGACGTAAAAATTGTCCATAAGGCAAATTTTCACGCAAGTGCCTGGGGTGAAAGCTGTCGTATCTTAGCAAACAGTTTCTCGATGTTGGCTTGAAATGGGTAGTGGTTTTTAAGCCCCCATCTTCTGCATAAATATTTAGATCAAGGAAGACTAGTAGGTTGGATGACATGGTACTGGTGAATTTGAGGAAGGCATTTTGGTTGTTCAGCCATATTTGGAATTCCTCCGCAGATTGTCGGTCACCTTCCCAGATGACTAGGACGTCATCTATGTACCTCCTCCAGCATTTTATGTTTGCTCTGTATGGATTTCGTTCATTGAGAATTTTTGTGGTCTCTAGGTGATGTACATAGAGCCCAGCCAGGCTCGGCGCAAAGGTGCTACCCATGCTGGTTCCATGGCACTGTTGGTAGATCGTGGTCTTGTATTGAAAGAAGTTTTTTTCTAGGGCCAGTGAGATGCACTCTAGAACCAGTCCTCGTGGTGTTTTGTACTTCCATTGTGTTGAGAACAAAACTTCTTCAATGATCATGAGTGTTTCGTCATGGGGAAGGCTTGTATAAAGACTTTCGACGTCCAGGCTAATTAAGAGTTGACTGCCCGGGTCAAAGGGTATGTCCTGTAGGAGTTGTAATACCGCTTTTGTGTCTTTGAGGTAGGTGTTTGTAGATTGTACTAGAGGGCGCAGGAAAGCGTCCGCGAATTTTGACAGTGGTTCTAGGATTGAACCGATCCCTGATACTATCGGTCTTCCAGGGGGATTGGTGAGGTTTTTATGAATTTTCGGGATGCTGTAAAAATACGGAATCCGCGGTTTTTTGAGCAACTACCCTCTGAAGCCGGGCTCTTCCAGAAGGAACAGAGATGGGTTTTCAGGCTTGGAACCCATATAATTGGGCTTAATGACGATTTACCGTGGACCCAATTGACCAATGACCAATGACCGGTGAAACGGTCCTTCAAGTATGTCAAAAAATAGAACTTCAATTAATAAATATCTTTGAAATTGAAGACTATTATAACTAATCAGATAAATACAGCGCGACCACAATCATATGTCTGTAGTTACTCAATCAGGATACTTCTGAGACCAAAAAACTGAAGTTTTATAAACTGGCTTCAATAAGAAAGATATTGCCCCATTGAAAGCGCAGACAGTACTGAAAGGACCGCTGGAATCCAAGAAGCGCATGCGCGATAATCAGTGTCTGTCAGAAATGACCATAGCAATCGCGCATGCGCCATTTATCACTGGCGTGCGCATGCGCGAGTGATCAGTTACCATGCGCCTACGGGGAGAATCACCAGACGTCTATGCCATGTCATTACATGACGGAGAGACATGCGCGAGGCAAATTAGCGGACTTTCCAAACATGGGCATCTGTCAATTAAACATGGAGCGGAACACCCATGTTAGGAAACACAGATACTTCCGCCCATTAAGAAACAGGGTATAAATAGCATGACCACTGGTCTACCATTCAGAACCAGCGGAGCAGCGTGTGGGGGTAGACGGTGTCCATAGCGTCCCGTAATCGTGAGTAATCCACAGACTGATCAATTAAGACCATCCTTCAAAAACCAAAGTGAGTTAGAATGAGTTATTAAATCTTACATCATTCTTCCCAACAGATTGCAAAAATAGCAACACCCCAGACGTTCTCTATGCTCATGAGGCAATAAAGCAAGCTTCAAAAGTAGGACCAATAATAACTCTAAGTACCAGTACATGTGTGTTCTATGTTGTGAGTTTTGTGAGTCTTTTTCCTTCCACAGGCTTTAAAACAAGCATAATGGTGAGGTTCCAGGTGACTGCACCTGCTTGAACTACCCGCTACAAGGGTAACCAATGTTGTTTTCTCCTTTTTGTCTTTCTGCAGGTCATTGTACTTGTAGCAGACCGCTGTAGGCACACTTAGCCTATATTTTCGTCACTTTTCTGTATAATACACTTTTTAATTTTAGAAAAACGTGAGTAAGGTGGGGAGGTTGTGCCCCCGTCCTGAAGAAGGAGCTTGGCTCCGAAACATGTCGACAACGCACACCAGAGGTCCTGTTCCCTAATATAACAGCCCTGACCTCACTTTGCACTTCTTTTAATAATACCAGCCAGAGTTCAGAATAAATTTTTCCTCAAACTCATGCGCCAGGTATTTTTTAATTTTTTCACCACATCCCACCACTCACTTAACCTAAAACACCCCACACACCAACACCACACATAGTCTTTACTATTAGTGCTCCCGCGTAGTCGTAGGTCGCAGCACGCCGCATCCCGATAGAGGGGTGCGAAGACCCCGATGATGAAGCATGACACCAAGGGGCCTTTTGGTGTGTGAGGGGTATTTTTCAAAACACTGAGTGCTTCAACACACGTTGAAAACACTCCCCTCCCCCCCCCATTCTTGGTTGGATTCTCTGTGTTTATATACATCTGACTTGTGCCACATGTGTCCTTGAAGTTCTGTCCGATTTCTGCAGTACCTGTATAGTGATGCCATTTCGGGGCTGGGTTGATAAGGAAAAATAGATTGTTGTTAGGAACAACCAATCTGTTACTTCTAGAAAGCCTGTCTTTTTCCACAGGTTTCCCCTAATATAACTGGGGCCAGGGGTTAAAAGACAAGTCATGTAAACACCTAGAATGGGTGTTTGGACAGAGTTCGTTGATGGCCATGCCCTACAGGATTACGGGTTGAATGTTGTGAAATATTCCTTCATAAATAAAGGCATATTAACAGTTTGGACTCCCTCACAAAAAAACAAGATATGAACTAACCCACTACTTCGACCAGAGTTTACACAGAAACGATTTCATTCATAACAGAGGATTAAAAGGCATGTGAAAAAAGCACTTGTCTTCACAGCTTCTTTTGCTGTTAATAGTTTGACCATGGCAGTCTGCCAGTGCTTGCCTTGATGTTACATGCGACGATGCTCCAGGTTAAGTGGAGTTTTGTCTTTATCCGTTTTGAGTGTAGGTTTGAGTGCTTTACTGATAACCGGTTGCCAATTATGTTTGCTTTGTTGTCTTCAATCGGGCTTCAGGTAAGGGAGAGAGCAGTGAGCTTGTTAGGAGCATGTCCTTTTGTTTCCTTCCAGGTTATTGTGGGGTTTCTTCTTTGTAGGTGCCATGTCTTGAGTGTTACGTCCCGATCAGACTGTCTTTTTTGAATGTCAAGTCAAGTCAAGTCAAATAATTTATATAGCGGGCTACATACCCAGAGGGTCTCAAGGCGCTTGAGGAAGGGTGGGGAATTACTTGTCGAATATCCAAGTTTTAAGTTGCTTTCTGAATGCTAGGTGGTTCTGAGTGAGGCGAAGGTGAGTGGGGAGTGAGTTCCAGGTTTTGGCAGCCAGGTAGGAGAAGGATCTTCCTCCAATGGTGGTTTTGTTGATGCGGGGTACGGCAGCAAGGGCTTGGTTGGAGGAGCGTAGCTGGCGGGAGGGGGTGTAGAAGGAAAGTCGTGTGTTGAGGCATTCGGGTCCGAGTTCGTAAAGTGCTTTGTGTGCGTGGGTTAAGAGGCGGAATGTTATTCTCTTATTGACGGGGAGCCAGTGGAGGTTTTTCAGGTGACTAGAAATGTGGTCTTTGCGCGGGATGTCTAGTATGAGTCTGGCTGAAGCGTTCTGGATGCGTTGGAGTTTTTTCTGAAGTTTTACGGTGGTGCCGGCGTAAAGGGTGTTACCGTAGTCCAGGCGTCTCGTGACCAGTGCGTGGGTGACCGTTTTTCTGGTTTCGGTGGGGATCCAGCGAAATGTTTTTTTGAGCATGCGAAGAATGTTGAAGCACGATGATGAAACGGCGTTGACTTGTCTGTTCATCGAGAGTGAGGAGTCCAGGATGATGCCCAGGTTCCGTGCGTGGTCCGTCGGGATGGGTGCTTTTCCAAGGGCCTCTGGCCACCAAGAGTCATCCCAGGCGGAAGGGGAGGTGCCTAAGATAAGGACTTCTGTTTTGTCTGAGTTCAGTTTCAGACGGCTGTGTTTCATCCATTCGGCTACTTCTTTCATTCCTTCATGTAGGTTGGTTTTGGCGGTGTTCGGGTCTTTGGTGAGTGAGAGGATCAGTTGAGTGTCATCAGCGTAGGAGATGATGTTGAGGTTGTGTTGGCGTGCGATGGTCGCGAGGGGGCTCATGTATACGTTGAAGAGAGTGGGGCTGAGTGAGGATCCTTGTGGTACGCCGCAGATGACTTCAGTGGCTTCTGACTTGAATGGTGGAAGGCGGACTCTCTGAGTTCTTCCGGTAAGGAACGAGGTGATCCAATCCAGTGCTTTTCCTTGGATTCCGATGTTTCTGAGGCGTTGTAGGAGGGTGTTATGACAGACTGTGTCGAAGGCTGCGGAGAGGTCAAGGAGGATGAGGGCGACTGTGTATCCATTGTCTAATAGAGTTCGAATGTCGTCTGTTGCTGCGATGAGTGCGGTCTCAGTGCTGTGTTTTGCTCGGAAGCCGGACTGTGAGGAGTCGAGGGATTTGTTGGTTTTGAGGAAGGCGGCGAGCTGGCTGTTGACGGCTTTCTCGATGACTTTGGCCGGGAATGGTAGGAGCGAGATGGGGCGGTTGTTTTTGAGTTCGGTGGGGTCAGCTGTGGGTTTTTTCAGAAGGACGCTGAGTTCGGCGTGTTTCCAGCTTTCCGGGAAGGTGGCAGAGTTGAGGGAGCAGTTGATGACATCTCGGAGGTGTGGTGCTATGATGGAGTCAGCTTTGTTGAAGATATGGTGAGGGCATGGGTCTGTGGGGGATCCTGAGTGGATGGAGTTCATCAGGCGGATGATGTCCTCCGTGGAGATTGGGTTCCAATCAGTAAGGATGTTCAAGGGGGGTGAGGGTACGGCAGAAGGTTGGGTGGGTTGGTCTCCGTGTTGGTTGTCGAAGCTGTTATGGATGTCTGCGATTTTGTTGTGGAAGAACGAGGCTAGGGAGTCGCAGAGGGTTTGAGAGGAAGTGATGTCGTTGGAGTTGGCTGAGGGGTTGGTAAATTCTTTGACGATGTTGAATAATTCCTTGCGTTGTTGTCTAGGCGGTCTTTAAGTGCAGCTTTCTTGGCAGTCCGGATCAGTTGGTGGTGTGTGCGGGTGGCTTTTTTGAGGGCGTTCTTGGTGCTGGTGTTTGGGTCTTTTTTCCAGGCCTTCACAAGGGACCGACAGAGTTTCTTGGATGTCTTAAGGTCGTCGTTGAACCAGGGGGGCGTTTTTGCTGCCTAGTTTAATTTGACGTTTTTTCAAAGGTGCTAGGTTGTCGGCGCTATTGGTTAGCCATTGAGTGAGGTTAGTGGCTGCTTGGTTGGCGTTTGAAGAGTGGGCCGGGGGGTTTTGAAGAAGCGATGAGGAGATCTGGTCGATGGTGATTTTGTTCCAGTTTCTTCGCAAAGTGGGTTGAGGAAGGTTGTGGGTTGTGATCTTTTTGTAGACAAAGTGAACACAGTTGTGGTCCGTCCAATGGAGAACTGTGGTGTGACTGAAGGAGATATGTTTGCTGGAGGTGAAGATGGGGTCGAGTGTGTGGCCTGCGTAGTGAGTGGGGGTGTTAACAAGTTGTTTGAGTCCGAGGTTGGCCAGATTGTCCAGAAGGGGGGTGGCGTTGCTGTCGTTGCTCTTTTCCAGGTGAAAATTGAGGTCTCCCAGTAGTATGTAGTCCTCGGAGGGGAGGGCGTGAGGGGTGATAAAGTCAGTGATGTCTTCACTGAATTGTGCACGGGGTCCTGGTGGCCTGTAGAGGAGGGTGCCTCGGAGTGTGGTCTTGGGGTCGGTGTGGATCTGGAAGTGAAGGTGTTCGGCGCTAGTGAGGTTGGCGTCTGAGCTGGTTGAGATGCGGATGGAATTCTTATGGACGATTGCGATGCCTCCTCCTGTTTGCTTGATGCGGTTCTTACGGATGATCTTGTAGCCTTCCGGGATGGCAATGGTGATGTCTGGGGCTGAGGATGCGTTCATCCATGTTTCTGTTAGGAAGGCTACGTCCGGAGAGATGGTGTCTAGTAGATTCCAAAGGTCGATGGCGTGTCTGTGGACCGAGCGGGTGTTGAGCAGGATGCATTTTAGGTGGTTGGGGTCAGATCTCTGTTTGGTGTTCGTGGATGAGGAGTTGGTCTTGGTGCCGTCATACTTGCAGGAGATGCATGTGAAGGGTCCATGGGTGTGTCCAGGAGCGGCTTGGGCGCAGTTGGGGAGTCGGCCGGGGTTAAGGGCTAAGAGGGTGGAGGCGTCGTAAGTAATGCGGGTGCGGTGGGTGGTACGGGGGCCAGGGGGTCTGGCGCTGGGCACAGTCCAGGCGCGGACGGGCATAGACGGGCTTACCTTTGGCGCACCTTCGACGCGACCGCTGCGCGTGAACGCTGCGCGAGTATTCATCTGTCATATGCGGATAGTGGAGGGGAGGGGCGAGGGAGGAGCAGCAGGGAGGCGGGTGCGTGGTGGAGGGGGCGGGCTCCGGGCAAAACAACAACAACACAGATAATGGCGGCTGAAACGCGAGTGCAGACCGGGTTGGGAGAAAGTGATTATGTTATTATCAGTAAATAGACCAACGATGCGGCAATGCGGGCTAAGCAACACAGGCACTTTGATTAAATGAGCAAATACAGGCACAGTCGAGCAAACAAGCGGCACGCCAAAATAATGATATAATGCTAATGCACACAATAAAATAATGCTACAGGCACGTTTAAGCGCTAAATGAGGTCAGCAGCGCAATGCACACGATACCAGGCAGATTTAGGCAGGAGTCAGCAAGGGCAGAAGGGAGCGACCACTTCTAACGAAGTCAGGGCGGTCACAGCGCTTAGGTGGTCAGGAGAAGCCTTGCCTCTTAGTGGGAGGGAGGAGCAGCAGGGAGGCGGGTGCGTGGTGGAGGGGGCGGGCTCCGGGCAAAACAACAACAACACAGATAATGGAGGCTGAAACGCGAGTGCAGACCGGGTTGGGAGAAAGTGATTATGTTATTATCAGTAAATAGACCAACGATGCGGCAATGCGGGCTAAGCAACACAGGCACTTTGATTAAATGAGCAAATGCAGGCACAGTCGAGCAAACAAGCGGCACGCCAAAATAATGATATAATGCTAATGCACACAATAAAATAATGCTACAGGCACGTTTAAGCGCTAAATGAGGTCAGCAGCGCAATGCACACGATACCAGGCAGATTTAGGCAGGAGTCAGCAAGGGCAGAAGGGAGCGACCACTTCTAACGAAGTCAGGGCGGTCACAGCGCTTAGGTGGTCAGGAGAAGCCTTGCCTCTTAGTGGGAGGGAGGAGCAGCAGGGAGGCGGGTGCGTGGTGGAGGGGGCGGGCTCCGGGCAAAACAACAACAACACAGATAATGGCGGCTGAAACGCGAGTGCAGACCGGGTTGGGAGAAAGTGATTATGTTATTATCCGTAAATAGACCAACGATGCGGCAATGCGGGCTAAGCAACACAGGCACTTTGATTAAATGAGCAAATGCAGGCACAGTCGAGCAAACAAGCGGCACGCCAAAATAATGATATAATGCTAATGCACATAATAAAATAATGCTACAGGCACGTTTAAGCGCTAAATGAGGTCAGCAGCGCAATGCACACGATACCAGGCAGATTTAGGCAGGAGTCAGCAAGGGCAGAAGGGAGCGACTACTTCTAACGAAGTCAGGGCGGTCACAGCGCTTAGGTGGTCAGGAGAAGCCTTGCCTCTTAGTGGGAGGGAGGAGCAGCAGGGAGGCGGGTGCGTGGTGGAGGGGGCGGGCTCCGGGCAAAACAACAACAACACAGATAATGGCGGCTGAAACGCGAGTGCAGACCGGGTTGGGAGAAAGTGATTATGTTATCATCAGTAAATAGACCAACGATGCGGCAATGCGGGCTAAGCAGCACAGGCACTTTGATTAAATGAGCAAATGCAGGCACAGTCGAACAAACAAGCGGCATGCCAAAATAATGATGTAATGCTAATGCACACAATAAAATAATGCTACAGGCACGTTTAAGCGCTAAATGAGGTCAGCAGCGCAATGCACACGATACCAGGCAGATTTAGGCAGGAGTCAGCAAGGGCAGAAGAGAGCGACCACTTCTAACGAAGTCAGGGCGGTCACAGCGCTTAGCTGGTCAGCAGAAGCCTTGTCTCTTAGTGGGAGGGAGGAGCAGCAGGGAGGCGGGTGCGTGGTGGAGGGGGCGGGCTCCGGGCAAAACAACAACAACACAGATAATGGCGGCTGAAACGCGAGTGCAGACCGGGTTGGGAGAAAGTGATTATGTTATTATCAGTAAATAGACCAACGATGCGCCAATGCGGGCTAAGCAACACAGGCACTTTGATTAAATGAGCAAATGCAGGCACAGTCGAGCAAACAAGCGGCACGCCAAAATAATGATATAATGCTAATGCACACAATAAAATAATGCTACAGGCACGTTTAAGCGCTAAATGAGGTCAGCAGCGCAATGCACACGATACCAGGCAGATTTAGGCAGGAGTCAGCAAGGGCAGAAGGGAGCGATCACTTCTAACGAAGTCAGGGCGGTCACAGCGCTTAGGTGGTCAGGAGAAGCCTTGCCTCTTAGTGGGAGGGAGGAGCAGCAGGGAGGCGGGTGCGTGGTGGAGGGGGCGGGCTCCGGGCAAAACAACAACAACACAGATAATGGCGGCTGAAACGCGAGTGCAGACCGGGTTGGGAGAAAGTGATTATGTTATTATCAGTAAATAGACCAACGATGCGGCAATGCGGGCTAAGCAACACAGGCACTTTGATTAAATGGCTTTCCCCATTGCTGGTGTGGGTGTTACGTCATATCTGAAGATCTAAACCATTGTGCACAGGACACTCGCAGGCCCGCCTGTTTGAAGGAAAGCAGTGAGCCAACAAAAGTGGTAACAAAATCCGTGCAGACCCTTCCTTAATCAATGTTCACTGTTATCAAAAATAAGATAATAGCCAAGAAAGAGACGTGGAAATTGAGTTGCTTACATAACAAAGCCTCAATTTGTTTTGCCTTTTTTTCTACTTCTCCAGAGCTCAGAGGTTTTGCCCAAGATTGTCAACCAGCAAACAAGGCCTTCCTTTCCCAAAAGATGTTTGTCTTCAACCCTCACATACCTTGCTTTTGTGTTTGAAGGAGCATTAAAGTGAGCTAACTGGTCTGTGTGAGATTCCACGTGTGCATGCACTGGCAGTGCAACTTTGTGGCAGAGGCTGCTTGCCCTCACTTCCCCACCCCACACATGGAGTTCACTCATTTACGGAACCCATTCAATGCACAAACTGATCTACTTTTGCTCGAACTTGAAGGCCTGGATACCTTGTCACTGGTTTTTCCAGTGTATAGGGCCACAACCCCACAGTTCGTCGGTCAAGCGCATTGAAGCTTTGGCAGTCTAAAGCACTTCAAATCCAACTTTATCGTCCTGACCAGCACAACCTACATCTTCTTAGGAATCCAAGGTTTCCGTGATTTAATACCAGCATTTTTTTTTTCAAACAAATTTTATTGGGTTTTGTGTCACACAACATACATCATTGAGTACATGTCCCGTGCTATTCAAGTTACCGAAAATGGCCCTTTTCTATATGAACCTAAGTGGTAAACCCAGGTATGCATAGGATCAAATACAGGAAATCCCAATAAAGGGTGTATCTAGCTAGTCCAGCCTAATTACTCAATAAATGCTACAAATTAAAAGAAACAGTAATCCCCCCCTCACCCTAAGCCCATCATCGGTGTGCGGAATATGTTACAGTCAAAGTGGTTATAAAGCACAGGAGCCGTCAGACAATAGTACGTGCTATGTACCTGTTGTGTTATAGGGGTGTACTCCTATCATGGTGTTAGATCTCTAATTTGCGCCTTGCGTCGTAATCACGCAGTGCTTGTACCAGTGCGTCCCATGCTTGCGCCATTTCTAAAACCATGTCATTCTGTTGGCGCCGCGCAGATTGGAACCTCAACATACTTTCCCCATCAGCCCACTTAAGAAACTCATTTCGCAATCTAGTGCCCGTGGGTCCCGTCACTGCCTTCCAGTGTCGTGTAATTTCACGCTTTGCAAGGATAAGCCCCATATCTATAAATTTGCTCGTAATCTTATTTTTAGGGGTGTGAGGGAACCAATGTAGAATCCCAATGGCCATGTCAAATACTAAGCCTCTCTCCGTTATCTCGTTAAGAGTGTCGCTCACTGCCTTCCAGTAGGGGGTCAAGACAGGGCAAGTCCAGAGCATATGATCTAATTCTACGCCAACTGCCGTGCATCTGGGACATCTCGTGGAATCTACCGCAAAGTATTTTTTGATCTTCCCTGGGGTCAGGTATGCTCGGTGGAGAATGTAGAAGTGCACCAGCTGAAATCGCGCATTGCGAGTACTCTTCTAAGCCCTTTTCATCAATTGCATCCAGACTGTCTCAGGGATCTCCCTGCCTATATCAGCTTCCCATTTACCTTTTAGCGCCACTAGAGGAGGCAATCCTTCATTGATCATTCTGGAGTAAAGGCATGAGACCGCTTTAAATGTTCCCGCTGCCATCATAGTGTATAGGCAAGCCATCGTAGTTCGAGGTTTCGTGAGCCCCTCTCTCCAATGCGCTTGCATTGCTCGTGTGAGAGCCGAATACAGCAGGAAGTCCCCTTTAGGCAGATCATATCGGTCCAAGAGTGCCGAAAACGGTAATAACGTTCCGTTTTCGTAGAGGTCCCCCAAGACTTGGATCCCTGCTTCCTCCCATCGCTGCAACCGTGACCAGTCTCCGCCATGTGGTAGTGCTGTCAGCATTCCCAACGGGATTTCGGGGGCGTATGGGTGCAACACGCCCGCCCTATGCTGCGTACGGTTCCAGCATAGTCTAATCGTTTTTTCCTCTTGCGTAAGATCTCGAAGGTCTAATTTCTGCTGTAGTGCTATAAAAGAAAGCACATGGCGAGGTATTCCTAGGCCCCGTTTATGTTCGGGTCCCCGGAATTCGCACGCTATTTCCTGGGTGTAGGACTGCAATTGAGCTGCTAAATAGTACACTTCAAAGTCGGGGGCCGCCAAACCCCCTTCCGGCTTAGGTCTCATTAACGTTGTTAAGGCCACTCTGCGTCGGCCCATCCCCCAAAGGAAGGATAATATCATGGATTTAAGGAGCTTGAAGGTAGCAGGAGGAATCCAGATGGGCAGGGTTCTGAAGTAATATAGGAGCCATGGGAGCGCCACCATTTTGAGTAGCGCTATCCGGCCCGCCACCGATAGTAGGAGAGTAGCCCTAAAGGACATGCTGCCCTTCAATGCTCTGATGCCTCGGGTAATATTTCCCTCCAAAACGTCAGCTGGGGCATGGTAGACATGAACCCCTAGATACTTCAGGCAGCTGGGCTCCCATCTGACCGCTCTAGTCGTGGAGGGTTGGGTCTCCCCCTTGCGTACTGGAAATAAGCATGTCTTAGCCCAGTTAACTTTGAGGCCGGACAGTTCGCCAAAGTTGGTTAAAAGATTGTCGGCTCCTACCAGTGCCCCGTCGGCGTCCTCAAGGAAGAGCAACAAGTCATCAGCATATAACAATATATATTGCTGCCCAATCTTGCGCCGCAATCCTCCATAACGGACTCCCGTATGGATTGACATTACGAGGGGCTCCACTGCCAACGCAAATAGCAGCGGAGACAGTGAACATCCCTGTCTCGTGCCTCTTTCTACTGGGTATTGTGGTGATATTAGTGTGCCCGTCTTCACTCTAGCCATTGCCGAGGCATATAGCACAGCGGTCCACTTCAGATACTCCTCTCCCACCCCATTCGCCTAAGCACTTTGTAAAGGTATTCCCATTCTAGGCTGTCAAATTCCTTCTCTAAGTCGACCGATAATATCATTGGGTGATGGGCCTCTAAGTGGTCTTCTCCTAGGAGCCGTATCAAGCGGCAAATATTCATGGTAGTATTGCGCTTAGGTCTGAAACCAGCTTGGTCTTCATGGATTAGAGTGGTCATGTGTCCTAATAGACGGGATGCTAAGATGCTGCTTAAAATGTTGTAATCGGTAGTCAATATCGATAATGGTCTGTAGGACGTTGTATCGCTACTCTCTCTACCGGGTTTAAGTAGGGGAATTACCAACACCTCTCGCATGGAGTGCGGTAAATGGCCTAATTGTTTCGCCTCTCTATAGACCTCTAGCAGCTGTGGAGCCAGCAGGTCTATGTATTTTACGTAGAACTCAATGGGCAATCCGTCCAGACCTGGGGTTTTATTATGCGCCATCTGTTTTATTGCACATCTAATTTCCCCTAGCTCAATGTTTTTGCCCAAGTCTTTTGTTTGCTCTGGGTCTATCACCGGGAAGGGGAGACCCTCAAGAAAAACATCTATGGCCGGGGTGCCGGCCAATAGTTTGCTTTGATGCACGGTTTCATAGTAGCTTGCGAAGCAACGCAGGATTTCAGGTTGGGTATATACCTCGTCTCCCTCCACCGTGCGTATGGATACTATAGGGGAGTTTCTCTTTGTGGGGTTGGCGAGCCAGGCCAGTAAGGATCCTGATTTGTCGCTCTCTGCATGGAATCTGGCTGTATATGCCTTATAGTCGAAGCCGTGCAGACGTTCTGTTTCAACCGCAACTGTTTCTTTCGCCGCAGTAATCTGCTCCTGTGGTTCCGGATGACCAGGCCTCAAGAGCTCCATATCTCGGAGTGTCTTATCAGCTCTATCGAGGTCGTCCAAGAGTACTTTCCGTACTCCCACCTGCTTACTTATGCAAAATCCTCGAACGACCACTTTGAAGGCATCCCATTCTGTTGCTCTCTCCTTCGTTGTGCCAGCATTTTCCTCAAAGTAATGAGTTATTCTCGCTTTCAGTGTGTCATGGAATAGTGGATCTTCCAACGTTTCTTGGCGTAGCCTCCAGGTAGGAACACAGGAGGCACTAGGGAACCACTGCATGGCCAACAGTAGGGGATTATGATCTGAGATTGTTCTCGACAGATATTCCGTTCTCATAATCATCGGTATGAGAGTTGGAGAGCACAGCATCGCATCAAGCCGCACATGGAGCTCGTGCAGTCCTGAGAAAAAGGAATAATCTCGAGTCTGCGGATCATGAGCGCGCCAGATATCGGAGAGGCCCCATCTCGACTGCCATTCCAGCCTGCCTTTAGCAATACGATGTGTTGGGGAGTCCGCCAATGGAGGATGCGATCTGTCAAGGGTCACATCTAAGACTGAGTTAAAGTAACCTCCCATTAACAGTGGTCCTACTAGGAAGTGAGCAAGGGACCCTGATAATTTCGTGAGAAAGGTCAGCTGATCCACATTGGGTGCATACACGCTACAGAAGGTGACGTCCCTACCTCTTAGCTTTCCTGCTATGGCAACACACCTCCCCTCGGGATCTATAATCTGTCTGATAATCTGAAATGGGATCCCGGCCCTAATCCAAATTAAAACACCCCTGGCAAACGCTGAATATGTGGTATTGTACACTTGGCCCCGCCATCTGTGCTGCAATGCTATTCCTTCTGCCTTCGTTAAATGTGCAATAATGCAATCTGAACTCCCCTTCGCACTAGATAGGCATGTACCTTATGGCGTCGCATCATAGTGTGGAGTCCCCTCACATTCCAGGTTATACATTTCAAATTAGATAAATCACCCATTGTCCCACAATGTCCTGAACCCTCTTTCACAACCCTTCCTTATGCTTTGCAAGTATGATAAATCGTCAGCACCGTTGGTATACCCTCCCCCCAACATTATAGAATTTCTCCAAACTTTCTCCCCCCCCAGAACAGGACCTAAAGACCGCAATCTAGCTCCCACCCAAACACTCCCAAGAGTAACTCAATTAACCCAACAGTAGTCACCGTGGGTAAGCCTTAAGGGCAATGAGGGGGGTTGGGCATCAAACAGTAAGCCGCCCCCTACTCGGGCTCCTGGTGAGCAACCGAGCCTCAGGTAAATAAGCACAGCATGACCTCCATCCATTTCCCATCCGAATATAATTAGTTCCCTCCCTTATTTCTCAGCAAACACTGCACCATAGTTCGTGTCCGAATCTCAACAGCTCACCAGGGCCTCTCATTGTTCATCTAGTAGTCCTTCAGCTGTCGCTGGAGTGATCGCAGGTATTGGCACACTGTCAGTTTCTGAGCGCTCAGTGTCCGAATGGTCATCACCTCTGCCAGATTCCGTCTCCTCCCGCGAGGGAGAACCCTGTGATCCCGAAATGTTAGATATCACCTCCAGGACTCCCTGCCGCACCGCCGTCGTCACTGACCGTGAAGGTCGTCTGAGTCCTCTGTGTCGATTACGGATCCGCCTGGATCTCCGTTGCGGTAATCCTTCTAATATAGTTTTATGTCGTGGGCCACAGCCGTCTTTCCCGGCCCTGTATAGTTCCAGCCAGGTGAAGGCGTCTTCCGGCGTGTCAAAGAATTTGGTGGCATCATCAACAATTATTCGGAGTCGAGCTGGGAATAATAAGGAGTATTGGAGGCCCTCATTTCTCAGCTCCCTTTTGACTGCTAGAAAGGAGGTCCGTCTGCGTTGTGTCTCATAAGTATAATCCGGGAAGATGTTAACTTTGCTGTTTTCCACCTGAAAGGGGCCATTCAAGCGAGCATTATGAAGCAGCAGGTCTCTGTCTCGGTAGTGCAGCAGTCGTGCCACCAATGGACGCAGGGGGCGGCCCTGTTGTAGCAGCGTGGACGGGACTCTATGTGCCCTCTTCAGCGTGTAAAAGGAGGACAGACCTTCTGGCGCCACCGTCGTCTTTAGCCAATCCTTGAGATAACGAACCATGTCTTTCCCCTCCACTTTCTCCGGCAGGCCTACGACGCGGATGTTATTCCGGCGATTGCGCCCTTCAGCTTCCTCCGCTCGTCTCTCCAGTACACCTATGCGGTCCAGCACGTTAGTCATAGTGGTTGAGAGGGCCTTTTGTGCCGGCTCCAGGGTGTGAATTGTATCTTCCACTTCTTTAACTCTATCAGACAGTTTGCCGTGGTCTGCTCGGAGCAAACCGAGACCCGTGGCCACTTGCGCTATATCTTGTTGCACCGCTGTACGGGTATCTGTTATCGCCTCCAAGATCCTGTCCAGCTGGAGTTGCAAGTGTGGATCTCGTGGCTGAACGGGGTCTGGGTGATCTCCCTTGTCCGGCATCTCTGTGTCCGATGTAGACTGTGTGCCGCTTTTAACTCCTTTAGGCTTTCCCATGACAGTGGTATCGGTTGCTTGCTTCGTGGATAGGCGAAAGGGAAGCTGTCCAGAGTCAGGAGGACCTTGCTAGAATCTATCTCGACAGGTGTTCTCCTCAGTGGTCGTTAGGGACCCCCCTGGGCACGTCCAGCGCGGGCACCAAAACACAGTCCTAGCGATCCGGCGAGTATGCCATAGGTACCCCGCCGTCAGCTGTAGGGGTCCAAGGTAGAGTCGGTCACAGACAGCAGCGCTCCAGACCATCCGGGTGAAAGTGACTTCAGCAAAGGGAAACAGATGATCAAGTGCCTTCTCGCAATGTAACAGGCTATCAAGTGTGAGTTCTATGGGCTCCACAGTCTATCTCAACAAGGGCCGCCCTCAGTCCCCCCGGGTCACCAGCCACAACACCAACGCACCTTATCAGGTAGTGTCACTGCTTTCAAGTTCCTAGGCGCTATTGGGATGGCTCCAGGTCCAGCTGCTCTAGGATCTGCGAAGGAGGGGGCGTGTGAGGCACGTGCAGTGGCAGCAGAGTACAACCAGTAGGTAGGTAGCCAGCTCGACTCGGTAGTTCAAATTGTTAGGGGACTTCCGGTCAGTAACGCCCGCCGCAGCCACCTCTCTGGTCTCGCTGTCAGGTCCCTCTGCAGTACCACTAGTATGAGCCCTAATAGTCAACGAACAGTGGGCGGAAGTCCCCTCCGGTTCCTACAACAAATGCTGCTTGGCCCCTCACCGCGGGGCATTCACTTAATGAGCTGCTCCGGGTCCTCCACAGGTCTCGTCACCTCCTCGGCATCCGCCCGGGGGGGGGAGTCCCCGGAGCGGCGACCAGTTAACCCGCCGCTGCGCAGGTGGCGGGGGGGCACTCCCAGCAGTCCCAAAGCCCGAGCCCCGGTGGTCCGGGCGGCACCGTGGAACCAGCCCCTCTGAACCGGGCACGCAGTTCACGGGCCGACCGCCGGCAAGCGCCCCTGATCCAGCGGGGCGTCCGTGCGTCGGCTCTCTCAAGGGCCGCCCGATAGGCAGCAGGCACTCCGCGGTCACACCCGCGGTCCACAGATCCCCACCGCAACCAGGATCCAACCCCGACGTGCCCATCCTCCAGCAGGGCCGAGGCGTTCCTCGCAGCGAGGGGGGCGGGAAGCAGTCCGTCGCCTCCCTCGTTTGTGGGTCGGGTGGGATGCAGCCTCCGTCCTAGGCTCGGGTCAGGGTCCTATCGCGGGTGGGTCAAGCCTTCACCGGTGCAGTGTGCAAGGCCGACGCCCTCACCGAGCTCCGGGAAAGGAAGGGCGAACACTCCTCCTCCAGCACAGGGGTCCGCGGCCCATCAGCGCCGCCCACCACTCGGTCGGGCAGCTTCCACCGCCATCCGCACTGCAATCCTCTGCTCGGCAGCCGTCCGTTAAGGTCCTCCGTCAGACCGGAGGCCATACGGGATCTGCAGGGGCAGTCACAGTCCTCGGCGCTCTCGGAGTCAGGAAGGCGACCCCGCGGCCGCCATTTTGGTGACTCGCTCCGGACACCCCGGGCAGCTCGCCGAGCCCGGTTCTCGAGTCCACAGGGCCGGTCAGGAGCTGTCCCGCAGTCACGACGTGGGGGTCCCCTTCCACCGGACTTGCGAGGGGAAATGAAGGTTGTAGAGGTGCTTTAACAGGATAATAGGAGGCTCGGTCGTGGAGCACAGCGCTCAGGCGACCTCCTCCATCATTTCCCCACACTGCCTCATTAATGCAGCTATATCTGTCATAACAGGTCCGCTTTGTTAGGGTCCGGTGGTAGGTCTAGACCTAAATCCATAACATCTCTAACCTCTGAAATGTCATATCCACCATATGTGCCAATCTTCAGATTCACAAATTTGATTTTAGTGACTTTGTTGAATGGCAAGGGCCTACAATACCACATGTGTTGCTTTCAGAGGAAGCTGGGGATGTATGACGTTACAACGCATACTTTTACCACGCCTACCATTACCACGCAATTTTTACAACGCAGGATCCATTACAACGAAGTACCATTACCACGCATGTATTTACAACGCATATACCTTTACAACGCATACAATTACAACGTAAGTATTGGTAAGTATATAATATTTTTTTTAATTTAATTTAATTAAAATTAATATAATGTAATTTAATTTAATTTAATTTAATTTAATTAATTTAATTTAATCAATTTAATTTAATTTAATTTAAATTTAATTATATTTAATTTTTACCCTGTACCCTTTTACCCAAAAACCCAAAACTGACCCTGAACCCTAAAAATACCCCTTTACCCAAAAACCCAAAACTGACCCTGAACCCTAAAAATACCCCTTTACCCAAAAACTCAAAACTGACCCTAAACCCTAAAAATACCCCTTTACCCAAAAACCCAAAACTAATCCTGAACCCTAAAAATACCCCTTTACCCAAAAACCCAAAACTGACCCTGAACCCTAAAAATACCCCTTTACCCAAAAACCCAAAACTGACCCTAAACCCTAAAAATACCCATTTACCCAAAAACCCAAAACTAATCCTGAACCCTAAAAATACCCCTTTACCCAAAAACCCAAAACTGACCCTGAACCCTAAAAATACCCCTTTACTCAAAAACTGAAAACTGACCCTGAACCTTAAAAATACCCCTTTACCCAAAAATTGAAAACTGACCCTGAACCCTAAAAATACCCCTTTACCCAAAAACTGAAAACTGACCCTGAACCCTAAAAATACCCCTTTACCCAAAAACTGAAAACTGACCCTAAACCCTAAAAATACCCCTTCACCCAAAAACTGAAAACTGACCCTGAACCCTAAAAATACCCCTTTACCCAAAAACTGAAAACTGACCCTAAACCCTAAAAATACCCCTTTACCCAAAAACTGAAAACTGACCCTAAACCCTAAAAATACCCCTTTACCCAAAAACCCAAAACTGAGCCTGAACCCTAAAAATACCCCTTTACCAAAAAACCCAAAACTGACCCTGAACCCTAAAAATACCCCTTTAACCAAAAACCCAAATAATATTTTTAATAAAATAATATACTTACCAATACTTACGTTGTAATGGTATGCGTTGTAAAAGTACCTGCGTTGTAAATACATGCGTGGTAATGGTATGCGTTGTAATGGATCCTGCGTTGTAAAAAATGCGTGGTAATGGTAGGTCGTTGTAAAAGTTGCGTTGTAAAGGTTGTATACCGAAGCTGGTGTTGGCGGGATGGTAATCAATATTTCTACATTCTTGAGTTAAGGTTTAAGCCCTGTGTCTTCCTCACAGTGCAAACTGAAGCACTGGGGAGAATACCGTACATTGCCTATAGGCAGTGCTTTAAATAGAAAAAAACTAAGTGCAGGTACTCACCAAATATAAGCAGTGGACTGGGGGTGGAGTTTTGGGTGGGACAAGGGCCGGGGCTATGTTTTTTACTTTCTAAACTTTGAATGCAAAAAATATGCATGCATTGTAAGAATGTCTAGCCATTTGTTTAGTACTTACCAATAAGTCCTTAATATTAACCAAACTAACCTTTTTTAAGCAACCTTATAATAATAAAATATTGAGGAAAAAAACACCAAGTTGCCTAACGTTTGCCTTGTAGTTTGCATGCATATCATTGATACAGAATCATGAATCACTAAACTATAAGACAAACATTTTAACTTGGGACCTGCCGGTAACACAATGATCTCTGCAGCAAAAACAGTAACCAGCAAAGCTCTCTATATACAAAACAACTCTGTGATCTGCATGTTTCATGCTGTGCGTTACAGCAGGTACATTGATCCTCTATGCAATTTTATGTTCAGTCAAACCTTTGATTGGAAGAATGCACACAGATAATTCTAGCAAGTGCATTAACCAGCAGAGTTATTAAAGTGCCATTATACCCAAAGACTATGGTCTAAATAAACAGAGTTCTCTCTCTGTCTCACTTTACCCAGGAATTTACTGGATTCGCAAAGATCTCTGTTCCAGGTAATATTTCGAAATGCAGCATGTTGTCACGAGTTAGGCAAGGCAGATACATTTATGATCACATTTGACTTGTTGACAAATTCTTTGGGGCAGAGTTAAAAAAAATACATTCAGACTTTGCTGTTTGCGACTGCACCCACTTTCTGCTGCAAACCCTTGGGCTTTGCCCGAATAATAAAGCTAGAGTTGGTGTCATGAGTAGCTATTTTTAAAGTAGATTTGCCAAGAGGTGTCGGAGCCACTTACAGGTCGAGCCAGGCTTGAAAAACACACAGTCCCTACAGCTGTCTAGTTACATTTGTTCCATTTCACACACACACACCCCCTCACACACTTAAAAGCTCATTTCATACTCTCTGGATTACATTTAGTTTCACACAAACACACAGTACTACTTTTCATTCTCACAACCATACCCACGCTTGCAAACTCACACACTTTTTCTTCCTGGCCCTCACACATTCTCTTTCACACGCAGTGCCCGACAGTGGAGGCCTTCAAATCTTTAGCAGGTGCAGCACAAAGTCGGGGTTCGCATTTTGTGCAATGTACATATTGGCATATTGAAACCTTTTCAGAAACTGCCACAGTTATGTCTCATTGGAGCAGAGATACTTAGGAGGTGATTTGGGTGCTGCAAATCACCTACATTTATAGTTATATAACAAATGTTTATAAATGGCGCACTGACGAATCAATACCAGTGGTGCAGTTTTTGGAAAAGAATTAATGCATCGATTGAAGTCTAGAGGACAGGGATTTTCTTTCATGCAAATCCCTTTCATTTCAATTGTTGATGGGCGAAGGTTTGCGGGCATTTAAAACAATAGGCAAGCTAAAAAGCTGTGTTGCCTTAAACAATGTGTCCCACACTTACGCCCATTAGGTTTTTAGGTCACCTGCCGACCCCCTCTGTAATAAACAAGAAGAATGCCAGTACTGTGCACTAGTTTTCAACCATTTAAATAAGACACTCCTAGTCGTTGCCTAAAAAAAGACCACTTTTTCAGTCAAGATTCTTCATAGAAAATTCAAAAATTCTTTATTTTTATTTTTCTTTTAGCTTGTGGTTTAGTTTGTTTTTTTTGGATTTCAAACAAGAAATTTATACATGTGAATATCTGTACATCTATTTACAAGAACACACTATCATCATGATTAGTGATATACGAAAAAATAGGGTTCTTTGGGGGGCAAGAGGACAAAAATGTGTAAAAGTGGTTTATCACAATAACAACAACACAAATAGACATAAGACACGTGTACACAGGACAGTGAACATATATCAGAACATTTCAAATACGTGGTGGTAATTGATGTCAAGTTGTTCTCAAAATATTCGCCAAAGTTAGATTGCTGACTTTTATGGTGTAACTAGAGCCAAACCTATTTACAATCATAGGAGTGGTATAATACAATCAGTGAGCTCCATAGATCAACACAGTAGTAAAGACCAAAACTCTATTTCACAATCGTTTCTAATCACTCTAAATTATAAATGAATCTATTTAGAACCAAAACTTGGCACCACACACAACTACCACCTCGGTCGACGCGTTTCGAATCCTAAAATCATTGTAAAGGATTCTCTTCAGGACCAAACACAATTAATCTGAAAGACATAATGAGTGATAAAGATTCTATCAGTCAACCATTAAAACCAAAGAGAGACTCTCAACTGTCATTCAGCCGCCACATACTCTCCATAAGCTTACCTGTCACTGGTTCTTAATGTCGTTAAAGTGGTGGAGGTTCTAGTCAGCTACAAAACAGAATGTGTTGAACACCGCGGATTAATACATGTTCATAGGCTGCGACCTACGTCGAATTTGTTGAGACAAAGGGGTCAGTTAAATATACTCACTGGTGAATTTCAGTATCTTGTCCAGCTAAAGGTGTAATTCTCTTTGCACCCTCGGCGTGACCACACGAGTTGGCAATGGATCTAAGTTATTTCCGGATGTTATTTCTGTAGAAAAGAAACCAAGGAGGCTGTTAGGGAGGCCTCTCAGAACCCGGGGTGACTGTCCCTATAGCGGGCGTACTGACTGATTTTCTATGCTGCTCGTGCACTGAGCCAGTTAAAATGTAAATTCTGGGTGCCAACCCCTCAAGAGAAAGTTGTGACAATATGAAAAAACGGTTGATTGAGGACCGTTTCTATGACGGATAATAGAACCCGTTCTGAGGACCCTGCCGGGACTCCCGGTCCGGACCTGCTACGTTTTATCGTCGCACTGCGCGAGTGCGTCTTACCGACCTTGATTTAATAAATTAGTGTGCCAAAAGGTATTTGGAAATTTCTTCCATCGTCTAGGCTAGACTTAGTGTCCCTAAGCCCTTTGGTGCACGCGCAGGGGGTCGCGCTGCGGAGTCACGGCTTGTAATCTTCACTTACTTGCACAAAAGCGTCCGTCTTCTCCTGCTCACTCCGCCATCGTGTGTTTACGCGATGTGAGACAGTTCCTGGTTCACCTACTTTCAGTGAACGCCGTTTCCGGGTCCGTTCGCGCTGCTCATGGGAGTTGTAGTTTAGTTTGTAATCTGCCACGAATTTACAAGCACTAGATGTTAAAATTACGCTATAATTCAGAGTCAAATTAGTTTCAGAATGAAAAGAAAAGGGTTCCTAATTCGTTCTAAAATGTCATGCTTGCCGCCTTGGCGTCCAGTTAGTCAAAGGCCGAAAATCTAGAGGTGTGCTCCGTCTGGCTAGGGGTGCTGGAGTTTTCTCATATAAGACTCAGACACTGACAATTCTGGTGCTGCTGGACAAGGGACTATTAAAGTCCAAGGTGAGCATGTTCGTGGCATATATATGCTCAAGGGCATTGATCACAGATTATACAATTCAGACATTTCATTAAGGCCTTGTATTGTAGTATTAAACTTCAGAATCAACATTGCCTCTCGTTGTCGCAGTTTGGCCTCTACATCTCCACCTCTTGGGTCAGTTTCAATTTTTGAAATTATCGTCCATTTAAAGTCATGTTCACTATGCGATTTGTCTATCCAATGTTGGACTAATGGGGCTGTCAGGACTTTTTTCTTGATTCTGGATTTGTGTTGAGACATTCTCTGTCTCACTTCTTGCGTTGTCTTCCCTATATAAAGTTTGTCGCATGGACATAGTAGGCCATACACAACGTTTTTGGTTTTACAGTTAGTAAACTGATCATGTTTCCAGAAGATCCCTGCATGTTGGAAAAGGTTACCTTCAATAGTCGATGAGCAGCAAAGACATGTGCCGCATTTGTGATGGCCAGTTATAGGTGGCAGGCTCAGATAATCACGTAATGTCGGATTTTTCGGTTTGGGAATGGCTGCTCGGACGATGTGGTTTGCAATACTTTGATCCTTTTTGTATGCGAAAAGGGGCACATCTGTCAATTGGTTGTCCAGGTCCTTGACTAGATGCCAGTTCTGATGAATCAGTTTTTTCAGGATGTTAGATGAGGGGCAGTATGTAGATACACACACTGTTCGTTGTTGCTTACTCTTTTGTTTTTTGGTCAATAATTCCTCTCGAGGCGTCCACCATGCTCTTTTGATCGCTTGTTTGAGCAATTTCGCTGGGTAGCCTCGGGCCAGAAGTTTCTCCTTTAGGGCATCTGCATGGTCCATGAATTCATCTTTGAAGGTGCAGTTTCTGCGGATACGCAAAAACTGCCCTATTGGAAGGTTTTGTTTTAAACTCCTTGGATGACCACTCGAAAAGTCCAATGCCTTATTGCGGTCCGTCTTCTTTTTGAATAGAGTGGTGACCAGTTGTCCATTAGCACAGTAAACCTCCACATCTAGAAATGACATCCTTGTCTTAGAGGTCTGAAGTGTGAATTTAATATCTTCTGTCCTGTTATTGATCCAGTCGTGGAACTGTTCAAGTTGTTCTGTGGTCCCCGACCAGGTGAAAAAGACATCGTCAATATATCGCACCCATCCACCAATCCATTGGTGGAATGGGTTGTCATTGTGGATGAAGGTATCTTCGTATTGGCTCATATAAAGGATCGCTAGTTCTGGGGCAAAAGGACAGCCCATCGCGACTCCTTTGATCTGGAAGTAGAAGTCTTCACCAAACTTAAAGTAATTTTTCGTGAGTGCAAGTTTGGCCAGTTTGAGGATAAATTCTGTAGGAATTTTAGCTGGTCTCTCTCGTTTGTTCAAGAAGATTTCAAGGACCTCCAATGCTTGGTCTTGGGGGATCTGAGTATAGAGCGATACAATATCCATGCTCACTAAAAGGTCATGATTTTCTGTGAATGGTAATTGATCCAGTTTTGTCAAGAAGTCCGTAGTGTCCAAGAGGAACGATTTAACCGTCAGTGTGAATGGTTTCAGGAAGAAATCTATAAATTTTGAGACTGGTTCAAATAAAGACTCACACCCAGAGATTATGGGTCGTCCTGGTGGTGTGGTTTCATTTTTATGTACTTTCGGAAGTACATAAAATAATGGAATTCGTGGGTGTTTATTTGATAGAAAATTGAACTCTTTTTTGCCAAGGAATCCTTGATCAAATCCATTTTGAAGAATTATGCCAAGTTCTTTCTGTAAATCAGCCGTAGGGTCCATATTAATTTTGCGATAGCATTTTGGGTCAGAAAGTTGTCGGTTGACTTCGTGAATATATTCCTCTATTCCCCATACAACAATTGATCCGCCTTTATCGGCTTGCTTAATGATAATCTTTTCATCCTGTTTAAGTGATTGTAACGCCAATTTCTGCTCGTGAGAGAGATTAGGTTTAACAAATCCTTTCTTTTTCTTTTCTTGAGCTGTCAAAGCGGACATGATAGTCTTTTCGAAGTAGATGACTTCTTTAGGTATTGTGTTTGCCGGTGGACAAAAATTAGATTTTTTCTTGAATCCAGTTGTTTCAAATTGAGGTGGTGGTTCCTTGCCAGAAAAAAATGTAACCAAACGGATTTTGCGACAAAATTCAATAAATTCTGATTTCAGTCGGACAAAGTCGGTGAATTTGGCTGGTACGAATGATAATCCCTTTTCTCGGACGCTAATTTCCACAGGCGTCAAGACTTTTTTCGAGAGGTTATAAATTGGAGATTTTTCATATATGACTAGTTCTTGTAGTTGTGTCTCCTTGTCGACATCTCCCATGGTTGGTTGAACCTTGTTTTTCCTCGGGGCTTTTGCTGGCCCTGTCCTAAAAAAGGTTGTTGTTGTTGGTTTTGATAGTTTGGTTGGTAGTTGGCCTGATATTGTTGTTGATTGCTTCTTTGAAAACCACCTCTTTGATTGTACTGAGGGCGAGAGGGCCCTTGTTCAGACTCACTTCCTCCTGAAGATGAGGTATCGGAGAATGTGAGGAATTTTGTCCTTGATCTACCTTGGTTGTCGGATAGATACCGACCCCCTCTGTAAGACACCCTGCAGCAAAACTCCTCCTCTCTTAGCTTCCAGAGACGCACACACACCTCGATGTGTTCCACTGAAAATGAGCTGCGGTCCAGGCGCTTTTGAATCAGCTCAGCAGCAACCGCATCAAAACCGAGCCGTTATGAGTAAGGTACTCTCCTTGTTGGAGGAAAGGTCCCGGTACTCAAGGGGAGAAAATATAAAAGTGCTGGTACTCAGTACCGGTGAGTACCGGCCCATTTAAAGCACTGCCTATAGGCCTCAGGGTCTATTGGCTTTGAGCGTTTTGAAGCTGCTCCCTGTTTGTTTTAGGCACTAGCTGATTATGATTAAGGCTCCCAGTCTTCAGTTTTTGCTGTTTTTTTTTAGATATAGACATAAAACAATGTGTTTCCTGTCTGCATTTACTTGTAGATGTATTGTTTTGCTATATTTGGCTCCCTAATTTTGCTAATACTCAAAAGGCATCAAAGTATGAGTGCACGTTTTAAATGCATGTGGAAATATACAGTATTACTTTTCATTTTTTCAATAAACACAAAATAAATATGGAATACTGATAAGATGGCCAAAAAATTAATATGAATAAATAGAGAAGGAAATGTTGAAAAACATAAATACCATAAAACTGGGAGCCCTAATTATGAAGTTCATTCCACAAAGTAGAGCACTGTGCCGATGACAGTAAATTACTGCCAACAGGGGCTGGGTTTAAATGTGGCTGTGCTGTACTAAACCCTTGAAGCACTTGGGTCATACCTTTTCTTTCCTCCATCTTTTGTCTTGAATGAATGGCTAAAACTAATTATTATTATTATTAACGTTTAAGAACAGCAAAGCTGGAACAAAAGAAAACGTGCTGCTAATGCCCATCTCTGTGTTCCAAAGTGAAGGACTGGAAATGACAAATGACAGGGTACAAAAAGCATATGCCTGTGTCTCTGTCACCTCATCGCCATCCGTCCCTCGTCTATCTATTCAGCATCCTTCATATTGTCTGCAGAAGTTTCTAAGTGTTCGCTGCTACCGTCCTTGTCCGTCCGCCCTCACTACCTTCTACGCCCCCCCCCTCCACTTCCAGAGAGAAACAATTACAACACGCCATAAAAGATCTCCCCGTTTTCAGCGAAGATTGCACGTATTGTCGCTCCTTCAATGCATTGTTTTAATGCTCTTTATAGCAAAAAGGAAAATCGTGTTCCTGAAAGACGAAAGAGGCGAGCAGCGCTCCTTGAAGGGTCAGTTTCACAGAAGTTGAGAAAGAAACACCACGTGAGTATTAGATAGCATAAGAGAAGTGCAATTGCGCTAAAACATACGCTTCCCATGTCGCCGCTTGAATAGCTGTTATCTAGGTGCTGTTTTGACCCCAAGATGAAAAATATCTTTGCCTAATGTATGTAATTACTCGCTGGCACTTTGAAATCTCCCATGGTGTCCCAGCATCCTTAATAATGGTGAGCAGATTGTAGAGAAGTTAAAAATAAAGGGACTGCTACAATTTAGCAACCTGCGGGTAATGTTCTTGTAATGATAGTTTATTGTGAGTGCCCATTATTGCAGTTTCTTGGTATTTTCTGCTGGGTGGCTATGTCCTGCATTTAACAGGAATGCAGCTGAACGAGTAAGATGAATAACATCATGCCATTAAAGTAAACGAAAATCTATCTATCTATCTATCTATCTATCTATCTATCTATCTATCTATCTATCTATCTATCTATCTATCTATCTATCTATCTATCTATCTATCTATCTATCTATCTATCTGTCTGTCTGTCTGTCTGTCTGTCTGTCTGTCTGTCTGTCTATCTGTCTGTCTGTCTAATGGTCTGTCTATCGGTGTGTCTGTCTATATGTGTGTCTGTCTATTCTGTACCTACCTGTGATTCTGTCTTTCTTTGGATGTAGTCATTAAGTCCAAGAGTACACTGAAGCCCTTTACAGAATCAATAACATACAGAACAGTTTTTTCACGGTTTACAAAGCGAACCATAGTAATCGAAATCGAAGTGCTCCGTAATAGAATATGGTAAGGAATTTGCACCACATTGTTTCCTTTTCAATGGGATGTAATGCAGAATGCCTCCTAAAATGATTGAATGAGTGTGTAATACTTATTTGGTGGTACTCAGGAGTTTCCAGGCATAGGGCCCGTTTGTTTAATAGGGGGATCATGTCTCTAGACATAAGAAACACACATTGGAGTTTTAGGCGGGGAGCCTTCTCAGATCCCCTTATGTGTATCTTTGGGTGGAGAAGAGGATTTCCATTGAATTCCTAATAGCCAGTTCCTGGGGCTGTCCTTCTGCTCGAAACACCGAACACTCCAACGATTCAGACAATGTGGAACCTACCTGAGGTAGTAGGTCACTACAAATGCACGAGATGCAAAGCCTGCTCGATGTGCCTAGAAACCAAAACTTTGACCTACAGGGATCATACCATCAACCTGAAATCACACATGAACTGCAACACCAGTGAGGTGATATATGCCATTCTTTGTCCATGAGACTTAATGTACATAGGTGAGACAATACAAAGGGTAAAAAATCGGATCCTACAACACTGTAGTCGCATTAGATGTCAGACGATGGGAGCCCCTTTAGTTGACCATTTCCGCATTAAGTCTCACAACCCGGAATCATTGAAATGGTGCGTGTTAGAAAAGGTGACCCTAGGCCCCAGAGGAGAGGACGTGAGTCCCATTTTTAACACCAAAGAATGTAAATGGATGCACTTATTGGACACTGATAACAACGGTCTCAATGAACTGGATGCAACATATGCCCAAATGGCGGGTCTAGAAACAGAATAGGTATAGACTCAGGCCATTACACTGTATCACACAGGATATGATCCGAGATCCTGAACCCTGCTTACACAACGCATCCATGGAGCCACCATGTCTCCAATATCATTGTACCAACACGATTCAGACCACTCATATTGCGGATGCTATGTACGCAACTACACTGTGTTGTGTCAAACATGGATTGCGTTGTATCGCGCATGACACGATCTAAGACATCTGGTAACTGACACTAGCTAGATCTAAAACCCTGCCTATGCAACCATCAATGGAGCCACCATGTGCCAACATGATTGAGACCACTCATATTTCGGACACTATGTCCGCGACAACATTGTGCTATACTAAACATGTAATGCATTGTGCCAACATTATCTAGACCAGTTTTATTTAGGGTACTGTATGAAACATGTATTGCTTTTATGTGATCCCACACCTACCCTTGCGATGTTAATCCAATTACATATCGGATTTGGGTTTATATGTAAATTTATATGTAATGTCTTGAACGTATATCAGGACCAATCTTCTTATACATTTTAAGGGATAACGTTGTGCTGAATAGACAATGCTCCTGTAGGTTTCCACATCGTTCCATGCGATTCAGATCCAATGTGGTTGAAATGAAATATACCGACATTGTAAGGTACTGTGATAACACAACGTACCAAAACTTTGTGAATAACCTTGCAATGCACCTAATGTTCGCTGTTCAGCTTACATCAAAACGTTACATCCGAGCAGGATCTTGGCCACTTAGCCAATGAGCACCGGGCTTTGATTTGCACACTTCACTCCTTAGATGACCCCATTCACGAGAGGCTTTCAATAATCTTCAATAACAAAAAGAGAGAGTGAGGGAATTTTTTCACTTATCAATGTGAGTCGAGAACTCCTGGTCCCCGGAATTAATTACAAAAACAATGGAGGAGTATCCACTCAGAACAAAGAGAACAGAAAAAGGTTTCTCTGGATATGGGCTTATGTGCTCAATTCAGTACCATGTGCCTCAACCTGTTTTAGGATAATGCATATCCTTATAGAAGTGCCTATAGGGTGTGCTGCGACACCTGATTACAGTGGAGCTGGTTCGTTTTTCTTTTATGTGTTCAGGGCGATCAAACAAGTGATTTTAAAAGGGGCCAACACTACTCACTACAAGTATTTATTCTTGAGTGCTTGAACCCTAATTAAAAAAGTGTTACACCTATGCCTAATTAGGTAGACTTCGGTGATATGATTAGTGTTTGATAAAAATAGCTATAGGTCTACATGTTTCAACCATTGGTTTTTGTTTCCCTGTTTTTACAGGTTTTTTCTTTGAACAAAAGAAACGCACTAATTTTACATGAGTCCAACAATTTGTGCATTCTAATTTGGACTAGGGCAGGACGCACCTTAGCGTGTGTGGACCACCCAGTTCAATATCATGGTCCTGACGAAAACCAATGAATAATACAATGGTTGAAACATGTAGACCTTTTTAAACTATAAAATGTATCACACCTCACATAGCACACGTAGCTATTTTTATCAAACACTAATCATATCACCGAAGTCTACCTAATTAGGCATAGGTGTAACACTTTTTTAATTAGGGTTCAAGCACTCAAGAATAAATACTTGTAGTGAGTAGTGTTGGCCCCTTTTAAAATCACTTGTTTGATCGCCCTGAACACATAAAAGAATAACGAACCAGCTCCACTGTAATCAGGTGTCGCAGCACACCCTATAGGCACTCGGCCTATGGGGTGGGACCCCGATGATGAAGCATGTCACCAACTAGGTTGGTGAGTGAGGGGTCTTCTATAAGGATATGCATTATCCTAAAACAGGTTGAGGCACATGGTGCTGAATTGAGCACATAAGCCCATATCCAGAGAAACCTTTTTCTGTTCTCTTTGTTCTGAGTGGATACTCCTCCATTGTTTTTGTAAGACTTTCAATAATGCCTACAGACCCGCCCGCATCTCTCTGCCTTTGTTCCCATGACTACGCATTGTAAACTCTTCTGAGTCTCCGATTGGCCAATGGTGAGACGAGCCTAACTGTAGCATCCAGCGGCGGCACCGCGTGAGCAGGCCAAGTCCCCACACTCATCTTCTGATATACGTCAGTTTCAGTAGCGACCGGCTTGCCACTCTGAAGTAACAAGAGCGCGAGGGAAGAGCCCACACATCCCTTTCCGGATCCGGCACTGATTTTCTAATGTGCTCCACGTACGCTTAGTTTAGGCATTGCGATCGAGCCTATTCTCCATAACGATCTATTGTGCAGTTTAATCCGCTCACGCCCAATCATGTAGATGACACCAGCATTACCGAACGCTTTCTGTTTTATTATCGAGCCGCTACAGAGTCGAGCTTTCTCCTAAAGATAAGCCAGCTCACCACTCATTATAATTCATTTTACATATATGTAATATATGCTCCCGAATCATTAACCACCATAGGAGCTTGAGTGAGTACACCCGGGCATACCACAGCGCGTAGAGACCCTCTGTCCCGCCTGGACCACCGTGCGCCAGTCTATCAAGAGCAGCAACCATTATGTGATCAGACTTCCTCTGCAGCACGTAGAGACCCTCTGTCCCGCCTAGACCGCCGTGCGCAAGTCTATCAAGAGGAGCAACCATTATGTGATCAGACTTCCTTTGCGCCCCTTTTACCCAGACCCAATTTTGTCGCTTTGTCCACAGATTTATTCTCGCTGGATTAGGAGAGCATTTACCACCTTCCCGCAGAAATCGCCTAATCTGTTAGGCTGACTGTTCAAGCCACACTCCGTGTAAAGGTTTTACTGTATATAAATGTAATTGTGCCTATGTCACCACACCTTTACCCTGTCCCTCGCGTATCCATTCACTCCCACTTTCCCAAATACCTCCTTTTTTCATTATACTGTGAGCACTGTAAATATCACACTGAATTGAAGTACATTTAAGTAGATACATGAAGTAACATTGATGTATTGAATTGAAAGAGCCTCCAATAAATGTGTCATAAATGTGTCATAAATGCATGTTCTTGGTGATCAAATCATGAATTGCTTCTGTGGTGAACTGTTTTGCTAATGTCTCAGTAAATTGATACTACTTCGACCTTTCTTTGAACGTATTACTGTTATGACCCAGGTCGGGTAGTTTTATGTGCTTACCCCGTTGAAACTCAACACGTCCTTCTGAGAGGGGCTGTTTCAGTGACTACACATCTACATCCTATGACACAATGGCCACTGTGTCTGGTTCCAGAAATATCAGGCACGGGATATGTGGTTTTACCCATCTGGATTTGCAGAGCCAGTGTATGCAATACAGGAAGACACTGCAAGGGGCGAGTGTGAGTGGTGACATCTCACCCAGAGTTTCTGCACCAGGTGGAACTGGACTACTCACAATCAGGTCCCAAGCCTGGAGCAAAACAGCCTGGCACCCCTCTGGAATTACCCACCCAGGGGGCAAAAAGTGTGAACCTGTGACCTTGTTTCAACATGCAGCATCTTTTTGCTATGCGTAGGAGGTTAAAGTTTACAGTGTAAAAGGAACATGCATAAGGGAAAGGCAAGACGCTACTCATATGCGTCACTGCTAGTGTGTTCACTCCCCACTCACCCGGTCATGCCCCAGAAGTGGAGGAGAAAGGCCGAGAAGGGGATGCAGATGCGATGGCTGCTCCATCCATAGTACTCTGGTGAAATTCTGGCATGTCTTTTGGCGCCATCCTGTGACATCGGAGGGTGATAGTTTTGCCGCCTGTACATCGATACCAAGTCATGACGGCACTAGAAGGTGAAGGTAAGGCTCCAGAAGCGTGGGGAGCCGTGCAGTAAGGGCACTTGTCCTTCTCCTGAAGTGATCCACCGTCGGTCGCGCTTGTATGCTCACGAGCACTGCTCCTTCAACCAGAGGATCCTTTAATCAGGGGTTCAACTGTGGAAGCAAATACAGGAGAGAAGACTCATTGTGACTAAATAAATCTTCATAGATTGGGCTTTGCATAATTGGGCACCAGGATACTGTGATCGGCAGATATTGGCTATCGGGAATAAAATACAGACAAATAAACGTGGAGAGAAAGGGATTGCAACAACATTTAAGCGTAAACTTTTAAGCACAAGTTCTCTCCCTGCTAATCAATCTACCCCGGTTCAAAAGTTATGCAACAAAGGCGGTCTAGAGAATGTAATGGGTAGCTCTCATACATTGCGTAACACACAGAAAAGGATGGATTTAAAGATGCAACACCTGCTGGTCCCCGATGTTCAGGAAACCCAGTCAGAGGTTGTAACAAGGGTGGGGCATGTAGATATTATAGAAACTGAGAGATCACAAAGGTTTAGCCCCTACATGATTCTGGAAAGAACAGAAGATCTGGATAGTAACATTGAAGTTAGAGACCTCCAAAAGTCATCCACTGCTGAAACCTTTTTCAACCCCCATCTGCTGTAAACAGTATCCTTTGTTCTCAAAATCACATATTGCTGTAACAGCAACAACTACCTCTGGACAGTCAATAAATACAACACCAATTCAGGCCACATTGGCTCTAACTCAACAGCAAGCCGGGACAAAAGTGGTAATAGATAAATCCCCACTGGTGCCAAATTGCCACAGCAGGTAACCAAGAACCTCTGCAGGAAATAGAAAATGATAAGGAATTCAGACAGATGGTCAGAGACATGTTTGAATTGATTCTATGTGAGAATAAAGAGTTGCATATGATACAATCACAGTAGATCGCTTCACTGCATGAAAGATTGTCGAAAATCGGGGATACAATAGGTATAATGCTAGTACGCCTAACCGAAGTGGAGGAATGAATATCTAGCCTAGAGAACAAGTTGGTGACTTTTGGGCGGGAAATAACACAAATTAGACAAAATACAGAGTACAAGACATGGAAGATTACAATAGACGTTCACACTTACGGCTAGTGGGGGTTCTGGAAGCAATTGAAGGACCCCAAGTCTGGGATTGGGTTGAATCCCTGATGAAAAAAGCAATTCCAGGTTTTTCAGGAGATCTAACGATCACAAGAGCGCACAGGGTACCCTTTCAACACCCCATTAATGTGAAATATTTATGTGAATGTGAATTGTGCTGATTTCCCAGTAAGAGAAAAAATGATTTCCAAGGCAATAGAAAAAAAACTATGACAGCACAAGAAGTTCCGCAATTTAAAATCTCTTCAGATATGTCTGCAGTTGCATCAAAACGGCGGTGAGAATTTGTACGAGTGATTGATTCTTTCAAGACTAAAGAGGCACAAGCAACTATTGTTCAACACTAGAAGTTAAAGGTTCTTGCCTATGGCAAATTTCACATATTGGACGAAGTAGTAAAAGCACAAGAAGTATTACAGAAGATATATAGTTTATTATAATAGTCCACAATGATGAACGATAGAATTTAGGTATAATTGTGTAGATATTTCTTAGAGATACTTAGGCTATAGGCTATAGGTGCTGCTGCATAATATGTATATGAGTATTAATGTTATCTGGGGCGGGTGACAGGGGCCCGGAGGTACTAAGATCACTCCGGGAGTGGTAAGCGCACAACAGTGGGTGCAGAGTCATGGCACCCAGGGTACTAAACAGGAGTAGGGAGGAGATGTGGGCTATTCTCCCACAACTTTTGCGGGGGAAGGGTGGGTTAGGGGTAGGGCACGGGGTGATTGCAGGGGGAAAAATAGAATAGTTCATCTATATGTTGATACAAGTACATTATTCTTGGTAAAGGTCTAAATCAACATAAGAGAAGAGAGGTTAGTCGGTTGAAAAAATCCTTTTTATTCAAATATATGAAGTAACATTATTACTAAAACTGCCATGCACTTTATGTGGTATCTTGCTCTGAACTGGCACTTTTCTTGATGTATGTATAGGCACAAAAAGGTACAAAAATGTAGTTCAATATTAAATCCTGAACTAGTAGCGTTAGTAAATCTATGTACTGTATAACAAGTACCAGCAGGTATTTCAAAATGTACATCGCACTTTGATTATTACTTTTTTCTGTTATAGCTTTTCATAAGCAGGCATACAAGGACTCTGTATGCATTCTTTCCTGCAATGCCAGTTGCCTTCATAACAAAATAAATGCTTGGACTGTTGAAGAATGGTTAAAAGGAAACACCCTTGAAAAAGTATTGATTAAGGAGATGCATTGTGTGGATAGGAAGAAATCTACATGTAGTATGTTTAGACAGTGGGCAGGCAGTAGATAGTTTTCATCAGCGAGCACAGCTCATAGAGGGATAGCAATTTATGTTAATAGATTGTCCCCTTTTCAGACCACTTGTTTTCAAGTCGACAATGATGGGAGGTGGGACTTGGTTGGCGGTTTGATGAATAATAAAGCAGGCTAGCTATAGCCACAATATATGCTTCGGTCAAAGACAATCCAACACCTTTATCGTATCGTTATCATGCATTATTGCAAAATCCCTGGAACAGTAATATTAGGGGGTGATTTTAATCTTTTGCAGGGTTCGGGATTGGATTCATCTTCTTGGGTACGGAAACAGAATAACCACGCATGAAAAAGGAGCTATTGAAATGCATGCAAAAATTAGATTTGATAGATATATGGGATACAGAATTTTCTAATAAAAGAGAATATTCATGTTTTTCAGCCAAATATAAAACAGCATCAAGATTGGAATACTTTTCAACTTCTCGTAACTTAAGTTTAGTTAATCGCTCATTCATTCAAAATAACTTTTATTATCAGTTTTAGTAAAGTTAGAGGTATCTAGAGTTGGCGTGGGTAAGCAATCTTCTAAATGGTAATTCGATAGAATCCACCTCGAGCATGAGATTTGTGCAAGGCAATCCAAAATGAAATAGAAAGTGTTTTCCACCTGCACAGAAACACAGCTGAGGTAGAAAGTGTCTGGGAAGCCTTAAAAGCTACTATTCATGGTAATATAACTACCAAAGATATAGCAGCTAGATGCTGCCAAAATGCACATAGAGCACATTTGGAATTAGAAGTCAGATATGCAAATGAACAATATATAAGGGAGAAAACTATTGAAAATAAATCAACATTAATGTTAAACGCAAAAGGGTATACAAGATTATTACTACGCTGAAGTGTATGTAGCTAATTCCGCATATCTTCAAAAGGTTTACGAGGAGAGCAACTTTTCAGGCACATTTTTAGATTGGCAAATAAAAGATAGAGAGGCACAGAACAGAATTACCGCTCTGGTAGATAAAGTTATGACAATTTGCATTACAAATGAAGAACAAATACAGAAGGAGTTTTGAAAACATTATGAAACAGTCTATTCAGTCAAACAAGAGGTAGATATGTCAAAATTAAAGGACTTCGTTAGTAGATTCCCCATTCCAAAATTGCAGGCAAGTCAAAGTAAGAATATGGTCACCCGTGTTATATTAAAAGAAACAGATGATGTTGTGCAATTCCTGGCAAATAGTAAAGAATATGGAGAAGACGGGCTACCTGTGGAATTTTTAAAATTTTAATTTTGAACTAGTAGCGCTGGCTAATCATATCTTGCAGGGTGGAGAGATACCACCCTCCTTCCATATGGTATTGGTAGTCAGCTTTTTGAAAAATAACAAAGACAAGGAGGGTGTGAATTCTTACAGGCCCATAAGCCTCTTAAACACAGATTATAAAATGGTAGCCAAGGTATTGACAAATAGAATAAATAAATGCAGAGGGTCAATTATACATTCAGACCAGTGTGGATTCATTGCAGGGCGACAATTATCTTTTAACACCAGTTTTTTGGTTGTACCTTTAGACTATTTTAGTCAAAATAAAATTCCTGCTCAGATTATGTTAATAGATAGAGAGAAGGCTTTCAATTTGGTTTGTTGTTAGAGCCTTTTTTATATTTTAACCGCATGCGTGCGGGCGGAATTCCGCCCGTACGCTGGGTTTTGCGAAAGCGCATGTTACGTGACGAGCTGGGCTCGTCATGAGCGTGCGAGGAGGCTACGCCATGACGAGCCCAGCTCGTCATGAGCGTCGAAGGGGTTAACTGAGTTTGCTTTTTCTGCTGAACTTTTATGTATGATCTCTAAGTGTTTTAAAGGAGCTTCTGCACAAATAACTATGAATGAAAATAAGATTGTCGTTTGTAAAGTTAACATTGGAACAAGACAAGGATGTCCTGTGTCGGCATGACTTTTTGCTTTTTTTATAGAGCTGCTGGCTGTAGCCATTCGCGCAATCAGCAGTTTGACATCTCCGATGCCAGGAATGTCAAATATCAAGCTTTATGCTGATGATTTTGCACTGTTTTTAAAGCCTGACTTAGAAGTTCAAAAATAAATATTTAGTATTTTTCAGGAATACCAGTTAATTGGAGGGTTTAAAATGAATAAATCAAAGACAGAGATCTTGCTTTGTAGCAGTGCTTCTGACACATAACTAACTGAATTAGGCCCACTGGTCAACACTAGACCCAAGAGGTATCTTGGTATATTTGTTTCTGAAAATGTAAATGACCTGTATGTTTTAAACTATTTTCCCCTATTCAATAAGAAAAAGGGGCTGTTCATAAAATGGAATGATTTTCACCTTTCAATATTGGGCCGGGCTACTATTATTCGTATGCCTATTTTACCTTTGTGTAGTCTCTTATTTTTTGCCATTTTAACACAATACACATCGACATTTTTTAAAGAAATACAAGGTATATTTTCTACTTTTTTATGGGCAAATAAGTATCAAGATTAGCTTTAGATGAAAGAGGTATAGACCTTCCTGATCTGAAAGTATATTACTTTGCGATTTTTACACACTACATATAGATCAACCATGTTTTTAAATATTAATAGGTATAACAATTTCTTTTTAGATGTAATCCATCAAGAATATGATATTATTGATATTATGCTTTTAACGAAAACCTCCAGAAAAGTTAGATATAAAACACTACAACTGAATATTAAGCGTAAACAACAACTGTTTTGCCACTATGCGATTCCCAGTATTAATGGAATAACACTTCTCTCAGATGTATATATACAGGAAGATCCTTTGATAGATGAAATTGGAATGTTCAAATGTATGAGTCATGTTTCGAGAAATTGGAACAAAATAGACCCTAATATAAAACACTGTAAAATAAATCATGCAGTGGTCTTATTTTAGGATCAAACATTTCTTGCGGGAACTGAATCCCATACGCATGATTGAAACAAGGGAGCTCACGGAGCAGTTGTTAGAATCTAAAATCCGTAAAACAATCAGCAGTTGGGCTTCTCTCCTACATAGTAAAGGAGCAGATAAACTCTATGTACAAGCACAAAAAAAGGCAATCTAAAGAAGGCCTCTAGATATCCATTTCAGCCAGTGATCAGATCAATACGTTTAATTGCTCCCTACTGATAGGGACCAATTTACGACGAATGCAACATTATACTAAATGTTTTATATATAGAACTCCCGACTTTCTCCATAAAATATATATATAATACATCCCTTTGACAACTGGCTCAAATAGTAAGGGGCCCATTAGCACCAGTGGTGCGGCGGTCCCACCCGGCGATTAGGGTGCCACAGCCACCATAGCGGTAGCTCCCTCCATTCCCAGCATTGTGGTGGGCGGTGATGTGAGGGAATGCACTGTGTGCATTGTCATGCACAAGGTGACAGGCACCGCAAGGTGCCTGCCACCATGTCATGACAGTGCAAGGGGGTACCATAGGTAACCCCCTTGTGCACCCCCAGCCCCCTAATACCCTGGGGGTCTGCAATGGACTCTTGAAAGCAGAATTGGCATGTCTTTCCGTGGCGGCAACGCCACCACAGTAATGCATGTTACCGCCCCATACTAAAATAGATGTCGGTGTCTAGCAGACACCGCCACCATAGTCCACCATTTTCCGCCTGAAAGCGGCGGACGGTCTTCCTGTCCGCCGCGGTACTAATACTAATATGGCGGGGGTAATGGGTGGCAGGCGGGGAAGGATGTAGGGTAGATCGCCACCACCATGCTGGCAGTGGCGATCCGCCCTACATCCTTATGACCTACTAGGTCTTTAGGCTTCATCAAATCAAGCAGTGATTCCAGGTCCACTTTATTATTGGGCTCTTCAAAGGTTGAAAATTCAACACTTAAGATGAGGTCTGAGCAGATATAGAAAACAAACAATGGGCATACTATTGATAAGATTGCCTCCATGCTTGGAATAGAAGATCAATTTTCAGTTCTGCCCAAGCTCTCCTATTAGAATCAGACCCAAGTTTGTAAGGGTGGTGTGCTGGATATGATCAGTTTTTGACTGGTGATGCATACTCTCAGAGGGAGTTGTCTATGTGCAGAACTTATATAGAGCTTTTTAGAGGCTCCTTTCTGAGCCAAACATTCATCAAAAAAGTATGCACACAGTTTGATCCTTCACAGGAGGAATAATCTTACAGCAGTAAGATACATCAATCATCTGTGTGTACTCGTTCCACGATCGTAGTCAATCTGGCGAAAAAGTTTGGGAGCATTGTCTTCAATGTCACATTTCAGCAATGGGCGAATATTTTCCACAATGTCTGAGTTCAGTAGTAGACTGGTATTCCTGCCATTTCAGAGATTTTGGCAAAAGGCAATTTTATATTTCAGCACCTTCAGAAGGATTGGTGTCCTTACTAAATAAATAGGTTTGGCTCCAGACTGATAACCAACTTCCCCGGTTCTATAGTTGAAGACCAGATATTTTAGCAATAGCAATATATGATTTTCTTAGGTTGTAGAATCAAAAGCTTCCCTAATCTTTTCCTCCAGTTCTCATGATTTCTCATTGTCTCTACAAAATCAGGGCGGAAGTTAACTCCTTTATTTATAGTACTTTCTTTGACAGATTTGGTTTCTTGATCTATTACAAATGTTGATAGACATTCCAATTCTTCTCCCTGGTTTGCCTCACATTTTACAAGACCAGCAAGGGCAGAAATACAGACTTGTTCATTCATGCTAACTCCTGTTGATGGCATGGAAAGTCCATCCAATAGCTTTCTCATGAGAGTCTGATTCATCAGTAAAGCCTGGGCCCCAGGACAACAGCTATAAGTCAAGTAGGTTAGCTTGGGATCGCTGATGTCTGGAATCAACCTCAAATCTTGTTTTGCCTGACATTTCTTCAATAGACAATTTCCTAAGCCATTTAGCATTTGCAGTCAAGTCTTAGAAGAAGGTAAAAATGTACAGGGCTGCCATATCATTACAGCATCATTACATTCCAGGAAAACCAATTTTAGAGTGTGCTATGATTTACTAATCACTCCATGTCATTAGATTAAGTATGCCTCCTACTTCCAAGTATAATTATTTTTGGGCTTTAATTGAATTCTGAATTTGTTTATATCATGGTCTGATAATGCTACTCTGTCACTGAAAGAATTAGCAGCAAAGTTGGCAATGTTATTTGCTTAGTCTCTTTCAAAAGAGTGTTAGAGATCAACGCCTTGGATCTGTCAACGAGTCGGTCTACTGCCTTACAAGGTTTCTTCTCTATTAGTAGAATAATTAAAACATTGACCTCGGCAATTTTAGAAGGCTGATTTTCAGACCATCCAAATCTCTGCTTTAAGATGTTTCATATAACATGAGTCATCACTTCCTCTTTCAGAATGTCTTCTAGTGCGCTGCTCATTCTAGTGTTTCAACAGCTACTTTAGTCATGTGGGTTAAATGGATTATGTCACAAGCCTGCATTGATATTTCGTAATTTGTAGCCCATTCTTAATTTAATTAATTTAATTTAATTGTGGGTTTATATAGCGCTAGGAATCGACTCCCGGAGGAGTATCTCCACGCTTCGACCGCTGGGGAACCCGTCCTGGCTCACCCTGAGAGATGGTCCCTGATGGGTATCTCTAAGGTGCGACCAAGCATCCCCGGCGGACTTGGGGGGGCCATTGTGAAGATGAGGCAAGCTGATGCCCAGAGTTGCCGAGTGTGGTTTCTGACTAGAGTAGGCACCGAGGCGAGAATTATCGAGTCCGCTGACCCTGGTCCACAACCCTGCCGCGTCGGGAATCGAACCCTGGTCCCGGGCCGTTCTCTGCTTATGGGTCTGCCACCTCTAACCAGTGAGCCACACTTCTCCACTTCCAGAAAGGCTATGGCTTCAAAGGCCTCTTTCCCAGATCTGAGGGCGTCTGATTGATCTTCAGCATGAAATTTTAAAGCTTTCTGTTGTAGGCCAATTTCACAAGTCTACTCTGTTATTAATTTGTTTTATAATGCACAATAAGACCCTCATGTTTTGACTTAAAATCTGGATTTTCCAAACTTTAATGTACGAAAGTCCTAATTTTATTAAAGGCACAGTAGTAAGTATGATCTCACCACTGACAACATGTATGATGAAGTATTCTTCTTTCCATGGGTTTTTCCCTCCCTTTGTTATTGGATATGACTTACTTTTCTATTTTTTGCAGTTCCACAATCAACAGTTCCTCAATTGTCTGATCACCCATTGGAGGTTAGAGAGTAGATTGTGGTTATTCTCCTTTTTATCATCATTATTTTCCTCATTCTGTTTCTGTTTCTGCATAAATTGAACTAATCTGCTGCATCAAGAAAATGGCAGAGGTCTATTTATAAGGTACTGTCTGTGTGCCTGTAAAGTCTACATTGGTAATTACGTTTTTTCAGTTCATTTAAATAGTTTTTTTCATTCAAAATAGGTTATTAAATATTTTATAGTGAAATAAGAAATATGTACTATTTTTTAAACATTAATTGATCTCTATGTACTTAGCAGTCTTAGCTAGGGTGGGACCATTGTGACATCAATACATTCTATGGGGAGAGCACCAGGCGGTCTGGCGGTAGGGCCAGTGGCAGTTGAGATGTTGGGCTGTGCTAGCTACGTCGAGTGGGGTTGCTCTACCTCTGACCAGAAACAAACTACAGGTGAAACAGCCACTTGAGTAGGTTTTTATTTACTACAATGCAGCTATATTTTTAACTATTGAAATATTTTAATTTATTTGAACATTATTATCTATCCAGTTTTATTTTAAGTCCCTACATCCATAACTTTCTACAGAATGTTGTTGTGGTACCAGTGGTTGCCATGTGTAGTGGTGGACGCACTACAAAAGTGTAAGTTACTATAAAAGTGCAAGTTACAACAAAAGTTCAGTTTGTAAATACTGAAAAGTTATACACTTACTCAAAAGTGTAAGCTTACTCAAAGTGCAAGCTGCCTTTGTCAAACAGACCCTGCGATTTGATCCAACTTAGATCCTGTGTATCTTCAGACACTTTTACCAGTAACTCTGTATGTCCTAGACTCGTAACTCCTCAGTGCCCACACTCTGTTACTCCTGTCGTTTTGGATCTTGTAACTCATCAGACCCTAGACCTCATGACTTCTCACATCTCATATCCTGGGACTCTTTAGACTTTATACCGGGTGACTACTGACATCTTAGATCCATGACTCTTTCAAGCCCTGGCCCCCTTGTCCCTTGCATCTAGACCCTATGACTTATCGAAGCCCATATATTGTGGCTTCTCACATTCTAGACTCCATGACTCCTCAGAAGCAAGACCCTGCAAGGTTCACATCTTAGATCACATGGCTAGACCCTTAATCATGTGATGTAAAGGCTAGTACCTTTGTCATGTGAGTTGATACCTAATTGCTGTTGTCAATCTAGATGCCAAGGCATACAGTCTCTCATTTCTCCTGCCTCCAGGCATATCTCAGCCACTGGACAACAAATAAAAGATCCCTGTAAAACTTGGCACGCTCACTTCTTTACTCACATACTGTAAAAGCCTAAATTCTTTACTGTTTAATCAATAAAGCATTTAAGATGTGTTAAGGCTCTTTTCCTCTGAACACCTGTTATGTTGCTTCTATAGCACCAAGACGCTCGATGTATGTATATTGACAAATATTATTAGCATAATGTAACATAGCATATGCAAAATGACAACCACACTGAATATGATTCAAGACCAGACTCAGCCCTTCTGCAATCAAAGAGGATGGACATGTCTCTTTTACCAGGGCATGAACGAAGGGAAACAGGATGAAATCACATATGGAGAAGCTGGCAGGCCTTCCTTTGCTTTATATGGGAGGGGCACAACAGTGGATGGTAACCAGGCAAACAGCCTGAAATCAAACATGTTATTACTCAAAACCAAACACAATGGAACTATTCATCGATTTTTAGTTATTTTCAGCAATGTTTTCAGAGATCTGGGACTTATTAAGCCATATCTCGCAAGTTTAAATTCTGATTGACAAATGGAATGTAATTCAGGAGTAAAATGGATTCCCAGAAATGTATTTGATTACCTGCAGCCTCAATCCTGCTGTTTCCATAGCTGCAACTATTATTTAGCTACTTTGATTAAAGGGACAGTACACTCAATTTTATATCAGCTTGCCTGTTTCCTGGATCTTTTCTAGTACTCAGATGCATTTGTTTGACCCAGCAGTGGCTGCAATTGGGCTCAGAAAGTGCATGGTGCAACAGTGATAGAGCCAAGCGCATGGCTGATCAATATCCTACACAGGGCTGGCCTCTAGCAGGGGCAAGCTGGTGCCTTGCCTGGGCCAGCAACCTTAAGAGTAGCGCAGTAGTACATTAAAAAGAGCAATATTGGCTCTACCCGGCCGCACAGGCCTTATTTCTGTGGTATAAATACAATTACACTCAACCGTCTAATGGTTCTACTGCTCAGACACAAAAATGAATTGAATTCAAATGACTAAATATTAGTTTTAAGAGAATGATAAGGAAGCCCCCCAAAAAATGTATCTAAATTTAAATTAGCTCAATAGAATGTCAGTCATCGATAATGATTCATGTAGATGGGATTTGGCGCCATTCTGCTTAATATAGCAGGTCTTACTGGGGATACATTCACTCTACGTCTGTATTTTTATGGGATATCTCCATCCAGAAAAGCGACACTAAAAGAGAGAAGAACAATAATGTTTTTTATCTGGATGAACTCCCAGTTGCGGACGAAATGCGCTGGTTGGGGTGCTTTCGGATTTTGCAAAGAATAAAGAATACGTTGGCTTTGAAAAATCATGCCTTGGCTCTTGCATTATATTTAAATCTATGAGAAGAATCTCAGTGTTTGAATGATCACTACATCATGCAAAATATTTAATAATATTTACTTGGCTTCCCAAGCAATTGTTGTACATTGGCTGGACCTGAAAGAAGAAGTTGCATGATTGGAATAAGTATTTGGACTGACACTGTATTGAGTTAATTCAAATTAGGATTAAAAAAATGTTTGGGGACTTCCTAAGCACTCCCATTTTACTTATATTTGTAGCACAGGAGTAGCCTGAAGCAGTCTCTCTCCAACCTGGCTCTAAATAAAAGGGTGTTATCCACTGTTCTGTTTTTTTCCTTACTCTTGTTCCCCTTCACCTTCTCCAAACCCCTTCCCTGACACTGGCATTTAAAGATGACGAGTGGCAGGGGAATGCCAAACTGTGTTTTGTCTAGCACACTATATCGCCAAAGACTAGCTCCTTTGCATCATGGTACACGCAGTGCACAATTTGTGTTCCCTTCAGTGTTGAGTATAGTGTAAACACTACAGTCAACACTAAGGGGAGCGCCATTGTGTTGACTGTAGAGTTAACACTACAGTCAACACTGAGGGGTGCGCAAATTGTACCGTGATGCAAAGGAGCAACTTTTTCTGGGATATGATGCAGTGTCTGGCCACACCCTTTTCATTGCCCAAACAGTTTTTATTCTGACCTCCTCTACCATTTATCACATGTTCCTAATGTTCCCGTTTGTAAGAATTGCATTCTGGCCCATTGATTACACTTCATCTGGCCCGAGCCAGAGAATGCGGCACGAGCCAGAGAGTGCGGCCCGAGCCAGAGAGTACGGCCCGGGTGCAGAGAGTATGGCCCGCGTGCGAAGATTCCGGCCCGACTGCGGACATAAAGAAACAGCTCATAAATGATCTCTGTGAATACCAAAAGAAATCAAGTTAGACTTTACCTTTGCAAATTGGCCTCTGAGTGTCTATCATGATGCTCATCAAAGAGTGTGGGGTGTGAGCAACTCGTACTTCCCCCTTCTCATCTGTGACAGAGTAGGAACTGCCGCCTCCTCCTCACTGACCCCCATCCCATCTGTGACGAGGGAAGGGCTGTTGTCTCCTCTCCTTGGCTGACCCATTGTAAGCCAATGAGAGGAGGAGGCTGTCACAACCCCACAAGAACCTCAAGGCATCCCTGCACCACCTGAAATCACTGCTGCAGCAGGTAAACTGTGTTTTTGTTTTCATGTTTGGGTGTGCATGCATGAATGTATGTATGTGTGTACGAATGTAAATGTATTTATGCATGCATTCTGTGAATGGGTGTGTGTATGCTTGTGAGTGGTGGGTGTACGAATGGAAGGTTGTGAGTGTATGGGGGTTTGAGTGAGTGTGCATGTATATGTGTGTATATATGTATGTTCTTGTGTGATCCCCCTACAAAGCCCTCCTGCTTGTATTCCCTGGCCACCACTGCCAATCGGAAATGTGGATTGTTTTCCTACAAACCTGTGCCTCCTCCAATTAGGCTCGGGTTGAGTCAGTCATGTCAAGATTAACGGTTATAGATTGAATTACTGCCTCATTCTAACAGCCTTTTGGAACCACATGCCTGAAGAGAAACCTCAAATGTTGTTTTAGGATGAATTTAACTCAGCTGTTGAGGTGGACACAGGAACCCTACTTTGAAGCAGAATATAGGTGCTTACTATGTTTTTTGCCGACTCTCACTGTTCTTTTAATGCAGGGTATCCAGAGGTACTAAATTAAGGCAAGCTATTAACATATCTCATATTCAATGATATCCAGATCAACACTTTCAAAGTGAAACACACTGACAACTAATGCCTTTTACATCCATTGCTGCATTTGTAGTATCCTTTATTGCAGCAGTTACCAACCTGTGGTTTGCAGACCCCTGGGGTTCTATGACGCATACTCAGGGGTTCCACGGCTGTTTAGAAAATTAAATAATTAAAAATTAAAAGTGATATGCTTGAGGTTTTTTTAATAAGTGAAATATTGAAAAGATCCAGCATTACCATTAAAATGTAACTTCTAATCTTTGTATTTTTTATGATTTAAATTAAATATTTCAAGATCTGGCAATGGCTTGGTGTATAGATGTGTCTGTATAATTTATTGTGTTGTGAGTTTCAAATTAATGAGATTGCTTAAGTGGGTGACCTTGGCTTCCAGTAGATTAACTGGTAGGCTACAGAAGTCAAAAAGTTAAATAACCGTTGCTTTGCTGACTATGAAGGAGCCTAGCTCACATTGCCTGTGGTGTCCGAACACAAACAATTATTCATGTAAGAGGTGGTTGATACATCAGGTTTGCCCTATGGGAGACTTTGAGGAATGTGACAGTGTGCCTTTGTAGTCTGGACAAGGAAAGCTTTTACATACTTACTGTCCCTTACGTAGATAACGTAGGGCAGTAGCGAAGGATTTCTTCTTCTGTCTGTCATGGGCATGTTTCTATATAATGCCCCACCTGTGATTTAGGGTCTTAATTTATGTTTCCACATTTCACCTCCTGACATTCTTTGGCCTGTCTCCCTTCTATTTGCTTTCTGGGGTACTGGGGAGAACTGTTCTTGTAATGTATTTTTGTTCTCTTCAATCTCCATCTTTTATTTCATACAGATGGTGTCCATGCTCTCTTGCTTGCATCTGGTGAGCTGTTCCTGCCAGGAGTTGGAACCTGTTTTTGATTTATAAGGTGAATACCTTCTTAGTCTTCGGGTCTGCAATTTTGCAACATCAAAGAACTGTTGTCTGATGTTTTGCATTCTCTTTCTCTCAGCTTCAGCTTCACAAGAGTGATCACTAGATGGTGGTCAGTGCTGGCATGCACTCCCCTCCTCACACCAACATCTTACAGTGAGCGTCTCCAAGTGCTGCTAATCAGGTTGTCAATATAGTTTCTGTCTCAGCCACTGGGTGAGTATCAAGTTAGTTGGTGAATCTCACAGTGAGGGAGGAGAGCCGTCTGAAACTGAACTCAGACAAAACAGAAGTCCTCATCTTAGGTACTTCCCCTTCCGCCTGGGACGATTCTTGGTGGCCAGCTGCCCTAGGAAAAGCACCCATCCCAACGGACCACGCACGGAACCTGGGCGTCATCCTGGACTCCTCTCTCTCGATGACCAGACAAGTCAACGCAGTTTCATCATCTTGCTTCAACATCCTCCGCATGCTCAAAAAAACATTTCGCTGGGTCCCCACCGAAACTAGAAAAACGGTCACCCACGCACTAGTTACAAGCCGCCTGGACTACGGAAACACCCTATACGCCGGTACCACCGCTAAACTTCAGAGAAAACTCCAACGCATCCAAAACGCATCAGCCAGACTCATACTAGACATCCCGCGTAAAGACCACATTTCCGGTCACCTAAAAGACCTCCACTGGCTTCCTGTCAATAAGAGGATAACGTTCCGCCTCCTAACTCATGCACACAAAGCACTCTACGAACTTGGACCAGAATGCCTCAACACGCGATTATCCTTCTACTCCCCCTCCCACCAACTACGTTCCTCCAACCAAGCCCTCGCTGCGGTTCCACGCATCAACAAATCCACCATGGGGGGAAGATCCTTCTCCTACCTAGCGGCTAAAACATGGAACTCCCTTCCCATTCACATCCGCCTCACTCAAAACCACCCAGCCTTCAGAAAGCAGCTTAAAACCTGGATTTTCGACAAATAATTCCCCCCCACCCTCCTCAAGCGCCTTGAGACCCTCTGGGTATGTAGTGCGCTATATAAATTATTTGACTTGACTTGACTTGAGAGTCTTTCCTATCACCAGATCATTTGCAGTGCAAAATTCCAAGTCTTTCTCGATTGTTGTTCATTGTTTGACAAACGTCCTATCCCATGGCTCTGTCATGACTAATGTCATCATTTCACACTTTAGCATTCAAGTACCCATCACAATCTTCAATTTATGATTCGGCAGAGCTTCAAACTTAACTTGCATTTGTTGGTGGAATATGACCTTGACTGTTTCTCTGCATCATTTATTGGAGCATAGCACTGGATAATGTTGGTGTTGATGTGTCTGCCTTTAACCTGGCTGTCATGCATCTACTGTTGTTGGGGTTCCACTTAACGAGGCATTTTTCTGTCCCCTTGCTCAGAATGATGGCTACTACTTTTTGATGCTAACCATCGTCCCTTCCAGAGTACAATCCACCTGCTATTGTTGACCCCCAGGATGTGTAGGTTGTAACACCTTTTCTCAGGTGTTCCTTGAACTAGCTTTCGTTTGTCATACATAGTGCACATGTCTGCTTCTGGTCATGCACTTGGCATTTAAAACTTCTGTCCTATCAGTAGTTTCCTTGCAGCTTTGACTACTGTCAATCCTTTACGTCTCATGCAGAGCGTCTGAAAGTCACACCTGCCCAGATGATGTAGAGGTTCTTTCAGTAAGAAATGTTTCTATGGGAGAATATTGTTAGCCTTGTGCCCAAACTCCAGTGTGGAGGACCAGTGGATCGCACTTTGTCTGGTCTCTACCCTTTGACGTACCCAGATTAGGCAACCCTGACAGGAGAGTGAGCTCCTGTTAGCATAGCACTCTAGGTCACTGACACATGCAAGCCCCTCAACCACTTCAAGCTGGCGATCCTTCAAGGAGGAAACGCATGGAACCTGAAAAGGTGTTAAATAGAAGAGTGCTCAGCATGTTTAAAAGCAAAGATACATGGCTGCAATTTTAAGCCATCTGTGACACCAATCAGAATGTTTCACACACCTAATACGTCAAAAGATTTGTTTAAATCACTGAAAGTATTTCAATTTTAAATGTAGAAACGACATTTACTCATTTTTATTTTAAAATATTGTCTTTGAGTGTTACTTACAAGCTGATCTCCCCTTAATATCTAGAAATGATGCATGATTATAATTGACAAAATTTACTTTTAAATTCTCTCTTCACATTTTTAGGTACGATAATTTCACATGTTGATAACTAGTTTATCATTTGTTTTTGCACAATGTTCTTACACTCAGGATTTGGCTTCAGAGCGCTAATAAAAAGCAGAACATTATCACTGACTTGTGTGAGTTATTCCTATTATTTTGTGACCGACAATGGGTTTCAAATTTGCTGTCGAGAAGTGGAGTCTTTTCTGATGAATAGAGGTATTTCTAACAAAATGTATGCACTCTACTATCCAGAGACCAGCGCGGGACAAGGGCGGGACTGTCTTTGGCCGTCGGGGGCCGGACGAGGCCGGGCCGGGCCACCCTCCTTGGTTTATAACCTAGGCATTCGTGACATTGAGGATTATGTTTGGAACATTGATTGTATTATGTCATTGACTTTGCCATATCATTATTAGCACTAGGTTTGGTCATTCACCTAAAAAGTGGTAGATCCTAAGTCATTGTATTGCTCCTTCCTTGTTGAGCCGACCTTGTGCGAGTACTTTTGGTTATCCGGGGAGTTTTGCCCGTTCCTTGCTTACAATCCCTGATAATATCTGGGTATTTAGTAGTTGTTGCTTCGCCTTAGTTACTTTCTGTAAAATTATCTGGTTATGTTGAAAGGATCCCGTAAAGTGTACACACAGTAAATTTGGTTTTACTTAGCAAAGACAGATAGATAGATAAATATCGAGGGGCTATCCAAAATTTGGACAATAAAATGAGCAAACAGAATTGTTTAACTGGAACCTTGGATGGTTTTTTCCTTCTTGCAGAATCGCTTATTAGCCATGAGATTGCACTTGCGGAAAAAAGGTTATCCTTGGACCCTTCAGCTCTTGCTTTACACCAAGCCCTTAGCCCACTAGTCTCTATAAACTCACTACATGTACCCTGCGAGCATACTTCATCTCCTGTGTTTACACCTGAAAGGATAACAGTGGTTTCCACCCAAACTACTGATGGAACTCAGCAAGAATCAGAGGAATCCTTAACACCGCCGATGGTGACTAGGCAGAGGGGGGCAAGCAAAGGGACCCAGGAAAAAACGAAAGCAAAATCCACGTTGCAAAGGAAAAGGATATATAATAAAAAGGGAGGAGTGGGGGTAAAACAGAATCCAGTGATCAGTCAGGCGGAATCAAGCCATAAAAGTAGATCGTTCGGCACACAAACCGAAATGGCTTATTCCTCGCCTTCTATTGGCGCAATAGTATAGTAGAGTCGCTGGAATCTGTAGTTGCTGATATCTTTAAATCTGCCCTTCAATCTATACAGGAGCAAATAAATAACCTTATGGTTTCCAGAATGCAGAATCTAGATGATAAAATTAAAGGTATAAACTTGGGGTCAGTGGAACTGGATGTTATGATCAAAAAGGGGAAAGACATCTTTGAGGGAAGTACTAAAGTACTTGTGGAGAAAACTTTGAGTGAAGCTAGAAACAAAGAAGTGACCACAGGGACGAATGCTATGGCTCACCCAGTGGTAGCTCCCTTGTTTGAAACGGTTGTCCCAAATGTGAGCACTCGATCGTTAAATGAGACTGAACCTCGAACTAACATCTCGGGTTTAGGTGGTAGAAGGTTGGACCATGTACCAGGGAATTTGGCTTACTCTAGTAACAGCAATTTGCCTATGCATACCCTAATGCCTAGTGATCCTAATGTCACCCCTAATAGTGACAATTTAAGATTACCTCCAGCAGCATGTCCATATGTTTTAGTTCTGACAGGAGTACCTGAGCTAAGGAAAGACCAAATGGAAACCTGGCATACACTTAGGAACAAGGCTGTGGATTGGCTACAAAAGTTTAATGGATTTAGCCCACAAAAAATGAATGAGATCATTATGGTCCGCAGGGTTGGCTGGGTTGGAGAGCAAAGGAAAAACATAGAGGGGGACTGCATAGTTATAAATTTTAATCGCCCTAACACAGTATGTCACCTACTAAGAGTATGTGACGAGACCCAGAAGGCTTGTACTAATATTCACGCCCTCCCATTGGGTTTCTTCTATAGATCAACTATTAAGGGTGTTGGTAGAAGATTGGATACACCATTGCCTCTACACATTTCCAATAGATTCTGAGATTTACCAACTTTGGAGATGGTTGATTGACTAACTTCATCAATGTCTCTAATTCCTGATGTAGAGGTAACCAGGGTAAGACGTGGGGGAAATAAACCTACTGATGTATTGCGACTTATATAGCGCACGTATCACCCGAAGGTATCAAGGCGCTTGCTTAGGGAACCCGTCCTGATATTCCCCTGTGAGATACCCCGGCAGGGTATCCACAAGGTGAAAGCCAGGCATCCCGCCGCGAGGGGCCGTAGTGGAGATTAAGCAAGCTATTGCCCAGAGTCGCAGAGTGTGACCCCCGTGAGTCGAGTAGGCAACGGAGCGAGAATTGTCGAGTCCGTGGAATTTTTGAGCCCGAGACCCGCCGAGGCGGGGAATCGAACCCTGGTCCACAGCTGATCTCAGCTTCCGGGTCTGCCGCCTCTAACCACTGAGCCACACTTCTCCCCAACCTGAAACAGCTGCCCAAGTGTTGAACAAGGAGGCAATGGTTACTGATGTTCAGGGGAGATATGATTCACCTCTAATACTGGGTGTTACAGGAGACATAATAGAGGCAACTACTGCTACAATGGAAGGTACTCAAGATATAATCTTGGATGGACCAAAAGTAGAGAGGTTGGGTTGTACTCCATCAAATCTAAAATTAATATCCTGGAACATAGCGGGCCTGATAAAAAATCTTTGTGATCCTGAATGGAGTAGTTACATAGACTCTAGTAACATTTGTTTTTTACAGGAAACATGGGCTCTGGAAACGCCGCATAGAGTCGGTTACAGGACCTTCAATATAGAGGCAGTATCCTCAGTTAGAGGCAGGCCCTCTGGGGGACTCACTATATGGGTAAAGGTATCCCTGGCGATTAGTATCACGTTATTAATCATTGATTCAGCTGACATACTCGGTCTGAAAGTTAGCACGAAAGATGGGAGGAGTCTCCTCCTACTTTATGTATATAATAGACCTTGTAGTCTATCTAAGGAGTCTCCGATCTTGGAAAAATTCGATAATTTTATAAATAGCCTGGAAGTGATACCGAGTATGATAATAGGTGGACATCTGATTGTAATTATGAGCCAATTGCGGGTTTCGGTGACGTTTTTGTTGAAGAGGATAAGGCTAACATTATTCCTCCCCTATCTAACACTGAGGCGGTGCGTTGTACTGCCCTAGCAGTCCAAATAATGAGGTTGGTAACCGTATATGGGCTGAGGGCTTGTAATGGTCATCTCCCTTCTGATTCCCTAAAGGCTGCGACCTTTGTAAAAAACAACTCCCATAGCCGAATAGATTATATTCTAGCATCTTTTGATATTTGGCCGTACTTGATTGATTTAGAAATTATGCCTAGGTCTGAAAGTGACCATCGTCCACTTCAATTGTTAATTGCCCAATGCTTATTTCCCAGTGATAATTTAGAGAAGGAGTACCGTGCTTTGGATAATATCAACAATGATGCTCCATTAGTAAGTAATAATAGACGATCACTTAAATGGGCACGAATATTGGACCATGGAGAAGTGTTAGCATGTATTTACTCGCTCTTAGCTGACACATTTTCTAGTTATTTAAGTTTACCGGCAGGGGATAATGTCTTCATTGATCTTCACAATGGGTTTTTTAATTCATTAATACCCTATGTTACAAAAATGCCTAAAGAAAACTGTCAAAAGAAATCTAGTTTAGCATGCAGACATCCGTGGTATAACAAAGACTGCCGTTTAGGCAAGGCTTCACTTATAGAGGCAATCAAAAGTAAAGTACCAGAAGTGATCAAGGTGGCAAGAAAGGAATATAAGATGACACAGGCAAAAGCAAGATCAAATTGGGACAAGGAATGTTGGGAGAATATGTTACTGGCAGCAAAAACTAAGGATAATGTGGGAATTTGGAGATTAGTGGCCAATGGGAACCATGCAGGAAGATTGGCTCGAGACGTGTTCATTGATGAACAGACTTGGGTTGATCACTTCTCCCATTTATACGAAGCCCCAGAATTTACGGAGTCAAGGGAAAAAGAGCATCCCTGGTATTCAGCTTGCATTTGCACTTTAGAGTTTTCTTTAGAAGAAACTGAGTTAGCCATTAACTTAGTCAAAAATGGTAAGGCACCAGGCCTAGACAAAATCCCAGGCGACCTATATAAACATGAGATTAACGTCTGGGCACCTTACATTATTCGGCTTTGTAATATTCTAGTTGCTGGTGCAGATTTTCCTGACAGTTGGAGGGGTGCGAAAATCATTTTAATTTTTAAGAAGGGCGATAGAAATGATCCGTCAAACTATCGCCCAATCAGTTTAATGGATATTTTACAAAAGATTTTTTCTAGGCATATTTTAACTCGTATGAATTCTTGGTTGGAAGAGAATGCCATTCTCACAAAGTTCCAAGCTGGTTTCAGGAGTAGTATAAGCACGATTGATCAAGTTTTTAGATTTTGTTGCCTTTGATAGAGGTATGTTTTTTTACGGAAAGGGCACATTTATGTGGCATTTGTAGACCTAAGGGCTGCTTATGATTTAGTTTTGCGTGATCGTTTATGGGATTGCCTGTACTTGCAGGGGTTGCCGGTCTGCTTACTCCAACAGATTATAAGACTTCATGATAATAATTACGCAAGAGTGTGATGGGACAAAATGGAGAACTGAGTACACCTGTTCCAATAATGCTTGGAGTTCGCCAAGGGTGTGTGCTGGCACCCACGCTCTTTTCATTGTTTGTTAATGACATCCCAGCCCACTTAGAGGAGTGCAACAATGATTCTTATTTGCGGACGACACAATTCTAATCTCACAAACGCCCAAAGGTCTGCAAGCCCTTTTAAATTCATTCCAACTGTACTGCAATAAAAAAGGCCTAGAGATTAATACGAAAAAAAACAAATGCATGGCCTTAACCCCTCATAAAACCTTCAAGGGGAATTTAGTGTCAAATTTTACCTACTTGGGCGTTTCTTTAGATTCAAAGAATTTGTGGAAAACCCAAGCAGAGAAGAGCAAAACGATTTTGACACAGAACACTTTATCTATTTTAAAGAAACATGGGGCGAGTCTTAGTAAATCAGTATCACCAGCTCTAGAAGTGTTTAAGTTTAAGGCCCAGTCTGCAGCGCTTTCTGGCGCAGAAATCTGGAGCCCAATAGTTAGGAATCTTTTTATGAAAAGTGAAAATAACTTTTATAGAAGTCTTCTTAGACTACCTAAACGTACCCCACTTTTACCCTTAATGCTAGACCTAAGGATGAAGCGTGCAGACCATTATGCAATCCTACGCCCACTTTCCTACTGGGTGAGACTCTGGTGTACACCAGAACTCGGAGATTATAGAGATGGTCTCTTAGAAATAATGAGTTTGGATTTGCATAACTCTAATGTATGGTTGAAACATGCGCGAACATGGCTTTGTAGAATTGGGCTGTCACATTTCTGGGAAGATGTCTGACGCAAAGTTGTAAGAAAGTGGTGAAAATGAAATTTTGGGCTTACATAACATGCAATCTCCCAAATAGCCATGCAGGTGGATCTATTGTAAGTAATTTTTTGGCTTACAAGGATTTTCCATACTTTGAGGACTTCTTAGACGAGGTCCGACCACCTTTGGCCAAAAGCCTGTATTTGAAATTTAGGTATGGAATGCTGAAAACTAATTTAACCCTAGCAAGGTGGTCCAAGGCAGCAGGACCAACAATAAGTGAGATATGCATGTGTTGTCAGATTACTACCAAAGAGGATGATAATCATATCCTCTTCTTTTGTGCAGTATATGTAACAGCCAGGAAAAGGTGGATTAAGCCATTGTGCAATGTTATAGGTGTACGCTCGTACAACAAAGCATTTAGGATCATTAAAACTGACACCAGGCAAGTGATTGTCTTTGGTGTCAGTAGATTCCTATTGGCAGTAAGCCGTGTATGCAAGAAATTGGGTCTGGATTTATAAATGGTTTAGGTTTGCGTTCTAGTATTCTGTATATGATGTGTTTGGTCTGATTTATCAAATAGTTGCATAATAATGAATTTATGTATGTATGTATTGGTAATCTTTTATAGCGCGTATCTGTCACCCCACGGGTATCCTGGCGCTTTGACTAAAAGGATCCTACATCGCGCCCTGCTGATTGAAACTAAGAGGAAGCAACCCTAGGAAAGAGATGTGTTTTTAAACTTTTCTTAAAGATAACAAAATCATCCATGCCTCTCAGTCCTAGCGGGAGAGTATTCCATAATCTGGCTGCCGTAAAGCTGAAAGATCGACCACCCAACCGTGATCTCAGAACTTTAGGCACCACAGCAAGGAAGGCAGAAGCCGAACGAAGGGGTCTAGACGGAGTATACCAATGGAACATGTTCTGGAGTGGCACTGGACCCTGTCCATGGAGGGCCCTAAATACAATACATAGTGATTTAAAATCGATCCGTTGAGGGATCGGTAACCAGTGAAGGTCACTTAATGTCTGGGATGAAGAGTCGAAACGGCGGCGAGCAAGCGCTAATTTAGCTGCAAGATTCTGCACCCATTGCAGTTTTCCTATCAAGGTAGCTGGTGCTCCAAGACACAGAGCATTGCAGTAGTCCAAGCGACTTACGATGATACTCCTCACCACCTCTGGCCTACTGTCCATAGGAAGCAGCGGGAGGATCTTTCTCAACATACGAAGCAGCCCCATGCAAGTGCTCACTGTTTTATTCACTGCTGCGTCCAGTTGGAAATTGGACCCAAACATCACTCCCAGGTTACGAACCGAGGTGGTAGACACAGTTGCACTTTGGAAGGAGGATGGCCAAAAATCCGGTGGAAGAGGTCTGGGGACACGATCCGTAGTGCAGTGTAAGACTTCTGTCTTGGAGCTATTAAACTGCAAGGAGTTCTGGTTTAGCCAGTCCGCGCTTGCGAGCATACAGCGGTGGAAGGTGTCAAGTGCCACTGCTTCCTTGCCCTCAAGTGAGAAGACAAGTTGAGTGTCGTCTGCATAGTTCGTCACCGCTATGCCAAACGATCTAATCAGCGCAACCAAGGGCCGCAGGTACAGATTAAAGAGGATAGGGCTGATGGCCGACCCTTGTGGAACACCTTGCGCCACTCTTCTGATGTTGGATTTAAACGGTGGCAGAGCCACTACCTGGTGACGGTTTCCAAGGTACGATGTCAACCACTGCAGTGCAAGGCCTGTCACCCCTACTTCCTCTAGTCTGTTAACCAGAATTGCGTGGCTGACAGTGTCGAACGCGGCCGACATGTCGAGCAGCACTAAAAAGGCTGCTCTTCCATGATCGGCTCGCGTCCTAAGATCGTCTAACACGGTCACCAGCGCTGATTCCGTCCCATGGGCCGGTCTGAACCCGAATTGAGCCTCATCCAAACAGGACCCAGTCTCCAGATATTTAGACAGATGTTTTGTGATCCACTTTTCCAGGATCTTTATTGGAAACGGGAGTAAGGAGATGGGTCGATAGTTTGCGGGGCTAGCCGGGTCCAAAGTAGGTTTTTTGAGGAGAGGGGATACCACGGAGAGTTTCCAGCAATCTGGTACCCGTGCTGAAACCATGGACTGATCACATATGGCAAACAGTGGAGGGAAGAGTTCTTCCCGGAAAAGCTTCCAATGTTTATGCGGAAGTGGGTCCAAAGGTGATCCCGACGACACGCTATTGGCCAGGGAGCAGAATTCCTCAAAAGTTGGAGAAGGAAAACAGTCCAACGTGGTGGTGCTGGGGGTGGTATCTGTATTAAGCCCGGAGTATGTTTCCGTACATCTCTGAAGATTACCACTAGATGTTACGCCGAGATTGTTCAAGATGGCAGCGATTTTGTCCTCAAAAGTCTGTGCCAATAAATCGCATAGAGACTGAGATGCGGAGATGGTATTAATCGCACTAGCAGGGCATGACAGATCCTTCACGATCTTAAACAAGGTCTGTGATTTGTTTACTGCCACCCGCAAGGACTCTTCCAGAAACCTGGCCTTCGCACATTTAATCTGAGCTTTATAGATGGACAGGGCCTGTTTGTAGAGAGCCCGATCGGAGTCCAGATAATTCTTTCTCCACGTGCGCTCGGCCCGCTTGCATTGGAGTTTGAGTTGAAACAGCTCCTCGGAAAACCATGGCATGGCCGGAGTAGGCCTGTTTCTTATTTTTCGTAGAGGGGCCAAGGAATCGAGAGAGGACACAATGCGTTGGTTGAGTCTTTCGTAGTTCAAGTCTACGTTTTCCTCTAGGGTAAAAACCTCTGAAAGTAATGAAGGTAGAGGGGACTGACTCAGGAGTTTTGACCATTGTCTAGTACTTTTTACTCCACCTGTGTTCCTATTTCTCCCCTGCCCTACCTTGGGCATAAGAGAGAAATGGACCAACGCATGGTCTGTCCAGCACTGAGGCAGGATGTTTTGAACAGTTACATGCTGTGGGTCAGCAAAGACAAGGTCCAGTATGTGGCCCTTTTGGTGGGTATGAGTAAGGACCAGCTGCTGCAGCTGAATGCTCCGACAGGTCTGGGTTAGATCTGTAAGTGCAGTGTCTCCGGAGCCGCCCATCCAAAGATTGAAATCACCTAAAACCATTAGTCTAGAGTGCGAGGAGGATAGATCAAGGATTAACTCAATCAGCCCCGTCACATCCTATAAAGGGCTAGATGGGGGTCTATAACAAAGTAGACCGGTGAATAGAGCGCCCCCTGTCCATTTAGAGAGAAGGCAAGTAGTTCGTGGCCAGGAATGGTCTTGATGTCGATCAAGGATAGATCAATAGACTCTCTAAAAATTAGTCCTAATCCTCCCCCTCTAGCACCAATCCGAGGGATGTGCCTGATTTTATATCCCGAGGGACAGGCCAAACCCAGCTCTACTGCACAATCCATACTTGTCCATGTCTCCGTCATGAATAAGATATCAAGCTCACTATGGTCGATCATGAGGGCGATCTCTCCATGATGTGAGCACAGCGACCTCACATTTAACAGGCCACATCTAAAGGAGTCCGTCAGTTTTCCTAAAGATGCAACAAGTCCCCTAGACGGTGGACTGATGTTAAAGGCTAAGAGTTCATCTCGAGTGTACACAGTAACATCCCGGGTGGATAGTCCAGGGGTACCGGCCCCCAGCGCGTCCGTTGCGCGAACGGGCGCAAACGGGCTTACCTCTGGCGCACCTCCAGCGCCCCTACGGCGCACCCGCTCTGCACCGTCGCTGCGCTCCTGTCTGGCTGCCATCTTAAATGGCCGGCGAGGATATCGCGTGGGTCCTGGCAGGGCGAGTGGCTCTCCCTCACCCAAGATGGCGCTCTATGAGGAAATCCTTCTCCCCACTCCAAACTGGCGCTCTAAAACCGGCGCGATGCTTGTGCAGTGCCCCCGAGTCCCTTCTATCCCACAAATGTGGGTGTACAACAATTATATGTGGGTAAGAGCTCCCTAAGATTCCCACTAAGCGGCGCTAGCAAATTAAAGTGAAAAACGCGGTCGCTCGGCGCAAAGCAAATATTAACTTGTTTTTAAAAGGTTTAAAATTCAGAAGGAAGCGTTTTACACGCAGCGCATGTACAAAGCTTAAAGTCTATCTAAGCGGGGTAGGAGGTCCTACTTTTATTACCTCCTCCTCCAATGCGTGGGTCCTGGCAGGGCGAGTGGCTCTCCCTCACCCAAGATGGCGCTCTATGAGGAAATCCTTCTCCCCACTCCAAACTGGCGCTCTAAAACCGGCGCGATGCTTGTGCAGTGCCCCCAAGTCCCTTCTATCCCACAAATGTGGGTGTACAACAATTATATGTGGGTAAGAGCTCCCTAAGATTCCCACTAAACGGCGCTAGCAAGTTAAAGTGAAAAACGTGGTCGCTCGGCGCAAAGCAAATATTAACTAGTTTTTAAAAGGTTTAAAATTCAGGAGGAAGCGTTTTACACGCAGCGCATGTACAAAGCTTAAAGTCTATCTAAGCGGGGTAGGAGGTCCTACTTTTATTACCTCCTCCTCCTATGCGTGGGTCCTGGCAGGGCGAGTGGCTCTCCCTCACCCAAGATGGCGCTCTATGAGGAAATCCTTCTCCCCACTCCAAACTGGCGCTCTAAAACCGGCGCGATGCTTGAGCAGTGCCCCCGAGTCCCTTCTATCCCACAAATGTGGGTGTACAACAATTATATGTGGGTAAGAGCTCCCTAAGATTCCCACTAAGCGGCGCTAGCAAATTAAAGTGAAAAACGCGGTAGCTCGGCGCAAAGCAAATATTAACTAGTTTTTAAAAGGTTTAAAATTCAGGAGGAAGCGTTTTACACGCAGCGCATGTACAAAGCTTAAAGTCTGAATTGCTCCTACGAACCATTTACTGGAACTGTGCAAATTAATTTTTAACATGTTTTCATATTTTGCCTTCTTAACTAATTCATGGATTTTATGTATTTTCCTTGAACCCCTCCAACTGCATGTAAATCTTCTATTTCTTCTATTATAAATGTGCCATGTATCGTCGTTTTTATGCATCTTTTATGGCCACAGTGTGCCGAAATAAAGATTTATGAAATGAAAATGAAATGAAATTAAATTATATCACTGACCAAATATAATGGTTTGTGTGTATATATGTATGCATTATTTGTAGAGCGTGAACCTAGCTAAAGTTAGCAGAACACTTTACAGGGTCAAAGGCAATCATACATTTAACAACTGATAGGCGAGGTAGATAGGATAAAAATGGAAAAGGCCTGCTAACTTATTTTTATTTTTTGCACTTGTTAGTCTCTATCCTGATGTTGCTTTGTGTGTGACCGTGCCAAGAACCACCAGAGAGGGTAAGCCTGTCTGCAAGATAAGCTGGGGTACTAGATATGATGGCTTTGTAAATGATGCAGCTACTTTGCAGATTGTTCAGGCCAGCAAGCGGTGCAAAGGGAGTTTCATCATGATGAGCGTGATGTGATCATAATCCTTCAGGCCATGGTTGAGACATGCTGTGGCATTGAGGATGCCCTGAAAGGGGCTAATCTGGGTCTGTGAGACCAGGGAGCTGGGCACTACCACCATACTGATGCAAGAGTTCTAGGACTAAAAAAGCAGTTCTGATGTGGCTTTTCAGAATAAATGGTTTCTCTTTCATTAGAAGCGCGAGATGGTACCAGGCCATCTTAGTTTTTCATCTTTGTATTCGTTGATGATGAGGTTGATGTACCGGGTGAATCCAAGTGACTTGGCATTTAGGTGACAGTTAGGGGGTGTAGCCATCAAGATTCATGAACTTGAGCCAGGTTTGTACTATTTCTAGCTTCTGGTTTGCTGAACATCCATGTCTGGATGAGGTGCAGGCCGTGTTAGAGGCGTTGGATATCTGAAGGAGCATATTGATTAATTTTGATGCTGGTATCTTTAGAGTCTCAAGAGGCTTTATGTAGAGGTTAAAGATGACAGATGGTTGTATGGAACTCTGGGGGACTCCACAGGTGAATATCATCTTTTGGGATCGGGTGGTGCCCATGTGAATGAACTGGTGTCAGTTGGAAAGGTGGGAGGAGAACCAGTGAAAAATATTGCTAGGGAATACTGTTTGAGACTTCAGGGTGTTGGTGAAGGTGGGTTGGTCAACTGAGTCAAAAAAAGCAGCTGAGAGGTGCAGCAATACACAGAGGTCATCTTAATCGATGGTCAGCAGGGCATTGTCTAAAATGTGTAAGCTAGTAGTCTCCAAGCTGCAGGGTGATCTGAAGCCAAATTAGTAATTATGCTTGAGGTGGTTAGCATTCATGTGATCTTGGAGTTCAGTGTAGACTGCTTTTTTAATAAGTTTGCCTATGAAGAGTAGGTGAGTGATGGACCGGTAGCTGGCAAAGAAATCTGGGTCTAATGTGGATTTCTTTAGGAGTGGAAAGATCTGGCCTGTCTTGATAGTGTTTAAAACATGTCCAGGTCTGTCATTGCAGCCTGTATGCAGTTTTAAACTGCCAATTTGACTTGGCAAATTGACCCCCTTGACAAGCCTTAAACTTCCCCTTTATTGCATATAAAGTAGGCCCTAGGTAGCTCATAGGGCAGGGTGCATTGTAATTAAAAGTTTGGACATGTACTATTAGGTTTTACATGTCCTGCGAGTGAAAAACTCCTAAATTTGTTTTACACTTCTGTGAGGTCCATCTATCCCATAGGATAACATTGTTATTAATTTTAATACATACTAACTTTTGATTGGGTGCAAGTACTTCATTTGTGTTTGGTGTCTAAGAAATTGTATTTTAAATCCTCCTTAATGGTAAAGTTTGATTTTAAGCCAACATTTTGAAAATTAAACTTTTAGAAAGTTGCATTTTCCTGCCCTATCTATTTTGTGCCTGTAACCTGTTCCTGAGTCTCATTAATGAGTATAGTTGACAGCTGGACTTTATATATTCATCTCACACAGCCACGCAATGGAGAGGTTAGGTGTGCCTGGGTGGGCCATCACTGGTAGGATGGGGGTGGAGCTGAACACAGCCCCACTTGCAAATCAATAGGCTGTGCCCTGCTTTTCACAGAGAGGACCTCACACTACCTTATTGTACCTGTAGTCAGGCAGGAGCCTGGGCACAGGAGCCTAAAAATTCCAAGCACTTCAAAGGGAAATCTCTAGAAACTTCTTCTACTTCAAAGAAGGCACCAGGTACAAAAATAGGACCCTTAGACACACTACTCATTTCACTTTCTGGACCTGTGGAATGACTCTAAGAGGACTGCCTGCTGTTGTGGCCTGCAGTGTACTTCAGAAGACTGCTTTGCTGCACCTGGAAGAGCTGCTCTGCTGCCTGCAATCTGCCTTGAACCCTCAGAGGCCTTCCCTGCTCTTTGAGTCCTGTTATACTACTTAAGCCCAGGACAGCAAAAGTGACCCCAAGGGCTAGTTGGATGGCCTCCTGATCAGAGCCTAGGGGACAGAAAGTCTCCAACTATCTTGAACCCACACATGGACCCAGCCTGAGTGAGTCCTAACCCTCCAAGTGATGTTTCTCTAGTCGTGAACCCTTGGAAGTGGTGCTAGAGGTGTCGAAAATCCAAATCTGATGACTTAGGAAACTTTTGGTTAAAAAGTGTTCTCAGAACCAAGAGGAGAACAGGACCTACCTGCACGTCGATCTGCCCAAGGTGCATCGCCGGTCGACATGACTTTGCGGCAGCTCCTGTGATGTTGTTCTCTGCAGTAGCAAATCTTGTTCAGTGTTCATTCGCCGAAGGAGTATCCGGACTCATGGAACCCTCATTGGCTACAGCTTGCAGCTTTGTCCACTGGAGAATTTTGATGTCCAAAAAAGAGCCTAAGTTCATTTCGAATCGGGCATACTCGCACGCACTGCTCTGCTTACCGTGCTGATGCTAACCTGCTCCTTGTAACTTTGTAATTTGTACTGTTCACGGTGCTGTATTTCAAATATATTGTTTTTAAGCTCATTTTGTACTGCCTGAACAAGTGAATATTGAAACCTGATTCAGTTGGAATAGGCATTTTAGGGTACTACGCCCTTACTTGCTCAGAAACTGTAGTTATACGCTTGGGGGCTCGCAGATACTCACTTCCGGGGATGGCAGGAAGTAAGGTTGGGGCCAGAACCTTCGGTCAGCACTCTAGATGTGCATTCACCAGGGCTTCTTAAGTTCGGCCGCAAAGCAGACACAGTGATAGATCATTTCGAATCGGGCATACTCGCACGACCTGCTCTGCTTACTGCGCTGATGCTAACCTGCTCCCTGTAAATTTGTAATTTGCACTGTTCACGGTTCTGTCTTTTAAACATATTGTTTTTAAGCTCATTTTGTACTGCCTGAACAAGTGAATATTGAAACCTGATTCAGTTGGAATAGGCATTTTAGGGAACTACGCCATTACCTGCTCAGAAGCTGTAGTAATATGCTTGGGGGCTCGCAGATACTCACTTCCGGGGAGGGCAGGAAGTAAGATTCGGGCCAGAACCTTCGGTCAGCGATCTAGATGCGCATCTACCAGAGCTTCTTAAGCACGGCCGCGCAGCGGCCGCACGCACCGGCCGCGCCGCCGGCGTGCCAAAACAAGCCCGTCTGCGCCCGTCCGCGCACCGGCCGCACACAGCGCCAGCTATGCTGCCGGTTTTGAGTCCCACGCTGGGAGGGAGCAATGTAAGAAGTATACACGGGAGCAACTCCTACAGTTGAGAAAAGGTAGGAGCGAGGATCCCCGTAACACTTCCTCCTTGCCGGCTAAAGTGCCCATTGCAGAGAGCAAGCCAGCTGGTTTTTAGTGCGGCTTGCCTAATGTCAGGTCACTTGTAAAACACCTCCAGGAGATTAATTTATTGATCGATACCCTTGAATTAGATGCACTATTCCTCACTGAAACCTGAACCCGCCCTGACTCTGAGGTCGAACTGGGACTGGCCTGCCCAGTCGGCTATAAGGTACTTCACAAGCCGCGGGTTACTGGAAGAGGTGGGGGTGTTGGATTGATATTTAAGGATATCTGGAACTTTGTGCAACTCTCTATTGACGATACTAAGGGCATGGAGACTATGGGATTTTCCTTGACTAGCCCTGGTGGACATTTATTTTCTGGTATCATCTGCTACCGTCCTCCTGGTGTAGTGAATTCCCACTTTCAGAATTTTATTAATAAATTGTTTAATCTGGCACTTACACACTCTAACCTGGTTGTTGTCGGGGACTTCAACCTCTGGGCTATTGGAAACAATGGGTCAGCACTTAACGATCTTGTGCAATCATGCGAGAACTTGAGCCTACAACAGCTGATATCGGTCCCTACCCACCAAGGTGGCCATGTTCTAGACCTCATTTTTGCTAAGGAACACATAGCCATAATTGAGACTATCTCGCCTTTGTGCTGGATGGATCACTTTCTTGTCACCTTCTCAGTAGGTATTCCTACAAAAAAAACAGACTTCACGTTCACATCTAACTACCGCAAAGGCAGGGAGTGGAATAAAATACATGACATAGATAGTCAAATCTCCCTATTTTCCGATTCCAGCATTTTTGACGCAAGTAAGTCTGTTGAAATCAATTACCAGGAATTCTGTAAACAGATCAATAAGACGCTTGATCAGTTTATTACTATAAAAAATCTAAGAACTAAACATAAACGATCTGCTCCCTGGTTTAACGAGAATTTGAAAGTCCTCAGATACAACTGCAAATTGGCTGAAAGTGTTGAAGGTCACCCTGAACAACTATAAAAATTAAATCTCTAAAGCTAAGGTGGAATTTTTTGCCAACTCAATTTTGGAGTCCTCTAATAAAACCCGTAGGGTCTTCAAAATAGTTGAAGAATTATCTAAACCTGACTCCCTAAAAAATACAACAGTCGCAACTCAAGAACTTTGCGACAGTTTAGCTATATTTTTTGATGAGAAAATTTCCAAGATAATAACTGGGTTGGCAGAAAAACAGGATAACTCGAGTAATTTGGCCTCTGAGGCTCACAATCAGTCATCGGTAGGTCAAATAAATGAAGAGGCTCGCAAGTACAAACTAACAACTCTAAGCCAGTTTGTTCCTCCTACAGATGATGAGTTTTACAAACTGGCTATGAGCACTAAATCTGGATTCCCCTTGGACCCTCTTCCCCCCAAGGTCTGGAAGGAATATGGCAGACAATTACTGCCAAAGCTCCATAGAATCTGCAGTCAATCCTTGAGTAGTAGGATTGTTCCTTCTTGCTGGAAACAGGCCTTAGTGACACCCTTACTGAAGAAACCTACCCTTGACCCTCAGTGTCCGAACAACAACCGTCCTATATCACTTCTCCCTTATCCGGTAAAAATTCTCGAACGCCTGGTTAGCAGAGCTTTGTCTACCTTTTGTGAAACCAATTTGAGATTTGAAGATGAGCAATTCGGTTTCGACCAGGCCATGGGACAGAGACAGCATTGGTTGCGGTCTTGGACGAACTTAGAATGAGGGCAGACAGAAGTCAATCAACTGCGTTGATTTTACTCGATATGTCTGCCCCTTTCGACACTGTTGGCCACAAAATTTTACTTAGGCGGCTTGCGGAACTTGGTCTGGAAGACCTTGCCCTTAAATGGCTCAAGTCTTATTTGGAGAATAGGCAGTACGACTCCCCCCCTTCTCATCCAAATTTAGAACGATTGAGCACGGGGTCCCTAAGGTGCCTCGATTAGTCCGATCCTTTTCAATATTTATTTAAGACCTCTGATCCCCATCATCAAATCCCATAACATCAAGTTGGTGACATATGCTGACGACACGCAGCTCGTCCTGTCCCTGGAAGGCAGGGAGTCTGCTTCACTCAGTGATTTTCACGAGTGTATGCAGAAGGTGGCGAGTTGGCTCATGGGTAATTCCCTACAATTTAATGGTGGGAAAACAGAAATTCTGCGCTGTACAGTGAAAAATATCCCCCGTCCACTTCCAGTTGAATTTTGGCCTATCCAGACAGGCACATTCCCCATCCCAGCGGCTGATGTGCGGAATCTGGGGGTAGTTTTTGATAACAAGCTAAGTATGGAGAAACATGTAAATAAAACAGTTGGTACTTGTTTCTCCCTCATCAAGGCCCTGTGGAAGATCCTTCCCATGTCGCCTCTGTCAGCCAGGGCCTTAGTACTCAGAAGCGTCATCTTGAGTCGGCTAGACTACTGTAATGCCCTGCTTCTTGGTGCACCTAGTTTCCTTATCAAGAAACTACAACGAATTCAAACTATAGCCGCCAAGTTAGCCTTAAAGAGGAGATTGGATGACTCTGCATCTGCAGCTCTTATCGATCTCCACTGGCTTCCTCTGGCCCAGAGAATCCAGTTTAAAGCTGCTTGCATTGTGTTCAAAGCCCTTCATGAACTCGGACCCCAGCCTCTGCAGAAAAAAATGTGTCTGGTACTCTCCTTCATGAACACTTCGCTCTTCCACTGCTTACCTGGCCTGTACCACCAAAGTACGAACTTCTAGATTTGGTGGCAGAGCATTCAGCTGGACAGCGGCACAGTTGTGGAATAACCTCCCATTTAATATCAGAAAATCAGAGGAGTTTGTACAATTTAGAAAAAAACTTAAAAACCCATCTTTTTCCCAGGGTGTAGTGTTCATCACCTGCAGCGGGCTAACTTTGCGTGTGTACTGGAACTTCTATCTTTCAGCGCCAAGATACCCATGGGGTGATAGAGTGCTTTATAAATATTGGATACATTACATTACATTCAAACGTAGAAATCTTCACTGCAACTTTGTCCAGTGGCTCCCCGACGATGATGTCTCCTCCGCAGACACTGCCTGCAGTCTTGCCTTGCTGAACTTTTTCTTCTGAGACATTTTGTAATAAAATGTCTTCTATGTCTGAAGGTAAGCACCAACCGGACCCAATTCACATCTTGAATCTGACCGCGCTGTATCCTGGTTGGCCATATGTTTTTACTTTGACTCCGTCTTGTGTGTCCGCTATTTTCAATTTGATTTTTTAGGTACATGTCTTTAGCTTAAACTTTAAAAATGTATAACTTCATTTCTACTGATTACGTTGTCGTTTTGGTGTTGAATAACTTAGTACAATTTACTCTATTTTTCGAAATTAGTGTGGGAGTTTTCTTGTGTTGTATTTTCACTTTTTTACTGTTTGTGCTCTGCATAAATACTTTACACATTGCCTCTCAGTTAAGCATGACAGCATTGGTGCCAAGCTACCCAAGGGTTAACCACAGGTTGATTTAGTGACTTTTGTGGTTCACCCTGAAAGGAATTGAGGCTTCTTGCCTGAATAGGGTTAACACCCCACTACCCAACAACCCAATTTCTCACACGGACTGTCATCAGGCTCCTGATGCCACAACAGGAAGGGACCCCATTTGAATTGATGAAAGTGTGTGACTGTGGTGGATGCTATAGAATTAGGCTTTAGTTCCAGTGGACGCAGAGGGTTGGTCAAAAACCAAATAAAGAAAAAAGATTTTGAAAACAATAAGTCAGTGATGTATATGGTGACCGTCCTGACTTCTCAGAAGCGGTCGCTCCTCACGCTGCTCCCTGCCCTTTCATTGGTATCGTAGCGCTTACTGCCAAACTGCTCATTGCCTTTGATTTCATTTGCGCACTGCTTCCTACAATTTATTGTGCCTGATTATATCGTTTTCGTAGCGCTTTACTGCTAGACTAATCTTCACTTATTATTCATCTGTGCACTGCTCGCTTTGCCTACTTTAATTTTTTGTGCCTGATTGTGCCGGTGCCACTGCCCATTTAATAGCGATTTTCAGGTTGTGCCCCAATCTCGTCCTGTTTCACTTTTGGCTTGCTGCCATTTTGTTGTTTGTTTGTTGTGCCTCCCAGCCCGGCTCTCCACCCCGCTCCCGCCTCCCAGCTGCTCCTCCCTCCCACTGTAACTTAAGGCTCTACCCAATCTCTCAAGCGATGTGACCGTCCTGACTTCTCAGAAGCGGTCGCTCCTCACGCTGCTCCCTGCCCTTTCATTGGTATCGTAGCGCTTACTGCCAAACTGCTCATTGCCTTTGATTTCATTTGCGCACTGCTTCCTGCAATTTATTGTGCCTGATTATATCGTTTTCGTAGCGCTTTACTGCTAGACTGATCTTCACTTATTATTCATCTGTGCACTGCTCGCTTTGCCTACTTTAATTTTTTGTGCCTGATTGTGCCGGTGCCACTGCCCATTTAATAGCGATTTTCAGGTTGTGCCCCAATCTCGTCCTGTTTCACTTTTGGCTTGCTGCCATTTTGTTGTTTGTTTGTTGTGCCTCCCAGCCCGGCTCTCCACCCCGCTCCCGCCTCCCAGCTGCTCCTCCCTCCCACTGTAACTTAAGGCTCTACCCAATCTCTCAAGCGATGTGACCGTCCTGACTTCTCAGAAGCGGTCGCTCCTCACGCTGCTCCCTGCCCTTTCATTGGTATCGTAGCGCTTACTGCCAAACTGCTCATTGCCTTTGATTTCATTTGTGCACTGCTTCCTGCAATTTATTGTGCCTGATTATATCGTTTTCGTAGCGCTTTACTGCTAGGCTGATCTACACTTATTATTCATCTGTGCACTGCTCGCTTTGCCTACTTTAATTTTTTGTGCCTGATTGTGCCGGTGCCACTGCCCATTTAATAGCGATTTTCAGGTTGTGCCCCAATCTCGTCCTGTTTCACTTTTGGCTTGCTGCCATTTTGTTGTTTGTTTGTTGTGCCTCCCAGCCCGGCTCTCCACCCCGCTCCCGCCTCCCAGCTGCTCCTCCCTCGCTCCGCCCCTCTCCACTTATGTCAGATGCACTTGAGCGCAGCGTTCACGCGCAGCGGACGCGCCCTATGCGCGCCAAAGGCAAGCCAAAGGTAAGCCCGTCTACGCCCGTCCGCGCCTGGACCGCGCCCAGCGCCAGACCCCCTGTCCCCCGTAAAACCCACTCCACCCGCATAACGTACAACGCCGCTACCCTCTCTGCACTCAACCCCGGCCGTCTCTCAGACTGCTACCAAGCCACACCAGGACACACCCATGGACCCTTCACCTGCCACTCCTGCAAGTTCGACTGCATCAGGACCCACACCAAATCCACAAACTCCAAACAGAGCCCCGTAACTAACCATCTGAAGTGTATCCTGCTCAATACCCGCTCAGTTCACAGACACGCAACTGAACTTTGGAACCTACTCGACACCACATCGCCGGACATCGCCTTTCTTACAGAAACCTGGATGAACGCCTCTTCAGCACCAGACATCGCCATAGCCATCCCAGACGGCTACAAAATCATCCGAAAGGACCGCATCAACCAAACAGGAGGAGGCATTGCCATCGTCCATAAGAGCACGATCCGCATCACGACCAGTTCGGACGACCCCCTTGCAGCTGCCGAACACCTTCACTTCCAAATTCACATCGACCCCAAGACCACACTCAGAGGCACCCTCATATACAGACCACCTGGACCCTGCACACAATTCAGCGAAGACATCACCGACTTCATCAGCCCACACGCCCTCTCCTCCGAGGACTACATCCTACTGGGAGACCTCAACTTCCACCTAGAAAAGAACAACGACAACAACACTAACACCCTTCTGGACAACCTCACCAATCTCGGACTCAAACAACTTGTTGACACCCCCACCCACCATGCCGGGCACACGCTCGACCCAACCTTCCCCTCCAGCAAGCACATCTCCTTCAACCACGCCACCGGACTCCATTGGACGGACCACAGCTGCATTCACTTCAACTACAAAAAGACTACAACCCACAACCACCCACAACCAATCCCTCGCAGAAACTGGAATAAAATTACCACCGACCAGCTCTTCACATCGCTTCACCAAAATCCTCCTACCAAATCATCGGACCCAAACCAAGCAGCCATCAACCTCACACAATGGATCACCGACAGCGCCAACGAATTAGCACCCTTGAAAAACCATCAAATCATACAAGGTAGCAAAAAAGCCCCCTGGTTCAATGATGACCTCAAGAAATCCAAGAAGATCTGTCGCACCCTTGAGAAAGCATGGCGAAAAAACCCAACCACTAACAACCTGGCCACCTTCAAGAACGCAACCCACAAACACCACCAACTGATCAGAACCACCAAGAAATCAGCATTCAAGGATCGACTCGACAACAACGCCCACAACAGCAAGGAACTATTCAATATCGCCAAAGAGTTCACTAACCCCACTGCCGGCACCAACGACATCACTCCCTCTCAAGACCTCTGCGACTCTCTAGCCTCGTTCTTTCACAACAAGATCGCTGACATACATAACAGCTTTGGCGACCAGTCCACCCCACCCACCTCCGAACAAAACCCCCCCACCAACAACCTCTACGCCTGGAACCCAATCACCACTGAAGACACCATCCGCCTGATGAACTCCATCCACTCAGGATCGCCAACCGACCCTTGTCCCCACCACATTTTCAACAAAGCAGACTCCCTTATCGCACCCCATCTCCGAGATGTCATCAACTGCTCCCTCAACTCCGCTACCTTCCCGGAAAGCTGGAAACATGCCGAACTGAGCGCCCTCCTGAAGAAACCCACAGCAGACCCCACTGAACTTAAGAACTACCGCCCCATTTCGCTCCTCCCTGTCCCTGCCAAAGTCATTGAGAAAACCGTCAACAATCAGCTTGCCGCCTTCCTCGAATCCAACGGCTCCCTCGACCCATCACAGTCCGCTTCCAAGCCAAACACAGCACCGAGACCGCCCTCATCGCAGCAACAGACGACATTCGAACTCTACTGGACAACGGAGAAACAGCCGCCCTCATCCTACTCGACCTCTCCGCAGCCTTCGACACAGTCTGTCATAGCAACCTTATACAACGCCTCAGCAACATTGGAATACAAGGAAAAGCATTGGACTGGATCATCTCGTTCCTCGCTGGTAGAACCCAGAGAGTCCGCCTCCCCCCTTTCAAATCGGAGGCCTCTGAAGTCATCTGCGGCGTTCCACAAGGATCATCACTCAGTCCCACCCTCTTCAACGTATACATGAGTCCCCTCGCATCCATCGTGCGCCAACACAACCTCAACATCATCTCATATGCAGACGACACCCAGCTAATCCTCTCCCTCACCAAAGACCCAAACTCCGCCAAAACCAACCTACACGACGGCATGAAAGAAGTAGCAGAATGGATGAAGAACAGCCGTTTAAAACTGAACTCAGACAAAACGGAAGTCCTCATCTTAGGATCATCCCCCTCCGCTTGGGATGACTCATGGTGGCCACCGGCCCTAGGAAACGCACCCAAACCAACGGACCACGCGCGCAACCTGGGCTTCATCCTGGACTCCTTCCTCTCAATGACCAAACAAGTCAACGCCGTCTCATCATCATGCTTCAACATCCTACGTATGCTCAAAAAAATCTTCCGTTGGATCCCCACCGAAACAAGAAAGACGGTCACCCATGCCCTAGTCACAAGCCGTCTGGACTACGGAAACACCCTGTACGCCAGAACCACAGCCAAACTACAGAAAAAACTCCAACGCATCCAGAACGCCTCAGCCAGACTCATCGTAGACATCCCCCGCCAAGCTCACATTTCCGGTCACCTGAAAGACCTCCACTGGCTCCCCGTCAACAAGAGAATAACCTTCCGTCTCCTCACCCACGCACATAAAGCCCTTTACGACCTAGGACCCGAATACCTCAACACGCGCCTGACCTTCTACACCCCCACCTGCCAACTACGATCGTCCAATCAAGCCCTCGCCGCGATTCCACGCATCCTAAGATCCACCATGGGGGGAAGATCCTTCTCCTACTTAGCGGCCAAAACCTGGTATTCTCTCCCCACCCACCTCCGCCTTACACAGTACCACCTCTCCTTCAGAAAACAACTAAAAACCTGGTTATTCGACAAGTAACGTATCCCCCCCCTCCCTCAAGTGCCTTGAGACCCTCTGGGTGAGTAGTGCGCTATACAAATTTTGAACTTGAACTTGAACTTATATGTGTGTAAGAGTGCAAGATAATCGTCATGAGGTAATCTTGCTCGAAATGTACTCCCTTTTGAGAGTGAAAAAGATATTTACAAATGTGGTAAAAGAGGATGAGCGTCCAATATGGACCAGGCCCGTCTCTCCCTTGAACATATCTTCTCCTTGTTTTTTCCCCGCTTTTTGAGAGCTTTCTCCTTGCTTTTCTCTTATTTTCACTGGTTTCTCCTTACTTTTTCCCATTTTTTGAGTGCCTTCTCCTTGCCTTTTCCTCATTTTCACTGCTTTCTTCAGCTATTTCCCCCATTTTTGTGTGCCTTCTTCTTGCTTTTCACTTGTTCTCACTGCTTTCTCCATGCCTTTTCCCCCGTTTTTTGAGTGCCTTCTCCTTGTTTTGCCCTCGTTACAAAAAGAACCCAGCAACTCCAGCTCCTTAGTTAAAAGTAGTAGTGGTGGTGGTAATCGATGATTTCGTTCAGATGGAAGGCCAGGCAAATGTTTTTCAAATGGATGGACTTTTACTGAGTCTGTGAGCCTGTTAGTTGTGGTGTGTCGAATAAATTGACTGTTCTTGTTACCTATTGCATATGTTATGATGTAACTCTAAGAAATGGATCTGGATGAGGAATAATTTTCAGAAGATGGTTAGTTCCCTCCTGCACAGTTTGCATAGCAAAGCACTACACGTGATACCCAGGCAGCAAAAATGCCTGCATACATGTTACATGTTGCTACTTAACTGGGTTTGGTTGGTAAAATGATCGAACGCTGCAAAAACATTTTTGGGCACAAGTAACAAGGAAACGATGCAAACTTCATGAATGTTGGAAACTGGAAATGGCACAGAAACAGGCAACAGAAAAAAAAAATTTGAGCATCCCTAAATTTTAAACAGGACCCTATAACGCTGTCTGTTATCCCTGAGAAATCTTGCCTGTAATTCACTGATGGAATACTGATGCTCGATGACAGTGTGCACTGCAATCTATAGGTAGACGCTGCATCTCTGGTACAGGCAAGACTGTCACAATCACAATAAAATGGTCTAGCAGGATATCTTTCCTCAGTATAGAGATTTTTCTGATTCTTTGGTACTAAGCATGTAGGATATAGTTTCCATATTTTGTAGAACTTACATAAAAGTTTCAGCCTCTTCAGAACCTTATCTTTGTCACTGTTTAATAAGTAACTTCTTTATGAAAGTTAAAGCAATATCAGATGACTCAATTTTAATCTGGGCCCATTGTTAGCTGAACAATGTAACAGGAGCTTTAAACACTTCGGAGTTTAGGAATTTCTCATTGTTTAATCAGCAGTCTATTTGTGAAAGCTAATAATAACCTTATCATTCTAGATGCAGTCAGCACCTATTTTTAAATGGTTTTTTTAAAGCAGTAACTCCAAAGTTCTCTGAATATAGCCACTGACTGCCTTGGTGACAACAACAGCAACAATCTCTGATTTTGTAATTCACAATATGCTTTTTAAGAAAGCAAACCTTGTTCCCTCGAAAACCTTGCATTTTGACTACATAAATTACTATGATCTCTGTTTAACTATAGATAATCTGTCAGACTGTAACCTGGATCTCAACACAAAGACCAATCCTCTGGCCAGGCTCTGCAGCCTCTCTTTCCCACAAACAGCCCACCATCAACAGACACTCCCATCACATTTTGTTTTATTTTCCCCTTGTGGCACTCCCACTGGTGATCCCTAGACTGGGGGACGATGACTCCTGCCGGACATCTGCAGGAACGCGGCGCCTCCCAAAACCCCCTTTTTTTAAAATTGTCTTCAAATTGGACCCATGAGGCCATCCCTCTGGCACCCTTTCACAAGGTTCTTTAAAGGCAGCATCAATATTTTTGTTCATGTTACGGCATATCAATCACAGCGTGCGCTCCCGCTGGGCCATCTCATTCCTACAGGAGCAAACAGCTGGCGGGAAAAAGAGCCTGCTCGGCCAAAAGGAATGCTCAAATTTTTTAATTTGCTGTAGGAGTCCAGTGAGTTCAAGTATCAATATTTTCCCAAAAACTACTGAACAGAATTATACTAAAGCACACAAATCATGATATCTGGCTAATGTTCTACCTTTCGGCCAAATGTGGTGTAATTCTGTCCATCGGTTTTGGCTGTCATGATGTTTGGAAATCCCTATGTAATTGTACATTTATGGTTATAACTTAAATTTATAGGTATTGCACCACTGTATAATTACTGTAACTCACACCTCCGTACACGGTGTCGTCAAATAGCTAGCCACACTAAATTAGCTATAACTAGGCAGTCTACTATGCATAATGTCTCCAGAAATATGTTATTTGAGTTGTCATAAGCATTGTTATAAATAAATGATTTCACATGGTATAGGTCATGTAATATGAAAGGGTATAAGCTGTGCATCATGAAGACGTGAGCTATAGTTAATGTAGTGTGGCTAGCAAGCTGACAATACTGAGTACCGAAGTGCACGAGTTACAGTAATTTTAAGGTGATGAGTAAATTATAAATCTAAGTTATAACTATAACTTTACAATTGCTAATGTTTGTGTAGTTTAAGTTGGTTATGTATCAATTTAATAAATGATATTTCCTAACTATAACTAAACATTAAACTTTAATGTTTCATTGAATTTGTATGTTTTTTAAATTTATTATAAAACTATTTGGGGTAACAAAACACAAATCTAAATCCATGACTGTTTCCATTTTTATGTGCTTTCAGACAAAAGTACCTGAGATATACACATGTTTTTAATTCTGTAACAGTGGTGCTTGAATGTAGACAATTTAAGCATTTATGTTTCCAAGAGTAGCTTTTTCATCAATCAATCAATCAGAACATTTGTAAAGGGCACCACTCACTCGTGAAGGTCTCAAGGTGCTGGAGGGGAGTCTACTGCTCGCATAGCCAGGTCTTGAGTAGACTCCTGAAGGTTAGTAGGTCCTGGGTCTGCCGTAGGAGGATGGGAAGGGTGTTTCAAGTTTTGGTGGCGAGGTGGGAGAATGATCTGCCGCCTGTGGTCGCTCTTCGGATGCGGGGGACAGTGGTGAGGGCGAGGTCGGCGGAGCGGAGTTGGTGGTTCGGGGTGTAGAAGGTGAGTCGTCCTGTGTTGTGGAGTGCCTTGTGTGCGTGGGTGAGGAGCTTGAAGGTGATCCTCTTGTTGACAGGAAGCAAGTGCAGGTCTCTCAGGTAGTGTGTGATGTGGCTCTGGCAAGGGATGTCGAGGATCAGGCGTGCAGAGGCGTTCTGTATGCGTTGTAGTCGTTTCAAGAGTTTGGCAGAGGCTCCTTCGTAGAGGGCGTTTCTGTAGTCCAGCCTGCTGCTGACGAGGGCCTGGGTGACCTTTCTTCATCTTTCGATGGGGATCCACCTGTAGATCTTGTGGAGCATGCGGAGGGTGTTCAAGCAGGAGGACGAGATGGCGTTGACTTGCTTGGTCATGGAAAGTGTTGAGTCGAGGATGAACCCCAGTTTGCGTGTGTGGTCATTGGGTGTAGGTGCTGCTCCCAGTGCGATCGGCCACCAGAAATTGTCCCAGGCTGAGGGGGTAGAGGCGAGGATGAGGACTTCTGTCTTGTCCGAGTTCAGTTTCAAGAGTCTGTTCTCCATCCATTCAGCGACGGCTTTCATTCCTTCGTGGAGGTTGGTTTTGGCGGTGAGGGGGTCCTTGGTGAGGGAGAGGATCAGCTGGGTGTCGTCGGCGTAAGAGATGATGTTGAGGCTGTGAAGTCGGGAGACGTGAGCAAGTGGTGCCATGTAGATGTTGAACAATGTTGGGCTGAGGGATGGTCCTTGGGGTACGCCGTAGATGATCTAGGAGGCTTCGGATCGGAAAGGGGGATGCGGATGCTCTGTGTTCTGCCGGAGAGGAAGGAGGTGGTCCAATCCAGAGCCTTGTCTCGGATCCCTACATCGTGGAGGCGTGTGCGTAGGCTTCGGTGGCAGACCGTGTCGAAGGCGGCTGTAGGTCCAGAAGGATGAGGGCCGCGGTTTCGCCATAGTCCAGCAGGGCCCTGATGTCATCGGTGGCGGCGATGAGGGCAGTTTTGGTACTGTGGTTGCTGTGGAACCCGGAATGGGACAAGTCCAGGATGCTGTTCTCCTCGAGGTACAGTGAAAAGGGGTCCCAGTAATGGCGCTTTTTAATGAGCAAAGAAGTACTTAAAACAGTTCTATGCAAAACAAATTACACAATATTGATGAGTGATGTTATTTATTCACATCCTCATCCACATACATTTGTGTATTCAATATAAACAATTCAGCAATGTGCCCAGAGACAGACGTGGGAAGGGGTGGGGTAGGTAAGTGATTAGTGAGGAATAGGGATTGGTATGAAAGTTTCAGAGGAAAATGTGGTCACGAAAGTAAATAGTTGACATCACATAGGCATGTTATTAGAGACACATGTTCGACATTCATAGAGCCTATGCCATATGGTAAAACACAGTAACAATAATCTGTTGTTCAATGGTAGGTGTTGAGGTAAAAGTCGACGTTTCGACGGATCACTGAGTTAATATCGACGGACAAAATATAGACAACCACAAATATCGTCGAGTAATTATCGACACCCATAATATCGATTCCCTATACCTATTTAACTAACAACCAAAATATCGAGTACAAAATATAGTCACTAATAAATATCGAAAGACAAAATATCGAAAGACAAAATATAGAAAGACATAATATCGTCAATACCAAAATTAAACAGTACTCTGCTAAAATATCGACTACTAAAATATAGTTTGTGCAAACATCGAAAATTATAAAATATTGACTATGTAAAAATGTACCAAACAATATATTCTCAAGAAATATATACATATATACATTTAAAATAATACACTCTACGAGAAATATCTAACTAATTATACCAATTAAATAACGAACAAACAAAAGTACACTTTAACATCTACAACTCACTAAAACACATAAATTAAATGTATAATACATTAAATAACTAAAACAAACAATGGTAAAAATAATATAACATATATTTTCACACTAAATGCACTTATGGTATATTTTCTGAAAATGTATTAACTTACTACCACTTACACTATACAAAGAACCCCAATTAACTGAAAAAAATTCAAACCTGCCAATGAAAAGCTCCCATTCTCCATTAAACCAATCAAACACAAACACTAATCAAATACACAGTATAAAAGGAAACTTTTCAAACATTACATCTAAAGAAGAAGGCGCCACACTGCTCAACTTTCTCCAAATATAACTACTGTTGCTGAGAAGAATATTACAGACATACATTAAGTAAGTTATCCTATATTTAACCTTTACCAAACTAAAATGTTACCATACCATTTATGTAATTAAACACTATTTTTCACATTTGTTTAACACCATTTATATCTCCTCTACAGAGATATCCTAAATACAGCACTAAACCTTTCATATCTTTTTTCAAAAAAGAAGCATTTTGTTGCATTTTTTTTATAAACAAACAACGATTATTTAAAAGCAAATTTAATAATGCTATTTTTTTATGTGTTCTACCTCCTTTACAGAACATTTATACACACCCAAAAAGAAACTAATCCAAATAATGAACAACACAAATTTACAATGTAAGTATATATTTGACTGTTTACTAAAACATACCAACTATCTTTTTGAAATGCTAAATTGTAATGCATATTTTATTTCTTTTCAATCTTCTTAACAGAAATTTTATAAAAAGCCTAAACATAATACTTTCTATTACGCAACTCTACAAAATCCTAAAGTAAGTATAAATGTGGAATATTAGGAAACAAACCAAATGCATTTTTTAAATAAATTTTAATACACATTTTTGTCTTGTTGTATCTCCTTAACAGAAAATCTAGACACACCCAAAACCTACTCATCAACAATAAAGGACTCTACAAAATACCCACGTAAGTATATATTTTAAATAATAGTAAACCACACAAACTCCTTTCATTAATGATAAAATGTAATATATATCTTATTTCTCTACTTTCTCCTTCACAGAAAATTTATAAATACCCTAAACCTACTACCTTCAAATTATTTATTCTACAAATATCCTAAGTAAGTATAGATTTTGAATAATAGAAAAGAAACCGAGTACATTTTTAAACACTAATTTTATTTCACATTTTATTGTTATTCTATTTCCTTAACAGAAATTGTATACACCCCCCAATACCTACTCCTTCAAATTGAAAACATCTACAAAATATCAAAGTATTATTTTAAATAATACCAAAAAACTACTAATTTATTTTGCCATACAAATTTGTAATGCATATTTTATATTTTACTATCTCCTTAACAGATAATTTATACATACTCATAAGCAACTCCTGAAAAATAAAGACATTCACAAATTGGCTAAGTAACTATGTATTTTCAACTCTTTAACAAATTAAAATCTTAACTATTAAAGATTTTGCCTTCTAAAACTATCTCTAAATTACATAAAAATATCCAATAACTAAATAATATTTTTTTCCCACAAACAGAAAATACATCATCAAAATACAAGTAAAAATAGAAGAAAATAAACAGAAGCTTTCACATTGCACCAAATATACATAGTAAGTATAATAATTTTCAAATGAATCCTGTTAAAATTTTTTTTAACATAATTTATACTTAAAAACTGTTTCTTTCTACTCTTTCATAGCACTACCAATTCAAAAATGACTGAAGGTGCAGAGTTTGTCATGTCCCAAAAAAACAAACTTTTACTATGTTATATGGGGTATGTCTACAATCAAGAAAGACAGACAGGATTGAAAGTTTTTTGGAAATGCACTAAATACTATTCAAATAAATGCTATGGCAGGGCTATAACAGAATAAGCCAGAGTACTAAGTACAAGAGAACATAATCATCCCCCCAATATCACAGAAATAGAAATAAGAGATGCCCTGGAAAGCTTAAAAGAAGCAAGTACAAGCACTGACAAACCTACAACCCAAATATTAAAAGAGGAACTCTTAAAAGTTCCTCAGCACGCCTCAGGACAACTTCCCTCTATTGACTCCCTTAAAAAAGTAATTCAAAGACAAAAAAGAGTAACTCCTACAACTCTACTAAACCCTAAAACACTACAAGAAGTTGTCATACCCCCTGAATTGAGTATAACTCACAATAAAGAGCCATTTTTGCTTTATGACAACAAAGACCCTACAAACAGAATTATAATGTTTGCTAGTGCTAACAATATTAGAAATATGCCATTAGTACCATTATGCCCCGGAAGGCACCCGGCCCTGATGGCATTCCTGGGGATCTATTGCGTGCTGACATTACGACATGGGGGAAATTCATCCACAGTCTACTTATTGCCTTCTGTAGGGGCGTATCTGTTCCCACTTCCTGGAAAGGGGCAGAGGTCGTCCCTATTTTTAAAAAAGGTCCCAGGGGCGACCCGTCTAATTATAGGCCAATCAGTTTGCTGGATATAAGCCAAAAGGTAGTTGGTAAGGTGCTGTTGACCAGAATACAGGAATGGATTTACGACAATAAGGTTCTTTCCGACTTCCAGGCAGGATTTAGAACAGGCACTGGCACAATAGAACAAGCGTTTAGATTGATGCTAGTGTACTGGAAGGTGGTGGTCATAGGCAAAGGCAGTCTTTATCTCGCATTCATCGATTTAAAGACTGCCTTTGACCTTGTACCCAGGGAGACCCTTGGAGAGTCCTTAGTGATATGGGGATACCGCACTATATTTTATCACTACTTGTAAGGCTCCATGACAATAGTTTTGCCAAGATTAGATGGGGCACAGGGGGAGAAAAAACCACCAGTATTCCAGTAGAGAGAGGTGTGCGCCAGGGATGTGTTCTGGCTCCCACCCTTTTCTCTTTATACATCAACGGAGTGGTTGAGCACCTGCTGAAAGACCCTTCAGATGAACCATCCCTGGTGTGGGAGCGCGTCCCTACCCTTCTCTTTGCTGATGATACGCTCCTCCTGTCTAAATCCCCAATGGGTCTCCAAAAACTCCTTAACAACTTCCAGAGCTTCTGTGTGGAACGGGGCCTGGTAATCAATACTGATAAAACAAAATATCTTGTAATGAATCCCCCGAAAAAACCTGTACGCCCCCCTAAGCTGAAGGACGTACCTTTGGGAGGGTAGATGTATTTGATTACCTAGGCATCCGCTTGTCGCACAATATGCAGTGGGCCCCCCACCTAGACAAAATGTTGCTGGCACACAAGAGGGTAACTGGGACCCTTTTGAAGGAACAACGTTCTTGTGTCATAAGACCCATAGCTCCTGTCATTGACATCTATATAGCAAAGGGAGTTAGTTCTGCTCTGTATGGGGCCGAACTATGGGGCTTCAGCAAAATTAATGAATTGGCAAGATCTGAAAGGAAGTTTTGTAGGGCAATTATGTCACTTCCCCAAGGTACTCCCACAACTCCACTAATGCTTGATTTAGGTTGTCGACCCATTGAAGATCTAGCAAGGTTTAGACCCCTACTCCTATGGGCCCGGTTGTGGCGTGTTCCGGAGCTTGCGAACTACGCGAAAGGGCTCTCTGAAATAATGTCCCTACCAGGATGGTATAAAATTAAATGGCTAAAAGATATGAAATCCCTTCCCTGTGACCTGGGCATAAGTGAAGCCTGGTTCAACAAATCATCTCCCCCAAAGGCAGTACTCAAGAGCTTGTACTGGAGCTGGATTTTGAATAATAGGAGCACAGACTGTACATTGGGCAGACTGACAGAGGATTTCTTGAGATTCAAGGACCTACCAATTCGAGAACTCTACTTAGACATTATTGAAAAACCATTTGATAGGTCCCTATATTTCAAATTTAGAATTGGAACATTACCTCTGCATACTTTTACATCCCGGTGGAAACAGTCAACTCAGACCACAGATCTCTGCCCTTCGTGCTCTCACAAACAGGAGTCAGTGGCGCACTTCCTGTTTGAGTGCCAGGAGTATACCTAACCAAGAGGAAAATGGCTCAAAAATCTGTGTCGCATGTTGGGGACTAGGAATCATGTTGACGCATTGCGTATTTTAATATCAGACTCACGTTCATTATATGTTTGCACCCTTTCAAAATTTATATCGTGGGCCTGGCGCATCAGGAGTAAAAGGCTTAAAGAAAATGTTTAATTCTTTTTTTAACCTAAACTGTTATGAAATGCTTCTTTTAATGTTTTTTTAAAAAAAAAGTAATGTAATCAATTTGCTGTTCTTTTTTAATACTAATGAATTTGTGTATACTCTTTTTTAATGTGAAGCTTTTATGATAACTTTTATCGAAATAAAGCCTTTTTGACTTGACTTGACTTGATATTAGAAAATCACAAGACTGCCACCACTGGAGGATGGATGGGACTTTTAAAACATGCCCAAAACCATTTTACCAACTTTACACCATACATGGATTATACCATCATTCCAATATACCTTTCATATATTGCCTTTTACCAAACAAACAACAGAATACCTACATAGAGGTACTAAACACAATTAAACAAGAAACTAATAATTATTTTCCACAGAAAATAATTATTTATTTCGAATTAGCTATGATTAATTCCATTCTAAAAACGTATACACACACAGCAATACACGGTTGTTATTATCATTTCAACAAAAGCATTTGGAGACACCTACAAAAATCGACATTATGCATCCAATATGCTACAGATAGCACATTTGCTTACCAAATGAAAAAATTGATTGCTTTAGCATATGTCCCTGTGGGAAGGTTACACCGCTCAGGACATAGACGCCAACCACAATTTCAAATCCCTTGGTGGAATGCATATTTAAGCAAACTTAACCAAGAAGCAAGAACTAACAACAGCGTAGAAGGATGGCACAATGCCTTCCAGGCAACCAGTAGCAGAGGAAAACCTACGGTCCAAAAACTACTAGAAGCTTTACAAAAAGAACAGAGCTACCAAGAACTACGCATACACCAATCAATAACTCAATTAGGACCTAAACTTACCAAACAAAGTAAACAAATGTTTAGACAACTTCAAAGTCAGGTTACCTTATATCCTTCTACAAAAGGTCTAGACTATCTATCTCTCACAGCTAAAACCCTCCTTTAATTTCATCTACACAAATTAAAATACTCGATATAATATATTCAAAACATTAAAGCAACATAATTTTTTTTAAATATTATATAATTGTCATACATATTTATTTAAATGCAGTAAATATGTAACAATTAAATAATATTTTTACAAATTATCAAAAAAATATAACACAATTACTTAAACATTTCCCACCCAAATAAATGTTTTAAATTACTACTTACAATTCATGTAGCTGTCCCAGATGTAATCCATCAACTCTTAATCCACAAAATCCAATGTTAATCCAATATGAATCCAAAGTATAGGAACCCTCAAAAACCCGAAAAATAATCAAAATTAAAAAAAACTCTCCAGGAAATCCCGAAAAAAAAGTGTGGTAACTTTATTCAATAAAGATTAAAACACACACTTTTAATTTAAAAAAACGCTCTTCTCCAACATCAAATCGAAACCCTTTAAAATACGAAAATAAGTTTAAAAATTTAAAAATAGCTTCAGGAAATCTCCCAAAAACAAAGTGTGTACAGCTAAAAAAGTATTAACATATACACACTTTTAACATGATAAAAAACGCATGTTAATCTGCAACATCTATCGGAAACGCTTAAAAACAGAATACAAACTCAAAGATTTAAAACCAGATCCCGGAAAGGCCGAAAAAAGGAAAGAGAGTGTAAAAATATTAGTTTAATTAAGTATTACACTCTTCTCTGTAAAAAAAAAAAACGCATCCATCCACGATTCGGAACTGCGAAAACCAGGAACCTGTAAAAAAATTACAGAAGCAAACCCATCCACACAAAACACCCAAAACATTTCAGAACACATATAAACATTAATATATCATCTACAAATAAGCATAACTTTAAATGAGTAAGTGAAAATCACTAGGCCTAAAACATTCCATCACAACACTTCCGTTAAAAACAACGAACACCTAAAACATACCGAAACCACTCTTAAATAATTAAACTAATACTAAACACCTCCAAACTACAGTCAAACATTTGTGATCTCTAACAAATAGTAATTAAAAATAATCTTACCTTTCCCAATTGACGCAGCGTCCAACCGCGAGCTTCTCCAATCCTGAACAAAGCACAATAACATTACGCGGTTAGAAAGTAGTCCCTGCAAAACAAATACATTAACTTAAACCTATTAAATACAATTTAATACAAAATTTAAAACATATGACTACACTGTAAAAATCGTAAATATTTGTGTGTGCCTTTATAAATTAAAATATATATTTTTCCTTTGTAAATTAATAATAATAAATAATAACATATTATTAATTATTATTAATACTTACTTTAATCTGTAAAAAATAAACAAAAATATAACAATTTTCATATCAGTATATATAATTTAAAATTTTATTTAGCATAATTTGTCACTATATAAAATTTGAACATTTGTAAATTAATAATACTTATTAATGAAAACATTAATAATTATTATTAATAATATATTTGAAATGTATAATTTCCAAACAAAAATATATTAATATTTGATTTCAATATATATCTTCTTAGTAAATATATGTTACTTTTAAAATTACTATAGAACTGCTGTACCTTTATATATTAATAATATTAATTAATAACAAATATTAATTATTATTAATAATTGTTATAATGTATATAAACATTAGAAAAATAGATAACAAGCATTATACCTGACTGTATTTATTCTAAACATTTTTCAAATAATACTAAAAATTATTTACAATGAAGTAACATTTGTAAATTATTAATAATAATTAAGAATGTATTAATTATTATTAATATATTCTATATATGTTAATGTTTATAATATGTTGTAAAAGAAACATATTATGAATAAACTGACTTGTTTGTTGCTTTTGTAAATATAATAATAATAATAATTAATACAATTTATATATTTTCTATATTAATACTATTAATTAAATATTTAAATAAAAACATCAGGAAATATATGTAACATTGGAAATTATTGTTTTGCAAAATTATAAATGTTATTATTTCTTAAAATGCAAAGGAAACTGTATGTATATTTTCAAAATGCAATGTAATGAAAAAATATTGTATTTGAAATGACAAAAATTTATGAACACAAATAAATGTAATGTAAAAACTTTGTTCTACCCAAAAAAGTAACATAAAGAAAACATTATTTTATTATCCTATGTACTTTCACAAATAAAAATAAAGTCTGTAAATAACTACATTCCTACAAATTTTTTTAGGCAACAATAAAAAATGGGGATGTCTCTTTTCATACTTATATATTTTAATATTATATTGTATTTACAAACTTTAGAAAATCGTTTTTGATGTATCAAAACAAATGTTGTATTAATATTTTCCTCTTTTAAACATAATAAATATATAACTTACAATTCTCACTAAAAATACCAGAAAATCTGCTAGACACTGACCCAATATAATTTACTATTCCAACTCCAATCATGTAAAAGTCAGGGAAGGTGCTGGACAGTGACCCAATATAATTTACTATTCCAACTCCAGTCAGGTAAAAGTCAGGGAAGGTGCTAGACAGTGACCCAATATAATTTACTATTCCAACTCCAGTCATGTGAAAATCAGGGAAGGTGCTGGACACTGACCAAATACAATTTACTATTCCAACTCCAGCCAGGTAAAAGTCAGGGAAGATGCTGGATAGTGATCCAATATATTTTACTATTCCAACTCCAGTCATGTGAAAATCAGGGAAAGTGATGGACACTAACCAAATACAATTTACTATTCCAACTCCAGTCAGGTAAAAGTCAGAGAAGGTGCTGGACAGTGACCCAATATAATTTACTATTCCAACTCCAGTCAGGTAAAAGGCAGGGAAGGTGCTGGACAGTGACCCAATATAATTTACTATTCCAACTCCAGTCTGGTGGAAATCAGGGAAGGTGCTGGACACTGACAGAATACAATTTACTATTCCAACTCCAGTCAGGTAAAAGTCAGGGAAGGTGCTGGACAGTGACCCAATATAATTTACTATTCCAACTCCAGTCTGGTGAAAATAAGGGAAGGTGCTGGACACTGACCAAATATAATTTACTATTCCAACTCCAGTCAGGTAAAAGTCAGGGAAGGTGCTGGACAGTACCCAATATAATTTACTATTCCAACTCCACTCTGGTGAAAATAAGGGAAGGTGCTGGACACTGACCCAATACAATTTACTATTCCAACACCAGTCAGGTAAAAGTCAGGGAAGGTGCTGGACAGTGACCCAATATAATTTACTATTCCAACTCCAGTCTGGTGAAAATCAGGGAAGGTGTTGGACACTGACCAAATACAATTTACTATTCCAACTCCAGTCAGGTAAATGTCAGGGAAGGTGCTGGACAGTGACCCAATATAATTTACTATTCCAACTCCAGTCTTGTGAAAATAAGGGAAGGTGATGGACACTGACCAAATACAATTTACTATTCCAACTCCAGTCAGATAAAAGTCAGGGAAGGTGCTGGAGAGTGGCCCAATATAATTTACTATTCCAACTCCAGTCAGCTAAAAGTCAGGGAAGGTGCTGGACAGTGACCCAATATAATTTACTATTCCAACTCCAGTCTGGTGAAAATCAGGGAAGGTGCTGGACACTGACCAAATACAATTTACTATTCCAACTCCAGTCAGGTAAAACTCAGGGAAGATGCTGGACAGTGACCCAATATAATTTACTATTCAAACTCCAGTCTGGTGAAAATAAGGGAAGGTGCTGGACACTGACCAAATACAATTTACTATTCCAACTCCAGTCAGATAAAAGTAAGGGAAGGTGCTGGACAGTGACACAATATAATTTACTATTCCAACTCCAGTCTGGTAAAAATAAGGGAAGGTGCTGGACACTAACCAAATACAATTTACCATTCCAACTCCAAAAAAGTGAAAATAAAATAAGGTGCTGGACACTGACCAAATTAAAGTTACTATTCCTACTACAATAAAATGAAAATCTGAAAAGGTGCTGTACTGTAAAGCAATATAAATTTCTCTTCTAATTTTTTTTTAACATTTTCCATAATACATCAAAGTGAGAAATAAATAAATAATTTTCAAAATATATAAATGTAAATTTAAATTTAAATTTCATATTTTATTACTTATAATATTAAACAAATTCCCACTCATATCCCCTATTAATAAAACATCCCACTCCTAAACAAACTTTATTTTAAACTTAAAAATAAAACAGATTATCAGTTTTTAAATTCATAAAAAATATTTATGTAATTTTCATTTTTTTTAATTTATAAATACATATTTTAATACACTAACCACCTTTATCCCCTATTAAACAAACATCACACTCCAACATAACATTTATAAAAGCTCTAAATTGTACAATCAATTTTGATTTCCAATATTATTTGTTAAATTTAATTGTGTTAAAAATATATGTTAAAGTATAACTAATTATTTTCTAACATTCCCCACCATTATTACCTATTAACGCAACATGCCGCTACTAAACTAAATTTAATTAAATTTGAAATTTCAATTTCAATTTCAAATTTACAAATATTTCGAAATTTATTTTTAAATTTTATTATTTTAAAAGTTTTTCTAATTATTTACAAACACTCCCCACCCTTCTCCCCTATTAATTAAAAATAACACTCCAAAAGTAAATAAATTGTAAATCAAAATTTATTTTTCTATTTCAAATTATTTTCAATTTTTTATAAAATATTTTTTTTTTAAATGTATATTAATTATTATAAAACACTAACCACCCTTATCCCCTATTAACACAACATACCACTCCTAAACTAATTTTAATGAAATTCAACATTTATTTTTCTAATTTAAATATTAATTTTTGTTTTTTGTAATAATAAATTATTATTGTTAAAATTAATAATAAATATTTTAAAACACTCCCCACCCTTATCCCCTCTTAACCCAACATCACACTCTAAAAATAAAATTTACAAAATTCAAAATTTAAAATAAATTTCGATTTTTAGCAATTTTTTATATTTTATAATATTTGTTTTAAAACCCGCTTCAAAAATATAATTTACGAAATTCTACATTTTAAATAAATTACGAAATTTAGAATTTTTTTCTAATTTAACAATATTTTTAATTTTTTTAATATTTTATACTATTTATTTAAAACACTCCCCACCCTTATCCCCTATTAACCCAGCATCCCGCTACAAAAATATAATTTACGAAATTCGAAATTTTAAATAAATTTCGAAATTTAGATTTTTTTTCTAATTTTAGAATATTTTTTTATTTTTTTTATATTTAATAAAAAAAAATTTAAACACTCCCCACCCTTATCCCCTATTAACCCAACATTCCACTCCAAAAATACATTTTAAAAAATTTGACATTTTAAATAAATTTCGAATTTTACAATTTTTTTTTATTTTTACATTATTTTTAATTATTTCAATTTGTTATACTATTTATTTTAAAACACTCCCCACCCTTATCCCCTATTAACCCAACATCCCGCTCCTAAAATAAATTTAAAGAAATTCGAATTTTTTATAAATTTCATATATTTTAATATTGTTTAAATGTTTACTAAATTTTAGAATATTTAAAAATATTATACTATATATTTTAAAACACTCCCCACCCTTATCCCCCATTAACCCTTCATCCCGCTCCTAAAACATAATATTAATTATTAAAAATATAACATAAAAATTAATATTTGAAATTTCATTTATTATACTAATATTAATAATAATTAATAGTTAATATTTATTATAAATTTTATATTAAATTATATATATTTTCGATATTTTATACTTTAAATATTATGTCTTTCGATATTTTAAGCAACTATATATTACAATTTGATATTTCTAACTGCACTTTACAAACGATATTTTAGTAAAACGATATTCTAAACTCGATATAATGTCCAACGATATTTTTTACATTATATTGTAAACGATATTTTTATTGTCGATATACTCACAGTCGATATTGTGGGAATCTCGATATTCTGACTTCGATATTAAGTCCATTCGATATTCCAAATTCGATATTTTGTCCGTTTACCGTTTCGACCCCTGCTTGGTATAGGCTGAGTTGCACCTTACTCTGGGGTCTTCTTCAGGACTAGAGCGTGAGGTGGGATGGGGGTGGGACATGAAAGAGTATAAATAAACTAACGGTAGTCCATCTAATTAGAGGACACATATAAATGGATATTATATTTACCGGAAAGCCACCATGAGTCGGGGGCAGTATAAAAAATGAACGATTGGGCCCGTGGGCTCCAGTGAGCGAGAGCGTACTACAACCTGAAAATCAAGGTTGTTAACATAAGTAACATCTAGGGAAACCAATACTACATCAATCAATACCGAATACAGTCATGCCTACTGGTCCCTTGGTAAGTATGAACAAACTAAACGGGCCAACAAATCAAAATAAATCAGGAGGATACAACATTGTAATTAAAATGGAAATAAAAGGTAAGGGTTATGTAAGTTAAACATGAGCCTTATGGTGGCTTGATGCTACATGGGAAGTTTATAATACAATACTACAGTGATAGCTGATGTGTTTAGAGAGGAGTACAGTGTTGTAGAGTGTCATAAAGTGGAGTAGAGTGTTGTAGAGTGGAGTATCGTGGAGTGGAGTCACGTTGAGTGGCAACTTGTCAAGTGGTGTGTCATTGAGTGTATTGTCATCAGGTGGACGTTCATAGAGTGTCGTAGAGTAACATAGAGTGAGTAGAATGTTATTGAGTCGAGTGGCATAGGGTGTCATGTCATAGACTGGAGTGGTGTTTCATAGTGTCGAATGGCATGTTGTGAAGTGGAGTGATATCTCATAGAGTGGAGTAGAGTGCCATAGATTGGAGAAGCTTAGAGTACAGTAGAGTGTTGTAGAGAGAAGTGTCATAGTAGTAAGTGGCAGATCGAAATTTTGAAGTGACATGTCATAGAGTGTCGTACAGTGCCATACAATGTAGGAGCATAGAGTGGAGTACACTGTTGAGTGAATTGGCATAGAGTGCAGTGGCATATCGTAGAGTGGAGTAGCGTACCGTACAGTGTAGTGGAGTGAAGTGTCATAGAGTGTCATAGAGTGCCATACAGTGCAGGGCCATAAAGTGATGTACAATGTTGTACAGTGGAATGTCTGCTGGGGGACAACGAGTCCACTGCAAACATTTGTCGGGTGTGCGCAGTAGGGGGGTTGGCCTCTGGGCCGGGTCTGCGGCCAGGCCTTAAACCCAATCCTCCACAAGCTTTAAACTCTTGTTGCATGCAGCCTTTGACTGTGTACACCAGCCGGTTTGCCAAAGGGCCTGGCCATAGGCCAGGTCCTGTGCCTATCCTTCCTTAGGCACCAAACACCTCCAGGCACCAACTCCCCCCATTAAGAGCCAGCCCCTCTGCTGAATACAGCCATCAGCTCTTCACCTAACCCACTGCAAGCTCCACTACGGCCTGCACTATGGTGTTTGGCTTCCATTATACACATACATGTGTGTGTGTGTCTGTGTGTATTTATATGTTTAGGTGCTTTGTTGTACAAAATACCATGGGATCCATGGAAAATGGATTTCATCATCATAAAGACAGCTTCCCAATTTAATTTTTTTTCTTCTTTTGGCACAGTGGTATTGGATTGGTACTGGACTGGTACTGTGGTACCACAAAGGGGCTTCTCTGGTAACTACCGTTTCAGCCGCTGGAACAGTGACTCCTACAACCACATATATGTATACAGGCCCGGACTGGCCGTTGCGGGCACCGGGCAATACCCCGGTGCGCCGCAAGGGTGGGTGCCGGTTTTGGGCACCTGGGGGCTGTTTTTGTTACAGGGCCGTTTTTGCAGCGTTGCTGCAAAAACCGCCCTGTAATAAAATCGGCCGAAAACCGGCCCTGACAAAGAGTGCGGTCGCACTCCCATCCCCCCCATGGGGTGGGTGGCCGGCCGAGCATTTTGCCAGGGCCGGTTTTGGTTCCCAGTCCGGCCCTGTATGTATATATTTTTTTAACTTCAACTAAGGCATAGTGTGTTCACCTTTCCCCATTATGTGCCATTTCTTATTTATTTTCAAGACCCGATATCATCATTGTAGTTATAACTGAGTTAGAGTTTTCATAGGAAAAGCATGTTCTGTTTCTTAATAATTTTTGGGATGTTCAAAGAATCTCCACGAAACTTTCTCCGAAAATTGTTCATTCATGTTGAGTGCCTCATGGCAAGTTTCGTGCAGATCCGTCAAGCATGGGACAAGAAAGAAACGGGAGCCCAACAGTGCCATTTGCAATTCTAGTTTCAATAGGGTTAGCTTCTCTCCGAAACAGACAAAAGCAGCTGATTGGAATTACAAAACATGTGGCACAAACATGTACTCAAAATTGTGCTTTTCTTAGTTTGGTGAAATTCCGTTCCTTATTTTTTGATAAATCAGCATTTACAAAACCACAGTTTTATGTTTAATTTGCCTTAACTGTAACACTGTTTGATGAATTTGCAAAAAATTTGGCAGATGCTTAACATATTTATCTTATTCTTTGTATTTTTAAATATGTGCAGATTCATAAAGGGTGGTACTTTTAAAATGGGGGTCGAAAATGTATTAATTTGCTAACAACTATTACATCATTTGAGGAATCCACATGAAATCTGGCCAATATTTAACATGTTTAATCTTCTGTGACTATGGCACGTTTAGTGCAGATCTGTCAAGATGGGGACCAAGTTGAAAGGATGGAGAACAATTTCATGTGCTAATAACTTTTCTGTGCTGTAATAAATCTGCAGGAAATTTGTCAGGCTCTTAGCACATTAACCCATTGCAGGCATCTCAGGTTTAAGGCGATCTGAGAAGGAAGGGAATAGTTAAATGGGAGGGGGCTCAAAAATCAGGGATATGTTATTAAGATTGGCACAGTTTTACAGATCTTACCAACACTTATCAGACACCTATCATGTTTTGCTAACTTATGATACTTGGAGTTTCAAACAAAGTCATCAAGTACACTTAAAGGGGTTGTCAAAGAGCAGCAGTTCCCAATTTAACTGCCAGTCAACTCTTTGCTCTCTACTCTACTCAGGCTATACGGCAGACACTAAGGCCAACCCATGCTCAAGGTTATGTACACCTGATGCTGGCATTCTGCTGTAAATTAGCAAATTATGTCTCATGACCACTATTTTGACCCCTGTCATTTGTGCCCCTTGTTGATAGATTTGCATGAAGCTCTATATACTAGGGATAAGGTAAACATGCCATGGTTGTGCCATGTTTCATACTGTCCATGATACAGCATTTAAGATATTAGCAAATAACAGACTTTTAAACCCCAGCTTTAACTTTGCCCCATTGTCAGATTAGCTGCCATGTTAGAGGTTAGTGATTCGGGAGTCAGAAATTTGGCCTTCCAAATCCCACATCTCTTTGGACTTTTTAAAAATATTTTAACTGGAGTTGCTTTTGAGGGGCCTTTTATCCCCCCCCCCCTCCCGCGTTTTAATTTTAATCTGCAGGACACGTGGGCTATGGCTAAAGTCCTTCAAAGGCTTAGGCTAGAGAGTTTGTTTTATACAATTGGATGTAAATTGTCATCAAAAAGTACCAGAAATTCACTGAGAAACATAACTAAAATTGAGCTGTGGTTAGGTTTTGTCATTTCAAATATTCTTTTTTTAAAAACTCTGTAATTCACTCATAGAAAAACACAACAATTTGCAACTTATGGTTAGCTCCATACACCATACCTTACACAACAGATATAGAAACTATACCTCACTCATCAAATGCAAAGCTCATGACCTTAAGAAAATAAAAATAAAATATTAAGTAGCAACACATAAAATCACAATGCTAGTGAAAATAAATATCTCAAAATAAAATGTGTTCTTTAGAGCACGTGTAATAATTTACTGCAGTGCAAACGTTAAATCCCATGTTTTTACTACAGAGGTGCTTCAGGTTCTGGATTTTGTTTGTCATCATCCTCTTGATCTTCACTTCTCACACTATGGGCTGTGCAATGAGTTTGTGCCTCAGGACAGCTACAATAGGTGTCTTTAAAGTATGCATGATCCATGCATGTAGGTCTGCAAAGTATAATATGTCATTTGTTATCATTGTGGAGGGAGCGATGGAGCACTCGGCCCACTCGAGGATCCAGTCTCTTATGAGCTATGCCATCTCGCCATAATCAACAACAGTAATAAATAGCATATTGCACACTGTGCAGCTTCATAGACATATACACAAGCACACATCTTGATTTATAATATATTAGACACCACAGACTGCAACATTGCTGGACTTCCTTCCCCAAGACTGGAATTCTTGACATTTATCTAGAAATTATATTTGGACTGAATATCAAACCGATAGTCATTGTGCCCACTACACAGCTTAGGGCTCCACGTAGCACTGACACACATACTTAAACTTTATGCAACTGAAAACGCCAGAGGAGCCAAACTCATTCTGGCTCTAGATGGCCGAGGGCGTTTGTTGCCACAAAAGGGAGTCTGGCACGGCCTTGAGACCTAGCTTCAAGTAGGAGATGCAATACCTTTGCTGCAGTGAATGTTGGGAACAGGAGGCCTCGACCTCTGAAACAAGAAGATATGGAAAGGCCCAGTAAAATGAAATGCTCTAGAACTTAATTGTGAGAGTCCCAGCACCCTGAAATGATTTTACTTTGTGCAATGAGATGCAGCTTCCAGTGGCGGCTGGCATCAATTGGAATGGGGGGAGGCGGGCGTGTGCGCACTCAAATGAAATAAAGAAAATATCACAATAAGCAGGCGTGCGCAAATATAAACTTAAAATATATTAAAAGACACACTTACTTGGCAACATGACCTCCTGCTCTGGACCCTGTTGTGCTGCAGCCTGGCCACCAGGAAACTCCCTTTACCAATCAGGGTGCTTCTCTCACCAGCCTGAGAGCAGCACCCTGATTAGAGGTAGTGGCCTGTCTCGGGGCTCCACAGCACTATGAAGGCTTACAGTTGCTCTAACCCAGCTGTCTTAGGACAGCTGGGTTAGAGGTTTCAAAGTGCAGTGGCAGCTCCTCTGCTATGGCGGAGGAGCGTCGCCCCACTGCTTTTAAGCAATGCGTACATAGTAGAAACATAAAATGATAATAACTTTGCATTATTATCATTTTACGCTTTGTGCTGCTTTGCGGTTGGGTGGGCGGGGCTGCTCTGCTCTCGGAATAGGACAGGAGAAGACTGGTTTTCCTACTCCTAAGTGCACAATGACCAATCACAATGCTACATTGCAGCATTGTGATTGGTCAGGTGAGCTTGGGTTGCTTACTGATCACAACGCTGCATTGAAGCATTGTGATTGGTCAGTGGGGGCTGCTGTGCTTCCTATTCCTCGAGTTCTACGAGGAGAGCAGGAGTAGAGATTCGGGCCCCAGCGGAAAGATAAGTTTATGTTTTTTATATTCACCCCTCCGCACGACCCCCTCATGTGACCCCCCTTCCACATCCCCCTGCCACCCACAGGGCATGCCGGATGCCCCTGATTACAACCCACCCTCCTCCTAGCCCCTGCTGCTGTCATTTCGCAGTGGCCCGCCCCCGTCCTGACACTCATCCAGGACAGAGAGGATGCCAGGATGAAAAATAAAATGGCAATGATGAATTACCATGTTATTTTTCATCTCCTGGCTCAGGGGCATTTAAGTGGGGCGACGCTCCTCCGTTCCTCCGCTCAAAGGGCTGACACCTTCCTCGCTGTTTCATGACAGCACACCTAGGTGGGTGATCCTATGAATGGACCGTGTCCAAATGCTGAATGTGTGAATATAAATTCAATTCAACAACCAAGGCTTCTCTGCAGAGACAGGCAGTGCTGATGTCAATATGCTACTATTATCTTGTGCAGGCCAATCTAAGAAAGGCAGGCAGCCTTAAAACATAGTGAGTAAATGCTGACCACACTTGAATTTCAAGGTTTCCTTTCATAAAGAGCGAAACGCCAGAAGGTTCCTGACACATTCCCAGTGTACACCTGCTCTTCCTAAACATCAGACCTGCTCATTGGCTGTGACAGGACTCCTGTGCTAGAGCCCTATAGTGTTTAATGAAAGAATAGCAAACTTCTGTTCCTACCCAGCAGCAAAATGCTGTAGTCAGGAAAATAGAAATTTTGCACGGGCTTGAAAACGATCGTCTGTTCCGAGTTGGGCCAATGCAAATTTTACGCCCAAGGATTTGTTAGTGAGAAGGGTTGAAAAAAATCACTTTCTATCATATTAATCTCCTTCGAGAGAACAGGACGTCAGAGGGCCTAGTAATCCTTAACGCTACGTAAGCCAAGAACAAGTGAATTAAAGTGAAGTCAGCAGGCAAGGAGAACTCCAAGGAAGCATTTGATCATGGACACGCAGACACTGAAAGTGAGAACAACTAGCATTATCAAGTTATTGGAATATTTTACCATGTCTCGGAAGTCTGGCATGTAGGAGAGTATTTTAGATTAGCCTATGTTGTTGCTCAGTACATTGGAAACATTTGTGAGTGTCTGGATAGTGCAACAGACTACTCAGTGGTGCATAGAGCATGGGAAAATCATGCCTACTCCTCCCTCTGCACCATCAGGATTCAAGCAAGCCGGGCCGAAGACGGCTGTAATGCCAGAAACCGGTCCCCGGAAGCTTGTTTCCTTTCCAGTAAAGAATTGGCTTGGTAGTTTGGTCTGCCCTGTTCCCATGATGCACTGGGCCAGGGTCAGACTAATTTGCATGTAGCCAGGTTCTGAGCTGGGATGGTGCAGTGAGCAAAAACGGTGATGGATCAAGCCCTGATCTTTTGACTGGGTAGGAGTGTTCTGCTTAATTCAGATACTCTGTCCATCACCACCCCCCTTTTTGATACGCCTCCCTCTTCAGCAGCAGACACATACTCTACATTGACCACTGTCACTGGGGACAGATGTAGGCCTTCTCTAAGATTTTAATTAATGGTGTTGATTTAATCGTCGGTCTTTCACCTGTATAAATGAGTTATTTTTGTTATCGAACACCAGATGACAATAGGGGAGGGTAAACTAATGTTTCACTTCTGCAGTTAGTGGTCCTCGAGTCTTTTGTAAGTTTTTTTTCTCCAAATTCACAGTTTACCATGCATGATTCTTCGGTATGCTTAACACCTAAACTGACTTTCGAGCAGCATTTGACTCAGTGAATCGCAGAGGAAATTGGGCCGAAGTAATCAAGGATACACAAGGGGCTCTGACGCAGAAAATAGTGGTAGGGAACGGGCTAAGACAGGGATGCGTTTTGGTTCCCCTGCTATTTGCCTTATTCTTGGCCGACCTACCAGCAGTATTAGAAGTGGAAAGGAGCGCAAGCCCTAGAATGAGCGGAAATAAAGTGGCATGTCTTTTATATGCAGATGACCTCGTGATACTGGACCAAACGGAGCTCGGGCTCCAAAGGAAATTATATGTTTTTAGTGAATATTGTGAGGCAAAGTTTTTAGTTGTAAATATGGACAAAACAAAGATTTTATGCTTTGGGAAAAAAGATACAAATATTAGCTGGTTTTTAGGACAAACGAAACTGGAGATTGTAAAAGAATATAAATATTTGGGCCTCTGGTTTGATAGTGCCCTAAAATGGTGTACCCACCTAGAAGGCCAAAAAGCAAAAGCCTTATCTTCAATATGCGGTCTGAAAAAATTTAACAAGGAATATGGGGACATGTCCCACAGACCAATGCTAAAAGCATATGAAGCAATGATCCTCCCACAGATATTGTACGGGGCAGAAGTCCTGTACTTAAGCGGTAAATGCAGATGGGACCAGGAAGAAGGGAAGATCCTAAAAATCTTATTGTCTCTGCCAAGCTCCGCAATGATCCAGACGGTTAGAATGGAGACAGGAACAACAGCATGGAGCATTCAGATTCAAATGTCACTTTTAAGATTTTGGAAACGACAGGATCAGGGGGTATGAAGAAGGTCTCACAATTGTGTAGGGAGGAGATCCGAAGTAGCAGCCTCAAGTGGGCTAGGGAAGCAAGAAAGAAACTCCTGTCTATAGCGGAGAGATTAAAGGTGTGTCTAACTCAGCACTCACTGAGATAGAATTTACCAAGTGTTCACTTAGACTCCAAGGTCAGGAACAGTCAAGGAAGAATGACTTGGCATACCTGAATATGAAAAAATCAGTGCAAGGTACAAGAAACTCATGGGTAAAGGAATCATGGTACCCTTACCTGGACACCTTGCCGAACTATGAGCTTAGGTGTGAAATACTTAGAATACGAATTGGTATTAACCCCTGGCTGTTGGAGGGAAAAACAAAGGCCGAAATGATACATGCTGATGGAACTTGTAAATGTGGTCTTGGAACCAAAAATGATATTCTGCACATATTGGTAGATCGTCTAGCAGTTTTAGCCCTGAGGAAAGTGTCTTTACGCCCAATTTTCTTAAAATATGCAATAAGGTCACAAGCTCAAGCAATAGTAATGCTTACAGAAATGTCAAATCTTGATATTGCCATTGCATTGGGGAATTACATGAAGGGCATAAAAATTTTCCTGAGGGATAGACTGAAGGGGGTTAGTAATTCTATCCCTCCTTCTTAGATCCCCTCATCCAGATTATGCAATATATCTTAGTTTAATGTATATACTACTGACATGAGTCGAATTGTTGCTGCTATTATGGAAAGGCAGTGGATATTGTATTTTTAATATGTACATATGTGATAAGGTATTTTTATTGAATTGTACTGTTACTTATTTATTTAGATTAATATATACAATAATAAATTTCTTTGGGTTAAAAGGTTGTTGCTATTGGGGAAAGGCCGTGGATTCCGTACTCTTATTATGAATACATTATAAAGAAGTTTTAATGAATCGAATTGTAATTTATCTGGATCACTGACATAATATCGACAATCAAAAATATCGGCGACAAAATATCGACAGACAGAATATCGACTTTGTATCTACAAACAGGTAAGTACAAAAATATCGAGTAAAAAATATAGTTTACAAAAATATAGTTTATAGAGGCCACAGCTCATCTCGCTCTAAGGAAATCTAGACTCCTGGTACTGGGCGACATGAACATACACTTTGACGACGTCGGGGACAAAGACGCCGCCTGCTTAAAAGCAGAACTACTCTCTCTGCAGCTAGATCTTAAACATCAGAGCCCTACCCATAGGCAAGGTCACCTACTCGACCCCGTATTTGGTAACTGGAATGGAGTTAAAGTGCTCCCTCCAGTTCCCATTCCCTGGTCTGACCATTATATAATTCCCCTACATATACTAGCGACAGAGACTGAAGTCAAGAACGGAAACTTGCAGACCTATCAATGTCGCAAATGGAAAAATTTTAACCTAGACACGTTTACCGATAAACTTGAAATGGCTGGACCCCCTAATGGTTCCGACTGTGAGACCGCCTATACCAGCCTAAAAAATGTTATCCTAACTGCCCTTGACGAGACCGCTCCCATCCGTAGATCAGTGGCCAATAAGAAACTGAGAAAACCATCCCCTTGGTTTTCAGCTGAACTTCAAGATGCTAAAACCGCTTGTAAAAGACTGGAACGCGAATGGCGTGTCAATTTCTGCCCCTCAGCAAAAGACTACTATAAGAAAGAGCAAGCGAGATATTACAAACTGATACGCTCCGCTAAAGCACTACATTATAAGACCCGTATTGGTGAAGCAGAAAACTCCTCTAAGGAGCTTTTTAAAATTTTTAAAGAAATCTCGGTAGTCACTAACGAGAGCAATGCCCATAATGACTCAGTTGAGAAATGTAATGATATCGCCAAATACTTTGCCAACAAAATTACCACAATCTATTCTAATTTCTCCACCGACCTGCCATCAGGCTCTGACTTCACTGAAAATCTGGAGCTTATCCATGTTAAAAAATGCCTGACAAGCTTTGCTGTTCCTCACACTACCACATTAACTAATATCTGTAAAAATATTAAATCTGGTTCTCCCCGGGACCCTGCCCCCCCCAAGATACTAGCAGCCAGTCTGGAGGTCCTTGAGCGACACTTCAGGCACATCCTCCAACTCTCCTTTTCCACGGTTACCCTCCCCATGGAATGGAAGAAAGCCATTGTGTTGCCTATAAAGAAAAAACCTAACATCAGTCAGGACACTCTGGAAAATCTCCGGCCCATCTCTCTGCTACCCTACCTGGCGAAGGTGGCTGAGAAAATAGCTAACAGCCAACTTATGGCCCATTTAGAGTCTAACAATGCCTTCCACAACTCCCAATCAGGTTTCAGGTCAGGTTATTCCACCGAAACCGCCCTTCTGAGAGCGACCGAAACCCTACGGGCAGGTGTAGATGAAGGACAGACTATGGCACTTATAATGCTGGACCTTAGTGCGGCGTTCGACACTGTGGCACACTCCATCTTGCTACAGTGTCTGAACAAAGCCGGGGTCATCCAGGAAGCATTGGGCTGGCTTAAAGCCTTCCTCACCAATCGCTGCTTCCAGGTTCAGAGAGGCGCTTTTCTCTCTGAAAGCATTGCCTTGGAACAGGGGGTACCTCAGGGCTCTGCCCTGAGCCCTACCCTGTTCAACCTGTATATGGCCCCTTTGGCTGAAGTGGTTCAATCGTTCGGCATTGAATTAGTTTCATATGCCGACGATACCCAACTTCTCATCTCCCTATCCCAAGCCCCCTCTGCTTCTGCAAATAACTTTAAATCTTGCATGCAGGCTCTGGCAGGTTGGATGACCCAACACTGCCTGAAGCTCAATGGCTCGAAAACAGAGGTTCTGGTCATGGGAGGTAGGGATACGAGCTGGACCAAGGAGTGGTGGCCTTCGTGTCTGGGGCCGTTACCCACCCCCTGTGAAGCGGCCAAGAATCTGGGGATTTGGGTTGACCCCAAACTATCCTATGACTGTCACGTGAACAAGGTGGTCGGAAAATGCTATGGGGTCATGAAGACCCTGAACCGCACCCTTGATCTCCTTCCCCTTGAAGCGAGGCGCACTATGACACAGGCTCTAGTGACCTCTAGGATAGATTATGGGAATGTGCTTCTGCTTGGAACAACTCAAAACAACATCAGGAGACTTCAAGTCCTCCAAAATACAGCAGCACGCCTAGTTCTTAGACTTCCCAAGAGAGCACCCTCCAAACCTGCTCTAGATACTCTCCACTGGCTACCTATAAAAAAAAGAGTTCTCTTTAAAGCACTCTTAATGTGCCATAGGATCATCTCCCAAAAAGCTCCTCCTTACATGAATGATCTAGCTATTCCCTATGAGCCCAATAGAGCTCTCCGCTCTGGGGGAACTGGCCTGCTCAAAATACCCCGTATCAGGAAAGCCAGAATGGGTGGCCGTTCCTTCCGGGCTATGGCCGCTAGGGAATGGAACGCTCTCCCTATGGAGATTAGATTAGCGGACTCGGAGACCGCCTTCAGGAAAAGCTTAAAAACCCACCTGTTTTCCCTGTAATTCCCTTCTCTGGTCTTGACTTTCTCTCCACAGCGCGGGGACACGCCGTGATGGCGTCACCAGGCGCTTTATAAGCTCCTTTGTTGTTGTTGTTGTTTTATAAAAATATCGACTTTATTAAAAACAATGTTAAATTAAATTTATATAAAAAACTTAATTACTAAAATATACTTAAAAATACTTAAATTACCTTATAATAATTAAATAATTAATGAAAGTAATAAAAAGAAATGTTACAATCATATTTGTTAAAAATATTTGTTAAAACATATACATATATATATATATAGATCGAACCAGACTTTCCAAGTTCAGAAAGTAATCGGGACACTCCGGGATGCTTCCAAATAACTTTATTTGCAACAAATGGTCACAATAACATAATATAAATAAATAATATGCAATATTATCACCGTAGGATAGCGGAAGTGTAAAAATTACTATTCCCACTCCAGAGAGTGCAACAGTAGGGAAAGCGTTGGATAGCGTAGGGGTAAAATTTACTATTCCCACTCCAGAGAGTGCAACAGTAGGGAAAGCGTTGGATAGCGTAGGGGTACAAATTACTATTACCACTCCAGAGAGTGCAACAGTAGGGAAAGCGTTGGATAGCGTAGAGGTAAAAATTACTATTCCCACTCCAAAGAGTGCAACATTAGGGAAAGCGTTGGATAGCGTAGGGGTAAAAATTACTATTCCCACTCCAGTGAGTGCAACAGTAGGGAAAGCGTTGGATAGCGTAGGGGTAAAAATTACTATTCCCACTCCAATGGGTGCAACAGTAGAGAAAGCGTTGGATAGCGTAGGGGTAAAAATTACTATTCCCACTCCAGTTAGTGCAACAGTAGGGAAAGCGTTGGATAGCGTAGGGGTAAAAATTACTATTCCCACTCCAATGGGTGCAACAGTACGGAAAGCGTTGGATAGCGTAGGGGTAAAAATCACTATTCCCACTCCAAAGAGTGCAACAGTAGGGAAAGCGTTGGATAGCGTAGAGGTAAAAATTACTATTCCCACTCCAGTGTGTGCAACACTACGGAAAGCGTGGGATAACGTAGAGGTAACAATTACTATTCCCACTCCAGAGAGTGCAACAGTAGGGAAAGCGTTGTATAGCGTAGGGGTAAAAATGACTATTCCCACTCCAATGGGTGCAACAGTAGGAAAAGCATTGGATAGCGTAGGGGTAAAAATTACTATTCCCACTCCAAAGAGTGCAACAGTAGGGAAAGCGTTGGATAACGTAGGTGTACAAATTACTATTCCCACTCCAAAGAGTGCAACAGTAGGAAAAGCGTTGGATAGCGTAGGGGTTAAAATTACTATTCCCACTCCAAAGAGTGCAACAGTAGGGAAAGCATTGGATAGCGTAGGGGTTAAAATTACTATTCCCACTCCAAAGAGTGCAACAGTAGGGAAAGCGTTGGATAGCATAGGGGTAAAAATTACTATTCCCACTCCAGAGAGTGCAACAGTAGAGAAAGTAAATACTTCTTATATTATTTAAAAACAGTATAAATTAATATCTATAAAAAATTAATTGAAAGTAATTACCAATTTAATATAATATACTAATTAATCAATTAAAATGACAAATTACAAATAATTTTCACTATTAGTTACCTATTCAAATTAATTACAAATTAACAATTAATTAATTAACAATTAAAAATTAATTAACAATTAATTAAAATTAAAAACAATTAAATAAATTGAATTATTTAATTAATTATAAATACATTACTTCCCACCCTATTCCCCTATAAACTCACAACCCGCTACAGAAAATAAATTAGTAAAATTAACATAATTAGCAATTAATCAATTAAATAAAATTAATTGGCAATTAAAATTTTATTAATTACCCATAAAAATTAATTAACAATTAATTCTAAAAAAAATACCAATAAATATTTTTACATATTTAATTAATAATAAATAAATTACTTCCCACCCAAGTCCCCTATAAACCCACAACCCGCTACAGAAAATTAATTAGTAAAATTAACATAATTAGCAATTAATCAATTAATTAAAATTAATTGCCAATTAAAATTTAATTAATTACCAAATATAAATTCATTAAAAATTAATTAAAAATGAATACAATATATAAATTTACATATTTAATTAATTATAATTAAATTACTTCCCACCCTATTCCCCTATAAACCCACAACCCGCTACAGAATTAAATTGCGCAAAAATTAAAAAAACAAAATTCATTAATTATAACATAAATACACACTTTTCACACATATAATAACATAACAAACACTATAAAAAATTCGATATTATAAAAAATTCGATAATTTTAATAACCTATATTATATACTTCGATATTTTAACTTTCTATATTTTTAACATTCGATATTACATTACTTACCTTCAAAACGATATTTTTGATGTCTATATTCTGTCCATTCAATATTTTGTCCAGCCTATATTTTGGACTCGATATTATGTCCATTCGACATTTTGGACTCGATATTATGTCTGTTTACCAATTTATCTAATGTTGTTTCCTGTTGTGTTTAAAGACTATGGTCTAAATAAACAAAGAGTTTCATTCAAACTCCTTAACTGCCTACGACATTATCCTGAGATTTGTTTTGCTTTGTTTAGCATTTCTTGTGGAAATGCTCCCTTTTTACACAACAAATAGATAAAAAAAATAGAAAAATAAATAAACACATTTTTCTGCAGGTGGGATTGCGAAGTTCATAAAATGTGAGCTTGGTGAAGGTTACAAAGTACTTTATGTTTGTCTCAATATATGTTGTACTAATAGGTTCTGCGAAAAACCTTCTGCTGAAAAATCCTTAAACAAAAGGTGTATTTGTTAATTACAGTTTCAGCAAAATAAGTGAAAACATCTCACAAGGATGTTCCTCTTTTTTCTTCTATATTCTATGCAAAGTGCAAACATTCCACATAATTACTCCAGCTCTGTTATTGTTTTCTCTACTTTATGAACAAATGTCACCAAATGTATCTATTGATCTGTAACTTTCTAACCACAATGAAATTAAATGGCAGGTAGGAATATTAAGTAGGCAAATTGGGCATTTTGTATTTTACTTGTTGCAAAAGTCAGATTTTCACATCACAGCTCGCTCTATGCTTTGTTATGCTTTCAGTGAATTCTATATCAGGACAGAAGGTGAACTACAATCCCCATAAGGATAAGATATATGATAATATCTGGGACACGAAACAACCAATCAACAAGGAGGGAGTCCATTTCCTTTCGTGAGTTACCCTGTCTGGTCTCTTTCTTAGTAGCTTGCATCCTTACGAGTGCCAGTTTATTTTCTCCTCCTGTACCTTTAGAGCTGTGTGTAAGCTCTCCTTTAGCTTTCTCACCTCAGAGGCTGTACGTACTCTCATTTATGTCCAGCTCAGTGTAGTTTCAATGTTCAGGGGTCTCTGTCAGGTTTCTGAATCTGAATCAAGTGTGACAATTCAGCCTATTTCAGGCCACACAAAGCTGTAATAATGGCACGAGAGGCTGGTATTATTCATTTTCATTGTATATTGACATAATAAACATGGATGTTGTGCTCACCTCAAAACTAAAAAGACAGCGCCACCATGAGGAGGACTGTTACTGGAGCTGGTGATGACAATTAAGTACTGGGGCTGAGCACCGGAAACCACCAGCACAAATTAATCACCGTGTCCCTGCACCACTACAGAACGCCTCCAGACAGCCAGTATGGCTTCTCAGCCTAGTTGGTGAAGTCGTATTTTTACTTTAGCGCTGGTTGCCATTTCAATTGGTGGTGGGCCGACAGAGCACTTACTTCAGCAGTGCACGCTTGGAAGAATGACCTTGTGCTAAGTTCTTCTATTACTTTACACATGAGCTAAACTCAACTCGGCCATCTACCCGCCTAAATACCTCTTTGATCTGGTCCACATTGCAGATGAGCTGTAGCAATAATTACTCAAATCAAATCAAATCAAAAAAGCTTTATTCGATTATCACAAGGATATCATAAAAGCATACATTACATTAATCAATTTATAATTAAAATCCAAATAAAAAATGCCAGAAGAAAAACATACCTTCACAGGGAACAGATGAGTTAACATTTTCCATAAAAACAATTAAAAAAGTTCAAAAAGCAATCACTAAATATACAAATTCATATGTCACATCATAATGAGTTCCTAAATTTTAGCAGCAACTTCAAAAACTTTTCCATAATAAGTATCACGTCCCTATTCTCCAGTTGTTGTAAACGGTAAAAAGCGTCTTTACAAGACCGCAAACCCCAGGTCTTCAATAGAGGTTTCAATAAAAGTTTTCTAGGTACTAGATAATATTTACAGAAAAGTATAGAATGAATATTGGATTGAGATGCAATGTCATCACAAGGGCAAGGGGGCAGGTTACGGGACCAGTCGTTACAGGAAGGAAAAGTAATTAACCGAAAAAAGGAGCCCAGTCTAAATCTAGAGAGGAGCATTCTTGAGAAACAAGAAATGACAGTAGCGAGATATAATTGTAATCCCTGGATCATAGTAATTCTTTGAAAAGCCAAAACAGTTTTATTGTCCTTTTGAGTAGTCCATATTTTGGCTTCTAGATGATCCATTAAGAGCTTTCTCAGAGCTTACCTGGAAATTTGCTCCAAACTTGATGGGTCGGTAAAAAACTCTGGACGACCAATTTCAAAACAGAACCTTTTGACGAAAGACATCCATTTTATATGTTTAGCCCCCTCCAATTTTTGGCAATCAGCAATTACTTCTCGATTAAAAGCCGTCTCTGTAGTAGTCCAAATCTTATGCCATAGAAGAATGGGCTCAGATTTAATTATATCAGAAATGAAAGGTAGCCCCAACTCTATGTGAATCAAATAAGTGGACGTTGACTTCGGCGTCCCTAGGAGGTACCTTAGGAACTGATTTTCATCCTTCTGGATGGATGTTATGATGTCGATCCCCCAGAGACCAGCCCCATAGATTGCAGTTGATACACACTTTGCTTTATAGATGGTAATAAGCTGCTTGACTGGTCTCCCCCCCATTTTGCTAGCAAAGTCTCGAAGTGCACCAATCGCTCTAATAAAAGCAAGCTTCCTGGCTTTTACAGCGGACTGCCAGGTCACCTTTCTATGGAAGCAAATACCCAAATATGGAAATTGTTCTACGGTGTCTATTTTTTTACCTTCAATGAATATCGAGCATGGGATTTTTTGTTAATTCCCTTATTACAGGCCAAGGAAAAGGTCTTACCAATATTTACTTTCAAACCCTTTTCTTGCATGAAGAGAGTGAATTTAGTGACAGCCCTTTGCAGCCCCAACCTTGTTTGAGACAGTATGGCCGCATCGTCTGCGTACAACAAGATTAGGACAGGATGACCCTCCACCTTAGGGTAGTCACATTCAGAACTCCGCATATAGTCACCAACAGCATTTATGTATAGTGAGAAAAGCAGGGGGACTAAGATGCACCCCTGCCTCACACCTCTAGCAATGGTGAATCTTGGGGAGCATTCCCCTCTCTGACCATACCGCACCCTAGCCCCCGCATCTCTATATAAAGCAATAATAAAATTAAGAATAGATAAATTTAATCCCATCTGCTCAAGAACACACCATAGCTGGTTGTGGTTGACACAGTCGAACGTTGAGCTCAAATCTATAAATGTGACAAATAGATTTCCCTTTTTAGCCTCAACATATTTCGAAATTAAAAAATATAGGTTCAAACTCTGTTCGACTGTGCCCCTACCAGTTCGGAAGCCATATTGGAGTCTAGAGAGGGCATCTGCCTCCTCTGTCCAGTTATGAATGCGCTTTAAAATGATGCGTCCCGCAACCTTCATTAAGGCGTCAAGCAAGGAGATAGGACGGTAACAAGAGGGTAAATGCCTATCTCCTTTTTTATATATAGGTACCACAATGGCCTCTGACCAAGTTGGAATTTGACCACATACATTTGCACAATTCATGACAGATGTTAATAGCGGGGCCCAAAAATCTATTTCGGCCTTGAAGACATCCACTGGGATGGCATCTGGACCGGGGGCCTTGCCACTTGAGCTCTCCTTAATGGCAAGAATAACCTCATCACAGGAAAAAACAATATTAGGGGTACCATCTCTCTGGCACATTGTGGTACTATGGGAGAGAGGGGTAAGGTCCGATGGAGGTATGCCGGGAGGACTTGGTTTGCTATACAGTTGTTGGAAATATGCAGCCCAAGTGTCTCCATCAATTGCCAGGTCTAACCTCCTCTCAGGCATTTTGATCCATGGAAGTGGGGCATTTACAAGTTTCCAAAAAGCTGAGGAATCACGTCTTTCACAAGTTAACAAGAGTGTCTGCCAAGCCTCCGCTTTCAAAGATTTTATCCTGGTCTTTATAGCATGTCGGTAGCAGGATCTAGCCCGACGTATCTCGGGTAATGACTTCGGGATGGAATGTAAGGCCTTCTTCAAAATCTTTAATGCTCTTGTACAGTTATTATCGAACCATCCTTTAGGTATGAAAGGACCTGGCGGGTAAGTAACTTTTTAAAGGTTTCTTGTATTTTTTAAAAAGATTTTAGGATTTTTTGAGGGTGTTCAGTTGTAGACAGACAGGTATACACCTCTTCCCGCCTTGTCTCTAATAGATTCTTTAGGAGACTAGCAGGGTCAATTTATTCCCATTTAAGGGTATAACCATTTGTCGCCCCTATAGTGATTGGTTGATCATAGCTTATAGGATGGGAATAGTGACAAATGGTGGAAGATGGTAATAGAATAGATAAGGCTATGGGGTAATGATCACCATATATCTGGTCTAGTGTATCCCATGAGGATATCAGGGGAGCATGCATCTTAGAAAAGATTACGTAATCAATAGTAGAATTTGAGCCTCTTCCATGAAAAGAAGGTTTAAAAGGTCTCGGTGGTGAACATAACTCATTTGCAAAGGCTAAGTTAAGATGTGCTAAAAAGTTATTTAATACCTCCCCTGCTTTTGAGTGCATAACATGATTTGAGATATCATCAATTTCATTTTCAGGGGTGGAAATAAACTCAAATAATCCCCTTAAAGCAAATTGGCAAGTGTAACAATTAAAATCACCCATAAAGGCAATGGCCCATTCACCCCCAAACAGCTCTTTGACGGACACAACAGCATGGGTCAATTCATTTAATACTTTCTCTAATTCATGTGATGGCATGTTATTATAAACCTTGATTATTAACAAGTTTAGAGATTTACCCATTTGAATGGAAATAATTTGATCAGACTCCCTGAGAACATGTTTACGAACACTCAAACCCCCAACAACATTTACATATATACACAGCCCCCGCTATTTCTTCCTTGTTTGCTCTGTAGCGCCGGTGAATGAAAGGTCTGAAAACCCAGAAGATGTACCGGGGCTTGCACCCACGTCTCCTGAAAGCATAAAACTGAGTAAGAGTTAACCACATCAAGCCAAGATGGTAGACCTATTTTAGAGGAAATACCAGCCATATTCCAGCTAAGAATCTGAATTTGGGGAAATGTGGCTCGATTCTCAGGGTGGTTGTAGGATACCTCTGTGTTATTTACCTGATTTGCACAGGATAGTATAGTTAAGGGGTCCGATAAGTCTACCCGACTAACTGTCCCAATAACATCTAAGTTGATACACAGGGAAGCACTATTTAAAGGTGCTACATCAGAAGTTGTACCGGTGACATTCCCTATCTCATGGCTATCCAATCTAGATAGGGCCCTAGTATTACCTGGAACTTTAGTATCGAGCTGAGAACCAACTATAGAAAGTTGAAGATTTTTTTGAGGGTCCAAAGACTCAAGGAAAGTTCCTTTATTCCGGGTACTGTTTTTACAAGAAGGGGACCATGCACCCTCATCGGCATAATATCGTCCAAGCCGGAAAGAGGCACCTATTGATTGTAACAAGGAATATTCCACTGGGGTGTTATAGGTGGCAGACATTGACCATAACCGGCGAAACCATGTGGGAAAGAACGGAGAAATGTGTTTTCCATGACTCTTGGCCTTGAGGGGTAGGGGTTATATAATTGTCTATGGCGCTGGGGAAAAGAGTAGTTATCATAGAGCTGTGTGTACGATAGTTTTTACGGGGCATCAAGGTTTCAGGATAAAAGTAGCTCAAAAATTTTGGGGTAATCGACCCCCTGTTTGAATCTGGGAACCAGTCCCTAATATGCGAGATAACTCTGCTATCTTTAAAAGTAACAATTACAACATCGCCCTCAATGTCCTTTGGACGCACTCCAACCCAATTTGTTTGCCGCACAGTGATTATCACACCATTTATGTGAGGTGGCAGTGGCCTATTATTACATAGCCAATAGATGACTTTATTTTTTAGGCTAGTATGATTTTCAAGGGTTCCTGGTGATAAGGGCGAGACCCCTGTTAAGATGATGACATTATTAGAAGCATCTGGGGGTAAATCCACGTTTCTTTCACGTAGAATTTGGGTTGGTTTAGTTGTATCCTTGTTTAGCTGGGAATGGGTCTTTTCATTCCCTATTCTTGCTGATTCAATGAGTGCATTTATTTGAGAGGACTGTGACTGTAATTTTTGGGGCATCTTCTCAGTAACAGTGGGGACCTTAGTAGTCGCTGGTTTTGCTTTGGCAGAAGGCAATTGTGCAATAGGTGTATTTACTGCGGGTGTTGTTTTAACCTTAGTTGTTACTTTTTCGGCCTCCTTTAAGTTTATTGGTTTTACTACATCATTTCTTATTGGAGATTTTGGTTTGGAACCTTCGACAAGTGTATCCAGTTGGGCACCTAGTCTCTTAACTCTCTCTGCTAATGGTAGCAGCAAAGCTTTCAGAAGGTGTTCCATCGCATCAATAAAGTCTTTCAAAGATGGTGGGACATGAGAAGAGTTTATATTTGATGAACTAGTCGAGACCCCTTGTACAATTTCGAGTGGTTCTTTTCTCAGAGAGACTTTAGGAGGCAATAATTTACAAGCAGGACGCGCTGCTGTACTCGTGCCTCTTTTCCTTCGTTTTTTAGGAGGCGAGCAAATGATTCCGCTTTTGTTTTTAGGAGGATTATTATCAGTTAATGATTTAGGTTCCCCAGGAGGGGAAGTTCGTATTTGCGCTTGCTGATCAGCCCCCGAGCCTATTTGAGCCCTAAAAAGACTTGGACTAGGATGTTCAAAAGCCTTTGGAGCTATAGGGGTATTAAGATCAATAAGGTCAATAATTAGATTGGTAGGGGGAGGTGGGTCTGACTGAGTGGCAACGGATATCGACATGTTGGTATTTTTTGGGGATGAGCTAACTTGAAAAATTAAAGGAATACTCTCAGTGTTAAATAGATCAGCATCTGTATTTTCCATGGAGGCATTATCTAGATGTGATATATTTGTATCCTTGGAGATGGAGGCAATAGCAGTATTTTGTATTAGTACGATAGAGAGGCGGCGTGCCGCGCGTCGCTCAGCCAATGCAATATCTCTATCGACATCTGCAATAGCTCTAGAAAAGTATTTATCCAGGGGGCCAAGGATAGATACTCCTACCCTGGATGAAAGATCCTCACCTACAGATGTAGACATTTCCGGTGGTATGAGCTCGTGAGTAGAGAGTTATTTGAAACCGGGATCAGAGTGTAGGAGTTAGAGGGTATGCCAAGCCAAGTCTTGTTTGGCCTTGGAGGGCCGTAGAGGGCCCGCCCTTTGCCCGGGCTTAGCCCCGGGCGTCCCGCGACGCGGAGGGCTCTGGAACTTATTGGCCCCTCCTGGCGCTTAGCACGCGTCAGGGCAACGCGCCACCGCAAAGGCTGCCGGAATGTGTAGTCCTCCCGGCGGTGGCGCGGTTGGTAGCGGCGTGACCTGGTGCGCTCCTGCGCTCGCCGAAACCCGGTGCTGGTGCTCAGGACGTTTCAGCCTGCTCTCGTCCCGCTGCCTTGTAGCCAGTGAGTACTTTCAAGATTGTGGTCTCCCCCCGCTCCACCGAGGGCTCTGGAACTTATTGGCCCCTCCTGGCGCTTAGCACGCGTCAGGGCAACGCGCCGCCGCAAAGGCTGCTGGTATGTGTAGTCCTCCCGGCGGCGGCGCGGTTGGTGGCGGCGTGACCTGGTGCGCTCCTGCGCTCGCCGAAACCCGGTGCTGGTGCTCAGGACGTTTCAGCCTGCTCTCGTCCCGCTGCCTCGTAGCCAGTGAGTACTTTCAAGATTGTGGTCTCCCCCCGCTCCACCGAGGGCTCTGGAACTTATTGGCCCCTCCTGGCGCTTAGCACGCGTCAGGGCAACGCGCCGCCGCAAAGGCTGCCGGGATGTGTAGTCCTCCCGGCGGCGGCGCGGTTGGTGGCGGCGTGACCTGGTGCGCTCCTGCGCTCGCCGAAACCCAGTGCTGGTGCTCAGGACGTTTCAGCCTGCTCTCGTCTCGCTGCCTCGTAGCCAGTGAGTACTTTCAAGATTGTGGTCTCCCCCCGCTCCACCGAGGGCTCTGGAACTTATTGGCCCCCCCTGGCGCTTAGCACGCGTCAGGGCAACGCGCCGCCGTAAAGGCTGCCGGGATGTGTAGTCCTCCCGGCGGCGGCGCGGTTGAGGGCGGCGTGACCTGGTGCGCTCCTGCGCTCGCCGAAACCCGGTGCTGGTGCTCAGGACGTTTCAGCCTGCTCTCGTCCCGCTGCCTCGTAGCCAGTGAGTACTTTCAAGATTGTGGTCTCCATAATTACTCTTTTGAGTTCATGTGTAGTACATCATGCAAAATGTCAGCCCTAGGCCACTTCTTATTTTACAATACGGAAATTAGTCAGAAGAAAATGACCTCCAATATTTTAGATCAAGACTTTTTAGCCCAATAATCAGTACAGTGTACACTTTCAGGCCTATTGTTGCCAGCTAAGGGCAGTATCTGCTATTGTACCACTGCCATCCCTTCCCAGGATGGAAGAGGACGACTTGTTCAAAAGGTTCGTTGTTCACCATTGTACAAACCTCACAGCCACCTCATGAAGGCCAATGGGTAGTAGATAGTGCCCCCAATTTAACACCTTTTAGAAACTAAACGTGACCTTCTTAATGTGCTCTTATAGGAGATCCTGAACATCTTATTTCCCTGATGGTGGAGATATTGCAACCCTCCCTCAGACTAAGGACCCCAGGTCACAGATTCTGATCATTCTGATACCTTTGAGGACCAAAGTCCTTGGCATCCTACAGTAACTGGTCATAAATAAGCTAAATACCTTGATACAGGTGCTTCTGATCCACAAGAGAATCCTTCCAAACTCCAGTAACCATTGCTGTTTATGTTCATTTGAATGGTTTATGTCCCATATGGTAGCCCTTTACGTACAGTATCGCCTCCACACATCATTTGATAATGAAGTAGGCAATTGCCTTCTGGTGGAATGCGTCTGACCTTCTTTGGAGGGGAAGAGGTGGCCACACAAAACATAGGCCCAAACATATTATTTTTATAGGAACATTTGAGATAGAGTGATGGTAGGAGACCAGACATTTAATTTATTAGATTGGCAGGTCCATGGATCAAAATGTTGACAATGGCGATCTAGACCAGGGCCGGACTGGCTACCAGGCAGTTGTGTGTGCTGCCGAGCTGGGGGCTGTTTTCGTTGATAGGGACCTGCGTGTGAAAAACGAAATTAATTTTGCTTTTTTATTTCAATGCGCACGCAGGTCCCCATCAATGAAATAAGCCCCCACCTCAGAGAAATTAGCCCCCAGCTCGGCAGCACACACAACTGCCTGGTAGCCAGTCCGGCCCTGATCTAGACAAAGGAGGAAGGAGTTGCAGTCAACCTTAGCAATATCAAAGCATCTGCTTAATGAACCTTGTGCGTATTAGGTAATACAAATTCTGTGATCTCCTCTGTGAGATGCTACTTCATCATTCTTAGCCTTGACTCTAAACATGGAGAGCTCACCACTTCTCAAGCAGGTCATATTATGAATAATCTTCTTTTAGGAGAGTACTTTGTAAAGAAGCTTGCCATTTCGATAATACTGTTATGGACCAATTCTACTCCAAGAGAGCATTTAATTACAACATTTGTGAACGGGTCAGTCATGGCATGGGCCACACTGGCAGATACTTCTTATAGCAGGATAGAACTTCCAAAAGGCTCAGAGGGCAGGTGGATGCTGATCAGATCAGTAATGCTTTGGTAATTTCTGCTGCTCTCATTCCAATGATCGGCCGGATAGATACCATAAAGGGTCCTCCTGAGGAACTGCCAATTTCACACTCAGATTTTCAGGTAACTGTTTTTCCTTTTAATTGTCTTTTATCTTGCAAAGTCATAAGTTCGGGTCGACAGCAATGGAGTACACGCCAGCTACTGGGACTGAGCTAGTCCTGCTGAATAAAAGTACCTTAAATCTTGATTAGCGGAGCATTGTGAGATCCTGTGTCGAGAGGTGTCAAACAGCGCTGGTTCCGAGGAAGCTGTAAGGCTGTGATGTGAAGTTCTACATTGTCATCGAAGATACTTTTGATGAGGATTTTGCGATACGTAGTCCTGCGTCGAAGAAGCATTTCACACCAACGGTCCCAAAGAAAATGTGGAGTCCTGTGTCGTCATCAACGAGGCTGTCAATGAGTGGCTTGCAATGTGATGGGGTGCATTGAGGATGCGTCTTGCAGTAGTAATTCCAAGTAACCTGTAGGCTGCAATGCGAGGCCCTATGTTAGAGATGCGTCATGCAACAGCGGTTCAGAAGCAAAGTTAAGAGGAGATGCGTCACCCTGCATCACTTCTGCTCACAGGACCACAGCTGGGCTCACAGAGCACTCTCAGGCCCAGTTCCAAGCATCCTGGACTGGAGTGTCACCACTTTGGGGGTAGGACTTACAGCAGACAGAGTCCAGGTGATCGGTTCAAGATGGTTTATGCCTTTTTGTCCCAGAGGCTTTTATCAGGAGGCAAGCAGACTGGCCCTTGGGGTCACTCTGGTGCTTCTGGGTTCAAGATGCAGGTCCAGTCCTTACACTCAAGCAGCAGGTCATAAGAGTAGCAGTACTTCTGAGTCTTCCACAGGTCCAGAGGTGTCCTGAAGAGTTCAATCTGAGGGCCCCATATTTATACATGGTGCCCACTTTGAAGTAAAAGAATATTGAGGGGGATTCCACTCTTAGAGTTGGTTATAATTGTATAATTTCCTGCCTCCCTGCCCTGGCCCCAGCTTTCCTGGGATAACAATAGACTAGTGTCAAACCCCTTGCGAGTGTGCTCGGGAAGATCCTTTGTGATGTGCAAGTGTGGAAGGTGACAGCTCCCACCCCTCATCAAGTCAGAGATCACCCATCCTGCCAACATCTATTCTCCTTTTTTCTCACTGTCTGGGAGCAATATACAATGACCAATTGCCACCTTGTCATGTGACCCAGGAAAGAGGCTGGAGGCACCAAATAGTTGGGACAGCAAAATGCCAGCTTTATAAAGGTGGCCTTTTCAGGTTTGTGAGTTCAAATCTGACTTTACCTACAATTAAAGAGGGTTTTAAATTACAATTCCTAAGACACCAAACTCAATATTTCTACCTGCTCCCAATTTAAATGTATCACTTATTAAATGTAATAAGTTAACCCAATGATATCTAATGAAAGAAGCATGCCTTGCAGTAGTAAAAAAAAGAATTAAAGATTTTTTTACAGTAAGGACATGTAAAAGTTAAAAGTACATGTCCATATTTTTGAATGCACTGCACCCTATCAAATGGGCTGTTTATGGTATACCCCAGCGGTAACATATATGAACAAGCATTGGCATAGCCAGTAGGTCTCACCCTTAGGACCTTATATGTGTTTAGCCATGCTGAACATTATCCTGGGTGCTTTGCCACCAGGGCTTGAAGAGCTATACAATTACTAAGCACTGAGTCATGCATCCTGATTCAGGAATACATCCTTGCCTCAGGAAACATTTCTGGGAGCGGCAGGCCTGAGAGACTGAGGTGGTCAAGAAAGGTAGAACAGTGAGAGGGAGTGATTTTGAGAAGACAAAAAGGTGAGAGAAAGGGGTCGGTAATGGTGTAATGGAGGAGCCTAAAACACCTGCACGGGGAGAGGAGGGGCACACACCCTTCTGTCCCTAAAACAGTTTAGCCCAGGGCCTAATAAATCTCCAAGATATACAAGTCTCGGGGGCACTCACCACAATCTAGAGGTAGCCCATCATTATGCATGACACCACTGCAGAAGGGTTGTGAAGAGAGGTGAGACAGAATGCGGGGGAAGGCAAGTGGGAGAAGTTTATGGCAGAGACAGGCAGGTGGGCAAGCCAGAAGCGAGAGAGAGAGAGCGAGAGAGAGGGAAAGAGAGAGGGTGCCACAGTGAAAGAGATGTGCGGGAGAGCAGAAAAGAGACTTAAGTAACTGAAGGAAACAAGTAGTGAGATAGGAAGAGAAGGGGAAGGGAAGTCACAGGGAGAAGTGGGAGTGGGAGAAATGTGGAAGAGGCAGCAGGATAATTAGAGGGAGAAAAAAGCTAACTGAGAAAGAAAGCTTGGGGCTAGAGGAATAGACACTGTGGAGCGAGCTCCACAGCGACCAATAAAAGTGAGTCTGATAGACTGGGAGGTACAGTGGTGAGATAGCTGTAAGCAAGAAGGGAGGCATGTGGTTCAATCACACACATTATAAAGAATGAGAGAGGCAGGTGTACAATGCATCTAAGCCAAGATACGGAGTTTCAGGAATTCAGTTATTTTGCCTAGAGCACATGCTGAAACTTGCAGGCCACACTAATAACAAGAAAATTAAAAAAACAAGTCCCAGAAAAAGAAAACATTTGGGCTGGCCACCTTCATCATGACATGGCCATATTGGAAATGCGAGTGGTCGCAGGGGAAAAAAAGAGAAACAGAGAGGGGTGGGAGAAAATCCAGTGAGAGAGAAAGAGTCAATTACCAGGGAGGGGAAGACGGCGTAAGAGAGAAAGGTAGAGGAAAACTGAAAGGAAGAGAGAGAGAGAGAGAGAGATATAGTTTGTGGGAGAAGGAAAGAGTCAGGTGGGAGAGATGAGATGCAAAGTTGATAAGGGAACCATACTGTATGACAACACCAATCAGAAACAACAATTGATGGACGGAATGCAGAACAATGTCATACATTCACCCCAGTACAGAGATCTGGGCCTAAATCCATCGTTTTTTTGCACTCCACCCCACCCCAGGTCAGACACGGCCATATGCAAATCAGCCTTGACCCTGTGCCTCATGGGAACAGTCCAGCCCGACCTGCCAAGCCATGTCTTTCCTGGACCGGAATCAAGCAGCCAAGGACCGGTTTCTGGCTATCAGCCTTCATCAGCCTGGATAGCTTGACTCCAGTGGTGTGGAGAGCATGGGACTCACGTCTGAGCATACCCATCCCACTCGGGGTGACAAATGCAAAAACAACAATTGATGGACAGAATGCAGAACAATGTCATACATTCACCCCAGTACAGAGATCTGGGCCTAAATCCATCGTTTTTTTGCTCTCCACACCACCCCAGGTCAGACATGGCCATATGCAAATCAGCCTTGACCCTGTGCCTCATGGGAACAGTCCAGTCTGAACTGCCAAGCCATGTCTTTCCTGAGCCGGAATCAAGCATCCAAGGACCGGTTTCTGGCTGGACTGTTCCCATGAGGCACAGGGTCAAGGCTGATTTGCATATGGCCATGTCTGACCTGGGGTGGTGTGGAGTGCAAAAAAACGATGGATTTAGGCCCAGATCTCTGTACTGGGGTGAATGTATGATATTGTTCTGCATTCCGTCCATCAATTGTTGTTTTTGCATTTGTCACCCGAGTGGGATGGGTATGCTCAGGCGTGAGTCCCATGCTCTCCACACCACTGGAGTCAAGCTATCCAGGCTGATGAAGGCTGATAGCCAGAAACCGGTCCTTGGATGCTTGATTCCTGTCCAGGAAAGACATGGCTTGGCAGTTCGGGCTGGACTGTTCCCATGAGGCACAGGGTCAAGGCTGATTTCCATATGGTCATGTCTGACCTGGGGTGGTGTGGAGTGCAAACAAACAATGGATTTAGGCCCAGATATCTGTACTGGGGGGAATGTATGACATTGTTCTGCATTCTGTCCATCAATTGTTGTTTTTGCATTTGTCACCCGAGTGGGATGGGTATGCTCAGGCGTGAGTCCCATGCTCTCCACACCACTGGAGTCAAGCTATCCAGGCTGATGAAGGCTGATAGACAGAAACTGGTCCTTGGATGCTTGATTCTAGTCCAGGAAAGACATGGCTTGACAGTTCGGGCTGGACTGTTCCCATGAGGCACAGGGTCAAGGCTGATTTGCATATGGCCATGTCTGACCTGGGGTGGTGTGGAGTGCAAAAAAACGATGGATTTAGGCCCAGATCTCTGTACTGGGGTGAATGTATGACATTGTTCTGCATTCTGTCCATCAATTGTTGTTTTTGCATTTGTCCCCCCGAGTTGGATGGGTATGCTCAGACGTGAGTCCCATGCTCTCCACACCACTGGAGTCAAGCTATCCAGGCTGATGAAGGCTGATAGCCAGAAACCGGTCCTTGGATGCTTGATTCCGGTCCAGGAAAGACATGGCTTGGCAGTTCGGGCTGGACTGTTCCCATGAGGCACAGGGTCAAGGCTGATTTGCATATGGCCATGTCTGACCTGGGGTGGTGTGGAGTGCCAAAAAACGATGGATTTAGGCCCAGATCTCTGTACTGGGGTGAATGTATGACATTGTTCTGCATTCTGTCCATCAATTGTTGTTTTTGCATTTGTCACCCCGAGTGGGATGGGTATGCTCAGACGTGAGTCCCATGCTCTCCACACCACTGGAGTCAAGCTATCCAGGCTGATGAAGGCTGATAGCCAGAAACCAGTCCTTGGATGCTTGATTCCGGTCCAGGAAAGACATGGCTTGGCAATTCGGGCTGGACTGTTCCCATGAGGCACAGGGTCAAGGCTGATTTGCATATGGCCATGTCTGACCTGGGGTGGTGTGGAGTGCCAAAAAACGATGGATTTAGGCCCAGATCTCTGTACTGGGATGAATGTATGACATTGTTCTGCATTCTGTCCATCAACTGTTGTTTTTGCATTTGTCACCCCGAGTGGGATGGGTATGCTCAGACGTGAGTCCCATGCTCTCCACACCACTGGAGTCAAGCTATCCTGGCTGAAGACGGCTGATAGCCAGAAACTGGTCCTAGGATGCTTGATTCCGGTCCAGGAAAGACATGGCTTGGCAGTTCGGGCTGAACTGTTCCCATGAGGCACAGGGTCAAGGCTGATTTGCATATGGCCATGTATGAACTGGGGTGGTGTGGAGTGCAAACAAACGATGGATTTAGGCCCAGATCTCTGTACTGGGGTGAATGTATGACATTGTTCTGCATTCTGTCCATAAACTGTTGTTTTTGCATTTGACAACACCAATCAGGCCTGACTATCACCGAACACAGCTTTGAATTCTGGGACTTGTAATCCCATAATTACACAGGGAGGCTTGTAAGTACAAGCCAGTCAATACAAAATGATGGGGAATAAAAGAACAAAAACAAGATTGGGTCCAGGGCCAGACTGGCCATAGCGGGCACCGGGTGTTTCCCCTGTAGGTCGCTAAGGTGGGGGCTGGTTTTGTGCCCCTGGAGGGCCGTTTTTGTTACCGGGGTCAGCAATATCGGCCCTTTGTAACAAAATCGGCCGACACTGGCCCACGCAAACTGCTCAGCTTCACTCCCCCTCACCCCAGGGGGGTGGCTGATCAGTTTGCCAGGGCTGGTTTCTGTTCTCCGTCCGACCCTGATTGGGTCAGGAGTAACGCATAACACAGCCATTGCGGTGTTGGACCATACATGCCAACATTTCAACTTAGATAAGAGGGAGAAATATGCGTCGGTGGAAAGACCTAAAGAACTTGTAACACGAAACGGGTCAGGCGTAACACAAAATGGATCACAGGCAGTGGTGTCTGGTGACATTTGAAAGTGGTGAGGCGTAAACTTTCTGTCAGAGTGCACCGTGACTAGCGAGCGAGTCCGAACATTTTTAGGTGGGTTCGGGAGGGGGGGGGGTTCTCCCCCCAAGAAAATTTTGAAAAAAGAGTGGGTAAATGGTGCATTTTCAAGCAAATTTGAGAAGGTTAATAAAGCAATTGTGAAAGTGCAGTTATTACATTAATCATTAATAAAGGGATGTCATATAACAACATGTAGATAGAAATGTTTCTGAAGGTAGGCCCTACCAGTACCACACACCCCTGGGCAATATACACGCTGTGTGCCAGCAGGGCCTAGCGTCAGAAACATTTCTATTGTTATGTTTTTGAATCTAGACCCAGTGCTGGCACGCAATGTGTATACTTCTCAGAGGTGTATCACACGTGGCAGGGCCTGTAGCTTCAGAGTGAGAAACATTTTCTGCACCAGTCTGCGTTCTCACTCTATAAACACTAACACTCTTTGAAGCTATGCCTGGTCCCCTACTAGAGTGAAGGTGAACACAGACTGCTCAGACATGTTATATGATCATGTTGTTGCTCTATAATCCATAATACAATTCTGCAGTGGGGCTGGTAAGAGTACGGTAGTTCACAGGGGTGCCAAAATACTGGACAGAGACTCTGACCTGGGGGAATAGGAATACAGTTATTCCATCAGAGCATCTTAATATTTGTAGAGAGCACACAACTGTACACACACACAGACATTCTGAACTGTCCAGTGAAAAGAGGGGTGTTGTAATTCAGCAATCAAATGCACTAGCAGCAGGGTCTGGTGTTTGGTGCTGCAGTTTCAAGTCAGGATCTGTGGCCCCAGAAACGAAGCTCTGTTGTATTGCAGGTGCATTGCCAAAGCAGAAATGTGTTTGCCTTACTCGCTCACAGGAGCCTAAAAGTGAAAACTGCATTAAATACTAGGGGTGGGCGGGATTTGCATAGTCGTGCTATGCAAAGCTCAGCAAAACGGTAAAAAATCTCTGCGAGCACGCAAAATCTCTGAGCACACGCGGAATTGCTTATTCCGCCCGTTTGCTATGCTTTTTCCTGTTCGTGAACGCTGTTTGCGTGCTCGAGGGAAATATCTGGCGAACACGGATTTTGATAGCACGAACAAGCAAAAAATTCTGCGAAGCCACGGATCGTTGAATTGCCAAAAAGTCCGCGATCAGTGGCTTCGCAAAAATTTTTGCTTGTTCGCGCTATCAAAATGCGTGTTCACCAGATATTTGCCCCCGAGCACGCAAACAGCGTTTGCGAACAGGAAAAAAAGCATCGTGAACGGGCAGAACAACGAAATTACCCAAATTCCGCAAATTCCGGGAGCGGATCGGAATTTACCACCCAGGCCTATTAAATACTGTACCGGGTGTCTTGCCAGGAAGTGTTTCAGGACTAAGGCTTGTTTTAGAGGCTGGCTTAGTTTATGGTGCACACTTATTTAAGTGAAGCACCCTGCACCAATCAAGACAACCCTCATGGTGATTTTAGTTGTCTTAGACTACCTTATAAAGCTCTCTAAGTAGTAGTTGTTGAGAGCAGCCTTCAGGCTTAATCCAGAAGGAGTATAAAGCAGCTTGCTTTACCAGTACTAATCATTTTGGGACTGATTCACAGAACTAACTTAAGACAAAATCCTAAACTTACAACCATATTGGTATTCCCAGAAGGCACTTACTAATTTTGGTATTCCCAGAAGGCACTTACTCATTTTGGTATTCACCGAAGTTATGAGTCCTAACTTTAGGAGTCCTAAATGCCTTCTGTGAATACCGAAAGTCTTAAAGTTAGGATTTTTCTCAGTTTAGGAGTAGTAAAGTTAGGACTCCTAACTTTAGGAATGCCCAGGAGGCACAGAAGACAAAGGCCCACCAATATTGGAAGATGCAGGAGAGTTGACAGTGACATTGGGGCTGCAGCTGTGCAGACCAGGCGATGCTGAGGAAGACCAGGAGTTGTTCATGGGCTTGTGCCACACCTTATGTCAAGAGCCAGGGGGTTGGTGTCCACCGGGAGCACCAACAAGCTTTGGCAACGGCAACAAACTTAGTAGACGAAAAAGGTGCTGTGTCGAGACCAGCAAAGTTCAAGTGACTCACCAAGAGCAGGTAAGTCAGAGCAGGCCCTGAGCATGCAGGAGAGCCCAATGGAGCCAAAGAAGACCCTTGAGAGGACCCACAGACTGGAGTCGCATGAGGACCTCGAGGAGCTCACCAATGGTGAAGGTCTACGGTGCAGAGACTGGGGTGAAGACGAAAATCTTGGTTGCAGAAGATGCTGGTGGCTGGAGCTTCTTGGAGCCCGAAGATCTCTGGAGGAGAGAGTCAAAAAGCCATGGCAATGGCAAGTTGACACGATGCAGAGGGGTACAGTTCCATCAGTCCTGACGAAGGACACTGGCTTCAAACATGCTGTGAAAACAGTGCAGACTTTGAGGGAGTTGCAGAACCAACACCTATGTTGCTGAACCTTTTGAAGTCTATGGGAGCTCAGGAAAAGCAGCCCGGTCAGCTTCATTGCGGTGCCAGTAGATGCAGGGGGTGATTCCTTCACTCCAAGGGAGATTCCTTCGGCTATTTTGGATGTCCACAGGGAGACAAGGGGATGAGAGATGGCATGGGCATGTAAACAGTATCGGAAAAGTGAAAAAGGGCGGGCAGCCATTCCGGTTTTGGACTACAATTTAAAGTCCCTGCAATTGCTTGGGTGAGAAGCAGGCGTGTTGTAGCCAAGAGCCAGCAGAGTACAAGACGGACCACACACTATGGTCAATGTGCTCGGGGGTCAGTTTGAAGCATTATGTGCCCCCAGCCCTAGCCACTGCGGTCCTTTGAGTGCTCCGCTGGACAGACAGCATGGGAGAAACTAAGACAGATAATTTAATTCCAAAGGGCGGGGGAGTAGAGGGGCTGCCGGTGTTTAGTGATTATTGATATAACAAATATGTATGAAAAGCTAAATAACTGTAGAATAAAGGTGCAGAGCATCCACAGATGCACACTAGCAGGGGGTGCCGACAAAAGCATGAAAGGAAGCAATGGGCGGTAGGTCCTGTAAGGACAGGGAGCAACCTGAAGCAAAACAAAAAGTGGTGAAAAGTGAACTGATCCATGTAACTGGGTCAGTCGACAGGGCAGAAACAAACAGCCAAAAGGTGGGACAAAGACAACAAAGGGACCATAGAACAGGAAGATCTTACAAGGGGCACTACAAGGAGCCAATTACAAGTGATGGACATGGTCAAAGCTGACATAGGGAATATACCATGCCTCGCAGGACAGAGCATGCGCCCTGCTATGCTCGACCTAAAAAGGAAGGTTTAGGCCTGGCAAAGATTTACTTTGCCAGTTTGAAATGGCTGTTTAAACTATACACTCAGGCTGCAATGGCAGGCCTGAGCCATGTTTAAAAGGCTACTTAAGTGGGTAGCGCAATAAGTGCTGCAGGCCCACAAGTAGCATTTAATATACATGCTCTGGGTACATGTAGCACCACTTTAATAAGGACTTTTCAATAAATTAAATGTGCTGATTGGGTGTAGGGCAATTTACCCATTTTCAAAGGAGAGAGCAAATGCATTTTAGCAATGGTTAGCAGTGATAAAGTGGACAGAGTCCCAAAGCCAACAAAAATGAGATCAGCAAAAATGGAGGTTAAGGCAAAAGGTTTGGAGGAAGACCACCCTAAGGATGACAGGTCTAACAATCATTAGGTCTCAAGCTCCCTCTCGCATTCTTTACCTGCATTGGATAATACCTAAATTTCAACAGTTGGTATCCCTTTGTTTGCTTGCAAGGAACCATCTCATTGCTGTATATGCATTATAATTGGCAAAATATCAGCAGTCCAATATGAAAATCGGCAGGCAGGGACTAAGTCCAAAGTCTACAGGAGATAGTGAGCCAGTTTTGGCAATGATGCCTAGGCAGTTCTCTCAAGACCACATCAGAACACCTCCAATAATCAACAAATGTGATGATAGACTGGAGCTTCTAAGGGAATTCCAGTGATTTCAGCCTGTATCTTCTTCTATTTGCCCAGCTGATGTCTATATAGAGTCCATCCATCATGGACTTCTTTACAGTCTGTCTCAATTGTCAAATTGGCCTGAGAATTCGATGCCTCCTTTAAAGGCTGGGTGACAGATCTGAAGTATACCTTTTTTACCATGTACTATGATTTGTCAGAGCGACCTCCCAGGTCAGGTAACAATGTGAAGATCTCATTTTGATGACCATGCTTTGGAGGCAAGGAGCACAGATGGTATTTAACAGTGGGACATATAGAAAAAATAACGTTACCTTATCTCTACAGTGACAAGCCCCTAAAGCTATTTTCAGTTTGGCAGGATTTGCTGTACTATGTAGGAAACCAAAGTGCACATTTAAATACTAAAACTGGTAACTCTGGGGAGGGGCCATTTAGATAAATATTTAACCAACTATTTATAGCACTTATTAAAAATCCAATTCAATGGTGAATTTGGAATTTTAACAAAGTAACTTTCAGAAAGTTACCCTTTACCTGTCTGAACAGTCAGAAGGAAAATTAGCAGAATCGTCTGTCAGCTCTCAGCCTTGAATAGGTGTGAATGACAGGAGCAAGGAAAAGGCTGATTCCCCTGAGCTCAACAGAATATGCAGGGTGTGTGCTTAGTGCCTCCCTTTGACATCACTGTGCCAAATGCTGCTTTTCAGGTCTGATATGCCCCTTGTAACACTTAGGAAATACTTGGAAAGGAGAGAACAGGAAGCCAAGACAGTTGTTGTGGATCTCCTTTCAGGTTCCTGAAGTACTCTGCTTCCAGACGTCTGTCTCTAGGTTTGTCCTGGGCATGCTACCTGCTTCAAACTGGATTTTAGTTTAGTGTGTGGGAGCACACTAGGATTCCCATAGTACAATCTGCATTGAATTTTGGGCCTTTTTGCAGTAAGGCATTTGGGAACTACTGCAAAAGTAGGTCAGTTCCTGGGAGAGTTTAGCCAGTGTCAGGCATAAACGTAGCACCTCCAAGCACCCACTTCATAACACTTTCTGGCCAAGCAGAAGATTAAAAGAGGACTGGACCTGCTGTCTGTGACCTGAGAGGCACCTCGAAGGACTGGACCTGCCCCCCTTGTGTATCCAGTATCCAGGAGAAAGAAGTGGACTCCAAGGGCCAGTTGGTTGACCTCCTTTGTGACTACAAGGAGACAAGCTTCAAGAGGCCTTTTCCTGGAAGTACTAAGCTAACCACTAGCAATTGGACCTGGACTTGGCCCTGCTGTTGGCCCCTGCTTAACACTCTACAAGTCTCTAAGTGCCTCCCCATAGTTGGTGGGGCCTTAGGAGTGTACTCCTGTGGTTGATTAGGACGTAAAAGACTAAGGGCCAGATGTAGGTAATTTCGATTTACAGACTCTTAAATACCGACCCATACCGAATCGGTATTTAAGAGTCGGTAAATTTGAAGGAGGCAGATGTAGGTAAAAAATTACCCAATCTGTAAGAGTCGGTATTTACCGATTCTGTAAATACCGAATCTGTATTTCACATTGATTCCTATGGGCCTTGAAGCCCTTAGGAATCAATGGGAAATACAGATTCGGTATTTACAGAATCGGTAAATACCGAATCCTGCAAGGGTGCAGGGGGTGTCACTTTGACACCCTCTAGCACCCCAACTACAGGCTTGTGTGCCATGTGGCACACATACATGCCCTAAGGGCATGTCTGTGTGTCACATTGCACAGGTGTGCATGCACAGATGTGCATGCACACCTGAATTCGGTATTTTACCACCCAATAGGATTGGGTGGTAAAATACCGACTCTTAAGGGCCTGTGGCACACTCAGGAGTGTCATCTACATATGGATTTACAGAATCGGTATGTTTACCGATTCGGTAAAATACCGAAGTGGTAAATTTACCGAATCGGTAAATATACCGATTCTGTAAATTCCGACCCACCTACATCTCAAAAGCCAAATACCGGTCGGTAACGGCCGAAATCGGCCGTTACCGACCGGTATTTGGCTACCTACATCTGGCCCCAAGTCAAAATGTAAAGTCTTTGACCAAGGTGAACCTGGTTGGTGCATCTGACTCATGCTCCATTGCGGTCGGCCTCAAATTGTGTGTAGGTGCCAGTCTACCACAACCATTGCTTTGTGCTTTTTGGAGCTATTTTTACTTAAACCTTTAAAAATTCATATCTCCTGTTCCCCTTATTGTTTTTTTTACATTTTATTTTTATTACATTTTATGACATTTTTCTAATTGGTTGGTGTTTTGTCCTTGTTACTGTTTTAATACTGCATTAATACTTTGTACATTGCCCTAAATTATGCCTTTCTCCTCTGTGCCATAGCTACCATTGTGTTGAGCGCAGGTTAATTTACGGGACTTTGAGGTTTTGAAAGTTTGGCTGGCTAACAATATTGAGTCCAGGAAACAATTCTCAGTAAAATGAACTATGCTGCTTTGTTTGATCTCTTACAAGCCAGTGTCCAGATGTATTGGATTTAACAGGTAGACTATACACTATGGATTGAGTTACCATTATTATACCTAGTCCGTTATCATACGTTTTCCAGATAAAGTACTTTGAGTGGGATGCCTGAAGACATTTGAAGATTGCACGACAGTTTCATCTAGTCAGAAAGTTCACATGCTGATTTATTTTCTGAAGCCTTGTCTTAAAACAGTTTCATTAGCTACTCTAGCTCGAACGAATAAATGGATTGTGTCTGAGGTTTTGAGCATAAGGAAATCACATTGAGCTATGTTTTGAGGCAACAGCACCTGCATAACATATTAAAACTCCCTCTTAAATAATAAATAAAGATCTGTTTTTACATATTCAGATTGTGTTCTTTGGTGAAAGGACAGGGCTGAATTGAGGTACAGGACTTATTATCTTAGGTAATAAACACATTTTAACAGATGTTTCAAAAATAGGCTTTAGGAGATGAAAATAAGGCCAATATAATGGTACCTAATGGATTCTGAAAAGCAGTACACCTTTGTGATTGAAACAGTGTTAGACCCAAAGGAGTGGTGAAATGCTAGTAGCTCTCTTACACCACTTTCCTCCATCTTCGCTATCAGCCGGGTGTCTGTGCAGACGTAAGTTAAAAATCGAATTGAGGCTGCACTGGCATGCAACTCTAATGCAACCAATCCCAGCAGGGTTCTTCTGACACTCGGTTTTTGATGCGATAGTGGGAAACACCGTTTCGGGGTGGGAGAAGGAAGGAAGCAGCCACCAATGGTGGTGAGTGAACGTGGCAGGAAGCCAGACCCTAATTTTGTTAAGGGAAGTGGTGGTGGTGGTGGTGGTGGGGGGGGGGGGGGATTTACATTGTTAGCAGAATGGGTGTCTGGGCGCCAGGTATTTTTTAAACAGTTGGTGTGGAAGGGAGAGTTTTTCTGAGGGTGTCAGCGGGTACACTGCAGGGATGCCAGATACTTATTTATGGCATGGGGAAGAGGCAGGGTAGGATGTTAACAAGGATGCATGGTGAAGGTGGTAGGATGCAAGGATTTTTAATTGGCCAAATTAGGGATAGATGTTTCACTTGGTGGTGAGGGACCATGCTATTCTATTGTTTTAATTCAGTGAAGGAGGGGAGGGTTCTCCTGATAAAAGAGGTTGCTATTTATTTTGTTGTTGGATTCGGTGGGGAAAGGGAGGGTTTAACTAGAGGATGTCAGGTGGTCATTAATATATTGGGGGGCTGAGGCATGTGATGCCATGTTATGCATAGCTTCCCTGTGACACCTCTACCCCTGTGTTGCTCATCTAATATTTTGGCGAAGATTTGGGTACTATACACAACATAAAATTCAAGATGGGTAGTTATCAATAACATGGAGTGTTCTACTCTAGGATTTCAAAGTAACATTTTAGACAGCTTGAGCATTTCTCCTATTGTTTAGTTGATGTCACTTAGTACCACTCCATAAAAAACAACTCCATTATTGACAGCTGACCATTTATATATCTATCTATATGTCTTTCATTAGATTCTAATGACCTTGTCAAAAACAATAATAACTGTCTAATAGGTAAATACACATGCTTGCATTATGTAAAAAAATTTAAGAATGTGGCACAATATTCAATTCCTGATTTAAGGTTTGACAGGTGAAGTGCATTTACCAAAAGTGAAGTGCGCCAAACTGACAGTTCCACTATCCTGTTGAAAAGTTGGGGGAACTCCGAATTTCAGAAAGCAACGTTTCTCCTGGCTCTGCTGTTTGAAACCCTTGGCCTGTCTTCTAATGGGCCACAACATTATATGGATTGTCAATCATCCTATTTAGGGACGAGTGACCATCACTTGAATTCCCTGCCCTATAAATCCATACCAGGCCTGCCAGTTCCAATCAGAGAAATCATTCAATAGCCCCAATCACAGGGCGAAAATTCCACGTGTGCCACAACAATTTTTGGAAGAACAAGCTCCAGCTTTGGAAGCTTATTATGGAAAACAAAAAACTTTACAGAGTCAGCGCAACAAATATAGCGCCTGCTCAGAAAACTCTTTCGCTTTCAATGTAACCACTGTAGTTGCTTTGATGTCTTAGGGATCCTTGTCAGTCAAGCAGGGTTGCCAAAATATGATATATGGTTCACCAATGAGGCCTGCAGGCACGCAGACTGCCAGCCACAGTCTCAAAGAGGGGTTCAGTCATTTGTCGTAAGGTTTGCAACACAACTTTATCCAGCACCAAACACCACTGGCCTGACCAAATATCATAGATTTTTAAGAATAACCCATTAGGAGCTAAATACAACGTTAAAGCTGGTAAACTTGTAAAACAGCGGCAGTTGTGTGGCACAACATTGACCTACTGGTGCATTACATTACAAACACCAATTACCATAATATCGACTGCCTTGAACTCCTTGGAAAATAACAGAAATAATAATTACAAAAATATTGTCAGAAAAAAGTCAGAAAAACACCAATATAGAAAAAAATATAGACTTGCTAAAAATTGAGTAATCAATAAAACACATTTTTAAAAAACATAAAAAATTGGTAACCGACTTATTAACTACCTTAACATTATTTTACATATCAAATGCAGTACAGAAACAAACACAATAATATATTTTAACTTGAAATACAGATTGTAAAGGCATAATTATAAAAAAAAGATGGCAACAAACTCAAGTAAAAAATGATCAGGGGGAGCTTTACTAAGATTTTACGCAATGTTTGCATCACAAAAGTGACGCAAATTGGCACAAAATCTTTTTTTCTGATTTACTTTTCAGTGCTAAACTGATTTAGTGCTGAAAATAACATGAAAGTAACGCAAAACAAATTACTTGGCGCCATGGGGGCTTACCATGGGTGTTCCCATGCAGCCACCCATGGTTTCTGATGCTAAACCCTGTTTACTAAATAAAGTAGACAGGCGTTAGCGACAGAAAGTTGCACCCATTTGACGTAGGCGCAACAAAGGAGAAATTTGTTAAGTCACGACTCCAAAAAGTGATGCTTTGGAAAACCTTTTTTCTCAACTCAAACCTCTGGCATTGACAACACAGCACTGCTCCTCAACCGCCTCCCATCATCTGACCACCACCCAACGTTCTCCCATTCCAACCTTGCCTATAGAACACTCTGTCCATGGTAACTAACCATGGTAACCCCTTTGATGTTCCACCAGTGTCCCATGCTGCAAACACAACACATCTTCCCCCTTTAATTAAAAAAAATTACAAACATTGGAAAAAAATACACTGATATAAATTGAAAGTTAGAAACAGCACACCACCAGAAGAATACATAGTGGAATTACATGAAGAAAATACGAACACAGTATACAGGATAATATGGGGCTAACAACAAGAAATATATCGCTAATTCCCTATTGCCACATAGTCTTCAAGATGCTTAGGTTTCACTATAAGTCTTCCTGACCTAGTTACATTGCCCTCTGCACTTTGAATTTCTCCTCCAAAATTAAGGACTGAATTGTTACTATGCGAATCCTGGTTTCTCCTAGTCACTGTGGGTTTTGCAGCAACACTCTCAGAACTTATGTCATCAGTCTAATCATACCTTCTTGATTCCAATTCACACTTCTCCTTACTTCCAACCACACTATTTCCCTTACATCTGGCCAATCTTTTAGCATGCCAAACCTTGCCATCACTTAAAAATGCAGAGTTTTATAATATATTTTCCACCCTTAAAAGTTAAGAAAATCTCTGTCCTTTCACCATCACTTGAATTCCCTGCCCTATAAATCCATACCAGGCCTGCCAGTTCCAATCAGAGAAATCATTCAATAGCCCCAATCACAGGGCGAAAATTCCACGTGTGCCACAACAATTTTTGGAAGAACAAGCTCCAGCTTTGGAAGCTTATTATGGAAAACAAAAAACTTTACAGAGTCAGCGCAACAAATATAGCGCCTGCTCAGAAAACTCTTTCGCTTTCAATGTAACCACTGTAGTTGCTTTGATGTCTTAGGGATCCCTGTCAGTCAAGCAGGGTTGCCAAAATATGATATATGGTTCACCAATGAGGCCTGCAGGCACGCAGACTGCCAGCCACAGTCTCAAAGAGGGGTTCAGTCATTTGTCTTAAGGTTTGCAACACAACTTTATCCATCACCAAACACCACTGTCCTGACCAAATATCATAGATTCTTAAGAATAACCCATTAGGAGCTGAATACAACGTTAAAGCTGGTAAACTTGTAAAACAGAGGCAGTTGTGTGGCACAACATTGACCTACTGGTGCATTACATTACAAACACCAATAACCATAATATCGACTGCCCTGAACTCCTTGGAAAATACCAGAAATAATAATTACAAAAATATTGTCAGAAAAAAGTCAGAAAAACACCAATATAGAAAAAAATATAGACTTGCTAAAAATTGAGTAATCAATAAAACAAATTTTAAAAAATCATAAAAAATTGGTAACCAACTTATTAACTACCTTAACATTATTTTACATATCAAATGCAGTACAGAAACAAACACAATAATATATTTTAACTTGAAATACAAATTGTAAAGGCATAAATATAAAAAAAGATGGCAACAAACTCAAGTAAAAAATGATCAGGGGGAGCTTTACTAAGATTTTACGCCATGTTTGCATCACAAAAGTGACGCAAATTGGCACAAAATCTTTTTTTCTGATTTACTTTTCAGTGCTAAACTGATTTAGTGCTGAAAATAACATGAAAGTAACGCAAAACAAATTACTTGGCGCCATGGGGGCTTACCATGGGTGTTCCCATGCAACCACCCATGGTTTCTGATGCTAAACCCTGTTTACTAAATAAAGTACAAAACAACAATAGGAGAGGCAGGGAGATTAAGGAACTCTCTCTTAGCCCCCGGGGTCCGGTCCTGAGGGTATGCTAGGTTGCAGAAGCGGGCTGAGAGCGTTGAGGGCGATGTGCCAGGTACGCTCCAACCCCCCTCCCAAGACCCATGGTGCGATTAGCGCCATACTATAAAGTGCAGATACACTCCCTAACTTGGAGTATTTTTTGGAATGAGCGATTTGCTCTTCCCCCTTTTTTATGCACTTTTATCACTTTTTTGATTTTTCACTTTCACGTCCCCAGGTTAGGGTGGACGATTAGAGAGTCCATACCGCCGGGGTTTAAACTAGTCCTGACGAATGCCTAGGTAAACTTAAACCATTGCAAAGGCAGAAACATGTTGACTGACTAAAACTCTAACTCTGAATTAACCAATCCATTACCTTTGGCAACATATTAAGACACATAACTTCTTTTATCCGTGTCTCAGGGATCACTCATTAAAATAATTTTTGCAGATACCCTTTAGGCACTTTTTAATTTTATACCTCACTCCACGCCCTTTTCACACAACCAGCTCCGCAGTCTTCTGGCGTCGTAGCACACCGAAGAGGCACTCGGCCTCTTTGGTGGGGCCCGATGATGAAGCATGACACTGACTAGGTCGGTGTGTGAGGGCTTTCTTAACCACCCAAAGTGGGTGTGTGATTCCCCAGTTGCATCGCTCCGTCTCTGTGGCTTTTTGAGACTCATATAACCTCTCTTTTCTTTTTTATACGTACTAAATAAAGTAGACAGGCTTTAGCGACAGAAAGTTGCACCCATTTGAAGTAGGCGCAACGAAGGAGACAACAACCTCTGGCATTGACAACACAGCACTGCTCCTCAACCGCCTCCCATCATCTGACCACCACCCAACGTTCTCCCATTCCAACCTTGCCTATAGAACACTCTGTCCATGGTAACTAACCATGGTAACCCCTTTGATGTTCCACCAGTGTCCCATGCTGCAAACACAACACATCTTCCCCCTTTAATTAAAAAAAATTACAAACATTGGAAAAAAATACACTGATATAAATTGAAAATTAGAAACAGCACTCCACCAGAAAGAATACATAGTGGAATTACATGAAGAAAATACGAACACAGTATACAGGATAATATGAGGCTAACAACAAGAAATATATCGCTAATTCCCTATTGCCACATAGTCTTCAAGATGCTTAGGTTTCAAGGAGTTCAAGGCAGTCGATATTATGGTTATTGGTGTTTGTAATGTAATGCACCAGTAGGTCAATGTTGTGCCACAGAACTGCCGCTGTTTTACCTCTGGCCAGTCTCCCTTTTCCTACTCTTACGAAATCCCCAATATTGAGATTGACCTCCTTCACACCATGTAAGGTATTAAACCTTTGTTTGTACCTTGACTGGTTCATTTGCATCCATTCTCTCACCTTGAAAGGTGATCACTCCTCCTAATCTGTCCTTTGTAACCAGCCCATGTTGTCTTTAGTGCGGGGATTCCTCCCCCTCATTAATTCAAATGGACTAAATGCAGTGGAACCACAACAAGTAATTCTATAGGCACCAATAGTTTTGAACACTTCCTCCTCCCAATTCATGCTATTGGCCAATTCTATAATGCCCTTGATTACCCTGTTGAACTGTTCCATGCATCCCCTCTTTAGGTTAAAGGGAAGTGTCTTGTGCTCTATACCTGTGGTTGTCATAAGTCCTTTAAACAAATTTAACAAATATTGGCCTCCATTGTCACTTACTAATACCTTGGGTAATCTTTCCCTACAAAAGACTGCCTCCAAAACTTTCACCAACTCACTTGCATCAGCTTTCTTAACAATTTTTAATTTTGGGCACTTAGAAAAATGGTCAATGGCCACTAAAATAAGTTTGCTTATACCATCATAACCCTGAATATGGGCAAAAATATCTACACCTATTCTCTGCCACGCCATGCTATGAATCACCGCAGGATGAAGTGGTGGATTGAAAGGAACTCTGGATTTATCTGCATTAATACACATTACACATTCTCTCACTACCTTTTCGATCTCCTTCTCAGCACCAGGCCACCAAAAAGAATAATTTACTCTAGCTTTGGTCTTCACTATCCCCAAATGCCACTAATAGCACAAACTGATGACTTTAGCACGCAATAGCTAGGGTGAATTAACCTGCCCCCTCTCAGAAGAAATCCTTCTTTCAATGACAGTTCATTCTGTACCTCTCCAAACAACCTTAACTCCTTCTCCATTTGTTTTGTGTCTGACCACCCTTCCTTTACAAATTCCATAACTTTAGTCAGTACTGAATCTTGTTCCTGAAATGATAACCAGGTTTTGGTATCAATGCTCCTCAGTTCCTCTGGTAAAAGGAAACCTACTAACCACTCATCCCATTCTCTGCTGGGTCCTTCTCCTACAGGCAATGGCGTCCTACTTAAAAAATCTGCGGTTTTATTGCGAGCACCAGGAAAATAACAGACCTCACAAACATAGTCCAACAGCTGCATAGATAAATGGGTGATCCTGGGTGAAACATTACTAAGACCCTGAAATGTCAAAAACTTGGTCAAAGGTTTATGGTCGGTCCTCATCAACACTTTAGTGCCCCAAATGAATTGCCTGAAATGCTTAAGGCCCCATACAGTATTTCTCCTTCGTAGGTCTCAAAGCTCACAAGGCCAAGGCTGCCACTTGTTCTGTACCATCACTTTGTACCTGGGACAATACTGCCCCTAGACCTTTGCCACTAGCATCAGTGGTAACAATACTGTTGCAGGTGGGATCAAAACCTTGCAACGAAGGTGCCTTACAAATGTCCTGTTTAATGCTGTCAAATGCTGTTTGGCACCCTTCACCCCATGCAAACTTGCTAGCTTTTTTTAAGCAGTTGTCCATAGGATAACATTTTTCAGAAAAATTGTGTACAGTTTTTTAATAGAATCCTGCTAGGCCCAAGAAGGAATGGACCTCATCTTTACCCAGAGGAACAGGAGTGTGTAAAATCGCTTATACAAGTTCATATTTGGGTGTTATGCCTCTAGAACTGATCTCATACGCTAGATAAGTTACTATGTTCTGTGAAAATTACATTTGAATTTGGCCATCTCTGCATTTAGTCCATGCTCCTCCAAAATCCTCAGTACCTTCCTTAACTCTACATCATGTTCTGCCTTATCTATACCCATTATCAGGATGTCATCTTGAACAAATGTTATTTCTCTTGTTCAGAAATAACTGGAACATCAACCTCTGAAATATTGCAGCTGCAGAGGCTAGACCAAATGGTACCCTCTTGAATTGGAATCATCTAATAGGTGTAATAAAAGCAGTGAGATGCTTACTTTCCTTGTGTAATAGTACCTGCTTATATGAGGAGGTTAAATCTATGGTGGGGAACCACACCATACCTTTAGTTACAGAGAGGTGTTTGTTTATGTGTGGTAAAGGGGACATGTCCACAAAGATGTTTTTATTTAATTCCCTTACGTCCACACACAAACGCACTCTACCATTAGCCTTCCATGCTACCATCAGAGGGGGTACACAATCTGAAGATTCAAACTTGTGAACAAAGCCTTTCAATTCTCCCTCACTTCCAGAAAATACCCCGGGGAAATTCATTTTCCAAGATATGTGTTCCTTGTTTAACTTCCTGAATGTTCAGAATGGGATCTGCACTGTTCGGATCCAATAGTATTCTCAACTCTCCTTGGTCTCACCACCTCAGGACAGAAAGACTATGCTCAGCAACCTACATTTTGCTTCTTGCCTCTCTGCCGTTGAATTTAAACAATAACTTCCAGAAACCAATGAGATCAATGCTTTCTCCTGTGAAGCTTTGGGGGCTAATATCAGGTTCTATCAAGGTATTGCCTTGTTTAGGTACGAATAATTCTGCCCATACATGCTTGTTAATGATGGTATATGGTGACCCTGAGTAGGCCACTAATTCTACCTGTTACCGTCCAGCTCTCTTGCTACGAATAGGTTTCTTCCTATAATGGCTATGAACTTCCAAAACTTCATGCTGCGCACATGAAACTTGTAAATCCTGGTTTTCTGAATCTTCATAATCATCGACTACACATTTAACCACCTTAGATTTGAGACAAATTCTCGCAGAATGTCCCATTTTGCCACACTTTATGCACTTTGGACCAAGAGCAGGACACTTCTTATCGTATGTGTTGGAAGTGGAGGTTCTTATCGCTTACCGCCGCCATCAAATGCTGGAGGCAGGAGCCCCCGATCCCTTGCTTCAACGTTAGGCTAAGTAAGGACACCATCTGAGATAGCCCTGCTCACCCACTTAGTAGCTTGGCAGGAGCAGCCAGCCTTATCTCCAAGGCACAAGTGTTCAATATGTGCAACCACGCTCACAGCAACCCAATGATGTCACCACAAATAGACTCCACACAAGTTTTTACAAAATGAGTATAAACTTTATATGAGGTTATACGATATGACCATATGATACAAAATCAACATAAAAGAATGGGTAGTATTCTTCCCTGTGGGTTGGTAGGTTCTAATCCCAACCACCGCTCCTAACCAACAGTTAGCTCACTTCTAACCATTTCTAATGGTTAGGCGTTGGTGGGGAGCGCATGGGCATCATGTGCAGTTGTATTTCTAGAATCACACACATTGTAAAAGGAAACAAATATTGCAATGCGTAACGATATTCTCTTATACGGTGCAACATAGAAACCATGCTATACGTAGCGCCATAGTCATGTACTTTGCAAATGAAGAAATAATGCAATGCGTATTCCCACCAGCATGCCCTGTATCAGGAAGAAACAAAGCACTGCGTCATTCTACAATCCTGTACAGTGCAATGAAGGAATAATACACTGCCCCACGTTATACTCAGATACTGTGCACTGAAGAAATAATGCAATGCGCCACATTACAATCAGGTAATATGCAAGGGAAAAATAACGCAGTGCGTAGCGCACCAAGCATGTAGTTCGTCAGGCACAAATGAGGACAGGCGTCATACGACAGTTCGATAATTCGTTAGCAGCATTAATGCAAAGTGTAATACAACAGTTTTACGTGCTCCGTTAACAGTGCCCCCGTTATGGATCAACTGATGAGACAAAAGTACTGTTTCCTATTCCGGCCCCAGCACTGACCCCCCTCCCCCCCTGTGGGTCAGCACAGGCTGGGATCCAAGCCAAAGCAACGGCTCGTGCAGCTGACTGAAATGGGAGGCAGAGAGAGTGTCCCTCCAGGCCCACACCCCACCCCAGATGTTGATCCACTTTACCTGGGGGGTGCAACCCCACTCTCCTCCCCAACTTCAGAGACTTGGGCCTTGATCCAGAACTCTGTCATGTGACTGCCGGATCTGGGCTGCTGCGAGTGACTCCGAGGGCCCAATGACTTGGCCCTCCATCCGGCGGTCTCAGTCCACCCTGAGATCTGCCCTCCGCACTGTGGAGTCTTTACTTCCAATACAGTGCACTTCCCCCTCAGGCACTCCTCACCAGCACCTCAGGCTGCACTTCGACATGCACACCACACGTCTGAGACTCACCTTTTCTCTGGTACTCACAATGATCTGGAGCTCTTCACCAATGCTCCTCTCGCACCTCAACACGTACCCTGTGCGTTTGAGTCTCTCCTTTTCTCCCGGTGCACACAATGTCCGGGCGCTCTTCACCAACGCACTGGCTGCACCACGACACACACGTTGCGTGTCCGAGTCTCACCTTGTCTCTCCGTGCACACTACAACCAGGCGCTCCTCACCAACATCTTGGCCTGCACTTCAACACGGCCCCACCGCGTCCAAGACTTAGCTTACTCCTGCATGCCACGATCACACGGCACAACTTCTCAGGGTCCCAAGCTGCATAGGCATGCGCACACCGCGTTACTTTGGACTTCTCCGGAATTTCAAAACAGAGAGCAGGCTTGCTCACCTCTGGCCCTTGGGGGTTACAAGACACAGCAAAAAGTACAGTCTTCTTCAAGCAGGGGGACCCAGTGCCTCCAAGCACAGTCCCAACAGCCTCTCCCTTAGTTAAAACAGCAAACTGCAGACCAGCCCTGGATTACGAAGCAAGGACTGATCTGTCCACAGCAGTCTCTTCAGTTTCTCCTTCTTTAGCAGAGGTTCCTCTTGATCACAGAATGGGTCCAAGCCTTTAAAGTCTCAATCCATATATGTTTCATTCCCCCTTTCATGGGTTTCAACTCTCCTAGTTATACCCCTTAATGTCTTTGAAGTTCGTATGTGCACAGGGGTCCCTGACCCCTCCCTAAATCAGTTCTGGGTGTCTCCCTCCCAGTGTCACCTCTCTCCCTTTGATACTAGGGATCTGGACCCTTAATCACTCAGCAGGAGATGGGTCAATTGGTTTATAGCACCAGCCCAGGCCTTTTCACCTCCCTGGCTTCTCCTCCCCCTACTCTCCAGATGCAGGGCAGCCTGGTGCCATCTCAACACCTGCCTGGGTCAAGACCTCTCCCAGCTCCCCTCACCTTTCAGGTCAAGACAGACAATCCACATTTCAGAGACACAAAGAGCACAAAACTCAGCCACTTTCTAAAAGAGCGGTTTATGAACACACAATGACAACACCAAATTCACCGAAAGATGTGTTTTGACACTGTGAGTTCATACACACTAAACTTCACCTCTCCAGTATAAACTGACAGGAAACTAGGCTAACAAACACAACACCTCCACCATTCTGTCCTATGGACAGGATGGCCTTTCAGCAGTGAAAAACGAAATGGAGAGTTTTGCACTATCAGAACATAGCACACACCTCTGTATATGTTCTGCCTTTTACCTACAATGCACCCTGCCCAGGGGTTACCTGGGGCCTACCACAGGGGTGGCCAACATGTATGTAAAAGGGAAAGTCAGGCCTGACAAGTGGTTGCACTTGTAAGGACAACATGCTAACTTAGCATTCTGCGTGCAGGCCCTACACTGAAGGCCTGAGTTCCCTTCTCTGCGCGCCTTGCATTACTAGTCCCGGCACACACAGTGCACATCACTAGGGACTTTACTAGTAAGGCAAACATATTAATCATGGCCAACCAATCACGATTACATTTTACATAGGGAACTCCTGTATTTTGACACTGATCAGCAGTGACAAAGGTACGCAAAGCATCTACATTGGCTATTCTATGTCTGGAAAATGGTCTAAGGGAAAAGCAAAAAGTTTAGGGAACTTAAGCCAAAAAGGCCAAGTCCTACAGGGCGCACAATGGGTGGAACTCCCACATTGGTGACATTTACCCCTCAAGTCTCCCATTCTGGTATTGTAGTTGGGTTTCTGTTTGGTGGTCCCCTCCTCTACTTTCTTGTTGCCATGCTATGTGTTTTTATATTTTTTCCATACAATTTTGACTTTACTCCCACTCTCTTCTGTTTTCTTCGCTGTTCCAACAGCTCTAGTGCACCTAGATGTGAGTTCCGCTTTACTGATGATGGAAACAACCTCTTTTAGACTGGATTCCCCGTGAACCCAAAGTCTATCCTATAAGATGGGTTATTTCAATGCATTACAACCTGGTCTCGGAACAACTCATCCTCCAACCTACAAAATTTGCATGGCAAGGCTCATTTCCTTCAAGCTGCAAAAAAATCTTCACATTTTGCAAAGTCACCCTACTTCCTGTGGTAAAAATTGTAATGATCAATCGCTTTGCAGATATTAGGTGAAAAACAAGCATCAGGGTCAGTTATAACATGCGTAAAAACATCCAACTCTCTCCTGAGCAGGGTTTCTTTTCCATGCGGTTGTAGGTTTTCGAGCCCCCTGGACCAAGATAATGTAATAAAATGTCTTTCTTCCTCTCAGGAGGCAAATCATCTTAGTCAATTGTGGAAATATAATTGATAAAGTACTCTTTCCTCTCTTCCCATTTCAAAGTGTATTCTCCTTCAGTTATCATGAATGGCTGGGGTGCGGGTAGGTTCAAATTAGCCATGGCTGTGCATACTTATAAATAACTAAACTGATGAGTACAATAAAGTCACACACTAAATGGAACACTAAAACTTATGACTTAGAAAAAATACTGAAGATCGCCTAGACGAGTATTCCCGCTTGATCTTCCCAAAACTGCGCGCAAATGCTGTGAGAGTGTCACCGAAATACAGTAGAACGGAGGGTGGTGACATGCTGTGGTAAGGTGGGTGTATCATCATCGATAATACTTTGAAATGCTAGAATAGACTAGTTGTTAGAGTGGAAAGGAATGACACGCAAAATATACATATATAAGGTGTGCATATCACCGTAGGTGTGTTGAGCGTATCATGGAACTGCAGTAAAAGCATTCTCCATGATACGATGCAGTGACATGCAATGAATAAATATATGTGTGGTGTGCATATCACAGTGAAGCTTAACACTTCCTACAATGAATGACATGCGATATATAAGGTGTGCGTGTCACCATATATATGGGTGAATCTCCGAATTGCAGTAAGCGTTTGCAAGTAACAAGACGGTGACATGCGATGAATAAATACCAGAGCTGGTGTGCTTATCACCGTGCAGCTTGAATACTTCCCAAGCTAAGATGGTCTGCCAACGCACGCTTCTGTGTTTGCGTCCTTCCTTTACTACCACACCAATACCGCTCACAGTACGTTGCCCAGGATCCAGCTGCAGCGAAATACGCGTGCACACATGCTCCACGAGCCACGGTCCAACAGCAGTGAGAGAACGTAAAGTAAGTTGGGCTCAAATTTGCAATTACAGCTATAAAACAGCAACCTTAGTGTGCCAATGCATGAATTAAAGTTTTGCCGCACTTTGTTAAAAATTGCTGTGTCATGCCAAATTGAATCCAAACACTTTACAGTTTCTGAGTTCTGTCAGCAGGCAGCCATGTGGGTTCATGGGGTAACAGCTGCTCATCTCCACTTGTTAAGTCACAACTCCAACAAGTGATGCTTTGGAAAACCTTTATTCTCGGTTCAAACCCCGGCATTGGCAACACAGCACTGCTCCTCAACTGCCTCCCGTCATCTGACCTCTACCCAATATTCTCCCATTCCAACCCTGCATAAAGAACACTCTGTCCATGGTAACTATCCATGGTAACCCCTTCGATATTCCAACAGTGCCCTATGCCACAAAATCAACAAAATGCTTTAATTTCTCCTTCCTTTTCCAACTTTGTACATGTGCTGCACTTTTCAGCACACATACAGAGAGGAAAAAACGGTTGAAGTCAGTGTATGCATATGATTTTGTCCTAGAAAGGTACAAAACCTATACTAGACTCACAGAGACACCCTTGTACTATGGTGCAAAAGTTTCTCCGTGGCACACGGCAACTGATTTCAGTGACAGTGCCAGGGAAAGGGGAGGAAAGTGCTACATTTCTGTAAATATGTCTCTCTCCTCCTCTCTCCTTTTCACGCAACACAGCATTTGCACTATTGCACTGAGCTGCAAGAGTAAGTGGTAAAGCTGGCCCTTAGTGTCTTCCATACAAGGTAATACCTTAAAAAATAAACATAAATAGTACTTTAACCAATGAAGCTCAAACCAATATCGTTAACAAATAGCAAAACCGAAATAGTTTCAAGAGTATGGACCTGATTAACAAAGGGTCTCTGCACTCATGACGGAGGATCCACAGTGGTGGGGTGGATTTGCACTCAGGCAGAATCTCATTGCGGCGATTCTGCTCAGAGGGCGAAAACTCTCCCATGGCTGCGGGGCCTCCACCATGAGAGCGGAGGCCCTTTGTGAATCAGGCCCTTAAAGCACATAACATGCAAACACACAAACCGCTCTACGGTTAGCCCACAACAAAGGAGACCATGGGGCATATTATCAAGGATGTATTGCCGAGTTAACTGAACTTCATCGCAGCCAAAGTCACTATAAATTTATGACCCCATTCACAAGCTGGTCCAAACAGCCCATATCACCAGTTTACCTGGATAGCAGCAGCAAAAACATTGCGACAGATGACCCCGGCAACTATCGCTAATGAGATGCAGAGTAGGCATTCCTTTGCAAAAAGCCGCGACAACACCACTCCGCTACATTCACAATGACCAGCCAGCGATAAGAACCCAAAACAGGGTGATAAGACGCGTTAGCAGCAGGAAATTAACACCTGCTCTGACCTGGTGTCAATTTGGACGACAGCCTGCACCAGAAAAGGGAGCCCAGCCTAGAGCCACACCTGAAGAGCTACTGATCTTGCAGCTCGGAGCACCAACAGGGCCACAAGACCCACCGCCAATACCCCAAGGCCCGCCATCCCCCCACCCCCGGAGCACCACAGAGGCAGCACAGACAAAGACAGCGGACCTTCAGGAAACACACCAGCCTCACAGACTCAACACCTGAGAATGTCATTGCCCACTACAGGCTCAAGGACAACCATCCTCTGCATCCTGAACATCATTGCCCACAGGCTGACAGCACCAACACAGCTGACAACCAACATCCCACCTCAGACAAAGCTGCTGGCTGTGCTGCACCTTTTGGCTTCTGGTACTTTTCAACCAACAACCGCCTGAGTCAGAGGAGTCTCACAGCCAGCCCTATCCAAGTTCCTCACACCTGTCTTAATTGCTGTCATAAGCTGGGTACCCCAGTACCTATAGTTCACCCACACTGTGCAGGAACAGCTGGATACCATGCAAGGCTTCTACACCATAGCTGACTTCCCGCACGTGTTGGGGGCAAATGACTGCACACATGTCCACATTGCCCCCTACCGACACTGCACACAATTAACGCAACAGAAAGCACACACATTCCATCAATGTGCAGGCAATAGTGGACATGGCAACTCTTCGCCAATGTCATCGCCAACTACCCAGGCAGTGTACATGATTCCTATATCTTCCGACAGTCAATCATCAACCAGCGCTTCCAGGATGGCACCTACGGAAATGCACTGCTCGTTGGTAAGTACCAAATGAACTCACCACACACCTCAACTCCACAATCATGCACCTCACAACTCTGGGAATGCACTCGTCACAAACTCACATACAACATGCCACACAACATGCCCACCCACCAGACACGACAGCACAACTTACTGTGGGAACCTGGGACAGCCTTGTACATAAGCCATCAACGACATGGCACCTCAGCCATACAATAGCAGCTTGTGGGGAAAGGTGGGGACCCGCATGTGCGAAGGAGGCAAATGACCCATGAATGAGAATGTACACAATGCCAAGTGTGGAGTGGATGTGATGGCCAGACTGCAGCATTCAGACCACACACATATCAATGTCGACATACACCACTGGTGTATGGAGTGTAGTGGACAGTGGATGCAACCATGGCAGCCCAGCCAGTTGGGGGGATTGCGGAAATGTAGCTAGTTACGTCCCTCCCTGTCAGTATGAGCGGAGTGGGCTGCCCTGGCATACGCCAGGCCAGCGTAGGGATGTGAATAAAAAGCACGTGGCAAGGCGTGGTTCTCTTCCAGAATGCCCAGCGTCTCTGTCAGGGCGGCGCCTCTCACCCCATCACGAGGCTGACGCCGTTGCCATGAGCGGGGTTGCCTGCGATCCTGTGTGCCTGCTGCACCCCGGGCCGCTGGTCCCCAAACCCGACTTGTCCGCACCAACACACCCTGGCCTCACTGCTCAGCTGCCAACACCGGCGTGTGTCCAAGAGGACCCACCACGTGCCGGTGCAAGCTCCAAGCCCGAGACCCACGACCTTGACAGCCTCCTCAGACCATCACGGCCTCTGCGACACAGGCCCACAGTACTCCTTACTCGTTGACGTACTCCACCTGCATACACAGCGGATTAGTAGGTCACTCATTTGGAACTGAGTCTTGATTACTCTATGGCAGATTACATTTTTTATAGCTGAGTTTATATCACTGTACTCCCTTCGATGTGGTACCATCAACACCATGCAACGCATTCAAACCACACATGTCTGTGGGCTCTTGCAGACTTCTGCCATCGGCCTACGCTGCAGTCCAGCAGGCCCCACTCCATTCCAATACAGTCTGTACCAGGCAGGACACGGCATTGTCGCAGACTGCACACCCGCTCAGCTCTGGTGCCTCTACCTCCATCAAACACAAATCATCTCCACATGCCATTTCCAAATCGTTTGTTAGAGATCCAGGAGGAGCTGGCTGAACAGCAGTTGACTCACGCTGACCGCTGCTTCCGGGCCAACACTGCGGTCAAGGAGGTCACATATTCAGAACTGAGTCTTGATTTCATTAAGGCAGATTTCCTATCACAGTACGCAAGGGGAGGAGTAAGAGGAAGAGGCGGTTCAGCCTGGAGGAGAAAAGGACCTCCGTTACGGAGGTGAACGAACACTACCAACAACTGGACTGGTGCCACTAACTCTGTTCCTTGCAAGCGTAGCTGTGGACCACTGCTGATCGCTGCCTCCGACAAACACTGCGGTCGAGTAGGTCACACAATTGGAACTGAGTCTTGATCTCCTCATGGCAGAGTTCATATCATTGTACAGGCATCATCGCAGACTGCATCCCCTCCAGCTCTGGTGCCACTGACTCTGTGTCACGGAAGTCATGGACACTCTCTGGTAGAGCTCAGGTTGCGTTTGAGTCTATGGCCTGGGTGTTGTCTACATCATCATATAGCTGATACTGACATGGTGGTAAAAAGGTGTCTGTAGCATTCAACTCCTCCATATGCCTGTTTGTTCTTGCTACTGCCCCCTGCATCATGCCCTGGAAGGACACCTTCCACTGTCCCCCGTAAGACTCCGCAGCATTCTCAGTTGACACCAACGAGGACCCGCTCAGCTCTCGTGGCCCTACCGCAGTACAACGCAAGTCTCCATCCCGTGGTGGTGTGCCTGTGCCAGCCGCAGTGCATCCGGGGCCACTAACTCTGTGCAGCTCAAGTCATGGACACTTGCTGTTTGTACTTTGAACTTTTGATTGTCTTATCACTGTTGTAGTTATTGCCAGCGGGAAACATCCTAAACAACAAAACAGGAACAACGAGTTCCGGAGTCACAAAAGCGGAAGAACGACTTGCCCGAACAACGACTTACCCGAACAACGACTTGCACGAACAACGGTCTAGTGTTCGGGCAGGGAGGAGTTCGGGAAAGTCATTATTAGTAATGTTTCCCAGCCTGCAGTATTTACGTGTGTGACATACGTCATGAACATGATGTGAAGAGTCATTCATTCCACACAAAACGAGACCGGATGAGCGTAGAAAAGGAAAGGGTAAGAGAGGTTGGGTTTTAGTTATTAGGGTTAGAAGGTAATTGTATTTATTTAAAGAGCGGGGGAATTCAGTTTTAGAGGGCGGGGTGTTAATATAAAGAGGATAGGAGGCTTTGGGATTCGTTTGATGGGTGTGTGGGTGATCGTGTTTGATTTTAGGGTGTGGGAGAGTTAGTGTAGTGTGTTTGGGTGATCGTGTTTATTTTTAAAGTGTGAGAAACTAGTTTTTAAGGTGTGGGGGGATCGGGGTACTAGTTAGAAAGCATTTTTTAACACGCATTCCTTTACCACGAAAAAAAGTGGTAAAGGAATGCGTGGTAAAAAAAAATCGTGGTTTAGACGAGGTCGTGGTTGCGACCTCGTTGTTAGGGAAGTCGTGGTTGGGGAAGTCGTTGTTAAGACATACAATCGTTGCCAGCACCAACTGACCCCTAAGGGGTGGCTAACACTCACCCCACACCCATCCAGCACAGGCATCACTGGACAGGTGACCCTGGCATTAAAGGTGCCGGGCGCACGTGTCCGTAGCCAGTTCCACAAACTATCTAAGTGTGTCCGTGTGGTCATTATGTATGCATGAGGGCCCCAGGCCCTACCACATGACATTGTGCTGTGTACAGAGGATGTAAACATGTCACCGCAGGCTGTGGGGTGGACCTGGGGCATGTAGCTGTGGTGTACCCCACTGTGAGTGCAAGTAATGTGGACCGGCGTACAGCAGAACAGCGTTGGGGTGTGGTTATTCAAACGTGGCTCCGGGCACTGTTAACTTTTCGACTTGCCAAGGTAGTAATGCGTGGGTCTCCTTTGTAGTGTCTGCGCCACCCGTGGTGCAATATACAATGTTGCTATGTAGCATGCCACCGGAGTGCGGCCTCAGCTGAAGGGGTAAATGAGGGAGCGCAAGCCCGCTCGGGGTCACGGATCTTACATGCTAACTGTTGTTTGTGTCGCTATTACCGCAGGATAAGCCAAAGGTGTACCCTCAAATGCATGGCGAGGTCAGCCAGGCATGAACTCTACATCTGTGTCCACCCTATCGTTACCATAGGTCCACACACACGCGGCTGCCCACCTTCAGTGCCCATCGTCACTGTGTCGTTATCAGGCTTGTGGACATGCCAGGCATGATGATGGTGTGCCGTAGGGGTGCAAGTGATGCAACTGCACTGCACACACTAGTGAATAGACTCGGGGAGGGAGGAGCAGTAGTGAGACTACGTGATACACATTGATGCCGCACATTTGCTACATGCAGTACATGTCATACAAGAATCACTAAGTCACACATATCACACACCAATGTACCAGTGAGCCCGCCAACACATCATGCAAAACGAACTATTGACTCATGTCTCTCTGCACTGTCACAGGTAATCAAGGATATGCACTCTGCGCTTGGATGATGACACCCCTCCGAGCCCCGAACACACAGGCCCAGAGGCAGTACAATTTGGCCCACAAACTCACCAGGTGCATCGTGGAACACACATTTGGCGCGTTGCAGTCACGTTTCAGGTGCCTGGACATCACAGGTAGAAGGCTCCTGTACATCAGGTGCAAGATGATCGTTGCATGTTGTGTGTTGCACAACATGTGTACGCAGCAATGCCCCATGTATACAAGTGCCAGATGCACCGGATGATGATGATGAAGATGGGGCAGGTGGACCACACCCCACTGCAGCTGCAGCAGGATTAGCCCATAGGAACACCATCATTGACAATTTCTTCTCATGAGCACGTCACATTGTGACAATCCTTAGCAATCATGGGACAGTACAAAATAACCACAGGCACAGCATGTGCAAATAAATGCATTCCTAGACACATTTCCTGAGTGCATGTCACTCATCTGTAGGTGCGTAGTGGAGTGGTGTGGCTCACTGGTTAGAGGTGGCAGACCCGGAAGCAGAGGACGGCCCGGGACCAGGGTTCAATTCCCGATGCGGCAGGGTCGTGGACCAGCGTTAGCGGACTCGATAATTCTCGCCTCGGTGCCTACTCTAACCAAGGATCACACTCGGCAACTCTGGGCATTAGCTTGCCTCATCTCAACAACGGCCCCCCACATACACCGGGGATGCCTGGTTTCACCTTGGAGATACCCAGCAGGGATCATCTCACAGGGAAAGCCAGGATGGGTTCCCCAGTGGTCTACAGCGCTGGGACACCCCATTGCTGGGGTAGCCATGCGCTTTACAAGACAACATAACATATCACTCAGACACGTGTGAATGTGGAATGTAGTGCTAACAATTTTATGAATTTGTTAATGGATGGTGGGTGTTTCACCTCTGGGCAGGGAGGCTGAGTAGGGTGTCCCGTATTCGATCTGCCAGTTCTGTGTGTCACAGTTAGTGTAGAATCCCACTCTTCGGCGTTTCACATGTGCCCTAAATCATTCAATTTTGGATGTCATTTGTGACCTACAAGTGACAACAGTGCTCCTTTTGGGGTCAGATGTGTTCCACCATGATGCAGGGATGCACCCTGTGACTCAAGTCCCACAACATGGGCAACATGTACGGAAGTGGGAGTCACTGCTCCTACATTCGTCCATGCTTACATGATTGATCGATCATGGACCTGACACGTCTGTGTGCAGGAGGTGTTGATTGTCCCTCTACAATGTGCAGTGGAGCTGCGGTTTCACAGTGTGTTACATGTATGTTTCCGCATTGGCGCACTTCACATACAAACTGCATGTCAATGTACATTGTGACTGTTTGTGAGGAGATGCCTATTTGATGCGGGACAATAGTCATTTGTTCTACGTCACGGATGTGGGGTTGTGCTCATACATTGTCATCTCACTGTTCTTTTACTCTGCTTTTATGGTGCCTTTTCCCGCATGAAGCATGAGGATTACAGGCCTGTCGCTGGTTTTCACTGATTTTCGTTTCGCAATTGGCCTCATCTCAACTTTTTAGGCATTTGTGTTTAGCATTTTTGCGGCATCGCGTTGACTTTATCGCAGACATTTGACTCGTTATCGTGGGCCTACCACATGGTACCGCCATGTTGTGAATACAACGTTAACACGCCGTTATTTTCCCGCGATAGACTGTGATGTGAATAGTTGCGTTAAGCTAATTGTGCGGTAATTATCACATGTTCTTGACAATATCCCCCCATGTTTCTGCCCAAGAGCAAACCCTTTCAACTAAAATAATAATGTGTTAAGTTATTGTATTATGCAAGATTCATTTATATTAAAATAAGTTTCATTTTTTCCCATTCAACCATGAAACTCATAATTTCTTAAATTAATACACACATTCATTTACAAACATAAATTGATATTTGTAAAATTAATTATTGTGTTGAAAAATCTTATCACATTCCTCCTAAAAAAATAAAAACCTAAGGGAATTTTTTATAAATAACATTTTGATAATTAATTAATCTAAATTGAACAACTATGTATTAAAATGATGATCTACTAATGACCTTGTAATTAAACGTAATAATTGTTTTGATTGATGCAATTCCTACCTTGTGTCCTACAAACCTTCAACCTACTAAAAATACTAATAAATCAACAAGTTCAACAAAATAAAAAAAATTACATAAATCTTGCGACATAAAAATATACTGCAGTCAATTAAAAATGTCAAATAAAAGATTTGTATATAATTAAAATACACATAACAAAACACAAAAAAATAATTACATACAAAGATATTTAGGTAAAAGATATTCTCACTGTTGTTAATCTTTACGAAATATAAAACACAGCATTTTTATTTTCGATATTGTGTCCCATAATGTTGTGGATACCACATTACTTGTATATTATAGTTTAAGGATATTCTTGAGTCGATATTAAAGTAGAACACGACTGTGACAACATAGTAATTTCCAACTGGTTCAGTGATTTATGTTTGGGGTTCATAACATCTCCTCAACTGAAGTATATTCTGGGACTTTTTGTGCCTGTTTATGGTAATATATTTTATCTAGCCATAGCCTAGGTTTTCAGTGAATGTTTTTCAAATTGTAATGAAATAATTTATGAAACACTACCACCATCAGTAATGGTTTGCCCTGATCTTGAATGTAGTGAGTGTATACTGGGAACAGTGTGTGCCCTTCATCAGCACCCTGTGTCCAATCCCCCAAATCCAGTGGAATGGGTTCTTAGGCCTTTGATTCTGCCCAATAGAATTTGACATTGCCCAGTCACTCTGTGACTTGTCACAATGCTACGTCACTTTGCTCTCTGACCCACTGGTTAAGGCATGTGGCAATGCCAGGAGGGTACTAGACAACTGAACTGATCTTCAGCCACATATTTTTAATGACCATTAAGCCTTTCTTTTCCACTAGCCATGGTTTTGGCACATCCAGTGCCCAGTATTCCTGAAAATTGTACCAACTAAGCATGACTCACAACCAAACACAGCTGCTACTGGGCACAGTGTGGCTATTAAAGATAGCTCATGTATGGTGTTTGGTCTCATTACTAACTGGGCACAATCTGCACCTGTGCTCATCAGGCACATGGCTAAGGACACCAAGTTCATCCATGTCCTGAGTCAGTATGCCTTCACCAGCACCAACTGGCCACTGGCCATCTGCGGACCCTTCAATGATCGTCAACTACGGACCCATCTCCCTTCTCCCATGCCCAGTCTTAGAGAAACTCAGCAATAAACGCCTCACCAACAATCTGAACAATTTGACATCACACAGTCTGGCTTCACACCCAATAAAAGCAGGGAAACAGCCTCATCACTGCCTCTGAAAGCATCTAAATGATCATGGACAAAGGAGACATGGCTGCCTTTATACCCCTAAACCTCCCTGCCGCTTTTAGCATAGGATCCCACCCCATCTACCTGTCTTCATCTGAAGCCTACATGAGTTTAAAATTCAAGAACTCGCCCTCTGTTGGATCCGCTCCTTCCTGACTGAATGGACCCATGTAGTATGCCATGTGGAGTATTTTCTTATTTATTTTTATTTTATTTTGTGTAGCACGCTTCTGCCCAAAGGCATCTTGACGCTGCCAGCAACAGAAGGACAAGGAAAGGAAACAAGAGATTAGTCCAGACCTGAACCATGCAAGGCTTTAAAGGCAACACAGAGGCCTTTACAATCAATGTGCTTTCAGATGGGTAACCAATGAAGCTGGACTAAAGCCTGTGATGCTGATTGATGCTTGGGAATCCAAAACAACATGTGCGCTGCAGCATTCTGCAGTATTTGCAGTTTGTTTAAAAGTCTCTGCTGCATGTTGATGTATAATGCATTGTAATAGTCCAGTTTCAAGTGCACAAGGGTGGTAACAACCAACTTCTGCAAATCAAGCAGATTAAATGGAAAGACCTTCCTCAAGATCTTTAAGACAAAAAAAGATGAAGAGGTCGCACACAATTTGTCTTTCAGATGACAATTGGTCATCGAAAACGATCACCAAATTTTTCACTTTAGAGACTGGTGTTGGTAGGGTTCCAAATTCCTGTGGCCACAAAGGAGGAGAACACAATTAAGTATCATTATCATTACCCAACAGGAACACTTCAGTTTTTCCGGAGTTCAATTTAAAACAATTCTTGGACATCCAGTTGCTGAACTACAGCATGCAGCTGTGGAATCTACTTACGGAATCCTCTGGATTCATGTATACTGAGCCCACTTTCTGATTGTCATCTGTATAGCTCACCACCAAGAACCCAAACATTGTAATATGTCTGGCTAAAGGAGTAACATAATGATTGAAAAAGGTGTGGCTCAGGGATGATCCCTGAGGTGCACCACATGGCAAAGAGAAAGAACTAAATGTCAAGCCTTCCATAGTAACAAACTGTTCTCTCTCTGATAGAAATGATTTCAAAAGAGCAAGTGCTGTTCCCCTGATGCCTAAGGAGTGGAGACGGTCAATCAATAAAAAATGATTGACCATATCAAATGCATTCAAGAGATCCCACCAGGATCAAAGCTGCATTACTTTCTTTGTCTAAGGTGGCTCTCAGCTCTTCTGAGGCAATTTTTAGTTGTATTAGCCGGAACCCTGCCTGTATGGCCACCTCCCTGGTGTACCTGCAGGCCTTCACCCATGCACCATTCTCCAATAACCCAAGTCTCATTCCCATCTGCTCCTGAGGTTATCAAGGGGTGGGGGGGTAAACTGTTGGCGTGGAGAGCGGTGTAGATTTGGGAAATTCTGTTCTTCTGTAGTAGGATTTTTGTAATTTAAATTTTAGCAGAATCTCCTCCACCTCCTTGTTTAGTAGAGCCCCAGGGTTGTTCTTGTAGGTATCGGAAACATTGGCCCCCAATTAGCTCAGATTGTTGCCAGATCTCCGCAAATGGGATCCAGTCCTTTTCATGTCAGACATACCAGAGTTCTAAGATGCTAATGAGATCCCATTTCCCATGTCTCTCCACTATTTGCAGTCTTTTCAGCATTTCTGATTCCCAAAAGGGCATCTCCAACGTCACCTTTCCCTTCCAACCCAGCAGGTTAGTGGCCCTTCACCAAATCTCAACCACTGGGGCCCTCGGGGCAGGCATGTGAGTTATCCCGCCTTTAGATAGACTGGGTAGCTTCTCAACTACATTGCTCTCCTGTCTGCTACCAGTGTGGGTTCCTGTTGCGATGTTATTATCCAATCGTTCACTACCAGCAGATGGGTCACCCAGTAGTAAAGACTCAGGATGGATATGGCCGCGTCCCTGTTGTATGGTTTTCCTGTTCAAGGAATTTTCACCAATTCTGGATACCCCTACCCCCATTCCAGAGCAACAGTCATGTTGCCGCTTCTACCTCATGGAAGAGGCAGCCTTGCATGGGGTGTTCTGGAGTCTAACTTGGACAAGTACATCATTTTGTACAGTGTAGTCAAGCCCAACCTGGAGTGCTCTAAATCTCTTCCGTATGCCGACAACTTCCCCCACGGGTTTTCCTAGAATAAGTGGTTGCTGCCCACAGTTGCATAAATGTCCAAGTATTTGTGACCTCTCATCTCCCATCGTGGAGTACAGGCCCAATCAATAGGAAGCAACAGATTTCCTCCAATCTATACAAATTCTAGCTTATCTACTAAACACTTCTAGTATCTTCAAGATACTCAGGACTCACTTGCTGGACCTGCCAGGTAGAGGAGGTCATCATCCCCGTAGAGCGAAACCATGTTCTCCCACTCCCATGCCCCTCTTCAGGTCACGGACCAATGCATCTCTCCTTATCCAGGTTGCCAATGGCTCATTCTGGGAAACATTCATTACAACGCAGTCATTACAATGACCTACCTTTACAATGCAACTGTTACAAACCAACTGCCTTTACATCGCATACCATTACAACACATGGCATTACAACACATGTCACTACAACGCATGCCATTACAACGCATACCATTACAACGCATGCTATTACAACGCATTATAAAGTAAGTAATGGAGATTTTTTTGTATTAGGGTTGGTATGGGTTCTGGGGTACATGTGAATAGTCATTTTTACCCCTACACTGTCCAACACTTTCCCCACTGTTGCACTCACTGGAGTGGAAATAGTAATAATTTTTACCCCTACACTATCCAACACTTACCTGTTGTAATAGTATGCGTTGTATTAGAATGCGTTGTAATGGAATGAGTTATAATGGTAGTTTTAAAAAAATGTGTTGTAATGGTATGCGATGTAAAATCATGCTATGTAATGGTAGTTGCGATGTAAAGACTACACTGTAAAAGCATGCATTGTAACGTCATATATTTGCTCATTCTCCACTATGAACAACAAGGGGGACACGGGACATCCCTGTCATGTGCTCCTTCCCAATCTGAATTATTTTGAGAGTGTTCCATTGACCCTGACTCAGGTTGAGGGCTCTCAGTACAATAGCTTGACTCATCCCAAGAAGGACGGGCCAAAGCCAAATGCTTTCTCAGAGTCCAGGTCCATCAATATCGCAGGCTCTTGTAAGCGGTCTCCCTGGGACAACCAAACTAGCGTCTTAGGTTGTGACATGTTGACCTGTAGGGCATAAAAGCCTGACTGGTCAGGAGCGATCACAGTTTCCACTACACAAGTCAATCTGTTCACCAATACCTTTACCAGGATCTTGGGTTCTACATTCAGCAGTGAGACTGGCCGACAGGAGACACACTCGTTTGATATTCTACCTTCTTTGTGGATTAGAACAATGTTAGCTTGACGCAGATCTTTGGGCAGTACTCCATGCTCCCTGGCTTTGCAATACATGTCCATAGGGGGCCCACAATATGAGATTTAACACACTTAAAGAACTCCAAGGGCAAGCGTTTGGTCCTGGGGACTTCCTACTACTCTTTTTCTGGGCCAGAGCTTCTGAGATTTCCATCTCTGATATGTCCCCCTCCATGGATTGTCTGGTATGATTACCAAGCCTTGGCACCAGGATATCACTGACAAAACTATTCATCTCATCCCTGGCCTCCCTGAGCCTTGTCTGATATAGCTGTATTAGGTGACCAGCGAACGATTGTGCAATATTGCCCGGTGTTTCGGTTGTTCCTCCTCCTTCTTGAAACACCTTGTAGATCCATATTTGGCCCTACTACCTTCAGGCCAGCCATGCCAGTATGTTCCTGGCCTTGTTGCACCCTCATATAGCCTGCCCTACATGTTTCTGTAGTGCGACCTGGCCTCACTTTGGGTAAGGGATCAGTATTCATCCCATATTGCTTATACCCTTTGTGCCAATTCCTCTGTAGGATGTGCTACATACTTGGCCTCTCCCTGAGCCATTCGGTCCTCCATGTCTTTCCAATCTCGCTCTCTTTCGTTCTTCTTGCCCACTTCATGTATAATCATGTGGCCCCTCAGAACAGTTTTGTAGGCTTCCCACATGGTGATGTGGAAGGTCACTATTTCAGCATTTTCCTTAAAGTTTGTGCCTGGGGCCTGTTGCACAGAATGTCTTGTGTTCCTGTCTGTACGTTCCCAAGGATCCATCTCCAACCCCCTCGGGCCTGATCCTGGACCAAGTACAGAGTCCGGTCATGGGGGAATTATCTGATGTGCCCCTGGGTGGGTATTCTGTATGTCTGAACTCACTGAAAATATGCTGTTGCATCAGCATACAGTCCAGACGTGATAGAGGCAGCATAGAACCTGAGGAATAGGAATACTGTTGTCCCTAGGGGTGTTCCTACCTCTAGAGGTCAACTAACACCACCACCTCTACAAAATCACAGAGCTGGGTATCTATCCTGGGTTGTGTATCTCTTCTGGTCACCCTGTCCAGGTCCACCTGCAATGCCCTCGGTCCCCTCCCACTATCACTGGGGCGGCTGGAGCTTCTGTCAGCCATTCACCCAATTTAGTCAAAGCACCAGTCTGCAGGCCTGTGGGAAAGTAGTATGTTGCCACTGCACGTCGTCTCCCGTTCCAGTGGCCACTGGTCGCTGTGTGGCAATCCAACAGATGAAACCAGGTGTTAGATAACTCTAGTGGCAAAGATCTGCGAACCAGGATCCCCACTTCTCTCGAACCCGCTGTGAACCCTGCCTGTACCAATAGCCGATATCAGCCTTGTGTGAAGAAACCACACCTGTTTCCTGTGTTAAGTACGTCTCCTGCTGGAGGCCCAAATTTGAACTGTGCAAGTTCAAATATATGGTTTCTATACCCCTCTCCAGCTTGTGTCCCAGACCATTGATGTTCCATAAAACAATTATGAGTGCCTGCCCTCCCGAGAATGTCAGTATTCTCCTGTGTTGCTGTCACAGCGAGTGCAAATGTGTGCACTTATAACCCCTGAACATCCCCACTTACTCAACTCCCCCCTACACACAAGTGCTGTAGGCCTAAAACTGCCCACTTCCCCAATGCTCAGGTGCCTTTTGCCACATCAGAACAATCATGTAATTTTCAACAATAAATCATGCAAGTTTTCAAATGTTGTTGAGTTTGGGACGATCCTGCGGAGTATTATACTAGCTGCAGTAGAATTACAATCACTGGTGCAGTACAAGCACAAACTAACCAGGGTGCCACCCGCCCCCAACACTGTTCATATAATATCATCAGACATCATTGGGGTGGCCTCCAGTGCTGGTCTCTTGTCACCATCCCCCCATGGTCTGTATTGCCACTATCAAATTCATCCATTGCTTTCACTAGGGTGGCCTATTTGTTGCTCGCAGCTGGGATCAGTCACAGTTGTATTTCAGTCATTACTTTCACCCTCTCTGATTCCACCTGTTCCTTCGATTGAGCAGTTTGGAGGCGCAGCTGCGAGCTCCGGCACAATTTATTCTCTCACCACTCTGGGGCTGTGGGACATCCCGTCCCTCTGTCAACGGATGGCCCCTTGCTTCAAGCCATTCCCATACCTCCACCGCTGTCGTAAAGAAGTGGGTCTCTCCATTGTCTGTGATCCTGAGTTTTGCCGGGAACAACAGTGGATATTTTTTATTCAGATTGTCCAACTGGAGTTTAATTGCCCTGAATGACTCCCATTGTTTCTGGACCATGGTAGTGTGATCTGGATAGATGTTCACACTCCCACTTAATAGTGTCCGTGGTACGTGAGTCCAAGCCACTTGTAATATGTGAGTCAAGCCCCTGAAGTTCAGCAGTCTCGCCACTACTCGGTGTGGCTGTACCCCTAGGACTGGTGGGCATTCTGAGACTCTATGGGCACGTTCCACCGTCAATCACTTCAAGGTTTTCTCCTCTAATACCGCAATGGTCAGCCAGTTCTCAAGAAACAGTTCCATGCTTGGGAATTTCATTCTTTTGGGGAACCTCAACCATACAAATGGTATTGTGGCGGGAGCAGCCCTCTGCTCCATCGAGCCTCTACTTGAGAGCCACCACTTCTTTCTCTAACTTTTGCAGCCAAGCAGTGCTTTTCCCACAGTGGGATTTAGAAGTGTCACAGTGGATTCCACCTCTGACACTCTGTCGACCAGTCTCATGTGGTCAGCCCATAGTAGATCCACATCTTGGGCCACCATGTCTATTTTGAGCTCCAAGGGCAATCTCATTTCTTTTATGGCAGCCAGGACTGCTGACCTATGGGACTCTAGCCCCAGGGTTCTAGCTTCTGATTGCATGCCGATGACTCATCTTCCTTCCTGGGGGGCCTCTATGGGAAACTGCATAGAGGGTTTCATTCTGACCATCTCCATATTCTTAGTACCTGGGTGTCCAGGCTGGTCTACTTCTGCCACAACTGCCCTAATTCTAGAGGGCCTCTTGCACCCCAATTTGTGGGGATGAAGCAACCCAAGGTTGTCACCAAGAGCTCAGCCGCCGCCCACTACCAGGAGTCCCACACAGCCCAGAGTCCCTGGCTGTCCCCGAGGAGCCAGGACCCCAGTTGCTCCCCCCAGTGTCCGTACCTGTCAGTGTGGGCTTCCCATCGGCTGCTCCGCTGTCCAGCCCCTAGGCTCTTGTGCCTCTTCTCTGGCCTGCTGCTATATTTTGCTCCACTGTGGGAGGGGGGCCCGCTTCTACGGGCCATTGCTGTCTGCCCCATGGCTCTTCCCAAGATGTTGGTGGGGCCCACTCTTCCAGCATCCACCAGTTGCCCTCCCGGCATCCTCGCTGCTTGTCTAGCCCACCTCTGGTACATCTAACCACCCCCAGGGGTCAGAAACCTACTCTGATTTGAGAAATCTCCCAGGGCCCTACCTCTGTCAATTTGAGGGGGGCCATGGTCAGCCACACTCAGGCTGCCACGGACATGACCTTATCACACTTCACGCTCAGTGGGTGCTCCAGGCTGTCCCTCGGCTCATGCTTCTTTCATCTCAGAGGCGCTGCTAGAGCCGAATTTCGGGGGGGGGGGGCTAAGAAAAAATTTCGGGGAGCTGAATCTTTAAGCAACATGCAAAGTGGAGCTGCAGGGGCTCTTAGAAGGGGTGAAACAACAGCAAGGCCTCATTAACATACAAGTGATCTTTTAAAGACCTGTGAAGTGCTCGGTTGTGGCTTTGTGTTTGCCCGGGAAACTCATCTCATCCCGGGCTGCCACACGCGACGGGGGGCAGCTGAAGCTCTTTGAGTCCAATTGGTGTTGAGCGCCTGTTTCATCTGGTATGCGGAGGTTGTCCAAATCTTCCCATGGGTCCCACTAGAAACTTTTATGTGGCCCCCTCCACCCGCCACTTCTCGCGGCCCCCCGTTCACAGGCTTCACCCCTAACTCTCTGTTGTGGCTGTCAGTTCCAGGCCTTCCCGTGGGTGAAGGGGAGGGGCACAGGTCTCATGTACGTCTCTCCTGCATCATCCAGCTATGCCCCTGCGGCCATGATGAGGTGGGCTCTCCCACTCCAAGGGTTCTATGACAGTCCTTCAGTCCCTGCCCGTGTATTGGTCCAATGGAGTGGGGGCTCCCGGGGGAAAGGATTTCCGCCTCCATGAGACTCAGGCCCCAGAGTTCAGTTTCTACACGACCAACTCCATACGCCCAGGCTATGTGCCCCTGCAGTCAGTTTCCTAATGACAATGTGGGTATTGATTACATATTTCGAGGCATCAGGCACTTAGAGAAGAATTTGGCTTTTTGGCTATGCTTTTAAAGTCAGCTCAGCTGTGAGGGACTGTAGGACATTCTTTATGAGTGTATCTGGGCATATTTCTAGTGTGAGTTTGGAGGCATTGATTTTTACGGCCAGATGTGCCACTTCCTCTTCTGACATCTTATATTTTAAAGTAGCATATTGGGAAAATGGGGTCAGGGAGTTACTCTTTTTAAAATGATTGCTTTGTGTTGCTAATGATGGATTCATGGATTTTAGAAATGTTAGCCTTAAAAAACAAATAAGTTATTTGCGTAGTCGGGGGTGTTGGGAGAATGTTTCTGTCCTTGAAGTTTGGAAATGTCATGAAAAATGTGGGTGATCTCTGTTTTATGATCGAGAGCTGTTCTTATATGTTTGTCAAGGTAGTCTGGTTTTGTTTCTGCAGGCTAGATTGGCTAATTTATAAAAACAAGCCAATATAAGCATCCCAGATTCCATCTTTTTATTTCCATTTCTGCCAAGTCACTATCATACCATTTGGAGGTAGCTTTTATTTTATTCTTTTTATTTTTAAGTTAATGGCAAGCCAGTAAATCGAGAGTGAGAAAGATGTAGTCTTGGAATTTTCTAAGCAATGTTTCACAAGCAGAGCTGGATTGTGGTTTTAGAACTGTTGGTTTATATTCATATTTGGAACTCTTCTTCTGTGGATGAGCAAGGGAGTTGCAGACCCTAATGCAAGCAAGAAACAAGCATTACCCCACAGCACTCCTTGGTCTGTCAACCCTGAACGCCTTTCCCACAACTTCTGCCATTCTACACCTTTCACCATGGTAGGAGCTTTCAACTGCACCCGTTGTCAACTCAGTTCTCTGGCAGCCACTCACCCACACATCCCATACAAACACTAAAAACACCCTCAACATTCCCTCCCAACACACACTCTACACAAGCACCAACAACGCCTCCAACACCCCCACACAATGCCAAATGCCACAGCACACCCTCATGTCAATATACACTCACATGTATGCTTCTCAACACAAAATCACTTAGCAAACATGCAACCAAAATATGTAACTTGCTGAGCAACAATGCATCAGACATTCTCTTCATCACAGAGACCTTGCTCAACCCGACATCAGCTCCAGACATTGCCATGGCAATTCCGTGGGCTACAAGATTGCTCAACAGGACTGCCTTCATATGCCAGAAGGAGGACTCGAAATCATCTTCAAGGAATCCATCAAATGCACAACATCCACAGCCAACACTACACCATTCATGGAATATCTGCACTGCAAGCTGCAAATCTCTGAAAATTTCAACCTGAGCAGAACCCTCACCTACAGACCACCCAGACCGTAAGCCACCTTTACCAACCTCATCACTGACTTTATCACCCCGCTCACCATTGACTCCAGAACCTGGAGGAGTGGAGTTGGCCTAACGGCTAGGGCGGTCAACCTCGAATCTGGGGAACTGGATTTGAGTCTCGGCAATGACGCTGAACATACTGTGATTCTGAGTAAATATCTTAATCTCCTCGTGCCTAACAAAAAATTAATGTGTCCTCATGTAATGCAACTGGTGATATGTAAAGCGCTCTGATGCCCGATTCGTGTCAAGTTTGCGCTATATAAAACTGTGTAAAAAAACGACATATTCCTGAGCGACTTCAAGTTCCACTCCAAAGACAGAAACATCCTCTGCTCCACAGCAGTCATTGAAAGCCTGGGCAACATTGGACTCATCCAGCTCATCTCAGAACCAACACTCACTGCAAGAGACGTAAAGGGCCTCATCTTTACCTCAAGCAACAGAATCAAATATGCATCCGCCATGCCGCTCACATGGACCAACCACTCCATCATCAAATTACAAATCAACATATCTCAAGTCCACACCCCAGCCAGCATCAGCATTCCAAACCCATCAACAACATCAATAACTGGTTCAAGAACTGTGCAGACTCCTGCACAGCCATCAAACCCAACAAGTAAAGTGGATCCAACAAGCAGGCCAACTGGAACACAGAAGACCTCCAAGGCACCAAATGATACTGTAAACAGCTAGAAAGGAACTGGAGAGCTAGCCATGACACCACTGACAGACCCACCTACTAGGTTGCACTCAGGCAATATCATCCAGCAAATAAGAGACATCAAGAAGAAAACACTAGTGGACCACACTGAAGGAAGGTCCATCAGTTGCAAGGATATATTCTCGATTGTCAAGGACTTCACCTCAACCACCATCAACAACATTACAACCTCCCAACAAATCTGTGACAGCATATCCAACTTCTTCCACAGCAAAATTACAAAAATCTACAGCAACTTCTCAACTGCAGAGAACTCACTGCCAACCTATCCACTCCCAACCAAAATGGTCACCTGACTGGATAAGCAACCCTCAACAGAAACGACACAGTGTCAATCATGTGGACCACCCATTCAGGTTCCCCAACGGACCTATGCCCCTACCACACCTACAACCTGGGAAAATCAACAATTACTAGCTTCTTGGCCCACATCCATCACGTCTTCCACGTTCCCAGATGAATGGAAACTTGCAGAAATCAACACCCTCCTCAAAAAGCCTACAGACGATCTGAATACATTTTGCAACTTCGACCCATCTTCCTGCTCCCCTATCCAGCCAAAGTGATTGACAAATCAATCAACATGCAACTTACAACTCACCTCGAGCTTCACCAGCTTCTAGACAAAAGACCATCCAGGATTTAGAAAGAACCGCATTACCGGAACAGCACTCATCGTGATCACCAATGACATCGAAGCCATCCTGGTTCAAGAAGAAATAACAGCCCCCATCCTGCTCGAACTCTCTGTGGCTTACAACACTGTCTCCCACAACACCCTCATCAGAATACTCCATGAGATTGGCATACAAGGATCTGCACTCAAATGGATCTGCTCCTTCCTCACAGAAAGAAACCAAGGGGTCAGTCCGCCACCCTTCACATCAGAGACCAAGAACCTGATATATGGAGTCCCACAGGTGACATCCCTCACCCCGCCCTTTTCAACATATACATGACATCTTATGATCACAAGACATTAACTACCATTCCCTATGCAGATAAGACCCAATTCATCCTCTCCCTGACGGACAAGACAACTACCACCAGAACCAATTCGGCAACTGTGTGACCATAGTAGCAGACTGGATGCGAGCCAACTGCTTGAAGCTCAACTATGACAAGATGGAAGTACTGGTCTTCAGCAGCAAGACCTCCCCAGTGGAACCCCACCTGGTGCCGTCAGATCAAGGACCAATACTCACTCCCACAGACCATGTAAGAAATGTAGGAATCATCCTAGACAACAAGCCAAGTCAATGCAGTGAGCACCTCCTGCTTGTACATCCTACACATGCTTTGAAAGATCTTCAAATGACTGCCACAGAACATCAGGTGGACCATCACACAAGCACTCATCCCCAGCAGCTTGGACTATGGCAACACTCTCAATGCCGGAATCTCCATACCATCCAGAACACCACTGCAAGACTCATACTCGACCTCCCAAGCTGCACCCACATCACACTGCACCTCAGACCTCAGGAAGAATCACTGGCTCCCCATTCACAAATTCAGCCAATTCAAAGTTCTCAAGCACACATACAAAGCCCTACATGACACAGGCCAGCATACCTGAAAAGCCGCATACACTTTCACCAGCCCGCCAAACACTTATGCTCTTCCTCGCTCTGACTCGCACAAACTTCCCGCATCCACAAAAGCAAGACAGGAGGTTGCAGTTTCTCCTACATTGCACCCAAAATATGGCGCAACCTCCCTCAACACATCAGAGCCTCCTCCTTGAAAACCTGGCTCTTTGAATAAACATTGAGGGGACCACACACCTATACACCTGCCCAAGCGTCTAGATACCTACACACCCGCCCGAACACCTGGATACCCCATACAAGTGATTAGTACGCTATACAAAAACGACATAACATTACAGAACATAACATAAGAAAATGTATCCCTCTGCATCCTGCTCAATATAGACAGTTATAATTGGGGTGCAGTGGGCCTCTCGTACCGCAGACTACTGGTGCCACAGCATCCGTGCTCATAAAGGTAACTATACCTCCCTTATGGTATCCGAGTTACTCATTTTACTTCTTGTCTTCTTCTTTCTCCACTCATCTTTTTTCCCTATCATGCGCTCTCGCTGTCCTATATACTTTCGATTTCTCACTTGCTTCTTATCCTCACTTGGCCTTATCTACTTTCTCCCATTCTAACTTTTTTCCTGTTCAGCCTTGATCCCCTCTAATATGTCCTTCTTCTCCCCCTGGCTTCTCACATCCAATTTTCCTCTTCATTCTCCTCTGTTTTAGCTATATCCATTCCTCCCTCTCCTCCAATCTCTCTTTAATCTCGCAGTCCTCTCTAACTCTTTGCCGTTTTCTTTCACATCTTCATCTTGTCTTTGTTACACTCTATCTCTGTGTCTTTGTCATCTCATTCCCCCTTTTTATCCAGCATACTTATTTCAATTCCATTTTGCTTGATTGCGATTTTAGATCCTGTCCATATCTTTCCCCCTCTCTTACTTTTTCTTCGTCTTGCTAATAGTCCGTCTCCTATTCTTTCCTCCAATCTCAGTTCCCCTTATACTCGGATACCCTTTTCTTACTCCCTCTTTCTGTCTCAGCTCCATAGCTCAAGTTGTTTCTTCCTTCTGCCTCCCGTTCTCTGTCTACACCAAATCTGCGTCTCTTTCATCTCCATATCTCCTTCCTGCCTCTATTATACCATCGCTTGTTTTCCGTAATAGCTGCTTTTCTTCTACCTTCTCTTTGTATATTTTCTCACCCTTCCCGCATACTACTACTTACCTCCTTTTTTTGTCTCTTCCTTCTCTCTCTTCTTTCTGTGAACCGCAGCACAACCTTCCCCCCTCTCTCTATTTTAGGGATATTTAAGCTGGACTCTCAATGTACTGGAGGAACAGCGCCAGCAGCAATGTCCTAAAAGTTGCAATTTGGTAAAGGTCAATTTTTTTACCGCCTTGGCGCTGGCATGGGCTGAGGGACCTAAGGTTCTGAATGGTGGCATATTTCTTTGCAGGAATTTTCACAGGGTTGCGCGTCTAAAAGGCCAGCCGGGATGGGAGGAAGTCATTCCCGGGTCCCGTGACACTCATCGTCCGAACCCCGTCGGTCTTTAGGAGACACCATCGGCATATCCCCGTTTCACGAGAGCCAGCTGCTTTGGATGAATGCACACAAATCAGAATATCAGGAAAGAAATGTCAAAGGTCGTATGAGGTCGACTTCAATTGAGACATTTAACCTTAGAGCACACAGATTCAGGAATCGGAAATCTGTTTTGGTTTAAAAATTAGTTCTGGAGAGTGCGCCAGGGCTGTTCCCCAGAGCATCTTAGTAGATGACGAGATACTTAGACGACCGACGTGATAAGTATTGTATTAGTACAACCTGTTTTCTTCGTATGGCGATTACTATCTCAATGTCACCTTAGTGGCATCCACATGGTGACTTCTGCCACCTGCAGGTGAAGCCAATGCTAACAATCGCCGCATGCCAATGCCTTAATTGCCCCCAGCTTTCTGTATTGTATTGAGGTTGAAAATTCTTTCAACAAAACCTGATTCCTCGTACGGTTAAATCAAAGATGACATGTTAGCTGTGTTTTGTTTCTACTTGTATCAACCAAATAGTTCTGAAATCATTCGGCCTTCGTCAAGCCCACCTGAGAGCAACAACGTATACCACACACTCTGTTTTGAGAGATTTACTGATAGTATTATTTTTTTTACCTTTTTAGTCTCTTTGGGTTAGAAGGAGTTCAGAATGCCAGTGTATAAAGGTAGTGTCTGTTCTTACTGACTAAACCGTAGCACTGCCTACATGGTCCTCGTAATGCTTAATTTGAGCGGGTGGTTTCAGGTGCTGGGCACCAGGACAATTCATTTTTTAACAACACCTATGACAGACAGTCTGCCACACGGTGGCGCTGTTTGTCTAATTTAGAGATAAGCACAACAACAGTTGTTTATTAATCCAATACTTAAAAATGACTACTGCCTCCCACTCAAACCACTCTTATAGCTTTGGTGACCTGGTTGTCAAATTTAAAAGACTATGATTCTACCACTTGTTTTGGTGCTGTTATTGGCCGGGTTGGCAAAGGCGATTGGTGGTGCAAGCTGTAGTGGCCTCCTGAGGAGAGCCCTAGCACTTGTTTTTTTCTTTTCTTTTTTTTTTACAAATCAAGCAATGGGCCCGTCCTTGCTGTTCAAGCAATCATATTTTAGCTTCCTTTAACTCCCTGGGTCCAATTGATAAAGCTATTGGCACGTGTAACTTACGCTTACATGTGCAAACGGGCTCTAAAGAGTATAAAAATACTGTTGCAATTTACAAAACATGTTTTTGCACTCATACACAGCTCATAAACAGCTTTATTGACATGATTGTGTTTGCTCATCTCCACTCCTAGTGTTGGCTACTGAGTGTTCTAGTGCAGGATTGGCAATGTTTTCATGATCCATTCCCATCCAGGAAACAGTTGAAGATTTACTTCTATTAAGGGTAGGAGAAACCCACCTGCCAGATTGGAAATAGCAAATGTACACTTCTGTTGTCTGTGGTGCAAAGGGGAATGTTTGAGGCTACTACAGGCTTTCTGGTGCACAGTCACAGGGCCGGCTTAAGCGCTAGAGGCGCCCGGTTCTGACATTCATTGTTGGCACCCCCACCTCCATGACCTCCCCCTCGGATTCTCTCACTACCCCCGGGCAAAAGTGCCCCTTATCTCTCCAATCATAGGTTTTTGCAATACACAGCAAACCCCATGAGGTGAGCGCCCCCTCCACAGGTCAGGACCTGTGTACTCCTAGAAACCTGCGCATGTTCCTAAAGATCTGAAATCTTCACCCATGTGAGTAAGTAAACTGGCACATTCAGATTTCATTTTTGTAAAAAATCGTGAAATATATTATTGGGCTGTCCCACTGCTGCACTTTGAAGCACCGGTTCATTATCGAAACACAGGAAGTTCATCCACTGTGAGAATCCAGAGTTTGACTTTACACCCCGTCTTCTATACCTTAGATGGCTCTACCATAGTTCTCGCCAGAGAACCATAGTTCCTAATGTCTAACTAGATCACTGACAGAATATCGGAAACAGAAATACCGTTTGAACATAATATCATGTTCATAATATCGAGGACTAAACTATAGATGCGGTAAGTATAGATTTACTATTCTTAACTACACCTCTATGTACCTTGAAAATATATATATATATATATCATCAAGGTACATATAGGTGGAGTTATATAGGGTAAAAGTTTGCTTACACTTAGAAACTCATCTTCACTATATTTGTGTCTCAATATTCTTGATACGATATTTTGTTCCACGATGTTTCTGTTTCCAATATTCTGTCTAAATTCGGCCCACCTAGCATATATCGTTTTTACACCACTACATCTCTGGTGGAGTCATGCTAGACTCTAACTTGGTCCTGTTATTACGCCCTTTCTCCAGACCACGCTTCTTCCACCCACTGTTCCTCCAACTACACCCCACCGACAGGCACATTCCTTCCCACTCCAACATACCAGGTTCTATCACTCCTTTGCTATCTGCTACAGAAGACACCCTATTTTCCAGTACAGCAAGGCACCCCAGCTAGTTTATCCGAGCTATAAACACTTTTCTGGGGGAAGGCCCGTCCCATTAAACACTGTCTCACAAGAGACAACACCAATTCCAGCCTGACACAGCGATTCCCACTAGAACCTCTCTCCTACAATTCTTCATCAAAATTACCAATCCTCAACCTATCAGACTTGATATCCTTTTGCAAGGCGAACTTACCATAACTTAAATTAGTCTTTCTACCACTGCACTAAATCTTCTTCGCTTAGATCAGAACCCTTTGCACTTCGTCATACTTAATCCTGTTAAACCATATGGATTCTCACTAGACTAGTTCTCTTCCCAAAAACTCACTTGACCACACATCCTGCTAGCGCCCCCTTCCGATACACCACACCTCTTGATTAAGACTCCTCCTCCCATGAATTGATTCCCACTTAATCAAAGCTGCGTCCAATAAATTACATATTCTTCCATTAAGTCACGCCTCTTCGCCTTTCTTCCTCCCAATAAACGACTGCAGCCTCAATCAATAAGGAAATCAAGGTTACAGCTTTGCTTCATTTTAACCTCGGAGACATTTCAATGATATAATACCACAATTGATATGTTGTAACCACTGCCACTAAATACTGCTGTTGGTAATTGCCACCCTGCCTCGCTCATGGTTAAAATTACAACATTTTGGTCACATTTCCAGTAGCATAAAAAATACATCAAAGTGTTGTGCCAGCCGTAAAGGTACTTACATTCCATTGCTATTTCCACTCCTGCTTATTTTACTGGGTGTTTATTGGGCTCACAACACCATATTTCATATTGTGTCAAGGGACTGTCGGTCGAAAGAATAAGATTACACATGTCCCTATACGGGCAGAATCCCTCCACTGAGCAACACATTTTAACACTAGAGCATATCTCACCCAGGTAGTCCACACCTCTTCCTACTAGGCCATATCTCATCCCACCAGCCCACAGATTATCCTAAAACATCACGCTTCAATACAACTGACTCCACCTCATTCCACTAAACAACGAAACCTTACAATAGGCCACACCACCTTATACAAACCATCATTTTCTTCTTTATTGAGTCCCACCAAGAAGGATGGACCATGCCTCTTCTCAATGTATTATATCACTCTTTTAAATATATATATATATATATATATATTTGCGGTTTTCAAAACAGTACAGACACCATCGCAGCAATTTCAGCATGGCAGTGTCAGTATAGCAATGGTACCGACTTGTCCATGTATACGGAAAGATGAAAAAATGCAAAAAAAAGGGAAAAAAGGAAAGAAGAGCACAAATAACAATAAGGAAGGCAAGGCATAGATTGAAGAGTGCGTTCTACACAACTTATTGCGATTGTGTCTATGCATGGATCCATAAAACAGTATAACATGGTGGATACGACTAGATACAAACGTTACAAAGACTTGAGAGGTGGGCACATACAGGCCACCTTGAAAGCCCAGCCATGTCTGGGCAAAAAAAGAGAGTCAGTCCGTTCCATCATGTGCCAGTCGCTGCAGATACATGCGCCTAGGTTGTCAAATGTCCTGTGGGTGGGATGGAAGAGGTTGCATTGAAGCGTATAGTTCACTGGTGGTGGTGTGAAAAATGAGACTTCTGAGCCATGTAGCAGAAGTGGGACACCGAATTCTCCTCCAGCAGATTGCGACCTCATGCTTAGCCAAAAATCAAGCTTCAGACATACTTAGGGACGTTTCGAGCATATCCCAGTTGTGCCACCAATGGATCCAGAGTCAGGGTCATCTCCACCATCTGGGATACCTGCGTAAAAATTGCAGTCCAATAATTACAAATGGGTATGCAGGGCCACGCCAGCTGGAATAATGCAGCGTCTTCAAAGTGACACCTAGGGCAAATAGAAGGAGGTAGAGGGTCTATCCTAGCCATAAAGCTGGGTGCAATGTAGGTTCCTAAAAGAAACTTAAAATGTATTGATTTATGTCTGCGATTAGGGGATATTAATTTGATTTGCTGGCAACAGAAATACCAAACATCGTCTAGAAGAGGGTGACTTAATTCTCCGGCTCAAGCCTCTCGCAAGTGGCGATCCGATGTGGGCAGGAGAAACACATGTTATACAGCTTAGAGACCAGGTGACTCCCTCGCGTCCATGGGCGTCCGCAGAAATTTTCCAGGGGGGGGGCAAAATGTTAAAGTCATCACCATCCTCCGATCTGATGTGTGCCAGGTGGGGCACAAGAAACACTGGAGCTATTCTGCCTGCCCTTTCCCTCTTCTGGACCCACCGAGCCTGCCTCTGTGCACACTGCCTGGACCTACTCTGTCTGGCCTGGCTCTTTCTCCTTTGGACCCGCTGTCTTCCCTGGCGGAGTTAGGACACAGGTCTCACTTCTCTGAAGCAGCTCTCCCTCACCCAGACCTCCCCACCCCCCTCCACTTGCTCTCTCATCTTCCTTCCTCCCTACTTCTCGGTCTCTCTTTCCCCACTTCTGACTAACTGTGTTGCCTTGCCCCCTCCCTCCCTACTGTTGTCTGTGTTGCCTTGCCCCCACCCTCTCTCCAGTTGTCAGTGTTGCCTTGCCGTCACCCTCCCTCCCACTGTCTCCACTGCCTTGCCCCCACCCTTCCTCCAGTTGTCAGTGTTGCCTTTCCCCCACCATCCCTGCTGTTATCAGTGTTGGCTTGTACCCACCCTCTCTCCTATTGTCCCTGCTTCCTTGCCCCCGCCCTCTCTCCTGTTATCTCAGTTGCCTTGCCCCACACTCTCTCCCTTTGTCTCCGTTGCCTTGCCTCCACCTCCCTCCCATTGTCAATGTTGCTTTACCCCCACCCTCCTTCCTATTGTCCATGTTGCCTTGCCTCCCCCCTCCATCCCGTTGTCAGTGTTGCCCTGCTGGTGTCAGTGTTGCCTTGCTCTTACTCTCCCACCTGGTGTCCGTGTTGCCCTGCTCCCGCTCTCCCTCTTTGTGCTCTGCCACTCTCTGTGCACACTCACTGTGTGTCTGAAGGCTCCCCTCTCCCTCTCTGTGCTCTGCCACTCTCTGTGCCCACTCACTGTGTGTCTGAAGTGCCCCCTCTCCCTCTCTGTGCTCTGCCACTCTCTGTGCCCAGTCACTGTGTGTGTGAAATGACCCCTCCCACTCTCTGCCACTCCCTGTGCCAACTCACTGAGTTTGTGAAGTGACCAATCTCCCTCTCTGCCTCTCTCTGTGCCAACTCAATTAGTGTGTGAAGTGTTCCATCTTCCCCTCAGTGGTCACCCACTTGCTGTGGCAACTCATTGTACATGTGAAATGACCCATCTCCCTCTGTGCTATGCCACTCTCTGTCCCCACTCACCATGTGTGAAGTGCCCCCTCTCCATCTCTCTGAGCTGTAACTCTATGTGCCCACTCACTATCTGTGTGAAATACCCCCTCTCCTTCTTTGTGCTCTGCCATTCCCTGTCCCCACTCACTGTGTGTGTGAAGTGCCCCCTCTACCAATCTGTGCCCTGCCACTGTCCGTGCCAACTGACTGTGTGTGAAGTGCCCCCTCTCCTTTTCTGTGCCCTGCCACTCTCTGTGCCCACTCACAGTGTGTGTGAAGTGCCCACTCTACTCTCTATGTTCTGCCGCTCTCTGTGCCCACTCACTGTGTGTGTGTAGAGCCCCCTCAACCACTCTGTGACTCGCCACTGTCTGTGCCATCTCACTGTGTGTGTGAAGTGCCCCCTCTCCCTCTCTGTGCTCTGCCACTCTTTGTGCCCACTCACAGAGTGTGTGAAGTGGCCCCTCCAACTTGCTGGCACTCCCTGTGCCAACTCATTGAGTGTGTGAAGTGTCCCCTCTCCCACTCTGCGTCTCAGTGCCAGCTCACTGAGTGTGTGAAGTGACCCATCTCCCTTTCAGTAGTTACCCACTTGCTGTGCCAACTCACCATACATGTGAAATGACCCATCTCCCTCTGTGCCAACTCACTGTGTGTGAAGTGCCTCATCTCGCTCTCTATGCTGTGCCACTCTCTGTCCCCACTCACCATGTGTGAAGTGCCCCCTCTCTGTGCTCTGCCGCTCTCTGTGCCCACTCAATGCATGTGTGAAGAGCCCCCTCACCCTTTCTGGGCTCTGCCACCCACTTTCTATGCCCATCACTGTGTGTGTGAAGAGCCCCCTCTCCCTTTCTGTGTTCTGTCACCCACTTTCTATGCCCATCACTGTGTGTGTGTGAAGAGCCCCCTCTCCCGCTCTGTGCTCTGCTACTCTCTGTGCACACACACAGTGGGTGTAAAGTGCCCCCTGTCCCTCTCTGTGCTCTGCCACTCTCTTTACGCACTCAGAGTGTGTGAAGTGCTCCCTATCCCTCTCTGTGCTCTTCTACTCTCTGTGCCCACTGACCATGTGCATAAAGTTTCCCCCTCCCTCTCTGTGCTCTACCACTCTTTGTGCCAGCTCACTGTGTGTGTGAGGTGATCCCTCTCCCTCTCAGTGCTCTGCCACTCTCTGAGCCAACTGACCATGTGTGTGTAGTGACCCCACTCCCTCTTTGTGCTCTGCCACTCTGTGCCCACGTACTGTGTACGCGAAATGTTCCCTCTCCATCTCTGTGCTCTACCACTCTGTGTCAACTCATTGAGAGTGTGAAGTGACCCCTCTCCCTCCTAACCACTATCTGTGCCAGCTCACTAAGTGCATGAAGTGCCTCATCTTCCTCTCAGAAGTCACCTGCTTGCTGTGCCAACTCACCATACATGTGAAGTGCCCCTCTCTGTCTCTTTGCTCTGCCATTCTCCATTCCCACTCACCGTGTATGTGAAATGCCCCGGCAATAAAAAGATGCTCCCCGGCAATAAAAAGTTGAGCAGCGTCCCGCATGAAATGTGGGAGCGGTGAGAAACCCATTGGGGCAATAGGGTAGGATGGAACCCTGGCATGCATTGCACTTTGTACAAAATGGAGAATAAACCTATCCATTTGAATAGCATCAGTAAAGCGTGTGTCATCTGCCCAAGAGATTGCATGATCGTCCAGAAATATGTCTCCTGCAGTATGTAATTCATAGTGTATCAGTGTGATCCGAATGATGCCTTCCATAAGGGGGGGGGGATAGCCAGCAGTTGAGGGCAAGTGGCAGGGTGGGGAAATATAGTTGTCCAAACCTGACCAGCCTCTGGACACTGTGCCAAGCCCAGCAGATGGTGGAAAGTGGCTGGATATCGGTAGAGTCTAAGGGTATGCCGACTGGGAGTATGGCGTTGAGTGGCGTCTTGCTAGCATGGTCTCTCTTACCAAATCATATTTCACTTTTAAATACCACACCTGCATTTCCTGTTAGATCATATGTCTTGCCTCTATATTGCACTTACTCCTAGGAAGTCAATCAATCAATTACATCAGTTTGATAAATGCAACTCACACAAATGGGACATCAATACACTGAATATTCCTTTTGTACAAAACAATGTGGACAGTGGACCACTTTTACACACTCAAAGCACCAACCCACATATCACCAATATCTGTATATAGTTTTCTTTCGAATTGCGTGCAATTTTCAAATACTCCCTGTCCTAAGAGTATATCCCAAATCCTTGGGAAAAATCAGTATTGTATCAAACTTTGAAAAGCACCGCTCGAGAATTTGGATCTCCACAATATGTGGGTGATAAAGTCTGTAATCAGGAGTGTTCCAAATGAAAAACGATGAATCCGTAATTGCAAAAAAGTTCAAGGTTCTTTTAATAATCCATTTGAGGTACCAGCCAACGCGTTTTGTTCCGTCAAGCGGAACTTCTTCAGGGCTTAAGTAATATAGCGTGCACGTTTTGCACCGTCACGTGGTCAAACTCCTAAATCTTTGGTTGACTCCCAATTCACAGTCACTTTAAGGTAGTTACCTGTCAGGGTCAAATTCCAATACCCCCAGTTGGCGTCTCGACGGTCCGCGCGCCAAATCCTTTCCGGCATGATATACTTGCCGGAAAGGATTTGACGCGCGGACCGTCGAGACGCCAACTGGGGGTATTGGAATTTGACCCTGACAGGTAACTACCTTAAAGTGACTGTGAATTGGGAGTCAACCGAAGATTTAGGAGTTTGACCACGTGACGGTGCAAAACGTGCACGCTATATTACTTAAGCCCTGAAGAAGTTCCGCTTGACGGAACGAAACGCGTTGGCTGGTACCTCAAATGGATTATTAAAAGAACCTTGAACTTTTTTGCAATTACGGATTCAGCGTTTTTCATTTGGAACACTCCTGATTACAGACTTTATCACCCACATATGGTGGAGATCCAAATTCTCGAGCGGTGCTTTTCAAAGTTTGATACAATACACTGAATATTCCTCTGTACCGACTCTAACAATTTGTACAATCAGAAAAGCAGTATCTTTATGCAATTTATTTATATGCATGAGTTTTCCATTCTATCTTGTTTCATTCAGGCAGCTTGGTTCACAATGCACAGAAGAGCCATTGTCTTCCTGTGTTAGTTCTTTAGTTTCCGGATTTTTTCCCTAATTTCTAAGTAGACTTTCCAAGTGGTAAATTTAGATTCGGGTTCTTAAATACTTAGATGTCTTCCGTGAGTCCATATGTGGGTCAAGGTTGTTTTTTTCTTCTTCACAAACACAACTTAATTCTCTCAAATACACAATTAATACCTGTAAATTGTTCCGTTTTCTTCAGTTGAATTCTCGTTTGAAAAATCAGTTTCTTTCCCGTTTTAAATTGCTGTGAGAAAAAAATCACCTCCAACAACCAATTGGTTTCAACATTGTAAAGAGAAAGATTTTACAGGTAACGTGCATGAAAACAACACATCCATTGTCAGATTCAATCGCACTCTTCAGGAAATGTTGCCAGTTTGCGGGGAAAACTACACCAGCGCTTAAATGTAAGAAAGGAAGGAAACAATGTGAACAACAGATCACCCACATTTTGTGATCGATGGGAGCCTTGAATAATAACAAATGTATATCCGTATATTTTATCATTTCAACAGAGAGCCAGCTAGATTCCCAAGTTATTCTCTTTGAATATTTGGACGACCACCATTGCTGCAGCCTTTTGTACTACTTGCTGTTTCTTTTTGTCCGCCTTTGGTGTAGCTAATAAAAGTGCAGTGCATTTTTCTAGTTTTGATCAAAACACTGCTATTTCTATGATTGTCCTATTTGGCTTTTGAGGCAGTGTTTGCTCTGCACACTTCAGAGTCGTTTTAGGTGATAGGTTGCTGCCACAACAGTGTTATTCAATCGACTGATCATAGTTTTGTGAATAGGGTTTCTTTTTGGAGGATTAGGGGGGTAAAGAAGTTACATTCTCTTTAACCGTCCTGATGATGTGATCAGAGCCTAATAAGAAGAACTCAGTTTTGTTTTCTTTAAGACTCATTTAGTAGATGCAGTGGTTCTGTCGGGCATGCCAACTGATTGCTTCAAATTATATATCACTCTTTCCTTATTTTAATCAGAGGATTATTTTGTAGAATTGTGAGATAACCAATATCCTCAAAAAAGGCAAATCCCATACAAGGAAAAACAGTGTAACATTATATTTTTTAATCACTGTATTAGCTATATTCATAAAGATCCTTGTTTTTTATATACATAAGTCAATCCAAACAATAATTCATAATGAACTGCGCATATAAATAAAAAGCATGCAAAGTCACATGTGGTGTACTTGTGAAAAAGTGAGTTATATACAACAAGTGAGTGACAAGTAGGGAGGGAGAAGGTTCGTAGTGTTTTTTTTACTAAACACTTGGCAGGCCAGTTTCTATAGTGAGTTATAATACATTCAGCACGCCACTCCACTTGGCCTTGAAAACTGAATGTTTAAAAACTGGTCCATTGATGGTAATCACGTCGACGTTTCGACCCTTCAACGCCTTACTTCAGGGTCTAGGGCGGGTCTTCTTCAGGACAATGGGTGTGGGGTAATAAAAGTGCACCTGTTGGTCAAAGGAATAGGCCATCAGGACAGGATTTGCGTGAGATATTAAAATTAATTAAAAAGTGTGGGTACTTTCATTGACCATACACTCACCTATGGGGTATTCTAGAATTATGATTCACGTGGGTATTAGAAAGATTCACCCTTCTAGTAGAGCCATCTGGCTTCAAGAACACATGGCTCTGTGAAATTCAATTGAGGCGTAATGAGTTCGATGTGTCAAGGATAATTAACCAAGGCATAGGTACTGAAAATTATTAAAGGAGCAAAACTCACCCTGACAATTCAATATCTCAATCTCCTATCTGACTTCAATAGTTAGTCGGGACGTTCCTCATCTAAGACTCAGCCACAAAGACTTGGGCGACCTGTAAAGAGAGGCACAGGAAACTATTAGTGCACTCTCTAAAAGACATCGTATTGTGAGCCAAAAAACGGCCGACTCTATTAGTCCCAAATCTCACCTGATGTCTGGTCTATCGTATTCACTCTTCCAAAAGCGTTGTGCACAGGGCAATAAATTCCTCCATGTACAGCATTAATGCACCGCCGGCGATTCAAGGAAGTGATTGTCGGCATCTATGGGTATTTTGATGTTTTCCTCGAGGATGCAATGACGCATGTCCTGGTTGCCTAGCAACTCAGTTGTAACACGAGCGTAAAGAACGTGCTCGTCAGTGGGGCGGGCTCATGATCCCTGTTGGTAAGCGGTGATCAAATTCTTTCAACTCTGATTAGTTAAGCCGTCCCGACCTGTGTATTAGTAATCAAAAGAAAAAGCCCTCTATGACATAGTGCGATCGAGGAACTGCATGCACTGTAATGGCTAGCTATCCATTTCGTAAGGGGCATCGCAAAATTGGTTCATTCACTGAGACAGTCTCATGATCCACGTTGCTGGATGGTGATTGGGCGCTTGCACCCGTTTTTACTTGTGCCCGTCCGTCCTGTCTATGCTAACTCACATCTACCTTCTATGTCATGATGTGCTCGGAGGGGAAGTAATAAATACGTGACATTACATACTTGGATCCATACGTTAACAATGAGTCACCATAGTAAAAGCCTCGAGGCTGTATTGAATAAACAGTTATAAAGTGTCAACCATACATCAATGTATCCAGCGTAAGTCATTGATATGTTTGAAATTGTAACATAAGTCACACATTAATGATTTCTTGATTTATAGAATTCATAATAAAAATGCAGATTTACATACCTAGTGTGGAAAGAACATCATAGTGGTTAAAAAATCTTGCTTCACACAGATTGAATGTAATATAAATCATACATTTATGATCATTTGGGTAGTAGGACTCATAATAACAATTCAGAACTCAAATGCAGAAGGGGCACCGAGATAGTTAACATTATTCTCTAACCTGAATAAGGAGAGTAGAGAATGGTTAGGTGATTACAATTGCCCCATTTGTTTAGCAGTCTCCTCCCTTTCATTCAGTCCACCCTGTACTGCATTCAAGAGGTGTATCCATCTGCACTCCTTATAGTTAAGGGATCTCGAGATGGACCCACCTCTGGAGCTAGGTACTACTCTCTCTAGCACGCGCCACCTAACATCTTCAGGTGTGTGGTTGTGGGTTTTAAAGTGTTCAACCAGTGGTGCTCCTACAGTGTTACACCTGATTCTACTCATATGCTGAAGTATCCGCATTTTGACCTTCTGTTTTGTCTGGCCTATGTAGATTAGGGAATATGAACAAAACAAGGACCCCCTGGGTAGTGACTCCAAACAGACTCCTAGGGCAGGGTAAACAGCTGTATGCAATAAGATCCTAGGCAATCTTAACAATAGATAAACAAGTAAATAAACCCAAGTGCAAAAGGAACAGTCAGAAAAAAGGATAAAATTATTTATATAAAGCAAACATGTTTTTTATACACATAATAAAAATCACATAGATAACTGAAAATAATCAGACTATATGACACATCAATATAAAAATATATGCAATTACACATATAATGACTCAATATATAACATTTTATATAAAAAAGACACCATTAATTTCTACAAGGTGTCCCCAAACGGAGTGAAGATAAAGTACTCGACGCGCGTTTCGGCGAAAACGCCTTCTTCAGGAGCCACAAGTTACAATCTGTGAAATTAGGATGTCGTATCCTGGCTGGAATTGATAGAGAAACGGTCCGCTAGAGATGAATAGCATAAAACTCGAGAGCGCAGCCGGTGGATATTGACTCGCTGTGTCCCACCTATAAGATTAATTCATTGTGCTAGAGTCCCGATGGATAATAATCGAGGCGTGTTTTCATACAAATTCCCCACATCAATGATATGCTAAAAATAATGTACCTGAGCAAAGTCAAAACCTGAGCTGCCGTTTATTGATGTCACAAAAGGTGAGTGACGTGTAGACGATCGATGTGATGTTTTTGTATACCACAGGATAAAATAGCTGATGTAGAAAACAACTAAAGCCGGATAAAGCTCACGAGGTTGTTGCGAAGCGGCGTGGCGTCGATCGATAATGTAGATTAGGGTACAGGGGCAGGTAATGGCATAAATAACCTGAGCACTATTACAATTCGTGAGTTGTTTAAGTTCATATGTTCTTGTGTTGTGGGTAAAGCTCGTTCCTTCTTGACAAGAGTCATAGGCCTTGCAACTGCCGCATTTGCGGTGACCAGTCAGAGGTGGAAGGTTCAGTAGATTTCTCAAATCAGGGCTTTTCGGGGGTTCCTGATAGGCTTTAACCACAGTGTATTTTACATTCTTTCCCCTTTTGAAGGCAAATAAGGGTTCCTGTGTCATCTGCAGTTCACCGGAGACCAAGTTCCAATACTTTTTTAAGATCTTCTTTATATCGTTACTTTTAGTATTGTACGTGGTGACGCATACTATGCCACTACTTTCCTTAGGTTTTTCCTTTATTTCCAATAGTTCAGTTCTTGGTTGATACCATGCACGTTTTTTGGCACGTTTTAATATGCCCGTGGGGTAACCTTGGCTTCTCAATCTCCTGGTTAGATCCTCCGCTTCTCGAAAGAAGTCCTTCCTCTGGGAACAGTTCCTCCTTAACCTAAGGTATTGCCCATAGGGCAAGTTATCTCTCAAATTCCTTGGGTGGTGGGTACCATACATGAGTATCATGTTCCTCTCCATGGGCTTTCGATATAGATCGCTATATAGCAAACCATCCTCTGCTTTAAAAGTCAAATCCAAGAAGTCGATAGATTCCCTACTTTGGGCCATCGAGAACTGGATGTCCTTGTTCCTGTTATTAAGCCATGAACAGAATTCATTCAGTTCAATTTCGTCCCCTGACCAGATCATTAGGACATCATCGATGTATCGTTTCCATACATCGTTTCTGTCAAGGAAAGGATTTGCGAGGTCATAAAGATGTTCCTCCTCGTATCTGTCCATGAAGATGTTCGCCAGACTCGGGGCATATGTTGCGCCCATGGCTACCCCTTTACATTGGTAATAGAATTGTCTCCTGAACACAAAATAATTCCTCCTCATCGCTATCTCCAAAAGGTTAACCGACACCAAAGTAGAGCTGGTTACTGAGACAAGAGCGACAGTAACACAGATGATCCTTCAAAACCCCATGACGAATAATCAATCATTAAACTGGGAAGTGATGGACGACCAATCACCCAACAGACAAGTGGCAATGATACAGCAAGAAGACAACAACATCTCCCAAGGTACTTGCCAGGTACTACCGAATGATGAAATACCATCAAGGACGACAAGGATACAACGAGATTCAATTATTAATTTATCTGATTACACTATGAAAGAAGCAGAGTTAGACATTCTATCGAGAGGCTTATCATATGTGCCAACAGCCATACCACATTCTTTCCAGGTGAGATTGGAACTCCAAAGATTCTTCCGGAAGATCAGATTGAAGTATTTTTTTGCCAAGAATATCTATACTTCAACAATGGCAGCAACTCCCTTTAGACCACCCTCCACGTTTACACCTGCCTCATTCATGATGAGCGACAGAATATTGGCATTCGAGAAAGTAGTTCTGGAAGACACTATGCATTTGTTGGAGGAACGGAGATACATTAATTATAACACGAGTAAAGATGAGAAAAAGCCACTCCATGAACTTGCCAAAAATGACGCTATAGTAATAAAGGCGGCGGATAAAGGAGGGGCAATATTGGTACAAAATACACTGGATTATGTTAAAGAAATTGAACAACAGCTATAAGTAGAGGATAGCTACCGCAAGATTTCGATGGATCCGACTTCAGAGATCAGAGTACTCATAGAAGAAACCACACTGGCAGCAGTTGCGGAAGGCTTCTTAAGCCAACAAGAATGTGATTTCCTTAATCAACAAGAACCTAGGATACCAACGATATATACTTTACCTAAAGTACATAAAAGACTTGAGAACCCCCCTGGCAGACCCATAGTGTCGGGTTGCGGGTCAATCCTCGAACCCTTGAATCAGTTTATCGATCATTTTTTGCAACCTTGGGTACCAACCACCAAGTCATATGTGCGGGACAGCATGCATATCATCCAACTACTTGAGGGCCAACCTTTTGATGGTGGGAAACAAATACTAGTCACTCTTGATGTATCCTCCTTGTATACATCGATTCCCCAAGATGGAGCGATTGATGTAATCAGAACCACACTTAATAAAAGGAGCAGACCGCATTGGATTCCAACGGAATTTTTGGTTAACCTTTTGGAGATAGCGATGAGGAGGAATTATTTTGTGTTCAGGAGACAATTCTATTACCAATGTAAAGGGGTAGCTATGGGCGCAACATATGCCCCGAGTCTGGCGAACATCTTCATGGACAGATACGAGGAGGAACATCTTTATGACCGCGCAAATCCTTTCCTTGACAGAATCGATGTATGGAAACGATACATCGATGATGTACTAATGATCTGGTCAGGGGACGAAATTGAACTGAATGAATTCTGGTCATGGCTTAATAACAGGAACAAGGACATCCAGTTCACGATGGCCCAAAGTAAGGAATCTATCGACTTCTTGGATTTGACTTTTAAAGCAGAGGATGGTTTGCTATATAGCGATCTATATCGAAAGCCCATGGAGAGGAACACGTTACTCATGTATGGTTCCCACCACCCAAGGAATTTGAGAGATAACTTGCCCTATGGGCAATACCTTAGGTTAAGGAGGAACTGTTCCCAGAGGAAGGACTTCTTTCGAGAAGCGGAGGATCTAACCAGGAGATTGAGAAGCCGAGGTTACCCCACGGGCATATTAAAACTTGCCAAAAAACGTGCATGGTACCAACCAAGAGCTGAACTATTGGAAATAAAGGAAAAACCTAAGGAAAGTAGTGGCATAGTATGCGTCAACACGTACAATACTAAAAGTAACGATATAAAGAAGATCGTAAAAAAGTATTGGAACTTGGTCTCCGGTGAACTGCAGATGACACAGGAACCCTTATTTGCCTTCAAAAGGGGAAAGAATGTAAAAGACACTGTGGTTAAAGCCTATTTGGAACCCCCGAAAAGCCCTGATTTGAGAAATCTACTGAACCTTCCACCTCTGACTGGTCACCGCAAATGCGGCAGTTGCAAGGCCTGTGACTCTTGTCAAGAAGGATCGAGCTTTACCCACAACACAAGAACATATGAACTTAAACGACTCACGAATTGTAATAGTGCTCAGGTTATTTATGCCATTACCTGCCCCTGTACCCTAATCTACATAGGCCAGACAAAACAGAAGGTCAAAATGCGAATACTGCAGCATATGAGCAGAATCAGGTGTAACACTGTAGGAGCACCACTGGTTGAACACTTTAAAACCCACAACCACACACCTGAAGATGTTAGGTGGCACGTGCTAGAGAGAGTAGTACCTAGCTCGAGAGGTGAGTCCATCTCGAGATCCCTTAACTATAAAGAGTGCAGATGGATACACCTCTTGAATGCAGTACAGGGTGGACTGAATGAAAGGGAGGAGACTGCTAAACAAATGGGGCAATTGTAATCACCTAACCATTCTCTACCCTCCTTATTCAGGTTAGAGAATAATGTTAACTATCTCGGTGCCCCTTCTGCATTTGAGTTCTGAATTGTTATTATGAGTCCTACTACCCAAATGATCATAAATGTATGATTTATATTACATTCAATCTGTGTGAAGCAAGATTTTTTAACCACTATGATGTTCTTTCCACACTAGGTATGTAAATCTGCATTTTTATTATGAATTCTATAATTCAAGAAATCATTAATGTATGACTTATGTTACAATTTCAAACATATCAATGACTTACGCTGGATACATTGATGTATGGTTGACACTTTATAACTGTTTATTCAATACAGCCTCGAGGCTTTTACTATGGTGACTCATTGGGCTTTTACTATGGTGACTCATTGTTAATGTATGGATCCAAGTATGTAATGTCACGTATTTATTACTTCCCCTCCGAGCACATCATGACATAGAAGGTAGATGCGAGTTAGCATAGACAGGATGGGCGGGCACAAGTAAAAACGGGTGCAAGCGCCTAATCACCATCCAGCAACGTGGATCATGAGCCTGTCTCAGTGAATGAACCAATTTTGCGATGCAACTTACGAAATGGATAGCTAGCCATTACAGTGCATGCGGTTCCTCGATCGCACTATGTCATAGAGGGCTTTTTCATTTGATTACTAATGCACAGGTCGGGACGGCTTAACTAATCAGAGTTGGAAGAATTTGATCACCGCTTACCAACAGGGATCATGAGCCCGCCCCACTGACGAGCACGTTCTTTACGCTCGTGTTACAACTGAGTTGCTAGGCAACCAGGACATGCGTCATTGCGTCCTCGAGGAAAACATCAAAATACCCGTAGACGCCGACAATCACTTCCGTGAATCGCCGGCGGTGCATTAATGCTGTACATGGAGGAATGTATTGCCCTGTGTACAACGCTTTTGGAAGAGTGAATACGATAGACCAGACATCAGGTGAGATTTGGGACTAATAGAGTCGGCCGTTTTTGTCTCACAATACGATGTCTTTTAGAGAGTGCACTAATAGTTTCCTGTGCCTCTCTTTACATGTCGCCCAAGTCTTTGTGGCTGAGTCTTAGATGAGGAACGTCCCGACTAACTATTGAAGTCAGATAGGAGATTGAGATATTGAATTGTCAGGGTGAGTTTTGCTCCTTTAATAATTTTCAGTACCTATGCCTTGGTTAATTATCCTTGACACATCGAACTCATTACGCCTCAATTGAATTTCACAGAGCCATGTGTTCTTGAAGCCGGCGGCTCTATTAGAAGGGTAAATCTTTCTAATACCCACGTGAATCATAATTCTAGAATACCCCATAGGTGAGTGTATGGTCAATGAAAGTACCCACACTTTTTAATTAATTTTATTATCTCACGCAATCCTGTCCTGATGGCCTATTCCTTTGACCAACAGGCGCACTTTTATTACCCCACACCCATTGTCTTGAAGAAGACCCGCCCTAGACCCTGAAGTAAGGCGTTGAAGGGTCGAAACGGCGACGTGATTACCATCAACGGACCAGTTTTTAAACATTCAGTTTTCAAGGCCAAGTGGAGTGGCGTGCTGAATGTATTATAACTCACTATAGAATCTGGCCTGCCAAGTGTTTAGTAAAAAAACACTACGAACCTACTCCCTCCCTACTTGTCACTCACTTGTTGTATATAACTAACTTTTTCACAAGTACACCACATGTCACTTTGCATGCTTTGTATTTATATGCGCCGTTCATTATGAATTATTGTTTGGATTGACTTATGTATATAAAAAACAAGGATCTTTATGAATATAGCTAATACAGTGATTAAAAAATATAATGTTACACTGTTTTTCCTTGTATGGGATTTGCCTTTTTTGAGAATATTGGTTATCTCACAATTCTACAAAATAATCCTCTGATTAAAATAAGGAAAGAGTGATATATAATTTGAAACAATCAGTTGGCATGCCCGACAGAACCACTGTATCTACTAAATCGTTCTGCCCAGGTTCTGAGGGATACTGGGTTACCCCATAGGGATTTACATTCTTTAAGACTCAGCCAGCTATGATGCATGCACTAATTGACTTTTAGAAACGTTCCTCACTGCCATTCTTCTGTCAGTCTACGGGTCTTTAGTAAGAGGAAGAGCCACTCAGGATTCACACAGAAAGATGAATTTATGTCTCATAATCTAGCTATGAGAGGTTTTTATAATTTCACTCACTAACTCCTGAGATGGTTCAGCACTGACAACAATAACAAAGTAGAAATACAGCTTCTTTGTGGGACACCTAACTGTGCATGTTTTAATGGTGATCATGCCTTATCGATACACAGTGTATCCCTACTCTTCTCTAAGAAGGAGGCAAAGCAGTTTGCTGCTGCCACCGACACCCTCACCACTTCCCCTAATCTGTCTTGCTTGTGAGGTCGATGGGATTGAAGGCTACATTTGGATCTATTAAGCTGGATCACCTTCATCCACCAGTTTCAATGGACAGGTTTGCATTTTTACAGCTATTTCTGCCCTCCTTTTTGGCCTCAATCTAAATTGGTACTACACTAATATTTTCTGTACTCCAACATGCTTCTAAATTGAGGGTATTTTGAACATCGGTCAATAACTTCTTTCATCCATAAGACCTATGGGATTTAGAAATGGCAGCTTCAAATCGTCAGGGACACTGCTTAATCTAAATGAAATGTTAGACAAATCAATGAAAAAAGATCAAAGGCCTCCCAACATTCATTAACCATACTGCCGCGGGCATACCTCACAACACACTAACTCACCTCAGACCACTAGACCATATGTCACATCTGTATCCCACCAGACAGCTCCTGATCCCAGTAAGGCAAAGTTTCTCCATGTAGACCACACCTCATTCAAATAAAACACATTAATCACACTCCTCCTCAACTTCTCCTACCAGGTCACGCCACCACGTAATAAACCACTCTTACCCTCACTACACTTTGCTTCCATCCACTGGACTGCACCTTCTCCCACTTGGACACCACCCATCCTCTCCAGAGCATTACTCATTGCCACCAGACGCTATCCCCGCTAAACAACATATCTGAATCTAAACCACTCACCCACAAATATGTCATATCTAATTACTGAATCCGTCCCTTCATACCTGCTGTTCTACTCTTGCTGGATCAGAACATTTCCAACCTGAACACCTCTGTTTCTTTAAACCACACGACTTTCAAGCATGCCTCAATTGACCTCAGCACTCAATCAAACTTAAGCCTTCTGAATCATGGATTGTTCTATTAGTGGCACCTGATGGTTAGATCACATTTCTTCCCCCAAATCTCATCTTTTTTCTCTACAATATCAGATTGCCTCTACTAGACTGTGGCTTCTAACTCATAATCCTGCTAAATCACAACTCTTGGCACTGTGCTGGCATCTCCTTTTTCTACTAGATCACATCTCCTCTTACTAAGCAAAGTCTTTTCCTAAGAGAAAGCCTCTCATACTAGGCAGAAGGCACACATCTTCATGCAACATCACATCACACCTAGAACTTCTTCCACGAGATAAACAATTATTCAATTTGATACACTTGGAGAACTAAGGCATTGTAGGTACATTACCAACAACACATTTCATAAATTACAAAGCTAGGAAAAGTTTGAAAAAACAAAAACATGTCATAATAAAAGAAGTCAAATTGCAAAATAGTTGCAGTAATGCTATTTTGGATCCTTTAAGAGCCAACGGTTCACGAGACACACTTGTACGAATACACGATTTAACATACATCTGTATGTCAGTTTCCCTCATTTTCTCTTTCCTTTTCAAGCCTTCGATTTTCGTTCTCCTCGACCCTTCTTCTGTCTCTGAAATATTCCTGTCGGGTTTGTGCACAAGAGAGGAGCTAAGCAACCCGGCATCATTCGAGGTGGTGAAGGTGAACATTCTGAGTTCAAGTCTAGCTTCCTCCCTAGTGTCCGGCAACATTTTTATAATGAAAATGAACTCTAGCATGCTTGCGTTAGTGACCTGGGGGCATATTTACAAATTCTTCATGCAATGCAGGGTAGCAATATAGTTACTACGCTACATTGCATGAAAGGGAGACAGCAGAAATGTGCTCTATCTATCATCATATGGTGTATTTCTGCTGTCCCCTAGCACTGTTGCACTGTGTGCTGCCTAGCACGAACGCAGTCACTGCAAGGGTGCCTGGGTTACAGGTGAAATTGTTTCTGTGTAAGCCGAGACAGCTTTCTGCACAAAAGCAATCCTTAACCCCTTCCACGCGGGACTAATTCCCCCGCAGTGCGGGGGGGCGTGCTCGGCGCCGTGGTGTTCGTGACGAACCCAGCTCGTCATGCTGCACAGTGGAGCTGTGCTCATGACGAGCTGAGCTCGTCACGACTCCGCCCACTCCAGTGGAATGTCCTCACAGGAGGGGAATTAACCCCGCATGGGCGTTCCGCTGCAGTTATGACGAGCCTAGCTCATCATGAGCACAGCTCCACTGTGCCTCATGACAAGCTGAGCTTGTCAGAAGCACCGGAGGGGTTAATGATGCTTTTCTCTTCCTATGTGTGCTGTGGAATGTGCCTCACTTGGAAAGAAGGAAAAAACAAGCAGAAATAACAATATTTCTCCTAGTTATGCCACACTAGGAAAGGCATAGCTTTTTGACACATTCCCAGGTTTACATGTCTTGTTAAATCTGAGAATGTGCCAAAATCCATGGGTGGGTGTATGGGAGTGCCCATGCTCCACCTATCCAAAGAACGCGGGGTAGTGCTATGCCCTTCCTTGCTTTGCTTTCTACTTACTAAATAACGCAAAGCCAAGTAAAGTGGCTTTACATGGCTTTGTAAACAACAACAATTATTTTGCGTCTGGGCTACGCCACGAAAGTGATGCAACCCTAACGCAAAATCTTAATAAATATGCCCCTGATAACTACAAGTACGTGAACATAATGTGGACCCTTACAGGGTATATGTCTTGTAATGTAGTGTAGTTCCTATATTCCCAATAGGCTCTGCGCATTGGAATAATATATTCAGCAGTGTAGACGTAGGACTGAAGTCGACTAGGTCTCTACTGACTATATTAGACTTAAGTTTTGCCAGCTTGCTCAGAGGTCACTAGAAACTTTCTCGAATAAACGAGGAGGAGTTTAACCTCCCTGGATAGACAAGAAGGGATTAGCTTCTGACAACCATATAACATGACAACTTTGCTCCCTCAGAATAAGAGTGTATCTCTAGAGTCGTGTGAAAACAATAGACAGCTATTTCACTCAGTCAAGTGTGCATACTTAGTTTCACCAGAGTGCAGAGAAAAGAGAGACGGGCGTTTTCAATAAAAGATGTTATTTATTGAGCAGTCTTCTTTCTCATGCAAGAGAAATGAATTGCCACAATTGCAATACTCATAGTAAAGTAAAGTGCGTACAGTAAAAGGAGGATTATAAAATTATACTGTAAAAGCATTGATATGGTTTCTTAGCCATATGATACTTTAAAATAGATAAAATATATACATACAAATATACATTGACTAACGTACTCAACTGGTGCTTCTAAATACGCCTACCCCGGTGTACCTGACCTAAGCCTAATACGTGGGAAGGAGTAAGTAAGTAGCAGCTTAAGTTAAGTTGGTTTTTGCCAAGAATCTGACTCAAGAATTCTCGTTACGGTTTTAGTCAGCTCCGTACCTGGGTAATAGAAGCAGGCGGTCTTGTATCTCTCTTTCAGGACTCGATATCCCAGTAACCCGCGAGGGTATCTGAAAACACCGGAGCGGGATTTCTCGGCAGGAGAAAAGACAGGGTCTCTCTCAGTGCATCAAAGGGGAGGGGCAGCGTTCGTGGGCTCTCGCATCAGCTGGGCTCTCGGGCAAGTAGATAGCCGCTCTGCTCCAAAACCACCACCGTGTGTTTGCTTAAGGCAACGTTGGTATATTTATACCTGAAAGGTGCCGGGTTTGACGTAAGGTTGGACATAAGACGTCAATAAAGATGTCACTAAGAACTGGCCGTTCTTACAGTGCTCACAGGAGTTCTAGGACAAATCAAAACAAAAGCCATGGGGAATTCCCAGGTTGCTGGAGGTTTGGTTTGTTTACAGAACTCGTTGTACTTTCTAGGAGGCTGGGAAAATAGCCTTTGCTTAATGTGGACCGCATGGGCTACGACTAAATATGGATATGATTCTTATGCCTTTATAAGGATATTATTTATTATAACCACATAAGGGCATAAATCAGGAATATCGAATTAGGGTCCTAGATAGAATTACAACACCCACTCCACGATCTAATGTCCCTCATTACTTAAAACTAAGCAATAGTAAATATATAATGGTGCATGTGTTTTCCAACCCACCCCAAAATACATAAATTTGCATTTGAAATGGTATATGGTAAATACACGAAAATGAGTATTGGTACTGTACGCTTTTCAAGCAGTGTTATCATTCAGAAAGGAGGATTGCATATAATTATCAGCTGAATGATTTGCGAAAATTACACATGAAATGGCTCTTAATACAGAAGAGAAGGTCGAGACCATTCCATCACATAATAATACAAAATGCTGTACATGTGCTAGAGGCTGAGGTAATATATTGTCTCTAGAGTTCCTAAAATAGAAGCTCTGTTCTCTAAGAATAGTTCTACTTGAAGCAGAGTACATGTGCCAAAAAAAAGTAAATATTTTAAGTGAGAAAAAATAATTTCGCTTTCAGGGGAAAAAATTTGTCCCAAATGTTTTCAGTAGCTTTTGTTTATCAAAGCTGAAGGCCGAATTCAGAGTTCTCGTTGCTTAAAAAGTTATTCTTTCTGTTCAGGGGAGAACATCATTTCAGACAGACTCTCAAAAAATTGGTCTACGGCTTCAGGTGAAAGCTCGTCCAAGTTTGAAAATGCCGCAACAGTACAGTCGTGAGAATGATTGCTATCATCGATGTCAGGATCAGCAATGCTCACAGAAGGTCGTACCTGGGTGATGCTGCTCTCACCTCGTACTTCACTACCCCCTAATTGTAGTGGTGAAGTCTCAATGAATGCCGTCATCAGAATGGGTAGCCGCTGGGGACAACATGATGCATGAGCCGTTACAGGACTTAGCAAAGTATCTGTATCTGTATCCAATGGTACTGCTGATGGTAGTGTAAGACAGACGTCCAACATGCATTCTTCTCCGCATAGCATACATCGAAGCACAGGTAAGATGCAATTCTGCCAGATGGGTCTGAATGAAAGAAACCAGGTCATATTCAGATCTCTTAGCCGGGCTAATCCAAGGACTTTAGTTATGCGGTCCCGATAGCGTATAGCTAGGATCGTTTCTTCCATCGTTGCTGGAGTCTTGTCTGCGACTTGGCTTGCCATATCGGAGCAGAAGGATCAAAAATAAAATTCCTGCTACGAGTCCCAAAAGAAGTGGTAGGCCGCCAAAGACAGAATGGACAAAATTAGGAAAAATGCCCAGAACTGTTTTGAAGGGTGTTAACAGTCCCGAAAAAATTGTCTTAAATACATGTGGGATGCCACTGGTATCTGACATATTTAGGATTTGGCTTAGCATTTCTGCGAAATGCACGGGGCAATTTGTTGATAAAAGGCTATGTATCTCTGTCGTTGTCCTTGCAACTTGCAGATCATACGTTTCTTTTGATGACGTTAAGGGCACCATTGTCTGTAAAAGAACAGACTTTATTCTGCTTAACGTATCAATTCGAATAGAAGAGATATTCAAAGAAGGCCAAACTGTTGCCTCCATATCTGGAGTGCTGTTTGGATACAATACTTGCATACAGCAAGTGACCAAGGAACTCACGCTGACGAGATAGGCTTTCCCTGGCACCATGCCACAACAGCTGTGGTTCACTATTAGAATGTAACTTCCGTTAGAAAGCCGTCTAAAGAATGGCACTATTTGTGTTGCAGGTGTGCCGTGCTGGGGACATGAAAGGTTATTTGAAGTCCCCTCACAGGCCCCATGCAAGTTAATACCTTGACACAGAAGTATACCGCTCAGTGATCGTTTACAATTTTTACCACTAAGAAATACAGTCTGTTTTTTTTCACTGTAACATGTGTGTGTGTAAGGTAATTTCCATGATGACTTGATGTACCCTTTACCCAACCTTTCATACTGGCCCGCTGGTATATACTCTTGGCAGTACTGAAATTGGAAAGTTGTTATCGGAATTGTAATTATTCTGTGTATTATCCATTCAATGACAGGTCTTTCTAAAATTGTCAATGGTAATCTCTCAAGTTTTTCAATGCTCAGAATCGTATGGTCTGCTCCATTTTGTGCCAAACTGATTTGTGTATCAGTAAGGTTAAAGATAGAGAATAATGACGTTGTGTTGATTAAACGCCAGGGCACGTAGCCTGAACGCAGATTTTGCAACGTCCAGCCAAGCTGTACAATAGAACGTAACTGGGACTGACCATGTTGTAACATTAGTAAGTCTTGTTCTATTATGTCAATAGCAGATGATACAATACTGTCCAGTGAATATATTCTGGAAGACAGAGTCGTTAACCCATTGTCCACCACAGAAAATGATTTTTCCAAATGAATACGATCAATTTCTCGTATTTTTTCTGCTGTTTCAATTTGCATTATTTTCCAAGCCTCGTTGTATGCAGCGTATATACCGGCCGCTATGGTACGTTTTTGATGCTGTTTGCGTGGTCCCATTATGAAATCACGCAAGTCAGCACCGTCTTTAAGTAAAGTCAAGTGTTGCTTAATTTCAGCCAGTGTGGATTTCTGTAGCCATTCGAGGCAGAGTTTCCCTACACTGTATGTTGTGACTATCCCTGGATGTTGTCTCTGGGAGTATCTAGGGTCTGGCCTGGTCATTTTGAACCCCTGTATTTTGTTCAGGAATCTATCTTGACAGTTATTTGTGTCTGTGGGCCAGATCAACCATTTTTTCCAATCAGGATGTGTTCTGTTTTGGTTAAAAATATGGGATACGCCGATCTCCACATCAGTAGTGCTATTACTATCTGACATGGGTATTGGAATAGACGGTTTGTTTAAGTTTTTAATTTTGGCTAGGCCAAGACAGGTTGTCTGTTGAATTCTGTCATTCAAGAATATTATTTGTTCTGGGATCATGCAGGCTCTAAATAATGCTTCTAGGACTTGGACCTGCCATTCTTTTGTACCCCAGATGGTTTTTGTTTCAATGTTATTTTTCCAGAAATCAAAACCAAATGTAATAATTTTTTCATAAAATGTTTCTGAATAAAACAATTTAGTATTTGTCAGCATCGTTTTCATTCCTGTCTTATTTAACATTTTGAAATAAAACGTTTCTGCATCACTTGTGTTAAACCCTGAGAAGTATGGGAATTTCTCGTAAAATGTTTTCGAACTGCTTTTAGGTGGAGTTGCACAATGTTCCCATTGATTATAATTAAAAACATTTCTAGGTTGAGCAGATTTATGCAAATAGTGATGTGCAAAGTGATTATAACAATACATTTCTTCATAATTCAATGAACCCTGTAAATAATCATGTTCTGTAAATTTTGCTGACATTACTAAATCTGACATCATATCATTAATACTTTCAAAGTCCCAATCATCAGAGAATGTACTCGGTTTTACAAAGTCACTTAATGAAACCTTGAACTGGTGTGGATATTTCAAGAGCTCGACCGGGCCATAGATTTCGTAATCCGTTTTGTCCCATGCTACCCCACCGGGTATTAGAATGGTTGTGACATTCACTGATGATAGTTCTCTTTTCTCGATGTGAGATGACTTGTGTGGCTTTAGGACCAAGTTGATGTTCTGACTTGCTGTGTCCATAGTACTGTATGTTCCCTCAATAAATGTTCCCAAACAAAGAACCATGATGAGCCAAAGCAGGAGGAAAAGTACACCTAACACAATCCAAAATTCAATCCATGGAGAAATCAGATACGTTTCTTTGAGTTGATGAAAGAGTTCTGTTACTTTGTCTTTAAAAGTTTTTGTTGTTGGCTGTTCCTCAGGTTCGCTTGGATCTTCAGAAAAGTCATCGAAATTGATGAAGCAGCCAGATGCAGTTCTGTCAATTGTTGGAATTGCTTCCGGATTTTCATTTGCTTTTGCAATTTTGATTCATTAGCATAGTCTGAGGCTACATCTTTGTAGACTGGTGTTTCTTGATGAACTGTTGCAATTTGGGTTTCAAGAGGCATAAGTTCCATTGCATTGTTGCATAGTCCTTTTTTATTCACTGCAGGTTTATCAAATGTGATTAGTCTCTCAGTTTCAACCTCTTGTATTGTAGCAAGTTTTGGTACTCTGCTAATTCTTGGGAGTCCACTGGGCCTACTACTTATTATTGGCCACATGATTGTGGTTTTACCAGGTCGATGGATACAACTCGGTTCTCCTTTTTACCAGCAAGGGGGGGTAGTACAACTGATCTTGTTCAGCTGACAGCTAAGACAGGTACTGCTTTTCTGTAAGAAGGCCCAAACTCCTTCTTCACCGCGATCTTCTCTCTGACTAGATCCCCAATCTTTAGATTCCAGACAGGCCTTGCTGGGACAGGTGGTTTTTCTTCAGTGGCTGTTGGCTGTTGTTTTAACTTTATGTTGCTCAGGTCTTTTCTTGTTTCATTTTAGTCCTGTAAAATAGCCAAACGATCTTTGATATCAAAGCATTTTTCTTCTACCACTGAAGTCTGACTATCTAAGTCCTGAATATGCATTCTAGTCCCGAACAATAGTTCGTATGGCCTGAAACCTTTCAGAGAATTTCTTGGCAGATTATTAAGACTACGTTGGACACTTGTTAAATGTTGGACCCACCCATCACCCGAACCTAATACCCTCGCCGTTATAGATTGCTTTATGTCCCGGTTTATTCTTTCCACAATCCCATTTCCCTCAGGATGGAAGGGACAAGAGTACCGCAATGCAATGCCCATGCTGGTCATGGCCTCCTTCTAAGCTCGAGAGCTAAAAGCAGGACCCTGGTCAGAATGTAGCATGCCAATTGCGTATGTGCCGATACGGACTCGCAAATCTTTTATAAAAGTTCTGGCATCAGCCGAGCGCTGGTGTTTACATTTTAAGTGAATCTAGTCTTAAGCATAAATGGGACGCATCTCTTCTATTGGGTTTCTGCGTATAGATAGCCTTTTGCTATCTAAACGAAGAGCCCTGGCAATACTCCGGCTGGTTCTCCACTGCGATCTCTGTTGCAGTTTGGACAGTTTATTGCAAATTTGTGATGTTGCAGGCTTATTCCCGGCCACCAGTATTCTGATTGTAATTCTTTCAGAGATTCCTTGATCTTTAGGTGACTTAGACCTAATCCCATGTGTGCGTCCGCTATCAAAAAGATTCTCCTGTTCGTGTTTGGAATTACTCTATCCCCCACTCCAGGGATTCGAGCAAACGGAACGGAGTTTGCATCAATTATGTATGTATAATTGAGTGGATAGTTCAGAGGTAATGCTGCGCAGTCGCCTTTTGAAGACGTTTTTACCGCCAGCATGGTTTCCCCGTCTATGTATTTTTCTGAACGCTTTTTTGTGGCTACGGAAGCTGGTTTAGTTGCTTCCGCTGTGGCTGTGTCAGCCAATGAATTCCCTGCAACGTGAACGCCATCACGCTGATGACTCAGTGTATGTATCACGTGAGTCTTTTGTAGTTCCTTCTGCAAAAGAACTACCTGTTCCCAAAGCTTTTTATGCTTTATTGTGGCACCTGTGTCATCTTTGTAGTCATTTTGAACCCAGTTCTGCAAGTCATTATTATAAGATTTGACGCAGTAATGCGAATTGCACACTATTAGTGTCGGGAATTCGCGATTGGCAATATCGAGCGCCATTTTTAAAGTTAATAGTTCAGTTTGTTGAGCTGAACTGTCTTTTACAGATTGAGACATAGTTACCCGTGGTCTCAATTTACCTCCGTGCCACCGGCATTTAACAACCGCGCACGCAGCACTGTAAGCTTGCTTACCCCAAACTGCGGGTTGTGCTGATCCGTCTGTATATATTACACAGGCGTAAAGTTGTAAGGGCAGAATTTCGATTGGCAGATGATATTCTTTTTCATATGTTAAATATTTTTGTTTTTTCATGTTCGGGTCAAAATAGTATTTCACTTTTTCTGTAGCAAGAGAATTTTCCCATTGTATCAATTTTGGATCTAATGCCACGGTAGTTAAATTGCGTGAGCTTGTTAATGCCTCAAATGCTGATTCTGCTGTTAAAACAGTTATCCTTTTGCCTTGGGCTTGGGCTCTTTCTTTAGCTACAGCAGTTTTAACCGCATTTACAATGTTTTCCGTAAGACTGAATGTTGTTTCAGCTTGTGTGTACAAGTGTGATTTGTAAGCTATTGGTACCGTTTCTCCCTCATTAGAGGTCAGGTACGTGAATCCGCATCTTCCTGGGATGACTCGGATTACAAGGTTGCGTATGTTTTCACGTGTTTGTAATTTTGTTTTAGCTTACATGTCTGTTTGCAGTGACCTCAAAACTTCTGTGTGTTTTTGAGTCCAATTGATTGGTTTAAAATCAGGTTTTATTAATTCATAGAGAGGTTTAACCCTCTCTGCATAATTTAGAATGTATGTTCTTCCGAAATTCAGGCAACCTAGTATTGATTGTAAGTTCTTCAGAGTTTTTGGTGCTTGGAGGACAGCGCATTTCTCTAAGAAATTGTCCGCTAGGCTTTTGCCTTCACTTGATAATTCATATCCTAAAAACAGGACTGTTAGATGGGCAATTCGTGACTTTTTAAAGTTGAATTTGTAACCCTCAGCTGCAAACCCAAGTATTATGGTGTTTACTCTTTTCAAGTGAGTATCCAAGTCATCATCTGTTAGATAGATGTCATCGATATAAGATAATGCCGCATCATCATATATTTGTAGTAACTCTGTTACCCTTGCTGAGAATAATCCTGGGCTATTCTTGAATCCCTGTGGGAGTCGACAGAAATGTCTGTGACCCCATTATTGAGAAAGCGGTCAAATACCTGCTTTCAGGTGCAATGTTTTGACAAAAGAATCCATTAGAGATGTCTTTTTTTATTTTTTTTTTATTGAATGTTCAATTGGCAGCAGTACATAAAGTAACAATACAATACAGAACAAAAGCCAAAACAGAGCAAGCCTGAAGGAGTACTACTCTTCTTGATGCTTATTCCTACAATATCAAGAAATTAAATATAAAGACCTCTCACGTTCCAGTCCATTTTGCGATTGGAGACCATAATTTACGCCCAAATGTTTTCTTAGTAATGCCTTTCAATTTATACAATGCAGCTTCTAGATAATACATTGACAACAGCTTAGTTCGCCACATGGTAAAGTTAGGTGGTTCTACATCAAGCCAGCTTGATGTTATACAGAAGCGGTATGCAGACATACAGACAAACATAAATCCAATATCTGTATCAGAGGTTACATTTGCCACATTTTCATCCCATCCGAGGATTACCATTGATGCTGTTAATTTAACTTGAATAAGCAGTTCTACTGCCAAGAAATGCTCTATCTCTGCAATGAATCGCACCAGTTTCAGGCAGTCAAAAAACATGTGTACAGCATCAGTCCCATGTAAATTACAGCGGCTGCACTTTGTCCAACGCCCAGAACTCCATTTTGCTAGCTTCCCTGGTGTATAATGCAGCCCAAAAACAGACATATAATCCTGGCTGATGAGCGAACCATTCAATAAGACATTTTTGGCAATTACTAAGCTTCTCTCTATATTTACAGTATGAATATTCATTATTCTGCCATTTAATCGTTATGGCCTCCAAATCATCCTCCCTTTGTTCCAAAATTAATTGATATAGAGGTCCTATTCTTTGTCGCTTTTTAATTGCTTCAAGAATATCAATACTCCCTAAAAAAATTAAGGAATTTGAAATTTTATGTGAACAAAAGCTGCGTATCTGAAGATACTTAAAAAAATCAGCACGGGGTATTTGATAGGTATTCAATAAATGGTCAAAAGAAACAAAATTATTATCTATGAATAAATCTCCTAGTTTCCTGATACCTAGAATGTTCCATTTATGCATTACCCCATCATTAAATATCTCTGGAAGAATAGAACAATTTTGTAGAGGGGTATACCGATTTAAATTGGTACTAATCCGAAATTTCTTTTTAATAGATCGCCCCATTAGAGATGTCTAATGTCGTTTTGTATTTTTTGCGCACAATGTTATTCATTAGTGCTGCACTGTGTGAGTTTTGTACTGCAAATGTTTTGCAACATGAGTTAAGATGTCTGTAGTCCAAAACTAGACGATATGAATCGTCTGGCTTGGAGACAGGAAACAAAGGATTGTTCATCTGAGAGGTGCATGTTTCAATCACCCCTTGGTATTCAAGTTGATCTAAGATCTCCCTGACTTGCTTTTTAGCTTCTTGTTTAATTGGGTACTGCCTTTGTGCAGTTGGTTGACATTTTAACTGGAGTTTGTGAGGAGGAGAGTCCTCATCCCATCCTACATGATTTTTATATAATGCAGGAGCTTGGGCTACTGCCCATTTTCTTGCATATGTATATTCTATGAATTGGAATATGATTTGAGAAGGCAGGCATAATCATTTCTTCGCCATGAGGGCACTCCCTGACAAACTCTGGTGGCCAGTCTTTCTCAGCTAAAAGGATGTCATAGCCTTTCGAAAGATTATCCCAAAAGAGACCCCTTACTTTACTGGTCTTATCTCCCTCTATACGTAATGTTATCTCGTATATTTTATGTGGTTTGCTAACTCTGGTATCTGCAGTTTCCACTTGAATGTATTCATTCGTGTCCACTGTCTCCAGAAGATTCATTAGGATCTTGCAAGCTATGGTCACTTCTGCTGCGCTGTCTAGCATTGTCTGGGCCCACTCTCCGTTTTTCAGTTGTGTCCTCAGTATCCTCGGCATGTTTAATTATTTTAATACTGGCTACCTTCTTTCTTGGAAATTATAATTTTTTACTTTGATGAGCAGGTTCCTTGTCTTTGGACTTGACGTGCTCTTCCCTGTGTTCTGACCGTCCTCTTCTTTCCGATTTCTGTGAGGAAGTCTGAAAAGATCGAGAGGGACGTGTATCAATATCTTGATATCTATCAGGTTTTTCCAAATTATCCCTATTTCTAAGGTTGTATCTTTTCTCAGAGGGCTCCCTCTGGGGAGACTTGAGCCCTTGGTCCGGAGATCTTTCTTTCCGCCAAGGAGACCTTCCTCTGGACTGGAATCTTTTTTCTTTGGGAGTGGATTGTTTATTTCCATCCCAGCTCTTTTTTGGAGTGTTTAGATTATTTTTAAAAAATATCTTTTCAGGATTTTCAGTTAGTTGGGGTTTTACTGGTTTCCCACCCAAACTATCTCTTCCTAGTTCTTCATAGGATTTTTCTATGATTCTGGCAAGTTCAAATGGCTGTTCTGCTATATCTGTTTCTTTCAATTTCTGGCGGATTGCCACAGATGCTGCTTCTCCTTTTATATTGGCTAATAATATAGCCGAGACCTGCTTGAAGTCTTTCAGTAATTTCATACCCAGAGTTAAAGCAGGTTCTGGACCGTATCCATTTTGAATCTGTCTTAGTACATCTGGTATTACCGCCATGGACGGAATACCATGTGTTTTAGTGTAAATGGAAGCAAAGACTGTGCCCCAAATGTCACAGTCCTCCACATGTGGTGCGATCCCCATTGGAAAACAGATAGTCAGAATTCTGTGTTTCTCAGTAGGTGTAGTATCTGGAAATACTGCCTCTATTTGAGTGATTTTTGGTGCTAACCAGAATGGAATTTGTTCCCGTTTTGCCGGTACTTTACCAAGACATGATTGTATGTTCTGTGGTGTAATTTTGTTTGTGTTCCCCTGATGAGGGGTCTGCTGTGGAATGTTAATAGCTGGTTGGACTGTTGAAGTCCACATTACATATTGGACTAATTGTCTATGTATTTTAATCAGTTGTTTTAGCTGTGCTAAAAGTTCCCGGTCTGACATTTTTTCAATGTCTGGATGTGGTGTGTAGCTGGCTAGAACCGGCCACGTTGCTCCTGGTCTGCCTAGTGGACCGAGCCTGGTGATGTGATTTTGATGTTTTAGGGCGCCTTTAAACCAGAGAAGGTGCTCTTGGTAATTTAATGGGATTTCCACCTCCTCGAAAGGGGTGTACTCTTCCGTAGGTTCCTCTATTTTGTAATAGTGGAAGTCGTGTGTGACAGCGTTTGCTGCTGGAAAGTTTATCCATGAATAGAATACCTCTGTCTGCCGATATTCATAGGCCTCTATCACGAATATGACTATACCACCTCGTGATGTCAGTCCGTTTTCTATAAGTTTAATAGTTATAGTTCTTCTTATGTTGACCGGAATGAGTATAGCATTCGGGTCATTCTGTTGGAGAGTTGTGTCTTCCAACAACAGTTGAGACGCTGTAGCATCTCTTTCTTCGTCTCCGTCAGGAATTTTACAGACAGAAGATTTTTTGGTTGCAGATCAGGTTTCAAGGAAACAAAAGATTAGGTGCACAATATTTTGGAACACTGTATCCTTCAACGTTGACTAAACCAAAAACTATACATAGGAATTTCTTCCTACTAAGTTCCGGCGGATTTTAACCTTATACCCACTCTAGACGTCTTTTGGAGTATTTACGGGAAAAGGGGTCTGTGTGAAAAAGCACGACTGAGTTACTCTAACGTCTTGCGTTAGATTTATCGCCTTACCAAACATTGGGCGCCATGTAGTGTAGTTCCTATATTCCCAATAGGCTCTGCGCATTGGAATAATATATTCAGCAGTGTAGACGTAGGACTGAAGTCGACTAGGTCTCTACTGACTATATTAGACATAAGTTTTGCCAGCTAGCTCAGAGGTCACTAGAAACTTTCTCGAATAAACGAGGAGGAGTTTAACCTCCCTGGATAGACAAGAAGGGATTAACTTCTGACAACCATATAACATGACAACTTTGCTCCCTCAGAATAAGAGTGTATCTCTAGAGTCGTGTGAAAACAATAGACAGCTATTTCACTCAGTCAAGTGTGCATACTTAGTTTCACCAGAGTGCAGAGAAAAGAGAGACGGGCGTTTTCAATAAAAGATGTTATTTATTGAGCAGTATTCTTTCTCATGCAAGAGAAATGAATTGCCACAATTGCAATACTCATAGTAAAGTAAAGTGCGTACAGTAAAAGGAGGATTATAATATAATACTGTAAAAGCATTGATATGGTTTCTTAGCCATATGATACTTTAAAATAGATAAAATATATACATACAAATATACATTGACTAACGTACTCAACTGGTGCTTCTAAATACGCCTAACCCGGTGTACCTGACCTAAGCCTAATACGTGGGAAGGAGTAAGTAAGTAGCAGCTTAAGTTAAGTTGGTTTTTGCCAAGAATCTGACTTAAGAATTCTCGTTAAGGTTTTAGTCAGCTCCGTACCTGGGTAATAGAAAGCAGGAGGTCTTGTATCTCTCTTTCAGGACTCGATATCCCAGTAACCCACGAGGGTATCTGGAAACACCGGAACTGGATTTCTCGGCAGGAGAAAAGACAGCGTCTCTCTCAGTGCGTCAAAGAGGAGGGGTGGCGTCCGTGGGCTCTCGCATCAGCTGGGCTCTCGGGCAAGTAGATAGCCGCTCTGCTCCAAAACCACCACCGTGTGTTTGCTTAAGGCAACGTTGGTATATTTACACCTGAAAGGTGCCGGGTTTGACGTAAGGTTGCACATAAGACGTCAATAAAGATGTCACTAAGAACTGGCCGTTCTTACAGTGCTCACAGGAGTTCTAGGACAAATCAAAACAAAAGCCATGGGGAATTCCCAGGTTGCTGGAGGTTTGGTTTGTTTACAGAACTCGCTGTACTTTCTAGGAGCCTGGGGAAGTAGCCTTTGCTTAATGTGGACCGCATGGGCTACGACTAAATATGGATATGATTCTTATGCCTTTATAAGGATATTATTTATTATAACCACATAAGGACATAAATCAGGAATATCGAATTAGGGTCCTAGATAGAATTACAACAGTAACATATCTTATAAAGGAAAATCTGTGTGCTTCTTGAGAGTATGGTGTGACCTTTGTATGCACCGAAATAGAGCTCTTTTATTTTATCAATAAAATGATTGGTTGTCGCTTGCACAGTATTAACAGGCACAAGTATTTGTATAGAAATATATATGTGCTTTGTGACTGATGACAACGGGTGATAAGCTATGTGAGCATATGATTTGACAGGCAAAATGAGAGGGGAAGAGTTACAAGAATATTTTCAGGAAGTAAGGGCTGTTAAAATACTTACCTGAACTGCCCGTTTTTGCACAATTTAAGCAAATTGTTAAGAAAAATGACTCCTGACTTTGGGATAATCTTCAGTCGGCTCCTGCTATGGTTGACTATCGACTGGTTTAGTTTTCTCCGGTGCTGGCGTATTATTTATTTAAACATTTTTATGTAAGCACTTTTTTGGTGTGGGCAACGTCATGAAAGAACATCAAAGCCATCAAGGAACAGAATTAATGTATGAAAAGATAGAATATAACAAAAGGTAGAAAATAGTTATCGATACAGGAACTATCTAGAGAGCACGGGCTTTAGGGCAATACTTAAAATAGTGGATTTAAAAGTGATTCTGTAGAAAAACAGATGCCGACCATACATTTAGAACCTATATGCCAGGGTGGGGGATAAATGGGGTGATAAGAATGTCTGCATTTTCTGGGCCTTGTGGGTAAAGGGGGAATTGCACAGAATGTCAGGTTCATTGGATGAGTGGGAAGCGGATTGCCTGGTAGGGAGGGCTACACCTGTGTAAAACCCTGCTTCAAAATGGGCCTGTTGGGTCATGTCTTGGATGCCTAGTATGGTTACCAGATTAGGAGATTGAAATCTTGAAATGCAAACTGCATTGGCAATTTATACCTGTACTGTCAATGACTGTTGGTGTGGACACTGGATGAGAGATCATTTTTGACTCTACCTTTGGCAATATGTTATCTTGAAAAGATCCTGCTATCTTGACCTATTCCCTGTTACTTTTTCTTCTCTCCCTAAGTCTACCTCTTCACTCCTCCCTTTTAGGGTCCTGCCTGTGAAAGCAAGCGGTAGTGCATGTATTTTGTTTGGGAGACACCATAGTATAGATAAAAGGGCTTGGATCCTGCCTGTTGCTTACCATTTGTTGGCTTGTGTGGCACTCTTCTTTACAGCCTTTTAATTCTTCATGGCAGGCCTAATATTCTTTCTGTTCCTCTCTGTGGAGAAGGGACCAAGCACTGATTCAACTTAATCAGTGCTTGTCCATTGCTTCCAACAGGATTGAGGTACTGTTTTGTTCTGTTCAATTTTTAGTGCCCTGCAAACAAAAGGTGTGTAACTAAAAAAACAGGCCCAGTAGGACAGACAAAATTGCAAAAAAGAAATTCTATAGTTAAGCTTCTTTTATGTTGCCAAGTCTTCTTTTCTCACATTACACTCATGTTTTCTTTTTTTCCCTCATGGGCACTAATCTAAAAAGATAAAGATTATTTTATTGCTAAGTGACATTGATTCTTTCTTATGTGTTATTTCTGAAATGATGCTCTAACATATTATCGTGCAGTACACCCCAATCCACCCCACTCCAAACCACCCTACTTTAACCCACACCAATCTACCCCACTCAATCCAATCCACCCCGACCAATCCAATCCACCCCACTCCAATCCAAACCACTCACCACAATCCAACCCACCATATTCCAATCCTCCCAACCCACTGACTTGAATCAGCCCCACTTCAATTTGCCTCACTCCAATCCAAAACAATTTTCTCCATTCCAATTCAAAAGAATCTGCCCCACTCCAACGGTTCTGCACTCCAATCCAAAACAATTAGCCCCACTCCAGTCCAAAACAATCTGCCCCACTTCAATCTGCCTCATTCCAATCTAAAACAATCTGACCCACTCTAATCCTCAACAAATTGCCCCAATCGAAAACATTCTGCTCCACTCTATCAAAAACAATCTGTCCACTCCAATCTGCCCCACTCTAATCTGCCCCATTCCTATTTGCCCCACTTCAAATTGCCCCACTCCAATCTGCCGCCTCCAATTCTCCCAACTCCAAATCAATCCACCTCACCCAAATCCACCCTCTCCATCCCAATTCACCCCACTCCAATCCACCACAATCCACCCACTCCAATCCGATCCACCCACACCAATCCACTCCAGCCCAATCCAATCCAATCCACCACACTCCCTCCTCAATCCAATTAATCGCCCTCACTTCATTCCAAAACAATATGTCCCACTCCAATCTCCCCCACAACACTCTGCCCCACTCCAGTCGAAAACAATCTCCTCCACTCCAAGCCAAAACAATCTGCCACACTCCAATCAGCTCCGATCCAAACCAATCTGCCCCACTCCAATCTGCACCACGCCAGTCTGGCCACACCAATCCAAAATAATCTACCCCACTCCAATCCACCCCACTCCAATCCAATCCACCTCACCCCAATCCAATCCAATCCACCCCACTCCATTCCAATCCAATCCAATCCACCCCACTCCAATCCAACCAAATCCAATCTACCCCACTCCACTGTAATCCACCCCACCCCACACCAGTTCAAGTCACCCTACTCCCTTTCACCCTAGTCCATTTTGCCGCACCCCAGTCCACTCCACTCCAATACACCTCACTTCAGTCTGCCCCACTCCAGTCTACCCACCTCCACTCCAATCCACCTTACTCCAATCCAATCCATCCCACCCCATCTCAATCCATCCCACTCCAATCTAATCCACCCCATCCAGTCCACCCCTTTCCAATCCACCCCACTCCATTGCAGCCTAGTCCACCCCACTCTACCCCAATCCAATCCACATGCCACAGTTCAGTACACCTCACTCAATCCAATCCACCCAGCCCACCACACTCCAATCCCTTTACACTCCAGTCCAATCCACTCCACCCCCCCTCCAATCCAATCCACCCTCTTCCAGTCCAGTCCAATCCACCCTCTCCACTCCACTCGAATTTACCCCACTCCTTCCCACCCTACTGTAATCCAATCCACCCCAATCCAATCCACACCAGCCCAAACCAATCTAATCCACCCCATTCCAAATCCACACACACCATTTAAGTCTACTCCACTCCAATCCACCATATCCCGTCCATCCACTCCAATCCACCACACTCCACTCAAACCAACCCATTGTATCCAAATTCATTACACCCCAATCTACTCCAATCCACCCCACTAACTCAATCTACTCCACCCTATTCCATCCCACTCTACTCTACCGCACTCCTCTCTACGTTACTCCACTCTCTGCCACTGAACCATTGAACTCTACTCCCCTCTATTGACATCTGCGACACTCTACTCCCCCTACTCTACTCTACAACACTCTACTTCAATAAATCCAGTCTACCCCCCCTCCCATTAGAAAAAGTACAGTTGGTGCATAATACTGAAATACATAACATTTAGATCACTGTGTATGGGCTGCCATTTAATGCAAGCCAATAGAAACTAATCACATGACAGAAACCTGTTACTTTCAACCAAAACATGGCATCCTTCAGGGGGCAACAAATTTCAGAAATACAATACTGGGCTAGTTGGCTAGTTATTCTTTTAAAATCCTGTTCCGTTTGCCAGGTTTAAAAGCGATGTTGCAGTTTATGGAACTGTGTAAATATAAAACCGTGCACAATATGGCTTATAGGCCTGCTTGAATCATGAAAATAAGCAAGCACACTCAGAGGTTCTTGATGTTTTAAACCAACGTGAAACAACATTCATATCTAATTATAAAATATCAGTCGAGTCCGACATTGCGATAAACCGGTGATTCAAATGAAAGTTCCTGGTAAATGAAAAACACTCCTTTCTGCTGATGTATAGGGCATATGTGGACCTCTGTTGCTAGACTTAGACCTATTTTGGCAGCAAGTACCATAACGTTTGATTTAGTTGCAACACTGGGTCCTGAATGAACTATTTTACAATTTGAAACGTCGATTTTTTTTCTCCTCTCTAGCGACATTTAATTACAACGGATGGTGTTTGGTGTCCTTGATCCAGAACTATATTGTGATGGGTTATCCATATAGTTAGGAGCATTATTGCGCCCCTTCAGATCCTGTAAATGTGATTGAACGGGCAGATGAGGATTACCAGGAGGCGTCAATATGTTGTTCTTTTGTACTGCTGATTCAAAAAAATGATAATGTAATTATGATTTTGTAAAGTAGGTACGATGTACTCTTGATGACATTTTCAGAAAAATATTCATGAATGCTAATATCACTGCGTCATTGGTTCTTATATATGAATGTTGTGCTCGTGCTATTGGATCATTTTGACTATCAAAGAATATGATTAAATTGAAATAAATCCTCCAGGAACATATTTGTCTTGTAGTTTAGAGTACCCAGTTACTCGGGGGCATACTAGGTTTCCCTGCTGTAATTAACATAGTTGGATACCAACATCGTCCACTTTCCCCTATTTCACAAAGAACCACCACATATCTGACATCTGATGCAGCAAGTGAATACAGAATTTGCATCACAGAGGCCCTCATAATCCACATAAGCACCCCGGGGGTGTTCGAACTCCTTTGGAATACACAACTTGAGCCCTGTAGTTTACGAATAAGGCTACCAACTGTCTATTGTGTAAGATGCATGTCTTGTATGAATGCAATATCGATAGCATGTTGTTTCAAATAGACTATTACATTTCTCACCTTTCGGCGGTCGTTGAGTCTACTCACATTCCGTGCTAATAATCTGAGCACGGCTTTACTTGTCTTTAGTCCTTTGCCCATAGGCATTCATCCTGCCCTAGGATTATGTTCAGATATATGATCTAGTTATGAGTCCAAGGCTCAGTGCAGCTGGCTTTGTAAAGTCTCTAAAGCAAATTTCCCACATTAAAATGCCACCCTCTCCCACAGTGTAATCCCAACTATGCAGTGACTCTAATCCTTCTCCGGTCAATCCCAAATACATTAATGTGCCCTCAAAGAGGCAGTGTGGTGATTAACGTCTTGGCACAGGGACCATGTTACCCCTTTCTCAATGCCGTGGTCGCCATGTTTAACTGTATGACCCAATGTTCCCATCATATATATTTGTCAACTCGCTTGTGTAAAACAGGTGCAAGATTGATAAAACCCCTCCCCACATAACTTTTGTGGTAGAGCCTTTATTAACAACAATTTAAGATGACCACATGCAAATAATTCTGAACTGACAGACAGTATAAAAAAATAGCCAGTTAGCTGTTCTACTTAAAAATTGTTATGTCTGTTAATCGCTAACAGTACCACAGGCAATCCGTAGTTTACCCTTAGAACCTATGGTTAACTGGAAGGACAAAGAGGGCATTAATCATCCAGCAGTGATTGCTGTCTCTTTCAGATGGAGTTGTCTCTCTCTCTTCTCATCCCTTCTCAACAATGTGTATGTTTAGGACTTTCTTTAGCATTTTCATTACCTGTTGTGTATCATTGAATGTTTGATACCTGTCTCTCACCTTTCCGCAAGGTCAGGCAGAGTAAAGCATGCCATATTCCATGTTTTGTACTTGGAGCTTGTTCTTGATGGGCAAACATTGTTTCCTAGATGGTTCTTGTACCGGCAAGATAAAACCTTGCACAGTGAAATGTCTGACCCAGAGTGTCTCAGCTGAGTAGTTTGCATGCCCTTCTCAGTGTTGCCTCTCAGTCTCGATAAAAGCAATCTGATGATAATAAGTCAAGGTCTAAATCCTGGGCTCAGTGTTGGCACTAAAGAGCAGTGTCCTCATTCTACAAAAGCGTGCCAGAAAAGTCTCTCTTCCAAATGGGTCACTCAGTGGCTTCTCTATGAAGGTTTCAGGATTCCATTTGGGGCAGACTCGGGAACTCATAAAAGTCTCATATTGTTACTGCATTATCTAGCCTCCAAGTCCTCATTCTTGGCTTTAGTCAGTGCAAGTTCCTTTTCAATCTCTGATTGTGCCTCCATGCTCACTACAGCATTGCCTTCTACCTCTGATACTCTTTTTTCAACCATATCCAATCTCGAAGCATGCTTGTCTAGTTTCGCAGACATACAATCTGTACAGAAGGTTAAAGAATCTAGTTTATCATCTGTAGTTTGGAGAATTTGTTTCATATATCGCAATATGGTACATAAATCTTCCTTGTAGGTAACAGGATCCAGCTGTTGGTCTGATCTCTCTGGGGAATTGCACCCATCCCATGCCAAGGTGGATTTTTTGGAAACGAAGTTTAGCTTGGATTGTGAGTAGTCTGTTTTTACCATCATGAAGTTTATAGACTTCCAGTTTTGTAAGAGTTATGTCCAGTAATAACATGTTTTCCCCCCAGTCTTTTTGGTCACCGCAAATGTCCTGCAGAACAACATGTCCCCTTTTGTTTCTTCCAAGCTTTTTCATATGGAGATTGGAGCCGTAGCTGTGCTGCATGTCTTCATTTGGGGTGGAACTTCGTTACAATATGTAAATATTATGCAGTTTTATTCAGTAGTATTCCTGGCTATTCGTTTTTGATCCCTTAGTGTGTTGCAGACCTCGTTTTTAGCATCTTATGCAGGTGAGCATGTAGCATCAGCAGTGGCACCAGTGTCACAGGGGGTCTCCCTGGCCAGTCTATGAGGGACTGGAATCACAGCAATTATCTAGGTAGCTTGGCTTAATATAAAAACAGCATACCCAGGAGCAGAACTCATGCATTAGGGCTACAGATTCAGTGCTGAGTGTTGCCCGCCATATCATATTCTGAGTTCTGGGGGCTCTCGCAATGAATTGAGGTCTGCAATAAGAGAACTGCACTCCTCCGGGCACTCACATCAAACATACAGTCTCCACAGTAGCGATAGGTACAAGGCGTGACCAGAGCCGCGGCCTTGAATAAGCGATGTGCCGAGCATTCACTCGTCCTTTGGCCTCAGTGTTGTTGCACTTACTCCTCTTGCGGCCACAGAAGTGCTGGTTTGTGCATGGCATATGAGCCCGGCACCCTCACACTTCACCTCAGGGTCCCATTTATTCTCCACTGCTTTTCACAGATGAAGGATGTGCCACTGCACAGGCTGCCACACATAAACCGCGCCCCGCTCTTTGGGGTAACACATCAATATAGAAGTGACACTGACTGTTGTCTCTTATGCTGCAGTTTCCTCAGGATGAAATCTAATAAACATGATTTTTCTCGGCTAAGGTAATTAATTTGGTAACAGGAAAATTAACCAGGGCCTGCTCTCAGATCACTGGTAACCCAACCAGTGAGGTGACCTTTACGATCTGCTAAAAGAACTCCTTCTTCGAAATAATCAGTCCATGATGTTCAATGAATACACCTTTCTTCCATTTTGTACATCAGTTAACACATCCCAAAACGTGATCGCAATATCGATCCTCAAAATATTGTTCTATACCTCAAAATATTGTTCTATACTAAACACAGCCAACATGTGTTTCGTGTTACTGTTGCTTCGTCAGGGCTGAAATACTTTGTTTTATTTTTTTTATTTTTATTTTTATTGATTTATTGGCAGTGGAAAATTGCACAGTAGCATATAAAATATAAACAATAGCTGCAGATAATGCATTGCCATAATACTATGAAAAAGCAGAAGACAGATAAAAAAATGAAAAACTCTTATATCCAATTAGTAATTGGTAGCCATAATTTTTGGCCGAATGCCTTTCTTTTCTGACCCTTGTGTTTATACAAAGCATTTTCCAACTGATATATATTTAACAGTTTAGATAGCCACTGATGAAACACCGGTGGATCAGCATCAAGCCAACGAGAAGTTATGCAGTATCGGTAAGATGACATGGCAATAAATAAAAATCCTTCTTCTGCAGCCGTCTTGTTACCAATTTGATCAGATTGGATTCCGAGAATCACAAGTTCGGACGTTAAGACAACTGTTGAATCCAAAATATTATTTAGAAAACCTTGTACTTGTGTTACAAATTGAGTTAATTTCGGAAAACATAAAAACATATGGCTCGAATCAGCAGCAAGAAGTCCACAACGACTACAGTTGGAACCCTTCTGTGCATTCCATTTCATTAATTTAGATGGGGTATAATACAAGTCGAAAGTGGACATGTAATGCTGACTTTTGAATGACCCATTGAAAATAACATTGCTGCAAACTTCTAGGGATCTAGGTAGGTCGACTTTTTCAATACCGAAACATCTTTGCCATTTATCTGCATATGTATCTAAATTATCTTGAATTCTTTCCAACAGCATTTGATATATTACACCAATTCTATTTTTTTTCCGGCAGCTTTTCAACAGATCTATTTTATTCATAGCTTCGGTATCGATTAGGTTCTTTGACTCTAGGAAGCTGCGAATCTGTAAATATTTAAAAAAATCACCTCTACTAAGGCCGAATTCCCTCTGCAAATCATAATATGAAATAAGTTGCCCATCCTGGTACAATATGCCAAGTGAACTTATTTTTAAGTCAACCCATCTGTGCATAACAGGGTCATTAAAGATCTCGGGCAGTAGGGAATTCTTCGAGAAAGGTGTATAATAATTCAGTTTAGACAGAAGATGGAACCTTTTATTAATTTGTTTCCAGGTCTGAAATGCAGCAATCATAATTTTAAATTTAGTTTTTTTATAAAAGCTGGGTTCTATTAACCTGAACAAGCATTGTCGAGTTTCTGCTCCGAGTAACATTTCGTAAATTGATGGCGTCTTCTGGGTTAGAATCTTGGAACATTAAGATACCCATTAGTCTTAATGTAACTGCCCAATAATATAATCGGAAGCTTAGAATCCCCAGGCCGCCCCTTAATTTTGGAAGGATACACCATTTGAGGGATCTTCTGGCTCTCCGATAACCCCATAGGAACCTAGAAATACTCCGATCTAGTTTATTGAAAAAGAATGAAGAAAACAAAAGAGGAATAGTACGAAATAAATAAAGAAATTTAGGTAATATAAGCATTTTGACTACATTAGTACGGCCACATAGGGATAACTGCAAGTTATTTAGTCTCTGTAGGGTCCTGTTAGTAGATAATAATAAAGAATCTGTATTGAGCCCTACGATATCATCGACAGTTGGAGAGATTGTAACACCAAGATATGAGGCGGTAGGTGTAAATACAACACCTTCGGGTCTGCCTGTAGATTAATGAATTAGCTGGGTTTTAGATATGTTAAGCTTATATCCCGATAGCTTGCCAAATTCCTGGGCAAGTTCTATGATCTTGGCCTGAAATACTTCGAATGAGTACAGTGACTTCTAATCAACCACTTTCTAATCCTTTCAAAAAGATCATATAGTCTTAAATTTCAAGAATCCTTTTCTATCTAAAATGTTCAAACCGTTAAGCCTCATGATAAGGGAATCTAACACCCTTATATAAATGAAAAGAGGTCCCAATCCGACCGTACCAACGTATACTAACATTGATCCTAGGTATGTATAACATAAAAAGTATACTTTAGTGCAGTCTGATTGGGGTCTCCTCATTGATGAAGACTAAATGTGCCAATAACAGAAGGACTGGTGTGTATATATACCTGGGAATATAGGCATCAGATACTTGACTAGCCAGTAAGGGGGAGTGAAAGTGTGCTTCTTGAGTTCAGTAACAAGCACAGTTGTTGCAAGTGGGCTTCACAGCTGGCTTGTCATTATTTAACTGATTTTGAATTTGATAAATGGTGTGAGTACCATATTCTTCTGAATGCGCGCGTAGAACCTACAGCACACCATAACAAAACTGTTGGATTTTCTTTGAGGACTGATCAGAAGCACGCGCCACTGGAAAGGTATGATGCACATACACCGACATGGCGTCATTACAGATTACCCCACGGCAGCGAATGCACGTACTTCACATGGCCATGCTGCGGGGTGACAGTCGTGATTGGTCCATTGTCGCAATGTGGGTGTCCCTGTTTTCCTAAGAGCCGAACCGTGCTTCTGGTTACTCCTGCTTCCTCCTCGTGGAAACAAAACACAGACCCGGCGCAGAAACAGCTGTGCCATTCAGTCAGCCTCAAGTACGAGAACCAGATATGATTGCAAGCACTGTTTATCCGTGCAGTGTTATTATTAATGACTCACTTGGAGCGGCGGACTTAATTTGAACAAAATCCCTCACAATAAGGTTTCGATAGTGTTTACAGTTCCCCCCTGCGTGAAACTTGCCAGATTCTGCGCTTAAGGCTAAGGCGAGCCGGTATCTCGTATACAAAACCCATAGACGTATTTATAGCTAATTGTGACTGTCAAATACTTGCGCCCGATGACAGAGTGCAGAGACCCCCTGCGTCAGCCGCCTGCCGGGCTCACGTCGGGGCTCCCTGGCTGCAGAATGTGAGGTAGGAGTGACTGGGGAGGGACGTAGAGGCAGGCAACAGGAAACGGTTGGCCATAGTGGCGGGCGACACAGCACACGTCTGCCGCCAAATAATGCACAAATTTGAACCAGCCCCAGATGCCTTCAAAACAGACATAGAGTGTGTTGTACAATGACCACACAGAAACTCTGAGCGTAACTTTTTTTTCAGGTAACATCTGGTTGAATTTCGGGCTTTCATTTCTGGGTTTTTTCTGTGAAGTATATTGGATCTTTTAGTTTTTTTATAGAGTAGTCTGAGTTCGTTTGATTTGGTTCGTTTACTCATTGACATTTTTTTTAATCGCATTAGTGCTCGTTAAAAAAATATACAAAGATTATATTTTCCTCCTCTGCCTGATTTGCTTCCTTTCTTTATAACGTATTTGTGAGGAAATTTACGGTTCAGGGATGTAAAGTCACAACGTCAGATCGCCTTCAAGATAACATTGGACCTTCATCATCTTCAGGAAAGAAAGCACGCAAGAAGAGTTTGCGGGAGAAATAAAGGCTTGCATAGTTAAAAAGCAGAAATAGGTGTTCAGAGAGAAGCAATGCTGCACCCAAGTAAGAGTTGATATCACTTTTTCGGATTCCTGCCACAATCTGACACCTCGTTCCTATAGTGCATCCATAGTTTGGCGCCAGGCTCCCAGAGTGACATCAGACTGGAAGGGCAAATGGGATTTTATCACATCCTTTCTTTAGGTTCTTGCACTACTGACATGCTCACTGAAAAAGAGCTTAAACACCCCATTAGGGTTAGCAAGCACTATGCAAATGCAAACCGTTTTCCCTTTTCTATCCCTCCACTATCCTTCTCAATCCAATTATCTGACTAACCTATCCACCACTCAAATTACTTTTATATTTCACTATACTAATTCACCACTAATCCTTTATGGGCTCCGGAGTAGCGTGCTTCTAGCCGAAAAAGCGATTTGACGCCTCGTCAGTTGTAGTATTTACAACAAGGGGTGGTGAGGGACAGAGTCTCTGAATTAAGCAGAATACTCTCACCCAGTCAAAAGATCAGGGCTAGATCCAACACCGTTTTTTAGCTCATTGCACCATCCCAGTTTCAGAACCTGGCTGTATGCAAATTAGTCTGTTCCTGTCCCAGTGCATGATGGGAACAGACCAAACTACAAAAGCCAATTCTTACACTGGGAAGGAAACAAGCTTCCGGGGACCGGTTTCTGGCATTACAGCCGTCTTCGGCCCGGCTTGCTTGAATCCTGATGGTGCAATGAGCAAGGGACTCATGTCTGAGTATACCCTTCCACGCTTAGGGTGGACAAAAATATTTACAACAAGGGGTGGTGAGGGACAGAGTCTCTGAATTAAGCAGAATACTCTCACCCAGTCAAAAGATCAGGGCTAGATCCAACACCGTTTTTTAGCTCATTGCACCATCCCAGTTTCAGAACCTGGCTGTATGCAAATTAGTCTGTTCCTGTCCCAGTGCATGATGGGAACAGACCAAACTACAAAAGCCAATTCTTACACTGGGAAGGAAACAAGCTTCCGGGGACCGGTTTCTGGCATTACAGCCGTCTTCGGCCCGGCTTGCTTGAATCCTGATGGTGCATTGAGCAAGGGACTCATGTCTGAGTATACCCTTCCACGCTTAGGGTGGACACAAATATTTGCAACAAGGGGTGGTGAGGGACAGAGTCTCTGAATTAAGCAGAATACTCTAACCCAGTCAAAAGATCAGGGCTAGATCCAACACCGTTTTTTAGCTCATTGCACCATCCCAGTTTCAGAACCTGGCTGTATGCAAATTAGTCTGTTCCTGTCCCAGTGCATGATGGGAACAGACCAAACTACAAAAGCCAATTCTTACACTGGGAAGGAAACAAGCTTCCGGGGACCGGTTTCTGGCATTACAGCCGTCTTCGGCCCGGCTTGCTTGAATCCTGATGGTGCAATGAGCAAGGGACTCATGTCTGAGTATACCCTTCCACGCTTAGGGTGGACAAAAATATTTACAACAAGGGACGGCTGAAATGCCAGAAACCGGTCCCCGGAAGCTTGTTTCCTTCCCAGTGTAAGAATTGGCTTTTGTAGTCTGGTCTGCCCTGTTCCCATGATGCACTGGGCCAGGGACAGACTAATTTGCATACAGCCGGGTTCTGAAACTGGGATGGTGCAATGAGCTAAAAAACGGTGTTGGATTTAGCCCTGATCTCTTGACTGGGTGAGAGTATTCTGCTTAATTCAGAGACTCTGTCCATCACCACCCCTTGTTGTAAATATTTTTGTCCACCCTAAGCGTGGAAGGGTATACTCAGATGTGAGTCCCTTGCTCATTGCACCATCAGGATTGAAGCAAGCCGGGCCGAAGACGGCTGAAATGCCAGAAACCGGTCCCCGGAAGCTTGTTTCCTTCCCAGTGTAAGAATTGGCTTTTGTAGTCTGGTCTGCCCTGTTCCCATGATGCACTGGGCCAGGGACAGACTAATTTGCATACAGCCGGGTTCTGAAACTGGGATGGTGCAATGAGCTAAAAAACGGTGTTGGATTTAGCCCTGATCTCTTGACTGGGTGAGAGTATTCTGCTTAATTCAGAGACTCTGTCCATCACCACCCCTTGTTGTAAATATTTTTGTCCACCCTAAGCGTGGAAGGGTATACTCAGATGTGAGTCCCTTGCTCATTGCACCATCAGGATTCAAGCAAGCCGGGCCGAAGACGGCTGAAATGCCAGAAACCGGTCCCCGGAAGCTTGTTTCCTTCCCAGTGTAAGAATTGGCTTTTGTAGTCTGGTCTGCCCTGTTCCCATGATGCACTGGGCCAGGGACAGACTAATTTGCATACAGCCGGGTTCTGAAACTGGGATGGTGCAATGAGCTAAAAAACGGTGTTGGATTTAGCCCTGATCTCTTGACTGGGTGAGAGTATTCTGCTTAATTCAGAGACTCTGTCCATCACCACCCCTTGTTGTAAATATTTTCGTCAGTTGTAGTAAGCACTATATAAATGCTATTACAATACAATTACAATACTCAGATCTAGCCAAAAGACAGTGGAGCGCCGTATGTGCTCAAAGACACAGTCAATAAGTGATTGAAAGGGTAGCTGGGGTCTGAATGCTTAAGTGGACTTATACTACACTATGTGATGTAGTGTAATTGAAGAGTGCACCTTTAGCCCTTTCTTAAATGTAAGCAGAATTGGTATGGTCCTGATGGATATGTAAATGTCATTCCACATCATGAGAGCATAGTTAGACAAGACCTGTTGCCTTGTTTTTCTTTGCTGCACTTCTTCCTCTCCTGTCTAATGGTGCCATATTTGTTTTGCAAGAAGCCACCAGAGGTGGTGCTTTTGTCAACCAAATAGGCAGAGTTGGTAATTGTGGCAACTCTTAAAATGATGCAAATGATTTTGAAAATGGCGCACACCAGCATAGGGAGCAGGGGATTTCCACTGGGATGAAGATGATGTGGCCACATTGTTTCAAGCCCCTAATGAGACGTGCTGCATGGCGCGGGATGGAGTGGGTTAATGTGGAGTCTGGGAGCTGGCAGGGCTCTGGGAAAACATTAGAAATGCATATGGATTCAAGAGTATGATAACATTTCACGATGTGATTTTCAACATTGGAAATTGATGAATTCAATCATATTAAAGTTGAAACTGATGAACTTTACTTTTGAAGATTTTGAAAACTGTTTGATTTAATATGGTTTGCAACATTTAATAGATCGCAGTGACGATCCAACACAGCAGCGCCCAGAGGGTCGTTCCCTAGATCAAGGGAACGCATTTCTTAAATAGCTGGCTGGGCTTTACCATCATTCAGAGGCAAGAGTATGAGGGCTTGAAAGGCAAATCTAACGTCACTTTCTCAAGTGAACATTTTCAAATAGTTTAGTAGAGAAAGCTATTAGTGCTTTAATATCACAATCTGACTTTATTTTCCCAGTGTGACATCACAGCCTGACGCTAAGTTTACAGAGAGACCGCAGACTGAAGTCATTTCGGGAACTGATGTTGCAATGCTGCACCGGGTTCCTGGGGTGATTTTATAATCTTAAACACAGTTCTTGAAATGAGGGTATAGTCCAGTGCCAGGTTCTTCAAACTGATGTAATGCTCAGTGACAGGTTCCTGAAGTCATTTCAATGTTTAATGTCACGTTATTAAATAAAGAAAGCCTTAGTCGAACATTAGGTTCCTGAAGTGATGACACAGTGAGACCTCAGATTCCAGGAGTAATGTCTCATTCTTGGTAGATTAGGAGGAAATAAAAGCCTGCAGCATCATACTAGGCCATCACTGCCGGAGCTCAGTGCCATTTCCTGAGGAGCCGAGGCTGTTGTTTTGTAATTCTGTGAGGCATTACATTGGTTTTTAATGTGATACGTTATTTGTATTTTGCTTACTAGTCCTGAAAGTGCTGAAAATGTTAAAAAATTAAATGAATCAAAAACGTAGAAAAATACACATGATTTACAGAAAATTATGGAAAGTAGCAAAATGTGCAATTGATATAAAGCAGCGAACAGAGATTGCAGCTTGAGAAGCGAAGTGCCCTAAAACTGAATCCTTCAACTGAGCAGATAAGCCACCTTCTAACTTTAGACCGTTTTAGTTTCACCAAATCCACACCCAACACCATTATATATTATAGCTGAGCCATGCCAACTTTATATGTAAATTAGGCAATGAGGCTTCCCTCCTAAATCTATGTAGGAAAGTGCCCCTTTTTTGTGGTCACCCCTCACTTTTTGCTCCAAATGTTGATGGTTATGACCGATAGTGCACTGGAGTTTGCTGCCCAGACCCAAGTGATTGTGCTCTCTCCCAAAACTGTTATGTTCGACTTGGAAATCCAAAACTGGAAAAGACTTTACCTCCTTATAATTACACTAGTATATGGTACTAAGGGTACCCATGGCATAGGTGGTAAAAGGTTCCCCAGGGCGGCAGCATGGTTTTGTGCCACCTTGGGTGACCCATGCAAACTACTGACAGCTCTCATTGCAGACTGCAGGAGCAGTGAAAACTGCTCAAACTTGACTGTGACCTCACCATGTGTACTATGGGACCATTGTGGCCCCATTCACCGAGCTTACCTCAGAAGGTCATGTGGACCACAGGATGCCAGGAGGCCTTTGACACCCTGAAGACGATCATGTGCTCAGCACCTGTCCTGAAAGCACCTGACTGTGGAGAGGAGTTCATTGTTCAAACAGATGCTTCTGAACATAGGATTGGGGTAGTGTTGGCACAAACAAATGATGAGGGCCAGGATCAACCAGTTGCTTATATCAGCAGGCAACTACTCCCTAGAGAGCAGCCTTGGAGTGCCATTGAGAGGGAAGTTGTAGTTTGGTCCCTGAATAAGTTGAGACCCTACCTGCCTGGGACTCACTTCAAGGTTCAAACCAACCACAGGCATCTCAGATGGCTAATGCAAATGGGAGGAGAAACCCCCAAACTGTTGAGGTGGTCAATTTCCCTACAGGGTACGGATGTTACCGTGGAACATAGACAAGGGACTGGCCATGTCAATGCAGATGGTCTTTCCAGGTTTTTCCACTTAGATGTTGAGAACAGGGAGCGTGGTTTGGGCGCTGACGGAAATGGCCGCCCTTCTGTGGAGCTCCGCATCGACGTAGCCGGGACAAATTAACCCCCAGTGCTACCAATGTTTCATGAGGTCCGCCAGCCGCAGCATTCTTTCGCGGAACACCGGCTGACTCCTTTGCTGCTCTTCCCGCTACATTGGGTGAGCGTTTTCCGGCGTTTTCTGCATTTTTCTTGGCAAGGACGGGTCGAGCTTGCTCACGGCCGCCATTTTGGAAGTGCCCCGAGATATGCGCTGCAATTTTATTCTCCACACGCTACCTGATGACTTAATGTATATCCCCACATATTTTCCTTATTTTGGGATTGTTGGCCTTTAATGCGGTTTTGGCCTTTCAGAAATTTCTGGTTGTGGCTGTTTTGCTTTATGTTCCCCATCCCAGTTTCTGCATACACCGCCATTTTGGGATGAGCTTTTCCACACGAACCTGCAGCTGATCTCTCCCTTCATGTTTCCAATGGATCCAATGTTTTTCCTTTGCTAAGCTATTGTGAGGTTACCCATATTCCTCTTCATGAACATTATCTCCATTCGAGAAAATTAAGCCTGCATTTTTATATTTTTAATCTTTTACCAGACTACGCATTGTACATCTATACTACCATCATGGGAGCTGTACACCTGTTTCTCTCACGTCATGTTGGTTCTCTTTTTGAGGATTAACTTTTAATATTTGTACCAATTTTATTGCTGCATTCTCCTTTCAAGTTACTGGTACATTCAATCTCTGGAACTTATTGCATTTTTGTTTCTCCACTTGCTCTCTCAATGGCAATGTCGTGCCATAACCGTACCTCTTCTTAACAAGTTAGCTCTTCTACGGTGTCTCTGGAAGATGCTAATGCCTTCAGTGTTTTGCAAGAGAATTTAGAAGACCTTCTACTAAATGCTCCTCTCCTCATACTTCTTCTTCAAACACCAAAATTACTTCCAAAGTACCTTCGTCGTCTGCCTCTACAGGGAAATGAGTGGAAACAAATCCCCCATCGCCTCCCAACGTGACTTCTTCTATCTCTATGGAGCTTCTATTAGAAGAAATCCGTTCACTCAAACCCTACATGGAGGAAATCCGCTCACTTAAACCCTACATGGCAGACACCAACGCGTGCCTTCAACACCTTGAAGACAACTGGTCTCATACGGAGCAAAAGGTGATTATCTCGAAAAAACTATCACTTCAGTCCAGGTTCTTACAGATCAAGTCCCTAATATACACAGAGAAATTCAAAGTCTCAAAAACCAAGTGGAAAATGTGGAAAATCGAAACAGCCGTAACAATCTTCGCATTTACGGACTTGCAGAGGGTCTTGAAGGATCGAACCCCATTTCCTTTTTTCAATCCTTTTTACCTCAGCTTCTTGGTTTACTAAACTCTCCAGCTTTAAACATCCAACGAGCTCACCGTCTGGGACCACCCTCTCGTTCCTCTACTTCTTCGTCTTCCACAGTAAAACCTAGAGGTGTTATTTTGTACTTTTTGGAATATACTGATCTGCTCAAGATTCTTCAAACTGCCAAACAGAAAGGGAAAATCACTTGGAATGGCTCCAATCTCTTCTTTGCACAAGATTATGCCAAAAGTACCGCAGACAGACGCAAGAAGTTTTTGGATATGAGACCTGCTCTTCGATCTTTGAATGCTCGCTACGGCTTATTCCATCCATGCTTATTCAAAGTGACTTACAACAACAGGACGACAAATTATGAAGATCCGACTTTGCTTCAACAATCTCTTGACTCTTGTACTAATGAATCGATGGACATTCCTCATTCATAATTACTGTGCATGGTTTCTCTATGTATTGGAGAGATGTCCCGTTGTGGTGTCCTTTTTGCATTTCTTCCCTTTTGTATTCTGTATTCTGTTTTTTTTTGTGCTATGCATTTTGTATCCAGTATTATATTTCTGATTTGGTTGTGATTTTAATTTTTGTTGACATTATCTTTTTTTACTTTTTCTAGGTGCGGTTTTGTGACCCCTTGATCTGTATTTCTTTTGTGTTCACTTGGAGTTGTTCCCCTAACGCACGTCCCTGTGGTCTCTCCGGTTTGGTGTGTTCATTTCCCCATGTGGTTCCACCACCCCCAGTCTCCTTGTTTTCCTCTGGTATGTCTCTTCATTGTCTTTTTCCATTGTCATGTGTTAATATCGTATTACATTTTTGGTCACTATTTCCTTCACTTCTCATGTTTCCTTTTCCTGCTTCTCCCCTCTCTCTTTTGCTATCTCCTTATTTCTGCAATACCCTTTACTCTTTTTATCATTATACCTCTTCTTTTTTTCTTGTTCTCACTCTTATTCCTGATTTTACCTTTCTTTCTTGTTCCCTGTTTCCTTATCTATCTTCTATTTTCTGCCTTGCTTCTCTCCTATCCCTCTTATTGTTCTCATTTTTCTATATTCTTTCAGGCTATTACTATCAATATCTTTCTTATGCTTCTTTTTCTTATCTCCTTGATTTTAAACCTTTTTCAGTATCCGTTCTCTCTTGTTTTCTTTCATCTAAGTAATATAAATCTGATTTCTAACATGGTTTGCATATTGATTGTTCATATTTTATACCTTGACTACAGTTTAACTGTTTTTTATGATAACTGTGCATGTTTTCATTTTAATTGTTTACCTTTAGAGTTGTAACTTGGAATGTTAAAGGAGTTAATAACCCCATAAAAATACAACACGTCTTAACCCACTTAGCTAGATTGAATGCCGATGTCGCTTTGATTCAGGAATCTCATTTATCAGAAACTCAAGCAGCTAAACTAAGAAGAGGTTGGGTAGGACATATTTTCTCTTCACCAGCTTTGGGAAAGGAGAATGGTTTATCTATTTTATGGCATAAAAAACATCAGTTTTCAGTTCTTCATTGGGAAAATGATATGGAAGGTCGTTGGGTAATTGTTAAGTTGCTTATTGATCTAATACCCTTAGTGTTGTTTAATGTTTATGCTCCAGTTAGTATTGATAATAGGTTTTGCTCTATGATATCTGATAAACTTCTTATGTTTGATGATGACTATATTATTTTTGGAGGTGACTGTATACAGATTATTGATCCCATTTTGGATAGACATTCCTCTGTGAAGTTCTCCAATACCAAAATGCATTCTCAGTTCACCCCGGCCATACGTCGCAAAGCTTTAACTGACATTTGGAGACTTTGTAATCCTGATTTACAGGAATATACCTTTTACTCCCCCCACATAACTCACAATCCAGAATAGACTATCTTTTCTTTAGTAAACCTTTGTAACAACTTGTCTCTCATGCCGAGATTGGTTCTATTCTAATATCGGACCATGCTCCAGTTTTTGTAGATTTTGATTTGTTACCGTTCTCCCCTCATTCTGGGAGATGGCGTTTTAATAACACATTATTATCAGATCCTAATTTCACAAGCCAATTCACTCTTTTTGCTTCTGAATTCTTTTCCTTTAACTCTACGCCTGACTCTTCTCCAGTAATGATTTGGGATTCTTTTAAAGCTGCTGCTAGAGGTTTCATTATAAAGTTTGTTTCACGGAGGAAGAAGGCTTTAAAAGCTAAAAATACTCAACTATTAGCCAAGATTAAGCAACTTGAGTGTTCTTATTACCGTTCTAATTCTGAATCCTCATTAAAAAACCTTATTGAGGCAAAAATATATTTTTATAAATCCTCCACCGAAGCTGCGTCCTCTTATCTCTTAAAAAGTTGTGCCTGTTATTATGGAGGCCAAAATAAAATGGGTAAATTACTTGCAAATTATTTAAAAATCCGCTGTGAACGGACCAAAATTGACTCCATTCGTAATAATTCGTGAGTCTCGCTGCATAAAAATAGTGATATTCTTTCTGAATTTGTGTCGTTTTATAAAAATGTGTACACATCTGAACAACAACCGACTTCGGAAGCACTTTCCTCCTTCTTTCAATCAATACATTCTCCTCACCCACACGATACTGATTTTACCTCATTAGACTCGAACATTACTTTATCTGAAATTAAACGTGCTGTTTCAATACTGAAAAGAGGTAAGGCCCCGGGGCCTGATGGTTTTACTATTGAATTTTATTCTCACTTTGCGTCCTTATTACTTCCTCATCTTTTATTACTTTACAAATTCTTTATTAAGGAAGTCTCTTCTTCTGGTTCATTTCAAGAAGCTGTGATTTGTTTAATCCCCAAGGAGAACAAGGACCCCTCTTTTTGTAAGAATTATCGTCCGATCTCCCTAGTTAACTTAGACTATAACAATTTTGCAAAAATCCTCGCTCTTCGTATTGACCCCATTTTACCTAACCTTATTGGCCCGGAACAATCCGGTTGTGTTAAAGGTCGCTTATCGTCAGATAACTCTAAAGTTTTCTTCAATATTCTAAGTAAAGCCTGTTCTCTTGATTCTCCTATCGCTGCAATAGCATTAGACGTTGAAAAAGCTTTTGACAGGATTGGTTGGGATTTTATGTTTCAAGCTCTTAAATGGATTGGTTTTCCTACTAAATTAATTTCTCTTATCTCTTTGTTATATTCTGGCCCTAAAGCATCCATCTTTGTCAATGGCAAAACCTCTGACTATTTTCCTCTTTTTAGAGGAGTTCGGCAGGGCTGCTCCTTATCTCCTCTTTTATTTATATTTTCCTTGGAACCCTTTTTAACAAAGATTAGGTTGGAGGATAATATTACTGGTTTTGGTCTTGAAGGTAGTCAGGTTAAATTGTCTGTGTATGCTGATGACATTCTGCTTTATTGCTCAAACCCTTCTACTTCACTTCCAGCTTTTCTTTCTCAAGTTAACACTTTTTCTCAATTATCCGGATATCGCCTCAATTCAGACAAATGCGAAGTTCTCCTATTAAAAATTATTTGTCTAAAACAGGACTTTATTTCTACGGGTTTCTCTTGGAAAACACCTAAAATCAAGTACTTAGGTTTATGGTGTGCTCCTACTATTCCAGAAACATTAAAAGAAATCTTTGATAATCTTCTTAAAACTTTATCAGTTTCTATTGATCGTTGACATCCGCTTTTCCTCTCTTGATGGGGATGCATGGACTCTAATAAGATGATGCTTTCACCGTTAGTTTTTTACCTTTCATCTATGCTTCCTGCTCAGATTCCTAGCTTCTACTTTAAAAAAATTGACTCTCTTCTAAACAAGTTTCTTTGGAAAAATAAATCCCCCAAAATAGCTCTTAATGCTCTTAAAGCTGACAGGGACTCTGGTGGTCTCAAATGTCCAGACTTTAAATCATATCACTATGCGTTCTCCCTTAGGCAATCTTCCGGATGGCTTTCTCCTGACCGTTGTATTCACCCTCCTAGCTGGTTGAAAATAGAAAAACACTGTATAGCTCCTTTTCACTTTAATGAAGCTCTCACTTTTTCCAATAATATTTCCTCTTTCCATTCTCAAGTTATCTCTCATAAGCGTAAAATATTAACACAATTTCTTCTGTCCTCTTATCCTTCATATTCCTCGTTGGATCAGCAACCCATTTGGCACAATCACTTATTACGTATCAAGGGTCGTACTATTTACTGAAAATCTTGGAGACTTAAAGGTTTGTTATGGATTTCACAATTAGTCCTTAATAATTCTCCGTTATCTTTCGCAGACCTTCAATTAAAATGTTATTTTCCCACTTCTTGCAAGTCTCAATATGACTTGCTTCTTCCTTCCCTCTTGCAATACATTCTTTTATTGCCATCTAGTCCTAATATTCCCTCCAAATGTTCAAATATTTTTCCTTTACTTTCTATTGATTCATCAGCTTCTTCTCTCTATAGAAGTTTGTTTTTCTCCTCCGATACAACCAAGGAGAAGGATGAATTGGCTTGGGAAAAGGATCTTGTAGAATGTTGGCCTATTCCATTTTGGGATAGAATATGGTTAAAAATCCATAAAACATCTAGAGCAGCTAATACATATCAGACTCTTTTCTTTATATACAAAGTCTTCTTTTTACCCCAGTGAAGTTGGCCTCTTTTTCTACAGAAGTATTACCAACTAGTTGGTCATGCACGGCTCCATCAGCCGATCTAAAACATATGCTTTTGAATGTCCCTCAATTTCCCATTTTTGGTTTCTAGTTTGGTCCCAAATTAATACAATTTTTCATACCCAATTCTCTTTTTCTCTCTCTAACGTCTTTTTAGGTTCCTTATCACCCTCATGGCCACATCCGGCCCCTAACCCTTCTTTAATTGATTTATTAATAGCAATAGCCCTTCATTTAATAACCTCCAATTGGAAACAAGCAGACAAAGTAACTTTTAGAGCCTGGTGGAATGCTGTCTGTTTTCATCACAGACTGGATACAAGCAATACTGCGCCTATATCTGTATCTATTAAAAGAGACCAGTTATGGCTCCCTCTATCCACTTACCTAACGGATATAGCTTCGTCTACCGCTGGTTTAGTCAACTCCTCGGATGAAGTTAAAAAACCTCCATGAATTGTTTTGTTGTCTTTTTAGCCTAGTCCTAGATTCCTCAGTCAGTACTACTCCTTTTGTATAGTTTATTAGCTTTTGTATTTTTAATCGTTTATGGTTCCAATTTGCTTCCCATTTTTTCTGATTTATGTAATGAAGATTAAAGTTTTTCATTTTCCTCCCCCTTTCCCTCCTTTCTTTCTTCTCCCTCCCCCTTTTTCTTATTCTTTGACACTTTCCCTTTATTTCATATTTACAATATTCTTACATTGTGATTTTGCTTATTTGCTGTTTTAATATTTTGTTGTCACAATTTCTTCTTTAATAAACTTTAAACTTAAAAAAAAAGATGTTGAGAACAAACAGGGGGTAGCTTAGCTGCTCATCACCGTTTGCCTGGGGTGTGGGAGGCATGTAAGAAAGTGGCCCTTTTTGTGCAGTTACCCCCACACACACTTTGTGCTCCAAATGCTGATTGTTATGACTCAGATAGTGCACTAGAGTCTGCTGCCCAGATCCCAGAGCCTGTACTCTCTCCCAAAACTGTTCTGTTTGACTCGGAAATGCCAAATTGGCAAAAATTTACCCCCTCATGTCATTAGAATAAGGTACCAGCGGTACCCACGGCATAAGTGGTAAAGGAGTCCCCAGGCGTTTTCGGCGCCGGTAAGTGATTATAGCAAGATAACTCGCTAAACACGTCTTGTGAATTGGGTATCATTGGAGTATCATGATATAGTATATGGTATACTTTATTTTCATTAGCAATCCACGAGTTACATTGGTCCCTTACCGCGCATAGACACCACACTGCACAGAGTGAGCATTGAACAATACTTCAGCTGTTCCCCATTACCAGGTAGGCCACAGTGTTGTTGATCGAGTCATTGTTTATCTATGAGTATGTTATTCATTTACCCTGGTATTTACAAGCAACTTGTTTGCTCTAGTTGACGAGCAGAAGCATTCAGCCAGGTACCCTTTCATTCATCTTGTATATCTCCCCTCTTCTCTTTATTTTCCCTTCTAAATTCTCTCACTTTGGTGAGGGTAACACCGTGTGAATTCATTCTTTATAGTCATTATTTTGAATCACATCTTGTGTTCTTGGAATGTTTTTCATCACTAACTTACAACATAATTTATCACACTGTGGATCATACAGCACACGTAAAATTACAATTGGTGATTTGTGACACAATAGCATGTTATGACCCGCCTAAAGATTGGTCACCATTTACAGTATTAAGCATTTAGTTGCAAGTTGTCAGTATTTTTACTGTTAATCTTGAACAGTCGTTTTTTGCTTTTACAGATTGCCCCTGAGGAAGGGATATCACTGTCCCGAAATGCATCGAGCATTGCATCAAATGTTACGCTATGAATTTCATTAATGGAAGAATGTATTTTATTGTTTAGCAGCAATTAATGGGTTTCATGATTTCAATGGACCAGTGATTTATGTTTTGCTTTAGCAAAATGAAATATCAGCATGCATTAAGCAACTGTTAAAATAATTGAAGAGATATCACATATTAAATACTCACAGGAATAACTGATCAACAGTTTGTTCGAAACATTGTTTCATATGTAATGTGTTTTGTATTATCTTGATGATTTGAGTAGAGAGTCCCCACGGACTATACATGCACCGTGCGCAGCATGTCCTGCCATCCTTGGTGGTTTTTTTCATTTATTGCCAAAATATGTCATTCTTGCTATCAAACAACTTGTTTTCTGACCCCTGACATGAATCTTGTGCCCTGGGCGACAAGGCATGTACCCAGATGGCGACCTTAGAGGTGGCTCACCTGATTGGCCCAGCTTCACTGTGTTCTGGCTGACCAGCCTACGCTTTTCCAGTGCCTGCTGCTGCCCAGACAAGATTCTGACCTCCTGTCAGGCAGTGTGATCACTCCCAGGAGTCAAGAACAAAGGTTTGGGCAGGAAGGAGGTGACACCTACCTCCTCCCAAGCAGGCTAGTGAAGTGGCACATGAAGGTGGTGAGCTTCAAGGGCTGCACTGCCTCTGAAATGCATTTGGGCTGACTCCCAAAGAAACAAACACCCGGCCCCAAGCACATTTGCACCTGGGCAGGCGGTATATTAGCTATGCAGGGAGGTGTACACCAAAGCATAAGAAAAAAACTTTGCCTTTTTGGCAACAGACTTGAAACTGAGTGAACGACCCTTGTCCTTGACTAAAACCCAGTACTCTAGAAGAGAGGGATCCCTGTGGAAGCCAGAAGCACCCTCAAACTCCCCATAACTAATGACACTAGTCTCCAGCAAACTGCAGGCAAAAACACTCACCAGATCTGAAAAATTGCTGGCCATGGGGCCCTCCATGGGAGTGGCCAAATTCAGGTGGTCCAGTGCATTGTGGTAGTTGTAGTCTTGCCTGTCCCAACGTTTTAGGCTGCTACCTCACGCCCCGGGACACTGTGAATTTCCAGTACCTTTTCACTGTGCTTACCGCTGCCAAGGATTGTTTTTCACCAATCCCACAACTAACCATCACAATCGAAGTTCTATCTACAGGGAACACCGTGCAACATTCATCAGACATTAGCAGCTGTGTATCTGTTGTGTTTTTTGCAGTCTGTTTCTAGCAGCACAGTGTACACAGTAAAACCAGCATTCCTGCGGCTCCTGTTCACCACCAATGACAGCCAGGACAACTCTGCACCTGGACTCTACAGGCTAGGTAAAATTGATCAGACCATTGTGGCCTGGTCCAGGGGCCCGCATGACTTTAACCCTGTAAGGGTTCCGCGTAACTCGACTTGAAAGTGACAGATTGTCACTAGTGTTTTTTCCCATTGACTACAATGTTATCTTTTTCATGTATTATTTTGCACTGATTTAAAATTGTTGAATATTGTTTCAAAAATCTATACCTCTAGTTGTATGTATGCTATTCCGTGTGTTTTTGTGTCTAAATCTAGAGAAATACACTCTGTATTTTCAAGTTGATGTCAGATTTCTTTTGAGTCATGTCAATTACTTTTCGCCCATGTTGGTACTCTGAAATTGTTAACACATGTTCCACTAGCAAAGCATAACTGCACTTTACCACACTACCAGGACTGAGCTAAGGATTTCTTAGTGCAAATCCAAGGACCATCTTTGGGGTATTATGATAATATTGTATGGTGACGTCTAACTCCCAAACTACATAATACTTCACTTTCCTATGGTTTAATAGCTAGTGATGACGTATCCTGCATGGAGAAGAATGTAGAGATTAATGTATCCTAAACACAAATTGATCACAACAGGTGAAAGAAAACCACTGCAAAATGAATTTTTAAATTCAAGGCAACACATTTGAAACCTTTTAATTGCAAGGTTAGCTTTGCTGTCAATGAAAATTAGTGTCTTAAAAATTGGTTTCAGCCTGCTGTGCTGCACCAGCTTTATCACTCCTAACAAAATTTGGCCAAATTGTGCTCTAATGCGGTCATCAGGTGAATGAGAGCATAGGACAGGGATAGCCGATAACTTTACACGTTTTTAAGTAATTAACCTAGAAAAAATGGTGCCGTTACCCCGGACCAGGGATCTTGGATTACTCCTTTATTGCTCTGTTTTACCTAGCTCTGTTATATTTCAACTACATTCACTGTAAGGCCTTACTTAGAGTCACGCAGGTTTACTGTTCAGGGTCATTAACTTTGAATGAATCAATCTTATGAACACGTAAACTCAAAGAGTGGTTTTGAACTTTATTTTGAATTAACACACCCACATTAATTACCCTTGCTGGTTGATACATCCAGGTGGATGCTATATCTTGTTTGGCTTGTAAGAAAGTTACAAGGCAGTTCCTACTCTACAGTAGCTGTCCATTTTCACTTTATTGGCAATGGAAAACATAATGCATGGTTCGCTTTTATGCCATCTTACCAACTGTAGTGTAGTTCCTATATTCCCAATAGGCTCTGCGCATTGGAATAATATATCCCATAGATTAGACATAGGACTGAGGTCGACTAGGTCTCTATCGAATATACTAGACTTAATTGTGTGTGCCAGCTAGCTCAGAGGTCACTAGAAACGTTCTCGAATTCACAAGAAGGGATTAGTCTCTGACAACCGCATAAACATGACAACTTTGTTTCCCCAAGATAAAACGTATCTCCAGAGTTGTGGAAACAATAGATAGATATTTCACTCAGTCAATCGTGCATGCTTCATTTCACTAGAGGTGCAGAGAAAGTAGAAAGACGGGGCGTTTTCAATAAAAGGATTTATTGAACAGTCTTCTTTCTCAAGCATAAGAAATGAACTGCTACAATCATAAAACTGTTTGTAAAATATAATGCATACAGTATAAATGGCAGAATAAAATAATACTGTAAGAGCATTGTATGGTTCCTAAATCATATATAAATACATACATAAATAACAGAGGCTAAGAGTACTCAACTGGTGCTTCTAAAATACGCCTACCCCGGTGCACCTCACCTAAGCTTAGTACGAGGGAAGAAGTAAGTGAGGTGTAGCATAAATGTGGTATTCTTTTGCCAAGAATCTGCCCAATATTTCTATCTAATAAGCTCCTTAAGTACCTTAGTTTAGAATGGAGAAGGTCAGTCTCAGGACTCGATTTCCCAACAACCCGCAAGGGTAGCTTGGAAACACTGGAGCTGGATTTCTCAGCAGGATTAAAGACAGCGTCTCTCTCAGTGCGTCTGCTGGAGGGTTGGCTTCCTTTGGCACTTGCTGTAGCAGGGTGCGTCGGGCAAGTAGTTAGTTGAACTGCTCCAAACCACCGTGTGTTTGCTTGGGCGAGTGTGGGCATATTTATACATTGAAGGTGCTGACTTTGACGTACAGTTGGACATAATAACGTCATCAAAGAATCTCAGTTCTTTGAAAACTCCATGAGTTCTTGGACAAATCAATATTCAAGCAAGGGGAAGTCCCCGGCTGCTGAAGCTGAGTTTTCCAAGAAATTGTTGTGGATTTTCGGAACTAGTGGAAGTAGCCCTGCCGTATTTAGACTGCATGAGCTATGCCTAAATATGGTTATGATTTCTATGCCTATATAAGGATATGGTGATTTATACCTATATAAGGGCATGAATCGGGAAACTTACAATAGGGTCCTAAAATGATACATAACAGGACAAAGTAGAAATCGGCTATTGATCCAGACGGGAGACAGGATTATGAACCTAAGAGATCAGTGGGATTTGAACACATAAAATCTGTGGTGTGGAATAATACAGGCCTTTCAAGTGTAAAATCTAACAACATATTGCACTAAAGGTGCATTATGAATAACCCTGGTGAAGAACCGGGTCTTTTTCAGAACCGGCGGTGCCAGGGACACACCCGATGTCTTCGGATTCACCTGTCTTGGCAAACAGAGACACAGAATACTTCTAGGTGGCGTCAGAGATCAAATTTATTATCTGCAGCTAGTAGCCGTGAACCAAGCAATACAACACGGTGTACAACTCAGGAACCTGCTCAATTTTAGTAGAGCAAGACATCTTCTTTTATGCACAGTTTCAACCCATTACGAATGCACACCCATTGCGGCAAATTCTGACCAATAGAAACACATTTCTATACATTATCACATTCCAAAAAGCTCACTTTACATTGCACCAACCCACAAGTTAATTATTAGGACTGTCCCAAATTCGATTACCAAAAGCCGGACAAACCCATAATTGAAAGCACTACCCATGTAATGAAAAGACATAAAGAAAAGAGCAATTCAGATATAGAGTAGGATAAAATATGTGCAAGGAACTAAAGACTAAGGATTTCCTGATTGGATTTCCAGATTACTATCAGCTAACGAAACTAGTTTCGTAGAAGGGACAGTTACAGGTGAAGGGGTCAGCATCTTGCAGTTCACTCGCAAGTCGAAAAGGCCCACGTTAATATGTACATGAACACCGAGGCCCATGCAACTTCGTTCGTTCGTTTACTACCCAGGCCTACGTGAGGGCAACACAAAATGGCGTCTCAGACAACGTAAAACAAAATGGAGTCCGGTCCCGAAAACCACGGAACCTCAGATCCTCCTTTTGCCATTACGTAGGCAATAACCTAAACTCATGTCAATCTGAATCCAGGTCTATATCTATTCTCACCAGATCATTAAGGTGTTGCTGTAGCAACATCTTATTCTCTCTCGCTTCTCTCAAAAGGGGTCTTCTCACACAGATCGTAGCACAAAGGCCACAAATGGCAGGACCACACTGGATGCATAAGCAACACGAGAAAAGGATCGCTAAAACCAGACCAAGGAACGTTAGAATCTTCCATCCCCATTTGGACAGCAATTCCCAAAACCATCCCATCAACGACCAGTTACCTTCGTCCACATATATAGACTCAGCAGACTTATACAACTTCTGGATAGCTTGGTGCACCGTCGGGGCATTATCTGGTATGAAAACGCAACAACTAGATCCGATCAATTTGCATACTCCACCTCTATCTGCCAGTATAATATCTAGAACAAAGCGGTTCTGTAATGTCATTAGGCGATCCGCTTGAAGCTCAGCAGTAATATTACTAAGGGCACCTGCAGTCTCATATATAGTGGCCTCAACCACTCTCGTAAGCTGACGAATATTCCTACTATTGGCCATAGGACCCCAAAAGGGCAGGAAACCCTTAAAGAAGTCTCCAACTTCTTGTGCGGCAGTGTCTTCCACATCAATAACACCTCTACCATATCTTGACTTATGGTAGTCAAAAGCAGCTGTGTATGTAGGGGGAAGCAAACATGCTACATAACATGTGCCTGAAAAATCAGACGGCAACCATGTATATGCTCTGTCATAACAGACAAAATACGTGCCTTTGGCTGGCACGAACGGAGGAGATTTCTGGGAGGTATAAACGTATGTGTGAACACACACACTCTTACCAAGCTGAGCTCTCGGATTCCGACCATTACCTTGTAAACAAAGATGACCACGATGGGGTACAATCCAAATCGGAGGAGATCTTTGCTGTCTCTCTTTCTCAGTCAAACTAACACTATATGTCGTCTTATTCCAACCGACATATGCTCGTACCTCATCTTTGGGGATAGCATTATACGCGTCGATATCTCTAATCATATCAACTATTCCCCGTGTCAAAGCATTCTTACTTACGTTATCCTTAACAGAACGCACTGGAGAGGCTTCATTCGCATAGAGAAACATCGATTGGAGTGCCCAAACTGACCCATTAGGTGAAAAAGGCAAAACCAAATATGGCATTCCCTTATCTGTCGTATGTGGCATAAGACCACACACCCAACAATTCGTAGTATTTATAACTAACTGATGCTGATGCAACATTTGTATAAGCAAATTGTTCCCAAATTCTGATCTTCATGTCTGTTCATGTTCAGGCAACGTGTGAAACTCATGTGGAGAAACAGTAGGAAAAGAAATGGTAGGTTGGGAGGTAGATGTAAGCGACTGTTGTGTGGCATAGAAAATCAAACCCACACAAGCTAACGCAATATTCAACAGCATTAGAAAACACATTATTAAAAAATATTTGCTACGAGCCAATATACATATACGGACTTTAGAATCCACTTTCCTAACACTCTGGTCAGACTAAAAAAACTCCATCCTCTAACGTCCTGCTCACGGTCGTTACGTTCTTCACTTAAGTGTGCGCCAAGATCGTACTAACGACCCTGGACCACGGACCTTGTGTCACTGCACGGTTCACCCCTTAAGAACTTCCTACCGTGACCCTGCAGCGGAGTCCGGATGGTGACTCGAAAAAGGAAAAAGCAAAAAAGTTTCTTGATCTGACAAGGTGTAAATTCGCTATTTAAAAAAAAATTCCAGCTTCACGTTTTATTGGTCCATATGTACAAGCTTTCTTGGTATAAAATCGTAGCGCTCTTTACCAGGCACAGTCTGGTCTTGAAACAAAAGTTCCGGATTGGTGGTGTCAATCTTCAGATGAGGAGGCACAGCAGCTTGCAGAACATCATCATCCTCACGTTCTGACCGAGTCCATGTCAAATGAGCATCACTAAATGGAACGAATCTAGGGACTCGCTCACACTCGGAATCAGCTATACCATCCCTCACCCACTGATCATACGGTAAAGGCAAAGGAACTTTTTTACAATGGGTGGCATGCACCCAGTTCTTTTTGCCTGCTACTCTAACAGCAGTTCTAGTAACCAACAGTACCAGATAAGGACCAGTCCATCTCGGTTCCAAGTTCTTGGTGCGCTGAAAATTCTTCACCAAAATATAATGACCAGGTTCGATGGAGTGTCCGGGATCTGTAGTAGCTGTCGGCAAACTATCATAGACCTGTTGGTGGAGAACACGTAATTTAGCAGTCAAGTCATGTAAGTAATCCACCAACATAGGATACTCAATACTGCTGTATTCTTTTGGACAAGGCACACCCCAAACATTCGCTGGACGACCAAACACAATTTCATACGGACTAAGTCCCACTCAAGAATGCACAGTCGTCCTTGTTGACAAAAGAGCCAACGGCAAGGCATCCGGCCATGTAAGACCAGTGCTCGCTTGTACCTTAGCTAATTTCAGCTACAAGGTACCATTATAACATTCAACCAGTCCAGCAGACTGTGGGTGATTCGCTGCATGGAAGTTCTGATTTATTCCCAAACCAGCACACACTTTCTTCATGATTTGGCCCACAAATTCACTCCCATTGTCCGACCATACAATTCTCGGCAATCCATACCTAGGGAGGTACTCTCTCAACTAAACCTTGGCTGTAGACAACGCAGTATTATCCTTTAGGGGGTAAGCCTCTACCCATCTAGAAAAGGCGCAAACAACCACAAGAACATATTTCAGATTGTTGCACCTCTCCATGTGAATATAATCTAACTGTATCACCTCAAACGGATACGTCGGAGGAGCAAAATGACCAGCTGGAGTTGGAGTTCCCTTACTAGGATTATACGTCAGACAAATCATGCAATGCTTCACCACATTCTCTGCACATTTCAGAATTCCAGCATTCTGCCAACTGGAGCCAACAACTTACATATTCCCTTCGAACTGATATGAGCCATTCCATGAGCCATCGTAACCACTGGGAGCACGTACGCATCTGGCAACAACCATCGCTGGTGCTCCGACAACTCAATCCAACAACCTGTAGAATCCAACATACCCGAAGTCTCTCTTCACGTACTCACTTCTTTCTCTGTAGCTTCAGCCTGAATCATCTTCACACTTTCTATTGTGTCTTCACACATTCCAGCAGCCATAACCCAATTAGCAGGGCCTGCAACATACATTCGGCTCATCATGTCTTTCGCCGTTTCCTTTGCAACTTCATCCGCAAACGCATTCCCTCGACCAACATCGTCCACAACTTTCTTATGCGCACTACACTTTACAATTGCAATCTGCTTTGGGAGAGTGAGAGATTCCAAAAGTTCATTCACTAACTGCCCATGCTGAATTTTAGTACCATGGGAAGTAAGGAACCCTCGTTCTCTCCACAACCGCCCAAAACTGTGAGCAACACCAAACGCATACTGGCTATTGGTATAAACATTCACTCGTTTTCCTTCTGACAACACACACGCTCGTGTCAATGCAATCAACTCTGCTGCTTGCGCAGAATTCTGTGGTATGCGTGCTGTTTCAACAACTGTATGTAAAGTTGTAATAGCATACGCTGCAGTCGTCTCACCATTCGGAAGCTTATAACACGAACCATCAACCCACAGCGTACCATCAACATTCTCAAGAGGAGTATCCTTAAGATCGATCCTAGCCTTCGTTTCTTCCTCTGTACGAAGAAAACAATCATGCTGTTCTTGAGCATCCGTCTCTGTAGAGATCGGCAACAACGTAGCTGGATTCAACACATTACATCTTTTAATGTGAACATGGCTAGCCAATAGTGTCAACTCGTAACCTGAAAGACGTGCACTAGTATGGTGCTGTGTCTTAGTCCTGTTTAATAAAGTATCCACTGCATGCGGAACCATCACAAGCAACGTATTATCCAATACCAAACACGCAGACTGTCGGATAGAAACCGCAGCTGCCGCTGTAGCTCTCAGACAACTCAGTAACGCTTTAGCAACTGGGTCTAATGTGGCTGAAAAATACGCACATGGATGCTGCTTGTCTCCAAAACACTGCGTCAAAACTGACATTGCACAACCTTCTCTCTCGTGCACATACAACGTGAAAGGCTTGCTATAGTCTGGAGTACCCAACACAGGAGCCGAACACAATGCATCACGTAATTCAGAAAAACTCTTCTGACACTCCTCAGACCAAGGGAGAGGATACGGAGTATCCTTCACAGTGAATGCTAACAGAGGTTTCGCCAACAGGGAAAAATTGGGGATCCACTGTCTACAATACGACGTAATACCCAAAAAAGCACGAACTTCTCTCTGTGTAGATGGCACACTCATTTGCGCAATCGCTTGAATTCGTTCTGGGGTCAATCGCCTTCCCTCCTTCGACAAGAGATGACCTAAGTAGGTTACTTCTTGTCGGCAATATTGTAACTTGGAAGGTGACACTTTATGATGAAGGTCAGACAAATGCTGTAACAACGAAAGAGTAGCCTCCTTTCAAGTCTTCTCATCATCAGCAGTAATCAACAAATCATCGACGTACTGAATAAGAGTCGCACCAACAGGCAACACAAAACTATCAAGCTGAGTTTTCAACGCTTGACTATAGATTGAGGGACTTTCACAATAACCTTGGGGAGCTCTCTTAAACCGGAAGCTTCGTCCTCCTAAAGAGAAGCCAAAAATATCTCTACTCTCCTCAGCAATAGGAATGCTAAAGAAAGCATTCTTTAAGTCAATGACAGAAAACCAAGCTGTCGAAGCAGGAATCTGAGTCAACAAAGCAGTGATATCAGGGACAACAGGAAACTGTGGCACTACAATCTTGTTGACCTCTTGAAGGTCGATCACAAACCTGTACACAGGTGGTTGAGAAGCATCAGTAGGCTTAAGGACAGGCAAAACCGGACTGTTGCACACATTACCACTCGTTTCTTCAACAACACCCTTCTCAACCAAATCATAGAAAACCGCTAAAAGAGCTCTCTCATCATCGCTCGAGATCTTATATTGTGGAATACGAGGCAGTCTAGCATTTGACTTGAGCGTAACAACATAGGGTGGAATCTGCAAAAGACCAACATCATTTGGACCCGTAGCCCAAAGCGTATCAGGAAGCGAACGCAATTCCAGTGGCAAGCAATCCTTAGAAAAATACATAGGAGAAATCACTTTCTTATCAAGGGTAAGCTGTACTCCCGAAGGAGAACAATGCAATGTCGCATACAATCTTTTCAGCAAGTCCAAACCCAACAGATTCTCACCACAACCAGTCGTTAGAATAAGTGGAGCCTCCAATTCACAAGGGCCAATGGAAAGAGACAAAGGACTAGAAACCGGATTACGGACTGGGGCGCCTGAAAATCCTACGGAAACATTGGTCAAGCCAGACAAAGGTGTGCCAGGGAGTTTAGAATGCATAATGGAACTCTTTGTCGCACCAGTATCCAAAAGAAAAGGTTCTGTCACACCTGATGTAGTCACTTCAACATAAGGTCCACTCTGATCTACAGGAACTGACACTACTCCCTCTCTTTGCCCATGGCTATCCTAGCTATCATTATAACTGACACACTCACCCTCAACATAATAATCCTCAACATAGTATTGTGCAGACTGACCACTCGGAACATTCTGTCTGTCAAAATAATTCGCAGAATTCTGAAGAGAAGAGGAACGCTCATTCTGTGGAATCACACCACGTACTCTACCTCTAAGAGCTTGCTGAAAACCACCACGAACTCTCTGACCAGACATACCATTCGCACGCTGTAGCAAAGTCGGGCAACTATTCTTGAAATGACCTTCCTCTCTACAATAAGCTCACTGATTAGGGCCAGGAAAGAATCGCTGAGCATAAGGGTCAGGCTTTTGTAACAATCTCTGAAACTGTGGAGGTTGCTGAAACTGAGGCTGGTTCTGACGAAGCGGATAAGCTTGCTGCAAAAGAACTTTCGTTTTTAAATCTTTCGTTTTCTTCTCTGCTTTATCCTTCTCATCTTTATGCCTATTCTCATAATATTGGGCAGTAGCGAATATCTGGGCCGACGAAGAAACAGCCCGTGAACTCTCAGAATCCTTCAACTTATTCAATAATTCGGGAAGCAAATTAAAAACAAATTTGTCCACAAATAATCTTTGCCCACCTTCCGTACTCATGTCCTGACCACTATGATTGATAAACGTCTCTTCAAACCTAGTGAAGAAATCAGACACACTCTCGTCTTTCTTCTGTTTGCATGCTGCTAACTTATCCCAATTCACTCGTAAAGCAGGCATCATAGTTTTCATTAGATTAATAATCCTACCAGGTAATTCTGAAACTAAAGGCTCAGGTTTAGCACCACCAACCTGTCTACCATCTGCGGCAACAATATTAGCCCACGTATTTCCTAATTCTGCCTCATGATTCTCATGACGAATCTTTGCCGACAAAGGTTGCAGAACTACATTACCCATCAGCATGTCAATATCAGCTAAATTCATAATACATGCTTCTACTGTCTGAGATAATTCTTTGTAGTAGCCAGCAGGATTCTTACGAGGGTCAGGTAAGGTCTGCTTAAGAGCCAAGACCTCTGCTCGCTTCCAAGGAACATGTACCCACACTCGCTGAAAATGGGCTTCTGCAGCCTGGATACCCCGATTAACATCAGCCTGAACTGCCTCTCTCCATACAGGGGGAACTTCTCTCATAGGATACTGCTTCACTTTCCTCCTAACAGAAGGATCGGGTTCGTACAATGTCTGAGGCGGAAGTCTGGATCTAAAAGCAAGTATCGTCTCTACGGCATCTGTAACATCAGATTCCACTATCATCCCTTTAGCAAAATCTGACTGAACTTCGAGCATATCCTGCGGAATCGGACCCAACTCATTATCTTCCCATTCCTGACGCAGAAAAGTACACATCACATCGAAAACATACCTTTGCTTAGGCGGTTCCTACTGAAAGAAAACATCCTTAACCGCTGGCAAATTATACCTTGAGGCATTTATAATTCATCTACGAGCCAACAAATCCAACACAGCCCGTTCCTCGGAACTGGGAAGCTGACTACGACTCTGCTTACGTTCCGAAACAGGGGTCATATTCAATGACCCAAACAATGGAGACAACAGATTAGAAACAGTCTCTGTCATTCGTTTTCGAACAGAAGGAGAAGAAGCAGACATAAGAACTGGAGAATAAGTATTTTGAGGCAAAGAAGGTGTAGGAATAAGAACAGTAGGAGTCTCAGATGAAGAAGTAGAAGGCAAAGGAGTTTGAGGCAAAGCTGGTAGCGAAGCTGGCGACCCTAGAGCGGGTTGCACGGGAGGAGGTAAAACCATCTGTGGAGTACCGGATGGCTGAACAACAGCAGGAGGTTGAACAACAAAGGGTGGAACAACCAGGGGTAATGGAGGTGCAGTAGCACCCTGCACATAAAGAGGTGGCAATCTCAACAAATGAGAGATCAAAGGATCTTTTTCAAGATCTTCAATCGCTTTCACATTTGTCTATGGCCATACAACGCTGCCTATCTAAAACTTCACTCGCTCGCTCCTCTCCATAATCCCTATACTGCCTAGCAGCTTGTAGTACTGACATATTCTTATCTTTCATATCTCTCTTTGCTTGCTTAATTTCTCGTTGTTTGGCTTCCTTTCGTCAAAGGCGGAAAGAGTCAAACATTGCTGGCTGAGCTTTCTTCTTAAATAGCGCAACTTCCAGATTGTCTAAAATGTTCGATTCGAAACTACCATGTTGGGGCCATCGTAAGACACCATCCTTCCTAGTATAGCGGACCCACACTTCATTATAAGTAATAGGACCCACTCCGTGTTTTGAATAGAGCTCATAAGGCGGAGTTCCAACCGGAGGTATCGGACATGAGTCCTCTAGTCGGGAATCCTTGTTGCAACCACAACTAAACCATTTTCTAAGTTTGCTAAGACCAGGCATCTTATAGCTCACTAATCTAGCTTCCAACTTCAAGGGGTTATCAACTATCGATACTCTCGCAAATATACGAGCCCCTTGGCTTCGATTACTGCAGTGATCGGATCAAACCAATCCAAGAACCAAACAAAGAACCAAACAAATTTGTGGGAGTGACCCACTTATATTTAACCAAGGTATCTGTCACGCCACCAGAAGACTGTCTATCGTCTCGCTCTACAAAGCATCTATCGAGGGTCCAAGACAGGGAGACAGTCAGGGCAGCAGTCCTTCGTAGCCGTCGGAAAGCAAGAAGCCTCGCAGAAAACACCTTCGGTCCACGTCGACATGCAGGGGTCGATGAAGTGGCGGCCTTCCTCCAGAAATTCCTCACGTGGCTCCTCACGATCCTCAGGCTTGGACCGGTACCGCTTGATGTCGCCCCACGTGGGCGCCAACTGAAGAACCGGGTCTTATTCAGAACCGGCGGTGCCAGGGACACACCCGATGTCTTCGGATTCACCTGTCTTGGCAAACAGAGACACGGAATACTTCTAGGTGGCGTCAGAGATCAAATTTATTAGCTGCAGCTAGTAGCAGTGAACCAAGCAATACAACATGGTGTCCAACTCAGGAATCTGCTCAATTTTAGTAGAGCAAGACATCTTCTTTTATGCACAGTTTCAACCCATTACGAATGCACACCCATTGCGGCAAATTCTGACCAATAGAAACACATTTCTATACATTATCACATTCCAAAAAGCTCACTTTACATTGCACCAACCCACAAGTTAATTATTAGGACTGTCCCAAATTCGATTACCAAAAGCCGGACAAACCCATAATTGAAAGCACTACCCATGTAATGAAAAGACATAAAGAAAAGAGCAATTCAGATATAGAGTAGGATAAGATATGTGCAAGGAACTAAAGACTAATGATATCCTGAACAATGATTGGATTTCCAGATTACTATCAGCTAACGAAACTAATTTCGTAGAAGGGTCAGTTACAGGTGAAGGGGTCAGCATCTTGCAGTTCACTCGCAAGTCGAAAAGGCCCACGTTAATATGTACATGAACACCGAGGCCCATGCAACTTTGCTCGTTCGTTTACTACCCAGGTCTACATGAGGGCAAGACAAAATGGCGTCTCAAACAACGTAAAACAAAATGGAGTCCGGTCCCGAAAACCACGGAACCTCAGACCCTCCTTTTGCCATTACGTAGGCAATAACCTAAACTCATGTCAATCTGAATCCAGGTCTATATCTATTCTCATCAGATCGTCAAGGTGTTGCTGTAACATCATCTTATTCTCTCTCGCTTCTCTCAAAATGGGTCTTCTCACACAGATCGTAGCACAAAGGCCACAAATGGTAGGACCACACTGGATGCATAAGCAACACGAGAAAAGGATCGCTAAAACCATACCAAGGAACGTTAGAATCTTCCATCCCCATTTGGACAGCAATTCCCAAAACCATCCCATCAACGACCAGTTACCTTTGTCCACATGTATAGACTCAGCAGACTTATACAACTTCTGAATAGCTTGGTACACCGTCGGGGCATTATCTGGTATGAAAACGCAACAACTAGATCCGATCAATTTGCATACTCCACCTCTATCTGCCAATATAATATCTAGAACAAAGCGGTTCTGTAATGTCATAAGGCGATCCGCTTGAAGCTCAGCAGTAATATTACTAAGGGCACCTGCAGTCTCATTTATAGTGGCCTCCACCACTCTCGTAAGCTGACGAATATTCCTACTATTGGCCATAGGACCCCAAAAGGGCAGGAAACCCTTAAAGAAGTCTCCAACTTCTTGTGCGGCAGTGTTTTCCACATCAATAACACCTCTACCATATCTTGACTTAGGGTAGTCAAAAGCAGCTGTGTATGTAGAGGGAAGCAAAAATGCTACATAACATGTGCCTGAAAAATCAGACGGCAACCATGTATATGCTCTGTCATAACAGACAAAATACGTGCCTTTGGCTGGAACGAACGGAGGAGATTTCTGGGACGTATAAACGTATGTGTGAACACACACACTCTTACCAAGCTGAGCTCTCGGATTCCGACCATTACCTTGTAAACAAAGATGACCACGATGGTGTACAATCCAAATCAGAGGAGACCTTCGCTGTCTTTCTTTCTCAGTCAAACTAAATGTCATGTCCTGCCAGATGCGCCTGCCTAAACTACAATGTCCAGAAGGCGGAGCGAGTGGGAGGAGTTCGCAAGGCTACATAGTGAGGAAACGTCCACACGCACGTTGTACGTGATTCCCGTTTTGAACTAGTGTTTGGATTCCGGATTGCTCTCGTCGTTTGTTTGTTTGCTGCAGTCAATTTGGCAAGAGAAGTTTATTGAATCGTACGGCGGCTTCCGCACGCGTACAAACAGCTGACTGTGCCCGTGATTTCAACTTTCCATCTGCCGCTCGCGTTCTCGGCTGAGACGCGGAGCATGACATTTAACTTTTTCCTGGAAGCCTATTTGCAGCTGCTGGTATCAGGAAGGTTAGCCCTCTGCCGTTTGCCTAGGGTCCGGCGGTAACGAACATTTCTTTCCTGCTCGCGTTCTCGGCTGAGACGCGAGGCAGGACTTTGTTTACGTGTAGCTGGGGATTTAGTTTTTGGTGTTCCTGCAATTACCGGACCTGATTTTCCGTCAGCGGCTGCTACGGAGTATCCTGTGCATTTCGTGGTGGGCGTGAGTACAATACATCGCTATGAGAAATAATGCTGGATATGCTTTTGGATATTGAATTCAAGTGACATTGTTAGTTGGACTAGTTCTTTCCTGCTCGTGGATCTAACAAGCAGGAATACGTACATTATTTGGATTTTGGGGAATTGCATTGATATTGACTTTGCTATCAAGGGGAACCACTTTGGATTTCAGTCAAACGTCAATTGGGGAAGCCTGTTCTTATAGACTTGTCTTCAACCATCATTTTGTGCCCTCTCTCAACAAGCTTCATTTCAGAAGGAGAATATTTGTGTTTATAGAATTATAAGGGAATTCTGGAAGGTGTGAATGAGTGTTAAGGCTATTGGTATTGAGTCCTGTTTGTTAATCGGATGGAATACTAACATATGCTTATGTGTTGTAGGATTTCCTAGTATCCATACAGAGAGAAGATTCTGCTATTTCTTTTGAGGGAAAGAGAATCTATTAAGCTAAACCTGGTGGTTGGTTCTACTAGTGAGAATTATCGAGAGTAGTTAGCATGTAAAGTACTTATCTCTGTGTTTTTTCTTTCTTCTCGTTTCAGCTTCCCTTTCCCGTTCCAGACCCTTCCCTACCTTTCCCTCGCCTGATCCTTCTATACTCTGTGTATGTTACATCATTCAGAGTGTAGGTAGATCTGGAGGTGGACCCCTTATTAGCAACGACTCTGATCCTGAGGAGGCGTAGCCCGTGACACTAACACTATATGTCCTCTTATTCCAACCGACATATGCTCGTACCTCATCTTTGGGGATAGCATTATACGCGTCGATATCTCTAATCATATCAACTATTCCCCGTATCAAAGCATTCTTACTTACGTTATCCTTAACAGAACGCACTGGAGAGGCTTCATTCGCATAGATAAACATCGATTGGAGTGCCCAAACTGACCCATTAGGTGAAAAATGCAAAACCAAATATGACATTCCCTTATCTGTCGTATGTGGCATAAGACCACACACCCAACAATTCGTAGTATTTATAACTAACTGATGCTGATGCAACATTTGTATAAACGAATTGTTCACAAATTCTGATCTTCGTGTCTGTTCATATTCAGGCAACGTGTGAAACTCATGTGGAGAAACAGTAGGAAAAGAAATGGTAGGTTGGGAGGTAGATGTAAGCCACTGTTGTGTGGCATAGAAAATCAAACCCACACAAGCTAACGCAATATTCAACAGCATTAGAAAACACATTATTAAAAAACATTTGCTACGAACCAATATACATATACGGACTTTAGAATCCACTTCCCAAACACTCTGGTCAGACTAAAAAAACTCCATCCTCTAACGTCCTGCTCACGGTCGTTACTTTCTTCACTTAAGTGTGCGCCAAGATCGTACTAACGACCCTGGACCACGGACCTTGTGTCCCTGCGCGGTTCACCCCTTAAGAACTTCCTACCGTGACCCTGCAGCGGAGTCCGGATGGTGACTCGAAAAAGGAAAAAGCTAAAGAGTTTCTTGATCTGACAAGGTGTAAATTAGCTATTTAAAAAAAAATTCCAGCTTCACGTTTTATTTGTCCATATGTACAAGCTTTCTTGGTCTAAAATCATAGCGCTCTTTATCAGGCACAGTCTGGTCTTGAAACAAAAGTTCCGGATAGGTGGTGTCAATCTTCAGATGAGGAGGCACAGCAGCTTGCAGAACATCATCATACTCGCGTTCTGACCGAGTCCATGTCAAATGAGCATCACTAAATGGAACAAATCTAGGGACTCGCTCACACTCGGAATCAGCTATACCATCCCTCACCCACTGATCATACGGTAAAGGCAAAGGAACTTTTTTACAATGGGTGGCATACACCCAGTACTTTTTGCCTGCTACTCTAACAGCAGTTCTAGTAACCAACAGTACCAGATAAGGACCAGTCCATCTCGGTTCCAAGTTCTTGGTGCGCTGAAAATTCTTCACCAAAAAATAATGACCAGGTTCGATGGAGTGTCCGGGATCTGTAGTAGCTGTCGGCAAACTATCATAGACCTGTTGGTGGAGAACACGTAATTTAGCAGTCAAGTCATGTAAGTAATCCACCAACATAGGATACTCAATACTGCTGTATTCTTTTGGACGAGGCACACCCCAAACATTCGCTGGACGACCAAACACAATTTCATACGGACTAAGTCCCACTCGAGAATGTACAGTCGTCCTTGTTGACAAAAGAGCCAACGGCAAGGCATCCAGCCATGTAAGACCAGTGCTCGCTTGTACCTTAGCTCATTTCAGCTTCAAGGTACCATTGTAACATTCAACAAGTCCAGCAGACTGGGGGTGATTCGCTGCATGGAACTTCTGATTTATTCCCAAACCAGCACACACTTTCTTCATGATTTGGCCCACAAATTCACTCCCTTTGTCCGACCATACAATTCTCGGCAATCCATACCTAGGGAAGTACTCTATCAGCAAAACCTTGGCTATAGACAAGGCAGTATTATCCTTTAGGGGGTAAGACTCTACCCATCTAGAAAAGGCGCAAACAACCACAAGAACGTATTTCAGATTGTTGCACCTCTCCATGTGAATATAATCTAACTGTATCACCTCAAACGGATACGTCGGAGGAGAAAAATGACCAGCTGGAGTTGAAGTTCCCTTACCAGGATTATACTTCAGACAAATCATGCAATGCTTCACCACATTCTCTGCACATTTCGGAATTCCAGCATTCTGCCAAACTGGAGCCAACAACTTACATATTCCCTTCGAACTGATATGAGCCATTCCATGAGCCTTCGTACCCACTGGGAGCACGTACGCATCTGGCAACAACCATCGCTGGTGCTCCGACAACTCAATCCAACAACCTGTAGAATCCAACATACCCGTATTCTCTCTCCACGTACTCACTTCTTTCTCTGTAGCTTCAGCCTGAATCATCTTCACACTTTCTATTGTGTCTTCACACATTCCACCAGCCATAACCCAATTAGCAGGGCCTGCAACATACATACGGCTCATCATGTCTTTCGCCTTTTCCTTCGCAACTTCATCCGCAAACGCATTCCCTCGACCAACATCGTCCACAACTTTCTTATGCGCACTACACTTTACAATTGCAATCTGCTTTGGGAGAGTGAGAGATTCCAAAAGTTCATTCACTAACTGCCCATGCTGAATTTTAGTACCATGGGAAGTAAGGAACCCTCGTTCTCTCCACAAACGCCCAAAACTGTGAGCAACACCAAACGCATACTGGCTATCGGTATAAACATTCACTCGTTTTCCTTCTGACAATACACACGCTCGTGTCAATGCAATCAACTCTGCTGCTTGCGCAGAATTCTGTGGTATGCGTGCTGTCTCAACAACTGGTTGTAAAGTTGTAATAGCATACGCTGCAGTCGTCTCAACATTCGGAAGCTTAAAACACGAACCATCAACCCACAGCGTACCATCAACATACTCAAGAGGAGTATCCTTAAGATCGATCCTACCCTTTGTTTCTTCCTCTGTACGAAGAAAACAATCATGCTGTTCTTGAGCATCCGTCTCTGTAGAGATTGGCAACAACGTAGCTGGATTCAACACATTACATCTTTTAATGTGAACATGGCTAGACAACAGTGTCAGCTCGTAACCTGAAAGACGTGCACTAGTAAGGTGCTGTGTCTTAGTCCTGTTTAATAAAGTATCCACTGCATGCGGAACCATCACAATCAACGTATTATCCAATACCAAACCAGCAGACTGTCGGATAGAAACCGCAGCTGCCGCTGTAGCTCTCAGACAACTCGGTAACGCTTTAGCAACTGGGTCTAATGTCGCTGAAAAATACGCACATGGACGCTGCTTGTCTCCAAAACACTGCGTCAAAACTGAGAATGCACAACCTTCTCTCTCGTGCACATACAACATGAAAGGCTTGCTATAGTCTGGAGTACCCAACACAGGAGCCGAACACAATGCATCACGTAATTCAGAAAAACTCTTCTGACACTCCCCAGACCAAGGGAGAGGATAAGGAGTATCCTTCACAGTCAATGCTAACAGAGGTTTCGCCAACAGGGAAAAATTGGGGATCCACTGTCTACAATACGACGTAATACCCAAAAAAGCACGAACTTCTCTCTGTGTAGATGGCACACTCATTTGTGCAATCGCTTGAATTCGTTCTGGGGTCAATCGTCTTCCCTCCTTCGACAAGAGATGACCTAAGTAGGTTACTTCTTGTCGCCAATATTGTAACTTGGAAGGTGACACTTTATGATGAAGGTCAGACAAATACTGTAACAACGAAAGAGTAGCCTCTTTACAAGTCTTCTAGTCATCAGCAGTAATCAACAAATCATCGACGTACTGAATAAGAGTCGCACCAACAGGCAACACAAAACTATCAAGCTGAGTTTTCTACGCTTGACTATAGATTGAGGGACTTTCACAATAACCTTGGGGAGCTCTCTTAAACCAGAAGCTTCATCCTCCTAAAGAGAAGCCAAAAATATCTCTACTCTCCTCAGCAATAGGAATGCTAAAGAAAGCATTCTTTAAGTCAATGAGAGAAAACCAAGCTGCCGAAGCAGGAATCAGAGTCAACAAAGCAGTGATATCAGGGACAACAGGAAACTGTGGCACTACAATCTTGTTGACCTTGTAGTGAATGAGCCACTTTAGGGGTCTGATGATCTTTGATGACCCTTGATCACTACCATTGTGTACTGATTTTAGTGTGCTATGTTGCTTTAGCCTTAATGTAGGATGGTCTTGCATTACAATAATCTTGCCAAAGAATAGAAGGTATGGGATGTCAAGGTGCAGTGTTGTTGGTGATGGTGCACACATGTGCTCCATAGGGGATACTGAGGGATTAAGGGCATAGTGTTATTTGAGTTAGGTCAATTATGACTTTAGCCTATTGGCTTTGACGTGGTATAATAGCATTCTGCTTTCCAAGTAGTAGAGGCCTATGCTTGAGCAACTCCATATTCTAAACTGCAGCCATCTTCTGAGCCTCTGTAGGTGAGAGGTGATATTTGAGATTACATGTGTTGTTCACCGGCAGTGAACCAGAGCAGACCAGTTCTTATCAGGAGGAATGTGCCTTCTTCGCATTGGCGCCATAACAAAAGCTTGGCCAGCTGCTGTTGGGTGCTTGGTGTGGAAAAGTACAGGAATCTTGTGAGAAAGGTAGGCGGGTTCTTCCAGAAGCTTCGATAGAGGATAGAGTTCTATATTAGAGAAAGGGGGTCAGTGAGAGGGAGAGAGAGAGTTTTCTGAGAGGCAGAGATATTTTGAGATGTTGAGAGCTGGAGAGATGCTGAGATGCTGGTCTGGTGTTTTGGCGGTCTGATGATACATCACGGTGCAGACGTGCAGACGTGTGTGTGCAACAGAGAGTCCGGAACCAACCAGTGAGTAATTGATGCCCAGTGTGAAAATATTCCTTTGACAACAGACTTAAACGTGCATGATTTACATGTGAAAAATGTTACAGAAAATCTAGTCAAGTTGCCAATTGCACAGGCTGTTTTAATTAATTCTTCCAAAGAGAGAAACGATAAGAAGACCCGTGTTTTAGACTTAACGATCATTAGTGGTGGAAATAAATCAGACCTATCAGTGCACGATACATTTTGCTTTAAAAAATGCAAGCATATGAGTTTGAAAGGGTACAACAGCGAATTGTGTATGACTGGCTACTTCCAGGTTTTAAAAATGTATTTTGCGATTTTAACCAAAAGCAATGTGCCCATTTTATCTACAGTGGAGTGCAGGGACTTTTAAATTCAGATGCTGCACAAAGGCCGAAGACTATGTGCTTTGGCACACTAAAAGATACTGGACAGAGCAGCGTGAGAGAAAAGGTGATTTGCTTATGGGAGATTGCACTGGTAGTAAAATGGCCCATATAGACAGAATAGCAGTTGGGTAGGATTTCACAGAAGCAGGGTTGGTGACCCCAACAACTACTGTTTAAACTGATTTTATTTGCCCAGGACAGTTGACTGTTACAAATTAAACAAACATATACCTTCTTTGACTGATGCTGTCCCAGATATTGTTACAGAAGTACCCTGAGATTTTGTATGCGACTTTTTAAGGTTGCCAATGTTTTGTCTTTTAGTTACCAATAGTCCTATAGACAAATGATAGTTTAAAAGAAAATATATATATATATGAAGGTGCATGCATTCAAATGTGGGCTGTTCAATGTGGTTTTAGTTTAGTGTATTCCATTTACGAATGAAAATTTCACAGCTTTTGGATTGTGAACGGCTGAGAACTAACATGCTTTGACCTTGAGGAGATAACATGCATTCCACAGAGCCTCCTCTTTCCCGGGCTCTTTGTAAGGGAGGGGGGCGATCGTAGGAGCAGTCTCTGCTGATTGTTATGTTTGGCGAGCACCCAATTCTTTTCGCGGAGAATCTGTGTGAAGGAGGGGGGATTCCACTCTTCAGACTGTGGAGCTACCTTTAATTGGAAAGATAGGGAGGCTTGCATAAAGGTGCAGGCTTCATCACCATCATGCCCCATCCTTATGAGGAGGTAGGTAGGGCAGACAGAAGTGGGCAGGCGCTTCACTCTTGGAATGTGAGGTTGCGAGGCAGAACAGTCTGTATCTGTTATGGTTGAAACGGAGCCAGCCCTGAGACGCGGACAGTCCTGTAAGGGAGGGGTCTGATAGCTGGGAATGAGAAATGAGTACAGTTGACTGCCCCAGCCCTTCTGGCTTGTGTAAGAAAAAATTAGATTTTGCCCAAATAAACTTAGAGAAAATAATGCAGGTTGCATTCTTAAGCTATTCCCCAGATCTAGAGGAGAGCTTTCCAGATAGAAATTAAAATATTGTGCTTTGAGAGATGTAAAAAGAAAATTATGTGCTTTTGAATTGAAGTTTTTTTTGTAAGATGAGTGATACGTATTTATCTTTTCAGGTTGCTGGGATGTGCTGCTGGGGGTGCGAGTGATTCCTTGCCCCGCCCCGCCCTGTTTGTGTTTTTGTCTTTTTTATTTTTATATTTTATTTTTATTTTTTTTGAAAGTGGAACTCTCCCACGCCTGGAGCCAGATCGGAGCGGACGGTGATGTCCTGTGGCTGATGGCAGAGGGGAGCTGATGATCTATGGAGAACCAGATCAGAAGGGATCAGCAGAGTGTTCTGCAATTGGAACTGTCCCCTTCGAGTGAGGCTGACTTTAAAAGAATGAGAGCTGTGTCTTTCGCACAGGAGAACTGCTTGTGCACCCTGACAAGTGACAGTGGTGTTTTTTGTTTTGCTTTTTTCACAGAAAAGAACACTTTTTTCCCATAGAGACTTTGTGCTGCACTTGGAGTAGATATTTTCTGAGCTACAGTTGGCTGCCTTGGCAGTAGAATTTGCAGTTTCATTATTAGAGGTTCAAATGACACAAGCTAAATTATTTTGAGATATTGTACGTGAGTTATGAAGTTTAAAAAGAACAAAAAGAGTAAATCAGTTAATTATGATCTGCTTTGTATTCAATGTTTTTTGAGTAGTCACTTCAGCACGAGAGTTGCTGGTTCAAAATATGCTTTTTAACAGTTGTGTTTTTGATTCTGAAATGCAGTTTTTCCCTTGTAGGTACTCTTTCAAATATGGCCTACAGTTTTGAATCTTTCACTCTGAAAATTTAGTTTTTTAAGGTTTTGCCTTTAAATGAGATATGTAATGTTTCAATGACACTCAAATCTTCAGTTAGGTTTTATTCAGTTGCTGGTTATTATGCATTGATACTGCTTTTACAGTTAACAGATATAGTGCCCCAATGATAGTTTTGTTTTTCAGTCATGATATTCAGTTGCTTGTTACTTTGCAATGATGCCAATTTTGCAGTTCAGAGATGCAGTCATAGCTGTGCCTTTAGTTCAGTGATTTTATTTTTTATATATGTGAATGGTGATGTTCAAGGGTCAAGGGGTGCAATGTAGTGAATGAGCCACTTTAGGGGTCTGATTATCTTTGATGACCCTCGATCACCACCATTGTGTACTGATTTTAGTGTGCTATGTTACTTTAGCCTTAATGTAGGATGGTCTTGCATTACAATAATCTTGCCAAAGAATAGAAGGTATGGGATGTCAAGGTGCAGTGTTGTTGGTGATGGTGCACACATGTGCTCCATAGAGGATACTGAGGGATTAAGGGCATAGTGTTATTTGAGTTAGGTGAATTATGACTTTAGCCTATTGGCTTTGACGTGGTATAATAGCATTCTGCTTTCCAAGTAGTAGAGGCCTATGCTTGAGCAACTCCATATTCTAAACTGCAGCTATCTTCTGAGCCTCTGTAGGTGAGAGGTGATATTTGAGATTACATGTGTTGTTCACCGGCAGTGAACCAGAGCAGACCAGTTCTTATCAGGAGGAATGTGCCTTCTTCGCATTGGCGCCATAACAAAAGCTTGGCCAGCTGCTGTTGGGTGCTTGGTGTGGAAAAGTACAGGAATCTTGTGAGAAAGGTAGGCGGGTTCTTCCAGAAGCTTCGATAGAGGATAGAGTTCTATATTAGAGAAAGGGGGTCAGTGAGAGGGAGAGAGAGAGTTTTCTGAGAGGCAGAGAGATTCTGAGATGTTGAGAGCTGGAGAGATGCTGAGATGCTGGTCTGGTGTTTTGGCGGTCTGATGATACATCACGGTGCAGACGTGCAGACGTGTGTGTGCAACAGAGAGTCCGGAACCAACCAGTGAGGGAAAGAGAGACGGACCCTTCTTCAGATGACAAGACGCCTAAGATTATGGTGAGGTGTTCGATGTATATCTAACTTATCTAACTATGCTTTTATTTTCAGGCTCTATGTATATCTATGTGCTGATGATTGCTGCTAATGTTTACTGTGATGTTTAGTTTTCTTTCTTTTGTCATCCTATTATCATGTAATAAAGAAACCCTAGAGCATATAATTTGTTGGTATTCCTTGTGAGGGAAGGTTGAGACCCTTTTACCAAGTACTTACAGAGGGATGGATGATTTCCCTCTAATGGGTAATTGTTAATACGGAAGGGAAAGTGCCTCCCATCAGGGATGTCTAAATTACATTGCCAGGAGGAGCATGCGTTGTTTACCCTCTTGGATTGGGAGGTGTTGTGACTTGTTGTTATTTGCGAGCTCCTCAGCAATGGTCTTATATGTTGTCAGTGTTTATTCCTTTCTTGGGTAAGTATTGTGAAATGTGGTGTCTTTCTGTAACCTGAGAAAGGATGTGGTAAGTAATAACCTGGTGCCTGACAGAAGCACCAAAACATAAAGAGAAGCACGTCATTACAATTGGCGTAGTCGGCAGGATATAAATGTTGATATAAAAGGGGAAATATTGGTTTGTTTGTTTTTTGCAATTGAAAACAGACTCTCAGATATCAGTTGATTTATTTGCATGGGGGTAACGGCCATATGCTGTTCTGGCTCATGAGTGAGCTAATTGTGTTTGGTTGAACGAGAATTGGAGTGTGTTTAAATGTGTTTTGTATAAAGGGCTTGTGAATAGCTTTTTTTACGTTAGGCAGAAAGGGCGGGATCCCTTTACAGTGTTCAGTAAAAAGAAATGCATTTAAAATGTGCGCAGCTGCAACGTGAATGTAACATCTCAGAATATAACCCTGAAAGGTGGGATGATGTTTCAGACAGAGATAGTGGGATTATTTTTAATGTGTTGTTTAACGTGCAGCCACAATTTGAGCATTTGCCAAAAGAGCTGAAGGAAATGTTAATTGATGCCCAGTGTGAAAATATTCCTTTGACAACAGACTTAAACGTGCATGATTTACATGTGAAAAATGTTACAGAAAATCTAGTCAGGTTGCCAATTGCACAGGCTGTTTTAATTAATTCTTCCAAAGAGAGAAACAATAAGAAGACCCATGTTTTAGACTTAACGATCATTAGTGGTGGAAATAAATCAGACCTATCAGTGCACGATACATTTTGCTTTAAAAAATGCAAGCATATGAGTTTGAAAGGGTACAACAGCGAATTGTGTATGACTGGCTACTTCCAGGTTTTAAAAATGTATTGTGCGATTTTAACCAAAAGCAATGTGCCCATTTTAGCTACAGTGGAGTGCAGGGACTTTTAAATTCAGATGCTGCACAAAGGCCGATGACTATGTGCTTTGGCACACTAAAAGATACTGGACAGAGCAGCGTGAGAGAAAAGGTGATTTGCTTATGGGAGATAGCACTGGTAGTAAAATGGCCCATATAGACAGAATAGCAGTTGGGTAGGATTTCACAGAAGCAGGGTTGGTGACCCCAACAACTACTGTTTAAACTGATTTTATTTGCCCAGGACAGTTGACTGTTACAAATTAAACAAACATATACCTTCTTTGACTGATGCTGTCCCAGATATTGTTACAGAAGTACCCTGAGATTTTGTATGCGACTTTTTAAGGTTGCCAATGTTTTGTCTTTTAGTTACCAATACTCCTATAGACAAATGATAGTTTAAAAGAATATATATATATATATGAAGTTGCATGCATTCAAATGTGGGCTGTTCAATGTGGTTTTAGTTTAGTGTATTCCATTTACGAATGGAAAATTTCACAGCTTTTGGATTGTGAACGGCTGAGAACTAACATGCTTTGACCTTGAGGAGATAACATGCATTCCACAGAGCCTCCTCTTTCCCGGGCTCTTTGTAAGGGAGGGGGGCGATCGTAGGAGCAGTCTCTGCTGATTGTTATGTTTGGCGAGCACCCAATTCTTTTCGCGGAGAATCTGTGTGAAGGAGGGGGGATTCCACTCTTCAGACTGTGGAGCTACCTTTAATTGGAAAGATAGGGAGGCTTGCATAAAGGTGCAGGCTTCATCACCATCATGCCCCATCCTTATGAGGAGGTAGGTAGGGCAGACAGAAGTGGGCAGGCGCTTCACTCTTGGAATGTGAGGTTGCGAGGCAGAACAGTCTGTATCTGTTATGGTTGAAACGGAGCCAGCCCTGAGACGCGGACAGTCCTGTAAGGGAGGGGTCTGATAGCTGGGAATGAGAAATGAGTACAGTTGACTGCCCCAGCCCTTCTGGCTTGTGTAAGAAAAAATTAGATTTTGCCCAAATAAACTTAGAGAAAATAATGCAGGTTGCATTCTTAAGCTATTCCCCAGATCTAGAGGAGAGCTTTCCAGATAGAAATTAAAATATTGTGCTTTGAGAGATGTAAAAAGAAAATTATGTGCTTTTGAATTGAAGTTTTTTTTGTAAGATGAGTGATACGTATTTATCTTTTCAGGTTGCTGGGATGTGCTGCTGGGGGTGCGAGTGATTCCTTGCCCCGCCCCGCCCTGTTTGTGTTTTTGTGTTTTTTATTTTTATATTTTAGTTTATTTTTTTTTTGAAAGTGGAACTCCCCCACGCCTGGAGCCAGACCGGAGCGGACGGTGATGTCCTGTGGCTGATGGCAGAGGGGAGCTGATGATCTATGGAGAACCAGATCAGATGGGGTTCTTCCTTGCCGAGGGGATACTGAGGAAGTTGGATGCCAGAGAGCTGTCATCTACATAGACGGACTGCTTCTTTCTAAGCGAAGAAGGGATCAGCAGAGTGTTCTGCAATTGGAACTGTCCCCTTCGAGTGAGGCTGACTTTAAAAGAATGAGAGCTGTGTCTTTCACACAGGAGAACTGCTTGTGCACCCTGACAAGTGACAGTGGTGTTTTTTGTTTTGCTTTTTTCACAGAAAAGAACACTTTTTTCCCATAGAGACTTTGTGCTGCACTTGGAGTAGATATTTTCTGAGCTACAGTTGGCTGCCTTGGCAGTAGAATTTGCAGTTTCATTATTAGAGGTTCAAATGACACAAGCTAAATTATTTTGAGATATTGTACCTGAGTTATGAAGTTTAAAAAAAACAAAAAGAGTAAATCAGTTAATTATGATCTGCTTTGTATTCAATGTTTTTGAGTAGTCACTTCAGCACGAGAGTTGCTGGTTCAAAATATGCTTTTTAACAGTTGTGTTTTTGATTCTGAAATGCAGTTTTTCCCTTGTAGGTACTCTTTCAAATATGGCCTACAGTTTTGAATCTTTCACTCTGAAAATTTAGTTTTTTAAGGTTTTGCCTTTAAATGAGATATGTAATGTTTCAATGACACTCAAATCTTTAGTTAGGTTTTATTCAGTTGCTGGTTATTATGCATTGATACTGCTTTTACAGTTAACAGATATAGTGCCCCAATGATAGTTTTGTTTTTCAGTCATGATATTCAGTTGCTTGTTACTTTGCAATGATGCCAATTTTGCAGTTCAGAGATGCAGTCATAGCTGTGCCTTTAGTTCAGTGATTTTATTTTTTATATATGTGAATGGTGATGTTCAAGGGTCAAGGGGTGCAATGTAGTGAATGAGCCACTTTAGGGGTCTGATTATCTTTGATGACCCTCGATCACCACCATTGTGTACTGATTTTAGTGTGCTATGTTACTTTAGCCTTAATGTAGGATGGTCTTGCATTACAATAATCTTGCCAAAGAATAGAAGGTATGGGATGTCAAGGTGCAGTGTTGTTGGTGATGGTGCACACATGTGCTCCATAGAGGATACTGAGGGATTAAGGGCATAGTGTTATTTGAGTTAGGTGAATTATGACTTTAGCCTATTGGCTTTGACGTGGTATAATAGCATTCTGCTTTCCAAGTAGTAGAGGCCTATGCTTGAGCAACTCCATATTCTAAACTGCAGCTATCTTCTGAGCCTCTGTAGGTGAGAGGTGATATTTGAGATTACATGTGTTGTTCACCGGCAGTGAACCAGAGCAGACCAGTTCTTATCAGGAGGAATGTGCCTTCTTCGCATTGGCGCCATAACAAAAGCTTGGCCAGCTGCTGTTGGGTGCTTGGTGTGGAAAAGTACAGGAATCTTGTGAGAAAGGTAGGCGGGTTCTTCCAGAAGCTTCGATAGAGGATAGAGTTCTATATTAGAGAAAGGGGGTCAGTGAGAGGGAGATAGAGAGTTTTCTGAGAGGCAGAGATATTTTGAGATGTTGAGAGCTGGAGAGATGCTGAGATGCTGGTCTGGTGTTTTGGCGGTCTGATGATACATCACGGTGCAGACGTGCAGACGTGTGTGTGCAACAGAGAGTCCGGAACCAACCAGTGAGGGAAAGAGAGACGGACCCTTCTTCAGATGACAAGACGCCTAAGATTATGGTGAGGTGTTCGATGTATATCTAACTTTATCTAACTATGCTTTTATTTTCAGGCTCTATGTATATCTATGTGCTGATGATTGCTGCTAATGTTTACTGTGATGTTTAGTTATTTCTTTCTTTTGTCATCCTATTATCATGTAATAAAGAAACCCTAGAGCATATCATTTGTTGGTATTCCTTGTGAGGGTTGAGACCCTTTTACCAAGTACTTACAGAGGGATGGGTGATTCCCCTCTAATGGGTAATTGTTGATACGGAAGGGAAAGTGCCTCCCATCAGGGATGTCTAAATTACATTGCCAGGAGGAGCATGCGTTGTTTACCCTCTTGGATTGGGAGGTGTTGTGACTTGTTGTTATTTGCGAGCTCCTCAGCAATGGTCTTATATGTTGTCAATGTTTATTCCTTTCTTGGGTAAGTATTGTGAAATGTGGTGTCTTTCTGAAACCTGAGAAAGGATGTGGTAAATAATGACCTGGTGCCTGACAGAAGCACCAAAACATAAAGAGAAGCACGTCATTACAGACCTCTCGAAGGTTAATCACAAACCTGTACACAGGTGGTTGAGAAGCATCAATACGCTTAAGGACAGGCAAAACCGGACTGCTGCACACATTACCTCTCGTTTCTTCAACAACACCCTTCTCACCCAAATCATAGACAATCGCTAAAAGAGCTCTCTCACCATCGCTCGAGATCTTATATTGTGGAATACGAGGCAGTCTAGCTTTTGACTTGAGCGTAACAACATAGGGCGGAATCTGCAAAAGACCAACATCATTTGGACCCGTAGCCCAAAGCGTATCAGGAAGCAAACGCAATTCCAGTGGCAAGCAATCCTTAGACAAATGCATAGGAGAAATCACTTTCTTACCAAGGGTAAGCTGTACTCCCGAAGGAAAACAATGCAATGTCGCATACAATCTTTTCAGCAAGTCCAAACCCACCAGATTCTCACCACAACTAGTCGTTAGAATGAGTGGAGCTTCCAATTCACAAGGACCAATGGAAAGAGACAAAGGACTAGAAACCGGATTACGAACTGGGGTGCCTGAAAATCCTACGTCAACATTGCTCAAGCCAGACAAAGGTGCGCCAGGGAGTTTAGAATGCATAATGGAACTCTTTATCGCACCAGTATCCAAAAGAAAAGGTTCTGTCACACCTGATGTAGTCACTTCAACATAAGGTCCACTCTGATCTACTGGAACTGACTCTACTCCCTCTCTTTGCCCATGGCTATCCTAGCTATCATTATAACTAACACACTCACCCTCAACATAATAATCCTCAACATAGTATTGGGCAGACTGACCACTCGGAACATTCTGTCTGTCAAAATAATTCTCAGAATTCAGAAGAGAAGAGGAACGCTCATTCTGTGGAATCACACCACGTCCTCTACCTCTAAGAGCTTGCTGAAAACCACCACGACCTCTCTGACCAGACATACCATTTGCACGCTGTAGCAAAGTCGGGCAACTATTCTTGAAATTACCTTCCTCTCTACAATTAGCACACTGATTATGGCCAGGAAAGAATCGCTGAGCATAAGGCTCAGGCTTTTGTAACAATCTCTGAAACTGTGGAGGTTGCTGAAACTGAGGCTGGTTCTGACGAAGCGGATAAGCTTGCTGCAAAAGAACTTTCGTTTTTAAATCTTTCATTTTCTTCTCTGCTTTATCCTTCTCATCTTTATCCCTATTCTCATAATATTGGGCAGTAGCCAATATCTGGGCCGACGAAGAAACAGCCCACGAACTCTCAGAATCCTTCAACTTATTCGATAATTGGGGAAGCAAATTAAAAACAAATTTGTCCACAAATAATCTTTGCCCACCTTCCGTACTCATGTCCTGACCACTATGATCGATAAACGTCTCTTCAAACCTAGTGAAGAAATCAGACACACTATCGTCTTTCTTCTGTTTGCATGCTGCTAACTTATCCCAATTCACTCGTAAAGCAGGCATCATAGTTTTCATTAGATTAATAATCCTACCAGGTAATTCTGAAACTAAAGGCTAAGGTTTAGCACCACCAACCTGTCTACCATCTGCGGCAACAATATTGGCCCACGTATCTCCTAATTCTGCCGCATGATTCTCATGACGAATCTTCGCCCACAAAGGTTGCGGTACTACATTACCCATCAGCATGTCAATATCAGCTAAATTCATAATACATGCTTCTACTGTCTGAGATAATTCTTTGTAGTAGCCAGCAGGATTCTTACGAGGGTCAGGTAAGGTCTGCTTAAGAGCCAAGACCTCTGCTCGCTTCCAAGGAACATGTACCCACACTCGCTGAAAATGGGCTTCTGCAGCCTGGATACCCCGATTAACATCAGCCTGAACTGCCTCTCTCCAAACAGGGGGAACTTCTCTCATAGGATACTGCTTCACTTTCCCCCTAACAGAAGGATCGGGTTCGTACAATGTCTGAGGCAGAAGTCTGGATCTAAAAGCAAGTATCGTCTCTACGGCATCTGTAACATCAGATTCCACTATCATCCCTTTAGCAAAATCTGACTGAACTTCGAGCATATCCTGCGGAATCGGACCCAACTCATTATCTTCCCATTCCTGACGCAGAAAAGTACACATCACATCGAAAACATACCTTTGCTTAGGCGGTTCCCACTGAAAGAAAACATCCATAACCTGTAGTGTAGTTCCTATTATCCCAATAGGCTCTGCGCATTGGAATAATATCTTCAATAGTATAGACCTAGGGCAGAGGTTAACTAGGTCTTCTACCGACGATATTAGACTTAAAGTTTTGTGTTTGCCAGCTAGCTCAGAGTTCACTAGAAACTTTCTCGAATAGGCAAGGAGGAGTTTAACCTCCCTGGATAGACAAGAAGGGATTTAGTTTCTGACAACCATAGAACATGACAACTTTGCTCTCCCCTAATCAAGAGTGTATCTCTAGAGTCGTGTGAAAACAAAAGACAACTTATTTTACTCAGTCAGTTCAGTGCATTCTTAGTTTCACCAGATTGTAGAGAAAAGGAAGAGACGGGCGTGTTCAATAAAAGATGTTATTTATTGATCAGTCTCCTTTCTCATACAAGAGAAATGAATCGCTATTATTGTAATACTGATAGTTAAGTAAAGTGCATACAGTAAAGACAGAATTATAAAATAATACTGTAAAAGCATTGATATGGTTTCTGAGCCATATGATACTTTAAAATGGATAAAATAGATACATACATATATACATTTGACTAATCGTACTCAACTGGTGCTTCTAACCACGCCTACCCCAGTGTACCTGACCTAAGCCTAATACGTGGGCGGGAGTAGATAAGTAGCAGTTTAAGTTAAGTTTGTTTTGCCAAGGGACTGACTCAAGAATTCTCTGCAAGGGGTTATTTAGTTCTGTACCTGAGATCTAGAATGATGGAGGGCTGGTATCTCTTATCCCAGGTCTTGATATTCCAACTGCCTGCGAGAGCTGCTTGGAAGCGCCAGAGCTGGATTCTCAGCAGGAGAAAGGCAGCGTCTCGTTCTCAGCGCGTCAGGAAGGCGGGGCAGCGCCTGTGGGCTTCGCTCTCTGCTGGGCTCCTCGGCACGTCTCGCTGCTCCAATCTCGTCACCACCGCATGTGTTTGCTTAAGGCAATGTCGGTAATATTTATACCTGAAAGGTGCCGAGATTGACGTAAGGATGGACATATATACGTCAATAAGGATGTCATATGAACGGGCTCGTTCGCACATTCTTTTGCTGAAGTTCTCGGTGAAATCAAAACAATGGCTATGGGAATTTCCCAGGTCGCTGTAGGTTTGATTTGTTTTGAGAACTCCGTATGCCTTATCAGGGGCTGGAGGAATATCGCTTGTCTAATTAGATTGCATGCGTTATGACCTAATCAGATAACGCGCTTCTGTGTCGTGGTGTGGCTTAATCAGATAACGGTTTTTGCACCGTTGGATGGCTGCTAGTTAATTATTAACCAAACCAGTGTCAGGAATAGGGGAATCGATACAGTACCTATAGGAATACATCACACCCACTCCACGTAGGCTATGTCCATATTTACAAATCTAGGCATAGTGAAACCAGTAGCGTTTGTGTATACCGTACCACCCCAAAATACATTCATATGTATCCTGAAAAATCGGAACTACGAAATATACGAAACACAATCACATGTACTATTACATGTACTATATGCACAAGCAGTCTAATAATGCTAAACATATAACGCATATTTTAAATTTATCATGAAAAAATGCGAATAAGACACATGAAATGGCTCTTAATACAGAAAAAAAAGGTGCGAGACCATTTCATCACAACCATAAAGTTATGTATAATAGTGCTAGAGGATAGCGAATGTCTCGTGACTACCTAAAATAGAAATTTAGTTCTCTAAGTATAATGTCTACTTTAAGCAGAAGATAAGTGTTCCAAAAAATCGTAAATATTTTTGAATTGGGGAAAAAGCTCTTGCAGTTTGAAAAAATGATGAGAATTTTTTTTTTTCCATATCGCTTTTTTTTTTTTTAAACTGAAGGCCAAATTCAGCATGTAGGGAACTCCAAGTGCTAGTTTGCTCAAAGTTATTCCTGCTGCTCTGGTGAAAACATCATATCATTTAGACTGTTGAAAAAACTGTCAACAGCTTCTTGCGTAAGTTCCACTAATTCGGAAAAAGTTGTTACCATGCATTCATGAGCCAGAACATGATTGCCTCCATTGATGTTTTGATCAGCATAGCTGACTGAAGGTCGTACCTGATCGATGCTGCTTTCATCTTGTACTTCACTACCCCTCAATCGTAGTGGTGAAGTCTCCACGAATGCCGTCATCAGGATTGGTAGCCGCTGGGGACAGCACAATGCATGAGCCGTTACCGGACCCAACAAGGTATCTGCGTCCATTGGCACATCCGATTGTAGTGCCAGACAGGTGTCCAACACGCATTCTTCGCCGCATAGCAAGCACCTTAATACAGGCATAACACAACTTTGCCACATTGGTCTAAATGAAAGAGACCAAGTCATGTTCAGGTCTCTAAGCCGGGATAGTCCAAGGATTTTAGTTACCCGGTCCCGGTAGCCAATGGCTAGGATCATTTCTTCCCTTGTCGTAGGTGTTTTGTCTGTGACATGGTTTGCCATAGCGAAATAACAGGATCAAAAATAGAATACCCGCTACTAGTCCCAAAAGGAGTGGAAGTCCGCCAAAAATGGAATGGACAAAGTCTGGAAAAATACCCAGGATGGCTTTGAATGGAGTTAAAGCACCCGAAAACACTGCTTTAAATACACTGGAGACACCAGTGGTATCAGAAATATTTAAGATTTCGTTCAGTATTTCTGCGAAATGTATGGGGGAATTAGCTGATAATAATGAATGAATCTCTTCTGTTGTCCTTGCAACTTGGAGATCATACGTTTCTTTTGATGACGTGAGCCTGGTCGGCGTCTGTAGGAGCACAGTCTTCATTCTGCTTAAAGTATCTATGCGAATAGAAGCAATTTTCAAATCGGGCCATAACCTTGCCTCCCTGTCTGGAGAATCGTTCGGGAACAATACTCGTTCACAGCACATGACCTTCCTAGTCACGGTTATGAGATAAGGTTTTCCGGGCAGCAAACTACAACATCTGCGATCTACTATTAGAATGTAACTCCCGTTCGAGAGTCTCCTAAAGAATGGTTCTATTTGTGTTGCAGGTGTGCCTAGCTGGTAACATGAAAGGTTATTCGAAGTCCCTTCACAGGCTCCATGCAAGCTAATACCCTGACACAGAAGTGTACCGCTTAGTGATTTTGCACAATTATTGCCACTGAGAAACACTTTCTGGCCTTTATTACTGACACATTCGTGTGTATAGGGCAAGTTCCATATTGACTTAATGTACCCTTTACCCAACCTTTCATACTGGCCTGCCTGCATATATTTTTGGCAGAATTGAAACTGGAAAGTAGTTATCGGAATATTTATTATTCCATGTATTATCCATTCAATGACAGGTCGTTCTGACATTGTCAATGGTAATCTCTCAAGTCTTTCAATGCTCAGAATTGTATAGTCAGCACCCTTCTGCGCCAAACTGATTTGTTTATCAGTAAGGTTAAAGATATTAAATAATGACATTGTGTTGATTAAACGCCAAGGCACATAGCCAGAACGCAGATTTTGTAACGTCCAGCCAAGCTGTACAATAGAACGCAATTGAGACTGACCGTGTTGTAACATCAGTAAGTCTTGCGATATTATATCGATTGCTGAAGACACAATGCTGTCCAGAGAATATATTCTGGAGGACAGAGTCATTAACCCATTGTCCACCACAGAAAGTGATTTTTCCAAATTAATACGGTGAATTTCCCGTATTTTTTCTGCTGTCTCAATTTGAGTTACTTTCCAAACTTCGTTATAAGCTGCATATATAGAGGCCGCTATGAAACGTTTTTGACGCTGTTTGCGTGGTCCCATAATGAAATCACGCAAGTCAGCACCTTCTGTAAGTAAAGTTAGGTGTTGCTTAATTTCAGCCAGTGTGGACGTTTGTAGCCATTGAAGGCAGAGCTTGCCCACGCTGTAGGTGGTTACTATCCCTGGATGATGTCTTTGGGAATTTCTAGGGTCTGGCCTAGTCAATGTGAACCCCTGTATTTTGTTCAGGAATCTGTCTTGGCAGTTATTCGTATCTGTGGGCCAGATCAACCATTTTTTCCATTCAGGATGTGTTCTGTTTTGGTTTAATATATGGTTTACGTCTATCTCAACATCTATAGAGCTATTAATGTTCACTGTTGGCTTTGGAATAGACGGTTTGTTCAAATCTTTGATTTTGGCTAAGCCAAGACAGGTAGTTTGTTGAATAGTGTCATTCAAGAATATAATTTGTTCTGGGATCATGCAGGCTCTAAACAATGATTCTATACCTTGTACTTGCCAATCTCTTGTACCCCAAACAGTTTTTGCTTCAATATTATTGTTCCAGAAATCAAACCCAAATGTATTCATTTGCTCAAAAAATGAATCGGAATATATCAATTTTGTGTTTGTAAGCATGGTCTTCATACCTGTCTTATTTGACAATTTGAAATAAAATGTTTCTGCATTACTTGTGTTAAACCCTGAAAAGTATGAATATTTATCATAAAATGTTTTCGAGCTATCTTTTGGAGGAGTAGCACAATGTTCCCATTGGTTATAATTTAAAACATTTCTAGGTTGTGCAGATTTATGTAGATAATGGTTACCATAGTGGTTGTAGCAGAACATCTGATCATAATTAGACGAACCCTGCAAATAATCATGTTCTGTGAATTTGGCAGACATCACAAGATCAGACATCATATCATTAATACTTTCAAAGTCCCAATCATCAGCAAATGAGCTTGGTTTTACAAAGTCACTCAATGAGATCTTGAATTGGTGTGGATACTTCAGGATTTCAACCGGACCATAGATTTCATAATCAGTTTTGTCCCATGCTACACCGCCTGGTATAGGTTTGGCTGTGAAGTTCACTGAAGAAAGTTCTCTTTTCTCGATGTGTGAAGATGTGTGTGGTTTAAGGACCAAGTTGATTTTCTGGCTTGCTGTGTCCATTTTAGCATATTTTCCTTCAATGAAATGTCCCAAGCATAGTACCATGATGAGCCAAAGAATGAGGATAAATGCACCGAAGGCCACCCAAAATTCAATCCATGGAGAAATCAGATAGGTTTCTTTCAGCTGTTGAAAAACTTCCTTAGCTTTATCTTTAAATGTTTTTGTTGATGGCTGTTTCTTTGCTTCACTCAGGTCTTCAGATGAATCATCGAAGTTGATGAAGTAGCCGGATGCTGTTCTGTCAATTGTTCCAATTGCTTTTGGATTTTGCTTTGTTTCATTAGCAAAGTCTGCAGTTACATCATCATAGGTTGTTGTTTCTTGATGAAAATCTTTGATTTGGGTTTTAAGAGGTTCAAGTTCCATTGCTTTGTTGCATAGTCCTTGTTGATTCACTGTAGATTTTCCAAATGTGATCAGTCTTCCAGTTTGAGCCTCTGTATTCGTAGCAAACATTGCTGTTCTGCTACTTCTTGGGAGTCCACTTGGCCTACTATTTGTTATCGGCCACATGATTGTGGTTTAACCAGGTCGATGGATATGACTCGGTTCTCCTTTTTACCAGCAAGGGGCGGTAGTACTACTGATCTTGTCCCGTTGATAGACAAGACAGGAACTGCTTTTCTGTAAGAAGGCCCAAATTCCTTCTTTACCGCGATCTTTTCTCTGACCAGATCCCCGACTTTTGGAATCCAGACAGGCCTTACTGGGACAGGTGGTTTTTCTTCAGTGGTTGTTGGCTGTTGTTTCAACTTTATGTTGATCAGGTCTTTTCTTGTTTCATTTAAGTCCTGCAAAATAGCCAAACGATCTTTGATATCAAAGTTTTTGTTTTTAACCACTGAACTCTGACTATCAAGATCTTGGATCATCATTCTAGTCCCGAACAATAGTTCGTACGGACTGAACCCTTTCAGAGAATTTCTTGGCAGGTTATTTAGACTACGTTGGACACTTATTAAATGTTTGACCCACCCAGCTCCCGAACCTAATACCTTTGCTGTTATAGATTGCTTTATGTCACGGTTTTTTCTTTCTACGATTCCGTTTCCCTCAGGATGAAATGGACAAGAATACCGCAATGCAATGCCCATGCTGGTCATGGCCTCCTTATAAGCTCGAGAGCTAAATGCAGGACCCTGATCAGAATGTAGCATGCCAATTGCGTATGTGCTGATAAGGACTCGCAAATCTTTTATAACAGTTCTGGCGTCAGCCGATCGCTGGGGCCACAACCATATGAATCTCGTGCATGAATCCACTGCGACCAAGATATATTTATAGTTACCATCCCTTTGTAAGGGACCACAGTGGTCTAGGTAAACACAGGCTAATGGTTTATCTGAGATTAGAAGGTGCGTCTGTGCTGGTTGTTTCACTGTTGATACTTTCATTCTTTGACATATTTCACATTCTAGAACATAGTTCCTTGTTTGTCTTCTCATTTGTGGCCACCAGTATCTCTGTTTTAATAATGACACTGTGGCTGAAACGCCGGCATGTACAGAAGCGAGTCCTTCGTGTGCCGCTATAATGAGTCCTAACCTATGTTCCATGTTTGGAATTGCCCTATCCCCCACTCCAGGGATTCGAGCAAACGGAACATTATTTGCATCAGTTATGTATGAGTACTTTACTGGAAAGCCTTTCGGGAGTGTTTCTATCGTATCTTTTACTGTAGCGCTGACAGCCTGTAATATTTCGCTGTCTATTTTTGTTTTTGACCGGGTGATAGCAGCTACGGAAGCCGTTTGCACTGCTGCCTTCGCTGCTTCGTCAGCCAATGAATTCCCTGCAACGTGAACGCCATCACGTTGATGACTCAGTGTATGTATCACGTGATTCTTTTGTAGTTCCTTTTGCAAAAGAACTACTTGTTCCCAAAGCATTTTATGTTTGATTGTGCCACCTTTTGCATCTTTAAAACCATTCTGAACCCAGATCTGCAAGTATTCATTGTAAGATTGGACGCAATAATACGAATCGCACACAATAAGTGTGGGGAATTCTCGATCGGTATTTTCAAGCGCCATCTTGAATGCTAGTAGTTCTGCTCTTTGAGCTGTACAGTCTCCTAGAGATTGCGTTTTAGTGACCACAGGTTTAAATTTTCCTTCGTGCCAACGACCTTTAACAATCGCGCACGCAGCACTGTAGGCTTGCTTACCCCCCACTGCGGGTTGTGCTGATCCGTCTGTATATATTATACAGCCGTAGTGTTCTAGAGGCAGAATTTCGGTCGGCGGAGGACATTCGAATTCATATTGGAGAAATTCTTGTGTTTTTAAATTGGGATCAAATTCGTATACCACGTCTGTTGCAGCAAGAGAGTTAGCCCACTGTATCCATCTTGGATGGAGTGCTTTAGCATTCGGAATGCTTGCCTTGGTTACCGCCTCCAGGGCTGGTATCAGTGTCACGATGATTATTCGTTTACCTTGTGCTAGGGCCCGCTCCTTTGCTACAGCAGTCTGTACCGCGGTCAGAATTTTTTCTGTTGGGCTAAATTTCATTTCAGCTTTTGTGTACAAATGTGATTTGTATGCTATTGGTACCTTCTCTCCCTCATTAGAGGTCAGGTATGTGAATCCGCATCTTCCTGGGATGACTCGAATCACAAGGTTGCGTGTGTTGTCACGTGTTTGTAATTTTGTTTTAATTAACATATCTGTTTGTAAAGATCTCAAAATTTCTGTGTGTTTTTGAGTCCAGTTGATTCTTTTAAAATCTGGTTTTATTAGATCATAGAGAGGTTTAATTCTCTCTGCATAATTTATGATGTAAGTTCTTCCGAAATTTAGGAAGCCTAAAATTGATTGTAAGTTTTTCAGTGTTCTAGGTGCTTGGATTACAGCACATTTCTCTAGGAAATTGTCGGCCAGGCTTTTGCCTTCACTTGATAGTTCATATCCTAAAAACAGGACTGTTAGATGGGCAATTCTTGACTTTTTAAAGTTGAATTTGTAACCCTCTGCTGCGAACCCAAGTATTATGGTGTTCACTCTCTTCAAGTGAGTATCCAAGTCATCATCTGTTAGATAGATGTCGTCGACATAAGATAATGCCTCGTCATCATATGTTTGAAGTAATTCTGTTACTCTCGCTGAGAATAATCCTGGGCTGTTCTTGAACCCCTGGGGCAAACGACAGAAATTTTTTTTGCGTGCCATTTATTGAGAACGCCGTCAAATATCTGCTCTCTGGTGCTATATTTTGACAAAAGAATCCATTAGAAATGTCTAATGTGGTTTTGTATTTTTTGCGCACTATGTTATTCATTAGTGCAGCACTATGCGAGTTTTGTACTGCAAATGTTTTGCAACATGAGTTAAGATGTCTGTAATCCAAAACAAGACGATATGAATTGTCTTGTTTGGAGACAGGAAACAAAGGATTGTTCATTTGTGAGGTGCAAGTTTCAATCACCCCCTGGTATTCAAGTTGATCTAGGATCTCTTTTACCTGTTTTTTAGCTTCTTGCTTAATCGGGTACTGCCTCTGTGCAGTAGGTTGTGATTTTAACTGCATTTTGTGAGGAGGAGAGTCCTCATCCCATCCCACATGATTTTTATATAAGGCAGGGGCTTGAGCTACTGCCCACTTTCTTGCAAGTGTATATTTTTTATGAATTGGAATATGGTTTGAGAAGGCAGGCATAATTATTTCTTCGCCATGTGGGCACTCCCTGACAAACTCTGGAGGCCAGTCTCGTTCAGCTAGAAGGATGTCATAGCCCTTGGAGAGATTATCCCAAAATAGACCCCTTATTTTTCTAGTCTTATCCCCCTCTATACGCAATGTTATTTCATATATTTTATGAGGTTTGCTAACTCTGGTATCTGCAGTTTCCACCTGAATGTATTCATTCGTGTCCACTGTCTCCAGATGATTCATAATGACTTTGCGAGCTATGCTCACTTCTGCTGCGCTGTCTAGCATTGTCTGAGCCCATTCTCCGTTTTTCAGCTGTGTCCTCAGTATTCTCGGCATTGTTAATTACTTTAATACTGGCTACCTTCTTTTTTGGAAATTGTAATTTTTTATTCAGATGAGCAGGTTCTTTGTCTTTGGACTTGACGTGCTCTTCCCTGTGTTCTGATCGTCCTCTTCTTTCCGATTTCTGCGAGGAAGTCTGAAAAGATTGAGAGGGACGTGTATCAATATCTTGATATCTATCAGGTTTTTTTATATTATCCCTATTTCTAAGGTTGTATTTTTTCACAGAGGGCTCCCTTTGGGGAGACTTGTGTCCTTGGTCCGGAGATCTTTCTCTCCGCCGAGGAGACCTTCCTCTGGACTGGAATCTTTTTTCTTTAGGATTGGATTGTTTATTTCCATCCCAGCTCTTTTTTTGAGTGTTTAAATTATTTTTAATAAATACTTTCTCAGGACTTTCAACTAGTTGGGGTTTCACTGGTATTCCACCCAAACTATCTCTTCCTAGTTCTTCATAGGATTTTTCTATGATTCTGGCAATTTCAGATGGTTGGTCTGCTATATTTGCCTCTTTTAACCTCTGGCGAATCGCCACATTTGCTGCTTCTCCCTTTATGTTGGCTAATAATATTGCAGAGACCTGCTTGAAGTCTTTCAGTAATTTCATACCGAGAGTTAAAGCAGGTTCTGGACCGTATTAATCTTGAATCTGTTTTAGCACATCTGGTATTACTGACATGGATGGTACACCATGTGTTTTTGTGTAAATGGAAGCAAAGACTGTTCCCCAAGTGTCACAGTCCTCCACATGTGGTGCGATTCCCATTGGAAGACAGATAGTCAGAATCCTATGTTTCTCAACAGGGGTGGTATCTGGAAACACCGCCTCTATTTGAGTGATTTTTTGTGCTAGCCAGAAAGGAATTTGTTCCCGTTTTGCGGGTACTTTACCTAGACAGGACTGTATGTTCTGTGGTGTAATTTTATTTGTGTTCCCTTGATGACTGGTCAGCTGTGGAATTTTGATTGCTGGTTGGATTGTTGAAGTCCGCATTACATATTGGACTAATTGTCTATGTATTTTTATTAATTGTTTTAGCTGTGCTAAAAGATCTGGTGCAGGCATTTCTTCAATGTCTGGATGTGGTGTGTATCCGGCTAGGACCGGCCACGTTGCTCCTGGTCTACCTAGTGGACCGAGCCTGGTGATGTGATTATTATGTTTTAGGGCGCCATTAAACAAGAGCAGGTGCTCTTGGAATTTGAGTGGTATTTCCACCTCCTCGAAAGGAGTGTACTCATTAGGATGTTCCTCTATTTTGTAATAGTGGAAGTCCTTTGTTACAGCGTTTGCTGCTGGAAAGTTTATCCATGAATAGAATACCTGTCTGCCGATATTCGTGTGCCTCAATTACGAATATGACTGTACCACCTCTTGGTGTCAGTCCATTTTCTATAAGTTTTAGGGTTATAGATTTCCTTATGTTGACCGGGATGAGTATTATATCCGGGTCATTTTGCAGCAGAGTATTGTCTGCTACTAGGAGTTCAGCTGCTATTCTAACTGTCTCCCTTTCTTCTTCACTTTCTGTCATTTTACTGACAGGAAGGTTATTCTGTTTGTTTGCAGATCAGGTTTCTATGGAAACAAAGATTAGATGCACAATATTTTGGAACAGTGAATCCTTCAACGTTGAATAAACCAAGAACCATACATAGGAGTCTCCTCCTGCGAGGTTTGGCGGATATGACCTTTCACCCACTCCAGACGTCTTTGGAGTATTATGGGAAGAAAGGGGTCTGTGTGAAAAAGCACGACTGAGTTACTCTAATGTCTTGCGTTAGTTTTATCGCCTATCCAAACGTTGGGCGCCATGTAGTGTAGTTCCTATTATCCCAATAGGCTCTGCGCATTGGAATAATATCTTCAATAGTATAGACCTAGGGCAGAGGTTAACTAGGTCTTCTACCGACGATATTAGACTTAAAGTTTTGTGTTTGCCAGCTAGCTCAGAGTTCACTAGAAACTTTCTCGAATAGGCAAGGAGGAGTTTAACCTCCCTGGATAGACAAGAAGGGATTTAGTTTCTGACAACCATAGAACATGACAACTTTGCTCTCCCCTAATCAAGAGTGTATCTCTAGAGTCGTGTGAAAACAAAAGACAACTTATTTTACTCAGTCAGTTCAGTGCATTCTTAGTTTCACCAGATTGTAGAGAAAAGGAAGAGACGGGCGTGTTCAATAAAAGATGTTATTTATTGATCAGTCTCCTTTCTCATACAAGAGAAATGAATCGCTATTATTGTAATACTGATAGTTAAGTAAAGTGCATACAGTAAAGACAGAATTATAAAATAATACTGTAAAAGCATTGATATGGTTTCTGAGCCATATGATACTTTAAAATGGATAAAATAGATACATACATATATACATTTGACTAATCGTACTCAACTGGTGCTTCTAACCACGCCTACCCCAGTGTACCTGACCTAAGCCTAATACGTGGGCGGGAGTAGATAAGTAGCAGTTTAAGTTAAGTTTGTTTTGCCAAGGGATTGACTCAAGAATTCTCTGCAAGGGGTTATTTAGTTCTGTACCTGAGATCTAGAATGATGGAGGGCTGGTATCTCTTATCCCAGGTCTTGATATTCCAGCTGCCTGCGAGGGCTGCTTGGAAGCGCCGGAGCTGGATTTCTCAGCAGGAGAAAGGCAGCGTCTCGTTCTCAGCGCGTCAGGAAGGCGGGGCAGCGCCTGTGGGCTTCGCTCTCTGCTGGGCTCCTCGGCACGCCTCGCTGCTCCAATCTCGTCACCACCGCATGTGTTTGCTTAAGGCAATGTCGGTAATATTTATACCTGAAAGGTGCCGAGATTGACGTAAGGATGGACATATATACGTCAATAAGGATGTCATATGAACGGGCTCGTTCGCACATTCTTTTGCTGAAGTTCTCGGTGAAATCAAAACAATGGCTATGGGAATTTCCCAGGTCGCTGTAGGTTTGATTTGTTTTGAGAACTCCGTATGCCTTATCAGGGGCTGGAGGAATATCGCTTGTCTAATTAGATTGCATGCGTTATGACCTAATCAGATAACGCGCTTCTGTGCCGTGGTGTGGCTTAATCAGATAACGGTTTTTGCACCGTTGGATGGCTGCTAGTTAATTATTAACCAAACCAGGGTCAGGAATAGGGGAATCGATACAGTACCTATAGGAATACATCACAAACCGCTGGAAATTATACCTTATAATCCATCTACGAGCCAACAAAGCCAACACAGCCGGTTCCTCGGAACTGGGAAGCTGACTACGACTATGCTTACGTTCCGAAACAGGGGTCATATTCAGTGACCCAAACAATGGAGACAACAGATTAGAAACAGTCTCTGTCATTCGTTTTCGAACAGAAGGAGAAGAAGCAGACATAAGAACTGGAGAATAAGCATTTTGAGGCAAAGAAGGTGTAGGAATAAGAACAGTAGGGGTCTCAGATGTAGAAGTAGAAGGCAAAGGAGTTTTAGGCAAAGCTGGTAGCGAAGCTGGCGACCCTAGAGCAGGTTGCACGGGAGGAGGTAAAACCATCTGTGGAGTACCGGGTGGCAGAACAACAGCAGGAGGTTGAACAACAAAGGGTGGAACAACCAGGGGTAATGGAGGTGCAGTAGCACCCTGCACATAAGGAGGTGGCAATCTCAACAAATGAGAGATCAAAGGATCTTTTTTAAGATCTTCAATCGCTTTCGGAGGAGGAGACGGCAAGGCCGGAAAACATTTGTCTATGGCCATACAACGCTGCCTATCTAAAACTTCACTCGCTCGCTCCTCTCCATCATCCCTATACTGCCTAGCAGCTTGTAGTACTGACATATTCTTATCTTTCCTATCTCTCTTTGCTTGCTTAATTTCTCGTTGTTTGGCTTCCTTTCGCCAAAGGCGGAAAGAGTCAAACATTGCCGGCCGGGCTTTCTTCTTAAATAGCGCAACTTCCAGATTGTCTAAAATGTTTGATTCGAAACTACCATGTTGGAACCATCGTAAGAGACCATCCTTCCTAGTATAGCGGACCCACACTTCATTATAAGTAATAGGACCCACTCCGTGTTTTGAATAGAGCTCATAAGTCGGAGTTCCAACCGGAGGTATTGGACACGAGTCCTCTAGTCGGGAATCCTTGTTGCAACCACAATTAAACCATTTTCTACATTTGCTAAGACCAGGCATCTTATAGCTCACTAATCTAGCTTCCAACTTCAAGGGGTTATCAACTATCGATACTCTCGCAAATATACGAGCCCCTCGGCTTCGATTACTGCAGTGATCGAATCAAACCAATCCAAGAACCAAACAAAGAACCAAACAAATTCGTGGGAGCGACCCACTTATACTTAACCAAGGTATCTGTCACGCCACCAGAAGACCGTCTATCGTCTTGCTCTACAAAGCATCTATCGAGGGTCCAAGACAGGGCGACAGTCAGGGCAGCAGTCCTTCGTAGCCATCGGAATGTGGGAAGCCTCGCAGAAAACACCTTCGGTCCACGTCGACATGCAGGGGTCGATGAAGTGGCGGCCTTCCTCCAGAATTTCCTCACGTGGCTCCTCACGATCCTCAGGCTTGGACGGGTACCGCTTGATGTCACCCCACGTTGGGCACCAACTGAAGAACCGGGTCTTATTCAGAACCGGCGTTGCCAGGGACACATTTGATGTCTTTGGATTCACCTGTCTTGGCAAACAGAGACACGGAATACTTCTAGGTGGCGTCAGAGATCAAATTTATTAGCTGCAGCTAGTAGCAGTGAACCAAGCAATACAACACGGTGTACAACTCAGGAACCTGCTCAATTTTAGTAGAGCAAGACATCTTCTTTTATGCACAGTTTCAACCCATTACGAATGCACACCCATTGCGGCAAATTCTGACCAATAGAAACACATTTCTATACATTATCACATTCCAAAAAGCTCACTTTACATTGCACCAACCCACAAGTTAATTATTAGGAATGTCGCAAATTTGATTACCAAAAGCCGGACAAACCCATAATTGAAAGCACTACCCATGTAATGAAAAGACATAAAGAAAAGAGCAATTCAGATATAGAGTAGGATAAGATATGTGCAAGAAACTAAAGACTAACGATATCCTGAACAATGATTGGATTTCCAGATTACTATCAGCTAACAAAACTAATTTCGTAGAAGGGTCAGTTACAGGTGAAGGGGTCAGCATCTTGCAGTTCACTTGCAAGTCGAAAAGGCCCACGTTAATATGTACATGAACACCGAGGCCCATGCAACTTCGTTTGTTCGTTTACTACCCAGGCCTACGTGAGGGCAACACAAAATGGCGTCTCAAACAACGTAAAACAAAATGGAGTCCGGTCCCGAAAACCACGGAACCTCACTGGGCGTAGTTTGCGAAGTAGCACTACGCGTCGCTACGCGAATTGCACTTTGCACTACGTGAGCTACACGTAGCACTACGTGAACTGCGTATTAACCTGTTCGGGGATGATTGCACAGTGCCGGATGCTTGTCCGCCCTGTGCAATAATTGAAAACAAAAGTTGGAAAGGAGGGGTAACATTTGTATCCCTTGCTGCTGCACTGCGGAAATGAGGAAACTTTCCTCTGACAATGAACCAAATTTCATCAAGTAAACGTAAGTAATCCATTTTAATCCAGTAGAACTTTTTGAAACTAGTACTCCAAATATTCCATTATTTAAAAATCACTTCAGAGACAGTCAGGTTGAAGTGGAATGTTTTATTCCGCATTTTCAAATGCCAGATGCTGCCGTAAGCTTAAACATTGACATGTGCTTTAAACCATCCTTAAGCCAGTTCAGTAAATAGACCCAATGCATTTCGAACATTAGTTCTTCTTCAGGGGTACTGTAAATAAGTTAAGAAGAACTGCATTAACAGTTGTATCAAAACCATAAGCATTTCATTTCAACATGGTAAAATTAGCTGTAATTTTAACCCAGCCTGCCATTGAATGTGATTGCTCCCTCCCCTCTCAAAGACATGTGTGACTAAAAGTGTAAATGCAACAGCGCTCGGGTTTAGTTGACTGGTTCTGATTTATTTTTATTTTCGATATTCCGTTTTGGATTTGCAGACAGAAGCATTATGGGTAGGGTAGTTTTTTGTTCAGTTTATGAGCACCAAAGGACACACGAGGGTGGGGGGATGCAGTTTAATTAAGGTTAGATGAGAAACACGTGCGCTCACAAAATTTAAGGAAGAGCCGAGGGAGGAGGAAAACTGATGGCAGTTTGTAAACGAGGGAAAACACGCTTAGTTGCCGGTTTCACGAGGTAAAAGGACAGAGTCCTTAGTGGGGTTTAAGTGGGTTGATAACATCACAGGGAGCCTGGGTGAGGGAATTCTTTGTTATATTTTTAGTGCAATTACACTTTTAGTCACACATGTCTTTGAGAGGGGAGGGAGCAATCACATTCAATGGCAGGCTGGGTTAAAATTACAGCTAATTTTACCATGTTGAAATGAAATGCTTATGGTTTTGATACAACTGTTAATGCAGTTCTTCTTAACTTATTTACAGTACCCCTGAAGAAGAACTAATGTTCGAAATGCATTGGGTCTATTTACTGAACTGGCTTAAGGATGGTTTAAAGCACATGTCAATGTTTAAGCTTACGGCAGCATCTGGCATTTGAAAATGCGGAATAAAACATTCCACTTCAACCTGACTGTCTCTGAAGTGATTTTTAAATAATGGAATATTTGGAGTACTAGTTTCAAAAAGTTCTACTGGATTAAAATGGATTACTTACGTTTACTTGATGAAATTTGGTTCATTGTCAGAGGAAAGTTTCCTCATTTCCGCAGTGCAGCAGCAAGGGATACAAATGTTACCCCTCCTTTCCAACTTTTGATGAAATTGCTGTGTTGGGGCGATCACAGCGCTGTTATGCACGCATATTTGGCACCTAAAGGACACATAAACTGATTGATGAAGGGAAGGTGTGCACGCGATACTCGTACATTTGCATGGCAATAATTGAAAACGCCATCTCGCACAGTGCAAGCTGTCGTTTTCTGCCGCTCGAGTAGATTTTTACTCTAGCGGCAGCTTTCTCAACGTGGACTGGTAGTTTCTCATCGCGGTCGCGAGCATACGTGACCACTCGCAATGAGAAACCTGACCTCCCCGCATTGAGAATCTCGCCGGGAGGTTTATTTTCCATGCTCACGATCGACAACTTGATGTTGCTGATCTTGAACGAGGAAAATGTCTCGCCTGCATGTCATTTTGCTTGCTCGCGGTCGCCAACTTGACGTTGAGGACCGCTAGCAAGCAAAAAATGATCGCTGCACTAAGCTATGCTACGCATGTTTGCATTGTGCTACATGCAATTCACGTAGTGTGAAGTTGCACAAACTGTTGTCCGCCCAGGCCTTATTATGAGTCATAAATGGATTCATAACTTGTAATATCTACTTAGCGATTCATTGCAACATATTGCAAATTGCAAGGTAAAATGGTCTGTGAAGAAGCATTGCTATCTTTTTTTTTTATAAATCTCAACCATATGTTTTAATGTTTAGCCACTTCAATTAAAATAGGAATTCACTGGATACCCACATCCAAACTGGGTATTTGCACCTGAAATGGAGTGGTATCCATTCACAAAGAGGAAGTTGTGAACTAAGCATGAACTGTGTGCAGGATTGTGGTACTCTAAGGGAAGGTCTCCTGTTACAGGAAGACTCCCATGGGCCTGGTGGAGGAGTTCCCCAGCCTCCCCTTGGGCTTGAATCATTACCAAGTAGCTGAGGATATTCAACCTGCATGCCAAGCCTGGTGACATGATGTAAACATGCTAGTGTCGAGCACAGCAATCCAACATATCCTACTCAGGTCCATTTTGGTGTTATCCCTTGTGCTAGGGATTGTGACATGGATCCGATTTTTCCAACTGAGACATTGCCTTGCATGGTAGTAAGCTTCCACCTACAAGAGTATGTGTATGAGATAGCAGAATGTGGTCACACTAGGCAGCTATTTTTTGCTTTTCCAGTGTACACCACTGGTAACAACTAGGCTGTGTGATGCAAGATTACCCAGACAATGCAGTAAAGACTTTTCCCGCAAACGGAAGTGGGCTGCATTACGCCCTGGCTAGTTACCACACAGCAGCACAGTCAGTAGGATAGTGCCAAAGGCAGCGGTGTCTTGTTACCAGGCTCCTCAATGGTGATTACGAAGGTGAGATTTTGAGACACATTCCAAGGAAGACATAAAGCAATGATGGACCATAGAGCTGGAATTTTTCCCTCTAATCATACAATGGACCAGAGTCGGAGCGTTCGATGCATTATAAGAAGGGGGGGACCTCTTTTAGGAATGTGAAGGCCAAGTGCCCAGCATCCTGGTCTGTAGAAAACACTTGCAATCCCACTCATGATATTAATAGGTTGCCCCTGTATTTGCACTTTTTTGGGAAAACCGCCTGACAACATTAATTGTTTACTATTTTCTGACGATTGCTTTCAATAGTGCTTTACAGACGCTCTCTTGCCTTCCACATACTAAAGGACTCATTACGAGTCTGGCGGTCAATAGACTGCCAGACTCATGGGTGAAAGGCGGTGGCAGTCTTCCAACTGCCCTATTACAACCAGGGTCGTCTGGCCGCCCTGCAGCAGGGTATACAGACAAAATATCGATATTTAAATATCGATATACAATTATATCAAAGTTTAAATATCGATGGGACAAAATATAGAAGGTAAGTAATATCGATACATTTAATATCGATAAATTTAATATCGATGTCAGTAATATCGATGTTAATAATTTCGATGTTACTAATATCGATTTTTAAATTATTTTTGTGGATATTATTATGTATTTATTATGTTTTTAATTTATTTTTATGTAATTTAATAAAATTTTGTATTTTAGTACTGTAGCGGGTTGTGGGTTTATAGGGGAATAGGGTGGGAAGTAATTTAATTATGGTAAATTAATTATTAATTAGTAGGAATTATATATTAATTTTAATTATTTGGTAATTATTTTTAATTAATAGGTAATTAATTTTAATTAATTGATGAATTGATAAATATGTTCTGTAGCGGGTTGTGGGTTTATAGGGGAATAGGGTGGGAAGTAAATTAAATATGTTAAATTAATTATTAATTAGTAGGTATTATAAATTAATATTTATTAATTGGTAATTATTTTTAATTAATTGGTAAATAATTTTAATTAATTGATTAATTGATAAATATGTTCTGTAGCGGGTTGTGGGTTTATAGGGGAATAGGGTGGGAAGCAATTTAAATGTAATTAAGTAATAATGTTCTTTAATTAATTGTTTGGTTAATTATTTAATTGTTAATTAATTATTAATTGTTAATTAAATATTATTAAATGGTATTTTCATTAATTTTTTAAATTACATATATTTTGTTCACATGTTTTTAATAAATATGTATTGGTATTTGTAAATGGTTTATATCTATTTAATAGTTAATATTTGTATTATTTAAAATAAAACATTTATTTATAAGTATGTTATTTTTACCCCTACGCTATCCAACACTTTCCCTACAGTTGCGCTCCCTGGAGTGGGAATAGTAATGTTTACCCCTACGCTATCCACCGCTTTCCCTACTGTTGCACCCCCTAGAGTGGGAATATTAATTTTTACCCCTACGCTATCCAACATTTTCCCTACTGTTGCACTCTTGGGAGTGGGAATAGTAATTTTTACCCCTACGCTATCCAACACTTTCCCTACTGTTGCACTCTCTGGAGTGGGAATTGTAATTTTTACCCCTACGCTATCCAACACTTTCCCTACTGTTGCACTCTCTGCAGTGGGAATAGTAATTTTTACCTCTACGCTATCCAACACTTTCCCTACCGTTGCGCTCTCTGGAGTTGGAATAGTAATTGTTACCCCTACGCTATCCAACTCTTTCCCTACTGTTGCGCTCTCTGGAGTTGGAATAGTAAATATTACCCCTACGCTATCCAACACTTTCACTACTGTTGCGCTCTCTGGAGTGGGAATAGTAATTTTTACCTCTATGCTATCCAACACTTTCCCTACTGTTGCACTCTCTGGAGTCGGAATAGTAATTTTTACCCCTACGCTATCCAACACTTTCCCTACTGTTGCACTCTCTGGAGTGGGAATATTAATTTTTACCCCTACGCTATCCAACACTTTCCCTACTGTTGCGCTCTCTGGAGTTGGAATAGTAATTATTACCCCTACGCTATCCAACACTTTCCCTACTGTTGCACTCTCTGGAGTCGGAATAGTAATTTTTACCCCTACGCCATCCAACCCTTTCCCTACTGTTGCACTCTCTGGAGTGGGAATAGTAATTTTTACCTCTACGCTATCCAACACTTTCCCTACTGTTGCGCTCTCTGGAGTGGGAATAGTAATTTTTATCCGTACGCTATCCAAAATGTACTTATTTTTTTTAATTAGTTTTACATTGTTATTAATTGTAATTTATAATATTATTTTATGTATATAAATGTATTTGTAATTTATTATATTTTCATTTATTTATAAGTTATTAAAATAATTATTTTAGAGTTAATATTATTAAGTATATACTATGCATTATATTTTTATTATTATTGGTTTTTATTACATTATTTATTAATTTTAAATATTATAATATATTTTTAACTATGTTTATTATATTTATAAGTATTATTTTGTTAATTTTACATTTTATTTAAATTTAAAAAAACAATATTTTTTAAAAAACGATATTTTTGACATCAATATATTTTTTTCGATATTTTTGTACTTACCTTGTTAGAGATAGGATCCCGATATTATTGTCCTCGATATTTTTGTTGCGATATTTTGGTACCTCGATATTTTTGTAGTCGATATTTTGTCATAGATTCCTGCAGCAGTCCATGCCCTGCAGGTACTGATTTTGATGTTTCCATCGCAGTGGCTATTTTATAAGTACTGCCTTGGGAAGGGGAGAGGAGTTGGCCTAATGGTTAGGGCGGTCATTCTCGAATCTGGGGAACTGGGTTTGAGTCTCGACAACGACGCTGAACATCATGTGATTCTGAGCAAGTCTCTTAATCTCCCCGTGCCTAACAAAAAATGAATGTGTTCTCATGCAACGCAACTGGTGCTATGTAAAGCACTCAGATACCCGATTCGGGTCAAGTTCACGCTATATAAAACTCTGTAAAAAAAAAAACCCTGAATGACTGCCTGCCAGACAGGAGAAAACTCCTAATCTGACGGGCGGTTTAATCATGGGTTTGGCGGTGAGGTAGCGGGGTGGTTCCACTCACACACTAATGAGGCCCTTAGGTTTTATACACATAACAACCTTCAGTTTGGCAAGCACATTATTTTAATTTTAAATTACTGCCTTATAATATTTTACAATAATTGCTCCACAGTGTTTGACCTGTGCTGCTTATTGATACCTGATATAATAAGAAATGAAAAGAAAATTAGACTTGTACAGCATGCTAGTACCTTGAGGTGTCTAGGTGCTATAACTCTGAAGATAGATTATGATCCAAAAACAGACAACTTTATTAATAGACTGGAACAAATGCTCCACTTGTTGAAAAGCCATATTTTAAGAGCTTTCTAGAAGACCAATTCAGTTTTTTCATTGAGATAAAGGGGTGTTGAGTTCCAAAGCTTAGTGGTATATGTGATAAAGCTCCTGCCGCCCCAGTTAGATCTTTTAAATTTGGGTACTACTAGGTTACAAGCTGATGATGATCTAAGTGACCTACTGGGAGGGTACAACTGGAAACGATATTTCAGATATTTGGTCCCCACATTATGCAGTGCCTTTAAGATGGTGCAGAGCGCCTTGAAATCTGTGCACCTTTTTGTGGGCAGCCAGTGTATAACTGGACAAGACCCTGGAAGACAGATTGAAACTTAGGAATTGCCAGGAGAAGTCATGCCACAATGCAATGTCGCATACAATCTTTTCAGCAAGTCCAAACCCACCAGATTCTCACCACAACCAGTCGTTAGAATAAGTAGAGCTTCCAATTCACTAGGACCAATGGAAAGAGACAAAGGACTAGAAACCGGATTACGAACTGGGGCGCCTGAAAATCCTACGGAAACATTGCTCAAGCCAGACAAAGGTGCGCCAGGGAGTTTAGAATGCATAATGGAACTCTTTGTCGCACCAGTATCCAAAAGAAAAGGTTCTGTCACACCTGATGTAGTCACTTCAACATAAGGTCCACTCTGATCTACTGGAACTGACACTACTCCCTCTCTTTGCCCATGGCTATCCTAGCAATCATTATAACTAACACACTCACCCTCAACATAATAATCCTCAACATAGTATTGTGCAGACTGACCACTCGGAACATTCCGTCTGACAAAATAATTCGCAGAATTCTGAAGAGAAGAGGAACGCTCATTCTGTGGAATCACACCACGTCCTCTACCTCTAAGAGCTTGCTGAAAACCACCACGACCTCTCTGACCACACATACCATTCGCACGCTGTAGCAAAGTCGGGCAACTATTCTTGAAATTACCTTCCCCTCTACAATAAGCACACTGATTAGGGCCAGGAAAGAATCGCTGAGCATAAGGCTCAGGCTTTTGTAACAATCTCTGAAACTGTGGAGGTTGCTGAAACTGAGGCTGGCTCTGACGAAGCGGATAAGCTTGCTGCAAAAGAACTTTCGTTTTTAAATCTTTCGTTTTCTTCTCTGCTTTATCCTTCTCATCTTTATCCCTATTCTCATAATATTGGGCAGTAGCCAATATCTGGGCCGACGAAGAAACAGCCCACGAACTCTCAGAATCCTTCAACTTATTCGATAATTGGGGAAGCAAATTAAAAACAAATTTGTCCACAAATAATCTTTGCCCACCGTCCGTACTCATGTACTGACCACTAAGATCGATAAACGTCTCTTCAAACCTAGTGAAGAAATCAGACACACTCTCGTCTTTCTTCTGTTTGCATGCTGCTAACTTATCCCAATTCACTCGTAAAGCAGGCATCATAGGTTTCATTAGATTAATAATCCTACTAATTCTGAAACTAAAGGCTCAGGTTTAGCACCACCAACCTGTCTACCATCTGCGGCAACAATATTGGCCCACGTATCTCCTAATTCTGCCGCATGATTCTCATGACGAATCTTCGCCCACAAAGGTTGCGGAACTACATTACCCATCAGCATGTCAATATCAGCTGAATTCATAATACATGCTTCTACTGTCTGACATAATTCTTTGTAGTAGCCAGCAGGATTCTTACGAGGGTCAGGTAAGGTCTGCTTAAGAGCCAAGACCTCTGCTCGCTTCCAAGGAACATGTACCCACACTCGCTGAAAATGGGCTTCTGCAGCCTGGATACCCCGATTAACATCAGCCTGAACTGCCTCTCTCCATACAGGGGGAACTTCTCTTATAGGATACTGCTTCACTTTCCTCCTAACAGAAGGATCGGGTTCGTACAATGTCTGAGGCGGAAGTCTGGATCTAAAAGCAAGTATCGTCTTTACGGCATCTGTAACATCAGATTCCACTATCACCCCTTTAGCAAAATCTTACTGAACTTCGAGCATATCCTGCGGAATCGGACCCAACTCATTATCTTCTCATTCCTGACGCAGAAAAGTACACATCACATCGAAAACATACCTTTGCTTAGGCGGTTCCCACTGAAAGAAAACATCCATAACCGCTGGCAAATTATACCTTGAGGCATTTATAATCCATCTACGAGCCAACAAATCCAACACAGCCCGTTCCTCGGAACTGGGAAGCTGACTACGACTCTGCTTACGTTCCGAAACAGGGGTCATATTCACTGACCCAAACAATGGAGACAACAGATTAGAAACAGTCTCTGTCATTCGTTTTCGAACAGAAGGAGAAGAAGCAGACATAAGAACTGGAGAATAAGTATTTTGAGGCAAAGAAGGTGTAGGAATAAGAACAGTAGGAGTCTCAGATGTAGAAGTAGAAGGCAAAGGAGTTTGAGGCAAAGCTGGTAGCGAAGCTGGCGACCCTAGAGCAGGTTGCACAGGAGGAGGTAAAACCATCTGTGGAGTTCCGGGTGGCTGAACAACAGCAGGAGGTTGAACAACAAAGGGTGGAACAACCAGGGGTAATGGAGGTGCAGTAGCACCCTGCACATAAGGAGGTGGCAATCTCAACAAATGAGAGATCAAAGTATCTTTTTCAAGATCTTCAATCACTTTCGGAGGAGGAGACGGCAAGGCCAGATAACATTTGTCTATGGCCATACAACGCTGCCTATCTAAAACTTCACTCGCTCGCTCCTCTCCATCATCCCTATACTGCCTAGCAGCTTGTAGTACTGACATATTCTTATCTTTCCTATCTCTCTTTGCTTGCTTAATTTCTTGTTGTTTGGCTTCCTTTCGCCAAAGGCGGAAAGAGTCAAACATTGCCGGCCGGGCTTTCTTCTTAAATAGCGCAACTTCCAGATTGTCTAAAATGTTCGATTTGAAACTACCATGTTGGAACCATCGTAAGACACCATCCTTCCTAGTATAGCGGACCCACACTTCATTATAAGTAATAGGACCCACTCTGTGTTTTGAATAGAGCTCATAAGTCGGAGTTCCAACCGGAGGTATTGGACACGAGTCCTCTAGTCGGGAATCCTTGTTGCAACCACAACTAAACCATTTTCTAAGTTTGCTAAGACCAGGCATCTTATAGCTCACTAATCTAGCTTCCAACTTCAAGGGGTTATCAACTATCGATACTCTCGCAAATATACAAGCCCCTCGGCTTCGATTACTGCAGTGATCGAATCAAACCAATCCAAGAACCAAACAAAGAACCAAACAAATTCGTGGGAGCGACCCACTTATACTTAACCAAGGTATCTGTCACGCCACCAGAAGACCGTCTATCGTCTCGCTCTACAAAGCATCTATCAAGGGTCCAAGACAGGGCGACAGTCAGGGCAGCAGTCCTTCGTAGCCATCGGAATGCGGGAAGCCTCGGAGAAAACACCTTCGGTCCATGTCGACATGCAGGGGTCGGTGAAGTGGCGGCCTTCCTCCAGAATTTCCTCACGTGGCTCCTCACGATCCTCAGGCTTGGACGGGTACCGCTTGATGTCGCCCTACGTTGGGCGCCAACTGAAGAACCGGGTCTTATTCAGAACCGGCGTTGCCAGGGACACATCCGATGTCTTTGGATTCACCTGTCTTGGCAAACAGAGACATGGAATACTTCTAGGTGGCGTCAGAGATCAAATTTATTAGCTGCAGCTAGTAGCAGTGAACCAAGCAATACAACACGGTGTACAACTCAGGAACCTGCTCAATTTTAGTAGAGCAAGACATCTTCTTTTATGCACAGTTTCTACCCATTACGAATGCACACCCATTGCGGCAAATTCTGACCAATAGAAACACATTTCTATACATTATCACATTCCAAAAAGCTCACTTTACATTGCACCAACCCACAACTTAATTATTAGGACTGTCCCAAATTCGATTACCAAAAGCCGGACAAACCCATCATTGAAAGCACTACCCATGTAATGAAAAGACATAAGGAAAAGAGCAATTCAGATATAGAGTAGGATAAGATATGTGCAAGGAACTAAAGTCTAACGATATCCTGAACAATGATTGGATTTCCAGATTACTATCAGCTAACGAAACTGGTTTCGTAGAAGGGTCAGTTACAGGTGAAGGGGTCAGCATCTTGCAGTTCACTCGCAAGTCGAAAAGGCCCACGTTAATATGTACATGAACACCGAGGCCCATGCAACTTCGTTTGTTCGTTTACTACCCAGGCCTACGTGAGGGCAACACAAAATGGCGTCTCAAACAACGTAAAACAAAATGGAGTCCGGTCCCGAAAACCACGGAACCTCACTGGGCGTAGTTTGCGAAGTAGCACTACGCGTCGCTATGCGAATTGCACTTTGCACTACGTGAGCTACATGTAGCACTACGTGAACTGCGTATTAACCTGTTCGGAGATGATTGCACAGTGCCGGATGCTTGTCCGCCCTGTGCAATAATTGAAAACGCCATCTCGCACAGTGCAAGCTGGCGTTTTCTGCCGCTCGAGTAGATTTTTACTCGAGCGGCAGCTTTCTCAACGTGGACTGGTAGTTTCTCATCGCGGTCGCGAGCATACGTGACCACTCGCAATGAGAAACCTGACCTCCCCGCATTGAGAATCTCGCCGGGAGGTTTATTTTCCACGCTCACGATCGACAACTTGATGTTGCTGATCTTGAACGAGGAAAATGTCTCACCTGCATGTCTTTTTGCTTGCTCGCGGTCGCCAACTTGACGTTGAGGACCGCTAGCAAGCAAAAAATGATCGCTGCACTAAGCTATGCTACGCGTGTTTGCATTGCGCTACATGCAATTCACGTAGTGTAAAGTTGCACAAACTGTTGTCCGCCCAGGCCTTATTATGAGTCATAAATGGATTCATAACTTGTAATATCTACTTAGCGATTCATTGCAACATATTGCAAATTGCACGGTAAAATGGTCTGTGAAGAAGCATTGCTATCTTTTTTTTTTTATAAATCTCAACCATATGTTTTAATGTTTAGCCACTTCAATTAAAATAGGAATTCACTGGATACCCACATCCAAACTGGGTATTTGCACCTGAAATGGAGTGGTATCCATTCACAAAGAGGAAGTTGTGAACTAAGCATGAACTGTGTGCAGGATTGTGGTACTCTAAGGGAAGGTCTCCTGTTACAGGAAGACTCCCATGGACCTGGTGGAGGAGTTCCCCAGCCTCCCCTTTGGCTTGAATCATTACCAAGTAGCTGAAGATATTCAAACTGCATGCCAAGCCTGGTGACATGATGTAAACATGCTTGTGTCGAGCACAGCAATCCAACATATCCTACTCAGGTCCATTTTGGTGTTATCCCTTGTGCTAGGGATTGTGACATGGATCCGATTTTTCCAACTGAGACATTGCCTTGCATGGTAGTAAGCTTCCACCTACAAGAGTATGTGTATGAGATAGCAGAATGTGGTCACACTAGGCAGCTATTTTTTGCTTTTCCAGTGTACACCACTGGTAACAACTAGGCTGTGTGATGCAAGATTACCCAGACAATGCAGTAAAAACTTTTCCCGCAAACGGAAGTGGGCTGCATTACGCCCTGGCTAGTTACCACACAGCAGCGCAGTCAGTAGGCTAGTGCCAAAGGCAGCGGTGTCTTGTTACCAGGCTCCTCAATGGTGATTATGAAGGTGAGATTTTGAGACACATTCCAAGGAAGACATAAAGCAATGATGGACCATAGAGCTGGAATTTTTCCCTCTAATCATACAATGGATCAGAGTCGGAGCGTTCGATGCATTATAAGAAGGGGGGACCTCTTTTAGGAATGTGAAGGCCAAGTGCCCAGCATCCTGGTCTGTAGAAAACACTTGCAATCCCAATCATGATATTAATAGGTTGCCCCTGTATTTGCACTTTTTTGGGAAAACCGCCTGACAACATTAATTGTTTACTATTTTCTGACGATTGCTTTCAATAGTGCTCTACAGACGCTCTCTTGCCTTCCACATACTAAAGGACTCATTATGAGTCTGGCGGTCAATAGACTGCCAGACTCATGGGTGAAAGGCGGTGGCAGTCTTCCAACTGCCCTATTACAACCATGGTCGTCTGGCCGCCCTGCAGCAGGGTATACCGACAAAAAATCGATATTTAAATATCGATATACAATTATATCAAAGTTTAAATATCGATGGGACAAAATATAGAAGGTAAGTAATATCGATAAATTTAATATCGATATTAGTAATATCGAAGTTTTAAATATCGATGTCAGTAATATCGATGTTAATAATTTCGATGTAACTAATATCGATTTTTAAATTATGTTTGTGTATATTATTATGTATTTATTATGTTTTTAATTTATTTTTATGTAATTTAATTAAATTTTGTATTTTAGTACTGTAGCGGGTTGTGGGTTTATAGGGGAATAGGGTGGGAAGTAATTTAATTATGGTAAATTAAATATTAATTATTAGGAATTATATATTAATTTAATTCATTGGTAATTATTTTTTAATTAATAGGTAATTAATTTTAATTAATTGATGAATTGATAAATATGTTCTGTAGCGGGTTGTGGGTTTATAGGGGAATAGGGTGGGAAGTAAATTAAATATGTTAAATTAATTATTAATTAGTAGGAAATATAAATTAATATTTATTAATTGGTAATTCTTTTTAATTAATTGGTAAATAATTTTAATTAATTGATTAATTGATAAATATGTTCTGTAGCGGGTTGTGGGTTTATAGGGGAATAGGGTGGGAAGCAATTTAAATGTAATTAAGTAATAATGTTCTTTAATTAATTGTTTGGTTAATTATTTAATTGTTAATTAATTATTAATTGTTAATTAAATATTATTAAATGGTATTTTCATTAATTTTTTTATTACATATATTTTGTTCACATGTTTTTAATAAATATGTATTGGTATTTGTAAATGGTTTATATCTATTTAATAGTTAATATTTGTATTATTTAAAATAAAACATTTATTTATAAGTATGTTATTTTTACCCCTACGCTATCCAACACTTTCCCTACTGTTGCGCTCTCTGGAGTGGGAATAGTAATTTTTACCCCTACTCTATCCAACGCTTTCCCTACTGTTGCACCCCCTAGAGTGGGAATAGTAATTTTTACCCCTACGCTATCCAACATTTTCCCTACTGTTGCACTCTTGGGAGTGGGAATAGTAATTTTTACCCCATACTATCCAACACTTTCCCTACTGTTGCACTCTCTGGAGTGGGAATAGTAATTTTTACCCCTACGCTATCCAACACTTTCCCTACTGTTGCACTCTCTGGAGTGGGAATAGTAATATTTACCTCTACGCTATCCAACACTTTCCCTACTGTTGCGCTCTCTGGAGTTGTAATAGTAATTGTTACCCTTACGCTATCCAACTCTTTCCCTACTGTTGCACTCTCTGGAGTGGGAATAGTAATTTTTACCTCTACGCTATCCAACACTTTCCCTACTGTTGCACTCTCTGGAGTGGGAATAGTAATTCTTACACCTACGCTATCCAACATTTTAGCTACTGTTGCACTCTCTGGAGTGGGAATAGTAATTTTTACCTCAACGCTATCCAACACTTTCCCTACTGTTGCACTCTCTGGAGTGGGAATAGTAATTTTTACCTCAACGCTATCCAACACTTTCCCTACTGTTGCGCACTCTGGAGTTGGAATAGTAATTTTTACCCCTATGCTATCCAACGCTTTCCCTACTGTTGCACCCCCTAGAGTGGGAATATTAATTTTTACCCCTACGCTATCCAACATTTTCCCTACTGTTGCACTCTTGGGAGTGGGAATAGTAATTTTTACCCCTACGCTATCCAACACTTTCCCTACTGTTGCACTCTCTGGAGTGGGAATAGTAATTTTTACCCCTACGCTATCCAACACTTTCCCTACTGTTGCACTCTCTGGAGTGGGAATAGTAATATTTACCTCTACGCTATCCAACACTTTCCCTACTGTGGCGCTCTCTGGAGTGGGAATAGTAATTGTTACCCCTACGCTATCCAACACTTTCCCTACAGTTGCGCTCTCTGGTGTGGGAATAGTAATTTTTACCCCTACGCTATCCAACCCTTTCCCTACTGTTGCACTCTCTGGAGGCGGAATAGTAATTTTTACCTCTACGCTATCCAACACTTTCCCTACTGTTGCGCTCTCTGGAGTTGGAATAGTAATTATTACCCCTACGCTATCCAACACTTTCACTACTGTTGCGCTCTCTGGAGTGGGAATAGTAATTTTTACCCCTACGCTATCCAACCCTTTCCCTACTGTTGCACTCTCTGGAGTGGGAATAGTAATTTTTACCTCTACGCTATCCAACACTTTCCCTACTGTTGCGCTCTCTGGAGTGGGAATAGTAATTTTTACCCGTACGCTATCCAAAATTTACTTATTTTTTTTAATTAGTTTTACATTGTTATTAATTGTAATTTATATTATTATTTTATGTATATAAATTTATTTGTAATTTATTATATTTTCATTTATTTATAAGTTATTAAAATAATTATTTTAGAGTTAATATTAATTAAGTATATACTATGCATTATATTTTTATTATTATTGGTTTTTATTACATTATTTATTAATTTTAAATATTATAATATATTTTTAACTATGTTTATTATATTTATAAGTATTATTTTGTTAACATTACATTTTATTTAAATTAAAAAAACGATATTTTTAAAAAAACGATATTTTTGACATCGCCATTGGGACTCACCTTTGCTAGCGACCTGACCTGACCTGACCTGGGGAGGTCACCACCTGGGCCCTGGGACTGCCGCAGCACGAGCGCTGCTCCTGCCGCCACCGGACTCTCTGCCTCCCTTCTGCCTGCCGCTTCCCGGCCATCGCGGCGAGGCAGGAGATCAGGGACTACAGTTCCCAGCGCCACTTGCGCCTAGGAAGGCGCGCATCCTGTCCCGCCCCCGGAGGTGCGCTTAAGGCCAGCGCGAGCCCCCGCGTCGCGGGATCGCGCGCGGGTCGGCGCCCGGGGCTAAGCCCGGGCAAAGGGCGGGCCCTCTACGGCCCTCAGAGGCCAGAGGAGGACGGGGCGGGCCACCCCACTTGGTTTCCATTGGAGGAGGAGGTACATACATTTTTAATATTCCTATAATTCCTGCATTCTAACTGTCCATTGTCTCCTACGTAGTCCTGATTTCCACTAGTCATGTCCATTTGGGAGGAGCTGAATGCCCTGTGTGGCACAAAGTATGTCCCAGACGCTTTGACTCCCCTTAAAATGGGTAGAGACGCTGACCATCTAAACTGCACTCTTCTGGACGTACCTTTATCCCCCAAAAAATCCCATGCTCAAGCCAACACTCTATCCCAGGGATTATCCAGTAAAAAGAAGTATGATGAGGACAAAGATAATGCCAGGGGTGAAAACCTAGCAAATGTTGATGTGGACAAAATGTGCATTAGCCCCTCATTATGCCCCTCCAACGCAACTATATTAACATCGCCTAAGAACTTACTGGCTCAGATCGAGCATCTGTTAATCTCGGCATTATCAACGCTGATCACAAAACTCAACGATCTAGGGGACAGGTTGACCCGTATTGAAACAACAATAAAAAAGAACTATTCATCAACCGATAAAATTGATACATCTACTTGCCCTACTCCCTCTATCAACTATGAAAAACCTAAGCCCACTGCATGTACAAAAATTCAAACTTTTGAACCCCCCCTCACTACACTCATTCCAAGAGGCCGGAATGCTACTCTTAACCCTGTACTCGCACCTCATAGAGCTCCCAGGACCATACTAGAAAGAAGTCATTGCATTAATTTACCTCCCGAAGCCGCCCCATTCGTGACTGTTCTCTCTGGGGTCCCGGCATTGAGTCATGGAAAATTTGAAACACACCAGGAATTGCTTAATAAAGCCATTTTCTGGCTAAAACACAACAGACCGTTGCCACCTGCACTAGATGGTGGAATCCTGAGCGTCAGGAGGGTGGGGTGGCTAGGCACGTTGCCCAAAGCCATTTCGGGGGACTTGATTTTAATAAAATTTAAGGGTAGGAACATTGTCCCCTACTTACGTTCCACCCAGCAGAAAGAAGAAGATGGCCCCATTTGCATTTGGGACTTGCATGATTTTTATCCCGGCCCCCGGTACAATTCGTTACCAAGACTAATGTCATTGAAACATTGAAACATATTTCTTGGTGAAAGGGGATTCCGTGTACCTTGTGCTATTAATTCCGTACTTTTTATTTAGTCTTGACTATGCACGTATTTTGATTAGCTGATTAGTTAAATTGTTTTTCGTTTATTTTATCAGTTGATTTCCTTTAACCTTGTAAATGATATGATGAGTCATCTATGTATCTATGTATTTTTCTTGTTGCTTATATGGTTTTAAACTAAAAAACGAATAAAGCTTATTTGATTTGATTTGACATCAATATTTTTTTTCGATATTTTTGTACTTACCTTGTTAGAGATAGGATCCCGATATCATTGTCCTCGATATTTTTGTTGCGATATTTTGGTACCTCGATATTTTTGTAGTCGATATTTTGTCATAGATTCCTGCAGCAGTCCATGCCCTGCAGGTACTGATTTTGATGTTTCCATCGCAGTGGCTATTTTATAAGTACTGCCTTGGGAAGGGGAGAGGAGTTGGCCTAATGGTTAGGGCGGTCATTCTCGAATCTGGGGAACTGGGTTTGAGTCTCGACAACGACGCTGAACATCCTGTGATTCTGGGCAAGTTACTTAATCTCCCCGTGCCTAACAAAAAATGAATGTGTCCTCATGTAACGCAACTGGTGCTATGTAAAGCACTCTGATACCCGATTCGGGTCAAGTTCACGCTATATAAAACTCTGTAAAATAAAAACCCTGAATGACTGCCTGCCAGACAGGAGAAAACTCCTAATCTGACGGGCGGTTTAATCATGGGTTTGGCGGTGAGGTAGCGGGGTGGTTCCACTCACACACTAATGAGGCCCTTAGGTTTTATACACATAACAACCTTCAGTTTGGCAAGCACATTATTTTAATTTTGAAGTACTGCCTTATAATATTTGACAATAATTGCTCCACAGTGTTTGACCTGTGCTGCTTATTGATACCTGATATAATAAGAAATGAAAAGAAAATTAGACTTGTACAGCATGCTAGTACCTTGAGGTGTCTAGGTGCTATAACTCTGAAGATAGATTATGATCCAAAAACAGACAACTTTATTAATAGACTGGAACAAATGCTCCACTTGTTGAAAAGCCATATTTTAAGAGCTTTCTAGAAGACCAATTCAGTTTTTTTCATTGAGATAAAGGGGTGTTGAGTTCCAAAGCTTAGTGGCATATGTGATAAAGCTGCTGCCGCCCCAGTTAGATCTTTTAAATTTGGGTACTACTAGGTTACAAGCTGATAATGATCTAAGTGACCTACTGGGAGGGTACAACTGGAAACGATATTTCAGATATTTGGTCCCCACATTATGCAGTGCCTTTAAGATGGTGCAGAGCGCCTTGAAATCTGTGCACCTTTTTGTGGGCAGCCAGTGTATAACTGGACAAGACCCTGGAAGACAGATTGAAACTTAGGAATTGCCAGGAGAAGTCATGCCACAATGCAATGTCGCATACAATCTTTTCAGCAAGTCCAAACCCACCAGATTCTCACCACAACCAGTCGTTAGAATAAGTAGAGCTTCCAATTCACTAGGACCAATGGAAAGAGACAAAGGACTAGAAACCGGATTACGAACTGGGGCGCCTGAAAATCCTACGGAAACATTGCTCAAGCCAGACAAAGGTGCGCCAGGGAGTTTAGAATGCATAATGGAACTCTTTGTCGCACCAGTATCCAAAAGAAAAGGTTCTGTCACACCTGATGTAGTCACTTCAACATAAGGTCCACTCTGATCTACTGGAACTGACACTACTCCCTCTCTTTGCCCATGGCTATCCTAGCTATCATTATAACTAACACACTCACCCTCAACATAATAATCCTCAACATAGTATTGTGCAGACTGACCACTCGGAACATTCCGTCTGACAAAATAATTCGCAGAATTCTGAAGAGAAGAGGAACGCTCATTCTGTGGAATCACACCACGTCCTCTACCTCTAAGAGCTTGCTGAAAACCACCACGACCTCTCTGACCAGACATACCATTCGCACGCTGTAGCAAAGTCGGGCAACTAATATCAGATGTAGAAGTAGAAGGCAAAGGAGTTTGAGGCAAAGCTGGTAGCGAATCTGGCGACCCTAGAGCAGGTTGCACGGGAGGAGGTAAAACCATCTGTGGAGTACCGGGTGGCTGAACAACAGCAGGAGGTTGAACAACAAAGGGTGGAACAACCAGGGGTAATGGAGGTGCAGTAGCACCCTGCACATAAGGAGGTGGCAATATCAACAAATGAGAGATCAAAGGATCTTTTTCAAGATCTTCAATCGCTTTCGGAGGAGGAGACGGCAAGGCCGGATAACATTTGTCTATGGCCATACAACGCTGCCTATCTAAAACTTCACTCGCTCGCTCCTCTCCATCATCCCTATACTGCCTAGCAGCTTGTAGTACTGACATATTCTTATCTTTCCTATCTCTCTTTGCTTGCTTAATTTCTCGTTGTTTGGCTTCCTTTCGCCAAAGGCGGAAAGAGTCAAACATTGCCGGCCGGGCTTTCTTCTTAAATAGCGCAACTTCCAGATTGTCTAAAATGTTCGATTTGAAACTACCATGTTGGAACCATCGTACGACACCATCCTTCCTAGTATAGCGGACCCACACTTCATTATAAGTAATAGGACCCACTCCGTGTTTTGAATAGAGCTCATAAGTCGGAGTTCCAACCGGAGGTATTGGACACGAGTCCTCTAGTCGGGAATCCTTGTTGCAACCACAACTAAACCATTTTCTACGTTTGCTAAGACCAGGCATCTTATAGCTCACTAATCTAGCTTCCAACTTCAAGGGGTTATCAACTATCGATACTCTCGCAAATATACGAGCCCCTCGGCTTCGATTACTGCAGTGATCGAATCAAACCAATCCAAGAACCAAACAAAGAACCAAACAAATTCGTGGGAGCGACCCACTTATACTTAACCAAGGTATCTGTCACGCCACCAGAAGACCGTCTATCGTCTCGCTCTACAAAGCATCTTTCGAGGGTCCAAGACAGGGCGACAGTCAGGGCAGCAGTCCTTCGTAGCCGTCGGAATGCGGGAAGCCTCGGAGAAAACACCTTCGGTCCACGTCGACATGCAGGGGTCGGTGAAGTGGCGGCCTTCCTCCAGAATTTCCTCACGTGGCTCCTCACGATCCTCAGGCTTGGACGGGTACCGCTTGATGTCGCCCTACGTTGGGCGCCAACTGAAGAACCGGGTCTTATTCAGAACCGGCGTTGCCAGGGACACATCCGATGTCTTTGGATTCACCTGTCTTGGCAAACAAAGACATGGAATACTTCTAGGTGGCGTCAGAGTTCAAATTTATTAGCTCCAGCTAGTAGCAGTGAACCAAGCAATACAACACGGTGTACAACTCAGGAACCTGCTCAATTTTAGTGGAGCAAGACATCTTCTTTTATGCACAGTTTCAACCCATTACGAATGCAGACCCATTGCGGCAAATTCTGACCAATAGAAACACATTTCTATACATTATCACATTCCAAAAAGCTCACTTTACATTGCACCAACCCACAACTTAATTATTAGGACTGTCCCAAATTCGATTACCAAAAGCCGGACAAACCCATCATTGAAAGCACTACCCATGTAATGAAAAGACATAAAGAAAAGAGCAATTCAGATATAGAGTAGGATAAGATATGTGCAAGGAACTAAAGACTAACGATATCCTGAACAATGATTGGATTTCCAGATTACTATCAGCTAACGAAACTAGTTTCGTAGAAGGGTCAGTTACAGGTGAAGGGGTCAGCATCTTGCAGTTCACTCGCAAGTCGAAAAAGCCCACGTTAATATGTACATGAACACCGAGGCCCATGCAACTTCGTTTGTTCGTTTACTACCCAGGCCTACGTGAGGGCAACACAAAATGGCGTCTCAAACAACGTAAAACAAAATGGAGTCCGATCCCGAAAACCACGGAACCTCACTGGGCGTAGTTTGCGAAGTAGCACTACGCGTCGCTACGCGAATTGCACTTTGCACTACGTGAGCTACACGTAGCACTACGTGAACTGCGTATTAACCTGTTCGGAGATGATTGCACAGTGCCGGATGCTTGTCCGCCCTGTGCAATAATTGAAAACGCCATCTCGCACAGTGCAAGCTGGCGTTTTCAGCCGCTCGAGTAGATTTTTACTCGAGCGGCAGCTTTCTCAACGTGGACTGGTAGTTTCTCATCGCGGTCGCGAGCATACGTGACCACTCGCAATGAGAAACATGACCTCCCCGCATTGAGAATCTCGCCGGGAGGTTTATTTTCCACGCTCACGATCGACAACTTGATGTTGCTGATCTTGAACGAGGAAAATGTCTCACCTGCATGTCATTTTGCTTGCTCGCGGTCGCCAACTTGACGTTGAGGACCGCTAGCAAGCAAAAAATGATCGCTGCACTAAGCTATGCTACGCGTGTTTGCATTGCGCTACATGCAATTCACGTAGTGTGAAGTTGCACAAACTGTTGTCCGCCCAGGCCTTATTATGAGTCATAAATGGATTCATAACTTGTAATATCTACTTAGCGATTCATTGCAACATATTGCAAATTGCACGGTAAAATGGTCTGTGAAGAAGCATTGCTATCTTTTTTTTTTATAAATCTCAACCATATGTTTTAATGTTTAGCCACTTCAATTAAAATAGGAATTCACTGGATACCCACATCCAAACTGGGTATTTGCACCTGAAATGGAGTGGTATCCATTCACAAAGAGGAAGTTGTGAACTAAGCATGAACTGTGTGCAGGATTGTGGTACTCTAAGGGAAGGTCTCATGTTACAGGAAGACTCCCATGGGCCTGGTGGAGGAGTTCCCCAGCCTCCCCTTTGGCTTGAATCATTACCAGTTAGCTGAGGATATTCAACCTGCATGCCAAGCCTGGTGACATGATGTAAACATGCTTGTGTCGAGCACAGCAATCCAACATATCCTACTCAGGTCCATTTTGGTGTTATCCCTTGTGCTAGGGATTGTGACATGGATCCGATGTTTCCGACTGAGACATTGCCTTGCATGGTAGTAAGCTTCCACCTACAAGAGTATGTGTATGAGATAGCAGAATGTGGTCACACTAGGCAGCTATTTTTTGATTTTCCAGTGTACACCACTGGTAACAACTAGGCTGTGTGATGCAAGATTACCCAGACAATGCAGTAAAGACTTTTCCCGCAAACAGAAGTGGGCTGCATTACGCCCTGGCTAGTTACCACACAGCATCGCAGTCAGTAGGCTAGTGCCAAAGGCAGCGGTGTCTTGTTACCAGGCTCCTCAATGGTGATTATGAAGGTGAGATTTTGGGACACATTCCAAGGAAGACATAAAGCAATGATGGACCATAGAGCTGGAATTTTTCCCTCTAATCATACAATGGATCAGAGTCGGAGCGTTCGATGCATTATAAGAAGGGGGGGACCTCTTTTAGGAATGTGAAGGCCAAGTGCCCAGCATCCTGGTCTGTAGAAAACACTTGCAATCCCACTCATGATATTAATAGGTTGCCCCTGTATTTGCACTTTTTTGGGAAAACCGCCTGACAACATTAATTGTTTACTATTTTCTGACGATTGCTTTCAATAGTGCTTTACAGACGCTCTCTTGCCTTCCACATACTAAAGGACTCATTACGAGTCTGGCGGTCAATAGACTGCCAGACTCATGGGTGAAAGGCGGTGGCAGTCTTCCAACTGCCCTATTACAACCAGGGTCGTCTGGCCGCCCTGCAGCAGGGTATACCGACAAAAAATCGATATTTAAATATCGATATACAATTATATCAAAGTTTAAATATCGATGGGACAAAATATAGAAGGTAAGTAATATCGATAAATTTAATATCTATATTAGTAATATCGAAGTTTTAAATATCGATGTCAGTAATATCGATGTTAATAATTTCGATGTTACTAATATCGATTTTAAAATTATTTTTGTGTATATTATTATGTATTTATTATGTTTTTAATTTATTTTTATGTCATTTAATAAAATTTTGTATTTTAGTACTGTAGCGGGTTGTGGGTTTATAGGGGAATAGGGTGGGAAGTAATTTAATTATGGTAAATTAATTATTAATTAGTAGGAATTATATATTAATTTAATTCATTGGTAATTATTTTTTAATTAATAGGTAATTAATTTTAATTAATTGATGAATTGATAAATATGTTCTGTAGCGGGTTGTGGGTTTATAGGGGAATAGGGTGGGAAGTAAATTAAATATGTTAAATTTATTATTAATTAGTAGGAATTATAAATTAATATTTATTAATTGGTAATTCTTTTTAATTAATTGGTAAATAATTTTAATTAATTGATTAATTGATAAATATGTTCTGTAGCGGGTTGTGGGTTTATAGGGGAATAGGGTGGGAAGCAATTTAAATGTAATTAAGTAATAATGTTCTTTAATTAATTGTTTGGTTAATTATTTAATTGTTAATTAATTATTAATTGTTAATTAAATATTATTAAATGGTATTTTCATTAATTTTTTTAATTACATATATTTTGTTCACATGTTTTTAATAAATATGTATTGGTATTTGTAAATGGTTTATATCTATTTAATAGTTAATATGTGTATTATTTAAAATAAAACATTTATTAATAAGTATGTTATTTTTACCCCTACGCTATCCAACACTTTCCCTACTGTTGCGCTCTCTGGAGTGGGAATAGTAATTTTTACCCCTACGCTATCCAACGCTTTCCCTACTGTTGCACCCCCTAGAGTGGGAATATACATTTTTACCCCTACGCTATCCAACATTTTCCCTACTGTTGCACTCTTGGGAGTGGGAATAGTAATTTTTACCCCTACGCTATCCAACACTTTCCCTACTGTTGCACTCTCTGGAGTGGGAATAGTAATTTTTACCCCTACGCTATCCAACACTTTCCCTACTGTTGCACTCTCTGGAGTGGGAATAGTAATATTTACCTCTACGCTATCCAACACTTTCCCTACTGTTGCGCTCTCTGGAGTTGGAATAGTAATTGTTACCCCTACGCTATCCAACTCTTTCCCTACTGTTGCACTCTCTGGAGTGGGAATAGTAATTTTTACCTCTACGCTATCCAACACTTTCCCTACTGTTGCACTCTCTGGAGTGGGAATAGTAATTCTTACACCTACGCTATCCAACATTTTACCTACAGTTGCACTCTCTGGAGTGGGAATAGTAATTTTTACCTCAACGCTATCCAACACTTTCCCTACTGTTGCACACTCTGGAGTGGGAATAGTAATTTTTACCTCAACGCTATCCAACACTTTCCCTACTGTTGCGCACTCTGGAGTTGGAATAGTAATTTTTACCCCTATGCTATCCAATGCTTTCCCTACTGTTGCACCCCCTAGAGTGGGAATATTAATTTTTACCCCTACGCTATCCAACATTTTCCCTACTGTTGCACTCTTGGGAGTGGGAATAGTAATTTTTACCCCTACGCTATCCAACACTTTCCCTACTGTTGCACTCTCTGGAGTGGGAATAGTAATTTTTACCCCTACGCTATCCAACACTTTCCCTAGTGTTGCACTCTCTGGACTGGGAATAGTAATATTTACCTCTACGCTATCCAACACTTTCCCTACTGTTGCGCTCTCTGGAGTTGGAATAGTAATTGTTACCCCTACGCTGTCCAACTCTTTCCCTACTGTTGCACTCTCTGGAGTGGGAATAGTAATTTTTACCTCTACGCTATCCAACACTTTCCCTACTGTTGCACTCTCTGGAGTGGGAATAGTAATTCTTACACCTACGCTATCCAACATTTTACCTACTGTTGCACTCTCTGGAGTGGGAATAGTAATTTTTACCTCAACGCTATCCAACACTTTCCCTACTGTTGCACTCTCTGGAGTGGGAATAGTAATTTTTACCTCAACGCTATCCAACACTTTCCCTACTGTTGCGCACTCTGGAGTTGGAATAGTAATTTTTACCCCTATGCTATCCAACACTTTCCCTACTGTTGCACTCTCTGGTGTGGGAAAAGTAATTTTTACCTCTACGCTATCCAACACTTTCCCTACTGTTGCACTCTCTGGAGTGGGAATAGTAATTTTTACCCCTACGTTATCCAACACTTTCCCCACTGTTGCAATCTCTGGAGTGGGAATAGTAACTTTTTACCCCTACTCTATCCAACACTTTCCCTACTGTTGCACTCTCTGGAGTCGGAATAGTAATTTTTACCCCTACGCTATCCAACACTTTCCCTACTGTTGCACTCTCTGGAGTGGGAATATTAATTTTTACCGCTACGCTATCCAACACTTTCCCTACTGTTGCGTTCTTTGGAGTTGGAATAGTAATTTTTACCCCTACGCTATCCAACACTTTCCCTACTGTTGCGCTCTCTGGAGTGGGAATAGTAATTTTTACCTCTACGCTATCCAACACTTTCCCTACTGTTGCACTCTCTGGAGTCGGAATAGTAATTTTTACCCCTACACTATCCAACACTTTCCCTACTGTTGCACTCTCTGGAGTGGGAATATTAATTTTTACCCCTACGCTATCCAACACTTTCCCTACTGTTGCGTTCTTTGGAGTTGGAATAGTAATTTTTACCCCTACGCTATCCAACACTTTCCCTACTGTGGCGCTCTCTGGAGTGGGAATAGTAATTGTTACCCCTACGCTATCCAACACTTTCCCTACAGTTGCGCTCTCTGGAGTGGGAATAGTAATTTTTACCCCTACGCTATCCAACCCTTTCCCTACTGTTGCACTCTCTGGAGTGGAATAATAATTTTTACCTCTCCGCTATCCAACACTTTCCCTACTGTTGTGCTCTCTGGAGTTGGAATAGTAATTATTACCCCTACGCTATCCAACACTTTCACTACTGTTGCGCTCTCTGGAGTGGGAATAGTAATTTTTACCCCTACGCTATCTAACCCTTTACCTACTGTTGCACTCTCTGGAGTGGAAATAGTAATTTTTACCTCTACGCTATCCAACACTTTCCCTACTGTTGCGCTCTCTGGAGTGGGAATAGTAATTTTTACCCGTACGCTATCCAAAATTTACTTATTTTTTTTTATTAGTTTTACATTGTTATTAATTGTAATTTATATTATTATTTTATGTATATAAATTTATTTGTAATTTATTATATTTTCATTTATTTATAAGTTATTAAAATAATTATTTTAGAGTTAATATTAATTAAGTATATACTATGCATTATATTTTTATTATTATTGGTTTTTATTACATCATTTATTAATTTTAAATATTATAATATATTTTTAACTATGTTTATTATATTTATAAGTATTATTTTGTTAATATTGCATTTTATTTAAATTTAAAAAACGATATTATTAAAAAAACGATATTTTTGACATCAATATATTTTTTTCGATATTTTTGTACTTACCTTGTTAGAGATAGGATCCCGATATTATTGTCCTCGATATTTTTGTTGCGATATTTTGGTACCTCGATATTTTTGTAGTCGATATTTTGTCATAGATTCCTGCAGCAGTCCATGCCCTGCAGGTACTGATTTTGATGTTTCCATCGCAGTGGCTATTTTATAAGTACTGCCTTGGGAAGGGGAGAGGAGTTGGCCTAATGGTTAGGGCGGTCATTCTCGAATCTGGGGAACTGGGTTTGAGTCTCGACAACGACGCTGAACATCCTGTGATTCTGGGCAAGTCACTTAATCTCCCCGTGCCTAACAAAAAATGAATGTGTCCTCATGTAACGCAACTGGTGCTATGTAAAGCACTCTGATACCCGATTCGGGTCAAGTTCACGCTATATAAAACTCTGTAAAATAAAAACCCTGAATGACTGCCTGCCAGACAGGAGAAAACTCCTAATCTGACGGGCGGTTTAATCATGGGTTTGGCGGTGAGGTAGCGGGGTGGTTCCACTCACACACTAATGAGGCCCTTAGGTTTTATACACATAACAACCTTAAGTTGGGCAAGCACATTATTTTAATTTTAAAGTACTGCCTTATAATATTTGACAATAATTGCTCCACAGTGTTTGACCTGTGCTGCTTATTGATACCTGATATATTAAGAAAATTAGACTTGTACAGCATGCTAGTACCTTGAGGTGTCTAGGTGCTATAACTCTGAAGATAGATTATGATCCAAAAACAGACAACTTTATTAATAGACTGGAACAAATGCTCCACTTGTTGAAAAGCCATATTTTAAGAGCTTTCTAGAAGACCAATTCAGTTTTTTCATTGAGATAAAGGGGTGTTGAGTTCCAAAGCTTAGTGGTATATGTGATAAAGCTCCTGCCGCCCCAGTTAGATCTTTTAAATTTGGGTACTACTAGGTTACAAGCTGATGATGATCTAAGTGACCTACTGGGTGGGTACAACTGGAAACGATATTTCAGATATTTGGTCCCCACATTATGCAGTGCCTTTAAGATGGTGCAAAGGGCCTTGAAATCTGTGCACCTTTTTGTGGGCAGCCACTGTATAACTGGACAAGACCCTGGAAGACAGATTGAAACTTAGGAATTGCCAGGATAAGTCATGCCACAGCATACTGAAGAATTTGATTTTTTTGTAGACATTTATTCTTGATGTTAACAAAGAATGTGTTGCAGTAATCTATTCTAGAAATAATGAGAGTGGATACTAAACTTTTCCGTGTTCATTTGGTCCCTAGTTTCTGCCATGATTGGTAACTCTAGTCATCTACGTAGGTCTGCTTGTGTGCTGTCTGACTGTGTGTGTGTGTTGTGTGTGTTTGATGCTCTTTGTGATAGTCAATATGTACGGGGACCAGTATGCCTGTGTCCATAAACAACTGCATGTCTCATAGTCGCTGTGCATGGTTCTCTGTGGGCTTAGGTGCATTTGTCTGAGTTATTTGTGTGTTTCTGCCTTTAAATATGTTGGTGTTAATGTGTGTGTGGTCTTTATCAGAGTGTGCGTGGAAGTTGTATAGTTTTATATGTAAATAAACAACAAAATAGTGAAGCCGAGTTGACAAAGGCTAGAGAGAAGAATCACTTATGTTTTTAAGAAGGGTCCTCAATCACTAACCTAGTTGGTGACATGCTTCATCATAGGACCCCCACCAGAGAGGCCGAGTGCCTCTCCGGTGTGCTTCGATGCCTGATTACAGCAGAGCAGGATTTAGTGAGTGAGCACTCATCCGACATGGATGACGCCCACGCAAGCGTGTTGACGTCACCGTGTTGGCCTGGGCCCCGGCCCGGTGGCAGAGCCTGCACTCCAGTATAGGAGTTCGGATTGAAGGCGTGTCCCTGAGTTACGGTTCCTGTAGACGGGCATTACATAGGCGAAGCGGACGGCAGACTTCAAAACAGTAAGTGATGCAGGAGGCTTTGGTCATAATGAAGGGTATGTCTCTCTGAGGGATGAAGCCGCATTGACCTCTGTTTTTTTGTCTCCCACTCGCCAGCAAGTGTTGTGTAGTCAACGTCCACTGCCAGGACCCATGCGGTAATTCCACTTCCCCTTACACGTAAGCTTAAGAACCTTGGGGCTTGTCGAATCAGTCTACTTCACAGGCAGTTTTACCCGTTCCACATGGGCATTTTTTTCAAGGATTTTGTTAATTGGGACTAATAGGTCACTTTGATTACCGGTCACCGTACATTGTCTCATTACCGGTACATTTGTCTTACGCATAGTCACCCAATGTAAAGACATCGGCATTGCATTGCTGTTAATGTGTAATAATGCCTGGAAATTTATACGAGGGGCAATTCTAGGCTTTCTAACTCGCATGCTGTGCAATCTAAGAGAGGTGACGGTGGTTACATTGATAGTCACAAACCTACGGGCACATTGAATCACTTTTTGTTTCAAAGCATGCATCAAAGATAACTGACGTATGTGTTATGTTGTGTGGTGATGTTATGTCACTGTCATTTTTACTTTACAGATTGGTCGCGCATTCAGAAGTGGTGAAGGCGTGATTTTTGGGAACCGTGAGTAGTCCGGTTCTTATCTGGGCCAAGGAAAGCCTCGCAACTGGCTTACAGAGGCTGAAACATGTCTACCTAATGTTCTAAGAATACAGATGTAACTGATCAATCTAATCAGTCGCAGCGTCCACTATGCACCAATTTTTACTCTAGTCATACTACCCTATCATTTAAAAAATGTTAAGGAGTCGTATAGGCTATTTTAACACCACTCACTGCACCAGCACTTGCACTCAACACTCACTAAATCCTGCTCTGCTGTAATCAGGCGTCGAAGCACACCGGAGAGGCACTCAGCCTCTCTGGTGGGGGTCCTATGGTGAAGCATGTCACTAACTAGGTTGGTGAGTGAGGACCCTTCTTAAAAACATTAGTGATTCTTCTCTCTAGCCTTTGTCAACTCGGCTTCACTCTTTTGTTGATTATTTGATTACTCCTGGGGAATAAGAGTGGAGAAAAAATTCCCTCTCTCTCTCTCTCATTGTTTTGATATATAGTTTGATGTGCAAGCAATTGGACAGGTGCCCCCTGCAACTAGGGGAGGGGCGCTTTTAGTTGTGCCGCAGGGCTGAGCCTCCTCCGTGGGTCAGAGAAGGAGGTGGGGCTGGCTGGATAATGAAGGGCTGGCGGTGTAGAAAATGAAACTTAACAGAAACTAAACTTAGCAGAGGTATTTAAGGCTGTGCTCCAGTGGTTTCTGTTCTCTTTGTCCCCTCGGACCACAGCCTGGTTACAGTAGCGTCGTAGACCACCCACCCACCCGGCAAAAGGCCAAGGCGTCATGAAGGTGGAGCGCTGACAGTTTACAATAAAGGGGGATGCACAACAATGGAGATGCGATGGAACACTGGAAGGGGTGGATTCCACGAGTACAGTGGGTAAGCGGGGAGGAGGCACTGGCCTGCCAGTAGTCCTGGACTCTACTGCCCTAACCCAACATGTATGGACTGAGTAGCATCTTCGGGAGGATGCCTGTATTCAGGTGGGCCAGTGAGGTATGCGGTGCCCTGGATGTCAAGTAATGTAACTGTTGTCTGTAGCGCGTTGGGGCCTGCCGGTGCAATGTGCGCAGCTGAGTTAGGGATTGTGGGGAGAATGCCTGGGTTCAGGTACCCCGGTGGTTCGGTGCGGTATGCGGTGCCCTGGATGTCAAGTAATGTAACTGTTGGCTGTAGCACATTGGGGCCTGCCGGCGCAATGTGTGCATCCGAACGGCCAAGTTCTAAGGTACGGCCAAGTTCTTGTGTACGGCCAAATTAAAAGTGTACGTTCGAAATGTACGGCCAAGTTGTTTTAGTGTACGTCCGAGATAAATGTTAAAGTGTAATGTCGTACCTAACTTCCTTACTGCCGTTGACATGTTGATGCAGACAAAGTGTGATGCTGTGAATAGCTCTGATATATCCAAGAAGGATACTTTTATTTGGTAATGGACTATGATGATTCACTTGGATTGATGTGAATAAAAAGCTACGCCGTAGAGAACATGTCCTGATTCCGAGAGTTCTTGGGCATAGCAGGTGGTAAGGGGAAGGAATTTGGGGAGGAGGGAATGTCCCGATGTTCGCATACTAACCCACAGACACATTTTGGCTTTGTAAAACCTAGGTTTTTTTTTGCTCTCTTTACTCATTAGTACATTAAGTTGCTCTTTTTGGGATTTTTTTGGGGGGGGCTGTTTGCAAGGGACAATGAGTGTGTTTTGCATTATTTATGCTTTCTGTCCGAAAAAACGAAAAACTATACATCAGTCTAGCAATAAGAATAAGCCTTTGCTCCTGATTGCTTGGCTCCTGATTACTGATTTCCCTGGTGCCTCCTCGTCCTAGCCTCAACCTAAGTGCTCAACTTAAGTTCTAAAAGAACCCATTTCTGGCAGTTGGGCAGGAGTCAGGCAAGAAGCAGACTCAGGCTGCTGCTTCACCGCTCTCTCAAGGGGAAGAGCCACGGCCATAGGCCGCTGGTGCTGGATTATATATAAAGCAATGCATGTGGCACTGCAGCAGTTTATAAGCCAGGGTCTTGTGGGATGACCAGGGCACAAGTCGGAGGTACACGCAGGTACAGAGCATCAACCTACTCTTTTCACAGGGTGGACGCCATTCACCCTGCCAAGAACTTGTGCCCCACAGAAATATACTGAATGTGTCCTAGCATAATTTTCAGACACCAGGACACGATCAGCAGCGCTGCACGTTGTCTGCATTCCATTCCCAGCAGCAACGTACAGGCAGCAAGGAAGATTTTTTCACCTCCAGCTGGGCCCACGTTAAGGGGCCATCAGGCCTCTTTTTGTTTGACTATCCTAACTAGAGGCGCCTGGAACCTCACACTTAAATGTAAATGCCAGCGGAAACAAAGGCACAGAGCTTGTTATCTCTTCACAGTTACTTAAGAGAGGCATGCTTTTGCCTTTGTTCAGTCCTAACCTGGTTAGTCTTCCCACTTCTTTTTTTAGGACTTGTGCTTTGGGGATGACCTTGTGCTCGGCTTAAAAATGCACTTATGGTTATGGCTTATGTCATCTCCTGTTTTCGTCCTGGGGCAAAAACCATTAAGTCGAGAGAGTTTGGGAATGCCCACAAAAGTGATCATTTGAGAGCATTATGGAACTCAGGTGCAATCGCTCTCTTTCCTGGAAATGGTCAGAGATACTCGTCTTCCAGGGTGGGAATGGGGAATATATAACTCCTGGATTTCCTGGGGGTGTGGATGAAAGGGTTTCTCCACAGGAAAAAAAGGGGTTCGACGTGGAGAAAAATGCAAAAGTAAACATGCATTTACAGAGGGGGCTCCATTCCGGTGAGGAACTTTTTGCGCAGTGGCAATAGGAGCTGGGAGGATTGTCACGCTGGTAGTTTTATGAGTGAAAACCTGCGCCTGGTATAGTTATCTCTCCAGGCATTCTAATGGGAATTAAGACTGCTGATGAATTCCCAAAAAAGGACAATACTTTCAATGGCTGATCTAAATCTATACCAGTACGTTTACGTTTTCTGGTGAATCCAGTCTAAGTTTTTCACCTACGTGAGCCTACCCCCCAGAAAAAAAGAAAATATAATAAAAATCGAACATAAACGAATGAATTGGAAATCAGGTGACATTTCTTCCTTTTAACCATGCTTAACTTGAACTCTCTTAAATAGTTTATTTACACGATTAATGGTGAATATTATGTAGCGCATACCACAAACTGAAATGACCTCATGAACCTTAATAGTCATTGTAATCATGCCCTCTCGCAATGGCATCCATTTAATAACCGTCTGAAGTATGAAAGGCCTGTCGGTGCTAGGGCACCTTTCCTTTCATACTTCAGAGGGTTATTAAATGGATACCATTGCGACCGGCCATGATAACAATGCCTATTAAGGTTCATGAGGTCATTTTAGGGTTTAAGACTGAGACCTGCATGAGAACTGCATGTACGGCACAGGGATGGGCAGCAGGCACTCGGCCTTCTGAGCTATTTTGTCACTTAGAGGACAAAACAGTTCTGTACAAGTGCAATGAAGTGCGGTGCTTGTTGAAGGCCTGTGAGTAGAGGAGAAAGGGGAGGGAGGGCTTGCTCCTCTCAAGAGCCCTAAATTGGGAAGAGCCACCAATGATAATGAACCTAGGAAAATTGAAGGGAGAAAGAATGCTAATCCATGTCCTCGCTTTTAATGTGAGAGTGGCTGGCATGCCATGTCTGCCAGTGTGCTGGTCACACTTATAATCATACAATAAATAAAAATAAATCATATAATAAATAAAATAAAAATAAATAAAAAATTCCCGAAGGAAAACTCATTTTGTGGTATTTAGCTGCAATGGCGTCGAGCTGATGCGCCAATGAAAAGAATATTTTTGAGTGCATTCCCTAACAAAGTTCGACTTTGCAAAGCCCAGCAATCTGACGAGTCTTCAGGAAGCCCAGGCTAACCATTAACCCCCCGGAGGCTGGACCGCGGCCTCCGCGGATGGTAAACTCATTGCATCGCACTGAGGCTGTTTGCTGTCCTTGTACAAGGACACACCACGGTGGTCAATGCCTAGGTAAACCTCACATTAGGGGCTGATGATGCTCTCTGTTTATGTCCAGCAAAGGGAGAAAGCCTCATGACCTCAGGAAAGCCAAGAATGCAGCTCATTTGGCGTAACAAACATTGACAACAGATTAGCTGCACTGGGTCACGGTGCAGGCCTTTATCTCGGTGCTGGCTCATTCACGTCTCTCACAGCCACTCACGGTGCCGACATACCTTTACGTGCAAAGTACCAACATTCCCAACTTATATCACTCTTTTCCAAAGATATTTGCTTGCTTTGAAACGTAGGACATGTGAAGTACTATGTATGAGGTTGAAAACAAGCACATTGATCTTGAGGTGGTGTAGGTTCGTCTTACCCTAAGGAACTCAAGTGGCCCACCTAAACCACCATGCTAAACTTGTCCTTTCGCAAGAATCTGTCTCTAAGTTTAGTGTTTTTATCTCACTGTTATATGGTTTAAATAAAGGTAGCTTTTATTTAAATGCTTAGGGGCAGATTTATGATGACTGGCGCATCCCCAGGGATGCGCCAGTCATCCTGCGCCGCTGCTCCGCCACCCATGGTGCGCCGCATTTGCGGCGCACCATGGGACCAAAAACGGCACAGATGCGTGATGCATCTGTGCCGTAAAGGTGGCGCATTGCTGGAGCTGCGTCGCAAGCGCGACGCAGCTCCAGCAAGGCTCGGGGGTGCCCCATCTCCACAATGCTGCGTCAAGACCTACGCCTGCTTCAAGCAGGCGCAGGGTTTTGACGCAACATTGTCCTGAAAGTGACTGAGTGAAATCTCATAGATTTCACTCAGCCACTTTTAGGAGGCGTTTCTGCGCAGGAACGCCCCCCCCTGCGCAGGAACGCCTCCTTATGGCGCAGGGCTTTACAACGTGACGCATCTCATAGATGCGTCACGTTGTAAATAGGGCGCATTGTTTGTGCCGCCGTTGCGTCAAATAAAGTGACGCACCGGCGGGGCAAGGCCTTCATAAATCTGCCCCTAGATTTATTTTATATTTCAACATGAAATACATGAAGATCATGCACGTTTATTTATACATATATATTTATATTTCTACCTGCATGTTTCACAACACAGGGGCATCAGAACCGCCTACATGTAAAGTCCCTGGGTAAAGTTCATACGGCAAGGGCCCTTCATACAGCAAGGTAGGTCTTCAGTGGTGGAAGGGTTTGTGGTGATACGTTGGCTGGTTTAGAGTTCGGAGGACAGGTTACTCTGTCACAAACGAGACTGATATCCCATCCGCCGTGTTACAAGGGCGGAATATCCAATGGCACTTGTAATACGGTAGACAGAACATCCATGACATTTGTTGTGAATCAACCCGCCCATCAAACTCTAAATCAGGCTCTTAGTTTATTGCTCAATACAAAGATAATGATTTTCGTCGGGGGGGCCGAACTGCAGGACATAGCGGTGTCCCTGCCCGTACTAGTCTAGGCAGGGAAAACTGTGTTTGCTCTTGCTTGGCGGGATACATTTTTATGCTACCACCAAGCGAGAGCAAACACTGAGTGCTTTATTTAGATCTTGGTGGTAATCGTACCGCTGCCACTTTTTCGATGGAGTCACTGCCCGCCTACTTGGTGGTCCGTCCCTCCATTTAGATTTTGGCAGGCCACAGATGAAAGACCGCCAGGGTCCAGCTGACTCTGACAAGAATCCTCATCCATGTCGACAGCATCATAGGCAGAAGCGGCTGATGGTGGGAGTCCAGCCAAGATAACCACCGAGCTAATCACATTGTTCTTTTCCATTGAGGCAACTGTGGTGGGATAGCTCCTACGTTGAGGTTGGAGGAATTGAAGGAAATGAGGTAAGAACTTATCTTTTTTACTTTTTCCTACTTCAGTTTCCGTCTTCAACCCCATCGTCCAGGTCCCTCCTATACTGCTCCGACTCTACCACAATGCCGAACGACTCCGCTTTTGCCAGGCCCGAAGGTAAGCTACTTGTACAACTGTCTGACAATGACTCATGTGTTGACAATTGCTATAGCCTTATGTATTTTTGTTACAACGCTAACCATTACAACGCAAGTCGTTTCTATGACTTGCTGTAGGGGGCGCTCTAAACTAAGGAATAGTATAATTTACTATTTCAACGCCTTCCCTACTGTTGCGCCCCCTGGAATTGGAATAATAAATTATACTATTCCTAAGTCCAGCACGCCCCCTACAGCAAGTCGTAGAAATGATTTGCGATGTAGTGGTATGCGCTGTAACAACTTAGTCGTTGTATTGACCGCGTTGTAAATGCATGTGTTGTACTGCATGTGATGTAACATCCCATATTCGTAATGCAGAAGTGTTCATCTTCCTACTTATCAAGTAAATTGAACACATCTGTATTAACACTTGAACTTTTTTTGTTGTTGTGTTGGTTGTGAGTGTTGTGTTGATTATATGTGTTGTGTTTGGGGTGCCAATGGGCGTGCTTTAAATAGTGTGTGTGTTGGTGCATTAAGCAGGGGCAGAGAAAAAGAGGGGGGTCCCAAAACGTGTTTTGCCCATGCAATTTCCCTTAGGGATTTCAGACACGACTACAGGCCAAACCGCTGGACTGAATTACACCAAATTTGAAAGAAAGCTAGATCTTGCTGTAGTGAGTGCTTTTTGAAATTTGGTGTAAATTTGTACAGTAGTTTTAGAGTTATTACAGAAAAAAGATGGATAGATATCTAGAAATGCGAGTCTTCCGTGGATCCGTCAGATCTCATGGTGAGATCTGATTGGCTGCCAACTCTTCAAACAGGAAGTTTTGGCAGTCATCTTGGGACTCAGGACTCTACCTGAGGCCCAAAACAAATGCAAACAAAACCCAAAACGGGACAGGGTAAGAATGCCCAGACCCCTAGGCATGTTGATGCAATCCCAAAATTATTATTTTCAAATTTCACCGCAAATTCGTGGCGAATCTGTAAATACTCGGTAAATTAAAAAATATAAGTATGCCCAGGCTCCCTCACTTGTTCCGTTTGTTCACCCTGCGTGGGCCAGTTCCTGGGGTGGAATCATAAATCTACTGAATGCAGGGTAGCCCAGAAGCCCTGCCTCGCCAGGCCGCTCTCCACCCTGGGGACCCATCACCCGGGGCCCGGTGGAAGCAAAAACCAGGGGAGAGGTGGGCATGCATCCCTCCTCCCCAGGACGAGGTTAGCCATGAGGTCCCTATTTCACAGGGCCACCGTAATTGTAATGGGAAGGGGGGCCAAGCAGCTCCCCTCCTCGGGCTGATTTCAGCGCGGGGATCCCATCCTGCAGTGTCCGGCCGAAGTAAAAAAAAGAGGGGAGGGGGACATACAGCCCCCCTTCATGGAATGATTTTGGCCCCTGGGCCCTCATTTCCCCAGGGCCCGGCTGTAATTGTAATGGGGAGGGGTGCAGCGCATCAAACCCTCCAAGAGCCATTAATTGCCCTGGGGATCCAATCCCCAAGGGCTAACTCCAGCTATTTCCCGGGGGGCCGAACTGCAGGACATAGCGGTGTCCCTGCCCGTACTAGTCTAGGCAGGGAAAACTGTGTTTGCTCTTGCTTGGCGGGATCAATTTTAATGCTACCACCAAGCGAGAGCAAACACTGAGTGCTTTATTTAGATCTTGGTGGTAATCGTACCGCTGCCACTTTTTCGATGGAGTCACTGCCCGCCTACTTGGTGGTCCGTCCCTCCATTTAGATTTTGGCAGGCCACAGATGAAAGACCGCCAGGGTCCAGCTGACTCTGACAAGAATCCTCATCCATGTCGACAACATCATAGGCAGAAGCGGCTGATGGTGGGAGTCCAGCCAAGATAACCACCGAGCTAATCACATTGTTCTTTTCCATTGAGGCAACTGTGGTGGGATAGCTCCTACGTTGAAGTTGGAGGAATTGAAGGAAATGAGGTAAGAACTTATCTTTTTTACTTTTTCCTACTTCAGTTTCCGTCTTCAACCCCATCGTCCAGATCCCTCCTATACTGCCCCGACTCTACCACAATGCCGAACGACTCCGCTTTTGCCAGGCCCAAAGGTAAGCTACTTGTACAACTGTCTGACAATGACTCATGTGTTGACAATTGCTATAGCCTTATGTATTTTTGTTACAACGCTAACCATTACAACGCAAGTCGTTTCTATGACTTGCTGTAGGGGGCGCTCTAAACTAAGGAATAGTATAATTTACTATTTCAACGCCTTCCCTACTGTTGCGCCCCCTGGAATTGGAATAATAAATTATACTATTCCTAAGTCCAGCACGCCCCCTACAGCAAGTCGTAGAAAGGATTTGCGATGTAGTGGTATGCGCTGTAACAACTTAGTCGTTGTATTGACCGCGTTGTAAATGCATATGTTGTACTGCATGTGATGTAACATCCCATATTCGTAATGCAGAAGTGTTCATCTTCCTACTTATCAAGTAAATTGAACACATCTGTATTAACACTTGAACTTTTTTTGTTGTTGTGTTGGTTGTGAGTGTTGTGTTGATTATATGTGTTGTGTTTGGGGTGCCTATGGGCATGCTTTAAATAGTGTGTGTGTTGGTCCATTAAGCAGGGGCAGAGAAAAAGAGGGGGTCCAAAACGTGTTTTGCCCATGCAATTTCCCTTAGGGATTTCAGACACGACTACAGCCCAAACCGCTGGACTGAATTACACCAAATTTGATAGAAAGCTAGATCTTGCTGTAGTGAGTGCTTTTTGAAATTTGGTGTAAATTTGTACTGTAGTTTTACAGTTATTACAGAAAAAAGATGGATAGATATCTAGAAATGCGAGTCTTCCGTGGATCCGTCAGATCTCATGGTGAGATCTGATTGGCTGCCAACTCTTCAAACAGGAAGTTTTGGCAGTCATCTTGGGACTCAGGACTCTACCTGAGGCCCAAAACAAATGCAAACAAAACCCAAAACGGGACAGGGTAGGAATGCCCAGACCCCTAGGCCTGTTGATGCAATCCCAAAATTATTATTTTCAAATTTCACCGCAAATTCGTGGCGAATCTGTAAATACTTGGTAAATTAAAATATATAAGTATGCCCAGGCTCCCACACTTGTTCCGTTTGTTCACCCTGCGTGGGCCAGTTCCTGGGGTGAAATCATAAATCTACTGGATGCAGGGTAGCCAAGAAGCCCTGCCTCGCCAGGCCGCTCTCCACCCTGGGGACCCCATCACCCGGGGCCCGGTGGAAGCAAAAATCAGGGGAGAGGTGGGCATGCATCCCTCCTCCCCAGGACGAGGTTAGCCATGAGGTCCCTATTTCACAGGGCCACCGTAATTGTAATGGGAAGGGGGGGCCAAGCAGCTCCCCTCCTCGGGCTGATTTCAGCGCGGGGATCCCATCCTGCAGTGTCCGGCCGATGTAAAAAAAAGAGGGGAGGGGGACATACAGCCCCCCTTCATGGAATGATTTTGGCCCCTGGGCCCTCATTTCCCCAGGGCCCGGCTGTAATTGTAATGGGGAGGGGTGCAGCGCATCAAACCCTCCAAGAGCCATTAATTGCCCTGGGGATCCAATCCCCAAGGGCTAACTCCAGCTATTTCCCGGGGGGCCGAACTGCAGGACATAGCGGTGTTCCTGCCCGTACTAGTCTAGGCAGGGAAAACTGTGTTTGCTCTTGCTTGGCGGGATCAATTTTAATGCTACCACCAAGCGAGAGCAAACACTGAGTGCTTTATTTAGATCTTGGTGGTAATCGTACCGCTGCCACTTTTTCGATGGAGTCACTGCCCGCCTACTTGGTGGTCCGTCCCTCCATTTAGATTTTGGCAGGCCACAGATGAAAGACCGCCAGGGTCCAGCTGACTCTGACAAGAATCCTCATCCATGTCGACAGCATCATAGGCAGAAGCGGCTGATGGTGGGAGTCCAGCCAAGATAACCACCGAGCTAATCACATTGTTCTTTTCCATTGAGGCAACTGTGGTGGGATAGCTCCTACGTTGAGGTTGGAGGAATTGAAGGAAATGAGGTAAGAACTTATCTTTTTTACTTTTTCCTACTTCAGTTTCCGTCTTCAACCCCATCGTCCAGGTCCCTCCTATACTGCTCCGACTCTACCACAATGCCGAACGACTCCGCTTTTGCCAGGCCCAAAGGTAAGCTACTTGTACAACTGTCTGACAATGACTCATGTGTTGACAATTGCTATAGCCTTATGTATTTTTGTTACAACGCTAACCATTACAACGCAAGTCGTTTCTATGACTTGCTGTAGGGGGCGCTCTAAACTAAGGAATAGTATAATTTACTATTTCAACGCCTTCCCTACTGTTGCGCCCCCTGGAATTGGAATAATAAATTATACTATTCCTAAGTCCAGCACGCCCCCTACAGCAAGTCGTAGAAATGTTTTGCGATGTAGTGGTATGCGCGGTAACAACTTAGTCGTTGTATTGACCGCGTTGTAAATGCATGTGTTGTACTGCATGTGATGTAACATCCCATATTCGTAATGCAGAAGTGTTCATCTTCCTACTTATCAAGTAAATTGAACACATCTGTATTAACACTTGAACATTTTTTTGTTGTTGTGTTGGTTGTGAGTGTTGTGTTGATTATATGTACTGTGTTTGGGGTGCCTATGGGCGTGCTTTCAATAGTGTGTGTGTTGGTCCATTAAGCAGGGGCTGAGAAAAAGAGGGGGTCCCAAAACGTGTTTTGCCCATGCAATTTCCCTTAGGGATTTCAGACACGACTACAGCCCAAACCGCTGGACTGAATTACACCAAATTTGATAGAAAGCTAGATCTTGCTGTAGTGAGTGCTTTTTGAAATTTGGTGTAAATTTGTACAGTAGTTTTAGAGTTATTACAGAAAAAAGATGGATAGATATCTAGAAATGCGAGTCCTCCGTGGATCCGTCAGATCTCATGGTGAGATCTGATTGGCTGCCAACTCTTCAAACAGGAAGTTTTGGCAGTCATCTTGGGACTCAGGACTCTACCTGAGGCCCAAAACAAATGCAAACAAAACCCAAAACGGGACAGGGTAGGAATGCCCAGACCCCTAGGCCTGTTGATGCAATCCCAAAATTATTATTTTCAAATTTCACCGCAAATTCGTGGCAAATCTGTAAATACTCGGTAAATTAAAAAATATAAGTATGCCCAGGCTCCCACACTCGTTCCGTTTGTTCGCCCTGCGTGGGCCAGTTCCTGGGGTGGAAACATAAATCTACTGGATGCAGGGTAGCCCAGAAGCCCTGCCTCGCCAGGCCGCTCTCCACCCTGGGGACCCCATCACCCGGGGCCCGGTGGAAGCATAAACCAGGGGAGAGGTGGGCATGCATCCCTCCTCCCCAGGACGAGGTTAGCCATGAGGTCCCTATTTCACAGGGCCACATTAATTGTAATGGGAAGGGGGGCCAAGCAGCTCCCCTCCTCGGGCTGATTTCAGCGCGGGGATCCCATCCTGCAGTGTCCGGCCGAAGTAAAAAAAAGAGGGGAGGGGGACATGCAGCCCCCCTTCATGGAATGATTTTGGCCCCTGGGCCCCCATTTCCCCAGGGCCCGGCTGTAATTGTAATGGGGAGGGGTGCAGCGCATCGAACCCTCCAAGAGCCATTAATTGCCCTGGGGATCCAATCCCCAAGGGCTAACTCCAGCTATTTCCCGGGGGGACGAACTGCAGGACATAGCGGTGTCCCTGCCCGCACTAGTCTAGGCAGGGAAAACTGTGTTTGCTCTTGCTTGGCGGGATCAATTTTAATGCTACCACCAAGCGAGAGCAAACACTGAGTGCTTTATTTAGATCCTGGTGGTAATCGTACCGCTGCCACTTTTTCGATGGAGTCACTGCCCGCCTACTTGGTGGTCCGTCCCTCCATTTAGATTTTGGCAGGCCACAGATGAAAGACCTTTGTGTGTAAACAAAAGGAGGTCTCCTTAGAAATCCATCAGGGGACAAGGAGAAACAAGAATAGGAAATAAACAAAAGTCCCTAGAGCCCAGTATCGGAGAGATGACTGGCAGCTAATAACAGAGCCCACTAGTGCCAACTGGTTATCGGTTTATGTTGAAGTTATACAATTGTAATAAAAAGTTATTCCACAAAAAGTTTTTATATTAAAACATTTCCATTTAATATTTTATAAAAAACACCTTTAATGCATATAAGTGCCATTACAATAAAACATTAAAAACTGTGTGAATACACAGTAACAATTTAAAATAAAAGATCACTTGAAAGAAACAAAATGTCGACGCAGCGTTTCGGTATGTTGCAATAACACCTTCTTCAGGACAGTTCTCTAATCAAAGAAAACATACAATTATTATTCACATTCACAGAATATTTTGCAACTCTTTCACAGGTTTTATTCACATCTCATACAACTTTTATGAACTTTCTACATGACATGCATTATATGCTATATTCCTCATCTTCTTTTATGTTTACAACAGGTTCTAGGCACTCTACAAGGCATGCTAGTGGGTCTCTTAAGTATCAGCTGTTCCAGTGGCAAAGGTATTATTTTACACGATTGATTATCGGTAAGTGAGTATTACTACTAGTTGGGTTGATTATTTTACATACTCCGTTATAAATCCGGACAGAAATTTAATATTGATTGTAGGCAATTACCTCATTTAGATTATATGCCTTTGCCTTAGATGTTAGGCTATCTTCTCTGGCGAGCCTGGGGTATTTTTGAGGCTGAACAGAACCTTGCACTTGTCCAAGTCCTGTTATTTAAGAACACTTCCACCTTTGGAGACAATGTAAAAGACATCCCCCATTATTTGGATCTTTTTCTTGGGTGTCCATTTTCTATACTACAGGTCATTACTGGTAATTTACCTTCAAGAAACAGTTTCCTCCCTTTTCTTCTTTTAATTTTGGGATTATCAAGTAACTGTATTTTCATTTGGTGGGATGGTATGTAGCTATAGTGGCAGACAGAGAAGGGGAAAGAAAGACCTTTATTACAATCTAGACCCTCTTATCTTCATGCGATTTACATCAATCTATAGGGTTTTAAGCGTTACCTTTATATTGCTATGTTTCCGTTTCTTTGTTGTACCGAGGAACCACCGATTTTTTTAAATTAAAATCGAATAGCTGTAAATGAAACCAGAGGGAATTAATTTAATGTGCTGTGTCCTATTCTTTCCAAAACTTTATAAGCGCAATATACCTAAGGTTCTTTTAGTGCGGGCTTACCTAATTGTTCAATTTCACACCGAAGATCCAGCCGTGGTTGTATGTCCCTCTATTTGTTTCATTGGATACTTCTTTGGCCGGTGGTTTTCTAATTCACCATCTGTAATGAATACAAAGTCGCCTTAACATTGCGGGTATTAGTCTTCTAATCTGCCTCGCTAGTCTTGTGGAGGTCGGGCAGTTTCTATTAACTCATTCTCTTATAAAAATAATGTTTGCCAAGGTGTCTCTTTATGTCTAGGCATGGCTTCTAATCTTTAAGGAATATTTACACTCCCTTCGTCGTTAGGCTTACAGATTGTCTATGTGGTGCTGACACCACTTTACTCTCAGTGAGATGGTAACGGCGCTATATTCTCCATGTGGTGGATGGCCGTATTATCATATTACTCGTCGTCTGGATGACAGTGATTTAGGGCAACAAATGCCAATTTTTCTTCGTTCCCCTTGTGTTCAGACTTACTGAGTTTTTGCATCTGTATCAAAAGTGCACGTGTTTATAATCACGTGATGCTTGTAGTATACGCGACATTATTTCTAAACTAGAGCCAGCTCCTCTTGTCTCCCCTTACTTTATTTGTGTAATCGCGGTGTGTTTACATCTACGTAAAAAGCGAGAGTCTCCCGTTTATCGTTCTAAATTGTTTTCACCGGCGTTAACTGTTCCATCACTTTTATCTATTAACCTCTTGCCAACCGCGGAGTCTTTTTCTCCTCACCTGTAGAATTATGGTCGGCCTCCCTGCTCCTCGTGTACGTATCTTCATTCGCGCCAATTTCATTTACCTATTCGGCGTTGGGTTTTTTGTACTGTTGTTTCCGGCAGTGATCTCGCGATAATACGTGACCCTTCAACAAACGTAGTGAAGGGTCACGTATTATCGCCAGATCACTGCCGGAAACAACAGTACAAAAAACCCAACGCCGAATAGGTAAATGAAATTGGCGCGAATGAAGATACGTACGCAAGGAGCAGGGACGCCGACCATAATTCTACTGGTGAGGAGAAAAAGACTCCGCAGTTGGCAAGAGGTTAATAGATAAAAGTGACGGAAAAGTTAACGCCAGCGAAAACAATTTAGAACGATAAACGGGAGACTCTCGCTTTTTACGTAGATGTAAACACACCGCGATTACACAAATAAAGTAAGGGGAGACAAGAGGAGCTGGCTCTAGTTTAGAAATAATGTTGTGTATACTACAAGCATCACGTGATTATAAACACGTGCACTTTTGATACAGATGCAAAAACTCAGTAAGTCTGAACACAAGGGGAACGAAGAAAAATAGGCATTTGTTGCCCTAAATCACTGTCATCCAGACGATGAGTAATATGATAATATGGCCATCCACCACATGGAGAATTTAGCGCTGTTACCATCACACTGAGAGTAAAGCGGTGTCAGCACCACATAGACAATCTGTAAGCCTAACGACGAAGGGAGTGCAAATATTCCTTAACGATTAGAAGCCACGCCTAGACATAAAGAGACACCTTGGGAAACATTATTTTTATAAGGGAATGAGTTAATAGACACTGCCCGACCTCCACAAGACTAGCGAGGCAGATTAGAAGACTAATACCCGCAATGTTAAGGCGACTTTGTATTCATTACAGATGGTGATTTAGAAAACCACTGGCCAAAGAAGTATCCAATGAAACAAATAGTGGGACATACAACCACGGCTGGATCTTCGGTGTGAAATTGAACAATTAGGTAAGCCCGCACTAAGAGAACCTTAGGTATATTGCGCTTATAAAGTTTTGGAAAGAATAGGACACAGCACATTAAATTAATTCCCTTTGGTTTCATTTACAGCTATTCGATTTTAATTTCAAAAAATCGGTGGCTCCTCGGTACAACAAAGAAACGGAAACATAGCAATATAAAGGTAACGCTTAAAACCCTATAGATTGATGTAAATCGCATGAAGATAAGAGGGTCTAGATTGTAATAAAGGTCTTTTTTTCCCCTTCTCTGTCTGCCACTATAGCTACATACCATCCCACCAAATGAAAATACAGTTACTTGATAATCCCAAAATTAAAAGAAGAAAAGGGAGGAAACTGTTTCTTGAAGGTAAATATCCAGTAATTACCTGTAGTATAGAAAATGGACACCCAAGATAAAGATCCAAATAATGGGGGATGTCTTTTACATTGTCTCCAAAGGTGGAAGTGTTCTTAAATAACAGGACTTGGACAAGTGCAAGGTTCTGTTCAGCCTCAAAAATACCCCAGGCTCGCCAGAGAAGATAGCCTAAAATCTAAGGCAAAGGCATATAATCTAAATGAGGTAATTGCCTACAATCAATAATAAATTTCTGTCCGGATTTATAACGGAGTATGTAAAATAATCAACCCAACTAGTAGTAATACTCACTTACCGATAATCAATCGTGTAAAATATTACCTTTGCCACTGGAACAGCTGATACTTAAGAGACCCACTAGCATGCCTTGTAGAGTGCCTAGAACCTGTTGTAAACATAAAAGAAGATGAGGAATATAGCATATAATGCATGTCATGTAGAAAGTTCATAAAAGTTGTATGAGATGTGAATAAAACCTGTGAAAGAGTAGCAAAATATTCTGTGAATGTGATTAATAATTGTATGTTTTCTTTGATTAGAGAACTGTCCTGAAGAAGGTGTTATTGCAACATACCGAAACGCTGCGTCAACATTTTGTTTCTTTCATGTGATCTTTTATTTTAAATTGTTACTGTGTATTCACACAGTTTTTAATGTTTTATTGTAATGGCACTTATATGCATTAAATGTGTTTTTCATAAAATATTAAATGGAAATGTTTTAATATAAAAAACTTTTTGTGGAATAACTTTTTATTACAATTGTATACCTTCAGCATAACCCGATAACCAGTTGGCACTAGTGGGCTCTGTTATTAGCTGCCAGTCCTCTCTCCGATACTGGGCTCTAGGGACTTTTGTTTATTTCCTACACAGATGAAAGACCGCCAGGGTCCAGCTGACTCTGACAAGAATCTTCATTCATGTCGACAGTATCATAGGCAGAAGCGGCTGATGGTGGGAGTCCAGCCAAGATAACCACCGAGCTAATCACAATGTTCTTTTCTATTGAGGCAACTGTGGTGGGATAGCTCCTACGTTGAGGTTGGCGGAATTGAAGGAAATGAGGTAAGAACTTATCTTTTTTACTTTTTCCTACTTCAGTTTCCGTCTTCAACCCCATCGTCCAGGTCCCTCCTATACTGCTCCGACTCTACCACAATGCCGAACGACTCCGCTTTTGCCAGGCCCAAAGGTAAGCTACTTGTACAATTATCTGACAATGACTCATGTGTTGACAATTGCTATAGCCTTATGTATTTTTGTTACAACGCTAACCATTACAACGCAAGTCGTTTCTATGACTTGCTGTAGGGGGCGCTCTAAACTAAGGAATAGTATAATTTACTATTTCAACGCCTTCCCTACTGTTGCACCCCCTGGAATTGGAATAATAAATTATACTATTCCTAAGTCCAGCACGCCCCCTACAGCAAGTCGTAGAAATGACTTGCGATGTAGTGGTATGCGCTGTAACAACTTAGTCGTTGTATTGACCGCGTTGTAAATGCATGTGTTGTACTGCATGTGATGTAACATCCCATATTCGTAATGAAGAAGTGTTCATCTTCCTACTTATCAAGTAAATTGAACACATCTGTATTAACACTTGAACATTTTTTTGTTGTTGTGTTGGTTGTGAGTGTTGTGTTAATTATATGTGTTATGTTTGGGGTGCCTATGGGCGTGCTTTCAATAGTGTGTGTGTGGCATGTAATATGTAACACAAGGGGCCATAACACGTTGCCTACATTGTTTTGGAAGAATATATGACACCTATGTGTATTGACACAATAATAAGTAGTACTTACTAGTCTCCACTCCACTCCACTCCACTCCACTCCACCAGGAACTCACTCCATCAGCAAACCGCTGCTAGGATACCCTCAGCACTGTTGGAACATCTAAATAGGCTCTTTACAATACTGCCAGCATTACGATGACAGAGTACTGTTCGCCAGCAGAGGGGACCACTGTGGTGGCGGTTCAACCAGCAGACATCTAAATAGGGCAGGCAGAATAACATCAACTAAATGGAGTACTTGAAACTGCCACCCCGGACGGATGGCGGGAGTATGGCCAAGATCTCAATCAGGCCCTTAGTCTGTGCCCAGTAGGCGGGAGCATTAAAACTGCTTCCACCCACTTGGAGCGGACTTTACATCTGTTTACCTGCCGGCTGTGGAGCAGGCAGCTAAACAGATGAAAAAATTGCTTCTGCCCACTGGGAGCAGCATTTTTAGCTGCCCCCTGTGGGTGGGAGCAATGTCGACTCCTGCTGAAGCTGGCTGGAGCTATGGGGGCTTTGGGGCTGCCCCCACAGCCTCCAACAAAGAGGCTGTGGGTGCCTTGGGTGGGCACCAGGGCGCTCACCATTTGCTGTGTGCTCCCTCCCCATAGTTATTATTATTATTATTATTCAATTTGTAACACGCACTGCTACTTCGAGGAGTGTCCCGCTGCGAGCCAGAGAACAGGTTGAAAGTCAAATGATAAACTAAAAGAGAAAGGTTTTGAGCATTTTCTTAAAAGTCACAAGATCTTGGATGCTGCGGAGAACCAGCGGGAGGGTGTTCCATATACAGTAAGGCCGGGCTTTGGTAGATTGGGTCCCCTGGGGCCAAAATATGGCCCATTGAGGGGGACAACATGCTCCCCTTCCCCTTCTCAATATGGCTGGGCCTGGGAGCTGCGATCCTCAGGGCCAATATTGGCCAGGGGAAGGGGGATGTGTGCCACCCTCTCAATTTATAACAACGCAGGGCCTCAGGAGATGAGGTCCCTGTTGCCCAAATACAGCTTTGGCCACTTATCCCCTAAAAATGTGGTGGGCTCAGGGGGATGAGGTCCCAGGTACGAAGTCAGCTTGGCTAGGGGTCTGCATGCCCCCCTTCCAGGTTGTCTGCCTTTGGAGGGTTGGCCAGAGGACTTTGCCTGCCAACCCCCTTTGGCCATGTGTGAGGTGGAGTTGGCTATATGTGGTGTCTGCAGGGCCCAAAGGCAATGTGCGGCATATGCTTGTATATATGTGGGGGGTCAGCTCCAGGGCCTGTGTGAGAATATACAAACACAAAACAGAGGGGATCGTATGAAATATCAGAATCATTTTAATATTTTTTTGAGAAAATTAAAGCAGTCTGCACGACCGCGCTTGCAACTTCGAACATTGTATGCCCTGAAGAAGTTCTGTTTTCCAGAACGAAACGCTTTGGCTGTGATTCATCAAATAATAAAAAGAATAATACAAAAAATCCAGAAAGAAAGAATTGTATTCATTGGATGGACTATATACAATTGTGCTTAGTAAATATATACATTTTTGAGGTGGTGCAACTTTAAACATTTTGAAGCATGCACGAAGTGGGGATGACTGTGTGCAAGGGGTTGGCCACAGGACCTGGCCTTGTCCAAGCTCCTTGTCCAACCCTCTTCAAAATTGAAAAAACTTTGGAAATTCACTGAAAATAACAACAGTTATTGGGACGTTATAGTTAGGAAATCAAATTTATAAAACCTTAGATATTCGCTTAAAAAACATAGGTTATAGGGACGTTATAGTTAGGCGCTAGTTATAGTTTCTTGAGATAACTCTAACTATAAATGCTGAATTTCTATGTCTTTGTGTTTGTAAATTATGTAACCTACCTCCATTGTCTGCTTTTCTATCAAAGTCTTCAAGCAGAGGATTAGCACAGTGCCAACCACGCTGACATAGAAAGGGACAAAGTCTTTTGCCATTTCTACAGCAAAGTCTTTAAGCATAGGATTAACACAGTGCCATTCACACCGAGCTGTAAAATGACAAATGCATTTTACCACTCCAGGCACAATATTACAGCTTTGAATCAGTAAAATACCAACCAAGCCAACCTGAAATGAATAAAAGCAATGACATCACTGATGATAACTTTGATGACATCATAAGTGAGTGTAAGTGTTTTGAAAACATTTCTGAGACTTAAAGATGTACACTAAGCTACTGCATAAGTGGCTGTGTGACTATTGTTGTCACTGTGTGAGTGGGTGTCTGAATGGCTGTAGGGATGTGTGAGTAGATGTGTGAGTGGCTGTATTACTCTGTCAGTGGGTATGAGAGTGGCTGTATAGGTCTGTCCATGGATATGTGAATGGCTATATGGGTCTGAGAATGGGTTTGTGAGGGGTATTCTGGGTGTTTGAGTGGTTGTATTGGCGTGTAAGGGGTTGTATGGGTGTGTAAGTGCATGTGTGGGTGGTTGCATGGGTGTGTGAGTGCATGTGTGGGTGGTTGCATGGGTGTGTCAGTGGTTATGTGTATATGTGAGTAGGTGTCTGAGTAGCTGTGTGCGTTTGTGGGTGGTTATATGGTTATGTGAGTGGGTGTGTGATTGGTTATGTGGATGAGTGAGTGGGTGTGTGAGTGGTTGTATGGATCTGTAAGTGGGTGTGTGAGTGGTTGCATGGCTATGTGATTGAGTGTGTGAGTGGTTGCATGGATCTTTGAGTGGGTGTGTAAGTGGTCGCATTGCTTTGTGAGTGTCTGAATGGGTGTCTGAGTGGTTGTGTGAATGATTCTGTGGATGATATCATCCAAATGTAATTTGAGATATCATGAGTGATGTCATCAGTAATGGCACTGATCGTGTCATGAGTGATGTAATATGTGACGTAATAAGCAGTGCATTGCTGGCGGTAAGTAATACGTAGCTGAGGCAACTATTACTGCTAAATTTCTATCAATCAATCAATCAATCATAGCATTTGTAAAGTGCACTACATACCCGTGTGGGTCTCAAGGAGCTGGGGGGGACACTGCTACTGTTCGAAGAGCCAGGTCCTGAGGAGTCTCTTGCAGGTTAGGAGGTCTTTGGTCTGCCGTAGCCGGATGGGGAGGGTGTTCCACCTCTTGGCGGCGAGGTGGGAGAATGATCTGCTGCCAGTGGTCACTCTTCAGATGCGGGGGATGGTGGAGAGGGCGCGGTCTGTGGAACAGCTGGCGGGCGGGAGTGTAGAGGCTGAGTCAGCTGTTGAGGTATGCTGGCCCTGTGTCATGGAGTGCCTTGTGTTTATGGGAGAGGAGCTTGAAGGTTATCCTCTTGTTGATGGGGAGCCAGTGCAAGTCTCTCATGTGGGGTGTGATGTGGCTGCGGCAGGTGATGTCGAGGATCAGGCGTGCGGAGGCGTTCTGGATGCGTTGTAGCCGTTTCAGGAGTTTGGCCGGGGCTTCTGCGTAGAGTCGTTGCCTTAGTCCAGTCTACTGCTGACGAGGGCCTGGGTGACCGTCCTTCTAGTTTCGGTGCGGATCCACTTGAAGATCCTGAGAAGCATGCGGAGGGCGTTGAAGCAGGAGAGTGCGTAGTTGAGGATGACCCCTAAGTTTTGTGCAGGGTTAGTGGGTGTGGGGGGTGCTCCTAGTACCGTCGGCCACCAGGAGTCGTCCCAGGACGAGGGGGTGGGACCGAGGATGAGGACCTCTGTCTTGTCTGAGTTTAGCTTCAGTCGGCTGTTCCTCATCCAGTCGGCGACGGCCTTCATTCCTTCATGGATGTTGGTTTTGCGGTGTAGGGGGCCTTGGTGAGCGAGAGGATCTATGGTTTTGTGCATGTGAAATCTGAGCCTAACTATAACAATTTTTAGTAAATTCTTATGTTTTTAATGTTATTTCCTAACTATAACCTCCCTGTAACCTTTGATTATTTACAGTGAATTTCTACTTTTTTAAAATTGTATTTCCTAACTGTAACATGTAACCTTTGAGAGTAGGAGTGTAAGTGGCTGTATGGGTTGGTGAGTCCATATGTGAGCAGTTGTATGGGTCTGTGAATGGGTGTGTGATTGGTTGTATGGGTCTGTGAGTGGATGTGTGAGTGGTAATGTGTGTGCAAGTGGATGTGTAAGTGCCTGTATGGGTCAGTGGTGAGTAGGTGTGTGAGTGGCTGAAAGGGTCTATGAATGTCTATATGGGTGTGTGAGTAACCCTGGGCATAGTTCGCGTAGTAGTGCTCCGCTTAGCTACGCGAAGTGCACTTCACAAGCTATGCGGAGCAACACGAACTGCGTAGTGCCGGATGCTTGTCCTCACTGTGCAATCATTGCAAACGGCATCTTGCACAGTGCAAGCGGTTGTTTTCTGCCGCTCAAATAGATTTGTACTAGAGCGGCAGTTTTCTCAATGCGGACGAGTAGTTTCTCATCATGAGCGGTCACGAGCATACGCGACCACTCGCAATGAGAAACCTGACCTCCCCGCAATGAGGATCTCACTGGGAGGTATATTTTCAACGCTCGAGATCGGCAACTTGATGTTGCTGATGGCGAATGAGGAAAGCGTCTCGCCAGGATGTTGATTTTGTTCGCTCGCGGTTGGCAACTTGACATTGAGGACCGCGAGCAAGCAAAAAATGCCCGCTACACTGCACTCCGTGTTTTTGCACAGTAGCAAAGTAGCACAAATTACGCATTCTCCGCGAGTATAGCGTAGTCCTACACCCAGGATTATCTGTGAGTGGGTGTGTAAGTACCTGCATGGGTCAGTGACTGGGTGTGTGAGTGGCTGTATGGAACTGTGAGTGGGTGTGTGAGTGTATGTATGGGTGTATTAGTGGGTGTTAGGGTGTGTGAGTAGGTGTATGAGTGGCTTGGTAGGTCAGTGAGTGGGCATGTGAATGGCTGTATGAGTCTGTGAGTGGATGTGCAAGTGGCTGGGTGGATGTGTGGTTGGCTGTATGCGTCTGTGAGTAGGTGAGTGAGTTGCTGCATGGGTCTGTGAGTGATGGTGTGAGTGACAATAAGGGTCTGTAAGTGGGTGTGTGAGTGGTTATGTGGGTCTGTGAGTGGGTTTGTGTGTGTTATTAGGTATGTGAGTTTCTGTATAGCTCTGTGAGTGGGTCTGTAACTTGCCTCCATAGCACTGTGAGTAGTTGTGTGAGTGCCTGTATGTGCCTGTAAGTGTGTGAAAATGAATGCATCGGTCTGTGAGTAGGTATGAGAGTACTTGCTTGGGAGGGAGTGGGGGCGTGGCTATGGCCAAGATGGAGCAGGACGTGCCAGGATAGAGCTCCACCAGAGGCTCCCCCAAGCAGGCCCTGTGCTCCGCAATAACAGCAGAAAAGTGACCCGGCTGAGCCGGCTGAGACGCGATCCCCTGAGCAGGCAGGACTCAGGCAAGTCCGGGGATTAGCTCTGCCCACAGGGTCACAGGAAATGGCGCAGGCGGAATGAACGTATGCCTGTGAACCATGACCGCTTGCACTGCTTCCACCTGACAGAGTGATTGCGGGTGTGGGGCACGGCCTGACTGGCCCCCGCTGTGTCCCCCGTCTACCTTCATCTGACGCGGCTTCTGGGACATCTTCTGGCAGCTGCATCGGGCATGAACGCGCTGTGTTGGAGGCTACGTCCGGACTGCATACACGGCTGTTGCCCTCACAGCATGGTGGTGCTTTGCGTGCTCCCGCTGCCGAGGAGCACCGGTGATTTTATGCCCCCCTGTGGAAAATGGAGCTGCTGACGGGTGATGTGGAGGGCCTGGAGACCCTACTGAAGCAGTGCATTTTGCTGCGTGGCACCTCTGGCACTGGCTGTGCTTCCATAAGGCGAAGTGATTGGAGGGATCACAATTGTATTATTGACGCTGCCTTGGCGCCGGATCTACTGCGGGAGGCCCCTTAGGCAGAAGAGAGCTGTGGCTATCTGCCCTGCTGCTGTCCTGGGCGCTTTGTATCGTGGTGAGCTGCGCTGTGGATGGGGCCCCCACCACTTTGCTGGTAGGTGGTCACTGTGGGGATCCCCTGGGCAGATCAGTGCCTAGTGCTGGGAGTGGAGGATAGTGGTGGGCGATAGGACTGCCCGGACTGCCATCAGCACACTCACCCCCATAACTCAACTTCAAGAAGTGTGCCCCCACTGTAAGGCTGCCTGCTGTAATAAGTGGAGCTGTTTTGACACTGGCTGTGCCTTCGAAGGCACCAATTAGGAGCCTGTGAATCAAGGCGCTGGTGTATTGACCACTTGCGGGGCTTAGTACAGTAAGAAGACCTGCTGAGACCAATGTGAGAACTGTTAGATGGTTAGTGATGACAGCTTGCACCTGCCCACCTAATATCCAGGGACAATGGCGCTTGAGGGCCTACCGAGTAGGGGTAGGCATCAAATTCCGTTCTGCTCACGGAAATGACGATATTTCAGCATTTTCGCGTTTCGCGGAGAGCACGAAAATGTCAAAATTTCCACGATCAGCAGCGTAGCAGAGATTTTTTTCATGCTCGTGCTTTGAAAATATGTTCTCGCGCGTGCGATCGCCTTATAGGAATCCCCGCTTTCGCCGGCTAATTTTCCGATCCGTTCGCGTGCTCCACGAGATGTTGGTAGCCGTTTGTGCTATATCGCGAGAGTTCATGCCCGCAATCACGTCATTCGTCTCTCGAGCAGGCTTGAGAGTATGAGATCTCGAACATGTCATTCTCCACCGCGAGCGAGAGCATGAGAACGCGAACACATCATATCCAATGCAAAAGGGAGTGTGAGAACGCAAACACGTCATTTTGGATGCGCCATCGACATCCGGCGGAAGTGTGGTGAAGCTCGAGAACTCGAAAACGTAACATTTTCAATCTGTAGAAGAATATAATCTCTAGCAGCATAAAACCTTCTGTAAATGAGGATTTGGATGACACAAACTCCTCAGATTGACATTTGGCTGTCCTTTTTTGTGCAAGGAGTCCTTTTTTAAAATGGGGGAGAGGGAGGAAGTGCCACAGAATGTCCAACGTCCTGTTTCTGTCCAGCAGGCTCCTCCCACTGCTTTGTCCATCTACTGTTCATTCTGCCTTTGGATTTTGAGCTGGAAGGATCACTCTTTGTGTCTGCTGCATCACTATCATTGGATTTGAGGACTTTTGAATTTGATATTTTACAAGTAAGTTGGTGTTGTGTCTGTTTGATTGGGGACATTGCAGTTGTTGCAACTACAATTTAATTTTGGTACTTATCATTCCTTTTTTTTTAAATTGTTGTGGGCAGTAGTAGTCAGTAGGCCCAGAGCTAGTCATGGGTGGGTGCATGATGAAGCAACTGTTCCTTTGGTGTCTTTTGAATGTATTTCATTTTCAGTCATCAATCAGGGCATGGATGGCATTGGATTGAGTTGGGAAATGTGTTTTTTGGGGGGGTTCTGTTGTTTGGTGTCTTAAAGAAATGCCTTTGTTGTGTGTGTCTGGTGTGTTGGTGTGCAATACATGCACCTAGCAGACCTTTTTGCATTTCATTGCATTACAAAGGCAAAGCAGTGTACCTGGCTTTTATAGGCCTTTTGTCAGTTCATTGTGTTTCTCAGGCCTCCTGCTTGTTGCTTGTGATTTGTGAGTGTCCATGTGGCTGGTGGCCATTTTGAAGGGTGGCAGTGTGCTTTTTGCAATAGACCTGCATTGTCTGTCTTCTGTTTCTTGTAGTTGGGTGGGCCTGGCCATGTGGCTGGTGGCCATTTTGAAGTCTAGGCCTGCAAGCTTGTGTGGCCTTGTCTGCCAACAGGCCTGCTTTCATCCAGTAGGCTCAGAGCAGGTAGCCACAGGTGAATTAAACACATGTTTCTGTGTGGTCTGTTGAATTTAGACATCATTTAGGGCATGGATGGCATTGAATTGAGTTGGAAAATGTGTTTTTTGGAGGGTGGGTTCTGTTGTTGGGTGTCTTAAAGAAATGCCTTTGTTGTGTGTGTCTGGTGTGCTGGTGTGCAATGCATGCGCCCTGCAGACCTGTTTTTTTGGCCTGTGTATTTTCGTTTTTGTATTTTATTGCATTAAAAAGGCAAAGCAGTGTGCTTTAGCATGCATCCTTTGCCTTGCTTTTATAGGCCTTTTGTCAGTTAATGGTGTTTCCCAGGCCTCCTGCTTGTTGCTTGTGATTTGTGAATGTCCATGTGGCTGGCGGCTTTTTGTGGTAGGAGTTATCAGTGTGCTGCTTTTGCCATATAGGCCTGCATGGTTTTCCCATTGACTTACTGCTTCCATCCATCCTCTTTGCCAGCAGCAGCTCCATGAATGATGTGATGCTCAAATAATTTATTGCCAAACAGAGTCCACCCCACTTCCATTTCATTTGTATTTTGGTGGTTCTTATTCTCTTTCCTATCCTTCCTGAGAGTATAGTGTGTACACAGTAGTATACCATAGCCCTTGTTGACAAAGTCTCAGAAATGGCTAGACTATATCCTTTGTTTGTTTGTTTGTTTGTTTGTACTAGTACAGAAGTAATTGAACCACAACAACAAATGCAACATTTCACTGATGTTTTTCTCCTGGCTTATTTGCTTTTAGGTGCACAAAAGAGGAGGAGGTGTCATCATCATCCTCATCACCCGTTGTACTGCCAGACAGAAGTCCTGCTGCGCAGCACGTCCACGTGTGACCACAACTTGTGCACCTGCGTCCTACCTGACATCTGAAGAAGATGGCCCAAAAGAAAGGTACCAGGTCCAGACCCAAGAAAGTTGCTGGTGAGAAGAAGGAACAGAAAAAGAAAGTGCCACTAACAACTACTGGTGTGCCGGCCAAGGGTTTTTTTGGGACCAAAAAAATTATGCATGCAGCAGCGTTGTCCGGGAACCGAGCTGGAGCAGCACCTCCGCACCAGCGGTCCAACCCAACCAACCTAGGCCCAAGCCCTTGAGTGTCGCAGAGGTAGCCAGTCTACTAACAAGCAGCGATTTTGAAATGTCATTATCATAAAGTAGTACACAATATACGCAGGCGGAAACTCAGCAGATAAGTGTGCAGCAGCAGCCGCAACAACAACAGCAGCTGCTGCAACAACAACAACAGCAGCCACAACAACAACAGCAGCAGCCGCAATAACAGCAGCAGCCGCAACAACAACAGCTTCACAAGACAAGGGTCCTTAGCTTATCAAAATAAAGTGTAAATGAAATATAGGCCATAATAGGAAACTATATTTGTCCTCTGTCTAGCAGGACAGGGTATTTATTTAAACACAATGAAACAGTTGAGTAATTAATTTTTAGGCACAATCCTGTAGCGTACTCAAGAAAGACAAATAACAAATGAAAAGGTTTCACAGGCAAAAAAGAGCAATGCTGGCCACTTTTAAATAGATGTTAAATTGAAGTATTTGCCAGAAAGTGCTAGACACAACTAGGGTAAAACACAGTGGTTATGTTGTGACAACACTACATGAAGTCGACGTTTCGATCCCTTTTGCTCTAATTACACGGGATAATCATCAGGACTAAAATTGACAACATTTGCCTGCCTGTACTGGAGATATGACCGCCTGTTAAGGAGGAAAAAAGGAAAGTCACTTATGCACCCAGTTATGCAAGCTCGGTAACCGCACCCAGTTCAAGACACCTACTAGAACACGTTAAGTTGTTTCCGAATAAATGTAAAAATGTGCTAAGTAATTGGACTGTCTGATTCGTTGAAATATCACTCCCTAATTCAGCCATTGGCTACCACATCTCCTCTTCTTTCCTTTTTAAATTACCAAGATCTGACACCGCGACATCCTCAGTGGTCTCTACAATAAAACATATTAACCGGTAGTGTACAGGTCTAAAGATCCAGAGATCGACGTACGGTCCATACGTTGTCCGTGCGTCACTCCTCACAAAAGGAACATAATTTTCCTTAAGGTTGGTGATATGAGATTGAGTAAAAGAGAGGCTATTGACAATTGAGAGAGATGTTCTTACTTCTTTCTCCCCCCCTCCCCTCTTTCTGTCATTGGTTACAGGTCTTGCTCTTTCCGGAGATATACATGAACAAATTTGTTTCTTTTTTATGATGATATCATTGGATCCCTAAATATTTGGTAAATATCATAATTTGGGTTCTCTTCTGCTATTATACTTTAAAAAAACCTTCAACTAGAATCAAGACTATTCAGTTATATTTTAACCAGTCATCCTATTCTCTGGATCTTTAGACCTGTACACTACCGGTTAATATGTTTTATTGTAGTATAGAGCTAAGTAGGTAAGCACTGAATTAAATGTTGGTATTATGAGACATAAACCCTGTAATATGACCACTTTATCTATTAACAGAATTGGATTTTTGATCCTTCATATCCACAAGGAATTATCAGCACTGTCTTCTATTTCATCATCCAAGATTCTAGAAAGTATCAAGTTCTTATATTAAAAATAAAAAGTAAGTGATGCTATATGTATGTATATACATCATAAGAAGATGGAGTCCCCTTGTTGTTTTTTAAGACACCTAAAAGAGGTAATTGAAACCTTCCCTGAGGATGTCATCATGAATTTTTATAAGGGAATGCCTGTTGTATGGAACTGTGAGTGGGTGTGTGAGTGTATGTGTGGGTGTATTAGTGGGTGTTAGGGTGTGTGAGTAGGTGTATGAGTGGCTTGGTAGGTCAGTGAGTGGGCATGTGAATGGCTGTATGAGTCTGTGAGTGGATGTGCAAGTGGCTGGGTGGATGTGTGGTTGGCTGTATGCGTCTGTGAGTAGGTGAGTGAGTTGCTGCATGGGTCTGTGAGTGAAGGTGTGAGTGACAATAAGGGTCTGTAAGTGGGTGTGTGAGTGGTTATGTGGGTCTGTGAGTGGGTTTGTGTGTGTTATTAGGTATGTGAGTTTCTGTATAGCTCTGTGAGTGGGTCTGTAACTTGCCTCCATAGCACTGTGAGTAGTTGTGTGAGTGCCTGTATGCGCCTGTAAGTGTGTGAAAATGAATGCATTGGTCTGTGAGTAGGTATGAGAGTACTTGCTTGGGAGGGAGTGGGGGCGTGGCTATGGCCAAGATGGAGCAGGACGTGCCAGGATAGAGCTCCACCAGAGGCTCCCCCAAGCAGGCCCTGTGCTCCGCAATAACAGCAGAAAAGTGACCCGGCTGAGCCGGCTGAGACGCGATCCCCTGAGCAGGCAGGACTCAGGCAAGTCCGGGGATTAGCTCTGCCCACAGGGCCACAGGAAATGGCTCAGGCGGAATGAACGTATGCCTGTGAACCATGACCACTTGCACTGCTTCCACCTGACAGAGTGATTGCGGGTGTGGGGCACGGCCTGACTGGCCCCCGCTGTGTCCCCCGCCTACCTTCATCTGACGCGGCTCCTGGGACATCTTCTGGCAGCTGCATCGGGCATGAACGTGCTGTGTTGGAGGCTCCGTCCGGACTGCATACACGGCTGTTGCCCTCACAGCCTGGTGGTGCTTTGCGAGCTCCCGCTGCCGAGGAGCACCGGTGATTTTATGCCCCCCTGTGGAAAATGGAGCTGCTGACGGGTGATGTGGAGGGCCTGGAGACCCTACTGAAGCTGTGCATTTTGCTGCGTGGCACCTCTGGCACTGGCGGTGCTTCCATAAGGCGAAGTGATTGGAGGGATCACAATTGTATTATTGACGCTGCCTTGGCGCCGGATCTACTGCGGGAGGCCCCTTAGGCAGAAGAGAGCTGTGGCTATCTGCCCTGCTGCTGTCCTGGGCGCTTTGTATCGTGGTGAGCTGCTCTGTGGATGGGGCCCCCACCGCTTTGCTGGTAGGTGGTCACTGTGGGGATCCCCTGGGCAGATCAGTGCCTAGTGCTGGGAGTGGAGGATAGTGGTGGGCGATAGGACTGCCCGGACTGCCATCAGCACACTCACCCCCATAACTCAACTCCAAGAAGTGTGCCCCCACTGTAAGGCTGCCTGCTGTAATAAGTGGAGCTGTTTTGACACTGGCTGTGCCTTCGAAGGCACCAATTAGGAGCCTGTGAATCAAGGCGCTGGTGTATTGACCACTTGTGGGGCTTAGTACAGTAAGAAGACCTGCTGAGACCAATGTGAGAACTGTTAGATGGTTAGTGATGACAGCTTGCACCTGCCCACCTAATATCTAGGGACAATGGCGCTTGAGGGCCTACCGAGTAGGGGTGGGCATCAAATTCCGTTTTGCTCACGGAAATGACAATATTTCAGCATTTTCGCGTTTCGCGGAGAGCACGAAAATGTCAAAATTTCCACGATCAGCAGCGTAGCGGAGATTTTTTTCATGCTCGTGCTTTGAAAATATGTTCTCGCGCGTGCGATCGCCTTACAGGAATCCCCGCTTTCGCCGGCTAATTTTCCGATCCGTTCGCGTGCTCCGCGAGATGTCGGTAGCCGTTTGTGCTATATCGCGAGAGTTCATGCCCGCAATCACGTCATTCGTCTCTCGAGCAGGCTTGAGAGTATGAGATCTCGAACATGTCATTCTCCACCGCGAGCGAGAGCGTGAGAACACAAACACATCATATCCAATGCGACAGGGAGTGTGAGAATGCAAACATGTCATTTTGGATGCGCCATCGACATCCGGCGGAAGTGTGGTGAAGCTCGAGAACTCGAAAACGTAACATTTTCAATCTGGAGAAGAATATAATCTCTAGCAGCATAAAACCTTCTGTAAATGAGGATTTGGATGACACAAACTCCTCAGATTTACATTTGGCTGTCCTTTTTTGTGCAAGGAGTCCTTTTTTAAAATGGGTGAGAGGGAGGAAGTGCCACAGAATCTCCAACGTCCTGTTTCTGTCCAGCAGGCTCCTCCCACTGCTGTGTCCATCTACTGTTCATTCTGCCTTTGGATTTTGAGCTGGAAGGATCACTCTTTGTGTCTGCTGCATCACTATCATTGGATTTGAGGACTTTTGAATTTGATATTTTACAAGTAAGTTGGTGTTGTGTCTGTTTGATTGGGGACATTGCAGTTGTTGCAACTACAATTTAATTTTGGTACTTATCATTCCTTTTTTTTTAATTGTTGTGGGCAGTAGTAGTCAGTAGGCCCAGTGCTAGTCATGGGTGGGTGCATGATGAAGCAACTGTTCCTTTGGTGTGTTTTGAATGTATTTCATTTTCAAGCATCAATCAGGGCATGGATGGCATTGGATTGAGTTGGGAAATGTGTTTTTTGGGGGGGTTCTATTGTTTGGTGTCTTAAAGAAATGCCTTTGTTGTGTGTGTCTGGAGTGTTGGTGTGCAATACATGCACCCTGCAGACCTTTTTGCATTTCATTGCATTAAAAAGGCAAAGCAGTGTACCTGGCTTTCATAGGCCTTTTGTCAGTTCATTGTGTTTCTCAGGCCTCCTGCTTGTTGCTTGTGATTTATGAATGTCCATGTGGCTGGTGGCCATTTTGAAGGGTGGCAGTGTGCTTTTTGCAATAGACCTGCATTGTCTGTCTTCTGTTTCTTGTAGTTGGGTGGGCCTGGCCATGTGGCTGGTGGCCATTTTGAAGTCTAGGCCTGCAAGCTTGTGTGGCCTTGTCTGCCAACAGGCCTGCTTTCATCCAGTAGGCTCAGAGCAGGTAGCCACAGGTGAATGAAACACATGTTTCTGTGTGGTCATCATTTAGGGCATGGATGGCATTGAATTGAGTTGGAAAATGTGTTTTGGGGGGGGGGGGGGGTTCTGTTGTTGGGTGTCTTAAAGAAATGCCTTTGTTGTGTGTGTCTGGTGTGCTGGTGTGCAATGCATGCGCCCTGCAGACCTGTTTTTTTGGCCTGTGTATTTTCGTTTTAGCATTTTATTGTATTAAAAAGGCAAAGCAGTGTGCTTTAGCATGCATCATTTGCCTTGCTTTTATAGACCTTTTGTCAGTTAATGGTGTTTCCTAGGCCTCCTGCTTGTTGCTTGTGATTTGTGAATGTCCATGTGGCTGGCGGCTTTTTGTGGTGGGAGTTATTAGTGTGCTGCTTTTGCCATATAGGCCTGCATGGTTTTCCTATTGACTTACTGCTTCCATCCATCCTCTTTGCCAGCAGCAGCTCCATGAATGATGTGATGCTCAAATAATGTATTGCCAAACAGAGTCCACCCCACTTCCATTACATTTGTATTTTGGTGGTTCTTATTCTCTTTCCTATCCTTCCTGAGAATATAGTGTGTACACAGTAGTATACCATAGCCCTTGTTGACAAAGTCTCAGAAATGGCTAGACTATATCCTTTGTTTGTTTGTTTGTTTGTTTGTACTAGTACAGTAGTAATTGAACCACAACAACAAATTCAACATTTCACTGATGTTCTTCTCCTAGCTTATTTGCTTTTAGGTGCACAAAAGAGGAGGAGGTGTCATCATCATCCTCATCACCCGTTGTACTGCCAGACAGAAATCCTGCTGCGCATCACGTCCACGTGTGACCACAACTTGTGCACCTGCGTCCTACCTGACATCTGAAGAAGATGGCCCAAAAGAAAGGTACCAGGTCCAGACCCAAGAAAGTTGCTGGTGAGAAGAAGGAACAGAAAAAGAAAGTGCCACTAACAACTACTGGGAACTACCGCGACATCCTCAGTGGTCTCTACAATAAAACATATTAACCGGTAGTGTACAGGTCTAAAGATCCAGAGATCGACGTACGGTCCATACGTTGTCCGTGCGTCACTCCTCACAAAAGGAACATAATTTTCCTTAGGGTTGGTGATATGAGATTGAGTAAAAGAGAGGCTATTGACAATTGAGAGAGATGTTCTTACTTCTTTCTCCCCCCCTCCCCTCTTTCTGTCATTGGTTACAGGTCTTGCTCTTTCCGGAGATATACATGAACAAATTTGTTTCTTTTTTTATGATGATATCATTGGATCCCTAAATATTTGGTAAATATCATAATTTGGGTTCTCTTCTGCTATTATACTTTAAAAAACCTTCAACTAGAATCAAGACTATTCAGTTATATTTTAACCAGTCTTCCTATTCTCTGGATCTTTAGACCTGTACACTACCGATTAATATGTTTTATTGTAGTATAGAGCTAAGTAGCTAAGCACTGAATGAAATGTTGGTATTATGAGACATAAACCCTGTAATATAACCACTTTATCTATTAACAGAATTGGATTTTTGATCCTTCATATCCACAAGGAATTATCAGCACTGTCTTCTATTTCATCATCCAAGATTGTAGAAAGTATCAAGTTCTTATATTAAAAATAAAAAGTAAGTGATGCTATATGTATGTATATACATCATAAGAAGATGGAGTCCCCTTGACACCTAAAAGAGGTAATTGAAACCTTCCCTGAGGATGTCATCATGAATTTTTATAAGGGAATGCCTTGACTAAACCTTATGTTAAATGAGCACAGAAATCCTAACTTTTCCGCTCATGTCTATCCATGAGCTAGACTTGTCGAACAAATAGGCTTCAGATTAATTTTCTATAGTGAAAGTTCTTTACTGAATGTTGTAAATTGTATTTTAATTGTTAAATCAATTTATGTTTTTTAATAGAGATTATATGTTGCTTATAATTTAGGTTGCCCTGTGGCCTTTCCTGAAGGGACACAGGGCGCGTCGAGAAGATACATTATTGTGCCACATTTTTTATATTGTGTTTTTTATTTATTTATTTTTGTTCTATGTACATGTTGTTGTATATGTATTGTATGCCCCTAGTAGGGTCATTTTTATTCTTTGGCTTCATTAAACAACTGTTTTTAATAAGTTTTATGAATTGATGTAATGTCAATAAAATTGTAGTACTATATTTTTGAGAATGGTCTTTAGACTTTAATCTTTTTCTTAAAACAAGCGATTGCAATTGCCTAGATATATACTTATACACATGATTTTACCCTGATCTAGGAATTGTCTATTCTTTATTGCTCAGGGGGCCTTTGTTTCATTCGCTATTGTTACCCACAGCTTGTCTGTGCAGGGCTGTTCTTTGTTATATCATTTTTGTGATCCAATTGACTATTTCAGGATCTTCTGTGCTCATTTTTCAAATATACCATGTAATCCAACTTTTTATCCTTGTCTTCTTTAACCCTAGTGCCCATTATGGCCCAACTCAAAACATTTGGGTTTACAGACGAGGAATTTGCCCTTTTGGTAGGTACTTTCAATTCTTTTGGTAGCACATCAAATGACACCCCTCGCAACCAAGATGATTTGAAACAACTGATAGATCTAAAGAAAAAACTAAGAAGGATGGAAGCACATGGTGAGTTTATGCTTGCATATCTTAGATTAGGTATAATACCTATTGGCCTTTGTGTACGAAATGTTCCGGGCCTTTTTGTTCATCATCGTGCCTTCCTTGAGAAATGGAGCATGATTGCGAGCAGGTGCTCGCGGGATCTTATGATCCTAATAGTAGAAACTGCCAAGGAACTTGCAGTAGAGATTAAAACTGAGGTAGAAGCCCTTGAGGAAAAGATCAAAAAGGCTGGTAGTGTGGAAGAGTCCCTTAAAAAACTAGAAGCAGCAAATAGGGAGTTGGAGTCTTTTGCGAACTACTTAGAGAAACGAAAGAATGATAAACTAATGAAAGACAAAAGATTTTATTCTATTGAGAATACATATCCCTACCTTAAATCTGATTTCTATAAACAGAATCACTATCCTGATGAAAACAGAAATCAACAACAGAGAGTTAATACCTTCTCTGAGACTTCAGAGTCAGAAGGTGATGGAAATGAGGGATATTATGAGTCAGGGAATAACTATAATTCTGCTCAATCCAAAAGAAATCAAACTCAACCTTTTTTAGGGAACCGCGGGATAAACCGCTGGCGACTAAGAGTGTGCTATCAGGCACAGAACAGAGGAGGCTACAAGCCTCAACATCACTACCAGCAGGAGGAAGAACCCCAGTTTGTCAGGGAAACCCGAACTCGCCAATATTGGAAGGCAGGGATGTGATTCCAATCTTTAATCTTTCAAAATTACATCTGTATGAACATAGTACTAATTTACTTGCAAAAGGTCTTTCCGTTGTTCCGCACTCAGGTGCCAATATCTTTGAGTTACATAGTGATGTTATCTCTTTTTTTCGAAAAATTCACCTTAAAAAATATTTTGCATGTGATAATGCTGAAACAGGACAATATGTTGTTAATAATTTGTCTCTACCTTCAACTTTTAGCCCAACCTTAGACCAGTTAGGGCCCGAAGTGGCAGCTTTTGAGTTAGTGATCCTAAAGAAATTAGAACGAGCAATTAGGTTTGTTCCTAAACCACTCTATAATCTAAATAAAGGTGAACATGATGCCCTAAAATCCTTGGCCTCTAATAAATTGCTTACTATTAAAAGCAGCGATAAAGGCGGTGGCATTGTGTTAATAGATTCTGATAAATATGAAGAAAAGATGCTCACTATGCTAGATGATCCTTCTTTCTAAATTAAAATTAGATCGAACCCCATAAATAACATTGTTAAAGAGATTAGGTGCCTTACAATTGAGGCAAAAGAAAGAGGAGAAATTACAGATAAAGAATATGAGTACCTTAATTCTAACTCTGGTAAAACGGCCTGCATATATGGTCTCCCGAAGATGCACAAAGATCTAGTGAACCCCCCATATAGGCCTATTGTCTCAACCATTGGCACTGCAACAGAACCTCTCTCCAAGTACGTAGATTTTCATCTTCGCCCATTTATCCCTAATATAACATCTTATGTTAAGGATACTGGTTCAATGATTAACAAAGTAGAGAACATTGATTTCAACCCCAATAGAGACCTTTTAGTCACCATGGATGTTGAATCCTTATATAGCAATATTCCTCTGGCTGAAGCATTGGAAACAGTTGAACGGTTTATCGATCTCCACAATATCCCATGTCCGAAAGCTTTTGTTCTTGCTTGTCTTAAAGTAGTACTTACCGAGAATATTTTTTAATTCGGTCAGAACCTATATCGCCAGATCAAGGGTGTGAGTATGGGTGCCTCAGTGGCACCTTCAGTTGCAAATATTTATATGTCCTTTTTCGAAAAGAAATTCATCTATAATGACATCGCTCCCTTTCTTGAGTCTGTCTCCCATTGGTCCAAATATATCGATGATATATTTTTTGTTTGGACTGATGGGAGGGAGACTCTAACTGAGTTCTTGGCTTGGATCAATGCTGCTGACACAAATCTTTAATTCACTGCCCACGTCAGTGCTGACAGATTAGAGTTTTTAGACATCACGATTTTTCATGATGAAGGCAAACTGAAAAATGATCTTTTTGTCAAACCAACAGCAAGAAACACATTACTCCACTTTCAAAGCTTTCATCCCAGGAATCAAAAACAGAGTATCCCCTTCTCCCAATTTTTAAGAGTAAGGAGAAATTGTACGGACCTTAAAGGCAATGATAAACAGTCTATCAACATGCGAAAAAATTTTATGGAGAGAGCGTACCCTCACCGATTGGTGAGGGACTCTTATAAAAGGGCGCAATTCTTTGACAGAGACCACCTTTTAAAATCTAAGCCTAAAGAGCAAACCCAACAATTAGTATGTGTCACCAGGCATTCTACGCTTGATGCCAAAGTTAAACAGGTGATCAATGCTTAATGGCATATACTAAATAGTAACTGTACAAGGGAACAAAAATTGGAGAAGCCTCTGTTTGCTCATAGAAGGAACAGAAACATTAAAGACCAAATTGTACATTCAAGATTCACGGGACATGTGAATCAAGGTGACTGGATACAGAAATCAATATTTACGAAACAAGCTATCAAAGGAACTTTCAAATGTTCGAGTTGTAAATCTTGCTTGAACATTTTAGAAGGGGAGACCTTTGATTACAATGGATATACTGTATCTGCCACAAGTATGTGGAATTGCAAAACCGCCAATGTCATCTATTTTATTCAATGTCCGTGTCTGTACGGATATGTAGGTGAGACGTCGCGCTCTATTCAAGTGCGTTTGACAGAACATCGTTCTGCCATCAAGACAAAGAAGCTACTCTCACCTATGGTGAAGCACTTTGTAGACTGTAACCATGGTCCAGATGAATTTCAATGGTGCATTTTAGAGAAGATTAACGTCCCAGACAAAAAAGGTGGTGAAAAAATCTGAAAAAAACGTGAAGTTGTTTGGATTTTTAGCCTTGATACATTCAGAAATGGATTAAATAATTAAATACCTTGGGAGAATGCAATTGTATGACCCCAATCTAGTTCAGATTTTTATGATTCTGTAACCATTGGTTAATGCTAGGAGGAGCTGAATTTATTGATCCCTTCTCGCTCCTGCGAATCCAATATTGTCAGGCCTGAGTCTGATAGCATGATTGATTGAAGCTATGTTTAGTAAATTTTGAAAGAGACGATATTTAGTCTGTCTATATATCACTAACTAACGTTGTCGAGGCTGAAGATTGCCCATGAATATTTGATAATATCGATGGGCGCCTTTACTGTCTTATACTAGTGGCTATAACTTTAATTTGGATATATGTCGGAGCCATATGACACATTCCATCGACCGGCTTTACATTTTGCCCACCAATAGATGACTTGTACAATCACGTGATCGGCAAGCAGCCAATCAGTGACACATTCCATCGACCGGGCTTTACTTTTTGCCCACCAATAGATGGCTTGTACAATCACGTGATCGGCAAGCAGCCAATCAGTGATACTGAGACGAAATATTTAAACAAGGTTTTCCCTCAGCTGCTTTGGATTCTTTCCTTGCGTCTTTACCTGCCAGACCTTGAGGGTTTCTGCCTATCATAGCAGCCTCCACGCCTATGCTGCTTGGATCATCAGCCAAAGGTACCTACATATCGGCATGCGTGTTTTCTAAATACTGGAGGTGACTGAGCACTAATCCTGCTTGACATGTATCGTATGCCTCATTTGTCCTCTTCATGCCTTGTCGTATTTTCATATCGGCATGATGGGAATAGGGGTTGGAGACGGTAAAGCCCTCGTTGGCTTTAATGTTTTGTTTACTAATTCAGTCTAAGTTGTCGAATACCGTTCCTCCTCTAAACTAAACAGCTATGAATCATAAATCGGGTCTGTGCTTACAAGCTGTTTAATATCTCCATTTAATCAGGTCTATTTTCTTAACTTCCTTCGTATTTAATATCCTGTTGGATTTAAAAATTGTTTGATCTTTACGCATATAGGGTTGTGGCTAACCAGTAATCAATCCACTTTTTTCGCTTTCTTTCCGCTTTAGCATTACGACTCTCATCCAGTATGTCAGCGCGGAGGTCGAAGTCAGTTAATTTTAGATCAGGTAGCTGACGCTAGTGTTATTTACCTAATCTTAGTTTTTATTAACTTTTTAGCCAATTTTATTTACATGTTCGTTATTCCATTTTGTCTCACAGATTGCGTCATTGTTTACTATCATAACGTGAACATTGTTTCCACAATCTCGTGTCACATTTGAATTGATAGCGTGTATGGTCCATACGTTGTCCGTACGTCGCTCCTCACAAAAGGAACATCATTTTCCTTAAGGTTGGTGATATGAGATTGAGTAAAAGAGAGGCTATTGACAATTGAGAGAGATGTTCTTACTTCTTTCTCCCCCCCCCCCTCCCCTCTTTCTGTCATTGGTTACAGGTCTTGCTCTTTCCGGAGATATACATGAACAAATCTGTTTCTTTTTTATGATGATATCATTGGATTCCTAAATATTTCGTAAATATCAGTTATATTTTAACAAGTCTTCCTATTCTCTGGATCTTTAGACCTGTACACTACCGGTTAATATGTTTTATTGTAGTATAGAGCTAAGTAGCTAAGCACTGAATGAAATGTTGGTATTATGAGACATAAACCCTGTAATATAACCACTTTATCTATTAACAGAATTGGATTTTTGATCCTTCATATCCACAAGGAATTATCAGCACTGTCTTCTATTTCATCATCCAAGATTCTAGAAAGTATCAAGTTCTTATATTAAAAATAAAAAGTAAGTGATGCTATATGTATGCATATACATCATAAGAAGATGGAGTCCCCTTGTTGTTTTTTAAGACACCTAAAAGAGGTCATTGAAACCTTCCCTGAGGATGTCATCATGAATTTTTATAAGGGAATGCCTTGACTAAACCTTATAATAAATGAGCACAGAAATCCTAACTTTTCCGCTCATGTCTATCCATGAGCTAGACTTTTCGAACAAATAGGCTTCAGATTAATTTTCTATAATTAAAGTTCTTTACTGAATGTTGTAAATTGTATTTTAATTGTTAAATCAATTTATGTTTTTTAATAGAGATTATATGTTGTTTATAATTTAGGTTGCCCTGTGGCCTTTCCTGAAGAAGGCGCTGGTCGCCGAAACGCGCGTCGAGAAGATACATTATAGTGCCACATTTTTTATATTGTGTTTTTTATTTATTTATTTTTGTTCTCTGTACATGTTGTTGTATATGTATTGTATGCCCCTAGTAGGGTCATTTTTAGTCTTTGGCTTCATTAAACGACTGTTTTTAATACGTTTTATGAATTGATGTAATGTCAATAAAATTGTAGTACTATATTTTTGAGAATGGTCTTTAGCCTTTAATCTTTTTCTTAAGACAAGCGATTGCAATTGCCTAGATATATACTCACACACACGACATAGTGGAGCAAACCACTGTTTTGGAAGATCTATTGTCTTCCAGACCACCAGCAAGGAAAAGGAGGCTTAGTCCATCATCTTCATCAAGCCCCACTTCTGATGATCGTGATGCCACTTGGAAGCCACCAGCTCAGTCTGAGAGTGATGCTCGCCACAAGACAATGCTAGTGAAAAGGAAGGTTCCAGAAAGACTTAAAGTTATGGAGGTAGATGTACAAGAGGGGGATGATGTTGATGATGACGAGCCAGTCATCACGCACATCACTCCCGCCCCAAATGGGATGGAAACCAACATTATCTCCCTATCCAAAAAGGCTGCTGCTGAGCGGGATGTAGCACGGATACCACCAACACAGGTTGCACCACCACGATCTCCAGCTGCCATATTTTCAAAGGCCCGGCAGGGACCTACATCCAGCTCAACTATCTCAGTAGGTAGTGGTAGAAGTCACAGTGTAGCTGCACAGAGTCACATTCCAAGCACACCCTCCAGTTCATTAGGTATTGAAAGTGGCACATCCAGCAGCACCAGAAAGTTCTCCTCCCCAGTTTGGGACTTCTTTTCAGTTAGCACTAAGGAGAACGTTGCTATATGCTCAATTTGTCAACAAGGTGTTCGGCGGGGTAAGCCAGGTACAAACTATGGTACCGGAGGCCAAACAAGCCATCTCAAAATACACCACACTATCGTGTGGGAGGATCACCTACTTCACTTACAACAAAATAAAAAACTCAACCCATTGATGTTGAGCATGAAGAATCAGGGGACGATATTATTGTCGTGAAAGGTAAAGAAGAGGGAGGCATTTCTAGCCCTGTCCCTAGTAGTGTAGTGGTACCGACCAAATCCTCCTCAGCAACATCTCAGTGGCACCGCAGTAAGAGCCATACTCAGAGTCAGGCCAAGACACCAAGGCAACCGAGTACTGCAATGAAACAAAGTGCATCATTGAGCCTAAGGGGGTTAATGAAAACAACAGCACCACAAAGGAAAGTAATCCAGCCTACCATTGAGAGCATGCTTAGGTTGGAGGGGCAGTTCCAACGCAACCACCCAACAGCACGGTTGTACAATGCGAAGCAGGCTAAAATGTTAGTGCTGGACCTTCTCCCTTTTTCATTTGTGGAAGGGGTGGGTTTCCTTGAATTTGTGTCAGCCATCTGCCCTAAATGGAAGGTTCCCAGCTGGTCCTATTTCGCAGGAAATGCTGTTCGGGCACTACATCTTGATGTGCTGGAATTGGTTAGACAAGCTTTGCAGCAGAGTGCTGTTCACAATAGCCACCTGACAACAGACATGTGGACCAGTTGCCAAGCCACAGATTACATGTACATCACTGCACACTGGGTCTCTTTTGTGGGGGTTAGAGATAATCTATCTGAAGGAGGTGCAGTTGACACAGCTAAGATTTATAAAGCTACTCGGAAACATGCAACTGTAGTCATGTTCGCCATGAAGAAATCTCATACTGCTGTAAACATTTTGGAAGAGTTTTGCAGCAAGGGTTTTGAATGGCTGCACCCAAGAGGGCTTAGTATTGGTATTATTTTCACAGATAATGGCAGTAATGTACCTAAGGCCATGGAGCTTGGTTCCTATTTCAGGGTTCTGTGTTTGGCGCACTGCATAAACATTATAGTTCAAGACTTTCTGAAAAAGGAACCCATAGTCAGCAACTTACTGACCACCTGCCAAAAAATATGCACTAATTTCAGCCATTCTTTTAAAGCTCGGAAGCAGCTGGGGATCATTCAACGTGACTATAGAATATCAGTCAAAGCACTCATTCAGGAGGTGGCAACACGTTGGAACTCAACTTATTACATGCTTGTTCGTCTGTTTGAGCAGTGCAGGCCACTCAATGAATATGTCATGCGAAGAGGGGATGCTACTGTAAAAAGGCATGACCCTTCAGATGGGCCAATGGTGCCTTGTTAAATGCCTGACTGAGATGCTTTGTCCTTTTGAGGTCTTCACAAGTGAAGTCAGCAAGGAGGACTGTACAATGGACAAGCTATCCCATTATTGCAAATGCTAGAGCATCAGCTGAAGACGGTGTCTGAATAATACAAAGGTGTAGAGGAAAAAAAAACTATGAGTTGGTGGAGAGCTTAGCCTGTCGCTTAGCTGACAATACAAGGGTGCAAAATAAGATTTTGTCACAAGAACATTACATTTCTGCCACAATTCTGGATCCACGGACAAAACTGGCACTAAAGACATTAATTCCTTTTTCAGAGATGGATATTGCCCGCTACAAAACTTGGATAGCTGAGGCAGCAAGTAAGTTGGGAAATTAACTGCTGCTAATTAAAAGGCCGCTAGATCAACCCACAACAAGTACTGCAGCAGGGCATCCGGCATCAAGTGCAACTTTGGAGGCGGGGCAGTATGTTTGGCTCAGAACACTCACCATCACCATCGACAACAGCAATAACTGGATCATTAGGCCCAGTAGCATTGTTACAGGATTAGTATTTACATTTAGGCATTGGTAAAGGCAGTGCTGATGCACAGAGAAAAGAGCCCGAAAAAAGTTTAGCACCCCTGAACATTGAGCGGATGGTCCAGGCCTATCTGGATGACCCAACAGAGGTGTACATTGATCAAATCCCACTGCGGTTTTGGTATGGGAAAAGGGCCCAATGGCCACTGCTCAGCAGGCTGGCGATAAGCTATCTGGCTTGCCCTGTTGCTAGTGTCTCTTCCGAACGTGTTTTGAGTGCTGCTGGTTCCATTGTAACAGTGAGAAGGACCAGTCTCTCGCCCAAAAGTGTAGAGTGGTTAACAATGATCAAAATGAATCAGCACTTCATACCACCGAATTACACAATACAAGAATCAAGGGAGGAAGATGAGGATAGCGGCTCAGGTGACGGAAGTAGTGTGTTATATGATGATTACCTACTTCTGGTTGAACCCCCAGAGTTTAAAGACGAGCTATACTTCCCTGACAATTAGGCTTGCACTTACTGTCTTCCTCCCTTATTTTCCTTTATTAGTGGGTCTGTCTTTCCGGTTACAAACTTTGAATCACAACAAATCCATCGCCACCATCTTCTACTCTTTTTATTTTAATATACGAGTTTCAGCTGTCTGCATTTCACAGTACAGTCCTCCGCATCCTGCTCCTCCGCTCCATCCTCCTGAATCTCCCTAAATCCATAAATTGAATGATGCAAAATAGAAGAAAAAATAAAAATTTTCCTAATCCCTCCAAAAGAAGTGGAACATGATGATGACTACTATAGCTAGCCTCCTTTCTGAGCCAAGAGAGACTGCCCATTAACTGAAAATGAGATGGACCAGGTAATGAAGGATGCCATGTATTTGAATGCAGACTGAGTGATTTTGTTGTTGTTTGTTGTGCATGAAGTTATTTCATTGTGCACTATTTGTAATAATCATCATTCTACACACTAAAAGTAACTCAAGGCAATTTTCCCCTTCTTGCAACTATTTTTAATAAGAAATGTGTACTTCTACTGCAGCCTGATACATTGCTTTTGAATACAGAAAGGGGGCTCAATCTGTACACTACACACTCAGTAGGACAGCAGCACCATGATGACGATGACGAGAGAGACGGCCCCTTAACTTAAGATGAGAATGTATTGGACACCTGACTCTGAGTGATTGGTGTTTGTGTTTTTGTTGTTTGTTGTGCATGAAGTGAAGTCAAAGTGTATTAGTCTTACTGTACACACTAAAGAGTGACTCAAGTCAATAATATTTCTACTCTTGTTGTGTAATAAAAAAATTGTACTTCTACTGCAGGCCGATCTTCACAGTCACGGAGATGATTGATGGAATAATAAGATAGGACGTTTCATGAGTGGCATAAAAGGTAAACAAGTCAACAAAAACCACAGCAGACCTAAATGTCTGTGTAGAAGTGGAGTCGAGTGTATCGGTGGTATGACTCCGGTGCATTGATTTAATCACTTAAATTGTAAAATGCTATGTTGTTGGATATGTGCTTTGTCCAACTCTTTCAAAAAATGTACACTAAACGGAGGATGTGCTAAGTGACGTGCCGTCACTGTGGGCCTGCTCTGTCCTGTTGTTGTTGTAGGTCAATGCTGGAAACAGACTAGAGTAGAGATGATGCATACATGCCACCTCGGAAAGTGTTCTTGTTGCACTACACCATTTTTTCAACTTTGTTTCTCAATATCCCTTTTGTTTTTCCATCTACAATTACAGGCCAGGCCTTACCCTGTGCTATTCTTGGGAAAACAATGCACACTTACCTTACCAATGAATCTACATCTGCCAGGCAGGCAGTGGCGACACCCAAGATTGATGGACGAGAGGACAAAGAGGAATGTTGAGATGCAAATCCAGATTTTTTGACCAGGATAACACAGTAACAGTATCAACTTTCATCATCTTTTCAATAATTTGATTAATTTTTTTGTCTACAATCTTTATAACAGTGTGTTCTTGTTGTTGTTATTATTGTCATTAGGTTTGCTCTCTGTTTATGATTCATCCCTACAGATATTTAAAAAATGTCTTTGCTATCTGTAAAAGTAAGCCCGGAACAACTGAACCCAAACTGTATTTAATCCGGGTCTCCTTATCAATCATCATCATGCATGCATTTCCTTTTTCTTCCTTAACATATTGATATGGATATGGTAGTCTACAGAGTTTGTCGTTTGTCCATGCGTACTGTTTTTCATTTTCAAACCTTTCTCCAAACCCCCCTTCCCATCCATTCAACAACACCCTAACCCTCTTCCCCCGGGCTATGTAACTTATTGAGGTGTGACTAAATTAAATGTACACCAATAATTTATCACACGCTTGCTGGGGTGGATGTGGCAAAAGCAACAGTACTTCAATTTCAAGGCAGAGCGAGGTTCTTCTTCTGTTTGCCCACCCAGGAGCAGTATATTTTTTAGGTGATTTCTATTTACCAAAGGAACATATACATCCGCATTAATTGCCAGCATCAATTGGATTTGTTGTCATCCTCTTACACAGCACTAACTGTTATGCTTGTGTCGAGTGTACTGTAGGCCTTTTCAAGTGACTCGACACAACTATAGTTTGTAACTCTGTGTAGTAGGCTATCCCCACCACCATTATGTTTTGTTGTAAAATATTTTTGCATATTATTGTTTCGCGGTAAGTTCTGTACTGTACTTCATTCTACTACTCCTCGAACAGTCTCTCTCAGGCGACTGACTGTCTCATTTTCTTTTTTGCAAATTCTGTTGCCAGTGTCTATTACTTCTACCACCACAACCATGGCATGTTAGGAAAAGAAACCATCATCACCATGCAGCCATCGCTGTGCCTAAGTTAAATATCAAGCAATGGTAAGAGCAGTTTGGGGGAGGCATAATTAATAATGGACATGTTTTCAATCAATGAGGGGTGTCCCATCTATCTATCTGTGTCTTACAAAGTCAGCCAATTATTTCAATCAAACACTGGCTATGGGCGGCCCTGCACCAGCAAGGAAACAGTGTGATGTAAAACAGTAACCCCACCCAAAAAACATTAACAACATTGTATGTAAAGTAGAAATATTGATTTAATAACCCTAACAGAAATAAACTATGTAAAAAAAAACACAAAACCTGACCCACCCCTCTCCCTAACCCCAATCAATGTCCGTAAAGAAAAAGTCCAACCTAATGTCCAATTGTCCAAAAGAAACCCCAACGCCCGATTCCCACCCACCAAAACAATAAATAAAAAGGGGCAATGAACAGGGTCTCTTCTTTATGTCTGGCGGGATCGACTTTGGAGGACACGCACTGCCTCCTCAAGAAGGGCAACGCGGCGCTTCAAAGTGCGGCAGTTGCAGCCACAGTGGGGGGGCACCTGTGATAGTAAGGGAATGGCGGCGGTGGAGGGCTGCCAGACGGTGGCGCCGTACCACTGGAGGGCAGTGGCTGGGGCCCGGGGCATTGGAGGAGGCTGCAGATGCTACCGCCTCCTCCTCCTCTTCTTCCAGGACCACCAGCCGACGATATTCCAGCTGGATGTCCTCCAGCTTCCGGCGCCGTGCCTTGGCGGCCAACTCCTTCTGATCCGGTTTCCCCGTGGAAGGAGTAGCTATATATCAAAAAGAAAAAACAAGACTATTGTAAAATATTCTCTTAGAAAAACAGCAAGACAAGTTATACACATAGTGGCATGGTAGCACTATAAAGCACAGTGCATAACATTTGTGGTATGTATCTATCCTCCCACTTCCTTGGGCTTTAACATTTGTGGGATTTTTTCAGGCATTCAACCAACCATACATCTGATTCATATCAGCCACCTCTGCATGCGTGCATGCATCACACGTAGCCTTCTCTCTGTCAGTTATAAATATTAAAACTCGCCCGTCCTTCCTTCCACCTGTCTTTCCCTTTTAGTTCAACACCAGGTGATCTGATCTGACTTTTAGTCTTCTCCATAAAACTTTTAAAGCGGAGTTGAAATCAGAGAGAAGAGGCCGTTGGTTGCTCAACACTCCAGCCGCTAATGCCTTTACTAATGCCTTTACTAATGCCGATTAAAGGTGTCTTCACTCTTCAAACGTTCACAACAACTTCTTACTTACTAAGTCTCAAGAGTACAGTATACATACAGTACACCCTTGCAGTGAGTGTAATGTCAATAGTTAAGGATTAGGAATCTAATTTACCACCGCCCACCACTGGTGCTGGCTCACCCCCTGCAGCTCCATCTGCAACAGCTGCATCCTGACCAGCCGCGTCGCCTTCACCGCTGGCCCCGACACTGGTGGTCGGTAGTGCGCCTAGAAAAAACATTACACACTTTTTAGGTGTCATATACACCTCCCCCTATTGTTCAGTAGCAAGATTGAAAAATGAGTTAATAGTAATACATACATATACAAAATACATCACTAATACAAATTAGGTAGTAGTAGAGTAGCCACTAGTAATTATATATGGTCCCTAGGGTCATTCTAGTCTTTGCTTAGTTAGCCCGAGCCATGCAACCATTTTACCTCGCAGTTTGTTGTATAAGGCACCTTTGAGCCCACATGACCTCATACTGCTACAGTCTAAGCGCTGCGTACCAGGTCAACCAAAACATTAACAAGCCACATTTTATGGAGTTCTGGTGTTAGTCCATATTGCTTATCCATAAAAGTGCTACACTTTTTTGCATGGTTGAGAAATGTTTGCAATATAGTAACGCACACCATTTTTCTCATTACAGACGGAAGATTCCCTTCTACGAAACAGAGCTTTGCAGAGCTTATGATGTAACCACTACCAGTACTAGGCTCTTCTAAGGTGAGGGGTCCCCAGAATTCGCTCAGAGATCTTCATTTATAATATTATATAAACTATATTCCTACCAAGGGGATGGTGGAGCTTCCACCACTGTTCAGTTATCATGATTTCCCATTTTTTTCTACGGACTTGTAGTTGTTGTAACTGTAACTAAGTGTAACAATGTTTATTGTTTTAATGTTATGCATTTTCCTGTTGGTACTGCATTATAGAACAATGTACAGAGCTTGTCAATTGAAAATAAAACTTTTGAACTTACATAGACTCGGTGGTATTTGGTGTGGACTTACATGAGTGAGCAAGCAAAAGGAATGGTATGCATGTGCATTGCTTCCACGACTGAGAGGTCTGGAGTGTTATGTTCTGGGTTGTCTACTTGTTGGGTATCGTGGGGGATTTCGGAGAGCTAATAGTTATGACGAGACACTACTATAACTAGTCAAGCAGGGGACTGTGGTGGGTTCTGAACTTCTGATTGAGGTGTGAGGAAGGTCCAACCTTCCATCACCAACATCCTTTTTTTTAATCAAAGTTCTGTATGTGCAAAATCCCTACAACAGTAGTAGTATGTCCTATCCTATCAAAATAGTAAAATCTGGTTGAGCATTTGTTGGTGGGAATTGTTGAAAAGTCTCAAGATTAACAAAGACTCAAGATCAATAAGAATAGAAGTAGGACAAGAGGACAACCCAAAGGACTGGACTCAATGGCTAGAGCTACTGGGGAATCTGAGTTTTATTTAAAACATTTTTAAAGAGTGGCTAACTGGGCAAGCTTAGCTACAGACAGACTAATAGTAGTAGTACAGAGAGTCATCATAGCAGAGGCAGTTAGAGGCAGGGATAACAAGAATTTAGAAACAGATAGCCCAGATCGAAGGATAATTGTTGGTAAAAAATAGCATTCAGAAATGGAAACAATAGTTCGGAAAAAATATGGTGCAGTAATGGTTCGGGTAAAAAAATTATTAATATTAAAAACAAGAAGACTTACTAGGGCCAGCAGAAGAGCCCTAGTTGTTGTTCTGCTCCTCCCACCGACTGAGACCCTGTCTTCTTGCCCCTGGGTGCTGATCATGAAAGATATAACAAAGAAACAAACATTGATGATTGGTGTGAAACAGATAAAATATTTTTAAACGACGGTCAAAAAAACATTCGTGTAAACAACAATTGCAATAAATAAATTGACCTATCTCATCTGGTCAACAAGTAGTATCGGTGGATTTGCGGATCGACTACTTATTATTTATCAACACTAATCCAGTCTTCCATTCTGATTCCAGAATACTAACTAAGCCTAAGTAGTACGTACCACTTGACCTAGCCCACCTATTCCAGGCGTGCCAATTGTACATTAAGTATAAATTTCCACTTCTTTTAGTCCTCAAAAATGCATAAATGGTCAAATGGAGGACACATGACTACATTTTTGCATACACCAAATTGTTGGTTGATTGATTGATTGATGCTGATGTTCTGCTAGTGCTAAGCCTATTACCACTCATTGAACAAACTACAAAAGGTTCTACTAAGGACTGGAGTAAGTACTAGCAGCATGTGACCTAAGAGAGGGGGCATCACGCATACCACTAAAAAATTACAAATTCATACTAATAAGTAAATAAACCTAAGTATCAATCCACCCCTATCTCTTAGTGACAGGACAAAGTAAGGACTAGAGTCACTATAGCATTACGTAACTTAATTTCTCTAAAATAAACTCTTACATAATCACGCTAAGCGAGCGCAAATGCAAAGTTGCAAACAAGTAAGATTAGTAGCGCAGAAGAGCACCTGTGTCATACCTGTAATGTAAGCAGCAGCATTCTAGCTGGTTGGAAAAAAAGATATTCGCAATATATAACACAGTGCAGAAGAACAGACACAAAGTAGTAATAATTAAATAGTTACTTACCAAGACCCGGGACCTCCACTCCTAGCAGGTCCAGCAGGTCCTGCTTCTGGTCCAGAATATCAGGCCACCGGTGCATCAATTGGTTCTGGGTGCGCCGTACACCAGAGCAGTGAAACACTGCCCGGCGCAGCTTCCCCCACTGCTGCCGGCGCTCCCGGAGCCCGTACCCAGACCCAGGCCTGCCACCTGCTGCCAGGGTTAAGGGGAGGTGGCGCTGCACAAAGAAAACCAGCGCAGCCAACTCCAACTCCCCAAATAAGGCCCGTGCATGCACCCCTTGTGGGCACCGCCTTCCACAAGGCGTCGAGCCCTGTGCCCTTTGGACATGGTTCTGGGGTAGGCGGGCGGGAAAGAAAAGTTAAAAATTAAAAAAGTAAGTAAAAGAAATAAAAAGAGCAGGCAATAGAAAAAGAGTGAAAAGGTAGTTAAAAACCCACAAAAAGTAGACATAAACAAAAAATATAGAATCAGGAAAATAGTCTGAGAGATAATAAATAAAAAAAGATGAAAAAAAGGTTTCTAGAAACAAAGGATTAAAAAGATAGAGGGAGGATTGAAAAGCAGGCCCCAGAACCATAGCAATAGACTGAAAAACAATATGGCCGCGCCAATTGCGACCGCGTGGGCAAGTTAGCACGATATTTTCCCCCAAAGAACACAAAAAGCGCCCCAAACACGTAAAAGCGTTCCCGAACAAGAACAGGAAATACGTATTGCAAACGGGCGCGAGCATGCATTGCACGTCCAGGAACAGGAAATAAGCATCGCGAGCGGGCGGGACAAGTGAAAACAAGATGGCGACCGAGGGAAAGCCTAGCTGGTACTTGCGGAACATAACGCCAGAGGAGCACATTATACCTGCCCCTTCCTCGGACATGCACCGAAGCCACCACTAGAAGCAAGTCAAAAGGCTGCGACCTGCTGTTGGCACCTGGGCTGTGGCGTGTACATTTGGGAGAAGTGGTGGTGCCCTGCCGCTATGAACTTGGACGGTGAGTCAGTTGCAGCTACACACTCACAATTTCCTACAATCGGGGTGAGCCTTGCCGTGAAGCACACACCCAGGGGACGTTGCTTTCAAATCATGTAACACACGGAGCGGCGACAAAGTTGATCCATGTTGGGTGGTACCCGAGCCCGAACCGGGACAGGAGGGACGCAGACCCCACAGCTACCGCCCAAGCTTAAAACGGACAAGATGGCAAAGCACGGAACAGCAGATCAAATGGCAAATAAATTAGATGCAGTGCTTGCCGTGATGGAACAGCTGGAAGAAAATGTCAATCAGACCCACACCTTTCTGGAATCTAAGATCGATAAGGTGGCGATTGACCTAACTCATCTGCATGCAGATCACCGGAAGCTTACAGAACGCACTACCGTTCTGGAAAACGCACTTGCTGACATCAAACCACAGGTGATCCAGACAGACAAGCATGTACAAGACTTGCTCAACCGGGTGGAGTTTCTAAAGGACAAGGCTGAGGACGCTGAAGGGCAGGCACAAAGGAACAACGTATGCATAGTGGGAGTGCCGAAACGATGGGAAGAAAGGGAGCCCACCTTGCACATGGAGAATTGTCTTAAAGGCCTCCTACCAGAGGGAACCCTCTTGCCTCACTTTGCCACAGAACGCGCACACAAAGTCCCTGCAAGACCCCCCCCCACGGGTCGAACCCTCGGCCCATGCTCCTCACCTTCCCAACTACCTAGGTTGTGACTCCATCCTTCAGAAAACCAGGAAACTGCCAGACATCCAGATAGACAATCATAAAATAATGTTCTTTCTGGACTATACCATCCAGGTGCAGAGGCAACGACACTCCTTTATGGCAGTGAAGAAGCGTCTTCGGCAACACAGTCTGAAATATTCTCTGCTGTTCCCGGCGCACTTGCAGGTAGTGGCGAGCGACAAAATGCATTTCTTCGCTACACCGAAGGAAGCAGAGGATTGGCTAGACACCTTCGCCACTGCGGGTCCTCGAGAAGCCTCTGTGTCAGTCGCCTTGCCAAAATTGAAGGGCCCATTTCGCCGCCGCCGGAGGGAGAGAAGATCGACGGGAGCCCGGACGCTGCCCTCGCCGCTGCTGGGACCACACAGAGACTTGATTCTCAGTGACCAACGAGATGCCCTGCAGGCTGTGGCAGAGATCAGTGGTTCTTTGGGAGCTAAGGACGCATTAAATTCGAGCCAAAGCGACCTGTCCAGTGATGATGAGCAGGTGTATGGTCTGCAAAACTCGCAGGGACTCGACTGAGCAGCCGTACATTACTCCGCAGAGAGCTGATACCATCATATGAATGTTGCTAGACTTTATCCTTGATTGGACTACAAACGGAGGTATTGTGATATATATGTAGAAGTATCCAGTCGTTACTGATGTGTACATATGCGGAGGCCGCAGTTCGGCCACTGAGACGTGTGTGGAGCGGAGAGTGCCATCATGTTATTGGAGGGGAGGGAAGGGTTTGCTCTCATGCTTTGTCACAACTGCATAGACAGTATGCGCTGGTGGCTTAGTGGGGAACCCCGGAATGGGGCGCACAGTTTGCTCACATTACATTGCACCATGCCTGTAGACGGGGGGCCTCTGGAATATGAGACACATATATTGTTAATCACCTGTACGAATTACGCTGCGCACCCACCCCAGGCCGTTTTGACTGTTGCCTCTATTGAGGGTTTGGATGATTGCTGATTCCATCAGCGCACTTTTGGAATTTTTTATGTTAATGTCATTGTATTGGTTTGTTATGAGATATCCTTTATTGTATACCTTTGTCACATAACAAAAAATGCCGCCAATTATCATGTGGGGGAAGTTGTGCACTGCGAGGTCATATATACTGGGTGGATCTGATGGGTTATTAGGGACACATGGTAGGTTTGTGCACTTTAGAAAATAAGTCTGCAGTTAAAATTGGTACATGGAATGTGCGGGGCATGCACACACCGTCACGTAGGTATCAGATATACTCATACCTCAAGAGACATTGCATACAAATAGCTCTCTTGCAAGAGACGCATTTGGCCAAATCGAAAATCCGATGCTTACACTGCCGCTGGCGAGGCCAATAATACGCCATGGGGTATCCAACATTTGCATGAGGTGCCCTGATTTGGGTGCAGCCTGGGGTTCCACTTAAAATTACACAAGCACAGATAGCCGCAGATGGCAGATACTTGGTGGTGAGGGGTACGCTGGATGGCAGGCAGGTTGTGATTGCATCACTGTATGCCCCCAACGCTAAACAGGCAACCTTTTTTGATGCTATGTCACGTGTCCTAGCGGCGTGGCATGATATACCTATACTTCTCGGGGGGTATTACAATAGCGTACTTGATGCCACACTAGAACAATCCTTTCCACCCCTTCCGGGCACAACTACGCATAATGCTATGAAGGCGCTGACTAACTGGGCAGGGCAGTGGTGACTTAGGGATATCTGGAGACACCGTAACCCGCATGACAGGGTGTATTCCGGTGCACACGGTTTGCATGTACGATTAGAATGATATATGCTTTCAGAGGAACTACTTCCACATGTGTCCACTATCTATTATTTAGGCAGGACACACTCAGATCTTTACCCGCACATGTTGGAGGTAGTGTGGGAGTGCCCCCGGCCGCCGATCCCAACCTGGCGGATGCAGCCAGACATGTTGATTGATGCACACTTACGGAGCCTGCTGGCCACACATATAACACATTTCTTTGAAGAGAATACTGGCACCGCCACAACGCCCCAAGTAGAATGGGATGCGTTTAAAGTAGTGGTTAGAGGTGAATGTCTTGGTATGCAGGCGGGTATGCGCAGACAGCTAGAGACTGAAATTACACGTCTTGAAAATGACCTGCTCCAGAGGGAGGGAAAGGCTGTGGGAAGTGATGATGGAAAACTGGCGCGAATCAAGGGGGGAGCATTCCAGATTACTTGACCGACTCCGCAATTTGAATTATGCAGCACATTCGGCGCGCACCCACCATATTGTTGTGTGGCATTTTAGGCTCCAAATGAATTTTCCCAATTTATGACCTTATGTAGGTACAATTTATATTGCCCTAATATAGGCATAGAAATCATACCAAACGTCACAACAATTTCTTGGAAAATCGGCTTAAGCGGTCAGGGACCTTCCCCTTACTTGAATATTGATTTGTCCAAGTACTCATGTACTTTGCAAAGAACGACTATTCCCTTAGGGTTCTTTCCTGACGTTATTATCCCCGACTGTACGTCAAACTATGGCATTCCTAGACACCTTTAAGGTATAAATATACCTTCACTTGCTCTAGCAAAACACGATGGTTTGGAGCATTTAGACTATCTACTTGCCTGACGCAACTCGCTACAGCAAGTGCCAAAGGAAGCTGACCCTCCAGCTGACACACTGATCGAGAGGCTGCCTTTCTCGCGCTGAGAATCCAGCTCCAGTGTTTCCACGCTTCCCTTGCACGGTGTTGGGAAATCGAGTCCCGAGACTGAGATACCAGACCTCCTTCATTCTAAACTAAGGTATGGAGCTGATTAGAACCTAGAAAAAATCTTGGATAGATTCTTGGCAAAGAAAACTAAAACCTATGCTACACAATACTTACTTCTTCCCGCGTGCTAGACTTAGGTTAGGTACATTGGAGTAGGCGCATTTAGAAGCACCAATTGAGTATTTTAGCCTGTGTATTTATGTATATATTTTTATATGGCTTAGAAACCATACAATACTATTACAGTATTATTTCATAATACTATTCTCGCTGTGCGCATTATACTTTGTAGTCTGCTTAACGATTGTAGCAGTTCACTTCTCTTATATGAGCAAGAAGACTGTTCAATAAACCTTTTTTTTTTAAAACACCCGTCTCACTATTTCTCTGCAACTCTGTAGAATGGAAGCATGCACGATTGACTCAGTCAAATATTTATCTATTGTTTTTGCGACTCTAGAGATATTTCTTACTCTTGGGAAACAAAGTTGTCATGTTTATGCGGTTGTCAGAAACTAATCTATTCTTGAGAATTTGAGAAAGTTTCTAGTGACCTCTGAGCTAGCTGGCACTCACTATTAAGTTTAATACATTCGATAGAGACCTAGTTGACCTCAGTCCTACGTCTAATCTATAGGATATGTTATTCCAATGCGCAGAGCCAATTGGGAATATAGGAACTACACTACATGGCGCCCAACATTTGGTAAGGCACTAATTTAATGCTACATACTAAAGTAACTCAGTCGTGCTTTTCTCAGACACCCCTTTTTCCCGTAAAATACTCCAATAGACGCCTGGAGTGGGTAAAAGGATAAAAATATACGCCATAACTGAGTAGGACGAAAATCCTATGTATTAATTTTTGGTTTGTTCAACGTTGAAGGATACAGTGTTCCAAAATATTGTGCACCTTATCTTTGTTTCTTTGAAACTTGCTCTGCAACTTTCATTAAACAATGTCGGTTAACGGCGACAACAACTCAACCAGTGGAGCTGCAGCAGATGCAGCCCTACCAGGCTTTGACGTTACAGGTTTCCAAGAGACCAACCCGAATGCTTTAATCATCTCAGAACATTTAAGGAAAGCATCACTATAAAACTTATAACAAATGGCCTATCATCAAGAGGTGGTAGGGTAATTTTTGTGATAGAGGCAAATAAATATCGACAGACAGAGGTATTCTATTCATGGATTAACTTCCCTGAAGCAAATCCAGTAACTCATGTGTTTCACTTCTACAAAGAAGAGGAACCTCCAACAGAATATGTTCCTTTTGAGGATATTTAAATACCACTAACTTAACAAGAGCATGCGCTCTGGTTTAAAGGCGCCCTACAACATCAAAATCACATTACCAGGCTCGGTCCACTACGTAGACAAGGAGCAACATGGCTGGTATTAGCCAGCTATACCCCACGTCCTGCCATTGAAGAAATGTCAGATGCGAAACTATTAGTTCAGCTAAAACAACTAATAAAAATAAGTAGACAATTGGTTCAATATGTCATGAGGACTCTAACAGTACAACCTCCTATAAGGATTCCACAACACACCCCTTACCAGGGGTTGACAAATCAAATCACACCACAGACTATACAATCAGTCATTGGTAAATTACCAGCAAAAAGGGAACAAATTCCATTCTGGATAGCTCACAAAATTACTCAAATCGAGGCAGTATTTCCTGATACTCCCCCTCATGAGAAACACAGGATTTTAACAATCTGTTTACCAATGGGGATCGCACCACACCTGGAGGACTGCGACACTTGGGTACAGTCATTGCTGCAATCTACACAAAAAGCACATGGTGTTCCGTCCATGGCGGTAATACCAGACGTCCTGAAACAGATTCAAAATGAATACGGGGCCGAGCCTGCTTTAAATCTAGGTATGAAATTACTGAAAGATTTCAAACAAGTCTCAACCATAATATTAGTTAATATTAAAGGTGAAGCAGCACCCATGGCGGTCCGCCAAAAGCTAAGAGAATTTGATGTAACTGAGCAACCCAAGAACTAGCCAGAATAATCGAGAAATCATATGAAGAACTAGGTAGAGACAGTTTGGGTGGTAAACCAGTGAAACTCCAACTGACTGAAAGTCCTGAAAAGGTCTTTATTAAAAACACTTTCACTCTCCCTAAAAAGAAGTGGGAGAACATTAAACAAACTTCTAAAGAGAAGCGTTCTCAATCCCGATGAAGGTCTCCTCAAAAGGAGCCCTCTGAAAGGAGGTATAACCTCAGGAATAGGGATAATTTGAAAAAACCTCACAGATATCAAGATACTGATACACGTTCCTCTCGTACCTTTCAGACTTCATCACAGAAATCCGAAAGAACAGGACAGTCAGAACAAAAGGAATAACGCGTGAAGTCCAAAGATGATTAACACGTTCAGAAAAATAAAAAAACCTAGGGCCATATTATCAAGGAAGCTGTGGTAGTTTATCGCCGCTTTACCGGCAGGAAACTGCCGATAGAGCGGCGATAATGGCCTTGATAATATGTGATTCGAATTTTAATCGATTCCCAGGTTAGATGTGTGAATATTATCAAGGCCATTATTGCCACTTTATCGGTAGTTTCCTGCCGGTAAAGTGGCGATAAACTACCACAGCTTCCTTGATAATATGGCACCCAATTCACTAAAAAGAAGGTAGCAGGTCTGAAAATCAGGCATGCCGAGGATCTTGAGGACACAACTCAAGAATGGAGAGTGGGCTCAGACAATGTTGGACAGCGCAGCAGAAGTAACTTTAGCTCACAAGATCTTGAAGGATCATCTGGAGACAGTGGACTTGAATGACTACATCCAAGTTGAAACTGCAGATACCAGGGTTAGTGTCCCACATAAGTTATATGAAGTAACACTCCAGATGGAGGGGGACATAACAAGAAAAATAAGAGCACTCTTTTGGGAGAAGCTCTCTAAGGGTTAGGACATTCTTCTAGCTGAACATGACTGGCCACCTGAATTTGTCAGGGAGTGTACACATGGTGAAGACATCACTATGCCAGCCTTCTCCAATCATATTCCAATTCATATGAAATATACATATGCAAGGAAATGGGCAGTAGGATGGGATGAGGATTCTCCTCAACATAAAATCCAGTTAAAAAACTCAACCAACTGTACAAAGGCAGTACCCAGTTAAGCAAGAAGCTAAAAAACAAATCAGGGAGATATTAGATCAACTTGAATACCAAGGGGTGATTGAAACATGCACCTCATCAATCCTTTGTTTCCTGTCTCCAAACCAGACAATACATATCGTATAGTTTTGGATTACAGACATTTAAACTCTTGTTGCAAAACTTTTGCAGTACAAAATGCACACAGTGCAGCACTAATGAATAACATTGGGCGTAAAAAATATAAAACAACATTAGATATTTCTAACGGTTTCTTCTGTCAAAACATTGCACCTGAAAGTAGGTATTTGACCGCTTTCTCAATTATGGCGACACAGCGTCAATTCTGTCGTCTCCCCCAGGGATTCAAGAATAGTCCATGGTTATTTTCAGCCAGCGTAACAGAGTTACTACAAACGTATGATGATGAAGCATTAGCATATGTCGATGACATCTATCTAACAGACGATGACTTGGATAGGCACTTGAACAGGGTGAACACCATAATTTTGGGTTTCGCCTCTGAAGGGTATAAATTCAATTAAAAAAATCTCGAATTGCCCACCTCAACGTCCTCTTTTTAGGATATGAATTATCAAGTGGAGGCAAAAGCCCGGCAGCAAACTTTCTAGAGAAGTGTGCGCTGCTCCAACCTCGAAAAACGCTGAAAAACTTACCGTCGATTTTCGGAAGGACTTACATTCTAAATTACGCAGAAAGGGTTAAACCTCTCTACTAATTAATAAAACCTGATTTCAAAACAGTTAATTGGACTCAAAAACAGACAGAAATTTTACGTTCAGTGCAAACAGACATGTTAGCAACAACGCATTTACAAACACGCTTAAACATACGCAACCTAGTGATCAGAATCATTCCAGGAAGATGCAGATTCACATACTTAACATTTAATGAAGGAGAAAAAGTACCAATAGCTTACAAATCACACTTGTACACACAAACTGAAATGAAATTTACTTCTACAGAAACAATTCTGACAGCGGTTCAAACTGCAGTAGCATAATGGTCGTTACTCCTGTACCTGCCTAGGAGGCAGTGACAAAAGCAAGCATTCCGAATGCAAATGCTTTACATCCAAGATGGATACAATGGGTTAATTATCTTGCTGCAACAGACGTTGAATATGTTTTTGATGCCTATTTGAAAACACAAGAATGTCTACAATACGAACAAGAATGTCCTCTGCCCAATGAGATTCTGCCTCTAGAACAATATGAATGTATAACTTATACAGACGGATCAGCACAACTCGCAATTGGGGGTAAACAAGCTTATAGTGCTGTATGTGCGATCGTTAAAGGTCGCTGGCACTATGGTAAATTCCGAACTATGGTCACAAAAACGCAATCTCTCGGAGATTGTACAGCTCAGCGAGCTGAACTACAAGCATTCAAGATGGCGCTTGAAAATACTGATTGCAAATTCCTCACACTCATAGTGTGCGATTCCTATTATTGTGTTCAATCTTATAATTAATACTTGCAGAACTGGATTGAAAACACGTTCAAAGATGCAAAAGGTGGCACAATCAAGCATAAGTTGCTTTGGGAACCAGTAGTTCAGTTACAAAAAGAACTACAAAAAGCTCACGTGATACATACACTGAGTTATCAACGTGATGGTGTTCACATTGCAGGGAATTCATTGGCTGATGAAGCCGCCAAGGCAGCTGTGCAAACGGCTTCCGCAGCTGCAATCACTCATTCAAAAACGAAAATGGACGGCGAAATAATGCCAGCTGTCAATGCCACAAGCAAAGGCAGCGGTGCAGCGTTACCTCAAAACTATCCACTCAAATACTCAAATCCGTTCCATTTGCTCGAATTCCTGGAGTGGGAGATGAAGTCATTCCAAACAGGAAATGTAGAGTAGCTTTGATACACAAAGCACATTTGGGAGAGGGTCTGATACATCAGGGGATCTCTAAATCTATACTAGAATTAAAAGAGACGTACTGGTGACCAGGGATAAATGGTCACATTCACACATTTGCCATTAATTACCATGACTGCAACAGAGATTTCAGCAGAGAACGCTGCCAGATACCTGACTACAGTGTAGCCAGCCCAGTATAGACACCATTGTTAGACAGCATTAGACTATCTACACGCAGACGCCCCTAAGGACAAATGCGGTCCCACAAATATTAAGATAAGATTTATTTGGATGTGGCCTCATAGCACGGCTGATGCTCGAACTGTTATAAAAGATTTGCGAGTCTTTATCGGCACATACGCAGTCGGCACTCTACATTCTGACCAGGGTCCTGCGTTTAGCTCAAAAGCTTACCAGGAGGCCATGGCCAATCTGGGCGTTGCATTGCGGTATTCTAGTCTATTCCATCCTGAGGAAAATTCAGTTGTGGAGAGAAAAACCAGGGACATAAAGCAATCTGTAACCGCTAGGGGATTAGGCTCGGGTGACGGGTGGGTCAAACATCTAATAAGTGTCCAACTTAGTTTTAACAATCTGCCAAGAAGTTCTCTAAGGGGAATCACTCCATATGAAAATCCTTTTTGGAACTAGAATAATTGTCCAGGACCTTGATCGTCACACTTCAGTGGTAGAACAAAAACCTTTTGATATCAAAGTCTGTTTGGCTGTTTTGCAGGACTTAAATGAAATAAGAAAAGACCAAAGCACCATATTCCTGAAGCCAATGACCACTGAAGACAAACCACCCGTCCCAGCAAACCCTGCCTGGATTCCAAAGATTGGGGATCTAGTCAGAGAAAAGATGGTGGGCAAGAAGGAATTTGGGCCATCTTACAGATAACAAGTACCTGTCCTAGCAATCCCCGGATCAAGAACAGTAATACTGACACCCCTTGCTGGTAAAAAAGAGAACAGGTTTGTGTCCATCGACCTGGTCAAACCACATCATGTGGCCTATCATAAGTAGTAGGCCAAGTGGACTCCAAAGATGTAGCAGACTCCCGAATCTGGCTAAAATCGAAGAGGTTCAAACTGAGAGACTCATCACCTTTGAAAAATCTGCAGTGTGAAATGAAGGACTATGCAACAAAGCCATGGAACTCGTGCCTCTTGAGACCCAAATAACACTTCGTCAAGAAACGCCTGTCTCCAATGAAATAGCATCCGAGTATACTAATATGACAAATGATTAAGTTATCGAATCCTGAAGTTATCCCTGCAATTGACAGAACTCCCTCTGGCTATTTTATTAACTTTGATATGTTTTCTGAGGATCCAAGCGAACCTGAAACAACGCCAGCTAAAATAACTTTTAAAGAACAAGAAACGGAACTCTTTCACCAATTGGAAAAAAACATATCTGGTTTCACCATGGATTGAACTTTGGATTGTGTTGTGTGTAATTTTTCTTCTACTTTGGTTGACTCTTGTATTTACCTTGGGAATGCTGATCAATGGGAAATATAGTACAAAGGACACAGTAAGAAGGAACGTCTACCTACTCCTCATGCCACACAAATCATCCCATCATGGACAAAGAGACTTGTCAGCAGTGAACATCACAGCCGTTCCTATACCAGGTGGTATAGCTTGGGACAGAACTGAATATGACATTCTTGGTCCGGCAGAGCTGTTGAAGATTCCACACCAATTCAAGGTTTCATTGAGTGGCTTTGTTTCAGCAAGCATCTTTTATGATGATTGGGGCTTTGAGACTGTTAATAATATGATGTCAGACTACGCGAACTGCACATAGCACAGTGTGAACATGCGTAGTGCAGCGTAGCGTAGTGCAGCGGTCATTTTTTGCTCGTTCGCGGTCCTCAACGTCATGTTCGTGACAGCGAGCAAGCAAAATGACATCCCGGCGAGATTCTCAACACGAGGAGGTCAGGTTTCTCATTGTGAGTGGTTGCGCATGCTCGCGACCGCTCTCAATGAGAAACTACCTGTTCGCGTTGAGAAAGCTGCCGCTCGAGTAATAATCTACTCGAGCAGCAGAAAACTACAGCTCGCAATGTGCAAGATGCCGTTTTCAATGCTTGCACAGTGCCGGATGCTTGTCCGCACTGTGCAATCATTGAAAACGCATCTTGCACAGTGCGAATATGCTACTACGCAGCTCACGTAGTGCTACATGAAGTTCGCGTAGTGCGAAGTGCACTTCGCGTAGCTTCACGTAGCGCTACTTCGCGAACTACACCCACCCATATTAGAAATGTCTGCAAAATGTATTAATCATGAATACTTAGAAGGTTCATCGGATTATGAACAAATGTACTGTTATAATCATTATGGTCATGATTTCTTGCATAAATCTGCAAAACCTAGAAATGTATTTACTTATAACCAATGAGAACATTGTCCTACGCCACCGAAGGGTAGCTCAAAAACATTTTATGACAAATTTCTATACTTTTTAGGGTTTAATATTTCATATCCAGAATCAATTTACTTTAAAAATGTTAATAGAACAGGAATGAAAAGTATGTTGACGAATACAAAGCAAATTTATTTTGCTGCCTTTTATGCTCAGCTGTCTTCGTTAGGTTTTGACTTTTGGAAAGACAACATTAAGTCAAAAACTGTCTGGGGCCCAAAAGACTGGCAGGTGCAGGGCGTAGAAGCTTTATTTAGAGCCTGCACCATCCCAGAACAAATAATGTTTTGTCCAACAGACATCTTGTCTGGGTTTAGCTAAGATAAAAGATTTAAACAAACCATCCATACCTACACCTGATAGTAAAAACACTACAGAGGGGGTGGTTCGCGTAAATAATATTTTACTTAACAACAGAACAAATCCTGATTGGAAAAAATGGTTAATCTGGTCCACAGACACAAACAACTGTCAAGATAGATTCCTGAATAAGACACAAGGGTTCACATTCACTGGGCCAGATCCAAGATATGTCCAGAGACAACATCCAGGTATAATAATATCATATAGTGTGGGAAAACTGTGCCTTGAGTGGCTACAAAAATCTACACTAAAAGAAGTAAAACAGCACTTATCTTTACTTAAAGATGGCGCTGATTTAAGGGACTTCTTACTAGGACCTCCTAAACCGCGTCATAAACGTTTTATATACGCGGGTATCTATGCCATTTATAATGCAGCATGGAAAATGACGCAAGCAGAGACTGTAGAACGAATACGAGAAATTGATCGTATTAATTTAGAGAACTCTCTATAGTTGACAATGGGTTAACGACTTGTCATCTACAATATATTCTTTGGACAGCATAGTATCCTCTGCCATTGAGATAATGGAACATGACTTAGTCATGTTACAACACGGTCAGTCACAATTACGTTCTATAATGCTCTTGGGCTGGACTTTACAAAACCTTTGTTCTGACTATGTGCCTTGGCATATAATCAACACCACCTCATTGTTTTCTGAATGTAACCTTACAGATAAACAAATCACTTTGGCACAAAGGGGAGCAGACTAAACAGTGCTGAGCATTGAAAAACTGGAAAGATTACCATTAACTGTTTCTGAGAAACCAGCAACAGAATGAATAATACATGGTACAATCACTCTGCCTGTTACGATTTTCCATTTTCAGTATTGTTTAAAACAGATACCAGCAGGCGCATATGAAAGGTTGGGTAAATAATACATCAAGACATCCTGGGATTTGCCTTATACTCACAAATGTTGAAGTGGGGGAAAAGAAGTGTTTCTTAGTGGTACAAATTGCAAAAATGCACTTAGCGGTTCACTCTTATGTCAGGTTATTAATTTACACAGGGCCTGCGATGGTTCTTCAAACAACTGTAAGGTTCTCCAGCTGCAGTGATTGATCCAATTTTTAGACAGCTTTCTAATGGAAGTTACATTATGTTGAATGATCACAGCTGCTGTGGCATGTTGCCAGGAACCCCTTATCTCGTAACTGTGTCAGCCAGGGTCACTTGCTGTATGCAAGTATTCTTTCCTGAAACTAAGACAGATGGGGAGTCGCCATTTTGGCCTTCACTGAACATCTCTTTCATATGAATTGATACTTTAAGCAGAATGAAAGCAATTCTTTTACAAAAAACTGTGCACTGACCTCGGCCAAAGAGACGTATGATCTGCAAGTTGCAAGGACTTCTGCAGAGATACACACCCTATTAATGACAAACTGCCCTATACATTTCTCAGAAATGTTAGATCGTATCTTAAACATGTCTGATACGAGTGGTATTGTACATGTATTTAAGACAGTTTTTTCTGGACTGTTAGCACCCTTTGAAGCAGTCCTAGGCATATTTCCAAACTTCGTGCACTCTGTGTTTGGCGGCCTGCCTCTCGTTTTGGGACTCGTAGCAGGGATACTATTTTTGCTCCTTCTGCTCCGATATAGCAAGCCAAGTCACCATCGACACCCAGATCACCTTGGAGAACACCCTCCTGGCAATGAAGTGTCGTGATCGCATGATACAAATACTGGGATTGACACGTTTAAGAGATTTGAAGACCATATGGTTTCTATCATTCCGACCAATCTGGCAAGATTACATCTCACCTGTTCTACGATGCCTGCTATGTGGAGAAGAATGCGTGCTAGACATCTGTCTGACACTCCCATCAGTCCTGCCAACAAAAGTTGATACTTTGCTTGAACCAGTAACGGCTCATGCACTGTGTTGTCCCCAGCGGCTACCAATCCTGATGACGGCATTCGTTGAGATCTCAGTAACGCAAAATGCAGATGGTGAGATATGTGGAGCAACCAGCACACAGGTACCATCTACATCGAACATTGCTAATGCGACTGACGCTGACGCCGATGCTTCTCATCTATATGCGGTTGATCTGCTTAAAGAGGTAGTCCAACTTTCACCTACAATAGAAGATATATTTTTTACCAGCTTAGAAGATTTGATGTTTTCTCCAAACAATGACACTGCCTTTTAGAATCAGCACACAGTGTTCTGTGAGACTCTGAATTTGACCTTCACTTTTCAAAACAAACTTCTAACTTTGGGACTCTATTTTTCTATGATCAGACTTTTTTCCAAAATTATACTTTTTGTTGGCACAAAGTAATCTGCTTAAAGTAGAACTATTCCTAAAGAACAAGAATTCTTTGAATACTTCCAAGAGACAATATTTGACCGTGTCCACACTCGATCTATTTTTAAACTCTGTCATCAAATGGTCTTGCCTTTTCTTCTGCATTTTAAAAGCCATTTCATAAATGTATTTTTATGATTCATTCGGATAGCGATTATCAAATGTCATCTATATGCTTTGAATGAAACATTGCTTTAAAATGTGTACAGCACAAATGCTCTTTTCGTGTACAATCATTTCAAATGCATTTTTTATGTATTTTGGGTGGGGTTTTAACACATCATGTTTAGATATATTTTATGTGTTTAGAACTTAGTAATGTCGTACATAATAAAGTGGAGTGGGTGTTGTGTGGCGTTTTAGGCTCCAAGTGAATTTTCCCAATTCATGCCCTTATATAGGTACAATTTATATTTCCCTAATATAGGCATAGAAATCAATCCCTTAATTAGACATAACCCATGCAGAAAAAAATACAGGCATGACTACTTCCACTTGACTGGACTTCTCCCCCGCCAGTAAAACTAACTACAGAGACATGCGTAGAACATACAAAAGGAGATTAAATTAGCTCAATCAGCATTTTTTGTAGAAAAAATCAACACAGCAGCCTCTAAACCGAAAGAAATCTTCCGCATTATAAAAACACTCTTAAAACATCCAGAACAGCCCCCTGACCCTTCCAATGCAGAAGCCCGCTGCAATAATCTAGCTGATTTCTTGTCTCAAAAAATTCAAAATATCTACACCTCCTTCCCCCTTATCCCCACCTCTTTTCAAGCAGTAACCATCTCCACTACTGATACCCAACCCACCACCTCCTTGCAATCCTTCTCTTCTCTCAGTCCCACCATATCAGATTCCATCCTATTACAGGTAAAATCAGGCTCCCCCATTGACCCAGCCCCTCCCCGTACTCTGAGTATGGTAAACGACAAAATTCTCCCAATTATACTCAACCTACTTAATACCTCTCTAGCCACTGCGCCATGGTTAAGGCCCTTCTAAAAAAAACCAACCTTGACCAAAGTGATCCTAAAAACTACAGGCCAATCTCCCTACTCCCATTGGTTGAGTAAACTACTCGAAAAACATACCAACGCTGCACTAGTAGACTTCATCGAGTCTAACCATCTGCTCGAAAACTCCCAAACTGGCTTTCGCCCCAAGCATGGGACCGAAACCGCACTACTTGCAGTGACGGAGGAGGCAAGGAAGATCTTGGACCAGGGAGGATCAGCCGCCATATTCCTCCTGGACCTAAGTGCCGCCTTCGACACTGTCAACCATAGCACGCTACTCCAACGGCTTGCGAACATCGGAATTTCGGGTAAGGCCATTGCCTGGCTTGAATCCTATCTCTCTGATCGCTCTTTTCAAGTTTTCAAGGGTAACATCACATACGCAGATGACACTCAGCTAGTGGTGGCCCTTAACGAACTGGACACGAACCCCGACAATCTTAGGACCTGCCTGGAAGAGGTTTCCAAATGGATGACCCTATCGTGCCTTAAATTGAACGGCGAAAAAACTGAGCTAATGCTCCTAGGCAACCCCTCCCCACTCGCGCTCAAGTCAATCTGGCCACCTTGTCTAGGCGCACCCCTCATTCCTAAGGACACAATCAAGAGCCTAGGCATATGGCTCGATAAATCCCTCAATTTTAACGCCCAAGCCACTAAACTATCGGCAACCTGTTTTGGCCTACTTAGGCTAATACGGAAGATCCTCCCTTTACTGCCTCTCCAAGCCAGGAAAATAATGATCCAGGGACTTGTTCTTTCCAGGCTGGATTTTGGAAACGCCCTGTACTTAGGAGCTCCACAGTCCACCTTGAACACGCTCCAGAACTGCGCGGTGTGCACTTTACTCCAAATCCCCCGTCGTCTCTCGGTCAAGACCGGACTGAGGAGCCTCCACTGGCTTACGATGAGACGAAGAATTGAGTTTAAGACCCTCTGTATCACCCACCGAGCATACTGGAAAACCGGAGCTGCCATTAATCACTCCTTGATCACTGCATACAGCCCCGCTAGACACCTCAGATCATCATCCTCTCTCCTGGTGACAGTCCCCAGGATTAAGAGAGCTAGATGCGGAGGCCGATCCTTTTCATACAACGCATCAAGGCTCTGGAACTCCCTCCCCATCTGCGCGCAGAACCCAATTTACTATCGTTCCGCAAGCATTTAAAAACCCTGCTCTTTTCACACCCTGAATAATCTTCTCCCGACCCCAATAGCCACAAGTCTGCAGTGCTAGGACGCCTCAGGGTACCACGCTTTATAAGTTTTCTTTTCATTTCATTTCATTTCACTCGTACCAAACGTCACAACGATTTCTTGGAAAATCGGCTTAAGCAGTCAGGGACCTTCCCCTTGCTTGAATATTGATTTGTTCAAGAACTCATGTACTTTTCAAAGAACGACTATTCCCTAGGGGTTCTTTCCTGACGTTATTATGCCCAACTTTACGTCAAACTATGGCATTCCTAGACACCTTCAAGGTCTAAATATACATTCACTTGCTCTAGCAAGACACGGTTGTTCGGAGCAGTTCGACTATCTACTTGCCCGACGCAGCACGCTACAGCAAGTGCCGAAGGATGCCGACCCTCCAGCTGACGCACTGATCGAGAGGCTGCCTTTCTCTCGCCGAGAATCCAGCCCCAGTGTTTCCTAGCTTCCCTTGCGGGGTGTTGGGAAATCGAGTCCTGAGACTGAGATACCAGACCTCCTTCAATCTAAACTAAAGTATGGAGCTGATTAGAACCTAGAGAAAATCTTGGATAGATTCTTGGCAAAGAAAACTAAAACCTATGCTACACAATAATTACTTCTTCCCGCGTACTAGACTTAGGTTAGGTACATTGGGGTAGGCGTATTTAGAAGCACCAGTTGAGTATTTTAGCCTGTGTATTTATGTATGTATTTTTATATGTCTTAGAAACCATACAATGCTATTACAGTATTATTTGATAATACTATTCTCGCTGTACGCATTATATTTTGCAGTCTGCTTAATGAATGTAGCAGTTTACTTCTCTTTTATGAGGAAGAAGACTGTTCAATAAACCTTTTTATGGAAAACGCCCGTCTCACTATTTCTCTGCAACTCTGTAGAAACTAAGCTTTCACAATTGACTGAGTGAAATACTTATCTATTGTTTCCGCGACTCTAGACATATTTCTTTCTCTTGGGAAACCAAGTTGTCATGTTTATGCTGTTGTCAGAAACTAACCTCTTCTTGTGAATTCGAGAAAGTTTCTAGTGACCTCTGAGCTAGCTGGCACTCACTATTAAGTTTAATATATTTGATAGAGACCTAGTCGACCTCAGTCCTATGTCTAATCTATAGGATATGTTATTCCAATGTGCAGAGCCTATTGGGAAAATAGGAACTACACTACAATATGGGAGACAAACCTGGCAAGTTGTTGTCATGGTTAATACGACAGGACACGGTTACCACACCCGTAACGTCTATACAAAACACACATGGCGACACGGTTCATACCCAGAGAGACATCCACGACGCCTTTTTATAGCACTACACTATGATGTATCGGTCCTGCTTGTGAGCTATACAGGAGTTCCTTTATGCTCTGACATTACCGCGACCGGCAGAGCATCAGCAAGACAAACTGGGTGCTCCTTTACTGCCAGATGAACTGCAAGATAGTATTTTCTCCCTCTCGAATGGCAAATCCTGGGTCCGGATGGGCTACCGGCGGAGTATTTCAAAGCCTATTCTTAGATATTAATACCGGAGCTGCTGCGGGTGTACCCAGTGGCCCTAGATGATTCTGCCCTTATATTTACGCAAAATGAAGCAACGTTGATTTCCCTCCTGAAACCAGACAGGGACCCTGAAAATCTTGGTTCATATCGACCTCTGACTTTGCTAAACACAGACTATAAAATCCTTGCCTCCACCCTAGCTAGGCGTATATCCCCGTTTGTACCAACCCTGGTCCATAGCGATCAAAATGGATTCCTCCCAACTAGGAGCACCTCTCTTAACATCCGTAGGGTATTTAGAGTTCAGAAATGTGCAACGGAGCAATGGCCGTAATCTGGGTGCTTAGTACTAGACCTGGAGATGGCCTTTGATTTGGTGGAGTGGCCCTATCTCGCAGCGGTGCTGCACAAATACAAGCTGGGAGACGGGTACTTACAAATGGTGCAGCTATTGTACCAGCGACCTATGGTACGGGCCCGCACAGGTAAGCCCATGTCTGATGCAATCAGAGTTAGACGTGGAAATAGACAAGGATGAACTTTGTCCCTATTGCTTTTTTCCCTTGCCATGGAGCCCCTGGCGGCTCAGCTGCGAGAAAGTGGAGCAGACTGGGGCATACCCCTGGAAGATGGTCTCCACACGGTGTCCGAATATGCCGATGACCTTTTGCTGTACATGAGGGACTTACATGATATACCGCCAGCTATATCCGACATATTCGGTGGTTTGAGGAAATCTCAGGCCTTAAGGTAAATTGAGTCAAATCGGGCGCTTATTCTTTTCGCGAGAATGTGGACGCGACTGATATAACAATAAATGGTACGGCGCTTGCCTGGTACCCAACAATGTTTAGATATCTGGGCATATACATCTATAGATCCTCTCTGGATATACTGGAGGGCAACTTAGTGCGTGCCATCTCCTCCATACGGGCGCAGATACAATTTTGGAAGATTCTGCCCCTTAATGTGATGAGTCACGTCACCCTAACTAAGATGATAGTATTACCCAGGCTATTGTATTATTTTGCAAAACGTCCCGTATATGTTCCGGTGCGACTGTTTCGGGAGCTGGAAGGGTTAATCAGAGGTCTAATATGGAATACGGGGAGGCCCAGAATAGCGCTGCAGAAATTGTATGCACCACCGGAATGTAGGGGTTTGGCAGTTCCTCACCTAGACTTATTACTTAGCTGCACAGCTATAGTGGGTTGCAAGGTGGCTAAGTGGAAAGAACCTGGACGATACCGCCGCTGAGTCGCATTCGTGGTCACAAACACAAATCTACAGCTTATTTCACCCTCTGGCGAAACTTCGCCGGCCGACATATTTACATATTGAGTTAGCCCATAGATGCTACCGAAGATGCCTCCAACTTACGAAAGGCGCTATTCCCTATGCCCCAATACTGCCTCTGGTTGGTAAGCCTCGTGGCAGGGACTTTGTAACAGATGTAGCGCTGATGTCCTGGACTGAGGCAGGAGTGGAGACACTGGGGGATCTGTACGCGGAGGGTGCCTTGTTATCTTTTGCAACCCTGACAGCGGACACCAGCTTGCCGGTGGGTCAGTTCCTCCTACATGCCGCCATCATGCGGACATTGATCCTAACGTGGGGGGATTTGGCAAACACCCCAGTTGTTGCAGTATCTACATGTGATGGGGGAGGGGACACATGTGATCCATTGGCTAGTGCAGGCCCTACTCACGCACATGTTAAAGCAACCACAGAAATTCCGGGTGAGATGGGCCGAGGACAGAGGACAACCATGGACAGATAGGGACTGGGAGCGTGTCCCGGCCAGTGCCACACACATACCACGTAATTCCTGTTTCAAACTCATACAAACGTATATATTGCACAGAGCGTATCTCTCGCCGGACAAGATTAATAAATATTTTAACATCCCTTCCTCTGCTTGCCCAAGATGCCTTTTATTAGATGCTGACCTACTACACATGCTGTGGCCTTGCCCCCTACTTCACTCCTATTGGCACACAATAACAACAACTCTCACCAGCAGCACCAACACGGAAGTGCCACACACATGGGAGGTTTGCATCCTGGGGTTTTACAGGCGTACAAAAGCTAGCAAAGTAAGCTCTAGATTCTGTGACTTAGGTTTTATCACCGCAAAATGATTAATAACCAAGAGATGGAAACATAAAGACCCTCCGGAGATACTCCACTGACTTAAATCCCTAGAAAATTGGGCACAGGCGGAGAGCACCATTCTTCTTAGGGAAGAAACGGCTGGACTGAGCAAGTTTCCCATCGAACAGGTCTGAGATGACATTCTGAAGGCTCTCTTGCAAACTAGCGCAGCATTGAGTGCCCCGTACAGTGAGTAGGAGATGATGCCTGAAGTGCTGCCTGGGTGGCACGCATAGGCAGTGTGTACAAGACACTCTTGGACATGACTGTTAGGTTAGGCAATGACCCCACATTGGTTCATGTCACTACATGGACGTAACCTTAGACGTATGACACCTTGGCATCCGTGCAATCACAAATTGACCAGGTAAAGCAACCCAAATCTGTTAAAAAGTGAGCGACTCTCGGCATGACCTTACCCGAAGGCACACAATACATACACTAGATACATGTTTCTTCGTCTACTTGATATCTCTTATATTTTGGCATTTGTTTTTAAGTTTATTAGTTATGATTTCAATCTTAAAAAATGAAGATATCTTGCAATCATAGATGTTGCTCGCTTCCTATCACCCATACTTTATTATCTACTGTTATTGGACGATTGTATTGCAAACAAGTTAAATGTAATTGTGCTAATAGACATGTCCTCATTTGACTAATCACTGTAAGGAGTAGATGTATATCATCGAGATGTCCTGCCCCTCGATTGGAGGTGACGGTATACGTGGGTTTCATATACCCATACCAAACTGTCAATGCATGTTACCATCTGCGGAACAGAGGTAAATTGTGCTGTACTTACTGTGTGGTAACATCTGGAACTCTATATGTAATGATACAGCGATATTGATTTTGTATGTAAGTGCAATATTTATCTGTGCTTGATTTGTTTATATTGAGGAAATGATAAAAATGCAATAAAGATATTTTTAAAAAATTAGAGTATCTGCTTGGGTATACGAGTGTCTCTATGAGTGCCTGCATTGGTCTGTGAGTGGGTGTGTGAGTTGATGAGTAGGTCTTTGAGTGCCTGGGTGGGTCTGTGAGTGGGTGTCTGATTACTTGTTTGGGTATTGGAGTAGGTGTCTGACTGACTGTGTGGGACTCTGAGTGGGTATGAAAGTACCAGCATAGAACTGTGAATGTTTGTGTGAGTGCCTGTGTGGGTCAGTGAGTGGGTGTATAAGTGGATCGATGGGTCTGTGAGTGGTTGTGTGAATACTTGCATAGGTCTGTGAGTGGGTCTGTGAGTACGTGTGTGGGTCTGTGAGTAGGACTGTCAGTGCCTGCATGGATTTATGAGTAGACGTGTGAGTGACTGCATGGCTCTGTCAGTGAGTGCCTGTGTGGTTCTGTCAATGGGTATGAGAGTGCATTTGTGGGTCTGTGAGTGAGTGTTTGAGTGGTTGTGTGGGTCTGTAAGTGGGTGTGCGAGTGCCTATGTGGGGATGTGTGAGGGCCTCTGAGTGCATGTAAGGGTCTTTCAGTGCCTGCGTTGGTTTGTGAATGGGTCTGTCAGTGCCGGCATGGTTCTGTGAGTGAGTGTCTGTGTAGGTGTGTGAGTAGATGTGAGACTGCCTAAATGGTTATTGAGTGGGTGTGTGTGGCTGTGTGGGTCTTTTTAGTAGATGGGTGTAAGAGTGTCTGTGCGGGTCAATGAGTGGGTATGTGAATGGCTGTGTCGGTCTGTCAGTAGGTATTTGAGTGCCTGAGAGGGTCTGTGAATAGGTGTTTGAGTGCCTGCATCAGTCGGTGAGGGGGTTGAGTGGCCGCATGGATCTGTGAGTGTGGTTGTTACTGCCTGTATTGGACTCTGAGTAGGTGTAAAGTGCCAGCTTAGGACTGTGAGTGGGTGTGCGAGTGCCTTTGTGGATCTGTGAGTAGATGTGTGAGTATCTATGTGGATATGTGAGTGGGTCTATGAGTGCCTGAATGCATCTGTGAGTGGGTGTGTCAATGCCTGCTTTGGTCTGTGAGTGGGTGTGTGAGTTCCTATGTGAGTGGGTCTGAGAGTGGTTGGATGTGGGAATGCCTGCATAGGTCTGTGGGGCCAGTAAATCGATATGAGAGTACTTATGTGGTTATCTAAGTGGGTCTGATATTGGTTTTTTTCGATGTTCATTAAGATTTGCAAATCCGTCATGGATTTATACGGGTCTTCATCATTTCAGAACGATTCATCAAACGCTGCCAAAGTTATATGCAAATAAAAAACCGCTTTTCCCATGGAAACTAGTTCCTAATTATAACTACCTACTGGCAGTCTCCAGTTGGTAGATATGGTTAAGACCTCGTTTCCATAGGAAAAGCATTAGTTGTTTTGGTAATAGCTTTGGCGCCATTTGACTAATCTTCACAAATGTTTCAGAACTACTTTGCCAGTCACTTCAGCTTCTGCCTGAAAAGTTTTGGGTGATTCGTCAAGCAAGGGCTGAGAAAAAGAGGGTCCCAAAATGAGTTTTACCCATGCTATTTCCCATAGGGAATTTACACATGACTACAGTCCGAACGGCTAAACTGAATTTACATGAAAATAGGCAGGAAGCTAGATCTTGGTCCTGAAAGAGTGCTTTTTTTAATGTGGAGTAAATATGTTCAGTAGTTTTGGAGTAATTAAAGAAAAAATATTTATGTATATCTAGAGACGCAGAGAGTACGCTGACCAACAGATCTCAAACTGAGATCTGATTGACTGCCACCACTTCAACTAGGAAGTAGTGGTAGTCATCACAGGACTCAAGACTCGGCTTGAGTCCTAAGAACAAATATAAAATAAGACACAATGGTCCACTGTATGAATACCCTGACCGCATAGGCTGGTGGTGGAGTGCCAGAGGGACCCCATCTAGGGCCAAAAAACTTTTTAAAAAATGGCTGCAAATTACTGGAGAATCAGGAAATCTGCATCAAAATTGAAATAAAAACAAGTGCAGTCTCTAGTGCTTTTTTTTTTAAGCCCCCCAGGTGATCAAGGTCTCTAGTGTAGAAATATTTATATTTTAGGGCCGAGGGCACGTGTGGCCTGCCTTACCAGGCTGAATTCGGCCCCAGGAACCCAATCCTCAGGGCCCAGCGTCATTGTTAAGGGAGAGCGGGGGTCAGAAAAGAGTGCAGGTCTTCTGCAAATAGTCTTCAAGGTAGGGGAATGGGGATTGCAGAAAACAATACAGTAACCTGGAGTGCATTAATATCTTGGAAATGGTAATCCTACCAGCTAGGGAGAGTGGTAGGTTAGTCCAGTTTGGAGTGATGCCCTCGCTCCTGTAAGGGCTTTACCGACATTTCCATCTACCAGATCTTTATTAGAGTGATATACTTGGATACCTAAGTATTTAAAAGAGTCACATGTCCAGAGGGTGGATTATGTGGGAATTCTCTCCACTGCTCCTCTGTCAAGGCCATGAAGGGGAATAGATGGGATTTATCCCAGTTCACCTGCAGTCCCGATGCTTCTCCAAACTGTCATAAAAGTTCCATTAAGTGGGTAAGTACTGCAACATCATCCCTGAGGTGCACTAGAGCATCATTATTGTACAACATGATTACAACATGTTTATGTGCCAACAATCACCAACTCTGAATCCCCAATCCACAGCTCGTGCGCGGAGTGCCTGGAGTGCACATGCAAGTGAACTCAATGCTAAAATTATGGGGATAAAGGGCAGATCTGGCGGGTGCCACGTTCAATATTAAATGTGTCTGATATAATGCTCTCAGTTTTTTCACACGGGCGAGTGCCGTATAATATAGTAGATCAATCAGTTTAAGGAAATTGCAGTCCACTCCCATTCTTATGAGGACTTTCTTCAAATATTCACACCCCAGGGTATCAAACACCTTTTTAATAGTCAGCGATGCAACCCAGGGGTCCATGACCGTGGATCAGGCCCAATTCATTATCATGAACAGCTGTCGCAGGTTCAGAAATGTGTGCCTGCCAGGTATAAACCTGTTCTTATCTGGATGTATTACATGTTCTGTAATAGGGATCAGTCAGTTAGCCAGCACCCTACAAGGCATTTTAGCATCAATCGTTTTTATTGAGCAGTATATCAACACATTACACAGCTCGGCTGCCTACATCCACCGGCCGGCAGAGCACGATCCAGCAACATTAAACACACGCCACAGGCGAGGACACATGCAATGCCAGGAGGAACAGCCACGATTTTAGCTGTCACTGCATTTACAAAAAGAACAGAAAACGCAACACAAAATAGAAACCCCCCACCCCGCTCCCCCCACCACCCCCCCCCGCATCTGCCTCGTCAACTCCTCTTATGCACACTAAGTCCTATCTGCCTTCTAGCACGTTCCAGACCCCCGGAACCTATTTGACTGCACCCTCAGGGACCACCGGGATAAGTTGCAGGATCTGTAGGTACTTGCGGCACGTTACCTTGCGTAGGTCACGGGAAAGAAGATGGATAAATGGTTCCCACAACTCAACATAAACCTCTCCCTTGCCTTCCACACACAACGAGAGTCGCTCCATTGCCAAAATGTGCCACATCCGCCTAATCCAGTCTCTCGGGTCAGGGGAATCAGTGGATCTCCACTGCGTAAGGATGACTAGGAGCGCTGCTAGCAAGGCTAGAGCTATCTGTTTACCTCTCATGGAGCGCAAAGGGAACGCTTTTGGATGCTGGAGCCCTAGCAGCACATGTTCAGGAGCCCTGGGAAATGTGATGTGAAAGGCCTCATCGATATCATCAAGAACAGCCTTCCAGTAACGCTCTAGTTTCGGGCAGTGCCAAAGCAGTTGCGTCAAAGTGCCCGGAGCATCGCAACCCCGCCAGCATAGACCTGAGCATTTCGGGTCCCAAGCCTTAATCCGCGCTGGGGTATGGTACCAGTATGACACCGCCTTGTAGGTGGATTCAGCGCCTGCCACATTGGACGCAGTATGCTGCTCGCGATAGAACACCTTTTCCCACTCCTTATGCGACAGCGGGCGGCCCAGCTCCGTCTCCCAACGAACCTGCACTTTAGTACGCGGCGCTTTAGGGCACGCAACGATCAGAGCGTATAGATCAGATATAAGTTTGCGGTCATCTGTTTTGCATACCACCCAGCGTTCGAACGCCTACATGGGTGGGACATTTCAGCGATGTTAGGGAGTTGCGTGACCCAATGAGCTACCTGCGAATAGGAAAAGGCATCGGCCTCAGAGAGGGAGAAGTGGTCCCGGCGGAGCGAGGAGAACAAGATCAAGCCATCCAGATCAAAGAGGTGTCCCACCCTCTTACAGCCCTTCTCCCACCATCGCTGGAAGACCGGGGACGAGCAGCTGGGCGGGAAGTCCGGGTTATCAACAATGGGCGTCATGTGTGAGGGGAAAGTGGTCCAGCCCCTACGCTGTGCCAATTGATCCCACGCCTTCATGGTTGGCGATGTCACGGGGGACGAATATAGACCCCAGGCTCTATGTTTTCGAGGGAGCCATAACTCAAGCCAGATATTGCAGCCCCCCACCGCCTGATCCATAAATTACCAGTGCTTGCTGGAGTGTGGCCTGTTCCACTCCAGAATAAAATGCAGACAAGCCGCCTGATAATACGCATACAATGATGGAAAGCCCAAACCGCCGCTGGCCCGGGGGCTGCAATCAACGAGGAGGCAAGCCGTGGACGTTTGCGATTCCATAGAAATTTGGTAAGCAGCCCCTGGAGCTTCTGAATGGTTCCTGGCGGCGGGTTCAGAGGCAACATTTGGAAAAGGTATAAAATGCACTGAAGGATCGTCATTTTGACAGCAGCCAGTCGACCAAACCAGGCGAGCTGGATCGGGACCAATCAGACAGCGACTTGGTTGTTTGCTCAATTAAGATCTTCTAGTTAAGAGAGACTGTCTGTGATATAGTGGGGGCAAGGCGGATCCCCAGGTAAGGGATGTCAGAGTGAACCCACTGGAAGGCAAAGTCCTTTTGAAGGTCTTGCACGTCAGCAGCCAGGATCGACACGTTGAGGATCTGGGACTTGGAAAAGTTAACCTTAAAGTCGGCAACACCACTGAATTCGCACAGTTCCATCGACAAGTGCCGCAAGGAGGTGTGAGGACTCACAAGTGAGAGGATCACGTCATCGGCGTAAAGGCTTATTTTGTGTTCGCCAGCCCCAAACCGAATCCCCTCAATGCCTCCGTTGGACCGCACCCTCTGAGCGAAGGGCTCCATATAGAGCACGAAGAGCAATGGCGACAGAGGCCACCCCTGCCTCGTCCCACGGGTGATGGGGAAAGGGGCAGATCTACAACCGTTCACCCGGACCGCCGCCTTCGGCGCCGCGTAGAGGGTGCGCACCCATGTTATGAAGTTATCCCCCAGTCCGAAAGCTTTCAAGACCGCGAACAAGTACGTCCAGTCGACGCGGTCGAAGCCCTTCTCCGCGTCTATTGATAAGAAAAGGGCCTGTTTGCGAGAGCGGTGTACTGAGTCCATGAGGTGCAAAAGCCTCTTCGTGTTCTCCCCTCCCTGTCGCGTCGGTATGAACCCCACTTGGTCCAGTTCTATGATGCCATCCATGAATGGGCTAAGACGGGCAGCCAGAATGCTAGCAAAAAGCTTCGTGTCAATGTTGAGTAGGGAGATCGGGCGATATGATCCACACTCCCTGGGGTCTTTCCCTCCCTTGGGGATGACTGTGATTACCGCCTCTGACATAGAAGGGGTCACCCCTCCCATTTCCAGGTAGGACTTAAAAAGGCGAGTTAAAAAGGGCGCTAGTTCCAAGCAAAACCTTTTATAAAAAATGGCTGAAAAGCCGTCCGGACCCGGGGATTTGGCCAGTTTCAACCGCGAGATCGCAAAGATGACTTCCTCAATACGTATTTCCACGTCGAGCGCAGCTGCCGAGGTCTGTGAGAGGGGCGTTACTCCACATGAAGCCAAGTACGCCTTCATACGCTCCGACTCTGCAGGTTCCCGGCAATAAAAGGTGTGGAAAAACCACCGGAAAGAGTCAGCGATAAGGGAATCGGCAGTCTGCTCCACCGCATCTGCATCCCTGATGGCCTGAACGGCGGCTTGCTGCGTTCGGGCCCTCAGTCTATGTGCCAACATCTGGCCCCCCTTGTCCCCACTGAGGTAAAACTTATGGCGCAAGCGCAGGAGAGCGTATTCCGCATTATCCAGGTCGAGATGTTTAAGCATGTGTCGTTTCGTTTCCAACTCTCTCCAGATGCGAGGCGCCCCGGTCCACTTATGTATCGCCTCTAAGCCTCCTACCTCCCTCTCTAACTCTTCACGCTTCTCCTTACGGATCCGCGCAAGCGACGCAGACACCGCAATCAAGTCCCCCCGAGCCACCAATTTGAGGGCCTCCCACACGGACCCCAGCTACATACCGTCCCTGTCGTTATCTACGAAGTATTGAGTGATCGTGGCTCTCAGGCGGGTAACTACAGATTCCGAATTGAGGAGGGAATGCCGAAGACGCCATCCCGATGACAGCGGCCGCTGGTCATGACATGCAATCTGTACAGAGATAAGGGCATGGTCGGACAGAGAGCGCGGGGACATCTCTGCAGCAGATAAACGGGGCATGAAAGATGTTGTGGCAAAGAAATGATCTAAGCGTGCATACGTTTTATGAGCTGCGAAGTAATAGGTAAAATCGCGTTCTAGGGGATGTTGAGAACGCCACATGTCATTCAGCCCCCCCTCTTGCAACTATTGCTTCCCCCCTGGGAGATAGCCCCCGCTTGATACGAACGCGCCGTTGACCTATCTAACACCGAATCCATTACGACATTCAGATCTCCCCCCACCAACACACACGTATCCGGGGAAGCCAACACCTCCGCAAGCGCCGTCTTCAAAAAGGGTTCCTGGTGGACATTCGGAGCATACAGGGAGTCCACTGTGAAATGCGTGTTTCCCCACTTGGTCCTAACTGCCAAAACACGCCCCTTGATGTCAACTACGTGGGACAGGACCTTACAATGAGCTTTGGCGCTGAACAGGATAGCCACCCCCTGCTTTTTCGCTGCGCATGAGGACCACAACTGCACTGGAAAACGCTTGTCTCCTTGGAGAGGAGGTGAGTCTCTTGCAACAGGCACACATCCCCCTCCGCACCCTCTAACAGCGATAAAATGGCAGCACGCTTAACTGGGCTGTTTAGACCCCGAACATTCAAGCTAACAATTTTCAGATCTTTACCCATACGCGCTGCAAGGGGAAGAAAGCATTAGACGTGGCAACTGTGACTGTACAGGCAGAGAACATCTCAGAAATTCCCCCCAGCCCCTCGAGGACTGATGCGGAGCCCCAGAAAGAAACCCTCCCCGAATCCCCAAAAACCAAAGCACAACAATACAAAAGAAAGGAACATACGATAGTTTGTGGTATAGGCCTCAAAGGCAGGGGAACATGGCACCAACCAAACAATCGTCCAGTTCCTGATACAGGACTCCTTTTGGAATCAGGACATAGAAGAATCATTCATTACCTGTTGCGAACCATCCCCTCCGACGCCAGCTACTGGCCCTGTTAGGCCCGGGAAAGAGTCCACACCTCAAGTGCCTGCTGAAGCGTCCGTTACCTGGGCCACAGAAGCCACTTCAGCCCCACGTTCTATCCTACTCGCTGATAAGTCGGGCTTTGCCATAGGCGCAGGTTTACCCACTCTCTGCCATTTGGCGGACCGCCGCCGCCGTCTGCCGGGAGAGCCGTCGGCCTCAGAAAAGGGGGCCGGTTGTTCCAGCCCCAAGATGTCACGAGCCGCCTCGAGGGACCGGACCTGGATGAGCTTGGCCTTCCACTTGAAAATGAGCCGGAATGGAAGCCCCCAGGAATAGGGAACATTCTGCTCTCTGAGGTAGTTGGTGACAGGTTTGAATTCTCTTCGTTTTACTAAAAGGCATTTTATAGGCCAAATTTAATAAGGAGAGGTGATGCTAAGAGCCCATCAATAGGACGTCCCTAACATGCTTAGGCAGGAACACCTATACCACTTCCTGGAGTGAGGTAGGGAGTATACCCACAGACTAGGCAGAGTTAAATACTTTAAGCAAGTGATGGGTGAATTGAGATTGAAAAGTGGAATAGAATTCAATCCGCCAACCATCTGCCCCAGGTGTCTTACCATGTGCCATTTGTTTTATCGCATCCAAACTGTTGGTTTCTGGTAGGGGTGCTTCAAGGGCTGCTTGCTGGGTCACCTGTAGGTTTGGTAAGTATGTGGTGTTTTGAAATGATCTAATGAAACTTACACCTACCTGCCTCAGGCTGTGTATAGTTTGGTATAATAAGATCGAAAAACACCACTGATGTCCTCTTGTGTATTAAGCATTTCGCCCTTCTCACTACGGAGAGCAGTGATAGGGACCCAAAGAGAATCAGTAAAATAGGTAAATCCTAGTGTGCAAATCATGTAACCCAGAGTTAAAGAATATTCTCGAGATGTGGGGTATAGGCTGTGCCAAGCATCTGATATCTGCGTGTGGGAAGCCCAGTGCTGCATTTTTAACATGTCTAGTAATTTGGGGGTAGCGCACTGTTATTAGAACATAGGCTCTGGTTTGGTTAGCACCTTCTAGACAGTCTTCAGAGTCATTCCATCATTCATACAGTCCGTGCGTGGAAGCATCTTTAGAGATCTTCCACTGGCCCTGCTTCTCAGGATTGTGTTTTTATTTTTTCTGGTCCGCAATGGATGTTCCGCTTCAAGATCAAATGGAACTGGCACTACCACATGTGCTACTGTGCCATGAACACCTGGTGCAATGCTTTGGTGCACCCTTGCTTCAGGAAATGAATGAGCACTGGTTCTTGTGTTTTCGGCCTGTGTGGCTACCCTGTGTGCAGCCTGTATTACATTGTCTGCTGTGCACTATTGAGTGTGCCCTGAACTTATGCTTAGAAATGCAACTGGTTCAGCCTCTGGACATAGAAATACTGGTGCACCCCCTAAAGAATCATTTGTATTGGTGTCCCATGCATTTGCCATTGCTTCTGAACGCATTATGCAAGCCTTCCTGGGATGGTTCTGCTCCTGGTAAATAGGATTCTGGCTCTGGCTCTGGTTCTGTGGATTCCCTACTGGCTGTGGTTACTCCTTCAGCAGCTGCTGTGGGGGTAGGATGGAACACGTCTGCTTCATAAACCTGCTCTGAGGTGTGCCTCTGGGATCATCGTCTGTGTTTGCTGGGAACAGAAATGTTTCAACCACATTTCAGAACACACATACAATCTGGCAGTTTCAATTGGTGTAACATTTTCAATTGACCTGTTTGTTTTGCATTTTAAATTCCTTTTAAATTGCATTCTTTTTTAAATTGATTTTATTTGCTTTTATATGTTTATTTATGGCTTTCTGAATGCTTTCAGCTTCAAACCGTATGATTGCATCTTTTAAACTTTAAGTGTCTTTTATGTGTGTGTGTGTGTGTGTGTGTATATATATATATATATATATATATATATTATGTAGCATTACTCATAATTGTTTTTTATTATTATTAGATAGCTTTTGGATGACTTATGTCTACGGAGTGGATGTCACAGGGCTGGGTTAGGCCTGGGAAGAAACACTGACATTTTACATGCACACATTTCTTAACTTGCCTTCTTTTCTGCACATTGACTTTTGACACACATTTGCTTGTGTGACTTGACGGATATGGCTATTAGAAAAAACATTTCCTTACATTTCCACTTCATTGAAACATTATCACAACACCTTGAACATTCAGTACAGGGGATAAAGTACATGGTGCCAATGTTGTTGTTGGTTTATTGTTCATTAAGCAACAGAGCTATCATAAGAAAATAAAGGGGGGGGGGGGGGGGGGGGGGGGGTGGGGGGGGGGGGGGGGGGGGGGGGGGGGGGGGGGGGGGGGGGGGGGGGGGGGGGGGGGGGGGGGGGGGGGGGGTGGGGGGGGGGGGGGGGGGGGGGGGGGGGGGGGGGGGGGGGGGGGGGGGGGGGGGGGGGGGGGGGTAATGGGTAGTTAGATCATTTAGAAGGGGATTTAGGCAACTTACCCATCTTAGGCAACTGGGTTAGGGAGCGCATAGTAGGAGTACACTATACACAGTACTTATATACCAGCATATATGCACTGTTGTAGCACATCGGTGGAATGTTTTATCCTCTTCACTGCTCTCATATTGCTAATCACTTTCATCTGCTTCTGTCTGTTAATCATTGCAGTGCATATATATTTTACAAGAATCACAATGGTTCAATGAATATTGAAATGTGTCTTTATGTATTTCTTCTGTGTCTATCTGGTTGTGCACGAGTGACTAATGTTCTAGATCTGTTACCACGATTACTTGTGGAGTAAGGGTTGTCATGTTCTGAGATTGCCACATCCATTTGTTACCCTTTTAGGATTAGGGATACTTATGGAGGCACAGTCAGCTAGCACGACTATAGGCCAAAATATCTTGAGGGGGTGAATAGAATCAGCCTGGCACCATCCCAACATTTATGTTGCCTCACAAATGCACAGTTACCATTGAGAAAGTGGAAGCTGTATGACAGTGGTGAGTAAGAGCTGTGGATTGAGCATCATGTGTTGGCAGGCGTATCCCACTAGCCCCCTAACATTCCATTTCAATAACAGAAATGGTGACACAGATCTACCACCCTGTATAGCCAATTAATGTGCAGGGGAAACATCTCTAGTTCCACCCCACAATCCCCCTACCGCCCCAACCAAACTGCCCCTCCAATCCCAGCAGACCACATACCTACACAAACGTTGTAGCAAGAAAAAAGGAAAAAAAACAATGCTTATTAGAGTAAAATGAAAACATGTGATTGACGTTGAACACTCCCTCCCAGGCTGGTACTCCAATGAGTGTCCAGCCAATAGCACTAAAATGCAAAAAAGAACAAGGCTATAAACTAGTCAATTTCTATATTGTGGTCCATAGTTGGGACATTGGCAATATATCAGTAACAGTATCCATGTACATGAAATTCATAGCCCTCAATCAGTACACCAGTGTTACATCTTCCACCCGCATAGTGCACAAAAGAACATAATGCAGGTCAGATCAACCCCCAGTGTGTGTGTTCTCCTATATTGCTTCCTTTGCCATTTGAGGAGTTACTACAGGGACAACTCCAAACAATTTGTTTACCAAAGTTAAGGAAGTATCCGGTGTTTCATTCATGTGACTTCCTGGAACTTAGCCAGCCAAGAATGGGGTTGTTATGCGCTGCCCCACCTCTGCGACAACCTGCATCCTATATTTGGCAGCCTGCTCCTTCATTGGGCCAACCGGATAGCATTTCCTGCAGCATCTGTGGCGTCTCTGCATCCTTCACTCAGCAGAGGAATCCAAATTCTCCAAGGGTGGGATTGCAATGCCCTTGTATTCCAGGCAGGACCGTGCCTCTTCTGGGGTGGCGCAGAGGGTGGCAAACTGAGATCTGATTGACTGCCACCACTTCAACTAGGAAGTAGTGGTAGTCATCATAGGACTCAAGACTCGGCTTACCATTCATGATCTGGTGTGTTGCAGGGAACTGGAGGGCATACTTGATGTCATGCTCTCAGAGGCACCTTTTCACGGCCAGAAAGGAGGACCTCTAGCGCTGCACCTCCAGGGTGTAATATGGAAAATATTAACTTGGGAGTAGTTGCAGCTCCTGCAGGTAATCCTGGTGAGGCTGCAGGGCTGCGGGCCTGCAGGCCTGTGGGGCAGGGTGCAGGAGGGAATTGACAGATGACGAAATGGGGAAAATAAAATAAATAAAGAAATCATATTCTGTTGTCTGTCGACTTCCCCCTGTGCTCCAACCTGCCCCTTTGGGACGGGTGAACTGCAGGATGTGATCCCTACCTCTCTAACTGAACAGGTGGATGACAACAGGTCCCAGAAGAGCCCCTGGAGGCAGTGGTCTGCCTGGTACCGTCTGGACGCGCTCCACTGAGAAGAAGATGGAATGTTTGCCATGCAGGATTTTTGTTGCAAACCAGTCTTTGATGTAGACATTCATATTGGAGACCCCAGCATTTTCTGGGAGGGCCACTATCCGTACGTTATTGCAACATGATCTGCCTTCGTGGTGGTCCACACATTGTCAGAGATATGCTGCCTCTTCCTGCTGAACCTTTAGTTGTGTGCTACTGTGAGAGACTGACAACTTCATGTGGTCTTCTCTCATGAGGCCCATATCAATCCGCAGGGCACCGATCTTTGGTTCCAGGGTAGTTTTGATTTCCAACATGCTCAGAGGATATCATCGAATATGCCTGAGGTGCAGCTAATGTGCTCCCCAGTGACTCCTCCGGAGGGTGCAGTCTCTCCCACTCCATGTCGTTGCTCAGGGGACCAGTTGCTACTGTTGTCATTCTATCTTGTTTGGGGTGGACCATGCTGGCAGATCAATACGCCACTGAGCTATGCTGTCGGATTGTCTCGGGAATTCTGTGTTCCGAAATCACTGTGTGCTGACAGTTATTTACAACTTACGGTGTGGTAAAGCTCATTGATCCCAGGAGTCTTGAAGAGGCGGAAGTGAGGCACTCTAGCTGAGACAGAATATAATGAACACACCTACCCCTCCGACCCACTGTGGTGTCCCAAACAACCAGATGTGCAGGTACAATGGTGAGAGTTAGTGGGCAGCGGTACAATGACTGCGCATAAGATCATCCTGGTCTCAGATTGCAGTATCAAGGTATTAATGCAGGCCTGCAAGAACAAAGCGAGGGATAGGGCCCCATCCTGTACCCTGCTGTAATGCCGATAGCTGCGCCATGGGTGACCCCACTACAGAAAAATGTGTGAGTGTTCCCAAACCAAGGCAGCCAGCATAATCATTCTGAGCAGGGGGAGAGCTTAACGGAGGAGACAACGTTGTGGTGGGCATCGTAGTCTCCATGGAGGTTGCGAGGAGGAGAGTGCATAGGCATGAATTTGGGGCCCCCATACTAGTCACTCACACAGGCAAGCGCGATGGGGTAAGCAGTGTGCACATGCCATGATAGCAACCTCTTAAGCCCTTGAAGTGAGGCGGCAACCACAGCACTGGTTATTCCAGCGCCTCAGTCACTCTGTGACCTTGCCCGATATAGAGAGGCCATGGCAGAGGGGTGCACCAGTAACATTCATGCGGGAGGACTCCTCCCCTGTGGGATCCCCAAGGGATGTCCCACCATCCAGACACACCGAGCTTCAGCCCTCTTCAGGCCTGCACTCTTTCACCAGAGGCCACAGAGCGCACTTCCCAATCGCCCGATCCCTCCTGCATCAGGGAACACTTCGGGTGGAGACAAGGTGTCCACGACCTGTTAATGGGCGCCGGGGGCATCCGACAATTTTTGAGGCAGTGGGGTGATGCAGTGATGAGGCAATATGATATATTTGATGCCGAGGGCCATGGAGCTGCTTACTATGTCACTTGTGTGGTCACCATCTTGGGCATGCCCCCATTTTCTCATCAAAGTTCCGGCCATTCAGATCCTTGGTATTTAATTCAAGTATATACTTTGAATCAAGCTGTCTCAGTTTTTGTAAATGATTTCCCCCTCTCATGGAAATTGGTACTCTATTTAAGGCAAAAAAATGTAAGTAGGTCCCTGTTACCTTTATGTTTGTCTCCAAAATGACAAGCCACAGGAAACATTCTTAATCGCTCTCAGGTGCTCTAGCACACCCTTTTTACAGGGTGTATTGTGCTCCCCATGTACAGTTTTTCACAGGCACAAACCAAAGTATATACACAGAAGTCAAATTGACATGTGAGATGTTTGGCAATGTGATTAGTTGAGTTACTCAACGGGAAAAAGTATTGCTTCACATTCTCACTATATTTGCAGGGTTTGTAACTACCACAGGTATAGAAACGTTCCGCTGATATACCTGGCTTGTTACTAGATGCTGTAATCTCATTGTTGCAAAGCTTGTCTCTAAGGGATGACCCTTTTCTGAACATTATGTTAGAGTGGCTGTCCAGGAAATCTGTTTTCTGTTCTCAGTACCTCCCAGTATTTATTCAGTGTTTTTATGACTTCTCAAGCGTTATTACTAAATTTAATGATACATCTAGTCACTGTGGAAACATCAGAAGTAGATACTGGTTCGAGGGCTAGAAGACTGTTTTCACACATGTTGTGTTACTTCTCCAATGCACTCTCAAGCATTGACTCATGGCTTCCCCCTTCTCTAAATCAGCTAGTCATTACCTAGCATTCATCTAGAAAAGAAGCCTCTTAACTACAATTTCCGTGAGACGACAGGTATTCACCATAAGGACTACTATTCATCAAACTCATAGGATGGCTACTTCTAGCAGGCAGTAGCTGTTTCTATGCCGTTTTGATATCAAGCTATTACCATCAACTTCAACTTTCACATCTAGGAATTCCATACTGCTCTCACTGATGATACCTTCAAATCTCATATTGTGTGTGTTATTGTTAAGTTTAGAGATGAAATGAGGTGCCTGTTCCTTCTCAACTTTAAATTGTTAGGAACAGGTTGTCTCTATAACGTTATCACAATACCATGTGAAAGTTAGATTTCTCCATAGCCTCGGACACCTACTGCTCCCACTTCCCCATCATGAGATTGGCGCAGCTGGGAGCAAAACAGGTGCCCATCATTTTACCTTGTATTTTTCTATATAGTTTGTTATTGAAGACAAAATAATTGTTCTCCAGACAAAACTATATCATGCTAAGTACCATTTCAGTGTGAAATAACAGTGAGAGTGAACGTGCCCTCAGAAAACATCTACAGGCCTGTACTCCATCTTTGTGACATGTGTGTATACATTTAGATTCAATGCCTTGAATCATGCCCCTAATATGCAGGCCCACTTGGGAGACCTGTTTCCGATGAATCACTAGTGACTAAGCCTGGGCAGAGTTCGCATAGCAGCGCAACAAAGAACTCCGAGAAGCAGTAAAAAAGTCCGCCATGCTACACGGAGTACCGCGAGTGGGTGGAGTTGCTTGTCTGGCCCGTTTGTGTGACATTTCTGCCGTACGGCAATGCAAATTGTGTGTTTGGGGGCAAAAATCACATGCACTGCACCACGCTGTCGCGCATTGGCACGGCCATCTTGTTTTCTTCTCTGTTATGGTGCTGGTGCCTACTTTTCAATCCTCCCTAAATCTTTTCAATCCTTCTTTCCCAAAACTTTTTTGTCTGATCTTTTCTATTTATTATCTTTCCCTCAGTCTTCTTAATTGTATATTTTGCACTTTTTTTCTACAATTGTTGTGTTTTTAGTGAGTTTTGTTCTGTCTTTCTCTATTACTTAATTCCTATTTTTGTTCCTGCCTTCCTTCCTTCTTTTCCCTTCATTTTTTTTACATTGTAACTTTTCTTTTCCGACCCCCCCAGCATCATGGCAGACACCTCTGCCACTATAATGGCAGCAAAGAAGAGTCGCCCTCCATGCGAAAGTCGGCATACGGAAGGATTGCATCCCAGGGCCCTGTTTTCAGAGGTGGAGGTGGAGGTGGCAGCGTTATTTCCTTTGTGCAGCGCCACTTCCTCTCCACCCTGGCAGCAGGCGGCAGGCCTTGGTCTGGGTCTGGGTACGTGCTCTGGGAGCGCCAGCAGCAGTGGGCGAAAGTTCACCGGGCAGTGTTTCACTGGTCTGGGGTTAGGTCTACCTACAATCAGCTGATACACCGGTGGTCCGACATCCTGGACCGAGAGCAGGACCTGCTGGACCTGTTAGGGGTTGAGGTTGCGGGGCTTGGTGAGTAGATAATTATTAATATCATTATCACTTGTATGTTCTATGATATTGCTAATATTTTTTCCCAAATAGCAAGCATGCTGCTCACATTCATGCACTTTATGTTTACAAATCTTTTATTATGTAATCGTTATTCTTCTACCTAACAGTTACAACTGTTTCAGTTTTGATACTTACACACATTCTCTGTTTTATCCTAAACAGCCTCAAGTCTTTCATCTACTCAAGACTGGCAGTCCGTTTGTATCACCATTGCGTCTTGTTCAATTCATGACATCGTCCTACACACATCATTCCTGGACGCTGTGTACCTATCTCGGGCTCGAGTTAGGTTCATTATAAGCAAGGTAATGGTTAATCGGATATATCACCTGGAATCTCTGATTCTGTGCTCTCTGTGTTCTTAACTATTTGACTCTTCCTAGATGTAATGAGTTTATTTTTGTTTTCTTCCCCTGTTAGTGTCCGCAATCCTTTTAGAGCGGTATATAAAGTTTCTAACGTGGACATACCTTTTCAATACTAGCTACTTTATCGCGGTTCCTGGGACCAGCATTTTTTCAAGGAATTCGTCCTTTTTTCATCTTCCTTTCTGGACATTATTCAGGAAATCAGTTCACATGTGCCTCGTGAATTGGCTTTTCTCTCTCATGTACTTTATAATATTTAGGGCACATATACTACATCGTGTTCTCTTTATCATTATCATGCCTAGATAAAATTACTTCTGTGGAAGACCATACAGTTATTACCCCTATTTTCCCTTGAAGATGTCATCTTGAGACTATATGGTGAGGAAAAGGCCTGTCATCTTGTTACTGCACTTTTGTTGGTTATTTTTTTTATAAGCTTAGTATGTGTTTTCCTTTTTGGACACTTTTCTGGCCCATAGGTTTGCTCTGTAATCTATGTATATATATATATCTTGTCTCATAGATATTGTTTGATTATTTTTCTTTCTAAGCTTGTTTATTCCATCTAAAATAAATGTGAGACTTTGCTAATATGTTTATTTATTATTATTAGACTTTGTCCTAGTTTTCTCTCATTGTATCAAATGTAAATATAACACCATGGTGATACGTTTTTTATTAATATATGAGACTATCATGAATGTATTATTACTCTTTCTCTTTCATAGCACAACATCTAGAGGTGAAACTCCTGATGAAGACAGTGTTTCTGTCGAAACGAGCATTGAGTCAGCCTTGCACCCGTTTCAACAAAAAGACCCATTAACCTATCTAAATAAATTGCTTATGTTCTGGGTCTTCATATGTTTGTATATCATCTATATTATATATCTTGTGACAATTAGTTTCAACATTTACGGTTGTGTGAATTTGGTATATATGGGATAGAATGAAAGTGATATGTATGTTGTGCGCTTGTGAAAGTCTTTATGGTAATTGTCTGTTTTAATTGTCTTTCTATATTATTAATTGTTTTTTATAATACATCGAATAATCAGAAAACTGTACCAATAAATATTGTGTTTCTTTAATCCTGCCATGGGGTATTGCTTAGTTTGAAGTAGCCCTAGAAAGCTTACATTATCGTTATTCTTCTAGACAGTTGCTCAGCGCTACCTAATTGTACTTGTTTGCAACTTTGCGCTCGCTTTGGCTGATTATGTAAGCACTTAAGTAATGCAGACTAGAGAGAGACTCCTTTCCTTTGTCCTGTCACCAAGATAGTGGTAGTTAGTATTAGCAATTTAGCGGCACGTGTCCTCTCACTTCAGTTCTTACTAGAACCTTTTTGTAGCTTGTACAGTGACAAGCAACCATCCAATTTGGTGTATGCATGCTCCTATCTATGCATTTAAAGGCCAAATGCAGACTAAGTGAATTTGCCTGTCAAAGGGGGTTGAGATTGATTTTGGATGATATCGGCACTTAGAAGCAAATATCATCCATTGCAATACATTCCACAGTCTTTGGAATAGGCGGGTTAGGTAGGTTTATGAAATGTGGAATCGATAGGACGGTCCACGATACAAGTCTACTACTAGTCGATATGGTTTAGGAAAGTTTAATGTTATTGCAATTGCGTTTCCTGTAAAAACAAATGTTTTTGGAGAGATTATTTACCACCAATTATTTCTTGTTTCTTTAATTATATCTTACACAAGCCTCCAGGGGCAAGAGGTCGTCCATGGTGGGTGACGGATCTGGAGGTGCCTCCAGGAAAAACGCTCCTAGGCCTATGGTTCTGCCGGCCCCGTTGAGTCCTCCTGTTGTTAATATCTTTCCCTATTTTCTACCTGTTTCCTAATTTTATTTTTTACCCAAATCCTATTCGATGTATCCATTAAAAAAATCTTGTTATACCTGCCTTATCCTAGTTACTAAGTTATTTTATATTTTTAGTGTCTGTATTTTACCTCAAACTGCCTCTGTCAGTACTAGTTTGTCTGTAGCTTCATTTCTTCTGGTTTTTCAGAGAGATTTCCCTCTCCCCATATATATTTTGTGGACTGCCTAGTGAGTAAGACTCAGAGAACCCATTGGTCCTTACTACTCTACTAGTACTAGTACTACTACTCAGCTGTGCAGCATGCATGCCCAAGTAAGGTATTCTGCGCATGTTTGTTAAGATGAGATGCCCTAGATATTGAAACTTTAATTTTTTTAATTTCTCAGCAACTACTGAATGGATTTACACCATTTAAAATAAGGTCACTTTCTGAACCAAGCACTACCTTTTTGCCAAATGTAGGGTAATTCCGTGGCGAACCCTCCTGACCACGAGCATTATTCCTATTGGCTGTCAACACTCCAAACCGAGTCACAAGAAAACAGTAAAACAAAGGTGAAAAAAAGAAAATGGTGCAGGGTAGAAACACCCTGACCCCCTAGGCCTGCTCAGGGGGTCCCACAAGGACCCCCTGGCCCAAAAAAAGCATTTAAAAAAAGAAAAAAAAAAAAAAAATCAGCCAAATTCGCTCTGGGTGAGGGAATCCAGACATTTTTTTTTTTTAAATGTAGCACCGGCTCCTGCGCTTCATTTAAATGAGGCCCCCGGGTGGGCTAGGTCGTGGGGGCATTGCAAGAAATATATGAGGGGGCCGGCAGGGGGGCCCCCACTCTCAGGGCTTTCTTCAAGTTATGGGCGGGAGGGCACTCGGCCCTCCCACAGCCTAGGGGACTGCCACTTCTTTTTTAATGTGTGCGGGCCTCCAAAAAAAAACCCATCCCAGGGGACTGCCACCCCAGGGGCTTTTCTAAATGATTCATGGGGGAACATGCCCCCCGCTGCCCTGGGGACCACCACCCTGAGGATTCTTTTTCAATGTGTGGGGTTCTCCAAGGCCCCCCAAGCCAAGGGGACCAACACCCATGGGGCACTTAATGTTCAGATATGGGGGTCTGTAGCGGCCCCCCGGCCCCAGGAACCACCACCTCCCTAGGGCTTTGAAACGATGGGAGGGGGGCGCACGCCCCCCCTCCCGGAGCCCTTGATGGCTGTGGGGACCACCACCCCCAGGGCCAGCTCCTGCAGTGTCCCGGGGTGCCTACCCCGGGACACTGCTGTTTTGCAATGAAAGGGTGGGAGCTGCGCGGCTCCCACCCTGTCATTGAAAACTCTGCTTTGCTTCATTGAAGCGAGAGCAGGGAAACACAATTGCTTTTCAGCTCCCCATGTGGAAAAGCAATGGATTTGGGATTGCAACGCGGCTTGGTGAATCGGAAAATCGGTGTAGAATAGTTCTTCTTGGAGTAGGAGTGATTCTTCGTGACAGCGTTCGAGGTTGTTGAACAAAGAGAGGGACTAGGGGTCAGTTTAACGAGGTCCAGTGTACGTACCCCAGGGTGCTATATTGTAGAGAATGGTATGAAGTTCCTCTCAAGAAATTGAAAAACAGGTAAAAGGAACCGGTAGAGGGGTCTCACAAGGGAGGGAAGGTTTTTTGTTGTGTGCAAGAAGGAGGAGGAAGGGGATTCCTTCTTTCGGAACTAGGGCTCTCACACACCCAGCAAGCTGGGAGCTTCGTACCATTCTCTACAATATAGCGTTCGAGGTGAGCCTTTGCCGCAAGTTGTTACCGAATGGTTATTTGCGGGTGAAGAGATAGAGTGAAAAATACTTGTAGCCACTTACGCAGTGGATATTACGCGTGTGGCTCCGTAAATAGTGCTATACCCGATTCTTCACTTAAAAATGGCGATGGCAGCTGACGTGCTCAGAGACAGAGAGCAAGCAGCAGATGCTTTGTTTTTAAACTTACCAGATATTTCAAGCGGCAGTAAAACAAGTGGAAAATTGATTGAATCTAACGATGTGAAGTCTAAATTGAAGAAATTGGAAAAATTGCTCAGAACAGAGCTCACAAAATAGTGGGAGAAGAAATCTTAAGAGAAATACAAAGAAGCCGGGAGAGTGCCCCGAGGGTTGAGGGTACTTATAGCGCCCTCATTTGAGAACTCTAATCCCCTCATGCTTAAAGAGTGGGCATCCAATAATTTAGAAGCCTCCATGAACATGGTGTGTATCTTGGTAAAATATGCAGAGATCGACAGGATCGAAATATTGAACCAGATAGATGCATTGAATTTAGAACTAAATGCAATGGAGCAGCAAGAGGCCATTACCAAGGGGCTTGAGGAAATAAAAAAACGCTTGGAAAAACATGAGAGCACTATAAAAACACGCAAAGCTTTCAAGTTTGCAAGAGATAAGTCCGATTATGAGAATGGGAAAATATTCACTTTTTCGAAGAAATTTGAATCGGTAAAGAGACAGGCGTTGACAAATAGTGCACCCTCAGTTCAACACCCCATGTCCAAACAACCATTGCTCCAGCGTCATCCGATACGGATCTGAGCTTTACATACAGCAGCATAGGCTCGGAAGATGAGAATAGTGATCAACAAGCTACTGCTAGTGGCTTTACCCCGTTGGAGGAATTGGGGTTTATGATAGAGGATCGACGCAATGCCCTAAGATCGAGGGGCACGCAACAAACGAAAGGCACCATAAATGTAACAAATGCCGCAAAGAGAGGAGGAGGCGGAGGTGGCTTCATGAAAAAGAAAAGAGGGAATGGGAATCCTCAGGTGAACCAATAATCAGCACCACTTCTACTCACACCATGAAAAAAGACAATGTAACAAAAGAAAAAATGGAGAAAAAAATCATGAAAAAAAATTCATAAAAATAAAGATAATGAAAATATTGTTATTAATCTCACAGACCTAGACCTAAATACTGCAGAAACTCAACTTTTGGCCTTGGGTCTATCCTTTTCCCCTAAAAATGGTTTCAAATATGTCCAATCTAGGATTGATGTTTTTAAATTTATTCGAAAACTCAAACTTATGAAATACCACACCTTGAATCATACAAGTAATCGGTAAAAAAACATCTTGCAGGACTCCCAACCAAGCTGAAATTTTACAATATCTGACATTACGACCCTGAAAACTGCACACTCTCTTGTAGATTCTGAGAATGAGAATATTGAAAATACACAAGAAGTGCTAAAATCTATGGGTATTAGGAGTGGCAGCGCCGCTATGAGTCCCTTTTGCCCTCGATCTACTTTCATCGCCATGATGCCAAGGGACGCTATTGACATCTTCAGTGATCGAATGATTGAGGATCTCAAAAATTTGAAGCGTACTTTGGCAATGAACCAGAAGCAAAGGAGTTACAGAGACAAACAATATTCTGCTCTCAACAATCATGGCAATATCATAGTAAACAAAAGCTGATAAGGGTGGGAACGTTGTTCTGTGGCCCTGGGATGTTTATATCAAAGAAGCTGGGAGACAATTGAACGATCCAATATGTTATAGAAAGGCCTCATTTAATGAACTAAACAAAGTGAAGGCTCTAGTCCACAAGCATTTCACCCAGTGGAAGAGGGATGGGTTAATAAGTAAAAAGGAGTTTGAATTTCTGAAGAAGGATCATCCCATCACGCCCACTCTGTACTTATTACCCAAAATCCACAAAGGTATCTCTCCAGTACCCGGGCGACCTATTATCTCAGCTCAAAATGGATTATTGGAACCTATATCCAAATATGTGGACTTTTTCCTCCACAGTTATATGGAGGCCCTCCCAACATACATCAGGGACACTAGCCATTTCCTGAATAAACTGAAAGAAGTATGTTGGAAACCAGAATATCATTTCATTGTAATGGATATCTGTTCTCTCTACACATCCATTAATCACACAGATGGCCTCAGAGCAATTGAACACTTTTTGTCTGAAAGGGATGTAAGATTCTAGGATCATAGCAAAATGTTTATCCAAATGATTGATTTGTGCCTTAAATACAATTATTTTCTCTTTAATAATGAAGTTTTCCAACAGTTGCGGGGCGTGGCCATGGGGGCCTGCTTCTCCCCCAGCTACGCGTGTTTACACGTGGGCTGGTGGCAGAGGCATGTTCTGGGTCAGCCCTGTAGCGTTATGGAGAACACAGAGATAGGCATCATTAACATGTGGCGCTTTATAGACGATGTCTTCATAATATGGCAGGGATCTAAAGCGTCCGCAGAAGATTTTGTCAATGGGATCAACACCAATGAATTGAATCTAGAATTTACAGCCATTATCAATAATGTTAAAGTTGATTTTCTTGATGTAGAAATCTATATTATTGACAATGTGATCAAGACCAGGATGCATAGGAAAGTCACGGCAGGGAACTCCATTTTACATGCCCACAGTAGTCATCCTCGCCATCTGATAAAAAGTATCCCGTATGGGGAATTTTTAAGACTACAAAGAATCTGCAATAATGAGGTTGATCTCAAGATTTGTTTGGAGGATTCCTTTCAGAGGTTTTTAGCCAGGGTTATAACAAAAATGAACTTATTGACTCCCTGAATAAAGTAGCCGCTAAAAGTATTACTCCTCCTGAGGTGATTTCAGCTGTTGCTGTTATTTCTGAAGAAAGTGAGCATATCGTGGCAGAGAAAACCAAAATTAGGCTCATTACTACTTTTCACTGCCAGGAGCGAAAAATTAAGCAAATCTCGAAGTCTAATTGGCCTATCCTTAAGACGGACATTACTTTAGCCCTTATATTAGATGACCATCCTGCCATTACATTTCGGCGGGCTCCCTCTATAAGGGATGCCCTGGTTAAAACCAGCCCTGAAGTTACCAAATCTTCCAACTGGCTGTCCAAAAGAACTGGATTCTTCAAATGCAGCTCCTGCAGAGCATGCAAGTTTGGAGTTAACAAAACGGAATATTATGAGGCATTTTCTCAGCCTGCTAGCAGGATCAACAGTCTGTTCACCTGTAAGACAGATCACGCTGTATATGTCTTACAATGTACTTGCAAGTTGCAGTACATTGGGAGCACTAAGCTCCAGGTATTTAACCGCATTTTACAACATTTGCGGGCTATAGTTAATTCCAACTCCAACTATCCAGTGGTACGTCATTTCAAGCAAGTCCATAACAACAATCTCAATGACTTGAAGTACTTTGTAATTGACACAGTTCCTTTCTCCAAAAGTACTTCTCAATACTAAAATCCCGAATGGTCTGAATATGGGGGAGGACTTACATAACTTCTTATAAACTCTTTTAACCCCTTGTATGCTTGTGACGGAGCCGTTCCGTCACAAGCCTCGGGTGAGCTGTGCTTGTGACGGAACGGTTCCGGCACGGCCCGCTCGCCATGCCTGCGCGGCGCGAATTCCGCGCCTGCGCTGAGCGTTCTATTGGGCGGGCGGGGCCGTGACGGAACCGTTCCGTCACAAGCACAGCTCACCCAAGGCTCCTGACGGAGCGGTTCCGTCACGAGCACGGGAGCGCCGCGCGGCCGCCCCGACCCCTTAGCACTGCGGCGGAATAGCCGCCGCAGTGAAGGGGCTAAGATTGTTTATACCCTCTTATAATGAATTCCATTCTGGGGGGTTCTTATTTTTACCTAAAGCTGAAGTTTATAGGTGACCGGCTTGTCATTCTAGTGTAAGTCCTCAATAGATTTTCCTCTTATCTGCACACATCTGTATATACTATTAATTTAGTAGAATGGGGTTTTAGCTTGAACTTTCATTGCCTTGTTCTTAAAGCACGTTTTTATATTGGTTTTACTGTTTTTATGGTGTTACCAGTCTCTAAACGAGCTGAGGATGGTTTCTTATAACAAATGGGGCCTTAAACCAGTTTTAGAGCTAATTTTTGAAATCTCAAATTTGGAAGTATGACGTGAACCCTGGATTTAACTGCTGCAATTTTGTACTGAAAGTTTGGGTCTGTGAGCATATGCATTATTTGCACTTTACTGAATTATTTGCTGCTAACTAAATGACATAGTAATGATTTATTCAGTTTGACACATTTTGCTCTTTTTTGCACTTTGCACTTTAATTCTTTTTGAAAGCGAATGCTGTTTATGCCTGGTATTGCTCAGGTATTTATACTCTCTTCATATTTATATGATTTTAGTTATTGCACTATTCAGCCCTTTTTTCATGTATTGTTCCTATGTACTGTGTTATATACCTATGTCGCCCCTTTACCAAATTTTAGAGATGAGTGTATTGGGAATGAATTTAGCAAGATGTATTTATTAGGGCACCTTGCCCTTTATTATTGCTGCCTTTATTATTCTTGGATTTACTTACCATGCCCCCCTTTGTTAAATACACAAATCGGAGCTTGATGTTTTCTCTCACGGTGGAGAATATGTTAGTAAACTTAATAAGAACAATATAGGTGAAACTGTATATTATGCGTACTGTTTCTTTTGCTATAGATTATGTAAATATTGTCTGACTGTATCACTTATCTCTAATACTGTGTAAAGATATACGTAGTATGATCCTTATGTCTATGGCGTAAAGAAGGTGGGGTAGTAGGGATGTTCACAGTATTTAAACCATGGTCTCTCTCTCTAGGCATGTCATGTGATCAAGTTTGGGTTTCCAGGACGAAACGCGTCATGCTGCTGCCCATTTTTGGAATAAAAGCACTCTAAATTGCACCATCCTCCGTTTGTGGTCTGTACCTGTTTTCGCATGTGCTTCTGTGCTCTCGTGCCTCAGGACTGTGAAGTACGATATATATATATATATATATATATATATATATATATATATATATATATATATATATATATATATATATATATATATATATATATATATATATATATATATATATATATATATATATATATATATATATATATATTTCGCCAGTAGGTATAGTTAGGGTCTAGTTTCCATAGGTAAAGCGTTTTTTCTTTTCCCAATAACTTTGGCGCCGGTTGATGAATGTTCGCGAAATTAAAAAGGAAAATGGCCAGCTCCGGTCAGCTTCCATCTTGAAAGTTTTGGAGTGATTCGGCAAGTGGGGACTGAGAAAAAAGGGGGGTCCCAAAATGCGTTTTCCCCATGTTAATTTCCATAGGAAGATTTAGACAAAGCTACAGCCCGAACTGCTGAACGGAATTACACCAAATTTGGCAAGAAGGTAGGTCTTGGTTCAGGAAGAGCTCCTTTTTTAAATGGTGTAAATCTGTTCAGTAGTTCTTGAGAAATTAAAAAAAGAATGGGTTCAATATCTGTCCTCCATAGGAAACTTTAGATAAAACTACAGCCCGAACTGCTGAACGGAATTACACCAATTTTGGCAACAAGGTAGCCCTTGCTTCAGAAAGAGCCCTTTTTGTTAAATGGTGCAAATCCATTCAGTAGTTGCTGAGAAATTTTAAAAAGAATATTGCGATATCTGAGAACTGAGTAGGGTTCGTGCATCCTCACGGGCACGAGCTATACGCTGATTGGTTGCCAACACTCCAAACCAGGAAGTGTTGGCAGCCATTTTGTAATTTGGTTACCGAGTCAGAAGATAACTGTGGGAAAAAGAAGAATAGGGGGCAGGGTAGGAATATCATGACCCACTAGGCCTGCTCAGGGGGTTCCCCAAGGACCCCCCGGCCCTCCCATAATTATAAACAAATTCGATGTTGCACTGGGTGTGCAACTCCTGCAGTGAAAATAAAATTTAAAAGATAGTGGGTTTCCGTGCTTTGTTTTTCAAAGCCAGCAGGTGGGCCAGGTCCCAGGGGGCTCTCAGCAAATAATTTGCGGGGTCTGCCGGGGCCGCTTGCAGACCCGGGGTCCACTACCTCCCCAGGGCTGAAACAAAAAAAATGTGTGGGTAGGGTCCCAAACTCCACATGCTGACCTGGGGACCACCACCTCCCCGGGGCTTTGATAATAAACTGCTGTGCGGCTCACGCCCTGCCATAGCAAACTCTGCTTTGCTTCATTGAAGCGAGATCAGGTAAACCTGCTCTCGCTTCCATGAAGCTAAGCAGGGTTGCTTTTGGGCAAGGTAGGTGAGCTGCATGTGAGCAGATCTCCTTGCTCAAAAGCAATGCCGGCTCCCGCAGGAGGCGGGGAGCCGGCGGGACCATGGGGGCATTGGGGCTCCCCCCATGGTCCCCAATGAGTGGCCATGCCCGGGGGATGGGGTCCCCGTGGTCAAAAATGGCCTGGGAGGAGGGCAACTCAGCCCCTCTCCTTTAAAAAAAAATATTAAACATTTGGGGATGCCCGGGGGATGGGGTCCCTGGGGCCAATATCAATTACTAGAAATAGAGAAAAAAGTTCACCAAAGTTTGGAGTTGCGACCCGAGCGCTGCGCTCACCGTGTCCCCCTAGTGTGAACATGATGGGTGCGCCCCTCCAAGCGCGTCCCCCTAGCGTGAACGCGATGGGTGCACGGCTCAAAGCAAAAATATTTACGTTTTTGTTTGTTTGAAAAGCTTGGTTATATGTTGGGTTATTGGTTGGCTCTAAAAAGAGCCCTTAATCTCATTGGGAAATTGTTGTAGCTACCTGTAAGTGCGGATGCAGAGTCTCAGGTTGTTGAGAAACACTCTGTTACCTTGATCAGTGAAGTGTACTCCATCACTAATGTAGATGCCATCCATATGGAAATGTAGATTGTTGTTATAGATGGAGCCCTTCCTATGGTCTCTAAGCAGAAACAGCTTTATTGACATTTTTTGTAGCTTTCTCAATCTGAGGACAACATTAATTGGAACAATTCCATTTCTGTCTTTGGCATATGTTGGAATATGCAAGGACAGTTTGGGGGAAAAGCAACATCATTTCTGCAAAGGTGTCCTTCATTACCATTTCCAGACCTACCCCAGTCAATGTGCCTAGGTCATTGCCACCACAGTGCACAATCATGAGGTCAGGGGATTGAAGATGGAAAAAGGTTTTAACCAAAGGCATCAATTGATGCCACTTTAATCCTCACTGTCCAATTCATTTAATGTCTACATTTTGCAAAGCTAGGTCTTTGTCAATACCTCTGCGTTCAGCATACCTTTTGCTCCAGAAAACATAGCTGTGCCCAACAATCCACACTGAAAGCATCTTGAAGGGATGACTGTAGATAATGAAAAGATGTCTGTAGCTGAGGTAGTCAGTTGGTAGAATGAGACGTAAGTAAAATCGTGGATAAGATGCTGTTTTTAAGAAAGTAGAGAATTGTTTGACTGTTCAAGAAGTTTGTACATTGAAAAATAGGGTGCATTTGACTTCTTTAAAAAACAGGCTTCTTATTGGTTAGTAAAAAATGTTTGAAAGGTACAGTAAAAAGGATGAGGTCATATTTTGCAAAGCCAACCACACCTGCTGTGGGTATTTGCAACAGTGTGTGGTGAACCTTAAAATATGGTGAACTAGTGACCTGTTAGTTAAGTTGAATGTTCCATGAACTGTTACTATGGAAACTGGCAAAACGCAGAAAGGGTGAAGAAGTTAGTTGCTAAGGGATATTATGTGTAACCAATAGAAATATGTTTCACAATTTGAAAAACTCTGGGAAGCAATGTTATTTGTTGCTTATGTGTATTTGTATGGAGAAAGAGAGGGAAACCTTGCCATTACTGGTTTCACTTTGCTGAGTCAGGTGCATTATATTGATTGTGTGTAAAAGAAAATCCTGTCACAAGTTTATATGATTTTTCATTTAACACATTTATGTGCAAGGTGAGTTATACATTTGTGAGGTTTATTTAAACAGAATTACATTATTCTAAAACTGTGTTGTTTTAAATATATTATTAAATGTAGAGATGTATATTGGAGTTTGTTTCATTGTACTTAAATGTTGTTTAAAATAGAGTATGTACAGTAATATGTGTATTTATTAATTAGGCTTCTTTTTTGAGTCTATACAAAGGTAAAGTTGAATGATGCCGCATATTTTTAGATAGTTGGTTGAAGATACAGCACAAATGTGTAGTTTGAAAGATGCTAATTTAAGGTGTAGTTTATTACGCTTCATTTTCCCGAGCATGTGACCTGTCAGTTTAGTTGAATGTTTCATGAACTGTTACTAAGGAAACTGGCCTTAAGCAGAATGGGGATAGAAGTCAGTTGCTAAGGGTTATTGTGTGTAACCAATAAATGTGCTCCCGCCTGATAATTCAGACAAAGGAGCTTTCAACCCTAATGTTAGTTTGTCATCTGCTTGCATTCAGGCAATGTGATCTGTCTTGTTGGGGGAGGGGTGGGATGTGTGCGACTTTGGGATTCATGTTTGACACGTCTTGCATGTAGCAAATGTGCGGTATCACTTTTGTGTTACGATGCCTCACAGCTGCTCCTTCCTCCCTCCGAGCCTATTTACTTGTGTGCGCTGCGCGGTTGAATCACTTGCATTCCTATGGCAAACCATTGTTATGCTTTTCTGCGCATGTCCCACAAGCCTGACAACGACACACTGATGTTGGCTGTTGAAGGTGGGTGGCCAAGTGAGTGTAGGCATATGGTAAGGATAGGTACAAAATGGTGTGGTGATGGACGGAGCATCTGAACCAATCAAACTCTCACACCCAGTCAAAAGATCTGGGTTTAATCCATCACCGTTCTTTAACCCACTCTGCCACCCCAGTTCAGACATGCTATATGCAAATCAGTCTGACCCTGTGCCTCCTGGGAACAGTCCAGCCCGAACTGCCAAGCCATGCCTTCCCTGGACCGGAAACAAGCTTCCGAGGACCGGTTTCTGGCATTACAGCCGTCTTCAGCCCGGCTTTCTTGAATCCAGTGGCAAAGTGAGCAAGGGACTCACGTCTGAGCATACCCTGCCACACTATGGCGGCCAAAGCGGTACAAAAGGGGGTGGTGATGGACGGAGCATCTGAACCAATCAAACACTCACACCCAGTCAAAAGATCTGGGTTTAATCCATCACCGTTCTTTAGCCCACTCTGCCATCCCAGTTCAGACATGGCCATATGCAAATCAGTCTGACCCTGTGCCTCATGGGAACAGTCCAGCCCGAACTGCCAAGCCATGCCTTCCCTGGACCGGAAACAAGCTTCCGAGGACCGGTTTCTGGCATTACAGCCGTCTTCAGCCCGGCTTGCTTGAATCCAGTGGCAAAGTGAGCAAGGGACTCACGTCTGAGCATACCCTGCCACACTTATGGCGGCCAAAGCGTTACAAAAGGGGGTGGTGATGGACGGAGCATCTGAACCAATGAAACACTCACACCCAGTCAAAAGATCTGGGTTTAATCCATCACCGTTCTTTAGCTCACTCTGCCACCCCAGTTCAGACATGGCCTTATGCAAATCAGTCTGACCCTGTGCCTCATGGGAACAGTCCAGCCCGAACTGCCAAGCCATGCCTTCCCTGCCCCGGAAACAAGCTTCCGAGGACCGGTTTCTGGCATTACAGCCGTCTTCAGCCCGGCTTGCTTGAATCCAGTGGCAAAGTGAGCAAGGGACTCACGTCTGAGCATACCCTGCCACACTTATGGCGGCCAAAGCGTTACAAAAGGGGGTGGTGATGGACGGAGCATCTGAATCAATCAAACACTCACACCCAGTCAAAAGATCTGGGTTTAATCCATCACTTTGCCACTGGATTCAAGCAAGCCGGGCTGAAGACGGCTGTAATGCCAGAAACCGGTCCTCGGAAGCTTGTTTCCGGTCCAGGGAAGGCATGGCTTGGCAGTTCGGGCTGGACTGTTCCCATGAGGCACAGGGTCAGACTGATTTGCATATGGCCATGTCTGAACTGGGGTGGCAGAGTGGGCTAAAGAACGGTGATGGATTAAACCCAGATCTTTTGACTGGGTGTGAGTGTTTGATTGGTTCCGATGTTCCGTCCATCACTACCCCCTTTTGTACCGCTTTGGCCGCCATAAGTGTGCTCAGACGTGAGTCCCTTGCTCACTTTGCCACTGGATTCAAGCAAGCCGGGCTGAAGACGGCTGCCCTTTGGGAGAATCGCAGAACAGACGGGGAATTACACAGCCTACTAGCACAGGATATGAACACGATTTTTTACTCCATCAATACTGACTTGCAGAAATGATTCCAGAGGTGAATTGCAACAAGGAGCAATAAACAGTTGTATCCAGAAGATATACACAGCCATTTAGAGACGCTTCATCGGTCGAATTCACGGCAGTAGATACTTTCATTAATTCATACTGTTCGGATCATCATTTGCTACTGTGATCTCTTTAAAACTGCAGGTATTTTCCCCTGTAGAAGGGAACGTCGGTTTTGACTTGATATATACACATGGCAAAAGATGTGATATATATTATGTTATGGACAATGTATAGGATCAATTTAAATGTTGACAGTATCCTGTCATGATCTTCAATGTACAGCGATACTTGTAGTTGTTCATTGTATAGTCAATAATTATTGTGGTGAACTGAATTGAATTGTGATACTGAACAAACAATGTTTACTACTAAAAGGAACTTGAATTGATACAAGATTAGTTTGTTGTTATTTTAATTAAGTGTTGTTTAATTAATTGAGAATTTATTCTCTTGGAACAGTGCACACCGCTACAACAAACTCCTAATAAACACAAGGGCTCATTTTAGAGTCACCCTATTACCCAACAGTGTGGACTTATCGCCGAGTTATCTACACTTTAGTGCAGGAAAAGTGGTGAAAGAATTATCGCCCCATCATCAAGTTGGTGCGCACTTCCACATTGCCCACAGGCTGATGGTACCAACACAGTGGACAACTAACATACCCCCGCAGACAAAGCTGCTGGCTGTGCTGCACCTGTTGGCCTCTGGTACTTTCCAACCAACAACTGCCAGAGTCGGAGAAGTCTCACAGCCAGCCCTAAAAACCTCCTCACACATGTCATGGATGCATGTCCACAAAAGCAACGCCGGGCCCATGTATCCACTTGCTCGTCCCAATTCGTAGTATTCCTGCATAACCAACCCCAACCCCAGGCCTTGCCTTGTGCTTCTGTTCTCCAGACCCTAGAATGTGGTTTCTGAAATGGGTGTGCACCAGGTCATGAAGTCCAGTAGTCAACAGTAGTGGAAAAACAGTACTTTATTACAAAAACATAAATTAACAACACAAAAACATTAAACGACATTCCCAATGGGGAACATCATCACGGCAACTTGTGGATCCAAATATCTGCAGATCATCCTGGAAATCCCAATACAATTCCAAAAGTCCGTATTCAGAAACTTGTTGGATAAATGTTGACAATGGTCAAGAATTAGTATGATCACAAATGTAATCTGGTACTATGTATTGCACTTGGACATAACGGAATACTTATAGGTATGATCAATCCTCCACAAAAAGAGTGTAACAGAGATTTGTGTGGTCGTAACCTTCGTAGGAAAGAAAAGGAAGGTTACAACCACATGATTTTCTGTTACGGTCTCATTATGCAGGATTTATCATACCTGTAAGTATCACGGTTCATTTCAGCTTGCTACACCTGCAGCTTCACTTCACCCACACTGCGCAGGAACAGCTGGAGTCCAAGCAAGGTAACCAAGCCATTGCAGGATTCCCGCACGTGTTGAGGGCAATTGCCTGCACACATGTAGTACTTGTGCCACCTGCTGACACTGCACACAGACAATGAAACAGAAACTAAATGCATTCTAACAATGTGCAGGCAAAACTTGACCACCGCGCCGGTACACTAATGATGTCATAAACTTCCCAGGCAGTGTGCATGATTCCTACATCTTCCGCAAGCACCCCAGCCCTGGTCCCCTGACCCGTCTGCCACCCTGCGATAATTGCCCGACCCTGCGCACCCAGACCTCAATGCTTTATTGGCGCCACCAGCGTGTTTTCAAGAGGGCCCACCATGTGCATGGGCAACCTCCTCAGCTATCTCTGAATTCCGAGCCATAGGCCCCCAGTGCGTCCTGCTGCACCGCACCGATAAGTCATATCTGTACAGCCTGCTGCCTTTGGTGTACAGGCGGTCCAGCTGAGCTCACAATTCAAATCAGGTCTTGATTGCCAGGAGGACATATTGAGGCATATGTATCATTGCAGGATGCACACCCACTCAGCTCTGGTGGCACTAACTCAAGCTCAAGTCATCGCCACTTGGCGGGAGGCCCGTGTGGGCCAAAATGCCTCGGCTGCCACTTACTCTGTGAACCTCAAGTCATTGCCACGTGGCGGGAGGCCAGTGTCAGCCAAAGTGTCTCAGTTGACACCAACTCTGTGTACCTCAAGTCATTGCCACGTGGCGGGAGGCCCGTGTCAGCCAAAGAGTCACGGCTGCTACCAACTCTGTGTACCTCAAATCATGCTGCGGATGCTATCAAGTCACCTCTGGCAGTGGGGAATGTAATGTGGTAGGTCCCTAGGCCCTCATGCATAAATAATAACCACACGGACAAACCCAGATCTAGTGTTGAATTGGAGTGAAGTACGTGCGCTGGGCCCTTTTTATTGGCAGGGTCACATGTCCTGTGACGTCTGTGCTGGATGGATGCGGTGTGGGTGTAAACCAGCCCTGTGGGAGCGGCTGTGCCATGCTGACAACTTGCCATTATAAACAATGGGGTATTCCCAAATGGTCCCTGGACCTGGGTATCAGGTATTATAAAGAAACAATTGTCCTGGACCAATTATTCAAGGAAAAGTTAGATTAACAGATTTATCAATTTATTTGAGCTGTACAAAACTGATATCCAATCAACAGTTAGATTCAACCTGGCCACATGCAAATTATTCCTTTGAATTATATTTTCTAAAGGCGTAAGGAGAGTTTCCTTAAGGCTGTAAACAGGGGTAATGGGGAAGGAGAATTGGTCCAGGTGCGGTACGGGGTTTTGTACAGCCTTATAAACATATATGCCCTTTACTTTTCTACACACTTTGAGCTCTCTTGACTCCTATATATACACACTTTAGCACTCTTTCTTACACGTTCCCTAGAACATTCTCCTACTTTCTTGACCCTCTAATGATTGTTCCTTTAAATGACTAAATAAATATATTGTAATAATACTTAGTGGTTTTTCTGCATATCTGTTTGTTTTAATTATTTTCACGATTTACAGACGTTTGTGAGCTGATTAATGTAATCTCAAATAAGTTGATAATTCTGTTAATCTAACTCTTCCTTGAATAATTGGTCCACCACCATTGTTTCTTAAATATGCTGACAACTAGACCTGTGATCAGAAGATCACTACAGGGAAGACCTGGGATATGTAGCGTTGTTGTCACCCCCAGTAAGCGTAAGCAGAGTGGGCTGGCCTGGCGTATGCCAGTCTAGAGTACAGGTGTGAACAATGACCATGGGGTTCTGGGCGTGGTTCAGTCCTGGGTGGACAAGGAAATATCTAATGAGTGAGTCTCTGTTGTAGTGTCGGCGCCACCCGGAGTGCAATCGATAATGTTGCACCTTGTGACCAAGTCCCACAACATGAGCAACATGGGCATAAGGGGGATCCCTGACCCTACATTCATCCATACTTCCACACTTGAATGATCATAGACATCTGTGTGAATTTGAATGTTTAACTCCTTCGACGCTCATGACGAGCTCAGCTCGTCATGGAGTTTCCATTGATTTCAATGGAAATTGTTAATAAATCTTTCCAGGGCCTTAGCATCCAAGTGGTTAATGCACATAAAGTGGAGTGTTGTTTTAAGGTATTTTCTTCTCTTGTTTTTGGTATAGCTAGTACTATGGACTCATCCAATCACTCCACCAATTCCCAAGCATTTACGACTTCACCATGCACTCTCCTTCCAGTACTCTAATCATCCAGTCAGTACTCATGTACTCATGTAATGACCCAGGCATTAACACATGCACTGCTACAAACCACTGTGCACTACCCATGCAGTCCTTTAACCACGTACACAGCACTCATTTGCTCCTTCAATTACCCAGGTAGTACCCATGTAGTCCAGCAATCACCCTCTCACTCCCCATGCTCTCCTCCATTCACCCAGCCAGTACCATGTATTTATCCAATCACTCCGCCAATATCCACGTACTTATAAATTCAGCATACACTCTCCTTGCAGTACTCTAATCATTTAGTGAGTACTCATGTACTCAGGTAATGATCCAGACACTAAGACATGCACTACTACAATCCCCTGTGCACTACCCTTGCAGTTCTCTAATCACCTACATGCTACTCATTCTCTCCTTCAATTCCTCAAGTATTACCCATGCAGTCCAGCAATCGACCTGTCGCTCCCTCTGCACTCCTGCAATCACCCAGCCAGTACTAGGTACTTATCCAATCACTCCACCAATTCCCAAGTACTTATATAAATTCATCATGTACTCTCCTTGCAGTACTCAAATCATTCCATCAATACCCATGTACTTATGGCATGAAAGATGATCACATAAGGTGCTAATAATTAGGTTTCTTTTAAAGTTTGTACAAAGGTAAAGTTAAACAATGCCACATATTTTAAGATTGAATGGTGAAATGAGGTGATGTTAATTAGGCTTCTTTTGTAGTCTGAACAAAGATATAGTTGAATGATGCCATATAATTTTGGATACAAAGGTGAAGACGTAGAATAAAAGAGTGGTTTTAAAAATGCTCATAAAAGGTTTTGTTAATTAGCCTTCTTTCTTAAGTCTGTTGAGAGGTATACTTTAATGATGTCATGTATTTGTAGATAGAATGGTCAAGATGTAGCTCAAAAGTAAACAGCCACATATTACCCTTGCAGGCATGTTGTACTTATCTACTTAACTAGATAATATGTAATGAGTCATCTATGTGTTCTGATTGTATTTATACAGTTTTATTTATGGTTAGTGAACTATTGAGAGGTGCCTGGCCGATTAGAGGAGGGCAAAAGTAGTGACTAGGGGCCATATGTAGATAATCTATTTTTACTGATTCTAAAATTCCGAATTTTACCGATTCAGTATTTTAGAATCGGTAAATTGGATGTAGATAATATTCGGTAAATTTTACCGAATCGGTAAAATTCGGTAATTACCGATTCGGTATTTACCGATTTGGTAATTCCCATTCCTATGGGCCTGGAGGCCCATAGGAATGAATGGGAATTACCGATTCGGTAACAGGGGAAGACTTACAAGGGTGGCAGGGTGTCACATTGACACCCTGTTGCACCCCTGAATAGTGCATGGGTTCACATGTGGCAGACATACATGCCCTAAGGGCATGTATGTCTGCCACATGGCACTGTTAAAAATTCAAAAAAAATTGCTTTTTTAACGGTTTTCGATAACGAATCCTGAAATGAGAAAAGCACTCATTTGAGTGCTCCCTACATTAAGGATTCAGTAATTTACCGAATCGGTATTTTAAGAATTCGGTAATTTACCGACTCCTTAAATTACTGATTCGGTAAATTACCGAATCCTTCAATTTGGCCTCCTACATCTGAAAAGCCTAATACCGGTAATTTTGGCCGTTACCGACCGGTATTAGGCTACTTACATCTGGCCCTAGGTAACCTTGAAACTACATGGGTAATGATTGACTGATTCCATATTCTGCAATCAACCAATTAGTATCCATCACTCATGAAATCACTCCACCACTACCCAAACACATATGAAATCACCCAGGCACCACCCGTGTACTCCCCCAATCAGCCAAGCACTACCCATGTAGTTAGGTAATAAACCAAACACTTAAAGATTCACTATGCACTCTCCTTGCAGTACTCTAATCATTTAGTCAGTGCCCATGTACTCATGCAATGACCCAGGCACTAACACATGCACTACTACAAACCTCTGTGCATTACCCATGCAGTCCTCTAACCACATACACAGTGCTACTTCGCTCCTTCACTTACCCAGGTAAGACGTTCTCGCACTACGTGAGCTTCGCAAGTGTGCGTAATTGCTTGTTGGACCCATTTGCTATGCGTTTTTCTTGTTCGAGAATGCGTTGTGCTTGTTTGGGGCGCTGTCTGCATGCTCGGGGGATCGTAGCTCGCTAACTTACCCATGCGGTCACCTCTGGGCGTGGCCATCTTGTTTTTTCAATTGTCCGGCCTGCTCATGTTGCCTTATTTCCTGTTCCGGGTCACGTATAACGTGTTTGCGTTGTGCATGTCATGTTCGGGAACGCTATCTACTTGTTCGCGACGACAAGTGCATGTTCACGAGAAATATTGCGCAAACTTACCCATGTGGTCGCGACAGGCGCGGCCATCTTGTTTTTCACTCTATGCTATGGTTCTGGGCCTAGTTTTCTATCCACCTTTAATCTTAGCAATCTTTACTTATTTACACTGTTTTTCTCACTTTTTTTATTTATCATCTCTATCTCTCTGTCCCTAAGTTTATATTTTGTGATTTATTTCTACTTTCACTGTGTTTTTTGTTACTTTTCTACTGTTTTATTTTACTTCTTTCTTCAAGCTCCTACTTCTTCCCCCTAACTTTATTTTTTCCTTCTTTTCTCTTCTACCTCCACCCCAGAACCATGGCCAAGGGCAGCAGTACCGGCTCAAAGGGCAAGGCGCCTGCGCCCAAGAGCCAGCTGCCTTGCAGCAGAATGCGGCTTGCATGGGTGCAGGCCTGACAACTTTTTGGAGAGGCGGAGGTGGCCGCCCTGGTTTTCTTCATCTAGCGCCACCTCCCCTTGACCTTGGCAGCAGGCGGCAGGCCAGGCTCCTGGTACCTTACCCAGGAGCATCACCGCCGGTGGGCGAAGGTGCGTCGGGCAGTGGTTCGCAGCTCGGGGATCCGGCGCACCCACAACCAGCTGGCCCACCGGTGGTCAGACATCCTGGACCGGGAGCAGGACCTGTTGGACCTGCTAGGTATCGAGGTCAAAGTGCTTGGTGAGTAGCTAGTAATATATAAAAGTATAAGTAGTGTGTATATTTCTTGGACAAATAACACGATTACTGGTGTGCTTAGTTACATTGCAGGTCAATTCCGTTTCAAAATCTTCTGTGATTGTATGACACAGGTGCTGCTCGGCACTTCTCTTACTTGTTTGTAACTTTGCGCTAGCTTGGGTTGATTAATGATGCTAGAGTTTACTTTAGAGAACTGAAGTTAGTTAATGCTATTGCTAGAGCCTGGTCCTTCCATTGTCCTTCAGTGAAATAGTGGTGGATGGATAATAGGTTTACTTAGTATTAGTTCATATTTTTTTTACGGTCTGCGTAACGCCTCCTCTGTCACTGAATGCTTCTTACCCCAGTCCTCCATAGAACCTTTTTGTAGTTTTTTTAGTGAGTGGTAGGCTTAGCAATAGCATTGTCAGTCAGTAGCAGAACAACATACGACGCAACCAGCCAACAATTTGGTGAATGCACACATTTATGCATGTGTCCTCCATCTCATCTATGCATTTTTGCTGGCAAAAATAAAATGGAAATGCAGACTTACTGAAATCGTCCGGAATAGGTGGTGTAGGTCAGGTGGTACTGGCTTAGTTAGTATTCTGCAATCAGAGTGATTATGGAACATTTGATTAGTGTTCATATAAGTAGACGGTCTGTGAATCCTGCAAGCCAGTAGTCGTTTAGATAGGTCAATTTTATTGCAATTGTTGTTTCCTAAACTGTTTGAGCGTTTTTTTAAATGTTTTATTTGTTTAACAGCACTCAATGTTTCATGTTTCTCTCTTTATTACTTCTTACATGATCAGCACTCAGGGACAAGAAGACGGGGTCCGAGTTGGCGGGACAACCACCAGAGGAGCGCTCCTCTACCGAGGATCCTGCTGCTGGCCCCAGTAAGTCGTACAGTGCTTATATTATAAACAATTATATTTCCCTAACTTTTAACGCACCTTATTTTTTCCAAACTATTAATTATATGCTTCCTAATTCAATTTTTAACAAAAGCTTCTTTGATCTTTATTATCTGTTTTCCAAATTTTGGTTATCCCTGCCTTTCAATTCCTTCAAACTGCCTCTGCTATGACTCTCTGTACTACTACTATTAGACTGTCTGTAGCTAAGGTTGCCATGTTGGCCACTCTTTAGGTAAGGTTTTCTTTTGAATAAAGCTGTAATAGAACAATAGCTGTAGCCACTGGGTCCACTCCTGTCCTTTGCATTGTCCTCTTTAATCTCTAGGCTTTGAAAATTCCCACCAACAAAATGCGCAACCAGATGTTTGTCTAGTATTTTTTGTTAGGATAGTAGTACATACTACTACTGTTGTGGGTATTCTGCACAGCTGCATACAGAACTATGGCTATGCACAAGAAAATAGGATGTTGGTGATGGGAGTTTGGACCTTACTTACACCTCAGTCAGAACTCAGAACCCACAATTCCCTGACCGACTAGCTATAGTGTCTCATTAGTCATTATGTCCCGAACCCCCACACGAGGATACCCAATGATTTTATTACACAACGCAGAACATAAGTAACACCCTTTCGCTCACTCACTCGTGTAAGTTCTCAACACCACACCAAATATACCACAGAGTCTATGTGTAAGTTCAAAAGGTTTATTTATTTCAAATAATAATAACAAGCTTCTTAAGTTGTTCCATGAAATTACATCCAGCTCCAACATGCAAAATAAAGATTAAAACACTAAAGATTTGTACAACTAGTGCATGATAGAGATCTCTGTGAATTCTGGGAGACCCCTCACCGTTGAACATATACTGGTTACATGCATCTTTCGTAAGCTCTGCAAATCTCTGGTTCGTAGAAGGGAATCTTCTGCCTATTACGAGAAAAATGGGGCACGTTAGACAGTATAATACAATTATGCAAGCTTTTTGCAGTCATGCCAAAAAGTGTAACATTATGGTTGAGCAATAGGTACTAAACGAACTCCATAAAAAAGTGGCTTGTTTTTCAACCTCTTCACTTGTATGCAACACTCATGTGGCCTTAAAGGCATCCTACTGCACAATAAGCTGCGAGGTAACATGCGCAAAAGAGTAGACATGAATCTAAAATGGTTACATGGCTCAGGCTAACTTTTCAAAGACTAGAGTAGTAGTAGAGCTGAGATGACCCTAGGGACCATATAATAATACTACTAATGTCTGTCTACTGACTCTACTGTAGTACGCAATTTGGACTAGTGATGATTTATGTTGTACTTTCACTGTTTTTTCAATCTTCCCTTTTTTTTTTTCAATCAAAAATACTCATTGGTGAAAATGAGTAAAATAGGGGGAGGTGTAGAGGCATCTAAAAAGGTGTACTTTTTTCAAAGGTGCACTACCAGTACCAACCACTAATGCCGGCGGGGCCAGTGGCGATGTCAATGCTGCCATTCAGGAGGGGGCAGGAGATGCAGCACCTGCAGGAGCACCAGTGGGGGAGGAAACAGCAGCGATGGGCGGTGGTAAGTTATATTCATTACTTATTGGCATTACTAGCTGTAAGGGGAACACTTCGCTCACTGCACTGTGAGACTTATTAAGTATGTATGAACTTGAAGTTGTACTGAACAATATACAACGGTTGAAGAAGACACCCTTTCCTTAGCATTACCAATACATTAGCAATAGCATTACCAGCGAGAGTTGAGTAAACAAAGGCCTCTTCTATAAGACTCCAACTCAGCTGTGAAAGTTATGAAGAAGACTAAAAGTCAGATCAGATGACCTTGATGGATGTGTTGAACAAAAAGGGCAAGAACTAGGGTGGAAGGAGGAAGGACGAAAGAGATGTAATATGACTAGCAGAGAAGGATACTTTGGAAGCAGCATGCAGGTGGCTGATATGAATCAGATGCATGGGTTGTTGAAGGATGGGTGGAAGGTGAAAGAAGATGCCTGCCTGGGTGGGCGACACAATATGGGTGGATAGTGGATAGCAAGAATCCTCAGCGGTGTTTGTGTCAAACCCAAAGCCAAGGCAAGGAAGGAAGGAGTGGACGCATGGGTGGTTGTTGGTGAAAGTGAAACCAGCTAAGGTTTGTTAAGCGATACATATAACAAAAGAATGATAGACATTTACTTTTAATGGATGGAAGGATGCCCCCTGGATGTATTCATCATAGGTGGAGACTGTCACTGGATGCAGACGAGTCTTACTTTGAATAGAATGTAAAAGAAACTGCGCCAGAGTAGCAAAGCAGAGGGTCATCATATCCATACTAATATTATAAAGAGAGAGCCCAAACCTTTGAGGCGGGTAATCTCAATACCACAGCACCAATCACAACACCCAATACAGCGTTGGAAAGAGAAGTTGCAGCAGAAGGACATAGGCTATGCAGACGGTCGCCATATATATATATTTTTTTGCAGAGTTTTATATAGCGCGAACTTGACCTGAACTGAATCAGGTATCAGAGCACTTTACATAGCACCAGTTACGTTACATGAGGACACACTTTCATTTTTGTTAGGCACTGAGAGATTAAGTGATTTGCCCAGAATCACAGGATGTTTGGCGTCTTTACCAAGACTCAAACCCAGATCCCCAGGTCCAAGGTCGAGCGCCTTAGCCGTTAGGCCAACTCCTCCTTACATTTAAAAGGTAAAAGAACCGTGCCAGCAAAGTAGTCCCTTGTGGGTGTGTCTGCATTGTGCTGTGGGCGTGGGCTGGGGGCGTGAATAATGCCGGGGGCGTGTGGTACGGCCATCACATCGTGGACTGTGGGCGTGTGCTGGGGCCGTGACAAACGCTGGGGGCGTGTGTCCGCCCTTCATGCCATGTGAGTCGTACCTACAAGCGCCTTTTACGTTGCTGCGCAGCATCAAGGGGCACGCTGGGGCGTGACACGCTGGGGGCGTGATGCTGGGGGCGTGACACGCTGGGGCGTGACAAACGCTGGGGGCGTGTGTTCGGCCTTCATGCCATTTGAATGCAATTGCGCCGCATCAAGGGGCACGCTGGGGGCATGAGAAACGCTGGGGGAGTGTGCTACGTTCCGCCCTTCATGCCATGTGGGTCGTACATTAATCAGAAGATCGTCTGCTGTGGCTGTGTGCTGGGGGCATGACAAACGCGTTCACCTGGAGGCCTGGTAAGTAACGTTACTGCAGCCTCTCCTGCACGCTGTTACTGAACTCTCGCATTCAACGAAAGTACACGCGCCTGCTACTATCAACCAGGGCTCTAGCCTTGCTCAGGCGGCGGATCAGTTCACTAATTACACGCGCCTGATAACATCAAGAAGGGCTGCTGCTGGGCCTCAAGCGGGGGAACACGCGCCTGCTAACATCAAACAGGCCTGCATCTGGGCCTGAAGCGGGGAACACGCAAATAAGCGTGTCTGCGGGGACAATTACTGCAGCCTCTCCTACTCGCTGTCACTCAACTCTCTCATTAAACGGATTTACCCGCGGCTGATAACTCTCTCATTCAACGACATTACACGCGCCTGCTAACAACAACCAGGGCTGTAGCCGGGCTCAGGCAGCAGATCACTACACCAATTACACGCGCTATCTAACATCAACCAGGGCTGCAGCTGGGTCTTCTCCGTCCCTATTCTAATGAAACAAAAAATGTTGTCTACCGCGAGATTTTAAAATAAATTGCCCTTGCCAAATACACACATTAATCACATTCTATTTCATACCCGGACAACGTCGGGACGGGCTGCTAGTATTGTATAAAAGTAGACCTTGAAAAACGACGGGGGCTCTTCTGCACTTCTCCCTACCTGCTCCCTGGTGCAGGCAGCATCGCGGTCTTCCGGTGGGCTTGCTGGTGTTCTCTCCCCCCCCTCCCGCCGCCGCAGACACAGCTATCGCGGCCGCAGTGCGGAGGTGAGGACTACATACCCCAGACTGCTCAGCGGCACAGCGGCGGAAACCGCCAACGATACTTCCGCGCACGGAGGCGCATATAATCAGAGGACAACCCCGGCAGAGCGGGCGGACCTTGAAAAACGACGGGGGCTCTTCTGCACTTCTCCCTACCTGCTCCCTGGTGCAGGCAGCATCGCGGTCTTCCGGTGGGCTTGCTGGTGTTCTCTCCCCCCCCTCCCGCCGCCGCAGACACAGCTATCGCGGCCGCAGTGCGGAGGTGGGGACTACATACCCCAGGCTGCTCAGCGGCACAGCGGCGGAAACCGCCAACGATACTTCCGCGCACGGAGGCGCATATAATCAGAGGACAACCCCGGCAGAGCGGGCGGACCTTGAAAAACGACGGGGGCTCTTCTGCACTTCTCCCTACCTGCTCCCTGGTGCAGGCAGCATCGCGGTCTTCCGGTGGGCTTGCTGGTGTTCTCTCCCCCCCTCCCGCTGCCGCAGACACAGCTATCGCGGCCGCTGTGCGGAGGTGGGGACTACATACCCCAGGCTGCTCAGCGGCACAGCGGCGGAAACCGCCAACGATACTTCCGCGCACGGAGGCGCATATAGTCAGAGGACAACCCCCGCGACGCGGGACCGCGCGCGGGACTAGCCGGGCTAAGCCCGGGCAAAGGGCGGGCCCTCTGTGGCCCTCAGAGGACTGAGGAGGACGGGACGGGCCACCCCCCTTTGGCCCAAAAAATCGAAGGTAAACCCCTAGTTTGGAAATTCCCCAACCAAGCCATGTCTAAGCCCCAAACTGAGGTTACGTTTAATATAACCCCTGTGTATACAACTAGTCAACTGTTTCCCTTGTTTAGAGATGTGGGTAAAAATGCACCTTCAGCTTGTGTGTCCTTAATGGGACATTAAGGACATCCCTCCGGGCACACCTGATTCTCCTCCCTTAGTACAAGAGGATTCCACACATTATTATTCCTTTGTTATTCAATGTTTATTGATCTTAGTTCTTATCATTCAACATGTTTTGTAAATATTCTGATTTCATTTTTTCATCATATTCACATCAGCGACAATATTTTATATTTCTCTCCAATGCATTTCGGGCATGACCATGTCGCCCTTCATCAGGGAATCAACACTATAAACAATAATAATAAATACAAATGATTACCATCAAGAGTCTAGTAATGACTTGTCTTGTGCGTGTTTACAAAAATGGTGTCTGTCAACCTCATTGTGCCGCTGTGCGTTTAAAATCTATCACCTGTTTACCCTTATCTGCCCGTGTAACCTGATACAAACATAGTTTAATCATACAGTCACTTACGTGTCGCTGTAGTCTGTTCTAACGAAAAACTCTGTAACACAGAAGTCCAAAAAACAATAAGTCTGCTGTTCTCTCCAAAAGTAAATTCTCTTATCTAAGTAAGCGTGCCCCGGCTTCCTAATCCTGAGACTAACCTGATTTAAACTCGTTCGGCGTTTTTCTTCGTTCTTTCCCGACTCCTGCTTCCCTCCTTTACGAGCGGTTGTCCTGGTTACCTAGAAGCTACAACCCTATATGTCCCTGCTCCGATCATGTGATCATGGAGCTAGGAGAAATACTTCACTAGACTACTAGAAACGGGCCTCTATTCTTTTTATCCTCCTCCTACCAAGACCAGAGAAAATTTAATACTTCGTCACCAAAGTACATCAGCACTATTAATTATCATCAAAAATTGTCCCAAAAAAAACCTTATTAATTGCCACAAGGAAAAAAACTTATGCCATGATGCCTATAAGAGGTGCGAACCCCTGTATGTCTACGCTCAAAACCATCGTTCTAATCGGTGTGCTATGGTGTAAGTGTTCCAAAAATAATGAATACGGGTGAGGTAATTAATTCACGATAGACTCTTGAATAAAACACGATACAAGCTGATTAGCAAAATATGAACAAAATAAAACATAACTTTTCACAGGTCTCCTTTTCAGAATAAGGAAATACAACACACACTTCCAGTCTTCTTTTTACAAATAGCATGACAGTTCACTTCGTTCATTGAGCCCATTTGGGCTCCGAGTACCCAGTTTATGTATCCAAATGTTCTCTCGCTGCAGCATGAATTTGGTATTATCTCTTCCTTCTTTTCTTTCAACTGTTTCCAAAAGCATGTATTTTAATTGTGAGATATTATGCTGTGCCTCCATGAAATGGGTAGCTACTGTGGATTTGGTATTTTTCATCCGTATATTTGACTTGTGCTCAGTGAGTCTTGTTTTTATACTTCTTTCCGTCTTCCCAATGTATAATTTTCCGCATGGACATTTTAATGCGTATATAACATTTTTTGAGTTACAAGTCGCATTGACTCTTATTTTGATCTCCTTTCCTTTCATTGGGTGGTTTATGACATTGCCCTTGATAATGCTGTTGCAACTTCCACAGCTTAAACATGGTTTAGTGCCTTTGTATTCTTTGGTTATCAATTGACGATGTTTTAACATTTCTCCCAAATTCTGGGCTCTGGTGTGTGCAAAAATAGGAATTTGGTCAAGAGATTGTTTAAAGTCTGGTTCCAGCTTGAGCATTTTCCAATGTTTGGAGATTATTCTTTTGAAATTGTGACTTTGTGTTGAATATTTTGATACCGCTACTATTCGAGCTTCCTCATGTTTTTTAGTCGGTTTCAAAAGATCTTTTCTATCAATGGCATCTATTCTTTCTTTTGCATTATCTACAACCTCTTTGGGGTAACCTCTACTCATGAATCTTTTTGACATTTCTTCCAATGAAGTATTCACTTTTGTGCTGTCCGATATAATTCTCTTGACTCTGGTCATTTGTGAATAGGGCAAGTGATTTTTTAAGCTTGGTTGATGAAAGCTAGCAAAGTGTAACACATTGTTTTTATCTGTGTTTTCTGTATATGTTTGTATCAAAACCTTTGTTTGTTATAGTTATTCTCACATCCAAAAAGGTTACTGTAGATTCTGATATGTCCCAGGTGAGTTGTATGCGACTGTCCTCTTCATTAAACTCACACAGAGCCTGTTCTAACAAGTCTTTCGAAGATTTCCAAATTAAAAAAATGTCATCAATGTAGCGTACCATGAATTTTAGATTTTCATTCCATATTGATTTTGAAAAAACATTGGCTTCTTCATAATCTCGCATAAAGATATTGGCGTATACCGGAGCCGCCGAATTTCCCATGGCCGTTCCTGTTAGTTGTTGGTACCATTGATCCCCATATCTGAAGTAACTTTGATACAAAGTAAAAGTCATAAGTTCCATGAGAAATACCTGTAGGTCATGATTCAAGTCAGTGTTCAGTTAGGCTCTTTCTATGGCTTCTATTCCTAAGTGATGCGGTATTGATGTATACAGAGAACGGACGTCTGCTGTACACATAATGATAGGTTCTTTTGGATCTATCTCAATTTTTTCCAGTTTCAATAGAAAATCCGTTGTATCCTTGACATATGTTCTCATCTGTTTCACTGTGGGTTGTAGATATTTATCGATAAGTTGACCAATAGGTTCATGCAAACTTCCTTGGGTAGAAACAATTGGTCGTAGAGGTGGGTCCATCAGGTTCTTATGAATTTTTGGTATCATATAGAATACCGGACTTTTTGGATTCAATTTTGTTAAAAAGTTCATAGTTTTGATGTTGATGGTACCCATTTCATATGCCCTGTTGATGATACTTTCTAATGTTTTTGAAAATTCCACTGTGGGATTTCCACTTAGTTGTAAGTAAGTATTTGTGTCTGCGATGTGTTCCAACACCTTCTCCTCGTACATAGAATTATTAATAATAACGAGGGCTCCTCCCTTGTCTGCTTTCATGAGCCTTATGTTCGTATTGGTAGGCAATTTTTTTAGAATATCTAAATCCTTCTGTGTCATGTTTCTTTTAGTGCGTTTGTCATATTTTAGTTGGGATAGATCTTGTTTTACCATTTTCTCAAACAGATCCAAAGTTTTGTGGCTTATTGGTGCTTGGAAAGTACTCGTGCTACGCAATCCACACAATTGATCATCTGGTTCTTTATCTGATTGAGGAAGAATGTTATCGAAGAAATGGCGAAGTCTTAGTTTCCGCATAAGTTTAAAAAAACTCACTTCTAGTTCCAATGCATCTGTATTAGTTGTGGGTACGAATGAAGTGCCTCTCTGTAGCAAATTGAGTTCATGTTTGCTAGGTTGATAATCGCTGATGTTAATAACCAACTGATTCATATTTGTGTCTTTTTCTTGTCTTTGTCCTTCTTCGGTATCGTGGTACTTCTCGTATTGGGATGTTCCTTCTCTTTGTCTTTTTCTTTTGTTTTGTCCTCTCCGGGGTCGCCTCTTTGGGCCTGGCCTTGTTCTAAAAAAGGATTCACTGTTGCTGGAATACTAGTGGTTGGTTGCTCCATTTGGGTGTCCTCTTGTGTCCTTCCTACTAGTTGAAAACTTGGTTTCACTTGGGTTTGTTCTCGTTGTTTTGTACTTGGCTGGGCTTGGCTCAATAAGATAAGGTCCAATGAACATTTATTCAGGATAGCAAACCACTTATCTGGCAAAAGTCTCTGCCCTAGCTTCTGGGCTTTCGGTTATTTCTTCATAGTTACTCATGTTTGCTGTGCGTGCTACTATATCCCCGGGACTGACTTTAAATTAGATACTTGAGAAATGGGGTCAGTGCACAGCCTTATTTTTGCAAAAGTTAGTCAGTTTTGGGTGCTCCGTCGGTGGCGGCCACCCAAAACTGGCAGAGACTTTTGCCTTTAAAGAAACAGAAGCAGATCGTATATATGCCTTGATAAGGGAAGAACTTTCACAGGAATCCTCTACCCGGAGTAAGGAACAAAATGTCAGACAACTAATTTACTTAACTAAAAGACAAATAAATCAAAAGCTTCACGCAAGCACACTTATAAATATCACCGAGCCCAGCGCATACCGAGAGGCCTAAGGATATCCCTAAAACCTTCACTTTGTAAGAATTCCAAGCAATTTCAAGATAAGTGGTTTGCTATCCTGAATAAATGTTCATTGGACCTTATCTTATTGATAATAGAGGAATTATCAGGAATACTAGAAGATCTAACAAAAGAAATTGCTGAGGTGTCAATGGAATTATCGAATATGTTAACTGAGGAGGAATTATCAAAAACACTTAATGATATAAAAGAACAAATGGAAAAACATACAAAAGATATTAATGAAAGAAAAATTAGGAAATTCAAAAGGGATACCCTAGACTATAAGATAGGGGAAGTATATACATGGGCCGACATCTATGCCCAAAAGAGAAAAAACCGTCAGTATTCACCCAACACGGATACATCTTCTACAGGAAGTGATACTTCACAAAGACCTCAAAGACCACAGCCAAGTACAAAACAACGAGAACAAACCCAAGTGAAACCAAGTTTTCAACTAGTAGGAAGGACACAAGAGGACACCCAAATGGAGCAACCAACCACTAGTATTCCAGCAACAGTGAATCCTTTTTTAGAACAAGGCCAGGCCCAAAGAGGCGACCCCGGAGAGGACAAAACAAAAGAAAAAGACAAAGAGAAGGAACATCCCAATACGAGAAGTACCACGATACCGAAGAAGGACAAAGACAAGAAAAAGACACAAATATGAATCAGTTGGTTATTAACATCAGCGATTACCAACCTAGCAAACATGAACTCAATTTGCTACAGAGAGGCACTTCATTCGTACCCACAACTAATACAGATGCATTGGAACTAGAAGTGAGTTATTTTAAACTTATGCGGAAACTAAGACTTCGCCATTTCTTCGATAACATTCTTCCTCAATCAGATAAAGAACCAGATGATCAATTGAGTGGATTGCGTAGCACGAGTACTCTCCAAGCACCAATAAGCCACAAAACTTTGGATCTGTTTGAGAAAATGGTAAAACAAGATCTATCCCAACTAAAATATGACAAACGCACTAAAAGAAACATGACACAGAAGGATTTAGATATTCTAAAAAAATTGGCTACCAATACGAACATAAGGCTCACGAAAGCAGACAAGGGAGGAGCCCTCGTTATTATGAATAATTCTATGTATGAGGAGAAGGTGTTGGAACACATCGCAGACACAAATACTTACTTACAACTAAGTGGAAATCCTACAGTGGAATTTTCAAAAACATTAGAAAGTATCATCAACAGGGCATATGAAATGGGGACCATCAACATCAAAACTAGGAACTTTTTAACAAAATTGAATCCAAAAAGTCAGGTATTCTATATGATACCAAAAATTCATAAGAACCTGATGGACCCACCTCTACGACCAATTGTTTCTACCCGAGGAAGTTTGCATGAACCTATTGGTCAACTTATCGATAGATATCTACAACCCACAGTGAAACAGATGAGAACATATGTCAAGGATACAACGGATTTTCTATTGAAACTGGAAAAAATTGAGATAGATCCAAAAGAACCTATCATTATGTGTACAGCGGACGTCCGTTCTCTGTATACATCAATACCGCATCACTTAGGAATAGAAGCCATAGAAAGAGCCTTACTGAACACTGACTTGAATCATGACCTACAGGTATTTCTCATGGAACTTATGACTTTTACTTTGTATCAAAGTTACTTCAGATATGGGGATCAATGGTACCAACAACTAACAGGAAAGGCCATAGGAAATTCGGCGGCTCCGGTATACGCCAATATCTTTATGCGAGATTATGAAGAAGCCAATGTTTTTTCAAAATCAATATGGAATGAAAATCTAAAATTCATGGTACGCTACATTGATGACATTTTTTTAATTTGGAAATCTTCTAAAGACTTGTTAGAACAGGCTCTGTGTGAGTTTAATGAAGAGGACAGTCGCATACAACTCACCTGGAACATATCAGAATCTACAGTAACCTTTTTGGATGTGAGAATAACTATAACAAACAAAGGTTTTGATACAAACATATACAGAAAAGACACAGATAAAAACAATTTGTTACACTTTGCTAGCTTTCATCAACCAAGCTTAAAAAATCACTTGCCCTATTCACAAATGACCAGAGTCAAGAGAATTATATCGGACAGCACAAAAGTGAATACTTCATTGGAAGAAATGTCAAAAAGATTCATGAGTAGAGGTTACCCCAAAGAGGTTGTAGATAATGCAAAAGAAAGAATAGATGCCATTGATAGAAAAGATCTTTTGAAACCGACTAAAAAACATGAGGAAGCTCGAATAGTAGCGGTATCAAAATATTCAACACAAAGTCACAATTTCAAAAGAATAATCTCCAAACATTGGAAAATGCTCAAGCTGGAACCAGACTTTAAACAATCTTTTGACCAAATTCCTATTTTTGCACACACCAGAGCCCAGAATTTGGGAGAAATGTTAAAACATCGTCAATTGATAACCAAAGAATACAAAGGCACTAAACCATGTTTAAGCTGTGGAAGTTGCAACAGCATTATCAAGGGCAATGTCATAAACCACCCAATGAAAGGAAAGGAGATCAAAATAAGAGTCAATGCGACTTGTAACTCAAAAAATGTTATATACGCATTAAAATGTCCATGCAGAAAATTATAAATTGGGAAGACGGAAAGAAGTATAAAAACAAGACTCACTGAGCACAAGTCAAATATACGGATGAAAAATACCAAATCCACAGTAGCTACCCATTTCATGGAGGCACAGCATAATATCTCACAATTAAAATACATGATTTTGTAAACAGTTGAAAGAAAAGAAGGAAGAGATAATACCAAATTCATGCTGCAGCGAGAGAACATTTGGATACATAAACTGGGTACTCAGAGCCCAAATGGGCTCAATGAACGAAGTGAACTGTCATGCTATTTGTAAAAAGACTGGAAGTGTGTGTTGTATTTCCTTATTCTGAAAAGGAGACCTGTGAAAAGTTATGTTTTATTTTGTTTATATTTTGCTAATCAGCTTGTATCATGTTTTATTCAAGAGTCTATCGTGAATTAATTACCTCACCCGTATTCATTATTTTTGGAACACTTACACCATAGCACACCGATTAGAACGATGGTTTTGAGCGTAGACATACAGGGGTTCGCACCTCTTATAGGCATCATGGCATAGGTTTTTTTCCTTGTGGCAATTAATAAGGTTTTTTGTGGGACAATTTTTGATGATAATTAATAGTGCTGATGTACTTTGGTGACCAAGTATTACATTTTCTCTGGTCTTGGTAGGAGGACAATAAAAAGAATAGAGGCCCGTTTCTAGTAGTCTAGCGAAGTATTTCTCCTAGCTCCATGATCACATGATCGGAGCAGGGACATATAGGGTTGTAGCTTCTAGGTAACCAGGACAACCGCTCGTAAAGGAGGGAAGCAGGAGTCGGGAAAGAACGAAGAAAAACGCCGAACGAGTTTAAATCAGGTTAGTCTCAGGATTAGGAAGCCGGGGCACGCTTACATAGATAAGAGAATTTACTTTTGGAGAGAACAGCAGACTTATTGTTTTTTGGACTTCTGTGTTACAGAGTTTTTCGTTAGAACAGACTACAGCGACACGTAAGTGACTGTATGATTAAACTATGTTTGTATCAGGTTACACGGGCAGATAAGGGTAAACAGGTGATAGATTTTAAACGCACAGCGGCACAATGAGGTTGACAGACACCATTTTTATAAACACGCACAAGACAAGTCATTACTAGACTCTTGATGGTAATCATTTGTATTTATTATTATTGTTTATACAGACCCCCCAGGATATAGCGGCATGGATTCGCAAATTTAGCGGCACAAATATGGAAATTTAGCGGCACAAATATGGAAATTTAGCGGCATTTTAGCAGCACTTTATTTTACTCATAAGCATTCATTTTCAGCCTTAAATCAATGGAAACTGTTTTAGCAGAGTATTCCACTTTGATTAGGCAATCTGGAATATGGAATAGAGGAAGCAGCCCGCAGGTTAAGGCTGTTATCCCTTGGAATTGCAATTCTTTATCTGCCAGTTGGGCTAAACAGAAGTGTGAGGTCTCAAATTTTGTGTCACATTTTGTGATGTCAATTCCTGTGAGGTCATGGGTCTTGATGCCACTTCCTGTGATGCGACGTGCCATGTCGCGCTCAATGATGTCACTCAATGTGATGTCACGCGCTATGCTGCCTAACTTGGTTAGACCCCTCCACTTCTTTTTTTTAGGACCTGTGCCCTCCTAAGAAGTGAAATAAATGCAAAACAAGACAACAGGCCTCCTCCATCCGTGTACCCAGAATCGGGGAGAACATCCCTGTCTCCATCAGGGCCACCCCAGCGCGGATGCAATGCAGGGATTGAGTGACAGGCACTCACCCACACCTGACCCCCCCTGCATGTCTGGTTTCTGCCCCCGAAGCTCTCCTGCCTCTGAAGTCATGGCTCCTGCCTGGGATCCGGGGGCAGGCGCAGAGTACAAATGATGAGGAAATGAGTCCTGTTCCTAGGGAGGGCCGTGCCAGGGCTTAGAAGCCCCGCTGCGAGTCTAGACTGCGGACGCCCCCCCGTGCAACTCACGACACCCAGCACAATTATGCACTGTTTAAGTGCTTGATTTGTTGCCAGTGCTCATAGTGCAGAGCCCACTGCCTTTTTATGGATCATTTTGCTTTAGTCACCATCCATCCTGGCATTGAGCACATAACCTTACCACCAACTCCCTTATCAAATACTTCTAAAGTCTACCACAACTCTCCCTCCGGTCTACTCTGACAATGGAAGACTTCACTGTAATACTGACTCACTGTCAAATTGCACTGTAAGAAGCGAGGAGTAATGGACCTGGAACCCTGTGAGCTTGAAGTCACAAGGCGCTCAACTATAATTCCCAGCGCCTCCAATTCCTTGGCTATCACTCTTCACATTTAGTGGCACGTATATTTTGTGAGATCAGCGCTGTGTTGGTAATGCTGCAGAGTTGAACTGTCAAAGCCCCCGGTCATTACCTTAATAGGTGCATATGTATTGGGCGTGTCTCAGATGTGCAGGGGAGCTTCAACTGATTTTTTTGTTTGATAAGAAATGGCCTGGAAACAAGGGACAACGTAATAGGCAGGGAGACTAAAAATCAACTGTAGAAAAAAGTGCGAGACAAATGTATTGAATCTGAGAGCAAACTAAAAACTATTGGACAAAATGCACTTATACATAGTGAGTCTCCATCCTATCGAAATCTGGGTTTAGGCAGCTAACTGCTGAAATAAAGGCAAATGCATCCAGTTCCTTTGACAGTCCACCATGCTGTTACTGAGACGGTAATGAATTGAAATCCAGAAGAGATCGTAACCAGGGGGCCCGGCCTGGAAAGGATAAAAAGAATGCGCCCCCCCCCCTTCCAGCCATAAAAGAAAAATATGCCCCTAATGGGAGGACCCAGGGGGTTGGCTTCTCGTGCAATGACACACACCGACCCCAAAACCACCGCAAGCCCCTGACACCTGCCAGAGCCGATGATAACAGGCGGGGGCGTGAAAAACAAAGCCTCATTAACAAGTGAAAGGTCTTTTAGCTGCCAGTCGCACCCGAGTACTTCACAGGTCATTAATTTAATGACCTGTGAAGTACTCAGATGCGACTGGCAGCTCAAAAACTGACTGTCTGTGTGTGTCCCGGGAAGCTGCTGACACACACGAGTGGGGGGGCGGCGCACAGCCAATAAAAGGTATTGTTTGTTTTGCTGTCTCCCGGTAGAGACACTTCTTTGTAAATATCGCGGCCAATATGGTTATTATCGCGGCCATCACGGTAATCTGCCGATTTCGCGATTTTTTTGTGAATCGCGAAATCGCGATAAACTGGAGGGTCTGTTTATAGTGTTGATTCCCTGATGAAGGGCGACATGGTCACGCCCGAAATGCATTGGAGAGAAATATAAAATATTGTCGCTGATGTGAATATGATGAAAAAATGAAATCAGAATATTTACAAAACATGTTGAATGATAAGAACTAAGATCAATAAACATTGAATAACAAAGGAATAATAATGTGTGGAATCCTCTTGTACTAAGGGAGGAGAATCAGGTGTGCCCGGAGGGATGTCCTTAATGGACACACAAGCTGATCTGTCAATTAGGCGCCCAGGGACGTTGGCCGCCACCGACGGAGCACCCAAAACTGACTAACTTTTGCAAAAATAAGGCTGTGCACTGACCCCATTTCTCAAGTAAAAATGCACCTTGCCATTCCACGATTAGTTCACCCTGTGAAGATCCAATCCAACATCTACCATCTAGTTTCTCATGGTTGGAAGAATTAAATAGCCTGTGTAAGGCAAACTATGCTCCCGCAGAGTCTTCCCCCACAGTAAAAAGCAGCAACCTACCACTTTGTCCAAGGGAGCTGGAACCCTTCCCTGAAACACAAAGTTAACACCCATAACGCTACACCTCACAGGGCTACCCCTGTCAAAAGGAAACACGATGGGGACGATCAAAATGGGTGCTTAGCCAAAACTCAAAAATTAGATAAACCATCTTTAAGTCCCATACCACTCGTAAGCAAGTCTCCTTTTACCCCGGCAATTGTCGAAAATTTGGACGACTTATTACCGTCATCCCGGCAGGCCCTACTGCCCATGATCGAACATCTGATCAAATCTCTACTACATCCTTTGATTGACAAAATTACCATGTTGGAGATAGGCTGACGGGGTTGGAGAATTCAATCAAATCTCACCTGAAATCTTCCACACATGCTGTAATACCTCACTGCCCTCCGACAACTGTTTTCTTAAATCCGCCCAAACTGATTACATCTCATGAAGCGGTGCTTACCCAATTATCAGTCCCCACCTCCATGCCTCCAATCATTCCCAAAGTTCCTCCCAACCCAACGACAGCGCGTCACATTCCTCCCAAACTTGATCGTACCACTCACATACATTTACCACCAGAGGCTGCCCCTTTTGAAACTGTTCTCTCGGGAGTCCCTGAACTAACACAAGGTAAAGCTGAGAGACAATATGAGCTGATGAATAAGGTCAAGTTCTGGTTAGCTAAAAACAGACCTCTGCCCCATCACTTTGATGGTAGAATAATAAGCGTCCGGAGGGTGGGCTGGCTTGGTCCCCTCAAAAAAGACATCTCGGGCGATCTGATCCTGATACGATTTAGGAGCAGACACATCGTGCCATATTTGCAAACTTGGTTACCTCAAAAAGGTGATGGACTTATTTGCACCTGGAACCGACATGACTTCTACCCAAATACGTCCTACATGCTTTCCCCCAGACCCCAGGCTATGGACAACAACTTAGTGGGTAGAGGAAGTCATGTAATTAACGGCGGTAGTTTTCCTGTGGTTTTTAACCGCCTCAAACCGTCATCCAACAGTTTTATGTACCGTAACTATTGAAAAAAAAATTTAGAACACTGTTACCACTAATGATGTCTAAAGTACGCTATTACCAAAGATTGTTATGCTCAAAGGGAGGGCTAAAGTCTTTTTAACCTTTTAACTGTGTAATTTAAAATCAATTTGTGGTTCATGTATGCATGTTTCCTTTTATAATGCAACTTATTTTTTCATCTGTATGCTTTTATGATTTTAACCTAAAATCGAATAAAGCTTTCTTGATTTGATTTGATTTGATATAAAAGTAGAATTTCATTTCAGAATACAGTTGGTGACTCAGTTGTTTGCAAGCACATCATTTATTATATATATTATCAAGCGCCTTCCTCTGACTCCAAGGACCACTTCCCACCTATGTTAATTTTTTTTCGATTGTGTCAGCTCAGCCAGCCTTGAGAGGGTGGCCTATCTGTTGGTTACACAATCAATGAACAAAGTACCCAATGCATTACCGGTCGGTGGTGGGAGTGCAGGCGGGTGGTGATTTGGGGAGAGGGAGGGGCAGGGTGGGGGGCGGTAAACTATGGATTCTGAATGCAATACGCACAACAAAATTTGTTTTATTTATTTATGTTTACTTACCAGTAATTGTCCGCAATCCATAGTTTGCTCTACCCAGCCCCTCCCCACGTCACCGCCCGCCAGCACTCCCACCTCTGACCGCTACTGGACTGATATGTCGTTCCATATAAGTAATGATCATTGGATCAGAAGTATATTATATTATTATTAATCTGCCTTTTTTTAGTCGCCAGGGCACAGTGAAAGTGAAATTGAGCAATTGCCCTTCATGTAACAGAGAGAGTATGGCCAATGCCACCCGTAATGGAAAAATATACGAGCTTCTCCACCTGCAGCTTAGTAAATAAAAGTAACAGGTGTCTGGGTATTGACTCGTATGTTGGTCTTGGATGCAAGCTTAGCTGACTGAGCTGGCTTGCCGGCTACAGCCTACTACAAGGTTATGTAATTTATCTAAACTAGAGATAAGGAAAAGACTGGTGTTCTTCCGTGTACTGGAGTCCATCCATAGTACTAGGGCAAGTATAATGCTGGAAAAAAAACTCCAACAAATGTTAGAGGCCATGCAAGCAGGAGGATAGATACTTATCACAAATGTTATGTACTGCGCTTGCTAGTGCTACTGTGCCACTATGTGTTAAATTAATTTTGTGTTACTGTTTTGCTAAGAGTTTTGGTTACAATTCTGTTTCTTTCTTTATAGATCCTCCTTCCCAAAAACCAACACGGAAGGAGTTGGTAGCCAGGGCCCGGCAACGGAAACTGCAGGCCATCTGTGAGGAATACTGCCGGCTGGTGGCTCAGGCAGAGGAGGAAGAGGAGGCGGCGGCAGCAGGTGCTGCCTCTTCCAATGCCCCGGGCCCCAGCCAGGCCCCGCCTGCAGGAGTACGGCGCCGCACTCAGGTAGTTCCCCACCGCCGCCATTTTCAACATCTGCTGCCCCCCCACATGGATGCAAATGTAAGTGTCGTGCATTTCGTCAGCAACTTCTCCTCCGGATGGCACAGCTGGAGAACCAATTAGAGGAGCGCATAAAAATCCTCGTGGACAAAAACCTGAAAGCCCACCGATTGTAGATGGACCCTGTTAATTTGCCCTATTTTTAGTACTTTTGTTGGTGGGTGTGAATTGGGTGTTGGGGTTTCTTATGTTTTTGGACATTGGTTGGACTTGGACATTGGTTGGGGTTAGTGAGAGGGGTGGGTGAGGTGTGGGATAGTCTACTTTTGTTATGAAAATAAATGTTATTTATTTATACTTACATATACAATGTTAATGTTTTGTGGGGAGGTTACTGTTTCACGAATTTATATACGTCACAAGGTTTACTTGCAGATGCAGGGCAGCAGCCAGTGTGTGATTTAAATAATCTGCCAATTTTGTAACATGCCAACATATAGATGCGGTACCCCTCACTGAGTTATATTTGTCCTACTAGTACTACCAGTTGTTCCTCCTAGTCCACTATACCTCCCAGCAAACTTATCCTACCTGTGATTGATGAGGATTAAGTTAGGCACAGCAATGGCTGCATGGTTTCCCGAGAGAATGGAGAAGATGCCATGGTTGTGGTGGTAGTAGTAGACACTGGCACTAGCATTTGCAAACAAAAAAAAGAGACAGTCACTTGCCTGAGAGAGACTGTGGGAGTAGTAGAAAAGTACAGTACATAAGAAGACTGCCAAACAAACAATATTGCAACTGCTAAACTAAAAGAAAACAATGGTGGCAGGGACAGCCTAGTACAAGAAGCAAAGAAGTTAAACTGTAGTTGTGTCGAAGGAGTGACTTAACACAATCCTAATTCGTAAACTTTAATATTGTAAATCCAATCAATGCCGGCAATTAATTATGATGTATTCAGTGGGTCCCTTTGGAAAATTAACTGGCTTGTACATGGACTGAGTAAGGGTGGGCAAGCAGAAGAAGATCCTCGCCCTGCCTCGTTGACATTTAATTAGTGTTGCTTTCACCACATCTGCCCCAGCAAGCGTGTGATCAATTGTTGGTGTAGAGTTAATGTAGTCACATAACACCTCAATATAAAATCACACAGCCCGGGGGAAGAGGGTTAGAGTTTGATGAATGGATGGGAAGGGTGGTTTGGGGAAAGGTTTGACAAAGAAAAACAGTACGCATGGAGACAACAAAAGCAAAACAATATTTGAAGATGACGATGATCCACTATCCAATAAATCTATAAAGGGAGAAAAAGGAAATGCATGCATGATGAAGATAACTTGATGGTTAATGAGTAGTACTTAACAACTACTACATAATTAGACAGTACAGGGAAGTAGTATTATATGAAATTTGCCTTGGCTGTATGCCATCAGAGAAACCCTAATTACCTGCTGTACCGGGCTCAAAGCTAGTAAAGAAAATTAAAAAGTAGTTGTAGGGAGCAATTAGCAAATTAAGTCACACAGTAATAATATGATACTAAAGTTACTGTATTATCCAGGTCCAAATGTGTAGTTGTATCTCGTCATTCATCTTGATCCTGTCCATGGACACCCTGAACATCATTCTTCGGTGCCACTGGCTGGCTGATGAGGATTGGTAAGGTAAGTGTGAGTTGTTGCTCCAAGTATAATAGCACTGGTAAAAGGCCAGCCTGTAAGTGTTGATGGAAAAACAAAAGGGCTATTGAAAAATAAATGAGCTAAAAAAAGCATCAATTACGGTGTAGTGCAAAAAGACAAGACTCTTGAGCGAGAATACTTTCAGACTGAGGTGGCTTGGAGACATTGGGTCTACTCTCCTATTTACTCAGCAGCACTAATCAACAAGAACAACAGGACAGGAGCCAGCACAGAACAGGCCCATGGCACCGGGTCTGACAAAAGGCATATACAGCAACCTAGCATTTTCCAAATCAAGTGACTAAATCAATGAGCCACTGTCAGTCATGATACCACTATTCGACTCCACCACTGCACAGCCATGTAGCCTAGGTCTGCTGTGGTTCTTGTTGATTGGTTGTCTTTACCTTGTATTCCACTTCCTGAAACGTTGTTATTCCATCAATCATCTCAGTTCCAACTGACTGACTGCATGCAAAGATAGTCTGGTCATCATCATCATCATCATCATGGTGTGGTACATGTACGTGTGTTGTCCAACAGACCAACACCAACTCAGTCTGTAGTGAGTGACTCTGATTAAGTAAGTCCAGACTGCACCTGCAGTAGTAGGAGTACAATTGGTTATTATTAAACAACATGGAATCATTGACTATCACTTCAGTCACTTTTACTTTGTCATTATTTTAACTACTAGTTCGACTTCATGCACGTTTGCTCAGAGTCAGCAAGCATCCAATGCAATGCATGGTATCATTCATTAATCATATACCTGTCTTGCTCTTCTCTTTGGCTGTCAGATCAGAGACGCCGAGCCTTCTGAAAGTGATGACGAGTTTACTTTAGTTTTGGATGCCTGCTCAAGTTCTGACAGTGAAGAGTTTTGTATGCCTGCAGACAGAGGTGGTAGCATTAAGACAGTGATGGGTTTCGTATTTTGTAGTCCGGTGGTATGAAGTGCTGATTCATTTTGATCATAGTTAACCTCTCCACGCTTTTGGGCGAGAGACTGGTCCTTTTCACAGTTACAATGGCATCAGCAGCATTGAAAACAAGCTCAGAAGAGACACTGGCGACAGGTCAAGCCAGATACTTTATCGCCAGCCTGCTGAGCACTGGCCATTGGCTTCTTTTCCCATACCAATACGCCAATGGGCTTTCCTTCATGAAGACCTCTGTTGTGTCATCCAGATAGGCCTGGACCATCCACTCAATGTTCAGGGGTGCTCCGATTTGCTTGGCCTCTTTTGACTTTGCACCAGCAACAGACTTACCCATCCCTTTCTGTAGAAACCAAGCAGCTATTTTTTTTGCTGTGTCTGATTAATCAGATCCTGTTGGTGCTGTTGTTGATGTTATTGGTAGTGTTGGTGACTGCTGGGAAGCAATTGCACTGCTCTCATGCTCTGAAGAAGAACTTGACTCCGGATGCCATGTCAGCCTGCTGAGCACTGGCCATTTTCTTCTTTTCCCATACCAATATGCCAATGGGCTTAACTCCATGAAGGCCTGTGTTGTGTCATCCAGATAGGCCTGGACCATCCGCTCAATGTTCAGGGGTACTCCAATTTGCTTGGCCTCTTTTGACTTTGCACCAGCAACGGACTTACCCATCCCTTTCTGTAGAAACCAAGCAGCTATTGTTTTGCTGTGTCTGATTAATCTGATCCTGTTGGTGCTGTTGTTGATGTTATTGGTAGTGTTGGTGACTGCTGGGAAGAAAACGCACTGCTCTCATGCTCTGAAGAAGAACTTGACTCTGGATGCCCTGTAGTACTTGCACGGTCATGGGCTGGCACTGACAGGCCTCTAATCGAGAGCCGTTCATTTTCTAAATCAGTGGCTTCCTCAGCTATTAAAATTTTGTACTTGGCAACAACCCCTTCTGAAAAAGGGATTACTGCATTACTGTTCAGAAAATAATTGTACCGTGGATCCAAAATTGTAGCAGTAATGTAATGTCGATGTGACACAATCTTATTTTGAATCCTTGTATTGTCAGATAAGCGGACGGCTAAGGCGTTCGCCAAATAACATGCGTCTACTTTGTCTTCCACACCTTCGTATGTTTAAGACACCTCCTTCAGCTATTGCTCTAGCATGTACAACAATGGGATAGCTTGGCCCATAGTACAGTCCTCCCTGCTGACTGCATGTGTGAAGACCTCAAAAGGAAGTAGCATCTCTGTCAGGCATTTAATGAGGTCCCATTGCCACATCTCAACGGTCATGGCTTTCACAGTAGGATCCCCTAATCTTCTTGTCAGGACATGAGCATTAAGTGGTATGTACTGCTCAAACAGACGATCAAGCATGTTATAAGTTGAGTTCCAACGTGTTGGCACCTCCTGGATGAGTTCTTTCACTGGCATTTTATGCTCACGTTGAATGACCCTTAGCTGCTTCCGGGCTTTGAAAGAATGGTTGAAATGTGTGCATATTCTTCTGCAGGTGGTCAGTAAGTTGCTGACTTTGCTTTCGTTTTTCAGAAAGTCTTGAACAACAATGTTAATGCAGTGTGCCAAACACAGGACCCTGAAATAGCCACCATCTTTCATGGCCTTAACTACATTACTGCCATTGTCCGTGGCAACAAAACCAATGTTAAGCTCTCTTGGTCGCAGCCATTCAAAGACCTTGCTGTTAAACTCAGCCAAAATGTTTGCAGCAGTATGAGATTTCTCAATAGCACTGTACTGGTTTTTTTGACTTTATTCCAGTATCCTTTCCCTGATGAAGGGGCAGACAAGCCCCGAAATGCATTGGATGTTTATAAAGGACAGTGCCAAATCGTTGAGAATGGAATAAGTTATGAAGATCATTATTGAAATGAAAAGCCAATCATGAACAGTGTTGCTGAATAAAAGCATACTTTCCATTGAAAATTTGTTTGGAAGCTCTGTTTTACGAGAGGAACACGAGTGTGCGCCACAGGATGGGATCAGTGATCCACTGACCTCACAACCCTCTTATTTCTCCATAGCAAACATGGCTACAGTTGCATATCTGCAAGTGTAATTAAAAATCTCAACAGTGTCAACGCCTGCAGATAGCTTTTCTCTAACACCTGAAAAAGGGATCCAGTGTGCAGTGATGTACATGTAATCTGTGGTTTGGCAACTGGTCCACATGTCTGTTGTCAGGTGGATACTATGAACAGCTCTCTGATGTAAGGCTTTCCCAAGCAATTCCAGCACGTTGTGATGTAGTGCTGGAACAGCAAATCTGGCAAAATAGTAGCATTTTAGCCAGCTCAGCATTGTACAAACGTGCTATTGGGTGGTTGAGTTCGTACTTTCCCTCCTGCCTAGTAAACATGCTAAGAATGGTACGCTGCGTGGTGTTTCTTTCTGTTCGGCACGACGCAGCACTTTGCATCGCAGTACTCTGGTTGACTCTTACTCTTGTGCCACTGAGATGTTGCTGATGCAGAGGATGTGGGCTGTACCACTGCAGTGCTGGGGACAGGGGTACTTTGTGTACCACTACCAGATAGAATGTCTCCCTCTTCTTCTTCTTCCTGTTAGACAGTGAGTTGACCTTGTACTAGTGTATACCCACCAACATCAATGGTTCCAGTTTTTATGCTACGAAGGTGGTCCTCCAACTTGATTGCGTGGTGTTTTTTCAAATGGGTCATTTGGCCTCCAGTACCATAGTTTGTACCAAGCTTACCACGACTAACAGAGGAATGACAAATGGAGCATATAGCATTGTTCTCCTCCTTTACGCTAACAGTAAAGAAGTCCCACACTGGGGTGCTTAACTTTTGTCTCCTGCTAGAGGTGCCACTTCCAATGCTGGATGAACTGGAGGTTGTGTGTTGAATTTGACTATGTGGCTGCACAGTAGTGCCACTACCTACTTCTGTTGAGGTGGTGCTTTTGCTGGATGTAGGACGCTGCCGGCCCTTTGCTAATATAAATATGGAAGCTGGAGGTCGTGTTGGTGTTGCCTGTGTTGGAGGTATGCGTGCTACATCCCTACTAGCCGCAGTTATTCTGGATAGGGTAAAAATGTTGGTCTCCATGTCCTCGGGCCGGGAGTGATGCTTGTGATGACTGCGTCAGACTCATCATCATCATTATCCTGATGTTCTACATCGTCCTCCATAAGTGTAAGGCTTTCTGGAACCTTCCTTTAACCTAGCCTGGTCTTGGAATGTGTCTCCTTCTCATGCTCAAGTTGTTGTGGCCCCAAAGTGAGAACTAGATCATCAGAAGGGATGCTTAGCAAAGAACTCGATGGACTAACCCTCCTTTTCCTTGGTGGGGATTTGGAAGACAATAGATCTCCTGCATGAGTGGCTTCCTCTTCTTCTTGCTCTGCATGAGGCTCAATTTCCTGAACTGCGCCTACTTCGGGAGGAACAACAACTACTATTGCGGGCGGTGGTTGTGGTTGTTGTTGCTGTTCACCACTTATCTGCTGTGTTCCCTCATGCGTTGATTGTGTACTACTTTGAGATAGCGATAAGTTTAGGTCAGGCTCAGCATCACTGCTTTCTACCATTAGGTAGGCTACCTCTTCCACACTCATCTGTTTGGGCCTGGGTTGATGGGTTGGGCCCACTGATGCAGAGGTGCTGCCCCCAGCTTGCACCCCGGACACCGCTGCTGCAGGCATACTTTTTGCTTACCCAAAAAAGGTTTTGGGGTCAACACCAGACTTAAGTGTCACTTCCTTCTTCTGTTCTTCCTTCTTCTTCTCAGCAACTTTCTTGGTCTTGGAGGACCTGGTACTTGCATTCTTTGAGCCCATCTTCTTCAGATGTCAGCAGCACTCAGTTGCACAAGTTGCAGAGATGTCTGGTCAGGTCACACCACACGTCACGTACAACAGAAAGACGTCTGTCTGACAGTACAACGGGCGATGAATGATGACAGACACCTCCTCCTCAGTCTCTTGTACACCTAAAAGCAAAGAAGGCAGAAGAACATCAGTCAAATGTGGAATTCTTTGTGCTTTAATTTTAATTACTAGTAGTGTTAGTACACTCAGTAAGAGTAAGAATAACAAAGAACTAAAATGCAAATGTAGTGGAAGTGGAACTTGTTTATTCTTATTTTGTGCATCATGTTGGATGGATGCAGCATCAGTGACCTGCAGCAGATAGGAATGGGGATGGAAACAGTAAGCAAACAGGAACAATGGAAAGACACAAAGGCCTATGTGGCAAAAACAAAACAGCACACTACCACTACCACCAACACGCCCCCCAGCCACATGGTTACTCATCACAGGCAATTGGGATAAAGCCCAGAAAACAATGAGCTCAAGCAGGCCTATATCCCTATATGGCCAGACAAAGGAGGATGCCTGTTACATATCACAGCTTAATGCAAAAAAGAAAATCCGCATGGCTTAAAAGGTTGGAAAGTTACACAACAACAACACATTAAACAAAGGCATTTATTAACACATCCAAAAAGTTAACTGCACCCCAAACACCACATTTGGGAAATCAATCCAATGCCATCCATGCCCTAAATGATGTTTAACTTCAACAGACAACATAGAAACAGCTACATCAAGCATCCTCGATGACTACCTCTGGGACTCTAGGCCTACTGGCAGAATAGGCCACAAGTTTGGAGGCCTATGGCAAAAGCATAGTGGAAGGTCACACAAAATGGCCGCCACCACATGGCCTGGCCACCCACAACACCATGAAAAGAAAGAAAAGACAAACAATGCATGTCTATGGCAAAAGCACAATGCTTGGCTTCACAAAATGGCAGCCACCCACATGGTCAGCCCACCCTCAAACAACAAAGTACATACAAAGGACAAGAACAGGAAGTTGAGGTCTCTGGGGAACTTCCGTCTTCTTTAAAAAAAAAATGAAAACAGAAAAATGACTCCATGCTCCAAAAACTACAACCAAATGACAACCTGAGGAGTTTTTTTAGCCAAATGAACAAAATCATAATTTTTGAGAAGGTTTTATGCAATTCGAGACATATTGCTCGCGAGATTGCAAATTCGGCGTGTTCGGCAGCGCAAACTGTACAAAAAGTCGTTATCGCGTGCCCGAGCACGCAGATTGAGCGGGCGAAGAAGACAGAAACTGTAAGGTCGCGTTGTCGCACTGTGCAAAGTTACCAAAAGTACACGAGCTGAATTTCTAGGGTTACCTGCTTGCAGAAAAAGCCCTATTATTTAACACACACCCAAAACCTGAAATTCCACCCCAAAAACCAAATTTTCAAATCAATCCAAAGCCACTCATGCCATACATGATGTTACAAATTAAACAAACACCACAAAAACAGTTGTTTAACTTTCATGCACCCATGATGAATTGAGTAGTACATCTGGGTCTACTGGCAGAGTAGGCCACAAGTTTGGAGGCCTATGGCAAAAGCACAGTGGCTGGTCCCACAAAATGGCCGCCACCACATGGCCAGGCGCTCCCAAAAAAAAAGAAAAGGAATAAAAAACAGACAAAACAGGCCTATGGGAAAAGCACAATGCCTGGCTTCACCAAATGGCCACCACCCACATGGTCAGCCTACCAACAAGAAAGTACATACAATAAACTCAAGCATGCCTATATCCCTATATGGCCAGACAAAGGAGGATGCCTGTTACACATCACAGCTTTCATGCAAAAAAAAAAAACCACATGGCTAAAAAGGTTGGAAAGTTACACAAAAACAACACATACAACAAAGGCATTTATTAACACACATCCAAAAAGTTAACTACACCCCAAACACCACATTTGGGAATTCAATCCAATGCCATCCATGCCCTAAATTATGTTTAAATTCAACAGACAACAGAGAAACAGCTACATCAAGCACCCCTGATGACCATCTCTGGGACTCTAGGCCTACTGGCAGAATAGGCCACAAGTTTGGAGGCCTATGGCAGAAGCACAGTGGAAGGTCACACAAAATGGCCGCAACCACATGGCCTGGCCACCCAAAACAACATGACAAGAAAGAGAAGACAGACAATGCATGCCTATGGCAAAAGCACAATGCTTGGCTTCACAAAATGGCCACCACCCACATGGTCAGCCCACCCTCAAACAACAAAGTACATACAAAAGACAGGAACAGGAAGTTGAGTTCTCTGGGGAACTTCCTTTCTGTTTTAAAAAAAAAATGAAAACATAAAAATGACTCCATGCTCCAAAAACTACAAACAAATGACAACCTGAGGAGCTTTCTTAGCAAAATGAATAAAATCATAATTTTCGAGAAGGTTTTATGCAACTCGAGAAAATATTGCTCACAAGATTGCAAGTTCGGCGTGTTCGGCAGCACGAACTGTACGATAAGTCGTTATCGCGTGCCCAAGCACGCAGATTGAGCGCGCGAAGAAGACAAAAACTATAAGGTAGCTTTGTCGCACTGTGCAAAATTTCCAAAACTACGCGAGCTGAATTCCTAGGGTTACCTACTGGCAGAAAAAGCCCTATTATTTAACACACACCCAAAACCTGAAATTCCACCCCAAAAACCACATTTTGAAAATCAATCCAAAAAGACATCCATGTCATACATGATGTTACAAATGAAACAAACACCACACAAACAGTTGTTTCACTTGTATACACCCATGATTACTTGAGTAGTACCTCTGAGCCTACTGGCAGAGTAGGCCACAAGCTTGGAGGCCTATGGCAAAAGCACAGTGGCTGGTCCCACAAAATGGCCACCACCACATGGCCAGGCCACCCATAGAAAGTACATACAATGAATTCAAGCAGGCCTACACTAACTATATGAACTCCTAGGGTTACCTATTGGCTGAAAAGCCAATATTTAATTAACACACACCCAAAAACTGAAATTCCACTCCAAAACACACAGGTTGCAATTGAATCCAATGCCATCCATGATGTTTAAAAACTTGAAATTCAACAGACACCACAGAAACATGGTTGGACCCATGGGTTACTCTGGGCCTACTGGATGAAATTTCAAAGAAATACAGCTTTGCCCCTCATGAAAGTACAGGCCTCCCTCAACTATAATTTTAACAAGGATTGAAAAGCCCAGAAAACTGTAGGTAAAAAAAGCCCAAATCAAACAAACATGTACACCAATTCTCCAACTTACATGCAAAATAAAATTTCAAATCCAAAAGTCCTCAATAAATCCATTCCAATGATATGATGCAGCAGACATACATAAAAAGTGATCCTTCCAGCTCCAAATCCAAATGAAAGTGAACAGCACATGGACAAAGCACTGGGAGGAGCCTGCTGTACAGGAACAGGAAGTTGGAGACTCAGGGGCACTTCCTTCCTCTTGAAAAAAATAGTAGAAAAAAAAGAGGACTCCTTGCACAAAAGACTACAGCCAAATCACAAACTGAGGGGTTTATCTGAGCAAAAAGATAATTTTCGAGAAGGTTTTATCATGCTCGAGAGATATTCTGTGCCATATTGTAGTTTCTGCGTGTTCGGAAACGCGATCTTACCAACACTGTGCCGGAAGGAAGATCGCGCGTCCGAATTACGTGATCGCGCGTCCAAATGACGTGATTGCGTTCGCACTGTCTCACGGGATTGTATGTATGTATGTATTTATTTCTTATATAGCGCAAACCTTTCACCCTACGGGTATCTTGGCGCTCAGATTGTCGCACAAAGCCCCCATTACAGTAACATGGTCAGATAGAAAGAAAGGAACTGGACTTAGCTGCCTCTAGGAAACAGGCAGGTTTTTAAGCTTTTCTTAAACGAGGTCAACGTGTTAGACTGTCTAATCTGGAGTGGTAGCTCGTTCCAGAGTCAAGCTGCTGACACACTAAAAGCCCGGCCTCCCATCCTTGATCGCTTAAATCTGGACGTCGCCGCTAGGTTTAGCGAAAAGGAGCGAAGCGTCCTCTTAGGCTGGTACCAGTTAAACATGTTAGAAAGCGGCCTTGGGCCTGAATTGTGTAGTACATTAAACACTATACACATAGATTTTAAGCAAATTCTTTCACAACTTGGCAGCCAGTGTAGCTCTTTCAGAGCCAACGAAGTAGAAGAGCAACGCTCCCAGTTCAGGGCTAATTTAGCCGCTGTAGACTGGACTCTTTGTAAACTCTGAATGATATACTGCGGTGCTTCCAAATACAGAGCATTACAATAGTCCAGTCTACTAAGTATCAGACTTCTGACCACCAGGGGGCGAGTCTCACTCGGGAGAAAAGGTAGCACCTGTCGCAACATTCGTAGGAGGACCATACAGACACTGATTGTCTTTTTGGCTTGGGCCTCCATCTGAAGGTTATCCTTCACCATAACCCCTAGGTTCCGTACCACCTTAACCGGAGTCAGGGGTTCTTCTTCCGATGTGAGTCTGAAATCCAGTGGTAGGTGGCAAGGTAGGGTGTTACCCGGGCAGAACATTACCTTCGTTTTACCACCATTAAATTGAAGGTAGTTTTTCCTAAGCCAAACGGAGGTATGACGCATACAGTCCTGAAGGGTACTCAGCGGCACCGCTTGCTCCCCCCCAGGGAAAACACCAATTGGGTGTCGTCGGCATAGTTAACCAACTCAATCCCAAAAGATCTAATCAGGGGGAGTAGAGGACACAGATAAATATTGAAAAGAATAGGGCTAATGGATGAGCCCTGAGGCACCCCGTGGGGGACTGGTGACTTATTTGATGTAAATGGTGTTAAGGATACTGTCTGTTGTCTGCCCGACAGATAATACTGTAACCATTGAAAAGCCATCCCATTCACCCCAATCTCTGTTAGCCTCTCCAACAAGATACAGTGGTTCACCGTATCAAAAGCGGCTGACATATCCAATAATATCAATACAGTGGGCTCTCCATTGTCCGCACGCCTTCGAAGACTGTCCATGACCGTTAATAATGCTGACTCCATACCATGTTTTGAACGGAAGCCAAACTGGTCCTCCTCCAACAGGTAATTTTTCTCCAAGTAGTAGGAGAGATCCCTGCTTACTAATTTTTCCAAGACCTTTACTGGGAAGGGTAAAAGAGATATAGGTCTAAAATTAACAGGGGCACTAGGGTCCAGCGAGGGCTTTTTGAGCAGGGGGGTGACCATTGCATGTTTACAAGCATCCAGCACCACCCCTGCCTCCAATGATTGGTTGCATAACTGATGTAGCCAGGGTAAGGTTGCTTGTCCCACTTCCTTCCATAACCTCAGGGGAAAGGGGTCAAGGGGGGAGCCAGAAGAAACCTTACATACTAGACTGCGAATCACTTCCTCCGTCAGTTTGGAAAATTGGCTAAGGGAAGGTTTCAACCCCGGCTCTTCCTTATGCTCCAATGGCACAGTCTCCACATTAACAGTAGTTGACTTTTGGAGGTTACCTATGATTGTAGCAATTTTCTCTTAAAAAAATACCGCTATCTCATCGCAGAGCTTCTGCGAGGCAGTCACCTTATTACTTATGCATTTCGGATTAGAAAGGTTCTTAACAATGTCAAAGAGAGCCTTGGTGCAGTTAGAAGATTGTAGAATGGAGGCGGCTTAAAACTCAGCTTTAGCCTTAGCAATAACTCTTTTATATTCCGCCTGTAGTAGTTTTAGGGTGGTTTTGTCTGTGTCGGAATAGAATTTCCTCCAGATCCGTTCCGCCCTCCTACATTTTAAATGAAGCGATCTCAAATCCTCACTGTACCATGGAGCCGACGGCCTCTTCTTCACTTTGCGTTGTTTTACTGGTGCTAGAGAGTCTAACGTCTCAGTTACTAGATCATAGTATTGTTGTTAATTACTCTCTACCGAGGTGGAGGGATCGAAAAGATTTACCCTAGAAAATGTCTGGGTTATCTTATCTTGTTTTAATTTAGACCGGTCTCTGTCTTTCCGGCAAGTTGACTCCTGCCTTCCGATCATGCTAGATCTGGACACCACTGTGTGAAAAAGTATGAGTGAGTGGTCTGTCCAGTATTGTGGCAAAATATCTATCACTTTTGTTTCAGCCTGATTAGCATATAGGAGGTCAAGAATGTGACCCCCCTCATGAGTAGGGGATTGCACTAATTGTCTCAAATTGAGACCGTCACATAGCCGGGTAAGGTCTCTCAGATGGCCGGCCAGGCACCCATTAAAATCTCCCAGGATCAGTACTCTAGAGTGGGAAAGGGTCAAATTTGAAATGGTATTTAACAGCTCATGGTATTGAGTGTCTGCGCCTGGGGGTCTATAACATAATAGGCCTGAAAAAGAGTACCTCTGGGCTCGTAAGCTGAGAAACCCAACAATTCAATTCCTGCCACATCCACGACCTGCAGGTGGCCCAAATTCCAGTTATCTTTGTATATTACCCCAAGCCCCCCTCCTCGTCCATTATTCCTGGGCTTCTGTATTATTTTGTATCCTTCTGGACATGTGAGGCCTATATATGCGGTGGAATGTGCACTTGACCATGTCTCGGTCACAAAGAGAAAATCCAATTTCATATCATCCACCAAATTGGCCACCTCTTGGTAATGCTTTACCATAGATCTACTATTAATCAGACCACACTTTGCATCCTCAGTTACAGAGTTTTTTGTACAAAGGGTCTGCCCCGAAGTAGGACAATGAACTGCATTCATGCCCTTACCGATCTCCCACAGTTGTTCCCTCGAGAAGACACGTCTATTAGCCTCTGGGATTGAAAACAGCAGCATGGCTGGTGCTGAGCGCGGCCAGTGCACTGACGGGCGCAGACGGGCATTCCTCTGACGATCCTCCAGCGTGCCACCGGCGCCCCCGCTGCGTGCGAGCGCTGCGCGCTTGCATACGCGATTTAAATAGGCAGTGCTGTCTGGCCACTAGAACGTCCCTGAAGATGGCGCCCAATAGTGTCCCAACCTACCCCCAATATGGTGAACAAGGAGCAGATTGGCTTGCCCTAGTGCCTGCAAAGCCGCAGGGTGGAAAACGCTTAAAGTGCGGGTAAGAGGACCACTACATACAATTTTTAAAACAAGTTTGACACTTCACCTAATTTTTCCTAAAAACACCGTTAAAACAAATGTCAGCATGTGCAAATACGCACCAATAGCAGCAGAGTTCTGGATTGCTTCCGATCTGTCTAAACGCATGCAGTGCGTGGTGACAATATGCTAAATCTTTATTGATTCTGCGGTCGGATTCCAAATCTCATGGCGCAGGCGACCGGGAGAGAAAATCGAGAAGGCGAACACAGGACCACGGTAAGTCGTTACTGCGCACGCGAGAGCGCTATTGAGCGTGCGAGGAAGAAAACAACTACGCTATGCTGTAGATTGCAAAGTATTCGACAACTTCGCGTTCACTGCGAAGTTTCCGTAACTAGGCAAACTCCGCGAGCGAAGACTTACCATGACAAAAAAAACAGAAAAGAGAAAACAAGAAAAGAATCAATAAAATTATTATTTATTTATTTTTTTTAAATCTTTATTAAGATGAAGGCATACGATGCATGTATTTTAGTACAATCAAACTTGCAGTCCTGTATTTGTACATTCTCATATCTGTAGGACAGAACAGTTATTACGTATTCCTAATTCGTGACTTATTCTACCCCACTTATAACTTTCATAGTCTTTTCCGTTTGTTCATATAGCAGTCTCCGGAGTACATTGAATTTTCTTTCGCTGTGTGCTAACTATCTATTACCCCTCATCCTATAAGTTCTAAACAACCAAAACATGAGTCATCACTCTTAGGTATGCTTCCCATGCTCATCTCCACCCACCAGCAATACACCATGCCCCTGAGTCACCTTTCAGTAGAGTTATCGCAAGACGTCACTCCACTTGGTCCATTTCGGTAGCCATCCTCCACCCATTCCCTTACTCATCTTCCCCCTCAGAGTCCAGATTGTCCCCTTCCGGCAAAGGTTCACATATTTCTCCCCTGTAGGCATTCCAGGCAGCCCACACCTTGTTCCATTTGCTGGGGCAAACCCGAAGCACATATACCGCCCTTTCCGTAGTCATCAGTATGTCCATGTTTTTAGCCCATCTGTTCGCTGTAGGCAGTTCTGGAGCCCCCCACTTCTGCGCAATATCTCGCTTAGCCACTGTCATGGCCAGTGTGGCCCAAATTAGTCCATACCTATCTAGGTCATTTGGTTCCCAGATGTTCAGGAGGCATTTGTGTGTCTCTGGCAAAATGGAGATCTTAAGCGTTTGTGAGACTGTACGCAGAATTTGTCTTCAGAATTCTTTTATCTGTGGGCAGTCCCACAGTGTATGAAACAGTGTTCCCTCCTCCCTGCAACCCTGCAAGCAAAAGGGGTGAGGTGCCCTATGTATTTTGTGAAGCAGTGTTCTAGTGTAGTAGATGCGGTGTAGAATTTTGAGCTGCACTAGCCTGAACTTTGCCGAAATGCCCACCTCCCTCGGGGAGGCTAGTGCCTCATTCCACTCCGACTCATCTGCCTCACCTATCTCCCCCACCCATTTTTCTTTGAGTTTCAAAGTAGGGTCTTCCAGGTTGTTGACCAGTTTTTTGTATGTGAGGGAAGTCGCGCTTTGTTGCATGAAGTCTGTCAGTAATCTATCCTCTAGTGGTGAGGACTCTGGTATTTCAGTGCCTGCTGGGATCGCCCGGAGTAGTGCGTGTCGAATTTTCACGTACCTAAACGTTTCAGTGGGGTTGAGGTCATACTGCTGTTGGAGTTGTGGAAACGCCATCACTGTGTCCTTATCCCATAGATCCCCCACTGTGGAGATTCCTATGGAGTCCCATTGCGTAAATCCTTTACATAATCTAAGGTTCCCCAGTGACTTTGTGTCCCACAGTGGCGTCATTTTGGTGATCCGCCCCTTCCAGCCCAGTCGCGCCTGTGCTATGTGCCACAAGGCCGCCGTGTGTTGTGTTGGACCCATCAGTTTTTTAAGTTGTGATTTATTATATAGTACTGAGAGCATGCAGTCCGTCCCCAACTGTGACCAGTCCGCCCTATATGCTGGGTCGTCCCTCGGAGTATGGATCCAGTGGTTAATTATTTTAAGTTGTGCTGCCCAATAGTACAGCTGAACATCGGGCAGCGCAATCCCACCCTCATACCAACTTTTTACCAACTTGTCATAGGCTATACGCGCCGGACCATTGTTCCAGAGTAGGTTGGAAACTAACGCAGCAATCTGTTTAAAATATCGCGGTGGGACAAGATGCGGGGTGTTCTCCAGTATATATAGGAACCTGGGAAGTGCCATCATTTTATATAAGGCCGCCCTTCCTAGGAGGGTCAGGGGCAGGGTCGCCCAGTGCCTAACGTCAGCACGTAGGCGCTCCATGGGTGGCTTCAAGTTGTTGGCAAAGAAGTCTGCTTCATTGTTTGTGATGATGATGCCCAGGTATTTAAAGGAGGTCGTCGGTGATGCCAGAGGGCAGTCTTCCTGTAACCTCGGTTCTGGGCCCTTCAGTATGTATATTACCGACTTTGACCAGTTCAGGGTATAGCCTGATGATTTCCCGTGCGTGTTGCAGAGATTTAGCAAGGCTGGGATCCCGTGTTCAGGCTCAACCATATAAATGAGCATGTCGTCTGCGTACAGGGAGATTTTATCCTCCCATCCTTCCTCCCACTTGATCCCCTTGAATAAGGGCGTGGTTCTAATCAGGATTGCTAAGGGTTCTAGTACTAAGGCAAAAAGTAAGGGCGACAAGGGGCATCCTTGCCTAGTCCCCCTGCCCAGCGGGAATGTCGCCGAGATGTGGCCGTTGGCTACCACCTGCGCAACCGGTTTCGTGTAGAGTAGTCGTACCCAAGCTGTAAATTGTGGTCCAAAGCCCATACGCGCAAGCACTGCAAAAAGGTATTCCCACTCCACTAGATCGAAAGCCATTTTGGCGTCTAGGGAAAGAAGCACAGCCTTCTCCGAGAGGAGGTGTGAACGGGCCAGTACCCCATGAACCCTCCTGAGGTTCAGAGCTGTACTTCTGTGGGGCATAAAGCCCGATTGATCAGGGTTGATCAGGGTGCGCAGGAGTGGCATCAGACGGCTGGCCAGAAGTTTAGCCAGCACCTTGGCCTCTACATTAAGCAAGGATATTGGGCGATATGAGGTACACTCAGTTGGGGGTTTTCCCGGCTTTGGTATGGCCACAATCGTGGCTGTACGCTGGTCAAGCGGTAGTTCCGCCCTTTCCATGCTCTCCATATACATGTCTAAAAGAGGTCTACTGAGCTCTGAGGCCATCGATTTATACCATTCCACGGGAAGTCCATTGGGACCCAGCGCTTTTCCTGACTGCAGCGCCTGGATCGCTAATTGGATTTCCTCCCCTGTCAGGTCGACCTCTAGGTCTCGCATAGCTTCTTGTGGTATACTGGGGATGGCAATGCCATCAAGCGAGATCGATGCCGTCTGTGCAGTGACGACACGTTCTGGGGTGTAGACCTCCTGAAAATGGTCTGCCAGTGTGCGCACAATGTCCTCTGGATGTGTCAGCAGCTGGCCGTCATGGGTTGTGGAGCCTCTAAGTACCCCTTGCGCCTCCCCCTCTCCTGTCTAACCATGCCAGCATTCTCCCCGCTTTGTCGCCCACATCATAGATTCTATGCGCCGTGCTTGCAATATAGCCCCGGACTGTCGTTGTGAGGTGTGCCTGGTATTGTCGCTGCCTCAGTTGCAGTGTGTGTGCTGTTTCTGGGGTGGGATCTGTCATATGGGCAGTGTTCGCGCCGTTGAGTGCCAGTTCTATCTCTGTGAGGTCTCGCTGGGAATCCCGTTTGTGCCCTGTTATTGCTGCTATTGCTGCACCCCGGAGGACCGTTTTATACGCTTTCCACAGGACCGATGGCGAGGCCACCGTTCCAACGTTTTCGTCAAAGTAATGTGTTGTCGCCAATTTAAGTTTCTTCCTGATCTTAGGGACCTTTAGATAATTCGGGTATATTGGGTAGATTCTAGCACATTTCTTTTCTCTGGTGGTAAGAGATAGCGAAATTGGTGAATGGTCAGATATGCCTCTAGGCAGGATGTCTATTTTGTCTACAGACCCCAGCCCTACCCCTAGGAACAAAAAGTAGTCTATTCGCGATAGACTATTGTGTGCGGCGGAGTAAAAAGTGTATTGAGGTGTCGCGGGGTGGAGGTGCCGCCATACGTCTGTAATGCCCATTGCGTCCAGAAAGTCAGGGAGTGATGCAGTTCCTCTTGGACGGTCTCTGACGGGAAAGGTGTCCAGCGTAGGGTCTATTATTGCATTCAGGTCCCCCCCTATGATCGTATCGCTTTCAGGGAGGTCTAGGAGGAATTTACCTAGGGCAGGCAACGCTACGGCGTGAAGTGCCGGGGGGATGTATACGGAGACCACGTTAAGCGGCCTCCCCTCCCACTGGCCATGTACGGCTGCGAAGCGACCCTGGTCGTCCGTCTTGTGATGTGTTACTATAAAGGGCGATGTCTTTTTCATTAGTATCCCTGCCCCCCTGGAGCCTGTAGTGAATTCTGCATGTACCGCCATCGTATAGCCGCGCCTATCAAGCGCTTTACACGTTGTCCCTGCAAGGTGTGTCTCTTGGAGTAGTACTAGATCTGGGCTCTGTCGCTTAATGGCCTGTAGGACCAAGCCCCTTTTTATTTTATCCCCCAAGCCTCTGACGTTCCAAGTGAGCAGGCGCAGTGGAGGCACCTCCATAGTCGTAGGGGTACCCTCAGTGGGTGTAGTATGAAGTGGTCGGGCCATTGGGTCGTTGGGATAGCATCGTGTAAAACCGTCGCTAGACTCAGTGCAGACGATGCGTTTCGTGTCGGTGCACAGGAGTATGCTGGTGCGCGGTGTGACTGTATATCGTGTGGTTTGAGTGATGACTACGAAAAAGAAACGCGAACAATAAAACTTTCCCCCATACCCCCTCCCTGCTCCCCTGCTCCACGGACCAACCCCCACCCGTTTCCCCAACTTTGCAGAGTGCTTTAGCCCTTCCCCAACTATCTTACTTGCTCGTGGGGTTGGTGAGTCCCCTACAGGCAACGGCTTTGCCCACCCTACTCAGCTGCGTCAGGCCCAAGGTCCATCGCGTCGCACTCAATCCGTCACATATGCAGTCTATCCACAGACAGGGGCTGGCTGTCCAGAGTCAACTGGATTCTGCGCCTCATCAGACTCTGTTCCTTCCATTCCGTTTCGGTGTGTCGAAGGTCCGGTCTGTCTGTCTATATGCTTGCCGTTACGATGATTTGGCCGATCCCTATGTGGACGGTGAGATTGCCCCGCTTGTCTCCAGCCATCAAGCCAGTCCTGTGCCACCTCCGGCCTGTCGAAGAACCATGTCTTCCCATCGGCTACAATTCGTAATTTGGCCGGAAACAGCATAGAGTATGGCAATTCTCTGTCTCGCAATGCCTTTTTCACCTCTGTAAATGACTTCCGGCATCTGGCCACCTCCGCTGTGTAGTCCGGGAAGAAAGCCAGGGTCGAGGTGTGAATTTTAACAGGTGGTGAGACTCTCGCCGCTTGAAGGATCGCATCTCTGTCTCTAAAATTGAAGAGTCTGGCCAACACAGGCCGCGGCGTGGCTCCTGGTTTGGGCGTTCTGCCAGGGACCCTGTGTGCCCTTTCTACTGAAAAGAAGTGAGACAGACCTTTGGGTTGCAGTTTGTTTTTGATGAGGTCTTCGACGTAGAGGTCCATAGCTCCCTTCCCCTCTGTCTCTGGAAGTCCAAGGATGTGTATATTATTTCTTCGAGAACGCCCTTCCTGGTCGTCCAGCTTGTCCTGTAGAAGCCTGGTGACTTTTTCCATACGTTCCATGGCTATTTGCAGCTCCGATGTGTCTTCTACAAGAGATTTCGTGACTACCTCTACTTGGGATACCCTTTCAGTCATTTTTTGGAAGTCCGCCCGTAGCAGCGCAACCTCAGAGGAGATGGAGCCTACCGTAGTTTTGACGTCCGAGAGGGTCCTCATAATGTCCTCCAGCGTCACTGTTTTGGTCCCTTCCGGTACTTGAGTAGTGCCCGTGGAGTTCCGCCCAGTATTTTGCGGTTGACCATGCTGGCTATAGGCAAATTTATCCAATTTGCCCTGGGTTGATCCACTCCTGGTACCTCTGTCCGCCATGGCTCGGGGTTTGCGGATAATGGTTTGGTTCCGGTCCGTACCACGGTCAGTGTGCTGCGGCGACCTTTGTCCCATCTGCGTTGGACAGGGAAGAGCGGACCAGCGTGGGCCCTGTGTCCTTGTGGGCCTGGAAGAGCGTCCCTCTCTGAGTATTGTACCTTTTGGTGGCAGGGGCGTCTAATGTGCCTCGGGCAATCCGGGTCTTAAAGAGCCTTCCGCCGCGTACCTGTCGATGTGTCACAGACCCCTCTCCAGTCTCGCCAATCACTTGTGGTATGAATCCTCCGGGCTGCCTCTGTCAGGTAGGTCGCTGAACAGGTTGGGGCGACTGCGGTTTTCAACGCCACCACTCTGAGTGCCAAGTGCGCCGCGTCGCAACCCGTCTCCAGTCGTGCCCCGAGCTGGGACGACTTCTGCAATCCTCTTGTCGGGCTTTCTGAGCTGGGTCAAGCCACTGTCTGCATAGCTAGGTGGAATGCTGTGTAGGGTATTGGTAACACCGCTGGTGAGTCACACACGGTTCCTATGTCACAGGCCTGGCTGGAGTTTTACCAGAGTTCCTCCCGCTTGGCGTCCTCCCCGCTGCTCCCCTTCCGGGACTGGGTTGCTGGTGCTACTGGGTCTGGACGATCGTTTCTACCCCCTACGGTGCTCTGCCTTGTGCGGGCACTGTGTCCTGCGGGACTCCGGGGCATCTGCACTCACCGCCGTAGGCCAGCGTCACTTGGGATCGGTCGCGGCGCTGCAGAGGGCGAATGGGGCTCTCCTCGCCGCACTCCTTCCAGCGCAGTTATGCCGATCAGATCGCCCCACCGCCTGGTAGCCGTATAGTCGTGCGGGGCGCCGCCGGCCGCCCGGTCCCCCGCCTGCAACCGCAGCCGCCGTCTTCCTCCGGTCGCAGTCTGTAGGTGTTGGTAGGCATTTCTGTCGGTCCACATCTCGGCGGTGACCCAGAAGGTCCCTCCAATGTTTCCGTCACTCGGGTGACTGTGTCTGTGTTCCGGTCCGGGTGCAGGGGAGCGCCTCCAGAATTAAGCCGGCCCGGCCTCACTTCCGCCGGGGCCGGACAGGCACGCAAGGTCGGTGCTCTCCTCCGGTCGCAGGCCCAAGTACGTCAGTGCGAGATTAGGTAGTTCCCACCCTCCGTTCTTCGCCAGGGTTGGGTCAGATGACGCCGCTTCGGATCCGGGCCCGGTTACAGCCGCTTCAGGTGAGCAATTTGTCGGATCAGTGTGTCGGATTGGTAATTAGGCCGTAGTGCCCTCGGGAGCTCTCACACTACGCTGCCGCCATACTTGGCTGCTAGCCACGCCCGAATCAATACTATTTAAAGAAAAGACAGCAGCAATAATTAGATGAACTACACCATGTGGGAAACAAGAAAAAGTCTTGCGGTAAGAGAACAAAATAATTTATTAAAAGACTTTCAAGGACTAGAAAGGGTTTTCACAATGTAGAAAATAGGAAGAGTACCTCTAGAACAAAGAAGAATGAAATGAAAAAAGGACAAATTAATGGCAAACCACATTCTGATAAAACAATACATGCTAAAAGAAGAAAGAATCAATTTGATGAAATAAGGAAACAAATGTTTAAAAATAGAGTACTATACAATTTATTGAATGATGGTAAGAAATATAAAAGAAGATCTGCTCTTTATAAAAAGAAAAAACATATCGTAAAGGCTTTTGAAATAAAAAGAAAATTGTTCATTTTAGTTTTAAAGCGAATGCGAACATTAGATAAACCAATGCATTCTATGACGGACAAAAGTAAAAAGTAGGGAGTATTCAACAGAACTAACTTTTGTGATTTTTTTTGGGTGAATGGAAGCACACCTCAAGTTCAGAGCCTTTGTTTAATGAAGAGAGCTATTTTCAAAGCAATACAGTTGATACCAATAGTTGTGCTTATGAAGTGAAGAATGGTTGTGCAATTGACAAAGAAAAGATGATTCCTAGCAATGTAGAAGAAGTGATAGTTTTACGGAGTCGTACTAAAGCCCCAGTGTATATTTGGGATTGTAGTAGTATTTGTACTATACGACAGGAGTCGATTGATATTTTACAAAATTTCTTATGAGCGTATAGTAAAAAAGTGTTAAACAAAAGATTAAGATGCTGCAAGCACTAGATCCTTGCAAAGTGAGAAAAATACTGGTTTGCAACGTCATTCTCTGGCTTGTCTTTCTAGAAAAGTGTGTCAAAGTGTTTTTCATCATTTGAGAATGCTAGCAGTACATCGCTCACAAATGCGGAAGTTAGTAAGAAGATTGTACTATGCAATAATTTTAAGTTTATTTTACTGTTCCCTCTCCATGCTCCTTCTTCTCCCCTGGATGATCAGGTTCTAGCGCCGGGACACCCCTTTGGGGGTAGCTGTGCGCTCTACAAATTACATAAAATAAATAAAAATAAATAATTTTAAGTGACTTAAACAGTGCTCTTTTGCATGGGTCAGTATCAGATGTAAAAAAAGTTTGTGATGAAATAGAGTTTCATTACTTTGGTCCTGAACAAGAGTGTAGTGAAAGTGAGAGTTTGATAGGTGTAGGTGCTGAAGAATACGTGGAAGATAGTAATACTGAGAAGTTTGAAGAAGAAATTACAAAGTTTAAGGTAATTTGTTGTGAAAGACCAAACTATGTTTGTATTTGTTGTCAACGAGCTCACTATAAAAATCTAACTAGGAATGTTGATCTGTATTTAAAAAGTGAAAAAGAAAACAATGATAAGTGGAAGGAATTTGGAGCTTATTTGTTGGTGGAAGATTTCTTTAAGTTGGGTTGTGATCAACGTATTTGCAAATATTGTTATACCAAATTAGACGAGAACAAAATGCCAGCAAGAGCTGTACATAATAACCTAGAGTTGGTCGCTATTCCCCCAGAACTGGTAGATTTAAATACGTATGAGTCCATTCTGATTCAATCTGTGCACCCGTTTTAAGCTATTGTTCGAATGGTGCCTAAAACAGGTAAACTGCCCCCATCAGATTTTCAAAGAGGCTTAAAAGGAAGAGTTGTGTATTTACCGTTAGATTTTAAAAATAATCTTGAAACTATTGGTGTAGAGAAAGAAGAAACTGAACCTATAGTTATTCTAATTAATGGTGTCCCTATGAAGAGTCGCAAAATATGGCAAGAATTAGTAGATGTCAGCAAAGTGCAAAATGCTGCGTTATATCTCACAAAAAACAATGTTTACTACAAAAATGTGTATGTGGAAGAAGAAGAAATCGATTTAGTGGATGATAGCGAAATTTCAAGTGGCCAAATTGAAAAAGTGCACATCTCCAAAAGTGAAGAAATTTATGAACATTATAGTGTACATCCTTTACATTCAAAGGAAGTGATTGGAAATACTATTAAATTATTCTAAATGAAGAAAGCGAAGGGAACTCCCATGAGTGTTTGGGAAAGAAGTTTGGAGCCTAGTTGTTTTCCACAGCTATTCCGAACTGGAAAAGGTGGACGATATGACAAACGACCATTACAGATTCCAGCATCAGAATATCGTACAACAAGATTGTACTCATATGATCCAAGATTCCGACAATGTATTCCACACATATTTCATCTTTTGTTTGAAAGTGACTTGTCTGGACTTTTATATGCAGTGAACCACTTTTTAAAAACAGGAGTTCATCTTCAACATATTTCTGCAAAGGAGTTCATGGACAAAGTAGAACATGGAGTCGATCATTTAGAATCTAAATTGATTGATCTGATGGCATTTCAACGTGGTACTAATGAGTATTGGTATTGTTGTCATGGAGAACTTAAATGTATGTTAAGGAACTTAGGAACCCCTACACGGTTTGTTACGCTAAGCTTTGCTGAATACGCATGGGATGATTTACTTGAATTTCTTCAAGAAGCAAATTAAAATATTAAAAACAATGAATTCAAAACAGCTGGAGAGCTGCGTTCCAGAGATCCAGTAAATGTGTACAGATATTTTAATCATAGGTTTCAAGCTATGATGTCTTTTATCTGCAATAAAAACAACCCACCTCTTGGAGACGTTATTGATTTCTTTTGGAGAAAGCAGTACAAAGCTAGAGGTGCACCTCATATACAAATGGTTATATGGATCAAAGATGCACCTAAGTTTGGAACTGATTTGGATGGGACTGTTTTATCTTTTATTGAAGACTATTTTACATGTACTGTACCAAAAACAAGAGAAGAAAATAACTTAAGAAAAGTTTTACGGTTTCAAACTCATCAATGTGGCAAATACTGTCGATGGAAATACAAGACAAAGGAACGTTTTATATCAAATGTAATTTTGGATTTCCACAACCAGTCATATCTAAAGGAAGAGTCAACAGTTTCATGTCAGCAGTGAGGCATACTATCACTCGAAAATCTCCCAAACGTCCTTATAATTTAAAAAGAAGTGAACAATCAAAGTATATTAATGATTATAATCCAGTGATTTTGTCGATGTGGAATGTAAATATGGATATCCAGTATGTTGCGGATAATTCCATTGCTGTTGCTCGGTATGTAACGTCATACATAACAGAATCTGAAAAGACAGAGTTGAAAGAATTGTGGGAAGAAATTTCCCAAGAGAAGACTCTCAGTAAGAAATTATACACCTTCAGTTTGAAGATGCTGTCCCATCGAGAGATTGGATCCTACGAATGTTCGGATCAGTTTACCTCTGCAAGTTTATATTCAAAGTCGAAAGGAACCATTTGGGTTAGTCTAGGTCTTGCTGCAACACGTCATCAAGAACTAAAATCTATAGAAGAAATTGAATATTTAGCATTAAATGAACTGGAAAGCACTGATATTGTTAAAACAAACATGTTGAATATGTATTATCCTAAAAGAAGTCCCTATCTTGAAAAAATGTTTCTCTGTGAAGTCCTTCAATACTACAGCTTTAAAAGAAATATTACAGAGAACATAAATGAAGAGAAATACGCAGTGATTGGTTCTAATGGATGTTTGGTGAGACATAATAAAGGAAATCTCATTAATCACAGGAAACTGAGTTGCTATACTCCAGATAAAAGGGAATTTTACTATTTAGCACTTATGCAACTCTTCATGTCCTGGCGTACTGAAATAGAATTAATTGGAGATTTTCAGTCATATGAAGATTCTTTTAATGCATGTAAAGATAGCATTGAATGCACAGTTTTTCAAAATTATATACAAATGTTGAATGAAGAGATTCAACAAGAAGCTATCATTGCAGCTGAGACACCTGGAGACAGTTCTCAAGACAGTCAAAGTTCTGCTCCACTGAGTCAACATCCATTGGGAGAGCCAATTCTTGAAAATAAAGCAGCAATTGCTATGAATGAAGTAAAAATGGCAATGCATCATGCTCAACAAGACATTATGGAGCTGGGAAACTTGGAAGAGCAACTAAATATTGAACAGAAAGAAATATATCAGCAAGTTACAGAACAGCTCGACCATGGTTTGCATCATGACAATAAAGAATGCAACTACACATCATTTCAACCTTTCCAAATGTATATCAGTGGTCAAGCTGGTACAGGAAAAAGTTTCTTAATTAAAGTTTTGACAAGTTATTTACAGAAAACAACTGATTCACATTTATCTTGTGTTGTAAATGCTCCAAATGCGTTAGCAGCACACAACATTAAAGGGATTACATTACATTGTTTACTAATGCTACCTGTTGAACATGAAAACAAGTTGAAATACCACAAGCTTTCCGTAAAAGCTTGTTTTGAAGTTTTAACAGTACTGAAGAAAATGAAACTTTTCATAATTGATGAGGTGAGCATGATCTCAAACTTACGGCATCATTAAAGTCCACCCGCCATCCTCAGGGTAAAAGGGACCACCCGCAATAAGGGCGGGGGTCCCGTGGGGGCAATTAGGATGCGCCCGCCACAGTGGCGGGCGCATCCCATATTTTTAACATTGCGGCAGGCGGTGCTAAAAGCACCACCCGCCGCAATGCTAAAAATACATGTTGTGCTTTTCAAAGCACAACGTGACAGGCACTGCGCGGTGCCTGCCATGTTGTTCTTTGAAAGGCAGGGGGGTACCCATGTGCACCCACGACCCCATGTGCACCCCCCACCTCCCCGTAGTTGCAGGCCCCCAAAGCAGACTCCACATGCCTTTCCCTGGTGGCAATGCTGCCACGGAAAGGCATTGAAAAATGCACAATCTGGTATGGCTGGCGATGTCTTTCAGACACCGCCACCATATAGAACCCTTTTCTGCCCAGTCGACATGTCGACCGGGCGGAAAAGCAGCAGACGGTCTGCCGCAGACCCCGCAGCCATTATAATATGGCGAGGGTCTCATTTCTGCATGGAGGGTGGGTGGATCGCCCCCGCCAGGCTGGCGCTGGCTACCGCCGGCCTGGCGGGGGCGATCCGCCCGCCATCCTAATGGCGCCTTTAAGTCTAGCCTTTGTACATTTAGGAATGCAGCCAATTGTAAAAACAGATTATGATGGGCTATTTGGATTAAAACATGTCATTGTTTTTGGCGATCTACTGCAACTTACTCCTGTAAAAGGGGAACCAGTTTTTAAAACACCTCTGCATGAAAACACCAGGAAGTATTGAAAATGTCAAAATTTGGTCATATTTTCAATACAAAGAACTTATAAAAAAAGATGCGACAGGCAAATGATGAAGATTATGGAAGTATCCTTCAATATATAAGAATTGGTGTTTTGACAGAACATGGAAAAGAAGCTTTGCAAAGTCGGCTACTTAAACATTTGTTTCCAAATGAAAATGTTGCTCCGGAAATAATATACAAAAAAATTGGAGAAAATGAATCTATAATCTACATAATGCCAACACTGTGAGAATGTTCTACATTCAATGAATAACTTTTAAAGCTGGAAAAACAACAAATAATAAAAAAGGAAGCTATTGATCAAATACAACACAAAGGAATTACTATTATTTTGACATGAAAAATTTAAAACAAAAATTGGATTCTCTGGAAAAATCTATATCTAAAACTGCTGCTTTAGAAAAGAATTTATACGTATGTGAAAACTGGTGGGTAATTTTACAGCGTAATTTGGATGTGGAAAAAGGTTTAGTAAATGGAGCTATGGAAAAAGTTGTTGATTTTGTTAATTATCAAAATAGAGATGGAATTGAATTTTTGAAGATTACATTTGATCAGATTGAAGAAGTAAAACAAATTGGACGTTGTGCTGTTCATTTACTACTTATTAAAGACTTGTATGTTCATAGAAAACAGTTTCCTCTTTCTTTGGCATATGCAGTGACTATTCATAAATCTCAAGGTTTAAGTGTAGATAGTGCTTTAGTAAACATTGGAAGTACCGTATTTAAAGAGGGTATGGCATATGTTGCATTGTCCCGAGTCAGAACTTTAGCTGGATTGTATTTGATTGATTTTGATGAGTGAAAGATTAGTGCGGATGCAAATTGTGTATGAGAGTTAAATCGGTAAAGAAGACTGTATGTTCCCAACATAGGTGAACATCATGTATATGAAAAGTGTGCACTATTTCGAAAACGAACATATGAGAAACTGTGTATTGAGGTTAGAAAGAAGAAAAAAAATCAAGAGAATGTTGAGGTTCCAAATATAAAGGAAAAGGACACCGTTGAAGATATTGTAGGATATCAGTTAGAAAATAGCTAAACTAAAAGAAAACAATGGTGGCAGGGACAGCCTAGTACAAGAAGCAAAGAAATTAAACTGTAGTTGTGTCGAAGGAGTGACTTAACACAATCCTAATTCGTAAACTTTAATACTGTAAATCCAATCAATGCCGGCAATTAATTATGATGTATTCAGTGGGTCCCTTTGGAAAATTAACTGCCTTGTACATGGACTGAGTAAGGGTGGGCAAGCAGAAGAAGATCCTCGCCCTGCCTCGTTGACATTTAATTAGTGTTGCTTTCACCACATCTGCCCCAGCAAGCCTGTGATCAATTGTTGGTGTAGAGTTAATGTAGTCACATTACACCTCAATATAAAATCACACAGCCCAGGAGAAGAGGGTTAGAGTTTGATGAATGGATGGGAAGGGTGGTTTGGGGAAAGGTTTGACAAAGAAAAGCAGTACGCATGGAGACAAAAGCAAAACAATATTTGAAGATGACGATGATCCACTATCCAATAAATCTATAAAGGGAGAAAAAGGAAATGCATGCATGATGAGGATAACTTGATGGTTAATGAGTAGTACTTAACAACTACTACATAATTAGACAGTACAGGGAAGTAGTATTATATGAAATTTGCCTTGGCTGTATGCCATCAGAGAAACCCTAATTACCTGCTGTACCGGGCTCAAAGCTAGGAAAGAAAATTAAAAAATATTTTGTAGGGAGCAATTAGCAAATTAAGTCACACATTAATAATATGATACTAAAGTTACTGTATTATCCAGGTCCAAATGTGTAGTTGTATCTCGTCATTCATCTTGATCCTGTCCATGGACACCCTGAACATCATTCTTTGGTGCCACTGGCTGGCTGATGAGGATTGGTATGGTAAGTGTGAGTTGTTGCTCCAAGTATAATAGCACTGGGTAAAAGGCCGGCCTGTAAGTGTTGATGGAAAAACAAAAGGGCTATTGAAAAATAAATGAGCTAAAAAAAAAGCATCAATTACGGTGTAGTGCAAAAAGACAAGACTCTTGAGCGAGAAGACTTTCAGACTGAGGTGGCCTGGAGACATTGGCTCTACTCTACTATTTACTCAGCAGCACTAATCAACAAGAACAACAGGACAGGAGCCAGCACAGAACAGGCCCACGGCACCGGGCCTGACAAAAGGCATATACAGCAACCTAGCATTTTCCAAATCAAGTGACTAAATCAATGAGCCACTGTTAGTCATGATACCACTATTCGACTCCACCACTGCACAGCCATGTAGCCTAGATCTGCTGTGGTTCTTGTTGATTGGTTGTCTTTACCTTGTATGCCACTTCCTGAAACGCTGTTATTCCATCAATCATCTCAGATCCAACTGACTGACTGCATGCAAAGATAGTCTGGTCATCATCATCATCATCATCATGGTGTGGTACATGTACGTGTGTTGTCCAACAGACCAACACCAACTCAGTCTGTAGTGAGTGACTCTGATTAAGTAAGTCCAGACTGCACCTGCAGTAGTAGGAGTACAATTGGTTATTATTAAACAACATGGAATCATTGACTATCACTTCAGTCACTTTTACTTTGTCATTATTTTAACTACTAGTATAGTTCGACTTCATGCACGTTTGCTCAGAGTCAGCAAGCATCCAATGCAATGCATGGTATCATTCATTAATCATATACCTGTCTTGCTCTTCTCTTTGGCTGTCAGATCAGAGACGCCGAGCTTTCTGAAAGTGATGACGAGTTTACTTTAGTTTTGGATGCCTGCTCAAGTTCTGACAGTGAAGAGTTGTGTATGCCTGCAGACAGAGGTGGTAGCATTAAGACAGTGATGGGTTTCGTATTTTGTAGTCTGGTGGTATGAAGTGCTGATTAATTTTGATCATAGTTAACCTCTCCACGCTTTTGGGCGAGAGACTGGTCCTTTTCACAGTTACAATGGCATCAGCAGCATTGAAAACAAGCTCAGAAGAGACACTGGCGACAGGTCAAGCCAGATACTTTATCGCCAGCCTGCTGAGCACTGGCCATTGGCTTCTTTTCCCATACCAATACGCCAATGGGCTTTGCTTCATGAAGACCTCTGTTGTGTCATCCAGATAGGCCTGAACAATGTTCAGGGGTGCTCCGATTTGCTTGGCCTCTTTTGACTTTGCACCAGCAACAGACTTACCCATCCCTTTCTGTAGAAACCAAGCAGCTATTTTTATTTGCTGTGTCTGATTAATCAGATCCTGTTGGTGCTGTTGTTGATGTTATTGGTAGTGTTGGTGACTGCTGGGAAGCAATTGCACTGCTCTCATGCTCTGAAGAAGAACTTGACTCCGGATGCCATGTCAGCCTGCTGAGCACTTGCCATTTTCTTCTTTTCCCATACCAATATGCCAATGGGTTAAACTCCATGAAGGCCTGTGTTGTGTCATCCAGATAGGCCTGGACCATCCGCTCAATGTTCAGGGGTACTCCAATTTGCTTGGCCTCTTTTGACTTTGCACCAGCAACGGACTTACCCATCCCTTTCTGTAGAAACCAAGCAGCTATTTTTTTGCTGTGTCTGATTAATCAGATCCTGTTGGTGCTGTTGTTGATGTTATTGGTAGTGTTGGTGACTGCTGGGAAGAAAACGCACTGCTTTCATGCTCTGAAGAAGAACATGACTCTGGATGCCCTGTAGTACTTGCACGGTCGTGGGCTGGCACTGACAGGCCTCTAATCGAGAGCCGTTCATTTTCTAAATCAGTGGCTTCCTCAGCTATTAAAGTTTTGTACTTGGCAACAACCCCTTCTGAAAAAGGGATTACTGCATTACTGTTCAGAAAAAATTTGTACCGTGGATCCAAAATTGTAGCAGTAATGTAATGTCGATGTGACACAATCTTATTTTGAATCCTTGTATTGTCAGATAAGCGGACGGCTAAGGCGTTCGCCAAATAACATGCGTCTACTTTGTCTTCCACACCTTCGTATGTTTAAGACACCTCCTTCAGCTATTGCTCTAGCATGTACAACAATGGGATAGCTTGGCCCATAGTACAGTCCTCCCTGCTGACTGCACGTGTGAAGACCTCAAAAGGAAGTAGCATCTCTGTCAGGCATTTAATGAGGTCCCATTGCCACATCTCAACGGTCATGGCTTTCACAGTAGGATTCCCTAATCTTCTTGTCAGGACATGAGCATTAAGTGGTATGTACTGCTCAAACAGACGCATGTTATAAGTTGAGTTCCAACGTGTTGGCACCTCCTGGATGAGTTCTTTCACTGGCATTTTATGCTCACGTTGAATGACCCTTAGCTGCTGCCGGGCTTTAAAAGAATGGTTGAAATGTGTGCATATTCTTCTGCAGGTGGTCAGTAAGTTGCTGACTTTGCTTTCGTTTTTCAGAAAGTCTTGAACAACAATGTTAATGCAGTGTGCCAAACACAGGACCCTGAAATAGCCACCATCTTTCATGGCCTTAACTACATTACTGCCATTGTCCGTGGCAACAAAACCAATGTTAAGCTCTCTTGGTTGCAGCCATTCAAAGACCTTGCTGTTAAACTCAGCCAAAATGTTTGCAGCAGTATGAGATTTCTCCATAGCAAACATGGCTACAGTTGCATATCTGCAAGTGTCATTAAAAATCTCAACAGTGTCAACGCATGCAGATAGCTTTTCTCTAACACCTGAAAAAGAGATCCAGTGTGCAGTGATGCACATGTAATCTGTGGTTTGGCAACTGGTCCACATGTCTGTTGTCAGGTGGATACAATGAACAGCTCTCTGATGTAAGGCTTTTCCAAGCAATTCCAGCACGTTGTGATGTAGTGCTGGAACAGCAAATCTGGCAAAATAGTAGCATTTTAGCCAGCTCAGCATTGTACAAACGTGCTATTGGGTGGTTGAGTTCGTACTTTCCCTCCTGCCTAGTAAACATGCTAAGAATGGTACGCCGCGTGGTGTTTCTTTCTGTTTGACACGACGCAGCACTTTGCATCGCAGTACTCTGGCTGACTCTTACTCTTGTGCCACCGAGATGTTGCTGATGCAGAGGATGTGGGCTGTACCACTGCAGTGCTGGGGACAGGGGTACTTTGTGTACCACTACCAGAAAGAATGTCTCCCTCTTCTTCTTCTTCCTGTTAGACCGTGAGTTGACCTTGTACTAGTTTATACCCACCAACATCAATGGTTCCAGTTTTTATGCTACGAAGGTGGTCCTCCCACTTGATTGCGTGGTGTTTTTTCAAATGGGTCATTTGGCCTCCAGTACCATAGTTTGTACCAAGCTTACCACGACTAACAGAGGAATGACAAATGGAGCATATAGCATTGTTCTCCTCCTTTACGCTAACAGTAAAGAAGTCCCACACTGGGGTGCTTAACGTTTGTCTCCTGCTAGAGGTGCCACTTCCAATGCTGGATGAACTGGAGGGTGTGTGTTGAATTTGACTATGTGGCTGCACAGTAGTGCCACTACCTACTTCTGTTGAGGTGGTGCTTGTGCTGGATGTAGGACGCTGCCGGCCCTTTGCTAATATAAATATGGAAGCTGGAGGTTGTGTTGGTGTTGCCTGTGTTGGAGGTATGCATGCTACATCCCTACTAGTCGCAGCCATTCTGGATAGGGTAAAAATGTTGGTCTCCATGTCCTCGGGCCGGGAGTGATGCTTGTGATGACTGCGTCAGACTCATCATCATCATTATCCTGATGTTCTACATCGTCCTCCATAAGTGTAAGGCTTTCTGGAACCTTCCTTTAACCTAGCCTGGTCTTGGAATGTGTCTCCTTCTCATGCGCAAATTGTTGTGGCCCCAAAATGAGAACTAGATCATCAGAAGGGATGCTTAGCAAAGAACTCGATGGACTAACCCTCCTTTTCCTTGGTGGGGATTTGGAAGACAATAGATCTCCTGAATGAGTGGCTTCCTCTTCTTCTTGCTCTGCATGAGGCTCAATTTCCTGAACTGCGCCTACTTCGGGAGGAACAACAACTACTATTGCGGGCGGTGGTTGTGGTTGTTGTTGCTGTTCACCACTTACCTGCTGTGTTCCCTCATGCGTTGATTGTGTACTACTTTGAGATAGCGATAAGTTTAGGTCAGGCTCAGCATCACTGCTTTCTACCATTAGGTAGGCTACCTCTTCCACACTCATCTGTTTGGGCCTGGGTTGATGGGTTGGGCCCACTGATGCAGAGGTGCTGACCCCAGCTTGCACCCCGGACACCGCTGCTGCAGGCATACTTTTTGCTTACCCAAAAAAGGTTTTGGGGTCAACACCAGACTTAAGTGTCACTTCCTTCTTCTGTTCTTCCTTCTTCTTCTCAGCTACTTTCTTGGTCTTGGAGGACCTGGTACCTGCATTCTTTGAGCCCATCTTCTTCAGATGTCAGCAGCACTCAGTTGCACAAGTTGCAGAGATGTCTGGTCAGGTCACACCACACGTCACGTACAACAGAAAGACGTCTGTCTGACAGTACAACGGGCGATGAATGATGACAGACACCTCCTCCTCAGTCTTTTGTACACCTAAAAGCAAAGAAGGCAGAAGAACATCAGTCAAATGTGGAATTCGATGTGCTTTAATTTTAATTACTAGTAGTGTTAGTACACTCAGTAAGAGTAAGAATAGCAAAGAACTAAAATGCAAATGTAGTGGAAGTGGAACTTGTTTATTCTTTTTTTGTGCATCATGTTGGATGGATGCAGCATCAGTGACCTGCAGCAGATAGCAATGGGGATGGAAACAGTAGGCAAACAGGAACAATGGAAAGACACAAAGGCCTATGTGGCAAAAACAAAACAGCACACTACTACTACCACCACCACGCCCCCCAGCCACATGGTCACTCATCACAGGCAATTGGGATAAAGCCCAGAAAACAATGAGCTCAAGCAGGCCTATATCCCTATATGGCCAGACAAAGGAGGATGCCTGTTACATATCACAGCTTAATGCAAAAAAGAAATCCGCATGGCTTAAAAGGTTGGAAAGTTACACAACAACAACACATACAACAAAGGCATTTATTAACACATCCAAAAAGTTAACTGCACCCCATACACCACATTTGGGAATTCAATCCAATGCCATCCATGCCCTAAATGATGTTTAAATTCAACAGACAACATAGAAACAGCTACATTAAGCATCCCCGATGACTACCTCTGGGACTCTAGGCCTACTGGCAGAATAGGCCACAAGTTTGGAGGCCTGTGGCAAAAGCATAGTGGAAGGTCACAGAAAATGGCCGCCACCACATGGCCTGGCCACCCACAACAACATGAAAAGAAAGAAAAGACAAACAATGCATGTCTATGGCAAAAGCACAATGCTTGGCTTCACAAAATGGCAGCCACCCACATGGTCAGCCCACCCTCAAACAACAAAGTACATACAAAGGACAAGAACAGGAAGTTGAGGTCTCTGGGGAACTTCCGTCTTCTTTAAAAAAAAAATGAAAACAGAAAAATGACTCCATGCTCCAAAAACTACAACCAAATGACAACCTGAGGAGTTTTTTTAGCCAAATGAACAAAATCATAATTTTCGAGAAGGTTTTATGCAACTCGAGACATATTGCTCGCGAGATTGCAAATTCGGCGTGTTCGGCAGTGCAAACTGTACAAAAAGTCGTTATCGCGTGCCCGAGCACGCAGATTGAGCGGGCGAAGAAGACAGAAACTGTAAGGTTGCGTTGTCGCACTGTGCAAAGTTACCAAAAGTACGCGAGCTGAATTTCTAGGGTTACCTGCTTGCAGAAAAAGCCCTATTATTTAACACTTACCCAAAACCTGAAATTCCACCCCAAAAACCAAATTTTCAAATCAATACAAAGCCACTCATGCCATACATGATGTTACAAATTAAACAAACACCACAAAAACAGTTGTTTAACTTTCATGCACCCATGATGAATTGAGTAGTACATCTGTGTCTACTGGCAGAGTAGGCCACAAGTTTGGAGGCCTATGGCAAAAGCACAGTGGCTGGTCCCACAAAATGGCCACCACCACATGGCCAGGCACTCCCAAAAAAAAAGAAAAGGAATAAAAAACAGACAAAACAGGCCTATGGGAAAAGCACAATGCCTGGCTTCACCAAATGGCCACCACCCACATGGTCAGCCCACCAACAAGAAAGTACATACAATAAACTCAAGCATACCTATATCCCTATATGGCCAGACAAAGGAGGATGCCTGTTACACATCACAGCTTTCATGCAAAAAAGAAAATCCACATGGCTAAAAAGGTTGGAAAGTTACACAACAACAACACATACAACAAAGGCATTTATTAACACACCTCCAAAAAGTTAACTACACCCCAAACACCACATTTGGGAATTCAATCCAATGCCATCCATGCACTAAATTATGTTTAAATTCAACAGACAGCAGAGAAACAGCTACATCAAGCACCCTTGATGACCATCTCTGGGACTCTAGGCCTACTGGCAGAATACGCCACAAGTTTGGAGGCCTATGGCAGAAGCACAGTGGAAGGTCAAACAAAATGGCCACAACCACATGGCCTGGCCATCCAAAACAACATGAAAAGAAAGAGAAGACAGACAACGCATGCCTATGGCAAAAGCACAATGCTTGGCTTCACAAAATGGCCACCACCCACATGCTCAGCCCACCCTCAAACAACAAAGTACATACAAAAGACAGGAACAGGAAGTTGAGTTCTCTGGGGAACTTCCTTTCTCTTTAAAAAAAAAAAATTAAAACATAAAAATGACTCCATGCTCCAAAAACTAAAAAACAAATGACAACCTGAGGAGCTTTCTTAGCAAAATGAATAAAATCATAATTTTCGAGAACGTTTTATGCAACTCGAGAAAATATTGCTCACAAGATTGCAAATTCGGCGTGTTCGGCAGCACAAACTGTACGAAAAGTCGTTATCGCGTGCCCAAGCACGCAGATTGAGCGCGCGAAGAAGACAAAAACTATAAGGTAGCTTTGTCGCACTGTGCAAAATTTCCAAAACTACGCGAGCTGAATTCCTAGGGTTACCTACTGGCAGAAAAAGCCCTATTATTTAACACACACCCAAAACCTGAAATTCCACCCCAAAAACCACATTTTGAAAATCAATCCAAAGCCATCCATGCCATACATGATGTTACAAATTAAACAAACACCACAAAAACTGTTGTTTCACTTTTATGCACCCATGATTACTTGAGTAGTACCTCTGAGCCTACTGGCAGAGTAGGCCACAAGCTTGGAGGCCTATGGCAAAAGCACAGTGGCTGGTCCCACAAAATGGCCGCCACCACATGGCCAGGCCACCCATAGAAAGTACATACAATGAATTCAAGCAGGCCTACACTAACTATATGAACTCCTAGGGTTACCTATTGGCTGAAAAGCCAATATTTAATTAACACACACCCAAAAACTGAAATTCCACTCCAAAAAACACAGGTTGCAATTGAATCCAATGCCATCCATGATGTTTAAAAACTTGAAATTCAACAGACACCACAGAAACATGGTTGGACCCATGGGTTACTCTGGGCCTACTGGATGAAATTTCAAAGAAATACAGCTTGGCCCCTCATGAAAGTACAGGCCTCCCTCAACTATAATTTTAACAAGGATTGAAAAGCCCAGAAAACTGTAGGTAAAAAAAGCCCAAATCAAACAAACATGTACACCAATTCTCCAACTTACTTGCAAAATAAAATTTCAAATCCAAAAGTCCTCAATAAATCCATTCCAATGATATGATGCAGCAGACATACACAAAAAGTGATCCTTCCAGCTCCAAATCCAAATGAAAGTGAACAGCACATGGACAAAGCACTGGGAGGAGCCTGCTGTACAGGAACAGGAAGTTGGAGACTCAGGGGCACTTCCTTCCTCTTGAAAAAAATAGTAGAAAAAAAAGAGGACTCCTTGCACAAAAGACTACAGCCAAATCACAAACTGAGGGGTTTATCTGAGCAAAAAGATAATTTTCGAGAAGGTTTTATCATGCTCGAGAGATATTCTGTGCCATATTGTAGTTTCTGCGTGTTCGGAAACGCGATCTTACCAACACTGTGCTGAAAGGAAGATCGCGCGTCCGAATGACGTGATCGCGCGTCCAAATGACGTGATTGCATTCGCACTGTCTCACGGGATTGTATGTATGGATGTATTTATTTCTTATATAGCGCAAACCTTTCACCCTACGGGTATCTTGGCGCTCAGATTGTCGCACAAAGCCCCCATTACAGTAACATGGTCAGAGAGAAAGAAAGGAACTGGACTTAGCTGCCTCTAGGAAACAGGCAGGTTTTTAAGCTTTTCTTAAACGAGGTCAACGTGTTAGACTGTCTAATCTGGAGTGGTAGCTCGTTCCAGAGTCAAGCTGCTGACACACTAAAAGCCCGGCCTCCCATCCTTGATCGCTTAAATCTGGACGTCGCCGCTAGGTTTAGCGAAAAGGAGCGAAGCGTCCTCTTAGGCTGGTACCAGTTAAACCTGTTAGAACGCGGCCTTGGGCCTGAATTGTGTAGTCCATTAAACACTATACACATAGATTTGAAGCAAATTCTTTCACAAATTGGCAGCCAGTGTAGCTCTTTCAGAGCCAACGAAGTAGAAGAGCAACGCTCCCAGTTCAGGGCTAATTTAGCCGCTGTAGACTGGACTCTTTGTAAACTCTGAATGATATACTGCGGTGCTTCCAAATACAGAGCATTACAATAGTCCAGTCTACTAAGTATCAGACTTCTGACCACCAGGGGGCGAGTCTCACTCGGGAGAAAAGGTAGCACCTGTCGCAACATTCGTAGGAGGACCATACAGACACTGATTGTCTTTTTGGCTTGGGCCTCCATCTGAAGGTTATCCTTCACCATAACCCCTAGGTTCCGTACCACCTTAACCGGAGTCAGGGGTTCTTCTTCCGATGTGAGTCTGAACTCCAGTGGTAGGTGGCAAGGTAGGGTGTTACCCGGGCAGAACATTACCTCTGTTTTACCACCATTAAATTGAAGGTAGTTTTTCCTAAGCCAAACGGAGGTATGACGCATACAGTCCTGAAGGGTACTCAGCGGCACCGTTTGCTCCCCCTCCAGGGAAAACACCAATTGGGTGTCGTCGGCATAGTTAACCAACTCAATCCCAAAAGATCTAATCAGGGGGAGTAGAGGACACAGATAAATATTGAAAAGGATAGGGCTAATGGAGAGCCCTGAGGCACTCCGTGGGGGACTAGTGACTTATTTGATGTAAATGGTGTTAAGGATACTGTCTGTTGTCTGCCCGACAGATAAGACTGTAACCATTGAAAAGCCATCCCGTTCACCCCAATCTCTGTTAGCCTCTCCAACAAGATACAGTGGTTCACCGTATCAAAAGCGGCTGACATATCCAATAATATCAATACAGTGGGCTCTACATTGTCCGCACGCCTTCGAAGACTGTCCATGACCGTTAATAATGCTGACTCCATACCATGTTTTGCACGGAAGCCAAACTGGTCCTCATCCAACAGGTAATTTTTCTCCAAGAAGTCTGAGAGATCCCTGCTTACTAATTTTTCCAAGACCTTTACTGTGAAGGGTCAAAGAGATATAGGTCTAAAATTAACAGGGGCACTAGGGTCCAGCGAGGGCTTTTTGAGCAGGGGGGTGACCATTGCATGTTTCCAAACATCCAGCACCACCCCTGCCTCCAATGATTGGTTGCATAACTGATGTAGCCAGGGTAAGGTTGCTTGTCCCACTTCCTTCCATAACCTCAGGGGAAAGGGGTCAAGGGGGGAGCCAGAAGAAACCTTACATACTAGACTGTGAATCACTTCCTCCGTCAGTTCGGTAAATTGGCTAAAGGAAGGTTTCAACCCCGGCTCTTCCTTATGCTCCAATGGCACAGTCTCCACATTAACAGTAGTTGACTTTTGGAGGTTACCTATGATTGTAGCAATTTTCTCTTAAAAAAATACCGCTATCTCATCGCAGAGCTTCTGCGAGGCAGTCACCTTATTACTTATGCATTTCGGATTAGAAAGGTTCTTAACAATGTCAAAGAGAGCCTTGGTGCAGTTAGAAGATTGTAGAATGGAGGCGGCATTAAACTCAGCTTTAGCCTTAGCAATAACTCTTTTATATTCCGCCTGTAGTAGTTTTAGGGTGGTTTTGTCTGTGTCGGAATAGAATTTCCTCCAGATCCGTTCCGCCCTCCTACATTTTAAATGAAGCGATCTCAAATCCTCACTGTACCATGGAGCCGACGGCCTCTTCTTCACTTTGCGTTGTTTTACTGGTGCTAGAGAGTCTAACGTCTCAGTTACTAGATCATAGTATTGTTGTTATTACTCTCTACCGAGGTGGAGGGATCGAAAAGATTTACCCTAGAAAATGTCTGGGTTATCTTATCTTGTTTTAATTTAGACCGGTCTCTGTCTTTCCAGCAAGTTGACTCCTGCCTCCCGATCATGCTAGATCTGGACACCACTGTGTGAAAAAGTATGAGTGAGTGGTCTGTCCAGTATTGTGGCAAAATATCTATCACTTTTGTTTCAGCCTGATTAGCATATAGGAGGTCAAGAATGTGACCCCCCTCATGAGTAGGGGATTGCGCTAATTGTCTCAACTTGAGACCGTCACATAGCCGGGTAAGGTCTCTCAGATGGCCGGCCAGGCACCCATTAAAATCTCCCAGGATCAGTACTCTAGAGTGGGAAAGGGTCAAATTTGAAATGGTATTTAACAGCTCATGGTACTGAGTGTCTGCGGCCGGGGGTCTATGACATAATAGGCCTGAAAAATGAGTACCTCTGGGCTCGTAAGCTGAGAAACCCAACAATTCAATTCCTGCCACATCCACGACCTGCAGGTGGCGCAAATTCCAGTTATCTTTGTATATTACCCCAAGCCCCCCTCCTCGTCCATTATTCCTGGGCTTCTGTATTATTTTGTATCCTTCTGGACATGCGAGGCCTATATATGCGGTGGAATGTGCACTTGACCATGTCTCGGTCACAAAGAGAAAATCCAATTTCATATCATCCACCAAATTGGCCACCTCTTGGTAATGCTTTACCATAGATCTACTATTATTCAGACCACACTTTGCATCCTCAGTTACAGAGTTTTTTGTACAAAGAGTCTGCCCCGAAGTAGGGCAATGAACTGCATTCATGCCCTTACCGATCTCCCACAGTTGTTCCCTCGAGAAGACGCGTCTATTAGCCTCTGGGATTGAAAACAGCAGCATGGCTGGCGCTGAGCGCGGCCAGTGCGCTGACGGGCGCAGACGGGCTTTCCTTTGGCGATCCTCTGGCGTGCCACTGGCGCGCCCTCTGCGTGCGAGCGCTGCGCGCTTGCATACGTGATTTAAATAGGCAGTGCTGTCTGGCCACTAGAACGTCCCTGAAGATGGCGCCCAATAGTGTCCCAACCTACCCCCAATATGGTGAACAAGGAGCAGATTGGCTCGCCCTAGTGCCTGCAAAGCCGCAAGGTGGAAAACACTTAAAGTGCGGGTAAGAGGACCACTACATACAATTTTTAAAACAAGTTTGACACTTCACCTAATTTTTCCTAAAAACACCGTTAAAACAAATGTCTGCATGTGCAAATACGCACCAATAGCAGCAGAGTTCTGTATTGCTTCTGATCTGTCTAAACGCATGCAGTGCGTGGTGACAATATGCTAAATCTTTATTGATTGTGCGGTTGGATTCCAAATCTTGTGACGCACGCGACCGGGAGAGAAAATCGAGAAGGCGAACACAGGACCACGGTAAGTCGTTACTGCGCACGCGAGAGCGCTATTGAGTGTGCGAGGAAGAAAACAACTACGCTACGCTGTAGATTGCAAAGTATTCGACAACTTCGCGTTCACTGCGAAGTTTCCGTAACTACGCAAACTCCGCGAGCGAAGACTTACCATGACAAAAAAAACAGAAAAGAATCAATACTATTTAAAGAAAAGACAGCAGCAATAATTAGATGAACTACACCATGTGGGAAACAAGAAAAAGTCTTGCGGTAAGAGAGCAAAATAATTTATTAAAAGACTTTTAAGGACTAGAAAGGGTTTTCACAATGTAGAAAATAGGAAGAGTACCTCTAGAACAAAGAAGAATGAAATGAAAAAAGGACAAATTAATGGCAAACCACATTCTGATAAAACAATACATGCTAAAAGAAGAAAGAATCAATTTGATGAAATAAGGAAACAAATGTTTAAAAATAGAGTACTATACAATTTATTGAATGATGGTAAGACATATAAAAGAAGATCTGCTCTTTATAAAAAGAAAAAACATATCGAAAAGGATTTTGAAATAAAAAGAAAATTGTTCATTTTAGTTTTAAAGCGAATGCGAACATTAGATAAACCAATGCATTCTATGACGGACAAAAGTAAAAAGTAGGGAGTAATCAACAGAACTAACTTTTGTGATTTTTTTTTGGGTGAATGGAAGCACACCTCAAGTTCAGAGCCTTTGTTTAATGAAGAGAGCTATTTTCTTTTTTTTTCTTTTTAATTGAGAGTTCATACACATACAATGCAATACATAGAAAAACGAATTATTCCCATTATAAATACATAAATACATATAGATACATAAATACATATATACCATCCATGACAATAGTGGACAAACGATAAAACTACGATACCTTAACGGCCGTTAAACTCTTGCCACCCTCCAGGCCGCAACTGGAGCCCATAGTCGAAGACCCATCTCCCTTGTCTTAGCTCCCTTTAATTCATAAAGTGCTTCCTCGATGTTGTGAATACCCAACAGCCTACACAACCACATTTGAAAGGTTGGTGCTTCTGTTTCCTTCCATGCAGCACTAATTAAAATCCTCAGAATTGCTACAAAAATAAAAACTAGAGCTTCAGCCTCCGTGCACAGATTCAATTTCACATCACACCCAAAGATTATCAGGGTAGGGGATAGATTAATTTTAGCATCTAGCAGCCCCTCTAAAAACAGCTCTATCTCGGTTTTAATAGTATTCAGTTTTTCGCAGCCATAGAACATGTGTATAATATCAGCTGGGCCATTTCCACACCTCGGACAATTGCTGTCCGCCCTTTTCCCCCAGGAGCATAATTTGGCCGGTGTGTAATACAAGTTGAATAAAGTTTTATAATGTTGGGCCCTAAGATTCGATGACCGAAGAAATCTTTTATCCATCATTAGGGCCTTATCCAGATCTACTTCCGGATCTCCCAACTTTATGGACCAAGCTGATTCCACTTTGGTCATGTCGTCTGTTGCCCCATCCATAAATATTTTATATATATCCTTAATTCTACGGCCCCCCGCCTTCAAATACTCCAATAGTTCACATCTCTTCGTCAGGATAATGCGTGGCCTTATTGATTTAATTCCGTCAACAATCTGTAAATACTTAAAATCTTGACAGCCTTTTAATGAGTACCGCTGCATGAGTTCTTCCAGGGGTCTACACTCATCCTTTACCATTATTTGCCCCAACGTAACAATACCCTGTCTCTCCCAGTACCGCCAGGGTCCATCCCTACTCAGGTTTGGGAATAGTGTTGAATTCCAAAGTGGTGTGAGATGATGATACCTGGGTATAGCTAGGGTTTTCTTAACAATTGACACATTACGCCATACATCTTCAACCGTTTTATACCCCAGTTTCTTATAATAATTCTTCTGGGTTCTCCTCAGCAGCACACCTACTGCTTCACAACCTAGTGTTAGCTGAAAAATTGATGGTATGTCCTCCTGTCTAAAGGTTGGGCCCCCTGGATGGAATAAAATTTCCATATCAATAAGAAGACATGCCAAATGATAGCTCCTTAGATCTGGGAGCCCCAACCCACCTCTTTCCTGTGGCATTGACATATATCTATTTGACCTTCTTATTTTACCATAGTGCCACAGAAATTTCATAAATATAGTTTCGATTTCCTTAATGACCTTCTCTTCGATTTTGAATGGAATTGACCTAAATTTATTCAAAACCTTGGGAAACATGGTCATTTTGATGAGATTAGCCCTACCAATTGTTGACAGCTGGAGTGAGTCCATCCTTTTTAAGTCTTTTTCCATTGATTGCATGAGTGGTAAAAAATTATCATTGATTATTCTCCCAGGTTCTGCATCTATTGTTATACCCAGGTAAACAACAGAGTCTACATACCTGGCATCCTGTTTGACTACCTTTTTAGAACATAATACTTGTGTTTTATCCACATTTAGTCGATAACCCGACAAACCACCAAACTGCCCAGTTATATTAACCAGTTCCCTCATAGCTGACTCTGGGTCATTAGTGATGACTGCCAGGTCATCTGCGTATGCGAGAAGTTTCGTCTGGAACCCATTGGTGACTACAGGATTAATGGCAGCGCTATTCATGATTTGAGTGATTAAAGGATCAATGTAAAGCGCAAACAGGATTGGTGAACACGGACACCCCTGTCGCGTACCCCTTGTTATATTTATCCTCCCAGATCTTTCTCCCATCAGCTGGATTCTTGCCGTGGGTGTTGAGTACATTGCCTGAATAGCTTGACAAAATCTTGGGCCAAACCCCCTTTCCTCCATAACCTTCCAAAGAAAGCTCCATCTGACGCGATCAAATGCCTTCTCCGCATCGAGGAGGATCATTGCCACCCCCCTCCCCCTAGCAGCCGCGATGTCAAATAGGGTTATAGCTCTCCTAATATGATCGGTAGTACCCCTACCTGGGATAAACCCATGCTGCCAGGGGGAAACCAAGGTCGCAACAATCCTCCCCATACGAGCGGCCATGATCTTTGCATACAGCTTATTATCGCTATTTATCAGGGATATTGGTCTGTAGGAACCGGGGTTAGTCTTTGGTTTGCCTTTTTTGTGGAATATTACTATGTTGGTTTCTTTCCAGGACTCGGGTATTACACCTGTTTTCATGACACCTTTAAACAAATCTAAGAGCATCGGAGTTGTTTTGTCCTTTAAACTCTTATACACCTCTAGCGGTATTGCGTCCGGACCCGCAGCCTTCCCACTTGCCAATTCTTGCAGGGCCTCTGATACTTCAGACATGGTAATATCTTGTTCCAGGGAATCTATGTGGGCCTGTTGTAGCTTGGTGCCCATATCCAGCCAACTTATATTTATAGCCTCTGCTTCCGCCTCCTCCTGATACAATTCTTGATAAAATTTTCTAAAGGCATCTAGAATTTCACTTGATTTATCGTATGTTTGACCCTCATATTCTATTTGTGTCACTGTGTTCTTAGAGGCCACCTGCCTAATTCGTAATGCCAGTGCTCTTCCTGCTTGCTCCCCTGTTTCATATAATCTTGATCTCTGCGACTGATATTCGGCTGCCGCCTTTTTAGCTAGTTGTTTCTGGATCTCTGCTTTTAGAGAATTTACCCTTTGTAGACTCGTAATAGATTGAACCCCTAGAATTATATCCTGTCTGTGTTGTGCCTCATCCTCGATCAGCTTGCCCATCAAAAGTTCTCTTTCCTGATTGATCCTTTTCCAAACCCGAGTAGAGTAGCTAATAGTCTCACCTCTTAGTCCTGCCTTGAAACTGTCCCAAACTACACCCCTAGATGCACTATACCTATTAGCATCAAAAAAGGCCAGGTACCAAACCTTCATATGTTTTAGATACTCCGTATCAGCTAATAGTTTTTTATCGAAGGTCCATGGCCTAGGGGCTTTTCGTGGTTTGTGAATATCCATGCTAAAGACTAGAGGATTGTGGTCTGACAGAACCTTTGGAAGTTTGGTTATTTGGACCCTGCTTAACTGGGTGGTCGAAATCATAAAGTAATCCAATTTCGTATATTTATAGAAGGGATGCGAGAAGTACATATACCCTGGGTCACCTGCCTCTAAGCTCCCCCACACATCAATTAAACCATGTGACTGCATCAATGAGGTTACTGCTCTATATACCCTCGGCTTCCTGCCTACGTAGGGGCTATCATCCGAAAAGTTTGCTGAAATATTGAAGTCCCCACATAATACTATAGGAGTTGGCCAGTCAATTAATTCATTTTCTATACGAATGAAGACCTCAGAATCATCTATGTTAGACCCGTAAACTGAGCATATAGTAAACCCCAAGTTCATTTCACAGATAGCCCACCTACCCATAACATCCGCCTTACACCTTTTCGCCCCCCCTAGCCCGACCTTACTGATAATAGCCACCCCTCTTATCATAGATGTCTGGGTTGAACAGGACAGCAGTTCATATCCTTTTAGATTTAACCAATGTTTTTTCTTCCAGGGTAGGTGAGTCTCCTGTAGACATATGATATCTAGACCCAACACATTAAGATATTGCTCAAACCTACCCCTTTTTTTCCAATCGTTTAATCCTCCTATATTGAGAGATCCAATCCTGAGCTTAGGCATAGCTATATATGAAACATTGCCAACTCATCAACCTATCCAGATAATTGGTAGATACATAATGAAAATATATCCTTTGTTTCAAGATTACTCTTGCATTTATGAACACATTGACGGTACAAACTCTCTTCATTTTTATGTTTTCGCCCCCCTCCCCCCACTCACCCACCTCCCTCCTTCCACCCCTCCCCCCCTTACCTTCACTCCCCCCCTCCTTGACCCCCACCCCCCACACTCTCCCTGGTAAGGCGCGCAGACATGGTCTGTGCATGTGATGGGTGCAGCATAGCAATGGACTCAACGAACCTGCTTACTAGTGTACACCTCGAGAGAAAAGCCCTTACCAATACATGTCTATTACAGCTACTTCACCGATTTCAAACATAAAACAACCTAAATCAGCACAAGCCCCATGATTATTGCCTAAGATTATTGTCCCAAAAACACTTTCACCCCAGTGTAAATACCCCTAATACATGATCCTGTAGTTAAAGTACTTCTATTCCTATTAATTATATAGAATCCAGGAACTCTCTGGCTTTAACCTCTGGGGAAAAGTACATTGTTTTGCCCAAATGAATTACTTTGAGCTGAGCCGGGTTTATAAGATAGACCTGGATTTTTTTATCTTGGAAGGGCCTGATTAATTGTCGTAGCCTCCACCGCCTCTCCACTGTGGTATGGCAGAAGTCTGGTCTAACGAAGAAGGTGACCCCCTCTCCAGTTCTCCTTGCATCCGGTCTTGCTTTCTCCGCCACGGATTGTCTTAGGATAAAGTTCCCAAAGAATAACAAGATTGCTCTTGGCTTATCGCCTTCTTTCGAGTTCTGACGGATCCTAAATGGTGTCCGATGTGCCCTCTGAATTTCTAGGGCCCAGTTCCAGCTGGCCAGCTCCCGGAAAGGTTTCTCGAATAAATTCACTATGAAGGCTTTAATATCACCCCCTTCCCGACCTTCAGGAATACCAAGGACTCTTAGGTTATTCCTCCTGAGCCTGTTCTCCAAATCTTCCAGCTTCCACTGGACATCCTGTGCCTGCGCTCCGAATGATTCCACCTTAACAGTGGCCGCAGCGGCTTCATTCTCAGTGGCAACAACTCTTTCCTCAAGGTTCGAGACCCTGTCCCCTACATTCACCGTGGCCTTGGACAGCTTTCTGACTACACTCTTCATTTTCCTCATGGCTGCTTGCGCTTTCAGGCTGTCCTGCCTGGTCTCTTCCCGATGCGCAATAATTTCATGATGAATTGCCTCCAGCATTGCTCGCTGAGTAGCCTCTTGACTATCCTCAGAGTTATGTTCTCGAATCGAATTACCTTGAAGCAGTGTCGATGGTGAGTGATCCCAGGCCAACTTCATCTGTTTTTTTGATGGTGCCAACGTCTTGACTGCAGTAGTAACCAAATCTCCCTCTGGGTCACTCTCTGTCTCTGGGTTACTTCCATCTATGTCTGAGCTTTGTTCCTCTTAATCCTCTGACCAGTCTGCCTCCTCCGGCACTGAAACAAAGCCCTCGCTTGGAGTCTTCTCCTCCTCCCTTTCTTGCTCCTGATTTACGTTTGTCTGGGGGATATCGCACGGTTGCGCGGTCCTTGGCTGAGCCCTATCATGATTTTTCTCCGCGCTGCCCATAACCTTCTTAACTATAGGGCAGTTACCAGTGCTGATATCGACCCCTAGCGGGCTCTAGGACTCGCCTCCAGGCCCCTCAACCTGATCAAGCTCATTGCCTCCTGAAATGCATAGTTCGCCCAAGTCTTTAGTTGAGATTTGGCCCTGGGTCATGCTTCCAACCATATACTCAGAATCACCAGTCAATTTTAGGTTTACCACGGTTTCAGGCAGTTCTAACTCACCCTGTTCCTCAGCATCTGATTCCAGTTCGATATCCGCTTCACCCCCTGGGACTCTGGTCTCCTTCTCCTTACCAGCACGATTAAACATATCGACAATGCAGAGAATAGCCATGGCCAGCCTGGTCCTCACTGTAGGTGGCTTCATTACTTTTGATGATTCCTGCATTTTCTGTTTCACCTTTCCGCACACTTCGGGTTGAGTGCTAACTTCATCCGAATTTATTTGCCCCTCTGTACCCGAATTGATATTTTCTGCCGCTTTCTTTTTTGTGGAGACTTTCCCAACATTGTTTTGCTTCGGAGGCATCTTGCAAAACCGCCTCTTTACTCCCGGACCGCGCTGCCTTGTAGTCACCCAACCTGTGATCTCCGCCTTGATCCTGACCGCAGCACTCGCTCCGGCACCTCCTATGCCTCTGAGAGCACTCCGCCTTCCTGCTCTGCGAACTCCGCCTGCACTGCCCGCTCCGCCTGCTGTGATTGGTATGCCGCTGCTGGAGGCAGAAGAGAAGCTAACGGTGCACAGGTCCGTGAACGCCGTGAGCAGGTCGGCTCAAAGCCGGTATGTTATCTCCTTCCGTCCCTTTCTTTGCGGCTTTCTTCTTTTCTTCTTTTCCGGGAGGATCTTACCAGAGGGTTATGAAATCTACGAGGTATACACGAGAACTACCATGTTGAGTCCCGAGCCCTTGCTAATGCTGCCGTTCAGCTGCTAGTAGCAGCCGCCATCTCCCGAAGAGAGCTATTTTCAAAGCAATACAGTTGATACCAATGGTTGTGCTTATGAAGTGAATAATGGTTGTGCAATTGACCAAGAAAAGATGATTCCTAGCAATGTAGAAGAAGTGATAGGTGATGTAGTTTTACGGAGTCGTACTAAAGCCCCAGTGTATATTTGGGATTGTAGTAGTATTTGTACTATACGACAGGAGTCGATTGATATTTTACAAAATTTCTTATGAGCGTATAGTAAAAAAGTGTTAAACAAAAGATTAAGATGCTGCAAGCACTAGATCCTTGCAAAGTGAGAAAAATACTGGTTTGCAACGTCATTCTCTGGCTTGTCTTTCTAGAAAAGTGTGTCAAAGTGTTTTTCATCATTTGAGAATGCTAGCAGTACATCGCTCACAAATGCGGAAGTTAGTAAGAAGATTGTACTATGTAAAAACTCCTGCAATAATTTTAAGTGACTTAAACAGTGCTCTTTTGCATGGGTCAGTATCAGATGTAAAAAAAGTTTGTGATGAAATAGAGTTTCATTACTTTGGTCCTGAACAAGAGTGTAGTGAAAGTGAGAGTTTGATAGGTGTAGGTGCTGAAGAAGACGTGGAAGATAGTAATACTGAGAAATTTGAAGAAGAAATTACAAAGTTTAAGGTAATTTGTTGTGAAAGACCAAACTATGTTTGTATTTGTTGTCAACGAGCTCACTATAAAAATCTAACTAGGAATGTTGATCTGTATTTAAAAAGTGAAAAAGAAAACAATGATAAGTGGAAGGAATTTGAAGCTTATTTGTTGGTGGAAGATTTCTTTAAGTTGGGTTGTGATCAACGTATTTGCAAATATTGTTATACCAAATTAGACGAGAACAAAATGCCACTAGAGCTGTACATAATAACCTAGAGTTGGTCGCTATTCCCCCAGAACTGGTAGATTTAAATACGTATGAGTCCATTCTGATTCAATCTGTGCACCCGTTTTAAGCTATTGTTCGAATGGTGCCTAAAACAGGTAAACTGTCCCCATCAGATTTACAAAGAGGCTTAAAAGGAAGAGTTGTGTATTTACCTTTAGATTTTAAAAATAATCTTAAAACTATTGGTGTAGAGAAAGAGGAAACTGAATCTATAGTTATTCTAATTAATGGTGTCCCTATGAAGAGTCGCAAAATATGGCAATAATTAGTAGATGTCAGCAAAGTGCAAAATGCTACGTTATATCTCACAAAAAACAATGTTTACTACAAAAATGTGTATGTGGAAGAAGAAGAAATCGATTTAGTGGATGATAGCGAAATTTCAAGTGGCCAAATTGAAAAAGTGCACATCTCCAAAAGTGAAGAAATTTATGAACATTGTAGTGTTCATCCTTTACATTCAAAGGAAGTGATTGGAAATACTATTGAATTATTCTAAATGAAGAAAGTGAAGGGAACTCCCATGAGTGTTTGGGAAAGAAGTTTGGAACCTAGTTGTTTTCCACAGCTATTCCGAACTGGAAAAGGTGGACGATATGACAAACGACCATTACAGATTCCAGCATCAGAATATCGTACAACAAGATTGTACTCATATGATCCAAGATTCCGACAATGTATTCCACACATATTTCATCTTTTGTTTGAAAGTGACTTGTCTGGACTTTTATATGCAGTGAACCACTTTTTAAAAACAGGAGTTCATCTTCAACATATTTCTGCAAAGGAGTTCATGGACAAAGTAGAACATGGAGCCGATCATTTAGAATCTAAATTGATTGATCTGATGGCATTTCAACGTGGTACTAATGAGTATTGGTATTGTTGTCATGGGGAACTTAAATGTATGTTAAGGAACTTAGTAACTCCTACATGGTTGGTTACGCTAAGCTTTGCTGAATACGCATGGGATGATTTACTTGAATTTCTTCAAGAAGCAAATTAAAATATTAAAAACAATGAATTCAAAACAGCTGGAGAGCTGCGTTCCAGGGATCCAGTAAATGTGTACAGATATTTTAATCATAGGTTTCAAGCTATGATGTCTTTTATCTGCAATAAAAACAACCCACCTCTTGGAGACTTTATTGATTTCTTTTGGAGAAAGCAGTACCAAGCTAGAGGTGCACCTCATATACAAATGGTTATATGGATCAAAGATGCACCTAAGATGCACCTAAGTTTGGAACTGATTTGGATGGGACTGTTTTATCTTTTATTGAAGACTATTTTACATGTGCTGTACCAAAAACAAGAGAAGAAAATAACTTAAGAAATGTTTTACTGTCGATGGAAATACAAGACAAAGGAACGTTTTATATCAAATGTAATTTTGGATTTCCACAACCAGTCATATCTAAAGGAAGAGTCAACAGTTTCATGTCATCAGTGAGGCATACTATCACTAGAAAATCTCCCAAACGTCCTTATAATTTAAAAAGAAGTAAACAATCAAAGTATATTAATGATTATAATCCAGTGATTTTGTCGATGTGGAATGTAAATATGGATATCCAGTATGTTGCGGATAATTCCATTGCTGTTGCTCGGTATGTAACGTCATACATAACAGAATCTGAAAAGACGGAGTTGAAAGAATTGTGGGAAGAAATTTCCCAAGAGAAGACTCTCAGTAAGAAATTGTACACCTTTAGTTTGAAGATGCTGTCCCATCGAGAGATTGGATCCTACGAATGTTCGGATCAGTTTACCTCTGCAAGTTTATATTCAAAGTCAAGAGGAAACATTTGGGTTAGTCTAGGTCTTGCTGCAACACGTAATCAAGAACTAAAATCTATAGAAGAAATTGAATATTTAGCATTAAATGAACCAGAAAACACTGATATTGTTAAAACAAACATGTTGGATATGTATTATCCTAAAAGAAGTCCCTATCTTGAAAACATGTTTCTCTGAGAAGTCCTTCAATACTACAGCTTTAAAAGAAATATTACAGAGAACATAAATGAAGAGAAATACGCAGTGATTGGTTCTAATGGATGTTTGGTGAGACATAATAAAGGAAATCTTATTAATCACAGGATACTGAGTTACTATACTCCAGATAAAAGGGAATTTTACTATTTAGCACTTATGCAACTCTTCAAGTCTTGGCGTACTGAAATAGAATTAATTGGAGATTTTCAGCCATATGAAGATTCTTTTAATGCATGTAAAGATAGCATTGAATGCACAGTTTTTCAAAATTATATACAAATGTTGAATGAAGAGATTCAACAAGAAGCTATTATTGCAGCTGAGACACCTGGAGACAGTTCTCAAGACAGTCAAAGTTCTGCTCCACTGAGTCAACATCCATTGGGAGAGCCAATTCTTGAAAATAAAGCAGCAATTGCTATGAATGAAGTAAAAACGGCAATGCATCATGCTCAACAAGACATTATGGAGCTGGGAAACTTGGAAGAGCAACTAAATATTGAACAGAAAGAAATATATCAGCAAGTTACAGAACAGCTCGAGCATGGTTTGCATCATGAAAATAAAGAATGCAACTACACATCATTTCAACCTTTCCAAATGTATATCAGTGGTCAAGCTGGTTCTTAATTAAAGTTTTGACCAGTTATTTACAGAAAACAACTGATTCACATTTATCTTGTGTTGTAAATGCTCCAAATGGGTTAGCAGCACACAACAATAAAGGGATTACATTACATTGTTTACTAATGCTACCTGTTGAGCATGAAAACAAGTTGGAATACCACAAGCTTTCCAGAGAAGCTTGTTTTGAAGTTTTAACAGTACTAAAGAAAATGAAACTTTTCATAATTGATGAGGTGAGCATGATCTCAAACTTACGGCATCATTAAAGTCCGCCCACCATCCTCAGGGTAAAAGGGACCACCCGCAATAAGGGCGGGGGGGGGCAATTAGGATGCGCCCGCCACAGTGGCGGGCGCATCCCATATTTTTAACATTGCAGCAGGCGGTGCTAAAAGCACCGCCCACCGCAATGCTAAAAATACATGTTGTGCTTTTCAAAGCACAACGTGACAGGCACCGCGCGGTGCCTGCCATGTTGTTCTTTGAAAGGCAGGGGGATACCCATGTGCACCCACGACCCCATGTGCACCCCCACCTCCCTGTAGTTGCATGCCCCCAAAGCAGACTCCTCATGCCTTTCCCTGGTGGCAATGCTGCCACGGAAAGGCATTGAAAAATGCACAATCTGATATGGCTGGTGATGTCTTTCAGACACCGCCACCATATAGAACCCTTTTCTGCCCGGTCGACATGTCGACCGGGCGGGAAAGCAGCAGACGGTCTGCCGCAGACCCCGCAGCCATTATAATATGGCCAGGGTCTCATTTCTGCATGGATGGTGGGTGGATCACCCCCGCCAGGCCGGCGCTGGCTACCGCCGGCCTGGCGGGAGCGATCCGCCCGCCATCCTAATGGCGCCTTTAAGTCTTGCCTTTGTACATTTAGGAATGCAGCCATTTTTAAAAACAGATTTGTATTAAAACATGTCATTGTTTTTGGCGATATACTGCAACTTACTCCTGTGAAAGGGGAACCAGTTTTTAAAACACCTCTGCATGAAGACACCAGGAAGTATTGAAAATGTCAAAATTTGGTCATATTTTCAATACAAAGAACTTATAAAAAAAGATGCAACAGGCAAATGATGAAGATTATGGAAGTATCCTTCAATATATAAGAATTGGTGTTTTGACAGAACATGGAAAAGAAGCTTTGCAAAGTCGGCTACTTAAACATTTGTTTCCAAATGAAAATGTTGCTCCGGAAATAATATACAAAAAAATTGGAGAAAATGAATCTATAATCTACATAATGCCAACACTATGAGAATGTTCTACATTCAATGAAGAACTTTTATAGCTGGAAAAACAACAAATAATAAAAAAGGAAGCTATTGATCAAATACAACACAAAGGAATTACTATTATTTTGACATGAAAAATTTAAAACAAAAATTGGATTCTCTGGAAAAATCTATATCTAAAACTGCTGGTTTAGAAAAGAATTTATACGTATGTGAAAACTGGTGGGTAATTTTACAGCGTAATTTGGATGTGGAAAAAGGTTTAGTAAATGGAGCTATGGAAAAAGTTGTTGATTTTGTTAATTATCAAAATAGAGATGGAATAGAATTTTTGAAGATTACATTTGATCAGATTGAAGAAGTAAAAGAAATTGGACGTTGTGCTGTTCATTTACTACTTATTAAAGACTTGTATGTTCATAGAAAACAGTTTCCTCTTTCTTTGGCATATGCAGTGACTATTCATAAATCTCAAGGTTTAAGTGTAGATAGTGCTTTAGTAAACATTGGAAGTACCGTATTTAAAGAGGGTATGGCATATGTTGCATTGTCCCGAGTCAGAACTTTAGCTGGATTTTATTTGATTGATTTTGATGAGTGAAAGATTAGTGCGGATGCAAATTGTGTATGAGAGTTAAATCGGTAAAGAAGACTGTATGTTCCCAACGTAGGTGAACATCATGTATATGAAAAGTGTGCACTATTTCGAAAACGAACATATGAGAAACTGTGTAGTGAGGTTGGAAAGAAGAAAAAAAATCAAGAGAATGTTGAGGTTCCAAACATAAAGGAAAAGGACACCGTTGAAGATGTTGTAGGATATCAGTTAGAAAATAGTTCAGGTATCACCTGCTATGGCAATGTAGTTCTGAACATCATATTTTTTCTAGAAAATCTTCAACAACAAATTATGGAGAATCAAGAAGAAAGATTTTGTTCTTTATTAGATTTTATTTAGAGATATGTATTTTGAATAAGTTTAAGTTTTTGTATGGTTAAACCCCCATTTTTATTCATATTGGGGGGGGGCATTTTCAAAGGAAACATCAGCATCCTTATTGCAGGCAACACCACAATAATACAAGTTCCTGTGACTCCGTTATCCAGGGTGAGTCTGGGTTTTTGTACAAGGAGCTTGCGTTATACGTGAATAGCATGTCCTTTAGGGTTGGGTAAATATTTGTATTTTATGCCCTTCCCTCTTAGATATTTTCCATGCTCTATCGTACACCTCTATATTGGGGGACGTTCATTAATGACGTCGAAAACGTGTGTCAAATAAAACCTAGAGACAACCACATAGGTGGGTGTAAGTTTATAATTCTGTAACAGTAGGTTAAGTATGTTGGCCAAAAAGTTGATGGCTTTCTATCTTTCCGGGGGATTTCCACGTTAAGTGGATTATGGGAGAAGTAAACAGTTCCCTTCCACTCACAACTGGGATTTTATTAAGAGATTACTTTCTCCTGGGTCTTACTGAATATTTATTTTATCTGGTAAGGCCTTCTCTGATAGTTTCCCTACTTCAAGAGTACTCAGGGGTAAAAAAGTGAATATACAAGAACAAGGACCATGTGCTATATGCACAAAAATGTTTTTGTGCTAAAAAAATGTTTAATAAACGATTTGGAGGGCATACTGTATGACTAATTCAACAATGAGTTTCGAAATATATGTGATAGCCAAAAATATACTTTACGTTGCTGCTAAAAGAGACTGTGTTGTAAAAATTGTAAAAATGTAATGTTTTTATGTACTCATAGTGTTTTTATTGCTGTTTAGATAATATTGAAATAATTTGTTTCCTGAAGAAGGCGAAGAAACTTTTTGCCAAAACGCTGAGTCAACAATCTTTCTGTTTTCAAACGTGATATTATTAAGTTTGTATTTGTCATTTGTTTTTGTTATAATGAAGTGAATATAAATGATATTCATGTAATCAGGAAATTACTGTTTCTAAATACACTGGTAACATATGAATTTGCACTTTATACATTCATATTTGATGTGTATGTTTTTATATGGACGTAAAATGGTTTTAAATAGATAATTTGAATGTGAGTACTTCATTATTGTTTTTTTGAGCTATTATTGTGACACATCTCAGCAAAGTGCAGATTAACTTGGTGTGTTCTTCTTCCATGTTCTCTCTATTTTTTCTTTATTGTTATAATACTGGGAGTTTTTTGTTTGTGTTATTGTGAGTACCTATACCACATGATCTAAGTTTAAGGTTGGTTTGAACAACCACTTGTATTTTGATCTGGATTATATTTTGATCTCTTTGAAAAGGGAATTCTCTCTTTTTGTGAGTACTTTAGTTAAGGCCATGGCTGATAGTGGTTATTTCAGGGTCCTGTGTTTGGCGCACTGCATCAAAATCATTGTGCTGGGCTTTCTCAAAAAAGACGAGCAAGTAAGCAAATTACGGTCCACCTACTGAAGAATCTACACTCATTTCAGCCATTCAATTAAAGCCCGGAAACAGCCGAGGGTCATTCAGCGATATAATAGAATACCTGTTTAGGCATTCATACAGGAGGTGCCAACATGCTGGAACTCCACTTATTAGATGCTTGCACGCCTGTTTGAGCAGTACAGACCTATCAATGAATATGTCATGCAAAGAGGAGATGCAACTGTAAAAGGCATGATCATTGAAAGGGACCAATGGGGCCTAGTCAAATGCCTGACAGAGATGCTGCTTCCTTTCGAGGTGTTCATTGAGACTACAGTACCATGGACAAAGATATCCCATTGTTTCACATGCTACAGGAACAACTAAAGGTGGTGTCTGCAATGTACGCAGGTGTGGAGGAAAATAAGATGCCTATGACTTGGTGGAGAACTTAATCCTATACTTGTCTGTTAATACAAGGGTGCAAAGAGACATTGTGTCCTCCAAATATTACAATTGTGTCACAATCCTTGATTCACGGCAGAAGCCATTACTGTCCACTTACATTCCTTTTTCAGATTGGGATGTTAGAAAATACAGAACATGGCTAGCTGAGCAAGGCAGTGGTCCAGGGCACACGTTCTGTGGGGCAGCCTTAAAGTTCAGAGCCTGAGGGCAGTGCTGTTGGCTCACAGCAGCCAAAGCCAATGACAAGAACACCATCAACAACACCAAGACCAGGAGCATCAGCCCCCAAATCTGGAACTGAGTGGTTTCTACTGGCAGGGCTTAGGTCCAGTGCAGAAGCGAAGGTAATAGAGGTCAAACAAAGTTGAGTTCCTGCAATGAACATTGAGTGAATGATCTAGGCCTATCTGTATGACACAACAGAGGTCTACCTTGATCAAAACCCATCGGTGTATTGGTATGGGAAGAGGTGCCAATGGCCAGTGCTCAGCAATCTGGAAATAAACTATCTGGCTTGCCCTGTAGCCAGCGTCTATGCTGAGCGTGTTTTCAGTGCTGCTGGTGCCGTTGTCATAGTGAGAAGGACCAGTCTCTTGCCCCAAAACTTGGAGAGATTAACCATGATCAAAATGAATCAGCACTTTATGCCAGCAGATTATACCATACCTGAAATACCTCAAGAGGAAGATGATGGACACTCAGGTCATGGAAGTAGTGTGTTAGATGATCTACTTCTGGACGAACCACCAGAGTTTGAGGATGTGCTCTACTTCCATGCCTACTAGGCTCTCTTTCTTTGATGCCCCAAAAAATTAATTATATATATATATTTTTTTATATTACCTACTGGCGGTTGCCAGTAGGTAGTTATAGTTAGGACCTAGTTTCCATAGGAAATCCGCAACATTATATATATATATATATATATATATATATATATATATATATATATATATATATATATATATTTTATATATTACCTACTGGCGGTCGCCAGTAGGTAGTTATAGTTAGGACCTAGTTTCCATAGGAAATCCGCAACATTCTATTTGGAATAACTTTGGCGTCGATGGATGGAATTGCCTGAATTTCTCCAAGAAAATGGCCAGCTCCGCTCCGCTCCTTCCCTGAAAGTTTGGGGGGGGATTCGTGAAGCGGAGGCCGAGATAAAAGGGGGTCCCAAAACGTGTTTTCCCCATGTTAATTTCCATAGGGCGGTTGGACTCACTTTTAGCCCGAACGGCTGAATGGATTTCCACCAAACTTGGCAAAATTGTAGGGACTGGTAGCCCGATGTGCCTTTGCTATGTCTCAAGATATGTGCTCCAGTGGATTTTGAGTAATTTAGGTTCAAAAATATATATATATCCATAAGCGTGCCCCGGTACGCACACCGGGGCGCGCACCAGTGTGCTACGCGAGTTCGCGAGCGGAAAGCTGATTGGCTCTCGGGTGTCTGTCAACATTCCAAACAGTCCGGAGCAGCCGCCATCTTGTGTCTCGGTAGGATCGAGACACAAGAGGTGGCAAAAACAAAGGGGGAAATGACCAAAAGGGGGCAGGGTAGACCCCCCTGACCCCCTAGGTTTGATGTGGGGGCCACATTTTCGATTTACGCGGGGGGAGCACACGGTACACGCACCGGGGAGCATACCAGGGATCGTACCAAGGAGAAAAAAGAATGACAGAGTTTTTAAAAAATGTAGCATTTTTTTATAAATTGGAGGTAGTTCTAAAAAGAACTGATTTTTTTATTCTTTTTATTTTTTTATATTTTTTTATTGTTTTTTGAACATTTTTTACTTTTTTTGGCTTTTATGAACAATTTTATATTTTTTTTGTAATTTTTATGGGGACAAACAAAAAACAGGGAATTGTAAACAGCTCAACTGGAGCAAAAAAAATCAGGAAAAAATTAAGGTTTCTTTCTGCAGTTGTGGTTGTCTCCAGCACGGTTGATGGGTTTGATGCTTTGCTCCCCATAGGAAATTGTAGTCCTGCAAAATATACAAACTATTTTGTAATCTCCAAACTGGCGTTGGATATTTGGGACCATCTCCCTTGTCTCTGGACCCGATGGAGTGGGTTGATTTCTTTTGGAGGTGCTTGGAGAAGATTGGGGAGGGTTTCTGGTCAGTTCTCTGACCTCTGCCGCAGCATAGTTGTTTGGGTGCCTGCGTTGCATATGGCGAAGCATTGTATGGTTCCCAAATGCAGGGTTCCTCCTGGAAAGTACAGTGCCACAGATGAGACATGTCACTTTTGCAGCATTTACTTTCTTTTCTCCCCTTGGGATTTTAATAAACTCACACACAAAGTGCTCCTTAGGTTTATAGGGGGTATTATCTTCAGGCAGGAACTGCCTCTCCTTCTCCTCCTCCTCCTCCTCTTCTTCTTTACCACCACTGTGGTGTTGTGGTGGTCCTTGTGGTGGTGGTGGTGGTTGTGGTGGTTGAGATGCTCCTGCTGCTGCTGCTACTGTAGCCATTTCTCAGGTCTGCAAACAGGTCTTCCTCAGTCAAAGTAAAAAAGTGAGAATAAGGAAAAAAGGTGGGGGATTTCATCATTTGGAAAAAACACTGCTCTGAACCAATTAAAAGTGTTATTTTCAGGTCACATGACCCGACGCGCTTACGCTACACGCCCCGGGGCGCGCCCGGGTGTGCGCCCGGGTGCGCTTATGTTGCGTGATCGTATGCGCTCGGGCGCTTACGCCGTGCGTCATAAGACGCATCTCGCGGCTACGCGATACGTCACAATGATGTTTTCGTTCGCGGCAATAGCGCTAATGGGACGCTCACCGGTACGCGCACCGGGGCGCACCGCAAGACTGCAATTACCGGTGCGTTCACCGGTACACGCACCGGGAGCGCTCCAAAAAAAAAATAATAATAAACATGAACAATATACATAAAAAAAATAGTATTACATAAATATACAATATAGGATTCATTATAAAAATTATTGTATTTCATAGCTATAGAAATTTGCTATTAAAAAACCTATGAAATTCACTGTAAAAAAACCATAGGTTTAACACCAGTTATAGTTAGGAATTAGCATTTAAAAAACCTATAACACTAGGTGTATCATGGGTTAGATTAGAGTGTGAGGAGGTGTATTGTATTATCACATGGATGATGTCATCAGTGATGTCATCAGTGATGTCATTTGAGATGTCATCAGTGATGTCATCAGTGATGTCATTTGAGATGTCATCAGTGATGTCATCAGTGATGTCACTAACCATGTCATGAATGATGTAATATGTGACATCATCAGCAGTACATTGCGGGCGCGCGAGTTATAGTGAGTCCAACTAACTATAACGTGGGAATTTCAATGGTTTTATGTCAGTAAAATTTCCAGCTAACTATAACTGGTGTCAAACCTATGGTTTTTTCAGTGAATATATATATATATATATATATATAAATATATATATATCAGTGAAAAAACCACAGGTGCCAATGCCACACCCCCACCTCGTGAAAAATGAGCAGGCGCCCGTTTTCAAGAAGAAGTCATGATTGAGAAAGAGGGAACGCCATCGATAAGGTAAGGTGTTTTAAATTGTTCTTTTTTAACATTTTAATAGTGCAGGTGGGAGGTGAGTTTGAGGCCAACTCCGCTCCGCCGCAAGTGTGTGGAGATTTGCCTGCTCTGCCTACTTCACGGAACAGGCAAAATTCCACACGTTCTGTGGGCAGAACAGAGTTGTCCGCCCATCCTGTTACTCCCTTAATTAACAATAATGTGTATATCTACTCATTTGTAAAAAGGAAAACCACACCAGCATATACTTTCATGGTGACTGACCACTCAGAAAGGATAAGAGAGAGCAAAAACAGCAACAACAACATACAGATTAAACTGTTTGGTTTATGTGCGCCATGTGACGTCACGTCACTCACGTGTGATGTGGCACTGAGGGAAGTGCACCTGACAAATGACAATGGAAGGAATAATCCCTAGACAATTAATTCTGTTATGTACCAATAGCAGACATGGGGTTGACTGATGCAAGATGATGTGGGAAACGGTATAAACAAAACAAAAACCATTTTAAATTTTACCCCAAAAAAATAAAAATTGAAATAATAATTGATCAATTACTTTAAAAATTTTAAAAATTAAAATAATTAAACATAGATGAAGTTATCCTCAAAGATATATTAACAATAAGGTATTATTAAACTGCTATCCCATTACTCAACCATCCATGCAGCATATGCAAAAAGGGGTGAATTTGCCTGGACGCACAAAATGGCCGCCAACCAGTGCCACATTGTCATCAACAACAGAAATGAACAGGAAGGCATTCATTGGAAACAAGGAGAATAAGGCATACAAACATATAGGGAAAGCACACTAACTGGATCCACAAAATGACTGCCACCCACCTGGTCACAACAACAAGAGGCCAAGAACAAAGAACGCATGCAGGACTAAGGCAAAAGCACACTGGCTGGATACACAAAATGGCTACAAGTCACATGGTCACACAAAAAGAAGCAGGAAGCCTAGAACAATTAACTCTTGCAGGCCTGTTGAAAAAGCACATTGGCTGCCCATCACAAAACGGCCACCAACTACATGGTCACAACAAGAAGCTGGAGACCTAGAACAAAGAACGCATGCAGGCCTATGGCATAAGCACACCGGCTTCCTTCACAAAATGTCCGCCAGCCACATGGTCACAACAAGAAGCAGGAGGCCTAGAACAAAGAACGCTTGCAGGCCTATTGAAAAAGCACACTGACTGTCTGTACAAAATGACCAACAGCCACATAGTCACAACAAGATGTTGGAGGCCTAGAAAAAAGAACGCATGCAGGATTATGGCAAAGCACACTGGCTGCCTACACAAAATGATCTCCTCTCCCGTACTACTACTTCCGTATTCCGCCCGTTCAGTAATATTCAGGCCGCTGATGTGATGGAGCAGGTTGCTGGAGGGAAGTCGCCAGGTCATATGTAAGTGTTTTATTCACTGGAAGGTTGTAGGGGTTCCTTAGCCTGTACTTATGACTTGTTTGCTGATAGAGAAAATGACGCGCTTACACATTAAAAGACGCAGTGTGTTTTCTACTCTGATTTATGTTAAGAATTGCCTCGGCATGAAGAATACCCTTGCTGCAGATCCCAAGAAGTAAAACGAACTTAGTTTATAAGTGAGTGTTGTACTCTGATGCCAGTGTTTCTTCCATGTTACGGTGGTCACATTTTCCTTTGAGAGGAGTGTGACGTAATTTTTAACCTGTACGGGGTCAGCACTACTGTTATCCTACCTCAGACGAGGGGCACAGCTAAATTCAAGTGGTGCTACCGATGAGAGTAATTATTGAACACGCAAATAATATGCACGCATGAATACATGTGACTTGAATGAACGATAATCCTTGGCGCATATCACGTGACAAGAGTTTGATTTACCAGGCCATATTTTATACAAGAGTTTGATTCTACCAGTGCCATATTTTATCTGAACAGGCACGGATGGGTGTAAATAGTGTTTTGCATATATAACCCATTACTAATGGTTTTTTGATGACTATACACCTTGGAATGTTTTTGATGAGACAATAACATGAATGTATTGATATTACGGTGTTTGTGTAAAATTTCTCTTCCAGATTTGTGGCCCTTGGAAATACCGGGAGAGCCCATATGGGTAGAACCGTGAGTTTTACCGTTTAAATACACACATCCCCCAGGTTAGGGTACGCCTTAGTGTGGGTATACCGCCGGGGCTTTCTTGGTCCTGATGAAAGCTTTGCTGAATTAGCATTCAAAAGCAGAAGCATGTCGACCTTTTCACATTTTATTCAGGATACATTTGGTTCAAGTTTATAATCCTTGAGTGTCTGACTCACCTGTTTTTATTGATCGCTGGCTGGCCCTTTATTAAAATTGGTTCTGGGAATAGCTCGCCATCTTTTAACTCACTATTCACATTTCCGGGCACTATCTTACAAGTACAAAAAAAAAACAGCTCCGCTGTAAGTCAGGCGTTATAGCACACCGGGGAGACATTCGGTCTCCCTGGTGGGAACCCGATGATGAAGCATGTCACCAACCAGATTGATGAGTGAGGGTTCTTTTTAAAAAAAAAGTTTTTTCACCAATCACACACCCCTCTTCCCCCCTCCCTTTTTGTTTGGTCACAAATTCCAGTGATTCTATCTTATCATTTATTTTGTGCCGCAAGACACTCAGATCTTCATCAAAATCTCATCGCTCGAGGAGGTTCTTGTAAAGATGCTGTCCATGCAAAGTGTACAATAAAGTCTTTTATTGTAAGTTGAGAGCAGGTACCTCCAGCTTCATCTCCTACCAGTTCTCAGCTCTCTCTCTAGTGCTTCAAACATAACATTCTATCTTGCCTAGCAACCTATACACATTCTAATAGAGAGAACTCTACACATCTTTCCCCCTTACATATTTATATTATACAATCAATACAAAGAAATAATATAATGCAAAGGATAACAATTGATACATGAGCACAAAATAATGTTCAAATTTAACAAAATTCAAAGAAGACATCAATCAGTCATCAGAGTCTGAGGAGCCCAACATTTTGAAATATTTCCAAAACTCCATACTGAATCATCGCCCAACATCACCACATTTTTCTTTACACTTTTCACATGAATGGGCTTTGAAAATTTACTATCACCTTTTGCCACCACCCCACCGCGTTTAACAACTACCCAGTCATCAGCTTGTATATTGGAAGATTTTACTCCTCTCATACAATTGTAACGACTAGCAGATCCAGCTTGTTGATCAGTGACGTCCTTCTCAATTCTCTCACGGTCTACCCACGCACAATCTTTATCCTTCAACCATCCTGGTACTTCTTTCACACCTGGTTCACGCCCCTTAAGGGAAACAAAAGGTAACACTCCTGTCACGGAATGTGGTGTTACTCTGTAAGACCAAATCAACTTTTTGAACTCATCAGACCACGAAAGCCCGTTAGCAATTGAAATTTGTAAATTCTCCATAATAAAAAGATTAGTCCTTCCCACCAAACTATTGGCTTGAGGCCTGAACATAGCAACTCTCTCATGTTTCACACCCATTTTACAAAGATATTCTTGCATTCTTCTGGACACTAACTGAGGCCCATAGTCTAAAACAAGAGTTTTTGTAATTCCTTCATTCATAAAGACTCTATCCAGAAACTTGAAGACCTTTTCTGTTACAATGCTGTCAGAAGTTTCTACAACAAACCATTTAGAATGGTAACCTATCAAAACCATTAGAAACTTACAATTTGAACCCAATCTGGAAACAGGACCAAGGAAATCTAATGCTACTCTTTCCCAAGGACGTTGCAGAAACTTTATACATGCAAGTGGCGGTTGACGTAAATTTTAGTTTTATCCCTAGTGGCACATGCATAACATTCTTTAACAGCTTCTTCAACATCTTTATCTAGCCCAGGCCAACAAGACGATTGACGTACATGCCTTTTAATCATGTTCCTGCCCAGGTGTCCTTCGTGAGCAATGTTGACTATCTTAGATCTAAGCTCTGACGGTGGTACCAACTTGTTCCTTCTCCATAACTTTCCTTCTCTAACACTCAATTCTGACTCAACATTATTATATCCCTTGAGACATAAGTCATGAACAAGATTGCCACCCCAACCACTAGATACACCTTGCATGACTTTTTGTAACACGTCGTCATTCAACATCGCTGTATCCCATTCCTCCTTAACAAAAGCCTGTTCCTCCTTATACCTTATTACGTCAACTTCAACTTCACATTCTTCCTCACCCACCATAACAGGCATTCTAGACAAACAGTCTGCTAAAATATTCTTGAGACCTTTAATATATTCAACCTCAAAATTATATTCCAACACTGATAGAATCCATCTTGAAATTCTTGGAGTTACACTACCTTCGAGTCCCCTACCTCCATTAAACAAATGTATAAGTGGTTTGTGATCAGTACGAAGTTCAAACGGCAGGCCCCAAACAAAATATCTAAAATGTTTAATTCCCCAGCAGCACGCTAGAGCTTCCTTCTCTATTACGGACTACGATGCTTCAGCTCCTTGTAACCTCCTGGATGCAAATCCAATAATTTTCTCTTCACCATTATTTACCAGTGTCAAAACAGCCCCAATCCCGACTGCACTAGCATCAGTGGTGATAAAAGTTCTATCTTTGACATCAAAATGTCCAAGACTAGGTGCACACAAAATACCATCTTTGACTTTCTTGAATGCCCTGTCACATGCATCACACCACACAAAAGTCACACCCGATTTCATTAATAAACGTAATGGCTCCACAAATTCAGCAAATCCCCTCACAAATTTGGAGCAATACTCCGCTAGTCCCAAGAAGCTTTTAAGTTGGTCCTTATTTGTGGGAGTGGGAGCATCCCTAATTGCAGATACAATACTCTTCTTTGGCTTGATCCCACACTTAGAAATCTCATGCCCTAGATAATTCACACTACTTTTTCTTAATTGACATTGGAATGCTAATCCATTTTGCTTTGCACGCTTGTGTTTGTATCCCATCCTCGTCGCCAATGTAAAGATGTTGTCCATGCAAAGTGTATAATAAAGTATTTTATTGTAAGTATCTTACAATATCTTGTGTGGTATCTTGGTGATACCACACAGGTACCTCCAACTTCATCTCCTACCAGTTCTCAGCTCTCTCTTTAGTGCTTAAGACATAACATTCTATCTTGCCTAGCAACCTATGCACATTCTAATAGAGAGAACTCCACACATCTCTCCCTGAATGAGGCCCTGAAGTAGACCGTCCAATGGCTCGCCTCCAATCAACTCAAACTCAACGCAAAGAAACGGAATTTCTTCTCATTTCCCCTCCTAAAACTGACCCCGAAACTCAGACTTGGATTAAGGCCATCATAGCCTTAAACTGTCCACCGACCATTGTGAACTCGGCCAAATCGCTGGGAATAACCTTGGACTGCAACTTGAACATGCGCGACCACATCAGCTTGATGGCCAAATCTGCAAGATTCCACCTGAGTTATCTATGGAAATTGAAACCCTTCATGGACGCTCCCGACCTGAAAATGGCAGTCCAAGCACTAGTCATTTCTAGACTGGAAGATGGCTGCTCCACCCTCTCCTGCTTACCCAAGATCTCTCTAGCACCCTTAAAGACCTGCCTCAATGCGGCCGCCGGACTACTCACCGGCACAAGGAAATTTGATCACATTTCTCCACACTTTAAAATGCTGAACTGGCTTCCTCTCGAGGCCAGAATACAGCTTAAGCTGGCATGCATCACGCACAAGGCCTTATACTCGAACTCCCCTGCATATCTGGCACAGAAACTTGTGTTATCTTGAGCAATCAGAAACTCACGGTCTGCCAGAGATCTCCTACTCCAGCCTGCACGCTTTTGGAAAAAAAAACTTATAATCAGGCGTTGACTGGGGCTGCGCCAAGAATATGGAACTCCCTCCCACCCGCCATCAGACGAATCCCATCTGTTGCACATTTCAAAAAGGAGGCCAAATCCTTCCTCATGAGTAAATTCCTCATCTAAACCCTGTCCCATAACTCCAACACAGACTATTGCCTCCTTCCGTCGATTTTTCGCACCACCATGAAATCCGGGGCCTATCTTCAGCAACTATAATGTTAACCATACTTTGTAAGAGCAAATCAAAAGGGAGAGAGAGGACTAGGTAAGCCAGTCCAGGTCCCCTGGTTATATGTAGAGATATCAATATAGGACTAGCTACGTTGTATTAAGTGGAACTCAGAAGGTATATCTGCGGGCAAACCCTTAGGTTTGGACATGAAGCCCTCACACACCAACCTAGTTGGTGTCATGCTTCATCATCGGGCCCACCACAGTGACACCGAATGTGTCCCGGGTGTGCTGCGACTCCAGATTACTGAGGAGCTGGTATTCTTGCTGAGTGTGCAGTGCTAGTGAGAATGAGAGTGAAAGGTTAAAAGCTATACAGGTGGTCCAGGTTCCCGAGGGTAAGAGGTAAATTTAATACCTGGGCCCCTGTTAGCAAGATAAAAAGGCTGTGGACGATGTGGAGTGTATTAAGAGCTCCTACGTCCTTGTGGTCTACATGTTTCAGCCAGGCCTTTTGATTAAAACTGGCTTTCCTCAGGACCAATGAGTATGTGTGAGTGATGGTAAACTATATTAAGTGACAGTGTGTGGTAAAAAAGTGTTGCACTCGCTAAGGTGCCGTACGTGTAAGAGGGGGATTCCCTCTACTTTACTGTACATAAAACACAAAGACAATACAGACATACAAGGAGAACCAATGAGAATGGTATATACCAAAACACAACATATGGCCGACTTCTAGTGTGCGTGAGCGACTTAGAGCGGCAAAGAACTTGGCCATGAGTGGTTGCCATGGCTGAGGTGAACTATGGCGATAAAATATTAAACGCGGTGGCAGTGGTGGGCTACACAGCGAAACAAGCATAGCGTGAGGTACAGGTAAGTATGGTACATAATTCCTCACACTTGCTACTTGCTGTTAAAGCCTCATGGGTCACTTGGCAGGGAGGGAGAGGAGACCCTAAACGTTGTAAAAGGTCATAGTTAGGGTGGTACCTGTGGGGAGAAAAATGCTGCTTACCCAGAGCGTCGTGTAGAGATCACTCGTTTACTCACGGTATTGCCGATCAGCGTGCTCCTGCGACCTATCGTCCTGCTCCAGTGTCCCGAGTGAACTGTGCATGGATCAGGTAAGGGCTTAAGTAGCCGGTTCAATAGGTATCACCTGGAGAGGGGAGAGGGTGTGGTCGCGCTGGCTGGTAGTGCGCATGCGCTGGTAGCTAGCGGCACTAGCGCTGCGCATGCGCAATGGGCGGTTGTAGCGCATGCGCGATGGGAGGCGTTGGCACTATTCATACGCGCATGCGCCTCGGTACCCGGAGTGGTACAGCATTGATATTAACATGTGCACTCTAGTGCGTGCGCCATGGGGGGGAATTAAAAAGGCCCGTGAGGGACCAGTGAAGTTAAAAAAGCAACAATAGCGAATGGAGGCGTCTGGGCAAACAGGGCAACTACAGAGTAGGGACAGACCACGAGTCTGAGCGCAGACAGGGATACAGACCACTTACATAGAAGCGTTTTATCTCGCTAGAGCATTCCACGGGATAGAATCATTGAGCCCCTCTATATGGGTAGAAAGGCGATAAATCCAGCGTTGCTCTTTAGAGAGCAGAGTTTTCTCATCGCAACACGAAGGTGCGAATTGTTCGATGACTGTCCAGGTGAAGTCGTTAGGGGTGTGATTTTGCACGATGAAGTGTTGGGTTAGCTTACTGATATTTTTGCCACAGCGCATTGTGCTCCTGTGCTCGGTCATCCTGGTTCTGACTTTTCTGGTAGTCATACCGATGTATCTCAGACCGCAGCGACAGGTGATTAGGTATATTAGGTTAGACGAGTTGCAATTAGTAAATTGCCTTTGTGTCCAGGTTTTCCCAATTTCAAGTGACAATGTTTTGGAAGGGGTAGTCAGGTGGCAGACGCTGCAATTGTAACACGGTTGGTGGCCTGTTAGTTCTGGTAGACCCCATGTATTCAAAATTGTCTGGCCTGTTAGTTGTGTCTTTCTGGGTCTCGTGGAAACCAGCTGGTCCCTCAGATTTTGTGCTCTCTTGTATGCGAACCGGGGGGGATGCCAGTTCCTTGTGCCCGAATTGATGATCTTCCAATTTTTACGAATTATGCTGGAGACCTGGTTTGAGGCGGTATTGTAGGTGGTGACGCATGTCATCAAGGGAGTTTCTGGTGGTTTGACAACAGTTTCAAGGAGAGCCTCCCTGTTCTGGTTGCGTGCTCGCTTGCAGGATTTTGAAATGATTCTAGTTGGGTAACCACGGTCTTCCAACTTGTGGACCAAAGCTTTGGACTGGTGTTTGAAGTCATGGAGGTTGCTGCAGTTCCGGCGTATGCGCAGGAACTGCCCAAAAGGCAGATTCTCCCTCAAGGGTCTGGGGTGGAAACTGTCAAAGCGTAACAAGGAGTTCCTGGATGTTGGTTTGTAATGAGTGGTTGTTGACAAACCCCCTTGATCAGCTCTTATGTTGAGGTCTAGGAACGCTAGTTCCGTAGGGCTGCTAGTGCAGGTGAACTTCAGGAATGGATCAAGGTTATTGATCCACGTGAGGAAATCTTTCAGTGTCTCCTCATTGCCCTCCCAGACAATGAGAATATCGTCAATATATCGACGCCAAATTGTTATATTTGCTGAGTAGGGGTTCGTGGGGGCTTCGATGTTGGTCTGTTCAAAATGGTGGACATATAGCCCCGCCACGCTCGGCGCAAAGACACTGCCCATCGAGGTCCCATTAGTTTGTAGGAAGAATGTGTCCTCATATTTGAAATAGTTCTCTTTTAATGCCAAAGTGGCGCAGTCCAGAATGAAGTGACGAGGTGTGTGATGTTGCCAGTCAATCTCCATCAGTACATCGTGGAGTACCTTCAGTGTGGCATCCTGGGGGAGGCTCGTATAAAGACTCTCCACGTCCAATCCAACCAAAAGATGTTTTTCGCTGTCGAAACTAACATCTTTGATGATGTTAAGGAGATGCTTCGTGTCTTGGATGTAGGATCGAGTTTTCTGGACTAACGGGTTCAGGTAGTGATCACAGAACCGTGACAGCGGTTCTAGGAGGGATTTTATCCCTGACACTATAGGTCTGCCCGGTGGTGGGGTGACCCCTTTGTGCACCTTGGGCATGATGTAGAAGTAGGGTACCTTCGCATCACGTGTGTTGAGATATTCAGCCTCTTGCTTAGAGATGTATTTTGCGTCAGAAGCCTCTTGCACTAGTTCTATGATCTTTTTTTGTAGATCTTTAGATGGATCTCTCTGTAATTTCTTGTAGTTACGAGTGTCGCTTAAAAGTCTGCGGCATTCTGTGTCGTAATCGCTTTTGTTCATGATGACTATCCCGCCACCTTTGTCCGCTGGTTTTATAATGCGAGTCGGGTCATTTTGGAGTTTCTTGACGATTTCCCTGTCTCGGAACGAAAGATTATTGAAATGGTTTTGGGGTTGTAATTTCTCGACTTCTGAGTATACTGCCAACTCGAAGGTGCTGATCTCTACTGGCACGGTGGCAGGTGGCGGGGTGAAGTTGGATTTGAGTTTCAGCCCTGTTTCGTTAGTGATTTCTGGGTCAATTGGTTTCTCTTTGTTCTCAAAAAACGCTTTTAACCTCAGTTTTCTGAAAAACTCGGTCAGTTCGACGTGGAGTTTGAAAGTATCTAGTCGGGTGGTCGGAACGAAAGACAGCCCTTTGTTCAGGACATTGGTTTCCTCATTGGTGAGGGGTATATCAGAAAGATTGAATACTAGGGTGCCAGTATTGGTTGGTTCAGTCATTTGCTCGGGCCCGCTTGTTCTTTGGCTTTGTTCCTTGTGTTGGCACTGACCGGGTCTTCTTCTGTTGACCACTGTGCTGGTTGGGGCGCCCACTGTACCTGCTGTGGCGGATTCCTTCTCTTGCCACGAGGTCTGCGGCCCTGGCCTAAAAAAGGATACCGTTGGTTTGGGTTGTTCTGGTAGTATGGCATCTGGCCCGGCGGGTATAATGGTGGATATCCATAGTATGGAGGCATTGCTCCAAACGGAGGAGGTCCGAAATTCTGGAATTGTGGGGGGCCTTGCCATGGTTGTGTTTGTTGTTTCCCTCCACGGCCTCTCCCTCTAGTTTTGTAGGATCCATTGCTGGAGCCGCTAGAGATGGAACTGTTGTCGCCCGAGCTATCAGTGTTCTGGCCTCTTGTGGGTGCAGTATACGCATCATCAGCATAAGGATAAGTTTTTAGATAGCTGAAATTTTTGAGGTCCTTTTCAAATTTCTTTATCTTGGTTTGGGTTAGGTATTCTTTGTAATCGTTCATCTCTCGATTCTGATCTTCCAATTTCTTTTTGTATCCTGTCAGAGTAGTTTTGAAATGAGTCTCAGTAGCTTGGATCTCTATTATAACTGCGTCTGAAAGACGTTTGGCAGTCTTTATTATCAGGATGAGCCAGTCCCTGGTGCAGTGCCAGGCTATCTAGGCCCAGTCTTTCCTGAAGGTGACATCGTCAAGGAATATTCTTGGGGCGTTGGTGACAAGTAAGCCTTTAGGCGCTGTGTTGGTCCTTAGATATTGTGCGAGGATAACGCCATGCAAAATGGTGCGTATCCTGTTACGCTTTTTCTCAGTAAGAGTGTCCCAGTCTGTAGTTTGCGCTATCGTTGTTGCTGTGTTGAAATCTGCCAAGAGTGAGGGGTCATCGAGGATTTCAGTGACGTCATCCTCGGTGAAGGTTAGGCCTGTGTTTTGTGCCATCTTGTATCAGGTGTCTCTCGCAGCTGCGCGCTGCCAAATATCAGCAAATCAAAAGGGAGAGAGAGGACTAGGTAAGCCAGTCCAGGTCCCCTGGTTATATGTAGAGATATCAATATAGGACTAGCTACGTTGTATTAAGTGGAACTCAGAAGGTATATCTGCGGGCAAACCCTTAGGTTTGGACATGAAGCCCTCACACACCAACCTAGTTGGTGTCATGCTTCATCATCGGGCCCACCACAGTGACACCGAATGTGTCCCGGGTGTGCTGCGACTCCAGATTACTGAGGAGCTGGTATTCTTGCTGAGTGTGCAGTGCTAGTGAGAATGAGAGTGAAAGGTTAAAAGCTATACAGGTGGTCCCAGTTCCCGAGGGTAAGAGGTAAATTTAATACCTGGGCCCCTGTTAGCAAGATAAAAAGGCTGTGGACGATGTGGAGTGTATTAAGAGCTCCTACGTCCTTGTGGTCTACATGTTTCAGCCAGGCCTTTTGATTAAAACTGGCTTTCCTCAGGACCAATGAGTATGTGTGAGTGATGGTAAACTATATTAAGTGACAGTGTGTGGTAAAAAAGTGTTGCACTCGCTAAGGTGCCGTACGTGTAAGAGGGGGATTCCCTCTACTTTACTGTACATAAAACACAAAGACAATACAGACATACAAGGAGAACCAATGAGAATGGTATATACCAAAACACAACATATGGCCGACTTCTAGTGTGCGTGAGCGACTTAGAGCGGCAAAGAACTTGGCCATGAGTGGTTGCCATGGCTGAGGTGAACTATGGCGATAAAATATTAAACGCGGTGGCAGTGGTGGGCTACACAGCGAAACAAGCATAGCGTGAGGTACAGGTAAGTATGGTACATAATTCCTCACACTTGCTACTTGCTGTTAAAGCCTCATGGGTCACTTGGCAGGGAGGGAGAGGAGACCCTAAACGTTGTAAAAGGTCATAGTTAGGGTGGTACCTGTGGGGAGAAAAATGCTGCTTACCCAGAGCGTCGTGTAGAGATCACTCGTTTACTCACGGTATTGCCGATCAGCGTGCTCCTGCGACCTATCGTCCTGCTCCAGTGTCCCGAGTGAACTGTGCATGGATCAGGTAAGGGCTTAAGTAGCCGGTTCAATAGGTATCACCTGGAGAGGGGAGAGGGTGTGGTCGCGCTGGCTGGTAGTGCGCATGCGCTGGTAGCTAGCGGCACTAGCGCTGCGCATGCGCAATGGGCGGTTGTAGCGCATGCGCGATGGGAGGCGTTGGCACTATTCATACGCGCATGCGCCTCGGTACCCGGAGTGGTACAGCATTGATATTAACATGTGCACTCTAGTGCGTGCGCCATGGGGGGGAATTAAAAAGGCCCGTGAGGGACCAGTGAAGTTAAAAAAGCAACAATAGCGAATGGAGGCGTCTGGGCAAACAGGGCAACTACAGAGTAGGGACAGACCACGAGTCTGAGCGCAGACAGGGATACAGACCACTTACATAGAAGCGTTTTATCTCGCTAGAGCATTCCACGGGATAGAATCATTGAGCCCCTCTATATGGGTAGAAAGGCGATAAATCCAGCGTTGCTCTTTAGAGAGCAGAGTTTTCTCATCGCAACACGAAGGTGCGAATTGTTCGATGACTGTCCAGGTGAAGTCGTTAGGGGTGTGATTTTGCACGATGAAGTGTTGGGTTAGCTTACTGATATTTTTGCCACAGCGCATTGTGCTCCTGTGCTCGGTCATCCTGGTTCTGACTTTTCTGGTAGTCATACCGATGTATCTCAGACCGCAGCGACAGGTGATTAGGTATATTAGGTTAGACGAGTTGCAATTAGTAAATTGCCTTTGTGTCCAGGTTTTCCCAATTACAAGTGACAATGTTTTGGAAGGGGTAGTCAGGTGGCAGACGCTGCAATTGTAACACGGTTGGTGGCCTGTTAGTTCTGGTAGACCCCATGTATTCAAAATTGTCTGGCCTGTTAGTTGTGTCTTTCTGGGTCTCGTGGAAACCAGCTGGTCCCTCAGATTTTGTGCTCTCTTGTATGCGAACCGGGGGGGATGCCAGTTCCTTGTGCCCGAATTGATGATCTTCCAATTTTTACGAATTATGCTGGAGACCTGGTTTGAGGCGGTATTGTAGGTGGTGACGCATGTCATCAAGGGAGTTTCTGGTGGTTTGACAACAGTTTCAAGGAGAGCCTCCCTGTTCTGGTTGCGTGCTCGCTTGCAGGATTTTGAAATGATTCTAGTTGGGTAACCACGGTCTTCCAACTTGTGGACCAAAGCTTTGGACTGGTGTTTGAAGTCATGGAGGTTGCTGCAGTTCCGGCGTATGCGCAGGAACTGCCCAAAAGGCAGATTCTCCCTCAAGGGTCTGGGGTGGAAACTGTCAAAGCGTAACAAGGAGTTCCTGGATGTTGGTTTGTAATGAGTGGTTGTTGACAAACCCCCTGCAAAATCCTGCAAGCGAGCACGCAACCAGAACAGGGAGGCTCTCCTTGAAACTGTTGTCAAACCACCAGAAACTCCCTTGATGACATGCGTCACCACCTACAATACCGCCTCAAACCAGGTCTCCAGCATAATTCGTAAAAATTGGAAGATCATCAATTCGGGCACAAGGAACTGGCATCCCCCCCGGTTCGCATACAAGAGAGCACAAAATCTGAGGGACCAGCTGGTTTCCACGAGACCCAGAAAGACACAACTAACAGGCCAGACAATTTTGAATACATGGGGTCTACCAGAACTAACAGGCCACCAACCGTGTTACAATTGCAGCGTCTGCCACCTGACTACCCCTTCCAAAACATTGTCACTTGAAATTGGGAAAACCTGGACACAAAGGCAATTTACTAATTGCAACTCGTCTAACCTAATATACCTAATCACCTGTCGCTGCGGTCTGAGATACATCGGTATGACTACCAGAAAAGTCAGAACCAGGATGACCGAGCACAGGAGCACAATGCGCTGTGGCAAAAATATCAGTAAGCTAACCCAACACTTCATCGTGCAAAATCACACCCCTAACGACTTCACCTGGACAGTCATCGAACAATTCGCACCTTCGTGTTGCGATGAGAAAACTCTGCTCTCTAAAGAGCAACGCTGGATTTATCGCCTTTCTACCCATATAGAGGGGCTCAATGATTCTATCCCGTGGAATGCTCTAGCGAGATAAAACGCTTCTATGTAAGTGGTCTGTATCCCTGTCTGCGCTCAGACTCGTGGTCTGTCCCTACTCTGTAGTTGCCCTGTTTGCCCAGACGCCTCCATTCGCTATTGTTGCTTTTTTAACTTCACTGGTCCCTCACGGGCCTTTTTAATTCCCCCCCATGGCGCACGCACTAGAGTGCACATGTTAATATCAATGCTGTACCACTCCGGGTACCGAGGCGCATGCGCGTATGAATAGTGCCAACGCCTCCCATCGCGCATGCGCTACAACCGCCCATTGCGCATGCGCAGCGCTAGTGCCGCTAGCTACCAGCGCATGCGCACTACCAGCCAGCGCGACCACACCCTCTCCCCTCTCCAGGTGATACCTATTGAACCGGCTACTTAAGCCCTTACCTGATCCATGCACAGTTCACTCGGGACACTGGAGCAGGACGATAGGTCGCAGGAGCACGCTGATCGGCAATACCGTGAGTAAACGAGTGATCTCTACACGACGCTCTGGGTAAGCAGCATTTTTCTCCCCACAGGTACCACCCTAACTATGACCTTTTACAACGTTTAGGGTCTCCTCTCCCTCCCTGCCAAGTGACCCATGAGGCTTTAACAGCAAGTAGCAAGTGTGAGGAATTATGTACCATACTTACCTGTACCTCACGCTATGCTTGTTTCGCTGTGTAGCCCACCACTGCCACCGCGTTTAATATTTTATCGCCATAGTTCACCTCAGCCATGGCAACCACTCATGGCCAAGTTCTTTGCCGCTCTAAGTCGCTCACGCACACTAGAAGTCGGCCATATGTTGTGTTTTGGTATATACCATTCTCATTGGTTCTCCTTGTATGTCTGTATTGTCTTTGTGTTTTATGTACAGTAAAGTAGAGGGAATCCCCCTCTTACACGTACGGCACCTTAGCGAGTGCAACACTTTTTTACCACACACTGTCACTTAATATAGTTTACCATCACTCACACATACTCATTGGTCCTGAGGAAAGCCAGTTTTAATCAAAAGGCCTGGCTGAAACATGTAGACCACAAGGACGTAGGAGCTCTTAATACACTCCACATCGTCCACAGCCTTTTTATCTTGCTAACAGGGGCCCAGGTATTAAATTTACCTCTTACCCTCGGGAACTGGGACCACCTGTATAGCTTTTAACCTTTCACTCTCATTCTCACTAGCACTGCACACTCAGCAAGAATACCAGCTCCTCAGTAATCTGGAGTCGCAGCACACCCGGGACACATTCGGTGTCACTGTGGTGGGCCCGATGATGAAGCATGACACCAACTAGGTTGGTGTGTGAGGGCTTCATGTCCAAACCTAAGGGTTTGCCCGCAGATATACCTTCTGAGTTCCACTTAATACAACGTAGCTAGTCCTATATTGATATCTCTAACCATACTTTGTATCCTTCCTTCCCTCCCGTGTCCTCTGCTACTGTAATGCTAACTGTACCTTGTGTTCCTTGCATCCCGTGATTCTCTGCCTTTTGTACAACTCCTTGACTATGTAAAGCGCTCTGATACCCTAACGGGTCAAGTTGGCGCTCTATAAAACACAAAAATAAATAAGCCAGTACAATGAATCCTGGGACTGGAAGTCCTGCAAAATAACACCCATGTGGGCTGCTGGCATCCAAGTGTAAAATGTCTGTTAGTTAGTTATAATTAGGACCTAGTTTCCATAGGAAAAACATTTTTATTTCGCTTATAACTATGGAGCTGTTTGACGAATCTTCACAAACTTCTTAAAATTAGTTTGCCAGTCACTTTCGCTGCTGTCTGGAAAGTTCCTGGTGTTTTTTTGAGCAGGGGTCAAGAAAAAGGGGGATTACAAAACACATTTTCCTCACGCAATTTCCCATAGAGATTTTAGACATGACTACAGCCCAAACTGCTGAATGGAATTACACCAAATTTGTCAGAAAGCTAGCTCTTGTTCCAGAAAGATCTCTTTTTGTAATTTGGTGTAAATCTATTCAGTATTTTTGGAATTAATAAAGAAAAAAGATGTATGTATATCATGAGACGGTGGTTCACCTCATATCTACTGTAGAGGATCCGCGGATCAACACACCAACAGCAATGCTGTGATTGGCTGGCTGTAACCTGACAGAAAAGTTGTGGCTGCCTTTTTTTATGAATTAGGATATGGTTCCCAGTCTAGGAATATAAAGTAGAAATATAATATAAGGGGTCAGGACAGCAGTATCCTGACCCCATGGGACTGGTGGAAGGGTCTGTGAGGGACCACTCATTGGCAGTAATTGTGGAAATAGTTTTTTTGGGCATGCAGGGATCTGCGGGTCCACTGGGGCACTCAGCATGGTCCACCTGTGTGAATCCACATGGATTTGAGGATCCAAGCACTAAGAAAAACACACACACCCACTCATGCACACTCTCACACACCCACCCAACCACTCACACACCCATTCATGCATCCATACACCTCCTCACACACCCAAACAGGCTTTCACACACCTACTCACACAGCCATGTACATACTAATTCAGCCACTTACACACCCATTATAGACTCACATAGCCACATACACACCCACTTACACATCCATATAGCAAAACTACTGACACACTCACTCACACACCCATACAACCACTAACACAGCCCCTTACACAACTAGTCATACACCTACCACACTCACATACCCACGTACACAGCCACACAACCATGTATACACCAACTCACATACCCACACAGATGCTCATACACCCAGTCACACAAAGATGCAGGCACTCACACACCCATACAGTCACTGACACCTCCACTCATAGACCCAAAGAACCACTCACACACCCACACAGGCATTCGCACATCCAGAGACCCAGAAAACTGCTCACACCTATTTACACATTCATACAGCCACTCACACACCCATTGACACATCCATACAGCCACTCACGCAACCATACAGTCACTGGTACATCAACTCAGAGACCTAAAGAATCATTCACACACACACACTTACACACCCATACAATCACTCATAGACCCACTCACACATCCATACAACCACTCACATACCCACTCAGAGACCCAGAAAACAACTCACACATCCACTCTGTTACCCATACAGTCTCTTACAGGCCCAGTCAGAGACCATGAAACCACTCACACACCTTTTACACAGTCCTACAGCCACTTACACACCCACTTACTGACCCAGAGAACCACTCATACATCTACTCACAGACCCATTCAGGCCTCACACACTCACTCAAACACTCACATACCCATGTGCACACACATACAGCTAGTCACACACCCACTCAGAGACCCATGCACACACCTACCCACCCAGTGGTCTAGGGATGGCAGCCTTTGGGGTGCTGGCCACAGGAAAGACCTTGTGGCCAACCCCTTACTCTATACAGCCAAATGCTGTGTGCAGTGGGGGGTTGGTTGCATGTGGGGGGTTGGTCACAGGGCCTGGCCACATTTCAGGCTTTGTACACAGCTCCTCATTGCACACCGCCAAAGGCTGTGCACAGCAGGGGGTTGGCTGCATGTGGGGGGTTGCCTGCAAGGCCTGGTCACAAGCTAGGCTTTGCAGCCAACCCCAAGCCGTGGCGGCGGTTGGATCAACTTATAGTAATTTACTTAAAAAAATACAGGTTATTGGGATGTTATACTTAGGGAATAGTATTAAAAAAACATAGAAATTCACTGAAAAACCAAGGTTACAGGATCGTTATAGTTAGAAAATATAATTGTTTTCTTTAATAATGCCTAAAGTACTGAACAGATTTATCACAAATCACAAAAAGCACAATCTGAGGACCAAGATGTAGCTTCCTGCCCAACACGGTGTAATTACTTTCAGGCATTCAGGCTACAGCAGTGTCTAAAACTTGCAAGAGCCCCATAGACATTGCATGCAGAAAAAGCCTTTTGGGACCTCTTCCTTATTCTCCACCCACACTTCACGAATCACCCCAAACATTTCTGCACAGAAGCTCAAGTAGGTTGTACACTAGTTTTGAATGTTTTGTAAACATTTGTCAAACAGTGTAAACGTTATTAGCAACAAAGAAAATGCTTTGTCCATGGGAAAAGTTGGTCCTAACTATAACTACCTACTGGCTATCACCAGGAGGTTTTACATATATATATATATACTTTTCCACCAAGCATAAACAAATACGCCGATGCACTCCTCTCCAAAAACGAAATCGCCACTCCAATTAAGTTGCAAAATAGGATTATTTATTTAAATTCATTCCAACATGTTGAATCCAAAAAGAAAAAACCCAACGCGTTTCAGCGACCAACTCGCCTTGCTCACGGGTAATTCATTTGAAAAAAACAGGTCCATTAAATAAAGTTTCAATAAAGTTTCGTGAAAGCAAACATGTGTAAACATAAACATAGGACTCATGTTATCAAACTAACATGGCAGCCATCTTAAAGAACCTAATTAGGCGATACCATAACGCTATAGATGGCTTCCCCTTAATTGTAAACATTGGTTTCTTAATATTGCACAGTATATACAATATACATTGCTTTTTCAGGCACAGATAATCATTCAAATCCGTGAGTTTCCAATTATTATTCTCATAATGAGATCCATGTGTCTGAAAATAGATACCTCTAATAAAAGAGTGATGGACCCCAGTACCAAAGGGATAGGGTTCCACAAATGACTTTCGTCATATAAAGATTTATTTATTTATTTATTTAGTGTGTTTTGGTATCGCGCACAGCTACCCCAACGGGGTGTCCCGGCGCTCCTGTGTGACTACATACAACCTGGGGAGTTTATGTGAGACAGAGGTCGATCAGCAGAACAGATAAGTTTTGAGGGCTCTCCGAAAAGGTTGTTCCTCCTTAATCAACCGGATAGCAATAGGAAGTTTGTTCCAGAGGGCCGCAGTCAATACTGGGAAGGTTTTCCCCCCTGAGCGGGATTTCCTGAATCTGGGGACTGTAAGGAGATTTTTAGATGAGGAGCGTAACGTCCTGATGTTATTGTAAGGGATCAGGCAGGTGGACAAATAGGCAGAGCCTTTACATTGCAAGGCCTGATGAGCTAAAACCAGGGCTTTAAATTCAGCCCTTTTATACAATGGTAACCAGTGGAGCTCTCGACGGTGGGGAGTGATATGCTCACGAAGGGGAATACCTGCAACTAGTCACACCGCCGCATTCTGGACCGTCTGTAGGCGATGACAAAGCCCTACAGACAGACCAGTATAAAGGGCATTGGCGTAATCAAGGTGCGAAGTAATTAACGCCTGTACTATGATCTTCCTGGTGTTACAGGGGAGAAAGTGTATGAACTTTTTTATCATTCTAATCTTTGCTAGACAAGCAGTGGAGACTGAATGAACTTGCTGATGGAAAGTGAAGTTGGAGTCCCATTTAACTCCAAGATTCTTCACAGAGTCTTTTGGGAGAGGGGGGCACTTAAGTCAAGGGGCCACCAGATGTTAGGGTCAAGAGGAGAAGGCTGGTGGAAAAAGAGAACCTCCTTTTTCCCTGCATTCAGCCTCAGGAAGTTATTGTCCATCCATTGGGCAATTGTGCGGAGGCAGTTTTTTAAGGGATCAAATGTAGAGGGGGAGATGTTATTAAATGAAAACAAAAGCTGGATATCATCAGCGTAGGAGGTGACCTTTATACCGGTTTGCGCGATGATATCAAAAAGTGGGGGAAAATAGACATTAAATAAAAGGGGGCTCATTGAGGAGCCCTGAGGAACTCCCCACCGAAGTGGACGACTGTCAGAAGTGAATGGGGGGGTGAAAACTGCCTGAGACCGGTTGGACAAAAAAGATGAAATCCATCCCAAGGCCGTGCCCCGGATGCCCTTCGAGATTCCCTTTGGGCACCCTAGTGTAAGGACCTAAGTCCACACAGACATATAGACATCCAATCAATAATTAGAAAATGCTAAACTAAAGAAGCAATGTAAAAGCAAAAACACTCTAATATGGTTATCCTGTACAGTTTATTCATATCAACATACATTGAAACATAATTAAAATTGGGACACAGACATTTTTAAAAAAAAAGGGAAAAATGGAGTTCAAAAAGGAGATACCAAACAGAAAATTAATCCAGCAGAAGTCAGAATTATACTCAATTAATGTAAGGTGTAGCAGTGGAGTAGTGAGGAAAGAAGTCGATTGAGGGCAGTATTAATTAACTGTAAGCCATATGGTTTGATTTCAATTGAAATTTACTCATGAAATACGTGTGTAGTACAGGCAAACACAAAAAATCATGGATTTTGTGTTTGCACACCATTACAAAATGGCACCTGCTTTTAACAGATAAATGTGTGTCCCTTCTTTGTTTCACTGCTTAGAAGAAATGCTTTATGTACATGCCTCCTCTAGTGTGCTATGAACACTGAAGAAGGCTTTATGCTGAAACGTTTGTGTCCTTTGCTGCCGAATAAAGTTTTGCAAACGTCCCCCTGGAGTGCGGTAATTTCTTCTGAAATTGGAAGGTTTGGAGCGTAAATGTTGGCGGTTTTACCACTACCGCAATCCGCACCCGCTCACGAGTGCCTCGTCGGACTTTAGTGGTAACGGAGGGTTTATATATAAATATATATATTACCAACACCACTCTAAAATTTGACCATATGACTAAAATTGTATTTAATGCTCTTAGAAAATTGCAGCTATAGGTTGCCGATTCACAAATGTTTTTTTTAAAATGGGTAAGTGGTCTAGTCTATTTTTTTTAGAAATAAACAAGGGATCAATTACACTTGTCACTTTAAATAGACTTCCTAGACAGTGGGACTCTATGATCTAGTTGAAGGCATCTGCCGAAACGCATCGACCGTCCCTTTGTGTTGCACATGGTGTAAGAGAAGGAAAATAAAATTACCTTGAAGGAAAACTGCCGTGCTGTGGACATTCTCTGTGCTGTGGATACTCCGTACTGAGATGTTCTTCTTATATATATACATTTAAAAACAAATCCTGTTTTGTTCCTCTCATGCCCAAAGATTCAATCGATACCTACCATGACATGATTATAAATGATTTGAAAAAACTGAATTTAAGTGCTAAAAATAACAAACAGCAGCGTAGCACTTTTTTCAAGAAAATTGGGTATGACAAATTAATTAAGAAACTGGGTGAAAACTGTGACATTGTGATAAAAAAAATCCGATAAAGGGCGTAATCGTGTTTTATGGCCCAAAAAACAATATATAGCAGAAGCTAATAAACAATTGGGCAATGAAGAATGCTATAAAAAAACGTCATCTAAAGAATATGAAAATGCTAGATTAACTTTGCACAAAATGCTGGCACAGTGGAGAAGAGAGGGCTTGATATCCAACGATAAAAGCAAATTCCTATTTAAGGAACATCCGGTGCTGCCCATTTTGTATCTTATTCCTAAGATACATAAGGGAGTAACACCGGTACCGGGAAGACCCATCATCTCTGCCATTGATAGTGCCAGCAAAAATATTGGTTGTTATATCGACCATTTTTTACAAGATTTAGTAACATCACTCCCGAGTTTTGTTAAGGACACTGGGGATTTTTTGACGAAAATAGAAGATTTCGTCTGATGATCTATGTCTGATTAAATTAGACATAGAATCATTATATACAAGTATCAACCACACACAGGGCCTGGAAGCGATTAAACATTTTTTAGCTAGCAGACCCATTGAATTCTATGCCCACAACAAAGTCATTGTTGAACTGATCAATTGGTGTCTTAATAACAATTTTTTTCTTTTCAATAATGTATTGTTCAAGCAATTGAGGGGAGTTGCTATGGGGGCCTGTTTTTCCCCCAGCTATGCGTGTTTACACGTTGGCTGGTGGGAGGAACATGTCCTCAGGCGCAAGTATAAGACGCTGTGTGAGCAACATGTGGCCATGTATCTTAGATACATCGATGATGTTTTTATAATATGGCGTGGTGATATTTCGATTGCACACAAATTTATTGATGAGATTAATGACAACACCCTGAACCTGACTTTCACTTCCCCTATCCATACTACGCAAATAGAGTTTCTAGATGTCAGACTCCGTGTTGAGAACAACAGGTTACACAGTACTTTGTTTAGAAAGCCTACGGCAGGAAATATTACATTACATGCCAACAGCTCCCATCCGAGGCATCCTATTGCTAGTATTCCTTATGGTGAGGTCCTCAGACTCAAGCGCATTTGCAGTGATGAAAATGACTTTAACAATTGTGTTAAAGAAATGCGAACAAGATTAAAAATGAGGGGGTATAATGACAAACTCATCAATGATGCTATCAGTGGATCAAACAAACGGCCGAGAGCTAGTCTCTTCAAAAAAGATGCTCCAGCATCAGAAGATGAGAATACCATCTCAGATAACCCCAGATTAATCACCACTTACTCACGGCAAGAGAGAAAAATTAGATCCATTGTTCAGAAACATTGGCCCATTGTCCTTACGACAGTGTTTTGTGTGACCGGCTGACTCCTTCCCCTGTTGTAACCTTCAGAAAAGGTAGATCTATGGGTAATGATCTAGACAAAAACTCCCCTGAAACAATAAAAGCTACACCATGGTTACAGCCGCCCAGGGGTTTTAAAAGATGCACGGTTTGTCGTGCTTGCAAATTTGGTTGCAATAAAACATCTTACCAAACACCATTTGATGCATCCCCTGTTTCCATCAAAGGCAGCTATAACTGCAAAACAGATTTCGCTTTTTATGTCCTGACGTGTACCTGTGGTTTAAATTATGTGGGAAGCACAAAACTACAGGTGCACGTCAGGATATTGCAACATTTGAGAGCTATACTCCACAATGATGCAGCCTATCCCGTGGCACGGCATTTTTCTAAATGCCATAACAAAGACATCAACTGCCTTTCCTACTTTATCATCAGTGCTGTTCCCAATAACAAAAGAGGAGGGAACAGAGAGAGGAAACTGAGGCAATTAGAAACTAAATTTATTCTTGAACTGGACAGTAAATGGCCACGAGGTCTTAATAATGCGGAGGATATGCACACATTTTTATAAATATAGAAGTATAGTGATCTCTAGTATATCTATCAGGGAGGAACCGCAAATATAGTTCATGTATCAATTAACATAAGTGTACTATATTTTTGCTATATGATCGTTGCCCATATGAATATTACATTTGAATTATATACTCTCTCCATCAATTTGAAAAATAATAATTTTTTTACAAGCATTGTTGATATGATATTTTATGGTATTTTATGAATCTTGTATATACTTTTAATAGTGGTTTTTAATCCGGCTGGAGGTAACCATTTTATTATTGAGAATGTATGAATTTGATTTGCTATAGAATATAATGTTATCAACTGTGTTATTGTAAATGCACATATCACACTTTATATTTATTATCTATGCGCTGTTGCACATATAGTATGGCACTTTATTGTAGTATTTGCACTAGTTGTAGACAACAGTCACTTAAGCACTTTGTTAGTCATTCTAACAATTGGAATCCAGTGGAATAACCATCATTTATTAATAAGGAATACTTTGTAAACATTATTACTTATCAGTCACATAGGACAATATAATCGTACATCTACGCGATACATTAATTTGGGATTTATCCTGCTCATTTTTAATGGAATTTCGCATGTACATTGTAATATATGTCTACTGTGATTTTGTTTTGAATAAAACGTTTATATGTCAACGATTTATTGTGAAATATTTATTTGCATTCAAGCACATATATACTGTTTACATAGTACAACAAACACGTAAGTTTGTTGTTCCTTTCTACAGTCACATGACTAGATTACACGTAAGCGAGGGGGCGTGCACGGTGATTAAGATACATAAAAAGTGGCAAAGACATGTACTAAGCTGAATGTGATCAAGGGCTCATGAAGCCCGAAACGCGTCGTCGCAGGCTGTGGGAGAACCGCAAATAAAGGCGTACCTTGCCTGATTTGCTGTGGTGGTCTGAGTTCCTTCTTCGCCGTGACACGGAAGTGGTCGGAATTGCTTGGTGTATATATATATATAAAATTATGTGATATATCAAGGACCCCCTGGTAAGGATAAAGTTCCTGGGTCAGGGAAATTAGTTCAATGCGAAGGTATCAACCCAGGCCAAATTACAAGACAAACACTGGCTATTTAAAGACAAAAAATATGCAAAAAATTATGAACTATAACACAGAAAAATATACTGTTGTAAAAAGTTTTTTTTTAATTATATTGATAAAAATAGATTAAACACATACATCATGTATACAAGATAAATTGATACAATAAAAAGATTTTTGTTAATGATAAAAATGAAACATTTGTTTTAAAAAAGGCTCAAGGGAGTTCTATATGTTATTAGCGTGGCTGTAGTCTGTCAACGCGTTTCGACACGTCGTAGTGTCTTCCTCAGGACAATATTTTTTGCAGCCAAATTTTCTAAAAAGAACAAAACATCTTTAGCTTTTCTCAACGTATCGTACATTGTGTTATAGTGCATTATTCTCTTATATTTTATCTAAAAAATGAACTTTTTCTTTTAATTTCAGATATTCTTTTTTTAGCCAGGTACAAAAGTCTGATCAATGATTTTTCCACTGAAGATAGCCAAAAGAGCGGTCCTGACAGGAGTCTAAGAACACAATCCCTATAGTTAAGCTTGGCATCAGAAAGCGATTATACATATATCTAGAATTTTTCAATACATCTGATAAAGGCAGTTAAACACATGTTTAGTTAGTAAATAACGTGTAGATGCAGATAGTAACATTTTAAGGCTTTCCATCATAATCAGGCTTTCTATCATGTTCAAATGCAAATAGTCATATCTTTGGATTTTTACATCGTACTTAAAAAAGAGAGAGAGAAAAGTAATAGAAAGAAGTAAAGTTGTTAGAGGTATAAAACCATATTTCTATTTCTTGTAACTGGTGTATCTCCTAAGGATGGTCTGCTTACAAGTTTACATATTCCCTAATATCTATTGTAAAATCATTCTACATTTATTAATTTGTAAAATATTATTAATAGAAACGACCTATTTTGTATCTGCTTCCGGTAGATACTTTTTCCGTTCAGTATAAATTTAAAAAGTAACTCACCATTATATATAGGATGAACTCAAAATCACTTAGATAGCTGTAATTTCTGCGATATCAGGTTAAAAAACAGTCGATATTCATCAAGCCTGAAAGGTCATAGTGAAAAAACAATTGGATATTATTTGTTTACTCATGATTGTTCTTTTTTTCCAATCGCTTGTTAATACACATTAGTATCATGATCCTAACTTTCATTGACTACTTTGTTTCCATATTCTTTTTTTGTTACAACCAGTTATCCTTTGTTCTATTACTTTTTATGTTATCACCTAATGAGATTGGAAGCCTTTCTTACCTGGAGTGGCTTCTTATATGCCATTCAGTCTTCACAATAACCACGAAGAATGAGGCACCTCAAAAGACTCTTTGTTTCGGTATGTGAAATCTACAAAAACAAAATTGTATCTGTAGCTATTCCATCATGTCGCTATATACTACTCCAAAGTGGAATTCCTAATTTGCATAAACGCGATGTAATATTTGCATATTCACGCGTTACCTTTTTTTGAAGATTTCACTGCTCCCTTCTTATTCTTCGTTTCAGAGATATATAACCACTTTTTTCTTTTAAAACCAAAGTTCTATAATAGAAGAAATATTGGAACATGGAGTCAGGGTTTAGAAAAAACGTTATCAAATAGAGTTTTGAAGATTAAATTCCTGGTTTCTTACCGCCACGAATGATGTTTTAGCTTTGAGGTCGTGTAAAATGCTGATACTGGAGGAAACGCTCAGGACGTCATGATAAGTCTGGATGTTACCCCTTACACCTAGACCATAAAAACCGATGTTTACAGTCTTTTAGTTTAAAGATATTTCTTTAAATAGTTTTGCGTGGAAAAAGCAGGGGGTCTTCTTACCTTTTGGGATTACGCTATAGATATACAAATGATGATTTTCTATTGTTGATTTTATAGTGTGAGACTACAGCAGATTAGCTGAGTCTATCTTTTGGCATATGGCTGGCAGGGGACACTCTTTATAAGCTTCAAGATGTGAAGACATTAAGATGCGAAGACGTTCCCAAAGCGAGGGTTTTGAGAAATCTAAGAGAGTAAGACAACAACAAATTAACATTGTTTTAGTATTCTAAAGTTTTAAGGAAAGAGAAAAAGAAATATTCTCTCTTTCTGTTTGTTATTTATATAGCGTTTCCCCGGTCTTAGTGCGCTTACCTCTAAGGATTCTCCTGCTCTAGTACTTCTGGCGTCTGCTGGCTGGTTCGAAAAGCAAAGGGATTTGCAAGCCACTTCTCCATTGGTATTTATACAGAAGTGTTGTGATGTCATAATTTCAAAGCCCTGCCCCTATTTAAAGGTGAAGCGTTTGTATGGTTGACCTATTCCCTCACATCGTGTTTGGATTTATAGTATGCTTATACTTATTGTTTACAAACCAATACATAGATTTCTCATACTCATGGTTTACAAACAAAAAATATTGATTCAGACATATACAGAATTTACATCTTTAATCTGCATTGTATTCATGTAGAATATATTATATCTAAATTTATTCTCTTATGTTTCTTTTGTCTTGCTTACAAGTTCCTGTCTATGATTTAGACTTGCTACACAGTTGTTACACTTTAGACTTGCTATACAGTTATTTATTTTTTAAGTTATGGCATTTTCCCAGGGCAAATCTTGGTTCAAACCATGTTCAAATGTGCCAAGGGTAAAGATCCAAAATACCTCCCTCTTTTTCCTTATTTTTTCACCTCCTTTGTCGTTTGGTATATGAATCTTTTCTAGAATACGCCACTTCAGTTCCTCGGGGGCGTGTCTATGTTCCACAAAATGATTTACCAGTGGCGCTGTCAGTTTCCTAGTATTAATTGCTGATCTGTGTTCAGTTAGTCGGGTTTTCACGGCTCTTGCTGTCTCTCCTACATATCCCAGATTACAAGGGCATGTAATTAAATAGACAATATTTTGCGTGTTGCATGTCCATAATTCTTTAGCTTTGATTTTAATGTTGTTAAATGTCATGACTTCTCCAGTGAGAATACTGTTGCATGACTTGCAAGAGCCGCAGCGGGAGGTGCCTTTTACTGCATTTGTACTTTCAAAAGACCTCTGTAGGAAAGGTGGGTTCTCTGTTTTTTTTAGAAAAACGAGAGCGGACAATTTGGTCCTTCAAATTTTTATTTCGCCTATGTGCATACATCGGTTTAGCTATCTTTTGTTGGTTGTTGTTTAAGTTAAGTAAATGCCAGTTTGAATTGATTATTTGTCTGACAGTTGAGTCTAATGTTGAGTGTTTGGTTACACATACTAATTTGGGGTCTGTTTTCTGTTTTTGTGAATTAAGGAGTGCATCTCGGTCATAGAACCTGGCTCTTTTGTAGGCCTCTCTGACCAAGCGACGAGGGTATCCTCTGTGGAGGAATTTTTGTTTCATGGTTTCAGATTGAATATCGAAATCTCTAAGGTTGGTGCAGACCCTTATATATATATATATATATATTACCTACTGGCGGTCGCCAGTAGGTATATATAGTTAGGATTTTTTCTCTATGGGATTTTTGAAAATTCTATGTCTAATAACTTTGGCGTTTGTGGACGGAATTGGCTGAAATTTTCAGAAAAATGGAACATTTTTTTTCTGAGCAGCCCCTGAAAATTTGGGGGGGTTTCGTCAAGGGGGGGCCGAGAAAAAAGGGGGGTCCCAAAACGTGTTTTTAACATTGAGTTTTCCATAGGGCGGTTGGCCTCACTTTTAGCCCGAACGGCTGAATGGATTTGCACGAAACTTGGCAAAATTGTAGGGACTGGTAGCCCGATGTGCCTTTGCTAGGTCTCAATATATGTGCTCCAGTGGATTTTGAGAAATTAACGTTCAAAAAAAGATATATATCTGTAACAGCGGACCGGGCAGCGCTCCAGTTCGCGTACTTTTCGCGTTACGGAGCTTTGTGAAGCGAAGCTGATTGGTTCTCCGGCGTCTGTAAACATTCCAAACAGTCCGTAGCGGCCGCCATCTTGTCTCTCGGTAGGATCGAGAGACAAGAGGAGGCCAAAGCGAAGGGGCAAATGACCATAAGGGGGCATAGTAGATCCTCGCTGACCCCCTAGGTTTGATGTGGAGGTTTTAAAAGGGCCCCGCGGGGCAAAAAAAAAAAATAATAATAATAATCGAACGCTGAATGGATTTGTACGAAACTTGGCAAAATATTAGGGACTGGTAGCCCGATGTGCCTTTGCTAGGTTTCAATATATGTGCTCCAGTGGATTTTGAGAAATTAACGTTCAAAAAAAGATATATATCTGTAACAGCTCTCCGCTTCGCGTACTTTTCGCGTTACGGAGCTTTGCGAAGGTAATTGGTTCTCCGGCGTCTGTAAACATTCCAAACAGTCCGTAGCGGCCGCCATCTTGTCTCTCGGTAGGATCGAGAGACAAGAGGAGGCCAAAGCGAAGGGGCAAATGACCATAAGGGGGCATAGTAGATCCTCCCTGACCTCTTAGGTTTGATGTACCATTTTGCCAAGTTTGGTGTAATTCCGTTCAGCCATTCAGGCTGTAGACGTATCTAAATGTCCTATGGAAAATTGCATGGGGAAAACACATTTGAAAGTGTTGAAATTTAGAACCAATTAAAATGTTACTTTGGTTTTGTATTTGTGTGTGATGAAAGTTAATTGGTTATGTATATATCTAAAATGAGAGGAAACCACAGCCATTTTGTGATACTACTGTCTGAGGTACATTTGTGAGGAATTTTTGGTGCTCAATTTCTGGTGTTTGGTTTACACAGTACTAACACTTCTCCTACTTTTAAAAAGGTGAGTTGTTAATTTGTAAGGGGAACTATGTTGTACACTTTAAGATAATTTGAAAAATGTTTTCTGTTATTTATTTACAGTCCTTCTGTTATACTAAATACTAAAAACGATAAATGAAAGTGATTATTTTTTTCTGCAATTTACAGCAAGCAATTTCAAAATAAAATGGCTCACAATGAAGAGACCGTGGCAATTTCTTTTGAATTATCCACTACATTTATTGAAATTGACAGCACCAATAATGAAGTATTCTCACAAGGAGGAGATGACTTGAATGATTTTTTGGATCAATCTCTTGATGGCGAATTTATCGAATGTTTGGAGACCATAGAGTTACAAGAATCATCATTGCAGACTTTTCATGAGGAGATTCCAGATGAGATGATTGAAGAGGAAATTCCTGATGAGGACATGTTACTAGTTCTTTCAAATTTTGAAAATTCAGAAGAATAAATTTATATTTAGAAATACAAAAATTGTTTGAGACATTATTCATTTTTATTTTTAATTTATGAGGTTGTAGCGAAGTGATTGTAGTATAAAATGAGACTTATAGTATAGAGTGGAAAATTTTTATGTTACATGGTAAGTTTACTCATATTTACTTCCCTTCTCCCACTATATTATCTACAATGTGTATTTGACATCTCTTCTTCATCTCCGGCCTCCTTTCTCTCACTGTCTGTCTCTGATGCATCTTATCGCTGCCATTTTGTGTAATTACAGAAGAGAGTAAAATAAAATAGTTCGGAACGTGAAAAGGGGGCAAAGTAGAGTACCCCTCACCCCCTAGGCCTTCTCAGGCGGTCCCAAAAGGATCAGTTTCTGCTTTCCTGAGAGATTATGGTATGAGTTCCATATACCACAATAACTTGCATTACAACATGCAAGATATCTATCTCCTATTACCAACTTTTGGAGATATTCGCGCTAAGCGCGAATATCTCCAAAAACTAACACCTGCCCTGAGCAGTTCTTAGCCATGTTATCCAATGGGAGGTGGATAACATGGCTAAGAGCATTAGCTCGGTAATGCATGAATATCGCTGACTTTTTAGCGATATTCATGCATTGCGGCCGTTTTTTTATCGCATTTGCGATAAACCTTGATAATAGCAAGGTTTATCTTCGATAATTTCTGACGATGCTTAGCGGTAAAAAATTCGTTGCTAAGTATCGTTAGCGATAAATATCGCTTAACTTTGGCAATATGCACCAACGTCTGTTAACGTTCGATTCGAAGGAAATGAGGAAGTGTTGAAAAACATTGTCTGCGCCATCTTGCCTTTTTTGAAATGCCACACTTTTGTTGTGCACGGCAGCCATTTTAGATGCCTTGACCAGACCCACTCTCTGCACGCTGTCGATTCGTAGCATGGCTCCCCACCCTCGCAAGCATCTTCCCCAGGCACTGCTCACCCCCGCTCTCTGTCTTATGCATGGGCAATAAACCTCCCCCCATCTGCGCTGCTCTTCCCTGAGAATCACACTCTGTGCCCGCCCGACACCTCCCTTTCGCCCTATTCACTACCGCACCCTCTGACACTCCTCTTCCTCTGTGTCCGATTGTCCAGGCCGGTCCTAGGCTATCAGCTAGCCCTGCAGATGTAGTTTATGGCCCTAGCTGTAAAGAATCACCCCTCTTCAAAGGAGTTATAGTAGATCAAGGCCCACACCCGATGAGATCCGTCACACCACACGTGTTCATACTATCTGAAAACCATCCTGTATTGTGATTGGGGAGGGGACCGAGCCTGAAGCGGAAGATTCCAGGGATGACTCTTTGTACATCAAAGTTTTTACAATTATGTGTCACATTAAAAATATATAGCACTCCAACAAAGTAGTAGGAATATAAAACTTTAATAACTTATAAATATATACAACAAAACAAAAACAGTAAAAACATTTAAACAACGAAGAGACCGTGGCAATTTCTTTTGAATTATCCACTACATTTATTGAAATTGACAGCACCAATAATGAAATATTCTCACAAGGAGGAGATGACTTGAATGATTTTTTTGATCAATGTCTTGATGGCGAATTTATCGAATGTTTGGAGACCATAGAGTTACAAGAATCATCATTGCAGACTTTTCATGAGGAAATTCCTGATGAGATGATTGAAGAGGAAATTCCTGATGAGGACATGTTACTAGTTCTTTCAAATTATGAAAATTCAGAAGATGTTGCCTGGGTGCCGCACTGATTTGGGTATCCGGCGTGGGGCGTCCCGGGGGGTGGGTTGTCAGTAGCGGTCTGTTGTGCGAATAGTTCCAAGGCAGCAGAACGCGCTGAAATCTGGATGTCACGAAGGTGATGTCTTGTAAGTTGCAGCCCAGCAAATAACGGCGTGGGGCGCCGCGGGGGGGGGGAGGCAGTCCAAAGTTCCGTTAAAAGGGCAAAGGAAAGGATCGGTGGTTTGAACCATCAGTCAAAAAGGGGAGGGGGTGCAACAATTTTTCCTACCGGGTCACACTGTGCTTTCACCGGAACTGAGGTCTGCAGGATTCTAGTCATTCAAACTGAGGCTGGCGCCAGCATGGGAGCGCCGACGTCCCGCGGCTACAGTTTCGTCACTCCACGGGCGATCATGGCAGTCATTCCCCATCGGGGGTGTCCGCGGGGGTCGGGGACTCCCGCGGCTCCTCTAGAATCTTCAAGGTCGTGGAGGACTACGGTGGTGGAGTCAACCAGTGACCGGGCCATTTCTTTATGCTGGGCCCGCTCTTGCCAGGTCGACCGCCATTTTGAGAGTTCGGTAGCTACTGGCGATCGCGGGGTCAAATGAGCGGACGGGCTCCACCCTGCCGGGCGAGACGTTGCAGCATCGCCACAGTGGAAGAACCCTTTTCCGGGCGCCTGGAGCGCTGAGGGTGCAGCTGGGAAGCCTCCACCTGGGGAGGCGGGAGAGGCCTGTTCGCACCGTCTCTCCCTCCCAGTGCACCCCACGGCGTCTCGCTTGAGATTTGTTATGGCCGGACCAGGCGATGAGGACGAGAGGGGGGGGGTCGGAGGCATGTGCAAGACATCCCCCCCCCCAGGGTTGTTGCAGCAATTATTCAAGAAAGAAGAAATGTCCCGTCCGTCTTTGGGCCGGACCTCCGGTGATGGCGGCCGGACGCCCTTTGCTCTGGCCCCATGAACGGGTTCCTTGGCTCATCGGCTGCAGCCGGATCCCGTCGGCCCCAGCCCCCGGCCGTTGGTGGCCGGACCGGGAGAGAGTGTGGAGGGACAACCTGCAACTCTCAAGGGCCACCGCGGCCGGACTGGGAGAGAGAGGGGAGGGTCGAGGACACGGACATTCCCCCCCCTGAAACTCTCCAGTGTTGTCAATCAACCTGGCCGGGTCCCGCTGGCCTCGGCCTCTCCTCCGGCTACACCCTACGTGATGATCTCCTGGCCGAGGCGTGGCAGCAGGACCCGCCTTATATGTGTTGCTTCCGGCTGGGCGTAGCCGAAAACCTGTTGCCCTTTGGAAGTTTCTAGAATGGGGCGGATGTCTGCTGACTTCTATCTTTCCCAGTTTGCCGTTATTTGGCCATGGCAGGCAGTGGGACAGACACGTTTTGGGGCAGTGAGGGGCGATGTTTTCAGGTTTCTTATTACGGGCTTACTTCTAACGTTTCTTGTTTCTAGGACAATAATAGGTTTTATCATTACGTATTGTTATCGTTTCTTTGTTTGTTATTTAATAAAAAGTTCATCAGTGGCCTACTGATTTTCGTTTTCCTATTCTTTTCTTTCCAGGTTGTTTCATGCTAAAGTTTCTGTTAACAGGATACAGTGATCACTTCGTTATTATTGCATATGTCCTTTTCACTAGGGGTGCTCTCTGGTCGGGCCAGATGACCTATCTCTAGTAAATGGTCCGGGTGAAACAGGTGCATCAATCAGTGGGGAGTAGATAGGCATGACAGATTACAACGGGGGAGAAAGGTCCGCATTACGTACCCTTTCACTACTTGCAAAGATTTTCCTACGTTTATTTGCAAACAAGGAATACCTCAAAAAAGAACTAATTCCCAAACAGTCAATGTTCGGACAATCAATCAATCAATGAGGAATGAAATAGGTAGGACGTGTTAAAGGCTTGCGTTACCTACCCTTCACTATCTGCAAAGGGAGAGAGAATATTCCTATTCTTCCTCGTTTGCAGGCAGAGAAGATCCTTAAGAGAACCAACTTCGAACAATTCAATGCTCGATTCAAACAATCAACAAGGGGTACTGTGAACACAAATGAACGCCGCTTATGTACATACACATTGCTATTTTCAACAGGTTGTTCCTAATGTTTCTATTTTAGCGAGGTCAAAAAGAGATCCCATTAGTGGCCTACTGATTTTGCTCGATTCCTTTTGTTTTTTTACACGATTTTTCGCTATCTGCAAAGACTAAACAGAGTATTGCGACTCTGTGCTTGTTTGTAAATAGAGAATGAACCAAAGAGAACAATCAATCAAATGGAGAGAGAAGCAGGCACGACGGATTACAACGGGGGCAAAGGCCTGCGTTTACTACCCTTCACTATCTGCAAAGAGAGAGTACTCCTAATAGAAATGAGGGGTGGGGGGCAGCATTCAAAGCAGATCAGTGTGCATAAACACGAAAATGTTTTTACTTACCACGTACTTGACATTCGACAGCTTATGATATTTGCTATTAAAAAACCATTGAAATTCACTGAAAAAACCATAGGTTATAGACCATATATAGTTAGGAATTAGCATTTACAAAACCTTGAAAATTCACTGAAAAAACCATAGGTTATAGACCATATATAGTTAGGAATTAGCATTTACAAAACCTTGAAAATTCACTGAAAAAACCATAGGTTATAGACCATATATCGTTAGGAATTAGCATTTAAAAAACTTATTTTACTCACAGAAAACCATTGAAATTCCATATATAGTTAGTTGCACTAACTATATATCGCGCACCCGCAATCCACTGCTGATGATGTCACATATTACATCATTCATGACATGGTCAGTGACATCACTGATGACATCACTGATGACATCTCAAATGACATCACTGATGACATCACTGATGACAACATCCAGTGACTGTATGTTTCTGTAAAGTTAAAATGTGTCTTACATATTGAAGAATGAGTGGAAGTATAAGTGTCTGGACAAAGGATTTAGTAGGTGCATGACTGAATGTATGAGTGAGTGATTAAATGTGTCTCACTGAGTGCATGGGTTAGTGACTAAAGTGTCTTAATTTGTGCATCATTATGTCTGTTGTTCTGTAAACTGCTGCATGTGTTGATCAGTAGCTATATGATTAACTATATGGGTTACTGATTGATTGTCCAAGTATTTGTATGGGAGACTGAGTGTGTGTGTGGCTGGCTGGGAGGTGTGTGACTCTGTGCAGATCAATGTGTACTTGTATCAATGATTGTATAACAAGGTAAGTATGTGTTAGTATATGTTTGAAAATGTATGGTGCTCTGTGTTTAACTGTATAGACAAGAAAATGGAAGTGTCATTGATTCTTTACAGGACTGACTAGGTGTGTGAGTAACTCCATGGATGAGTGGCAGACTGTGAGTGTCTGTATAGGTGTATGAGTGCATATGATAGTGTTGTAAAGATGAGTGATTGTATGTATGAATGATTGTATGGGTGAATGAGTGAAGGTGTGTGTAGACGTAGGAATCAGTGAGTGCGTATGTAGTAACTAGTATTGGTGTGTCAATGGTTTCAAAAATTATATTCTGTATTTAACACTGGGTGAAACAGGTTATATTAAAATGTGAGGAGATGCATTGTATTGTCACATGAATGATATCATCAGTGATGTGGTCATTGATGTCAAATGAGATGTCATCAGTGATGTCATCAGTGATGTCATTTGAGATGTCATTAGTGATGTCATCAGTGATGTCACTGACCATGTCATGAATGATGTAATATGTGACATCATCAGCAGTGGATTGCGGGTGCGCGATATATAGTTAGTGGAACTAACTATATATGGAATTTCAATGGTTTTGTGTGAGTAAAATAAGGTTTTTTAAATGCTAATTCCTAACGATATATGGTCTATAACCTATGGTTTTTTCAGTGAATTTTCAAGGTTTTGTAAATGCTAATTCCTAACTATATATGGTCTATAACCTATGGTTTTTTCAGTGAATTTTCAAGGTTTTGTAAATGCTAATTCCTAACTATATATGGTCTATAACCTATGGTTTTTTCAGTGAATATATATATATATATATATATATATATATATATATATATATATATATATATATATATATATATATATAAATAAATATATATATATATATACTCACTCAGAGACCTACTCTGACACTCACTCTAACACTCATGCACCCCCTCAGACACTCGTGAACTCAATATCAGACCCAGTCAGACACTCACGTACACACTCACACACCTAGTGAGACGCTTATGTAGGTACACCCAGACCCATTCAGAAACCCACACACCCATCACAACACTCACACACTCAATCACACACCCACTGAGAAACTTTTGCACTTACTCACAAACTCATTTTCAAAGGTTACACATTACAGTTAGGAAAAAGATTTTTTTAAACATTAGAAATTAACTAAAACGAACAAAGGTTACAAGGCATTATAATTAGGAAATAGAATTTGAAAAACCTTATAAATTAACTGAAAAAACAAAGGTTACTGGGACGTTATAGTTAGGAAATAGAAGTTAAAAAACCTGAAAAATAACTGAAAAAACAAAGGTTACAGGGACGTCATAGTTAGGCTTTTATTTCACAACTACAAAACTAGGGATATTCAGCAGTTACAGCTAACTGAGCTAAGTATAACTTACGCCCCAGCAACGCACTGCTTATGACCTCAAATATTACATCACTCATGACATGATCAGTGACATCAGTGATGACATCACTGATGATATCTCAAATGACATCACTGATGACAACTCAAATGACATCATGGATGATGGAAGTGAGGTGGATTTGGAAAGGTACCTGTGAAATGGCAGGTGGAACAGGAGAACACTCCTTCAGTGTTTGGTGTTGAGGTCTGGCGGCAGTGCTGGGAAATGCAGCTGAGGTTCAGGGCATAGAGGTCTACGGTGGAGTAGTAACCTGGGGGGAGTGGGTAGAAGGAGGGCCAAGAGTCTTGGTGGTGGGCGCTGTGTGGACAGGTGCAGACGGGCCTGCCTTTGTCACGCCAGAGGTTCGTCTGCTGAATGCATCCCCTGCATGCGTCTGCTTCATATGTCCACTGTGTGTGTTCAAGCTGCTACCTCCTGTAATTAAAGACATGTGTGTTGGCAACCACTGGTGTCACTTCCTATGTAGATGGATGATGGTAATCCGGTGAAGTCACTTCCTGTTCAGATGGCTGATGGAAAATCCAGTAATGTACGTTCCTGTGCAGATAGACGATGGGAAATGAGTCCTCTTGCTTGGCTTCTTCTATTAAAAACAGTTTTAGCAGGAAACCTGTGATGTCACTTCCAGTGGAGATGGATAAATAGAAATCCAGTGATGTCAGTCCCTGTGCAGAGGAACAATGGCTAGATAGATAGATAGATAGATAGATAGATAGATAGATAGATAGATAGATAGATAGATAGATAGATAGATAGATAGATAGATAGATAGATAGATAGATAGATAGATAGATAGATAGATAGATAGATAGAGCTGACTCATCCCACCACATTTCAGCTACCCAAAGATGTCATGCATCCACAGTCTTGGAGCTCGTGAGTGACTCGCTCACTTCAACTATGTCAGGGCCTTTCTCTGTTCTGTCACCATATACAATGCATTTCCTATTCAACCATCTCTCCTTTCTGTCTTTAAAAAAGCAGGAACACACAGTTCAGTGGCGGCTGGTCCATACGGGCGCCAGGGCGGTGCCCCACAAAAGAAACTGCTCACTGTCTGCAGTTCGGGCAACGGAATGTAAGCAGACGAATTGACAGCTTGTTTACATTTTCGGGCTGGGCGGGTGAAAATGCGCATATCAACGCACAGGCATGCAGGGGAGACAGGGGGAGAGCACTCAGAGCAGGAGTCCAGAAGATGGTGGTCTGACTGCGCATGTGAGTGAGGAGCGTTGCCCCTCACTCACATTCACGACCCATTAGGTATGCTGCGCATGCCTAGTCACTAGTGCAGACCTCTGAATAGGATCCTGCTCGGGCGGTGACGCGTTTTTCGCAAAGTCGCCCCATGCCCTATCAAATGCCAGGATACAAAGTAAGTAAACAAGGGTCAGTCGCCCCCCGTCGCATCCTGTCTCCTGATTTGACAGTTTAGTATTTTGCAAAAGAAAAGAGCGGAGAGAAGTTAGTTCCACCACCTTGCAGAGGAGATGCGCGGGACCGGAGAAGAATGGAGATGCCTGGTGGTTTTTTTTTTTATTTAATATATGCTATCACAAGTAGATTAATCATTTGTTATGTAACAGAGAGTGAGTAATGAGAGTAGTCGGCGTCTGTAATTTGATTAATGGGAAAATAATCAATGTAATTTTTTCTTTTATGCATCGTAAACTAATTCTTGTATTCGTCTGCAAACTGCTACTCATCCGATGTAGTCCGTGTAATATATGTGTAATGTAATGCATGCTACAGTAATCAAGGCTTTCCACTGTTATGTAATGCGAGGTGGAGTACGCAGTTCAGTCTGCGCTGCTGCTGCCCACACCAGACCTCTTGTCTGCACGTGAGGGCCGCTTGTACTTCTGCTGCTGTGTGTATTCTGTGGCAGGAACAGGGTCGAAGCTATCGGGTTGCATCAGGCGTAGAGCTAACGGGGCTATACGGGGGCCTTCTGACCGTCACCCCCCCATCATAAACTTTTTTTGTTTTTTTACTGCTCAGTACGGGAATGAGGAGCCCATTTCTCAAACATGAACCAGGACCCATGGCACCCCTTGCTATAAATTTGCGAGGAAGGCTGTCTCCTCGGGAGCGTAGCTGTCATTGGTGTAGCAGGTGCAGTGACACCGGGTCCCAGAGCACCGACGGCCAACCGAACCCTGATTATTGCCAGAGGGCCCACTTCCTTCCTTGCCCTTGCACAAGTGTACACCACTGCCCTCCCCACTGCTGTCTTGCTTTCCTGGTTGCTGTCCTGTGTTGTGTGCCGTGGAGGCCGCTGACAGGCTGGGAAGCTCCGAGGTGCTAGAGGGAGACTGAGACGAGGCACTACAGAGGATTAACCTAGAGTAACTGAGATAGGATGGGGTGCCGTGGGGAGGAAATGTGGAAACAAGCGATAAAAATAAATGTAAAACACTTCTTGATAGAAGGTAGAGCGAAGGGAAGATATGAGAAAGGAGAACCTGAAAGGAAGGAAGATCAGAGGGACAGGAGACAGGTAGAAGAGTCAGGAGGGGAGAGCGGAAAAAGGGACAGAGCAAGAAGATGAAAAGAGTGCAAGAGAGGTTGAGGAGATGCAGTACATGATTTTTTAGACTGGCTGAAGGTCAGACAGCTACAGGCAGTGTTTTCTTGATATACACACGAACTAGCGCTTTCTGGAAGGCTAGCGCCTCTCACTACTGTACTGAGCTAGTACATCAAGGCTCATCCGTTGCCAGGTCCCCTCTCATAGTTGTGGGCCCTGAAGCGCCTTGGACCATCACAAGCATCTATGACTCAACCATGTAGAAGCGAGACGGCATCCTTGGGGTGAGTGAGAGACGACTCCAGTGTTTGGTGCAGTTCAGCTGGGCTCATATTATACACAGTATAACGGACATGTCTGCCCTATTGTTGCATTCCCAGGACACAGCAGAGCCCACAGACGCTAGTGTAGCCTCTTCTGCAATATGGACCACGGCAGCACTACATGTGCAAACATGTGATCAGAAAGGGGCATTCCTCTATTTGCACAGCGCATGCAGAGGAGATGGGGGAGAGCACTCAGAGCAGGAGTCCAGATGATGGTGGTCTGACTGCGCATGTCATGTGAGAGAGGAGCTCTCACATTCACAAACCATTAGGTATGCTGCACATGCCTAGTGTAGTGCAGACCTCTGAATAGGATCCTGCTCGGGCAAGAAGTACGTTTTTTTTTTATTGTATTCAATAAATTAAGGGAGGCCTACTGGCTAGAAATTGCTGCCACTCAGTCTACTCTAAAGCCCTCATTAGTAGGGAACTCCATTAGTAATACCGCACCCAAGAGTAACAATACCACAAAGATGGGTGTTTCCACGTTGCAGTCGAGCTGGCACGCTGCGCGCGCTCGCATATGTTGATTCATCTTGCATACGCCTCACCAGTTTCAAATTCCACCAGCCGCCACTGACACAGTTCCTCACTCGCAAAGTTTTTTCTGTGAGTTTGAAGCAATCTTGCATTATGTGATGTCTAAACTACTTATAGATATCAAATCTGGATCTCCAGCTGATCCATCACCTCCACACATTATCTCCTATTCAAAGTCACATATGAAACATTAACCACAACAGCTACTGTCCCATCAAGTTGTAAAGAGACACAAGTTGTACCTCTATTTAAAAAGGTCTCAGCCAAACCCATGGTGCTATTTAATTACCTCTCTATTTTTACTTCCTCATTTCACAAAAATAATAGATAAAATCACAAACTCTCTGGTATCCAAACGCTTTCAAACTCTAAATCTGCTAGATTAATTCCAGTCTGATTTTCGACCAGACTACAGGGCAGAGACAGTGGTCATGTTGAAGATAGTTGACATAAGGATGTTACTGGACAATCATAGCTTTGATTCGGCTTGATTTTTTTGCTGCCTATAATAGTGTCCCATTTCATCGTGAGTGACAGGCTTTCTAAATTAGGCACCCCTGACAATGAGCTTAAATGGCTTGGATTATTCCTGTCTAGTAGGGAAAAAGCAGTCAGGATGCTCACCTTCCCTTCCTCTATCATAATATCTATTTATAGCTAAGCCTGGCGGATTTCAATTACACTGGAGTAATCGGAATAATTTCAGTCATACTGCATTGCTCTTTGATGAAGAATTACCGTTAATAATGTAACTACTCCTGTTCTACCAATTAAGAGTCAAGTGCATGAAAAATCCTACTGCAAGAGCACATTTAGCGAGCTCCTTCTCATGCTTATTTTAGATGTTCTGCTGCTTGTTGTGGTATTTCTTAGGTCAAAATGCATTCTTGCATCCATTTTTGGTGCAAAGGTGCATTTTGCGGTGTAAAAATATGCACTAAACGCCGGGAGTAAGTTGGAGGAAAATCCTACTCCAAGAGCACATTTAGCGAGCGAGCTGTTCATTTACTAGTCATGTTCTGTTGCATTTTGCGCTATATCTTAGTGAAAAATGAATTCTTGTGTCCATTTTCGACATTTGGGAGCATTTTTGCTCTACGAAATAGTGCTTAAACACAGAATTAATCTTCTAGCATAATTCTGCATAATCTTGTGAAATTCTTAGGTAATTCCATGTGATTATGCTACACAGAATTATGGAAGTTATGCTCAGCCCTACTAACAGCATATCCCAGGATCCATCAGTCCTACATAGTATAAGGTGTCCATCTTCCCTTTAGCCAAGCTCATTTATTCTTTTGTACTTTACACAGTTATCTTATGCTGATGGCACTCAGATTCTCATTAACACACCAGATAAATCTAATATAGCCTCAGTACTGTGGCAAGATTAATGAAACCAACTGGCTCCAACTCAAAAGTGTGAATACTGAAATCTTGCTATTCGGCTCACTGAAATCTTGCTGGACACAGTCTCTTGTAGGCCGCTGAACTAGGTACCCCTCTTGCACCACTGACTTGCACAATCACTAGTTATAATGATTAACCAGGAGTTCTCTTTTAAGAGCCGAATTAATCAGGTAGCCAAAGTTTGTTGCATCCTCTTAAAGATGCAATGGAAAACCTTGCATTTTCTCCCATGAAGCTCATGCAACACTATTGAGCATATCATGATCATCCCCCGGATCTGGATTTTGGCAAGTTAATCTATCTTGGCCTCCAGGAATACCTGTTGAAATGACTGCAGGTTGCTTAAAACAGAACTGCAGGTTAATCTGAGGCATGAGGCATCTTGGCCGGACCCTCCACATCGACTGCCCTCAGAACTCTTCACTGGAGGCCAGTGGGGGGAAAGTGTTCAGTTTAAGGGCACTTATCTGGTCTACAGCACAGTGAATAACCCTGCTCGACTTATTGGCGATTCAAATGTATCCCTTACGATCCAAGTTGGAGCCTGTGCTCATTGAGTATGATAGCTGAGACTTCCTGCCTGAACGAGATCCACACTGTGGGGTGAGAGCCTGCTGAACTCAAGGCCATCTCATCTGCCTCTCTGTTCAGAAAAAACCTCAAAACCTATATATTCTGAGGGGTGGCTTACATTCACTGATGTCTCTGGGGGCGTTTTAGCATCAGGACACCTCTTTGTTTAGGGCATTTGTCCCACTCCTTAAAATCCCATTAAATTACATTGGTTTTGCCAAAACGCATTTATCCAAAACCAAGATTCAAGGGTGTTGCATTCGTGAAATGAGGTAAAATCACATTGCACAGTCCGCTTGGCTATGAGCAGAGTTGTTTTACTGGGGAATCAGTTGCATGCGAGCTGTGAGGCAGCAATCTGTGGTTTTATCATGCCAGTGTAGCTGTGCTCGTGTGCGCGCGCGTGTCTTCATGCTTCCTGGTGTATTGCTCCATTTATTAACATTATTGAGTGTGGGTGGGGCATCGCTTAAAAGAGGTGGAGTCCAAATCACGCGACCCTCCCCCTCCTTCAATTATGGTATTAATCAGCATATTACACTCGTCATATCTGCATGCGCCATGTATGCCGTGCAGTTTCGCCAAGTGTGGCAGGTATAAACAGGAAGATGTTAACCAGATACAGCGAACATACATGTATACATGCGCATTTGGCTAAAATCAAATCGCAGACCCTCGTTACTATTAGGAAATGTGGTTTACTCCGTCAAGCTGCCTCTCCGACAATGAGCAGTATGTGCCATGTCAGTTGTGTTGCTGTGCTGTAATTAAAAGTTGCATTGGAGTTGTCTTAGTACCTTCATGAACATATCTTATTGGAGCGCGCGTGTCTGTGTGTGAGTACCGTGTGTGCGTGTGTGTGACGCGCAGGTTTCTATGTGCACTATTTGTTGACACACTGAGGCACAGGAAAGGCGCCCTTTTCTTTGTCATCTTTCACATCACAGTGTGTCAGCAGCACGTACACACCTAGTCTTGTCACATAAATCTGACATGGGTTTGACGCTGTGACGTTAGCAGTGAATCCAAAGCCTGGCACTGGAAGGCACAGTGTTGCACTTTTGGCGGGTTCCAGTACAATCACTTCTCCTTGCACTGCTCAGGCGGGTCCTTCGGAAACACACGCACTGGCACTTTGTGACTTTCCGAGGCTTAAATTCACGGGCAGCGCGAGGCTTCCCTACGAGACACAACGACGCTGCTTTTCCCACAGCGAACACGGGCACACGAAAGGGGCACGGCTCAGGCACCCGAAGAAAGGTTTTTGAAAAGGGAGTGCTGGGAGAAGATAGTCAGGGCATTGAAAACTGAAGGGTAGCTAGAGGTGCCCAGACCTGAGGCAGGCCACCGTGCGCGCAGAATAACAATGCAACACATTTAAAATACAAATAATACTGTAGAACGACGCACATTAATTACACGAGACTTATGTTAAAGTTATTTACAATTACAGCTACCGCTGAATGTATATCATATAGGTGTATGTAATATATATAGTGTGTGTGCGTGTGTTTGTGCATAGATAGTTAGATAGATAGATTTCGTTTAATACCCGAGCACGTCATACTGTTCTTTAACTTTAATGCATATCGCCTTATCTTGGAACGCATCGAATTTAACCCTTCGTTTCACAAGTGAGTCCTTTGGCAAAGTTCACGTTTTCGTCACTTGGTGGAGAGGAAACATGTGTGGACGTGTAATGTACCATCAGGCTGCTTACGTATATTATTATTTGCCACGTACATGTGCTAATGACTGTTTTGATCACCATGGCGACAAATATTGACGACCCCTCGCATGGAAACTCTCCATACCTGCATGCACGAGTCTTTGTTTATTTTACAAGTGAGGAAAATGACAGAGATTAAGTCATTGCAAAATGCCGTCGTTTCTTCCAAAATTAAGACACACAACTACATAGTCGAGGAAGTAATTAAAGAAAGCGTGTGTTTTGCAGACATGCAGTATAGACACAGTTACGCGCGCATGCATATCTACAAACGCGCACACTCAATCACCCAAACTGACATAAACGGGGGAAAAATCCCCCGCAGACACACACAAAAACTCAAAAACACGCGTAGGAAAAGAGGCGCATATTGATAAACGTATTCTCTCCCATCACACACGTACGAAAACACACACTGGTATATAATTATTGCACGTGAAGTATTGCATGTAAGACTTACCATAAATAGCGCCAAGAATTACAAAAATGTTACAAAACATTGTTCAGAAAAACAGTTCCTCGAAAGGGCTACCCATGAGCTCTGTTTTGGAAGTAACATACACTTTTCTCTAGGGCTTCAGGTAATGTGTTTCCTCAAGTATAGGAGACTAGTGGATGGCCTTTAAACTACTTTTTCGCAAACTCGTGAAATTAAACTGCAGCGCGTTAGTTTCTGGCATAGCCCTGTGTTTGTCATCGGTATGACACGGATCACAGTTTGTATTTTTTTGTGTGAATTCGTTTGCAAGATGTAAAGTGAATTTCCCTACAAGGCCCCCGCGTCCTTGCAGGGGAGGCCGTGGTGTGAATGTGGTCTGGTCTGCACGGACTTGTCACCCTCTCCCTGCGGGGTGAAGCCGCCGGCATTGAACGCGCACAAGGACATGGTGGCAAACCCTGACCTGCGGCACGAGCTGATGTCGGTTTCATGGCATGGGGGACAAGTCCTGATCAGTTTATTTGTGCCTGCTGTGATTACACGTGTGCGTGAGGGCTGCTTGTGTTGGTTTTTTTGTGTGTGTTTTTTTGCATATTTATATAGCGCGAACTCGACCCTAAGGTATTGGAGCGCCTTACGCGAGCACCGTATTTACATTACACACTCAGGAACGGGGAGAATAAGTGATTTGCCCAGAATCACAGGTTGTGGACGCGACATCGAGGCTCGAACCCTGGTTTCCTGCAACAAAGTCGGCAGTCTATGTCTGCATGTGTGAGTGCCAATGACCGTGTGTGTCTGGTTGTGGAATCTGTTTGTTTCCCTCTTAAACTAGGTGCAAGGGTGAGTAGTTGTATCCGAATCGGTGCGTGTCTGTGCAGTTGTCTGTGCTTGGATCTGTGGGTGCTGTGCGCTCTGTGTGTCCATCTGTCCCGCTCTGGGATGTTGGAACCGTAACAGTCCATACAGCTCCGGACCCGCAGACTCCCCAGGGCCCGGCCCGTCCACAGCGGGTCCTTCTTCTCCAGCACCCATCATTTGACGCTACTGTGAGGCCCCAAGTTATTGGCTCAGGGGTGCAAGAAATATAATGTGGGGCGCGCACCCTTCACAGAGCACGCAACAGTGTAAATCGATCATCCCGCGCATTTATATGAGCTATTTCAAATTAAACACCTACTAATTACAGTCACAATAATAGTAATAATTTTAGTGTTCGTATTATCACTATCAATAATAATATTTTTACAGTCCTTGTTATTTCTATTATTGTTATTGCGAAAAATGTTCTTGTTATTATTATTTGTTAGTTAGTTCTCGGTCGGTGCCGTGTTATTAATCCTGTTGCTTTGCTTCTTGCTCGCGTCCCTCCCTCCGCGCAGACGGTGCTTCTCGCCCCCTCTGGCAGCCCGGGGCCTGCGCTCCCGCGGTCCCCCGGCCTCGCTCGCTCCAGTTCTGCGGCGCTCGCTGTGGGCCGCTGCGCAGTAGTGTCACCTCCGGACCCGGAGAGCGGACTCTGCTTCCCGGTCACTGCCGAGGCCGCGGCTCGGAGCTGCGCACCTCGGCGCAGGCGACCCCTCTCTGAGGGGGACAAGGCGCAGAATAACGGGGAGCGCGCAGTCTGCGAGACAGCCACAAGCCAGAGGAAGCGGCGAGCAAACATTTGTGGAGCCGGGGAATACAGCACAAGAGCACCTGCTGCGCACAGCGCCTCGAAGCCCCACTCGAGTCATACTAAGAGCTGTGGAAACGGATTGTCTGTCACCACCAACCTTATTTATTATTAATATTAATTATATTATTATCCCCAGAAACCCATCTATGCCACTAGAAGTCATCTGCGGCTGCTTTAAATGTCGCTGGCGGTCGTCTCCGGACTGCTGTTCTTGACCCCCGGGTCCCGCGGGTAATGCCACGGACCCCGTGGGGCGCAGCGCATGGGCCGGGTTCAAGGGGTTCATCTGTCACTTCAGCTCCGAGAGGTGACGCAGAAAAGACAGCTGAAGAGTGGGCGCTTGTAAGGCCCTATGTTTACATTATCCTAAAGCGTGGGGTTCGCTCTTTCTGAGCTATACCCTTGTTGACGGATAAGGTAACCCCGGCACTGAGAAATGTGTCCAGGATCACATAGTGAGCGATGGTACAATTCTCAATTAGAACACAGCCCGCGTGTGCATTTCTCAATGTGTGAGACGTTTGAAAGGTGTGCAGTGATTGGCCCGGTGCAGTCGGTAAATCAAGATAAACCATTACCTGAATTTAATAAACGGGACCCCCCTTACCACGGTGCAGATTCCGGGTGCAAACTTGTCAGGACATATATTTGCGCAGTGGGCTTTGTGCTCGATTTACCCCTGTGCGTGCACAAATGGTAGGATTATGCGAATGCTTTTGAGCCCATTTTGCTTCCGTTGTACAGTTTTAATATTTAAGCGGACAGCTTCCAAGAAAGTGCCCGCGCTGCACTGGATCTAACACAGTTTCCATTTAGCTCCTGGCTGTCCCTAGTGCAAACATGGACACAATCACATCCCACTGACCCCAGAAGGGTTCTTCCCAGGATGCATTTCTCATGGCGATGGTGTTATTCTTGTCCGGGTATTCCTCGGAAACTGAGGCATGATTACGGCTCTTTATATTTAGGACTGACTGACTTCTGAATGTCAGTGTTGCTAGACAGCGAGATACCCTGCTCCCAGCGCAGCGGTGGGGGCTGAGGGGACGAGGCCCCTCCCTCTCGCATCCTGGCCAGGGAGCACAGCTTTCATTGTTCATCAGAACGACCCAAGAGCCGGTTCGTTTTACTGTCTTGCACTGATGGCATTTGTCAACAATTGACTTTATTTTTTATTGTGTTGACAGTCGCAGGGGTTCACAGGACGGGGTGGGCACGAGCTGCACATTTCAAGGTTGTTTCTAGCTCGATAACCCCGTCTCGATCCCCGAGACAATGAGTGCCTCGAGGAAGAGCCTTCTTGACCCGGAAACAATCTCAGCACAGGTTGTCTTTAAGTATCTACTGGCAGTCTTTTAGTCTGTATACTCTGCAGACTTACAGCCTTATCAACGCCCTACTTCCTGCCTGAAACACACGCCCCTTGCCTAATCAATGTATGGAATTATTAATTATGTATATATAGCGCCCTGTTGCCGCGAGGCATCAATGGGCTGAACGGGTCACACGGGCACCTGATAACAGGACTGCTATACAGAGAAGCGATAGATACGTTTATAACACTGCACATCCGGGAGTGGCCTTCGAGTCAGGGCCCCCCTGGATGTTTTACTGAAAAGCCGTGTTTTTCTGTTTTCCTGAGCACCAGCACTCTGCTGGGGCAGTTGTAGTTTCTCGCAGTTTGACCGTATTTTAATTTAGGGGTTAAAGGTTAAAAGACGCCTCCTCGGGTAGTGTGGTTCTATCCCAAGATAATTCTCTTTTTTCTGTCCACGACGATTTTCAGTTTTCAATTTCCTCTTCCCTTCTAATTTAAAATCTTGCACCCCTTAAGCAACACTATTCTCCCGAGAGGATTCCATTTTATTGTCGACTTTGACCTTTGAACTCTGCAACAGAAGGGTTGTTCAGCTGCCTTGTCATGGCTGCCTCTAGGCAGGCATTGTACGGAAGTCCTTCACAGGAACAATGTATAATTAACAATTGTCATCAGTACTGTAATACCAGGTGATGAATGCGTTTTTTTCGTTATTTTACTACTTGCAAGTTGGGCCTGCGGGCCTGTTTGTTTTTTTGAGACACTGCACATGCACGCAGGGCGCACTGCACACAGTTTGCAAGGTTGTAAAAAAAAAAATAGGGTGTGAAAGTAGTAAGTAGCTAAGCCCTATGGGCCTCATTTTTGAAAGGTGACGCATCGCTGCGTAAAAGCAGCGATGCGTCACTTCTCAGTGCGCACTCCTTGCGACATTCCTGATGCGTCATATTTAATGTATGACGCATCATGTCGCAAGGAGTTACAGATACGTCAGTATTTCTGACGTATCTGTAAGCGCCAAAGTGACGCATTGCTGGAGTGCGTCACAAAAGTGATGCAACTCCAGCAATGCATCCTTTCACATGGGGCAAACCCCATGTGAAAGGGCCTGCGTCAGTCTTTTTTTTTTTTTCAAAACCTTTATTGGTAATTGCGAACATGGACACAGCTTAGTGCCTACAACCATAGCATGGCCGGCAGCGTTTGCAGTAATCATCAGGCAGCAAATTACAACTCAGAACGATATGCATCTTAACACAGCAAGCCGCCTACAACCACTTCGGGCCGGCCGCTTTTAAGCTGTTGTCATTGTAACTGGAATCAGCAGTGGTAACAGGTATAGTGACCTCGTAGGGACGGAAATGTACATAAGAAGTCAGATGGGCAGGTCATGCAGTTAGCAGTCCACCCTTGTTTTTCTGTGTCATTTTCTTTTAAATCTCAGGTATTAAACTCAACGGTATTCATCCCCAGTACAGTAAGTCCAACAAGGTACAGAATACCAGTATGATTGCTCTAGATACAGAAGGAACCTCTTAACCATGCTAGTAATTGGCCAACAGCCTACCAAGAACGAGGACCTTGCGGGCCCCGACTGTCCCTTGTGCAGCTACTGTGTAGTTACATGTCTCTCATCACAGATGAAACTCCATCCAAACTCCCATCCCCCCGCCACCCTCCCACCCTCCCACCCCCCACCCCCACCACACCCCCAACCGCACCCCCCTCCCCGCTGCCAAGGCCATAACTCCCCCCCTTTCACGCTGTCCGGTTTCTTCCTGTTGGGTCAAAAAGTTATTCCAAAACATTAAACATAGGGTCTCTGCCAAGTTTATTGCATTTCAGCGAGTACGTTTTTAAGGTCGACCGTGCTGCTCCTCTTCCTGGCAGCATTCATATTCCCACCTTGGGTCTTAATTTGCAGCAGTAGAACATCTCCATTAATGGTACAATGTCCATTATTATTTTTTAGGGCCTGCTTCAGTCTTATGCCTGCTGTGAGGCAGGGGCAAGATTTTGATGCAATGGCGTCCTAAAAGTGACGCAGTGAAATCTCATAGATTTTACTGCGTCACATCTACGACCCTTCCTTGCCTCAATACGCCCCCCTTGCATACATTATACCTGGCGCAGGTATAATGTGGCGCAGGGGTTTAGAAAGTGACGCATCTACCTAGATGCGTCACTTTGTAAATATGGCGCAACAAGGCACATTTTTTACGCCACTGGTGCGTCACAAAAAGTGACGCACCGGCGGCGTAAAAGTGACGCACAGCCTCATAAATGAGGCCCTATGTACATAGCCCCTCCCCCCATGATCATATGTGCATTGCAAAGCCCCCAATGAGGTGCACGATGAAACGGCACATCTGGGTAAAGGTTCACAAACACTGCCTAAAGGCAGCAGGCCTGGTCCCTGCTTGTTCAGCACACCTGCGTGTAATTTCGCTGTGCAGAAAAGCCATTTTCCTTGTAAACATCCACATTCTGATTCTCAAAATGATTTCGAACTTGTAAAGTGTGCTCAGAGGGGGTGGACATTGTACCATTAATGGAGATGTTCTACTGCTGCACATTAAGACCCAAGGTGGGAATATGAATGCTACCAGGAAGAGGAGCAGCACGGTCGACCTTAAAAACTTACTCGCTGAAATGCAATAAATTTGGCATTGGCTTCAGAGTTACTTTCTCCTACTGTAAATCCTATTTGCCCCTTTCACGAATGACGAAAAACTGGGTTTGGTAATCCCTCGAAGTGAAAACATTGACAAATTAGAAAGAATACATCAAGTCGCCCATGTAAATGAGTATTTACACTGCCACAGAGTATATACAATGAACTAATGCATGTTTTTATGAAGCTTTAGTGGCCTGGTGTGCTAAGGGGTGTGGAGTTGACAACAGACAATAATAACAGTGTTTCAGCCCCCTTAACTTCTGCCGCCCTGGGCAAATGGACGAGAATGCCTGGTTGTTGTAGGGTCACGTTTAAGTCTGTGGGAATGGTTCTCAGCCACCCCTACTTTTTGAGCTTCTGTGCTGCCTATAAAAGAAAACAAACTAGTCTAAGGTCCAAATCACATTTCTACCTGCCTTACTGATGGTGATTTTCCACTTAGTTGAATCACACCTCATGGATTTTCCCGCCTAGAGAGTTAATATTTGTCAGCAGAGATCCTCCTGTACATTTACAGATGTCCCTGATTTATGGAGATGCAAGTGAATCCCTAGAAAGCAAAAAGACACCCTACGGTGAGAAGAAAGTGGTGGAAGTAGATTATTCACTTATTTAAAGGAGGCCTTTGTGAATCAGGCCATAAAAAATGGGTGCCTTCTTGCTTAGAGCCTATTTGGATGTTTTGCGCCAAAAATAAAATACTTTAAATGCACAGCCTTTGACAAGCGCGAACATCCACGAGCGCGCACTTAGGAGCCGGCCCCCCGGCCCCGCCCCTACCTCATCTAGTCCAGTGGTGGCCGGTCAGCCCCAAGGGGGGACCAGCCTCTTAGTACTTCCGGGGGAAGCGTGGCGCACTTCCGGTGGGCAGAGGGCGGAGGCTGGGGACCTATTTAGGTTCCGGGGGCGGGGATCCCAGCCTCTCCTTCTCTGCTCCACCGGACCGATTGCATGCGCCCAGAGGCGTCTCCCTCTCCCTCCTTTTTCAATTTTAACTCCCACCCACCTGTCCCTTTAGCTGAGTAGGTTGAAGGGGCGTGTTGCGGTAGAAAGACCTTGGAACAGTAAAATTGACCGACGGAATTGACGGGAGTCCGCCTTGCGTACTCCCTAGGCCAGCACTGAGGGGGGAGACGGTGAGCTCTCCGCTGTAAAATATGGCCCCGGCTGGGGAGGCTAGGGTGACAGGTTACGAGCCTCCTGGGTCCCTGGTCAGCCTGGTGGTTGGAGGGTGGGCCCCTGGAGAGGGCGGACAAGGATCAAAGGTTTGGGGCCCACTCCTCATGGGCGCAGGTGGGTTGCACCTTGCGTGGATGCTCTGCATGGAAGATGTGAGCTGGAAGGCCCCTTAGTGCTGGAGGAGTAGAATCCGGCTGAAGAAGATCCGGAAAGTCAATAATAAAATTGTGTTGATAACTGTAAATAATGAATTTGAAATGCCTTGTCATGTTTATGAAATGTCAAATATTAAACATGGCCGTTTTACACCCACGCAAATCTCTGTCGATGATTCTAATGTGGGTTGTCAGGTTATCAGGAGGGTGCGGGGAGCATGCTGGAGGATACGGGTACTATGCTTGTGCCTTGATTGTGGGCAAAATAGAAGGTGAATGGCAGGGGAAATTCACCACAAAGTGTTATTTCTCTTATATATTAAACAAAAATATCAAGTTATGGAGAAAGAGGGAAACGGAAATGACACTGAGGCCTTGTCTGAGTGACACCCGATTTTCTGAGGTAGGTAGAATGTCATGGTCCTGGGACCTCCTGCACGTGGCCACGTGTTACTGTGCCTTCCTCCCCAGCCCCCTCACTTGTCTCTGCTCAGAGCAGCCAGTGGGTAGTTGCTGATGAGTTTAAGTTAGTCTAACACTCCAAGGGACAGAGACACAAAGAGTTTTCCTGGTCGTAGTGTGACTGACAGTTTGAAAAATATGTAACACATATATGCATAAAGTATGCATGATGAAGAAATGTACAATGCACAGGCAGAAGTGCAGCCTATAGTTGCGTATTATGCACTACTCATGCACACATGGCTGACATGTCACCAGTGGGGTGTCAGAGGTGTGGCCTGGAAATGCAATGCACATGAAGAGACGAGCAGTCATTACTTTATGGCATTCATATTTTGAAAATAATTTGCCACACACATCTACTTTACATCTAAATGGTTCAGGTAAAGCCTGTGTAGAAAGTATTTGAAAGACTACCGCAAAGGAAACATAAAACAAAACATATTTCTATGGATTGGAAAAATACAGTTTCAAAAAGAGAAACTCAGCAATATACATATATGCAAAACATATTTCCATGTAAATTCAACTATATTTGCTATTCCATAAGGCTGTAAACTGGTCAGACAATCATTCATTTAAATGAGAAATTGACAATTCTCTGTCAAACAAAGGAGGGACTGGGGGCTAGTTTACCATGGTCCAGTGTACATGCCCCAGCGAGGCTGTGTACAAAGAGAGTAGGGAGTACCTCTGTGATGGTCGGTAGGGAAGGCTGAGGACGGTAGAGGCAGGTGGATCACTGGGGACCACTATTGTGTATGTGTAGGAGAGGGAATTCTCCTTGTGGGAACTAGAGCTCTCACACACCCAGCAAGCTAGGTGTCATGCTTCATCATTTGAGCCTGCCCCTCGTTAGGTCGCCGCTGCAATGCCTGACGGGCACCCGGAACCGGGGCTCTTTATTGGGGATCTTTTGTTCCTGCCGGTGGGAGCAGTGTGGGATAGGGGTCTTAGTGTGTGTAGATGTAGGACAATATGTGAATTAAAACAGGTCAGTTAGTCCTAACCAACATTTTATTCTGAAGATAAACTGCCTAATGTAAAAGAAGAGATGGGCAAAAACCTAGTCATGATGTGTCTAGTGGTGTATGCCCTGCTCTCAGTTGATCGACATGTTTCGTGTCTCTAATGTCATTACGATCAGGACACTTGCTCAGGATCAAGGAACACTATCTAGTCTAAAAAGGTAAGTGGAATCTACATACCCAGTTCTCTGGTTGTTGAACTATACTGTCAGCAAGTCATTGCTTGCAACAGTAGCCGGTGGTACTAAAGGGCACCGATTGGGTCCAGCGTGTGTAACGCTGATGGCGTTCGACCTACCCTGCCGCCGACACCAGGATGGCGACATTAGGCAGTTTACCTTCAGAATAAAATGTTTGTCAGGTATTGCAGCGCCAACCTGACGAGGGGCAGGCTCAAATGATGAAGCAAGACACCTAGCTGCTGGGTGTGTGAGAGCCCTAGTTCCTACACATACACAATAGTGGTCCCCAGTGATCCACGTGCCTCTAAAATCCTCAGCCTTCCCTACTGACCACCACAGAGGAACTCTGTACTCTCTTTGTACACATTGACAATTCTACCTTTTGTTTACTTTTCTACTTGATCTTCAATCGGACGTTTTTAAACGCTCTTAGGACTTGCTCTTTTTCTAAGAATTTTCAGTTGGAGGGGCTCATGCTATGGATCTTGGCAGTATAATGTTAGCAGTCACTACTGCTAATGCTGCAGTCCCCAGACATTTATTTGGGTTTTTATAACTTTAATATTTGAAGGTTTTTTTGTGATAATTTCAGGAGAGCCAAGAAAATCCAGCAATCGTGAATCTGTCTCGGCCAATGCATGGTCCATATTGAAGCATAGGCTCTATTTGGCCACTTAAAGGCACAGGTGATATTTCAGATGTCTGAGGCCTGCTTGTGCATGGGTGATTTCATCTTCATCCAACTGGCAAGAGTAAGCATAGATTTCTGTAAGCAGAGCTTTAAGGCCCTAGGACTCACCTACTGATCATCACAGGGTCTCCAGAACTGCAAAAATAGGGCCCACACTTGGCCTAGCCATGCTTTGGAGACAAATGTTCTCTCCTCCAGTATATTGCTGCATGTTAGTCAGTAGTGGTGATCTGCTCAGATGCTATCTATTCATCCCTTTCAGGGAGATATCCTGAGTGTTGGAAAACGAATGTCCTCTCAGGTCTGAAGGATTTACAAGTGGCCAGGGATAGGTCATACAAGTCACTACTTGAAATTAGGCCTGGGTGAAATTTAAATTACACATAATTTTGGACATTTTGTGTTACACTTGTAAAGCAAAATTGTTGAAATTACGCCATTGTGCCCCTTTGTGTGATTATAAGCCATTTAGTGTGAATGTGCAATTCACAGCAAAAATGTACCACAAACAGTCAGGAGCACCAAAACGCGAGTGGCTGTTTTGTGATGCTTATGTTTAAATGCGTTTGCTAAATCAAAAATTGACACAAAGACACATTTCATGCCAAAATATAGCAAAGAAATGCAAGATTTGCATGTCGCATAATTGTGTGTAATTCTGCTGTAATTTTGCCTAATTATGTGAAAGCAAATTGCAAGGACACCCACACAAAATGCTTTCTGTCTTCTTGCACAGCTTTAACAGTGGCACCTGGACATCTTCCGTGGCACATAGCTGGGTTGTTCATCTCTTCTATAGAAAGCCTTTTTCCAGTAGATTCTAGTTCGTTTTACCAGTTTCTAGAATCCATAAAGGAAAGTGCGACTAAGACAATTATTATGAGCTTCTAGGCACTAATCACTGGTTCACTTTTCTGCTGTGTCAACGAACAGGACTAGACAGAAACAGATGAAAAACAAGTAGGAAAACACTCCTGATGGCTGTTATATAATATTTTCAACCTGGTCTTAAACAAAGAGACATGTGAAGTGGAGAAGAGGCAGGGAGTGATGATGATTAAACGCTTTTATAAAGTGGACTAAACATGAGAGGCTATTAGGCACCAATTGCTAAGAAAGAGGTGGGATTCTGACCCTCGTGGTACAGTAGGAAAGCTTTTGCCCCACAAAAAACAATCAAGGTCTGGAAACCCACACATAAATTAGGCTTCATCTAATACCAAATAAATGAGAAAATGGATGTATCTTTTGATCCGTGAGACAGAGCCTGAAGGAACTCACAACATCTGCATTAATAAGATGAACCAAAATAGCTTATGAAATTCTCAGTTTTCGCCATCCAGATTTAACAAGGAGACATAAGATGACCTAAAAAGGGGGATCATTATAGTTCATCAGGCATCAATGAGCCACCCACTCTCTCCCTCTCTCTCCTTTCTCCCTCTCTTGTTGCATTCTCTCTACCTTCCTCTTCCCTCTCTCTTTTTCTCTCTTTTGTAGCCTCTCATGGCTGCAATTAACCTCGAGGAGCTAGGGAAAGGGACAGAGGCCTTCAAGGGCTCCAGCCACTTGGAAAATGCCTAGTGGGATAAAAGGCCAGTCCCACTGCTCATCTGTCAACAAATAAGGCTAAATTGCACAGTTATGCTCCTTTCTATTCCCTTGAGCCATCACGCACCTAAGTCACCAGTGTCTGGAAGAGGGTGGGACAGGCATCCTTGGGTCCAAAGGCACTGCCTTTAAACTGGAAGTGTCCCTCTTGATGGAGCAAAGGTGAGAGTCGAAGTCTACTCCACTGCATCTGACAGGGCAATCTGCCAATACCTGCAAGTGTGGCCAAAGGTTTCCAAGGAATTGTCAGTTCAATCTTTGTAACTGAATGCTTTTCCTTGGGAAGTTTATTCTCAATTCTCCTTGCGATGCAGTTCAATCCCCAAAATGCAGTGCTTTGAGTAGACATATAGAAGTGCAGGTGCTTACTAGAGCAGAGTAACTGTTTGCTGCTGAGAAGTAGCAGTATCCACCATTAGAAGCACTGCACCAGTAATGTAAGTGCTGAATCTCACCTTTCACGTTAAAGGAGTGCCAGAGCTCAGGACCTGATAGTACCTGCCTATTTAAAGCACTGACAAAAGTCAAAGAGAAGTTAAGCTGTGGCTTTCATTTTGTGAGCACCCGCTGCATCGGGTACTCCTGGGGCATGAGGCTGTGCCCTACCACCCATAGCTGGCATCCTCTCAACCTCAAACCTGGTACCCACCCCCGCCCCAACCTCACCCTCTCCGACATTCAATGTCACTTGGACCTCACTGGCGCTATCTCCAGGGTCTCTAGGATAGGCCAGGCCTCGAGTACCGATGCACTAAATCTAAGCACCCATTCTGCTGTCAAGATATTAGAGAGGGAACAAGGCCAGCCACACCCACTGGGACATCTCTTTATTCACCTCTCAGAAGATCACTGCAGCTGAACCACACTTAACTTGAGAATATTAGGCACCATTTTGGTATTTGAGTTAAAACCTTTTCTGTTAGATTTATTTTCAAATAAAAGTCTAAAGTGGCTGATAACATATTTCCTTGATAATCGTGTAAGTCTCTCCACCTGTTATCCAAGACTCTGGGCTTTAGTGCGTAATGTACTCTACTTGGGTTGGCCTCTGTCAAGGGCATGCTAGTTGTGTCATTGTTTCACCAGCCTGAAGATTCTGTTGTGGCTTCCTGGTGCACTCGGCCATCTAGTTTCTAAGACCAAAACATCTTCCCCATCGCCTCGTGGGAAAATAGAAGGAAACTTGACCGGATGCCCAGGCAGTCGCCTACTAGCGATAAAGCCACCTCTTCAGTGGCAGCACTTACCTGTAAACAACCCGATGACCCGGCAGGAGCATACGTCACTTCCTCCTGCCTGGAAGATGACTTCCTTGGCCAAGTCACATCCTCTCTCATCTCCCTCCCTCCCGATTGTGCGCCGCTGTTCCAAGCTCTTTCACAACAGAAAAGTGAGTTCCATTAACAGTGATGCATTGCCTTTGGGTAAGGGGCTGCAAGTAGTGTGTGTGTGTGTGTGGCAATACTACCACGTGCTCTTCACATCTGTTCACACAACGCAACAAACTATTGCCAGAGCCAGATGACCCTGTTAGATGGACCCTCCGCCAAAAGGTGAGGCCGGTCTTCTTTTTCATGGCAATAAAGGAAGAAAACGTTAAAATACCATCGGCAGCAGAGTGGGTGACATTCTCACTGTGTGTGGGTGGCAGTCTAACACCCACAGTGTTACCCCCACACCGGCCTATGAAGCCCACCCTACAGGAAGAGGGCCCCGTTCCGTCTCTGGGAAGGGTATGGGCCTGTTATTCATCTATAACATCTTGTGTTTAGTTGTTCTTGGGTTTGATTGATTTGAAGGGTAAAGATGGCGGGCGGCCAGCTCACTCGTTCACACCATAGGAGCGGTCTCGTGGCTTCGTCGTTTTCATGGGTGTTCGTCATGTTTAATAAACAATGGGCTTCTCGCTCAAACCTTCGGGTGTCAGATCAGAAGTCGCCGCTTTGCTTGCACCAGATGTTGTCTCAAACTGCATTTTGTGTTTATATATTTCAGTTTATGATTAATTTCTAGTATTTGAGGGCGTTATAGAGAGATTATCTGCACTGTGCGAGCGCACACACACTCAAATACAATCCACGGGTGAAGGTAAACAGTAAGCACAAATTAGGCAGGCAACAAAAAAATGTTTGCAATATTCAGTGACTGACTTGTGAGCGAGCGCTGATTGCTAATGAGACTGTGACGGGTGGACTATCAATAGAGTGACAGGCGAGGGTAGATAGAGGGGTGAGGGGGAGGGGAGGGGAGAGGACATAATAGATCTACAGTTGGAAAGAAAACGAGAGGAAGGGAGCGCGAAAGAGACAGGTGAGTGTGTGGAAGGTGGGTAAGTGATTGGAAAAAAATGTGGACTTACTGCACGAGGGAGACAGAATGAATGGGGCATCATGAACACCTATTCTTTACAATCCTACACTTCGGGTGAGACCTCAGCGCTGTAATATTCTCGTCAGTAGCGGTATTAAAGCCGCAGTAGTGTTAGCTGTCGTCGTAATAGGCAATCGCCTTCCTCCATATCCCCATTATTTCGGGGGCGTCGCTCAGGTGGTGTCAGGGACCAGGTACATTCGCCCGAGTGTCTTCTGCCCGAGTGACCAGGGCACCAGTGCTGGGAAGGGGGGGGCTATCCGGGTACGAGGTGGGCTTTCCCGCCACAAGGGGGCCTGTGGCAGTGTGGGTCTTACCACAAACACCCCACGTCTAATGCAGCCTGAGGCACACGGCTCTGCAGAGGCACGGCGAGCTCCCAGGGTGCTAGAGCGCTACAGCGGCCCCTGTGTCACAGGCGCCCGACCTACGGGGCGACGGATCCGCGTCTTACTTACAAAATGCGTCAGAAATGTAATGAAACGGACAATCCCATCTTTCAATAAAGTATACCTCTAAGTGTGTTTACACCGCTACGTCAATCCGCCGACCTACGTTTTCTGGTGAATTAAAAGCATGAATGGGCTCCCGTGCTTGTGCCCCCCCCCCCCTCCAATGCGTAAAAGTTTCCATGTGTTCTGAACCTACAACCATAACAATGTGCTGTTGCGGAGTGACGTAGCAGTGTCAGGCTTGACGTCCTTGTGGAGGAGAGCAGCCCCTCCCCCACCCTTCTAGTCTGGGCGAGGTTTGCGACGGCCTGTGCTTGAGTTCGTGGCAAAAGCACATTCTTGGCACTGCCTGCAGTTCCGATTGCCACCGCACGGTCGCGCCCTTTGAATTCAAACGCTGAAAATGTATGGGTTGTGCAGCTTTAAAACGCCAGCCGTCGACACTGAGCCGCACATCCACACACGGGGCAGCGAGGCTGCCAGAGGGAACCCGTGCAACCCCTAACCCCCCCCCCCCCCCCTCACACACACACTCGGTGGCACTGGTGTAAAACGTGCCCCGTCCGGCCATGCCCCGCCAGGAAGTGTTAAGGGGGGGCACCGTGCGGATTTCAAGGCACCCTCTGAACGCCACCGTCACAGGAAGCCTGAAGCCTCGAGGACCCATTCGGCGGGACACCCCCTTTCACCGCGATCCGGGGGTCACCACAGCCGTCTCTGCTGAACTGTGTCTTCATTCAGACACTCACTGAGTAAAACCAGATACTCACGATCACGCCTTTTTCGGATAATCGCTTTTTTCCCCCTCAATGTTTTTGGTAGTCGATTCAAGTGGGGTTGGGAGCGGAAAACCAAGTATTATTGCGAAAGCACTTTAATATGATAATTTGTATATTTCGCATTAAATATATGTGCATCTATGCAACGCTGAGCGTCGCCTCCTCATCCAGTCGCTACAATACAACTCCGACACCTGGGTCTCGAAGTTAGAAGCGACTGATGTGGAGAGACCGAAAGCGGGCCGCGTGAATGCATATTTATATGTGTGTGGTGTGGTATGGGCGCTCGTTCGTGCGCTTTCTTTCTAGTTTTTTCTTCTGTTTGCACTCCGGGGGCACCCACGGATACCTTGTCAAGTTCGACTAATGCGATTCTTGTTCTCTTTTGTTTTATAAACAAAGAAAGCATCGGTAAAAAGGCAAAGAGCAGGAGTAGTTAAACGAAAAACGTGCCTGCTTTTGAAGCAGTGTAAACATTGATGCAATGCACATTCAATTGTGTCGCAGATCAATTTAACACAAATTATCTCGCTACCACAGTTTTGTCTTTCAAACTCTATCTCCCCTTCTCTGTACACATGCTTTAAAAATAGTGCGTCGGATTCACATTGATATACAGCCCACATTTAATAATTATAAAGGGTATTTGTTTTTATCTATTTTTGCAACACGTGTAAACAAGAAACGCCATTTTAAATTCGTTTTAACGTAACAATAAATAAACTGTACTAAACGTTCTTTTGTATAACTGCACGTTATTTGTCTAAAAGCAACATACAGCTAAAAGAATAACTTTGGAAAAGCCGAGCCACTTCAAGTCCGCTAAAGACCCGATTTAATACACGCGCGTTTTTAAAATTAAACACGGCTCGGCGAGGCGTCAGGCGCGCGATTTATAGGATATTTAATAACACTGAAAATGGTGAAACAACTACGGTATCGTAGATTCTCGATGAGGTGACTTCCAACCCGTGCATTTAAAGAGCAGGAAAGCGCTCTCGTGGGTCTGTGAGGGCCCTGTGCTCGGGAGGTCTGTGGATGTGTGGAGTGAGCCCAGAGTCCAATCCTTCAACAGTACAATGTATTGACCAAGATAATGAAGTAATTGGAAATTCTAAAACTGCGGTGCCTGCGGTGTGATTTGCAGTACAAAACAATAACCCGCAATGTCACGATTTCAAGGAGGGCAGAGAAAGCAACCAAACAAAAATATGGACACAGGACAATGAAATGAGAGTACAAATCTAAAAATGCACAAACTACAAAATAATGATAAAAGAGGGAAAAAACAACGCTGACGCTGTTCCTACGTAATGACAATGTACACAAAAAAGAAGTACATGTGTAAGCTCACCATGAGACGTGGAGTCCAGTTAGACAACTTTTTTTTTCTAGTCAAATCCATTTAAAAAACAAGGATACTAGTGATTCGGGTGAAACAACCAGCACTCTCTCAAATGGAGCAATTCTCAGAGATCAAAAATGACAAACGCTTTGAAAACACAAGATTCATTCTGATTAAATACGTTTATTTTAAAGCTGACAGTGATATTTACAAATATTTAGGTCCCTTTCTTGTCACATGAATCGGCATTCAATGTTCATTTGGGCACATCACGGTACAGGGATAGGGAACGAAAAGAGTATATATAGAAGACAAAAAAGACTCCCTGAATAAAAAAAAAAAAATATATATATATATATATATATAATACGAAACTGTGCGTGTGTGTACATATTTACACACACACATATATTATTTTGCATTCAGTACATCCCAACGAATTGTTTAAACTTGAGTATATATATATATTGATATATATATATATATATAGATAGATAGATAGATAGATAGATAGATAGATAGATAGATAGATAGATAGATAGATAGATTCACACTCGTTTCGGCGAAAAACACCTTCGTCGGATTCCCAGAACCTTTTGATATATCTTTCTATTCTTTTTCAAATACGAAATATGAAAATACGAAATTATAAAAGGTGACTTTTCTTACTGTCGATGGTATATTCATACATAACTATTGAAGAGTTTGCGCTAAGTGCACTTTGCTTGGGAAATGTCATATTTTCCCTCCAGAATATTTTTTAGATTTTAATGAATTAGTTGACACCGCCACGCTACGTGCTTTCGTTCACAAACGGCCTAAGGTTTTTCACAAGAATTCTCCTAACTTTCCAGTGGCGGATGATTCCCCCTTCTCTGATAGGACTGTGAGCACCAGTTTTGGTTCTTTTGGTAAAGCATCTGAAAAGCACCGCGGTGTGCGCAGTGCATCTCTGAGAACGACGCTACGTTTCTGGCCCGTCGTCCGAACACTAGAGGGTTCCTGTGCTCTTGGGGGGGGGGGCGGGGGGGGGGCACGCCCCACCCCCTCAAGACTGGGAAGTTCTGTTTCCGACCGGACAGTTTGTAAGCTCTTGGTAACTGTCCACAAAACGATTAACTAGGTGTGCAGTTGAGTGTGGCGGAGCACCCGGACAGTGTGCCTGTCCTCTGTGTATAGCATTTGGACTCAGTACCAGGACAGTGTATGTGCCATACACTTCCTTGTGGCTACGGCACGCCAAAACGCGTGTGCATTTTCAGTGTGGCCTCTGTACACGGACAGTTTGTGCACACACTGTCCCTGTACTGTGTGTGGCTTTCGAGCCAGGACTCTGCCTGTCTCCTGTGGGTGATTTCGTACCCTGGACATTTGTGTGACCTGCAGGAACGATAGCGGGAACCCTGTGTGTGTAAAATCCGAACCAGAGCGGTTTGTGTGTTCTGTGTTTGCCATCCGAACATAGGCTGTGTGTGCTGAGGTACAACCAGCGCTGTCTGTGTGTCCTCTGTGTGTGACATTCAAACTCAAAGCAATTCATGCTTTCTCTGTATATGGCATCTGAACTTAGGTAATGTGTGTGCCCGCCGTGTGTGGCATCCAAGCTTCAGGAAGTGTGCGTGCGCTGTGTGTGTGGCCTAGAGAGTTACATGCTCTCATCGTGGCTCCCGAACCAGAAAAGTGCACTGTCTGTGTGTGGCATCCGAGCTGGTACACTCTGCGTGCCCACTCTTTGTGGCACCGACCCTAGAGACTGTGCGCTCTTCTCTGTGCCACCCGACCTTGCCAGTGTGTATGTTTTCTGTGTGTGACAGTGGCATTCGAATAGCAGGCAGCGTGTGTGCTCTGTGTGTAGCATGCGAGCTCCTGGCAGCATGTGTGTTCTGTGTGCGTGTGGCACCCGACCCTATATAGTGTGTGAGTTGTGAACCTGGAGAGCGTGTGTACTCTGTGTGTAGTATTGGAGTTTGGACAGTTTTTGTGCTGTGTGTTTGTCGCATCCGATCCTAGACTATGTGTGTGCTGTCTATGCGGCACTGAAGCTGAACTGTGTGTGTGTTTTTTGTGTGTGGCATCCAACCCTCAGAGAGTGGTGTGCTTTCTGTGTGTGGCATCCAACCCTCAGAGAGTGGTGTGCTTTCTGTGTGTGGCATTCAAACCTCGATGTGCTTTCTGTGTGTGGCATCCAACCCTCAGACCGTCTCTGGGCTCTCCGGTTAGGGCACCTGCACCCATACAGTGTGTCTGCTCTCTGTGTGTAGCCGTCCAGCTTGGACAGTTTGTGTCCGCTCTGTTTGTGGCTCCTGGCCGACTGTTCTCGAGCGTCGTCTTGCTTCGTGTCCCGAACACGGTGAGTAGTTCTCCCAATGTGTAGCCACTGCCCACTGTGCTCCCAATGTGTAGCCACTGAACTCAAGTCGGGTTGTGTGCTTTGTTTGTGTGTCCCCTCCACTGCACAAACCCAGGCTTGCTTCTTGACGCCCCTACACCGCGCGTTCAATGGCAGACAGTGGTCTGTATCCGACGCCCTACTGGCGCCAGTTCGCGACTTCACTGTTTCTCCCCCGAACTTGACTGTTTCTGTGCTGTCTGTGAGGTCCACGAACCCCCCGCGGCCCGCGTGCCGTCAGCTTCTGGCCCCTTCTCGCAGCTCGGTGTGCCTTGCACGTTTCTAGCGCTCGGTGTGAATTAAACACCAGTCTGGGTCGAACTAGCCACAGCCTGGCAGTCTGTACCCACGGGAGGCAAGCTGTGCGGCTACCGGTTCGCACACAGAAGGCTTGAGCACGAGCCTACAACAGGCGTGTGCGGGGGAAACATATAACCTGTGCGGTTCAAACGAAGACAGTAACGTGTTGTAAAAAAAAAAAAAACACACACACACACACAGTGCGCTGGATAAATCCGGGGTAACATGCTCTGTGGGTAGTCGCGATTTCCTCTAAACCGCGTTTCTCTGTCACCAGCGGGCGGGCGGGAGCCTGATGAGGGCAAGATGACATTCTTCCACAGATGTGAATAATATATGGAATTAAACACATCTGGGCGGCCCCCGCAGAGCGGCCTCAATAATTTACAGCCAATTGTTTCCTTTAAGAAGCCTATCAAATATTGATGTGGATAAAATATTAAATGGATTAACAGTTTGCGTCTGATTTTTTTTTATTGGTCATGCTGTTGACACACGTTTGTGTTCCTGATGTTCTAAGAAGTACAGAGAAAAAACCGAGTTACATTTTACAAACTGCTTTATAAAGAGTAGACACAGTTATCTATCTATCTATCTATCTATCTATCTATCTATCTATCTATCTATCTATCTATTTATCTATCTATCTGTCTGTCTGTCTGTCTGTCTGTCTGTCTATCTATCTGTCTGTCTGTCTGTCTGTCTATCTATCCCCTCCCACCCTCCCCTTCTTCCCTCTCTCCTTCACTTCCTCCCTTTCCCTCCTTCCCCTGCTAGGCCCATCATCGCCTGAAGTTCGACGTCAGAGTCCAAACAGGAAGTCCTGCCCCACGGACGGACACGCTCGGCGTCTGACGCTCGAGCTCTGAGCCGGTGGGTGCAGTCTCTGGACTTTGGCCTCGGGGAGGGAGGCGCAGCTCACACGCCGAGGCGAGAGCACGTTTCCACAACAGCTAGTTGCTCAGGACGCCGACATTTTAAGGTGCGCAGGGCGCGAAGGCCGACCTCACTGGACACCACTCTGTTCTTTCTGTCACGCGTGTGAGGCCTGTTGCTCCACAGTGGCATGCCTGCAGCCGAGCCTTCACCCGAGGACGCCACGCCTCCGGCGTGTGCTGCAGACCTGCGCCGACTGCAGGCCGGTGCAGTGTGCGTGACACAAGTCAAGGCGCCGTGCTCTGTGTGGTGCACTGTCAGACCACAGGAATATCCGTGCACACGCACTGAGAGCCAGGGCTGTCTCCTAACCCTGCCCCACGTGTAGGGTTAAAGGTCATGCACGGGGGGGGGGGAGGGGGTGCACACTCCGGGCTCAGGCGCGCGCACTCACGTGCCAGGAGCTCGGATCATACTGGGCAACAATGAGTCTGCAGCCTGGGGTTCAATCAAGTGAAAAGACCGCCGAGCTGACACCGGCCCCTCCCCCGCCAGGGCCGCCCTGGGGGTTACACCGGGACCGACACTTGGCGGCCTCTCCAGGGCCCCGCGCCGGGGGTGACGGGTCTCACGGAGGGAGGAAACACCCGACCACTGACAAGCGCGCAGCACCTCAGAGCGAAGCGAATACCGGGGGTTACATGACGAAGGTTCTTCCATTCCTGTCACGAATGAAACGAAGTTTACAAATCTGTGTGATGAACGGCACTTGATTACACGTATTATTACCATTGTTGTTATTATTATTTTTTATCATTATTATAATTTTTTTATTGTCATCATTATTATTATTTGGTAATTGAAAACATTAATAATTAAAAAATTATAATGCTGATAAAAATGATAATAATATGTTTAGCAATAACAGTAACAAGAATAAAGTGATACTGCTAGCAATAGAATTGTAAGAGCGCTCTCACAACAGACTTGGTGCCCTTTCCATTTCCTGTCTGCTAGCTCGTGCAGGGACGCTCCTTCCGCCGCCCGGGCCCTGAACTGGCCATCAGCGGTGGGGTCTGCAGCTGAAGCTCCGCCGGGGCAGCGATGGGAGCACTCGCTGGAAGCGCGCGCTCCCACTCACCTTCCTCCTCCTGCAATCGAGGCTGTGAGCGCTGACCACGCCCATTCCGACATTATCAGGGTTTGGGTGGCAGGTAATGCGGGGAGGTCTACAGGTGAGGCCCAGGCTAAGACCCCCCCTCCCCCCCCCCCACACACACACACATACTCTCTTGCACGGGGCTCCCCTCGATGTATTCACAGCGCTGTCCTCCCTTCAGCCCAAGCTCACAGCTGCTGTCGGGGGTAAGCACAACCCCTTCTAGCAGCTCAGCAACGGAAAGAAACGCAGCTTTATAGTAGTTTGTTGACAAGGTGCCACCCAGTGCCGCAGAGAACACGGCTCGGCAGGGAGCAGGCCGGGCCCGCGCATGAAATATTCAAGACAACAGCTTTCCCTGGCCGCGTTCAAGCGGCCCATGCATTATTGAACGCCAAGGCAGCTGCCTGGCAGGCGGCTCTGTACAGAGGAGATGCTCTGAGCGTACCTGGGATAGCGCCCCCTTTCAGCCCCGGGCTGAACCCCCTCCTTGGGAAGAACACGATCAAACAACCGAGCGGGAGGGCGAAGGCGCGCCGAGAGCAGCGATGATCAATGACACAGCAGGGCCGAAAACCAGCAAAAACCTGACGTGTCGACAGTGTTTCCCCCGGCCTCAGAGAAAATGAGCGACCTATCACCACCTACCGCACCAGCACGAAGAAACGAGACTCTACAGTGCGGTCTGAACACCCACAACATATCCCCTACTTCAAAACAGGAAAGAGCAGCGTCCTCGCCGGAGAAGAACCACCGAAGGTAGAAGAGCACGTGCAACCCAGCTCCCGTGTGCGGTACCCAGGGCCGTGCAGTGGATGCGAGGCAGTGACCGGGCCCAAGCAGTGAGCTGGACTGAGATGGAACCCCCGAAGTAAGAGAGGCGTGGGGCGGACAGAAACACACAGGAGGCAGACTTCGAAAAGACAGGGTGGTTACATTAATAGGCAGACGGATAGACGGATGGATCGACAGACACACACAGGTTGAAATGAAGATAGTTAAATGGACACACAGGTTGAGGTATAGATAGACAGGCAGACAGACAGATGGATAGTGCCAGACCGGTTTAGACATTTTAAGTCATATATTAAATAACCTTGACTAAGGCACTAAGTGACAGACGGGCAGACGAGAGAAAGGGAGAGGGTAGGAAGGGGCGCAGTTATCAGAAGACATAGGGATGAAGTAGTCCCAGTCAGTGGTAAACACAGGGGCTCTCAGGGTGACAAGTGTCCCAGAGTTTTCGTGACAGTGTGCCACCAACAGTCTCACACCGAGGTGTAAAGGAATTAACATAAAGTGAAGGTCCCTGTGACCCGCGCGCAGCCGGAAGTGTCAGTAAAAGGACGTGTTACCTGTGGACGGGGTCCTGTCAGCTGCTCCTGGAGGGCAGAGGGCGCAGGGCGCCTGTCACCAAGCATGGGTGAGGGTCAAGCCAGAGAGCCCCCACCCAGCCGCCTCCGCGGGGCTTCCTGCTCCTCTGTTATATTTACCGCTTCTTCTACGTCTCTTTCAACACCCCCCCCCCACCCCTAAACAGGCGCCCTCCTCCCTGCCCCAACCATTACACATGTCCTCCAAGCAATGGCGCGTGTTCCTTCGACTGCTTCAAGGGGTGAACCCCCCTGTTCCGGTGCTCCCGCTGGCATTTCCCGGCACCCGGGCGTCTGCTGCATTTATCTAAGGGAAAAAAACAAAAAAATATTCGCCGTTAAGGAGGGGGAGAGCTTCTGGGGCGCCACGAGCGACTGCTGTCCGGGCCCCGAGCTACTGGGCTGTCCACTCGTTTTTACTCTAAAATCCATCACTTCTTCCCACTCTTATTCGCTCACACCACGTCTCCCTCTGCACCTCTCCGAACACGTCCCACTCCCCATCTCGCTCTTTACCTCCTTGCCACTGTCTGTCTCTGAACCTGTCTCCTTCTGCAACTCACCCTCCACCTTTCTAATCCTGTCTCACCCATCCTTTCTCTGGTTCCATTTCAGTCTGCAACTCTCTAACCCTGACTCTGCATCTCTCTGATTCCATCTCAGTCTGCAATTCTCTATCGCTGTCTCACTCTGCAACTCTCTGACCCTACCTCACCGTGCATCTCCCTGACAATGTCTCACTCTGCAACACCCCGACCCGTCTCACTCTGCAGCACTCTACCCTTGCCCTACTCTGCTTCTCCCTGACCATGTCTTACTCCGCAACCCTACCATACTTTTACTTTGCATTTATCTGACCATGTTTTACTATGCGACTCTCCAGCCCAGTCTCACTCTCCAGCCCTGTCTCACTCCCCAGCACTCTAACCCTACCCTACTCTGCATCTCCCTGACCATGGTACATTCTCCAACTCTCTAAGCACTCCAACCGACCCTCACTCTGCAGCACTCTAACCCTGCCTCACTCTGGAGCTCTCTGATACCATCTCACTCTGCAACTCCCTAACACTGTCTCACTCTCTAGCTCACTAACCCTGTCTCACTCAGCAACCTCCTAACCCCATCTCACTCTACAAATTCCTACATCTGTCTCACTCTGATACCCTCTCACTCTGCAATTCCCTGGCCCTGCCTCACTCTGCCACTCCCTGACCATGTCTCACTCTGTCACTCCCTGGCCGTGTCTCACTCTGTCACTCCCTATCCTTGTCTCACTCAGCCACTCTCTGTCTCTGTCTCGCTCTGCAGCTGGTTGGTGTTGTTTCTTACTGAAGCTCTCTGATATTGTCTCCCTCAACAGTCGACCTATTGGACAGAGAGCCCCTCTGTCCTTTGGGTGGGGGGGGGACGACACTTCCACCAGCTGCCGCCCCGATGGCCATGAGGGTATAAGGATCGACTTCCTCTTGCAGCCACGGCCCATGCAGGAAAGAGCAGTGGGGTGGTGGGGCCGGGTAGGGGGGGCAATTTCGACGGACGATGATGAGGAAAAATTAAATAAATAACTACATTTCCATCATCATCGTCCGTCCAAATCCCCCCGCCCACCCGGCCCCACCGCTCTTACCTGCACGGGCCGCACCTGGCCACTTGCCTCTGCCTCTATTTGGAACTGACCAGTGCGATGGCAGTGTGCGGACCTGTGGCACTTTGTCACCTCTATCGGCAGCATTTTTCTTACTTGCCTCTCCACAGGATCAGGCTTTGGCCGTACAAACAGGGTGTAATGCTCCTTGGTGGACCATTGAACCCGCTCTCTGCTCCTTCGCCCATGCAACTCCAATCGGGTGTCCGAGGCATGGCCCCCTTTATATTTCCCGGGGGCGCAGTTCGGACCTTCTCTATCCCTTTCGCCTGCCACAACCCTGATCGGGAGCACGAGGCACTGGCTTTATTGTATTTCCTGGACAGCTGCAGGCTGTGCAAGTAAGAGAGGTGGAGAGGTGGGCAGGGTGGGGGGGCATTTCGACAGACGGCAACAAGGGAAAATCAAATATTCATTTAATTTCCTCCCCTGGTTGTCTGTCAAATCCCCCCCAACCTGGCCCATGACTCTTACCTTCACGGGCCTTGGTTGTTCCCGGATGCAGTCATTAGCCGACTGGAAGCCAGAGGTGCCCCCCCATCTCTTCCGCATCAGCATGGCTGGGCTGTCCTTGGCGGCATTCATAGCCCCCTCTCCTCTTAATCTTAATCAGTAGGGGTGGGTGGAATTTGCGTAGTCGTGCTACACAAAGCTCAGCGAAATGGTAAAAAATCTCTGCGAACACGCAAAAGTTCTGCCCGTTCGGGATGCTTTTTTCCAGTTTGCGTACACTGTTTGCATGCTTGGGGATAAAATATCTTGCGAACACGCATTTTGAAAACGTGAACAAGCAGAAAATTCTGCGAAAGCGCAGATGGTGGAATATTTGGCAATTCCGCGTTCTCCGCAGAATGCAAAATTACCCAATTTCTGCAAATTCAGCGAGCGGAATGGAATTTACCACCCAGGCCTATTAATCAGGGCTACTGCATCAGCGCAGTTTAGAGCATCCACCCATGTCTGCCTTGCTCCGCTTCCCTGGACCAGTGTGGCTGAACCGTCCCTGTCCTGTGTTGCCTTCATAAGTGAAATACCCAGCCTTGGGGGCCAGGAACGCGGACCAGGTGCACTGACCCTGGTGTTGATGGTGCTGCACATAATCCAATTTTGTGTGATGTTTCTCACCTGCCCTTAACACTTTGATTTATATCTGTTGTTTTACATGAGTGTATTTTGACAATGTTTAAGCCTGTTAGTTACCTAATAAAATCTGCTCCACCACATCCACATTTCTCTCTGTATGTTCTGTTGGTACCTCGTTTGGGTTGTATCGGGTTGTATCGGGTTCCTATGTCATTCCGAAAGGCAGTACCTCAGTCTCCTCTCCCTTGGACTGGCTACTCTGCAGCTCCATGCCACTGTCTCACTCTCTATATATTTGGTCTTGTCTCACTCTGCATCCTGCTAATGCTGTCTTACTCAGCACCCCTTCACACCTGTCTCAATTTGCATCTCCTTGGACAGTCTCTAGTCTCATTGCCTCTATGTGGTTCTGTCTCACACTGCCCCCCACCTGTCTTAGTCAGTGCTATTTTGCAAATCTGTATTTCTGCACCTCCCAGATGGGTTTCACGCTTGGCCTCTAACTGACCACTTGCATCTCACTCTGCCCCACTTGGTCCTGCCCACTACACACCTTCCTCAACCAGTATTTCTCTACACCTCTATTCCACTTTCTTCACTTTTCACATATCTATTCCTGTCCCGCACTGCACTTGTCTGGTCCTCCTGCCTCACTTTGCACCCCTCTGGTCCTGCCTCACTCTGCACCCTTCCGCTCCTGCCTCACTCTGCACTCCAATGGGTCCGTCTCATTCTACACTCCTCTAATCCTCCCTCACTCTTCACCCCTCTCTGGTCCTGCCTCATTCTGCGCCTATCTGGTCCTGTCTCTCTCGTACCCCAGTTATCCTGCCTCACTCTGCACCCCTGTGTCACTCTATATCTATTTAGTTCCATCTCACGCTGTGCCTTCATAACTCTGACTCCCTCTGTTCTTGTCTTACTTTGCACCCTTCTGGTCCTGCCTCACTCTGCACTCCAATGGGTCTGTCTCATTCTTCACTCCTCTAGTCCTCCCTCACTCTGCACCCCTCTCTGGTCCTGCCTCATTCTGCACCCATATGGCCCTGTCTCCCTCTATACCCCAGTTATCCTGCCAAAGTCTGCACCCCTGTGTTACTCTACATCTCTTTAGTTCCATCATATCACGCTGTGCCTTCATAACTCTGACTCCCTCTGGTCCTGTCTTACTTTGCACCCTCTTGTCTTGCCTTCCCCTGCAGCCCTCTGGCCCTGTCTGCACCCATATGGCCCTGTCTCACTCTGCACCCCTCTTGCTGGGTTTCACTCTGCACCCCTCTGGTTGTGTTGCACACTGTACCCCACTTATCCTGCCTCACTCTGCACTCCTCTGGTCCTGTCTCTCTCTGCACCCTTCTAGTCCTGTCTCACTCTGCACCCCTCTGGTCCTCTCTCACTCTTTACCTCTATGGTCCTCCTGCCTCACTCTGCACCTGCCTCACTCTGCAGTCCTCTGGTCCTATTTCACTCTGCACTCCTCTAGCTGGGTTTCACTCTGCACCCCTCCGGTCCTGCCTCACTCGGCACCCCTCTGGTCCTGCCTCACACTGCACCCCCTGGCTGAGTTTCACTTTGCACCCCTCTGGTCCTGCCTCACTCTGCACCCCTCTGGCTAGGTTTAACTCTGCACCCCTATGATTGTGTTTCATGATGTACCCCACTTATCCTGCCTCACTTTGCACATCTCTGGTCCTGTTTCTCTTTGCACTTCATTGGTCCTCCCTCACTCTTTGTCCCATTGGTCCTGTCTCACTCTGCACCTCTCTGGTCCTTCCTCACTCTGCACCCCTTTGTTCCTGTCTCACTCTGCACCCTCTGTTCCTGTCTCACTCTGCACCCCTCTGGTCTGGCCTCACTTTGGAACCCTCTGGTCCTGTCTCACTCTGCACCCCTTTCCTCCTGCCTCACTCTGCACCCCTCTGGTCCTTCCTCAATCTGCACCCCTTTGTTCCTGCCTCACTCTACACCCCTCTTGTCCTTTTTCTCTTTGCACTTCGTTGTTCCCCCCTCACTCTTTGTCCCATTGGTCCTGTCTCACTCTGCACCCCTATGGTCCTGTCTCACTCTGCACCCCTCTGGTCCTTCCTCACTCTGCACCCCTTTGTTCCTGTCTCACTCTGCACCTTCTGTTCCTGTCTCACTCTGCACCCTTCTGGCCCTGCCTCACTCTGCACCCCTCTGGTTCGTCCTCACTCTCCAACCCTCTGGTCCTGTCTCATAATGCACCCGTCCTCTTCTGTTTCATTCTGCACCTCCCTGGTCCAGTCTCTTTCTGCATCTCTCTGGTTCTGTCTCACTCTGCATCTCCTGGGTCCTCACTCACTCTGTACCTCACTGATCCTCTCTCACTTTGCACCCCACTGGTCCCGTCTCATTCTGCACCCCTCACATCATGTCTCATTTTGCATTTCTCTGGTTCTGACCCACTCTGTACTTCACTGTTCCTCTCTCACTCTGCACCCCCCCTGGTTCTGTCTCATTCTGCACTCCTCTCGTCCTGTCTCGTTAGTATACTCTCTTGTTCTGTCTCACCCTGCACTTCACAGGTCTTCTCTCACTCTGCACCCCTGGTCCTATCTCATTCTGCACGTCTCTGGGTCTGTCTCGCGCCACGCCCTCTTTCCTGTTGCTCTTCTCCTGTTGCTCTCTGCAACTCTCTGTTCTTGTTTGACTCCACAGCTGCGTCCTTGTGCCCCACGCTCCACTGTGGTTCTACCTCCCACGGAACTGCTCTCATTCTGTGTCACTTTCTCACCCCGCAGCTATAAATCTGCACCCCTCGGGTTCTGTCTCTGCATGCATGTCTGCCACTTACCCTGTCTCGTTTTCAGCTCTCTTGCACAATATTGGTTCATTCTCACTATACTCTCCAACGGCCCCGTCAGATTCCACTCCACTTTCTCACTGTAACTTTCCTAGCCCCGCACCTGCCTGGCCTCCCCCCTCCCCCCCCCCAGGCTGTGTGGTACCGTCTCAAAATTCACCCTCAGTCTCTGCGTCACACTGCTTCTCTCTGATCCTCGACACTTCTCTCCTGTTTGATCCCTACTCTGAACCTCTCAGGATCTGTCTCACTCAGCATGGACAGTCCTCTGTCTCAATCTGCACCTCTCCTCTGCCTCAGTCTGCAACTCTGGTCTTGTGTGAATCTGTCTCTTTCTGGTCGTGGGCCACGTGCCAACCCAGTCTCACTCTCCTGCTCCAGGCCGTCTCACACTGCATTCCTTTGCTGGTTTTTACCCTGCACAACTCGTGGTCTCAATACATCATTTTGTTTCACTCAGCCTGTAAACCTGGCGCTGCCTGTCCGTGCACCAGTCTCACCCTGTGTGCACCGGTGCTCTGCACCTCCCTGACCCCATCTCACTCTGCTCTCCCCTGAGCCTCTCTCACTATCATCTCCCACTCCGCAGCTCTAGGACCATGTCTCACTGTGCTGCCGCTGTGCAGTCGACCATGTGCAAGTACAGAGCCCTTTCCCCTCCCCTCCCCATCATTACTTTGTTGCAGTATCTTCCTATCCGACTCAGCCCTCTCTTCATTGCTAAAGTTGCTACAATGTCAGTCTCAGCCCTCTCCTCAGTGCACAGTCTCTTTGGTGTCAGTCTCAGTCCTCTCCTCAGTGCTACAGTCTCTTCAGTATCAGTCTCAGCCCCCCCCCCCCCTCCTCAGTGGTACAGTCTTGGCGGTGTCAGTCTCAGCCCCCCCCCCCTCCTCAGTGCTGCAGTCTCTGCAGTATCAGTCTCAGCCCCCCTCCTCAGTGCTACAGTCTCTTCAGTATCAGTCTCAGCCCCCCTCCTCAGTGCTACAGTCTCTTCAGTATCAGTCTCAGCCCCCCTCCTCAGTGCTACAGTCTCTTCAGTATCAGTCTCAGCCCCCCTCCTCAGTGCTACAGTCTCTGCAGTATCAGTCTCAGTCCCCCTCCTCAGTGCTACAGTCTCTTCAGTATCAGTCTCAGCCCCCCTCCTCGGTGCTACAGTCTCTTCAGTATCAGTCTCAGCCCCCCTCCTCAGTGCTACAGTCTCTGCAGTGCCAGTCTCAGACCCCCTCCTCAGTACTACAGTCTCTTCAGTATCAGTCTCAGCCCCCCCTCCTCAGTGCTGCAGTCTCTTCAGTATCAGTCTCAGCCCCCCTCCTCAGTGCTACAGTCTCTGCAGTATCAGTCTCAGTCCCCCTCCTCAGTGCTACAGTCTCTTCAGTATCAGTCTCAGACCCCCTCCTCAGTGCTACAGTCTCTGCCGTGTCAGTCTCAGCCCCCTCCTCAGTGCTGCGGTCTCTTCAGTATCAGTCTCAGCCCCCCCTCAGTGCTACAGTCTCTTCAGTATCAGTCTCAGCCCCCCTCCTCAGTGCTACAGTTTCTTCAGTATCAGTCTCAGCACCCCCCCCCCTCTCCTCGGTGCTACAGTCTCTTCAGTATCAGTCTCAGTCCCCCTCCTCAGTGCTGCAGTCTCTTCAGTATCAGTCTCAGTCCCCCTCCTCAGTGCTGCAGTCTCTTCAGTATCAGTCTCAGCCCCCCCTCCTCAGTGCTGCAGTCTCTTCAGTATCAGTCTCAGCCCCCCTCCTCAGTGCTACAGTCTCTGCAGTATCAGTCTCAGTCCCCCTCCTCAGTGCTACAGTCTCTTCAGTATCAGTCTCAGCCCCCCTCCTCAGTGCTACAGTCTCTTCAGTATCAGTCTCAGCCCCCTCTCCTCAGTGCTACAGTCTCTGCAGTGCCAGTCTCAGACCCCCTCCTCAGTACTACAGTCTCTTCAGTATCAGTCTCAGCCCCTCTCCTCAGTGCTACAGTCTCTTCAGTGTCAGTCTCAGCCCCCCTCCTCAGTGCTACAGTCTCTTCAGTATCAGTCTCAGCCCCCCTCCTCAGTGCTACAGTCTCTTCAGTGTCAGTCTCAGCCCCCCTCCTCAGTGCTACAGTCTCTTCAGTATCAGTCTCAGCCCCCCTCCTCAGTGCTACAGTCTCTTCAGTGTCAGTCTCAGCCCCCCTCCTCAGTGCTACAGTCTCTTCAGTATCAGTCTCAGCCCTCTCCTCAGTGCTACAGTCTCTTCAGTATCAGTCTCAGCCCCCCTCCTCAGTGCTACAGTCTCTTCAGTATCAGTCTCAGCCCCCCTCCTCAGTGCTACAGTCTCTTCAGTATCAGTCTCAGCCCTCTCCTCAGTGCTACAGTCTCTTCAGTATCAGTCTCAGTCCCCCTCCTCAGTACTACAGTCTCTTCAGTATCAGTCTCAGCCCCCCTCCTCAGTGCTACAGTCTCTTCAGTATCAGTCTCAGACCCCCTCCTCAGTGCTACAGTCTCTGCCGTGTCAGTCTCAGCCCCCTCCTCAGTGCTGCGGTCTCTTCAGTATCAGTCTCAGCCCCCCCTCAGTGCTACAGTCTCTTCAGTATCAGTCTCAGCCCCCCTCCTCAGTGCTACAGTTTCTTCAGTATCAGTCTCAGCACCCCCCCCCTCTCCTCAGTGCTACAGTCTCTTCAGTATCAGTCTCAGCCCCCCTCCTCAGTGCTACAGTCTCTTCAGTATCAGTCTCAGCCCCCCTCCTCAGTGCTACAGTCTCTTCAGTATCAGTCTCAGCCCTCTCCTCAGTGCTACAGTCTCTTCAGTATCAGTCTCAGTCCCCCTCCTCAGTACTACAGTCTCTTCAGTATCAGTCTCAGCCCCCCTCCTCAGTGCTACAGTCTCTTCAGTATCAGTCTCAGACCCCCTCCTCAGTGCTACAGTCTCTGCCGTGTCAGTCTCAGCCCCCTCCTCAGTGCTGCGGTCTCTTCAGTATCAGTCTCAGCCCCCCCTCAGTGCTACAGTCTCTTCAGTATCAGTCTCAGCCCCCCTCCTCAGTGCTACAGTTTCTTCAGTATCAGTCTCAGCACCCCCCCCCCCTCTCCTCAGTGCTACAGTCTCTGCAGTGCCAGTCTCAGACCCCCTCCTCAGTGCTACAGTCTCTTCAGTATCAGTCTCAGTCCCCCTCCTCAGTACTACAGTCTCTTCAGTATCAGTCTCAGCCCCTCTCCTCAGTGCTACAGTCTCTGCCGTGTCAGTCTCAGCCCCCTCCTCAGTGCTGCGGTCTCTTCAGTATCAGTCTCAGCCCCCCCTCAGTGCTACAGTCTCTTCAGTATCAGTCTCAGCCCCCCTCCTCAGTGCTACAGTTTCTTCAGTATCAGTCTCAGCACCCCCCCCCCTCTCCTCAGTGCTACAGTCTCTGCAGTGCCAGTCTCAGACCCCCTCCTCAGTGCTACAGTCTCTTCAGTATCAGTCTCAGTCCCCCTCCTCAGTACTACAGTCTCTTCAGTATCAGTCTCAGCCCCTCTCCTCAGTGCTACAGTCTCTTCAGTGTCAGTCTCAGCCCCCCCTCCTCAGTGCTACAGTCTCTGCCGTGTCAGTCTCAGCCCTCTCCTCAGTGCAACAGTCTCTTCAGTATCAGTCTCAGCCCCCCTCCTCAGTGCTACAGTTTCTTCAGTATCAGTCTCAGCACCCCCCCCCCTCTCCTCGGTGCTACAGTCTCTTCAGTATCAGTCTCAGCCCCTCTCCTCAGTGCTACAGTCTCTTCAGTGTCAGTCTCAGCCCCCCTCCTCGGTGCTACAGTCTCTTCAGTATCAGTCTCAGCCCCCCTCCTCAGTGCTACAGTCTCTCTCTTCAGTATCAGTCTCAGCCCCCCTCCTCGGTGCTACAGTCTCTTCAGTATCAGTCTCAGCCCCCCTCCTCATTGCTACAGTCTCTCTCTTCAGTATCAGTCTCAGTCCCCCTCCTCAGTGCTACAGTCTCTTCAGTATCAGTCTCAGCCCCCCTCCTCAGTGCTACAGTCTCTGCAGTGTCAGTCTCAGCCCCCTCTCCTCAGTGCTACAGTCTCTGCCGTGTCAGTCTCAGCCCCCTCCTCAGTGCTACAGTCTCTTCAGTATCAGTCTCAGCCCCCCTCCTCAGTGCTGCAGTCTCTGCGTTGTCAGTCTCTGCCCCCTCCTCAGTGCTACAATCCCTGCGTTGTCAGTCTCTGCCCCCTCCTCAGGGCTACAGTCTCTGCGTTGTCAGTCTCTGCCCCCTCCTCAGTGCACCAGTCTCTGCGTTGTCAATCTCACCCCCATCCTCAGTGCTACAGTCTCTGCGTTGTCAGTCTCTGCCCCTTCCTCAGTGCTACAGTCTCTGCGTTGTCAGTCTGCGCCCCCCATCACAGTGCTATAGCCTCTGCAGTACCAGTCTCAGCCCCCCCTTCCTCAATGCTACAGTCTCTTCAGTGTCAGTGTCAGTCTCAGCCCCCCTCTCCTCAATGCTACAGTCTATTCAGTGTCAGTCTCAGCCCCCCTCTCCTCAGTGCTACAGTCTCTTCAGTGTCAGTCTCAGCCCCCCTCCTCAGTTCTACAATCTCTTCAGTATCAGTCTCAGCCCCCCCCCCTCCTCAGTGGTACAGTCTTGGCGGTGTCAGTCTCAGCCCCCCCTCCTCAGTGCTACAGTCTCTTCAGTATCAGTCTCAGCCCCCACTCCTCAGTGCTACAGTCTCTTCAGTATCAGTCTCAGACCCCCTCTCCTCAGTGCTACAGTCTCTTCAGTATCAGTCTCAGCCCCCCTCCTCAGTGCTACAGTTTCTTCAGTATCAGTCTCAGCACCCCCCCCCCTCTCCTCGGTGCTACAGTCTCTTCAGTATCAGTCTCAGTCCCCCTCCTCAGTGCTGCAGTCTCTTCAGTATCAGTCTCAGTCCCCCTCCTCAGTGCTGCAGTCTCTTCAGTATCAGTCTCAGCCCCCCCTCCTCAGTGCTGCAGTCTCTTCAGTATCAGTCTCAGCCCCCTCCTCAGTGCTGCAGTCTCTTCAGTATCAGTCTCAGTCCCCCTCCTCAGTACTACAGTCTCTTCAGTATCAGTCTCAGCCCCCCCCTCCTCAGTGCTGCAGTCTCTACAGTAACAGTCTCATCCTCCCTCTCCTCGGTGCTACAGTCTCAGCCGTGTCAGTCTCAGCCCCCCTCCTCAGTGCTACAGTCTCTGCCGTGTCAGTCTCAGCCCCCCTCCTCAGTGCTACAGTCTCTGCCGTGTCAGTCTCATCCTCCCTCTCCTCAGTGCTACAGTCTCTTCAGTATCAGTCTCAGTCCCCCTCCTCAGTGCTGCAGTCTCTTCAGTATCAGTCTCAGACCCCCTCCTCAGTACTACAGTCTCTTCAGTATCAGTCTCAGCCCCCCTCCTCAGTGCTGCAGTCTCTACAGTATCAGTCTCAGACCCCCTCCTCAGTACTACAGTCTCTTCAGTGTCAGTCTCAGCCCTCTCCTCAGTGCAACAGTCTCTTCAGTATCAGTCTCAGACCCCCTCCTCAGTACTACAGTCTCTTCAGTGTCAGTCTCAGCCCTCTCCTCAGTGCAACAGTCTCTTCAGTATCAGTCTCAGCCCCCCTCCTCAGTGCTACAGTCTCTTCAGTGTCAGTCTCAGCCCTCTCCTCAGTGCTACAGTCTCTTCAGTATCAGTCTCAGACCCCCTCCTCAGTACTACAGTCTCTTCAGTGTCAGTCTCAGCCCTCTCCTCAGTGCAACAGTCTCTTCAGTATCAGTCTCAGCCCCCCCCCCCCTCCTCAGTGCTACAGTCTCTTCAGTGTCAGTCTCAGCCCCCCTCTCCTCAGTGCTACAGTCTCTTCAGTATCAGTCTCAGCCCTCTCCTCAGTGCTACAGTCTCTTCAGTATCAGTCTCAGCCCCCCTCCTCAGTACTACAGTCTCTTCAGTATCAGTCTCAGCCCCCCTCCTCAGTGCTACAGTCTCTGCAGTGCCAGTCTCAGACCCCCTCCTCAGTACTACAGTCTCTTCAGTATCAGTCTCAGCCCCCCTCCTCAGTGCTACAGTCTCTTCAGTATCAGTCTCAGCCCCCCTCCTCAGTGCTACAGTCTCTTCAGTATCAGTCTCAGCCCCCCTCTCCTCAGCGCTACAGTCTCTTCAGTATCAGTCTCAGCCCCCCTCCTCAGTGCTACAGTCTCTTCAGTGTCAGTCTCAGTCCCCTCTCTTCCGTGCTACAGTCTCTACGGTGTCAGTTTCAGCCTCTCTTCGTTGCAACAGTCTCTACGGTGTCAGCTCTCTTCTACACACTGCAGTCTCCCCACTGTCAGTCTCAGAGGCCCTCTGTGTTGAAGTCTCACCTGTGTCATTGGCATGTCTCTCCTCTTGGCTGTGATCTCTCCTACGGCAGCCTCGTCTCTCGCCTCTCTGTTGCTGGCTCGCCTTTGTCAGTCGCTGTTCTCTCCCGTGTGAAGCAGTTTTTTCTGCCCGAACTTAGATGACACTCTGTGGCAGTCTCTCGCGAGTCAGTCTCGGCTTCGCTCTTGCTCCTGCGCCATGTCCCGCCTTGTCAGAGTCTTCGAGCGGCTGCACTCTCTTCCAGCCTGTCTCTGTGGGTCTTCTCGTGCTTCCAGCAGATAGCTACTCCTGCAAGGCCCGTGTCGGCAGCGGCGTCTCTCCTCTCAGAGTCAGCTGCACTCTCTCCTCAGTGCCGGCCTCTCTCCGGTCTGCGCCTCTTCGTGTGGAGTGAAATCCGCCTGGCGGTCCTCCTCTCTCTCACCCACTCTCAAATGTTTCTCTGTTTTTACGCTGTCTCTCCTCGCCTATTGCTGCACTCTAATGGCCACCCCTTTCCTTGTCATACCTGTCTCCTGTGAGGCACGCCGACTCTCCTCGTGCTGCCTCGTCGCTTCCGGTCAGCCCCGTTCCCTGAGTGTAAGCCTTCACTCAGGTCTGTATTGCTTCTGCCACCCAGGCCCCGTAGGAGCCCAACACGCCCCCTCTCCAAACCATCTCCATCCTCTGTCGCCCCCTCAATCTTTTGACCACACTCTCTTCCCAGTCTTCCCCCTTTCTGTTTCCCTTTCGCTCTCTCCCCTCCTGCCTATTCCCTCCTCTCTCCTGTCGCCGCCGTTCTCACCCTTCTGCTCTCCCCCGCCCCTTTCCCTCTGCCTGACCCCCGTCTGCTTCCCTTTCTTTCCTCGACTCTATGTCCCCATCCCTCTCTTCTGCCCCGTCAGCCTGTCCTCCCCCAGTCCTTTCCCTCTTCCCGTTCGCCTTCTCCCCCCCCCCCCCAACACACTCTTCCGCGCCCCTCCGCCCCTTTCTCCCCACCCCTTCCTGGCCCCTCCCTTTCTGCTCCTTTCTCTCACCTCTCTCACTCCTTGCCTCTCACCCTCCCGTACTCCCCCCTCCCTCCCTCCCGTGCTTCTATCCTCCCCCGTCCCTCTGTTTCTATCTCTCTGCCCGTCTTCGCCTCTCCTCTCTCCCTCTCTCTCCTCTGCTCCCTCCCTCCCTCCCTCCGCCCGCTCTCCCGGCTCCCTCTCAGCCGCGGATCCTCCTGCTGGCACACACAGAGCGGCATTGCGAGGGACTGACACACGCACACCGCTCCCAGCGCTCCTGGGCACCGCACCATCCCGCTCTGCCCTCTGTGCCACCCTGTCCAGCGTCCTGCCCTCTTGCTCTCGGCTTGTCTGGCCGTGGTGCCCCTGTGAGGTGTGAGGGAACCCCCGCCCCCTCGGTAGGTGCCTCTGACCTGGATCCCTCCTGACGCCTCCCTCTTTTCTGCCAGACTGGCCAGCTGAAGCCCTCCATCATCATCTTCGCCATCTCCGTGCCAGCAGTCAAAGCAGCAGCTTGCAGGGGCAGGGCGAGCTCGGCGGGCATCCTTGGAGAGCCGAGCGCGGAGCCTGGAGCCGAGGAGGAAGGAGCCGGCCGGCCTCGGAGAGGGACAGCGGGCGGGCGGGGGCCGAAAAAGTTCTAGCCCTGGATTCAATACTCGTGACCCATGGACAGAGCATCCCGCCCTCGCAGCCAGTCTTCAGACAGACCGTGAGAAGTAAGTGGCTCCCGCACCCTCACCTTAACCTAGCGGTGCCCTGCACCATGCAGGCGCTGTGCTTTCAGCCTGTCCGCCCAGAAGGCCTACACTTTCCTTTGAGTTACAACTTCACAGCAGGTTCACCATGTCACAAGTTTTATGTATTCATCAATCCACTTATGCATGCACTGAAAATGTGTCCGACAGCGCCTGCATGCAACCCATTGAGCTATTCAGGGTGCTTCAGACGCTGTAAACCTACAATAGGAAAGTACTATTCTTTTGTTGGGGGAGAAAGCGTACTGTCCCATCCTTACTCTGGTGTGAGGGTGAGCTGGCCGTGAAACGGCAGATGGTCTTATGCGTGGATCTTCAGAGCACCCAAAAGTGCTTTTAGACGGCATGTGAGCGCTTCGCTTTCAGCAAATAAGGACACCGTGTCAACGTGTGACATGGCAATGTGCCCAAGATCACAGAGTTTAGCAAATGCGGGTGTGCAAATATGCCGCCACCTCATGTGTTTGACATTAGGTATCCCACCCGCAGGACCACCTCTGTGGAGTCTGGCGCGTCGGTGCAGTGCACACAGCCAAGTGCACTGAAGTCGGGGTCGGCGCAGAACACGTGCTCGGAGCAGGGCTGTGTTCAGGTGAATGGAACCGGCCGCTCCGGTGGACTCCGCGTCCAGTGCAGCCAGTGACAGCGCGACGCCTCTTTTTGTAACAACAAACTCTTGCACCAAGGCCGCGAAGGGAGCTTCTGAGAGCCCCGGGGCTGCGGGGTTTATTGGTGCTTATCTGTGGAGTGCAGGCAGCGGTGGCCGGTGAGGGGTTATTGAATGACCGGACTGCCCTCCGTGTGCCTCTGCTCTATGGCTTTTAAAGGTGACTTCGCACATAAAGCCCGGCAGGTTTCTGCGCTTCAGCAGCTGGTGGTCGGCGTTTCATGCCCCCCCTCCTCCCGTCTATATCCAATGAAAACAAGAACCCACGCTGCGCCTCAGCCGGCTCTGAAGGTGGATGTGACGCAGACCTGGGAAGTGTCACCTAACTTCCCTGGGGGGAGAGCTTCCTCTCTGCAGCTGGTATCTCCACCTGCGCAGAGACGGTGGTGATTCACGTGAGGTAGTGTGCAGTGCCCCCAGCAGCCCCGCACACATCCTTTCTATGTATCCGGGCTTCTTGTCCTAAACATTCACCCCTTGAACTGCTTCCGAGGTCGACTTCTCTTTAGCGTACTCAGGCTAGAGTACGTTTTCTATTTCTAGTCGTCTGAGTTTCGCACCAGTGCTTAAACCAAACTCAAGGTACCAAGCGCTAGACCCGCCTCTCGCGCTTTCTCAGGTGCCTCTGCCCGCTCGTGCACGGGGCCGGCGCTGTGCCGGTCTAGGTGGAACGGCAGCTCAGTGGGTTAATGATCCTTGGTGCTGCTGCAGAAATCTGTGTGCAACCTACAGGCCCCTGATCTAGCAGGTTTCAGCTTGTGCAAAATCTGCTGCTCAGGAGCCCGAAGACTGATCATCAGTTCACACATACACAATCTCTGCACGTACGCACACGCACACATGCATGTTTATTTCACTGAAAAAAAAGTTCAAGGTTATTGTTCAGTAAATTTAGACCCCCCTGCAAATTCGCCAGTTATGGTTTGCAGTGCACTCCATAACTCCTACCACACGCCGTGCTTTATTTTTAAGTCAGGCAAAGTGGTGAAGCGATATAAACAACACACACATTAATATTGTAATAGTAATAACCAAAATTACTACTAATATAATTATCAACATTAGTATTATTACGGCTCCTGGTGTAATTATTAAAATTGGTATAATTATTAATGATGGCGCTGCTGAAGTTATTTTATTATTGATATTATTATTGTGCTGCTGACTGGGCGAGCGTGCGTGCGCTGACTCCCTCCTCCTCTTCCTCACCAGGCCCCTGCTCCTTCTACTGTGACCTGCCGGGGGCGAAGGTGCCTCCTCTGAGGAGCCCCACCATGGAGCGGAGGAGCGACAGCCAGAGCCCCTGCCTGCGGGAGAGCCCGGAGCGGCGGAGCAGCAGCAGCCCCGAGGGCCGGGGCGGCCCTCCCCCGCTCAAGGCGCCCCGGCTGGAGCAGAACGGCAGCCCCACCGGGGCCCGGGGCCGGCCCAACGGCTCCATCAACAAGTCCCTGGCAGGTAAGTCTCTCGAGGCGCCTTGAGGCCCAGCGAAGAGTGTTCCTTGCAAAGCGCCAACCTAAAAACAAAGAGCAGCCGGGCGGACTGAGGTGCCAAGGTCCAGGTTTGTGTCTCTGCAGGGCTGCACTACAGGAAGTGCGCCGAAGGCTGGTACTCTCCCCACCCCCCAGCCTCCGGCGCCCCCCGTGGAGTCGGTGGCATTGTGTGGGCACCTGTCACTGCCCCAAGCACGGGGTTGGCAGGTCCATGCCACAGCTAGCTGTTTCTATAGACTGTGCCACTCTTTAACTGCTTCCCTGTCTCAAATACGATGCGAGGTGGTTTGTTTTCTTTCGAATTGTCTTATCCTCTGATGTTCTGTTAATTGTCTACTCGCATAGCGCTTGGTTAGACCCAGGGCCCTTCCAAACGCTCAGAGTGCCCAGAGATCTCATGCTAGTAACAACCATTGCGTTTTGTGAAAACTGCTATACAAACAACGCGCTGCTTGTGTGATGTGTGAATTAATCTGCATGCTTGTTTTTCACAGAGCAGCTATGAGTGTTGGCCTGCTTCTAAGCGCTATTAAATTTGTCTTATTAGCTTATGGAGACACAGGGAGATTGCAATGGCCAGAAGTAAGGCAATAGAGTCAAATGGGAAATCCAGGGATAGAATTCAGATGTGTTTGTCCCACAGCCGCGGCCCCCCTTCGGATGGTCTGGGAAACGAGCAATTATCAACGGTGTCTGGGGGGGCAGGCGATCCCGGTTTTCGTAGACTCTAGAGAGGGGAGCAGTCACTCTTCCCTTAACCCCTGTTAAAGACATTCTGTCGGAGATGACTCGGGAGTCGGCGAGTGCTGTTCGAAACATGCACGCAAGCAGACAAACTATATGAATTAAAAAAGTTTAAAACTCCACCAAACAAATACACTTTTCATTTAGGGAACACCATTTTAAAGGACGCGTTCACACCAGCGCATACACTTTAATATTACTTCGGTGCATTTTTTCTTAGTCACAGTAACGGGAGTTCTGTGTTTAAAAACTATTAGCAGTGGTGCGTAATACATTCTGAGATCTCGCTATACGTTTGTACAAAGCTTAAAATAAGTCCGCACCTGGTTTTTATACCAAAATTAGCTGCAGTCTGCCCCGAATATAAAACTGCACAACATGTCCAAAATCTGCATTTTTTTCAGGCGTGCATAATGGTTTTGCGAAGTTGATGCATAAAATAAACTGTGCATCGCATTGTTTTTTAGAATAGTTGTGTCCTTTTCTGGTAAAGGCTGTTAATTTGGCGCCATAAAGAGATTTGGCAAAAAAAAAGACCCAATGCGTTGTGCAGAAGCGGGCGGTCAGTCTCCAGAAGCTGTTATTCCGCACGCGCACCGCTCTTGGCCTCGATGGCTCAAGAAGGACAGGCCGAAAGGTTCCGCCGAGATTCTGTAGCACCGCCAGGACGGCATCCTGCAACCTAAACCATCCAGGGAACGGTGATCCAGAGGCGGAGCCGCCAGGACTCCCATGTGTCTGGCTTATGCCACAGAAGAGGGGGAGATATTGTATGAAACCCTCACTAGGGGGTCTCACATATGTTCAGGATTGTTGAGCTTATGTCAGGGTTCTACGGGCTCCTCATAAACTACATTTACACGCCCGCTCAATGTACATGGAACTCGCTAGGTAGTCACTGGTCACAATTAACACGGATCTCTCCCTCCAGGACATATGCTGGTCATCACTAAACGAAGCTACCAGGTCTGCCGGGGGTTCATAACACTGCTCGATGCTGCACTTTGGAATGACTAGTTTGCAGCCAGTGGCGCTAAGGCTCTTTACAGGGTTAACATGTCTGCCACCGAGGTCTCTGTGCATCCTGCCGCTCGCAGGTTCAATGCTGGCCACTTCAAGCTGTTCTAAACCTGAGGCAGAGGAAATACACCGCAATGAAGGATCACCGCTTCTTTACAGCTCCCAGAAGCTGCCAGGCCCCGGCGCTAACACGATTGCTATTCGTAACATCGAGCGTGTTCGGAGCTTTATAAGTGCCAAATGCGAGCGCTCTGTTAGAAAGCGCAGGTAGGCATATTTTTAGATTGCAACGGACACTTTTTCCACTTTCGTCAGTCATATTTTTTTTTCTATCAATTTACTGCTGTGGTTTGATTTTTCCTTTTGAAAAGTTATCGACGGAGCATTTTTATTTTTTTATTCAGAATTTAAATATTATAGCTCACTCTTCGTTTTCGAATTCTTTGTCAAAGACACCTCGATCATCCGTAAAGGCAAATACAGGAATCCTGGGTAGAAAGAGCGGGTGTGTATGTGTCTGTTGGGTGTGTGTTTGTGTGTTTATGTGTGTGTTATTGTGTATGTGTGTGTATATGTGTCTGTTTGAGTGTGTGTTTGTTTGTGTATATATACGTGTGTTATTGTGCGTATGTTTATATGTGTGTGTTTGAGTGCGTGTGTGTGTGTCTGAGAAAGAGAGACAGAGAAAGAGAGAGCGAGAGGGCTTAGACAATGATTTAATTCTTGCAGTCTAGGGTCATTCACCCCTAAGAAGATTTTTTGCTCCCTTGAGTGTATTAATGAAAGCTGGAGGATCATAATAAAAATAATAAATTCATATGGTATACAGAAACCTGCACAAATGCATAATTGAACACACCGCTAAAAGCAATATCATGTAAGATACCACACTCTAGACAAAATGAACATTTGAACTAAAACTCCAGACAGAAGATCAGGCTAACTGAACAGAAGTCGTCCCTTATCTGGCCATTGCTGCCTGAACTGCAAAGAAACACGTCGCTCTCTCCACTGAAAAGCTGGCGAATCACGACGCTGGGAGATTTTATACAGGGCTCTTGTGAAGGCCTAATAGTTTACTCAAGTTTTTAATACTGGGGAGTAGCCTTCTTATAAGAGGTGTCCGTTTTTACAGAGAAGGTGCTAAAACATATGGATGCCAAGAGATTTTTTTTTAATCATTCAGTGTGGCTATCGTTGAATCCAGGGTTACAATGAGTGTCCGTGGAATCCATAATACACAGTTTAGCCAGTGGGCCACATGCTATTAGTGAGGCAGATTTGTAGTGTTTCCAACTCATCAAGGCTTTTCTGTAAATTGTTTTATCTTACTAACTTAGAGGTGATTTACTCAGTTTTCAGTAGTAGGATAAACTTAGTCATGGAAAAATGACCTGCGCTCAATTTAGTTTTTCTGAATGTGAAAGACTGTAGACCATAATTGTTATGAAGACAGAGCCCTATAGATGATACCTAAAGCCTCGAAATATACCCCAATATAATCCTTAAGACAACTAACTCCCAAACTTAAAAAAAAACCACATGCAGTATGACTTATCATCAAAACAAGCTGTCTTTTTGTTATTCTGAGTCCCAGATTATGGAACTCTCTTTGGATATCATCTGCTTGGAGAGCAATTACTTAAATTTAATAGTAACCCAGAGAATCAATGTTTTAAAACTATGAACCAGGGAGTCTGCCTTGAGAAAAAAAGGCAGTGGACTGACAGTCTGATGAGTTTTACTCTTCCATTGATGATACTAAGAAATCTGAGGAAATGCAATTAATCATTTTTGTCTCACACTTTTTTCTTTGTCATTGATTTGTACTTCATCTTGTTATGAAAGTTGAGTCATTCAATATTCTCCATTTATTATTCAATAAAGAGTAAATTAAAGGCATGTTTTATAAAAAAAAACATGATCATGGTAAATAAAAAAATCTTTCCATCTGTTTTTTTACTCTGTGTCTCTGTGGTCACAAAACTTCAGCCACCAGAGATGGGACATTTCATTTATGTTGTTTTTTATATAAAAAAGTGTGTACACAGCTTTGTGTGTCTGACTTACATCTTCGAGACCTGGATATGTTACGTCAGAAAATATGCCCCGGGTCTCTGTTACTAGTAATGAATTAAGAACAGGACTCATGTTTGCCAATCTCAGTGCTACATTTTTATATAGTGTGGCAGTATTAAAAAACATGTACTCTAACAGATGTGCGCAGAACCGCCAAAATCTTGCTTCTAGATTTTGTCCTAAAACTTATAATTGCCCTAACACATGGAGACATTACATTTCATTTAATCTTATTGCATTTATAATGTATTTTCCTGCTTATGATTAAACCATTTTTATTGGGATTTATCAACTTTAGACATTAACAGTTGTAGCAGGATGAGAACAAAAACAAGTAGCAATCTTCGGATACATTTCAATTTATACATTTTCCTGTTTGTTACCACATTTAAAGATGTTGATGCATTTTCATTTATACATCAATGGAGACATGATATGCTTAAAATCACAGAAGAATTCAGTCACTTCGTCATCTGCTTGCCCTCCCGGGGAAAATAAGACATTCCTATGAATTGGAAATCCACTTGAGAGGCAAAGATTACTTCTTTGGTCACTGTCACCAAAATATTTATTGACAGTAGCAAAGACATAAGATAGCTGCAGGTTATGCGATCTACTGCATCGTGTTTGAAAAAACTAGGCCTAAATTGTAATTCAACTTTCATAAAGGCATAAATGATTTACATATTTCTATTAAAAATAAAGTACTTGCAACTACATTGCAATATAATTATGTTTAGTTAATATGAGCCAGAAACGTAATTTGTTTGATGAATATTACATTTAATGACATAATTGTTAAATCAAGATTCATATGTTCATATTAGACTTAAGTGAATAATTTTCAAATAAATATTTTATCTTAATAGAGGTCATACTCCCAGCACCATACACTTGCTTATAAAATACATAGATCTAGAGAATAGCATGATATGTAATGGAAATACACATGAATAAACCATGTACATAACCTGTAACTAAAGACAGCAAAGACAATGCAGTTGCTTAGTGGCCACTATATTTCTGGGAGAGCAGTCAAGATTTTAACATTTTGATTAAGTATTGAAAACATGAAACATTGGGCTTCTGGGGTTCTCTGAGGGTATAGAGCTATGTTGGAATTTTGCACAAATTAATGTAGCTTGTTGATTCTTTGTAGCGCACCCCTTCCAACCTATTAAACGTGTCAAACCCAGCAGTCTCCAAAGCACAGCATGTGTCATAAAACATAAAAATTTGATGATGTAGAAGAACTGTAATGCCCTCTGGGTTTGGTTTCGCCAATGTGTATAGCTCAAAGTGGTTATTCTGTTACCCTATGCAGAGGAACTACAATGGTGGTCCCATAGCTTTACTTTACTTTTATAGCAGTTTCCATGAGGCAGGTGACGGGTTTACCCTAAACGTAATGCTGCCATCGTGGTGGGCAGATCTCCTTTAGCAGAGATGGCAACGATCAAATAAAACATGCTATATTTTAATCACACTACGGAGGTTCCACAGGGCTTTAAATTCAAGAGGAGTTCTCTACTGCATGCAATGGATAAGGTATAGCGGGTTATATGTTTCTGGAGAATAGTCACTAAAAGAGCCTACAACAAGATTCTGCCAGAGTGCCTAAAACCTTTGTTCAAGCCCAGATCATAATTTAGGGCTCCACTTTTCTTGACATGATCATGTGTGATCCATTCTCACAAGAGAAGCAACAGCTTTAACAACATGAAAATGATCTCCTAAAATGTCCTTAAGTCTGACATTGGGTGCCCACGTCCAGCTCTGGGGCAAGCCTCACAAGACCATCTTTTGCATTATACATGTCACAGGCGTGTTCATTAGACACAAATAGTGAGCAGTCCGAGCTCTTGCTATGCTATCAACATGGAGAGTCATTATCACACTCCCACTTTTTACCGCATTCTCCTCATGTGGGTTGTTTGTCAAACTCTAACACAAGCTCGAATTTTCGGGATGATTTTTTGAGGATTTAGAAAAGTCACTTTGTTCACAGATCCATTCATTGCCACTTTAAGCAGAAGAGTTGCATTTGGGAGAAACTAATCAGATATTTTATATTTCCTCAACGCAGGAGAAATTAAATGAACTGCATTATTTTGACTTACCAAATACACATTTTAAGGCTGTTAAGAATGAGTTTCACCCCTGACTCATGGAAAACACAGTTTTTCTTTTCTACTGAAAATAAAATGCAGACTCCTTGTTACAAGGAAACAATAGGTTTTTTTTCTGGTAGAAATTAGTGCAATATTATAATTCTAGAAATAATACAAAACAAATGTGGTAGCCTCCCCGTCCAATTGATACTGATTTTACTTCTGTTATTTTTGGGTTGTTTTGACATCTGTTTTTGAAAAGAATGTTTATAGGGCCTGGTTCTAGTGCAATAGCTGAAGTGTTGCATAGATGTCTTCCCTCAATGTTTAACAACATCAACTGTAAGCATGGATGTTTTTAAATATAAAAACAGGCAAACATCTTTAACCTCCCATTTCCAGTTGACCATTTTGGTATGTGTAGGGAAAAACATGAATTACTATATGAAGCAAACGTTTGTGATTGTGAAATTCTGCAATGATCTTGCATTGCAAATAAGTGTGTGAGAAGTTTCTTTTGTAGTTCATGAGTGTTTTGGCATCCTAAATGGAATTTTAGTAGTCTGTAAATTTACAAAGCAGTCAACGGCTTGGTTTAGGAAGCCTTACCACAGAGTGAACCTTTGTAGCTACATTCCTGTGTTTTAAAAGAGACATGCATTTGGGGCTGAGAAACAAATAAGAAATGGATTCCACTGCAAGAGTTTAAAAAAAGCAAAAATGCTTCCTCGGAAAAATTAAAAGAATCTCACATTCTCACCAATGTGTTAATCAATTGTTCATAAAATCTTGGAAAGTGTTGGATTGAGGAAACTCTCGGCTGCAGCCTGTGTGGGAGAGAAAAACGCCTATGTTTGCAAGGATCCAAATGTAAACAATAAAGTCTTTAGTCTCGATGAACTGTTGTGGTTTTTTTTTTAAACTAAAAACCCTGCTGTCCTTGTTTGACAATTTAGTGAGTAAATTGAAACCATAAATGTGTGTTTCTCGAAGGTTAGCAGCTTCCATGCAATTATGTTCAAGGGGATCAGTCTTTGTTGAGGGTCTGAGGACAGATGAGGTCACTGCCCATATTAAATTTTCCCTTTTCAACATTTTGATTCATTTTGACCCGGTTATAAGTAATCGTGATTGGGACACCACAATGTTGTGTATGTTAACGTGTAAAGTTATTGATATTGGAGCTCTGAATTACAAAATAACAATCCACTGTAGACCATCAATTCCAGGAACAAACGTTTCTTATTCCTTTTCAAACGAGAGGTGTCTGCATGTTTGGTAGGAGTTTTCGGACCAGTGTTTCTTTGATGTAGACCGGGAATCTATGGATTAGGTGCCCACCTTTCCCCTTCCTTACGCAGTCCCTAATCAAGTGGTATTATTTCTTGTTTGTTTCATCCTGTTCTTCTTTGTTCATTGCTTCCTGTTGGTTGTTTTAAACATGACATTTGATTATTGACTGGAAAGTGGCAATTCTCTGTCCTCTATGTGCATGTTAATGTCAGAAGACAAAATAAACACGTGTTAGAAACAGCCACATAGTTCAGAAAAGGTTTACAGATTGTTCAAACCATAAAAAAGTCAACATCTACTTTATTTCACATGGGTGGGTCTTATGTGGGTCTTTCAGATATATTTAAGCTCTCCAAATTCAGACAGGAGGGGGATCTGAGGAACTGGGAGACCCTGTCTTTGCTGGATCACATAATATGGTGAAACAGGAATTCTGATATAGGGACCCACTTCTGTTCCTTTCACGGACATTAAATCATGAGAAATTGAGGAGCAAGGGAAATGTTTTATGCAACAGTCACTATATGGCTGGAGTGCACAGAACATGGCTTTGAGATAAAACATGTAATCATATTTTTCTGTTGTATATAGTAAACACAAATGATATTCTCTTATCGGTGGTGTAAGGATCATTGGAAATGTTTTGCTAACATTTCCAATCAAGCTGGAAACACAGCCAGAACTATTAATGTATTTTTCCAAATGAAGAGGGCTCTGTATATACTCAATACTAAAGCTGTTAAAGAAGATTCTGTTGAATGGCTTAATGACATTATTTTTGATTGATTTTCATTTTTGATATGTAAAATGAAAGCTTTCTGTGTAACGAGCCCAACTTGATTGTTACACAAAAAAATTGCTTAGCATTTGGGTTTTGATTTTTAGTGTTGGCCAAGTTTGCCAAGCACGGCGGCTCGTGTCCAGCACAGGGTCGCTTCTTTTGAGTTCGGATTACATGGTCATTTAGCAATGCATTCCCATACTAAGTCTACAGTAGGTGAACGCTGTTCTGTGCCAGAGCCACAGGCCCACCTCAAAACAAAATCTACTTAGAGTGAAAGAGGAGCTGAAAGGCCTTTAATACCATGCACAGATGCCAAACACACACTTTGTCATACCCAGACAACTCCACTTTGGGTAAGTGACTACAGAGCGACCATGATTGAAAGAAATCACTGCCTTATTTAACAAATGAATTCATCCCAGAGTTATCGTCAGCTAAATGTAATTTCATTATATGCTTTGGTAAGATCTCAGTGGGTTGTGGGCCTGCTGCTCAGATAAGTGTGCAGCTTTCATAATACAGGTTTAAATTCTGGCATCCCCACTTATCCTGGCAGCCTTTTGAAGTCTTGCTGAGCTAGGCTGCTAATGTTATCTGTAGTTTGAAAGGTTTCAAGGCTGCATGGATATGTCTGTAAGTAGGAGCTTTCTATAAATGCTGTTTTTGAACACACTTTCTGCATTTTAAATTTTTGTGGGCATTATGGGTACATAGTATCACCTCATTGAGGTGGGCCTAAAATGTCAGGATGGGTAAAAAGGTTGGGCAACCAACGAACTCACCCAAGGCCATGGAGACTGGAGCACTTATGTCGTTCTTGGCATATGACAGACAAAACAGTGATTGGAGGGAAAACAGGTTGGCATTTCATTAACACACATCACAATTTGTCTTGTCTGCACCAGAACCACTCCGTCTTACTATTTTTGGAGAGAGGCTTCTGTCATACCCACTCTTCTGGAATTTGACCCAATTGGAAACAAACAACCTTGTATTACAAGAGCACTTCAGAAATCTCACATATTTTTTATATTTGCATTTCAAATGTCTTGCACGTCGCAAAATTGCATGCCTCAGCACACTCAGTACAGAGGGACAGTGTGGACACCACCATACCAAGATGTCTGTAAACTTCTGCAATTTATCCAAGAGATGTAAATATTTTATCCTGTCCCAAAAAGTATAGCAAACATAAAAGGGTGAATTGGCTACTGAGATAGCTCAATGGGTTGAGAGGTTGCTGCAGACGTCTGCAGGCAACCTCAGGTCAGATTCCAATCCACTTGCCCAACAACACGAATATGGTTGAGGAGCGGTTAAATATGGTTGTGGGTGTAAATCAGTTTATGGGGTTCTGGACATACATGGCGGAAGTTATTTGTGAGATCTGATGTTCCGCACCAGTTTACTTGCAACTCTAGGACGCCAACTCTCTGTTCTCATACGCCAAAACCACAAATAAGTGCATTTACACTTTTTCCAGTTGCCAGGCTCATTGCAATCTAAAATGGGAGACAATAACAGCTATTTGCACCCAGGCGTGGCCCTTGCATCTAGCATGCAATACCTTCTGAATTCAAGCTCATGCTGCGATGTGATTGTGCTGGCAGGTCACAGTGATGACGACATGCACAATATATTAGCAAGCAGTTATAATACTAATAATCAAGCGCGTACATATCTGAGAATGATGGTTACGGATTATTTTGGAGAGGGGAGGTTTGTCCAAGTTCGTGATCTCACCCCACGACAGAGCCCGGTTCACACCCGCAGATAGAATTTAGCAGGTCCTGGAGACACATTTTATAACATGAGGCTCCATGCCCTGCACACAGCAGGCTGTGGAGAAAGAAGTAGCGGTTCACACGCCTCTGCCCTGGTGTCACCCCTCGGCTTCATTCAGTGTAACTGAAGACCTTTGGGCACTGAAAGCAACACACCTCAAAACAGCGTCCAAGTGCAAACGTGCGCGCTTGCGTAAGCATGTCGAAACACTGGTCACTAAAGGCCACGGGAATCTGCTGCGTGGGGCAGGCCCCGGCTCCGTTGTCGCCGTGCTGGCCGGTGAGGAGGACCGAATGTGGGTGATTTTCCAGCGTGAATGATAAACCCGCGCCTTGGCTCTGCTACCTGCACCAAAAGGCAGCGTTCTCACGCATGCTCTCCGCCTGCTCTCGAGGAGAGAGGGTTCCGCAGCTGACAGACATACCTGAAGGATCCGTTTCTCTTTAAGCCGCAGGAGCCAGACGCAGTTTTTTTTCTTCTCCGCCTGAGAAGGCGCTATGGCGTTGACAGGTTTATATCCCTGTTGGGTAACATTCACTTACTAGAATTGGCGTAGACTCGGCAGTAATGCACTCCAGAAGAACTCCGGAATAAAAACTTGAAAAAGAGCTGATTAATGGCGAGGAAACTCATATTTGTGAGACGGCTGTTAAATCTGTCGAAGGCTGTGTGAAGCCTTATGCACAGACTGCAGATTGTGGCACGTGGCATAGGCCCGGAGAAGGCAATGCAGTGTAGCGGTGCGAGAGTTGCATAAGGCGCGGATTGAAAAGTGCGTGTGCACCGGTATTGGGACAGTTTGTATTGGTAAAATGTAACATAGGATCTTCCAACTACGGCAATCTATTGCGAAATATATAATTTATACCGAGAGAAAAGCAAAAAATTTAGTTTTTGCCACTTAGCATTTTGCACAAATGTTTTTGAAGCAGGAGGTTGGTGCAAGTGACAAAGCCAAATTGTACTAAATCCGGGCCAGGGAGTGCAATCTGTCCCGAGAATGCCAGTTGCTTCTTTGTGAACAGTTCTAATTTCAGTCGAGTGCGTTTTAGCTGAGAAAAGCATGGCGAAATATATCCTCAACACCACTTATGCAATCTCATAGGTTGAAATGAAACCACTCCATGTGCCCAGGGTTCTAGTCGCATAGACAGTTTTTAGACTATTTGAATTTGTCAATGGTATTGTATATGTCACGTAAACCGGTTTGTGTTTGTGGTGTGGGAATTTGTAGGTGGTAAAAGCTGCCGGCACATATTTAATTTTTCAAACTGTTATTTGTCTTATTTTTAAGCAAACTGTTAGTGTTTGACCTGTATGGCCACACATCTCATATATACAGTGACTTTGACCTGTGTCAATAGGGACGGGAGGGTGGGTCGTCAGGAGAAAATGTCAGCGTTTTGAGTACGAGCGTATAGGGTATTTATGAGTAGATGTCACGTTTTGCCTAGTGAAGACAATTATAACCGGGGATTCTGCTGCCGCAGCATTTTCTGAACAATTATGGATTTGCCAGATTCACCAGAAAATCCACATCTGCTGCATAAGCTGCAGATTTGAACAACAATGTTGTTTCTGGCTCAAGCAGATCAAAAGTTACTAAAAACATGGCCGTGCATATTCCTGCACAGCATGTGCCCTTCTAAAATGTTAGCTAGTCATCTTTCAGTTGCTTATTGCTGTATTTGGGTGTTAAATTGGCACTAATGAGGTGAACTATTTTCCATGACAGTGTAAAATGTGTAAAAATGGCAAAATAATGAAGTAATAATATCACAAAATGTGCTGTATTATGCAGCATGAGTTACATTTTCTTCCTGCGTAATTTTGTCAACTCTGCTCCATAATTTGGTCCCACCCTGCCCCATAATTCCAATGGCACTGATTATAAGTTAGTAGATTCAATTACCTTTGAGTAAAGGGAAGAGTCGTAGTATCATTAGCGTCTTTATTATATGTCTGAATTGGAAATGTGAGTCCACACCATTGTCAGAATGCGTGGCATTTAAATTCATCTAACATAAAAAAAAAACCATATCCTATCGAACTGTCCCAATTTGTCATCCACAATTGCCAACTGCTTCTCCGTAGCAGAAATATTCCACACCTTGGTCCAGCAACCACTCAATGATGTGGAGTCAAAACTCGTCAATGTTTGTGCTGTGGAGAGACATGCCACCAGCAGACAGCCGCGGTCCGTGAAGGTAAGAGTGTTTGGGGCCGGGTGGGGGCGATTTCAACAGACATTGACGAGGGCAAATTAAATAAATAATTCATTTTCCCTTGCCGTCATATGTCAACCCCCCCCCCCCCACCCGGCACCACTGCCTCGCCGTTCTTACCTGCACGGGCGGCGACTGCCAGCAGGAGAGATTATGGGCCTGATTACGGACTTGGCCGACAGAGTTACAGATATCCCGTCCGCCAAATTACAATACCCTTATATCCTATGGAACTTGCAATACAGCGGTCAGGTTAGCCGTTATGTTTGTGATGGAGTATCCTATCTGCCAAGATCGTAATCAAGCCCATGGCCATCGTTCCCATTTAAGACATCGGCATCTTTGCCACCCATAGACTGCCCAATGGTAACTCTGCAGAGAATCAGTGCTCCAGCCAAATATTTCATGTAGCTCAGTATCTCTTTCAAAAACATGACTAACACCAGGGCCAGACTGCCATACCGTGCATCATGCGTTTCGGTGGGCTGGTATTGTTGAAGCCAGTTTGTTGCTGCAGACCTGCTGGTCATATTCCTACTTGCAGCACTTCTAAATAAACAATGCAAAAATAAATGTTTTAAATCTAAAGCACGTTTCAAGCACGCTTTAAAACAATTTGTTTTTGCACTGTTTATTTACAAGCGTTGCAAGTAGGAATTTGGTCGGCAGGTCCCTAGCAACAAAACCGACCTCCATACCAATGCTACCAACCCCCACCCTGCCAGACCACCAAAACGCCTGAGAGCCAGTCCGGACCTGGCTGTAACCTCAGATGACAACCACATGTGGACCATTGTACCTGAGTTCCAACAGCTCTTTCAAAAGAGGTTCTGGTCCCTAATTGGAGATGCCAAGATGCCTGGCACAACCACATTATAAAAGGATGTACTGCTCCATGCAGACATGTCGTTTTTTACAGTGAAAAGTTGATCGGTGCTCAAAATCTTTTTTAGGGTGGTGATTGATATTACTACTAGCATTAGGGCAAGATATATAACTTGGTGCAACATGGTGCTAGCAACAAGCATTGCACATTTACTGTGGACAAATTATCTCACCATCAACACCTTTTACGTTCAACAAATTCGAATAGCACTGACACAAATCTGTTAAAATGAAGTGGCCATTAAAGCTGACAAATTCAAATAGTGTAGGGAGAAATCTGCTTTCAGATTACTACTCTCGACTTTTTACTGACTGGACTAAAACTTGACCACTGCCCTGAGGTACAGGAAGATTTGTAGACCAGGAAACATGTGACAATAGCTCTATCCATTCATATCATGCACAGCACAATTGATTCTGGACAGTTACAATTGTGTAGAACAGTGGTGTCGCTAGTGCATCATGGGACCTAGTGCACAGAAGGAAATTGTCCTGCTAGCCGTTTTTGAACTGTAAAATACAGCAATCTGGTCTTCGTTGGCTTCTCAGACATCTTGGCTCCGGTGCCACTGCACCTTCTGACCAGTGGGAGCTATAGGTTGTAGGGCTTTTAACCTGACTATACTAAACAGGATGATGGCGTGAAGTAGAAGAAGGGTGAATTAACGGCCAAGAGAGTGAAAGTGATGGGGTTTCAGTAATTCCTTGGAAGTTTTAAAGTTGTGGTCCTCTTTCAGGCTTTTGTGGGAGCTATTTTATGAGGTCCACATTGGCAACACATGTCCCGCTGACTGGTCCATAAGTCAGTTTCAGAAGGATGAAAGTATGAGTTGGCCTAAGATCTAAAGCTGTGATTCCCTACCAATATCTGCTACCTCTTGCCTGCACATCCCTCCCCTTGGAATCCTGAGAACCTTCACATCTGCGCCCCGTCAATTAATGGAGTCAATGCTCAATGAAGACTGCTTCGGGTATTTATTTTGTTCACGTTTTTTTCTTTTTTTTTACTGTAAATTCATTTGGGTAAAAACATAAAGAAGAGTCTTACATTTCTATTAATACCCAGCTGGGTAAGCGAGTTTATACTTTGCATGAATAAATCTGGCTACACTGTTCTTTGTTGGTATCACCAATCTGACCAGATCTCAGAAAATAGGCCCTTTATTCAGAGTATATGGAGACCTCTTTCAGAAAACATCAAAAGAAAAGGCCATTCCTTCGGGGGATCTCAATCACATGGCCATTTATTGAGAGAATATGGAGACCTCTTTCAGTAAACACCAGAAGATACAGCCATTCCATTTGCAATAAAGCTTTAGGTTGCTATAAGGAATGTCCATCTGCACACGTCCACAAGCAGCCAATCAGGCAGCATATCTAGCCTCAAGAAGCTAGCCTGGTACACTATATCAATTCCAAATATCAGGGCCTGACACACTCAAGGGAAGGTGGTGCCCGTTGAAACATGGCGCGGTCGGTGGCAGTGCACAGTGAAACATGGCGGGGTTGGTGGAGGTGCACAGTGAAACATGGCGAGGTCGGTGGCAGTGCACGGTGAAACATGGCGCGGTTGGTGGCGGTGCACGGTGAAACATGGTCGGTGGCAGTGCACGGTGAAACATGGCGCGGTTGGTGGCAGTGCATGGTGAAACATGGCGTGGTCATTGATCTTCGGCAACATAAAACACAGGGTTCTCTCAAGTGCGGTGAAGCTGCCAGCTTTTACCAGCACTGAATAAACCCCCTTCAAAGAAAGAGGTTTTACAAACCATAGATAAATTCAGCAAAACATTGAAAGGAAGAAATCTTGTGGTGGAAAACGTAACTGACAGGTAATATGTGAAACTTCCAAAGGTTTCATAGCACCAGACGAAAAAAGGCACTTCATGTATATGACCTTTCTTCAGTTAATCCTTATACCTCTTATTTCATTATTGTTCATTATGGGTGATCTTTGTGTGGCGGATGCAAGATGGCTGCCTAAGCTGAAATAACGCGCCTCTTCATTAATTTACACCAATTTCAACCAACTCAACAGCTATTTAGGGATCGTGCAGCAGTAGACTTGAAATAAAAAGCACAGACCGCCTAATGTGAGATGGCATCAAGCAGCTGCTCACACCCCATGAGCTGTACTTTTAGGGACAGATTTATGGCATTTTATGCCACTGATGCTTTAAAGTGGCACAGATGTCTCACAGTTCTTATATATAGAAATGTGTACAAATATGGATCGACATAGGTAGGATAAGGGGGGAGTTTTACACAACGCTGCCATGTAATTTTAGCAGTTTAATTAGTGATGCTCATTACTTCTGAGGCCAGTCGCGTGGTTTACGCCCTCGGTAAGAAACGCGCACGCACGTGCACGCACACACGCACGCACACACTAACGCACGCCCGCACACACTCCCACCACCAAAAAGATTGCTTGTTCATGCTCACCAAAAAAGTATTTTTCTGAAAACTCACAAGACGAATATGATGTACACCTCATTAGAACACATATTTACCAGGAGAGATTTGTGTGTAGACAGAAACACATGGGCACGCACAAGCACGAACACAGAGGCATACATAAACACTCATACAAAGATGCCCACCTACTCAAGCAGACATCATATGAAATGTTCGCCACCAGTGTCATGAATATATAATTCTACCTGTGTTCATAAAGAAGTCTGTGTTAACGCTTGTAGATATCCTCGGTGACATGTGAAGTAGGGTGTGTGTGAAATACGCACAATTTGATTTCGTGCAATTATGCAAGGATTGAAATCCGTCATCGTGTGCTCTTTTTAGCACAAAATACGTCCTCACCTCAGTTTTTGACACTTTTAAACGAAAGCCCCAGGAGTAATAGCAATTCACATTCTGTTGTTCTGGTGCACTGACAGTAGACTTTTTTTTTAATAAAAGGTGAGTTAGCAGTCATTTTTCTACCACCAATGCGGTGTAACTAGCCCAAGAGGTATAATGTCAGAAATTCAGGAATTTTCGCGTACCAAGTTTAATGCGAAATCTCCTAATTTACGCGAATCGCGCCGGCATGGTGTGGATTTAGCCCAGCCCCAACGTGAATGTGCGACTTTCATGCAATTCTCAGAGCCATACAACAGGCACTAAACGTCTTAAGTTTTCATAGCCCAGCTATGTGTAAGCATTGTAAAGAACAGCAGACAAAGCGGATTAAAATGTCAATCATCATGTACCATGGGGGTAGATTTTATTTCCTTAACTGGGTATTCACCATAAATTAGGACTGGCCGATATATAAATTACAATATTAAAATTCTCAAAGATTTTGAAATACTCAAATTGCCTACTTTTTCACCAATGGACAATTGGTTCATGCATAAAGTTACTTAATGTTGTTAAGTGGCACTTTTTACTCGAAACAGTCTCTTACTAGTATCTGGTGTGAATTTCTTATTAAAGACTAGCACTTGTGTGTAAAAAATCCCACGTGATAATTACAAACCACATTTCAAATTAAGAGCTTAACTTTGTGTAATTTGTGAAGTTTGCATTAAATTTCACAAAAAGAATATGCACTTTCATATACCTACATAAAAACTTGACATCTGTATTTTTGAAGACGAGTGCATTTCTTTGCATTCTGGAAAACTCCTGTGCACTCATCTGCCCAGTGTACCAGGAAAGGGCATCACATTTTGGGATATTGTTGTGACGTCTTTGTTCCCAAAATCGAGCTGTGTTTCCTGTGAGATGGAACAGTTGTGTTAAATTCACCCATATTTATCTTGAACCCAACACATCATCATCACACTGGAACCACGGCTCGATTTTGGGACCAAGAACGCCACAACAATACCCCAAAATGTGGGTCCTGACGCACTGGGCAGACGAGTACAAAAGAGAGTTTCCCAGAATGCAAGGTGATGCTCCTGTATTCAACAATAAAAATGCAGAGTCCTTTTGTATGTAGGTGTCTGACCAATGTTGTTGCTCTACATGACACAAAACAGGGGCTTCAGCTGTGGTCTAAATGAAACAAGATGGAGGCTACCGCTCAGGCCTACCTGACATAAGATGCCAGCCCTAGCTCCGGCCTACCTGTTACAAAATGGAGACTTAAGCGCTGGCCTATGTGAGTCAAGATGGAGGCCTGAGCTCCAGCAAATTACTGCTCCTTTCTCAAGTGTATCTCTCTGGTTTAAGACTTGTTGCAAACCATGTAGGTAGTTCTAGAAAAAAAGGCATCACAGTGAATGTGCACCGTTCCTAGCCCCTTTTGGAGGAGAGTTCATATTTGTAGTAATAAAACTACACCTGGACCAACAGCAGCAGAAAGCTGCAAGCCGTCCACGGCCATGATGTCAAGTCATTCAAATAGTGGACTAGCACACTGAAATTCAATCAAGTGTTTAGAACCGGTTTGTTTTGAAAGAATATTAAACCTCAAGACCCCCTCCTTGATGGACTGGAACCTGCGACCCCTCCCCTCCACCCCCCAGCGCCTTGAGACCCTTACGGGTGAGTAGTCGCGCTTAACAAACACCTGATTGATTGATTGATTGAACTTTAAACGCCTGTAACTCTTGCAGGTGCCCTGTAGTGACAGTGCTAACGTGCTTCACACATTTTGTACACTCCAAAGTATTATTTCTGAGTGCGCTCGAGGATCACAATACCAAACTTTAGACAGAGCACTCTAATATCTCGAGAAAAATTAGATCTGATTCCGCCCAGGGTGCTCCAGGCCGTTGGGCCTTTACATGGGAAGCGACAGGGGCCCAAACTCTGCAATGACCAGATGGGATTTCATTTGCCACAGCAGTGTTTTCATGCACTGTAAGAACAATGCACCGAAAATGCACTTGTAAAATTGTTCACAGTTTCACCTGCATTCATTTTCTTTTAGCTAAAATCTACTCTCAGACTTCCCCGCTAATAACTTTATGCTGTATAATTGCAATTTCCATTTCCGTCACATAGAGAACAATTTTGTGTTCTTTCACGCTGCACTAAAATTAATATAAAAAAACAGAATGAGAAATTTGCCTAAAGTACATATTTGCAGAGTTCAATCACCTCATTGTTCTCGTGGGGGGACAGAGGCGCTGGGGAGGCGGGGTGGGAGCTGGGTATATAAAAACGTTGCTTCCACCAGCTAGGGATCTCGCCCCACATTGCAGCAAGAGTACAAATACAAGGTTATCATTTCATTTTTGGTGGCAAGCGGTCCCCAGTAAAACAATGCTTTGTTTTCCAATGAGCACTGCACAGCTCATTTTTGTGAAGGGTTGACACTCACGAGTATGATACATTTAAGCACTATATTTCACAAAAGGAAACTGATTTTGGTATTTTTTATTTAATTAGGATCCATTTATTGCATTAACATAAATGTAGATGCAAATATAAATTCCAGATAATATTCATCATAAACTCATCATACAAGTATTAAATAAATATAGATATGCATACATATTTCATATTATGTAGCTTAATAAATATGTGAGATATAACAACTTACAATGAGCAGTTATCAAACAGAGCGCATGGGCTATAAATACTATAAATGCAACTGACTTAAAAGCAGATAAAAATATAACTCATGAAGTGCTTAGCAATGAGTTGCGAGAAGCGCTCAGATCATCTAATCGAACCCTTTAAAGTAATCCTAGTTCTTCAGATAGAAAAAATTGCCCCCAGAGTTTTTCAAATGTCTTCACTCCCCCAGTCCTATTGCATATAGTTGTTCGTTGGTTCTAACTTGCCTCATTTTCTGTAGCCAGTCCTTCATTGAAGGGGTCACCTGAGTCCGCCAGTTTTGAAGTAAAAGGGACTGAGCTACCGCTGTTGCTTTATATACTAATTTTACCAATCTGGTGGGCAGGCCCAATAGCGGATCAAAAGGCAAGTGATCTTTGATGTTCAGCTACTGGAACCATGGCTTGATAAAAATCATGGCGTATCTATCCACCAAATTAGAATCCTCTGCTTTATTGCAGCCTTAATTTTGTTTGCGTACAACTGCTACTGTCACAGCCTTGTGGCTTTGTAGCACTGTAAAAAAACAATGGTGTACATTTTATTTAGCTCATTAAGATGAAAAGCTAAGTCAGTCCCGTCAAGATTCCTGCCCGAAACCTAAAGGTTGCATACACCTCTGCAGTAGACGCATGAACGCGCTGAGCTCTCCATTTCAAAAATAGCTGCTGTGTCATGAACCACAGTGACAAGACTTTACAACTAACTAGGTCATTTTGTTGAGTATGAGTCTCCATGCTTGTCACCATCTACTTGTTACTTTACATAGCGTTGACTACCTTCCTTTAGCATCTAGGCACTCATACAGTACAATACTAGGAGAAGTTGATGACAGAAGTACATTTGTGTATATCTCTTATACTGTTTTCATTCTTCTGAACAAAGAGGTGCTAGGTGAAGCACCCTTTTTAAGAGTGCCATTGGATGATTTGCGGCACGTGTACACTATTGCGCAAACAAGATATGTGACATCAGTTGCTGGGTTTATCACTGTATTAAAATAGTCACATATATACACTGATGGATAACTCAGCAATCTAGCATACTTCTCTAGCTAATATATTTTTCATAAATACCACCCAGTGACGCTCTTTTGTGCAATAAGCCTTGGGACAATATGTAGCCTGCCAGAAAATTTGAGTGCCTGCATAATTCATCAGCAATTATTCAAGGGGTTGAACCACAGAGACAGATTCCTGGGAGTGCTACCTTAAGATTGAAGTCTAACTCCAAGTGATTCCAAGAACTCCTGAAAACTGAACTACATACACTTGCTTTCTAAGTAAACTCCAGACAGAAATGAGGTCAGGCTACAAGAATTAGGCTTGGGCAAATTTTTTAATTATGCCAGAAAAATGCCAGTATTTCACGCTGCTAAAAATTCATGATATTTCTAGAAAAATTGGATCACACAATTGTGCATGTTTTTTTAAAGTGAGCACACACCTAGAGTAAAAAAGTCTATTAAATATAAAAGCAAGAACCTGGTTCACACAGAAAATGCCTCGCTAAAAGATAACTTCTGCTCAAACCAGGCTCCTTCTAGCATCTTTCAAGGCTTTCCTATGCACAAAACAAAAGTCATATAAAATACCAGAAACACGCAATTCTCTATGAAAATAGTGCTTAATTTGAGACAGTGGTTTCCGGTGCCCAGCACCAGCACTTAATTGCCAACACTGGCACTTATAACAGTCTACCACTTGGTGGCGCTGTCTATCCAATTTTAGAGATGAGCAGCACAACAGATGTTAATTAATTCAATATACATAAAAAATGACCATTACCTGCCGCCTAAATCATTCTCATAGATTCAGGGTCCTGGTATAGCTTGACTTGTCACACGTATAGGAGTGTGATGGTTAATAGTTGTGTTGGTATTGTCATTGGCAGTGGTGACAGGGGCAATTGGTGGTGCCAGTTGTAGTGGCCTCCTGACAAGGGCACTGGCACTTCTTTATTTTTTCAAATTAAACACTACATGAAAGCATGATTTCATGCCATTTTCATGGGACTTCATGACAAATGTGTATAATTTTGCATACTCCCTCAAGAGAATATCAGACAGGAGCCCTTGCTATATCTCATTAGACTAAGACTTCCCCTGCCCTTTTAATCTAACCCTGCATCGTTATCTTCCTCTGAAGTAATCGAATGGTAAAACGTAAACCTTTATAATACTAATAAATAATTAAATACTGTTCCAGCAGAGCAACAGTTTGTGATATTAATTGGAAAACAGAGTAAATTATATATACCAAAGTTCAGCCTGAGTCCCATAATGTAGCCCCTTTTCAATAGAAGTTTAGTAAACATATGGTTAAGAGAGTTATTATAAAATGAAACAGAAATAAAATAAAAGCATCAGTTGTATAATTACAGAGCTACGCTTACACCAGCCACCAACATTAAAAACACGTTGCGCTGTGAAGCCTGTACTATTCTAAAGCCAAAGCACAGGTTTACTCTAAAAAGTACCACAAGCCTGCCACTAAAACTAAAAGCGACTCCGCCCCCTTTCCACTCCGAGGGCATAATCACTGGCCATAATTTGCACTTTTGGGATAAAATCATCCCAGAGGCCTCTCGTTCTGGGGTCAGTCAGTGTACTAACTGGGTTTCTGCTGAGGCAGAAAAATATCCCTTTTCCGTTGGTCTGTTATTAAGCTAAAGACATACTTAGTAGAAAAAGTATAAAAATATAGGTAATTGAACATATGCATTAAGCGGAATACAGGGTATCCGCCCAAACTTTGACCGAGGCATGGAATACTGTAATGTGTAATTTTGAACTTCTCAGTTTCTAAGCATTGAACGCCCATTGCCAGGGTGGGATTGAAAACGTATCCCTGTGTTTCTTCTGTTGCTCAGGAGCTCTTTAAAAAGAGAAATAGCTGCAAAGGTCAAAAGTGCAGGTTTACGTAGCCACTTTTAAAAATGTTTGTCTCTCTAGAGGTTGTCTCGGTGTTGCCATTTTTAGTCGACTTTACAAGTATTAAAGGAAAAGCCGTATTTACACAATTACACTGGATATGTGATCACGAGTTCAACATCATTTGTGTTGTTGTAGGTGATGTCCTCTGTTGGCTATGCTGTAAAGTGTGGCTCGGCTGTATGATCTGCAATGGTTACTTCTCCATGTCTACTCACTGTGATTCTAGGCTTTTTGCGTTGTGCATCCTTTCCCTTCAGTGTTAACAGTGGAAGCGCTTAGAAGCAGGTTAATTTCCAGCTTGAGCACTATACAGAAACTGAGAATTAGCAATTGTTTTGGGGGTAATGCTAATAGAACATTCTGTACAATATGACTTAAAAACCCCTCTATCTACTGTTGCCCCTCAATTTCAATTTCCTTTCAAATCAGTTCCAGTCTCTTTAAACCCCCCTTTGGAAACGTTATATGATGGAACAATGCAGGGAAATACTCCGCATGCATTTTTTACCCTGCATTTTTTTTAGAATGCATATGCGTTTACTACGTATGTCTTTGCTATGCATTGTACCAACAGGTGAGCGAAATCAACGGGGGTGGAGTTTCCGGATTTACAAACATTTAAAAATGCAGACTGGGACAATGAGCTGAAGTATTACCTCGCATGGCAGGGCGCTGAAGAAGGCTTGTATGCCGAAATGCATTCGCCACCATCACAATGCTGCCAATTAAAGCTTGGTTTTCCCTGTTAACCCCCTCTGGCCTCCGTTTCTTCTGTTGTGGAGGGAAGTCTTGTGATATATTCTGCTCCAGCCAAGGGGGCAGTCCGGATGGCCCTGCAGCACCAAGAGACCCGGATTAACATTGGCAACAACCGTCGTTGTTTTTTCAGCGATTCTTTCACTCGGGGTACCGAGAAGTCCGGTGTCCGCCTCGCTGTTCTGGAGGTATCAGGCGGTAGGAGGTATTTACCTCCGCTTGGACGCTATGCAGAATGGCTGTCCCTGCTGACATTTCCTGCTAGGACGCCGAGGCAGCTGCAGCCTGAGGGGACACAGGGAGACCTTGAAGATTTTGACAGCACTCCCTGGGGGTCTTCACTACCTACCTGCACTATCTGGACAAGCCATCAATCCACCGACAGGCACTCCCCACACCACCGACCCAGATGCACTCTACTGTTGCATTCTGGGGGTTGAAGTCCGGACATTCATTCCGGTCACCAACAGGTGAGCGAAATCAATGGGGGTGGAGTTTCCGGATTTACAAACATTTAAAAATGCAGACTGGGACAATGAGTTGAAGTATTACCTCGCATGGCAGGGCACTGAAGAAGGCTTGTATGCTGAAATGCATTCGCCACCATAACAATGCTGCCAATTAAAACTTGGTTTTCCCTGTTAACCCCCTCTGGCCTCCGTTTCTTCTGTTGTGGAGGGAAGTCTTGTGATATTTATATATATATGTATATATGTATGTACATATATATATATATATATATATATATATACATACATATAAAACCACTGACGATATCCTCGTGCCATCGCGCACACACAGGACCACAGACTCACGTTATAGCTGATGCCACAATTAGTGCTTTTTTTCAGGAAAAAGGGTGCTGGCTCTTACGCGTTTCGGGCACAGGCTGTGTCCTTGATCACTTGTCGTGCTTGTAAATTTGGAACCAACACATGTACATATATTACACCTTGCTCACCCACTCCTATTGAGTTAAAAGGGCATTATACATGCAGGTCAGAATATGTGGTGTATGTTCTGGAATGTAGATGTGGGTCCAAATACATAGGGAGTACCAAATTACAGGTACATGTCCGTATATTGCAACAGCTAAGGGCCATCGTTAATTCTTATCCAACGTATTCGGTAGCCCGGCATTTTAAATCTGAGCATGGAAATGATCAGAAATGTTCACAATACTATGTGATTGACACAGTACCGTTGGACAAAACAGGTGGCAACAGGGAGAAAAGGCTGCGTCAATTAGAGTCCAAGTATATCATTGAGCTTGACACTAAGTACCCAATTGGCCTTAACACAGGGGAGGATATGTATAACTTTTTATAACCCCGATCCTATGCTTTAAGATCCTACTGTTTGCCCCCACTGTGTCATAAATGAATGTAAGCAATCTTAACATTAACCCACACATCTTTTATACATTTATATATTTATATAATAATATGTTTTTTTTAAATATATTTTTATAATTATGTGGTTTTAAAATAGATCAAAGGCTTGGATTCCTTTGCCTTAGCAATCTAAATGGTAGCATATTTTGGTATGGTTTTAATCCACGTCACTACCTGTAACTATGTGCCAGGTATTATACTAATACATTTGTACTGGTTCATAAGTCTATAGCAACACCACCAGAATTGCACCAACTCAGTCTATCCAGTTATTGACTATTTCTTTATAGAATTAGTTATTTTTAGAATTAGTTATTTTTAGAATTAGTTCTTTTGAAAACTGCTTGATTTGCCGGATAACTGGTGTGTAATTAAGAAATAGAATTTCAGTTTGAGCACTTTTCCAAAGGGGCTCCTTTAGTTAGGCTGACTATGGCTTGAACAGTTGGGAGTAATTTTGATGTAATTTCGCCGTCTGAGATAAAGTTTATCATGTTTACAGTATATACATTTTTTTATCACCTAAGCACTTTAGACACTTTTTTGCACTTTGCACATGAGGTTTGCACTTGGCGACTACTTAAAGCTACTTAGAGCTATTCTTTACAAAGTATAATAGTTGATAAGGCCATTTGAGGTTATAAAATACTTTGTACCAGCAGTATTTGCACAGACATTGCGATTAAGTATCAACTATGAATGGACAATATATATTATTATATTTATTTTTATGTGGTTAGTTGTTTTTAACTTGTACAGAATGTAAATATGTTTAACACGCTGATTGAGCAAGGTGATTTGAGCATTTCAGCTATGATGTGATTTCATCAAACCCATTTCTCTCATCAGTTTTGAAATGTGGGTATTATTAGAGTGTATATACATGACATGTAAGCATTCAATTAATAATTTTTTCAGCTTGCAACAAACTTTCTGTACATTATATCTAAGCCACATGTTTGAATATTTTGTTTAGCTCTACCATTGGTTTAGTCACATGGTAGATCAGGTGGTGGAAGTATCACCAATAAAAACTCTGTATGTACGTAATGTAACCAAGGGCAAAGTGGCCCTAACCGCGTCATGAAGGAGCTTTGCACACAACTTTAATAATTGTGAAATAAAAAGAAATTCTGGCACCAGCTCAAGAAGCTGTCCGTACCTGTGTTTGTGCGTCGAGGGCCCAAGGAAGTGTAATTTGATAGATATATATATATATATATATATATATATATATATCCGTTGACCAGTCCCACTGATCGGCTCTGGACGCCGATCCAACCACGCAGGTACAGACCACAGCAACGCTGAAAAGTTTATTCAAGGTAGTTTTAATGCTCCCAGATCCCCAGCATGGCGCGTTTCGGCTACAACACGGTAGCCTTGATCACATCAATATATATATATATATATAAAATGTATTTGTGGTGGGTGACCCCTCAAACCCCCGAACGTACCTTGAATGCGTGGCGAAGGCAACTGTTTAAAAGCATATGTGTTCTAAAAACATGAGTGTTAAAAATGTGTGGTAAATGCACAGCATGGTAAAACCTCTTTGTAAAGGCTAGTACCCCTTTGGAAATATATGTTTAATCTTTTCTAGATTGAGTGCTACAGATAGGTTTACAATGTCCCCTTCTGCAACAGATCTAAGGAGTATTAGAATCACACAGTTGGACATGAATAACAATCTCTGGACCCATTTTTGAACAGTCCCTTCCATCGCCAGCTCAGAGCTAGCTAAAAATGTTCTCCAACAAGTACAACATTTTCTGAAGATTTTTGTAGTGGGAACATAGAATTACAACAACAATAACAATAGAGCTACCCAGGGACATAGCTTGGTCAGTAAAATTGGGGGAATGTGAGCTTCAGATTTTACAACACTCACGCTGGCACATAGGGTTAGAATAAATTATAGGACAAGCAGGGTGCATGAGAGGGGCCTCATGAGCTGTGGAAAGGGAGAGGAATGCAGGCTGGTAGGAGTACTAAGTGAGAGAAAACACAATGTTTTGTAAAATAACCAACGTTTTCTACGACTTTGAAAACAGTGAGAGAGTTTTTCTTCTGTGTGAATGTAAAAAATGTAAAAAATCCTGGTGAAATCCGTCAGACAGCTCTCCATACCCGACTGAAATCACCTGTATCCAACTATTTATTAGAACATACATTTATGGGGGGTGTGGGTGTAACACCCCAAACACCCCACCTGAAGCTACACCATTGGGGCTACCAAAAACTGATCAACTGCAGCTTTGACTGTAAATCACATAAAAAATGCTGGCATTAATTACTATCTAGTTTGGAGATGCATTCGATGACTTTGATGATAAGCTACAAAGCATATGCCTTATTGATATATGTGTCTCTCCTCCACAAATATCTCTCTCGTGGCTCTAGGTTGCTGTCTGTTGTCTCTGTGTTAGCTCCAAAAGAGTCCTATTCTCACACACTCCCTAAAGCCAGACAATGTAATATTGTAGTTGTGTAAAATGAATGAATAGTGCAAACATGACATTTTCACTGCCGGGTGGGTGAAAAAATCTTTTTTGTACCACTCTGTCAGCACAAATTTACATTTTGCCTTATGACAGTTTGTGAAAAATTACATTTTCTACTGAAAGGGTGGTGAAAATGTCACTGCACACTTGCACTGCTACGGTACGCAATTTATTATTTGCTTTTGAAAATGATGACCTGTGTGGAAGGCTGTAGCAGACTAAAAGTGGAATTATGCCTTTGTTATTTCGTTCTTTTGTTCTTTTAATATACAGGTTAACACATCTTTGGGCGTTTGCATATGAGTGCAGTTGCGGAAGCCTTTTGGCAAGGTTTCTTTCCTTTACACGACTACGGCATTAGAGAAGAGAATTCGGACTGCTTGTTGTTTGAAAAATCAAAGAAACTCAAAAAGTGTGCCTATTATTAAAGAAATATAAAAAGCGAATGCACCTCCAAGTCAAGACATGTTCATTTGCCACAAGCGCTCACAGACCCAATTGATTGTAAACAGTTTATTGACGAAGCACGCCTATACTCTAACCTATCCTTTCAAGAGACAGGGCTGAAAATTTAATTAACATCTATATCAATAATGTTATCGATTTCAGAAAATACACTGGAGCATTGACAAACTTGCATCGTTAAAATTCAGTGAGTAGTATTGGGACTTTAGAAAAATATTTTAAAAAAATGCACAGGTGCTGGGAATGTGAACTTGTCTGATCATATAATGCTTGGCTTGTATAAATAAAATCAGGATTAGCTTACATGCCAGTTTTGGCAATTCACATTTCTTTCCCTGGGTTGGCAGCCATTCTTCGCTTCATGTTACAATGACCACTCTATTCTGACACGCAGAAGGCTAACATATAGACATCTTTAAATAATAAAGGTTCACTTTAGCTGTAGGAGAGACCGTTTCACTAAAATATTTGAAGGGAACCCCTTACCTTTCATTACCTGGAAATTATATTTTCCTGTATTTTAACTTTGAACAGGACCTTTGAAAAAACATGAACAATGTGGAAACAGTGTAATATTCGAATTTTACATTCGCCTTCAGTTCTAACGTTTAGCATATTGTTAACCCCTTGCAACATTACAAATAATAGGGAAATGAAGGATATGAGGTACAAGGAGATAAAGCAATGTGCCTGGAGTCACACTTTTTGCATTCCTTTCTTTCTCTCTTCCTTTCTTTCTTTTTGCCTTCTTTCCTTTTTTCTTTCCTTTTGTCCTTCATTCTTTCCCTTTCCCCTCTTTCTTCTTTCCCCATATTGTTCTTTTTCTTTTGCATTCTCTTCTGTTTTCTTTCCTTCTTTCTCTCTTGTTTGCCTCCTTTTATTTTATTTCCTTCTTTTCTTTTTTTACATCTTTATTTTTTGCCTGCTTTACTTGTTCCTTATTTCTTTCTTTGATACATTCTTTCCCTTTTACTATTTCCTTCTTTCTTTCTTTTTTGCCTCCTTTCTCCTTTCTTTCTTTTTTGCATTCTTTCCTTTTTTTGCATTCCTTCTTTACATTTTTGCTTTTTTGTATTCTTCCTTTTATCTTTTATCTCTTTCTTTCTTTCTGCCTTTTTTATTTCTTTCTTTTCCTTCTTTATTGCGTTTTACCATCCTTTCTTCCTTTTTTGCCCTTCGTCCTTTCTTTTTACTCTGTCTTCCTTCCTTTTTGCCTGTCTTCCTTCCTTTTCCTTCCCTTATTCCCTTCTGTCTACCCTTCGTTCATAAAGGCCAGGCTAGCAGCAAATGCCAGACTAATAGCTTTTTTGGGTCGGGTTAGCCAAAACAATTTGATTTAAAAAAAAGTATGAATAACACAATTACTGATAGGAGTTTTTAGTCACACTTCATCCATTAATCTGTGACAGTGTCATTCACATGTTTATTCCACCTACTGCAGCATGCATCAAGGGATAATGTTAGCCCACTACAGCCATCGGCTGATTTCACTATGATTTACTGCATGCCGCTTTTTTACAAGGAAAGCCAAAGGGGATGATGGACGTAGTGTTGAACATTGCAAGCACTCACCCCCAGTCAACTGATCTGGGTTTAATCCATCATCATTCTTTAGCTCACTCCACCACGCCAGTTCAGACATGCCCATATGCAAATCAGTCTGACCCTGTGCCTCATGGGAACAGTCCAGCCCGAACTGCCAAGCCATATCTTCCCTGGACCGGAAACAAGAATCCTGGGACCGGTTTCTGGCTAATCGCCGTCATCAGCAAGGCTAGCTTGAATCCAGTGGCAAAGTGAGCAAGGGACCCACGTCTGGGCATACCCTGCCAACTGAGGGCGCACAAAGCAAAATCAAAGAGGATGATGGACGGAGAGTTGAACTTTGCAAGCACTCACCCCCAGTCAACTGATCTGGGCTTAATCCATCATCATTCTTTAGCTCACTCTGCCACCCCAGTTCAGACGTGCCATATGCAAATCAGTCTGACCCTGTGCCTCATGGGAACAGTGCAACCCAAACTGCCAAGGCATGTCTTCCCTGGACCGGAAACAAGCTTACGAGGACCGGTTTCTGGCATTTCAGCCGTCTTCAGCCCGGCTTGCTTGAATCCAGTGGCAAAGTGAGCAAGGGACTCACGTCTGAGCATACCCTGCCAACTTATGGCGAACAAAGTGGCACAAAAGGAGGTGGTGATGGATGGAGCATCTGAACCAATCAAACACTCACAACCAGTCAACAGATCTGGGTTTAACCCATCACCGTTCTTTAGCCCACTCTGCCACCCCAATTCAGACATGGCCATATGCAAATCAGTCTGACCCTGTGCCTCATGGGAACAGTCCAGCCCGAACTGCAAAGCCATGCTTTCCCTGGACCGGAAACAAGCTTCCGAGGACCGGTTTCTGGCATTTCAGCCGTCTTCAGCCCGGCTTGTTTGAATCCAGTGGTAAAGTGAGCAAGGGACTCACGTCTGAGCATACCCTGCCAACTTATGGCGAACAAAGTGGTACAAAAGGGGGTGGTGATGGACGGAGCATCTGAACCAATCAAACACTCTCAACAGATCTGGGTTAAATCCGTCACCGTTCTTTAGCCCACTCTGCCACCCCAGTTCAGACATGGCCATATGCAAATCAGTCTGACCCTGTGCCTCATGGGAACAGTCCAGCCCGAACTGCCAAGCCATACCTTCCCTGGACCGGAAAGGCAGGGTATGCTCAGACGTGAGTCCCTTGCTCACTTGGCCACTGGATTAAAGATAGCCTGGCTGATGAGGATTATGAATCCGAAACCGGTCCCAGGATGCTTGTTTCCGGTCCAGGGAAGACATGGCTTGGCAGTTTGGGCTGGACTGTTCCCATGAGGCACAGGGTCAGTCTGATTTGCATATGGCCATGTCTGAACTGGGGTGGCTGAGTGAGCTAAAGAATGGTGATGGATTAAACCCAGATCAGTTGACTGGGGGTGAGAGTTTGATTTGCTCAAACGCTCCGTCCATCATCCCCTTTTGTATCGCTTTGTTCGCCCTAAGTTGGCAGGGTATGCTCAGACGTGAGTCCTTTGCTCACTGGGCCACTGGATTCAAGATAGCCTGGCTGATGAGGATTATGAATCAGAAACCGGTCCCAGGATGCTTGTTTCCGGTCCAGGGAAGACATGGCTTTGCAGTTTGGGATGGACTGTTCCCATGAGGCACAGGGTCAGTCTGATTTGCATATGGCCATGTCTGAACTGGGGTGGCTGGGTGAGCTAAAGAATGTGATGGATTAAACCCAGATCAGTTGACTGGGGGTGAGTGTTTGATTTGCTCAAACGCTCCGTCCATCATCCCCTTTTGTATCGCTTTGTTCGCCCTAAGTTGGCAGGGTATGCTCAGACGTGAGTCCCTTGCTCACTTGGCCACTGGATTCAAGAAAGCCTGGCTGATGAGGATTATGAATCCGAAACCGGTCCCAGGATGCTTATTTCCGGTCCAGGGAACACATGTCTTGGCAGTTTGGGCTGGACTGTTCCCATGAGGCACAGGGTCAGTCTGATTTGTATATGGCCATGTCTGAACTGGGGTGGCTGAGTGAGCTAAAGAATGGTGATGGATTAAACCCAGATCAGTTGACTGGGGGTGAGTGTTTGATTTGCTCAAATGCTCCGTCCATCATCCCCTTTTGTATCGCTTTGTTCGCCCTAAATTGGCAGGGTTTGCTCAAATGTGAGTCCCTTGCTCACTTGGCCACTGGATTAAAGATAGCCTGGCTGATGAGGATTATGAATCCGAAACCGATCCCAGGATGCTTGTTTCCGGTTCAGGGAAGTCATGCTTGGCAGTTTGGGCTGGACTGTTCCCATGAGGCACAGGGTCAGTCTGATTTGTATATGGCCATGTCTGAACTGGGGTGGCTGAGTGAGCTAAAGAATGGTGATGGATTAAACCCAGATCAGTTGACTGGGGGTGAGTGTTTGATTTGCTCAAATGCTCCGTCCATCATCCCCTTTTGTATCGCTTTGTTCGCCCTAAGTTGGCAGGGTATGCTCAGACGTGAGTCCCTTGCTCACTTGGCCACTGTATTCAAGATAGCCTGGCTGATGAGGATTATGAATCCGAAACCGGTCCCAGGATGCTTGTTTCCGGTCCAGGGAAGACATGGCTTGGCAGTTTGGGCTGGACTGTTCCCATGAGGCACAGGGTCAATCTGATTTGCATATGGCCATGTCTGAACTGGGGTGGCTGAGTGAGCTAAAGAATGGTGAAGGATTAAACCCAGATCAGTTGACTGGGGGTGAGTGTTTGATTTGCTCAAACGCTCCGTCCATCATCCCCTTTTGTATCGCTTTGTGCGCCCTAAGTTGGCAGGGTATGCTCCGACTGAGTCCCTTGCTCACTTGGCCACTGTATTCAAGATAGCCTGGCTGATGAGGATTATGAATCCGAAACCGGTCCCAGGATGCTTGTTTCCGGTCCAGGGAACACATGTCTTGGCAGTTTGGGCTGGACTGTTCCCATGAGGCACAGGGTCAGTCTGATTTGCATATGGCCATGTCTGAACTGGGGTGGCTGAGTGAGCTAAAGAATAGTGATGGATTAAACCCAGATCAGTTGACTGGGGGTGAGTGTTTGATTTGCTCAAACCCTCCGTCCATCATCCCCTTTTGTATCGCTTTGTTTGCCCTAAGTTGGCAGGGTATGCTCAGACGTGAGTCCCTTGCTCACTTGACCACTGGATTCAAGATAGCCTGGCTGATGAGGATTATGAATCCGAAACCGGTCCCAAGATGCTGGTTTCCGGTCCAGGGAAGACATGGCTTGGCAGTTTGGGCTGGACTGTTCCCATGAGGCACAGGGTCAGTCTGATTTGCATATGGCCATATCTGAACTGGGGTGGCTGAGTGAGCTTAAGAATGGTGATAGATTAAACCCAGACCAGTTGGCTGGGGGTGAGTGTTTGATTTGCTCAAACGCTCCTTCCATCATCCCCTTTTGTATCGCTTTGTTCACCCTAAGTTGGCAGGGTATGCTCAGACGTGAGTCCCTTGCTCACTTGGCCACTGTATTCAAGATAGCCTGGCTGATGAGGATTATGAATCCGAAACCGGTCCCAGGATGCTTGTTTCCGGTCCAGGGAAGACATGGCTTGGCAGTTTGGGCTGGACTGTTCCCATGAGGCACAGGGTCAGTCTGATTTGCATATGGCCATGTCTGAACTGGGGTGGCTGAGTGAGCTAAAGAATGGTGATGGATTAAACCCAGATCAATTTACTGGGGGTGAGTGTTTGATTTGCTCAAACGCTCCGTCCATCATCCCCTTTTGTATCTCTCAGGGCAAGAGCCTGTGACAGTCAGAGAGTCAATAAGTGTTTAAAAATAATCTGTTTGACAGTTAACCACGCCTAACCTGATCCTGCACTTCCCTGCCATTGTATGTTTTTACCCTCCAACAATTCATTTTATGGAATAAATGTACATTTTTGAGATGGTAGGTGTGAGAAGTTAGCCTGGCATATGATGTCCACTAGTTCTAGTTGGCACCTTGCACTAGTCTAATCGGCCCTTATTGATGGTGGTTGTAAAGTCAACCTTATAGAAAGCTATCCTAGTGGTAGCATGAACCAGCATTCTTCTGGCTAAGACTTCAGTAGGTGAGTTAAGCAAGTTGTTTTAACATACATAATCCCTTGAATACCAAATGAAAGGACACCACACAAGGTATATATCAAATATATATGTATTTAATCTAAACACAACCCCTCTGCACTCTTTATGAGGTCAGAGGTAAAAATACAATACAAGTCACACAGTTAATACACAATAAGTTGCACAGTATACATTATGCCCTAGGGGCCTCACTAACCATATACTAAGAAAGTGGTATAAGTACCACGTGTGAGTTATAAAGCAGGCCTAGGGCCTGTAGAATGACTGGGGATACGCTAAGCAACTAAAGGTTAAGAAGTAGAAGACCCACGGGAGTCGCGTGCAGTGTCTAAACACAGACGCAGGCTCCCATTGACTTTCTATGGAGTTCGTAAAAGTTACAAAGTTACAAGTTAATGACACTTCCGGATGGACTAGGACTGAACCCTTGTAGACTTAGACACTAGGAGGGCCAATGCCCTTGAGACTACCAGAGTACTTGTGTTACCTCACCCACGGAAGCCGGGTGCATGGGTGTCTTTTGATGTCGGGTTTCGTCGTCATTTTCTATGGAGAGCTGCAAAGAAGTGCTGCAGGCGACTAGAGGAAAAGTGTCCGGGTGGATCCAAGGGTGGATTGGAGATGTGGAGAACCTGAAAGCAGAGGGGACAGAGTCTGGGTCACTAGTCAGTGACCAGGAAGGAACCAGGAAGGAACCAGGCGATGTTGCATGCTTGAAGGTGAAGAAGGTGAGTTTGTCTCTTCAGCCACGAGGTCCAGGAGACATCTGCAATGACCGAGAGCTGGATTCAATCTGTCCCACAATGGATCTAGATGACTGCAGTATTGGTATCTGGACTGGACCCAACAAGCCTTGGCAACCGCAACCCATGCAGGATGTCAAGATTGGCTCTGTTGCAGACCAGCAAGGTCTGTGGCGCTTCTCCTTTGCAGGGAAGCTGGGGCAAGCCTTGAGCAATCAGGACCACAAGTTATATTCAAGATGGCGTCTTCAGGGAGCCCACGAGCTAACGGGGAAGGAACCAGGAAGACGCATCAAGCACAAATGTAAAGGCAAGGCCCTAGGGACACTCGCGGAGTGTGGGGGCCCGGGCTTCAGATCAAATGATGCTCGGGGCTGGGGCTTCTTGTACTCCAATGCACAACTTACTGAGGCTTCAGAAAGGTAGTGCAGGTAGCAAAATACAGGATGTCCAAGATGTCCGGTCCCACGTCTCTCATGTCTGCCACGGGTCTCAGCTTTGCTGTGGATGTGGGTCTACATCAGAGAAGTCTGGACATCTAGTTTTTAAGTCGCAGAGTCTTTGGGTTCTGTCGGGAGCCTTGAAACTGCAGACCAGCAAAGTTGCTGTTGGTGCCTGTTTGAACAGGGTGGTCACTCCTTGACCACACGGGAGATGTCTTCCGTCTTCCAGTCAGAATAGAATGTCAAAGGTTCAAGAGTTCTGTATCAAAGTTTCATTCTGGGATAATCTAAAGTCCTGGGGACACAGCTCCTATACTTATACTAAGGATGGGGGCTGGATTACCTGCCTAGGTCCCTCCTGTGGGTGGACCTGAGAAGGGGGTGGTTACACCCCTTCCCCTTTGTCCAGTTTTGCGCCAGAGCTGGGGCTGGAGTGCCCCAGCACTGGTTTGAACCGGGCTATGCATGGAGCACCTTGTGTGCCCCAGGCAGTGTCTAGATGCATTCACTGAATGCAGCCCTCCCTTCCCCAATACACAAAACCCCTGTCTGGGGAGGTGCTGCCACCTCCCTGGACAGGAAACCTATTGTCCAGGCCGGGGGGCGGTGATATTCCAAAGTGTTTGACACCTTACACGACATGTTTTGATAAAGCCAAACCAAAGTTAGCATTAAGCGCGAGGATTATAATGCACTTAAGAGTATATGGTATGGTTATATCATAGAACAGCTATAAGGAGATGGTTCCAAAAGCTGCAGAGGGGCTCAGCTCATGATAGGGCACCCTCTCACATAAAACCAAGCACTCTGCCTCCAGGATTTTCGAGGCCTTCCATGGGAGTGGCTTATAGGTGTATATGTGTCTGTATGTAAAAGGTAAATATAGGTATACTATATCTAAGTAAGGGGTGATTACACCACCTTACCCAGGCTGTGTGAACAGACCTGTGGTGTCAGTTTGGAAGGCAAACCAGGGGTGGCACAATATGTGCTGCAGCCCCTGGTAGGCCTAGGGTGCACCTATGCCCTGGGTACCTATGGTACACTATACATGGGCTCACAAGAGTGACCCAGTAACACCAGGAAAAAAATTGGGGTAACCATATAGTCAGATTCCACCATCCTACAGTAGGCATGAATCTGTTGCACTTTAGAAACTGTTTGGTCAAGACATTTATATACATTGACATGCAGTTTAGTGTTTTTCTATGGTTTAACAAAAAAAGAGACATTTTGTCTTTCATAGTAAGATTCTCTGTTCAATTCATGCACAATATTTTTTATACTGTCAGTTATATTAACTTTTGGAGAGGAACAGTCCCTTTAAGGCTTTTACATCCCCCACTATTGTGCACTTGTTGTTTTTTATATTATATGTTGTATATTTTTTACAATGGTTTTAAGTAATCATACACTAAACTTTGAATTGAATGGAATTGCTTCCAAATATTTCCACAGATCTAGCAGTTCTGAAAATAAAATGTGTAGTTCGGAAATCATTTTTTTAAATAGAGTGTTAAAAGCTAATATATTAAAAAGCCAATTTACACGTCTATGCGAATATATATCATAACAAACCTTCAAAAAATCACAGAAAATATCACATTAATATGTTATGTGTAAATTATTTTATAAAACGAAAAAATCTAAAATGTGCTCGTTATTATTATTGTCATGAATATCACCAAAAGACACATTTGGCAACATGAATTAGTGTATATGTTTCCTACTCACTGCTCTCAGGTGTTAGATGTAGACGCCATTTTATATAATTTCAGATGTATACTAAGTAGGTGAGGTCAGCAGCAGTGACACTAGTCTATATTCGAGAATGTGAGAGACAGTTTTATTTGCTCGTGGTCCTTTGTTCAACATGGCATATCTTGCTAGGATTAGGGTTTCTTCTGTTTTTTGTACCTTTCTCTGTGACTAAGTCATTCTCAGATGTCTGTTTCCACTCTGGCACTGGAATGCAAACACTAGATGTTTTTTAGCTGGCATGTTTTTCACACATTTGACAGACTCCCTTCACATACTTTGATTTTGTATAAGTATTCTCCCGCAAAAGCAGTGGTTAACAATCAAATTTGTTCCTCAGAAAAAGTTTTCTTTGTTTTTTTCTCCTGTAGACTGTGTGAAAACTAAGGGGGACAAGTACAAGGAAGTGGAGGAGAGAGGCGTTAGCCTTCTTGGCTTAACGACTCTCTCCTCCACTTCTGAAATGCAAGTCTGCACCATATTTAAAAGAATGTGGTGCAGCCTTGCTTGTCTCCCTGCGATGGCGTAAAGTTTAGCAACTTAGCGCCAACGCAGGCACCCTTGCTCCAGAGTGCAAGGGTGTCTGTGTGCAGAGGAGGATTGTTTATGTGTAGGACGGTGTCCCTTCCTGCACATAAACAATCCTAGAAATGCCATCCTGTCACGGTCATGCGTGCTGCTTCCTGCAGCAAGCATGAAAGTGACAAAATGGCAATTTTTTTAAAGTTTGTTTATGTGCAGGAGGGGACACCCTACAACACATAAACAAACAATGGCATTTTGCGTTTTCCATGTGTGCTGCATATGGTAGCACACACGGAAAAAGCAAAAACATGGAAAAATAATGCATTTCTCCTCATTTCGCCATCTTAAGACCAGTTTTTATCTGGTCTTAATTTTGGTGCTGCCTCCTATGTACACCACCCTTGTACATAGGGGATAGCATAAAAATTAATGGGTTTTGCAGTGGAATGCCCACCTCAACACCCACTACCCACTCCTTTCATGCTACGCACAGCATGAAAGGGGGCCTTAAGTACAAGTCAGCATCAAGCTACGTTAAGTGGCTTAACGCTGCCTTGTACATAAGGTGCAGCCCCTATCGCCATCACAACGTCAATATAGTTGACGTTGTGGTGGCGATAGGGGCTTGTACATATGCCCCTAAGTAACCAACTTTGCAATTTTTTTCCGAGATAAGGGTCCAGTAGCAACGTAATTGGTCACTGTTACTGAAATCCTATCTTTTGTCACTCACTGCTGACAAAGGCAGGCTTCCTGAGGTAATGAGATCAAAATTCCTAGAAGGCAGACTCTGCCTTCCATCCTTTTGAAGTGGGTAAATTAAGTAATGTACATCAGGCATTGAAGCATCTGTTTTTTGAAACAATTAGAAAAGGCAGAAGTGTGTGGAATTTTGAGTTCTATTAAACAAGTTATTAATATTCGCACACTAATAACTCTGGGTTCTAGCTGTATATTATCACAGAGTCCATCATATCTTAAAACAAAAGACAGGTTCTTCAATTGCCATGCATCCCACAAGGGCAGCCCTTACACTCTTCACCCTCGAGTGGGTTTGGACAGTAGGTCGTATGACCCACCACGTCCTGTAGGAAGACAACCACACTGAAAACCCAAAACATAACATTTCACACTTTACAATGAAGTCTGCCCTTGCGTACCCCAGTGGAGGGTCCGACTAGGGCATACACCAGCCACAGGCACACAGTCCGCAGCCATTTAATTGGCTAAAGTGTTATACCTAAAATCATGTCACGGAAACATCATAACCCACTGTTGAGGCTTCAGAGTTGCTGCTCTAGCCTTGCAGTTTGTGGCTCTCCATCTGTTAAACAGAGGCCTAGGGATCTTTAGTGCAGCAGGTGTAAATACTATGCAAAAGTGGATTTGTACTTTTGAGCTTCATTTTTACTCCATGAGAACATTTTCTATGAGACAACCCTCTTCAGCCACCCCACTTTGGGGGTTGTTTCCTCCCCATTAATATTTACTCCTGTTATGACTAGGGGTACATATCTGAATATAATTGGTCACTATTATGGAAACCCATCCTTTTGTCAACAAGTAAGAGTTTTAGCACTATGGGGACTGTGTCATTCATCAACTGCATCGTTCATGTATACGTTTTTCAGTGGAGACAGTGACTGGTAGTACAACCCTACCTGAAAGATTGTCATCCAGACTGGATGGTCAAGGTGTCATCTTAGACCCTTTCAGAGATGCACTTCTAACCACCAGTGAACTGGTAGCCATCTTGACCTTGCTAAGAACACATACACAAAACAAGCACTCTATATGTTTGTGTATTCATAAGTATATGATGTTATAAACGCATTGATCTGACCTAAAAAACTAGTTGAGCAAGATGCTCAAATAGGACTGAGGACCGAGCCCTAAGTTTTGACGAAGCATGAATCGGCACTTCGTGCTTGGACCGTGAAAAGCATCTACTGAGGAGCCCAGACAGATCTCTGCCCGTACTACATCTTCCACAGAGCAGCCGCCCCCACTACCCCCCAGCTGCGCCGCAACATCAAATGCTCCATCAAAACCATCACCTTCCCCGATGACTGGAAACATGCCAAAATCAACCCTCTGCTGAAGAAGCCGTCCTCAGACCCGACTGACCTCAAGATCTTCAGCCCCATCTCCCTCTTCCCCTTCCCAGCCAAGGTCATTGAGAAGGCCATCAACGCCCAACTCTCCGCGTTCTTAGATGTAAACCATGTCCAAGAACCCTCCCAATCAGCTTCCAAAGCAACCACAGCACAGAGACCGCACTCCTCGCGGCCACCGACAACATTCGGTCCCTCCTCGGCAGGGGTGAAACCGCAGCCCTCATACTACTGGATCTCTCTGCCGCCTTTGGCACCTTTTCCAACTGCACCCTAATCACAAGGCTACACGATGTCAGGATCCACGACAAGGCACTGGACTGGATCCCCTCTTTACTCACAGGCCATACCGAGTGAGTCAGGCTACTCCTGTTCCTCTCAGAACCCACAGAGATCAGCTGCAGAGTGCACCAGGGCTCCTCCCTGAGCCTCACCCTCTTCAGCACCTACATGGGCCCCCTCAAAGCCATGGTCAGAAGCCACAAACTCAACATCCTCTCCTACACCAACAACACTCAGCTGATCCTCTTCCCTCACCAATGACCCTGCAACCACTAGAACCATCTTCCACAGTGGAATGAAACGTTGCTGCCTGGATGAATGACAGCTGCCTCAAGCTCAACTTGGACAAGAATGAAGTTCTCATCCTGGGACTCACACCTTCAACCTGGGATGACTCTAGGTGGCTAGCTGCCCTGGGATTCCCTCCCACCTGAGTGACAACACATGCCACCTCAGCATCATACTAGACTCATTGTTCACAATGAACCACCAAATCAATGCAGTCTCCTCAGCCTGCTTCCATATGCTCCATCTGCTACGAAAGACATTCAGATGGATCCCCACAGAATCCAGAAAGACGGTCACCCATGCACTTATCACCAGCAGACTCGACTAGGGCAGCGCACTCTACGCCAGCATCACCCAGAAACAGCTCAAGAAACTACAGAACGTCCAAAATGCCTCAGCCTGACTGGTCCTCGAAATACCACGCCACAGCCACATCACACAATACCTCCGACAACTCCACTGGCTCCCAGGCAACTAGAGAATCACCTACAAGCTCCTTACACATGCCTACAAAGCTCTCCAAAACGAAGGACCAGCATACCTGAACCACAGCCTCGCATTCCACGCACCCGCCAGACAACTCCATTCCGCCCAGCTCACCCTTGCCTCCATCACCAGAATCCACAAGACTAGAACTAGAGGAAGATCCTTCTCCTACCTGGACCTGGAACATCCTGCCGCTCCAACTCAGGCAATCCGCATCGCTGACCCAATTCAAGAATGACCTCAAGACCTTGCTTTTCAAATTATCCTAGCCCCCCCAGCTCCTTGAGACACTCACAGGTGAGTAGCACATTTTATTAACCCCTGATTGATTGAGTTGCATTCATTTTAGTCTCCCTGGATCCGGAGTAAATTTTGCAATGCATGGCTGTACTTTGGACAAAGCTATGCACGAGTACAAACAACCGATGAACCCCAAATGTAGTGGTTAGGATGTACTGCCAACTCTTTTGTAAGTGACCTTACCTGAAGGTCGTATTACCCCGCTGTTTGTGTGTTCGGGGTGCTTTTTCGGAAACCTAAAACATTTTTTGCTCTCTTTTAGACATTTTCACACATTTATGTTCAATTTCTAATAAATGTGGCTCTCTATAGAAAACAAAATGTGAAGTGTGCTCATTCAATTAATTACTCATAATATTAATTTGGGAATATAGTAACATTTGACAACATGTACTTTCATACATACAGCAAATTATACAATATTCAAATCCTTAGTTGATTTTGAGGTCTTTTCAAACTTTTGACAATTGAGCATAAAACACACCAAGCAAATGCCCCAACCATCTAGTTCTTGTTTTTCTTCTTAAAAGATTTACATTGCAGTACAATATTGATTATTTATTTATTTAATATTAATTCATTTCTGGAGCTCTGCAACAAACCACCATGCTACCTTCCTGTCACCTCAAGTGCTTGTTATACATGGTGCATTTTCCACTGCGCAAACTCCTTTCAGAGATTTTCCCCTACGGTTCCTGGCCTAAGACTCTTCTATGTGCCTGCCGGCTTTTTGGGACTAGAAAGAAGCAGTAAGGGAAGTGTTAATACAGGTACAAAAGTGTGTAGGTTGGTTAAAATTGACTTTTGCTGCCAGTTAAAGACTGGTCTAAATAAGATACAGATGATCTGATTGACTTTCTTCATTCGCTTTGTGTCGGTTAGTTTCATGCACTTGTCTTTTGAGTTTGTGGGCATTGACTACTCATGTTTTCAATGGGTTATCCTTATTTCTGATTGGGTAGCTAAAATACATGTCAAAGTTTTCCTGTGTGTTGTTTTTCATAGGATTGTAAGCAGTTCTGCTGGTGAAAGTAGGTTTAAGGTATTTAGATTAACACTGTGCGTAGTTCGCGAAGTAGCGCTACCCGTAGCTATGCAAAGTGCACTTTGCACTACGCGAGCTACACGTAGCACTTTGTGAACTGCGTAGTACCCTGTTCGCACTGTGCAAGATGCCGTTTTCAATGATTGCACAATGCGGACAAGGATCCGGCACTGTTTAATAATTTAAAACGGCATTTTGCACAGTGCGAGCTGTAGTTTTCTGCCGCTCGAGTAGATTTTTACTGGAGCAGCAGCTTTCTCAATGCGGACTGATAGTTTCTCATCGCGAACGGTCTTGAGCATAGGCGACCACTCGCAATGAGAAACCTGACCTCCCCGCGTTGAGAATCTCGCCGGGAGGTTTATTTTCCACGCTCACGATCGGCAACTTGATCTTGCTGATCGCGAACGAGGAAAAAGTCTAGCCGGGATTTAATTTTGCTTGCTCGCGGTCATCAACTTGACGTTGAGGACCGCGAGCAGGCAAAAAATGACCGTTGCACTATGCTACACTAGACAAACGTTGCAAACTATGCGAGCGTAGCGTAGTGCTTTGCCCAGGGTTAATGTAGATTCGAGTTAGTGTGAAAAGCCTCTCAGAGAAGATCTGTGGTGAGATACTGTGAGGTTATGAGGAAACTAGGGCCGTGCTACTCTGGAAGGGCTCTGGTGTAGACATGGGCGCAGGAGAGATACAGAGCATGCTGTGTGGATAAACTCAGGCCATCAATATTTACTATTGTAGTTATTTGTGGAGGGAACGCCTCTGACATTATTCTTCTAATTATGCTTCTAATTACATACTATAAAACAGAACGATTGTGTCTCTATCAGTCCTCACAATGCCTCTTTTAATAAAGAATAGTACTGCATTTGCCTTCTTGTTAATGACTTACAAATGCAAATTATAACATACAGCCATTTACCTCCCAAAGGCATGGATACATTGGGTTCGTATATGCTTCATGCCTGACTTTCTTGCTCGTGGACATGCTTTACTGAATATTGTTTGCAGTGATCTGGTATTCTAATATCCAAAAATCTTTTTGTAATTTGTATCCGTTTTCAAGATTATTTCATCACAAAACTGCAAAACAGTGCTTAGGTCTCCATTCTCTTAAACAACAATAAATATTGTAAATGTTATTGTTTAGGGTATCAACTGCTGGCGTACCTTCCCCCTTACCTCCGCCCTCCCTCCACCCTACTATAACCACCTTTAAGTGCCTGATTACGAGTTGCACAAGACTGGAGTGGTGGTAACTATATAAAAAGAAGTGATTCATAAAGGGGGTGGTGATGGACAGAGCATCTGAATTAAGCAGAACACTCCTACCCAGTCAAAAGATCAGGGCTTGATACATCACCGTTTTTTAGCTGACTGCACCATCCCAGTTCAGAACCTGGCTACATGCAAATTAGTCTGTCCCTGGCCCAGTGCATCATGGGAACAGGGCAGACCAAACTACCAAGCCAATTCTTTACTGGAAAGGAAACAAGCTTCCGGGGACCGGTTTCTGGCATTGCAGCCGTCTTCGGCCCGGCTTGCTTGAATCCTGATGGTGCAGTGAGCAAGGGACTCATGTCTGAGCATACCCTTCCACTCCTATAGTGGCCAAAACGATTCATAAAGGGGGTGGTGATGGACAGAGCATCTGAATTAAGCAGAACACTCCTACCCAGTCAAAAGATCAGGGCTTGATCCATCACCGTTTTTTAGCTCACTGCACCATCCCAGTTCAGAACCTGGCTACATGCAAATTAGTCTGTCCCTGGCCCAGTGCATCATGGGAACAGGGCAGACCAAACTACCAAGCCAATTCTTTACTGGAAAGGAAACAAGCTTCTGGGGACCGGTTTCTGGCAATGCAGCCGTCATCGGCCCGGCTTGCTTGAATCCTGATGGTGCAGTGAGCAAGGGACTCATGTCTGAGCATACCCTTCCACTCCTATAGTGGCCAAAACGATTCATAAAGGGGGTGGTGATGGACAGAGCATCTGAATTAAGCAGAACACTCCTACCCAGTCAAAAGATCAGGGCTTGATCCATCACCGTTTTTTAGCTCACTGCACCATCCCAGTTCAGAACCTGGCTACATACAAATTAGTCTGTCCCTGGCCCAGTGCATCATGGGAACAGGGCAGACCAAACTACCAAGCCAATTCTTTACTGGAAAGGAAACAAGCTTCCGGGGACCGGTTTCTGGCATTGCAGCTGTCTTCGGCCCGGCTTGCTTGAATCCTGATGGTGCAGTGAGCACGGGACTCATGTCTGAGCATACCCTTCCACTCCTATAGTGGCCAAAACGATTCATAAAGGGGGTGGTGATGGACAGAGCATCTGAATTAAGCAGAACACTCCTACCCAGTCAAAAGATCAGGGCTTGATCCATCACCGTTTTTTAGCTCACTGCACCATCCCAGTTCAGAACCTGGCTACATGCAAATTAGTCTGTCCCTGGCCCAGTGCATCATGGGAACAGGGCAGACCAAACTACCAAGCCAATTCTTTACTGGAAAGGAAACAAGCTTCCGGGGACCGGTTTCTGGCATTGCAGCCGTCTTCGGCCCGGCTTGCTTGAATCCTGATGGTGCAGTGAGCAAGGGACTCATGTCTGAGCATACCCTTCCACTCCTATAGTGGCCAAAACGATTCATAAAGGGGGTGGTGATGGACAGAGCATCTGAATTAAGCAGAACACTCCTACCCAGTCAAAAGATCAGGGCTTGATCCATCACCGTTTTTTAGCTCACTGCACCATCCCAGTTCAGAACCTGGCTACATGCAAATTAGTCTGTCCCTGGCCCAGTGCATCATGGGAACAGGGCAAACCAAACTACCAAGCCAATTCTTTACTGGAAAGGAAACAAGCTTCCGGGGACCGGTTTCTGGCATTGCAGCCGTCTTCGGCCCGGCTTGCTTGAATCCTGATGGTGCAGTGAGCAAGGGACTCATGTCTGAGCATACCCTTCCACTCCTATAGTGGCCAAAACGATTCATAAAGGGGGTGGTGATGGACAGAGCATCTGAATTAAGCAGAACACTCCTACCCAGTCAAAAGATCAGGGCTTGATCCATCACCATTTTTTAGCTCACTGCACCATCCCAGTTCAGAACCTGGCTACATGCAAATTAGTCTGTCCCTGGCCCAGTGCATCATGGGAACAGGGCAGACCAAACTACCAAGCCAATTCTTTACTGGAAAGGAAACAAGCTTCCGGGGACCGGTTTCTGGCATTGCAGCCGTCTTCGGCCCGGCTTGCTTGAATCCTGATGGTGCAGTGAGCAAGGGACTCATGTCTGAGCATACCCTTCCACTCCTATAGTGCCCAAAACGATTCATAAAGGGGGTGGTGATGGACAGAGCATCTGAATTAAGCAGAACACTCCTACCCAGTCAAAAGATCAGGGCTTGATCCATCACCGTTTTTTAGCTCACTGCACCATCCCAGTTCAGAACCTGGCTACATGCAAATTAGTCTGTCCCTGGCCCAGTGCATCATGGGAACAGGGCAGACCAAACTACCAAGCCAATTCTTTACTGGAAAGGAAACAAGCTTCCGGGGACCGGTTTCTGGCATTGCAGCCGTCTTCGGCCTGGCTTGCTTGAATCCTGATGGTGCAGTGAGCAAGGGACTCATGTCTGAGCATACCCATCCACTCCTATTGTGGCCAAAACGATTCATAAAGGGGGTGGTGATGGACAGAGCATCTGAATTAAGCAGAACACTCCTACCCAGTCAAAAGATCAGGGCTTGATCCATCACCGTTTTTTAGCTCATTGCACCATCCCAGTTCAGAACCTGGCTACATGCAAATTAGTCTGTCCCTGGCCCAGTGCATCATGGGAACAGGGCAGACCAAACTACCAAGCCAATTCTTTACTGGAAAGGAAACAAGCTTCCGGGGACCGGTTTCTGGCATTGCAGCCGTCTTCGGCCCGGCTTGCTTGAATCCTGATGGTGCAGTGAACAAGGGACTCATGTCTGAGCATACCCTTCCACTCCTATAGTGGCCAAAACGATTCATAAAGGGGGTGGTGATGGACAGAGCATCTGAATTAAGCAGAACACTCCTACCCAGTCAAAAGATCAGGGCTTGATCCATCACCGTTTTTTAGCTCACTGCACCATCCCAGTTCAGAACCTGGCTACATGCAAATTAGTCTGTCCCTGGCCCAGTGCATCATGGGAACATGGCAGACCAAACTACCAAGCCAATTCTTTACTGGAAAGGAAACAAGCTTCCGGGGACCGGTTTCTGGCATTGCAGCCGTCTTCGGCCCGGCTTGCTTGAATCCTGATGGTGCAGTGAGCAAGGGACTCATGTCTGAGCATACCCTTCCACTCCTATAGTGGCCAAAACGATTCATAAAGGGGGTGGTGATGGACAGAGCATCTGAATTAAGCAGAACACTCCTACCCAGTCAAAAGATCAGGGCTTGATCGAACACCGTTTTTTAGCTCACTGCACCATCCCAGTTCAGAACCTGGCTACATGCAAATTAGTCTGTCCCTGGACCAGTGCATCATGGGAACAGGGCAGACCAAACTACCAAGCCAATTCTTTACTGGAAAGGAAACAAGCTTCCGGGGACCGGTTTCTGGCATTGCAGCCGTCTTCGGCCCGGCTTGCTTGAATCCTGATGGTGCAGTGAGCAAGGGACTCATGTCTGAGCATACCCTTCCACTCCTATAGTGGCCAAAACGATTCATAAAGGGGGTGGTGATGGACAGAGCATCTGAATTAAGCAGAACACTCCTACCCAGTCAAAAGATCAGGGCTTGATCCATCACCGTTTTTTAGCTCACTGCACCATCCCAGTTCAGAACCTGGCTACATGCAAATTAGTCTGTCCCTGGCCCAGTGCATCATGGGAACAGGGCAAACCAAACTACCAAGCCAATTCTTTACTGGAAAGGAAACAAGCTTCCGGGGACCGGTTTCTGGCATTGCAGCCGTCTTCGGCCCGGCTTGCTTGAATCCTGATGGTGCAGTGAGCAAGGGACTCATGTCTGAGCATACCCTTCCACTCCTATAGTGGCCAAAACGATTCATAAAGGGGGTGGTGATGGACAGAGCATCTGAATTAAGCAGAACACTCCTACCCAGTCAAAAGATCAGGGCTTGATCCATCACCATTTTTTAGCTCACTGCACCATCCCAGTTCAGAACCTGGCTACATGCAAATTAGTCTGTCCCTGGCCCAGTGCATCATGGGAACAGGGCAGACCAAACTACCAAGCCAATTCTTTACTGGAAAGGAAACAAGCTTCCGGGGACCGGTTTCTGGCATTGCAGCCGTCTTCGGCCCGGCTTGCTTGAATCCTGATGGTGCAGTGAGCAAGGGACTCATGTCTGAGCATACCCTTCCACTCCTATAGTGCCCAAAACGATTCATAAAGGGGGTGGTGATGGACAGAGCATCTGAATTAAGCAGAACACTCCTACCCAGTCAAAAGATCAGGGCTTGATCCATCACCGTTTTTTAGCTCACTGCACCATCCCAGTTCAGAACCTGGCTACATGCAAATTAGTCTGTCCCTGGCCCAGTGCATCATGGGAACAGGGCAGACCAAACTACCAAGCCAATTCTTTACTGGAAAGGAAACAAGCTTCCGGGGACCGGTTTCTGGCATTGCAGCCGTCTTCGGCCTGGCTTGCTTGAATCCTGATGGTGCAGTGAGCAAGGGACTCATGTCTGAGCATACCCATCCACTCCTATTGTGGCCAAAACGATTCATAAAGGGGGTGGTGATGGACAGAGCATCTGAATTAAGCAGAACACTCCTACCCAGTCAAAAGATCAGGGCTTGATCCATCACCGTTTTTTAGCTCATTGCACCATCCCAGTTCAGAACCTGGCTACATGCAAATTAGTCTGTCCCTGGCCCAGTGCATCATGGGAACAGGGCAGACCAAACTACCAAGCCAATTCTTTACTGGAAAGGAAACAAGCTTCCGGGGACCGGTTTCTGGCATTGCAGCCGTCTTCGGCCCGGCTTGCTTGAATCCTGATGGTGCAGTGAACAAGGGACTCATGTCTGAGCATACCCTTCCACTCCTATAGTGGCCAAAACGATTCATAAAGGGGGTGGTGATGGACAGAGCATCTGAATTAAGCAGAACACTCCTACCCAGTCAAAAGATCAGGGCTTGATCCATCACCGTTTTTTAGCTCACTGCACCATCCCAGTTCAGAACCTGGCTACATGCAAATTAGTCTGTCCCTGGCCCAGTGCATCATGGGAACATGGCAGACCAAACTACCAAGCCAATTCTTTACTGGAAAGGAAACAAGCTTCCGGGGACCGGTTTCTGGCATTGCAGCCGTCTTCGGCCCGGCTTGCTTGAATCCTGATGGTGCAGTGAGCAAGGGACTCATGTCTGAGCATACCCTTCCACTCCTATAGTGGCCAAAACGATTCATAAAGGGGGTGGTGATGGACAGAGCATCTGAATTAAGCAGAACACTCCTACCCAGTCAAAAGATCAGGGCTTGATCCATCACCGTTTTTTAGCTCACTGCACCATCCCAGTTCAGAACCTGGCTACATGCAAATTAGTCTGTCCCTGGCCCAGTGCATCATGGGAACAGGGCAGACCAAACTACCAAGCCAATTCTTTACTGGAAAGGAAACAAGCTTCCGGGGACCGGTTTCTGGCATTGCAGCCGTCTTCGGCCCGGCTTGCTTGAATCCTGATGGTGCAGTGAGCAAGGGACTCATGTCTGAGCATACCCTTCCACTCCTATAGTGGCCAAAACGATTCATAGAAGGGGTGGTGATGGACAGAGCATCTGAATTAAGCAGAACTCTCCTACCCAGTCAAAAGATCAGGGCTTGATCCATCACCGTTTTTTAGCTCACTGCACCATCCCAGTTCAGAACCTGGCTACATGCAAATTAGTCTGTCCCTGGCCCAGTGCATCATGGGAACAGGGCAAACCAAACTACCAAGCCAATTCTGGCACTGGGGTGGCAGAGTGGGCTAAAGAACGGTGATGGATTAAACCCAGATCTTTTGACTGGGTGTGAGTTTTTGATTGATTCAGATGCTCCGTCCATCACCACCCCCTTTTGTACCGCTTTTGGCCGCCATAAGTGTGGCAGGGTATGCTCAGATGTGAGTCCCTTGCTCACTTTGCCACTGGATTCAAGCAAGCCGGGCTGAAGACGGCTGGAATGCCAGGAACCGGTCCCCGGAAGCTTGTTTCCGGTCCAGGGAAGACATGGCTTGGCAGTTCAGGCTGGACTGTTCCCATGAGGCACAGGGTCAGACTGATTTCCATATAGCCATGTCTGAACTGGGGTGGCAGAGTGGGCTAAAGAACGGTGATGGATTAAACCCAGATCTTTTGACTGGGTGTGAGTGTTTGATTGATTCAGATGCTCCGTCCATCACCACCCCCTTTTGTACTGCTTTTGGCCGCCATAAGTGTGGCAGGGTATGCTCAGATGTGAGTCCCTTGCCCACTTTGCCACTGGATTCAAGCAAGCCGGGCTGAAGACGGCTGGAATGCCAGAAACCGGTCCCCGGAAGCTTGTTTCCGGTCCAGGGAAGACATGGCTTGGCAGTTCAGGCTGGACTGTTCCCATGAGGCACAGGGTCAGACTGATTTGCATATAGCCATGTCTGAACTGGGGTGGCAGAGTGGGCTAAAGAACGGTGATGGATTAAACCCAGATCTTTTGACTGGGTGTGAGTGTTTGATTGATTCAGATGCTCCGTCCATCACCACCCCCTTTTGTACCACTTTTGGCCGCCATAAGTGTGGCAGGGTATGCTCAGATGTGAGTCCCTTGCTCACTTTGCCACTGGATTCAAGCAAGCCGGGCTGAAGACGGCTGGAATGCCAGAAACCGGTCCCCGGAAGCTTGTTTTCGGTCCAGGGAAGACATGGCTTGGCAGTTCAGGCTGGACTGTTCCCATGAGGCACAGGGTCAGACTGATTTGCATATAGCCATGTCTAGCAAAACTGGAATATTTTGATATACGCAACATCCCACACGATGTATAGGTATCTAGAAATCCCCAAAATTCAACTTTCGTGATTGCTTTTCTCTCTTCATCAAATTTTCTTCAGCTGAAGCATTGGTGGGCTCCAGAGGTGAATATTTTCATATTTTAATACAGACGGATTATTAACATTTCAGTTGGGACCCTTACATGGCTTACAACTTAGAGAGGTGCCTGCCATGACCTCCCGAGGGCTCCACAATACCTTCCTAGGGCCTCATCAAAAGGCACACTGATATGCCTTAAATACTTTCCCAGTTTGTACTGACTATCTTGTGCAAAGTAAAATGATGAATATCAGGGTTTTGTCAGGTAATGGAGAATATGTGTAGGTCTGTTTTGATTATTTCGATGTGTTTACTTTAGGCAGCTAGTTATCGGTCAGATGGACATTGCATTTCCCTAACAAAATCATCCTGACTTTAACCTCCAATAAAAGATGCGTATTTGCAGGGCCCACTGTTACTGTGCTTCCCATGGGCCTTTGAGGTCCCTCACTGAATGGGCATGACTGCTCAGGGATAGGCAGATAAGCTGAAGTGTTGGAACCCTTCCCCAGGCAGCCAAAAGCATCTGTGCAGCAGGTCCCGATCCTCATGGGCCATTGTTTTATTTATTTATTTAGAAGTTTTCTATAGCGCTAACAGGACCCGAAGGTAGCAGAGCGCTTTACAGTAAAAGGAATGAAAAGGTGAACAAAAAGGCACGTAACAAATAAAGGCGATCATCGAAAGACAATAATGGAGGAGGAAATTAATAATGGAGGAGGAAAGTAGCCCTCTGAAATTTGCAACACTTTTTGTATTTTAATTTTCGGATTTGGTACGAAGCAGGAAGTAATACTTATATTCTCCAAGGTATTTCTTTTCAGATCTGACTTTCCAGGAAACAGGTAGTGAGAAATCTGGAATGCAGTACGACTTTCTCGTGTTTACAGCAGAGAACCAGAAAGGAGACAGTGAAAACCTTGGAGTAGAATATAGACCATGTCCATGAGAACAGTGGCTAGTACTATGCTCTGTCATACAGCCATGTCTTTTAGCCATGCATGTATTCGATATTTCATGTAATTTTCTCTCCAGCTTGCTCTTTGTAATTGCACGGAGGAGTTTGATACAAGATGGCGAGCGTTGAGAGGGAACCCAAGCTCCCCCTAATTTTGCATCAATCTTCAACTTAATTTAAACTAGCACAGGCAAAGCAAATAGGTCTGGTTATGGCAAGCATGTTGTATTTTTTTTGCAAACATATAAAATATGCAAAGAAGAAGGAGTGGCCAAAATGCCAAAGCACACCAGCCCTGGCACTGAAGTGCACTCCTTTTAAGGGGATTGTGTGTTGGAAATGGCTCTTTTTGCAGGGTTATCCCCAAACTTTTTGTTTATTCCTGCTTTATTTTTCCTGACCCGTGGTTGTTGGCGATAGGACTCTGGGCACTTTACCACTGCTGATCAGTCCTAAAGTGCATATGCTCTCTGTATAAATTGTTATTGTGATTGGTTATCCATGATTGGCATATTTGTGTTACCAGGAAGTCCCTAGTAAAGTGCACTGAGTATGCCAGGGCTGGTGATTCAAATGCTACTAGTGGGCCTGCAGCACTGATTGTGCTACCCACATGAGTAGCTCTAAAATGGTGTCTCAGGCCTGCCACCACAGTGCCTGTGTGCAGTTGCTAACTGCCATGCTGACCTGGCCAGTGCCCACACTGACCAGGCCTAATCCTTCCCTTTCTATACACATTGGTCACCCCTATGGAAGGCCCAAGGTACCCCCCTGGGCCGGGTGCAGTGTATGTGAAAGGTAGAGCATGTACTAGTGTAGTTGGCATGCTCTGGTAGTGAATTACAGCCATTTTCATTTCTCACTATTGTAAGGCTATGTTGCCCATCGGCTATAATAGCGAATAATGTGTGCAATGGTTACCTGCATATCTTCCCATAGGAGCAAGATAGAAAATTAAAGTCTGGTATCCCTGAACTCGGAATTTAATAACCTATCTTTTAGGAAGGACATTTTTTAAATCCTGTGTTTTAGAACAGCACTTTTAGGAAGTGGCTGTTCTCTTGTCTGACCTTTCTGTGTGCCTTGGCCTGTTTGTGAATTGACTGTCTGGTTTGTGAGTGTCAGGGGCTGGGGAGCCCCCAGGAGGCTGGATTTGTCACCCCTAGGCTGAATAGCTGCATCTGCATCTTGAGTAGTGGGAGGGGCTAGCTCCTGGGCCTGAATAGGGCTGTGCCTGCCTTCCACAATGCTGGCTCTACCTCCTGCTGGGCAGCTGACGACCTTGCCCCTCTCTCTGAAAGAAAAGAAGAAGTCAGTAAAACAAAGTGCTCCAGGACTGACCAAAACTAGTTCTGACTAAACCAAGGCCTCTCTGCCTCCAGAGAACAAAGGAAATACTGGTATAAAAAGGGATGCCCAGACCTCAGAAAATTAGATCATCCTGGAATCAAGAAAGAATCTCTGCCAAGGAGAAAGCTGGAAGACTGAAGAGGAAGGACTGTCCTGCTGTGTGCTTGTGGACTGACCTGCAGTTGCTTTGCTGCCAAGGAGAGGGGAAGGACTTTGCTGTGTGCTGTGTCCACTTGCTTGAAGAGATGTCCAAGGGCCTGAGGAGAGCTGGCCTCCTGTTAGGAAGTCCCAGGAACAAAAGTACTTCACCCGAGCTTCCCCCTTGAACTCTGCTGAGTGAGTTCTCCCCTTCCTAGAGTGCTTGATCCAATTGTGGGGCCTCTGAAAGTTGTTGCCTGTTGTTTGGGAAGCTGGACAAGGAGAACAGAAGAACATCTGCAATTTTCACGCATCACTCGCTTGCGGAGCGCATCGTCGACAGTGCGAGAGAATTCCCGTCACCGCGAAGATCATCGCAGCGCCTTTTGCCGTTGCAAGAACCGATGCATCGTTCGCTTGCGGAGTGCACTGCCCCAGTGCGGGAAGATTCCTGTTGTTGTGAGTATCGTCGCAGAGCCTGTCGTCGCTGGGTGAGATCACCGCCCCGCTTGCTTGCGGACCGCATAACGTCGCTGCAAACATCGTCGCAGAGCCATCGCATCAAGGGGACCGCAAGAGTAGATCAACACTGCACCGCGCATCGTCGCCGCACCGGAGATCGTTGCCGTCCCGGACATCGTTGCATCGTGCCTGTGGGAGACGCTTCCTACCGAACCTGCGCACCAGAATCCATACAAGGTATTGCATCCCTCCCCATAAAGACCGGATTCGTCGCAACATGCCCGCTGCGGGCAGCGGGGCTGTCGCATCACCTCCCCAGGGTCTCAGGAGTGGGGCATCCCTTGTTTTTCAATGCTGCAGATGCAGCTTCCACTTGGAACTTTTGTCGCATCTACAGGTACTTTGGGTTAAATGTGACGCAACGGTGGATTATTGTCATTTCGGTCTTGTGTAGTTTAGATGAAGATACTTTATTTTCTAAACTGGTGTGGAGTCCATTTGTGGTGTTTTCACTGTTTTACTGTGAGTGTGGTACAAATACTTTACACATTGCCTTTGATAAGCCTATCTGCTCGTGCCAAGCTACTAAAGGGGTGAGCAGGGGTTATCTAAAGGGTGTATCGCCCTTATCCTGACTAGAAGCAAGGGTCCCTATTTGGACATTGGTACCTACCTCTACCAACTAGAGACCCCCAGATCTAACATTATACAAATGTGATCATGAAGAATACCAACACTCACAATACAAGAGAACCAATGGATGAAGTGGACAACCACACTGCCCCATGCTGTGTGCTGCGGTGACTGGAAGCAAAATGTGAACGACACTTGAACTGACCAATGGATGAAGAGGGCAGACTAAAAGCTCCTATTAATATGTTTATATTTATTAATATTTATCAAAATGTTTTTGGAAAGCATGAGTGGCAAGACCACTAAAGCTACCTCTAAGCCAGACCTAAAAGAGAATGCTATCCCGCGGCATAATCTTAAATTATGATACAAAAAATGTATATTATTTGGACCAATGCACACATTTAGGAAATGTGACCAATCGTTTCCATAGAATGCGCTAGAGATTCCACCAATTCTAAAGTAAAACTCTGTGTTATACCTTGGAGACCACCATCCCAAGTGAAACACTAATTAATGAAATCTCACAGACCCGCATTTAGTAACAATACTTTATAGAAGGGGCAGGACATTGCTGGAGGCGAACACTGAGTATCTTTACTAGGACTATTGATTAACAGCTTATTGGCCTGTTAAAAAGAGTCAAAAAGATTCAGTATCGTGGCATCAAAATTGTCGTTGAGGAAAGTACGTGACCCATCAACGTCTAGCTTGGAAATGCTCCAATGGCTGGCAGTAGTTCAAAAGTTGGGAATTCAAATTCTTAGTACAAGAATCTACACAACTCTTAAACTCAACATCTTGTTACTTAAAAAACTGGTGCAGAACTGCGCTCCTTCAACCACCCAATTATCCGTTAAAAACAAAAAAACTTAATTAAGAAGATTGAAATAAGACACTGGAGGCCGTTTGCAGTTGTTGCTAAACCACAATGCAGCTTAATGCTCCTGTATTTTTAAAACATAAAATTGAGTGTTAGACTTGATGTAACACAGGGAAGGTAGTGTGGAAGTGGGAGAAACCTTTGAAGGGGAGCTATTATTGGACTGTAGCTGAGGGGCGTGAAAAGTTACTGCTGTGAATCCTAGGTTCAAAATCAAATTTTATTTCTGTTAAATTCCCAGACGCCTCCCGTTCTTCAGAAAATTCTATGGATGGAACAGCCCACTTTTTGTAGATTTCCAGGATTAGTCTGTTGATTGAAAATTGTCTTTTGGTTTTCATTTTCTAAATTCACAGTTGCATTTATTGAATTGCAGGCTGGGAGCTTGGAATTTTCAGGCCAGAAAATGGAAAAGTAATAGTATGAGTTAACCAACTGAATCTGCTTACCACTGTCATGCGAACTTATAGCCCTTCCATTTATCGTAAATTTTTCCATGTCATTTTCTCCAACATATATCGAAATTTAGTAAAAGTGGAATAGATATTTTAGAGAACAATTAATTTTCACCTGTGGACATTATTTTTGTAAACAGAAAATAAACATTTACAAATAAAAACAAGTCCTATCTTTTGGGATCTTCATTGAGTAAGACTGTGAACTCTTTTCTTATATTTGTAGAACATGTGTATGTTTTGCAGCTTTTACAACTGTATAGCGCAACCCAGATTGCCTCTCTGTTAGCAACACATGCACTCGTTGCCCAACTGAATGGCACTCAATACCTATAAAAGAAGAAAAGATGTACATATATACCAGGGGCCTCATCTTGAAATGTTGTGCCAGTTGTTAAAACTTTCCCCCCAGCCTTCAGATGGTCTGTGTAAATGGTTACGTGGTTTTACACTTTTCACGCACAGGCAGGAAAATTTAGGGGCAGATTTACAATAAGTGGCGCATCTCTGCATATCAGCAGAGATGCGCCACTTATTGTGCGCCATGCCTCCGCCACCATTGATGCGCCGTATTTACAGTGCGGCACACCAATGGGCAAAAACGGCACAGATGCGTGACGCATCTGTGCCGTAAAAGCGGCGCATTGCTGGAGTTGCGTCGCAAGTGCGATGCAGCTCCAGCAAGGCTCCGGGGGGGCCCTTTCTTGTTAATGCTGCATCAATCCTTACGCCTGCTTCAAGCAGGCGCAGGATTTTGACACAGCATGGCCCCAAAGTAACGGAGTGAAATCTTATAGATTTCACTCAGCCACTTTTAGGAGGCGTTCCTGCGCCGGAACGCCCCCCCCTGCGCAGGAACGCCTCCTTCTGGTGCAGGGCTTTACAACGTGACACATCTCCCAGATGCGTCACATTGTATGTACCCCGCACCATGGGGCTTCTTTTGCGCCGCTGCTGCGCCACAAAAGTGACGCAACGGCGGCATAAAACGGGCGCAAGGGGCTTGTAAATCTGCCCCATATAATTGTGTAACAATTTAAGTCTTGAAAGGTAACCTTACTCAGAAAAGTTCTCCCTATACTTGCCATTGTGTATTCCATAGTACTGAAAAAGGCAAACACCCGGAAGAGTTTCCATTCAATTTCAATTTTGGCTGGGTTTGATTAGGATGAAAATTGTCTCGCAATAAGCAGGAAAACATTCCACATGCGCAGTAGAACTTAAAATGGTAAACCTAGCACACTTGATGAATTGCAAAAAATCTAGAACTTCATAAAACTTTACAGGAGTTAGAAAAACGGCACTCTTCTTAATCACGTTTTGTGCCCGTGCACAGGCGCAGAAGGGGAAAATGTCAATTTTCAAAAAATGTTACACTGCACTCACCAAGGCAATAATTATATAGGTTGTGTTTGTGAATTTGTGGCTTATGCTGCGCTAACGCACTACCCCACTGGGGTACCAACTTAAGGGGGTGGGGGGGGGGCATGCATCTAGGGTAGAGAAACAGCAACAGGCATTCTGGAAAGTTGTTTTGTTGATGATGTCTGGGGTTTGAGATGCACCGTGGCATTCCTCACTAGATTGCGACTTTAATGCATGCAATGTAGACAAAGTGAATTTTATTGGAAATTAGAGCATGTCAACCTTCCGATTCTACGCACAGATGCAGAAGAGCATGATATGTTCCCAGGATTTATACCAGTGTGCCACAAGTTAACACACACACTCACACACACACACACATGCTCACATACATACAAACACACTCTCTCCCTCTCTCCTTCTCTTGCACACTGGCTCACCTCACCTCTTCTAACTATATTTCACTGACTAAGGACTAAATATCAACTTCTCCTTCATTTTTTTTAATAGTTTTATCCTTCAATGTGTTTTCTTCTTATATATTATATGTCAAGTGCTTATGTCACTTAATTAGCCACTGTGTTACGTGTAGTGTTCTCCTGTCCTAATGCTCAGTCTTCACTCGTGCTAGTGCTTCACCCTGTTTCCTTATACTGATGTTTGATCACACGAGAGAACATTCTGCGGGGATAAAAAGTCACAGGAATAAACCATCTTTATATCGTATTAAAACTATTAAATATCAAAAGGCAGCTTTATAGTTTAGCAAAAAGTAAAGATGTTTAATATGATCTTGAGAGAATGACAGGAAAAAGCACTACATGTGTTTCAAGACAGTCGTGAGGTGTTTCATTATTTTATATAATGCATTTCAAAACGTTTCAGGCTCCCTCGATGCCAGCTACTTGGTAACTTGTAAAGAATCACATGGCTTGGTAAAGTCTTCACATTCTGACCATTCGGATGATGGATTCTGCTCATGTAGACCTCCACAGTCATTCGGAGTCCAGGGCAGGAGCTGGATTCAGTGCTCCAGAATGGAATTGCCTCCTGCAAGAAGTTCTTCGTGGTGACTTAAATTCGCCTCATTTCTCACTGGAATTGTAACTGAAAAGTTTACATTTCTGCCTAGGTTTGCCTATTTTGAAAAAAATACAGATTTTTGGTTAATGTTCTAATCAAGAAACATTTTGCCTGATTTGTGTTAATTTAGGAGTCTGTTGAGAGTAGGCCTGGGCGTTGTACTACGCTACGCTTGCGGAGCGTGCATAGTTTGTGCTACTATGTGCTGCGCGAATTGCACATAGCACAGTGCAAAAGCTCATAGCGTAGTGTAGTGGGCATTTTTTGCTTGCTCGCGGTCCTCAACATCAAGTTGGCGACCGCGAACGAGCAAAATCAACATACCGGCGAGACTTTTTCCTCATTCGCGATCCGCAACATCAAGTTGCCGATCTCGAGCGTGGAAAATAAACTTCCCAGCGAAATTCTCAATATGGGGAGGTCAGGTTTCTCATTGCGAGTGGTCGCATATGCTCGTGACAGCTCTCAATGAGAAAGCACCAGTCCGCGTTGAGAAAGCTGTCGCCCGAGTACAAATCTACTCGAGCGGCAGAAAACGACTGCTTGCACTGTTGCCGTTTGCAATGATTGCACAGTGCGGACAAGCATCCAGCACTGTGCAATCAGTGCAAACAGCATTTTCCCTACCGCACTACGCAGTTCACGTAGCTACGTGTAGCGTGCGTAGTGCGAAGTGCACTTCGCGTAGCTAGACGTAGTGCTACTACGCAAACTACGCCCAGGGTTAGTTGAGAGTTCATTCTTCCTTCTTGGAACAAAATCAACCTTTCCTGACCTCCCCTGTACATTCTTGACCATGACTGAACTCCAGAAGGTAGTTTCTCATGATAAGAATTTCTGTGGGGAAAGGTACATTTTGTGTCCATTTTCCCTAGGTAGGGAAATATTTTGCCTGATTTGTAGTAATAACTTAGATCTCTGACAGAGTATTTCCCCATAAAACAGGGAAAGGAATATTTGTTTCACTTTTCGATTAGAGGTCAATTTGACTTAGATTACAGATGCTCAAGGGTGTTTACCCTGCTTTTGCTGTTCTAAACATCTACAAAGGGCCTCTTTAGATGCAATGACAACAGCTAACCAATATAGACCCAGAAGTGCTGGGTCCATGTCTGATCTTCAGGACATCCACATAAAATAAATGTGGTGACAAAGAATTTAATTGAAAATCATACATCTGCTCATTTATCATCCGGACAATCCACTTCACCTTGTCTTTCTCTGACCACTTGATAGTGGATGCAACTCTGCATTGCACAACTCTACCAACGGCCAAGAAATGAGTGCCAATCTCTTACACAAAGTGCATAAAGATCTAAGGTGACTGCCCCAGCTGCTGCACAACAGGCAGGAAGGTGGACTATGGTAGACAAAGAGACCGTGGGCATCATGAGCACTGTTTTCAAACCCTCTTCAAGAGATATTTACTTAGGACCTCATTTAGACATTGTTGCGTGGGTTGACAAGTGCCCTGAGTGATGTGGTCCCTGTCACCACAAGAGCAGCCTGCCCAACAGCGGCGTAGCTAGGGGGTTGCGGTAGGGGGCGGTCCGCCCCAGGCGGCACTATTTTGAAGGCGGCAGCCGCGGAGTGGCCTGTTGCTGTGGCCTTTATTATTTATTTGGAGAAAAATTATAAAGGCCGCCGCAATGGGCCACTGCCGCGGCCGCTGTTTGAAGTGCGAGCGAAGCACAGCAGCCCATCATGTGACTTCCTGCTGCTGCCCGAAGGAGTCATGCGAGTGCGAGTCAGGAGAAGTTGTGGCAGTAATGAGCGCGCCTTACACCACAGGAATCATTTTTTTAAATGTGTTCCTGCGACCGACCCACCAGAGCCGACCTCAAGGATCGCAGCCCAGGGCACACCGGTGTGCAGCTTTGCTGCTGAACCTGAAATTAACCATGCCCGGGCGGCATGCTTTGCCACGGGAGTCAGTGGGGCCACGAGGAGGCCGTGCCGTGCCGAATTGCAGCTCCCCTAGAGTGAGGTAATTGTATCTCTCACTTTTAATTAAAGATATGCTTGCCTTTTAAACTAGCAGCACCTATTATCTTCAGCTGCCTGCTCTAGATGTAGTATGAAGATGTTTGAACACTTTTTATTTATTTTAATTGCAAGGTCAGATGAAACACCAATAATTGTGTTGATTATCGTAGATGACAGTAATATACACTTTCATCAACCACGTCCTTGCAAAGATATGAGAGAAACACATCCCTATCTTCCAGGTGGGTCAGAAATACATGACTTGAAACATTGTCTTTAAGAGACCCGTCTTTAACTTTAACCACCTCTTAGCGCTTATAGGTGATTGAACAAAAAGGGTGTTGGAAAACTCTATGTGCTCAGCTCAGATGATTCATGGTCCCTTACTTAAACCCATAGCATGTTATCAATTTATTTTGGTTAACCCCTTTCCCTTTTTACCAATCTCTCTACAGCAATACACAAGTCCATGTTCCTGTTAAATTCTGCAATTATTGGCAGTGCGCTACAGTACTCCACAGTTGTGTTATGCCACGTTGTTAATATCAGCCCTTGGCTAACAAACAGTTACTAGTATATATTCACTTCCTGTTTACCTCAAATGCCCATCTGCACGGTAAGCACCTCACCTCCCGGGTAAACTTTCTGCAAAACTGCCTAGACAGATTTGAAGAGTAGACAGTAATGAACGCCGTATTGCTGAGCTTGAGGATGGCATGGTTGAGCAGCCCAAACCCTGCAACTGATTGAGAAACAAGAAGCAGCCTTAGAAGCTGATTAGGACTGCGGAATGTCAGAAGACCATCAAAGACCTGAAAAGAGCACTATATGATGCCCCTGAATGTGGTTCGTCCTTATATAATACCAAATAAAGGACTTTGAAACATCCTGGCTCAAATTGATATTAAGGGCAAAGTTTGTCCAGTACCTTTCATTAGCCATAGTCCATTTTCTAGGAAAGAGAATTAGGTGGTGGTTAACGACTTCTGTATCTAAAGCAGTCTTGTTGAATGGTCAGATACAGAAGTCGTTAACCACCACCCCTTACCCACCACCACCAGGAATCTATTCCTTTACTGTCTGGTTACACTCATCTGTAGTGACTGAATTAATCAATAAAATATCATAATGCAAACAAATGCGTTTCCTACCGATTACTTTTAACTTGGATTAATCTTTAAACATACAATGTGCCTTTATTTTATATGCTGTTACCTGAAGGTGAAGACAATCGAAACTTAGGACAGAATAAACATATTTTGTACTTCCAACTTTGTTTTTAACTTACTGCCCCTCCCAACCCTCTTCCCTCTCATCCGGCCTGGTACTGCCCCAACTGCAGAACTCAAGTTAGTCTAGTGATCAGGTGCATTGGACTCACCTGTAGTATCCTGAAGGTGCTGCCAGGGGAATCGTGGTCAAACCCAGTGTGGTGGACCGGTCTGCAGACATTGCTGAGATCATGGACGGGGTAGAAAGGGGACAAGGGCCGTGCACAAGCTGTGATGTTATGAGTGAGATGTCACAAACAGGGTAGGTAGAACTGATGTAAGTTTTGGGTTTCCTTCTGCTTTTCCTTCAGTGGCATAGCTAGGTGGGGGCGGTCCGCCCCAGGCGGCACTATTTTGGGGACGGGGGCTGTCTAGACCTGTACCGTGTCATGTATGTGCATGGAACTTGCATGATTGAGGTAACTATTAGCGGCGATAAGTCCTTTTTCCCCAGCACCCCCCCAGGGGGGCAGAAATCTGAAGGAAAGCCCCGGGTGCCACAAGCTCTAGCTACGCCTCTGCTGCCCAACAAACATAGCGCGACCAAGAGCTGGGCCAATAGGGAGCTTAGTAATAAAGATATAAGTTGCATATTAAAATCAATGCCATTGCCACAAATTGTTACACAAGAGCATATCAAATGTCTTTCGTGCATTAGGTGGTCCAACATGAGTACATGGCATTGTGACCGGCTCACTCAGGTCATTACGGACATTGTCTTCTAGCTTGAACTTTTCCCTTACAAATCAGTCTTTTCAGCAGGGCCGGACCGGTCATGCTGCTATTCTGGCATTTTTCTGGTGGATTGCTGACTAGGGGGCCTTCAGAGCATGATGAGCTGCCGTGACTCACCAGGCCCCGGATAGACACATTCTACTGACTGCCTCCTGAAAGGTGGGGATGGTTCAAACACCTCCAATGGCTGATTTTCGTTGGGGGTCCTGCTCTGGTTTTCAGGTGTATTAGGCCAAACAGTCAGGGCCGGACTGACTATCGGGCAGTTTGGAATGCTGCCGAACGGGGGGCTGATTTCACTGCGGTGGGGGCTGATTTCGTTCATGGAGACCTGCGTGTGCTTCGAAATATTCAAAGCAAAACAAATTTTGTTTAGCACACGCAGGTCTCCATGACCGAAATCAGCCCCCAGCTCAGCAGCATTCCAAACTTCCTGGTAGCCAGTCCGGCCCTGCAAACATTTCAATGGAACCGAAGCAAGACCACAACTCCTAGAATGTATTAGGAATTGCAGATTAGTACAGGACTTGAAACAGTAATTTCCGGCTGTATAGGACCTGGATGGAGGCTGGTCACTCAGCACATGGGTTTCACAATTGACCAGGGTCAAACTTAGAGTAAAATGAGTAAAAAGTCCAGGATGGTGCTAGAAGGAAGAGGGATTTCTCTTGCCCCCAGTTCAGAACTTTTTTTCCACCCGTCACCAGTCTTGCTTGGAAATGTAATGTGAGCTGTTGGTTTCCGGTTCCCAGCACCAACACTTCATTCTCAATACCAGCACATTGGACAGTCTGCCACATGGCGGTGGTGTCTTTCTAATTTAAAGATGATAATAACTTATTCATTAACTCAATATAAAAATGACTAATACCTGCTACCCAAGCCATTCTTATAGCTTTGGGGGCCTGGAATAGTATTAATTATGATGGCTAGTGCTTGTGTTGGTACTGTCATTGACAGCGCTGGCATGGGAAATGGGTGTTACAAGCCACGCCACAGTGGCCTGCTGAAAAGGGCACTGGCACTTATTTATTTTTACAAATTCAGCACTGCTGGCCGTCTCCTTGTAAAGTAATGCTGCTGCTCTTTGAAATTCTGTGCACTTCCCTTGTCGCTTTTCAGCCACTGAGGGCGTTAACATTCAGTAATGTATCACAGTGGAACTTTGAGCAGCACAACTCAGCAGGTTAATGAGCTCCTTGAGCCAATCTGGTTGCCGCCCGAGGGTCGTGGCTTCCAATTACTACAGAATAAAACCAACTTTCCGTCCTTTTAAATTTATGAACCCCATTTACAAATTTCATTACACACGTAGAAATCAAAAGCACCGTCACCAATAAGCACACGTTTATGTACCGCTGTAGATCCCCACATTTCAAGCATGACTCTTTAAAGAACCAATATTATTCAACAAAATATGTAAAAGATTAATGGGTCACTAGAATGAGCTTTTAAATAATCCACACGTTTTAGTTTTCCTTGAGCTTGTTGTTAAAAAAAATGAGCTAACAATTTGTCTGGAGTGTTTGCCTCAAACTAGAGGTGTGCGAGCTGCCATAGCACAAGACCTCGTAATCACAATATTTTATACTTAAACGTCTCCATCTTCACCCTTCCCACATCTGCCCAAGTGAAAACACACGGGGGAAAAAGCGGGGCCTTGCTGGGCTGTTGGAATGCCTTTGTGGTCCTGAAGCTTCACTGCACACACCCCTACCATTAACTTATAAGAAAGACAGAATAGGTTTTACACAAGTTAAAATTCAGAGACTCTTATCAGTGAGCATGTGCAATCGTCTCTCCTTCCTTTGTCCACAGCCTTCATAGGGTAGCATTATTGTATTGTAATCGCATTATATAGCGCTTATTACCCCTGACAAGGCTTCGAACCTTTTTTTTGGGCGAGTAGCACGCTACTCCAGAAACCAAAGAAGGATTTGTGGTGAACTAGCAGAGTGAAATATGAAATTAATCTGAGCCGTGGAAATGTTAGTCTGTTATTTGTATTGAAAAGGCATAGAAGAGGAAAAAGTTTGCATTTGTATAGGACTAGCTACCCCTGATGAGGTGTTGAAGTGCTTTTTGGTGAGTAGTACGCTACTCCGGAACCGTAATATTTCACACATATGTATGAATGTATGTATGTATGTACGTATGTATGCATGCATGTATGTATGCATGTAGGTAATTGGATAGCACAGATCTGGGCAAGGTCAATGAAGTGCTTGACTGCCGGGCCAGCGTCCTCTTTCATGATCCATGGACAATTGGGGAAAGGCTACTGTAGCCAGCGAGAGACCCAAGATTAACACTGGGAGGAGCAGGCGGAGTTGCTCTTTGCTGAGCTACACGGAGTTGGGCAAAAACTCAATGAATATTTATAAAATAAAAATAAAAACAAGGGTAAATAAAAAACACTTACATTTATCGCTGCATCTCTGGACTGCCCTCCTCCTCCTCCTCGCCGTGGTCTTGCACAAACTCCTATGTAAGACGTACTCGACCCGATCTTCTCCTCCAGCAAGGACATCGCCTTCAGCCACGCCACGGGACTCCACTGGACGGACCACAGCTGCGTCCACTTCAGCTTCAGTAGGACCACGCTCCACCATCACCAGCAACAGGTTCCCCGCAGAAGCTGGAACAAGATCACCGCAGACCAGCTCGCTACCTCCCTGAGCAAGAATCCTCCCACCAGCACAACGAACCCCAGCCAAGCGGCCACCAACCTCACGAAATGGATCACCGACTGCGCAGACGACCTCGCCCCTCTGAAGACCCCACCGAGCAGACCCGGCAGCAAGAAAGCACCATGGTTTAACGACGAACTCAAGAGCTCCAAGAAGAACTGCAGAGCACTCGAGAAAACCTGGCGCAGAGACCCAACACCGGACAACATGACTGCCCTCAAGCTCGCCACCCGAAAACACCACCAACTGATCCACGCCACCAAGAAAACCGCATTCAAGGAACGACTAGACAACAACGCACACAACAGCAAAGAACTCTTCAACATCGTGAAAGAGCTCTCCAACCCCAACGCCGGAAACAACGACATCACCCCTTCGCAAGACCTCTGCAACTCCCTCGCCTCCTACTTCCACAACAAGATCGCGGACATACACAACAGCTTCACCACTCAACCGACGCACGCCACGATCGAACCACCCCCCCCACAACCACCCTCCGCGCCTGGACCCCGATCAGCACCGAAGACACCGTCAACACAATGAACTCCATCCACTCCGGATCCCCGACAGACCCCTGCCCTCACCACGTCTTCAACAAGGCCGACGCTGTCATCGCACCCCACCTGCGGGACATCATCAACACCTCCTTCAACACCGCTACCTTCCCGGAGAGCTGGAAGCACGCCGAACTCAGCGCCCTACTTAAGAAGCCATCAGCCAACCCCACCGACCTCAAGAACTACCGCCCCATCTCGCTGCTTCCGTTTCCAGCAAAAGTCATCGAGAAGACCGTCAACAAGCAACTGGCCGCCTTCCTCGAGACGAACGGCTCCCTCGACCTCTCGCAGTCTGGCTTCCGGACCAACCACAGCACCGAGACCGCCCTGATCGCAGCCACCGATGACATCCGAGCCCTGCTCGACAACGGAGAAACAGCGGCCCTCATCCTCCTGGACCTCTCCACGGCCTTCGACACTGTCTGCCACCGTACCCTAGTACAGCGCCTCAGCAACGTCGGAATCCAGGAGAAGGCACTGGAGTGGATCATCTCCTTCCTCGCCGGAAGGACACAGAGAGTCCACCTCCCCCCGTTCAGATCAGAGGCCACCGAAGTCATCTGCGGTGTTCCTCAAGGCTCCTCGCTCAGCCCAACACTCTTCAACGTCTACATGAGCCCCCTCGCAGCCATCGCACGCCAGCACAACCTCAACATCATCTCCTACGCCGACGACACCCAGCTGATCCTCTCCCTCACCAAAGACCCCGCCACCGCCAGAGCCAACCTACACGAAGGGATGACAGACGTTGCTAAGTGGATGATGAACAGTCGCCTGAAACTGAACTCGGACAAGACGGAAGTCCTCATCCTGGGATCTGCACCCTCCGCCTGGGACGACTCCTGGTGGCCCCCCGCCCTGGGCAGCGCACCCAAACCCACAGACCACGCACGCAACCTGGGCTTCATCCTGGACTCATCCCTCTCCATGACCAGACAAGTCAACGCCGTCTCCTTGTCGTGCTTCAACATCCTGCGCATGCTACGTAAGATCTTCCGATGGATCCCCACCGAGACCAGAAAGACGGTCACCCAGGCCCTCGTCACCAGCCGTCTGGACTACGGCAACTCCCTCTACGCCGGAACCACCGCCAAACTCCAGAAGAGACTCCAGCGGATCCAGAACACCTCAGCACGACTCATCCTGGACATCCCCCGCCGCAGCCACATCTCCAGACACCTGAGAGACCTGCACTGGCTCCCGGTCAACAAGAGAATCACCTTCCGTCTCCTCACCCACGCACACAAAGCCCTACACAACCAAGGCCCAGGATACCTCAACAGCCGCCTCAACTTCTATGCTCCCACACGCCAGCTCCGATCGACCAGCCACGCCCTCGCCACCGTCCCCCGCATCCGAAGAGCCACCACAGGAGGAAGGTCCTTCTCCTACCTGGCCGCCAAGACTTGGAACTCCCTTCCGACCCACCTCCGCCTGACCCAAGACCACCTCGCCTTCAGGAAGCAGCTCAAGACCTGGCTGTTCGAGCAGTAGCGGACCCCCCCCCCAGCGCCTTGAGACCCTCCGGGTGAGTAGTGCGCTATATAAATGCTATGATTGATTGATTGATTGATTGTAGGACTGGGCGCGCATGCGCAGTCCTGCCATGACGTACGTCTGATGTAGGGGATTCTGCAGGACCACGGCGAGGAGCGAAGCCCGGAGACGCCGATATAAAGGTAAGTGTGTTTTATTTACCTTAATTTTCATTTTTATGTCAAAAAAATATTTATTGAGGGGTGTGGAGGCGGGAGGGTCCGGGACTGAACTCTACTACTCCACTGCGGAGTCGGAAGTTTTGCATGACCTTTGCGTTCTCCGCAGAACATGCAAAAATCCGCAAGCTCCGCCAACAGAGCGGAGTTCCTTCCCAGGGTTAGCCAAGATCTGGGCACCTAGATGTTGTCTCAGAGCCCTTGAACCATTGACCTCCCCGCAAGCGCCGCCCACTTCCCCAGTGGCTGACACTGTTCCTAGCCTAAAGCCCCAGGACGGGAAGAGTAAGCCTGCAACAGGCACCGGGGCCTACAGGGGATTATCCCCCCCATGTATGATTAGCAGACTGCAGTCAATGTGTGATTATGGGCTTAGAATAGTGCTGTTTTGAAGTCCTCGCCGTATAATCAGAGCACATTTATGCCACGGTTCCAAGATAGTATGTAATTGTTCACTTCAAAGACCCCACAGCTTTCTGCGCACGGAGGAAACGAAGACAAACGTGCTCGAGCCTTCGCTTCCGGAACACAGTAAAGCCAGCAGCGCCCTTGCAGCTGCCGGTGGGGATTCCACACACGTGGAAGCACCGAAGCGCCCTGTGGAAGTGTTCTGCACAGAGCGCTGGCTGTGGCCTTCTCCTCCCGCCCCCTCTCACGCGCCCTCTCCCGTCGGCTGTGACGTCTTGGCGCACAGGAAGGGATGCTTTGTATTACAGACTACAGACTTTCAAAGTCATCATGGTTATTCTCATTGACTGTTCCGCACAAAGCGAGTTAACTTGGTAAACTTTAACGTCGATTAGTTTATAAAACTTGAGCACAAGCTCCTGAAACAGCGTTATCTTAAACACTGTTAGTAGTTATATGAATTAAAATATGAGTTTACACATGAAATGGACCTTACTACATAATATATTTTTATTTACATATGTATTTTCACACTAACCCCGAACACACTGTAAATATACTTAAAACAATGCATGCAATTCAGTTATTTCATTTCATACATTAATAAGTTTAGGGCATTTGTTCAGAGAAGGTAGAAAGTTATTCGGGAGATGGGATGGAACGTAACTTAAAGGAACTTGAATAAGAGCCCTCCCATGTTGAAGAATCGCATTTTTACTTAAAACATGAAAATATTGCTATGATTTATTTTATATAAATAACACAATATTTAAAGAAACAAGGTTTTTGAGAGAACAATACTATTCTTTATATAATCTCACCAGATAATTCAGAAATGAAAAAATATATATCTTTTGCGCATGCAACGGTTTATAAACCAATACTGCACATTGCTTTGAATTTGTTATTTGCATTTTCAGCATGTGCACTCTAAGAGCCAAGTACACATTTCACCACTCTCGTAATTCGGAAATCGATGCAGTGAACTGCACGTGTCTTAAAACCCATTTCTCGTCACAATATCTGCTTTCTGCAGGGGTGCGCAGGGAATGTACAAAGCTGACAGCTGTTAGAATACCCCTATCAACAGTGAAGACTCCAAGTGCTCTGGTGCTCATGTAAGTCATGAGACATAATTATAGGGTGACCAGATCTTGAGAACCAAAAAACTGGGACTTTTGGGGAAAATAGAAGAAGGACTTCAATTTTTCATCCACGAAATGGCGCGAAATGACAGCTATCATCAACATAGGATCACAGAAGATGCATTAAGAAAGTAAATAAAATGTCATTTCTATGACAAAAATCATACCTATTAATTAAATTGCTTACTTATAACAGCTGCAAACTAGCAAAGCTTTAGAATACCCCAAAAAGTGCCTCTCACTGTTTTCAGTCAACCCCCTCTAAAAACCGGGGCATGAGCCAAAATTGCTAAAATATGCCGGGACAGCTGGTGAAAACCCAGGACTGTCCGGGTAAAACAGGGACGTCTGGTTACCCTACATAATTACCACTCATCCAATTCATTGACAAGTTCCAGTCATTCAAGGCCCAATGAGAATGAAGCTCTCATGAGTCACATGGCTGAAGAGGAGGGATCATATTGGAATAAGCAGATCTGTGTCTCCATCACCGTGGCTTATGAGAACCGCTTTATGTTTAAGCAGTGGAAGAGGCCTGACATGAATCTGTGATGTGCGACTTGTCCCCTGGCTTTTCTTCCAAACCCTAACTCTCAGCATACATACACTGACGAGGGGATTTTCTCACTTGCAAACAGGCTTTCATCATTTAGCTCCTTAGCTTCATGTATGTACTGCCCCCAACATAAACTTGGCTTGCTGCCTATCGCCCGCAAGAGATGTTGCTACATGGCAAAACCAGTGTTTCATTTGTGATGGTGGCTGCAGGTGGTGGACCGTGCCCAACTTGGCGATGAGCATCTCCCTTATTGTTTATTTGTTTCTTTGCTTTCAGTCTTTGTTTCTTGCTTCTTTACTTTTTACTTCATTTCCTCATCATTTGGCAATTCTGTATGTATGTAACTTAGACACTAACAGATTTGTGAATCGAGCTTAAATTACTAATGAAAATGATGATTTTTTAATAGGATTAGGTCAAACCTACACTAGAGCTGATTTAGTGTTTAGTGACGACTGTATGTGAAGAGACTTTGGTGAATTGTGTACTTCATGAAGAAATATGAAGTTCCCCAAATTTCCTTGAGGGGATGTAGTCAAAATTATTCCGTTCCCTAGCCAAAAATCAGCCAATCCCTAACCGCATAACACGGATGGAGAATCAGCCTGCAGGGGTTTCATTGCCTGCTGTCTCCTGAGTGGCAGCAGGTAAACATGATGCCAGCTGTTCAATCACATTATCTCATTTCCCTGATCCAGAAAGTCCCACTCTGGGACTTCCAAGATCACAGAACAGAGAAGGAGAATGTTACTGCTGAAGGAAAGGTAAGAGCATGCCTCTCCCACCCTCACCTGGCAGCGTTACAGACACTGCTGCAGTGAAGGGAACACTTTGCTCTTATATGTTTTTTAAACAATGTCACCCTCGTAATTAGAATATCTGATTATCAACTTCTTAGAAAACCTGTGCAGATTTAAGAGCCTTCATGTGTCAGAAATTCTTTCTCGTTGTTTTAATATAAACATTAAAGAACAATTACTTCGTCACAGAACTTCTACTATGAAAAAAAATAGTGGCTATTGTCAAGAGTGTGGCAATTTCAATGCGATCAGTCTAGGAATTTTCTGAACTTCAGCGATCTGCCTCAGACATTTGTTTTGTTCAATACAAGGCATCATAAAGAAGTCCCAAATTTAAGAGAATTTATTTATGAAGTGAAATTGTCTCCAAATGATTTTTTGTTGTTACTCAATTTTGCATTCTGCCAACTACAGCCCTGTCAAAAGTAAAGAGTGCTATAACTGGGTCGTTTTGCCAGCATAGGTAATTACCCCACCAAAAAGATTAGTCTTGTTAAAAAATAAGACAAAATTCCAGTCAAAACTAAATGTAATTTTAAGAACTACAGATTCTTCACAGTTTGATTGTTTATAATAATAATAATTACTATTTGTAAAGCGTGAACATATCACTCCCTTAAGGGTTTCAAGGTGCTGGAGGCCGTCGTGGACATTGAGTGGGCTATTGCCCAGAGCCACATGATGCTGAGCTGAGTTGCGGCCAGAGATTGAACCGTGAACTCTGCTTTCCAGATTCAGCTGCTCTGGCCACTGTTCCACACCTCTACCTTGTTTGGAAAATTAAAAAATGTGTACAGTTTGTGGATAGTACCATGGTATTGATGAAAAACTCCATGTTCCTCACATTTGTCATATTTCAGTAGATAATGTTTATTACCCTCAATGATAAATTTTGTTTCAGTCACTTACCTTTTGGTTTGACCTCACCTGCGTCTGTGTTCCAGAGACTATTGGATTCATTGTTCAGGGACATGCATGGGTTTGAGGAATTCCAAGACGATATTTTGTTTTTTGTTGATTCTCTTCATGATCACAATAGATTGAGCAAAATTTTAATCATTTCACAAATTAAAGGTATGACTTTCTGTAAGGATAAGTCCACATTTCTGATAAAAGAGGTTTAATATTTGGGCATTGCACATTTTAATTCTTTTTAGTAATAGTACTGGAAATACATCATCTCTATTGGTTTGGATTTTGTCAAACTTATTTTAATTCAAAGTTGATATTGAGTATGTTTCTGGTACAAACAATTACAAAACAGATTTCTGACGTTGTCTGGCAATTCCAATAAGTGTGATGCTTCATGTTCTGATGACAGTGTGGTGGCTTCTGTCAATGATGCTGTGCAGACTTTGCTGGAAATTGTGGGACAAAAGTACTTGGATGAAAGTTACAACTGAAGATCTTAGTTTACTCTAGTCACAATATTATTATTAATTAATGGACCAGGGAATTATATTTTTCTTCAGAGAGATTTTTTTTTTAATTAAAGATTTAACCATGACCATGGAGTTGTGATGAGGGGTGACAAATATGTTCCACCTGATAATGTGTAGCACAAGGTCACAGAGCTTACACACAGGGTCATATGGGCAGCAATGCATGGATAGCATGGTTACTGCTTTTATTATGAAATGTTCTGAGTGTGCAGTAGCTGAAAAATATTTTATTATGTTGCAATCTTCCACTGAATTCCACGGCTTTTCCAGAGGGTAATTTGTCGCATTTCGCTTTAGACCTTTTAGCTCCCTTTCATATCTTCAATAGTGATAAGAAATACATCATCACTTTGGTGGATTACTACTCGAAGTGGGCTGAATGGAAATTTATAAAAATCAACTGAAACTGGCACTGCTACTAGTTTTCTTATATACTATTTCTGTCGAGAATGATTTACCTTTTCTTTCACTACAGACAAAAGTGCGCAGTTTACCTTGTATACGTGAAGAATGTTCTTTATTGGTTTGGAGTAACGTACCAATGCTCACAATTATATTCTCCATAAAGTAATGGTTTAGTTGAAAGGACCAACAGAATTATGACTAAGAGAATCCAACTTGCAATAGCTAATAGACTAGATGTAAATATACGTTTATAAGAAATGTTGTGAGCTCATCACTGCACACCACACAGTACCAAAGGGCGTTCTCCTTTTGATATGTCACATAAGTGCAAACCATGTTCTGAGTTGTGTCCTTCATGGTTGATAAGAATCAATGAATAGGATGTTAGTACTGATACACACAATATTCCATTCAAGAATGTTCAAGGGAGACAGAAAATCTTGAAGGATTGGTATGACAAAAAGGCTGGGTAGAGGAAAAACAATAGTGTAGTGGGAGATGTGCTCAAATAAAAAAAAATGCAGATGTGCACCAAAGATTTATAAAAATGTTTGTAGCCTATAACAAGTTGTATGTAAAACACCTTCTTCCTTCAAGTTGGATGATAAGTGTAGTTGGAATGTTGGTAGGGTTTCAAAGTGGCCAAAATTGAGCTTCATTAGACTGTATAGTTTTCTGTCCAGATGATTTGTTGTGTGATTTCCATGTTCACAAAGGGATTGCTTATGATTCGAGTTTCAGTGCTGCTATTTCCGCAAACATCTGCGATGACAGTTTGATAAGCCAGAATAATTCTTGTCATAAAGAATTTATGGGGTTAATTGTACTGCAGTTGCATTGGTGCCTGTGAGTCACAGTTGTAGACAATGTAAGAGACAGGCACATCTCAAAGATTAAGTTTAGTTTCTTTATTCTTTTGTGAAGGGAAGAGATGTGCTGGATAACTATACACACTGCCTTCTCATATCTACGTTTCATTAGATGTATTTAATTTCCCTAATGTTATTACTATTATACTAATATACTAATTTATTATATTGCTTATTTTTCCAGTTTCATTAGAGTATTTCGGCATTTAACCTTTGTGACTCTGTCATTCCTCATAAAATCCCACACAACTAATTTATACATGGAAAAATCCATGTAAATCTTCGATGTTGTCCTACCTAACTACCTTATTTAATGTTATCTATCACAACATCTTCCTGTCACTAAATTTAGCTTTCCTTCTCCATATAACCCCAACATCACAGTGTTGGTGTTGCCTATCTTCGACATTTTCTGTCTTTGGTTCCACTCTGGCTCGCTCTCTTTTTTTCTACCTACCCTTCCTCTTCACCTATGCTGGTGATGTGCTCCATGTGTTTAACGCATACCACTGACATCAGCAATCATGATGGGCCACCTCAGCTTCCGGCCTTTAAAGGTCTGTAAATTTAGTACCATTAAGTTCGGTAACAATAACATCTATTATTACCAGAGCTTTTAAACAGCAGTAGTGCAACATGAACACCTAGTTAAAAAAATGTTATTATCTCATCCTTTGCCAGTTAGAACAATTGGTATACCTGCATACCCAAAACTATACTTAACATGCATGCAATGCAAGTATCTGTGCTAACCTGTAATTTTCGGAACCGTTGCCACGCATGAAAAAAGTATCTGGAATACATAATATGAACAGTGTTCTATAACACAAAAAGTAGCACTTTTACACCCGTAGAAAAGTAGGTGTGTAAACTTTGTCCAAGCTTCAGTGTACTGTTTCATAAGAACTCTCTACTCGAGTGTCAGCCTGGCACCAGCGTGTCCTGGCCTCCCCTCTGCCTCTGTTTTTTTGCAATGACTTTCCCATGCAGACAGTGTTATTTAGGGCAGGCCCGCAGGCGTCCGCTGGCCTTTCATTTCTCTGGTTTAACCCACAGTATTGTAACGAGCATCGTCCATAGCTCTCCTCATTGCGTCTCAGCCTGTTCCAAGAGCCTCTGTGGTAAACGGGCTGCTGAGTGGATCCCCAGGTCACTTGTAAAACGACTTATAGCCACGTCCTCTCTCGGTTGCAATGGAGTCCGTCTCCAGTGACAAATACTGCCTCAGTGCCCATCCAAGAGTCCACTGCCAGGAAGACGCTGCCAGTAGCACCAAATCTGGCAGACTTGTTTGATTCATAATTCTGTAGCGCCGACTCCCTCACATAGGACGTCAGAGCGCTGAAGTGGAAAAGATAGAATGTGATCTAGAAGACGATTTGTGCAGTAGAACAAGAGTATTACATACAGTAAATACAGACTGCTAAATAAGAGAGAATATAGGTACATGACAAAACACACAAGTGGCAATATACCAACAAAAAGACGTTTCACAATATAGTGCTTAAAGGCTCGTAGAGAAAGGCACGGCTCATCTTTCACCTCATTGATCCCTTACACTCATATATTAGATAAGACTACACTCTTGTTTTCGTTGGTGCACCTGTAGTTAGGGTGACCAGATTCTCAAAACAAAAAACTGGAACAAGTGTCATTGACATAGAAGTAGGACTGACAGAAGTACCCATGGCTTTAAGTGGGATGAAAAAAACAGGGGAGGGGGTTCTCTCAAGGGGCATGGCCGATGTAATTAAGGACGTGGCTTAAACCACAAAACCTAAAATAATCTGTACTTAGCATAGTGTCCCGCCCGAAAAATGTGCTGCTTCTGTCATTGTATCCAGATAAATAATATAACGAGTAACATCACACCTAGAACAAGTCTGGACTACTGGCTTTGTCAACGGTTGTTAGCGGCATAAGAGAAATAAGCAACAACTTTGACTTCCCTGTACATAACATTGAAAATGCCTCAGTTCTGGAATGAAGAGACAGACTATGAAAGAACTATAACGGGTCTCTTTAAAAGCAGTGAAGGGTGGTACTGCTGTAGCAGTAAGCTTTTATTTTTTCTCTGTGAGGGCAAAAATGGAGAGCCCAATAGAGACCCGTCTCAGCACCTGTGAAAAGTAAAGCAGGCGCACCGAGCGAGACATTATTTAAAAACCGGACATTTATCTGTTTAACACGGGGACTACACAAAAACTAGGACATTTTTTTAGCAAACTTTCGGGACACCGAGACACTGCTCTAAAAACTGGGACTGTCCGGGGAAAACCGGGACATTTGGCCACCCTACCTGTAGTCCAGCCTAGGGTGAACAAGTACCGGCTGCTGGAATGTTTCTTGGGCGCGGTATGGGGAAGTGCAGGGTCTTTTTAGGCTGATTTCAGCTCAGAACATTTCCATTCAGTCTCCCTCTTTGAGAGGTGCATCTTATGTTCTCGAGATGTGTGTTATTGAGTGAATTAGCCAACAGTATAAATACTACATTTCAAAAGACAAGGAAACCCTATATTACTTGTGGAAACTGGGTATAAGCAATAAGAGAGACTGTATTCTACGTACTGGGCATTCAACAACTTTTTGGGAGAACCACTGAGAATCACTCTGTAAAACAACAGTGATTAATGGAGTAAATGCTGAGCAGGATAGCGCATGCACCCTCCCATTCCCTTTGAATGTTCCTTTAAAGAGTGTTCATTCTGTTGGTATTTCTTTTACTATCCGTTAAGAAGCGTCATTTTACTTGCACACCTATCTTACATAGCCAACTCCTCTGGTCGCTACTAGTGGTCTTAGAGTTCTCTGGTGATTTCAGAGCCAGTGAGATGTGAGTGAGCTGGCTGTTGCATGCTCACTTTTGGTTTTATTATGCTACCGAGATGGCCAGTTTGAGTCGGGGTCGCCAGGATTAGCTGGAAATGGGTTTAGCAGACTCCAGCATTCCTTTTTACCTACAACTCAAATAATTTTCATGTACCTGGAAGCAGGACCTCTTGACTAATCCTGTTCTAGCGTTCTCACCACTTATTATACTACGTTTCCTGCTGTAGAATCACGTGTCCCCATTATTCTTCATGTTAGAAATGGGGGTCTCTAGTTGGTAGAGGTAGGTACCTTTGTCAAAATAGAGACCCTTGTCTCTTGTCAGAGTAAGGGGGATAAACTTCTAAAATAACCCCTGCTCACCCACTTGGTAGCTTGGCACAAGCAGACAGGCTTATCCCAGAGGCAGTGTGTAAAGCATTTGTGAACACATATAGTAATACAGTGAAAACACTGCAAATGGACACCACGGCAGTTTAGAAAAACAAGTAATCTTTATCTCGTCCGTTCCATGAAGTTGGCTAGTTTTGATTATTAAATGTGTCATTATTGTGAGTTGATGATTGAGTCACATAAGCAAACAATGAACCTTGCTTTTCTGAAGTTTGAGGGTGCATATTATTATGAAGTATTTTCTTTCTGCTGAATACTTCATGTAACATTTCTATTCCATTTCATCACTTCTTGTGAAATTGTTGGTACCCATACCTCTTTGCTGCACTTCAATAGACTCCTGAGACTCCTGTATCATAAGTAGGGCTCCCAGGTTTATGGTACTTTTTTAACATTTCCAACTGTATTCATAAATATTTATTTTTGTACCATCCTATTGTTTTTTATCCATATTTATTTTGTGTTTTGAGAATAAATGGAGTTGTAACAGAAAAACATGCACGTATACTTTGATGCATGTCGCATTTTATCAAATTAAGCCACCAAATATGACAAAACACTATAACCACAGGTCAATTTTAGCATTATATCAAATGTATGTTAACATAACCCTGTATTTAAGAATATCTCATCTTGTCTTTTACTCCCCATGCTGTCTATCTGTTGTCCGGGGATTCGTGAAAGACAGCATGGAGATTCATTAACAAAAGACACACTTTTCCGTATTTTTCCACTTTTAAAAATAAATAGAGACAGGAAATTCATTGTTTTCTGTCTGAATTTATTTGTAAAAAAACAGTAAAAATGGACAGCTGGGAGCCTTAATCATATGTGACAGTCATGAACCACAATTTAGAGTCAATACCTCCTCATACCTGAAGGCTCCAGAGAGAGAGCTGATTGAACAGAATATGCTTCTTTTTCCCGCATACCATTACCCCGCATGTTGTTACAATGCGGTTGTTACAAAGACCGCATTGTAACAATGCATACCATTACCCCGCAAGTCATGACAACAGCTGCGGCCCGTGGACGGAGTTGCGGTGGGGCGAAAAGCGGGGTGAGGGAGGGGCAGGGTGGGGGATGCTAAAAACCGGAGTATGGATAATTGGAGGTAAGTAAACAATTTAATTAATAAAACGAATTTCGTAGCGCGCCCTGCATCACATTTTGAGATGCAGGGTGCGCTACAAAATTCGTTTTATTAATTAAATTGTTTACTTACCTTCAATTATCCATACTCCGGTTTTTAGCATCCCCCCGCCCCGCCTTTCGCCCCACCGCAACTCCCTCCACGGGCCGCGGCTGCATGACACCGACTTGTGGAGGGGGGCGCTGGGTGTTGGAATTGTAAAATGTACTATTCCAACTCCAGTCTGTGAGGACTGTAGGGAAGGTGTTGGATTTTAAATCCAACACCTTCTTCCCCCTCCACAGGTTGTTGAAATGACTTGCGAGGTAATGGTATGCATTGTCACAACGTGGTTGTTGTTACGATCGTATTGTAACAACATGCAGCGTTACAGCTGCAGGGTGATGGTTGTTTACTGATTGAACACACTGCATCTTCCTACCCATACATCTATAATTTATGTCTGTTTACCTTAATGTACCTTGTGGCATGGTCTGTATGTGGAACTGGTAGCTGGAGACTTCCAGCCACAGCGGCCCCAGGAGGAACATTTATCTGTCCCTATGATGGATTTACAAACACATGCTGACATGGTTTTCATAAGTGGGGAAATCAGCTGATCCCATGCCAAATCAATTATCACCCATGGTGTTGTGTATGGTCTGTGATTATATGCCTTGTGGCAGAACCAGTGAAGGAGCCAAACCTGCTGCAGGCTAGATCTTTGGGGGATTTCCAGATACGGCAAAACCTGTGAGGTCCTTATTCTGAGACACCCACTGAAACCCCGGAATCTCCACCCCTTCAAGTTAACAATACTCAAGCACTGATAACTCCGAGGGGGTGGAGTTAATGGGACTTACAAGTGGTACCTTGAGGTTGCCCTCAGAAATGATAAATTGCCGCTGGAAATGGCCATTTTAGTTCTGATTCGTCTTCACCACGGATCTTGTAATTCTGATGAAGTTCAAAAATATAATGACAAGTGGCAGTCAGTCTGTTTGACTCAACCTGCCTTTCAGAGACATTGAGCCTCTCGAGAATCTGGTGACATCTCATTGGAGGAATCCAGTTCAGACTCACACAGTCAGAGGAACATTGATTAACTCCATCCTGGATTATCAGCGATCTAAGTGCATAAAGAAAAATATGGGAATATGATCCTGAGCAAAATAGGGGCTTGTCCAGCAATGTGTTGGTGTGGTATATATGTGGCTAGAAGAGCAAACTATTCAGTAAATATTTTGTTAGCCTTTGACCTACAGGTAACTGCATATAAAATATAATGCATACATCTCAAATTCATCTGTGGAAAATACATTTTCTGGTAAAACAGCTTGGTTGGTTAATGCAATCCCTTCAGATATCTGTGGGAGTACCTGGAAAGCCACTGACTGTAATCCTTACCGGTGCCCTGGGGAAACAATAGTGCTAAGAAGTTCAAGCCAGTGACAGAAAGCACAGTGAACTAAGCAAGCCATTAGTTTAAAACATGTATTACACAGTATATAATCGGTTGCACACAGGCTGTCCCAAACGTGAAAAAGATTTTGTTTAAATGTTTACAGTAATTTCAAAAGTTATGTGATTTTAGTAATGCACTGATTATAGCTAGTGAAAACCTTATTTGTAGGTTTCCTTCAAAAGGACAAATTCTACATTCTGCCAATCAATTAAAAAATGTACTGGCTCCCAAGCAGCCTCCTGATTTGCCAATTAACCAGCTGTACACATTTACATTTCTTTCAGGTTGCAGGCCCCCTAGAGAGAAGGCTGTTTTTCTATCTATCTCTTCTGTCTCTCACTTTATGGTAAAAGAGACCCTTCTTCTCCCTTTCGGGGCAACTGAACAGTTTGGGAACTCTTTTTTCAAAAAATAATAAGGGTGGGAACTGTTTTGCTCAAATTGATAAAGCTTGGGAGCATCGTTCCCTGTCCCCTGCCCACTTCGACCTCGGGGATTATCATAATTCTGTCTATGCAGGTCATCTCAACCATCGATTTCAACATTGGCAAATGACAAAATGATCCTGGTAGACTAATTTTCATCTATACATTTCACCTGAGCAGTATTCAATGGCTGCATTGGCTCGATTCCAATTGTTCTATTTATTCGGATGGGAAGTGTAAACATTTTAGCTATTTCCATCGGAATTATGAGTCATGCAAGAACACCACAGGTCTGGGGCATTTTACCCTAATACTCCACCTGCTGGAAGAAGGTAGCGTCTCTGGGTAAAGAACTGTGGAAATGAGGAATAACCAGGTGATTTAAGACTAAGTTTACAGATTGCTATGGAAATGGGTGCACACCACTTGTAAATGGCTCATAATTCCCTAATCTCTGGTTGACAGGCCCCTAATTATTGTTAACTCTAGATGGTGGCTTCCTTTTAGGGACACTTAGAATGAGGACCTGTATGAACTGCACAGAGTTCCTTTCAATATTATCTGAATTTCCTCTAGTCATTTGCTGAGGCCCATGTAAACTCACCATTCTGAAATGTAAATTTGAAGCTCATGTGAGATTTATTTTTACATCCTGGCACCTTTCTATATGCCATTGCAGAGTTCACCATGAGCACTTGAGTTTTGCTCTGGTCTTCCCATGTATATACCTTTACTATTTTTTTATTCTGCTATCAGCACTTGGAGTCACGTGACATTACAGTTGGTGCTTTAGAAAACTATTGCCCATAAACAGGTAGACCATGGATGTCAAACAGAGGCCCAGAGGTCTGGCTCAGATTTTCATAAGAACAACTGGATCTTTAAATAAGTTGCATTAAGATCTATTTTATGGAAATGTGACTGTTGTGGATATATCAAAAATCTGGCAAGGATTTGATCGTCCTTAACCTAGAATATAGTATCCATTCTACCTCTGCAGCTAGACGCGTCAAGCACCACACGGGCCCCTGGTATGGGTCCACTTCATACATTCAGCCACAACCTGTTAGTCTAAAGTGTTAGCCTGTTTTATATTTAAGTCATCTGATGCGTTGTCTTGGTTTTGACCAACTGCGTCTACTATTCCCCAGTCTCATCTGTTCTGAAAACACCTACCCTTGCTCTCCACTTGATAAAAAAGGGAAATAAAAAAAATGCCGGTGCAGCACATGATTTCCTGAGAGGGTTTTGGCAAGCTTGTTGATTAAAGTTTTTAATAATTTTGGTCGGCTGGTCTCCTAGTGGGAAAGCTGCCCGGCGTGTCCAGGTATTCCTGCTGGAAATCGAATTCACAGCAGAACTTCATCCTAATACTAGCTAAGAGCTGCCTTGTTTTATTACCACACACGTGAAAAGTTGTTGTTGTGTTATTGCTTTTACTCTATAACACAACACCCAATTCAAGGTGGCAACTCAATGAGAGAAAACAAGACAGGCAAGGAGATGTGGTGAGAAATGAGAACTTGCTTTACTAAACTAACTATTTAAACATTTACAAACATAAAAAAATAAAAAGTAAATAAAGATTACATATAAAGATTATTATATACATAATTGTGAAAACAGTTTTGGATAAATTCTCTCAGAGTGATATTAAGGATTGAAATGTTCCACCCGCTAGGGGAAAATATAATTAAATTCTTAAAGTCTCATCGTGAGGTCCCCGATATCCAGGTGGAAACACTGGGCCCGATTTTTTTCAAGGATACTCCATTGCAATGGCAACGGAGTTTCCTCACCACCAAAATGCCGTCTCCTCCAAGGGCCATTGGAAAAATGCCTACTTGTCCTCCCACTCAATTTGGATGGGCGGAAATGAAGTAATTTGATCCAACCCAGTGGTGAGGAACACTAAAAAACATTTAAATGCTCACCCCGCCCTGGAAGAAACCTCCCACGGTGGGGAGGAGAGGACGAGGGGAGCATTACTTTTTTTTCAATAGAAAAAGAAAATTCCATCTTGGATTTTTAGTTTTGAAAAAAAAAAGATTACTGTTTGTTACAGCGTTTGCGCCCTTCCAATATAGTCCTGTAACAAACAGTAAAATGCAATGACAGGAACTTCTGTGACGGCGGTTTATGCCAATGCCTTTAAAAATGACAGCCTGCTAGTAAATTTGGAGGGCGGATTTGTTTCGGCCTGGCAAACTGAAAGGCTAATAGTGACTACTGCCTCCACCAATAATTAAATTAGGGTCGTCTGTCTCCAAAGAGTTACCAACACTAGGGATTACATGTAGAATCCGCAGGGTCCCATTAGAAAGACGGAATTACTTGGCATATCTATAGTTCTGGTCCAGGTTCCCCAGGTAATTACTAATTCTCCTGGTATTTAAAGGGAGACTCTCACCAGGTGGAGTATCCAGGAGAAATACCACAGTTCCACAAAGTTACCACAGATATTGTAATTTAAGTGCTAATGGAGATCTCATAATGAGGTCCCCAATATTTTATCCTTTTACTTTCAAACAATGTGCAAGTAGTGCAACCCAAATAATTTTGGCTGAAGCAACTTGGGTTTTAAAAGTTGCTCTTTGGCAACCTGTCACGTCTAATAACTAGGTTTGGAAAATATTTGTTGTTGTGTCGGGAGCCACAGGAGGAGCAGACAGTGAACCAGAGGACCACTGTCTGCTCTTGTCCTTATGTCTTTCCCCTACAGAGTTTTTAACTACAAGAGGTTTCACTCAAAGCTGCAAATACCCGTTTTTAGTTTTACTTAGCCCTACCTGTTCTCAGTAAAACTTAGCTGTTAGACGTGGCTTTTTCAGCAGGTTTACCCACAGAACTATTGCCGTTGGCCTCCTGTTTGTGACCTATTTTTAATTGGTTTTAGGACTCTGGGCACTTTACCACTGCTATTCACTGCTAAAGTAAATGTGCTCTCCATGTAAATTGTGTTATGATTGGTTTTCAATAATTGGGATATTTGATTTACTAGTAGATCCCTAGCACAGTGCACTGTGTGGGCATTTAAACCAAATGCTACATGTTGGCTTGCAGCACTGGCTGTGCCACCCACACAAGTGGCCTTTCAAAGGGGTCCCAGACCTGCCACTTCAGTATCTACGCACAGTTTTTAATGCCATGTCCACATAGCAAGTGCACCCTCTTGTCAGGCCCTAACCTTCTCTTTTCTTTCATGTAAGACACCCCTCAGGTAGGCCAAAGGTAAGCTCAAGGGCAGGGTACAAGGTATGTGAAAGGTAGGACATGTACAGGTGTGTTTTACATGTACTGATAGTGAACTACTGTGTATTTTGTTTTTCAGTATTGAAAGACTGCCTGTCCAATTTCTAACATTTACCCTACCTGTTTTCAGTGTAACTTATCCCAACCTGTTTTTAGTGTAACCCAGGCGTACTTTTTTTTAGGGTAAGTTAGCCCTACCTGTTTTCAGTGTAACATAGCTGTACCATTTTCTACAGTAAGGTACCCCTACCTGTTTTCAGTGTAACTTAGCCTTACCTATTTTTAGTGTCTTAGCTGTACCTATTTTTAGTGTAACTTAGCCGTAACTGTTTCAATGTAACTTAGCCCTACTTGTTTTTAGTGTAACTTAGCCTCTACCTGTTTTTAGTGTTACTTAGCCCCTACCTGTTTTTAGTGTATTTTAGCTGATTATTAACCCAAGATTTTTCACTGATGGAACAAGGTTGTGGCATGAGCTTACAGAAGATGGTGAACATTTAGTAGCCTGTTTGTGGGATTCGAGACAGTACTAATAGCTCAATTTTATTTGGGTTTATTTTTAAACACTGAGCAACATTTATCGTTGGACTGTGGTCAGGCAGTCCTTCAAGAAAAAAGAATACCAAGATACAGAGCCGGCCCTAATTCAAACTGAGCAGGACAGTGCCCTGGATGGAAAGCAAATGTGGTGACTGCTGTGGGGGCGGGTTTTAGTTGTGGTGTAATGGCAGGGGGTGTGAAGAAGATCGGAGGCAGGCAGGAGGTTGATGTGGTGCTAACTATCACTCTGAGGTACATTAAGGGCTGATTACAAAGTCTTTAACAAGACCCAATTGAGACCATATAGGATGGATGAGCCGCAGTTTGCACAATATTAAGTCAGGCAGTTCCCTGCTGCGCACCTTGGAATTATTGGCTCCTCGGGCCAGTGCCCGGCTCGCCCATGCCCAAGGCGGGCCCTGCCAGGAGATGTCTGATGTGGAAAGATCAGGATAGAACCACAACCTTGGACAAGAGGCTAGAGATAGTCTAAGCAGAATATCTCGAGCTGTATGGCTTGTCCAAGTGTGTTGCTTATATGTGTAACATTCTTTCTAATTTTGTCCTTGTGTTTGTAATGAGGATGATTACTTACTGGTTAGTTCGGTTGCTATGTGGGTGGTGTGAAGTTAATAGATGTTTGAAGGAGGTTGTGTCCAGTGTTGTCTTTGTATTTGTAATCAGGATGGTTTCTTACTGACTAGTTCTCTTGCAGTGTTGGTGGTGTGCAGTGAATTGATGTTTGTAGAAGGCTGTGTCCCATGGTTTTGTTGTGTTGGCTTTAGGCATCTCATAATGGTTTGTGCCATAAGCTGTGAAGTGATAGCTCTCCTAGTGTGTTAGACGCATGTGCAACGTGATGTAGAAAGCGTTCTCTAGAATAACTTAGTGAGATTTTTACTTTGTTCTTTTGTAGCTGAGGGTGCCACATGTAGTAGTTGTGCTCTTGGAAATGACCCAAAAGCCACCAGTGCTGCACTGGGATGTGGGAGCTAAGTATGTGTAACAAGTTCTGTTTAATGTCTGTATGTGGCGTTTCTTAACTGCAAGAACCTTTCAGAGAAACGTGATAAATGCTTTGTGTTGAAATTGAGAGGGCTGCTCTTTCAATAGTTCAGTTTGATTGTGCTTGATAGCACATTTCTTGGCGCTAACTGTTGGAAGCAATATGATGTTGTACTATTGGGACTGTTTATGCTGTTTGGAATCTGAACGATGTTGTCTTTGTAATATATTCTGTTATGTTTAGTACATATAGTTGATAGTGCTGTCCAGAGTAGTTAACCCTGTCTATCTCTAATAAGTAAAAAAAAATGATGGAATGGAATGCACACATAACAATTTGCAGGAATTAAGCAATTACTTTCACTATGTTTTCTTTTTCTCATTGAATTTGCCTAAGTGGCACCGGAATTCTCATGTTCACAGCTGAGGTAACTAACACCTGTCCCATTGTGACCGATGATAAATCAACATTTTGAAAAGGTTTTGAACAAATATGAGGTTGCTACAGGCTGGTCAAGGACAAAGGAATATTTAAATCTGGAGAAAGTTTTGCTAAATTTAGAGGGCTGTACCTTTGCAATAGAGAACTGTGGATAGATTAGGTTGAAAAAGCGGTAATTTGGGACTTTTACCAGATTTAAGTGTGGAAAAGGTTTTGCTAAGTTGAGAGGGGAGGTCCCATCCCATACTGCTGTTGCATATATTATATTGCATTCTGGAGGCATCCTTGCCGAGAAAGGAGGGCACAAGCTCCATTCATAGGTCTCTAGTACTTCAGCAGGAAAACTCAATGCATCATATTGTTTATGACACAGCCCATCTTCCTAACCATCGGAGCATTTTATACCTATATTCTGGAGGGCCAATTGAGTATATTGGAGCATGTATTTACTATTCCAACTCCACACATGCCTTCATACTGGGGTAGGCTGTAAAGCAGACTCACTCAAAATTATAAGCAAACACATTAAGTGGTTCTCATGACACGATAGTTCTCACAGAGTTGTTGTTTGGTTTTGTCAGAGTGCACAAACACTTTGAGGACCAGCCCAGTACTCATAGTGTGGGTTAACTATGACACCCTCCCACACACACACTCTCTCTACCGGAGATCTTTTGCTCTCAGTGACAACTGCAACATTCACTTCTTATGATGCGGTTTTGCAGGGATAGACTGTACTGTATTGCCTTGAAGCCTAAGAAATCCTCTCCCGCAGTCACTCACCAATGACTGCCTCCAAGTTGGCAGTGTTGCCGCGGCTGGCACCACACGAGGTGAGCCAAGTCCCTCCCAGGGACCTACCACTCCTGTGTGATTGGTGTATGTAGACAGTCTTCAAAATCCACAAGGCGGAGACCAGGCAGCGTTTTCTTCCTTTTTAGTGTTGTAAAACAATCAGCACAGGATAAATGAAAAATACCTGCTCACTTTTTCCAGATATTCTTGGAGTTGAGGCATTAGGATCGAACCAGGCAGTCCTCAGTGTCTAGGCACCTAGAGAGCAGAACTTCATTCCAACTCCCGGTGGTGTAACAGAGTCTAACATCGAGTCAGCTCTGCAAGTAGTTCTCAGTGTTTCGACTCTGAAATTCCAAGAGCTATGGATCAGATTATACCCAATAAAGCCTCTGGGTTAGACAAAGTACCTGGGGATCTTTCCAAATCTTACATGTTTTGAGTCCATATTTCTCAGTGTAATGTAGTGCCATTATGAATGGTGCACCTTTGCCTCCCACGTGGGAAGGGTCTGAGATTATCCCAATTTTTAAAACGTGTTCTAGGTCCCTGCCTTCAAATTATAGGCTGATCGGCCTCATTGACAGTGCCCACATGCTGTTCAGTCGGGTCATTTTGAAGCAGCTGAGCGAATGGATATCTGACTATACAATCCTAACTCCCTTGCAGGCTGGTTTTAGGGACAGTGTAGGAACCATGGATTCGGTGTTTCACTTGCATCTTTTATATTGGAAATATGCGTTCCTGGGATGTTATTTTGTGGATCTTTGGTCTGCCTTCGACCTTGTTCCTAGATATTTGTTGTGGAAGACTTTGAAGGAGATGGGGTGCTGGGGTACCTTTTTGATATTCTCAGTAGATTGCACCTGAATAATTATGCTCCGGTTAGGTGTGGACAGCAAGGCGAGCTGACAGACCCCATTCTGGTTTGTCGAGGAGTTAGGCAGGGATGCGTGTTAGCTCCAACTCTTTTTCATTTATATAGTAATGATTTGGTATTGCAATTGTAGCAATGTGAGGGAGATGCTCCACAGCTTGCTGCGGTTAAGATCCCGGCCCTCCTGTTTGCAGACGATACTCTTTTGCTATCAAAATCCCCTATGGGGATACAGAATATTTTAGATTGCTTTGAGTCCTTCTGCAGGCAGCGATGGCTTGAGATCAACCTCGGCAGACCAAGTTTATGGTTTTTAACCCTTGTCAAAACACTCGTCCTAATCCAACACTTAATAGAGCAACCCTGGAAAGAGTCCAGGTGTTTGAAAACGTAAGGCTTACGCTCACAGAGAGTTTTGATTGGATGTCCCATATTCGGATGCTTGGCCTTAAGATAGAGCAGCTTTGTTGAGGTATTTTGAGGGTGCACTGTGTTTCCTCTTTATGCCCAGTGACTTCCACTCTTGAGATTCACAAAATTCACGCTTCTGGGGCTACTCTATATGGAGGAGAACTTTGGTGGTTTTAGGATTCCTGTTCACTAAAAATAACTGAAAATCGATTTGCGAGGAATCGAGTCACTTGCCAGTGAGCACCTCACTTGTCTCCCTAAGTCTTGACTATGGTCTCAAACAGATTAATGATGTAGTGAGTTTGAGGCCACATTTGTATTGGCGAAGGTTGTGGGTCACCACTGAACTTTCGTCCTTTCGCATGACTATTGAAGATGTTATTTTGGGGCGAGATGCATGTAGAAGCACTGCGCAGGACGGTTTAAAGCCAAGCTTAAACCCATTTCTCCACACCATGAGGCAAATGAAATGAATACTTAAGTTTAGGCCTAAAGATGTACCTATAACCACATTCCGTCTGGAGCAAAGTGTGCTCACTGACGAAGATAGGTGATTGATTCCTCTCACTTATAACACATTATCCGGGAAGCCCTGAAGTATAAGGACTCCATATATATTCCTTTGGTCCTGACGAAAGCCATAGATCCGTAGGGTCTGTTCCAAGCCGAAACATGTCGACCCGACCACTAGGTGTCGTGGACCAGTGACTGATCCACTAAACACTGCTTTGTTTTAGATTCATCCCTATCCTACTCTTTTCCCCCAATAAAGATTCACTTAAAGGATAGGAGAACATTTTAATCCACTCACCACTGTCAAAATCCAGCCAGTCTCCCTCCTAGTGGAGGTTTTGATATCACTTGTAGAATGGGACACTCAAGTGACAAGACCCGATAATGACGCTATCCAGAGAACTACACTAAGCGGAGATTACATACACCACAGTCTGAGAATGTGTGGTTAAGGGTCTCTGAGAGAAAAAGTTCTGAGACTCTAGTACTGAGACTTATGTCATCCATTCCCCCCCTTTCTCATAGATAACCAGTACCTCTTGGATGCTGAATGAATCTCTGTTCTTCCTCCCACCACTTTTTTGATCTGTACGACGTTATGAGGCAATCTGAGGTTTTTAAAATTGTCTGGTTTTGGTCTATGAATGGTTGTTTGGGACGGTTTAGGTTTTCCAATTTGTGGTCTTCCTCTAGTGATACCGGACTAGTTTCCAAATCCGAGTTAAAAAGTGCTTACTTGCAACCAAGCCTTATGTTTTGTAAGGGTAGGATCGCTTACTGATTCTTTTTAGGCTTCAAAATTGATTACTGTATGGAAACATATTTGGATGAGTAGAACCACCACTGGAAAATACCCTACAATATGTTAAATTTCACTTAGGGACCCTTCCCCTACGCCCCTTCATATCCATGGAAGCACTCCTTAAGTGAGGGTGACAGCTCTTGTCCATTGATCCCTCAGGTTGAGGAGTTGACTGAGCAGGTCATATTTTTTTGCCCAGGTTAGAAACAAGTGGATTTTACCAGTTTGTCTTAAACTGGGGACAGGGAAGTACAGGATTGCATTTCGGATTTTAAGAAGTAACATCAGTCAATGCTTTGGTTTCCTTTCTCCCAGTTTTTGATGTATATGTGGAGGTACGGGCATAAACATTTGTTCGACAGGCATATACATATGTTCAGCTAGTGGGTCTCTTTGCTTTTAATTTCAATGAGCTTGTTGTTTTTAAGGTTTTTATGACATTACTGATTTTACTCTGTATTCTGCATTTTATGCATATTCGATTGTGGCATTTGACATTTATAGTGCTTTGGTTAAAATTGGCTGGACGAATTTATAAATTGGTATGTTGTGCACATTTTTTTATTTTTTGTATTTATCGTAATGTACTATGCTTTTATTTATTCTTTTATGGCTCTGTGCCGAAGTAAAGATTTACTGACCTACTGAAAATACCTTATCTTCATGACTTTCAGTGTAAATGTCTCTTAGTAATTGCATAGTGTGGGGTTCTGGAACTGTACTGTTTACAGTTAATTGTTTGTGTGAGGCTGGTCACGAAGCTGTCAATGCTCTTTTATTCCTATCAGCATAGTCTCTTATGTCTTTCCTTTCTCACTTACCACATCTCCATCCTGCATCACTGCTGTCTGTCCTGTGCCCCCTCACTTCCGCCTTCTTCGTTTCGTTTCTCTCTGAAGGTGCATACTATACAATGGTATATCAAATTCCTTCGCATCTTACCGCATGTCTGCATCTGTGAATGTATTTCTAAAACCTTGTATATTATTCACTTGGGCGCAGATTTACAGGCCCCTTGCGCCACTTCTGTGTCACTTTTCCCATATTAAAAGTGACGCAAAAGTGGCACAAGGGGCTTGTAAATCTGCCCCTTGGTGTCTTAATGACATGTTGTAGCCAGTGCTTATGTACTGCCTTCTAGAACACAGGATCATAGAATCACACTTTCTGGAAATGTTCATGAATTGAACAAAACCCTACTTTCTGAGTGTCGTACATGAATGTCGAAACAAATACAAGCTTTAGGATAATATGGACATAGTTTTGAAATTTGTAGGTTCGGACCTGCCAGCAAAGCTCAACGATTTTAATCTAGAATTAAAAACATAAAAACAACAAAAATGATCTACACTCCAGTTCCAAAATGTGGAAATATTCACTGAATTGCAGACGCACAAACAAAAGGTTGCTAGTATATCCTAAATTTCACAAACTTTACCCTTTCTCCTCTCGAAGGAACATAGACAAATAATTACTGTCCCCAAAAATCCTTTTCATAGCTGAACTTAGTCTAATAAGACGTGAAAAGCAAGGAGCATCCAGCTGCACACGCTTTTCTGGATGTTGGTAGTAATTGCTACATAAATGTGTGAAACTAATTCTGTGAGGTTTTAGACCATTCTGGCGACCGGAGGAGTTCAGTGTACAAGTATAAACATTTAGAATTTAGGACTTGCACGTCTTTCCTAAAAAATAAAAATAAAAAAAAAGGAATGTATTTTTTCTTTCTTTCTGTTTAACAACAAACACTTTTCTATTCACATTCAACCAGACTCCAATACTTATTCAAAGTAACGCATGATGCCGATTCATACATTGGTTATTTTAGCCGGGTCAAACAGTTTAGTGGCCAGTCTTTTATTCTGGGTGTTTGTCTTTTATCAGAGTCATTTTAAAGCTTTTGGGGCAGATATACAAGAAAGTGCCCCAGCACAGCACCGCAAGCCCTTTGGCTGCGCCACGCTGCGGCACTTTCAGAGCACAGGAATGCGACATATCTACAATGATATGTCGCATTCCTGAGCTCTCCGTTGCGCTGGCGCAGAAACAGCTGCCATGCGCCGGCGCAGGCACCCGTGCACCATGGTGCAAGTATGCCTGCGCCATAGGGAGATTGCTTTTGTGAAGGAAGGGGACCCTTCCTGCACACAAGCAATAACTGCAAGCATTTTCCTCTTCCAAGCCGTGCTATAGAATGCAGCACGCATTGAAAGAGGAAAAAATGAGGAGAAACGAAAACATTTCTCCTCGTTTCTCTTAGCTACGCCACCCCTATGGTGGTGCAGCAAACTGACGCATTTCCAGGTTTACGATTTCTCGTAAATCTGGAAATGCATCAGTGGACATGGGTGTTGCGTGGGAACACCCACAGCAACAACCATGTCCTGCCCCTAACACGCAAAGTGTTGCATGAACTTGGGCGATATTTACAAGCACAGGTTAAGACGCGCAGGGTGACTTTACCTGTGCTTGTAAATATCCCATAGCAGGCTGCACCACCGGTACATCATCCAACGTGATGCACCGGCGGCGCATGGGGCTTGTAAATATGCCCCGTAATTTTTTCAAGGCTGCCGACTGATTATGGCGGATATCTGGCTTGTATTACATCCTTTATCCTCCTAAATTTTGAAATGTGCTCTGCTGTAAAAAACGGGACTCCCCACATATCCAACAAGATTATGCATCACATGATAACGCAGCAGGGCTACCCTTGGGTGTTTAGAGCCACAAATAAATTATGTGTATCTTGGAACCTGTTAAATCTACATCAAAGTATGACTAGCTGCAAAGGACAACATACATTCTATTTCGATGAGCACCTCAATTTCAAATAAAGCAATGAGAGAGAGTCTGTCAAGAGATGATGATACAAAAATACACAAATGCACAGGATAAATGTAAATTACGTTATCATCATGATTTTCAGTGTAATATCTCTCAAGTTCTTCGTTACATGAATTTATTTTAACATATGCTACGGAGACTGGAGTAGAACAATCAAAACAATGATCACAAAAAATAAACAGATACTCAAATCTGAATTTGCAAACAGAGAACAAATACAAAAATACTGTGAGACAAAATATAAAGGCTTCCCATACAATAAAGAATGAGGCGTAGAGAAATGTACAAAGAATAATCATCCAAGCAGTATGTCAAAATCAACGTTTCAATTCTAAAAATAACTTCAACCTGTACTATCATCAGGACGACGAGAGCTCACTCAGTTTAATTTAGTCTTCATAACTATATAGAAATATAACACAAATAGAAATCATTACAAGCCCCTGAACGTAACAATTTTATCCATGGCTCCACTACAAGTGTTGTAATTATGCCTATCACAGACATCAAATCACGTTACATTTTTCAGAAAAAGAGAAACTATTAGTAAGTTATACAGCCTAAAGTACTCCCACAACATCTCATAGCGATGTGGATTATATCCCAACTCGTACCCCCAACAGAGGAGGAGAGAGGTACACCAATTATAAATCTCATAAGAATAATCATAAGACTTCAGCATCAGTAATTAGGAATTATCATGTTATGGTAATTGGACACCTATTTAGTGAGTTACCAAGAAATGCTGTCAGATATAGCCATACACAGCATCAATATTATGGAATCAAATGGGCCACATCTGTAAGATGGAAAAGGCTAAGTGAATTTAAAATATCTGCCTGGATTCATACTTCCCAAAAATGAGTTCCAAAAAGTACTATTTGATTAAACAATAACATACCATCACACACAGTGTTAGACTGGCCTGTCAGGCACTCTGACTCTGCTAGATGGGCCAGCATGAAAGGACCAATGTGTTGGTAAGTATTTTTGAGCCTTGGGCCACCATGGCCCACACACTGGTCGTTTCAAGCAGCCTAATTATTAGTGTCCGAAAGGTAAGTTCAACACTGATCACTCAACATAAAAACAAGCAGATACACTCCGGCTCACTGACTATTTGAACAAGGTATGCTAACTCAATTCACAACACTAACCAAAAATGCTCCAATTCACAAAAGTAACACACCATTATTCAAACACAAGTCTCTATTTCCACACAAAATTAAGAACACCTAAATTGATCTGTTTATTTCAAAACTCACAACACAGATAATTGTTAGATGCAGATCAAAACACAGGAATAAATATCCAGTGTTCAGGAGCCAAATCAGAAACACACAATAGTAAGGCCAGTGTCTATGCTGAGCGTTGATAATACACCATTGCTGAAAAACAAAAGATAAGCCTCAATATATACATACGGACTGATCTGTGGATTCAAAATCAGTAAAAGTACCACAGCACAACCAATTCTATCCCGATAGCGCTATTAAAAATACCACTCGACTGCAGAATTTAGGCATACTTGACAGTGTCCATTTTCCCTATCGATTTACATGCAACATGTTCACATTTGTACCACTCTTTGAAGCTTGAAAATCTTCAACCACAAACCACATCATACCTCTAAAAGTGTGATTATTTTTTTACTTGTAATTTGATCACGCTACATCTAATTTTATATTGGTGTTGCAAGATGTGGTCAAGTATCTCTTGTGTGGTCTTACCACTATATCTGAGACCACATGGCCATTCAATACATTAGGTCACTTTGTTATAAGTGCAAGTTAAATTAACGATTAGTCTCCAATTCTTATAAATAACTGAGAAGCATTTTAAGTTACCAGTTCTGGCACATGCAGTACAATGGCTGCATTGAAAATATCCTCTCACATGATTTTAGCCCCAGTTTTTAGTAACTGGCAAATTTTGATAGGTTTCACATATGCACTCACAACCTGTCCCGTATATTAGATGCTCTCCTACACGCAAACAATGGCTCTTCAATGGAACAATGGCTCCCCAATAAAAAAATATTAGTTTTCATTGATTATTTAATTTCTCAAAGGGATTAACAGAATATTGTGACATTTCTGGAAATATAATCAAAGATTAGCACTATGAAATAAGGAAGAAAAGAAGGACGATTGTATTGGAAACAACTAAGATTAAAAATATTGATGCTCTCTTGTGGGAAATCGGCTTACTAGTTGACAGGGGTGTGAGCCCTGGTCAAGCAGCCACCACAATTCTTGTCAGGGTAAGGCATAAGCAAACCCCAAAGTAAACTGTGCTCATCCATCTGGTAGCTTGGCACACAGCAGTCAGGCTTCACTTAGAGGCAATATGTAAAGTATTTGTGCAAAACTTCAAACAGTAAAACAGTGAAAATCCCACGCAAAAAGATCCCACACCAGGTTAGAAATATAAAACAAACTGTAATAAATAAAACAAGACTAAAACAACAGAAATCCAATCAGTTATGAACTTTTAAAGAATAAAGTGTAAAATAGCACATAAAGCACAAAACGCCGACTGTGGCTATCTGGTTGCGCTGGACCAGGTCAAAATCAAAAGTTCAGGCTGACCCCGATGGAGTGCAGGTCAGATACAGTCCCAGATTAGTCCAACTGAAGTTTTAGCTTCTCAAGTTTTGTGTCAAGAGTCCCGTATGTGTTGGAGAGGGCCACAAGGAGCAAGGAGAGCATGGCAGGGGCTGTCGGCGTGGTGTGAAGAGCAGGCCGGGAGTCGTCGATGAGCAGGCTGGAGCTTCACATTGGCAGTTCCCCATAAGCAGTCGATGTTGCAGTGTGAAGAGATGGACTGCTGGTGGCTTGTGCTGATTTTAGGCGTGAGAGGTGCAGTCTCGTGCGAAGGGTTAATTCACGAAGAGCTCAAAAGCTCAAGTTCATTGGCCATGAGCCCCATCAAGGGCCCAGAACCTGCGAGGAACCACATGGGGGTCAGGAACATATTGCAGCCAGGTCCAGGAGCTGTTTGGAGAGCCTTTTATTTCCCTGAGGCGCAGATCAAGAGGCTAGCAGACTAGCCCTTAGAGTCCCTCTGGAGTCCTGGGTTTAAGATGAAGTTGCAGGTACCGTTCTTCTTCCCAAGGCAAGAGGTAGAAAGCAGCAGATCAGCAGAGAAGGGCAGCAGTTCCTTTAAAGCAGCAGTCCAGCAGAGTGACAGTCCTTGTAGCAGTACAGCAGTCCTTCTTCCCAGCAGAGTATCCATAAGTCTGGAAGTGTACGGAAGAGTTCATGTCTTAGGTCCAGTATTTATAGAAAGCGGTGCCTTTGAAGTGCCTTTGAAGTGAGGAGAAACTTCTAGAGGCATACCTTTGAAGTGCACAGATGCACTGCCTCCCCTACATTGGTTCCAGACTAACTGTAGCGGTTATGCAGCCCGTTATGTGGAGAAAGTTCACAACCTATTAAAGTGTAAGTGGTGTTAGGCGTAGCTCATCACTCCCATCCTGCCAGTGATGTCCATTCAATCACACCTACGCTCTTCATTGTGGCCTTTTTCAAAACTGTAATTTGAACTTTGACTCCACCGTAAGTTAGATTTTAAATTTCAATTCCAGAGACAACAAACATATACGGGCCTCATTCCCCATTTGGAAATTACTCTTATTATTATTATTATGCGTTCTTATATAGCGCTCGATTACCCGTAGGCATCTTGGCGCTTGCTTTGGGAACCCGTCCTGGCTTTTTCCCTGTGAGATACCCGTACTGGGCATCCCCAAGGTGGAAGCCAGGCATCCCGCTGCGGGGGGGCCGTAGTGGAGATTAAGCAAGCTGATGCCCAGAGTATGTGCCACAGGGTATGTGTTTTGGAGTCCTGAAAAGACTGAGGAAAGTTCTGGAACTATTGCCGATGGAGGCCCGCAAAATCCTGGTACATGCATTGGTGACCGCAAGGTTGGATTATGCGAACCTGCTGTACCTGGGGGCACCTGGGAAAAGTTTTGGTCGCCTTCAAGGGCTGCAGAATGCGGCAGCACGTTTAATCCTCAGGCGGTCCAAAAGGGCTCCTTCAAGGAAACCTTGCAGAAACTACACTGGCTCCCAGTGAGGAGCAGAATAGAGTACAAGGCCCTCTGCACCTGCCATCGGATTCTGAATGGCAGGGCACCTCGTCCACTGCAGAGCTTGATTGAATCCTATGAACCAGCTCGACCACTAAGATCTGCGGGTGGAGGATTGTTGAGAATCCCCAAGGTTAAGAAAGCCCGTATGGGAGGCAGATCGTTTAGGTACTTAGCGGCAAGCCACTGGAACAAACTTCCGGTTGATCTACGCCTAGAACCGGCAGAAACTAAGTTCCGCGCTAAATTAAAAACCTACCTATTTATCCGATAGGCTGCCCGCCCGTCAGCTAAACTTCCAGCTTCTGCCTCTCTCACCTTAGCGCGGGGACACGCTGATGTGCATAACTCAGCGCTCTACAAATGCCCCTATTATTATTATTATAGAGCTGCAGAGTGTGAACCCGTGATTCGAGTAGGTACCGAAATGAGAATTATCGAGTCCGTGGATATTTGGGCTCAAGACCCTGCCGCGTCGGGAATTGAACCCTGGTCCCGGGTCTGACCTCTGCTTCAGGATCTACCTCCTCTAACCAGTGAGCCACACTTCTCCACTTGTCAAAAGTAATATGGTAACTCCAATGGGAAAGGTGGGCCTTGCAGTGATGAAAAACGAATTTAAATTATTTTCTCTATGAAGACATGTAAAACTCAAAAGTACAAGTCCTACATTTCAGCCTGCCCTCTAGCCTGTTCCGAGCCTACCCTAGGGAGGACTTATATGTATTGAAAAGGAAGGTTTGGGCCTGACAGAAGGCTTACTTTGCCAGGCCGAAGTGGCAGATTGAAAACTTCAAGCACTATCTGCAATTGCAGGCCTGTGACATGTTTAAAGGGCTACTTAAGTGGGTGGCACAATCAATGCTGCTGACCCACTAGTAATATTTAATTTACAGGCCCTGGGCACATGTAGTGCCACTTTACTATGGACTTATAAGTAAATTAAATAGGCCAATTGGGTATAAGCCAATCTAACACGTTTTGAGGAGACAGCACAAGCACTTTAGTGCTGGTTAGGAGAGGTAAAGTACGCAGAGTCCTAAGGCCAACAAAAAAAATATTCATAAAAAAAATGGAGACGTGAAGGCAAAAAAGTGTGGGGTAACTCTGAAGAAAGGGCCAAGTCCAACACCCCTTATTTATGCTAAATGTAAAGAAGACACAGTTGTATGTCACAATATCGATAACAAACATATATTTTGACATAAGTATCTTTTAGCCTAAATATTGTTTACAAAAATATTGCTCCTCATGGGGTATTTTTTGTATTATTAACTCTATTCAGGTGACATTTTTGTAAACCGAATTTAGCAATTTATGTTTTTGTCCAACGTTATTTACATCACTATTCTAGTACCATACTGAAAATATGGCAAAAACAGACACTATCTTTGGCATGGTTGAGGGACTAACAAGATCACTTACAAGGGTACCTGAAAATATCTAATGTAGAACATATACCAAATAGATCCTGATTAAATATCATGGACCATCCCAGAATTTGCAATTGTTCTCTGGTGTTCTCCCATATGGAAATAATAAAGCTATAATGAGGATATGGAATCGAAAAGTGGCTAGTTCAGGATGAACATTACTTATGCATGGAGTATTTTACCAGAGGAAAATTGTGAGAAATACCCATTTGTATCTTCATTTGAGTTTATTTAGAGACTGGTTCAGCCATATATGGGCAGATGCAGGTTCCTCCTCAGAGAAAGAGGCTGGCAGACTGTAAGTCACATCCAATCTAAACATTTGACGACAAGCTAGTAATTCTCAGGTTTCAACCCTTATTTTTTAAACATTTGTAGCTCATCGTCAGAATCCAGGGTACAAAGAGGACACAAGTGTTTACAGGCTGCATATCGCCATGTTGATGATTAGTGATTTTTGCCACCAATATTTGTATTTCATATTATACCACTTTGATGAGATCTGTTTGGAATCAATTATTGTATCTAGTAATACCTCAAGCAGTCACGCACCACACTGTTCCCTAGTCTTAATGATGGCCCATACATGTTTACCATTGAGGGCAAACATTTCTATAGAAGATAAAAAACGTGCAAATCATACTGAAGGCCCTTTATTGCTGGGACTTTGTTAAAAGAATATTTTCGTCCTTGTTTTTGTGTCATTGACCACCTCCTGTTTTTTTTATTCTTTATTTTACAAATATTGCAAAAGCACTGCTTCATTTTCAATATGAGGGTGGAGGACGTAGCCTTATGGCTAGAGAAGTCGAGGTCTACGCTGGGAAACCGGGTTTGAGTCTCGGCAACGACGCTCAACATCCTGTGATTCTGAGCAAATCACTTAATCTACCTGTGCGTAACAAAAATGAATGTGTACTCATGTAACAAAACTGGTGCCTTGTAAAGCACTATGATTCCCGATATCTTCGGTCTAGTTTATGCTATGAAAAACTCTAATATATATATATATATATATATATATATATATATATATATATATATATATATATATATATATATATATATATATATATAAATATATATATATATATATATATATATTACAAAACGCACCACACTGTCTGGTTCATTCATTCATTGATTTTCATGCTTGATTTAAGAAGCCTGAAGCGTAACTGATCCAGAGGATCCAATGTTGTTGATATTAAATTATCTGCCTAGGTTCTACTCTATTAGTGGGTACCCTAGTGCTTCATTAATTTTTAATAATTTAGAGGCAGCTAAAATGAGTACCATTGTATCAGGTTTAAGTAACAGCTGTTATTCACAGTATTGGTTAACACCACAACTGTGATAGCAAGGTCTACATATAACCTAGTTATTATCTACTGCCTGACTTGTCTCAAACTATAATTATTATGATTATCACTATTATTATTTCTATTGTAGGAATCCCATCTGCCCTGGACTGATCATTAAACCTTTTGTTTATTCTGCACTTTGTTTATGTCCTCCACCGAGGACTGATGACTGAGGCCTGTAGAATTTTCTCATTCTTCGGGTTACTTTAAAAATATGACTACCTCTTTCCACTTGAAAATACTACCGGTGTAATATGAATATGCTCCGGTATTACAATAGAGTCAATCCTGTTTATGAAACTTTTTGAACCAGTGGGTGACAAAAATCAGCCAGAAGCTTGTCTTAGACTAACTTAGACCTGGGGGTATCCAAATATATACAAGTCTACTTGTGAAACTCTTTCTGGTACCTCACTTAGATCCTATTAAAAGAAAAAATATCATCATGGAAGTTAGCATAAGCAGTAGGAATATTGGTCTCATACTTGCATATAATATAATTGTGAAATGCTAATTTATGATATACATGATGTCAAATGATCCCCTTCACACCAATTGACGCACACTTCTCCTTGCACTCCAGCAAGGTCTGCACTTCTTACACATTACTCCATGCAAACGTAGAAGCTGGGATCACGCTCCAGGTAGACACACTTAAATACAATAAATAAATATTGATCACCTTATCCAAAAAATCTACATTTTTTTACTGTATTTTTCCATTAACTGCTTCTACAAAAGAAGCTGTTAATACATGCACTACTATCCAGGACAGAATATGTCTACCGAGATGGGTGAAGTCAGTTCCTCAGTCTGCTCTGATAGACAGAGAATTGATGACCTACCACAAACGTCTTACCTGCTGCAGCAGCCTACTACCAAAAGGCTGCATGGTCAATATCTACTGAGTTCATGACATACAAAAGTAGCTTATGGGCTGCAGTGAGGCGTCTTAGCAGCTGAGAACCTGGCTGCTCAAAGCACTGTATTTTGCTGTGTATAAGAGAGTGATGAAGGCAGCATGCAGCCTATAGATACCAAACCTCAACTACAAGCGCCCAATCTGTAATTATTGCTACTGAGAGCTGGTGAAAGAAAAGCTCGTGTAAATCAGCAAAAGAAGAAATGCCATAGGGACATTGCTGAGTGTAACCAGCAACCTCACATCCGCAGAACCACTTGGATGAACTTTCCCCAACTGCAGGTCTATTGTTGTACTTCAACTTTCTACAATGTGGTCACTTTACTAGCAGAAAGTATGACTATTGAAGCAACAAATCGCTCTCTACTGCTGAATTTTGACCAACATAAAAAACATAACATTTGAGGCCTCCATTATTAGTGTCCCAGTAGATGATGCAATAGAAATTGCACCTGAGAAAACGGATATAATTTTGGAATTTAAGAAGTGCCTAGCTATCATCTATTCTGAGTTTAGCCCTCAAACACAGAGCACACCATGCAGGTTTGAGTGCTTAAACCACCAAAAACAGCATGTCCCTATATTTAGGAGGTATTTTCCTGACTGTAGATTCCTGCAGGTTTGACTGGCGAAGTTGTATGGGGGAATAATTTAATGGTGTAATCTTCATCACACCCAGTCGTTGCAGGGTGTGTTAAATATTTCGCCACTTGTAATTGCCATTGCTGCACAAACAAGTGTTTGAGCAGAGATCCATATTTAACAGGGCGCTCGTTATTGAGGCCAGTTTCTGGATCAAGCTACCAGAACACTTCCAAGCATGTGCACTCACATTTCTATTTATCAATGGCCTTGGCAGCCTGGAAATGCCCACAACAATACCTAGTCATGGTTTTAAGGTCTTCCGCCTTTGGGACATCAGCCAGAGAGCCTGTCATCTTATGTCCTACAAAAAAGTGACGACTAAAAACATAAATATTCATATGTATTAATGGTTTAAGGGAATGGATACAATATTTGACATAAATAGCCTTAGGAATAGACAAGCATATATAATTACATGAAATAGTCTTGTATGCATATTTTGTAGGAGTCAGAATGAACAGAATGACCACTTTGAGTGTATGAGATTGGATTTACCTGGGGAAATGATCATCAGGGAATTGTCGTATGTCTTTTCTAGTTTGTGTACAAAGGGCTGTATTCATGTCCTGCTCCTTCCAAGGAATGATGCTAGAAATCGTTTACCTCTCTTCCAATGCCGCCCATGAGGGATATCATTACTTTCTTGCTCCTTTCAATTAATAAGTTACAGAAACCTTGGACTCCCATGGAGGACTTCTCCTGGGGATTTTTAGGGCTCCTTAAGAGTATCATTGTCAACCCCCATTTCCATTTCTCAGCTTAGCTTGCTATGCCTTTCCCTTGTCCTATAGCACATCTTCATTCTCTGAATGTGGTTCTCTGCAATGGGCTCCTGTAACTGCAGATGATTTCTTTTGTGGGACACCAGGAATGTGTGAAATGTTTCCGCTGTGTCTGCTGCTACCAATACTTCTCTGGGGCTAATATCTGAGAGGAGATGTGTTGATCTCATTTAACATCTAAATACATTTCAACTGGCCCCTTTTTTCGGGCAGCGATTTCTTAGTTTATAGGTTGTCTAAGCATGCTGGGTGCAACAGTGCACCTTTTATTTGTCCCCGTGCCTTTTATTGGGTAGAATTATACCCACATGAATACATTGAATCACAGGATTCTCACCTAGTAAACCTAACTCGATCTGCTGTGGCAGGAAATGGAGTGCACTGGGTCCATCCTGCATGTTGATGAGTATGTAGTTCACACAATAGGAGGGGTGAATGCTATGTACCTCTGTGCCATATATATTGTGCTTTCACAGCTCAGACAGACCATACAAAGTTAACGTGCATATAACATGGGCTCAACGATCTCCACACAGGGGTCTCCACTAAGTGCCTGTCTTACGGCTTGCATAGTAATGAGGAGTTTTTAGTTATCCACTTGACCTTTTTTCCCTCCTTTGCAGCCTTTTTTGACCCAAACCTTCATTTCATAAGCTAGTGGAGCAGCGAGTAGAGGTTTTAGTTCACAGCATGCAAGCCATGGCAGTGCCTTTGACATCAACGGACTTTTAAAATGGCGGACGCAGCTGCTGCCTCTTTTTGGCAGATTTCCTGCCTTTGCAAACTCTAGATGAAGCTTTCAGTTTCTTCTTTGGGCCTTACACACTTTCATTGCTTTAATGTATGGTAAGGAGTGTACCAATACATTGCATGACCAGCACTGTACTTTTCTAAGGATGCGTGTTTTGACCATGAAGTGACCTTTCTATGGTACACACCATAAACTGATTCTTCTTTTGGAACCATTAGTGTTGAAAGATGAGTCTGTTTGTGGCGCGCACCATATACAGCGTCAATATTTTAAACTGGTGTGAAATGCTTTGGCTCATTGACTGTCTCCTGCCTCCCAGAGGCTCTTGTTTCTGTCTCATCCCACATTCGATTCTTTATGGGAATTTTTTGTTTCTATTATTTTGATCTGGAACCAGGTTTGATGATCCCAATCTTCTGCGTGGTGGAGCAGATGGACACGTCGCTGGATTACGATGGCCGGGAGGAGCATGCAGAGTTTGTTCTTGTGAGGCGAGACGTTCTCTTCAACCAGCTGGTGGAGACAGCGCTACTGGCCCTTGGGTACTCGCACAGTTCAGCAGCTCAAGCGCAAGGTAGGCTGACTGACTCGTTGACCTGATTCAGAGGCCATGTTCAGCTTTAGTTCCTTTTAGGCTTCACAAACCAGCCCAGAAAGGCAAAATAAGATGCGTATTGTCCTGCCCACTGCGTATTTCTTGATAACATGTTGCTCGCTTATCATGATGCTTTTCCAACCTTGCACAAGATCTATTACCACTCACAATAATCTCAATCTAGGGATCACTTTTAACCTCTTGGATGCTATGGGAATTCCCCTGCTGTGCTGGGATTTCGTGATCCTCATTGGTTTATGACGAGCTGGGCTCGTCATGAGCGTGCGAGGAGGCTACTGCATGACGAGCCCAGCTCGTCATGAGCGTGGAAGGGGTTAATTAATTTGTAAAATATGTCTACTTTTCTATGTCTTCCTTTCTTGAGCAATTTCTATTATGGCTGCACACCAAGAAGTTCAATTTTTTTCCACGAAATTTGCAAATGTAATCTACTTTTAACAATTGTATATGTTTCAACTCACCTCTGATCCGTCCTCTTATGATTACATCACAGTTTTAGAAGGTTTGAGCTGCTCCAAGTAGTGTTCGTGTTTTGAAAATGTCTTTAAAGATGTTATTTTCCTTGGGTTTGTAATAGAATTTTACAATGTGCAAAGTCAAAAACCACCGCTATATGTTGCGAATATAGTACATATTTGGTATTCTATTTGTCATTTTATGTGTTGGCATTACGCAACCTCTCATGTGCAGTAAAAAGAGGCACATGCACCATGATCATTTGCATACCACGTCTTTCTGGCCTCTACTTATAGATTTAATCCCAAAATAAACGCATAATGAGAAGCTTTGAACATGCTAATGGACACCCATTGTTTGTTTTTATGTTATTCCAAGTACACGTTCAGAATAATGTCTCAGTCCTGGGTTAGTGTCCCCTAGTACGTCACTTGTCAGTCAAAGGCCGACACATCCCAAACCTGATTAGCAATCCTACATCCATGTCAAGTACTTACAATAATTACAAAGCAATAAAACTCAAAGATGGACTATTGGTGAATTCTGGGTCTTCTCACTTGTGTTACCTATGAGAACACGTGAGCCGGTGTGGTGAATGATGCTGAAGTACAATTTGGACACGTTATTATTCTGGAGAGATATGTGTGAGTAACACTGACGGGAGTGGCTGAATTTCTTTCTCCTGTGCCATAGTATGGAGAAAGGATTTTGGCAAAGGGACTCGGCTCTAGATTTAGCATTGTTTCTGCTATTGAAGGATTTTCCATTAACACCAAGCTCTGTCTCAGTTCTGAGTCACCTGACCGCACCTCCTCCATTCCTTATTTGGAGATCAAGTAGAACAGCCGGGGGCTTGCTGGCACAGGCCCCCAGCCTAAAAATGAGCGCTGGGTTAACCTGCTCCCACCAATCCTGGAGCTACTCTCACACTGATGAGAGCAGCTCCAGGATTGGTTGGATTTGAGTTCCACTGAGCAGTAAGGAAGTCCTTCCATTCCTGTTCATGGAACACCTGGTAGAAATGGTGCATGAATGGTGAGTTTGATGTCATCGCGCCTCAGCACATTTTTTTAAATGGTTGCCACCACTGTCCAGAAGGTCTGAGTATGTCAGGACATATAGGATCAAGAAGAGGGCAGCAGGACCCATAGAGTCCTATAGGATGAAAGACACAAGGCAGTTTTATGAGTGCACGCGACATCATGTGCGGTGGTGCCACAGTGCCCCGTCTGCGGTCCCCCTGCCCTATGCTCCAGAGGAGACTAATCCACCCTGTGCAGGGGTATCTTGGGCAACAGAGCCCGCTGGTCCTGGAAGGCTTGCGAACAGTGAAAACCACACACCGATCTGGAGTTTTTTCCACATTTCCTTTGTTTGTGTTTTTTGATGGAGCATCTCTGCCTTTGGGGCTTCAACCCAAAGTAGGACTTAGTTTTCCCAAAATCACATCCACATGGTGCCTGCATCCGTTCCGCTGGACATCGCTGACTATTATTAACCAAAGAGCTTCATTATAAAGCAACATTTTCCTTTCATTTGCAGCGTGTCATATGAACATGGTTAGCAGTTTATATTAGCAGTGAGTCACTAGTTCGTGGCTCCAATGGCTCCATTGTATTATTGAATTGCGCAGGAATATAAATCTAATTGTGTTTACGGTGGCTCTTCCCAGTCCCTGCCGTTTAATCTGGTAATAACACGGCGTCGTCGTGTTGCTGCCTGCCTTGCAAAATGCACTTAGTTAAGTTTCATGGTGGGTTTTCAGGCAATTTTTCTGTGCGGCTGGAAGCGGAAAATAAAAGAGCTTTGTCTGAATAATGTTGTTTCCAGCTGCACTAATGATTGCGCTGTGTGGTGGTTCCAGCAGGGTTGTGGAGAGGAGATAAAAAGATACCCACCCTGATAAATAAATTGGGTGTGTGGGCCAACCATTGTTGTGGAAGGAGTTACAGCACGGCGCCCTCTCCATGTAAAACTGTGTGGGGTAGACTTATCTAACAATGTCATTACATTTACTGCACATAGTTCCAGGGACATCTGAAGGGTTTTGGGGGCCCTAGGCCAAACGTATTTTGGGGGCATTTTTTGGGAAGAGGTTTGAATTTATGATCCACTTTCAACTCTTTCATGCCGGTTTTAGCACAGTTGTCTAAATTCTAAATGTGTTTACATCTAATATTCAGGGATAATGATGTGTGTTTTCAGTACTTCAACACATCAGCGGCTCACTAGTGCGACTGCAAATAATCTCGGTGATACTCTCCCATTTCCCATATATATAGTCCTGTTTTGATCTATAAGAATGTTTTTTGTATGGATGTTGCATGAAACGTAAACAACATTTCCTGCAAAACGTTTGTAATAGACTCTCTCATATCCCCCACAATGAAAATAACTTAAAGGAAAAAGGTATTTAAAACAATCTGTTTAAGAAATACTAAAAGACATCAAGGCAAGAATCTCTGCAAAACAGAGCTGGCTCTATCGGCCCCCCTGAAAGGCTGGGGCCCTGGGCCAGATCCCACTTTGCCCATGTCTTAAAACGCCTCTGCCTAGTTCTCTTTGTTACAACAATTGCACAATTGTTTTCTTTCTCGATCACTATTGCAGGGGAAGGGAGTCTCGATATGCGTCTATAGTTGAGAGTCTCCTTAGCATCCACATTAGGTTTTTTTAAATAACGGAAGTATAGATGCCTTCTTCCATTCCGTTGGGAAGTACCCTGTTGTGAATATGGCTTTAAAAATCGCTGTGAGTTGAACCCCTATAATTTCAGGAGAATTATGCAGGATTTTTGGGGGGCATGGATCTGATGGGGAGCCAGATTTAATTACACCAATGATTTTTGAAGTTTGTTCAATTGTCATGGCAAAGAAAGAGAAGAGAGTTGGAGTAGATGACTCTAGTGAACCTTGTAACTTGTTATAAGTTATAGATTCAATCTTATGGAGTTGGGCAGGTGTCTGGGCTACGCTGTTGTCCTGAAACACAAAAGTGTCAAAAACAGACTTGACCTTATGCTGGAGGGATTCTGCTAAGGAGTTGGAGAACTCCTGAGTGATGTCACCATCTGGTGCAGCTGGCAGCTTTGCCATATTCTTTACCGTAGTAAACAAGGCTTTAGGACATCTATCGGCTGCTATGATTTTTCAGAGAAGTAAGAAGCCTGCAGCAGTGGGCCTGACTGTTTATGCTCCAGAGAGTTGTGTGGGCAGAGGGATTGCTTCAAATCATAGCATATCTCATGGACTTTCTCCAACAGTGTTATCAATGACCTGCAACTCTCCCTATATTTATCCAACAACCCGTTACTTGCGCAGTGGAAGGCATCCCACCACTCTCGCACACAGGGCCTCAGAAGAAGAGCTGACATGTAACCGTGAGTGTGATGTGGACACTTCAGAACCTGGCTGTATCTGACCTCATCACTCCGCCCCCAATTGCTTTCACTATGCTAGTGTTGTGAATTGTTGCAGTGAGAAGTAAAAGTGGTAATGTGTTTGTTGTGCTTCATGCTTACCACTTCCAGGCACCTCAACTGTACCTCTAATGGTGTAGGATCTGGATAACCATACATACAAGAAAGTTAACAGGAGTATCCAGTCCATGCCTATTCATGTGGATACAGTAAAACAACACCAGACAATGAGGAAAAAGCCATTTAAAGCCTTTGGATTTTCTCATGATAAGTTACATTTGCCCTGTAAAATGGCTTTTGCATAGCGAGGGATGACTGCAGGGCCTGCACTTAGGCAGCACCACTCCCATCATTGGTGGCCAGCTCCAACTGTTCTTGGCTATTGGATATGCCAGACACATGTTGTTTTCAGGGTGCAGTGTCCATGCGTCTATTGGTGACCAACATCTCCTTGGCAGTGCACTGCAGGGTTGGGCCCCGAGACAACCTCCTGTGGATCTCAGGCCTTGATTGCCTCCTCTTATTACCAAATGTGCAACACCAAAGCATTGTATACTTTATTTAATGTATGCATTCCTAGTAAAGTCTTTCGCCTGGGTTAATCAAGAGCAAGCAACACATGTGACTCTCATTTCTCTACCTAGACCTGGTACACAGACCCTCCCTTTCTTGCGTCAGCACATTAGCCAGAATACAACCCTTCCTCCTCCAGGCAGACCTGAAGGATGCTGTCAGACCTAATTTTGCAGATAGCTGACAGCAAATTACTAGAGGTTAAGAGTTGCGAGTTATTTCTGTCCACCACAGTGCTGCCAGGGGTCAGGGAGCATGGACATTTAGATCTAAATCATTTTTCAAATGGCGATAGAGCAATAGAAATAAGGCACTGGGCAGACACCTTGACTGCTGGTCTCCATTTTAGTCCATTATGCCCTTTTAGAACTTTCTTAGATGTCCACCTTGTGAAGTGGCACCAGTCATTCCAGTTTCCTGGGCTTCGTGTTTGCGAAACTATACACAAAAGATTTCTTCTCACTCTGATTTTCAGAGCCCTTCTACAGCGCAAAAAAACTTGCAGAAACACAATAGAAGCTCCATGTTTCCAAGCTTCCAGAGAGGATTGCGCCAGCCGATTCATTATTTTTGTGACAGCCCTATCCATCTCATTTAACACATTTTCTCGGTTGCTTAGGAAGCTACATGTGAAATGCAGACCAAGTCAGTAGCCAACGGCTAGTTTTGGCTCTCGTGGAGAAAAATAGACCACCTCACTTGTTGCTGGTTCGGCTGGAAAAACAAACGAGCCTTCCCTAAGCCACAGCAAATAATCTCGAGAATTAGTTTTTTTGTTTTGTGGCAAGGTGTATGTCGTTTGCAGACCCGAACTGGCATTCTGGACGAATCATAGACACACGGTCCCTTTCACAGATGAGTCTTTGAGTGGGCGCTAGGTCTGCACATTTTGAAGTAAGTTGAAAGCCACAAGGAAGAGCATAGTTCTGTCTTGAATGCCCAGCCTACCGTGGCCTCCTTGGGTTCTTATACAACTTTGCCCTTAAGGTAAGAAGCTCAGTAGGAAAAAATGGGACATTTCACAATAGGTTGGGTTCCTGAAAGACCAACAGGGGTGGGTAAAGTCAGTAACATGCCAAGAATCTGCTCAACCCATCACCCAATGAAACTTCGTCATATTTTTGATTTTCCTCTTGAGGTAGTTCACCAACAGACATGATTGCATTGACACATATACAGTGTTATTCCCCTTACCTCTCTCCCCGAACTTCTTTCTATTACACCGACTAGCACTGGCAATTGCCAAACGCATCTAACCAGATCATCACCAGCATTCAGCTGTACATCAACCTGAAAATTATATCCCACAGGTATTCAACAAAATACTTTGTTGAATGGTAGCATCAAATATGGCACTGTCTCAGCCAAGTTAAGTGCTTTCAGCGGAGCCCTCGCACAAGCAACTCCACCGAAGGCACAGAGATCCATGCCTGTGGGCACCTGTAAACCCGCAGGTCACCATAGCAGAGTAGACCATTGTCTTCACAGACCAGGCAGGCAGGCGAACCACCCTGTAAATGTGGGTCTTAGATTCTATTTAGTGCCCTAGTGTAAACTACGAATTTCTGCATACTTGAGTAGGAAAGAGTAACTAAGTCACCTTAAAGTTGATGTATTCATCTGTCAACTGGGAGGCGAAAGTCAACAACATATAAACACGGGTCTATGTTAGTGATCAAGACAGTGTGGTGGCCACAATTCAAGTGTATTAACCATATTCACTTTTGAGCTAGCCTGTTCAATAGTTCCCGTAACTCAAGGCTCATGGTGGACAGATAGATGCCCTGCTACATGCGGATAATTTGGTTATTCTGCTCACCTTCCGAAAGGCTTACAAAGCATTTGCTGGAGACCAGCGTCGAGAAGACCAAGGACCTGGCAGGTCAATATGAGAATTAATAACAATGCTTAAAACAACTACAGTAACTTCTAATTATCGTAAATGGCAAACTACAGAACACCCTTTAAAGTGTGCAGACAACTAACTGCCTCACGCTAGGTAGGTCTAGGAGCTTTAAACTAGCTGTGAAATCACAGCATGTAGGCATTGTAAGTAGCCCTGGGCATAGTTTGCATAGTTTGCATAGCAGCAGTGCACGTAGCTACACATAGTATACTTTGAACTACACGTAGAACTACATAGCGTAGCTGAAGGCACTGTGTACTTGTCTGCACTGTGATATAATTGCAAATGGCATCCTGCACTGTGCCAGTTATGATAAAATAAGTATCTCTATCTTTATATGCTAAAGAACTTATAGTACTCTCAATAAAGTGAAACTGAAAAATTAGCCAGCAGTGAGAGAGGTAATGATTTTGGGATCCTCCCTAACCTAGGGAGACTACCAAGCAGATGCCTTGAAAACAAAAACTGTGTGTGAGTGTTTGATTGGTTCAGATGCTTCGTCCATCACCACCCCCTTTTGTACCACTTTGTTCGCCATAAGTTGTCAGGGTATGCTCAGACGTGAGTCCCTTGCTCACTTTGCCACTGGATTCAAGCAAGCCAGGCTGAAGATGGCTGAAATGCCAGAAACCTGTCCTCGGAAGCTTGTTTCCGGTCCAGGGAAGGCATGGCTTGGCAGTTCAGGCTGGACTGTTCCCATGAGGCACAGGGTCAGACTGATTTGCATATGCCATGTCTGAACTGGGGTGGCAGAGTGGGCTAATGAACGGTGATGGATTAAACCCAGATCTCTTGACTGGGTGTGAGTGTTTGATTGGTTCAGATGCTTCGTCCCTCACCACCCCCTTTTGTACCACTTTGTTCGCCATAAGTTGGCAGGGTATGCTCAGACGTGAGTCCCTTGCTCACTTTGCCACTGGATTCAAGCAAGCCGGGCTGAAGACGGCTGAAATGCCAGAAACCGGTCCTCGGAAGCTTGTTTATGGTCCAGGGAAGGCATGACTTGGCAATTCGGGCTGGACTGTTCCCATGAGGCACAGGGTCAGACTGATTTGCATATGGCCATGTCTGAACTGGGGTCGCAGAGTGGGCTAGAGAACGCTGATGGATTAAACCCAGATCTGTTGACTGGGTGTGAGTGTTTGATTGGTTCAGATGCTCCGTCCATCACCACCCCCTTTTGTACCACTTTGTTCGCCATAAGTTGGCAGGGTATGCTCAGACGTGAGTCCCTTGCTCACTTTGCCACTGGATTCAAGCAAGCCGGGCTGAAGACGGTTGAAATGCCAGAAACCTGTCCTCAGAAGCTTGTTTCCGGTCTAGGGAAGGCATGGCTTGGCAGTTCGGGCTGGACTGTTCCCATGAGGCACAGGGTCAGACTGATTTGCATACGGCCATGTCTGAACTGGGGTGGCAGAGTGGGCTAAAGAACGGTGATGGATTAAAGCCAGATCACTTGACTGGGTGTGAGTGTTTGATTGGTTCAGATGCTCCGTCCATCACCACCCCCTTTTGTACCACTTTGTTCGCCATAAGTTGGCAGAGTATGCTCAGACGTGAGTCCCTTGCTCACTTTGCCACTGGATTCAAGCAAGCCGGGCTGAAGACGGCTGAAATGCCAGAAACCGGTCCTCAGAAGCTGGTTTCCGGTCAAGGGAAGGCATGACTTGGCAGTTCGGGCTGGACTGTTCCCATGAGGCACAGGGTCAGACTGATTTGCATATGGCCATGTCTGAACTGGGGTGGCAGAGTGGGCTAAAGAACGGTGATGGATTAAACCCAGATCTGTTGACTGGGTGTGAGTGTTTGATTGGTTCAGATGCTCCTTCTATCACCACCCCCTTTTGTACCACCTTGAAAACAAAAAAGCACATTTTATTAAACGATTCGGTGGTGGTCCCATCCTCTTAGGACCACCCCAAGCACAGTTATTGGAAAAAAAACAATCTCAACCAAATGCCCTGCAAAGCATTATGGGATGAGATTAGCAGTGGGCAGTGAATATTATATAGTTTCCAATATCAAAATAATTCTACAAGGAGCTGCAGTTTAACTGGTGGTTACTAGATGTCCCTCACGAGTCAAATGCAAATGCTTGATGAAAGAGTTTCAATGGTTTTTCATTTGATTCATGAGGGACATCTAGTAACAACTAGTAGAACTGCAGCTTGATGTAAGAATTATTTCAGTGCTTTGCATTTGACTCGTGAGGGACATCTAGTAACGACTAGTTGAACTGCAGCTCTATGTAGAATTATTTAGATATTGGATACTATATTATTCACTGCCCACTGCTATCTCGTCCCATAATGCTTTGCCAGGGCCTTTGGTTGAGATTGTTTTTTTGCCAATAACTGTGCTTGGGGTGGTCCTAAGAGGATGGGACCACCACCGAAGTTCAACAAGATGTGCTTTTTGTTTATGCTCTTTGTGTTCAAGGCATCTGCTTGGTTCTCCCCCTAGGTTAGGGGGGACCCCAAAATCATCACCTCTCTCTTTGACTAATGTTTTCATTGAAAAGGTTCACTTTTGTGAATTGGTTATATGCTTTTTAGCATGTAAAATTGCTTTATCAAAGCAGCTGAGGATGTTCTTTATTTAGCTGCTACGCTATGTGATTACAGGTAAGTATCTTTATTGATGGACACCTGCTGCAATTCCACCATAAGATAATGAAAACAAGCAGGGAAAACGGTGATGGATTAAACCCAGATCTCTTGACTGGGTGTGAGTGTTTGATTGGTTCAGATGCTCCGACGTGATTCCCTTGCTCACTTTGCCACTGGATTCAAGCAAGCCAGGCTGAAGACGGCTGAAATGCCAGAAACCGGTCCTCAGAAGCTTGTTTCTGGTCCAGGGAAGGCATGACTTGGCAGTTCGGGCTGGACTGTTCCCATGAGGCACAGGGTCAGATTGATTTGCATATGGCCATGTCTGAACTGGGGTCGCAGAGTGGGCTAAAGAACGGTGATGGATTAAACCCAGATCTGTTGACTGGGTGTGATGGTTTGATTGGTTCAGATGCTCCGTCCATCACCAACCCTTTTGTACCACTTTGTTCGCCATAAGTTGGCAGGGTATGCTCAGACGTGAGTCCCTTGCTCACTTTGCCACTGGATTCAAGCAAGCCGGGCTGAAGACGGCTGAAATGCCAGAAACCTGTCCTCGGAAGCTTGTTTCCAGTCTAGGGAAGGCATGGCTTGGCAGTTCGGGCCGGACTGATCCCATGAGGCACAGGGTCATACTGATTTGCATATGGCCATGGCTGAACTGGGGTGGCAGAGTGGGCTAAAGAATGGTGATGGATTAAACCCAGATCGCTTGACTGGGTGTGAGTGTTTGATTGGTTCAGATGCTCCGTCCATCACCACCCCCTTTTGTACCACTTTGTTTGCCATAAGTTGGCAGGGTATGCTCAGACGTTAGTCCCTTGCTCACTTTGCCACTGGATTCAAGCAAGCCGGGCTGAAGATGGCTGAAATGCCAGAAACCGGTCCTCGGAAGCTTGTTTCCGGTCCAGGGAAGGCATGGCTTGGCAGTTCGGGCTGGACTGTTCCAGCTCACGAGAAATGCGCATGCGCGGTCGCCCGCGCATGCGCATTAGATACACAAGACGGAAGCCATGAAGATAGCGAGCCCCGGGGACGCGGCGGGCAGCGGCGGGCAAGGTAAGTGCCTTTTAATTCTTTTACACTTTTAATTTAAAGTATTTAGGGAGGGCGGGAGGGAGGCCTGCGGTGCGTAGTGGGGCTACGCGGAGTGCGGAGGTGGGCGTAGTTTCTCGCCCACTTCACGTAGCTCCACGAAGCCCCACTACGCCCACTACGCCCAGGGTTAATCAAGATATACCTATTTTTCTCATTTTTGTTTCTGAACACAAACCACCCATTTGGTATAAGGCAATTCTGCTCCGGTTCCAACATTCACCATTCTCCAAAATCTCATGAAACTCATAGAAACGCCTCACCCTAAACGGACCTTTAAACTTTGTCAAGCTTCTTGTCCCTCTGCCCATCTTAATTTTCACCCAATGACCAGCTGCAGTCGCTTCCCTTGAAACCACCATTTCTTCCTCCACGCCACTGCCTTTTAACACCCAATCCTTCAACCATGACGGTACCACTTTGTTACCCGGGAACTCCCCTTTCACCACTTCAAACGGTATTTCTAGGTAGCTTTATGGTTGGTGGTACAGTACTCCCACACCATATCTTCGACAGCTCCTTCAACACTCTGACCGGAAACACTTGCCATCTGAATGACCCTTTTAACCAATCTATTAGCCCTTTACACTATGCTGTTACTCTATGGATTGCACAATTAGGTGCAATGGTGTGTGATACCATACTCTCGTAAAAATGCTTTCATGTCATGGGAAACCAATTGTGTACCATTGTCCACAATGAGAACAGAGGAGACCCCTTCCTAACAACTTTTCCTCAAAATGCGAATAGTAACTCTAGAGGTGATTTCACTCATGAATTTTACACGCAACTATTTTGAGAAAACATCCACACCCAGCAAAGCAAATCTCCTATCATTACATTTTTCAGATACTAGTCCAATGAAATCAAAACACACTGTATGCCAGGGTTGTCCCAGATTACTAATGTGTCCCATGACAGCCTGCATACCAACTCAAAAGCGTTTTTCACCTTCCTTAAACACACTACAGTTCACTACCCACTCCACAACCTGAGTATCTATGCCTGCCCACCAAAATTGTGCTTCAACATGTATTTGTGTCAAGCTCTGCCCCAAATGACCTTCATGGCCATAGCTTCAAGTTTGGAACTCAAGTTAAAGGGTGGCAACAATCTGTCACCCTTCATCAATATGCTGTTTCCACACATGGTTAGCTTATCCAACAACTTGACAAATGGTCATATGGAAATGGAAACACAACTTTCCCTCCTTTTCCCGGAAATAACCATATGCATGACCTCTTTGAGAGTTTTGTCCACACTCATTGCCTGACACCAAACTTCTTTTGTGAAAGCACCAGCACCCTCCAATACAACATCCTGTGTAGAGGTAACTACCCCTTCAATTCCACAGTTATCCACAACAGGACCATTCACCAAATACCAATCCACAGACAATCTGGATGAGCAATCATCTTGCACATTTCTCCAACCTTGATTGTGTTCCATCACATAACCATACTCTTGGAGCCTGGCAGGAAGCTTTGCCAACCTAGCAGAGCCTTTACCAGCCCCAACAGGGAGAAGTATTTTAACCAGGGGCTTATCGTCCGACTTCAAAACGAAGTGCTTCCCCCACAAATATGTTTGAAAATACTCCACACCACATGCGGCTGCCAATGCTTCTCTCTCAGTGACTGAATAATTTCTCTCAGCATTGGTCAGTGTGTGGTAAGCAAAGGACACCGTTCTCTCACCATCCTTGTGCAAAAAGCTTCTATCTTGATATCACCAAGCTTTCCTCTCATGCAAAACTAACTTTCAATCTACGTTTTGCTTCCTCAAAAACATCCAAAAAAGGTTGAGCACCCTGTTCAGTAGCTTGAGGATAAAACCGGAAGACTCTCTGGCCCTCATTTCCCAAAGCACTCAACAATAATGCTTTTTTCCTGGATGCACGGAAATCCTGTCAATCTAGGGCTTCTAAGTAGTTGTTGAACATCAAAATCCAATCATCCCATGGGACTGGTGGAAATCCTGGACGCACTAAGAAACACAGCGGCGGAGTCACTGAAACACGAGAAAGAGGTGCATTAGGTACGCTTACACTAAGTGGACTCTCTGAAGCTTCATCCCATAACAGTAACAATACCAATTAAAGAATTATGAAGATAAATATGAAAACAGCTCTTTTTGTATATCTGACAACAGCAAATATTGACTAGTGTGTACAAAACAGTCATGTACCCAACCAAAATCAGTAGAAAACAAGCACGGTGAGTGCACACAGAAGATGCGCTGACAAACTACCAGGTGTGCGCATCACTGAAAATTCACTGCTAATCAGAAGGTGTGCACTTTCAAACAACAAGTTGTGCACATCACCGAAGATGCAATAAATAACCGGAAGTCTCTATGCATATGGGATGCGAGAGGCTGCTGCTCCAAGATGGATTGCTGGAACGTAGTGACGGGTCACTTTGCGACAGACAAACAGAGTTGCCCTGCTTCACTATTTCTCAACAAACACTATCAATATGGAGGTCACGTCAACGTGCCGTTTTGCTGTTCTGTTGCATCACAACAAATACTTCCAATATTTCACGTCAGTGTCTTACTTCACAACAAGACTAGACTGCGCTGACTCTTCACCAAGTTGAGGAAAGGAATTGGCCTTCATCGGGTACTACATCAGATTGTGAGATACTCTTTACCCATTCCAGATCTCACAGCGTCCACACTCTTCTCACTTACTTTTGGGAAGAGCTTACTTGTTGCCACACGACCTCCGGAACACACTTTTGCACCTTGTGCAAGTTTCTCCACTACTGGCGCAGGTGTGCTGCAGGCTCTGCACCTCAGTAGTCACCCTCGCTAGTTGCTGCTGCACTCAGTGTTGTCCACGAACCGCTGGTCAATTTGTCACCAACAATGTTGTCGATGAATGGTACAGGACAATGAAGTAAGGACAGGTAAGTCTCTTTATTGATAGATAACTGCTAAGAGCGGACAGATTTCCTACTGGCCAGTCCTCAACTGCCCACCCATAAACTTTCCAAATTCAAACAATGCCGTGGAATCTTACAGCTGTGAGGTTCCATCATATGTTAAGTAAAACAAGCAGGGAGATCTTTACAACAAGGTCATAAACAGTTAGGCCAATCACCTGGTGGACGGAAATCATGGAGAGAACTGTCTCAATGAATTAGAAGAAACTTTAGAAAATCTGGGACTCACTGACAAAACATGAATTAATACTAAACTGGAATGTTATTTATGCCAGCTACAAACTAAAGTCTAGCTGTGTATTAGAAAAACCAACACAGATGGGTGTTTACCAGGTACATGCTTGGTGTCAATAACTTGATGTTTGAAAAGGCCTGGACAAACAGAATTGCTAAATTTGTCTTTTATTTATTTATAAAGTGTTATAAAGCGTGAACAAGATCCCGAGGGATATCAGAGCGCTTTACAATAGGATGGGAGGAAGGACATAAATGCAAAATTGACATCGAGTAGAAGTAAAAAACAGTAAGGATCGCAGTTTCAGGGACAGTTGCACAAAAAAAGAGCAATAACAAATGATAGTACAATGGAAGTAAGAACAATGTCTTCGAGCAGGTGAGCCTAGCTCAATAAGGGTAAGAATTTATTTAAACAAAATTTTTTGGCTTCCAATTTGAACGCAGTCGTTGAATAGATTCAGCGTACTTCCGGTGGAAGAGAGTTCCATATCTTTGGGGCAGCGCCGGAAAAGGCTTTGTGACAAGTTCTCTTTTTCCTAAGGATTTGTGGATTTTGTTTAGTTTAGACTGCATTGGGTTGAAATGAATGACAAGAAGTTTAACCAAAGTAGACGTTCTTCACTCATACTACTGAGGTGGTCTGACAAATGCCAGCAGGGTTCAGGAGCTGGTTCCACTGGCACTGACTGACTGTCTCTTGCTGCAGCCTAGTGTCTCATGGATTGATATGAAAGTCTTGTTGTGAGTGAATCTGTAGAATCCTGAAATATGAGGTGATGCTGGCTAGCAGCATGAGTTGCTCTTAGAGATCTTTGATGTCTGAATGATGTTTACAATCTGGAATAAGGTAAAAATTAAAATGGAAATGAAAATATCAATGATAATTGTTCCAACATAACAGTGATGATTATGATGCTTATAATAATACAGTAATCTTCTTCCTATTAATAATATTATTGTTGTTAGGATTATTAGCATTATAATTAAAAAAAACTAAGCAGAAGAAAGTGTATATAATGTACCAATTCAATGGCACGTCCGACTCAGATAAATGCCACAGCCTTCATGAAATGTAAAACCTTGCCAATTTTGATACTTATTTCACAACTTCGTGAATTTGGTAGATGAAAATCTTGTCATTTTAAAACAATGACTGGTTACTAAAGCTCTCAGTTTTGAATTGTCTTTCCAGGTGGCATCCTTCTTGAAGCCATGGTTTAGTTACAATCATCTGTGTGTACTCGCACTCACAACAAATTTCAACCATCTTAGACCAGAGGTTTTCAAACTGGGGGGAAGGCGTCCCCTGGGGGGGCCTTAAGTAATCTCGAGGGATAGGGGGTGTCGTCTCTGGCCAAGAGAAGCATCATGCTTTGTTTTGAGTGTTAAGAACATGAGCGGCAGTAAGACACTTTGTAATGGGCCATCACTGTGTATATCCTGACTGGGAGTATGTTTAAAAAGGGGTAAAAGAGATAAGCTGCAATGTTTAAATAGGTTTACACATCTTTAAACATTGCCAATTAAGCAGCATAAATGCGAAAAAATTGAGGGGGGCAGAGGATTTTTTTTTAACGGGGTGGGGCACAGGATTAAACAATTTGGAGACCACCGCTTTAGAAGCAGCTTCACAGTGGCACAATGTTTTGTTTGGATATAAACCTGTGATTGTGAGTCGGGTTATGTTTAATTTCACATACCAACGTCAGATATTATGGAATTTCATGAAAATACATGCCACAGCCCACCCTCCTCCTCTGTCCTTTGGATTTGCACTCAGACAATATTTGCAGGTCTCATCCATTACGTCACTGACAGTAACAGCCAAATCTGCTTTAAGCCATGTTTCTGTGAGGTACAAATGACATGAATTCACCAATTCATGAACTTTCAGGATATGTTTAACAGCTGAGTGGTGTTAATAGCAGCACTTTTTAAGGAAGAGATTTGTGAGGATTTCTGCACTTGAATGTTTGAGCCTGACAATTTACTGCAAAGAAAGTTGGGTGTAAACCTGTGCAACAGTGACCCTTTGTTTTGCTGTGCCGAATGCATTAAGTGCTTTATATATGTGGTTTCGGCTCCAGCCTTCCACATTTACTGAGATTTTAGGAAAGGCTGAAAAACATCCAGTGCAAGAATGGAAAAAATTACTTCGGGATTTCATACACTGGAGGTAGAGGGGCGACAGCAGAAAGGGGGCGGAGTCATGAGAACCAAGTTCGAAAGTCGACGTATACCTTTAGTTTTTAAAACCGCTACCCCAAGGAAATTGACAGCTAGGAGAAACGAGAGAGTTAATCTCTTGTGGCTTACTTGATTGGTCATAAACACACTGCATTTTAAAATATCTTATTGGGTTAAGGCACTTGCAGCAGAGCTGTTTGTGGACCCCTCAAGTTCCAGGTTATAATGACAATAAGTTAACTACAGTGGATACTGCACTTGCTGAAAAGATCTGTGTTCAGTTTAATCACAGGTTTGGTTCATCATAAAAAACATAGGTTTATTGTGCCTGCTGCAAAACTCAGGTTATATAATATGCACATCAAAGATCTGTATTTTATTTAGGTAGCTCACTGGGTTCCTTTTTTTATTGCAGATATTAGTGTGTTTCAGTTACAAATATACAATTGTTTGTTGTGTAACCTATTAATGTTAGAGAATTATGCACTGGCACCAAAGAGCTGAATTCAAACAGCAAAGTTTAAGTTTCAAACCTTACTGCTTTGTTTTCTGAACTGTTTGGTATTCTAAGGTTGATAAAAAACGTTCCTCTTAATAGTTATAAACATTTATTAGAGAGTGCAATATAAATGATTGTTAGTGTAGTCACTCATACAGACAGATACTTTTGTCATTCTCACAGTGCACGCATATTACTTAATTATGCAGCCTGAAAAATGCAGAGAGCAGTCCAACTAGGTTCCAACCAAGTTGAAAGATACTGAAACATAAGGGGTGCTGGTGGCCCTTTAAGTGAGCCTTTTGTGCTGGGCTTACCTTTAACTGGAAGTGATAGGCCCGCTCCCGCTGCAGGCTGTTGCTCTAGATGCAACACTTGCGCAAAGTGTGTGGTTGCTGAGGGTGTCTAAGCATCAACAAAGTGCACCAGGCCCATTCAGCACGTTTCACTTGGGCCGGTGCTGTTTCTGGTTAAAGCTCAGTAATAAGCTCTGGATCCGGGAGCAGTGAGAATATGAGAAACTTGATACGTCACCCAATCAAGGGGCACGCTGTTTGGATTCTATTCGGTACTCTGCAACGGAGAGTACACCCTAGAGCACGCAACAACAGAGAAACTTTGAAAAATCTAAAGTGCAAGTGTGATAAAACATATGTGATAACTCTCTTCCGGAAACACACACTTGGCACCTATTTTAAACATGCAATATGAGGAGATTTCAAACATCACCGATCCGAGAGCGGATACTTTCGCTTTTTCTACAGATGAAGCAACTCGTATTTATGCTAACATAATCTGACACGAATGGTTATAATGAAATAAATAAGGAAATTTTGAACACGGAATACATTGATATTCAACGTTATTTTTGGAGCTTTATGTTGAGGAACTTTACAACCCTTTTCGGGATCAAGCTGTGACTAGGGGAAGTCACCCAATCAAGGGGCACGCTGTTTGGATTCTATTCGGTACTCTGCAACGGATAGTACACCCTAGAGCACGCAACAACAGAGAAACTTTGAAAAATCCAGAGTGCAAGTGTAATATAACATATGTGATAACTCTCTTCCGGAAACACACACTTGGCACCTATTTTAAACATGCAATATGAGGAGATTTCAAACATCACCGATCAGAGAGCGGATACTTCCGCTTTTTCTACAGATGAAGCAACTCGTATTTATGCTGACATAATCTGACACGAATGGTTATAATGAAATAAATAAAGAAATTTTGAACACGGAATACATTGATATTCAACGTTATTTTTGGAGCTTTATGTTGAGGAACTTTACAACCCTTTTCGGGATTTAGCTGTGACTAGGGGACGTCACCCAATCAAGGGGCACGCTGTTTGGAAACTTGATATTCTGCCCACACCAAGGGAGAACATCAAAGGAAGTAGTAAGGTGTTGAGCGAAAAGAAAGGCGCATAACCAAGTTTGGATGGCGGTTCGTGGAAGCCCAAAATGACTGTAGATGGGATTCAGGTTTGTTTTAAGCTAAGGTTGGGTTGGGTTGGAGACAAAAAGTGTGGATCCAAAGAGGTGTGACTGAAGTTGATATTGATGGTTGGGGATCAGGGCTGATGTAGCAATTAGGTCTGAGTTGGGGACAGTGTAAGGGTTGCAGTTGCCATTAGCATTGTAATTGTAGAGGAGAGATGCACGATTTTGTTTAAAGTGACCATTATAATGATCCAGACTAATTCTTCTGCCCAATCAGAAGATCACAGAAACAACACCAGGCATAAGAAGTTAATACTACTTATTGTAAGCAAAGCTACTCTCACCCAATCTTAACTCAATATTTTGGAATATGATGAGAAAGTGGAATAGCCTGTCATACTTAATTATCTTTGAAACAGACCTGGGTGGTCATTATCATCCCTCTAATTATACAGCAGATTGGTAAGAATGTCCAACAAACACATTAGTGCATATTTCTCCCGTTTCACTGCATTAAATATTGTGCAGAAGTACTAGAAGGTAATTCAACATCAATATTCCCTGCAAATGTTTTCAAAAGTCCTTTGGCGGTCAAGTAAGACTGCTAAAATGAGCGTTAGTGATGATATTACTACAGCTATGCCCTAAAAACAATGATCATTGGCTAAACACAGATTTGATTGGCAGCTGACAGTGCTCTGACGACCACAGCTAAAACTGCCGTACATAATAGCAATGTCATAGGTGGGGCCCCTGTCCCCATCATGTACAAGAGCACGTCTAAATAATATCAAAGTTATTCCTTATGTTATCACTCTGTACCCTCACACGCTCATCTGGAGGAGTTTTACTCTCCCCTAGAAAGTACCCACTCTTGTAGTAGAGTACACTTTGTCCATTTCATATCACACCTATTATTATTGAACCACACAAGCTCTTCAGGGAACATACCTTTTACTTTTAAAATATTTCCCTAGAAGGCACATTTTTCTTCTCCAAGACTATGCCCCTTCCCAAACAGACCCCCATTTTGATGAGATTGAGATATGCATTTGAGGACTGGCATTACTGTCAGCATGGTGCATGGCAGCTGGGCTGGCAGGCCTTGAGCAAGATGCAGAATAGACTATCAGGTGGCTGTGGGCAAAGTTTATGCTTCTGGGTCATGGACTGTCATACTGGGACAGAAAATAAGCCCAGGACCAAAATAAAAGTATCCAACACTAGTCAAAATACATAGCTAAAAAAGTGCCCATGTTTGAAAATCAGGGCATTTTTTAATTTGTACAGACACGGTGTATAAGTATTTTGCAAGCATTGGAAGACTTCATGGATGTAAGCTTGCTGCAGACCATATTTGTTATAATATCAAGAAAATTAAGAGTAACATTGGCCCAGTTAACCATAAAACAGGACCACAAACATCCAAAAAACGGCCCACACACTGACCTTTGAGCGCTACCTGTCGGGCACTTCCTGATTGACTTATCAGCAAGTCTGACCCTGGATAAGACACAGTTGCAAAGTAAAGGATGTAGAGCAATATAGTGTGCTGCTTTGGCATATTCTCTTTCATTCTGTGTTTATTCACCACTTTAGCATCATATATATACATACATACATACATACATATATATATATATATATATATATATATATATATATGTATATATATATATATATATGAATTACTCCTTGCAAAACCAGGAATGACGACGCAATGTGTGGTGCTTAAAATCTCTTTATTCGGCCCCAGTCGACCGCGTTTCGGAGCTCTGTGCTCCTTGCTCACCGACAAAAGAGTTTAGAAAAGCTGCCATTTTTCAATGTGCTTTGCGTGTCACGTGAAACTACAAACCCATAAAGAGTCAAAACAGATCTGTAGTTTTTACATGGTTTCCCTTTAGCATAGTTTCATGCCGAATTTAGAATACATTGTATATTTCATTTGCAAAATGTATAAAAGTTTTACAAACATTTCAACTTTACAAAACTTTACAAAACCTTTACAAAATGTATATTTATATTATATAGAGTTTGCAAATTTAATGCCTCATTTAAAAACTTAGATTTGTTCACATTTTCAACTTTCCAACTAGTTTCAACATATTCAGCCCAATTGGGCATTTGGGCACCAAAGTTAAATTCATGCATCTTTTATTCTGCCCATGTGGGCTGCCTTACCTAAAATAAAAGGGAAACAATTTTTTCCGCATCACACCCTAGTGGGTATAAAAGTATAATTTTTTTATTTAGGTCGTTTCGTAAATACTCCTATTACCCCATACATCCACAGTGAATTTTAAAACGTTACCTTCTTTACATTCTACAGCCTATATTTCAAAACTTATATACTGTTCTAATATCTACAAATGAGTGTACAGATCCTCTTCTACGTTTAGACCCTTTGGGTATATCAAATGTAATTCAATTATAAACTGAGACTCAAGTTTTCTCAACTTTTTCTCCCTGTTTCTGCCTCGTTCGTCTTCTACCACCACATCTATAACATAATATGTGAGGCCTTTGCTGTCTTTGTTGTGAAATTTTTCAAAATGACGCGCAACTGGGTACGTGCGATCCCCATTCTTTATTTCCGATAAGTGCTGCAAGATTCTTTTATGGACCTCTAGGATAGTGCTGCCCACGTACCTCAGGCCACACGGGCACTGAAGTAGGGAGACAGCAAAATCTGTTTTACAGGTATATTTACCTCTGATATTTCTCATATCTCTCGACAGCCCTGGTCTGTATTTGGTAGTATTAATTCCATAAAGACATGCCTTACACTTAGGACATTTAATAACCCCGTTTTTTCTGGCTAACCAGGTTTTTTTTGGTTGCTGTTGTTTCAAGTTGTTTCTTACCAAAATTTGTTTAAATGATTTCACACGTTTAAAAGTCATTTGCTGCCTTTGTGGCACTACTTTACCCAGTATAGGATCGTTCTTGATTACGTACCAATGTTTATTGAGAATCCGTCTTAATCTATCTTGTTGGACACTTTATTTAGTTAGTAGGCGACATTGACTCCCAGACATTTCTGATTTTTTCTTTTGTCTATTTTCGGTTTTATCAAAAATAATTTCCTCTCTTTTCTTCCTCTCCACTTTTCTCATTGCCTCATTTATCCAATTGTTTGGGTACCCTCTATTTAAATATCTGTTTTTGAGACATGTAAATTCTCTTTTGGTTTCCTCCACATCACTACAATTTCATTTGCCAATTCGGGGCTGTGGTACTGTGCCTGGAGTGGTGCATAGGGGGGACCTGGAGAAAAGGATCCATGTTGGAATCTACTGGATGAAGAAGATAGGGGTCAGTATGCACCCCAAATCCTTCATCACCGCCACCTTGAAGTAGGCGGTCGGATTGCCGCAGTCTGCTCGTGAAACATGCAACTCGTAATATGGATGGTGGTGCAGCTCCCCTCTACTGCCCTATGGCGACTGCCTTTCCTTGACCGCGATCCCGGCGGTCGGTGGTTTGCTGGCTGTCTGGCAGGCCAGCTGTGGTCCTCCAAATGCTGATCTGGCAAACTTGTAAGAAGGCGATCAGCCCACCGAACTCACCAAGGCCCTTAGTAAAAAGAGAGACTTTCCAGTATGGGTTTTTTCACCACCATATTTTGTGCACTAAAGGCCCCCAAACATTTTTTTAGAACCGTCGTACAATTATTCCCAATTTACTGTTGCTTCCAGTAAAACTATACATGGTCGCCTGGTTTGTGTACAGAGCTGTCACTTCTGGGCCTCTGTTTCTGCAAACCCTACTTGTCCCTTGTCCAAATTAGTGGTGTGAGAGCGTGCAACTCATTGAGTGCATCTCAATGTAGCAGCGAGGCCATGTATACTTTCACTTGAAGCAATTGCAAATTGTGGACAATGGCAGCAATGTTCTTGAAGCGATAGACACATCTGTGTGTGCGAGCAACCACGTTCTACAAATAGCACAGGCCTCTTGCTTACTCAGTGCATGTTTGCACTTCAGGTGTATTCATCCCCAACTCTGGTGAATTCTAGCAGCTGAGAATGTGCGCTGAAATCACGTGTCAAAGATTCCAGGTTATTTTGGGATAAATATATAAATCTGAAAATGTGAAGCAAGAAACTATTAAAAAACGTATTTTAAGTTTTGTGTTTTTAGTGTAATTCATACAGGTTTTTGTTTTGTCACTGATGGCTCCAAGCGTAGGTAAAAGAGGATCAAGGTTCAGCTTGGAAAGCTCCAAAATATATTGTTGTGTCTGTGTTCCCTAATAAATTGGTAAAGCAGCCACGTTGTGTGTAAGTGATCTGAAAAATAACAACGAGAAATAAGGGGGGATAAAGAGGGGCTGTGGAAAATACATAGTAGTTCGGTAAACTAGGGTGGTTGTAATTTATAAAAAAAAAGAGCACATTAAGCTAGGAAAATATGTTTCCATACTGTCCAAGGAAGCTTACATCTTTAGGGACGTGGCTAAAATCTCAAATGTTAGGGGCGTGTAAAATTGTGATGGTTTTTCTCTGCAAACTTTGTGAAGGCTTTTTTTAAAATCTTTGTAATTTTGACAAAGAACGTACATTTTTGTAAAAAAAATGTAAAGGGAGAAATAAATGCGACAGTAGATTGTTGTTCCGCGACTGAAAATCACACTTTTATTGGAAGAAAATTCTAACGAAACAATAGATTGAGTAACGATTTTAAGTCCAACTTAGTGTGGAAACTTTTGTTTTGGCAAAACAAAATAAGTTTCCCGCCTTCATGGGAGGCATGAGGCATAAGGCGTGTGTTACAGTGAATTCCACCAGCCACTGGACCTGCAGGATTGGATTGTTTTGTGGGTGTAACAAACTATGCCTGGAAATGCAAAGGCAGACCTTGCAGAGCCTTCTCATGCAAGTGAAAGGATACTGTGAGGTTCAGCTTTGGGCAGAAAACAGGGAACAACTTGGATGGGGTCATCAAGGAGCACAAGGGGGCAATGCCAAGGCTTGCAAGAGACAGTGCACGGGTTAGAGGCAGGGCCACTGGATTTATGTGATTCTGAGGCTGATGCGTTTTCTGCATATTAATTAATTTGCTGCTTTTGCAGAACAAACCATCATCTGCTGCACAATATGCAGATTTGAACCAAACAGGGGGCATATTATCAAGGACCGGTGTAAAAATTATTGCCATTTTATCGGCAGGAAACTGCTGATAAAACAGCAATAATGGGCTTGATAATACGCCCTTGTTAATTCCCATAGAAGCCCATGTTAACATCAGAACATGGGCTTCTATGGGAATTAACAAGGGCGTATTATCAAGCCCATTATCGTCGTTTTATCGGCAGCTTCCTGCCGATAAAACTGCGATAATTTTAACACCGGTCCTTGATAATATGCCCCCAAGTTTCTAGCTCAAACAGATCAAAAGTTACTAAGAATAAGGCAAAAGTTGTTGCCGTGCTATGGAAAGACCTTTACAAAAGTTGACTGGTCACCTTTCATTTGCTTAGTGCTGAATGTGGGTGTTAAACTAAGACTAATGAGGTGAAGCATTTGCCCAGAGAGCGCTAACGTGTAAACATTTCAAAATAATTAAATAATACTATAACAAAATGTATTGCATCACACCCCTACAAATTGCCTCTGCTTGCTGCATAATTGATTCAAACAGCCTCATAATTGGTCCTCTCATGTAGCATAATTCCAATGGCTCTGTTTACAGGCACTACCATGGGTGGTGGCCCATACAGTGTCATATCTAGAAAAGATTTTTTCAGAGGGCACACAAAGTCCCCACATAAAACTGGTGAGGCCACTTATAATGCAAACAAGAAGAGTGTCCACACACTCGTATATCCTGGTCCTCTTTCTACCGTATTCATTCTCCCCTCCTATTTATCTGTTTCACTTTTCCTCCATCAGTTCCCCCTGTATTTTCTTTTTCAATTGCTACCAGGAGTGGTTGTAAGTAGTTACAAAGGACAACTGAAACAGACATCTTATAAAAGAAAATGTGCGCATTGCACTTTGCGAATCTCATAAACTTTGAATATTTTGCAAAATTGCCAGTCTATGGGTTTCACAACCTCACACGCCCCTAAAGAAAGTTACTGCCGAAAATGTATTAAACAAAAGCGGTTTTTTTGCAGAAATTTTGACCAGCAGATAATGTGGCAGGTAATCTTTTGTGAAGATAAACTTCACAACCTAATCTTTTTGAAAGTTTGTCACTTTTGTAAAACTTGGCTGTGAAATCGAAAATAGTTTAGCACAGCCCGATTCTCAAATTCAAAACCTACATCACACTATTATTTTTTTTGCTTTTGCCACTGTTGATATTCTGCTCTGTTCATTGGTGGGTTATGGAACAGAAAGAAGAATTTGAGACTTCTTTAGAACCCCACAAAATGATTATTTTTTTATGGCAATTCTGTGCAGCAGAAAAATGCCAGTTCTGCTTTTGGTTTAAATTTGTCAACAACCCTTTTCTGAGAGTTACATCTGGCACAAATCAGTGAAAGTAAAATTCTCACCATACGTTTAACCAGGTAATTTATTTATTTATTTATTTGAAAAGTTGTATATTGCGCTGGCTACATCTGGAGGAATCAGAGCGCTTTCCATGAGGATCCACAGGTTACAGGTTACAAAAGTCACATCAGTTACAGTTGCAGTTACAAGTATAGGCTGAGAAGAAAAAACATGAGATTACACGATAAAAGAAGTTATTATTACGTAGTCTAAATCAAAACTTGCGTCATATGTAATAAAAGAAAACAACAGAAATTCTGTCAGACTTGACTTAAGTGAAATACTTTTAGAACACCACACCTTCCATAGTCAAAGAGATAAGGAGCGCTGTAAAAAGCATATCAAATACATGTGTTAAATAGACAGTGAGGTCTTTGGAAAGTTATAGGGAAATGTGATCTCTTCACTTCTGCCTCCTGATTCTCCTGGGGCCTAGACTGCTGGCCACTGAAATGCCTGTGCTTTGACATGCCCTCAAGGAGGGTTACGGCAGCCCAGGGTCGAACATAAAACCTGTTTGGAACTTGTATGACTAATTTGGTGGAGCACCTTGTCTCGTGCATCTTCCAACTTCTCTGCATACAGGCAGAGCTGGGTCACTTCAAGGCTTTGTAAGTTTTAGTGACCAGCTTGCACTTACTGGGGTTCCTTGCAGCTATCCACCTCACATTGAGTGTAATGAGGTGAAAGTCGCCACCTCACTCCATCAGCAAGACGGCCACATTCTGCACTTGTGGGATCTCCAGTGAGGTCCTACACCGCAAAAGCATCACCTCAAAAGTTTAGACCAACAATAACCGGGCCACTGTGGACAAGTGAAACTCTGACATGATCACGTTGGGACAGTGAATGCTAGTTCACAACATCACCACAATTTGCTGTCTGTCTTCAAACACATTTCCTTGAATGAACACCTTGATTACAGGAAGGACACACTCCCCTAAATTAATTGGTGAAGTGTCCACTCTCCTTTCCTCAACCTCCCGGCTCCTTCTGCATTCTCTTACAGGCCTTCCAATTAATATATGAGTTGTATCTGGGCCAGTACACGCAGGGCACAAGCCCTAAAAAAAGAAGTGAGGGGACGCTCTTGTTAGGTGGTGTCACAGGAAGTGACGTAATGACAGGAGTTGACATCACAACAGGAAGTGACGTCACGAAAGGTAGTCCCCTCTTATTACAGTGAGTCCTGCTTCACTTGGAGGGCCATCTTAAGCCACTGTGGAATGTAGCATCATTCTCTGTGTGTTTTTGGGAGCGATTCTGTGTTTGTCTCACTCCTACTGAAGTTGATGCTGTACTGCACTTCTTAAGGACCAGCGGTCACATCACTTACAATAGTGGGCATTAAACCCTGTTTCTAAGCATTGCCGCCTATTTTATGTTCCTCCATTTACCGACCTCAGGCATTGAAGGTTTTGCACATAACATTCACAACTACGCTTTTGTCAATAATGAACGTTCAGCTCACTGAGCGGGGTAATGGAACATGTCCTGTAGGACATTTATAGGACACCCTTGATGAATGTGATGCTAACACGCAAACAGCTGCCAGTCCCAAACTATATTTTTACAAGTCAATAATTGAAACAAAAAGATTTTTCAACTGGAGCAGGTTTTCGTTTTGGGATGGTTTACTCAGTTTAGAAAAGAAGTGACGGCGCTCTTTGCTGATAGACAGGACCTGCCTCGGCCCAGTTCACACTGCTTTTCTCTTTGAGTAGGTGCTTGTTAATTACAACTTGGGTGTAACTTAAACCTGAATTTCCAGCAGTCAGTGGCACTTCTGTAAAAAGCTCTGTGAATCGACCCACTCTGGGCGCAGCGCTAGATTCCTCTCCGTGGCTACTTTACTCGTACAGTGGGTGGTTTCAGGCACTTAACCAGGTAGGCGCCCGGAAAGGTTACAAGGTGATGGGGGCAGGTTCAAAGGGCAAAGAAGAATTTTGATAGGTGGCGCATTCGCGCGCTACACAAGATTGACAGCCAGCCCTGTACTTGGGAGATCGACGGGGCGGCTGTGCGGGCAAGTAACGCCATAATTGAAAGTCCAGCTTTTGGGCAGGGGGGACGGTGTCCACCTGGTAAAATAAGTGGGGGAATGCCGTTCACCCGCGTGGGACCCCGGCTTATGCCCTGAGAACACGTCTACAGTATTGTAATGTATAATATCTATGAGTACCCAAATATCAGATTGACAAACTGCAGCGAATCAGAATATGGCAGCCAGATTATGGGCCTGATTTAACGTTTTCCTCAGGGTTTACTGTCATACACGTGACAGTTATCCCGTGCGCCCTGTTACAAGTGGCATGTAATGCAATTTCAATAAGGCAGATGAGATATCCGTTAGGTTTGTGACCGTGTAACCTGTCAGCTAAAATCTAAACCCGGCAAGGTTTGGGATGGAGTAAGCTGTCAGCTAAAATCTAAACCAGGCCCTATGACTTGACCTCCCACGTAGGTCACATGCGTTTAAATATCTAAGGTGTCTCCACTGGCTTCCTGTACAAAAATGGGTCAAATCCAAAGCTTTGCGTATTTGTCATATTGCCACCTATGGCAAGAGTCCCTCTTTTATCTATAGATTGACCCTGAATTATCACCCCTCACTGCATTTGAGATCTGCTACTTTTGGGTTATTGGTTGTGCCCAGAATTCATATATTGTTCTTTGGCTTATCATGGACCTAAACTGTGGAATTCCTTGTCGCGTCCGCTGCCTACCACCTCTGATCACCTTTCCTTTAGGAAGACCTTGAAAACCTCTTTTCATTTGCTCCTGGTTGTTAGCCTTTGGAAGGTCTTGCCCAGGATTCTCTCTTGGCTGATGGTGCGCTCTAGAACATTTTTTAACATTGCATAACATAAACTAGGAGCTCACTAGAGAAGCTGCTCTGGTTCTTTAGCCAGCACAAGGAGTTTTTGGTCACGCCAAGCACGGTACAGATAGAAGACATAAAATACACTTTAAATGGTTGCGGGAATGGAGACCACAGTGAAGGAAAACGGGGGTCCCATTAGTAGATATGAATTTTTCTCAGTGTTACTATATTTTGAGGCTATTGCTGTTACTGTAAGTTGGTTCCTGGAGGCCCCTCCCTGCAGCTAGTTTGAAGTTGGTAGACACTGGTGTCTGCTGGAAGGCCCGTGCGTGGCCAGCTGTCCTTGTTACAGCACGCAGTTCTCGTTCGTGCTGTTTTATTTTGCATTTATAGAGTGTGTGGTTACGGATGGAAAATCGTCGGTGACTTTCCAGGCCCCTGAACATTTCCACGAGGCACGATGAGGTCAGATGATGTCAGGGTCCTTCCAGGCGGCCTTGTAAAACTTCAAGCGAGGGCGTCGAGCCCGGGGCACGTCGATCGCCCAGGTGAGTGCATAAGACATCGATTCATGCTGCGCCAGGCCCGCCGTGCTGCATTTGACAGCACAGGCCTGGCGCAGGTGCCGCATCCTCGGGAGTCCGTGGCCGGCGGGACGGCGGGCGCTGTGGTGTGCAGGGACGTGGAGCACTCTGGACAAACTGATGAGTTCTGCCAGAAAATGAGTGTTTTTCATTGGCACAGTCCTTCTACAGTTCTTCTAAGTCCAGCTCCTAAACAGTACTCAGAGTTCAGCGCTGGCAGCAGGTGGGTCTGGAAAAAGGGCCAAGTTACGTTTCTATCACTGACAACAAAAGCCAGCACGACCTAGCTCAGTCGGTTAAAGTGCCTGCTAATAGGGACTGTGTGTAACTAACTGCAGGCAGGGCTTTACGTGGGATGCAAAAAGAGGGGTGTTATTAAAAGGGGCGTGGCATGTATATTTAAGGGTGCAGCTTAAACATGGAAACTCAATTTCTATCCACCCGACCGGTATTTTGGTTCCTCTCCAAACTTTCTGGTAGTGCACCCAGATATAAAACACACCAGCTGCCATAGACCTGAAGTCAGCCAAGACTATGAGTTTTGTCAGTGGTTGTTAGCTGTTTAAGATAAACGAGTAACACCAATCATTTTGTTGTAAAATGTTTCAGTTCAGAAATTGTGGAACAGTGAATTGAACATGACTGAGTCCTGTGAAAGGGGTAGTGGTCTTCAGAATGTCTCAGTCACTCCTGTTATGTTCACTGTGTTATCCATGTGCACCCCTTTTCTCTCCACATTTCGTCCATCTGCATATCTTGCACCTCATGTCTTCCCTCCCCAGCATCCTCTTTTCACTCTCTCCTGAACGCACTTCCTCGCATCTTCTTCACTTCAGTAGTCACAACACACAACGCGCAAGTACTCAACTGCAAGCACTGCATTTTCTTTTACTTTAGCTTTGTCAATATTTTGACAACTGTGTACCTTCTTCACATACATTTCCCCACAATTGCAACTAGAATATGGCCATTGTGCTGTGGCACTCTGTAGAGAGGCCAAGGAGTCTGAACACCTCTTTGCTCCACTGACAGGCACTGTGAGAAACTCGCTCTGCCCTCGGTCTCACCTCCAGAGCTCTCAATCATGTACCGCCGTACAGTGAACTGAAACCAGCCCTGGCAAACTGCATGGCTGGCCCCTGGGGGAGTGAGAGGGAAGAGATGTGCTGTCAAGATGTATGCAAGGGCCAGTTTTGGCTGATTTTGTTACAGAGGGCCGATATTGTAGCAATGCTGCAAAACCGGCCCGGACAACAAAAATGGACCCCAAGGGACCCAAAACCGGCCCCACCCTGGTGGCCCACTGGGGAAATGCCCAGTGCCCGCTATGGCCTGCCCTGTGTCCCATTATAAACACCTGGAGGCGACTCAGTTCAAAGTATGCACAATACAAGTGTAATATGTTGCACGTAAAAAAATACAGACACACAACATCCAGAGAATAGCTAAAATTCCTAGGGAGTGCAAGATTAAATAAAACATGCAAAATATAAACAGGAACCTAATCACTGACAGGGAATACCTTAACATATTTTATTTTAATTGTTCAGAAATTGATCAGTGTTGTTTTCCAGTAAAGCCAATGACATGAATATGAGGTCAGATCTGGACCCATTTCACTGTCTGTTTTTGATTACTACCGGGTCTAAGACTGGGAATGACCTGTCCTACTTAAAGCCTTGACTGCAAGTCATAAGTATGAATCATATCTAGGCAATTTAGGTATTTTAACCAAGTTAAGTTTACAAAATGAGCTCTATTAAGTGAGGTTGTTATAGCTGGAATACAAGCAACTCAAGATCTGTTTCGCACCAGACGTGGGTCCCATGCACACTGTGCCACTGGAACCAAGCTATATATGACTGATGACCACTAATAAGGGCGAAACTGGTTTAGAGTTACTTGTGTTCCAATTCAGGGAGGACCTGGCCTGACCGTTTTGGCAATGGCCCAAGGAGGTACAAGGCAGGATTTGTAGAGCCAGGCGTGTGGCAACATTCTGCACAATCTGTAATCTGCTCAGAAGGGATTCATTAGCAGACACCAGTAGAGCATTACAATAATCCAGCCGACCAATGATCAAAGCCTGGATCAGAGTTCTACGAACAGAAAGAGGCAGCCATTGGAACACTCTGCGCAGAAGGCTCAGGGTATGGTAGCAGGTCCCTACGGTTGTCATGATTTGATCCCTCATCGAAAGCAATACATCCAAACGGACCACTAGATTTTGCGCCATGTAATGCAGTGGTTAAACGCTTAGCTAGGGACTGGGGGCATGGGCATATTCTCCATGCAGGCTGTATTGCATTCTGCATGGATAACAGAGGAAGTGAGCGTGACTGTTTTGGGCGGCCATAGATGCCCGGACAAACAGTTTTGTCCAAACTGTCTTGGCGCACTTAGGAGAGTTCTACCACTCCTCCCCTGCTCTGCAGCCCCGACCCGCTACGCATAGCTGCCACAGCAGAAGGGCAAAATAAAATGATAATAACATTACATTATTATCATTTAAATTTATCCTTTTTTTACTGCTTCAAGGCAGTGGGTATTGCTCCTCCGCATTAGCATTGAAAATAACGATTGACTGGGATGCCGGCTGAGAAATTGCCAGTGGTCGAGATTAATTCAAGTATTCCATCCATCATTTTTTTTTATACTTTAGAGGAAACAAGTCACAGTGGGGCCAGTTCTGAAACATTTTAAGCTTGTAAATGAAACTTGAAATGTACAAAGAATTATCCTATACCAAAAAACACTCATCCAGAGATTTAGTAGCTAGGGATTTAAATGGGCGCAGACCACATTAAAGAATGCAGAAAATGTGTCATTTGGCTGTTTTTTTAACCATTTTAAGTGTGGATTGGCAAGAGGGCCAATGGAGCTATCATTGAATGTAGTAAAGCCCTAAAAAGTGATTAGAGTTTGGGTGTTTATAATAATTAGCACTGCCTTTTCACACACTAGCTTCCCTTCTAAATTCAAGCCTCCTTCGAGTAATTCTTGGTGGTGTATTGATTGTGGTAAAGGGCCATTATTTCAAGGTTGTAGGGGAAGGAATATCCCTACATGGAAATCTGATTTCTATTTAAAATAGAGAATAAAATGCATGTCAAATTGCACTTTTATGTTAAACCTTCTATTAATGATTTTCTGCTCTGCAGTCATAGGTGTAGGGATGACAGGTATTTGCTCTGAAAACTGTGAAAGTGTACATGCCACAGGCGTTTGCCTGTCAGTTTTGTGAATCACAATTCATTTCTAAACTTTACTTTCTTGTGAATGATCCCCACTTTGAATCATATAAAAGTTACTCTGTATTTTTTCTGTTTCTAAGCTGCTATGGAGTGCTCTGCTGTGACAGCACACATTGGTAAGAGCGCTGCACAAACATAAACCTCATTAAATAAATGATCCAGACAGTGCCAGGAAGACATATTCTTCAGCAGTTCCCGGTAGGTCCCCACGGATGGAGCAGACGTTTCCTTTCTGTGTTGGAATGAGGGAGTCTTCATTTTCTTCGTTGTGTGAAATATGGCTTCTTTATGTATCTGTGTGTGGGACAGTGTGGGAAAAGGCACTTTCAGTCCCAGCGTCTCTCACGTTGCAGTGTTGGCAGGTTCTGGCCTCCCTGGGTTTCTGATTGGATGTGCATTGGCCAGTCACTATTTCTAGACTGCCTGTGCTCAGTAAGCGTTTACTTGTGGTTTAGTTTTCAGGCCACAGTGAGGTATTTTAAGTTCCATGAAAATATTCTGTAACTTTCTAGCTTGTTTCATTGCCCCAGGCGCCTCCGTTCTATATTCGTGCCAGGGGTGGCGTGACACTGTAAAGGCTCAAATAGTGTGCAGAGTGAAATAGGGGAGGGAATCAGGCTGGTCGATGTTGTACTTCCTGCACCCCTCGCCCACTCTTCCCCCACTTTTCCTGCTGCCATCCTTTGCCACGGAGAGTTTCTACTACCATCAGTAGTAGAAACTTCTGAAATACATGTCTCTTCTAGCCCAAATCCAAATAAAAAGAAAGCCAATGGTAACCCCCTGTGCCATAAATGCCCCTGCATCCCTCAGTGAGTGTGTATGTGAGAGAAAGAAAGAGAAAGGTAGTGTGTGTGTGTGTGAGCGAGAGAGAGAGTGTTTTGGAGATAGAGGGGAAGGAAGAAACACTGAACGGGAGAAAGGAACAATAGGGACTGAGAGTTGGGTTACCATATATCTTCGCACAAGGTCACCTCATTGGCTGTCATAGGTTTTCATTTACATTTGTAGGCATGTGCTCCTCCCGCTGTTTTCCTTGTCCCCTTGAGGGTCTGGAGTGAAGCAGTACTTCTAGTACAACAGGGCTACAAAACTCCAGGGGACAGAAATATCTGTACCTCTGAGATTAATAGAAGTGGGGAAATTGAGACAAATGTAACTGCTAACTTTTCGTGATTATTTTCAAAATGTCATTTTTATGCAGTGCAAGGTTAGGTACAAATGTTTAGATTGTTGCTAATGTGTGTGTACTTGTTTGCATCCCTGTGTGTATCTGTGTGTATGTGCCTGATGGTACGAGTGTATTTGTGAGTGTGAGTGTGATGGTAGGATGTGCCCATCCATACTTAAATGTGGACTGTGGCAAATTGTTATCCAAGTCTAATCGAATGCTGGCATTTTATAATAGTACTAGTTCTTGGAATATTGTAGCTATCCATGATACGATGATGGTCACTTCTGGTATAACACTGACTCTAGCATATTGGTGGCAATTCTTAGCATGTTGTTAGTGTCCTTGGCATGGTATACCCACCTCTGATAACATATACTGCCCCGGCATAATAGTGGTCATTTTTAGGTTGAGCCTAGTGCAGCATGCATGCGCTGCTCTAGGAAATCGCTCTGGGCTTTCCACGTGCTTGTGCGCGTGGTTTTTTTTCATTGGTCTTTGCATGTGTCTTTTTTAAAAAAGACATCACGCAATTGGTCAAAGGCGTCTTCATGTATCTGCCCACGGCCTATTCTTCGGGTTACTAGCAGGGGCGCGCTGTGTGCCATCTGTTTGGTATCAAATTTCAAAGCCTTTGCGTCGCGTTTACTTTGAGGTCGCAGCCTTGCTGCCGCGCAGCCGGGCACTGTTTTCTGTAAACAGCACTTGCTTAACACTGCACCCACTTTTACTTCCACAACAGGGGCGCATACATTTAACAATGGCGCACGCTTAATATTTCAGCATGACGCACGCTTTTACTTTCACAACACGAGCGCACACATCACAGAGACATTTAAATCTACCATTACAGGGCTCTGTCACACCTGCAGCCTTCTCCTAAAAATCCTGGTGACTGCGCTCAACCCTCAGCCCAGCTGCCATCTTTGGCAGTAGAGAGCTGAGCATTTTGTCCCAAGCCGACAAAGAAGCATTGCTTCAAGTGACACCCGCAGCTTTGTAAAAATCTCGCTGACTGCACTCCACCCTCAGTCCGGCCGCCATATTCGGCAGTAGAGAGTGAGCTTTCTGTCCTAGACTGATAAAGAAACATCACTTCAGGTGACATCCATGCAAGATCTGCAGTGCTAAGCCTCGTAGGGACCTGAGGGGCAAGTGGAGGGAGCACAGAAAGAGAGAAACGGAGATGATATTCTCCTCTAAAAGGGAATGTGTTTGTGTGTATTGCATAATGTTAGTGTTTGTTCGTGATGTGCATACATTTGTGTGTCTGCGCGCGTGTCTTTGCATGTACCATTGATTGCTTTCTCCAGTTTGAGCGTTTGTATTACTGCCTTCAGTCAGTGTGTATTTTTAGGTTATATAAGTGTGCCTCTGTCCGTTTGTGTGTGCACGCATCTATTCCCTACCTCGATTGGTTTTTCAATGTATGCGCAGGCCTTGGTTAACTTTTCCTACCAGGCCACCATAGCGCTTATGCTTTTACCAATCTGCTACCATCCTCTGACCTCCCGGTTTTTGCCCATTGGTCCTCGCGTCCTGTAGTTCAAATTTAATTTGCCTGGGGTCAAACCACGGGACTGCAGACTCACCATGGCTTTAATACTCATATTCACGCAGGCCATTGGCTACATTTACAATTTTCCCAAAATGCTCTCTTGCCCTGCCCCTTCATCTATGTTTAATTATTTGTGTCCTGCGTACCAACAGGGTTTTGTCGCAGTCTCGAAGGTTCTTTCTGCTAGATTCATCAAAGACCCGTTTTGCTAGTCTTTAATAGCGATTCATAAGGAATCGCTATTAAGGACTTGCAAAACAGGATTCATGTAGGAATTGCAAAAAATATTGCGATTCCTACATGTTTCTTATTTGCGATTAGCAAATTGCTAATCGCAAATAAGGAATAACTCCCCATGCATTCCTATGTGCACACAGGCCCATAGGAATGCATGGGAAGTTATTCCTTATTTGCGATTAGCAAATTGCTAATCGCAAATAAGGATGCGATTTCAAGGGTGCAGGGGTGTCCAAAGGACACCCTGTAGCACCCCTGAAATGTGAATTTACACTGATGTTGTGCACACACATGTCCAAAGGACATGTGTGTGTGTAACATGCAATTTAGAAAAATGCATTTAAATGCATTTTTCTCAGTTTTCGCTATTTACCACGAGGTTTGACTTCGTGGTAAATAGCGGTCCTAAATTGCGAATACGCAATTTTTAAATGTTTCATGAATAGCATTTAAGGAATCTCTAATAGAGATTCCTTAAATGCTAATCCTCGCAAATTTGCGAATTCTTTATTAGCGATTTTTGCATTTGGGATGATGAATCCCAAATGCAAAAATTGCACTCGCAAAGGGCCAGATTCTCAGAATCAGGCCCTTTTGCGAGCGCATTTCGCTTGATGAATCTGGCTGTTTGTCTTTAACCCCACATGCAATCAGTGCTTTTCTCATTATGCAACCCACAGAACCAACATTAATAGGTCGTGCTGCATGGCGTACCTATGTGGGCTTATGATGTTTTTACCTCCTCATGCAATTAATGCCTCTTATTCACAGAAATCCACCTTTACATGGTCGTGTTTCACACTGTGTTTTTGAAGGATTCCTCTAAATTACCCTATTCACTAGGGCTTCCTAGGCGTTTTTTCACCTTCAGGGGGTTCTGATCTTCGCAAGGCAGGGTTTTGTTAACAATAATATTGCATTTTCCAAACCAGTTACCAAAATCCCCCCATTATTTTAATGCTTCCGCCCATCCTGTTAATTTCTTCTTCCCACTCACAAGGACCTGTGCATTTTTTCAATCCTCTCCATCTTCTGCACCCATCAGTAGCCGAAACAAACTCCCTTTAATAGGCCTTCAACTACACAACAGTAAAAGAGTAAACTGCTACTGGTGGATACTCATATTTCATTTACAGAACACTTTGCAAATTATAACTTATGGACTTCTCATTTACAGCAAAACCGCTTAAAACTCCCAAAGGCGAGACCTATTGGCTATGCCAATGCTTGTTGATATATTGTGGGTGTCCATGCCAGTATAATCCTGAACCTATCATTGATAATGGTAATTTTTGGTGTGTTAACAGGTTTTATGATGCCTATCCAAGATATAATGATGGTCCTTGATTTATGGTGTTAATTCTTGACCCAAAAGAGCATCCCCTAACGAGATGTTGATAAATGAGCACACATTACATATTAAATCCTAGAGTTCCAGTAGCACATCAAGTTTGCGATGAACGTGGCAGACTGCTATTAGGGAACGAAATACAAATGTATGGAAAAGTTGGAGTTTCAGGATATCTATCTATCTATCTATCTATCTATCTATCTATCTATCTATCTATCTATCTATCTATCTATCTATCTATCTATCTATCTATCTATCTATCTATCTATCTATCTGTCTGTCTGTCTGTCTGTCTGTCTGTCTGTCTGTCTGTCTGTCTGTCTGTCTGTCTGTCTGTCTGTCTGTCTGTCTGTCTATCTGTCTGTCTGTCTGTCTATCCTGCCATTGTCCGTCTGCACAGGAACTGACATCACTGGATTTCCCATTATCAATTTGCACTGGAAGTGACATCACTGGTTTCCTGCCAAAACTGACCGAAGGCTAGTTCCCTCATCAGCCCCCGTCACCTCCACCTCAATCCTTCTCCAGATTCAAGATCAAGGAGAGGATGTGGCATTATGGCCGGAGATGCTGACTTTGGAACTTGGGAACCAGGTTGGAGCTTCGGTTCAACACCCTGTGATTCTGGGCAAAACACTTTATCTACCTATGCCTAAAAAATGAATGCGTCCTTGTGTAAGGCTGCAGGTGCTCATGTAAAGCACTCTAATACCTTCTGGTTGAGTTCATGCTATATGAAACAAAAAGACAGGAGAGAACCAAAGGCGGAATCACTTTCCTCTTCAAAGATTTCATCACCCCACAAAGCACCACCACCACCATGGAACACTTGACCTTCAAACTCGTCATCACCGCCAACTACACCCTGACACAACTTTAGAATAGGGGAGCATTTCATGTCTGCCCCTACAATATATTATTGGCATTTAACTCATTTATTGAACTCTGACATGTAAAATAAAGTAGGTGAATCCATTTTTCAACATTTTCTTGTGGGAGAACGTCCACTAAACCACTAGCGTCAGGGAGGCTCAAAAGATACTCTTTCACAATTGGTGCTGTGTCAGGCAGGTTTATAATTGTATTACTTTCAAAGCTCATCAAATGCTGAGGCATTTGGGGATTTATGGTTTTGGTTTTGTACAGTTGAACCCTAATGAACTATCACCTCTGTAGAAAACAGTGGTGTTCTCCTGAAACTGCCATTGGGCAGAGAAAAGTTCTTCAAAATGTAAACGTGTAGAGAGAAAATATGCAAACAGTTCCAGGTTTGCTGGGTTTAATTAGAGCTAAAACTATGTTCCCAAGCAGCGAAAATTATCTTGATATATGGAGGAAAACTTCGCATGTGTGAAGGCAAAATGAACTAGGAAATTATGCAAACTTCACTAAGGGCCAAAGTTGGTAAATCCCCAAAATGTTACCCATGAAAGAAACTTTGCACATGCCAGGTCATATAGTAACTCTAAAGAGAAAGTGGCCACAGGATGGATGTTGAAACAGTCTGGCAGTAGCAGGACTGGATTTGTAAGCCAGGCTTTGTGGAACACACCAACTGCTATGGACAACTCTCAATGAGAATCACAGACTTAAGAAAGCTAAGAGGTCCAAATTTTCCCAGGAGAAATCCACAGGTGGGGGAGAAAGCAGCAGAATACTTGAGTCGCAATGACACTGACAGATGCTGACAGCCGTTTTGAGTAGGCATGGGCAGCCTTCGCGGAGTTTGCAACATGCAGTAAAAAGTCTGCCACGCTCCACAGAGTTCCGCAGTGGTGGAGCCTGTTAGGTCATGCTGCTCGTACTGGTTTTTAGTGGCAGGACTTGGTCCCCTACTGTAAAATCAGTGTGAATGGCGCTACGCGTCACGCCAAAGGGCACTGCTTCTTTCTACTACGTGAGTTGATATTCCATTTGAATGGCAGCTCCCTCAATCGAGTGACAGATTTCTTAAAATGAACGGTCCCGACCTGCCGTGACCACCCGCATTGAGAAATCTTGCCAGGATGCAGTCCAGGGTGCAATCTTTTCGTACAAGCACTCGCCAACTTAACATTGGCGAGCGATGTGAGAGAAAAGTCACTGCTCTGCATCACTTTACAGAATTTTTCAGAACTCCGTGTTCTACATGGAGCGCTGAGTGGGCACCAGAATTCTTCACCCACCCCTAGCTTTGAAGAACTGTGGCAATACTTTGCAGTCAGTAAAACTATGAGTAGTGAACAACAGATATATAAAGTGGCAGCAAGCGAGACAGCTTGAGACAAAAAAGAGACCGTGAGAATCAGGGGCAGTAGCAACAAAAAATACATGAATCTCCTCCCCAGGAGTAAGCAAAGACTCCCACCACAGATAGTAGCCCTGTAAAACAGTCTTTGGCATGATGTCAAAAGTATGTAAAGATTTATAACTTCCAGGGTCCGTAATACGGATAGTGACATATGGTCACAATGGACATGTGCGCCCCGTTTTTGAGCCCCTTCTGAGTTATCGGTAGTGCTGGTGTACATGAAGCACCAGCACTATTTTTAGTGGGTGTTCCCTCATTTTTATGGTGGTGTGGCCCAATTCAAATGAGGCAATCGCTGAGATTCTATCCTCGCTACATATTATGGACATGAATGCAGAGGAAAACATGACCTTAGGAGGCACACTGTCAGTTTGCCCCTTTAGGACAGCCCTCTGAGTGGGGGAAAGCAGGTCCAATGGACAGCATAGAGATCCATTTGCAGGAGAATGCAGTCACTTACTGCACCCACCTGCAGAGGAACTTCTATCGCTTCTTTAAGGTGCAGGTGGGATATTGCCTGCACCGTGAAACATAAGGCGACTTTGAAACAGCTGCTCCGTATTTCACTGAAAGCACTGCCCTTGAGCCTCACAGGGTGAAATGTGCCTGTCCACGCCCAGAGCACCTGCTTTAAAGGTGCACTATGGCGCAAACAAGGACAGTGGGCCCTATCACTAATAAGGGCCCAGGTGTTTTACAGATAGTCCAAAATCAAACAGTAACTTTAGAGACAAAGAAGAACTAAGGCAATATTTATAAAAAAGTTACTTTTCAGCTATATAGCTTTCAGGAGGGATTTGCTCAACGTTTACAAATTGAAGATTTGTATTTAGGGCAATACAGATTCATAAATGAAAGGGAAATACAGATTCATAAATGAGTCAAGGTGTGTGGATAATGTCTTCTTCATATAAAAGGGGCACGCAAGAATTAGATTGGGGTAACAGCGAAGAGCCTTCTAACTGAAATGGACACACTTACGTCAAAAGAATGCCCCTTTATTTGATTGACTGCTTTGTGAAATTCAAATCCAACACCATCAGGTTGATTAATATTGTTATGAGTCCAGTAAGAACGGCAAGTTCGGTTTTATATTTATTAAAGGGATGTTTCTCAAATAGACTAGATTTTGGCCGATTCTTTGTGAGTGAAGGAAGAAACGGAACAAGAGGGGTCAACAATCAGGTGTCCACTTCTTCTCAGATTGATTTTGCAATCTGCAATATTTGGTGTGTTGTTGGGGCACTGCCACATGATCATTCTCTATTTGCCCCTGCAACTTGATGACGTTATCCCTGTTTCAGGGTCCTAGCTTGGTCAGTAAGATTGAGGGGGTGTGAGCTTCAGAGTTCTCAACAATCACTCTGGTTAAAATACATTATACGAGAAGCAGGGCAGTTGGGAGGCCTGAGGGAGAAGAAGAAAGGGAGAGGAGAGAGGATTGTGGGGGGTTCCTATAACTCAGTATTTTGCAAAATAACCATTTTATAAGACCCTATAAAATAGAGACAAGAAAGTGTGAGCATGTGTTGGTGTGTCTGTCTGCATGTGTATGTAAAAATCCCAAGTGAAATCTGACAAACACCTCACCATAAGTGACTTAAACCACTTGTACCCAACTATTTACTACAGAATACATTTATTAGGGGGTGTAACACCCCAAACACCTGCATTGAAGCTATCTCCCTGCCCTGTTTCTGTCAACCCATGCTCCAAACCACCCACCATTATATTTGACTTTGTCGAAAAACTATTTATCAAGACCCTTTGCACTACTTTCAATGGGAGGACCAAAGTGTGCCTCAGGTTTTACTCCCTGGACTTTTCGTGAACCAGACTCCCTGGGGGCTGGGGCCAGTCATTTCAAATTGTTTGTTTGAGGTTGGGGCCCTGCAGGCCCCCTCAAAGCCTGGCCGACTGTTGCCTTCTCTTCCAGTGAATGAAAACAGAGGGGACACTGCCTGCCAGCACAATCACTAACACCCTTTGCAGTTGTAATTTAGTGACTTCAGTGTCAATAAGCAATATTGTTTGGTGGCACTTTAGAGACCCACTAAATGTTTATTAAATTTAAATCCCTTTTAATGCTTGCTTCAGTAATACACAGTGGTAACGGCATTCGTAAAATCACAACATTTGGTAAACATCTCTTTATCGAGTCAGAACAGAAAGTCTGTAGTCTGACCCTATTGCTAGAGGGGGCAGTTACAAGTGTGGAAATTGTAACTGCACAGATTTAAGAGCATTCGTTTGCGTGTTTGAAGTTGACAAACAGAAGTTCTGACACCTGTTGATTACATTAGAGGTACTAGTGATTTGAAGTTTCAGCTTCCGCGCCTCAATGAGATGCACAGTAGTACAAATTTATGGTCCTTGCAAATTCTAATGGGTTATTCAGGGTTTTGCTTCAGAACCCTGATCGTGTGTATAAAAACAGAATAAGAATACAGTGTATTTCAAACGTTTAATGGTGGGCCCACTCCAGGAAGGTTCCAGTGCAAGGGTGTAGGAGTTCTCCTATGAACATTTAGAACAGGGAGTCAAGGAAAAAACGTCAACGGGACATAAGCAATGTGAGTATGCCTTCCTGGTTCCTTTGAGAAAAGCACTACCCCTATATGAACTGAGCCACTGAAAAGCAGCCTAACTGAAGGTTGGCACAGGATGTTTCCAATGTGTGGCAAAACACACAGTGGTCCCATGGGCCAAATTTCTTACAAAGTTCTACTACCCCACTGACTCCTTTTTTTCATTGACCCTCTTCTTACTTTCCATCCTCTGCATACTCTCTATTTCGGAGTACAGCCTCCTCTCACCCGCATGCCTGACTGCCTTCGTCCTTCTTATTGTAATTCTGCAATTGGCCAATACCTCATTTTATAGTTCACAATCTGCCTCATTTAAGACCCTGTCCCTGTAACCTAACATCACCTAATCCTCGCCAGCCTATCAAACTCACCAACCATTCCCATGAAACCACATAGCCCCAAGTAATCTCCACACCTCACTGGTATTAAAATAATCTGTCACAAAACGACTGGACTAAATACATGCAATGGTTTTTCCTAGAGAGCACATAGATAATCACATTAGCCACTGGATCTACAAGTGGATCCCCACTGAAACGAGAAGAACGGTCACCCAGGCCTTCGTCAGAAGCAGGTTGGACTATGGAAATTCCCTCTACGCAGGAGCCTCGGCCAAACTCCTGTGACAGCTCCAACGCATCCAGAATGCCTCTGAACGCCTGATCCTCGTCATCCCTCGCTGCAGCCACATCACACCCCACCTGAGAGACCTGCACTGGCTCCCGGTCAACAAGAGGATAACCTTCAAGCTCCTCACCCACGCACACAAGGCACTCCACAACACTGGACCAAAGTACTACAACAGACGACTCAGCTTCTACACCCCCACCGGCCAGCTCTGCTTCGCCGACCTCGCCCTCGCCACAGTCCCCCACTTCCGAAGAGCAACCTCCGGCGGCAGATTGTTCTCCCACCTCACCGCCAAGACCTGGAACACCCTCCCCATTCACCTACGGCAGACCCAAGACCTGCTGACCTTCAGAAAACTCCTCAATACCTGGCTTTTCGAGCAGTAGCAGCATTCCCCACCCCAGCACCTTGAGACCCTCACGGGTGAGTAGTGCGCTTTACAAATGATATGATTGATTGATTGACTGGATGAACCACTAACCTGGGGTTCCGGATTAGCATGCTTCTCTCCGTAAAGAGCTTCAATGCCTTGTCAGGGTTAGTAAGCACTATATAAATATAATTTACAATTACAATATGTAAATATGATTCTTGCACTAAGTACTTTATGCACCATGCTCCATCTGCACTGATTTTCCACTTATGATGTCATAAACCTGTTAAAATAATACATCATGTTGCCATTTATGTTGGGTCTGTTTTTACATGTATTGATAATCAGGGACCAGCGGGGTGGCAGGTCGTCATAAGAAATTTGACCCACTGGACCACTTTGTGTATTTCTTCGAGAAGGTGTTACAGACTGGGTTTATGCATCGGTCCTTGTGCTTGATATACCCACTGCATAGCATGCACCAATGAATTCTGCTGTTTGCAGTAGTCTAAAGAGACCCGAATCTTGGGGGGAATGTGGAGTGTCACATAGGGCTGCCTCGCACACAAAAGGCATGGAAAGAGTTGTCTGGAAGGCCTTTCAGTGGCATCATTTTTTTCTTTATTCCAATCGTTAATAACATTACAAAGAGAACCCACATAACTAGCTGAACTTAACATATTGAAAATAATATTAAAACTGCATAGAACTGCAAAAAGTTCCAGATTATGCAGTGAGAATGTGCCTACTCCTCTGGAAGTGTGACCATCTGCAGCCAGCTTTGAAAACACTCCACTGCCGTTGAAAGAGAGAATCAAGTATGCAGAGTCTTGTTCCCATTATGTCCCAACCAGGCAAGCATCATATCAGATCACTCAACAAACCTTTGACAGGAAAACATTTGGCAATAGATGGAGTGGTTTGAACTCAGCCTTGATGAATGAACACAACTATTCAGAAAAGTCTTTGACTAGACCACAGAACTGATGGTAACGAGCGAAGACACCTCATGGAGATTATGCCCTATAGAAGGTTGCCTATAGTATAGTACCTTAAACGATGCAGTTCTCTGAAGTCTCAATGAAGACACACAGTGCTATGTGAAACTTTAAAATCAACAAATACATTAACTGTGCTTAAAATGTCAGTGAGGTGTTCTAACACCCAGGTCCGGACTGGCCGTTGCGGGCACCGGGCAATCCCCCGGTGCGCCGCAAGGGTGGGGGCCGGTTTTGGGCCCTGGGGGCCGTTTTTGTTACAGGGCCGTTTTTGCAGCATAGCTGCAAAATCGTCCCTGTAACAAAATCGGCCGAAAACCGGCCCCGGCAAAGAGCTCGGTCGCACCCCCAGGGGGCCGGCTGAGCACTTTGCCAGGGCCGGTTTTAGTTCTCAGTCCGGCCCTGCTAACACCCGATCTGAGTATGATATATGCTTTAACAGCCCTCCCCACTCTCAAATAATTAAATTCATTCCTATACTGTGTGCATGTTTGCTGGTTTATTCGGCTGAAGTGTCTGCTGCTTATCACTGTGGGGCGTTTCCTAGCAGGAATGTTATCTGTCTCCAAGTCTGAAAACAAGGATGCGAAGTTTCTTGGTTAGTACAACTTACTTTACATGTTTTATAAACCCCTAGATTCTCCTTTGTGGGTCTGTGTGCCATACAAGTACAGCTGTTAACATTTTGTCCCAGGGATCAAAAAATACTTTTTCAACAGAGCAGTCAGTTGCAGTCAAGCTGTCCTCTATGAACATGTTTCTTTGCTTGTTTTTGAGTGAATTTGGATTTATTTGTTTAGATGTGCCCGATTCTTTTATACTAGGCTGCTAATGATAGACTTAACCCAGAAGCGGCCATTTTATTTTCACATATATATTTTTTTTACACTTGAAAGACATAATTAAAGGTTTCTAAAACATTCAGTCAAAAAAAAAGTTTTATTAAATTAGCAGAATGATTTCAGTTTTGTGTTCTTGGTTTCAATTGAGCTCTTAGTAATTGAGACTGTTTACTTAATGCCTTTATTAAATAATCTAATTAGTGCTGAAACATAACGTTTCCCAAATGTGAACCAGCCGCTATTAAATGAAACAGAGTTTCCGTGTCTGTGAATTTCGTGACTGGTGGTCGCACTTTCGAGACACTGATTATTATCTCGCTCCCTACTCCGCTTCCCAGGGTCTGAAGGGGTTGGCACAGCTCACCCCTGCGATTTCCACATTTTGCCAGTATTTTGCTTTTTTTTATTGGTGTACCAGGTGGTGCCTGGGTGGTCTCCCGCCCTTAGCCTTCTTGCTGAGGTGGTTGGTTGAGCCTAATAACGTGAAAAGCCTGGTCTAGTTTGAGCGGGAATGAGCTTACACCACTGTTCTTTCTCTGTTGCTTTTGTATTCACTTTGCCCATTGTATATGGGTTGAGCTACAAAAAATCACCAGAGAGTATATATATATATAGAGCATAGAGGACAAAACAACAGAGTGGAAGGACTGTATTTACCACGCAGCGCTAGGAGCAGTTGGAGAGGGGCGCTGAGGAAGGCCAATGTCGCCGAAATGCATCCGCCTGAGCCATCTGCTTAATAAAGTGCTCCTGATTGTCTCCCTTGGGTCACGGCCTTTTTCTTTGGAGGAAGTTATGTTTCATATATATATATATATATATATATATATATATATATATATATATATATATATATATATATATATAGATATTGATTCCTGGAGGTTTTTGAGATTTTATTTTACAGAAAACTTCAGGCCACCCTTTTCTTTCAATCCAATCTAACTGTGTTTGCTGCAAGTTTACTATAGTTTCGAAATACAAGGTTAGTAAGCAACTTCTCACAGACATCCAGGGTCTGGTTTACACTTGGGTGGTATTGGAAAATTCTTCAATCTCTTGCGGATACACAAACTTGGAAGGAGAATCCATCTGTTGTATTGACCGCTCCTGAATCTTTTCCAACCAATTGCCAATTTTATTCTACACTTGGAACATTCACAGTGAAACACAAACTAACCATGGTTTCTCATTCACCTAAAGCCTCTTTTGAGCCCAAGATCCTAGCACGGATTGCACTGAGTGAAAGTAATGACTACCCCATTGGACCTCGCCCTTCTCAAGCATGGCAGAGGGATACAATCTCTCTTCTTAACTCTTCTGTCCCACTTCTTAACTTTTCTGTAAATGTCTGCCAGGTTATTTGAATTATCCCTCTAGCACAATCTCTTCATCCCTGCTGCACGGGACAGCACCTGGTGGTCGACTGCCCTCGGAAGCCCACCTAAACCCTCAGACCACGCCAAGAACCCCAGAATCGTACTTGACTCATCACTCACCATGACCTGACAGGTCAATGCCTTCACCTGTAGCTGCTTCAACACCATCCGCAAGATCTTCAAGTGGATCCCCCCTGAGTCAAGGAAGACAGTCACCCACGAACTCATCACCTGCAGACTAGACTATAGAAACGCACTCTACGTTGGCATCAAGAAGTCCCTACTCTGCAAACTCCAGGCAATTCAGAACACCGCCGCCTGACTCGTCCTCGGCATCCCTCGACACAAACACATCAGCCAACACCTATGAAGTCTCCACTGGCTCCCCGTGGAGAAAAAAGTCACTTTCAAAATCCTCACTCACGCCTACAAATGCCTAAACAACAACGGACCCAAATACCTCAACGACAGAATCAACTTCTACATACCCAAAAGAAACCTCAGATCTTCCAACCTCGCACTGGCCAAAACCCTGCACATCCACAGAGCAGGCAGAAGATCCTTCTCTCTCATTGAAGCCAAGACCTGGAACGAGCTACTGGCAGATATCAGATGCGCCACCTCCCTGAACACCTTCAGGAAGACCCTCAAGACCTGGCTCTTTGGTAAACAGAACTGCGCCCCCCCCCTCAGCGCCTTGAGACCCTCACGGGGTGAGTAGAGCTCTTACAATTCACTGATTGATTGATTGAGCTCTGAATAACTCAGATGTGGCCCTTATCTGTTTATTTCACCCTCACCCAGTACAGTATTTTCTACTTTCTGAAGGTAGGATCAGGCTTGGTAAATACCAAAAGTAAAATAAAGGAAAGAGCTCTAGATTGGGATCCAAAAGCAGATGTTTGACGTCTGGTAAGCTATCCCTGTAAATGAAAATGTTGTGCATTCCAGAGACCCATGGCAAGAGCGTACCTTGGTGCTGCGCCAGAGATGGCTAGCTCACCAATGTATCTATGTGGACTCATATAGCACTGACCTAGTTGCAAAGCAAAACAGTGCTTTTCTGAGGTAGGAAAATACAAAGGAAATGGGAGAGGGTGAGAGGGAAGCAGTGGCGGCTAGCTTAAATACAAAATGGTGAGGTGCAAAGGTGCATGACACATCATAAATTCAGGAGCACAACCGGTGCGGCACTTCTCTTTGCTGACCACGAGCAGGAAAAGGAAGGGCTTCCTTCCTGCTCATGAAATGCAATTCCAACCAGTCTTGGAGCTGCATGAAAGCAGCTCCTGGATTGGTTGGAGCAGGCTCACCGAGCGCTCACTTGGAGGCTGGGGGCGTGTGCCAGCAATCCCCAAGCTGTTTCACAGCCTCTGAAATACTGGGTCTACAGTGTGCATGTTGGGATGGCCGTCGCAAGACGACCGGCCTATCCGACATCTGCACTTGCAGGATGCAGCCCCGCACCCACCCTTGCCTGTACACAGCACGAGCCGGTGCATTGGCAAATAAATAAAATGGCATTGGCATGCCATTTTATTTATTTGTGTTTGCACCTCTGCATCTTAGAAGGAGCCGCCCTGGGAGGAAGTCCAATGCACGGGGGAGATCACGGCAAGAAAGGCTAGGGACTTCTCAGTAGAACTTAATGTAAAGGATGGTAGTCAAAAGGACAGAATCAAAGTTGAATACAGAAATCGTGAGCCACACCTATTCAGAATTTGGAAGGCCTAGATTAGTTCGTTGTGCGGTGGCTCATCTCACAGCATGGTGAAATACCTTGTGGAGGACTTCTCTGCGCCTTTTTCTGATTTTCACCAAGTTTTAACTATTAATTACACGTCCAGCATGTTGCTGGTGATGGACTTCCTTCCATGTTAGCTAGAACAGTCCAGCTCCTTTCTACTTAGTAACTGTCCCACCTGACTCATTTATCCCCCCTCCTCTCAGCTGGGGACGTAGAATAGCCCACCAAATTAATACCCATAGACTACCTCCATCTAATTTTTGAACATCCCAGTTCCTTACTATTCAGGGCCTACCTCGCATGCATGCAAGTAGCTACTTCCATCAGATTTTTCTAGGCATGAGCAAAGTGGGCAACTACCCAGGGCCCCCATCTTCAAAGGCCCCCCTGGGAAAATGAGCTTTCTCTCTCTTTCTCCTCTGTCTACTTCTGTTTGCCAACCTCTCACCTTTCTGCCTACCTCTGCCTCTGCCTCCCTATGTGGCCTCTAAAGGATGTTGTGGCTGCAGGCATGGCATGATTCAACTGTTTTTGATTCACCTCCATTTCTGAAACCTTTTTTGGCATCACGTGGGCTCGATTTAACCTAAAATAGGTAATACAACGAAAAATGTGTCTTGCCCATGCCCCCAGAAATACTCCAGACAACTGAAATACCTTATTTGGCATAACAAAGTCTAAGATCACGTGCGAACCGAGCTACAACTAAAGCCACCGAGATGAGAAAGCCAGAAGCAGTGGCGTAACACAAAATGATGGAGCCCTCCCTTCAGAATGCGAAGCCAGGCCTCTAAGTCTCCCATATCTCACAGATATGCATTGACCATGGGCTGAATGTGAGCCCCCCGAAGATATGGGCGCCCGTTCGAGCTGAGGGACCTGGCTGCCCTGCGTCCCTCCCAGAAGGCTCAGCGGTCCGCTCCTTCATACTAGGCCTTGTCCGGTCACCCTCCTGCAGGCTAGGCTACCTGCTCTCCCACGCGCTCCACTGCACCTCACCGCGCCTACAAGAGCCGAGAAACCCCAGCACTCGAAAAATGAAAACACTGCCACTCACAGCCATATATCACGGCAGAGCTCATTCCAGAAAGTGCTGCAAAGTCTCTAATTTAGCTTTATTTATATCATTAATGACCTTTCCCTTTGACCACCCCATTAGACAGATATATAACATCGGCATTTCAAAGTTATTGCTGATAAAACCAAACAAGCAAACGCGCATTAAATCAAAGAGAGTGAAAGAGAAAAATGGCTGATGAAGTCCTGAATTCTCGGAAAAAGAAGAGAACAGCGGGCTCGTGTTAGCTATTATTTATTTATTGCACATAACGCGTGCTTTAAATACGGCGCTTGAAGATATTGTTTTTAAGAAATACGCCTTGGTGTTGGAGGCTGGTGGTACATTCAGAGCTGTGTACGGAGGCTACATTGAGAACAAGAACGGTCCTTCAGTGAGAATGTAGGGTTGGTTCACGTGAAATAAATCCAGACTCAGTCTTTTGTCAGTAAGTGGACCACAGTGATGGAGAATGTCATTCAATGGGAGTCACGGCATGGGCTCAGAGGCTTTGGAGCATGTGCCAAAATGACATTTTGCATGTCGGCGCCCTTCCTTCACCTTCCAGAAACAAATCCTTCCTTCAGACCTTAAGTTGCCAACTTGCTCTCCATTGGGGGGGCTCTTTAAGGAGGCTGTTTGTCATTGTCTTCATGTAGCGACAACCCTCATACTATCGCCTTCAGGCTATCCCCAGAGAGCGCGATATCCCCAATTCTCTGCAGAGCCCCCTGCACTTGGGGTGATCCAAACTTTACTCACTAACACAACACACAGGTGCCTTATTACTAAATTGTACAAAGCACCGTAGGGGGACATGCCGTCAGCCTTGACCCGGCATTAGAAAAGTGGACGCAATACTTGACACGCCACTGGTGCTGGCGGACTGGGGTTTCTGTTATACACTAACAGGTACGCTAACACCCAGTTGTAATTTGTGAATTCTCCATTGTAAATATTTGCAACAGATGTATTATACTCCTGTTAGACTGTTTAAATATGGTCTGAGAGGAGATGTGACCTGTTTACGAATAGGGTGCTGGAGGCGGACTTCATGCACCTAGCTTGGCTGTTCGCTCCTTCTCGGCAATTCTGGGCACAGGTGGGGAAGGCCATATCAGACATTATTATTTATTTTTTGCATAGTTTTAAATAGAGCAAACTTGATCTGAAGGTATCGGGTATCAGAGCGCTTTGCATAGCACCAGTTGCATACATGAAGACACATTCATTTTTGTTAGGCACGGGGGGATTAAGTGATTTGCCCAGAAGCACAGGATGTCCAGTGTCGTTAACGAGACTCGAACCCAGTTCCCCAGATTTACAGTCGACCCCCTAGCCTTTAGGCCAACTCCTCATGGTGATGGAACTGGTGGAATGCACCCCCTCAAGTTTACTTGCTTGGACTAGTTAAAAATTTGAAACCGGCCCATCGCAAACTGGTGGCAATGGTGCTACTATTGGCAAAAAGATGAATGGCTATACACTGGGACAAAAGGGTTGTACCAAAAATCAAACAGTGGCTTCACGATATGGCATACTGCCAAGACCAGCTGTAACTCTTTGCAGAAGAACTGCCTCTGCCCTCGCGGCCTAAGGATTTGTGGAGCCCATTTACAGCCTACCTACTGACAGTTCCAGATATGTCCCAGCGGGTTGGGTTATAAAGGAGTTACATGCCATGATGTTTGGGGATATGAGCTTGAGATAGTGACACTCTATGGCACACGTGATTTGTAATGGTGCATATAACACATGTTGGCATTGTGTTTATGCTTTTTGTGTATTTGAAAAAAACCTGAAAAAAGTGCAGCAACAGCCCTGCCTCAAGGCTCTCTTTACATGGAGTAGGAAGACAGCCTGCTGAGTACCACTGTGTTGTTGAACCCTTGGCTTTGGTATACCTCGAGGCAGATTATGTAGAGTGGAGTGATGAATGCAGGTGTGTAAATGTCATTATGGTATCTGTCAATACCTCTGGAGGGAAGGAAGAATCCAACCTTTGTGTTGGAGAACAAATGCTACTGCATGGAACTATAACTACTTTTAATGTTTCAGGTGATTTGGGGGGCTATGGCACTTACCTTGGGAGGATGTGAACATAGATTGCAATGCTCCAGAGAGGAGTGGGGGCTTGCACATTAGTAAGACCACATGCTACTGCTGGTGGAGATCGACCTACTGCATCAAGGCTTCCAATGTTAACTTCTGGTGCCTCTGAGAGGCACTCTAGATGTGAATATCACTTATAATGCTTTGGCGATGTTGGTGGCAATGTACTGCAGCGTTTATGGAAGAGAGTCATCACAGCCCTTCCGTATGCCTTTTTGCTATTTTCTGAGTGGTCTCTAACTTTACCTGATGAAAGTGTTGCCTTTCCTTGGCTTAAGAGAGGGAGATGGCCAGTTTCTGTTTTACTGCATTACCCACTGGGACGAAGAGAGCTGACCCGTCTTTATGTGGTGACAGCTGAGACTCACAAACATTAATGCTGTAATAGTGATTCCATGTTGTACCTTGTTCCTGTTGGCCAAAAGGACTGGCATATCATTCTTGTTAGTTTAAGGTGTACGTGTAAGAGTGAGAGTATACATGTGTGCTAACTGTAACAACAAAGGTTGGCAGACTCATCTGTTTAACTACCCTTTCCCCGTCCTCTTGTTCGAGGGGTTGTATGTCAATACAACGCGGGCTTTTACCCCGCATGCGATTACAATGCGGGGATTACAGGATGTCAGTGGGCTATAACTTCCACAGACCCTCTCCAGTAGCTATTCTCCTCTCAGTCTTGAGTCTCTTGCAGCCAGGGCCCTGGGCCAAGAGAGGAGAATACCAGCAATCACCTTATGGGGTCATAATTACCCACTCCTGTAAGTGGAAACCACCTCTTTTTCTCTATATGAGCAATGATGAACCTGGGCTCCTCCTGCCACCAGATTTGCCAGGTTCCTACCTCATTGACTTCCACTTCATCAAGCTCTTGATCAGGAAACCATTAGAGGGTTAAGCCATTTAGAGGATTTCAAACTGAATGTTGGAATGAGTTTCTCCTGATGTTAGGAGGGAGCTCTGTATGAGTTCAGCCACCTGAAACCACCCTTGGCATTCCTCCTTTCCATCTGGTCGAGAGGAACCTAGCCCACATTCTGATAGGGCTGAGTATTGTCCCTGTGAGTCCTTGTTTAGTGCATATAATGATATACTAGGGTTGAAAGTGACCTGCTAAGAGATCTCACCAGTGTACTGCATGCTGTTCTGAAGCCTCTCTGTGGAAATTCTCCTGGGCAGGACAATTGTGTGCCTTAGCTATCCTGGTGGACTGTTTGGCAATACTGACAACTGCTTCTGCCAAGAATGAACAAGCCTGTTTCTGCTGACAAGTGGAGCTGAGTCACTTTGCCAGTTGGTGTTCTGGCAATAAAGACCTTGATACCTGGCATGAGTTTTGTGGCCTTGTGAGCTGATTGAGTCTGTTGAACAAGATGTAGTCTAGCTCATTCAGGGCGTTGTTTTTAACACCAATGGCGCCTGGGTTTTTGGGCATATCTACAGAATATACAGGGGTCTTCATCTGGTAGTTCGGGAGCTAATGGTAGCTGCCAAAGTGCAACCCAGCACAGTACATATTTGAGAGGGTCTACCAATTTTGAAGATGATAGTGCTACTCCTCTCCATTCTTAGAATGGTTGACAATCAAATGAATGTCAGGACCATATGCTTACACACAAACAGTGTGACAGCCTACAGTACCTGCAACATGATCAACTGTCACCACTCTAAGTTTAGCAAAATCACAAAAAGATTTGTCACTTTGCAAGCCCCATTTTATTGATCATACAAAACACCTGTGAAACTGAGTCAGAAAAGAAATGTCAACAATAGCCAAAGTGGAGTTGCTAGAGTGTGGAACTGCCAGAGAAAGAGTGTTAGTATGTGATAACCATCCATTAGTATCCCTTTATTCAAAGCAAGCAGAGGATGGATTGTGAGACAGGTTATAGCCTTCTTTGTCTCAGACAGTAGGACTGAACATATGTATGTGTACTTGTTTAAATTTCTCTCTATGCATATGTATTTATATATACGCTATTAAGTACATGTTGTGGGTGTGCCTGGTGTTGTATCGCTTCTTGAAAGACATTGTCTCCCGCTAGAATCTATTCTGGTGTCAGGGAATAACAAGTGTATATCGTACTCTCAATATAAGGGGTACATCTATGACACAATTATGAATGTTCCTGACATTATATTGACACTCACATTAAATGCTACAACTTGACATTTGTTGGGCATTCTTAGACTAATGATGGCATCATGACAGCTACTCCTGACATATTGTGAGCATGCCTGGCCTATTTGTGGCCATCTATCACATAATTGTGTCCATCCTTAGAATAGTAATGTGCATGACTGACAAGATGAAGCGGTTCTTCTTAGCATTATGGTGGACAGTCATGGCACAATTGTGGCCATGACCTGAAGGTGGGCATTCTTGACATAATGTAGGCATCTTTGGCATTATGGTGGGCAACCCTGGCATGTGACAGCAATACCTGCAGAGGAGGACTAGAATCTGTCCATGTGACACATTTGTAATCAGGAAATCCCAAGCAGCAGTTGGGAACCATACATAAAAAATAATTTTTTAAGCAAAAATTGTTTTTTCTCAGTAAAATACAATGGTTTCTTTGAGTGCGTTAATCCAATATACATATGGCATATTAGATTAAAAATATATATATATTTTGAGAAACTGATAATATTTAATTTCTTCCTTTGGGCACCTTCTGATGTGGCTGTTATTTCATTAGTCATGTGCAGGTATTGTACATTGATAACACTATTTTTGACATTTCTGTTAGTAACCCTGTCTTAAGCATTTGGGTGGTTAGGGTTCTACTACAAAGTTGCATTTTAAATATCGCCCAGGCAAAATATTGTGTCCAGAACATCAACCACCACAATACCATGTAGCTAAGTATTTTTAGGTAAGTTTACCTTTATTTACATTCTTCATGCCACATGTATTTAACTCGAACATATATGTATCTTCAAAGGTATGTAGTTGTGAAGTTAAGAACAGTTTATCCATACTTACCTAAGTATATTTACTTTCATGATATTGCATTATTCAATATTCTGGATTTGAAATTTTGGAATGACAACATTTTGTCACACAATATTATGACATAGATTTGGGTGGTCATTTCTAGTAATCCTTCAAGGTGTGATCACTATTGTAATTATATTTGAGGTGGTCGCTACTGCAACAATGGTGAAAATCATTAGTAGCTCCGGATTATTTTCACTGAGCTACTTCCAGAGTACTGGCTCCCGAGCTACCTGTTGGAGACCCCTGGTTTCTGCAACTGTCCCAGTTCTATTTGCTTGTGTTTGGCACTCCCTGGTTTAGGTTCATAGTGTATTATTTTGCAATTGCCTTTTAATAGTGTTATACCCCTGATGAGGTGAATCACTTTATTCAAGGCAGCACATTGCTCCAGGACCCAAGGTTATTAGTTTTGTTTGCTTATTGTTGGTTATTGGAACTGGCTTGTGCTCTCAAGGAAATCATTCGATGCATTTACTTCAGTTTGTTTGTGGTAGGATTACATTCATAGGAGTTAGATGTGATCATTAGTGAGAGGTTTGTGTTCTCATGCAGGTTTTTAGTGGGACCAATAGATGAACTAGATGAGATTAGGTATTTTTAGATATGAAGTTGTTTATTTCTTGTATTGTATTGTAATTGCATTATATAGCGCTTACTAACCCTGACGAGGCGTCGAAGTGCTTTTTCGACGAGTAGCACGCTACTCCGGGACCCATAGAGGATTAGTGTTGAATTAGTATAGTGAAACCTGCAAATACATTTTAAGTGGTGGATAGGTTAGTCAGTTAATTGGATTTGGAATGATAGCAGAAGGATAGAGGAGGACAAAGGTTTGTATTGATATAGCGCTTGTTGACGCACGCTATTCAGGAAGCCTATAAAGGATTAGTGGTGAATTAATATAGTGAAATATGAAGTCATTTCAGTGGTGGATATTAGTCAGTTACTTGGAGTGAGAAGAATAGCAGAGGGATAAAAGGGGAAGAAAGATTTGCATTCATATGGCACTTGTTACCCCTGATGGGTGTTGAAGCGCTTTTCTGGCGAGTAGCACGCCACTCCAGAACCCATAAAAGATTAGTGTTGAAAATTAGTACAGTATAAATATGAAGTAATTTGAGTAGTGGATATGTTATTCAGTTGTTTGGGTAGTATATCAATATAGTTGAATATGGAATTTGAGAAGTGAACATGTTAGTCTGTTAATTTTGATTGAAAAAGGATAGTGGAGGGAAAAAAGAGTGAAGGATTATTATTTTTTTAGGTCTTAGCAGGCGGAGGAGGCTTTTGAATGAGTAAAAAGGAGTTTTGGAGGGGAGGAGTCAGAGGGAAGAGTTTAGAAAGGTTTGTTTTAGGGGATCGGTATAGTAAAAAGAGGTGTCAGATGATGCAAGGAGGGGTAGAGTAGGAGAGAGTCTAGAAAGGGGTATTTTGGCGATCATAGTTGTGGTTTGGGGTTTGGGATAAATGGGAGAGTGGATGTAGAGGATGTATTGATAGATGTATAGGATGAGATATAGGGTAGTGCATTGGAAGGAGTAGTAGAAAGAAGTTTGAGATGATATAGAAGATTGGGCTAGAAGATATATTGAGCGAAGTATAGGCTGAGAAATAGGGTAGTGCGTTGGAAATGCTAAATTAGAAGAAAGTGATAAATATATAGAACCATAAGTACATTGAAAGTATATAGATACATAAAGGAGGTAAGTATAGGTAGATTAAAGATATTGATAGAGGCACAGGATGAGAAATAGGGTAGTGCATTGGATAAAGTAACAGATACACAGATCCAAGTACATGTAAGGTACATAGATACACAATGGAAGTATGTACATGTAGACCAAAGATGATTTTTATTTTATTTTTTTTATTTTTTTCTCTTAACAACATAATATTATTTTACATGTTTATGCAAAGTAATACACAAAGATAGGTACATATCTATACTGAAAACAAATGCTTATATACAGAGGGATATGCTGTAAATTTCTGTTTGCTTATGGTGCTTATGTGGGGAAGAGCCAAATCTTGAGTAGTTTTCTGAAGATAAGATGGTTGTCGGTGGACCTTATGTTGGGGGGTAAAGAGTTCCATAGTTTGGCTGCTTGAACAGAGAAGGATGTGCCACCCATGGTTTTTTTCTTGTATGGTGGGATTTTGAGGCGAGATGCTCCTTTAGAGCGGAGGTTCCTTTGTTGAATGTGTTTGGTGATTTTATTCCTGATGAAGAGTGGTCCTATTCCATGTATTGCTTTGGGGGTGATACAAAGCAGCTTGAAAGTGGATCTTCTGGCAACCGGTAACCAATGCAGGGATTTCAAGCAGGGGAGAAGTGGTCTTGCGGTTTGATATGCAAGAGTAGTCTGGCAGCCGAGTTCTGAATCCGTTGTAGTCTTTTCATGGTCGTTAAACGTGATCCGTGGTAGAGGCTATTGGCGTAATCGAGTTTGGACAGAACAAGGGAGATGGTAGCTTGGACCTTGTGTGGAAATCCCAAATGAGGGAAAATTCGTCGCAGCGTTTTTATAGTAGCAAAGCTTGATCTTGCTAGTTTATCCACTTGGGCATTCATCGACAGCTTGGAGTCCATGGTCATTCTGAGGTTTCTTACTTCCTTCGATACTTTAGGCAGTGATCCCAGTTCATCAGGCCATGCGGCTAGCGGGTTGTAATGTTTCCAGTCGCCACACATGAGTATTTCAGTTTTTGAAGCATTCAATTTGAGATGGCTCCAAGTCATCACTGATCCACGGTTCTGAGACAGCTGAAAATTGGTGATTTTCCAATGTCTTTGGGGCATTCCAGTTGAAGGAGTGTTTGCGTGTCATCTGCATAGTTATAGCACGTGAGGTGAAATATATTGATCAGTATTGGTAATGGCTTCATGTAGATATTGCAAAGCATGGGCGAGATGATAGAACCTTGAGGGACCCCTGCTTTTGTAGAGTATGGTTTGGACGAAATGCAAAATGTGATGCGGCACTCGCAATGAAATTCGTTTAATGTATTTAATTGTTTACTTACCTCCATTCATCCATATTCTGGTCTTTACTACCCCCAACCTGCCCCTCCCCCGCCCCGCCTCACCGCCCCATGGAACTCCCTCCACGGGCCACTACTGCTTCCAGTTATATAAAAAGTACCCATACTTTAACCCCTTTGCCGCAACACAAATATCGCCGCGGTGCGGGGGTTAGGGGGTGAGCGCGGCGCTTCCGTGCTCATGACGGGACCTCGCCGTCATGAGTTACAGGCGGCGTGTGCTCATGCTCATGACGGCGTGGTTCCGTCATGGCCCCGCCCGCTCATTAATTCGCCCTGCACAGGCGGGGAATTAATGCCGCGTGGGCAGAGCGGCAGCCGCATAACGGAACCACCCCGTCATGAGCACACGCTGCCCATGGCTCATGACTGCGTGGTTCCGTCATGCACACTCAAGGGGTTAAGGCGATGCTGGCAGGTAAAGAGTTGTTTACAAAGCCTACACTGTCGACTGGATTGTCTCTATACATGTGGAAATGTAAAGGATATGGGTAGGTGAAATATCAGAATGACAGCGCCGTGCCACAGGACCGCCACAAGCTGCCACAAAAGGGCGAGCTTCTCACACAGCCGACCATAGTGTTCTAAGCCTGTTTACACGGGTGCCAGGGAGATCGGATTCCATGAACATTCATTTCTTGGTGTCTCTCCTGAAAGTACTAAAGGCTTTATGTTATGTTCTGGTAGTGTGAGTTTATATAGAGTTACATGCTGCCAGGTAGATTGCTTCAAATCATATTTGAGATGTGGCTGACTCCTTCGTCTGTAATGCCCTCCAATATATCTTCAGACTTCTCTATATATTTCTGGCCCCACCTCCCCACAGGTTCTGTTAGTTGCCCAGACAGACTGGGACACTTCAAGCTTTTGTTCCCCTTGCAAGGACGCAAGCTTTATCAAAAGGTAAACAATGATCAAGTGTTTAACTTTGAAGCTCGCTTTGAAGTTGGGGCTCAGACCCGTTGAGACCCTTTTCTTGGTCCCCTGTCGAGACCACCCTCAGCTGCACTGGAAGCCCACCTGGGGAGGGCGTTCTGCTGTTCTTGGTCTCTGAGTGAGAGCATATCCCACCTTGTCTTTTGAAAATGTGTCCTTGGTCTGTTTGCTTGTTTGTTGCTTGCATAAAATATAGCATCAATAAATTACCAATGCGATGGTGCCAGGTCTGAAGATGCTTTTATTGTCTGACACGTGAGACATGATAACAGACGTGCCAGGACCTCCTGTCGCGCGCACACATGCTCACGGACCCTACAGCAGAAACAGCTGGAAATAATGTCTGTATTAAAATGCATAGTTTGCACTAAAGTGGTATACTTACCCTTTCCCTATAATTCTACTCCTCTTATTTAATATATTTGTAACTTTTTATAGAACCGTGTCTTGGCGAGAGATGAAAAGCGATGCATTGGTTAATGTGTGGTTAGTGGGACAATCATGTCTGAATTGCAAGTCCTGTTTCCACATTTAACCAAATTATGTGATCTGGGAGGGCAACATTCTTTTATCGCGCTGCACGGTATTTCCTTTTTTGACCAACAGGTTTGGAAGTGCCCTGGAAGAGGATGAAGTTGGTTTTATGCCCTGTATAACAACTCTCCATTGTTAGTGCGACAAAGAGCAATAATTCGATTTTTTGCAAACGGACTTCTGATTGTGGCATCTCTCCAGGAGTGGCTACTTGTGACGGCACGATGCAACATATAAACACAAACTGTGGGACAATGAGACTGATTTGGAAGTTCAGCCCAGGTGACAGGGGCTTACCAGTGCTTTAAATGTAAAAATAGAAGTGCAGGTACTCTGTACCAGAGTACCTGCATGTTTCCGAGAAGTGGCGGTACTCTCCAATTAAAAGTATTACATCTCTCGTGAGAAGTGCCGGTACTGTCAAAATAAAAAAGTGCTGGTACTCAGTACCAGGCAGTACCAGCCCATTTAAAGCACTGAGGACTACTGTGTATCTGTGGTGACGTTGATGTGCAGAACAGGAGCTGAGCACGCACACCATCAGCCTCCCAGGTTACATAATGCTATGGCGACCCAGCACCGGGGGACACTTCGGCACGATGGACACGGGAGAGCGATAGGGAGTCAAACGGAGTAGGGAAGGAATAGCATGCAGCTGTCATAGTGGAGGTAAATATCTTTACGTTCCAAAGGTAGGTACCCAGGGCGCAGACAGTAGGGCCAGGGATGGTGGTGCGGGTGAGACTGCCATTTGCTAAGGCATCCCTCGCCCCCTCATGTGCTTACAGAAAGTGGGTTTCGAACTCGAGTGCTTGATAATGTTGAGTGTCCCAGTCAATGCCCCACATGAGCAACAGTGCTGTGAGAGGGGCTGTGTAGATAGTGCAGCTCCACAAGGGGTCACCAGCTTTGAATCACATTCAAGAGTTCTGCTAAGATGGCCAGGCCTCCCATCTGTCCAATGGCATAAACCCTGGGCGGAAAACTAAACTACACACACAGAGTGTGCGTAGTTTGTGCAACTACGCGCTACGCGATTCACACGTATAACAGTGCAAAAACGCATAGCGTAGCGGGCATTTTTTGCAAAATCAACATCCCGGCGAGACTTTTTCCTCGCTCATGATCGGCAACACTAAGTTGCCGATCGCGAGGGTGGAAAATAAACCTCCCGGCGAGATTCTGAACGCGGGGAGGTCAGGTTTCTCATTGCGGGTGGTCGCCTATGCTCGCGACCACTCGTGATGACAAACTACCAGTCCGCGTTGAGAATGCTGCCGCTCGAGTACAAATCTACTCTAGCGGCAGAAACCACCGCTTGTACTGTGCATGATGCCATTCACAATGATTGCACAGTTCGGACAAGCATCTTGCACTGTGCAATCATTGCAAACAACATTTCCCTACCGTGCTATGCAATTTGCGTAGCTACGCGTAGTGCAAGTGCACTTCGCGTAGCTAAGCGTAGCGCAACTACGCGAACTACGCTCAGTGTTAAATGGCATGTGAGCAGAGCACTACTTTCTTGTGAAGTTCTAGAAGGGGTGAAATCTAAAAGGAGACCCAAAGTATACACAGCATACTGCTGATGCACATGGAACACTCTCGGCTTACCTGAAGATATGATGTACTTTGCCTTCTCTACAGAGGTCAATTCCCGAACATTCCCATACCACCCTGTCAGGAAGCACAGCAAATTGCCGAACCTTTTTGAGTTATGGTTTGGCGAAGCAATCCTTTATTCCTAATTTCTTTTAAGTGGACCTCACGTATTTTCCAACTATTCTGAACTCTGCTTCTACCGCCATTACCTTGGTCTGTCAGTGCACACATTTCCTGAATGTTGCTAAAGTTCTTGCCCGCTCCCGCTCTCTGATACCAAAAGACTACAGTTTACCCAAAAAACTACAAAAAAGTTAGGGACATGGTAAGGGGCAGGAATTGTCTGCAGGCAGCGTGCATGGTTCCTAACACGCCAGCCTTGGTTCCTTCTGCTGTGTCAGGGCGATTTCCAATGTGATAGGTCTACGACAGATCTTGTTGTTACTCACAGCTGGCAAGAGTTTACTTGTGATAGCTTGGATGGCAAATTTTGGAAGAGTGCTCAAGGTCTTCCTCAGCCTTCTCTCAATTCGGTTGAGGGCATTATGGATCTAAAACACATCACCACACAAGTGAAGAAGGAACCAATACATGTTTTCTCAAAACGTAATGGATACCAGTGGGGCCTCAGTTGCCACCAGCTGTCTCGAAGAACTGTGCATGAGCGGCCCTGGATGTTTTATGTGGACTAATGCACCCCTAAAAACCTTGCTATGAATTAAAGATTCAGGTAGTGAACACTCAGGGCCTGATTCACAAAGGAAACTGACACTTTTGTGTAAGCTTACTACGTTTTTTGAATTCACAAACTACAAGTTTCATTTTACTGATAGCAATTATTTGACTGCTGAGTCTCCGCAGTAGGGGCGGATGACTCTGCACTTAAAAGGAAAGGATAGACCTATAGTTTTGTGTGTGGAGTTTCTGCAACGAGAGTGGAGTCAAAGTAGTTGTAGAATTACTATTAGTAAAATTAAACTCATAGTTTATGAATACCAAAAATATAGTAAACACACTTATTTTCCGGAAGGGACAGAAGACCTAATGAAACTTATATCTATCCCCTCATTCTTGCAGGTCAGACTGTACGTGTTGAAGGAAATCAATTCTCTTTGTATCAAGATTATAAGGCTGATCTGGACACACCCTTATATCTGTGCACAACTGCTCATGCAATTATGCACTGTAGTTTTCTGCCGCTGCGATTGGGTATTTTCCAGATCAAATGTCTGGGAGGAAGAACAGAGCACAGAGGACATGTCATCTGGGAATGTCGAAACTATGTATCATGTTCTTATTTTTCATATATATATCTTGGGGCTAGACAATTGTGTTTGAAACTCTTGTCAGGAAGACAATCTGTATGGTGTCGGAGATAGTGAGCCTCTTCTTCAGGATAGCTTTAACTGAGATGCCAAGACAACCAGCAGTTGTGACATGTGCTGGTCTGTGTAGCCAGCCATAGAATTCATTGCTTCAGTGGGCCAAGGCAGTGCACCTCAAAGTCCTTATGTAGGAAGACCAGTTGAGACTGCTTGTTCATTTGTTAATTTTAAGGTGTGTCTCAGAACATGACCCTCTGCATTCATTCCGTCCTCTGCAGTCCTTCTCTCTAAGAGTATCATACTATAAGCCACATGACTGTCTGCCTTATTCTCTATTATTGTATTGCTGCAAACTGCCCACATCTCAATGCATAGATCACCACTTCTCCTTATTTGAAATCATATCCCTGCAACCTAACAATACTTATTTTCCTCTTGCCTGTCTATTGACCCCACCAGCCAGCCACGTGAACTCAGGTACCCTCCCACTAATGATAGCACCTACTTCCTGTTCTTTTCATCTGACACAAAACCTAGAGTAAACACAGGCAATGGTTTCTTGATAGCACATGACTGATTCCAATAGCCATCAATAACATATACCTACTGGATTAACCAGTAACCCTGACTTCCATCAAAGCATTTTGAACCAGAGGGTTATTTCAAGCAGCAATAGTATATAGGTAGTATGCTCTTGAAGTCTCAGCTGTTGTCATCCCTTTTTCATTTTTTTATTTGGGGCCACATCTTGCATGCATGGGACCCCACACCTCGCACAAGACAGCGGTCAGATCAGAAGCTTGACATTAGCCCCTGGAGCCCCGACGGTGCGAGTGAACCCCAGAGCTACAGGGGGCCCTTTTGGCACTGTGCATGGGCCACTGGCCTGAGAGCTCCTGACTGGGTTCGGAGCATGGGGCCTCCATGCACGTTTATGGGGCCTCAAGTTACGTCACTGTATTAGATGTGGTTGGTCAGATAGTTCTACAGATCTGTGTGTGATCTGCAGGCTGCAGGTTTGAATATAAAAGCACACCTCAGCCCTTCATTCTTCTGAGATTGGCAAAAGGAGTAAGTGTTTTGATTGTGCAATAATAATTCTAAAGATAAAAATGTTCTATGTAAGCTCTTTGGATAAAAGCATCTTATAAACAATGGAATATTCAACAGAGACTTTTGGAGGCAAAAAGCCATGAGCTAAGGTCCTTGCTTCTCCTTGTGACCTTGGGACTGCTAATTTATCCACCGTACCTTGGTTGAAGTTCCATAATTTACCAAGAACGCAGACCCCGTGTTCAGTTGGCTTTCAAGTGCTAAGTCTTGCCTTTGCATTTGCTTTATAGCCGGTTTCAAGCCGGGAACATATCAGCTGTGCTATGCGCTATCTGTGACTAACTCTTGCTCACCCACACATGAAATCGCTGTTCGTGCACCCCGGCTAACAGCTGGCCGAGAAACAGCGTCCTTCTGTTGCGTCGTATGGTAAATCTCAGAGGTGAAGCTGCAAAGCCTTCTTGCCAAGGCCGGTGCGAGGGAACAGTTATACTCTGGCTGATTAAATCCTGCTCAACATATCAGTGCTTTTGGGCTCCCTGCTGGAAAATGCGGCTAAACATGTCTGATGGTCTGTAAGCAAGAAGATGTCTACTTTTATGAGGACATACCAGAAGTGGAGTTTGAAGCACATCCATTATAGGTGTTTGAAGAGGTAGTCTGACCTGCAAGGAAATCAACAGTACTTTTGGTAAGTCGGCGACCCTGAGAGGTTGTTAGATCTACCAGTCAAATGATGAACATGAGTGAGAGCATGTCACAGCAATATGGTGGGTGAGCATTTAAAATGTGATGCACTCACCAGGAACAAATGATTCACCATCAGGACAGAGAAGGTCTGAACCTCAGCGGTGAAAACGCAAGGGCATTGAATGGCCACCTCACTAGAGGGTGCAATAAAACTTTGCAGGAGCACTTGGATCACTCGATTTACTCAAATGAAACCATGGGCACCCATGGGTGCAGCAAATAAATTGATTGGCCCCATTGAAAAACTGTGGGCCTAATTAATACGTTTTTGCCGTAGGGCAGCACTGCAGACCTTCCTCCTGTGCTGCCCTAAGGCAAAATAAAAGGGCAGGAATGTGCCATATCAATCAGATACGGCGCATTCCTGTCCTTTTACCCTGCACTGACGTGCAATTGGCTGACATGCGCCAACGCAGATAACTTTGCACCAAGGATGAAAGGGTGCCTGCATTGCAGCAACAATTGTTTTTGTGCAGGCAGGGTAACCTACCTGCACAAAAACAAACACAAGATGCAGATTCCTCTTTCTATGTGTGCAGTAGAATGCAGCACACATAGAAAAAGGAAAAACGAGGAGAAATAAAGATGTTTATCCTTGGTGTGCCTCCCTTATGCCTCCCCTGCGGCGGCATACGTTTTCGGTGCTGCCTCAGATTTACGATTTTTTGTAAATCTGAGGCAGTGTCAAAAAGCCATTGATACTGCTGGGAATGCCCCCAGCAACATCCGTTCTACACCCCTTTAATGCAGAAAACTGCGTTCAATTGAACAATATATACACAGCAGCATTAAACCAAAAAAAGTGGCTTAGTGCTGCCTGGTAAATATGAAGCAGGCTCCTGTGCCACAGGAGCATCACAAAATGTGACGCACCGATGGTGCATGGGGCTAAATGAGACCCTGTATTTAGAAACAGTGGCAGTGATGCTGGGGAGCCATCGTGATTGGCTGGAGTGGAGTGTCTATGTAGTTTCTGCACTTCCACCTCTTGATCAAATCCACATGTATTTTGAAGTAACAGATTTAGTCAGTATAAAGAATTGCAACGGTTTTCCTATCTTTTGCTTATATTATTTTTCTTTGATTTGATTTGTTAAGTAATGGTTTGACCTTTTACTTCATTTTGGTTATTTGGTCATAATTGATTCTGTCTTATTATTGTTATGCTAGCAATGTTTTCCCCATGTTGTACATTGTCTAGTTTTATTCTGCATAATTTAACTGGATTAGATTTGCTCGATATTTCTGCTAGTGTTTTTTTGTTTATTTTTATATGTTGTTTAGTGTTATTTTTCTCAATGTTGCATTTAGTTTTGTTTTGTTTGTAGCTATGTTTCTTGTTGGTCATGCCTTGTTAAGTAATGTTTTATTGTTATTAAATCCAGCGATGTTTTGATTGCAAAGTTAACAAAATTATCATTTAAGTTTGTGAAATTCGCAATGGGCAAAGGTCATAAACTTAACAAAACGCAAAAATGGAAGCTCGAGTGGCCCTTTGTGGCAGCAGGAAACATTTTCTCCACTGTAAGGGGCTGCTCAGGGTGGTGGGGTGAAGGGTGTTACTTGCATCCTTTCCCTGCCTTGAGAGCCCCTCCCTCCCTTCACCAAAATCCGAAACTCCTTCCTCTCCATCTCAGATTAAATGCTGCTTTCCCTGGACCCCGGACCGGCAGTCAGCCATACCCCACCACCCCAGTTGAATAGTCCTCGGCAAAACCACCACAACTTCCCTTTCAGCACTTCCCCCTCAGCCCATCTTACCTGGTGACAGATAGATGACTGCAGAGTGCTACACTTTCCAGTTCAAGGATGTCTAGGCCACAACCCATCCAGGAGCAGAAAATAATCATAAGGGATGCATGCCAAGGGTTTGAACTACTTATGATAGATGAAGACAAAGTTGAAATCTTCATCACCCACTTTCTCCAAGGGTGAAGTTCCTCAACTTATTACATCTCTAGTTTGTGATGTTCAAATAGGTTTTTTAGCGATATGTTTTATTTATTTATGGTTAGCTAAGTTTGATTTAGTGGTATGCTTTGTGAAGTGTCATGGAAGAAACGATGGAAGAGGGAAGAAAGTTTAGAAGGATTAAGTTGTGTTAAACCTGTCATCCTTAGGGCGGTCTTCCTCCAAACATTTTGCCTTCCTCATCCATTTTTGCTGATCTTATTTTTGTTGGCCTTAGGATTCTGTTCACTTTACCACTGCTAACCTGTGCTAAAGTGCATGTGCTCTCTCCATTAAATGTGGTGAAATTGACTTACACCCAATTTACACCTTTAATTTACTTGTAAGTCCCTAGTAAAGTGGTACAACCTGTACTCCCGGCCTGTATATAAATGCTACTAGTGGTTCTGCAGCACTGATTTTGCCCCCCACTTAAGTAGCCGTTTTAAACATGCCTCTGTGTGCAGTTTAAATTGCCATTTTGACCTGTCAAAATTTTTTTTTGCCTGGTCCAATCCTTCCTTCTTAATACAGATAACTCACCCCTAGAGTAGGCCTAGAACAGTCCATAGGCCAGAGCGCAGTGTTTCTGAAAAGTTGGAAATGTACTTTTATGTTTTACATGTCCTGGTAGTGAAAAACTCTTCTATGCATATTTCTCTACTGCAAGCCCTAACGCTCCCATAGAATAATATTATGTTGCCATAAGTGATAACTTTAATTAGGAGCAGGTAGGAATGTTGAGTTTGGTGTCTAAAGATCTAGAATGAAAATCCCTCTTCATTGGTAAGTGAGACAAAGGGCCATAGGTGTTGGCAGGATGAGCTATCTCTGACTTGATGAGGGGGAGGAGCTTTACCAACCACACTTGCACATCACAAAGGCTCTGCCTGAACACTCACGCACAGGGTTTGTCAATAGTCTTTTGTGTTCCCAGAAACGCTGGGGCCAGGGCAGGGAGGAAGGGGATGCCTGACACCCCAGGGGGTAGTAGCCTCTAGAAACTTCTCTTACTTCAAAGTGAGCACCACATATTAATATTGGGCCTCAGACCCCCAACTCTTCAGATAACTTCTAGACCTGTGGTTTCTGCCAGGAAGAAGGACTGCCAAGCTGTCAAGCCTAGCCTGTTGATCTGCTTCGCTGCCCAAGTAACTACTGTTGCTGCCCCAGGACTCTGCTGATGTGAGCTGCCCTGCGGAAATCAGCCTGCCTGTGTCCCAGTACTCCAAGATCTCCAATGGTCATTCGGCTGATCTCCTGTTCTCAAAGCCACAGGGACTCAACAGGTTTCTATGCGCCATGCTTCTCTGACTCTTGGCAGTGCAGCGCAGTACCTCTCGATGCTGACAAACAACCCAATGTCACGCAGCTCTGACGCGGGACCACGCATCACCTTGATTGTCGAAAACACTGACAACCGACCAAGCTAGATGCAGTGTGACTCAGCTCCTTGCAGCCCCTTACAAGAACCAGTGGATTCACCAGCACCGGCCCAGTGTGATGAACCTCGGCGCATCGCTATGCAAGTCTTTACAAGCCTCTGCAGCAGCTTCAACAACAATGCAGGACCTTGGTTAGACAGCTCCCATTGACAGCTGCTGACTTCACTGCTCCACACAACTTGGCATAGGACCTCAAATCACTAGCTCCACATTGACAGTTTTTCAACGCCGGCCAGTGCAACTCAAAGCAGAGACGTTGCATCGATCCTCAACCAGGATTTAATGTATTCTGTTCATCTGGCCTACCTAAGTCCTTGTAGATGGCCATTGTGGTCAGCATGAACTTGTCATTTTTTCCCGGTCCAGTGTAACCAGAAAAACACAGTTGCCGTTTTGTGCTTTTAGGCACTATTTTCACTTAAATGTTTAACATTGCATATCTCCTTTTTTACTGATAGGATCTTTGGTGTTATAGTGTCAAATAATGTATTACATTTCACTCTATTTTTCTAAATTAGTGTGGATTTTTCTTGTGTTGTGTTTTCACTATATTATTGATTGTAGTACTGCATAAATACTTTAAACATTGCCTTTAAGTTAAACCTGACTGCTTTTGTGCCAAACTACCAGTGGGTTAAGCACAGGTTAATTTGAGGTTTGATTGTGTTTCACCCTGACGTAGATTGTGGTTTCTGCTTAAGCAGGGTTTCAACTCTCTCAACCAGTAATCAGTCTAAAACAATTAGTAAGAGAGGATGTGGAAGAAAGGACAGAGCAAGAAAGGGAGGTCCGGAGAAGGAGAAGGAAAAAAAGAAGAGATCAAGGAAGAAAGAACGTGAAGAAGTAAGAAAGGAAAAATGAAGGAAGGAAGGACAAATAGCACAGAAATGAAAATGGTATTGAGGAATGGAACAAAGGAAGAAACTATAGGAAATAAGTCAGCTGGAATAGAGATGAAGGACAAGTGGGAAGAAAATGCAAAATAAAAGGTGGAAAGCATGCATAAAGGTGGAACAGTGCGAGCAAGGATGGGAGGAAAGTAGAAAAGACAAGGTATGACAAGTACTATATGAGAAAAAAGAGGGGATAAGGAAGACGCAAGGAATGAGGAAAGGAGAAAGCAAATGGTAGTCAAAGAGTAAAGGTTGATGTATGAGAGGGAAGACGGTAGCTGGAAATCTCTAAAACACTGCAGAATGGAGTGTTACTGGTTCATAAATTATCTCATTAATTTAACCTCTACTGTCCTTCATACGTCTAATAGACATTCTTACTCAACTCCAAATCACATTTTGTTGCTTCTGCTTCTCCATATTATACTGGACCGATCCCACCAGTCAAAACACGAAGGAAAACATCACTAAAGTGCTGATCGATGTAGCTATCTATTCTAACCTCTTACTATCAGTGATGTAGCTAGACTTTTAGCCGCCTGTGGTGGTCCCTGCATTTGCCACCCATGGCCGGTGCAGGTAAAAAGGGCTGGTGCTGGTGATTCCTGCCTGTGCCACCCCACGATGGCCGCATGTAAGAGCATGGGGCGCGGCCTCCAGTACTTGTGCCGCCTGGGGCGGATGGCCCCCCCAAGCCCTCATTGCTACGCCACTGGTTTCTACACTCCTTCGAAGTATCCATGCTTTCAATGCTGATGTGTGTGTTCTGCTCTAACTTATGTTGTTGTGTGGATGTTCGGGCTCCCCACACCAACTATTCCTAAAATGTATATGAAATTCAGTTTAAAACTTCAATCAAAGAAAGGGTGAAGAGGAGCGCTCTATTCAAAGTTGAGACTTCCTAGGACTCTTACAACAGAATTCTTCATGCATTAGTTTACTCATTCTTGACATAGTTCACACCGTTTTTACCTCTTCTTACAGGAATCATCAAGGTGGGCAGATGGAACCCCATGCCTCTCAGTTATGTGACGGATGCCCCTGATGCCACTGTTGCTGACATGCTGCAGGATGTGTACCATGTGGTTACTCTCAAAATCCAGTTACAGAGGTTAGTGCCCCCAACATGTATCTTGTGACCTGGCATCAGCATGTTCTTTAGCTACTATGGAAACTGACATCTATTGTGGAACCTCTCTCATTAATCTCTAACTTTCTGCCGGAATGAAAAGAGACTGTGGTCAATTAGGGTGAAGTTTAGCTATTCTCTATAGGGTAGAATCCAGGCCAAGCTCAAACGATAAGATGGTGATTCTGTAATGCACAATACACAAAACTAGGAGACGAATAAAAATAAGCAAACGTATCTCTTATGTTCTCTTCAAAGTAAGAATACTAGGTGTTCAGTGACACTATAGTCATTGTCCTCGAGCCAGGCTGGTAAGATTGGTCCAGTTTGGCAAGAGGATTTCATCAGCTGTCAGCCATTGATTTTTGGTTCTCATCTTTCGAGTTATGACACTGTTCAGAGGGAAAACATGGTCTCTTAATATACCCTGCAGGCAGTCTATCCCAGAAGCAATGATTCCATGTCAGGGTATTGAGGTCAATCACCTGCATTTTTGTGCCCATTGGGAAAATAACATTGTGATGTCTTGTGTTTAAAATTAGGGGTGGGCAGAACTCACAGAATGTGACTTTTTTTATTAATTCCGCAGAGTTACATGAAAACTCTGCGAGTTTCCACTGAGTTTTTCTAATAGGCAAATTAGGCATGTTACACTGTTCGAGCTATGAAAGAGCACCGGGAGTGCATTCCACACTGAAAAAGCAGCACGAACAGCACCACGTCGCACTCCAGATGTCTCAGCTACTTGAGTTGATTCTTCTGCTGCTCAAGTAGATTGTCTCCCTGAGCTGCAACTTTCTGACTGTGAACGGTCGCGACCACCCACATTAGAAAATTCCCACTGGATGTCCTCCTAGTGACTGGAAATTGTGCAAGCGAGCGCTACATCTTGCTCGTGCCAAACAGCTTACCATCTGCTCCTGCACATGAGAAAAATTCCGCCACACAGCGATTTGAAGAATTTGGCCAGTGTGCTGTATTACAAAAGTAACTCAGAGTCGCCAAAATGTGTCCAGTTCTGCAGGCATAACACAATATTTTAACCAGCCCTAGTTAAAATCACAAAACATTCATTGTGTGCTTCTCTCTTACTCAGAACTTGGTTCTGGAATGGAATCAGGTAATGGTACCTGATTACTATTTTATTGTTTATTCTTTTTTTTATATGTTCTTTTATTATGTTCTTTGTATAGTTAATGTTAGTATGCCAGATATTTTTTCATGTAATGGGATCTGATATGGCATTGTGTGTTAATAAATTAATTTACTACTATTAGTTACTAGACTTAATGATGCAAATGCCATAATAAAGGCGACTCTATCAACATCCAGGCCGCTACTTAGATGTCATTACAATGGCACTACCAATGTAGGCACTAACTAACATAATGCTCTAAAATGGTCAGAGGAAATTAATTACCAGGATGCATTTCTATCACTGAATAGAAACCTTCTGAACAACGAGGGTTGAATGTTCAGAGACCCAAGAAGATGCCTGGAGAAGCCCAAACGTCTGCTAGGCAATGTCAATAAAGCAACCAATATACACAGTATCTATGACATTAAGAAGACAAAGGAAGACGGAAAAAAAATATTCAAAGTTGTTACTGTTTTAATAATTTCTTCGTGTTAGACCTGTCTGATTTTTTTTGCGTAGTCCCTCCAATTTATTATTTATTTTGTCCCCTTTTTGCCCCTCTTGCCTTTATTAATTTTTGTGTCCACTAGCTTTTTCAAGGTGTTGGTCTAGGGGATAGGTGCTTTTTCACCCTCATAATTTTTCACCTCAGGCCTAGAGGCCTTTTCTGACAGGAATATAGCTGGAGTCACAAAATGGTGGCTACCAACTGCCCTAACTGCCAAACCTAGAACCTGTCCCATAGAGTAGAATAGGGCGTTCCAGAACCTTCTGGTCCCTTCTGGACTTCTGAGGGTCAGCCTATAAAAGGCGGAATGCTGGACAGCCATTTTGTCTCACTGGAGAGAGTCAGCTGGAGGACAGGCTGTAGCTGAAGGTGGGGGTACGATAGTCAGAGGGTTGACCTATTGATTCACCACCCTTCCTCCCTTGGGTTACCTGACCTGACCCTGCTGATTTGGATGGCTGGAGACCCTGGGCGCCTGACCAACCCCTAGTCTAGAAATACAGGGGTGTGAAGAGGAGAAGGAGACTGCAGTGCTGCGGAGCGCAGTCCTCTGCCCAGTAGAGAGACTTTTATTGAGCAGTGCTTAGTAGAAGAAGGGTTAATCTTTGTGGCCCCCCTCGTGCAGTGGACAATTGAATCCTGCCCCAGGTTGCCGTGACTTTCCCCTAGTAACAGAATCCCCCAGAGTTTCATCGCGTACTTGCTGGGGCTGAATCTGGCTGTGGAGAGGAGCCAACCTTAAGAGGAGCAGAAGCGGAGTGAAACCGAGCAGGTCTACCCCCGAGCCAGCGCCTGGTGTGCAGTGCAAGATCAGCGCTGTGGTAGCTGGTGGTGTGGGGAGAGGAGTGAGGTAGCGAGGCAGCCGCTTATCAGGAGCAGCCCTGCGGTATTTTCCCCAGTCCCGGAGTGTGAGGAGAGGAAGGGGAGGTGCCGTTGGAAGTGCGCGATCTCCAGCGAGGAGACACCGCTCCCTCGCGCATGCCCAGAGGAGCCGACGGGCTCTGTGAGTAGGAGACAACCGGAATCGACGTCGCAGCATAGAGCGGCTCCTGTCGACGGAGACGCGCCCTGCCTGTATTAGCCCGGAGGTCGAGGGGCTAGGTAGGCGGTGAGTCTACAGAGAATCCTGGACAGAGGGGAAGTGTCTTTAGCTCTCCTCCCCGCGCCGGCACCAAGTTGGAACAGCTGACCGGGCGGGAGGTAGCGAGTGCAACTGCTGCTGTTGGAAGCTTTGGCGGAGCCCTCCCCTGTCGGCTCGTTCTCCTGGAGACTCGGATCCAAAGGTCTCCATCGGAAGTAAGGAGTGTATGGGACTGAGTAGTGGAATGGAGAGAAAGTGTGGGGGAAGAAACTAAGCTCTGTGCAAAAGCACGTGTGACAGTACTATTGTTCGTTTTTCCTCCTCCTCTGACTGGGAGCTAGTAGCTGGTTATTGAGCCAGCAAAGTTACCAACACCAAGTTCAGAACCAGGGAGGAGTAGCCACTGGAAGTAAATACTGAGAATAGTAGCAGTGGCCAATGTTGTTCTAGGAGTACCTGCTAGATAAGTAAGAGAATAGGTATCTAATAGAGGCTGCTGGTGCACATTCCTGTACAACTGAAACCTTTCTTCGGTTGTGTTCCATTGTGGTGGTTAAAGTGGTTGAGACGGAGAGTTATAGAGCACCTCACAAAGGTTGAGTCTCATCAAACTCTGGAGACCAATGTAATGAATTATTGATGTTGAGCAGCATTATAGTTTAGCAACTGTAAAAGGATTTGTATTGGTCTCATGACTAAACTGTATTGAGCCGTTAACTCTGAAAGGAAAATTGCTTAAGGTGATGATTTAGCAAGTTTGAAAGTCTAAGAATATTTACTGGATTAAATGTACAATACTGAGCCGTGATTTTAAAAGTCAAGAAAGCAACTATTATTTTTATAAACAAGCTCGTATTTTTCCATACATTGGTGTAGTGTCATTTTTGTGTGTTATTGCGTTGATTTATTGCTGGGTGGTTTGCAACCTTCACACATGTGCCTCTAGTTTTTGTGTCTTACCCTAGGCCAGGCTACCCTAGGTGACCTGACATCCCAGGTTCCAACAAGTTGGTGGCTAGCGGTGGGATCCTGACTGTGGTTGCAGCTACTCAGTAGTAATTGAACGTAATACACTAGCCTACACCAGGAGTTTTCTCCTAGCGGCCCTCCTAATTTGTCTTTTTGTTTTTCCAAATTTGTTCCTGGTGGTGGGGTGGAGGTGGCTTTAGGTTGCCCTTGCAACTCTAATTTCCTGGTGTGTATAACTTGGTATTTCCTGTTGTAAAATGGAGTTTGCACTAGAAAACCTAGATACCTATTCTGTGGCTCAGCTGAAAGATTTCTGCCAGAAAATGGGGGTATTTTTTAAGCATGGTGCCAAGAAGGGGGAACTCCAGACCAGTCTCAGGGCTTGGGTGGAGGCACACAAAGAAGGGAAGGAGGAGGATGAAGGGGCAGACCGGGACACGGTTGTGGAGATAGATGGATTATTCCACTCTGAGGGGGAAAACCTACTCCCAGGACCAGTGTCCTACTCCAGGAAGGGCAGTAGCGCCTCTGGGGGAAGCTTAACTGAAGCAGAGCTCGCTGACAGGAGGGAAAAGAGGCAATTAAAATGGGAGTTGGCTAAGCTGGAGCAGGAGAAGGAAGAAAAGAGGATGGTTCATGAGTTCAGGTTGAAAGAGTTGGAACTCCAGGCCCTGCAACGGGGGCCCTCTCCTGTAATAAATGGTGGCAGCGAATCCAAAGAAACAGCCAGGGAGTCCAGACCCTATTTGCCAAAAGACCTTATTGCTAGCTTTAGTCAGGGGGATGACAAAGCCAAGTGGTTGGCTGCCTATGAGGTCTCCTTAAGAGCCCATGGGGTGCAGGAGAAGCACTGGGGGGGGTGGTTTGTATAAGTACATGCCTCCTACTGGTCGGGACACCTTGCTGGCCCTGGAACCAGGGGAGCAAACCAACTACCCCACCATGAAGCTAGCATTAGTAAGGAAGTTTGGGCTTACCCCAGAAAGGTATCGCCAGAAGTTCAGGGGGAGCCACAAGTTAAGCACCCAGAACTGGGTGGACTTCCTTGATTACGCACGTAAGGCATTGGAGGGCTGGGTCAAGGGCAGTGAGGTGAAGGATTATGAGGGGTTGTATGATCTATTTTTGAAAGAGCACCTCCTCGAGAAATGTTTTCCCGAGCTGCGCCAACACCTGGTGGACAGCAAGCTGACCAATCCCCGGAAGCTTGCAGAGGAGGCGGACATCTGGGCAAGTACCCGGGTGTCCTCAAAGGGGACTGGAGGGGATTCCCAAAAGGCCGGACAGGGTGCCCCCCAGAAGAAGGAGGGGGGAGATAAAAAGAGGGAGTTCACTAAAGGTCCCCAAAACAATTTCCAAGGGAAGGGAACAGGTTTCACCCCTAGGGCAAACCCGCCCAGAAACCCTAATCCTGGCCAAAGCCAGCAGCCAAGGGTTCTCCACTGCTTTGAGTGTGGTGGTGTTGGACATTATAAGGGAGATGTCAGATGCCCAAAGAGACCACCCCCTCCCACCGGAGGAAAACCACCGGGAGTAGCTAGTGTAGCGCTCGGGGAGGAGATGCCCTTAGATAAGGGGGGTGAGTGGGCGGGTGTCACCTTAGTGTCCCTGGGAGAACGGGAGATGGTCCCAAAGATCCAGGTGCCCCCAAATACTGTTAAGTATGGGCAATGGGTCACCATCAATGGCCAGAGAGGGGAGGCTCTGAGAGATACAGGAGCCAGTATGACTATGGTGAGAAGTCAACTGGTATCTCCAGAGCAGGTGGTTCCCCATGTACTCCACCCCGCCGCGATGGCTGACGGCAGAATGGGCCACTATCCAGTGGCTGAGGTTCCCTTTGAGTGGGAAGGGGTTGCAGGTTCACTTTGAGTTGCCGTAAGCCCTGCCGTGCCAGTTGATTGTCTGCTGGGGAATGACATGGAGCACAACACTTGGAGAGAGGTGGAATACCGGACGCACTCTGCGATGCTGGGTACACCTGACTGGGCCTGTGTGAGCACACGGTCTGCGGCTGCCCGGAGAGGGAGTTCGCCTGGGTTGGAGCCTGGAACAATGGCCCAACCCGCTGCCAAAAAGGGACAGATCCGAAGACAGGAAGAGCCTGCTTCGGCTTCCGCACCCCATGTGACGGATCGGCCACCTGCAGTGGTGGACCAGGAGTCTGTGGAGGGGGAAGTAGACTCTCTGGAGGATTTACCCATCCCTGCTGAGTGGCATGTGGAGGGAGGACCTACCAGAGAGGAATTCTGTAAGGGGCAGAGGGAGTGCCCTACCCTTGAGGGACTGAGGCGTCAGGCTGAAGCCCAGGTAGCAGGTGATGTTACGGGATACTACCATATTTACTGGGAGGATGGACTCCTCTACATTGAACCCAAGGTACCCTTACCTGGCTCATCAAGGGCCTTGGTAGTCCCGCAAAAATACCGAGCCTTTCTGCTGGAATTGGCTCATGCTATACCCTTGGCAGGACACTTAGGTCAGGACAAGACCTTTGCTCGGCTTGTCCTCCACTTTTATTGGCCTCAAATGAAAGTGGCGTCCAACACTTACTGTCGGACATGTGTATCCTGCCAGGCCAGTGGGAAAACAGGGGTGAAGCTGAAAGCTCCCCTGGAACCACTTCCAGTCGTTAGCACCCCCTTTGAAAGGGTGGGCATCGACATTGTAGGGCCATTGGATCCACCAACAACAGCTGGTCACAGGTTTATCCTGGTTCTGGTGGATCATGCCACACGGTATCCAGAGGCCATTCCTCTGAGGACTGTCACTGCACCTGTGGTGGCTAGGGCCCTGATGGGGATCTTTACCCGAGTGGGATTCCCCAAGGAAGTTGTGTCCGACAGGGGGACCAACTTTATGTCAGCTTACATGCGGGCGATGTGGAAGGAGTGTGGAGTGACTTACCGGTTCACCACTCCTTATCACCCCCAGTCCAATGGACTGGAAGAGAGGTTCAATAAGACCCTGAAGGGCATGATAAGAAGTCTGCCTGAGAGCCTACGGAGGAAATGGGACGTCCTCCTGCCCTGTTTGCTGTTCTCCTACCGAGAAGTGCCGCAGAAGGGAGTGGGCTTCAGCCCTTTTGAACTGTTGTACGGGCACCCTGTGCGTGGACCTCTTAGCCTGGTGAAGGATGGATGGGAAAAGTCTCCCAGAAAGCCTCCTCAGGATGTGGTGAGCTACATGCTGGCCTTCCGGAGCCAAATGGCAAAGTTGTGGAAGCAAGCTTCTGACAACTTGGAGGCCAGCCAGGCAGTAATGAAGGAATGGTACGACCACAATGCTCACCCGGTGGAGTTGGAGCCTGGCCAGAAAGTGTGGGTGATGGAACCTGGAGAGCTAAGTGCCCTTCAAGATCGTTGGACAGGCCCATTTGAGGTGTTGGAAAAGAAGGGTAAGGCCACTTACTTGGTGGATCTTAAGACCCCTCGACAGCCCCTACGGGTGCTGCATGCCAATCGCCTCGAACCCCACCATGAGAGGCCAGAGGTCATCCTGATGATGGTGACTGATGGTGCCGAGGAAGCAGAAAGCGAGCCTCTCCCTGATCTCTTCTCGTCTCAAGAGAAGGATGGGTCGGTGGAGGGAGTGATTCTCTCCCCATCCCTAACTCCTGAGCAGCGAGAGGATTGCCGCCAGGTATTGGAGCAGTACTCTTCGTTGTTCTCCCTTGTCCCGGGAAGAACCCACCTGTGTACCCATGATGTGGACACAGGAGACAGCCCACCAGTGAAGTCAAAGACCTACCGGCTGTCAGACAAGGTGAAGGCTAGCATCCATGGAGAGGTTGCCAAGATGCTAGAGCTAGGAGTGATAGAACCTTCCAACAGCCCTTGGTCCAGTCCGGTGGTGCTAGTGCCAAAAGCCGCTCCACCAGGCACCACACCAGAACTGAGGTTCTGTGTGGATTACCGAGGACTGAACTCAGTTACAAAGACTGATGCTCATCCGATCCCTAGGGCGGATGAATTAATTGACCGGCTAGGAGCTGCCCAATATCTAAGTACCTTTGACCTCACTTCAGGGTACTGGCAGATCTCCTTGACAGATGGAGCAAAGGAAAGGTCAGCCTTCTCCACGCCTGAGGGACACTTCCAATTTTGTGTGATGCCCTTTGGGCTCAAAATGCCCCTGCCACTTTTCAGCGACTGGTGAATCAGGTCCTCTCTGGAATGGAGAGTTTCTCTGCTGCTTACCTGGATGACATTGCTGTCTTCAGTAGCAGTTGGGAGGACCATTTGCAACATTTGCAAGCAGTTCTCCAGGCCCTGAAACAAGCTGGATTGACAATCAAGGCCAGCAAATGCCAGATTGGGCAGGGGTCGGTTGTGTACCTTGGACACTTGGTGGGTAGGGGGACAGTGCAACCCCTGCAGGCAAAGATTGAGGCAATCATGGCCTGGGAACCCCCCAAGACACAGACTGAGGTCCGAGCTTTCCTGGGCCTCACAGGCTACTACCGTCGCTTTGTGAAGGGGTATGGCACAATTGTAGCGCCCCTCACAGAGCTCACCTCAAAGAAACAACCTCGACGGGTAGTTTGGACGAAGCTTGTCAACAAGCTTTTGAGAAACTGAAGCAGGCAATGTGTGCAGCACCGGTCCTGAGGGCCCCAGACTTCTCCAAGGAGTTCATTGTCCAGACAGATGCATCAGAACATGGCATTGGGGCAGTGTTATCGCAACTAAATGTAGAGGGCCTGGATCAGCCTGTGGTCTTCCTATCCAGGAGAGTGCTTCCCCGGGAACAGAAGTGGAGTGCAATTGAGAGGGAAGCTTTTGCGGTGGTGTGGGCTCTGAAGAAGCTGCGGCCATACCTGTTTGGCTCGCACTTCCTGGTTCAGACTGACCACCGACCCCTTCGTTGGCTAATGCAGATGAAGGGGGAGAATCCCAAGCTGTTGAGGTGGTCCATCTCCCTACAGGGAATGGACTTCCGGGTGGAACATCGGCCTGGAGTGGACCACGCCAATGCAGACGGACTCTCTAGGTATTTCCGCCTTAGTGATGAGGACTCCCAAGGGGTTGGGTAGTTCTCCCCACTTTCAGCTGGGGGGGATGCGTGTTAGACCTGTCTGATTTTTTTAGCGTAGTCCCTCCAATTTATTATTTATTTTGTCCCCTTTTTGCCCCTCTTGCCTTTATTAATTTTTGTGTCCACTAGCTTTTTCAAGGTGTTGGTCTAGGGGATAGGTGCTTTTTCACCCTCATAATTTTTCACCTCAGGCCTAGAGGCCTTTTCTGACGGAATATAGCTGGAGTCACAAAATGGTGGCTACCAACTGCCCTAACTGCCAAACCTAGAACCTGTCCCATAGAGTAGAATAGCGCGTTCCAGAACCTTCTGGTCCCTTCTGGACTTCTGAGGGTCAGCCTATAAAAGGCGGAATGCTGGACAGTCATTTTGTCTCACTGGAGAGAGTCAGCTGGAGGACAGGCTGTAGCTGAAGGTGGGGGTAGGCTAGTCAGAGGGTTGACCTATTGATTCACCACCCTTCCTCCCTTGGGTTACCTGACCTGACCCTGCTGATTTGGATGGCTGGAGACCCTGGGCGCCTGACCAACCCCTAGTCTAGAAATACAGGGGTGTGAAGAGGAGAAGGAGACTGCAGTGCTGCGGAGCGCAGTCCTCTGCCCAGTAGAGAGACTTTTATTGAGCAGTGCTTAGTAGAAGAAGGGTTAATCTTTGTGGCCCCCCTCGTGCAGTGGACAATTGAATCCTGCCCCTGGTTGCCTTGACTTTCCCCTAGTAACAGAATCCCCCAGAGTTTCATCGCGTACTTGCTGGGGCTGAGTCTGGCTGTGGAGAGCAGCCAACCTTAGGAGGAGCGGAAGCGGAGTGAAACCGAGCAGGTCTACCCCCGAGCCAGCGCCTGGTGAACAGTGCAAGATCAGCGCTGGGTAGCTGGTGGTGTGGGGAGAGGAGTGAGGTAGCGAGGCAGCCGCTTATCAGGAGCAGCCCTGCGGTATTTTCCCCAGTCCCGGAGTGTGAGGAGAGGAAGGGGAGGTGCCGTTGGAAGTGCGCGATCTCCAGCGAGGAGACACCGCTCCCTCGCGCATGCCCAGAGGAGCCGACGGGCTCTGTGAGGAGGAGACAACCGGAATCGACGTCGCAGCATAGAGCGGCTCCTGTCGACGGAGACGCGCCCTGCCTGTATTAGCCCGGAGGTCGAGGGGCTAGGTAGGCGGTGAGTCTACAGACAATCCTGGACAGAGGGGAAGTGTCTTTAGCGCTCCTCCCCGCGCCGGCACCAAGTTGGAACAGCTGACCGGGCGGGAGGTAGCGAGTGCAACTGCTGCTGTTGGAAGCTTTGGCGGAGCCCTCCCCTGTCGGCTCGTTCTCCTGGAGACTCGGATCCAAAGGTCTCCATCGGAAGTAAGGAGTGTATGGGACTGAGTAGTGGAATGGAGAGAAAGTGTGGGGGAAGAAGCTAAGCTCTGTGCAAAAGCACGTGTGACAGTACTATTGTTCGTTTTTCCTCCTCCTCTGACTGGGAGCTAGTAGCTGGTTATTGAGCCAGCAAAGTTACCAACACCAAGTTCAGAACCAGGGAGGAGTAGCCACTGGAAGTAAATACTGAGAATAGTAGCAGTGGCCAATGTTGTTCTAGGAGTACCTGCTAGATAAGTAAGAGAATAGGTATCTAATAGAGGCTGCTGGTGCACATTCCTGTACAACTGAAACCTTTCTTTGGTTGTGTTCCATTGTGGTGGTTAAAGTGGTTGAGACGGAGAGTTATAGAGCACCTCACAAAGGTTGAGTCTCATCAAACTCTGGAGACCAATGTAATGTATTATTGATGTTGAGCAGCATTATAGTTTAGCAACTGTAAAAGGATTTGTATTGGTCTCATGACTAAACTGTATTGAGCCGTTAACTCTGAAAGGAAAATTGCTTAAGGTGATGATTTAGCAAGTTTGAAAGTCTAAGAATATTTACTGGATTAAATGTACAATACTGAGCCGTGATTTTAAAAGTCAAGAAAGCAACTATTATTTTTATAAACAAGCTCGTATTTTTCCATACATTGGTGTAGTGTCATTTTTGTGTGTTATTGCGTTGATTTATTGCTGGGTGGTTTGCAACCTTCACACATGTGCCTCTAGTTTTTGTGTCTTACCCTAGGCCAGGCTACCCTAGGTGACCTGACATCCCAGGTTCCAACACTTCTCATATTATCTAAACAAATTATATTTATACAAAACATTTAAAATATTGAAACACATTATGTAACACATCACATTTAATCAATATATATAAATAAAAGGTTAAAAAGTGGCAATATCTTTATTAACTCGACGTGCGTTTCGGCGTATACGACGCCTTCTTCAGGAAAGCCACACAATTATAGATCCTGTTTCAATGTGAATAGTTCCTATTGATTTACATCTGCAACTCCATAGTTGATAGATGTTCTTGATTCTAATAAATGGCTGGTTATCAAACAAGCCTCGTTTAGGTATATTTGAAAAGCGACGTGCTCCCGCTAAATGTTAAAATCAGTAATTTGATATTCTGGAAAGCCTCTTGCGATAGAAGAGATTCAACTTATGCAAACAAAATGTGCATTTTAATCCCAACATTTTCACTTGACCATATTCTGTTGCTTAGGCAGAGTCATGTTCTGCTCTTTGACGTCAGCTACCTTTTCAGCCATAGTTCAATGCACAGTGGTTCCAAGGAAACTGAGGAGTGGAGAAGATGGAAAGCGTTTATGTAATGAACTCTGTTGAGGTTTGCACGGCAATAGGATTGGGAGTAAGTCTACACGGGGCAGTTTGGGGGATGACCTATTCTTAAATTAATGAAAGCAGATCTTGGGTAATGTGGCACAATTGCCTTTAACAGAGGAGGTTTGGCCTGTAAACAAATCTAGGGACTTTCCCTCTTCTGAATGGTTGTTGGACTGGAACAGCATCAATTACATTGTCAGCCATTTTCAATTTCTCCTTAATTACATTGTCGTTGTTCTCTCTTTTCTCGCTCTGAGTTGCACTGTTTTCCCTTTATGTCCTTCTTCACCACGTTCGTTGTTCCCTTGCTCTGTTTCCCCTTCTCTCTGAAGCCATCATTTTTTCTCTTTGCCGCATCTCTGCTGCTGACTGTGTCCAACCTCCTATTTTCTCTTTGCCCCATCTCTGCCTCCGACTGAGCCCAGGTGCACTACGCATGCTCTCTTTAGTAATCATGCCCACGCTGCTCTCTCAGCGCCCCCTGCCTCTGCACCTCTACCTCTGTCCTGCTCTTTCATTTCCAGGCCTATTGCTGCTCTCTCTAGTTGGCTTTTCACCGACTAGTCGTGGTCAGATGAGCCTTCTGCATGTGCTGTACAACATCCCTCAGACTGACTGGAGTCCATGGGGAGCTCTAGCCACCTACAATGCCCAGCTTCTCAAAAGGCCGAGAAGGAAGAATGGTTTCAGGTAGAGAGGTGGGCAGTGGAGTTGGGAAAACCAGGAGGGTGAACAGTTGAGTTGGGAAAACAAGGAGGATAGGCTAAATGTGTGAGAGAGGGAGAGGAAAGGAAATGAACATTTTTCACAGGAGGAAGGTCCAATGGTCTTTTCTTGTCTTTGTGCAGTTGTTCCAAACTCGAGGATCTGCCTGCAGAACAGTGGAACCACGCCACGGTGCGCAACGCCTTACGGGAGCTGCTCAAAGAGATGAACCAGAGCACACTCGCCAAAGAATGCCCTCTGTCGCAGGTCAGTATGGTACCATCATCTCTCCTAGTGTCGTGTGTCACACAATATCAGCTCCCTTCACACGGCCTCCTGTTGAGGACTCAGTATCACCTGGTGAAAGGCAGGGTGAACTGGAAACTCCTACACAGAGTGGATTTCCATCTTGTGCGAGGACGCTCTGCATTTCTAATGTCCATCAGGGGTCTTGATATCTCCACAGAAGATCGCAGTGTAGCCCCACAAGCTTCCGTAAGTGTTTTTGGGACAACTGAGGAGGGTCTAGTCAAGCCGGCTCGGGTTCTAAGCCCTAGCACTTTCCTTGCGCCCAATTTCTGCATTGATAGAAGGACAGTGCTGAGCTCACAGCAGGGTCGGATTGGTAACGCGGGCACTCGGGCAATGCCCGAGGGGCCGGTGTCCAGTTCCAGCTGTGGCCTGCTTTTTTTTTGGCAGTCTGGGGGGCCGATTTGGGTGGTTTCAGCGTTATTTGGATACCACCAGCAGCCCAGTGGGTGAGTGGCTTTTCTGGAGGCAGATGGGCGCTCATTTCCTCCCGTTCAGCAACAGGCAGAGATGTCACTCCCTTTCTCTCGCTGGGCTGGCCCATTAATGTATACATATTGAGCGGGGGCAGGGAGCCTGAGCACAAGTGGCCTCACTTGCTTTCAGGTGTATTTCACCAGTGTAAACTAATCTGTGCATTTTTTTGACCCCTCTCCCTTTTTTTAAATACAATTTCACCTAAGCACTGTCTTGCGAAAGGCAATATGCAAATGTGAGCCACTTTTTTTTTTTTTTTGCGAGCCTGGTCTGATTTTTAATCCCAATCCAACCCTGGCTCACAGCCCCACCCCCTCCCAGCCTCCAAACTCACTCTCACACAGTTAAGATATTTGGTCATTTTGGAGGTCTGTGACAGTGTAAAAGCCCCTCGCAAGTTAACACCCACTGACTGAGTGCCACAGATGAAGCAAACACAGAAAGGAGTGATGACCTTTTGGATTCCCGCATGGAGATCAAAGAGAAATACTACTACACCATTTATGATATTGTGGTTCGTGGCAACTGGTTCTGCTATGGCCACGGCAGTGAGTGTGCACCGGTGAATGGGTACACGGATGTGGAAGGTAAATGATCTCTCTATTCCACATTTTAAAATTGCATTTGTAATTGCATTTATATAGTGCTTACTACCCCTGATGAAATATTAAAGCGTCCTAAGTTGGGGAGACCATTCCAAGCATTAATTCCAGGTTTTGTGTGGTAGATTACATTAATAGGAGTTAGGTATAGGTATTATGGGTTGGGGTGTTATATAGTTTATGCACATGGTTGGTGGGGTTAGTCGATTAGATGAGTTTGTAGGTTACGTAATGTTAGTCTGCAGAGCTATGACTTGCAACAAAGGAGAGGTTCTAATCTTTGATATGAGTTGTGGGCAGTTTTCAGAAATAGATCATAGAACACGCATGTGACTGTGAGGAGGCTGTGCTAGAGAAAGGGATGCAGAGATAGAAGGGGAGAGCCATTTCAAAGAAAGAAGGAGAGGTGGCAATCAGACATTTTAAGTGAAGATCAGTTTTTGTGCTTGATTGAAAAATATTGAGTTTACGTTTGAATATAGCATGCAATTCAATGATTAAAGACTTGAAAGACTCAACATAATATATATGCAAAGATAGTGATATATTAGGTACTTCTGATAGGTTCCAGGATCAAACAAACAGTATGTCTACTCCGTGATCCCACTAAACCACTGCTTCAGCAAAATCAGATGATCAGCACAGGGATTGCAAAGCATAAAGTATTGGCTGGACGCATATATTAGGACATATTAAGATCTGTAGGCTGTGTTCAAAGGAATCAGTAAACTCATAAGCTAACAATGAAAAGGAGATTCTGCAAATGCAGAGTGGATCTCTGGGGATGTACATCCGCAAGTGTGTCTCGTGATATCCATTCTAAAAGAGGGATCTCTTTGGATGCCCCTAGGTGTAGCACAGACCACTTCCCCAGAAAGCCGAATTGTATTACCTTCATTCCTGTGGCTGGAGGGTGGAGATCCAGACCCCTTGATGAGTCGCTGATGACCGGGTTCCCTTTAGAAATTAACCAAGGGGCTGCTGATTAATCTTCCTGTAGCACTGCCCATTGCTGTATTGTAAAGGGTGGGTTTGACTACTATGAGAGCCAGACGTTTGTCTTTCTAGATCACAGGAAATGCAGAGACCTCACACCTCTTTGAGCATGTTCCAGTCTGGAGACTGCCCTGCTGGGAGGGGCATCACTACACAAAGGTTTTATCTGGAGAAAGGCGAGGAAAGGACAATTACATGATAACTACAGTTTTTTGTGAGATGTTCAGTTGCTCAAAGTCTCATTAAGCCTTTCTGTGATGATATCTGAAATGCTAATTACTCCCCTTCATGAGTCCTAGGCAGATGTTTGAAAGTAATTCACCCTTATTTTTCCCTCACAACTTGTACTTACATAATATGTTTCCATATAGCACGTGCGACCAACATCCATGCCTGTGGTGCTCTACAAACAGCTCAATCAATATCCAGTTCTGTGGCAGTTTGTATATCTTTATGGACAGAAGAGGGACTAGTAATGCCAATTCTCCCAGATAAAGCCTGCATTAAATGCTGGGTACTCCATTTCACAGGCGCAGGCAGCACATATGTAGCAATCTGCATTTTCGCCTTAGTGGCATGGGTGTAAATCTTCACATAACGCTAACGGGCCTTCTAGGTTAGTCTGAAGATTATTTCTACTCTTATGGTGCAATGTGTCCAGGCTGTTAAATTGTACTCTTAAGTAAGCAGCCTTTCCCACATATGTTTTCTGCATAGCTTTAATGAGGTGAATAACATTTACTGAGGGGGTGGGGACTCAAAAATGTGTTGATGGCTTATGATGGCTGTGTAGTGCCATGTGCCTAACTTAACAGCCCTCAATCTAAGCACTACAGCACAACTCTTGTGGGACTGAGCTGAATAATACATAGGACACAGAAAGCACTGATCATGCACCCTTGTACCGCTGTCACAGGCAAGAAGACAACACACGAGGTCCCCTAAAGAAAACCAGGGTGCTCGACTCCTTCCTGCTCGACCTGCTGGAAGGTCCCTTAAGATGAGGGTGACTTGGTCCTGGTTTTTAAGCCAGCAGCAGCACACATACTGGGACTTGTAGCTTCCCTTTTCTTATTTTAAACACATGTGTGGTCTTTTGAAATTGTAGAGGTGCTACTCAAGACCATGGCCTTTTAGTAATTGTTCCACAGTTGTGCAGAGTAGGCATTCAGTGGGCTGCAGTCGAACAAGTAGAAGGTTGGGATGTGCTTCTATGAAGTAATGTATATATTGAAGCGAATGCTTTGTTTGCCAGACCCGTAACACAGGTTGTACACTTCTTTGCCCCTATATCTAGTCTAGCTTCCTGTTACACATTTGCGTGTGCAGTAATACAACATCTCCCTGCTCTCTTGAGTTTGTATAAAACCAGGCCTAAACCCCATGCCACTACTATGATCGCCAAAATAACCCTTTCTATACTCTCTCCTACTCTACCCCTCCTTGCATCATCTTTTTACTATACTGATCCCCTAAAACAAACCTTTCTAAACTCTTCCCTCTGACTCCTCCTCTCCAAAAACTCCTTTTTACTCATCCAAAAGCCTCCTCCTACTGCTAAGACCTAAAAAAATTGTTTTTTTTAAAAACCTTCACTCTTTTATCCCTCCACTATCCTTTCAATCAAAATTAACAGACTAACATGTTCACTTCTCAAATTCCATATCCAACTATACTAATTCACCACTAATCCTTTATTGGGTTCCAGAGTAGTGTGCTACTCGCCAATAAAGAGTCTCAACACCCCATCAGCGTTACAAGTGCTTTTTAAATGCAAAACTTTTTCCTTTTCTACCCCTCACCAAACCTTCTCAATCCAAATAACTGACTAACATATCCACCACTAAAATTACTCTCATGTTTCACCATACTAATTCAGCACTAATCCTGATGGATTCCAGAGTAGTGTGCTACTTGCGCTTCAAAACCCCATTAGGGGTAACAAGCGCTATATAAATACAAACCTCTTTCCCTCTTCTATCCCTCCACCTACCCTTCTCTACCCAAATAACTGAATAACCTATCCACTACTCAAATTACTTCATATTTTACTCTACTAATTTTTAACACTAATCCTTTATGAGTTCCGGAGTGGCGTGCTACTCGCCAGAAAAGCGCTTCAACACCCATCAGGGGTAAAAAGTGCTATATGAATGCAAATCTTTCTTCCCCTTTTATCCCTCCGCTATCCTTCTGACTCCAAATAACTGACTAATATCCACCACTGAAATGACTTCATATTTCACCATATTACTTCACCACCAATCCTTTATAGGCTTCCTGAATAGCTTGCATCAAAAAGCGCTATATAAATACAAACCTTTGTCCTCCTCTATCCTTCTGCTATCATTCCAAATCCAAATAACTGACTAACCTATCCACCACTTAAAATGTACTTGCATGTTTCACTATACTAATTCAACACTAATCCTCTATGGGTCCCGGAGTAGCGTGCTACTCGCCGAAAAAGCGCTGTGACGCCTCATCAGGGATAGTAAGCGCTATGTTAATGCAATTACAATACAATACAATACAATACGCGACAGTCCCAGTATTTCTATTCATGTATAGCACACAGCATTAAAATTAAATAGTAACGATATGAAACCTACAATTAAATATGATTATTGATTTGTATTACTGTAAATACAGGGACCTCTGCATAAAGATCAAGAACAAAACAACGCACCGACCCATTAGGTATCGCGGTACCAGCAGGCACTAGAGTTGAGGCAAACATGGCACCGATGGGGCAGCTCGGTGGTCTGCCCATCTTTAAACATGGCCATGTCAGTCAAAATCACTAAAATAAGTTCAAAATCCACAGATGTGGTAAAGTACAAAAATGTTATCAGGTGAATGTAAAGGGAGTAACCATTCAGTTTGAAGTCGCCCTGTTAGTAGGACCTGTGCTCCAACCTTTTAGGGTGGTTCAAGGACACCTGCCCTCAGTGTATATCAGGTTGGCCTGTTTGTGTTTAGCAACTTTTTTGCCTCAGATCTACCGCCTTCACACAGAAAAAAATAAAGCAGAAAGAGTACGGCATGGTGAGGAGTAAAGTAAATGTACAGGCTCGGTAATCTTTGCAGAAAGACTGTTTTAGGGGGCTGCCTACTAACAGCCTCGAGTTTGACTCTAATACAATTCCTCGCTCACAAATCCGTTTTAAAAATACCCTGCCATATGCGAAATGTCATTACAACCCTCAAGTGGTTAATATATTATTGACAGACGCAAATTGCAGCACCGTCTCCGAGGACGCAAAGCGCCGGGTAAAGTCGGCCTGTTTATTAATGCGCTGGCAACGCAGCCTGTTCCAGCCCCGTTACCACCTGCACCCCACTACCTCCTTCCTTCCCCGAGGAGTCCCCCCACCTCTCCCCGCCCCCCCGGTGGTAAGTGGGGGCCAGGCCGGGCGCGCGGTGGGGATTCTGATTGCTTCTAATGGGACCGTGCAATCAATCCGCCATTAGCTCTGAAATTGTTCTGTTTTCCTGGCAAGGTGTGCTGGGTGTGTGAGTTCTCGCTCTGCGATGACCCACAGCGCAGGGACTCAAACATACAAACATATCAGCTAGGCGCGCGGGAGAAATAATGACGGCTCTCCACTTTCCACCTTAGGCTTCTCACCAAAGAGGCCAAGGTCTCTAATACATATGATGTCAACACTACTAACATAAACAAGCACTGGCAAAGCCAATAGGTCTCGCCTTTTGAACCTCATGTAATTGGCTTTGCCAATGATTTTTAGCCATACTGCACAGCAACCGTGATGGAGTGCAGTGTGTGGCTAATGTTTAAAAAAAAACCACCAAAGCTAAAGCTTTTCATGCAGTCACCCACATCCTTTGTAGGCACAGGCGGCTATAAAATGACACATGGCTTTAGAAAGTCAGTCTCCAATCTGAGCTGCATCGGTAAATGAAAATAAAACTTGCAAAAGCTTTGTTTCAATGGGCAGATTGAGGAGCGGAAACAACATGGAAAAGGGTGGAGGAAACCGTGAAGCAACCTTGTGAGTGGGGCAAACGCTGAAGCAATTTGGAAGGGGATCCAAAAGCACAAGGGGAGAAAGGTGGAGGGGGAAGCAACACAAGGGGCAAAAGCAACACAGGGGTTGGGGAAAATAACCCAGAAGGTGCAGGGAAGGGGGGGGGGTGGAACAATAGAAAGAAACACACAAAAGAGGGGGTGGGGAGATGCAGTTAGTCAACAGGGAGTGCATGGAGAGATATGTACACGAGAGAGACTGCTCAAAACCACATACACGCTATTGGAGTGCTTCACACAAAAGTAGAAAGTAGTGCTTGAAAATCAAGCAGAGGAAGCAGCGATGCCAGACAATAAAAATAGATTGTAAAGAGACAATGCTGCATGCTGGGACAAATGCAAGATTGATAAGCTGGGACACCAATAAGAAGCAGGCAAGTCAGAGTGACGAAAGCCAACCAATGGTAAGAAGTGGGTGTGCTCCAAGCCCTTCTATGTTCTTAATAAACCAAAATGTGGATAGGAACAGACAGTGCATTTAATGTAATGTAATGTGTATACTTGTAAAGCGCACTGTTGCCAGCCGGCGTCCTGGCGCTGTATACAGCTGGGGAACCCGTCCTGGCTTTCCCTGTGGGATGGTCCCTGCTGGGAATTCCCAAGATGGAGCCAGGCATCCCCGGCGTTGATGGGGCCATTGTGGAGATTAGGCAAGCTAATGCCCAGAGTTGCCGAGTGGGACCCCTGGTTAGAATAGGCACCGAGGCGAGAATTATCGAGTCCGCTGACCTTGGTCCACGACCCTGCCGCGTCGGGAATCGAACCCTGGTCACGGGCCGACTTCTGCTTCCGGGTCTGCCGCCTCTAACCAGTGGGCCACACCACTCCACTTATGGTCTAATAAGCCCTGAACAACACTTCCCTGCTGTTGGTCATTGTTCAGGACCATTACAGTGTTGACCTCTGCATACTGCATGCTTCATGGGCCCCTGAGATGTGAGTTTGTGGTCCATTGTAGAGTTACAATTCGATCAATTTATTTCCATCTGATCAAATTGGAAGGTAATTTAAAATGATCTTCTTTATAGGAAACGTTCTAAATCTGAAGAAAATTCTACCTGTGGAATTTACTCAATCATACAATCACTTTGATGAAGGAAATTACAAGGGTAGAGAAGTGTTCAGAGTTCCATCTCTGCAACCGGGTACACAATATATCACTGCATTCTGATGACCACGTGGAGAGAATTAGTAGGACTATTAAGTTCTGTATTATATGAGTTTAAACATTTGCACAGACAGTATAAGTAGTGTGTCGAAATGGGAACACTTTTCAGCTATGTTTAGTAACTGGAGCTTATCTGTACTTCCCTGTCCCTTGAGAGACAGTTAGGTCTGTTTGGAGGAAGCCAGTATGGGATCAGGATAGGTAAAGGGGTACTGTTGAGGGACAGCGGCTCTTCAGGCAGTAACATCAGAGTATTTGCACTGGTTCTACAGTTTGGGGAAGTTTTAAGCAGCAAGGCTGGTGATTTTCAGTGCAAATGGCTAGCAGGTGAGGTGACAATTGGAAGGCCCAAGGTACAAGATGTAGTGGAAGGAATAGCTATGCATTTTGTGTAACTACAAGTGGTTAAAAAAATATATTATCTTGAGTGCCTTGTTGTCAGGCTTCGTCAGCTTTTAAAGGTCCATGGCTGTTATGTCATTCTTTATTGCTCCCCAGGGTTTTCTTCAGTAGAAACAGTAGGGGTACTGGAGAGAGCGAGCGAGACAGAGAGAGAGATAGAGAGAGAGAACGAGAATGACTTGATGGAGAGAGAGAAGGGAGTTAATGGATCAAGGGTTGCATCAAAAAAAAATCAGGGCTGGTTTTGGTTCCCAGTCAGACTTGGTCATCGGGTGGAATACGACGGATTCTTAATCATGGCACATTTAACCAACTGCACCAATACCCATATCGGCATGCCACCTTCAGGAGAGAACTCAGCAAGAGAGCGGTGCACCACTGACAAAAAACTAACTAAGCCAAAAAAAACTAGCAAATAATTGGAATTTAATGCAGCCTGATACTATGAGTCTGAAAAATGTGGTGTATTTTTATTTTGTGTTATGAGTTATTTATTCAAAAAGTTGTCTACTGTCATTTTCATGTCATTTGCATTGAGTGGATGTGGGTCTCCTTTATAACTTTGGACCCTTTTCAATAATCTCCACCAAAATTGGCAGTCTGAAAGGTTCGCTTATGATGTATGGTTAAAATTGGTAAGGGTGGAAGTTGTTAATGGGGCAAAATGTGACTTCATATGGAGGGCGGAGCCAACCTTAACTACAGAGGGGTGACGGGACCTCTTTAATAAATGAATATTAAATGCATATAAATATGTTCATGTTGATGAAGCCCAGAAAGAGGATTGCACAGATGGCTGATAAGCGAAGGAGCATGTATATTATAAAGCGGAGTAGCATATTAGATGCCAAAGTCTTAATCGCACAAGGAATGTTTTGCACAAATGATGTTGAGCACAGGAGACACATTTCTATCTTGGGACAGCATATGCTTTTATTGCACAAAATAGAGTGGTAAAGGACCCAGCTTCCACAGGCTGATGATTTCATCCAGTTTGAGGCCTGGATTCAGTCTGATATTATTTCCCTATATGTTTTTAGTCACTAAAATAGCAGTGCATTTACCTAATGACTGCTGCAAAGCACTATGCATAGCTTCATGTTGACGTGTGTAACAAGTAGCCCCTTTGTGAAAGCTAAGCAAAATCTGAGCATTCTAAGGGCCTGATTATGAGTTTGGCGGTGCGGTGGCGGACGGCCCCACCCCCAAACCAGTGTGCGAACCCCCGCCAGATTATGAGTTTTCTTGTGCAGGTCCAGAGGTGCATGTATACTGGGGGGCACACCACAACCCCCCTGCCCCCCATCCCCCTGCATGCACCCCATGGCCCTGAGGCAGCAGGAGGCCCTGCAGAGTTAGCAATTGATAAATAGGAGTTCATAAGAACACAACATTCACAAAAAGTGCCTCCTGCTTGGGTGAGTGTGCACAAGCAAGACCAGGACAAGGTGCTGGTTGAAAGGGAAGTTTTTGGAAAGGTGAACAGTTGTAAAATAAGCCCTTCACCCCTGATCCTGGAATCAGGAGTCACCTGGCAGTACTACATTTCCACGGGACAGTCCTGCTGACAATAGAATATGAGGCACCCTCCCTGGAGATCCTGAGGGTTACTTAGATGAAAGAGACATACTTCCACTTGCCCAACATGGGAAAGAGAGTGGATGTATTTTGCTGAAACTCCAAAACGTACCAGCTGCCTGTGGGGGTAAATCAATGGCTCCTCTAGTACCAGTGACCATTGCTGAGGTTTCATTTAAGAAAGTAGGGATTTACATTTCTGGTCTCTTTGATACATACTCCTACCAGATCAGAAAACACATATATTTGTTGTGGTGACCAATGATCCCTGTTACTAGCAGGTGGTACATCTTAAGTGCATGAGTGCCTGTGTGTTCACCAACTGCATAGGAGGGATTTTTTTTAGAGGCCATGTTTACATAAAGAAAGTTGGAAGCAACTTCTTGTCCATGTACCTGAAGAAAATATGTGACGATGCTGAGTTACTTACATTCCTCCATCTCAGACCACTCTCAGGGTATAGTTTTGACACTTTAACAAAATGATAATAATGCTTATGCAAAGATTTCAATAGAAAGATGGGCATTTCAAAAGCTTCAGTGGGATAGCCTCCTATGTTGGTTGAATGTTGCCCAGTGGCCGCTCGCAGTGGGAGGACTGCAGGGCGGTGAGGCGGGGCAGGGGAGTGGCAGGGTGGGGAGGTAGTGGAGTCGGACATACAACGTCCCCGAGTGAAGTAAGTAAATAAATAAATATAACTATTTACCTTGCGCTCGCTGCATCATCGAGTTGGACGTCGTATGTCCGACTTCACTACCCCCCTCCCGCCCGACTCACTGCCCGCAGCACTCCCGCTGCGAGCCGCCACTGCTGTTGCCTACAAGGCAGCTCCACAGAAAGGAGTGTGGTTCATCCTCTTTGAACTGCACTTTATCCATCCTGTCTGGTGATTATATGAGCCAATTGATGCAAAAGGGTAAGCACACCCTACAGGGATGTTTAGATATAGTTTAAAAATTGATGCAAGTGAAGTTCCACCCTTGAGTTAGTATCAGGAGATTCAAGTTTCTGGCCATCGAATTTCTAAAGTGGCAAAATTAGAGGGCAAGTAAATAGGACCTTGTGTTATTCTCCAACATAATAAGCTCCAATTATCTAACTGAGGTTGGATGAACTGGAAAGCTAAACCAGTCTTTCCCATGTAAATAAACGTATGCCCTACCACCAGTGGATAGAATTAGCTGAACACCTTACATTCATAGACAGGTATGGGGAAAATACCAAGCTTCTTCCTGAAAAACTGAGAAAGAGGGCAGTGTGTTTGAAATCTATCTTTCCTTCATACTAAAATCTCCACGAGAAAAGGAATGGAAGTTTATTCCTATGCTTTTCTTTGAACAGGTGGACTATCAAGCTACAGCCATGGTTGATTTATGTCTTCACTGAAAACCCTTCCATTGACCAGGACCGAGCAGTTTTATCAAACTCGTGCAAAGCTGGCCAGTTCACCATGCCTTTGCGGCATGACTGATCAGCCAGCATTCGTTTCATTTCCCAAAGGTAAAGCTGCAGTAGGGGTGTGCATGGCAAATAGTAAGGGCAACAAACACAATCGTTGGTATTTTTATTTGTTTATTCCACCTTTTGGGGGACATTGATAGTTTTTCCACCCAGGAGCACCAATGTTGGGCATGACAGGAAAACTAGGCAGACGTCTCACCCAAAATAAGGTGAGCCTTCTAATGCAATGTTTACCACTGAAGGCCCTTTGGTGGCATGTTAGGAGCGTTCTTTCCCTGGTGGGGCTAGTGGCAGCTTACCATAAAAAGAATGGCCCTTCTTATGGAAAGCTGCCACTAGCCCCACCGGGCAAGAACGCTCATAACATGCCACCAAAGGGCCTTCAGTGGTAAACATTGCATTAGAAGGCTCACCTTATTTTGGGTGAGACGCCTTCCTACTTTTCCTGTCATGCCCAACATTGGAGTTCCTGAATTGAAAAAATGATCAATGTCTCCCATAACGTGGAATAAACAAATAAAAATAGCAAAGACTGCGTATGTTGCTCTTACTATTTCCCATGCACACACCTACTATGCAGCTTTAACTCTCAGTGAGGCAGGGAATGAGAACTGTTGGTGGTTGGGTGATTTCCCAAGATTTGACTGATCTCCAAATTGTCAACTTCTAAATGAGGCCCCAAGTGTCCTACAGAGGATGTGTCCCTTCACTGAACAGTGCTATTGGCCACTGTGGACCCTGTATTGCACCGTGCATATATGACGCCTCTGTGATTGCGTTCTCAGTTAGCCATCTGTAGAAAGGCGCATAAGCCGGGCTACACTTTTTTTCAAGGGAAGACTCTGCAACACTGGAAGGAACCCTGGCTGAGGTAGAAGTGTGGAATGGTCCATCAGCAATTGCACAAGAGAAAGCTGCAGAGCAATTAAGCCTATGTACTGCTGCTGCACTCTCAAGAGCTATTGTAAACTGTACTGAGAGGATAGTGCACCCTAGGCCATTACATGACGATGCCCCAAGTCAATTAGGAAGTTGCTTGACATGGACAAATAATTTGTTTTTCCTTCCAAGTGGGGCAAAGGTGAACTTTTGAGACAGCTCGGCATCACAAAACCTCCGTCCCCCAACTGGCTCTTGGCTGGGCTGGAGGACCACCTTGTTGATTGCACTAGGAAACTATTCACTATGCACAAGACATAACATATGTTTCTAAAGCCATTGATGCATTTGATTTTAAAGAACTGGGGAAGGATGTCCAATGTCCCAAAACCCATGCCACATTGTAAAAAAATGATAACCTTTCCGGGAATGGAACTTCATATGCCTTACTAGATGGGAATATGTTCATGGGATTGGTATATTTGGTTCTTGTCACCTATGTTATCTGGAAAAGAAGACTTCTAACATCGACCCCTTCTTTTCTGTCCCACAGAGTATGATCTCATCCATTGTAAATAGCACGTATTACGCGAATGTGTCAGCGACAAAATGCCAGGAGTTTGGACGATGGTATAAAAAGTACAAGAAAATGAAAGGTAAACAGATCTTACTTCGCTTTCAATTCTTTATTAGCAATGATGAATGTAAGCACTATATCTGCATATAGTTATACTGACTACCTAGAAGGGGTTGGATGTAGAAAGAGAAGCAGACCACTGCTTTTTAGTAACATTTAGAAGTGCCCTGATATACAGGAGGCCTAGTTTTATATTTCCTGTTGGCCAAACTCTTAAATGATGTGAGGGTGAAGCAAAAAGGAGCTCGAAAAGGGGCATGGAAGGACAGTACACATACATTGGTCATGTGGCTACCCTGCAATGCTAAGAGAAACTTCTCTAACTGAGAATGACCACTCTAGCCTCATCTCAGGACTCTATGGTGCTTGGAGTAGAAGGAGGGTATCGCACAAGATGAGAGGGAGTATACTTAGCGAGCACAACATCTCACATCCATTCAGTCTTCCCATCTACCCATGCAGCATTCATTTCTTTGGGTGATAAGGTATGTGTATAATGGGTTTGGGTTTTATCTTTACAGAGCAATAGGAGATGGAGTAGGGTGACCTATGAACAACACAAATAGTGTAAACAAGGAAATGAGATGCAATGTACTCTGAAGGTAGTTTCTGACCCCTAGCTAACCGTGTTGGACTCCATTGCTCCCCCCGACCATCATTCTCTGTCCCACTGCTAAACTGCCTCTTCCCCCCAACTCGCACAGGATTCTGGGTCACTTTTGCATCGGAGGAGGGGGAGTGGCCTCGCTCTGGAACCCAGAATGACGATCGGGAGTGGGTGGGAGTACGGCGGAGCCCCAAACAGGAGTCGACAGGTACGTTCATTCTGAATTTGTATTGACATAAGAATATGCTAACACAAAAATAAGAGACAGCGCAGTTCTGATGGGCTGGCTCTCCGCTGGGTCCTATTAGTTGAAAACGTGTGTGTGTATTTGTAGTTTGTATAGGAGTGTAAGGTAGGATGCCTGGACCCTGAATGAAAGAACTTTTGACAGCAAACAAAGAGCGTTTTTGGAGAGAGAGAGAGAGAGAGAGAGAGATGATGATGACGATGATTTTATATTTGTAAAACGCGAACTAATGCCCGAGGGCATCTAGGTGCTAATATCCACGTTGGAGGAGAGTTGGTAAAAGGAGAAAAAGAACCTGGTCTATGAGGAGGAAAAGAATATGGTCTTATTGATTAAAAAATCCAAGTTTCCAGAGCCTTCTTGAATGGGAGCAGTTCTTAGGGTTTTTTTAGATGCAAAGGAAGGGTGTTCCACAGTTTAGACGTAGTAATGATGAAACGTCTGCCTCCGCAGTTGGCCAACTTAAACCTACAGACCACTACGAAGTTTGCGGTAGAGGAGCGAAGAGCCATGAGTATGAGGACATACCAGCGGAACCTGTGTTTTAATTATTGGAACCAAAGACGTGCAAGGCCCTAAAGGCGATGCAAAAAGCTTTAAAATCAATCTGCGTCCTTATGAGAAGCCAGTGAAGCGAATCAAGTGCCTGTTTGGCAGACTGTTGTCGAGGGATCCCTACTAGGAGTCGGGCTGCAGCGTTCCAGAGGATCTGTAGTTTCCACAGATGTCCTTTCTGAAGATCAGTCAACAAAGTGTTGCAATCATCGAATTTGGGCAGAATGAGGGCAGACATTACTGTTATTTGAAGCTCGTGAGGTATAAAGCAGGTTTAGAATGATGAAGGTGGAGGAAGTGGTGGCATTAATCTGGTTCTTGAAAGATAGAGTGGTATCAAAAATGATTCCCAAGTTTTCTGCTTTGGTGCCAGGTGTTGGAAGCACACCTAATTTTTATGGCCACCAACTGGGTGACCAGAAGGATGTAGTCTTACCAAAACGCTTCTAGGGTTCCTATTATAGTTTAGTACTAGGGACTCATAGGTACAAAAGGTTCAAGAGTATCTGCTTCAAAAAGTTCTCTTCAGTGCAGAAGGTTTGAGCAAAAGTGTAGTAGTAGTTCCTAATCAGCAGAATTATGGACACATTAGTGGCAAACCCGAATAATAATGGTAATTCGTTGTAGGCAGTTATAAAACAGTTTGTTTATGTTAGGAGAGTCATTGAGTTATTCTATTTTCGACCAACTCATAGCTGATTTTTATGAAACAGATCTATAAAAGCAATTCATGCTAAGCACAAATATTAAAATAATCATTTCACAATGTGCAGAATTATGGAGTATTTTCATAATAAGGAGGATTGTGGAGTTAATGTGTGACGAGCAGAATAATTGAGATAACTTAAGATGGGAATAATTAGAAACCATTTTTTTCTGGCCAGAAATATTCTGTATGTAGTTCATTATGTCAAGAATTAGGAATATATTTCAAAACAAACAAAGTTTTGGCTGTTATACTTCGTGAGCTGTATTAAAAAAGTAACTAATAATAACAAAACATAGGGAGCAACTCACAAAGAACAGAGTTTTGGTGGCAATTAAGTACGCACAAAATGATGTATGTAATTTAAGATGTACAGAGTAGTGGGAGAAATTCACAAACAGGCCCTTGTGGAAGCTCTTTTCTTAAAATGCAGTAGAAGTTTGCTGTGTAACTCTTATGCTAAGACATATTCATGATGTCTCTCGAAAAGTATAAAGTGTCTTGCTTTAACCAATGTACTCTGTAAAATGTGATTTGAAATGACGCCATTGTGTTGTACCACAAAGACTCTTGTTCGTCATAAGGGTTCACAATAGTATCAGTGTTATGCCAAATTAACATTTACACTTTATTTTGGCTCTCTTTCACTTGAATATATTAAGGTCGAATCCCTAAATTATGATCTTTAAAGTACATAAGGTGCTCTGACCTCACCATACTAGGTAGAGGCCTAGTAACTGGATGGCTGCTTCACCCCAGAACCTCAACTCTAGAACACACACACTCACTCCCTACCATGACTGCGGCCCATTTGAGCTGGAATGACAAAGTCCGTTGTTCAGGATTGGAGCAACTCAAGATGAACTCCCTATGAATCTGGGTTTGTATCAGGTTCCCAAAGTCCTTACTGTCCCTGTCCTTAACCCCATGCGCGCTACGCGTTTTCCCGCTGTGTGCTGACTTTTTTAAAATCCCGCGGTTCATGACGAGCTCAGCTCGTCATGAGCGTACGACAGGCGTAACTCATGACGAGCTGAGCTTGTCATGAGTGTCGAAGGGGTTAAAAAGAAGACAGGTCCCCTACAACATATCCCCCTTGGACTTTTTCAGCTGCACCCATTGGTTCAAAAGTTGTACTTCTTGTAAGTTTTGGGGGTCAGCTAACCCTATTGGGTGGTTAGACTGGTATCTCAGTTTACCATGCAACTAGAATGGTTTAATTATGGCCGATACTAGGAGGCCCTGGTACCCCATAGTAATCTTAATATGTTTATCTCATCAAGTTAAAAACCTAAAGAACTAGAGGTTTCTTTAACTTTGATTGACTTGGTTTTTAACTATTAATAAGTTGAAACTCTCTTGAGACGATTTTATTGAGTATGTCACATGTGCCTTTTGACTTTAACTCCTGGGTCCTCTTTCCATAGTAACCCAGGGGCACACCCTATACTTTAATGGTGAACAGTTTCCGTACTCTGGACAGCTTCGGGGCATCTGTGATGCTGACGTTTTATAAGCTCGTGTTTGCCTATTATGTCTTATTGGATGTGTCCCTCTGACCCAGGGACCACTTAACAGTACTCCTCAAACATTTCAATATCCTCTAAAATGTTAGGGCTGCACACTCAAGTCTGGCTCTCTTTCTTATTTTGTTTAATGTAGCATAACTGTAAGTTTCATTTATCAATGTGCTGTTCCTTTTTAAATAACAGTGACTGTGAATGGGAATTCCCATTTATGATGTTTGTAACAGCTTTGTTATAATATATCTGACTGAAACGTGGTAGGTCTTCACGGTTTAAAGAATGGGTGTAGGAGAGTCAATGATTCACAGGCGTTGGAACTTTCCATCTCAGACCCAATACCCGCCACCCACTAGCCGCTATCCTGGTTGGAAGGAACCTCTGGACCACTGGCGGTGTATTGAACCATCTGCCGAGGGACACACATCCCGGTCATGTGGCACTACCACACAGCCAAATGGCGCTTAGATATAAGAGACAGAGGGAGTTCAAGAAATAAACATATCTTGCCTTTGGCGCCAAAATACCCTGAGACAGCCTTGCCCTTGTGGTCTCGCTATTCATACCGTGTACACCGTCTTTAATGTATGGTTTCAACAACTTCTGAATCCAGGAAACTGTCTGACACCGTTCATCCCAAAATGTTCCCTATTGTTGCTAACATTGCACTTGTTTTTGTACATTAAATATAACATGAGCTTCATTGTGCCCATCCACAGCTCTTTAGTGGGGGACTTTACCCCAGAATCAAAGTACAAAGCAGAAGAGATGATTATCATATGTTTTAGAGAGAAAAATATCCACACCATCTGTGGGTGTCCCTTATTTCTGGGGTAGAACTCCATCATATGAGACTGAGCAGTAAAGGTTAGGAATGGGCGTGAGCGCATATCAAACTATCATTCACTAAATGTGTTGCATATTTCTAGGCCCAATGGAATTATGCAGCAATGGTAGACTAAATTATGCAGCAAGTTTGGGTAAATTATGCTGCAAGAATAGGCCAATTATTCAGTGTGATGCCAAGAATTCTGAAGCAACATTATTTAAAAAAAAATGTAATACACTGTCTGGTAAATGGTTCACCTCATTAGCACCAGTTTTAAACCTGACTACAGCGATCTGCAATAAAAGATAACCAGTAAACCGTTGTAATGGGTTTGCAACTTTGCTGGACCAAACGGGCCATTTTTGAGTAATTCTTGATCCTGCTTCAGCCACATCTTTTTTTTGGTGGTGAAAGTGTAAATTAAGCAGCAGATGAGGGATATATGGAAAGTATGGTACATCCACAATAATAATGCGAAAAACACTTTGAAGGTAGAACCCCGCAAATCCAGTGGTTCTCAGTATTTCCCAGTTATTATGGTGTTTAAGGTCATTTGATCATATTATTAGCAGCATTTGGTGTCTGTGGTGTATTTTAAGTGAGGGGCTTGATGTCAGTGATTTCATTTCAGATATGAGGGTTGGGTATTGTTCAGCACTTGAGAGGCTTCCTCTGTGAATGTGAAGCATGCATTGTGTGCCTTTCAAGCAATGCACTGGTTTCTGATAGTGGGTGGTAGTAGAACTATACGGAGTCTGCCTAAGACACCACTTTGCTTGTGCCTCGTTTATGTGCATACTCTGCTATAGGGTTACTTTTCGACTCCGTTTTAGAGCAAATTGTGGTACCTTTCTATACATGTATTTGTTGCTAGCCACCCCTTAAGTTTCTTTATTCTTAGAGTGGCGCTCTTAGCTCATCAATGAGCCTCGAACAGCGTAGAACACACACGATTGTTGAACATCTATGAGAGGTCTTTATTTTTGGTTTGTAAACCTGCCCCTAAAGAGGCACTGCTTTTAATTTACAAATTACAATACACTTGTCAGCTTTTATTTTGAAAAGCAGTGGTTTGGGAAACTCGGTGGCTTCACTTCTACGTGTGTGTATTTAAGTGAGGTGGGCATCCCCAATAGACTTTAGCTGACTTTCTTTTTCTTGTCATAACATTGAAGTTGTTTAGCAAAATAGACCACATAATCTTCCCTTCTTTGTCGGAGCGGCGAGGCCTTGGGGCTCAGAATGCCGTCTTTGTGTACAGGTGCACTATGGCGCATAAGTGCCCTAAACACAGCCCCAGGGCCTTGGATCCAGCCAGACTCTGTGCACACACGGCATAAAACGCAGGGATTGCACCTCGGCGAAGGGTCTGTCTGAAGGAGGCGCACATGGCAGCTTATCTTGCCTTTGGCAGACAACAAAGGCCGGCCGCGGTTGGAGCTGGTGTTAATTTGTTCATCAGGTGAGTGGGAGGGAAGGTCGCCAGGTATGTTTGCTAGGAAACTGGACCCCTCTGAAGTTTTATCGACTCTATACTCCAAATAAATACGTCTGGGCCTGTTCGGAGGCAGACGACACCATAAAGCGCATTATGTGGCCAAGTGATAGGGCAGGCACTGTTTGATTTTGCATCGTGCTTGCACCGTTGTTGTCCTTCTTTTTATTACAAGTAGTGCCATTGGTCTGGCCAATGCCTAGGTTTAGGGTCAGCCTTTGGCAGTCTGGCGCCACCTGGCGTTGGCACGTTTGACTTCACAAACAAAATACCCTATTGGAGGAAAACCTGCAGGTTGCGCCAATGGCGTTTATTCGTTCATATACACGTCGTTGGGATTGCTCACAGCTGCAAGTATTCCGTTTGGTAATCTATTTTGAAAGTCCACACGTTTGTACAAAGTGTAGTTAGCCACATACTTTAGAACAAAAGCGAAAATATCTTCAACGTGCTAAGATTATTTAGTAAAATATGCGAACGTATGTAGCATAGAATGTATGAGCCTTCCAGTTGTGGCATTCAGAATGTGTGAATTGTTTCGAAAGTTAGAAGACATTGTAGGATTAGTTATACAGTTCAGAATGTCTTAATGTAGGTAATAAAGGTGCAGAACTATTCGCTAGGCCCGTAAGACAACGTACACATAATTCTCCAGAACAGGACATGCGCCCCAGAGATTTAACATGACATAGTTATGATTATTTATCCTGTGTGCTCTGAAAGCATGCAGTACAAATAGTTAGGCACATCCCCTATTTGAAAAGAGCCACACACTATGACCCAAAACAATGCACAGCAAATGCAGAGAATGAAATGACGCAGCACATTAGGTTCCCTTGGTAGTAAGAGGGGACAACCCTCCAGCTGGACAACGATGGACAGCGAGGCAGGACAACTCGGAACAGACAACACTCAATAGTTGCCAATCAAGCTGGGTCAGGGTGGGACAACAGTGAGTGGCAGATGGACTCTGGTGGGAGTGAAGGAGGAGAGCATTGAAAGGTTTAGAGCCGTGTTGGCAGTGTGGTGTAGAGCACCACTGTGGGGTGTTGGACACTGATGGGGAGCAAGAAATAACACCGGAACGAGGGGCAAGTAGTGTGCTAATAAAAAGTGTAAAGAACAATGCTGAGGGTTGGGTAATCCTGGCTGATACGTGCTTTGCGGCAGTAGCGGCCCGTCCCCTGCAAAAGTGGTGTGGCAGGGCTGAGGAGGGAGGTGGGGGTTTGCGGACCAAAAAAATAAACAAATTAATAAAAAGAATAAATTACATTGAACGCTGCCACCACCATCGCTGCCCACCACATTGCTCTCTTCTTTCTCCTGGGCACAGGTTCCCACATAGCACTGAGGCCAATCCTGACGCTGCATGAAAGCAGCGTCGGGATGGTCCTGAGCGCTGTCAATTTGTGCTCCCAGGTAAGCGGGGGTGTCATTCCTCTGCCTTAATGGAGGGACTCCCACTGGGTTGCGGTAAAATTGAGGAAGGCTGAGCCTATGGTGAAAGCCAAGGAAAACCATAGGTCCAGATTTGCTAGTCTTTCACAAAACAAGGCAAGTTGCAGCACTGTGTTGCCTGAAGAGGATAGAGCTGAAGTGCACCATATTTACCAAGATATGATGCTGTTCAGCTCTCTCACTGCACTGATGCGCTTGTGACTGCCTTGCGCCAACGCAGGCATCCTTGCGCCAGGACGAAGGAGGGACTGCATTGTGGACAGGATTGTTTTTGTGCCAGAAGAAATACCTCCCTTCACACACAAAAACCATCCTTAGAGGCCTATTACACTTCGTATGTGTGCTTCAGAATGCAGCACACTTGCAAAGAGGAAGCAACATGGATAAATAAAGAAATTCCGCCTCGTTATGCCGAGGTCGGGTAGCCTCACCATTTTGGGGCAAACCCAGGTTTACTGACATTAGTAAATCTTGGTCTGCATCAAAATACACAGGTAGATGCACGGGAACACCCATGCTCCATCCATATAACACCACTTTGATGCAGGATAGAGCAAGGCAGCACAAGTCACTGCCTTGTGTTATTTTGCAGGGGAAAAGTGACTCAAGGCCATTCAAATATCAATTTGCGTTGCGTTCTAAACGTAACTTAAGCACTTGCGTTGCCTGGTGCTGACTTGCGTGATACAGGGACAATGCAAATGCCTAGTAAATATGGCCCTCTGTATTGGATAGGGCCAGTAATGGGAAGTGGGGCAAGGACAGTGAAGGAGACCAGGAGGTAGAAAAGAGGGTTTGTGTGCGGTTTTGTGTCCCTTGCGCTACAAGGATTGTACGCCGCAGCTGCATGCACAAAACTCACAACGCCTCAACACCTGTGACCGAATATATGTACAAAGGATAGTAAAGTAAGAAATCATAGAATAATCTACCTAACATTTTGAGAATTAAGCTTTTAAACACCTGAGGCCCATCAAACCTAGCAGCCCCCATAAATATAACCCACATCCACAAATATGCTGTTTTTCACAAGTAAAAAGCGTGTCTCTATTTGGAAAAGGAGTCCATTCACTGCTAAAAGCATTTGCTCACATGAAGATTTTTGTGAGAGCATGGACTGAGGTGGGTACAGAGTTTACATTAAGAACCTGGAATGCCCTGTAAGTTTGTGGCACCTTTGCATTGTACAAAACGTCATCTATGACTCAATTAATCAATTTAAAATGGTGGAGTTTGCCTTGTCAAGAGCAGAAGTAAATCACTCAGGTCCGGGAGGGAACAAACCTGCCCTAAAAATTGTCGGGTAGTTGGAAAGAGGCTTCTCCGTGGAATAAATCATTTTCCTTGTGGAGAAAAAAGAAGGTTAGCACATTTGCCCATTTTATTTTCATTTTCATAAATTGTATTTATTGATTTTCCAATACTTTAGCCATTCATTCAATGCCCAAATTCACAATTAAATATCCGTCAATCAGTACCACTTTTGAGCATGCAAGAGTTCATCCTTTCTATCTGTTGCCTAGCCCAGGCATTGTGGTGTCATACGACCTGTGGGTGAAAGGAGCTGGCTAGACATGCATTCTGCACATATAAGGCTACACAGGGACATTAATGTATGCAAACCTATAACAAAAATAAATAAATAGAACTCTCACTCGGTCTACCTCTGACATGAGACATACATTCACTTTTACTGCAGGTTGTGTACACCAACTGCTCCCCCAATTCAACTGCCCCCTTATCACATGTGTTCTTATGAAGTAGTAGTATCAACACTCATCCCTCCATTTGTATGGAGTACAACTGGCCTTTGAAAACGTCCCATTTAGTCAGGGACATCTGTACACAAATGGACACAGTCATCCCAGAGATCTACAATAGGGTACTTGCATTGCCCTATTCGTTTCTCTGTGTATACCACTGTACCCTCTGCGGCCGCCCACTTCTTGACTTCTTATTTCCATCTGCACCAGGGGAGACGCCTAGGATCACCAGTGCATTGCTAAAGCTTTCTTGGTGAGAACGAAGGCCAGGTCACGAAATTTGGAGCTCATCCTTCATTTTTTGGTTGTGGGTATAGCCCCAGTAGGCATATTTCAATTGTGTGGAGGTCCATTCGACCAACCACTCTCTCCAGTCTCGCAATCACCTCCTACCAGAAGGTGGTAATCATCGGTCAGGCCTACGTCATGCGAAGAAACTCCAGAGTACAGCGGGGATAGCAAATGTCGTCAATTCCAGCGATTATGTTGAGTCTATTTGGTGAACTTTCTTTGGTATGTAAGTTATTGAACTGCGTGAATTGAAACCTGGTGCTCCTAGACACCTGGCGAGGTTGCCCCAGCACAGTAGCCCTTTCGTTATACACTGGGGGCTCTCCCCGCTGTTTCGTCCCAGTAGGTTCTTAGTTCGTCAGTGCAGTCAGAGACATTGACTGCAATGAACTATAAAGTCAGGGTATTACTTTGCAGCCTCCCCAAAATGTAAGTAATATTTGCAATGTTTTGGGGTGTGGGGGCTCAGTGTGGTGCTCTGCCCATATGTCCTCAGGGAGCACCATAGAGCAGCGTATACCAGGACTCCTCACTGATGAAGCTCTCGATTCCCAGACTATCCCATCTTAGTAACAACCACTCACCATCTGAATCCCAGCGTATGTCCATTCTTTCAGTCACCTAGTTGTAAAAAACCCTCCATGTGGCTTGGAATACCCACAAATGGAAGTGCTGGTGCGTACAGAGGGCGATGTGCAGTGTTGAGGAGAACACTCCGCCAGCAGCACAGCAAAACTTTAAGTAGTTTGTGTGAGAAGTTGGCCTGGTATATGATGCTCACTAGTTCTAGTGATCACCTTGTACCATGCCAAGCAACCCTTATGGTGCAGGTTGTAAAGTCAACCTTATAGACAAGCTATGCTAGGGGTAGCATGGACTAAGCAGTCTTAGGCTAAACTCTGTAAAGGCATGTGAAGCAAGCTGTTTTACCATACACAATCCCTTGAATACCAAATGAAAGGACACCACACAGATATATATTGAAAATATATATAGATTTATTTCTACAAATATCCCTGATACTCTTTATGAGCACAGAAGCAAATGCGTTAAAACAAAACACAGTTTAAATACACAAAAGTTGCACAATTATGGATGAGCCCTAGGGGCCACCTAAACCATATACTAAAATAGTGGTATAAGAACCACTATGGGGAAAGTGAAGAGGCCTAGGGCCTGGGGAATCGCTGGAGCTGTTCGGGACTAGCAGTGAAGAAGTCGGGAAAGGCCCGCGGGACTCGGGTGCAGTGCGGAAAGTGCACGCTTTACCAATGCAATGTCAATGGTGCGTAAAAGTTACAAAGTTAGTTATTAAGGAACCTTCCGAGTGACCTAGAAGGATGAAACTTTAGACACAGACACTAGAGATGTATACCAGTGTGGGAACACCGGCGTTGCTGAGTTACCTCACCCACAGGAAGCGAGTGCACAGGGTCGAAGTAGTGTCGGGTTTCGTCACGCAGGTCGAAGGTGCTTGGAGCTGAAGATGCTGCAGGCGGCTCGATGTGAAGAGTTCCGGTGGATCCAAGGGTGGATCTGAAGAGGTGAAGACCTGAAAGCAGAGGGGACAATGTTCAAAGTCACTAGCCAGTGACTACCGTGGAACCAGGAAGGAACCAGGCGATGTCGGGTGCAAACAGGTGATGTCGTGAAGATTGTCTCTGCAGCCACGTGGACACGAAGAGGTCAAGGACGTCCAGGAGTCGGTCACGAGCTGTCCCACGTAGGCTCTCGCTGATGGCAGTGTCGGCAACTTTATTGGAGCAAACAGGCCTTGGCTAAAGCAAGCCACGCAGGAAGTGATTCAAGCTTCTCACTCGGACAAGCAAGGTCAGAGCGGGTGCTACTTTTCAGGGGAGCAAGGGCCAATCTGGAGCAACCAGATCAGTGGTGTAGTTTGACGTTTTCGTCGCCAAGATGGCCGCTAGCCACGTGGCAAGTGGCCGGGATGGCGCGTCGAGTGGCACGGTGCAAAAGGGCCCCACGCAGATCGTGGAGATGCTGGGGGGCTGATCTTCGGTGCAAGGGCTGCTCGAGGTTGGGGCTTCTCAAACCCCAAAGCACAGCATCGAGGGTGCCTTAGGTGCTGCGCAGTCAGCTTCTCGGGGGTCTTTCAAGAGGTCCGGTCCCACGTCTCTCGGTGCCTCCACGGGTCCCTTCTTTGCAGGGACTGTGTATCGGGCTGTGAGAAGTCTGGGAGTCTGGGTCTTGTCAGGCTCTGGGCTCCGGCGGGAGGCGGCGGCAAAGCAAACGTCGAGTTGCTGGTTGGTGCCTGTGTTCACAGGGTGGTCACTCCTTGGCCACAAGGGAGATTCTCTTCCGTCTTCTGTGCAGCAGAATGTCGAAGTCCAGTCTTCTTCTGTATTTCAAGTTGATTCAGGATGATCTGAAGTCTCAGGACACAGCTCCCACTCTTATTCGAATCTGGGGGGCCGGATCACCTACTAGGTCCCTCCTCTGGGTGGAACCAGGAAGGGGGGTGGTTACACCCCCTTTCCTTGGTCCAGTTTCGCGCCAGGACTGGGGCTGGAAAGCCCCAGCACCGGTTTGAACTGGCCTATGCACAGGGACACCTTGTGTGCCCCAGGCATGTCTGATTCTATTCAGCCCTGTCCTACCCAATACACAAAATCCTGTCTGGAGTGGTGCTAGCACCTCCCCAGGCAGGAAACCCTTTGTCCAAGCTGCCCTCGCTGGAAGGACTCCCAGCAGCAGGAGGTCAGACTTGTGTCTGTGGTGGCAGCATCCATTTTGTGATGCTGAGGCTCTGTTTAACTTTAACCGGGGTTCAGGCTAGGTACATGTCGTGTCCCTCTAGAAGGGTGAAATGCTACCCCCGTCGCCAGAACTGGCGAGGGGGTAGTATTCCAATTCGTATGACACCTTACTCGACATGTTTTGATAAAGCCAAACCCAAGATAGCATTTAACCGCGAGGTTCATAATGCACTTAAGAGTATATGGTATGGCAGTATCATGAAACAGCTAAAGGACATGGTTCCGAAAGCTGCAGACAGGCTCAGCTCATGCCAGAGCACCATCTCACATATTTCCAAGCACTCTGCCTCCAGGATTGATGAGGCCTTCCATAGGAGTGGCTGATAGAAACATATGTGTCCATTTTAGGTTAGGTATAGGCATACTACACCTAAGTAAGGGGTGGTTACACCGACTTACCCCAGCTGAGTGATCAGCCAGTTGTGTCAAATATGGAGGCCAGGCCAGGGGTGGCACAATACATGCTGCAGCCCCTGGTAGGCCTTGGAAGCACCTATGCCCTGGGTACCTGGGTACACTATTACAGGGGCCAATAAGGTGAACCAGTTCCAATTTTGTTATGCACCTAAAGTACATGGGTAACAATTTAGAGAGAGAACAGCAGGCTGTGGGTCTGATTAGCAGGCCCACAGCCACATTAAGTCATAAACCAGTGAAGCAAAAAGCAAACATTTGGGGTGACCATAGGATAGCAGACCCTACTCTCCTACAGTTTGGATGCTCACACTCCTGAGGTTTGGTCCCTATTTGCAGTGCTACCAAGACTCTCTCTTGAGCCCCTCACCCATGTTACCTAGCTCTGCCAGCCCTCAGCTAGCCAGCCATCTAGCAATCCATTGTAATTGTGTAGATAGGAATATACTTTGTAATTATTGGCACCACAGCTACCCATCTTGTGGCAGACGCCTCAGAATGCCTAAAGATACACTATGTTGCCCACTGATCCATATCAGCTCCCTCAGTAATGTGTCTAGGGCTAAGGGATCCAAATTGGTAGATTTGCGAAGTATTATGTGAGTTATGGTAACATCACCATTTTAGATAGCACTATTTGGGCCATTATCGGCTACTGGAGGGAGCACTGGAATTCAGTGTTGCCCTTAAGGGATTGTAGGGTTCCCTCTAGATGTCCCTTCCGGATATCATTTTAACTGTGGTAACTTTCACCACAAGATATCAAGAGATTCGAGGTACCTATCTGCGACACCTCAGTGTGGGCCTGCTTCATGGCTAGGGAGATTGGAAAAGCGCAGGTTTTATACCAATTGTTACGTAACCCAGAGAATCTACCCAGGTTGCTGAGTAGCTGGATACCCAGCGCTAAACCTGCCTCTGCTTGCGCAAGTACAGGAGCATGCTGTGTGCATACAGTGAAATAATATGTTTGCCATCATGCAGCGTTATGCAGCCCCTTGGCCTTCTGACTGTACTATGCTGACGAGCGGTCCGACCACCAGTGCAAACAGAATAGGAGACGATGGTCAGCCTTGGCTTCTCCCCCTGCACATGGTAAATGCTCCAGAAAAACAGGAGCCTGAGCAGACTCTCTCACTTGCGGACGCGTATAGAAGTGTCACCCATTCAAACCACCTCTCTTCCAGGGCTATATGCCTATTACCACGTGAGGTAACTCCATTGGACTGTATCATTGCAGGTCTATGGATAAGATTACTACTTCTGCCTAATGCTCCTTAAGTATCTCCACAAATATCCTAAAAAATCTCCTAATATTCAAGGATGGGCTGTGCTAGGTATGAAGCTGTTCGGTCAGACCAAGATCTATAGATGCGGGAATACGCGTTCCACCAGCATCTTACAGATGATCTTATAATCTAGGTTAAGCATAGAGAGGGATCTCTACAAGGACGCCTCAAAGACTTCCTTTCGTAGCTTCGGATAGCGATAATAAGCGCTACCTTAGTGGTGGCAGCTGGTACACCTCTGTCCAACACTTCTTTATATAGTTCCTCCAAATGTGGCACGAGTACTGTTATGTACCTTTGATCAAATTCATCATGGAGTCAATCAGTACTTGGGGTTTTGTTTCTCACCAGGTCCTTGAAGGCCATTTTGATCTCTGCCGCAGTTATCGACCCTCCCAGCACCTCCCTCGCTTCGGCCGGCCACATTTGCCCTTTTTATATGTGAAAATATGTGCATGAATAATCACAAGCAAAATTAGAATTAAAAAAAATTCCATGGTCACATTGTGAAAGAACTGTGTAGAAGTCGTATTTGACGCTGTGTGTAGTAAATAATGTAGCTTTTAGATGGTAACCTGATACATTGAAAGGTTCTGCGATTCGCCCAGGATCGCACCAGTGATTATTGTGTGGAAGCTGTGATTTGAATTCAGATATCACTGTTCAACAACTAACAACATAAACCCTGGACCTCACCCGCCCCAAAAGAGGTCCTTGTCCACATGACAGATGGACCATTTTGTTCAGAAATCCTAATGTAGCAGATCACAACAAGTAACTAAACAATCCCCCAGTCCTACCAGGCTTTTTGAAAAAAATCCAAATTTGTTATAAGTTGGTCTCTCTGGAAAGTTGCAGACCCATCGCAGCCCAGAGTGCTTAATATGTTCTTTATTTTCTGCTAATGTCTCCTTTAATAAAACAGAGGGAACTAAATGCCTTATTCCTAATCAAAACCAGGACTTCTCAAACATAAGCGATGGGATAAAGTTACAGATTGCGCTTATAGAGATCTTCCCCGGTCAAGCTTTTTTCCTCTTTCTCATGGAAATAAATAAACAGTAAAATAATTATACACTCTGCAAGATCAAAGCAAAGGCGCCCTTAAACCATCACAAATAAAAACCCGCTTGGAAAAAATAAATGAAAGAGGGCATCATATTGCAAAACGCGGGGGTTAATGTTTAAATAAATAGCGGAGAGTGAATAATCAATAATTTGATATCATTAGCAACAGATGTCAGAACTGTATACAAAGGGGCAAGCTGGAGACTGGAAGTAAACATTCTCAGGGCTGCCCTTTGCCAATCACGCCCGAGATATGGGAACACAGACACTGCAGTCTGAAAACTGTGTAGGATATTTTGGGATCTGATCCGCACCACCCTAATATCAATTAACTCATTTACTCCGCCTGCCTTTCACAGCCCGCGGCTCCTTTTTCCAGCTGAATGTTCCACATGAGAATGATCCTGACAGGATTTAGGGCTCGCAGCCCGTTCTCATTTGCCGCTCGTCTGGCCTGGTTCAACGCCGAGCACTGCGTGGGACACTCACGCGCATCTAGGAACTGTCCTCGCGCAGTTAATGGCGAATGTTCCCCATTCGGAGGCGTCTAACGCAGGCCCCTGCAGTCTGGGGAGGCCGGTGGTCTGGAATTGGGGGTAGCAGCCCCTCTGGTTGCTTCACATTGTGCAGAGTGGCCTGATCATTTTATGTGACACCACTATGCCCATTTTCACCATTTTGAATCCAAGAGTGTTTTTTCGTACTTTTCCTTTGCAAGTGTAGAATCACTCGGGAGAGAATCGGTTGTACATCGGCCTCATCCGGGTCATCATAAAAATGTACGGCAGCCACAGGTGAGGAAAATGCCCTCATATTCTGTGTCAGCAGAGAGCAGTTTAGCTCCTCTCTGTGCAGATTATCCACACGCTACACAGGTAAATTGGAGAGAAACGATGGGAGTTAAACTTACTAAGGGTTTGTGTCTACTGCTGCATGGCGCAAAGCGATGCAAAACATAGTTCTGATTTATCAAGCATTATAAAAGCATGCAGGCCCAGCACAAGATTGTACAGCGCAAAGTGAATGCTTGCGCTCCACTTAGTAAGTTTCACCCTATATTTGGTGGAAGAGGACGGTAAAGTAGGACAATCAGCGGGCCACATGAAGACTATTATCATGAGGACTCTCGGAAACTAAAGCAGGGTAATAAAAAAACGACACAACCTTAATCTTCACTGCCCTGTGTCTTTCATACACCACCCTCTTTTGTGCTGCTGTTGCTCATAATTGGAAGCCACTTCCATGTCTAGCACCATCATTGTTAAGACCATTTCTTTACACTTCTCACTTCCCCATCATCGTGTGGTTCAGGATCGCTTATTCTCGAATTTTACTATGATACAGTATGCCCACTGCTCTGTTTTTCCCCTTTATGTTTTGCAATGTCTCTTTTAGATTTACACCAGCCTGAGCTTTGGAGGTAGGGGAGGCAACAAATTAACATAGAGAGCCAAGCCAGAGCCATGACCGGGTGCCGGCTCAGCTCTAAGAACCCTTGTTCGAGCCAAGCCTTGGAAATCGTTGGCAGCGAAATCACATCGAATCAGTCAAATCAAAATTGATTATAGAGCGCTGCTTATCACCCATGAGGGTATCAAGGCACTAGGTTTTGTTTTCTGCTACTAGGAGGAGATAGTTGAAAAGCCTAGTCTTTAGGCTCTTTCTGAATTGCTGCAGGGAAGGGAATATCCTGAGGTTGAGTGGGAGGTTGTGACACAATCCACAAAAGAAAATTCCCCTGCCACTGATGGCTAGAAAATGTAATGTCTCACTATTGACTGGGATAAACCTTCCCACAAAAAGACCAAACCACTCTAATAAATAAGCTAAAATGCATAAGTTGATACATAAAGTTACACTTATTTAATACAACATTCTGTCCGACATCCTTTCAATAAATACAGCATGGCACAAATTAATATCTGATTAATAATGTAAAGAGAAAACCATTTTCGTCCCTCACTTAAGCAACATTCCCACCTCCTCATCCATATCAACTCACATATCATATCACTCAAACCCTACACAGGCAACTCTAATCAATCTCACACTGTATTAAGTTCTTATAAGTGTCCACAATGTTAAATACAAAGAAACAAGTTTCATCCAACTGGAGCAGAAGGAAGCGGATACATTGAAATATGATAGTGTAATGTAGACTACGAAAATTAATATGTATTCAAATATATCTGCTCATAATAATGCAAATGTCTTCTTCAATCCCTGTTACATCCATTGTAATAATAATAGGCATAGGCTTCTTAATACATCGATGACATCCTGATGCTCCTGTTGTAACCTGCACCGACGCGCGTTTCGGTGGCCACCCAAATCAGGGTTACACCTTCATCAGGGCGCTCATATAGGATATTCCAATAATAAATGTTGGAATGGAGTGGGGGGCAAAGCAGAAAATACATATCTATCCACTAGATGGAGAACAGCAAATTTATAAATGGATTGGCGGACACGACCCTCTGGGTCCGTCTGGAAAAGGCCGCCCAACCTCTCAGGACTGGTCTGCATGGTGAGCTGGTTCCATGTTGTGATCTTTATGTTCATGTGTAAGTCAGGGAGGTTAAGGAAGCTGAGGGTGCTGGTGGCAGGGGGTTGAGGCTCAAAGTGTTTGTAAATGGTGGTGATCTTGTTGTGACATAAGTCTGCTAGGGTGTCGCAGAGAGTTTGGAAGGGGATAATGAAGTTTTTGGATGCTGAGGGGTTGGAGAACTCCTTGATGATGTTAAAGAGTTCTTTGCTGTGGTGGAAGCAGGCCTAAATGCTGGCGGACAGGGTGTCTCTTTTTGTGTCTTTCAGGCACTGGTGGTAGTTGTTGAGTGCTAGCTTTAAGGAGGTGCAGTTATTTGGCTCTTTGCTAGAGCGCCAGATTCTTTCTAGGTGCTTGCAGTTGCGTTTGGATGTTTTTAGTTCTGTAGTGTACCAGCTGGTGTGCTTGGTGGGTTTCCATGGTTTGGTGGGTTTGATGGGGGCAATTTTGATGGCCCAGTCTGTGAGCCAGGCGTTGACGTTGTTGATGGTCTCCTTGAGGTTGGTGGTGGTATCTGGAGTGGAGGAGCTGAGGGTGGTGGTCAATTGGTTTTTGGTTATTTTGCTCCAGCCCCTGTGGGTGGTTCTGGGCTGGTTTGTGGAGGCAGTGGGGGTTGCTAGGATGGTGAACTGGATGATTGAGTGGTTCGACCAAAGGAGTTCAGTAACATGGCTGTACTGTTGCTGGCTGTGAAAATGAGGTTGAGCATGTGCCCGGGGGCGATGGTGGGTTGGTTACCAGATGGGAGAAGCTGAGATTGTTCATGATCTCAGAGAGGTTGGCTGTTGGCACTATTGTGGTCGTCGAGGTGAAAGTTTAGGTCTCAGAGGAAGATGAAGTTATCTGAGTTGATGGCTTTTGGGGCAGCAAAGAGGAAGAGACGTGGTCCTGGAGGTCTGTAGACAATGGTGGCCTCCGGACGGTTGTCTTTCCGTCTGTGTTGTTTTGGAAGTAGAGGTGTTGCATGATAGGGGTGGTGCCGTCTGAGGCAGCTGTGCAGTGGAGGGATTCTTTGTGGATGAGGGCGGTTCCAGCTCCATGCATGTGGTCCCGGTGAATTATCTTGTATCCGTTGGGCGTGGCGGCAGCGATGTCGGGTGCAGATGCCGGGTTGAGCCATGTCTCTGTGAGGAAGATGATGTCGAGGGAGAGGGAGGTGATGATGTCTCAGACATTGGAGTCGTGTTTGCAGATTGATCAGGTGTTTATCAGGATGCAGTGGAGTTGTTCTGAGTCAGTGGTGACGGCTCGTATGTGTGCGGGTTCTGACATCACAGGGGAAGATACAGTGTGGGCAGAAAAATGGCCCTTCTGTTGAACATGGAGTTCCAAGGCGGCATTGATTTTTGTTGGGTACGGGGTTCAGTGCTGTCTGCTCGGCTCTGGATGTAGCTCGGTGGTCCGAGATCCAGAGTTCTTGGTGCTGGGTACAGTTCAGGTACAGACAAACACAGCTGGGCTTGCCTTTGGCACATTGGCTGCACACCTGCTGCATGCGACCGCTGTGCAGCTTTGCTGCGATCTCCATTAAGTAAGTCCTGGGAGGGGCGCTGGGCAGGGTGGGATAACGAGTGGGTTGGAAAGAGGAAGGAGGAAAAATTAGTCAATGGGGAAAACCAACAGTTAAGCAATGAGGAAAAGCGAGTCAATGGGGAAAAACACGAGTGAAGCAACGAGGAAAAACTATTCAGTGGGAAAAAACAGGAGTTAAGCAGCGAGGAAGAACTATTCAGTGGGGATAAAGCACGAGTTAGTGGAGGAAAAGGGAGGGAAAATGAGTCAGTGGGGAAAAGGCAAGAGCCAATTGGAAAAAAAGCATGAGTTAGGGGGGAAAGGGAGAATAACAAGAAAATGGGGGAACAAGAGTTAGACAGGGAGGAAGAGCGAGTGAACTGGGAAAAAGCATGCTTTGAGTGGAGAAAGAAGGAGGACAAGGGTGCAAGTTAGGTGGTCAAGCGGGGAAAAACAGTAAAACAGTAGTTAGAAGCAGCTGAGCACTGGTGAGGAGTTTAGCTGGCGGCAGCAGAGGAGAGCTGGCCATGGACCTGCTCAATGAGGTTGTGCTGCACCCGCATTAAGCCATTAAGTAATCCTTGGAGGGGCAGGGGTGCAGAGTGGGCTTATTGGCAGTTGCAAAGCGGTGTTGAGATAACGAGAAAGTTGGAGAGAGCAAGGAGGAAAAATGAGCAGAGTGGGCTTATTGGCAGTTGCAAAGCGGTGTCGAGATAACAAGAAAGTTGGAAAGAGCAAGGAGGGGAAAAAAAACGAGTAAATGGTGAAAACAAGTGTTAAGCTCAGTGGCGACCGCCACATACAAAGTGTGGTAGGGGAGGGCCTGCGGAGGGAGGGGGTAGTTTACTAATAAACAAAAAAGAAAAAATTACCATATGCTGCCAGCCACCTCCTGCTTTGAGCCGGGTCGCGTTATTCTTCCTTGTCCCAACCTGCCTAATACCCGCGCTGCTCTCATTTAAAGAGAGCAGCGCAGGTTTTGGCCTGAGTGGGCTGAAAAGACTCGCTTGGGCACAGGTAGTCTGTGCTGTTTCTCCAACATGGCTGTTCAATTCAGCAAGAGCAAATGGGAAAAAGGCACAAGTTAGGTGCAGGAAAGATGGAGGAAAGAGAGTCAGTGGGGAAAAAGCATGAGTTAAGTGGAGGAAAAAGGAAGGAAAATGAATCAATGGGGAAAAAGCAGTAGTCAATGGGGAAAAAACTCGAGTTAAGAAGAGGAAAAAGGGAGAAAAATTAATCCATGGGTTAAAACACTAGAGTTAGACACAGAGAAAGAGCGAGGCAATTGGGAAAAAGCATGCTTTGAGTGAAGAAAGAAGAAGGGCAATAGTGCAAGTTTGGTGGTCAAGCAGGGGAAAAAACGACAAAACTCCGTAGTTGGCGGATCAATGTGGCCGAGCACTGGTGTGGAGCTCTGCTGCCGGCAGTAGAGGGGGAGCTGGCTCGTGGACAGTGCTCATGCAACAAACAGCATGTGAAGATATGATACTCTCTTTAAAATTATAAAACAGTATTTCATCAGCATGCAGACAATTTGATCCCTAATACATCAGATTATTTTTGTATAGCACACCCTGAACTCACGTTTCCATATGTCATAAGGAAGAAAGAGGAGGCTCTATAAAGTAAAATATTTGCCAAGTAGAACCAAAAATGTGGTCATGCAGGGCAGCCAGGATTGGTCAAAGGCATTCTAGTTTCACATTATGGAATTTACCAACTAGATGGCTACCTCCTTCTCTACTTTATAACACAAACATTTATGCTTTATTTTTTATTTTCAGTGCATAACGAAAGAGCGTGAATGGCAGACAGAAGCCACATTAAAGCTAGGTTTGTTGTAGGCTCGAGATTCCAAGAAGACTTGCCCTGAGCCAGAGCTAATCCTCCGGCTTGAGCCTGGCTCGAACTTTGAGTAGCTCGTCCACTTCTACTTAGCTTCCATGGCAGCCAGAGCTCTTCTTTAAAACCATTAAATCGTGAATCTCTCAGTCGAGCAACCTGGAAGAAGCTGGAAAAGATACATTATACCTGGAGAAAGCTTAGTGAATTTGTCAAATAGGTCCTTTTTTAAAGTTTGGCAGATGGGATACTGTGTCACAAACTAGCAAACATCCTGTCCACCTTAATATAAGCGCCATAGGCTACATTGCATTTATACTCCAGGGAAAGAATAACCACCAAATATCTGATGGAGTAGCCTTCCTGCCAATTTTAAACTAAGGCCTTAAGTGACAAACTCATAAAGCTTATCTCAGGCATAAGGAGTGCATTTTTAAAGTTTTGAAGACTTCCAATATTGGTAAACTGTTGATGACTGCTGTCCTTGCACCAAATTCGAAAGTTGGAGTCTCTCTTGCCCTGGCAAATCAATAAGCATAGTATGTATTACTTTTGATAGTGTAAGTAATGTTTTCCCTCTTTGGTTTAAGTTTTCTTTGCTAATTTAGTTTGAAGGATTTGCTCAGGTGTTGTAATACATTCAGAGGGCGTACGAAAACACCTATTCATAATTCTATAGGTAGTATGATTTTTTTAGTGAGTTGCATCAGCACTCGCGCCATGGCGACACCGCTGCTCACTTTATTGGGTACGGGGTTCCCACATTTTAGCCTCCTTAATGTTTCTCCTCTCTGCACAGTTCCCATGGATGGTTCCTAAACCACTGCAGAAACATATGTGGTAATGCAGGTCAGAGATTGAAATCCAAGCAGAGCTCACTTCCACTTTGTCCTAAAAGAAGTTGATAAAACAAGTCTCATTTAGTAAGCCAGTTGTTCCATCCATCAATTAAGAGCAAACATTCAAGTCAGTTTGTGGAATTCCGTGTAATAATGCTGTTATCATTATTGTTATTAATATAATTCTTATTAAACATACATTTCTTTCTGAACCTTCTTAGACACTCACAGATTTTCTTGTTCCCCTTCTAAGCTATACTGTAGTAAAAATCAATACACAAGAAACTCTGTGGGTATTTGGTCAGAATGAAATAAAGGTTTGGCAAAGCCAATTGGTCACTCCAACTAAAGCTATTGTCTTTGTTAATGCTTTCTCGCCATGTTGTACAGCAGTGCATCTGCTGTGCAGCATGGCTAAAAGTAATTTTAAAAAAGTGTTATGATTGGCACCAGCACTAGCCACATCATAGCAGTTTTTTATTGCTTCCCCGAGGCAACACAGAGAGAGGGAGGCAACACTAAAGGCAGGAGGCAAGGTCGAGGGTGGGGGGCACACGGGCAATGGAGGGTGTGCCGGAGTGGCTCCGGGCAAGCTAATGGGCAATGAAGGGAGCACAGACACAACAAAGGTTGAGATGGCAGGCTGGTGGTAGGTAGATGGTAGACGGACAATGGAAGGTGGCAGGGAGGGGCAGTGGGCTTGCAGATGGACAATGGAGAATGGGAGGGAGAGTCTGGGGGAAAGTAGATGGACAATGGAAGTTGGGAGAGAGGAGCAGGGGCAAGCAGATGGACAAAGGCGGGTCAGCAGGAAATAGGAACATGGGGGGGAGAAGTACAAAAGGGAGATAGCTGAAAAACACAGTCTTGTAGAGTGTTTGACAAAATTATGAAATTAGCACCTGAGAAAATATACAGTGGAAGAATGCATCAATGCTCCAGGGGAGGGACAAAGACGAAGAGGAAGAGGAAGAAAGCCTACGGAAGCTGATCAATAAGAAAATAAAAAAAATTGATAGTAACAATAAAACTAGCCACTGGTAAGCAATTGCAGACCCTAAGCCCCCTGTAAGATAACAAAACGTCTTGCAAGAGACAGAGCATGCACTGTCTTAGGCAAGACCTATATAGGGCTGTTCTTGCATCATTAGTGGACGCCTACCCGATGCCTGGAGCCAGATTCCTAAGAGGCTAAATCTCTCCTAACCCACATCTACATCACCCACAAAGTCCAACAGTAAAGGTTCTGAATTGTCTATGTTTGATGAAGCTCGTTTGGGGTGTAAGACTTATTGGGACCTCATTCACTAAATGCCCCCTTTAAAGAAATAGAGTAATGCTAAAGAAAAGCTTATACATCACAAGAAAAAGCCAAAGCGCATCAGAAAGATTTTAATTCCGATATGTTTTCTGTTAAAGCGACAACATATTTCTTTTCCATGAACTTACCATAATAACTAACATAAATTTGCTGTTTCTGATACTATGTTTAGCGACTTCTCAGTGGAGTGCGCATCCATACAAATCAAATGAAACAGATAGCATAACCGTAAATATATAGGCCTGTTTAGAGAAGCCTTTTCTAGAAAGCAGAACAGCCAGTGTCCTGGCGAGGGCTCCCTCCCACACACAACAGGCAACGTGTGTGGAAGAAACCGAGCGGAGCCAGCGCGCGGAGGGAGGTGCACGAGACCGTATCTCTGTTGACAGGCAGAGCCCAGGTAGACATAACTGCTTATCTAAGGCTTGGGAGCTCCAAACGGGACAGGGGGGTCTGCAGACACTGAGCTCAGATGGCAGAAGCGTCGGTGAGAAAGTGTGAAAGCTTCCGGATTGCCCGAGATGAAGAACAGAGGGGTTTGAGAAGAGCCCGTCAGCTGGCAGCCTTATCTTGCACAACACCCATTGGATGGGTAGAGTATACACCTGGGACAAGATAAAACAAGTTTGCATGGGCGAGGGTCATTTTTACTCTGATCTTTGAACTGACAAACTAATGCAATAAGGCGATTTACACAAACCGAGAAAATGCATTGTTGCAACATGTGGTCGATTCAAGATTTTTTTCATAAGTCTTTTGATGGAATGTCATTGCAAAAATGCCCGACAGTGGTGCAAAATTATGTCATCTGGCCTCTGTCCTTTGGCGAGAGAATCATCTCTCTCACAAAGGTAAAAGATGATAGTTTACAGGGTTCATGCACATGCTAATGGGGAAAAAATGAATGGAATGTCACTGCCGAGACCGCAAACAATCCGCAGGAAAATTCAACTCCTAAAGGTGGCGAAGTAGATTAATGGTTTTGTTTCTATGGTTCATATGTGGGTTGTAGGTATACGACTCCAGGAGGATGTGGTTGAATGCGAGAGGACTGTAGTTTATCCTTGGTTGATACAAAGAGGACCGTGGTTACTTGTCATTGTGCTTCAAACGTTTGCAAAACATATGTAGCTTGATTGTCAAAGTGCGTTTACATTAAAAGTTTACTTTGACTTAAAATTATATTTTTTAGACAATTCACATAAAAGCTCAGGATTATTGGATGGAAGTTGCAGTAGTTACCTGGAGTACTCGCATATCTGAGGCTTTGAGGACACATGCATGCTCTAGTTGTGCATTTATGCCTAGGTAAATGCAAAGCAACAGAGCATTTGTACTTTAACCCCTTTTGCCACACCCCACCAATTTTAGAGTTGTTTTCTCACTGGACCCTCCCGGGTAGAGGCTTGAAGCTGCTCTTGATAACACTGAATATTAATATGGAGGCCTAATATGTGTCTTATAAAACCAAATTATTTCCCACACACATACACGTTAGTAGGGGTCAAATACTTAAGCGGGCAAGGCCACTCTGGATGGTCCACAACTCCCTACTCCTGGTAGGACATTTTCTCACATTATATTGATGTAATCTGGTGCATGAGATCATCCATTATCTCGGGTAAATTGTATTTATTTTATGAAGAAATAAAAACGTGTATTTACACTTGGGGGAGGGTCTATTCACAAACTATACTCACTATTCACTAACCTAGGGCCAAAGACCTCTGCTTCCGCCTCTCCCGTCTTTTCTATGTAAAGATCTCCACCAACATGGCAGTGATATCCGCACAAATAAGTGTACGATTTATGTGCACATGTGTGATGGACCAGGGGGAATGGTTAAGAAAACTGGGACTATCCACACCTAAACGGGAGAAAATGTAAAAAGGGTTTAGGGAGGGACATGCTATACAGCCACAAAAAGTAAGATCATTGCTGTTCACAAACGATACTTCTAAAGTTACTAAATGCCACAAATACAAAATAGATGTAAATGCACTGCAGCCCAGCCCGGGACTAAGTCATGTACCATAACAAGCTACTCGTATACTGCAACATCCCCAAGGAGAATAATTGAAGCAGAAAATTAAAGTAGCAGTCCATGAGAACTACGATTAAAATAATTAAAGTATTTGTTTTTTTAAATTAAAGGTAAATATATTTGATTAGTGAGCAAAAATATGTAACATTAATAATTAATAACTTTCCTTTAAAAACCTAATAGTTAACTTATTTAATTCAAATTATTATATTATATTTTTAAATGTCAATAAAAGTTAGAAATATGTTTGTAATGATTAATATTTCTAAAATAAGTCAAGCTGCTTAAATTATTTAATTAAGATAATTTCATGAGCATTTATTTTGAAAAGTTAATGCTTCGTAAAATTTTGTTTTATTAGTTTTAGGTTAAGAATACTTATTTAAAATTATTTTACATTTCTATCCAACATTAAAATGTTTTAAATATGTTTTCCCACAGTGAGAACTCTACCAAATTGGCACAGATCTCCAAAGATATGTGAAAAGGCTACTAGTACTAACTTTAGATTCGGTAAATTCATCTTAGATGTTACCACTCCCTGAAGAAAAGGTTTGCAGATCGTCACTTAGGTGCAGATTTAAACTTAAAAATGGTGAATAGCAAAAATGTCTAGATTTACACTGATGCATAGTAGTAAATATACGTGTGACCAGGCCCCATATAGAGTCCTTTGCGCATCTAATTTCAACTTAGATGTGCAAATACCTTTGAAAGGTGGGAAAATAGATAACATTGAAGAGGTACTCTGTATTATATTAGCCCAGTTTAGATATCTGGCTAATGAGGAAAAGTGTTGCATTTAAATTCTTGTGCAAATGAAGGTATCAGTGGTATAACGTGGTACCCTAGTTTAGCCTTCTTTTTTGCAGCATGTCAATGCCAAACCATTACGGCCAGGGACATCTTAAGGATTTCGGGGGGATAAATGTTTTTTGGGGGCCCCTGTTCCGCACAGCTTTGATTTTTTTTATCCAATTTCAGCACTTTCACGCCCTGTTTGTCCAGATCACTGACAGTGCACAGGCATACTCCTCAAAATCGAAATGTGTTTACATCTAATATTCAGGGACAGTGATGTGTGTTTTCAATATTGTAACACAGCAGCAGCTTACTAATATTACTGCAAATAATCTCTGCGACCCTGTCTCCCATTTCTCATATGTGAGGTCCTGTTTTGATCTTAAATAACCTTTTTTATGGGTGTTGCATGAAACAAGCATAATGTTTCTCTGCAATTTCTCTTTAATAGACCCTCACACATTACCCACATTAAAAATACATTTAAGGAAAACGGTATTTAAATCACTCTGTTTAAGAATTATGCCTTAAAACATCTCTGATTACAGCACAAATTGCCCAAATGGTATTTTCCTGTAAACATTTCATGGCTTAGGTGAAATTCCCAGAGTGTTGAATATCATTATGAAGTATCTACTTCTGTATTTGGCTATGCCCCTTGAAACCCACCTGGAACTACATAAAGCAGCAGCTGAGTGCAGTCATGCAGCGTTAGAACATGGCTGAAATTCCTCTAACATAGAACACACAGGGAGAGGGCAGAAAGAATCATAGAGTACACCCTCCTACGAATACTCCAGGTTGAAAATGAAAGCATGGAAAAACCTATATATTTAGTTGTGCAAGAAGTAATCCTTTCTTAAGATGGAAGCCCTTACCCATCCACAGGTGGCATGCTTCATCATAGGGGTCTGCCTCATATTGGACAGATATAAGTACCAATTTGAGTTGCATTCCTAATTTTAGGTGAGTTTTTTAATCCCTATATGTTTGGATTTGTGTGGGAAATGTTTTCCTAATTATAGTGACGGGGGAAGAGAGAAATAATTAAAACTGCCTAATGGTGGGCTATGAACTTTATTCTAGTTGACAGTGTGTAGATAAAAAAAAAAACAAGAGAATCATTTGACCCTGTAAGTAGGGTGACATTTTGTTTCTACCCAGAAAGCTGCAGGTTAGCAGGCCATTGGGCATTCATCAAGACTATGACCCACTCTGTAAAAAATATATAACGGTTTATAATTAGGAACTATAAATATATTTGACCAGAAATCCAGTGGTGGGTACGTCATCCACCACGTTGCCTGTATGGAAGCACATGAACATACAATTATGTTATCAAATGTTTTTAGACATATTGATAGTCTTCTGTGTAGGAACAATTGGTGGTGCATCAGTGTCTTAAAACTCAAAAGCAGTCTAAACGGCACATGATAACATATGCAATGTTAGCCAACAGCGTGTTTCAAAGGAATCGATTTTGGTATCTTGATAAAATGATCAAGGTATACACACATTCCAGCACAGCATTTGGAAAACACCTCAATATAGTATTTTAGATAGCATTATGTTGATAGACATACGCCACACTTTCACAAACTCCTGCCACCCACTCAGAGAGGGATGAAAGCGTCGAAGAGTTCTCTTTCATAAATCTAAGTGAGTAAGAGTCCTGGGGGCATATGTACAAACCCCTATCGCTACTGGAATGTCACTTTTTGTGAAGTTCCTGTGGCGATAGGGACCTTGCCTCATGTACAGGGCAGCGTTAAGCCACCGTAACCTGGCTTAACTCTGCCTTGTACATCAGACCCCCCTGCGTACTATGTTTAGCGTGAAAGGGGCGTGCAGTGGGTGTTCTGGTGGGCGTTCCACCGCATCACCCATTGTATTTGACGCTGCCCCCTATGTACAAGGGTGGTGTACATAGGAGGCGTTGCCAAATTTAAGAGCAGGAAAACACTGGTCTTAAGGTGGCAAAACGAGGAGCAATGCATTATTTCTCCTCGTATTTGCTTTTTCCAAGTGTGCAGCCTTGTGCAGCACACATGGAATAAGCAAAATGCATTGGTCTGTTAATGTACAGGAATGATGACTGAAGAAGTGATTGACTTTCACCAGACCCTTCACTCTCAACTCCTGCTCGGTCACTACGCATTCGTTTCTCTGTTCATTCTCAAATATTTTAGTCTGCTGTTACATTGTCACAGATAGAATTCAAATGTGTTTATTTGAGTCTTGAATATTTCCCACCTGTCCTTTCAATCATTTAAGGGGAATATATGGGCCTGACCTCAGAAACTGAGGTACCTGGTTCAAGTCCTGGCCTAGGCTCTATAATTCTGGGGAAATCATTTAAACAACTTTTGACTAAAAGAAAATGTGTAACGTAATCTGGTGCTCAGGTGTAGCGTGGATGGCCTTGGACCAAGTTTGTGCTACATAAAACTGCCAAGAAATGTGAAGTTCTACCCCTTAATGTCTTATGTCAGCGTCATTACTTTGATCATACTGGTTTCTCTTGGCAGTCGACTAAGGTAAAATATTTAGGATTGTGGTTTTCCCCTTCTATACCAGACACTTTGAAGGCTAATTTTGAATATATTACAAAGAAATTAACTGACTCTATTACTAGATGGCATCCCCTCTTTCTTTCATGGTGGGGTCGCTTGGACTCCATCAAAATGATGTTAGCTCCTATCGTCCTATACTCACTATCCATGATTCCTGTTCGCATACCCTGTTATTATTTTAAACGGTTAGACTCACTCTTAGGGAAATTTCTTTGGAGAAATAAGCCTCCACGGATCGCCTTGTCTTCTCTTAAAAAAGATAAAAGGTCTGGTGGTCTTAAATTTCCAGACTTTAAATCATACCATTATTCTTTTATCCTCAAACAAGCTTCTCGCTGGCTTTACACAGAAACTCCCACTTATCCTCCAGTTTGGCTATCTCTAGAGAAATCTCTCCTTTCTCCGTTTGATTTTTTGGAGACCCTTGCCTTTTCGGCCAACGTTTCTCTTTTGAAATCCCCTATCATTGCTCATACCCGTCACCTCTTATCTCCCCTTTTACCTTCTTCTTACCCTTCCCTTACTTCTTTGTCCCACCAACCTATTTGGCATAATAAGCTACTTCGCATTAAGAACCGTTCTTTTTATTGGAAATCTTGGAAATCCAAAGGTCTATCTTGGATCTCCCAACTCTTATTTCATAACGTTCCTCTTTCTTTTACAGATCTTCAAGCTCAATTTCTTCTCCCTGCTTCCTTTAGAAAACAATACGACCTGTTGCTTCCTGCTCTTCTTCAATACCTTCAATCTCTTCCTTCTTCCTCTGAGACACCCTCCTCTTACTCTATCATTAGCCCGCTTTTGAATTCCTCTCCGTCCGCTTCTCACATTTACAAATGTCTTATAACTTCACCTGACCGACTCAAATCGAAGACTGAATTGGCCTGGGAACGGGATTTGTCAATATCCTGGCCTGTCTCTCTATGGGATAAGCTGTGGTTAAAAATACACAAAACATCCAGAGCTGCTAATACTACCCAAACTCTTTACTTTTTATATCACCGTTTACTATTAACTCCACAGAAATTGGCCACATTCTCCCAGGACATTTCGCCTAAGTGTTGGTCCTGTCCTTGCCAATCTGCTGATTTACTTCATATGTTGTTCCACTGCCCCAACATTGCTTCCTTTTGGCAATTGATTTGGTCGCGTTTGCACAAAATGTTTGGTTTCACACTCCCTTTCTCCCTTTCCAACGTCCTTTTGGGTTCTTTGTCTCCTGATTTACCACTCTCCCCTTCTCACTATAAGTTGCTTGACTTATTTGTGGCCATAGCCTTTCATCTGATTACCTCCAATTGGAAAGATTCTACCAAAGTCAGTTATTCAGCTTGGTGGAATGCTATTTGTTTTCACCATAGGCTTGATACCAATTATGTTACCCCTGTTTCCTTAGCTGTTAAACGAGACCTATTATGGATTTCTCTTACTACCTACCTCTCCAAAACCTCTCCCTCTCCTCAAAATACTATTGTTACCCACCAAAATCCATCTGATGATTTTCATAAGCCGCCATGATTTTGCTTATTTATCTTTTTCCTTCGATTTATAAAGTTTTATGCTTTTTTATTACTCGCTGTCAATTGTATACATTTTATTTAAGTTTTAATATCTGCATACAATGTTATATTTTATGAAATGTTCATACTTCACTTCCCTTTTAGTTTTGTTTCCTTTTCACCCCTTGTTTTCCTTTTCCATGACTTAGATATAGGTGTTTATTGATTCCGTTTTATTATGCCTTCTCAATTTTATTTTTGTATCTCATATACCTTTCATTGATTGAGTGTATTACATTCTGTATTCTATGCTATGTTTTGGTTTCAATAAACTTGAACTTAAAAAACTGCAAAGAAAACCTCAGCTTGATGCACATGGTCATAAGGGTCTCTATACGTTTGGCCATAGCTTGCCCACAATATGAAGACTTCTACAATCCGTTTAGTACTGTCCAGGAATTTCTAGTGCATTGGGACTATTTTGTGGTTGCTCAGTGGGTGGAGGTTGTTCTATGGAAAGGTCAATTCATTATTGAGGCATCAGGGAAAACAAATACCTGAATGTGGATTGTGCAAGGGTTTTAGGTGATTGGCACTGGTGTTTTTGTGATCAAAGAGGACCTTCTGAGGTGTAGAAAGATATCCTTGGTTTAAAGTAAATAAAAATTATGCAGCTGGGAAATTCCAGCCCTTTGCAAGAGAAAAGGAATAAGAGGAAGCTATAGGCAAGAAATAGGAGGAAGCTATTGAATTCGTTCAGCTTGTTCAAGAAGCACGAATTGATCACATTGTTTGAGGAATGGATGGTAAGGTGGGCACTGATTGCATATATGTAGAGCCAGTGCTAGTGAGCAGAGGTGGGGGTTAAGATGATAAAGGTGGACGGATTAATTGAGCTATTGATTGTTGTAACTGGCTTTACATAACGCTCTCTAGTAGCACATTCCCTAAACATTAGTATGTTCTGAATACAATGCTATTATTTATTTATTTATTTGTAAAGTTGCCTTCACTGTCCACCAAGCTGCAGCCAAAATACATGTATTAATAAACAATCGTTCTGGAAACCTGTCATGTTCCCTGTATGTAGTCTTCATGAGAGGTTGACACTTCATGAGATAAGCTCAGTCTCTAGACAGGGACTTAGCACATAGACCAGGCACAAGAGCATCTGCATAACATCCTTCTGAGAATGTAAAGAACCATTCTCTTGAGTAGTTTATGTTTGTGTTATTAAGATTTAACCATCAACCAATCTGCACAGTTGTAGGCCGAGGTCACCATGGTAACAAGAGAAGAGACATGTAGCCACTACCTTCCGATCCAACACCAAGAGATACCTTCTGGAAGAGAAAGCAGGATTTTCTCCAGATTGGCGCATGATATTTGGGTTTGCTTGTTTGGAAAGGATGTTAACTAAATTGTAAATAGACAGAAATAAGTCATGCTATATGGAGCCTCGAACACATTGTTTAGACCACTTTTGAAGACGGTCCACAGGGATTCATGTGTATTATTAGTAGGATATGAAAAGAGAAGGTAAAGTAATGGTAAAGCTGGAGACTATATAGGGTCGAGGTTCTGTGTTGGAATGTACATGGGAAAACATAATGCAGTTGGTGTTGGTATTTATCAGTATATAGTCTGTGTGTGTTTTCTAAAAATAAATGTTGAGCTGCTGACTCTTGGTCCTAAAGCATCTCTTCTGTCCAACAGTTGAAAGGGAAAGTATTGCAGACTACTGTGTCCTGGGTCAACGGCCTGCACACTTGCCAAATATGACACAGATGGGAAATCTGAAGACAAGTGAGCCATCACCTCACAGCCCACTGCACCACAGCGCACCCATCCGAAGTCAAGTGCCAACCCTGCAGCCGCTAATGAGCCCTGGAATACTGTCTCCGCAGCTCAACCCTCAGCTGGTCAGGCAGCAGATCGCCATGGCCCACCTCATCAACCAACAGATTGCTGTCAGCCGGCTCCTGGCGCACCAGCATCCACAGTCCCTCAACCAGCAGTTCCTGAACCACCCACCCATCCCCCGAGCAGTCAAGCCAGCCGAGCCCACAAATTCATCTGTGGAGGTCTCCCCAGACATCTACCAGCAAGTGAGGGATGAGCTGAAGCGAGCCAGTGTATCACAGGCTGTCTTTGCACGGGTGGCATTCAATCGAACGCAGGTAATACTAATATTCTTCACCTTCTGAATTGTTTCCAGAATCCTATAGTGCCTAAACGAGATAATGGAACACCAACAACCCAGTCCAACAGTCTCTAATCATTTTGGTCACGGCCCACTTGCTAGTCACGTGCAGATCATAAACAAAGGCCTTGACAAATTGTGGCCTATTTCAAGATATAAAGATTCTTCTCCACTTTTAGTGTTCCCCTTCCCACTAATAACTCAAGATAGACCGGATAAGGTTTCCCTAGCCCTCTTTGCCTACAGCAAGTGATTTTTGGACTGAGATGTTGGTGTTTTTTAACCTCGGGACTCTTGTATCAGTGTGTATATTTTGGGGAGCTGTCCATGGCTGTATGTTCCTCCCTCTCTGCAAATGATATATTCTTCAATTGTTGATCCAAATGGTCTTTAAATCATACCATGCACAGGCAGTAAGTACCCATCCCATTATTAACTCAATCGAATGGTGCCAGAATGAGGAAATACACAGGCAAAAACATCCACCAATGGGACTGTTCACACCTTCCTAGGCTCACCTGTGAGAATGGGCACAGCTAATTCTAGGATTGACTAGTTCACGACTTCTAATGGTACCTTTGAAGAACAGGTGGTATCTAAGGACCTCCAGGCCCATCCTCCATAACATGCATGACCCTGTGCAAAATCGGAGAATAAATCGAGACCATGTTTAACTTTACTTTCACTGTTATAGCCACGTACCTCCTTTATTGTGCTTCACAGCCTCCTCCTGCCCCCTGCATCCATCACCTAATCTTTTTTATTTATTATTAATCGTAGCGTATTGAGAAGAGCACTTCTGGAGAGTAAACTCGTGCCAATATTTGCTTAGCCAGCAGTTGGTCTCCTTTTCCTCAACTTTTTGAGTTTTTTTTCTCTTGCATTTCATAATCTTTCTGTTATAAGATAACTGCCGACATCATCCTAAAGGTGTTGCTTCCTGTGTGGAATATCAGTGCAGGAAAGTCCAGAAGAGGCTGCACCAGACAACAGTGGATCCATAGGGGGCCCAGCCATATGGGAGGGGGAGCTGCAGCCCTATTAGAGAATTTCTGCTCAGAATACTCATGGAAAACCCCGCCTTGACCACGTTAGCAGCAAGTGGTTTTAGCCCTGAAGAATGTTAAAGAGAAAGTATCTCCTCCCTATGCTGTAAAAGATGCTAAGTAGGTGAGAGGAAAGAAGAAGCTTCAGCCAAAATGTAAGATTCGACCAGAAGTACCCAGGTGTGGTATTATCTCACTGTCAAGGGTGGATGTTTGCTTGAAAAAAGATTTTCATCCTCGAGTGTAGGCAATTTACTGACACAGTCAGAACTGCAGGGGGGGCATTGGGTAGAACTAGAAACCCAATAAAAAATGAACATTATTAATGCCTTGGGTACAGTTGAGGTATATCATTGGAGAGGGAGATCTTTAAATTGTGTGTCTGCATGAAAAGTAAAAAGCAGTGATCTCTTTATCGCTCCCCTGGATCCCACCAATGAAAACTTACATTTAATTTGAAAAACATTCAAAAAGGGAACAATGCATAGTGAGAAAGGAGATTTAAAAAAGGAAATAGCCAGTTTGGATCGGGAATAGCTTTCTGGGTAGCACTGCCATTCTCACAATACAAAGCAGATACATTATTCGTTGAACCTCCTGTTGCTGTCTGCACACAGATACAGAGTCATGGCAGTCCATAAAAAAGCATATAACTTGATTTCAGCAACTACTTCATACCCTGAAAAGTCACACAAACATTGGCAAAGCGGAGTATGTCCTCCCTAAGAATTATACTTCACAAAAAAATACTCCAATAATACTGCACCAGGACAGCATGTCTGGTGGTGTGTAATCTGCAATGTTGAGGAAGACTACACCATGAGTGGTAGTAAAGGTTTTGCAATTAACCACTCAAGGCATGAGGGCCATGCTAATCATGTCCGTGTGTATGGGAGGAAAAAACACTATTTCTTTTTAATTACCCTCACACACCCTAGTGGTGTCAAGCTTCCTCATCGGGTAAACAGCATCTCTGACTAGTACTGGGATAGGGGTTAGGGGAGTGGAGAGAAGGGATAGGTGAGGTTCAAGGAACAGAGGAAAGAATGATGACAAATAGAAATTGAAACGTAAGAAAGAACATTAGGTCTGTGATATAAGCAGGATAAGGAAACATCTCCTTAGATCAAAAGCAGTGGTAAAAAGAAATGCCCTAGATGTTGGACAAACACAGGAATTTGGAGGGAGACCATCCAAAAAGAGCAGGGAAGTGAGGGTGATGAGAAAGCCAAACAATCATGATCAAGGGGCTGACCCATAGCCCAATGTAGTATTGTATACGATGGTGTCTGTGACAGGCAGCTCAAGCTGCCTGCAGCAAGACCACAAAATGGATGTTTTAGAGTCTATCATCACTGCTAAAGGAATACATGTACAAAGACAAAGTTGATCCTATACATACCTGCCCCCCTTCATGCATGCATGCCAATATTTTGGCAGTGGGAGATTTGAAAAAAATAATCGGGAGAATGTATACCTCCCATTGACTTCAATTATGGCCTGCATTGGATCTATTGGCATGTATGGGACTTGCAAGTGTGCTGCTGCAGGATCGGGATTCGGAAATTCATGTTTTTTCCATACCTGTCAAGAGCAAAGAGAAATCGCTATGGCGGGCAGAGAAAGTGTGACAAAAATGTTTTGCACTTGCTGGCAGGAGTAGGTTACTGTCAGTGAGTGCATAATCCGAGTCACATAAGCTTGGCCCCTGCCATCGGAAGCTCCCCGAGGAATCAGGTTCTTGCATGCAGGATTCGGGAGGTGGGAGACTAGCTTTACAACCGGTAGTCTCCTGTCTGAATCGGGAGAGTCGGCATGTATGTTCAAGCCAATATAGTATTCCTCTCCCTTTATTGGTCACCATGATTGCAAATTGTAATTGTAATTGCATTTATATAGCGCTTACTACCCATGACGAGGCGTCAAAGCATTTTTCCGGCGAGTAGCATGCTACTCCGGAACCCATAAAGGATTAGTGTTAAATTAGTATAGTGAAATATAAAAGTAATTTGAGTAGCTAGGTTAGTCAGTTATTTGGATTCAGAATGATAGCGGTGGGATAGAAGAGGGAAAAAGATGTGCATTTATATAGTGCTTGTTACCCCTGATGGGGTGTTGAAGCGCTTTTTTCAGCAAGTAGCACACTACTCCTGAACCCATGAGGATTAGGGTTGAATTAGTATGCAAGCTTATCTGAAGACATTAGCTTCAGCTGAATGCACACTGATACATAGCTACACTAACTTCTAAACACTGTTTTAACTTGACTGCATAGCAAGCACCTTCCATGTTGAGTTAAAACATGAACCTCTTGATCTTCTTTCATTCAAACCAGGTCAGCCTTTCAACTCTGAACTTATTTGAATGCCAGTAACTGACTGGTAATTTTGTATTGATCTCTCTTCACGGTTGAACACATCTTTTCTTTCTGCACTATAATGTTTACCTTAACTGTTTTATGTGTGTGTGTGTGTTTACACAGCACTGCAGACTCCGGTACAGTATGAATTCTTTTTTATTTGATTTTAAACACCATCAGTGCAAAAATGGACGGTATGTATATATATATATATATATATATATATATATATATATATATATATATATATATATATATATATATATATATATTGAAGCTCCAAGTTGTACCGGCAGTCCCAGGGCACTCTTTTCAGCGGGTGCAGGCTCCGCGCCGATACTCGCGGAAAATATTCCGGCTCAGGAAACGTTTCATTCAGGAAACAAAAAAGCACACTCCGGGGGTAAAGCAGCAAGGTTTATTTTTCAGCCCACAAACACTCGTGCAACAGACGCGTTTCGGACGTCAAGTCCTTCGTCAGTGTTTACACAATCAACAGTCTACTGGCAACATATAACGATTACCAACAAACTAGAAAACGGACATTCTCCATGTAGTATTAATGCGGTGGCCATTTTGAAAAGGTTAAAATACCATCATTCACATGTTGTTTACCAAGGAAGCTTCAATTCTCCCTGTTCTATCTTATATTGCCGTGTATCGGCAAATCACCGCATTTCAAACATTTATACTCCAAAGTCCGTTTACAGAAAAGCAGGAGCAAGGCAGTTTTTGCATGTATCAAATAAAAATTCGCATTAATCACATTCATGATTCAGATCATTATTCTTGAACATGCATACTTGTGTCTTCCCATGCCTACAATCAGGGCTGATATTAAAGACATGACCACAATTAAGCCGTGTATCGGCATATCACCACACCTTGCCAGTATAAAATATCAGATATCAAAATTCTTGTTTCAGAGCAGAGAACTCATCATCATCTCATAAAGATTCTGTACATATTATTTACATAGACCAATTCCCACTCATCTGTTATCATCGGTTGTTTGGTCTGCATATCAATAATGTATCGTGACTCCAGTTTGGACCACATCCCCTTACATCCTAGAGGGGGGGACAGGCTACTCAGTCTTCGGAGACTGGAGTCACGATACATTATTGATATGCAGACCAAACAACCGATGGGTCTCAACAGTGGGGAGGAACTTATGGTCCACCTAGGGAAATGACATACTCACCTGTGAATGTGATGTACTTTGTGATAACAGATGAGTGGGAATTGGTCTATGTAAATAATATGTACAGAATCTTTATGAGATGATGATGAGTTCTCTGCTCTGAAACAAGAATTTTCTATGGGATACATTTGAATTCTAATCCTAATGATTGAGATCTTCTGATCATGATTTTGAGATAATGTCTGTATCTTTGCAAAAAATGATATCTGATATTTTATACTGGCAAGGTGTGGTGATATGCCGATACACGGCTTAATTGTGGTCATGTCTTTAATATCAGCCCTGATTGTAGGCATGGGAAGACACAAGTATGCATGCTCAAGAATAATGGTCTGAATCATGAATGTGATTAATGCGAATTTTTATTTGATACATGCAAAAACTGCCTTGCTCCTGCTTTTCTGTAAACGGACTTTGGAGTATAAATGTTTGAAATGCGGTGATTTGCCGATACACGGCAATATAAGATAGAACAGGGAGAATTGAAGCTTCCTTGGTAAACAACATGTGAATGATGGTATTTTAACCTTTTCAAAATGGCCACCGCATTAATACTACATGGAGAATGTCCGTTTTCTAGTTTGTTGGTAATCGTTGTATGTTGCCAGTAGACTGTTGATTGTGTAAACACTGACGAAGGACTTGACGTCCGAAACGCGTCTGTTGCACGAGTGTTTGTGGGCTGAAAAATAAACCTTGCTGCTTTACCCCCGGAGTGCGCTTTTTTGTTTCCTGAATGAAACGTTTCCTGAGCCGGAATATATATATATATATATACTTTTTGGAATTTTGAATGTATAGACTCTAAATAGCATTGCGTATGGTTCAATCTGGTAGCCTGAACAGCTCCCTGGTGCCCTCTAGGGCCTGGTTCTTTCTGATAGAGAACTACATACATTGACTAAGTGGAAACATACCTAGTATAATAAAGGAAAGGTTACAAAGGGATGTTGTGTGATGCCGGGTCCCTAGTGATTGTAAAGTACTGCTGTGTGAGTGGACAGAGGTGTTTCATACAGCTATGTACATATATCAGTAGGTGAAATTAACTAGGACTCTGCAAGAAATAAAACCAGAGCTGCTAAGGACAATTTCCTTTACAATAGCCAAGATATCAAACCTGTGGTGTAGACATCAATAGTGCAGTGGGTGAATTGGCACAGTGTCCCAGGGGCTCGAGGGGCTCTCTGAGCTCCGATTACAGATGTATTTGTTCATCCAACGTAGGGTAGGTAGAAGGCCCTTTTCTTTGTTTGCATGAGGGCACTTTACACCCTTGCTAAGCCACTGTCTTAACCCCTTTCTAAAAAGAATGAGTGGGCCTTTTAAGGTTGCAGTACATAAAAAAGAAAGTAAACCACTAACGTCTGTTGCCTCCAATATACAACACATTACTATGCCAATAAGGTTCGTTCCAGGGGGTGATGTTGTCTAGTCTGAGAATTGCAGGCTTCCGCCCAAAATACATAAATTCAAATATTAACATTACTAGATTGTCAAATTGTGTGGTCCTACATAAATCACTTCATCTCTTGCTGTGCCGACTCGCCAAAACGTAAGAGTGCCAGTAGGCGATTTAATTTGCTGTGTGTGGTTCAAGAATAGCATTCATCACCACGAAGCAAAGCCAGAGGAATTGCAGATATGCACATGTTGGAGTCTTAGACCTGCTTATGCCTGGCCCCTTCCAGCTCATCTTGGCCTCCTTGAGATGAGGATGTAGAACTTGTGTTGGATGACAACATCCTAGGGGCCATGTCACAGAATGAGAGATAAACTACCAGTCAGTAATGAGAATTAATTCTGTAGCTAATAGTTACAGAAGAAGATACTACTGTTGAGTAGCAGCATTCATTCTGGTGCTACGGGTGGTAATGTTGTACCTTCCAGTCACTTTAGGTCGAGAAATGTATAAGATCAACTCCTGGCTTGTCTCCAAAATGAGAAAACTTATGATCAGTTTCTGCAGTGTGAAATGATTGGTATGTGGGTTGAATAAACCCTCAGGTAACAATTGAGAGTGTTTTCTCTGAACAGGCTTGTCTCATCGACTGTATTTAAAATTAGTTTGCCTTGCTGTATTTTTACTTTTTGGTGGCAACTGTTAACCCTGTTGGTATTTATTTAGCTGTTAAATGCATTGATGTATTTATTCTACTCACTATATGTTTACTGGCTGGCAGTGATTACCCTGGCGGTAATTTCAACCCACTGGAGTCAATGTAGTTACAATGCTGCCAGACAGCAGCAATCCCAACAGACCATTGTTCTAGCACAGAAATTAGGCAAGCCTATGTTTCCTTGAAATTCTGCCTGTAAGTGAATTAACGCTCAAAATTTCAGGGAAATTTCGTAGAATTACCACTCATTTCAACTGCATCGTAGGTGAGAAGAAAATGCTTGGTTCACTCACAAAATATGAAGAAGTTAGGAAATCGCTGGAAAATGCTGCAGTCACTTCCTGTCAGGCCAGGTTAATATTCAGCAAACAAATGGAGATCTGGTAAAGGTGGACCAGGAAAGGTTTAAATAGAGGTTCTAAAGTCACCTGTTCCATAAATGGCTGGTTGGCGTCCAATGACCGTGGAGTGGCTGGCTGGCCTCCAAAGTAAAAGTCTTTTGCGAGAGTAATCAGGTGCCATGAGATACTGCTGTGCCCCTGAAAATGCATCTTTCAGGGGCTCAACAAAGATGTGAATCAGCCTGTATGCAGATACAGTCCTTTGACCAGTTTGTGATTGTGAGGATAAAAGTCCTGAATGCATGTAGACTAGATATCGATATGCCACAAGTTGCATGATGCTCACAGTTATTCTTGAGGCTGTACAGTATTGTAAAGGACATTACGGTTCGGCTGACCCTCCTGGGCCGGCCAAATAGTCATGCACACTTTGCTTGTTCCCCACCAGGCTGTAATACACTGCCTGGTGGGGAACATGCACAGGTTCACTGTCCCCGTCTGAGCGCCAAACCATGGCGCTCAGACCAATCACAACGCTACATTGCAGTGCTGTGATTGGCTTAGGGAGCCTGTGTGTGCTTCCAGCTTCTGAGACTCGCCGGACAAGCCAAGAGACAACGGTGGAGAGACAGCGGCTCAGCTGTGAGGAGGTAAGTGTTTTTTTATTTTGGATTTTGTCTCACCCCCTCTGCCAACGGCCCCATCCCTCCACCACCATTCCCTGACAGCTGCTTCTGGCACAATATTTAAAGCTTGATCTTCCCTTACTATAACACTGTCCTGTCAGCTGATGTACTTAGCCTAGAAACCCCTCAAAATGACCTTGAAGGATCTCTTGTTCTGTTTCTCTCAGAGGACTATTATTCCATTCTCTGGTGTGAACCACATAGACATCTGGCTATCAATGTACAGTGGATGTATCACAGATGACAATTATAATAGCACAAGGCAGCAGATGCTACCTGCAGCTTGCACTTTGTTACCCCTATCACTGCCCTTTCTACCTCTGGTTTCCGAGGTCAGGATGCTGAAGAAGAAGAGGAAAGTATGCAGAGCCAGAATCTTAAGTTTACAGATCCAGTGCTTCATCTAGACACTCAGCAGCAAATAGGAGGCTGCTGAGAGCAAGGGATGGGACAAGGGGTGAATGCGGTGATTTTTGTGGGTGAAGGGGTGCGTGATATCACTTCTGCCCCCCTGGGATTTTGCTGAATGTATGCCCATGCGATTAATAATGTTGCCCCTGAGTCTCCAATATCTCAAGTTATTTGTTGGTTTGGGCTCAATGGGGGCCTAGTTCAAGGGTTGAGAAGCCGTTGAAGTGTCCGGACCCCCCTGCTCTGTTGGAGCTGGAAGGGCATGTTTTACGCCCCTGCAGTTAGGGGTCATCAATAGTGACTTCATCCCCCATGTGGCTTGTCCTTTGGTACCTTTTGGCACTGTATTTGAGACCGTTGGTGTCAAAGGTTATGAAGCCACCAGTGTCCTTTCTTTATCTTCTAGGCCACGCCCCTCTTTGAGCTCTAAGTGCACGCAGAAATCCGTTAAACAGCTACGGGTGGCACAAGGGTCAACCTAGTGATGTTATCGGTGGTTAAAGAGAAGGTGATGTCACTTCTTCTACCAATTGGATTTTATTGACTCGAGGTCAATGAATGCCTGATGTGATGTCATTAATCAGTTAAGGGCACCAAGTTGTTGTGTGACAGCCACATTTTCAGTTTTGTTTCAGACATTTTTGTTCAAACCTATTTGTTAGCTGTAGATACACATGGCGTGTTGAGGGATGGCGACTGAAGTAAGCCTCGGAAGAAGCCGCTGGAATCCAGAGGTGGCGTCTGTGTGTCAGGCTCCATCTCACGCATGACTCGGCCTCGGCGGGCTGCGGCAGACACAGCTTGTCTCTGCAGCTGACGAATCCTTCATTTAGAAATATTCTACGAAGAAGGAGGCGGAACAACATGCACCTCGCGGACACACTGTGCTAATTACTGCATGCAAGCATCACTCCCGAGGACCAGTTGCAGCTGGGCTAAAGATCCGATCCCCACCATGCCCGCAATCCAACTAGAAACTCAATTCAAATAGATCTATTATAAGAAAATATTCGCTGAATTAAGTCCAATTTCTATTTTTATGTATTTCTATTTATGACATTACTGTGCATTGTCTAGATACACCAGGAGTCTGAAATCAAGAAGAATTGAAGGTATTAATGTCTTCTATAAAAATAAATAAATAATCCACATTTGTATAGCGCACAATCACCCGTAAGGGTCTCTAGGCGCTGGGGGCCGTCGGGAAGATTAACCCCTTCCATGCTGGTGACGGAACCGTTCCGTCATCAGTCACGGCTGAGCTGTGCTGATGACGGAACGGTTCCGTCACGACCGCGCCCTGTTCTGGAATGTCCAGCACAGGGCGCGGCTTCGGCGCCGCAGTCAAGGTGTTAAGCAAGCTATTGCCCAGAGTCACATGGTGCTGGGCTAACCTGCCGCCGGAGCCGGGGATCGAACCCTGATCCCCAGATTCCAGCGTCAGTCGCCCTGGCCGCGGCGCCACACCTCTCCCCTCTATCTGATGGGTGGGTAGAATCAGCTGAGTAGCCTGTGATGGAAGCTTGTCCAGACCACAGGAAAAGGGGCTTCAATTGGCCCATATGTCGGGCTGGGAGATAGGGTCCAAAAGAACAGAGCCACCTGGGCAGGCCTGGTTCATTCATTTTGTTAGATTCATTTTGAGATCTTTAGCTGACATCCAGCTTATAATGGCAGACAGGTCTGAGCACATATTTGGAGTGATGCTCAAGTTCGTGCAAGTATTTCTGGACTCCGGGCAAAATTAGACTTTGCTTTCAATGCAAAATCGTTGATGGGGAATGTCCCACTAAAGGTCTCACCCGCTCCATATACCAGAGATAAAGAAGGCCTGCATGTTTGCCGGGGGTATAATGTGGTTCCACCGCTGGCTGGTGGTGTATCGTTGCTGCCTTCCATCACCTTGTCGACTTACTGCCAGATGTATTCTTCAGACAGAGGATTGCTGTGTGAGCTGACTACTTGCTCCATACTTTTGTAGCACAGAAAACCCCTGTCACTCATACAAGTGAAGCAGGGAAATTGAAAAGCAGACGGAAATGACAGAGCCTTGCTGGACACTCCTTTTAAGAGGTGCTCGTGATTCTAAGTGAGATCTCCCAATGGTCTGTGAGCAGACAGAAAGCTTTGAAGTTACCTATTTCAGGGCAAGGTCCTGTGCAATTGCAGATGCTGCAGTAAAAGTGGATGGTCGACCGTGCCAAATGCAGCCGATAGATATAATAAAACCTCTGCTTTTCCAATTCCATCCTATGGCTGTTGATCACAGGCAGCAAAAACATCTAGAGGTCTAGTCTCTCATCGTTTTGGAACGTTTCCAAGATATTTTTCCTCTAACCAATAGATTATAACAGTGTTGCAATTGCTTATTCTGCAAAGATCAAAGCATGGGTGGAAAAACGAGCCGCTTATTGTATTCCTAAAACAAGTTCTCTTAAAATGGCCTAAACACTGCAGGCGTGGGCGCTGCCTTAGAGACCGATGAGTGAGTTCAAGGTGCCTCAGAGGGGGATGAATTACCTCTCACATGTCTTTAAAATGGGTTTTGGGACTGTCCTAAGCAGAAATTATTTGAGAAATTGAGGTGCAGATTTACAAGAAACTGACGCATCTATACAGATGCATCAGTTTCCTTACTCCTCCTTACAAAACCCTTACTCCATCATGGATGCGTCGAATTTACAATATTGCACACCATGGCGCAAAGATAGACAAATGCGTCAGAAATTCTGACGCGTCTGTTGACTCAAAACTGATGTATTGCTGGAGTTGTTCATGAAAGTGACTTAACTCCAGCAATTCGCCACAACAGATAGGTGAGTCTCATTTAAAAAGCCTTGCATCATTCCTTACGCAGGCATAGGGATTCTGTGAAGGCGTAGAGCGATGGAGTAGACAGTAAATTTCAGTGCGTCAGTTCTACATGGCTTTTTGCATGGGAACACACACCCTGCATACATTATACCCGATGGAGGTATAATGTGACGCTGGGCTTTACAAAGTGACACATCTCCCTAGATGTGTCACATTGTAAATGGGTTGCTGTGTGGCTCATTGTTTACCCACCGCTGCATCATGTGGCGCAACGGCGGTGCAAAGGTGTCGCAAGCGACTTGTAAATCTGCCCCGAGTTTTTAGAGGGTTTTGAAATGACAGAAACACTGAGCAAGAGAGTCAAAAGACAACACCCAACAGTTATTTAGGGCTTGGAAACGTATGATTTAGTGAACATTGTGAGACTTGTGAAGAATTACTTTTAAGAAAACTGTGTTTTAATTTTAAATTGAAAAGTATCAACCTTTTTCTGTTTGTTCTTATGTTCAAAGGTATTATTTAGCTTCACAAAATAGATGCCCTCTCACTGTTAATTGTAAAAGGTTCATCAATAATGCAACAGCAAGTGTAATATCCTGCTTTCAATTCTACACCTATGCAACAGGTTGTATTCATTCAACAAGCATTGACAAAACAAATAGGCCTCACCTATCAGACAGCTATTGGCTTTGCCAACATAATTTGGCCATACTCTACAGCAGCGTGACTGCGCAGCATGGCTAAAAGTAAAATTAGAAAAAAAGTGTTATGACACATCGAGTGCATGCTGCATCACACCACTTTTTGTTCTTATAGCAGGAGGTGGTGGACAGCATGGATAACGGGAGGCACGGAGGGAATAGTAAAAAAGCGCTATGAAGTGCCCAGCGCTGGCCACGTTATAGCACGTTTTTTTCTTATGACGGGTGGTGAGACACCGGTAGGGTGGGCAGTGAGGGAGAAGAAGCAACAAGGACAACAGGAGGGTAGGGGGAAAGAAGCAAAACATGCAAGTGTGGAGGGTGCCAATAGGGTAAGAAGTAACAAAAACAAGGATGAGAGGTAAAGAAGCAAAATGCACTACCAGTGAGGGTGGGAGTTGAAGAAGCAAAGTGGAGTGGGAGGGAAGGAAGCAATGCAACCGGGAAGGATAAAGAAAATAGTACCTGAATCACAGCGATCAACGGATGGACAGCAGAAGGACACTAATCAAGTAAATCTATTAATCCTTGGTCCATGCTGCAAACGAGCGGACAAAAAGTGACATCTGCAAGTGCTGCCCAATTGGGAAGCAGCAAACAACAATGACAATGAAGCCAACGAATGGTAAGGAAGGGGCGGACTCCAAGCCCCATAGAGTAAACAATACGTCTCCCATGCGCTGCTGGCAAGCAAGACCTAAACACTTCTATTCTAAGAGGTTGACCACTGAGAGTCAGCACTTCAATGTCTTCTTCAAGCCATCTATAAATGCTGATAAGGATAATAGGAAAATTGGCTTTTAGTGTGTGCATAACATAAATAAGGGTCCCTTACGAGTATTCTGTATATCGGCTTGTTTGTATTTCTTTAAGAATTACCCATACTGGGAATATCAGTTACTCTGGGGACAGCGGCATGAATTGCGGGAGCAGAAGTTGAACCTTGAGGGTCTCCTGAGTCATTATTCGGATGAAGTGGGAATGATGCATTGATACTTCTTGTAATTCCTGATTTTCCCCTCGTTTGAATTCAGCAGATGAAATGATCAAGTGAATAAGAATGGATCCGCAATGCTCCTATTACCTGTTACCTAGGAGTAATAGGGGCCCTATGGTGATGTACCTTCTAGCCCATTTAATACTGTTAGCACGCATGTTTTGATCTTGGCTTAAGTGCATGTTTTAATTTTACACTGATAGACACACACTTAAACAATACATACATCACTACAGAAGCACGTGGTTCCAGTGTGCATTTTCGGGCAAATATTTTGGTTTCCTACCAGCCAACAAATTCAGTGGTGTGTTAGGGTTTTTACAGTGTGTGTTTTCCATTTATATGTAGGCCTGCAGCTTCCGTCCCACAAGCCTGAAAATGAAAACTAAAGATAGGCAGTGTTATAAGGTGGAAACATCTCGCATATCTCTGTGCATTTAACAGTTGCACAAGGACTTGGTTTGCGAGCGGTAATTGAATGTGTAGTTACCCTTTGTCCAGCGGTTTGCTGTAGTCTTGCAAGTCTGTTGGGAAATGATATGACAGATCCGTGCAGCAGAAGCTGAAAAGGACTACTCGACCTTGGTTGCAACGAAACGGCAGGTGAGAGGTTCTCCTCACCTTAGACACACGTGAGGACCTTCCCGGTGAGTGGTGACACTGTGGACAGGTCAACAGATGTAGCAAACACAGGTCAGAAAAACATCTTCTGCCTTTTCACTCTGGAATTGCCCTTTTATTAGCTGCATATGGAGGCGCGGGGCGGCTGCAGGTGGCCGTGCGCGGCCCGCGCGCTCACCTCACACCTGGCGCACTCCGCGCTGCTTTAAGAAACTACCTCATGCCTCATTAAATCACAATTAAATGCAATCCCGATCATTTGTCTTCCTGGTAGGAAGATATTTTTGATGGTTGGAGGCCTAATTTATTGCAGGTGACGGGGCCGAATGGATTCAGCTGCATCGTTTTACTTTCCGGTTGTTTTCCGAGGTGGATTTGTATCCGCAGTAAAATCCGAGATTCAGCGCAGCTGATGAGGGTTCTTCTATAGTGCTGAAGTGGGCAGATAATAGCTTAGGCAGTACAGGGTAGGAGGCCAAAGGCGAGTGAGATGACAGCCGGTTTCTTGACTGTGAGCCCGGCGCACATTCTAACAAAGACCTCGATTGGAAATTAGGGGCCAGATGTAGGTGAGGGACATTTACCGACTCATAAATACCGAATTTTACCGATTTGGTGTTTATGAATCGGTAAATATGAAGGTGGGAGATGTAGGTATTTTTTAAAATAGAAATACCGAATCGGTAACATTTGTAATTTACCGATTTGGTAAATACCGAATGGGTATTTCCTATTGATTCCTATGGGCTGTAAATACCGAATGTTGCAAGGGTGCAGGCGGTGTCACTTTGACACCCTCTAGCACCCGAAGTAAAGGCATGTGTGACATGTGGCACACATACATGCCCTTAGGGCATGTCTGTGTGTCACATTGCACAGTGTGCATGCACATCTGGATTCGGTATTTTATCACACAATAGGATTGTGTGGTAAAATACCGACTCTTAAGCGCCTCTGACACTCTCAGGAGTGTCACCTACATTTGGATTTACCGAATCGGTAAAATTACCGATTCGGTATTTTACAGAATCGATAAATTTACCGAATCGGTAAATTTACCGATTCTGTAAAATAATGGCCCCTACATGCCAATTCCTAAATACCGGTCGGTAACGGCCGAAATCGGCCGTTACCGACCGGTATTTGGGCTTCTACATCTGGCCCTTGGTGTAATAACGGGTGCAAGTTTTACACCCTCTCATTATTGCATAGCACATCAAAGAGGGTATAATTTGCACCCAACTCCGGGTTTCATCACCCTGCATGAAAATTCTTTGGACTTTGTACCTGGTTGAATGGGTTGGCAGTGCGTGCACCAGCCCTTTGGGGGCGATTTTAACTGCCGTAAATACTGGGGCAATTACATGAGTCAATGTGTGCGTGATTAAATTCTTGTTTAAGGCATAAACCTAACCTTACACCCAAAAATTGATTACTCCCGCCCTCACCCCCCTGCGCTGTCACAGAGTACCTTTTGGTTACAGAGACTTGCAGGTAATCTCCCATTATAACTGCCACTCATGCTGAAAAGTGCTGATGAACTTCGTCTCAAATTAAAGAAGTGCAGGTACTCGGTGGCTTGCAGCACCTGCCCACTAGGATACATTCACCTGCACAGAAACTAGCAGGAGTACATAGTGTGTAGGCAGAGAACACTTCCCAAACCAGCCTTACATGTGTTACTGTCTTCAAACTCTTTTTCACTACAATTAAAAGCCAGCCTCACAGGTCTGCTTACTCCTCAATCTTACAAACGCCACCACTTACCCATGCCTGCTACGTGCTCCCACTAATCTTCATCTCACCATTACTCACTGTCACCTCTGCTCACACTGATTCCTCCCCCTTACATCTGTCTCACTGGTCTCCATTAGCATCAGTGCTTTAATGGAAGTACCGAATTCTACTCATTAGAGTAACTGGTTGCTGCTGAGAAGTGCTGGTATTCTCCCATTAAAAGTATTGTACCAGTGCCAAGTGCTGGTACACTCCTAATAAAAGTATTAAACCTCTCCACTCCCCTTAAAAGTATTGTACCAGTGCAGAGAAGTGTGGGTGGGAAACATCCTTTACAACGCAACTTTTACCACGCAGTGCCTTTTTACGACGCAAATTTTACAACGCAAACCATTACAACGCATTGCGCTGGGGGGCGCTCTAGTATAGGGAATAGATTTAATTTACTATCCAACACCTTCCCTAGTGTCCACGGGGACTGGAGTTGGAATAGTAAATTAAACTATTCACTATCCAGCACCCCAAAGCGCTATGCGTCGTAAAGGCATGCGTTGTAAAAACCGCGTTGTAAAGGCATGCGTGGTAAAAGCATGCGTTGTAATGTCATACATCCGTGTGGGTACACTCCCGTTCAAAGTATTGTACCAGTGCTGAGAAGTGCCAGTACACTCCCATTAAAAGTATTGTGTTACTCCAATTCCATTAAAAGTTAACCTTGGGTGGTGAAATACGCTCCGTTTGCAGAGTTTGCATAGTTTTCCGCACTCCGTGTTCTGCAGAGCACACGGAGTTACCAAAAACTCCGCTCTGCTGGAGTTTTTTTCCTTGCTCGCGCTCGTCAATGTCAAGTTGGGGATTGTTAGATAGGAAAATCCACCTCCCAGTGAGATATTTCTTCGCTTGCGCTCTCCATGGTCTAGTGGGCGAGCACGGAAAATCAACCTTCTTGCGAGATTTCTCAACGCGGGTGGCCGGATTTCTCAATGTGAGTGGTTGCAGCAGGTCGTGACCACTCACGTTGAGAAACCTTCCTTTTGTATTGAGAAAGCTGCCGGTCAAGTAGAAAATCGTTGTGCGGCAGAGTTTTTTGTCCACCCAGGCTTATAAAAAGTACTGCACCAGTGCAGAGAAATGCAGGTACACTCCCATTAAAAGTATAGTACCAGTGCTCAGATGTGCCAGATTGGCAAACTCCTATTCAAAGTATGGTACCATTGCTGAAAAGTGCAGGCACTCTCCCTTTCATATTAAAGAAGCGCAGGTACTCAGTACCGGATAGTACCCGATCGTTTAAAGCACTGATTCTCATCATCATCTCCAATCCACTGCACTCTCACCAAAGCTCCCCTCCAGCCCTTGCATCATCACGTATCCCCCATCCACTGACCACTGTGCTGAACACCCTGACTCTCACCCACATGCTCACCTTTGCTCCTTCACACTGTCTTCATCACCCCACACCTGCCTATGTGCACTCTCACCGCATCCCTCCCTCGCCTTCAGCGCCACCTTTTCATCATTGCACCATTGGCGTCACTTAGTGAACAAGGCTGCGGCCTGACTGGCCTGAAGGCAGAAGAGATGGCAGGACCTTCACTAAAGTTGAAACAAAAATAAATATGACTCTCATTCTATCAGTGGCTTCACTTCAATAGAACAGAAGAAGCCTAGGGACGGAATTGTATTTCTTTCAGTCACCTAATCACAATAATATTAAAGAAAAAGCTGCACTGACCCAACTTGTTGGATGACGAAATAGCTTATAAATATTATTGTAGCAGAAGACCCCTATCTGAATCAATATGTGTATTTTAAAAGAATAATTTCGTTGTGCATTTTGGGTACGGACATATGCTGGGGTTGGCCTCATAGGCATTTTAAAAGAACAAATCCCGTGCTTTACCGTTTGAACTGATTTTGATTGGTTTGCACACGTACATAATAACACTTGTGCACAAATACACAAACGCAGTTAGTTTTTAAATTCAGATCTATAGTTTTTAAACGAAAATGATTGTTTTATCTTTCACTATGAATACTAATATTAGGAACCTGACTGAATCCTGATAGGATCACTGCAAACACAGACATCATAAGCCATCATCTATCTATCAAAACTTTCATCAAAACGTACAAACTGCCAAGAAAACATACTTTACTGAAATGCTAAAACGGGCTAATTCGAAACAAAAAACGATTTTTTAAGATTGTGAGTTCCTTTTTAAACCCCACAACACTTAAACAAGAGATTCCTCCCTCACAATCTCTCTGTGACCGCAAAGCAGATTTCTTTGCAGAAAAGGTCCAACTGCTGCAAAATGACGTCCCCCCCTCACTCACACCAAGATCGTCTCTGACTAAGACAGACCTTCCCTTCAAGAGTTCCGAAACCTCAGTCTTGATCAAACTTGTCAGGCAATTCTGGCTGTTAAATCTGGGTCACCTTTTGACCCCTGACCCCCTCTGATTTTACATGCCCTGATAGATACTGGCAATCCAGTCATTCAAAACATAATAAGTCAAACCTCTGCAAAAGAAACAGATTGCTGACCCTACCACGCTTACAAAACTCCATCCTATTTCCTTCCTTCCGTGCCTGAGGAAGATCACAGAAAAATTGGTCAATTCACAACTTATGACCTACCTGGACAGGAGCAAACATCTGACACCTAAATCAATCGGGTTTCTGACCACAGCATTCTACGGAATCTGCCCTTCTTCACACAGCTGAATCCCTAAAAGCCGCCCTTGACCAGGGAAAGAGCGCTGTGATGGTTCTATTGGACCCATCAGCCGCCCCGCCTCAAAACCTATGGCATTTCCCACCTTGCCTTGGCATGGTTAAAATCTTTCCTTCAAAACTGAAGGCAAGTCACCACCTTCGGGCAATATCAGTCAGCAGAAAAGCCTCTGCTCTCCGGGGTCTCACAAGGTTCCATCGTCAGTCCAGTGCTTTTTAATGCCTAAAAGGCCCCACTGATCAGGCTAATATCGTCCTTTAACATTGAAACTGTCTCATACGTGGATGATACATAGCTGGTGTTGGCCATAGACAAAAATACCACACTGGCTCAGGAAAACCTATGCCAATGCTTCACAGCGGTTTCTCACTGGATGAAGACCAACCACCTGAGATGCAACTCAGAAAACACTGAAATCATGGCGTTAGGGAAGGGGAATAATTTCTGCCCTAGTCGTTGGTGGCTGGCTGGCACTCTCCCTCCCCCGAATACTGTAACGACAGCCAGAAACCTGGTGATCAGATTTGGTTCAGCCCTCTCCTTCCACCCTTCCACCAACAAGCTCTATCTGCTCTACTTTCACCTTATCAAATCATTGAAAAAAATGTCAATCTACTCCCCATCACTACGAGGCAGATGGTTGCAACAGCTTTAATTACATCTAGAATTGACTATTGCAACTGCCTCTATGCAGGAACTAATACATTTATTCTTCATAAACTTCAGATGGTTCAACATGCTGCAGCAAGATTAGTATTAAAATGGCCTAGGAAATCATCTGCATCAGTCGCTCTTAAAACTCTGCACTGGTTACCCGTCCACAAAAGAATGTTGTTTAAAATCCTGATAGTTACTTTCAGAAGTTTTCATTCCTCTGGCCCCAGTATCTTTGTTCCAGGTTTACACACTACCCTCCATTTTTTGTCCAGCATCAAGTATTTAGCTGACAAGTTTAGGTGCTCCGCTACAGTCCTGATGAAGACCCCCTCCTAAGGCTGGACTCACCTTGTCTAATCATCTGGGGTCGAAATGTTGACATACACCCACACGAGTACAAGCAGGGACAATTGTATAAAAAATGTTCAGTGTCCATGTCAGGCTATGTACATTTGGAACATGTGTCCTATTATCCAGGGCGGATTGAGATCACAATGTGTATGTGATGAACACGTCACACCACTTTCTCTGTGTCCACTACCCTCACAAACCCTTAAAGACCACCCACACCCTTCTCTCCCATTCCGCTACCCTGAGCACCACATTGTAAATATTTGTGCATACTGATTAGTATCTCATGAAAATTGATGCAAGGAATAGCACAATAAATCTGAGATTGTGTCTTCGGAAATAATTTCGCTTTAGGTGTGATTTACTATGTTTCTTTACTATTGTTTCATGCTACCTGACCACCTTTCACTATCTTATGATGAATCATAATTGCCACTAGACAAAACTTCCATCTCTCTCCAGCAGGAACATAATTCACTAGATTTATCTTGAAATTTTTGTTGTTGCCGTAAAACTGCTGAACACCCAAGGAACTCTGCATTAGGTGCTTTTAAAGCCATATGTTATTTTTAAATACAGCACCCACCCCTCCACCAAGGTCAGCGCCAGGTGCGCCTGCACCGGTTGCACTGCCCAAAAGCCGGTCATGCTCCTCATCTTCCCATACTCTAGCTAGGCAACATGACCACGGCCATGGCACCTTCTGTGAACAGAAGAGAAGGGTACCTGGGGCACTAAGCAAAGCTCTAGCTGCAAAACTACATGTGAGGTAGAGCTCTCACTACACACTGCAAGAGAATCCTACATTAGTCATGTTAGCTTCCAACTGTCGCCCTCCAGTGTCTTGTTCCAACTACCAATGTTATAGAATATCATCTACTGAAACATTGTCTGACATAAACATTGTGTCCAAATTGTCGTTTACAAAAATATTGTCCGATTGGGTATGCATTTCTTATTATTAACTCCAACTTGGCAACATATTTGTAAATATAATATAGACTCAATATTCTTGTCAAATGATATTGGGATCATACCCATGTGGCCAGTTCTGATGAGCACCTTCACATTTCAGATTAGCCCCCTTCCACTTCTTGAGATTTGCATAACCACCATAAAACATGCGGCCTGGAATGTCTCCTAATTAGGAAGATTCTCATATACCTTTCTAACTAATTCAACCTGTACATAACATGATGTGTACATTGATCCCATTGTAATATTATGTTCAAGCATTCCCTCGGCCATAACATGGGCGACACCTCCCTTTGCCAAAATACTGTTGAATCTGGTTCCTTATTCCTATAGAGGTCTTAAACAAAAATGAACACTGAGGCAACAACACTACCTTTACTTAGTACTTATACAGTTAACACTAATCTTGACATGCCATCCTCCAGTTAATATGTTTTCCTTCACCATATCTTATTATGATCCAATATGTGACGTTTTAACCTCTTGAGACAATTTTATCATTGTCGGAGACTTTAGTTATTAGATGGGTGACTTTTGAGAAGACACGAAAGCCGAAGTGTTTTTTGACTTATTAACATCTTTAGACATGTTCCAAAAATTTCTAGAGTGAACTTATATTAGGGAACATACACTAGACCACTAAGGGACCACTTAGGGTCCTCTGGTATTGACCTTGACAATCTCAGGTTTGACCCTGTATTCTGTCTGACCACTATACAACTACATTCTCTGTCCTTCTTCCGCACAAAAAGATTAGTAATAAAAAAAGACTATAAGTTTATCCAACATTGGAATAAAGGCAATCACAATGATCTGTATTAATACCATAGTAACACCCCATACCCTGTATATACTTCAGCCCAAGAGCAAAGTATAGGCTCTCACAGCTGGTTGTTAAAGGCGGCTCATACTATTGCTTCTGCTAGCCCTAAATTAATTCTCATAGAAACAATCCTCGACTTAATGAGCAACTCAAAGATACAAAAACAAAACTGCACCAACTTGAACGAAAACGGAGGAAAAGTATGACCCACTGTTAAACAATAATTTAAACTGACGCTGGAAACTTTTAAACATGACTTTAAATAGGTCAAACAGCTCTACTTTTCCGAAAAAATTATCGCAGGTGAGAACCCTCAAAAAGAAGTATTTCAGATTATGAAAGATATAACAGATGATTAAGAACCTTTGGAGATCCAATTCCTTCTGTCGATCTATTCCCAATGGAATCGTTACTTCATCATTATAGCTGCGCTTATCAGAGTTGAGATTGAGTAAGACCGCTTCCTTCCTGCTTTCTCAGAAAACAGACCGAAAACCTAAACTTAAAAAATATATATATTTTATTGAGCAGAGCTTATGGGGCATGACCATAATAATCAATAACAGGGAATTTAAAAACATCATTTGATCTAAACACACAAATCATGTATAAAACCAACATAGATTAAGTACAGAGAAACATATTGCAACAATAGTCTGGCTGCATCCCCGATTCTCAGAAGTGCTTTAGTCAATATCCCGACTTATTACATATGTGCAATTCTGACATTCTAACGTGCTGAAGTGCTAAAGTGCTAAAGTACACGAAAAAACCCAGAACAGACTATTCTTTACCAAGCAAGGTAGCTCCACGGGATAAGCAAAAATTCAAGTACGTGTGCTTTTTTTTTTTTGACATATTAACTCCAGCCTTAAAACTTGTTAATCCTCCTTTGAATGTCTACAGGACTTCTATTCCTACCGTAGTTTCAAGATTCACTAAATATTTCCAAACCACTGAGGCCCCAAGAGGCCCATGCACAATTCCCCAAAGAACTGAAAAATAATCGTAAAACCACTGACAATAGTACTAGGTGTCGTGTCGTAGTGGCAATAACGACCGACAATTCTTTATGTTTATGAGAGCTTTATTCTCACCTCCTCTCCTGACCCTGTCCCTACTCTAACTGCCCCGGTTCCTGTCCCTGGCTCCTCCCGTTCCTGCTCCTCCCTCTTAGCTCCACCCCAACCACTAGACTACCTCATACAATCCTACATCTCCCCCCTTCTTAACAAAATGTACTTAATTTACACAGTGTTTGCAATTCTTCAATCCACCACACGGGTTGGCGGACAGCTTGTTCTTCAAGCATCAGTAGTGTCGAATCCTTAGTGGTCCTGACTTTGATCAATCTTTCCGGTGTCTTAACCAAGACATCCTTAACTGCGGGAATGTACTTTTGAGAATGCAAACCATTGCGTGTGGGCTGCTTATTATTCGGTTCCGCAGTTATCGTGGTTCTTTCTTGTTGTGTGACTGCTACTGGCTCAGCTCGGCAGTGGCAGTCTGCCTTCCTTGGTGACTCTTGGTCTATTGACGATTGATCTCCTTCGGGAGCGGACGATGTGCTGGTCTTCTTCTGAGCTCCCACCTGTAAGGTTGTTTCTCTTTGTCTTGTCAGGTTGGGAACAGCACTGTTCTTCTGTTCACCGTCAGGCATGCCAGACGTTAGTGTATTATCTGAAATGGGTGTCCTGTCTTGATTCTTGGACTCGTTTGCTGCCTCTGTTCGTTTCTTCCCTTCCCACTTGTGTTTGAGACTGGCGAAACCCTTGACCACCCGGTCATGTGCCTGTTTCTCTCTCATTCAGTGACAGTCCATCTCTGTCACCACATTCGGTCCTCCCCGCGGGGTGACGGGATAATCCTTTTCCACTTGGTAGATACTGTCCCATTTCTTTGTTCTCCTTCCGTCAGTTCTTTGAGTTAGCCTCTCTGACCCCATCAGGGGTGACGGTATATTATTCATGTCTTGATGTGGCGATGACTGATGCGACCTGTTGTCCTTTGGTTCTGTTGTGCGTTCGGGTGATTGATGCCATGGCCGTGGTCGGGACCATGATTTTGTTGACCCGAATGATCGGACAGACATGTCTTCCGACTCGGAGGAGTCGGTTGCCGATTTTCTTTGAGAACGTTCCTTTGAGGGCGTCGTGACTGATAAGTTTATTGAATTGGTAGTCTGGGATGACATGCTCCTGGAGTCGGAGCTATCTACGGAGCATTTCCTTGGGTATGTCTCAGAGCGTTCCTTTGAGGGCGTCGTGACTGATAAGTTTATTGAGTTAATAGTCTGGGATGACATGCTCCTGGAGTCGGAGCTATCTACGGAGCATTTCCTTGGGTATGTCTCTTTATTTGTCTTCTGTGTTGTTGCGGTGGAGTGATCGTTTACTTCTTTAGTTTGGTCTCGGAGCATTTGGTCTTTACCCTTTTCACGGGACATCAATTGTCCCTTCTCCGTTTTCTCGTTGACACAACTGTCTGGAGTGCACATGCCCCTCTCTTTTCGGTGTCTGAGTGGATTGCCACTCCTCATGTGGTTGGTTTCTTCTTCTCGCTTGTTGTTTGTGTTGACGTCCGTGCCATTGGGGTGATGTGTCTCACTGCTTGATGCTTCCTCAGACTCATCTATAGACTTTGGTGCATAGCGGGAGGATGCCCGGGGTTGTTCGTGTGCTGCTTTCCGGCGTTGACGGGATAGGTCCCGTCTTCCGTAGTTCGTCTTTTTTGTCTTCTTGTTGAGCAATCTGCCATCTTGTCCATGGGTGTGATCTGTCCCACTTGACACTTCATCTGCTTCATAATCAGTATCATCATCGGTTGACTGACTCCTTGAGGTTGAATAACTCCATGAGGTTGTATCAGTGCCGCTTTCGCAATCCTGATTCATCCTGGTCTTTTGTGATGGTGACTTGGAGTGTTCCATGACGCTCTGTCTCTTGTTTCGTCTTGGCTCTGATTCACCCTCCCTCTTTTCAGCTTTGTTTGTTTCCTGGGCCTTGCCCCTAGACATAAGGGGTGCCTCTTTCCAGACATCCATGTGTCTTGCATTCGAGTGCACGTCTTTCGATAAGTCTTTTGCTTTTACTCGCACTCCAGCCTCGGCCCCTCTGATGATTCTCTTTAGCGACCACTGCTCCTGAAGAATCTTGCGCTTCGTGTCTGCGCTTGAACAGCCTTCGATTATTCGGAGCCGAACTGCTTCTTCATTTGTAAATGTATTGAAGTAGCAGCAGGGTACCAGACTTAGTAACCGGGTGATGAATCTCGGCAGTGGTTCTCCTGGTTCCTGCCGCGCTGTATTGAAAGCGATGCGAGCATGATCCACTTCTACTTGTGCATGGAAGTGGGCACGTAGCTTCACTTGGAGTCTTTCATAGCTCTCTGTGTCCCTTTTGGGAAATGTTCTGATTAAGCGTCGGCCCTCATGACCAACCAGCTGGAGGAGTAGTATCAGACATTTCCTATCTCTTCGCTCACCAATTGCCTCAAGAAAATCGTCTAGTGATTCCAGCCACCGGTTCCATTTGAGACCTAATCTCCGACTGTCAGTCTGTTGCACTGGGGGTGGTACTTCAATGCAGGGACTGGACCGATGGGTTGTATTTACCACCGCCATGAGGGAGGAAAAGCTTCGTCTACTACCGTCGCAAGGTTGTTCACTTTGCCTCCAGTCTTATTTGCTGACCTTCTTTCGCCTGAGGTACTGTCGTCTCCTTCGATGTTGGGAAGGTTTGCCACTCCTGGGTGACTACTGTATTCTGTCCGCCCTTAGCACAACTGTCTCGGTAGACTTCAGTGAGTTAGGGTTGGATTTCCTGATTTCGAGATGGCCACCACTCAGCTGCTCCATGCGGGATGCGTGGCTCAGCAACTTCCTACTTTCGTTAAGGTGGCTTGCTAGCTGCAGGTACTTTGGAGTTCTTCCACGATGATATGTGACGCCATTGACATCTTGTCCTTTGCGTTTCTTTGCGTTTCTTTTCGGCCTGGACCCGGTTATCCAGTGGTTTCAAGGATGAAAGAAGGCTTCCTTGATGTTCGTTTGCTCACGCTTCTGTATTATTTGATTTCTTAGTTCTTCCTACTGTTGACTATTTATCTTTGCGTGGTGCTGGACGTTTACTTCGGTACTTGCCTTTGTTCGTGTTTGTTACGTTCAGAATCTGTGTTTGCTTGCGTTGGCTTCATTCGTGATTTGTGTGGGCTTCTGCTTATTTACGTCGAGGCTTGCATTTGCTCGGGCTTGTTTGAACTTGAAACACGTGCTTATGTTTGTCGCTAAAGTCAATTCGATTCATGGCACCTTTTGTTGCTTGTACCAGTGCCTGATTGTGCTCACGTCTTCTTTATTTGTTATTTGTGTTTGCTCGTGCTGGTTTCATTTGCACTTCTTGCATTTGCTTGTTTATATATTGCCCTTTACTTTGTGCATTTGCTAGTGCTTGTTGTTTTGTTGTGGCTTTCCTGTCGCCTCTACCTGTCTCTTGCATTTGCTAAGGCTTGTTGCAGCTTTTGTACTTGTCAGTGCTTGGCTGTTGGGCGCGCCAATGCTTGTTTCCTTTTGGTTTGCCAGAGCTTACTTCCAAACTTGGCCTGCCTGACTCAGCAATGGCCGCTCACAGTCCTCACATAGGGGGATGTCTGTGGCTGCCTGACCTAAAGATGGCCGCCTCTGTGAAGTCTCGGTTCTCACGAGACTTGGCTCTCTCTTCAATGCTTCATTCACTCGGCCCCATTCACCACACTCACCGGGTGCCGGGACCTCTCCCTGGGCACAGAGGCTGTCGCCGCCTCCACCACAACAGCGAAGGGCACAGGCACGACCGGGGTGAGCTCCCGACGTCGCGTCCTCCGTCTTCTCCAGGACTCACGCTTCAGGGGTGAGGTTTGAATTCTTTTTGGCGCGCGATCGCGCTATCTGCATTCTTCACTGCACTCACTCGCAGCGCGCCACGCTCCACAACCACGGAGCTTCAAGCCACACAGGCAGTGTTCCTGGCGGCTTAGTCTTCGCCTCGGTGCTTCCTTTCGTCGCGGTGGTCGCGAGGTCAAAGCTCTCACTTGCGCCACCGGGGACAGGGTCATACAGTGTCACGGGGATCACCACTGGTTGCACGATGTGCCCGATCCCACCCTCGTCGCCAGCTGTCGTGTCGTAGTGGCAATAACGACCGACAATTCTTTATGTTTATGAGAGCTTTATTCTCACCTCCTCTCCTGACCCTGTCCCTACTCTAACTGCCCCGGTTCCTGTCCCTGGCTCCTCCCGTTCCTGCTCCTCCCTCTTAGCTCCACCCCAACCACTAGACTACCTCATACAATCCTACACTAGGTTCATCTCTGGAACTGTTCCATAGTGGCTTAAAACAGCTATCCTTTTTCCTGGTTAGAAAAAAACGTGACTCTAATAATAACAGTTGAGAAAATGTCCAACCAGTCTCGTTACTGTCTGCTGGGTCTACACTCCAGGAAAACCATAGTCTCAAACAACTATGATCCCATCTGTAAAATAGCAATTTCTTTGGGAATACCCAGGTTCCTGACCACAGCACGGAACATGTCTTCCTTTCCACAATCTAAGAATTTAATCCCACCGGGGACTTACTGGTGCTCTGATTTTGGTGCAACGGTTGGCAGCTTTTGATACAGTCAATTATTCTATTTCACTTGATTGCATCTAGTGAAGGGACACCACTAGAGTGATTCAAGTTCTCCCTTATAGACCACACTCAGTCAGTAAGCTTAACCTCCTTATTTTGGTGAACAACTCCCATTTAAATATGGGGTCCCACAGGGTCGCAACTAGACCCGAACTTATGGGGGTGGGGGCTAATACTCCCAGCCAGGGCTGGCCCTAGCACTGTTCGCACATGGAGCAACAGTCTTTTTTGGGCCCCCTCCCCCATTTCCTCCTCACTACAACTCAACAACAACACACCTTATCTCTCTAAAGCACCTTTCTGACAAACATTTAATTTTTTTATAGCGCTACTCATAGTTTACTCACACTCAGTTCTGTGATCTGGATGGTACACGTTCTTTGTAGCAGGTACATTAACCCTCTGCGCTGTGTGGGTGGCAGGAGTGCCCATGTGAGTGCACGGTGAGCGATGCGACAGTGTGAGAGTAGTGTAAGAGAAGTTACTGCAGGGTGAGTGAGGTGACCATAGGAATTTGGGTGTGGATGTAATTGCAGAGTGGGCCGAATGAATGCATGGACGTTTTTCCTTTAGAATCTTAAGAAAAATGCTACCATTCTGAAATGAAGGTGGTAAAAAATTGTTTGACTCTGCCCATATCAGATCACCTTAAGACTATGCTAACCCACTCTGTCTTGGACTACCTGATTACTTACTAAACAAATTGCAAGCATTAGGAATGTAGGCACACGTCTGATACTGCACACTCTTGGATTTGCTCATACCACCCTCCATCCTAAATCTACTGGCTCCTCATGAAACCGAGTAAAAACTTAAAGTTATCCACAGATCACACATTGGCCAAATTCTCACATCTTTTAGTAATTGACTTATAAAACATATTCTTGGCAGAAGGCTAAGCTCTGCCTCTGCAAGCTTATTGGTTAATCTTAAATACCATACAACTCAAACTGGTGGTCGTAGCTTCTTTGTTCTCAGAAGGACTTGGAAATACTCCCCAGCTGATTTTTTACCATATACCTGCATTTCTTACTTTTAGATGTAACCTTATAACATGGCTATTTCATGAAGCGTTTGTGTCTATCTATACTCTTGGCTTGTTCTCTTTACATCGAGCACCAAGAGACCTGTCGAGAATGTGTTCTTTTTAAATGGCAATGCATGCATGGCACATGTACTCTGCCATAACCTGGATGATACAATCCTTCTGTCGTAACATGTATGCTATATTCTCTCCGCCCTTACATGAATGGTGCATTCCCTCTGCCGTAACATGGATGGTACATGCCCATCACTTACCGACATTCCATTATATTCCACAGCCATTCTTTCTCGGGTGCAATCTGTATGGAACTGACATTTGGGTATGATGGTCATAATGCCTAAAATGCTGAAATCCTTCATCAGTCTCAGCGTGGGATGTTTTCACCTGAAAATAAAATCTCATTCAATCATTACCCAAGCAGTGACCCACCGTGTACATCCCAGTGCTGTCAGTGCACTGGATTTCACAGTCTTCTCTGTTCTGGGTGTCCAAGGCTAAATTAGAGCTTTAGTGTTGCATACATAGTTTGAGGCTGCTGGGAGAGTTCTAGCTTCCCACTGCTGCTGGCGGTATTCCTGTCACCCATGCTAATGTAGGCCTCTCAGAGTTTTATGAAGTACTGTCCTCCAGGACACTTTCAAGATGCACAATATATTATGGACCATGTTAAGGTGAAATAACTTTTCTAGACTTTGAACTTGTTGCTCTTGTGTCTGCACAAGCTCTCCTGTTAGCGCTGGTCGTGGTCTTTAAGGGAGGTCTTCTGTTTCTTTTGGATTTTCAGGAGAGTGGGAGCCATTCTGAGGTTGATGGGGATGTTTTTCCAGATCCTGGGTATTTAGCTGTCATCTGTTAATTTTTTTTTTCTGAAGAGTAGATTTACATTGTCAGTTTATCTGGGTCTCCTGAGCGACCCTACTCCAGGTTTGAGGCAGGTATCTAAGAACAATATGCCATATGCCTCTCATGTTTGATGTTGGTGTTTATTTTATTCCCCATTACCTTTTTCTCAGATACACTTGCTGAATCCTACTCACCCAAACCTGTCACTCTTTTGACCACATGGACAGATTTCAGGTTTGTGACGCGCCAACTCTTTAGATAGGCTTCAAAATGCTATTTCAAATGTACATCTTAGGCAATTACCTATCATGGCCAAAGTCAATGCCAAAAACATTACTGAAGGATGCTTTGAATATTGGCTCCCAGCCCATTTGTAAATATACAGTTTCTGCAGGGCCTGGCAGCGAAAGAGGTTTTAGCTGTTGTTGTTTGCCCTCTGGCATTGCAAAAAGGTTCGTCGATGCTCGTGCACCTGTTCAATCCAAAAGGTGTGTCTACCCCCTGAGACCTGTACGAGGCCCCTCTTCCACATGGGATGTAGTACAGGAGTGTTCCTCTCCCGTCTTAAGAATGGTTGTGAGGCAGCTGCAAATAAGGTGCGAGGCAGCGGGGTCCCCACATCTCTGCATGCCCATCCTGTTTTCTGGCCTCTGAATGGAGCACTGGAAATACATCCCCAGCCAGGGAGGTGCAATTCATGACTGTATTCACCCCCATGGCTGTCCTACTGGGCTCTCTTCATTCAACGTAGGGTGGCCGTTTGAATGCCCCTCTGTTTTTTCCTCCTTTTTTGTAATCATATGCATTGTCTTAGTCTGCACCAGGAGCTCTCAGTAGGGTTGCACACCAGTGCAAATTGGACTACCGTGTCCCATAAGTTATAAGGCTCCTGTTTTAATTGTTTAAAACTGAATTTTATGATGTACATTACTATTTATTTTATATTGGAGTATTCAAGGTCTTCATTACTAAGACTAGTAAAACCAGCATTAGCATAACCAATAGGATCTGGGTGGATTCTGAGTCCTGACTAAATATTTTCAAAAAGTCAACTGCAGGGAAAAAACCCCAAAAGAAATAAGGATTGCCTTGTTCATATATATGAGATAAAAAAGTTAAAGTGTGATGCTTCAGTGTACTTTTAAGATGTAAAATTACCCACCATTCAATGTACTGCCGGAAGTCCATAGGAGGTGAAATCATACACTAAACAATCACTAGTAAGTAAGAGGTGAGAGAATAATACTCATGTGGTGCAGAGCCGAAGCCTACTTTAGGAATATGTTAAAAAACTGTTAACAATAGGTCTTGCAGACCGGTGCGCTGCCATGACAGAGCTTAAAGAAATGAAGAAAGTGCATTATCTGTAATGTACTCTAAAAAGTAATCAAGCACACCATACTCCTATCATACAGGTCTTTTTCAAGACATGATCACAAGAAACATTTATTTTCTAAAGTGCATTACAATGGATTATTTTACTCAGCATTATATTAAATATACTGACTATTAAATTAAGCTGTAGATTTACTAAAGTTTCGCTCAGGCACTCGCATGGCACGCAAAATGTAGTGTCAAGATACTATACATTAAAAAGGCCTGCAAGCACAATGAAAAACTGCATTGTGCTGCACGAATGTCCATACTAAACTTTAGTAAATCTACACCGAAGAGTTTTAAAGAGATCTATATTTCACTTCTCTCTGTCACTCCCTCCTCTATCTCCCTAATTAATTGCTCTACATTTGCTTTCACTGTCCCATGCAGTGCAAGTGTCTTCCTTCCCCTAAACTGTCTCTCTCCTCTCCCCAAAAAACCAAAAATGACAGCCGATCTGGTTCCAGCGCCCCAACAAATTAAAAAAAAAAAAATTGACTTGGCTTTTTTTTTTTTTTAATTTCTTGAACCAGGGGCTGCTGTCGGAAATTCTGCGTAAGGAAGAAGACCCGCGCACTGCCTCCCAGTCCCTCCTGGTAAACCTCAGGGCCATGCAGAATTTCCTGAATCTGCCCGAGGCAGAGAGGGATCGCATTTACCAAGACGAAAGGGAGAGGAGCATGAACCCCAATGTCAGCCTGGTGTCCTCGGCCTCCAACAGCCCTTGTTCCTCCAGAGCCCCTCAGGTAGGTGGTAAGAGCCACTTATTTTATTTTATTTCATTACTTTAATTTTTATGTGCTTTTCCATCCACGTCTCCCAACCCACTCTATCCCTAAAGCACTAGCCTTCGCACAAATATTAAAAGACATTGCTTGAGGATAGGCCTTTGGCGTGATCAGATTTCCAACACCGTTTTATACGGTGTTAAAGAAGGCTGACATTGGAGCAAATCTAGAATTTCCAGGTTTTTTTCGAAATGCATTTGAGCAAATGCTTGTGAATTCCATTTTCACACAGGCATCCCAGGGTTACACCATACAATTCCAACTTTTAACATTTGACTGGTGTGAGAGGTATATGAACAAGCCTTTGCGGATCAGAATATGAGTAATTTGCAATTCACAACATTGCAAGTCTTTATTTATACTCTGATTCTCTTGATTTCACAGAGTTCTCATGATTTCGGAATCCCCCAATTTTCACTACTTTTAATTCTATTGAAATGGTGAAATTATTGCAGCAGTTGAATGTGAAATGGCACGTAAGCAGCTTTAGAATGTTCCTGATCGCTTGATCTTTTAGTGGATTTAATCACTGGTAGAGGTTTAGAAAAACAATATTTTGGTTCTTCTCATTCATTTTGAAAAGGAGAAAGTGCAGAAGCCATGTTTGGTATTCGGGGCTCCTGCTTGAACAACACACACCTGCATTGCTTGAAGCATTGCACAAGAGTGTTTCCTAACTGGTTGCTTAGGATTCTGGAGAAGTTTTCTCGGTCATGGACGCCATCCTAATTATCACATAGATACCGGATTTTAAGAGCTTAAATGAAAAGGGATCGGATGGCTCAGCAGGGTCGTGGTGCCTTTTGTGCAAGTAACAAACCAAAGTACTTTCTGCCTTTAAAGGGCCATCTGTTGAATTATGTCACACTAGATCTCAAAAACCCAGCAGACATCTTCAAAGAAAGCAACATTGCTGACGTTTGTTAGTGAACCAGGACTGCGTAAAGAGAGTTGTGTTTTTTTGTCCTCACTGGATGACACCTTAAAGGTTGATCAATGGATTGCGAGCGATACATTTCCCAGAGGGCCCTCTGTCTACTTCCACACACAAAGTTATATTCACACACAGTCCCTCCCCACCCCCAGCCCCAAATGTCACGCCTCATCTAGCAGTCTCATTTAATGACCTGCTGAATATACAATCTGTATTAAAATCACTAATTTGTATAGTAGAGTGTACTCTTTGCCGTAGATTATAAGGATTGTGCTAATCACCAAGGAGTTCCATGGCCATTGCATGGCAAAATGCAAATGATGGGACCCCATGCAGAATGTGAAGAGGGGCCCGGGTCTCCCATATCTCGCATATATCCATTGTCATTGAACTGAATGGGGCCCCTTGAAGACTTGGGAGGTCTCTATAGGCTTGGGGCCACCCTCTGCTGCAGGGACTGCAGGGGCCTATGTTAAGCACCTGCCATTTAGAGAAACAAGTATATAGGGTTAAGGAACTCCGGGGTGACTTGTAAAATCCTTATCATGTACAGCGGGAGTACTTTATTTCTTATAATTCATGGTCACACAATCACGTTTCCCAAAAACCACAGCTATCGTTGGTGCATAGCTCTTTCATAAGAAAGAGAGAGCATGTTTGCAAACATGAAGAATAAAAATAGAATATCTAGTGCAAAATTAAACACATCAAAAAAGCTATTAGATATTAGTTGTAAAACAATATTAGAATCAGTTTAATAAAAGTAAATTCTTTAAAAAAAAAAAAGGCACAGTACCTTGGAATGTGTGGAAACATGCAGAAATTATACCTTTTCTATAATTACCTTAGAAGTGCAAAAAAATCCATGTTTGTATTAAGTCCTACCATACGGGATTCCCTGTGGAATTCTGTCAAGTAATTCCATGTCTGCAAAGTTATTTCCCAAATCCAAGAAATTTAGCATGTAAATCTATGAGCTCTATAAGGAAATTCCAGCCTATTTTGGAAATTATGGTATGATGTAATGTTTGGTGTTGGGTATTCTTATGCAGTGTGGCACAGTGTGATTCAGAGCTTTAGGTGTGGTATGATGTTTAAACTGATGGGGTAGTGTGCTATGGTATGGCGTGGATTTATATGGTAAAGAGCAGTGTAATGTGATTTAGTGTGATTTTAGGTAATATTTATTTTATTTATTTATTTGAATTTATAATGCGCAGTAGCTACCCAGAAAGGGTTTCCCCGCGCAGACCGCGGATCCAAGGAGAGGCTGGAGACATGGTAACTGGCCAATTGTTAAAAAGCCTTGTCTTCAAGGATTTGCTAAATTGAAAGTAATCAGTGCCGTAGGCAGTGTATTCCACAGGGAGGGACCTAGATAGGAGAAAGACCTTCCACCCATGCGGGAAAGTCTGATTTTGGGAACGATGAATTTCCCTTACTTGGAGGAGCGGAGATTTCGAGAGGGAAAATAGAGGCAGAACAGGGATTGAAGTTATTTCGGGGCATTACCTGCTTTGATTTTGTGCATGAAACTTAGGGCTTTGAATTTGACTCGGTTTTTCAACCCTGAGCCAGTGCAGGTTTCGTAGGTGTTGGGAGGTGGAAATGGCTCTTGGGACCTTACATAACAGCCTGGCTGCAGAATTCTGTACCATCTACAGTCTGCGTGTTATGGCTTTGTTAGAGCCCAGGTAAAGCACGTTACCATAGTCAAGCCTCGATGTAATCAAGGCGTTGACCATGGTTTTCTGGGTGGCTCTGGCAACATCAAACAGATTTTTTTTAGCGATTTGAGGATGATGAAACACGTAGCTGTAATTTTAACTGCGTGCGAGTGCATGGTAAGAGATGGTGTTGGTTGGTGAGATGTATTGTGGAATAGGGTGAGGTATTGAATGGTGTGGTGTTATGTTATGCTGTATTTATGAGGAGACATGCGGTTGGATGATTTGATTGTGTATTTTGTAGTGATGTGGAAAAAGCTGGTGTCATGTGAAGACATGTGTTTGGTGCTGTGTTGTGATCTAGCATGGCATTCCTTGAATGAAATATGGTGTGGTGAGGTAGACTATCGTTATGTGGTGTAGAAAGGTTTTATGTAACCATTGTTACTTCCCTTTTGGACATCAATGGTATATCAGAGAGAGTCCTATACAAATGACAATAATACAATGTTACAAAGCAACACAACTTAACATAAAAATATAATGTGATCTAGAGCATTTTGATGTGGTGTTGTATTGCAAGAGTATGTGTTGTGGAATTTTATTGAGTTGTCTTGCATGGTTTGGTTCAGAGTGCTAGAGGTCATAGCACAGTGTGGTGTGCTATTGTGTGGTGTGTTTTTTATATAATGTTGTGTAGTATGTTGTTTTCTGGAAGGGAACAGTTTGATGTGTTGTGAAGTTGACTTGAATGGTGATATGTTGTGGTTTTGTATTGTACAGAGTCACTTGGGGTATGGTGTGATGAGGTGTTGATGGTGTGATGTATTGGACAGTTAGGTGGTGAGGGTGAGTGATGATGCACAAAGTGTTGTGAACAATGTGAGTGATGATGTGATCTGATGTTGCCCTGGGTGATGTGATCTTGCTTGCTGTTATATGGAGTGGTGTAGTGTGATGTGTGATTGAACGTGGTATAGTGATGTGTGCTGAGGTGCAGCATGATGTGCTATTGTTTGTGTATTGTAGCACAGTTTATGGTAAGGTATGTTAAAAGGAGTTTTTTGTTCTGGTGTAGTGTGGAATGGAATGATGTGATATAGTGTGTGTAACAATGCTGGCTGTGATATAGCATGATGTGGTGCTGGATGAGTACGATGTGGTGTGGGACTGTGTATGGGTTGGAGTATCACATGATGTGATGTGGTTTAGCGCTGAATGCAATAATTTATTGCTAGATATAGTGTGGTATGCTTTTATGCTGCTTTTAATAGTGCAATAACCACAATTTCCAAGAGGTCCCTCGAACAGATTCCAGTTCCCTGGACAAAATACAGCCATACAAGAAGAAGACAATGCACATTCAGCTTATGGTGCCAAAAATACAATTTACCAAATGTTAATGATTCCGCCTTGCATTGACACACATGTGCATTGCTTTCTCGGTTCTGATCCTTCTATCTTTCAGGGTCTTTATATCTGTTTTCTATGGTGTATTATGTGGTGTGTCTGTTCATGAAATGAATAATTTATCGGTACTGTCCTTTCCATTTACCCTTAAAATTAAAATATTGTTTATTATAAAGGATGGTAAAACCCCACAGGCCTGAGAACACTGTAATACTATATGACATTATATTACTGAAATAAAGCACTTACAAATAGGCTGTAGTTCATTCCATGTGGTATTCTAAGGCTCGATATAGTTTCACGTTGTGCTGTGTTACATTGAGTGGGCTAGTGTGATAAGGTGTGATGATTGATGTTGTTTTGGTTAATTCTTAGTGATTTTATATGGTTGTGTGGTACCAAGTGATCTGGTGTCGTGTAGGGTGATGGAGAATTATGTGGGACAATGTGTTATAGTATGATGCATCAATAGATGTGGTGCTGTATGGTGTGGTGTAATGTGCTGTCTTCTGATGTAAAGTGGTTGTGGTCGTCTGGCTCCAAAGTAGAATGTCTTGCCTTTGATGTCTCCCTTTTTGTGTGTGTGTGTGTGTGAGGGGGGGGGGGTCGGATCTGTATGGCAGAGATATGCCACATGACCATGCTGGCCAGTAGGTGACTTCTGGGGGCCTCCTATTGTCACCAATAGATTGTGTACGATACAAAAAGAGAGTGAGGAAGAAGTGTAGGATTCTATCTGTGCAGTAAACATTTTTGCATTTACAAATACAATAACACCAATAGAGCATCAGATGTACTTATTTATTTTATTTTATAAGCCCACACAGCAAACATAATTCCCGTTCAGTTAAATGCTTTATGTGTTCATGCACAAAATGCCACCAGTTAAGGCCTCAAAAGTACTTTAAAAACCTTACATTCACATGCAGTCATTTTCCAAAGTCAGCAAAATAAAGTTCTTTACAGTTAAAAAACGAAAACCACACCAAAAATCCTAAAAAACTTGGATGTCTATAACGGACATAAGGACAGTGTATGTTTAAGTACTGTGGCAGTGCTCGGAACTAGCACCTTTCCACTTCACACAATAAATTAATGATGCAAAGAAATAAAAATGAAGTAACTTATTAAGAATCTATTCATACAGATATACGAAAAATATGTGAGCTCGCCACCCAGTTGCATCTTACATGCGCCTTGATCCACACCTGAAACGCTTCTAGTGCATTAGATCAGTGACAGACACTTCAGCTTGTCCTGGCTGCTGTGCGACAGCATCATCACTTCTATGGATGCTTTGTACCTCCCAGCACTGGCATTCCATGCGCTCTGGCTCGCGCTAGGGAGTCTTTAGAAGAGTGCTTGCTGGAAATCACTTTTCGACAAAGGGTTTCGGTCCACATACCAATGCACTGCTTGTGTTGTGACATTCCCCCCACCTTGTGATCGCTGAGCTCAGTCTCCCTAATTTGCAGCATTTACCTGGCTTATTATCCGAAGCGTTGCGCGCGATGAGAAAAGACAGGTTGATGTGTACGACACCTTGGCAAACACATGTTCGTTATCGTTGTAGACAGGGATGCTCTGGCGCTAATGATCTGCGTCTGCCAGAGCGGCATCTCATTCACGCTCAAGTGATGGCATGCGGATATAGAAAGCTCTGTATTTGAAGGAATGTGTAAGGCATAAAGGGTGGATTTCAAGAAGACCCCTAACAACAGATTCTGGAAGAATTGTTTGTGACTTGACCAAAACCTATGACCGTGAGCTCAGTTTCTGCATGGTTCTGTGGCATTGATGCACCGGCTTCTGGTGGAGGTCGCTCCAAGTAGATCGAAGCTTTGGTCAAGGGATTCTGGTGAGAACTGGAAAGTAGCCTAATGCAGATTTCTCGGTAAAACCGTCAGAACACAGGTTCCATTTCCCCTGGTTGTGACCATCCTTTGGCAATGGTGAGACTGCCAGTGAGTGTCCTTGAATTGGGTAACAGTAATGCGTACTGTTCATGCAATTCAGGTTGTGGTTGTGTGGAGTAGTAAGAGTTATATTTGTAAGGTTCTCATGGATGTACGGAATGGTATGGTCTTAAGGTCTTGCAAATTTCAAGCTTCATGTGCCCCTTGGGCTGCTTTGAAGTGCCCACAACTCCAGATCATACTGGACTATTCTGAGGGGACAGCAAGGACCCGTCCTGCAATCATGCTCTTAAAAAACGATAGAACGGAGTCTGTTCCCGCTGAAATACCTAAGATATTGAAAGTCTAGAACTGTCCTCTGCCTGAATATCTCTTTCAAAATTATTTGCAACAGAACTTTAAAAGAATTTCAAAAGGGGGCTTGCTATTGCATTTCATGTTCAAATCCCTATAATAAATTACTGAAATGTACTCATATTCGTAACATTTTAGGAGTTTAACTATACTGAGTGCCTACCAGATCACACCCTTGTAATATCCCGCATGTAAGAGGGAGCCAGTCTATGGTATAGTCAAATTTGTGATGCAACCCTTGCTATATAAGTAAGTGTATAGATGCATGCATTGTATGCAATAAAGCGAACATGACGGTGGACTAGAATTCCTGCACCTCTGTACTAGTTTTCTCTGCTGTATTGACCCGTGCAGAAAACCCAAACTGCCCTTTAGTGCCACTGTGCTCAAAATCCTTAACAAATAATTCGTGGTGTGTGCAGGAAAGAATTGAATATTCAGAAATTAGCCGTAGAATTTTCAATGTTCTTTATTGGTCAATTTTGATTAAAAAAGAAAAAAGGTTCATGCATTGTATATCTAAAGCAAACATGTACCTACATCAACTTGTTGTCTATGAACGCAAAGGAGTGAATGTTTTATACAATAAGTGGGTTTACCTTTAAAGTATACTCCTTTTTCAACATTTATTCATTTGCATAGTATGAAATAATGGGCAAATGTATGCACTTGATGTACAAAAAATTTGAAATCTGCTGATGACAGATATTGATTAAGAAGATGCGGGCTCTTAAAGTGGTCATGTATATTTGGCAGTAATGAAGCTGAAATTCACCAGTTATTGCATAATGCACACTACACACACAATAACTTGCACTACCTGCATAATGTTTTCATGAATACTGTTTTTGTGCTTCTGTGCATTAGCAAATTGCTCTTTTGAGCATGATGGATACCATGAGTCATGGTGTGTGTTGTGTGCGTTGATAACCATAATTGACAAATTGCAATGGTTTTACCAGTTTGACCCACGACCAAAAGAAAGTTTTTAATTGTGGCTTTTTCAGAGAATTTCATGGGGTGTTTTAAGATGTACTTCATTTCCAACCCTCTACTCACACCGGGGGTTGAATGCACAGCAATCGCTATGCACAGCTTCAGAACCAGCCCAAATAATATCCCAATGGCTGATAAGCACAGTGTTTGTCTCATATGCCCTACATGATGACTGTCCTCAGTTAATTCATGCCCTTCTAGCTCAGATGGAATACTTGTATCATTACCAGAATATGGGAGGGTGTGAGATAGTGGGATACGCCAAAGTGTCTATCTTTGGATAACTGAGGGACCATCAAACCTCTGTCCAAAGTTTCTTCTCCTCAGGATGACCGAGTGTCATAGGACTGCAATTTCATCAAAGAGAGAAGAAAATTGGTGACATTGTGCGTGTGGACATAAACCATAACTCTTGTTGGCATGCTATCAATCTGAGGGTGCATTTCTAAATCACAAGTCAGTAGATGTTTGTCTCGCCTCTTTTTAAATGTTTATGTGCACCTTGTTATAGAACTTAACGATTGTAAGCATATTGCAACACTATTTTATGAGAGAACACACAATTACACATTTAAAAATTTTGAAAGTTACTGCATAGCTCAATTTGTGCCAGAGTTGGCTATTTGAAGCACTCCTCAAATTATCGTGCTCTGAACTTTTATGAGGTCTACAAAATATGAGACAATACATGTGCTGTAATTTGCAAGACATTTTGGGCCAGATGTACCACCCATTTTGCATGCGCAAACGGGTTAGCGACCTGTTTACGCATGCAAAAACTAATAGGGCCATGTACAAACCCTATTTAGCGAGTCATAATTTATTTGCAACTCACTAAATAGGATTTGTGAAACGCAATTAGGAAAGGGCGCTCCAAGGGTGTTCCTTCCTAATTGCGACTGGCTACCCTATGTAAGAATGTTTTGCGACTGCAATTGCGGTCGTAAAACACTCTCAATTTACCACCCTCCTCAAGAGGGTGGTAATGCACTCACAAATGGGAAGGGGTCCCCGGGAGGCCCCTTCCACTTTGCAAAAATGCAAGGGAAAAATATTTTTTAGGGGCAGGAAGTGGTCCCAGGGACCATTGCCTGCCCTTACAAACAAAAAAGATTCATATTTTTCAAAAAATCCTTCCCGTTTGCCTTTAAGACAAATGGGCTGCATTTTAAAAAAAGAACGTCTTTATTGAAAAGCAGGCCCAGACATGGAGGTCTGCTGAGCCCAGTAGGCCACCATACCTGGGAGGGCCAGCCATTCCTAATGGGGTCGCAATTTGCGAGCGCCTCATGAATACTGATGAGGCATGCAATTGGTGACCCCATTGGGAATCGCAAACATTGTCTCTGACACTGTTGTACATGGCATTTGGTGACTTGCAAATGGCGACTCGCAATTAAAAACAATTTGCGTGTCGCTAAATGCCCCAGTCGTACATCAGGCCCTTAGTTTACTACAAAGGGTATGGAGCCTGCCCATTTCTTATCATTTATTGGGGTCATTGTCACTCTTCGTTGCTGCCACCTAATTGACTAGATTGTGCTGGTTTCACTTCCTCTTCTTTTGTTTAGAGCAAGGAGCAAGTATTGATTGCTTCATTTTGATTAGTGCCCTTCTGCTGCTCATTCTGTGATGGGTACTATTTTTTCTTTCTTCTTCCCCTGTTGTTATTGTCCTTGTTGCTTCTTAGTTGCCACAAACCTGTTGTCTGTGTTGGTTCTTCCCTTCCTCCCTCCCTTTGGTTGTCCATATTGCTTCTTGCCTCCAGCCATTCAAAACTGATGTTTGGAGAACATTGGTTGACTTTCCAATTGAATTCCAATGCAACCACAGAGTTGGATACCAATAAACATGTCATTTCAGCATCAAGATACCTTTTAGAATGAACGTGCACTTTACTAATATACGCTATGTTATATTTAATGCTGATATATATTTCAGCAATAAGATATGCAGCTTTGAGGAGACTTATCACCTAGGTACAGTGCAGCTTTGGCTGTTATGTGATACACATGTACAGAATTCCAAATTGATAATGTTTGTTGTACATTACTATTGGCTACGTAATCCAATACACCAAGGTGAACAATATGAATAGTATTGTATAGAGCTGCCACTTATGTAATATTGTCTGACGTGGTCTCTATTACAACACTAATAATATAAGTAGTTCAGGATCATGTTAATTAAACATGAGTAGCTCTTATTACAGAAAAAGTTGGAGACCCCTGCTCTAGTGCATCACATACTAAATATCAATGCTGCCCCTTGCTGGGGATGGTGCCTGGTAAAGTGATGTCTAATAATGAAAAGTCCTTCTGTCAGACGTAAATATGAAAAAGTGGCTAGGGTCTACACTCATCTTGCCCTGGTCTTCATATGAAGACAATGTAATAACGCTAAACCTTCAATTATTAATAAGATCGCCAGTAAAGGATTGATCCACCATAATACAGAATCATCTTCTCTCATGGGGGAAAAGACAAAAAAGTAGGATAGGTGAAAACAGGTCCTTATGGCCTTATAGGCTATATTGACTGTTTAGGAGTTCTTGTTTTTGTAGACATAAGCCAAGACACTTATATTAGCATAAAAGGCTGCCAGGTAGGGGGAGAATGTGTGGAGATCTTGATAGAATGGGTGCAGGTAAAGGGGTGGTGGTTTTTGACCTGCAATGTCAATAGCCTCCGGTGCAGGCGATAACAAGGATTAATTTGTCAGTATCTGAAGGATTGCCTGACGGATATTATAGTCCTGCAGGAGACACACCTTTGAGCATGGGAGTGTAAAGGCCATTTTGGGGATCAAGCTTGGATCCATCAAGGTTGTGCTCAGATCAATCCTTCTCCACTAAGGGTGTAGCTCTTGTCACCAGGGAACATACTGACAGAAATATACTAGACTGACTGCTCAGGTAGCTTGATTATTATTAGTATGACTTTTGGGCAGAACAGGTTTACATGTGTAGGCCTCTATGGTCCAAATTGCGACAATGTCTTTCCCCTGCACAACCTTGGAGAGAACTTGTTGTACTCTCCCCACCCATAGTGATTGGAGGTGATTTTAATGTATGCCTGGATCCAACGTTGGACAGATCATCACAAAGACGGGTGGCGGGACATACTAAAATGAGGAAGTCTTTGAAGAATCAGATGCTGGACTTTAACCTGTGTGATGTGTGGCGGTAAAAGTCCAGGGTCAACAAATGGTGCACTTATTACAATAATAAATACCAACGTGCTATCAGATTAATTCTTTTTTCAATGGATAATTCCTTGCTATTCAGTGTGAACAACATTAGGCATATCAGGATCCACTGATCCCGCCGGTGTATTGCTAGATGTCAGATTAGCTGATGTAAAAAGTAGCTCCTGGTGGACCATGGATAGGCAGTCGTTATCAAACTTGGATATAATGCAGGTGTTAAAGGTAGAGAGTAGGTTTTATTTTAGGGTTAACTTGGGTTCAGGCCCCTGTGAGGATAGTATGGGACTCATATGAGGCAGTTGTCTGAGGACTTTTTATGCAAGCAGGGCTTCATTAGGTCAAGGGAGTTACAAACAATGGATAGGGGTTTTGAAGAAGAGATGGGACGATGTAAAGGGACATTTTGAATCCGTCTTTACGAGTAGGGTTGGATGCAGTTAAAAAGAGGTTGGCTGAGAGACAGGCAGCAAATGTTTAGGTCATCGAGGGCAGGGTTAGAGCAAGGTGGCATGCCAGCATGCTTGTGCAAGTTTTGTATGGGGAAAGTAGCGGTAAGTTGTTAGCCTGGAAAATAAGAGTGGAAAGAGGACTGAACTATATAGAGAGTTTGAGAGTGGATAGTAATAGCAAGGTGTTAAAAGATTCTGAGGTGATTGCTGAATGCTTTCACAAAGTGTTTGAAGACATATTTAGAGTGAGGCACTCTTAGGGCTTCTGAAGTAAGAGGGTGGTTAGCAGGGTTTCAACTTCCCTGTCTGTCTAGAATTGAACAAGATCTATTGATGGATATTAAGGAGGAGGAAATCATTTTACAGATTGTTAAATTCAGGAATGGGAGGCGGCAGGCCCGGATGCTCTCCCGGGGTAATTTTATAAGGTACTGAAAGAAATAATAGCCCTGGTATGAAAGGAATTGTTCAAGTTACTATTGGCCGGACACTAAGAAATTCCTTCATCTTGGAATTATGCCCTGATAGCTCAACTTTTAAAACCACATAAAGACCCTAAAAGAGCAGATTTATACAAACCCATATCTTTATTGAATTTCGATAATAAGGACTTTGCTGGCATTTTATCAAAGACGATCTCCTTGATTGTTGGCAAGATAGTGCATCCAGATCAGAAGGGGTTTGTGCTAGATAGGCTGTTGAATGATCTGACAAACCAATGGATATCTGTGAAAGATCTGGCAACAGAGAATTCTGATTTATTAGGCATTATCACTATTGATAGAGCTGAGGCATTTGATAGGGCCTGCTGGGCCTATCTGTGGGACATGTTGGGTATGTTCAGGTTTCCCTTAGGGTTTGTTGCTGTAGTTAAGGGCTCTCTATACAGCACCATCAGCTAAGATCTTGGTAAATGGGGGTTTGATCAGGAGAGTCAAGATCTCAAAGAGGACACGTCAGGGGTGCCCTTTTATCCCTGTTTCTCTTATTGAGGCACCAGCGCTGTGCGATTCTAATAAACAGAATTATATGGTTAAGATAGGCCTTTATGCAGAAAACAGCATTCTACATATGAGGGATCCACATGTAACAGTGGGATGTAAGGAGACTATAACGGACCTTCTCTGGCTATTTTATAAATATGGAAACAATGGAGAGGTGATGGTTTGGGACTTAGAAAGCCCAGGCGCTGTGAAAAAGTGAGTAGGCATTTAGGCACGTCAGTCCTACATAAATTAGAAGAGGTACCGGAGTATAACTTCAGGTGGGTGAGGGAGAAAATTGAGGCAATATTATCGTGTGACGAACTCTCCCTTTGCCAAATCCACAACTGGCGGCAATCATTGGTTCTGGCACCTAATGGACGAACTTAGGGCTATAAATGCCTAGCCCGCCCCGGCTCGGGGCAAACTGTTACACAATTACTCCGGGTCTCTCACCGCATGGTCTTCGATAAGGACGATTACACAGACTATATCCTTTTACCACACTCTAAGAAATTGTCTTAAATATAACGATTGAATTGGTTTAACTAACTATACACAACAAGATAGAGCAAAGACTGCCAAATCTCCAACTGGCGGTAACCATTGGTTCTGGCACCTATTAACGAACTTTTGGTCCACAAATGGCTAGCCCGCCCCGGTTCAGGGATCACTGCTAGATCACTACTCCTGGTCTCTCACCGCACGGTCTTCGATAAGGACGATCACACAGTCTACATTCTTTTATTACATTTTAAGAAATTGTTTTAATTGTAACGTTTGTATTGGTTTTAATTAACTATACATAATAAATTTACTTACTTAATTACTCCCTTTACCCTTTATGGTAGGACAAACTTAGAGAAGATGACGATCTGACCCAAGCTGACTTATTTGGTTGACAACTTTCCTCTATCTTTACCTAGGGGCAGCTTAGATAAGATACAAGGGAGGATAGGGAGATTATTTGGGCCTCCAATTGTCCAAGACTCAGTTGGAAAAACCGAAGGAAGCTGGTAAAAGGGGGGCGTAGCATTGCCAAATGTTTTACTGTTTTACCTTAATTTAGGATTTCTAGAATGATTTTGGGGATCCCTGATGATTCTAGTTGGGGCAGTATTTTTGTGGGTCTGCTGAATCAGATTGGGCAGAAGGGTGTCCTGTTTAAGTTTGGGGATCCAAAGTACTTCAAGAAGGTCCAGCTGAAAGTTTTGCGGGCTTTTTTAGAATTATGGTGTTGTCTGAGGGAAATCTTTGGAATTGATTATTACTCTGAGTTTACTCCAATATGGAAATCCCCAGCTGCTGGATAAGCTGAGCATCCCATTGATCGCAGTAGGCATCAAGAGATGGGGGCAGTTGCAGGAGGGTTCTGGAGTAATTTTGTGGGAGTTGTTAACGGCACAAACCAAAGGCACCCTATCATGGTTCAGGTATATGCAGAGACATGCAAAATGCAGTGGGAGTCTCCCTCGCCTCTTTATAATCGCTGTGGAGAGGGATAGGCGGATGATAGTATGTTAGACTTAGTACCATTGGCGTGAGCCTCCCTTCTATTTTTTGCTGTTGCCTCCTCTATTTTTAATATGTTTGACTGGTTTTAGTTGCTTTGCGCACTGTACCACTGCTATTCAGTGCCACAGTGCAAGTGCTCCCTATGTTAAACAGATGTAATGGATTAGTGACTCCATGATTGGCTTACTTGATTTACTTGCCAGACCCTAGTACAGTGCACCATGTGTGCCCAGGGCCTGTAGATCAAATGCTGCTAGTTGGCTTGCAGCCCTGATTGTGCCACCCACAGAAGCAGCTTGTAAAGTGTGTCTCAGGCCTGCCATTGCAGAACCTGTGTGCAGTCTAGTACTGCCATGTCGACTTGGTAAGTGCAACCACTGGCCAGTGCCTAAACCTTCCCTTTTCTACATGTTAGCCACCTCTAAGGTAGGCCCTAGGGCAGGGTGCATTGTATGTGAAAGGTAGGACATGCCCTGATGTATGTGGCATGTCCTGAAAGTGCATTACAGACCATTTTGTTTTTCACTATTAGCGCTGGGATGCCCATGGAAAACCACGCGCTCTACAAATGTTCCTTCATTCATTCACTATTGAAAGGCTACCTGTCCCCATAGGCCAGAATAGGGAGTTTGACTATAACATCCTATAATCCTAACTGACCCAGGGAACATGGTAGAAAAAAATAGTATGCCTGAACTCAGAATGATAAAATACATCTTTTAGTGAAATTGGTTTTAACATTCTGTGTTTGAAAATCCCACTTTTAGAAAGTAGGTATTTTCTGACCTAACCATCTGGCCTGCTTCTGCTAGGTTGTGTATTGCATGTCTGGTTTGTGAGTGACAGGAGGGCTTGGGTTCCAGCATCTGTTGAGTCAGGGCTAGGCTGAATAGGACCGTGGCTGCATAGAGAGTGGGGGCAGAGATTTCCTTTCAGTGCCCCCAGCCTTCATAGAATAGAGAGTAGGGGGGGGGGTTCCTTTCAGCTACCTGTGCCAGGTCTGCTTTCAACAATGCTGTCTCCGCCTCCTGCCAGGAAGCTGCACAGACCTGGTTTTGGCTAGGTACAGGCACCCTCTGCCCTCAGAGGACAAAGAATTTACTAGTGTAAATATTGGGGCCCAGACCCCAAGATGTAAGATCACTTCTGGACATCAAGATGGCCCTTTTGCCAAGGAGAAGAACCAGAGAATCTGCAGGAGTTGGACTGCCCCCTGTGCCAGTGTGTTGCTTTCTGGGGTTGGCCAGCAGAGCTTTCTTTATTGCCAAGGAAAGGAGAAAGACTTTTATTGCAACTTTCATTATCTTGAAGAAGAATCTCCAAGGGCTTGAACTGTGCTTGCCTCATGCTGAAGTCTCAGGGATACAAGACTTTACCACCATCTCGCCCCTGAATTTCCTTGCTGGGAATTCTGTCCGCAGAAGCCTACGTGTTGTTGGGATCTAGAAGCACGACTCAACGTTGCATCACCGGAGAAGCGTGTCTCAGTCGCAGCTATTTGTAGTCGCATCCCCAGAGAAGCATGTCGCCACCGCAAGGGTCGCCGTAGCATCAAGGGGGAGGCGTGTCGCAGGGCCTGTCGCCGCTTAGAAGTTCCAGTGTTGCCGCACGGCCGTTGGGCGTGCACGCATCGTCTTCACGTCATCGCGTGTGCCATTATTTCGCATCGCACCGGATCGTCGCATCGCAGCGCCATCTTCTCGCATCGCAACCGGAACGCACCACAAGTTCGTCGCATCATCTCCTCTCCTGAAGGAACAGACACATCGCCTACTTTGTCCAAGCACTGAGGAACAGACGCATCACCTCCCCCGATGCAAGGAACCGACGCATCGGTTTCCCTGCAAACCTTTTCTTTAACTTGCGTGACTCATCCAAAGGTACTTTGTGAGAAACATGTCGCATTTACCATCTAAAGTGTACTGAGTTATTTCTACCATCTTAAAGTAATTTTCTTAATACTGTATTGTGGATTTTTGTCATTGTGGTCTTATGTTAAGTCTATATAAAGAATACTTATTTTTATAAAACCTGGGTTGTGTCCATTTGTAGTGTTTTCACTGTATTACTTTATGTGTTCCCAAATGCTTCACACATTGCCTCTGAGATAAGCCTTCCTGTTCGTGCCAAGTTACCACAGGGTTGAGCGGGGGTTATTTTAGAAGTGTAGCCCTCTTACTCTGACTAGAAGCAAGGGTCCCTATTTGGACAAAGGTGCAAACCATTGCTAAAAAGAGCCCCCCAGTTCTAACAATATTCATATGTTTGCTTGTTGCCCTGGATTAAGTGGCTTTTGGGAGCGTTTGCAGAGAGTAATCTCTGGAATCATGAGCAGCCATAGTAAGGTATTCCCGCTTTTGATTTTATCTGGTATGAACACCCAGTCAAACCAGTGTGTATTACTTAGGCAGAAGCGCCTTCTTTTCCACATCTTGTATGCAAGGAGCAAGATCTGAATTAACTGGCCCACGTCCTCCCCACCCACTCTCAGTAGTTGGCTAAAATCAGTGGATAGAGTTTGTAAACTGGATCTGAACAGCAAGAGAAGCAGGAAGATGGAAGAACTTTGGATATTGTATACTAGTTGGAGGGAGAGAGTAATCCTGACTTCTTGCAGTCCGACGATTAAGCCTATCATGGCGTTTCTATTCAGGTTAAGAGTGATTTTCCTACAAACCGGTATTTGGCATTTGGAATGTAGGTGGCATTTTTGTAGGATTCGGTATTTTACCGAATCGGTAACTTAAGGAATCGGTAAATTACCGATTTCTTAACATACCGATTCGGTAAATTACCGAATCCGTAATGTAGAGGGCACTCAAGTGAGTGCATTCCTCAGTTAAGGATTCGTTATTTACCACCAACTATTTACCGATTCGGTAATTCCCATTCATTCCTTTGGGCCTCTAGGCCCATAGGCCCTTAGGAATGAATGGGAATTACCGATTTGGCAAATACCGAATCGGTAAATACCGAATTTTACCGATTTGGAAAAATTTACCGAAAAATTACCTACATACTATTTACCTATTCTTAAATATCGAATCGGTAAAATTCGGTATTTAAGAATCGGTAAATAGTATTTACCTACATCTGGCCCTTTGTAACATAATTTAGAATGATCTTATCATTAATTCCTAGTGTCCCTTTATCAACGTGCTTATTTATGTACAATAACAATAACAATAACAATACACTTTCTCCCTGCCTGGGATTTCTAGGCCATTCACTGCTCCCAGCACCAATAAGCACAGTATTCACAGGGTGGCTTTGCAATGACGGCACCGGAAGCTGGGCATAGACTTTGTTTGACTAGCAGTTTGAGACCTGGGTACATTATGCATAGACTTTGACAATGATCTACTTTACACCCAGGAGACTATTCAAAAACTAACCCAAATTACAGGTGACCTGCAAATATTTGGGCATCTCTTTTACCATGATAGTTGACTTCAGCCCACATTGATATTATGTGTCAGGCCCCAAAATGGTTGGGCTAAAGCACCCCTCTTTGCCTTCCCCCCCTGTATTACCGCCTCATGCCCAGTTACAAACTTTGCACTCACAAACAAAACACAATGTTTGTACATGTCCTCAGGATGGTAAAAATAAAAGGATGGCTGCTGTTTGCAATGCAGAAGCTAGCCTTTCTACGATATTTACAGCACTATGAGCATAATATAAATTATATAGTAGTTTAAGAGAAAGTACTAAGGTATTTAAATGATTTCTATAGCATTTAGAAAAATAGTTTCCATATTAACGCCCACATTTTCAAAACGAAAATATGACAGATCCCTTTCAACTTGGACTGTCTACCTATTCATCACAAAATAGAAAGGTGTGTTATCCCCAGTTCTCTGCACTGTACAGAAAAAAACATTACGAGGTTTAAAAACATCCATATTGTGATTTCATAAATGAAATAAAGACTGAAGTAGTCGATGCACACCAACTCATCTAAAGGCCAAACTGACCTGAATTGAAGCATATGGACATGCAATCCACAAGAGTCAATCAAATATATTCTTAGGACAACAGGTCTAATGAATGTACAAATATACAAGTCCTACTAGAATTCAAAGTTCAAAGTGCAGGTTATTACTACAGTCCAGCGTGACTAAAATTAAACATTCCTCCACATTGCCTCACAGATTCAATTTTATAATCACAACCACGACTGTTAAGTAATAATATTACTCTTGTGTTCATTGAGTTTTCGTCTGTCACCTGGCAACATGTAACATGATGTTATATTACCATTGAAGGGTTCTGGTGGCATAAACAGAAGGGCAAGTGGTTCTTTAGTGTCACATGGAAGCCACGATTTGAACATAGCACAGTATACATCTGTTACTCATTGTTTTTTTTTTTAAATATTATATACATTTAAAACGATCTGGTGACATAAAGCATGTGCACATTATTATTATAACATCCACAAGAGCTGGGTATTGCAGCTAATAAACTCGGCATTGAAAGCCATCTTGCATAAGCCTTCTTTAGAGAAGCCATTGTTTTATTCTCTGGGTGTTCTCGTTCTTCCTTGAAACAATTGCTGAAGAGCCCACATACCACATCTCGTCTCCATTATGTAGAACTAGAGATCCCTGTCACCTTGCACACATAGCACCTCTCTTTAATCCATAATATCCTTGAATGCAGGCTCACTGCATTCAATGTTTCCTGGGCGTTTATTCACGTATTCTTTCTGTGTGTTTTGTATTATCATTATCTGCTTTGTACAAGTCCACGCTGTTTCAGGGTGAACCATTGGGTGCCTGTGGGCGGGTTTCTCTGAATTCAGGGCTCTAGGGGCATATGCTCAGTAGATAAAATAAGTAACTTGATTGGGAGTTTGTGAATTCTTTAATGGAGGCAAAGCAGACAAAATGCACTAGGGCACAGACAATTATTGTGCTTCGAAACAGGGCTGGTTGTGTGGTGTGTACTGGAGCCCCCAGAAGTGAACAATAATACTTACAAAATGCTGTGAAATTAAATCCAAGCAGTGAATATTGAAGGACAGGTGAGCACATTGGCTCAGAAGACTTTACCTTTAATCATCCTCAAGGACAAGTCTTTCATGATTCTCAAGGGCCCATGTTTTAGGGTCCGAGTTTCTTTGCAGCACCTTTTGAATAGGCTCTTCTTTCCTTGGCACCCCAGACTCCTGAACTCCTGGTGTGTCCCTGGGTGACCAGCAATATTTCTGCTCCTGACATTATTTGATTGCATTTTAGATGCTTCATATAGCGCCAACATGCTGCCTCTAGGCTGCTTCATTGCTATAAAGAACATGGTAAACACACGGTAGTGCAACAAACAATAATGGAATTTGAAAAATACTGGCAGTTATAAGAAGTATAGGGTGAATCCAACATAAAAGTATCAACGGTTGTGAGTAGGAAATTGATCTAAGAACATGCGTCCTTTGGTAATCAGAAGCCATCGCAACTTTCCCGAGAAACACAAAAAGGGTTGGGATGTAAAGCCCACCCACGATCAGGTCCACCACCTTTCTCTTTCCTCCTTTAAAGCCTAATTGGGACAGTTTCACAAATATTTTCCAGGTATTTGCACTAACACAGCTTGAGATAATGTGCATTTTTGCAGCTGCTCAGAATCACAAACGAAATTTGTGTAACTATACACAAAACGTGCTGGATATCTGTCATTGGCTTTTCTCATATGCATGTGGCCCACAATCAAAGCCTGCATTTGGGCAAGGCAGAAAATGTAAGGATCAGCTTTGTTCACAGACCCATATTCTCCGTAGCCCATGTAATGCATGAGCGGTGGAGGGCCTGTCTATACTCCTTCCGTAATTTAGGGATGACAGTTTAAGAGTAAGCACTGATGTGTACTGTTACTTAAGGCCTATGCATGCCAGTGTGGTTCCATTAGTGGGTGGGAGTGTGGTGATATGAGCGGGCCTCCTTCACCATGTTCATGTGGTGCACGGGGTCAAGTGCATAGCAGCGCGCCTATTGGCACAGCAAGGGTGTCACGGGTCCCAAAGCAAGCAGGTAGAATGTGCCTGTGTGTCCCCAGTAACATATTTAAATACATCCACAATTGAGGCGCAGGAGGTTTCTCACACCCTTGGGCCCTGGTGACACTGCACCCGCTGACTTATCTATAGCTACACTCCTGATTGAGTCTCAGACATGTACCTACAGTTTTGTTGTGCATAGTTGGGTGGAAAAGAGTTGAATCTGCACTCAGTTCGCAGTCCTCGCCTGCCAGGCTTTATCCTGTCCCAAAATCCAAATCTGGACTCTACGGTTTTTCTTGGTTTACTCTAAATCTGTTGCCAAAAAAAAGCTGCTGGTTTCCAATAGGCATTTTACTTGCAAATGTTCAGCCTCATATTTGTGAGTGGTTCAGAATAATGCTGTTTGTTGCACGCCTCACTGCCCGAAATTGGTGAATTTTCAGCAGAAATGTGTGGTAACACCACTTTCGCCTATAATTCCCATTTCAAGGGCACATCCAGTGATGGTAAATTGCATGCACAGGATTACACAACTTGATCAAATCTGGAATATGAGTTCAAAAATTTGGTTTCCTGATACTACAATTTCTGTGGTAACCACTAGACCTCTGTCCAGCAGGAGGTGTAAGATTTCACCCCGAGATATTCACTTACTGTGTGTGCCCCGAACATCAGGTTGGTCTTTCACTGCTTCCTGGACAGAGGGGGTGTTTTCGTCACGCTTACAGTGGGGTTAGGAGTATTGGAACGAAAATGCTGCCTTTTGTCCTTCATTTGTCATGGAAGCTGACGTGGGGAAATCATTCAATTAACAGGAGCCTGGCAGAATACTTAAAATAACAATATGCGTTTAGGAAAATCAAGGCTGCGAGCGAGGGGGCTCCCGGAGCCGCTCTATCGAATGAAGCGGTGCCTTTTCATTTTCACTGATTTCCTCGGTGGGATGCGGTGACCGGCGCTTCCGGATCATGGTAATAACCGCTGCCGCCCGTGCGTACTCGGATGACACGCGCCACGCTTTAATAGACATCGAGGAAAGCTCGAGGGACTGCATTAAAGTCAGTAATAATTTATTATTCAGGGACCTCCACCCATTTACTAGACTTATTTCATTCAAAATTGATTATTTCCGTTCAGCTTTACCTTTTGTGCGAGTGAAGATGATTTTAATAATATGGAGAGTAAAAGCAAATGTGAAAATTATCCAACGCAATGCGCTGTGGAAAAGTAATGCTCCCGATGATCGATCACTTATCACTCACATCTACCTTAATATAGGGTGGGTGCGTTCTAGTGCCGTAATCAATTTAAAAGGCGTGGAATTGCAAAATATTGTACAGATTATTTTCTTCAAATATTCTATACCCAAAAAGAGGTCACGGTATGATGTCACGGTTAAACCAACATTCAGAACGAAATAATGAATAATAGTCAAAGCTCTTGAACAAAGACCCAGAGCTGAGGGGAAGGGGCCCGATGGTCAAAGTTTTGACTTGTTTCTTCTAGAAATCATCAGCTCAGTCATGCCCTGGTTTAATTCAAGCAAGTTGGTTTTCGTCAAGGACACATGACCTACAGAGACAGAGTGAAAGAAGAAGATGAAAGAATAGGTCATGTACACCTGAAGGTTGACAACCCACTGTATTTATTGTATATAAGTAGTTTTGCTATATCCCAAGACATGCTTCCATATTATGGAAGATAAGCGTGCACTCCAGTGGTGCGTGAAGTCTTTATTAGGAAATATAAAAAAAATGGACAATTACGACCACCTCCACACATTGACTATTAAGGGTTTTTTCACAAGACAAGTGCTTGCCTGTAGTACTCTAGAGGCTGTGCATGAGGTAAGGAAAGATGATCCCGGTTGAGATTGGAGTAGAGCTCAATTTTCAGATTATGTCATTGTACCAAATCAGAGACTGGAGGATCTACCAGGATCCTTTATGGATAACTGATGAGGTGCTGCCTCTTTTTAGTATTGTTGGCAGAGATGTAGAAAAGAAAGAATAAACACTCCTAAAGATAGCATATGATAGTATAGAAAGGACAAACAATATTAGCGAAAGTGATGATCATCAGTGACTTCTCAATTCATTAGTTTAGGTTTGATATGAACAGGATAAGGAACCCTGGTAGTGCCTTGTGTAAAATGAAGGAAGACAACACTGTCTGATACCCCCAAACCCTGCCAGTTGTAGATGGCTTGAAAGGCATTAATTGTCACTAATGATAAATGCTTTAGAAAATCTGATGAGAGCACAACACAAACCCTGCTAATGTCTGTTGTCTATTACCAGTTTTCTAAAAGTATCAATAACATGATAGACTAGATCAGAGTAATCAAAGCAGAGCAGCAGTTTTCAGTGATGTAATGTAGGGCAAGAGAATAACTGCATAACTAAGAGGCCTAAAATGGGCAGCAGTTCATTGGCCAGTTTGTGGGTACATCTCAAGAATGACTAATTTGCTTCCAGTGAACGAGTTGAGTTGTCAGATTGATCTAGAGGTAGTGGCTGGAAAGATCACCCTGCAGTCTTGAAAACTTTAAAGAATGCTTGGAAGTTGAATGCATCTTTCTACTGTTAAATTTGTAGGTAGTATAAGCAAATAAATCCAGACTATGAGAGGTCCACATTGTAATCCAATCTCTTTCAGTAAACATACTCAGGAACATAAGCAAAATAGGTGAACCAGACCTGATTAGATCACCTCCCATTGCTTGTACGGTGGAAGTCCTACACCTTTTGCCTCTTCTGACACCTATTATATAATGAGTAAGAAGTTCCCCACTTTGGAGACCTTAGTTTCATTTTGGCTCTGGGCAACGGGGAATTCTATCGTATTTTCTGTGGATACGTCTGTGATGGACATCAACCCTATTTTTTACATTTGCCTTTTTTTTCTTTGTAGCCTAAAACCTCAACACCAACAGCTGAACTGCCCATCAAGGTGGAAGGGGGCAATCTGAACATCACATCTGCCATTTATGATGAGATACAGCAGGAGATGAAGCGGGCCAAGGTGTCCCAAGCACTGTTTGCCAAAGTGGCTGCTAACAAAAGCCAGGTGAGTGTGATTCAGTAGCTAACATCAGTCCTTTGGCAAGAAAAGCTGTGAAGTCATCGCCTGGAAGAAGGGGCTTGTAGCATCCTGCTACAAGAAATACAGACACAAGTACTCATGTGAACTGGAGCTTTATTCACTACCTCTTACCCCTGGATTGTCCCTACTCTAACTGTCCCTGGTTCCTGTTCTCCGGCTCCTCCTGTTCCTGCTCCTCCCTCTGACTCCACCCCCCAACCACTAGACTACATCCCACAATGCTACATCTCCCCCTTTCTTAACAAAATGAGCTTAATGTCCTCAGTGTTCGTAGTTCTTCAATCCACCACACGGGTCGGCGGACAGCCTGTTCTTCAAGCCTCAGTAGTGTTGAATCCGCGGTGGGCTTGACTTTGGTCAATCTTCCGGTTGTCTTAGTCGGGGCATTCTTGATCACGTTGTGTGTGAACTGTCTGCTCTCACATTCCGCAGTCAGCATGTCTCCTTCCAGTGGTGTAGCTACTGTTAGTTCAGATGCTCGATCTCTTTCATGAGTGACTAATGTTCTGGTCCTCTTCCGAGTACCCGCATCTGCTTTTACTTCCGTTTGTCTTGCCCTGTTGAGGGCAACACTGTCCTCCAATTCAGGGTCATGCATATCAGACAGTATGGTGCTATCTGATGAGACTGTCTTGGCTTGATTCGATGATTCATTCACAGCCTCGGGTTGTCTGGCAGACTCGTGAGCCGTCTGTGCATAGGCATGTTTCTCTCTCATCTGATGATCACTCTCTACTGACGCGTCCGGTTTTCCTTGCGGAGTGACTGGCTGGCCCTTTCCCGTCCGGTGACCAGGGTCCACTGTCTCTGTTTTCCCTCTGTAGGTCCTTTGAGTCAGCCTCGCGGACCCCTTCAGGGGTGACGGTGTCTGATCTGTGTCCAGATATACTTGTGACTGACATGACGGGTTGTCTTGTGGCATGACTGAGTGGTCAGAGTCCTTGGTGTGTGACGTGTTGCTCTTGATGTGAAGGGTGTCTTCTGGTTCCATGGTGCGTTTGAGTGGTTGACGCCATGACTGTTGTTGGGACCATGACTCGGTCAATTCTCGGGATTGAACAGATGAGCACTCTGGGTCAGAGAAGTCTCTTGTCGACTTCCAAGATCGGACAGACGTGCTCTCTGAACCAGAGGAGTTCCTGGCCATAAACGTGTTTTCTAGGTCAGAGAAGTCTTTTGTCGACTTCCAGGATCGAACGGACGCGCTCTCTGAATCAGAGGAGTTCCTGGCCATACTCCTTTTGAAGCGTTCCTTTGAGGGTGTATCGGGTGCTGGATGTCTGAAATAAGTGGGCCATGACGCGTTGTTTGGTGACTCAGGGTTGTCTTTAAAACGATTCTCCGGGCGCCTTCGTCGACTTGTCTTTGGCATTGTTTCATCCGAGAAGTTGTTCAGCAACCACGTGCTTGTTCTTTGTGTTTGCTCTTGAGATTTTCCATCTTTGCCTTTCTCACATGTCAACGACGTCTTCTCAGTTTCTTCGTTGTCCCCGGTGTCATTGATGCGTTGGTCTTTTCCTGTTCGTTGTTGGGGAGGGTCGGTTCGTCTTATGCGACCTATTTCTTCTTCACACTTACTTGGTGCTCGGATACCCATGATGTGGGTGTGATGTGTTCTCCTACTGGATGATGTTCCTTCAGACTCATCTTCACAACTTGACGAAGAGTGTTCCTGCGCCGACTTCCAGTTTTGACCATTTTGAGCTTTCCTTCTATAGTTTGTCTTCCTTACTCTCTTGTTGTGTAAGTTGCCATCTTGTCCAGGGGTGCGATCTGTCCCACTGGACGCTCCCCCCTCGTCAGACTTTGAATGACATCCTGAGGGTGAAGAACTTCTTGAGGTTGTCCTTTGACTGATTGACTCGGAGTATTTCTTGTCACTGTGTCTCTCCCGTTGGCCAGACTTTGGATGATACCCTGAGAGTGAAGAACTCCTTGAGGTTGTCCTTTGACTGATTGACTCAGAGTACTCCTTGTCATTGTGTCTTTCCCGTTACCTTTTCATTGGTCTGCCTTCCCTCTCTCTATTTTTTGTTTTGTCTGTTTTCCGAGTTTCATCTGTCCGGGCGACTTGATAATTTGCCTTCAGATTCGGGTCCCTTGATTTGTCTCTTGCCTTGACGTGCATTCCAATTTTAGCCTTCCTGATTACTTCTTCTAGCGACCACTGTCCTCGCAAGATCTTGAGCTTTGTGTCGGGGTTTGCGCAGCCTTCAATTATCCGGAGTCGAACTGCGTCCTCATCCGTAAAGGTGTTGAAGTGGCAGCCTTGTACCAGGTTTTTCAACCGATTGATGAAAGTAGGCAGTGGTTCACCTGGTTCCTGCCGGGCTGTGTTGAAAGCGATGCGCTCTCGATCCACTTCTGCTTGTGCTGAGAGGCGGGCACATAGCTTCTCTTGGAGTCTTTTATAGATGTCTGTGTCTTCCTCGGAAAATGTTTTGATTGGGCATCGGCCCTCTGGGCCCACCAAATGGAGGAGCAGCATGAGACATTTTCTCTCTCTTTGTTCACCATTGGCGTCCAGGAAATCACTCAATGTGGCCAGCCATTGGTTTCGTTTGAGACATAGACTCCAGGTGTCCGTCGGCACCCCTGGGGGTGGTGCTTCAAAGCAGGGATCGAACCTTTGTGTTGTTTCTTCCCCCGCCATGATGGAGGAAAGGTTTCGTCTACTACCGTCGCAGGATTGTTCACTTTGCCTCCAGTCTTATTTGCTGACCTTCTTCGCCTGAGATTCTGTGTCTAGTCGTCTCCTTCGATGTTAGGAAGGTTCGCCACTCCAGGGTGACTACTGTGTTCTGTCCGCCCTTAGCGCGACTGTCTCGGTAGGCTTCAATGAGCGAGGCTTGAATTTCATGATTTCGAAATTGAGTGGACTTGGATTTCTGGAGTTCAGGCGTGCTACCACTCAGCAACCTGTGCGTGACTCGTGGCTTCCTTTCTTTAGAGTCGTATGTTAGCTGCAGGTGATTGAGGGCTCTTTCACGATGACGCCTGACACATTTGGCGTCTTATTCATTCATGTATCTCTTCTGGACTAGCACAGGTCTTCCACTCCCTTTTCTGATGAGAGAAGGCTTCCTCACTGCTTGTGTTTGTCGCATTCACAGTTTGTGCAGACTTGAGCTTGTTTTCAGCGCGTTTCTTGTACTTGCCAGTGTTCGCTATGTTTGTTGACCCTTGGCTCCTTTCACGTCACGTTGCTCATTCGCATTCATTGATTACATTTGATGCGTTCTTCGCTGATTTGGAACTGTCTTCTGCAGTTCGGTCCTCCTCTGGTCGTACTCAACGTTATCTTTGTTAATCTCGGGCACTCGCTTAGGCTTATGCATCTGCTTCTTTGCAATTACCAGTGTGTGGTTTTTCACATTTACTAATACTTGTTGCTTTACGTATACCAATGCTTGTTCTCTCGCATTTGCCAATGCTTGTTGTACTATTTCTCTCCTTGCCTTTATCAATGCTTGTCTTCTTAGATTGCTTCTTGCATTTGCATGTGCTTGTTTGTCGTCTTTTCAGCGCTTTATTATTCTTCACTTGCATTCGCCAATGCTTGTTTGCATGCGTCAATGCTTGTTTCGTTACAGTCACCAATGCTTGCTTCATTTACAGTTGCCAATGTTTATTTTGATCCAATCTGCCAATGCTTGTTTCTTTCCCATTGCCTGACTTCAAAATGGCCGCCGTTGCATTGCACAGGGTTGTCCTTCTTAGACGCCTGACTCTAAGATGGCCGCCGTCACTGCAGGCACACACGAGGCTAGCTCTCCAGGCTCATCCACTCGGGGCATTCAAGACTCACCGGCGGTCGGCTTCTGGGGCAGTCCACGCCAGGATTCACTCCTCCACGGTCACCATGGACAACAGGTGAGATCGGGGTGGGCTCCCGGCTCGCCTTCGCAGTTCCCGGTCGTCTTCGCCGATGACCTCCCAAACCTCACGCATCGGATGTCTCCCGGGCTCGGATTTCAGCGCTCGCAGCAGCGCTTGCTGGCGGCACGTTGTGGACGCCGTCCACACTGCAGGGACACTCTTCTCACCGCTCTGGGCACTTCACAGGGTCGGAGTAGGCTCCCGATCCCTGCACACAGGCTCTCCACACCGGGCACACGCTTCCAGCGGGAGGCTATTTTTTTAGCGCGCAGTTTGGCGCTCGTTTCTTCTATCTCCAGGCGGCAACCAGCAGCGTTTTCAGAGCTGCTCGGGCAGGGCGTCTTCTCAGCGCTTTGGGTTCAGTGGGGCTGGCATCTATCCCATCCTCGTCGCCAGTTGTAGCATCCTGCTACAAGAAATACAGACACAAGTACTCATGTGAACTGGAGCTTTATTCACTACCTCTTACCCCTGCATTGTCCCTACTCTAACTGTCCCTGGTTCCTGTTCTCCGGCTCCTCCTGTTCCTGCTCCTCCCTCTGACTCCACCCCCCAACCACTAGACTACATCCCACAATGCTACATCGCTGGTACCTAAGAAGACACAATCTGTAATGACAGTCCAATCTATTATCTGAACTTTTGTCGAGGAAAGAGAGGAGTGGATTGGAGGCTGTCCCAGCGATTAAGTTTCTTCATCACATATATCACAAGGGAGCAGTGAACGTGTAAACCCATGAAAATCAGGAGGATGACGTTTCTTGGGGTCATGTGTATCATGAGGTTTGGGTATTGCAGACCCAGATGAGATGTGGTTTGCAGCTTAAAAGTAGAATGTTGAGGGTTGTTTATCTAAAGGTTCGTCTGAAGGGAGTGCCTGTAGCTGAGTGATCTGCACATAGTGTTTGAAGATCATTCTCTGCTCAGCCATAACATCTATCTCTTATGTAGTGTTCCTGGCGGGAGTCTTCCAGTCCAGTGAAGAGTAATGCCATCGATTTCTTACATTGTATCAAGGGTGCAGTACCTTGAAAGGACCGGAGAAAGGTCAGCTGTCTGAGTGGTGGAATTTATTCCCACATTTTGGGAAGTGACCATCAGGTGCTCAAGCCAGACATCGGGACTGTGTTTAATTGTCTTGTTTGTTGAAATTGATTCAACATGTGAGGAGCAATGAATCTATAATCTGCCTAAAGAGAGGATTTTGATGCCTGTTTAAGGACTAATATCCTCCCAGGGTATATCAGCTTGCACTCTGGAAGGAGGATTTGACGTATCCAACTCTTTGAAGAAAAAGCATGGGCACTTAAAGGGAATGCAGTGTTGAAGTGTGAGGGAGTTCTAGGACAGCCAATAATGAGCGCGTTTCGGTAGTGCAGTCAGAAGGGAACAGAGGCCTCCGCCACAGTTGGAAATCCAAGTCATTTTCAGTTTTTTCAGTTTCTTAAGTGTGTCACAAAACGACCAGTCACTTTTGTAATGTGGCGCCAAAGTTAAGCCACTCACGAGCCAAAGAATAGTATCACGAGCCAAAGAATGGTACCTTAAACTCTTCAGCATACACATACAACCAAACACCATGTGGCACTGGGCAAAACCTAGTGGGATTTATACCTGCTAAATACACGAAGTCTTTGCATGCATACTCTCAGTTTGGCGACTTAGAACATCGAAAGACTTTCCACTCTGTAATTGATGACATATGTGGAAAATCTAGCATAAATCTAAGATGAAAAAAACCCACTGCAATTAATATCATAAAAGTATCCTATTTTCGTCCTCCCAAAACAGGTAAAAACCTCAAAACTTTAATGGACGCGTTAATTAGGAGTTTAGCAAAGGTTGCTATTGACACTTTCGGCACCAAGAGGCATTAGTACCTGGCTAGTAAAATGTGTATTCTGAATAAGGAATTTCCTACTAATGATGTTATATGAGCCTATGCCATTTCAAGCCTCGTAACAAAATAGGTACTGTGATGCACTGCCTAGAAACGCCAAGCCCTCGAGGATGCTCACTTTATTGCTGCTCTTTTTGTGGTCTGGCAGGTGGTCTGTTACCTTCATTCCCTTCACTCACTGGTTGTTTGAAGTGTACTTCACACTTGTATCAGCCCACAGGTGTATTGCAGTTTTCAATGTTGAGCAAGTGATTGGCAAAACTAAGTAGTCCATCTCCAGGATTACAGCTGGGCAATCCATGGCTCCTAAATAAGGTGCAGTCGCTGGCAGTAGTTGTCAAGCACCACCTGGTATGTGCTGTGCCGCTGCAGTGTGTTTCCAAGAAGCAGAAAGTTACACCAGTGATAAGCCACCTGTCACCAAACACCCTGACAATGCCAGCTATATACAGTTTTATGGACAAATGGCAGCCAGCTTAGAATGGAGTTTTTGAAGGAAGATATTGAAAGCCTCCTTCTAAGATAGCTGCCAAGTATCCATAAATTGTAGCGAGTTCTCAGTGACAGGGCGCCAGGGTGCACTGAGGAAACTTGCCCGGGCGAGGAGAGGCTTCTGACTTCCTCTGAATCCAATGCTTGCAGACCAGTGCATGCTTTCTTATGCTTGATGTGATCCCAGTTCCACCTGCCGCTGCTAGCATTACATAAGCAAAGTGTGGCAGAAGGTGGGAGCAGGAGGCTCTGGGAGCATGGCCATGTGTATCTGCTCACTCCACCTCTGAAGCTTTGCGACCCACTTTAACTCCCCCGAACACAGAACTGCATGGATTTTGATGGTGCACACATTGCCTTTACACATGGTGGGGGTATAGACTGATGCCACGTTCATACACACTGGCTCACTTGGTGGGTTGCTGGCAAGTGTAAAGACAATAGCTCTTGCTTTCTGGGGCTAAAACATGAAAACATACTGTCACTTCCTATTTGCATGTGCTATTACATGTTAACTTTTCCATATGCACAAGTTCCATCCTATGGCTCTCTGCACTGGCTGTCTGTCGAGAGGAAAGGCATTGGGTATCATGCATAAGTCCTTTGGCGAACAAGAAAATTAATTTCTAGCCAGCAATTTCACATGCTACTTTCCACTCAGCTTGCATTGACCAAGAAATGAGTGGCTCCAGATAAAGCCAGAGTATGCGACAATACACAAATGTGGCTATGTGTGTAGAACCAGATGCTACACGTTTTACAATACACAAAGGTGTCTCTTCCTTATTCAGTACTAGCTGCTATACTTTCCAGAATCCACAAAGGTGGCTGCTCTGTATTCAGTACTAGATGCTGTGCTTTCCAGAATAAACACATTTGGCTGCTCTGTATTTAGTACTCAGTGCTACTGATGCAGCTATTTATGATATATTTGCGTAGGTTCGAACCGTCTAAAATCCTCAGGCTGTCTAGTCAGTAATCAGTCTGAACAAGACGTTTTGCTATGCATTTTCATTGTAACATTGTTTGGACATGCACAAACTACTTATCCCTTATAGCTGATCTCTGATTTCAACAGCACCAAGAGGCACATTTCTGGCAACTGTGGCCTTTAAACCGTAATTTAATATTACATTTTTTTTTTAATCTCAGAGATGTATAAAGTCCTGTCTCACTAGAAGGGGCCTCTTTGAGTGTCTAGCATTTTTCTTGAAATGAAGAAAACAGCCCCAATGTTATTAAAGTTCAGTGAAACAAAGTATGTCACAGCAAGGGGATAAACTATACCAGCGTACACTAAACCGTTTAAACATGATGGAAAGTCTAACCCTCTGGGATAAACCCATTCACTGTAATGTAAGACTGAAAAGAAACATTCTCTGTGATCATCTGAATACTACACCATCTCCTGCATTCGTGTAACAAGGGATTTCCCTTTATAATGAAGCCTGAAAATATTTACTGAGAACCCCCAACAATTTAGTATTGGTTATTCTGAACAGAAGCTGAAAATAAGATCATAATTGAAAGACTTTGGTCCACTATACTCTCTCTGTTTGCAAACCACGATGTACAAATCTCACAACAACTGGTTTATAAACAGGGATGCAATTTTGTGATGTGATCCATGTACTTAGAGTCCACATCGCAGTTGAACCATTCACATGGGGGTTGTGAAATGACCTGTCAAATGGTCAAATTGATATTAACTAGGCAGATCACTATTTGTGGGCCACTTTGATTGCCTTCAAATGCAAGGGTGGTGGTCTGCAAGGAACCATACACCGCCATGCCTGCATTTGCCTTCCCAAACGGGAAACGTGTTCAAGCCGGTCTCTATTGAAGGAAAAAAGTTCTTTAAAAATATTTCTAATTTTGAAAGACATCGGGGATCAGGCACTGTCTGATTCCCCAGTGCCACCCCAAACGATGCTTAAAGGGGAAGATCTCCTCAAGGGACAACATGCAGACGCCACCCACCTTGAGGTGTTGCTGTCTCATCAGTGGTTTGTGACTGCAATTGTGGTTGCCAATCATTGATACATGTTTGTGACTTATTAGGAGATGCTTCGTTCATGCTCCTCCTAATTATGACTTATTACTTCCAGCAAACCCTTTTTGTGAGTCAGTTTCCACTATACAGAAGTAGTGGTATTGATTTGAAAACACTTGTGGTCCCAAAACCTGCGATGCACAGAGTTTGTGATATCAAAATGTTTTTGTTCATCAGGACTATTGCCTCATCAAGCATTACATTGTTAAGCACAATTTCAGACACTGGTTAGGCATAATGTGCCATTGTTCGGACTGCACATATATACTTTTATGTGTCTTATTATACCGTTAATGCCCAGCGATATTTGAAATGTTTTATAATTGGTCTTAATGCTACTATCTTAGAAACAAATAAGTTGGTCATTGGTTTTGTTTTTAAAGTTCTCTGTGTTTTAATAATTTGTAAACCAAGGTGGACCAGCCATCACACGGTTTATATTCTATTGCATAAAGCAGCCACTTGCCACATATTATTAGAATATTGTAATATTACAAGTATATTGCAAGTTACCAAAGTGTTCCGTGACCTGAAGGAACAAGGCTTAAAGCAGATTTCCTTTACAAAGCGACTGTAGTCCAAAGTGGTTTGCAATGTCTTTATCCTGGTGATCGAGGAAATGTATTCCTTTTAGTACCTGGTAACATAAGCATCTTTCCCTAAGCTCTCTTGAAATCTTGTTCTTAAGCAGCTTATGAAACAGATACTATTTTGTAGGTGTATCGAATATGTGTGAATCTGTATTGTAAAAAAAAAATGCACAAATAAACATTGCTACTGTCTGAAAAATATATTTGAAGTAACTAAACATATTACATTTAAAAGTATCCCAGACAGAAGATTTGGAAACATGCAGACAGAATCCTGCTTTCATGTAATGAACTGCAGCAGTGAAATGAAAAACAAAACAAAGTGCACGAATCTCTCATCAGCCAATGATCGTAATCTCTAAGGGTAAAGTTGTCTAAGGGAAATAGTGGAAAATCGACTTCCCTCTTTTGCTGCTTTAACTTGCAATTATAAATCAGCTCAGTGACCTACCGTTCACACTGCCTGCTGGCTCTGACAGGGCCATTGCAACATCACTCAACTTTAATAATTTATCACAACAGAGTAGCTATCTCACTATCTTATCACCGTTGAGTAGTAATGTCACGACTAGACTTTAATGAGAGCATTAGAGATAGGACTTCATACTTTTATTATACTTTTAATTGTATTATATTTCCATTGCTGAATCACACACGCACAATGTCCTAAGTGGAAAGAGTGTGGTTAAAATCAATGTTCTGAAATGAGTCATGGGTCTTTCAATGTGATATGGTGAACTTGGCTCGCTCACAAGCGTTAACACAAATGACACACAGAGTGCATGTGTTCTCACTTTCACAGAATGAGATGTGAAAGGCTACTGGTTTCTCTTGCTGACACTCCTGATCCTTCTTTTAAGCTTTAGTTACCCTAGCTGAGGTTTACAATTTACATTGAAATTACACTGACTTCCCCAGACTTCTTTATCTGAGATACACCTTCCATTTTCTCTTGGAGGTGGCGCATGTCACGCCATGTAAGTCCAGTTATGTAGGAACATTTCATCCATATTTTTCCAGATGCGAAGTATTTTTTCTTGTTCCTGATCAGTGATAGACTCTGATATAGTTTGGGAACGTTGCTCTTAAATGACACATGATCAATTCATCATATTCAAAGGCACAGCATTGCCTTTTTAGTCAATATTTTGTGTTTCCTATTCTCTTCTGACTCAGAATTGACTTCTTACTTCACATTTCCTTCTTTCCTTGGGGTCAGAATTAAGAGATGTCTTCTGCTCTCCTTAGACCCCATTCCTAAAATTGAATGCGGGTGACTCTCCCATTTTTTATTTCTGACTTCTTTTCCTGATGTCATGTAAAAGGCACACACACTATCCAATCAGCGTCTTCCCTTTCCCTACCTCATATTTGTGTCTACCTTAATTCAATTACGACTGATTAAGGTTCTGCTCCGGAGTCAGAGTATTTGTTCTGCGAATCCACTATCCAGGCTCCCCTGCTAATTGAGCAAAGGCTGAGTTTACAAGCCATCCTGCATGCGCCTGGCTTTCTTTCTCTCCCCAGTAGGGTGATGGCATGGTTTGATACTCTTGACTGCAAGCTGAGTTCTAGGCCAGAAACCACCCACATACATTGTGCCTCTGCCTGCTAAGCAGTGGCGGCTTGCCAAGGGAGTGCTGCGGGGGCGGTGGGGTGGGGCAGGGGAGGGGCAAGGTGGGGGGTAGTGGAGTCCGACATACGACAGACAGAGTTGGCGATGCATGCGCAAGGTAAATTGTTTTATTCATTTAATTACTTACTTTACTCCTGTCCGTCGTATGTCAGACTCCACTGGCCCCCTGCCCACCCCTGCCCCGCCTCACCGTCCTGCAGCCCTCCCTCAGCAAGCAGCAACTGCTGCTAAGTGATTTACTATCTGCTGATTTTGCAGAGTCCACTCCTGCCGAACATTGTCTTCAAGGCACTCCTGAAAATATGCAGTGTGTGGACCCCGATGCCTGCTACATCACACTAAATGGCTAGCACTCTCAGTGTCAATCTCAAGAGAGAAGAAGGGATTGACAGTGAGCTGTGCAGTGTGGAAACATGTTCCTGGCTATATAGGTACTTAAAGCCAGTGGTGCCTACAAGGGGAACATCCTTTGCAACGCAACTGTTACAACGAAGTGCCTTTACGACACAACCATTACAACGCAACTTTTACAACGACTTGCACTGGGGGGCGCTCTAGGATAAGGAATAGTTTCCAACACCTTCCCTACTATCCACGGGGACTGGAGTTGGATTAGTAAATTAAACTATTCACTATCCAGCGCCCCCCAACGTAAGTCGTTGTAAAAGTTGCGTTGTAAAACTTGCATCGTAAAGGCATGCGTTGTAATAGCATGCGTTGTAACGTCATACATCCGCCTACAAGCGCACAGAAGTATTGGTAGTGAATTGTTCTGCATGTTCTAATCCTGGTAATCCCTGACGCTCTAGCCTCTCTGAAGTTAAGGACCTTGACAGGGGTGTTGTGAATCTATGCTCTACACTGTGTGCTGGAAGAGATAGCTAATGGTGACTGTTAGCTGTGGTGTTGGGTATCCTTTGGTAACAGAGTGTTTACTGTGACATAGTGTGACATAGTCATAGTTCCACTATGGAACAATGTGGGGACAGTTGTTGGGAGAGTCCATGCTATAACAACCTGTACATGCTCTTCTCCTTAACTACCAAATAAACGTGAGCTTTACCTGTTACTTGGAGTCTTCATTCCTACAATTTGGCGCCGATCTGAGGACTGACATACACCCATCAATGAACAGCATAGTTCTAGCTGTAATTTCGCCTTTAGCGTGTGAGTCACATTTGGAGCCCCAGAAGTACCTGAGCCTCAGTAGTGCCAGAGTTCTTCCGTGGGCATGTAGTGACCAGAAGTCTGTTCTGTTTGCAGGAAAAGTGGCTGGTTGGTGTAGGGGGATAGGAAACTTTAAACTGCGTGCACCATTGAGCCGTTGGCCTAGCGTGAGCCATACAAGCATCCTCCTAGCAGTATACGTCATTGCAAGCCAGTGCATGATACTGATGTTTGACGCTGCACATCAGCAGCCTTCTTAGAAGCAGGATTTTAGACATGTGGCATTTCATGCTGGTGGTCATCTTAGGAAGAGTTGCATTTATGTGTATTAGTTGCATTAAAGTTAGAGCTCATCAGACAGCAGTGCCTCACACTTCAGCTTCTGTCAGCATCTCACACTTCAGCATCCATCAACACCTTACGTTTCAATATTTTTTCAGAGGAAGCAGAGCAAATCAGAACCAATCACAGACTATGTGTCAGCACTCAAAGAGTTAGCACTTTCTTGTGAGTTTGATGCGCAGCATGATGAGTTGTTCCATCATCAGATCATCATGCACACCAATGATTCAAACTTACAGGAAAGATTATGGGTAAATGGTGATTCTTCTTTAAAAGAGATAATTGGTTTTGCAAAAAAAGAGCACTTTTCGAGAGATGTGTCAAAGCTGCCACCAATACATCCTCGAAATTTGACTGTAAAGATAAAGGGAACTTTTCGTGATAAGAATTTGAGTTGTTTCAGGTGTGGCAGCAAAGACCTATCTTGCAAAAGATAAGAGCTATCCCACATTCAGGTCAAAATGTTTGTTCTGTGGGATTGTGGGACAATATGCAAAGGTTTGTAGGAAGAATAGCAGGATAGTGCATAGTGTAAGACTAATCTCAGAAAGGATAGACTCTGATCACTCTGATGAGGACAATGACATTGAGGCCGAGGATGTATTGTGTGTGGATTGTCCTGTACTAAATTTGGATATGTGTGCAAATGACTATAGGGGGTGTCAACATTGCTACTGTGGCATATTCAGGGTTACCCTATACTATTGTGAACAAGAGGGTGTGGAAGGAAAAATGAGTCCCAGCTTTGCGTGACCAGTTGTTAGAAACTGATACACATCTTGTTACATTCACAGGAAGGAGGATTCCTTTGTTGATGTACAGAATATTAACTTCTAAATTTAAAGGCAGGCATACTTTGAGCAAATTGTATGTCGCTAATGTTGGACCCTCCATTCTGAGATGGGTGGTTTAAAAGGTCTTGAATATCAACTCGAATCTGAATGGTGCTGATCAAGTACTCTTTTTAGAGGAGTCTGAGCAAGCACTCGTAAAGAAGTTGAATGAAGATTTCCCTGAAGTGTTCTCAAGTAGGGTTGGCAAATTAGTACATTTTGTACACAAAATTGTGTTAAAACAGGGTGTGGTTCCACAGTGTCGTAAAGTGAAGAACATACCATTTGGTGTTAGGGATGGGGTTGCTGGTGAATTGGAAATGTTACAAAGTAGAGGTATTATTTAACTGATTGAAAGTGCTGAGTGGTTTGCATCATTAGTGGTAGCCAGGAAAGTGAATGGTAAGATTAGACTGGGTATAGATCTTAGAGATCTTATCATAAAAATTATTGTTGTGGACTAATTTCCAGTGCACAGCACAATGTGGATTCTAGATTACACTTCGAAGAGGAAAAAATTACTAGCTTAGGAAGAACTGTTGTGCGTCCAGCAAAGTTAAAAGATTTTGTGGTAGGTTAATAGTGGTGTTCATTTATTTTATAACTTTATCATAGCTACGCAATGTAATTCCATGGCAGCAGTGAAATATTTTGTAAAAATTGTACAATATTATACATAACTATGCTGTTTATTGCATTACTTAAGAGTTATGTCGTTCTTTAAGATATGAGTTGACATTTTGCGTTATGATCCTTATGTTTGTCTTTTTTGTTATGTAAAGGAGAGGTGTGTGGTGTAGGGTATCCTATGGTTACAAAGTGTTTACTGTGACACAGTTTGACCTAGTTATAGTTCGCCTATGTGGGGACAGTTGGTGGGAGACTCCACGCTGTAATGACCTGTACTTGTTCTTCTCCTTACTACCAAATAAACATGAGCTTTACCTGTTACTTAGAGTCTTCTTTCCAAGAGTAGCTGCAGACTCCGAAGGATTTCTGGGAAGACATGGGATGGGCAGCTAGGAGATTAAGATAGTTTGTCACACTTGCATTCCTCCATCTGCAGCTGCACCGTGAAATGGTGCAGATAATGTGGCGGCTCGCAGCAATGAATCTGGGAACACAGCTACTACGATTCCAACTGATGTCCATTAAAAAAAAAGTCCTTCCTACAGTTCACCATAGCCAAATTATGAGAGGTGGAAAGCAGTGCCAACCTGTCCAAGGGCAACGCAGCCCTAGCAGGCAGGTCAGCACGATGGATGTGTTCCGAGCAGGTTTTCAACGTTAGATCCATCATTTCAATGCAATATTTCCCTTCACTTTCTCCAGACTGTAAATGTAGTTGTGGGTGTATAGAAGTTGTATAAGGACCACTAAAACAGCCAGAGTGCTGATTTTCTACCTACTGCTGGCACAGAGCACTGTGTGATCTCCACTGCATGCTTGGTACTATTGACCTCTGTTTGTCTTAAAGGTGTTTTTATTACTTTTAATGTTTTCACTTGAAATGTTTGCTTGATACAGAGTGTTGCCAAGACTGACCTTTACATGTCCTAGCCGTGCTCTTGTAAGCAGAGTGTTGTCAGCCAATTGTCTGTCCAACTTTTCCCAATACTCCTACACTGTGTGCACTGACAGTGAGTGAGGGGCTCAGTAGTTGTGCATTAAAGTGGGGATTCTTGGTGCCTACTTATTTGGTGCATCATTCTGACACTTCTTCAAGAAGTCTATTATGTCATTAATGTGTGAGCAGAATAATGTAGGGGCCAGTAATGTCACTGCCTTTCACCTCTTGCTGTAGTGATTCGTTCAGTGAGCTTCCCATGTGTTCCCACCTTACTTTTACTTAGATCCCACAATGGAGGCGTATTAAGATATTTAAGAGCAATTTGGTCAAACCTAGTTTCTCAGGACATCCAAAAACGAATTTTCTAGGTACATGTCTACTAAGACTATATAAAGGTGGTCTTTCCTCAAAGAGGTATACTTGCAGCATAAGGCGTGGAAGCTGAATTCCTGAACAATTGTGCTTGTTTTCAATCTAAATCCAACTTGTAGATTAGTAAGGATGTGATTGTCATCCATCCATTCCTGCATTTTCAGTCGGAATACTTGTCATGTAGAACTGCAGATAAGCAATATACTGTAGTGGGGATTTGGTTCACTTCCTCCCTGAAATGAAAACAAAAACACCAACAAAATGGCACTGATGTATGTATGAAAAAATGAAGATCTCTCCAGGAATCCTGCATGAGCAGAAACTTTACACCATGATTTTGGCATCAAAGTCTCACTGTGCTAAAGTGCTAAATGGTGTTCCATCCTATATGGCCTTCAGTATTTGTGAGCAATGTGATGTATTTTGTGGCCTTTAGAAAACCAGTGTCTCATTACAGCAGAAAACCTGATGGTAACTGATCCAATGTTTAACTTAAACGATTTGGTAACTATTCTAAATGATGTATATTTGTGGGTCTTGTCAGAAAGAAAAGCTGTTTGTTGTTGAAGGATTGCTGTGGACAATGCCAATACTTACGGGGGTTTTGGAGCAGAAAACCTGATGGTAACTGATCCAATGTTTAACTTAAACGATTTGGTAACTATTCTAAATGATGTATATTTGTGGGTCTTGTCAGAAAGAAAAGCTGTTTGTTGTTGAAGGATTGCTGTGGACAATGCCAATACTTACGGGGGTTTTGGAGCAACCCATTGCTTAACATCGTGTGGCTTTGTTGTCAATCTTGTTTGTATTTTTTTAAATTTTATTTTATTCATTTGTAGAGCACATGGTTACACCATTGGTGTCCCCCCGCGCTGAGACAAATCCAGATGAAAGAGACCGCTATGCTTACGTGGCTCTTACGCTGTCCCTCCTCCGTTTTTGAGAACAGCCATGTCTTCAGCTGTCTACAGATTTAACTTTCGCTAAATTCTGTTCTTAAGGTGATTGGCAGGGTGTTCCAGATTTTGGCTGCTATGTACCTGAAAGAGCGAGCCCCCATGCGGGCTTTGAATATTCTTGGGACATTCACTAAAGCCATGTCCATGGATCTCAGATTTCGTCCTAGGGTATATTTAGTCAGGAGTGGTTGCAGGTATCTAGGGCCTTTGTGTGAGAGGACGCGATGGCAATAGCACAGGGCCTTGAACATGGCTCTCTTCTCCACTGGTAGCCAGTGTAAGGTGGCCAGGGCTTTCTTAGAATTAGTTCTCCTTGGAAGGCTGAGAACCAGGCATGCCGCAGCATTTTGGACCCTTTGTAGTTTAGCTAGGCCTTTTTTGGAAGCACCTAAATACAGAACATTACCATAACCTAGTTGTGAGGTCATTACTGCGTGTACAATGGTTTTCCTGGATTTGGATGGTAATAGATCTATGATTTTCCTCAGGGTTTTCATAGCACCATAGCACTTCCCCGCTACCTTCCGGATCTGATTGTCAAATGACAGTTTGGAGTTGAACCAGATTCCGAGATTTTTCATCGATTTTGGGTGCATGACTTGGCCAAGTACTTCTGGCCACCAAGCAGATGGGCAGATGGTAGGCGTCTTACTCACCACCAGTACCTCCATCTTATTCCCATTTAATTTGAGGCAGTGGTTTAACCAATCTCGTTATCTTGCTTCTTATTGAATTGTTTCCCTCCTCTTCTTATGTTTATTCCTTACTTGGACCATACCTTCTTTGCCATCATTTTGATTGGACAAATGCTTACATCCAAGGAACAAATGTTTTCTTTTCTATTCAGCACTCCATACAAAAGCATTTGTCTTCTTGCTATCTCACTTATGTGCTGCTTCCCCACAGAAATATCTACACGCGCTCCCTGTTGCTCCCCATGCCCTTCCTAGCTCCTTTACTGCTTCCCATTCCATCCACATCCTGCTTGAATTTCTTGCATTTTTTATTTCATTATGATTTTTCAACCCACACAGTTCCTTTGTTGCTCCCCCTCACTGCTCCTCACTACACCAATCCCCCCAGTAACTCACCAAACTCTCCCATCTCATTGAAAAACTAGGTTTATGGAGGGAGCGAAAGCTGATGGGCCACTCCTTTGTATAAAAAATACTGTTTGCCACATTTTCTATGTTTTTTATGTACTGTTCCAAGATGGACTTCCACCATCTTGGACTGGGGAGTAAAAACAAAATAGGCACCGAGTCATGACACAGGTGCACAAGTGTGGTTACACTGGAACTGCTGAGTATCATGACACATATGTATTCATGCTTGATGACGCATTTTCGTGTATGCATTATCACACTGTAATTTCTACTATTTTTGCCATTGCTGTTCGACATCAGCAATAACTATTTTTTTGCCAGCGCTGAATAGCAACAACAAAAAAGCATTACAAAAATCAAAATGTCTGCATCTACAAATCGGAAAGGCAAGACGTATATGATTTGCCAGTGCTTATTCTTAACTGAGCCCCAGCAGCGTGTTTTCTTCATTTGTTGTGTGTGAATGAGAAAGAGTTTTGTTGGCCATAGTTAAGTTTACCTTTATTACCCTTGGTCTCTTATGGGGAGATGGGTTGTTATAATCGAATAGTACCTGCACTTGAGTGGCTTAATACCGTTTCTACTTAGCTTCTGACCATTTTGTAACTACTGGAGCTAAGTTTAGCAAAACAAAAACATCAAACATCCCTGTTCTTTGCACCTGAATGGTAGCTTTACGTTGCCCATAAAGGGATTTCCTCTTTCTTTACAATATGAAGGAGAAAGTAAGTCTTATATCTCCAAGCTCCCATCACAATGCCCCACATGTCACAAGAAGAAGATTCCAACGTCTTAACATAGTCTAATCTGTTTCAGTGAGTTACCTGGTGGTCCGACTTAAATCATTGAAATGATTGCTAATTCTGTCGGTGCTCTGCCCTTCACATGCATATTCTTGTTGCAGACAAAGTACTTTTAATATTTAAACCCCTCTCTGCATCACAGGATTTCAGGACCTGCTGACAGATTTAAGGATATTTTTTGATGAGAATAGGGCATCTTTTGAAGAGGGTTAGGTGTCAGATGATCTGGAGCCTTGTGTGCCTGATTCCTGGGCCTGATTAATAGAGACAAGAGGGACCCCCCTCTTCTAGTGCCCTGGGAGAGACAATACTGGGCCCACAGAAATGTTGAGTAAATTGTTAACAAGCGCTGAACAAAAGTAAGTTACACAGACCTTTATGCCAGCGTTGTTTCTTTATGGGAACCTCCTTACTTTGTCATTTTGGCAAAAGAGTCTGGGATCCTTGAGTATCTGAGGTGGGTAGAGGGAGTGAATGTGTGACAGTGTGTTGTGAAAAGTTGAAGTGAATATTTCAGTTTTTGTAATATTCCACTAGCTCCAACTCCCTCTCATTGAACATCATATTGAAGCACTCTAACTGGAAGCACTCACTGTGCCAGTCTGAGGACATTTCACACTCATCGGATGCCATCAACCACCACTTCCAACCTATAGGAAATATAACAATTAAAACCGTCAATAAATTTGTCTTACACAATGGTAGATGGACCATTTCGGTATGCATCTTTCATTCACAGTCTCAGGATCCTATTACGAGTGTCCCGGTAACAATGCTGCATTAATACTGCACGTGGTATTATTGATACCGGGCACTATTATCACACCATTATCAGACCCTTCTCAGGTTTGCATCTGGGATGTGAAATAATATTCAAAAAACAGTACTAAGGCACCATTTTCCACACCTTTTCCAAAATTCCAAAGTCTATTCTGTACACATATTCTTTCATGGATGAAAAGCCAACTGTCTCAAGCTCAACACCGACAAGACAGAAGCGGTGATCTTTGGTAACAAATTCTCACCATGGAATTCCAACTGACGGCCGGCCATTTTCGGACCCACACCTAGCACCCAGGCCAGAAACCTCAGAATAAACATCAACAGCTAACCGGACTTGACCACACAACCCAACGCCAACACTGCATCCAGCTTCCACACCCTGAAGATGCTGAGGAATATCTTCAACTGGCTCCTAAGGAACACTGGAGAAAACCGACCCTTGTTCCCTACTCACCAGTAAGTTGAACTATGGGCGCACCCTCTAGGCTGGTATCACCGAGCAACTCACTAGAAAAATACAAATCATTCAGAACTCGGCAGCCGAATCAACCTCAACCTCCCACACAAAACTCACATCGCTCATTACCTTAGGGATCTCCACTGGCTCCTGATACAACAATGAACTCATTGCAAACTCCTCACACACACATTCAAGGCAAATTCAACTTAGGCCCCACCTACCTCAACAGTCACATCTTCTTCATCCAACCACTCTGACTTCTCTGCTCTACAGGATTCCTACTTGCAGATATCCCACGGATACGCAGAACCAGATCAGGAGGACGGGGTTTCTTACATCACTCCTAGAGTGTGGAGCGGCCTCTCTCTACACATCAGAGCCTTTTCCTCTTTTCTTGAATTCAAAAAGAAGTTGAAGACCTGGCTCTTTGTCTAAGCCGCCTGCCCCCACTTCAGGGCTAGCCTCACACACATCTGCTCAGTACCAGGATACCCTCGTGGGTGATACTGCGATTTACAAACCCACATAATGTCACTTAACATATTGGGCCTAAGTTAAAGCCCCTCTGAAGTTTCAGACTAATAACATGCCAGAGGTTTCACATACATGTGGTTTATTGGTGGATATTTTTCTGACGATCTCTCCAACTACTGCGACATGATTTCTTAATAATTGTGTGCAAAGGAGATGCTTTAGCCTTTTTTATATTCGATTGCTTCAGTTATTGTCTATATTGGCATCCTAGCCTGTGTAATTCAGGGCCACTGTATACAATTTGGTGTTCACTACACGATCAAGGAGATTGTTAATGTAATTGTAGAGATAGTGGTAGCCTACATCAGCCTTTAAATAAATAACACATTTCACATTTTTAGCTTGTCGTTAGTGCTGCATCCTCAACCTTGGAGAAGAGACAGACTCCCCAGTCAGGTGCCAGAAAGAGACTGCGTAGATTTATACGTATAAAAATGCAAAGATGGGAGCACAGAGTAAACACAGCTCTCCATCTCAATTAGCGTGCAAATTCCAGCTAATATTAGGCTCATGAAAATGTTTCTGCTCCGTGGGTTGGCTTTTATTTGTGAAAATCACAGGACCAGCTGATACATTCATAAGCTAATTATTACGGCAGCTGTGTGCGCGCGGAGCAGTGAGGCTGGGGCCCTGGAGGGGAGCACATTTGCACAGGGCGACTGCACTGCTGGGGAGGGAGGGGGCGTGCTGCTGAAATAGAGCCCCCCTAATCACATCAGCCAGGAGAAAGTTCCAAGGTGGGATGGATTATTAATGCTGGAAGAGCTGAAGAGGAGGGAAAGACGGGTATGAACTTAGGCCACGGCCTTGGAGTCAACAGGCCGGAGTTTGCCTTTCATGCATTACTGCTTTATCCTGGACACAACCAGTATTGACCGCGTTTACTATCATTCTCTAACAACAAAAGAAAACATCTCACTGTACACCCATACATCACTCTGTTCATCCTTCTATCTTACTGATGCCCACTGCCCAACAGACATCTCTGTCTTTAGCTCACTATCCGCTATGAATATACATTTGTTGTCAGTATCCGTTTGTCCACCATTCAGCCACCCGTATCTATCTATCTATCTATCTATCTATCTATCTATCTATCTATCTATCTATCTATCTATCTATCTATCTATCTATCTATCTATCTATCTATCTATCTATCTATCTATCTATCTATCTATCTATCTATCTATCTATCTATCTATCTATCTATCTATCTATCTATCTATCTCGCTCTCCATTTCATCCTTTTATCTCACAGCCTGTCATCTATTTCTCTGTGCCTTTATTGCCATCTGCCTATGTAGTTCTATGTTTCTGAGTTAATCTACCTTTATGTGCCTCTGTCAGTAGTGCCATTAATGTATGGCACTACTAACTATCTATGTGTAGATCTCTCTATGCCTAGGAGTATATTAGTATGCCTGTCCATTTGGCCTCATATCTTATGAATCTATTTGTTTGTCTATCAAATAGATAAGTAAGTGGCCCGCGTTTGCAAATCTGGGGTAGGTTTCTAACTTGTAGGGATACATTGCATCGAAGTGTTGTCAGGTATGGGAGACAGCGTGCAGTCTGTGCTTGCTGCAGGCAATATTTTTTTGGTAATATCAGGGAAATCAACAGTAAAAAAAACAGCCCTGCAGACCATACAATAGGTCCACAAAGGGTCATACAAAGGCCCACAGACTAACCTATCAGACCAGTCCTTCTGGCACTGCCAGACTGCACGAAGGGGCAGTCCAAGCCTAGTCAGGTTCAGAAGGGTAGAGCTATGTTTTAGTTGGTAGAGCTGTTTTACATGGGTAAGGCAAGTTGAATATTTAAAGGCTGGCTTAAGTCGAGTTAGACAGGAATCGGTTTGGATGGTTAGAGTCAATCTTGATTTTTGTTTGGAATGGATCTGTTGAACCACATGTGAACCGGTAGGACCCCTTTTGATTGGTAGAGGCAAATGTTATAGGCAGAATAAACAAGAGAGATCCAGGGCTGACTGGATAGAGTCAAGGTAAATGAAAACAGGCTTCCAACATCACAAAATGGCTACATGACATTAAAAGATTGTCCCTCGCTGAAATGATAGTGTTTACCACACATGTGGGAAAAACTGTTAAGAGATTAGACTCAGATGTGTGGGACACTATATTGGTGGCACTTAAAGCTAAGTCATCAGCAGGTCACCATGAACAGAAGTAGAAATGTATAGATGTTCTGGCAATCTGGTGTAGGAGCGCGCTGGCAATCTCTCAGGGCGAGACATGACTCCTTGCTGTGGTGGTCATGTCTATTAAATGTATATTTAGCAGAAGGCTTTGCTCGCGCCTTCTCTCTGTTGATGTTTGATGGGGCCTGTCCTATTCAGGAGCAGCTCTACTCTGGCTCTGGAGCCCTCCTTCCAACTATCCTATTCTGTGGCCTTACCTAAACACAATTTTATAGTTTTTTTTCTCTCTACATTTACCAACACAACCACTTCCTCAAGATGGTGGCTGGTCCTCAACGACTGACACTGACCAGGGACTGGTAGCATGTTTCTACAGGCAGTAAAGAAGGACTCAGTGTGTCTAACCTATTTGAGCGAAATAGAAGGACTCCTTTGCCTCATTGTCATTAGAATGGCCATCTTAAAAGGGTTCTTGGGCTGTTCCAGTCAACTCATTTGATGATAGAAAATTGCAACTTTTGGTGACTAGACCCTACCATAAAGATAATGAGTCGGGATTATGTGCTTTCTGAGCCTCAAGCGATTGGTTTATTGCAATGGCTCTGTGTACTCTGTTGTGATCCCTCTGTACAGTGACTCGACTCATTACAGGCAGCTTTTTTTTACAAACACATCACCCCCCCTGTCATCACTCCAATGTGTGCTACTTCTTCTTTTCTGAGGCCAGTCAGTAGACTATCAGTAGAAGTTTCTGCTTATTGCAAGTCAGGAATTCACTGATAACCTGGAACCTACTAACCTAAGCCCTAAGGATAGTTTGATGACACTGGTGTGCTTGTATTGCATGTAAGATTATGTACCCCATCCTCCCCCCTCAATCTATCAAAGAGCAGAGCCAAGCATTTCAAATGTAATATTCTTAAACGGAACTCAGAAAAACTCATATCTGATGCCTGAGGGCAAGACAGAAGTCCTCATCCTCGACAAGCACACCACCCTATGTAACAACTCCTGGTGGCTATCGGAATTCAGTCCCACCCCCACTCCTAAAGACCACGCCCGCAACTTCGGCATCATCTTTGAGAGCGAACATTCCATGAAACGTCAAGTCAATGCTGTCTCCTCAGCCTCATTCCACACACTATTCATGCTCCCCAAAATCTTCAAGTGACTCCCCACCAACACCAGGAAAATGGTAACACAGGCCCTCGTCACCAGTTGAATGGACTACGGCAACACACTTTATGCTGAGACAACTACCGTACTTATGCAGAGATTACAGCTGATACACAACACAGTGGCTAGACTGATCCTCAACTTGCACCTGAAAGACCTCCACTGGCACCCAGTCCAGAAAAGATGCCTCTTCAAGACCTTGACTCACGCCTACAAAGCCCTCCATTACCAGGGACCCACCTACATGAACCACTGCCTGCACACCTCACCCTTGCAGAGATACCACGGACATGACACGGCCGCACAGGGGGACGCTCCTACTCCCACCTCGCCGCCATGGCCTGGAACGGCCTACCTCTTCACCTCTGCATGGCACCATCATTGATCGCCTTCAAGAAGGGACTCAAAACCTGGCTGTTTGAGTTACACCAGCAGTAAACTCCTGGATACCCCCAGAGGTGCCAAGTTGTGCTCTAAAAATATGTGATTGATTGATTGATTGATATTATATGGCGCTAATAAAGGAGAGGTTGTTACGGATTTAATCTTCTACACCAACAGAAGAGCACAATGGAGGGGCACGATTACTGCAGTGCTCCGGATTAACACATCAAGGAAATTCTACATGGGACTGTTATCACTATAGCAATGCCAGAAGATTTCAGGGCTGAGGCAACCATCACCATATACATCAATGATAATATTCTCATCCAGTGCTCTGAGCACAATCTAGAGAGGTTTGACAACATTATCATGAAGTTCAAAAACACAATGTCCAACTATGCCCCCATCTCCTCTCAAAGTCAAGGTCCCTCCCCCACTCAGAGACTGAAAGACAGGCACCATTCCGTCCCTCCTCTATTTTATCTCCTATACTACCTCATGCCCCTGCCCTGTTCTTGACAAAACATGAACCATCTCTGATAGATCCAGATCACTTTCGCCTAAGGATGATTCCTGCCTTTCTCCCATTATTCACCTATTGGAGCGGTGCAAGCCCTCGGCTCATAGAAGGCGAAGAAATTACACCCACTGTCTGAGTTTGGTCAACAGCCTCATCCCAGAGACTATATGTGTGATTACCTTACCGACAACTCTGACCTCCTGATTGCTTGAATGGGCCTCCAGACAGCGGAGCTTGACCATTGATGTTGCACCTGTTATCCCTCTTCCTATCAATCATCCTTGCATCACTCTGAACAGTTCCTCTCATAGTCCTCCACTTCCAGCCCTTTCTCCCCCCACCACTGGTTGTCCCTCTGGGTTGCAGACTTTACCTGACACTTCAGTGAGTACACTGTCCCCCTCTGACCCTAGGCCACATTACATTCCCATCCATAAGGATGAACAATTTTATCTTAAGGATAAACTCACGGACCTTAGTCAAGACCTTCAATTAGTTAACATCAATCTCTAGAACCGTATATGCATCATCTCGAAGCTCGAGAAGAACTTAAGTCTTAACTACACCTCTAGGGATAAAAGGACCCCTCACTTTAATCAATTCGCTCCAATCGCTATGGTAAGAACAAACTTCTCTCATCATAACTCAACGATCAATGAGAGTGAACGGAACCTGCTAGTGAGATTGCATCTCCACTCCAATAGTACCTCCAGGGCCAAGGTGGGTACACCTATCTGATGCTGACATACACTCCCATCTACTGTCTATTACCAATACACATAAGGACTCAACACCCTCGCAGAGCATCATCCAGGCTAATCCTTCCAACCTGCATAGAGAACACAGTATCAATAACAGATCCATGAACAAGCATAATCAGCTTTAAATCCACACAACACACCATGAGACATTATCTACCATATCTCATCTTAGATCTTTGCTCCTTAATTGCAGATCGGTGGTAAAACATGCCTCTGACATTGCTGATCTCATTCTTTCTCAAGAACTAGACCTCCTTATTGTAACAGAAACATGGCTCAATGAGTGATCCCCTTTCATTTTGGATATACTAGTAACACCCAACTATGACATCATCAGAATAGACAGATCAGGAAGAGCTGGGGGTGGCATAGCATGCATTTACCACTCCACGCTCACACTAAAACATTCACAAACGGTTACAATAATGTTGTAAGAATACCTAGGTATAGAAATATGGAGCAATAACAAACTTGCTGTAAACTACACATAGTTTACCACCCATGGGTAATAACCATCTCTGCTAACTCAGACCAACACACCAATCAGATCTTCCTTGGGGACTTCAACTTCCATTTGAATTACTTGGATGATCCCATTCTTTACACCTTCAAAACCTTTCTTACAGGCCTCAACGTAACCCAATTTTGCAATGGCCCAACAGACAATAGAGGCTCCACCCTCAATTTAATAATTGCCAAGGATAACTTGATACAACTTCAATCCATAGCACCCTGCGACTCATCTGATGACTACTTAATATCCTTCCGTGTCCTGGAAAAGGTGTTGTTGAGAAAGGGTAAGCTACTTAAACCAAAACAATAGTCAAGAGACATAAAAAATAGTAATCCTACTGAGCTAACTGCTTTTAGCAACAACATCCTGCCTCCGCCCACAAACATGATGAATGCAAATGAGCTTACTGATCATTACACCCAATGTGTGACAGACATATTGGACACGATTGCTTCAAAGCGCTTAAAAGAACACCTAGCAGACAGTCCAAAACATGGTTCAATGGCAGTTTAAGTGAGGAAAGGCACATTCTAAGTCATGCTGAGAGATCTTGGATAAGTTCTCCCACTGGTCCTCGCCTCAAGCAATTGAAGGCACGAAGAAGATCCTATAACAAACACATCAGGGGTCATATTATGTATTATGTCGGACTTTCTCTGTTTGCACCTGGTGCACCATAAAACTGGTGCGCCAGGTGCAAACAGAGTAAGTGCACCCTATAACATAGAATGTCCTGTCCCCAGGACAGTCGCAAACTCGTGCTGCCCTGGGGTTAGTGCATTCAAGTGAAATGCAGAATTGATTTGAAGCAGCTGCTTCGTGTTTCACTTTGCAGGCGGCAACCCATCTGCACTTTAAAGGGGAGTTAGTGATCCCTTTGCAGGCGGGTGCAGTCACTGAGAGGGCTGCTCTCGGGGGGAATACTGACAGTGTGCCTCCTGACATCTTCTTTGCCTCTGCGACCACTTCTGTAATACAGCCCGGGCACAGAGGCAAAGGGATTATCTCATTTGCATGGGTCACGCCCCCATGCAAATGAGGGAATGCCTCTGCTTTATGTGCGCTAGTGGTATTACAGAAGGGGCTGCACAAGTATCTAGAGCCACTTCTGTAATACCAAAGTTCCTTGGGGTGCATAAAGCAGGCACAAACAACTGTTGCGCCCCCCAGGGCATTCTATGTCATATGGCCCCAGAAGGTCAAAATCAAAAAACTTCAGATCGCATCTAGATAATGACAAAATAGACCCAAAAAATGTACTTTTTGAAATCATCAAATAACAGCAACTTGCCATTCTAAACACCACACGGTTGACAAGAAGACAATCCCTAATGGTGATGAGTTCTATGCACATTTCATTTATAAGACAAGGAGGATCGAACTAGAATTGTAACTCACTTCTCAGCATTTGCTCAACCTAGACCAGCTCAGTCTCCTCCCAGTATAGCTCCTGGACAGTTCTCTTTGTACTGGATATACCTAAAAAACATAAGGCAACTTGGTCTTCCTTCAAAATCCCTGACAAAAATGACATAGTCACAATAATCACATCTATAACACCTTGTAACCATTTTATTGATCTTCTGCCCACTAAGCTTGACAAAGAACTTACATCTTCCTTACTCCCTTTATGGGTGTAGATTATCAAAGCATCTCTTTCTCAGGACATGGTCCCTAATAGCCTAAAGATAGGACAGTTCACCCCTATTTATAAAAAAAACAACAATGCTGACCATTCTGACCCCAACAATTTTCGCCCAATCGCCAACTTCCGACTCTAACAAAACCTCTGGAGAAATGTGTACACCTGCAACTCTGCAACCATATTGAAAAATCACAACTTGTAGATGAGTACCAATCTGGCTTCAGAACTGGTCACAGCACTGAAAGAGCTCTGACACATATTGTTAATGATGCCCTAAGACTGCTTGATTAGAATGAATCCCGTCTAATTATACTTCTTGATCTCTCCTCGATGTTTGATATGGACAAACATGACGGCTTGATTGACCTCGAAAATAGGATGGGGTTATCTGGTCCTGTTTAAAACAGGTTTGCTTCATTCCTTCACAATTGGATTCAGAGAATGAAAATTAACCAGACCCTATCATATAGTACACCTGTAACAACTGGAGTACCTCAAAGCTCCAGACACTCACCCACGCTATTCAACGTGATCATGAAACCTCTTACATGCAGTTTAAAGATCTCAAACATTCATTACCATATGTACGCTGATAATACACAGTTGTATTTGAAAATCTCCTCACCTGAAGATATCAAAATGCACAGTTGCACTCGCAATCACCTTATGCTTAACACCCTCAAAACTGAATTCCTTTTCATCACCCCCCACAATCTCTCGGCCCCCCCATATAAGATTGGATCAAACAACTCACAGCTCTCAACTGCTCCCCCCACATTATTGACTTTACTTGGTCGCTAGGCATAACTTTGGACAAACATCTTAATATGCAAGATCACATGAGTGCAAATATCAGGGGAGCCAATCACCTACTTAACATTCTAAGGAAAATCAAACCTTTTTTGCCTTCATTAGATTTTCAGTTAGCAGTACAATTTCTAGTCATCTCCCGATTAGATTTACGGGAGTGCCACTCTTGCTGGCCTACCCAAAGTAAAGTTGGCACCATTAAAGGCCACACTGAGCTCGACTGCCAGGCTCATAACAGGTTCCAAGAGAATTGACCACAGCACTCTAGACCTAAACATCTAAAATTGCTCTTATTTGAAGCTAGAATCCAATTAATAATTACATGCATGACGCACAAGGCCCTCCACAACAATACTTCTGTCTACTTGGCCCAAAAACTCGAACTATCGGGGGTAGTCATTCCTTAAGAAGCACTCCCTCCCTACTGTTGAAACCCCAGAAAAAAGAAAACCTACAACCCCTCCTTCTCCGGCCTTGCCCCAAGAATTTGGACCTCTCTACCACCGGAATTCAGGATAATCCCCTCGACTACCTCCTACAAAAAAAGGAAGCTAAAAAGCTCTTGATGCACAGTTTCTTTTTCTAGGAGCACTGATCCTTCTACAGCTTGGCTAGCATTGGTGGACCCCAAAGAATCCAATGGTATGCCTAATGATATACAGTATATATGCAATTTCACTCTTATTCCTTCTCTCATTGTCATTTGTTTTTCTCTTTTCGTATTATTTATGACTCGATTGCTCTATGTACAGGGCTCTGATACCCAGACGGGCCATACTCCCTCTTCATAAAACTCCATAAATAAATAATTTTTAGGTCCATTGTCGTTGTAAGATACACACTAAATGAAGCTAAACACTATGCTGAAATGGGGGTTTAGAAGAATCACATATAGTTGGGCTAACATACGGAGCTTACAACATGATTTGGTATCAATACAGGTATGGTAACAGGTGTTAGCATGGAACTGAGAGATGACAGTGAGGGTTTACAATGTATAGCATGTGGCTTTGGATGGGAGGGAAGAGGGAAGAGGGCTGGTCCAGTTATATGTTATTGTTATATCTGTATTTCATTGCAAGTATAGAATACTGCCGAAGTTTGTAAATCGTATGCAATATGGATTTTTTGTTGTTGTTTTTTTCCCTTTTTTTTTAAACTTTATTTTTTACAGATTTTTGCTTACATTACAACTAAAAAGCATGTCATCATGTATACAAAGCCAGGATAGCATATATGAGCTGTACAGCGAGTATAACCTTTGAGGCAGTCCATCAATTTACATTCTGGTGAACAATACAGTAGGGTCAGAGAACCTTATTTGTGCGCCTTGCCAAGTACTAGTTGTTGCTAGCAGTCACAAACAACAATTCACATGACGCGAAACAGGTCATGGTGAAAATAGAGGCGCGTCAATATGGGGGTTTGATCCTGTGTTGGACCAAAAATACAGAAAAAGATTGACCTCCACTGCCCATAATATTCAACAACAATGTTGTCTCATGCACAAAGGCGTTAGTCAATGTGTATGTCCATATTAGTTGCATATGTCCATATTTTTGCATACGTTTTCAGCACTACATCGACATTTACATCCATGTAACAAGGACCTACATATGATATTTATCACACATAGAAATCACAAGAACAAAAATTAAAGGTAGTGTCCACCAAACTTTACAACACTTTCATACTTGTTTAAAGACATTCCAGTTCATAGGGTGTGATTGCTTGCCTTTAGGAATAGGGGTACATCCCGTCCTCATATGACATTCCTCAGTAAATAGCATGTGCCCACACGTTTCTACCTCCTTCATGTGGGACATAATATCAGTGTGACATCTATGTCAGGGCAATAGCCTTTTTACTGTGGGACACTGAATAAAAAATAAACAATAATTATTACTCCTTTTAAACTAAACTTTTATGTAATGTATAGGCGAATGTTCCATTAGGAACATCCCCTTGAGCATTGTTTGGGCTTTTGTTTGGTAGCTAAAAGGCAATGCGGTGTTTTAGTTTAGGGATATGCCATGCATTGTGCTCCTACCACACCTACAGGGGTGATAAAATGAAGATTTTAATATCACCTAGGTTGTTTATTGCATGTTGAACGAGCTGGAAATATCTAGGAGTTAATGCATGTTTTTGTGACAGAAAAGTTTGGAAACAAAAAGAGGCAATTGCTGCTCTGTATGTCTACGCTGTGCTGTCGGCAAAACATGCAAAAATTGGAGGTATTTTGAGTTAATGTATGTGATTAAGATGCTAGAAAGAAGCACACAGACCCCTTCTGTGCTGATAACATCAAGATACGGCTCCAGTTATGGATCGCTAAAGATAAGTATGGATTAGGCCAGGAGTGGTCCCACTTTAGCCATCACAGTCCCGGGCAGTCTAGTCTCAGTAAAGTGTAAGGTCTACACCTGTATGTTAAAGAAAGTAGTGTGTTACTTCATTATTTTGAATCACTGGTTACATTGCATAGTGGTGTTGTTTCACCAAAGTTAATCACTATAGTGGTAGTGGAGATGACATCACATGCTTTTTAGATCTTGCCTACAGCCAGCCGAAGCCATGTTTTTGATAAAGACCTATGGCCTTCAATCCAATGTATGAAATACAGAAAACACAGAAATTACCACCTACTAGAACTGATGAAATCTAGACAATATTTCCTTGTAAACGATCAGTAATCCCATTGATTAAATCACAGTGATTGCAAAGAAGACCACAGGAGCTAAAAGCAGACACATGGTGTAGCGATTGTTTCTACTAGATGCGCATGCATAGCCTCTGGAATAAATTCCTCCTGATTGTTGGGTTTCGGTAGAGATGTTGTGACACTGAGAACCTTGGCGGTTTTGGAGATTGCAGTTGTTGGCCGTGCATGTGCCTAGCTGGTAACAGTACTAGATTTTCAGCACATTAAGGCAAAAACACATTATTACATTTGGCACGCACCCCCAAGCCCAGAGTAGACTCCATTTACATTCACCTCCCAGCTGCAAAATAACACTCCTTGCTGCCCCGTGCTGGTGGCACCACTCCCTTATTATTGTCACACCTGTTCTGCATCTTGCTCATCTGATGTTGAGAACATTGACTTAACGATGACCAGTACAAATTCTTCCACGCTCAAGGCTGCCATCTGAAACAGAATAATCCCTTTACTGGGAGAATGGGATCACTCGCAGGCTGGGAGGTTTACTCAGAGAGTTCATGCACTGTCTGAAAAGTTCTGTGTGTTAATTGGTGGTTATAGGTTGAAATTCCAGAGGGTGTCTATCTGTATTTCTTCTTTCTGAGGTCGATGAATTGAGTAGCAAGCCTGTATCAGGGCTGGACTAGGAACAGCAACTAGCCCTGGCAGATTGTTGCTCGGCTGGACATGGGAGTGTAGGTGCTAGTAAATAGCACTGCTCCCGCTTTTGTTACTGGGGGCTGATATTGCAGCACTGCTGCAAAACCTACCCCCATGGCCAGAAAGCTGGCCCCCTTCTCTCCAGCCCGCTGGGGAAATGCCAGGTGCCTGCTACAGCCAGTCCGGCCCTGGCCTGTATGGTAACATCAGTTCTGCTATACAACTTTCTAATACTCCTAGATTTGCCACTTGGTTCCCAGTTATGAGTTGTGAGGACTGGTATCCTGCGACATTACAAGTTGACCTGGTGAACACTTTCAGTAGTTAACTCTGCTTGTGTTTCCAGTCATAAATTCCAAATGGAAACAAGGCCATAATTCAGGAACTGCTTGCAGGAAAAAACCCGGTAATTCCAGGACCTGGATACAGTTTCCCTCTGTAGCTGGACAGTTTGTAACTAACTGTAAGGTCCAGGGGCAAGAATACTGACTGGGATGGCAAATGTTGACCTGCTATTCCAGCGCACCCATACCTCCCCCTTACACAATAGGATGAGTGACCTCCGAGTCTCAAATATATCACAGATATTCGTTCACCTGGGGCTGAATGGGGGTGTCCTGAAGACCCTCTGTATCGCAGGAGCTGCAGGGGTCTTTGTTACACCCCTGCCCTGGAGCCTACAGATCTATATCAATGTACACAGTTAGTTTATGGATTTTCACTTCATCTTACATAAAAATAGCAGAGCCCATTTCAACCTGTTAAACAATACCTATTTTTTTTTTACATGTGTAGTGGCGTGTATATTATTATATTGTTTTCATCTTAAGACAGGTTTCCTGTCTGAGCACAAAGGGATGTTAAACGTGCCGCTTGCATCGTCTGACACGGCTTCCGTGGCAGCCTTTATTTCAGATAACTGTCAAGAAAAAAAAGTGGAGTGGCTGGATGAAGAAATTCGAGCCTATTGCCTCATACAGGCGGTTTACTTTTCATTTCAAAAAATTATTTCCTTTGTGCAAAGTGAACTCCCGAGAGTGCGCACTTGGTCCAGGAGAGTCTGTAGGAACTGAAACATAAAAAACACTGACACGGGGAAGAAGACGAAAGAGAGGAAGACTATGGTGGCCGCCCGTTGCTACCAACGAACATCATTATTGATGCAGAAATTCGAAATTCCAAGTAAACAATTAGATTATCGTCATTTTACGTTTTTCCCTCCACCCGACATACTGCAAGAAAAGAGCAGGTCTTTGCAACTGTGGCCCCTCACTTGTAAAAACAAGGCAGTGTTGTGTTACAAATTAGTTTATAAATCCCCTGGCGGCCTCACAGTTCAGTGCCCGCAGCTGCTGCAGATGGGCCCAGGCAGTTGCGCGCGCCTTCCCTCCGCTGCAGCCGGCGGTCTGACGGAGAGCGCGCGATGATCGGGTTATTAGCAGCGAAGGCCGCGAGCCGCACAATGCCAACAGCTGGTGTTGCCTTCTTGGCTGGTGCAGCGGAGATAATCAAATCATGCCTCGTTTAAAAATAAAAAATATATATTTATCATTTATTTCTTTTGGGGCCCTGGAAGGAGACACAAGGATGTTGATATTGAACATTTATGTAGCACACACCACAAACGGAATTGCGACTAGATGCGTAAATAATGGATGTTATTAACGCCCAACAGAATGGCACGAGTCTTATCGACTTAGGAAGAAGGAAAAGCTAGGTGTGCACTGGAGCTCAGAGAGACACACAGTCCTGTACCTTGAGCAAGGTATTTCAATGCCAAAGGCAAAAGGACAGTTTGCTACTTAGGCGCTCCCCTACCCTAGAAACAAGGACATTTTAGGTAATTTGTAGCAATCTGGAGGCGGCATCAGCCTGTTTTTTTGTGATGTCCCCTGGTGCAGCTGCTAACAATTGCTTTAAAGTAGAATCTCTCCCACCAGCTGCCTTTGTCACTGTGGCAGCTACTTGCAAAGAAGGTGAAAGGGTCTCCAAGGAGGGCCAGCCTCAGGATTTATGATAAGGTAGAAAAGCAGTTTTTGGTTTATAAAAAAAAAAGCCCTTTACTTCAAACTTTGCTCCAAGGTTCTGTATCTGGGCGATAGAACAGGTTTGAAGAACCATGGTTGTCCAATGAAGATGTAAGGTGTGCGCAAAAAGCAGCATGGGGTTTCGGGAGGTCCACTTATATTTTTGCTAATATTGGTAGTTCTTCCTGTTGTGTACAAGTTTCAGGCCAACCATCACTTTTATATTTGACATGTATTGGGCCACTTCCATTAATGGCGAACATGTTGTATTCTATACTTAATTTAAAGGTGTTAGGATCAGCTTTAATCAGCCACTGGCTTCTTTAACTCCGAAACATTCAGCCATTGTCTTGAGACTTTAAGAATCACATGTTGCGTCAGCCAACAGGAGTATTTTAGTCTCACTGTTTTTCTGTTGCCTGCTTGGATGTGTTCTTCCACCTCCACTGGAATGCAAGAGGTACTAATTTGTATCTGAAATCAGATGGAGAGTGGCCCGTTAGCACCATGAAGTGATCACTGATAAAAACATCCGAAAAATGGATGCTACAGAAAAAACGTTTTTTTAAGGCAACAGTGGTCCTTAACGTAAGAAATAAGGAAAGAAAATAAATATAGACCGCAATGTGTGCTATAAGCAAGGAAGTGTCCAGCCGGGCACTAATTTAATCAATTTTAAGAAAAAATGCAAGGATTTTGAGTGTACAAATATACAGTGGGATACGTATATGTATATTTGTGCGCTCAAAATCCTTGCATTTTTTCCTAAGATTGATTAAATTAGTGCCCGGCTGGACACTTCCTTGCTTATAGCACACATTGCTGTCTATATTTATTTTCTTTCCTTATTTGATACGTTAAGGACCACTGTTGCCTTACATTTTTTTTACCCCAGGTCCTTAACCACCTAGAGGGTTCCCTTGTTGTTATAATACTACAGAAAAAACGGTTGCAGGGGCGACCTAAGGCATGTGCAAGCTGTGCACCTGCACAGGGCCACCAAACCCCAGGGGTCACCATGCCGATATATATCCTTAATATAATAATCCTCTGAGGATGGATACATGTTTGCGTGGTGGCCCCTGGCACGGATTTGGCGGCCTTTGGCTCTGTTCCACTTCCAAATACCTTCTTGAGCTCCGGGGAAGGGGGGGGGCTCTGCCCTGCCCGGACCCCCTCTTCCAGGGCCCCACACCTATGCTCCCTGCCCAGGGCCTCCATGAGCCTAGAGCCGCCCCTGACGGTTGGTGCGGTTAATTTTCATTTATCAAAAAATACTAAAGAGAAATCCATGCTTCAGGTTTCTCTTATGGTTGCTGATGTATGAAAATAGTCACCTTTTCCACTGGACTACGTATGCAGTTAACAGGACAGCATCTTCACACTAGATTAGGGAGTGAGCCCATGACAGTTTACAAGTCTTTGCTATTGCAAAAACATTGACCTATCAATGCCTGGTAATTAGATTGTTACAACATGAATGATTGTCAAGGAGTGTAAATTTTTTTTTTCTTCAAAAGAGGCCAAATTAGCTTAACACAAGGCCCAACATATTTATGTTTGTGCCTTTATTTGGACATAGTAGGCACTTTTTAAAGTATTGCAGTTTTTTTTTAAAGTGCCAGTGTTTTCACAGTTTCCATAATAAAGGACACCAATCTGCTTGGGGTCCGAGCCTAGTCTCTATGTAGAAATAATTCACCACAGGTGTATCATATTGTAAAATATTACTGCAGAGAATTCTCATATATGTGATAATTAATAATTCAGTCTATTTACGGTAAGTAAAACCATCAATTCGGCTAAGCGTGTGCGTTTTAACTTTTACATTTGATAGTGTTGTAGGCACAACTGCTTTTTGAAGAGCCTAGTTACTATGAAAAAGGATAAAGACATGACTCATCCCCTGACACAATAAGTCTGCTTCTGAGATTGCTCCCATTTCCAGGTACTTGAATTAATAAATAAAACAGCTGAGGTTCGAGGATCCCATGAATTAAGGTAACATTATCCCTTTGATCGGATCCAACTTTCCTATAAGGATTGGTAGTTATGGCCTGATGGTGCCTTTCAGATGATAAATAGTGTTGTCATATATGGAATAATCTTTTCTAGATCATGAAGTGCTTTGAATTCATCTGGTGGCATGTTTTGTCTAAAATACGTCTTTATCGAATGTATACACACGTGATCCACTAAAATCCACGTTTCATCTGTCAATTTCTCTGATGAAATGGATGTGGAGAAAGACTTAATGGTCGATTTCGGATGTAATGCTCTGGTGCCACTTGTCACATTGTGGGCAAGTTTAGACAAATATTATCTCATTCTATTTTGGTAGAGCTTGAAATGAATTTCAATTGTAGTTATAAACCTGGATTTCCAGCAGGGAATTTCCCTGGTGCATTTTTTTTGTGGTCATCCCAACCACCCACCTCCAGCGTTCAAGGCTTTTGAAGCCTTCAAGTTCACAGGTGTTTGAAGAACCACCAGTCCCCATAAGCCAAAAGATAAAAGTCCAAATAACAATGTGGACCAGGTAATGAAACTAGTTCCAGTAACATCACAAAATCTAGGATTACAACATTTACCGTTTGTAATTCTTGTATCTGTAAACATCTAAAAATAGGTCAAATATGAGATAAATATTGGCAGGTTCTAAAATAACGATAGAGTTCTACTGGAAAATAAACATAACAAATCTTAGAATTCTGTCTGGGAAGATCTGCTTTTCTAGTGGATTAGGGTTAGATTAAAATGTGTATATTGTGCAGCCTCAGCGGTCTAGTGACTGTGGGTCGGGGGCGATGCTCAGTGTGGAGATGGGCAGACTGTTGTCTGAAACATGAAAACAAAAGGTATACCCAGGAACCAATGATGTCCTTCACGGGGTCTTCTTGCTGTATCTATTCCAAAGGCAATACTTGTGATGGAACTCTGCTCAAGTGAGAGGGTAACAAAATACAAAATGAAAGCCAAAAGAACAATATGTTGTTCAGACAGGTAGGAGACTCATCAGGCTCTTTGGTGGTGTCTTGTCTTTTAGGCGCTATGTCTTCTAGGCGTTATGTCTGTGATTGTGGAGTGGCTGAGCAGCAGCTCCATGGCAGACTTGCAAAACTTCATTAGAGTTTCAGGCTTTTCTCTATTGAAGATGAAGTAGGCGCTACACGACTCCGGGTTCTGGAACCACCACAGGAAAAGCAGCACAAGCCTGTTCATTGCCTGTGTTCTTCCCTACACTGGAATGGAACTCTAGCTGAGAAGTTTAGTCTTTCGTAACTAGTCTCCAGCCATTTTTTAATGTCTACCAGCGCATCTCTCCAGTTCGAACTTCCATCCAACCAGTTTCAGGCAGTGTTTCCTTCCTCCATGGGATTTCAAAGAAGGGCACCTTCTCTGGTGACCTATTGACCTTTTCTCAAAATTCATTTTGTGACCAGAGTCTGCATGCCAATGGCCATGTGCGATCTGAAGGGCCATGTTCTGGGGAGAAATTAAGTGCTGTAGAGGATAACACCAACTTTGATGTTAAAACAATCTATTATTGTCCATTTGCAACGGAAATTAAAAAAATATTGTCTAGTGCATAAACGATGAACTTGTATTTAATATTCTATGCTCAACTCACTACAGTATTTACTCATTCAGATCAACAGCATTCGTGAATTTTGAATGCTAACTGATATCTCCTATGTGTTCCAGGGTTGGCTGTGCGAGTTGCTGCGCTGGAAGGAGAACCCGAGCCCAGAGAACCGTACCCTGTGGGAAAACTTGTGCACCATCCGGCGGTTTCTGGGCTTGCCTCAGCACAAGCGGGATGTCATCTACGAGGAGGAGTCGCGGCACCACCACAGTGAGCGCATGCAGCACGTCATCCAGTTAACGCCCGAGCCTGTACAGGTAAGTGATTCTGCAAGCTAACCTTCTCCTGGCACTTGTCACAGCCGCCATCTTAGAGTCTGAGATAGTGGGAGAAGTGTCCCCCCAACAGGACTCTGTAGGCTTCAGGGGCGTTCACCACAGAAAGAATCACTACTCAACAAAAATATAGCATTGAAAGAGGAGTCACAAAATCATGAAATATATGTTTTCAGCAGTAATCTGCTTCTGATCCTGCTTGCCGGGATAGGAGCCTCTTTCAGAGGTTAGTGTATCTGCCCCAAAACTAGTGTCATTCCCACTTTGTTTACATGCTAGTGCTTGTAACACAAGGTTTACAGTCTAGTGCTTGTACAGTCTAGACATGTCCCGGTACCACTATGTTCAGTCTTGTGATTGTAACATTATGTTTACAGTCTAGTGATGGTAGCACTATGTTTACAGTCTAGTTATTGTACCATTATGTTTGCAGCCATGTGCCTGTACCACTATGTTTACAGTCTTATGTTGTACCACTATGTTTAAAGTCTAGTGCTTGCACCACTATGTTTACAGTCTAATGATTGTACCACTTTGTTTACAGGCTACTGCCTATACCACTATGTTTAGAGCCTTACAATTGTACTACTATGCTTCAGTCTAGTGATGGAACCACTATGTTTACAGGCTAGCGATTGTACCACTATGTGTACAGGCAGGTGCCTGTGCCACTATGTTTAGAGTCTTGTAATTGCACCACTATGTTTACAACCTGGTGCGTTTACCACTATGTTCACAGTCTAATGATTGTACTACTATATTTTCAGGCATGTGCCTGTACCACTATGTTTAGAGTCTTGTAGTTTACCACTATGTTTACAGTCTAGTTCTTGTACCACTATGTTTACAGTCTAATGATTTCACCACTTGGGTTACTGGCTCCTGCCTGTTTCACTATATTTACAATATTGTTATTGTACCTCTATGCTTCAGTCTATGCTTCAGTCTATTGGATGTACTGCTATGTGTGCAGGATAGTGATTGTACCACTATTTTTATTATAGACTTGTTCTGGTACTGCTACTTTAATAGACTAATGCTCTTACTACACTCTTACAGTATAGACTACTACCTCATACTACTAATGTAAAATTAGTTTCACAAACTTGAACTTGTACCACTACTCCCTACTTTAATCAACTAGTGCTTTACTTTTACAGAGGGGTGCTTGTGCGACTATTATGAACTTTTACAGACTAGTGCTTGAACGCTATTTTGATAGGCTAATGCATGCATCTCTATTTTATAGAATGCTCCATTTATCATTACCAATACAGATCAGTGCTCAGTATAATACAACTTTCATACTCTAGTACTTGAAGCAACACAGGAGGCTCCAGGAGGCCTCCACTGACTGTGGCACAATACCTAAAGTGAAACGAAATAGAAAGCGTCCACATGTAAACATCAGGATCCAACCATCGTCCACGCGCTTCCATCCCTGGGCGTGCATTCATGGTAGCAATGAACCCACCGCTGACATCTCTGGACATGGGAAGTGATCTCAAAGCTTGAGCTTATGACTCTGTGCTGCTCTAATCGGTGTTTTCTTTCTTTGGAGCCCTCTGTGAAGGGCAACAGCCACCTTTATAATGTCTTCCACTGCTGAAAACTGAAGTTATTTTCACTCAGTCTCTCCAGCCATCACAGAGGTTATTTGCAATGTGCTGCTGAGGAGCAGATGTCAGTGCCCTGGTGTACACTGTAATACTACTGAACCAGTAGTGTTAAAAATATGCTAGTTACCCATGAACCTACCAAGATCTGTCACTGCCCATAACATAATAATTTATGCTAGTTAAGTGTTAGTGCAATAAATTAAATGTAATCGGCGTATGCCGGAGTATCGAGGACAGAAAGTTCGCCTGCAAAAAATTGTGGCAAAAATATCAACAATCAGAGCGTTTTGAAGGAAAATAAATAGGTAAGTAAATATTTTTTATTTCTAGCTCCACTTCCCTGTGCCTTGAAAATATATATATATTCAAGGCACATATGTGTTCAGTTAATCATAGAAATTTCCGAACCACTGGTTTATTTTTGTTAGTTGGCTCAATCTTTACCAGTGCATCAATAACATGCCCAAAATAACTATCACACTCACAGACGTATCTAGGGGGTAATACCATTTTAACCAGAACCAGACCTTAATGAAGTTCAAGCTATCACCCTCCCTAGAGTAAACTATAGAAATAATTTTTTCACTGACATTCAAAAATACAAATTTCATATCTTACATTACACCCCATGCTGTAGTCCAACTTATATTTGGGTAGACGGCTTCCATTACATTAATGGTGTATTGATTACCCTGAACTGGCTGATCATTACTGGCAGACCTGTCTACAAACTTGTATACATAGTGCACAGTCCTCCACATTTTGATCACTCCTATTATCTGACTAAGACAAAACAAATCTCAGGAACATCTTGTCATCTTCTCATTTGTGATTCTATTCTCCTTAAGATTTCTGTTTTAATCAAGAAATGCACATTAAACCAATACTTCTCTGGTTGTGTACCTACAGTTGTGAATGCCAATGTGGCCTCTGTCCACACTTTTCAATTCTGAAAGAACTGATTTTCAACAGCACGTTCTTTAGTCCTCTCTCTAGGCAGTTGCCCTCAATATTAATCTGTAGCCTGGCATTGAAGACGTCTAGATATCAACCTAGATGCAAGATGGTTTCATCATCTCATATCACCATGTCATGTCTTTTCGAATATGTTTGCCTGCAGGTATTTTGTCCCCATGATGAGACCCTTCCGTAGATGTCTGATCTTGAGATATTGATTCAGAAAAGGGGGTGGTGATGAACAGAGTGTCTGAATTAAGCAGACCACTCTTACCCAGTCCAAAGATCAGGGCTTGATCCATCACCGTTTTTTAGCTCACTGCACCATCCCAGCTCAGAACCTGGCTATATGCAAATTAGTCTGTTCCTGTCCCAGTGCATGATGGGAACTGGGCAAACCAAACTACCAAGCCAATTCTTATGCTGGGAAGGAAACAAGCTTCCGGGGACCGGTTTTTTGCATTTCAGCCGTCGTCGGCCCGGCTTGCTTGAATCCTGATGGTGCAATGAGCAAGGGACTCACATCTGAGTATACCCTTCCACGCTTATGGTGGACAAAATGATTCAGAAAAGGGCGTGGTGATGAACAGAGTGTCTGAATTAAGCAGACCACTCTTACCCAGTCCAAAGATCAGGGCTTGATCCATCACCGTTTTTTAGCTCACTGCACCATCCCAGCTCAGAACCTCGCTATATGCAAATTAGTCTGTTCCTGTTCCAGTGCATGATGGGAACAGGGCAAACCAAACTACCAAGCCAATTCTTATGCTGGGAAGGAAACAAGCTTCCGGGGACCGGTTTCTGGCATTTCAGCCGTCGTCGGCCCGGCTTGCTTGAATCCTGATGGTGCAATGAGCAAGGGACTCACATCTGAGTATACCCTTCCACGCTTATGGTGGACAAAATGATTCAGAAAAGGGGGTGGTGATGAACAGAGTGTCTGAATTAAGCAGACCACTCTTACCCAGTCCAAAGATCAGGCCTTGATCCATCACTGTTTTTTAGCTCACTGCACCATCCCATCTCAGAACCTGGCTATATGCAAATTAGTCTGTTCCTGTCCCAGTGAATGATGGGAACAGGGCAAACCAAACTACCAAGCCAATTCTTATGCTGGGAAGGAAACAAGCTTCCGGGGACCGGTTTCTGGTATTTCAGCCGTCGTCGGCCCGGCTTGCTTGAATCCTGATGGTGCAATGAGCAAGGGACTCACATCTGAGTATACCCTTCCACGCTTATGGTGGACAAAATGATTCAGAAAAGGGGGTGGTGATGAACAGAGTGTCTGAATTAAGCAGACCACTCTTACCCAGTCCAAAGATCAGGGCTTGATCCATCACCATTTTTTAGCTCACTGCACCATCCCAGCTCAGAACCTGGCTATATGCAAATTAGTCTGTTCCTGTCCCAGTGCATGATGGGAACAGGGCAAACCAAACTACCAAGCCAATTCTTATGCTGGGAAGGAAACAAGCTTCCGGGGACCGGTTTCTGGCATTTCAGCCGTCGTCGGCCCGGCTTGCTTGAATCCTGATGGTGCAATGAACAAGGGACTCACATCTGAGTATACCCTTCCACGCTTATGGTGGACAAAATGATTCAGAAAAGGGGGTGGTGATGAACAGAGTGTCTGAATTAAGCAGACCACTCTTACCCAGTCCAAAGATCAGGGCTTGATCCATCACCGTTTTTTTGCTCACTGCACCATCCCAGCTCAGAACCTGGCTATATGCAAATTAGTCTGTTCCTGTCCCAGTGCATGATGGGAACAGGGCAAACCAAACTACCAAGCCAATTCTTATGCTGGGAAGGAAACAAGCTTCCGGGGACCGGTTTCTGGCATTTCAGCCGTCGTCGGCCCGGCTTGCTTGAATCCTGATGGTGCAATGAGCAAGGGACTCACATCTGAGTATACCCTTCCACGCTTATGGTGGACAAAATGATTCAGAAAAGGGGGTGGTGATGAACAGAGTGTCTGAATTAAGCAGACCACTCTTACCCAGTCCAAAGATCAGGGCTTGATCCATCACCGTTTTTTAGCTCACTGCACCATCCCAGCTCAGAACCTGGCTATATGCAAATTAGTCTGTTCCTGTCCCAGTGCATGATGGGAACAGGGCAAACCAAACTACCAAGCCAATTCTTATGCTGGGAAGGAAACAAGCTTCCGGGGACCGGTTTCTGGCATTTCAGCCGTCGACGGCCCGGCTTGCTTGAATCCTGATGGTGCAATGAGCAAGGGACTCACATCTGAGTATACCCTTCCACGCTTATGGTGGACAACATGATTCAAAAAAGGGGGTGGTGATGAACAGAGTGTCTGAATTAAGCAGACCACTCTTACCCAGTCCAAAGATCAGTGCTTGATCCATCACCGTTTTTTAGCTCACTGCACCATCCCAGCTCAGAACCTGGCTATATGCAAATTAGTCTGTTCCTGTCCCAGTGCATGATGGGAACAGGGCAAACCAAACTACCAAGCCAATTCTTATGCTGGGAAGGAAACAAGCTTCCGGGGACCGGTTTCTGGCATTTCAGCCGTCGTCGGCCCAGCTTGCTTGAATCCTGATGGTGCAATGAGCAAGGGACTCACATCTGAGTATACCCTTCCACGCTTATGGTGGACAAAATGATTCAGAAAAGGGGGTGGTGATGAACAGAGTGTCTGAATTAAGCAGACCACTCTTACCCAGTCCAAAGATCAGGGCTTGATCCATCACCGTTTTTTAGCTCACTGCACCATCCCAGCTCAGAACCTGGCTATATGCAAATTAGTCTGTTCCTGTCCCAGTGCATGATGGGAACAGGGCAAACCAAACTACCAAGCCAATTCTTATGCTGGGAAGGAAACAAGCTTCCGGGGACCGGTTTCTGGCATTTCAGCCGTCGTCGGCCCGGCTTGCTTGAATCCTGATGGTGCAATGAGCAAGGGACTCACATCTGAGTATACCCTTCCACGCTTATGGTGGACAAAATGATTCAGAAAAGGGGGTGGTGATGAACAGAGTGTCTGAATTAAGCAGACCACTCTTACCCAGTCCAAAGATCAGGGCTTGATCCATCACCGTTTTTTAGCTCACTGCACCATCCCAGCTCAGAACCTGGCTATATGCAAATTAGTCTGTTCCTGTCCCAGTGCATGATGGGAACAGGGCAAACCAAACTACCAAGCCAATTCTTATGCTGGGAAGGAAACAAGCTTCCGGGGACCGGTTTCTGGCATTTCAGCCGTCGTCGGCCCGGATTGCTTGAATCCTGATGGTGCAATGAGCAAGGGACTCACATCTGAGTATGGTTCTGAGCTGGGATGGGGCAGTGAGCTAAATAACGGTGATGGATCAAGCCCTGATCTTTGGACTGGGTAAGAGTGGTCTGCTTAATTCAGACACTCTGTTCAAGGGTATACTCAGATATGAGTCCCTTGCTCACTGCTCCATCAGGATTCAAGCAAGCCGGGCCGACGACGCCTGAAATGGCAGAAACCGGTCCCCGGAAGCTTGTCTCCTTTCTGGTGAAGAATTGGCTTGGTAGTTTGGTCTGCCCTGTTCCCATGATGCACTGGGCCAGGGACAGACTAATTTGCATATAGCCAGGTTCTGAGCTGGGATGGGGCAGTGAGCTAAATAACGGTGATGGATCAAGCCCTGATCTTTGGACTGGGTAAGAGTGGTCTGCTTAATTCAGACACTCTGTTCATCACCACCCCCTTTTCTGAATGATCTTGAGATATTAGCATGCACAGTAATGAAGGGGTCATGTTAATGTGGCTAAAACAGACAATACCAAAGCACTGCCATTTTTGCCAGTTAACAGATGGAAAGTACATGGGATGCTGATCTTGAGAATAAATTCCCTTACCCTCTGTTGTAGGGTAAATATTGGCCCAGCTGCCTCTGGGGAAAGGAGAAGGGTCATTGGTATTGCTTAAACTGACCACCACACAGATACTGTTGTAACTGGTTGTAAAGTGGTAATGGTTGACATACCAGTTTCTAGGCCTACTGGCTTCATTAAAACATGTTCCCAAAGACCTTCTTCACGGAGTTCTGTACTTTGTGTAGTAAGAAAAGCCTTGACCTATATACCCATTCTCTTTGTAAAAGGATTACGGAAAAAAGAAACTCTAGACTGCTGGACCAGTCTCTGAGTTTGCAAGTTTACACAATTTGTAATCAGTCTCGAGCAAGAAGAACGTCTTTCTATTGAAATAGTTAAATTGGCAATATTATAAAAACACAAATTTTGTTGAGCCCAGTTAAACAAGTCTATTGAATCCCTAGACTCCTTGTTCTGCAAGAACTAAAACTTAATAAGTGGATCCACCACTTCTTAAAACTTGCACTGGCAGGAGACCCAGGCTGTTGCATCGTACATTGTGTGGATCACAGAAACAAATAACCTTTTATTTTTTTCTCTTTGAAGCTCAAAACTTTGTAATGAAACAGACACATAAGTATGGACAAGCAAGGATTTGAACCCTTAACCTTTAGACTGGGAGTCTTACACCTTAACATTTATATCACAAGATACCCTCCCACTTGTCATTAAAAAGTTAAGGCTTCATCTAGGGGCACTAGTGGCATTGCGTACGGAACAAGCGATAGATCAAACATAGGTCAACATTGGCATGTCGAATAAAGGGCACTAGTTGTATGTTACTCCTTTCTTTAGGGACTGTGGTGATGGACATATTTTGTCTTTTTGACCAGTCAGGACCAAGCAGAACATATTGGAATTAGCCCACTATTATTATCTAAATCACTGGCATCATAATGATCAGATTCCTACTTTTGTGCCTTCTCCACAAAATTAGGACATTTCTTTCTCTTGCATTCTACCCCCAGGCATGAGGGCCAAAGGACTGGGCAAGTGTTGTTACCTTTAGCAATTAAGAACCACTAATCACAATACAGAAAGCACTTTACTCATCCTAGTAATCATTGTCAGAATCAATGGTAGCAGGACTGTCGTTATCATCATTTTGTGCATTCTCCAAAACATAATACAATTTTCTTAACTTTCATTCCTCGAGATGTGAGGGTCAAAGGATTGACTGATTTTCAATTTCTGTGGGTGGTTGAAAACCATTCAGCACAATACCAAAAGAGTAGGAAACCCATTGTATGGAAGGCTTGTGGACCTTATGAGAATGCACGTCTTTAGATTTAAAGAACATATATCTTGGGAGAGGGGTTGGCCTAATGGCCAAGGCGGTCAACCTCGAATCTGGGGACTTGTTTTCGAGTCTCGGCAATGATGCTGAACATCCTGTGATTCTGGGCAATTCACTTAATCTCCCAGTGCCAAAAGAAATGAATGGGTCCTCATGTAATGCAACTGGTGCTATGTAAAGCGCTCTGATACCCGATTTGGGTCAAGTTCGCGCTATATAAAACTCTGTAAAAAAAATGTAAACATCTGCTTTAGTTGAAATGTGAATTTCTCTGACTACCAAGACTGACTCACCAAAACAGTGCATATTTTCAGAAAGGGATGTGCACAGGCTTCAACTACCAACAGGTGATGGTCAGGTTTTCAGTAAAGATCTTAAGTCATGAGCTTTAAAACAAATAGTGAGGGACGAAAATAGGCTATATTTTATGTATATTTCATCTTCAAATTCAGAAACACATGAAAAATGCCAGGCCTTTTATAACTATTGTCATCATAAACTCAAATTTACAAGAAAACCAGTGCAACAGTATTCGCAGACCTTGGCTTTCAATATACATTTCGACAGCCAAGGCTTAGAAATCAGAAGGGGGACACTCATGTAAGCTGTAATTTTCATTTGACTGTTTATGCAAGGCACCAAACAATATGACTTAACATGCACAAAACCCACCCACCAATGCGTCCTAAGAAAGCCATAAACAGGTATCACAGGTGCAAACCATAAATGCTTGTGGGCAGTCATGCTGCCAATAATTAGTAAATTGCTTCGGTGCTGACTCTATTCTGCAGTAGCAATGCATGTTGATCATTGTAGTGTTCATGTCCTTTTAAAAAATAATCAGTGTGAAATATAGCCTGCCAGTAGCAGCAACCCAAGTAGCAGGAAAGTGGAACACAGCCCAATTAAGCCCAACACACTATCAGATATACAATAACTACACATTTCGAAGAACTTTCTAACAATCGAATAAAGGAAGGAGTGATGTGTAGTATTTACCTTGTGACTGAGCAGCACGAAAATAGGCTGTTACTTCCTTGTGACTGCTATATATAGACTGGGCTCATGACTGGTGGTTTCATTTCCCCTCAGACTGTGGTTTATGACTGAGGGATTACTGGGAAGTAGGGGATGTTTCTGATTCGTGGCTGCTGTGAGAAAAGTAGCATGTCAAAAAAGCGTAATATGAGCCTCCAATCTTGTAATAAATTGTGGACTTTTCTGAACTGACCACACTTGAAGACTCTACACGACTTACGTCAGAAACATTTATTGAAAAAGTATATGCCCAGATATGTTACAGAAATACATTTTTAAGAGGTTTCATAGATCATACAGTCAATGAGATCGCGCATGGTATGGAGACCGGTTGCTATCCACGGTCTTGTCGTCTCTTCTCGTCTCATCTCTTCTCACACTTCCTCGTGCACACCCATTAGAAAAGTAATTCTGCACAATAAATGCATTTGTTGGTTTTGCTACAGAAACAGAGGATACAGTTGCATATGATAACTGTATGTGTGTGAACTGTGTACATTGCGCAGGCCTGGAGTTTTCTTTTTTATTTGTTCGAGAGGAAAAAAAGCTTATATTTGTGAGGTCTGAAAGGACGTTTTCAGGTGCTCAATCTGGTTTACTTTGAATAACCCTTTGCTTTCAATCCCTCTTACATGTTTGTAACAAATCACTCTTGCACAGTAGTGTTAACCTGAATAACCTTACGCCCCATGCACACTGGGATCTTTATCCTGAGGGGAAAGGCCCTCGGTTGCGCCTTCCTGACAGAGCTACTTTGTTTGCTGTTGAGAGCCTTCCATATTTTTTTTGCTGTAACCATCCTTAACACTGTTTTTCCAGCTGTTTCTCTTTAGCGTGGAAATCGAATTTAGCTGAAAACTACATATGATTTCTATCACCTTTAGGTCGGGGATGCCTCTTTATGGTCAGTAAGGAGCTCACGTGCGAACTGCATGAGTTTTGAGACCAATCCCTCAAGTTTTCAGTTCTGTCACCAAAGCATGCCATTTCATTACAGAAGGGGGCTCCATACAAGCTGACAATTCGCGGGCCTTTCAAACGAGGTAGTTCCTTTTCTGTTCCCACAAGAGCCGCCTGTAGCGTGCGCCTGGGCTGGCACTCTCTCGAGGCCTGGCAGAGAGCACAGGTGCTGTGAATGGATTTCCACGGGGCAAGGGCGTGCAAGGTAAATTGGAGACGGGGATGCAGCCAGTTTGATCAGTTTTCTGCTCCATGCAAGGCGCACAAAACCTTTCCACCGTAGCGGAGGAGGCCAAAAATCCATTCTCTCCACTCTGCTTTGGGCAGACTCTGAGCCTGAAAGGCCTACGCCGAGTCTAGGGAATTAAGTAAACCGATTGGTCTAAAGATTACATGAGTTACCCATTCCTGGGAACGCTTCACTATTGTGCTTTGTCTCATTGTGGACGTAGAGCATCATTTTTTTCCCACATTTATTTTGCTAAAAATAAAAGTGAGAATATGATAAACACATGAAAATGAAGTAAAGAAAAAACATGTCTGGTGCGTCTGACCCATGACTCGAACTTAAAGTATGCTATTTAACTTATTTTCCAATTCGTTTTTCCCACTGGTTTGGCTCTTACAAACATTTTTGTTCAGAGTATTTTCGTGGTGAAGAACGGAAATGCAAATATGCTAAAAAGTCATGAGATTAATTTGTGTACCATAACTGCAAACTTCTACAAACCATTCTCTAGGAGGGAGGAGGGCGAAGGGTGTTAAAGGTGGTGGCGTTTTCTGTACTAACCACACAAAAGGTCATTTTCAATCTGTGCATATTTCATTCTTGCACAGACAAGTCAGAGCAAATATCATTTTGCACGAGTCAGCTTTTTTCAAATCCCAGTGCACAATTTTGTAAGGTTCTTTAGTTGACAAATTTTGCCCTAAGTGCCTTGTAAACAAGATTGACTCTACACTTCAATCAAAACTTTAAGGTGTGACTTGACTGTGCACCTATCTCGATGATCTGTTGTTAGCAATGCTTTAAACTATACACAGGGTGTGCTTTGGTTCTCCCCAAACGAGAATTTCTCCCGTACCTCACCCTATTGACTGATTGGTGTATCATTCCACCATATATGGAGTGTATGCATTGCAATGCACGAGGAACTACTTTACATTTCAAATGTAGTTTGAATGATCACACATTATTTTTTTATCCCACGGGTGCATTGCATTCTGAAAGCGATCTTTGTTTGCTTTGTTTAGTCAAGGCTCAAATTGTAAGCCAGAGTTGTTGGTTTTACCAGTGATTGTTTATTACTACTGAATCTAAACTGTTTGTCCAGCCCTTAATGCAACAGGCACAGAGTGAAATTATCTTTGAGAGGGTATAAAAGTTGAGTACTGAACCCACCACCAAAGAGCTCTTGATCACTTTAATGAACCAATTCGCCCCAATAGACTGTCGGGCGGTGGAGACCGCTGACGAAGCAGGACACCTAGGTTGTTGTGTGAGGGTTTGTCTTAGATTTGTATTAGAGATCTGGAGGTGCTAATTAAACCCTAAGTTACTGGGAGCCCTTGTGCCTGATAACTGGAGTGTCTGTGAGCACTATGAAGGGACTGGTGGATGGCCGTACAGGAGAGGCTGCTCTTTTGTACAAGAGGCAGTGAATAACTTCTCTGAAAGGAGCAAGGTGGACCTCAAGCAGAGACCTCACTATGGCCAAACAGTAAGGGATTGATAGTGCAGAACAATTTCAGGTAGCATCTTGCAATTGTTGTCCTTTTAGTAACATGTAGGTCAAGATATAGTGCAGACCCTTGCCGAATAGTTAATGGACAAATAATAACCATGTATTGTTCAATCTGAGTTCTAAGAACTGGGCACAGATATAATAAATAATTGATTTTGCTCTAGAAGATCACTTTCAGAACAGTTGTTATTTATTAAAATACAGGCATAGCCAGTACAGTTACGAGCGTCGGGTGCAGGCGGGGCGGGGCGGGGGGAAGTCAACAGGTGATGATGGGACAGGGAAAATAAAATAAATAAAACCACGTACTCAACTCGGCGATGCTGCAAGCACACGGTAAGTGGTTTTATATATATATATTTTTTTTCCCTATCCCATCGTCTGTCGACTTCCCCCCAGCCTGCCTTACCACTCTTACGTGTACCAGCCGCACCTGGTAAAATACTTTAATTTTGAAAACATAATACAATAATATAGGGAGGACAAAGTCATAGGAAACTGTGATTCAATCCCCCCCCCCCAATTTAAAAAACACCATATATTGCTGTTCGCTGCAGTCATGACACAATTGAACAAATGCCTTTGCTGATTAGTTTGAAATGAGAAGTTTTCAGACATCAGAACTCTTATTACTGATTGGGAATTCCTGTACAAACCGCCCAGCAGAGAAGCCCACCTAATTCACTAACCCTGAGACATATGTGATAAAGATCTATACTTTTCGTGACTTTCCCGATGCTCACATCTTTTTCCTAACCTTGTATTTTCGGAGTATTCCTCTAGCAGAAAATCTGCGTGCACTGGGTAACTTGATTATAAAAAAAAAAAATATATATCTTTTCATTTTACTATGTGAAATGTTCTCTACTCCCTACCTTCTCAAAACAGGTGTCTATTCCATACAATTTGCCTACTTATGTCTGTCAAAAGACATACCTCTTAGGTCAAAATCGAGAGAATTTCCTGAAAGGCATTTCAAATGTCTAGGCATAAACATAAGTTCACAAATATGTGGTGTTCACCTCATCTACAAAGACCCCTCTTCAAACCCCACTAGGTGTAACTTATGGAAAATGCTGTACACTTGAGAGGAATTCCACACCAGTAAGTGGCATCCCCACATTAAAAAATTAGAGGATATTGCCTTGATGGCATTTTAAGGTTGCCCCAGAAATGCTTGTTGTGAACCAGACCAAGAGTCCTTGCTCGAGTCTTGCAATTCAGGGGCAGAAGTGATAGAGCGCGCGAGGCCACCCGGCCAACAGTTTTCGCCGTTTCCGGCTTCAGGGCCCATATACTTTTCAAATCACCATATACATCGATCGGGTGACTTCACGAGCTCTATCAAGTTGGTGTGTGTGTGTTCCCTGCTACCAATTTTCAGTGCACCCGACTTACCATCCACCGATGCAGGTGCCTAATGACCACAATGAATCAGGGAGCTAGCTGTAAAGGAAAGGCAGCAAAATACAAACCCAACCAATGACATTCAAATACTGTTTAAATGACCACGGACAACTGGAAGTTTAAAATGTTTATCTAAAGTTCAATATTTTCTTGCATGAGATACAGCAAAATAAGGCAATCAATAACCAAGATAACGTAAATCACATATGCATAAAGAAATAATGACAGAGTAATCATCAAAGTACCAATAAAATGTAACGAGAAAAGATACTATATAAGTCAGTATTATCTAGACAGTGATAGACTAAGTGTGTGTGACTGTAGAAGAACTTATAATGAATAACACGCTTCACTTAAGGTGAAAGGGCCTTTGAACAACCTAGGCAACGAAGTTCTAGACCATATCAGAAAATGGCACACTGCTATGCAAAATATAATTTCTAACAAATGGGAAGACATAGGAATAACTTTGCAAAATTATAAATGACTTTCAATAGTTGCGGAAAGGCATGGAAAATATCACATGTGCAATGTTCAACTTTATTAAAGCAAAAGTTAGAAATTCAGAAGGTGCAAGATTTTCAAGAGGTTCAGAGTAATATTTACCTAGAAAAGGTGTGGAAACCAAACCCTGGCCACGGGTCAGTTAAGGACAGGAAACCCTCAAGGAAGGATACCCCTCAAAGGACAGCAGATGCAGAATGGACACCCAGGACAGGACAGGATACCCTCGGAAAAGGAATCAGGACAGGACCCTCAGGACAGGACAGCAAACCCTCAGGACAGGACCGGAACCCACAGTTCGGAAGCAACGCCTGCGCTCCACCCGCTCTGTAGTTATCGATCAAGACCCCGATTGGGTCAGCGAACTCCCAGCTAAGTGCTTGCCAGCACTTTAAGGTTCAGTAGAACCTTAATCTATGGTCAAATTCGGACAGAGTGCTCCGCAGCGCTCTGTATCTTCAGTCACCTATTGAGTGCGTTGGGTCAGTGACAGGTCAGCTAAACCAGACAAGTCGGACGGTTCACTAGGTGAACCCAGGATAGATATACAGTTTGGGGACAGTGTACCACCCCCCAATGTTGCAAAGTGTCAGAATCCCTCAATCTGGATTGGTCCTAAGGTAGGGTTTGGGTAACACACCAATCACAATACACGAATTGAAGCCTTCATTTACATATTTGGGTACCGCCTAGCAGATTTGGGGTTCCCATGAGCTAACAGTAGCGCAAAAATACAATGTATCATATAAGAAGCCACATTCGCTGTTCTCGCAGGGCAGAGGTGACTTTCTCAGGAGCATCTCGCCCATCACTGCCAGCTGGCTATGTTCCATCAGCCAAGGTCCCTCGTGCTGCCGAATGTCGCACAGGCGCAGAAGGGACCTCCAATATGGCTCTCCTCTCACTCAGACCCCCATTTCCCGCGGTACATGAAAAGTAAGCGAAAACAAATTAATACATAATAATGTTATTAGGAAAACACATCACAGGGTTTGTACTTTTTAACTCATCATCAAGAAATAAACTTATGCATTTAAATGTTAGCTACATTTAGACGAAACACAAGAGCAGTGGCACGAGCTGTACCACATGATAAGCACAGCTATGAATTACGCATGCGCATAACTTTCCCTCCACTTCTGCAGACGCGTCAGGACACGTGAGTGTGGCTGACGCATGCGCAGTAACTAAAATACAAGCGGCGGCCATTTTAGAGGACATGGATTAAATTCATTAGAAATACACATAGGCAAGCGTCTTAAACCTTTACTTAAGCTAAATATAAACGTTAGTAAAACATACACGGGTTACCTTATTACACATAAATGAGGTTCTTGATTTCGGCAAGCCGCAAAATATGCGAAGCTTTGCTTCATCAATCCCCTCTTTGATGATATTTACTATCATCACAAATTATACTGGAACCAGATGCCAACTTTCTTTCACACTTTATAAAGTTCTATTTCTTCCAGCAACCGTTCTAGCTTTTCTCTTTCAGTTTTAGCAGGGTGAGAAGTTTTCACCTTTTTGTATATCTGATCATTCACTTCCTCTAATTCCATCTCATCCACACTTCGTTTCACTCCTCTTGCATTAACCTCGTGCTTTCTGGTGCGCTTGCGGTATTTACAGCATAAGAAAATGAAAAATATAATAAGACCTATAATACCAATTGGCATCAGTATTTTAAACAATAAGCTTTTACCTATGCTAGCAAACCAATGACCTACATTTGAGAGACCATCTACCAGTCTCTTCCAGGCACTATCAACCTCGAGTGGTTTAAGTTCCTTTGCCAAATTAGTAATGTTTTTCACATATCTTTTGATCTGTACACTTTTGTCCGGAATATAAGTGCAACAATGTTGCGCCTTCAACATCCGGCAGACTCCGCCCTCTTTCGCTAATAAGGTGTCAAGAGCAAGTCGATTTTGTAAAACCATTGATCTGATCGCAACCATTTCAGTATTGACCAGCAGAAATCCATGAGCTGTTTCAGTAGACAGCACATCTACTATAGTAGACAATTTGCAAATTCTGTGAGTGTTCAGAACCACTCCCACTCCAGGTATCAGTGCACTGAAAATACTACCCATAATTTCACCTATACTTTCTCTTTTACTACGCACTAAGCCATTAGTATCTTCATTGCTTCCAGCTTTTCCATTCACATGGTATATTTTCGGGAAAACAATGCCAAAGTAGCAGCTCCCATACCAGTGATCCGGCAATTTGAAATAAGCCTTGTCCCCACAAATGTAATAAATTCCAGGAAACACAGGCTCTGACCCATTTTTGAAACCCCAACCTCCAATTACCTTGTAATTATGTTCGCATTCACTGGAACCAATGAAAACATTATTATAATAGCTAGTCTTCTCGCGGTGAAGACATAGCTTGCCTTTCTTTTCAAAATCCAGCAACAGAGCAGGACCCGCTCCACCAGATGAGGTGCCTTCCATGTTTTCTGCCCACTTTGGCTTTTTCTGACTTTCGTCATTAGCCTTCTTCTGAATTTTAATTCTCCTTTTCTCTGCCATGTTCAGGAACATCTTTTCCTGCTCACGCAAAGAACAAGTCAAGTTATCTCTGTGTGCGTCTGCTATGTCAATGTTCCCTATAGTCAGAAAGTAGTCTCCCATATATCTTATGGTGTCAGTTTTGGTATGTACAGGATTCAAGTTCCCACGTATAGGAAGTTCAGAAAAGATCACGTCATTGTTAGAGTAATAATACTGTAACGGTCCCCTTTTGTAAAATAAACTAGCTAAAATGCTACAGGAAATTCCATATGTCAATGGCAGATGATGGTATGTCACGCCTTCAGCCACCGAAGTAGGTAGCTTCATGCAGACATAGCAATCTTCAATTTCCATAGTCTCTACATAATGTATTAACAAGTTTGCGAAAACATTTAAATGTGTCCTGTTCTTCATGCCATGATAATGTAGTCCTTTCTCATCTGATGCTTCTAAGTCTCGTTTAGTTTGTCTCAATGCTCTCTCATGTCTTTCTACACTCTGTGTTGTCAGCTCCTCATTGTCAGTATTTACAACTTCAGTAGGGACAATGTTAGTATCTTTACTTACAGCAAAGGGAATGAAAATTGTTAATCCTATCCAGATAACTATCAGTACTACTATGCTACATATACACACCTTGCAACACGTCTTAAAACGGCTGCAACTAGGTCTACCATTCACTGTTGAATCAGACATTTTAGCTCAGTAGGAGTGTTCTCACCCCTCTTTTTGGCTTTACACAATTAGCTTACTTTGTGCAAATTCACGGTGGTTCGTCCTCTTCTTCAGCTGAGTACTCTGGGACAGGTTCTCCGTCGCTCACGTCAGTTATATCAAGATCTTCAAGTTCTTCCAAAACCAGTGTCCATTCAGGAGACTTGTACTTTTTGTTTTGTCTTTTTATTCGCTCACTCCTTCTTTTGGAAGAATCTTCTTCTTGCTCTGCTATTCGAGCACTTCTTCTTGCTTCCGCACGTTTTTCTTCCACTGTCTTTATTCTTAGTCTCAGTCTCTTTACAAACCTAGGCTCAAGGTTGTTTCTTTTCTTTAGTCTCTTAGTCGGTACTTGGACTTCACTTTCTTTTCTTCTTCTCTTGTTCTCTTTATCTTGTGGTAATTCTTCTCCACTTTCTTCTCCTACTTCCCTTATCTGACTAGTTCCAGGGCTAGCATCAAATTCTTCTGCCTGGTTGCTAATCTGGCCTTGTTCAGGAATATTTTGTTTTTGGCTTTCAATTGTCTCTGTTTCTGTTTCTGTTTCTGTTTCCTGAACCCGTTTTTCTAACCCTATCTGATCCTGTTCAAGCACTTCGATCTCTTGATTTTCTTCTGCTCGAACTATTACTCTATGTCTAGTCTGTCCCTTATCCACATCAGGAGTTAGTGGAGGAGTATCAAACACTTGTTCTGTATCCTGCACGTGTTCAGTATCGGGCACTTGTTCAGTATCGGGTACTTGTTCAGTATCCTGCACTTGTTCAATATCGGGCACTTGTTCAGTATCGGATACTTGTTCAGTCTTAATCACTTGATCTGTAACAATCACGTGCTCTGTCCCTGTCTGACCTTCTCCTTCCTCAGTTTTGATGTGAATCTCAAGATTCTGAGGTTCTTCGCCTGTGCCTTGCTGTTCCTGACTAGTCCACTCTCTACCTTCACTAAGTCGTTCTCTTGTTCTGATAGGATCTTCGGTCAGATCAATCATCGGTATCCATTCTTCTGGCCATATGCTTGGCAGCTCGTCTTCAGCTACTCCTGGCTCAGTTTCCTGGACCTCTTCAGCAGGCTGGTTTCTTGGCAGTTCGCAGTCAACTACTCCTGGGCCAACGTCTGCTGTTCCTGCAACCTGACTGGTGCTGGGCTGCTCGTTGTCAGTTGCTACTGGTCTGGCTTCTTCAGGGTCCTCTGCTGGTTGCCCTGGTTCTTCAAATCCTTTGTCTGGCAATACCTTCTGGGTGTGTCCGGCGTGGATCCACTGGGGAACACCTGCGACTTTCACTGCAGTGGTTGTCACCAGGATTACTTGGCGTTTCTTTCCCCACCTTGGTGCCAGACAGTTGGATCGAGTGTGCTTCTTTATTTTGACCCAGTCTCCTGGAACCAAGTTGTGGAGAGGAGTCGTTGGATTGAGGATGCCGTCGTCTCCAATCTGGCGAGAGATAGAACGCACTTGGTCACCCAATCTTCTGCAGTATTCAAGCACCAAATCATCAGAAATACTCAACAGTTTGCTTCCTGGCACCCATGCTTGTCTCATCACTCTTCCCATAATGATCTCATGGGGACTTAGGCCTGTCTTGCGGTCTGGAACACTTCTCAGTCCCATCAGGACCAGGGGCAGGGCCTTCACCCAGTTCATGCCAGTAGCATCTGTCAGCTTTGCTAGTCTGTTTTTGATAGTTCCATTTACTTGTTCCACTATTCCAGAAGCCTCTGGGTGGTATGCACAATGGAGTTTCTGCCTTATTCCAAAGGCCTTACAGAGTTCAGCCAGTATTTCATTCTGGAAATGTCCACCCTTATCTGATTCAATAATGTATGGTATTCCGAACCTAGGTATCAGTTCTTTTAGTAAACACTTCGCTACTGTCAGTGCGTCACTTTTGGGAGTAGGGTAAGCTTCTACCCATTTCGAAAATACGCACACAATGACAAGGACATATCGCTTTCCTTCACAATGGGGCATGGTGATGAAATCAATCTGTATTTTTATAAAGGGACCCCCTGACCTCCCAATCTTACTCAGTTCAACCATTGTCCTCTTGCCTGGGTTCATCTGTTGACATGACAGGCACCTCTGGCAGAGGGACTCTGCTACCTTCCTGAACTTCTTGCTGTACCAAGTCTGTTGAAATACCAGAATCATGGCATCCCTACCAATGTGTGATCCTTCATGAATTAATCTTGCCATTGTGCCAAGCAAGTGTCGGGGTAACACAGGCATACCAGTTGGACCTATGATGACACCATCCACACGTCTCGGTCTACATCCATCCTCTTTCCATTTCTCTCTTTCTTGCCAAGGAGCCGACTCCTGCCACTCTCTCACCTCATCCCATGTAGGCACTTCCTCAAACACCTGAAGCTGGCAGCTGGTTCCTGGCCCCCCTCGTTTTGGATTTACAATATACCGATCTTTGGCACACCATTGAGCCACTCGATCAGCATAATCGTTTCCCAGAGATACTCTGTCCATGCTCCTTTTATGAGCAGCACATTTTACCACTGCCAGTTCTTTGGGCAACTGGATGGCCTCTAAAAGGTCATGAACCACCTTTGCATTCCGAATGGGAGTACCTGAGGAAGTCATGAATTCCCTCTGTAGCCATAATTGGCCAAAGTCATGCACAACGCCATAACAGTACTGACTGTCAGTATACACTGTTATGCGTAAGTCCTTCCCAATTTTGCAAGCCATTATCATGGCTGTCAATTCGGCTACTTGTGCAGACTTGATGTTATATAAGTAACCTGCTTGTTCAATTTTTGTGAAAGACACTACTGCATAAGCAGCACTCAAGCCTCCTAATTCATGTCTTAGGCAGGACCCATCCACAAATAGTTCTTTATCATGCACAGGCAATGGTACTTCCTTTATGTCTGGGCGTGGCTTGGTACTGAACTCTGTCAGATCAATACAATCATGTTCATCATCGTCCCCACCTTCCATTTCCAAGGGGTCGGGGAGTAAGGTGGCAGGGTTCAGAATACCGCACCTAACAATGCTCACATTTGCTGCACCCACAAGAATCCTCTCGTATTTAGTCAGCCGACTAGGGGTGAGATACTGTGTTTTAGTTCTGGTCAATAGGATTACCACTCCATGTGAAACATACACGGTCACAGGATGTCCCATGACAATGGACTCACTCTGCTCCAAACTTGCACAGGTAGCAGCTACTGCTTTCAGACAGCCTGGTAACCCAGCAGCTACTGGGTCCAGTGTGGCAGAGAAATAGGCCACAGGCCTCCTGGTTGTGCCATGTTCTTGAGTCAGGACTGACAATGCGCAATTATCGCGAGTGTCACAGAATAGGGCAAACTCTTTGGAATAATCTGGCATTCCCAACGCAGGGGCTGTACACAGACAATTTTTCAGTCTTGTGAAAGCCATTAGACTTTCATCGTCCCACTCTACAACATCTGGCATTCCTCTCGTGGTCATTTTTATCAAGGGCCTGGCTAAGACTGCAAATCCCAGAATCCACTGCCTGCAGTACCCTAATACACCCAGGAACATTCTGACTTCTTTTTGAGTACGGGGCAACTGCATTTTTTGAATTATTCTCACTCTTTCTGAAGTGACCTTTCTGACACCCTTTTCTATCTGGTGTCCCAGGTATTTCACTGATTTCGCACAGAACTGTAGTTTGTCAGGGGCCACTTTATGCCCTTTCTCACACAGGTGATTTAGGAGGGCGATGGTGTCGACTACACAGTCCCTGTGACTTTTAGATGCCAATAGAAGGTCGTCTATGTACTGCACTAACACAGAGTTCCCAGGTAAGGTCAAAGTCTCTAGACATTTTTTCAAGATCTGATTAAAGATAGAGGGGCTCTCTGTATACCCTTGAGGGACCCTGTTCCAACAATACACGTGACCCTCGAAAGCAAATGAGAAAAGAAATTTGCTGTCGGGGTGCAGGGGTATCGAAAAGAATGCATGACACAAATCAATCACAGTGAACCACTCAGCATCCCACGGAATCTGGTACAGAATTACTGCAGGGTTCGGGACAATAGGGCAGCAAGGAACTACAATTTTGTTAACCTTTCTCAGGTCCTGCACTACCCTATACTTGCCACTAGGCTTTTTGATGCCCATAATCGGTGAGTTGCATGGGCTGCTCATCACTTCCTGTATGATGTTTCCTTCCAATAATTTTTGTATTTCCAGAGTGACACCTGCTTTCACTTCAGCATTCATTCGGTAGGGCCTAGTGTTAGGATATACTGCATTGTCTTTGATGGCTATTTGTATGGGGTCCACATCTTTCATCAACCCCACATCCTTTCCAGTGAAATCCCACACCTCTGGCTTTACGGCTTCCTGTAGTTCTTGGGGCAAGTCCTGCAGGGTCAATCTTTTAATTTCTGAGTCAGGTCTAAGCAACAATAATTTATAAATGCCGTCTTCATCTGGGGTCTGTATTTCAACACCTTTTGGTGTGCAAAAGATGGTACAGTTCATTTTGCACAGCAAATCACGACCCAGTAAATTTACTGGACTGGTGTCACAGACGACAAATCTATGCATCTGTTTAAAATTTCCAATTGAAATCTCCATTGGTTCGGTAACAGGAGTACTAATCAATTGATTAGATACACCTACTACTTGGATATTTTCTCCCGAGAGGGGTAGGTTTGGAACGTCCACTGTTCTCACAGTAGAACGGGTAGCGCCAGTGTCCAACAGAAAGGTGACATCATTTCCGTCAACCTTTCCTTCAATATATGGTCCAGACTGGTCTACCGGCAAGGAAGCGCCAAGTACGCACTCCTCGTCCTCCCCTCTCAGGCCCCGTCAGTCCTGATCATTACAAAGGAAGGTATCATTCAGCAGATACTGCGAAGTTGCTGTATTTCTGTTCTCCCCGCTTTCCCAAACCTCTATCTCTTCATTTTCTGCCTGTCTTCCCCTGTATACCTGTTTGGGTGCTCGAGGCACCTGAACTGTTTTTACCTGGGGTTGAGTCTTTCTTGGTCTTTCTTTCTGCGTCTGTGGAATTAAATCAGGAGTTGTCTCATTAACATCGACTAATTGGGGACACTCGTTCCGCCAGTGTCCAATTTCGCCGCACTGATGGCAGGGAAATTTTTTCATGGCCTCTTCCCTGCTAAATTTGGGCCGGGGCTTTCCTCCACCCCCTCCCCCGGGACTTTTGTTCTCAGCATTTTTAACCATGTTACTCAATTGTTTTTCCTGTTGTTCTGCGAGCTTCACCTGAGCCCACATAACCTTCTCCTTAAGGGCCTTTTTCTTTTCTGCCATTTCGTCCTCGCAGTACTTAGCGTACCGCAGGACCTCATCCATTTTCTTAGTGTGCCAACAGATTTTATTGTCTTTTATCCACTGACAAATTTCAGGTCTTAAACCATTTACAAACCTGTAAATAAAGTGCGTCATATCCTTCAGGTCGATGTTGTCAATACCACTGTATGTTTTAAATACCTGCAATAACCTCTCATAGAAGGAGTGCACTGTTTCGTCCCTTTCCTGTGTTGTTCTATCTATTTTTGTCCAATCAGTTTCTTTGGCGGGCACCTTTTCTTTCAAGTGCTGAATTACCTGCTCATATTTTCGCATGACATCCTTTGATGGCTCCCCTGTTTCTTTATTTCTTGGGTACTCCTCACTCGGCCAGTCTATGTTTATTTTACACTGGGTCCATAAATCTACTGGAACCACAATGTCGAAAAACCCATCCAGGTCTTTCCACAGACATTTCTGTACCTTCACGAACCTTTCCACCTGCCTGTACCAGTCAACTGGTTTCTCTCGTAATTTTGGAAAATCGTTCGTGAAGGACACAATATCCTGCCTAGACCAGGGGACATGCACATATTTCCCCCCTGGAACTTCGCGCATGGGGCATAACTGCTCAGGTTTTTCTACCTCTCTTAAAGCAAACTCGGGAGTCACTTGTCGGGAGCGAACCTCTTCCCTCTTTTTCGCCCACCTGCTTCTCCATTTTTCCACATCTCCCCATTTCTGTAGTACCCCCATTAATTCTTTAATCTGCAACTTCTTCCCTGCCACATTCAGGTGCTCTATATCTTTGTCTGAAAAGTCTGCTCTGTACGGTTTCTGTAAGGGCTTGGATTTTGAGATATCTACCCCCATACTAACTGCTGTTTCGGTCAGTTTTTCGTGGAGCACTCTGGTGTTCCTTGTAAAGCTTTTACATATGAACGACAATTCTTCCTCAGAGTAGGTATTCAATCGATCCAACCCCACATTTCCTGCCATTAATTCTTCTATTTCAACCCTCAGCTTGTAAAGGTCTAAAGGCTTTGTTTGCGGAGTCTGCTTTTCTAATTCACGACTCCAATTCTCAATTTCATCCGGAGTTACCAGAGAGACATTCCTAGTACCTGTTGCCGTCTCTAATTTAATTTCTTTTGTATTAAAAGGATTATACCTCTGCTGTATTCCCTTTCCAGTCTGTTTGTTTGGCAAGTCCAAGAACGCAACTTCAGACTCGCACTCACTGGACTGATCATCTATGATGATTGGTTCCTGTCTCGGGGTTGCTATGACTGGGGTCATGACTGGAGTAATCGGATTTCCCTGACCATTTCCGTATAACGGGACCACCGGTCCAATAGTTACTGGAATAGTCAATGCCTCAGGACTGGTATTTATCTGAGAAATTTTCTGAATTATTTCTGTTCTTTGTCTAGCTAGAGCCTCTTGCTCTTTTTCCACTAGTACCCTTCTTAGAGTTGTGTCATGTAATATCTGTGGGGTCAATGGAGGGGTAAAACTCGGGGCAGTAGGATGCGTTTCACTTGGTCCTCCCCCATAATTAGGTTTCGGGAATAAAGTTCCAGTATTAAAGGACCTGCGCTCTTCCCCATATGGAGGTTGAACAAAAGGCAGTCCTGAATTCGATGGTTTCTCTTCGCTTTCATACAAGGGTCTGGGAAAAAAGGTTTTCGTACGTGAATATTTTTCTTCCTGACTTGCGGGCACTTTGGGATATATGTCCCTTGTTTCCGCCAGTTCGGGTTTCTCAGGATAGGGTAATACTTGACCACCCCCTCCCAGTCCCAGGGACCTGTCTTCTTCCTTTAGGAAGGGGCGTCGGGGAACATCTCCTACACTGGAAGGTCGGGTTCCCTCACGGTAAGGTGGCGGACTTCTGGTACAGATGTCATCCATTAGTTCATCATCTGAATCCCCCAGGGCCCCCCAATGCTTACATTTTTCAGTACTTTTCTCACCCGCTCCAACGTTATGACATGCCGGCATCATGGGAAACAGACCCTCAACAATCATGCTCTGCCTCCACTGTTTCATCCTTTTATCCCTGGACTCCTGTTTCAGCCTGGGGTACCACTTGGTCAAACCCTTGTCCATTCGGGGTCTTTCTCTTTCAAAAGCCTCAATCTCCCATTCCTCCAATGCCTCATACTGCGTTAGTCTCGGTCTGGGATGCAGTTCATTCATTCGGGTTCTTAAATTAAATAAGATCCTACCATTGAAAGTACCATCTAACGGAAAAGCCAATACTCCGTCATCTTTTGTATACTTCACCCAATTTTCCAACCACACACAGGTATTGTACCCTCGGTCAAACATCATGAATGAGGCGGGAGTATTGGGTGCTGGGACAAGAACACCTTCCCTTGATTTAATCGGTTTGTCCGTTTTAAAATAATTTTTCACCTTATTTACAAGGGACATTTTTCTCTTGGTTCCGTACATAATATCGTATCTGTTAGCCTTCCACTGATCCCTTTCAAACCCTAGATGGCTTGGATCAGGTCGCGTCTCTGTAGTCCGCGAGTGCCACATACGACTTCTGCGCTAACTTTGTTTACCAACTACCTCCAATCAGAATATGCTTCAGAAAATTCGTGCAACCAATGGGTGCGCGACACAAAATAAGCTCCGCCAATGGGTGCGCGACACAAAATAAGCTCCGCCAATGGGTGCGCGGCCCCTTCGTGAGACAGTTCCCACGCTCCGGCGCTCACCCCTCCTTTACAATTTCAGCTCCGCTACCCGCCCGCTGCTTCCACCAATCCCAGCGCGGCACAGAGTGACGTCAGAGGCGCTTCGCGACTGACTCCCTCCCTTCACAAGGTAACGGAAACTTTCTTTCTTTTAAAGTGCTCAGTGCTTGGTTATTTTACAACAAATACACATTCGCCACAGTGCTCAAGTGTCCAGACAGAGAAAGAATTCTTTTACTGCAAGTAAACTACTTCCATTTACTTTTCACGCGCTGCGGGCAGATCTCTTCCGCCTACCCTTCACTCTAGCATCGGTGAACCTGTTATTCCCCTAAACTCATCCACTTCTTTCCGGGATATATTCCGAGTTTAAGGTTTCTCAGCGGACCCCTCTGCTTTCACGCTAGCTCCGAGGAACCTGCTACTCTTCCGATGTGACCCTTACTAGGTTACGCCACTATGGGAATTTTGCCAATGAACCCCGTTACTGTCATTTATTCACACATGTATTCAGAAAACCCTAGTTAGTGCTTCCCGGTTATCCTAACCTGCGCCTAACTTTCCTCGAACCTGTGACCTCAGGACAATGGATTCTATTCACCACTTGCCCTTTCAATTCCCCGGGGAGTTCCAGACGACATATAACAATTACGAACGCATGGGTTAATACATATATCAATATAACAGTAAAAAGACAGTTTAAAACATTTCATGAATTTTCAAAGCAAACATTTCAAGTGGGTGATCAATCCTCCCGAAGTGCCTACTCTTGTAGCAGCATCGATATACTAGCAGCTTCCGACTTAACTAGCCTAACTAGTCCCTGCCTTACTCTCAACTAGTCCCTAACCATCCTCTGATCTACCAGAAAACTGATAGAGCGCGCGAGGCCACCCGGCCAACAGTTTTCGCCGTTTCCGGCTTCAGGGCCCATATACTTTTCAAATCACCATATACATCGATCGGGTGACTTCACGAGCTCTATCAAGTTGGTGTGTGTGTGTTCCCTGCTACCAATTTTCAGTGCACCCGACTTACCATCCACCGATGCAGGTGCCTAATGACCACAATGAATCAGGGAGCTAGCTGTAAAGGAAAGGCAGCAAAATACAAACCCAACCAATGACATTCAAATACTGTTTAAATGACCACGGACAACTGGAAGTTTAAAATGTTTATCTAAAGTTCAATATTTTCTTGCATGAGATACAGCAAAATAAGGCAATCAATAACCAAGATAACGTAAATCACATATGCATAAAGAAATAATGACAGAGTAATCATCAAAGTACCAATAAAATGTAACGAGAAAAGATACTATATAAGTCAGTATTATCTAGACAGTGATAGACTAAGTGTGTGTGACTGTAGAAGAACTTATAATGAATAACACGCTTCACTTAAGGTGAAAGGGCCTTTGAACAACCTAGGCAACGAAGTTCTAGACCATATCAGAAAATGGCACACTGCTATGCAAAATATAATTTCTAACAAATGGGAAGACATAGGAATAACTTTGCAAAATTATAAATGACTTTCAATAGTTGCGGAAAGGCATGGAAAATATCACATGTGCAATGTTCAACTTTATTAAAGCAAAAGTTAGAAATTCAGAAGGTGCAAGATTTTCAAGAGGTTCAGAGTAATATTTACCTAGAAAAGGTGTGGAAACCAAACCCTGGCCACGGGTCAGTTAAGGACAGGAAACCCTCAAGGAAGGATACCCCTCAAAGGACAGCAGATGCAGAATGGACACCCAGGACAGGACAGGATACCCTCGGAAAAGGAATCAGGACAGGACCCTCAGGACAGGACAGCAAACCCTCAGGACAGGACCGGAACCCACAGTTCGGAAGCAACGCCTGCGCTCCACCCGCTCTGTAGTTATCGATCAAGACCCCGATTGGGTCAGCGAACTCCCAGCTAAGTGCTTGCCAGCACTTTAAGGTTCAGTAGAACCTTAATCTATGGTCAAATTCGGACAGAGTGCTCCGCAGCGCTCTGTATCTTCAGTCACCTATTGAGTGCGTTGGGTCAGTGACAGGTCAGCTAAACCAGACAAGTCGGACGGTTCACTAGGTGAACCCAGGATAGATATACAGTTTGGGGACAGTGTACCACCCCCCAATGTTGCAAAGTGTCAGAATCCCTCAATCTGGATTGGTCCTAAGGTAGGGTTTGGGTAACACACCAATCACAATACACGAATTGAAGCCTTCATTTACATATTTGGGTACCGCCTAGCAGATTTGGGGTTCCCATGAGCTAACAGTAGCGCAAAAATACAATGTATCATATAAGAAGCCACATTCGCTGTTCTCGCAGGGCAGAGGTGACTTTCTCAGGAGCATCTCGCCCATCACTGCCAGCTGGCTATGTTCCATCAGCCAAGGTCCCTCGTGCTGCCGAATGTCGCACAGGCGCAGAAGGGACCTCCAATATGGCTCTCCTCTCACTCAGACCCCCATTTCCCGCGGTACATGAAAAGTAAGCGAAAACAAATTAATACATAATAATGTTATTAGGAAAACACATCACAGGGTTTGTACTTTTTAACTCATCATCAAGAAATAAACTTATGCATTTAAATGTTAGCTACATTTAGACGAAACACAAGAGCAGTGGCACGAGCTGTACCACATGATAAGCACAGCTATGAATTACGCATGCGCATAACTTTCCCTCCACTTCTGCAGACGCGTCAGGACACGTGAGTGTGGCTGACGCATGCGCAGTAACTAAAATACAAGCGGCGGCCATTTTAGAGGACATGGATTAAATTCATTAGAAATACACATAGGCAAGCGTCTTAAACCTTTACTTAAGCTAAATATAAACGTTAGTAAAACATACACGGGTTACCTTATTACACATAAATGAGGTTCTTGATTTCGGCAAGCCGCAAAATATGCGAAGCTTTGCTTCATCAGAAGAAGCTCACAGCTGCAAAGGCCACTTAAGCAAAATGCATTGCTGACTTCCTAGAAACCAGCTGGGCTGGCGGCATGATTTTTGCTGGCTTTGTGTGCATCCATATCTATCTCCTGCCGTTATTTGGAACTGTGTGATGCTGATTCCTGCCCCTTCTTTTTCCCTGCTGGGATCAGTGCTGGAATTATGGCTGCTTTTCTGGGTGTTCCTGTCAGCACTTGAGGATGTGGATTTCTCTGCTCCTCATGATAAATGTAATAGGTGTGCCTCTTCCTCTGTGTGTGCTGCCTGCTAGATTTGGGACCTGTGGTATACTTGTGTTTTTTGAGGTGCTGGAGTCCCCATCACTGGAAGAAAAGTGAGTAACTGCTCTTCTCTGCCTGGACTGCAAGCTAGGCATGGCCTTCCTGCTTTTCTCCCTGCTGGGCTTGGGTCTTATGGGCTGTTGGCTTGTCGCATGTTGCATGTCTTGTACGGCTATGCTGTGCGGTGTGGTGCCCCGACCTACCTACTGAGCTTATCTGGGGTTGCATTGTGTTGTCTATTGTGGTTAGCTTCTGATTTCCTGGCTCCTTGATGTTGCATTGAGGATCTGTAGTTAGAAGTGAATCCCTCCTGTCACACCACAGACCCAAGCAGAGAGCATACACAGGTGATAGCCAGAACAAGCACCAATATCAACCAATGGCAAGGTAAAATGGCTAGGGTAAAGTAATTTGAATAGACATATACTAAAAGGAATAATCAGTTGAGGAGTTTCAAATAGCAATGGTGATTTTCCCCTGCTAAATGGGGTATATTTAGTTAGCTATTGATCCTGCCAAGACCTGTTCCCCCTTTGTCTCACTGCCTGGGTGCAAAACACAAAGATCAACTACCAGCTACACCTAGCCATGTGACTCATGATACTGGCACCAAATGATTGGGACAAGAAAATGCCAACTTTCTAGAAGTGGTGTTTAGGAAGTGTGACTTAAAATTCGACGTTACCATTTAAGATGGTTTTAAAGTACAGTTCTTTAGACAACACACTCAACTTTCCCACTGACTCTCAATTGAAAGCTAGCACTTATTAAATGTAATAAAGTAACCCAATGCTATCCTATGTGAGAGGTAGACCTTGCAATAGTGGAAAATGAATTTAAGAGTTTTTCACTACCAGGACTTGCAAAACTTAAAAGTATATGCCCAACCTTTTAAATACTCTGTACCCTACCCTCTGTGCTTTTTAGGGCTTCTTTGTATTAAAAAGGAAGGTTTAGGCCTGGCAAAGGATTTATTTTGTCAGGTAGAAATGGCAGTATAATACTGCAAACACAGGCTGAAATGGCAGGCCTGAGACATGTTTTAAAGGCTACTTGGGTGGGTGGCACAATCAGTTCTATAGGCCTACTAGTGCCATTTAATTTATAGAACCTGGGTACATGCAGTACAACCTTACTATGGACTTACAAGTAAATGAAATGTGTGTTGATTGGGTGTAAGCCATTTTACCTTTGTTTAAGGGAGAGAGCACAATCACTCTAGCACTAGCTAACAGTGGTGAAATGCCTAAAAAAACAGGTTCAGAAAACATGAGGTTGAAGTCACAAATTTTGGGGATGACCCTGCAGAAAAGGCCAAGCCCAACACTCTTCCTTCCCCAAATTCTGCTTCCTTTCCACAGACCTTACAACTTACAACCCTCTGCGTTGTGCCTGGTTTGGACTGTCATGTACAGGCTACTTTGGTAGTCAACCCTGAAGGTGTCTGGGGAGAAGTGGTGTTTTATTGGCATATCTTGAGAGTGGGAGTATATAATTTATCTTTTACATAAGCAGCTGCATTTCTGACTCCAAGGTGTGATCTCACCTCATGATTGAAGGGCTGGGATGTGGAAATATAATTTGAGTTATGGGATTACTGGTAAGTAATTGCAGTATTACCATTGGTCTCCCAGCAGAAACATTGATATGTACTGGTGAGCCTGAAGAAAGAATGGACAATAATGAGGTTTCAGGGCTAATGTCGTTTTTGAATTCAAGGCAATGTGACCACAATCCAAAGCGCTATGTTTGCCAAGAGTTACTTGCTGTTATGGCGACAGAAATAAAGAGGTTAGACATAATACTAGACCCTCGGCCTTACCTTAAAAATATCTGTCACCTTTTAAAACAATGAAAAAAATTACTTAAAGTGCATGGTTAATTACATAAAGCATGTTACTGGACAGTCTCCACTTGGGTTATAAAAACATTGACTATATCTGTAGATACTTGAGCTGACTTTACTTGCTCTTTACACACTCCATCCCTCAATCTCTTACACTGAATGTGTACACTTTTGGATGTTCTAACCTTTCTAAAAGAAATATTGACCAGGATCTTACCATCCCTACATCTTCAAAACTGCTCTTAGAATGACTGAACTTCAGTCTCGTCGACTCCTATTTCTCCACCATCAATAGCTTTCAAAGGATTTTATCTCCTTTTTACAGCAATGACCATTAGGCACGCCTTACGTTTTCTGATCACTGCTCATCAGAATTACCTTCATTCCATTTTTCTTTCCATAAATGTTTCATCAGCATTGACACAGTGATCCGGACTGTATAATTTGTAACTATTGCTTACCAAGGTATCAAGAGGGCAGTATTAGAACTTAAGATGGTTGTTGAGTAAAAGTTTTTTAGGGATAGGAAGAGGGCTGTATTTATGTGTGTGTGTGTCTGTCTGTCTGTGTGTATATGTAAGTGAAATGTTTGGAATTCAATTCACCATGCACAATGCAACATGATAAACAATGGGATTCAACTTGGAGCCAAAAATCTTTGGAAGGTCAAACCCACAACACCTAGAAAATTAATGAGGGGTGTGTATATTAAAAGAAAAGAAATTGTGATAGAATGGACACTTGCATTGTATTCCAAGTGACTGGTTTGCATTCTCTAATCAAGGTGTCCATTTTTAGTCACTTACGGCACACAGTCCTGGATGGGAATGCAGGCTTCTGTTACATGCTGTAGCTAATTAGAGTAAGTTATTAGAAGGCACTGTGGCAGTGAGTTGAGCAGACATGGAGGATGTAATTAAGTTAACTATGGAGTTATAGTCATTTGTGGGCAGGATATCAACACTGCATTTGTTGCCATTTTTGAGCGAGTTATTTCGGGATTGCTACACAGAAGGTGTGCTTATATTACCAAAGTGGATTATGTTACCACCACAATAGTGGCATTAACCCGAGAGAAACTTGCTTTCTGTAAGGCTCTTAATATCTATTTTTATTTGTCAGACTTGCGTATGTTGAATTTTACCTTTACTTCATTCAATGTACAATCAGTTGAGAAAGCAATATTTGTTTCAATCACTGGGGGATACTTCTCTCAATTGGTTTACACATTTCATAACTTCTATTCTGTGGCTGCTGCGGGCTGTGTTTTCACAATGAGCTCAATGTGTCAGATAAAGCTTTTGTTTGGTGTTTGGGTGTGTATATGTTGTAAAGCATCCACATGTCATCCTGGTGTCCTTAGGGCACTAATACTTTGAGACTCTTTATTGTCAAACAGATTTGATGCCAAGTTCAGAAAAATGTTTGCCTATTTCACACAATTTATACAAGTGTGCAACTCAGAATTCAGACTTGGTGGACCTGAGGGTTAAACAGCAGATGTTGTGATCATATTTAAATATGAGAAGGGCTCGGGAGAGGGGTCAGACATGAAACATTGAGTGTGTCAGTCACTGGTGACCAAGTGGGAGGGTTATGTGCACACCTCAATCAATTTCTTTCTGGAAATTCGTTTCTCTGCTCTGATGTCATCGGGTCATTTCATTAATAAAAAACATAACTGCAAATCCCAATGTGTTAGTCTAGAGAAGTTGGCAGAACTTCAATATCCCCATTTTTCAGATGGAAAAAGCAATAAAGGAAAACCCTATTCAGACTTAAAGGGTGAAAGTTGCAGGAACTAATGACAACTTTGTTTAGAGGGGCCAGATAAACTAACTTGTTTCACACATATCTCCCTGAGAGTACATTTGGTTGCAGGGCAGATCCCAATGGAGATGCCTCGGATGTGTTGGCTTGCAGGTCTAGTTAATCACCCAAAAATACCACAACCATTTTTGCGAATTTAGCATAAACCTTATTAGGTGCACGTCTTGTGACTGCCATTATAATAACGTTTTTTGATGCATTGTAATGTGATCATGGACACTGATAGCCATTGGATTTTTTCTAGTTTTACAGTATAAAAGTTAAAATCAAAGTTGTGATTGATGGTGGTAAAGCTGTTTACTGAAAACGTATTGTGTGAGAGTGTCATGGCATCCCAAAGGTAAGCAATCAAGTATGTGAATTTACGGTTGAAAGGGAAATAGATTGATTCTTTACTATTAATAAGCATTGGCAAAGCCAATAGGTTTCTGTAGTGTCTTAGGCTTGTTGTAGAATTGGGTAGATACATTGGGAAATTTCCAATTTTTGAAGCTAACTTAACATTGAATATTTTGAATTTATTTATAATTATCATTATTTTCATCAACTAAAAAGATGCAAAGTGTAGCACCTCCTGCACCTTTTTTAGAGACACCAGGCGATCCACCCATCAAATGGAAGCAATAGTATGATGGATTTGAAACCTATCTTAGTGCAATTGGCGCAACAAGGTTCAGGCCTGAAAGAAGGAAATATCTTCTCTTGTACTCATTAGGTTATGAAGGCAGAGAATTTTTAAAATACCTTCCCGCTATTCCTGTCAGGTGATTTTGTCTGCATTAAAAAACCTGTCCATGTACAGAAGGCTTCATCAAAGAGCAGTTCACCGATCAGAGTATTAGATGTGAGAGGGAGCTCTGTCAAGTTCAGCAATGGGCAGTGGTGGAATTAATCCCTCTTAATAAAGAGAACTGTTCATTCTTCTTTACTAGATGGCGTCACTGATGTAAATGTAGATTGTGCGGGTAAGTCTACCTCCAGGTCTTGTGCGCATTCTGCTGCCAATTCAGATTGTACAAGGGAATCTACCTTGAGGCGCAGTGTTCAAGTTAAGCAAATTCCTTTTAGATATAGAAAGTAAATCTTATTCTCTTTATTGTTCTCTTCTTTACTCATATAGTTGAATTTCTCCTTTTCTTCTTGTTTCCCCTTTCTTCTGTTTCCTTTTGTTTTTTCTATTTAGGAAAGACCCATGTAGTGTCTTAGGCTTGTTGTAGAATGCTTGTAATGAGAATACTATGATCGAAGTGTTCTGTATTGGGGGTTCTAAGACAGACAGTAGACAGACCTACATAGAGGCTGCAGCTGCTCTGCTCCGATGTCCCAGTCAGATGAAGAATAAACTGACTTACTTCGTGCTGCGTCTTCTATTCTTCACTACAGTTTCACCTATGCGAGATCTATTGTATTTATTAATGTTTTTTTTAATGTTGCACAGTGGTACGAGCTGCTGTGCTACATACCTTAAATTTAAAAAATGCAACATGACACGGCTAGACAGCATCATCACATTTTTTTTTACTTTAAGCTGTGCACATACAAACATGCTAAAATGTTTATTTTTCCTACACTTAATATAGAGTTTATATTCTTGAACAAAGGCCCATTACAGTTAGGAGTGTGTCAAAGTGTTGCTAGCTGGAACACTGAGCATGAAGACGCTGTGTCTTACAGCCGGAGTTGCTGACTTTGAAGATGGAGAACCAGTTCCACATCTCGGCTCTCTTTTTGGACATGACCTAAGATCCATATTGCCAGCCTGTTCTCCCTGACTGTGTACATGGTCTGTCCATCCCTCACGGTGTGTTTGCTTTGACAACCAGATCACAGGAGAGGGGTTGACTTTTCCAAAGGAGAAAGTGTGATCAAAAGATGTCAGGCCAGTTTTTGAGAGGGCAGAATGAGATAAACCGAAGTTCATCGAATATTTGTTGCCACATAAGATACTCTCAGTAAGATGGGGACAATTCAGGCTGTCGTTCAGCTACACATGGAAGCCTATGTTTTATGCACACAGGGAGATGGGAGGCTTTAGTTCTGTAGTCTTGCAAGCCTTATGAGCGCTCCAAAAAGGACCCGCTAGTTGATAACACTAGCACTTAATACAGTTCATGACGTATGTGTAGTATGGGTATAGTGTTGTATATATCCAAACCTCTGTTGGAATTATAAAGGCCTTACTGCATGTTTCATTTGTGCTTGGAATTTGCCTGTGTCATATATGGCGGGTGTTCTAAATTGTTGGGATGGTTTTGCCTCATGGGCTGTGCTGCTGTGTTGGTGAGCATCCTTTACTATAATAAACCTACTTTGGAAAATACTTTACTTTGCGAAGGATCTACTTATTTCATCATGGGATGCTCCTGCGAGGGCCTGGAGTCTCAGTACCGAGGTGAGTGGAGAAATTGTGCCTGCCTCCTGACATAGGCTATAGGGTCCTGGCCACCATTTAAGGGTTATGGGGATGCTATCTTAACATTCTACGGTTGCCATAGTGCCTTTGGTGATGCTTGTCTTTGAGCTAAGCCAACTTCTAATTCTCCAATACCCACAGTAGCAGAGACTGTGCACCACCACCCACAGAAACCAGCACAAAATACATTGGTAGCCATATTTGGGCATAGTAACATGGAAGTCATCTAGGTTCACAAAGAACTGCAACTACAACCCCAGGGTTGCTCCTTGTGACTCCAGTACCTGCCTGTTGTATGATTCTGTGAGGTTCTGAAGTTAAGTGTTGTTTCCATTGACTGAATCTTCATGGAGGCCAAACATTGCGATAGTTTAAGTGGGTTCTAGGATGCCACCTTTGTGTCATATGCTCATAATGGATAGTCTCTTCCACCACCACATGTTTTAGGACAAACAACACTAATGCTTTCTTAGGTTCCTTCGACACCCACCCTACCACAATGAAACCAGTAATAATACAGTGCTCTGAAGCTACACACAGCTCTGTGGAAATACCTCATGAGTACCAATGACGGCTTGAATAATCAGACAAAATCATGTGACCTTTGACAAGTATTTAATCAATATAATGTTTTATTCAGTCCTCAGTACCTCAGTGTTGCAGTATGCAGCCCTGTAAATAACAGGTGATCAAAGTAATTGATTTACAGATCAGGGGTGGGTGAAAAGCTGTGCTGACCTTGCCAAGGCATGCGTACATGAACTCAGAGCAGACCACATGTCAGCAGTGGGTGATTAACTGCCTTAACCATCTTTCTACTTTAAGTCCCTGTACCTCAATGTCCTTTTCTGACAAAATCAGAAACGTTGATACTCAACTTTAACCTAGCAGGAAACACTCCATGCGCGATAATGGAGCCCGCCGCCTTACATGGTGGTGCTAAGCAAATCTTTCCGACGCGACTTCCGTGCCCTGGAAAGCACAGGTGACGTAATGCAGCCTGCTCCCCGACAGATGCCAGTCATTCGGCAGCACTCCGACCCCCCCCCGCGCCGCCACTCTCGGAATGGACTGTTTCATTTTGGAAGTGCAATGAATGCTTTTCCCCATTGACTTTAGAAATGTTAATAAATCCACAATAAATAAAAGCCTCGTCTAATACCATAACGGCTTTTCCTTGGCACGCCGGCCTTTCGAGCAGGCTGTGGCTCGAGGCACACATAAATAGTGGAAGGTCCAGTTTCTATTTCCTAAATAAACTTGGCCGGCTGGAAATCCCAGTGTGCAGGGCCATCAATACAGCCTCCGCTGACAGCATGTGATTGGAGTGCCTCGCTCTAATGCAGGCAGTCACGAGACGGGGGGTTTTACCCATGAACTCAGCAGCGCCATTTTGGACATATTCCAGCGTCCTTCCATTCAAAAAGCGCCCAGAAGCCGCTGCTCCGCCATCATGAGGAATGGTACAAATCTCATCCGAACACCATAGAGAGGGGCTCTTCTAGAACATCGCAAATGCTTGCTCGCTGTTTGCCTGCAAAATGGCCTGCCCACTAAAGTGCCCCAAAAGTTTATAGCGTAATCCCTGAATGTGTCTGGGAAACAAGAACTACTGCAATTGATTGTTATTATTATTACTGACACAGATTTTCAGCGGCTCTATAGCATGCCTCTTTACCCTGCGTGCTTTGGTATTGCTATAGGGCTGTCAAAACATGCTAATTCGGTGGACCAATCAAGGATGAAAAGCTGAGTCAGCTCTCCACGAGTCAGCCCGGTGATATGCAGGTTGCAAAGCTACCTCAGCAGCTGATGCCACAGGCCACTGAGCTAAGCCTGTGCACAAGAAACCATTTATTTCTGCAAAGGGATATCTGTATTTCATTTTATTTACCCTAGCAACAGGTAGCAAAACATGTACCACAGACCAATGTAAGCACTCCCACATGGTGCAGGAAAGAGCCTGTAAAAGTAGAGGAACACCTTCCATTTCCACACCTAATGGTTGCCTTATTCTGACTGTTCTGTAACCAGGGCACAAGTCCTAAAAAAAGATGTGGGGGGACGCTGTCACCGGAAGTGACGTCATGACAGTCAGTGACGTCACGAAAGGTGGCTTTCACCATCGGGCTCATTGCCTCCCCTCGCTCACCCCTTAGATGCGATTGCATCTGAGAAGCCAGCGCATGAGCAACGTGCTGTGAGCTGCGATCTCGTCCCAGAGAGGCCAAAGAGTGAAGTCCAGCTGTTTGGCAGGGGGGAACGGCGTCCACCTGGTAAAATAAGTGGGGGGACGCTGTCCACCCGCATGGTACCCCAACTCGAGCCCTGTCTGTAACACATCACACATAGATTGAGGTCGGAAGAAGGACGCAAAATATAGGAGAGGGATTTCCCTCTGAATATTCACCCCTACATGATTTACTCTGTTGCGTGTCTGATACATCATACAGTCATTGCATCACCCTCCCAGTAAGTGGGATCAACAGCCTGGATGTACTTCTACAACCCGTGTTGAATTACTAAGCGTGTACAGTGATAGCATTCCCTCCCAGTGCCCCCCTCTCGTTACACGCTTCAAAGGACAACAAGATGGTGGCTGACCGAAGCTAAGTAAAAAAACTGCCCCATATCTCTGAGTTGGGTTAGTTAATCATTCAGACCATATATCAACTTTTCCAAAGTCCCTACTTTGCTCATGTCCCTCCACTATGCGTGTAGAGTCGGGCCATTGATTTTTTCCACTGGATGCCCATTTTTGCCACTGCCAAAGCCGTACAAAGCCACCTGGTCATGTGGACAGACAGGAGCGTAATGTCTGAGTGATCATGTAAAAGAGCCATTCACAGCGTAGGAATGCCTTTTGCGGCTGATGCTTAGAATGTATGTATGATTTTTGCGCATTTTTAACAGGTCGGTTTGCACTTTTGAAAAGATAGTGAGTGGGGTCAATTGGAATGGGAGTGGCAGAGAGAGAATGCCCGCCGTGTTGATCTGCATCCAAAGTCTGGGCGCTTCCTCTCTGTTTGAAGTGAGATAATGTGCATAGGATTGAAAACATGGCAATAGGAGGATGAAATACAGCTAAATTTGCAAAGGTTTTTAAAGGACATAATACAGTTAAGAAATACGATCCTTGTACTAGGGGTTGCGTTGTAAAAGATTGCCTTGATTGGAGTGTAGTGGCACCTCACACTTCTGGACTGCAGTGTTACTGGCCCTGCTGCACTGGTGATAGCTACCTTCCAGGACATGTCCATTACACCTCCAGACAGCAAGTGATATTTCAAGATGGAAGATCACGGTTCGTGCATCTTTAGGCAATACCGCCTGAGTAATTGTCACTGGTTCCCCTGCTCCTAATTGTATTATTTGATATCATCACGGTATCAGTTAATAGTTATTGTTTTAAAAGACATTCTAATTAGCCCACACCTGTTTCGTCGTGGACCTAGTTATAAAGGCTGATTGCCTGATAGTGGAGTCGTCTTTGAGTGGGTTAACTAAAACTTTTTCCCCTTTGTGGAAAAATGGTCAAAGCCTTTTCATCCACTTGTCTCTTCTTCTAGGTTTTATACACTAATGCTCCTAGGTAGTGAACTTTTAGGATATATCAAATGTTTAAGCTGCATTCGCACTTCTATCATTGTTTCACATTTGCACAATTACCAGGACCAGATACCAAGCATACAAAATTCATAGTTTGGTTATGCATGCACTTAAAAAAAGGAAGTCGCAAAAATTTCTTAACATCTACACATTTACATCAAAGTAATAAGAGCAACTTTATTACATATGCAGATTATTCAAAGATTGTGTGGTCTCTAACATATAAAATGAAGAAGTTTAGTATATTAAAAGTCAGAAATTAAAGATGTATTTCTATTTCATTTGAATTGTTTAAATAACTACATACAACCATTGTGGATTTCTATAAATACTTTTTTCTATAGTATTTTATTGATTGGTGGCTTACATTGTGGATTTAAAAAAATCTATGAGATTGTGTGCTTCTTTTCTATTATTTCTATTTATTAATACAGTAACCTGTGCTTTGCTAAAAAGTTAGGCTAAGCTGCGAATTATTCATGGATATCATCAAGATTTTTAAACTAAATTTCAGAAAGTTGTAATCTTTAGTTCAGATTTCTAATTTCAATTGTCAACTGTGTGACAATGTAAGCTACATTCAAAACATAGTTTATTTAAGTTTCACATGTTCGTAAATTCAGCACTTAACATGCAATGATTTGGCTAAGTACAATCAAGATGATAAAGCATATGTGTTCATGGAAATCTTTTTTAGTTATAATTTAAATACAGGATGTACTGATATAACCGAAATCACTCTGATTAAAAAATGTTTTTCTTATTTTCTTTTTCTGCCACATAATTTCTATCAATCTTGTGAAGATGGTTTTGTGTAATTTCCTGTGATTGATCAGGGTTTCTTAAGTTTGTGTGGGTATTTTGTTCTGGTAAAACCAGGATTCTGAATAGTTTCAAAGGCTTCCTCAAAGATTTGGAGTATCTTTACCAGCTATTTTAGGGACCCAATGTCTTGCGATATAGTCTCTTTTGAATAATTTGAAGAGATCCGTTTCTGTCGATTCTTTGAGAACTGTTGTGTTTTTATGGATAACTAACTCATTTTCAGTGCTTTGCAGTTCTAATTCTAGGAATTTAAAAAGTTGGGTGGTTTCCCAGGTTGCCAGGTTTTTGTGCATGGCTAGTGGCAGATTTGCTTCTAATCTATCACTGATAACTCAATTGTGTACATTCTGTAGCAATTATAATTATTGGGATTATTTTGCCTAATCAGCTCATTTTTCAATATCACTCACAATATCCAAGGTGAATTTAAACTTGAGAATGCAGTTTCACAACACCATGTTTCCTCTTGCTTAATGTTTTCTACTTTATTTCTGCTGCCTTTTCTTTTACATAATTCTGCTGCAAAACGCAGCATTTCTTGTTAAAATGTAGCATTTTTCACCTCCCATAACCCCACTAAAAACCCTCTTCTTAAAATATAACATTGGCTCGGAGCCATTTCCGGAATTGCAGAAATGCTGAAGAATGCAATAGCAATCCAACATGGTACAGCAATAACTAAACGATTTTTAGCTCTTGGAAGAGGCCTTCTGCTGAAATAAGTGGTTTCCAAAGACTTCAAAAATTACACATCATACACCTAGATTTGTCTTGACTAAGGGGACCTAATATTTGGTTATATATGAACGCTGACAATTTCTCTACTGCATACTGTAAACAGGCTTGCTTTTGGTTGTATTCCCCTCTGCTGAAATTCACCTATTTGGCACGTATTTTAGAAGAAAACATCTACAGCATTCCTGTTATCCACTGAGCAGTCTTAACAATATATAAACTGGTCAGTCCCTTTATAGTGAGGTCATGATTACCTGTGATGAGGTATAATGATTACTGAAAAAGTCCTTAATGGAGACGAAAGCCCTTTCGGCAAGCATACAGAAGAACAAGTAACAGTTTAATGCTTACATTAAAACTCAATCATGTATGAGCTGTACATTAAACATAAATCTAAAATACCCAAAAAAGACTAAAAATAAGGTGAATAAAACCAACATAATGAGTACATTCTTAACTGGAAAAATCACCCAGTAAGGCACTGAAGCATCTGACCCATCCCACGGTGCAAAAACTACAAAAGTCTCACATGGTGTTATAGATTGTAGCTGTTGAATTATTTATTTCTTACTGCAGCGAGCTTTAGGACAATTTGTCAGTTTTAACGTCACTTTGCTCTTATGTTAGTTTCATACATCGATGAGTATTCCTGGTAAACATGCTTTTCTGCACAACCCAGGCACACCTCCTTCAACTTCTGTATTGCTTTGTGTGGTAGCTGGCCAGCAGTGGACAGGTTTTCCTTTCAGAGCTGATTGCTGTCTATGTTGTTGTGTGTTGGCTGCTCTTTTTCCCTGGGACATTTGTATGTCTGGAGGTCTTGTAGGGAGAGAAGTGGGGGCATAGATTATTGGCAGTTTAATGTCTTGGCACCTACTCAACCTTTGAAGCATAATAAACAAAGACCTGGCTGATGTGAGAACAGTCAATAACATTTTCAATCAGAGCCTTTCAGTTAATTGGTGCCTGGCCTCAGTGGTTTCCTTGGTGGCCGTCTGATAGCTCACCTTTAGAGCCCTGTACTATGACTGTACATTTAGACAAATATTAAAAAAACACAATGCACATTGCGTTTGCATGACTTCCTCAGTTAAAACGTAGTATATTACAACTCCTGGGGGAAGCTACATATTATAATCAATAAACCCCAGCCGCCCTCCACCCCTATCCTCCTTCATTGCAGACTAAGTACCTCAGTCAGGGCACAAGCCAAACAAGTGGATTGTAAACTGTACCATGTTGCAAACTCATGCCCTTGTATGTTGTGTAAGATATGGAGGCGACCTCAAATGTGGAAAAGCATTGCCAAAGCCAAAAACGATTGGCATTGGTGTATGGCGTTTTACTTTGTTGATGCTTTTTTTTTTGCAAAACTTTATTGTTGGTGAAGTTTCTGGACTGCAATCAAAAAATAGTGGCTAACTTCAAAAATGATCTTCTCAGAAAGCACATATTGCCGTAATAGTCCCTGGCACAGAAAGGAACTACTTTTTGTGTGGATAATATCCTCATGAGAAGAGAATGCCGTCACTTACTTTGTGGTTAAGCAAGCTTGAAGAAGGCTGACTCTTTGGAGCATACTACTGTAGGCAGTGGTGGGAGGAAGAAAAGTGTAAATGGCTCAATAACTGATCGATGAATGAAGAGGACTGACTGAAAGCCACTATATGTAAGTATATTACTTGTGCGCACTTCTAATCCCTGATTGATTGAGTAAAATTAAAAGGTCTTCCCTAATGCCGGACTTGAAAAATTATAAGTTCATCACTATTTTTTCCAGAAGTAGCACTAGTCTTCATCTAATGATGCTGAAATAGGAAAGTAATGATAGTGTTAGATTTGTTGTATTTTACAGCATCATTTGAGCTCACTTGCTAAAAGTGGCAAGCAGCCATGAACAATTGTGGCACAAGTATCCACTGGCCGTCATAGAGGTGAGTGAAAAGATGGAAATGCCAAAAACACAATTGGGTTAACAGTGGTGTAGCTAGACCTACTGCCTCCCGAGGTGGACCCTAAGTCTGCCATCTGGTGCAAGTAAGAGTGGGGAGTGGCAGCCATCTTGTTCCGGGGGGATGGGGCGATGTCTGGCGGCATACGGACGACTTGTTCTCAGGGGCGGGGAATGGTGATAGTCGAGTCGATAGACACTACTTGCTCACCTCCGCTGCCCCCAAAAACAGAGCTGCCCTGGCCAGAACGCCCCTGACTGGCTTTGCCACTGGGGACTTAAGGTGAAGAACAAATGTTTATTTGTAGTGGACGATGATGCATTACTATTATTCAAAGATTGTAAGAATCTTTCATACCAAATTGAGGGCAAATTAGATTTGCGTTTAGGATTGGGTTACTAGGTATCCATTATAGGGTCTATGGATTTATACTGAAATGCACATTTGGTGCTCGCGTAACATTATTGACCCAATATCCCTAATCTGTTTATTAAGTTAAGATGTAGGGTTCACAAGGGTCACAGGTCCTCAATTTGCAATCATGGACTCCACTAATGGGAAATGTAGTGATTGCTATTCGTAGAATAGAACATAACCAAACAGCACATTTTACAGCCACGGAGTAGAACCTGTTGCCCTAATCATGACTTGGGGTAATGTAAGTCTACATGAGATGTCTACAGGAGATGGGAGTAGTGAGTGCAGTCATTATCTACACTATACAGAATTGTATGACTACACATATCTCAAGGGAGGTTATATTGACTTGTGAATTTTAAAATTAACATTATGATGATTAGTGCATTTTAAATTAGGAAACCTTCAATAATGGGGATTCTAGATACTAGTATGAAAACCTCGTGAAACATGCTAATCTGACCTTTGCTTAATTTGTGTATTTCAGATTTAGCAAATTCTCAAGACTCCATTTTTTACATTTATTGTGAGGATGATGAAAAGCATCATTTTAATATCTATAATTGTTTTAGACATTGCATTGTTTTAGATATTTTTAACAACCCAATGCAAGAAGTTGCAATTGAAAGATAGGGTGGTCAAAATCAAAAATCGAAACAAAGTAAATTGATTGGTTGATTTGTAAGTCAGTTTTGAATCATGAACACACCCAAACTCCAGACAAAAGCATCATGGGAAGTCTGCGTAATGAACAAAGAGTAAACAGCTATCGCTCACCAGCAAGTAAGCACATGGCCTCAGTTACTTTCAATTCTCCATGCGCAGTCACTGTGCATGACATGTTCTGCTCTCCAATAGCCGGGTGCTTCTGAGTCGTGTAAAGAATATCACAGTTTCTTAGAAAATATAAACGTGCAACATGTGCTTAATTCTGGGAAATGCAACCTTACAGGAGTGAAGCGGGCCCCTGTTGAATAGGACGCGGAGAGCTATGTGGAAAGAAATGGATTTCATGTTTTGAAATCACTATTTCTACACTGCTCTCTGCAAATGGAGCAGCTGTTTTCGGGTTACTGAAACAGAAAGCGCCCCTGTGGCTTCCTGCCTGCTGCCTCTGGAGCGCATCGAGATCTTATCGCGATACATCACAAGGAAATTAGAGAAACTGCATGCTGGAATTAGAGTCTGCGAATACAACCCGCGCCTCGGTTGGATCCGCCAAAGACCAGTAGACGCATGGATTCGCAGCCCAGTGGAGCTGGAAGTGTGAGAGAGTATCGCGATAGTGGTAAGGGGGCTGAGAGGCCACTGCTTGTGTGTAACCAGCAGGACACAAGTCCCAATCACCTCTCAGCTTTTCAACCCCTAAACCTACACAACTGTTGAGAAATCATTATTACTATTGTGGAAACTACAATACGCAATGGCGTTTGCCGTATGCAGTTTGTTTGTAGTAGTAACTGTTTTATTACACAGTCTTCATAATGCACTCGGTCATGCGAACTTATCACCGACAGGTCCCCGTATATTTTAATAGCAAATATGCAGCTCTCTGGGGCGTCCTCCCACCGCAGTGTGACAGCTGTATCCATACATCTATCAACGATTTGTGGAGCGCTGCTTATCACCCATCAGGGTATCCAGGCGCTGGGGGTGGGGCGGGGCTGCTGCTGAGAGTTGTCAGTCGAACATCCAGGTTTTTAGGCCATCTCTAAACTTCTGTAGGGTGGATGCAATCCAGAGGTGGAGTGGGCCGCTATCCCCCACCGCTCATCCATTGCTTTCCTCACCACTACACAGCTGCCTTTTTTTACATTTTATTTTAAACCCCTCCAGCTTCTGTGTTGTTACCCGACGCACCCTGGTCCCTGCTCCAGTGTTGACTGCTCCTTCACAAAACCCCCATCCGCTCCTCCATTGTTCCTTTATCCTCACCGCTGCATTCCTTAAAGTATTTTTTTCTTTTTTGGAGAGCTCACAAACTTAATTTCACTGCTGTACCACTCTTTTCTAAATATGCTCGTTGATGCACATTTTATGTTTTTTATTGTAGTGCTGTAAGATATGTGTCCGCCATTCTGTAATGGTAACTTAAAATGAAATGCAATACATGGCCAACACATCAATATGCATGCGTGCATATCTAGTGATATTTTATGGGCTGATTTTGTCTACTCTGATCTAGTTTCCCCTTTATTAACTGGTCTAGTCTTCGCGGAGTCTTGCAGTCTAATGTGTACCGACCAATCTAGTCGTGCGTGCACGTGCAGGATTGGTCTTCTTTGCCCGGCTGACTTAGTTTACTCGGCGTAGGCTTTTTATGTGCTTTGAAGCCTCGTGTACTCCAAGGCACACATGCCATTATTATGACAGCCCCCTCTCTCTCTTAGGTTACTGGCATGTCCTGTGTGGGTATTTGTCACTGTTTATTCTGGACCCTCTTTGGCTATGGTCGTTGTTCCTTGAATGGATTTTTCATTCGTTCGTTCATTCATTCACCCACTCATGCTTCTTTTGCTCACAGCCATTCTTAAAAGAAAGAAAAAAGGCGACCGTATATGCTTTTCTTCGATCCACATCTGTGAATCATGGTTTGAAAAAGGGTTTGATAGGGGTAGAGTCTAGAGAGGCATTTGTGACTCACCGTGGTTATTGAGCATAATGCCAGTATTCCGGGAGCAGAGTGAGTGACATGGTTGGGTTCAAGACTTTGCTCCGGTACATTGTGAGCCTGTTAATACTGCAGCAGTCACCACACAGTTCCGCTTCACTCCCTGCACCTGTGAAGCACCCCCCAGGCAGCGCGCTCGCGCTTTGGGTTGCGTTTATTGTACGTGCATTGGGATTAGCAGCGTGTGGTATTGTGGTGCTATATATTGGGACTGTTTCAGGGCACCAGGCCAGTCTGGCGCTCCACATCAAAGTCACTCCCATTCTAAATAAAAGATAAAAGTGCTATTTTTACTCCCCTCCGTTCGGTTCCTACTGTGCAGTCTGCCGCAGCCTGTTATTACTCTCCCAGTGGTTAGGTCGCAGACGCTACAACATGCTGAGTGGGGATACACACAGTGCATCACCAGCACAAGTTAACCCTTTGAACTTCAAGGAGGGATAGCTCTGCAGGCTAATGCGTGCTTCCTTCCACGCTGGACACTTTCACCTAAGGGCCACCATCACACCCCCCACCCCTCCACCAGCGTCTCGCTGTCTTTAGCAACAGCAGCTGAAGAGTCTGTGCGCAAAAACCCATTTCATGCACTGTCTTCCCGCAAACAAAGCATGCCGTTACTGAATTATTTACTGGAAGTATTGTTATTATTTTTTCATTAGTGTATATTGAACAATAAACAATGCATATCAAGTGAGCACAACATCCTGAGCACTAGATCAGGTACTGCAACCAACTGCGCCAAAAACCAATCCCAATGACAACGCTAAGCACCATGAGAAAACATTAAATGTATACATATTGCAGGTGCTGAGCCAGGACGAGCAGGGGGGACAGCCAGCAATCAGTGGGGCCAGTCCAGTACAATCCACAATATATACATGCAAGACCCGAGACATGAACAACAATAGCAACAACATCCAGCCCAAGGGCCTCAGATGCAGTCAGGCACAGTCAATGGGAAAAGCAGTTGTCACCTACTTGTTGTAAGAGGTTTCAGCAGTGGGGGCCACCATGCCTGCGCCACTAAGTGCTCTACCCGTCTATAAGTTGGTCATGCAAGGTGTGCCAAATATGCTTGGGCCTGCTCACCGGGAAAGGAGCAGGAAGTATGCGGCTACCTGCTCCCAACAGTACGGCTGAACGCTTACCCAGTCAGACAACACTGGCGGAGTCCTCCTGCCCCATAAACAAGCCGATCTGCACTTTGGTATCATGAGAGCAATCACCTCATATTTATGCACAGTTTGAGAGCAGCCCAACAGGGCCATCCTTGGGGACAATGATAGAGTCAGATCAGTCATAAGTGAGCTGGCCTGGAACACTTGGGACCAGTAAGCTGTCCCAGGAGGACAACACCAAGCACCATGGATAAAATCCACCTCCAATGAGCGGGTACACTCAGAGGTGGGGTGGAGCCCCAAGGTATGTAATTAGAGCGGGTGAGATAAACGTGGTGTAGGACCTTAAACTGTATTAGCGGCAACCGGCCTTTTGGGATTGATTGTGCATAACAATAGAACCATTCTTTAGAAGTATGGTGCCATCCAACTCACCTTTCCATGCAGCCTGGGTATCCGGTGAGGTGAGGGGGGCCACAGCCTGGACAGTATTGTAAAGACGCGTGACCATGTGGCGACCAGAGTCTGCATTCAGCAGAATGGACAGGGCTTGGTATTCAGAGGGCATTTTCAAGAAAATCCGGTTAGTGTTCCCTGCATTGTGCCCAAGCTTGCAAGTAAAGAAAGGAGTGAAGTGCACTAGCATCAGCTCTTACCATCAACATTGAGGCCTGGATGAACTCGCCATCGAGGAACAGGTCTCCCATGGACCGCACTCCCCACGAGGCCAACCTAACCAGTGTATTCGATCCTAATTCACTAAAAAGCAGGGAGTAATGAGTTAGGGACTGATGAGTTGAGTAGAGTTTGTCTCTACCGTATTGGCGACAAATCCCGTCCCAAGTCAGCTGTGTTTATTCAACGGTATGGGATTCAGCTTGCCGGTGTCGGGGTATCTGACCTATTTAGGAAAGAAGCGGGGTGTGGAAGGAAGCATCATGTTCAATGGCCAAATGTGGAGGGTGTAGCCGGTTGTATGCATATTGTGCTTGCACACACAGATAATACAATTCAAAATCGGGCGCAGTCAGGCCTCCCTGGTCAAAAGAGGGCGTGAGGAGCCCCCATCTGACTCTACGTTGTCTACTCGCCCTGAGCCTGATTATTAGGGATTTAAGCATGTTAAGAAAAAGTTTAGTAAGAGGGATCAGTATGTTATTGAAGCGGTATAACAGCTTTCATAAGATAATCATCTTCATCAATGCATTCCTACCATGTGGAGAGAAAGGAAGGCTGATCCCGCAGGTCACCTGATCGTCTACTTTAGAGATGACGGTGTTATAATTTTCGGTGATAATATTTTCAATGTTCTTGCTCACCTCGATTCCAAGATATTTCACAGAGGAGGCACACCAAGAAATGAGATAAGCAAGCTGTCGCTCTCTCCTCACCTCAGTAAGGGGAAATATGGCAGACTTCTTGTTCCAATTGGTCGTCATCCCGGAGAAGATTTGGAAGAGATTGCATTCCTGTATAACTGGTGTAAGATTGTTGTCCGGGTTACATAAATTTAGTGTAATATCTTGTGTGTACAGAGATGATTAGATTCAGCGGTGCGAATGCTATGCCTCTAAACCCGTGGCTTTGCCGGATATCCCAAGCCAGGTGTTCCCTCACAAGAGCAAATGATGGTGACAGGGGCATCCACGCCTCCTGCCACTTTCTATGTTCAAGGGGTCAGATGTCAACCCTTTAACCTGTACTCTGGCATGTGAATTAGTGTAGAACAGACGGATTAAGTGGGTTAAACAGGTGGGTTACCTTATCCGATGAATAACTGCGAAGAGGTGTCCCACACCACGGAATCGAACGCTTCAGTGGCTTCGGGCAGGACCACCGCCACCGCCTCCTATTTACTGGTATTACTGAATCAAAACGTGATATTATTTCTGTTAAAAAGCTCCTACCCACAATGTCTTCTTGTAGCTTACGACGTGATCTAGAGTTTGGCAACAGTTTACGCCCCACAAACGTGACAGATATCCGCTTTATTACACGTGTGCATATCCGCTTAATTACACATGCGCTAGGATATAATAAGTCCAGCAGCATATCTGTGACGTTTGTGCTGGAGTGCCAGTCCGCCACATTTTAAATCAGGCACAATATTCTGATGTGAAAGTCCAAGGTAAAGGAGTGCGAGATGGTGGCTGTAGGGTGTTTGGTGAATATATTTTGTAACGTATATTAAAAGTGGGGGATTTCAGCTCATGCTTACATTGACATTCTTTGGTAGCAACCTTCATCAAACTTGATAGCTGTAAACGGCTATCAACTACGTATAAAAGCCCTAAATAGGGCGACGTATGTCTGTAACTGTTGGACCTTTTTGAGAGTTGCTTGTATTAGGCAGACAGAGCTGTGTTTATGCTGCCTGGACATTTATTTTCCCTGCCCATGTTTTGCCATCTCCTGTGGGAGGCCTACACAAGATCAACATTCTTGCAAGGGAATGCGAGTGGTGTTTGGTGCAGATTCCAGCACATATCTTTGTGATCCTGAGTGCAAAATCTGCAACAAAAAACGAGATAGATAGATAGATAGACAGATAGACAGACAGACAGACAGACAGACAGATAGATAGATAGATAGATAGATAGATAGATAGATAGATAGATAGATAGATAGATAGATAGATTGATAGATTGATAGATAGATAGATTGATAAATAGATTGATTCGCTGCTAGTTGCAGGCTTTTGAAAGCGTAGTTTCCGGTTCACTGGGTAGGCACTCCCCATGACTAGCACAGCTGCTTCTCATGTTCTTGCTCATGGTGAAAGGAGAAGGAAGGTTACACGCTGCCCATCGCCGGCTCCTCTCCCCTATTCCCTTGGTTGCGCTGGGTGCCAGCCCAGACTGATATTAAACCGTATTAATACAATACAGATGTGCCACGAGCAATTCGGATAGGATATTAAAGGCAGCGAGGTTCGGGCTTGGAAGCGATTGAACACGCACTTCCTTGTTAGATGCGCTTCCCGTTTTGTGCGCGTCTATTGATTTTTGTTTTTTTTACACGGTATTTTTTTTTTATTGAGCACCATATATTTCCTCTTTACCAACCCGGAGCACTTACCTGCGAGGTGAAATTGAGAAAAGGCGAAACAAAGTATATTAAACCTGCCTGAAGTGAAAATGTAATCGGAACAGTGGTACCCTGCAATTTGTCTTTGCTTCGTACATGGTTTATTTTATTTTATTTTTAATAACGGTTGGATGTTTCCAGGTTTTTGACCCTCGGGGCACTGTATTATCTGAAGAGAAGCTCACAAACGCAGAAGCTTCAACTCGCAGGGTGATGTAGGCCAGGGTGCTGTCTCAGGCAGGCTGGAAGGTATGTGGGGCAGCATTTCGAGTGCTGCACCCTGGCTGGAATGGCCCAAGTCTACTGGTAGTCTCTGTGGTTCTTCAACAGGGAGAGATGTGCTCTCCAGGCTGAAGAAGAGGTGTGTTTGTTTCTACACAGGGACTGACACCGTGGTACTTACCTAAGGAATGAAACTGTAGGTTGTGTGCATTGCTTCCAAAGTCAGTTATGCATGCTTATCCATGTACAGAGACTTATGCTAAAGTTGTCTTTAGGTCGTGAGATGAGGATTTGGTCGACTCACTTAAGGTTGGTAGTTGCTGTTACTGGCTTTGAAAATGATGTTGTGGACTGACTTTTCAGCAAAGCAAATGACAAAGGGAGAGAACATTGACTTTCTCTCTACCTCTCGTTAGGATAAGTCAGGACTGGGAGTGTGTGATAGGACTCTGCTGGTTTTGTGGATGTTGGTGTGAAATGTGTATGTCAGCATCTTGCATGCATGTGGAGGAAACATCTAACTCTACCACATGAGCGCTTAAGTAACTGGGCTTCTCCATACCCACTCTTCACCCACCATAGGGTATCATGAAGAAGTACTGTGATTATTGCTGAATTAATAATTCATTGCCCTAGATGGCTGGTGACATCTCTAGGTGTCAAGTGGAACCATAGCCCCTAGACCAGCGTAATGAGGCAAGTACTAAATCGGTTGGTGCTAACACTACACTGTGAGGCAAAGGCCCTTACAGCATGATTTTTTTTCACACCATAGTCATCTCGAAAATTCCAAGGATGAAGGATCCTTGAAACACACAAATTCAGTATTAACTAAAAGGTGTAAACCAAAAGTCTTTCTGCAACCTAGATCCCTTCGAGTTGCCTGTTCTTAGACCACATGAAGGCAGTGTAAAAAGAAGGGGGCCTTTTAATTTCTCATGTCTGCGGAGAGAGCACAATGCTTACTTCAGAGCACAGGATTGAAGGACCCCAAGCTCTACCTCATTCACCTACATTTGGTGATGCAAGGTGAAAGCACTCTGCGCACAGCGGCTGCTGGCACAGATCAGGGAGGGGGGCAATGGGCGGGGGTCCGGGAGAGGAAGTAAAGAATAAAAAACGTACCTCCTTGCCGGTCGCGCCACTCTCTCTATCATTGTCGCCAGAACAAAACACCCAGCAAGCACACAGGCTCCCCTGACCCAATTACAATGCTGCATTGCAGCGTTGTGATTGGTAAGCACCCAGGCTTCCCTGAGCCAATAACAGCGCTGTAATGTAGCGTTGTAATTGGTCTGAGTGCCGTAGTTTGGCGCTCAGCCAGGGAATGGGAGCCTGGGCATGTTCTCCACCCAGGCGGTAATGCAGCCGGCGTGGAGAACATGCAAAGTGCGCATGAATGTTTGGCCGGCCCCAAACATTCAGGCGCACTAAAGGGAGTGCAAACCATTCCTCCCCTCCTGTGCTCTTTCAGCAGAGCAGCCCGCCCTGTCCCACCCGCAAAGCTGTCGCAACAAGAACAAATAAAATGATAACTTCTTTATCATTTTATTTTTCCTTTAGTAACACTGCTTAAAAGCAGTGGGGCGACGCCACTCCACCTTAGCTGAGGAGCCATGCGAGAGCATTTTAGCTGTTATGGTTTTCTGCCATGTTTACTGATATAACCACATTTTAGTACTCAGGAGTATATATTTTTAGGGTAAATAGTATATATCTATATATATATATATCTATATATATATAGATATATATATATATCTATATATATATATATTTATATATATTTATATCCGAAGGATCTGCAGTTTCCGCAACTTTGCGGCCAACCTCACCAAACTATTGCATGTTGGGATTTGCAGTTTGCTCCACCAGCCTACAGCTACAGCAGGTGATACTAATCTCCGCTCTAGGGTGGAGCCTGTTCAAACTGTTTTAACTGGGACAGAAACCTTTGGCAGCACTTGAACTTATCCCCCCGTTACACGCTGGGCGCTGAAGAGGCCACACGGCCGAAATGCATACGCCCGTCTACCTGCCTTAGTTCTGCAATTAAAGAAGCTTCACTTTGTTCCCCTACTGAGGCCTCTGCCTTTTCTTTTGGAGGAGGGTTTTTTGGACATATTTATATATATATATATATATGTAATTAAGGTGCTGGGTCCAAGTGTACGGGGACAGGGGGATGCTCGTTCGGGACTGTTTAGGTTGGTGGTCGATTTGACAATACGCAGTGCTAGGGGTCCAGTAGGCAAATGAGGAGATTCCTGAACAACCCACTTTCTGTGGGAGTGCTGCTGACCATTGGCTGTGTGACCCACACGTCAGGCATAAATCCTGAAACGTGGAGGAGACTTCTGGAGCCCTCTTGGACTTTCAGGGGTACAACATGTAGGTAGGCCACCTCCTTCCATAAAAGCATACCTCCTTGCTAGATACAGCACCGTGGAGATGTAATGAAGCATTCCAGCGTGCACCACTGGCCGTGGGACTCCCATGTCAGGCTTCAGTGCTACAGCACACCGCTGCATCCCCTCGTCTGGTCCAGGTGTGCTTCTGAAGAGAGGCAGAGGGCAGACATTCCATCAGACGCCATCAATTAAAAGAGGCACAAATCTGTGAAGAAATGAGAGAGGAGCTGGTGACACAGTGGGTGAAAAGGAGGACACGACTGAGGGTGCTTAATCTACAAGCACGGGTCTGGCATCAAGTTGTACTGTAATGCAAAAGCTTCCTTGTAAAACAGCAAGACCAGGCTGTTCCATGCCGGAAAACAGGAATTGTGGTTAGTAGTGACACGAAACACTCCCATGAGCTACAAGTTCTGTTTCCAATCAGCAACTATTACAGCAGCAGCCAAGCCTGTGCCACGCAGGGCCTGTTTTATGGACCGTTGGAACTTGCAGAAATTTGGCAAATGGTACGTGTGGGGCATATTTGTGGTTCTCTTTGATGAACCATGCCATGCTGACTGCTTCCACCTGTGCCACTCTGTTGCCACAGAAGAAAAAGTTGGATTAATATTAAATGTTCAATCATGGGTGAGTCATTCCCCTAGTCCTGTGATGCATTTGTGTAGGATTGTAGAAGCCAGCACTATCCTTTCAGTGATACACCATGTGTAGTGTCCTAAGTCGAATACACCCTAGTCCTGTGGTGCATTATGTGTAATGTAGACACCCTTTTTCCTGTGCCTAATTGTGTGCAGTGTTAGAGCAGCGAGGACACTCATTCCCAGTGAAATGCGGTGTATGTGTCCTAAAGTTAAGACCCTCTTCTCCTGGAATGTATTGTGTGCAGTGTCATAGCACCGAGGGCACAAATTCCCAGAGAAATACATCGTGTAGTGCCCTAAGTGCTGACACCTTTGTCCTGTGACATATTGTGTAGTGTTATACAAGTGAGGCACTTATTCTCAGAGTGGGTAGTGCCTTAAAGTAAATATAGTTATGTCCTAGGCTAGATGGACGTAATGTTCTGAAACTAATATATCAGTGTCCTGAAACACAGGTTGACCAGTGTGCTACACTAAAGGGCATTGTTGATTTAAAGTTGAGATTACGTAGAGCACTAAAGGTAAGGGCACCCAAAAACTATGTCATCTTCTCTCCTCAGGATTGGAAGACAAAAATGACAGGGGTGGGAGGTGTCTCAGGAAAGGCTGAAGAGGCAGAAGCATAGTATCCCACTTGCATATGTATTAGACATATAGATGAGCAGAAAGAGGTGGGAAACAATTCACAGTGAAATACCCTAACATAAAGTTCATTCTTGAGACATAATATACACACTATAACTGCAGGAAGCCAGTGTCCCTCTCAAACCAAACTTGGCCAGAGGTGAAAGGGACTTTCTGCTTTAGACCCAGAAACATGTGCAAAACTGCAGCAAGCACTGAAAAACTCCAGCTTAAGCAAACTTATAGTGACGCAAGAAAGGAAACAAGCATTGGCAAAGCGGTTGATCTGGCTTTCCTTTGACAAACATGCAAACACAGGAATGCACAAATGCTGTGTTGGTGGTAATGGTGATGATGGCAATTTTGGTGTTGCTAATGGTGATATTGGTGGCTGTGGCAGAGGTAATGATGGTGATTAGGTTGGCAGGAGTGGTGGCGGTTGTTATGCTGTTGGTAGTAGTAACAGTGATATTAATGGTGTTGGTAATGGCAATGGTGGTAAAGGTAGTGGTGGTGGTAGTAATAACTCACACTTAAGCCCTCACAAAACATTACATAAAAAACCTGTTGCAGTCAAAAAAAGTAATACAAAAACAATTGCTTTCTGTATACAATGCATGCACAAGGTAAATTATTGAATGTGTGATGATTGAATATATTTTTCGGACGTAAAATATTCCTGTATGAATTAAAATGCAAGCACTCCATAGTAGGTGAAACGATACACCTAACAGCCAAAATCATAAGTTGTGGGGAAAATTATAGCTACAGCGACCTATATCAACGAAGGTAGGAGATCTAAATGTAGGGATTTAGAAGGGGTGCTGAGCAATCTTGTGGTCCAACACAGATTTTCAGGCTTGTGAAATGTCTGCCGCCGCTTTGAGTGGTGAGGCGACAGTTAAAAGCCATTGATTGGGATGGCATGGAATACACATTACTGTATACTAAGCATAAATACTATGTAAGGGGAGACAGGGCAGACAAACTACTAGCCTGTAATCTCAGGGCAACACAGCAAAGGGACAACATTTGTCACATCATCACCCAGACAGGGGGCATGGCGTACACCCCAGAGGACATAGCAGAGATGTTTTGCAGATACTACTCAACGCTTTATTCTGGAGAACCCTCTCCCACCAAAGACACCCAAACATACCTGGACGCGATTCAACTGCCGTCCCTCACAATATCACAAACAGCAACTCTAGAAGGAGACATAAGCATGAAAGAGGTTATCAGCAGCATTTCTAAACTTAACACTGGGTAGGCCCCGGGCCTAGACTGGTTCAAAGCAGTTTTCTACAAGCTGTTTAGTGCACAATTGGCACCCATATTCACTAAGCTATGCAATTCCTTTTCCGATGCAGTAGCTCTTACCTCAGCAATGCAGATGGCTCTTTTCACTGTGATCCCCAAGACGGGCAAGGACCCCAATACCTCTGCATTGGATGGCCCTAAATTTCACTCAATGTGGAGGCGACGATTTTCACAGGCATATTGGCCCAATGGTTAGCCCCCTACATGCAAGACCTTATAAATCCAGACCAGAGAGGCTTCCTCCCTGAGAGGGGATGGTCTTATAACACAAAGAAAGCCCTGCATATCATAGACAAAGTCTCCTGTGCCAACTTGTCAGGGTTTCTTCTATCTATTAATGCAGAGAAGGCATTTGACATGGTACAGTGGCTCTTCCTCAGAGAGGTCTTAATCAGAAGTGGTATGGATCCTAAATTTTGTGAATGGATGTTTAGTGACTATACCTGGCCAGAAGCTCGAGTCCGGGTTAATGGGATAACATCAGACCCCATAGTGATACAGAGAAGTACCCGTCAGTGCTGCCTCCTGTCTCCGCTCCTCTTTGCCCTTCATATGGAACCTCTAGCAGAGGCAATCCACAGAATCCAGATATTAATGGGGTCACTTTACCTACCTGGGTATTAAAATGTGTTCAACAGTCCAATGCATAGCAAGCCAGAATTACACTGACCTCCTAAGCAAGCCCCAAAAAGACATGCAAAGCTGGCGGATGGGGGGGGCTTTCATTCTTTGGGCACTTGGCAGTGATCAAGATGATCCTCCTGCCAAAAATACTGAATGCCATAAAGTTGTTTCCTCTGCTTCCACCTCCTCATGTGCTGCTAGTGATGCAATGCTTACTAGACAGTTTTATTTGGAAGGGAAAGAAACCCCTCATGCTGGGGTGGCAACAATATGTCCTCGATCCAATGGTAGACTTGGAGTCCTTAACCTCCGCCACTACTACATGGCCACTCGGATGCAATATAATGTTAATTGCACTGCATGTCTTCCAAGACACCCCAGTGCTTTATGGACCAATCAGAGCTCAGCATCCATGTGTGGAAGATCCCGTGGTTGTCCAAAAGGCTTAGGGCCTGGGTTGTATATGGATCTCCAGTCCATGGCCCACCCTCTTAGCGTGGGATGGTGCCACAATCCAACAGGGCTTGACATCAAAGCCCTCCCTGATGACCCCTATACTGGCCATTCCGATTTCCCAACAGCCAGAGAGTGTAACAAGTTCCTAGCTTGTAAATTGTAAACATATCAGAGACTTCCCTGATCAAGATGGTCTGCAATCCTTTAAACAACTACAGAGACACTATGGCATTCTAGAGGGAGAATATATGCATTTTATTTAAATGTTCTGCATTCTGTCCATCACCTGTTGTTTTTGCTTTTGTCACCCCGAGTGGGACGGGTATGCTCAGACGTGAGTCCCGTGCTCTCCATGCCACTGGAATCAAGCTATCCAGGCTGATGAGGGCTGAAAGCCCGAAACAGGTCCTTGGATGCTTGTTTCCAGTCCAGGGAGGACCTGGCTTGGCAGTTCGGGCTGAACTGTTCCCATGGGGCACAGGGTCAAGCCTGATTTGCATATGGCTGGGTTCAAACTGGAAAGGCGTGCTGAGCAAAAAAACGATGGATTTAGGCCCAGATCTCTGTACTGGGGTGAGTGTATGACATTGTTCTGCATTCTGTCCATCAACTGTGGTTTTTGCTTTTGTCACCCCGAGTGGGATGGGTATGCTCAGACGTGAGTCCCGTGCTCTCCATGCCACTGGAATCAAGCTATCCAGGCTGATGAGGGCTCAAAGCCCGAAACCGGTCCTTGGATGCTTGTTTCCAGTCCAGGGAGGACCTGGCTTGGCAGTTCGGGCTAGACTGTTCCCATGGGGCACAGGGTCAAGACTGATTTGCATATGGCTGGGTTCAAACTGGAAAGGCATGGTGAGCAAAAAAACGATGGATTTAGGCCCAGATCTCTGTACTGGGGTGAGTGTATGACATTGTTCTGCATTCTGTATATCACCTGTTGTTTTTGCTTATATTTAAATATGCCACTGGGTGACCCGACCTGGGATATGAGAGCTGGCGGCCTGTCCGCTAACCCCAGAACTTCGGGGAATATCATCAACAAGGAGTGATAAATATTGCGAAACGTGTCTAGCGTGTTTTACATTATCGCCGTATATTGCCGGATCACATCGCTATGTTAGCGGCGTATTTGCAACGATTTGCTTACAGGCGATGTGAAATCCGGCAATATACGGCGATTGTCATCAATATCGCATAAAAAACAGCGATGTTAGAACAGCGCTGAAGAAAATGTTGTAAATAGGTAGAAGTGGATGTAACCAAACAATTCACATCCCATTATGTACATGGCTAAGTTGAGAATTTGGCAGACGTTAGTATTAGGCGATATCAGTGGTTAGCTCAGAGTTTTTCATCGCTAAGCTTTTTCTGGGACGGCTTGTAAATATGTCGATGTATGGTTAGCGATCATTTTCCTGTTGTTTCCTGAAAGGAATGCCTACTTTGCATCTCATTAGCGATGCAAAGCGTAGCATTTGAAAAACAACTGCTAACATGTGCTAATGCATGTTAGCGCCGCCTTGTTAATAGGGCGATGTAATTTTTGCTGCTTTTTTGGCCTCTAAAGCCAAAAAAGCAGTGAAATAGCCCTTGATAATATGCCCCTTCATTTCGGTAAACTACTCCTGGAAGTGATCCCACAGCCATGAATGGCTGCCCATAAAAGATCGGAAACCGAGCTGGAACACACACTTACAGGCAAGGAATAGAAGGACAACAGCACCCTGTGCTGCTGAATGGGAATCCATGATTAAGATCACGCATTATTGGAATTACACTCCCAACCAGATCCACCTGTGAGACCCAATAAAGCCTCATTGGTGTGGTAGAGGATGTAATTCGCCGGGTACTGTCGCCGCCCACCTCTTGTGGAACTGCCCTTATCTTAGGACATACTGGACAGCAGTCCTTTACAGCATTAACACTATCTTTCAGACAGACATCCCTTATTCTAGCCCACACCCTACTGGGACTGCCGAATGTACTCAAATTTCCACTACGTTCACATCAAGGTAGAGAAATGGCTTTAGCTCTGGCAGCAGCAAGGCAGGCCATTGTGGTGCTTTGGGGTAAGGGTACAGTCACTGACTATGGGGCATGGTTGTCCCACCTCAGGAACCTGTTGGGAATGGAAGAGATATCTGCAACTCTAGACTTGAGAATTCTTGGGGAGCTTGTCTAACTTTCCTCAAACGGGGCTAGAGAGAACTCACATGCCCCAAATATCTAAGGGTGCTCCGCCGACTCATGGCTTTGAGTGCTACTCAATAGGTATGTTTTCCGACGCCAGCGAGCTGAATACGGCGATTGGGGTTCATATAATGCTCACTAGAGGGGTACACCGAAGTGGAAATGGTCAAGCATGGGCATTATTATTAAGAGGGAGTGTCATGAGAGGTATGGTTTTAGGGATGGGGGTGGAACAGGTTTTTGTTGGAAAAAAGGACCAGTGACTTCATTTTTTTTTTCTTGACATTGCTTGTTTTTGAAAATGCAACTTCATTTGCTATGTCCACTGGCCTTTGGTTGTAGGTGGTACTGCACTGTATACCAATAAAAGATTTAAACTTAAAATCTTTTTTAACAGTAAAAACGCCTCCTGTGAGCGTTTGAAGGTCTTTTGTAGGGCTGTGTGCAATTCTCGTAATTTGCTTCCACTTTTTTATGCAACATTTTGGCAAAATGTTGTAAATTTATGTATAATTACGTGAAATAAAAACCCATCATTTGGCACTATATTTTAGACATGTTTTTGACATGTGGATGTATATTGCGATAAAGAATATCGCGTGTACTGTTGTTCATGTGTGTTCGTGGTATATTTTTACAGTGATTGACACGTTATTGATACATTTTAACGTGAATCGTGTGTAATTTCGCAACAAGGCATGACAGCAGAAGTTAGCATAATAAGTGCATAATGTAAGATTCTTGAAATTTCGCGCAAGATGCTGGCGTAATTTACATTTTGCTCAGGCCTAGTCTTTTGCTCCTTCAATATGTACTTTTATTGAACTTTTGCTTCTGGTGAAGTTGGCAAAGTTTAAAAATAATTCCCTAAAGTTTGCAAAAGCAGATATTCAACAGCTCATATAAATAATTGTAACATATTAAGAAATAATAAAAAATAAAATAATAAAATAATATTAAATAATTAAAAAAAAGCACGTAATGGTGGCAAAGCTTTCTCACACCATGCCTCTGCTTTCTGGAATGAGCTGCCTCTCCAACTTCGCAACTGCCAGAGCCTCTCTCAGTTCAGGGAGCTTCTAAAAACTCATCTCTTTTAACCTCCCCGGATCTGGCTACAGCACTTCGTCCTAAGCACAGAGATACCCCTTTGGGGTGATTCATCGCTATATAAATTAATAATAATAATAATAAGAAGAAGAAAAGCACTGGCAGCCTTAAAGGCAAGGCGCACACTACAACATAGTGAGATATGTTTCCGTAAAAGTCCCAGCTCAAATTCAAGAAACAATTCTAATTAAAGTTTAGTCTCATAGTCTGCTGCGTGATCCTAAATGTGCGCACTGTGAAAAAATCACATTGTACAAAAAGGTGGATGGGAATGGTTAAATAGGTCCTGATTGGAGCGAGAAATCCCACTGTGTATACACACACACCCACGCGCACGCAGAACCTCGCTCAGATACAAAACAGTCTAACCCTGACTTAGAGGATCCACGTCCTATCCACGAGAAATTGACCCATGACGCCATCAGCAACTAAAATTAGCCCAGAGTGAAGTCGCCGTACAGTGTTACACATAACGATTCTGAGCGCACGAAGTGGTTTAGGAAGAAGCCAGAGTCACGCTAGCAGACCCAACACCTCTTTAAGCATCAGTTCTGCTGTGTAATATAGTACTCAGTAGGCTCCTCCAGCGCACATGATGCTCCCGTTTGGTGTCTTGGGTCACTCCCCACTCCTGTTGTCACTTACAAGCACCACACTGGCTGCTGAACCTCCTTTGGAAGGAGACTTTCTACTTTTGGATGTTTTAAGAGATTTTCTCACATATATTAGATCTCATTACGTGAGCACTATGCTGTAAATATACCATTGATCGCTATAATATTTTAGAAGTGTCTCGGAATAGGACACAGTTCCTGCAAAGCACAACGGGGCCACCAGCTTCCCACCTCCTCGATAAGTACATTTTGTACAATGTGCTGTGCCTCCGCCCATCGCAGGTAATCCGGATCCCTCCACAATGATACACCACATTATGCACTTTCCTTGAGCTAATCAAGCAATATCTGACTTCCTCGCCTGCAGGCGCTCGCTATGATATTTTGCACATGGTGCCCAGCTGCTTCTTATTGCGGCCTCCAAAACACAGCTATGCGATTCAGGTCGCGACACGTCCTATCTACGGTAGTCAGCTTACATCATGTGTTTCAAATATTCTGGTAGCAGCAGTTGAAGTAAGAGAGGAGGGACTCACTTTATCAGAGATTAGTATGATGCCAAAGGAATTGTGGGGGAATAGGGAGGGGCATTATGGGGTTGGGGGAGGCTAATAAGCCTATCGTTTTTTGGCCAGGGTTGAGCATGACTCCCAACTCCAGATCAGGAAGAGATTTGGCGGCATAGTTGGCCCGAGTTATGGGGCAACATGTTCTGATTACTGTATGTAGATCTGAAAGACGTGAACGAAAAAGTAACCTTGGCAACACTCAGACATGGTCATTTCATAATGAAAATAAGTCTAACTGCAGAAGAGGTGCTGATATTTGTCGAGAATGGATGCCCGGCCTTGAAAGTTAGGATTTGGACCATTATAAGAAAGATGTTGGTTTACGAAAGAATTTCCCAGATCTTGACTGACAAAGAGCCACTGCAAACCAGTTCTTGTACCCTTTTCTGCTCGCTTGATAGTGCAATTTGGAATTAAATGTGTGTTGAATCAGATGGTAATATTTTTCATTGATAATGTGACTACGGTGACTACGGTGTATCTAGACAGAAGGTGTGAATGTTGAGGCGTTTGAAGATGATGTCATTACCTACAATGCTGAGCATAGCTGGATGCATGGGCCCTAAAGTAAGAAAGGTCAATCCCTTGGTTTTATAATAAAAATAAACTATAATGGGGGGATGAGGGCCTCTCAGACTCCTGGACCCCAGTGCCACTGCACCTGCTGCACCATTCATTTCAATGCCACTGCTACAATGTATAGGCCAAACAGCAGTGAGAAAATGATCATGGTTGTTTCTAGGTTATGGCTCATTGCCAGAGGACGCTGGGATTGGGATAATGGAGAGCTAGTTGAGACAAGGGAAAGTAAGAAGAAGGGAGAACAGCCATCACAGTGGTGGTTCATAGTGTAATTTTGACAATGGCAAAGAAAATATCAAAAGAAACGATTGCTGCTGGAACAAGGAACTGATCAGCAGGTCATGAGTTTGAATCCTGGCAAGGTTGTCTCAGTCTTCCAGCGTCTTGAAGTTTGTGAAATTGAGGACCATAAAATGGATAATAGTAATGTCTGTTATTTATAGTGCTTTGAAACGGCAGATATTCAATATGAAGCACTATATAAAAGAATGTATTATTATGATGATGCTGATTAATATTACCAGCCAGCTACTTTGGGATGCACACTTGCCTCAGCGAGGATTCTCTATGGGGTTTCTAGGATCTACAAAGTATCAGCCACACTGGAGACTAAAGGGAACCTAGGGATGGACAGAATGGATGCAGAATAGAATAGTGGTCAGTGACTGCATGTGCTGTTTTCCCATCAACAGTTCAAAATGGTTCTGTCATTGGTGAAATCCACCCTCTTGAGCAGAGCGAATTTGATACACTTAGGTGGGAATAATCTTTTATTTATAAGATGACCCAAACTTAATAAGCAGCTGGGCTTTGGCATGCAATGGAGGGCCTGAGACAGAAATGCTCTGGATGCAATCAACGCCTCGCAGAGTATAGATGAGATCATGGAGATCTGCTGCCATTAACAGGGCACTGAAGGAAGGGAAGCAGTAGAGAATTTGATGGCTGAAACATGCTGATGAAGGCCATCTTCACGGGAGGCTCTTAATATTATTTAGAGAAACGTGAACTCCCGCCCACAAATGTATTACTACTCCTGTTGTTTTGCTGCCTTTGGCAACACCCAATCTTTTATGAGAAAAAAAACACCTTGTCAAACCTGGAAGAACTTTCCCTGCAACAATGCCCACAAATATGGATTCACATGTGGAAACTGTGCCAGCAACAATGATTTCTGCGTGATCTGCCACATTCCATTGGGACATTTAGGGGTTGAACATAGATTCTCCCATCAATAATGCTACCTGTGTGTTAGCTACCGACCCAGCATTGATCATACTGGCTACAATATTACCACATGCAGTAATACCACATGTGGTAATTCCATGGAAGAGAGGCCGCTTCTAGATAAGGCCAACAAAATTAAAAATCTCCTATTTTTCAGATAAGAGGACATGTCATTTCCATGTTTCAGTCTGAACACAGGGGTTTTCATGTATTGACCTCTCAACAATCCATGTCGAAAGCTTTGGTCTTCTATGGGGGCTTTCCTAACTGACACTCTGGGTGAAGAGGTCATTTGGCCTTTTATTGCCCCTAGCTTCTGTGGGGGACTAGTTTTAAAGTGATACATTTGCATGGTGGTGCTTCGTAGGATAGTTGGATGTTGGGAGATCATGACCAAACCCATTCATGATGGTCTTTTCTTCATGAATTTTCGCTACTGGGATTTTCTCAGTGGTGGTTTGGGCCAGGCAGGCAATTAAGGCACAATCTACCATTTTGTGGTCCCGGATTATACCTCGTAGTGGCAAACCTTTGATCTTTTATGCAACCTAAGAACTGGACTCAGAGTCAAGCAGAACTTGGCTGAATATTTCCCCCTTTGGGAGCTACCCACATCTAAGGCATTGTTAACACTGTGACGACAAAAAAAATGTACTGTTATGAGATGTGGGTGAATATCATCCAGGAACCGTTATTTAGCCACTGGTTCCAACATATTTTCCTCATGTGGTGCACCCAGAGATCTGGTTTCTGGTCTTCCTGTCCTAGTGTTTCTTTTTTCCCCTCTGGATAATTCCTCCAGTTCATAATCCTCTGCCTCCTATTTCTCAGGGTCTGTGGGCCAGGAGCCTCCCTGATCTTTGCCCCAGTGTTTCAGACTCCAAGACTTTGGTTACAGTTACGGTTATCAAATGCCTTCATGTCATCAGCGAATCTATCTTCTAGTCATGGACTTTCCATTACTAATCTGCTGCACTATGGGTGTCGTAGTCTTGGTTCCTTTCAATAATTAGACTTACACTTTCGAAAATTTTAATTTTAAAAAGAAAGCTGAGGAGTGGAGCTTGGTGTGGCTGATGGCATGGAAACTTCGGCTATATTGTTTTTCAAAGTTCTTGTTAGACTTTGGTCCCAGTCTCCAAGACAAACGCTACTTCTTACAGTAGTCACACATTTTTAAATCTCAGTAGGGGATGTTTCACACGAAGAATTGCGGGAGATGCTGGAAAAGCATGGGGGAAATCTACCAGTAGGAATCGGAGATTCCTGTACCAAGGAAGTAAAGCAAAAAGAGGACGATAAGGGGCACAGAGAGGTTCAAAAATATATTTTTGCTGTTTCATTACCCCACCATCACCATAGTGGTCTGTATGCCACAAGAGGGATCGTGAGAGGGATGCGTGAGTGAAGTTCGAGAAACCTGCAGCAGGAGAGTAGCCAGAACAACAAAGCAGATGGACCAAGGGTCACAGTAGTACTTTCATAATTTCACAAAGGGTCACAGAGTGGTCTCAGAACGGTAAACCACCCATGTTTGGTCCCATTTTCTTATGCAAAATTATTTTTCAATCCAGAATACATGTACCCTATATCCAGATGTATACAATAAACCACGAGCAAGCGGTAGCATGGCCAAGTGGTCTGACTTGAATTTTGAGTCCTCTGTAAAACATTAAAACAAGCCTGCTGTATTGTAAAGTTAAAACAGAACCCATTATTTTCTGTATCTGTCACGTCTGTGAGATAAATACTTACATGTATGAGGATCCAGAGTACATTTGGGAAGGCAAAATAACCCTTCAGGCATTGCAGCACAAGTATTACACATAAGGCAGAGTGATAGTCCAAAAAAGCTATTAGCATTAGTTGAGATACATTTGCATTGTATATATTGTTTTAACAAAAGTTAATAAAAACAAATCAGTATTACAGGGGTTACTTTTGTGCCGTAAGGTAAAACCACATTGAAGACGCCTTTTCATTTATAGCTGAGTTGTTTCCATGTGTAGTTATGGTAAGCTGCAATCTGTGAGCCAGTAAGGAATAATTTTCTCATGTGAATTTCATGGACACATTAGTTTATTACCACAGTACAGCAACATTGAGATCAGAAAGGCACTTTTTAATGCCTCGCAGCTTGCATGTAAAAACTACTTAATAGAGGGAAACGAGTCTCCTAATAGTCACACTTTCCCTATGATGTTAACATTAAGAGAGTTAGCAGTACTAAAGAATTTTCTTTGCTTGTGATCCTTGCATGTTTTTTGCAAATCAATCAAAAATACATAATTAGGCTTTTACACAATTGGCCTTTCTCCTGAATAGCAGGACTTTCTCAAGGCTTTTATATTGTTTACTGTCCATTCTCACCATTCTGTAGGTTAGCAGAACTTTATCTTTTCCGGTTAAGTGACGAGCTACACAAGGAAAAGCCATGCAAGGTATGCACCAGTAAACCAAAGGGGATCTCCAAGCTACTATCTACATATTCTGAGAATAGAACACCAGAAGAAGAATACAAAGAAAAGTTGATACGTTACTTGGGGCATGTTAATTGCTGGTTTTAGTTTAACTGCTTGAAAAAACAGAGATTGAGCGTAATGGCATCTCTAAGTCCCAAAATAATAACTACATTCCCCCAAGGTTTTATACTGTCTGCTGTCATCTTCAACCTCCACATGGAGCCTGTTGGTGCTCTGCTCACTGATAATATTATCAAGATATCAAGATTTACCAACATGCCAATGATACACAACTTTATGTGAAAGTGTAATCTGCTTCAAACATCCAAAGCCTCAAGCAATGCATGCACGTGTTGTATTCCTAGATGTCCAGCACCTACCTGAAGTGCAACATGGTGCTGATTAGTCTCATCTTAAAACCTAATAAATACCGTACTTGTTATGTGAGCTAAAGAACTATCTTGCTTCTTAATGCAGATATGAAGGTGCTTGTGAAGGTCATAACTACTCAACTCAAACAGATTCTCCCAAAATGTATTCACAATACTCAGGTGGACTTCATTTCTGGTTATTCCTCCTGTAACAACATGCTCCTCCTGGCCAACGTCCTCTGTCATGTCTGTAATAATGGGGACAATAATCTCTTTCTGCCTTTGGACTCTGAGAGGGCGTTCAATAGGGTGGAGTGGGTATATCTATTCCATACACTGGACAGGGCCAGACTGGCCCCCAAGTTCATGGCCAAGATTAAATGGCTTTACACATCCCCCAAAGTGCGGATTGACTGCGGAGGCCATTTGTCTCGTACTTTCCCCATCCTTCGTGTGATGAGGCAAAGATGCCCGCTCTCCCTTCTCCGGTTTTCATTGGTGTTAGAGCCCTTGGTGGCTGCCATTAGACAGTCCACTCTTATTCGATGCACTGACACCCTGGGGGGCGAATGCAAGATCCTACTTTATGCTGAGGCTGTACTGCTGACCTTGAGTGATCTGTGGACTACTGCTCCACATCTCCTTGATTGACAATTTCTCAGTATTCTCGGGGTACATGATCGACTGAACAACAATTGTGCCCCAACAGATTCCGATCCCAATAGCTGTCCTTCCCTCCCACCATGTACCTATCCCACTATCTCAGTGAATCCAACCACCTTCCTGAGTAAGTACCCCCAACAGGATTATCCCAATGACCCATACCTTGCAGCCTATCTCTTCCCATCAACAGAATGAAGAAGGAGATCATGTGGCTCGAAGCTCTAGGGGGTCTGATGGGATGAGTGCCTCCTAAGGGTACAAAAATGTGAGCTGCCGACAGCTCTCATTGTGGCCAAAATGTGTATCCTCTGTCATTGGCATTTTCCTCTAGTACCCACCCCACAGAAATGGTTCACGATTTTATTCTGCTTGTCCACAAATAGAGAGTCTGTAAGCTACATGTTCGTTCACATGTGTTTAAGGAGGTGTGGGAGCTCTTTTTACGTCAGGTGGGCTAACATTTTTGTACCCCTAGGAGGCACTCATTCCATCAGACCACATAGAGCTCCGAGCCAAATTATCTCCATCTTCATTCTGTTGATGGGCAGTGCTAAGCTGCCAGCTATGGGTCATTCCCTCCATGTTATGGAATCTAGAGAATGCTAAAGTGATTCTGGTAATTTACTGCCCTCTGGTGGTCGTTTTCTATCAAGAAAGTTAAATAGAGGAGGTTGTCAGAAAGAAAATGAAAGTCCCTCAGCAGAAAGCAATTCTGGTATTTTACTGGCCTCTACTGGTCGTTTTCTATGAAGACAGTTAAATAGAGGCAGTTGAAAAAGCAGAAAGCAATTCTTGAATACTATGGACCTCTACTGGTCGTTTTCTATCAAGACAGTTAAATAGAGGCAGTTGAACAGAAAAAAAGTCCCTATGCGGAAGCAGACAAGACCTAGGGCTGATCTCAAGAGCCTACGAAATACATATAATAAGTATATACAAGAGGTCTCGAATGCTCGACCTAAAAAAGATATCCACCACACCAGTTACATTTACGGAAGTGTTTATCTTCTTGTTTGTGGTCAGTTTTGTGAATTGGCATTTCTTATTTCTGCCTGCCTCTCCAGGGAAGTGTATCTGCCTGGAAAAAGTGACTAGAGGCCACCCTCCATCCTTCCTTTCCTCCCTAACCCTGGGGAGTGTTCAAGGGAGAGTAAAATAGAAGAGTAACCCACCATTGACTCTTGGCGTGCTCTTTAGAGCACTTGGAAATCAGTGTGAATCATTGAAACTATGAGAAAATAACTGAAAAATTATTTTAATTATTAAGAGAATGTGCAACCTCTCAAATAGGGGTGCTGGGAGAATATATGAATTTTTAATTGGTTAGCCTTTAATTTCCTCAGATATTATAAACATTTCTTTTCACAAGAAGAAATTTGCTTGCATTTGCCTAAACATCATTTTTTTAACAAACTTTGTAATCTCTAGATCACATTCAAGCAGATTTGAAACATTTAGGGCCTGCTGTTCCCACCGATAAGTTTCAGGCCTTCATTTCCCACAAATAAGCATTGTTCATTCTGCATCATGGGCTGGAATTGTTAACATTAGTATTGGGACCTTGCTACATCTTTGTAATTATACAGTATGGCCTACTGACACATGCTTGACCTTGGAAAGGATTATTGATATTTGTGTACCATTTCTCATTTATTTGTGTTGCGTTGAGATGCTAGGAGAGTCCTGGTGTCTCAAGCAGATGAACTATTTTACTGTTGGGTGATCATTTTTTGCCAAAAATATATTTAACTAGAATTGGCCCATCACCTGACATTAGGCATAAACTCTGCCACAGAAGCCTCAGCCAGCGTGAATTTAGGAGACTACACTCGTACTGAACTCGTATTTGTAGAGTGGGGCTAATCATTCGTTATCACCTCCAGGCCCCGTCCATAGGCATAGAGATATTAACCCTTTCGATGCTCATGACGAGCTCAGCTCGTCATGCAGTACACTGATCGTGTGCTCATGACGAGCTGAGCTCGTCATGAACAATGGTAATCAATGGTCTTCAGCACAGCAGGAAAATCTCCCTAGCAGCCAAGGTGTTAATGGATTTGCTCAGAATCACAGGATGTTGATGCTGAGACTCGAACTTGGATCCCCAGCTCTGAAGTTGGTGGCTCAGGCCGTTAAGCCACACCATATTCCACCTGCTCAACCCTGCTCACTCCAAAGTAGCAGCTGCCTAGAAGTGAGGTCAGGCTGTGCGTCACTGCCACAGTAATAAAATGTTGGCCATCACTTTGGGAATACAGTTATGGAAAAGTTATTTCATCATTGAAATGAGGCATGCATTAGGCCCGTCAGGGGTCTCCAACCAGTAGCTCATGAGCTGCTGTAGCTCTCCAGCAACCTCTAAGTAGCTCACCTATGTGCAGCCCAGCTTATTAAATTAAAAAGCTTTTGATTCGGTTGAATTATTATACGTATAAAAAAATTGAAAGAATACAACACTAATAATATTAGTAGCTCTCAATGCGTCTCATTGAACATAAGTAGTCCTCAGTACAGAAAAGGTTAGAGACCCCTGCATGGTTAGGGCTATAGTGAACAGGCTCATTTTGGTGGCAGTTCAACCTACACTACTCGTGTGGTCTCCAGTTTTCACATTGACTTTCAATTCTTTCTCCATGGTTTCTCCACTGGTTTACTCATTTGAGGCATACAAAATTGGACTCCAGCGATACCCTCTATTGATGCATGCGGTGACGACCCACTTGATTTCTCTGCTGGTTACGTAGAGTCGTGCATATCCCAATATTCCTCTTGATCTCACCATGGCCCTATCATATTATGAAACTCCTCTAAGTCCATCCTATAGGATCAGCCCATGGTGTCTCATCACGCAACAACCAGAATACAGGAAAGGTGTTTTGTGTAAGTTGCCACTTGACATGGGATCTATGTCATCAGGGCTACTATTTTCCAGTCTTGTACTATCATTTAACAATTCTGTTTATTGTGGAAGTTCTTGTCCTGGTTCACCTTGACTTGACTAATTGCTGTTAAGTTCTGGACTGAAGTGGCTTAAATAAAGAGAAACTATACTGCAATCTGGTGTGCCTGGGGACCTAGAGTAATCTGGTAACCTAGGACAGAACCTTAGACAATGAAGTAATCCATTGAGTACATAACTACCGCCTGGTGAAAAGTAGAAATGACTGCATTGGCCAACATATTTTACTGTACTACAATGCTTCTTAGATACGAAGGTAGTATTTTATTTACTAAGGGTTTTCTTTTATAAACATAGGGACGAACATAACAAATGATGGGTTTACAGAGGAGCATGTCTATGATATGCGAATCGGTGGCAGGTACTCAACAGATGTACTAACATGGCACTAGACACATCACAAGAGTTCAATGACTTACTCTCTGGCCTGCCTATGTATTTGTATGCTAGTAGAGCTACACTAGTTGAATGTTTTCCACTTCAAACAATGATGTGTAAGGAAGGGGATAAGAGGGCAGCGGTGTGAAGTCATAGACATAATTTGAGTGGAATAAAAGCAAACATTGGCACAGCCAATTGAGTTGGCTTGCATTTTGAGTCTGTACTAAACATTTTGTTTTAAAATAGCCTACTGCAATTAAAAACAAAATAAAACATGATTTTTTTGTATGCAATGCATGAAAGAAAGAAACATAACGTTTGGTGATTCATTGTTATTCTTTTTGAGATGTAAAATAGTTCCCCACAAAGGAGGAGCAATGATACACCAAACAGCTAATAACATGAGATGAGGGAAATATTGCCTTGGACTGAGCCAAAACACCTGTCATGTATATTTTGAAGAGTCAGAAGAAGTGGGTCAGCAGACAGCTGTGCAATGAAGGCAGACTCAATGATCCAAACAAAGGATTACCACTGTTGAGGCTGGGCATGGATAAGTGTGCTGCAATAAGGTTTGGGCACTCATAGGGTCTGCCATCAATATCCCATAGGAAGGAAGAAGCAAGGAGAGAATGAGTAACAAACAATGTATAATGTGTACAAATGAGGAATGCCTTTCAGCACAGTGCTGGTCCTCTGCCTGCTTAACACCTCTCTGTCTCTTTATCCCCCCAGTACTCTGACTGTTCTTTAGCAGGCAATAAATTGTTACTATTCTTCAATTGTACTGCATCACCAAATGTGATGCAGTGAGCGCAACAAAATTCGTTTTATTTATTTAAATGTTTACTTACCTGTAAAACTCCATAATCCATACATTACTACCCACCACCCTGCCCCTCCCCTGCCCACGTCACCGCCCTGCCGAAACTCCTACTGCCGACCACTACTGCTTTATAGCCTCGACCAGGCCCATTTTCACTAGTCATGCTTTGGCAACTTGCAAAAAACTAGTTGATAATTTGAGACTTTAGATAAATCAACAGGGTTTCTCAATGTGAAAATGCAAAAATCACCTGGATTCACCGTGGCACCTTCCCGTGGTCGCTTAGATAGGGTAAATGCACCTGCTGCAGAGATAAGTGCTCAATTGACCGGTTCAGAACTAAATGATCCTGACTCAGGTCTTTATATTAAATCTTACCAAGGTTGATAAAATGAGGAGTAGGGAATTGGTCACGGCTAACAGTGTTTTTGCAGCACCATTTATCTGCAAGGCTGTGACAGCAGCAGCTATGCATTAAAACAAGTTTATCAAACAGAACGGTAACAATTAAAAAGGACAGCAAGTGCAAGTAGTCACTAATGTTTGGAACACATTCCTGCATAGTCAGATATGCCAAATTAAAACTGCAGTGAATTCACTAGCACCCGCATTCAAAAAAATTCTGATACGTTACGCCTCACACTTCTCTATGACGCTTGACTCCCTCCATCTTCCGCAACTGCCTGCCAAGGCCCTGATCGTTGCCCCTCTGGGTCATTTGCTGCTGTCTGGGTAAATAGCTTGGGCTGCAAGGCGTAGTTCATGCCACACATTAGGTAGCCCGAGTCAGACTGGGTAAAGCCTCCTATTCCCCCACTACACAACATGCACCGAGAAGCACAGTGCCACTGGGTGTGTTTTGGGCGCGGCACTCATGCCATCAGCGGCAATCGCGGTGGCTTGTGGGGGTTTTCTGCCAGGTAACAAATCTCACCCACTGTAGCAGGCGCGTAAACTCTTGTGACTTCGGCTGCGACAAGTTGCCTTTCGATAGATACTGTGTGGTGGCGGTGAAGCGCCGCCACTAAAGGAATGAAGGGTCAAAAGAAGAAACCCGCTTCCGGTAGAAAGAAAACTGAAGCGCATTCCTCTGTGTGCAGCCTGCTGGTCTGTAAAGCACTGGTCTGTCAGTTGTAAGGCTATGAGCATTGTGTTTTTCATGCTCCCTTCCCCAGCAGTTCTGTGAAGCTTTATTTTCCAGCAGAATGTGTTTTTTTCTCAGCCTTCATAAATACTGTATTCAGCCCAAGTTGCGGAGAACGTTTCCAGATATCATTATAACCCGCGCCTTTCTGATCCGGGGATGATTTTAAGTGGCACTTCCAAAGCCTTCAGGGCTTCAAAAGCGACATTCCCAGGTGGTGACAAGCCCAGGATTTTGAAATCAAAAGGTCGACTTCTAAATATGTTCAAAATGTTTTATATCCCTTCCCACAGCGTAGGCACCTTTTGATTTGTTAATAATTCATGCTTGTTTCTCAGATAAATAAGAGTGCGGCAGGCACGGCAAGGAGGTTTTCTAGGTGTGTGCATTTTCTTGGCGACTGAGGGATACAAAGTGCTAATGTTGAAGAAGCAGTACTACCTAATTTCTTCGAAAAAGAAAAAAAATTTTTTTTCTTGGAAATCATCCTTCCTCACAAGGCCTTGTTCGTATTTATCATACCATTTTTAGGTCCGTCATTATATGCATAATGTGCTTCTTATCGTGGCTTTCGGCCTCCCGGCTTCATACTTTGGCTTGTTATTGTGTCATTCATGTTTTTCTTATGCCCACTACAGTACATCCACACAAAAAGTAGCTCCCTTAGGTGCCAGGGGTTACTATGGCCATGTGTCCTTTTTGTGAGCAAAATATTTTGCTTTAAACCAATGTCTTATTTTAGTTTGACCTGAGCCATGCACCTTTTCCAACCGTAAAGCTCTACAAAAATCATGACAAACCGACAAAGCATCGAGAATAGCAAAAGGGGCTGGTAGCCATCCTCAGGCCTAATGGCTCTGCCATTGCTGGTTAGACCAGGTGTTAGCAAAGACATTTAACTTAAAAAAAAAATTATATGCAGGCTATAGCTATAAAGACTTTTAGGCAGACCTCTCCATCCATTGGTCTGTTATTGAGTCCTTGTCGTTTTTCTTACTCTCACTTCGGCTTACAGAATGGGGCAATGGGTCAGCCCTCTTCAGCCATTACCATATATTCACTGTAACAGATGGAATTATGCGCTCCCCATTTCCATCCGCTATATAAAGTCCTATCTGCCTTTCCGCAAAGCTGTGAAAACATTCCTCTTCCCTCCGTTATAAGTTGTCCTGTTTGTTATAAGTTGTGCAGTTCTCTGTTTTCAGTGCCGGGGCAGCCGTGTGCTCTACAAATCATCATAACATAACATAACATAAAATTATGTCCTATCACAAGGTGTATACACATGCAAACCAATTCCCTTAAACTGCCAGGAACTACAACAGCAATTTGTGCTTTTTTAAAACTTCCAAAAATATTTTTGTTTTTAGCCATAGTTGTTTTGGGTTGACTAGAGTTTGGCATCTTTCTTAGAAATAAAGTTTTGCAAAAACCATGACAGACCAAGCACTGGGAGAGCCGAAAGGCTGGCGGCCATGGTCAAACCTATTTACTTTTCATCAAATAGGTTTTCATGCCCTATAAGATACATATTGTTGGCAATAGCTACAGAACACCTTTTATTTAGGGGTGATTACCCTTCAAACCTAAACATAGTTATCTTGTATTGCCTTAGGTATCTGTTCAGCACTAATACTGATTGAATAGCAAAACTAGACATGAGAGTTCAAAGGAGGGGGTGGGGGAGAATAATCTGCTGAAAATAACACAAATTATATTTTCACCCAAATGGCGTGTTACATAATGAGCACAATAGCAGATTTCAGGGGCCGGATGTACAATTTCTTTCCTTATGGTATTCCCTGAAAGCGTTCGCACAGGGGCATTAGATAGAAAGTAGTTATTTCAACACACAGGCCCTCATTATGAGTGCTGTGGAACATGGGCTGGCTGTTCCCCATCCCCTGAGTTACCAATACCAGTGGTTTTGTTAAATCCAAGATGGGGACATTTCGGCTCATTTTGAGTTGGGCCCTCAGAGATCACTAAGAAATGCAGAATCAATGGAGGAATCATTAATTCTGGGTCCAAATCCCATGATAATTCTTCCTCATATGTCCCTATGCTTTCACTGGGAGATTTTGACTGTTTTCATCATCTGAAATCTCAGTGTGAAAGGGAAAAAGTTATAATTCCGAAGGGGCTGCTAACTGTTGTTACTGGCCACATTGGCATTAAGAGGCTTCTCGTAATGCAGGTATATATTGTGTAAATCCTATTGCAAGAATATTGGCCGGTAGGTCTCTTCAGGTTAGATGCACTTTAGCTAATGCCCTTTGTCAATAAGACACTTCTTTACCTGAAGCCTAACCTTTCTTTAGCTGGAGCTTCCCTTTAATGTAATGTGTCTTTAGCTGAAGGCTCGCTCTATGAAACTAACATTAAGTGGAGTGCACCTATACCTGTAGGTACCGTACGCTGAAACTGTTCCTATCCCTTTAATAAAACTGATATCTATCCGGAGAGCGTTACTCTAACTAGTTGTTAGCTCTATAATCCCATTAATTACCTTGTATTCATCTACATCCTCCGTAAAGAAAATAAGTAATAACTAGGAACCTATGCCTGAATTACATCATTTATTATCTGTAGCCTTCCTCTTAATGAAACCCCTCTTTAGCTAGAGCCTATTGCCGATGAACCCCTTGTCTTGTTGGAGCTGGTATTTTCACGGAAATTGCTTCTAGATTCAGCTTCCTGCGCCGGAGCCTTTCGTTGATCATAAAAGTAATCTTTAGTTTTGGACCTCCTTCAATTCATACATATATATTTCTTTGGTTTAGTGGTAACTGATCTTTTATTAAATGTGATGACCATTATTCTTAGATGGATTAATTTTCTTTGTTAGTAGACTTAAAATCTTTCCTTGTTTTTTCTGAAGGTTCACCATCCACAACAGTCGCAGCCAGCCAAGGAGACCACGCCGCCACGGGAAGAGGCACCACCCCAGCCAACGCCTGCCGATGACAGCCTCGCCAAAAAGCCCCGCTCCCGGACCAAGATCTCCCTGGAAGCTCTGGCCATCCTTCAGAGCTTTATCCATGATGTGGGCCTCTACCCAGACCAGGAAGCGATCCACACCCTGTCCGCTCAGTTGGATCTGCCCAAGCATACCATCATCAAGTTCTTCCAGAACCAACGCTACCACGTCAAGCATCACGGTAAACTGAAAGAGCACCAAGGCACCGCTGTGGATGTGGCTGAGTACAAGGATGATGAACTGCTGATGGAGTCAGAGGAGAATGAGAGCGAAGAGGGCTCTGAGGAAATGTACTCGGTGGCACCCAGTGAGGAACACCCTGACAAAAGCCAGGCCACACCCTCTGAGGCCGACCAGAGATAACGCGACAGCAGTACTTTTGGGGCCAACCATGATTATTAATATTGTTTTTGTAAAAAAAAAAGTCATTTTAGGGTAAGAAAGGAAGTCAATGTTTTTCAGGCGCGCAAAAAGGCCAGTGGACTATGGTGATTTATCACGGCTGGGCTGGATAATGCCTTGACAAAGACACAGAAGTGTTACTCTTGCATTTGACTTGGAAAAAACATACTCCCCCCGGGAAAATGCAGTTCTTTATTTTTCATCTTGCACTTACAGAGTGGACATTTAGTGAAAAAAGTCACAGACTGCAGAGACCTCTGGAACCAATGAAGGACGCCATATATATAGTACAATATGTATATATAAACGAGTATATATGACATATACTATATATAAATATGTAATTACACTTGCATGGATCAGAGACCTTTTTTCCGTCTCAAAGTACAGACTGTGAAACGAGATCATTAAAAAACAAAAGAATTGCGGACTTGTGCAAACGTATTAAAAAACCACTTCAGGGTGAGTTGCTGTTTTGCCTTTTTCCTGATGGGCGGCCTGCACTCTCAGGGTGTGGTGACTTATTTTTGGATTCCTATTTATTTTCTATGTTTAGCCATGGTTATTTTTTTTTTTGTTAAATGGCTTCCTCTGTGGTGGCTGGATGGGTATAATTTTATGAGGTATGTATTTAAAAATGTCAACACTGCCAAAAAATGACATCAAATTCAAAATTGAAAGCTCAAGACGCTGTTAAACTGTTGGTTTTCTTAAGCCCTGCCTTGGTTATCTTGCAGATTGGTGTAAGTCTGGGGCAATTCTTAAACCAGCCTTGCACAGTTATGCACATATCTCAAATAAGTAGCACTTGCCATTTTATACCAAATTTTGCATAGAATATTGATACATTTTGCAGCGGCTCGAAGTCTGTATTTTTTTTTGCAGTGGAAATATAAGGCCTGTGCATTTTGAATATAATGTGCTATTCTGGTGTGTCATTTTTGACACTGCTGAATTTAGCGTTTTAACTCCACAGTATGCAACAAGCTTCGTGCAAGATACAGATACTGCAAACATTCCACGCGGTGTTCCTCCAGGACAAAAACGGATGTCAGAGCGCTGGACCAGTTGGTCCTTCAGGGCAAGGTCTGTGATTTCATCCCATGTCAAAAATAGAATTCCATCCCCCGACAACATTGAAGCAAAAAAGGGGCATTGCTTGGTGGAAATCTGCAATTCTGCATCATTTGCTTAGACTTTGCTGCTCAGGTGATATCCCATGAGACCGAGCAGTATTAGGGGACGGTTGGGTCTGTAGAGAAACACGTGGTGGTGTATTTCTTTCCCTTGCACATTATGGTGTTATTTCATTTTCTTTACTTGCCATAACATTGTTAGGGGCAGATCTACTAAAAGCGGATCCCAATGCTGAGCTTGTATTTCTTTTTTCCCCTCTGTTTGTAAATGTTTTTTTTGCCCTCATATTCTACATCCTTCACATGTTCTGTCCATTACTCCTGCAATGGGCGCAATCCAGTCCTCCATGCTAGCTCGAGCTGTTAGCTGCCAGTCGAAACCCTAGATTTGGAGCCAGGAGCCTTAAGTGCTGTCCCAACTCAGTCTTCTTCACAATGTTGTCTGACTTTGAGCCAATGCACTTGACCTTTCTTAGTCATGGCTGCTTTCTGTCAACTTGTAGATGGTTTAAAGATGGTCTAGCTAGCAATTCACACTGGTCTAGATTCATAGGGCAATGGACACCAGGCTGCCTGTCGATCCCAAAGAGAGGAGGCAGACACTTTCTCTCCTACCCTCACACCCAAAAATCTCTGAACCTGTGACCCTGAATATGATACATTTTTTAACCAACTCGACATTTATTTAAGCAAACGGAAGTAGATTTCTATTTAGTGTTTCAAAGTGGGATATAACCTGTTTTTGGGGTTCCTGGTTGTGCCAGGGAAAGACAAGGAAAAACAGGGAGATTTGCAGAGGATCACATCAATCTCTGAAAAGAGTAAGCTGAAAATCAAAATTCAGGACTCTTACTTATACAATCGGTTTCTGATGTCCCATTCACAATCTACAGACGGGTTGTGAAGATTCTGTTAGGTAATTAACCCAGCAGCCATTTAACCAGGCAACAAACCTCTATTTGCCACATTCAACCCTCTACCGAAATCTGGACCCACTTACTCAGTATAGAATGAGCTTTGAGCAGCATTCACAATGATGCATTTTATAAAACATTTTTCTCTTGCACCATTTCAGAGAATGATTATTGCACATGGCTTAGTTCAGAAAGTATTTAAATTAATGACATATTTTTATAGCCACCAAATCGCCATAGTGTTCTTTATGGCTGTTTTTATTATACTAATGCTTTCAAAAGTAGAAGTAAAAGAATAGATCATTTATAAAGACAGTAGAGCTCTCAGTCCTTGGTTGCACCTGTCTCACTCTCTTTATCTTCACTCAGTCACCTAAATAATGATGTGCTGAATGATCCAAAGAAAATTCAAAGTAATTTATGCAGCTCCGAGGAGTTATGGTCTATATTTCCGCTTCCACTCTTCTTTAAAAATGTTTTGTTTCAGTGGCCTCTTGCAAAGAAGATGCGCTATACCTGGGAAGGGAATTGCTAATAAAACAAGCGCAACAAATTAGCTCTCATATCCACATCTGAAATTACACTTAGCGAAAAGGGGCTTGAAAACGAGCTGCGGCATACGTTTAATTATTAATAATAAAATACATTTTTATAAGTTTAAAAAGACACACAGATATGTCCCAACTTTCAAAAGAACACCAACCATTTAAGGCCAAATTTGAGCCGGTGATGTCAGTGTAAGTTTCCAGCAAAGGCATAGCCAGGAAATGAAAATACCCCCACATGAACCAATCACACGCACCATGCAAAGTAGGAAAACCCGACCCTCCTTAGAGGAATTCCTTCTTCTATTTCATTCTCATTCCGTCCATCTATCTATGCATCCATCCATTTACTCTTCCATCTAATAATTAATACGTCCATTCGTTCACCTTTCCATCCACTCGTCCAACTAACAACACTTTTTTCCATCCCTCCGTTCATTAATTCATGTATACATAAATCCTTTCACTCATCAATATATTAATTGATCCATCCAACCTTTCACACTTTCATCCACTCTTCTACATCTGTTCATTTTTCTCTTCGTCTATTCACATATCCATCCTTTCTCTTTTCCCGCCAAGGTTTTCCCTTCAATCTATCCATTCTTTCGCTCTTCCATCCATTTAATATTTTACCCTGCACCATACCTTTTTCATTTCCTCCTCCCTTTGTTCTTTCTACCCATCATTTTTCTCCCTACTTTTTCTTTCTCACCATTCTCTCTTACTTATGTTTTTTTGGTTCCTCTTCTTGTGTTTTACCACTATTTCCATCTCTTATTGTTTCTGTCACTGTGCATGTTAGTCTAAGGCCAGTACCCATCAGACATGGCTTTCCCCAGCAGAGCTATTTATGTGCACTTTGTCTGCTGAACTACAGACCAAAGAGGCCCATAAACAACTTATTAGCGTTTTAGTGGGAACCAGCCCCCATCTAATCTGGCCCAGTGGCAGCCCCTGCTTAACCTGCTAGCATTGCCCACCAGCATTCATTTTTGGGGACCGGCCCTAATTTTTCCTCATCATACCTTTCCTGAGAGCAAGAGAGGGAAAACATGCAGACGGGAAAGGAGCAGGAGGAGGAAGAAGCAAAAATCGTACCAAGGGGAGGAACAGGGGCAGCCTTAGGCATGTGCAAGATGTGCACCTGCACAGGGCCACCAAACCCCAGGGGCCACCACGCCAATATATATCCTTAATATAATAATCCTCTGAGGATGGATATATTTTTGCGCGGCGGCCCCTGGCAGGGATTTGGCGGCTTCCGGCTCTGTTCCACTTCCAAACATCCTGACCTCCCCCCTCTTCACTGGCCTCCGCGCTCCGCCCCGCCCGGACCCCCTCTTCCGGGGCCTCCTACCTACGCTCCCAGCCCAGGGCCGCCATGAGCCTAGAGCCGCCCCTGGGAGGAAGCATGGACCTGGCACGAGTGAGCTAAAGGGACATGGGTGTCTGGCAGTGGATTACAGAGCCATTAGGAGGATTCAAGACCATGCAGTCCTGGTTTTCGGCTTGCTGACATTTGATTGCACCGGCCGCGAGCTCTGAGCAGAGCTTTGGGCACCAACTTATTCTTTTACACATTAAGTGCTGGCCTGTGAGAGACCAAAATGTATGTTATTTTAAGTTGAAGAAAAGTCGGTGAGGAACGCTAGACTTAAAAGGAAATGACCGAGCTTAGAGAGTAGCCTGGGTTCAGAGCCATGCTGTGCCCAAGCACTTAAGGTGCTGGATTTTGACCCCAGTGCCGTTCTGTCAGGCCCCTCATAATATGGCGGGAGTCACGGACAGCTGCTCAGCCTTTACCTGTGCTGAATAAAGGCAAAGAGGACAGATCCATGCCACGGGCTGTTTATGCGAAAGTGGCGGGCCCCAGGCACACATACGAACAATGAAGGAAGAAGATGGGAATTCCTTCTGTATGTCAAAGGAATAAAACAGTTTTCAACACAGGATCAAAAAAAGCCAGAAGCACTACCATGTTGCATGAACCTTTCATGAGTGGGTCAAAGGTTCCATGTCATGCGATAAGGAGATGGCAGAGTTTAGGAGTCCTTGTGGTGGAAAAATATAAGTGCTTGGGGTCTGAGGGGGGGCAGGGGTTAATAAAAGTCATACTCTGAATTTGCTCACTTTTTGCGAAAGGAAGCACCTGCACTAGTATTCTCCGCCCACTATCAAAGATTGTGTGTCAAGGCTTTCTTACGAACAAAAGCATGTGTTTACACCACAAGGTGTGAACTAGAGGACATTACCACATATCCCAGCTGCTGAAAAAGTCTCATCCAAAAAGGAATGAATCTGTGGAGCGCAGAAACATCCCTAGAGGTACCACACCGCCCGGGGTATTGTTCGCGGCTCCTACAGTTCTGAATGCGTGGCAATAGTTTCATTTCTACCCTGTACTCGATGGGTGGGTATCTCGGCCAATAACATCCCCCCAAGCCAAAAATTCCAATATTCCGCCATATTTCTCATAAAGTTGTTGCTTGTTTGAACGCCCAACAACATTGTCTCATCATTTGTTGTACATTTTAGACTGCTGCTTGCAGCAGCGACCTTGTAATGTAGAATGTTAAAAGTGTGTATGTATTAAAACGCATACAAAAGAAACTAGACGTTGAATATATATATATATATATATATATATATATATATATATATATATATGCAACAAAATCCTGCTAATCCAGCTCTCGACGCTGCACATAAATCACAGGTACAGACCTCTCAGACGCCAAAAGTTAGTTGAATAGAGTGTTCTTTATTTTCTCCTCTCCACCAGCAGTATATATATATATTTATATATATAAAAGGGACCTTTTTCAAGCAGCCGTTCGGCTCAGTAACTCTTCAGTTTAAGGTCTATGTGTATGATCAGCATAAGTACCCTACTTCTTGGATCTTTGAGTTTCCTATTAGTGGGCGGCAGCATTGGCCTTCCAAGGTGCTGCTCTGCAAGCACTGCAGTGAGAGACACTTCAATATAGAAATGAGCTGCATTGCTGCCGTGGTCCCCCAGAGTGATGCTGACTGTAAACGCCAAGTGACTTCTATTTTAGATGCATTCCTACATGAATTCTCATCAGAAACTGTACAGATCTGTTCAGTAGCTTGTCAAAGTGCTGTGCAACTTTTTTTGACAAGACTGCCCATAAGGATGTGCTAAAATTTTTGGATGGGATTGCAGTGCTGACATGTTTTTCATCTGGATATTCAGCAGTTTTGCGTATTTTTTGATGAACAACACCGTGAATTCTCTGAGCTGTTCTTTGAGGTGTGGCACAGACAGACCGTATAGAGCCTCATATCCTATGCGACACATGATGAAGTCCTGGTTCATTAACCCTCAGCAACTTGCTGCTGGGTTTTGAAGGCCAAAACTTGTAATGGAAACAGTTCCAGAACTGTCAAGATCCAGAATGCAAAGTGGTGTTGGCTGAAAAGGTCAGTGCAAGGCCTCCCTGATACCCCTGGAAACCTCAGTCAATAAATAATCTTGGGCAGAAAAATCAATCTTTTTTTTATTCATCAAAAAGATGTCTTACTTGATTTTACATTGAGTGATGGACTCTGATGACACATATGTCCGTTTTTTGCAGCTGAATTATATCTTAGTTGTTATTAGGCTGGAGAAAACGGACTATGTGGGCGCTAGTAAACAATAGGAACTCATGCCTTTTGGTTAATTATGTTGTTGGCTTTTACACAGTGCACTATCTGCCATGGGATGGCGCCTTGGGTCTCTGAGCTGTCTAGCGGCCTTCACTCGATGATGCGTGGGCTTCCATCTCATTGAAAGCAATGGCAGTGTATGATGCAGACATGTGCTCCATGGATCCTACTCTGAGGAGCGGAGCAAGGCCATTCTTATTTCCTGAGGTAGAGCCTGCCCTCTCTGGGGCCTGGAAGCCCAAGCCTCAAGTCTGCCTACCCCTCTTGTCTATTAGTGAATTTAATCTGTGGTATGAGCATGCACAATTGGTCCCTTGCAGGTTTAAATTGGCCATCTTCTTCCTATTACTGAACAATAATTTGCTATCCTTGCTGATATCGTACTTTCCCTCTCCTCGCACCCTTTTCACCCTCTGTCACTCTTCACACCGCATATCATATATCAAATAACACATGCCTGGTTTGAAGGCCACTGTCCTGCCCTCCTCTTGCACCATTTTCATAATATTCAATTGACACTTAGATCTGCTGACGCTTTGATGGTTGTTGTAAGAAATAACAAAGTGATGACAGGAATGCTTGAATTAATCTCAGCTGCTGATGATCTCTTGGGCCACATTTTATGTGGCACCACCGGGGCACAGAAGCCCCCACATTGGCAAGTGTCCAAGGAGTGCTCACACCACAACAGAAAGTTTAAATGTCTGCTGTGCCCTTCGCACTTCTTTCTTGGGAAGCAGTGCTCAGCTATGTTCCACACTGACTCTATGCTGTCTCTATCAAGATTGTCCACATGCATTAAATGTGGCTGTCAATAGGGGCGAGCATCAACATGCTGCAAGCCAATAGCAGTCATGAAAGTGATGCTTTGCAGGCTGCTGTGCTGGCTCGCACACCCAGCCTAAACTAGCCAGCTCCACAGCCTTAACTGGAGGTGGGCGTAATTTACTGGAGCGTAGTTACATGAAATTACAGCAAAGTTGCGCAGTAGGAGCATAAGCCTGCATTTAGAACTATTTTCTTAGCGCTAAATGTACCCCCCTTGTCCAAAATGGACCCGGGGCTGCAGTTTGTTTTAAGAAAGTAGTGCTAAGTACAGAAGAACTAGGACAGCGCAGTCAGCAGCCGCTCGTGCTGTACTCCTGCACTCTTTCGTGATGACATTTCCCCCCAAATTTCTCTAAATTAGACACACAAGGGTAAAATCTAAATATTTGGTAATTTTGTGTCACAAGAGTAATGCGAAATTACCGAATCTACTCCGATTACTCCGGTGAAATTAAAATGTCGACCAGACTCAGCCTTAACTTAATACTTAATTCAGATTCTGCATTTAAGGAACCCCACCATTGTCATGTAAACATGTTGTTCAGGGTGATCACTTACCTGCTTCAGATCCGTGAAGGTAACCTCAAGTGATGAGTGTTTTTTCCTAGAGGGGGCAACTCAGTTGTTCTTTCCATAGTTAGAGGATTGAGTACCATGTCCCGAGGGTGTTAGTACCTTTGGGCTAAATTTACCAAAACAAAAGAAACTCTGGAGAGTGCAATTGACTACTTTAAAAATAAATATCCTATTTAATGCAATTTCGAATGAGGGAGTTATTTGTATAGATTTAGAAAATTCGCATATAGCATGTGATTGGCACATTCATTTATTTTCCAGGTACATAGAAATGGAAACTATGCCCTTCATTTTGGAACATAAGTCTTGCACGCATTTTCGATTCAAGCAGACGTTATTTGTAGTCTGGCGCCCTCCTTTCCTGAATTCCTGAATCAACAGTCAGACTGATGCCAGGTTAAACACATACGACAAACCTGAAATACGTTGCAGGTTTATTTTTAAAAAGTAGTGTCCAAATAATGTTTAAACTCCAAGTCCTAAGCACTTAAAAAATGTATTTTATTAAATGTGAGGCGCACTTTCAAGTATTCCTCCAAAACTTAAAAGACGAATTGCATTTATTCTATTTGAGGAAAAGCATGTTCCTCTTCACATTGGTGCTGTGACTGTCAAATTGTAAAGTGGGTCTTATAAGTTCAAACATATTATTAAAATCCATCCGTTCATCTCTTGACCTCTTCACATAGATAATGTATAGCTATAACATCATTGCTCTGTTTCCGACCTTGAAGTTGATGCATGTCAAACAATTGTCTTCAGTAGCAGAACAGAGCGAGAGTGTCTATTCTAGATTACTTTCAACTGGTAGGATAGTTCCATGGGTTAAGCCTTTGCTGCAGCAATCCCTGGTTCGAACCCTAGCAGTCCTACGTCATCCACTCTGACGTAAACATCACCATCCATTTGACGAGTCGCTTTGTGAACTGTTCTATACACATTATGAATATTATTCTTTTTAAGGGATAGAGGAAACACAACGTTGTGTAATACCAATTATTGGACAAAACGGTCACCTAAATCTAAGCAACAATGATTGTTAAAAAGTGAAACATATACATGCTCCGTGATTTTTGCTCATCACAGTTGTATGTATATTGACGGGCTAGCCAGTTTTCAGTTCAGAATGTGTTCATTGTCCATTTTGTCATGCGGCAGTGCTGTAGTAGAGTTTTGCTACTGTCGCTTCTATGGGGCATTGCATTATGTTTTCCAATATGGAAACCTACTGGCTCCAGCGTTTCATGCAGACAGGCCTCACAAACAGTGTGGAGTGGCAACTTGAGCAAAATGCCGAGATGTTGAGCAGACTGTGGCATCTCTAAAGGATGAACATTGTATGGATTTGGTGATATCATAGTCTGACTCGCCAGTGAATAGGCATACTGTGATATCACTCAGGCTGTAATATCACAATCTGACTCTATATCCAGCATTTATCGATACTGTGATATCACCGTGCGACCTGGCATTGTCAGGCTCTAATGATATCATTGTCTGACTCAATTTGAAGTGGGTGTGCGTACTGTGACATCACCCTGGAATCTGCAATAATCTGGCTCTAATGATATCACAATCTGACTTCATATTCAGTAGATATCAATACTGTGATATCACGATGGGACCTGCCATTGTCTGGCTCTAATGATATCATAGTCTGACTATTGCAAATGGTTTTGTGGTTACTGTGACATCACCTAGGAATCTGCCATAATCTGGCCCCAATGATTTCACAATTACGTGATTAGCAGAACTCGAGGAGTTGTACTCCATGGAATTCTTTGAAGTTGCATAAAAACTGTGAGAGAATTTGCGGAGTTCCGCCCACCCCCTGTTCTGTGCCGCATGTCTCATCGCAGCCCCCACTCCCTCTGTACGGTGCCGAGGGCCATTGGTGGCTGGTGTAAACAGGCCTTCAGTTGCGTCAGGCCGCTCCCAAGCTCGCCAAGGAGCTGAAAGGAGGCTGCGTAGTTAGGGTGGCCAAACTTGACACACTGCGTCTGCACTAATGTATGCACTGGCACCACCATTTTAAAGAGCAAGGGAGAGTGAACAAAATTGAAAAATTATTTTCAGGGCAACTATGCATGCTCAAGAGAGGGGTGGGCGGTAAACTCCGCCGCGCAGTGGTTGGAAGTGGAGTTTGTGCTGAACTCCGCACTGGGGCAAAACTCTGTGCGCTCCGCCGCAGACCGGAGTTTACCACCCACTCCTAATCACAATCTGACTCCATATCCAGTAGATATCAAAACTGTGATATCACTCTGGGACCTGCCATTGTCAGGCTCTAATGATAGCATACTCTGACTCTATTTCAGGTGAGTGTGCACACTATGACCTCATCCTGGTATCTGAAATAATCTGACTATAATGAAAAGAACTTGTAACTACGTATTGAGAGTTATCCAGAGTTTATCATCACTGTTAAAGCTGACATTCTGCATTTAAAGTGATTTCAGGGTGTGACTCTAAGCCAGAAGCAGTGCTTAATTTACAAAGGAACCAGTGCCGGTGCCCAAAACTCTGCTTAGAAGCCTGCAGCCGATGCTATTACATGTCAGCATGTCACAAACCAAGTCAACATAGTCTTGAATCCTCCTTTAATCCACTTCCAGATACTGCTGCTCCTTTATCTCTCTTTTGATGGTTCCTGCTTTCTCTCTTTGTGACAGGTTTCCATTTATCTTCTTTCCCTTTTATCAATTGTTTCCTTTCTTGTTCTCGGTAAATGTCAAGGTGAAAAGAAATAAGGACTGATCCCCAAAAATGAGTGCCAGTACCCCCCTTCTCGCCCCCCACCGGCACCCACCAGCTGAAATGAAGCATTGGCCAGAAGATATTGAGACTTTAACATCACAATGGGAACAGACATTTCTGACTATAATCATATCATAAGCTGACTCTATATCCAGAGGGTATCCAGAGTGTGACATCACTGTGGGAGTTGGCGTTACCTGATACTTGTGTGAATATCTGCATAAAGATTTTTAAGACTGGAAGACTGGGAGACTGCCCAAGAATATTGTCTGGCCTTAGTCAATGAGGATGATGAGGAGATACAGCGACCGTGTCTTCTCTCATAAAACTGCTGACATTGTCTGACCTAACTATATCAAAGTCTGGCTCTATGTCCCTAGTTCATCAAGACTGCGACATCAATATAAAGGAAGAAACATCATAATGAAAGATGACATATAGTCCTTGTATCATCAAACGGAATAGTCAGCGGTCATTTGAATTATGACACCGTTGCACATGTTCAATGTCACAGTCTGGACTAACGCCCAGATGGTGTCCAGATGGAAAATACCGGTTGCTTTTGGTTTTCAGACCCCAATTGCACGATCAGGATTGTATGCTTTGATGAAGTTCAGACTGAAACGTCACCAAAGCAATACAATGCAATGTAGGTCATCAGATGGTGTGCCCCCCTGAATATTGATTCAACAATATTGATGGGACACAATATCGAACACAAAATACCAAAAATAAAATATCGGCATGTAAGTTTATATTTTCTATACCTATCTCTACATATATATCCCTACTCGTACATGTATCTTCAAGGTACAGAGATGTGATTGAAAATCTACACCCCCCTTTAAGAACTTACCATTGCTCTGTTTTGTTCTTCGATATTCTGTTCTCGATATTAGTATGCCACGATATTGCTGATGTCAATATTCAGTAATGCAGTGCGTCAGAGGTATCTCAATGTAAGTTTTGTAAAAATATACATATCGTTTTTAAACGGAAACAAACTTTCCATGATTAAAAAGCAAAAATAATAATATTACAAACTGAGACATTTTACTGGACTGGCCCCTTAAGCAAATTGCACCATTTTCAGTACTTTTCAAGCTGGATGCGCAATTTCATTTGTTGTGTGTTTAACTGATAGTGGTATGTTTCATTGTAAAATAACAATAAAAATTGAAAAACCTCACGTGCAAGCATTTTACCTGAATTTAAACTGAAACTCATCGCATGTTACTCCTGGAGCAGTAGCGGCTTCAGTCCTTGATGTCACTGTTGGTCGGTTGCCAAAGAGTCTGCCCACAGTTGCTGGAATTTTTATACTTTCTAGAGGAGACAGTGAGAAATATGTTCATTAAAATAAATGCGCCCAGAGTTGGTCCTACATTTGGCTGCTGAAAGCAGATTTAGTCATCAGAACATTGTTAATATTTCTTAGACTTAAACCAAAAATTCTTGCCTCTATTACTTCTCAGGGTACTGCCGAGTCTGCGGTGCTCTCGAAGTATCTCTGGGGCACTGAAGCCTGAGGTCTTGCCAGAATATTGCAACTTGCAATACATATATAGGTATTTATTCACTTTGTCGTGTATTCCTTTGGGGGAACAAACGGAAACTTCTCTTGCAGTGCCTCTTCATAAAGCACAATTTTCCGCCTTCTCTTTTTATTTGTTTTAGGTTTGTTTCTGGTGGAATTAAATAAAAAATGTGTTTTATTGCAGTATCAACAATGTGAATATGGACTGACATTTTGTAAAATGTTCATTTTCCCCCAATGTAAATCAACACTACCTTTGCTATCACTAAGTGATAATTTAATTTTTAAGTTATGTGCATTTGATAGGCTGTTAGGAAGTTTTTTTCTCGTTTTGTTTGTTGAAATAAACACATTTGATAAACAATGTATGAGTTTATTTGTCACTTTACCTACTCTGGTGCTCGGTGTCTGATTTAAATGTTTGAACATGTCATTTATTGTCATAAAGAGTAATTTTTCCTAGGATTTCTTTGAAAACATATGCCTCCTACAACAACTGGGCCGAGGTCACAGAAACCTCATTCTCCCTAAAGTAAAACTCTGTAGTTTTGCGAAGACTGTCAAGAATACAAGGTATCTTTATGTTTCAAGGGTGTATCACCAACCATTGATTATTGCTACCGATTGTCTCTCCATAAGTTGCATGGATTGGGCCGTGATCCGAAAAGTCCCTGGTAGGATTTGACACCTCCCCGAGACAGGGGAGTTGATGGGCCGTGGTTAAGATGTAGTCAATGCGTGAAAGGCTCCAGTGGGCCCCGAAGATGAATGTGTACTGTCGTATTGCTGGGTTAAGGGATCACCATGCACCAATAAGTCCTTAAGTCCATGGGCCTCCCAAAAATCTACTACAGGCCTATGTTGCGATGTCGACTTGCGAGGAGGCCAGCGATCCTATACCTCATCACAGACGGTGTTAAAGTCTCCCCCAAGAGAACCCCACCCTCAGGGAGAGTGTGCAATAGTGTACCAAAATCTGAGAAGGCATCACTATGTGGTTGGGGGGAACATAGAGGGAAACAATGTTAATCGTGGTTGCCCTCCCATTATTCCGTCACTACTACGAATCTCCCATGGAGATCAAGCCATATCTTCTGTAAGTAAGCGGGAGGGTCTTATGCATAAGACTACCCACACCCCTCAACCCCATCATATATCCTGTATATCCTGTGTGAGCGACCGTATTGTAGCCCCCATCTGTCTAAAGCGTTTTAAGTATTCTCTTGTAGGTGTGTCTCCTGCAACTATATCAGGGGAATGTCTCCTAAGATATTGCAGCACTATTCCCCATTTGATTTTGTCTCCTAGGCCATTGACATTCCATGAAAGGATTTTATAGGAGGGTGCTACGGTGTGTCAACCATATGATTTAACTCCCCAGAAGGCACCATCGGCACCTAAGGTCAACCTCCAAACCATCATAGATGGGAACCCTGCTTGAAAAGCAATCCCTGATGAGTCCAATCCGACTCCCTAGGGGAGGCCCCCGTCCCGGGTGGATCCAGACATGGCCTCCCCAGAAAATAATATTGTCACAAATGGAAAAGAATCAAGTCCAAATATATGCTACATCAAGTAAGGAGCATCACCTCTTATTAAACATAATAACAAAGCGGAGAAAACAGCACATCAAAAGCCCGTGCAAATCCTTCCTCCCTGCTTCCCTGCATGACAGATTTAGAAACTGCCCACCCCCTCAACTGTGCATAGCGCCTGTCGCCCCAAAACATTAGACATACTTAGGGTAACTGTGAGTCCAGCCATGCCTGCTCACAACCACTCCCCATATAAATCCGAAACATTATTTTAACTTTGACAAAATCAGTGTTCGAATATCCCAGTGGCCATGTTCAACGTAGCACACAAGTAGACCCAATGGATTAGGATTTCCCCAATCCAGACAGCTAACAAAAAGGGTCCACAGGGTGACTTCTGCTTGTAGATCTACTGATCCTATGTCTGACTCTGATGACAGCATCAGAGCATTGCCTTCCCCCAGGGCCGGACTGGCTACCGGGCATTTTGGTCTGCTGCCGAGCTGGGGACTAATTTCGTTGATGGGGGCCTGCGTGTGCTGAACAAAGTTTGTTTTGCTTTTTTTATTTCAAAGGGCACGCAGGTCCCCACCAACGAAATCAACCCCCACAGCAGAGAAATTAGCCCCCAGCTTAACAGCACACAAAAACGCCCGGTAGCCAGTCCGGCCCTGCCTTCCCCTCTGACCACGGGGTCCAAATCCTCCAACCTTTCTCCAGCTCTCCAACCAGTCCCAGGCCTCCTCCAGTAACACAAAGTGAAATGTCTTTCCCTCCACCACTATTCTTAGTTTTGCCGGGAACAACAGGAAGTATTTCACTTTCTTCTCCCTGGGTACCCTTTTGACTACAGAAATGAGCAGCGCTGAAGTTGAATCTATAATGTAAAGTCCGGGCAGAAAGGTGATGGTGTGGTGTCGTACTTGTCTGCAGGATGACATACCTGTCCCAATAGTTAAAGATGCACACCATGATTGGGCGCGAGGGGTGCTCTTAGTTTTGATGGAGCACCAGGGACTCAACAGAGAGGTAGCTTGAGAGGCCACGGGGCTAGAGTTGTTTAAGGAGGAGATCCTCTACAAATAGGTTGACCGCAGGCCCTTTCATACATTCCAGCACCCCTATCATTCAGACATTATTCCTTCTGGAGCGGCCTTGATAATCCTCCAGGCAGGCCTTCAGTGTGCCCGTAGTAGCAGCCAATTCCATGACTCAGGTTTTCAGTGTCTTCGTCTCCGCCTGCAAGGCCACAATGGAGTTCTCGGTTTCTTTGACTTGTGTTCCCATCTTTCGGAGTTCTGCCCCCATTAAAGTGATATCTGAAGACACAAAGTCTATATTACTTTCTAGGGTGGTGCATATCCATTATATCACTGCCATGATATCTGTTACACAGAGGGTTACCACAGTCTCTATGTGTTGCACCATAGATGCTTGCTGGTCCCCCAAGGGTGATTTAGGAGCTACTTCTTTAATTAAAGTGAATTTGTCCAACTTTGTTTGATGAACAGCCCTTGGTCCCTTACTGCCTGTCGTCATTGGAGACAAGGCCTCCGCTGCCCGCACCTGTGGTCACTGCTTTGGCCTGAATGGGGGATCCGTAGGGCTCTTGTGCATTTTGGGCACCATTTCTTTGGAGTCCCTCACGTTTTATTTTGCATTTATTGCATCGTTTTATGAGTAGTTTCCATACTCGATTCATCTACTAATGTCCAGGTAGAAATGGCGCCCACAGGAGGATGCAGTATAGTAGTCCGTTTTCTATGTCCACACGGAAACGCCGGCTTTCCTTTAGGAAGGCGGAGCGGTAACGGCTTGAGCACGCAAGACGACGAGCAGAAGAGAGGTGTTTTCTCTACCAGGTACATGGAAGGGAAGGGGTTAGGCGCAAGGCGGGGAGACGTTAGGTCTCAGCAGCGGAGGACTTATGATGACACTTGTGTTCCCCACAGATAGCGAGAAAGCGGACAAGGTTTACACTGTATTACACGAGAGGATACGAATCGATACAGGTAGGCGGCGGTGGGTTTCGAGTCGCCAAGTGTTGTGGTAGAATTCTTTTGCAATGGTCTGGACAGGGAGTCACTTTTGTATTTCATTTATTTAGGATCTTTTTGAGAGGACAAGTCGATCAGTGCGCAGATTCAGGTACAAGTGTACATGAGATTACACTGTGCATGGACACAGGATGATTGTGGTGTTGGCATTTTTTTTTTCTTGTACACGTAGGTGAGGGTTGAGCTAAGCTGGTACTTGTTATGACAAACTTGCACTATAGTTAAAATGTACACGAGGTGGAGTTTGGGGCTCCCCAATTTCTAATTCTGATTATTGTAATTGTATTGATTTCAATTACAGTATTCCTCTGATGAAGATATAATCATACCGAAATGCATTGGGATTAACTGAAAAAGAGGATGGGATGTACATGAAGTAATGTATCATCTGACAGAAGAACAAAGCAAAAGAAAAAAGAAAAATTTTGATTAAATACACAATGTTCTTCATTTGATTTGTCTGTACCTTTTTGTTGCACAGAAATATACATATTATTTGGGTTGAATGAACTTAAACAATGGTTTTTTGAGAAATGTTTTCAAACCTTTGTAAAACTATGTATTACTATGGTATATAGAGCACCCCGAGGGGGCATGTGAATAGTGCTTCGCTTCCAAACAGTATCTGTTTGTGTTTACACTATAAACTCAGACATACAGTAGCTGCTGGTAACTGGAAAGTGTTGAACCCTTTCACCTCAGACATTATGAAGGACGTTATCTATATCGAGATATTTTGTTTACAGTGTATTCAAAAAGAGAGTTTAAATGTCAGGATTTGAATTTCAAGGGAATTTAGTGTTTACTTTTGTTTCACTAAGTTCAAAGTGAGGGAATGTATGTGACAATCCATCCTGCTGAGTACCCATGTGAGGGGACAGGCTGTAGGATATTTTTTCTAGCAGGCAACAAAAATGAACTGTGCTGATATTTCAGAATACATCAGCGTGAGAACACTAGACAGTAAGCACATATTTTTTGTGATACTGATGGGTGGTGGAAACAAATATTTTAATTTGATCAAAGCAAATCAAAACACTTGGTGATAATATTTTCATACATTAGCATTTGTGCCCCATAAAACTAGGTCCGTGCAAATGTAGTGGCCATTTTTAAATTGAAATGTCTTGTATTTAATGGCACTCTACACCACTCCACTCTACAACACTCTGGTCTACTCTATGCCCTTCCACTCTATGCCATGCCCTCCACTCCATGACACTCCACTGTAAGACACTTTACGACAAGGCTCGCCACTCCACCCACACCCATCCACTCTATACCACTCTACTCCATTCTACCCAACTCCACTCCAATGTACCCCAACCCAATCTATCCCACTCCACTCCAATATACCCCACTCCATTTCTCTACAGTTTACCCCACTCAACTCCAATCTACCATTCTAATCTATCATACTCTAATCCACCCAACCTACTCCACTCCAATACTCCCCACTCCACCCTAATCTATCCCATCTCTACTCCACTCCAATCTACACCACTCTATTCCACTACAATCTACCCCACTCTAACTCCACTAAAATATCTCATATTCCACTCTACCTCAATCTCCCCCACTCAACTCTACCCTTCTCCAATCCACCCGATCTACCCCAATCTACCCCAGTCCACTCTACCCTGCTCCACACCAATCTACTCCACTCCACTCTAACCTACCTCACTCCATTCCAATATACCCTACTCTAATCCACTCGGTCTAACCCACTCCAAGTACCCCATTCCACTCCGATCTGTCCTACTCCACCCCACTCCAATCTAATCCAATCCACCCCACTTTATTCTTCCCCAAGCTATCTACCACATTCCAAGCTACCCCAATATATCTCACTCCACTCTACCCCAGCCTACAATCTGCCCTAATCCACCCCACTCCAATGTACACCAATCCATCACATTCCACTCTTCCCCAATCTATCTAACCCATTCTAAGCTACCCCAATATACCTCACTCCACGGTACCCCAATCTACCTCACTCCTATCTCCTGCAATCCACCCCAAACTCCTCCTATCTACCCCAATCCACCCACATCTACCCACTCCACCCAATCTACCCCACCTCATACCAATCCAACCCACCCCACTCCATTACAATCTACCCCACTCCACTTCACTCCAATCTACTCAACTACAATCTACCCCACTCCTCTCCAATCCGGCCCACTCTTCTCCCCTCAATCTAGTGCACTCAACACCACTACAGTCTACCCCAATCTACCCCACACCGGTCTACCTCACTCTACCCCAATATACCCCACTACAATCTACCCCACTGTACCCAGCTCAACTCTAAACCAATCTACCCTACTTCATGCTACCCCAATCTTCCACACTCCAATCTACTACACCACAACACTAACGTTTAGCCATGCTGAAGACAGCCACACTGGTGTACATCGTGGCTAAAACACATTGCCAAAGCAAAAAGCTCTTGCATAGGCAAGACCTATTGACTATGCGAATGCTTGTTTGACTAATGTATTGGTCATATTGACTTAAAGAAAAACAATATAAAACCTATCTAAAAATCCAGAGGCTGGTCCTAAAGAGTGCCCCCTCCGATCTGCTTTTCGTGTTCCGTCTTTGGCTGGAGACACGACAGCGTGGGGTCTCTATGTCCTGAGACCTGTTGAGCCCTTTCATCTGGCCAGTTGGGTCTCTGTGTTCATGGCCCTCCATTTTGTTGGTACCTTCCCCCCCTATCATCGGTAAAAATCTTTTCCAAAATGGTCTCCCCTACCCAACCTTGTAAATAATGGATGGATACCCAACCATGAAAATAAAGGATGGATTTCCATGAGCCTCCTCACTAGTTGAACAAAGACGACGGCCATCTTGAAACGGTATTGGATTGCCTCTGGGTTTGTATTTCTCTGCTTTGCTTGCCCGCAGGATCACTTGTTGTGGCCAATTGAGCCTCTGTTTTGGTCCTGATTCTTTTTGGACCTCACTGGATGAGCAAATATGGCGGCCGTCGATCGTGTAGACGTAGCATTTTGGCCGATGCCTGGTGGAGCTACTTGATAGCAATTGAGGAGATGGGCTGCAGCCGTCACCTACCCAGCCGGACATTGGGCAGACCTTACTTCGTCTCACTGTCATGCTCTCCCTTCTACCCCTTTACTCCACCCACTTTCCCTTTACGCTCGATGTATCCCTCCTCATTGCTCTCTAATTGTTTTCTCTTTGAGACCTAGCCACTTGACTGATGCCCGGTGGAGCTACCTGATAGCTATAGAGGAGATGGGCTGTGGACTTTCCCCACGGCCGTCACCTACCCAGCTGGACTTTGGGCAGACTCTCCTTTGTCTCTCCATCCATCCTATCTCCATCCTTTCTCCCTCCTACACCTTTTCCCGACCCCCTTACCCTACTAAGCTCCATTTATTTTGTCTTCCAACGCTATTGAAATGTTTTCCTGTAACCGTTGTGACTTGTAATTGATGTAATTTTGTAATTCTGTGGAACCATATGTAAATCACTCTGATACCTCAAGATCTAGCCAGAGCTATATAAAACTCAAATAAACATAAACATAATAGCAATACAAATACTGCACTATTGCTGGCCTGGAATATTACTGCATCTCTCAAAGATCAGTGTATGTTACAAATACCTGCATTTAAAAGATGCAAGATTAGAGGCAGAGCATTCTCAGGGACTGCTGCTGGTCATTGGAATCAACTTCCTTCTGCCCTTTGATCAAAAAGCAAACTACCGATATTTAAGGCCTTAAAATCGTGGCATTTCCTGATACAATAGTTAAAAAGCGCCCCCTCTTACCTAGACTTCTATGTAGCACCAAGCTGCCCTGGGTGAAAGTGCGTTAAACAAAATACAAATAAAAATACAAATGATGAAAAGTGTGTAGTTTAACAGCCAACTCAATATATCAATGAAAAATAAGCACATACTAAATAGCTAAATAATAATCATAAGGCCCCCATTTTGACATTTGCAGCCTCAACTTAGGATCCATGATGGTATGCAATTAGTTTCTTTGGGCCCTGTTTTTGGAGACAGCGGAGCTAGCGTGTCATCGTCCCTAATGCAAGCAAGAAGAAAATAGGTCCCGCTCATCCCAGTTTGCCATTTTAGAACATCTGGAGTTCATCAGGCTGCTCAAGCTCTCGATCACTATGGCCATTGCACCAATTACACTCACGATAAAGACACCTCTACTTACTGGTATCTGAATGTCTTATTCGTCGCTCCTTCCTCCCGTTTCGCTATCTCCAACTCTATCTTCTCTCATCTCCTACGCTTTGACTCTCTTTCCTCTCAGTCTCCTTCTGTTTTTTTCCTACACCCATCCTCCGAATCATTCTTATCTCCGTGCCCTTTTTATCGCCCTTTCTTCTCGTTGCTCCCTTCACGCTCCGTTTCCTCTTTCCTTTCTCCCCACTTCCCCATATTCCCTCACCTCTCTCTTCCATCTTCTTCCTACCCTTCTCTCCCCCAACTGCCATTTATTTAATCTCTCTGTCCTCTCTATCCCCTTATTTCCTTTCTCTATCAAGGCCATATCTTGTCTTCGCTTCGCTCTCTCTCACTCTCTTGCTTATCTCTTTCTTTCTGTGTTCTATTAAACCCTTCTTTTAGCAACACTTCTTTCTCTGCCCTGCCCTCTTTTGTTTGTCCTTCTCTCTCTCTCTCGCTCGCTGTCTCTCTCTGGTCCTCACTTTTCTCCTATCCTGTTTTACTTTACCTTCTACCGTACACCCTCTGCCTTTTTTTCCCTTTTGTCTCTGTTTTACATTTCTCCCATACCGTCTCCTCCCTTTTATATTTTTCCCCCTTCTGTCGCCGCCTTATCCTGTCGTCTTTTTACTGCGCCCTCTCGTGGCTCCCAATTATCCCCCTCCTTTTTTCCTGTACAACCTCCTCTCTTGCTTTCTCTTTTTTCTTCCGTATCTTGTTCATCTCTCTATTCTTCTATCACTTTCTTTCATTGTTTGTTCTTCGTACCTTTTCTCGTTTCTTCTCACTTCACTTTCTTTCCATTGTATGTCATTTCTATTTTCGGCTCTTCTAATTTTCCCTGCTGGGCTGCTACATTATCCAGCCCACAGAGCCTTACCTGTCCCCTTTACTCCCCGGGCCACTGTAAACTAAATCAAGGCTTCCGACATATATTCGTAATAAAAAATAGAGTGGGCCTCTTAAACAAATTGCAGCCGATGCAAGAGAAGTTAGGCCCCTTCACACCTGTGTCACTGCACCGGCTGCGTCACCGATAGACACTGTATACTATTTGTGTAAAATAAAGAAGCTGATAATAAACTAAAACATGATTAGTATTAGCCCCAGGATGCTCAAAGAGATAATCTGTCAAGGATGTTTTGACAGCTGTGGTTGGGAAGTGAAATAATACCCGAATGCGGTGGTCACCATTCTGAATGTGAGACGCCTGAGACAGACAGCATTAGGCACTGGAAATGGAGGATATTTGAGGCAGACAGAAATATACCCTTGCTGCTGGGAGGCCCTGGAAGCTTTGCTAAGGTTCAACATGGTGGATTCTCCTCTTTAGTGCATAGCATTAACTTAATTTACTCTATTTGGTGCATTGCAATTAGGTTTGAACTTTCTGTTTTTCACTATACTGAAATGTTTTATTGTATCCTTCATGAGTTTGCCCTCAATGCGCTGATACTAATACAACTATCCAATTTGTATGATAATCATAATGCACATCTCTATAAACTCAATAAAGTTGGTTTAAAAAATAAAAATTCAATTGACTTCATACCAACCTACTGAATAGTTAGGAAATTAAGTAAAAGGGACAAAGAGATCACAAAGTAAGACTGCTGGGAAGAGAAGGTACTCTGCAAGGTTTTACAAACATACACCCCATCCCTAAATTATCCTAAATGAGAGTCTATTGTATTTTTCACCCATTTTTGGCCTTAATGCACACAACGAACATGGATGTGCACTGATGTGCACTGTAGTTTTGTTTTGTGACCCAGGTTGGAGCCAGTGGTCCAGATGATCAGACAAAGCATACTTTCCATAGTGAGAATGACTACTGTCAGCTCACCGGATTGACCCACACCACTGTGTGCGTGATTCTTACCGCATATATGCGTGGCACAGTATATCCATGGCAAGATGTGTCAGGAGCGTGCATGTCACATGGATAACTGTGGATGGAGGTAGCTTTCGAGATAAGCGATGTGTATTTCTTGCATTCCTGAAGCTTTTTGTTGAGTAGGGGTGTGCGAAATTTGCATAATTTACATTTGCTTAATTATGTAAAATGTCATCAAAACTATGCAGCATTACGTGAAATTCAAATATATCATTTTCTAATATATTTTAGCACAAAATGCATCCTCGGATCAATTTTTCTGTAAGGAAGCACTTAACGAAAGCACTGCAAGCAACAGCACCCTGCGTTCCGTTGTTTCTGTGCATTCATTGTAAAATGTTATAGCAAATGATGTGTTTGTGGTAAATTTGTAATTACGCAAAGTGGCGTACTGGCATAACTTTGGGAATTTTACATAACAATCATCATGTGAACTTTCCCAAAGTACGTGTATTATGACTGAGTTTTTGATATTTTAGCAAGATATCAAAAAAGAGAGTGAGAAGTGAGCTCACTCGCCTTTCCATATAAATATATTCAACAAAGAAAAGCATGCACACTACCAAACTCATTTATTAGTCCACTTGAGATGTCCTTCACACAAGGTGTGAACAAAACGCCTTTAGGTTTTATTGAAATACCCCTCAAGCACCAACCTAGTTGTTGCCATGCTTTCATCATTGGGGTCCAACCTAAGACACCTAGCGCATCAAGGCTGTACTTCAACGCCCAATTACAGTGGAGGAGGATTTTTTTTCCCCCTCAAATGAAGAAACTGGTGAATTTAAAATTGTCTTCAGGTTACCAACCAATTTAGTATCTTTTAACCCCTTCTGTGCTCGGCCGACGGGAGCAATGGCTGACGCAGCCCCGCCCACCCTTTAGAACGCCCGCACCGTGGCGGAAAAACCGCCGCGGTTAAGGCGTTAATAGTGGTAACCCTGGACAACGATTATAATCAGTGGTGGATATGTTGCGAGAAACAATGAACTCTCTCATCCTCAGTTTAGGTCGACAGGTTTAAACCATGATGCCTAAGCAGCCCAAGAGGGTCAGGATGGCTTTCTTCAAGACCAGATTTGCATGTGCGCCAAGGCATGCAACAATATCACAGTTTGTAACTTATGGCTTTTTCTGTGTTTTACTCCATTTGAGTTTCTGTGTGTGTTAGACCTGATACTCTTCAGGTACTGTTTCCTTAAACATTTTGCTGTTTCTTCCTGGGTTTTTGTTGATTATCTTGTAGTGACCTTAGAGCTTTGGGCACTTTCACACTGTAAAAGCAGCGTGAAAAGTGTGTATGCCCTTCCTATACATGTTAGGAAGTGGCGCTTACTTAATTTTTTAAAACATGTGCCCAGCCTGCCATTGCAGGCCTGTCTGCACACTTGCATCAATGATGTGCTTGAACATGTTTCCAGCCTGCCATTGCAGGCCGGTCTGCGCACTTGCAGCAATGATGTGCTTGAACATGTGTCCAGCCTGCCAAAGCAGGCCGGTGTGCACAATTGCACCTAAGGTGTTTCTAAACATGTGTCCAGCCTGCCATAGCAGGATGTGTGTACCCAATTAAGCCTCTGCTCAGGCTGGCCTTTCCAAATCAGTAGCAATCCTGAGAGGACCTTTCACTCCCACTAGAGCACCCCAAGGGTACATCTTAAGGGGTGGAGTAGGTGGTAGGTAAAAGGCAGGGCAGGTACACGTGTGCTCCCTGCCCAGGTAGTGAGGAATACCCATGCATATCTATGAGGTTTGCTCTTCCCATAGGCTATGGGAAAATTGTTGAAATTATTTCAGGCTGCTATAATGGATTGTAGTACAGCATCCTCATCATGTTTCCTATCATTGGATTCACAATGACAAACCCTTTCTTGTGGTAAAGGTGGTTTTGTTGTTACTAGCTTACAAAGTCCTCTCCTAGAAAGTGGGCATTTCTCTGTTCTAAAACTCTTTCTGTACCTTTTAGCTTGACTCCAGTCCACACTGGAGGCTGGAGGAGCACATATGGAATCTGTTGTGCACTAGGAAGATTACTGCCATTGAAAGGGACCACACACACTTCCTGAATTGTGACTGGCCTGACTGCCTGCAGCTGTGTAGCACCCTGAAATGTGCTCTCCAAGGGCTTGTTGACTTTCCCCCTGTTCTTATGGAGGTCTCAGGGATATGAAAGATCTCCTACAAGTGCCTGCATCGTTTGCTGTATCCCAACTGGTAGCGCGACGTGAGTGAGCATAGAACTAAGAATGTTGCCTGGAGACTGGATTGCCTTGTGCAGAGCCCCAGAAATCTTGCCTGTATCTAAGGCATGTGGCCCCTGCAACGTGGAGACCTCAGCGTGCATAAGCTTCTTGTTGGTGGTGAGCAGATTCACCGGTTGCAGAATCTAGTGTGGCCCACTTCGTCGATTGTGCCACATCTCTCTTGTGCGACATGCCAACTGCATGCTTATTGCGTGTGGTGTTCGATGCATAGATTGCGACTCTTAGAAGTGGGTGCCACCTGCTTCCCTGAGACCCTGGCAAAGCGTGACTTCAGCCGCATGCGGCCTAGTATCCTGGGGGGACATAGGACAGTCGGGTGAGCTGGAGGGGGAAGAAGGCTTTGGCCCCAAGGTCTGCAGTGTACTGTCAATTGACCCGCTGGGTATCAGTTGCACCGCATTACGGGGCTGAATGTGTATGTGTGCAAGCACTTTCTGTATGGACCTGACTGATATCTGTTGCACCATGTATCAGCACAGGGTGAGTGTTTATGTTGGAGCCCCACCCCCTGGTCCTGATGAAGACCCCACAGCAAGGTTAAACTGTCCTGCAACTTCTGAGGGTCGAAACGTCAACTGTTTTTTCAATTGCGGCAACCTCACGCCAATATTCTGTATATACACTGTACCTTGTGTTGTATGCCACTTTTCAAATAATGTCGCCATGTTTAATGGCAGTTGTTGCTATACTAATTATAGCATGAACAAGTTTTTGAAGGATTGATTTTACTGTCACACAATCCCATCACTTCCCTTACCTATTCACTATCACTTCCCCCTTCCCTCCTCGGGGCACTGTATGACTTTCAATACAGTTGATTGTATTTTATGCTATGTATATTCAATATACTGGATCCCACTGTGAATAAAACTTTGCGGATCAAAATAATTGTTTTTGATTAACTCACTTGAATTGTATTTAATTGCTCCCTATATACACTGGGACCCCTTCCTCTCAGTACCTATATGTTGGAGCGACAGCCTATGGACCGCCTGTGATTCAGGGCACTGTCCAGGGGTGTTGCTTTGCACATTGATTTTGTGCCAGAAGAACACTATGGTCGACATTGGTTATACCTGTGCAGCCTCGGCCGGCGGTACTGCAAAACAGTGTTAATATTCCTTGCATGTACATATTTCTGATATCGTTGTGACCCGGGGTGCACTCTATAAGTGTGTTGAATTCAATTATAAGAATTTCTTGGTTGGGCCTAGGGTGGACGACGTGTTTAACCCCATAAGGGTGCTGAGGGGGGGGGATTATACTAGGATCTTTCCCAAGTGTGGATATTGTTGATATCGTTTCAACAAAGTTGAGCCTAGTACTGCTAGTAATATTTCCAATTGTGATTAATGTTCATGTTGTGTTGATTATTGAGTCTGTCGAATACAAACATTATTTACACACATCCTGTTTGAAGTCTCTTTTATGATGCTCAGTGTATTTGTTGTGAGTGATCGCTGTGCAAATGCTTTGCACATTGCCTCTGTGATAAACCTGACTGCTCAGTGCCAAGCTACCCAAGGATGAGTGCAGGTTACACAGTGTGTGTAATCGCCCGCCCCTGATGGGAAGATTGGTTCTGCCTGGCTGGGGCATCACCTTAGCCGACCAGAAAGTGCCAGTTCCCTAGTGTGAAATATAAAAAGTGAGAAAGGCATAATTTCGTACTATGGTAGAAAAAACATTCAAGGGAGCATGGGCATAGCACTCTCAGCGTGCTTACCCAATGCACGTAGTTCCAAGCTTGATGAAACCACTGTGCTCCTGAATTAAATAGCAGAATACTGCTATATCTGCTCTGCATTATCGAACCATGCAGATAAATCAGTGACATATAAGAGATCCTGAACAGTGATGCTATGCAGCGCATTGTGATTCAATATGCACTGCAGTATTAGGAATAACTGTGGGCAGAGAGCACAGCTCCGCCAGCGGAGTGTGCGAAGATTTACCTACTCCATGTTCCTCGGACAACGCGGAGTAGGCAAATCTCGGCACACTCCGCAACGGAGAAGAGCTGGCCAGCCCCCGCCTCCCACTCGCCCTATTTACAATTAATACAACTTTTAAAAAACGCCTTTAAAATAAATAAACAGAACCTGACCTTAGGCTGTGGCGTCCCTGGGCAGCCCTCCTCGTCTTAATCACGTTCTCGGTGAAAACTGCTCATGAGGAGCTGGGTGGAGACGCCGGGACAGAGGGTGTTGCTGTAGTCGAGGTGTCTGGTGAAGAGGACCTGAGTTATGGTCTTTCTGATGCTAGTTAGGATTCAACTGAAGATTATGTGGAGCATGCAAAGAGTGTGGAAGCAGGAGGAGGCAATTGCGTTGACTTGCCATTTCATGGTCAGTTGTCTGTCGAGGATGAAGCCACGGTTGTGTGCATGGTCGGTCAGTGCGGGTGTAGGTCTGAGTTTTGCGGGCCACAAGCTGTGGTTCCATGCATAGGTGTTCTTCCTGAATATCAGTACTTCGGTTTTGTTGGAGTGGAGTTGGAGGCAGTTGTCTCTAATCCATGTGGCTACGTTGATTATAGTATTGAAGAAGTTGGTATTGACGTTGAAGGGGTCCTCAGTAAGTAAGAGCATCAATTGAGGGTCTTCTGCGTAGGATATTATTTTGAGTCCATGGGATCTGAAGACATCTGCGAGGGATGTTATATAGATGTTGAACAGGGTGGTGCTGAGGGATGATCCTTGTGGTATGCCATATATGATGTCTTTGGGTGCAGAGGTGAAGAGAGACAGTCCGATGCTCTGTGTGTCCTGTAAGGAAGAAGTCGTTCCACTTGAGGGTGTCTTGCTGTATGCTTATGTTGTAGAGTCTGTTGATGAGGCTCTTGTGGGAGATGGTGTTGAATGCTGCTGAGAGGTCAAGGAGGATCAGGGCCACAGATTCTCCATGGTTGAGGAGTGCTCTTATGTAATCTGTGACTGCAATCAGGATGGTTTCACTACTGTGTTGGCACAGAATCCTGATTGTGAGGCGTCCAGTTTGTGGTTTTGCTACAGGAATTTGGTGAACTGCTGGTTGATGGCTTTCTTGAGTACTTTGGCTGGGTAGAGGAGCAGGGAGATTGGACAATCATTTTTTTGATCACTGGGGTCGGTGGACGTCTTCTTTAGGAGGAGTCTGACACCTATGCGTTTTGATCTGTCCGGGAAGGTTGCTGTGGTGATGGAGGTGTTGAGGATGCTGCGGAGGTGTGTGCTGATTGGGTTTATTGCAAGGTTGCAGAAGTGGTGTGGGATGGAGTCAGTCGGTGCCTCGGAGTGAATGGAAGAGACACTGGCTGGGGAGGTCCAGGTGGTGAGCAGAAACCAGGTGATGATGGTTTGGCTAATATTTGTTGGTTGGTTAAGGTTGTTGTGGTTGAGCGTGGCAGGTTGGAGGTTGAAATTGTTGTAGATTTTAATGATCTTGCTGGGGAGAAGCCTGAGAGGGTGTTGCAGAGTTCTTGGGAGGGGTAAATGGTGTTCTTTATGGCTGTTGGGTTGGAAAATTCTTTGACTATTTTTAAGAGTTTCTTTGTGTGGTTGGTCGCAGAGTCAATGCGGGTGGGGATGGCTGCTTTCCTGGCTTCTTTGATATGCTGGTGATAGATGATCAGGGCTGTTTTGTGATCTGCTCTGTCGGTGGGGTTCTTGGTGGTGTGCCATTGTTTCTTGAGTTGGTGGCAGTTGCACTTGCTGGTCCTGAGTTCTGGGGGTTACCCGCTGGCATGTTTGGAGATCTTGATGGATTTTGTAGGTTTCAGAAGGGTAACTCCGTTGGCACTGTCGGTAATCCAGGCGGTGTAGCTCTGGATGACCTGGAGGTCTGTTGAGGCCTTGGACTGGGAGGTGGAAGGAGATCTGATGGCTGGTGGTGGTGTGTTGTGTGTCGGTGATGGTGAAGTGTACAATGGTGTGGTCAGTCCAGGTGAGTTCTGGTTACATTTTATTGCTATTTGAGACATTCTGTCTCGTGTTTTTCATGGGGTCTTCACTCTCTTTTTTCTTTATTCAGTGATACTCTTATCACCTCATACACCTCTTCTTACTGGACACAAATGTATTTTCTATATGAGAAAGTTACCAATGATGATAAAAACGTGGGCAAGCTGGTGAGAACCTGCCAGTAGCTCCTCTGGTGGTGAACATGTGAGGTGCTTTCTCGTTTCTATACACATTTTCTTTGTGGTATACATACAAATGAGTATTGAGGGTATGTTTTTTGCGAGTGATCTGACTTACATTCTTTCTTTTCTAAAACTATTAGAATAATGGGCACAGGGGACTAGATTAGACTGTATAATTGATATAACAGTGGTTGGGTTGAGGTAGAGACCCCCCTACACCAGTCCTACTTAAAATAAATGGTTGCTGCCCAGTTCAGCCAGATCTTTGTGTTTGAATATTTGATGAGTGGAGGGTGATCTGGTTGGCATTTTCCCTCTGTAGCTCTTTGTTGTTAAGGAGTTCTGTGATGTGGCTGAAAGTTTTGTTTAGGGAAAAATATTCAGCTACTCAACACACCAGCCCACACTTACTTCGTCAAGGGTATGAGTATCTGCTTTACGGACTCTGGAGCTCCGTACATTGTCTCTGCCCCAGCCACTTCCAAGTAAGGAGTCCGCACGTTCTAACATTGCATCATATGCACAAGGGCTTGACCCCGTAGTGTTCTCGGCAGGTGTTTCCTGGTACGCTTCACACGCACTTGGGTGTGTCAATGTTGCGTCTTCTGATATCATCATGGAAACCAAATCGGACGCTGCTAATGCTTTAGCATGCAACTGTGGCTTACAAAACCAGATCATAAGCAAAAATAATTCTTTGGCCCTATGATTACAGCAGAAAACACTGAGACTACATATTGTGGGTGTTAGATCTGGGGGTCTCTAGTTGGCAGAGGTAGGTACCAATGTCCAAATAGGGACCCTTGCTTCTAGTCAGGGCAAGGGGGATACACTCTTTAGATAACCCCTGCTCACCCGCTTGGAAGCTTGGCACGAGCAGACAGGCGCATCAAAGGCAATGTGTAAAGTATTTGTACCAACACTCACAGTAACACAGTGAAAACACCACAAATGGACTCCACACCAGATTAGAAAAATAAAGTATCTTTATCTAAACTACACAAGATCAAAACGACAAAAATCCAACATACACAGTTCAAGAATATGATTTTCAAAGAGTTCTAGGGTGTGCGTTAAAATAATCCACAGTTGCGTCACGTTTAGCGCAAAAGTACCTTTAGATGGAAAAAAATGTCCAAATGGAAGCTGCAGCGTTGAAAAACAAGCGATGCGTCACTCCTGAGACCCTGGGGAGGCGATGCGACAGCCCCGCTGGACGCAGCGGACATGTTGCGACGAATCTGGTCTGTATGGGGAGGGATGCAATACCTTGTATGGATTCCGGTGCGTAGGTTCGTAGGAAGCGTCTCGCAAAGGCACGATGCGATGATCTTCAGGGCAGCGATGATCTCAAGTGCGGCGGCGATGCGCAGCGCAGCGTCGATCTTCTCCTCTCGCGGCCCCTTGATGCGATGGCTCTGTGACGATATTCGCAGCGTCGTGATGCGGTCCGCAAGCAAGTGGTGCAAAGATCTCACCCAGCGATGACAGGCTCTGTGACGATACTCGCAGCGACAACACTTCCCGCACCGGGCCGATGCGTTCCGCAAGCAAAGGATGCGTTGGCTCTTGCAGCGGCAACAGGCGCTGCTACGATCTCGATCTTCACGGCGGCGGGAATTTCCTCGCACTGTCGGGGATGCACTCCGCAAGCGAGTGATGCGTGAAAATTTGCAGATGGTCCTAGTTTCTCCTTGTACAGCTTCCCAAACAGCAGGCCAAAATGTCCAGAGGCCCGTCAGTCGAACTCATCACTCTAGGAAGGGCAGAACTCTCTTAGCAGAGTTCAGGGGGGAAGCTGGGGTAAAGTCCTTTTGTTCCTGGGACTTCTTAACAGGAAACCAGCTCTCTTCAGGCCCTTGGAGATCTCTTCAAGCAAGGGGACTAAGCCTCAACAAAGTCCTTCCCCTCTCCTTGGCAGCAAAGCAACTGCAGGTCAGCCCACAAACACACAGCAGGACAGTCCTTCCTCTTCAGCCTTCCAGTTTTCTCCTTAGCAGAGGTTCCTTCTTGATTCCAGGATGATCTAATTTTCTGTAGTCTGGGTAGCCCTTCTTATACCAGTCTTTCCTTTGTTCTCTAAAGGCATAGAGTGTGAAGAGAGATGGAGGGTTGTGCCCTCTCAATTAGTCAACGTCGGTATAGAATAAATGTCATACGTTTCACTGATGTTTATCACGTGCTTGGTTTTTATTTATATTTCCATAAATAAAGTGCAGACAGAAATGATGAAGAGAAAAGCCGACACGTGTTTCGCTCTAGTGGCCCAATGGCCATGGGCTTTTTCAAGGCAGAGCTTCCTTGAAACAATTAATCTTCCTATTCCTCTGAAAGTAAAGTGCTTCGTCTCTGCGTTCTCTAAAGGCATAGAGGCCTTGCTTGGTCTGAACCAGTTCAGGTCAGTTCCTGAGCACTTTGTATTTTTGTCTTCTCCTCTCCTTTCAGAGAGAGGGGCAGGATCGTCAGCCGCCCAGCAGGAGGTGGAGCCAGTATTGTGGAAGGCAGGCACAGCCCTATTCAGGCCCAGGTGCTATCCCCTCCAACCACTCAAGATGCAGATGCAGTCATTCAGCCTAGGGCTGACTCATCCACCCTCCTGGGGGCTCCCCAGCACCTGTCATTCACAAACCAGACAGTCAATTCACAAACAGGCCAAGGCACACAGAAAGGTTACTCAAGAGAACAGCCACTTTCTAAAAGTGCTGTTCTCAAACACAGGATTTAAAAAACATCCTTCCTAAAAGATGTGTTATTAAATGCTGAGTTCAGGGATACCAGACTTTATTTTTCTATCTTGCTCCTATGGGAAGATATGCAGGTAAACATTATAGTCAGCATTCCCCATTATAGCCTAAGGGCAAGATAGCCCTCTCAATAGTGAAAAACGAAAATGGCTGTAATTCACTACCAGAGCATGTCACACACACCAGTACATGCTCTACCTTTCTCCGTGCTGCAGGCCCACTAGTGGTACAAAAGGGGGCGGTGATGGGCGGAGCATCTGAACCAATCAAACACTCACACCCAGTCAACAGATCTGGGTTTAATCCATCACCGTTCTTTAGCCCACTCTGTCACCCCAGTTCAGACATGGCCATATGCAAATCAGACTGACCCTGTACCTCATGGGAACAGTCTAGCCCGAACTGCCAAGCCATGCCTTCCCTGGACCGGAAACAAGCTTCCTAGGACCGGTTTCTGGCATTTCAGCCGTCTTCAGCCAGGCTTGCTTGAATCCAGTGGCAAAGTGAGCAAGGGACTCACGTCTGAGCATACCCTGCCAACTTATGGTGAACAAAGTGGTACAAAAGGGGGTGGTGATGGACGGAGCATCTGAATCACCCGCCCTGGCACAATCAGTGCACTTTACTAGGGACTTTTTGGTAATACAAATATGCCAATCAGTGATAACCAATTACAATAACAATTTACTCAGGGAGCACTTGCACTTTGACACTGATCAGCAGTGGCAAAGTGCCCAAAGCAAAAACCATCAAAAACGAAATCCAGCACCGCGTAAAAAAACCAGGAGGTAGAGGCAAAAAGACAGGGGAAACCACGCCAAAGATGCCAGGTCTAACACGTGTCCCCTCCAGCTGAAAGTGGGGAGAACTGCCCACCCTCTTAGGAGTTCTCTTCACTAAAGCGGAAAAACCTGGACAGACCATCAGCGTTGGAGTGTTCTGTACCAGGGCGGTGTTTCACCGTGAAGTCCATTCCCTGTAGGGAGATGGACCACCTCAACAGTTTTGGGTTCTCACCCCTCATTTGCATCAACCATCTGAGGGGCCTGTGATCTGTCTGAACCCGGAAGTGAGCACCAAACTAGTAGGGCCTCAGCTTCTTCAGAGCCCAGACTACAGCAAAAGCTTCCCTTCCAATGGCACTCCACCACTGTCCCCTGGGAAGTAGACTCCTACTAATGAAAGCTACAGGTTGGTCCCTCGTCGTTGATCTGTGAGAGTACTGCTCCCACACCATGCTCTGAAGCATCTGTCTGCACTATGAACTCACTGGAGAAGTCAGGTGCCTTGCGCACAGGCGCAGTGCACATGGCAGTCTTCAGGGCATCAAAAGCAGTTTGACAGGCATCGGTCCAATTCACTCTCCTGGGCTACTTCGTTGAAGTCAGCTCTGTCAAGGAGGCACCGATGGTGCCATATCCCTTGACAAACCGTCGGTAATACCCGGTGAGACCTAAGAAGGCTCTCACCTCTGTCTGGGTCTTGGGGTGTCCCAAGCCAGAATGGTATCAATCTTTGCCTGTAGGGGTACCACCTGGCTGCTCCCTACCAGTTGTCCCAAGTACACCATCGATCCCTGCCCTATCTGGCACTTACAGGCCTTGATAGTGAGGCCTGCCCTTTGCAGAGCCTTCAACACTTCACAGAGGTGTTGCAAGTGCTCTTCCCATGTGGAGCTGAACACAGGAATGCCCAGGTATGAGGTGCTGAATTCCTCCAGCCCGGTCAGTACCTGGTTGACCAGTCTCTGGAACGTAGCAGGGGCGTCCTTCATCCCAAAGGGCATGACACGGAACTGGAAGTGCCCCTCTGGCGTTGATAACGCAGACCTCTCTTTGGCCCCCTCAGTTAAGGCAATCTGCCAGTATCCAGATGTTAAGTCAGACGTACTGAGGTACTGGGCAGCTCCCAACCGATCCATGAGCTCATCAGCTCTGGGGATGGGGTGTGTGTCAGTCTTGGTGACCGCATTGAGCCCACGGTAGTCCACACAAAACCGGAGTTCTGGAGTGACACCGGGCGCAGCAGCTTTTGGCACTAAGACCTCTGGGCTAGCCCAGTGGCTGCTAGAGGGCTCAATTACCCCTAGCACCAACATCTTGGAAAACTCTTCCATGATGCTGGCCCAGACCTTTTCAGCTACCTTGTAAAATTTCTGTTTCACGGGTAGACTATCTCCAGTGTCCACATCATGGACGCACCAATTGGTGACACCTGGGGTCAGGGAGAACAGGGAGGCAACCTGACCCAATACATGGCGACAGTCCCTCTGCTGTTCTGGGGTCAGGGTGGACAAGAGGACCACCCCTTCCACTGACCCGTCTTGCTCCTTGGATGCCAGGAGGTCAGGAAAAGGGTCACTTTCCTCTTCCATTCCAGCATCTGTAGCCAGGAGCATTGTTACATCACACCTCTCAAAGTTGAGTTTGAGGCTGTTCACATGTAAGACTCTCAGGGGTTGCCTGGGAGTCTGCAAGTTAACCAGGTAGGTTCCTTCGCTCTTGCGCTCCACCACCTCATATGGCCCAGTCCACTTGTCTTGGAGCGTGCAAGGCTCCACTGGCGCCATCACCCACACTTTCTGCCCAGGTTGAAATTCAACCAGAGTGGTATTCTGGTCGTACCATCTTTTCATTTCTTCCTGGCTAGCTTTTAGGTTCTCCTGAGCGAGCTTCCTGAAGCGTTGTGTCTGGCTGCAGAATGCCAGCATGTAGCTGAACACATCCTGGGGGGTTTTCCCACGGGATTTCCCCCACCCCTCCTTCACCAGAGTGAGCGGTCCTCTAACAGGGTGGCCATACAGAAGTTCAAAGGGACTGAACCCTAAGGACTTCTGAGGCACCTCCCTGTAGGCAAACAACAGGCATGGTAAAAAGACGTTGCACCTCCATCTCATGGGCTCTGCTAGGCCGATAATCATACCTTTCAGAGTTCGGTTGAACCTTTCAACCAACCCGTTTCCTTGAGGGTGGTAAGGAGTGATGAACTTATAAGTTACCCCACACTCTTCCCACAAATACTTCATGTACCTAGAGATGAAGTTGGTACCCCGGTCGGAGACCACCTCTCTGGGAAACCCCTCACTTGAAAAAATCCCCATCAATGCACGGCCCACCACGGGTGCTGTGATTGTCCTGAGAGGGACAGCTTCCGGGTACCGGGTGGCATGGTTCACCAAGACCAGGATGAACCTGTTGCCTAAGGCTATCTTGAGGTCCAGTGGCCCCACAATGTCGATGCCTACCCACTTGAAAGGGGTGTTCTCCACAGGAAAGGGTTGGAGGGATGCCTTGCACTTTCCTCCGCTCTTGCCACTTGCCTGACATGCTTCTTTCTCTGGGGCCAGAAGAAGTTTGTGACAAGCCTTTGGAAGGTCTTGTCTTGCCCCAGATGTCCTACGAGAGGCACGTCATGAGCCAGACCCATTAGGAAGTCACTGAAGCGCTCGGGTACCAACAGCACAGGGGCTGCACCAGGCTCAGCGAACTTGGGCTCACTATAAAGCAACTCATCTTCCCAGTAAATTAGATGATCCTTGGACTCTACACCCGCTGCCTGGTCTGTAGCTTGCTATCGTACACCAATGAGAGAAGGGCATTCCATCTGCGCTTTGCAGAACTCCTCCCGGGAGGGACCACCCTCTTGCTGCCAATGGGTCAGCTCAGGTAGGTCTCCCAGTTCGGCCACCTGTTCCCCTGTAGGCTCCAGGGCATCCCCCTCAGGTTCTGCTCTTTCCTGGACCGTGGGAACGGCTGGGGCTGGTTTCCCAAGCCCCCTGCCCCTCCTCTACCTGGCAGGGGTTCCTGGGCCACTGTTTCAGGCTCCAGTTCTGCTAAATCACCCCTACTGGCTGCTATAGACCGAGTGGCCACACAGACCCACTCAGGCAGACCGAACATCTCCATATGAGCCTGGTGTTCGACCTACCTCCATAGGGAACTCTCCAGGTCATTTCCTAGCAGACAGTCTACAGGCATTATTGGACTCACAACAACCTTCAAGAGACCTGAGACCCCCTCTCCACTCAAATGAAACCTGTGCCACATTGCAGAGGCGCACTGAGCTGTCAGCTGCAACTACTGGGCGGAGTACATTGGGAATGACCCGCTCTTCAGACACCCACTAACACCTCACGGATGTCACGCTGGCTCCTGTGTCTCTCAGAGCCTCTATCTTCCTCCCATTGATGGTCACCGACTGCCCGTACTTCTTAGTGTTCAGGGGCAGATAGGTTTCCTGGACCATCTCTTGGTCTCCTAAAGAGACAGGGGTCATTACTGCTAGTCCCCCTTCCCCACTGGAGATTAAATCCCCTCCCAAAGCTACACTCAGTAAACCCGGTGTTGGAGCACCAGTAGGTGCTGGAGGTTTCTTGGGGCACTTAGAGGCAAAGTGGCCTACCTCATTGCAGTGAATGCAGGTGAGGGGGCCCCTGTTGTCCCGCCTGCATCTAGGGCACCAGGTTGGTTTAGGTCTGGGGGGCTGGGACTCCTTTCTCTGGGAACTGTTTTGGGGCCCCTGAGAGAACTCCTTTTGGTTACCCTTGTCCCCCCCACTCTTCTGCTGAGGACCCTGCCCATCTTTGGCTGTGGTGCCCATAATTCCTCTGTGAACCCTGGTACTGGTCCAGTGGTCCGCCTCCTTAGCAAGCTCAATTGGGTCTGTCAGCTTAATGTCTAAAAGATGCAGGCGCAGCTCTGGAACACAAAGACTACTCAAATCTCCCCAACTAATTAAATGCAACAACCCCTTATAATCAGTTACGTTGCTGCCCTTCATCCAACCTTCCAGTGTACGCGGGTACAGATTCACACAATCCATCCAAGTCTCAGACTCTTTCTTCGCTGAGTTCCTAAACTGCAGTCTATACTGCTCTGGAGTAAGTCCATACCTGAGACGTAGTGCCTCCTTCATATTGGAGTAGGTCATGACACCTGCTAATTCTGAGGGCTCTAGAGCACTCCTCCCAGAAGCCTCAAAATGTTTCCACAGGCCCACCCCCCAATGCTTTTCAGGCACACCATTCATTCTCAGAGCAATCTCATTTGAGGTAAACCAGGCATAGATATCCTCACTCCTATTGTAATTCTGTACCAAATCCCTGGGCATATATACTTTACCCTCTGCACTGGCTGTGCACTGCCACCATGTGAACTAGAATCCCCCTGCTTGGCCTTGATATCCAGTTCTCTCATGCTCAACTCATGAGCCAAAACCAATTTCTTTTCTTCCAGGGCATGGGCATTCTTGCTCTCCTCCGCTGCCCTGTCTCTCTCTTTCTCCAATTCTAATTGTTTCATCTTTAACTTCATGAGTTTCAAGTCATAGTTTCTCACTCTCTGATTCTCCTCTAACTCTTCTGGGGTGAAACCCCTACTGGAATGGGTGCTGCCAGGCCTTGAGCCTGGGTTGCTCACAGGCAAATCTTGGGGTTGAAACTCCTCCCTTCTACTTGCATCATTTCCTTCTTGGGACTCCCACCAGGTCTTCACGATTCTCTGCAGTTCATATTTTCTAGAGCTGCTTTTTACAGGGCAACCATTATCTTTGCAGAATTGTTTCAGCTGTTCAACTTTGTAAGAATACAGATCCTCAATGCAAAACTCCAATTCTGCTGGCTCACTTGTTGCCTTCTCCTTCAGAGCCATGATGCTTTTGAAGAGGTACTCAAAAATAGAACCAAAAATCAAAACACGGTATGTGGCTGCGTAGTGGTCTGCACTAACCTAGTGATGTACACCAATTACTGTGGGTCAAGTACAAATACAAGTTCAAATCCCACCGCTGCCACCCATGTTAGATCTGGGGGTCTCTAGTTGGCAAAGGTAGGTACCAATGTCCAAATAGGGACCCTTGCTTCTAGTCAGGGTAAGGGGGATACACACTTTAGATAACCCCTGCTCACCCCCTTGGCAGCTTGGCACAAGCAGACAGGCTTATCAAAGGCAATGTGTAAAGTATTTGTACCAACACTCACAGTAACACAGTAAAAACACCACAAATGGACTCCACACCAGGTTAGAAAAATAAAGTATCTTTATCTAAACAATACAAGACCAAAATGACAAAAATACAACATACACAGTTCAAGAATATGATTTTCAAAGAGTTCTAGGGTTTGCGTTAAAATAATCCACCGTTTATCCCAAAAGTACATTTAGATGTGACAAAAGTTCCAAATGGAAGCTGCAGCGTTAAAAAACAAGCAATGCGTCACTCCTGAGACCATGGACAGCCCCACTGGATGCAGCGGGGGTGTTGCAACAAATCCGGTCTGTATGGGTAGGGATGCGATACCTTGTATGGATTCCGCTGCGCAGGTTTCGTAAGAAGTGTCTCGCAAAGGCACAATGCGACTATCTTCGGGACGGTGACGATCTCAGGTGTGGCGGCGATGCGTGGCGCAGCGGCGATTTTCTCTTCTTGCGGCCCCTCGATGCGATGGCTCTGCGATGATGTTCGCAACAACCTGATGCGGTCCGCAAGCAAGCGGGGCGGCGATCTGACCCAGCAATGATAGGCTCTGCAGCGATACTCGCAGCGACAGGAATCTTACCGCACCGGGCCGATGCACTCTGCAAGCGAAGGATGCGCCGGCTCTTGCAGCGGCAACAGGCGCTGCGACGATCTCGATCTTCGCGGCGGCTGGAATTTCCTCGCACTGTTGAGGATGTGCTCCGCAAGCGAGCGATGCATGAAAATTTGCAGATGGTCTTAGTTTCTCCTTGTCCAGCTTCCCAAACAGCAGGCCACAACCTCCAGTGGCCCCTCAGTCGGATTAAGCACTCTAGGAAGGGCAGAACTCTCTCAGCAGAGTTCAGGGGGAAGCTGGGGGTGAAGTCCTTTTGTTCCTGGGACTTCTTAACAGGAGGCCAGGTCTCTTCAGGCCCTTGGAGATCTCTTCAAGCAAGGGGACTAAGCACCAACAAAGTCCTTCTCCTCTCCTTGGCAGCAAAGCAACTGCAGGTCAGCCCACAAACACACTGCAGGACAGTCCTTCCTCTTCAGTCTTCCAGCTTTCTCCTTGGCAGAGGTTCCATCTTGATTCCAGGATGATCTAATTTTCTGTAGTCTGGGTAGCCCTTCCTATACCAGTCTTTCCAATGTTCTCTAGAGGCAGAGAGGCCTTGGCTTGGTCAGAACCAGTTCAGGTCAGTTCCTGAGCACTTTGTTTTTCTGTCTTCGCCTCTCCTTTAAGAGAGAGGGGCAGGGTCATCAGCCGCCCAGCAGGAAGTGGAACCAGCATTGTGGAAGGCAGGCACAGCCCTATTCAGGCCCAGGTGCTATCCCCTCCCACCACTCAAGATGCAGATGCAGTCATTCAGCCTAGGGCTGACTCATCCACCCTCCTGGGGGCTCCCTAGCCCCTGTCACTCACAAACCAGGCAGTCAATTCACAAACAGGTCAAGGCACACAGAAAGGATAGACAAGGGAACACTTTCTAAAAGTGCAGTTCTCAAACTCAGGATTTAAAAACCATCCTTCTTAAAAGATGTGTTGTGGCTCACTGGTTAGAGGCGGCAGACCCAGAAGCAGAAGTCGGCCCGGGAGCAGGGTTCGATTCCCGACGCGGCAGGGTCGTGGACCAGGGTCAGCGGACTCGATAATTCTCGCCTCGGTGCCTACTCTAACCAGGGGTCCCACTCAGCAACTCTGGGCATTAGCTTGCCTAATCTCCACAAAGGCCCCATCACCGCCGGGGATGCCTGGCTCCACCTTGGGGATTCCCAGCAGGGACCATCCCACAGGGAAAGCCAGGATGGGTTCCCCAGCGGTATACAGTGCCAGGACGCCGGCTGGCAACAGTGCGCTTTACAAGTATACACATTACATTAAATTCTGAGTTCAGGGATACCAGACTTTATTTTTCTATCTTGCTCCTATGGGAAGATATGCAGGTAAACATTATACTCAGCATTCCCCATTAAAGCCTATGGGTAAGATAGCCCCTTCAATAGTGAAAAACGAAAATAGCTGTAATTCACTACCAGAGCATGTCACACACACCAGTACACGCTCAACCTTTCAGATACACTGCACCCTGCCCAGGGGGGTACCTAGGGCCTTCTATAAGGGTGTCCAATGTATACAGAAAGGGAAGGGTTAGACCTGGCCAGTGTGGACACTGGCCAGGTTGACATGGCAGTCCACAGACTGTGCACAGGCACTGCCGTGGCAGGCCTGAGACCCCATTTTAGGCCTACTCATGTGGGTGGCACAATCAGTGCTGCAGGCCCACTAGTAGCATTTGAATCACCCGCCCTGGCACACTCAGTGCACTTTACTAGGAACTTCTTGGTAATACAAATATGCCAATTATGGATAACCAATCACAATAACAATTTACTCAGAGAGAACTTGTACCTTGACACTGATCCGCAGTGGCAAAGGGCCCAAAGCATCTAAACCAGCAAAAACAAAATCCAGCACAGCGTCAAAAACACAGGAGGTAGAGGCAAAAAGACAGGGTAAACCACGCCAAAGATGCTAGGTCGAACAATGGGGAAATATTGAAAACGTGTCAAATATACTGTTTGTGCTGTTTCAAAATTACCCCAAATGATAACAGGACCAGAGCATATTGACATCCCTCTTCCTGATCTCACTTTGGACAATTTCTAGAAACTGCTGGATATACTTTGTTTAAATGACAGGGTGTAAGGTACAACACCCAGCCATTAAAAAAAGGCCATTCAATGAAAACTATCCCCTCTAAGATTGGAATAACTAAAATCAAAATGTTATGCTTATCTTTCTCGCAATCTATTCCTATACTCTATATAGCTCTCTTTACCAATAACTTATGGTTGTGTTTATTTCTCTTCCCTGAACATCTGGCTAAGTAAATACTGAGAAGAATCAATATCCACCCCAGCAGTTTATAAAACATGGCAATAATTTGGGTATACAAAAAAAAGTATGAATGCTCATGCAGGTTTGTTCCCATAAAAATGTCTTGGGGGGGATTTCAATAAAGCACCATTAAACATATCCCCTACCTCATAGAACGATATATCCAACCAATTATCTATTGGAACATCAGTTCCGAAATATTTTATTCTTCAAAAACCGTATAAGATTTAGAGGTTTATACCTACATTTATTTTAGGTGATTTCATTTGGGGATTAAGATGGAGCATCTTAGATCAGCAACCTCTGGTCCTCTCAACATCATTTGCAGGATACAGTTGTCGAACGTAGAGATTCACATCGATAATCAGAGGAGCTGTAAGATGAAAAGGTCATATAGTATTTTTGGAAATCTGGGAGTTGCAGAACTCTCTAAGTCTTAGGCATTTGCTGTATTCTAAGTTTGACCCACCGACATTTCTGATTCCAGAGAAATGAAGAAATGACTTGTTCCAGTCTTTTAAAAGACGAGACATCCAGCTTACAATGGATTGCACAAAAAACTAAAATAGTGCTAAATTTGACATTTTAATTAATGTAATATGGCCTGTAATTGATAGAGGCACTCCTTTCCATATTTCCAATAACTTAAAAAGCTTAGTCATCATTAGTTTAAAATTAAAATACGTCTGTTGGTTCCTCGGAATAGGAAACCCCTAAATACCTTTTCGGGCCTGCTCTATAATTCTGCCTCAAGGTAGAGGGAAAGACTTCTGCGTTAGTGTTATACAGAGGGCACTCTGTTTTTTCCAGTTCGATTTTGTTGCGCCTCCGGATCGTAATGGCTTTTATAATTTGCAAAACATTCTTTATATTCACCGAAATAGTGGTTATAAAGAGAGCAGAGTCTATACAATATTCGGTTTAAGACAAATATATTGTGCCAGTGGTTAAACATAAAGGGCAAATAATAAAGGAAAAACAAATTTGGCCTGCCGGGGAATTATGAATTACTAACTGTGCCCAGGCTGCTTGATATAATAACTGAGTAGAACTTGCAAACTAGGAAGGAAACTGAAATGTATCCAACATTTTGATTAAACACCTCCCGATAACGAGATCAAAAGCCTTTGCAGCATCTATCAGCAGGATCGCAGCTGGAATAGCATCAACTGTTACCAAATCAATAAATTCCTTCATGAAATGTGTGTGAGCATAGAGTCTCCGCCGACTGATAACATCCTTCTGGTCACTATAAATAAGGGGGCTACCGTGTCAATTCGATTTGCTAACATTTTTGCATATATATTATACTAGCAGCCCGTCCCGACCTTGTCCGGGAGCAATCAGGCTTCCCCGACCCCCGCAAGGCCTGCCTGCCCCGACATTGTCCAGCAGCCTGGCCCCCGCCCGGCCCATCCCCCGCCTGTCCCGACCCCCGCCTGCCCCTCCAGCAGCCCGGCCCCCGCCCAGCCCATACCCCACCTGCCCCGACCCCCGCCTGCCCCAACGCCCGCCTGCCCCGACATGGCTTACCTCAGCCGCCGCTCCTCCCCCACGCTCCTCAGGTTACCGCTCCTCGCCGCTGCTCGTCACCTCACCGCCGCTGGCCTGTCCGCTCCTCAGTTTACCGCTTACCTCACCGCCGCTGGCCTGTCCGCTCCTCGCCACTGCTCGTCACCTCACCGCCGCTGGCCTGTCCGCTCCTCAGTTTACCGCTCCTCGCCGCTGCTCATCACCTCACCGCCGCTGGCCTGTCCGCTGCTCCTCACGTCACCGCTCCTCTCCCGCGCCATGTCCGCCGCTCCTCGTCTGGCTCCTGGACCCCGCGCTCCTGACGTGAGCACGCACGTCGCGGCCGGCGCTACTTCGGAGGGACTACTTTTTTTTTTACTGTAAATTTTGAAATAACGTTTTTTTTTAAAATGTATATAGCCTATAACCATCTACACACCCTGACGATTCCAACGGTGTATCGGGTGTGTGGACTGGCACCGTGGTTCCCGAGTTTACCCGCCTCAAAGGTGCAAAGTTCTTCCTTTATAATAGTAGTATAGATTCATGATTTAATTTATTAGTTATTAGTCTATATGACCTTTGATCTTTTGGCATTTTCAAGGCTTTAACATTTTTCCAAGACCTTCTCAGAATAGAATTCGGTAACTGCCCTCCTCCAAGCAGATGATTAAATGTTTAGCCATAAAAGGACAAGGAGTGGAGACAAACGCCTTATATCATTCTTTGCTGAACCCATCTTCCCCTGGGGCTTCACCAATAGGGAGCCACCTTATGATGTCTTCCTCCTCGCTCTCCATTATTGACTCTAAAAAATTAGAGCAGACAACCATAAATCCTTAAGAAAATTATCAATTTGCTGCTCTAGAGCAAAATACACAGATTATACAGGTTCAAATAGTGATTAAAAAATGCTTGTTTAATCTCCTCTTACTTTTTTGTATATTGGCTGGTCTGGAGGTCCCAGATTTTTTTAATCACATTTTGATTAGCCCTCTCTTCTTCCCACCAGGCTAGAAACTGGTTTATAAATTACCCTTCTCCTATATCTGTTGTAGAAAAGTCCTATTATTAATTATTTCTCTTTGGAGAGAGAAATCTCTTATCTTCTCTTTGGCATTAGACCACCTCTCTCTTATGGCTTCCATATTATTTAATGCTAATGCTTAATGTGCACTATCTGCTTCCTTCTGTATGGAGCCAATATCCTTCTTCATTTTCTTTCTCACACATGCTTGTAAGAAATCAGAACCCCCCGAATAGTAATGCCTCTCACACCATTGAAATGTCCGCAGAGGACTCACAGACAATAAAAAAGCTGACTATTTCCCCCAAAAGTACATTGCCAATGTCCTGTTCCATTATAATAGTTGTATCAATACTTACTTCTGGGTGTTCGTTGGTAAAGGAAATTCACATCTCACAAGAACCACCCAATGATCTGTCAGCCCACTAGCATGATGTGACATTTCCTGAATAGAGAGGGAGAGGGACCATGATCAATCTGCGCTGCCTCTTTAAAACATTTCACCTCACCACTCCGCCAATCCCTTAAATATCTAATCAGGCTTTCGTTTCCAGCATCAGAGCCCCATATTCTACCCTACCTGTCCCTCCCTCTGGCCTAGCCACCCCAAAATCCACAGCTCCCCCTCTTCACCCCATCCCCATTGTGACCCCCAAGCCCCACCCTTACAAACCCACAAGCCTCCTAAAACCCTCCATGGAGCATCCTGCCCCAAGTACAAGGCCCTGCCCCCTTCCACATATACTCATGCCAGCTGCCTTTGTCGGAACCTGCCCCCAAAGAATAATTCATATTGAGAGTAACAAAGTATCAGCCCACTTCACATTGAAATACTATTTACGAGAACACCTGGAATCTACCCTCTCATAAATCTTTTTACTTTGCCGGTTTGAATAAGCTGGGCTTGCATCCACCTAGCCTTGAACTTGCTTATCATCTGTTTGAATTCCTACTGGTGGCGGGTAGTCTTACAGGAGATATTTGAATACCTCTATCCACTTTTATGGACTTAAGCTGTATAGCTTTTTGCAGGACCTTCTCATGTATCTTATAGTCCTGAAAGTGGAACAGTATAGTCAGAGGGCTTTTCCCATCCTTAAGCTAGGTTCTGAGGGGTACCCTGTGCAATCTGGCAATTGAAAAGTCTAAAGCAGGTTCATTGAGCATTTGAGTTGCTGTTAAGTTAGAAACCGTCTTAGTCATCTCTAAAATGATTCTGCTTTCCACTTCTCAGTGAATCCAACTAAACACAGTTTAAACCTGCAAGAGTGATTCTTTAGATCTTCCAGCTATACATTTACACTTTTCGCTTCTTTCTGTATTGTTTGAATCAGTTTAGCTGGTTAGAGATCATATCCTCTAGATCTGACACCCTTTACTCTACTTCGATTTCATGGTCACCCAGATCCAAGATTCTGGTATCTAACACTTCAATTTTGCTTCCAGTTCGCTAATGAGATTCGCTTGAACTATTTTGATCTCCCGAACCTTTCTCAGATGAAGCATGGCAAACATTCCTCCCATTGCTTCTCCCAGTTCTTTTGGAACTACTATCTTGTGGAAAAACGAAGAGGCTAGTGTCAGTTGTACTGGGTCCTCTGAACATCTGTTGACTAGGTATATCCAAACTAGCTCCTGGCTGAACTAGTTCCTAGCTAACAGATGGGGGTGTATTGTACTACTAAACACTGCTCCTGCTGTCCTTCTCCATAACAACAGTTTCATGGTTGACCAGCCGAGATTGGGGGAGCATTGCCTCTATCTCTGGATTAAGCAGTTGCTCTTTTTGCATAGACCAGTCTGATATTACGTTCTCTACACAGATCTCCTGAGTGGGCTCTGATTCTTCCCCCACCCTCTTTTCCAGTTTTTTGAAAAATCCGTTATTGACCCCCACTCAGGGAGACTTCCTGTGCTGCCTTGGGACTGACCTTTGGATATGGATGGCAGAGAGCTGTTGTGGGACTCATACTTTGTCAAGCTCTCTTTTCCTCCCAGATGTTGACCCCTTACCCCACTTTCTGATGGGTGCGATATCTTCAATATCACCTGCTCCTCCTGCACAGTGGCAGGCTCCCCTATTGTGTTCTCCATATCCCCCTCTTTCTCTTTGTCTGAACCATTTTTGCTGACCACCATGGTCTTCTGGTCCTCCTGGTGGTTTACCTTGAGATTTCAGGGGAGAAGCAAGCCTAATTTGCCTAACTGATTTAGCTACAGCCAATTCTGACTTTTCACTTTAGAGAGAGAGCTGATTTGATAGAGCTTAATTTTCTTCATTGAGGGCTTCTTCTTTACCATATCTCTGTACCCTACACTCCAAATATAAGTTAATTAAACCAATCTGCTTGGTTTATCGAGTGCCTGACCCCAATATCCCAAGCTGCCACTACCAGTTGACCCCAGTTTACCCCCTTGCTCTTGGCACCTATTGGCTTCTTTTTGAGGAAGAATAGTTGCCTGTATTATCCATACACAACATGTTCTCTGAGATAAGGGTCAGGAAACCCAGAGCCACCAGGAAACCACCAAGAAGGGAGCTTGCGTCTAGTTCTTAACCAAGTCTTTCCTTTTTAGAGGTGGGCGGCAGGTGCACAGCTAAAAGTTTAGGTGTAGCAATAGTCCCAGCAACTCACCGAAGAAAATTTGGTCTCCTTAACTATGTGTTCATTCTTATGAGAAGTTTGGGAAATGCATGTGTTGTTTAGCAGATGTGCAAGAAAACAAAATAAGTGTCTCTTGCATTGGGTCAGTGAGCATAAGCAAGAAAAACGTTCTGGAGTCCCTTGAGATGTCAGGGGACAATTCTCCTTCAGTGGATCTCTCTTCCTCATAGTCCCTTCTGTCATGCCTTTCTTCTTCCACGAGGAAACAATTCTGCTGACTCCAGCTGATGGCAGGTCCCGCACCAACTGATTTTTCTGCAACTACTCTGTGGGAAGCTAGCAGCGGTCCGATCACGCACGAGCACCTTACCCTGTATTTTGGGTCCCTGCTTTCCTACATCTCACTCCAATGCATCAGTGTTAGCTAAATTTCGGCCAAGGATCCACGCAGACGCCTGCTGCAATCATACCACGGGAGAGCTGTTAGAAGCTCAAAACGGCATGATGGGAGCCTTCTCAGAAGATGGGAAATGAAGCACGAGGAGATTGGTAAAGGTAGTGGCTTATGCAAATAATTCCCTGTTTTGCACAGCTAAGCTGAACACAATCCCTCATATTGATCACAACTTTACCCAAATACTACTAGAAGGGTTTGAGCATTGAACACTAGGACGTTTCCACTCAGAAGATCCGCACCCCAAAGTTCACCCTCATTGGAATTTGTTCCTGGACTGATTTAGTTGACCAACAAATGGAATCTGCTCATTTAAGAGAGGTTATAGGGCTGCCATATAGAGAGAATATCTACCTAGCCTCTACATACCCTGTGGAACCCGAATCTCACTGCATTTGATGAAACTATCTGGATACCTCATTGTTTTCTATTTCTGAATCTATAGAGACAATAGAGCTTCAACACAGCCTAAAGGCAGTTTACAAAACATTTAAATGAAAAAAATGAACCAATATTTGCTCCACAGTATCATGAGAGGCTTATTCAAGGTTGTCTGACAGGATATCATCAACTGAAACATTGAGAGACACAAATATCATGCCAAAAATGTAATGTACCATAATATCGTGTTCATGTACTTCTAATAGGAACAACCAAAATATTGCTAAGAATAGTGTTTTAAAAAAATATATATATTTCTTTGGTTATTCTCATTGTGTATTAGAGCATTCTCCAATTGAAGTAGGCACCATTGCTTACTAAGCATGATTATTTAGATACTAGGCTGGACAAAATTACAAAAAACATGACGACAATTCAGTATTAGTCATTGTTGTGAAATCTGTCTCTGGATCACTGTCTATCGTGGACTGTCTTGGGCATGCAACTGAGAAAGAACTTAGCAAACATCTAATGTACTTTTTAACAAACTTTATTGAGGAATAAAATCACAGATTGAAATTTGAATTCCATGAGGACGCCCTTACTATTATAATTAAAAAGGGGCACCCTACCATTCACCCAAACACTCATCCATAAATTCAAGTTCCAAATTCATACAAAACGCCAAAAGGTGCAACGTCTATTTAACTATATAGTTCACGTTCTACAAATTTCCCATCTATAGTAAGTAAATATGGAAGAACTCCCACCAGTCGTAGGAAAATGATTTCAAATAAATCCAAGCTAATATATGTAGATTATTAAGGGCGTCACACCTCCCAAAGATTTCCCTACAAATGTAATCTTTCCAGCCTAGAAGAGATAAAATAAAAAGGCGTTCATGGCCATATTATAATTGAATATAATTCTCCCTAGTTTCTCCTAATGTAAACGTGATAAACTTTACCTGAAAAGTCTCCACAATTCTTTTTACTGTTATTTGCGGGATTAAAAAATCTCCACTTCAAATTTCATCCGAATATAATTACGGATGTGATCCTCAATGTTAAACCTGCGCCTATGGATATCAAAAAACACAAGACTCTAAGTCCCATAATGCATCGTATGTGTTTTCAAAATTTCCGGCCTCTAGGCCCATAGGAATGAATGGGGACGTATTCCTTAACTGCGAATCACAATTTAAGTAAAGGAACATGCAGGAGTCGCAAAAATTATTTGCAAATCCTACATACACAGCCTTTTGCGATTCTCAAATAGCGATTCGCAAAAAATCGCTATTTGAGAATCGCAAAACCAAAGTTTCATACATATGGCACTTATAGTCTTGTGTTTTGTTTCTTGTTACCCATAGGCACCATTTTAACATTGAGGATCACATCCGTGATTATATTCGGATGAAACTTGAAGTGGAGATTTTTTAATCCCGCAAATAACAGTTTAAAGAATTGTGGAGACTTTTCAGGTAAAGTGAACTACGTTTACATTAGGAGAAACTAAGGGAGAATTATCATTATACTCAATTATAATATGGCCATGAACGCCTTTTTATTCATTCACTTCAGTCTGGAAAGATTACATTTGTAAGGAAATCTTTGGGAGGCGTGACACCCTTAATAATCTACAAACAGGAGCTTAGATTTATTTGAAATAATTTTCCTACGACTGGTGGGTGTTCTTCCGTATTTACTTATTTTAGAAGGGAAATTTGTAGAATGTGAACTATATAGTTTAAAAAAGTTACACTTTTTGGTGTTTTGTATGAATTTAGAACTTGAATTTATGGGTGAGTGTTTGGGTGAATGGGCGGATGCCCCATTTTAATTATATTACCAAGGGTTATTTTCCTGTTTGGAACTAGTAATCATAATCTATACATATTTTCACGCTTGTATTCCAATCAATTTATGCAAATAGATTATGTATGCGTTAATTAACAGTATAAATGAAAGAACATTACAAGATTTAATAGAAGTTTATGGATTTTAACTGCATTTGCATAATTAGTATTTGAGTGTCATTTTTTTGTTTTTTTCATCAAAAGTTATTTTAATATTGCTGGTTTTTAACATGGTATAAAATGTTTCTATGATAGATTTGAAACAGTGGGGGACATTTATCCTTGTGCCTGAAGAAGGTGGTTACATCATTTTAATCCACTGAAATACGTCGACGCTGAATCAGTTCAGCACTAAATTGACTCAGCCTTGGTTGCACACAGACTGTACCATCACAGTGGCTCAACCCAGGAATGCGTGGTTCCATTAGCACACCAGACAAATTAATGAATGTCTAATCATTTTCTCCCTGGTTTTTATTTGATCTTTTTCAAACATTGTTTTTAATATTTTAATAATTGATTTGAGATTTGTGTTTGTAATATTATGATATTTTTTATGTAATTGTATAATATTATGAATGTGATTATTGTACTTTTGATACACTGTTTTTAAAAACTTTATGGAGGAATAAAATCGCAGATTCAAATTTGGATTCCATGAGGAAGCACTGGGGATATTGTTATGTATTGGGAATGAATGGTGTATAAATGATGATTAACTATCTGATATAGTCCCAAAGGAAATTTCATTTTGATTGACAGTTTGTTCTCTTTGTACAAGTCTCTCTGAGCCCAGTCCAAACCAGTTCTGTCCTCACTGGTGCAATAGGACCACAGAGGGTGGAGACAGCATTGTGCAAGGGAGGCAGTTCCTATACAGGTGTAAGGAAATCTCCTCCCACTACTCTGAATGCAGCCAAGCCCCATTCAGCTCAGCTCTGAGTCATCCAGGAAGGGCCAGGCACTCTATACCCCCCCAGTGGCTGTCTACAGTGAATACACATCTCCAGCCCCTGTCATTCCAAAAACAAGACGGTCAAAACACAAACATGCAAAGGCACACAGAATGGTTAAACAAGAAAATGCCTACTTTCTAAAAACGGCCTTTTCAAACACACAATTTAAAAACCATTTTACTAAAAGATGTGTTATTAAATTCTGAGTTCTGAGAGCCTAAACTTTATTTCTCCATCTTGTCCCAATGGGAAGTTATACTAGTAAGATGTTACAAAGCATTTCCCATTCGGTCCTATGGGGCAAGATAGCCTTTTAATAATGAAAAACGAACTTGGCAGTATTTCACTATGAGCACATGTCATACACACCAGTACATACCCTACTTTTGTCATAAACCTCACCTCACCCAGCCTAGCGGGTACCTTGAGCCTACCATAGGGGTGCCTTACATGTACGAAAAGGGAAGGTTAGGGCCTGGCAAGTGGGTGCCCATGCCAGGTCAACACGGCAGTTAACAATCTGAGCAAAGACACTGCAGTGGCAGGTCTGAGACACCTTTGAGAAGCGACTTGTGTGTGTGGCACAACCAGTGCGGTAGGCCCACTAGAAACATTTTTTTTACAGGTCCTCGCTCTTCACTTTACTAGTGGCTTTCCAGTAAATTAAATATGCCAATCACGGATAACCAATCATGTTCGCAATTTACATAGAGAGCATATGCTCTTTAGCATTGATTAGCAGGGGTAAAGTGCCCAGAGTCCTAAAACCAACAACAACAGGTCAAGAAAAAATAGGAGGAAAAAGCAAAATGCTTGAGAATAGACCTGCAAAAAGGGCCAAGTCCAACAGTGGCCCTGGGCAAATTAATTTTCTCTCCCTATTGCCCAGTTGTCTTATCTGCCAAACTTGGGACAAATTACAAAACATGGTAAGGTGCTAATGAAGCAATATGCCTTTCTTGGACAAGCAGTCCAAGAGCAGGCAATAGTGAGCTTTCACTCTGTGAGCTATTTACCTTTCCCACTAAATATCGACAATTCTGGATGTGTTTTTATCAAGTGCAATAAATAGTTCTCATTCAATGGAATATGGGGCCAGATGTACGACCATGACAATTTGCGGCTCGCAAATTGCGCTTGATTGTGAGTCGCAATTTGCGAGTCGCAAAATGCCATGTACAACAGTGTCTGAGACACTGTTTGCGATTCCCAATGGGATAGCAAATTGCATGCCTCATGAATATTCATGAGGAACTCGCAATTTGCGACCCCATTGGGAATGGCTGGCCCTCCCATGGATGGTGGCCTGCTGGGCTCAGCAGACCTCCATGTATGGGACTGCTTTTAAATAAAGCAGTTTTTTTAAATGCAGACTGTTTTCCTTAAAGAAAAATGGGATGCATTAAAAAAAAATGAAACATTTTCGTTTCATTTTTTAAGGGCGGATAGTGGTCCCTGATACCATTGCCTGCCCCTAAAAATATTTTACCCTTTATTTGCAAATGGCAAGGGGTCATCAGGGGACCCCTTCCTATTTGCGAGTGCATTACCACCCTCTGGGAGAGGCAGGTAAATTGCAAGTGTTTTGTGACCACAATTGCGGTTGCAATACATTCATACATTGGGTAGAGAGTCACTATTAGGAAGTGATGCCCTTGAGACACCCCTTCCTAATAGCGAATTGCAATTCCTATTTAGCGAGCCACAAAAAAATTGTGACTCACTAAATAGGAATTGTACATGGCCCTATTTGTTTTTGCATGTGCAAATGGGTCACTAACTCATTTGCGCATTCAATTTAGGGTAGTACATCTGGCCCATGAGGAATTAAATGCAGATTTGGGGGTTCCTGTGCCAAGTTCTGCATGTATCATAATACACAGCATGCTTTTTGTCTTGTAAATTTCAGCAGGGTTGACATGGCAAAATTACCTAGGCGATAGCTGTGGGGTGCAGTAATTACTACAATACTTGCAATTTCAATCTCTGAGCAAACAGGAGTTTGTGCAGGGGTTAGAATTGACCGCCGAACTTGCAATGATCGCCTTGACGTTTTCTCTTGATTAACCTGTCGAGTTAGCCAGAAGCAATATCACTTTGCCCAGGGCTGCAGGGGTGCCTTCTGTGGCTCTGTCAAACACACCTATGAATTATCTTTTTTTTCTTGCGTTCCTCTGGATACATACCTGGTTTCAATGCTGTTTATATCCTGTGGGAAATTCCCATACCTAACTTTCTTGCCCCCACACTAATGCACACAATGCTTTCCACAATTTCCATCTGCATTTTGCCTCCTGTTCTATGCCAAACATGACCTAATTCCAGGAAGTTTCACCAACCGAGGCTTCCTCAAAGCTCTCTAGGGGTTGCTTCCATGCAGCAAAGTCAGCACAGCTAACACACAGTCCAGACTAAAGCATTCAGGCAAGTGAAGGCAGCATCAGAATATTGGTCGAAGGTCCAATGCTGAATGTATATAGTTATTGTTAGCTGTCATTAGTTTGTCAATTATTTAGAGCATTGATTTGACTTGTTTGACATCATGGTGCTCCACCTAGTCCATTGTATTGATGGTCATGGTTTGCATGCATTATTGGAAGTGTATGCATGCATGCAGGTTTACCTTTGCATAATTGTTTATGAGATTCTGAGCAGGTCACAGATTATCAACCTTATAGTGACAGGCATGAATGAATGAGAGCCCTCACTTGGGTTAGAACCGCCATTGCCTCTCAGAGGTCCAGTAGTATTACTAGCAGTGTATTGGATGGTTCCAGCCCCTAGAAACATCAACACAAACCACAACATCAAGAGCCATTCTTTGAGACAAACCATATCGTAAAGGGACTGAACTCAGGAATCATAAGGCCATTCTATCACTCATTTAATTCAAAGACGACGATTGAGGCCCATCTACAAGAGGTGTAGCGGATGGGCACCAAACTTTTAAATGATTGCATTGGCATCGAGAAATGAAAAAGGTTAATTTAAATCCTACCACGAAACAAGACGCTTCATTATATCGCACCCTTAAAAAAACGCTCCACTGGCTTATGCTAAAATTAAGGATTTGATAGACGTTGTACTACAAATCTTCTAGGGTCTTCACCAGCAAACCTTCTTATGTTTCATCCCTTTTTAAAAACAGCCATATTGTCTACAGTGCCCTCCGGGAGCAACTGGCTTGTGCGCCTATTTTTGCACCCCTGGAGCACTGTAGTATTAAAGGGTCCGCAGATACTCATGCGCTATCTTAAGAGGCTCTCCCCTCATTCGTATGGTATGGGGCTCTGTCACTCATTTGTCCCATGCAAAAGAGGGAAACACTTTGCTTCTGCTCCTGTGTATCATGGATGTAGATGCCGAGGAAAAGAGGCTGACAGGAGTGTCACTGTCTGCCACAAAATATTGGCACACACTCAGTGCACCCCCTGAGGTCGGGCCTCGGGGGGGGGGGGGGGGGGGGGCGGCGGTGAGGGGGGGTCTCATGGACACCTACAGGAATCCCCTGCAGGTGGGTACAATCACTCACTGTGTCTGCCCACACAGGGATCGCTTCCCCTCCTTTAAATTGCACAAAGATGCTGTGTGCACAGAGAATGACAAAGCATCTGCTTCAAGCAGGTCTCCACTGCTGATCCGAGCAGTTGGTCTGTCTTTCACTAATGTACTTCCCCCAGGGAAGCCAGGAGTTCGCAGCTGTCCTGGGGCAGCAAATTATACTTTGTAATAGGCCAATTGGAAAATGTGCCTCAATACTGAGTGTGATATGGCCCCTGGTTGGCAAAACAATGTCAGTGAAAAATAAAAGGCCCAACTTGAAAGCAGGAAATTGACCTCTCATCAAGCAGCACCCCAATCAATCATTTTCAAGACCTGGCCTATCAAAGTGGAACTAGTTACCAGAATACCTCAGGTCAGAAAAAAACTCAAATCATACCTCTTTACATCAATACCTACACATGTAACTTCTCAAGTCCTGTCAGTCCCTTCCCAGTCCCATGCTTCCACTTCCTATCTATTCTCTTCACTCAGAGCCAGCCCCAGTCGCCTGACACACCCAGACATTTATCAGAAGCAGTAGGAGACAAGGAATAGAAACATTCTTTTTTAAGAAAACCATGTCAACCTAGCTTAGTTCTTCTATTGCCAATCTGTCCTAGTCTCAATGAACATGCGAAAGCGTCCAGTAAACTAAATGCTTCTCTCGAGTGCCGTCTCTGAGTATATAAAATGCAATGCTTGTATTCTTGTATTCTTTAATTGTAATGGCAAAGTGCCGTGCAGTGACAGCGAAAATGTGCTGAGGAATCTACCTTCCATTTTTAGGCCAAATGTTTTTACATTTGAGGAAGTCAGACTCATTTATTCCAATAAGTGTGAAATACTACTAATTTAGAATAAGTCAAAATTGAATTGAATTTTCTCACATATGTTTTGGGCATTTTCACTTAGGGCACCAAAACCCCCAAGGCCGGCCGTGCCTCAATTCACACTGTTGCCTCCCCAACTCGGCTTGCCTTCTTCCTCATTCTACTACTTTTCCCCGTTGATGAATGGAAAGAACAAATGTTAGCAAGAACAGTTGCACTAGTTCTGCAGATTTTAAAATACCTGCAAACAAGTTATTGGCTAAAGAAAATGGAATAAGAAACATTTTCTAGCAGTGTGCCTAGAAACTTTGAAGCAGTTACAGCGTTTCAGGCACGCTTGGCTGTTGAGGGGTGATACCCCAAAACTGATCCCAGGATGCTTTTTTTGTAGTCCAGGGAGGACATGACCTGGGAGTTCTGGCTGGGCTCTTTTCATGGGAAGCAGGGTAAAGACTGAATTGCATATGGCTGGGTCTAAACTGGAATGATGTGGCGTACAAAACATTTTTGATTTAACCCAGATCTTTGACTAGGGGTGAATGTATGATTTATTCAGCATTCTGTCCATCATCTGTTCTTTTTTCTTTTGGCATATTGTAGGCGGGCAAAGCATGACGGTGCTAACACTGGTGGTCTGCTTCACAGAGCTATATGCCCTTATAAATTTAGCTTCACAAAGATTAAGAACTTCTTTAGACTCACAAAGATGGGTTTTGCATTCCTTTTAACGTCTTGCTAATTACACAAAAAGTTTCTTGTGAGGAAATCTAAGAGGAGGTGCGGAAAGCAGATATTACAATGCTTGAATGCTCTGTACATATTTGAGTACCCACACATTCACAAGGTTTGTGGGTGTTTGCAAACTCATCTCTTACCAATTGCCACTCTGGAAAAAATCTGAGATTTACTTGTATCAAGGGAATAAGTAAATCCCCTTCCAGGGTGGGAAAAGGAAGGGAATAGCCCCAAAATTAGCGTATTGGTGGGGATGAATTTTTACATTGTGAAACATATTCTAATGGATGATGCTAAAATATGTAATATATGTAGGAATGTCATCCTTTTTGCCCTGATCATCCCCCCATTTTGGACTGATGCTGGTGGTTATTGACTCTGAAAGTGCCCTGGGCTCTGCTAACCAGTCCCAGGGCCAGTGCTCGATCCTCTAAAGGTATATGCAGATTGGTACAATTCTAATTGGTAAGGACAGTGTACCTGCAAGTACTTAGCAAATGGCAGGGCACGTACGTTTAAGGACCCTAGAGGCCTTAATGTACTTGAGTCTGCACTGATGTGAGGTCTGGTGTCATTTTAAAGCCAGGCCTGCCTTGCAGGCTAGTTTTAAAATAAAACTGTGCCCAAATTTGACCTTGTAATTAAAAGCACCTCCAAAGTCCAATATTACCTTTTCTTAGTGTGTCTAAGAGCGGCGTGCAGCGTTTCCTCCCCGGGCCATGTTCCTGTTTGGACCAAACGCCGCTCTTAGACACACTAAGACTCTGGCGTCCTCTTGACAAGAACTGAAGTCGTACCCGACTCCAGGCTGGGGCAATGAGATAGTAATACCCCTTAAGACCGCTACCTTGTACAATTAGTGCGTGTCATCACCACTTGTTAGTGGACTACCCAGTCCATCGACGTTACATCAAACTTAAATGATTTTGCCTACAGCTTCCTCATACTGTTTGGAGACCAGTTCCCTGTCTTCATCTTCACCTTGATGGTCACGGGCCCGGCTGGGTCGGAATTATCACCAGCTGCGCGACCTTCTGGTTTTGACACAGCCATTATTGCCCTGAGGATTCCCAATAGCGATGAAACACATGTCGACTGGCTGTCTTACGCAATAAAGGACTCCAACGGACTACTCTCCCTCTGGAGTTTCCGAGAATCTTCTGTCGCTTTGTATTTTGTACTTAATGTTTGCATGTTACTTAACATACTGTTCTACTGTTGTTTGAGTGCATAGGGTAACCCCATAATTCTAGAATTGGTAGCTCTGTCTACTCAATTGGAGTTGTTCCTAGGGCTCTCCACTCACCCATTTGCACCACTTGATAATAGCATATCTCTATCCAGTGCGCTCACATAGGCTGTGCACCCAGTTGCTTTTCTGACCTAAAAACCTTGCAGGATCCTTACAGTATTTACCCTATGCCTCATGGGAACAGTCCAGACCAAACTCCTAAGCCAGGTTATTCCTGAACTGGAAACAAGCAACCTGGGACCGGTTTCAGGGTATACGTCTGGGCATACCCGGCGCACTTAGGGCGAGAAAGCAAAAAACACACAGATGATGGACGGAATAAAGAGGAAATCAAACATTGACTTGGCAGTTCGGGCTGGACTGTTCCCATGAGGCACAGAGTCAGGACTGATTTGCATATGGCTGTGTCTGAACTGGGGTGGCATGGTGAGCAAAAGAACAATGGATTAAACCCAGATTTATTGACTGGGGTGATTGTTTGATTTGCTCTTCATTCCATCCATCATCTGTGTGTCTTTAGCTTCTAAAATTGAGACACAACAACCTACTAAGGTTTGGGCCCTAGTAAGTAAAGCTGGGCCACAAATCTATATATACTCAGTCCCACACGTGCCAATTCTGACTTCTATTTACCAAACCTGGTTGAATTTGTGTTCACGCAACTAAATTAATATGATCACCGTTTATTTTCTGATGTTTCTTCTAGATCATTTTTTTCATCATCATTTTCAATCTATGCATCACATTCTCATAATCATAAAATCATACACAGCACATACATACCGCAATTCACATAAACCTCTCACATCAACATGTGGCAAAAAATCTTGTTGTCACACTTGAAATATAATGAATATCGAAAAGTGGCCTTTTCAGAATTGTGACAAAAAATGCAAAAATTCTTTTGACACCAAATTTGACCTGTCTAACTGCTCCCAATTGTAAGCTACACCTTATTAAATGTAATAAGGTAACTCAAATGTTTTCCAATGGGAGAGGTAGGCTTTGCATCAGTGAAAAACTAATCTAAGAGTTTTTCACTACCAGTACATGTAAAATGTAAAAGTACACGTCCTACGTTTTCAATATATTGCTTCATACCCTCTGCGCTTTTCATGTCCTTCTTTAGAGGTAACTTATATACATATTGAAAAGGAAGGGTTGGGACTGGCAAAAGATGTTTATTTTGCCAGTTTGAAATGCCAGTTTCAAACTACACACACAGGTTGCAATGGCAGGCCTGAGGAATTTTTAAGGGGCTATTCAAGTGGATGGCAGAATCAGTGCTGCAGGCCCACTAGTAGCATTGATTTTACAGGCCCTGACAGATGGAGCACCAATTGACTAGGGAATTACAGTAAATTAAATACACCAATTGAATGTAAACCAATGTCACCGTGTTTTAAGGAGACAGTACAGCCATGTAGCACTGATTAGCAGTGGTAAAGTGTGTAGAGACCTAAAGCCATCCAAACAAGCTCAACAAAACAGAAGGGTCGAAAGCAAAAAGTTAGGGGATAACCACGTCAAGAATGCCAGGTCTAACAGTCTGTCTTTGTCATCCTGAGCTAAGCTGTGCTTGTATTCTTGTATTCTTTAATTGTAATGGCAAAGTGCCGTGCAGTGACAGCGAAAATGTGCTGAGGAATCTACGTTACATTTTTAGGCCAAATGTTTTTACATTTGAGGAAGTCAGACTCATTTATTCCAATAAGTGTGAAATACTACTAATTTAGAATAAGTCAAAATTGAATTGAATTTTCTCACATATGTTTTGGGCATTTTCACTTAGGGCACCAAAACCCCCAAGGCCGGCCGTGCCTCAATTCACACTGTTGCCTCCCCAACTCGGCTCGCCTTCTTCCTCATTCTACTACTTTTCCCCGTTGATGAATGGAAAGAACAAATGTTAGCAAGAACAGTTGCACTAGTTCTGCAGATTTTAAAATACCTGCAAACAAGTTATTGGCTAAAGAAAATGGAATAAGAAACATTTTCTAGCAGTGTGCCTAGAAACTTTGAAGCAGTTACAGCGTTTCAGGCACGCTTGGCTGTTGAGGGGTGATACCCCAAAACTGATCCCAGGATGCTTGTTTCTAGTCCAGGGAGGACATGACCTGGGAGTTCTGGCTGGACTCTTTTCATGGGAAGCAGGGTAAAGACTGAATTGCATATGGCTGGGTCTAAACTGGAATGATGTGGCGTACAAAATTTTTTGATTTAACCCAGATCTTTGACTAGGGGTGAATGTATGATTTATTCAGCATTCTGTCCATCATCTGTTCTTTTTTCTTTTGGCATATTGTAGGCGGGCAAAGCATGACGGTGCTAACACTGGTGGTCTGCTTCACAGAGCTATTTGCCCTTATAAATTTAGCTTCACAAAGATTAAGAACTTCTTTAGACTCACAAAGATGGGTTTTGCATTCCTTTTAACGTCTTGCTAATTACACAAAAAGTTTCTTGTGAGGAAATCTAAGAGGAGGTGCGGAAAGCAGATATTACAATGCTTGAATGCTCTGTACATATTTGAGTACCCACACATTCACAAGGTTTGTGGGTGTTTGCAAACTCATCTCTTACCAATTGCCACTCTGGAAAAAATCTGAGATTTACTTGTATCAAGGGAATAAGTAAATCCCCTTCCAGGGTGGGAAAAGGAAGGGAATAGCCCCAAAATTAGCGTATTGGTGGGGATGAATTTTTACATTGTGAAACATATTCTAATGGATGATGCTAAAATATGTAATATATGTAGGAATGTCATCCTTTTTGCCCTGATCATCCCCCCATTTTGGACTGATGCTGGTGGTTATTGACTCTGAAAGTGCCCTGGGCTCTGCTAACCAGTCCCAGGGCCAGTGCTCGATCCTCTAAAGGTATATGCAGATTGGTACAATTCTAATTGGTAAGGACAGTGTACCTGCAAGTACTTAGCAAATGGCAGGGCACGTACGTTTAAGGACCCTAGAGGCCTTAATGTACTTGAGTCTGCACTGATGTGAGGTCTGGTGTCATTTTAAAGCCAGGCCTGCCTTGCAGGCTAGTTTTAAAATAAAACTGTGCCCAAATTTGACCTTGTAATTAAAAGCACCTCCAAAGTCCAATATTACCTTTTCTTAGTGTGTCTAAGAGCGGCGTGCAGCGTTTCCTCCCCGGGCCATGTTCCTGTTTGGACCAAACGCCGCTCTAAGACACACTAAGACTCTGGCGTCCTCTTGACAAGAACTGAAGTCGTACCCGACTCCAGGCTGGGGCAATGAGATAGTAATACCCCTTAAGACCGCTACCTTGTACAATTAGTGCGTGTCATCACCACTTGTTAGTGGACTACCCAGTCCATCGACGTTACATCAAACTTAAATGATTTTGCCTACAGCTTCCTCATACTGTTTGGAGACCAGTTCCCTGTCTTCATCTTCACCTTGATGGTCACGGGCCCGGCTGGGTCGGAATTATCACCAGCTGCGCGGCCTTCTGGTTTTGACACAGCCATTATAGCCCTGAGGATTCGCAATAGCGATGAAACACATGTCGACTGGCTGTCTTACGCAATAAAGGACTCCAACGGACTACTCTCCCTCTGGAGTTTCCGAGAATCTTCTGTCGCTTTGTATTTTGTACTTAATGTTTGCATGTTACTTAACATACTGTTCTACTGTGGTTTGAGTGCATAGGGTAACCCCATAATTCTAGAATTGGTAGCTCTGTCTACTCAATTGGAGTTGTTCCTAGGGCTCTCCACTCACCCATTTGCACCACTTGATAATAGCATATCTCTATCCAGTGCGCTCACATAGGCTGTGCACCCAGTTGCTTTTCTGACCTAAAAACCTTGCAGGATCCTTACAGTATTTACCCTATGCCTCATGGGAACAGTCCAGACCAAACTCCTAAGCCAGGTTATTCCTGAACTGGAAACAAGCAACCTGGGACCGGTTTCAGGGTATACGTCTGGGCATACCCGGCGCACTTAGGGCGAGAAAGCAAAAAACACACAGATGATGGACGGAATAAAGAGGAAATCAAACATTGACTTGGCAGTTCGGGCTGGACTGTTCCCATGAGGCACAGCATCAGGACTGATTTGCATATGGCTGTGTCTGAATTGGGGTGGCATGGTGAGCAAAAGAACAATGGATTAAACCCAGATTTTTTGACTGGGGTGAATGTTTGATTTGCTCTTCATTCCATCCATCATCTGTGTGTCTTTAGCTTCTAAAATTGAGACACAACAACCTACTAAGGTTTGGGCCCTAGTAAGTAAAGCTGGGCCACAAATCTATATATACTCAGTCCCACACGTGCCAATTCTGACTTCTATTTACCAAACCTGGTTGAATTTGTGTTCACGCAACTAAATTAATATGATCACCGTTTATTTTCTGATGTTTCTTCTAGATCATTTTTTTCATCATCATTTTCAATCTATGCATCACATTCTCATAATCATAAAATCATACACAGCACATACATACCACAATTCACATAAACCTCTCACATCAACATGTGGCAAAAAATCTTGTTGTCACACTTGAAATATAATGAATATCGAAAAGTGGCCTTTTCAGAATTGTGACAAAAAATGCAAAAATTCTTTTGACACCAAATTTGACCTGTCTAACTGCTCCCAATTGTAAGCTACACCTTATTAAATGTAATAAGGTAACTCAAATGTTTTCCAATGGGAGAGGTAGGCTTTGCATCAGTGAAAAACTAATCTAAGAGTTTTTCACTACCAGTACATGTAAAATGTAAAAGTACACGTCCTACGTTTTCAATATATTGCTTCATACCCTCTGCGCTTTTCATGTCCTTCTTTAGAGGTAACTTATATACATATTGAAAAGGAAGGGTTGGGACTGGCAAAAGATGTTTATTTTGCCAGTTTGAAATGCCAGTTTCAAACTACACACACAGGTTGCAATGGCAGGCCTGAGGAATTTTTAAGGGGCTATTCAAGTGGATGGCAGAATCAGTGCTGCAGGCCCACTAGTAGCATTGATTTTACAGGCCCTGACAGATGGAGCACCAATTGACTAGGGAATTACAGTAAATTAAATACACCAATTGAATGTAAACCAATGTCACCGTGTTTTAAGGAGACAGTACAGCCATGTAGCACTGATTAGCAGTGGTAAAGTGTGTAGAGACCTAAAGCCATCCAAACAAGCTCAACAAAACAGAAGGGTCGAAAGCAAAAAGTTAGGGGAGAACCACGTCAAGAATGCCAGGTCTAACAGTCTGTCTTTGTCATCCTGAGCTAAGCTGCTTACTGAGTAGGTGTGAAGAGGCCTAAGATGCAACAATACAGCCATTTAGAGGGAGGAGATAACCTTCCTGGAGAATCCAGGGAGAGGATGGAGACTGGGTAGATAAGTCTGACTTCAAAGGCAGGGGTCTCTGCAGAAAACAGATGCTACAGGACTCAGGTAACCCCCACTTACTAAATCTGTAGCCAGATGGGATCCCTCCTAATGAGATTAGGAGAGGGGTTGGAATGGGAGTGTAGTCAGATTTTAGCCACATTTCTGGGTTAGGTTACACTGACACACATTCTAAGGAGAGATTTTGGGACAATACTGCATTCTGGACTAGATGTTGTCATATTTCACAGGAAGTGTTCATACTAGAGAGAGGCGGTGTAGTGCGTATTTGTTAGTGTGCCCACCTCCTCAAGCCCAGACATGAAGGATAAATAAGACAGCTCTGCAGAGTTCAAGAAATGGTAAGATGCACTTCAGTTTTATAGTGTTAATCAAGCTCTGCAGAGTTCATCAGATCGCTGCCTGGAGAAGAAGATGGAATGCCCTGCTGGGGGAAACATCACTTACAACGAAACTTTTACAACGCACTACCATTACAACGCGGTCATTACAACGCAAACTATTACATTGCATTGCGCTGGGGGGCGCTCTAGGATAGGGAATAGGTTAATTTACTATCCAATAACCTTCCCTAGTGTCCACGGGGACAGGAGTTGGAATAGTAAATTAAACTATTCACTATCCAAAAACCCAAAAGCGCTATGCGTTGTAATGGTATGCGAGGTAAAAACTGCGTTGTAAAGGCATGCGATGTAAAAGCATGCGTTGTAACGTCATACATCCCCCTGCTGGACAACACCAAAGAAAGGACTACACTCTGAAAGACTGCACCTGCTGTACCCACAAGGCTTGACAAAGAAAATTACTGTTATTGACTCTAAAAGGAAATGAGTGACTCCCTGATGAGCAACAGGTACAAAAAAGCTGAAGAAGTCACCTGCGAAGCCAAAGCAAGGACACCCCAGCTAACCAGTTGTAACTGGACTTGTCCTGGACTCCACAAGTACATTTTAGGAGATTGAACCCTAGCCCCCAAGTGCCAACCTAGAACGTCTGAACCCATGCCAGTGCTTGGAGATATTAATCTCCCTAAAGGAACCAAGAAACAGCTGGCAGCCGAGTTGCAAATGACGTGAACTGACATGAGATGATGCAAAGCCTCACAAAGCCTTGCAGCTCTGCTGCCACCCTAAACAGAACCAATGCAAGTTGACGTGAAACCTCGCAAACCCCAACCACACAGATTTAACAGAACCAACACAAAGCTTTGCAAAGCCCTGCTGCATAGCGACATCGGAACTGATGCAGTATGACAGGACTTGACGCAGGACCTCACATCGAAGATCTCGCAGCTCCTCGGATTTGACACTGGAAGATGCTAAGCCTCACAATCCACTGCCATGCAGACTGCTCACCAAAGACTCGAGGTACAATACTCAGCGGGCCTACCTTGATCCTGTGCTTGGCTTGTGCTCCATTATGGTTAGCTTGAACATGTGACTTTGGCCCAGTCCAGCGCGATCATATACCCTCAGTTGGCACTTTGTGTCTTTTGGCGCTATTTTTTTACCTTATTCTTAAATAACTTGGATTTCCTACATTCGATTTCTGTTGTTTTGGTATCATTTTAAAGATAAGAGTATTTAATATTTTTATAAATTGGTGTTGGGTTTGTATTGTGTTGTGTCTCTTACCTATTTAATGTTTTGGTGATATTAACCCCTTCAGTGCTCCCGTCGGCTGTTGGTCGACGGGAGCACTCCCTCCCCAGTGCTGTCAACGGCCGACGCAGCCCCGCCCACTCATTAGAATGCCCGCACCGCGGCAGAATTGCAGCCGCGGTTAAGGCGTTAAATGCATAACACATGACAATCTCCTAAATTAAGCCTGAATGCTCATTTGCCAAGATACCAAGGGTTGAGCAAGGGTTAATGTAATTAGACTTGATCAAAACTATTAGTATTTGTGATATTATTACAAGCTGATGGTCAGTGGCCCACCTACTAATAGCCCACTTTTCTACAATATATAAGTTTACAATTTTGCCAGGGAAATGAAAGCCACAAAAAATGTTCCAGAAGTACACTTGGATACTTGCTACTGTCACAACTTTCCATGCGTACTCCTTTAAAGCTCTGGGAATTTTTGAGATTTCTACATTTAAACGTATAGGAGTTGTTGAACCTTCTAGTCCAATTTTTGGGATTTATTTAAAAATCAGATCCCTGGAATAGTGCTGAACCTGGCACAATGGTAGCTATTCTACACATACTATAGGCATGCATGTAATGATGGTCCCCTGCTATTTTGCTGGTGCTGGCCCAGTGTTGGTAATGGTGGTAATTATTGGCATAGTTTGGGCATCTATGACATGATGCCCTCAGTATGAATTATTTCCTGCCGTGTGTAATCAATTTCATTTTATGGGCATCCAAGGAAAGACAAGATAATGCCTAGGCATGCAAGCCAGAGTCTATATATTCAATTAGCAGCACAAGTCAATCCTTAATGAAAATAACAAGCAGATATTTCGGCATCAAAAATGCGCTTGTACAAAGCTTGCATTTCAGGATAAAATACAGTTTATTTGCATGAAAAAGATCATATTTTACTTTGGAGACTTGAACATTATTACAAATTATTAAGATTACACTAGATCGCAAAATGTGAGTTTTTTTCATTAAATGTAAAATTGATGTTTGGGGCCAGAATGGTTAAATTCTCAAATAGTGATGTTGATCAGAACTGATGATGAAAACCCACTTTGTATGTTTGGTCTAACTAGTTTGCTGTTTGAACTTGCAAATCTCTGTAATCTGAGCGATGTCACTGATGTATGAGCCTGTAAAATCAGAACTGAGAATCTACTTTAAAGGGGCAATATAGAAAGATGAAAGATAGAAATAATCGGCCATGTGAAGTTGCATTTTCAAAATAACCTGCAGCATCACGGTATTTCCATCTTCAATGTTTATGAAATTATGCTGAAAAAAGCAGCATTTTTTTTTTACTTTTTATTCATATATTCCTGTGTCGGGTTTATCCTCTACAGTGCTTAGGGAGAACCTTGTTGCTTGATACATAAATAAAGTCTTTGAATATTTCAGAAGTGCCCCGTCAGAAAATATGCCCATAAACCTTTTTATCAAATCTTTCGAAAAAATATTAATGTAAGAGATCCTAAGCATGGCCTTTAACAGCCCATGTTTTAAAAAAGATGTAAAACTTGAATTGGTATTTGAAATGTACATTATTAAACCATCAAGTACTTTTAAATGGGAGATGGACTACGTGTGAGATCTATTAACCCAACCAACTAATGGAATTTTATGTATTATTTATAGACTCGTTTTTACATTAGTTGAACTAGATGTATGATCTTTTATTTTGAAGTAATGCAGTGTGGGTTATTCACTGTATATTTTTATTCCGAAAGCAATTTCCAGAATATGATTTATCAATTTTGACCCTGATTAACAAACTGCACTTTGTAATACGTTACAGTAATACTACAAAGTGCAATTCACAAACTGCATTTTGCAGTAATTTACACTTTTGAGTAAGTTTACTACTTTTCCGTATTCACAAACTGCACTTTTTAGTAACATACACTTTTGTCCATGGGGATGGTGTTGCAGTACCAGGGTTTCTTCATGTGTTGTGCTGGACTTACTACAAAATTGTTAAGTACAAAAAAGTGCAGTTTGTGAATATTGAAAAGTAGTAAAATTACTCAAAAGTGTAAATTTGCTCAACAGTGTAAATTATCTTTGTGAACCAGGCCCTTTTTTCTCCAAAAGCATTCATGACAAAGAGGATGATAACCTTTTTGCCAGGGATTGTATCACAAGCTGGCATTTCACTCCACTTTTAAAGTCACAATGGGATTTGTTGTTCCTCCAGTTTTTAAAACTGCATACATTCACCCACCAAAATATGTTTCATTCATGGCTGGGAAAAAAAGTCGATTTTTAAAACATAAGATTCAAATCACAGATTCCTAAGTCTAAAATTGTACTCACTGCTATCTAACAAAGTCAATTTGAAGTTGAGTATTTTTTACAACAAAAAACTAAGAACCTCTTTTTTTAAACTCGTACTTCAAACATTTTAATGGCTGATGTGTATCTTTATATAGATCTGAGTTCACATATGTAAAAGCATAGACGCGCAACAAAGCTAGATGAGAAGTTGATCTCTATTGCTATTTATGGTGTTTAGACCTATGTGTATTGCCTTAAGTTACAAAACGTAATTAACTTTACTGTAGTCCAGTATGGTAGCCAAATGCAATGTTTCCCCATCACTTATCCTGCTGGAGTCAGTAAGGTGTGTTCTACTATCAAACTGTCTTAGACAAGGCAGGGGGAGCTGTCCATACATGACGGCCATGGCTACTGTATTACTTTGATAGCCAGGTATTTTTTTTTTATATGAAGTGGATGCTCCCTTTTAAGATTTCTGGCAGGGGGTATCTGTATGCTGGACAAATAATGGACGTGCTGGGGTTGAATATTTTTACCGGAGTTAGATCTAAGTTCGATTTGGCAGATTGAGAACTTTTCCACTATTTGAAGGTTCAACATGTTCTTTGGGCCTATAACGTAGATTGGATAAACCTACAGGGTCACATGCAGATTGAGGCTGGGGTTGAAGAGTTTAATAGTCCAATGAGGTGTTTCCAAAACGTATAATATTCTCCATTATAAAATGGAAAATCCCACTGGGTGTCTGATGGAAAGATGCGTGCATTTCATTGGTTCAATTTAGTGTTGACAGTGGGTCTAGGGGCTTTACCATCCTAGAGAAGTGCCCATACAATCTAGTTTACAACATGGTCAACTCAAGTTTTTCCATAGGGATTGCAATCACGGATAAACCATTAATAAGACTGGGGGCCCCACTAGCATCAAATGAGAAAAGGGAGAAAGGGACTTTTTCCACACCTTCTGGAGTTGTGTCATAGTCCAAAGATACTGGGAAAATGTGACCACTGAACTATCACCAGTCCATGGTGTGGATGTAGCCTTTACAGGTCTGGCGTCGCGTAGTCCTTTTTTTTTTTTGTTTACTTTTTTTTTGAAATTTTTGGCATCGAGAACAGTTACAGCAAGGTGCATAATCGTTACACAACATGAGTCTATTCATTATACAAGCGTTTGACATATCTATGGCATACAGCTTACAGCACGGCTATTATACATCAACTGGTGACAATGCAGTATGATAGTCCATCGTAGAAGGTGACAGAGTAAGGCAATGACTTGACCATATGTCCTGAAGGGATAGCATGACCGTTCTCAACATAGACACTGTAGTAGAGGGGTCGGCTTAAGAGAGGGCATGGAAGATGTGGTTTATCATGAGGAGTCAGCCCATACAGGCACTTCCGCCCTGTTACTTATTATGTTAAGCAGATTAATGGCCATGATACCGTAAAGCATAACGTAGGGAGTATAGGCATGTCGAATGAGGTGAGTATCAAGAGGAGCCAGTGAGGGGTGGGCCAGTGGCCGGTGTGGCCTCGCCAGGGTTAGCAGTATTTCGGGAAAGGTAGCCTCTCAGGAGGTCCCAGATATCACGTGGGCGGGAGGTAGTAGGTAACAGTTCAGAATATGTAGTTAGCTGTTCCTGACAATAAGTGAGATCGTGTAACCAGTCCTTGAATTTAGGGGCCCTTCCCCTGCCCCATCGACACGCCACCCTCCGTTTCGCAACTAGTAGAGCCAGTGCAATAAATTTGCGATATGCAGCCTGTATGGGTTCCACGTAGCCCAATAGCGCCAGTACTGGGGAAGGATGTATATCAGTGTGGACCATGACGGAGAGTGCAGCTATTACCTGAATCCAGTAGAGCCTAACCGTATCACATGTCCAGGCTAAATGTAGGAAGTCAGCCCCTGGGGTATGGCACCTATCACAATTATCCGTGGTGCGAAGTTTCAGTCTACACATTCGGGCAGGAGTAAAATATAGCCGATGTAGGAACTTATAGTGGATAATTCTGTGTCTGCTGTTAGCAGATATGCGGTCTGTCTGTTGGAGGCAGAATGCCCACTGTTTATCTGTGAGGGGCCTGTCCAGTTCCTGGTCCCATTTCAGTTTAGCTACCAAGGATGGGTAATTGATTTGTGTGTGTACTGTCTTATAGATTAACGATACCAATTTGCGAGGGACCTCAGCGTCAAGTACAAGTTGTAAAGGGGTGAGGGCCTCAGGTTCATGTGGAAAGTCAGGTGTAAGTGCTCGCAGTCCCTGGCGAAGTCTAATGTAGAGGAATACGTCGAGTGGTGTGGGCTCTATCCCCTCATATAGGTGTGCCATAGAGCGAAAAGTGCCATCTTGGTAGAGGTCTCCCCAGGTTGTCACATGTACCCTGTGTAGCAATTTGCGGAATCCCGGTTCTTGTAGTAATGGCATAGCAGGATGATATACTAGGGGCAGTGCCGGTGCATACAGCATCGACATTTCCAGCCTGGCAGCTAGTCGGGCCCACGCAGTAATCGTGCTAAACACTGTCGTGGATGTTTTGTCTCTGCCGTCTACCACCGCATAAAGAGCTCCATCTATAGGGAGAGGGTGAGCCAGCCAGTGTTCAGCAGCCAGCTGAGGCATGTATCTAGGTTGGTGGAACCAAAAATAAGCATAGTGGGCCTGAGCCGCTTGGTAATACAATTCGAAATTCGGTATCCCGAAACCACCTTGGGAACTGGGTCTAATCAGGACATCCCATTTCAAACGAGGAGATTTACCGCCCCAGACGAGCTTAATAAGTTCAGAGCGGAGCTGGTGGAAAAAGGATTTGCCTGGGTAAAACGGAATGTTCAAAAAGAGGTACAATATTTGTGGGAGGATCACCATTTTGATCAGAGATGCTCTGCCTGCCATGGAAAGGGGTAGTGTAATTCAACGGGCAACATTATCTATGATGCGATTCATAGTAGTGCCATAGTTGGCGCGCATAAGCTCCTCTTTATCTCTCTCTATGTGTATCCCCAGGTATTTAAAATCCCCGTCGCTCCAGGCAAGAGGGTAGTCTAAGTCAAACCGCGACGTAGAGGGGGTAAGTGGAAAGATGCAGGATTTACTCCAGGTAATTTGGACACCTGAAAGCCTCCCAAATTGTATAAATTCCCGTAAAATAGGGTTCAAATTGTCACAAGGATTGCGTACATACAAAGTGATATCATCGGCATACATTGATATCAATATCTGCCTTTGAAAGCATCGAAGTGCACTGTCATTATGCCGCTGTCGCAGCTTTGCGGCTAGAGGCTCCGTGGCTATCGCGAAGAGGAGAGGGGAAAGGGGACATCCCTGTCTGGTCCCCCTGGTAATGGGGAATGCCTCAGACAGTCTACCATTTATAAGGAGTCTGGCAACAGGGCGATCGTAAAGGAGCCGAATCCAGGAAATGAATATCACTGGAAAGCCCATTCTCTCCAGGATGCCAAACACATAGTCCCATTCCAGGGAATCGAATGCTTTAGTAGCATTGATAAATATGGCAGCCATGGGTAGGTCCTCATGCACAGAATTAAGGATTGTGAAAAAAGTACGTAAATTATGTGAAGTGGCCCTACCTGGCACAAAGCCAGATTGATCAGGTAGTATCAGAGTGGGAAGCAGAAGGCTGATACGATTAGCAACCAGCTTGGCCAGTACCTTAACGTCACAATTTAGTAAGGAAAGTGGGCGGTATGAGTCACATTTATTCGCTGGTTTACCAGGCTTAAGCAGCGAAGTAATGACTGCAACTCTCATAGAGGGTGGTAGATGGCCCACTTCTAGGGCATCCTCATACACCTCACGTAACACCGGAGCCATGAAGTCAATATAGGTTTTGTAGAATTCTATTGGAATCCCGTCAATGCCAGTGGCTTTTCCGGATTGCATACCCATTATCGCGTCCCTCACTTCATCCAGTTCAAAAGGCGCACTAAGGAAAGCCCGTTGGGCATCGCTAAGCCAGCCTAAGGAGATATCAGCCAAGTAGTCCTGCAGCTGCAACCTTCCCACTCTGGAGGAGGTATACAGTGCGCCATAGTGGGAGACAAAGGAATTTAGGATGTGCGCAGTGTCCCGCACCACCACACCGTCCGGGCCTTCAAGTTCTATTATCACGTTTGGCGCTCGCATCATTTTAACCGTGGCCGCCAAGGCTTTCCCCGGCCTTTCGCCCTCGCCATATCGGCGAGCAGTCCAGTATTTGCCCCTAAAAGCAGATTCTCTCTCAGCCTCGGCCGAGTAGTCAGATATTTTGTCCCTTATCTGTAGGAGAATCGCATCAGAGGGAGCCTCGGCTAACCTCATTTCTAAAAGTCTAAGTTCAGTTTCTAAGGCCAGTATCCGAGCAGTGATAGCCTTCAGAATCCCGGCACCTTTTGCTATGCAAATTCCTCGCAGCGTCACTTTGAATGCCTCCCAGATAGTTTCCACATCTTTAACCGAGTCTTTGTTTCTCCTGAAGAAATCTAAGCCGTCATCTCTAAGTTCCTCTTGAAAGGTGGCGTCAAGCAATAATGATGGTTGCATCCGCCAAGAAGAGGAGGGGGGGCCTAGGTCCGCTGAGCGTAGAGTAATTTTGACAGGAAAGTGGTCCGAGTAAGTTCTCGGTAGGTGTTGTGCACAATTAAGCGAGGTGAAGAGGTGGGACGTCAGTAAGATGAAGTAATGTCTGGCCCATGAGCGCGCATGCGCAGCAAAGTGTGTGCCTTCTTTTGTGTCAACGTGCAGGCTTCTCCAAGCATCAATAAGACTATAGTCCGTGATCACTGCGCGCAATTCCGCACGCACTTTAGTGTAGTGTTGCGGGGTAGGGTGTGACCTATCCAGGGTAGGGTCTAGTGTCGTGTTAAAATCTCCTCCCCAAAGGATGTGTTGAGGTCCAGTCCCCACTATAGCCGCCCATAGCTCAGCAAAGAACCCCGGATCGTCTATGTTAGGTCCGTAGCAGCAAACCAGTGTGACCGCAATGTGACCCAGTCTCCCCCATAGCATGCAGTAGCGCCCCTGTGAGTCTGTCGTGGAGCCTGCCAGAACAAAGGGCGTGCCCTTCCGCACCAAAATCGCCACACCTCGAGCATACGTGGAGTAGGACGAAAATACGGTATGAACCGCCCATCTACTAGCAAATGTATTAACAGCCTGTGGTCCGAAGTGTGTTTCCTGTAGAAGGGCTATGTGTATCGAATGGCGATCAAGGTAGGACAGGACTTGCCTCTTCTTCCTGGGATCCCCCAGCCCCCTAACATTCCACGTCAAGACATTTAGGTCAGTGTCACCCATGAGAAGCGTGGAGTCTTATCGCCTGACGAAACCATTGCTAATAGCCCGTGTGTAGGCACCACGTGGGAAAGCACGACCCGCTTAGTAGCACCTATAAGTGACATGTCTTCTGTGTGTGTAACTTGCAACATGAGAATATTATCTCGCACATAACGTCCAACTTCAACCTTATCCATACTAGATGAGTTATCAGTAGACTTCGCACATGCCGAATGAACAAAACAGCTCAACCAAACCCTCCCCCCCTCCCCAATCCCATCACACCCAAACCCCAATAATGTGGCTGCAAGAGCCTTCAAAACAATAAAGCCATACAGTGCAATTCGTGCTAGTGACATTCGTGCGTTCAACCACCACTTTACCATCTTGCCCTGCAGAGTTATGCTCAATAATAACCAAATCCTCGCAAAAAGTGTGACATAGGAATGCGCAATGCACCCTCTCTTAATTGTCGAGCAGAGTCCAATCACAATGAGTATACATGAAAGTGGCACATTGGTCAACATGTAGGCATAAATGGTAAGAAGAAAGCAATTAACGACTGTAACATCTTTAGCGCATACGCACACACACTGCCATTGAGTAACAGTAAACCTTGCGATCAATAGGTGTAGACAGTTAAGGAGGTGCGCACCAAGGTTCCACTGCACTGCCATACAATTGCATCCACCCGCCACCCACTGAAGCAACCCAAACTCGCCAGAAATCCCATCCCTCCCCCCCCTGAACTACATCTAAACTTCCCAACATTTGAATTAGTGTAGAAAAGAAACATAATGGGGTATACCCTTCAGGGTTCAGTCTAGGAGCGCACTCAGCCACTCCCCACTCCTCATGCCTCTTTCCGCCCAGCCATTCAAAGCACATCCGAGGTAGTGGGGAGTGGGTGCCTGGAATATCTTACCACCATAGTCCAGTGCTCGACCAACGACCTCAATCACATGTGAAGTGGGCCACACAACCAGGGCCCAACAGGGGAGTCCGGAAATGGCATTCAAAGAACAGCACAACAGGCAGGTATACAGGACTCAGTGTCATTCGTCTTCATTGGCCGAATGAAAGTCATCTTGTCTGTCATCACCACCATGTTTGTTTTCCGCTCGTTCCCGTTTAAGTTTCCTAAGAAAGTCTTCCACTTGCTGAGGGTTAGTAAAGAAATGCTGTCGTGCTTGATGCGTTATCCTCAAGTTGGCAGGGTAGAGCAACGCATAATCAATTTGTAATGCCCTTAGCTTTTTCTTAACGTCCAAGAATTTGCGCCGTTGCTCCTGTACCGTCGGGGTGAAGTCCGGGTAGATGGAGAACTGGACCCCATCACAGGATAGCGTCCGGTTGGTGCGAGCTGCTCGCAGCGCAGCATCCCGGTCCCGATAATTCAGAAGGCGGGCAATGATGGGCCGCGGCGGTGTCCCGGTAGCAGGCCGCGGGTCGAGCGATCTATGAACCCGTTCTACAATAAATTGTTTGTAGAAGGCCTCAGGGCCAACCGCCGCGACCAGTATTTTCTCAACATAATCCTCCATGCGTCCTGTGTTGGTAGTCTCTGGAATCCCAATTACGCGGATGTTATTGCGACGACTTCTGGCTTCCAACTCCTCATTTTTAGCGGCTATGAGCCGTAGCACGTTGTCCATTCTGGCAAGTTGCGTCGTGTGGGTGGCCGTCGTGTCATCGTGGTCAGATATGCGCTGCTCAGTTGCCGTGATGCGCTCCTCATGCGCGTCTATTTTGTGTACCATGGCGTCCATTCTCGATGACAACCTGTCGACTTTATCAACTATAGTAGCGAACCCCTGCCGCATTTCGTGCATCATCTGTTGAAAGTCGGGGGCATCAGGGTTGGCGTCCGAAACCATCCCGGCAGCGGTGTTGGAGCTTCCCGCTTCCTGCGTGTTTCGCAGCACTTTTTTGGACGGAGCGGAATCGAACAACAGTTTGGGCTGCCTACTGTCCGGTTTGCCCATGGTCAGTCGGGTGAGGGTATGCGCAGCCGAGGATAGTGACTGACCTTCGCAATGGGTAGTCAGCGGGATGTAAATGGCGCAGTTCCCTAATAATCACTTGCCTGTGCAGTGGCAGTGAGAGGCCAGGCAATGGGAGGGCAGCCTTGTGTCACTATCAGATATATCGACCTCGGCCAGTTCATGGATGGGATCTTGGTACAGGTAGAAGGCGAATCCAGCACGACCAGCAGGTCGGGCGGGAATCAGCGTCGTGGGCCAGAGTCCGGGCCACAGCTGCGGAGGTATTTCCCACGCCTGCAGGCACTTTTCAACGCATGCACAGGGGCTGACAAGCAGGAAGAGGACCGGCACTAGCAAGTAAGCGCTGACACTCACCAGCCTGTGCCGAATCAGAGAGAACGAGGCAAGATGGTGACTCTCCAGGCGCCAGTCAGGCAGGCCGTCAACCAGGGCAGATCGGGTTGCAGTCGCAGTGGGGCAAGGTCCCAGTGGCCCCCGAACGACACGCACATGTAGCGTCCCAGCTCCTGTCACCGAGGCTCAGGGCTCAGGTGAAGTCCGCCTGTGAAGTCAGCAGCAACGCTCCGATCCCCCGGCGACCTCCCCTCTCAGCTCAATCCGGGTGCAGGAGGCAAATGGGATCAGAACGCACAGAGCACACAAGGATCGACCAGTCGCTCCTCTTACAAGCTATGAATGTCAGTGTCCAGGGATCCTAGTGCGCTGGGGATGGTGCCGCAACGGCGTCTAGCATCGCGCCTTGCATCGCGCCTTGCACGTAATGGCCGCCAGTCCCTTCCGCCGCTACGGCCGAGCTGCGCGGTACCTCCAGCAGAAACAGTGTGTAGGGATGAGAGGCGCACAATTCCCTGGGGCAAACACACCACAGTCTTTAGTCTTTGTGAGCTGGGGGCACCTTACGGTCCGTTATGCAGGCAGGGCTGGGCGAGGAAGTCGCGCGGACCAGCAGTCTATATGGCCTACCTCCCACGTGGTAAGCCGCGGTCACTCGTAGAACACCAGCCCCTCCAGCGGTCAGAGCGGGTCCATAGCTTCGCGCCGGCCCAAACTTCTGGAGAGCGGAACACCGGACAGGAGGGTGGAAGAGCCCTGAAATCTTCACCGATGCCTCAGCGAGGCACCCGTTCCAGGGCAGCGTGGTCAGGTCGAGCACTGGTGGCAGAATTGCAGGATAAACATCGGATTTAGAATCCAGGCAGCAGGAGCCTCACATCAGTGCGGCCATACTGCCAGTGCGCCCTCTAGCGCCCCGGCGTCGCTTAGTACTTGGGAGGAAGAGAGGTTGACCAGGTATCAGGAGATTTTTCATGTTCTCGGTATGATGCCTCACAAAGGACATATAGCATGTGAATGTGGTAGTACTCATGCACCATATCCAGGAATACGGAGAAGAGGTCTGAATAGGTGTATAACTACAGAGAAATCAGTGCATTAAGACCACAAATGCTGCAAGAAATTGGAAAGGATGTAGACCCCATGGAGGGATGCCTGAATGGGTAAAAGATATGTATGATCATTTTATTCTTAAGTATCTAGTACAAGAATATTGTGGCACAATAATATCTGGACAAAATATTAAAGGTAAATGCACAGAGGTGAGTATAGAATTACTATTCTTACCTCCACATCTATGTACCTTGATGATAAATATAATCAAGGTACATAGATGAGGAGTAAGGTATATAAACCACTTACACATAGCAAAGAAATTAAACATCTCTGCATACTTATCATTTTTAATTTTGGGCCAGATATATGACTGTTTTTAACGGTTGCAAACAGTAAATCATCCCATTTGTGACCGTTTTAAAGGGTTGCAGTGTGTACAAACCCTATTTTGCGAGTTGGTAGACTATTTCCGACTCACAAAATAGGCTTTGCGAGTCAGTATTGGGAAAGGGTGTACAGAGGGCTTCCCTTTCTAATAGTGAGTCGCACTGACACATACTATTGTTTTGCAACCCCAAATGCGGTTGCAAAACAATCGCAGTAATCACCTTCATCAAGTAGGTGGTAAGCCAATCGCAAACGGGAGGAGGTCCCTAAAGGACCCCTTCATCTTTGGTTAATGTATGCAAAAATATTTTTTAAGAGCAGGAAGTGGTCCGATAGACTACTGCCTGCCCTAAAAAATGAAAAGAAAACTTTAATTTTTTTTTCTTTTAAACTCATCCAGTTTTCCTTTAAGGTAAATGGGCTGCATTTGAAAAAAAAAAGTTGTTTTATTTAAAAAGCTAACAATGACATGGTGGTCAGATGTCCCCAGCAATCACCATCCACGTGATTGTAGCCCATTCACAATAGGTTGTAAATAACGACCTGCCTCATGAATATTGGTGAGGCAGGTCATGTGTGACCTCATTGGGAATCGCTAAATGTGTCTGAGACACATTAGTACATTCCGTTTAGCGATTCGCAAAAAAACCAGAATGGGCTTACATCTGGCTCTTGGTCCCTATGTATTTTGTTTACAATATTAGTATCCTACCTTATCCTGGACTCAATATTGAGGAGCCACTCCATGTATGAATTATTGGGTTTGTTTTTTCAATAGTTATAGAGTGAAGTGTTAGACACTGACCAAAGGAACTTATCTGGGTTGAGAGATAAAGGTAGACTTATACCCATCGCATGCAAAGATTCCATTTTTAATATGTATACTGCTTTTTTTGTTGTCACCAAGATCAATTATTTCGTCAACCTCACTGCTCGTTAATATATTGATTATTTTGTATTGTGTTAAATTAGAAAAATGAATAAAACTTGTTTTAGGAAATAAAATGTTGGGTTTCATTGTGACGTTGGGCCTGATGTAGGTAATTGTGAAATACTGATTTCTTAATACCGAATTTTTCAGATTCGGTATTAAGAAATCGGTATTTCCTATGTAGGTAAAGATTCGGTAAAAATACTGAATCCTTAATATTCCTTATTACCGAATCGGTAATTGAGGTTCGGTAATAAGAAATACCTACCCATTCATTCCTATGGGCTTGGAGGCCCATAGGAATAAATGTGATGACATTCAGTATTAGCGATTCGATATTACCGAATCGGTAATACCGGGAGGTATTCCAAGGGTGCCAGGGTCTCCAAAGGACACCCTGTTGCACCCCTGAAATGTGCATGTGTGCACATGTGGCGCACATATATGCCCTAAGGGCATTAATGTGTGCCACATGGCACTTCTAAAAAAGCAAGAAAGTCCTTGTTTAAAGGAATTCGGTAATTACCACCAACTTGGTGGTAATTACCTATTTCTTAAGGCCCAAAATCACTCTTTTATGTGCTTCCTACATTGCATTTGAGGAATCGGTATTACCGATTCCTTGAATGCAAGAGCAATAAGGAATCGGTATTAAGGAATCGGTTTTTACCGATTCCTTATTTACCGATTCCTTACCGATTCCTTACCTACATCAGGAATGGCTAAATACCGGTCGGTAACGGTGAAATTTACTGATTTTCTCCGTTGCCGACCGGTATTTAGCCACCTACATCGGGCCCGTTATGTCTACAGCCCAATGCTGTAGACATTCTCTCCTTCCTGGCTGCCAAGACCTGGAACTCACTCCCCACTCACCTCCGCCTTACTCAGAACCACATCTCCTTCAGAAAAGAACTGAAAACATGGCTATTCGATAAACAATGAACCCCTCCCTCTAGCGCCTTGAGACCCTGTGGGTGAGTAGTGCGCTTTATAAATGCCTGAACTTGAACTTGAACTTAATGCTGGTAGATTCTAGTCCACCCGGCTCTGTCTGCCTGTCTCCTTTCTATGCCCCTAGCTTCTAATTCCAACTCTAGTTAATCCGCACTTGAGTTATCCTCCTGATGCCTCTGTGCATTTAGCATCAAATTTGTAACTAATCTTATAACATAATTCGCCTCCCAGCTCCTGCAGGTTTTGATTCCATGCCCGAGGCTGAGGCCAGCAGCAGGTCCTGGTTAGGTAGGCTTGGCTGTGGGGCAGCTCTGTGGTCGGGGCGGGGTCACAGCGACCGGAGCAGCAGATCAGATCAGATCACGTCAAATGATACACAGCTTTTAAGTCATTTCTGAGCCGCTCTCCTTCATTTTCCATGGGACCTTCCTCTGCTTATGATTATAAACCGCAAATGGTGCCTTGTCAGGAAACATTGGGAGCACATATGTCCATGGTTAATGGACATAATAAAATGCTTTCTTTTATTCATGGTGTGTGCATCCAAGCGAGAGTACAGAGGGAAGGAGGCGCTGCCAGAAGGGATGTGTGTGTTGTACGAATGTGTGAAAATGATTTATGGGGAATTCGTGGAGAAATGAAGGAATTGCTGTGGAGCCTGAAGCTAGTACAGTGGGCTCAGAAGCGCCTGGGACGAAGTCCCGAATATTCTAGGAACTCCCACTTGTGGGACACCCCCGCGCCGCACGGCCACCAGCTGCTGCGTGTGCCCCCAGCCGCCTCTGCCTCGCTGCTGCCTCGTTGCCGGCTCCCGCCGCTGCGAGTGGTTTTTTGTATTATTTTGACAGTGATTTGTGCTTGTCTGTGTTAACTTGTTTTTCCTTGTTTTTCCCCGCTTTTGCGTGCATTTGTGCCTGTTTTTCTTCATTGTTTTCTCCTCCGTGTTGCCCTCCTTCCTTGTTGTCCGCCTACCGCCTTCCTCGACGCCCCCCGCCCTCCCTTCCCGCCACCGCCGCTTAGCCACGCCCCTTTTTGCCTTCTGTAACCCTCCCCGCTCCCGCCTCCCAGCTGCTCCGCCCACCCGCGCACTTGGCCTTAAATGGCGACCGTGCGACGCAGGTGAGTGTGACCCACTTGTGGGACACCCCCGCGCCGCACGGCCACCAGCTGCTGCGTGTGCCCCCAGCCGCCTCTGCCTCGCTGCTGCCTCGTTGCCGGCTCCCGCCGCTGCGAGTGGTTTTTTGTATTATTTTGACAGTGATTTGTGCTTGTCTGTGTTAACTTGTTTTTCCTTGTTTTTCCCCGCTTTTGCGTGCATTTGTGCCTGTTTTTCTTCATTGTTTTCTCCTCCGTGTTGCCCTCCTTCCTTGTTGTCCGCCTACCGCCTTCCTCGACGCCCCCCGCCCTCCCTTCCCGCCACCGCCGCTTAGCCACGCCCCTTTTTGCCTTCTGTAACCCTCCCCGCTCCCGCCTCCCAGCTGCTCCGCCCACCCGCGCACTTGGCCTTAAATGGCGACCGTGCGACGCAGGTGAGTGTGACCCACTTGTGGGACACCCCCGCGCCGCACGGCCACCAGCTGCTGCGTGTGCCCCCAGCCGCCTCTGCCTCGCTGCTGCCTCGTTGCCGGCTCCCGCCGCTGCGAGTGGTTTTTTGTATTATTTTGACAGTGATTTGTGCTTGTCTGTGTTAACTTGTTTTTCCTTGTTTTTCCCCGCTTTTGCGTGCATTTGTGCCTGTTTTTCTTCATTGTTTTCTCCTCCGTGTTGCCCTCCTTCCTTGTTGTCCGCCTACCGCCTTCCTCGACGCCCCCCGCCCTCCCTTCCCGCCACCGCCGCTTAGCCACGCCCCTTTTTGCCTTCTGTAACCCTCCCCGCTCCCGCCTCCCAGCTGCTCCGCCCACCCGCGCACTTCGCCTTAAATGGCGACCGTGCGAACGCGCAGCGGTCACGCGCAGCGGGCGCGCCGATTGTGCGCCGAAGGCGCGCCAAAGGTAAGCCCGTCTGCGCCCGTCCGCGACCGGATCGCGACCAGCGCCAGGACCCCTGGACCTCGAAGATCCAGACCGACCCGCAGGACGTACTCCGCCGCTACCCTCATCGCACTCAACACCGGCCGACTTCCAGACTGCCACCAGGCCACTCCACGACGTACCCACGGACCTTTCAGCTGCCACGCCTGCAAGTTCACCTGCAGCCGGACCTGCCTCGCACCAGCACCCGCAAAGTCGAACACCAGCAGCACCCACCTCAAGTGCATCCTGCTCAACACCCGCTCCGTCCACAGACACGCCATCGAACTCTGGAGCCTCCTAGACGCCACAGCCCCTGACGATGCCTTCCTCACGGAGACCTGGATGAACGCCTCTTCAGCTCCCGACATCGCCATCGCCATCCCGAAGGGCTACAAGATCGTCCGGAGGGACCGCAACGCCAACCAGATGGGAGGAGGCATCGCCATCATCCACAAGAGCACCATCCGTCTCACGACCAGCACCGACAACACTCCGACCAGCGCCGAACACCTGCATTTCCAGATCCACACCAACCCGAACACCACCCTCAGAGGCACCCTGATCTACCGACCCCCTGGACCACGCACGCAATTCAGCGAGGACATCGCCGACTTCGTCAGCCCGCATGCCCTCCCATCCGCCGACTACATCCTCCTGGGAGACCTCAACTTCCATCTGGAGAACAACAACGACCGCAACACCAGCACCCTGCTCGACAACCTCGCCAACCTGGGACTCAAGCAACTGGTGTCCACCCCCACCCACCTCGCCGGACACACGCTCGACGCCGTCTTCTCATCCAGCAAAGACGTCACCTTCAGCCACACCACAGAGCTTCAATGGACGGACCACAGCTGCGTCCACTTCACCTTCAAGAGAACAACGACCCACCAACACCAGCAACAGGCCGCCCGCAGAAGCTGGAACAAGATCACGGCAGACCAGCTCACCGCCTCTCTGGGCCAGCACCCTCCTGCCAGCTCAGCGAACCCCAGCCAGGCCGCCGACAACCTCACGAAGTGGATCAGCAACTGCGCCGACGAACTCGCCCCACTGAGGACCCCGCCTAGCAGACCCGGCAGCAAGAAGGCCCCATGGTTCACCGACGAACTCAAGAGCTCCAAGAAGAACTGCCGAGCCCTCGAGAAAGTTTGGAGAAGGGAACCGACACCAGACAACAGGACCTCCTTCAAACTCGCCACCCGGAAACACCACCAGCTGATCCGCGCCGCCAAGAAAACAGCATTCAAGGACCGGTTGGACAACAACGCACACAACTGCAAGGAACTCTTCAACATCGTGAAAGAGCTTTCCAACCCCAGCGCTGGTAACAACGACATCACCCCATCGCAAGACCTCTGCAACTCCCTCGCTTCATACTTCCACAACAAGATCGCGGACATACACAACAGCTTCAACAACCAACCCACGCACACCAGGACCGAACAACCACCCCCCACCACCACCCTCCACGCCTGGACCCCGATCAGCACCGAAGACACCATCCGCACGATGAACTCCATCCACTCCGGATCACCGACAGACCCCTGCCCTCACCACGTCTTCAACAAGGCCGACGCTGTCATCGCACCCCACCTGCGAGACATCATCAACACATCCTTCGACACCACCATCTTCCCGGAGAGCTGGAAACACGCCGAACTCAGCGCTCTACTCAAGAAACCAACAGCGGACCCCACCGACCTCAAGAATTACCGACCCATCTCGCTCCTCCCGTTTCCAGCCAAGGTCATCGAGAAGACCGTCAACAAGCAGATGGCCGCCTTCCTCGAGACGAACGGATCCCTCGACCCCTCACAGTCCGGCTTCCGGGCCAATCACAGCACCGAGACCGCCCTCATGGCCGCCACCGATGACATCCGAGCCCTGATGGACAAGGGAGAAACAGCGGCCCTCATCCTCCTAGACCTCTCCGCGGCTTTCGACACGGTCTGCCACCGCACCCTAGTACAGCGGCTCAACAACGCCGGAATCCAGGGGAAGGCACTGGAATGGATCATCTCCTTCCTCGACGGAAGAACACAGAGAGTTCGCCTACCACCGTACAAGTCAGAGGCCTCCGAAGTCATCTGCGGCGTCCCCCAAGGTTCATCTCTGAGCCCCACCCTCTTCAACGTCTACATGAGCCCCCTCGCGGCCATCGTACGCAAACACAACCTCAGCATAATCTCCTACGCCGACGATACCCAGCTGATCCTCTCCCTGACCAACGACCCCGCCGCCGCCAGAACCAACCTGCACGAAGGGATGAAAGAGGTAGCCGAGTGGATGACGACCAGCCGCCTGAAACTGAACTCGGACAAGACGGAGGTCCTCATCCTGGGCTCCTCGCCCTCCGCCTGGGACAACTCCTGGTGGCCCCCCGCCCTGGGCACCGCACCCAAACCGACAGACCATGCGCGCAACCTGGGCTTCATCCTGGACACCTCCCTCTCCATGACCAGGCAAGTCAACAGCGTCTCCTCGGCGTGCTTCAACATCCTACGCATGCTACGGAAGATCTTCTGGTGGATCCCCACCGAGACCAGGAAGACCGTCACCCAGGCCCTCGTCACCAGCCGCCTGGACTACGGCAACGCCCTCTACGCCGGTACCACCGCCAAGCTCCAGAAGAGACTCCAGCGGATCCAGAACGCCTCAGCCAGACTCATCCTCGACATCCCACGAACCAGCCACATCTCCGGACACCTGAGAGACCTTCACTGGCTCCCCGTCAACATAAGAATCACCTTCCGCCTCCTCACCCACGCACACAAAGCCCTACACGACCAAGGCCCGAGCTACCTCAACAGCCGAGTCAACTTCTACGCTCCCAATCGCCACCTCCGATCAGCCAACCACGCCCTCGCCGCCGTCCCCCGCATCCGAAGAGCGACTACAGGAGGAAGGTCCTTCTCCTACCTGGCCGCCAAGACCTGGAACTCCCTCCCGACCGACCTGCGCCTGACCCAAGACCACCTCTCCTTCAGGAAGAAGCTGAAGACCTGGCTGTTCGAGCAGTAGCGGCACCCCCCCCCCCCAGCGCCTTGAGACCCTACGGGTAGGTAGCGCGCTTTACAAGTGGCAATGATTGATTGATTGATTGATAATGTTACTTCTTTGCTTGGAAACTAAGTACTGTGTTCATTCTGTTGCTGAATTTCTGAAATAGTAAACTACCATTGAACAAAGAGAGCAGAAAACTGGATTAACTCTTACCATAGAAGTAAAGAATCCATGAACATTATACAATTTACTCGGAAAAGGAAACGGCATTTTATTTAAATATGCTGTAATGAGGCTTTTCTAAAAAGGAAAAAAAGTACATAAAACAACAAAAAAAAGTATGCATATTCGACTGTGCGCATCCTTGCCTGTATGAACAGTTCCATATGCTGGGGAGATTTCAAAAGAGTGGTTATGCAGGACTTGACACAGTACTACATGCTTCATAGAAGATGTTTTATTGTACTTACGTTGGTGATTTGTTGGACGCCGCATGGTGCCCTGAGGTAAGGAAATCTTTAGGATACGCTCTGATCAATGTCTGAATATTCCACTGTACACAATTCCCCACAGGAGGATGGGCTTTGATGAAAAGACGCTACGGACAGGTAATTGATTTTGCCGAGATGCCTTATATAGGAAAAGCTGTTTTTGGTTTACAGCACAGAGAGAACTGCCGTTATCAGGGTTACCACCTTTCTCAGAGAAAAATATCAGACATTTGTTCTTTTAAGAATGATGTTTCAATGAGAATTTTTTTTAAAGCCTCTGTGCTCTTTTTTTATTAAGTCTAATTTTTTCCGTCGGAATCTTCAGTTTACTTCAGTCAACCCTAAAACACTTTTGAAAAGATTTCTACGTGCTTGCTGTTTTAAGTATACTTTTTTAGAGTAAAAAATATTTTGCCGAATTGTCTGATGTTTTTTATACCAGTCATGACATTAAAGTGCTGTCCAGGCTGATAAATACTGGATAGGTGGCAACTCTACAGGTTAAAGTCAGGGTGGGACTGCCCTATAGGGCAATGAGGGGGTGCCTGAATGGCTGTTCTGACAGATCAGTGTATGGACTTGGGGGCAGATTTACATGCCCCTTGCGCCTCTTTTATGCTGCCGTTGCATCACTTTTGTGACACAGCGGCGGCGCAAAGCCAGCGCCATGGTGCGGGGTACTTACAACGTGACGCATCTGGGAGATGCGTCACGTTGTAAAGCCCTGCGCCACATGTAGGTGTTCCTGCGCAGGGGGGGTGCGTTCCGGCGCAGGAACGCCTCCTAAAAGTGGCTGAATTAAATCTACAAGATTTCACTGAGTCACTTTTAAGGCCATGCTGCATCAAAACCCTGCGCCTGCTTGAAGCAGGCTTAAGGTTTGACGCAGCATGATAGGGATAGGGCACCCCCGAGCCTTGCTGGGGCACTTGCGACGCAACTCCAGCAATGCGCCGCCTTTCCGACGGTGGATGCGACACGCATCTACCCATCCATGCGCCACGGTGCACCACATCATAAATGAGGCGCATCAGTGGTGACGCACGGGTGGGCAGATGCATCGCAACTCTTCTGGCGCATCCCTGCTGATTAGCAGAGATGCGCCAGAAGGAGTAAATCTGCCCCATAGTTTTTCCAAGTTTAAAACTGACCTGGTTTGCAAATGTGAATCATATTTTTAGCTCTTTGACCTGCTAATAGGGGACACTTTTGACTTGGTGATCAGGCCTATCTTCTATCCCAGTCAGACCCTGGTTAAAGCATCTCACAGTATCACAGTATCATCTGCTGAGTCCAATGAGGTCCATTCTGTCCCCTCATATCGACACCCTCTACACAAAGCCCTTTAAGAGTGTAGCACCGATAACAACATCATTAAAAATCTCCACTACACCAATGACACAACTATATCTGTATGGCTCCTCTACTCCAGAAATCCACTGATTCAAAGATGGCTTCTGCTTCATCCATGCCCGGAGACTAATCAACAAAAACAACATTTCTCCTATCTGCAAAGAACAACAAGCAAGATCTACTTCAAGCCTGGCTCAACGACATAAACGTCAATGGATGTGTACCCCAACTTTCCCCTCTTGCCATATCACTAAGTATCGCCCTGCACATTGACTTCACCCATAAGTAACACCACCAAGAAAAATAAGAATTCCTGGTACCAGTTCAGTCTGCTAAAGGAAGTGAAACTGCTCCTCCCAAAAAGCAACTTCAGAACTGCCACTCATGCTCTTGTACTCTCTCATCCCAACTGTATTGGTAAATTCAGACTAAGATGAAAATCAGGCACAAATGTAATGTGCAACCAATTTTAGATTCCTAGATGTGCAAATTTGACACACTACTGGTGTTTCCCCCAACATAATTTCCTCAAAGTATAATGTGAGAATATGAGCCCACAGAGCAGGTCAATAATGAGGAAATTGTGCTGTTTTGGGGTGCTCAACATCGACCCACACATTGTTCCTCACTCTGACATGAAAATCTTGGAATTGGGAGGTAAAACTGACCCTGGGTAAAAACTTAACAATAATGGATTTTACAACATGACAATCCCACAAGATATGTTCCACATGTCACATCTAGTAAACCAAAAGTGGTCATATATTATTAAACAATAATGTTATGGAAGCAATATCTCATTAATCTAGTCTTGCACACATTGTCATGTTTAGTATGTTAAAAAACGATGTTTCTAAGTATACAGTTACATGTATGTTAGCGTAATATAATACACATTTGAGCATATTGTTATGCAGAGAAAGGTCAGCTGAAGTAGTTGTCAGTGAACACAGAACTGTTGAAAGACAAATATCTAAACATGCTATTTTATACGCTTTGATATCAATTAGTGTATGATGAAGTTGTCATTTCACATGTTCATACGTAGAAAAGAAACACTTCGTAAAATATTTGGCATAATGTTAAATCATGTTGTAGACTACTAACTGTTACAAACAAATGTAATAGTAATATAAACCTATAGATGTACATTATTACTAATATTATAATAAATATATTTGTTGATGCTAGTACATGCAGTTCGATTCTATATAGTTCACACTGTACCTGAAAGACAACCAAAAAGAAGTGGGAGGTGTCAATCTTTCCATGATTGCCAAACACTGCTGAGAGACTAATTCAGAAGCACCGGTTACTGATGACTGGTTCACTGGTGCTTTAAGGATGCTGTTTACGTCCTTAATGCCTCATTAGCCCTCCACAGCTGCAGACTGCAGACCCCTGCCACATAGCACAAAAGGTACACTGCGGGTCTCTCCATTCCTCCACCACCTGCATTTCAAAAGATGTCTGACATTTTCACGAGATTTAAATTTAAAAAGTAAATCTCAACTTTGAAAGTAGGTTAAATTGCCTGCGTGCTACATGCTGGCACCTCGAAACCTTACGGTAGTGGATATTTCTGTAGGTAGTGTCGTCCTTTCTTCAGCAATGTCTGCAAATGGCACATTTTGACTTGTGCGGTTTTAAAGGGCAGAAAGACACACTGGTGCAGATAAAGCACCAACTATTAGTGTGTTTTGCACCTGTTTAATACTAGTGCGGTAAATAATGGCTAAACGTATTTTGCGGGCTTACATTAATATCTCTATCCACAATCTCCTCCGAGTTATAGGTCACCCAAAAAACAGAAGTGAACTCATGTCCTAATATATGTACTTTGAAAATGGGTGCAAATAGCATTGCGTACGTTTTAAGACTCCAATAGGTCTAAATGACCAGGCGAGAAAGGTCTGCAGAAAAATGCTAGGGTAGGGTAATATCCACATTATGCATCGTGGAAATACAAAAGGCAAAAAGGGAACAAGAAATTGTGTACTAGACCCAGAGAAGTGAACACACATGTGTGGGCCAGCAAATGGACACCAAATGATTATGAATTGGAAAATATAAATTTTCACAAAAACCCAAACATAAAATAGTGCTTAAGAATACTCTGGTCAAAGAATACTTCCTAACCATTAAAAGCCAACTCATTGCAGAAAACAACTAAACAATGTGTGCAACAGTATGGAGGAGTGTGGTTCAAGTGGTTGGAGCAGCAGACCCTGATGCAGAGGTGAGGTCTGGCCCGGACCAGGGTTCAATTCCCCGCCTCGGTGGGTCATGGGCTCAAATTTCCCCAGACCTGACAATTCTCGCCTCGGTACCTATTCCAATCATGGAGTCCAACTCTGGGCAATAGCTTGCTTAATCTCCACGACGGCCCCTCGCAGCAGGATGCCTGGCTTTCACCCTGGGGATGCCCAGTAATGGGTTAACACACAGGGGAATACCAGGACGGGTTCCCAAAGCAAGCACTTAGAAACCGGTCGGTGATACAGCGCTATATAAATTAACTACATTTACAATATCAACATTGCAAAGTGGCGGGGTGCGCAAACAGGCAGGAATGAAACATCCGGCTGGTTTTGAGACAGGGCTCCCTTTCGGCACAAACAATGCTTTCACGCTCCACAATCTTTTAAACCCACAAGTCTAGGTACAAACAGTTCCCGTCCCAATGCTGACAACAACTTTAGCCTTACCTGTGCAGATCACAAAGTCATTCTCTGGCTCAAGAAAGTCATGCCTGTTTTCGCTCGGGTGCGGTGCAGTGATGCTCCGACTATGAGGTCCTCCTGGATCACCCCTTCTCTTGTAATGGTTGCACCAGCATGCATGGCCATGGTGAGGTACCCAGAGTAAGCTCCCTTAGCCAGTCCCGACGGTGCTCTCATGCAGTTACCCAGCATGAGAGCAGGGCTAGGATTGGTTGGAGCGATATGGCTTACAGGCTCATACTCGCACTAGGGGCCTGTGCTGCGTTTCCACCTGGCTCTATTACAGCTTGGGTTGGGGAAGTTTAAACTGCGCATGCCACCCTGGCCATCACAAGACGGCCAGCTAAAGTGACATGTGCAGTTTAAATTGGTGTAGCCAGGCACCCCTACTCCTGCTCCCAGTCTACAATGCAGCAATGGTCCCACCATCAATGCCCTTAGGTTCATTTCCGGCGGCTGGCAGAGCAAAAAATAAAGTGGTAATAAAGTGTCTTTATTATTATTTTATTTTTCACTTTTGCTGTGTCCACAGCATATGGGGCGACGCTCCTCTGCCCAAATGGAACAGCTGCTGTTGAACGAAAACAAGCTAAACTTTGAGGACACAAGGTGTATTTATGTGGAAACAACATTGGGCAGCAAACAACAGTTCCAGACGGTGTATACAAACGCACATGTGACTACAATGAGTTTTGCCCACTGAACGGAAAGTACCTGGATATGCTAATCAGTAAAATTGGGTTAAGTTAAGTGCCCTTCAGCTGTAAAGTCTGGGGGCCCGATTCATAAAGGTAAACTTAGACATAAAGTCTAAGTTTAGACCTGAAGTTTAACTTTAGACTTGTAGACTAACTTTAGACCTGAAGTCTAACTTTAGACCTGAACTGTGAACTAGACTTTAAGTTTAATGCTAGACCTGAAGTCTACACTTACACTTCAGGTCTAAACTTAGATTTCAGGTCTAAAATTAGGGCTTGGTTCACAAAGGGCCTCCTCGCTCAATCAATCAATCAATCAATCAATCAATCAAGAACATTTATAGAGCGTGCTACTCACCCGTGAGGGTCTCAAGGCGCCGGGGGGAGGGGTGGTGCTGCCACTGCTCGAATAGCCAGGTCTTGAGTTGCTTCCTGAAGGAGAGATTGTCCTAGGTCAGACGTAGGTGGGTGGGGAGGGAGTTCCACGTCTTGGCAGCCAGGTAGGAGAAGGAACTTCCTCCGGTGGTGGTTCTGCGGATCCGTGGGACGGTGGCGAGGGCGAGGCTGGCGGAGCGGAGCTGGCGGGTAGGTGTGTAGAACTTGAGGCAGTTGTTGAGGTATTCGGGGCCCATGTCGTGGAGAGCTTTGTGTGCGTGGGTAAGGAGCCTGAACGTGATCCTCTTGTTTACGGGGAGCCAGTGCAGGTCTCTCAGGTGGGAGGAGATGTGGCTGTGTCGGGGGATGTCCAGGATGAGTCGTGCTGATGCGTTCTGTTTGTGCTGAAGTCTTTTCTGTAGTTTGACTCTGGTTCCAGCGTAGAGGGCGTTCCCGTAGTCCAGTCGGCTGGTAATCAGGGCCTGGGTGACAGCCTTCCTGGTTCTGGTGGGGATCCAGCGGAAGATCTTACGGAGCATTCGAAGGGTGTTGAAGCAGGAAGAAGTAACGGCATTGACTTGCTTGGTCATCATGAGGGAGGAGTCAAGGATGACTCCCAGTTTGCTTGCGTGGTCTGTGGGCTTGGGGGCGGTGCCCAGGGACGGTGGCCACCAGGAGTCATCCCAGGCGGAGGGGGATGGTCCAAGGATGAGGACCTCCGTCTTGTCTGAGTTCAGTTTCAGACGGCTGAGCTTCATCCATTCCGCGATGTCCTTCAATCCTTCCTGGAGGCTTGCTTTGGCGGTGGCGGGGTCGTTGGTGAGGGAGAGGATCAGCTGGGTGTCGTCTGCGTAGGAGATGATGTTGAGGCCGTGTTTGCGTGCGATGGCCGCGAGGGGGCTCATGTAGATATTGAAGAGGGTAGGGCTGAGCGAGGAGCCTTGGGGTACGCCGCAGATGATCTTGGTGGCCGCGGCGCGGAAGGGCGGGAGACCGCGGAAGGGTGGGAGACGGACTCTTTGAGTTCTGTTGAGAGGAAGGAGGTGATCCAGTCCAGGGCCTTTTCTTGGATCCCGGCGTGGTGGAGGCAGGTCATTAGGGTGCGGCGGCATACTGTATCGAATGCGGCCGATAGGTCGAGGAGGATTAGGGCGGCAGTTTCCCCGTTGTCAGGCATGGTCCTGATGTTATCGATTGCTGCGATGAGGGCGGTTTCGGTGCTGTGGTTCGCTCGGAAACCGGACTGCGACGAGTCGAGGGAGCCGTTCGTTTCGAGGAAAGTGGTCAGCTGTATGTTGACGGTCTTCTCGATGACTTTTGCGGGAAGGGGAGGAGCGAGATGGGGCGGAAGTTCTTGAGGTCCGTGGGGTCGGCGGTGGGTTTCTTCAGGAGGGTGCTGATTTCTGCGTGTTTCAAGCTCTCCTGAAATGTGGCGGACACGAAGGAGTTGTTAATGATGTTCCGGAGATGGGGTGCGATGATGGAGTCGGCCATGTTGAAGATGTGGTGTGGGCAGGGGTCGGCTGGGGAGCCGGAGTGGATGGGTGGTGTCTTCGGTGTTGACGGGGGTCCAGGCGCGGAGGATGGTGGAAGGGGGCGTTGGTTCGGTGGTTGGGTGCGTGGTCTGGGCACCGAAGCTGTCGTGTATATCGGCGATCTTGCGGTGGAAGAATGTGGCGAGTGAGTCGCAAGGTCTTGCGATGGGGTGATGTTGTTGTTGCTGGCATTGGGGTTGGAGAGCTCTTTGACGATGCTGAAGAGTTCCTTGCTGTTGTGGGTGTTGTTGTCCAGTCGTTCTCTGAATGATGTTCTTTTGGTAGTGCGGATCAGCTGGTGGTGTTTGCGGGTGGCTTCTTTCTTGAGGGCTGTCATGTTTCCTGTCGACTGTTTGTGGCGCCAGGATTTCTCGAGGGTGTGCCAGGCATTCTTTGAGTCTTTGAGGTCGTCGGTGAACCATGAGGCTTTCTTGCTGCCGGGATTGCTTGGCGGGGTCGTCAGTGGTGCAAGGGCATTGGCGCAGTCGGTGATCCATTGTGTGAGGTTGCGGGCTGCGTCGTTGGTGTCCTTGGTGTTGGTAGGAGGGTTTTGGTTCAGGGACGTGGTGAGCTGGTTGGTGGTGATCTTGCTCCAGCGCCTTCGGGGAACCTGTTGCGGGTGGTGGTGAGTTGTGGTTTTACTGAAGTTGAAGTGGACGCAGCTGTGATCGGTCCAGTGAAGTCCGGTGGAGTAGCTGAAGGAGACGTGGTTGCTGGAGGAGAAGACTGGGTCAAGCGTGTGGCCGGCGTAGTGGGTGGGGGTGTTCACCAGTTGCTTGAGTCTGATGTTGGCTAGGTTGTCCAGCAGGGTAGTGGTGTTGTTGTCATTGTTGTTTTCCAGGTGGAAGTTCAGGTCCCCTAAGAAGGTTGTAGTCCGCGGAGGCGAGGGCGTGTGGGCTGATGAAGTCTGAGATGGCTTTACTGAATTGTGTGCTTGGTCCAGGGGGTCTGTAGATGAGAGGCTCATGGCGAAGGCTCTGCAGATGTGAGGGAGTCGTCGCATTTGGGCATAATCTCCACAATGAGAAATTCATTGCGGAGATTCCACCTCAAGTGAGGAGACTCACCCACAACTGCAGTGCCTACACCACAAGTATGGAGGCCCTTTGTGAATCAGGCCCATAGACTTCCGGTCTAAACTGAGGGCCTGATTCACAAAGGGCCTTGCCACTCATAGGGGAGGCCCCACAGCTGTGGGGAAGTCTCAGCACTCAGTGCAGAATATCCACAGTGAGAATTCTCATGGCAGATTCCACCCTAGTGTAGAGACTCCCCCATGACTGAGGGTCCTATGCCACAAATGTTGAGCCTCTTTGCGAATCAGACCCTTAGACTTCAGGTCTAAAGTTAGTCTTCAGGTCCAAACTTAGATTTCAGGTCTAAATTTACCTTTGTGAATTGGGAACTCAGTGTGTGACCACCATGACAGTTTTAATTGGATGGGAAGGTGTTTTTATCTAGAGATACTACTTCATCTAATTTATAATCTCTGCATATAGAAGGCACAAAATATTGCAAATGGGTGTTGTTGTTTACCAGTCGCGTCAAGAAGTGAGCAAATCTTGAACTGCAAATGGTTCATAGAGGTACCACCAATTGCACACTTTTTTGCAAGTCTACTAGTCAAAGCTTATCTAAGGAGTTGGTAAAGAGTTTGAAACTTAGATTGTAAATCAAACCGTAATAGACTCAATGAACTCAATGTCCAGTCAGAGCCATGTGTTACTAAAAGAATAATGGGGTCCTAATTTGCAAAGCAAAGTAGTAAATCTGCACATACTGGTCTATAGCTTTGCATGACTGTTTTGCATTATGGAATTTGCAAAACCTTTTGAGATTACACCTGGAAAAATGCACCAGTTACAGCTTTCCAGACACAAACTTGGAAACGTTATGAATTCCAAAGTTTCAGGTTGATATAGGCATTTCCTGCAGTGCACAATAATAATGATAGTAATAATAATATTGAAAATAATAATAACAATATCAATAAACACATCAACAACAAACAACAACTATTATTTTTGTTATTATTATAATTATTGCATTTATTATTATTGTTGTTATTATTATTTTTGAATTTATAAAGCACAATGTACGGGGAGCTAGAGAGCCTGCAAGCAAGATAGCTGCACCTGTGTGAGGCTACTGCAGTCCAGGGTCACCATCCAACATCATCCTGCCCCCGCTGGCAACAAATTGACATGGGAGTCCAGGCATGGGCTCATAGGGGATACATGCATCCCTGGACCCCCAAATATACTGAGTTGATCCATGCAGTAGGGGGCATACCCACCAAGAGGCCACGCGGCCTACAGAAGATTATTGTACCTTTAAGATGGCGGCCACACTTGAGAGGTGGAGGAACCATTACCATCTTTCTGAGGTGAGCGGGAAGCTGACTGCCATGTGAAAGACTAGCTGAGCGGTCTCTCCCAACCCCGTGTTTATACTGCTGCTGGGTGACATCCCTCACTGGGGCCCCATGGGACTGTGGTGATGTCAGTGACTACCGGCCTGGGGCACGGTTGGCCTTATACTGGGTCTGGTGACAGCCATCCCTGGGAAAGACAGCGGGACACGGATGGTGCTGCTTCATTGTGGGGCTCGATCAGCTCTGTTGTGCGGTCCCAGCTGCTGCTTCTCTGGCCGGTGCTGCTGGTGGAAACCCGGCTGGGGGAACCCATGGCCTGCACCCACTGTTTGTGCCGCTGCAGCCCCATTGGTGTTATTAGGAGCCAACCTGCTGATTATTTGGGATGCGGGTGGTGCCTACTTACTTGCCAAGGGGCCTGAAGCAAGCCGCTGGGGCGACTCCTGTGAATCCAGAGCTGCTTTCCACCTGGTCTGCTCGTGACCCTCCTGATGATCCCGGGTAGGTGAGGCAGAACTGGGAGGACAAATGTGATCCGCTTCACCTCCCATACGGAAAGAGCTTGGAGGGCACACGCTCTCTGGAGACTTGACTTTGGAGAACCTGCATTGCACCAAACGCACAGGTACAATTCGTGATTTGGGTAGGGCGGATGGTAAACAGACAAAACTATCCTTTGACCCTCATAAATCCACCCACGCTTAAAATGGTGTAACTGGACACACTTTGACTGAAGAATCACAACAGGGACAACAATCTATCACTGACAACATGAAGTGTCTCCTAATAGCATTTATTTTTACAGAGTCTTATATAGCGCAAACTTGACCCAAATCGGGTATCAGAGTGCTTTACATAGCACCAGTTGCATTACATGAGGACACATTCATTTTTTTTTTGCTAGGCACAGGGAGAATAAGTGATTTGCCCAGAATCACAGCATAGCTTCACATCCATTGAGACCAAGATGGAATCGATATGATCCCGCATAGATTCCATCAACCAGTAATTGGAGTAACAAGATAGCCCCATTGAAGAGGCAGAACACAGGATATCTGAGCTGGAGAGCACGTCCTCGCAAAAAGGTGAGCAGCTCCTCAACATGGAACACATTTTTAAAGTTATTTTTGGTAAAAACGAAGATTTAGAGCAGAAACAACCTATGAAATCTAGGATTGCCAGAATCTGCTCACACTGGGAGAATGGATAATTTTGTGGAACGATTGTTCATGACATTATTTGAGGCAACATCATTCTCCAAGCAACTGGTGGTGGAAACAGCTCACATCTTGCTTATGACTGGGCCTCCTCCCGGAACTACGTCTCAACCTATTATTGCTCGCCTATTAAACTACAGAGAATCCAATACGACTCATCGAATGGCCAGAAAGAAATGCTTGATCAATTTTGAATGATATGCAATACCCACATATCCAGATTTTACTATGGCAGTGCAGGAAGCCTGTGAAGGTGAAGTTGCAGCAGGCTAACATCCCATATACCATGTTGTACCCGGCGTGCCTCCTGCCTCACCTTTCAGGGCAAGCACATTTTTGTAAATCCGCAACATGCCAACTACTTCCCTTGGTCATATGGCCTGTTGGTCATCCCCGGCCATTGAAGGTCCGAACAAGTCTAGGCCCTCCACGCCAATGTCAGAGCCAGCTGAGGTGGGGGAGCCGGACCCTTCTGGGACCCACTGATTGACTGGACTGTTGTCTATCACATCCTTACATGCTTGCGCTCCAAATGCTGGGCATTTACTAGGTAGACTTCTTTAGCTCAGTGACACACATTATTGCCACACAGGAACAAAGCCAATGAGCTGACTGTGGCTTCCTGAAGGACTATGTCTCAAGTTTCTGCATCAACCTGGGAACTCTAGACATTCACCTTGGACTCCCCAGTTAACTCGAGGAGGATCTGCTGGGCTCACTGGCGATATCCCGGAATGATCCCCTCAAGCAGATAATTTCACTGTCCTACTACTTCTTTTTCACTTTGTCTTAAGCTAGCTTTGCACTCACATACACTTACCTTCTCAAATTTTCTTCTTAACTAACTTTAAGCATTCTCTTTTTCTCCTCTCTGCCTTTTCTCCTATCTTCTCTGTCAATCCCCTTCTCGGTTCACTTTTCCTATTATCATACTGAAAATGTTATGAGGCGCCATGTTTATGATGACCTCATTGTCTCATAGGTGGGAGGGAAGCTATTCTCCGGTGGCTCTGGGCCACTGGTGTGGGTGGGAGAGGACACTGGGCTAGTTACAAATGTTCTTTTAGTACATTGCACAGACACTCACATACCCCCATCTGCTCATATTACGGTTATATGGCAACCCTGTCTAATCCATAGCCACTAATTTCATGCTATGATGCTATGACCGACCATATAGATGTCCATGAAAGTTCTAACTGACCTAGCTACAACATCTTGACATGAAATTATAGCAGATTGGGGACCTCCGTAAGCGCAGGCACATTTTAGCTTACCTAGACAGGCACAACATTCATATTGCAATTTTGCAGGAGATACACAAGGGCCCTTTGCTTGCCTCACGTCAACTTTGCTGCCAGATGGGTGGCACACAGAAGTTTTGCACCTTATTCTACATATGCAAGGGGCACCGCCATCATCATTCATAAAAGCATGCCATACATCCCGGACATTCCCTCCAGGATCCGCAGGGTGGCTACTGCCTTATGTGGGGAGGACTAGCTTCAGATCCCGTTACGCTGGTGAACTGCTATGGACCCAACATTGATGATGCACATTTTTTTGATAAATTATGGGGCCTTGCAATGGACGGTCCACTGACAAAATATCCCCTTTAAAAATATTGCCTTAACAAAAGATCTTGAACAAGATATAGACATCCTATACTTATAATGGTAAGTACAAATATATCGAAAAATAAATACAATTGTCATTAATATCATTGTATTTAATATTATTTTTTAAAATTATATATACATTTAAATATTACATCTTAAATGTATTAAATAGTAACATTAATAATACAAATAAAATAGACTTAATGTATGTTTAAACAAATATAACAATTAAGCTTATTTAAAAAAAGTTAAACACACACAGATATATATATATATAATTACATATATTCAGTTAAACAACTATATTTAAACTAATCACTTTAATTTATATAAAAATGTCCACATTTGTAATATCAAGTAATAATATAACAAATAAATATATGTATATATATATATATATATATATATATATATAAAGGCGACTGGTGGTGTGTGTTAATAAACAAAACCTGGGTCTGCCCACATTTGTTTTAACAGCAAAAGCGAGGTTTGTGGCATACATATATACACACATATAGATATATATATATACACATAATCCACATTTTGTAAAGCGCACAATCACCCGTTAGGGTCTCTAGGCGCTGGGGGCCATCAGGAAGATTAAGCAAGCTATTGCCCAGGGTCACATGGTGCTAGACTAATCTGACACCGGTGCCAGGGATCGAACCGTGATCCCCAGCTTCCGGAGTCAGTCGCCCTGGCCGCGGCGCCACACCTCTTCCACATATATATAAATATATTTATATATGTATATACCAAAAACATAAAATACTTGAAAACCAAGCCATTTAATTTACATAAAAAGTAAACAACAAAAATATCTTACTATTTAATACAAATATTTTACACATTAATAACAGTAATAGTTATAAATAATATAACTTTAAATAAACAAAAACATATTAATATAAATTATAACAACACAATATAAATTAATACGTATACAATTCCAACTACATATTATACAAAAGTAGACAAACTGTTGGACTAACGATGTATAAAATTCACCCCTCCCACTTCACACAACACAAAAGTAGGAAAACTATTACATCTCACAGGGGTAAAATCTACTATTCCCACTTAGTCAGTTTAACAGTAGAGAAAGTGTTGAATAGCGGTCAGGTAAAATGACTTATTCCCACAATATTTACTGCAGCAGTAGGGAAATGGTTGGACTGCCGAGGAGTAAAACTTATTATTCCCACATCATTCACTGCAGCAGTAGGGCAACTGTTGGACTGTGGAGTGGTAAAACTTGCTATTCACTCTCCAGTTAGTGCAACAGTAGAGAAAGTGCTTAATTGTTGAGGGGTAAAATTTACTATTCCCACTTCAGTAAGTGCAACAGTAGGGAAAGTGTTGGATTGCAGAGGGGTATAATTTACTATTCCAAATCGAGTCAATGCAACACTAGGGTAAATGTTGGTTTGTGGAGGTGTTAAATGTACTATTCTCACTCCAATGAGTGCAATACGCATGGGCGGAAAATCTGTTACGCTCGTGGATTTTGCGAATTTTCGGTAAATTCGCGATTCGCGAACTCCCGCGAATTTACCGCGAATTCGCAAATCCGCGAGCGGCGGATTCCGGGGGCAAAAGTTCAAGCCTTGCTGGCCTGTTGTAACTATTTTACGATGGCGCCGGCAAGCTGCCAGCACCATCCTAAAATAGTTACTAAGTTAGCTTCAACAGGAAGCTCTAATAGATAAAATAAAGCAGGTGCTCGAGCACCTGCTTTATTTTATCTATTAGAGCTTCCTGTTGAAGCTAATTTAGTAACTATTTTAGGATGGCGCTGGCAGCTTGCCGGCGCCATCGTAAAATAGTTACAACAGGCCAAGAAGGTGTGCCTTCTTCCCAAATCTACCGTCGAAAATCAGCTGTGATGCTGGATAGAGAGGCCTTTGCATCCTTGACTTTCACGAGCGCAATCCTCGTGCTGTTCCTGTGGCCAGGAGCTTCTGTATCTTCATCTGCTGCTCTGATCGGTCTCTGACCTTTTATACACACAAGAGGCATGTGCACTCGCATGGAAGCCCCGTCCGTTTGGCCCCGCCCACACACTCGCGGTGTGCACCGTCTTCCCGCCATTTACCCACTATGATGGACAGCTCACTCAAGGGACCCCTGCGCCCTTCGGCGCGATTGCATAGTAACACACACCTGGTCGCTGTAGACAACTCTCTGGCACTTTAGGCAGCGGTAGTGTAGTAAAAGCACTATACATCTACCCAACGAGGTAGCACTTACTGATTATCCAGTAGAAAGTACTCCAGTTGAGTAGAGGTATGGCACAAAACGGTGGCGTCTTCTTGAATAAATATGAAGGGCAGGGTTCATTCTGGCACGATGGTCCTGGCACAAAAATTAAACCTCAACCGGAGGCACTTAGAGATATCAATTAAGCATGTGCCCTAGTTGAAGCTTAAATTCAGTGACTCATTCATCAGCCCAAAAACAATCGTGAGCGTTGTCAAGGCTGGGCAGATGTGCCTTCTTCCCAAATATACCAATGAAAATCAGCTGTGATGCTGGACAGAGGCCTTTGCATCCTTGACTCTCACGAGCGCAATCCTCGTGCTGTTCCTGTGGCCAGGAGCTTCTGTATCTCATCTGCTGCTCTGATCGGTCTCTGACCTTTTATACACACAAGAGGCATGTGCACTCGCATGGAAGCCCCGTCCGTTTGGCCCCGCCCACACGCTCGCGGTGTGCACCGTCTTCCCGCCATTTACCCACTATGATGGACCGCTCACTCAAGGGACCCCTGCGCCCTTCGGCGCGATTGCATAGTAACACACACCTGGTCGCTGTAGTCAACTCTCTGGCACTTTAGTCAGCTGTAGTGTAGTAAAAGCACTATACATCTACCCAACGAGGTAGCACTTACTGATTATCCAGTAGAAAGTACTCCAGTTGAGTAGAGGTATGGCACAAAACTGTGGCGTCTTCTTGAATAAATATGAAGGGCAGGGTTCATTCTGGCACGATGGTCCTGGCACAAAAATTAAACCTCAACCGGAGGCACTTAGAGATATCAATTAAGCATGTGCCCTAGTTGAAGCTTAAATTCAGTGACTCATTCATCAGCCCAAAAACAATCGTGAGCGTTGTCAAGGCTGGGCAGATGTGCCTTCTTCCCAAATATACCAATGAAAATCAGCTGTGATGCTGGACAGAGGCCTTTGCATCCTTGACTCTCACGAGCGCAATCCTCGTGCTGTTCCTGTGGCCAGGAGCTTCTGTATCTTCATCTGCTGCTCTGATCGGTCTCTGACCTTTTATACACACAAGAGGCATGTGCACTCGCATGGAAGCCCCGTCCGTTTGGCCCCGCCCACACACTCGCGGTGTGCACCGTCTTCCCACCATTTACCCACTATGATGGACCACTCACTCAAGGGACCCCTGCGCCCTTCGGCGCAATTGCATAGTAACACACACCTGGTCGCTGTAGTCAACTCTCTGGCACTTTAGTCAGCTGTAGTGTAGTAAAAGCACTATACATCTACCCAACGAGGTAGCACTTACTGATTATCCAGTAGAAAGTACTCCAGTTGAGTAGAGGTATGGCACAAAACGGTGGCGTCTTCTTGAATAAATATGAAGGGCAGGGTTCATTCTGGCACGATGGTCCTGGCACAAAAATTAAACCTCAACCGGAGGCACTTAGAGATATCAATTAAGCATGTGCCCTAGTTGAAGCTTAAATTCAGTGACTCATTCATCAGCCCAAAAACAATCGTGTGCGTTGTCAAGGCTGGGCAGATGTGCCTTCTTCCCAAATATACCATCGAAAATCAGCTGTGATGCTGGACAGAGGCCTTTGCATCCTTGACTTTCACGAGCGCAATCCTCGTGCTGTTCCTGTGGCCAGGAGCTTCTGTATCTTCATCTGCTGCTCTGATCGGTCTCTAACCTTTTATACACACAAGAGGCATGTGCACTCGCATGGAAGCCCAGCCCCAAATCCGCGGATCGGCAAATCCGCAAAATCCGCCGGTTTTGCAGATCCACGATCCATAAATACGCAAATCCGCGAATCGTGGATCCGCAAAATCCGCCCATGCTTAGAGTGCAACAGCAGGGAAAGCATTGGTTTGCAAAGGGGTAAAATGTACTATTCTCTCTCTAGGCAGTGCAACAATAGGGAAATGATTGGATTGCGCCGAGGTAACAGTTTCTAATCACACTCCAATCAGTGCAACAGTAGGGAAAGTGTTGGATTGCGGAGGGTTAACATTTACTATTTCCACTCCCCTAAGTGCAACAGTAGGAAAACTGTTACATCACACAGAGGTAAACTTTACTATTCCCACTACAGTCTATTTAACAGTAGAGAAAGTGTTAGCGAGCCAACAGGTAAAATGAACTATTTCCACATCATTCACTGCAGCAGTAAGGAAACAGTTGGATTGCGGAGGGGTAAAACTTACAATTCCCACTCCAGTTAGTGCAAAAATGGAGAAAGTGTTGGATCGTGGAGGGGTATATCCCATGCCAGTAAGTACAACAGTAGGGAAAGTGTTGGAATCCAGAGAGGTAACGTTTACTATTCCTACTCCAGTCAGTGCAACAGTAGGGAAAGTGTTAGATTGTGGAGAGGTCAAATTTCCTACTCCCACTCCACTCCAGTCAGTGCAACAGCAGGGAAAGCATTGGATTGCAAAGGGATGAAATGTACTATTCCCACTTTAGTCAGTGCAACAGTTGGGAAAGTATTGTAATACGGAAGAGTAAAGTTTACTATTCCCTCTCCAGTCAGTGCAACAGTAGGAAAACTGGTACATCACAAAGGGGTAAAATTTACGATTGCCACTACAGTCAGTTTAACAGTAGACAAAGTGTTAAATAGCAAACAGATAAAATTAACTAGTCCCACACCATTCACTGCAGCAGTAGGGAAACTGTTGGAATGCGGAGGGGTAAAACTTACAATTCCCACTCAAGTTAGTGCAACAGTAGAGCGGGGGGTTGGATTGTAGAGGGGTAAAATTTACTATTCCCACTCCAGGCGATGCAAAAGTAGGGAAAGTGCTGGATTATGGAGCGGTCATATTTACTATTCCCACTCGAATCAGTGCAACACCAGGGAAAATTTTGTATTGCGGAGGGGTAAAATGTACTATTGCTCTCCGGTTACTACAACAGTAGGGAAAGTATTGGATTGCGGAGAGATACAATTTACTATTCCCACTCCAGTCAGTGAAACAATAGGGAGAGTACTCAATTGCAGAGGGATAAAATAAGCTATTTCCACTCCAGTCAGTGCAACTAATATTATATGTGTTAGTTGTTGAGAATATGTTTTTGTATTTTAATTACAATAATTACACTTATTTATGATATGCATTTCCAAGGATTCCAGGGTGCGTGGGGGCTTAATTAGGATGTGACCGAACACTGTTCGGTTGCATTCCTACATTTCCTTATAGGAGCATGCATTACGGCCATAAACCGTCTGTAATACATGCTCTCACAGGGAAATGGGAGGTGCTGTTCATCTCTGCACCCCATGGCAGGCACCTCAAGGGGCCTACCACAGAGTGCTGGGATTAACAAGGTAGGCTCCCAACCGGTGGCTTAACACAGAAGGGGGCCATGCTGGGAGGCCCCAAACACATTTTCCGACATGGTTTCCATGTTAGATAGGCCGGCATTGAAACCATGCCGGAAACCGTGCATCTTAATCCCAAGGGCAGAAAGGACTGCCCTTTGGGATTAGGAGCCGGTTCCGACTGGCCGACGGGCTCATTGAGCCCTTCGGAAGCCAGCTGGAATGACCGGCCAGTTTCGATTCTGACCGGCTGATACATAATAAGCCAGTTGGAACTGAAACCGACGATGGGGGGGTCGTAAAAACTCCGACCAAAGGTCGGAGACTTTCTGACCTCCATCGTAATCAGCCCCAAAAGATATTACACAATTTACTTACATATTTACATTTAAATAAATAATATTTATTAAATAATACTAACATAGTTACGTCCCACCCTACACCCCTACAAAACTCACAAACTGTACCTAAAACATAACTTTCAAAATATTATTTTACCTTACTAATATACATTTTTATCAATGTACTAATTTGGATTAAACATGAATTTTTTCTTAATAATACTTAATTTACTTCCTACAATATACACATACAAAGCACAGAACATGCTCCTAAAAATTACATTAACAAAAAAGTAATGACACAATTAACATAATCAATTAACAAGTTAATATTTATTATTAATTAAAAAATAATTATTGCCTAATTTAATTTAAGTTACTTCCCACCCTATTCCCCTAAAAAACCCACAACCCACAGAGAAAATGTAAGATAAAAAAAGTAATGCACAATTACCATATTCATTATCAATTAAGTAATTATTATTAATTAAAAATGAAATATTCATTTATAATTAATTTACTTACCACGCTGTACCCCTATAAACCCCAAACCCTGCACCTAAAATAAAGATTAAAAATATTAATTACACAATTAGCAAAATGAATCATCAATTAAATAATTAATATTAATTAACAACTAATTATTAATTAATTATAATGAATTTACTCCCCACCCTGTACACTTATAAACCAAACAACCCACACCTTGAAAATATAATTAAAAATATTAATTACATAATTTGCATAATTAGCTATCAATCAAATAATCAATATTAATTAAAAACTAATTACACTTTATTTATTTCCCTCCCTATACCCATATAAACCCCACAAGCTGCATCTAAAATATAAATAAAAAAATAAAAACACAATTAACATAATTAATTATAAATTAAATAATTAATATTATTTAAAAACGAATTATTAATGAATCGTAATTAAAATACTTCCCACTCTTTACCCCTGTACAGTAACAACCCACTACGGTACTAAAAATCACAAAAAATTATTTAACTTAGTTGAATAACTAAAACAAATGTAGAAACTTCATAAAAAATCATAAATATTAGTTATACAAAAAATGTACAATATTATTAACAATTATATTTTTGTAAATGATATTAATGACTTATTTTCAAAATCAATATTACTTACCTTAAAATCGATATTCTTGACAATGTTATTCCAGCAGACGATATTTCCAAATCACGATATTTAGCACACAATATTTTGGTAGGACAATGTTTTAGATTCTATGGGGCACATGCATCAAACCTTTTCCTTTTCGCAAATGGACCGATTCACTGAATCGGCCCATTTGCGAATGGAAAAAGGCCTTTTCCTATGCATGTCGGTTTTGGCATTCGCAATTTAGTTAATGCAATTTTTTGTGATTAGGTAAATTGCAAATGCATTTAGGGAATCGCAATATGCCGATGCATGTAGCCTTTCCTAAATGCGAATTGTGCATTTAGGAAATGCTAATTACCATCAACTTCAAGTTGATGGTAATATGTGCATGCCATGTAGCACACACATGCCCTTACGGCATGTGTGAGCTTTACATTAAAACCATTGTTTACTATTAAATAGTTTTACTATTAAAACTAAATGGAGAGAAAATAGAACTGTTGATCGTGGGCAATAACGTGGATTTGTGGGGTCCACAACATTGGCCCGCAGAAATGGGTACAAACATCAAGTGCAAAATCTGGGTGTTCTGATCGACGACCAACTGTCAATGTGGCAGCAAACAGGTAGAGTAACCTCTACCTGCTTTACTATCCTTATATGGCAAAAAAAAATCTCATGGATGTTACCTTCTTCCGCCCAACGTACAGTGGTCCAGCCACTTATTACTTCAAGGCTGGACTACAATAACATCTTGTACCTGGGTGCCTCTAAGAAAGTGCTGCGTGAGCTGCAGTTAGGACAGAACGCCGCAGCACGGCTGCTCTGTGAGAGCCCCAAAACTGCGTCTATGTCTGGTTCAGTTCGAGAACTTCACTGGCTCAGGATTGAATGTCGCATTAAGTTTAACGCTTTGAGTCTTACGTTTAAGATAAAATCAGGCAAGGCTCCTCCCCACTTGTGGTCCCTTGTTCACCCTCATGTTCCTTCCGGCCCACTTCGATCAGCTACCCAGGCGAAGTTTGTCATTCCTAGGATGCGACTAGTTCGTATAGGGAATTGCTCTTTTCCTATCTGGGTCCCTCTTTATGGAACTCCTTTCTGACAGGCCTTCAAAGTGAATCTTCTTATGAGATCTTTAGGAGAGGTATAAAAACCTAGGGCCAGGTGTAGGAAGGCCATTACCGGTCGGTAACGGCCGAAATCGGCCATTACCGACCGGTAATAGACTTTTCCTATGTAGGAGGCACATTTGCCGATTAGGTAAATAACGAATCGGTATTTACCGATTTGGTATTTACCGAATCGGTAAATGAAATGTAGGAAGCACTTCAAAGAGTGCTTCTGGGCTTTAAGGATTCGTTATTTACCACCAACTATTAGTTGGTGGTAAATAACGAATTCCTATGTAAATGCAAATCTGTGCATTTACACCTGTGCCATGTGACAGACATACATCCCTTACGGCATGTATGTGTGCCACATGTGCACACAAGCAATAATCAGGGGTGCAACAGGGTGTCAAAGTGACACCCTGCCACACTTGACTTTTTCCTAATTTTACCGACTCGGTAATTACCGATTCGGTAATTGACATTCAATCCTATGGGCCTCAAGGCCCATAGGAATGAATGGCAAATACCGAATCGGTAATTACAGATTCGGTAAATACCGAATCGGTAAATACCAAATATTAACGATTCGGTATTTTTTACCGATTTTTTACCTACATAGCATTTACCGATTCGAAAATATCGAATCGGTAAAATTCGGTATTTTCGAATCGGTAAATTTAAATTACCTACTTCTAGCCCTTGGTTATTTAATATGTAGCTCTCCTAGTTTCTTTGCACTCTTTCAGGTGGCGCCGGGAAACCCTAGGGTGCTGTGCTCCTTATAAAATAAAAATAAAAATACCAATAACAATAACATGTGCACACTTACCTTTTTTTGGGGTGCTTCAGGGGGGCCTTAGGCTCCCACGCACCCTGGAATTCTTGGATTTTCCGTTCGCTATTTGCGATTATTAATCACAATTAGCAAATGCAATACCAATCATTCCTGTGGGCCTAATAGCAATTTGCAATTTCAGAATCACTATTAGGTAATGTTCAGGAATTCCAATTTGTTTTTGCCATTTCTACATACATAGCATTTTGCGATTCCCAAATAGAGAATCAGTAACATTTGCTATTTGGGAATAGCAAACTGCGGGCTTGATGCACGTGCCTTTATATTTTGTCTGAATACTGCCATGGACATAGGCTCAACACATATCATCTGGGGTGGAGATTTCAACACCACGCACACCAGGCACACCACTATAGTAACGCCAACCGCAGCATTCAGCATTTCATAGTAGACCACCAGCTGTCAGGCGCTGGGAGGGCACATAATCACTAGTAGGTTAAGCATTGACTTCTGGCTCATATCCCGTGGCCTGGGTGTGTGTCTGATGGAAGTGGCCCCCTGGCACGCACATACTAGGATCATTCTCCCCTTTTGCTGAAATTGAGACCTCCTGCCAGTCGCTACCCTTATTCGTCATGGAGGTTCTCCCTGACTACTTTACTAGATACCCCTTTTCATAAAAAACTGGGACAATAAATTCACAATTTTTTTAAATGCAGACTCCATCCCAAATCTGTCCACCGTTTGGAAGAACTTCAAAGTCACCATAAGTGGGATTTGTATCGCCAAAAGTGGAGTGAAATTGCCTAACATCTAGGGCACCCTTAAGAGACTCAAGGGTGAGATTAAACAGCTGAAGGCATAGCTGGATCTGCCTCGTGATGCGGGGACAAGAGCTAAGCTTACAGAGGCTCTCACCGATTATCAGGCCACTGCTGAGCGCAAATGCCTGTTCCGTAGAAAATACTTTCAGGCTAGCGTATATGGGGAGGGTGAGGAATGGGGAACGCATTAGCGGAGATCATATGCAAACCCAGATTCTCCAACTATGGGGCATATTACCAACAAATAGCGATATTTTATCGCTAAGTAGGCTTAGCGGCAATTTTTTTATCGCCGCGCATCACCGGATTTTATCACTGAGATATCGTGCTATTAGCAAGGTTTATCTCAAAAGTGATAACATTCTGGCGATAGCAGCAAAATGCGTGAATGTCGCTGGGAATACAGCGATATTCACGCATTATCGCTAACAGGGCCTTAGCCATTATATCCACCTCCCATTGGATATAATGGCTAAGAACTGGTCTGAGCAGGCGTTAGTTTTTGGAGAGATTCGTGCTAAGCGCGAATATTTCCATCGCTACGCCTGTGTTGGTAATAGGCGATAGCGATGTTAGCGACTGCTTTCAGTCGCTAACAGGTTGGGTACGCCCACTATGCATGTCATTAGCAATAAATATCGCTGACATGCAAAGCGGGCCCCAAACCGCTCGCTATCGCCTACTAGCTGTCGCTAACTGCTGTTAGCGACAGCTTGCTAATAGGGCGATAGAATTATCGCCGATTAGCGGCCTAAACGGCAGCTAAATCGGTGATAATTCCCTATCGCCCCCTTGATAATATACCCCATGTCCTTGAGATAAGGGGTGCTGATGGTTCCCTAAATAGAGACAGAGCTGATACTCACCACATTTTACTCAACTCTTTACCCCTCGCGCAGAACCCACCATCTTGATATTGATGCCTACCTGGATAATGTGATACAAAAGGGGGTGGTAATGGACGGAGCATCTGAACCAATAAAACACTCACACCCAGTCAAAAGATCTGGGTTTAATTCATCACCGTTCTTTAGCCCACTCTGCCACCCCAGTTCAGACATGGCTATATGCAAATCAGTCTGACCCTGTGCCTCATGGGAATAATGTGGCGTTGAACTGGCTCAGTTAATTGCAGTGGCTGTTACTCTCTGGCGACATTGAGGAAGATGGGCTCAGGGCGGTGGCCATAATGCAATTGAGATCTGGATGTGTCTCAGGTCCGGATGGCCAACTGGCTGATTTTCATAAAAGCTATGTCAGCCCTCTAGTACATATTCTGAAGGCCGTATATGCGAAGACGAAGGAATTGGGCATTCTTCCACCTTCAATGAGGGATACAATAATCATATCTCTTATTAAGGCTGGTAAACTGGAAGAAAATTGCGAATCATATTGGCCCCCTATTGCTCATCAATTGCGATGTTAAAATACTCATGAAAATTCTAGCTAATCGTCTGAGACTACTGGTCTGGCCCGACCAATCTATTTTTATACCAGGATGCGCAACCTCGCATAATCCACGTACACTCTTCCTGCTGCTCCGGGACAAAGACCCAGACTTGGCTGCGGTGGCGGTCTTTCTTGACGCCACCAAGACGATTGAGTCTCTGAAGTGGGACTATCTGCTCGGGGTTCTGAGACGAAGGGCTCCACCCCTTTCTATCATGGATTGCTTTATTATATTGTCATCCAGTGGTGAGGGTGCAAAAAAATGGCACTTGTTCTCCTTAATTGTCAATTTTGCGATGCACTAGGCAGGAATGCCCATTGTCATCTCTCCTATTTGTGCTAGCAGTGGAACCACTCGTGACCAAACTCCAACAACAACATCAGGAGTATACTATCCACTACCCTTCCAGAAATCTGCTGGTGTCATTATATGCTGATGATATCACAATCTATGTCCAAAACCCTTGAACTAGTCTCAATACTATTTTGCGTGAAGTCATCTGCTCCGGAGGGCAAACAGGCATTCATAATAATTAGGAAAAGTCTCTGCATTTTTCCTCTTACACCTGCCACCCAGAGACACAGTATTTGAGGGTGATCATTTGCAGAGACAGGGATGAGCTACTGTGTACAAGCTATGGCACCGCACTGGATGTGGTGACAGGCTCTATTACATTCTGGATCTCAATGCCTCTCTCGCTGGCGGGTCGCATCTCCCTGATGAAGTTTATCATCTGACCAAAGCTTCTTGATTTATTCCTCAATGTCCCTTACTAACCAGGTGACCATTTCATTAAGGCCTTAAAAGCATATTTCATCAGACTGGAATGGGGAGGGAGACAGTCCAGACTGTCATTTTCAAGGGGTCAATTTGAGGCACCAGACATGGAGTTTTTTTGCCTGTGTGCGCTAGCCTATTTCTGGCTACTCCCCGTTCATGCTACACTTGGCTATAGAACAAGGATACATGGTCCCTATGCCTACAACCACATTCTTGGGGGAGCGGACCCATAGTACGGATGAAGCATCTTCAACAGTTGCCATCACTTCTGCCACCTGGAACAGATTGGCTAAATGGCTAACAAGTCTCTCTTCTATTCTCCACTCCTCCCGTTGCCCTATCATATCTTACTCCCAGTGATACATGAAACGGCATGTCAGAATATGCTTCAAAAGGTGGGATTCTCTACCTGGGGGGCCTGTATGTGGAGGGAGTATTTATCGCCAGAGATGACCTCTTTACTGAGGAAACACCCACTTCATTGGAGGTATTTAGGTATATCAGGCTTCGCCATAATGTGAGGGCCGTCACTCCCGATTTATCTTGGGAACCTCTCATGCTTAATACACTGCATGTCTTACTAAAGACTAAGGGCCCGATTATGATGGTGTGGCGACCAAACCCGCGTGAGGACGTTACTCCCTATAATTACTTGTTTAGTCATTGGCAGGCATTTCCTTTGCCGTTCTCACAGCGGTGACTATAAACTAGGCACCACAATAGGAACGTCAAAGGAAGTTTCAGCATGGCATGGACTGAAAAGTCCATGCCTTGCTGGAACTTCTGTGCATGAACACAGGGAGGCACATGGTGTGCCCCCTGTGTGCAGGGCGTGAGGTACAAGGGGCCCTCTTTCTTTCCTCACTGCCACTGTTTTCATGGAGGAAAGCCATCCATAAAATCAGTGGCAGCGAGGAAAGTCGTAATATGCTTTGCAGAAGGGCAGCGGTCCTGCCAAATAAATAGATGCCTCTGGACTGCCAAACCACTGCCAGGGAACGGCGGTTCTCTGGCACTGTTGGCGGTCCCAGGGTGGCACAACCACTAGGGTCATACTGTGGCAGTCGCAAGACTGCCACCGCTGCGCCACCACAAGTCTGGCAGTTTGAGGGCCGCCAGACTCGTAATCAGGCCCACAAGACTCATAATTGGACACTGAGACTCCTACGAATATAGGGCCTCAGTACGATGTCAGTCAGAAAGGCTCTGAATGGCATTCGGTTAATCCGAATTCGATTTAGAAACCGCCTTTCCGACTGATTCGGAAACCCTTCAGACCGACCGATTATGATAATCGGAAAGCGTTCGGTTTTTCCGACTTGGTTCCGACTTTGTTCCTAATGGCATTTGGAGAAACCGAGTTGGTAGGAGCAGATTTGTAAAGGTCTACGGACAGCGTTTCTGACCGATGGATTACGATGTTGGATTCGGACAGCCTTTCCGAATCAGTTGTTCTGACACTGATCGGCTGTTGGAATCCAAATGTGGGAGGCCATAGCAGGCCCCCCTTCCCCTAGGGTCCTTTGATTGTGGCCCATGGGGGTACTAATAGGTCCCCTCTTTCCAACTAGGCACAGTCTATCAGGCATCATGGGGCGCCCGCACCCACCCATTTCGTCAATGGGAGCCTTTGTTGTTGGTCGGAACACCAGTCAATTGGAGTCTGACCGAATGGTGTTCAGAAACATCATAAACAGTTGGTCGGAGTCCCTTAATCTGATTCAGTTGGAAACCATTCCGAGGCTGAATCGGTCGGATGGCTTTCTGACCGACATCGTAATGAGGCCCCTAGTCTGCATGCTTTATCACAATGCACACTTAGAACAGGCAGAAATGCAAGGCGGTTCCCACTCCGGCTGGGACAAGGAATTGGGGACACCACTCACCGATGAACAATGGCTCCATTGTTGCCAGCAGACTGGCCAGATTGCTGCTCTTAGCCGATTGTGCATCAGACTCTTTAAATTTCTACATCGGTTATATTATAACCCTTCAGAATACATAAATATAATTTGCGATCAGATGGCATGTGTGACAGATGTGGGATGCCGGGAGCTGACTTAGTAGTTAGCGACAACTGGAGGGAGGTTTCCGATGCTATTACACAGATGTTGGACTCTCCCCTAACTCTTACTCCCCTTTTGGCTCTGTTGGGCTATTCTGAGGATGTTGAAGTGTAAACTAGGAAGTTTATTTCACTTGGGCTACTACTGGCCAAGCATAAAGTTGTGCGCAGATGTGGAAGAAGATCTGCCCCTAAGTTTAAGGAATCGTTGTGAAACTTTATTTATTGTAAAGACCAGATGACCACTTATGCAGAATTAGACTATGAGACATATAGGACTATCTACAGAAGTACCTGATTGAGAATCCCCCTGACTCAGCTGGGAAACCTGTCCCCCTGTTACTTCTGGCAACAGCTCCTTGAGAGTGCTCCCTATCGGCCATGACTTTAACAACAGGAGTGTAACCCATAAACCATGTTGAGATTTGGGTAGGTACGTAAAGTAAACAACGGTATCTCAACTGGTATAGGTAAGGAGGATGGTTATGCATGCAAGTACAATACTTTACACGAAAAGAGAGGCCAGGAGACTCTAGGTTGATTTTTTAGAAAGTGCATTAAGCATCATGTATTTAAGAAAGAAATAGACATAAATAAACATACAGTTATATCAGCACTGTAAGCAAAAAATGCACGTACAGCCCGAATTGGACTTGGTGCTTGTTTGTGTAGGTGACACAATAAGTAGCGACGCAAGTGACAATTGTGGTCAGCGGACAAGAACGGCGCAATGTGCTAATGTGAGCAAATATATACAGTGAATAGGGTGGTTCCAAATATAGATTAACAAATGGGGAAAGAATTGGTAATGATTCTGTAAAACCACAGAGGCTGCGCCTTTAGTTGACCTGAAGGGCCAAACCCTTCAGGGCAACTAAAGGTGCAGCTTAATGCACCTTCTAAAAAATCAACCTAGAGTCTCCTGGCCTCTCCTTTCATGTAAAGTACTGTACTTGCATGCATAACCGTCCTTCTTAACTATCCCTATCGGCCATGGCATACATGAAACTTGGTTACACCAGAGGAGATGGCATGCTCACTTGCTGTGTTATTCCCCTGCACATTGACTAAACAATTGCATGTCTGGTGATACGATCTAGCAATTGTTTTCTTTCTTACTTAGGATATCTGACTGTACAATAATGTATTTCATTACGGGCCCTTTTACGATGCCGTTCGAACAAGCGTCGACCGGCATTGTGTCAGAAGTGGGACCAGCTGACAAGCAGTCGGCGGTCATGCTTCCCTAATTAGGATGAGACTGCTTTTACAGCAGTCGGAAAGTGCATATTTCCTATTGTGGCTTGTGCTGCGGGTTGTGACACAAGTTGCAATTGAAATATGCACTTTTTAAACATCCCTCATCATGTGGGATGCAACATGTGTTGCCTGCCACACGATGCAACGATGTTTAGGGGGCACCATAGGTGCTTCCCATCGTGGAGGGTTGGGGAAAGTGAGCCCTGCTAGGGGCCCCCAAAGTCACTTTCCACCTGCCTTTTCATGACTGACTGACTGACTGAAGTATTTGTAGAGCGCACGAATGCCGCGGCGTCTTGGCGCTGACAGATACAGAGAGGAGGGGAAAGCAGTTGGGCAGATCGCATTAGGTAAAGAGCCAGGTCTTTAGATCCTTCCTGAAGCTCATTTTAGATTTTTGGGCACGAAGTGATGGGGGTAGCGAGTTCCATATTTTAGCCGCCTGGTAAGAGAATGATTTTCCTCCCCATCGGGCTCTGTTTATTCTGGGTTGGCAGACTAGGTCGTGGGTGGCTGACCTCAGTGTTCGCGAGGGTACGTATTGGGGCAGTAGGTTATTGAAGTCATCAGGTCCCTTGCCGTGTAGAGATCTATGTACCAGGCAAAGAGCCTTGAATTGAATGCGGCATCTAACCGGGAGCCAATGCAGCTCCCGAATGGCTTTGGACGTAGGGTGGCGTCTGGGGAGGTTCAGTAAGGCTCTGAATTGCCTGTAGTTTGGACAGTTGTTTTTCTCCTGCTCCCAGATAGAGGGAGTTACAATAGTCTATCCGGGACATTACAAGGGCTCCCATCACCGTCTTTCTTAACATGCCCGGGATGTAGGGTAGGACTTTCCTGAGCACCTTGATGCTGTGGAAACAGGCCGAAGTCACCTGATTCACCTGGGCTTTGAATGAGAGATCTTTGTCTAATAGGAAGCCAAGGTTTCTGACCTTGTCTACGGGGAGAGGGCAAACTCCTGCTTCGGGGGGCCACCATAGGTCATTCCAGATAGAAGGTTTATGACCGAGCTCGATAACTTCAGTTTTATCTGTGTTCAGTCTAAGAAAGTTATTGCTCATCCAGTTCTTCACCTGAGCAAGGCAGTTCCTAAAGCACTCCGCCGTGGCATCGATGAATTGTGAGATGGACACAATAATTTGTGTGTCGTCGGCGTAAGACACCAGTTGTAGGCCATGGGATCTAATCAGGGCAGCTAGGGGAGTGACGTATAGGTTGAACAGTGTAGGTGACAGTGCCGAACCTTGTGGGACCCCGCCCGGTAGAGAAAATTCATCAGATTGTAGACCATTCCAGATCACTTGGTTAGTGCGGGTGGTTAGAAAGGAGGCGATGAGGGCCAGGGCAGGGCCGGTGAAGCCTAAGGAGGTAAGTCTTTTTAGTAGGACAGAATGGTTTACGGTGTCGAAGGCCGCTGTTAGGTCTAATAATATCAGGGCCGACCGCCCGCCTTTGTCCATGGTTTTGCGTATTTTTTCGGTGGCCATGATAAGAGCTGATTCCGTGGAGAGTAGGGGTCTGAAGCCGTGTTGTGATGAATCTAGCAGCTGTTTTTTCCTCCGCATGTCGCATTATTTCCTGGCTTTTTCCAAGATTTTTGCGGGTAGGGGCAGACAGGAGATGGGACGGTAGTGTTTGGGCTCAGAGGGGTCAAGGGTATCCTTTTTAAGAATAGGTCTGATACAGGCCATTTTCCAGTTTTTTTGGAAACTCACCTTGAAAAATGATTTTATTAAGCAGGGGGGTCAGGGTATTTGTGATGGTCTCAGGGATTAGATGCAGTACATAAGGGGGGTAGGGGTCCAGCGGAGAGCCAGATTTCATCTGGATGATTAGGTCACACACTTGCTGTTTCTCGAGTGCGGAGAAACTGGAGAAGCAGGAGGTGGTTATGAAGGTATGTCCGACTTCGTTAGTGGGTGTGGCGGATACCATGGTGCTGAGGTCATCATATACTGTTTGTACTTTCTGTTGAAAGAAGGTGGGCATTCCATCGACAAAATACTGATCAGGACTGAAGACTGTGTCCCGGAGAGTTTTTGTTAGGTGGGCAACAGTTTTGAAAAGTGCCCTGGAGGAGTTTGCGGAGTTTTGGATTTTTTCTGTAAAGTAGGTGGATTTTGCTTGGACTATTGTAGTTTTATACTTTTGTAGAATTTTTAAATATTCCAGTTTTTTTTCGTGGCTGTAGTCAGAGCGCCAAATCCGCTCTATGCGTCGGCACTTAATTTTGACTGCTTTTACCTCGGCCGTGTACCATTGAGCAGTAACGAACCGTTTTCTAGGTTTCTTTGCTTCAATTGGGGCTAGTTCATTGACTGCCTCGGTGATCCATTTGTTGAAGTTAGAGGCCCAATCCTTGCTGTTTCCACATTCAAAGTCGGGGGGATTTCTATCTAGTGTCTCGGCAAGTAGGTTGGAATCAAGTTTTTTCCAGGGACGGGTTTTTTCGGGAGGTAGGTAATTTCTGCGCTGAGTTACAGGATTTTTTGTTTGTAAGTCAAAAAAGATGGCATTATGATCCGACCATGGTACAGGGGCGATGGACATGATTTTAATGGAATTACTGTTTGAAAAGATCCCGTCAAGGGTATGCCCTGCTGAGTGAGTGGGTCTGTCAATTAGTTGCTTCATATCGAAGCTGAGAAGGTTGTCAAGAAGATTGGCTGAGTCTGTGTCGTTATTTGCCTCTAAGTGATAATTGAAATCACCTAGGATAGTATAGGTGACTGCGTCAAACGTAGTTTCTAAAAAAGTGTGTAAAGCTTTGGTGAAGGGACCTCTGGGGCCGGGGGGACGGTACACTAGCAGTCCCTCGAAAATCAGGCGGTTGTTCTCTTTGATCTTAAAGGTCATGGCTTCAGCCTCTAAGTCTGGTTGGGGGCAGACAATTATTTTGAGGTGTGATCTATAAATTATCGCGATTCCTCCACCCGTAGATCCCGTTCGGTTTATGCATTCAACAGAGTAACCTGCGGGAGTGGCGGTGTTCCAATCAGGGCCAGAGGCATGTGATGCCCAGGTTTCTGTGAGGAACATGAGATCAGCGCTGTGGTCTATGAGAAAAGCTTCAATCTCGTGTTTATGCTTCGGCATAGACCTTACATTAAGTAGTATGCATTTGAGAGATCTGTTCCTATGTAACACTGTTTTTGAGCGGTTGTCCAGATCGGTAGCCTGTGGTTGGTTAGTTACAGCATGCTGCGCTTTTTTATCTGGAAGTGAGTTGGCCAGGTTAGAAGTGATGATCGATGGGATGATTGGCACTTGAAATCCACAGGAGGGACATGTGGGGGTAATGTCGGTGTCACTGAAGTCAGTTTTAATCGGGTGGTCGCAGCAGCGCTGGTCAAACCTACATAGATCGGATTTAGAGTATCGTAGGCCAGGAAAACGGGCAGGGTTTCTAGCACTAGGCGCGGGTCCGGCGCGGACGGGCGCAGACGGGCTTGCCTTAGACGCGCCTTTGGTGCGCAAACGGCGTGCCCGCTGCGCTCGTCCGCTGCGCGTCCGGTGAATGCACATGTCTTATAGAGGAGATGAGGCGTAGGTGGGGGGGCGTGGCCGACCATAGTGGGCGTGGCCTTGGGAATCCCCGTCAATGGCGTCACAAGAAAGTAGTAAGCCGCGGCAGCGATAAATCCGCTACACGGGAAACAAAGTTAGAGGTGCAGCTACAGTTTTGGGTGCCCAGGGAGCAATCGGGCTACCATGAAAGGTCAGGCAGAAAGCAAAATCGTAATCCTGACAGCCGAACCGAGGCTGACTCTGCTGCCATTTGGGGATTACTCTTCCGTCCACCACCCCGACAGGCCCTGTGAGCCCATCGGAAGCAGAGCGCAATTTTACAATGGGTTTCACTCCAACTGCCAGTATTGTAATAATGTGGTCGGACACAAACCTCTGAGGTTGGGCACAAAGCCTCCGTCGAGCTGACAGATGGCTTTTCATCTGACATCATAATGAGGCACTATTTTGAATAAAATGGGATTGGGCAGGACTCTTATGTTAAGGCCACATGGATTGTCAGATCTGTTGCAATGTGTAGTAGTGATAATATACACAGTTTATTTCTTTAAAAGCTTAGAGATGAAACTAGTACATGTTTAGTATGCATTGCAAAAAGCCAATAATGAAATAAATAAAGCACAGTGTCCACCCAAATGTATCTTGGCTCTGAAATTCAAACACATGCGAACCACTTTGAACAAAATTATGTATTAGCAGTCTAAAAGCAAGATCTTCAATAGTTTCCTGAGATTGGGAAGGTCAGGTGTGTCTCTTTCCAAAGTTGCAGTGGCATCTTGTTCACAGGCATAGATTCAGGGGGGTGTTTGGGGGTATTAGACCCAGCAATTTTTTTTATTTTGTAGTAAATGGTTGGGTGCAGGTGCTTTGAGTCCGGTACGGTGAGGTGTCTGTCAAAATTCAACTGGGATTTTTACATACCCACATTGACAAACGCACACACACCCTGTTGTCTCTGTTTTGAAGGCCTTAAGAAATGTTGGTTAGTCTGAAACATATTTTGTTTTAAGTACCCCTAATAATCCACATTCCTCTCACTTTCCACAGCACCTTAAGACACCTCATGTCCTGTGTGTCATAAAACACATTTCAACAAGATATGTACGGATGATTGATGGGAACTCTGAAGATCACTCCACACCAATCTTAATGACCAAGCTACGCTTCTGATTGTATTCCAAAGCTTCAGTGCTGTGATTGAATAAGCGCTGCCTCCCAAAGAGAACAGGCTAAACTTTGGGATATTAATTAGGATTTGCTTTCCTAATCTGAGTGTCCATGTTGGTTTACAGAAAGAAAGCCTACCAAACAAAAGACCAGGGCGAGGGTCAGAGAAATTTAAGTATATTGCATAGCAATTTGAACATTAATCTTCTGATCTCTGGGAGCCAGTTCAATTTGCTTGGAGACAATTTTGAGACATATTTCCTTACCTTTTTTATCATTTTGGAAGGGTATTTTGTACCAATTGAAGTTTACTTAGGATCTTTACTAGTAAAACTAAAATAAAGGGAGTCAAAATAGTCAAGTCTTGCCAAGATGAATGAGTGAACTGACCATAATTCTCTGCTGGGTGATTAAAAGAAAGATTCTGCTTTTCAGTACTTGTAGTTGAGAAACCTAAGGCTTTATTACTGAACTAGCAGCCCGTCCCAACGTTGTCAGGTATGAATTGCTGCCGGCCAGTTGTATATTGTTTTGTAGGATTTCGTTTTGATAGCATTTCTGTGACAGGCCTGTGAAACGCTCCGATTCACAGTGCACTGCTGATGCACTTAAGAGTGCGCGTTCAGTAGTGTGTCAGCTCGAGTTTCCCTACTTTATTTTTCCTTGCAATATTATGTAGCGCGAACTCGACAACATGGCATGAGCACAATTTACATTACAGAAGAACACATTCATTTGTGGTAGGCACGGGGAGACGAAGCGATTTGCCTGGAATCACATGATGTTGAGCTGATGCCGAGATTCGAACTTAGCTCCCCAGCTCTAAATTTCTCAATTCTAGAACTTGTGGCGGGAGGTGTGTCTAAAAGTGTATGTCGGTGCTGGCCATCAATGAGAGAGACCTGTGCATTTTTCAAATCGGTGGTGAAAAAATATGAGTATGTTGCTGGAGATATGGGCCGCCGCACCACCAATGTACTTACTGGGGGAGGGTAAACACCCATTATTCCGCAACTTTCTTTCCGCATACCATCACTCCGTATACTTTCATTACGAAAGTACCATGACTCCGCAATGCCATTATAATACATGGCTTTACATTTTATATGCTTTTACCATGCATACATTTACAACGAAATTCGTTGTAAATGCATGAATGGTAAAAGCATGTTTTTTTAAAAATGTTTGGATAAGGTAAATATGGATATAGGGGTATATGTTTTGGGGTACTGAGGAATATGTTTAGGGGTGTTTGGGTATTTTAAGGGTTCAGATATAGTTTTGGGTTATGGGGTACAGGGGTAGTTTTAGGGTTTAGGGATAGGTATGGGTTTTGGGGTACAGGGCTATTTTTAGGGTTCGGGGCTAGGTTTGGGTTTTGGGGTATAGGGGTATTTTAAGGGTTCAGGGCTAGATTTGGGTTTTGGGGTACAGGGGTATTTTAAGGGTTCATGGCTAGGTTTGGGATTTGGGATACAGGGGTATTTTTAGGGTTCAGGGCTAGGTTTGGGTTTTGGGGTACAGTGGTATTTTAAGGTACAGGAGTAAGTTTGGGTTTTGGGGTACATGGTTTTTTATGGTTCAGGGCTAGGTTTGGGTTTTGGGGTACAGGGGTATTTTTAGGGTTCAGGGGTAGGTTTGGGTTTTGGGGTACAGGGGTATTTTAAGGGTTCAGGGCTAGGTTTGGGTTTTGGGGTACAGGGGTATTTTAAGGTTCAGGGGTAGGTTTGGGTTTTGGGGTACAGGGTATTTTTAGGGTTCAGGGCTAGGTGTGGGTTTTGGGGTACAAGGGTATTTTTAGGGTTCAGGGGTAGGTTTGGGTTTTGATGTACAGGGGTATTTATAGGGTTCAGGGCTAGGTTTGGGTTTTGGGTTACACGGGTATTTTTAGGGTTTAGGGATAGGTTTGGGTTTTGGGGTACAAGGTATATTTATAGGGTTAAGATGGGTTAGTGTTTAAGGGTGTTGGGGTATTTTAAGGAGTAAGGGTGGGTTATGATTATGGGGTGCAGGGGTATTTAAAGGGAGCAGGGTGGACACCCGGAGCTGGAATGTACAGAACCTGGGAAGAAAAAACAATGAAATATTGGGCAAAGCGATCGCTTTTTTTTCCGTAATCCCGCGCCCCGCACACGCCCGCAGCACACGCCCAAAGCACACGATATGAGACATGGCATGAAGGGCGGAACGTACCACACGCCCCCAGCGTTTGTCATGCCCCCAGCACACGCCCACAGCACAACGCAGACACGCCCACAAGGGACTACTTTGCTGGCACGGTTCTTTTACCTTTTAAATGTATATGGTGGGCGTCTGCATAGCCTATGTCCTTCTGCTGCAACTGCCCTTTCCAACGCTGTATTGGGTGTTGTGATTGGTGCTGTGGTTCCTGAGATACCCACCTCAAAGGTTTGGGCTGTCTCTTTATTATATTAGTATAGATTTACCTGATCTTCCATTGTAAAGTGTTGATCAAAATGAAGGCCAAGATTTTAGCAAGACGTATTGGTTCAGGCTTTGGGCCAAGTGAAGGAGGCCAACTGGGAAAATTCCAACTGTAGTTTGCTAAAAAGAGGCCACAATTTCAGTTTTACCTCCATTTAATTTAAGTTTGTTTTTAGTCGACATCCATGCTTGAATGATCTCAATGCAATTTTAGAGTTTCCACTTTTGTACTAGGGGCCCCATCAACTGCAAAGATGATTGAGTGTCATTCACATAAATAAATTGGGCTAAACCATGTAGGGTAAAAAGAAAAGGAGAGAGCACTGACCCTTGTGGAACACCACATGACACATATTTTAAGTTAGATACATGAGGGCGCATCTTTATCTGTATTAACAAATGTCAGCTCTCCTGTGGAATTTCACACTTTGTGCCCGATTCACAAAGGTAAACTTAGTCCTGAAGTCCAAGTTTAGACCTGAAGTCTAAGATTAGACCTAAAGCCGAACTTTAGACCTGAAGTCTGTCTTTAGACCAGAAGTCAAAGTTTAACCATGAAGTCTAACTTTAGACCTGAATTCTAACGTTAGACCTACAGTGAAACTCTTATGTACGCCTGGGCAGAGTTCACATAGTTCCGATACAGGGAACTCCTTGAAGTGCAAAAAAAACTCTGCTGCTCAACGTGGAGCTCCGCAAGTGGCGGTCTGAGTTAGAAAAAACTGCCATTCACTGTAATTTTCTGTACCGGGTGTTTGTTTGCACTGTGAAATTATTGCGAATGGCACCATGCACAGCACAAGCGGACGCTGCATCATTTCTGTGGCTCGAGTAGATTTTCTACTCGAGCGGCAGCTTTCTGATCGTGAACGGACGGTTTCTCAATGCGAGTGGTCACAAGCATTCGCGGCCACTCGCATTGAGAAATGCGACCACCCGCATTAAGTAATCTCGCCGGGAGCTTGATTACCTTCGCTCGTGCTTGCCAACTTGATGTTGACAAGCGTGAATGAGGAACGATCTCACCGGGAAGTGGATTTTCCTTGCTCGCGGAGTGCATTAAAGTCCGCATACTCCACGAGTGGTGCGGAGTTCACCGCCCAGACTTACTCCAATACCTGGTAGATGGGTGCACTTTATCTTTGAAACTAACTTGTTTCTCTTCACAAGATTTATTAAGATCTTTTTGAGCAGTAAAAAGCACTACAGTGACAATATCTCTTTGATTACATCATCAATTTATTGATATTTTCCATTTCTTAATATTCAATCCTTCTTCATTTGTAACATGACATCCAAATACTTTAACAAACCCAATGCATTTCAGGTCTAAGTTGACCCTTCTTCTGGGGTCTCTAGAAATGACAAAAAATAAGAGCCAATTCAGTCCTGACTAAATATGACTGCATCTACAATCGTTAATGAAGCGTAAAATAACTTAGCTCAGCACCCTGAGCTGAATTCAAAAGTGATATACAATTTTACAACTAAGTTCATGATAATGATAAACAGAATCTCTAATGTCGCAAATGTAATCTGCGTAACAGATTTTATGTCACACATGCCTAAGCAAGTTCAAAAAATTAATTAAAGCTCCTAAATTTTCAAAACGCACATGCCAAAGCGAGTTCAACAGATTAATATTCCTTAATACTCTAAATTTGGTGAAGTGTATAATTCAGGAAAACTGGTTGCTGATAAATAATGCCCAGTGTCTAACTTTACTGTGCTTTATCTACTAAATGAAAAAACAACAAATGAAAACGAACCATGTGAGAAGCTGGCGAATTCTGGACGACGTCTCCACCTCAAAGTTACTAAGTGTGTTCTGTAATGATTCCCAAACGAAGAACAAATAAAGTCCGGAGCTGAAAACTGTCTAACACTGTGTTTACAACAACTAAGGCATGCATTTAACCTTTCTCACCCGATAATCCAAAGATGAATACTCAAAAGAGAAGGATCCGTGCTCCATAAAGGCTGCACGCCAATGCTTAATAGTTCCTCATACGCGCTCAAGCAATCACTAACGTGATGACATATCTGAATACATCCTAATATTTAAATGGAAAGTGCATGACTTTAGAGTTGTTAACAGTGCGAAAAAGTGTGATAAAGTTTGGTAATTCAAAGCATCTTCTTGCTGAGTAACCATTGAACATAAACAGTGAAGCATAAAGCTCTATTGTTGTGACATGAACTTGCCATTAGCGGGATATATAAGACAAATAAACACAACAAACACAAAATAGAATTATGCAAATTAACATATCTCATGATGAATCAATGCTTCATAAGAAGCATGTGAGTTCTATGCTATCATTCAAACCTTGTGGCTGCATAGTATTACATTTTTTGATCCAATAAAATTCAGAGCGTAAGAGATGTTTGTGTGAATCAGTGTCAGATCGAATTTTAAGCGTTTCCAGAATGGTAAGCGTACTGGTGAAATGTTATGACCTGCTTCTTGCCAGCGCATCGCTACAGTTGATTTCACATTCTTCAGTCAAATGTTACTTTTGTGTTCAGTAATTCAAACTTTAATTTTACGCTCTGTTTTGCCTACGTATATCTTCCCACAAGGGCATTTTAATGCATATACCACTTTGGCTATGTCTCATGTATTAGAATATTGTAATGAAAAGATTGTTCCTTGCATAGTATGTGTGTACTGGTTTACAACAATTTACTTTTTACAATGTTTGCAGTTTTCACACTTTTGCATGTCCCTATGACTTTTTGATCTTCTGCTTGACAACAGTTCTTTGATGTTGCGAGAACGTTGAAATGCAACGACTAAATTGTTATTGGATAAAGATTGTAGATTTGGTTCTGTTTGGATCATAGTCCAATGCTTTTTGATGATATTTTTGATTTGATTGGCTTTGGTGGAACACTTCAAGATGCAAACAGTCAGTTTTTCTCTGGTTGACTCCTTGGGTTTCAACAATGTTTCTTGTTCACGAGTACTTACTTGTTTAATGAATTCTTCCACAATATGATTGGGATATCCTCTATGTCTGTGCCTCCTGGCATCTTTTTTGATTGTTTCCACCGCTTCCTGCATATCTGATGTTATTCTTTTGAGCCTGATAAATTGAGAAAATGGAAGGTGCCGTTTTAATGACTCTTGATGGAAACGTTTGTAATGTAAACAATTGTTACGATCTGTTTCTTTGGTATAGACATGGGTTTTGATTCCTTTTCCATCTATCTGTACCAAGACGTCCAAAAATAAAAAAAATTCTTTCTCACTTTGATAAGTGAATTTTATGTGTTCATGACACTGATTCAGCTCCATGATGTTATCCTGAAGTTGTTTGAATTCGCCCTTCCAAATGATTAAATTATAATCAATGTAACTTTTAAAATAACCACATTTTCAAGCCATGTTGTTTTTTGGAGAATATGATCATATTCAAACTTAGACATGAAGATATTTGCATACGCAGGGTCTCCTGCAAAGCCCATCGCTGTTCCATTACATTGCGAAAAAAAGGTTTAGTTCCACTGAAAATAGCTGTGATATAATGCGAAGTGCATTAAATAAAAAGGTTTTATTAGCTCCTATTGATTCATTGATTGAAATAAATCATTCTGTTGCTTAGATTCCTTCATTATGCGGGATGGAAGTATATAAGGCAGTAACATCCACCGTACATAGCCACCATGACTCCTTGTCCTGTTTTTGCAATGACTTAAGTGTGTTCAAAAAAGCCGTAGTGTCTTTGATGTAGGTGTCCCATTTTTGTACCATAGGATGCAAACAGTCTGGCTCACCTCAGAGCTGCTGAGGGCGCACACTGTCAGTCTGCTTCAGCTCAATGTGGCTCCGTCAGCGATATCCCCAGGCTGCCCTCTCTGGGTCTCCATGCTCACTGCGAGTCCATTCAGCGGAGGGGATCGCCTGACAGCGCTGCTCCTCGCCGATCAGTTCCCTGGGCCAAGGCGGGAACCTACCTTGAGTCCCGCAATTTTCAGCTGCTGCAGAGAGCTCTGGCAGGATCTCACTATCAGGCACAGCACCCCGCTCCCCCTAGAGACCTCATCTCCAGCCCCGCTCCACAGCAATGCAGGCCCAGAACGATATTTGACCTACGGCGCATCGCAGCTCCGCTCCACTCCCCTTTAGGTACTACCTTCTTTTTTGGCGATATTGGAAATCGGTTAAAACGGCATGTCGGCTGGATTGTGAAGGTTCCTTAAGGATTATTTGAGCAGGTGGCTCCAGAGCTCACTAAGGTGTGACTGCTCGGGTCTCCTTCTTGGCCACGCTCCCACTCATTGTACTTTGATGTAGAACATAGTGTTCCTGAAACTAAACATGCAAGAAGTGAGTATTTCGAATATTTGTTCTTCAACACTTCTCTCTCAGTAGGATAACTACCTAAAGCTTCATCACTATGCATTCCCTGCAGAGTTATAGAATCTACCTGACTTATCTGCCACTGTAACGTAATTAGCATACATTAATATCCTGTAATTCTTAATTGGAAAACTCACAATATATCTTATGGAATATTTCATGCAACATCTGAAAATATGATCCAATATCTGAATATCTTATGCATTATCACAAATGCATAGTGCAATAGAATTCTTGACTGAAGAATCCTTCCTGTTCCGTCACTTAATAACCTTTAACCTTTCCGATGTCGGAGTTAATGGCTTGCTGGGAAATGTAGTTTGTTGCCATAATGCTACATTGTAGTGAGTTCTCCCCTACCCTCAATCCTCTTGCCAGAAAGTGCCAACAATCTGCATGGATGGCCAGCCTTTCCTTCCCTCAGATGGCCTCAGCACAAATGGATTTGCAATATCTGTCTCCCATGCTTACTAAGTCTTGGATGGAAAACTATGTCTTCAGCCTTGCTTCGAGTGAGTGTCCCTTAAACCACTTGCTACATCATTAAATGGATGTTGGTGTGAGCATACTGTAGCACATGTAACTAGGGTTAAAGTAATGTGACATATGGGCCCACTGTCGCCACACTCTTGAACAATATTCTGTCACTTTTCACAATGGATCTCTATCTTGGTATATGTGGGAAAAAGGTTTTGCCTTGATGTGTGATGATTGGAAAATTTGAAAAATGCTAAATTTCCCCACCTGAGTCCTCACTGAAATGGGCTACTACCGAGGCCAGAAATGTTTAGCCTCTAAAATGTGCAATTAAATTCGGACACACCAGTGATAAGTAGGTATGGTGTTGGAGGGGGCAATTGATTGAAGTGGAGGCTGGGGTTTGGATACAACTGGTCTCCTGCTCCAGAACCAATTGTGGGGGCTGAGGTGGGGGTTGTCACAAAGGGATATTTTTCATGGAGTGAGGGTAGTACAATATGATGGCATGGGACAATGTAGGGGTAGGTATTGAGGCAAGAGATGTTCCGAGCGGGTCTGATAGGGACTGTCGCCAAAAGGTGGCAATTCAACTGCGGTTCATTACTGCAGTGCTAATGATCTCCCACTGTTACAAACTCCTGCTGAAAATATTACTTAAACCTTACTTTGCAAGCTTTGTACCTTTCAAAACTCCAGAAGTAAAAAAATAATAATTTGCAAACTTATCAGTACATGGTTTTTGCCACTTTGCACCCCTTTGTATTTTGAAAGCTTCTGCTTTGTAAATAGTTACTAAATACCTTGGGCAGTGAATAATTTTTCAATGTTCCACTACCACATAAACGGCCGTGAAGCATTGATATATTTCCTTGCAAGCCAATAGAAGGGTTTACCTCTGCAGCAACCTTTACCTCGCCACTCACGGCACATTTGCAATTTGCAATGTTATTTCTCTTGATTTGGAATTGGTGTTTTCATTCTCAAATCCTGTCACTTTATGCCTTGCAGGCTTTCAGTACGCAGTATCCTTATGAAACTTATGGACAGAGATATTTTGTCAAGAGAGTATGTGCAGCTGCAGGTGCTGTGCATTTTCCCATGTTTAATTGTGGACTTCAACATAAAATTGCATGCTGTTTCAAAATTAAATAATCATGATCCCTAAATAATATGAAATTTAACTTGTACTTCTTTAAAAAACTAAAAAGGAAAAAGCAATATTGAGTAGAAGGTAAAATATGTAACTTAACTAGTATATGATAATGAGCAACAGGGGAGAAGAGTAGACATGAGACGAGACTGCAATTTTTTTTTACATTTCTACATTTGATATCTGTGTTCTGTGCTCAGTGCAGTACGCTGAAGAAACTGAGGCCCTACGCAGTGCTCAGATTACAATCTGAAGCGACCTATCACTGACCCACTGAACCAGATATAGATCCGAATGGGGTCAGGGTAATCCTGACGGGAAGTCGATCTGGGTCAAGAGCTCGATGAGCAGCTTTTAGGATTATCATTGCTATTCTGTGCCAGTAGTCCACGCATGAGAGGGCGACACCGTGAACTCTACAAACTGGTTTACTTTGTTCTCTTCTGCTTCTGGGACAGTGGGGTGATATGACAGAGGTATCTTACTGTCACTGGATGATGGGGCACTGGATTGGTTAGTTAAATCCTAATTCTACCCAGCGAGAAGGCAATATTAATAATAATAATAATAATAATAGTAATAATTATAGTAGCAATAAAAAAGATAATCAGAATAATAATCAGAAGAAGAATGTTAATTATTATTATTATCCATGCAGTGTTGTGAATTCTAAACCTTGTAAGAAACAGGTGTTGTTAATACTTAATTTAATTCTACACAATTTATTGACCTCATGAGGATGGAACACTGATTGGACCCTGCTGGAGATGGACTGATGATCTGCAGATGAGCCCGGATGTTAGCATCTAGAGCTTAAATGACAGAGCTAACTTGGCACCTCAGTGAGTGATGATAGGGTGCTCAATGGCAATGATAAGCTGTAGCTTCACAAGCATATATGTGTGTCTATATATATATGTATGTATATATTACCTACTGGCGGTCGCCAGTAGGTATATATAGTTAGGATTTTTTCCCTATGGGATTTTTGAAAATTCTATGTCTAATAACTTTGGTGTTTGTGGACGGAATTGGCTGAAATTTTCTGGAAAATGGAACATTTTGTTTCTGAGCAGCCCTTGAAAATTTGGGGGGGGTTCGTCAAGGGGGGGCCGAGAAAAAAGGGGGGTCCCAAAACATGTTTTTAACATTGAGTTTTCCATAGGGCGGTTGGCCTCACTTTTAGCCCGAACGGCTGAATGGATTTGCACGAAACTTGGCAAAATTGTAGGGACTGGTAGCCCGATGTGCCTTTTGTAGGTCTCAATATATGTGCTCCAGTGGATTTTGAGAAATTAACGTTTAAAAAAAGATATATATCTGTAAGCGCGCTCCGGTCCGCGCCCCGGTTCGCGGACCGGGGCGCGTACCGGAACTTCGCGTAGCGAAGCTGATTGGCTCTCCGGTGTCTGTCAACATTCTAAACAGTCCGTAGCGGCCGCCATCTTGTCTCTCGGTAGGATTGAGAGACAAGAGGAGGCCAAAACAAAGGGGGAAATGACCATAAGGGGGCATAGTAGATCCTCCCTGACCCCCTAGGTTTAATGTGGAGGCTTTAAAAGGGCCCCGCGGGGCAAAAAAAATAAAAAAATTTTTTTTGTTTTTTTTGCGTGGGTAGCGCCCGGTACGCGAACCGGGAAGCGTTCTGGGCAGCGTACTACAATGAAAAAAGAATGAGAGACTTTTCAAATGCAGTATGTTAATTGATTGTTGGTTTTGTTGATTATTTTTTATTTTCTTTATTTTTTAAGCATTTTTTTTATTGTGATTGTGTTTCATAATTTATTAAACTTTCTAACATTTCATTGTCAGAAATTTCATAATTATCATGGAATATACATTGTAGTCTCTGAGGGTGTAAAATGTCCTCATTTGCAAGGAGGTTATCTACTGCTTGTACACATTGCAGTAGTTCATTGTCCCAAGTTTCATCGAAAAATTCAATGTCAATTTGATCAATTGTATCAATCAATTCTTGGCTGCTCTCTTGCAGGTCCATTTCAAAAGAAACTTGGTTTTCACCTTCCATTTTGCCTGAAATTTGGATTAAAAAAAAATATATTAGTAGAGATAGGGCAATGTTGGGAATAATTTTAGATAGGCATTTTTTATCAGTGAATTTATCTTTGGGCAGTGTATAGTATCAGAGTGGAAGTAGGAATTTAAAAAAGTGTATGTGATTTAACGTAAGTAAATTCATAATTATACAAGAGAAGCCTAACTCCATCCATAACTATAACAGAGAAGTCTCTCTAAATCTATAACTACTACAGAGGGATAGTATATATCTATCAGAAAAAGTTTACCATATTAACTTATAGTGCACAATATACTTCAGTTTTAAAAATAAAAACTTACCTTTAGAAAGAAGTTGAAGGAATTAGTGAAAATACTATTGAAATGTACAGCAAGAAGTAGTAGTCAAAATGGCTGTGTTTTCTTCTCTTCCTTTATATATATTCAGGTATATAACCAATGAAATGTCAGGTAAAAAAAGTAGAAAATGAAAGTAACATTTTCATTGGTTGTCAATTCCAACACTTCAGATGTGTTTTGTGAAGTAATTTATCTCAGGGTATTTAGAGAGGTCTACAGGCTAAATGACTAAATGGAATTCCAATCAAATTTGTGAAAATGGTAGGGATTGGTATGTAGTATGAGCTAATCTATATTTGGTGAAATTGTCTCCAGTGGCTTTTCTGTGAACTACTTTCCCACCTTTTTTGATGGTGCGCTTCCCAGGGAGCGACCCGGTACGCGTACCGTTGAGCGCCCCGGTTCGTGAACCTTAAGCGTTCCGGGAGTCCACCATTTTGTGTTTCGGTCGAATTAAGATACAAGATGGAGGGCAAATAATGTTCAGAATGGGTAGAAGGGGGCACGGTAGAGTTATCTTGACCCTCCAGGTTTTCTGAGGGTGGCTGAGGAGGCTTATATGTGCGAAAAAAAAAACATTTTTAAAAAAAATTTCGCGAGGTTAGCTCCCGGTTCGCGTACCGGGTAGCGCCCCAGGGAGCGTACTTTGTTGGAAATTAGTGAAAAATGTTAGAGTAAAATAATAATTGTGAGTGATCAGATGTAGGGTAGCTCTGAGAAGAGCTTTTGGGTTTATGGTACATTTAGGTACTTATAAGTAGGTACCAATGCACATTCTTAAATTCAGAGTGAAAACTCTGTTGCCCTCATCTGAGAAGTGAACTCCATCTCCTCTGTAGATATCTTGCATGTAGTAACGCAAGTTATTGTTGTACAGGGAGCCCATTCCATGGTCTCTCATGTAAGCTGCAACAGATTTGTTTACATGCTTCCTCGACTTCTCAATTTGTGGACAAAATTGGTTTGACCACCTCCATTTCTGTCTTTGGCATATATTTGAATATACCAAGGCAGTCTGAGGAAAAAGTGCCATCAATTGCTCAAAGGTGTCCTTTAAAAGCATTTCCAGACCTACCCCAGTCAAAGTGCCCAAGTCATTACCTCCACAGTGCACAATTAACAGGTCAGGTTTGGGCAAATGCATAAAGGTTTTCACCAATGGTATCAATTGGTGACATTTTAATCCTCTGTGGCCAAACCACTTAATTTCCACATCTTGTAAATTGAGGTTAGGTAAATTCCTGTTTTCAACGTACCTTTGAGCCCAGTGAATATAACTATGTCCAACAATCCAGACAGAAAACATGGTGAGAGAAGGTTCTCCTGCAGTCAGATGAAGTGTGGCAATGAAATGGCAGTTGAAAAAATGAGAGTTTAAAATGAAAAAAACTGTGGAGTTTCTGTGTTCATGAAGCAGTAACAGTGATTGGTGGATTTTGATTGCTGAAAACAGAAAGTTAGGGTGCACGGATGTGTTCTTTGAAAGATGTATTTTGAATGGTCAATAAAAAATCATTAAATGAAAGAATGCACTGGATATGCAGGTGCACTGAGAGTTCAGAGTTCAATTGCAACAAAGTTGTGTGAACTTGCAAACACCAGAAGTCTTCCAATGAGGTGGTTGCCATGCAGAAAAGGCATGAAATGGCAGAGGGGGGAAGGGTTTTCATTTGAAAAAAAGTGAGGGAAGAGTTTTGATTGGGTGACATGAGAGATATGTGTGAAGATTTACAGCATTTCTGTGCTTTTGATAGCTGCAGACTCTGGAGTGCATACCTTTTGCTCTGCTGAAGACAAATTGGTGTGTTTCTGAGACTGTTTTCAAACTCAAAGTATTTGCTAAGGTGAGAAAATATTTCTTTAATTTAGATAGAGAATAGTGTGCTTTAAGGAGAAAATTATGAATTATGTGGCGCAAATTGCTTGTAAATATGATCCCACATGTGCATGGAAAATTTAGATTTTGAATGTTTGTGTTACATAGCCATGTTAAAAGTGATACAAACATGCTGCAAAGGCAATCAAAAAACGCTTTTATGTGTCTTAAGGACATTTTAAGTAATTTTCCCATGTGCAGTGTTTTGAAATTATGATTTGAAAATCGTTTTTGGGGAAAAGGAATTGTTTTTAAATTTATGACAAGGACATAATGGTGTATGCTTCTTTATACGGCAATTGACTGTCCCTGATGTTATTTTTCCCATTTTAATGTAAGACCTTTCTCTGTGGCGCAAGTTGCTTGTAAATATGCTCCGACCTGTGCATGGGAAATTTAGATTTTAAATGTTTGTGTTACATAGCCATGTTAAAAGTGACCCAACCATGCTGGAAAGGCAATAAAAAAACACTTTCATGTGTCTTAAGGACATTTTAAGTAATTTCCCTGTGGGCAGTGTTTTCAAATTATGAATTGAAAATCGTTTTTGAGGTAAAGGAATGTTGTTAAAATTTATGTGCGCCATATGCCCACAAATTTCGTTTTCAGGGGTGCAGCAGGGTGTTCTTGAGACACCCCTGCACCTTTGGAAAAATTCCTAATTTGCGATGAGCTAATTGCTAATCGCAAATTGCACCTTCATTCCTATGGGCCTCCTGCTCCATGGAAATGAATGGGTAATTTGCAATTAGCAATTTGCTCATCGCAAATTAGGAATGGTAAAGAATCGCTATTTATTCCTTAAAATTCGCTATTTTGGAAATGCAAAATAGTTATATGATACATATGGCGGTTAATGTCTAACAAGATAAGAAGCTTAGGGATACATTTATGATGACTGGCGCAATGAAGTGGACATCACTTACTTCATTGGTAGAGCTTTACATGTATTATGTCCCCTGTATTCTTCATCAAGCGTAACTTTAATCTGCAATCCTGAGTAGGCCTCACCTTAAACAAACCTCTGGATAGGCCACACCTTATCGTCATCCTGAATTAATCATTTAAAATGCTAGGGACAGATTTATGATAGGTGTATGCCTCTTTTGTGCCACTTACAAAACACTGTCCACGGGGAAATGACTTAAAATGTCCTTAAGACACATGAATGTGTTTTTTTAAAGCGTTTGCAATTTTTTGGGGTGACTTTTAACATGGCTATGTGACTCAAACAGTCAAAATCTAAATTCACCATGCACAGGTGGGAGCATATTTACAAGGAATGTGCTCTATGGGGAAAGGTCTTATAATGTAATATGGGAAAAATGACATCAGAGACACTGAAATGCCTTATAGAGAAGCATACACCATTATGTCCTTGTCATAAATTTTTAACCATTACTTTTCCCCAAAAACGATTTTCAAATCATAATTTGAAAACACTGCACATGTGGAAATTACTTAAAATGTCCTTAATTCAAAATTTGCTATTCCTTATTTTGCGATTGCACTGAAGGATTTGCAAATTTTGCGATTCCTTAAATGCAATGTATCAAACAAAAAATATGTAAAAAATGATATTAAGGGTTTGGAAACTACCACCAACTTCTAGTTTGTGGAAATTTGCGAATTCTTTTCAAAAAGCATTTTTTTCCAAAAAACAAAAGGTGCCATATGACGCCTATACATGTCCTTAGGGCATGTATGTGTGCCATATGCCCCCAAATATCTTTTTCAGGGGTGTAGCAGGGTGTTCTTGAGATACCCCTGCACGCTTGAAAAATTTCCTATTTTGTGATGAGCTAATTGCTAATCGCAAATTGCAACCTTCATTCCTATGAGCCTCCTAGCCCATGGAAATGAATGGGTAACTTGCAATTAGCAATTTGCTCATTGCAAATTAGGAATGGTAAAGAATTGCTATTTATTCCTTAAAATTTGCTATTTAGGAAATGCAAAATAGTTTGATGGTACATATGGTGGTTCATCTGTAACAAGATAAGAAGCTTAGGGATACATTTATGATGACTGGCGCAATAAAGTGGACATTACTTACTTCATTGGTAGGCCTTTACATGTATTATCTCCTCTGTATTCTTCATCAAGCGTAACTTTAATCTGCAATCCTGAGTAGGCCTCACCTTAAACAAACTTCTGGATAGGCCACACCTTATCGTCATCCTGGATTAATCATTTAAAATGCTAGGGACAGATTTATGATAGGTGTATGCCTCTTTTGTGCCACTGTGCGTCACTTTTATGATGCAGCGGCGGTGCTAATTTGCAATTAGCAATTTGCTCATTGCAAATTAGGAATGGTAAAGAATTGCTATTTATTCCTTAAAATTTGCTATTTAGGAAATGCAAAATAGTTTGATGGTACATATGGTGGTTCATCTGTAACAAGATAAGAAGCTTAGGGATACATTTATGATGACTGGCGCAATGAAGTGGACATCACTTACTTCATTGGTAGAGCTTTACATGTATTATGTCCTCTGTATTCTTCATCAAGCGTAACTTTAATCTGCAATCCTGAGTAGGCCTCACCTTAAACAAACCTCTGGATAGGCCACACCTTATCGTCATCCTGAATTCATCATTTAAAATGGTAGAGACAGATTTATGATAGGTGTATGCCTCTTTTGCGCCACTGTGCGTCACTTTTATGATGCAGCGGCGGTGCAAAAGATTTGCTATGAGGCGACAACATTACAAATTGATGCATTTAGGCAGATATGTCATGGTGTAAAAAAAACGTACCACATGAAACCGATGCAGCAGTGATGCAAAAGATGCACCATGTCGCAAGACAGGCCTCACTTGGGGTCATATGTATCAAGCTAATTAGCATTCGCAAAGATCAAAATTCTACGAATTTCGGCCTTTGCGAATGTTAATTAGACAAATGGTATGTATCAAACAAGTTTGATGCAAAATAAGGAGTAGCAAAATTTGTTATTCCTTATTTTGCAATTGCACTGAAGGATTTGCAAATTTTGTGACTACTTAAATGCAATGTATCAAACAAAAAATATGTAAAAAATGACATTAAGGATTTGGAAACTATTGTGGTAAATTGGTGGTAATTTGTGAATTCTTTTCAAAAAGCTTTTTTTCAAAAAAACAAAAGGTGCCATATGACGCCAACACATGCCCTTAGGGCATGTATGTGTGCCATATGCCCCCAAATTTCTTTTTCAGGGGTGCAGCAGGGTGTTCTTGAGACACCCCTGCACCCTTGGAAAAATTCCTAATTTGTGATGAGCAAATTGCTAATCGCAAATTAAACCTTCATTCCTATGAGCCTCCTAGCCCATGGAAATGAATGGGTAACTTGCAATTAGCAATTTGCTCATTGCAAATTAGGAATGGTAAAGAATTGCTATTTATTCCTTAAAATTCGCTATTTAGGAAATGCAAAATAGTTTCATGCTACATATGGCGGTTCATCTGTAACAAGATAAGAAGCTTAGGGATAGATTTATGATGACTGGTGCATCACCAGGGATGTGTCAGTCATCCTGCGCCGCTGTTCCGCCACCCATGGTGTGCTGCATTTAGAATGCGGGGCATTATGGGAATAAAAATGGCACAGATGCGTGACGTATCTGTGCTGTAAAGGTAGTGATTGCTGGAGTTGTATCGCAAGTGCGATGCAGCTCAAGCAAGGCTCAGGGGTGCCCCATCTCCACAATGTTGCGTCAAGACCTATGCCTGCTTAAAGCAGGCGCAGGGTTTTGACGAAGATTTCTCCTATCTGATTGTAAATACGGCACACCATGGGTGGCAGAGTAGTGGTGCACGTTAACTGGTGCATGCCTGGGGATGTGCCATTTAACATAAATCTGCCCCTTTACATTTAAGTATATGCAGGACACACAGAGTCGGTGAGGCTTATCCAAGGTTAAGAAGAGATGAGTCCTGTTCACTGAAAATTTAGACATAGTCTTCACCTGCTCAGCATTGATGGACATGGCTAAATAATAGCTGCAAAATATTACTCTTGTTAAACAATTTTACTATTATAATCTCTGAGATTTGTCTCTTACTCTGCAACATCTCATTGTTGTTATCTTTCTTTAAAGATAAAGACAACCTCAACATGAGCGACAATCTGCAATCAGTTGATTTTGACCTCATCATTGAACTTGTAATTGAAACATCAGTGGATGTTGATCCCTTAGATGATTTAAATCCTGAGGATGAAGAAGAGCGTGATGAGGATGCAGATTTGTCCGAATTATATGACATAGGATGGGAAGCTGACCTGCTTGAGCCTATGGAAATATAAACATTTATTTTTAAAATTTATAATTAATAAAAAGTAAAAAGGTAAACCGTTTAATTTAAAAATAAAGACACCTTCAAAAGCAGGTTATGTGTAGTGTCTTCAATAAAATATTAAAATATGCTCATAAAATTAGATCAGATTCACATATAAAATAGCACAGGTAACATAAATATAAATGTCATTTCTTTTTTGCTATTTCTGTATTGTAAATTTGCAAGGACTAAAAAATCTTCTATTTAAAATGTCAAGTAGTGTGTTAAGTTTTTGATCACTGTTATTGTTTTACTGTTTGGTAATAATGGTTAATAACATTTTTTATTATATTTTACCACAGATTCAACTGCAGATCATTTCAAGATTTCACCATGCCAACAATAGAAAGACAGAGAAAGGCTGCAAAACGTCAAAGACAGCAGGTGAAAGAAAATAAGCAGCAGTCCTCTAACAAAAAGATTTGTCAAGTCACGAAGAAAGCACCGGGTAAGAGCACAAAATATTTCTTAAGAAATATGTGTAGTAAAAAAAATATTACTACAGAAAATGTTTCAGTCCATAAAACGAGAAGGAATTCAAATGGAAAGGAAAGGCCAATGAAAAATGTTACTGCTAGAGCAAGAGATAACTCTGTGCATGATAGTAGAAGGAAACAACAGTTTAGGGAGATTCGTAAACGAATGTTCCGCAACAGGATAATTGGCAATTTGTTAAAAAATATTAAGAAAGGTCAACAGAAACTGGTTTTTTATAAGAGAAAAAAAAAAGTTGAGAAAGTTATTGATCAGGCATTTGAAATTAAACGTAAGTTATTTATTTTGATAATCAATAGAATTAGGAAGCTAAACAAGGCAATTTATGATTTCAAAAGAAATAGTAGATGGAAGAGAATAGTTAATTTTTGTGAAGTTTTTTCTGGAGAATGGATGCATAGTTCAAGCTGTGAGGCATTTTTTAATGAGGAGAGTTATTTCCAGGATAATGATTTGGTGCATGCAGTTGACACCAGTGGTCGTGCTTATGAAGTGAAAGATGGTTGTCCAGTTGAAAAAGAAAAACTTGTGACAACAGAGGCAGAAGAGGTGTTAGGTAATGAGGTTTTAGGAAGACGTGCTAAGGGTCCTGTGTACACCTGGAAGTGTAGTAGTATTTGCAGTGTGCGACAGGATTCCATCAATTTGCTTTGTGATTTTGTACGGTCATTTAATAAGAAAAGTTTGAAGCAGAAAATAAGGTTGTTGCAAGAATTAGATCCTTGCAGAGTAAGAGAAGTGACAGGTTTGCATGGTCATTCACTGGCTTGTCTTTCCAGGAGAGTATGCCAGAGTGTTTTTCATCATTTCAGGATGCTAGCAGTGCATCATAATAAAGTGAGGAAATTAGTTAGAATGTTGTATTATGCTAAGAGTCCAGCAATTATGCTTAAACAATTATGCGCTGCTCTTTTGCATGGTTCTGAAATAGATGTGAAGAATATATGTGAAGAAATTGAGTTTTGTTACTTTGGAAGTAAAGAGGAGAATGTTGAAATTGAGCAAGAAGAAGAGGGTCATGTGGAAGATAGTGTACAGGTTTCCAGTACAGATAATTTCCAGAGGGAAATTGCGACGTTTGAGGTGAAATCAAGTGAGAGGCCTAATTTCACTTGTGTGTGTTGTCGACGCACTTATTATAAGAATCAGACTAAGTTAGTGGATTTATATGCAAAAAGTGAAAGGGAAAATAATAGTGAATGGAAGGATTTCGCAACATACTTGATGGTAGAAAATTGTTTTGATTTGGGATTGGATCAACGTGTGTGTAGTTATTGTTGTTGCAAATTAAATCAAAACCAGATGCCTGCTAGAGCAGTTCATAATAATCTGGAATTGGTTGAGATTCCTTCTGAATTGAAGGATTTAAATACTTATGAATCTATTTTGATTCAAAGTATCCATCCCTTTCAGGCTATTGTAAGAATGGAGCCAAAGACAGGGAAATTGCCTCCATCAGATTTACAGAGAGGATTAAAGGGAAGAGTTGTTTATTTGCCTCTAGATTTGAAGAAAAACATTAACACAATTGGAGTAGAAAAAGTGGAAGAGGAACCTCTGGTTATCTTAGTTAATGGGGTTCCGACAAAGAATAAGAAAATATGGCAAGATTTAGTAGATGTTAGGAAAGTTAAAAAGGCAACATTGTATTTGAAAAAAAATAATAAATACTATAAGAATGTATATGTTGCAGAAGACGAAGTAAGTGAGGAAGAGGATAGCGATTTGTGTGCTGGTCAAATTGAGAAAGTAGAACCCTCTACTAGTGAAGAAATATATGAACATTATAGTGTTCATCCTTTGCATTCCAAGGAAGTCATGGGGAATGCTATTGAGTTGTTTCAAATGAAACAAGCCAAAGGGAGTCCCATTAGTGTTTGGGAGGAAAGTTTGGAAGCTCGGTGTTTCCCACAGCTTTTTCCAACAGGTCAGGGAGGAAGATATGATGAGCGACCTCATCAAATTCCTGCTTCTGAATACCGGACTTTGCGATTGTATGCAGGAGATGCTAGGTTTCGACAATGCATTCCTTATTTGTTTCATCTCCTGTTTGAAAGCGATCTGTCTGGACTGTCATATGCAGTGAACCACATCTTGAAAAGTGGTATACACATGCAAAACATCTCGGCAAGTGACTTTATGGATAAAGTCAATGTCCAAGACAGTATTTTGGATTCTCACCTGATTAATCTCATGGCGTGTCAGCGTGGTACTAATGAGTACTGGTACCGTCGTCATGGTGATTTAAAATGTATGTTGAGGAACTTAGGTACTCCCACATGGTTCCTCACTCTGAGCTGTGCCGAGTATGGCTGGGAAGACTTACTTGAATTTCTACGAGAGGCAAATGCTAACGTAGATAACATCGAATTCAAGACACCCGGAGAACTGTGCTCTTTGGATCCAGTCAATGTATGTAGGTACTTCAATCATAGATTTGAAGCTATGATGTCTTTCATCATGAATAAGAAGAATCCACCTCTTGGAGAGGTGTTGGATTTCTTCTGGAGAAAGGAGTACCAAGCAAGAGGTGCTCCTCATATACATATGTTGCTGTGGATCAAGGATGCACCTAAATTTGGAACGGATCCAGAAGACTCAGTGATGAGTTTCATCCAACAGTATTCTACGTGTGCTGTTCCAAACGCAAAGGAGAAGAAAAGCCTAAGAGAAAAAGTTCTGCGTTTCCAAAGCCATCGATGTGGAAAGTACTGCCGTCGTAAATTCCGAAACAAGGACAAGTTCTACACTAAATGTCGTTTCGGCTTTCCACGACCGGTGATTTCTAAAGGAAGAGTAAACAGTTTGATGTCTTCGCTGCGACACAATGTCATGAAGAAATCACCTAAAAACACTTAAAATTTGAAGAGGAACGAAGAGTCCAAGTACATCAACGACTACAACCCGGTGATTTTGTCCATGTGGAATGCTAACATGGATATACAGTTTGTGGCTGATAACTGTATGGCTGTGGCTCGGTATGTGACGTCTTACATCACCAAAAAAGAGAAGACAGAATTGAAGGATATGTGGGAGGACATTTCCCATGAAAAGAGCCTCAGCAAGAAGTTGTACAGTTTCAGTCTGAAGATGTTGTCGCATCGAGAAATCGGAGCGTACGAATGTTCTGACCGGTTGTCTTCAGCAAGTCTCTATGCCAAGTCCAGGAGTATCGTTTGGGCGAGTCTTGGTCTTGCAGCAACGCGTAATCGAGTTCTCAAACCTGTGCGGGAAATTGAGTATTTGGCGGAAAAGGAGCCAAACAGTACCGACATTTTGAAGACAAACATGTTGGATACATATTATCCAAATCGAAGCAGTCACCTCGAGAATGTTTGTCTGTATGAGGTTCTGCAAAATTACATATTCAAGAGGAACATCAAAGAAGATACTGAGAAAGGAGTGTATGCTGTAATAGGAAGTGAGGGATGTCTGGTCAAGCAAAGAAAATGCCACTTGGTAAACCATCGAAAATTGAGTGGCGAATCTCCTGAAAAAAAGGAGTTTTTCTATTTAGCACTTTTGCAACTTTTCAAGCCTTGGCGTGCAGAAGAGGAACTGCTTGGAGATTTCCTCTGTTACGAAGACTCTTTCAATGCCGCCAAGGAGACCATAGAATGTCCTGCTTTTCCCAAATATGTAGAAATGTTGAATGCGGAAATTGAGCAGGAAGCAACGATTGCAGCCGAGATTGCCAGAGACAGTTCTCAGGACAGTCAGAGTTCTGCTTCATTGAGTCAGGATCCACTAGGAGGACCTGTTATCGAAAATGAAGCTGCCACTGCCATGAATGAAGTGGAAAGAGCCATGGCACATGCTCAGGAGGATGCGGTTAACTTAGAAGAGTTGGAAAGACAACTCAACGTTGAGCAGAGGAAAATATATGACGAAGTTACCATGCAAATTGATCATGGATTAAGTCATGATAAGAAAGAGTGCTCATGTACGTCGTTGAAGCCTGTCCGACTGTACGTGAGTGGAGAAGCGGGAACTGGAAAAAGTTTCCTCATTAAAGCAATTTCATGCTATTTGCAGGAAAGGACAGAGTCATCGCTGTCTTGTGTTGTCACTGCTCCAACTGGACTGGCAGCACATAATATTAAAGGGATTACTTTACATCGTTTACTGATGCTGCCAGTGGAGCATGACAACAAATTACAATATCACAAGCTATCTGGAGATGCTTGTTTTGAAGTTTCAAGAATCTTGAGGAAAATGAAACTTCTTATCATTGACGAAGTAAGCATGGTTTCCAATGTCATGCTTGCCTTTGTGCATTTGAGGATGCAAGAAGTTCTCAAAACAGAGTATGATGTGTTATTTGGTGGCAAACACATCATTGTTTTCGGAGATCTTCTGCAGCTGACACCAGTGAAAGGGCAACCTGTGTTCAAAATGCTCACGCATGAAGATACCAGGAAGTGCCTAGGCAGCATTGGCAACGTCAATATATGGTTAAACTTCAATTATGCTGAACTGCATGAAAATATGCGTCAGGCGAAGGATGAAGTTTACAAGACTATTCTACAAGATGTTAGAATTGGAAAAGTGACCGAGCATGGGAAAGAAGCTTTACATGCACGATTACTGTCAAATTTATATCCAGAACAAGATGTTGTGCCTGAGAATATTTTTCAGAAAATTACTGAGAAGAAATCTGGAATATGTTTGATGCCAACTCTTGCAGAATGTGCCAAATTTAACAACAAAATGTTGCATTTAGAAAAGCAAGAGATTGTGAAACTGGAAGCTATTGATAGAGTAGAGCATATGGGATCAACAATTATTTTGTCTGAGAATCTGAAAACAAAATTGGATTCATTAGAGAAGAGTATATCTAAAACTGCAGGTTTTGAAAAGACTCTGAATGTGTGCTTGAACTGCCGTATAATTTTAAGAAGGAATTTACATGTTGAAAGAGGTCTGGTAAATGGATCAATGGGTAATGTTGTTGATTTTGTGAAATACAGAAATAGAGATGGAATTGAATTTTTAAAAATTAAATTTGATGGCATTGAGGAAGTACAGCTAATTGCTCGTTGTTCTGCTAGATTTTTGCTTGTAAAAGACTTATATGTTCGCCGTAAGCAGTTTCCTGTTTGCTTGGCATATGCGGTGACAATCCATAAATCGCAAGGTTTAAGTGTAGACAGTGCATTGGTGAATATTGGCAGTTCTGTGTTCAAGGAGGGTATGGCATATGTGGCATTGTCACGAGTTAGAACTTTATCGGGATTGTACTTGATTGAGTGTGATGTCACAAACATTTGTGCGGATCTAGATTGTGTTAAGGAATACAATAGGTTAAGAAGAGAGTATGCGCCACATTTGCCTCAGTATCCTTTGTTTGAGAAACGTGTGGTAGGCCGGAAACGAAGAAATGAGAACAATACTGGGGAGGTTGTAGCAAAAAGACAAAAAGTCAATGAACCTAAAATTACAAGCAGAAACAAAAAGGATTCTGTTGAAGATGTTGTTGGTTTTCAGTTTGAAAACAGTTCTGGTGTCAACTGCTATGCTAATGTAGTGGTTAATGTTTTGTTTTCTCTAAAAAATGTAAAAGAAGAGATTGTGGTCAATTCTGATCAAAGATTTTGCAGTTTGTTAAATTCTGTGTTAGAGAAATGTAGCACTGATAGAAGAAACATAGAAAGTGTGTCTGAAATTCGAAATCTGTTAGACAGATGTTCAGGCCAAACACAATTCTCTCAAAATATTCAGCAAGATTGTCAGGAGTTTTTAATGTATATGCTTGATGTATTACATGCTGAAGGTGTAGATGTAGATCAGCTGTTTGGGCTTTCTTATCAATGGCAGCATGACTGCGAGAACTGTATGGTATCAAGTACTACTAGTGTAGACTCAGAAAGATTTATATATTTAACTTTGCCAGACAGTAAATCAGTCTCCTTTAATAAGCTAATAAAAGCAGCTGATCACAACATGGAGTGTAGCCAATGTAAATCTGAAATGATGTCCACATTATTTATACGAACATATGGCCAGTATGTCATTTTAATGTTCCAACGATGTAGGCCTGATGGAACAAAATTGACAACTTTAATTAAAAATTTTGTAGCTTCGCAGTTGTCAATATCAGGAAGGACTTTTGTAACTGCAGTAATTATATATCATGACGGCCCTTCAATAACATCAGGACATTACACAGCTTATTTAAAGTCTAGAAATGGCTGGTCATTCTGCAATGATTCTGTTTTAATTTTCAAAAAAAAATTGCCGTATGACCTTAAAAACTCTTACCTGGTGTTTTTAAAACCAAAATTTTAGGGAAATAATCTCGGGATGTGCTCTGTGGAATTTCAAGAAGTTCTAATGGCTCCTACACAATTTGGCCTTGAGGATAAGTGTAGTTCAGAGACATAACTTCTAACCATAGGACTGGACGTCATGGAGAAATACGTGCACTTTCAATGAGTTCAGAAAAACTGTTTCTTTTTATAAGCTAATTGAAGCAGCCAATCAAAACATGGAGTAGAGGGAATGTAAGTCTGCAATGCTGTCTACTGTTTTACATTGCTTTGTGATTAAAAGTGATGTAGAGAATTAAATAATTGTAGTAGTCATAGAGGTAGTGTAAGTCTGCTTCATAGTAAGCAGTATCAGTGTCATAGGAAATGTAGAACATGACTGAGCAAGAAGGGGAAGATATTACTATTCCAGCATTGTGAAAATGATCTTCAACATTTTAATTCTGAAAGTTGCGGAAATGCCAAATGACGGGATTGGCTTACAAGAAATCCAAGAGTTATAAATGGCTCTGACCAGATTTGGCCTTGTGGAAAATTGTGGTAGAGAGCAAGAAGTCATTTATTGCATGTAACGTGTTTTTAAAAACGATGGAGATTTTCTTTCAGAAAGTGGCGGGCTGAAAGTAATAACAGCACAAAAGAGTGTAAGCTGTTCATAGGACATCCTTGGACGTCATGGAAAGTAAGTTAACTTTAAGGAGTTCTGAATTTTGATTTCTGATGTTGTATGGGTTTTTTAAACACAATCATTTTGATTGTGTTTTTTTTCCCCGCTGTTACATGATGAATACCTTCAAGTCACTGTTTTTAGTGAAATTTGATACATTCTGAGAACAGCAAAAATAAACCATTTAACATGTATAATTAATGTTCTACTTTTTGTACTTATGATATACATTTAGAAATGTGAGGTAGATATGGAGAAACTGAGGCTTCTGTAAGTGTCAAAGTTAATGCTTACAGTGCTGCACTTCTGGGTACTGTTTTTTTTTGAAAACTGAATAGGCCTCACCTTAAAGAAACCTCTTGAAAGGACACATCTTATTTGTATCCTGAAAGAATCATTTAAAATGTTAGACACAATTTTATGATGGCTTTACATCTTTTTTGCGCTGCTATTGCATCACTATTGTGAGACATCAGCAGTGCAAAAGATGCACCATGTTCCAAAATAGGCCTCACTTCATCAGCATCAAGATACTGTTTGTTTAAAATATATATCTTTAGGATTGTGTAGGGGACGTATAGCAGCAGAGGCTTCTGTAAATCTCAAAGTTTTTGAAAAACTGTTTCTTCTTGAACCTTTTCCCTTGTCTTTTCAAATTTTTAAATACATGTTTTAATATTTTTGAAATGTTTCTTCTCTCTTTTACAGATTGAAAGTATGAAAAAATATTTGAAAAAGTTAACAAGAATTATAAGGTAAATGTTTTCTACTCTTTTAACCCGCAATCCACTGCTGATGATGTCATTGACTATGTCATGAATGATGTAATAAGTGGACATGACTTACTTCATTGGTAGGCCTTCACATGTATTAATGCATACACTGCTGCACTTCTGCGTACTGTTTCATATGCTGAACTACATCTGCACTATGAGATACCTAAGGAAAGGCAACACAGGTGATGTGATTTTGAAATGAGCAAAAGAAACTCCACGTTTTTCAATTACATTACTTGTGTTTTCTAAGTTTACGGATGACATTGTGCAGATGAACTTTAGGTCTGTCTATGGACACAGAAGAGGTCTGGCCGTTGTTCAAGAGTGAAGTGGACATGTTTTACTTCAATGGTAGGCCTTCACATGTATTATCTCCTCTGTATTCTTCAACAAGCATAAATTTGATATGCAACCCTAAGTAGGCCTCATCTTAAACAAAATTTTGGAGAGGACACACCTTATCGTCATCCTGAATCAATCATTTAATCTATCACATTTAACATCTATTAGTTCTACTGCTTCATTTCTTTAATCCTTACTTTCCTGCGTTTGCTACTTCTCTCATTCCTTTCTCTATTACTTAATTATTCTACTCCTTCCAGTATTTTTCTCAGTCCCTCTCTTCTCATACTTCTTCATTATTATTCACTCATTCTGTCTCTATTAATGTTACTGTTTCTGAATGATCTCAAAAAAATTTTAAAACAAGAACAGTAAGTATAAGGATAGGAAACAGACATTTATGTTACAAGAAAGACAGCTATAGGAAGTAAACAAAAGATACTGTTACTCGCAATCCACTGCTGATGATGTCACTGACCATGTCAAGAATGATATAATATGTGACATGATCAGAAGTGGATTGCGGGTAACAGTATGTTTTCTTTACTCCCTGTAGCTGTCTTTCTTTTAACATAACTGTCTGTTTCCTTCCCTTATACTTACTGTTCTTTTTTTAAAACATTTTTTTTGGTTCGCTCCTGGTTCGCGTACCGGAGTGCGAACTGGAAGCGAACTAAAAGAAATAGAGATTGGCAGAGTTTCAAAAATTCTACCAATTTTTTTTATAATGGGGAGGTAGTTCTGAAAAGAACTTTTTTTTTGGTTTTTGTTGTTTTAAATTTTTTTTATTATTTTTCTGAACATTTTTTATATTTTTTGGTTTTTTCTGAACATTTTGTAATTTTTTTGTTTTTTTGGGGGGGAGGGGGGAAACAAAAATGATTCATTGAGAAGGGCTCAACAGGAGCAACGAAAAAAAGAAGAATTTATTTTTTGGGTCGTTTCGGGCAAACATGATTTTTGATAGCTCTCATTATAAGAGTAATGCTACTTTCTCGGTAGCAAAGTGTTTGGCTGCACCACACGCACACTTGCTTTACTTCCCCCATGTCCATTTGAATGTTCGGGATCACCTCCCTCGCCTCTGGTCCCGATACTTCTTTGACAGCAGATGTTCTCACCATTGCCAGGGGATTTTGCTGTTCATCACGAAGCTGGGCAGCACTATAATTATTTGGGTGCCACCTACTCATATGCCTGTGCATCGTATAATTGCCGAAGCTGTATTTCTTGTCAGTGCCCCTTGACAGTCGATCGTTGCAAATACGGCAAAACACATATCTGGCATTGACTTTTTTTTGCCCTGCTGGAAATTTAAAAAATTGCCAGATGTAGTTTTCTTTTCTATTGTACCTCCTGGGCTCCTCTGGCAAAAACTCAGGCTCTTCCTCCTCTTCCTCCTCTTCTTGATCTTCCTCTTCTTCAAACATTGGTTGAGCAGGTGGTCCTTTCTTCCCTTGAGGAGGTGGGGGTGGTGGTGGGGGAACACTAGCTGAAGCAACAATGGAAGCCATTTCTCTATAAAGTAAAAGGGTCTTTCTCTCACCAAGATGAAAGTCAGAGTGAGGAAAGAAGGAGGGGTTTTCATCATTTGGGAAAAACAATACTTCTCAACCAATGAAAAGTGTTATTTTTAGGTCACCTGACCTAGCCTTACATCATTATGAAACCAAAATTGAAATGAACCAATGAAAAGTTTTATTAACAAGTCACATGACCTCTCACGCTCATGTTACGCGCTGCGGAACGCGCCCCGGTTAGCTTCCGGGTCGCTAAGCTTCGCGCCCCGGTCCGCGCCCCGGGACACTTCCGGGTGCGCTAACGCGGTACGTCACAAGACGCATTACGCGGCAACGCGATACGTCGCGCTTTCGCGACGCGCCCCGGTTAGCTTCCGGGTCGCTGAGCTTCGCGCCTCGGTCCGCGCCCCGGGGCACTTCCAGGTGCGCTAACGCAGTACGTCATAAGACGCATTACGCGGCAACGCGATACCGTCACTAAGTTGATTTTTTACCGGTTCGCGGACCGGGTCGCGGCATCAAATTTAGCTAACGGGAAGCTTCCCGGTTCGCGGACCGGGAGCGAAACAAAAAAAATATTTAAAAAAAATTATTAATAAACATATAAAATATATTTTTGGATTTAAATAAGAATACATTTTATAGCTATAGATATTTGCTATTAAAAAACCATTGAAATTCACTGAAAAAACCATAGGTTATAAACCATATATAGTTAGGAATTAGCATTTAAAAAACCTTGAAAATTCACTGAAAAAACCATAGGTTATAGACCATATATAGTTAGGAATTAGCATTTAAAAAAACTTATTTTACTCACACAAAACCAATGAAATTCCATATATAGTTAGTTGTACTAACTATATATCACGCACCCGCAATCCACTGCTGATGATGTCACATATTACATCATTCATGACATGGTCAGTGACATCACTGATGACATCACTGATGACATCTCAAATGACATCACTGATGACATCACTGATGACATCTCAAATGACATCACTGATGACATCACTGATGACATCTCAAATGACATCACTGATGACATCACTGATGACATCTCAAATGACATCACTGATGACATCTCATTTGACATTACTGATCACATCACTGATGACATCACTCATGTGATAATACGATGAACCTCTTCAGGCTCTAATATAACCTTAGATACACTCAGTGTAAACAGACACTCACAGACTGTCACTCATCCATGGAGTTACTTACACACCTAGTCAGTCATGCAAAGAATCAATCACACCTCCATTTTCACAACTATACAGTTATACACATCTTACTTATTCAAACATATACTAAAACATATTTACTCACTTATACAATCCTGGATACAAGAGCACAATGATCCATACAGCCACTCACACATTCACTGGCTCTTATGCACAGTTATTTATATATGTCAACTCTCACATGTACTGTATTTTACATATGTACTTACTTTGACATGTAGCACTGAGATATCCATTCACTCACCAATACAGTCATGCACACAGTCAACCGCCCATACAGCTGTTTCCACATGCACTTTTGAACCCATACATCTATGCACAGAGTCATACACCTCCCAGCCACCCACACACACACTCAGTCTCCCATACAAATGCTTGGGCAACCAATCAATAACCCATATAGTTACTCATATAGCTACTGATCAACACATGCAGCAGTTTACAGAACAACAGACATAATGATGCACAAATTAAGACAGTTTAGTCACTAACCCATGCACTCAGTGAGACACATTTAACCACTCACTCATACAGTCAGTCATGCACCTACTAAATCCTTCATCCAGACACTTATACATCCACTCATTCTTAAATATGTAAGACATATTTTAACTTTACAGAAAAATACAGTCACTGTATGATGTCATCAATGATGTCATCAGTGATGTCATTTGAGATGTCATCAGTGATGTCATCAGTGATGTCATTTGAGATGTCATCAGTGATGTCATCAGTGATGTCACTGACCATGTCATGAATGATGTAATATGTGACATCATCAGCAGTGGATTGCGGGTGCGTGATATATAGTTAGTACAACTAACTATATATGGAATTTCATTGGTTTTGTGTGAGTAAAATAAGGTTTTTTAAATGCTAATTCCTAACTATATATGGTCTATAACCTATGGTTTTTTCAGTGAATTTTCAAGGTTTTTTAAATGCTAATTCCTAACTATATATGGTTTATAACCTATGGTTTTTTCAGTGAATATATATATATATATGTTTGTGTAATATATATATATATTATATGTTTGTATAATCTCTCTCTCTCTCTATATATATATAGATATATATATATATATATATATATATATATATATATATATATTTCAAAGCTCTGTTTGTCACACTTTCACAGACGGTGCACTCATCGGCGGGTGCTGGTTGCGGTTGTGACAGAAGGCTATTAATTAAAGCTCGTTTCCTCCAATTTTCAAAGAGAAAATACCGCACTCAAGGTGGGAGGGGCTCACGCAAGACTTTATTCGGCAAACCAAGAAACAAACGTTTAGGCGTAGAGCCTTCTTCTGTGTCATTGATTCATTCATGAGACAGTGTTTATAAAGCATTCTTCAAAAGGGGCAATAAAACAAAGAAGGAACAAAATACCTCTTACAAATCTGAGCGCCATTTCAAAGAGGTCGAATGCCTACTCGTTTCCTATAGAAACTCCACTATGCATTTTGTAGGCACAAAAGCTATGATTACATCGTAAACCTTATTCAAAACTCATGTGCATAATATAAATACAAATTGTACTTTTTTCTCACATATATTGTATGGCTACGATTTCAAATCACACGCAAATCAACATCTAGCCGTGAATCGGCTGGTGTCCCTTCCAAGATTTTTCTTACATCATGCCTCAATAAATTCAGACTTCAGAGTAAGTGAAACTTTGTAAACTAACGGACATGTCAATTTCTAATTAATAACGAAATCCTAAAGCACAAAAAGAAAAAGAAAAAAGGAAAAAGTATATCAATTTTCCAAAACAGGAAAGAGATAAATTTCTACAACTGTGATCCATTCCTCCCTACTTCATGATTCATTTGTTTGAACTTGCCTGATAAAGATTTCATGATCATAAAATGTCCTTTCATTCATTTTCCCAAATGCACCGCTAGTTCCTCCCCACAATTCATTCCTCTAGGGTGCTTGGTTGAGAGATCGATGATATACCTAGACTCTAGGCGCCTAAGGCTATGTAATCTATCGCCTCCACATGGATTTGATGGAACAGAATCCAAACCAAAGTATTGTAGTTTGGTTCTATCCCTGCGATGAAACTCCGCAAAGTGGCGTGCCACTGGGTATGCAGGATCCGCTTTTTCTATTACTCTTTGATGTCATTTGAGATGTCATCAGTGATGTCATGAGTGATGTCACTGAGCATGTCATAAGTGATGTAGTATGTGACGTCATCAGCAGTGCATTGCGGGCGCGCGAGTTATAGTTAGCTGAACTAACTATAACGGAGGAATTTCAATGGTTTTGTATGAGAGAAATGTCCAGCTAACTATAACATGGGTGAAACCTATGTTTTTTTCAGTGAATTTCTAAGGTTTTTTAAATGCTAATTCCTAACTATAACGTGGCTGAAACCTATGGTTTTTTCAGTGAATTTCTAAGTTTTTTTAAATGCTAATTCCTAACTATAACGTGCCTGAAACCTATGGTTTTTTCTGTAAATTTCTAAGGTTTTTTAAATGCTAATTCCTAACTATAACGTGTGTCAAACCAATGTTTTTTTCAGTGAATTTGCAAGGTTTTGTAAATGCTAATTCCTAACTATAACATGGCGGAAACCTATGGTTTTTTCAGTGAATATATATATGCACTGGAAAACTAAACACCCACTTCCTTTACAAAGAAATGGAAAGTTTGCATCTCTGCAACCTCTCTAATTTTTCAACTTAGTCATCTTTCACTCAATCAACACAACAACCACAAATACACACACCTACTTGCTATCATTCTTTGCTGAGCTTATCAATTATTCTTCTTTAATTCAAATTCAAAGTACAGGCCCTTTATTCAGCCTTCTTGCTAACTACTACCCATGAATAGCAGTGGGTAGTTTGCACACTTCCGTCCTTTCTTGCGTCTTTTCTACCACACACTGCGGCAGGTTTACAAGCCCCTTGCGCCACTTTTGCATCATTTTTCCCATGACCTTGTAAATTTGCCCAACTGTGTGTACTTTATGCACTAGCTTTCTTCCTTAGATGTGGTACTAGTTTCTTTTGCTCCCACTGCAGAATCCAACACCCTATCTGTGTAATGACCTGCAAATTAAAAGATCCACTTCACTGACAATGCAGTAGGTAGTTTGCGTCTCTCCAGCCTTTCTTATTTTTCGAATTTTTCATCTTCCACTCAATCTACACATCATCCACACATACACACATCTAATTACTGCATTCCTTAGCTGTGATTATCAACTATTCTTCTATTTTATCTTCATATTCAAAGTGCAAGCCCTTTAACGAGCCTTTTTGTTGTAACTACTGTTCCAGGAATTCTGCTCATACACAGAACTATGCATAAAGACTTAGGACCTCAGTGAATTACGGTGTACCAAAACCCACCTTACTACACAAACCCCCTACCAGATTAGCAATCAGTCACTCATTGGTTCTTCACCCTAGAGCAAAAACACCAATAACTAGTCAACCCAGAACATGCGACTTAAATTATATGAAGTAAACTGGATAAGAAGAGCACTCTTTCATTATAGTCTTACACCAGTCCAAAACAAGATGTAAATAAAGACAGGTGCAACTTTGAAATGTTTATTTCTAACGCCATAATCTCATGCACAGTACCCGAGATAATACAACCAAACATATTATCAGAAACAAGGTTGTAAGCATTGTTACTATTCTATCAAATTCAAACGGAAAAAGCATCCTATAATGTTAAAGGTAAACACATTTAAAATATACCTACATTTCACCCTCCCTACCTAGCAGATTAGTTTATAACTACAGAAAGTCTCATAGGATTACATGGGCAGACCCATACCTCTGGTACTCAGCAGTAGTGGATCACATTTAGTGCTCCACAAACTGTCAAGATACGAATGTTCTCCAACTATGCGTAACTTTGCCTCCACAATGCATTATGAAACGTGTAAGTATCAGAGGTGGCCAAAGTTGCATATGTATTATGGCTCGAATGTGCGAGGATCATTCTGAATAACAGACGCAGTATTCAAGATAACCTTGATGTTCCATGCTCTCACTATACACAAAAAACTAGCGAGGCAGTTTACAAATCTAGCATACCAAATTATTCTCATATAAAGCAAAATACTCAGCCTCCTCTAAACAATATCACAAGTATGTGTTGTGTGCAAAGCAGAGCAGGAAAGCAAAAATAGCATGTAAGATTCTAATAAACCCATGCTAACTTAAGAGGGTGCAAGGCTCAGCCCCACGGCACACTTTCTTGATAAAAGCACGTGATATAAACGTGGGCGAATTAGGAACGCAGAGTCCAAGCCTAAAAAGCAGAGTCAAGTTCACAATTCCAAAAAAAAGTTATTCGCTCTTTGATAGAAAGCAGTAGCTAAATAATAAAGAATATGTAGAAAAATCAAAGAGTCTTAATCCAACAGCGTGTAAGCACAGTATGTAGCAACAGCCTCCAACAGGAAGTCATTGTTCTCATCTGAAAACATTTCAGCCATCCAATTCAATAGTGGAAATGAACATACATGTTCCTCAACGACCGGAGACTCTATCACCATCGGAGGAAAATTCGGGTCATCTTCAATGTAACTGCGTGCCAAGAACTCAAGCGCCGCTGCAAAAACATTCTAACGTCCCATTATTCCATGTGTCGCTGCTAAGGCCATAATCCCGCCGCCAGAACAGAGCCCGTCATGAACCACTAAGGGGCTCATCAGCTGGTCATAATCCGCGTTGGGAGACACCGCACTGCAGAGACACAAATCCAGGGCCCAGTCAAAATCGCAGCTCAGGCAATGGAACACAGGTTGAACGCATGTGAAAAAGGAGAATCGAAACGATAATCCATAAACTGCGCTCAATGTAGCCAGAGGCAGCGCCCTGTAATAACTAAGCATTCGGTTGCGAACCATCAACAGCCGATAAATATTGTCGTGTGTTGGAGGATGTGCATCCATATTTAAGTAAACAAATTAATACAAGCACACCGGCAACTAATGCAAGTATTAAAGGGAATCCACCAAAGATGCTGGAAAAAATCGAATGAAAAAACACTGACAAGACACCAAATATACTTTCTTCAGAAGTCACAAGGCCACTGCTTCTAACTTTAAAAAAGTAAGGTAACCCCATAGTCAAGGACACATTAAAGATACTCTAAATTAACTCCCCAAAATTCAAGAGCACGTCTGTATTTAATAAATCATGCACTTCTGTGCGGGTGTTTGCTACATGAAGGACAAATGTTTCTGTACCAGATATAAGAGCGACCTCTTTTTGAGACAATAGCGCTCTAATACGACTCATTTGGTTGACTCTGCTTTCAAGGTCGAAATCGACAGCCAGATGGAAACATACAGCTTCCCATGCAGAGGAGTTAACACAACTTTTTTTTAATCAAACCACACACTCAGTTACCGTAATCATGTGAGCGATGCCTGCTAACATTGCACAACAATCTCCATTATTTCAAAGTAAATAACTCCCTTTTCCAGTAAACTGAACGTTGGTATTATAGCACGTGTCAGACTACCTTTCAAAACTCAGAACAAATTAGGTGCATCTTGTTTACAAGAGCCATGCAATTGTATGTGTCTAAAAATTAAGGAGTGATCTGCTGCTATTGTGCAATCCTCGCTATTCAGATTGACTTATTTTCCCTCCCTCAGGCACCTATATGTAAATGGTAATAACTAAGCTTCATGGACATAACCACTGCCTAAACATCCATATCTGCCTATAGCATAGTATTTCATGCAAACCTCAAACTTAAACAGGTTAAAAAATAACGTTATGATACTGTGGATAAGCCACACACCTGAATTGGATCTCCAATGAGTAACCACTTGTAACCATTCTCATACCGCGCCCTGTGCTCTGATTTGACAGTGAGAGAGTGATCGGACCATAGTTTGTACTGCTAATCATTCTCAGCATACGCTACGAATACGCTTTCACGTTACACATCGCATCAAAGCGTCCGTGTAACGTCATGTACGGCGCCCTGTACTCAAAGGCTTAAATGTTTTTAATTGTTTAAAAACATAAATTCATGTATTTAATGAACATACTAACAAAAGACTTAATCTAGCATAATTATGAAATCATTTTTTAAAAACTTTTAAAAATCCTATATTATTTCTATATTGTATGAGTTCAGCTGCGTGCCCCTCCACCTGTTACCCTAGACTCCACCACACCCAGACCCGGTTCATAAGCACGCGTGATCGTCACCACAAAACCATTAGCACACATATCGCTTTACCACACATGCTTTTACAACTAGTATGCATTTACCACGCATAATAAACGCATAATCTTAATAATATTACTAGTCCATATGTACATGTGCAGCATTATATTATGTGCACAAAATGGCAAAGCCTTTATCTGAAGATGCAAAAGTATTACAATATTAGAACGATGGAAGGCTAAGGTGCTCTTGTTGTGATTTTAACTTCTGACTTGCACATTGCAGAAGTTCTCAGGAGTGGGCCTTTAACATGCTGATAGATCTTGATGGCAAGATGGAACATTCCTTTAAATACCTGCTGTGATGCTACATGTCATGAGTTTGATTCAGGCACATCCACCTCAACCATTCATTCATCTGAGCTTGATAAACCTGCAACATTATATATGCTAATAATAACACATGTTGCTCATCACTGATAAACAGCAGCAGTAAATTATGAAATGCTTTTGTTAGACTGGCTTTTTCAGCGGGTTTACCCCTCAGACTTTTTGGCCTCCTGTTTTGACTTTGTTTTTGTTGGCTATAGGACTCTGGCATTTTACCACTGCTAATCAGTGCTAAAGTGCATATGTTCTCAGTGTAAATTGTTAGTATGGATTGATGCTTCCATGATTGGCTTAATTAATTTACTACTAAGGGCCCAATTCAGATGCATTTAGGAAATCTTCCCGACGGAATGGGCTTGGGAATGGTTGCCAACCCACTCGGATTGGGAGAGTCCGACCGACCGAGTACGATGCATTCAGATGCTTACAGATGTGATTGGGTTGGACTCCCATTGACTTCAATGGGAGTCTATGTTCTGACCAAATGCATAGGCTCCCATTGAAAAAAGGGGCGGCTGGGGAAAATCGGGCACCCTGTGGCGGGCACCCCCTGGTGCCTTCCACACTGTGCATGGCTGGTAAGGGGGGACCCATGTGTATCCCCACAGGCATGATTGGGAAGGCTCTGGGTGCAGAGGGGCCTGCTACAAGCCCCTAAAGCCTGATTCCGACTGCCGATTCGAGTTGGACGGCACAATTCGGAAAGGCTGTCCGAAACCAGCATCGTGCTCTGTCATTTGGAAATGCGGCCTGTAGAAATGTACAATTTGGCTCTGTACGGGTCAGTCCTTCCGAATGCCGTCAGGTTTGGATTGGGATATTCCTAACGCCTAACTCGCATCGTACTCGTTTGGTTGAAAACCTTTCCGAGTAGGTCGTTCCCGATACGATTTGGACAGAGCAAATGCCATTAGGATGCTTTCCTAACCGCATCAGAATCGGGCCCAAAGTCCCTACTACCATGCACTATGTGTGCCCAGGGCCTGTAAATCAAATGCTACTAGTGGGCCTTCAGCACTGATTATGCCGCCCACATGAGTAGCCTGTAAATGTATCTCAAACCTTCTACTGCAGTGTCCGTGCACAGTTTGGTACTCCCATGCTGACCTGACAAGTGCAGCCACGTGCCAGGGCCTTCCCTTTTATTACATGTGAGTCACCCCTAGGTAAGCCCAAGGTACCCCTGTGGGCATGGTGCAGTGTATGTAAAAGTTAGGACATGTCCTGGTGTATGTGACATGTCCTGATATTGAACTACAGTATAATTTGTTTTTCACTCGGGAAAGGCTATCTGTCCCATAAGATAGAAAGGGAGATACTTTGTAACATTTTATTAGTATAACTTCCGATTGGGACAAGATAGAAGAATGATGTTAGGCTCTTTTAGAAAGTAGGCATTTTCTTGTCTAATCATTCTGTGTGCCTCTGCCTGTTTGTGTATTGACTGTCTGGTTTTGGAGTGACAGGGGCTGGGGATGTGCATTCACTGTAGACAGCCACTGGGGGGGTTGAATTGTGTCCTGCCTTTCCTGGATGAGTCACGGCTGAGCTGAATAGATCTGAGCTGTATTTAGAATAATGGGAGGAGATTTCCTTGCACCTAAATGGCCCTGGTTTGCCTTACAAAATGGTTTTTCCACCTCCTGCAGGGAAGCTGGACCAGGGAGGACTTAATTGGTTTTGACTGAGCACAAAGCCTCTCTGCCACAAGAGGACAAAGAGAAATTATGTATAAATATTGGGGCCCAGACCCCGGACCTTTAGAATACTTCTGGACTCAAGAAGAACGTCTTCCACGGAGAAAAGCTGGGCAATCAGAAGGAGAAGCACTGCCCCTTTGCTGTGTGCTGTCTGGGTTTGGCCTGCATCGGCTGTTCCTGCTAAGGAGAGGAACTGTGTGTGTGTTACCAGTTTGAAAAAGATCTCTGAGGGCTTGAAGTAGAGCTTGCCTCCTGTTCTGAAGTTTCAGGGACACAAAGACTTCACCACCAGCTCCCCTGAACTCTCCTTGATGGGAGCTCTAACCCGCCAAGAGGTGCCTGTTAATGTGTTGGGCCTCTGGAGGTTGTTCCTGCTGCTGGGAGCTGAAAAAGAGATTTAACTAAAGAAGTGCAATGCATCTGCACCCGTTTCTGATGCATCACCGCCATGCCGCTGAAGCAACCGACGCAGCACCTGCCTACGGCTGGAGAAGTCACTGCATGCCGAATCTCGTGCTCCGAAGTCCGAGATCACCAGACCGCAGCTAGAGAGATCAACGAAGCGAAGTTGCTGCTGCATTGAGAACCAATACATCCCCAAACCCTCATGGATCGCACCGGGGTGCCAACTGTACAACAACGCTGGCCGCATTAAGAAACCAATGCATCACCTATCTGCACAGTAAGAAACCAAAACATCACCTCCGTTTCACTAAGGAACTGACCCATCACCTCCCCTGCGTGGCAGTAAGGAACCAACACATCACCTTCCCTGGACCAAGGAACCGATGCATCACCTTCCCTGTGCGTAAGTAACCGACTCATCGCCCTCCTGGCTGCTGTTTTGTTTATGATTTTGATTCATCGAAGGTACTTTTCGTGGAAACTGTTGCATCTATACTTTGCTGTGGACAGAACTGTTTTTACCCTTTAAAAGTCATATCTTGATAACTGTATGTTGGATTTTTTTTCATTTTAATTTTGTTTGGTTTACATAAAAAATACTTATTTTTCTAAACAGTTGTTGTGTCCATTTGCAGTGTTTTCACTGTATTACTATATGTGTGCTCAAATGCTTTACACACTTTCTCTGAGATTAGCCTGTCTGCTTTTGTTAAGCTGCCCAGGGGGTGTGCAGGGGTTATTTTAGAATTGTATCCCCCTTACCCAGACTAGGAAGTAGGGTCCCTACTTGGATAAAGGTGCAAACCATTGCCAACTAGAGACATCCATTTGCATCAGCTTTCTTTACAAGCATTGACAAATACAATAGGTGTGGCATTGGCTAACAGCCTTTTAGCTTTGTCAATGCATGTGTTTTTTTTTGTCATGTGTTTTGAAGGGAGCTGCCTAGCCCTCATCCATCAATATATGGAAAATGGTTTACAACAAAATATTATATTGGTCTCAAAAAGTACTCATTGCCATAGTTGTCCCTGACATTAAAGGGAACTACTTTGTGTGTGACTGCTGTACTAGTGTACTAGTGAAAGAGCAGAATGCCATCACTCACAGTGAGGATAGCAAATGGCTGAATTTGTCAGTCCCACTGGCACATGCTTTATGGTGTTGTGGGATGAAGGAAAATGTGAATTACACAGCAACAGGCCAATGGGTGCAGCAGGCTGGCTGAATATATATATACCTACCTACTGGCGATAGTCAGGACCCAGTTTCCATAGGAAAAGCATTTTTTGACTTGGCTATAACTTTGGCGTCGTGCGACCAATCTGAATGAAATTTTGCCAAAAAAGTGTCACTGTGGGTACTGTTGTTATGGAAACTTTGATGGTGATCCGTGGAGTGGGGACTGAGAATTTGGGTGCGAAATAAGGTTGCGTTTGTAATGTTAATTCTCATAGGAACATTTAGCCATCACTACAGCCCGAACCCCTGAACGGACTTACACCAAATTTGGCAGGGAGGTAGATGTCGGCTCAAGGAAGTGCCATTTGTTTATTTGGTGGGAATCCGTTCAGTAATTGTTGAGAAATTGTTGAGAAATCTAAGTTTAAAATGATAGTGATATCTCTGGCCATGGATATTTCACAGTGGTTTTGCGTTGTATTGTAAATACCTGTGCCAACAGGAATGCTCTGAGTGGCAGGACGCAACCTGAATAGAAAGTTGCAGCTGCAATTTTATCTATCAGGAACGGTTCCCAGGGAATGAAAATCTGTGTGAAAGCCCACATAAGGGGTCACGGTGGCAATATTCTGACCCCATGGTTGAGAAATGGAGGGGTAAGTGACACAAGTTATGTGTCCAAAATAGATTTTTTTAAACACACCCGATATGCTCGATGACGCCGCTGCCGCCAGCATGGTCCCCCTATGTACCATTGCGGGGACACTGAGACTATCAACGTCATTGTGAATATTGGTGAAAATATAAAAAAAATATACCAACGAATCATTAATACATTGTTATAAAGATATTGATACATGTTTTATATAGTTATTTATATAGTGAGTTATGTACTGTGATGCTTAGAATTAATTATGTAGTCATCATTTTTTTATGTGGTGGTGGCTATTGAATCCCTGTTTTTGCTTTCGGCTTTCGCAGCATAACTGCGGGGATCACGATTACCGATATCATTGTGATCACCGGCCTCACCGTGAAAATGCAAAATAAGTTTTAGAGATTGTTGTTCTAGAGATAGTCAAGAAAAACCTGAGTTTGTAGTGTACAGTAATAAACACTTAGGGCCCCATTAGGAAGGCGGGTGGATCCCCCGCTAGGCGGGCGGCAGCCACCGCCAGCCTGGCGGGGGCGATTCGCCCACCATCTGTGCCGAAATGCCCCCCGCCATATTAGGATGGCTGGGGGATCTGCGGTGGACAGAAAGACTGTCTGCCACTTTTCCACCCGGTCGACATGTCAACCGGGCGGAAAAGTGTTCTATATGGTGGCGGTGTCTCAAAGACACCGCCAGCCATATTAGTATATGCATTTTTCAATGCCTTTCCGTGGTGGCATTGCCACTACGGAAAGGCATGCAGAGTCTGCTTTGGGGGCCCGTTGCAGGCCCCCATGGACTCCGGGGGGGTGGAGGGTGCACATGCCTTTCAAAGAACAACGTGGCAGGCACCGCGCGGTGCCTGTCACGTTGTGCTTTGAAATGCACAACATGTATTTTTACTATTGCGGCGGGCGGTGCTTTCACCATAGTGCACAATTATGAGGTGAGGAGTTTAAGAATCCACAACGGATTTAACCAAAGCCAGCAACTGATGAAACTTTAACCCTCTCTGGCCAAACCAAGTAATCTCAACATTTGGCTAACCAAAGTCCCTGTCAATACTTCTCTTTTTTGCAGCCTTTTTAGCCCAATAGATACAGGTGCGGCCCATAATCTACACTCTAAGCATTTTGAAGTGAAGGATCAATAGTAGTCAGGAGAAGTAAGGCAGGAGCTGAGTGAGGTACTTTTCCAAAGGACAAGCAGTTTAATGGAGGTATATATATATATATATATATATATATATATATATATATATATATATATATATATCAAACACACAGTTTGCCTGCGAAAAGGGAGGACACCACACAGAGGAGTTCTGTATTTTGCTTACTTATTCCTCGGAGGCACACACAGCGAACAGCAACCACCGCAAGTTATTTTCACCCCTCCGACGTGTTTCATGCTATGTGAGAGCACTTAATCATGGAGTGCAGGGGTTGTGGAGATTAGGAACAGCTGTTTCGCTCACCAGATGGCCACTGTAACTCCGCCCATGGGCGGCGCCTCTCCTGAGGCCTGCTCGTAGTGTGGGTTTTGATCTTGATGTAAGATGCTGTATTCTAACACCCACAAAATTAAAATCCCAAGTGGGTCTGCACCTGGAAAGCTGTGCCCTGTGCTGCCGCTTGTACCGATGGAACGCACTCATCTGCCCCAATGGCTCGAACGTCTCATAACATCCCAGCAGGACTGCGCACCGCGCAGCAGGGTCCTTCACCGCGGCTCAGGCAGGCCGCTCAATATCAAACACACAGTTTGCCTGCGAAAAGGGAGGACACCACACAGAGGAGTTCTGTATTTTGCTTATTTATTCCTCGGAGGCACACACAGCGAACAGCAACCACCGCAAGTTATTTTCACCCCTCCGACGCGTTTCGTGCTATGTGAGAGCACTTAATCATGGAGTGCAGGGGTTGTGGAGATTAGGAACAGCTGTTTCGCTCACCAGATGGCCACTGTAACTCCGCCCATGGGCGGCGCCTCTCCTGAGGCCTGCTGGTCATTGTAGTGTGGGCTTTGATCTTGATGTAAGATGCTGTATTCTAACACCCACAAAATTAAAATCCCAAGTAGGTCTGCACCTGGAAAGCTGTGCCCTGTGCTGCCGCTTGTACCGATGGAACGCACTCATCTGCACCAATGGCTCGAACGTCTCATAACATCCCAGCAGGACTGCGCACCGCGCAGCAGGGTCCTTCACCGCGGCTCAGGCAGGCCGCTCAATATCAAACACACAGTTTGCCTGCGAAAAGGGAGGACACCACACAGAGGAGTTCTGTATTTTGCTTATTTATTCCTCGGAGGCACACACAGCGAACAGCAACCACCATATATGAATTAAATTAGGTAGTGTGTTGGATGGTTCAGGAAGAAGTCTTATTATTGGCTGTCATTTAAAAAAAAAATGTAATACAGACATTGATATGCTTTTGGATCTGTGGAGTAAACCACATATGCTGTATCTCATTTGGAAGTGGCATGTTCCTTCTAGAATATACTGTGAACTTTTGACCTACTGGTTACACTGGGCTGCTAAGTACACTGAGCTAGGACTGTATTGGGGAGTAAGGGTGTTAAAGAGACAGAATTTCTTTTTAAAAGTTTAGGAGTGATGACACAATGTAAATAATTCAAATAACTAAAACAAACTGGGGGTCTATATAAGAGCCAGTTAGACTCCCAAGGATGCGCGTACTCCTAAATAAGTCAGTAAGCGTTACTGGGGCTTGGGGTGACTCCTACGCTATGTTGCAGAAAGCTACCCGGTTTTGAGCTCAAGATTAGAGTTATGTTCATCCCTCTAATGAACTATATAGGCCGAGGGAGGCACCGGGGACCGGCCCTCGGGAATGAGACCTGTTTCTTTTGTTCAAGACCTGATAATAGCTCTAGGAGGTGTAAATATGGGGGGGAACTAACCACGTAGCCAGAGGTTGATGAGGTTAGATTGGCCCATCACTCCTTTTTCATCCCCTCCTTTACCTTCCACAGAGCGGGGCCTCTTTTATCCTGAGCAAGGTTTCAGGTGAGGTGAGGTTTACTCCCTGTACAATACAGGTGAGTATAAGCAAGTCAAGTATTTTGGGTCACCTTTCAGGGACTTCTTAACCACATGACACCCTATGTTGAGGACTCACGCCGCATTCTGATTTTTTTCTAAACAGATATAAACGATACTGTTCGCTACAGAGGAACATGAACTTCGGATGACACACATGTATCCTTTAATTGGTTTATTTATTTTTCACTTTTTGATATGCAGTAGCAAACGCTAAGGACTGTGGCCCTGAAGAAAGCCGTGGGTTTTGTTTCCCTTTAGGCTGAAACATGTTGGCCCGATATATGCAGTTATATGGTTAGACTGCTCTCTTTGCACTCGTCTTGTTTTTACTAAGGGAGAGATCAAGATATATTAAAGTTGTTTGTATTGATCTTCTATCCTTTTTTAAACTCACTACACTTTATCATTTTTGCACTGCACTTAACTCCATCACTATCATTATACTCATGGTCTTCACGGTGATTGAGGATGTGACCCAGATGAGTATGGGCTATGGACTAGTCTCAATGATCATGAGACATACCATCCCTGTTTGGACGACCAAATGAGAATATTTGATCTACATTTGACGTTGATGGGAATCCATTGTTTCTCTGTATGGGTCTAATCAACAATTACTGTGAGTCCAATGATATAGGTTGTTCTTTTGGCACTTTATGAGGGAGCTAGGTATATCTAGCCCCAGTAACGCTTACTGACTTATTTAGGAGTACGCACATCCTTGGGAGTCTAACAGACTCTTATATAGACCCCCAGTTTGTTTTTGTTATTTGATTTATTGTGCAGGGGACTTCACTCTGGGCAGGTTTTTAAATATTTTCCCTCAGACCCTTCCTTCTCCGTTAGTTATTTATTACAATGTAAATAATGGCAAGTTTTTATTTCCAACTCAGGACTATGTAATAAACTGCTGTGAAGTATTTAAATTTCAGAAACATGATGCTAGATATGGGTTTGAACTCCCGTTTTTTTGTGATTTCTCTGTGATGACTGTCAAAATATCGCGAAAACGCACCACCAGGAACCTCGTTTTGAAAGAGAGTTTAATAGATGCTAACCATACACAAGTAGAGATGCAGTAGTCTAAAATGAAAGACATGATTTCATTTGCTGCTTTTCTCGTGATCATCGAGTGGAGAGTTGAAGAGCTTGCCATTTTACAGTTGCTTTGTATGACAGTGGTGTATCATTCTTGTGCTTAGTTTTTACAAATCTTACCAGTGTCAAAACTATCCATAAAGAGCTAAACAATATAATCAACAAACTGAATTCACTGGTATGTATATAACTTTGTAATTATTTTATGGGAGTTTGATTAAAAGGAGTATCACAGTGATGAGAACAAATATATGAGATTAACTATATCAATTGAAGGGTATGTGTTTAAGAGGTTAGTGGTGTATGTTTTGGGAAGTAAGAGAAAAATGAATTGGGGCCTCTTTATTACATTGTGTATTTTATTGAAAAATAACACTATAGTCTTGTGGGAAGTTGCAATGAGGAACTAAGAATGTTTTAAATGTCTAAACATCATGTGCAGAATAGAAACATCTGTTATTTGCATTATGGGAGTTGTAGTACTTTTAGTAAATTTAGTTATTAAACAGGAATAGTGTAGTGAGTAATAAAAGATGAGAACATGTTGTCCGACTGTGTATGAATTAGAAAGAAGCAATACTTGTTACATATGTATTGGAAAGTGTTTGTCAATGTGGTTTTAACTTATATGACCGCTTTGCGTACGCTTAGATGGTGAGATATCGTTTTTGTGCTTGCACATAGCTATATATATATATATATATATATATATATATATATATATATTCACTGAAAAAACCATAGGTTATAGACCATATATAGTTAGGAATTAGCATTTAAAAAACCTTATTTTACTCACACAAAACCATTGAAATTCCATATATAGTTAGTTGTACTAACTATATATCGCGCACCCGCAATCCACTGCTGATCATGTCACATATTACATCATTCATGACATGGTCAGTGACATCACTGATGACATCACTGATGACATCTCAAATGACATCACTGATGACATCACTGATGACATCTCAAATGACATCACTGATGACATCACATCACAACTAAATGAGTGGATGTATAAGTGTCTGAATGAAGGTTTTAGTAGGTGCGTGACTGACTGTATGAGTGAGTGATTAAATGTGTCTCACTGAATGCATAGGTTAGTGACTAAACTGTCTTAATTTGTGCATCATTATGTCTGGTATTCTGTAAACTGCTGCATGTGTTGATCAGTAGCTATATGAGTAACTATATGGGTTATTGATTGATTGTCCAAGTATTTGTATGGGAGACTGAGTGTGTGTGTGGCTGGCTGGGAGATGTGTGACTCTGTGCAGATCAATGTATTCTTGTATCAATGATTTATAAGAGAGTAAGTATGTGTTAGAATATGTTTGAAAATGTAAGGTACTCTATGTTTAACTGTATAGATTAGAAAACGGAAGTGTGATTGATTCTTTACAGGACTGACTAGGTGTGTGAGTAACTCCAAGGATGAGTGGCAGAGTGTGAGTGTCTGTATAGGGTGTATGAGTGCATATGATAGTGTTGTAAAGATGAGTGATTGTATGTATGAATGATTGTATGGGTGAATGAGTGAATGTGTGTGTAGACGTAGGAATCAGTGAGTGCGTATGTAGTAACTAGTATTGGTGTGTCAATTGTTTAAAAAAATATGTTCTGTATTTAACACTGGGTGTAACAGAGGTTATATTAAAGTGTGAGGAGATGCATTGTATTGTCACATGAATGATATCATCAGTGATGTGACCATTGATTTCAAATGAGATGTCATCAGTGATGTCATTTGAGATGTTATCAGTGATGTCATTTGAGATGTTATCAGTGATGTCATCAGTGATGTCATTTGAGATGTCATCAGTGATGTCATCAGTGATGTCACTGACCATGTCATGAATGATGTAATATGTGACATGATCAGCAGTGGATTGCGGGTGCGCGATATATAGTTAGTACAACTAACTATATATGGAATTTCAATGGTTTTGTGTGAGTAAAATAAGGTTTTTTAAATGCTAATTCCTAACTATATATGGTCTATAACCTATGGTTTTTTCAGTGAATTTTCAAGGTTTTGTAAATGCTAATTCCTAACTATATATGGTCTATAACCTATGGTTTTTTCAGTGAATTTCATTGGTTTTTTAAAAGCTAATATCTATAGCTGTAAAATGTATTCTTCTTTAAATCCCAAAATATATTTTATATGTTTATTAATAATTTTTTTTAAATATTTTTTTTGTTTCGCTCCCGGTCCGCGAACCGGGAAGCTTCCCGTTAGCTCACTTTGATTCCGCGACCCGGTCCGCGAACCGGTAAGAAATCAACATAGTGACGGTATCGCGTTGCCGCGTAATGCGTCTTATGACGTACTGCGTTAGCGCACCCGGAAGTGCCCCGGGGCGCGGACCGAGGCGCGAAACGCAGCTCCCCGGAAGCGATCCGCGGCGCGAAAGCGCGACGTATCGCGTTGCCGCGAAATGCGTCTTGTGACGTATCGCGTTAGCGCACCCGGAAGTGTCCCGGGGCGCGTACCGAGGCGCGAAGCGGAGCGAACCGGAAGCTAACCGGGGAGCGTTCCGCAGCGCGTAACATGAGCGTGAGAGGTCATGTGACTTGTTAATAAAACTTTTCATTGGTTCATTTCACTTTTGGTTTCATAATGATGGAAGGCTAGGTCAGGTGACTTAAAAATAACACTTTTCATTGGTTGAGAAGTATTTTTTTTTCCCAAATGATGAAAACCCCTCCTTCTTTCCTCACTCTGACTTTCATCATTGTGAGAAGAAGACCTATTTTGCTTCTTGGAAAATGGCTTCATTGGTAGCTTCAGCTGGTGGACCCCCACCACCACCACCACCTCCTCATGGGAAGAAAGGACCACCTCCCCAGGTCCTTACCAACACTGAGGAGGAAGAGGAAGAAATGGATGAGGAGGGAGAAGAACCACAATTTTTAGAAGAGTTGCCCCGGGTTTCCAGAAAGAAAGCCAGTTTCATCTGGCAGTTTTTTTCAATACCTCGTGGGCAAAAAAAAGTCAACGCGAGGTATGTCACCTGCCTGATATGCAAGGAACAATTGTCCAGAGGGACGGACAAAAAATATAGCTTTGGCAATCACACTATGCACAGGCACATGACGAGGAAACATCCCCTAAATTACAGCCGGGCGGAATTAAGGGATATGCACGACAATCCCAGACCAACTCCTGTGGCCAGACCAACAATACCGGTTTCTCTATCACCAGAAGAGGCACGGGAAACTGTGCCAAATATTCAACAAAATTTTGGGCACATGATCCACTTATGTATGCACTGTCGTGCATTATTAGCTTGTGGCAACATGAGCATCAATGCACTGAACCTGGCGTATGAACACCATGATTGCCCTAACCGCCCCCAGTAATTTTTTTTTGCTCCTGTTGAGCCCTTTTCAACGCCTGTTTTTTGTTGTTTCCCCCCCCCAAAAAAAAACCCAAAAAAATATAAAATCGTTCAAAAAATACAAAAAAAACAAAAAATGTTCAAAAAATAAAAAAAAAATATAAAACAACAAAAATATTTAAAAAAAAGTTCTTTTCAGAACTACCTTCCCTTTCCAAAAAAATTGCTAGAATGTTTAGCACTCTGGCAAGCTCTATTTCTTTTGGTTCGCTTTCGGGTTAGCTTCCCGGTACGCGGACCGGGAGCTAACCAAAAAAATTAAAAAAAAAAAAAAAAGTGTAAGTATAAGGAAAGGAAACAGAGAGTGATGTTAAAAGAAAGACAGCTATAGGGAGTAAAGAAGAGATACTGTTTAATAGATCTATTTACCGAAGAAAAGACAGAAGAGGGTATAATTGTGAAAAACAAAATAGATAACGAAGTGAAAGAAAAAAAAAAGAGAGTATAACATTAACAAAGAAGAGTTTCTTGGAGAATGTGAGTGAATGTTCAAAATAAGATTAAAAAATGAGGAATAACAGAGAGAAAAAATAGAAAACAGAAAACAAAAAATAATAGAAAAAGATTAATTTAAACAGCAAAGAAATGTAATTAACATAGAGCCATATCATCAACATAGGCAATAAAAGTTTTGCAGCTTTTATTGACAGAAATGTGTCGCTAAAGCTGCTTTTGTGGCAGAAAACTGCCACTAAAACCACTTTTGCACCAGTTTTCTGCCAATAAAAAGAGCAATAATTTTATTGGCTGTGTTCATAATATTACCCTTAGTGTGCTTCAACTACACAGAGAAAGCATTATGAACAAGTAGTGATAGAGTGATCAGTCAAAGACACTAAGAGTAATAGAGACGCAGTGAGTGAACAAGAGTGAGGAACTATGAGAAGAGAGGGACTGAGAAAAAGAGTGGAAGGAGTTGAGTAAGTTGGTAATAGAGAAAGGAATGAGGGAAGTAGCAAAGGCAGGAAACTGAGGGTTAAAGAAATGAAGCAGTGGAACTAATAGTAGTTAAATGTGATAGAAATGTAACGAAAACAGTACAAAATATTTACCTTATAATTGTCGTTAAATTACTCACTTTTTGTTTTTATACTTTCAATCTGTGAAAGAGAGAACAAACATTTGAAAAATATTAAAAAATGTATTTAAAAATTAGAAAAGACAAGGGAAAAGATTGAAGGTCAAACAGTTTTTCAACAACTTTGACACTTACAGAAGCTTCTGCTTCTCCAGGCCCCCTACACAGTCCTAAAGATATACATTTTAAACTAACAGTATCTTGATGCAGATGAAGTGAGGCCTATCTTAAAACATGGTGCATCTTTTGCATTGCTGTTGTTTCAGAAAAGTGTCGCAAGACACTAAAATTTTAAATAATTGCTTCAGGATGCCAATAAGATGTCTACTATCCAGAGGTTTGTTTCAGGTGAGGCCTACTCAGGGTTGCAGATGAGATTTACACTTGTTGAAGAGTACAGAGGAGATAATACATGTGAAGGTCTACCAATGAAGTGAGTCATGTCCACTGCACTCTTCAACAAAGTCCAAATCTCCTATGTTTCCCTGGACAGACCTAAACTTGATCTGCACAATGTGATTCATAATGATAGGAAACACAGGTGATGTAATTGAAATACGTGCAATTTATTTTGCTCATTTCACAATCACATCACTTGTGTTTCCTTTGCTTAGGTATCTCATTGTGCAGATGTAGTCTAGCATATGAAAGAATACGCAGAAGTGCAGCACTGCATGCAACAACTTTGACACTTACAGAAGCCTCACCTTCTCCATGCCTCCTACACAGTTCTACATATACATCATAAATGCAAACAGTACAGAATTAATTATACATGTTAAATGGTTTATTTTTGCTGTTCTCAGAATGTATCAAATTTCACTAAAAACAGTGACTTGAAGGTATTCATCATGTAACAGCGGGGAAAAAAAAACACAATCAAAATGATTGTGTTTAAAAAACCCATACAACATCAGAAATCAAAATTCAGAACTCGTTAAAGTTAACTTACTTTTCATGACGTCCAAGGATGTCCTATGAACAGCTTACATTCTTTTGTGCTGTTATTACTTTCAGCCCGCCACTTTCTGAAAGAAAATCTCCATCGTTTTTAAAAACACATTACATGCAATAAATGACTTCTTGCTCTCTACCACAATTTTCCACAAGGCCAAATCTGGTCAGAGCCATTTATAACTCTTGGATTTCTTGTAAGCCAATCCCGTCATTTGGCATTTCCGCAACTTTCAGAATTAAAATGTTGAAGATCATTTTCACAATCCTGGAATAGTAATATCTTCCCCTTCTTGCTCAGTCATGTTCTACATTTCCTATGACACTGATACTGCTTACTATGAAGCAGACTTACACTACCTCTATGACTACTACAATTATTTAAATCTCTACATCACTTTTAATCACAAAGCAATGTAAAACAGTAGACAGCATTGCAGACTTACATTCCCTCTACTCCATGTTTTGATTGGCTGCTTCAATTAGCTTATAAAAAGAAACAGTTTTTCTGAACTCATTGAAAGTGCATGTATTTCTCCATGACGTCCAGTCCTATGGTTAGAAGTTATGTCTCTGAACTACACTTATCCTCAAGGCCAAATTGTGTAGGAGCCATTAGAACTTCTTGAAATTCCACAGAGCACATCCCAAGCTTATTTCCCTAAAATGTTGGTTTTAAAAACACCAGGTAAGAGTTTTTAAGGTCATACAGCAATTTTTTTTTGAAAATTAAAACAGAATCATTGCAGAATGACCAGCCATTTCTAGACTTTAAATAAGCTGTGTAATGTCCTGATGTTATTGAAGGGCCGTCATGATATATAATTGCTGCAGTTACAAAAGTCCTTCCTGATATTGACAACTGCGAAGCTACAAAATTTTTAATTAAAGTTGTCAATTTTGTTCCATCAGGCCTACATCGTTGGAACATTAAAATGACATACTGGCCATATGTTCGTATAAATAATGTGGACATCATTTCAGATTTACATTGGCTACACTCCATGTTGTGATCAGCTGCTTTTACTAGCTTATTAAAGGAGACTGATTTACTGTCTGGCAAAGTTAAATATATAAATCTTTCTGAGTCTACACTAGTAGTACTTGATACCATACAGTTCTCGCAGTCATGCTGCCATTGATAAGAAAGCCCAAACAGCTGATCTACATCTACACCTTCAGCATGCAATACATCAAGCATATACATTAAAAACTCCTGACAATCTTGCTGAATATTTTGAGAGAATTGTGTTTGGCCTGAACATCTGTCTAACAGATTTCGAATTTCAGACACACTTTCTATGTTTCTTCTATCAGTGGTACATTTCTCTAACACAGAATTTAACAAACTGCAAAATCTTTGATCAGAATTGACCACAATCTCTTCTTTTACATTTTTTAGAGAAAACAAAACATTAACCACTACATTAGCATAGCAGTTGACACCAGAACTGTTTTCAAACTGAAAACCAACAACATCTTCAACAGAATCCTTTTTGTTTCTGCTTGTAATTTTAGGTTCATTGACTTTTTGTCTTTTTGCTACAACCTCCCCAGTATTGTTCTCATTTCTTCGTTTCCGGCCTACCACACGTTTCTCAAACAAAGGATACTGAGGCAAATGTGGCGCATACTCTCTTCTTAACCTATTGTATTCCTTAACACAATCTAGATCCGCACAAATGTTTGTGACATCACACTCAATCAAGTACAATCCCGATAAAGTTCTAACTCGTGACAATGCCACATATGCCATACCCTCCTTGAACACAGAACTGCCAATATTCACCAATGCACTGTCTACACTTAAACCTTGCGATTTATGGATTGTCACCGCATATGCCAAGCAAACAGGAAACTGCTTACGGCGAACATATAAGTCTTTTACAAGCAAAAATCTAGCAGAACAACGAGCAATTAGCTGTACTTCCTCAATGCCATCAAATTTAATTTTTAAAAATTCAATTCCATCTCTATTTCTGTATTTCACAAAATCAACAACATTACCCATTGATCCATTTACCAGACCTCTTTCAACATGTAAATTCCTTCTTAAAATTATACGGCAGTTCAAGCACACATTCAGAGTCTTTTCAAAACCTGCAGTTTTAGATATACTCTTCTCTAATGAATCCAATTTTGTTTTCAGATTCTCAGACAAAATAATTGTTGATCCCATATGCTCTACTCTATCAATAGCTTCCAGTTTCACAATCTCTTGCTTTTCTAAATGCAACATTTTGTTGTTAAATTTGGCACATTCTGCAAGAGTTGGCATCAAACATATTCCAGATTTCTTCTCAGTAATTTTCTGAAAAATATTCTCAGGCACAACATCTTGTTCTGGATATAAATTTGACAGTAATCGTGCATGTAAAGCTTCTTTCCCATGCTCAGTCACTTTTCCAATTCTAACATCTTGTAGAATAGTCTTGTAAACTTCATCCTTCGCCTGACGCATATTTTCATGCAGTTCAGCATAATTGAAGTTTAACCATATATTGACGTTGCCAATGCTGCCTAGGCACTTCCTGGTATCTTCATGCGTGAGCATTTTGAACACAGGTTGCCCTTTCACTGGTGTCAGCTGCAGAAGATCTCCGAAAACAATGATGTGTTTGCCACCAAATAACACATCATACTCTGTTTTGAGAACTTCTTGCATTCTCAAATGCACAAAGGCAAGCATGACATTGGAAACCATGCTTACTTCGTCAATGATAAGAAGTTTCATTTTCCTCAAGATTCTTGAAACTTCAAAACAAGCATCTCCAGATAGCTTGTGATATTGTAATTTGTTGTCATGCTCCACTGGCAGCATCAGTAAACGATGTAAAGTAATCCCTTTAATATTATGTGCTGCCAGTCCAGTTGGAGCAGTGACAACACAAGACAGCGATGACTCTGTCCTTTCCTGCAAATAGCATGAAATTGCTTTAATGAGGAAACTTTTTCCAGTTCCCGCTTCTCCACTCACGTACAGTCGGACAGGCTTCAACGACGTACATGAGCACTCTTTCTTATCATGACTTAATCCATGATCAATTTGCATGGTAACTTCGTCATATATTTTCCTCTGCTCAACGTTGAGTTGTCTTTCCAACTCTTCTAAGTTAACCGCATCCTCTTGAGCATGTGCCATGGCTCTTTCCACTTCATTCATAGCAGTGGCAGCTTCATTTTCGATAACAGGTCCTCCTAGTGGATCCTGACTCAATGAAGCAGAACTCTGACTGTCCTGAGAACTGTCTCTGGCAATCTCGGCTGCAATCGTTGCTTCCTGCTCAATTTCCGCATTCAACATTTCTACATATTTGGGAAAAGCAGGACATTCTATGGTCTCCTTGGCGGCATTGAAAGAGTCTTCGTAACAGAGGAAATCTCCAAGCAGTTCCTCTTCTGCACGCCAAGGCTTGAAAAGTTGCAAAAGTGCTAAATAGAAAAACTCCTTTTTTTCAGGAGATTCGCCACTCAATTTTCGATGGTTTACCAAGTGGCATTTTCTTTGCTTGACCAGACATCCCTCATTTCCTATTACAGCATACACTCCTTTCTCAGTATCTTCTTTGATGTTCCTCTTGAATATGTAATTTTGCAGAACCTCATACAGACAAACATTCTCGAGGTGACTGCTTCGATTTGGATAATATGTATCCAAAATGTTTGTCTTCAAAATGTCGGTACTGTTTGGCTCCTTTTCCGCCAAATACTCAATTTCCCGCACAGGTTTGAGAACTCGATTACGCGTTGCTGCAAGACCAAGACTCGCCCAAACGATACTCCTGGACTTGGCATAGAGACTTGCTGAAGACAACCGGTCAGAACATTCGTACGCTCCGATTTCTCGATGCGACAACATCTTCAGACTGAAACTGTACAACTTCTTGCTGAGGCTCTTTTCATGGGAAATGTCCTCCCACATATCCTTCAATTCTGTCTTCTCTTTTTTGGTGATGTAAGACGTCACATACCGAGCCACAGCCATACAGTTATCAGCCACAAACTGTATATCCATGTTAGCATTCCACATGGACAAAATCACCGGGTTGTAGTCGTTGATGTACTTGGACTCTTGGTTCCTCTTCAAATTGTAAGTGTTTTTAGGTGATTTCTTCATGACATTGTGTCGCAGCGAAGACATCAAACTGTTTACTCTTCCTTTAGAAATCACCGGTCGTGGAAAGCCGAAACGACATTTAGTGTAGAACTTGTCCTTATTTCGGAATTTACGACGGCAGTACTTTCCACATCGATGGCTTTGGAAACGCAGAACTTTTTCTCTTAGGCTTTTCTTCTCCTTTGCGTTTGGAATAGCACACGTAGAATACTGTTGGATGAAACTCATCACTGAGTCTTCTGGATCCGTTCCAAATTTAGGTGCATCCTTGATCCACAGCAACATATGTATATGAGGAGCACCTCTTGCTTGGTACTCCTTTCTCCAGAAGAAATCCAACACCTCTCCAAGAGGTGGATTCTTCTTATTCATGATGAAAGACATCATAGCTTCAAATCTATGATTGAAGTACCTACATACATTGACTGGATCCAAAGAGCACAGTTCTCCAGGTGTCTTGAATTCGATGTTATCTACGTTAGCATTTGCCTCTCGTAGAAATTCAAGTAAGTCTTCCCAGCCATACTCGGCACAGCTCAGAGTGAGGAACCATGTGGGAGTACCTAAGTTCCTCAGCATACATTTTAAATCACCATGACGACGGTACCAGTACTCATTAGTACCACGCTGACACGCCATGAGATTAATCAGGTGAGAATCCAAAATACTGTCTTGGACATTGACTTTATCCATAAAGTCACTTGCCGAGATGTTTTGCATGTGTATACCACTTTTCAAGATGTGGTTCACTGCATATGACAGTCCAGACAGATCGCTTTCAAACAGGAGATGAAACAAATAGGGAATGCATTGTCGAAACCTAGCATCTCCTGCATACAATCGCAAAGTCCGGTATTCAGAAGCAGGAATTTGATGAGGTCGCTCATCATATCTTCCTCCCTGACCTGTTGGAAAAAGCTGTGGGAAACACCGAGCTTCCAAACTTTCCTCCCAAACACTAATGGGACTCCCTTTGGCTTGTTTCATTTGAAACAACTCAATAGCATTCCCCATGACTTCCTTGGAATGCAAAGGATGAACACTATAATGTTCATATATTTCTTCACTAGTAGAGGGTTCTACTTTCTCAATTTGACCAGCACACAAATCGCTATCCTCTTCCTCACTTACTTCCTCTTCTGCAACATATACATTCTTATAGTATTTATTATTTTTTTTCAAATACAATGTTGCCTTTTTAACTTTCCTAACATCTACTAAATCTTGCCATATTTTCTTATTCTTTGTCGGAACCCCATTAACTAAGATAACCAGAGGTTCCTCTTCCACTTTTTCTACTCCAATTGTGTTAATGTTTTTCTTCAAATCTAGAGGCAAATAAACAACTCTTCCCTTTAATCCTCTCTGTAAATCTGATGGAGGCAATTTCCCTGTCTTTGGCTCCATTCTTACAATAGCCTGAAAGGGATGGATACTTTGAATCAAAATAGATTCATAAGTATTTAAATCCTTCAATTCAGAAGGAATCTCAACCAATTCCAGATTATTATGAACTGCTCTAGCAGGCATCTGGTTTTGATTTAATTTGCAACAACAATAAGTACACACACGTTGATCCAATCCCAAATCAAAACAATTTTCTACCATCAAGTATGTTGCGAAATCCTTCCATTCACTATTATTTTCCCTTTCACTTTTTGCATATAAATCCACTAACTTAGTCTGATTCTTATAATAAGTGCGTCGACAACACACACAAGTGAAATTAGGCCTCTCACTTGATTTCACCTCAAATGTCGCAATTTCCCTCTGGAAATTATCTATACTGGAAACCTGTACACTATCTTCCACATGACCCTCTTCTTCTTGCTCAATTTCAACATTCTCCTCTTTACTTCCAAAGTAACAAAACTCAATTTCTTCACATATATTCTTCACATCTATTTCAGAACCATGCAAAAGAGCAGCGCATAATTTTTTAAGCATAATTGCTGGACTCTTAGCATAATACAACATTCTAACTAATTTCCTCACTTTATTATGATGCACTGCTAGCATCCTGAAATGATGAAAAACACTCTGGCATACTCTCCTGGAAAGACAAGCCAGTGAATGACCATGCAAACCTGTCACTTCTCTCACTCTGCAAGGATCTAATTCTTGCAACAACCTTATTTTCTGCTTCAAACTTTTCTTATTAAATGACCGTACAAAATCACAAAGCAAATTGATGGAATCCTGTCGCACACTGCAAATACTACTACACTTCCAGGTGTACACAGGACCCTTAGCACGTCTTCCTAAAACCTCATTACCTAACACCTCTTCTGCCTCTGTTGTCACAAGTTTTTCTTTTTCAACTGGACAACCATCTTTCACTTCATAAGCACGACCACTGGTGTCAACTGCATGCACCAAATCATTATCCTGGAAATAACTCTCCTCATTAAAAAATGCCTCACAGCTTGAACTATGCATCCATTCTCCAGAAAAAACTTCACAAAAATTACTACGATTAACTATTCTCTTCCATCTACTATTTCTTTTGAAATCATAAATTGCCTTGTTTAGCTTCCTAATTCTATTGATTATCAAAATAAATAACTTACGTTTAATTTCAAATGCCTGATCAATAACTTTCTCAACTTTTTTTTTTCTCTTATAAAAAACCAGTTTCTGTTGACGTTTCTTAATATTTTTTAACAAATTGCCAATTATCCTGTTGCGGAACATTCGTTTACGAATCTCCCTAAACTGTTGTTTCCTTCTACTATCATGCACAGAGTTATCTCTTGCTCTAGCAGTAACATTTTTCATTGGCCTTTCCTTTCCATTTGATTTCCTTCCCGTTTTATGGACTGAAACATTTTCTGTAGTAATATTTTTTTTACTACACATATTTCTTATGAATTGTTTTGTGCTCTTACCCGGTGCTTTCTTCGTGACTTGACAAATCTTTTTGTTAGAGGACTGCTGCTTATTTTTTTTCACCTGCTGTCTTTGACGTTTTGCAGCCTTTCTCTGTCTTTCTATTGTAGGCATGGTGAAATCTTGAAATAATCTGCAGTTGAATCTGTGGTAAAATATATTAAAAAATGTTATTAACCATTATTACCAAACAGTAAAACAATAACAGTGATCTTCAAAATATTTTGCATTTCCTAAATAGCGAATTTTAAGGAATAAATAGCGATTCTTTACCATTCCTAATTTGCAATGAGCAAATTGCTAATTGCAAGTTACCCATTCATTTCCATGGGCTAGGAGGCTCATAGGAATGAAGGTTTAATTTGCGATTAGCAATTTGCTCATCACAAATTAGGAATTTTTCCAAGGGTGCAGGGGTGTCTCAAGAACACCCTGCTGCACCCCTGAAAAAGAAATTTGGGGGCATATGGCACACATACATGCCCTAAGGGCATGTGTTGGCGTCATATGGGACCTTTTGTTTTTTTTAAAAAAAGCTTTTTGAAAAGAATTCACAAATTACCACCAATTTACCACAATAGTTTCCAAATCCTTAATGTCATTTTTACATATTTTTTGTTTGATACATTGCATTTAAGTAGTCACAAAATTTGCAAATCCTTCAGTGCAATTGCAAAATAAGGAATAGCAAATTTTGCTACTCCTTATTTTGCATCAAACTTGTTTGATACATACCATTTGTCTAATTTACATTTGCAAAGGCCGAAATTCGTAGAATTTTGATCTTTGCGAATGCTAATTAGCTTGATACATATGGCCCCAAGTGAGGCCTGTCTTGCGACATGGTGCATCTTTTGCATCACTGCTGCATCGGTTTCATGTGGTACGTTTTTTTTACACCATGACATATCTGCCTAAATGCATCAATTTGTAATGTTGTCGCCTCATAGCAAATCTTTTCCACCGCCGCTGCATCATAAAAGTGACGCACAGTGGCAGAAAAGAGGCATACACCTATCATAAATCTGTCCCTAGCATTTTAAATGATTAATCCAGGATGACAATAAGGTGTGGCCTATCCAAAGGTTTGTTTAAGTTGAGGCCTACTCAGGATTGCAGATTAAAGTTACGCTTGATGAAAAATACAGAGGAGATAATACATGTAAAGGCCTACCAATGAAGTAAGTAATGTCCACTTTATTGCACCAGTCATCATAAATGTATCCCTAAGCTTCTTATCTTGTTACAGATGAACCACCATATGTACCATCAAACTATTTTGCATTTCCTAAATAGCAAATTTTAAGGAATAAATAGCAATTCTTTACCATTCCTAATTTGCAATGAGCAAATTGCTAATTGCAAATTTCCCATTCATTTCCATGGGCTAGGAGGCTCATAGGAATGAAGGTTGCAATTTGCGATTAGCAATTAGCTCATCACAAAAAATGGAATTTTTTCAAGCGTGCAGGGGTATCTCAAGAACACCCTGCTGCACCCCTGAAAAAGAAATTTGGGGGCATATGGCACACATACATGCCCTAAGGACATGTATGGGCGTCATATGGGACCTTTTGTTTTTTAGAAAAAAATGCTTTTTGAAAAGAATTCGCAAATTACCACAAACTAGAAGTTGGTGGTAGTTTCCAAATCCTTAATATCATTTTTTACATATTTTTTGTTTGATACATTGCATTTAAGGAATCGTAAAATTTGAAAATCCTTCCGTGCAATCGCAAAATAAGGAATAGCAAATTTTGAATTAAGGACATTTTAAGTCATTTCCATATGTGCAGTGTTTTGAAATTATGATTTGAAAATCGTTTTTGGGGAAAAGTAATGGTTTGCAAATGTATGACAAGGACATAATGGTGTATGCTTCTCTATAAGGCATTTCAGTGTCTCTGATGTCATTTTTCCCATATTACATTATAAGACCTTTCCCCATGGAGCACATTCCTTGTAAATATGCTCCCACCTGAGCATGGCGAATTTAGATTTTGACTGTTTGAGTCACATAACCATGTTAAAAGTGACCCAAAAAAATTGCAAACGTTTTAAAAAAACACATTCATGTGTCTTAAGGACATTTTAAGTCATTTCCCCATGGACAGTGTTTTCTAAGTGGCGCAAAAGAGGCATACACCTATCATAAATCTGTCCCTAGCATTTTAAATGATTAATTCAGGATGACAATAAGATGTGGCCTATCCAGAGGTTTGTTTAAGGTGAGGCCTACTCAGGATTGCAGATTAAAGTTACGCTTGATGAAGAATACAGAGGACATAATACATGTAAAGCTCTACCAATGAAGTAAGTGATGTCAACTTCATTGCGCCAGTCATCATAAATGTATCCCTAAGCTTCTTATCTTCTTAGACATCAACCGCCATATGTATCATATAACTATTTTGCATTTCCAAAATAGCGAATTTTAAGGAATAAATAGCGATTCTTTACCATTCCAAATTTGCGATGAGCAAATTGCTAATTGCAAATTACCCATTCATTTCCATGGGCTAGGAGGCTCATATAAATGAAGGTGCAATTTGCGATTAACAATTTGCTCATCGCAAATTAGGAATTTTTCCAAAGCTGCAGGGGTGTCTCAATAACACCCTGCTGCACCCCTGAAAAAGAAATTTGGGGGCATATGGCGCACATAAATTTTAACAACATTCCTTTACCTCAAAAACGATTTTCAAATCATAATTTCAAAACACTGCACATGGGAAAATTACTTAAAATGTCCTTAAGACACATAAAAGCGTTTTTTGATTGCCTTTGCAGCATGTTTGTATCACTTTTAACATGGCTATGTAACACAAACATTCAAAATCTAAATTTGCCATGCACAGGTGGGAGCATATTTACAAGCAATTTGCGCCACAGACAAAGGTCTTACACTAAAATGGGAAAAATAACATCAGGGACAGTCAATTGCCTTATAAAGAAGCATACACCATTATGTCCTTGTCATAAATTTAAAAACAATTCCTTTTCCCCAAAAACGATTTTCAAATCATAATTTCAAAACACTGCACATGGGAAAATTACTTAAAATGTCCTTAAGACACATGAAAGCGTTTTTTGATTGCCTTTCCAGCATGGTTGGGTCACTTTTAACATGGCTATGTAACACAAACATTTAAAATCTTAATTTACCATGCACAGGTGGGAGCATATTTACAAGCAATTTGCGCCACAGAGAAAAGTCTTACATTAAAATGGGAAAAATAACATCAGGGACAGTCAATTGCCTTATAAAGAAGCATACACCATTATGTCCTTGTCATAAATTTAAAAACAATTCCTTTACCTCAAAAACGATTTTCAAATCATAATTTCAAAACACTGCACATGGGAAAATTACTTAAAATGTCCTTAAGACACATAAAAGCGTTTTTTGATTGCCTTTCCTGCATGGTTGGGTCACTTTTAACATGGCTATGTAACACAAACATTCAAAATCTAAATTTTCCATGCACAGGTGGGAGCATATTTACAAGCAATTTGCGCCACATAATTCATAATTTTCTCCTTAAAGCACACTATTCTCTATCTAAATTAAAGAAATATTTTCTCACCTTAGCAAATACTTTGAGTTTGAAAACAGACTCAGAAACACACCAATTTGTCTTCAGCAGAGCAAAAGGTATGCACTCCAGAGTCTGCAGCTATCAAAAGCACAGAAATGCTGTAATTCTTCACACATATTTCTCATGTCACCCAATCAAAACTCTTCCCTCACTTTTTTTCAAATGAAAACCCTTCCCCCCTCTGCCCTTTCTGTCTTTTCTGCATGGCAACCACCTCTTGGAAGACTTCTGGTGTTTGCAAGTTCACACAACTTTGTTGCAATTGAACTCTGAACTCTCAGTGCACCTGCATATCCAGTGCATTCTTTCATTTAATGATTTTTATTGACCATTCAAAATACATCTTTCAAAGAACACATCCATGCACCCTAACTTTCTGTTTTCAGCAATCAAAATCCACCAATCACTGTTACTGCTTCATGAACACAGAAACTCCACAGTTTTTTTCATTTTAAACTCTCATTTTTTCAACTGCCATTTCATTGCCACACTTCATCTGACTGCAGGAGAACCTTCTCTCACCATGTTTTCTGTCTGGATTGTTGGACATAGTTATATTCACTGGGCTCAAAGGTACGTTGAAAACAGGAAATTACCTAACCTCAATTTACAAGATGTGGAAATTAAGTGGTTTGGCCACAGAGGATTAAAATGTCACCAATTGATACCATTGGTGAAAACCTTTATGCATTTGCCCAAACCTGACCTGTTAATTGTGCACTGTGGAGGTAATGACTTGGGCACTTTGACTGGTGTAGGTCTGGAAATGCTTTTAAAGGACACCTTTGAGCAATTAATGGCACTTTTTCCTCAGACTGCCTTGGTATATTCAAATATATGCCAAAGACAGAAATGGAGGTGGTCAAACCAATTTTGTCCACAAATTGAGAAGTCGAGGAAGCATGTAAACAAATCTGTTTCAGCTTACATGAGAGACCATGGAATGGGCTCCCTGTACAACAATAACTTGCGTTACTACATGCAAGATATCTACAGAGGAGATGGAGTTCACTTCTCAGACGAGGGCAACAGAGTTTTCACTCTGAATTTAAGAATGTGCATTGGTACCTACTTATAAGTACCTAAATGTACCATAAACCCAAAAGCTCTTCTCAGAGCTACCCTACATCTGATCACTCACAAATATTATTTTACTCTAACATTTTTCACAAATTTCCAACAAAGTACGCTCCCTGGGGCGCTACCCGGTACGCGAACCGGGAGCTAACCTCGCGAATTTTTTTTTAAAAATGTTTTTTTTTCGCACATATAAGCCTCCTCAGCCACCCTCAGAAAACCTAGGGGGTCAAGATAACTCTACCGTGCCCCCTTCTACCCATTCTGAACATTATTTGCCCTCCATCTTGTATCTTAATTCGACCGAAACACAAAATGGTGGACTCCCGGAACGCTTAAGGTTCGCGAACCGGGGCGCTCAACGGTTCGCGTACCGGGTCGCTCTCTGGGAAGCGCACCATCAAAAAAGGTGGGAAAGTAGTTCACAGAAAAGCCACAGGAGACAATTTCACCAAATATAGATTAGCTCATACTACATACCAATCCCTACCATTTTCACAAATTTGATTGGAATTCCATTTAGTCATTTAGCCTGTAGACCTCTCTAAATACCCTGAGGTAAATTACTTCACAAAACACATCTGAAGTGTTGGAATTGACAACCAATGAAAATGTTACTTTCATTTTCTATTTTTTTTACCTGACATTTCATTGGTTATATACCTGAATATATATAAAGGAAGAGAAGAAAACACAGCCATTTTGACTACTACTTCTTGCTGTACATTTCAATAGTATTTTCACTAATTCCTTCAACTTCTTTCTAAAGGTAAGTTTTTATTTTTAAAACTGAAGTATATTGTGCACTATAAGTTAATATGGTAAACTTTTTCTGATAGATATATACTATCCCTCTGTAGTAGTTATAGATTTAGAGAGACTTCTCTGTTATAGTTATGGATGGAGTTAGGCTTCTCTTGTATAATTATGAATTTACTTACGTTAAATCACATACACTTTTTTATATTCCTACTTCCACTCTGATACTATACACTGCCCAAAGATAAATTCACTGATAAAAAATGCCTATGTAAAATTATTCCCAACATTGCCCTATCTCTACTAATATATATTTTTTTAATCCAAATTTCAGGCAAAATGGAAGGCGAAAACCAAGTTTCTTTTGAAATGGACCTGCAAGAGAGCAGCCAAGAATTGATTGATACAATTGATCAAATTGACATTGAATTTTTCGATGAAACTTGGGACAATGAACTACTGCAATGTGTACAAGCAGTAGATAACCTCCTTGCAAATGAGGACATTTTACACCCTCAGAGACTACAATGTATATTCCATGATAATTATGAAATTTCTGACAATGAAATGTTAGAAAGTTTAATAAATTATGAAACACAATCACATTAAAAAAAATGCTTAAAAAATAAAGAAAATAAAAAATAATCAACAAAAACAACAATCAATTAACATACAGCATTTGAAAAGTCTATCATTCATTTTTCATTGCAGTACGCTGCCCAGAACGCTTCCCGGTTCGCGGACCGGGCGCTCCCCACGCAAAAAAAACAAAAAATTTTTTTTGTTTTTTTTGCCCCGCGGGGCCCTTTTAAAACCTCCACATTAAACCTAGGGGGTCAGGGAGGATCTAGTATGCCCCCTTATGGTCATTTTCGCCTTTGTTTTGGCCTCCTCTTGTCTCTCAATCCTACCGAGAGACAAGATGGCGGCCGCTCCGGACTGTTTAGAATGTTGACAGACACCGGAGAGCCAATCAGCTTAGCTACGCGAAGTTCCGGTACGCTTAAGGTCCGCGGACCGGAGCGCTGCCCGGAGCGCGCTTACAGATATATATCTTTTTTTAAACGTTAATTTCTCAAAATCCACTGGAGCACATATATTGAGACCTAGAAAAGGCACATCGGGCTACCAGTCCCTACAATTTTGCCAAGTTTCATGGAAATCCATTCAGCCGTTCGGCTAAAAGTGAGGCCAACCGCCCTATGGAAAACTCAATGTTAAAAACACGTTTTGGGACCCCCCTTTTTTCTCGGCCCCCCCTGGACGAACACCCCCCAAATTTTCAGGGGCTGCTCAGAAACAAAATGTTCAATTTTCCAGAAAATTTCATCCAATTCCGTCCACAAACGCCAAAGTTATTAGACATAGAATTTTCAAAAATCCCATAGGGAAAAAATCCTAACTATATATACCTACTGGCGACCGCCAGTAGGTAATATATATATATATACAGTGGGACTTTTGAGTTTACTTAAAGACGCAGAGAGGTATATATTTTGGGAATGATGACTTGAAGGTGTACATCTATTATCAAATCGCATATATGGTTACATGGTAATCTATGTTCAGTAAGGCTGATGAATATTTCATGTGTATGGGGAGGTTAGTGTTTTTCTTTAAATATGGTTGGTTTAAAATTGAGAAGGATTAATAGTGCACAATACTTCAAGAGTTCTTATGCTAGCTTCATTTTGACTGTAACTTTTGTTTGAGATATGCTGAATATATGTTTTAGAAGCAGAAGACGTATTTGAGAAATGATGTAGGTATGCCATTTGCAAAGGTTGTTGTGCTTTGAAAAATTTCAAAATGTTGTGTTCCATTTTAGAAACTTACTGATGCATGTGCACCCTCTGTAACAAAGCAATGTGTGTTTCTAGAGAACCATTTATGCAATTATATATCAAGCGTGATACCTAGATTCCACTCACACATAGTTTAGAAGAAAAGTATGTTTACAGTAAAACAGGTAGTTTGATACTGACAGAAGGAGATAACAAATGAGTCAGAGATATAGTGACAACTGTTATGTATCTAACAGCAATGAAGGTACTTTCGCAGCTAGTCAGGCAGTATTCAGGCACTCATGCAATCACCCAGCCACTACTCAGGGAGTCATCAAATCAATGATTCACTATCCATGGAGTTATTCAATTACCCAGACCTACACATGTGCTCTTGCAATCAGGCAGGCAGAAATGATTTAGTCATTGAACTATGCAGGCACTACCTATACAATCATCTAATCACCTAGGTACTATTGAATTTTTTGCAACTAAAAAGGCTATAACATTTGCGCAAAACCTATGAGTCCATCTAAACACCCACTTACAACTCAAGTGCCCATGCCTCAGTATTTCAATGACTGACTGGGTTATAAGTGGGTGTTTAGATGACTGCATAGGTTCTGGGCAAATATTATAATGATTGCATAGTTACAGCCTTGTAAATTTAGTGTTAAATTAAAAAAAGTTTAGAAGGAGAGATGCTGTAAAACATAAAGAACGAGTTGAGAGAGCAGTTGAGAAGGCCTTTTGCTTTGAAGGGGAAGCTTTTAATTTTGATTCTAAATAGAATAAAGACTCTTGACAAAATAGTGTTGTGCATGAGACAAAACCAGAAGAAAAGATTAGTGACTAGAAGTAACTTTTGTACAGTTTTTAGTGGAGAATGGATACATACTCTTGTACACAGCCTTTAATGAAGAAAGCTATCTCCAGGATAACAAATTAGTTCATGCTATTGATTAAAGAGGACGATGTTATGAAATAAAGAATGGTAGTCCTATAAAAAAATAGGTAATGGTACCTAGAAATTTAGAAGAAGTTATTGCAAAAGAGGTACAAAGAAGGCATAGTCATGGTACGGTATACAAGTGGAATTATAGTACTGTTGCTAGTATTAGACAGCAAGCCATTGAAATATTAAGAAAATTCCTGTGTATTTTTCCAAGGTGAAATTTAAAGAACAAAATAAGTTATACCACTCAACAATGCGAACTTTAAGTAGGAGGCTATATTACGTGAAAATTCCTGCTTTAGGTTAGGAGAAATGAATGGAGCACTTTTGAATGGTAGTTTGGCAGATGTAGAAAGGGTTTGTGGTGATGTGCAGTATCGTTTCTTTGATCCTGAGCAGGATTCTAGGGAAAATGAGGAGTTGTTAAGAGGAGGAGTTGCTGAACAAGACACATATATTAAAGTTTATAGTTTTAAAGAAGACATTGCAAATTTTAACTCAGTGTAGTCTAAAATACTTTGTATGTTTGCATATGTTGTTGATGCACTTACTAGAAGATTTAAACACAGACTGTTGACATGTTTAAAATGTGAAAAAGTAAATCATGATAACTGACAAAAGTTACCTGTGAATTCATTTGTAGAGGGGCGGGTTGATTTGTCTATACGCCATGTTATATGTAAGTAGTTTTACAATAAATTAGAAGATAATAAAATGAATAACCCATAGAAATTGGATACTCATTTTGTAAGATAATAAAATGCCTGCTAATGTACAAAAATTATGAAGGGCCAAAAGCAAAAAAAAAAAAAAAATGTATTATTCTTTGCAGCATTGTGATGGGCAGTTATGGACTGCTCTCCAGCATTCACTACAAAGCCACAATCCATGCAATATGATGCCATTGGGGAAAAATGTGGAGCCAAACCTTGAAGTTGAGATTGGACTTTTGAATGAACTCTCTGCTTCTGTGTTGTTGTGCTGCTATTGTAGTTGAGGGTCCTTCAGATTTGTGTTGCCTTCTTGCTGCTCACTATGAACTCCTCTTATGAAATGTGCAAAAAATATAAAAGGGGGGAAAAATTACTGCTCATGATTTTTGGCAGCATTGTGAATAGCTGTAACACACTGTTCACCAGCTGTTACAATAGCACCACAGTTCATGTAATACGTGGCTATTCTTCAAAACTCTAGAGCCATTTATGCTGTAGTAGTCTGAACCTCTAAATGGACATTGTGTCTAGGAATTTTTGCTCCTGCCACTGTTGTAGATGGTCCTCCAGCTTCCCTCTGCTTGATCGGCAGATGGAGATATTTTCTACGCTAAGTTTTAAGATGACATAACATGAACGTAATCCCAAATGAGTCCAAAAACATGTCTCCAGCCAAAATCTACCACCTGGTCACAATGAGCTTCTAGAATAGAAGGTAAAAGAAGAGGGAGTGGGTGTATACTTCCTATTCATTTTACTGAACAGTATATTATTCAATGATATTCCTTTATTTCCCGGTCATGTGATGTGTGCATTGCACTAGTTTGGCAACAGTTTTTAATTCCCAATGAGATTTGGTAACAAAGGGTAGCTTGATGGGTGTTTGGTTGTTGTGGTCTATTTGTGAGTTCAGATGTTGTTATTTTTATAAACTGTTCTTTTTTTTATAAATGTGTTGTTAAAATGAAGTTAAACCAATATGTTACTAAAGATCAGGACGGAGAAGGCCCAGCTGCAGCCCTGGTTGATGTTAGCAGGCGCGAGTAATTGGTGTAGTGATCCGCCGCCTGAGCCCGGCTACAGCCCTGGTTGATGTTAGCAGGCGCGTGTAATGTCGTTGAATGAGAGAGTTATCAGCCACGGGTAAATCCTTTTAATGAGAGAGTTGAGTGACAGCAAGTAGGAAAGGCTGCAGTAATTGTCCCCGCAGACACGCTCATTTGCGTGTTTCCCCGCTTGAGGCCCAGATGCAGGCCTGTTTGATGTTAGCAGACGCGTGTTCCCCCGCTTGAGGCCCAGCGGCAGCCCTGGTTGATGTTATCAGGCGCGTGTAATTAGTGTACTGATCCGCCGCCTGAGCCCGGCTAGAGCCCTGGTTGATGGTAGCAGGCACATGTAATTTCGTTGAATGAGAGAGTTCAGTAACAGCGTGCAGGAGAGGCTGCAGTAACGTTACTTACCACGCCTCCAGCTGAACACGTTTGTCACGCCCCCAGCACATGGCCACAGCAGACGATCTTCTGATTAATGTATGACCCACATGGCATGAAGGGCGGAACGTAGCACATGCCCCCAGCGTTTCTCACACCCCCAGCGTGCCCCTTGATGCTGCGCAATTGCGTTCACATGGCATGAAGGCTGGACACACACCCCCAGCGTTTCTCATTCCCCCAGCGTGTCACGCCCCCAGCATGCCCCTTGATGCTGCGCAACAACGTAATTGGCGCTTGTATGTACAACTCACATGGCATGAAGGGTGGAGACACGCCCCCAGCATTTGTCACGCCCCCAGCGTTTGTCACGCCCCCAGCACATGCCCACAGCCCTCGATATGATGGCCGTACCACACACCCCCAGCGTTAGTCACGCCCCCAGCCCACGCCCACAGTACAACACAGACACGCCCACAAGGGACTACTTTGCTGGCATGGTTCTTTTACCTTTTAAATGTATATGGTCGCCGTCTTCATAGCCTATGTCCTTCTGCTGCAACTGCCCTTCCCAACGCTGTATTGGGTGTTGTGATTGGTGCTGTGGTTACTGAGATTACCCGCCTCAAAGGTTTGGGCTCTCTCTTTATAATATTAGTATGGATATATATATATATATATCACAAAAAACTCCTTCCTCACGGACAGAGCAGAGGCCACACAGGGGAATACCAGGGAAACACTTTAATGACAGCAAATGCATTTCGGCCTGTCGGCCTTCCTTAGTGCCAAGCAGTGTTCAGGAGGTTTCACAGTCCCAGTTGTTTAAGAGTCCCGCTTTGTTATTATTGGACAACGGCAGCTCTGCCCCCAACACAGGTATGTCTGCTCACTGATCGTAGCTCAGTGAAATGAAAAAATAAAGGTTAAACCTTAGTTATAATTATGAAAACGTATTTTTGCTATACAAATCATGTTTAAACGGCAACTTAAAAAATTCTAAAGTTATACTTATAACTTTTATTTACAAAGTATCCTCCACCTTCAAATTATTATACGTAGCAGAACTCATTACACACTATTTCACTCTTTTCAGCTCGCTAATCAGTCAAAACTAACTATAACCCAACATAATTTCTCGGTGGTGAATACATTGTAAATTAAAGTTATAACAATAACTTTAGAATTTTTAAAGTTTGTGTAGTTTATACTTGGTTTGTACGGGGAAAATACGTATTCCTAACTATAACTAAGCTTTAACTTTTGTTTTTTTCATTGGATTTCACTGTTTCTTTTAAAGTTTTAATAAAAATGGGTTTCAAATCGTATAGTCCAATTTTGCAAGTTGAGAGTTGTTATGTGGAGTGTTGTACAATACAGTGGGGGGAGAGTGTTGCAAATTCTCTTATCATATACTGTAGTATTGTTGATTGGAGTATAGTACAGTGTAGTAGTGGATCATCCAGTATAGTAAAGTGTTATATAGTGTAGTGGCATGGTGTCCCATATAGTGGAGTAAAGTAACGTAGATTGCAGCAGCGAGATATACAGTAGAATGGTGTGTAGAACAGTAGAGTTGGGTGTCCTATACTGTCATAGAGTGGAGTACAGTGAAGTAAAGTGTCTTTGAGTGTAGCATCATCAAGTGGAGTGTCATAGAGCACAGCAGAGGAGAGTGTCCTTGACTGTAGTACTGTGTCATATAATGGAGAGGCATATCATAGAAAGAAATTGAGTGGCGTGTTGTTGTCATACAGTGTAGTACAGAGGCGTGGAGTGGATGAGCATAGAGTAGAGTAGAGTCTTATAGAGTGGCTTAGAGCATAGTACACTGTTGTAGAGTTGAGTTGTATACGTGGAGTAGAGTGTCAGACAGTGGAGCTACATAGAGCGGAGTATGGTGCAGTGGTGTGAAGTAGGATTAAGTACAGTAGAGTGGAGTACACTGAAGTGGAATAGTGTAGAGTGGAGTAAAGTGGCATAGAAATGGAATGGCTTGTCATAGACTATAGTGGAAAGGAGTGCAGTAAAGTGGAGTGGCGTAGCATATAGTCGAGTAAAGTGTCATAAATTGGAGTAGCGCGTTGCACAGTAGAGTGCAGTGGGGCATTGTACAGTATTGGAAAGTGATGTAGACAACAGTAGAGTAGAGTGGCATACAGTCTGGTTGTGTTTTGCAGAGTTGAGTTGTGTACAGTACAGTCTTGTAAAGTTTGGTACAGTGAATGGGCATACAGTGGTTTAGAGTACAATGGAGCTGAGCTGTGTAGAGTTAAGTGGTGTACAGTGGAGTAGTGGAGTAGAGTGGAGTAAAGTGGGGTGCAGTGGCATACAAAGAGTTGCATACAGTGTTGCATAGTGGACTAGAGTATTGTAGAGTTGAGTGTTGTACAGTGGCATACAGCATAGTACAGTGTTGTACAGTGAAGTGAAGGTGCAGAGACACAAGTAAAGGGTCAGAGAGTGCCATACAGTGTAGTAGAGTATTGTAGAGTGGAGTTGCATAGAGCACAGTGGTGTGTCAAACAGTGGAGCTGCGTAGAGTGAATTGTTGTATGGTAGCAGAGAATGAGGAAAAATCTCATACAATTGAGTAGAGTGGAGTGGTGTAACGTAGTGTAGAGTAGAGTACAGTAGGGTGTATTGGTGTGTCATAGAATAGAATGGCATGGAATGGAGTGTGCTGCCATAGTGGTGGTAGTAAACTGTTATAAATTGGAATGGGATCTCATACAGTAGAGTGGAGTGCCATGTTATATAGAAAAGTGTTGTATAGTGGAATGGAGTGCTGTACATTGGAGTGTACGGGCATGAAAGGGTGCATAGAGTTGGACATTGGAGTGTACATGCACAGAGTGGAGTGGAATGTCAGAGAGTTCCATGAAGTGTGTCAGACTTTTATAGAGAGGAGTAATTTCGAGTGAAGGAGAGTGTGATTAAATGGAGCAGCGTGGAGTGGAGTGGCATATACTGTAGTAGCATATAGTGGATTATCGTAAAGTGGAGTAGCATGCAGTGGAATAGCATACAGTGGAATACTGTACAGTGGAGTGTAGAAGAGTGGAGTGGCATAAAGTAGAATAGCATAGAGTGGAGTGGAGTGGGGTACAGTGGATTAGAGTAGAGTAGGGTAGGGTGAAGTGCTCTATGGAAAATGCATTGATGGAAAAACATGTCTTGGGACTGCCTTGTATCTTAGCACCCCCTTAATGATGCACCATAAATATTTACATCATCTCAAAATGTAGGCCTGGAAAGTTTTGTGGTGATTCGTCAAACGGGTGGAAAGTTATTAGGGAGCTAATATCCCAGTAATTCCTATCTTTGGGAATAGTAACTATAACTACAGTGTGACAAGCAGATTTAATTTGATTTCTTTCTTTTTATCTATCGTATTTGTTATGTATGTGTTTATTGGTTTACATAATCATGTCGCCATACATGTGTCTTTTAGTTGTTCATGCAGTAATTCTGAAACGTTACATTTGTACTCTAGTTTATTTTTTGGGCTTCCTTGCTAATTGTAGTAGGACGTGCTACTTGGAAGCCCAGTCATTGTTATAAAAATCAAGATTTTTTTTCCCACTGGTCAATTATCATGCCCTCCCTCGAGTAGTTTGTCTAGCTAACTGCTAGGTCACTTTTCCATTTTGTTGCACAGGAGTATATACGGAATAACATATTTGTTTGGCTTGTTGTGCACAAATATATTTTGTGAGCCAGAGTACATGCCAAGAAAATGTCTGTAGATTAAGATGTATTCTATTTGTTATGTATTTGTTTATAAGTTTCCATTGGCATGTGACCATAAATGGACCTTTCAGTTGTTCATGTAGTAAATCTGAAACTTAATGTTTGCAGTCTAGTTCATTTTTTGGGCAAAAAGTGATTGACTCGCCGGACGAGAGACAGAGGCAGCAAGTTTGTTAAAGGAGCACCTGGCAAAGGGCTCCCCTGATTGTCACATCGCCATTTTAAAAACGTATTTTCACTTGTGTAAACGCTACCTTTTAAAAAAAAAATAACCTTGTATGCCTGATCTATTTTTAGAAAATACCACTGTCACATAACTGCCACTCACCCCATTGCGTGCACTAGGTCCCCGGTCCACCGACGATTTTTCGGATTGAGTGGGAGACCGGAACGTGACAACGGAAGTGATTACTACTTCCGCTTCCTTGAGCCAATCAGCTGCTCCCAGCTGATCCCCAGAACCGCCTATATACCGGTGCCTCTCACCCCGCACATCAGACGCGCCGGACAAGAGACAGAGGCAGCAAGTTTCACATCGCCATTTTAAAAACTTATTTTCACTTGTGTCAACGCTACGTTAAAAAAAAAAAATAACCTTGTATGCCTGATCTATTTGTAGAAAATACCACTGTCACATAACTGCCACTCACCCCATTGCGTGCACTAGGACCTCGGTCCACTGCCGATTTTTCGGATTGAGTGGAGGGACCAGAATGTGCCACCGGAAGTGATTACTACTTCCGCTTCTTTGAGCCAATCAGCTGCTCCCAGCTGATCCCCAGCACCGCCTATATACCAATGCCTCTCACCCCGCGCAACGGATGCGTGCAACGGGCGCGCCGCCAAAGGCAAGCCCATCTGCGCCCGTCTGGGGCCGGCGGGGGCGAGGGGCCACGACCCCTGCTCGTCTGACCACCCAAGTCCGGAGCTACAGCCCCAACTCCCTTCTCAATTTCAGAGGAACAGCCTTAGCGCCTTGTCACTCCACTTTGAACCCAGCGGAGCAAGGTTCAATCTGCCCACACTGCGGATTTCAGCCTCTCCGCGACCTCTCAACCAAAAACATTCAGCTTAGTATGTATCTTCTAAACTGCAGGTCCCTTTCCAAACACACCACAGAAATCTCCCTGCTGTTAGAGGAATTAAACCCGGATGTGCTGTTTCTGACTGAAACCTGGCTTCACTCCGAATCCGACCCTGATGTCATCCAGGCCCTACCTGGAGGATACCAAATTTTACACAAAAAATGCCAAACAGGAAGAGGAGGTGGCCTAGCAGTCATTTACAAAGACTGCTATGGCTGCCGAAGCTCCCCCAACCCAATACCCAACTGCAAAAGCCTTTCCTTCTCCATAGACTTCTCCCCCACTAACACCTTCTCGGGCATGCTCATATATCTCCCACCTGGGACCCTAGGACAATTTCTCAATTCTCTGCCTCCCACTGTAGCCAACCTAGCATGCAGCTCATCTAATTTCACACTTCGTGGGGACTTCAACATCCATTTCGATGACACCACTGACCATTCTTCCCTAGAAATAACCACCAGTCTTACCGCGTTACAATTTCAGCAACTAGTGCTGACACCAACCCACTCTAAGGGTCACCTTCTTGATCCCATATTCAGTAACTGTGCAGACCTCCTAGTAGGAAACCCATCCCCCCTTCCCTGGACGAATCACTTCCTAATCCCAATATCTTGGACTACCCCTCTCACCCACCCCTCTTCCACTATAGTTACTCGGAGGGAACGCAACTGGTAAAATCTCCCCCAAGCGGATCGGGCAGCAACTCTTAGAACATCCTTACCACCATGCAATTCTGACCCTGTCCTAGCCAATGAAAATTTTAACAGCTGGATCACAAACTCACTAGATCTTGTTCTTCCCATAAAATGCACCAAATCGAAGCACAGAACTAAAACGTCTCCCTGGTACTCCCAGGACCTTCGAGAGAAAAAACTCCAATGCAAAAAACTAGAGAGGAAATGACGCCTGGACTACTCACCCTTAAGTAAATCCACATACAGAGCTGCAATAAAAACATATAAAAATGAAATAAAAACCGCCCAAGCGGCCTTCTTCGAAGAAAAAATCAAAGCAGCCGCTTCCAGGCCCAAGGAAATCTATCAGATTGCAAAAACTCTTATTAAACTCCCAGAAAACCCCCCAGATCCCCTCAATGCCCAACCCCGTTGTAATGACCTAGCAGAGTTCATTTACAATAAAATACAAACCATCTACTCCTCCTTTCCCAACACCCAGGTCCCACTCCACCCATCAAACCTCTGGAGCTAGGACCCCATCCCCCTGCAACATTCGAAAGTCTACCCCTATCAACTCCATCACACTACAAACAATTATGCACCAGGTGAAATCCGGCTCCCCCAACGACCCTGCTTCACCGCGGACTCTGGTGACAGCAATCACACACGTCCTAACCACCATTCTCAATCTGATCAATGCCTCTCTGGCCACTGGGACCGTCCCACCCGCATGGAAATGAGCTATGGTCAAATCCCTCCTCAAAAAGCCTAACTTAGACCCAAACAACCCAGGGAACTTCCGACCAATCTCCCTACTACCCTGGCTAAGCAAGATTGCTGAAAAACATGTCAATAAGATTTTGACAGAGTTCTTAGAGAGCAACCACCTGCTCGACCCCTCCCAGACAGGATTCCGACCCATGCATGGGACTGAGACCGCCCTCATTGCTGTGACAGAGGAGGCAAGGAAGATCATGGACCAAGGAGGCAACGCAGCTATCATCCTCCTTGACCTAAGGGCCGCCTTTGACACCGTAAATCATAACACCTTACTACACAGACTTACAAATCTAGGAGTCTCAAAGAAAGCACTCACATGGTTCGAGTCCTTCTTGCCTGATCGCTCCTTCAAAGTCTTTGAGGGCAAAATCACCTCCCCTAGCAAACCTCTGGGCTGCGGTGTGCGCAGGGCTCTTCTTTGAGCCCTACGCTTTTTAATATTTACATGAACCCCCTATCTGAGATTGTCCACCCCTTTGGGATAAAAATTGTCACTTATGCGGACGATACTCAGCTAGTGGTGGCCCTAAATCAACCACACACCAAGCCCAACAATCTGAGTGTCTGTTTAGAATCGGTGACCGCATGGATGACATAGTCTTGTCTCAAATTAAATGGGGACAAGACCGAGCTGATGCTCTCAGGTAACCCCCCCAGCCCCACTATTGACTCCTTGTGGCCTCATGTCTTGGACCCTCCCCCATACCCAAGGACACAATTAAGAGCCTGGGAATTTGGCTGGATAAGTCTTTTAATTTCAATCACCAAGCAACTAAACTCTCTGCCACCTGTTTTGGCATACTTAGGCTTATCCGGAAAATCCTCCCTTTACTACCTTTTAGGGCCAGGCAGATCATGATCCAGGGCCTCATCCTGTCTCCCCTAGATTTTGGGAATGCCCTCTATCTAGGAGCCCCCCAAGCCACCCTAAACAAGCTCCAGGTCTCACAGAACTGTGCAGCACATACCCTCCTGCAGATCCCCCGCCGTCTTCCTGTCAGATCCGGACTTAAGAATCTGCACTGGCTCCCAGTGAGGGAAAGAATTAAATTGAAAAGCATGTGTATCCCCCACCGAGCCTTCTGGAAAACAGGTGCTACCATAAATCACCCCATGATCATCCCCTACCACCCTGACAGAAGGCTCAGATCAACCTCCTCCTTCCTTGTCACATTACCCAGGATCAAGAGAGCCAGATGCGGGGTCCGATCATTCTCCTACAATTCAGCCAAACTCTGGAACTCCCTTCCCCTCCCCCTGCGATCTGAACCTAACCTACTGACCTTCCGTAAAAAGCTAAAATCCCGGCTGTTTACCAACTCTGACTAGGCCCCTACCTCTCAACCATGCATGTCTGTCTACAGCGCTAGGACGCCTCAGGGTAGCTATCGCGCCTTACAAATGATCTTTCCATTCCATTGAAAAGCAATCATTGTTATTGTTAAAATAAATTGTGATTCCTTTTTTTGTTTCCTAATGGCCTATTATCATGTCCTCCAAAATATAGTTTGTGTGTATCATTGCTAGGTCCGTTTTTATTTTGTTGCACAGGGGTGCATAAGAAAAATGTTTTTGTTTGGCTTGTTGGGTCCATTTTATTTTGTGAACCAGAAAGCATGCACAGAAAACGTATGTAGATTAAGAGGAATTCTATTTGTTATCTCTTTGTTCATAGGTTTACATTTGCATGTGACCATATTTAGGTCTTTAAGTTGCTCACGTAGTAACTCTGAAATGTTGTATATGCAGTCTAGTTTATTTTCTGGACTTCCTTGCCACTTTTAGTAGTATTGAGCCACAAGCTATCACTAATTTGAAAGACCTTATAACTTAAAAAGTACCTAGCTGCAGTACCCAAAAGAATAATATGCACACCCTAATATCTAATGCTGCCAAATTTCTGCAAAATTCCACTCTCTGTTTTTGCACTACATCACATATAAAAGTCGATGTAAAATGCATTGGATCTCTAGCCCACTTCTTTGAACCCCTTTGATAAGTTTTTTTGTAGCTCTAAATAGTTGCAGGATTCTGAGTTTCACTTTATTTGTGGTGCTGCCTACATATTGATTTTTGCAAGTGCATTCCAGTCCATATACAACATAGTCTGTTTCACAAGTTATATGTTCTTTGACAGCATTAATTTTCCCATTTAAAACGTCATCAGTATTTGTATTCATACCATGTCTGCATGCCTTGCACGTCCAGCATTTCCAAAAATCCATTTTTGTTCTGTTTGAATAACCAATGTAATGGTTCCTTTCGTACGGGCTTTAAATCAATAGAGGTCAACATAACTGCTAGCGATGAATGTAGGAAGCTCACTTTTTATGTGGTAGAGCCAATAGAAGGGCACACCATGTAAAAAGTATAGACGACCCATCTTGGTTTACAGGGCTTAAATTAATAATCTCAAGTGCTCTATTTATGGTAGTGTGGTTGAGCAGCTAAGGCTTATCAGAGGGTAGGGTTAAGCATTTGTTGTACACAGACAAGAAACAAGATACACACTCAAGAAGACATTTGAGACCATTTAAAAAAAAAATATTTTTATATCATTTTAGACACCAAGATCATCAGAATCAGGTAAGTACTTTCGGAGTTATAGATTTTTGTAGAAATTGAAAAATAAAGTCAAATACTAGTTTTTGAGGTATGAACCTCGAACATGGTGATGTTATCCTGTGGGAGAAACATACACTGCCTACATATTCTTGCAAGCGGTTCTGGAGGGTGCCTTTTCGGACTTAAGGTGCTTAGGGGCCTAGGTCCTAGAGGCCACCAGTAGTACAATTTTACCTGCCCTGGGGAGTTTGGATGCAGGCGCACTGGTCGTGTTGGTAGCCTCGAGAGCTACATGGTAAAGTCAATGGCAAAAGTACCTGAAAAAGAAAGGTTGCAAATGGGCACTTGGGGACAAGTCTGGCAGAACCCAAAGTATGTCTTGGCTCTTGAGGGTCTCTGGAGCACAAAGACACAGGTGTTTTTTTAGATAAACAATTTTATTGAGTTTTGCCAAGAGAAGAAAGAACAGCAAGTCAGCACATTACAATAGAAGCAACAATTCCCAATCCGATGGATGGCTGATCTCATCCCGGATGACCTCACAGAGTACAATTTAACATAGACAAGCAGCAGATGAATTAGATATAAACCATAACACCCAACCATTTGCCCCACACCCTGTGATATTTCTTTGGACATCCCGTGCTTCATACATAGGTTTTCCTTGGGTAGAACACCAATCCACCCCCTTCCGCCACTTCACTGGGCTAGGTGGAGTTGTACATTTCCAGGCGGCTGTTATGTCACGCTTAGCTACAACCATAGCTGTGTTGAAAAAACAGCTTCTCGTTTCCGGAACCGTCCAGCCCATCGGTGATCCCCAGGAGCAAGTGTTGCGGGTGGACATGCCCAGACCATATCAAAGAAATCCACCAGGTCCTGGCCGCAGCGTGTACAGGAGGCAATTGAATAGAGGCCAGCCTTGTAAAGCCGTTCAGGGGTTAAATAGATGGCAATGAAGTAGTATGATTGAATCAGGCAGAGTCTAGCTGATGCAGTGACCATCTTAGGTGCCATGAGCACATCCCTCCAATCCTCCTCCTCCAGTGGACCCACCCATGCTTCCCACGGGCTTCTGAGCCGGTCCAGTGTGGTTGAGGTGTTATTGATTAGGGTATGATAAATGCAGGAGATGCCCCCCTTCCCCCAAGTCACCCATCATAATTTGCTCTTCAGGAGAATTGTATTCTGGAACCGCTGTGTCGTCCGATATGTGTGATTGAAGGGAGTGCCGCAGTTGCCGGTATTTATAAAATTGTGACAGGTGTAGGGATAACCTAGATTGAAGGTCTTGGAAGGAGCGCATGTGGTGGCTCGCCCACACATCCCCAAGTTGGGAGATCCCTATAAAATCCCAGGTGCGGAATCCCCTCAGCCCACTCACCTCACGGAGCCAAGTACCATGACATAGAGGTGTGTATTGAGTTAGCTTATGTGTCCACTTATTGTGACGCAGTGATGCCCGCCAGGCCAGAAGCGCAGTACACGTCACCTGACACAGGTGGTTTATGTGAAACCGGGCTGGGGGGCTTGGGTGCACAGGTGTTTAGCCCGGCGGGTCACTGTAATTAGAGGCTGTCCCCTGACTTTGGAGATCTGGAGATAGAAAGAAACAGGACAGTAGGGCCAATCTGGATGACCCTGAATGCCCTTGATGGCAGGTTAGTGTCGGAGTCGGTGGTGTCCGGACTAGACATGCAACAAGCCTTGGTAGTTATATGGGCTCCAGTACCCAGGTCACTGGTGCTGAGAGGCTCCGAAAGCTTCAGAGGCACAAGACTAGGTGAGAGCAACAGGTCCAACCTCCTGAATGCATAACAATCTCTTAATGGCAATTTGCTCCCTCATGGGCCCAAAGGCCAGCGAGATGAAGTACTGGGTTGATGCAGTCGATGCCTGAAGATGCGGAGGATGGCTCCTCCTTCCAAAGGGAAATACTGCTTGGTTGCTGAAGGCAAGAACAGTCCTCCAAGGGTTTGTGGAGGCTGTTCAGCTTCTGAACGAGTCTGACTTTGTGATTGTCACAGTGCAAGCAGCAAGGTACGGTTTGGCATCAATTCGCGGTGCAGGACCTCTGTTCTCATGCCTTTGGCTCTTCTTTGTGCTTCCTGTGGTTTCCAGTAGACACAACTGACTTCCTGGTGTCAGGGGGACCCATAAATACTGAATTCTGGGGAGTTTAGGTGAGTGTAGGGGAGTAGCCAATGGGCCACTTACCCCTGGAGTTACTACACCCCCTTTATGACCACTTCCTGGGGAGAGTGGGCATATTCCTGACCCAGAGTTCCTAGTTTCACCACATCAAAAGGGTGAAACACTTTATTGGCTGTACACTTCAAGTGGCCCACCTTAGGAGTGTGCATAGCTGGAAAGTGTGACACACCTTCTGACTAACTATTCTCCCATCTTCTCTGGTGCAAAATGGTTCCCCTGGGCAGGAGGTGGCATTCCCAGGTCTGGAGGGAAGCTGTTGTTGAATATCTAAGTTGGTAGAGGCTTTGGCATTCTAATTGACTAGCCATTCTCCTGGAGGAGGGTGAGCATCTTCCTCCGGAGCAGGCATTCTTTCAGGCCTTTGAGAACACAGGCTCTCGCCTATAGAGGGTCAGAAACTCATCTGTGGTGGCATTGTGGATGCTACCAGTCTGCTAGCACACTACACGACTAGTGAGCTTTTCAGGGGGCACCTCTAAGGTGCCCTCTAGGTGCATGTCATAATAAATCTACTTACTGGCATCAGTAAATATTTATTAAGACAAGGTGTTTGATATCAAACACCATTGGTTGCAGTGCAGCGATCATGTAGCTGGGTAACTTGTGCTCAGTACATAGACTCAAGAAGAATGCTGAGATCACCTGAAATGTCTTAGTTATAGAATTCTGGTATCCCCCCTCCATGAACCGTAATACCATTCTCTCTGCTTCCTGCTCAAATTCAGTGTTCTCCGCACAATTTTGCCTTATCCTTAGTTATTCCCCATAGGGGATACTCAATTTCAGAACTTTTAGGTGTCCACTGTTTGCATGGAGAGTGGAATTACTGGCTGCGATTTTTCTATGTATTTTGAAGCAGATCCTCCAATGTTCAATGTATATATGTATATTCAGGTAGTCAAATTTCTCAGGACTGGTACAATGCATAAACCTTAGGTGGTAGTTATTCTGGTTTGAGGAATAAATGCCTCCAAGGATTCTTTACTTCCTTCCCAGATCAAAAACAATTCATCTATAAATTTGATCCAAATTTTAATTTGTTTCATTGCTGACTCATTTTTCTATGCTCACATTATTTATTGTTCCCATAATACCATCAGTTTGTTGGTTTACGTAGGGGGAAAGGATGAGCCTATAGCAGTGCCCTACTAAAGGATATAGTTGGTTTTATCAAAGATGAAAACATTGTTTTTTAAACACAATTCCAACATCTTTAAGATTATTTCTTTGTGTTCAGTAGACTAATTGATCTGGTCCATGAAAAATGCTTACACACATTGAACCCATTCTCATGTTGAATTGATGTGTATAGTGCCTTTATATCAATAGTGGCCATCAGATAATTCTTTCCCATGGGATTTCATTGATTTTTGATAGAAAAACTGCAGAATCCTAGATATATGAAGATAGTGCAGTTACACGGTTAACAAGGAATACATCTTTAATTCTTGATGTGTACTCCAATAGTGATCCAATAAAACTTACTATTGGCCTGGCAGGTGGAAGGTTTCTATTTTTATGGATTTTTGGTAAGAAGTATATTGCTGGAAAATTGGGTTTTCATTTCGCAAATAGTGGTAGTCTTCATAACCTAACGGATCTTTCTATTTCCATTTCAGACGTTTATTGTTGTATATTGAGGCAATTTCTTTTGCTGATCTGAGCAAAGTTTCTTATCGTTTTCTTGATTATCCAGTTGCCTTCTAGCTTCTTCACAACATTGAGTATGCTCCATTATTACTATGTTTTCACATGTATCAGATGCTTTGATGATTATACAATAATCACCACATAGTTCACTCAAAGCCTTCAATTATTTCGATGTGAAATTAGACTGTTCCACCTTTCTAAGTTTATTTATTTCCTTTCGGAGATCTTTGATGGCCACCTCCTGGAAAAGGTCTATCTTGTTTCCTGAAAGAAGTTGTGGTCAAAATTTCGATTTTGGTTTGCACCCACTTGCTTGGCTTATGCCTGTGGTTATTCTACTTTTTGGGCATAGTTCCAAGCCTCTTAATTCATTAATGTCCTCCATGTGGTCTTGTAGGGTGTCTTAAACATGGAATCTCATGGATATTCAAGTTTGACATTTCTATTTCTTCTCTTCTGGTTTCAATCCCGGGGCATTTTATAAAGTATTTCTTCAATTTCAGTTTTCTAGTAAATTTGTAAAGATCTATTCTTACAATTGGTGCGTCCAGCATGGCATCCAGACAAAAAGAGAGACCTTTGTTTAAGAGGCTTATTTGATCATCTGTGAGTTTCTTTGAGGAAATGTTATCACTAAATTGTCCATTCCTCCTTTTATTTCGTTTGTTTGCCCTTTCTGACTCTCTCTGGGTTTTCTCCTCTTTTTGCTTCTTCATGTCTGGTATCTGGTTTTCTTCTCACTTCCATCCATTCCTTTTCCCTTCATATGGTTCATCTGTGGAAGAGTCTTCTCTACAGTGGTAAAGTTTAAATGGTTTCCCTCATCTGCTGAGGATCTGGCTTCTGAACTTTCTTCAGCTTCTACATTTCTTGTCATTATTTGTTGATTTCCATTCATGAATTATCTGTTCTTCATTGGTTCAAACCTCCTGCCAAATGCATGTATTCTACCATACAAGTAATCCAACATGTTTTGATTACATGCTCTTGATTTCCTTTCCTGGATCCCCTATTCATGTTTCACAAGCCTTGCTTCCATTGTAGATCATGCTTCTTTGACCTCTTCTGTTTCTTTATATTTCTCCTATTCTTTCTTCAATCTCTCAATTGTTCCTATGACTTTTTTCATTTTTCTATCTGGTATTCTTTTACTTTCCAGGTACTTTTGAAGAGACGTATTTTCCCACCATTTTTTGGTCTCAATAATTCTCGCTTTTCCCATTTCCTTGATAATTATTTGTGGTGCTCAATTTGTCTCTGTGGGGTTTTCCACTATTTTTCGATTCCTTCAATCAATATATTATCACTAAAAATCTTGCTTGCCAATTGTGCTCTCTGTGTGTTGATTCACCATTGTGTTAATCTAGACTCTGATTTTGTACTCTAGAATTAAAATGTACTGGTAATTTCTTCCCTCCTTTCTGTTCCCACTGCTCTTCATGTCAGCCAATTTATAATACACTCTCCTCTTGCGGTATCTTGTGGACTTCTGGAATGGACTTCCGCAATGCACCCCAGATGTTATTACAAGTTGCATTATTGTTTGTCTCCTTGTCCCATTCAAATGAGGGAATCTCTTTTCTTCTGTGCCCATTGGGTATTATGGACGCGGGCACAAAGGCAAAGAAGCTGTCGGGAGGTGAAGTGAAACTGTGCCACAAAAAGGTGGCACACTGTCAGTGCGCCCCTGATAGACCCCTATTTCCCCCTCCAGAAGGCTGCCAATGGACACTCCAGACATCCCCTTGCAAGCGGGTGCAGTATCTACTTGCCTGCAAAGGGATCTCTAATCCCTTTTTTTTAAAGTGCAGACGGGTTACCACCCACACTATGAAACATGGAGATGCCCCGGGGGAGCACAGTTTGCAGCTGCCCTGAGGGCAGCACATTCTGTGTGATGGGGTGGACGTTCTCTGTTTGTGCAATGAGTGGCAGCATGCCTTGATAAATCTGTCCCAAATATTAAAGGCCTGGGCAACCTTAAACTGAGAAAAGATCATCTAACTAGGAGAGCTAGTATGAATGAAACAGATACCGTCAAAAGAGTAGGAAAAAGCTAAACAGAGTGACAGTGGTAAGAAAGAAGGACAAAGAGTGAGGAAAGATACTGAGAAGGGGAAAAGGGATAAGAGAAAGATGAAGTAAGTGGACTGGAGAACATAGTAAAGCAGGAAAGATGTGACAGGGAACAAAGAATAAAAGATAAGATGTAAGAGGCATCCAAATATGCAGCCTAATTTTATGTATTTCAGTACACAAACATTGTGTGGTCTAGGTATAGTTAGGGCTAACTTTAGAATTGGTGTTGCCCAGTGCGTCAATCTAGGTGTGCAACCCCATGAACTCCTTCTCCGATGATTCCCTCACTACCGCCTCCAATAGTTCTCCTTATCTCTCCTTAGTCCCTCACTCACATTTAAGTGATTTATTTCAACAACATAATATACAGTGACAGTGAACTATACACAATGTGTATAACATGGTACATAAGCCAATGAGTGCTACATGTTGTATGGTAAGCATTATAGGTGAAACGTGCTTGCTCTGGAGAAGGAAAGGGCACATTTACGAAGTTTTCTTGCAACCCATTATAGTCCACGAAGTTATTGTGCTGCACTGTGTGAAAGGGAGCAAGCGTATTAGTGCCATATCTACTAAGATATGGTGAGGTTACTCTCTCGCCTGGCGCTAACACAGTTGTAGCTGCTCTGCACCAATGTAGACACCCTTACACCATAGTGAAGAAACACCTTTACACCATAGTGCAGAGGTGTGTGCATGGATGTCAAGCATAGGTTTTGTACTGGAAGGATAGCACCACCAAAATCCATTGGTGGGATGCACCCTTGACGCAAAGTAGCGAGTAGCATTACTTTGCATTGCTTTATGACTACTTTCCAATTTCACATAAGAATCTGTGTTGCAAAGTAAATCTACATGTTATATAATGTGCTTTGCAGCAGGAACAGTAAACCCTCATGGATTCCTGCTTAGTGACTGAGGTCATGTGGAGATTGTGAAGCAGGAGTCTACTAGGGAGGGCTACTGCTGGAAAGGGGCCATCGTTCCCTTTCAAGTCATACCTCTCTCTTACAGATCAGTGCTCTGGCTAACCCCGGGCGTAGTATTCGTACGGGGCTACACGGAGGTCCACAGAGTTGCCAACAAACTCCGTGAAACTCCGCCCTATTAAGAAGTAAGTTAATATTAATTAAAAAGAAACTTAAAACCACTTACCTCTGTACTGCGGTTGCGGGTGCCCTCCTCCTGTTCCTCGCATACGATTTTTTTGTTACTGTGATGAGCAGCATGCACAGCACACTGACGTCACAATAACAACAGTGAAAGCACACAGCGTGTTAGTTAGCCCCACTTTCATTAGTGCTCAAGCCAAATCTCTGTGTCAGAGCTAACCCCGGGCAGAGACCTCTGCTCCGCCCACGGAGTGTGCAGAGATTTGCCTTCTTTGCATTCCGTGGAGAACACGGAGAAGGCAAATCTCCGCACACTGTGGAGCGGAGTTGGCCAGCCCCAGCCTCCTCACCCCTATTAAGAAGTAAGTTAACATTAATTTTAAAAAAACTTAAAAACACTTACCTCTGTACTGCAGCGTCCCCGGGCTGCCCTCCTCCTCTTCCTCCTCCTGCCCTTCCTCGCCATACCGGCAAGCATTACCAGTAGCCCCTCACTGCTGGAGAAACAGAAAGGCCACCAGTGATTATTAGTTTAAAAAAAGAACAGAGTGGGGATGGAGATGGGTTGCCCAGGTATTGTGCCTGACCCCCACCCCTAAAGGCCCCCTAAGTGTTTCTTGTTTCCCAAATATTCACCCCAGGTGGTACAGAAAGTCCACTAGACACCAGGGCATGACAAAATATAGAGTGGGGTAGCCAACTAAGGAATTACGCTTGCCCCCCACCCCTCAAGCCCCAACTTTGTTTTTACCCTCCCTTAGGAGAAAGATTGGGATTTTAAAAAATGGGATGGGTGTTAATCCATATCAGGTCACAACTCTCACCCCTAAATCCCTAAAAGTCTTACTGTACACCTGGAGCCTAAATCATCCCCATCCTCACATCAAGCGAGAGGACATTTTGATTCTTTTGGGTGTAGTTCTGACATGTGGGGCTGCAGAGAGGGAGTACATACCAATTTCCTGTCACTTGATATGGTGAATGTCCACACCATTCAGGGTCTAGGTCAGCCAGCAACCAGTTACTTCTATGAACCCTGGCCATTTCTTAATCCTAGTGATAGACATGAATCCTGGATGAATGCCAGGCAAACAAAACTTTGGCTAAAATCATGCAGTTCCCGCACATTGCTGTGAGGGAAAGTTCTGGAATCTACATGAATTCACAAAATCACTTTCATTCTGTGTTCCCACACTTCTTCTGTTAAAAATGGCACCTCACTTGTGTGGCTTGTCCTGTCACGCATGACAATTGTTTTTTAGGGCTAATTTTCAGCAGTTGATAGGCCCAGCCATAGAAGTTGGGGTATCCTTGTTATCAGTAAAGGCGTGGGAACCCTGGTTAGTGTAGCTCTCAGAGATGGGGGATAAATGGATCCTTTTAGCCAAAGCTTGGGATCTGCAAAGCATTCTGTGTATGAAAACATTTTGGGATTTATGCAAATTCCGCTAGTTCCTCTTGGGTGTCTGAAATTTCCAGGTTTAATACTTTTCCATAGGTGATGCACCACAGCTACTCTAGTAGCCAAATGGGTCAATTTTCATGGTGAAAATGTATTGGTGACATGCTTAATTTTAAGGATAGGGCCAGCCACACAAGTGGAGTACCATTTTAGTCAGGGATGTCTGTCAATTCAGAATAGTAAAGCATTTGTTATTATCAATTGCATTTCTCTCTGTGTTTGCTTTCTAAATATAAGCCTGGGAGCACCAAAAAACAAATTATGCAAAAATACACTCTGAATACCGTGAGGTTTGGATATTTTGCAATTCAGATTTACATAAATAACTACAATTCCTGAAAATCAGTATTATGGGCACATTGCAAAAAATGTGTAAGATTCCTGAATCCTTATTTTTCATTCATTAGACTTTACATCTAAAATGCTGCATGGTCACTACACGATGAAATATTACTATAAGCTGCAGCATTTTTGTTGGCTTTGGTTATCTCGTATTTCTAGACAACAAACCAATATTATATATTCCTGCGACCAGAAGGTCTGACAGAGGTAATGGTATATTACTTTTGTAAGTAGGCCATTGGGGCCAAAAGTAACAGAGGAAAATATTGGTACCTATTTCTTGGTTCCCTACTTATTTTAATTTCATCTATTAATGTGTTTGGAAAACTGTTGCTCGGATATGAATTTACCTTAAAAAAATGAAAAAAGAGGCATCTGGCAAAGCAGAAACAAATTAGTTTAATTAAACGCAGCGGACTGGAGAGCATCAGCATAGTCATGTCTGAAGACAGTCTCAATGTACAGACGTTTTGACCTGTTCTATCTACAGTTCTTGGGGTACAAATAAAAAATAACACTTTCTTGTAAAGCATGTAGATCCAGGCCTGGTAATGAACCATAAATACAGCCATCTGATACGGGGGACACTGTTGGCTCTCAAACTCGTGGAGAGCTAGATATGGCCAGTATGTATGTGTCCAGATGTCCGGCATGGAGATTGTGTGATCACTGCGTGTGGTGTGCATGCTGTGTTCTGATTGGCTTAGTATTCCTATCTACATGTGGCATCTGACTTTGTGATATTTTGGGAACATGCGCCTTTCGCCAAATGTGTTTTATTGAGGCCAATCTCCTCGAACCTGTCTGTGGTGTAACTGCCTATCTGTGGGATCAATCCGGGTTTCCCTATTTGTGAGTTTGTCTTCGGGCTAAGTGTAACCCAAACTGTGACCTATCAATCGGTAGGCTTGGGTTTGAGTTGCAGGGCCTGCTTGACCACGTATCTCTGACTCAGGGTTTATTGGGAGGTCATCCAAGGTGAATTTGACAGCAATGATACAAGTTCGTTATTATCTATACATATAACATGGCGATCATTGGTTTAATTGTTACTGGCTTTTTCCTTATTATGCGTACATTTGTCGTAGTGTACATTGACATCGTTTTTTTACTGGTATTGACATTGCAATGCTTGCATTGATTATGGCGTACATTGACATCCCATTCAACAATATTAACAATTTACCGAAATGATCCTTTGCTGAATTACGAGTATTATCCATTTATCGCAAATGCATAGCTTTCCGAGTTCACCAAGAGTTTTGCACCTGTTTCCACCACAAACTGAAAGTAAATAGAAATTAGAAAAATACGAAAAATCAACACCTAGAAAATGTAAAACTGGTAACTCTTTCTCAACTACTGTGATTGTTCTTGAAACCTGGGAAGATGGTGATCTTAGCCCAGCAAACCTTTTGTAATTGCCAATTTTACAAATAAAACATGCTTGTTTACATGGGACGTTTAATAATTCTTTTTTAATGTTGCTATATATTTGACTATTTTACTATGTCACAGGTCCTTCCCTGGAACTTCACATCCCCTGGGTAGCTTTAGAACCCCCAGCATGGGATAAAAGGACTCCTTGGGTAATGACTGCTAAATTCAATTGGAATGCTGCACAGCAATCTCTTAAATTCACTATTCGTATTCTACTGACAGTTCCTGCTGTGAGATCTGAAACCTTCCCAGTTGTTGTCATAAAGTTATGATGTTCTCTTCCTCTGTGGCTCTATTTTAAATGTTAAACTTTATCTGTTGAGAGTCAGGAAACATCTAAAGACCTGGATTTCTGCTTTATAAACTATGGGCAATACTTTTACTTAGTATTTCATTTGTTACTTTCTTCAATGTGAAGAAACGTAATTGGGCACGACCATTATAAACATTATTAGCATAACATAACAACATAAGCTAATCAAACACATCTGGGGCCTACATGCTGCCAAATGGACTTGTATCAATATGCAGGTAGTTCCACTTGTAGCAAAATGTCACCAGAGCTTTGCAGGAACCATTGCAGGAATACTACCTGCAACTGGGTACCTGTGTGAGGTGTTTTACCTCTTTGACTCCTGCTCATGACCTTGTGCAGGGGTCTGCAATCTTTTCTTTAATAAGAGCTACTTATGTTTAATGAAAATCATCCTCCACTACTACTAGTATTAGTTTTGTAGTAGTAACCACATCAGACAATATTACATTATTGGGCACCCTTTGCAGGATTAACTGCAGGGATCACCTCAGTGCTTCTGCCAGGGTTGTCAGCGGTAGTCTGAAAACAATTTGTAAATGTGGAATGCCTCTGCAGGTGTCATACATAACCATAGCTGCAATGCCCATGGTACCAATTTACTAATAGTAGTAATATGTCCCTGTTAGAAACTGGGTTTTGGATTGGCATAGATATGCAGCCTGTCAAAGCAGGAACCACAATCCTAATCAGGGTAAGTCAGATACACATCATAAATTAACCAGTGCTCACACTCTGGTAGCTTGTCACAGAGCAGGCATTCTTAACTTAAGAGGCAATGTTTAAAGTCGTCGTCGACGCTTACAATGGAGGCGATGCATCGGTTTTGAGCTGCTCAAAATTGAGGATGCATCAGAAATGGAGGTGATGCATCGAGCAGTCAGTAAAGCGATGTCCTCGATCCTCACAACTGCAGCGATGCATCGTTGTCGATGAAGGTGCGCTGTCCCGAACCTGCTCAACGGCGTTCAGCGGTCGTCGAAGCAATGTACTCGATCCTCACAGCCGCCGAGATGCGCTGGCATTGATGGAGCTGTGTCAGTTCTGATTGATGCAACATTGTTGATACATTGATTTTTGCAGTTGCAGAACTTTTTACTGACTTCCAAGGGCCCAGGACTGGATTGGCACCACTTGGCAGGGCAAGACATGCAGCAAGCAAATTCCAGGTGCTGTTGCAGGTTGATGAGAAGTCTTTGATATTCCTGAAACTCAGAACAGGGGGCAAGCCAGCATGCCTTTGGAGTCACTTTGGGTTGAAGGGAGATGGTCCAGTCCTTCAGCTGGGCAGAGGGTAGCAAGCAGCAGTGCAGCAGAACAAAGTTCAGTTATTTCAGAGCTGCAGTCCAGAAGAGTGGCAGTCTTTGTAAAAGCACAGCAGTCCTTCCTACAGGCAGAGCTCTTCACAGGTCCAGTAGTGTACTGAAGTGGTAGGGTCAGAAGTCCAATTCTTATACTCAGTGGTGCCTTTGAAGTGGGGGTGACTTCAAAGAAGGGCTTTGAAGTGCGCAGACGTCCTTGCTCCCAGCTCTGGCTCCAGACTCGCTCCATGGAGGTATGCAGCCCTCTGTTTGGGGACAGGAACCGGCCTATTCGGTTGTGTCAGCACCTCTCTCCCATTCTGTCCAGGATAACCCATCGGGTGTGGATGGCCACACAGTCAAACCTAAGCTCCATTGGTGTGTGGCTGTCCAGAGGGAATGCACAAAGTCCAGCTGTCACCCACCCCAGACAAGTACTGGAGACAGGCTGCAGGCACACAGGACTAAGAGCAGAAACAGGCCATATCTCACTAAGTGTTGTAACTTTAGGGGTTGGGGTTAAAGTACTTAAAGTATAATAAACTCAAATATGCCTAGGCTGGAATCATTGGTCACACTTTTTTCTTTTATGTGTGTTCAGGGTTTTGATTTCCTGAGAGCTTGGTTTTTTATTTTATCAATGATTTCTAGTTAATTTATTTCATTTGTATTGTCAAACACTTTGATCCACATACATCTAAGGGTATATGTGCCCACTTGGGCCTTTGTTCAAAACATGATAAACAGTTTATACATCCACGTAAATTACAAAAAATCATTAATTGACATGCTAGTAAACATTGCCTGGGTACACTGACTGTTGAAGACAAAATTGATTGACACACTGATTTTTCATTAAACACATAATCAAAGAAATTCAAAGCAAACCAGTTGAGCTTTTCACAAGCATGAGTCGGCAGGGAGTATCACTATTTGGGTGATGCACATGAATGCCTACAGATGACAAGGGGTTGGATTAACTGCTAGATTTCAAAGAGGAGCCCTAACAAAGTTCTATGTAGCCTCAAATCGCAGGTTAGATTATGTTCATTCAACTCACTTAGAGCAGATAAAAGTCGATGCGTTTAGACTCATCAGTATGAGGTCTCCTCAGGACCAAGACCGTTTTTTTTCTGAAATTTATAAAACGTCAAATTGAAATTTCAAACGATGATTATTTTTACCTTTGTTTATATTTCACTTTTTCTATCCCTTTAGTATGACTCTCCTACCTTATCTTTGATGGATTTAGGTCTGAATGGTGTTCCAGTATCTCAATTACATTGTGTCCAAGTTGAGCCGTTCATATCTCTATATTTGCATAGCTATTAAAAAATGAGAAAAGTATTTTACCACTTTTAGACTTAAATGGCTTTTAATCTTGAAATGTTGGAAGTTTACACTTTAATTGTACTTCCCTAAGTGCCTTGCTAGTTTTGTTCCATTAGTTTCTGCCATCACGATGTTCAGGTGGGAGCATGTTTACTTTCATTTCTGCTCGCTACTATGTTGTCGCCTGCAAATTGAATAGCCAAAACTGTAACTCTTGGTTTTATGTCTTGATTAGATGATTTTCCCGAGGTCGCCTGCAGCTCATAACTTCTTTTTGCTCATTGACTCTCCATTCGTCCTGGCTCCCACGGCGTTTCTGTTAGTGTCCACGCGTGCATTTAGTCTGCAATGCTTTTGTGTTTTCTTCATCGATTCAGCATGTGTTCTGCAGCCCTTATGAGCTGATTGCCAATTTCCGTTTCACTTGCATTTCATGATTTACTTTTTTGGTAGTGCTATTATCTTTTATATTGTGCATGGATTGCTCAAGCATTGTAGCTTAAAAGAAATAATGAAATATTTTGTGAATTTATATTTTCAACACAAATTGCTGATATTTCTTGTTGGGGATGACATCCCAATGCATGTTGGGATGAGTAGTTCTCACTGTCCAATGAGTTGTTTCTTTTTAAAATGTATTTGTTTTTGAAAATTTAGAAACAGATTTTCCTTCTTTCATTTTTTGACATCTCTCTGCGGTGTTGTGTTTCCATATCGTGTTATCACATTTAATCACATACATCAAAGGGCATCTCCCTTTATTTTTTGCTATTTATTTCAATCACAGCCCCTTGATTTCTGACATTTCATTTAATCCATTTGTTGTGTTATAGAAGCGTAAGATTAAATAAGCCTCGTTTTGGACCTCAGCGTCGCCTCCTCTCTGGTTCTGTTGTTTTACCATCAGGACTGTCCACCTAAGGTCATTTTCTGTGTCCCCTTTTTCTAAAAAATTACTCACTAAAGGGGCAGAGGTGTCTTCTTTTTGGATTCTTGACTTATGTTGGACTATTCTTTATAATATTTCTTGGTTTATTTTGCCAATTTAGAGTTTGTTGCAGGGGCAGACAATGCCATAGACTACATTGTTTATGTGGCAGTATGAAAATATCATGTGTTTCCATTTCATGTTGTCCATTTGGAATTCTGTTCATTCTATGGTTTGCTCACACGTCGTGCATGTGCCACATCTGTGGTGACCTTGTACTGGTGGTAGTTTGCCACTGTTGTCTTAAATTCTTCTTTAGTGTAGTGGAAACATGTGCCCTAACCAGCTGGTTACCAAAATGTGCATTTTTTTAGACAGATTAGTTTGTGTCTCTACATACTGTCCTCAAACTGACCAGTTCAAGAAGATGATACAACAGAACGGACATCTAATTTAAAAAATAGATAAACACTCTCACAAACCTTGTTTGCACTGAAAAAAAATGCAAATTTGGATAACCAGCTTGTTAGGTCACATGTACTAGAGTGCTCAGAGTCCTAAGGACAACAAAAAGAATTCAGCAAGAGTGGAGGCAAGCAGTCAAATGTTTGGAGGAAGACTGCCCTAAGACTGACAGGTCTAACAATCGCCCCAATCTTGAATAATTTATCACTTAAATATCAGCTTTATCAATCAATAATTGTATTTGATTCTGACCTCAACTGAGGTTAACAAATACAGTTGCAAAAATAGAGCATGATAAATTATAGTTTTAAAAGCAATTTTAAATAGCTCTTTATAAAATTTAACAGGTTAAAATAGTTTATGGTCCACAAGAACAACATACATTATTTAAAACTATTAGTTTGTGCACTTTAAAAAAAAAATAGTTTTAAGAAACTCTTTAAAATCCTTAAACAAGTTACAGCATACAAATTCATTAGGGGGAGACTTTCACATCGCAATTAGATCTTGAACTCAAATAGCATTGAATCTTAAACCAATTGGCTTTATGAATTGATGCCGAGCCTCTACCAAAGTCAGATTAGGACAAATTAGTAATACGTGAGATAGACCTTGTGATCTGCCATTGCACAAGTCACATTTACCTAGAGACTTGTCGGTGGTGATCCATCTAGCAGAATATGCTTTTAAAGGAAGAATTCCTAATCGCAGAAGAAGGATACAATGCCTTACTCTATTTTCTTATTTACAACAAGGGGTGGTGATGGACAGAGTCTCTGAATTAAGCAGAGTACTCTCACCCAGTCAAGAGATCAGGGCTAGATCCAACACCGTTTTTTACTCTATTTTCTAACCGGAACTGTAGATAGCGCTCGGGGGTTTTAAATACTATGTTTTCCGCAAATCTTTTATAATACTTTAATTAGATACAATACTCTTTGTCTAGTTCATAGCTTATTATCAGCGTCATATGTTTCTAAAAAGAGCTTCAAATGCGCTGGGGAGCAGGCCTGCAAAAGTGCAATAGTACATTGTGACACCTCAAGGGCTTTTATGAGGTTCCTATTGATGGTGAACCGAGCGGATTTATCTCTAAAAGTCTCCAGTTTTAATATATGTTTCAGCCCACCTGATGATCATGGAGAAAACTCGGGCAAAAATGCTCATTAGAGAGAGCTCGAGGCGTAAAGCATGTACAGGGACTGATGGGGATACTTTTAACAGTTTCCGAAGAATGATCCCTTTCTTTACTTTTATCGATTGCCATGCTTTAATTTATGTATTTTCTAAGGCATACGAGAGAATGACTGGGATTTTCATGCTGTAAACCTGCAGCAGCGATTTAAAATGTCTATTGCCAGTAGAGCAATAAAATCTCTGTAGTGCCGCAACATAGGAGTCTGCCTTTCGCCCAAGATGTTGGAGACAGTAGAGGTCGGTGGTGGGAGTAGCTGCCAGGCGGTGACTTGGGGATCGGGAGGGGCAGGTAGTAAACTATGGATTACCGAGGATTACAGTTAAGTAAACATATAAATAAATAAAATGAATTTCGTTGTGTGCACTGCATCACATTTGGGGATGCAGTGCGTGCAACGAAATTCGTTCTCTTTATTTATATGTTTACTTATCTGTAATCCTCCGTAATCCATAGATTACTACCCCCCCACCCTGCCCCTCCCCATATCACTGCCCGGCATATTCTCCCACCACCGACCGCTACTGGTTGGAGATGGGGGGCTTTTTGTAGATTATACAAAGAGATATGGCACAAGTAGACATATTCTTTCAATATCTCAATTGGTTTGCCTCCCAATGACCATATAAAAGGCAGAGATTTCCTTATTTTGCATATTGGGTTAGTTCATTTACATTTCTTTGCAAGCCAATTGGGGTGAGATCAAATATGACAATATCATCAGCATACATTAAGCAGTGGATATCATTCTGTGCTAAATTTGGTGGGGAGTAATTAATTTGGGAAAAACACCCCGGTAGAGCACTTATATAATTGGAGAATAACATGGGTGATAGAAGGCATCCTTGTTTTAATCCATTCATCGTGGGGATTGTATTAGTTAAACCCTTTTCTCCCCCAATTTGAACTCTACATCATGTTGCAGTGTGCTGGGGGATAATTACTGTGACAAGATCAGTAGGAATCCCTAGATTCTCTAGCTTTTTCCATAATGTTGGTCTGTCCACGCTATCAAAAGCGGTTGAGAAATTGACAAAAGCACGTTAAACTATTTGTGAATTTAACGTTACATATTTGTCAAGGACAGTCTGGAGGACTGCTACATTGTCTGAAGTTGAATGTTTTAGGCGGAAGCCAGCCTGTGTCATAGAGATCACGTTATTCGAGAATGCCCAGTCTTCTAGATGATCCAAAATGCATGCTGCGTAGATCTTTCCAGTGGCATCTAGGCAGGCTATTAGTCTGTAGTTCGATGGATTCAATCTTGAGCCTTTTTTTTAAGAGGGACCACTATGCTCTCCCGCCAAGATTTTGGCATTTTCCCAGTCTCTAAACAATATTGGAAAAGCGGGGCTAGAAATTTACTTCAGTCATCAGTGTTTTGTTTGTAGGACTTTGATTGGAATATTGTCTGGGCCCATTGCTGCAGATGATCTAGCAGCTTTTATGGAAGTGGAGATATGTGTAGGCAAAATATTTGACAAAACTTGATCGATTTGGCCCTTTTGGACGGAAAGCAGGCTGTGAGAAACTTGGATATGAGAATTAGATTCATATAGTCTAAGATTGTGCTTTTCCCACTCTGATGATGAGACTGGTGTCGCTTGGATTGATTTTCTTATCCCCATTTGTGCGGCAATTATGTTCCAGATTGCCTTATTGTTTCTGTGTTTTTCTGCGATTTGGATATCAACCCAGATTCTGTCTTTTTGTTCTTGCTTTTCTTTCTCTTTTTTTCATTGGCAGGGTTTTTTCAGCTTTCTTATTTCTCCTTGTCTTGCAGCACAGAAAGATTGAAATTGCATTCTGGTCAGGTTGTTTAAATGTAGAGACGGATGATTTATTTGTTTACTTTTTTGATGTATTTTGCCATTTTCACATCTTGTTGTATTTGCCTGAAGGGAAGCCACTACTGAATGTATTATATCTTTGTATCTGGAAATGGGGTCACATTCTATTTTTATAGAGGTTGGTGGAGAGAGAGACATTGCAGAGTTTATGTCTGCCCGGCTGTCTAAAATACCTAAAGACATGGGGAATTAGTCTATGTAAAAATATCAATTCCCATGATCAAATATGCATGATCGCTTTCATGTGTATACTGGATGGATAGTGATAGAACCTTTGCAAACAAACCTTAACTGCATTTACTCAATTAAGACAAGTACATTGCATAGTATAAAATTAAAGATAGATTATTGTATTTTAATTTTCTTTCTTTGGTTGGCAGCGGCCATAATAGGAGCCGGTGTAGGACGCTACGAAACGTCTGTGCACGAAAGATTTCAGATCACATTGAGGAATAGAAAACTTGGAGCATCCTTACCTTTTCACAGCCTCATAACGGCCGGGACGGAATTATAACCGGCACAGAGGTTTAATGACTGTTGTTCGCGTCAACACAGCCCTGAAGAAGTTGTGCGTTATTCCCGGACGACGAAACACGTGTTGGCTGGGTCAATCAAAAAAGAAAATTAAAATACAAGAATCTATCTTTAATTTTATACCATGCAATGTATTTGACTTAATTGAGTAAATGATGATTATTGTGTGTGTGCTCGGATATGCGTACAATTGTTTGTTAGCTCCCTAGAGATCATAACTTTGAAGGAGTGGATGATTCCTCTTCCCTTGATCATCATAATAAGAGATAAACAGAGTGGAATAGGACCGTCATTAGTGAGCGCCAACACCACACTGGGACATATCATCCAACACAGCACCCATCATACATCTAAACTGCAAATTAGATAATCTAAAGTTGAAGAATTAAAGGAGCCCAAGCGAGTGAAAGCGGCTGGAATGTTTCCATCTGCCCGCTCATTTAAGATGACGCCATAGGTAACCGCAATAAGAGACAGAAGTAGTTTCCCTCATTTATCTGCTCTTATCTTGTCTGGAAATACAGGGGTTGGAAATTAAAAACGCTGTTTCTTTAGATGTCTTCCACCGGTCGTTAAATAAAGTGCTGGAGATTTTCCCATTGAGGTCCCCTGCTATTATCATCGGAGGATACCCCCAGCATTCTAAAGTTTGTTTGATTTTCAAAAAGTCTTTTTCCAAGAGATGGTCATTTGAAGAACCAGGAGGAATGTATATATTAAAGAGTAGTTAGTAGTTCTAGAGCAGGCTCCGTTCTTTCTTTCCGTCACTTGATGTTGATGCACTTCACGTTTGGCAAAGAAAGCTCTATTTCTTCTTGATCTCAGTCAATTGCTTCTTTTAGTAGGATCGCTAGACCCCCTTTGAGCATCCTCTTCTTGAAGCCTCTGCTGCAGTGACAAACAAAAAATAATCTTTTTGTGAGAAATGCACCAAGGACCAAGTTACTTGCAGTACCATGATAGCCTGTGAATTTTCCTTGATAAAAGATAACTTTACTTGAGTTTTTCCAGCTCTGTTTCATGATACTATTTTTAAGTTACTGCTAAAAAGGGAGTTTTAAATCTTTGCCCGATTTATCACTATTTATAGAGCCAGCAATCCACGGCCAAGAATATTCATCCGAATGAGGCTGTTTTTTTGTGCCTGAACAGTCCCAGATTTGCGCACTCCATCTTTACAAGAGATCATCAGAGGGCTGTCCTGCTTGTGTTTCGATATTTTACAGCCCATGTGTTGCTGGATGTAGTTATTGAGGGGGACCTCAGCACCTTCCAGTTCTTTTGATGGTTATATACAGCACCGATTTCTTCAACTACGGATATGTTGAATCTGTTTTTGTGAAGAGTATCTCTTTCTTTAATTATTATAGCACGAAGTACAATGGACCAAAACTCAACATTTTCCACCAAGCAGAGAGATTTATTTGGAAAAGAGACAAATGTTATTTCTGCCATGGTAAGTGATTGAAGAGATTGATTTTTATGTAATGAGTTGACTATTCTCCTGCTGTTAAGTGGAATATTGCTGCTGGGGAATAAATATGTTAATTCTAGGACACTGGATGCTGGATATTCCTCACTGCCCTCGGTGTTCTGATTAGCGAGATGATTTACTGAATCAGGAACGTTATGTTCTGGAACTTTTGTTATGAAGTTTGGTGCGAGAGGGTTTAGGTGTTCAGAATCTGCTTGGGTTACAAAAGTGAAATTGCCATTACTGTACACTATTTTATCTCTTTTCAAATGGGACACTTCCCTGACTCAATGTGACACCACGTGTTTCAACTTTGTATCTTTTTATTTATTAAGTACTGAATGGCTGGACAATACGATAATATGCACTAGGCAGACGCACGGTGAATATGCAACCGGGTGTAGGCATGCAACTCGCGGTCACGAAAACGTTCAAGCGCATGCTGCACGTAAAGTTTGTGGCGATAATCAAAAGGGTTTAGCGGTGCAATGTTTTGCTTTTAAACAATACCGATAATAGTAGGGGCTCCAGAACCGAGCAGTCGGTCCTTCCCTTAACCAACAGAAGGTCATGTTTGTAGGTTGCCTTTGAAAGTGTTTTTACAAGCGGATAAGCGGCGACATGCTGTCACACATTGAATCTAAAACCTACAATTAGTTTTCCCCCTAGGTTGCAACTCAACACTTATCTGTTGCAGACGGCCGAATATATAAAAAGGTATGCATCACGCAGTACTACTATATATTGTATGAGAATTCTTTTTAAAGGGTGAAATAAATTGTTCCCCTTATGTTGTCTGCTTCCAAAAGAAGCTGAAAATAAGGCTAGGATGGCTGAGAAGGCCCCCCCATAGAAACAAACAAGTAAGTGCACGGCTGTGTACTACAATTGAAAAGAAGTTAATTCTTCTGGTTCGAAGACATTGACGATTCGTTTTCTCTTTTTCTCCCTTTCTATTCTGCCTCTACCCTTCTTTTGAAACTAGTCTGGAGACACTAATTATTTGAAAAACAAGGAGATCGGCTGGTCTGGTTCAGAAAAAAGGTAATTGAGGCGAATATTGTAGTGAGTGTGGACAAGGTTAGCATTGGAAGTAATATAGGTAGACACATTTTTGTTTGTTTTTTCAGCTTTTTTGGTCCTGATGAGAACCCTAGTGACTATTTATTGGGTTTGAAACGCGTCGACCACGCAGTTTTTTATTTACAACAAGTGCAGCGAAAAAGAAAAAGTCCCCCAGGTTTCGTATTAATCAATTGAGACACAAATTTATTACGCAAATAGATTATGTAATACGAGCAGAGGGTGCATTGACTATAGGCACTGTTGGTTTCATGATGACTATTTAATGAACTGTAATGGAGTGACTCTTTATATATTTTTTCATGTTATTTTTCCATGTAGGTGTGTTTAATTGTTTGTATTATTATTTTTGTGATGTTGAACTTAGGTCATGTCCAAATATATGTTTTTTTCGTTTGGATAAATGTGAAAAGTGGGTGTAGGTTGTATATATGATATAAGTACATTATTGAATGATTTTTTGATACAAAGAAAAAAAGTTCAAGCAGTTTTTGAAAAATTTATAAAATAATAAATAAAAAATACAAAGTTGAAACACATGGTGTCACATTGAGTCAGAGATGTGTCCCATTTGAAAAGAGATAAAACAGTGCACAGTATTGGCAATTTCATTGTTCGTTGTTTAATAGGCCCAGCCGTACTGTTGACAGGCCGTACCTTCTGTTGCTAATTGGGTTACAAAAGTAGCAGACTGTTGACGTATGGTCTGAGTTCGTTATAAACTTTCATGGCATAGCTCATTTTTTCATCTCCTTGCACTGTGGCGCATGCTTGAGGGTAGTTTGCTTTTCTTGAAGATCTTCTTGTTATTCTTCGCGTGGTTCTTTTCTTTTTGCTATTATTTTTATTAGATTTCCCTTGGTTATGTTTCCCTTTTTCAAATTGGTGGTGTTGTAGACTCTATTTGAGTTATTTGTTTTGAAATGGAAATGAAAACTTCCCCTGATGTTTTTCCATCTTTTGCAGGAGGGGGATAGGACTTCCTGGTCGATCTTTTTGAACAAAAATTGGAAATAAAGGGACGGCTGTTTGGACGGGTTTCTGCAAGGAACACTCTGAGAGGCGTTCTTTGAACAGTTTTCAGAGAGAATAGATTTTATCGCCAAGAAAACTGTTGGTTTTCTCTTTTTGTTTCATTTTAATTTCTGAGTCACTTTCTGCTTTTTTTGTAATGGAGAGTTGCTAGATACTGAGGAGTTATAGTGACACTTGTCTTCACTGCCTCTGCCAGACGCTAAATTTGTAAATAGCGATTGAACATTTTGGATGGATTGAGTAGATAGTTTTTTCCTCTTTTTGTCTACGAGGTATTGCAGAATTCCAGTTTGAGTTTCCAACATTTGATTGGTATTTTCCATGTTCTTTTCTAAGAGTGATAATATAGAATCCATAATTCTCTGCAGAGACTGAATGGTACTTGAAATAGGGTCTAACCTGTTTAAAGATTGTAAATCAAAAAAAGGGTTTGGCCCTTAATCAGTAAGGCCAGACCAATATACAAGAGAAAACCACAAAGAATGCCAGTTCTGATGCTCATTCATTCATCCTTTCGTCCCAAGATCAAAAGACCTAATCAATCTGATCTGGAAAAACTTTTTTTATTTTTGGTTACTTTCAATTGATTTTGGTCTCTTTACCTTGTTTGTTTTAGAAAACTGATTCTTTTTTTCAATTTTCTAACATGAACATTTATAATAATTTAACATACACTGAGAACACAACAACATAAGACATTATATAACACAAACATATTATCAATATACAAACAAATCACATAACAAACATATAGAGTACATTTTCTGCTCAGGTTCTGTCTAGTTTTTTTTATCTACTATTTCCCAATTTCATAAACCTACAATACCTCTGGGAGTTTTCTATAGTGATCGTCTTTCAATATATTTCAGAGGCCAAAGACAAATGGCGACCCTACTCTGCTCACTTCGTGTTTATAACAATCAGAAAACAAGGTATTAGGTGAGCACGAGTGATATCTCATCCACATGAGCACTCTTATGATCCTGGTTTTGAGAATTGTGATCCTTTTCACACTGCTCTTCTGTTCTTTGGGTCTTCGATTACATGGCTAAGCAAGTGGGAGTCCCCGGGCACACTGCAAGCCACACCTGGGCCTGGCCAGGCCGCCTCTGCGATCACCCTATGTCTCACTCTCAGTAGGAGCTGACTACAGTTCCCACACTTGCTGTCTTTTATTTATTTTTCCTTTTTAGGTCTCACCTACGCAGCGCGCATGCGCTGCATAGGGAAAAGATCAATCGGCACAGCTTTGCGGACAAAAACATGCATGCGTTGCATTGCTTCCATTGGCAACGCCTGCACGTCTGATGATTCCCTTGCAGGAGCAAGTTTTTTCACTATGTGTTATCAATTATCGCTCCTGGCGTCGCTCGCTCCTGCAAGGGAAATGCTTTCACTTTTGCCAATGCTTTCACTTTTGCCGCGTGATTGTACTCTTTTTGGAAAAGATTTGTTTTAGCAGAGGCTTGTCCCAGAAACTATAGTACTACCATGTCTGTGCCCATCGCTGTCCCCACCATGAGCTGGGACTGGAAACAGCTTCTGATTTGAAGAGTGAAAATCCTTGATTTTATTCGCTTATACCTGCGGATGGAATGCACAGTGAGATAGGGTTACTCTGCGGTTGTTCTGCATAGTCTGTGCCATTGCCGCCCCATCTGCGCCTTTATCCTTTGTGTCACTTAGTCACTGCCAAGATGCCTCGAACAGCAGACATTCAGACAGCTCAGCGAGTTAACATTTGTTATGTGATGTTACATAAATTTATAGAGTGCAACGGTTTCCCGAAGGTGTCATGGCACATCGCTCAAACAGCTGTGAAAGCAGAGTAAAAGTTAAGATAGTCAGTTCATTATGCTGTATATTTACTAACACTGTATATTTACTAATGAGGTTCTGTCACACGTTGGATGATAGTTTCACTTCAAAACAAAGCTTTAACCATGAAAGATTATAATTTGTCTTTGGAAAGAAAACTTTATTCAACACACATTTTTTCCTTTGTGTATTTGCGTGAAGGGCTTTCTCAAGGTTTAACTTAAGAGCCATAGTGGGGCTGCAGGGAGTCAAAAAGTGGCGTTTTCAACAAATGTAAGAAATTAGTTTCCAAATTCTGCATGAAAGCTGTGTAAAAGAGTTCAATGAAGTGTCTCAATATTAGTGTGGGTGTGCCACTGGCTTTCAATTGGAATCTTGTCTTCAGTGCATGATATAGATTAACATCTAGATCGTGTGCCATACATTCCATACAGAATCTAATGCTTCGCTCAGAATTGATGGATTTGTCAAAAATAAAAATTCTCTGAGTCTCTGCTAGTTTGTTGAGTTGTAGACTACTGGTATCATTTCTTAAAAGGTGGTAGATGGAGTGCAGCTTAAGTTTGTAAGGCTTGGAGGACATTTTTAGGTGAGGTGAGCGAGGTCACGGTCAGTTTACCTCACCTAAAGTCACCTTCCAAGCTGTTGAAAAACACTAAAAAGAAATAGATAAGTGTCGGAATCAGAATGCACTATGCAAATACCAATGATATGACACAATGTTAACATAAATTGAAGACTTATGGTAAAGTCCTTGATGTTGTGCTGCACTCCAGCACTCTTGGTGGCCAGGATGATCATTGTGTAGCACTTGAACATAAATACCTTAAAATGCTCTATTGGTGACAGGCTTGTAAGTGCCAAATATCCTCCTTTTTTCTTCTTACACCACAGACACCAGCATTGGATATTTTCTACTTCATCCTCTCCTGTTACCTTCAGGTTGTTAGAGTCTTGACACCAAAGATGTTCCCCACTTCGTGACACTGTTAAGTGACACAGTGCATTAAGGGCTAATCCATGATCCCTTTAAAAATACAATCACGACTCCTCTACTCATAACCGCTCAAGCCTCGTCCACCACCAACCTGGCCCAGGGCTCTCGTCCACTGAGTGGATCATCACTACCAAAGAAAAGAAGACTTATTATTATCGAAAAGGTTGTATTAGAGCAGCTAGAAGCTGCTACTCCTGGCAGCCAGTTTAATCTTCTTGTCATGCGTCATCTTATCAGTTGTGCTTTTATGTAAAATATAATAACTTAAACCAGTCTTATTTAGAATTTGGTAGCCAGGATATCTGCTACACATGTGCCACGTCAGTGACGGAGTATCCCATCCAAGGACACACATTCCTGTCCAAATGAACAGCAGGGGAGAGGAGTTATTAGGTATACACATTTGCACTCTCCCTATTCAATATCACTAACACAAATGACAAATGTTTCCCTTATTCAGGTTCTCAAGTGAGATCACTATCTCCTGTGTGTGGGATATTGCCTTATTTCTGGATACTTTGATATCCCAATTTTGTAGGCAGGAGTTGAAGGCTATTTATAACGAATATTGGCATAGCCAATAGGTCTCACCTATTCACTATGCCAATGTACCTAACCTAAGTCTAGTATGAGGGAAGAAGTAAGTGAGGTGTAGTATAAGTTTAGTTTCTTTGCCAAGAATCTATCCAAGATTTCTCGTAGGGTCTCATCAGCTCTGTACCTTGGTTTTAGAATGAAGGAGGTCTGGTATCTCTGTCTCGGAACTCGATTTCCCAACACCCCGCAAGGGGAGCTTGGAAACACTGGAGCTGGATTCTCAGCAAGAGAAAGGCAGCCTCTCTGTCAGTGCGTCAGTTGGAGGGTCGGCTTCCTTCGGCACTTGCTGTAGCGAGCTGCGTCGAGCAAGTAGATAGTCGAACTGCTCCGAACCACCATGTGTTTGCTAGGGCAAGTGTGGGCATATTTATACTTTGAAGGTGCGTAAAGTTGGACATAATAATGTCACCAAAGAACCCTAAGGGAATGGTAGTTCTTTGAAAACGCCATAATTTCTAGGACAAATCAATATTCAAGAAAAGGGATGTCCCTGACTGCTGAAGCCGAGTTTTCCAAGAAATCGTTGTAGCTTTTCGGAACTAGTGGAAGTATCAATGCTTGTATTTGGACTGCATGGGCCTTGTCTAAATATGGGTATGATTTCTATGCCTATATAAGGGTAGTGTGAATTATACCTATATAAGGGCATGAATCAGTAAAATTACACTAGGGTCCTAAAACGCTATACAACAGTCTCTAAATCAGTTCTGGGTGTCTCCCTCCCAGTGTTACATTTCTCCCTTTGATACTGGGGTCGGGATCCTTAATCACTCAGCAGGAGAAGTGTCAAATGGTTTATAGAACCAGCCCAGGCCTTTTCACCTCCTGGGCTTCTCCCCCCTACTCTCCAGATACAGGGTATCCTGGTGCCATCTCAACCCCTCCCTGGGTCATGAGCTCTCCCAGTTCCCCTCACCTCCCAGATGCAGACAGTCAATGCACATTCAGCAGGGACACCCAGAAATGCGTAACACACAAAACTCAACCACTTTCTAACAGAGTGGTTTCTGAACACACAGTGACAAAACCACTTTCATAGAAAGATGTGTTATGGCACTGTGAGTTCATACATACTAAACTTCACTTCTCCATTATAAACTTATAGGAAACTAGGCTACTAAAATACAATACCCAGACTCCCTCATTCTGTCCTATGGGCAGAATGGCCTTTCAACAGTAAAAACTAAATTGAGTGTTTTTCACTGTCAGGACATAGCACAAACCTCAGTATATGTCCTGCCTTTTACCTACAATGTACCCTGCCCAGGGGTTACCTGGGTCCTACCATAGTGGTGCCCAATGTGTATGCAAAAGGGAAAGTAAGGCCTGTCAGAACAATATGCTAACTTAGCAAACTGCACGCAGGCCCTACACTGCTGGCCTGAGTTCCCTTCTCTGGGCGCCTTTGCATTACAAGCCCTGGCACACACAGTGCACATCACTAGGGACTTTATTAGTAAGGCAAACATACCAATCATGGCCAACCAATTACCAATATACTTTACATAGAGAACAACTGTACTTTGACACTGATCAGCAGTGGCAAAGTACCCAAAGCATATAGATTGGCAACTCTATGTTAGGAAAACTGCCTAGGGGGAAAGCAAAAGGTTTAGGGAAGTTTAGCCCAAAAAGGCCAAGTCCTACAGTGTCATGGAATGCGACTGTGTGGCGTTGAGGATGAGTGTTAGTGCTTCCCTGATTTGTAAGGGGCCTTTTGGTGATGGCACGGTAGGGCAAGGTCAGATGGGGCCAACGAGTGGCTAGTCTTCATGGTAGCAGTGATTTTGATCGTGCTGAGGTGGACCACAAGAATAGAGTTCTTTCGCTGTGATGGGAAGTTGAGTTGCGACAGTGATAGGGTCCGGTTGAGAGTTGAAGTTGCTGTATATGGAAGTGAGTGTGTTACAGAAGAATTCTGAGGCATTTTTCCAAAGGTCTTCTTTGTGGATGTTGCTGGAGGTGGCAGTAAAGTCTTTGATGATGGTGAAGACTTTCTTGCTGCTGTTAGTGCCGGCGTTAATGCAATCTGCAAGAGATGTGCACTTGGTGTTCCGTGTCACATGTGGTGTCTTGAGGTATTTTCCATAAGCACTCCAGTTGCTTGCAGTGGCATTTTATCAGACTGATTCCTCTGTGCACCAACTGGTCTGCGGCTGGGCTTTTGTCATTTGGTTACACATGAGGGGAGCCAGGGTGTCGATGCATGCGATGATCCAGCTTCTGAGGTTCTTGATGGCTATTGTCAAGTTGCTGGTGTGCTCAGACTGTTGCATGGAAAGGGCAGAAGCCCACTCCTCTTTACTTATGCTTTTCCAGTTTCAGCGGGTGGTTCTGGTGATGGTAGATTTGTGGTGGTGTGGGATGGGTTGGGTATGCTGAACAAGACGAGGATGTGGACTGTCCAGGTCACAGTTGCTTGATTGTTGACTGTGATGTTGCTGATTGAGGAGAAGAAAATGGGTAAATAGCTATCTGGTAGTATGGGTGGGTTCAGTAATTAATAGGGTGAGTGCAAGGTTTATGAGGTTTTCTAGAAGGGCCATTGTGTTTCAGTCAGTGTAGTTTAGATGAAAGCTAAGGTCTAAAGGAGGATGAACATGCTGGTATTGATGATGAGAAATGCGCAAAAAGCCTGTGATGTAGTTGGTAAAATGGGTGTAGAGTCCTGGTGGTCTGTATACAAGGGTTCTGCTCAGGGAGAAGTTTGGTGTGATGTGTATCTTGAATGTGAGGTGTTCCATGTGGCTGGTGGGGGTGTCCATGTAGGTGGTGCAGCTGATGGTATCTATGAATCCGGAGGAGACTCCATGGTTGTTGCGCTGTCCGGTACAGAGGTTCGGGTTAACCATGTTTTCATGAAGAAGAGCAGGTTCGGAGCGTGGTCTTGCAGTAGATCCCATATCTCAGTGGGGTGTTTGGTGAGCATGCGAGGGTGACCTATTACGTGGGTCATGTTTGTTCTGTGTGAGAATGAACAGGTGGCTGGATTGTGTCACTGTGAGTGTGTGAAGTGCTGGGTGCTGTTGGTGCAAGAGTGGTGGGTGTGGGGTATGAAAGAGTAATGGAGAACTTGCAGAAGACACACGCAAATAGTCCTTGTATGTTCTGTGGTGCGGTGTGGCAGCAGTGTGGTGAGTGGTGGCCAGAGTTGAGCGCACCGAGGAGTGTGGCTGGACAGTGGTGGGAAAACCAGGGTTCCTGGTGCTGGTTACTGGCTACGCATGGATAGGTATAGACTGGCATACCTGTGGCCCACCTGCGGCACACCCACTGTATACATCCACTGTGCACTTGTGCTGCAGCCACCATTAACCCTTTAAGTGCTGCCGTCGGCCAACGGTCGTCACGGGCACTACCTCCCCAGTGCTGCATGCGACCGTTGGACGTCCAGTTCAGCACTGGATAATGGACAGCGCAGCACTGGGGAGGTATGTGTACAAGCTCCTAAGGTGTTAAGCAGGTCCTGGGAGGTGGAGGAGCACAGGGTGCCCTGGGTAGGAGACCAGAGAAGTCACTTCTTGTGCAGATGGATGATGGAAAAACCATTGATGTCACTTCCTGTGCAGATGTATGATGGGAAATCCAGTGGTGTTACTTCCTGTGCAGATGGGCAATGGGAGTCTCCCTCAACGGATCCTTCTCGCCATCTGGCATGGGAGGAGAATACATGTTCACAGTGCATGTAAGGAGGCAAGAGGAACATGGAGCACATGTATTGTGCTTTGAACCTGCAGGAAGGCCTGGAGAGTTCCTCAACCTTCCCCAGAGATGTGGACTGTAGCTAGGCTGTGGGGACTGATGAGCATTAAGGAATAACCTTTATGTTGTGAGATCACTGAAAGATCACCTCACCTGCTGCCAGGAATGTCACTGTAGTCAGGTTGGAGCAGCTAGAGGGTAAGGATGATGCCCTTTTCTTCCTTTAGTAGGTTAGCTTCATGTTACTGGCCTATGGGCCAGAGTTAGACCCATGTAGCAATGCTGCCCGTTTTCATACATTGTCCTCTTTTATGCACAATATCGTTATTGCTGTGGCCTTTTGGAAATATTCACACGCACGACAATGTTGGATTTGTTTCTCTGAAACTGCTTTGCTTATACATCTGACTTTGCAGAACATTATCATGATGCCTCAAACACTGTGTACAAGGCTTTTACGCATGATGTACAAATGTCGTCATTCATAGGGCGACAGGGCCACCTGCCTATCCACAACAATGCTAATCTGCATGTACAACGCAAGGAGGCTTTTTACTATAAATAAAGAAGCATTTCCGGGGGTTAGCAGAGGAGACACATCCACTGACATCAAAAGGTCCTGCATGCGGAGTCTTCGCTAAGCAGCTGTTTAACATCTCCATGAGGGGGTCCAGTTTGTTACTAAGACAGGGTCCTACATTCTTTTCCACCTGGGGGAGGGGGATTCTTGGCTCTTCACCTAAATAAACCCTAGACATACACAGAGTAGGGATTGTATTGTAGGAATACCCCTGATTACTACATTGTATTATATGCCTGCATATATACTAAGTATGGGCCAAAAATCCGTTCCGCTCGCGAAATTTGCGGATTTTCAGCAATTTCGCAATCAGCGAATCTCGCAAAATTGCTGGAAAATTCGCAAATTCGCTCGCGGGCAGATTTTTTAATTTTTTTTTAGGCCAGCTCACTCAAGGGACCAAAGTTACAGGCACACATGTTCACTGGAGGCAAATCATCTGGCCCTTTACGCAGCTGCAGTGTAGGAAAAGCACTATAGATTTACCCAACGAGGTAGCACTTACTGATTGATTAGCCAGTAGAAAGTGCTCCAGTTGAGTAGAGGTATTGCACAAAATGGTGGCATCTTCGTGGATAACTATGCAGGGCAGGATTCATTCTGGCATGAAGCTCCTGTCACAAAAATTAAACCTCAACAGGAAGCACTTACAGATATAAATAAAGCAGGTGCCCGGTCGAGGCTGGGCACGGGCGAGGCTGGGCAAGTGTGCTTTAACCCCATATCAGCCGTCGAAAATTAGCTGTAATTCTCAAGGGAGGTCTTTGAATCCATGAGTTTCTCGAGCGCAACACCCGTGGAATTCCTGTGACCAGGAGGCTGCTTTCTCCTCACCTGCTGCCCTGCTCGCTCTCTGACCCTTTATACACAAGAGGCATATTGACACTCTGGAAGCCCTGCTAGTTTGGCCCCGCACCACACTAGCGGTATCAAACGTCTTCCCGCCCTTTCCCAACTATGATGGACAGCTCACTCAAGGGACCTCGGCGCCTTTTGGCGCAGTGGCAAAGTTACAGGCACACATGGTCAGTGGAGACAAATCATCTGGCCCTTTACACAGCTGCAGTGTAGGAAAAGCACTATACATTTACCCAACGAGGTAGCACTTACTGATTAGCCAGTAGAAAGTACTCCAGTTGAGTAAAGGTATTGCACAAAACAGTGGCATCTTCGTGGATAACTATGCAGGGCAGGATTCATTCTGGCACGAGGCTCCTGTCACAAAAATGAAACCTCAACAGGAAGCACTTACAAATATAAATAAAGCAGGTGCCCGAGTTGAAGCTCAAATTCAGTAACATTTTAATCAGCCCAAAACATTAGTGAGCACGGTTGAGGCTGGGCAAGTGTGCTTTAACCCCATATCTGCCGTCGAAAATTAGCTGTAATGCTCGAGGGACGTCTTTGAATCCATGAGTTTCTCGAGCGCAACCCCTGTGTAGTTCCTGTGACGAGGAGGCTGCTTTCTCCTCACCTGCTGCCCTGCTCGCTCTCTGACCCTTTATACACAAGAGGCATGTTGACATGCATAGAAGCCCCACTCATTTGGCCCCGCACCACACACTAGCGGTATCAAACGTCTTCCCGCCCTTTCCCAACTATGATGGACAGCTCACTCAAGGGACCTCGGCACCTTTTGGCTTGGTGGCAAAGTTACAGGCACACATGGTCAGTGGAGACAAATCTTCTGGCCCTTTACGCAGCTGCAGTGTAGGAAAAGCACTATACATTTACCCAACGAGGTAGCACTTACTGGATTAGCCAGTAGAAAGTACTACAGTGCAAATCGCAAAAAAATCCACGGGTTTGCGGGAAAATCTCTGAATTCGCGGATTTTTTTGCGAATTCGCGGACTGCAGATCTGCAAAATTCGCCCATACTTAATATATACACTGTCTTAGCACCATGGTGAAACTCCAACTGCTATTTATTCTTTTGGTGCTTGTCATCACTTTCATCTGCTTCTGACTACTGTTTATTGCAGGACATGTATTCTATACAAGAATAACGTTGGCTCAATAAATATATTGAAAACAACCCATTGTGTATTCTCTGTATGCTTCTCTGAGAACAAGAATTCACAAGTGACGGGGGGATTATTTTTTTCTAGACCTGAAACCACGATCGCTGAGGGGTCAGGGTTGTCATGTGCAGTGGATGCCAGAAACCATTCGCTCCTTGTTTATGTTAGGGGGGCTTATGGTGGCACTGTGAGCTAGCATATCCTATAGGGTGCATAGATTCAGTCCAAGCACCTCACCCAAAAGTTTATGTTGTCCACAAACGTGCAGATCCTATGGATTAGTGGGAACTTCATGACTCAATCAAGGTACTTTTCACTCATACTCTCTCTTATGGTGACAAATGGTAAACCTGTATCCGCCTTGTGACAATAAGGAAAAAATTATGAAGTGGCCCAAAGCAGCTCCCAAGAGTAGCTTTTGATAATCACATCGATGGCCATAGTATCTGATTAAAAGATCTCCCCACTATTTGAACATACCTGAGAAACAATGCTAAGAATAAACACTGGTCAATTGGCATGCCCTGGGTGCTAAACAAATCTCATTACCCGCTGCTAGTCTTCACACTACAGTATGAAGGAGATTGCGTCTGTGCGCCATGTCTGAGATATTTGATTGCCTGTCTCCTTTTTCTGGTTGAGGTCAAATCCGAATTAAAGCATGCAAAAACAGCTGAAGACTGTTTAGAGGTAAGTGGAGTGGTATGCTGGATCCAAAGGATTGCTAGGCAGCATGTCCCAGAGTATTGTCTGCCCTGTAAAGCCATCTGCCTAAGCGGCTGTGGACAAAGAGCTGTGTATGAGACTTCTGTCCTGAACCTGCTGATGTGCTGCATCTGTCTCACCGTAGGAGCCCAACTCAAAACACAGGTTCCTGCAAGTGTACCTCTACAGGAGGACACCTTCTGGAAAAGGAACATTTATATAGGTAGGACAAAGAATACCAACCATGCTGCAATGCACAGGGGGAGGTTCAGTTCTACAGGACTCTTGTGGTAATTATTTTTTCTCTTGCGTCCCATGTTGCACTTTGTACCTCTCAACAGGACTTTGAGTGCTAAGCACTGTATCTTGGCCAGGTGGTGATGAGTAGGGTTGGTAGAAGAGGCCAAAAGGAGTGGATCCTGGAAAACCATGGAGCGAGATTTTAGCCCAGGGACATTAAAACAGAAACTTTTCTCCCAGTGAAGGAGCAGCCTAGAAGTGGGTCTTTCGGTCTCCTCCGTAAGAATAGCCCCCAAAGACGTTATGAAAGGTCTACTGCTGTTGGAAGAAAAAGGTATGAAAAAATCTGTTGAGCAGCGTATGCTTATTATAAGAACATGTTGTTAAACTCACAAGGCATGGGCTTGCTGATTATAAAGACCCTTTGTCAACGCCCATTGTTAGATTCTGTTTATTGTGTTTGACTTGTATCATATTGCTTGATAATTCTTTGTTTCCATTAAAGAGTAATCATAGGTTGGGCATTAATTTATCAAGTTTTATTAGACTGCTTAGAGTTCTGAGCTTCGAGCTCTAACCACCTCCATGAGTAAACCTTTGTCCGCCCTACTTCATTATCCGAAGGATCAAGTGCTAATAGTGTGTACTTGTCAATCAACTTTGGGTCTAATAACAAGGTGGTCACAGGATACCAGTTGTAAAAGGTTCCAATTCGTGCAGATGGAGCCCAGTAGCCCCTGATTACAGTGGGACGCCCTAACCAGTCCTTACAGTAATGTTCTGCTAAGTAGTTGAGATGGCTTTCAATTGCAGATGTATATGCGTCTCCCCAGAGGGCACCCTATGGTTATGCTCATCCATACGACACTATTCAAAGAAATGGGCAGTACCTGGAAATAGAAAGCAAAAGACACACAATTGATGGACAGAATGCAGAACAAATAAAAGCGTTCACCCCCAGTCAAAAGACCTGGGTTAAATCCATCATCCTGTTGCAGTTTAGGCTTGGCCATATGCAAATCAGTCTTTTTGACCCTATGCCTCATGGGAACAGTCCAGCCCGAACTGCCAAGCCAAGTACTCCCTGGACTGGAAACAAGCATCCTAGGACTGGTTTCGGGGTTTCACCCCTCATTAGCCAGGATAGCTTGAATCCAGTGGTACAGTGAGCCCAGGACCCACGTCAGGGCATACCCGGCGCACTTAGGGCAGGGAAGCAAAAGACACACAATTGATGGATGGAATGCAGAACACACCAAAACATTCACCCCCAGTAAAGAGATCTGGATTAAATCCATCATTCTTTTGCTCACCACGCCATCCCAATTTAGACCTGGCCATATGCAAATCAATCTTGACCCTGTGCCTCAAGGGAACAGTTCAGCCCGAACCGCCAAGCCAGGTCCTCCCTTGACTGAAAGCATCCTAAGACCGGTTTTGGGTTTTCACCCCTCATTAGCCAGTATAGCTTGAATCCAGTGGCACAGTGAGCCTGGGACGCACGTCTGGGCATACCTGGCGCACTTAGGGTGAGGAAGCAAAAGACACACAATTGATGGACGAAATGCAGAACAAATCAAAACATTCACCGCTAGTCAAAAGATCTGGGTTATATCCATCATACTTTTGTTCACCATGCCATAATAGAAAGTGCAGCCCAGCAGGGAAGGCTTTTCCTGTTGCCTTCCAGAACTTTCTGTTCTTGTTTCATCCCATTTAGCTTACAATGCAGTGGGACAATGTCGCCTTCCCTCTCAGCCTCCAGATGCAATCACCGACTATGAACTATCGGTGCGGCAGGGACCCCACGGACCAACATAATCAGTCACCTGTGCTAGAGAGGGGACTTAGGCCAGCTGGCCATGCCAAAAGGCTTCCTAATGTAATGCGTTTCATTACATCTCTGAACAAAATTGCTTTCCGGTTGAAGAAGGGCACAGCTATCCCCTTTATGCAAAGGAGTGGAAATGAGTGCATTGGCATCTATACACAGGAGACACTGACCCCAGAGCCCCACACTACTCAGGTCTCATTGAAGCTTTGAGAGCACGGATCTCTTCATGGTCCTCCTCCAGCAGAAGGTACTAAGTAGCAGTCTTTCTAGTTTGTCTATAATTTATATCATGATGATTAGAAGTTGATGATTTACAGTACACACATTACTAATTGCTGCCATGGGTTAGCATGTGGCCATCATAGAGTTTTGATTCCTAATTGAAGACAAATAAGTGCACTTTTAAACAGGGTCTGGCAGGAGATATAATGCAACAATTTAGTTATCAATTCCATCACTCATAACATATTTTTGCAGTTAAAGACTGGCCCAGACCTGGTTAACAAGTGTGACATTAGGACTGGGCATTATAGGAGCAGAATTTAAATACCTGGCATAACCATATGTATAGAGGTCACTGCTATGTACATATAACTGCTATAAAGCCTCCAGAGTAGTCGTGAAGGTTTTAGGGGCAATGAAACACTTCTCTCTTTCTGACAAGGTACCGTCTCCCACCATTTCATGACTAGGTGAAGAGAGGTTTTCAGCATGCTGCGGTGTGATTCGTTGACCAATAGGACAGGCATCTGCAACACTGACACTGTCAGTCAACAAATCAGTTTATGTCCTTGTGTACAAAAGCTACCTGAGACTGGAAGTAGGCATTTCTGTGGCCTGTAGTAGATTCCTTTTGCAGGACAAGCATTGGTAATAACTTTTGTCCACTGTATGACAGTGCCCCCCGTTCATGTATAACCGCACCAGTAGGAAACGGAATGTTCCATTCCGCCCTTGGAATTGCTGGGATTTTGGCCACTCCACATTACTCTTTAATGTGGATTTCTGGCCAAATCCCACAAAACACTTGGTGGTGGAATATTCCCCCCACAAGAGCTGCTGAGAGCAAGTGATATTCATTGTTCCCTTGTATGATTTTCTAAGTAAGGGGGTCGCCAGCATTCACAACCAATTGCGTTCAGTGGGCCAGCATTCGAGTAAATTTGCTGCTGCTTGAGTAGATTTTCTGGACAAGCAGCAGCAAAATCACCACGACTGTCTGCACGCTTTTGTGCCACGCATGGTTGATTTGATTTGATTTGTGTATTTATAAAGCGCACGATTGCCACATTTGCAATATTTGTAGTATTATATTTAGAGTGTTAGGAATTCCACCCACATTTTCACTCCAACACTCTTGTTACTAATCAATAACAGTTCTGTAGCCTATATTTCCAGGACTTGTAACACCAGTCCATAAATAGCCTTCAGAACGGGACAGAATATGCAAGGAATTCTCTAGAAATGGGCACAATTCACCACCGTTGGCTCGAGGTCAATGGCACAAACTGCCACAGATAAAACCCAGAAGTGAACACAGCACTTCAGATAAGGCCTCCAGAACAGAACTTAGCGCCCCTCAGGTGGTCTCCATAAAGTGACTTAAAACTCTGCATGTGATATCCAGAACTCAACACATGCCCCAGAGATCTGCAGAAATTGACCTGGCACTTCAGATGTGGCCTCCGGAACATAACACAATACCCCTAAGTGAACTACTAGGAATGGGCACATCTTTCGAGATGTTGAATTCTAGTACCAAATCCACAAGCTAGGCAAGACCTCTAAAAATAGAACCAGTACTTCAGGAGAGGAGTTGAGATCTATCACAATATCGTAGACGGAGCTTCAAGCCCAATCTGCACAGTTCCATAGTAAATTGGAACAGTGCTACAAATTAAGATTTGCTAATTAAGTGTACATTGAGCAGTTCTAACACATCCTTTCTTACTGATGATTTTCTTACTTCTCATTTACATCTAACCATCCATGTTACTCTCCCCATGGCCTTGTAGCATTGTTTGTCAATGCTTAGGATATATAATATGAGAACTCAAAGATGTTCTAGGGCACTGGAAGCTCCCTCTGCTGCATTTGAACTATAATTATTGTGTGCTTGTTAGGGAAACTTGTACTGCTTCTCTCTATGATATATCTGTTCTGTGTGAGCAAGTAAGCTAAAGCAACTGGCTTTGCCAGTATTGTTTAACATGCAATAGCACAGCTTGATTTAACCATAATTGGAACTTTGATTGAATATAGAGCATTGTGAGAGATATTTGCATAGGGTTAAGAATGTGTTTTTAAAGTGCTAATTTTTTATGCACTTGCATCTTTAAATAACTTTAACACTAGCAACAGAAACACTTTATTTAAGCAACTCAGGCATACAAGAGCATTCTCCATCCCCCAGCTGCCACCTTGCTGTATTTTTTAAAGACAAAGTAGAGGCCATCTTTAATGTCTTCACTGCAAACCATAGTTCTAAGGAGGTTTGCATGAATACTCAATTCTGTCTGTCTGTGATATCTGATGGCTCTCATTCTGGGACCTACACTAGTGAAGCTGCCAATTCGGACAGTGAACATTCAGAACCACCTCACTTCATGAGCACGACTTTTTCTGCTTTCTCACCCCTTACAACTGGTCAAGTAATAGATTTGTTTGATCAAATCAAATCAGGCTCGCCATTTGATCCTTGCCCACCCAGAGTGCTCCAGCAAGCCTATGCCATTGTTCCCGGCCACCTCTTGCTGATTTTTAATCAGATGTTTCTTCTAGGTTACTTTCCCAAAAGATGAAAAATAGCATCAATCCTCCCCCTCATAAAAATGCCGAGCATGGACGCTGATAAACCAGGCAATTATAGGCCAATGTCTCGGCTTCCTTTCCTGGCCAAGATGGTAGAGAAGGCTATGAACACCGAGGTTTCCCTTTTCATCCAGGAACATAAGCGGCTGCATTCCTCTCAGTTTGGCTTTAGAAGCCAACGTAGCACGGAATCAGCCTTGATTACAGCCTCCGAGTATGTAAGAATTACATTAGAAAAGGGAGGGAATGCCTTAATTTTGTTGGATCATTCAGCAACGCTCAACACCGTTAATCAACCGGTTGTTTGATTTCGATGTCAGAGGCACTGCCCTTAAACTCCTTGGATCCTTTCTCACTGACAGAGTTCAATTCATAGAATTAAACGGTCATTGGTCAACATCATTTACCCTTCCCTGTGGGGTACCACTGGGATTGGCACTGAGCCTAACTCTTTTTAATCTTTACATCACTCCTTTGGCTTCATTGATTAAAGGTTTTGGTTTCTCAGTTGTCTCATATGCTGACGACACCCAGATAGTAGTGTCGGTCACCAAAGATCCTGACAAAACTGCAGAATTCATTTACGACTGTATGCTGCAGATCGGAAACTGGATGTCCAATAATTGTCTGAAATTAAATTCAGACAAAACCGAGGTGCTACTTTTTGACAATCATCCTTCATTCTGTTCTCCCAGGTAGTGGCCTCAGGAAATGGGAGTTCCTCCAATTCCCATTTCCAGAGTAAAAAATCTGGAAGTCTAATTCGATGAACAGCTTTCCATCGTGGGACACGCTAATTCCATCACCTCTTTGTGTTTCTTTATGCTCAAAATCACTTAGGAAGATTTTTTTCTTTCATTCCTCGGAACCTTCACAAAGCAGTTATTACTGCACTAGTTTTGTCTAAACTAGACTACTGTAATGGGCTTTTCTTGACCACGCACAAGAAAGTTCTGCATAAGCTGCAGATGCTCCAAAACTCAGCAGCCAGACTGCTCTTAGAGATACCAAAACATCAGTCGGTCTCCCAATCACTCTCCCTCATTCACTGTCTTCCAGTGAGGAAGCGGGGAATGTTCAAATCTCTGTGCATAGCTTTCAAGGCCCTCCATTCTGATGGCCCTGAATCCATCAGACAGCTCTTTCATCGATACATTCCTTCTAGGATGTTAAGATCGTCCTCCCAGGCCAACCTGATTGTACCAAAAATCAAGGGAGCCGCTTAGGGAGGCAAGAGTTTTGCAGTGGCGACCGTCAAACTTTGGAACTTGCTGCCTCTTAAACTAAAAACCACAGAAAATCTAACTAGCTTTCGTAAAGCCCTAAAAATGTGGATGTTTAACAATTAGTTCAATCACTCACCTCTTTCCACAAATGCTGTCTTGGTTTTTACCAACTATCTCTCTTACCAACTGGGAGCTCAGCGCCTAGACACCTATGGGTAGTAGTGCACTCTAGAAATGTCAATTTCATTTCAATTCATTTAATTTCATTTCACCTATGCAAACTCAAATACAGTAGCAGCTGCTACCGGATGGCGCTGGTGGGCAGGAGGGAGGGGGCAGGGGCTAATTAACAAAAAAAAACACACTTACTTTTGAATAGCTGGCCGGCTGCTGCCTCCCCTGCGTCCTCTTCCTTCTTCCTTTCTGCAGTCTGGCCTGCAACAGGAAGCACCCGGCACACAGTCTCCCCAGAGCCAATCACAATGCTTCAATGCAGCATTGTGATTGATCTGAGTGCCGTGGATTGGCGCTCAGACTAGAACAGGGAGCCTGTTCAACTTCCTCACAAGACTGTGCAGCCTCATAGGGAACATGCAAAGTGCGCATGAACTGTTTGGTTGGCCAAAGAGGGCCAGAGAAAACAGTTCATGTGCACTTTGGGAGTGCAAACCACACCTCCCCTGCTCTGGCCAGCCCTGCACCACCGCAATCGGAAAAAGAAAATGACAATAACGATACGCTATTGTCATTTTATTTTTCCTTTTTGCGCAGTGGGGCAACGCTTATACGCCTTAGGGGACAAGCTGCCACTGCTCAAATATCCCATCATACATCCCTACATTCGATGACTAGAACCGAAGTGTAGAGATTGTGGTTAAAACAGGACAACAATATATCAGGCAGTTCTTAAGTTTAGAAAGCTTTATTGAAAGTTAATAAACATAGTAAAACATCATTACAATAGCAAATGAATTGCAGTAAAATATGAAATGATATTAGAACATAACATTTGCAAAATCAGTCCCAAAAGAGGAGATAAAACAGTACATAGGAAAAACAACTTTTAAGATTTTTCAAAAGGGGGGAGAGAAGGAAAAAGATAAAAAGAAAGATAGAGGAGGAAAAGGGGAGGGGGTATCATAAAAAAGAGAAAATGCAGTTCAATAACAATAGCCTCTTGTAAAAGGAGTTACAAGTAAACAAATAATAATGAACAAAGAGAGTACTGTAAATGGGATTAAGGAATGGCTTCAAGGAGCATGAGTGGAGAGAAATGTTGTGAGAGGTGACCATAATAAATCTTTTTTAATCAATAAGGGTACTGAAGTAGCAAATGAGCGATCAAGCCTGTGATGATGGCATAACAAATTCCAGCAAGCTAGATACAAGATTTTGGAGTTGTCCTTCCAGTTGGTTGTAATAATTTGGAGAGAAATAGCTATAAATAAATTTATAAATTGAAGTACATTGCAATGAACAGTCCATATTTGTGAGTAGCCTCCCAAAAATATATGTATAATCTCAAAAGGGAAATTGGTGGATAGGATAACATTTAATTTGGACCAAATATGAGACCATAGAGACTTAACTGACAGACAGTGAAAGAACATATGGAGAAAGTCACTATTCTCACTTGGACATGACCAGAATTTTTTGGATTCTAATAATTTTAATTTGTGCAAATCAGAGGGGGTAAAAAAAAGTCTATCATAAAAGAAAAATAAGTCTGTGTGTTGCTTGCAGAGCGGGATGAGGTATGTGTTTTGGACCAAACAGAGTCCCAGAGCTGAGGCGAAATTTCCTGGTCTTTCTCCCAAAGTAGTTCTATTGTTGACTTAGACCTGTTTGCTAAAGGGCGGGAGAGTAGTTTATAGATGGCAGAAGCTTTAAGTAGGATAGAGAAATCAAGAGTAAAGGGAGGGACTTGAGTAGGAGTGGCTGAAGGGCAAACCTGAGAAAAGATTTGAAAGAGAGAGGTTTTCAATAGGGGGTATTGAAGAGAGTGAGTGATAGAGATATTGAACGACTCGCGAAGATCTGAAAACTCCCTTGGTAAATTATCTTTCATTAACTGATCAAGAGTTATAATACCTTTATCGATCCATTCCTTCCAAAAGAGTGCTCTGTTATTGATCTTTAGGGTTTAATGTACCATATTGGGGTTTGGAGTGATTAAAAATGGGAGTAGAAAGACGTTTCGGGGGTTGAGATATATGGGTGGCTGTAAGAAATGAAAAGGGTAAGAGTTGAGCATGTTCGAGTGAACTCCAAGCTGTTAAGGGAGGGGCAGGGGAGTCAGTTAAAAATGGCCAACTTTGTCATGATGACAATGCCACCTTTTACTGTTTTCGTTTTCTTGCAAATGTTTTGATTGCAATTGGGTTAAAGATGTAAGACTTGTCTCTCGGTGCGGGACTGGGGTGCGATGGCTCCTGTACATTAAGAGCATGCCAGGGCGCCCAGGATCTAACTGCATGCCACACAGGTGTGAAAGTGGTAGTGCCCCCTTGACCTGCCGCACTACTAGAGCAAGGGCAGCCAGGCACGATTGCAGAACTGTCTAGATGTTTATGGTGCACCTACTGTAATGTTCAAATAAAAATGCCAATAAACAGAGTTGACAAAAAAAAATGGCCAAATTTGTTTTAATGTGAAGGCAGCGTGATATCGACTGATGTTAGGGAAATTGACTACGCCTAAGTCTTTGGGCTGCTCGAGGCGAGAGAGAAATCCTAGCTTTGCGATTGTTCCATAAAAATGTTGTTAAGGAGCGATTTATGGTACGAAAGAAATAAAGCGGAAGGAATACTGGGAGCATAGAGAGGTAGAAATTAACAATGGGGAGGAGCATCATCTTGATAGTGGAGAGTCTGCACCACCAGGATAGAAAAAGCGGGGACCAACTCTCTATAAGAACAGAGAGTTTTTTGAGTATATCAGTATGATTAATTTATTAGTTTCCCTAATAGTGTTTGTATAAAGGACGCCTAAACACTTGATACTTTTGGGATTCCATTCAAAGCCGGAGCCGTGAAAAATGTGGGGAAGACAATATTTCTTTAAAGGTAAAACCTCCGACTTATCAACATTCAATTTGTAGCCTGAGACTGAGGAATATTCTTGTAGTAAAGAAAAAAGGGCCAGCAAAAAGTGGAAGGGTTAGAAATGTGAAGCAAAATATCATCTGCATAAGCAGTGAACTTAATGTCAATATCCTTAAAGTGGAAAACAGTGTATAAAGGTGAGCTCCTGATTTTTTCGAGAAAAGGCTCTAAAGCAAGAATAAAAAGAAGTGGAGAGAGAGGGCACCCTTGTCTGATACCTATACGTAGCGAGAAATATTTAGATTGACAACCATTGGCCCATATAGAGGTAGAAGGGTTAGAGTAAAGTAGTTGAATATATCTAATAAAAGGGGGACTAACACCATGCCATCTTAATGCTCCGAACATAAAATCCCAGCTCACCCTATCAAATGCTTTTTCAGCATCCAATGTGAGGGCAGCAACAGGTGAATCTAATTTGAGGCAAGATGGATGATGTTAAGAAGAGTTATTGAATTGTCGGTTATAGATCGCCCTTTAACGAACCCAGACTGGTAGATATTAATAAGATCAGGAATTACTTTATTTTATACGAATGGCTTGTATTTTAGCAACAATTATACAATCAGTGTTAAAGAGATGGGTCTATAACTTTTACAAAGGGAGGGATCTTTGTCCTTTTTAGGAATTAGACCTAACATTGCTTGGGTAAAGGTTCCCTTTGACTCTCCTTCTTGAAGAAAATGATGTATTAGTGAAAATAAATGGAACCGAACGGTGAAGCCGTCCGGTCCTGGTGTTTTGTCTTTGGGTAGAAGATTGATAGCATTGATAATTTCTGTTTCTGTAACAGGAGTGTCCAATAAAGTAAGATCTGTGGAAGCAGCAGCAGAGGAATTCGGAATGGATTGGAAGAAAGAATCAATTTGAGCGGATGAAGGAGTAAACTCTGGAGTGTAAAGAGAGGTATAATATTGGACAAAGCAATCAAGTATTTTTTCATCAGCAGTGTGATGAGCACCGGAATTATCAGTAATAGCGACGATTTTAGACTTCTGTTTCTTAATTTTAAGGTAATTGGCCAGAGATTTGCCCGCTTTATTCCGTCCGCCATACATTTTTGCGTTAAATTTAAGGAGCTGGTTAGAAGCAGAATCCCAGGAGTGTTTATTAAATTGCATTTTTGCTTTGATGAGAGAAGAGAGAGTGTCAGTAGAATTAGTGGTGAAATATTGGTGTTCTAATACTTTAATTTGTTTAAGGATGAGAGAAGATTCAGAAAGAGCTTTTTTCTTCTTCCGAGCTATAAAGTAAATTATAAACCCTCTAGCTGCAGCCTTAAAATCATCCCAAATGAAATGAAATTGAGGAGTAGAGGTAAGGTTGTTAAGAAAGAATTCATCCATAAAGAGTGTAAATTGTTCAACAAACTGGGGATCTAAGAGAAGAGAGTTATTAAAGCACCAGCAACGAGAGGTGAGGGAGGGTGACGTAAAATCCATATCTAGAATAACTGGGGCGTGGACGAGAAAAACTATAGTCAATACGGGAATGAGATTTGTGTACTGGGGCGAAAAAGTAAATTCTAGTGTATCAGGGTGAGAGATTCTCCAAGAATCTATTAGGCCTCTGGTTGAAATTGCTTTATGGAAGGATTTCTGCATCTTGTTGGGAACATATTTAGTTTGTGATTTACGATCTAGGAAGGGGTCCATAAGTTGATTATAGTCTCCTTCCAGAATCAAATCATCAACAGCATGTGAAGAGATGAGGGTAGAAAAATCATTCCAAAATTGAGGGTCAATACCATTCGGGCCATATATATTACAAATAGAAAGTTGAGTGTTGTTAATAGTGGTATTTAAAAACAGCCATCTACCATTGTCATCATGAATCTCATTTTGTAAATGAACAGTTAAAGATTTGTGAAATATTATACCCACACGATTCTTGTTATTTACAGCTGGAGAGTAAAAAACTTCTCCTACCCAATGTTAACGTAGAGAGGACAAATCCTGTAACTTAACGTGTGTCTCTTGAAACAGTGCAACATGACATTTTAACCTCGCTAAGTGAGATAAGACACACTGCTTCTTGACAGAGTTAAAAATACCTTTGACATTCCAGGATATCATAGGTAAACCTTTCATTTAAAGAATTCAAATATTGATAAGCATAAAAATACAGACAGGTCAAAGAGAAAAAATGAAAAGGGATAAAAAGGCAGAGATAGAATAAAGAGCAAAAAGACTTGAGAAGCGTAAAGGAAAAAAAAAGTATAGATTGGCCACAGAATACAATGAGGTGCCATATAATGAGAATGTGAAGAAAACTTGAAATAGAGAAAAGGGGTCGAAGAAAAATGAAAAAGAGACAGAAAGATTAAGGAGAAAAGGAAACAGGGACGAAAGAAGAAATAGGGAGCAATATCTCCCAAAGAAATTAGGAAAGAAAAGATGACAAGAAGCAGAGAGGCTTCAGTCACGGTGGTCAAGGAAGAGGTAACAAATGACACTGTTGAGGGAGGGGGGATGGAGAAAAAGAAGCACGATGACCACACCACTGGGAGGACATCGAGAACAGAAATCGATGATATAACATCAGATGAAGAGGCAGGGATAAAATACTCCAAACAGGTCATGGTAAACAAATGAAACAATGAGCAATGAAAACGGGAGCTTACCAGGACTTAGAGGAACATATCAACGGGTTACGTCAAACAAAATAAACAAACAGATAGTGTAAGCAGGGATCTTCAACCATAGCACAGAATAAACCTAAAACAAACAGAAGAACAGTTAACAGTCAACATTAATTTAACATACGCGTTGACCTAAAGAAAGAAGAAAAGGTATTTTTTTTTAAAGCAATGAGAAGACAATTAATGTTTGCCAAGTTCCATGTGTTCTTCTCGGTGTGTATGGATGAACTTTTGAAGGTCAGCTGCATCCTCAAATGAAAATGTTCTGTCTTTGTAAGTCACTTTGAAGAAACAGGGGTGTATAAGACCATAGAGAGCGTTCATAGATTTCAAAACCGTTCTAAGATCAAGGAACTCCTTGCGTCTACTGGCAGTTGGTTTGGACACTTCTTGACTGAAAAAGACCTTATGACCTGACCATAAAATCTGCTGGTGTTGTTTAGCTGCAGTGAGGATAGCCATTAGGTCAGAGTACAGCATGAAATAGGCAATGATACCTCTTGGTTTGGTGGCAGAGGATGCATTTTGAGGCCCCAATCTATGAGCCCTTTGAATATTAAAATCAACTGTTTTTGGGAGGCCAACAATTTGCAGAACCTGAGATTTTAAGAAGGAGATAATGTCGAATCCTTCAGAACCCTCTGGAATTTCATAAATTCGTAGGTTATTGCGCTAATTGCGATTTTCTAAATCCTCTGTAGACTTTTTAAGTTGGTTTAGGTACGGGACTCAACTTTGGCAATAACATCCTGAGCATCGCTTACCTTCTGTTCAACATCAGATAGTCTCATATCTAAGCCAGACCATTTTTCTTCAATTCTTTGTAGAGTAGTAGTGTCTGACATGAATGGGCGAAAGAGACATAGTTCGTCCATGATATCCTCTAACGTGATGGGAAGAGGAGATTTAGTTGGAGAAGAGGGGTCCTTTTTCAGACGTTTGCTGTTATTACCTGTTGAGTCTTCACGACCACAACAACAAACAGAGAGGTAGGGAGAATGAGGAACACTCTTAGTCCCCGGTTATGCTTATTAAACAAAAGAAGAGTGACCAAGGGGTACACACAATTCAGAGAACAAATGGAGCGACTGGGGGAATAAAACTGACCCCACTCAGGTCAATTTAGAAAGCCCTCACTCACCAACCTGGTTGGTGACATGTTTCATTATTGGGCTCCACTGGAGAGGCCGAGTGCCCCCCCAGTGTGCTTCGACGCCAGAACTACTGCGGAGCGGGTTTTGTGAAATAGACGTGAAGTGAATTAATTAGCAGTGATAGTGATGGTTAAAAATGTCTTATGTGTCTCAAAAAGTATTTATTGTTTGATCACTAGGACATAGATAAAAGACAGTGTAGGAAAATGGTCCAAATAAATTGTTTGGTTATTTCCAGAAGTTTTAATAGTCAGTCAACATGTTTCTGCCTTGAAACGGTGTAAATTTACCAGGCATTCATCAGGACAAAATGTGAACTAAACCCTGGCGGTATGGACAATCTAAGGCCCACCCTAACCACGGGACGTGAAATGTAAAAACAGTGAAAAAGTGCATACCGGGGGAGCGTACTCCACCTAGGTACTCCTTGATTAGGAAACCTCAAAAATAGTTATTATGCACTTAAATGGTGGGTCAGTTACACACCATGGATCACGGGAGGGGGGTGGTGGCGTAATTGGCACACCGCCCTCGACGCCAGGCACCCTCTTGGAACCTGCATACACCCTCGCAACCCGGATACTGAAGTCTTTACGACCCCCAGAAGTAGTCCCTGAAGTGCAATGGGATTTGTTAGACTACGTGAGATCCATGGTGGAACAATGAAGAGGGTTATAGAATAAGGACAAAAGCACAAAATAAAAGGATTGAAGTCGTTGAGGACCAAAATCTAAAATGCCCAGTTCAGCAGGGTCAGTTGATGCAAGGTGTATGAAAAGTGTGAAAAGTCAGCCAGTATATTGAAGAGAGAGCTGTAGGCGCGATGGACCAGGCAAGCAGCAGTGCAAGTCTATCCAAGGGAAAGCAAAGTTGCCAGAGCAAGATCCAACCATTATAAGGAGAAGGACCAGTATAGATGGATTTACTGCTCCTTTAGTGAATCAAATAAGTTTGACGAGTCCATTGAAAATTAAAAACAGCAGATTAGTAAGCGCCTGAGCGTATTAGCAATGTTAAAAGCAAAAGTACATAAGAGGGAACTGTTGAAGAAGGCTTGGTGCGTAGATGTAAGGTAAGCTGTAATGTAGGTTAGTGCATATTGATATCAATGCCCACTGAAAGACAACTGAACGTAGTCACCAACAATGCAGAGTTATATGTGTCATAAAGAACATGCAAACATTAGTAAATATAAAACCATGAGGTTGGTAGAGATGTTCACATTGCCATAAATACCATAAATATGTATACATAGTCAGCCGTTATCTCTGTTGGGCTGAGGTGAGGGGAAAAGAAAATAAGTAGCATAGAAGTGGTATCCTCGAAGCACAAGGATGTCTGCAGTTGCCAAACTGTGGAAGAATATGCTGATTATTGCTGCTTAGTTCACCTTTTTTTAATGAGCGTTGGTACGAGTGCACTCAGGGGCCGCCATTTATTTAAGGAGAAGTGGTATTGCGCTGTTCTGTGTGCACACAAAATGGCGGCAGCAGCAATCAGGCAGGGATGGCAGAATCAACAAAGTGCCAAAAACGAACATGGCATCATCTGTCGGTGGTCGGAAACGCTCCACAACGGTCCCAGCGGTTTCCGACGTAAGTAGTGCTGAATACAAGCGGGAACGAGGCCAAAAACCGGTCCCTTCGCAGCAGAGCAAACGCTGACTCTGTGGAGCCTCCTCAGGACGCGACCATCTTGCCGCTGCGTGCTCCACCATGTCAGGTAGTTCTTTTCACCAAATTTTACGTCTGTGGATGCTTTGAAGTGGATTTTCCTGGATGATAAACTGCATCTCTATCTTGTTTTTCTGAATTTGCCTTCAGTGTCAGACTGAAACAGAAAATAGGCCCGGGAACCAACACAGAAGTGCCATTAGTGAATTCTGATAGCTAAAAAAGTGCCTGCATATGCAAATCAAGGCAGTTTCATACTTGTAAAGACAAGCTGTGTAAGTGTTTTGCAATGTATTTGAAGCTGTATTATTTTGTGTTTGTTGCAGGCGATGTAGTGGCGATATCAGAGACATCTACAATAAAAACTGGACCACCAGAACATACAACACACCCACAAACAGCCAAAAAATTACCCACACTCTGACCTGTCAGACCAGGTTGGGGCACGGACTGATTGCCCTATAGGCAGAGGTCGAAATGGGAAGGAAGATGGGGGAACGACGTTCTCAAACTTTATTTGTTTGATTGAAATATGTCCCATATATTTTGTTTAAAAAAACACAACCATCCCTGAACAGTTCAGGTGCCGCAGTTTGAAAGGGGAGAAGAAGGGATTCCTCTACTCTGAAGTGAGAGAAGGAAGAGGCAGCTAAAGAAGAAGCAAGCCTTCTCTCTAGTGTTAATGCTCCTGAAAGAAATGTAAGTGTGTGCAATTGGTTAATCAGCAAGTGTAAAGGTTGCTTGGGAGCCAGTATAGAGTTTAATTGTTCGAATCTGGAATTTATTTACTTTTTTCTTCGACATTACAGTATTTGTTTTTCATCAAACTCACATGACAGAGTTCTAAGACATCCACATGAGTAATGTGGAATACATCCACTCACCCCAGACAGTAAGGAACTGTTCAAAAGATGCACCTACACCGTGAGCAAAAAGTGAATAGGGATACATTGGCTGAGCCATCAGGCCATCATGTAGGGTCCAATACCGTTCTCTTACACTTCAAGTTGCCAAACGTAGTGATCTCAAGGAGCTGGGGCAGCCTAAAATAGGCCCTCTGTCCAAAAAATAGATTAACAGCAGTCAAATGTATCATTTTTATGGAAACCTATAAAAAGGATTTGCACTAGGTGCTCTCAGAGTACTACTAAAAACATAACTTTTGAAAACACTGTTAACATTTAAACAATATTTTTGCACTTTTTGCAACAGCCTATTTATACTGTGTGCAACCTTTGTTGACTTACATATTCGCAGTGCTTTCTGTTACAGGATTGGGCATCTTAGCACTATTTCCCCACTGCACTGACCAGGAGTCAAATCAGTGACCATCTATATAAATTCACAGACATCTGATGAGATTGCATTAACCAACTGGGCTTTCCTACCAGAAAAAAAAAAACATTTCCCACAGATAAGTTTTAGTTGCATTTATTTTTTAATGAAGAAATGTGCATTATATTTTATATGCAGTTATGTGTTGGTAAAATTCAAACAAAATAGTTAAAGAATATTTTGTTCCTTTTAGTCCCTTCTCTGACCCTGCCCCCTCAGTCGCTGACCCTGCCCACATTTTATCGACCACACCCTCAGTGTACTCATTATCACAGTTCCCATTCTTTTCTTTTTGCACATCAACCATTGCTTATAGGCCAGTTCAACCCTGATTGTCTTATATGAAGGGCAAAGAGTTGTGTGTGATTGTGTGCTGATTTTCCTGAATGAACATACAGAAAGCTTCTGTTGTGCCACACCTTACTGTGCGTGAGTTTTTTCAAGTTGTTCTTACTTCACATGAGAATGCCACTGTTTGATTGCAGTATCACTCAATGGATCAAACAACTCATTTGTGCTTTGGCGCTAGCCGGTGGTATAAATGTCTATGTAGAGAGCCACTGTTTACCAACTGTCTGGGGCATCCTATGCATCAGGGGTGGATCCTCCATGTGGGCGGAGGAGCGTCGCCCCACTGCTTTATCACAGTGCGAGAAGCAGAAACATAAAATGGTATTTTAAACATGTTTCTGCTTGTCGCACAGCGAGAAAGCAGGAGGCAGGGTTTGGTTGGGGGTGGGAGGGTGTGCGATCTTGCTCCAGGTAGGGGAAGAGTGGCTAGCCCACTGTTGTGGGCGTTGACTGTTTGGTCGGCCCCAGGGCCAACCAAACCAGTCATGCACACTCTGCATTTTCTCTATGTAGGCTGCATGCAGCCTACATAGAGAAAATGGCCTCCCCATAGACGCCTGTGAGTTTGGCGTCCTATTTCAGCGTTGTGATTGGCTTAGGGGAGGGGAGGGAAACTGCCTGCTTCCTGTATGGGGGGGAGAGAGGAGACAGGATGCTGGACCAAAGGTGGATGGTGAGGTTAATTTAAAAAAAAAAAAAGATGAACACCCCTCCCTGCGCGACCCCCTCCCCGCACGACCTCCGCTCCTCCGCCATGAGTCAGGACGGCCACAACTGCTATGCATAGGTGCTGGAACTAAGGGTGTGAGGGGTGCTGCAGCAACCCCAAGACAATCATGCTTTGGTTCACAAGGTGAATGAGCAATAAAGAGGTCTTTACATTTTGGTTTTTTCTTGTCACATTAGTTGTGCATTTTAAAGACAGAGGTCAAATGTCAGGCTATGTCTTCTGACAAATTGTTGATCATTCTTTTAACAGGGAGAATTATATTTACTTTTCTTTCTCTGACTTCAAAGTTAGAGGACTTTGTAAAGTAAACTATGTGACAGTCTTATTGGGTACTGGAAGTTTGAAAGGAAAGGCAGTAGCATAATTGTATTCTAACCCACACCATTAAATACCTGTAAATTAACTGAATGAAGATTTAAATATATATCACCCACTAGGAAAGCACCCAGGCTCATTTATTGTAATTCTGAATTGTGATAGAAATAAAGAGTTTAACAGGATAAAAACGAGCCATGGCACTTTTCTTGGTGATGTACAAATGATAAATATTTGCTAAAACCTAATTTCTGTGTATTATCTTATGTACGCCCTATAGTTTTATGAGTAAAACAGCATATCTGTGCAAATTTAGTGCGGTAATTGCAAACACAACAGTGATGGACAGAATGTGGATCAATGTCACACATTCACCCCAGTCAAAAGATCTGGGCCCAAATCCATCGTTTTTCCACTCCACACCACCCTGGGTTAGACAATGGCGATATGCAAATCAGCGCTGACCCTGTGCCCCATGGGAACAGTCCAGTCCGAACTACAAAAGCCATGTCCTTCCCAGAACGGAAACAAGCATCCGAGGACCGGCCCAGTTTCGAGGTAACACCTCTCATCAGCCCGGCTAGCTTGACTCCAGTGGTGTGGAGTGCCTGGGACTCACGTCTGAGCATCCCCAGTACACTTAGAGCGGTAATTGCAAACACAACAGTGATGGACAGAATGTGGATCAATGTCACACATTCACCCGGGAAACAACCATTACATTGCAACTTTTACAACGCACTACCATTACAACGGAACTTTTACAACGCAAAAACCATTACAACGCAGGTATTTACAACGCAGGTATTTACAACGCAGGTGCTATTACAACGCATACCATTACAACGTAAGTACTGGTAAGTATATAATTATATTTAAAATGTTATATGTTTGTTTTTTAAATGGGGTATTTTTTGGGTTAAGAGTCAGTTTTGGGTTTTAGGGTAAAGGGGCATTTTTAGGGTTCAGGGTGAGATTTGGGTTTTTGGGCAAAGGGGTATTTTTAGGGTTCAGGGTCTGTTTTTAGTTATTGGGTAAAGGGGTATTTTTAGAGTTCAGGGTCAGTTTTCAGTTTTTGGGTAAAGGGGTATTTTTAGGGTTCAGGGTCAGTTTTCAGTTTTTGGGTAAAGGGGTATTTTTAGGGTTCAGGGTCAGTTTTTGGGTAAAGGGGTATTTTTAGGGTTCAGGGTCAGTTTTCAGTTTTTGGGTAAAGGGGTATTTTTAGGGTTCAGGGTCAGTTTTCAGTTTTTGGGTAAAGGGGTATTTTTAGGGTTCAGGGTCAGTTTTCAGTTTTTGGGTAAAGGGGTATTTTTAGTGTTCAGGGTCAGTTTTCAGTTTTTGGGTAAAGGGGTATTTTTAGGGTTCAGGGTCAGTTTTCAGTTTTTGGGTAAAGGGGCATTTTTAGGGTTCAGGGTCAGTTTTGGGTTTTTGGGTAAAGGGGTATTTTTAGGGTTCAGGGTCAGTTTTCAGTTTTTGGGTAAAGGGGCATTTTTAGGGTTCAGGGTCAGTTTTGGGTTTTTGGGTAAAGGGGCATTTTTAGGGTTCAGGGTCAGTTTTGGGTTTTTGGGTAAAGGGGTATTTTTAGGGTTCAGGGTCAGTTTTAGGTTTTTGGGTAAAGGGGTATTTTAAGGGTTTAGGGTCAGTTATGGGTTTTTGGGTAAAGGGGTATTTTTAGGGTTCAGGGTCAGTTTTGGGTTTTTGGGTAAAGGGGTATTTTTAGGGTTCAGAGTCAGTTTTGGGTTTTTGGGTAAAAGGGTACAAGGTAAAAAATAAAGTAAAATTAAATTTAAATTAATTAAATTAAATTAAATTAAATTAAATTAAATTAAATTAAATTAAATTAAATTAATTAAATTAGAATTATTTACATTTGTAATTTAAAATATATACTTACCTATACTTACGTTGTAATGGCATGCGTTGTAATAGCCCCTGCGTTGTAAATACCTGCGTTGTAATGCCATGCGTTGTAATGGCACCTGCGATGTAAAAGTTGCGTTGTGATGGCATGCGTTGTAAATGCATGCGTTATAACGTCATACATCCATTCACCCCAGTCAAAAGATCTGGGCCCAAATCCATCGTTTTTCCACTCCACACCACCCTGGGTTAGACAATGGCGATATGCAAATCAGCGCTGACCCTGTGCCCCATGGGAACAGTCCAGTCCGAACTACAAAAGCCATGTCCTTCCCAGAACGGAAACAAGCATCCGAGGACCGGCCCGGTTTCGAGGTAACACCTCTAATCAGCCCGGCTAGCTTGACTCCAGTGGTGTGGAGTGCCTGGGACTCACGTCTGAGCACGTCTGTAGTTCGGACTGGACTGTTCCCATGGGGCACAGGGTCAGCGCTGATTTGCATATCGCCATTGTCTAACCCAGGGTGGTGTGGAGTGGAAAAACGATGGATTTGGGCCCAGATCTTTGGACTGGGGTGAATGTGTGACATTGATCCACATTCTGTCCATCATTGTTGTGTTTGCAGTTACCGCTCTAAGTGTACTGGGGATGCTCAGACGTGAGTCCCAGGCACTCCACACCACTGGAATCAAGCTAGCCGGGCTGATGAGAGGTGTTACCTCGAAACCGGGCCGGTCCTCGGATGCTTGTTTCCGTTCTGGGAAGGACATGGCTTTTGTAGTTCAGACTGGACTGTTCCCATGGGGCACAGGGTCAGCGCTGATTTGCATATCGCCATTGTCTAACCCAGGGTGGTGTGGAGTGGAAAAACTATGGATTTGGGCCCAGATCTTTGGACTGGGGTGAATGTGTGACATTGATCCACATTCTGTCCATCATTGTTGTGTTTGCAGTTACCGCTCTAAGTGTACTGGGGATGCTCAGACGTGAGTCCCAGGCACTCCACACCACTGGAATCAAGCTAGCCGGGCTGATGAGAGGTGTTACCTCGAAACCGGGCCGGTCCTCGGATGCTTGTTTCCGTTCTGGGAAGGACATGGCTTTTGTAGTTCGGACTGGACTGTTCCCATGGGGCACAGGGTCAGCGCTGATTTGCATATCGCCATTATCTAACCCAGGGTGGTGTGGAGTGGAAAAACGATGGATTTGGGCCAAGATCTTTGGACTGGGGTGAATGTGTGACATTGATCCACATTCTGTCCATCATTGTTGTGTTTGCAGTTACCGCTCTAAGTGTACTGGGGATGCTCAGACGTGAGTCCCAGGCACTCCACACCACTGGAATCAAGCTAGCCGGGCTGATGAAAGGTGTTACCTCGAAACCGGGCCGGTCCTCGGATGCTTGTTTCCGTTCTGGGAAGGACATGGCTTTTGTAGTTCGGACTGGACTGTTCCCATGGGGCACAGGGTCAGCGCTGATTTGCATATCGCCATTGTCTAACCCAGGGTGGTGTGGAGTGGAAAAACGATGGATTTGGGCCGCAGATCTTTGGACTGAGGTGAATGTGTGACATTGATCCACATTCTGTCCATCACTGTTGTGTTTGCAGTTACCGCTCTAAGTGTACTGGGGATGCTCAGACGTGAGTCCCAGGCACTCCACACCACTGGAATCAAGCTAGCCGGGCTGATGAGAGGTGTTACCTCGAAACCGGGCCGGTCCTCGGATGCTTGTTTCCGTTCTGGGAAGGACATGGCTTTTGTAGTTCGGACTGGACTGTTCCCATGGGGCACAGGGTCAGCGCTGATTTGCATATCGCCATTGTCTAACCCAGGGTGGTGTGGAGTGGAAAAACGATGGATTTGGGCCCAGATCTTTGGACTGGGGTGAATGTGTGACATTGATCCACATTCTGTCCATCATTGTTGTGTTTGCAGTTACCGCTCTAAGTGTACTGGGGATGCTCAGACGTGAGTCCCAGGCACTCCACACCACTGGAATCAAGCTAGCCGGGCTGATGAGAGGTGTTACCTCGAAACCGGGCCGGTCCTCGGATGCTTGTTTCCGTTCTGGGAAGGACATGGCTTTTGTAGTTCGGACTGGACTGTTCCCATGGTGCACAGGGTCAGCGCTGATTTGCATATCGCCATTGTCTAACCCAGGGTGGTGTGGAGTGGAAAAACGATGGATTTGGGCCCAGATCTTTGGACTGGGGTGAATGTGTGACATTGATCCACATTCTGTCCATCATTGTTGTGTTTGCAGTTACCGCTCTAAGTGTACTGGGGATGCTCAGACGTGAGTCCCAGGCACTCCACACCACTGGAATCAAGCTAGCCGGGCTGATGAGAGGTGTTACCTCGAAACCGGGCCGGTCCTCGGATGCTTGTTTCCGTTCTGGGAAGGACATGGCTTTTGTAGTTCAGACTGGACTGTTCCCATGGGGCACAGGGTCAGCGCTGATTTGCATATCGCCATTGTCTAACCCAGGGTGGTGTGGAGTGGAAAAACTATGGATTTGGGCCCAGATCTTTGGACTGGGGTGAATGTGTGACATTGATCCACATTCTGTCCATCATTGTTGTGTTTGCAGTTACCGCTCTAAGTGTACTGGGGATGCTCAGACGTGAGTCCCAGGCTCTCCACACCACTGGAATCAAGCTAGCCGGGCTGATGAGAGGTGTTACCTCGAAACCGGGCCGGTCCTCGGATGCTTGTTTCCGTTCTGGGAAGGACATGGCTTTTGTAGTTCGGACTGGACTGTTCCCATGGGGCACAGGGTCAGCGCTGATTTGCATATCGCCATTATCTAACCCAGGGTGGTGTGGAGTGGAAAAACGATGGATTTGGGCCAAGATCTTTGGACTGGGGTGAATGTGTGACATTGATCCACATTCTGTCCATCATTGTTGTGTTTGCAGTTACCGCTCTAAGTGTACTGGGGATGCTCAGACGTGAGTCCCAGGCACTCCACACCACTGGAATCAAGCTAGCCGGGCTGATGAAAGGTGTTACCTCGAAACCGGGCCGGTCCTCGGATGCTTGTTTCCGTTCTGGGAAGGACATGGCTTTTGTAGTTCGGACTGGACTGTTCCCATGGGGCACAGGGTCAGCGCTGATTTGCATATCGCCATTGTCTAACCCAGGGTGGTGTGGAGTGGAAAAACGATGGATTTGGGCCGCAGATCTTTGGACTGAGGTGAATGTGTGACATTGATCCACATTCTGTCCATCACTGTTGTGTTTGCAGTTACCGCTCTAAGTGTACTGGGGATGCTCAGACGTGAGTCCCAGGCACTCCACACCACTGGAATCAAGCTAGCCGGGCTGATGAGAGGTGTTACCTCGAAACCGGGCCGGTCCTCGGATGCTTGTTTCCGTTCTGGGAAGGACATGGCTTTTGTAGTTCGGACTGGACTGTTCCCATGGGGCACAGGGTCAGCGCTGATTTGCATATCGCCATTGTCTAACCCAGGGTGGTGTGGAGTGGAAAAACGATGGATTTGGGCCCAGATCTTTGGACTGGGGTGAATGTGTGACATTGATCCACATTCTGTCCATCATTGTTGTGTTTGCAGTTACCGCTCTAAGTGTACTGGGGATGCTCAGACGTGAGTCCCAGGCACTCCACACCACTGGAATCAAGCTAGCCGGGCTGATGAGAGGTGTTACCTCGAAACCGGGCCGGTCCTCGGATGCTTGTTTCCGTTCTGGGAAGGACATGGCTTTTGTAGTTCGGACTGGACTGTTCCCATGGGGCACAGGGTCAGCGCTGATTTGCATATCGCCATTGTCTAACCCAGGGTGGTGTGGAGTGGAAAAACGATGGATTTGGGCCCAGATCTTTGGACTGGGGTGAATGTGTGACATTGATCCACATTCTGTCCATCATTGTTGTGTTTGCAGTTACCGCTCTAAGTGTACTGGGGATGCTCAGACGTGAGTCCCAGGCACTCCACACCACTGGAATCAAGCTAGCCGGGCTGATGAGAGGTGTTACCTCGAAACCGGGCCGGTCCTCGGATGCTTGTTTCCGTTCTGGGAAGGACATGGCTTTTGTAGTTCGGACTGGACTGTTCCCATGGGGCACAGGGTCAGCGCTGATTTGCATATCACCATTATCTAACCCAGGGTGGTGTGGAGTGGAAAAACGATGGATTTGGGCCCAGATCTTTGGACTGGGGTGAATGTGTGACATTGATCCACATTCTGTCCATCATTGTTGTGTTTGCAGTTACCGCTCTAAGTGTACTGGGGATGCTCAGACGTGAGTCCCAGGCACTCCACACCACTGGAATCAAGCTAGCCGGGCTGATGAGAGGTGTTACCTCGAAACCGGGCCGGTCCTCGGATGCTTGTTTCCGTTCTGGGAAGGACATGGCTTTTGTAGTTCGGACTGGACTGTTCCCATGGGGCACAGGGTCAGCGCTGATTTGCATATCGCCATTGTCTAACCCAGGGTGGTGTGGAGTGGAAAAACGATGGATTTGGGCCCAGATCTTTGGACTGGGGTGAATGTGTGACATTGATCCACATTCTGTCCATCACTGTTGTGTTTGCAGTTACCGCTCTAAGTGTACTGGGGATGCTCAGACGTAAGTCCCAGGCACTCCACACCACTGGAATCAAGCTAGCCGGGCTGATGAGAGGTGTTACCTCAAAACCGGGCCGGTCCTCGGATGCTTGTTTCCGTTCTGGGAAGGACATGGCTTTTGTAGTTCGGACTGGACTGTTCCCATGGGGCACAGGGTCAGCGCTGATTTGCATATCGCCATTGTCTAACCCAGGGTGGTGTGGAGTGGAAAAACGATGGATTTGGGCCCAGATCTTTGGACTGGGGTGAATGTGTGACATTGATCCACATTCTGTCCATCATTGTTGTGTTTGCAGTTACCGCTCTAAGTGTACTGGGGATGCTCAGACGTGAGTCCCAGGCACTCCACACCACTGGAATCAAGCTAGCCGGGCTGATGAGAGGTGTTACCTCGAAACCGGGCCGGTCCTCGGGTGCTTGTTTCCGTTCTGGGAAGGACATGGCTTTTGTAGTTCGGACTGGACTGTTCCCATGGGGCACAGGGTCAGCGCTGATTTGCATATCGCCATTGTCTAACCCAGGGTGGTGTGGAGTGGAAAAATGATGGATTTGGGCCCAGATCTTTGGACTGGGGTGAATGTGTGACATTGATCCACATTCTGTCCATCATTGTTGTGTTTGCAGTTACCGCTCTAAGTGTACTGGGGATGCTCAGACGTGAGTCCCAGGCACTCCACACCACTGGAATCAAGCTAGCCGGGCTGATGAGAGGTGTTACCTCGAAACCGGGCCGGTCCTCGGATGCTTGTTTCCGTTCTGGGAAGGACATGGCTTTTGTAGTTCGGACTGGACTGTTCCCATGGGGCACAGGGTCAGCGCTGATTTGCATATCGCCATTGTCTAACCCAGGGTGGTGTGGAGTTGAAAAACGATGGATTTGGGCCCAGATCTTTGGACTGGGGTGAATGTGTGACATTGATCCACATTCTGTCCATCATTGTTGTGTTTGTGCAAATTTAGTGGCCGATTCAATAGGAAAATATGCTGGGGCAGATTTACGAGCCCCGTACGCCACATTTTCACCGCCGTTGCATCACTTTTGTGACGCAGCGGCGGCGCAAAGCCAGCGCCTTGCTGCAGGGTATTTACAATTTGACGCATCTGGGAGATGCGTCACTTTGTAAAGCCCTGCGCCACATGTGGGCGTTCCGGCACAGGGAGGGGCGTCCCGGCGCAGGAACGCCTCCTAAAAGTGGCTGAGTGAAATCTACAAGATTTCACTCAGTCACTTTTAAGGCCATGCTGCGTCAAAACCCTGCGCCTGCTTGAAGCAGGCGTAAGGATTGACGCAGCATGTTAGGCATAGGGGCACCCCGAGCTTTGCTGGAGCTGCGTCGCGCTTGCGACGCGACTACAGCAATGCGTCACCTTTACGGCAGCAGATGCGTAACGCATGTCTATTTTTGCCCCATGGTGCACCGCATTGTAAATGCGGCGCATCCATGGTGGTGGCGCAAGAGGTGTCTGCCATGACACACAATAACTGGCGCATCCCTGCTGATATGCAGGGACACACCAGTTATTGTAAATCTGCCCCTCAGTGTGTAAGTGACAATGCGCTACCACACCATGCCTTAGAAATATATTTCCAACAGTGTGCTCTAAAATGTAACACGAGCTACGTACTACACCCTTTCCGCTCTCATGCTGATTGGACCTGGCTCATTTCGTACACGAGTTCTTTGTGGGACACTTTGATTTTTCACAATCACTATGACTTCAGTACAATGAAAATATTTCCAACACCGCTGATTCCATGGGCCGGGCGAACAAGGACAACAGCGGAAGCCGATTCTGATAACCGCAGACTGCGCCAGGCCATCCGGGGAGCCGGGATTCCTCCAGTGCGCGGCTGCAGGTGGCCACCAGACTGCCAGCCCCGGGCTAGCCCGCAGTGATGCTGTGAGCGTCTCCTGGAGCTAATACGCTGTGACAAGGATATACTAAGAATGTGATAAGAAATGAAACCCTTTGCAGCACCAATGATGGGAGGATCGCGTGGCAAAGCAAACTCGCTACAGCCGCTCCGCGTACACACTTTTTGTCCCCAAACAAACTGCTCACTGTAGCATGCCTGTTTTTATGGAACGTTCACCGGGGCCTTAGAGAACCTTCCTCCCTTTGTCCAAATTCATCGTTTGTTTTACAGCCTTAGAACTCTTTTTTTGTTTAATAAAAAAAGGAGCTAGCGGATTGCTTTGCATCAGCAATTAGGCAACGGGGGGCGACCAATGCTCGCATATGGAAGGTGTGGCCCATGATCCATAGGTCGCAGACATAGGATTACATCTGTGCCCCAGGAATAGTGCCAATCTGATAGCGTGTCCACAGGAAACCCGGTGATACAAACAACAATGGCTCCTGGAGGTATTATTTTCACCAAAAAGAAGGCATTCATGGGTTAATAAATGATCTCATAAGCAGCAAAGCTCTTTCCTAAAGAAAGTCAGAGTGTCTCTGGGTAAACTGCACTGGGTATACTGCACTGGGTACACTGCACTGGGTATGCTGCACTGGGTATGCTGCACTGGGTATACTGTACTAGGTATGCTGCACTGGGTATGCGTCAAACATTTAACGAACATCATTATTCAGATAATGCGACCAGTGATCATGTGGTCACACAGTGCGTGTAACACAAGTGTATGTATAAGCGGAATATTCAACTAATGCACTTGTTCAAATATAAGGTTTGGCTTTACAATGTTTTTCAATTTTTAATGAATGATTTTTGATCCTAATGTTTTATGACCTCTGTGCTCACCATCAGGAGTGAACACGTCCTACTGCACACCAACACTAACGCCTAAAAACGAGTCCAAAACCCTCTTTCAGCACCGCAGCAATGAAAGGAGACACCAGCGCGGCAAGGTAAGTCACTGTAGTATGTAAGTAACGCCTGATTTGTTGCAAACATTTGCGTTGTTGTGGTATGCGTGGTTACTGTATGCATGGTAATGGTACTTTCAATGTGTCCTTATTATTGTGTGTTGCAATGACATGCGTGGTAATGGGGTGTGTGGTAGTGGGCCATGCGTGCTAGTGTACGCGTTGTATAGGTATGCATGGTGAATGCAAACGCTGTTCCATTATACAACCAGATTCTGTCTGTCCCAGCAATCACAACTCACCACATCATGGAGGCTTGCCACTATGCATATCTTACATACATGCACACCTGAAATGACATGGGTCAAAGGGGGTTGGAGGTTTTATGTAAGGTGAACTTTACATGAGTGGCCTGCTAATCACAGCACTCCTCTTGAACAAGGGAGAAGAACTGCTCAGTAATATTAATCTACCATAATTTGTCTGTGGGACACAACCGCTTCATGTGAACAACCCAGGACATGTACAGCTGTCCAATGTCAGTAAGGAGGGAATACCTAGTGTGCCCCTGCAATATACCTATTCATTCTGGACCTTTCAATTATTACTGACAAGCCTAGATCCCAGTAAACATGCTAGTTGTAATGAGGCAGCTAGGCCAACTGGAAAACAGTGTCACATGCAGTCGGACCCCTTAGGGCAGATTTACACACCTGGTTAACATGCGGGCGATATTTGCATTGAAACAGGCTGGGATAGTGTTATAATCTCCAAATTAAATTTATTCAATTGCATCACTAGTTAAAGTCAAACCACAAGAGAGAAGAAGAGAAAGCAACGGGTGATGACTAAAATTTAAAACAAGGGTTCCAAACAGATCTCTGATCTAGACTGGACGTTTTCCAAACACAGGGTTATAAGGCAATGCTCTGTTCAGTAGGATTGAAAATACGTCCACCACGCATAGACTCATGACGCTAAGCGGTGTACGGTAGTACCCCACCTATGCTGGCCACTGTGGTTGTCAGTTCTAGGACAACAGCAGGAAGTATCAGGTGAGGACTAATTGAAATCATAGAAAGTGCTCACTTCATCTGCTAAACAGCAAGCACCGCCCAGGTATGGTGGTTTTAGGGTAGGCTATGGAGTACTGTTCTCTAGTGGTTAGGGCATAGGGCAAGGAAGAGACAGGACTTCCAGGGTGCATTAAGACAGCTGCGTCTAGGATGCAGTGAACAACCAATCACTTCTGAGACAGTCTTAGCAGCAGCAGCTTCTTTTATTTGTATAATTCCCGGCTGCCTGGTACCTTTCTCTCATCATTTGACAGGCACGTTTTTTTTTTCTTTGCCTTTCTAGTTTCCTCTCTGCTGTTTTGCCATTTATGATATTTCCTCCATGCCTAACCTGGTTTCCACTTCCCAGGGATATTCCAGACTCAGCTACCTTGAAGACGAAGACCCACTGTGATAGTTGATGCTCCTGTCCCTGGAAAATGATTCCTTGTTTGTCCTCAAGCTTATAAGTATCTTGTATCTCAAACTATTAGGTGAATGCAATGTACAGTGTTTCTCTGACCTACTTTGTATCTTCAAAAGGAATTTTACTTTCCAAGGATATTGTGTATGCAGATGTTGCTAAACATACCAATCTGTGCAGGATTTCCATATCTCTATCAGTACGTTTCCAAGAGCAGCTGGGCAGCTCAGTGTGAAAAGGGAAGGGTCGAGTCCAGTTTTTTTTCTCTCTCGCTGCCCATAACCCCTGTTTTGTCTTGGGAAGATTGTAAGATTTTGTGGCTCGCATGGACCAAGGAGACGGCCGGTGGTTTTGCACCTGATCCCCCGCTTCGTCCGAACACCTGAGAATTCTGACAGTGACATGTCAGGGACACACAATTGTCTTCAGTACATTTCTTAGAGTTTAAAATTGTGGCTTGCATGGTGGAGGCAGGTTTACAACATCTATACAGCTGTGTATGGTGCTGGGATTCAAATAAGAGTCTGACTATGTAGATGGTTCTGACCAACATCCAGAGCAGTATATTTTTCCTAACCAGGTGACCAATACCCTAACTGCAGTCTAGCCTTAGAGAGTGAATACAATCTCTGAAAAATCCGTGGTGGTGGCTAGTGGCACACATTGTTTTGTGGATGATTGGGGATGGAGTGCAGGGGGCAATCTCTGACATCAAGACACCCCGAATAACCCTGAGAATTTTAAGCATGGCAGTGGTCTGCGGTGCTTCCGCTCATGTCTTTGTCACCAAGGATACGTTATTTTCTGATCCTAATGAGAAGGACAGAGACGGGAAATGAATAATACTTTCTGCCAATCCAGCCTCTTCTTTTTCAAGTGAAATTGAAATGTGGTAACAGAATTCAATTTCTTTCCCGCCCTGAATCAGCAAGTTTAAAAAGAAACACGGAGCCTGTGATTAGGGCCTACTTGTGGTTTCCGCGCTGGCTGCCCAGTCACTAAAAATACACGGCCTGCCCATTGGTGGTTGCTACAACCTTTTTACTGTATCCGGTCCGCTCTCCGCCCTCGGAATCCTAGCAGGATCTGATTTCCCACTCACTGTGGGATCCTGAAGAACTGCCCTACTGTATGAGGACGGCCTCTGTGTCTGATGTCAAGGGGCATTCTTGCTCCCACATGCAGCAAGTCTATGATTTGATGTGAATGGTGGCTCGGAAAATCCCCTGCCCTATAGTTTCCTGACAGGCCCATATTTGACCTGCTACCTGCAGGGGGTTACCAATCTGTCCCTTACACCACATTTAGACCACACTAGAAAACAGCTGTCAAGAAATGTCTGATAATGGCAAAAAAAGGAATTTTTGTGTGACTGCGCAGAGAAAAGATAACATCGAAATGCTGTAGTTAGTTATGTGGCTATTCTATGTATGCAATAGTTCCGTTGGAACCTAATGCCTCATCATGAGTTAGGATGTGTTTACTTCTAAAGCACCTCATTCAGAAGTGTTGCACATAGGTTACATGGAGTGTGACGTATGTGGTGAGCTGTCAAAGGAAAAGGAACTAATAGGTGGGAAAAGAGAGGAGCGTCAGACTAGATGTGTGGTAAGTTGCAAAGTCGAGCGGCCTGCAGCTTTAACACTTTTTTACTTCACTAGTATCACGAAGTAGAAAGCTTTAAAATAGGTGTTTTTCTGCAGTCCTTCGCACCAGCAGGCATCCATTCCTCCTGCATCGAAGTGCAGGAGGAAGCATCCACTCTGCCTCACAATTTTAAGCAAGATGTTCTGCTTCTGTAGAACCCCACAACCCCCCCTAATAGCAAGTTGTCCCTTGCTGACCTAGGGCACCCCTGCAGCCAGGGGCGCAATTAGACTCAAACCTCAGGGGGAAGTTGCGGGGGGTGGGAGGGGAGGGGAGGAGCCTAACACATGAGTTAGTGAAGGCAGAGACATACAATTCTAGGCAATATTTCATTTAATCATGCCTCCTTTTATTTCATTACTGCAGCACCTTGAAATATGTGAGCACTGTTTAAAAACATCTTGTATTTGATTTATTAGTCTATCAAGCTTCTACATGTATCATAAGAATCTAGGCCATATTTAGGGTGCACATGACAACTGTCTTGCCTCTTAGGGGATTCTTTACGGGATTTTGACATAAGTCAGGGCAGCAAGGCACCTTGCTGCTCAGCCCTACGCCAAAGTGAAAGGGTAGGAATGATTCGTATTTATGCAATATGGGGCATTTCTGTCCTTTCTCCCTGCGCGGCACCGTTTCTGCAGCCTTGCGCCAACGTAGGCTCCTTTGCACCACAGTGCAAGGGTGCCTGCGTTGCATGCAAGAATGTTTTTGTATAGGAAGGGACACCTTCCTGCACAAAAACAATCCTAAGGGGCGTTTTCTTCTTTCTATGTGTGCTGCCGAATGCAGCACACCTAGGAAGAGGAAAATCAAGGACAAATTAACTTATTTCTCCTCGCTATGCCTCACCTACATGACTTTGTAAATCTGGGAAAGCCTCAAATTTCATGGGTGTTGCACATGAAAACCCACTGCAACGAACATGGAATGCCTCCCGGGCACAGAGAAAGGCGATGCAGCGATTTACGATTCGTCGCCTTACTCATGATTTATGAGGCCATTTGAAGCCACGCAAGGTGGCGTTGCGTAGTATCATAAATTGAAATCAGAGCCCTGCATCACACATGTACACCTTGTCTTGGTGCAAAAGTAACGCAGGGCTCTTTTAAATAAGCCCTTAGTTCACTAATGGCATTGCCTTTAGGGTGGAGTGGCATTAATGTTTTCTAAAATAATGATTAAAATAATCTGATGTACTAAGGTGAAACACTTGTGCATTTTAAAGAATTGTACTATTTTGAATTTTCGACGAAGTTATTTTATTTTTGCATGATGTTTTGTTGCACAATAGAATTACCAAACATTTTCATTGCTTGAGTCGTGTACAAGTACTTAGAGTTAAACCACATCATTCACTCGGTCAGTTCTCCCTGTTAATTTGCAGGCTCGCCCACCTCTATGTAAAAGGTATCTATGTCAAGATAAATATTTGTGATTTTTTTTTATTGCATTTGGGTCGCACTCCATACCGCTTTTGTCAAGATGCTATATATTTGTTTTAACTCATGTTGCACTGCACTTTATGATTGGTCTTGGGTCACTAAGAAAAAAAAAAGAAATGACTTCAAATAGTTATGTTGTAATACCATGCACAATTCTAATTTCCTGAAAGTTTTCTTCCCAATGGAAAATCCTTCAGGCATATCACTATGTTTCTCTAAATTGCTGTGTGAAGGGCGCATATTGTGCAGATTTTATTGCAATGAGAGTGTTGCAGGGCGTCACTGTTGTTTATTGGGGATCAATCAATCAATCAATCACAGCATTTATATAGCGCGCTACTCACCCGGAGGGTCTCAAGGCGCTTGTGGAGGGGGGGGGGGTCCGCTACTGTTCGAACAGCCAGGTCTTGAGCTGCTTCCTGAAGGCGAGGTGGTCTTGGGTCAGGCGGAGGTGGGTCGGGAGGGAGTTCCACGTCTTGGCGGCGAGGTAGGAGAAGGATCTTCCTCCTGTGGTGGCTCTTCGGATGCGGGGGACTGCGGCGAGGGCGTGGTTGGTGGATCGAAGCTGGCGTGTGGAGGTGTAGAAGTTGAGGCGGCTGTTGAGGTATCTTGGGCCTTGGTTGTGTAGGGCTTTGTGTGCGTGGGTGAGGAGTCAGAACGTGATTCTCTTGTTGACCGGGAGCCAGTGCAGGTCTCTCAGGTGTCCGGATATGTGGCTGTGTCGGGGGATGTCCAGGATGAGTCTTGCTGAGGCGTTCTGGATTCGCTGGAGTCTCTTCTGGAGTCTGGCAGTGGTTCCGGCGTAGAGGGAGTTGCCGTAGTCCAGTCGGCTGGTGACGAGGGTCTGGGTGACCGTCTTCCTGGTCTCGGTGGGGATCCACCGGAAGATCTTACGTAGCATGCGCAGGATGTTGAAGCATGACGAGGAGACGGCGTTGACTTGTCTGGTCATGGAGAGGGAGGAGCCCAGGATGAAGCCCAGGTTGCGTGCGTGGTCTGTAGTTTTGGGTGCGCTGCCCAGGGCGGGGGGCCACCAGGAGTCGTTCCAGGCGGAGGGTGAAGATCCCAGGATGAGGACTTCCGTCTTGTCTTAGTTCAGTTTCAGGCGGCTGTTCTTCATCCACTCGGCTAGGTCTTTCATCCCCTCGTGTAGGCTGGCTCTGGCGGTGGCGGGGTCGTTGGTGAGGGAGAGGATCAGCTGGGTGTCATCGGCGTAAGAGATGATGTTGAGGTTGTGTTGGCGTGCGATGGCCGCAAGGGGGCTCATGTAGACATTGAAGAGGGTGGGGCTGAGCGAGGAGCCTTGAGGAACGCCGCAGATGACTTCGGTGGCATCTGATCTGAAGGGGGGGAGGCGGACTCTCTGAGTCCTACCGGCGAGGAAGGAGATGATCCAATCTAGTGCCTTCTCTTGGATTCCGACATTGCTGAGGCGCTGCTCTAGGGTACGGTGGCAGACAGTCTCGAAAGCCGCGGAAAGGTCCAGGAGGATGAGGGCCGCTGTTTCCCCGTTGTCGAGCAGTGCTCGGATGTCATCCGTGGCAGCGATGAGGGCGGTCTCGGTGCTGTGGTTGGCCCGGAAGCCGGATTGTGAGTGGTCGAGGGATCCATTCGTCTCGAGGAAGGCGGCCAGCTGCTTGTTGACGGTCTTCTCGATGACTTTGGCCGGGAACGGGAGGAGCGAGATGGGGCGGTAGTTTTTGAGTTCGGTGGGGTCCGCTGAAGGTTTCTTCAGTAGAGCGCTGAGTTCGGCATGCTTCCAGCTCTCCGGGAAGGTGCTGTGTCGAAGGAGGTGTTGATGATGTCCCGCAGGTGGGGTGCGATGATGGAGTCGGCCTTGTTGAAGACGTGGTGAGGGAAGGGATCGGTTGGAGATCCGGAGTGGATGGAGTTCATCGTGCGTAGGGTTTCCTCGGTGTTGATCGGGGTCCAGGCGTGGAGGGTGGTGGTGAGGGGTGCAGGTGCTGTCGTGGGGTGCGTCGGCTCTGTGCTGAAGCTGTTGTGTATGTCCGCGATCTTGTTGTGGAAGTAGGAGGCGAGGGAGTTGCAGAGGTCTTGTGATGGGGTGATGTCGTTGTTTCCGGCGCTGGGGTTGGAGAGCTCTTTGACGATGTTGAAGAGTTCCTTACTGTTGTGGGCGTTGTTGTCCAGTCGTTCCTTGAATGCGGTTTTCTTGGTGGTGTGGATCAGTTGGTGGTGGTTTCGAGTGGCGAGCTTGAGGGTGGTCATGTTGTCTGGTGTTGGGTCTCTGCGCCAGGCTTTCTCGAGGGCACGGCAGTTCCTCTTCGAGCTCTTGAGTTCGTCGGTGAACCATGGTGCTTTCTTACTGCCGGGTCTGCTGGGCTGGGTCCTCAGTGGTGTGAGGTTGTCTGCGCAGTTGCTGATCCACTTCGTGAGGTTGTTGGCGGCCTGGCTGGGGTTCAATGAGCTTGCGGGGGGTCCTGGCTCAGGGAAGCGGCGAGCTGGTCGGCTGTGATCTTGTTCCATCTTCTGCGTGCAACCTGTTGTTGGTGGTGGTGTATCGTGTTCTTTTTGTAGCTGAAGTGGACGCAGCTGTGGTCCGTCCAGTGGAGTCCGGTGGTGTGGCTGAAGGAGATGTCCTTGCTGGAGGAGAAGACGGGGTCTAGTGTGTGTCCGGCGTAGTGGGTTGGGGTGGTCACCAGCTGCTTGAGACCGAGGGTGGCGAGGTTGTCCAGCAGGGTGGTGGTGTTGCGGTCGTTGTTGTTCTCCAGGTGGAAGTTGAGGTCCCCGAGGAGGATGTAGTCTGCGGAGGGGAGAGCGTGCGGGCTGATGAAGTTGGCGATGTCTTCGCTGAATTGTGTGCGTGGTCCCGGGGGTCTGTAGATGAGGGTGCCTCTGAGGGTGGTCTTGGGGTCGGTGTGGATCTGGAAGTGCAGGTGTTCGGCGGTTGTGAGGGTGTCATCGGTGTTGGTGGTGACGGGGATGGTGTCCCTGTGGATGATGGTGATGCCTCCTCCGGTCTGGTTTCCGCAGTCCCTCCGGATGATCTTGTAACCGTCTGGGATGGCGATGGCGATGTCGGGCGCTGAGGAGGCGTTCATCCATGTTTCCGTGAGGAAGGCCACGTCTGGTGATGTTGTGTCGAGGAGGTTCCAAAGCTTGACGGCGTGTCTGTGGACGGAGCGGGTGTTGAGCAGGATGCACTTCAGGTGGTTGCTGCTGGTTCTCGGCTTGGTGGGTGCGGGTGCGGTGCAGGCCCGGATGCAGGAGAACTTGCAGGAGTGGCAGCTGAAGGGTCCGTGGGTGCGTCTCAGAGTGGCTCGGTAGCATCCAGGGATCCCGCCGGTGTTGAGAGCGATGAGTTCGGTGGCGTCGTAGGTCCGTCGGGTCGGGGGTCCTGGCACTGGGCGCGGTCCAGGCGTGGCCAAGTGTGAGGGAGGGAGGAGCAGCTGGGAGGTGGGAGCGTGGAGGGCACAGAAGGAAAAGGGGGCGTGGCCGCATGCAGGCGGCGGGAAGCGGGGAGCGGGGCAGGGGGCACAGGGGGGCACAGGGACAGCGAGGAAGCGCCACAGATCAACAATATGGGGAAAAACATGCAATCTAACTACAATCTGCGTGACAGTACAGTAGGATGTCAAAAACAAAACAAAAGAAAAACACAGAGTCAAACACGATCACGTACTCTGGCGGGGGGCGGGGTCGACGGGGCGGGCTAAGCGAGGCTGAGGACAGCAGTGGGGGAGGACCGCACACGCTACAGCTGGTGGCCGTGCGGCACGGGGGTGTCCTGAGGGCATGGGGATGAGGGCAGGATCTGATAACAGCAGCTTTGATCACTACTGCTGCTTTCACACCACCTCCATGGACCAATGAGCTTCACTTAAGCAGAGTGAGGAGAGTGAAAAGCGGGCACCTGAAAGGAAAAAGAAGGATGTTACAAAGCAGGCATGTTTTAAGGTGAGGTGCATACTTGAAGGCCAGGCTGACATGCACCAACCCCAGCCCGGGCAGCCAAGCCTATGGCAGCTGACGGTGGCACGGGGGGACTGAAGCCCATTCTGCCCAAGGGTATTGTACTCCTACCTGAAGCCAACTGGTCATCTGCTGCCCTGCACACCTCCTGATTCTCTGTACCTGAGGTGCCCCTGCTGACCTACAGGAGACCACAAACTCCTGCCCCCACACTTCTCACTCCCAACCCCTGCTCCTCTCACTATGTGGGGGAGGTTGCTGCAGGCTGCCACAGACTAAGTTCTGTGCATGGGTCATCCTGCATTAGAACAGAACATCTATTTGCCTGTGAGATCAGATGAGTTAGTCAGTGGCTTCATTGTGGGCTGCACTGCCTTACGCCAAAGTGAAAGGGCAGGAATGCATCTTATTTATGCAATGTGGTGCATTTCTGTCCTTTCTGTAATCTAGAAGTACTTATGAAAACTTCGGCCACCTTCCCTAAGGAAAAGTTTCCCGACTTGGTCGGCGAAGAAAAACAGTAAAACCTTGATAGTACCAGCAGATACGCCGGTCACTATACTTTCAAGTCCGCAGGGAAGTGAGAAGTCCACTGAGAACACACTCTATAAAGTAGATGTATTGGTTCTTGAATTGTTTTTGTCAAATACAGTGTTCCTAGGCGCAAGTATTTGTTTTGATGTGGCTTAAAGAAGATACAGATTATTTACTTACGTTTGCACTTTTTCAAACACGAAGAAAATCAATATAAGAAAACAAACCTGCAAATCATTTTGCACTTTTTCAAACGTGAAGTAAATCAACATTGTAAAAAACCTTTGCCCAATCTAATGAATGTAGCACAAGGTTTTAAAATAATTTATGGTTTAATTGGATGTGATGGTGTTGGGAGCGATATCCTGTACAAATACCATTTTGCTGTAATTGATATCAAGGTAATCATTGGTAACAATTCTGTGGGTCAAGTTTCTCAAAGAAAAGTAAAATTAAACTAGTATTTAGTTGTAATAAACACATTCATACACAGATTGACCTTCTGTGACAGTAGTAAAAGGCAACCATTAACTCACCCTCGTTTCGTTGTAAAGTAGAAGTACCTCAAAAAATAAAATGGCATTAACGATGGTACCATATGAGTGCAATATTCAATCAAGCAATCAATCAATCAATCAATCAATCAATCAATCAATAGTCTTTATTCAATTTGACTGAAACAAATCATAAATGTACATAAAAAATACAAATCCATTATTATCAGAAAACTGTTCACTCGAATTAGTAAGTGCACAACATCTCATATTTATGAATGAAACACTCCAGATGAAAACCTTATAGACATAAAACCAGAAAGCTGGTGAGTTAAAAATTGAAGATACAAAAGTGCGGGTCTGACTTTCATAAAATTCTGTGCTAAAAACAATGGGCGAGTAAACTTAAAACGAAATCTAGAAAATGTAGGACATATAAAAACAATGTGCAAAGTGTCAAACTAAGCAGCATAGTTGCAGGAGCAAGAGGAGCGTTGGAGGGCTTGTCCTGGGTCACTAATAACAGTAGGAACAAATTCAGGTTGAAATTGGTCACCTGCGGTGAACTGGCACATTAAGCAACAAATCTGGTTCAGTAAGGTTTGGAGATTTAATCATACAAAAGTGCATAAGGAAAGTCTTGGACAGTTCAATCAACTCCCTCTTTTCCTGAGCTTTATCTAAAAAGTCTTGCTAAACCCAAGTTATATCTGCCCTGATAATAGATTCTGGGTTGTCAAAGAACTCAAGTTTGCCAAGGTTACTCAAAGTACATTTGACATAGATTAATCCGGGTTCGTAAGGCCTACAATAATCCATAGCAAAGTAATGTCTTAAGGTCCTTCAGTAAAGTTCCAGGTCCTCCTTTGTCCATATTGACAGCCATAGTATTATTGGGTGGACTTGAATATAACCAGAGACATAACCAATGCCCAGTTACTCATGCACAATCACTTTGGGGCAACCTCAAAATATTTCTCAATGATTTATTTTCTGCCACCTGGATTAGATTGCAATCCTTGTATCCCCAGATCTCACGACCAAAGGTAGCTGTCAGAATGCATTTTGGTTTTATAGCTCAATAGTTGATCTGATGTGGGGTCAGCCAAGCCGTCTTGAAAACTCCTTAATGCTATGGAATACTCTATTGAGAGACTGGGCCTGAGCATTTAGCAAGAATTGCCAGTTCAATTTGGTAGCCAGTAATAAGCCCAGGAAACAACATTTATTGACCCTGGCAATTTTATTACCTTTAATTGTATACGTTTAAGATTTCATTTTGACCCTAGTGTAGGATTTAGAAAAGTTGGTTCTCAGGGCCAAGCTGTCCATGAATAAAATTAAACAGTATAGCAGATGCTGTAGGCCATTAGCCATATGGGCTATAAGGACAACATCATCAGCTTATAGCAGGGCTGGTATATATCTATCATCCACGTTAGGTACATCTTTGCAGAATTTCACTAGGAAGGGGTCAAGCTGATTAATATACAAAATTAAAGGCATCTGGCCTAAAATACACCTCTGGACACAACGGCGGCTACGTTAAAATGTGGAGTGTACTACCCATTGGTGAGATCAAGCAGAAAAGCGACTTGTGCAAAAACTACCCCATGGACTCCAGCACAGCCCAGACCTTCAACCTATTCACTGAGTCAAAGGCTGTGCTGAGATCCATGGAGCCAAGTGAACTGAGCCCTTCTTCCCTGTTATGTAATTGTTAATTAATAAGTGGAGGTTAAGATTTAGTTCTATCGTTCCCGTCCTTGTCTAAATCCATATTGGATGACTGTCAGTAAGTTATGCTCCTCTGCTGACTCTGACAGCCACTGCAGCACGATGCGGCCAAAGATTTTACCTTCCCCATCAACTAAAGATATTGGCCTATAACATGCTGGATTGGCTCTATTCCCTTTTTCGTATAGCGGGACACTTGCCGACTCTTGCCAAGAGGGGGGCATATGGCTACGAACTATCACATTCAAGTGTGGGTGATAACAGGAGCCCAGAGATCCATATTAGCTTTTTAAAGGTCTCTGTGAACTCCATTGGGGTCAGAAGCTTTACCATCTGGTAAGGCCTGAATAGCATCTTTGACTTCCTCCCAGTTAGAGAGGATTACCTCCCTCCTGCTAGGATAAAAGGGGGAGGAGGTGACACTTCCCTCATTGTAGATAGTTTCAAAATGGCTTACCTAGCCTTGAGAAGGGATAATGAGAGCCAGTTTGGATGGCAATATTCATAGTACTCCACTATTGATCAAGCTGGAAGCAAATGTCTGAAGCCTTCTCAACCTTCTGCCATGGGGATAGTCATAAATAATATTTTATCCTCCTTTGGCCTTCATGCTTCCTGACCTTCTGTCAGGTCCTTCTCATGACAAATGAAGAACTGACCACACTATGGGGTCGATTAGGATGGCGGTTTTTCCGCATCCTCCGGGCCGGCGGAAGTGTCCGCCGGCCTGGAGGATGCGGAAAAACCGCGGCGGAGACTCCAAAGACCCACCGCCAAATTAGGATGGCTGGTGGGTCTGATAATCTGTCCGCCGCTTTTCCGCCGCGGTCGGAAGGCGACCGCGGCGGAAAAGCACTAACATGTCTGGCGGTGTCTATCAGACACCGCCAGGCATATTAGGATGTCTGAAAATATATGCTTTTCCGCGGCGACTTTACCGCCGTGGAAAAGCATACGGACCTTCACTTCGGGGGCCCGTTGCGGGCCCCCTGGGTGAAGGTGGGGTGGGGGGTGCACATGGGGGGTACCTATGGTACCCCCCTGCATTTGCGTGCACAATGCAGCAGGCACCGCGCGGTGCCTGCCGCTTTGTGCACGCAAATGCTGTGCATGGATTTTTTACATTGCGGCGGATGCAGCTTGAAGCTGCACCCGCCGCAATGTTAGAGATGGAGGATGTGACCGCCACACTGGCGGTCACATCCTAATTTGATCGGAGGGAACGCCGCAGCCCATGCGGACGTTCCCTCCTCCTCAGGGGTCGCGGACGGACTCAAGTCCGTCCGCGATCCTAATCGACCCCTTGGTTTTAGTCTCTTGTTCTGTCCCACAACAAGTTTCAATTATGTAGAAATCAGAATAGATTTTTTTAAATTAGTAAGAAAATTGAAACTCAAAAAATTGCTTCATCTCAATCAAGGCACTCAGAGAGAATTGGCTAGGCTGATGGGCTGGAAAATGCCACCAATCTGACAATTGGGGATGTAGGGATACTGATAAACGTTCCTGAGCTAACATCAAGAGATTCCTTTGATAAACTAGCCAAAGTCAACTTTCTTACCACAGATGCTCTATGACACCAAATAACCTCATTCAGAAGTAAAGAACTAAGGAAATTAAGATGGACTGGTTACACCAAATCATGGACTTTAACATGGGTCCAGAAAAAGGCTACTGAAGCTCTGGACAAAGATGAGAACATTGTGATTCATCCAGCTGATAAAAGGGCAACATTGTTATTTTACCTTAAGCAAACTATATAAGAGAAACCAATAGCCACTTAGCTGATACCGGTTGCTAATTGTGATCAACATAGAGCTATACAACATATGATTGTTGATTACTGGACTAAAATTGCTGATTTAGAGGGTCCTGGGTCTATTAGAACAAGAAAAAATTGATTATCTTAATACAGATTTGCACAGTGTCGTCATAAAAGTTATAATTTCAGATGTAGCAGTGATTTTATCAATGATGTCATAGAACATGTCAGAAATGATGTACTATGTACTTTAGGGCATGAGTTATAGTTACTTGGGATAACTATAACTGGTGAATTTGAGTAGTTTTGTTCCTTTAAAAGGATATGTGTCAACAGATACCTAACTATACCATCGTTTTAACCATTGTTCTGTTCAGTGAATTTCAAATTCTTTTCTAAATGTAAAGTTAGATATTATTGCCCTACCTAACTATAGTGTCACGTTAAGCTGTTTTTTTCCAGTGAATTTCCTAGTGTTTTTTTAATGTAAAGTAATATTTTATACCACTTGTAACACCAATCTTATGCTGAGTTTGACGTACTGTAAATGGTCTGAGTTGGCCAGGGCCCTGCAGGAAGTACACTCCATGCCACACCAGTGGTTAATTTGTAAATATAATCAATGCCGGGGCTCTCATCAGGAAGCAGCTTCAAGCAGCCCATTCTCCTGTTAGCGATGTCTAACACAGAACCAACAAACCCTACAAGTGGGGAGGGGATTTAGGCGTAATGGCTAGAGCTGCTGGATTTAGAGCTGGGGAACCGGGTATGAGTCTCGGCGTCAGCTCAACATCCTGTGATTCTGGGCGAATCACTTCATCTCCCCGTGCCTACCAAAAATGAATGTATCCTTAACTGGTCCTCAAGTGCTGGTGTTGACGATTAAGTGCTAGTACTGAGTTCCGGAAACCGCAGGCTCAAATTAAGCACTGTCCCCACACACCTTTGGCCATGTGCAGCGTGGGGATGAGCTCAGGGCCTGGTGACCAACTCCCCCTCCCCCACATGCCAGGCCATGCACCCAAACTTCACACTCAGCAGGGGTTGAGTGCAGGGCTTGATGACTAAACCCACGCTTGCAAATACGGCTGAGTATGTGATGGTAAAATATAAATGATAATATTTAAAGTAAAGTAAACCTACTGACTTTTTAAAATGGTCAGAACCCCAAAATATAAAAAGCATGAAGTGGTCGGCATGCCAACATATATAAATCAGACCTATTGCCTTTGTCATCATAAACCACCATGACTTATAATCAAAGATGTATTTCATTAATTTACACAGTGCAAAGTTAAATAAAAGTGATGGTCATAAAAAATTGTTAGAATTGGGGTTTCTGGATGTCAGAGTATGAACCCTGTACTAACAAGAACCACCCCTCTAGTCAGGGTAAGCTAAATTCACACTAAAAGTTATATTACAAAAAGATGATCAGCACTCACCATTCGTTCACTTAGATATGTAAACATCACAAAATTAGTTACATAGTGCACAGACTCCATCCGAGTTTTTCAAAAAGATTCCTTTATTTATATCTTCTTGTTCTTTAAAAAAATGTTTTTATTCTTGTAGCCAACTTGTTTCATCCTTTAACAGTGACTTCATCAGGGCTTAGTGTAGTGTTGTGTTATGTATCAGCTGAAGAGGCAGAGAAAGTCACAGCAAGGTTAGCAATCTTTGACCTGGTTTTTTTTTTGCGATCAGTGTCTAGTCCCAATAATGTTAGAATATCTTATGTTTAGATATCAAAGTTCCACTGTTCCCTTTTCGGAAATGTTATCAACAAGTAGTGTCCAAGCCCATGGAGGCATGTGTGCCTGTATAGCTTGTTAGCTGGCAAGCAGATGGTGTGGCCAGAAGCAAATTTAAAACAAAAAAATAAAAAATGGAGAATTGCTCCTGTGCGGAAGATTAGGAGGCTAATCTTCTATGTCAACGCGTCACCCTAGCTTTAACTAAGAATCTTACCAAAACTAATAGGTGCAATTTGATTACTTCAGCCTCCTTTTTTGTAAAACACTAAAAGATAACCCGTGCTCAGCCTCTGGTTGCTTGGCACAGTGCAGTCAAGCTTATCTAAAGACGCACTGTGTAAATTATTTGTGCAATACACACACATAATAACACAATGAAAACAGCACAAAAATACTACACACGGGGTTGGAAAAATAGATTATATTTTTATGAGTAAAACAAGACCAAAACAGCAAGCATCCAGTAAGCAGAATTTGTTTTAAAATAAATCGGAAAGTAGTGCTTAGAATCTTATAGTGCTTAGGGGTTACTTGAGGTAGTGCTGGACAGGGGTATATTCAAAGTTCGGGCCGACTGCAATGAAAGGCAGCCTGGTTACAGCACTCACTTAGGTCCCGCTAAAAAAGTACCTTGGATGGATCAAGAATTGCTTTCGAGACTTTCCGATTGGCATAAAGTGGCCACTGTGTTAATTTTGATGGTTCTGGCTAGCTAAGTCCCCTTTTAAGTAAGCATGGGCGTAAAATCCGTTTTGTGGGCGAATTTGCGGATTTTTGTCAATTTCGCTGTCCGCGAATCGCGCGAATTTTCCCAAAAATCCACAAATCTTACCGTGATTCTGAGTCCGCCGAGTTGTTTTTCTCCTGGTTTGCGTGTGCTGCGCCATTTTGGATCTTGCTGCGTGATTGCACGAGAGTTTTTCGAACGCAATTACGTTATCGCGGCTCACCATCTTGCACAGCGAGAGTTTGACAGCGCGAGTACATCATAAGGGCCCGCAATTACGCAGAACGGGAGTAAACAATGCCGAACACGTAGATGCGGAGCGCAGCTGACATCCGGCGGGAGATTTGAACAGCTCGCGTTCCCGAAATTGCAAAAATTGCAATTCTGCACAAGAAATCCACCGCAGGCAGCATAAACCTGAAAATCATGATTTGTATCAGAATAACTCCTCAGATTGAGATTTGGCTGCACTTTTTTGTGGAAGGAGTCCATTTTTGGGGGGGGTGGGAGGAAGGAAGTGCCCCCAGAGTCTCCAACTTCCTGTTCCTGTCCAGCAGGCTCCTCCGAGTGCTTTGTCCATCTCCTGGTCTCTTTTCATTTGGATCTGGAGCTGGAAGGATTACCTTTTGTGGCTGCTGCTGGATATTTGTATTTGAGGACTTTTTGAACTTCACTTTTGGATTTGAGATTTTACAAGTAAGTTGGTGTTGTTTGTTTGGGGCATTGCAGTTGCTGCAACTACAATTTTAAAACTTTTTCAACTTTAAAAAAATATATTGTGGGTAGCCACAGTATCCAGTAGGCCCAGGGTTTGTCATGGGTGCATGATACACGTGTTTCTGTGAGTTTTGTTGAACTTAAATCTCATTTATGTCATCGAATTTTAGCTCACTATATGTGGATTTTTATTTTTTATTTTGGGGTGCCTGTAAAGCCACACTAGCCAGTAGGCCCAGTGGTAGTGACTGAGTGGTGGATGGGCCAAGTCTTTCTGTGGGGTGTCTTGAATTTAAACATCATTGAGGGCATGGATGGCATTGGATTGTGTTGATTTGTGTGTGTTTTTCGACTTTTTAGGGTGTTGTTGGGGCCTCGCCATGTGGGTGGGGACCATTTTGAGGCCTGGTCCAGGCAGGGCCGGGCAATGTGGTAGGGGTCAAGGGGCCATTTTGAAGCCAGGCAGTGTGCTCAGGCCTGCACCCAGGTTGCCTTGCTTTCATCCATTAGGCCCAGTGGTAGTGAGTGGTGCACGGGCCAAGTCTTTCTGTGGGGTGTCTTGAATGTAAACATCATTGAGGGCCTGGATGGCATTGGATTGTGGTGATTTTTGTGTGTTTTTTACTTTTTGGGGTGATGTTGGGGCCTGGCCATGTGGGTGGGGGTCATTTTGAGGCCTGGTCCAGGCAGGCCCTGGCCATGTAGCTGGGGGTCAAGGGCCCATTTTGAAGCCAGGCAGTGTGCTCTGAGCCATAGGCCTGCACCCAGTCTGCCCTGCTTTCACCCATTATGCCCAGGGGTAGTGAGTGGTGCATGTAGCAAGGCTTTGTGTGGGGCATCTTGAATTTAAACATCATTGAAGGCATGGATGTGATTGGATTGTGTTGATTTTTGTGTGTTTTTCCACTTTTTGGGGTGTTTTTGGTGCCTGGCCATGTGGGTGGGGGCCATTTTGAGGCCTGGTCCAGGCAGTGCCGGGCCATGTGGTGGGGGTCAAGGGGCCATTTTGAAGCCAGGCAGTGTGCTCAGGTCTTCACCCAGGTTGCCTTGCTTTCATCCATTAGGCACAGTGGTAGTGAGTGGTGCATGGGCCATGTCTTTCTGTGGGGTGTCTTGAATTTAAACATCATTGAGGGCATGGATGGCATTGGATTGTGTTGATTTTTGTGTGTTTTTCGACCTTTTGGGGTGTTGTTTGGGCCTGGCCATGTGGGTGGGGGCAATTTTGAGGCCTGGTCCAGGCAGGGCCGGGCCATGTGGTGGGGGTCAAGGGGCCATTTTGAAGCCAGGCAGTGTGCTCAGGCCTGCACCCAGGTTGCCTTGCTTTCATCCATTAGGCCCAGTGGTAGTGAGTGGTGCATGGGCCAAGTCTTTCTGTGGGGTGTCTTGAATTTAAACATCATTGAGGGCATGGATGGCATTGGATTGTGTTGATTTTTGTGTGTTTTTTTCGACTTGTTGGGGTGGTGTTGGGGCCTGGCCATGTGGGTGGGGGCCATTTTGAGACCTGGTCCAGGCAGGGCGGGGCCATGTAGCTGGGGGTCAAGGGCCCATTTTGAAGCCAGGCAGTGTGCTCTGAGCCATAGGCCTGCACCCAGACTGCCCTGCTTTCACCCATTATGCCCAGGGGTAGTGAGTGGTGCATGTAGCAAGGCTTTGTGTGGGGCATCTTGAATTTAAACATGATTGAGGGCATGGCTGGCATTGGATTGTGTTGATTTTTGTGTGTTTTTCGACTTTTTGGGGTGTTGTTGGGGCCTGGCCATGTGGGTGGGGGCCATTTTGAGGTCTGGTCCAGGCAGGGCCGGGCCATGTGGTGGGGGTCAAGGGGCCATTTTGAAGCCAGGCAGTGTGCTCAGGCCTGCAACCAGGTTGCCTTCACTTTCATCCATTAGGCCCAGTGGTAGTGAGTGGTGCATGGGCCAAGTTTTTCTGTGGGGTGTCTTGAATTTAAACATCATTGAGGGCATGGATGGCATTGGATTGTGGTGATTTTTGTTTGTTTTTCGACTTTTTGGGGTGTTTAACTGATGTTCCTCTGGCTTCCATTGCATTTAGGTGCTCAAGAGAACCACCAGTGCCAGGAAGAAGTCCTGCAGCGGTATGTGCAGCACAACGTCACGTGACGTCCCTTGTGGACACAGACAAGACAACTCTGCAACTCGTGCAACTGCGGCCTGCTGTTCTGAAATCTGAAGAAGATGGCCCCAAAGAAAGGTGGCCGTAGCACCTCAGCGAAAAAAGTTGCCAGTGCCACTGCCAGTAAGAAGGAGCAGAAGAAGCAAGTGGCACCACCAACCAAGGAGACTAGTGTGCCCACCGACACCTTTTTTGGGAGAAAAAAACCCACGCCTGAAGCAGCAGCGGTGTCCGCCGGGGACCAAGCTGGAGGCAGCACCTCCACTTCACCGGGCTCAGTGCCACCACGCCAAGTTATGAGTGCTGCTGCGGCAGCCACTTTGGTTGTTGGATCACCATCGACCCGTGATGTTGGCTCATCACAAGAAAGTACCATCCAATCAACGCCGGGTTTAACTCAGCTGACGAGTGTTCAACAACCACAGCCGCAACGACAACCACAGGTGCAACTAGTACAAGCGCAAGTACATGGGCAAGGAGAGGTGCAAGTACATGCGCAAGGAGAGGCGCAAGTAGAGGCGCAAGTAGAGGCGCAAGTAGAAGCGTATCGAGAGGCTCATCGAGAGGCACATTGAGATGCACAACTGCCCACAATGCTTGTTCCTCCAGAAGTAGGGGCACATCAGGAAATCGAGATTGAAGCGGAGGTATCATGCGAGGAAGCCACTCCTCCTGATGTTGATCCATTGTCTTCCACATCCCCAGCAAGAAAAAAGGTCAAGGAGGGCTACTACTACTACAAGTTCTTCTTCAAGCCCCCTTCATTCTGATGACCTTGATCCTGATTGGAACCCACAAATACAGTCTGAGAGTGAGGCACGCCATGAGCCGACAAAGGTAGCTAAGCCTAAAAGGAAGGTTCCCACAAGGCTTCGACTTATGGGTGATGACGACAAACAAGAAGTGGTGTCTTCTGCTGCTGATGAACAGTCTGACGATGACCCAGCGGGCATGCAGCAGACAAACATTTTCACCCTAGCCCGAATGGCTGCTGTGCCAGATGTGGGCGGCGTGGCACTGGTACCACCACCAACGCAGTTAACTACAACACCAAAATGACCTACAGCTTCCATATTTTCTCGTCAGAAGGGCCGGCAGGGACCTCCATCCAGCTCGACCTCCATTACCTCAAGTAGTGGTGCTGTAAGTGAACAACAGAAACAAATTCAGCCACGCCCATCCTCCACTTCATCTGGCATTGAAAGTCAAAGTAGCACCAGCAGACATCTCCAGTCTCCAGTTTGGGACTTCTTTACTGTTAGCCAAAAGGCGGAATACATGGTCGTTTGTTCGATTTGTAAAGTATCAGTTAGTCGGGGTAAGCTTGGTACCAACTATGGTACGTGAGGCCAGAGAGGTCATCTCAAACAACACCACCCTTTCCAGTGGTATGCGCACCTAAGTAAGATCGAGGAAGTCCAAAGTAGAACTGATCCAAATGTATCCATTCACATTGCATCTGATGCTGACGAGGGGCTGATTGTGCAGGGGAGAAGTCAAGAACCGACCGACATTTTCTCTGGTACACCCAGTACCCCTGGCAGCAGCACTGCAGTGGTAGCGCCCACACCCTCTACCCCTGCAACATGTATGAGGCACACTAAGAGTCTGGGACAGACACCAATACAAAAAACTAAATCAATGAGCCTAACTGGTGTGAAGTCTGCATCATCATCATCACGTAAAACGGTCCAGCCCACCCTAGCAGCATGTTTTGGTCGGATGCGCCGTTTGAACGCAACCACCCAACGGTACATCTGTATAACGCAAAGCTGTCTAAAATGCTAGCGCTGGACCTTCTCCCTTTCTCTTTCGTGGAAGGGGTGGGTTTTCTTGAATTTGTGGCAACAGTCTGCCCTAAATGGAAGGTTCCTAGCCGGTACTATTTTGCCAGGGTTGCTGTTCCAGCACTACATCAAGATGTGCTGGAGGTGATTGGCGCAGTTATTCTGAAGAGTGCTCTTCACACTATCCACATGACAACAGACATGTGGACCAGTTGCCAAGTCCTTGATTACATGTGCATCACTGCACACTGGGTCTCTTTTGCAGGGGTCAAACAGTTAGAAAAAGTAGGTGTTGACACGGACACAGTTTTTCAAGCTACTCGCAAACATGCAACAGTAGGCATGTTTGCCATGGAGAAATCTCACACTGCAGCTAACCTTTTGGAGGAGTTTAACAGGAAGGTCAAAGAATGGCTGCATCCAAGAAATCGCATAGTTGATTATGTTTCCACGGATAATGGCAGTAATATAGTTAGGGCCATGACTGATGTTGGTGGATATTTCAGAGTGCCGTGTTTGGCGCACAGTATTAACATCATTGTGCAGGAATTCTTGAAAAAAGAAGACCAAGTCATCAAATTACTGACCATCTGCCGAAGAATCTGCACACATTTCAGCAATTTTTTTAAGGCCCGGAAGCAGCTGAGGAGCGTTCAACATGAACGTAAACTGCCAGTCAAAGGACTAATCCAGGAGGTGGCAACACGTTGGAACTCAACCTTTTACATGCTTGAGCGTCTGTCTGAGCAGTGGGGGGTAATAAATGAGAATGTCTATAAACTGGGTTCTACTCAGAAAGAAATGAGGCTAGAGTTGGAGGAATGGAAGCTAATTGCAAGCCTGACAGACATGCTTCGTCCTTTTGAGGTCTTCACGCGTGAAGTCAGCAGGGAGGACTGTTCTTTGGGCAAAGCTATCTCATTGTTGGTCATGCTAGAGCACCAACTGAAGGAGGTGTCTTCAACGTTCAGAGAGCATGCTGAAAAGCAAGAAACATATGGTTTGGAGGAGAAGTTATTAAGGCGCCTACTTCACAATGAAAGGCTTCAAAACATACATACAGAACAACATTAAATTTGTGCCACTATTCTGGATCCACGGTACAAAAAGGCAGTGGCCAGCAAAGCATTCATTCCTTTTGATGAAGCAGATGTTTCAAAGTACAAACATTGGCTCCCTGTGTCAGCCACTCGGTTTGAAAAAGAGCGGATGAAATTGCACGGAGACAGCACAAGTACAACTGAATCAGCAGGCCATCCGGCGTCAAGTTCCACTTCTGAATCCGTGGCCGAAGGGAGTCACTTTCCCTCACAGCCGTTAACGACACCAGCAACCATGTCATCATCATCTCACCTGCACCAGGCCCCAAAAAAATATTGTCGGAAGCGGATTGGCTAACTCAGCATGGGTTTGCTCGGTCCACTGCTGCAAAGGCCAAAAATGTGGAGAGATTAACAAAAATCAAGATGAATCAGCACTTCATACCACCCGATTACAAAATACGTGAATGCACACAGGAAGAAGAGGACACCGACTTAGGTGATGCCGACGGAAGTTCTTCTCTGTCACCAGACCTACTCCCGTCTCAATTCATAGACTTTGAGGACGAGCTCTACTCCCCTGAAACCGAAGCCTGAAAATTACTTCCTTTTTTCCGTACTTATTCACTTTTATTCCTGTGTGTCTTTGTTTTGCAACTTTTACCGCAACAAAACTCTAATCACCTAATCACAAGTCCATGATCAGCACTGTCTTCATCTTATTTTCCTTATTGATTTGAAGGTGCCGCAGTCTGCATTCCTGATGTTCACAAGTTCACAACTCAATCATGCTCCTCTATCCTCCTTCTCCAGACTCCCCCTATCCATTTCCCTCAAGGCAGATGGATGGATTATGGAGAATAAATAAACTTTGTCTTCGTTGACGAGCCCCTTCAAGTGGGACTGAAATTACTGCCTGACTACATGCTTGCTGATTGTTGACAGACTTACTTCTGAAATTGACAGGAGAGGCTGCCCTGCGGGCCCTCACTTTCCGAAGAAGATGCGGACAAAAAGTAGAACAGGTAATGAATAATGAGAAGATGGCATGCAGTAGACAGCAATGGCTGTCTGTCTCTGTTGAAACCAATTGCTGTTTGTTTTTTGTGTTTTTTGTGAACAGCGCAATTTGCCATGTTTTGTATATATTCCAGTATTGCAGGTTTTTGGGGGTTTCTTTGGGGGTGTTCTAGAATTGCGGTGCTGTGTCGGGGGGTCTGGGAGCACTGCTGGCACAGTCTAATTTTGATTGCATTTGTTTTTAAGGAAATCCATGGTGGAAAAGTGGAGTTATGGCCTAGCTGCAGAGCGCGTTTGGACAGAATTGAAAGAAGGCCGAAAATATGAGTATGAGATTTTCCATTTTTGCTTTTTGCCTGCTTGGGGGGTTTCTGCTTTTTTGCGGGTGGGTTGGCGGGTCTTGAGGCATTGCTGGGTAGGTCTAATATCGGAATCAAGTGGTTTGAACAAAATCCATGGTGAATTTTTTTTCCGTTTTTGGTCACTTGCCCGTATTTGTGGGGCTGTTTGGGGGTTGCTGGTGTTGGGGGGAGGGTTAGGGGGTCTTGGAGCAACGCTGGGTATGGATAGTTTTGATTGCAAGTGGTTTGAAGAAAATCCATGGTGGCAAAGGGGAGTTAGGGCCTAGCTGCAGAGCGCGCATGGAGTGATTTTGGAACTGGGCCTAAATATTTCTAAATGCCTGTTTTTGTATTTTTGCTTTTTGCCTGTTCGGGGGTCTTCGACTTTTTTTCGCCTGAGTTGACGGGTCTGGGGGAATTGCTGGGAAGGTCTAATACCGGATAAAAGTGTTTTGGAGACAATCCATGATGAAAAAGATTTTCACTTTTCAGAGTTTTCGCTCACTTTTGTGTTTTTGGGAGCCTGCTTGTGGGGGTTCCTGGTGTTTGGGGGGTTTGGGGGGTCTTGGAGCAACGCTGGATATGGATAGTTTTGATTGCAAGTGGTTTGAAGAAAATCCATGGTGGAAAAGGGGAGTTATGGCCTAGCTGCAGAGCGCGCTTGGAGTGATTTTCGAATGAGGCCTAAATATTTCTAAGTGCCTGTTTTTGTATTTTTGCTTTTTGCCTGTTTGGGGGTCTTCGACTTTTTTGCGGGTGGGTTGGCGGGTCTTGGGGCATTGCTGGGAAGGTCTAATATCGGAATCAAGTGGTTTGGACTAAATCCATGGTGAAAAAGTTTTTCCGTTTTTGCTCACTTGACTGTTTTTGGGGTGCTGTTTGGGGGGGGTTCCTGGTGTTTGGGGTGGGTTTTGGGGTCTGGGAGCACTGCTGGCACAGTCTAATTTTGATTGCATTTGTTTTTCAGGAAATCCATGGTGGAAAAGGGGAGTTATGGCCTAGCTGCAGAGCGCATTTGGACAGAATTGAAAGAAGGCCGAAAATCTTCTAAGTATGAGATTTTCCATTTTTGCTTTTTGCCTGTTTGGGGGGGGGTTCTGCTTTTTTGCGGGTGGGTTGGTGGGTCTTGGGGCATTGCTGGGAAGGTCTAATATCGGAATCAAGTGGTTTTGACAAAATCCATGGTGAAAAATGGGGGTTAGGGCCTAGGGTTAGAGTTAGGGTTAGGGTGAGGGTTCTGAAATCGCTGTTTCACACTTTACACATAGCTTGAGGGGAAAGATCTGCAAATTTCGCCCACACTTATTTATCCTTGAAAAGGAGACTCTGAGTACGCACTTTCGAAATGATGCTTGTATGTTTTGTAATACTGTCGACTCTGAAATTGAAAGTGTTATTTTTGCACTACACAGCGTACCTTATTTTGTTTTCTCCGTGGTGTTTAAATATCACTTCCTGTTTTCCCATCAACAATTACAGGCCGGCTTTTACCCTGTGCAATGACAAAAAGGATGACCTCAGGCTTAGCGACCCGCAATTCAGCATCCGCCAGGCAGTCAGTGGACAAGGTGTCTTCTGGTCCCCAACATTGTTCGGCGGAGCGTCAGATGGAATGGAGGAGTACCGCGAAAGAGGAATGGCTGGATGCATGCAACTTCCCAAATTCAACAGGACAACTACAACAGCATACAGTTACAGTATCCATCTTCATTCCAACTTATTTTTTAAGTAATGTTATTGCTGTGAAGTACTGTGAGTGTGACACTGTGTATTTGTTTGCTCTCTGCTTCAATTGATCCCTCCAGCCATTGTATACTTTTTTCTTTGCTATTTTTTAACCCCACCGCGATTCTGCGTCTGTGTGGCAAAATCGCGAGTGGGCGGGTTTATGACGGCCCCCAGCCGTCATCAGCACACGAGCGCCGTAGTGCATGACGGATGGGGGCCGTCATCAGCATGCAAGGGATTAAACTAATTTAATGTACGAAGTGGTTTTACTCTCTGAGGGCAGATAGGCAAGTGAAATTACGTAATTGATGCAGCCCTGTACTGTCACATTGTTGTTTCTTCATAGTACATTGTAGAAAGTCCTACTTACTTTACAAAAACCTATCCATTTAGAAAACAACTTCATGCATGCAGTAGTGCATGCACTTCCTTTATGTCCCTTAAAAGATTTATGAATAGCTTCGTATCCAAAGATTTGTTTATCTTCATTTGTTGTTTGTCCATGCTGTGTTTTTTTTCCCTCTCTCCACAAAACTTTACCCACAAACCCCATTCCCATCCAAGTTTCAAACCCTTACCCTCTTCCCCCGGGCTGTGTGGTTTTCATTGAGGTGTGAGCAAATTACAACAATAATTCCACACACTTGCTGGAGAGGATAAGGTGCAAGAAACCTCCCCAACTCAATTTTAGGGCAGCTAGATGAATCCTAGGATATTGTAATTCTGGGTAAAAAAACAACAATGAGTATTTTAAAATAAATTCTGAATTTCATGCCCACCATCGATTGGATTCATCGTCAACATCATCCTCCTACATGTCAAGAAGACTTGTTGTGTTACGCTGCTGTGTCACTGTTCTTGTTGTAGCCATAATCATCCATGCAATTCTTTTTTCCCCATACTTATCTTCAGCATTGCTTAGGCTACTGTTCCTTCTAATACTTCTCTCAGGCCACACAATGTCTCATTTTTTTAATTTGTTTTTCATATGCTGCTACTGCTAGTGTGGTACCACTCCTACTACTAACACCACAGCAACGGAATTTCGGTACGGGATGGTGTAATCGCCATTTGCCATGCAGCCAGCGCTGTGCCTAGCTCTGTTCTCAAACACAAATCACAGGTAAGATAAGCATTTTGGGGAGGTAGAAAGATGGGCTAGGATGCGGAGGAAAGACTGATAGTAGTACAACTAAAGTACTAGTAGGCCAATTGAATTCACTAACTCTGTTAGTGGCATTTTTGGACGTTTTAGTTAATTCATGCTGGTAATTTTGAGGAAAACCAAACGTGCCGTAACTCCCGCCCACCACCCCACAAAAGAAGATAAAAGCGTACACTATGTTGAAGTATGTAAAATGAATAATGTATTTCCCCTAACAAAAATAAACCAGTCCCACTCCTCCCTAACCCAAACAATTGTCCATTTGAAGTAGTCCAAAAATAAATAATCCCCAACTCCCGATTCCCACCCCCCCAACAGTCATTAAAAAGGGGCAAGGCACACAGTCACTTCCGGCGGTGTTTGGGCAGGCGGTCCTTGCGGAGGTCCCGGAGCTGCTTTTCAAGGTCGTCCACCTTGCTCTCCAGGTAGTCCACTCTCAAGCTTAGGCGGTGCATGCGTGCCTTCCAGGCTCTGAGGGGGCCAGCTGCTGATGGTCTTGCAGCTGAGCGGCGGCGGGGGGCTGTCCGAGCCCGGCGGTGGGATGGAGGCTGCTGGCTGGACACGGTGGCAGTGCTGGAGGAGGTTGGTGACGTTCCCTCCTCGTTCTCCCGAGCCCACAGCCGGCAATATTCCACTCGAATGGCCTCCATCTTCCGGGCCCTGGCCCAAACAGCCATCTCCCCTCTGGTGAGCTTTTTGGGAGCATCTATATGAAGAAAGAAAGAAAGAAAGAAAAATAATGTAACCAATACTCTTTAACAATAACACAAAATAATTCAACAGAAAGTTGTCTCACCGTAACACTAGCAATTTGCAAGCACAGCATAACATTTTGGCATGTATCTTTCCGCCGTCTTTGTAGGCCAGTAACAGTGGCAGTTTCAGGAATTCTACTACCAGGCAGCACTATGGACTCACTACATAGTCAGAGAGTACACCTGTTTTCTTCTTTTTTTCTCTACTTTTGCAAAAGAAATTAATTACTTGTACGTGAACTTGTGGTAGCCGGCATAATGCCAGCTCAGTCAGCTTGCACCCAAGAAAAAGAGACACAAGCCATGATGACGCAGACTTGCATGCATTACTTTAAGCAGTATATGCAGTAGGGATGGGAAGCTCTTACTTTTGTATAGGGGTGGCACTGGCCATACTCGGTTACATCAAGGGCTACTGCTCAATGTAATTTATATTTCGCACTGTCCCCCCCCCGGGCCTTCAGTACTACAAAAGGAAAATTAAGATTATTCATTTCTGATCATGTCTCCAGCCGATCACATGATCTCTTTGCTTATGTGAGGCATGACTTTAGGTGCTTTATTCTGATAGATTGAGTGAACAACAGCGATAGTCCACCCATGATTAACACAGCAGAAAGAAAATTATGAACATAGGGAGTGAGTGTGGTAACCAAAATTGCCAAAGGAAGGGACTTGACTTGATATAATTGTCAACTATACAATACATACACAATATATGCTGTGCTTGCAAAGTAAACTACTGTACTGTTACTTCAGGCAAGGGAGAGTTTCAGAACAATCACAACTTGTAGTATTTGGATTTCCTCTGCTTTGCTACTCTGGCACGGACAAGCTGTTCGAACAAAGTAAAACTCTTCATGCACTGAGCGTCTGCTCTACATACACCTATGCTATGTATGAGGAAGAAGATACCATCCAGGCTTCCAAAGTAAACGTCTATCATTTTTCTTAATGTCTCAACTGTAACAACTTTACTTTTTCTCAACAACCAAATAACACCCTTTTCATTTTATTTGGTAAACCACCGTCTTCTTGACTTGCATTTGAGTTTCACCCAAATGATATATTGCAATGCACACCACACATGAATTTTCTGATTGACCCATACAGGCAGTCATTTTTTCTTTCTCCTCCAACCATCCTTGCTTCAAGCAGCCATGCATCTGATTCCTTCCTATCAGACACCTCTGCCTGCATTCAAAAACACGTATCATTCTTTAGTCATAAATGTTACGACTCGCTAGTCCTTCCATTGACCCTAAGTTCTTTCCCTTTTCGCTCATCACATCCCTCAACTTCATCTGATATGACTTGGCTTCACGATAAAAGTTTCCCAGCTGATTTGAAGTCAAATAGAGGGGGCCATTGCTTACTCGAGAACTACCACCGCTAATGCTATTGCTAAGTAAAGGGTGACTGTCTTCTCCGTGATTGGCTAAATAAAAATGTAATTCAAAATCAGTAACTGTTCTTAACACTACAGTGTACTTGTAGTAGTGTACTTTCTACTGTACAATACATCATACACTCCTTTGCGAGCCTACTCTGAAATGTCAATAAGTAAGGAGTCTAATATTAACTTACCACCGTCTGCCATTGCTGAGTCATCCCCCTCAGCTCCTCCTGGTGGCGCCGCCGCTTGAGTGGACCCCTCCGCGCTGCTGGACCTGGCACAGGTGGTGGTAAGTGCTGCATCAGATGTTGTGACACCTAGAAAAAACATGTCATATTTTTAGATGCCATACACCACCCCCTACTTCGTCTCGTAATGGAAGAGAAAATGTTAAACAATTTTTAATTATTGGAGTGAAAAGAAGTCACGGTTTTGGGGAGGGTGTTAACTTATATGCTTAGCCATAACATGCAACTCTTTTTGGCACAACTGATTAATGCTTGCTCTTTAACGTGCAACATTTTTAGACAGAACCAACTACTCCTCATCACCACCAGGAGGACTTGAAGTTCCAACAAGGTGAGGGCTCCCGAGTCCCGCACAGTTTCTTCTGACTGAGGTATGTGGAAAGTCGAACTGCACCTATCATCAACAATGTCCTATTTCTCTTGTCCATACTTCTGTATGTGCAGAATAGTCCCTGAAACACTAGCGGTATGGTATGTGCTACTATCAAATCATAAAGACAACTACTAGCTTATTCTTGGTGGACATTGACATTTTGTTGTTGGAAATTGTCAAAGCACTAACATTAAGAAGACTGGAATAGACAGCAAGGGCAACTCAGAGGACTGCACTGAGTGCCCCTAGAGCTATTGCTGATTCAGAGTTTAGTTTAACACAGTTTGCCAACTAGGCAAGCTTAGCTACCTACACAGACCGACTCAGAAATAATAGTAAATAGTAGTAGCACAGAGAGTGATGGTAGAGAGGCAGGATAAGAATGTAGAAACAGTGTACAAGGAGATCTAAGACTATTTTGTAAAAAATAGAGTTAGGGAAGTATAATTATATTAACAACAGAACTACTTACTGGGGCCAGCAGAAGAGCCTTCAGTGGACCGTTCCTCCTGCCCACTCTGTTCCGCCGCAGTCTGGGGTGGTGCTGTCCTCTTGCCCCTGGGAGGTGCTGATGATCATGAAATAAACACAAACATGGATGATTGTTTTTTGGAAATATTTGATTTCTTTGACCACAATCCTAAATTATCTCGGGGAAACAAATTAGCAAGAATTGCACTACATGTATTGACCTATCTGATCTGGTCAACTAGGAGGATACTAGTACAGTATTGCTGGATTCGCAGACCGTCTACTTGTAAAGTTACGTCAATCACTAACTAAACCAAGAACAAAAAGGTTCTACTACGACTGCCAGCACTCAGCAGCATGCGACGTGACAGACACAGTCCGTCATCATGATTGCAGACCAAATAACAAGTCATAATATAACCTGAACCTATCAATCCATCACTATCTCTTCTTAGTGGCAGCAGGAGTACAAAGGAAGGACTAGACTTGAGTCTCAAGTCTCTCTAGCATTACGCAGTTCTGTAAAGTACTACACTCGTACATATTCAGGCCAAATGAGCACAAAGTTGCAAACAAGTAAGCATAGTAGCAACGCCACTGAGCAGGTGAGCACCTGCAATCACAGAAGCTATTTAAACGTTAATTTACCTGCAATGTAATCGAATTGGCAGCATTCTTGTTCTTCGGGAAAAACATATATTAGCAATATAACACAGAGCAGAAGAATACAAAGTAGTTATTAAATAGCTACTCACAAAGGCCAGGGATCTCCACACCAAGCAGGTGGAGCAGGTCCTGCTCGCGGTCAAGCAGGTCCGACCAACGGTGCGTCGCTTGCTGGTAGGTGCACCGGACCCCTGACACCCTCCGCATGGCCCGGCACACCTTTTCCCACAGCTGGCGACGCTCCCGGAGGCCATACCCTGCCGCGATCCTGCCCCCTGCTGCCACGGTCTTGGGGAGGTGGCGCTGCACATAAAACATCACTGTGGCCACCTCCACCGCGCTGAATGTCTCCCTGGCCATCACTTCCTCCCCTCGCAACCGCCCGCAAGGGAGCCGGGTACGGGGTGCGGGACCCTTCCCCTTCCCCTTCTCCTTCCCTGCTCCCTTTGCCATGGTTCTGTACAGCAGAAAGAAAAAAAAGGAAAGAATAGGGAAAAGGTAAAGAAAAAAAAAGTTGAAAAAAGTAGCTTTAAAAGTAACGAAAAGTTGAAAAAAACACAAAATATAGATCTAGAAAGAAAGAGGGATAGATATAGAGTAGAAAAGATAAAAAAGTCCAAAGAAACAAAGGATTGCACAGATGAAAGGAGGATTAGAAAGCATGCACAGAACCATAGCAATGAATGAAAAACAAGATGGCCGCGCCCATTGAGGACCGCGTGGGTAAGTTCGCGCGATTTTTCTCCCGCGAGTACGCAGAAACACGCGTGAACTCGTAATAGCACGCGGCACACAACGCGACATTGCCAATAGCCCCCGGAAATGGAAATACGCAACACGCACAAGATGGCCGCGCCCATGTACGACCGCATGGGCAACCTCGCGGTCGGTGCGCTGCAAGCTGTCCGCAAATAAGCAAAAAAACACACGAACACGCAAAAAAAAGAAATTCGCAAATTCGCATGAATTCGCGAATTCTGCGGATCGCGAATTCGCTTTCGTGCGATTTCGTGGACCTCGAATTTGCAAATTTCGCCCATACTTACTTTTAAGGGCCTGGGACTGGTTTGGCACCACTTGGCAGGTCAGGAATCACAAATGGCAGAGTCCATGTGCTGTTGCAGGGTTGAAGGAAGTCTTTCATGGCCCTGAGCCTTCAGAATAGGGGGCAAGCCAGCAAGCTCTTGGAGTCACTCTGGGGTCAAGTGAGATGGGTCAAGTCCTCTCCTCAGCAGGGCAGAGATCAGCAGGCAGCAGGGCAGCACCGCAAAGCAGAAAAGCAGTTCTTCCAGAGCAGTAGTCAAGCATAGTGGCAATTCTTGTAGCTCAGCAGTTTTTACTCCTGGAAGAGTTCTTCACAGTACTGTCACAGTAGTGTACTGTCTTGGTAGGTTCTGAACCCCAGTTGGTATACCCAGTTGTGCCTTTGAAGTGGGGGTGACTTCAAAGCAGGCACTTGAAGTAGACAGGTCCCCCTTTCTTTCCAGACCTGGCTCCAGAGTATCAGTGGGGGGAATCAGCTTTTTGTGGGAAATAGGGCATTGCCTATTTAGGTGTGTAATAAGTATAGATGTAGCCAAAGGGAAGTTGATTTAGAAGGTTTAATAAGTCTTCAGTACAGGATTACATGAAGAATTAGGTCTTACGTACTGGAATAAGAAAGCCCCACCAGGAGCAGCTCCCTTGCTGCTCAGCTCAATCTCTCAACTGACATCCATCTACCAGGCATCCACCACATTCTATATTATATCACACGTACCAACATTCCACTATTCATCCAGACTGGCTGAGCAGCAAGACAGGTAAGCGGGGAAGATACATAGCACCCAAACCAAGATACCACAAGGTGTAAGGGTCAGCTCCCCCTCCCTCTTCCTGCCCAGGGAGAGCCATCAGAATGCAGATGAGTTCTTTGTCACAACCATCTCATGTCTAGATGGAATGTAAAAAGTGTAGCTGGCATGCTCCCAAGACATGTATTGGAGACAGGCTGTAAGGCACAAGGAGCAGTAAGAGCAGAGAAATACCCACTTTCTAAAAGTGGCATTTCTGAAATAGTAATGCTAAATCCAACGTAACCGTTAAATGGAATTGTTAGCTTATTATTCCAAAGATGTAAAACATGATGCAGCTACTCCTTTATGATCAGGAATTACAGCTCGAACGTGTATTAATGAATTTCCCATGCTAGCCTAAGAGAGGAGTAGGCCTCACAGTAGTGAAAAGCAAATTTAGTTGTTTTTTACTACCAGGACATGTAAAATGTAATAGTACATGTTCTACCTTTTAGTAAACAGCACCTTGCCCTTAGGGCTACTTATAGCCTACCTTAGGGGTGATTTACATGTAATAAAAGGGTATAAGGCTTGGCAAGAGGATTTAAATGGCAAGTCGAAGTGGCAGTCAATTGCACACACAGGCCCTGCAATGTCGGGGCAGGAGACAGGTCTTGCATGGCCAATAAAAAGAACATTTAAGAAAGCAAAGGGGGTAAGCCTCAGAGGCTCTGTGGCCAACCCCATGCTGTGCACAACCAGTGTGGGGTTGGGTGCAGCCTTCGGCTGTGCGCAGTGGAGAGTTTGCTGGGCGTGGGGGTTTGGGCACAGAGAATTGCTCAAGGCCAGGCCCTGCAACGAGTCCTATGGCACGCAGCGCCTTCTGCCATTCGCAGCAGGGCGATGGTTGGCCTCAAGTGTTGAATGCATGGCTTGCCCACAAGCCAGGTTCTGCGGCCAACCCCAAGCTGTGCATGGACATTCAGGACTATTTACTATAACCATATGTAATGCTATGTTTGGTCTTACATATGGTAGTCAAAAACTGCTGAACTGATTTACACCAAATCACAACAAGCATTGGCAAAGCCAATACATCTGGCATTGGTCTGCAGCCCTTTGGCAAATTTGGTGTTGTTTTATCTTGGTTTTGGCAAAACCTTATTGTTGGGCAAGCTGCCAAGTACTCATCATTAAAATAAAACATGGATATAGACACAAAAATATTTTTTGTCCCAAAAAAGCACACTTTGCAATAGTATTACCTGGCACGTAAAGGAACTACTTTGTGTGTGGATGTGCTCCTTGTGAAACAGCACCATGTTTTAACTCGTAGTGCAGTCAGTCAGTGGTTGAGGAGGACTGAACCATTGCCCCATGACAAATGTGAATGACATAACCACAGATGAACAGATGAAGTTATGCTGAAAAACCCAATGCATAAAAATGTTATATACATAATATTAGTAGCAACAAAAGGTCTTGGCTAACACATATGGTAATAGGATATTACTTTATGTTAAAAATATCTAGAAATTTACTGATAAAAACAAAGGTCAAAGTGTTTTGGAGTGAGTTATGGTAATAATATTAAGAGTGGGCAGAATTTATTTAGTCACATTAAGCAAAGTTCTGCGAAACTGTAAAACATCTCTGCGAGCTACGCAGAATTCCGCAAGCACGCGGAATTGCTTTTTCTGCCCGTTCGCAATGCGTTTTACCTGTTCGGGGAGGCTGTTTGCGTGCTCGGGGGGACATATCTTGCGAACTTGCCCAGTGCGGTCGACAATTGCCGCGGCCATCTTGTTTCACTTGTTCCGCCTGCTTGCGATGCGTGTTTCCTATTTGCGAAGCGCGGATGTCCGATGGCGCGTCCGAATGATGTGTTCGCGATTGCACACTCTCGTGGGATCTTGTGGTGCACGGGAACGGATAGGACGGACTGAAAGCGCGAACAAGGAAAAAATTCCGCTAAACCGCGGATTGTGGAAATTTCATCAATTCTGTGTTCTCTGCGGAACGTGGAATTGCCAAAATTCCGCAAATTCCGTGAGCGGAGCGGAATTTACCGCCCAGGGTTAAATAATATCTAACTTTGCATTAAAAATAACCTCAGAAATTCACTGGAAAAAAACAATGGTTAAAGTGACATTATAGTTAGGTGAAATTGTCAGTTTAAATGTAATGTTTCAAATATAAAAAAAAAAGACATTCAATAGTTATGGTTCTTTCAAGTAACTATAACTCACGGCCTACCAGAAACTGCTTAGGACCTCACATACTACAACACTCATGACATATTCTGTGACATAATTGAAAACATTACAGATTAAGACAGCACTATGCATGGCGGGGATATGAGTTATAATTACTTGAAATAACTATAACAGAAATATAATGTAATTTTTACCTTTTTTATGCTGCTAACCACCTCACTCTCTGTGCTCACCCCCCTCTCCCATGTGCTTCATCGCTCTACTCCAGCTTTTGCCCCTTTTTGCCTTTCACTCATGCCTTTTAGCTTCTTTGGTCCTTTCCTGATTTTGCCTCTTTTTGTCCATTTTGCCTTTCACTCTGGCCTCTTAACTTCCTTGCTATTTATCAGCTTCTACCCTTTTCGCCTCTTTTTGCCTTTCACTCGTGCCTCTTTACTTCCTTTCTATTTCTCAGCTTCTGCCTCTGTTCACCTCTTTTTGCCTTCACTCGTGCCTCTTTGCTCATTTGTACTGTGCCACCTTTTGACATCTCTTCTGTCCCCCTTCCTTCAGCCATTCAGCTGCTATCAGTGTACATCACCTAATCCTCCCTCCTGCTGCCCGTGCTCCTTACCTGTTCTCCTGTGTGTCTTCCTGCCTCTTCATCCTACCTTTGCAAGCCCCACCCACTGCCCTGCACTCTTTCCTCCTCCCTGGACCTACTTATGGCTGCAGTACAGAGCGAGTGTGCTGTCAGCACACTACTGGCGCACCAACGGTGCTCCAAAGGCAAGACGGTCTGTGCCTGTCCATGCCGGTCCATGTCTGGATTGCACCCAGTGCCCAGTGCTGATGAACCCAGGTTCATCAGCGCCCCGGAGATATACCTCATCAGCACCCTGAGCCCTCAACACCAGTCACTACCATGAACATTGCTGCAGCGCCAACCCACTTACTACATTACTTTTTGCCTGCAGCACTTGCCATTTCACCTACAGCTCCATGCACACTACTTCATGCACTATTCGTGTTTACCAAAAATGGATCACATGCTCACACCGTAACATGTGTGATCTCACCAAACATCCCCAAGAAGTCTCACTTGCAGCAGACATCATCTACCACATGGAGATCTGGCTCAACCCATCTTCAGCCACTGACATTGCAATGGCCATCCTAGAGGGATACAAGATCACCCACTGCGACACAGCATTAACAAACCAGGAGGAGGGCTCACCATCATCCACAGAGACTCTATCCAATACAACACCATAATGAACACCACCACCCTGGCCATGAAACACATTAATTTCAAACTCCAGACCAACGATAAACAACCATCAATGGAACCCTCATGTACCATCTACCAGAAACACAACTCCAATTTCACCAAACTCATAGCAGACTTCATCGCCACCTCGCCGTCGTCTCCAATGAATACATGATCCTTGGTGACCTCAATTTCCATCTGGACGACCTCATAGACTCTAACTCCACATACCTAATCACTTCATGGACAACATCTGACTCGCCCGATTGGTTTGTGACCCCCACACACAAGACACTCGCTCGACCCCATCTTCACCTCCAGTGACAGAATCCCTTACAACAACACCACCCAGCTCACCTGGATGGACCACTTTGTAGTACACTTCAACATCACCACCTCACTGGCCCACTCCCAGGAAGGCCCAGCAAACCCGGCCACGTCGGGAGCAAAGTCACAGAAGCTGACTGCATTAATGCACTCACATCCAACTAGCTGGAAACTACCAGCAGTCTAGACCTCCGCGTCAGAAACTTCAGCACCTTGCTCACAAACTGCGCCAACACCCTCACACTGATCAAACACACCAGACACAGAAGAACTAACAAGCAAGCCAACTGTCACACTGAATACCTCAGGTGCTCCAAGTGCCACTGCAAACAGCCAGAGAGGAGATGGAGAACCAGTAAATATGCTGCTGACTTCTTCCACAAAAAGATTGCCATGATGTACAGAAACTTAAACCCTCAGCACAAACTGTCCGACTTCATCACCACCACCAGCATCACAGTCACCCAGCTAACCAACTGCAGTCTAGTCACCCACCGAGACGCAACCTCCATCATGAAGACAGTATACTCAGGGGCCAAAACCAACCCAGGCCCCCACCACATCTTCAACATAGGTGGGCCCAAAATCAGCCTCAAACTCATGACCATCATCAATGCCTCAATAGTAACCTCCACCTTCTCAGAAAATAGGAAAACCACAGAGTTTAGCACTCTCCTAAAGAAACCATTGGCCGCCTCCTGTAAACTCAATGGCTGCTGGCTCCTATCACTGCAACCTATTCAGGCCAAAGTCTTGGAGAAAGCAATCAATCAGTAACTCGCCAAACTCCTGGAACAACATTAGCTCTTAGACAGCTCACAAATTAGGTTTCCACTGCAACCACAGCGCTGAAATAGGCCTCTTCGTAGCCATGGAAAATATTCAAGCAATACTCAACAGAGGAGAGACAGCTGCTCTCATTCTCCTTGACCTCTGCGATGTTTAACACCATCTCACACCATAAGCTTGTCATCAGACTCCACCACTTCAGAATCCACAAAGCAGCACTCAAGTGGATCATCTCCTTCCTCACAGAAGGAACCCAATGAGTACGCCTCCTACCTTTCACCTTCAAACTCAAGTGGAGTCTCACAAGGTTTGTCTCTAAGTCCCTCCCTTTTCAACACTTCCACAATTGCATGACCAGTATCACAGAGTGGATGAAGGAAAACTGCCTGGAGCTTAACACCAACAAGAAAGAATGGCTGATCTTCAGAAACAAGAAGTACCCCTGGGACTCCTCTTGGTGGCTCTCAGTGCTCAGCACCACACCAACGTTGACTGAGAGTGCCAGAAACCTCGGAATCATCCTCAACAGCAAACCTGGCCTCACAAGTCCACACCATCACATCCTCCTGCTTCTTCATCCTGTGCTATGAAAAATCTTCATGGTGCTCCCCCAGGTCTGAAGGCGCACCATCACCCAAGCCCTTGGCACAAGCAGAGGGAACTACGTCAATGCGCTCTATGCAGGAATACCACCCCATCTCTTCATAGGCTCCAGACCATCCAGAATTCCACCACCTGTCTCATCCTGGACCTCCTTTGAGGTACCCATATCACTCCCCACTTTAGACAGCTGCATTAGCTCCCGGTCCAGAAGCATTGCCAGTTCAAGCTCCTGACACCGAAATTCAAGACTCTGAACAACACTGGACCCTCCTACCTCAACCACCACCACCACTTTGATCAACCCACCAAACACCTTCGTTCTGCCTCTCTCTCTCACCTAAGTACCCTGCATGCACAGAAGCAATGCTGGAGGACGATCCTACCCCTACCTCACAGCAAAGACCTGGAACAACCTTCCTCTCCACATCAGGACCTTCACATCGCTGCTGAAATTTTGAAAGATGCTGAAGACCTGGCTCTTTGACTAGCACTCTAGTCCTTCCACTGACCACTGCTAGACTCAGTTTTCACCTGTTTACTTGTAATAAGTTGCGCTATGTAAATCCACTAACCTAATATAGCTTGGGTTTCTGCAATCTGTCCTGGTGACGCAGCTAGTCATCAATTGTAAAGAAATGATAACAGAACTCAACTGTAATATGCTATTACAGTTGAGTTCTGACATCACAATGCCTGTTGCAAAAGCCAGCACTAGAGGGGAAAGCCAGGTCAGACAGTAGCGGCCGCTCGTATTGCAAAATTGTGGAGGGTGGTTGTACGGGGAACACAAATAAAAACAACCTGTAAGCATAAATAAAGAAAATGCAATTTACCTGCTCCAACTGCTAACGTCTTGCTCCTGATCCTCGCATCCTGTCCAGGAACTGCTGCACACTGCGCAGGCTCCCAGCTCCCAGCCTCGGTTCGACGCTCAGACATGGACTGGGAGCCTGTGTTGGTTTCTCCACCCAGCTGTACAGCATAGCTCGGATGGAGAAAGGCTAAGTGCGCATGACGGTTTGGCCGGCCACAGAGGGCCGGACAATCTGCTCCTGGCAGAGCCCACCACTCACCCCCTCCTCCCTGGGGCTGCAGCTGCAGTGCCAGTATGGGAGTCCATGCCCCTCCCTCGGCTCGCAGCCTGCAAGGCTAAAAATAAAATGATAATAAAAATGTTTATTATCATTTTATTTTTGTCCTTTGCCTCGGCTGGCTTTTAGCAAGCGAGGCGACTCTCCTCTGCCATAACGGAGGCGCCACCCCGGATATCAGATGAAGGAGCACAATTAAGCCAGGTGTTTAAAGCAACAAAAATGAAATGTTGCTTTTCTTTTTTTGCTCTGTTTTTCTAGTGGTACCATGACAAGAAAAAATTAAAATTATGACATGTTTATTTTTTTCACTTCTAAGGTAGTTATAAGAGAGTAAGAATCTTTCTGTATGTTTCTACTTTGCATTTTTTTAATGACTTGTATTAAACTGATCCTAATATCTTATTGTGACAAATATGTAACTGCCTTTTTGATGATTTCAATTTTGCACTAGAGATTCTATTTTGTTCTGCATGCTTCCTTCATATGAAAAAGCATTGTACCAAGGATTTAAGTAGCTTGTAGGAAAGGTGATTGTGTGTCCTTGTATGATAAGGAAAAGAGTACCCCTGCTGCACTGTGGCCTCCTTCCTCTATATGGTCATGAAACTTCACTGTGACTTGCAAAATACTTTTAATGTGTGGCCGGGGTACTTTATTCTTAATACAGGTGCCAGGTTTTATTTTCTTCCTTGCATTTAATTAGTCAAGATGACACCTGTAAACTTCAAAAATCATCAGGTTACATTAAAGTTATTGTGTATGTGAGCGCATAGGTGATCTTTTGTCTGTAGAGACAAGTAATCAGAGTTCTAAACTAAGCTACCAACTTTACCAAATTCCGTGATACCAGGCAAATGTATCTGCTGGAAGAGTGAGATGATTTCTTATACTAAATAATAGCTTGCTGAACTGATTTACACCGTCAGCATTTCTTTTCGAGGGTGAAAAGAATTAATGAGGACACCGTCGTCCCATGCTCCTCTGAAAGCCCTGTGAGTACAGACATGCGGTTGTGAAGTTGCCTTGATCTGCCTTGGGGTTCGGCGCTTTTGTTTTTCTTAACTAGTTAGAGCCTTTTTGAATGTTAGGTCTGCTGGCTGCTGTGCTTGCAGTTGTTCCCTAGTCCGCCAGGGCGCCATTCTATTGCTTTGATGGCAGAGAAGACATTGTCACTTGCAAGTGCTGTACATGGTGCCCAAGATTATGTTTGCACAGTCTCATCCTTTCGGCGACTGCTGGGCCTGTTGGGCGGATGCTAAACCAGTAACTGGTAAGGCACAGACCCCCCTCCCCCCCCCCCACACACCCTTCAGTGGCCCCCAAACTCTTCAGGGACCCCTCAACCCTTCAAGGGGCTCCCACTTAGTACAAGCGAAATTAATATATGTGAGACATAGGATACTAAGGGGGCCCTCTTCATAATCTGCAGGGTGCGGGTCACATCTCTTGTGTTAGGCCACTGGCAGGGCCTTTGGTGCTTCATCCTAACTGTGTGAGGATGATGGAAGCTGTTGCTCTTCTACTGCTGTGGTGAGATTGCACACTTGTGTACAAGGATACCTGGAAACTGAGGTCAATGCAAAGAAGAATTCACACCTCTCGAGGAAAGCATAGATCGCAAATTAGACATAGCATTACAGCATAGATTTAAATGGCATTGGGCCATGTGATGACAGCCTAGAACAATCCAGCAATTGAAGAGAATTGCAATTTCAGTACGAACACCCTGAGCGTTTAGTGACTTCTGAAATGCAGAAAGATTTGAGGAATGTAATAGTAGAAGTGAAGTGCATTTCTGTGGTGAGGAGGAAGAAAGTACAGCTGTGGGAGGAAGTTCAAGGCAGATGTGGTGCAAGGAGATGGTTGGATTGGCTCAGACTGGAAGGGCCTTGCTTGAGTATCAGTTGGATGATATCAGTCAGATAAGGGAGGTTGGTCGGGACTCCAATCAGACACTAATCTTGAGCTCTGTGGTGGATGGAGAGATGCGAGAATGTGGCAAAGGAGGCATGGAGAGAATATGAGCGGATTAGAGAGCTGCCTGAGGCAAACCCTTATGAATTTAAGGCCTCGCTGATAGTTTGCCCACGCCCACTGTCCGCCTGGCTGATGGAGGTCCTTGCCTCGCCACCATGGCAGACCACTGCCTGCCATTTTCAGATATCTTAGCCAGGTTCGCAGAGATCTATGACCTTTAAAAGTCCGGCTGTCACAGATGCTCCACTGCAGGCACTACAAGATTGGTGAGGGACTGCTGTAAAACCGCTTATTTTATAAATACAAACTCCCAAAGCCAGGGTTTCATATCATGTAATACAACATTCTAAAGACCCTGAGGGCATGTGAGATTTCATCCGAACCGTGGGGGCCATTTTTTTGTACATCTGCACTGGACTTCCGGGCAGATAAAAAGGACATCAGATTGTCCGCTTTAAATAGGGTAGTCGGTCTGATGTACTTATGTCAATGGCTTTAAGTCAATCAAGCTGTCGGTGTAAAGTTTTTACCAGCGGAGCCAGGAGGGGTACCACCAATGGAAACATGATGGTGTGCTTGACTCTAAAGAGTGTGGACGAACTATCATGTTGGCAGACCTCATTTGTGGAGGGGTACTCTGTCCATCAAATTCTAAATGAGGCTCATAGTTCATCTCTGACTCTACCCACACAGTTTCTATTCTTAATGGACTTCAATGTCAGTTCTTTCTGAGGTCATAAATGCAAGTACTTAGAAGCCAACACAGTGCTATTTAGGAATATGTGTGTAATAAAACAATACATTTGCAATGCTGTGGGGGTTAGATTAAAAAAGGAGTAGAGAATAGAAATAGGCTGTAGTCTAAAAAGTGAACTGCAGTGGTCACCTGAGTAAAGGGCAGTAGAATCAGCAGTGTTAATAGGGATGATAGACTTTAACAGAGAATGCACTTTCTGAGTCTATTTTGGACTAAAGGCATATTCTGTCTATTCAAGTCTTTTAGAAAATTCTGATCCCAGCCTGTGTGTCCATCCGCCAGGAAAGAGGACATTTGACTTGACACATCTGTGCATGAGCTCCCACCATGGAAGAATCCCTTTTCAGATAAAAGCGAAGCTTGCGCGGCTCCAGCCGGTCTTCACTCTGCCGCGCTTAATCAACAAGGTGTTCGCTGTGTGCCTCTAGGTGTTCCACTGCCACATCCATCTGATGAAAAATTTACTTTATGCAATAATTCAACTGCAATAATGACTCCAATTTAAAATTAGGAATATGCCATTGATAGTCTTTCTTCAGAAGGCACAACTGTCTTCAGGCAAGTGATCTCTTCAGCTGGGCTCCATAGGAAATTAGTGTATCCCTTCACAGCCAATTTCACTCAAATTACTGCTATTTATTTTGTTATGGTATACAACTGATAAAGCCTTTATTTCTTTCCATTAATAAACTTGTTGGAGAGAGAGTGGGCGTTAAGAGGATACTGCTAATGCTGTCTTATGGCCGTTCATGCATGCTGAGGAAACTGTGGCTAAGAAGAAACATATCCAAGTGGGCTGCCAAGTTCTCGCAAAATCGACCAAGCAGAAAGGGGCAACTATGATGAAGTGAAAGCTGTGGGCTGCAGATAAGCCAACATAAAAGGGCCATCTACATCTGCTGTGTTACTTTTCAATCTTGCAAAGCAACAAATCAACCTGTTCCTGGGCAAGTGGCAGCACAATCAATTTCTGCAGTTACTAATTAATTTATAGATTTTTATTAGCAATGATCTCGCACTAAGGGGCATATTATCAAGAACGGCGTTAAAATTATCGCCGCTTTAGCGGCAGGAAACTGCCCCTAAAGCGGCCATAATGGGCTTGATAATATGCCCCTATATTCCTCTAGATTCTGTAGGTTGTACAGATTATATAGCCTAGGATTCTGGGTCAGACACAACTCTATAGTTTGATTGACTCTAAAGGCACAGCTGGGTCAAGCAGTAAGGGCTTATCTCATTCTCATGTCTGATGCTGTGAATGTTAACATATAGAATATAACACAAATGTCATAAAAGTTAACAAATGCACATTGGAGTAATAATACAGCTCAAACGAAATGCTAAAAAGAGGATCCCAGGGTTCTGGCTCGAACTCTTCCAAAGATATGACTACTTAAATCATTGGCCCAGAGTTGGGGGCTGTCACTTCCATTAAAACGTAAATGCCTAAATGATGCAATTTTGGTAAAAATTGCAAAAAACACAGTTGATGGACAGAATGTAGAACAATGTCATACATTCACCCCAGTACAAGGATCTGGGCCTAAATCCATCGTTTTTTTGCACTCCACATCACCCTGGGTTAGACACTGGCTATATGCAAATCAGCTCTGACCCTGTGCCCCATGGGAACAGTCCAGTCCGAACTACCAAGCCATGTCTTTCCCAGACCGGAATCAAGCATCCAAGGACCGGTTTCTGGCTATCAGCCTTCATTCAGCCTGGATAGCTTGACTCCAGTGATGTGGAGAGCCTGGGACTCACGTCTGAGCATCCCCAGCCCACTTGGGGTGAAAATTGCAAAAAACACAGTTGATGGACAGAATGTAGAACAATGTCATACATTCACCCCAGTACAAGGATCTGGGCCTAAATCCATCGTTTTTTTGCACTCCACATCACCCTGGGTTAGACACTGGCTATATGCAAATCAGCTCTGACCCTGTGCCCCATGGGAACAGTCCAGTCCGAACTACCAAGCCATGTCTTTCCCAGACCGGAATCAAGCATCCAAGGACCGGTTTCTGGCTATCAGCCTTCATTCAGCCTGGATAGCTTGACTCCAGTGATGTGGAGAGCCTGGGACTCACGTCTGAGCATCCCCAGCCCACTTGGGGTGAAAATTGCAAAAAACACAGTTGATGGACAGAATGTAGAACAATGTCATACATTCACCCCAGTACAAGGATCTGGGCCTAAATCCATCGTTTTTTTGCACTCCACATCACCCTGGGTTAGACACTGGCTATATGCAAATCAGCTCTGACCCTGTGCCCCATGGGAACAGTCCAGTCCGAACTACCAAGCCATGTCTTTCCCAGACCGGAATCAAGCATCCAAGGACCGGTTTCTGGCTATCAGCCTTCATTCAGCCTGGATAGCTTGACTCCAGTGATGTGGAGAGCCTGGGACTCACGTCTGAGCATCCCCAGCCCACTTGGGGTGAAAATTGCAAAAAACACAGTTGATGGACAGAATGTAGAACAATGTCATACATTCACCCCAGTACAAGGATCTGGGCCTAAATCCATCGTTTTTTTGCACTCCACATCACCCTGGGTTAGACACTGGCTATATGCAAATCAGCTCTGACCCTGTGCCCCATGGGAACAGTCCAGTCCGAACTACCAAGCCATGTCTTTCCCAGACCGGAATCAAGCATCCAAGGACCGGTTTCTGGCTATCAGCCTTCATTCAGCCTGGATAGCTTGACTCCAGTGATGTGGAGAGCCTGGGACTCACGTCTGAGCATCCCCAGCCCACTTGGGGTGAAAATTGCAAAAAACACAGTTGATGGACAGAATGTAGAACAATGTCATACATTCACCCCAGTACAAGGATCTGGGCCTAAATCCATCGTTTTTTTGCACTCCACATCACCCTGGGTTAGACACTGGCTATATGCAAATCAGCTCTGACCCTGTGCCCCATGGGAACAGTCCAGTCCGAACTACCAAGCCATGTCTTTCCCAGACCGGAATCAAGCATCCAAGGACCGGTTTCTGGCTATCAGCCTTCATTCAGCCTGGATAGCTTGACTCCAGTGATGTGGAGAGCCTGGGACTCACGTCTGAGCATCCCCAGCCCACTTGGGGTGAAAATTGCAAAAAACACAGTTGATGGACAGAATGTAGAACAATGTCATACATTCACCCCAGTACAAGGATCTGGGCCTAAATCCATTGTTTTTTTGCACTCCACATCACCCTGGGTTAGACACTGGCTATATGCAAATCAGCTCTGACCCTGTGCCCCATGGGAACAGTCCAGTCCGAACTAGCAAGCCATGTCTTTCCCAGACCGGAATCAAGCATCCAAGGACCGGTTTCTGGCTATCAGCCTTCATTCAGCCTGGATAGCTTGACTCCAGTGATGTGGAGAGCCTGGGACTCACGTCTGAGCATCCCCAGCCCACTTGGGGTGAAAATTGCAAAAAACACAGTTGATGGACAGAATGTAGAACAATGTCATACATTCACCCCAGTACAAGGATCTGGGCCTAAATCCATCGTTTTTTTGCACTCCACATCACCCTGGGTTAGACACTGGCTATATGCAAATCAGCTCTGACCCTGTGCCCCATGGGAACAGTCCAGTCCGAACTACCAAGCCATGTCTTTCCCAGACCGGAATCAAGCATCCAAGGACCGGTTTCTGGCTATCAGCCTTCATTCAGCCTGGATAGCTTGACTCCAGTGATGTGGAGAGCCTGGGACTCACGTCTGAGCATCCCCAGCCCACTTGGGGTGAAAATTGCAAAAAACACAGTTGATGGACAGAATGTAGAACAATGTCATACATTCACCCCAGTACAAGGATCTGGGCCTAAATCCACCGTTTTTTTGCACTCCACATCACCCTGGGTTAGACACTGGCTATATGCAAATCAGCTCTGACCCTGTGCCCCATGGGAACAGTCCAGTCCGAACTACCAAGCCATGTCTTTCCCAGACCGGAATCAAGCATCCAAGGACCGGTTTCTGGCTATCAGCCTTCATTCAGCCTGGATAGCTTGACTCCAGTGATGTGGAGAGCCTGGGACTCACGTCTGAGCATCCCCAGCCCACTTGGGGTGAAAATTGCAAAAAACACAGTTGATGGACAGAATGTAGAACAATGTCATACATTCACCCCAGTACAAGGATCTGGGCCTAAATCCATCGTTTTTTTGCACTCCACATCACCCTGGGTTAGACACTGGCTATATGCAAATCAGCTCTGACCCTGTGCCCCATGGGAACAGTCCAGTCCGAACTACCAAGCCATGTCTTTCCCAGACCGGAATCAAGCATCCAAGGACCGGTTTCTGGCTATCAGCCTTCATTCAGCCTGGATAGCTTGACTCCAGTGATGTGGAGAGCCTGGGACTCACGTCTGAGCATCCCCATCCCACTTGGGGTGAAAATTGCAAAAAACACAGTTGATGGACAGAATGTAGAACAATGTCATACATTCACCCCAGTACAAGGATCTGGGCCTAAATCCATCGTTTTTTGCACTCCACATCACCCTGGGTTAGACACTGGCTATATGCAAATCAGCTCTGACCCTGTGCCCCATGGGAACAGTCCAGTCCGAACTACCAAGCCATGTCTTTCCCAGACCGGAATCAAGCATCCAAGGACCGGTTTCTGGCTATCAGCCTTCATTCAGCCTGGATAGCTTGACTCCAGTGATGTGGAGAGCCTGGGACTCACGTCTGAGCATCCCCATCCCACTTGGGGTGAAAATTGCAAAAAACACAGTTGATGGACAGAATGTAGAACAATGTCATACATTCACCCCAGTACAAGGATCTGGGCCTAAATCCATCGTTTTTTTGCACTCCACATCACCCTGGGTTAGACACTGGCTATATGCAAATCAGCTCTGACCCTGTGCCCCATGGGAACAGTCCAGTCCGAACTACCAAGCCATGTCTTTCCCAGACCGGAATCAAGCATCCAAGGACCGGTTTCTGGCTATCAGCCTTCATTCAGCCTGGATAGCTTGACTCCAGCACAGGGTCAGCGCTGATTTGCATATCGCCATTGTCTAACCCAGGGTGGTGTGGAGTGGAAAAACGATGGATTTGGGCCCAGATCTTTGGACTGGGGTGAATGTGTGACATTGATCCACATTCTGTCCATCATTGTTGTGTTTGCAGGTACCGCAATTTTGGTAAAGGCACGGTTGTAGTTCTATTAACTTCAGTCAGGCGCTTAAACAGTGATAAATTTGCCAATTACGTGTATTCTATTAGCAAATATTAGTATACGGTGGTAATTTCAATTAACTACTGGTAGTGAACCCCAAACTTGGTTTCAGAGCTACAGATAGCTCTAGTCTAGAGTTATTTTACAGCGGGAGTTTACATGCAGGGTATGGCAGACCTAAACAGGTGACGTCCATTGCTTTGCGAGGGTCACATTGCTTGAGGTTCCATTTTTTACCATTCTCAGTTTTTCGAAGCATGGGCGAATTTTGCGAATCAGCGGTTCGCGAATTCGCGCAAATCGCAAAAAAATCCGTGAATTCGCGAATTTCCCCACAAAATCACGGATTTTTTTGCGATTTTGCACCATACTTAACTGGAGTACTTTCTACTGGCTAATCAGTAAATTCTACCTCGTTGGGTAAATTTATAGTGCTTTTCCTGCACTACAGCTGCCTAAAGTGCCAGAAGAGTTGTCTCCAGTGACCATGTGTGTGTTACTATGCCATCGCGCCGAAGGGCGCAGGGGTCCCTTGAGTAAGCTGTCCACATTAGTGGGTAAATGGCGGGAAGACGGTGCACACCAATAGTGTGTGGACGGGGCCAAACGAGCGAAGCTTCCATGCGAGTTCACATGCCTCTTGTGTGTATAAAAGGTCAGGCACCGATCAGAGCAGCAGATGGGGAGAATAAAGCTCCAGTGACCATGTGTGTGTTACTATGCCATCGCGCCGAAGGGCGCAGGGGTCGCTTGAGTGAGCTGTCCACATTAGTGGGTAAATGGCGGGAAGATGGTGCACACAATTAGTGTGTGGGCGGGGCCAAACAGGCGAAGCTTCCTTGCGAGTTCACATGCCTCTTGTGTGTATAAAAGGTCAGGCACTGATCAGAGCAGCAGATGGGGAGAATGAAGCTCCAGTGACCATGTGCGTGTTACTATGCCATCGTGCCGAAGGGCGCAGGGGTCCCTTGAGTGAGCTGTCCACATTAGTGGGTAAATGGCGGGAAGACGGTGCACACCACTAGTGTGTGGGCGGGGCCAAACGGGCAAAGCTTCCATGCGAGTTCACATGCCTCTTGTGTGTATAAAAGGTCAGGCACTGATCAGAGCAGCAGATGGGGAGAATGAAGCTCCAGTGACCATGTGTGTGTTACTATGCCATCGCGCCGAAGGGCGCAGGGGTCCCTTGAGTGAGCTGTCCACATTAGTGGGTAAATGGCGGGAAGACGGTGCACACCACTAGTGTGTGGGCGGGGCCAAATGGGCGAAGCTTGCATGCGAGTTCACATGCCTCTTGTGTGTATAAAAGGTCAGGCTCCGATCAGAGCAGCAGATGGGGAGAATGAAGCTCCAGTGACCATGTGTGTGTCACTATGCCATCGCGCCTAAGGGCGCAGGGGTCCCTTGAGTGAGCTGTCCACATTAGTGGGTAAATGGGGGGAAGACGGTGCACACCACTAGTGTGTGGGCGGGGCCAAACGGGCGAAGCTTCCATGCAAGTTCACATGCCTCTTGTGTGTATGAAAGGTCAGGCACCGATCAGAGCAGCAGATGGGGAGAATGAAGCTCCATTGACCATGTGTGTGTTACTATGCCATCGCGCCGAAGGGTGCAGGGGTCCCTTGAGTGAGTTGTCCACATTAGTGGGTAAATGGCGGGAAGACGGTGCACACCAATAGTGTGTGGACGGGGCCAAACGAGCGAAGCTTCCATGCGAGTTCACATGCCTCTTGTGTGTTTAAAAGGTCAGGCACCGATCAGAGCAGCAGATGGGGAGAATAAAGCTCCAGTGACCATGTGTGTGTTACTATGCCATCGCGCCGAAGGGCGCAGGGGTCGCTTGAGTGAGCTGTCCACATTAGTGGGTAAATGGCGGGAAGACGGTGCACACAATTAGTGTGGGGGCGGGGCCAAACAGGCGAAGCTTCCTTGCGAGTTCACATGCCTCTTGTGTGTATAAAAGGTCAGGCAAAGATCAGAGCAGCAGATGGGGAAAATGAAGCTCCAGTGACCATGTGTGTGTTACTATGCCATCGCGCCGAAGGGCGCAGGGGTCCCTTGAGTGAGCTGTCCACATTAGTGGGTAAATGGTGGGAAGACGGTGCACACCACTAGTGTGTGGGCAGGGCCAAACGGGCAAAGCTTCCATGCGAGTTCACATGCCTCTTGTGTGTAGGAAAGGTCAGGCACTGATCAGAGCAGCAGATGGGGAGAATGAAGCTCCAGTGACCATGTGTGTGTTACTATGCCATCGCGCCGAAGGGCGCAAGGGTCCAGTGAGTGAGCTGTCCACATTAGTGGGTAAATGGCGGGAAGACGGTGCACACCACTAGTGTGTGGGTGGGGCCAAATGGGCGAAGCTTCCATGCGAGTTCACATGCCTCTTGTGTGTATAAAAGGTCAGGCTCCAATCAGAGCAGCAGATGGGGAGAATGAAGCTCCAGTGACCATGTGTGTGTTACAATGCCATCGCGCCGAAGGGCGCAGGGGTCCCTTGAGTGAGCTGTCCACATTAGTGGGTAAATGGCGGGAAGACAGTGCACACCACTAGTGTGTGGGCGGGGCCAAACGGGCGAAGCTTCCATGCGAGTTCACATGACTCTTGTGTGTATAAAAGGTCAGGCACCGATCAGAGCAGCAGATGGGGAGAATGAAGCTCCAGTGACCATGTGTGTGTTACTATGCCATCGCGCCGAAAGGCGCTGGGGTCCCTTGAGTGAGCTGTCCACATTAGTAGGTAAATGGCGGGAAGACGGTGCACACCACTAGTGTGTGGGCGGGGCCAAACGGACGAAGCTTCCATGCGAGTTCACATGCCTCTTGTGTGTATAAAAGGTCAGGCACTGATCAGAGCAGCAGATGGGGAGAATGAAGCTCCAGTGACCATGTGTGTGTTACTATGCCATCGCGCCGAAGGGGTCCCTTGAGTGAGCTGTCCACATTAGTGGGTAAATGGCGGGAAGACGGTGCACACCACTAGTGTGTGGGCAGGGCCAAACGGGTGAAGCTTCCATGCGAGTTCACATGCCTCTTGTGTGTATAAAAGGTCAGGAACCAATCAGAGCAGCAGATGGGGAGAATGAAGCTCCAGTGACCATGTGTGTGTTACTATGCCATCGCGCCGAAGGGCGCAGGGGTCCCTTGAGTGAGCTGACCACATTAGTGGGTAAATGGCGGGAAGACGGTGCACACCACTAGTGTGTGGGCGGGGCCAAACGGGCGAAGCTTCCATGCGAGTTCACATGCCTCTTGTGTGTATAAAAGGTCAGGAACCGATCAGAGCATCAGATGGGGAGAATGAAGCTCCAGTGACCATGTGTGTGTTACTATGCCATCGTGCCTAAGGGCGCAGTGGTCCCTTGAGTGAGCTGTCCACATTAGTGGGTAAATGGCGGGAAGACGGTGCACACCGCTAGTGTGTGGGCGGGGACAAACGGGCGAAGCTTCCATGCGAGTTCACATGCCTCTTGTGTGTATAAAAGGTCAGGCACCGATCAGAGCAGCAGCTGAATCACTGAATCACTGAAGCTCCAGTGATTTTTTGGGGCTGATTACTGAATTTGACCTTCAACTCGGGCACCTGCTTTATCTGTAAGTGCTTCCTGTTCACGGAGCCTCGTTGTCTACTTGTAACTATTCTCTGACCCTGCTTCGAGGGTCAGAGCAGGGTCAGAGAATAGTTGCAAGTAGGCAACGAGGCGCCAGGAAGCACTTACAGGGTTACAGCAGGTGCCCAAGTTGAAGTTAATTTCTTTGTAACCATTTTGTAAATGGTTACAAAGAAATTAGCTTCAACTTGGGCACCTGCTCTAACCCTGTAAGTGCTTCCTGAGCAAAATTCGTCCCGCTCGCGAATTTGCGGATTTTGCCATGATTTCGCGCGATTCGCGGATCGCGAAATCACGGAAAATCCGCAAATTCCTCGAGCGGAACGAATTTTCCGCCCATACTTAAGTTTTTCCTAATGCCTAACTCCTGCTGTTAGGGAAATAAACAATGGGTCATTGAGATAAGTCGTTTATTGGTAATCGTGTGTTTTATGGATCATGGTCTACTTTTTCTGGTGCCCACTGGGTCCCATGGTTACTTTGTGATTAGACCTGGGAGTTACCTGATAACATAAAGGTCCTGTATGGAGAGCAACATGGGCCCGTACCTGGCTTCCAAATGATCAATCAGGATGTTTTGAGCCTCAGGGATCCCTCTGAGATTGAAAGCTGGTGGTTAATGTTAGAGATTCCTTAAACAATGTAGCGTCAATTAGAAGTTAACGGTTTGACATTTCTGCCCCTATAAGTTCCCTCAGCCTCACAGTTTGAGGCAGAGGCTGCTAAAGAGGCATGAATACCCAGCTTCTGATATCAGGCTGGCGGAATGAACACTATTTTAGGATTTCAGCGCTGCCCGTCAGAGGTCAAGTATGTTTTATAGTACTTGTCAGTGCTCTATCACAGCAAAAGAGGGCGTTCCCCAGTCCCTGCTTAATACCCATGTTGTGTGAGGCAGTCTGGAGAGGTATCCCGGCTGAAGAAGGGTTCTGCTCATGCACTCCCACAGTTTGGCTGCTGAGGTGATGTTTCACTGAGATGCTATCACCTTACTAGATCACCACTCTTTTATTAACAGTTCTTTATGGATGTATGACTTTACAACGCACACTTTTACAACGCATACCTTTACAATGCATTTTTTACAACGCAACATCCATTACAACCCATTCCATTACAACGTATGCCATTACAACGAAATTTTAAAAACTACATTTACAACGCATTCCATTACAACGCATAATACCTTTACAACGTATACCATTACAACGCATAACATTACATTGCATGTTCGATAAGTATTGGATAGTGTAGGGGTAAAAATTACTATTCTAACTCCAGGGGGTGCAACAGTAGGGTAAGTGTTGGATAGTGTAGGGGTAAAAATTACTATTCTAACTCCAGGGGGTGCAACAGTAGGGTAAGTGTTGGATGGTAATGTTATGCGTTGTAATGGTATGCGTTGTAATGACTGAGTTGTAATGACATGCGTTGTAGTGGTATGCGTTGTAGTGTCATGTGTTGTAATGGTTGCGTTGTAATTGCATGCGTTGTAGTGGATGTTGTGTTGTAAAAGTTTTGTTGTAATGGTAGTGCGTTGTAAAAGTTGCATTGTAAAGGTTGTTTCCCGTTCTTTATCATTGCTGTAGGTGAGAGTGAGGTAACTCAAAATGAAGGGGGCCTCCAGCAGAATATAAAGGAGGGACACAAAGTCTCCCATATCTCATATATATAGATCAATGGGTTGGTGCGGTGACTAGTTGCTTGAGTCCGATGTTGGCGAGGTGCCCCAGGAGTGGAGTGGTGCTCTGGTCACTGGGGTTGTCCATGTGGAACTTGAGGTCTCTGAGTAGGATGTAGTTAGTGGATGGCAGAGCCTGGGGTGCAATGAGGTCTACAATGGCATTGGTGAGTGGGGGTTCATGGCCCAAGGGCCTGTAGATGAGGGTGCAACAGAATTGGAGTTGGTCCTGATCTGTAATTGGAGGTGTTCCATGTTCGCCGTCGGGTCATTAGAGTGCGTGGTCAGTCGGAGTGTGCTTTTGTAGACGATGAAAATTTCTCCTCCTGGATGGTACGGGTGGTCCTGGCGGGTAAATTTGTAGCCATCGAGGATGGCAGTGGCAATGTCTTATCTGGAGTAGAAGTTGATCCTGGTTTACGTGAAGAACACAATGTCTGAAGAGGTGGCATCGAGGAGGTCTCAGATTTCCATGGCATATTTGTGGAGGGACCGCACATTGAGGATGATGCAGTTGTTCTGGTCGGGTGCACTGTTGGTCGGCTGGGTGGCAAGAGTCGCTGATGTGGCAGGAGATGCATTTGCAGTTTCGGCAGGTGCAAGGTGCAAGGGTATTCTTCAGTGAAGATAGATGGCAGGTGGCGTAGTGTCCAGGGTTGAAGGCGAGGAGGGTGCTGGTGTCGTAGTGGTGAAGTGTCCAAGAGGCAGGGTCCCTTGTGCTGGGTGCAGTACAGGGGTGGACAGATGCAGACGGGCTTGCCTTCGGTGCACCAGTGGCACGCCCGCTGCACATGGCCGCACAGCGTCCGCCATTAGGTAGTTCTGCAGGGGTCTGGACAGCTGGCATGCGCGAAACAAGAGAAAGAACAATGGAGGGGGTGGGGACCTGGGGGATCTCCGCGGCAATGAAGAAGAGGATAGGAAAAAAGGATCTGCAAAAAAGCACAGGAAAAACAAAGCCAAGCAAAGCAAAGATAAATAAATAAATACAAAGGTAGAAAAGCAATGGAGAAGAGCAGAAAGATTAACAGGAACAGCCGAAAAGAGGAACAGGAGGAAAGTCAAGCTGCAGAGCATTGACACTCAACCAATGGACCACCAGGAATGAGGCACAGGCAGGAGCCTGTGGGTGAAGGAGAGACTGGAACACCTGACCTCCAGGTCAGAGAAACCAGCAGCAGAAGATGGGGACAGTAGCAGCAGCAGCCAGACAGCGCAGCTCTGTGGGAAGAGGAAGTCCACTAAGGGTAAGTCCCCCGTACACCCAAAAGCAAACTAACAGGGGACAAGGAAAGGAAGCACCACCCAGTTGCCTCTTCCGATCTGACAGTGATGACAGATTCTGTGTTCCCCAGCGAGTAACGGCGGATCAAGCTGCATACCCAAGAGCCTGGGCCAGGACTGGCACGTGCCCCTGGCACCCACTGCCACCAATAGCCGATATTAGAGACTTGAGCCAGTTAGTGGAGTCCCCACCAGTGTTGTGCGGTGTTTTCGGTGATGTAGGTCAGCTGCAGCGGAGGGATTGCTCAGGGCATGGTGCGTGTCATAATAATCACATGTAGGTAACTGTTCCTAAAGGGAAGAAGAGCAAGCCAATTATGGTTGCTGGGCAAGACTGTGAGTAGCTTACTTAGGAGTTCCTCGATCCAACCTGTAATAAAAGGAAATGGATAGAGAAAAGACATCTTTTAAAAGAAGGAATTTCCCCACCTCCACACTACTCTGTCGCCAACCTACCTTGTGAGTAAGCTACTCACAGTCTTGCCCAGCGACCATAATTGGCCTGCTCTTCTTCTCTTTAGGAACAGTTACCTACATGTGATTATTATGTTAACCTTGGGAGCACAGCAACTGGACCTGTTTTTCTCCTAGCGCCCGTTCCCCCCCTTTTTGTGTGTTTAAACACGGTGCATGTCACCCACAGGTGCTAGGTCTGGGCCCAACTTGCCCCCGGGCCTCCTATGCGTCCCTCCTTCTCCTCACCTGGACATTGACACTGGGGCTCAATGTGCTGCACTCTCCAAATCTGTGACTCAGCCAGCAGGAGCCTCAGCCAGGTGGGATGTCAAAAGCCTAGGTACAGCAGTCACCAAGTCCGGTGGGCAACCTCCTGATGCAGGTGATGTAACAGGGCCCCCTTAGGCATGAAGTTGCAGCACACCCACCACACAAGTTTGGCGCAGCTCAGGAGCCTCACCCTACAAAAGCGTCCGGCCGGCGCAACATTCTCCAGCCTGTGATGCCGAGTGGCGCGGCCCACCATTGGTAATCTCCTCCATGCACCCCAGTGTAGTGTTGGCACCTGGTATGCAATGTGGACTTCCCTATGTTGGTGAGCAGGTACACCTCTACCGTTCACAGCTCCAAGGTATGCCAGGTGGTCTTCTTACGCAGGTCAGCAACATGTTTTCATGTGATTGGCCACACTTCACCACCAGCACCTCTGCCTCCCACTCTGGGTCACAGACGCAGGCCCAGCGAGGCATCCGGGCCCCGGGGACTGTCCCCGCTTTCAAGGTTTGGCTGCCATGGTGTTGCAAGAAGTGCCCTATGAAAAGTGATGCATCACTTGTTTTTCTCAGCAATGCGCCTTGTTTCTTAACTGTAGCCCTGTATCTGCATTTCCTATTCCCCTGGGACTCTAGCTGGTCATCCTGGCTGTTGCCTCTGGAGGCAAAAAAAGTCACGCTGGGCTGACTAACGTGAGTTTTTTTGCCGCTAATGGGCCTTTTGTCTCTTTTCTCTCGCTAATGTCAAGATTTTTATCGCCTTGACGCTAATGTTAGCAGCAGTTTTCACCGCGGTTAACTGTTACTATCCGCTTGTAGCGACGTATTGTAAATACATTGCTAACAGGGCGATAGTTTTTGGTGCTAGGCCGTGTTGAAAAACCTGCCGCAAACTAACGCTAACGCTAATTAGTGGCAGTTCTTGTACATATATCCCTGTGTTTCTCCAGAACTCCAATTATGGGATCAAAGGAATTTTACGCATAGCAATCAGCCTCCGTATTTGACATGTTTGTAAAGAAAATGTGCATTGATGGAAATTGGCTTGATCTGTGATTTAACACAGAAGCATGCTTACCTGATTGGTGCAATCCAAAAGGCCCACCAGCTATAATGACACTGGCCTATTGGAAGATCAGATCAGTGACCCACAGGGTGCGAGGAACATGTGGTCTGGGATAGAGTCAATCACATGAAATGTCCTCTTTCTGGATCTCTTTCTCACTTACCTATACTTTCCTGGCTAAGCAGCAATTAGCATGCAACACATCTACACCAAACATTAAGGGACTTGGTGGTCCAAGTCCATATACACATTCATTGATGTCTATAAAGGTACTTTAAAGACAAGGTATATACTTTTGAGACATAAAGGTACTTAAAGGCACTTCAGAGACGTGGCATAGACTTTTGAGCTGGGGCATAGTATTGTGTTTGAACCATCTTGCAGCTGAGCAGCTATTGTAAAGACATGCAATGTAAAGACATTCCTGATGCTCTTCATGGCCGCAATAGAGTGATCGTTGTTACCGAGATCTCAGGGCAGGTTCCTTCCTTTGGATTAGTGCTTAATCAGAGCGAGTGGTTGCATTTTTGGGGGACTAGCACTTATTTCCCACCATCAGTCTTTTGAGCCAGAGCAAGAGAGAGAACTACACACAAAGGGCACGTAGAAGGGAGAGAAACATGGAGAAACTGTGACAAAGGGAGAAAGCGGGCACCTGAAAGAGTGAGATAAAGGGGCAGGGAATGTCTGATGGTGGACTAAAGAGGCTTGAGGCGGAATCAAGACTAGGTAGCTTTGACACTTGACTCTCTGACATACAGTAGCTGTTGGGACGGGAAGTCTCCTGCATGTCTCTGGAGAGAGTGCTTCCCCTGCCTTATGCTAATCTCCAGGCAAGTCACTCAAAAGCTACTGTATAGTTTCTAGATCCCTACCTCAGTGAGCATGACAATCATACATGTCCACTGAGGGTCTCCCTGTTTACATGGATTGAGACCCTAGAGTTTGGCTCTGAGGTCGAGGGGGCATGCCTAGTGCACCCCTATTTTTCAGAGAGTGGCTACTGCCCTCTCTATTAAGGCTGTGGTAGACTGACAGTGGTGGCAGCAATAAATCTATAGTCAGGAAGGGTGAGTCCCTAGGCACCCTCCTGACCAAGTCTGTGCAGTTTGCCATGCCTGTGGGCCTGTTGCCGTTGTCTGGCTGATGTGTGTTTAAGAGCCCGTGGGTGTACAGGGGAAGAATGGTGATTTGAGCCAGTGTGAGGAATGCGAGCTGTCCTGCTGGACATCCCAGCTCCCCCGTCCCCCTCCCTATTTCCTTGGAAAGGCCTGGTGGGCTGGGGGAGACCCTCAGCTCTTATCTGGGTTTAGCTGCACTAACTGTGTGGATAGGACCCTCCCTCACTTGTCAGGGCCTCCTGGGCTGGAGTTAATTAAAATTCCTCTCTAGAGGGTGGCGCAGCCTGATACCAGAACACGACCTGCTACATGCTTTACCCATGCATTGCACATGCGGGGAATGGTCTGTGATTGGAGGTGTTAAAAGTAGCAGACCCTCTGATTGGATGAGCCTATCAATCAGAGGTGATAAAAGTCTGGCCTGAGTGGTCAGCTGTTGTTCAAAGACTGGGCTATGACAGAGAAGATAGCCAGGCACGGACCCCGCTGGTGTGAAGACAGATGATAAGACTCTGTTCACTGCGGTCTGGAAGGAAGGTCATTAAGGACCAGCTGTTTGTGAGGCTTGGATGAGCGTTCGCTTTGGACCAAGGAAATTACAGACAGCTGCCCAGTGTGGGAAGGAAGCTTGCGGCACATCACCAAAGGTGTGGGAAGGAAGCTTACAGCACATCACAGAGGCTGGTGGAAAGAAGCTTGCAGCACCTTACCAAAGCCAGAGAGGTGGATGCTTGATTCTAGTCTTTGAAGGTGAGATCAAATCCCCTCTAGGCTCCTCCCTTGCGCTGTGGGAGCCTGTACAAGCAGTACTGGGAAGAGAGGCCAGTGAAGCAGACCCCACCTTTCTTTTTGTGAACTCTGAGGGTATCAGGGTGAACTGGCACTCTGCCCAGCCACTACCCTTCTTCAGCTAGCCAGTGGCTAATGGACTAGTGGGACTCCAGTAAACTGTGCCGAGACATCCGGCACCTTTGATCGGATCCCTGACACCACTAGAGCGGTGTCCTCACTCACAATGGGAGGGCACTTCTGTTGCTTTGGGTGGGGGGTTATGGGGATGATCGCGAACATTTGACTGTCACATCATATGCTGAAACTATATCCTTTCAATACAAAGTTTGGTATCAAGGCTCTAGTGAATGAGAACAGCCCTGTGTAACATGATCTGTAATATGCAATGCTTACTGTGTGTTTTCATGTTAACTGTGTTTTTATAGTGCTAGGCGTCTAGGCGCTCTAATACTGTTTGGGGTCAGAACTCTGCCCCAGAGGGTTGTAGGGACTTCTGTTTTTCACTGTTTATCCTAGTTTTATGTGTAGAATAATTATCTTATGTGTATTAAAGTACTTTTCTTTTATAAAAAGTAAAGCACTGACTGGACATTGAGTTTATCAGCTGGTGGTACGGTTTACACTGTATTCTGAATGTCTAACCCCACCTCACCTCCTTGAGTAAGCCTTGGACTGCTCTGTCTCGCTACCCTGAGAGAGTCAAGTGCTGGAGAGGAGTACTTGGTTATCCAGTTTTGGGTCCTTTAGTACTGAGGCCCCAGGACATCAGTGAGGGAACACTTCAGTTGATACGATTGGAGCGCAGTTACCCCTGAGTGCCCTGGTGCCCAGGAAGCCGGGTCTAACATTGGTGGCAAGCGGTGACGGATCACTAGACTTCAGGCTCAGTGGACACTGAGGCCAGTTGATAATTCCAGTAGATATCCATAAGCTATATGTAAAATGGCAGATAACATTGGAGAGGATTTGTAATTGCAGAACTTCACTGTGGAGCAGTTAAAGCAAATGTGTGCTGAAAGGGGGTGGAAGGTCCCAAGGTCTAAGGACAGAGAACACCTGATAAGCCACATGAGAAAATGCTTTGAGCAAGAAGTCACTGTTGTGCAAGAGTTGGAGAGCACTGATACCATAAGCCTGCCAAGTCAGTCAGTGCAGGCTTCTCCTGTACCAGCCCCAAGGCATTCCCCAAGGCTTTCCCCCATGCTTTCCCCTAGGTATTCCCCTAGACCTGCCCCTAGACTTTCACCTCCCCCTATCTCCAGGGCTACCTTTTCCCCTGTCCCAGGATTCGCCTCCTTAGGAGGAGCTGAGCTAGCAGAGACCCTTAAACTTCAGCTGAAACTCCAGGAAGCTAAGGATTTAGCAGAGGAGAAAGCAAGGGAGTTTGAAAGGGAGAAGCTAAGGATTGCCCGCCAGGCAGAAGAGGAGCAGTGAAGGGTCAGACAGGAAGAGTGGGCTTGGAAGGAGAAAGAGAAAGAAAGGGAGAGACAGGAGAAAGAGAAGGAGAGGGAAAGGGAGATGCTGGAGAAAGAAAGGGAGAGACAGGAGAAAGAGAAGGAGAGGGAAAGGGAGATGCTGGAGAAAGAAAGGGAGAGACAGGAGAAAGAGAAGGATAGGGAATTGGAGAAAGGGCGGATAGCCCTAGAGAAAGAGAAGCTCAAGTTAGCAGCTGATAGAGGGCTTAGCTCTGTGGATGGTGCATCCACTTCAAAGTCCCAGGGAAAGGAAAATACCACCAAGGTACCAAAAGAATTGATACACATGTATGTCCCTGGCACTGATATTCTCAGTTGGATGCGTGCCTTTCATTTAGCATGTAAGGCTCAAGGTCTTAATGGTCAGTCCAAAGCAGCGACTTTACTGAGTCGCCTCCCTCGGGAAGGGACTGAAGTGATTGAAAGGATGCCTGAGAAAGACAGTCTGACATATGAGTGCATGAAGGATGCTTTGATTAGGCGGTTTGTGTTGAAACCAGCCCAGTACTTGCAGAGGTTCTGTGAGAACAAAAAGGCAGAGGGGGTTCCTTTTGAGAACTGGGTCCATGACATAGTGAGAGACTGGAATGAGTGGGTGAGAGGGATGGAAGCAAATGATTACCAGTCCCTAAATCAGGTGATGATTGCAGAGCGTCTCCGGGAGGAGTGCTCTGTCCCACTCAGACAGTATTTGTCTGACCTTCCTGAAAGGGATCCTGAGAAACTTGCAGTGATGGCAGATAAGTGGCTTGCCAACAGAGTGAACAGGGGTCAGGGGCAACCCCTTTCCAAACCCAAGGGGGAGAAGAACTCCCAGCAGGCTGGCCCTAAACCAGAGGGGAAGGGCCAGAACGGTTCCCAAGGCTCTCAGTCAGGACAAGAGTCTAAGGGGAACGGGGCCTCTAGTCAGTGCCAGAAGGGGAAAGGAGGAAAGGGTCCTTTCACTCCGAAGGGGATTAAATGCTATAAGTGCCACCGAGAGGGACACTTAAAGCCAGACTGCCCAGTGAAGGACGTGGTGCCAGTGGCACCCGTGATAGCAAGTGTGCTTTCAGTGGGGGCAGACATGAAGGGAGGCCCAAGTGAGTTTAACTTAGTCACCAGGGACATCTGGGAACTTGACCCAGAAGCCCTTAAGCATATTCACCCTAACTCAACAGGGTATATGAGTGTGGCACGTATCAATGGAAGGAAGGTTCCTGCCATGAGGGATACTGGTGCCCACAGGACTATGGTTGAACGCAAATATCTCAAACCCGAAGAGATCATTCCTGGTTCCAAGGGATATGGACTTGTAGCTAGTGGTGATGACATGGAATACCCTCTTGCTAGAGTGGAGGTAGAGGTGAATGGCAGGAAGGCCATGGTCAATGTTGGGGTGCGAGAGAAGCAGGGTGCTGGGTGCTTTCTGGGGAATGATCTTGTTGAACCCGGGTTAGTACCAGGCCCTGAGGCCTATATGGCCTGGATTTCATCAGCTGTGCTCACTAGGGCGCAGAAGGTAAAACTGCTTCCTAGTGAAGTGGGGACAACTCTAGCGGAAGAGACACTAGAGGGGAACAGGCCCGAAAAAGGACCAAGGGCAGATTCTGAGAAGGCACCTGTCCTGGTGTCGGCACCTCCTGCTCCAGTGGGAGAGGAGGGTGAGCATCCAGAGGCAGATAAGGTGTTGGAGTCTGGGTCCCTGCCAGAGCTGCAGGTGCTGCTTGCGGCAGGAGGGCCGTCCCGTGAGGATTTTTGTAAGGCGCAGGCTGAGTGTCCTACACTGGTGGGCCTGCGGAAAGCTGCTCAGGAACAGGTCTCTACTGGAATAGTCGTAAAGCACAAGGTGGCTTGGGAAGATGGACTCCTTTACAGTGAGCCTGCTGACCCAGAGCCAGGAGCCAGCAAAAGGTTGGTGGTTCCTCAGGTGCACAGGAATTTCCTGCTGCAGCTAGCCCATGAAGTACCCCTAGCTGGGCACTTGGGCATCAAAAAGACAAAGGACAGGTTAGCACCTCTGTTTTACTGGCCAGGAGTTGGTCAGGATGTGGAGACATTTTGCCGAACCTGTCTGGTCTGTCAGGCCAGTGGCAAGTCTGGTGGTCAGACGAAGGCACCCTTGGTGCCCCTACCTGTTGTGGGGGTGCCCTTTGAAAGGGTGGGGATTGATATAGTTGGTCCGTTTGACCCTCCATCATCCTCGGGCAACAAATACATTCTTGTTGTGGTGGATCATGCCACCAGGTACCCTGAGGCTGTGGCTTTGAGGAGCACTACTGCTAAGGTGGTAGCTAGGGCTCTTCTAGGGATCTTTTCCAGGGTTGGATTTCCACAGTCGGTGGTGACTGATAGGTGAACCAACTTCATTTCATCTTATATGAAGGCCATGTGGGAAGAGGTCGGGGTGACTTACCACTTCTCCACCGCTTACCATCCCGCAACCAACGGTTTGGTGGAGCGCTTCAATAAGACCTTAAAGAGCATGATGGGGACTCTGTCTGATCCCCTCAAGAGGAAGTGGGATCTCCTCTTGCCATGCCTGTTGTTTGCTTACAGGGAGATACCACAAAAAGGGGTAGGGTTCAGTCCCTTTGAACTACTTTTTGGGCATCCTGTCCGAGGTCCCTTGACATTGGTAAAGGAGGGCTTGGAAGGCAACCCTAAGTCCCCTACTCATGATGTGGTGGACTATGTCTTGGGCCTCCGTAGGCTGATAGCCCAGCTCATGAGTAAAGCAAAGGACAATCTTCAAGCCAGCCAACAGCTCATGAAGGAGTGGTATGACCAGAAGGCTATGCTGACTGGGTACCAGGAGGACCAGGAAGTTTGGGTCCTGAAGCCGATTTGTCCCCGGGCTCTGGAGGACAAGTGGTGTGGCCCCTACAAAGTTGTTAGGAAGATTTCTGATGTCAATTATCTAGTTGACACAGGTGCTGCACGGGAGCCCCAAAGGGTATTCCATGTCAATCGGCTGAAGCCGTGTCTTCGCAGGGAGTACACGGTTTCTTTGCTTGCAATGGCTGAAGAGGTGGAAGAAGAGAGTGAGCCCCTCCCTGACTTATTGCAAGGTGATGAGAAGGATGGTTCAGTTGAGGGAGTTAAGCTTGCCTCTGAACTGACACCTGAACAGCAGGTGGAGTGTAAAGAGCTGCTGGGGAGATTCTCCCATCTCTTTTCACTTACTCCTGGACTGACACCTGTCTGTGTGCATGACATAGATACAGGGGACACCCTGCCTGTTAAGAGCAAGACATATAGGATGTAAGACCGGGTTCAAGAGTGCATCAAGACTGAGGTGGCCAAGATGCTTCACCTGGGGGTTGTTGAACACTCCCGTAGTCCCTGGGCCAGTCCAGTGGTGTTGGTGCCTAAGCAGGGGTCAGCTGAACTGCCCTTTTGTGTGGACTATCGCGGTTTAAATACTGTGACAAAAACTAATGCCCATCCTATTCCCCGAGCTGATGAGCTGGTGGATAGGTTGGGTGCCGCCAAGTACCTTAGTACTTTTGATCTAACCAGCGGTTACTGGCAGATTGCATTAACACCTGGTGCCAAGGAGAAAACAGCATTTTCAACCCCAGGGGGCCTCTACAAATTTAAAGTTAGGCCTTTTGGATTGAAGAATGCTCCCGCCACTTTCCAGCGCCTAGTCAATCATGTATTGGCATGCCTGGAAGAGTTCTGTGTGGCGTACCTGGATGACATTGCTGTCTACAGCTCCTCCTGGGAGGACCACATGGGACACCTGGAGCAGGTGTTGGTGAGGATGCAGGGGGCTAAGCTGACCATCAAGGCAACCAAGTGTCAAGTTGGGCAGTCCTCTGTTGTTTATCTTGGACATCAGGTGGGTAATGGGAAGGTTCGCCCCCTGGAGGCTAAAGTCCAGGCGGTGCTGGACTGGGAGACTCCCACTACTCAGACCCAGGTAAGGGCCTTTCTTGGCCTTACTGGTTACTATCGGAACTTTGTAGCAAACTATGGGACCATTGTTGCTCCATTGACAGCCCTGACCTCTAAGAAGCAGCCCAGGAAGGTGATCTGGACTGAAGAGTGTCAGAAGGCATTTGATGAATTGAAGACTGCACTATGCAATGCACCTGTGTTGAAGGCCCCTGATTACAGTCAGACCTTCATTGTGCAGACAGATGCTTCAGACAAGGGAGTTGGGGCAGTTCTTGCCCAGCTCAATGAAAAGGGAAGGGAGCATCCGGTGGCCTTTATCAGCCACCGACTACTCCCCAGGGAGCAGAACTGGTCTGCAGTTGAAAAAGAATGCTTTGCCATAGTGTGGGCCCTTCGAAGATTCAGGCCTTACTTGTTTGGTGCAAAGTTTGTGGTTCAAACAGATCACAAGCCCCTCAAGTGGCTTATGGCAATGAAAGGTGAAAATCCAAAGTTGCTCAGGTGGTCCATATCTCTGCAGGGACTAGATTTTACAGTGGAACATAAAGCAGGCTTACAGCACGGTAATGCCGATGGACGTTCCCGCCGGTTTATCCAATCAGATGATCGGTCTTCTCCCACTGGGAAGTAAGTACCGGCCATTCTGATCTGGGGAGGGCATATGTTGGGACGGGAAGTCTCCTGCATGTCTCTGGAGAGAGTGCTTCCCCTGCCTTATGCTAATCTCCAGGCAAGTCACTCAAAAGCTACTGTATAGTTTCTAGATCCCTACCTCAGTGAGCATGACAATCATACATGTCCACTGAGGGTCTCCCTGTTTACATGGATTGAGACCCTAGAGTTTGGCTCTGAGGTCGAGGGGGCATGCCTAGTGCACCCCTATTTTTCAGAGAGTGGCTACTGCCCTCTCTATTAAGGCTGTGGTAGACTGACAGTGGTGGCAGAAATAAATCTATAGTCAGGAGGGGTGAGTCCCTAGGCACCCTCCTGACCAAGTCTGTGCAGTTTGCCATGCCTGTGGGCCTGTTGCCGTTGTCTGGCTGATGTGTGTTTGAGAGCCCGTGGGTGTACAGGGGAAGAATGGTGATTTGAGCCAGTGTGAGGAATGCGAGCTGTCCTGCTGGACACCCCAGCTCCCCCGTCCCCCTCCCTATTTCCTTGAAAAGGCCTGGTGGGCTGGGGGAGACCCTCAGCTCTTATCTGGGTTTAGCTGCACTAACTGTGTGGATAGGACCCTCCCTCAATTGTCAGGGCCTCCTGGGCTGGAGTTAATTAAAATTCCTCTCTAGAGGGTGGCGCAGCCTGATACCAGAACACGACCTGCTACATGCTTTACCCATGCATTGCACACGCGGGGAGTGGTCTGTGATTGGAGGTGTAAAAAGTAGCAGACCCTCTGATTGGATGAGCCTATCAATCAGAGGTGATAAAAGTCTGGCCTGAGTGGTCAGCTGTTGTTCAAAGACCGGGCTATGACAGAGAAGATAGCCAGGCACGGACCCCGCTGGTGTGAAGACAGATGATAAGACTCTGTTCACTGCGGTATGGAAGGAAGGTCATTAAGGACCAGCTGTTTGTGAGGCTTGGATGAGCGTTCGCTTTGGACCAAGGAAATTACAGACAGCTGCCCAGTGTGGGAAGGAAGCTTGCAGCACATCACCAAAGGTGTGGGAAGGAAGCTTACAGCACATCACAGAGGCTGGTGGAAAGAAGCTTGCAGCACATGACGAGAGCCAGAGAGGTGGATGCTTGATTCTAGTCTTTGAAGGTGAGATCAAATCCCCTCTAGGCTCCTCCCTTGCGCTGTGGGAGCCTGTACAAGCAGTAACTGGGAAGAGAGGCCAGTGAAGCAGACCCCACCTTTCTTTTTGTGAACTCTGAGGGTATCAGGGTGAACTGGCACTCTGCCTAGCCACTACCCTTCTTCAGCTAGCCAGTGGCTACTGGACTAGTGGGACTCCAGTAAACTGTGCCAAGACATCCGGCACCTTTGATCGGATCCCTGACACCACTAGAGCGGTGTCCTCACTCACAATGGGAGGGCACTTCTGATGCTTTGGGTGGGGGGTTATGGGGATGATCATGAACAGTTGACTGTCACTTTATATGCTGAAACTATATCCTTTCAATATAAAGTTTGGTATCAAGGCTCTAGTGAATGAGAACAGCCCTGTGTAACATGATCTGTAATATGCAATGCTTACTGTGTGTTTTCATGTTAACTTTGTTTTTATAGTGCTTGGCGTCTAGGCACTCTAATACTGTTTGGGATCAGAACTCTGCCCCAGAGGGTTGTAGAGACTTCTGGTTTTCACTGTTTATCCTAGTTTTATGTGTAGAATAATTATCTTATGTGTATTAAAGTACTTTTCTTTTATAAAAAGTAAAGCACTGACTGGACATTGAGTTTATCAGCTGGTGGTACGGTTTACACTGTATTCTGAATGTCTAACCCCACCTCACCTCCTTGAGTAAGCCTTGGACTGCTCTGTCTCGCTACCCTGAGAGAGTCAAGTGCTGGAGAGGAGTACTTGGTTATCCAGTTTTGGGTCCTTTAGTACTGAGGCCCCAGGACATCAGTGAGGGAACACTCCAGTTGATGCGATTGGAGCGCAGTTACCCCTGAGTGCCCTGGTGCCCAGGAAGCTGGGTCTAACAGTAGCACTGGCACAAGGCTTCTGAGCACAGCATTGGGCCCCAGGACGTATTCCTTTATAAACTAAGTACTGCTATTGATAGCACAGCAACAGGTCACAATGAATTCTGCAAGCCATTCTTGAGAAGGTCATCTCTCTCTCTCCTGGAAGGTAAAGAGGACATGCCCCGTGGAAATTACTTCACCAGAACTGCAAGTTAAGGAATGAAGCTCTTTGTGTAAATTGCACAGCACACAAAGTAAGACCGAAAAACTGCTGAAGCCACAGCGCCATGAAACTCCAGCACCCTTTGTTGAAGAAGATATTGCACATTTCTAACTTCTTTCCTTTGTCTTATTTCTGCAAGAAGCGTAGAGGCTGCAGGGCACAGTGGGGATCAGGGAGACAGAAGGAGGTGAGGGGAAACCTTGTAAAGGTTAGGATTCAGATACACGTACCTATTTTTCTTACGTAGCACTATTATCAAATAGTGTTGTCACCAATTTGTTCAAAATGAAAGCCCTAATGTTCATTCAGGGTGCAATGTGAACAGATTTGAATAGGAGCTGCTTTAGTGTTTATAAAAAGGTGACAGTAAAAGATCACCAAATCATTCACCATAGTGTGAACCCCATCAGCCTCCAGGGGCCAAGCTCCTGACACTCTCTGGCAGGGACAGTGCAAGCATTTTAATGTATCTGTTCATGGGTCCCAAGCTCCTAACTCTGTGTGTGCCTCAACCTCCTCACTCATTCTGTTGATAGCAGTGAGAGCTCTTGACACTGTCTTTTCATGTGCAGTGGAGAAACTTGAGGGGCGCCCCTTCAAAGTACATGAATGGCCTCCCTCTTGGACCCAGCCAGGAGATAACGGGCCAGGGGCCTTTCGACAGTGGAGGGGGCCCCCTGGGGATCGGGAACACCCCAGCAACACATGGGCGGTGGGGGCTAATGTTACCCCTCTGTCTACGGGCATCATTTATGAGAAATGACGAGTCGCTGGGTGAAAGCAGCGATGCGTCACTTCTCAGTGCGCACTCCTTGCGACATACCTGATGCGTCATATTTAATATATGACGCATCATGTCGCAAGGAGTTACTTCTGATGTATCTGTAAGCGCAAAAGTGACGCATTGCTGAAGTGATGCAACTCCAGCAATGCGTCCTTTCACATGGGGAAATCCCCATGTGAAAGAGCCTGTGTCAGTCTTACGCCTGCTGTGAGGCAGGCGAAAGATTTTGACGCAACTGCGTCCTAGAAGTGACGCAGTGAAATCTCATAGATTTCACTGCATCACTTCTACAGGGCTTTTTGCGGGGGAACACCCCCCTGCATACATTATACCTGACGCAGGCATAATGTAGCGCAGGGGTTTACAAAGTGACGCATCTGCTTAGATGTGTCACTTTGTAAATAGGGCGCTACAGGAGGCATGTTTTATGCCGCCGATGCGTCACAAAAAGTGAGGCATCGGAAGCGCAAAACAGATGCAAGGCCTCATAAATGAGGCCCTATGTGTCTCAATCTGACTGTTCATGAGCACCTGACTCCTCTCATTGTCTACATGTCTGAAAGCCACTTCTACCTACAATAATTTGCAGAACAGTGACGTAGCAAGGGGGGACAGTGCACCCCAGGCAGCATGAGTTTTGTGGCCGGCCGTACCCCGCTCTTGCATGAGTTTGCCGCAGGGGGCGAAAAATGCAGGAAATATTGCCAGCACCCACCCTCCCCCGCTCTTCAGGGTGGCCACAGGGCGGTGAGGGCAGGGACCGCCACTGGCAGCAAACTGCCTAGCTACGTCAGTGTTGCTGAAACCTCCTGATGTTTCCTACTCAAGTGCTCCTCGTTTATCAACATGCCCCTAGAGCCTTACAAATTTCCCCGCATTCTGTCTCCCCACAAGGAGGAAGCAAGCTCTCCACAGTGCCGGTTCATTCATGTGTTCTAAGCTCATTTAATAAACGGTACCAGTGCCCTAGTATACTTGCCCTTTGTGCAATGTGCCCCAGATCCCTCATAATCTTACAATGACCCACACATTGTTCACACTGCCTACTAAACTGCTTCGGACTGTATAGATGCTGACCTCCTAATATTTTAGTCATGTGTCCTAAGTTCCTCACATTGCTATTTTCTTTGGCCAAAGTTCCTCCATCTGTTTCTCAACATTCTTCATGATTTCTATTCGTGTGCCCAATGTGATTTTTATTATCTGATTGTGTGTCTAAACGTCTCATACTGTATATGTGTTCCAAAGGTATCACACTGTCAGTCCTTATGCCCCAAGAACCTAACAATCAAACTCACACTCTCTGTCCATTTGCTCTAAGCCTGTCCAGCTGTGGCAACAGGATTTGTGCTTCTACTCTGAGCTACTGCTTTCTTAATAATGAATCAAGTATACAATCAGAAAAAATATTAGTGTCTATGTCACAAATGAATAGAAATAGAGATTGTACCTATCTTCTGCACGTAGGACAACTATTTTTTTAATTGAGGAGCTTTTATTGTTACAAAAAAACAAGACAGATTTGAAGAGCTTATAACAAACCATAGTATATTTTGTTGAAATATGCCCTTCCAATATTTCTGTGCAGACATTTCAAACATGGAGAAATGCAACCTTGATTATTTTCATAAACTTGATTCACAAAGGTAACAAACTTGTGGGTCAGTTACACATCTGAGTACGTTTACTACTTTTTGGCTATTCACAAAATCCCAGTGTTAAGTTCCATTTTTGTGGTACATTTACACATTGGCAGATATATTTGCAAGCCCCTTGGGCCACCGGAGCGTCACTTTTTTTTGATACTCCAATGTCGCAGTGTGCTGGCACATATTTACAAGGCCACGCACAGCCACCCTGCATGGCTGTGTAAATAATGCCCATTTCACACATTACTCTGGTTGAAAGGGGTGTTCCATGGGTGTTACTGTGGGTGTTCCCAAGCAACATCCATTGACTCTGACGCATTCCCAGCTCTACAATGTTTCATAAACGTGGGAATGTGACAGATTATAAAGCCTCCCCAGGGGAGGCATACACGTGGCGCAATGAGGAGAAATACCTGCATTTCTCCTCATGTTTTCCTCTTTCTAGTTGTGCTGCGTTCTGCAGCACGCATAGACTGAGAAAAATGCCATCAATTATTATTTTGGTGCAGAAAGGTCTACCTCCCTGCACAAAAACAGTCATCCCTGCAACGCAGGCACTTTTGCACTATGGTGCCTGCGTTGGCTCTTGGCAGCCTATTGTGCACCAGCGCAGAGGACAACACAGAGGTGCGTCCTATTGTTGTAAATATGATGCATCTCTGCACTTTCCTAATGATGCAGCTCAGTGCAGCAAGATGGCTTCCAGTGCTGTGCTGCTTCATTATCTTAAAAATATGCCCCTAATTTAGCAAAAAGCCAAAAAGTAGTAAACTCACTCAAAAGGGTAAATTACTCAAAGTTCATATTTGCAAATCAGGACCATAGTATTCCATCTTTTTAGGCTTAGCATAGCCAAGACCGTATACTATTAAAAAGTATGCTGAGTGTGGGCCTGTGTGGGTGGGTGGGTGGGTGGGTGCTATACTGGGTCAGCTGAGCTCCCTTCAGCTCTCGGCTTCTTTGAGTCAGCTGCCTCCAGCCATTCCCAGTATTATTTGACCACATTTTGGGTGATTCCATTTAGGGTTTACATTATGGATTACTATTTAGCACACAAAGTAGTCTGTCTCAGGCTTCATGCTGCAGCAATTCGTGCTGCAACAACACCCAAGCTGCTGCAGGGGCTCTTGGCTGGGGTCTCCTAGTAGCCCAGGAGGCCTGCATTATGGCTTCTGCAGCCCCACCTCCTCCTTACTGCCTCCCTGCCACTCCCACCATCACAAAGGCCTATGCCTACAGGAGCAGTGGTGCCCAAGGGGCTCAGAGCATGTTATAGAGGATGAACCTGTCCTTCCTCTTAAGTGTAGTTAAAATAAAGTACGGGAATTTTAAAAAACAACATGTTAATTATAGCACAAAAACCATTATCAAATACATAAATTAACATAGTCATAACCACGCCCTGCCTGTTATTAAATGAGCATGCGTACCCAATGCTCAAATGCTGCATTGAAAAGCAGGTATATGTTAATGCTAAAAAAACACAGACACTAATATTATTAAACTTATTTTTGGTTTCCATGTCCCTCTTCCAACCCAGACAGCTTCACCGGTTCCGATGCGCACCACGTCGTGCATCTGGCTTATTTCCCAGCATGCATTGCATGGTGTAGCTGCAGCATCTCCACAACTCCCGGGTAAAAGGGCCACAGTTCACTATCTGCCACACTAAGGACACTCCTTACCTGACAACTGTTAGCGAGCTCAACATGATGAAGCCAGAGGCTAATCCATATGAAAGAGCCAGGTAAGTGGTACACTTTCCCACCGAGTGTGTGTGCCTCCTTTTCACTATATACCCGAAGCAACCTAGTCAACTTCTCCACTAAAGTGCTGAGCTCCTATAGAGCGAGTGTAAGAAAATGGATTAACCACTTAACCGCGGCGCAAATTCCACCACGGAGCAAATTCCACAGCGGTGCGGCGCTTTGATCAAGTGGGCGGGGCCGCGTCGGCCAACGGACGTGTGCACACTACGGAGGTAGTGCTCACGACGGCCGTTGGCTGACAGAAGCAGCGAAGGGGTTATTATTTGCAGTGTTCACAAATACCCACTTCAAGGATTAAAACACTTCTTGTGAGGCCTCTAAGACACTTAATCAACCTCAGCTCATCCCCCTGGTATATATGGCACAGAGCAGACAGGCTTAATTTAGGGCAATGTGTAAAGTATTTAAGCAGTACCAAAACAGCAATAATGTCCAAAACTGCAAGCAATAAAAATCCACAAACAAATTAGAAAAATAGTGTGCAGTTAATTAAACAAAATGAAACCAAAACAACAAAAATGTAATGAGGTGAACCGGAAAAAATAATTTTTAAGGTTTTAAGTTAAAGTAGTGCCAAAAACCACTAAGTGTCATTGCTAATCTATTAAATCACTAGACCAGAACCTAGACTCAATTTAAAGCCAACCATGTTGGAACTCTGGTCAGATACACTAACTGGATTGGTCCCAGTGCAAGTATGGAAGTCAAAAAGTTTGAGAAAGTTTCTCAATCCCACTTTAGAAAGGGACTCTGTCACTTTTTGGGAAATAGCATTGAAATGTATTGCAAGTCCTAGTGAGGATGGGACTTTGTCACGTTTTGAGAAGAAAATCTTCCCCAAGTGAGGCCCGCTGAAATTGTAGCTGTCTCTTCAGAACCGAAGGCTTGATCACTCAAGCAGATTGGTCCCTCTGACGGGAAACAATCTTTACAACGCAACTTTTACAACGCACTACCATTACAACTAAACTTTTACAACGCAACATCCATTACATCGCATGCCATTACAATGCAACCATTACAACGCATGACACTACAACGCATACCACTACAACGCATGTCATTACAACGCAGTCATTACAACGCATAACATTACAACGCATACCATCACAACACATAGTACCCTTACACTATCCAACACTTACCCTACTGTTGCACCCCCTGGAGTTAGAATAGTAATTTTTACCCCTACACTATCCAACACTTACCCTACTGTTGCACCCCCTGGAGTTAGAATAGTGATTTTTACCCCTACACTATTCAATACTTACCATACATGCAATGTAATGGTATGCCTTGTAATGGTATGCGTTGTAAAGGTAGTATGCGTTGTAATGGAATGCGTTGTAAAGGTAGTTTTTAAAAATTCGTTGTAATGGCAAGCGTTGTAATGGAATGCGTTGTAATGGATGTTGCATTGTAAAAAATGCATTGTAAAGGTATGCGTTGTAAGAGTTGCGTTGTAACGTCATACATCCCCTCTGACGCTCTGGAGCTATGGATATTTCTCCCTGAAAATGTTCTACAGCCTAAAGAAGAATGGAATGTAATAATTTTTTCAGAGGTGTGGGGACTTTTGAGCAAGATGAAGCTGACATTCATTTTGACGCTGTGGAACTGCCAGTTGGATGCATTTTTGCGTGGGTCGCACTGAAGTTCAGGAGATCACTTCTGACCTCAGGCGAGACTAATTAGAGGCTCTTAGGGTGTCAGATAGAGGCTAACAGCAAAGTCAAGCCCAGGTCGAGTGGCTACTGAGCAGCTGGGTGTTCAGGAAACAAGCTTTGGCAAAGAAAATAGGTTTTGTCTATGCGAATTCTACTGACTGTCAATGTTTTTTACATATTGCTGAGCAGTTGAGCAGCTGTGCAATATAACTTAAAGTAAAAAAAAAATGTCTATGACATGAGCAAAGCTTTAAAAAAATCTTTAAGCCTTGTTGCACAGCAGCTCAAATGCTGTGCAACATGAAAAAACATTGACAAAACCAATATATTTTGCACAGGAGAAACCTATTGGCTTTGCGAATGCTTGTTGGCCAACTGTTAGCGTAAAGTTTTGGGTCACGTTTGTTACATATCATTGAGTCTTGAAGTTAGAAAAAACCTCTAGGTAAATATTGTTGTACCTAAGAATGTTCACAAAGCATTGAAACAGACAAAACTGTCTCCATTTCATAAGGACAATTTAAATCCAAACTTGTCTGTAAGTGTGCTCAAAAGCTACCATAAAGCATACAACAGGGCGCAATTGCATCCCGCAGCTGTTAGAATTGGGGGTCTCTAGTTGGCACAGGTAGGTACTTGTGACAAATAGGGACCGTCTCCTCCAGTCAGGAGAAGGGGATTACACTCCTAAAATAACCCCTGCTCACCCTGTTGGTAGCTTGGCACGAGCAGCAATGCTTTATCTCAGAGGCGATGTAAGTTAAGCATTTGTGAACACATACTGTAACCCAGTGACAACACTACAAATGGATACCACACAAGGTTTTATGTAAAAAATAAGTATCTTTTATATAGAGTTACCACAAGACCAATAAACGAGAAAAATAATCCACAGTACTTTTAGATTTCAAAAGTTCTGGTTAAAAAGGCTTAGTTCAAGGTTCTGTGCGAGTCGGTAGCCTGGTCTGGCTAGAGTGTGGTTGAAATAACACAGAGTCTAGCAAATCCAGTGGACCGCATCGGTACGGGCCAACTCAGATGTCGACAGACTCAGTCACAGTACCTTTTACTTGAGGCGGCCGGCATGGATGTGCGAGCCGGTGCCGGTGTTCGTCGTGGTGCAGAAAGGAAGCATTGCAGGACGCGTTGTCCCTCGATGTGGTACAGGCAGCGGTCCGTAGACAGAGTCAGTGGATCAAAGGCGCGCGTTGCAGGGCGAGACGCTGCTTTGATGTGGTGCTTGCAGCTTGCGGTGTGGCGACAGAGCCGGAGTTCAGGAGCTGGCGTCGATCAGTCCGGACAGCGGTGCGAGTCAGGCAGTGCATCACGAAGCGTGCGAGGCGGTGCCCAACTCTGGTGCGCTCACAAGACTCAAAGTCAGCAGCAGTGACCGCGTCGGTCAGACCAGTACAAGTCGGTGTAGCGAAGCATTGCACGTCGCGGTGTCCACCAGTCGCGGTGCAGGCAACGGCTCGGTGGTGGCGTCAGGACGGAGTCGGTGAGCTCAGAGCTTGCATTGTTCGATGCGGACGTTGCTTGATGCGGTGCCTACAGGACACCGGGCCGGTCGTGAGAGTCGGTCATAGCTCCCGCCTCTGTAGCCACTGAAACAGCGTTTCCAGCAGCAATTCACAAAGGCTGGTGAAGTCCACTGGTCCTGGGACTTCGGTCAGGGGACAAGCTCTCTTCCAAGCCCTTGGAGATCTTTGCACAAGTTGAAAGTAAAGTCCATAAAGTTCTTTCTTCTCTCTTTGGCAGTCAGGCAACCACTGCAGGCCAATCCCCCAAGCAGCACTTCAGCTTGGGAATAGTCTCTCCTCAGTTTCTTCAGGTTCCTCTCCTCAGCAGAGTTTTTGTCTTGTAAGTCCAAAAGTGATCTAATTTCTTGGGATCAGGGTCCCAATACTTATACCAAAATAATGTGTTCTCTGAGGGGAGAGGGGCCTGTGCCCAGTCAAAACCAGTTCTGAAGCAGTCTGTTTACCAGACTTCTCCTTTCCTTTCACAGTGCAGGGCAGGCACATCAGACGCCCCACAGGAGGTGAAGCCAGCATTGTGGAAGACAAGTACAGACCTGGAGCACTTTGTTGACAGTCTTCCTTCTCTTCGTCCAGTGTGCAGGGTAGAGACATCAGATGCACTTCAGGGGGTGGAGCTGGCATTGTGTAGGGAAAGCCCAGCCCTATTCAGGTCCCAGGTGCAACTCCTCCCTCCCATCTAGATGCAGATCTCCCTATTCACCACCGGGCTGCCCCAGCCTGTCTCTTGGAATCGCCTAGCCCTGTCACTCACAAAACCAGACGAAGGAATACACAACCTCGTAGAGGCAGGCTTAAATGGTTATGCAAGCAAATACCTACTTTCTAAAAGTGGTATTTGCAAACACTGAATATTAAAATAAACTTCACTAAAAGATGTACTTTATTATTCTGAGTCCAGGCATACTAAACTCGAATTTCAACCATGTTTTCTGGGTCTGTTAGGATTATCAACATGTAATAATCTAGCAGCCCATTCTGGCCTATGGAGAACAGGTAGCCTTGCAAAAGTGAAAAACGAAAATGGCTGTAATTCACTATTAGGACATGCCACACACATCAGGTCTTGTCCTACCTTATACTTACAATGCACCCTGCCCGTGGGCCTACCATAGGGGTGACTAATATGAAGAAAAGGGAAGGTTTAGGGACTGGCAAGTGTGTGCACTTGCCCAGTCAGCATGACAGTAACAGACTACACGCAGGCTCTGCAATGGCAGACCTTAGACACGTTTTACAAGGCCGCTTCTGTGGGTGGCACAACCAGTGGTGCAAGCCCACTAGCAGCATTTGGAATTACACGCTCTGGGCATACTCAGTGCACTGTTCTAGGGTCTGACAAGTAAACCAAACATCCAATCATGGAACCACTAATTAATACATCAATTTAGAGTAGGGAGCACTCGCACTGTGGCACTGGACAGCAGTGGCAGAGTGCCCAAAGCATCTAACACCAGCAAAAACACATGAGGCAATAGCAAAAATGGAAGGGAGACCTTCGTGAAAGGTGCCAGGTCTATCAGCAGCCATGGTGAACAACAAGTCCTGAAGCACCATCATGAAATGTTCCTGGGTGACAGAACGCCAGTGAGGTCGCCATCAGTCAGTGCAAGAGGTGAGCTGCTCAACGCATCCAACTCAAGATCCGAATACCCAGCATTAAATTATGCAAAATGCTTACTTCTAATAAATTGCAATGATCCAAGGTTAAACAAAATAAAATCAGAAAGAAAAGGATACAGCTTGCAATACCCTGAAAGAAAAAATCTCACACTAATCTACTAACTTGCAACCTTTAGAAATGGCAACCATACATCACATAATTAGCTTACCCCAAATGGAGACACATCAAACCAGACAGTTAAATGACTGGGTAGGAAGATGGCTGAAGGCTGGGTATCAATTGTGGCTCATCTCCAGTGGATTTACACAAGGGTTAATAGAAGTGTATTGAATCAGAGACATCAGGGCGTGAACTGTAAAACTTTATGCATCGGGTCACTGCAGATCATAAACCAGAATTAGTCCGGTTAGACTTTTGGAGTCAGATGGAAACACTTCAACACTGTTCTCCACTATCAAGAACTGTGGTGTTGGACTGATCTATTTGGGTTATACCGCCCATTCGGGAAATTCGGGATACACATATATCTGCAGCATAGAATTATATCCAAAGGTTAGGTTTTGGTGCAGAACTAGAGGTGGGCGAGCCAATAAGTTAACAGGGAGAGCGGATCCTGGCTCGGATCTTACAACACATGTATGAATCGGGCCCTGAAAATGTTTGCTATGTAAATTACAGAACAAACATCATGCAAAATATGAAAATATGTAAACCGTGTACATTGCCCAGGATTCTTATACAGCAACATTATAGTCAATTAAATTAACCAAATAAGTTTTTATACAACTGATATTCTGAACTCCTGTATCTAAAAAGTACTTTCATGAGTGACAATGAAGAAAAAGACGTTTTGGCAAAATAAAATATTTGCCTAAGATCACACAATTGAAGTGAAAAAGCTGAGATGTGTCCAGGTATTTTGGTTTCACTGTGTACACGTGGGAATCTAATTGTGGTTTCCTTTTTAAGTTAAGGTCTTGTTTTACCTCTTTGTTCAATGTTTGCCGCTTTTGTATAGTGCACACTAGTCCCGAAAGTATTGCAGTGCTTTACATCAGCGCCAATTAAATTACACACGGTCACATTTATTTTTACAGACACGTGGAAAATTAAGTGATTTGCCCAAAATCACAGGACGGTAAGACAACGCTGACGCTCGAGTCTGGTTCCCTAGTTACAAAGGTTGCATGCACTGGCTTTAATGCCACACCATGGGTAGAGGGAGGGTGGCAGTCAGAAAGAAGCCTCTTGTGGGCTCGAGGTTCCAGAAGGCCGGAGTTTTCAGTGGCTTCCCCATCTCTAATATCTGGACGCAATAACTGAATGCTAAGAGAGCCCCCAAAATACTGCTCAGGTGGCAAGGGAAACAGGAATTACAACAATTCACTCCTGAGCAAATATTCCCGATTTTGACAGCTGCCAAGATACCCAGGTTTAACGGTGGTACAGATTCCACATTGTGCAGAATTGTGATGAGCGAATCACTTTCCAATGCACTAGTCAAACAAAGCTGTTTGTTTATTAAATGAGCAATAACTTGAAGTGATTAATGGAGTGTTCTGATTCCTGAAAACATTTTTTTTATATTTTGCCAGAAATTGACCCAAAGGCACTGAAGCACTTAACATGAGCAGCTGCAGGCACATTGCACAAGGACATAGTGCTGCTTTAAATAACAAGAACTCACACTACTTCAGCATCCCTCGCCCACGCAACGTGCAACACCTGTGGAACTGAGATAAGACCAGCACCTCTTAAACATTCCATTGTGGTGCAGAAAGTAAAACACAGCTACACCCTCCTTTTCACTTACTTTTTGCTTTGAAGAGCCTGGGGGCTGGGGCACAGCTCACTCGAGAGTAGGGGCCCAGAGGAGATCAAATGTTGCTGAATGGGAAAGTGCTGGGCCAGCTAGAAACATCTGAATACTGGGTGGCAGGTCTGAGGACCAAAAGCACAAGTGGCGTCAGTTGACAGGCAGGAGTCCTTCCTCAATCAGGTGGTCTGGTGGTGGTCAAAATGAAGGTAAAATGGAGAAAGTCGGGGTTAGCCCCAAAAAATAAAGGGCAAAAATGTATGGGGCCTGAAAAGTGTTGACAAGCCCACACAGTGACACCTGGATCTGACCATGATAGTATCAATGGAACTAAGAGGCAGGGCAGCAGGGTTATGGGGGCATGTCGGAGGTCAATATACGACCCTCATAGAAAGGATTTTCATGTACAACAGTGGATTTTTCACCTAAATCTGGAGAAGGGGCACAGTGAGGCAATCCTGGGTGGTAGCACAGCAGAGCCGCACAATTGTCTGAATTCCCCTGCAAAATGGGCGAATTCCAGACCATATTTTAGTTACCCGACCAACTTACTTTTTCCTCGCACAACCAGGCAAAATATCAGCCAATTGTGCGAGAAGTAGGCTCTGGAAACCTTGGAGACCAAAGGCGCCCAGTGGGACTGGAGGGCAAAAAGCCTTCCAGTACCTTCATGTCGAGTTCACACTATCTGAAATTGGGACCAAAAGAGTGAAACAAGCAGGTGTGGGAAACAACAGTGGGAGGTGATATGGAGCAGAAACTGACCACCAAGCAGAAAGGGTACTTGGTCCAAGCTCCAGGGAACAGCCAAAGCTGAGGAAAGAAGAGAGGAAGTTCAAGCTTATGACATAAGAAGCAGCTGCTGACCAGTGAGAAGCAAGAAAAGGAGGGTGACCTGCAAAGCCTTGGAATGGTAAGCAATGAGTGGGCGGGCTCCAAGCCCCTTGAAACATTTTTTTTTTATTACAAAAGATTTCACAAGCACAGAGCAGGTGATGTGTGGGTGAAATCTATAAAGGCCTCTTGTAGCTTGTTGTGTCCCTCTAGCCACACAGAAGGTCAGCCAACTGACATTTGGAATCCAATCCTTTCTCTTGGGTACAAGAGGCAGCCGGTCCAGACCTTCAGACAACCTCACAGGTCACATTCAGCAGGTCTAGTCCTGTTCTGATTTTCTGCAGGTCCAGTAAGTGTTTTAAGGATGATGTCTTTGAGTACCACATTTGTGCCTTACACCATCCAATTGGTGGGGATGATTTCTGGGTACTCTCTATCCAATGAGTTAAATGTTCCTAGGGGTGACCATAACCACTTTTTCAGCAGTTCCTGTATCCATACTGCAAACAATCCCACTGTGCCTGCACTCTCAAACTCCAACATGGGAAAACCCTCCTCCTCTTGCACAGAGTCTGTGTCCCCACACAGACAAGTGGCCTGGGGAATGAGCACTCATTTCCTCTGCGGTCACTCAAAACTGGTTCAGGTGTAGCTTTTCTTTCACTAAGGTTGGTGCTAGCCTGACGACGTGGACAAAGGCTGGGACTTTTCCGTTTGTCACCTGACATTTACTTTTGCCAATGCAGGTCCATTTGAAGTTAATTAAGTTTCTGGCCTCACTTCTACTGGTTTCCCTGCCATGGGAAGAAAAACTTATCCCCACTCCCAGGCCATTATCCCTGCACTGGGAACAGTTTTGACACCTCTTTCACACCTCATTGAGGCCAAGAACAAGCTGGGCAGTGGCTGGAGGGCTAATGCAAATTAGACTCTAGCAGTTTCAGACAGAATAAAGAAAACTTTCTAAAAATTACATTTCCAATATATGTAGTAAAATCCAAATTCATCATTAGATTGGTTAATCTAACAACTCTTTGAATTTGTTGTATGTTATTGTGTTGTGTTTGTGATGTATTATGTTGTTTTTGAGCTGTTGTGCTTTATGCAGCATTATTTCTAATTGATTTTGTTATGTTGTACTACATTTGTCATGCTGTTGTTTACAGTTTTGTTGTGATGTACACTGTTATGTTTTATTTGTGTTGTTGTGCTGCTTTTTGGATGTTATTGTTATAATCAGTTGCTTACTTCACATGTGTACATTTCCAGCCCAAAACAACACACCTTGAAAGTTCCATGACAATCAACCACTTACCACTGTCTAAGGTGGTAAAATTGTGCTGCTCTAGCTCTTCAACCACTTAGGACACTGTTCAGCCCAGCGCCAATGTTTTAACTAATCTGACTAAATACCACTTTAAATGTAAATGCAACCTTATAGCTTTCGTTAGTTTTATTAGATGAGTTATCAATAATTGTTTAGTAATAAATATGCCGCAGTCTGGTACCCTCAATAAAGGTTGTTAAAAACAAAAGTATACATGCCCCGCCACAGTGTCTTCCTTCATGAGTCAAACAACAGGTAATGCAAACTAACTTTTATTTGAGGGGTAGCCCTCATGCCGGCCTCCACAGTTAGAAACTGAAGAGATTTACTTAATAACAACCGAGTTTAAAGCAAAGTTCCTAACCAGCAGCAATCAGTCACTATATTACTGTAATAGCCTTATGTAAGCCTGTCCCTTATGCTAATTTGGCAACGAAGACAGGCAGGCATTTGCAAAACCAATAAGTCAGGATTAATGTGCTAACATGTTAAAATAGGCATTCAGGAGTGCTGTTTGTTTGCATACATTACATCAAAGCCTGCCCTCTTGGCTTAGCCAATGCTAGGAACATGTAGTAAAAATAAAGGATTGCTTTCTGTGTGGAATGTTCATAAAGAAAAAGAAATAAATGTGACAAACAGCGTAATGATTGAGTGTAATTTTTAGGTGTAAAATAGTCCCTCAAGCATACCTAGTGAAAGGCTTCCTAGGGTTGCATTACACACTGTTAGCCCTGGGGGTACAACAGGAGTTTGCATGGGCTTCCTGGCCGCTGCGGCACTTTGGTATTACAGAAGGGGCTGAGGACACTAGCCGTTACTGTAATACAGGTCGCACCAGCACTACAAGTGCATTTGTGCGGGCTCAAGGAGGAGTTCCCTCTTTTGCAGGGGGCTGGTCCCATTTAAATGAGAAACATCTTTGCCTCTGTGCCCATGCTGTTTTATAAATGGGGACACAAAGGCAAAGTTGTTGTCAGGAGGTGCACTGACTGGTCTGCCGTGACAGTGCAGTAGTGCACCCCCCCGCCCCCCCAGGGCATCCCTTACAAAATAAGAGTTATTAAATTGTGTTTGCCACAGAAATCATAAAAGCCAATCAAATCATCAGGTTCTCTTCTTTTGCACTGAAATTTAGAGGGGTTGTTATAGGGGGGCAGATTAACTAAGTTTGCCCTAGTGTAAAGCTATACAAAGCCACAGGAAGTATTGTAAAGGTATTTCCTTTCTGGTACAAAAGGTATTCTGCACTGGAAAGGTGCCGTTTTTTTAACACAAAAAGAACCTTTCACTGATTTGCTTGGCTTTATATCAAGGAGTCTTTTTCTGGGGTTTTACTTGGGAGGATCATCACAAACACCCATAGGTTTTGACATGAATCCCAATCAATACAGCCAGGCTGAGAAGTGTGTCAAAAACAGACACCTCCCTAAAGCAGGCGCAAGCAAGGAGACATGCTTTCATGCCTCAACAAGCATTTACAATGCAACGGTTTCGCCTTTGCAAAAGTTGGAGCTATTGGCATTGTAAATGACAACATTTTTATTTATGTGTTGGTTTTGAAAACAGATAAATAAATGGCATTGTCATTTACAATACCAATAGCGCATGCATTTGAGGCACGGTCCAGGCACAAATAAACCTACGCTCACATAAGCACCACGCTCTCACAGGCCCACGCATGCTACCTCATGTCAGTGATACACCCCATGGTCGGCTAGGGCACATGTACATTAGGGCCTCGAAGGGCCAGCCTGGTTCTATGTGTACGGAACCAGGCACCATGGTATTGCGTCCACACCCCCCATTCACACACTGCTTTTCAAGAGCCGGTCACAAAGATAACCAGCACGTTCAGGTCCCAAGCACGAATGCCTTGCCCCTGCACAAGTGGACCCACACTCATATTACCATTCGCCTGCCCACTAAATTCTTTCATACTGCCCACTAAACAGCTTGCTCCCCACGGGTCAGGGCACAAACCGTGGCCACGAGGCTCGGAGATATACACACACCCATCCCCCCCAACAGGGCCCGGACGAACATCCTGTCGTCACGGGACCCAGCCACAGGGTGCAGTGTCTTACATCAGCCTTAAAAACATTTCAACCTTTTCCACAGCTGCCTGGCCGACCCAAACTTCCACCACCGAGAACTGAATGCCTAGTATCCGGGGCGAGCTCTGGTTACCCCCGCAAGCGGGATCGCATAATGCCTTAAAATAGCAGGGAGCACTCACTGTAAACCCCACTAACAACACTTTAAGAGCGATTGCGGCAATTAGCGTCCTGTGTGCATATTTTACAGCCCCGAAATGTGCACCTCGGTCATAAATCACCCAGGAACAGAGAAACCCAGCAACACAGCCGGTGCTCACATCCACAGATACTGAAATTCACCAAAGCCCTCTGTTAAACACAAGTGAAAGGGTATATCAACGCTGGTCACTTTCAGTGCACACCCACACCCGCCAAAAGAAGAGAAGGCGAGAACCTCAATTCACCTCCATTTGCCGCAACATTGGTTACGGCTGTGTCGAAACACTGCAGCGCTGTATTCACTGGTCCCACATCCAATCCAAGAATGTACCGTGACAGACACTGAGAAAATGCTGCTCGTGTCCGCTACTAAATTGCAATTCTAACATTAATTTCCCTCCATCTGTATAGTTCACAAACACCAACTAGTTAACTAACCAAGTACGGACAGCGCTTGCGAGGCAGCCATTCCCATCCAGCCATCTGTTACTCAGAAGAAGGCCCAGTGCAATGAAGGGAAACTGACTTTGTTTAGCTTCTGGTTGGATTTTAGCAATATTGATCCTGGATAAGATAATCAGCGGAAAGCCTCAGCTATTACAATCTGTTCCCCGCAAATTAGCCGAGGGGGAGCCATGCGTGGCCATTGGCTTCCTAATATTTTGCAGGCCAGCCTTATTACAGTTCTATATGCATATTTTACTCAGTTGGCCTGCGCCTGGCTGATACATTGTGGGTTTAAGTTGTCCCGCAGTGAACATTCCCAATTCACTCTGAAGCTCCACTCTGCACTCTGCACACCAGCAGACCCCCGAGGCCCGGCTCGTGTCTGCACGTACATGCCGGTGCAGGGAACTCCCCGGACAGGGCTCCACCTCTCAGGCCTCCAGAGCAGCAGCCGGGAGCCCGGCCGGAGACGAGGAAGGCGGGGAGGACATGACGAGTGAAGGTAGGAGACAGGGGGAGAGAGGTTGGGGCAGGAAGGCAGGGGAAGAGAGGAGGGGAAAAAAAAATACAAAAAAACCAATCGACTCACCTGCACCTTGCGACGGCGGCACTTCTCCGGTCTCCCTCTTCGGCATGGGAGACCGGCAACGTCGAAAATCTCTCTGGCACTTCTCCGGTCTCCCTCTTCGGCATGGGAGACCGGCAACGTCGACGGCGGCGGTTCCCTCCAGGCCACGGGAGCCCCGCGGGCGCCGCCATACTGCTTGCCGTCTTCCTTCTTCCCCCGGGCTGCGGGGGGCGGGCACTTCCGGCCGGCCGCGCTAGGATTGGCCGGCCGGCCAGTCACGGGGCGGGAAACGGGGGAGAAGAGACGCAGTAGTGCCGGCAATGCCGGACCAGACTCGGGGGCGTTCCCGGCGTCGCGTGACGTCGGCAAAAGGAAAAGAATCTCGGGAACGCCCCCGTGTCTGGTCCGGCATTGACGGACAGGCCCCTCGTCCAATGGCAAGGCTCCGTTTACGGAGCCAGCCAATCAATGACGAGGGCCGAACCAAAGCCACACTACAGTTCTCATAAGATTTCTCCTGCGCAAAAGCTGCTTGCGCAGCTTTTTGCAGTCGAAACCTAAAAAGCCCACATGTTGTATGTGTGCTGCAGTTCACAGCACAATCCAATGTACGGGATGCTTCAGGGTATGTTTAGCGAAATACATTTGTATTTTAAAGAGTATGTTTTAGTGCAAATCGAATGCTAGGAGGTGCACTCACCTCTACAAGGCTGGGCATCACGCAAGTCAGCTGTTTGTGCACCAGCAAAGGAGAAACCAGCAGTAACAGGCCAATCGGGGTTGGTGTAGCTCTGCCCTGTTTTTTCCTCCTTGTGCAAAGCAGTAGAGCAAATGTGGTTGCTGCTCTGCATTGCATGAGAAATTAGAAAACCTGGCCCTGGGTACCTGAGGTAAAACTTTCTAGGTGCAAAGCCTAATTGGTTGCATCCATTTTTTGTCCTTTGCATTAATATGTATCCGCCACACCGGTCAGAGTCTGTTTTCCTGTACCAATAGATCATAATGGCTTTCTTAAGATATATTGCACGCTTTTGACGGTACCGCTTAGCATAGCTAATCAGTGTATTCAGGCTTGTTGCTAGGTATAAGCCCAGTCCAACAGATGGGACCCCAACAATTCAGTTCCTTGCTCCAAAAATAGAAGAATTACCCTATGACTATTTCCGGAAGAGCACCAGTCGCACTCCACTAAGTTTGAGGCTTGAATATGCTTTCATGCAATTTACATGTAAAGCGAGCCTTTTCAGACAGATGCCCCTTGCCTGAAAATACCATTTTGTCTGCTGACTCATCATTGATTTACATTTTTAACGCCCTTCATAAAATATGTTATTGCTTATAAATATCTTCTGCGGCCCAACGTAAATAAAGTCTCCTCCAAAGGTAACTAAAACATAACCTTTGTACCGCCAGCACTTTAAGATGCCTATGTTGACAGAAAAAGGAAACTGACCTGTAAAGCAGTTAATGATTGCGACAAAATAAATTCCACCACTCATGTATTTGTCTGCCATTCGCAGATTCCCAGCACCTCTCACCAGTCTGAACACAGCAGCATCCATTTTACAAGTTAACACTTAATACCGCGAGATTAATAAATAACAGTCGAGGTGTTCCTCTGCCACCCTCATTGCTTTCTTTACTAGTTCGTATTAACTTCTGCCTTACGTTGATATCGTTTAGAAGGTCACAAGATCATCTCGTGGACGCGACTGTCTAAAGTACACATGACTTTAGCACGCATTTGCATTAATGTGTAAAATATTTCTTTTAATCAGACCATTTTCAAAACATTGCACAACAAATGCCAATCGGGTTCAATACTCATTGTTGTGTCTTTTTTCTCTATATCGCCTCCCTTAGCAGCCACAGAGAAATTCACACATTGTGATTAGTGTCTATCAGGCACATGCATCAAAAGAAAAATCGGTCGCAAACGGGAAGATTCTCAGAATATGCCCATTTGCAATCGGTATTTTTGCATTTAGGATACATCATCCCAAATGCAAAAATCGCAATTTAAGTAATCTCTAAAGCGATTACTCAAATTGCGATTGCATTTAAGGAATCGTAAATTGAGATTCCTTAAATGCAATGCATTAAAGTAAAACAAATTGCGATTTCGCTAATAGGGTTTGCAAATTACCATGAAGTTGAACTTCATGACAATTTACGAAAAATGTGGGGCATGTGTGTGTGCAAGATGTACTCATATGCAGATTTCAGGGGTGCAGCAGAGTGTCCTTATGACACCCTGGCACCCTTGAAATTGCATTCTCAATTTACTATTCTCTAATTGAGAATCGCAAATTGAGAATGTCTTCCCATTCATTCCTATGGGCCTCTAGGCCTATAGGAATGAATGGGGAGGTATTCCTTAATTGCGACTCGCAATTTGCGAATCGCAATTAAGGAATGTTTAAAAATGGCTATTTTTTAAGCAATTTCTACATGCATAGGGTTTTGCGATTCCTTAATTGCGATTCCTTACAAATTGCAATTAAGGACTCGCAAAAGCATGGCTTGATGCATGTGCCAATAAGTAAAGATTTAGTGACCCTGGGACAAGTGAAATTTTGGCCCTTCCTCCAGCCCCTTCCCTGGACCTCCCACTGGGAAGGTATGGTGCAGCACTTTGTGGAACAATCTGTTGTTCCTTGTTGGTATTGGGTTGTAGACAGGACCGCTGGAGTTTTGCAACAAGAGAGGACTAAATTATGTGGCTAGATTTATTAAATGATATGGCAAGAAAATAAATGTGGCATAAAGCGGCACATTATGTGATCGTATCAGTTCATTATGTGGAACTTTTACACATTTTAACGCTGGACAAAGGTTTCAACCTACTAGTACTAGTTTAACACACAAATACAGCAATATGTAACTGATAGGTAAAAAGTAACCCTGGGATTAGTAGGCGTAGTGGGGCTTCGTGAAGCTACGCGAAGTGGGCAAAAAACTATGCCCACCCACGCACTTCTCGTAGCCCCACTACGCGCCACCCTCCTCCCTCCCTCCCGCCCTCCCTAAATGCTTAAGTGATATTATAAAAGAATTATAAAACCACTTACCTTGTCCACCGCGTCCCCGGGGCTCCCTCTCGTCATCGCGCCACCGGCGCGCGCCTCTTGGATACTAATGCGCATGCGCGGCCGCCTGCGCATTTCTCGCGAGAAATGCGCATGCGCGGGCGGCCGCGCATGCCATTAATATCTAAGACGGCGGCGCCGGCGGCGCCGGCGGCGCGATGACGAGAGGGAGCCCCGGGGACGCGGCGGACAAGGTAAGTGGTTTTATAATTCTTTTATAATATCATTTAAGCATTTAGGGAGGGCGGGAGGGAGGCGGGTGGCGGGCAACTTCGCTACGCCCACAAAGTGGGCGTAGTGTTGCCTGCTTCGCCTACTTTGCAAAGGGCGAAGTAGGCAACACTACGCCCACTTTGTGGGCGTAGCGAAGTTGCCCGCCCAGGGTTAGTAAAAAGTACCTTTTGCTGCATAGCAACATGCTTCACCACATTTTCTGTAACATTTGATCCATTTGAGCTAGAAAAATTTTTTGGTGCTAAAATCTCCAAATTATGCAGCAGATAATGTATTATATGCCAAATGCAGTAAATCCATAACTATGCGAAAATAGCTGATGCCGGAGAATCGCATAATTCCAGTGGTCCTGGTTAAACAGCACCACTTTCTGCTGAACCATGATACCAGATGGTTGAAGCCTTTGTGTTCAGAAATAATTTGAAAGAAAGCCAGAAAACATTTCATGTTCTGTCTGATGAAACATGTAGACGGATTAATTGTATTCTGATGCGAGTTGACCTACTTGTAGCTGAAGTACTTGTAGATTGCAAATATTTGCAACACTCAATCAGAAATATTAGTGCACATTACTTGGAGGCATTGAGGTGTTTCTAATGTAGAATCAATGAATGCTCTTGTGAGAAATATTATGGAATTATTGCATAACTGCTCAATAAGTGATCACAAGACAAAGGCGTGTATCCCATTTATTTCTTTAAAAATCCTGATGTTAATGTATCCTCCCCGGGCTGGATTGGAGACAGTAATGGTAAAACCTGAAGATCTCTATCAAAAGACAATAGGCAAGACAGGCTCCTTAGATTTACCTACACAATGTCTAACATACCCATACCTTTTCTTGACCTATTTATTTCGCGCAAAAGGCACTCTGACAACTGAGGTCTACCACAAACCCACAAACAAGAACAGTCTACTGTCATTTAATATTCCACCCCCCTATGCTTTGTGAAAATCTGTCCTTTGGTCAGTTCCTTACTCTGTGCTGTAATTACACATATATTAAAGAGCAGGGCCTACCCTGCATATACCATAAGAAAATGTTTGGGCATATCACAGCTCATAACTAGCCGGTAGCTTTGATCCACGGCTTACAGAAACCAGGACGTAAGTCATTCATCAATACAGGCTATGGGCCTGATTCACAGACCTAACTTAAGATAAAATTCTAAACTTAGTACCATTTTGGTATTCACAGAAGGCACTTACTCATTTTGGTATTCACAGAAGTTAAGAGTCCTAACTTTAGGACTCCTAAATGCCTTCTGTGAATACCGAAAGTCATAAAGTTAGGGTTTTTCTCAGTTTAGGAAACATCTTGCAAGAATAAGCATGATCTCCTGCTCTGACTATCTCTGGCTGTTCCCTTTCTACTAGTTGCACTTTTTTGTTCACATCTTAATGCATTGAGCTCACTCAAGTTCTGGTGTTATCTGCTCTGCATGGTGCCTTTCAAATATCAGTTTCCATTCTTGCTTCACCTTATACACAAAGGTCTTGTCATTTTGAAACTTTTTTTTACTTTTTTAAAAATGGGAATGCTATGATTTTTGCTTCCATTCTATTATATCATTTCTATGGTTTAAATAGATGTTCACATCACCTTGGGACCTTTTCCTTTTGGGTCTTCTTCTTCTTTTAAATTAGGAGCACCTGTTTTCAGGAATCAGTTTTGGGCTGACAATATGTCCCCTCATTTCATCTTCCAATTTGAGCTTCAGGACAGACAGGGGGAGTAAGATTCCAGCGTCACGTGTCTATAGAGGCACATTACTGCTTTAAAAGTGCCTGCTGCCATTACCACATATTGGCAGCCCATGGAAGTTGGCGGTTCTGTAAGTCCCCACCATAGCTGCAGTGAGGGATGTGTACTGCAGGAAATCACCCCCGGGTAAGTTAAAGCGGGTTTGCAGATCATTAAACAGGATCATGGCTCCCTCCTCATATAGGTCCCCTATGGTAGTCAGCCCTTGTTCCACCCAAGTCTCCATTCTCTGCCAGTTGCCATTGTGTGGCAGGGCCCTGCACATTATCAATAGTGTTTATGGCACGTAGGGGACCTTAATAGAGGCTGTCCGCAAATATCTGTTCCAGCATTTTCATGCTGTGGTAAGTTCCAGGTTGAGGCTCGTGATGTTGATTGGAAGCCGTAGAATAATGCGGGACAACAACAATAGGGGCACCAAGTCCTCCCTGGGCTCTTCTTCTCCCCTAGTCACACTCACACCCATTGTGTGAGCCATTGAAATTGTGCTTCCAAGTAATAGGTCTCATAGTCTGGGACCGCTAGGCTGCCCTCCGCTCTTGGTCGCATGAGTGTACTGAGCGCCACCCTGCGTCTGCCTTGGCACCATAGGAAGGCTGTGACCATTGAACGGAGCTGCTTGAAGTATGTTGCTGGGATCCAAATCGGTAAGGTCCCAAAGTAAAAGAACAAAACACACAACAGCTGACCTAGGTCAAGCACTTCAATTCCACTAGTTTCCTGTGTTAACAAACGAGTGCTAAAACTCCCGGCAACCGCCGTAGAAAGATGGCAATTTTGCAAGAAAGTCCACAGGAAAGGAAGGTGCACTCTGATAGGAGTCAGACAGGGAACACACTTGTAGTTCAAAAAAGTTCTTATTTTTATTTGAAGTTGTTTGATAAAAACCGGCACCCAGCCAACGTGTTTCGTTCCCTAGTGCATGGGGAACTTCATCAGAGCTTGCTAGAAATATCAAGTAATTTTAAGTACACCAAACTATTAAAAAATAGTCCTTTTTGAGAAGTGTACAGAGAATAATGCTGTTTATTCAGTTCAACTAGTCCACGATATTCTTTATAAATTGAAAACAATCATCAGATTGGACCACATGGATTATATCAATGATTCGCAATTGTGGTTAGCACACCGGCATAAATAATTCCCATGTTCAGTATCTCAGCAACAGCGCACATCTGTCGGACAGAATGGTAGCTAGTGTTAGGCTAAATTTAAACTTTTTTGAACTACAAGCATGTTCCCTGTCTGACTCCTATTAGAGCGCACCTTCCTTTCCTGTGGAAGTTGCCAAAGTAATATAAGAGTCTTAGGAGGGTTATCATTTTAAGTAGGGCTACACGGCCCGCTATGGACAGCTGCAAAGAACCCCAGAATTCGAAGTTAGCTTTTGCCCCTCTGATGGCCTTCCCAATATTACCCTCAAGAATGTCCTCCAGTTTGTGGTCGATATGTGTACCCAGGTACGTTAGGCATCTGTTCCCAGTTCACACACTCTGTGTGCTGCGGACATACTCTATACCTAAGTGCCAGGAACAGGCAAGATGTTGACCAGTTTAAGTTCAATCCCGCACTCTGTTGAGAGCGTGGAGTATGTTTTTCAACCCCAAGAATTCCGTTGCCGAGTCAGTGAGGAAAAGCAAACGGTTGTCAGCATATAATGCAATATAATGTACCTGTCCATTTACATCGAGACCGCGATAGGCCCGCCCCGATCTGGCATGTGCTGCTAAGGGCTCCATCGCCAGAGCAAATAACAGGCTGGAGAGGGGACAACCCTGCTGCGTGCCCTGCCCCACCCTGCAAGCGTCTGAGATTAGCCCCACAATTTTAAATCTGACAGTGGAGTCAGCATATAAGGGAGCCGTCCAGCTCACAAAGCCAGGCCTGAGCCCTATTTTCTGCATCACATGGAATAGAACAGCCGACCCAGAATGTTGAAGGCTTTTTCTATGTCCACTGCAAATATCGTAGCAACATCCACGTAGTAAGTATCCGCTCCAGGATACGCATGAGCCTTCTGATATTGAGCGCTGTGTTTCTGGTGGGGTTGAACCCGGATTGGTCATTGTGTATAAGGGTGGTCATGTAGTATTTTATCATCGAGATTGAGCATGGATAAGGGGCAGTAAGCAGTTTTATCCCATGCCATCTTGCCCGGCTTTAGCAAAGGAATGATCATCGCATCTCTAGTGGAGACAGGTAGTTTGCCAAGTCTCTTGGCATTATTATATAATTGTATGAGTTTGGGAGCTAGGAGGTCGTTGTATGTGAGGTAAAATTCTATCGGGAGACCATCAGTGCCTGGGGTTTTATTGCGGGCCATACTCTTGATAGCTCCACGCACCTCCCTTATTTCGATCTCTCGTTCTAACGAGATTGCTATATCCTCATCCAGTGCAGGTAGATCAACACCCCGTGTGAACTCCTGGCTTTGATAGAGCTCAGTATAATATTCCAAAAACAGGTTGTTGATCCCCTGTTGGTCATATCTAGCTACCCCATTCTGGTCTCTAATCTCTAGTATGACTGACCCACGTCTGGCCAGGTTTGCCAACCAAGCCGGAAGGGCTCCTGATTTAGCCCTCTCCGAGTGTGCCCGAGGTATGTAGCTTTTGTAATCGAAGCATCGCACTCACTCTACCTGTGTGGCAACTGCCTCTCTCCAGCCTCTAGTAACTCCTGTTGCTTGCCCGGGTTTTCGGGTCTGTCCTTCTCCAAGGTATGCAGGCGCTCATCATCCCTCTTTATATCTTGGAGGAGAACCTTCTGGACCCCAACCAGCTCAGATATGCACCTCCCCCTATGGACTACTTTATAGGCGTCCCACTCCATGAGTGAGGATGTGGCTGTACTCCCGTTGTTCTGAAAGTAGTTAGTGATAGCTGATCCAATATCAGTACAGAAAGCTTCGTCATCTAAGGCCTCTGGGCGGAAGCGCCAGGTGGGGATTTTTGGGCGTGCGCATGACCATTGTAACTTCACCAGAACAGGGTTGTGGTCATAGAGTGTCCTGGTGAGGTATTCGCAGCAGCCAACCCCCTCATGGACATCAGGTGAGCACAGAATGGCTCCAGTCTAAAATGTAATTAATGGAGGGCCGAGAAGAAGGAGTAATCTTGGGTCATGGGGTGTTGCACCCTCCAGGTGTCAATTAAGCTGCATTTCTGTTGCCAATTACGGCGTGATTATGCCAGTTTGTGTGCAGGTGCATTAGGGAGTGCGGGATGAGAGCGCTCAAGGGTAACAGTAGAGGTACAATTGAAGTCTCCCTGCAGTAATATCGGCCCTGTGAGGATGGTCGCCAACTTTCCTGATAGTAGGGAGAAGAAGGCAGGTTGGTCTGAGTTGGGCGCATATATACTACCCAGTGTGAGGTCCCTACCGTCCAGCCTCCCCGTCCCAACCACATATCGCCCTCTGGGTCAATCAATTGTGTCGTGCATTGGAATTAAACACCTGCCCTTATCCACATCAATACTCCTCTTGCAAAGTCGGAGTACGTAGTGTAATAAGCCTGACCCCTCCAGCAGCATTGCAACACCTTCCCTTCCTTTTCCAGCAGATGGGTTTCTTGGAGAAATGCAATCTGAATGCCTCTGCGAATCAAATAGGAGTGTATCTTGTGGCGCCTGACCAAAGAGTGCATACCCCGCATATTCCACGAGAGACAAGACAAGCCTAATGGCGGGCCCATTGCTGTAGCCTATGTTTGCGACCCTTAAAAAAACTTTACCTCCACGACATGCCTGGATCCCCTTAAAAAAAAAAACAACTATAGAAACAACCCCAACTCCCCCTTCCTAGGACAGGTATCCAAAAAAGGATACCCGCCCAAACCGTAGTAGAACAAACCATGGTCCAGTGACAGTGGAAGAACCTTGTTAAGTACCCCATAGTGCCGCCCCCGTAACTGACCTAGACATCAAGCTCCAGTTCAACCTGGTGTTAGGCATAATTCAAAGTGGGGAAGCTATAAGTTAACTGAAACTGCACCAATGGCACAGGGATGGGAGTCCCCGGGAAATCTCCATGTTTGATGTCACACCATGGCCTTCACACGAGGTCATCAGACATTTGGGCCGTAACCTGTGGCATGTCCATTCCTAGGCTGTTGTTGTCGCTGCAGTCCTGTGAGGTCTCCGATGTGCCAGTGCGGCATCCACTTCCACTCAGAGAGGAGCCAGGGCTTTTTTGACTGTGTGATACCACTGCCTGTAGCGCTTTGCGAAGTTCAAGGCTAATTTCCCTTGGGTGAAGGGGCCTTGGCTCCAGCCCTATCGCTGTGAGGACTCTGCTGCAGGGTCCGTGAAGCTGAAGCCTGATGATCTACAGAGCTGTGAGCTTCAAGCCAGTCCCAAGCTTCTTGTGGTGCAGTGAAGAAACGAGCCCCCGCCGGGTCTGCTACCCGAAGTCGAGCGGGAAATAACATCGCATAGGGCTGGTTCAATTTGCACAGTATAGCCTTGACAGCAGCAAAGGACGCTCTGCTTCGCTGTACCTCCCTTGTAAAATCTGGGAAAATTATGATATTGTTATTGTCGATGCGCAATTCCTGTTTTGGCGGGCACTTTTGTATAATTTGGTCTCTGTCCCGAAAGTGTAAGAGTCTGGCCACAATGGGTCGGGGAGGAGCCCCTGGTTTTGGTGGGTTAGCTGGAACTCTGTGAGACCACTCCAGGGCATAGAAGGGGGACAGACCTGTTGGAGCCACTTCAGAGCGGAGTCAGTCCTCCAAGTATCCGACCATATTTGTTCCTTCCGTTTTTTCTGGAATCCTGATGCCTCAGATATTGTTCCATCGTGATCTTCCTTCACTGTCCTCTGCATGCATTTCCAGGGTTTTCACCTTAGTTTGCAAGGCAGCGAGGGATCAGCGCATCTTGTGGACAGATTCCGGCAGGCCACTCATTTCGTTTTCATTGCTGGATACTCTGTCCTTGAGCTTGCGATGATCATCTTTTAGCAGGCTGAGATCTGTTCCAATAGCATCTATATTTCCTTTCAGCGACTCTCTGGAGGCCATATGGCCTGCATGATGTCAGTCAATGTAGGTTTCCGGGAGGTCCGGTGTCCACTTGTTTCGGGCGATTCATCCTCCTCGTCGGAGTGGGTCTCTGATCAGCGCAGGAACTGCCGCCTGGTTGTGCTCGACTGTTAGTACTGCAATCCAGCCGTGGTCACAGCAGTCACATCGGGCCGCCATCTTGCCCACGGGCCCATCCGGCCAGGAGCACTTCAGTTTGCTCCCAAATGCACCAGCAATGGCATTTCCGTGCTCTGCCGCCAGGTGCAGGCACACTCCAGGGTTCCGTGATGCAGATTCTGGCTCTCCAGGTTGTGCCTGGGGTTCAGGATAATTGTTGGGTGAAATGGGTCCTCTTCTGGGGTCTACTTTGTTGGCAGCGAGTTGCAGCAGTTGTTTAATACTGTTGACAGCATGGGCACCAACTTGTGATCTACTCCAGCAGGCCGCAAGCTCTGTTCCCAATACTGACAGCGGCGATGTGGGCAGTTGAAGGCTCCCTGTCACAGTTCCCCCCCATCGGGGGCCTGGTTCAGTAAATCCGAGCTCCCTCTTGTGCGGGCTCCATCCGACCTCACACCCCGGGGTCTCCCTGCCGCAGTCACCAGGTGCAGGTGGGTCTTTACTGGTAGCACTGGTGCCTCTTATTCGGCGCTGTGCTTTCTAGACTCCTATCTCTACACGCTGTGTTCCAGGGTCCTCCAGGGGAGCAGGGGCTTACCACTGCTGCAGTAGCCACTTCAGGCCATCCGTGGGGCAGTCGCCAATTTACAATTGCTTCTGTGTGACCGTGGTCGCCTCCCTGCAGCTTTACAGGTTAGTTTGCCCTTTAGTGTTCCCACTTCAGCGATGCGGGCAGTGGAAGGCTCCCTGTCTCTTGTTGCTCCCACTGAAAGCCTCGTCTGACAGTGCCGAGCTGCCCCCCGCGCGGACTCTGCCCCGACCATTCCTCACGGGGTCTCCCAATCACAGCCACCAGCTCAGGCGGGCTGTTGCAGGCAGCTCTAGTACTCCACAAGCGGCGTTGCACTCTCCAGGCACTCACCACTAGTCGCTGTGCTCCGGAGCTCCTCAGGGAAGCAGAGGCGTCTCACCACTGTGGCAGTCATTTCAGACCATCTGAGGCGTGGGCGCCATTTTGCGGTCACTCCCACTAGCTCGTACTCGCCGCCCTGCAGTCATATATGGTTACTCTTGACTTCGGCGCTCCCACACCGCCGACAACTCCTCAAGGCTCTCCGCTTGGTGGGATGGGTCTCACAGTTGAGCTCTGATGTCTCGTCAGCGAGTCGTGGCCTCTGTGCACTGCCATACACGGCATGGGCACCATCTTGCTGCCATTCCGCACTTGCCTGCAAACTGTGGTCCCTTCTCGTGCAGCAGTGATGCAGGAAATTAGGACTCACTGCCACACTCTTACAGTACCGGGAGTCCCCCAGTCTAGAAATCCGCCTTCCCAGGGCTAGTCGGGGCTCAGGATATTTGATTACGGGGTAGCTATGGTCGGAGCTCTTCAGCTTGCGTCTGTTCCCATCGGTCCCAACTTATTTCCTTTACTGACCTCTTGTTCCATCACTACCCCCTGCCTATATTATATACCTTATGAAGGGCAGATAAATGAGCCAGAGCCAACCCCCAAGAATCGCTGTTGGACATAAATGAGAAAGCACAAGAAGGTAAACTTATCTGTGTTTTGACGCGTAGCGTGGGTTTGAACTTAGTCAAAGAGACGATTAATAAGCATTGGATGGTACTGTGTTCCAAGAACTGTAACTTACAGAAACCAATGTCCTTTTTTATGAAGAGTGATCACTTCCAAAATATACTTGTTCAGAGTGGACCAAGACACACAAAACCCTACATTCAATCTCACTTTATAGAGCCTTCTACCCACAACAAAAGCTCATTATTCCTGTGGAAACTGCAGTATCTGCAGGTTTACTTAAGGCACCTACACCACTGATCTAGGTCTTCAATCCCCTTTGGTCCTTAACCAACACACCAATTTTTAACTCAGAAACGGCCATCTATTTATTCACCTGCCATTGTGGTCGGAGATATGTTGTAGTGAACAAAAAAAATATAGATTTGCATAAGCAAACATAGAATTAACATGCGATGCAAGAGAGCCTCAACTAGCCTCACATCTTTTTACCTAGAGGCCAGACACTTTCTTAAAATGCTCTCGATTGGGTTATTGTCAATAACCCTTGGGTACCACATAAAAATACAAATACTAAGTATGTCATACTGTATAAGAAGCAACACTGGATTTACAGACTTTGCACATAAGGAATCTGTCTGAATGATGATATCCCTTGGGACCTATAGAATGTCCAAAGAAAATAGCAATGGGTTATTTGCCAATTTATTATGCATTCTATCCTATACCAAAAATACCCAGGGTGTGTTCTGGTATTGTAATTAACACATTAGTCCAACCTGTTTAGGCTTTTCGAACTTCCCTTGAACTTGATTAAAGCTTACCTCGCTCCTTTACTTGCCCGATGTGGAGTGGCACCAACACATTTTAGTCTTAGGAACTCAGAAGATAACTATACATCTCTGCAGATAGGGTGCCTCATATATGATCTATGAAATGAAATTGTTCAGGAAGGATCTCACATACATCTGTACATATATGAATTAGGTTAAAGTTTCTTTTATGAACAGCGTTTTTTAGTTGGTTCGTTGTTGAAGTGATATTTTAGACTTCAGTCGTAATATTCACATTCACTGAAAATACGGACGTTAAACACACATTAGACATCAAATGCTTCTAAAAGACTGTGGCATCAATCTAGTTTATGACCCACCCTTGATGAAAAAGGGTTCAGGCAGATCAGGTCGTTTTACCCCTTTTCTAGGTTTGCCCGGCTTAGCCGCTTCTCACCCAACTCACGATTACCCAAATAAAGAGGCAGGCGCTGGAGACTGGAAGGCAGGAAACAGGAGTTTATTTCCGACGGAACGGAACACGTCAAATCAGACAACAGGGTATCTTCTCAAGGTGCTCTCCCAACATCTCTGAGGCCTGGCCTCTTATACACTGGTTTATTACTTTATTACATGCAACACATTCTTAGTAATGCTTTGAAGTACGGAGAAAGGCGTCTTTGGAATCCCCGGTTCAGGTCCGCTCCCACACATATCTACAGTAGGAGTCCCCACCCCTAATTTCAACATGATGGCTATCGCGCAGCTGGGTATTCCGCTGGGAACAGAAATGCGGGTAATCGATCGGATCTAGGGGTGTGAGGGCATTGATTAATCCCTGCTCCTTTGAAGTGAGGCGAGGTCCTACTGTAGAGGCAATAAACCGCATCTGTTGGGCTAAGTGATGGCCTGGGGTCGGGCCGAACAATCGGGCAAGGAGGAAGAGGTTATCAAAGGGCCTGTTTTATGAATGAGATGAAAGGGTGTGGGGGGTTCAGCGCGGGATGTGGCTCGGAGGCAGGGTCCCGCTGGAGGTGTGTTTAGGGCCAATCAGGAGAGACCGGGGGCTGTCGAAGGGGGTGGGGGGTGTGTGCTTGCGAAGCCGGGGTGTGAGGGGGTGAGACGCGCTGGCTGTCGGCAGTAGGCAGAGGGATCATGGCATTCAAAAATGGCTGCTGCTTACGCGCACGCATGGATTCGAAAGGAGACAAGATGGCGCCGATAATGTTTACGCCACGATCTAGATTTTAACAGTCCTCCCTTTTCAACATATCTAGCCAGCTTGTCAATTTACGTCAATCCCCATTATATTTCTTATTTCGAGGTCATACAATGCTTTCATGTGTTCAGTTTTGAAGTCCGAAGTCTTAGGGCACATGCAGTTAGCAATGAGCGAACACAGAGGTGGCAAACATTGAATACCTAGGCAACACCCACACAGCATCACGACCGGTATCAATATAAATGTGAATAACCTCCATCCCCAGTCCTTCAAAGTGCCCCAAAACCAGCTTCCAAGCGACCATCCTTCCTGTTCCTGGTGAACCTCTGAGGAAAGTCTGTGGAGGTGTTCGATTGCTTTGTAGACTGAGGGCGAGTTATCTGGCACGTAGGTGCAACAGCTGGACCCAATGATGTGGCATGCTCCTCCTCGGTCAGCTAGAACCACATCTACAACAAGGCGGTTCTGAAGAGCCACCAGGCGGACTGCCTGAAGTTCGGCTGTATTGTTAGTGAGGATGCCAACCGTGATGTTCATGGTTGTTTCTACTGCCTGGGTCAGGTGGCGGATGGCGCGGCTGTTTGCCATCGGGCCCCACAGAGGAACCAGTCCCTTCACTGTATCCAGGAACTGTGCTCCAGTGGAGTCGGCTTGTTCAATGTCTTTTGCGTGCTTCTGTCTGTGGTGGTTTGCTGGGGCCACGTACGTTGGAGGGAGAACGAAGGCGACGTAGCAGGTACCCCCCCAACTTTTTGGAAGCCAAGTGTAAGCTTTGGTGCCGCAAACAAAGTACATATTCGGAGAAGCAACAGGGGGGGATCGATGGCGTCCAATGTTCTGGTGATGTGGCAGGAACTGTGACCCACCGGCTGTGTTCCCAAGCCTTCGAGGCACACGAGGCCCGTGACATTGATAACAGACAGAGCCACCATCAGAGTGGCAGCAGTTCGTTTCCGTAAGTAGGAGAAGGTGGGTCTGGCTGGATTATGGAACACCTGCATTTCGACTCGCTCCTTGGCAGGGATGTCCATCTGGAAGGAGGAGCCAGAGGTCAAAGGACAAAAGGGAGCAGAGGTCCTTCCGGTTTTGTTCAGCCAGAACCCGTGGTAGAAGTGCGACACTGTTTGACCAGAAGTGGCGTTGTCCCTGTAGCTCTCTTGCAAGAGGGTCAACCAGGCAAAGCAAGAACCGTGAACTGAGAAAGGGGAAGGGATGAAAGGGATGGAGTGTCCGGTGGCATGCGGGAGCAACCCGCAGATCCAGCAGTTTGTGGCGTTGGTGGCAAGGTTGTGTTGGTGCAACAGTTGCACGAAGGAATTGTTCCAGAACTCCTTACGCCTTTCTCGGAGCTGAGGCGAAAGGGAGATCAGGTGATGTTCCTTCATAGTAGTTGGCTGTGCAGTGGTCAGCAATATCTGGTGAGCGGGTGCGCTCTCTTCCATGATCCAGAAGGAAGTCATGAGGAGGAGGCAAAAGAGGAGGACAATGAAAAGAACAATTGTCTTCGATTTGTGTATACTGTCAGTCTTTGGATTTCGATAACGGGTATTTCCTGTTGATTCCGTCGTCTTCTTATCTGGCGCTTCCATCATCTTCAAGGTGCTCGGTAGTGGGCAGAACCGCTGACTTCGTTTAGCCTCTCTTCGGGTAACCCTTGGTTGTGTTTAGGCTACCGTTCTGAGATTCAACTTAGTCTGTGGTCTACTTAGCCGAAGCTCCCTCCTTTCGACGCAGGAAATACCCTTCCCTGGATGGTACAGTGGGATCAGAGAATTTTGCAAGTTCGAGTGCCTCGATATCAGGATAACAGTTCAATGATGGCCGGTCTTTGTTCAGCAGTTCTTCTTGGGTGCTGACGCTTTCTGTTGTGGTCAGGGTCGAGGAGGCCTTCTTACAGTGGTGTGCGTGCAGCCAGTGTCGCTTCCCCTCCACTCAAAGAGCCGTTCGGGTGGTAATCAGTACTTGCCAGGGGCCCGTCCACCGGGGTTCCAGACTCTTTGTCCATTGGAAATTCCGGATCAGCACATAATCTCCCGGTTGGATATCGTGACCCGGACCCCTGGAAGCATCGGGGATGGCCTGCTGCACCTGCTGATGAATGATAGACAATGTTTTAGTCAATTTGCACAAGTAATCAGACAGTAGGACGTCCGGGACGTCGTGAATGGAGGTCGGTTTAGGGGCAGTCCAGAGGTTCATCGGTCGCCCAAATACAACCACGTAGGGGGTCAAATGGTGCTTAGTGGGAGTGGAGCGCATCGATAGCAACGCCAGTGGGAGGGCATCTGGCCATTTAAGTCCTGTGGTGGCCACTATCTTTGACAGTTTTAGTTTCAGTGTGGCGTTGTGTCGCTCAACTAAGCCAGCAGATTGGGGGTGAAAAACTGCATGAAACCTCTGTTTTACACCCAACCCTTTCAAGATTAGTTGGATAACCTCAGCTATGAAGTGGGGGCCGTTGTCGCTCCATAGAATTCGACAAAGACCGTAGCGAGGGAAAAACTCTTTCAGCAGTACCTTGGCAGTGGTCATGGCAGTGTTATCACGGGTTGGATAGGCTTCTACCCATTTGCTGAAAGCACACACAATGACTAATACATACTTCAGGCTTTGGCATCTTTCCAGTTGGATGTAGTTCATCTGGAGGACCTCAAAAGGATGGTCGGGGACCCCAAACCCTCCCTGGGGTACCACAGTTCCTTTCCCAGGGTTGTGTTGCAAACAGATAAGCCATTGCTGGACCAGGCGTCTGGCTGAGTCGGGAATCTTGTCGTTGTACCAAACCCTGGAGATGAGTTCGATCATGGGGGCAGATCCTATGTGTGCGGGGGAGTGTGCCATAGTCAGTATGGGGATCAAGTATGAATTGGGTAGCAACCATTTGTTGGTGTCCTTTGTCCGCCAGCAGCCTTCCTCGTCTTTCAATCCCACCCGTGCCCATTCAGTCAATTCGTGTGGTGAGCTGGCCATCTGGATGTCCCTAATCGTTTCCCTAACGTCAGTCCATTTTTCTGCTTGTGACCTGGTCACATACATACGTGTCGTTGTCCTATTCTCAGCTGTGGTTCGGGCAGTGATGTCGGCCAACGCGTTTCCCTGTCCGACTAAGTCTGTCACCTTCTTGTGTGCCTGACATTTGATTACCGCTAATCGTTTGGGAAGGAGAACTGCTTCAATCAGGGCGGAGACTAAATCTCCGTGGAGGATGGGCGTGCCGTGGGACGTCAGGAATCCCCTCTCCCTCCATAAGAGTCCAAAATGGTGAACCACTCCGAAGGCGTACTGGCTGTCCGTGTAAATGTTTGCAGTAGTCCCTGTCGCTATAATACATGCTTGTGTGAGGGCAATCAGCTCTGCCGCCTGTGCGGATCGCTGCGCGATGCGGGCAGTTTCAACTACGGTTTGGGCTGTGGTAACTGCATAGGCAGCTGAGGTGGTGCCGTCGGGGATTTTTATGCAAGAACCGTCTACCCATAGCTCTCCGTCAGGGTCCGTGAAGGCGGTGTCTCGGAGGTCAACTCTACTCCTAGTCTGTTCGTCTGTGAGGGTCACACAGTCATGTATAGGGGGGACGTTCGGGTCGTTTTCGGGCAGGGGCAACAAGGTGGCTGGGTTCAGTGTGGTGCATCTTTTCAGCGTGATGTGGGGTGCAAGCAGAGTCAGTTCATATCCAGTCAGTCGGGCGCTAGTCAGGTGTTGCCTCTTAGTCAAGAGGGTGTCAACAGCATGGGGCACTAATACCGTGAGGGAATTCGAGAGTACGATCCCCTCACTTTGTCGGATAGAGACAGCAGCGGCAGCTACGGCTCGAAGGCAGGCAGGCAAGGCTCTCGCTACGGGGTCAAGGGTGGCAGAGAAATAGGCACATGGTCGTTGCTTGGGGCCAATGGTTTGAGTCAGGATAGACAAAGCGCACCCCTCCCTTTCGTGAGTGTAGAGAGAGAAGGGCTTTGTGTAATCGGGGGTTCCTAGGACCGGTGCAGAACAAAGGGCGTCTCGAAGTTCTTTGAAGGACGATTGGCATTCGGGGGTCCAAGGGAGTGGGAAGGGGACATCTTTGGCTAGTAGGGAAAGTAGCGGCTTTACAATGAGGCTGAAATTTGGCAACCACTGCCGGCAGAAGGAGGTGAGGCCTACCAGGGAGTGGACTTGTTTCTGGGTCTTTGGGACGGGGGTTTCCAGAATGGCCTGAATCCGATCGGGTGTAAGCTTTCTCCCGTCTTTGGACAAGAGGTGGCCTAGGTAGGTGACCTGGGGTTGGCAGAATTGCAACTTCTTTTTGGAGACCTTGTGGCCATTTTCCGCGAGGAAGTGCAGGAGTTGGAGGGTGGCTGTGACTGCAAGTGGAGTGGTGTCGGCCGCCAAAAGGATGTCATCGACGTACTGTATCAACACCACTCCCTCCGGTAGCTGAACGGCGTCCAGCTGTCTCTTGAGGGCCTCGCTATAGATGCTGGGACTTTCTGTGTAGCCTTGGGGAGCTCTACAAAATCTATATGAGTGGGATTTTAACGTGAAGCCGAAAAGGTAGCGGCTGTCCGGGTGGATGGGGATGGAGAAGAAAGCGTTTTTGAGGTCAATTACAGTGAAGGAGGTGGCTGTGGAAGGAATCAGGGTCAGAATGGTGGCGATATCTGAGACTACAGGGTACTGGGGTACAACTACCTTGTTGACCTCTCGAAGGTCGATGATGAAGCGGTACGCTTTCTCATCTCCCTCGCCCTGCTTTTTCACAATGGGTAGGATGGGGCTGTTGCAAATATTGCTGACTACTTCCTCTACCACTCCTGCCTCTACCAGGGACTGAATAATCATTACCAATGCCTTCTCACCTTCGGGCGATATCCGATATTGTGGGAGTTTTGGGAGTATCGCATCTTGGCGGACAGTTATGCGCACGGGGTCGATCATCATTCGTCCTACATCAGCGTCCGTTTTAGCCCACAGATACAGAGGTAGAGAGTCAAGTAAGGATGCGTCAGCGTCTGAGATGGAAGACATGTGTAGTGCATGATGATGTCTGAGCAGGGTCGGGTTATCGTACAGGATGACCCGAACCCCGTCCTGTGAACACCTGATAGTAGCTCGGAAATGCTTTAGTAAATCAAGTCCCATAATGGCATCGGGGGTGTTGGAGGAAAGCAGAAACGTCGTGTCAGTGGGGTTACTGTCCAAGTCGAAGGAAACCGGTGCGGATAAAGGGTTAGTGGAGGGTGTTCCATCAAAGCCTATTGATGTTATGTGTGAGCCAGACAAGGGTGCCCTTGGAATCAGTCATTTAGATAACGCATCTACGTGTCGCGCCAGTGTCTACCAGAAATGGAGACTTCGTACCTAGGACCTTAGCGGTGACGTAAGGACCTTGCTGGTCAACATAGAGCTCGACTGGATCCCTTCCTTGCCCTTGGCAGTCCTATGCAAAGTCGTGAGTGTTGTCGCAGTCAGACTGTTGGCACTGGTTCTGTCGGGGGCGGTCAAATGTGTTCGGTCTGCCAGGTCTGTCATTGTTGGTGTCGTGGGTGTGCCCTCGCCCCTGCCCTCTAGTTTTGGGGCCATTTGCCATGTCTCTTGTCTCTTTATTTTTAAGCATTTCCAGGAGGACCGGGCATTGAGACTTCCAATGACCAAATCCTTTGCAAAACGCACACTGGTTCTCATCGAGGTCTGTTCATGGAGCGCCGGGTGTGGGTGTGCGGTCTCTAGGGGGTGCATTTGGTTGGTAGTTTCCTCTATACCGTTCCCTTCCTGTCGTCACTCCCTGTAATTGAGCAATCATCACTCGCTCTTTCAAGTCCTTTTTCTTTTTCTCAGTCGCCCTCTCGTTCTCGTTCTTTTGGTGTTCGTAATACTGAGCCATCTGAAGGATAGCTGCAGGTTTGGAGGCCCCCCAACTACTCTCGCTCGTCTGTAACTTTTGGGAGACCTCTTGCGATAGACCCTTCACGTAGTTTTGCACGAATAGGTGTTGTCCGGTTGCAGTGGTCATGTCTTGGCCACTGTAGTCAGAGAACACCGTCTCAAATCGGGAGAAGTATTCTGCTACGTCTTCCTGGGGTTTCTGATGGCAAGCTGTGACTACCGACCAGTCTACCTTCTTCTCTGGGATCAATGTCTTTAGCTTCTGAACTATTTTGTCCGGGAGTTCCAGTATATCTTTTACAGGTTTCTTTCCGGGCTCCCGTTGCCTATCTAGTTCACTGAGTTGATTCCAGGTATGTCCGAACAGATCTGTGTGGTCGGCTTTTCGGATTTTCGGATTTGCTTCCACACATCAGCCGGCAGACATAACCCGAAAAACAAGTCAATGTCCGCTAGAGTCATTATGGACCATATGGTTGAGCCTAAGGCTGTACCTAGTTCGGTATAAAATGCTGTAGGGTTCTTTCTTAAATCGGGTAGGGTTTGCCTAAAAGTTAAAATATCTTGCCGGTCCCATGGTTGATAAACCCAGTTGTACACAACCCTCCCCTTTGCATCTGCATGGTTGATATCGTCGTTTGTTCCCTGACCTCGTGGGGGAACCCAGTAAGGGGCGGCTTCTCTGATAGGCATCATAGTGTTGCCTACTTCTGATGAGGACCCAGTCGTTTCGGGAACTGTAATCTTAACTTCCGGTTTTTGTTCCGTGAGGTGGCGGAAAACCTCAAGCGTTTGCATGAAGAGGTCCGCCGCGTCACGCTCGGCCTCGTCCCCAATATCGACTTTCTATATAACGCTGTCAGTTTAGTAGGACCCCGATTCTGATACCTATCCTCATATGCGTTCAGGGTGTGGTAACTAAAACGTAAAATGAAATGCCGTCTGTGGCTACCGGCATGCGAATTGTGCATATCCATCGTATATTCTTCGCTCTCCTTCCGTTCTACCAGTGCCTTTACTATCTTGTCAATTCCCTCCCGTTCATCTTTGCTCAATCTATTCGGTCTAGCCGGTGGCTGCTTGTTAGTCTCGGGTTCATCTGATGTTGTTACTAATGCGGCCGGAGCGGAGGCCGTGAGGGCTGGGGGACTAGCTTCAAGGTTATTCTCATTTGCACTCGGAGCTGGCGAGTGCTGTACTAGGGGTTGGGAGGGGGCATAAGGGGGGGGCATATAGATGATCGGAGGAATTAGCAGCAGCTCATCGTTCGCCCGTTGTTTGGAGGTCAGCTCAGGGTAGAGCGTAGAGGGGGTCCTAACAGGACACTGGCCTGTCGATTCAGATTCCTGTTTTTGTCTGGCTTTCTCCCTTTCTTTTATATCTTCTTCTAGTTTCTTAGCGGCCAGGTGGTCTGCCTTTCGTAACTCTTTTCCTATTCTCGCTTCTTCTCTTTTCTTTCGTTGTTCTGCTTCTTTGCGCCACATGCCGAAACTATCAAGCATAGTGGGCGTGGTTTTATTGTTACAAAGGGCTGTTTCCAGCACATTTATTTTTGTGTCATCGAAGGATCCTATCAGTAGCCACTGACTTTCCTGATCCTTTTTAGTATATTTATTCCATAACTTACTATAAGCTACGGCGACTAGTCCATATTTTAAAAACATATCCTTATTAGGGGTGCCCTCCAGAGGAGCCAGATGATCCACCTCTAATAAGCGGTCCGGGCTGAACCAACTACTGACCAATGGGGAGAAGATAGGCATGACGGGTTACAACGGGGACAAAAGTATGCACTACCTATCCTTCACTACTTTGTGAAGACTGGACAGAATATTTCTATTCTGCAGTATTCGCAAATAGGGAATACCCAAAGAGAGAACCAATATCGAACAATTAATGTCCGTTCAATCAAACAATCAGTGGTGAGAAAGAAATAGGCACGACGGGTTACAACGGGGGCAAAAGCCTGCGTTACCTATTCTTCACTATCTGCAAAGGAGGACAGAATACTTTTACCCTTCCCCGTTTGTAGACAGGGAATTCTCGAGAAAAACAATCCTCGAACAAACAATGTTCGGGCAAACAATCAATCAGTGGGGGAGAAAAGATAGGCACGACGGATTACAACGGGGGCAAAAGCCTGCGTTACCTACCCTTCACTACTTGCAAAGGAAGAGAGAATACTTTTATCCCTCTCAGTTTGCAGACAGAGAATCTCCAAGAGAACCAACAATTCGGAGAGCAATACTAGTATTTTCCAATCAAACAATCAAATATTTCCTAGTTTGTCGTGTTACACGACCTTACCCGGACCGTATGGACAGTTTCTCGTCTTCCGCTTCCAGCGCCCGATCGTCCTCTATTCTCCGTAATTGCTGTGGCACTCCTGATGGTTCCGAGTCAGGACCGTAGATCACTCGAGAGAGGTCTGCTCGGAACCAGTGCAGTCGTTCACTCCGTCGTCGGGACCTCTCCCACTGGATCCACGTGTCGCTGATGGGCCCCACGTTTGGGACGCCAATTGATGAAAAAGGGTTCAGGCAGATCAGGTCGTTTTACCCCTTTTCTAGGTTTGCCCGGCGTTAGCCGCTTCTCACCCAACTCACGATTACCCAAATAAAGAGGCAGGCGCTGGAGACTGGAAGGCAGGAAACAGGAGTTTATTTCCGACGGAACGGAACACGTCAAATCAGACAACAGGGTATCTTCTCGAGGTGCTCTCCCAACATCTCTGAGGCCTGGCCTCTTATACACTGGTTTATTACTTTATTACATACAACACATTCTTAGTAATGCTTTGAAGTACGGAGAAAGGCGTCTTTGGAATCCCCGGTTCAGGTCCGCTCCCACACATATCTACAGTAGGAGTCCCCACCCCTAATTTCAACATGATGGCTATCGCGCAGCTGGGTATTCCGCTGGGAACAGAAATGCGGGTAATCGATCGGATCTAGGGGTGTGAGGGCATTGATTAATCCCTGCTCCTTTGAAGTGAGGCGAGGTCCTACTGTAGAGGCAATAAACCGCATCTGTTGGGCTAAGTGATGGCCTGGGGTCGGGCCGAACAATCGGGCAAGGAGGAAGAGGTTATCAAAGGGCCTGTTTTATGAATGAGATGAAAGGGTGTGGGGAGTTCAGCGCGGGATGTGGCTCAGAGGCAGGGTCGCGCTGGAGGTGCGTCTAGGGCCAAGCAGGAGAGACCGGGGGCTGTCGAAGGGGGGGGTGGGGGTGCTTGCGAAGCCGGGGTGTGAGGGGGTGAGACGCGCTGGCTGTCGGCAGTAGGCAGAGGGATCATGGCATTCAAAAATGGCTGCTGCTTACGCGCACGCATGGATCCGAAAGGAGACAAGATGGCGCCAATAATGTTTACGCCACGATCTAGATTTTAACACCCTAGCATCTCTCCATTGGCAACATCATACCCAACATTACACATATTGTGCTCTGATGTGGGATCCAAGAATTTAACTATAACAAGGCCTGGGCAGAGTTTGCGTAGTCGTGCTAAGCGGATTTCCGCAAAGTGGTAAAAAATCTCAGCGAGCTACGTGGAATTCCGCAAGTACGCATAGTTTCTTGTTCTGCTAATTGCTTTCTGACCACGGCAGTCACAAAGACCACCCTCCATGCTTCCGCCACAGGCAATCGTCATGATTGCCTGGCGGAGCGGTCATCATGGGTAAAATGGCGGCAGTGCCTAGCAGGCACCGCCCGTCAGATTACAATGCTGGCATCAGCCTGCCTTTCCCTGGCTAAGGAAATGCCATAAAAAAGGCTGGCGCTGGCTAGGCTCGGGGGTCCGTTGTGGGTCCCTCTGTGTGGGGGGAGGATGTATGTGCACTGGGCCATTTCCATGCACAAGGTAGCAGCCACTGCATGGTGCCTGCCACATTGTGCCGGGAAATGCACTACATGGCACTGCGAACTCTGCTGCAGCCAGAAGCACCGTCCTCAATGATCAGGGCCATGGATGCGCCCACCATAGTGGTGGGCACATCCTAATTCACTCAGCGGGACCGTCTTCTTACCGGCGGCCGGTCCCAGCACCGCAACGATGGCGGACGGACTAATGTCCGCCCACCATCGTAATGAGCCCCTAACGCATCATGATCCCAGTATTTTTGGGCAGAATCTGATACAGACAAATCACTGTAAAAATTGACCTGACCAAATGGGCTGTTCTTTTCTGCAGTGTGTGACTACACAGAAATGCCCTGTGATTAGAAAATAGCCCTTATTTGTAGGGTAAACATCAAGATAGTTGTTAATTAGAACGATTTAACGATGTTTCACTATTTCACAAATAAGAACTCACTCTACACACTAATGTTTGCCCTGCAGTGATTGACACTTTCTTTTTTTTTTTTTTTTTTTACAGCTTCCACGCTGCCAATGAATGTTTCCTCATCTACAACTGCAGCACTGTTTAATTAAGTGCAGCTGTGCGGGCAGCGAAATGAAACAACACCACGTCTGCAAATCAGTTATGACAAACCAACAACACAGTGTGTCCCACTTTTGTGTCATACCTCACTGTATGCACTTTCTGCATAATTTATTTCCCATTTCTGGGAACAGCTCTCTATGTCAACTATTTCTAATCATTGTTCGTTCTTAATTTTTAACCTACCGAAACGTTGGGGGGCAAAGTAAAAGTAAAGAATTTTACTAAATGAGTAATATACTTCATTATCTATCGGCTGGGTGTTTTTTTGACATGTCTATGCTGTGTATTGTATGTCCTGACACTGCTAATTGGACACAGTATACAGCCAGAGACCTATATGCCATGAGAAAGGCCGTTTACCCCCTTGGAATATAAATTAGGCAGAAATATATCGACAATAAGACATTATGGGCCAGAAGTAGGTCGCCAAATACCAGTCGGTAATGGCCGATGAGTATATATATTTTTTTGTATACTTCTTCATTTACCGAGTTTCATAATACATGGATTCATCCGTGTACTGATACCAAGTTTTAAAGTATGTTTTCAGTGTCTATTGATTGGTAACGCCCATCTATGTTGATTGTGCACAGTATTTAAACACAGTTATTGGTTCCTAATGTCATGTGATCAAGGCTACTGTGACGTAGCCGAAACGCGTCATGCTGGCGGTAAGGGGTCAACAAACCACCTTTGAATTCATCTATAGCGCTGTGGTGTGGTCTGTACCTGTTTTTCTACGTCGGAATCCAGATCCGAGTGGGAGGTGTAGCAGGAGTTTGGATCATATATATATAAATGTATATATATATATATATATTACCTACTGGCAGTCGCCAGTAGGTATATATAGTTAGGATTTTTTTTAATAGGGATTTCTGAAAATTCTATGTTGAATAACTTTTGCGTTGATGGACGGAATTGGCTGAAATTTTCAGGAAAATGGCACATTCTGTTTCTGAGCGTCCCCTGAAAGTTTGGGGGGGTTTCGTCAAGTGGGGGCCGAGAAAAAAGGGGGGGTCCCAAAACGTGTTTTTAACATTGAGTTTTCCATAGGGCGGTTGGACTCACTTTTAGCTCGAACGGCTGAATGGATTTCCACAAAACTTGGCAAAATTGTAGGGACTGGTAGCCCGATGTGCCTTTGCTATGTCTCAAGATATATGCTCCAGTGGTTTTTACGAAAATTAACTTTGAAAAATATATATTGGGCTACATTGGGCTATATATATGTAGCCCAATGTAGCCCAATGTAACCCAAAGATGGCCACCAGAGACAAAAAAAAACAAATGTAGCCCAAATATCAGCCAGATGTAGCCCAACTATAGCCCAATGACAGAATGTCCCAGAGTGTTCTAAAGAACAACTAGAACGCTAACAGTCTTACTTATGACAAAAGTATGGCACACCTGAAGTCATCTTGATTGGAATAAAGTGGTAACACTTAATACATTTAATTTGAAAAGGAACAAAATGAGGGGTTTCATTTTGCCATAGAAATGTTTTATATATATATATATATATATATATATATATATATATATATATATATATATATATATATATATATATATATATATATATATATATATATATATATATATATATATATATATATATATATATATATATATATATATATATATATATATATATATATATATATATATATATATATATATATATATATATATATATATATATATATATATATATATATATTACCTACTGGCAGTCGCCAGTAGGTATATATAGTTAGGATTTTTTTGAATAGGGATTTCTGAAAATTCTATGTTGAATAACTTTGGCGTTGGTGGACGGAATTGGCTGAAATTTTCAGGAAAATGGCACATTTTGTTTCTGAGCGTCCCCTGAAAGTTTGGGGGGGTTTCGTCATGCGGGGGCCGAGAAAAAAGGGGGTCCCAAAACGTGTTTTTAACATTGAGTTTTCCATAGGGCGGTTGGACTCACTTTTAGCTCGAAGGCCGGCTGAATGGATTTCTATGAAACTTGGCAAAATTGTAGAGACTGTTTGCCCGATGTGCCTTTGCTAGGTCTCAAGATATGTGCTCCAGTGGATTTTGAGAAATTAACGTTCAAAAAAATATATATATGTCATGAATGATGTAATATGTGACATGATCAGCAGTGGATTGCGGGTGCGCGATATATAGTTAGTGCAACTAACTATATATGCGAATTTCAATGGTTTTGTGTGAGTAAAATAAGGTTTTGTAAATGCTAATTCCTAACTATATATGGTCTATAACCTATGGTTTTTTCAGTGAATATATATATATATATATATATACATATATATATATGCAGACATAAATATAATAAATCTCTTTAGTATTAATGAACGAATTCATAAAAAGGATAGAATACTATAGAGTGAATCACAAAGGTATAATGGATATATGAGAGTAAAATGTATTGTATGAGAACTAATAAAGCGTATTAATAATAAAAGTGGAATTTAGGATGCTATGAAAAATAATAAAAATAATAAGATAAATGTAGATAAACAGGAACATAAAAACATAAGATAATAAGATAACCAGAGGGGGGGAAATAGGAAGGAGTAAATAAGAGTATTGGCACTAGAAGAATTACCATCAATATCGATATCACTATCACTATTCATATTTAGGAAAGGTGACCAAACCTGAAGAAATATTTCAGTTTGATTCTGAAGATTATAAATTACTCTTTTGTGTGATGCTGTGTGTATCATCGTTGTCAGCCATTCGTCTTGTGTAGGAGGGGTGTGGGTTTCCAGTGACGTAAGATACATATTTTTGCTGTAGCCAATGCTGTGTGAAAGAGATGGCGTTGGGGTTTGGAGAGTTTTGGGGAGAGTCGTAAATCATGGAGAAGTATAGTAGCAGGAGTAAGTGGCAGGTATAATGGCATTGTAGAGCGCAAAGTTTTACCCACATATGACCAGAAAGCTTGTACCATTGGGCAATCACATATAATGAGTGTTGAATCACAATTGGTATTAGGGCTTCTCCAGCAATTAGCATGTGGTAGTAAACCAGCCTTCTGTAGTTTTGCAGGAGATCAATGCCAGTCATGAAGTATTTTAAAAAGACAAAATTTAAGCCTAGCTTCACTAGTTTCTTTGTCTAAATTTTCCATTGGTCCCTCCCATTCCCCAGTAGTGTATGATACTGAAAGTCGAGTTTGCCATTTGAGTTGTAATGCCTGTGATAAGAGTTGAGAATGGATGTGTGTCATAAAAACTCTGCAAGTCTTTTCAAACATTGTTGAAGTTGGATATATATCAGGGACTGATGTGTTGGAAGACCGAATTCTTCTCTTAGTTGAAATGAAATGAAATGAAACAGTTCTTGTAGATGCGCGGACTTAGCCCAATGGGCGTCAAGGCGCCTAATCAAATGCAGAAGCTAGCAAAACTACGAAGTCCTATTTGCTCATGGGTAGGCCCTCTTAAAAAAGTAGGTTTTTAGAGCCTTTTTGAAGGACTCGATAGTCGGGAGCGTTTTTATTTCTGTGGGAATGGAGTTCCACAGCTGCGGAGCAACCACGGAAAAAGCTCTGGCGCCCCATCTGGCAAATTTGAAACGAGGAACAACCAGTTGACAGAGTCCCGCAGATCGGAGGTTTCTTGTGGGGACATAACGCATAAGAAGAGATCCGATAGCACTGGCAGGACCCTCCTTCAATGCTCTGTGGGTCAGACAGAGAATTTTAAAAGCAATTCTGTGCTGCACCGGGAGCCAGTGAAGCTCCTTCCTGGCTAAGGTGGCTGAAGATGCTTTCGGGAGATCCAAAACAAAGCGTGCTGCAGCGTTCTGGAGAATCTGCAGACGATGTATCAGACCTTTATTGGCTTCCATGTACAGGGAGTTGCAGTAATCCAGCCTTGAGCCAACCAGGGCGACTGCAACCTGTTTACGCGCCTCGGGGGATAGGTAACCGCGGATTTTATTGAGCGTCCTGATCACGCCCCAGCAGGTGGCCACGGTCCTGTTGACTTGCAGGGACATAGAGAGCGAGGTGTCAAATAATACTCCAAGATTTCTGGCGGAAGGGGAGGGAGTGGGGCAGATGCCAAGAGAAGAAGGCCACCACTCGCTCGACCACAGATTTTGACTCTTCCCAAAGACCAACACCTCTGTTTTTTCGCCGTTTAGTTTGAGGGAATTTATAGTCATCCAGTCTGCCACATACTGCATGCATACCCTGAAACTAGCGGCAGATGTACTAACAGAGGTGTGGGCTAGTGATACCATGATCTGGGTATCATCTGCGTAGGATACCACCTCCATCCCCTGAGATTTAACCAGTCTTGCAAGGGGGGCCACATAGATGTTAAACAGGGTCGGGCTCAAGGCCGACCCTTGTGGCACCCCACACTGCAATGACTTGGCAGGGGAGAGGTGGTTCCCAAGCATGACTCTCTGTTCCCTTTCGGTCAGGAAGGAGTTTAAGAGGCTCAGGGCCGGTCCTGTAACACCAGCTTCCCTCAGCCGAGATGTGAGAATGGCGGGGGATAGGGTGTCGAACGCGGCCGTGAGGTCTAAAAGGACCAGAACAGTAGTTTGGCCAGAGTCCACCTTGCGTCGGATGTTATCGACCACACAGATAAGGGCGGACTCTGTGCTGTGGTGTTTTCTAAAACCGTGTTGTGTGTTATCCAGATATTCAGAAGAGTCAAGGAAGGAGGACAGGTGGAAGTTCAAATGTGCCTCAAGCATCTTCGCGGGTGCTGGAAGGAGGGAGATTGGCCTGAAATTTTTCAGCAAGGCCGGATCCAGGGATGGTTTCTTGAGAAGAGGCTTAACAATTGCTTTCTTCCATATAGGGGGGGGAAAGATCCTTGAGAAATGGCCTGGTTAAGGACCTGAAGCAAGGGAGGAAGGAGGCAATTTCTGCATTCTTTCAGTTTTTTAAGCGGTATCGGATCAAGGGGAGAAGCCGATTTGGTTGTGTTGAATGATTTAAAATGACCATTATGAAAAATTTGATCTATTGTTTGAATACCTGCTACTTTCCATAAAGGCCATAATAATACTTTCTTATTAATACAAATGCTGGTATTGTTCCATTTAGGTGCCTTTTCATGAACATTTGGGTTTAAATCTAATATGCGGTATGCCCATTGCCAGGATCTAAGCATAGCTGATAAAATTGGGTTTTTTGATTTGTGATGACTGATTTTAGTACCATATAATGCGGATATGCCTGGATCCCAGGATAAAAAATGTTGTTCTAAATTGACCCATTGTGGAACATCGGAAATTCCTGGTAACATATATGATAATTGAGAGATCTGTAAACATAAATTATAATGTTCAATTGATGGAAGGCTCAATCCACCATGAGAGTGGTAAGCATTAAGTTTTGTCACAGCTAAACAAGGTTTTGCTGAACCCCATATAAAGGTTTTTATTTTAGAATCTATGTAGATAAGGGAATGTGGAGAGGAATAAGTATGGGCGTAAAATCCGTTCCGCTTGCGGAATTTGCGGGTTTTTGCCAATTTTGCGGTCCGCGAATCCCGCAAATTTGCCCAAAAAGCCACAATTTGCAAGCTGGTGGATTTTTTTGCTTGGTCACACTTAAAAAATACAATATCGCACGCGCGGCGTTGACTTAACGTGATTCTGAGTTCGCCGAGTTGTTTTTCTCCCGGTTTGCGCGTGCTGCGCCATTTTGGATCTTGCTGCGTGATCGCGCGAGAGTTTTTCGACCGCGAGTACATCATCGCGGCCCGCCATCTTGCACAGCGAGAGTTTGACAACGCGAGTACGTCATAAGGGCCCGTGATCACGCATCGCAGGAGTAAACAATTGCGAGCACGTAGATGCAGCGCGCAGCTGACTTCCGGCGGGAGATTAGAACAGCTCGCTTTCCCGAACTTGCAAAAATTGCAATTCTACACAAGAAATCCACCGCAGGCAGCATAAACCTTCTGAAAATGATGATTTTGATCAGAATAACTCCTCAGATTGACATTTGGCTGCACTTTTTTGTGCAAGGAGTCCATTTTTTGGGGGGGATGGGAGGAAGGAAGTGCCCCAGAGTCTCCAACTTCCTGTTCCTGTCCAGCAGGCTCCTCCCAGTGCTTTGTCCATGTCCTGATCGCTTTTCATTTGGATCTGGAGCTGGAAGGATTACTTTTTGTGGCTGCTGCTGGATATTTGTATTTGAGGACTTTTTGGACTTTGGAGTTTGGATCACTTTTGGATTTGAGATTTTACAAGTAAGTTGGTGTTGTTTGTTTGGGGCATTGCAGTTGCTGCAACTACAATTTTGAAACTTTTTCACAACTAAAGAAAAAATATATTGTGGGTAGCCACAGTATCCAGTAGGCCCAGGGTTTGTCATGGGTGCATGATACAACTGTTTCTGTGAGTTTGGTTGAACTTCAATCTCATTTATGTCATGGAATTTTAGCTCACTGTTATATGTGGTTTTTTTTTAATTTTGGGGTGCCTGTAAAACCACACTAGCCAGTAGGCCCAGGGGTAGTGAGTGGTGTATGGACCAAGTCTTTCTGTGGGGTGTCTTGAATTTAAACATCATTGAGGGCATGGATGGCATTGGATTGTGGTGTTTTCTGTGTGTTTCTTGACTTTTTGGGGTGTTGTTGGGGCCTGGCCATGTGGGTGGGAGCCATTTTGAGGCCTGGTACAGGCAGGGCCTGGCCATGTGGTGGGGGTCAAGGCTCAAGGTGCCATTTTGAATCCAGGTAGTGTGCTCAGGCCTGCACCCAGTTTGCCTTGCTTTCATCCATTATGCCATGGGGTACTCAGTGGTGCATGGGCAAGGTATTTCTGTGGGGTCTCTTGAATTTGAACATCATTGAGGACATGGATGGCATTGGATTGTGGTGATTGTTATGTGTTTTTCGACTTTTTGGGGTGTTGTTGGGGCCTGGCCATGTGGGTGGGGGCCATTTTGAGGCCTGGTACAGGCAGGGCCGGGCCATGTGGTGGGGGTCAAGGCTCAAGGGGCCATTTTGAAGCCAGGCAGGGTGCTCAGGCCTGCACCCAGTTTGCCTTGCTTTCATCCATTAAGCCCAGGGGTACTCAGTGGTGCATGGACCAAGTCTTTCTGTGGGGTGTCTTGAATTTAAACATCATTGAGGGCATGGATGGCATTGAATTGAGGTGATTTTTGTATGGTTTTTACTATTTTGGGTGTTGTTGGGGCCTGGCCATGTGGGTGGGGACCATTTTGAGGCCTGCTACAGGCAGGGCCTGGTCATGTGGTGGGGGTCAAGGCTCAAGGGGCCATTTTGAAGCCAGGCAGTGTGCTCAGGCCTGCACCCAGTTTGCCTTGCTTTCATCCTTAATGCCATGGGGTACTCAGTGGCGCATGGGCCAAGTCTTTCTGTGGGGTCTCTTGAATTTAAACATCATTGAGGACATGGATGGCATTGGATTGTGGTGATTTTTATGTGTTTTTCGACTTTGTGGGGTGTTGTTGGGGCCTGGCCATGTGGGTGGGGGCCATTTTGAGGCATGGTCCAGGCAGGGCCTCGCCATGTGGTGGGGGTCAAAGCTCAAGGGGCCATTTTGAAGCCAGGCAGTGTGCTGAGGCCTGTACCCAGTTTGCCTTGCTTTCATCCATTATGCCCAGGGGTACTCAGAGGTGCATGGGCCAAGTCTTTCTGTGGGGTCTCTTGAATTTAAACATCATTGAGGGCATGGATGGCATTGGATTGTGGTGATTTGTATGTGTTTTTTTTACTTTTTGGGGTGTTGTTGGGGCCTGGTCCGTGGGTAGGGGCCATTTTGAGGCATGGTCCAGGCAGGGCCTGGCCATGTGGTGAGGGTCAAGGCTCAAGGGGCCATTTTGAAGCCAGGCAGTGTGCACAGGCCTGCACCCAGTTTGCCTTGCTTTCATCCATTATGCCCAGGGGTACTCAGTGGTGCATGGGCCAAGTCTTTCTGTGTGGTCTCTCTTCTATTAATTTAAACATACATTTTGCATTAGAATTGCAATTTTTATTTTGTGTCTTTCCGTTTTTGGGTGTGTTGTAATAATAATAAATGCAATGCCTAGTTGCAAATATTAATTGAAGCACGACATATGCAACATTTATTTAACTGATGTTCCTCTGGCTTCCTTTCCTTTTAGATGCACAAGAGAATCACATCAGTCATCGTTCATCATCATGAGTGCCAGGAAGCAGATCTGCAGCGGTGTGTGTAGCACAACATCACGTGACGTCATGTGTGGCCACAGACAACTCTGCAACTCGTGCAACTGCGGCCAGCTGTTCTGACATCTGAAGAAGATGGGCCCAAAGAAAGGTGGCCGTAGCTCCTCTAGCAAAAAAGTTGCCAGTGTCACTGCCAGTAAGAAGGAGCAGAAGAAGCAAGTGGCGCCACTTACCAAGGAGACTAGTGTGCCCACAGACACTTTTTTTGGGAAAAAAAACTACGCATGCAGCAGCAGCGGTGTCCGCCGGGGACCAAGCTGGGAGCAGCACCTCCGCTTTTGACCCTATCTGCTGAACGTGATGTGGGCGGCGTGGCACTGGTACCACCACCAATGCAGTTAACTACTACACCAACACGACCTACAGCTTCCATATTTTCTCATCAGAAGGGCCGGCAGGGACCTCCATCCAGCTCGACCTCCATTACCTCAAGTAGTGGTGCTGTAAGTGCACCACAGAGTCAAATTCAGCCACGCCCCTCCTCCACTTCATCTGGCATTGAAAGTAGCACCTCCACCACCAGCAGACATCTCCAGTCCCCAGTTTGGGACTTCTTTAGTGTTAGCAAAAAGTCGCAAAACATGGTCGTTTGTTCGATTTGTAAAACTGTAGTTAGTCGGGGTAAGCTTGGTCCCCACTATGGTACCGGAGGCCAGAGAGGTTATCTCCAAAAACACCACATCATCATTTGGGGGTCGCACATAAGGAAGAACCGGGAAGCCAAAAGTACAACAAATCCAAATGTATCCATTCATATTGCATCTGATGATGACGAGGAGCTGATCGTGCAGGGGGGAAGTGAAGAAGCGACAGACATTTTTTCTGGTACACCCAGTACCCCTGGCAGCAGCACTGCAGTGGTAGCGCCTACACCCTCTACCCCAGCATCATGTGTGAGGCACACTAAGAGTCTGGGAGAGACACCAATGCGAAAAACTACATCAATGAGCCTAACTGGGTTGAAGAAGTCTGGATCATCATCATCATATATGAAAACGGTCCAGACCACCATTAAAAGCATGTTTTGGTCAGAGGCGCCATTCAAACGCAACCACCCAATAGCACGTCTGTATAACGCAAAGCTAGCTAAAATGCTAGCACTGGACCTTCTCCCTTTTTCTTTCGTGGAAGGGGTGGGTTTTCTAGAATTTGTGGCAACAGTCTGCCCTTAATGGAAGGTTCCTAACCGGTCCTATTTTGCCAGAGTTGCGGTTCTAGCACTACATGAAGATGTGCTGGAAGTGATTGGGTCAGCTTTGCAGAAGAGTGCTGTTCACACTATCCACCTGACAACAGACATGTGGACCAGTTGCCAAGCCGTGGATTACAGGTGCATCACTGGATACTGGGTCTCTTTTGCAGGGGTTAGAGAAAAGATGTCTACAGGTGTTGACCATGCCACAATTTTTCAAGTGAGTCAGAAACATGCAACAGTAGCCATGTTTGCCATGGAGAAATCTCATACTGCATTAAACATTTTGGATGAGTTTAAGAGTAAGGTCTCTAAATGGCTGGTGCCAAGAAGTCGCATGATTAGTTATGTTTCCAAGGATAATGGCAGTAATATAGTTAAGGCCATGCATGATGGTGGCTACTTCAGAGTGCCGTGTTTGGTGCACGGTTGGTGCACTGCATTAACATTATTGCTCAAGATTTATTGAAAAGAGAAAACACAGTCAGCAAGTTACTGACCACCTGCCGAAGAATCTGCACACAATTCAGCCATTCTTTTAAGGCCCGGAAGGAGATGAGGATCATTTAACGTAGTCGTGGAGTGCCAGTCAAAGGACTCATCCAGGAGGTGGCAAAATGTTGGAACTCAAACTTCTACATGCTTGAACGTCTGTTTGAGCAGTACTTGGTAATCAATGAGTATGTCAATAGCACTAACATACGGTCTGCTGCTATGAAAGACATGAGGCTAGAGCCAGAGGAATGGGACCTAGTTAAAAGCCTGACAGACATGCTTTGTCCTTTTGAGGTCTTTACCTGTGAAGTCAGCAGGGAGGATCATAGTTTGGGCAAAGCTATCCCATTGTTGTTCATGCTAGAGCAACAACTGAAGGCGGTGTCTTCAACGTTCCAAGCTGATGTTCACAAACAAGACGCATATCGGTTGGCGGAGAGCTTATTAAGCCGCCTACTTGTCAATGAAAGGCTTAAAAAAATACATTCAGAACAACATTACATTTGTGCCACTATTCTGGATCCACGGTACAGAAAGGTCATTGACCAGCAAAGTATTCATTCCTTTTGATGAAGAAGATGTTTCAAAGCACAAACATTGGTTAGCTGTGTCAGCCACTCGGTTCAAAAAAGAGCGGCAGGAAATTGAAGGAAACAACACATGTACTACTGAATCAGCAGGCCATCCGGCGTCAAGGTCCACTTCTGTGGCCGAAGGCAGTCACTTTCCCTCACAGCCATTACCCACAGCAGAAACAGTATCCTCATCATCATCACCTGCACCAGGCCCAGCCATAATATTGTCGGAAGCGGATTGGATAACTCAGCAAGGGTTTGCTCACTCCAGCGTTGATGCAAAGGAAACACATGGTACGCAAAGTGGAGCACCACCCAGGGAGGCCCTTGAGTGGATGGTGCTGGCCTATCTGGATGACCCAACAGAGGTTTACATTGATTGTGACCCATTGGTGTATTGGTATGGGAAAATACCTCACTGGCCACTTCTCAGCAGGCTGGCTATAAATTATTTGTCTTGCCCACTCGCAAGCGTGTCTTCTGAACGAGTTTTCAGTGCTGCTGGTGCCATTGTCACTTCAAAAATGTCCCGCCTCTCGCCTAAAAATGTGGAGAGGTTAACACTGATCAAGATGAATCAGCACTTCTTACCACCAGATTACAAAATACATGAATCCACGCAGGAAGAAGAGGACACCGACTTACGTGACGGAAGCTCTTCTATGTTAGCTGACCTACTCCATGTTCAATTCACAGAGTTTGAGGACGATCTCTACTTCCCTGACAACTAGGCTTGAAAAACGTACTTTTTGTTTTCTTCCGTCCTTTTTGACTTTTATTTCTGTGTGTCTTTCTTTGATTTGCAACTTTTAGCAAAACAAAACTTTAGTCACAACAAATCCATCAGCAGCACTGTCTTCGTCTTATTTTCCATATTGAAGGTGCCGCTGTCTGCATTCCTGAACTTCACAACTCAGTCATGCTCCTCTATCCTCCTCTTCCTGACTCCCCCTATCCATTTCCCTCAAGGCAGATGGCCGGATTACGCAGAATCTAGAAACTGTCGCTTCAGTCCGTACACGAGTCCCCTCAAAAGAAAGAAGTCGGACTGGAATGACTCACTATGCTGACTTCACCTTCTGAAATTGACACGAGAGGCTGCCCTGTGGCCCTTCACTTAAAAATAAGATGATCCCAAGTGGAACATGTTATGAATGATGAGATGGCATGCAGTGGTGGACAACACAGGCTGTCTGGCTCTGATGAAAGCAATTGTTGTTTGTTTGTTGTGCATGAAGTGAATCCTATCTATGTGTTCTGTTATTATTATTTAATCTTTTACACATTAAATGGAACTCAAGTGTACTCTGTTACCTTGTTTAATACAAATTGTACTTCTACTGCAGGGGCCAGCCACTACGTTGCATTTTTCAATATGGAAAATGTCCTTGGACTCTGTGTGTAGACAACATTGAGTTTGCCAATAACATACCATGATGATGATGAGTCTTAATGATGAAAGTTACATATTATCTTTATTCTTTACACAGTCACTCACTGGGATGGATGGATCATCATCATTGTTGGTTTATGGAAGAAATATGTCCGTTTCGTGAGTGGCAAACAACAGGTAAACAAGTCAACAACAACCACAGCAGACCTACAAGTCTGTCTAGTCGTGGTATGGGAGTGGTCGAGCCAGTGTAGTGTATGCCAGAGACCAGACAGCAGTTCATGTAAAATTGTGGCTAGGTGGCTTGCTGCATAAAATTAGATATGCTTTGTCTGTCTGTGTCAAACAGGTATGCTACATCATCAGGTTGGTTCACTCAGTGGTGCCTGCCTTGACCGTCTGCATGGCCCTGGCCTGCTGTGTGCAATTACTATCTTTTGAAAAAGAGACTCAGAGTACGCACTTTAGAAATGATGCCTGTATGTAATTCTGTCGCCTCTGAAGGCCGGCTTTTACCTTGTGCCATGGGAACAACATCAATCCACAATTCCGCATCCGCCAGGCAGGCAGTGGACAGTGTGTCTAGTCTCTAAGATTGATCGGCGGAGTGTCAGATGGAAAGGAGGAGTACCGCGAATAAGAGGAATGGCTGGATGCATGCAACTACCCAAATTGAACAGGACAACAACAACATACAGTTAGAGTATCCTCTTCACTACTCCTTATCTTTTAAATAACTTATTGTTTTGAACTTCTATGAGTGCAACTCTCTGCTTCAATTCATCCCTACAGCTATTTCATAACTTTCTTTGCTATTTTTAAAACTAATGTAATGTACTACTAAGTCATTCTCTCTCTGAGTGAAATTGCGTAATTACAGCAGCCCTGTACTGTCTAATAGTTTTGTACTACTTAGTAAGTTGTAGTTAGTACTACTTTTCAGTAACCAAACCATCCATTTAGCAAACAACTTCATGCATGCACTTCCTTTATGTCCCTTAAAAGATTTATGGATATCTTCGTATTCAAAGATTTGTTTTTCTTCATTTGTTGTTTGTCCATGCTGTTTTTTTTCCTCTCTCCACAAACCTTTCCCAAAAAACCCCATTCCCATCCAATTTTCAAACCCTAACCCTCTTCCCCCGGGCTGTGTGGTTTTCATTGAGGTGTGACTAAATGACAGCAATAATTCCACACACTTGCTGGGGAGGATAAGGTGCAAGCAACCTCCTCAAATCAATTGTAAGGCAGCTAGATGAATCCTAGGATATTGTAATTCTGCTTAAAAAACAACACCAATGAGTATTTTCAAATCAATTCTGAATTTCATGCCCACCATCGATTGGATCCATCGTCAACATCATCCTCCTACATGTCAAGACTTGTTATGCTGCTGTGTCACTGTTCTTGTTGTAGCCATAATCATCCATGCAAATTGGTTTTTCCCATACTTATCTTCAGTATTGCTTAGGCTACAAATATACTGTTCCTTCTAATACTCCTCGCAGGCCACTCAATATCTAATTTTTTTCCTTTATTTTTCATATGCTCCTACTGCTAGTGTGGTACCACTCCTACTACCACCACAACAATGGAATTTCTGTCCTGGATGGATTTCATGGGCAACTGTAATCGCCATTTGCCATGCAGCCAGCGCTGTACCTAGCACTATTCTCAAACACAAATCACAGATAAGATAAGCATAAGGATAATGGGCTAGGACTCCGAGGAGAGGAGAGACTGACATTAGTACTAGTAAAGTACCAGTAGGTCAATTGAATTCACTAACTCTGTTAGTGGCACTTTGGTACATTTTTGTACGTTTTAGATAATTCATGCTGGTAAGTTTGAGGAAACCAAACGTGCAATAATATGAATGCATGCACTATGTTGAAGTATGTAAAATAAATAATGATATATTTACCCTAACAAAAATAAACTAGTCCAAAGTCCCTAACTCCAACAAATGTCCATTTCAATGTCCCGCAAAAAGTCCCTCAGAATCCCCAACTCCCAATTACCCCCCCAACAGTCTTTAAAAAAGGGGCAAGGGACACAGTCACTTCCGGCGGTGTCCTGTGGACAGGTGGTCCCGCAGCTCTCTGCGGAGGTCCTGGAGCTGCTGATTCTGCTTCTCCACCGTGCGCTCCAGGTATTCCACTCGGCGGCGTAGCCGGCGCAGGTGTGCCATCCAGGCTCTGGGTGGGGCAGCTGCAGTTTATGTTGCAGCTGAGCTGCGGCGGCGGGAGGCTGTCGGACCATGGCGCAGTACTGGAGGCTGCTGGCTGGTGGACCAGGGGGCACTGGAGGAGGATGCAGCTGTTGCCGCCTCCTCCTCCTGTTCCCGAGCCCGCAGCCGGTGATATTCTGCATAAATGGCCTCCAGCTTCAGGGCCCTGGCCTGGACAGCCATCTCCTTTCTGGTGAGCTTTTGTGGAGCATCTATATGAAGAAAGAAAGAAAAATACTGTAACCAATACTCTTTAACAATAACACAAAATAATTCAACAGAAAGTTGTCTCACAGTAACACTAGCAACTTGCAAGCACAGTATAACATTTTGGCATGTATCTTTCCGCCATCTTTGTAGGCCTGTAAGATTAGTGGGAGTTTCAGGAATTCTACTAGCAACACTATGGACTTACTACATAGTCAGAGAGTCAGAGAGTACACCTGTCTTCTTCTTTTTTTCTCTAGTTTTGCAAAAGAAATTACTTGTACGTGAACTTGCGGTAGCCAGCATAATGCCAGCTTGGTCAGCTTGCACCCAAGAAAAACAGACACAAGCCATGATGACGCAGACTTGCATTACTTTAAGCAGTACATGCAGGTGGGGATAGGGAAGATCTTATTTTTCTATAGGGGTGGCACTGGCCATACTCGGTTACATCAAGGGCTACTGCTCCATGTAATTTATACTTTGCACTGCCCCCCCGGGCCTTCAGTACTACAAAAGGAAAATGAAGATTATTTATTTCTGATCATGTATCCAGCCGATCACATGATCTTTGCTTATATGATGGATGACTTGAGGTGCTTTGTTGTGATAGATTGAGTGAACACCCTTACACCCTTCTTTCCCTTTTAGTTCATCACATCCCTCAAGTTCATCTGATCTGACTTGGCTTCACGATAAAAGTTTCACAGCTAAGTTGAAGTCAAATAGAGGGGGCCATTGCTTACTCGAGAACTACCGCCGCTAATGCTATGGCTAAGTCAAGGGTGTCTGTCTTCTCCGTGATTGGCAAAAATGTAGTTCTAAATTCATAACAGTACAGTGTACTTCTACTAGTGTACTGTCTGCTGTACAGTACATCATACACCCCTTTGCGAGCCTACTATAAAATGTCAATAAGTAAGGAGTATAATAACTTACCACCGGCCGCCGCTGATGAGCCATCCGCCGCAGCAGCTCCTCCTGGTGGCACTTGTTGCGCCGCCGCATCCGCCCCTGGAGTGGACCCCTCCGCGCTGCTGGCTCCGGCACCGGTGGTGGAAAGTCCCTCATCCGATGTTGTGATGACGCCTAGAAAAAACTTCATCTTTTTAGATGCCATACACCACCCCCTATTTCGACTCGTAATGGAAGAGAAAATGTTAATACTTAAACAATTTTTAATTATTGGGACTGAAAAAAAGTCACGGTTTTGGGGAGGGTGTTAACTTATATGCTTAGCCATAACATGCAACACTTTTTGGCACAACTGATGAAAGATTGCTTTTTAACGTGCAACATTTTTCTAATTACAGACAGAACCACCTACTCCTCATCACCACCAGGAGGACTCCCGAGTCCCGCACAGTTACTATTAATAATTAGATGTGTTAAGTTGAAGTATATACTAGGGAAGGGTGTTTAAACTTTAACGTCATCTATCACCACTGCTTGCTGGGAATCCTGCGCTATTAAAAATAAAGAAATTGTTCTTTTATTTCTTATTTGAAAATAAAACTTTACAACTAAAAAACACTGTGTGGTTTTTGTTCATGAGTGAGTGAACGGAAGGGTTTACAGTTGCACTACTGCACTTTGCACGCATGCTTCCGTGACTCTGATAGGTCAGGACTCGGTAGTCTTCTTCTGTTCTTCTGGGTCGTATAATTATTGGTCAGACACACTAGATAGTCGGTCAGGGGATTGGGCGTTCCACTTCTGTTCTGACTGAGGCATGTGGAAAGTCGAACTGCATCTATCATCAACAATGTCCTATTTCTCTTGTCCATACTTCTGTATGTGCAGAATAGTCCCTGAAACACTAACGCTATGGTATGTGCTACTATCAAATCAAAAAGCCAACTACTAGCTCATTCTCGGTGGACATTGACATTTTGGTAGAGGCAGGATAAGAATGTAGAAACAGTCTACAAGAAGATCAAAGACTATTTTGTAAAAAATAGAATTAGGAAACAGTTTGGAATGAATAGGAGCTGTAAAAGTTAGGGAAGTATAATTATTAATATTAACAACAGAACAACTTACTGGGGCCAGCAGAAGCGCCTGCAGAGGACCGATCCTGCCCACCTTGGTCCGCCGGAGTCTCAGGTGTGGTCTTCTTTCCCCTGGGAGGTGCTGAAGATCATGAAATAAACACAAACATGGATGATTGTTTTTTGAAATATTTGATTTCTTTGACCACAATCTAAAATTATCTCGGGGAAACAAATTACCAACAATTGCACTACATGTATTGATTGACCTATCTGATCTGGTCAACTAGGATAGATAGTACAGTATTGCTGGATTCGCAGACCGTCTACTTGGAAAGTTATGTAAATCACTAACGAAACCAACAACAAAAAGGTTCTACTACGACTGCCAGCACTCAGCAGCACGCGACGTGACAGACACAGTCCATCATCATGATTGCAGACCACTAAAAAAATGTCCTACTACTAAATAAAAAGTCATAATATATTCAACTTATCAATCCACCACTATCTATTCTTAGTGGCAGCAGGAGTACAAAGAAAGGACTAGACTTGAGTCTCTAGTCTCTCTAGCATTACGCAGTTCTGCTCAAATGAGCACAAAGTTGCGAACAAGTAAGCATAGTAGCAACGCCACTGAGCAGGCGAGCACCTGCAATCACAGAAGCTATTTAAACATTAATTTACCTGCAATGTAATCGAATCGGCAGCATTCTTGCTCTTCGGGAAAAACATATATTAGCAATATAACACAGAGAAGAAGAAAACAAAGTAGTTATTAAATAGCTCCTCACCAAGGCCAGGGATCTCCACGCCTAGCAGGTGGAGCAGGTCCTGCTCCCGGTCAAGGAGGTCAGCCCACCGGTGCGTCTCCTGATGGTCGGTGCGCCGGACCCCAAACTCCCTACGCATGGCCCGGCACACCTTATCCCAGAGCTGGCAACGCTCCCGGAGGCCATACCATGAACCGGGCCTGCCTTCTGCTGCCACGGTCTTCGGGAGGTGGCGCTGAACATAAAAGATAAGTGCGGCCACCTCCACCGCGCTGAAAATCTCCCGGGCCAATACATCCTCCCCCCTTTTTCGCCCGCAAGGGAGCCGGGTACGGGGTGCAGGACCCTTTCCTTTGTTCTTCCCGGCTCCCTTTGCCATGGTCCTGGACAGCAATGAAAATAATAGAAAGAGAATAGGGAAAAAGTAAATAAAAGAAAAGAGTTAAAAAAGTAGTTTTAAAGTAACCAAAAGTAGAAAAAAACACAAAATATGGATGTAGAAAAAGAGGGATAGATAATGGGTAAAAAAGATCAAAAAAAAGTTCAAAGAAACAAAGGATTGCAAAGATTAGTAGAGAATTGAAAAAGCATGCCCAGAACCATAGCAATGAATGAAAAACAAGATGGCCGCGCCCATTGAGGACCGCGTGGGTAAGTTTGCGCGATATTTCCCCCGCGAGCACGCAAAAACGCACGCGACATGTAATTGCGCCCAGCGCACAACGCGAGAATGCAACGAGCGACCGGAAACGGAAATACACAACGCAAACAAGATGGCCGCGCCCATGTGAGACCGCATGGGTAACTTCGCGGTCGGCGCACTGAAAGCGGCCCGCGAAAACGCAAAGCGCCCCACGAACACACAAAGAAAGCCACAAATTCGCACAAATTCGCAGATTATGTGGACCGCAAATTCGCTTTTGCACGAATTCACATACCGCGAATTCGCAAATTTCACCCATAATTAGAGAGGAAGCATGCCTAAAGCATACAGAAAACGTGGGAGAGTAACCAATTTAATAGCTTTAACTCTACCCCACATGGAAAGATTTAGGACTTTCCATTTGTCAAAGTCACGTTGCATTTGTGTGATTAGTGGATTGAGATTATCTGTAATCATCCTTTCCATACCTTTGTTTATTAGCATACCTAAGTATTTAAGACGTGAAGATTGCCAATGGAAAGGGAAATCACGTATAGCCGCCTTTGTGGTTCCATCAGAGATGGGTAAAAGCTTCACTCTTGTCCCAATTTATTTTATAGCCTGAAAAGGAGGAAAAATTGTCTATAATTTGGAGTAAAGATGGTAGGGAATGAGAGAGATTTGTGAGAGTAAGCAAAATGTTGTCACCATATAAGTAAAGTTTAGATTTGCCTGTGGGAGGATGTATACCTGTAACTTCATCCAATTGATGAATAGTGACCGCTAAGGGTTTCATTGTTAGGAGAAAGAGAAGTGGGGATAAAGGACATCCCTGATGAACTCCTCTTTGAATTGGAAATGATTCTGATAAAAAACACAGTTTACTTGTGCAGATGGATGATCATATAAGAGTCACACTTTTTTAATAAACTGCTACCCAAGGCCGAAGCTTTCCAGCACTTTAAAGAGATATTCCCATTCTATGCGGTCAAAGGCCTTTTCAGCATCTAATGATAAGGCTAATGCATCTTGTGGGAGGTTTTTAGTATACCATAGTGTATGTGCCAGTGTACGTATGTGATTCCTAGAGGAACACCCGGGAACAAATCCCACTTGGGATGAGTGAATTAAGGAAGGTAATACCTTCTTATGATGAGAAGCTAGAATGCTTGCAAATATTTTGATATCACAATTCAGAAGTGAAATAGGATGATAACTAGTGCAAATTAAAGGATCTTTTCCAGGTTTAGGGAGTTCTGCAATTATTGCTTTGTTAGAGAGGGGATCTAAGGAGTTGTCCCATTCAGCCTCCTGGAAGTCAGCATGTAGAGAGTCAATAACATTATATCATGTCCATCGATAGAATTCAGATGGAAAACCGTCTTCTCCAGGGGCTTTATGGTATGATAAATTAGATATCCCTTGTTGAATTTCATCTCTCCTAATCTCTCTCTGAAGAAGGGCCCTTACTTCATCAGAAAGACAAGGGAGATCTACCACTGAAAGGAAGGTAGTGAGTCCTTCTGTGTCTATTTGCGCTTCAGATGTGTAGAGAGATGTGTAAAAAGAAGCAAATTCATTTGATATGTCCTGCGGTTTAGTAAGAATAGTACCTTGGGATGATTTAATAGCTGAAATTGCCACGGCTGCTTCTCTTTGTATTAATTGGGCTGCTAGTAATCTGCCTGCTTTTTCTCCTTGTTCGTAATGACTTGTTTTCATTCGTTGGAGGGCAAACTCTGGTTTAGAGGTAAATAGTCCATTAAGCGCCCTTCGAGCATGTTCTAAAGATTTACAATTTTGCAAAGTGGGTGCTGTAGTATATAAGCAGGTGTACAATATTATATCATGTTCTAGTTCTTTTTGACGTGCATCATTCCGTTTATTAGCCAATGCCGCATCCCACATTAATTGGCCTCTAATAGTAGCTTTAGCCGCAGCCCATAGCGCTTTACCTGAAGACACGAGCCCTGGTTTATGGAGAGATAATCTTGAAAGTAAGTTTGTAACTGAGATTTACCCTCATGAGACTTGTTCCTCTGTATGTTCATGCGCCAAGGTTTGCGCCCAGGTCTAGGCATGCCAACTTCTATGGTAAAGAGCCAGAATATAGATGTATAAATATCAATATACATAAATTTTGAGGCAAAAATATCGTGGGTCATAAATATTGATGGACAAAATATCGTGGACAAGAACTACAATTGTCAGGTAAGTAAAATCGAATAGAAAAATGTCGTAGTGTTAATTCGTTTACATAATTATAGTTGTTAAAAATATAGATTTATTATTAATGTTATGTATTTTAGTATTATGTATCACAATTGTTTGTATAATTATTATTTGTGTTAATATTTTAGTAGTTAATATTTTTTTAATACAATTTTGCGTTTTTAGTTTCATAGCGGGTTGTGGGTTTATGGGGGAATAGGGTGGGAAGTAATTTAATTATATAGATTCTATTTATTATTTACAGTAGTTAATACATTATTTTAAATTGAATTTAGCATTTTGAGTTCTGTAGCGGGTTGTGGGTGTATGAGGAATAGGGTGGGAAGTAATTTAGTTATATGAAATGTATTGAATAATTTATATGTATTCATAATTGTATAATTGTGATGTTATTGAGTTAAATGTGTATATTAATTAATTAATAATTGTTTGCTAATTAGTTGCTAATCAATGTAAATAAATTAATTATCAATTAATTATGGTAATTGTTTAATTAATTTTAGGTGTGTGTTGTGGTGTTATAGGTGTAAATGGTGAGAAGGGTGGGAAGTAATTCATTTTTATTGATGAATTATCAATTATTTGTTAATTAATTTGTATTAATTAATTAGTCAATATTAATTGTAATTGTGTAATTAATTGTAGGTGTGTGTTGTAGATGTTATAGTGTTAAGCAATGTGTAATTAATGAATGTTTATTATCTTTTTTAATAATAATATATTTAAATATTATTTATGCTAATAATGGAAATGAAAGTTATTAAAAATTTAGATTTTTTTTATTGGTGTGGTATCCAGCACTTTCTCTACTGTTGCACTCACTGGAGTGGGAATAGTAATTTTTACCCCTTTGCTATCCAACACTTTCCCGGATTTTCACTCACTGGAGTGGGAATAGTAATTTTTACCCCTTCGCTATCCAACACTTTCCCTGATTTTCACTCACTTCAGTCGGAATAATAATTTTTACCCTTCCGCTATCCAACACTTTCTCTACTATTGCACTCACTGGAGTGGGAATAGTAATTTTTATCCCTCCACTATCCAACACTTTCCCTGATTTGCACTCACTGGAGTAGGAATAGTAATTTTTACCCCTTCGCTATCCAACGCTTTCCCTGATTTTCACTCACTGGAGTCGGAATAATAATTTTTACCCTTCCGCTATCCAACACTTTCTCTACTGTTGCACTCACTGGAGTGGGAATAGTAATTTTTACCCCTCCTTACCCCTCCACTATCCAGCTCTTTCCCTACTGTTGCACTCACTGGAGTGGGAATAGTAATTTTTACCCCTTCGCTAGCCAACACTTTCCCTACTGTTGCACTCACTGGAGTGGGAAAAATAATTTCCCCCCCTCCGGTATCTAACACTTTCCCTACTGTTGCGCTCACTGGAGTTGGAATATTAATTTTTACCCCTCCGCTATCCAACACTTTCCCTACTGTTCCGCTCACTGGAGTGGTAATGGTAATTATTACCCCTCCGCTATCCAACCCTTTCCCTGATTTGCACTCACTGGAGTGGGAATAGTAATTTTTACCCCTCCGCTATCCAACACTTTCCCTACTATTGCACTTGCTGGTGTTGGAATAGTAACTTTTACCCCTCCGCTATCCAACACTTTCCCTGATTTTCACTCACTGGAGTGGGAATATTAACTTTTACCCCTCCGCTATCCAACAGTTTCCCTACTGTTGCACTCACTGGAGTGGGATTAGTAATTTTTACCCCTCCCCTATCCAACACATTGTTTAATGTGTTAATACATGTTTGGGTGTTTTATTTTATTTAAATTATTAATATATGTATATATTTTATTTTTATATTATTTAAAAAGTTTATAAATTAAATAAAGATAATAGTTAATAAAATGTATTTAAGTAAATATATTTATATGTATACAGTTTTGTGTTTTTAAAATATTGTTTTTTATATTTAGTTTAAAAATATATTAAATGTAAATTATTTTATTACAAATATTAATATTATTTAATATAGTTTGTTTAAGTTATATATAATTTTAAGTCAATATTTTTTACATATATATTTTTTTATTCAATATTTTTTATTCAATATTTTTGTACTTACCTGTTTGAGTATAGGGAGTCAATTTTTTTACATAGATATTTTTGTCAACTATCTTTTTTACCTCGCTATTTAAACATGGAACCAACTTCTATATCTAAGAGAACCAGTGAGTGATCGGATAATGCTGCTTCCAGGATGTAGGATTCATGAACCGACTGAATTAACCTTTAGGATATTAAAAAATAATCCAAACAAGATAGGGTACAATGTGTTGGAGAAAAGAATGTGTATTCAGTGTCGGACAGATGTGAGAGGCACCGATGATCAATTAATCCATTATCTGCTAACATGTCATCCATTAATACCCTATCTGCTGCATTATTTTTATCTAGTGGGCCTGTTTTATCTAGGATTGGGTCTTTCACAATATTCCAATCACCACCTATAAGATACTGTGATGCACCTTTCTCGGTTAGTAAATTGAATACATGGAGGAAAAATGACCTTTTTGTTCCTGTCGGAGCATCAACTGAACCTACGCAAATATGAGTATCTCCAATGCATAACTTGGCACATACATAGCGACCATCAGGATCTATCCATGACTTTAATGTCGTGACTTGGAGAGACTTGCCGATGAGGATTGCTACTCCACATTTGCAGGTGGGGCCTGTGTTTACAAGTTCACCTTTTTGCACACTACTGTGAATCACTTTGCCCATCCAGTCTCTACATATTTTTTCCGATTCCACTGCATCCAAATGTGTCTCATGAAGCAGGCATTACATTGATTAGGGGGGTTAATTTTGTTTTTTCATTGTATGGTTTAAACCTTAATGATGTACTTAATGTGGTGAAAAAGACTCAGATAGCAAACGTAGCTAATTGTACTGTTTTTAATGTTTATAGATAACACATGACGAAGGGCCGAAGTGGGCCCGAAATGCATTGGGTATTGAAATTAACACAATGAGGAATACTTATGTAAAGCGCCATGCTGTGGAGTAAAGCTAGTATCAGCATCTCTTCAGCATTAAGGATTGTGTATACATAAATGTCCACCGTGTGACTGGATAAAAAGATGACTATTATACAACTTATGAGAAAAGGTGAATAAAAACTTCTCTAACGAAAAATGGAACACATTTTGCATTTTTATGCACAAACGACGGCTGTGCGTCCGATGTTGGGTGTATTGTCGCCCCACTTTCTTTCAGTTATTCTCTCATGAAGCAACGCCACATCCGCCTTTTTGGATTGGAGATAGGATAACACTTTTTTTTATTTTGATGTAGTGGGTGAGACCATGTATATTCTATGTTAATACATAAAGAGGGCGCGTGTTGGTCGTATCTGACATGACTAGGAAATGCTAATTAATTTGAGTAAATGAGAAGGGTGCCCTTAAACAGTAAAATAAATATGAGGGCGAAGGAGGGAAAATGAGAAAGGGGAACCCCTGGTTTTTAACAGAGATATAGATAATCTGTTATGTTAGAATAAGAAAATTGAAAATATAGTAGGATTAAGAAAAGAATGTGAATATAGTATGTAAATTGATATATATAGTGATACAAAAACACTCAGGGCCATATGTATCAAACTCAGAATTTGCGATTCTGAAAATGCAATTTTTTGCTAATCGCATTTTGAGAATCGCAAAACCCGATGTAATTAAAACTTTGCCTAAATTTAGCGAGTCCCCAAAATTCGCTGAATTTAATGCAATTACAAAATTTGCGATTCCTTAATTGCGAAATCGCAATTAAGGAATCGCACATCGGCGAATCGGAAATTCAGATGCAGCTTGATGACATCACAACCAGGAAGTGTGACTACCCATGCTGCACCTGCGTTTCAGAAGCAGAGTGAAAGGCTCGAAGGAGGGCTGAGGCACCAGTGCACTGCTACTGAGACAGGAGAAAAGCCACACAGGATAATCAGCAGGGGGAAACAACCAGGAAGAGAAAGCAGAAGTTCTCTGAAAAGGAGCAGGAGGTGCTCATCAAGGAGATGGTGGTGAGCCATGAGCTGCTATTTAGGAAAAAATCCCGGCATGTGCCAGAGACCCGCAAATGCAGAATCTGGGTTGACATCCAGGAAAAGGTCAACTCCATTGGTGTCACCCACCACAGTGTGGAAGACCTGCGAAAACGCTGGTACGATATGTGCCAGCAGTCTAAGGAAAAGGTTGCTGCCAGGCTGGAGGAGGCAAGAAAGACCAGTGGTGGGACGTCCACTGCCACTGATTCCAAGCCACTGGAGTAATTGGTTGAGGGGACCCTGCCGTCGGAGAGGGTGAGTGACGTGACAGACCTTGACAGCTCCGAACCCCCACGCCCCAGACAAGATAAGAAGAATGCCATCACACCCCTGATACCTCCCTACTTCACCCACACACCCAGGAGAGTCTCAGGCACCCAACAGAAATGTAGGTCCAGTGCATGCACACAAGCACACACAGCAATGCATTAGGGGAGATGTAGTCATATGCACCAAACAGTGGGCAGCACTGGAGGAGAATGGGCAATTGAGCCACAGCAGCATCACTCCACCCCTCCCACAGGACAGGCGTAGAGTGCCGTAGACTGCCTCAGGGTGGGGCTGCTGATGCTTCAGGAGAGGGCACTGTGCACTCTGAGCGAAGGGGCTACACGCCGTCAACGCCGACGTTGAGGTGCCCTGACTAACACATGGCAATGGGTGAGTTAACCCATTGCACACAGACCCATGTTAAATATGATTTTGTTGCACTGTGTGTTCAACATGTGTGGGACATTTAAACCTATATAGTGTGCAACACAGGCTGTATGATGTTAACTTTCCTGAATGTAAGGGAATTAAAACATACTCTTGCAACAATCTGTAGCATTGTGTCATCATTTCTCACCTAGAAATTGTTCTGTGTGATCTCATCTCGCCTCTGGCACCCGGCAGCCACGCCAATGACACCGGCTGGCCTACATCTTGGAGCTGGCCCCTTCTCATCTGATGATTCAGAATCTGTGAGCTCCACTGGGGTGCCTTTCCTGGTGGCGATGTTGTGCAGCATGGCCACACAACCTCGATCTTGCAACAGGTCTCGGGGCTGTACTGTAGTGCCCCTCCACTCTTGTGTAGTCAGCGGAAACAGCTCTTGAGTATCCCAAAGGTCCACTCAATGGTACAGCGGGTGGCTGTGTGGGCACTGTTGTATCTCACCTCCCCAGCGGATGCAGGATTCAGGTATAGAATCAGGATGTAGTCATAGACAGCGTACGTCCTGTCACCTGTAGGGTGAGAAGAATCAGGTTAAACACTGTCCTGCTGCTGCTGCGCTTCACTGGTGTGTCCTTGTTACTAATGTGTTTACCTAGTAAGTAGCCATCAGCAAATTCACCATTTGCGAGTCTTCAGTGAATCCCACTGTGTCAAAAGACGAATGACTCGTGAGTCCTGCCTGGGTATTTTTCTACGATGTCAGTGATAATATGCTTGGCATTGCACACTACCTGTATGTTCAGGGAATGGTTCTTCTTGCGATTCCTGAACACATACTCGTTCTGAGAGGGGGGATATAGTGACTAGGATCCCAACTATGAAGCCAATGATGTGGGGGAATTGTGCAATCTGGTAGAACTCCTGCTTGGTCTGATCTGGTGCTTGTTGTGTGCTGGGGAATTGGATGTGGTATTGCAGCCTGTGTACCATTGCATCAAGGAACGCGTGGAAGTAGCGCGACGGCGCACTCTGAGAGACCCCTCCTGCTCTGGCTTTCACCCCCCTGGAAACTCCCTGATGCCATTAGGTGCAGTGAGCACAGGACCTGTACATGGGTCGGGATGGTGTATGTCCTGCGTGTTGGGTGTTCAAGTATGGGTTTGAGCTCCGCTATTAAGTCCAGGATGCTGTCTTCATCCAGCCTGTAGTTCACATGGATCTCCTCCACAGTCCGCTGGAACAGGGTGATGCGCAGTCTGAAGATCCTTTCCTGGCGTCTCCTTCTCTGTGCAGCAGCTCTGATTCGCAGCCTCCTGGCTATCACATACAGCCCAGCCATTGTGGAAAAGGCCTGTGGCATTGAGGGCCTTTTTAAATAGGTTGCACCTGGTTACCACCTGCTCACACTTGGTGGTAATTGAGATTAGCAAAACTGAAAATTTCGGGAATTAACAATTTGCAATTTTTTTTACATTTCCTTTTGCGAATTCGCAATTTGAGATTCCATTTTTGCAATTTTTGCTATTAACGTGGCTGAGATTGCGATTCCGCAAATTTATTCACAGGATCGTTTTGCAATTTCGTGATCGCTATGGCTCTCATGCATAGGGTACCTCTGTTTTACGATCGCAAACACCTTTATTTTGCGATTCGCAGTGTTTGCAAACACAAAAAAGCTTCATACATATGGCCCTAAGGGGCCTATAAGGATGGCGGGCGAACGTTCAGCCGCCCGCCACCCTAGCGGTGCTGGGACCGGCCGCCAGTTATGCGGTGGTCCCGCACCGGCGATTAGGATGCCACCGCCACCGTGGCGGTGGCATACTTCATTCCCAGCATTGTCATGCACAAGGTGACAGTCACCGCGAGGTGCCGTCCACCATGTCCATGACAATGCAGGGGGGTATTGCATCGCCCACCCACCCAATACCCTGGGGGCCCGCAACGGGTCCCCATTTGAGAAATCTGCATGCATTATAATATGGATGACTGTGTCTAACAGACACCACCACCATATTCAAACCTTTTCCGCCCGGTCGACTCATCGACCGGGCGAAAAAGCGGCAGACGGTCTTCCCATCCGCCGCGGTACCGCCACCAACATAATCTGGCGGGGGTAAATTGCATGCGGGCGTGGTATAATGGTGGGCAGATCGCCTCCGTCATACGGGCGGTGACGATCCACCCGCCATTATAATAGACCCATAAAAGTCGTAAACTTTAACCGCCGGACTAGTTCTCCCAGAACACCACCGCGGAGAGGAGCCCCGACAAAAGGAAACTAAGTACAGCCATTCCTGAGTAATACATATACCTAGCCATAATGTAAATTATAATTATATATTAAATCTGTTCGAAATTATGTAGTATGAGTACACATTTAAAATAAAGTACGTAGTTCATTAATCAATGATGGAGTTAACAATTCGCAGATACAATAAATATGTTATATATCAGATATAGGAATATTCATTATAATGTATAAATACATATGGGTCAAAAATTAGGTGATGTAATATATTAAATATTCTAAGTAGAATACATGTAGGAATATGTGCATGAATGTGTACAAAATTCCCTATAACACTGATGCTTGTGCTGCAACCCTTTTCCAGGTCCACAGCCCAACTGCAGTGTTATAGAGTACTCTTCCCCTTCCCAGCCTGGCGGACACATCTTAATTGGGTGGTCGACTGTCGCCTGCCTGCCGGGCAGTCCACGAACTGTCGTGGTCATGGGAGGCAGTCCGACCATCCAAACATCATAATGATGCCCAATATTTTGACTATTGTTGATGTCTGATGGTGATGTTCTCACTAATGGTTTTAGTTGAGTAATGATGTTTTGTCCACCCAGCGGCTGGTGCCCTCTATTGCCTACTATTGGATGTATGCAGAATTCTGTGGTAGTTGGATTGTTTATGGGTTGGTGATATTTTCTTCTTCCATTTCAATACCATGTTATTTCCAATTCTTAAGTCAGGTGAACATTGCGATCAACTGTTCAGTAGGATCATTATTTAATTTAGCACAACATGGATGTGGTAAAGCTGCCTGTTGACTTATTGTAGGTATTCTGTGGTGTTCATCACAACAAAAATAATCTGTATAGCAAATGTAGGAGGCTGGTTTAGTATATGGTGTACACTCAAAGGAGTGATGCACCTTGCACTAATCCAGGCAATCCTTATGGCAATTTTAGTGGTATTTGACACCTATAGAAAGCTCTCAAAGTGGTAGCTGTGGAGAGCAGCCTTCAGGCTTATCTTGAAGGAGTGTAAAGCAGCTTGTTTCACCACAGTTTATCGACATTGTAGATTAAATGAAAAAGAACACACAGTTTTTATAATATATATCTATTTATTACACACCACTATCACTAACACATTGGTATATCTCCTAACTGGAGATATCAACAATAAACATGAAAATATTCAAAAGAAATTAGGTAAGTAGCACAAATATACACTGGTCTCCAGGAGAAGACCAAACCATATACTAAGAAAGTGGAATGCGAACTGCAAGGAAGAATAGGACTTGGACCAGAAGAGTCAGAGGGGTTGGGAGAACAAGGAATCACCCAAGGTAAGTACCCAAGAATCCCACAAAGGCTGTGTGCAGAGTGGAAACATAGCAGCATGCCCAATTGAAGTCTATGTAGAAGTCATACTTGCGGTTTTAAAGAAGAGGGCCCCTTACCGGAAGACCCTGAAAAAGCCCTTTGGAGGATGGAAGGTTGGAGAGCCACCCCACCCGTGGATACCACAGGAACCAGGTCACCTGCACCAGGGAAGCAAAGGGGTGAAGTGACGTCTGAACCTCCCGTAAACAACAAGGGAAGATTTAGGAGAAAAGGCCTCTGGAGAGGTTCATGACGGTGTCAAGTGGATTCCAAGAGTGGATTCTTGAAGAGGAGAACCTGCAAGCGGAGAGGACAGAGTCTATACCACTCAGACGTCACCAGGAGGCACGGAAGCACAATGCCCACCCTTGGCAGGGAGCTCAGGAGAGTTGACGAGGACCTTGTCGCTGCAGCTGTGAGGACCAGGTGATGCTGATGAAGACCAGGAGCCAATTATGAGCTGTCCAATGTCAGTTTCTAAGTGGTTGGGGTCCAACAGTAGCCGCAACTAGTCTTAGTAACCAAAACTGGTGTGGAAGACGACAAGATGCAATCGTTGGGACCAGCAAGGTCCAAGGCACTCACCAAGCCCAGGAGGGTCAGAACAGGCCCCAAGCAATCAGGGGAGCCCACCACAGCAGAAGAAGACCCTTGAGAGGACTCACAGGCCGAAGTCACAGGAGTCGCAAGAGGACCTCATTAGCTCACCAAAGATGGAGGCCCATAGTGTAAGGAATGAGGTGCTGGAGGCTGGAGCTTCTGTGTTGTTTCATACAGGTGCCCGATATAGGCACAGGTAGCAACCAGACCTTTTACCTATATTCCCCTGACATTACAGTACATAACGATTCTTAGTACTGACCTTTTACCTAGTTACGGTAATGCCTAAATAACATGGGGTTTTCTCTGAAAACTAGCCTCATTTATTTTGCATGAGGATTCTTGGAATCACAGCAGGACTACCATCTCCTGAATAATAACTATGTATGAGGGTCATTCCTTCCGTCATCCTAGTCCGACACGACACAGCAAGGTAGATCCCCTGGGTACCACTTTGGGTATATAAACACCATATCTTGCTGGGGCAAGGAAGTAGAGAAAAAGGACTTCCATGCTGACACAGTGATGCGAGAAGCTGAGGTTCCTGCATGCAGACACTCCAGCTCACAGTGGTCTGACATACCTAACGGGGTGTCCATCTCGAGACCAAGATGTGGTCCCACAGTCTCTCACTTCAGGTAATGGGGTTGACTTTATCCTAGAGTGATTCTTGGCTTTACACCTACATACATGCCAGGTACACTTAGGTACATCTAGCTAGGGTCGCATTGTGGGAGTACGCATTTTACTGTCATGTATTTTTATGCTTGCCTGAATTCATTGTTTTAAAAACAATAGTAGAAATCTATCATCCTTTTACTCTGTTGGTGCCTCTAATCATGTATATCTGTTTCTGTCTAATGGTTGTTTCAGCACACCTATTGTACACTAGAATGACGCTGGTTCAATACATGCTTATTGAAAACATAGCCACAATTTATTCTGTGCATCTCTCTGAGACAAAGTGACTACGCGTTTCTGAGGGAAAAGTATAGCACTGTTTTTATTGGGACAGAGTTGTCATGTTTGATAACTGCCAAGAACTATTCTCTCCTTGGTAAGAGGGGTTTCTAGAGGCACTATGAGCTAGCTGGTATAATGCTAACATACCCGGTGGGGTGTCTAGAATCAGTCCAGACACTAATCTTACACTGAATGTTGTTTAAATGCTCAGATCCTATATAGGCTTATAGGAACTACACTACACTTCTTGTAGCCTGAAGATCTCTGGAGCAAAGAGTCAACAAGCCTTGGCAAGAACAAGTCAACGAGGAACACCGCGGTTTGGTCCCAGCAGCTTTGACGCGGTATACTGTCCTCCAAACTGCAGGGAAGACAGGCCAGGCGTCTGGCAAGCTGCAGAACCACCACCTCTGTTGCTGAGCCTTGGGAAGTCCACGGGATAACAGGAGCAGCAGCCAGTCATCTTTGTTGTGGTGACTGCAGATACAGGGGAGTGACTCCTTCACTCCGAGGGAGATTTCTTTGGATGTCCTTCATGCCCACAGGTCTGCTGAAGAACCTGAGTGAAGCACAGACACAGACAAGGCAGACGACATGAAGAACAGGGAGACCAGGAACAGCAAGAATCTTCCTTGATGCAGTCTTGGTTCCATTCGAAGTTCAATGAAGTCCAAGTGTCCAAACGGTTAAAGAGCGTCTTGGTTTCAGAGGTGAGCCTTGCTCCATGATGAATCTAAGGACCTACCCATGGGGGAGCCCTTAAATACCCAAGGTAAGCATTGTAACAACTCAAGGGACTCTCCCAGAGGAGGGGTTGGACAGAGGGGAGGAACCTCCCCTGTCCTTTGACCAGTTTCGTGTCAGAAAAGGAACCAATGGTTCTTGAACTGGCTCAAACTGGAGTACGCAAAGAGGGAACCTGTGCTGCAAAGTGCCCCCCCCCCCAGCCCAATGCTCTAAGCCCTTTCCGGGAGGGAGTCTCACCTCCCTGTGACAGGAAACCTATTGTTATACCTTCCCCTGCTTGAGCTCAGCTCAACAGCAGGAGGGCAGAAATGTGTCTGTGCTCAGCAACAGTAATAGCCTGCTGGCAGACCCTAAAAGGCTATTACTGGGAGTACAGGGGGCTCCCCTTAGGGATCCCCAGTACATGGGATCATACCCCCAACACCCAAATTGGTGTTACGGTATGATTCCAATATGTCTAATACCATATATGACTAGGTTTGGCGCAACTATTATATAGCTGGACATCTCGTAATGACTGATGTCCACTATATGTCTTAAAACGAGTGACCGCACTTACGTAGCCTGAGGAATCGACTTTGGGGTTTGTAAGGGCACCCTCACACCTATAACCAAGCACCCTGCTCTCAGTACTGAAGTGCCAGCTGAAGTGAGGATTAGGATAGGAATAGTTGAAATTGTAGGTGTTTATTCCAGTGGTAATGTTCACGCCAGCCTCCCACGTCTAGGGGTTTAATTTGAGAGTTGAAGATACTGGATCGGTAAATTAAAGCGTGAAGGGGCGACGTGGTGAACACACAAGAAACACCAGATTAGTACTAAGTGTTTACAAGTAATTTAATAACGAGGGCAATATTATAGCCTTCCAGTTACAGCATCGTAAGTTTTTTAAACTGTTTGGTTACCACTTTCAACACGTAAATAATTGATAATAGTGCAAATTTTGTATGTATAGAGGCACACTGTATTTTAATGTATGTTTAATTGAATTTCCAGTTACCCCTGACGAAGGGCCCATGGAGGCCCGAAATGCATTGGGTTGTTAATAAACTGCTTTGGATGCAATGTGCTTCAGTGCGTATTCTTGACAGAAGAGGTTCGGATGGCCCATCATGAATACAAGAAATTTTGGAAATTGGCATTTCCTTGCATGAGGACTTAAAAATGGTTGATAAAAAGGATTGCAGAAGTTAAGATGTGGACTACATAAGACTTACTGGATAATGAATACTTTGATCTGCATATGCAGCAGCGATTGTGCCATGGTTTGGGGCACTATTTTGTATCCCAGCGTTGCGACTAATCCTAAAAATCTGCCGCTACATTTTACAGATACCCTCAGACCTCATACATAATCATCATGTTGTCAATGACTAAAAAGGGACAATTATTTTTTGGGGTTTCAACACGGACCTTACATAACATCAAAATGATAATACAAAGGACTCAGAGTGAGCTACACTTATGATGTTGGCATATATGATATACAAAAATATGCTTTCTTCTCCTGCGTTTGGCAACTTTGCTTACTAAGCATTAACATTAGATTTTCATTGACAGAAGATACACTGAGCTTAAGCAGGATGCTGCAAAGCTGGCTATTTGTCTAAACCTGGTGGGATTAGGGTCTGCACTGTTGCTATAGCACTGGACGACCCGTTGGGTAGCCTTGCACTTTATAAATGCCTAAAATAGAAAGAAATGAGCCATACAAGTACATGCAGAAAAGTGCTACCTATATGTGACGAAAACCGACCCTATGTTGCAATTGACTCCGTGTATATGTGACTGGCTCATTCTCTTTTTTATATCCTGTGAATTGCATGGCTTGGTACTTCATGGTGCTAGACTTGCTTTTGCGTCGTTTATCTATTATTTTACTTTGTAACCTTATTGAAATTATATATTTTTTCTGATAAAACACACATCTTCCCACCCTGAACGAAAGACATGTTGGCTGGATTGTTGAAAGCAGTTCAGGATGGGACGTCCAGACACCTTCAGTATTTGAATCCCTTTAGAATACATTCTAGGTGGCATTGCTTAATTCTTTACACATTTTAAATTGCTTGTAAATAATTAAGCCTAGCAACGAAAGTAAACCAATGTTTTTTTTCATTCATAAAAGACGTACTGATGGATTTGTGAGTGTTAAGGTAGGCCTGAGGTACCAACTGTAATTCATGAAATGTCCCTATTCTGCTCTGTCCATCATCAAGTGAGGATTGCATACTTGAGGGCCTGTGGATTCTATTGACGAGTGTGGGAGTGACCAAACTTCCGAACCTATTCTGTGAGAGATATCCTATTTAAAAGCTCTTAGTATACATTGTATGTTAGAAAGATGACACAATGAAACATCAAAAGTCAAATGTTATATATAATGTTATATCAACACATTGTGCATCTTGTAAGATGAGTGGCGAATGATGAATGTTGGTCACTCGACTTCCTAATTCATTCAATGCTAAAAGGATCCCTGTAGATATATAATAATCACAACGTTGAAAATCGACGCAACAAAAGAGGTTGGAAACGTTTCAGGAATGAACTGCGTGACTGGGTATTGAAAGTGAAAAATAACTCTGTGTCTACTGATTGGTAGAGTGACGTTGTTTTATTGGTTTGATTCTAGCGAATACCAAAGACAGTGATAATCTCCAGCTGTATGCAAAACTTTAATAATTTGTTGACCACTCTAAGCAGTGTTTTAAAAAGCTGCTTACATTTTACATTTTGCATGGATCAATATTATTTTCCACCGGCAAAGCAGTCAAAAAAATGTGTTTGATGCAAATTATGTCTTCATCGGTTACAGCAAAAACATTATCATTCAATAGGGCTCGCCATTAATTTTATTGACACAGCATTGTGTTTGCTAGTCCCACCAAAAGGGCTCCGAATAAAGAGACAGAGGCTAGCGAGGGACAGCAGACTTCCAACTCTGCATTCACATTTACAGATGTAGACTTTTTTTTATTGCAGCCCCTCAACCTTTAAGGGCATTGGGGCAGCATGCCTTATCCTCCCTCCCCTACCCTCACTTCACTGCCCTTATTTGGGACCCATTTTCACCATTTCATAGATTCACCCGCCAAAACGTCCTATGTGCTGTAGTTTCGATCAACCCGGTGACTGCATTTACCAATTGCCCCACGCCACGCCTAAGGAGAAAAGAGTAAACTTTATAGGCCTTAATGAAGCAATTTCTTCAGTAGGTTGAGGGAAAGGGTGGACCTGAATTAGGTGTACTCCATTTTTTCCTGTCCATTTCTCCGACATCATCTACAAATATAGGGGCATATTACCAAGCATTAGCGAAAAATATCGCTAAGCTTGGTTAGCGGCTATATTTATATCGCCGTGCTTTGCCTATTTTTATCGCTTAGGAGCCTTGATATTATCAAGGTTTATCTCCTAAGTGATAAAAATCAGCCGAAATGCATGAATATCGCTGAAAAGTCAGCGATATTCATGCATTACCGAGCAAATGCTCTTAGCCATATTATCCACCTACCATTGGATAACATGGCTAAGAACTGCTCTGGGCAGGCGTTAGCTTTTGGAGATAATCGCGCTTAGCGCGGTTATTTCCAAATGTTGGTAATAGGAGTTAGCGATGTTAGCGACTGTTTCCAGTCGCTAACATCTTGGCACGCCCACTTTGCATTTCATTAGCGATATATATCGCTGACATGCAAAGTGGGCCCCCAGAATCTCGCTATCTCCTACTAGTTGTCGCTAACTGGTGTTAGCGACAGCTAGGTAATAGGGCGATTAAATTATCGCCGTTTTAGCGGGAAAAATTCCAGCTAAAGCGGCGATAAGGCCCTTGGTAATATGCCCCCAAATGTTTACAGTCCAGGATAAGTGTTACCCCACAAGACTAATATTCCACTTCAGTTCTGATTTGCAACCTCTCCAAATACCCATTTACTTTTAACTTTATAAACTGCCTTTCTTGTCCGCTATTCTGTAACCATAATATTAGTTTTACTATGATAATGGATTGAATGGAGCTTAATATTTTACAGGTTCTTTTACGCTTAAAATTAAAACGAACATTTCTGATGGGTCATGCCGCAAATTAGGTCACATTCCAAGAAAAAGCTGTTGGTACATGCTAATGTTTCACAAAGACTAACTGAGCGCTGCGTAATGTTTCCTAACAAAAAGAAACAAACATCCTGCCAAATAGCAAAAGCGCAATTTGAAGCCCAGATCAGGAGGCTAGAAAAAGTGAATTACCCATTAAACCACAGTTCTTCTCTAAGCCAGGTTTAGAATTCTACTATCTGAACGGGCAAATAATTCAGCGAGAAAGTTTCTTGATATTTTTGTCACTCTAAAAACTTAAAAGTGTTGATGAAGATTTAAATCTCGACTGAAACATACTTTTATTTTTTTTTGTGTTCGCCAACATTCCCAGTAGTACAATTGAAAAGCTTCACAAGGCGCTAGTTTAACTGTTTGCTACTAAGTATGTCCTGTCACTATTCCCACCGGCACCTCTTCCCCAAGGCAGATCTCTACAGGGACATAGCTTTGTCTTGGTGTGTGGGGTGGAACACCCACCTAATAATAATTAGTTGGTCTTTGCCTGGCATTGTCAGCCAGATCGTCTGTCTGCAACAACAGATACATAAAGGGGCCGATTATGATGGCAGTCGGATGAAAGTCCAACCACCATCGTTGCGGGAACGGGATCAACCAACAAGTAGTCGGTGGTCCCACCCACAAAATTAGGATCCAACCACCGTGGAGGCGATCAGAAACATGCCTATTTGTATTGAGGCTTGTGCTAAGGCCCGGAAAAGAGCAACAGCCCAAGCACCAATGCAAAGAGGCAAGCTTTCAAACATCCCTGCAAGCCGTGTAAGGTACCATGCGGTGCCTGCCACATGATGCAGGGATATTTAGGAGAGGATCACAGGTGCCCCTCCCAGGGCCGAAGGCAGAGGGCGTCAGGGGGCATGAACCCTGGTATGGGCCCAAAAAAGCCTTTCCACAAGCCTTTTCACATTGGAAGAACCGACGTGAAATGGCAGGCAGAAAGGTTGATCGTAATCCCCTTGGCAGTGCCCGAGACGGCACCGCCTCCATTGTGGGGAATGCAATAGGACCGACTGCCCGACGGGTGGGTGGGACAATACCATATTCGGCCCCAAAGTCACTGTTGCTGCAGACCGGGTGGAAGTGGGCAAGCGAGGATATTAACAGAGAGAGTTGAACCAGTTGAACCAGAACCGACCCAAGGATTGGGCTTGCCTCCGAAAGAGTATGCACAAGCTGAGACATGAAAATATTTGGCATGTAGATCATACGACAAACATCATGTAAAAATATGATTACAAAAAAAGTGCATTTCACTAAGGTGAGGATGTGTTTCAACCGGTCCTAGGATGCTTGATTCCGGTCCAGGGAAGACATTGCTGGGCAGTTCGGTCTGGCCTGTTCCCATGAAGCACAGTCACTGATTTGCATATGGCCATGTCTGAACTGGGGTGGCTTGGTGAGCAAAATAACGATGGATTAAACCCAGATGTGTGACTGGGGATGAATGTTTTGCCATTGTGCAACATTCCGTCCATCATCTTGTGTGTTTTGAAGTCTCAGATACAGCAGTAATTAAAAACTTTAAAATGGATTCCTACAGGGTGCTAAATTCCTGTACTTTACAGGCTAAAACAATACTCCAATTCCCAGTGACTGTAGAAAGCCTTTGAGGTAATCCATAGCAATGATACAGTCCCGGATTGCCTTAAAAACTTCATCTTGCATTTTGTAAGAGTATTTGGTTTTTCCATATGATGGACTTCTGCAATTATTTCATGCATCATGGAACTCCTATATGTGACAGAGTTGATTTTAGGCTTCTGGGTGAGTGCTAGTTGTGGGTGAGTTTTCATGATGGGACGAGAGTGACAGCTTTAGAGATGAGTCTGAAGACAATGTGAATTTATCACAGTGCCTGTTAGTGTGTCATAAAGGTGACTTCATGCACATGCATGAAGTCTTTCTCTGCCAATCCTAAGCCAGGTCTGCTGATGTTAGGTAAGGGCTTATGCTAGGCTGCCATCTTGGGCCTTTTGCCCTACCTTGTTATGAGGAGGAACTGGAGTGGACAACATAGTCCAGACTGTCCAACATAGGAGCTACACTGGCTGCCATATTTTTCAAAATAACTGAAAACTAACGTGCTTAACCATGTCCATAAACAATGTTTAATTGCCCCACCCCTTATTATTTTAGTTGGGTGCACCACGTTGCTTTTTGGGTAATATCAGCCTTACACTTCCTAATATTATTGACTAAACTACGCTTCCGCATTTAATAGAAATCCACATGGGGCAATGGATTCTCCTGTGCAAGTGCAAGTTGTTTTACTTTTGTTACTCCATGGGAAAACACTTTTCCTCTTGGAGAAGTATCTTCTCCTACACCCTCAGCAAATCTGGGGAGTGCTTGTTTCTGTTCCCATCCAAGAAAACTAGTTATTTAATTTAAATTTTGGACTCTTTCCAGGCTGGAATGGGTCAAATGTCCATGTCTGAGGCTGCTCCCAAACTTTCAAGTCAAAACACTCCTTGAGTGGACTTTATTAATGTGGATTTCTCCGCACTCATGATGCAGACATCTGCAATATTAAGTACATTCATATCTGTCAGGAATCCCTGTGTGAGTTCCTGGCAGGCATTAGAGAAGTCGTTTTAGCCATAAGCCAACCTTTATGGCCAAAAATGTCTTTGTGATTAGGCGTCACATAGCAGATGCACAACGTACCGCTATGAAAAGTTGGTACACTAATTCCCTAGGGTACATCCCATCTCTTGAAAAAAGTCTGTTTTTTTTAGGATTCACAGATAATTCTAGATGTATACTAGCAGCTATATAATAGCTAAGGGCCTCATTATGAGTTTGTAGGTGTGGGAGCAGGACCGCCCAAATCCTGCACCTCCAAACTTGTGGTTGCACCGCCCACCAGATTACGAGTTTTATCCTGTCTGGTGGGCAGTTCATTAGCATTCCCACCGCAGTGCTTTTAAAATAGGCATCACAATGGGAACGTCAAAATCAGTACCTGCATGGTATAGACTGCTGCAGTCAATGCTGTGCAGGTACTGGGGTACATGCACACAGGAGCTCATAACATGTGGGCCCCTGCATGCACCCCATGGCGCATGATGCACAAGGAGGCCCTGTAGTGCCCCCTTTGTTTCTTCGTTGCCACATTTTCACTGGTGGTTGCACCAACATGAAAAGTGAGGAGGAGAGGAAACTCATAATATGCTGCCCCGCCAAGCATTTGCAGCCTCATGACTGCCGCCAACCACCAGGGATCTCTGAGTTGCGGTGGTACCAGTATTGCCCGATTCCCCTGGTCGTAATGCCCAGTGCATTAGCTGGCCAGTGGACCGCCAGACTCATGAGGCCCTATATATTTTCAGGAGTATTCATTCTGGCAATGCTCTTGTCCACTATATGGAGAAACACATGAAAGAAGAAAGTATAAATATGTATTTGCACATTTCACTTTGGGTTCACTGGCAAAATATCAACCCTCAAAATATCCCAAAATGTCCTGTCAAAAATATCGTCATCTTATATTTATTATGTAAATTACAAAAAAAACAGAAAAAATATTGTTGTCACTAATATCTAAAATACTGTTTTTTTAAATATATATACATTTAAATAGTTAACATTTGATATATTAAATAATACAACTAATACAATAAAAAATATATAGTTAATGGTTTAAAAAAATAAGTTATATTTATTATTAACAAACTTTTTTTTAAACACACCATTATAATTATAAATAAAAATTAAACAAAAGGAAAATTTACAATTTACTCAAAATATATTACATATAAAAAACATTAATTTAAAAAATATAAAGTATACTTTAAAATGTTACAATTAATCCATATACTATTACCACTACAATTTATAGAAGAAGAGGCAAAGTGTTGGACTCAGAAGGGGTAAAATTTACAGGTTCCACTCCGTGTAACAGTAGGGTAATTGTTAGATTTCTTAAGGGTAACATTTACTATTTCCACTCCAGTCAGTGCAACAGTAGGGAAAGTGTTGGATTGTGGAGGGGTAAAAATTGACTATTCCCACTTTAGCCAGTGCAATTTTAGGAGAAATGTTAGATTGCGGGGCGTGGGAGGGGTGTAAAATTTACTATTCCCGCTCCAGTCAATGCAACATTAAGGAAAGTGTCGGATTGCAAAGGGGTAAAATGTACTATTCCCACTCCAGTCATTGCAACAGTAGGAAAGTGTTAGATTGCCGATTGGTCAAATTTACTATTCCCACTCTAGTCAGTGCAACATTAGAAACAGACTAATTAACTTGAACAAAATAAAATAATTAAAAAAATATACTAAATGACAAAAAATCTAAATATGTGAATACAAAAAATCTAAATAATGTATTTTTGAACAAAATTAAAGAAATTAAATGTGCATTACAAAGTTTAATACATATCTTAAATTACTACAAATAGGATTATAATCAAAATACAAAACGATATTCTCAGAATAATAATAACCAATAAATTAAATCTTTTTTACAGTTAAAAGCAGAACACAATTAACACATAAAATAATAAACAACATGGTTATAAAACATTAATTAATTATTTTTAAATGTATTATTAATTAAATAACTTTCTACCTTATATTTCTATAAAGTACACAACATATATCCAAAATTAATTCTGCAAATGATATTATTTACATGTTGATAATTAAATATATTTTTAATATTGATAACAATTATTACTAAAATATTTGTATTTAATTACCTATCCATATCAATAACCGTTACCCGTACAAAACAAAATATTTTCATAATTGTCAATAAAACAATTCCTATTCTTAATAGTTAACTTAAAAAAATTAATTAGGTTTAACTTCCCACTCTATTTATTGTATTAAAAAATACACACATTTTCAAATGATCAAAAATATAAGTAAATAACATGCTGCACATGAAAAAGACAAAACCAATGACATCTATGTACATTTAATAGATATAAAAACGTGCATGAACCTATTACTAAACCTGGGAATAAAATCTAGCTCTGCTCACCGAGTTTGCGGCGGTTTTACGAATCAGCGTTCCGAGTAGAAAGCAGAGTTGCTGATATACTCTGTGCTTCGCAATGGAGCAGAGTTTTCTTTGTGTTGGCATGCCCGAAATGCATTGACTTTTGCCTATATTTTTTTGTGCTAGGACCTCTTTTTCTTTTTTTGTTTTTTTCCCAAGAGGAAAGAAGTGCCTTACTCCTCCCAGTGCTTTGTCCATCTCCTGGTCGCTTTTCGTTTGGATTTGGAGCATTTAAGGATCACTCTTTGTGTCTCCTGCATAATATATCATTGGATATGAGGACTTTCAATTTAAAATTTCACAAGTAAGTTGGAAAATTGGTGTTGTCTGTTTGAGTGGGGCCATGCAACTAGATTTTATTTGTTCTTTTCATCGATTTTTTAAATGTATTGTGGTCGGTGGCCTGTAGTTTTAGTAGGGGCCTAGATTTTTCTTTGCAAGTAATTTTTCTTCTTTGATAAAAGAAACATGTTTCACAGTTCACTACTTTTTCTCCATGTTTTTTTAATCAATTTGCAATATTGATTTAATTCACTATGTAGCCCAGTAGCCCAGTCTGCCTATAGGTCTTCCAGCCAGAAGGCCCAGAGCTACTCGTGGGTGCATACAACAACTGTTTCTGTGATGTCTGTTGAATTTAAACATAATTTAGGCCATGAATGGCATTGGATTGAAATACAAAATGTGTTGTTTTTTGTGGGATTTCACTTTTCTTTTATGTGTGTTAATGCCTTTGTAGGATATGTGTGGTTGTAACTTGCAAACCTTTTTAGCCCTGTGGATTTTCGTTTTTGGCATTGTTGCATTAAAGATGTGTTGTTTATGTTTAGCATGCCTTCATTGTCTGGCCAGTGTGTGAGTGTGTTTGCAATAGTAGGCCAGTATTTGCCATTGTTCCCCATGTGGCCAGGGGCCATTATGTAAAGTATGTGTCCATACTAGGCCTGCTTGCGTTCATTGTTTTCCAGGCCTCCTGCTTGCTGCTGTGAACTTGTGACTATGTGGCTGGTGGCCATTTTGTGGAGGCAGTCAGTGTGCTCTGGTCATAGTCCTGCATGTATTCTCTTTGTTTCTCTTGGCTTCTTGTTATGGCCTGGCCCTGTTGCTGGTGGCCATTTTGTGAAGTCAGCTAGTGTGCTTTTGCCATATGCCTGCATGTCATCCCTTTGTAGGCTTATTGCTTCTTGTTGTGGCCTGGCCATGTAATTGGTGGCCATTTTGTGAAGGCAGCCAGTGTGCTTCTGCCTTAGGCCTGCAAGCCTTCTTTGTTATGGCCATGTCTCATATTCTTGCTCATATTCAACAGCACGTTTGTACAGCACGAAGCTGGGTAAAATGTTAAAGCTGGACCTCCTCTTTATCCTTTTGTGGAAGGGGTGGGTTTTCTTGAATTTATGGCAGCCATCTGCCCAACATGGAAGGTTCCCAGCCGGTCCTATTTTGCCAAAGATGCTGTTCGAGCGCTACATCATGACATGCTGGAATTGGTTGGACAAGCTTTGCAAAAGAGTGCTGTTCACACTAGCCACCTGACGACAAACATGTGGACCAATTGCCAAGGTACTGATTACATGTCCATCGCAGAACACTGGATCTCTTTTGTGAGGGTAAGAGAAAAGATATATGCAGGTGTTGACACTGCTCAGATTTTTAATGGCACTCGAAAGCATTCAATAGTAGCCATGTTCGCCATGGAGGAATTCCATCCCGCTGCAAACATTTTAGACGACTGTAACACAAAGGTCTATGAATGGCTGCGACTGAGAGGGCGTAACATTGGTTTTATTGCCACGGACAATGGCAATAATATAGTTAAGACCATGGCTGATAGTGGCTATTTCAGGGTCCTGTGTTTGGCGCACTGCATTAACATCAACTTAGTGTCCACCTGCAGAAGAATCTGCACATATTTCAGCCATTCTTTTAAAGCCCGGGAGCAGCTGATGATCATTCACCGTGATAAGAAAATGCCAGTTAAAGCACTCATACAGGTGGTGCCAACACGTTGGAACTCGACTTATTACGTGCTCGAACGTCTGCTTGAGCAGTCCAGACCAATCAATGAATACGTCATGAGGGGATGCAACTGTGAAAGGCATGAATCTTTGAGATGGAGCAATGGGGCCTAGTTAAATGCCTTAAGGAGATGCTGCTTCCTTTCAAGGTGTTCACACGTGAAGTTAGAGTAAGGAGGACAGTACCATGGGCCAAGCTATCCTATTGTTGCACATGCTACAGGAACAGCTAAAGCAGTTGTCTGCAATGTACGCTGGTGTGGGGGAAAAAGGCATATGATTTGTTGGAGAGCCTAATCCTTCGCTTATCTGCAAATACAAGGGTGCCAGGAGACATTGTGTCATGCAACCATTACATTTGTGCCACTATGCTTGATCTATGGTACAAACCCTAATTGGTCACTTTCATTCCTTTGTCAGACGGGGTTGTTGCCAACTGCAAATCTTGGAGAGCTGTGCAAGCCAGTCAGCTAGATGAATAACGGCCAGGAATTAGAGGCCCACTCCTCCACGGCACAAGTACTGCTTGTGGGCCTGAGGGCATAGCAGTTGGTTCACAGCAGTCAAAACCATCAACAGTAAAAACAACAACAACAAGAAAAGGATCATCAGACTCAAAATCTGCAAAGGGATAGTTTCTACTGGCAGGGCTAAAGTCCAGTGCTGAGGCAAAGGCAAAAGAGGCCGACCAAGGCGGAGCACCTATGACTATTGAGTGGATGGTCTAGGCCTATTTGGATGACCCAACAGAGGTCTACTTTGATCAAAACCCATTGCAGTATTGATATGGGAAAGGGTGCCAATGGCCAGTGCTCAGCAGGCTGGCGATAACTATCTGGCTTGCCCCGTAGCCAGTGTCTTCCCTGACAGTGTTTTCAGTGCTGCTGGTGCCTTTCTGAAAATGGGAAGGCATAGTCTGTCACCACAAAATGTGGAGAGATTAACCATGATTAAAATGAATCAGCACTTTATACCACCGGATTACACTATACATGAAGTGCTACAGTAGGAAGATGATGGAGACTCAGGTCATGGAAGTAGTGTTTAGATGAACTTCTTCTGGGCAAACCACCAGAGTTTGAGGACGAGCTCTACTTCCCTGTGTACTAGTCTTTTCTAGTTTATTTATTTCTTTGACACCCAAAAGAACCCTCCCAAAAACACAGATATAGCTTAGGAACAATATTTACTTATTATATTTGTGTGTGTCTGGTTGACCAATCCATCCCTACATTTTTCTCTTAGACACATTTTATTGCCAGATTGGAGTTCCCACTGTGTGCAATGAAGAAGTCCAGACTCGCCTTAAAACAATTTCCCTCGAACCAGACATTGGATGAAGAATACAAACAAATGTGCTCCTGTCTCCAACCCTGGGCCCTGGCTATCTATCCTTTCCTAGCCTACAGGGACTGCCCCACAAGTGACATTATTATATTTAAATTTACAGTGAACAAATGGAGGCTCTGCATTGTGCAATGTGCCACCAATCGAATCACGGTGAGCAGTGAGCACACCAGAAGAGCAGGTAAATGAGTGATCTGTCCTCGGGTCATTCCCCACGCCGCACGGTTCCTCCTGGGTGCCAGTGCCTCCCCGCTACTGCTGCTGCCTCTGACTGAGGGCTCGCACCTTCTGAGTGCCAGTGTCTCCCCTCTGCTGCCACTGACGCTGACCGAGGGCTCGCCGCCCCTGATGTCTGCCCCATCCTGTAGTCCTGTCTTTTTTTCTTACTTTCATTTGTACACATCCTAATCCATTGCCTGCTCTAGGTGCTCCTTCGCGCCATTGCCCTCCGTGGCCCCTAACCCCCTGCTTCCCGCCGCTGCTCCCTTTGGGGCCCGCCCCCTTTTGCCTCGTGTCCCTCGCACATTGGCGCACCCCGCTCCCACCTCCCAGCTGCTCCTCCCTACCACTTGGCCTCTTATGGAGGTCACCGTGTGGCAGTGAGTGTGACCTGTCCTCGTGTCACTTCCAACGCCGCACGGTTCCTCCTGGGTGCCAGTGCCTCCCCGCTACTGCCGCTGCCGCTGACCGAGGGCTCGCCCCTCCTGAGTACCAGTGTCTCCCCGCTGCTGCCGCTGACCGAGGGCTCGCCGCCCCTGGTGTCTGCCCCATCCTGTAGTCCTGTCTTTTCTTCTTTCTTTCATTTGTACTCATCCTAATCCATTGCCTGCTCTAGGCGCTCCTTCGCGCCACTGCCCTGCATGCCCCCCGCCCCTGCTTCCCGCCGCTGTTCCCCTGCGGCCCGCCCCCTTTTGCCTCGTGTCCCTTGCCCATTGGCCCACCCCGCTCCCGCCTCCAAGCTGCTCCTCCCTCCCACTTGGCCTCTTATGGAGGTCACCGTGTGGCAGTGAGTGTGACCTGTCCTCGTGTCACTTCCAACGCCGCACGGTTCCTCCTGGGTGCCAGTGCCTCCCCGCTACTGCCGCTGCCGCTGACCGAGGGCTCGCCCCTCCTGAGTACCAGTGTCTCCCCGCTGCTGCCGCTGACCGAGGGCTCGCCGCCCCTGGTGTCTGCCCCATCCTGTTGTCTGCCCCATCCTGTAGTCCTGTCTTTTCTTCTTTCTTTCATTTGTACTCATCCTAATCCATTGCCTGCTCTAGGCGCTCCTTCGCGCCACTGCCCTGCATGCCCCCCGCCCCCGCTTCCCGCCGCTGTTCCCCTGCGGTCCGCCCCCTTTTGCCTCGTGTCCCTTGCCCATTGGCCCCCCCGCTCCCGCCACCCAGCTGCTCCTCCCTCCCACTTGGCCTCTTATGGAGGTCACTGCGCGGAAGCGCAGCGGACGCGTGCAGCGGGTGCACCAAAGGCAAGCCCGTCTGCGCCTGTCCACACCTGGACCGCGCCCAGCGCCAGGACCCCTGGACCCCATGCCCCCCGCAACACCAGACTGCACTACAACTCCAGCACCCTCCGCGCACTCAACACCGGACGAGACCACTCCTGCCACCGGGCCACCCCGAAGCGTACCCAAGTACCCTTCGCCTGCCAGAACTGCAGATTCACCAGCATTCAGCCCAGCAAACCATCAACCAGAGAACCCAACCACTTCCGCTGCATCCTCCTCAACACCCCCTCCGCTCGCAAGCACGCTATAGAACTCTGGGACCTCCTAGACTCCACCGCCCCGACGTCGCCTTCCTGACGGAGACCTGGCTGAACGCCACTTCAGCACCAGACATCGCCATAGCCATCCCACAGGGCTACAAGATCTCACGCAGAGACCGCACCAACGGAGTGGGAGGGGGAATCGCCATCATCCACAAGGACACCCTGAGAGTCTCGACCGACATCGACGACGCCCTCACCACCGCCGAGCACATGCACTTCCAGATCCATACCGACCCCAACACCACCCTAAGAGGAACACTCGTCTACAGACCACCCGGACCACGACCACAGTTCAGCGACACCCTCGCCGACCTGATCAGCACCCACGCCCTCGCCTCCACGGACTACATCCTCCTCAGGGACCTGAACTTCCACCTCGAGAACAACAACGACGCCAACTCCACCGCCCTGATCGACAACCTTGCCAACCTAGGACTCAAACAGCTCGTGAAGACACCCACCCACGCCACAGGACACACGCTGGACCCCATCTTTACCACAAGCCCCTACGTCTCCTTCAACCACACCACTGAACCCCACTGGACTGACCATAGATGCGTCCACTTCACCTTCAGAAAACCCACCACACACCACCGCACCCAACAGCTACCACGCCGCTGCTTGGGCAAGGTCACCAAGGACCAACTGACTACCACCCTCGCCCTGAGACCACCCGCCGACCCCATCGACCCAGACACCGCAGCAACCAACCTCAAACAATGGATCAACGACTGCGCCAACACCCTCGCCCCTCTCAAGACCTCCACATCCAACCACACCAACAAGAAAGCCCCCTGGTTACCGAAGACCTCCGGAACTCCAAGCGCACCTGTCGGAAGCTGGAGAAGAAATGGCTCCACGACCAAACACCAGACAGCCACACAGCCCACAAGAGCGCCACCCGCAGGCACCACCAACTCATCAGAACCACCAAGAGGAACGCCTTCAAGGACCGCCTAGACAACAACGCACACAACACCAAAGAGCTCTTCAACATCGTGGAAGAACTTTCCAACCCCAGCGCCAACACCAATGACATCCCACCATCACAAGACCTGTGCGACTCCCTGGCCACCTTCTTTCATCGCAAGATCACCGACATCCACGACAGCTTCAAAACCGACACCACCGCACCAACCACCGAGCCCACCACCCCTGCAACCACCAGCCGCCTGATCGCCGACATCCACAACAGCTTCAAAACCGACACCACCGCACCAACCACCGAGCCCACCACCCCTGCAACCACCAGCCGCCTGACCTGCAACCACCAGCCGCCTGACCGCCTGGTCCCACGTCAGCGACAAAGACACCATCAAAACCATGAACTCCATCCACTCTGGATCCCCTTCCGACCCCTGCCCTCACCATGTCTTCAACAGAGCCATCATAATCATCGCGTCCCACCTCCGGAAAACAATCAACAGCTCCTTCAATACAGCAACCTTCCCGGAAAGCTGGAAGCACGCCGAGATCAACGCCCTTTTGAAGAAGCCCATGGTGGACCCCAAGGACCTCAAGAACTTCCGGGCCCATCTCCCTGCTCCCGTTCCCGGCAAATGTGACAGAGAAGATCGTCAATAAACAGCTAACCCGCTACCTCGAAGACAACAACATCCTGGAACCCTCCCAATCCGGGTTTCGCAGCAACCACAGCACAGAGACCGCCCTCATCGCCGCCACTGATGACGTCAGGATCCTGATGGACAAAGGAGAAACAGCGCCCTCATCCTCCTGGACCTATCAGCAGCCTTTGACACAGTCTGCCACCACACCCTAGCAGCACGCCTCCTTGATGCTGGAATTCAAGAGAAGGCCCTGGCCTGGACCACATCCTTCCTCTCTGGCAGAAACCAGAGCATCCTCCTCCCACCCTTCCGATCAAAAACCACCGAGATCATCTGCGGCGTCCAACAGGGGACCTCCCTCAGCCCGACGCTTTTCAATATCTACATGGCACCACTCGCCCATGTCGCACGACAACACAACCTCAACATCATCTCCTATACCGAAGACCCCCACACCACCAAAGCCAACTTCCACAGAGGAATGAAGGCCGTAGCCGACTGGATGAAGGACGGCAGACTGAAGCTGAATTCAGACAAGACAGAGGTCCTCATCCTCGGACCCACTCCATCAGCCTCGGACGACTCCTGGTGGCCCACATTGCTAGGCTCAGCCCCAGAACCCACAGACCACGCACGCAACCTGGAGGTCATCCTCGACTCCACCCTCTTCATGACCAGGCAAGTCAACGCCGTCTCCGCGTCCTGCTTCAACACCCTCCGAATGTTCCGCAGGATCGTCAAATGGATCCCTCCGGAGACGAGAAAAACCGTCACCCACGCCCTCATCACCAGCAGACTCGACTACAGAAACGCCCTCTACTCAGGAACAACAACCTAGCTCCTGAAACGACTACAATGAATCCAGAACGCCTCGGCACGACTGATCCTCAACGCCCCTCGACACAGCCACATCACACCCCACCTGAGAGGCCTCCACTAGCTCCCCAACAACAAGAGGATCACCTTCAAGCTCCTCATCCACGCACACAAGGCACTAAACAACACCGGACCCACATACCTCAACAACCGACTCAGCTGCCACTCCCCCACTCGAAGCCTCTGCTCAGGGAACCTCGCCCTCGCCTCAGTTCCTCGTATCCGGAAAGCCACCGCCGGCGGAAGATCCGTCTCCTACCTCGCCGCCAAGACCTGGAACGCCCTCCCTACCAGCATACGACAGACTCAGGACTTGCTGACCTTCAGAAGACTCCTCAAGACCTGGCTCTTCAATCAGTAGCGCCCCTCCCCCCAGCACCTTGAGACCCTCACGGGTATGTAGCGCGCTTTAGAAATGCAATGATTGATTGATTGATTGATTGATGGCATGCATTTCACTCTGAGTGATTGTTGTATGTTGAGAATGATGTGAATTTGTTGTGAATGATATGTCATCATCATGTGTGTTGAAACTAGAGAAGAGATGATTCATGTGGTTGCTGGCAGGCAGTGTGAGGGTGGGTGTTTGTTATGCTTAATGGGTTTGTGATGTTGATTGAGATTCACAATGTTGGTGGCCTACTGACAGCTGATCAATAATTTTTCGTTGAAGGTTACTTTTTTCTTCCCCTTTGAGAGATCGGATAGCAAAATTCCTTCAGCAGGTCAACTCCACACTGTCCGCACGGCTTTGTTTTATTGTTTTATGCTAGATTTATACTCCTCAAAGACAGACCGAACCAGTCACTTAGATAATGCAAATCTTGTAAAACAAATCAGTCTAGTCTACTTTACACCCAAAAAGTGACTCAAGCCATTCTTTTACTTCCTGTTGTTCAAAAACAAAATTGTACTACTACAGGCTGATCCATTGCATTTTTTAGTTGAGATGAGTCGGGACTCACTTGGGACACTTTTGGCTTGGAGTGGGATTTGGACAACATATTATGAGTCTTATTCGGGAAGATCCGAGATGATGAAATGACTAAGGGCATAGGCGTGAGTGTGACTACTTCAAGAAATGCCACCAGAAGAAGATGGAGGTTTTCAAATTCACCGAAACCAACCGATTTGGATGATGATGACTTTGAAGTGGCCTAAAGATAAACAGCAACCCCAGACCTAGATGTCTGTGTAGTGGTGGGGAGTGTGGTGGGACTCACAGCTGTGCAATTATTTTTTCACTTCATTTGGAAAATGCTATGTTGTTGTGTGTGTGTATGTCTGTGCTCAGTGCTGTCTGGCTCAAATTCGAAGCTAAGTGGAGGTTGGGTAGGGGGCCTGTTGTTGGAGGTACCTGCTGAAAACAGACATGATTTTGCCATGCTGCCTCTGAAAGTCTTCATGTTGCATTCCTTCTGCAGTTTAACATTTCTCCTTGATTTTTCAATATCCTTTTTGTTTTTCCATCTACAGCCCCTTTACCCTGCGCCATAGTGGAAAAACAACTCTAACTTACTGAACGTCAACCGCCAAGCACCCAAGATTGACGGACAGTCCAAGAGGAATGCAGAGATGCAACTTCCAATACAGCATCAATTTTTTTCTCTTCAATCATTACAACTGTATGTGTTGTTTATGTTTGTTCATTTGATTCCTACAGATATGTTAGTTTTATTTGCTATCTTTCAAATCCTGGTACAACAGAACATAATGAAACGTGGGTCTCTCTGAGGGCATACTGACAATTTGATATACCTGTACTAGTCTAGTACTCATCATCATGCATGCATTTCCTTTCCCTCCCATAAAAGATTTATGATGGTCAATTGCTAAGATGAATGTATTGTCCTTGTGTAGGGTTTGTCTCTGTCAAACGTTTCCTTCAAATCCCCCTTCCCATAAATTCATTGAACCCCTAACCCTCTTTCCCGGGCTGTATGACTTATTGAGCTGTGACTAAACTAAATGTTCACCATTAATTAATGACACACTTGCTGGGACCGATGTGGTGAAAGCAACACCAACTCAAAGCAGGGTGAGGAACTTCTTCTGCTACAAGTATAGCCCACACTGGCAATATTATATATATCAGATTGCCCACACATGCACAGTATTCGATATTCTATTTTTCTCCAGAGGAACATACATCCATCATAGTTGCCAGCATCATCATCCTTCCACCAGCACCAAAGGTTACACTTGTCCACTTCATAGCTTGCGTCAACTTCAGTTTGTAATTTGTACTAGCCCACCATTCTGGTTCTTTTTATTTTAGCATTGCTTATCATGGTTTCTCATTTGGCAGTCTTCTTCTTGTGTACTGCACTGCTAGTTGCACTGTAGTCTCCCTCGGGTGAGCGTCTAATTTTTTTTTGCAAAGCTTGCATATAAAACGGCATTAAATCAGTTTAATAAATATGTAAATTTAATTAGTTCCCTGCAATGGTTATTCTTTCCACATCCTACAGTTTGAGTTTGGCTCGGAGGTAGTGGAACATTGTTGCAGAATCTGTTGCTTTTACTAGCATTCGACTAGTCCACTAGCATGCTGCTACTACTGTCTACTACTGCCAGTAGCACCACCATGGCACCTTGGGAAACCAAACCATCACTATGCAGCCATTGCTTCACCTAATCACAGGTAAGAGAAGAACTGTGGGGGATTTATTGAAGATGCAATAATCTATATACTATGGAATTTAATTCACACTCGCACACCCCTTCCGAGTCCATAGGGGTTAGTGTAGTTGCAGAACTTGCAGACTGCGTAGTCTAGGAGGAGAGAGTAGTAGGACAAGTGAGGGTATCTGTTGGTGTGTTACATTATTGGCAGATTTCAAAACCTGGTTGCTGCCCTGCTGCAAAGGAAACAGCGTGAAGTAAAAGATTAAACCCCCTAAAAATATTTACAATCGTCATATGTAAAACTAAACATTTATTCCCCTAACAAATATCAACTAGAAGAAAAGACCACAACACCTGACCCACTCCCTCCCTAACCCCAACCAATGTCCAACGAAAGCCCAAAATCCAAATTGTCCAAGCAAATGTCCATAAAAAAAGATTCTAAAAACCTCAATCCGATTTCCCCAACTCCCACATTCCCACCCTCTCCCCAGCAGTCCCACCCACCAAAGAAAAGAGTAAAAAGGAGGTAAGAGACTGAGGCCTAGCAGCAGGCTAGGAGTCAGATATTCCTCTCCTGGTGGTCAAAACACTCCTCTATCCTGGCCTCCAGGCGCGCCATTCTGAGGAGCATGCAGCGCTGAAAGTTTTGACTTGTACAGGGGGGAGCAGCAGTGGTTGAAGGATGGCAGCATACCACTGGAGGCACAAGGGGGGGCCAGGCTGGAGGCTACAGCTGCTGTCGCTTCCTCCTTGTCCTCCAAGGCCACCAGCCGCCGATATTCTGCCCTGATGGCCTCCAGCTTCCATTGCCAGTCTTGGCTGCTATCTCCGGCCTGTTGGGTTGGGAAAGAGTAGCTATATCAAGAAAGAAAAGAGACAATTGTAACCAATACTCTTAGCTTAAAATTATATAGTAGCATTAGCAGTATATAAAAAGAGACAATTGTAACCAATACTCTTAGCTTAAAATATTATAGTAGCAATAGCAGTACATAACATTTGTGGTATCCTCGATGCCTCGGCCCCTAAGATTTGGATGTGATTTCAGGCACTAGGCACTATAGAGTCGACCAGTATTCTTCCTCTCTCTCTTGTTTAGCTAAATTAATCTTGTAGGCATGCCAGCTCAGCTTGCTTCCTAGACAGACATACTTGTATCGCAGACTCACGTCACTTTACTACTGTCTGCAGGTGGGGCAGCTGTACTACACAATGATCCCTTTTTCTATTGTGGCCATTCTCTGTTAAATGGCAAATGCTCAATTTCACTTTCACCCTGACTACAACAAGGCAGATGAATACATGAATAGTTACTAATATTAATGATGATGATATATGGCACCATGTCACGTAAGGTACTACTATTGTAACCATGCATCAGATTTGGGCCACCATTGGCTGACACTGTCGAAATGTTATAGGTAGGGAGTGGCCCTCGGAGGGAGGTGCTTGATGATGGGTGGGAACATAAAATATATGTTGTGCTTGAAAACTACTGTGAGTCAAGGGAGTAGTCTGAAATACAATCTCAAAACCTTGATTAAAAGAAAATTCCGTGTTTATTCTTCTTCCCAGGGATTTTTCATGTATCATTCCATTGTTCTTCTAGCATTATGTTTATTCTTCACCATTGGCTTTGCTACTCAGGCACAGTTTAAGTTTCTTTTACATTTTCTTCATCCAGTCTTCACCTATGATTGAATACCATCCATCCATCCCAAACATGGCCATCATTCTAAATAAACCTTTCACCAACATACATTTGTCATTTAACCACCCATGCGTACTTGCTTGCCTTTGACCCATTAAGCTCTCTGGAGGATGCCTTTCACCCATAAACTTTAACACCCTGAGGCAGGCATCCTTTCTTTTACATTTCACCCATTCTTCAACCACCCATGAATCCTATCAGCCACCTATATATGAATCCAGCGTCTCTCTCCACCCACGCATCCTTCTCTGCCAGTCATATTACATTTCAAACATCCTTCCTCCTTCCATCCTTCTTTGCCTTTTCTGTCAAACTATCAAGATCTGACTTCATAAAACATTCTCTGCTGCGTTGAAGATAGAAGAGACCATTAGTTACTCAACTCCCAGTGTATATGCTAATGCTAAGTAAAGGGTGTCTTCAACTGTACAACTGTACAGTGTACACCCTTGCAGCAAGTGAATAAAATCAATTGTCAATAAGCAAGCAATTTGACTTAGTTACTACCCACTGTAACTGCTGCTAGGTCACCCCCTGCAGCTGCCACATCTGCTTCCTACTGGCTGGCGTCGCCGTCCCCACTGGCCCCGGTACTGGTGGTAGGTATAGCTATAAAAAGAAAATTACACACTTTTTAAATGCCATATATGCCTCCCTCTATTTATTTTGTTCACTAACAAGATTGAAAATGCATACTCCACACACATCACTACAATTCAGGTACAAAGTAGACAGCATGCCCTACCAAAAATAATAAAATATCGGGTTAGGCATTTTGTTGGTGGCAATTTTTGAAAAGCCTTTTATAGAAGACAACCTGTAAAGGACTGGACATAGTGGCTAGAGCTATTGGTGAATCTTAGTTTTTGAAAAGCAAAAGAGTTGTCAACTGGGCAGATAATCGACTTACGGTCTTCTTGATTGGAAAATGTAATGGAGCTCTCCTCCTTCTCCTCATACTTCCTTCCAGCCATAGTGCACAGTAATCAGTTCACCATCAACTGTTGCTAATAATAATACTAGGCCTAGATAAGAAGAAGAAACAACTTTGGGGTGTCCAACGTGACCATCATTTACTGATTGAGCATGAGAAAGTAAAAGAAAGCCTTCTCATCTCAACAAACATGCGTAGAATACCTTACTTGGGCATCAAATCTGCACGGCAGAGTAGTAGTACTAGTTCTAGCAGTAGTAACGGCCAATGGGTTCTCTGAGTCTTACATTCCTACCACTAGGCAGTCCAAAAAATATATACAGGGAGAGGGAAAGCTGAATGAAAAACCAAGAGAAAGCAAGCTACGGACAGACTAGTACAGTCTCAGACAGAGGCAGTTTGAGGTAAAAAAAAGTACAGACACTAGTAATATATAAATAACTAAGTTAGTAAATAGGATAATACAGGGTTAACAAGAATTTAGATACAGACAGATCGAAGAAGATTTGGGATACAAATTTAACTCGGAAATTGAAATAATAGTTCAAAATAAGCAAGGTTTAAAGTTAGGGAAATATTTATTAATATTAACGACAAGAGGACTTATTGGGGCCAGGAGAGACATCAGATGAGGAGAGTTGTTGGGAGGCACCTCCAGCTCCGGTACCCGCCTTGGACAACCTCATTAAGCCCCTCGATGCGGATGATCATTTAAGACATAGTTAAAGAGACCAAAAATGATTGGTATTAAATAATTATTAAATAATCGCTCCAAAAAGAGTTTTCGATAGGAAACAGCAATTGCAATAGCATTGACCTTTCCTAAATCTGAATGACTAGCAGTAGAGTATTAGGCCGGTATGCGGTTGCAGGCCGTCCTTTCTTTATTTTTTCACAGTTCCAATCTGATTCCTGAATCCTAAACCAACATAGCCCACCTATTCCAAATACTTTGGAAAGAATTGCAAGAAAGTTATATTTGCTTCAAGTTCTAACTAAGTTTCGATCTCATTCGCAATCATCTCAGCCCCCTTTGACGGGCCAACTCACTAAGTCTGAATTTCGTCTTTAAAATGCATAGATGGACGCATGCATATTGTATACTCCAAATTGGCTGGTTGCTAGTCACTCACTATACGAACTACAAACAAGATTCTACTAAGGACTGAAGTGAGAGGATGTGGGTTGTTAAATTACTAATATTAAGTAACAAACTAACTTAGTGACAGGACTTAACTTCAGTTATCTTACATAATCAGCCCAAGTGAGCGCAAACTAAGTTGCAAACAAATACAAATAGGAAGCACCAAGCACCTGTCTAGAATAACAATCACATAATATAAGATTTTTAAACAGAACTTGTTATCTGCATGTGAGCAGAGAATTGGTCGCTCCTGAGTCTTTTTCTTTGATGTCTTCTTTGTTACTCTCTCTTCCAGCACATCCGCTTCTAATAAGAGGGGGGTCACATGGAGGATCAAAAAAAAAAAACCACAGCAGTAAGTATGAGTACTTCCTTCCATAATAAAAAAATCACACCCAGTTGCTGGTGATTCTGTGGTCTAACCACAGGAGGTAGGCGGTCAGGTGTTCAACGACCCAATTCACTTCAAAGGGGTTCATCTACTAAAATACGATATATCAAACCAACTCTCCATGCACTTGAACCGTCTTAATGTGCCCAACGTGGCATTCTGGTGCACATGTCGAGGAGACGTCCAGGCGAGAGTCACTCAGCTTCTGTGGTTGCCAGTATATTTACTTTCTTTTCACATATGCAGAGTGAATATCAAACTAGGATCCTGATGAATGTCTTCGGATCTCTATAGGACACCAACCCTTGGCAGAAACATATTGGGGCACATGCATCATTCTTACATTTTGCATTTCTTAATTTGCGAAAATTACCAAATCGCAAATTAAGAATTGCAAAATGCTATGCATCATTTTTTTCGGTATTTATTTGTGATTCGGTAAAAATCGCAATTTTTACCGAATCGCAAATAAATACCGAATTCCTAACTGCTTTTTCGCAATTCCCATTGATTCCTATGGGCCGAAAGGCCCATAGGAGTCAATGGGAAGGCATTTACGATTTCGCAATTTGTTGATGCATTCCAAGTGTGCAGGGGGGGGTCCAAAGGACCCCCCCCTGAACCCCTGAAATGTATTTGAAAGTGCATGTTTCAAACACACATGTCCTAAGGACATGTGTGTCTGTAACATGACAGTGTAAAAAATGCATTTTTTTGCATTTTGAAAGCTTTTCGCAAATTAACACGAGGGTCAAGCTCGTGTTAATTTGCACTTCCAATTTCAAAATTCGCATTTTTTTTTAAATTGATGCATTGCATTTAAGGAATCGCACAAATGCGATTCCTTAAATGCATTCGCATTTTTAAGAAATGCAAAAAAATGCGAATATTGAAAAAGTGTTTGATGCATCCCAAAAACGTATTTAGGAAGTGCAAACGGCCGAATTTACCGATTCGCACCGTTTGCACTTCCTAAATAGGTTGATGCATGTGCCCCATTGACCTTTCTCTAGGGATATATTGGGTTAATCCCTAGTCCTCTTGTTTTTTAACAGTGACCCTGCGACCACCTAATAAAAATTCTGTGGATCCAGAGAGGCACTTTTAATCACTCACAAACTTTTTTCACACTCTGCCCCTCAGTCACCACTATCGATACGCTCATCTTTGAGAAAACACCTCAGCTCCTCCCCTTGGGGAGTGGTAGCCCACACCTCGGTGTGAGAAGGGAACCCATATGATAAAGCATGTCACCTAACGGTGAGTGAGGGTTCTTCTCCTGAAGGAAATTTCTCTTCCTGTTTTTTTCTTCTACAGACATTACACTACCTCTACCTTCCTTTCCTCTCTCTCACACACAGCCCAAAGTACTGTGTGTGATAACAAATGTTCTATTGAGGGATAAGTACCCCCTGGATTTCCTCAGATTCCCCCCTGATCATGTGTGTTTACGAATCCCCGTAACAATGCGACATATGGCAAACTGTGTCACCTGTAATGTGAGTACATGCCACACATACTTCATCACCCATAGTATGATATTGCATCCATGAGTACACATGTCCTCACATCCCCCCAGAACAAGTTCTCACTGACACATATGGTAGCCTTTTCATGGTGACCTCAGTCATAGGATGCATTCTATGCTGGGGTAATAGGATCTATGGACCGTAACTATCAAGTCAATGAGCCTGGATGTAAAAGTGTCAGTACAAAAATACAAAAGTTGGTTAGTCTTCAAAAGGCAACATTGTTTTCTCTGGTGTTCATAGTACTTTACATTACAGTACAGGTAAGATGGGCCTGGCCCTTATGATGTTAAGGGGCTGCCTTAGTCACTTTGGGATATGATAAAGTATGAGGATAGTCAGAATATTGATACAAATGTGTGAATCCATGTATTAGTAGTGCTCAGCATATGAAAAATACACAAGTCGTGTGTTAACTTTTGAGGTATTAGTGTGCTAGATGTATTCTGAATGTATCACATCACAACTGATATACAAAAAGCTTCATTTACGTTATGGTTTTTCCTATCTTGTTTCCATACCGGTCGATGGCCATCAGAAGTGAGACATATGGAAGGGCATCACCAGGAAGTTTTTGTGCCTGAGGGTCTACAAGCGGTGCAGCAGTCATTGCTGAAAGAGGTGAGAGGACCTGAAGCGCTGGCCCCGGAAGATCGCAGAGGTCCATTTGGAGCCGTCCTCCCAATGCGGGTAGGCATGCACCACACCCTGACCCCCCTAATGGCCCTCATTCTGGCGGTGGTCTATCTTGAGCTGGACGACCAGTTGAAGGCCCAACAGCAGCTACAAGGGGACCAGAAATCTACATGTTACATGCCATCTTTTTTTATAACAGGAAGCAATTTCCCCATCAACATTGACAGTGACTCATGTCCAATGCACTAGAAGAGTTGTTGAATGTGTAGGTCTGGTAGTAGGTGCATGATGATGTTCTTTGCCTATTGTCTTTTTTACCAGAAACAAAGCCGAATCCAGTCAACTACCAATTCTTTGACTTGAGAAGAGACATGGCTGACTGAAGTCATAAATCACCTAAAGTTGTTTGATGTTCTGGGTGACAGTTGTGCCAAACAGCCCACTTGTCTCCACTGTGTCAGGAGTGATGCTCCCTCACTATTGTGTCCCATGTGCTGGTGGCCCTTTTACATGTGTCATAGCATACAGTGCACTTTGGATGCAGTGACTGGGCAATACTTTCCATTGGTAAGTTGGGCATCTACAGTAACATGAAAGTGCAAACATCACTGGTTCCATCGGCAATAGTGCCTACATGTTGGCATGCATACCTCTCTCTATTGTAGTATCATCTGCACTACTGTTTCATACCTGATCTTAGTGTTTTCATATGTTGATGTCTGATTCCATCACAAATGTGTGTGTAGGCCAATCCTTATTTGGAAATAGTTATTTGTGATAGGCATACAGATCATGTGTTAAAATAGACAGGACTCTGCACACATTGGTGGTGGGTACCCTAAGTCAATACTCAATGTCATTGATAATGTCCAAATGATGAAGCAATGAAGGACGTGACTGGTAGACTTACAGCAATTTGTCACTATTGGAATTTCCATGGCATAGATGTGGGAGTATTCCGTTATGTGAACTGCACATGTATATTTGGCCAGTTCATTCACTGATTGGTGACATGCATCAGGGAGTGACATGTGGAAATAAAGGGATCATATGTGAGTGTCTACACTCAGTATTACAAGTAGGCCTGGGTGGTGAACTTCGCTCTGTTCACGGAGTTTGCAGAGCTTTCTGGACTTCGCACTCCACAGAGTACAGAAAACTCCACTTTGCGATGTACAGCAGAGTTTTTTTCCCGCTCGCGATTGCGAACGGTAAGTTTACGTTCACTAACGGTAAGTTCGCAAACTGCCGCTCGGGTAGAATTTCTACCCGAGCGGCAGGAATACCAGCACAAACTGCAGTTCGCACTGCACTCCGCCACTTGCGGAAATTTGCAGAGTTTTTCAGTAACTTTGCAGAGTTTCGCTTAGCAAAACTCGACAAACTACACCCAGGCCTGATTACAAGGCAATTTTTGTTTGCGATACAAAAAGGTACTGTGATGTGCCTTCCCATCAGGGCAAAAGTGAAATCACCTCTTCATGTAATGGAGATTGCCTGAGCCTCAACAACTTTCAATGGTCCATTGGCTTTTAGGTATGCAATGTAATAATGGTGTTCTCACCAGTACAAAGCTGGATTGGGGATGTCCCTTTGTGGCGGTGAGCCTCAGCAAGGTCTACCAGTGCAAGGGGTTCGCCCTTCTCTGCACAAGTCCTCAGACCAATAGGATAGAAGTTGGCACAGAAACTGGAATAGAAAATACAAAGTTTATTAACCTCATGAGGTGGAACTACATTCACACAACACCCTTCGGCATTGTATGAAGTAGCACCCGGAATGGAAGGAGCTTGGTCCTTTTATACCCACACAGGGGCTCAAAAGAAGGCGGTACAAGTACAAGAAGTAGGTTTTAGGCACATATAAGGTCATATAGAAAATGCACAGTCAACAAGTGGGAGGAGCTAACAGTTGCTAATTCTGGTGAACGCATCCTGACATTTACAGACTAACAGCAGCTGCATGGACAGCTGCAAGCTCAACTGAGCATGTGCAAAGTGGAAGAGGCTAAATATAACCTGTCTCTAGGCAGATTTCAAGAGCAGACAACAGCAAGGTAGGACAGAGCACATAGCATACATGTGGTAGCACATGGCAAACAAAATGGCTGCCAGAAATACAAAATGGATTCCACAAAACGAACAAGATAGCCTCTAAATACAGGATGGCTTCTGCTAATGCTAATCCAATCGCTGCCAAATTACAACAGACAACCCTTTTAGCATTAGCTGAAGACATTCGTTCATCTGGGGTAATCTAGATATGCATCCTGTACATCGATTCTCATCAGTTCAGTGACCTCTTTATTTAGCATTTGTTTTGCTTTCATTTCTGCAACATTACTTTTAGCAGGTGTACAAGCAGTGATGCAAATAGAGCAAAGCATTGGACCACATTGTATACATATACAGCATGTAAATAGTATCACCAATAGTATACATAGCATAGTCAGTAGCTTCCAGCCCCAAGTAATAAAGAGTGTCCACAACCAGTTCGAAAAAGTCCATGTACCAGTCTCTGGGTGAATCTCCGCAGCAATCTTATATAGTTTAGAGATTGCATCATATACTGAAGGTGAGTGATTCGGAATGAAAACACAGCAGCTGCTGCCGATGATACGACATGCACCACCTCGATCAGCCAAAATCACATCAAGTACCATACGATTCTGAAGTGCTACAATCCTCGCAACTTGTAGCTCTTCTGTAATGTTCCTAAGTGCCATTGCTGTCTGATTGGTAACAGCTTCCACAACATGAGTCAATCGCCCTATCTTTCTGCTGTTTAATGTAGCACCCACAAAAAAAGAATAAACCCAGGTTTAAGTCGACATATTGTTGCAAAGCAGTGTCAGTTTGGTCAACTTCATCCATACTTATTGTCCTCTTATTTCTGTTCTTTTAAATATCATTGTATAACTTGAAGTTGAGATGATACGATGCAGGTGCCAGAAACACAGGGGGCAACAGAAAGGACACGTAGCAGACCCCAGACCAACCCACAGGTAGTTGGTAGTATCCCTTATTACCACAAACGAAGTATGTATTATGCGACGACTTAAACCTGCTGTTATTGGTACCTTCAATTGTCAGAATTATAGTACATTCACTTCTCCCCACTGGAATTCTCCCAACACTACTAATACATAAGTCTGCTTTAGCTCTTGTCACAGAAATCACAAAAGGTCCATTGTGCTTCATAGTCCTTGCATTTGTGAAGACATGTGACATAGAAATATTGTCAGGTTGGTACTCCTCCCATTCCCATTTTGTTCCTTTAGCTTGAGGGTAACTATTCTCATCCGGATATAATTCTTTATTAAGGTGATAATTGATTTGTCCCACTGTCATCTCTGTAATGTTGGCCCTTTCAGAGGCAAACAAAAGTGCAAACCAGGCTTGACAAGAATCGTTATGAGAGAACGAAAGAGGAATAAAAGGTGCTCCTCCTTTCTTTTGGTGCGCAGGTATCATCTGACACACCCAACAGTCGGTAGTATTCGTGGCATTATGTGTATGATGCAACATCTGGATAAATGTATTGTTTAGGTAGGATTGTCGATGCTTCTGCTCATGGTAGGGAAGCGTGAAATAGTGATTCTCAACTGGTGCAGAAGTAGTAGTAATCAGCAATTATCGAGCAGGAGCCGCTTTCTCAACAAACCACGTTATTGCTGCCATAGCCACCATAGCAACAACAAACCCTATAGCACAAATGACTTTCTTATTGCAGATCTTAGCAACTTTTGATCTTTCAGCAGACATGATTATTTAGTCGTCGTCAAAAAAAAAACTTTCGTTGGAGCTCTTATCCCTGGCCAGCCGTTGATTTCTTCACTGAGGGTCAAGACGGGTGTCACTTCGCAAGACTGATCCCCCCTTGCCACATCGGCACTCCGTTTCACCAACCCAGGGCGGTAACTCAACCAGTCCTTTTCGACAATGCAGGCTCTTTCCTTGGTTTCAGTTGGTATGGCGATGCTCCAGAAATCGTGTGGTCCGGGAAGACTCCCTCAGATTCGTCAGGTGAGATAGCGTGGCCCTTCTCCGTTTCCAAGATCTCTCAATGATCAGTCAGCACAGCAGGTTCCACCAAGGCAGGCGACACTCGCTTACAGTGAGTGCTATGGACCCAGTTCTTCCTGTTCGTCACTCAAACTGCTGTCCTCGTCTCAAGGAGCACCTGCTCCGGTCCTCGCCACCTTCGGTTCCAATCTGTTCGACCGCTCGAAGACCTTGACCATCACATGGTCTCCAGGACGGAGTTCGTGGCCCTCACCTGTAGATCTTTCTGGAAGAGCTTCTCGAACCTGTTGATGAATAGAGATCAAACTGTCGGTTAACTGTACCAAATAATAATTCATCAGAAGACATGTTACATCATGTACAGGGCGTGGCCTAGGAACTCCCCAAATGTTCATCGGTCTCCCAAATACTACTTCATATGGTGTAAGCCCAGATCGTGAATGTAGCACCGATCTTATGGACAACAATGCCAAGGGTAGTGCATCTGGCCACTTCAAAGACGTGGAAGCCAGTATTTTCTCTAATTTCAGCTTCAGTGTAGCGTTGTACCTCTTTATATTGAAATCAAAAAAGAGAGTAAGGGATTGTCCACTGACAAGTGAGACCGAGATTACTCCTATTCCCCTGGTACGAATTTTATGAAACAAAAGAAGGAGTATCCCCAACAGAAAATTAGAGAAATTCTCTGGAGGGTAGACCTTTAGGCAAAAAAAGGAAAAAAGGAAAAGTGTATCCTTTTATTTAAAACCCCTCACTCACCAGCCTAGCGGTGACATGCTTCATCATCGGGGTCCACCCTGGTGGCCTAGCGTCACCAGGGTGTGCTTCGACACCTGAACTACAGTGGAGCGGGTTGTGACTGTAAGTGCAAAAGAAAAAATGTTAAAAATTGTCCTGGTTTAACTCAAAAATATGATTTTTATTATAGAGCAACTGAACAATGTTAAAAAATAAATAGTGGCGAGATGCTGGTAGGCAAGTTACGACCAGGTCATCTCTATATGTGTTGGTGTGAATTGGTCGACATGTTTCTACCAATGGGCGAGTGCCCGGTATTCCTCAGGACCAAAATACAGGCAGATGGAAGGTGTGGGCCCCCTAAAAGGCACACCCTATCCTGATCCCCTGTTGACCCACTGGCAAATTGCTAGGGGTATATGCGCTCAACTAAATAAGTGAGCAGGCAGGAAAAAGCTGAAAAAAGAGACTTATTTAAGGGCTCTTAGGTGCTTCATCGGGCAGGGCGTAGGCTCTTCACATGAGGGCAACATATTAGTTGGCCGGTGAAACGGTCAGGATGCAACCTACTGCCATAGGCCCCTGCTCGGCCCTTAAATAAGTCTCTTTTTTCAGCTTTTTCCTGCCTGCTCACTTATTTAGTTGAGCGCATATACCCCTAACAATTTGCCAGTGGGTCAACAGGGGATCAGGATAGGGTGTGCCTTTTAGGGGGCCCACACCTTCCATCTGCCTGTATTTTGGTCCTGAGGAATACCGGGCACTCGCCCATTGGTAGAAACATGTCGACCAATTCACACCAACACATATAGAGATGACCTGGTCGTAACTTGCCTACCAGCATCTCGCCACTATTTATTTTTTAACATTGTTCAGTTGCTCTATAATAAAAATCATATTTTTGAGTTAAACCAGGACAATTTTTAACATTTTTTCTTTTGCACTTACAGTCACAACCCGCTCCACTGTAGTTCAGGTGTCGAAGCACACCCTGGTGACGCTAGGCCACCAGGGTGGACCCCGATGATGAAGCATGTCACCGCTAGGCTGGTGAGTGAGGGGTTTTAAATAAAAGGATACACTTTTCCTTTTTTCCTTTTTTTGCCTAAAGGTCTACCCTCCAGAGAATTTCTCTAATTTTCTGTTGAGGATACTCCTTCTAGCGTTGTACCTCTCCACTAATCCTGCTGATTGCGGGTGGAAGACTGCATGGAATTTCAGTTTGATCCCTAATCCTTTTAGGACATGCTCAACAACTTACCCAATAAAATGAGGTCCGTTGTCACTCCACAAAAGTTTACAAACACCATATCTAGGGAAAAACTCCTTTAGAAGCACCTTTGCTGTAGTGAGAGCTGTATTATCCTTTGTAGGGTATGCCTCTATCCATTTACTGAAGGCACATACCACCACTAGGACATACTTTAAGTTATTGCAGCATTCAAGTTGGATGTAATCCATCTGCAAAACTTCAAAAGGTGCAGTCGGTGTAGCAAACCCTCCAGTAGGAGTTCATTTCCCTTTACCTGGATTATACTGCCAACAGATCAAACAGGACTGTACTACTCTCTTAGCTGTGCTGGCAACTTCAGGATGCTCCCAAACTCGCATAAGCAATTTCGTTATTGCTAGAGCTCCAACATTTGCCAGCCCATGTGCCATTTGAACCATAGGTTGTAAATAGGCCTTATCCATGTCTTTGTTGCGCCAACAACCCTCATCGTCCAATATACCTTCTTTGGCTCATTGCTCAAGTTCTGCTACCGAAGCAGATCTCTGTACATCTAGCACTTCCTGTCTAGCGGTACAAAAGGGGGGTGGTGATGGATGGAGCATCTGAACCAATCAAACACTCACACCCAGTCAACAGATCTGGATTTAATCGATCACCGTTCTAACTGCCAAGCCATGCCTTCCCGGGACCGGAAACAAGCTTCCGAAGACCGGTTTCTGGCATTTCAGCCATCTTCAGCCCGGCTTGCTTGAATCCAGTGCAAAGTGAGCAAGGGACTCACGTCTGAGCATACCCTGCCAACTTATGGTGAACAAAGTGGTACAAAAGGGGGGGTGGTGATGGATGGAGCATCTGAACCAAACAAACACTCACACCCAGTCAACAGTTTTGGGTTTAATCCATCACCGTTCTTGAGCCCACTCTGCCACCCCAGTTCAGACATGGCCATATGCAAATCAGTCTGACCCTGTGCCTCATGGGAACAGTCCAGCCCGAACCGCCAAGCCATGACTTCCCTGGACCGGAAACAAGCTTCCGAGGACCGGTTTCTGGCATTTCAGCCGTCTTCAGCCGGTTTGCTTGAATCCAGTGGCAAAGTGAGCAAGGGACTCACGTCTGAGCATACCCTGCCAACGTATGACGAACAAAGTGGTACTAAAGGGGGGTGGTGATGGATGGAGCATCTGAACCAATCAAACACTCACACCCAGTCAACAGATCTGGGTTTAATCCATCACCGTTCTTTAGCCCACTCTGCCACCCCAGTTCAGACATGGCCATATGCAAATCAGTCTGACCCTGTGCCTCATGGGAACAGTCCAGCCCGAACCGCCAAGCCATGCCTTCCCTGGACCGGAAAAAAGCTTCCAAGGACCGGTTTCTGGCAGTTCAGCTGTCTTCAGCCGGTTTGCTTGAATCCAGTGGCAAAGTGAGCAGGGGACTCACGTCTGAGCATACCCTGCCAACTTATGGCGAACAAAGTGGTACAAAAGGGGGGTGGTGATGGATGGAGCATCTGAACCAATCAAACACTCACACCCAGTCAACAGATCTGGGTTTAATCCATCACTGTTCTTTATCCCACTCTGCCACCCCAGTTCAGACAGGCCATATGCAAATCAGTCTGACCCTGTGCCTCATGGGAACAGTCCAGCCCGAACTGCCAAACCATGCCTTCCTTGGACCGCAAACAAGCTTCCGAGGACCGGTTTCAGGCATTTCAGCCGTCTTCAGCCCGGCTTGCTTGAATCCAGTGGCAAAGTGAGCAAGGGACTCACGTCTGAGCATACCCTGACAACTTATGGCAAACAAAGTGGTACAAAAGGGGGGTGGTGATGGATGGAGCATCTGAACCAATCAAACACTCACACCCAGTCAACAGATCTGGGTTTAATCCATCACCGTTCTTTAGCCCACTCTGCCATCCCAGTTCAGACATGGCCATATGCAAATCAGTCTGACCCTTTGCCTCATGGGAACAGTCCAGCCCGAACTTCCAAGCCATGCCTTCCCTGGACCAGAAACAAGCTTCCGAGGACCGGTTGAGGACCGGAGAAATCAAAAATGGACATGGAGCAGTAAATTTATTAACATGAAATGCACGAGGTTGCGATAGTGGGCTAAGGGAAGGTGTTCCATCGAAACCTATCGATGTAATAGTTAAGCCAGACAGGGGATCCCTTGGAACCAAGTGTTAAGATAAGGTTCTACGAGTAGCTCCTGTATCAACCAGAAACTGATCAGTAGAACCCAAAAAATGTGCTGTAACATAGGGACCCTTCTGATCTACTGGAACTTTATTCCTTACCCCATCCTAGGCAATCCTATGCATAAACGGAATCTTTGAAATCGGATGGCACATAATCGGACATTTGATATTGATTTTGTCTGTCAAAAGCATTAAACCCATCCTGTCCACGCATGTTAGAATCAAACCTAGCACGATCATCCATGCTTCCTCTAGACCCTGAATATCCTGAACAATTTCGCATTTGTCCCTGACCACGTGGATACTGCTGAGCACGTAGTGCCGGACAATCAGAAGCCCAATGTCCAAATTTCTTACAATACGCACACTAATCAACAGACAAATTCAAACGAGTATAAGAGGAAAAGTACGAACCATGAGATCCACGTCCACGACTATCATTGCCTCTAGAAGGCGGACCATAAGCCTGAGCCAACATAAACTTTGTAATACTGAGCCATAGTTAAAAGAGAAACCGGAGAAGAGGTAGTCCATGAACTCTCGCTAGCCTTTAGGTGACTAACTATTCCTGGCAACAGGTTTGCTACATATTTATCGATGAACAGATGCCTGCCCATGTCATCGGTCAATGACTGGACACTAAAATCGTGGAATGCTTCTTCAAAGCGTGTGAAGAAGTCAGAAACCGATTCATCTGTCTTTTGCTTACAAGACGCTAATACAGGGGGAATAATCGTTTTTAACTTTACTATAATAGCTAATGGAAGATCTAGAATTAACTGACACGGTTTCTGCGGAGGTTCTCTTTCTTCATCTAATTTTTCTAAATCTTTTCATAATGCCCCAAAAGTCACACAATCATCAATTTTACACACAGTTCTCCACATATCAGGGGGTAATATCAAACCGAAAAACAGGTCAATATCGGGTAAAGTCGTAGTACAAGAGCTAATAGCACCTTCAACTTCCTCATAAAAGGCTGCTGGATTTTTTCGTGGATAAGGTAATGCAGTTTTAAGAGCCATAACATCTGCTCTATTCCAAGGAGTATAAACCCAATTATAAATAAAATAACCCTTTGCATCAGTAGAAGCCTTATCATCACTTGTACCCACTCCTTTAGGAGGAACATACAAAGGTGCGGCTTCCTGCATAGGTTTCGCATGAACTATCATAGTCTTATCTGTTTCGAAGGTAGAAGCTTGGGCCACGCCAGTCTGAGATGATTGTGCAGCTGCGTCTGCTGCCTTTTTCTCTTCCCGCAAATGGACTGTCTCAACACGTAATTTAACCAAATGCCTGATTGAGTCAGCCACCTGAGAAAAGACAAAAAGACCATCACGCATTTGCATACAATCATTTGCTATATCAACAGGCTCCAAATCGTCAGAATGTTTCCTAAACCATTCAACAACTTCTGCGGCAAACACCTCTGTAAAATGTTCTTGCTCCCTTTCCTGCCAATCCTTCATGTCAGCTAAAAGTTCAGAAGCAGGAGCAATATTACGGGCGGCTTTACAATCGGCAGATCTAAGCTGCGACGCACCCTCAGCGGACAACATAGAACGAGTTTCTCGTGCTTTCTCCTGGCCTGTAGGAGAATCCTTATCTGACTCATGAGGAACAGAGGGAAAAATATACGGAGGCGGAGAACGATCTAATAACAAGAAATCATCTTGAGGTTTATTAAGAATAGGATAGAGTGGTCGCCGAACAGCGTATTGGCCAGTTACCTGTAAATGGCGTTCCCTATCTTCCCTCTCTTTTAGTTATTTTATTTCTTCATTTTTCATTTCTAATGCTTTCGCATGGATGTTCTTTCGCTGTTCTTGTTCACGCTTCATTCGTTCACGCACTTCTTTCTCCCACATTCGCACACACTCAAGCATATTTTGCCTAGTCTTTCGCTCAAACATACATTGTTCCACATACTGATTCTTTCGTAAATCAAATGACCCATGCATAGGCCAACGCAACTCAGGATCCTTACGAGTATATTTATTCCATAATGAGCTGTACATTATAGAAGAAATACCATATTTAATATACATGTCCCTATTAGGCGTCCCCTCCGAGGGGGCCAGTTGTGCTTCATCAAGTCTTAAATTGGTACCACTACAAAAGCAACACTTCCTATGAAGTGTGCTAGAAACAGGCATGCCAAAAATAGTGCAGAATACACAGTATTATAACCAAAGTAGCACTTAAGGTACTGTAGTTCGTTGTGCCGTTCAAATCAATTCATAACAGAGAAAATTCTCCTCATTACCTTCCTATATAAATTGCAATTCATATATCAATCCCATACAAATCCAAGTTGGCCAACACAAATTCCAAAGCCACAGCAAGCGCCACAAAAACGACCTTACCAATCCCAGGCAACAAAACCAACAGCAAGTGTTGCTTAACAACTCTTACCAATCACTTGGTGTCTGTCCAGGTTCCAACTGCCAAGTTATCAAAATTGACCAAATGGTCACTGCACGGCGAATCAACAGAAGAGATCTCAGTCGAGGACCGGCACCACCTGGGGGTTCAGATCAGAAAGCGAGGAAAAACGCCGTGGATGCCAAGAATTTGCATATTTATCTGCTATTGCTTGTGTGAGTGATTTAAATAACACAAGTCTGGAGCTAATGCTAACAGCCAAGTGGACAGGTGACAGGTATTAGAGTGACTTACCTTCGGCTTCACCGATGACAAGGTTGATCGTCACCGTGTTCAACCAGCTGCAGCAGAGACAGGAAGTGCAGGAATGGCTCCATGGTGAAGGTGAGGAAAGGTGGGCTTGTGCAGTGATCTTCCAAAGCGAGATTCCAATCGTCCATTTCGATCACTCCTTCGGGCATCCGAGCCGCCGATGAGCCCCACGTGTCGGGCGCCAATTTGTGGTGGTGAGCCTCAGCAAGGCCAACCAGTGCAAGGGGTTCGCCCTTCTCTGCACAAGTCCTCAGACCAATAGGATAGAAGTTGGCACAGAAACTGGGATAGAAAATGCAAAGTTTATTAACCTCATGAGGTGGAACTACATTCACACAACACCCTTCGGCAATGTATGAAGTAGCACCCTGATTGGAAGGAGCTTGGTCCTTTTATACCCACACAGAGGCTCAAAAGAAGGCGGTACAAGTACAAGAAGTAGGTTTTAGGCACATATAAGGTCATACAGAAAATGCACAGTCAACAAGTGGGAGGAGCTAACAGTTGCTAATTCTGGTGAACACATCCTGACATTTACAGACTAACAGCAGCTGCATGGACAGCTGCAAGCTCAACTGAGCATGTGCAAAGTGGAAGAGGCTAAATATAACCTGTCTCTAGGCAGATTTCAAGAGCAGACAACAGCAAGGTAGGACAGAGCACATGGCATACACGTGGTAGCACATGGCAAACAAAATGGCTGCCAGAATTACAAAATGGATTCCACAAAATGAACAAGATAGTCTCTAAATACAAGATGGCTTCTGCTAATGCTAACCCAAACCAAATCTCACAAATGTTTGGGGCAGATTGCCTCCAGTTTACTTGTAGCACATGTATCACGTGTGCTACATGTGATACATAGCAAAGATACTTAAGTAAAGCTTTAATTAGACTATTCTGACAGTGGACATGTGAGGAAGATTCAATTAGGAAGTGTCAACAGTGTGAAATGAGCATTTGTATATCATCTTATTTCTGCAACAGCACACATTGCTGCACCATAGCTGTATTACTTGACCATCATTTCATCATGATGTGACCATTTACTGATTTCAGAGCCTTGTGTGGAATCTGTTGAAATGATTTTGTCATAGCCATCCTTTTTGATGACATCAGGTGACTATGGTATACTACAATCGCCAAAGTACACAAGAACATCAAGTATTAAGCATGGGCGGATTTCACGGATCTATGATCCGCGAATTTTGCGGATTAGCGTATTGTTGATCCGCAAAATCCGCGGATTTTTAAAAAATTTTTTGCGGATTGCGCTCGTGAAAGTCAAGGATGCAAAGGCCTCTATCCAGCATCACAGCTGATTTTCGACGGTAGATTTGGGAAGAAAGCACACCTGCCCAGCCTCGACAATGCTCACGATTGTTTTTGGGCTGATGAATGCGTCACTGAATTTGAGCTTGAACTGTCCATCATAGTGGGTAAATGGCGGGAAGACGGTTCACACCGCAAGTGTGTGGGCGGGGCCAAACAGACGGGACTTACATGCGAGCACACATGCCTCTGGTGTGTATAAAAGGTCAGAGACCGATCAGAGCAGCAGATGAAGAGAAAGAAGCTCCTGGTCACAGGAACAGCCAGGGGATTGCGCTCGTGAAAGTCAAGGATGCAAAGGCCTCTATCCAGCATCACAGCTGATTTTCGACGGTAGATTTGGGAAGAAAGCACACCTGCCCAGCCTCGACAATGCTCACGATTGTTTTTGGGCTGATGAATGCGTCACTGAATTTGAGCTTCAACTGTCCATCATAGTGGGTAAATGGCGGGAAGACGGTTCACACCGCAAGTGTGTGGGCGGGGCCAAACAGACGGGACTTACATGCAAGCACACATGCCTCTGGTGTGTATAAAAGGTCAGAGACCGATCAGAGCAGCAGATGAAGAGAAAGAAGCTCCTGGTCACAGGAACAGCCAGGGGATTGCGCTCGTGAAAGTCAAGGATGCAAAGGCCTCTATCCAGCATCACAGCTGATTTTCGACGGTAGATTTGGGAAGAAAGCACACCTGCCCAGCCTCGACAATGCTCACGATTGTTTTTAGGCTGATGAATGCGTCACTGAATTTGAGCTTCAACTAGGGCACATGCTTTATTGATATCTGTAAGTGCTTCCTGTTGAGGTTTAATTTTTGTGACAGGACCATCGTGCCAGAATGAACCCTGCCCTTCATATCCCTTGAGTGAGCTGTCCATCATCCTGTAACTATTTTAGGATGGCGCCGGCAAGCTGCCAGCGCCATCCTGAAATAGTTACTAAGTTAGCTTCAACAGGAAGCACTAATAGATAAAATAAAGCAGGTGCTCGAGCACCAGCACCACAACTGCAACAACAGACAGATCCACAACACTCAACATACCCCCAGACACCACATCCACAACCACAGATACTTCCACAACACCCAGCATACCCTCCAGACACCACACCCACAGACACCTACAAAACATACCCCATACAAGATACATCAGACACACACCCACACACCTGACACTTCCACTCCCACTCCCACTTCCTCTACCTCCCAACCCCTCCCAAACATCCTACCCATTTTCCTGTGAGAGCTTATTTGCCCTTAACCCTGTCACAGCCTACCCCTCCCCCTCCCAAAGCCCCATTCCACACATCAATCCATCCTTTCCACATCCCAATCCACCCCTCACAAAACTGTTCCCCCACACATGAACCCAGACCTACTCCTGAGAAAAAAGCAAAAAGCCCTCTCCAAAGCAAATCCACCCCTCCCAAAATCAAGTCCACCCCTCCCACACCCAAGACCCTCCCTCCCAAGTGACATCACTGAGGTGCCTGTACTTCCCACTAGATGCCCATTCCTGTGGAGGTTCCCCTGGCAGTGTTCTTGGAGGCAAGTGTGCACAGCAGTCCACAGGACTTTGACATTTGCAATGAACTGCCATTTGGCTTTGTTTTTGTTCCCTTTCGTTTGGACTTATTGAGAGAGATCTACAAAGTGATAATACATCCCTATTTCGATTTTCACCAAGTTAGTCCTGCCATTATTTTGCTTTGCAATCAGTTGAATTCTAGCCAAGTTTCAATTACAGATGTATAATACATATGTTTGTTTAACTTGATGGCAGGAACTACTGCTTACTTTTTAAATGTCTACTATGCTAAGCGAATACACTGGTTAACATGGTATGTGATTATCATTTGAATTTAAGTGCAGCCATTCAACATAGTAGTGGAGACTTGCTCCAAAAATTAGTTGCTGACAAGTCCTTTAAGGATAGTTTACTCCAGGTTTGTATGATTCAGCTTGTTTACTGAATATGGATTGCACCTTCTTATATGATGTGACCATTGAAGTAGTATACAATACAGAACTTACTGTAACAAGGGGAATAGTTACATGGATGATGTAGTAGAGTATGGCTCATAATTGCCATTTTTTTCAAGGTAATTTATGGCTGCTGGTTACCCCTTGTGCAGAGACATTTCTACATGATCTTACATTGTGCTTAACCAAATGATGTATGATGCACATGCAGTGCATGTGAAAATGTAAATGATTATTTTAAACATACCTGCAGGGAGTTTTTGCTTTTAGATTTGCTAACTCCATTTTTAGGCAAGTGTGCCTTATTTTGTTTGCAGCTTGCACAAATTCTGTTGTACAGGTGAGTTACTTTAAATTTTGCAACCGTCAACATTGGAGACCTATGCATTGCATATTGATCTGCTATTGCTTGTGTGAGTGATTTAAATAACACAAGTCTGGAGCGAATGCTAACAGCCAAGTGGACAGGTGACAGGTATTAGAGTGACTTACCTTCGGCTCCACCGATGACAAGGTTGATCGTCACCGTGTTCAACCAGCTGCAGCAGAGACAGGAAGTGCAGGAACGGCTCCATGGTGAAGGTGAGGAAAGGTGGGCTTGTGTCATATATACTTGTAATTCCACCAGCTCGGCTGAGGCAGTTTTACCCCCACAGTTACGTCGGCAGGAAGGCACATCGTGATTGGGCCATCTGAAACACCGGCAGTCTACCCTCTGACAGATGCATTGGCATATCCTGCCTCCGCTGTGGTCAAGATTTCCTGGTGGCGGTGGTGGTGACGGTGGTGGCGCTGCTGCAGCATTCTTTCACATGCATTGTAATAGGGTGTGTGGACAGCCAATTGGACGGCAGGGAATCTGACGCCATTCCGATGGTGGTACCCTTACCACCAAACTCGTAATCAGGAACCTACTATGTGGAGAAAATGATGTTGCAAGAAAGGGATTATAATTCACAGCACTGTTGTTCCCTTTTAGGAATTAGATTACTGGTTGACTGGACTGTGAGTCCTGATTAAGCAGAACCCACACTCCTAATCAAGGTAAGACACAAACAAACCCCAAATTAACCTATGCAAAACCCCTGGTAGCTTGGCACAGACCAGTCAGGCTTAATTCAGAGGCAATGTGTAAAAGTATTTGTGCAACACTTCAAACAGTAGAACAGTGAAAACACCACACAAAAAAGATTCCACTGCAGGTTAGAAAATAGAGTAAACTTTAATAAATACAACAAGACCAAAAAAACAAAAATTCAATCAGTAGAACTGGAGTAAGGAATTTTTAAATATTAAACTGTAAAATGGCGCGTAAAAGCACAAAGTGCCAACCAGGGATATCTGATCTTGCTGGAACTTTTCAAAGTCATAAAGCTTAGGCCGACCATGATGGAGTTCGGGTCTAATGCAGTCCCAGATTAGTCCCGCTGAAGTTTTACTTTCTCAATTTTTGTGCCAATAGTCCCGTTCGCATAGAAGAAGGTCACCAGCAGAAGGGAGAGCATCGCATGCAGCAGGCTGCATTGCGCGAAGAGCAGGCCAATCGTTGTGGATGGGTGGGCTGAAGTTTTGCATTGGTGGTCCCCCCCATGGGCTGACAATGCTTCTGTGCAAAGAGATGGGCTTTCAGCGGCTTGCACTGATCTTGGAGTGGCACGGTTTCAGTGCAAATGGGCCCATTTGCAGTTGTGAGGAGCCCAAAAGCTTGGATTTACAAGCGCCACACCAAGGGTCCAGAAATTGAGAGCCACCTCTTTGGGGTCTAGAACTCAGGAACTCGCTGAAAACGGGTACAGGACCTGTTGCTCAGATCATGAGGTTCAGAGCATGAGGCCAGTAGACAAGCCCGTTGAGTAACTCTAGGGTCCTAGGTTCAAGATGAATTTGCAGGTCCACTTCTTCTTCCCAGGCAAGAGGGCAGCAGGTCTGTACAGCAGGGGAGCAGTTACTGTAGAGCAGCAGTCCAGCAGAGTGGCAGTCCTTGTAGCATCACAGCAAGCCTTCTTCCTTGCAAAGCATCCACAGGTTCAGAAGTGTACTGAAGTGCTTGGGTCTGGGGTCCTTTTTTATACACAGTTGTGACTTTTCAGTGTAGAGAAGCTTCTGGAGACATGGCTTTGAAGTGCACAGATGCCCTGCCTTCCCTGCTCTGTCTCCAGGCTAACTAATTTTTGTGGAGACAGGACACAGCCTATTCAGGTTTTGTGAGGCTGAGCACATCTCCTCCCTCCCATCCTGCCAGTGATGGCCCATCCAGTCACACCTAAACTCCAATTGTGTGTGGCTGTCTAAGAGGAATACACAAAGCCCAACTGCCAACTACCCAGTCATGTGGCCAAAGACAGGCTTCGGGCATCAAATAGCTAAGGCAAGAAAATGACAACTTTCTAAAAGTGGCATTTTCAGAATTGTGATTTAAAACCAGACTTCACACTATGTTAGGATCTTACATCAGGGTTCCAGAGGCACCGAAAATAAATTGGTGATTTTTGTGCATTTGGAAATTACACTTAGAAAGGTAATTAGACAACTCAAATGTTATCACATGGGAGAGATAGGCCTTGAAGTAGTCAAAAACTAATGTAAGAGTTTTCCACTACCAGGACACATAAAACTGAAAAGTATATGCCCACATTTTCATATGCACTGCACCCCTCCCTTGGGCTGTCTAGGGCCTACCTTAGGGGCGATTTATATGGGTAAACATAGTTTACAACGCGGTGTTTACACCGCACAACCTTTACCACGCTGCCATTACAACGCAAGTCATTACTACGACTTGCGCTGTATGGCGCTCTTGGTTAAGGAATATTGTGATTTTCTATTCCAACACCTTCCCTACTGTTACGTGGGCTGGAGTTGGAATAGAAAATTATAATAATCCTCAATCCGCGCCGTCCAACGCAAGTCGTTGTAACGACTTGCGTTGTGAAATCCGCGATGTAAAGTGCCGCGATCAAAATGATCGCGTTGTACTATCATACATCCTTTATATGTATTAAAAAGAATGGTTCGGGCCTCTCAAAAAGTTTATTTTGCCAGGTCAAAATGGCCGTTCAAAATTGCACACACAGACTCTGCAATGGCAGGATTGAGGCATTTTTAAAGGGCTACTTAAGTGGGTGGCACAATCAGTGCTGCAGGCCCACTTGTAGCATTTAATTAACAGGCCCTGGGCTCATATCATGCACTTTACTAGGGATTTATAGGTAAATTAAATATGCCAATTGGGTATAAGCCAATGTTACCATATTTTAGAGGGACAGCACAAGTGCTTTAGCACTGGTTCCAGTGGTAAAGTGTGAAAGTCTTAAGGCGAGCAAAAAACAAAGTCAGCAAAAACAGGAGATCTGAAGGCAAAAGGTTAAGGGGACACCACGTCAAAGATGCCAGGGCTAACATTCCTTTTCTGAATTCATCTTGTTTCTTTAGCTTCATGACCTATGTTAAGTGATTTGAGGGATGTGTGTCAGAATAGGTCTCTGCTATAATAGAAGAGACAGAAATCTTAATGTGTGCAGAACACGGTTGTAGACCTTTTTAGAGGTGATATAAAGCTGTTCTTGGAGGCACAATTCTATTTTCATCAACATGTTTCAATCTGTTACTCTGTTAAGGATTATTATCATTTGTACATAGTTTCACTGGAAATGTAGCTCAGCCTGATGCAGTGTCTTCTCACTGTCCATCCTGTGAATTTCTGTTAGTGTTCCGGTCTGTGTGTATATTGTCTTACAGATGCTATATGTAGTTGTTTGGGTAGTCTAAGGGGCATACTACTTTATAGAGCTGGAATGAGTATAGTCTAATACACGACAATTACATTGCATACTATTTTGGGCTGTAAAACAGTTTACCACCAGACACCTCTAATCATCTGAATCTAATTCTTGATTTCTAAATGACAAAAACAATTATATATCATTGTTTGTCTTCTAGTGTCTTGTGGTGTATGCTTTTTCAAGTTCAGTGATAGGATGGCTACATGCCTTCATCATCTATGATTTTAAGACATATTCCTCTAAACTTACATTGTGGAATAGCTACAGCATTCCACGTGTTGCTCGTCATCTAGCATTGTTTCAAAGTGGTCTGTGTGCAACCACTGTCACTGTGGAAATTGGCAATGGCTTAGAAGCTAGATTTTGCTACTTGCATATTGCACCCTTGCTTATGGAATGTCCGGTGCTATTGGGTGATGGTCAAGATTACTTCAATAACCTGGGGCAAAAGTACAGATTAATTCTGTTTGTGAGTCAACAGCTACTGCTTGACGTGCCTTCTGGAAGGAGCCAGAGACAAAAGATGCAGATGTAACGGTGTTTTATGACATCTTCTGGTGTAATAACCATCACTCTATTTTTTTTCTCTCTATGCAGACTTTCAATCTAGGCTTGCCCTGGGTTCCTCTGTTGCTAATTTCAGATGGTTGTATCTATGTTGCAATTTTTTTACCACCATTGTGGCTTTCTCTACTGAGGCAAGTTTCCGCCTGCCTTTTTCATAGGCCTCACTATTGCCCATTGCTTCATTGTATCATGCTTAAAAGTGGTGTTGCTTGACAGTGATGTAGAGCTGGCAATGTCAATGGTCGATTTTATTCATTGGATTGGATTGGATTGTTTTTTTATAAAGCGCGATAGTTACCCGCAGGCATCCTAGCGCTGGTGGATTGCATGAGTGTATAAAAGAAGGAACCTGCTTTTATCTACTGAATAAGAGAGTCTTCAGTTTTTTTCGAAATGAGAGAAGGTTGGGCTCAGAGCGGAGGGAAAGGGGGAGAGAGTTCCAAAGTCTAGCCGAGTTTACAGAGAAAGTTCTTCCTCCACACCGCGCTCTTTGGAACCTGGGAGTGATTACTCGGAAGGCATGCATCGATCTGAGTTGTCTGGTTGGATTGTATGGGATGATCAGGTTGTAATTTAAGGCTGCTCCTTTCCTCCAAAAGGCGCGATGGGCGATGCATAAGCTTTTAAAATCGATTCTTGCCTTGATAGGTAGCCAGTGGAGGTTTGTTTTTAGTTCTGCTTCCACTGACTGGCGACGAGGAATTTCTAAAAGGTACGAGCAGCGCAGTTCTGAATTACCTGAAGTCTATTAATGGTTGATTTCGGTGCTCCCAAATAAAGGGCGTTTCCGAAGTCCAAACGGGACACAATTAGCCCTTGAATCATGACTTGTTTTGCCTTTGGAGGAAGGAGTGGGAGGATCTTGCGGATAAGCCTAAGGATGGCAAGGCAAGTTGCAGAAAGTTTGACTGCTTGTTGACTAAATGTGAGTGATTTGTCCATCCAGATTCACAAGCTTTTGATGGAATCCTTGGGTTCGGGGGCAGGACCTAGTGAGGATGGCCAGATGGAGTCTATGGATGTTGTCGGAGAGTTGCCCAATATCATCAGCTCCGTTTTGTCTCCATTTAATTTTGAATATGACTGGGACATCCAGGCGCCAATTGCTTCCATGCAGCCCCTTAGGTTACTTGGCTGGGTTGATGGATGATTCAGTGTTACCACCAGCTGGGTGTCGTCAGCGTATGATACGATTTGGACACCAAAAGGGCGGACAATCTCGGCAAGGGGGCGCATGTAAATATTAAACAGTGTGGGGCTCAGGGAGGAGCCCTGAGGAACCCCACAACTGAGTGCTTTGCCGGGCGATGTAACACTTTCCTCACAGACTCGAAAAGATCGATCTGATAGAAAGGAGTGAATCCAAGCTTTTACCCTTGAACCGATTCCGAGTTCTGAGATCCTCTGAAGAAGGATGTCATGATTTATGGTATCGAAGGCGGCACTGAGGTCCAGCAAAATGATAGCTGCAGAGCCGCCTGCGTCCGCAATCATTCTAGCTCCTTCTGTCACGGCCAGAAGCGCCGTTTCGGTCCCATGCCTGGGTCGAAACCCGGTTTGCAATATGTCCAATAAGTTATTACTTTCTAAAAATTCTGTAAGAATGGAATTTACATATTTCTCTGCAAGCTTACTTATCCATGGCAGCAGGGAGATTGGACGGTAGTTTCCAGGGTTTGACTGGTCCAAATTGGCTTTTTTGAGAAGAGCTCTTACCGTTGCTTGTTTCCACCTTGGTGGAACAATGCCTGACGATAAGGAGGCATTGATTAAATTAGAAATTATAGGCAGAATGGAGGATGTGACGCGCCTCAAGGATTGTGCGGGGGCTGGGTCGTCAGGGGATCCCGATTTCACCTGGGACATGATAGATTCAAGCAGTGTGGGTTCATCCAGAGCTGGGCTCACCTCATTGCTGAACCTGTGCTCCAGCAACTCCATTGATGTGGATTGATAAAGAAAAGGAAAATGTTGGGAAAGGACAGCCAAGCTATTAGACGTGTAATCCTTATGGTGGTCTTTCCCCAAACGTTTTGCCTGCTTACCTCCTCTTTTTGCTATATCTTTTTCCTAGCCTTGGAAGTCTGAGCCCTTTACCACTGCTAAGCAGTGCTAAAGTGCATGTGTCTCTCCATTAAACATGGTGACCTTAATTTATTTATGATTGGCATATTTAGTTTACTTATAAGTCCCTTGTAAAGTTGTATACCATATCCCCAGGGCCTGTAATCTAAATGCTACTAATGTGTCTGTAGGACTGGTAGTGCCATCAACACAAGTAGCATTTCAAACCTGTCTCAGGGCTGCCATTGCACGTCCTGTGTGTGCAGGTTACTGCCACTTCAACTTGGCATTGAAAACCACTTGCCAAGCTTTACACCATTCTTTAATTAAACATAAGTCACCCCTAAGGTAGTCCCTATGTAACCCTCAGAGCACGGTGCTGTGTAAGTAAAAGGTATGACATGTACTTTTAAGTTTTACATGTCTTAGTAGTCACAAACAGCTAAAAGTTTTTTTCATTATTGTGAAGTCTACTCCTCCCATAGGCTAGCATTGGGAATTCCTTAGGTAATACCTGATTAGAAAGGAGTAACAGCAATATGTGTTATATCTTTGGAATAGTAATGAGAAATCCTCTTTAGTGATAAAGATGGACTTATCATTACTAGACATGCAGTTTTTAGAAAGTGATTTCAAAAAGGGGGGTGGGGTTAGGCCAGATAGACAGGACCCAGGTAGGGCCTTATATAATTTAAAAGAGAAACAACCTGGTATTCTAATTATTTCGTCAATACTTTTCAACAACCACACTATATTCTTTTGATGATTGGGTTATTTATTCACCCTATTTTAAACAACTCTTTTCTTTTCTAATGACTTTGTCCTTCATATAGAACACATACATACCATACATATATTTACATGCATCTCAAATTTAGACCATACTTACAATAATATACAAAAACAACATTTTTTACAACATACACAAATTTTTTTGCACAAAATTTTATACAGACAAGACTACATCAAAACAAATCAATGTGCCACATATAGTCACGTAATAGCTCAATTTAGATATCATTAAGCGTTTTTAAACTTTCAATTTAATCTTGAATCAATTATATTTCTTTTTTGATCCTTTATCCAGTTGCTGCTAATTTAATAGCAATTGCCTTATCCGCTTGCTGCTAATTTAATAGCAATTGCCTTATCCATTTGCTGCTAATTTATTAGCAATTGTCGATAAGTTTCAAGCCTCACGAATTCTCTATGGGCTCTCATCAGGGCATCTTACTTTCCACACATTGGACACATCTACAACATAAATAAAACAGACTATGACTTGTTTGACCTAACCCTTTTCCTACTACTTCATGTGCCCTTTACTGGCACTTGTGCACCTACCTCCCACTGTCGTGAACACTTTTATTTTTTCAGTCACCATGCGTCTCTCTCAATATGGATTATTGGACCTACTTTTCGTGATTGAACGACAAAGCTCTATTTTCAAGAAACTGAACCAATACTCAATTTTATACGTGGCACAGCTTTTCATGCTAAGCAAACGTACCTGCGGTGGCGATGTACTTTTTTTCTGTGAGCCTTCTCTTTCTTTATGCACATGGAAATTGGCTCTGTTGGGGAAAATCAACATCCCCGTAAGCAAGTGGCCTTATATTTGTAGCACATTCGGTAAGGGGAGAATAGATGTTCTTAACGTACCTCTCGGAAGTGACACTCGTGTTTCCCAAACAAATTCAATTACCATCTGCTACGCACTATTTCTATATTCCTACGGAGCAAATGGAAAACGGGTCTTTGTTAAGAAGTCATGCGTCTTTCATTATACCCATTTAGTTATTAGGTGGCAGTTTCAATACTAGGCTCACCTCTCATTGGTTGTTTTCACTGGCTTCTAGTCGCGTTCACTTCTCTCTCCTCTTGCTCTACCGGACCATCTCACCATGGAAGGCGCAGAGTGCCGCAGCCTTCCTGGAAGTATACCAAGCAGCATTAGTGTTGCTGGGAATTGTAGTATTGATACGATAGCCTCCAGTACTATAAAATTGATTAATTTATCAATAACATGATGCTCCTATATGACCAACCACTTTAAAAAGGCTTGTTATTTTATAAATTTGGAAACATCTTAATATTATTTTAATCATCGTGCGGATTCTTTTGGAATCTCTTCCTCACTCGGTGTAATTATGGGAAGGAAATCCCCATCTGCTGCTGGGAATTGTAGTTTTTTTCTTTACTTAGGATTCAACACAGCTAAATACCACAATACAATATCAATTGATCACAACCACTATGAATTTTGACCTAAGCATGATCACATCTTAGTTTGTATTAAAACTCGAAATCCACACTGCAGATTCTGATTAAGTACACACTATAGATCACAGTTGCATGCCAGCATATGTCATATTTAGAACAAGCTAATGTCAAATTCTCAAAATTTCTGACATTTCATTTAATCCTGACTGAACACTGTTAAATCGCATAATCAAATAAGCCTCTTTCTTCAATAAAAGAGACTCCACATCTGCCACCTTCTTGGATATATTTACTGCAGTCAACACAATCCATTTGAAATCCCTTTCTGAACGTTCCGCTTTCATAAAGACTCTACCATTGAAGCAGTTCTCACCTTTTTTTAAATCCTGGACCTATGTTGTGTTATCCTCTGATTAATCTGTTGATTTGTTTTCCCTATGTACAATTTAGAACAAGTGAAGAATTGGCTTGGTAGTTTGGTCTGCCCTGTTCCCATGATGCACTGGGCCAGGGACAGACTAATTTGCATATAGCCAGGTTCTGAGCTGGGATGGGGCAGTGAGATAAATAACGGTGATGGATCAAGCCCTGATCTTTGGACTGGGTAAGAGTGGTCTGCTTAATTCAGACACTCTGTTCATCACCACCCCCCTTTTCTGAATCGTTTTTGGCCACTATAGGTGTGGCAGGGTATACTCAGACATGAGTCCCTTTCTCACTGCTCCATCAGGATTCAAGCAAGCCGGGCCGAAGAGGCTGAAATGCCAGAAACCGGTCCCCGGTAGCTTGTCTCCTTTCTGGTGAAGAATTGGCTTGGTAGTTTGGTCTGCCCTGTTCCCATGATGCACTGGGCCAGGGACAGACTAATTTGCATATAGCCAGGTTCTGAGCTGGGATGGGGCAGTGAGATAAATAACGGTGATGGATCAAGCCCTGATCTTTGGACTGGGTAAGAGTGGTCTGCTTAATTCAGACACTCTGTTCATCACCACCCCCTTTTCTGAATCGTTTTTGGCCACTATAGGTGTGGCAGGGTATACTCAGACATGAGTCCCTTTCTCACTGCTCCATCAGGATTCAAGCAAGCCGGGCCGAAGAGGCTGAAATGCCAGAAACCGGTCCCCGGTAGCTTGTCTCCTTTCTGGTGAAGAATTGGCTTGGTAGTTTGGTCTGCCCTGTTCCCATGATGCACTGGGCCAGGGACAGACTAATTTGCATATAGCCAGGTTCTGAGCTGGGATGGGGCAGTGAGATAAATAACGGTGATGGATCAAGCCCTGATCTTTGGACTGGATAAGAGTGGTCTGCTTAATTCAGACACTCTGTTCATCACCACCCCCTTTTCTGAATCGTTTTTGGCCACTATAGGTGTGGCAGGGTATACTCAGACATGAGTCCCTTTCTCACTGCTCCATCAGGATTCAAGCAAGCCGGGCCGAAGAGGCTGAAATGCCAGAAACCGGTCCCCGGTAGCTTGTCTCCTTTCTGGTGAAGAATTGGCTTGGTAGTTTGGTCTGCCCTGTTCCCATGATGCACTGGGCCAGGGACAGACTAATTTGCATATAGCCAGGTTCTGAGCTGGGATGGGGCAGTGAGATAAATAACGGTGATGGATCAAGCCCTGATCTTTGGACTGGGTAAGAGTGGTCTGCTTAATTCAGACACTCTGTTCATCACCACCCCCTTTTCTGAATCGTTTTTGGCCACTATAGGTGTGGCAGGGTATACTCAGACATGAGTCCCTTTCTCACTGCTCCATCAGGATTCAAGCAAGCCGGGCCGAAGAGGCTGAAATGCCAGAAACCGGTCCCCGGTAGCTTGTCTCCTTTCTGGTGAAGAATTGGCTTGGTAGTTTGGTCTGCCCTGTTCCCATGATGCACTGGGCCAGGGACAGACTAATTTGCATATAGCCAGGTTCTGAGCTGGGATGGGGCAGTGAGATAAATAATGGTGATGGATCAAGCCCTGATCTTTGGACTGGGTAAGAGTGGTCTGCTTAATTCAGACACTCTGTTCATCACCACCCCCTTTTCTGAATCGTTTTTGGCCACTATAGGTGTGGCAGGGTATACTCAGACATGAGTCCCTTTCTCACTGCTCCATCAGGATTCAAGCAAGCCGGGCCGAAGAGGCTGAAATGCCAGAAACCGGTCCTCGGTAGCTTGTCTCCTTTCTGGTGAAGAATTGGCTTGGTAGTTTGGTCTGCCCTGTTCCCATGATGCACTGGGCCAGGGACAGACTAATTTGCATATAGCCAGGTTCTGAGCTGGGATGGGGCAGTGAGATAAATAACGGTGATGGATCAAGCCCTGATCTTTGGACTGGGTAAGAGTGGTCTGCTTAATTCAGACACTCTGTTCATCACCACCCCCTTTTCTGAATCGTTTTTGGCCACTATAGGTGTGGCAGGGTATACTCAGACATGAGTCCCTTTCGCACTGCTCCATCAGGATTCAAGCAAGCCGGGCCGAAGAGGCTGAAATGCCAGAAACCGGTCCCCGGTAGCTTGTCTCCTTTCTGGTGAAGAATTGGCTTGGTAGTTTGGTCTGCCCTGTTCCCATGATGCACTGGGCCAGGGACAGACTAATTTGCATATAGCCAGGTTCTGAGCTGGGATGGGGCAGTGAGATAAATAACGGTGATGGATCAAGCCCTGATCTTTGGACTGGGTAAGAGTGGTCTGCTTAATTCAGACATTCTGTTCATCACCACCCCCTTTTCTGAATCGTTTTTGGCCACTATAGGTGTGGCAGGGTATACTCAGACATGAGTCCCTTTCTCACTGCTCCATCAGGATTCAAGCAAGCCGGGCCGAAGAGGCTGAAATGCCAGAAACCGGTCCCCGGTAGCTTGTCTCCTTTCTGGTGAAGAATTGGCTTGGTAGTTTGGTCTGCCCTGTTCCCATGATGCACTGGGCCAGGGACAGACTAATTTGCATATAGCCAGGTTCTGAGCTGGGATGGGGCAGTGAGATAAATAACGGTGATGGATCAAGCCCTGATCTTTGGACTGGGTAAGAGTGGTCTGCTTAATTCAGACACTCTGTTCATCACCACCCCCTTTTCTGAATCAATTTAGAACAAGGGCATACTATTGCATACATAACGTTCTTGGATTTAAAATTAGTGAACATTGTGTGCTTCCATTTAACCTCTCTATGCATAAACTCAATGCTCTCTATGGTGGAATCACAAGCGACACAATTACCGCACTTATGGTGGCCCCCTACTGGTTTTAGTCCCCATTGGCTGCGCACATTTTTTTGGGCTCTTTTGGAAAAATGTCAGACTTGACTATCTCTTGTCTTATACTCTTGTTTGTTGTTAGAAAGTGCGAATTTCTCTGATCTTAACTTAGCTTTGTGTGCCTGCAGTCGGTCTCCAAAACACTTCTAAAGGGCGAACAGCTACACTGACAGAGAAAACATCTGCATTCTGATAGCTATTCCTGGGCAGGAAAAGAGAGGGTAGCTGACACTAACACCTGAATAGGCAGTGTTCTGTTTACCACACAAAAGGGCTGATTACCCCCTACAGATAGTCTGGCAGACAGGGCTGAGATGAAAGGGGACCTGTGCACTTTAAGGGCCTGCTTTGATTCCACCCCACTTCAAAGGCGCATTTGGGTGTAGGTATTGGGTCTTTGTCCTACCTGTGAAGAACTCTGCCAGGAGTAAAAAAGTGCCGTGCTACACGGATTTACACTCTGTTTGACTGCTCCTCTGGAAGATATGCTTTTCTGCTTTGCTGCACTGTCCTGCTGCCTGCTAATTTCTGCCCTGCAGAGGACAAGGACTGGGCCAATCTCACTTGAACCCAGAGGACTCCTGTTCTGAAGTCTCAGGGCCAACAAAGAGTTCCTTCAACTCTGCAACAACATCTGAACTATCAAAATCAACGCAGTAACAACTTTGCGCCAATTGGAACCGACAAATTGCACTTCAATGCCGACACAGGAGCCGATCGCCGACATCGCCTCAACAGAATGCATGGCTCGACAACCACAGACAGCAAGGCTTGACGGTGACACCATGTCTGCATCGTAAAAGGGTTCCTCATCCCCTGCTCAGAATGGAACCGATGTATTCGATGTGAAATGCTTTGCTCCTTTCAAGGTACTTTTTCAGCAGGATACGTGTGAGTCCGGTGGCCGGCCTGCCCTCCATCATAGTATGCCTGAACTTTGGATTTATCCCGGTACAGCACAACCTCAAGTAACCCATAAGCGCCATTAGAATCTAAGCACTAGATTTTGATTTGATCTTTAAAAATTCTTAACAACAGTTGTACCTATTGGATGGATCTTTGTAATTTTGGGCTTGGTTTGATCATACAACTATTCTCTATTGTTCTAAGCCTGCGTTGAGTATTTTTGTGGTGATTTTATTGTGTTACTGTGTGTGCTTGTGTGTGTTTGTGTGACACGAATATTTACACATTGCCTCTTCAAATAAGCCTGACTGCTCTGTGCCAAGATATCAGAGGGTGAACACAAGTTACATTTTAGTGTCTATCTAGCTTACCCTGATTAGGATTGTGGTCTCTACTTGGACAGGGTGCATACCTCTGCTCACTAGAGACCCAATTTCTAACATTTGTGGCAGTGATGGGATAGGGCTTTTGTTTGTGCAATATCACATAGTAATTCATAGTTCACTGCAAGTCTATACTAAGACCAATTTAAACATTTTTCAATTCTTCCTTATTGTTAGACCTGGCACCTTGGCGTGTGTCTCCCTTCCATTTTTGCTGTTGCCTCATGTGTTTTTGCTGGTGTTAGATGCTTTGGCCACTGTGCCACTGCTGTCCAGTGCCACAGTGCAAGTGCTCCCTATTGTAAATTAATGTATGAATTAGGGATTCCTTGATTTGCCGGTTTGGTTTACCTGTCAGACCCTAGTACAGTGCACCAGGAGTGCCCAGGGCTGGTAATACAAATGCTGCTGGTGGGCTTAGAGCACTGGTTGTGCTACCCACAGAAGCAGCCTGTAAAAGTGTGTCTAAGGACTGCATTGCAGAGTCTGTGTGCAGTCTGGTACTGCCATACTGCCTGGGAAAGTGCACCCACTTGCCAGTCCCTAAACCTTCCCTTTTCTTCATGTCAGACACCCCTATGGTAGGCCCAAGGGCAGGGTACATTGTAAGTATAAGGTAGGACAAGCCCTGATGTGTGTGGCCTGTCCTAATAGTGAATTACAGCCATTTTCGTTTTTCACTATTAAAAGGCTACCTGTTCTCCATAAGCCAGAATGGGCAGTTAGATTATTACATCTTATAATCCTAACTGACTCAGGGAACATGGTAGAAATTCGCGTTTAGTATGCCTGGACTCAGAATGATAAAATACATCTTTTAGTGAAGTTGATTTTAACATTTTGTGTTTGAAAATACCACTATTAGAAAGTAGGTATTTTCTTGTCTAACTATCCAAGCCTGCCTCTGCTAGGTTGTGTATTCCTTGTCTGGAGTTTGAGTGACAGGGCTGGGGGATTCCAGGAGGCAGGGTGAGTCAGCCCAGTGGTGAATAGAGAGATCTGCATCTAGATGGGAGGGAGGAGTTGCACCTGGGATCCGAATAGGGCTGTGCCTTCCCTCCCGAATGCTGGCTCCACCTCCTGTGGTATGTCTGATGTCTCTGCCCTGCACTGTGAAAGGAAAGAACGAGTCATGTCAACAGAGTGCTCCAGGACTGACCAGAACTATTTTGAACTAGGCAAAGGCCCCTCTGCACTCAGAGGACAAAGGATTTTGAGGTATAAGTATTGGGACCCTGAGCCCAAGAATTGGGATCACTTTTGGACAAACAAGGAGAAACCTTTGCTGAGGAGCTGAACCTGAAGAAACTGAGGAGAGACCATCCCTAAGCTGAAGTGCTGCTTGGGGCATTGGCCTGCAGTGGTTGCCTAACTGCAAAAGAAAGGAGAAAGGACTTTGTGTGCACTTTATTCATCTTGTAAAGAATCTCCAAGGGCTTGTGAGAAGAGCTTACCTCCTCCTGAAGTCTCAGGGACACCAGACTTCACCCCCCAGCTCCCCAAGAGTTCTTTGGAAGTTCCTGCTGCTGTTTTGTGCCTTTTGAGGGACTGCATGTCGCAAGGAGCTGGAAGCACCTCACAACGAAGAAGAAGCGCGTAGCCGTCGCAGCCATCGCATCGGGGATGTCGCTGCTGTAGCTGTTGCATTGTACCCCATCAAGAGAAGCGTCTCGCAACGAAGAAAAAGTGTGATGCCATCGCAGCCACTGCCATCGCATCGTGGATGTTGCTGCTGTAGATGTCGCATTGCACAGCATAAAGAGAAGCGCCTCGCAACCACAGAGAAGTGTGCCACCGTCAGAGCCGCTGTTGTCGCATCACGGAACAAGGGTGACGCCGCTGCAGCTGACGCATCGAGTCGAGACTTCTCGCAACATCGGAGAAGCGTGCTGCATCAAGAAGAAAACAACGTCTTTATTTCTTTGCACCAAAATTTCATCGCATCGCGGCGTTGCTCGCCGCATTGCCCCGGAAACGCAGTAAGGAATCAACGCATCACCATCCTTGAAACACTTTCATTGCTCTGCGTGTCGCATCTTAAGGTATATTGCCTCAAAGTGTCGCATTTTTAGATCTAAAGAGAACTAAGCTAATTCTACCAAGTACAGTATTGTGGATTTTTGTAGTTTGTGGTCTTGTGTTAAATCTATTTAAAGAATACTTATTTTTAATATACAACTGTGTGGTGTCCATCTGTAGTGTTGTTACTGGATGACTGTATGTGTTCACAAATGCTTTACACACTGCCTCTGAGATAAGTCTGTCTGCTCGTGCCAAGCTACCAAGGGGGTGAGCAGGGGTTACTTTAGAAGTGTACCCCCTTACCCTGGCTAGAAGCAAGGGTCCCTATTTGTCACAAGTACCTACCTGTGCCAACTAGAGACCCCCAAATCTAACACTAATTGATCTCACCAAAATATTATAAGAACTACCAGCCCATCTTTCTGCCCTCTTTCCCTGCCAAAGTCATGGAAAAAGCCATTAACCTACAACTCACAAGCTAACTAGAAAACAGTGACCTCCTGAACCCATCCCAATCTGGGTTCTGCTCGAGCCACGGAACAGAAGCTGCACTAATTGCAGCCCCCAGTGACATCAGGATTCTACTAGACCCAAAAGAAAGTGCCATAATGATCCTCCTCGACCTCTTGGAAGTCTTCAATACCATGTCCCACTACCCCTTTTTAAAAAAGCTCCATCTGACAGGGATTCAAGGGGATACCCTCAAGTGGATCACATCCATACTCACTGGAAGAACCCAGAGCATCCGCCTTCCACCTCAGACCCCAAGAACATCATATGTGGCATCCTCCAAGGGTCCTGTCTCAGCCCTACCCTTTTCAATGCTTACATGACCCCACTGGTCCACATTGTCAGGGCCCATGGACTGAACATCATATCATGTACAAACGACACCCAGCTTATCCTCTCACAATCCACAGGGCCCTAAACTACCTAGGCCAACTCCCACATGTGCATGACCAGTATCTCCCACTGGATTCAAAACAAATGCCTCAAACACTATATCAACAAAATGAAGGTAGTCATCTACGGCAGGCACACATCCCTGTGGAACAACTCCTGGTGGCCTGCAGATCTCTGACATTCACCAACAGAACATGCCACAAACCTCACATCATACTAGAGAACAAACTCACCATGAGAAACCAGGTCAAAGCAGTACCCTCAGCCTGCTTCCTCATTCTCCCAATGCTCTGGAAAATCTTCAAGTGGCTCCCAGCCAGCACCGGATGCACTATCACCCAGGCTATCATCACCAGCCCCCTGTACTACAGCAACACACTCTACTTAGGAATAACCTCACATCTACTAAAGAGACTTCAGGCCATATCGAACTCAGACGCCAGACTCGTCCTCAATCTCTGCTGATGGGTTCACATTACCGCACACTGCAGGAAACCCCACTGGCTCCCAGTCAACAAGAGGTGTGAATTAAAGATACTCTCCAATGCCTACAAGGCCCTGAACAATCAGAGACTGCCCTACATCAATCATTGTTTGAATTTCCACCAGCTGTCCAGGCACCTACACTCCACCGCCCTCTCCCTCGCTCAGACTCCCCATATACACCGATGCAAGAGCAGCAGGCGTTTTTTCTCTTACCTGGCTCTCAAGACCTAGCTGAGCCTTATACTCCACCTCCAGACCTCCCCCTCCCTGCAGGTATTCAGAAAGGATCTGAAGACCTGCCTGTTCAATTGATTCCACCCAGCAGCAGAAACCCCCAGCACCCAGATACCCTGGTGGGGATTGATCGGCATATTTGACTTTTCCAAAAGCCTTTTTACCCCATACTCATTTTCTATCTGAAATGGCTGTGGCCTTATCTGGCAATATTGAACTTGAGCTGGCCGATCTAGAAACATACACAGTGACCCAGCACAAGCGGCTCTGCCAAGAAAGAAGAGTGTTCACTAAGGGAAGTACCAAGAAGGCAGAGCTTCAAAAAGCTTTAAGAGCATGGACAGCAGTCCACCAGGTCAACACAGAGGATGAAGAGAAGGGGTCAGAGGCTGAGGAGGAGGAATTGGGCCAGCACCTATCTGGAATTCTTGTCATGCAGCCTGCTGATGTGGGGGCTATCATCCTCCTAGAATGGAAGTCCAGAGCAAAACAAGGAGCAATGTGTCATCAAGAAACCTGTCCTCTGAGGAGGACAGGTCCTTTGAGAAGAAAAAACTAAAATTGGATCTTGCCAAATTAGACAAAGAGCTGGCTAAATTGGGGAAGGAGCGGGCTGTTTCGGAAAAATGGCTGGCAGTGGAAGAAAGAAAAATGGCCCATGAGCACAGTATGAAAGAGCGGGTCATCAGAGCCCTATGAGAGGGGAACTGCAACAGCAATGGTGGGAGCATACCTGCAGTGGTGAGTCTAAAGTCAGGCTACCCAAAGATGTGGTGCCCTGTTACCTGGTGGGGAATGACATAGACAACTTGTTTGCAGCCTATGAAGTGGCTTTAAGGGTGCACAAGGTCAAAGAAGAGTTCTGGGGTGATAGTTTATGGAGGTGTATGCCCACAGTGGGGAGAGACACACTCCTTAAACTAGGCAGAGGACCATACATGCTAAACTGCTATGAAAGCCATCTTAGCCAGTAAGTTTGGACTGACCCTTGAATGGCACATGCTCAGACGGGCAGCTACAAGATCTCATCACAAACCTGGGTGCAGTTCCTGGCTTATGCCAGCAAGGCACTGACGGATTGGGCTAGAGGCAGCAAGGTAGATGAGTATTTAGGGCTTTGCAATGTAATTTTAAAGAAGCACAAGCTTGATATCTGTTTTCCAGACCTGCGCTAAGGCCTATTTAATAGCAAGTTAACTTACCCCAATAATCCTGCTGAGAAGTTGGACATCTGGGTCAGCACCAGAGTGTGCAAGAAGGCATCTGGGGGAATCTCAAAAAAGGGTGATCAGGATTCCCATAAGAAGGAGGGAGAGATACAAAGACAAGGTTCTCTGAAGGTCCCCAAAACAACTCACAGAAGAAAGGGTCTCATATTAATCTGGCTATCAGAATAAAAACTACCCTGACAAAAATGAGCTGCCCAAATTACCAAAGTACTATGAGTACTTTGAGCATGGACACTACAAAGGAGATCCCAAGTGTCCAAAATGAGAAAAAACTCCCACTGGAGAAAGATTCCAGGGGCTGCTAGAGTAGTGCTGGGGGAGGTATTTGGCCCAGTAAATGAGAGTGAGTTTAGTGGGGTTACCCTAGTGTCTCTGGGTGACAGTGAGATGGCTCTGATTCATATGCCCTCAAATACTACAAAGTATAGGCAATGGCACTCCATCAATGGGCATGGTGTTGAGGTTCTGTTGGATACAGGTGTCAGCATGACTATGGTAAGGAGTCATCTGGTGTCCCAAGAGCAGGTGATTTCCAATGCATTCCAGCAAGTTGTGGTGGCTGAGAACAGGAAGGGTCACTATCCAGTGGCCATTGTTCCATTTGAGTGGGGAGGGGTCAGGTCTTCTGTAGGTTGCTTTGAGTCCTACCATGCTTGTGGACTGTTTGTTTATAATGACCTTGAGCACACTACCAGGAAAGAAGTGGAGCTCAAGGCTTATGTGGAGATGTTGAGGATACCTGACTGGATGTATGGTATTACAAGGTTCATGGCTACCTAGGAGGTGAGTCAGAAAGGGCTGGAGACTGGAACAATGGCACAGCCAGCTGCTAAGAAGAGCAATGAAAGAGGGCATGGATAACCAGCCCCTGAATGTACTCCTAGTGAGACGGATTGGGCACCTGCGGAGGCCGCCCCAGAGTCCAATGAGGAGGGCATTGCTTTCCTTGGTGACCTGCCTACACTTGCTGGATGGCATGTAGAAGAAGGAGTTCTGAAAGCACAAATGGAGTGTCTAACCCTTCTGGGACTGAGGCAATGGGCTGAACCCCAGGCAATAGGTGATGCCTCTGGCAGTCATAACATTTACTGGGACGACAATCTTCTATACAGTGAGCCAAAGGCTTCTGTGCGTGGACAACGAGGGCCCTGGTGTCCCACCAATGCTACAGGGCCTTCCTACTAGAGCTGGCTCGTGAAATATCCCTGGCAGGACACCTAGGCCAAAACAAGACCTTTGCAAGGCGGGTCCCACTCATTCATTGGCCTATGACCAATAATTCTTCAGATGCATTCTGTAGGACTTGTGTAACTTGCCAGGCTACCGATGACCAGTGTAGTTTTATGCCCAGTATGTGAACACAGATGAACCTGCTAAGGCTGGCCCATATGTGCTCCCAATCGTGGCTGGCACTGACCTGAGGGCCATGGTGGTGGCATTAGATATTAAAAAATATTTTGTTAATCTTGCATGGGGTTCTCTTTAGGAGATGCGATGGAGGATGGTACTGGGTCCAGTGTTCCTATCATGGATTCTGCTGTTATACACCCATATTGTGGTGCTAGTCTGAAATGGAAACATGGTCTCTAAATGTTTGTCTTTTGAGTGAGGTACGAGGTACGGTATCTCTTGTCCCGACTTCTCTTCATCTTGGCAATGGAGCCTTTGGCATTAAGGATGTGCCACAACATGGTTGGGTGGGGAGGCCGCTCCTTCTCCTTCCGCGTGGCCTGAGCCTGGAACAACCTTCAGCTTCACCTCAGACAGATAACATTGATGCCCATCTTTGCAAGAAACCTCAAAACCTGGCTCTTCTACAGACCCCCTCCTTGATGGACTGGAACCTGTGACCCCCCCCGCCACCTCCCAGTGCCTTGAGACCCTTACGGGTGAGTAGTCGCGCTTAACAAACACCTGCTTGATTGGGGCGTTGAAGTGGGCGGACTCATACATGTAATCTCCTTATATGCAGATGATGTGTTAAAATACATCAGTCACCCAAAACAATTGGCAAATGCATTATTGGAGATAATGGCTGCATTTGGATAGCTCTCTGTTTGCTTGTCAACCACCAGAAGCCTGTACTTTTTCCTCTAGCTGTCCTGTTTGGGGTGGGGCTGCTGCCCTCCATAAGACGGGACTCCTTTGGGTGTACAATCACTTTCGCAACCTGGGTATACCGGTGGCCAATGCTTCCAAAGCCAATTACAGGTCAAATATGGGTGAGGTTCTTATTCCTCTGCAGGCCTCGATCTGTTTCTGGAATTGCCTGCCCCTCTCCATGACAGGTATAGTGGGCTGATGGCCCGAATGGTGAGATGGTGCTGCTGACAGAGCAGGTGAGGGGCTGGACCTTCCTGGGTGTATGATAAGAGGGTGCCAGCTGACTGCCTGGCCATCGTCCGCCAGGTAGTGGAGACCTGGGCGCAGGCAGTTACTCTAGTACTTCATAGTGCCCTGTATGCCAGGTTGTTGCCCCTTCTATGGTTACTCTTTTTCTGGCAGATGCAATCTGTGTTGGATCTAATGCAGGGGCACAATGGGGGATGCTCCTCGGCTGGGGACTTGTACCCAAATGGCATCTTCCTCACATTGGACGTGGCATTGGAAATTTTTCATCTACAACTGGGCCAATTCTTACAATATGCTAAGCTCTCACACAAAGCATGCAAGGTTTGTGTCGATATCCCAGTGGAACCGGAAGATGCTTTGGCTGCTTCTGGATCAGGACTTCTCCAGAGGGCAGATATCCCATATATACAAAGCCCTTGAGGCAGATCGCAGGGCCGTTGTGACAGGAGTTTGAGACAGGTGGTCGACATACATACCTGAGCCACTCCCTGAAGGTGAGTGAAGTCGGCGTTAACAGAGTTCTGGGAGGTCGCCAGCAGCGCCTGCTTCAAGCTTGCCCTATTTTTTTATTTGCACAGCACCTAACTAACGCCTCAATGACTGCATAGATTTAATTCAGCGCAATCTTCAGCTTACTCCTGCTGTGGAGTGGAGCCAACAATGCTCCTTCACACGACATGGGTTTGTGCTGAACTGGGATTTACTGGGACGGAGTACTGCATGAACTGAGGGAGATCACACGGGTCCAGATAGAGAATAACCCTGGGCGGTATATTCCGTTCCACTCACGGAATTCGTGGAATTTTGGTAATTCCGCGTTATGCTGAGAACACGGGATTGGCAAAAATTCTGCGATCTGCGGCATAGCAGAATGTTTCCCTTGTTCGTGCTTTAAAAATGCGTGTTCGCGCACGCGGCAGCGACTTACCGGGATCTCTGCGCTCGCCAATGAGTTTTCCTATTGCGTGTGCTGCAAGAGTTTGCGATCGCGAACACGTCATTCGGATGCGCCACCGGACATCCGCATTCGCGAACAGGAAATACACATCGCGAGCGGGCGGGACAAGTGAAACAAGATGGCCATGCCAATTGGCGACCAGATGGGTAAGTTCGTGAGATACTTCCCCCCAAGCACGTAAACAGCGTCCCCGAATAGGAAAAACACATCGCGAACGGGCATAGCAAGCAATTCTGCGAAGCTCATGGAGATTTTGTACAGTTTTTCAGAACTTTGCGTAACATGACTATGCAAATTCCGCCCACCCTTAATAGAGACCTCGATGAAACACTGCCTGCTGGGAGTGCTGTGGACCCCGAAATGAGGGACATGGATGAAACACTGCTTTGCCCTGTTGGGATTGGTGCTGGCTAAACGGTGTCTCACTATCCACTGAACGCTTCCCAGTGCCCCCATGTTGGACAGATGGTGGGCAGACTTGCACGAGTGGGGAGTGACTGAGGAGTGACAGTTAAGGCTGGCCCACACAGATGAGAATGCAGAGAGGGATTTGGAGCTCTGGGGTGTCATGCTGGAGGGTCTAGTCATGGCCGACCGGCCATACCTTTCGAGCACTCACCAGTTGTAGACTTGGTTGCGTCCTTGGGAGCCGTATAGGATGGGTCCCCAGACTCCTGGATGATGTGTGTGCCAATACTTTTATGGATGGGATGAGGTAGGGCCCTTTGGGCTGGGCTCTGAATATCCCTGGGCCCCTCTGTCTCTCCTTCCTTGCCCCCCTTCCCACACATATGGCAAGTCTCCAACCCCCTGCCCCGTCCCCTATTCTCTGGTTTTCTGCCTCCACTCTCTTCTTGTGCACGGGGGTACTGGGGAGGGTGAGCTGGGCATATACCGAGTAGCTGATGCCGCTGTCGGTGGTTGTTTTCTAATTCTTTATTTTTCCCATGTTTGGTGCCTTACCTGTTTTTAGTTTACTTAGGTAGCATAACTTCAAACCGCATTGCAGATGCGGAGTCGTATAGTACGAGTCCGATACAGGTGGCTGAGTGTTTACCCAGAAGTGAATGATGCATCAGGTACTCGGCCCCGGTGGGTGAATCATTGTTTCATTTGTTTTCTTATATTTGACGGGAATGACGGCAGTACCTAATTGCTATATTTTGTTTTCTGTGACACCGACATTGGTGCTACGCTGTTATACCGTGTATTATGCGACGTAAAAGGCCATATATGAAATGAAAACAATACACGGAGCACATCACTAGGCATAACAGTCAGACTGAAACAAATAGAATTGAGCTTTTCTCTTTGATGACATTGACGAAATCAAGTTGAGTGAAATCAATTCGGTATGAACATTCCTTTGAATGGCCAATTAGTTTTCCTTTTGATGGTCAACGAAGTAACTAATTGAGCTTTTTCTGTATATGAAATAGTAGCAGAAAGTGGCCCACACAGATGAGAATGCAGAGAAGGATTTGGAGCTCTGGGGTGTCATGCTGGAGGGTCTAGTCATGGCCGGCCGGCCACACCTTTCGAGCGCTCACCAGTTGTAGACTTGGTTGCGACCATATCATAGGCGGTGAGTTGAAATATTGCAAAGAAGTCCTATAATAGGTGTTCTCTCCCATCAATGAGTTAGCGTTATGTTATGGTACATTGCGTGTTACGCTATTGTGTGCTATTGTTTAGTACGCAACGCAGCATGGCGTGCAAGTGAAATGTTAGCATTGAATACCAAGCCAAAAGCAAACAATTATTTGATAATTCACTGTACCTGGGCCCTTGCTCCGATTTTGAAGATTTGGGGGGTAACGCTTCATTGGGGCGAGCAGGGTATGAAGCGGTACTCGAGGTGGATTGACTGAGCCCAGAAATAGCCAGCGTTTCTTCATGTTGACCCGCCTCCGGGTAATATTTCCTGAGGAGAAGACCCAGGTTCTCTCTGTGGCATGTGGGGAAGTAGAGCAAAGATAATATGGGTCAGCGCAGCTGGGAAGTAGTACAATAGGCCACGGTATCGGCGCATCTTCTAAACACAGCTGATAGGCGCTCTCAATTTCACACTTCATACAGAAAATAGAATGTGCTGATCTCTCTCTGACCCTCCGACACCGAGAGCGGAGCAGGAGCGAGGCCGCTGTTTACCATTCCAGGGGTTTAGCTGGCTCTGCGCGAGCGATTGGGTGACTCAGTAGCCGCGGAGCTGGAAGCCTCGAATAAACCCCCCTTAAAGCATATCTAGGTTTTACCTGTCAGCCAGCAATTTGTTATCACTTATATTGATTTGCTTGGCTTACTTGCATTTTTTTGTAAATGTACTTAACACGGAATGCGTGCTGCTGCTAATTGAAGTAGTTCGATAGGCCACTACAGCTCCCCCTGCCTGTTTAAAAACAGTCCATCAGCACCGGGTGTTCTTTTGTGGTCAAATGTATTCCACATACAAATACTTGGAAATCATGGCACGTACTTGCTCCAAATTCCACCGTTCTGGATGATTAATTGAGATTAATGCCTGCTGCAGCAGAAACATGTAAGTATTTGTGAAAGGTGGTGGGGCAATTGGAACATACCAGGACCCAAGCCATGCTCTCTGGTGTGAGAGGCTTACCTCAGGAGTGAGAGCTGGAGTGCCTGCATTTTATGCATTGCAAGACTGCCTGATTTGCAGGAAATACTAGTTTACTAGCACAGAGCTTCTGCATAGACACGTGTGCACTGCCTCGAAGAAAGTGAATGCTTATGACTCTGTCCAAAAGGAATTGAACGTAATGAAGAAGATAATGTCATGGCAGAAAGAGCATGTACATTGGAGGCATGTGGGTATAATACCCTCCCAGTGGAAGCTCCTCTACAATGGCGGAGGAGTGTTGCCCATTGCCAGGAGCAGAGCCAGCAAGCGAAACATAAAATTATGCTTTAGCATCGTTCTATGTTTCGTTTGCCGGCTAGAGCATAATTTGATTTTTCATTTTCTGCGTCTGAGCCAGCTTGTGCATAGAGGGGCCTAGCATGGGAGAGGGGAGGTGAAGTGCTTGTGCACTCCCTAAGTGCGCATATGTGTTTGGCCGGCCGTCTCAGGCCGACCAAAACACACATGCGCACTTCGGTTTCTCCAGCCCGGCTGCATTCAGCAGCCGGGCTGGAGAAACCCCATAGACTCAATGACCTGAGCGGAGCATCTTTCTGGCCGCTCAGGACAATCCCTGTGCTGCATGGATTGGCTGAGAGTCTTTCCCAGGGGCTGCTGGGACACAGGGTGAGGCCAGCAGGAGTGACGCGCATGGGTGCTGGCCGGTGGTGCCAGGCACGTTTTCAAAATATTAAGACCCCCACACTCACTCTCCCCCCTCCCCGAGCTCCCCTCACCCGCCCCACCACCCTATGTTAGTGGCGGCCCCCACTGTACCCTCCTCCTCTGCTTGAGTGCCATGTGCATGGGGAAATGCCTGAGTTAAATACAGGTATGAAAAGGAAGAGTGGCTAGAAACAATATTCAATGGCCATATCACCAGCTACATTAGTATCTTCAATAATAGTGACATTTATGTTCAGGTCACTAAAATTCACTATCTGATTGGCGATTTATTGTTTGTTCAATGTGTGCTCCCTCAACGAAGCTGATCTGTTTTCATCACATGTTGGTAACTGGGTCTCACCACAATAAAGATATGCCTCTGGCGGATTGCACACCTCAATCATTGGGGTGGGCAATGAGTTCTTACCACACATTTATGGATATATTTGCAGGTGCAGTCACAATTTAGACTCAGGTGCTAGCTTATCAACATGGCTTCTTTCTATCTGTTTAGATTAAGAAACCTTTGCAACAAGAGTGGACACATTTGCTATTCAAAAAAGGTGATTGTTTTAGTACCAAATTAATATTTCCACTTTTAGTATGGTTTTTAACTGTTCTCGGATTTTGCCCCTTTGGGACCACCAATGGGGGCCTTACTTAGGACATTTTATTTTCCATGGGCACTTACATGAATAGAGCTTGTGGGCCAATGGATATGGAAAATAGACAAGGGAGGTACAGGACAACCTCTGAAATATTTTACTGAAAAGGGCTTGTCTGGAAAAACTTCTTCAGACCTACCAAAGAATCTTGTAGTCTTACTGTAAGTGTTTCTGAGCCTCAAGAAGGTGCACCTACATTTTTTTTATTTTGTGCTAAGTATATATATAAAAAAGCAAGCTATTATTTCAATCATTATTATGGCATTAGCCATGGCAAGCAAAGCAAACACAAGGAGATGATGGACAGAGCGCTGGAACTTTTCAGACACTCACCCCCAGTCACAGATCTGGGTTGAATGCATTATCGTTCTTTAGCTCACTTCGCCACCCCAGTTCAGACACAGCTATATGCAAATCAGTCGACCCTGTGCCTCATGGTAACAGTCCAGACCGAACTGCCAAACCATGTCCTCCCTGGACCGGAAACAAGCATCCTGGGACCGGTTTCGGGCTAACAGCGCTCATCAGCCAGGCTAGCTTGAATCCAGTGGCAAAGTGAGCAAGGGACCCACGTCTGGGCATTTCCTGCCAACTTAGGGCGAACAAAGCAAACACAAGGAGATGATGGATGGAGCTCTGAACCTATTCAGACACTCACCCCAGTCACAGATCTGGGTGGAATCCATCATCATTTTTTAGCTCACTTTGCCATCCCAGTTTAGACACAGCTATATGCAAATCAGTCTTGACCCCGTGCCTCTTGGGAACAGTGCAGACCAAACTGCCAAGCCATGTCTTCCCTGAACCTAAATCAAGCATCCTGGGACCGGTGTCGGGCCAACGACGCTCATCAGCCAGGCTCGCTTGAATCCAGTGGCAAAGTGAGCAAGGGGCCTATGTCTGGGCTTACCCTGCCAACTTAGGGCAAATGAAGCAAGCACAAGGAGACAATAGACTTAGCGCTGAAACTTTTCAGACACTCACCCCCAGTCACAGATCTGGGTTGAATCCATCATCGTTCTTTAGTTCCCTTCGCCACCCCAGTTCAGACACAGCTATATTGTTGTTACTGTTATCAACACTTATAAAGTGCACTGACACCCCACGGGTACTCTGGCGCTATAATAAGTGTGCCCAACTGATCACAGAGGACGTGAATCAGAGTTGGCAGAAGAGAGCCAAAAGAGTGGTAGGGATCATGCTCTGGGGTAGAGCCATGTCTTCAGCCTTTTTCTGAACTGAAGAAGATCTTCCATCTGTCTAATCTCTGGTGGGAGTTTGTTCCAGAGCCATGCTGCTGTGATGCTAAAGGCTCTACCTCCTGATTTTGTTCTTTTAAATCTGGGCACTCTCACCAGTTTGGGAGAGGAAGTGCGAAGGCTCCTGGGAGGGGGCATACCAAGCAAATTTGTTCTGCATTGGTTTAGGTCCAGCACCATGCCGAGCTTTGAACACTATGCAAATTGACTTGAATTGCATCCTTTGCAATACTGGGAGCAAGTGCAGCTCTGAAAGAGTCTGAGAAGCAGATGAGCGTAGTGGCCTACTAAAGTCTAGCTTGGCAGCCATTGTCTGGATCAGTCTTGACCCTGTGCCTCATAGGAACAGTCTGGACCAAACTGCCCCCAGTCACAGATCTGGGTTGAAATCCATCATCATTCTTTAGCTCACTTCGCTATCCCAATTCAGACACAGTTATATGCAAAACAGTCCAGACCGAACTGCCAAGCCATGTCTTCCCTGGACCTGAAACAAGTATCCTGGGACCGGTTTCGGGCTAACAGCCCTCATCAGCCAGGCTAGCTTGAATCCACTGGCAAAGTGAGCAAGGGACCAATGTCTGGGCATACCCTGCCAGCTTAGGGCAAACAAAGCAAATTCAAGGAGATGATGGACGGAGCGCTGAAACTTTTCAGACACTCACTCCAAGTCACAGATCTGGGTTGAATCCATCATCGTTTTTTAGCTCACTTTGCCACCCCAGTTAAGACACAGCTATATGCAAATCAGTCTTGACCCTGTGCCTCATGGGAACAGTCCAGACCGATCTCCCAAGCCATGTCTTCCCAGGACAGGAAACAAGCATCCTGGAACTAGTTCCTGGCTAACAGCCCTCATCAGCCAGGCTAGCTTGAATCCTGTGGCAAAGTGAGCAAGGGATCCACGTCTGGGCATACCCTGCCAATTTAGGGCGAACAAAGCAAACACAAGGAGATGATGGACCGAGCGGTGAAACTTTTCAGACACTCACCCCCAGTCACAGATCTGGGTTGAATCCATCATTGTTTTTAGCTCACTTTGCCACCCCAGTTCAGACACAGCTATATGCAAGTCAGTCCTGACCTTGTGCCTCATGGAAACAGTCCAGACCGAACTGCCAAGCCAAAATCGTTACCTGCCACCAGGTCATGTAGTGCTCATGACCTCAAACAACAACTTAAGAGATTTCAGGGTCTAATGCCACCCACAAGCTCTGCCAGGTCTTACTCAGAGTGTAGAGGAACTGGAAATCCTCCATTATATAGAAGAAACGCGCAATATGGCTGAAGAATCCAATGGCTGAGCTTTCCCCACTATACTTTCCTTATGATGAATAACATGTAATTGATGTTTATTGCCCTGTACTGTAAGGTTCATCCACACACTGAAGAATTTTCAGATGACTCCAAACTCTAAAACAGGCCCCACGTCTCTGGCAACTACGCAATATGGACTAGGATTTTGGACCACATTGTTTCTGCCTTAACTCATATCTACACATCCAACTACATGATTATCTTAAGCAATGACATTTTCAAATACCTTCGAAAGTTTCAAAGATTCTTCACAGCAAGTTGGCAGAACTTAGGCCACACTGGGTACTCACACTTGTTATGTATAGCCTAATTGTCCACTTGTGGACACCGTATGTTTGTATTTTGAGAATTATATATCACAATTCGAAGATGACAATGAATGTACGTCATTAAAGAAATACAAACTCCTATTGCATTGCCTAGGTGCCGGTGGAATCAAAGTTTATAACAACCTCAACAAAAAAAAGAGGGGAACGTTAGGATGACGTTTACAAAAGTGCAATCGACGACTTAAACACATACTACAAGCCTAATGTGTGTGTAGGGGTGGATAGATATAAATTCTTCCACAGGAAACAAGGGAAAGAAGAGACAGTGGATGATTATGTCTCTGCACTAAAAAACTTAGCACTGAACTGTCGATTCGGTGATTTGCATGATGAGTTCATCAGGGACCAGATTGTGATGCAGGGATCTAATGAGACAACTTATGGGCAAAAGGAGAGTATCCACTCCAAAATATAATAGACATTGCTAGGAAGGCAGAATTAACTGGTTGTTGTGCAAAATCTGTAATTGCAGAATGCAGTCTAAAAAAAACAAAGTACAACAGTCAACAGAGTGATGCAAGATAAACTCACAACTAGACAAGGTTGGAGTAACAACACAACTAAACCAGTATACAACAGACAGTCCAGCAGTGAAAAAAAACGTTGTTATAGATGTGGTGACATATCACACTGGGCAGATGACAAGAAGTGTCCCGCAAGAGGAGTAAAATGCCCGTTCTGTGGAGTCATAGGACACTTCCAAAAGGCATGCAGAAGGAGAAAAACACGATCCATAAAACTAGTCAACTATGAGGGCAATTATCAACAAAAAAACATCTGATGAGGAGGATGTTAGTATGGGTGTCCTCAGTATTGAAGACGAGCAAATAAACGAGGTTAGCACAAACAAGACCACAAAAGCTAAGAAACCGGTCTGTGAGATGACAATTGGTGGAGTCGGGATCAGCATTGTGGCTGATTCTGGCTCGCCCTACACAATCGTAAACAAAATGGTTTGGGAAGAAAAGTTTTCACCCTTCATCGGAGGCCACCTAGATAAAGCAGACATTTCTATAAAGTCATTCACAGGAGAACCTATCAATGTGTGTGGTTTGAGAAAGCTCAAGTTTATTTACAAAGAAAGGGAGTCCAATGAAAAACTGTACGTAGCAGCGGTTGGCCCATCCGTGCTAGGATGGTTGGACCAGGGGGATTTAGGCATCATCCTTGACCCCAGCAAGTCTGACCCTGTCCTAGTTGTACAAAGCGGGAATGACTACAACAAGACTATATTGGATATGTACCCTAACGTGTTCAATGGCAAAATTGGAGCCGTAAAGGGATACGAACACAGGATCCAAGTCAAACCACAAGCCACACCTGTCGTACACAAAACAAGAAACCTTCCGTTTTTTCAGTGAAGGACGAAGTAAAAACTCAATTAGAAAAGCTTCTAAGAGAAGGTATCATAGAACAGGTGGAAGCCAGTGAATGGGTTGCGCCTTTAGTTGTCTCCAAACGCCCCAATGGCAAACTTAGGTTGTGTGTGGATCTGCGCGACCTAAACAAAAGCATAGTCGTTGAACAATTTCCCCTTCCCAAAATAAGTGAAATGCTGGCAACTACGAAGGGAATCAAGGCATTCTCGACGATAGACTTGAAGTCAGCATACCACCAGGTAACACTACATCGAGACAGCAGAAACCTCACGGCATTCGTCACACCCTTTGGATGTTTCCAATTCACAAGGGTGCCTTTCGGCCTAGCGTCCGCGGCTGCAATGTTTCAAAGGCTCATGTGTAATATTTTCAAGTGGATTTCAGATATACTAGTATTCCAGGACGATATCCTCGTGATGGGAATAACCAGAGAAGGTCACGATGAGAAAGTGAAACAGGTACTAAGTATATTGAATGCAAAGGGACTCACGGCAGAGTACAACAAATGCAAATTTGCCTGCGAATCAGTGAACTACCTAGGACACAAAATCAATGGAAACGGTATCAGCCAGAAGAAGGACTTATTTGATGCTATAAAAAACTCACCGTTACCCAGGAACAAGGAAGAATTATGTTTGACAGTTGACAACTGGTGACCCGGAGAACAGCTGCTGCATGCTACGCTCCGCTTGGAGCCTGTGCTGGCACTTCACAATAAAGAACTTAACTTCAAGTATACCAGTGTCGGAGTTCTTTACAACACTTATGAGTTGTGTGAGTTGGAGCAAGAGCTACGGTTTTTGTAGCGGACTGCTGAAACTGAGGGGTTGGTAGGTTTTGCTTTGGAACTATAGCACCATGTTACCAGTGTTTTTTTTACCAGTAAATTTAGTTTACTACAGGAATGCGAAGGCCATTGTTCTATCTGGACTTTTACTGGTATTTTTCCAAGACATTACAGAGATTTGTTTGCAGAGAGTTAACATTTGTGAGCCCACCTCCTGCTGCGGAAGGACTTTTCCATGTTGTGCACAATGGGTATTGACAATAGGGCCTGGACTGCAGTGTATCCATGCATCCATACATACAGCTCACCCCTGTCCACAGCCTGACATGTGACTAGGATCTGTCCCATCCACCAGTGCATAGTAGTCTTTGGACACAGGGATCGACTTGTGGACCGACCCTGTGTCTAATCACCAGTGTCTCCTACTAAGGCATGCACACAGCAAAGCCCCGATGACTTTATCTCTATTTTATTCTCTTTTTGTTTTGGATTATTTCGTGAACTCAAACTTGTGAGCTCAGAAAAATGGTACTCTTTCTGAATACAAAGTGGTGGCCATGTGTTCTCAGTTTTTTGGGAATTCATAATTTGACAGTACTCTCAATTTGCCTACAAGGCCGTAGGTAAACACGCTTTCTCTTCTCTTTGTATATTTCTTTTCTATACTATGGAACTCACAGGTTTGGATTTACATATTCCAGGATGGTTGGAAAAAAGACGTATGCCCTTCATTAGCCAAAAAAAGATTTAAACCCTTCATCGGCCAATTACATTTCATGAAAAAGTCAAATGTGACAAAACTCACAAATGCCACACTTGTGAATTTACTATACAGCACATTATTGAAACACAAATATCTCACAAAGCTGAAAGGATTTAAAGCAAGCTATCAAAAGAACACTCTCTCAGGAAAGGCATACTTTCATTCTAAGTTTGGTGTTAATCTATTCAGCAAAAAAACAAAGGGGACCTAAAATGAAAAATGCATCATTTTTTGATTGCCATCCTTAACTTTTAGTTCCCTCGACAGATCTGCATGAAAATTGGCAAGCTAAAACTTTACCAGCTAAGAGAGGAAAGTGCCAAATTTATGTGTGAAAGTAAAAAGCTAATAAAAAAGTGAATTTTCAATGGAAATGCTATAATGACTGGTTATGTTACATTTCACTTTAACATTGATATTATTAATGACCACTGTACTCAATCAATCTGGGTTCTTTTAAAGTGCGACTAATCACCTGTAAGGGTCTCAAGGCGCTGGGGGGGGGGGTGGGGGGTGGCTTTGCAGTTCAGTCGAAGAGCCAGGTCTTGATGTCCTTCCTGAATTGAGGCAGAGAGGGTGATTGCCTGAGGTGCAGAGGAATGGAGTTCCAGGTCTTCACAGTGATGTAGGAGAAGGATCTTCCTCCTCCCAAGGTCTTGCGGATCCATGGGATCAGTGGGGTGGGTGTGTCAGATGGGCATAGTGGAGCAGTCTGGCCAGTGTGTAGAAGGAGAGGCAGTGGTTGAGTTATTCAGGTCCGATGTTGTGGAGTGCTTTGTAGGTGAGCGTAAGGAACTTGAAGGTGATTATTTAGCTGATCGGGAACCAGTGAAGGTCTCGCAGGTGACCGGAGATGTGGCTTTAGCGGGGATGTCAAGTATAAGACTGGCAGAGGCATTTTGAATGCGCTAAAATTTCTTTTGGAGTTTTTGGGTCATGCCAGCATAGAGTGCATTGTCGTAATCGAGCTTGCTGCTGACGAATGCCTTGGTGACCATTCTCCTAAACTCAGTGGGGATCCATTTGAAGATCTTTCTGAGCAGGAGGAGCGTGTGGAAGCAGGAGAGTGATATGGTGTTGATTTGGCGGTTCATAGAGAGAGAGGAGTCAAGGATGATGGGTGCGTGGTTGGTGGGTGTTGAGGGTTCCGAGTGCTGCTGGCCACCAGGAGTCATCCCAAGCGTAGGCGGTGGAGCCCAAGAAGAGGACTTCGGTTTTGTCAGAGTTGAGTTTGATGCAGCTTTCCTTCATCCAGGTGGTTACTGCATTCATCCCAGTAGTGGGAGTTGCTCTTAGTGGCTGGATGTTCATCGGTGAGGGAGAGAATCAGCTCTGTGTTATCAGAGTAGGAGATGATGGTAAATCTGTGGTTTCGGATGATAGCTGCCGGCAGGGCCATGTAGATATTGCAGAGTGTGGGGCTCTGCAGCTGATATCTGATTTGAGGAGAAATGTGGGAGGCCAGGGTAGGTTGCTTCTTATGTCCTTTCTCTTTTTTGTTTTTCCCAACATGGTCCTCGGTGAACCATGTTGAGTAATGGTGGCCACAACAGAAATAATTCTGTAATGCCCAGCCAATAAGACTGTGGTGGGTGTGTTCCTAAAATTATGAATCTTAAATGCATTACAGGATCAATGCTCAATTGTCCAATATATCGAGGAGCAAACGTTTTCAATGGGAATTATTTTAATTCATACTTTTTCTTGGCTCGCATCACAATATATATATATTAATATATATATTCACTGAAGTAATCAAAGGTTATAGGGATGTTGTAATAAGGAAGCAGAATTAAAAACACTTTAGAAATAGTTATGCTCAGATTTCACACGCATAAAGCCAATAGAAATTCAGCACTTATAATTACCTGAGCTAACTATAACTTACACACCCATAATGCACTGTTATGATCTCACATATTATGCCCTCATGAAATGGTCAGTGATATCACTGAGGAAATCACTGATGACATATCAAATGATATCACTGATGACTTCTCCCACAGAACAACTCACACATCCACTCACACACCCACACAACCACTCATACATGTACTAACATACCCATGTAACCACTCGCACACCCACTCACTTATCCATAAAGCCACTCACATGCCCACTCACTCACCCCATTCCTTACCCATACACCTAATCACACAGCCACTCACTCACCCATACAGTCACTCACACAGCCACTCACTCACCCATACAGCTGCTGACACACGTAATTATTCACCCATAGACCCACTTGCACACACACACTCACCCATACAGCATCTCAACAGAGCCACTCACATACCCACACAACCACTTACATACCCATTCACACATCCCACACTCACATGTCTACTCACTCACCTATACAGACACTCACTCTGAAATACAGCCACTCACACAACCATTCAGGTAACCAAACACCATCTCAAACAGCTTCTCACTCACCCTTCAGCCACTTACACATGCACAGTCACTCACCCATACTGCCACTTAAAGAGCCACACAGCTACTCACAAACCCACTGACTCATCAAAACAGCTACTCACACAGCCACTCACTCACCCATACAGCTACTCACATACTCACTTATTCACCCACACAGCTACTAACATACCCACTTATCCACTCATACAGCCACTCACACACCTATTCATACAGCCACTCAGACACCCACTCACACACAGATACACAGTCACAGAACCACTCACATAATATATGTTAGAAGTAGAATCACTCATTAGTAGTACACAAAGTATACTAATTTAACTGTTGTGGTTCCTCAGTATATATGTTAAACACTGATAAACTTTTAAAAAACACTCAATCACTGCATGATGTCAATAGTGATTTAATCAGTGATATCATTTGAGATTTCATCAGTGATATCACTGACCATGCCATGACTGACGTAAGATATGAGGTCATAAGCAGGACATTGATGGGGTTTAAGTTATAGTTCGCTCAGGTAACATTAACTGCTGAATTTCTATGGTTTTGTGCATTTGAAATTGGAGCCTAACTATATTATCCCTGTAATCTTTGTTTTTTTCCCAAATCATATTTATAATTTTTTTAATTCTATTTCCTAACAACAATGTCCCTGTAACCTTAATTGTTTTAGTGAATTTAAAAGATTTTATACATTTCTTTTTTAACTATAAGCTGTAACCTTTTTGAGTGGGTGTGAGAGTGTCTGTCTGGGTCTATAGGTTTGTGAGTGTCTGAGTAGATCTGTGAATGGGTGTGAGGGTGTCTGAGTGGGTGTGTAAGTGTCTGGGTCTGTGAGCGAGTGTCTGTGTGGGTTTGGGATTGCCTGTGTGGATCTCTGAGTGGGTGTGTAAGTGTCTGGGTGGGCTTTTGAGTGGGTCTGGGGATTTGTAAGTGGGTGTGTGAGTTCCTGTGTGGGTCTGTCACTGATTGTGTGAGGTATCAGTGGGTCTGTTAGTGAGTGTGGATGTCTAAGTGGGTCTGTGAGTGGGTGTATGAGTAGCATGTGGGTCTGTGAGTGGGTGTGCAAGTGCTGGTGTGGGCCAATGAGTGGGTGTGTGAGTGCCTACATGGGTATATGAGTGGGTATGTGAGTGTCTGAGTGGGTCTGTCAGTGGATGTGTAAGTGGGTGTCTAAGTGTCTGTGTGGATCTGTGAGTGGTTGGGAGAGTGTGTGTGGGTCTGTGAGTAAGTGTGAGTGTCTGTGAGTAGGTGTGTGAGTACCTACCTGGGTATGTGAGTGGGTCTGTCAGTGCCTGCATGGGTCTGTGAGTGGGTGTGTCAGTGCCTGCACATGTATGTTAGTGGGTATGTGAGTGTCTGAGTGGGTCTATGACTGGTTATGTTAGTGTCTGTATGGGTCGTTGAGTGCTTACATGGGTATTTGAGTAGGTCTGTGAGTGCCTGCATGGGTCTGTGTGTGGGAATGTCAATGCCGGCATATGTCTGAGAGTGGGTGTATGAGTGCCTATGAGGGTCTGTGGGTAGGTCTGTGAATCAAAACACAAAAGGCCCCCTGAACAATGATACTAGGAGAAGACCAAACCAGGGGAAACAAAATAATCAACAATCAACTAAGAAAACATGCTTCTCCATTGATTTAGAACAGGTATAACTCAGAAAAGAATCAATATCATGAGACAAAATAATAAAATATAAACTAAATAGGTTTTTAATAGGTATTTAGTTTATATTTTATTATTTTGTATATACTCATTTAAATTGACTCAGTAAACAAAATGTAAATTATTTCAGGCTCCCTATAGAGTGGGTCTGAGAGTGCCTGCATGGGTCTGTGAGTAGGTGTGTGAATGCATGTGTAGGTCTGTGCAAGCATCTTTAAAGGGGACTAGTAATTCTACAAAACTCAAGCACAACTCTGACTACTCCAAAGTTTTGAATGTTCATGGTGCTAATAGCGTAGGAGGGGATGTCGGTAAGAGTTTGTGCCCGGGGATGCTATCTGATTCTACCGTAGCCACAAAGGAAAACATCAGTGGTGAGCTAAATGTGGATTCAAGTTTAACGGAGACGCTGCCGGTCGGCAAACATAAGAGGAATGAAAATGGCAAAGCTGATAATAATAAAGAAAAAAATGATGAGATACATGCCAGAAAAAAGGAACCTGCTGCACCCAGAGGGTCATCCGAATCATGCAATAAATCTGTAGAGGCTCAAGCAGAGAAGAGTACTCAGGAAGTCATTCAAAATAATGGGCTTGTTACTGAGAGACGCGGTGGAAAGAAAGGATCAGATAAAATATCCATGGATAAGGGGCTAACAAACTCAGTAATTAAGGAAACTAGCGAAATGAAACCGATCAAGATAAGTGAAACTGCAAACAATATAGAAACTGACTTAAATAACAAGAAAGAGAAGGAGAAAGAGGGTGTGATAGATTTAGCTCAGGAATCTGGGACCAAATCAGATGAAGATTCAAATGTCGATTATGAGGAAATTTCAGAACCAGAAGAAGAAGAAGGGCTCAATGAGGTTCCCAAATCAATAACTAATAAAAAACTGGTTCTAAAGAAAGCTAAGAGAAAGGTCAAGACGAAACAAAAAATCCTCCTATTAAAGGCAACAGGTAAAGAAATGGTAGAAAATAAAAGAAGTCGATTATTCGATGACAGCCCCTTGAGAAGGTGGATAGAAGCCAAAGGCGGAGTTAAGAATATGGCCTTAAGACTTTCGGGGGCCAGTCCTGACGAGCTGAATGGGCAGTTGAGTAAAATTCAAGATGGCAATTTAAGTAATGATATAAGTTTAAATTTGGACAGACCTATGGATCTACTAACCGATTCTAGCTTAAATGCACTATCTTTGAATCAAGAGGTATCTAGCAACACGATCATAGTCTCTGAAGAAGAGAAGGGTGACTTAAATGCTCCCACTCCTACTGGCACTTCAGATATTCTTCTGTCTTTTACCATACCAAATGAGGCTGTCAAATTAAATGAGGAACAAAATCTTGAACCATCAAGTCTTAATAGTGATGAGACAAATGAAGCCAACGATACTTTATTATCCAGCTTGAGGAAAACTCAGACACAATTAGATCAACAGGATCATAACTCGGATGATAATTCAGGAGAAACAGTGGAAATTGATTCTTTGGTTGATACATATCCAAATCTGCAAGAAATAATACCTGCTGTGTCTATAGTACAAGTTAGAAATCCCTCTCCGCCAAGTACTTCTGTCACTTCTGTCACTTCTAATCTTATACCACCCAAGGCTATTTCAATGGAGGCAATTATGCAGACCCTGTTAGATCAGAGGGTGGAGAGTCAACAACAATACCTCCAATTAAGAGAGGATAATACTAAAATACAAGGAACCATGAGGGATATCTGTCAAAATCTAGGAGGAATAACCAAAGAAATAGAAGATATTAAAACACGAATAGTGGAGGTGGAGGAAGATGTGAACCAAGCTACATCAACTATCAAACAGAATACTTCTAGGGTGTCCCTTCTGGAATCTAAAGTGGAAGACTTGGAAAATAGGGCCCGAAGACAAAATCTTAGATTATTCGGTATACCGGAAGGTATTGAAGGGTCAGACCCGAGAGCTTTTGTGGTTAAACTTTTCCAGAGGGCATTTGTGGATCTCGCGGATTGGGATTGGGACTCTCAACTCCAGAGAGTACATAGACTTCCGTTAGTTCAAAGGAATACTAATAGCAAATTTCCAAGACCCTTTTTGATTTATTTTGGTAATTTTCTTTTGCGACAAGCAGTAGCACTAAAAGCAAAACCAAACAATCCGGTAACCGTTGATAATTTCACTTTTTTTGTGAAGTCAGACTTAACTAAGGCAACTATGGACAAAAGGTGGGAACTTCGGAAGTTAATCGATGCCTTTAAAAGTCTAGGGTGTCTGGCTTACCTTCAAGAGCCTGCTCGCCTTAAGGTCATTCGGGATGGACAAGTGGCCTTTTTTATAGACCCCTTGCTTGCAGAACAATGTTTGGAAAAATTCTCGGGTGATAATGAAAAAAGAAACCAAAAAGAAAAAGAAAAGGGAAATTAGGGTTACACTTTTTTGTTAGTAGAACAGGGCAGGCTAGATATCGCCATATGTTTATATCCTCTATTTTCTTTCCTTTTTTCTTCCTTTACTTAGTGTACTATTTTGAGTTTGTGTTAAATATAGATACAAAAAGGCATGAACCAACTATGGTTTGAGCAACCACGCATGCAAGCCTCTTCACAGAGCTGCCACTCCAGCGGCAGCAATGCTAGAGGGGAGCTCCCCCCCAAGAAACGGGTTACTGCAAGGGAGGGGGTGGGGTTGCCACAAGGGCATGGGTGGCAACGGGAGTCGAGGGTGGGGGGTGGTGATAAAAGGGAAAAATGTGTTTGCAAGATTTGATGCTTTATTTTTTTTCAAGAAAAGTAGGAATGAAATGTTAATGAAGGTTAAAGACATGGAGGAACTGGAGAACAATATGTATAAGACCTATATCAAATAAATGCTTAAGTTAAGAACTTTATGTTGGAATGTAGATGGCCTAAACAATAAAAGTAAAAGAAACCTAGTACAAGAAGAGATTAAAATGTATAACCCTAACATAGTGCTGCTGACAGAAACTCATATAAAATATCAAGACAGAAAGTTGCTAACTCAACTAGGCTACAAATTGGTTATTTGTACTTCGCTTAATGAGACTATAAGAGGGGTCGCTATTCTAAAACAACGATCACTTCAATTAGAGATAACGAAAACTGCTACAGATAATAGAGGTAGATGGGCAATAGCACAGATTCAAGTTGCTAAAGCTAAACTAGTATTTTGTGTGGTGTACGGCCCAAATATTGATAAACCTAAAATTTATGAAGACCTCAGTTTAGAGTTATTAGAATGGGAAGGGGAAATTATTATTGCTGGAGACTTTAATTGTGTTATGAATTATAAAATAGATTCCACGGGGCCAATGAATTCTAAAAGAATGTACAAAGTAAGAGCTGCAATTTTAGAACTTGCTAGACTAAACAATATTAAAGACTTATGGCGGTCCAAACATCCAAAGGTGCCTGGCTTTACTTATTACTCTGCCCCGCATAGATCATGTTCTAGGATTGATATGGTATGGGCCTCTGAACGAATCCTAGAAAATTGCATGATCGAAATCTGTCCCAAAGTTACATCAGATCACAATCCTCTTCTTTTGGAAATTAATATTGAAAATCAAAGGGTTAACTCACGAAAGTTCACTTTTCCTAGACACTTACTGGTTGACCCAACATTTACTTCATTAATCAAAAAACATATACAGGAATTTATTGTGCTAAATATTAATTCAGCTAGCCTTAATACGGTATGGGACGCTTGCAAGTGTAGCATTAGAGGGTGTGTTCAACAGTATGTATATAGGCTTAATGCAGAGAATCGCAATAAGAACAAGGATATGACATCTAAATTATCAGATCTGGAAACACAACTGGCCGAAGCAACGTTACAATCAAAAAATAATATTGATTTGCTCAGAACACAATTGGCGGGACTACAAGCTGAATTTAGGAAAACGCTAAGAGAAAGATATGCTGTTAAATTACATAAATACAAGTTAGATCAATACGAAGGCGGCGACTGCATCGGAAAAATACTAGCCTTTAAAACAGCAGATAGAAAAGCGAAAACTAGAATAAAGGAAATAATTGGATCTGATGCAGTGCTATATGGGCAAGAAGATCAAATTCTAAATCAATTTGTTAAGTTTTACAAACATTTATATACCCCAGAGGAGGTGCCGAGTAAAACAGAGATTGAAAAATACCTTGATCAACATCTAGGCCTATCGCGAACACTTAACCATGAAATAATTCAACAATTAAATTCAAATATTACCACTGAGGAGATTAAACTGGCCATCGACCATCTACCATTAGGCAAGGCGGTCGGTGAAGATTGTATACCAGGAGAATTTTATAAACTCTGCTTTCAAGAGCTGGCTCCTTTACTACAAAAAGTCATTAATTCTATTATTGTTTCTAAACAAGCACCTTCCTCTTGGAAACTTGCTAAAATCATATTTTTTCTGAAAAAGGGGAAACCAGAAAAAGAGTGTGGTTCGTATCGGCCCATATCCCTACTAAATTCCGATGTGAAAATTTTTGCTAAAATCCTAGCTAACCGGCTAGCGCCCCATATGCCTGATATTGTTAATCCCCAACAGCATGGTTTTGTGATGGGTAGAGATACTACTCTGCATGTTAATACCTCAATAACCGCTTTGGATGTAGCAGAAACTACTAACACCCCACTCGGTATGATAATGTTAGATGCTGAAAAAGCATTTGACCGAGTGGGGTGGGACTATCTGTGGACAGTACTAAGTAAAATAGGTATAAATGGCTCTTACTTAGACTGGGTTAAGTCAATTTATGATGAACCACGGGCCGTGATCAGTTATGGAGGGATAGATTCTAATAATTTTAAGATTGCAAGAGGTACAAGACAGGGATGCCCCCTTTCCCCACTATTATTTGCTCTATCTTTAGAACCCTTTTTAAATGCCTTAAATGACCAAACCAATATAATACCAGCTCAACATGGGGATATAACCCTTAAATTAACTGCCTTCGCGGATGATATCGCAATATATACACCAGATGTTTGTAAAGCTATGCCTGCAATTATAGAGGAAGCACATAAGTATGGGAAAATCTCGGGGTATAAATTAAATGTTAATAAAACCCAAATCATACTCAACTATACTCCGGTTACATGTACTTATAAAACCTGCAAAGAAGCCGTATATTTAGGTATAAAGCTTATGGCTAAAGTGGAGAAAATTGTTGAAATAAATTATGGGTCATTTTTAAAAGAAACAACTGCGAGCTTTAAAAAATGGCACAAGATACCTTTGAGTTTACTAGGGAGATTAAATCTGATCAAAATGAAAATCTTACCTAAGCTACTTTATCTGTGCAGAGCTATACCGCTACAACCAAATAAGCTATTTTTTAAGAAATTGGATGGCATCTGTAGCAGCTTTATCTGGGGGTATAAAAAGGCACGAAGGGCGGTAACATTTTTGACATTACCTATTTCTAAAGGGGGACTTACCTTTCCGGATTTTAACCTTTATTTTTTAGCTACTTTTTTTTTGCGCACTAGGAGCTTATTAAAAAACACTCCATCTTTATTTTTTCATCAATACATGCTGGGGGCTGATGCCAACCAATTTCTATTACGTGTCCATGACCCTAATTACTTTAAAAGAGTAAAATTTAAGACTGCTAAGCATGCCATAAGAATTTGGGACAACATTCTGCACATTAGTAATAGCTCATTCTATAACGCTGAGCTTAGTTTATGGAATAATCCTGGCCTTCCTGGTATTTTTTCGGATGGATTGGGTAATCGGTGGATGAGACAGGATATAAACACACTAGGAGACCTGTATGGCACTAATGGTATGATGGATTTTGAGAATTTAAAAATCACAAATGGGCTCATGGATGATATGCACTTTAAATATAGACAACTTAGAGATTTTTTTTGTAATAAATTGAAAATAATGGAAGTTAAACAATCTGACATTCTTGAAGGTATTTATTCTGAAAAAACTAAATCATTAATTAAATGGGGCTATCAATGGCTCATTAAGGAGAAGGGAGAAAACACAACTCAAATTGCAGCCAAATGGTCTCGTAGATTAAATCAAAATATTAATTCAGCCCATATTGTTAATGCCCTAACTCACTTAAATGATATAGTCCATTCTTCCAATCTGAAAATGCAACTATATAGGACAATCACGGAACTGTACTATACGCCACAAAGAATATCCAGCTGGACACAAAGTAATTCTATGACAGATAAATCCAGGTGTGCTAAATGTAATACCGCCGCGGCTGGAATTGAACATATGTTATTCTCCTGTCCCGCACTTTCCAACTTTTGGGATCGTATATCTTATCATCTTCAATTTAGTCAAATAAGTTCAATGGATCTTACGGTACAAATGGTTTTGTTAGATATTTATGATAAGAACTGTCCCAACAAAGACCTTTTAACGATTCTGCTAGCATGTGCTAGATTAACTATAGCTAGGGTCTGGATTTCTAATGAACCCCCAAAGGCTGCAGATTGGTTATCACTGGTGTATGAAATTAGAACTATGGAGTTTTCTCTAGCTAAGCTCAGAGGTCCTAAAGCTCTTCGGAGGAAAGAAAAGATTTGGAAGAACTTTTTTGATGGCCAAGAGATGTGATTAGGCCTAATCTGGTTTTTCTGTCTTAGTAGTTTACCACATTAATAGTAGAGTCAATGTGAAAAAAATTTGATTTATGGATTACTTTATGTTGCTTCCATTCCTCAATTTTATTTTTTCTGTGTAGTAATTGTACTTGTATACTAAGTATGGAATTGAATCGTCACGATTACTGTCATTTCTTGCAAACAATAAAAATGTTTAAAAAAAAAAAAAAGCATGTGTAGGTCTGTGAGTGGGTGAGTGACTGCCTGTGTCTGACCCCTTTAATTATTTTGCAGATACATTTTGAGACCCTCAGACCGTTCCCCGATACTTAGCATGGCAGCCGTAAACACCCAGTTAGGTTATGGTCAGCCAATCAGGGCAATCTGCAACTACTGAACAAATTTACACCAAATTACAAAAAAGAGCTTTTAGTGCACCCACCAACAGCTACCTCTCTGTCAAATTTGGAGTAATTCAGTCCAGTAGTTCAGTCTATAGTCATGTTCAAAATCCCTATGGGAAATGCACATTTTGTGCCCCCCCTCTTTTTCTTGGCCCCCACTTGACAAATCATTCTGAAACTTTCCAGGTGGAACTAGACATACCGTGCTATTTTTACTCGAAAATGTTGTGAAGATTCGCCAAATGGTGCCAAAATTATAAGCAAAACTAAAAATTAGGTCCGTACTATACCTACATACTGGTGGTTGCCAGTAGGTAGGTATAGCTAGGACATTAAGGCCCGATTTAGATCTTGGCCGTCTTACCACTGTCCCACAGTGGCAGCGGTCCTTAGTACTCCTCAGATTTTACGATCTATCTCTCGCCATATTTAGATGCATGCAGACTGCATCGCCATCTGCGTCAAAAGATAATTTCTCACTGCCATCTCTCCCAGGCTCCCAATGCCATTCATGCCCTGGGAGGAAAAGATCTTGCAGATCCTATATCCTGATGGCTTGACATGAATACCTGGTGGAGTGGAGTCTGGTAAATTACACTTTGCAAAGTCTCAATAATCCTCAATGTCCTGTTTGTTCCCAACTCAGATGTTGCCAATGTGTCCTGCACATATTTTCCTAACAGACAAACCTCAAAGTTTCAGTATCAGATTATTTAGATTGTTTGTGTGAATGTATTGTGTTGCATCCAAGATTATAGATGTCAATCTCCATTACATGTCACATGATGATAAGGTGCCTTTAAGTGCTAGAACACCAATTAACCCATTACCCATATGTGCCTCAAAATGTAAGTGGCACATTTCCACAGCAAATTTTTCACAGGTATGTTCCAATAACCATTGTGCAAGTGTTGAGATGTTGTCTTTGAAATGATTACCAACTACAATGACACACTGATCTGTTTCTCAAAAGAATATTGATGACATGTTGTTCATTCTCTCTTTCCTAACAGATTTCAACATATGGTAAAGAGTCATTTAATGTTCAATTCTTATTCAATGATCTCTTCTGAAAATGCTTTCTGTTGTTTTCTGAATGTTGTCCCTGTTTCTGTTCTCAAAAGAATATTGATGTCAAGTTGCTTAATCTCTCATTCCTAAAAAGATGTCAACCTATGGTAAAGAGTCATTTAACGCCTTAACGGCGGCCGCGATTTTGCGGCAGTGCGGCACTTCCGCAAAACGAGCGGGGCCGCGTCGGCCATTGGCCGATGGCAGCACTGGGGAGGTAGTGCTGTAGTCGGGCCAATGGCCGACGGCAGCACGGAACGAGTTAATGATCAACCCTTATTCAATGATCTCTTCTGAAAATGGTTTGTCATTTTTCTGAATGTTGTTTTGTTCTTAACCAATTGTTTTTGATGCCATGAGTTTTACTAATCAAACTGCGTCTACACAAAAATTGTCAGGTATGCAAAATACTACACTTAATATAAGTGGGACTTGGAAAAATTGTCACTGCACTGTTCACATGATGACTAATGCCAAACATCCATCCAAGTAGTGGAAATGTATGTTTTGTAGTCAACTAGGTCTTGGAATTGTCAGTGACACATTTCCCCTCTTCACTGTGCTTGGGAGACGTTAGGTATACTCCCTGATCACTTCATGAACATTTCAGGAAAACTTATTACCTGCTGATTTGAACTTGTACAGTTTGAGGTTGATAAAAGTTAGCTAAATATACGCAAAACCAGTGGAAGCTATAGACACAATAATCTCTACCTATTTTGTCTTCTAGGTATCTCCATTGTTTGTCTCTAAAGATTTGAATGTACAATACACACTTTTACTATTACAAATGTTCTCCATTTCTCAATAGGTCAAAATAACGAGCTCAAGAGCAGGTACAAACAATGGAGAATACTCCACACGAGCACAGGATCAAGCCTTCAGCAAGGACAGCACTCCTGCTGTGACACCTTAGTAACCCAAAGGCTCCACTTCCTGTGTTTTTCACTCTGACACTGATCGTGTATCCCCCAGTCCTAGGTGATGTTGAGACCACACCACCGCCAGCTTCAGCTCACCTAGGAACCAGCCAGATGGGACACAATGGGACAAGGACATAGGTAGTCTAGTGGGATTAGAGATCTTGAAGGGTGTTAGTGGGCCAGCATACTTAGTCCACTGGGGTCAACGAAACCCACACCTCCATCGCACAATTATTTAGAGCCTACCATAAGTCGCAAGACATGATGAGCCAGGTACTCACTGAGCTCCGGGAGATGTAGCAGCTGATGATGGAACACAACAAGCAGATGGAGGCCCATAATTCAAATATGGCTCCCTGACTGGGGTGTTGCAGGACATTTTACACCCACATGTGTAGGGCTTTACCGGTTACATATATGTATTCCTATGGTTTTATAACATCTGAGTCATACATTAGCCACAGGCATAGAAGGGATGCCTCGCCACAGGAAGAACCACCTGCAACCCCCCCAGCTCAACAGCTGTGGATATCCACACAGATCACCAGGAGGTGAGGATAGCAAGACCTCTGCCACTGCCAGCAAGAAGCCTTGGCACTAATTCCTTCCAGTGTGTGCCTACCATTCACTCTGTGGACTATTTCTGGGCACATTTGCCTTTCTGATGCCAGTAGTATTTTGAACATTGGACTTAAAAATATTTTGGCTCTCCATCTATGGTTTCGTTCACTAAGGCAGACTTCTTCCGTTTTTGCTTTGCTTTTGTTATGTTCACCCTCTTTAATTTCAACACATTTAGTACAAGAAATTCACAAGTCAAAAAGTCATAGGCTGGTATTATATATCTCAACTCTATCAATGCATTTGTTTGATCCATCATAACTTGACAATGACAAAACATCAAAAGAGTATGTGAAAGGTAGGACCTGCCCTGGTGTGTGTGGCATGTCCTGGTAGCGAATTACGTCCCATTTAGTTTCTTGCTACTGCAAGGTTACCCGTTACCCACAGGAGAGAAAAGGAAGTTTGTTTATAACACCATATAAATATAACTGGCCTGAGGAACTAGGTAAGAAATTAAAGTTTAGTATGCCTGAACTCAGAATCTAAAGATGCATCTTTTAGAGAAGGCGATTTTTACGTTCTGTGTTTGAAAATATCACTTTTAGAAAGTAAGTATTTTCTTGCTCAGTCATGCCGTGTGCCTCAGCTGGAATGTGGATTGCCTTTCTGGTTTTTAAATGACAGAAGCCTGGGGACCAGCAGTGGCACCAGGTAGTCTTGGTGGGTCAGGAAAGGGCGGAATTACCTGGGCTGTAATGAGGCAAGAGGGAGGAGACTTCCTTGCACCTCAAAGAGCCCGGTCTGCCTCTGACAATGCCGTCTCCTCAACCTGCCAGGAAGTCACACCAGAGAAGGCAGAACTTTTCAATATTTAAAGCAAACATCATATATGAATCATTGTATGTAATGATGAGTGTGATGTTCTACAACATTTTGAGTACATTGAAAGCTAGCCTATTTAGTGAAACCATCTTACAAAGACACAACAAAGAGCAAATACCTAGAGATATTTTGGAGTCAAATGCAAAGATGCTTTTGCTGAAGTGTATTAGAAATGTTTCAAGGGCTATTCATTTACTTATGTTGTAGAAGTCATTTGTCAATAACCACAAATATTAGTTTCAAACTGTCTTCATCAGCATAGGTATGTAGATAGTATGTGATACACTGCTAAGCTACGTCAGTACAGTATTCATGCATAATGGGGAGAGGATGTAGCCCTAAGGCTAGAGCAGTCGACCTCAAAGCTGGGTAAGCGGGTTCGAGTCTTGGCAATGACACTCAACATCCTGTGATTAGGGGCAAATCACTAAGGGGCACATGCATCAAGCATTTTTACATTTGCAAACGGGACAATTCACAGAATCGGCCCGTTTGCGAATGCAAAAAATGCTTTTTAGATGCAGCAAACACCAATTTATGATTCGTAACCTTTTACCGAATTGCCAAATAGGTTTGCGATTCGGTATTTGGAAGGGGCATGTTTAGCGCGTCCCTTCTCAATAGCGAATCCTAATGGTATGCATGAATGTTTTGTGACCATGAATGCAGTCGAAAAACATTTGCATATTACCACCTACTTCAAGTGGGTGATAACCAATTCGCAAAGGGGAAGTGGTCCTTAGGGACCCCTTCCCCTTATGAATGGTTGGGAAAGCATTTTTAAGAGCAGGCAATGGCCCCACGGACCACTACCTGGTCTTACAAAAAGAAAAGAAAACTTTTCATTTTACTTTTTGTAAAGCATCTCATTTTACTTTACGGAAAACGGGCTGCTTTGCAAAAAAACTATTGCTTTATTTGAAAGTAATCATGGACATGGTGGGGACATGGTGGGGACATGGTTGTCTGCTGACCTCAGCAGGCAACCATCTGCGTGATTTCTACGATTCCTAAGGGGTCGCAAATTGCGATCTACCTCCTTAATATTAGTGAGGTAGAGTGATTTGCGACTCCTTAGGAATTGTAATCTGAAACTCTTAGAGTTTCATGCATTGTAAATTGCGACTACCTAATAGACATTCTCAGGAATTCACAATTAGGTATTTGCAATTTACAATTTTATTGCATGTAGCCCTTAATCACCCCGTGCCTAACAAAATAGAATGTGTCCTTCTGTAACGAAACTGGTGCTCATGTAAAGTGTTCTTTGGGTCTAGTTTGCGTTATATAAAACTCTAAAAACATATATATATATAAATATTTGACACTTGACATATACTTTAGTGACTTGAAGTGAGTGTTACCATTGTGAAAGGTCCCAACAACGGTAACTTGTTTTCAGTTGTTGCTACTATTGGTACTACATTGAAGTATATGTTGAATGACATTGATTCATATTTTACTTATGGGTTATGATAAGTATGCAGATTTTAGGCCTAAAGAACACATAGTACAAAGGTGTTGCTGGTGTATATTATTGTTTGTGACAACAGTTCACAACAACAAAGGCCAACCATTCTGAGTTGTGGAACAGTTCCTAGGGAGACATAATAACAGATAAGAGACAACATCATGCATGATATAGGAGCTCTCGTGGGGAATGACATAACTGTGACCAACGGTCTTCTGAAAATGTTACCTAGATGAATGTACTTATGCTCATTTAGAACCAAAGTTCCTGATCTGTTCTGTTTACACAGATCCAATTATACTATTGTATATGTCATTTCAGCATCATCCAGGGCAGTAGAAGGAAAACTTGCCAATGTAGGAAGGGAAGCAGCTGGCCACAATGGTTCCGGTACTGACACAGAGGGACACAGTGGCCCTTAGGGTGAGGGGAGTGCAATGGAGGCAACCAGCGACTAAATATCTTCTTCAGAGGCCTCCTCCATCGAGGACTCCCTAGTGGTGGTGGACCCTACTGCTCCAGTTATACCTGCATCCTTGTTCGTCACCCAAAGTACCATCTCCACCCTCCCTCTTGCTCCCCCAAGTTGGTCTACCCAGGCCCACTAAAAGGCCTGGGATCTCCTTTGCTCCAGGCACCTTACCCCCTGCTCCCCAACAACGCTGAGTGAGGAGGCAAGTGAACTCCTCAGGAATATCTCTGTAGGCCAAACTGCACTACTGAATGCCATCCAGGGACTTGGCAGCCAATTGCAACAAATAGTAGCCTACCTGGAAGGCATTCACAGAGCTAAGTTCATAGCCTCCCAACCATATCAACCATGTGCCCCACCTCCCACCCCATCCCCATCAAAATTCCCTTTTCACAGAGCTGTCCCAAATACAATCCCACCTTTGCATGCACGCACTCACCCGGACACAAGCAGCACACCCACACCCACACACAAACACCACAAAAAAGAGGCATGCATGCAAATACACAGACACTATCCAAACCCAAGTACAACCTTAGACACTGTACCCATCACCACAGACACATCCACTATCCCAGTACTACCACATACACTACACCCACCACCACAGACACATCCATCACTGCCAGCACAACCACATACACTGTACCCACCACCAAAGACACATTCAACACCTACAGCACAATCACATACATTGTACCCACCACCACATACACATCTACCACCTCCTACATACCCACATACACACATTCACCACCACAGACTCATCCAGCACCACATCACAGCCCCAGACACCGCACCCACCACCATGCCATATTCACCATGACCACACCAAGCACCACCACAGCACACATACACAAAAAACATAAACACCCACACTCACTCATGTAACACATACCAACAGAGCAAGCCATACCCAAATATTCATGACATACACCAGATCCACAGACATCTGCACCATCAACAGATGCATGCACAACAGACACTTACACTCCAACTGCCTCCCAACCCAAACTCCCTCCTGACCATCCTACCCATTTTCCCAGTGAAAGACTTCTCTTTACCCTGGCCCTGAGCCCTGCCACACTCACAACCATCTCTCTTAAACCCACAAATACCTACGTCTTCCACCCATCAACTCATCCCTTCCATATACCAAACTATCCCTTAAAAGACCCTACCCATCCCTACTATCCCCAAGATACCCTTAGAAAATCCAAAGGCCCCCATGCCAAATACAAGACCACCCCTGCCAAAACCCCCTCTCCCAAACCCATGAATACCCCTCCCAAAACCACCCCCTCTTAAACTCATGGAAACCACTCTCAAACCCAACCCAACCACAACCACCCCTCCCAAGTAACATATTTGAGGTACCTGCTCTGCCAACTAGATAACCCTTCCTGGGGATGTTCCCCAGGCAGTGCAGTCGGAGGCAAGTTGAGTGCCACAGCACACGTGCACAAGACTGTGTGGACACTTATGGACTGGCATTTACCTAGTTTCATTTTGTTGAGAGTTTTCGCATTATGAATAAATCCCAATTTTTCTTTTCACCCACGTTGCCCTGGCATTAATTTTCCTTTGCAGCTGTTTGATTCCTAGCAATGTTTCAGTATAAATGTGTAGTACCTATTTTTCTTTAGAATAATAGCAGGAACTACTGCTCACTTTATAAATGTCTACTATGTAAAGTGCATACACTGTTTCACATGTTATGTGAAGGTGATTTGAAATTAGGTGCAGCCATTCAACATAGTAGTCAACACTTGCACCTACAAATAGATGTTGAAACATAACTAAAGGATATTTTGCTACAGGTGTGTTTGCTGCACCTTGATTACTGATAATTATGAACACGAATGCATTTCACCTTGTGCAAAATGTACAAAATGAAATTGTACATAATACAAGACTTGCACTAGACAAGGGGAAATGTTACATGGATAAATATGTAGAGTGCTTCAGATTTGGGATGGCCATTGCTTTTCTAGGTAATCTATGAGGGGAGGGTTACAGCTTGTCTAGTGTAATTTCTACGTCAGGTTAAATTGCACTTATCCCAATGATATGTGATGCATATGTGTGTATGGTGATCATTTTCGTACTTTATTTCCACACTCCTGTATGGTGAGTTTCTGATTTTTGATTTGATATCCTTTTATGTGCAAGTGTCCTTTTTTTGTAAGGCAACTGACAACTGCTTTATGAACACAATGTCTTTATGCAGGTGTGTTACTTTAAATGTATTAAATGTCAACATTAGAGACATATGCATTGCACATTGGCATGCTAAAGCTTGCGTGAGGAATTTAATAAGGTACAAGTCTTGAGCATATGTAAACAGCCAAGTGAAAACAGTTAACAGGTCTAGAGGGAGGTTACCTTCAGTTCCACTGACAACAGTGTTGATTTGTATCGGGATCAGCCAGCAGCAGAAGAGGCAAGACATGCAGAATCAAGTCTATGGAAGAACAGAAAATGGTAAGGTGAATAAAGGTGAGTTTGTGCCTTATATGTGTTTCAATCTGCCAACTCAGGTGTGGCAGTGTCCCCACCACAGTTGCATCGGCGGGAAGGCACATAGTGATTGGCTCGGTGGAGAAACTGGCGGACTTCCCTCCAATAGTAGCTTTTGCCTATCCCGCTGTCAATGCAGTGGATATTTCTTGCCAGTGAAAGCAGGACCGCAGTGGTCTTTTGTTTATGCAATAGCCAAATAGGGCTGGGGGACCACCAAGCCAGTGGGTGGGAAGATCGCTGAAAAAGCAATGGTAGGACCGATTCCACTAAGATCTAAATCAGGCCCTTAGTTTCCACAGGAAAAGTGTTTTTTGTTTTCCTCATAACTTTGGCACTGTTTCTTCACATAATTTCCAAAACTACTGTACACCTCAATTCAGATGCTGTCTGGAAAGTTTCAGCGTGGTTTGTCAAGCATGGGCCGAGAAAAGGGGGAGCAAAATGCCTTTTCTCCATGCAATTTCTCATAGGGATTTTGTCAAGTCAAGTCAAAAGGCTTTATTTCGATAGATCAAATCATACAAGCATCACATTAATACAAACAAGAGATATTTCATACAGATATAAAATTGACTGTTAAATTTAACATTGTTTCTACGAAATCTTTTAAAATACATTGAATGTCTAAAGAAAGTAGAAACGGATAAAACTGTTAAAATTTAGGGGTAATCCTTCAATTAAAAAACAATTAAACATTAGATGCTAGCCTTTTGGCTCTAATGGACCATGTCCAAGATAAAAATTTCGATTTTTTTGAACATGAGTATAGCAAGAACGGCTGAACAGAATTACACCAAATTTGCAGAAAACTAGCTATTGGTCCAGAAAGAGCCATTTTCGTGATCTGGTGTAAATCCATTCAGTAGTTTTGGAGTTATTAAAGAAAAAGGAAATATAGATGTCTAGGGATGCGGCTACTCCACAGACCCACCGTGGTGTTTCACGAATTCATGCACCAACAGCAATATTGTGATTAACTGTCCGCACCTGCCAATTTATTGATCGGAGCACCATCATGGAGCTTAGCATTTCAAGTGTATACTGATTGTTGGGGGTAGAAATTGCCCTAAAATATTTTAATTTTTTTTTACCACATGCAGGGACTCACAGATCTGCCAAGGTGCTTAGCTCAGCCCCATGTGACTCCATGATGGAAATCAAATCTTGCTGCTGTTAAAAAGCGCGCACACACACACACTCACAGCTACACAGACAGACACCAACTTACAGCTCTACACAAGCACTCATATACCTACTCACAGACCATACACAAGCACTCATACACCCACTCACAGACCCACACAGGCCCTCACATGCCCACTCACAGATCTACACAGGTATTCATACACCAACTCAAGGACCCATACAGGCACACACACTCTCTCACATGCTACACATAACCACTCAGACATATCCTCATATATCAGATCCACCCAGGTACTTATGCACCCACTCACTCACCCACACATGCACTCACACACCCACTCACAGACCCATACAGGTGCTCACACACTGTCTCACAGACTCACACAGGCATTCACATACCCGCTCACAGACCCACATAAGCATTCTCACTCCCTCTCACAGACTTACACAGGCATTCACATACCCACTCACAGACCCACAAAAGCATTCTCACACCCTTTCACACACTTAAAGAGGCATGCACACACCCTCTCCCAAATGCACACAGACACTTAGACACCCATGTGGAGAAGTGTGGCTCACTGGTTAGAGGAGGCAGACCTGGAAGCAGACGTCAGCCAGGGACCAGGGTTCAATTCCCGGCTCGGCGTGGTCTTGAGTCCTAAAAATGTCCATGGACTCGACAATTCTCGCTCCGGTGCCTACTCGATTCACGGGTTCACACTCTGCGACTCTGGGCAATAGCTTGCTTAATCTCCACAACGGCCCCTCGCGGCGGGATGCCTGGCTTTCACCTTGCGGATACCCTACCGGGGTTATCTCACAGGGGAATACCAGGACGGGTTCCCTAAGCAAGCGCTTAGAAACCGCTCGGTGATTTGCGCTATATAAATTCCTGTACATTTACATTTACCCACTCGCACATACAGTCACACACTCACAGACTCTCTCAGGTACTCAGACACCCACTGATAGACCCAAACAGATACTTATATACCTACTCACAGACCCACACAAAAACTGACTACACACCCACTCATAGACACACCCTGATGCTCACACACCTAATTACAGACACACTGAGGTATATTCACACCCACTCATAGACCCACACAGACACTCACACACTCACCCACAGACCTACTCAGACACTCACACACCTACCCACAGACCCACTCAGACACTCACACAGCCACCCAAAGTTGCAAGCAGATACTCACACACCTATTGACAGACCCATGCAGGCACCCACACACCCACACACCCATTCACAGACCCGCTAAGGCACTTAAATACCCACTCACCGACCCATATAGCCACTCACAGACCCATACAGGCCCTCTCCTACCCATTCATTGACCTACACAGCTACTCACACATCTACTCACAGACCCACATAGGCACTCATACCCACTCACACACCCATATGGACACTCTCCTATCCAGTCACAGACTCACATGGGTACTCACACAGATACTCACAGAACCACTCAGGCACTCACAGACCCATGCAGGCATACACATACCCATTCACAGACCCATGAAGTCACTCACACACCCATTCACAAACCTACTCAGGCACTCACTCACCTACTCACAGACTCATAGAGGCACTCTCATACCCACTCACACAACCTCTCACACAGCCACTCATAGAACCATGCAGGCACTCACACACCCACTCACACTCATACAGCTACTCACACACCCACTCACAGACCCATACAACCACTCACACACCCACTCACAGACCAACAAAACTACTCACACACCCACGCATTGACCCATACAGCCACTGGCACACCCACTTAATGACCCATACAGGCACTCACACACCCACTCACATTCAGCTACTCTAACACACACTCACAGACCCATGCAGGCACTAACATACCCACTCACAGACCCATACAGCTCCATGCTCACCCACTTTCATTGACACACCCAGAGATCCACTGACACACACACTCACACTCACTCACAGACCCACACTACCACTTAAAACCCCACTCAGACCCATGTAACCACACGTACACCCATAAAACACACACACACCCACTCACAATCCCCTACAGCCACTAACACAATAACTATAGACCCATACAGTCACTCCAACACCCACTCACAGATCCATATAGCCAATTACACATCCACTCATGGACCCAAACAGTCACTTACAAACCCTCAACATACACCTTCATAACTACTTACACAGGAACTCACAGAATCCTGCAGCAACTCACACACCCACTCCCTGAACCACAAAACCACTCACACCCACACTCACACACTCTCAAAACCGCATACATATCCACTCATGTACCCATACAGATACTCACACACCCACACACAGACTGATACAGCCACTCACACACCCAGTCATGGACCCATACAGCTACCCACACACTCAATCACAGACCTATACAGACACTGATACAACCACATCAAGACCTATAGAGCCACTCACACACACACTCATCAACCCATACAACCACTCAAACAACCACTCACACACCAATAAACCCACTCACACACCCACTGACAGACCCACACAACCACTCCCACTTCCAATTACAGACCTATACAGAGAATTACACACCCAATCTGAAAGGTTACAGTTTACATTTAGGAAATACCAAACGATATAATTTCATTAAAAAACAAAAGGTACAGGCATATTATAGTTAGGAAATAGAATAAAAAAAATAGAAATTCACTAAAACAACCAAAGGTTACAGAAATGTATAGTTAGGCTCAGATTTCACATGCACAAAACCGTAGAAATGTGGCTGTTATAGTTGAGCTAACTATAACTTATACCTCTGCAAGGCACTGCTTATCACCTCACATTTTACATCACTCATTACATGGTCAGTGACATCACTGATGATATCACAGATTACATCACAAATGACATCACTGATGACATCCATATAACCACTCACACACCCATACAACCACTCAGACACTGACCCACATGTACACAATACTACTCACACACCCAGGAAACCACTCACACACCCACTCACAGATCCATACAACCACTCACACATCTACTCACACACCCACCCAACCACTCACACATCCACTAATATACTCACACAACCACTCACACAAACATATTAGGCATCACAGTTTCCCACTTATAGTCTCTGAAATGGAAGAGCAGGTGTGACAGATCTGGCACTGCCCCGCTCCGAGCAAGTAACTCTCTTGACACCAATGTACACTGAGTGGATCCCCTGTCCCGACTGAATATTTATACTTCCTTCTTTTTATTTTCTATGCTAAACTTGCTTGCCTCTTGAAATACATTTAACAATTGAGGTTGCCAGCAGCAAGCATGCAAGATGCACTATATTGTAATATGGGGCTCATTCTCAACAATTCACAATCATCAAAGCTGCAAATCGTTCGCATCACTCTGGTGATGCTTATTTTGTATTTGAAAGGCAATAACTACAGTACTGGAGTATCTTGCAGGGAAAAATTGCACTGTGTCGTTTTCAACTCAATGCACTGTTAAGTCTGGCAAAAGCCATTGAGGGTCAAGTGAAAAGGACTCTGTGTCCCACACTTAAATCCTGATTACTCTGGAAAGTTTCCACACTTTATGTTTTACCTATCAGTTGGACATTTACTTGCATGAGTGCAACTGTTGATAAAGACAAAGGCAGTGGACCTACATCATGTCAGCTGGTTCTTTAAATTTGATGGGAGGTGGGGACACCTCAATGCAGAATTACATCCCTCCCACTGCCTTGGCGCTGGCTGCAGCAGTGTACCACATACATTCCTGTAGCAATTAAGCTTCCAAAGACTTCTGTCAGGATGGGAGTCAGTTCCTTCTTTTTGTAAGCACAGGAAACAAACAACACCTTGCATTCCTGAAAGGTTGGAGGGGCACGGATTGGAATTGCATCCTATGCTCTGCTGCTGGCTCTGGTATCCTGACTGCTGTGAACAGTGTTAGGGGCTAACACAGAGGCCTCCTTCCCTCTCCCCATTGCTCTACGTAAGCACAACTTTCCCCACATCAAAATAACTAACATTGCCATTCTCACTCACCACATACAGGGCAGAGACAGTAGAGGAGGTGCCTATCAAGCAGGCATTTACAGGAGTGAACCATGTCCACAGAGTAACACACACCAAAGGCACTGAATAGGGCCCAGGGCCAGGCGGGGAATAGCTGTGAAGTGAAACGGGAGAGGCATGACACAAGGGATGATAACATGTGGCATGAAGGTGCCAGATGAGTCGTGGCAGCAAACGGGGCCACTGTAGCTGCTGAGGTGTGGAGTCCAGGCCTGCTGCCAATGAGCAAGAGTCTACTATGGGGTGAGTGAGTAGCTTGCGCCAGCAAACTCTGCTCCACCTGCGGTGACAGGGTTTTTGATGAACTCTGCGCTCAAAGCAGAGCTTGCCGTGCCAAAACTCTGTGAACTCCGCCAGTGGAGTGGAGGTTACCATCAGTCCTAACAGCCACACAGACACCAGTTCACACGCTGATACAGTCAGTCACTCAGCTACTCAGATGACATAGGTTAGAAATAGTATGACTCATTAGCAGTGCTGGCTCCTCGAGGGAGTGCTGCGGGCGGTGAGGCGGGGCAGGGGAGGGACAAGGTGTGGGGTAGCAAACTCTGGCATACGGTCGAACAGAGTTAAGTATATCAATAAATAAATAAATACAACAAATTACATTTTGCACGCTGCATCACCATTTGGCTAAGCGCAACAAACACTTACGAAACTCTTACACTCCCTGGATGATGGCATTAGTGATGTCATCAGTGATATCACTGACCATGTCATGAAGGATGCAATTTGTGAGGTAATAAGCAGTTCTTTACGGGGGCATACGTTATAGTTTGCGCCGGTAACAATAACTGATGTTGTTATGTTATGTTATTGTGTTCTTTTATAGCGCATGACTCACCCAGGGGAATCTCAGCGCTTTACCAAAGGAAATCCAGAGACAGAAACAAAACGTGTTATAACATGGCCAAATTAAAATAAGAATGTTTTTAGTTGTTTCCTGAAGCTCATATAGGTGATGGTATTTGTATGGTTTTGTGCATGTGAAATTTTAGTCTGAATATAATGTCCCTGTCACCTGTTCATTTTCAATGAATATATATATATATAATTATCATAGCATAAAGACTCAAATCACGTTCTACTACTCTACCAACAGGCAAAAGAGGCAAGGGGGAGTATGGTGATGGATTAAGGTAATACAGAAATAGCCAATGTTTCATTCACTTTGACTCCACCTCTAGGTAATGTTGCTCTAATAAAAGATTTATATGTTCCCTGTGGCATGTATCAAATTAAAGCAAAGATAATATGGGTCAGCACAGCTGAGAAGTAGTACAAAAGGCCACAGTATCAGTTCATCTTCTAAACACAGTGGATATGCCCTCTCAATTTCACACTTCATACAGAAAATAGAATTATACTGATCTCTCATTGACCCTCCAACACTGAGACTGGAGCAGCAGAAAGGGCTCTGTTTATCATTCCAGAGACTGAGCTAGCTCTGTGCAAGGTATTGGGTGACTCAGTAGCCCCAGAATTTGAAGCCTGGAATACAAAGCACATGAAGCATATCTAGATTTTACCTGTCAGTAGTAATTTGTTATCAACAAATTGATCCACTTAGTCTATTTACATTACTGAAAAGAAAAGCATTCTCTTAATTGAAACTGCACGATATGACACTACAGATTCTGTTTACAATGGTAATCTTACGAATGAGTAAATCTAAATATATAAGTTTATTCTCACGCTTTTGAGTATTTTTACTAATTTTGGCTATGTACCATTGAATTAGTGTAAAGTTACTCAAAAGTGTAAAGTGACATACCCCATCTCCTGAATTCAAGGGGTGTAGTCTAATTTACATATGTAAAGTTACTACTTGTAACTTTTCACATGTTGGTAGAGCTATCCGTCACAAAGGTGGAAATCTACATATGGAAAAGTATAGGGAAAAGTTTAAGCATGTATTATACCTAAAAAAATATATATATATTTTAATTTTAAATAGTATCATAAGTATATTTAAAATGCTAAAAAGTTTTAGTTTAAATATTACAGTAATTGAATAAAAAATGTTTATTTTCATGTGAACCAAAACAATGCTATATTATTTACTTCATTTGTAATTAAATATTTGATTACTTTAATATGTTAAATTAAGATAAAATAATTTTCCATAGGAAAAAAGTCCATCCTAAAGTATAAAACATATATATTTTTTTGATATACTTAATATTTTTTAATTGAATATAGAAATTACTTAAAATAATGAATGCATTTAAAAAAAATATAAAGTTCCATTAATGTTTACATTTTAAAACATGTAGTCACATATTTTAAAAATAATACACGAATATTAAAGATTTATTTATTTATGTTTTCATTAATAAATGAAGTTCATTAATATTTTTCAAAAGTTAACACAAGTTAATTTAACGTTACCTTCTATGGGCTTTTATTTAATGTCACTGCCTCATTCTGGTTTTTTGGTGCATGTTGCAGTACCTGTGGTTGGCTATATGTGCAGCTGACTTACAACAGGTCTGATCTTGAGTACATTTATGACTGTTTTGCTTCTTTTTTGGCTGTACTAACTAAAGAAGTTCAGTTTGTAAATAGGCTTACCCTTTTGCGAGTGGGTGGATGTCCTTCCTTAAACCCACCCCAGCCCCTCCTTACTCCGGCCTAAACCCCTCCTATGTATTCATAATAGTCCCAATTTTTACAGCCACTCCCCCGTCCCTCCCACATTTACTACTCAAACATATACCAGGATAGGTGAAGGTATAGATCTCCGCATGTAGGTTAGTAGAACTATTCTAGTAATACTAAATGTACTACAAAATACAGTTTGTGAGAAGGCCCCTACCTCTCCAGGCCTCTTTTAAAAACAGCCCTTCAGAACTGAAGTTCTGTTGCTGTAAAAGTTCTAGAGTAAACCTCTCCCATAAAGAAATCCTTGCTTAAATGGACCATACTCCAAGAGTCTATTCAATTGAGATATGTGTTTGGACCAAGGTTGTTGTTTCAGCAGAAAAATCTGTAAGGATTCATGAAAGGTTCAGTGATGTCATTTGAGATGTCATCAGTGATGTCATGAGTGATGTCACTGACCATGTCATAGTGATGTAATATGTGACGTCATCAGCAGTGCATTGCGGGCGCGCGAGTTATAGTTAGCTGAACTAACAATAATGGGGGAATTTCAATGGTTTTGTATGAGTGAAATGTCCAGCTAACTATAACATGTGTGAATCCTATGTTTTTTTCAGTTAATTTTTAGGGTTTTTTAAATGCTAATTCCTGATTATAACGTGGCTGAAACCTATGTTTTTTTCAGTGAATTTCAAAGGTTTTCTAAATGATAATTTTTAAATGTATTGTTATATTTTTTTTATACTGATTTACTACATTATTTTAAAGTATTTATTTTTAGATATTTAATTTTTTTAATTACATTACATAGTTTTAATATAAATTGGAAAAAAATGTTTTTAAAAATATTGAAATTGTAATATTTTTATTTTTTATTTTATATATTTTTTAATTTATATATATTTTATATAGCAGGCAATGATATCCTATGGAAGGAAATTCAAGTTACTGGTAAGTACGGTTAAAATTACTTTTCAGAATCAGTACTAGGCTGAAAGATGCAGCACTTAGGTCTCTCCTGATAACAGGTGAGTAAATCGGAATTCGTAGTTCGGCAGATTTTAGAGGAATATTTTAAAGTTCCAAAACTCCACACTTAGAAGAATTTCCAAGTGAAACCAGTCAATGTTAGCCTATGGAAGGAAATTCAAGTTACTGTAAGTATGATTAGAATTACTTTTTAGGATCAGTAGTGGGCTGAAAGATGCAGCACTGAGGTCTCTCCTGATAACAGGTGAGTAAATCGGAATTCGTAGTTCGGTTCATTTTAGAGGAATATTTTAAAGTTCCAAAACTCCACACTTGGAAGAATTTCCAAGTGAAATCAGTCAATGTTAGCCTATGGAAGGAAATTCAAGTTACTGTAAGTATGGTTAGAATTACTTATCAGGATCAGTAGTGGGCTGAAAGATGCAGCACTGAGGTCTCTCCTGATAACAGGTGAGTAAATCGGAATTCGTATTTTGGCTGATTTTAGAGGAATATTTTGCTCAAGAGAGAAGGAAGGGAGCGGGGCCTGACGTGATATGTGTGCAAACACGCCCTGTGGCGCGTTTTAGGTTGGGGAATTAATTCCTCTTCACGCCAGAGGTCCCCTAGGGGTCAACTAGCCCACCAGGTACCTCCAGTATGCGCCAGGGAGCTGAGTTTCAGAGAGGTGTTCAGAGGCCACGCCCCTTTTTACAACACTGCAACACAGCACCGTGGTGCTTACTGGAGGTACCTGGTGGGCTAGTTGGCCCCTAGGGGACCTCTGGATTGAAGAGGAATTAATTCCCCAACTTAAAACGCGCCACAGGGCGTGTTTGCACACACATCACCTCAAGCCCCGCCCCCTACATTCACCACTGTGCAAACGCGCCCAGTGGCATGTTCTAAATTGGGGGATTAAGTCCCCTTGAATACTGGGTGTCCCTGGGGGCCAACTAGCCCACCAGGAACCTCCACTATGCTCCAGGGGGCTGCTTTGCAGAGAGGTGTAAAAAGGGGCGTGGCCTCATTACACCTCTCTGCAACGCAGCCCCCTGGAGCATACTGGAGGTTCCTGGTGGTTTACTTGGCCCCCAGGGACCCCCAGTATTAAAGGGGAATTACTTCCCCCTCTGCAAACGCGCCAGGGGGCGTGTTTGCAGTGATGCAGGGAGGGGGCGTGGCCTCCTCCCCATCCCGTTTTTTGTATCTTTTTTTTAAGAAGGGGGGCTGTGTAGCCCCCTTCTTTTTCTTTTTTTTGGGCCCTGGGGCCCCCAACCCCGAGGGCTTGACCCCCAAATATTTCTTTATTTATTTATTGAACAGGAAGGGGGCCGCGTTGCCCCCCTCCCGTGGCTAATTCCAGGCCCCGGGGACCCCATCCCCCGGGGCGTGGCCACATTTAAAAAATATTTTTAAGGAGGGGGGGGCTGCAAAGCGCCCCTCCTCAGGCCACTTAAGGCCCCAGGGACCCCATCCCCGGGCCATCCTGCCTCCTTTTAAAAAAAAAAAAATATTTTAAATTATTTTTTGCCAAATTTGATGTAATTCCGTTCAGCAGTTCGGGCTGTAGCCCATCTTAAAGGTCCCCGCTTCACGAATCACCCCCAGACTTTCAGGGAAGGAGCAGAGCGGAGCAGGCCATCTACTTGGAGAATTTCGCAAAGATTCGTCGACCGGCGCCAAAGGTATTCCAAATAGAATGTTGCAGATTTCCTATGGAAACTAGGTCCTAACTATAACTACCTACTGGTGATCGCCAGTAGGTTATATATATATATATATATATATATATATATATATATATATATATATATATATATATAGTTTGGTGTCTTGGAGCGGGCCATCACGCCAGCGCCCGCTCCAAGACCGTCAAGACCGCCAAACCCACAGTATGGCCGCCCAATGTATTCCGATTGGAATAAAGATCAGGAGTCCTGCGGCAGCTGGCCCATGGCGGTGCTTTTCAAAGGCTCATATATGAGCCTTAGAAAGGCACTGTTCTTAGGTCCTCACATATTAGAATGTTCATGAAATGTTCTATGAGATCATTTATGACATCACTAATGACATCTTAAACGGCATCTCAAATCACATCACTGATGATATCACTGTCATTACTGATGACATTTTAATGTAAAGCAATATTATATTGCCAGACTTAAAGCCAACCCCCCACCATGCATTTCTTTTAGCCGGGTGTTTTGGGGGGTTGGCCACAGGTTCTGGCCGGTCTCAGGCCCTGCAGCTCACCCCATCAAAGGAAAGCAAATAAAAGTCACGCAGGGCCTTCGGCCTGGTTCTAGGTGCGACTGACTGGTGGGCCTAGCCACCAGACAAGCCCTGTAAATGGCCCTTCGCGGGCAGCCAACCCCAGAATGGCCTTTATCTGTGTGGCATGGGCTTGGCTGCATTCAAAACCTTGCAGGAAGACAGCTCCCTGCTAGGGAGGGTGCTGCGTAGCCCCCCTCCCAAGCCCTAATGTGCCCCCTGGACCCCATACCCCAGGCCCATATAGAAATTATATGGTAGGATAGCATGTTGCCTACCTCCCCAAAGCCAAATGAACCCCTGAAACCCCATCCCCTATGAACATACATTAATTATAGGGTAGGGAGAGAGGGCAGGGCCCCTCCCCAAGCCTTAAGAGGCTCCGAGGACCCCATCCACAAGAGCCAAACATATTTATTCCTCAAGCCACTCCCCTGGCCATAAATTAACTACAGGGTAGGCTACACGTCGTCCCCTCCTCGAGTCATAAAAACCCCCAGGGATCCCATCCCCAGACCAAAAGCAACTTTTTGAGGGGACAGGGGCACATTGCTCCCCTCCTTGAGCCCTAATGGGTTCCTGGAACCCCATCCTCTGGGGACAAAAAATAATAATTGGCTCCCTCCTCGAACCTCAAGAGGCCCCAAGGATCACATGCCCTGGGTCCAAAGGCAGTTATTTTTGGGGAGTAGGCATGTGATCTCCCTCCACAAGCCTTATGAGGCCCCAGGGAGTCCACCTGCAGGGGCCAAACATATGTATATTAGGAGAGGGGGCTTGGGGTCCCCTCCATGAGACCGAATGGGCCCTGGGGGGACCCAATCCCCTGGGGCTAATTATTAATTATAGGTTAGAAAGGGAGGAAGTGGCCTCCTCCCCGAGCCTTAATAGGTCAGAGGATCCCATCCCACAGGGCTAAACAAATTTATATTAGAGGAGAGTTGCACGTGGACCCCCTTTACAAGCCTAAATGAGCCCCATTCCCCAGGGCCATAATTTAACTGCTGGATAGGCAGCAGGTGGTTCCATCACCAAGCCTTAAAAGGCTAATGGAACCACCGCCTGGGGCCAAGAACAATTATTTGTGGGAGGGGACAAAAGGCCCTTATCCCTGAGACCAAATAGGCCCGGGTACCCCATCCCCGAGGACAACCACTAATAATGGGGGAGGGGCAGGTGGCCCCCCTCCCTGAGCTTTATTAGGCCCCAGCGTCCCATCTCAGGGGTCCAAATTCTACATTAAGTGGAGGAGGGCCACATGGCCCCCACCCGAGCCTTAATAAGCCCCTGAGACCCACATCCTGGGGCAAAATATGGGTAATAAAAGGAAGGGGTATGCAGCTCCCCTCCCCTTTTCTTCTTGGGCCACAGGGACCTCATCCTGGGGCACCCACAAACCACTAATTGGGGGCTGCAGTGGGAGCCCCAGAGCCACCAGTGCCATAAATATAGTGCAGGTTAGGTGATGCCTGGTTCACTTCCCCAAGCCTTAAAAGGCCCCAGGGACCCAATCCCCAGGTACAAAAACAGTTATTTAGGGGGAGAAGGCATTTGCCATCCATACCCAGTCCAATGGGGTAGGAGCTGACATGATTCAGGAGCTAGCATTGCTCCCGCCCACCAATGGGAACAGTTGTTTTTGCATGCTCCCTTCGATTAGGAGCAATATCTATTTTCCCGCCCGGCATAAGATTTAATAATGCTCCCACCAGGGGGGAGCAAACATATGTTTCCCTGCCTGCAGTGATGCAGGCACGGAAACTACTCTGTTCGGGATGGCCGCACGGGGCGGAGTGATTAAGTTAGCCCGGTGGAATGGGGCCCCTATGCGTTTTAGGACTGTAGTGTCATGCGGCCCCCTCCCCTCTTAAAGGACACAATGCCCTGTGGTATGGTGTCCCTGGGGTCTTTAAAGGCTCAGAGGGAGGGGCCACACGGTCTTACTCCCCTTTTTAATTAAATTTGGCGTTAAGGGATGGTGTCCCCTGCCTTTTTAAGGCTTGGAGAGGTGCCATGCACCCCTACCCCTTAATTAATGTACTAGGCCCCGGGGCAGGGGAATGCACCTCTTCTTCTCTTTTTCAAATAATCAATCAGGCAATTGTAAGCGCGCTACTCACCCGTGAGGGTAGAAGGGCATGGGAGGGTACCCATTCTTATAAGGCATGAGACGGTGCCAACCCTGCTTCCCTTACTTTAAGCACTGGCCCCAGAGATGGGATTCCTGGGGACTCCATCAGCTTGGAGAGGGAGACAGTTTTCTAGCCTCTGTTTAATTAAGGTACACAGTCCTGAGGGATGGAGTTCCAGGGCCCAAAATAGGCTTGAGGAGAAGGGCCCCACTCATGTCCTCCTCCTCAATTAATTTATAATAAAAAGTAGGCCACCATATTTTTTGTTTTGTTTTCCTTGATCCAATACAAGTTCTGCGGAATTGCAGCAAAAAACCCACAGATTTTTTAAATTTTGACCCGTGGGGCCCTTTGGGTCCCCCCACAGGGCCTAGGCGGGTAGGGTATCCCTACACTCCCCCTTATTTTGGTTTTTACTTTTTATCTTCAGGACTGGGGGCAAAGTCTTTGAGTCCTGTATTGACTGTCAGCCACATTTTCTTTATGTTACTGGCAGACAATCAGAGCACTAGCTCCTTCAGGAGTCAGACTGGCCCAAGGGAAAGAAAAGCTCCCTGGGCCAATCAGAATACAAAATTTTTCTGAATTGTGCTCGAGAGACTCTTGCAACCGTCCAGATATACAGATATTTTTGGAGCTTAATACTTCTAAAACTACTGAACAGATTTACACTAAAACACAAAAAGCAACCTTTTGGCACAAGATCTAGTTCCTGTCAAATTTGGTATAATACCGCTCAGCAGTTTTTAGGTCTCGCCTGTCGATGCGCATGCGCATCGAGCAAGCGAGACTATAGGGGCTCATCCACTCTTTATCCACACTGCAAGGAATCGTGGCGATTCCTTGCAGTGCCCGTGACTTTTAAGGTCAATGCGCATGCGCATTAAGCTTATGCGCATGCGCATTGACCTTAAAAGTCACGGGCGCGTGCATGTCCGTCTTTGTTTACCCGCTCCGCCCCCTCCCGCCGTGTCGCCTTGCCTACTCTCTTCCACAGCCTCCCCCAGCTCCGCCCCCTCACTACTTGATTGCACGGCCGCTAGGCCGTGCCTCCCCTACTCTCCTCCCCCCTCCTCCTCTCCTCCCCTGCCTGCCTGCCGCTAGCCTTGCCTACTCTCTCTCGCACCCTCCCCCAGCTCCGCCCCCTCACTACTTGATTGCACGGCCGCTAGGCCGTGCCTCCCCTACTCTCCTCCCCCCTCCTCCTCTCCTCCCCTGCCTGCCTGCCGCTAGAAAGCATGGGATACTGTGCTGCCTTAACTATTTGCTATGGCCATGTTAAAATCAGAGCCAAGTCGTAAATATACATTTTTCCACACCACTGTTTTTTCGATAAAAACGTGATTATTCACAGTTTACGCTGCTAATCCGTGACCAAACAGACAATATGAAGCTCTGAGTCTATTCTCTTCCTAGCGTGCTGTGACTGCCTCCCCCGCTGTATCCCCTCACCCCCCCCCCCCCCCTGCTGTATCCCCTCACCCCTGGTCTCTCCCCACGTCTCTCCGTTGCTCTCCCCTCTGCTGTCGCTCTCTCTCTCGCTCACTCCCCGGCTCTCTTCTTGCCTTGCTGCTGCTCTGCCTCTTTGTGTCTGATCCCAGGCTCACATGTCGGAGCTGGCAGCCCCCGCGGCTAGTTCCTATCTGTGCGACAGCATTTTTAATTTAACACAACCGCCTTTGATGTTTTCAAATATTTATAGCCAGCTTCAGAGCACTGCAGAAGTGTTTCCATTCAGATGGAACGGCTCGGCTCGCTCTCCTCGTGCAGGCCCTCTTAAACTCGGATCCCGCGGGATTTAGTTCACGCGAAATTCTCTCCGTGTCTCGTGCTTTTCTGTCTCTTTAACTTTTACTTTCCTTTCACAGCCTGTCATATGTTGTTGGACTCTCCCAGAAATAGCTAATGGATCGAAATATCAGAATATACAGAAAATCGAAAACTGCGACCAAGAAAAGCTCGTGCTGAGAAGTAAATCTTTAAATCTAAGAAGGACTTTGCGTGCTTTACAAGTGTTTACAGGGGAACAGCGTAGAACTGCACAGTTAATTTGATAGTACAAGCACATGCAATGGATGCACTTATTTCATATCTGTTTAATCCGTTCATTTTAATTCCTTTGGTCGCTTTAGTTCTAGTCATTATTTCTTTGCCTCTCCGATTGCGCTCTTCAATTACCCTCCACGCCCACAATTTATTTTTCTCATTCTCTGTAGTACTCTGCCAATTCTCACAATGTCTACCATTTTTCGAACCCCGCCTCCCCCCTCCCTCCCAGCCTCCACAGTTTCCGCTCTTCCAATATTCTGAATATTTCTGAATTGTTTCGTTTCTCTCCCTGTATGGAAGTGTGAAGTTTAGAAACTACCTGAAAACGTGGTTATTGAAGCAGGCTGTACACTCACCCTCAACCCCTCACTCACCCTCACTCTCACTCATCCTCACTCACCCTCAACCCCTCACCCTCACTCACCCTCAACCCCTCACCCTAACTCACCCTCACCCTCACTCACCCTCAACCCCTCACTCACCCTCTCACCCTCAACCCCTCAACATCAACCCCTCACCCTCACTCACCCTCACCCTCACTCACCCTCACTCACCCTCACCCACCCTCACCCACCCTCACCCTCACTCACCCTCACTCACCCTCACTCACCCTCACCCTCACTCACTCTCACCCTCACTCACCCTCACTCTCACTCACCCTCACTCACCCTCACTCACCCTCGCTCTCACTCACCCTCAACCCCTCACCCTCACTCACCCTCAACCCCTCACTCACCCTCACTCACCCTCACCCACCCTCACCCTCACTCACCCTCACTCACCCTCAACCCCTCACCCTCACACAGTGCAATAGGTCTCGGAGCATTTGAGTTAGAGCTTTTAGAAATGTTTATGGCTTTTTTTTTAAATTCTTTAGCATTGGCTACAGGAAACAAAAATGCTAAAGATTTACACAAAAACCCATAAACAATTCTAAAAGCACTAACTCTAATGCTGCGAGACCTATTGCATTTCCAATGCTTGTTGAGGTAGTGGTTCTTAACACCATGCGTGCGGCGCCTTTTTCCGCTGTGCGCTGAAGTTTTTAAAAACCCGCGGTTCATGACGAGCTCAGCTCGTCATGAGCGTACGAGAGGTGTACCTCATGACGAGCTGAGCTCGTCATGAGCGTCGAAGGGGTTAGACAGGTCTCTGGGGCATGGGGATTCGGCATTATGTGAACCCCTTTTTTTCTCAGGTCCCATGCACAAATTGTACAAATGGAGAACTTTTAGGAACATTTCATGAAGATTCGTCAAATGGTGCCAAAGTTATAAGCAAAACAAAAAAGGCATTTCATATGGAAACCCTAACCTAACTATAATTACCAAGTTTCAACCGCCATATTACAACATCCAAACCTCTCTCCCAGGCTCTTCTTCATTTCTTTGGGAGAACGTTTCACTTCTGAAAAATTGAAGACATTCAATACTGTTGTTCAACAAAATGCCTTGCCACTGATTAACGAAAAATGTTTTGTCACTGGATAAGAGAAATCATGGTTCTTAATGGCATGTAAGTGCTTCTGTTTTGTCTTCCATACAACACATTTTTTACTCTCCACATATTTATCTTGACAGGGCAGGGCAAGTCAAAAACACAAAAATTAGAGCCCTATGTAAAAACGTGTTAATTGCTTTAATCGGCCCTGTGTCAATTGTAATCGAAGTGACATTTTTGTTGAATATGCATGCTTGTCAATTGTTGCACTTCACACACCCTTTCGATTCTCCTTAACAATTAGAGTATGGTACAATGTGGAAGTGACTGGCTATACGGCCCCCTTCCTCAAGCCATTGACAGGCCCTAAGGACCCCATCCCCAGGTGGCACAATACATTTTTAGCGGAGGAGGGAATGTGGCTCCCTCCCCAGACCATTACGATGCCCCGGGGAACCCATCCCCAAAACATTTAAATATTGCATGGGTGCCCCTTTCCCCACCTGGGACACCCACAGCAATTGCTGGCCTTGAGGGCTGTGGGTGGAGCCGCAGGGCTCCCTGTCTTCACCTGTCACGGTCCAGGAGCAGATTACATTTCTTAGCTCCCTCCTGGAGGTAGCAGTTTTTTCTGCTCCCACCACGGGGACCAATCCTGTGTTCCCTGCCTGCAAGAGCACTTGCAGGTATTTGAAGTTATCCCTGTTCGCACTCCTGAAGCAGGGAAATGCAGTGTCCTGGGGCCAATGGGATGCTACTGCCAAGTGCTGGATGGGGTCCCCAGGACCAAAGAATGGCTCGGAGAGGGACCCCCCCCAAATCACGTTAAAAGCTTGGAGATGGGAACCAAAGGGCCCTTAAGCAGTCAGGGAGGGGGGGTCCATGCTCTGATTCCTTTCGAAAAACATAAATTGGCCATGGGGGAAGAAGCCCTGAAGCAGATCAGGGAAGGGAACTCCAGGCCCCCTCCCCTTTAAAAAAGAATTCATCCCACTGGATGAGGTTTCCAGGGCCATTAAAAAATATACATAAAAGCAGTGAATGTGAAATGAGCAGTGTAGTCACTGAGTTCACTTTCACTGCTCCACCGGTGGTGTGCGCCATGATGCCTTGCAAGGGCTTTTTCTAATATTTTTTGGTTCCTGGTAGTGCCCCTAAAAGAGGCAGGGGTGCCAGCAGGCATTTTCTTTATGTTGTGGGCTTCAGGAGGAGCAGCAGCCCACCCCCCGCAACATTAAAAAACACAGCCATTCTCCTTTGTTATTGAATCCATGACCTCAGCAGACCTTACTATAGTTTTTTTTTCAACTCTGACCTGAAGCTGTTTGCTTTTCAGCTGGAGTGCAGTGCCCACTTGTCGTTGGTTCTATGGCTGCATTTTGCGGTCTGAAAAATCTTTAAAAAGACTCACATGCATATTAATATATATTTTTTTAAAGGCATTCTTGATCTTGTTTCATAACAATCACTTTTATTTAACACTGCTGTGTGTGAATTTATAAATTATACATTGTTGGTGACCTTTTGACAAAGACAAAAGGCCCGCTTTAAACATATTGATTTGCAAAGTCAGTAGGTCGGCCTTATCTGAAATGACACCCTTATATTCTTACATCATATAGTCAGCTGTGTGCACCTGCGGTGGGTTGGCCAGGTCCTACACTCAGCCCCATGCCGCTCACGGCCAAAGGCTGCGTGCAGCGGAGGAGCTGGCTGCCCGCAGGAGGTTGGCCACAAGGCCAGGCAGCAGGCAACGTACCCATCTCAACAAAATGCATGTCCAAAGGCAGTGCACAGCAGGGCGTAGGGTGGCCACAGTAGTTTGGCACAGGACCTTGCCGTAGGGCATGAATATATGGCACCCAACCGCAGGCAGTGCACAGCCTTCAGCCCTGGGATCTCATCTTAGTCCCTGTAAACCAGGATGGGCTCGACCATATTCAAGGCAACACTGTAAATATTATTGAACAGGGATCCTACAAATAAAAATACTTCAGGAACTCCCTAGTTTCCTTTTAATATTAGGTGTCCTAGGTAGGGTTCAAAGGTTTTAGCGGGTGTCAATGGGGAATATTACCCTTACACCCTGATTGGTGTAGACATGTTTCAGCCTTTAACAGTGGCGTCTCTGGTGTTCAATGTATAATGTGATTGTTGCACAATATACTCTTAACTATCACTGTGTTTATTTCTGCTAGACACTAGTATGTGCTTTGTATCCAAGGCAAAGTAAGCCTGTATCTTTGTTTGCTATGTGTTGTCCTTTCATATTCCATGACTGACAGGGAAAGGACACAGCAATCACTTATAGTAGGGTGATTGACCAGTCCTAATGAAATCCTGAGATCTTGCCCTACTTTGCTAGGATTCTGTCAGATATAACCTTCAGCCTTGCTCTGCTGGAGAATTTCTATTTCCATAAAAATAAATGAGGGTAATGTTTTTGACCAGGTCAATGTCCTGAGCTTGCCAGCCTCTGGTACTTTGTGGTCAGCCTCAACTTGGCCTAGGACCTGGTCTACCCCAAACATAGAGACAATGGTGTTTCTAAAAAATAAATAAAATCATTTCTATGGTTCCTATTATTGGCTTTTATTAATGTTGCAACATTTTTTCTTGTACATTTGTCTTGATTTTTAAACACTGATTGTTGGATTTTTATTGTGTTGTCTTTTTATTTTGTTGTTTTTTGACTTTCTAATTGTTTTTGGTACTGCTAACTAGTTTACACATTCTTTCTAAGTTTAGCCAGGCAATGCTGTGCCATAGTTACCAGGTGGTTGAGGTCAGATTTATTTAAATTGTATTTGTCCTAACAGGATTGTCCACCTCTTACTTGGGAAGGGCTCATATTTCCCACAGCTAATAACCCATTTTTGGAAACAATTGTTTTCTGCTATGCTAAAAATTACAAACGCTTCCTGATGATCCTGTTAACACATAGGATATTTTGTGCAAACAGGCATTTCCCACAACGCTATACTAAATTAGCTCAGCACAAGTTTGGGAAAAGTAAAGGGCCAGATGTAGGAGCCATTTACCGACCGGTAACGGCCGATTTCGGCCGTTACCGACCGGTAAATGGGTTTTCGGTATGTAGGGGCACTTTTTTACAGAATTGGTAAATCTACCGATTCGGTAAATTTACCGATTCTGTAAAATACCGAATCAGTATTTTTACCGATTCGGTAAATCTCAGATGTAGGTGGGACTCTTCAGAGTCCCAAAGGCCCTACAAATTCGGTATTTTACCACCCAATCCAATTGGGTGTTAAAATACCGAATTCAGGTGTGCATGCACATGTGTGCATGCACACCTATGCCATGTGACAGACAGACATGCCCTTAGGGCATGTCTGTGTGCCACATGGCGCACATGTCAATTTTCGGGGTGCCAGAGGGTGTCAAAGTGACACCCCCTGCACCCTTGCTAAAATCGGTATTTACCGATTCTGTAATTACAGAATCGGTATTTCCCATTGATTCCTATGGGCTTCACAGCCCATAGGAATCAATAGGAAATACCGATTCGGTATTTACCGAATCGGTAAATACAGAATTTTACCGATTCGGTAATTCCACATCTGGAATTACCTACATCTCCCCCCCTCTATTTTACCACTTCTTAAATACCGAATCGGTAAAATTCGGTATTTAAGAAGTGGTAAAATAGATTTACCTACATCTAGCCCAAAGTCTTTTATCATGATTCTGGTGTGCTAATTTGCTGCTTGGCAATGGTAATGTGTGGAATGAGGACCACATGGTACACCACACCAAATTCCATGAGGGTGTAATCAACTATGTGCCACACTGGTCTCAGTAATGAATACAGGAATAGAGGCATGAAAGGTACAGCAGATTTTCCTCAGAGCGTTAAAATGTTCAATATTCTGGCATTGCAACATCTCCCCATTAGAGGTAGAGGGATCCCTTTGCCAACATATAAGTCAGATAGTTAAGGGGACCTCAGGCAGGCATGCATCTGCCTTTGCCATTTCTGTTACCTCTAGGTTCCAGGAGCCAGCATGTACGGGGTGGAAACAGTCAGAAATTGACAAACAAAACTTTGTGAATGTTTATTGAATTGCTTCAAGATGGTGCACCATTGTACAAATCAGCTTTCTCATCCAATAATGCATACTTTGAGGGCACCATAAAAAGTACATGTAATATAAATTCATGCTACATTAAACACACATATACACCACTGAATCAGTTATTTCTCAGATTTTTATAAGTGAGAGTCTAAGCAAGCAAACAAAAAAATCATTAATTGAGTCATGTGTCATCAATCATATATGTACCCCACTGTATCCTCTGAGGGTCTTCATTTCACATCTACAAACTCAGTGGAATTTTGAAATTCTTTAGGAAACCAATTACTTGTCTTTGACTGTTTCGTCTTTTGTTCCACATACATGTGGAATGTCTTGTGGCATGCCCACAGATTTCTACCTCTTGTGGTTATTTCTCACACTGACTTCTTTATAATAGGTAATAATGTAAGCACATTTATGGAATTGGACAAACAATTTGAGATGTTCCAATTTATTGTCCTATATTACCAATTCATAGTGGCACTTTTGCACTTGCATTATTCCTGAATTATTGGTTTTGACATAATCACTTAAAGAAATCAAACCTTTAACTATTTGAGCTAATTAGATATCACATGTACTGAATGGAGAGAGGGTACTCTTAGTACTTATCAAGTTTCAGCCTGATCCTTGCAGTTTGTGGGACTACTAAGCAACATTGATGTAGCAAAAATTTCATTTCATGTTTAGGGGTGCATTATAATCACACATATAGAGCGCACCAGCATGTAAACCTTTTTGTTGTGCTAGCATAAAGTGTTAGGATCTTGAAATGTATTAACATAAAACATGATGTTTTAGGCCATTGAATAGTAAATGTGAAGAGCTGATATAAAAAGTAAATGTAACTAGCAGAAAATACTAATGTGAAGAACTCATGTTGTGAAACAGACAATCTTTAATTTATTGGATGTGTCTATTAAAGGGCCGTTTTACATGTAGGCATGGAATATTTACTGAACGTGTCCTTATTTCCTATGCTATTTTGTAAAGCTCATGTACCATTTCTCTTATGTTAGCTGAATCTTGCAGGCCTAAGATACAGTTTCCCTGGAAGCACTGGCTTAGAATTAAGTTTGGATTTCTTGCGTGCTGTGGATTTCGTTCTTTCTCACATTTATATTGCAGGAGGTAGAAGCATCCCTGTTAGCTAGTATAATGTCTTTGTTTTATTAGTTAGGCAAGGAGAGAAGGAGATACATTGCGAGCTGAAACCGATACGGAGAACTGTTGGATTTTCACACAGGAGAAGGCCTGGGAATCAATGTCAACATGTTACAGTTCAGGAACATTGCTGTCCCGTGTAAAAGTAACTATGAGATTGTGGTCAGAGCAGATGGCGCCACCCAAAAGGCCTCTTGTGAAGATACCTGTTATATTGAAATGTTGCAAGTAGGGAAAGAAGCCCCCTTCTCTGCCTTTGGTGAGAGAGATCTCAGAACAAACTCTGTCTCGATAGCTTTATGCTGTTTGACCTATTGATGGTGGAGAGACTTCTTAGGCAGACTCCACATGCAGACACCTTTTATTTCTTTTCCTGAAGGATACTTATGTAGGCATGTCACTTTTGTGCTAGTGTAGGTATAGATTGATGCTTTTAATCATCAACCCTCGATGCACGGAAATTCGGACCTTTGCTTTCTGATCCTTTGCATCCTATTTCTTGAGTTAATTGTGTTGTGCATGTAGCATGAACTCAACTTTATTTGCAGATTTGGCCTTATGTTGATTCCAATGTACTTCTGTACTCTCATTTTGAGGTGTGTCTCTGTCCAGTTATTTTTGGCTTTGTGATAAACTAACTAATCTTACTGAGCTGTCTGTGGTTACTCAGTGGACAGAGAAATTCCAGTTGAACTGATTGGCGTTCTTGATGATTTTCTCCCCTTTACGCTGACATGTAGCTAAAGAGAGCCATTGGGTCATGATTCTAGAACAGATCTAGAATGTATGAGCCCAGCCCTTTCAACATCAAAAGTGAGATCGCTAATTCTTCACATTAACAAAACACTTCCATTTTGTCTGTGAAGAAAGTTTGCCTTATATGCTTCCTTAATGCTTTGGTGAATGGTGGATGACTTGTCAGGCTCAGCTGAAAAGAGATGGTGTGAAATGTAATAAGAAACAATGCAACATAGTTATCACAATAGCAATAAACGTGAATGTAAGTGAGGATCGAGACATTTTGCAAAGACAACAATTTCGTATCTCAAAATATTTATGTGTAAACTAAATATGAAAGCTAAATATCGAAAAGAGCACAAAGCAAACACACATTTGAATCATTCCTTTATGGCTTGGGAAACCCAGTAAACATACACAAAAGTGTATGTATGCCTTTGTGAATCAGGCCCAGCGTGTCACACTAATGTGGACTTCACCTCACTGGTGAAAAGAACAGTTTTGTATCCCACAAAGGTGGACAAACTGAGTGCCAGCCCAAGGATGAGTGTATATATTGAAATCACTTAGGTCCTCATCATTATTTTCTTGATCCAGCTAACACACAGCCCAGCCTTATGTTGGAACTTTGCATGAAAGCACAGGGCTAGGAGAGACCATGACAATACAGGGATCTACAGGGAGGACGTTTGCTTATCTTGCTGGGACATCACTCTGCTTGCATGTATTTGTAGATGGTGATTCTTTTTTCAGGCCTCCTTTGGTTTCTGGTGAGGTGAAGAGAGGGATTCTAGGTACCGTGTCAATGTTCCAGGACTCCTTGGGATGACTGTGAGCTTTCATGTAGGGTGCTCAGTAACAGGATAGGCAACAGAGCTGTAGTGCAGACTTTACGAAACTTGGAGCTTTCAGCTTCAATTTATGGAAATTGCACACCATGGTCTATAAAGGTCAGAATTCAATGTTATTCCTGGGGATAGATTGGAGCTCCTGCTTATATGTGCTGTCTCTAGCAGCCAGGTAACAGCCCCTATTAGAGTCAGTGCTTTTCTTCAGTCTGTAATTATAAATAATCAGAATAGGACAAATATATTTTCTCAAAATACACAGAGGGGGCTAGTGCCACTATTTAAGTACCACAATTAAAATCTCTGCTCTAGAATGTGGCACCGTATTAGCCTGAAATAGTTCCCAGAAACGAAGAAAGCAGAACATGGTAAGGTAAGATATTGTTAATCTGTGATTTTTTCTATGGAGAGCAGCCATGTCCCATCTTACACTCACTGTTTCATACCAAAACATTCTCATTATCAACCCTAACAAGAAGGCGCACAGGTTGTGATTGTCATTGAACTCATGTTCTGATATTCACAATGATTTCTGCTAAATCCACACACATAATAAATGCAATAATTGCTATTAACTAAAGAAATATAGTTCTTATTTCTTTTCTGAAATTTATATATAGAAGTTCTTCCTAATCTTAGTAATACAGGAAAGTGCATTGTTTTGCATGCTTTCCTGTCTTTTGACAGTATGCATTGCCAAACCTTTATTGTGGGAGCTCCGAGTCCAGTGCACTTCTTCCAGTGCTCCGCTCCAACTCCCTTCCTTGATAAATAACGGGCTATCCCTATATGTCATATGTCAGGCAAAGCCATAGAACAGGTTTTCAGAAACTTCTCCAGTAGAATAAAAGTTAGATGTCACATATGGCCTGTAGTGTGCATTCATCAGCCATATCAGTGACTTTAACAACATGACTTTGGGACTGCTATTTCGGTACTGAACTGCTGTATCTAAAAGCTGGAGTCAGCTCATGTGGAAAGCAGCCTGGAACTCTCTCTCTCCAGATTTAAGAACTGACATCAATCACTGTTTTCGAGACACAACTGAATGCTCCTCTCTTTAGGAAATATTTACTCTAATTGTATTACACAATTTTGATGACTTCCATATTCACCCCTTGTGTGCTGTTGACGAGCTCAGCTCGTCATGAGGGACGGTTGAGCTGCCCTCATGATGAGCTGAGCACGTCACAGCCGTTGGAACGTTCGCACGCGGGGATAATTTCCCCGCTGTGCTGAACGTTCTAAAAACAGGTGTGGTGTGACGAGCTCAGCTCGAGGGCAGCTCCGCTGTGCCTCATGACGAACTGAGCTCGTCAACAGCACAGCGGCATTGTGCGCTGTCCCCCTCCCCCCGCACAGCGGGGGGGAAACACCCCGCAGCCAAGGGGCTAATGTGCTTTGTTTTAAAAGTCCGAAAGATGTGTTAATGACTAGGATTGTTTTCCTCCTTCCATTAGAATGTTCGTCGGTAAGGCACCCTATACCCATTGAGGTCCAAGTGAATAAATTGCGTTTTCAAGTGCGCTGGAGTGCCTTACCGGGTTCCTGCAATTGATGACGGGATTTTCCGAACCGTTCCCGAGTGCCACGAGATTTGATAGGTGGCTGCATGGTCCTGCGAGAGTTTGTAGTCACCAACACGTCATTTGAGCATGCCAGTGGACTTCCAGCAGGGGTTTTGTGAAGAACGCGATCTCGGATGTGCAGAATCTACAGCAACTGCAATCTGGAGAAGGTTCTCTCTCAGAGCAGCATCAAATCCCTCTTGAAATTACAATTTGGAGTACATGATCTCAAATTGACATGTGGCTATACTTTTATGTGCAAGGAGTCCTTTTTCTGTTTTATACTTTTCTGTTCAAGAGGAAGTGCCCAGAGCCTCCAACTTTCTGTCCCTGTCCAGCAGGGTCCTCCCAGTGCTTTGTCCATCTCCTGGTCACTTTTCATTTGGATTTGGAGCTGGAAGGATCCCTCTTTGTGTCTGCTGCATAATTTAGCATTGGATTTGAGGACTTTGAATTTGAGATTTCACAAGTAAGTTGGAAAACCTGAGTTGTTTGTTTGATCGGAGCAATGCACCTAGCTTTATTTGTAGTTTTCAAAGCTTTTTTTACATTTATTGTGGTGGGTGGCCTGTAGTTTCAGTAGGGGCCTAATTGTTTCTTTTTTTTTTTTAATCATTTTATTAATTTTTTTGCAAACAAATCAGATTATTTCATTGTACAGCGTAGCTTGCAAAATGTTACATCATATACTTTATCAGTTCGTTTCCCGTTGGATCCATTGTTGGATCGGTTCCCACATTTTCTTCCCTAGTTGTTTCTTTTTCCGTCCTTTTGTTGCATAAATAGCAAGTTCGAGATTAAATTTGGCTAGTAACCTAGCCCTCCACATGGAAAAAAAAGGTGGTTCAGGAGTAATCCATTCCTGGGTGATACATGCACGAAATTCAGACATCATAATAAAAATCAGAGACCGTTGTTCTTTCTCTAAGGAGTCTGATGATAGTCCAAATAAGATCAACTCAGGGGTGAGGATTATTGTTCTGCCTAATATTATCTGAATGAATTTCTGAATTTCGGATACTATAAGGATTAACTTAGTACAGGAAAAAAACATGTGTATTACATCTGCTCCAATCAGAGTGCAACGGTTACAACATATACCAACAGTAGCCCCCCATTTCATAACTTTAGCTTGTGTGTAGTAGAGATCGAACATAACCATATAATGTTGGGTTCGTGATCGCCCAGAAAATAAGATGGAATTAGCTAGATCAATTGATTCATTGAGCGGGGCGTCGTTTACTCCTAATTTCGCAGACCATTTCTGTTGAGTTACAGATAAATCATCCGGAAGGTACGTCATAAGTAAATTATAGAAATAGCCTATTTTCCTTTTAGAGTAGAGACTATCCATCAATACAATCTTTTGGAGGCCTTGTCGGTCATTAGAAGATAATGAATTTAAAAAACTATGAAGTTGTAAATATTTAAAATAATCGCTGCTTGTGATTTTAAATTTAGATTGAAGTTCAGAGAAGGAGATTATGCGATTATCTAACCATAGATCACCCAGATAGTTTATACCATTATTCTTCCATCTGTTCATCACAGGATCTCTAAATATAGAAGGGAAACAATGTGGTGAATTTAGAGGAGTATAGCACAACAGTTTCGGAATCCCAACCAGTTTCCTAATGATTTTCCACGCTTTAAATGCAGCAGTTATTATCTTGAATTTGGTTTTTTGTAGTAACTCGGTTCTATTATTTTTAAATAATATCCTCGAGCTTCAGTGCCTAATGCGAATTCATATATTGATGGGGTATGTGCCGGTGAAATTGGGGCTTTATTACCTACAATTAAAGGGGATATGAATTGTAATACAGCTGCTAGAAAATAGAATAAGAAATGTGGAATCTCCCATCCTCCTCTAGACTTTGATAAAATCATTTTTTTATAAGCTCTCCGATTAGCCTTGTATCCCCATAAGAATCTCCCTGACATTTTATCTAGTTGTTTGAAGAAGTCTAACGGGAATTCGAGTGGCACAGTTCTAAATAAGTATAAGAACTTTGGTAGGATTAACATTTTTAAGACATTATTCCTCCCGTGTAATGATAAATGTAGGTGATCGTGTCGTTCAAGAGTGGAGTTAGCTTTTTTTCAGGATTGGAGTATAGTTATGTTTGGGAGTATTTGAGATTGGGGTAGTTAATTTAATTTCCAGATAGGTTGCTTCAGATACTACATTAATTCGGGAGGGGGGGATTTTGGCCAACAAAAAGTATTTGTGTTTTGGATAAGTTTAGTTTGAACCTGAAAATGACCCAAAGGTTGCTGCCAATTCTTCAATTATATAGAGTGCTTTTTCAATTTCTTTGGTTACCACTACCACGTCGTCTGCATATGCCAGGGCCCTATAACTTACACCTGCAACCTCTACTGGGATTATATCCTCTTCCTGATTTAATTGATTGAGAAAAATATCAATGTATATAGCAAAAAGGAGTGGAGAGGATGGGCACCCTGGACGCGTTCCTCGTTGGATTGGGAATGAGGCAGATTTATTAGCCCCCACTTTAACACAGGATATCGGATTTTGATAAAGAGCCTTCAGAGCAGTTATTATACCTGACCCGAATCCCTTCAAGTAAAGTAAATCCCAAATATAAGGCCAGGCCACCCTATCGAATGCCTTTTCGGCATCCAATAGGGTGATCCCGATTGATGTATTAGTGCCTTCTGCCCAATCCATCAAGGCAATAATTCTCCTAATATGGTCAGATGTATCTCTATTTGGAATAAACCCGTGCTGCCATCGGGACACAATTGTAGGTATAATTTTTGATAATCGAGAGGCTAGTATTTTTTAATATACCTTACTATCGTTATTTATTAATGATATTGGTCTATATGATGCAGGGTTTAGAGGATCCTTATCCTTTTTAAGGAATGTCATGATTACAGATTGGCCCCAAGAGGAGGGTGGTACGCCTCTCTGTGCCTCGAGAAGGGTGGTCAACAGATCTTGTTTTATAATGTTCCTAAATATTTTATAAAATTTCAGCGGGATGCCATCAGGTCCCATAGCCTTCCCTGTTGGTAGTGACAATAAAGCATTTTCAGTTTCCTCCCATGTAATTTCTGATTCTAGAAGTAGCTTTTGAGGTCCAGAGAGAAATGGTAAAAGATTAGATCTACCAAAATTCATAAAACGATCTGAGGAATAAGATGCATTATTATATTGATACAGTTTAAGATAAAACTGGCGAAAAACTTCCAAGATTGCCTCAGATTTATTATGTATCTGCCCTGTTCTGTCCTGTATTGAGTTTTTGGTGTTGAAAACCTCTTTCTGTTTAGTTCTCTTGGTAAGAATTTTTCCTGAGTTTTCACCCATTTCATAAATCTTGGAGCGAAAAGTTGCCATCTGTTCTGCTAGTTTAGACGCAAATGTTTCATATAACTGCGCTTTATAAATAGCTAGAGTAGTTTCGATATCAGTTGTTGCTTGTGTTAAAGCAATTGCTGTTGCTAATTTCTTCTCCCAATCCAGAACCTTTTTATAACTTAGATATGTTTTTTGCCGAATTATTTTTTGTTTCTTGATGACATAAGATAATGATTCTCCGCGTATCCCTGCTTTAAATGCGTCCCAGACATTCTGAATGGAGGCCGTTCCTCTATTAATTAAAAAAAAATCCTTTATCCATTTTGCCATTAACTCTAAATATTCAGAATCGACTAGTAATTTACGATCGAATGTCCAGGTTCTAAATTGGGTTGTAGGAGTCGTCTTAGTTTTAACTTGAATCATTATTGGGTTATGATCCGAAATTATACGTGGGTATATCTCAAATCTGGTGTCATCAAGTAATGCCGTTTTAATAAAAAAGTAATCTAAGCGCACACATTTTCTATGTGGAGAGGAGAAGAATGTAAACCCTGGTGCCAAAGGATCTTTTTCATAAGCTACATCAGATAGGCCATAGTCCATTATCATGGAGCGGAGTGCATTATACGATTTTTTTTTGCCTCCTTGATAGAGTACATTATCACGTATATTCATATTAGATTCTATATGAAGATTTAAGTCTCCGCATAGTATTAAAGAGGGTGACCAATCGGCTAGTTCTAGGTTTAAAAAATGCAGAATACCTGGATCATCTAAATTTGGAGCATATACTGAGCAAATAGTCCATAATTTGTTGTTAAATCTAATCTCAGTAATTACCCATCTGCCGTATTGGTCCACCTTACTCCGAATAGGATTTCCTAAGCCTCGCCTTTTTGTTTCTTTGTAAGTAATTTTTCTTCTTTTATGGAGGAAAAATGTTGCACAGTTCACTACTTTTTCTCCATGTTTTGCTTTTGAAATCAATTTGCAATATTTATTTAATTCACTATGTAGGCCAGTAGAATATAAATAGGCCATTCTCAACCAGTAGGCCTAGAGCTGCTCAGGGGTGCATGAAACAACAACTGTTTCTGTGGTGTCAGCTGAAAAAACATTTAGGGCATGGAAGAATTGGATTGAAAACAAAATGTTTTTTGTGTGGTATTTCACATTTTTTTCATGAGATGTATTGTTTAGCATGCCTCCTTTCTCTGGCCAGTGTATGAGTGTGTTTGTAATAGTGGGCCCAGCATTTGCTTTGGCTCCCCCATGTGGTATGGGGCAATTTTGTAAAGTGTGTGTCCATAGGCCTGCTTGTGTTCATGTTTTCCAGGCCTCCTGCTTGTTGTTGTTACCATGTGGCTGGCGGACATTTTGTGAAAGCAGTCAGTGTGCTTTTGCCATAGGCCTGCATATCTTCACTTTGTTCCTCTTGGCTTATTGCTTCTTGTTGTGGTAGCCTGGCCAAGTGGCTTGCGGACATTTTGTGAAAGCAGCCAGTATGCCCTGCATTGTCTTCCCTTTGCAGGCCTATTGCTTCTTGTGGTGGCCTGGCCATGTGGCTGGCAGCCATTTTGTGAAGGCAGCCAGTGTGTTTTTGCCATAGGCCTGCATTGTCTTCCATTTGCTTATTGCTGCCTGGCCATGTGTCTGGCAGCCATTTTGTGGATTCAACCAGTGTGTCCCTTTACCATATGCGTGCATGGATGGTTGATCAATGAGATGAGCAGCTTAATTAATTAATAATTAGACATTTGAGGGTAATTTCTATTTTTTACAAATGTAGAATTATGTCTTTATTTTAATTTCTTTTTTTCCTTTTTTCATTAAAATTTTTCCAATTTGTTTAATTTTTGGGATATTTACAAAAAAATTAATTTTTCAATTTTCAAGTGAAACTTTTTTTCCAAACTGTGTATTGGTGGTGGTGAGTGTGGTGTGACTGATAGCGGTGCATTGATTTTTTTTACTTAATTGGGAAAATGCTATGTTGCTGTGTGTGTCTGTGCTCAGTGCTGTCTGGATCAAATTCAGAGCTAAGTGGAGGTTGGGTAGGTGGCCTGTTGTAGGAGGTAAGTGCCGGAAACAGACATTTAGCCAGGCTACCTCTGAAACAAAGTCTTCTTGTTGTGCTTCTTTATGCAGTTTAACTTTCCCCCTTGATTCTTCAATATCTTTTTTTTCCATCTACAGGCCCTTGCCCTGCACCATACTGGAAAAACAACTCCCACTTACATTGCCAAACCGCATCTGCCAGGCACCTGAGATTAACGGACAGTCCAAGAGGAATGCAGTGCAGAGAGATGCAACTCCCAATTTGGCAATACAGTATAATTTCTTTCTCTTCCATCATTACAACTGTGTGTGTTATTTATGTTTGTTTACTTGACTCCTATAGATATTTTAATTTTATTTGCTAACATTCAAAGCCCGCTACAAGAACATAATGTAACTTTGGTCTTTCTGGGGCAGATGGAAATTTAATTACCAGTACTGGTTTAGTAGTACTCATCATGATGCATGCATTTCTTTTTCCTCCCATGACAGATTTATGATGGTCGGCCACCAAGATGAATGTGTTACCTTGTTTAGTAGTGTTTGTCTTTGTCAAACCTTTCCCTCAAATCCCCCTTCCTATCCGTTCATCGAACCCCTAACCCTCTTCCCCCGAGCTGTGTGATTTATTGGTGTGACTAAATCAAATATACACCATTTTTTGATCACACACTTGGTGGGGCGGATGTGGTGAAAGCAACACCAACTCAAGGAGGCAGGCAGGGCGAGAATCTTAAGTTCTGCTCTAAGTATAACTATAGCTCATACTGGCAATATATATATTAGATTGCCTACAAAGGCACACACAGTGTTCGATATTCACATTTTTTCATAGAAACATAATCCATCATAATTGCCAGCTTCATCATCCTTTCAGCATTAAAGGCTACGCTTGCCCACTCCACTTTATAGCTCAACACTAAAGGTTACGCTTGTCCACTCCACTTCATAGCTCGACTTGACTTCAGGTTGTAACTTGTACTAGCCCACCGTTTTGATTATTGTTATTATACTTTAGCATTACTTACCATGTTTTCTTGTTTGGTAGTCTTCTTCTTGTGTATTGCTAGTCGTTCTCTACTCAGTCTATCGAGTCTCCTTCAGGTGACTGCCTTATTTGTTTTGCAAAGCTTTCATATCAAACAGCATTAACTCAGTTTGTAAATTTAATGATGTAATTCCCTGATATTAATATGTTCAGTCAGTCAGTCAGAGAGCTTTATTTCGGTAAACATACTATAAAAAGGCCAGATACACACATAAAATGACAATAAAAACTGATAATACAAATTTTAAGAATAATCAGAGGAAATTTCATATAGTCCATTCCTCTCAAGGTTAAAACGTCAATTAAAACACAAGAACAGCGATATGGAAGCATTTCCATTGATATAATAGATTGCAGTAGGTTACACACTCCCCTAAAGATGGTCCTTAGCGCGGGGTGCAGGCTTCCAACTTTAATATTGCACATCTCGTGTACCACATAGACTGGAGGAATCTAGCTGTGGCAAACACTATCAGGGGCGAAGTGTCATATTTAAGAATCCTAAAAACCTCCCGGTAGTCCCTAAAGCCCCTAGCCCTACACAGCTGCAGAATCCATTTCTCCCTAGCCCTGGCGTAGGAAGGGCAGAAGAGCAGAACGTGCAGATCTGTCTCTCTACCATTCAAACACCCCGGGCAGGAGCTCGCCGTTGGGAGGGCATTGCACCATTTATGTGTTACAGCCCTCAGTGGCAATGAGCCGTGTCTGAAATGGATGTACAGTTTCTTGGCCAAGGAAGGCTGGATATCGTCCAGGAAAGCTTCAAAGTGAGGGTGGGCCTTAATATTCAGAAAAGTTTCAGTCAACCTACCCAAGGTGGTATTACATGTTAAAAACTCTAATCGGTGGCTCCTTAGCTCCGCATTCAATAATTTCTATGAGAACGATGGGCAAGTGTCTTGGGGGGATGACCACAGATCACCTCTGCCTATGGAATGGCAGAGATGTTTGATGTAATTCAGCCAAGGTATTTTCCCCGAGGAACCCCTTTGTAAAATGTCTCTCAAGTCCTCCCTATAGGACGTCTCTCAAGTCCTCCCTATATATATATTCCTCATCCTACAGTTTGAGTTTGACAAGGAGGAGTAGAACCTCGCTGCAGAATCTGGTGTTTCTAGTGTTCGACTAGTCCGCTAATATCCTCCTACTGTCTACTACTACCACCACCATGGCACTTTGTGAATCCAAACCATCAGCATGCAGCTGTTGCTTCCCCATATCAGATAAGAGAGAAATAGTATGGGGTATTCATGCAATAATCTATTTACTATAGAGATTAATTCACACACCCCTTCTGAGTCCATTGGATTTCTAGTTGCAGACTGCATAGATGGGGAGGAGAGACTGACAGTAGTAGGACAAGTGAGTGTACCACATATATCGGTTGGTATGTTACACTATCGGCAGATTTTTAAAAATGGCTGTGGCCCTGCAGCTAAGGAAACAGTGCGAAGTAAGAGTAACCCCATCCAAAAGATTCACATCATATGCAAAACTATAAATGTATTCCCTTGCCAATAAACTAGAATGAAAGAAACCCACAACACCTGACCTACACCTCTCTCTAACCCTAACCAATGTCCAGTAAAAAGCCCAATTGTCCATAAAAAATTGAAATGTCCATAAAACAAAAGTACACCCAAGTTTTCCCCGATTTCCACATTCCCACCATCTCCCAACAAGTTCCACCCACCAAAAACAAGATTCAAAAAGGGGCAAGAGAGGTCTATGATCTAGTGGCGGGCTAGGTGCTGGATCTTTCTCTCAAGATGATCGAAGCGCTCCTCCATCCTGGCATCTAAGAGCGCGATCCAGAGGAACATGCAGCACTAAAAGGTTTTACATGAACAGGGGTGGGGAGCAGTGGTTGACTTGCAACGGGTAGCAGCCGTACCACGGTGCCATATCACCGCAGGCACTGGGGTGGCCTGGCTGGGGCCTGGGGCATTGGAGGCTGCAGCTGCTGCCTCCTTCTCCTCTGCCAGAGCCACCAGCCACTAATATTCTGCATTCAAGGTCTCCAGCTTCTGTTGCCGGGTCTAGGCTAGTATCTCCTGGTGGGTTGGGAAGGAGTAGCTATATCAAGAAAAAAAAAGACAGTTGTAACAAATACTCTTAGCAAAACAGTAATACATAAAATTATACACATAAAATTATAGTGGCTCAGTATCCCTAGCAGTACGTAACATTTGCGATATCCTCCATTCTTCAACCCCATAAATTTGGATGTGATTAGAGTTCCAGGCATTAGGCACTATGGAGTAGACAAGTATTTGTCTTCTCTCTCGTTTAGCTAAATTAATCTGGTAGGCATTTCAGCACAGCTTCCGCCCTTGACAGACATACTCATGTAGCAGACTCACGTTCATTTACTACTGTCTGCAGGTGGGGCAGCTGTACTACACAATTATCTGTTTTTCTATTATGATGACGTGATGGCATAGTCTGTTAAATCAATGGCAAATGCTCATTTCACTTTCATCCGGACTACAACAAGGCAAATGATAGGTTTAAGTAATAATATAAATAATTGATGATATACGGAAAAGCCTCATGTGACGTGAGGTTCTACTATTGTAATAATGACCATGCAGCCGATAGCCTGGTCCACCCATGACTGATACTGTCAAAATGACATGGGTAGGGAGGGAGTGGGCCTCGGAGGGAGGTGATTGATGATGGGTGGGTACATACATACATAGTATATATGTTGTGCTTGCAAACTACTGTGAGTAAAGGGAGTAGTCTGTAATACAACATCAAACTTTTGAATCCAAAACCTTTGGGAAATAAACATTCCTTGTTTATTCTTCTTCCTAGGGATTTTTCCATTCATCATTGCATTGTTTTTCTAGCATTATTTTTATTCTTCACCCTAGGCATTGCTACTTTGGCACAGTTTAATTTTCTTTTACATTCTCTTCATCCAGTCTTCACCTATGATTGAATGCCATCCAGACATCCACCCAAACATGTCTATTATTGTCAACAAACCTTTCACCATCATACATTTGTCATTTAACTAACCATGCTTCCTTGATCGCCTTTGAGTTTAACTCATAAAACCCGCCTGAAGGATTCCTTTCACTCAAACAGTTTCACCCACCCACCACGGCAGGCATCATTTCTTTCACCTTTCAACCAACCTTCCACCACCCATGCATCCTATGAGCCACCTATGTGGAGAAGTGTGGCTCAATGGTTAGAGCGGCAGACCCTGATTCAGAGGTCTGGCCCGGGACCAGGGTTCAATTCCTGCCTCGGCTGGTCTCAGCGGATCTTGGGCTCATAATTCCTCTGACCTGATTTCTCGCCTCGGTGCCTACTCTAAGCATGGGTTCCACGCTGCAATTCTGGGCAATAGCTTGCTTAGTCTCCACAACGGCCCCCTACAGCGCTAGGGATGCCTGGTTGCACCCTGGGGATGCCCAGGAGTGGACGTTTCACGGGGAAAAACCAGGAAGGGTTCCCTAGCGGTATGAGTACAGTGCCAGGACACTTTGTAGTATCAGTGCGCTTTACAAATACGTCTACATTTACATTTACCTATATACGTCCCGGGCTCCTTCACCCATGCATCCTTCTCTGCCAGTCATATATTACATGTCACCCGTCCTTCCTCCTTCCATCCTTCCAGCTACACAAACTTCGCCCAGGCTTACTTTTTAACTCTTAGACATCAGCAATTACTATTGATGACCATCTCCATAGCCAAATTTCACCAATTTGATGTTGTTGTGCATATTATATTTTTCTTGTTTTAATAGATTGGCTTGGGTATTTTGTTGTTTATGTCTTTATTTAAATGTTGTTTTGTTCTGTTCTCTGTACTTGAAATATGCTTTTCTAAGGGAAAGACCAGTCCCCTAATGCTTACGCTACAAGGGGTAAGCTCAGTATTGCATTATTACTCTGATTGGATTTCATACTAATCCCTCCCTTTTTACAGTAGTCCAGGACCTCAGAGGGAACATCAGGGTACCAAAGGTGTTACTAACGAGCACCAGATCTATAATTTGAGATGCACATTGATATCAGAGGCCCACAAATTGTCCTATAAAGTTAAAACATGTAGGGGAGCCTACAGACAATTGGAACTTTTGAGAATGGAAATACTGCACATATGATCAGAGATCAACTGATTGCCTTTGGCCAACAATCATTTATATACACATTTGTACCTATGATCTGGTACTGATGAATGTGGAATGACATTTATGTCAATGGTGGGAGAGGGAATAAGCAAGAGGTTGTCTTTACACATGATTTGAGAATTCACACTCTTAAATGAAAAAATAACAAAGTTGATAACCATAAAAATTAGGATATGTTTAACACACTCTACTCTCAGATAAAACGTTTTTTTCACTGCACTGGACCGTCAATAATAAATATCCATAGTGACTGTATTAATCAAATGTATCTTTACTTTAGTCATTTATTTCTCCATCAAATATCAAAGTTAATTTCAGGTGAACAGTTTAACCCATTACAATTCTTAGCGACTGCTCACTCATGAGGGTTCCAGCATCATTCGTAAAGTTCCCAAATGCTTCCTGCCGGTGTTGGGTGTGTTGAACATATTAAACATATATGCTTTGTACTTTCCACATTACTATGGCTTTTGGTGGCACCGCCTGCTAATCAGCAAAAATAATTGAAGGCAATGTACTTTTAAGGTTGCACACATGTATGGGACTTTCTGTGTCTAGGATAACAAACAAGACGCTTGACTCTCTTGTGGAGAAGAACATGTTAAATCTGCAGTCTCTGCAAGACCTATGTGACCTGAGTGATAGCTCTGCTGCCTTTACGCCCTACATAGGAAAACAACAAATACACACCCTGACAACCACAAACTCCTTCATGGCATACAATGCTACCCTTTTGATAGTGTGCTACAGAAACCCACAACAGGCTTTGAAGTGCTATGTAAATACTGCACTACAATGAACCACTACAAGTGACCAAAACGCTCCTCTTCCCTAGGGCAGACATGAGCTGCTGCGTACAGCAGATTCGGTCAATGCACTGCTGGCTGGATCCGACATTCAGAGACACTGAATTAGGAGATTTCTAAAACAAGAAATGGCACATGTTGGCTAACATTGGTTTTGTTTAAAGACTTCTGGTTAAGTGTCAAATCAGATTTAATGGGGGAGGTGAGAATAGGAAGGGATGAAGCAAATGGTATGTAGAACTAAAGTTAATTTGTGGAAACATGTATTTGATATGCTGTTCACAAGGTACACAGTTCAGAGAGGAACTGGGCTAAGATTGATCAACTTGAGGACTACCCAATATGTGCCATGTTGCAGTCATATCCTACACAATGGTGACAGGGTAAGTCTCCCTTCAACACAGTCTATTTTTTACCCTGAAATGTCATTCCCTTGTAGCAATACAATTGGAAGTTGTCCAGGAGGAATTTCTAGAAGGCCAGGAGGCTACATCCTCATGTAAACCAGTAAGAGCAATGGTCTCTGGAGAGGTGAGGACAGAAAGGGTAATAATGGGCAGGCTGATTCGCTCTTGTGCGGTCAATGACCTCAACTAATCAAGCATTTCATCTCCCGCTCAAACATATGCAAGTTGCCAGTGTAGCTAGGGTCTGAGCCATGACCCATCTAGGGCTCACCCAACAGGTCCTCTCCCATCTTTAGGATCCTTCAAGAGCATGAAAAGGTCTTGGGCATAAAGCTCTGCTCAAACTTCTTTCCTTTATTTGGCTCGATGGAATAGGTGGAAACTAGTTTATGTAGTTTCTCATCAGGTTGACCACCTTGATTGCTCTTCCAATTCTTTCTGCTTTCATGAGGTGTATTTACACAGCTGTAGGCAACATCCCTACCTTTAATAAAGGTGAATGGCTACTGCTCATCAGGCCAACTACGAAATCACAGTATCTGCCTTGTGCTTATTATCATATAGATTATTGGGCCATCTCTAATTACACCCCTTTTTTCCTCACTATATGTTTGAATGAATGAAGTGGAATTTATACATGCGCGACTTAGCCCCATGGGCGTCACGGCGCCTAACTCAAAACTAGCTGAGGACACCAGGTGAAGAGAGCTTACTGATACGCATTAATAAAGCACCAGGTTTTCAGAGCTTTCCTAAAGAGATCCAGTGAAGGTTGTGATTTGATCTCGAGGGGAAGTGAGTTCCATAGTTGGGGTGCCAAGATGGAAAAGGCCTTACTCCCCCATCTAACCTTCCTGGAGCGTGGAACTACCAGTTGGTTAAGCTCTAACGAGCGTAGACATCTACTCGGAACATACCGAGTAAGCAGAGATCCAAGAGCATCAGCCGGGCCAGCCATAAGGGCACGGTATGTAAGGCAAAGGAGCTTAAAAGATACTCTTGAGGTGATGGGGAGCCAGTGAAGACTCTTCCTTGCCATGGTCGCGGAGGACAGCCAGGGCAGAGCCAAAACAAATCGCGCCGCCGCATTCTGTACAACCTGTAGGCGCTGCAGAAGGCCCTTGTTGGCCCCGGCATAAAGTGAGTTACAATAATCGAGCCTTGAACCAACAAGAGCGATCACAACCTGCTTGCGTGCCTGTGGGGAAAGATAGTGTAGGATTCTTTTCAGAGTCCTAATGACACCCCAACAGGTGGCCACAGTCCTATTAACCTGGAGTTCCATGGATAGCCGAGTGTCAAAGATGACGCCCAGATTCCTGGCAGATTGTGTGGGCGTGGGGCAGATGCCTAAAGATGGAGGCCACCATTCACCTGACCACATGTCCTGGTCTTTGCCAAAGACCAGGACCTCTGTTTTGTCACCGTTCAACTTTAGAGAATTGAAGATCATCCACTCTGCAACAAGTTGCATGCAGGACCTAAAGTTAGAAGCGGTGACATTCACAGAGTGGGTCAGGGACACCATAATCTGCATGTCGTCAGCGTATGACACTACCTCCATCCCCTGAGATCTTACTAGTCTAGCAAGGGGGGCCACGTAGATATTAAACAGGGTCGGACTCAATGCCGACCCCTGTGGCACCCCACATTGCAAAGACTTAACAGGGGAGAGGAGATCTCCAAGCATCACACGCTGCTCTCTTTGCTGTAGGAAAGAGTTCAGGATACTGAGGGCCGATCCTGTTACCCCTGCCTCCCTTAACCTAGATGTTAAAGTAAAGGGAGACAGGGTGTCGAAAGCTGCTGTGAGGTCCAGCAGTACTAGCACGGTGGTTTGGCCCAGATCTACTTTCCGGCGTATGTTATCCGCGACCTTAGTCAGAGCAGACTCCGTGCTGTGGAGCTTTCTAAAGCCATGCTGGGACCCATCCAGGAACCCCGAGGCATCCAGGAAGTTAGAGAGATGACAGTTCAGGTGGGCTTCCAGCATCTTAGCAGGGGCCGGCAGAAGAGATATAGGTCTAAAATTCTGCAGGAGTCCTGGATCCAGAGTAGGCTTTTTGAGCAAAGGTTTCACGATGGCCTTCTTCCATGCCATAGGGAAGGTACCCTGTTCCATAGCTCCATTCATTATTTCAAGCATGGGAGGAAGAATGGTGTCCCTGCAGTCCTTTAGAACTTTCAGAGGGACAGGGTCCAGGGGAGAGGCAGATTTCATTCTATCTAAGAGAAGATTGAGTTCCTCCATGGAAAGGGCAGGAAAATGGTTGAGGACTTGGGTAGAATCACCCTCCCAAGATTCCAAATGTTTAACTCGAGAGGAGTCTTCTTCACTCAAGGAATTCCTCTGAGATTGTAAAGCCAGATAGATGTCATCTATTTTTTTATAGAAGAAGTCTGAGATGTTATTACATAGCTCCTGTGAGACTACCACAGGGTCAGGGGCCTGAAGAGAGCAGAGGGAGCCCACGATCTTGAAGAGCTCTTTAGATGACGTAAGAGAACTGGTCAGGTTGGTGAAACGATCCTGTTTCTCCTTAATAATTCTGCTTTTATACTCTTGTAACTGGCACCTGTAAGCTTCCCGGTCAATCGGATCCCAAGATTTACTCCAACATCTTTCCTTCCTTCTGCATTTTTGTCTGAGAAGCCTCAGGGTTTCTGTGAACCAAGGGGCTGTCGGTTTTTGTCGCGCGACATATTTAGATGCGGCAGGGGCTAGCTCATCCACTGCTTTAGTGATAGAGTCGGCAAGTTCTTGTGCCGCCTCATCCACCACCCCTTGAGATGCGATATTAACATTTTGAATAAAAGGGGCCAGCGCCTCATTAGTAATATTTCTGAAGCTTCTTTTGAGACAATTCTTGAAGGTAGCCGAGTTACCCTCCATACGGGGCGTATTTAAGTACAGCCGTACTGCTAAATGGTCAGACCACACTATCGGCAGAGGAACGCCGACTGTTAGCCTGGAGTCGTTAGAAAACACCCCATCAAGGGTATGGCCAGCCTTGTGAGTAGGGTATAATACCCTTTGGGCAAAATCACATGCCTCCAAGGCATTAACCAGGGAGGATGTATCTGTAGCTGCAAGATCATCTAAATGAAATTTCAAATCCCCAAGAATAGTAAAAAGAGATCTCCCAAAGTAGGGTTCCATGATTCTAAAAAGCTCAGGGCAGAAGTTGGCTCTGGGTCCCGGAGGTCTATATACAAGAATTCCAGTGAAGGAAATCGAAGGGGCACACACAATGCAAAAGTATAGAGCCTCAAAGGGATCAGAGGGGACTGATAAAGATTTTACAGTGCAGGAGAGTGTGGTCTTATAGAAAACTGCTAGTCCACCTCCCCTGCGTCGCACTCTATCCAACCTATGAAGTGCATATCCTTCAGGAATAGCCAATAGTTTAAACTATAATTATAAATTGTGTGTCTTTCTCTCAAATGACTCCAAGATAAGAGGATCTCTCTGGCTACTCATGCATAACACCAAAGCCTCATTACAAGTTGTGTGGTAACTCCAGGTGAAATAACCCAATTTGCAATTAAGGAACTGGCACAGCGGCAAGCCGCATTGCACAACCCAGCCTGCTGCAGTCCAGGAAGAGTAAGAACCAGCATGGCTGTCACACTTACCATCCCATTCAACACCCCCACCAGCAGTCCTGCTGATATTTTTTGCCTACTTGGAGTGGATGGAAATTATCTTTTATTCCGCCAAAGTGATGAAAATGTTCTTTAAAGCCGCTGATTTTTGGTGCACAAGAATCCATCTGGTCCTGCTGTTGGTGGCCTGAGGAATGTGGCACTTTATCTACACCTGTTAAAGTGGCCAAAAATCTTTGAGTAATCTTCAACATTTCCCTGAACTTTGACTCACATGTCAATCAAATGAGTACCTGCTTTCACATATTGAGGATTCTTAGGAAGGTCTTTCCATTTATTCCAGTTGAATTGCGTCACTCGGTGGCCATTGCTTTAGTCTCCTCCAGACTCGATTACTGCAATGAGCTCTTACTGAATACTAATGCCTCCTCACTTAACAAGCTACAAGTGGTGCAAATCATGGCTGTGCACCTTACTCTTAACACTCCTAAATGAATGTCTTTCAGAGATGATATAGCGCTGCATTGGCTTCCTGAAGTAAGCACATTGTTTTTAAGGCTATTTGTCTAGTCTTTCTAGCGCTCCCAACGGCTCCAATTAAGCACGTGTTCATCCACACCATGGGGGAACCTCATGAATCGTGACTAGTCTCTTCGAGTATCACCACCTCATCTGAATCAAATGCCCGCTACATAGGCCTACCATGGAATACAATGAACAATTTTCATGGCGAAATACAGAACTTCTTTTTCTTCATCTAACTCCCCATTAGGACCTAGAACCCGCTGCCTGGTGCCTCACTTACACAAGCACCAGACACACACCATTGACCCTCCCAGCTCTCCCCCTTCCATCTCTCAATGTCCGTACATGTGTCTCAAGCCTTTCTTCCCCCAGTACCTACTTTCATGTAATGTGAATATCTCCCACAACCAACCCTCTCCTCACACTTCCTCCTGGCATTATTGAAATGCTCGTTGTGTAAACTAAACACCACAATCATCTATTTTGCTCGTTTCAATTTTTCTTAACTTAATATTTGTATCTGCATTTTGGATTTCAGGTATCTGCATTAGAGAGAGAGAGAGAGAGAGAGAGAGAGAGAGAGAGAGAGAGAGAGAGAGAGAGAGAGAGAGAGAGAGAGAGAGAGAGAGAGAGAGAGAGAGAGAGAGAGAGAGATCGATCAGGGTGGTTCTGCGGTATATACTGGGTCCAACCTTTACAGGGAGCTGTCCGGATGCTGAAAGGTCTTCAGTGAGCTTGTAGCAGGGCTGCAAAGCACAATACGGAGCTACACCAAGCAATACATCGTATCCGGAAACTAATCGGTCGACGCTTTTTACGTGACCAAAAAGTATTATACAAACTATGTATTGAAACTTGGCTATTAAAGGGAGCTAACGTCGACCAGAATGCCCACAATCATACACTCATATGGGAATGTATCTCCTAGTAAAACTGAAGCGACAGCAAATATTTACATTACCAGAAAGACATTCAGACCATATTCCGCTCTTCTAGCTAGTATGACGCAAGCTCGGCGGTCTTTTACGCTCCAGTTCAAACGCGCACGCACCTCTGAGAGCCAGGAAGAGAACAACGGCTTCGGCGAGGAAAGCCCACAATCCAAGAAAAATCAATAGGCCGAGCAAAGTAAAAATAACAATGCCACATGATCCGTGAACAATCAATAAATGTACATGACGGAAATCACAGGTGCTGCTGCACTACCTACAGGCCAGGCCGTGCAGCGACAGGGAGCTCGCGGATCGATTGATTTTTTTCTATATGTGGTTACCCCAATAGCATGCACCTTGACCGCAGAACGGGGACTGCGAGTAGAATGTGTAGGAAGTGGTTTGAGATCAGCATGTTTGAGAAACACCAATCACGCTAGACAAGAGGCCGGGCTGTGGCGCTATAAACTTGTTTAAATGGTTTATTGTTTCCACTGTAGATTGAAACAGAGGCAGGCTGTGTACACCTGGCTGTATATATCGTGCTCAGTGCGGGTAGACACATTGGGAGTATTTTGGCCACCGTTCCGCAGGGGGGGTCGGGGGCTCCTCCGAGCATCACCCCGCTGCCTGGCTCAGAGCCAGCAAATGTAAAATATAACGATGTTCTAGCATTGTTTTATTTTTCATTTGCCAGCTCTGAGCCAGCTTGTGCAAGGAGGGGTGGGGCAGGGCACGGGAGGAGGAGTGCTATGTTCACTCCCTAAGTGCGCAAATGTGTTTGGCCGGCCGTTTTAGGCCGACTAAAACACATATGCGCACTTAGGTTTCACCAGCCCGGCTGGAGAAACCCTCAGAGACTCCCTGGCCTGAGCCGAGCATCTTTTGATACCGGTCAGGCCTCTGGGAGACTGTCTCAGAGGCTGCAGGGAAGAGAAGAGGAAGCACAACGTGGGAGTCGGCCCTAGGCTTCAGTTACGTTTTTTAATTTATTTTTATATATTCCCCCATGCTCCCTCCCATGATACTTCCACCTGCCTTACCACCCGTTGTTTGTGGTGGCCGCCACTGGACCTTTGTTTTGATTCACACGCTGCAGACAATAACTGCTGTGTTCTGCATGTCCAGATCGACTGTAAAGATTGCACTATTTATATTAAGTGCTTAATGCCGTCAGGCTCATAGTCTATTAACTACGCTGTTTGTACCAGGTGTTTAATGCATCCAGGTAGATTCTATGCATTTCAAAGATTATTTATGTCAAGTGCTGCCTAGATATACAAGCAAGGACGTTTGATGCATCCAGGTAGATTCTATGCATTTCAAAGATTATTTATGGCAAGTGCTGCCATGATATACAAGCATTAAACACCAGACTATTTGTCAATAAAGTGTTTCTCGTGAGCCAGATAGTGTAGTGTAGTTCCTATATTCCCAATAGGCTCTGCGCATTGGAATAATACATTCTATAGATATGACGTAGGACTTAGGCCAGTAGGTCTCTATCGAATATACTAATCTTAATTGTGAGTGCCAGCTAGCTCAGAGGTCACTAGAAACTTTCTCGAATTCACAAGAAGGGATTAGTTTCTGACAACCACATAAACATGACAACTTTGTTTCCTAGGACTGGAATAACTATCTTCAGAGTCGTAGAAACAATAGATAAGTATTTCACTCAGTCAATCGTGCATGCTTTGTTTCTACAGAGTTTGAAGAGAAATAGTGAGACGGGCGTTTTCAATAAAAGGTTTATCTAACAGTCTTCTTTCTCATGCAAGAGTGGTGAACTGCTATAATTGTTAGACAGAATGCAAAGTATAATGCGTACAGCGAAGATAGTATTATAAAATAATACTGTATTAGCATTGTTTGGTTTCAAAGCCATATAAAAATACATACATAAATAACACAGGCTAAAATACTCAACTGGTGCTTCTAAAATTCGCCTACCTCGAAGTACCTAACCTAGGTCTAGTACGCGGGAAGTAGTAAGTATGGTCTTTTGCATAGGTTTAGTTTTTGCCAAGAATCTACCAAAGGTTTCTCCAGGTTCTTATCAGCTCCATACTTTGGAATGAAGGAGCTCTGGTATCTCTGTCTCGGGACTCAATTTCTCAACACCCCGCAAGGGGAGTCAGAAACACAGGAGCTGGATTTCTCAGCAGAGGAGGGCAGCTTCCTGATCAGTGCGTCAGCTGGAGAGTCGGCTTCCTTCGGCACTTGCTGCAGCGAGCTGCGTCGGGCAAGTAGGTCGTCACACTGCTCTGAACCACCGTGCTTTGCCAAAGCAAGTGAAGGAATATTTATACCTTGAAGGTGTTTAGGAATGCCAGCATTGATGTAAAGTCGGGTATATGAACGTCATGAATGAACCCCTAAGGAATAGATGTTCATTGTAAAACTGAGTTCTTGGAGAAATCAATATTCAAGCAAGGGGAAGTCTCTACCGGCTTAAGCTGGTTTTCCAAGAAATCGTTGTGACGTTTGGTGAACGGATGGAAGTAGCCATGCCTGTGTTTGGGCTGCATGGGCTATGCCTAAATAAGAGCTTGATTTCTATGCCTTATAAGGGCAATGTGAATTGTACCTATATAAAGGCATGAATCGGGAAAATCCATTCAGAATCTTAAACGCCATACAACAATAGGAGAGGTGTGTAATGTCCTTCCAACTGCCTCTACTCCCTTGGTCCGATGTAGCCAACTGGGGCTGCCATGAAGGAGATCTTAAGGTCTGCCCATTTCTAAATGAAGTGGTGGACCGAGAGATAGACAGGATATTTCATCACATTTGCCATGGATCACCCTGACCACCAAACTCTAAATCAGACCCTAAGTACTTTGAGTTTTTGACATATTCAGATCATTAATTCTACTATTCTGTAGTTCCATTTCTATTGTATTTGCGGCCAAGCTTCTTTTTCTGTTTTTTTGTTGTTTTTTGGGTTGGTTTGCAGGAAATCACCCCTCTCTGTCCACCTCCTCTGCACACAGAAGCCAGAGCACACATTTACCACCTACTAAGAGGAGGTGGTAACTTTATTTGTGAAACCCAACAGAACTGGACATTCTCTGTGGTTTTACAACAGGTAAATGTGGTCCCAAGCAGGAATTCTCTATTCAATGGGGTTTACCTAAAATGTGCACAGTACTGGTGTCATGTTACTGTTATAGTGTGGGTAGCCATGATGTCCAGTGCCTGCATCATGGAAATGTTGTGGTAGGTGAGGAAGGCGCCAGTTGATGAAGAACAGGCAAGGGAAGAGGTTTACAGTGTATCTGACTGCAAATAAACATATTGAAGTACAAGTTCCTGCTGTGGAGTCTTCTTCAGTTACCATGTGGTGACATTATTTTTACATGTGGATTTACCAGTGGCAGGACGTGCTAAGTGCACAAGTTTGTCACTGCTTGCTGTGTGTGCTTTATACTGCTATGTTCTTTTTCCTGACTGTTATAGCTGATAAGGTGATGGAAAGAAGATGAATGTACAATTTCCTGCTGTAGAGTCTTCCTCAATTTGGCGAGGAGATGGTTTACCCGGTGGTGATTGTGAACAAAAATGGATGAGCGGTTAAGGTTCTTTGTGACCTGAGGTCATTGAACCAATGTATTGTGGTGGACAGTTTTCCATTATCAGGCATATCTGAGAGGGTTTTGCTTCACGTGTTTTGCCAAGAGCTGAGATTTGAAATTTGCGTACCATCAGATTAAACTGAATGCAAACTCCAAACACTTGACAGCTTTTATCATAACCGAAGGGGTATTTCAAATCACTAGCTTACCATTTGGGCTATCATCAGCCTCCTGTGTGTTCCAAGGAATGATGAGCAACTTTTTTGAAGGGGTACCTAGAGTACCTTTTTCCAAGATGACATACTGGTTTATGGTGCCACGAAGGAAGAACATAATAGTGCCTGAGTCAGGGTGTTGGAGATTTTGAGAGGGAAAGTGATGGCCCTACACAAGGAAAAGTGTCAGCGTTGTATTGGAAACGATAGAGTACTTAGGATACACCATTTCAGGACAAGGAGTCAGCCCTAACAAGGATTTGGTTAAGTCCATAGGGAGGCTCCAACACCAAAAGGGAATGATCAGCTTAGGTCCTTCATGGGGCTGATAGAGTTTTACTCAAAATGTGTAGGTAGGTTTGTGGAGAAGACAGAGGAATTATGGGAGAGTTTAAGAAAGGGGAAGGAATTTGAGTGAGGTGAAAGGCAGGAACCAGCATTTGTTGGGGTTAAAGAGGAAATTGCAAATGCAAAAATATTAACCCTATTTGAACCAACAGGTAGGACTGTGGTAATGGTGGATGCTAGAGCTCACGGTGTGGGGGATGTGTTGTGTTATCACAGTACAATGATGGGGTGGAAAAGACAGTGGCATTTGCTTCGAGGTCCTTCAATCAAACCGTACACAACTATTCTGTGATTGAGAGGGAGGTGTTGGCGGCAGCATGGGGTTTAGAGCATTTCTACAAGTGTGTGGGGGGAGTCTATTTCAATGTATGTACAGACCACAAGCCCTTACTAAAGGTGTTGTAACCCAGGGGAGTCAGTAAAGTGTCTGCTAGGTTGGCCCGGTTAGCATTCCGGCTTTAGGAATGCCAATATATTGTGAAATATGTGGCTGGATAGAGAAGCATACAGACAGACTGTTTGTCAAGGTTGCCAGTGAGTGTGGAGTATGAAGACCAATGGAGAAGGTATGTATGGTAGAAGGAGTGGAGAATGCTTTGGAAGGTGACTACAAGTCTATTACACATAGAGTGGGAAGTAGTGGTACATGAAGATGGTGTTTTTCAGGAAGCAGGTAAGAGTATTTGTGTAAATTGGAAGCGTGAAGGAGACCTTACACTGGTCTTACGGGGTTATGTGAAAATGAAGGATGAGTTGACCAAAGGGTCCACTGATGATATAATAATGCAAAGGGAGATATCTGTTCCTCCCGAAGGTGTGAAAAAGAAGTTGATGATGTTGACACATGGGCAGATGCTCACTAAAAAGAGCTTAAAGGAGAGATTTTGGTGAGTTGTGTAGGGAAAGTGAGAAGCAGTTGAAGATATCAAGTGAGGGTATGGGTTCCCTAAGTGGAGGGGGAAGGTCCTTGGATGAAGATATGTTTATACATAATAGGTCTCATGGATTATTTGAGTGAGGCGGAGTGTTCTGCTGTGGTGATGGTGGGTGTGTTTTCTAGATGAGAGCTGGTGGGATTTGTAAGGAATATAATGATGAAAAGTAGGGTTAGAATTTTGGAAAAGGGTGTTTAGACAAGATCGGCGTCCAGGAATTTTGGTGACAGACAACAAAACGTAGCTCACATCCATGTCATTGAGAGATATCTTGTAAGTGCATGGTATTAGACATAAACACACTTTATTGTATTCCCACAAGGAAATGGAATGGTAGAGCACACCAACCATATGGTTAAAGCCATGATTCAGATGGCTTTGATGGGCAGAAAGGGAGTGGGTGAAGCGGTGGAGAGAATGGTGTGGGAGTACAATACCACAGAAAATGAGGTGACAGCCGAAACACCTTTCAGGAGGATGAGAGGCAGAGAAGCAAGAATTGTCACCACAATGGATGAGAGAGTGTGGAGAAAGGGGATTAATGAATGCCAACATGGAAGGAGGTAGAATAGAAAGGGATGATTTTGTGAAAATCTAATTAGGATGGAAAACTGATGGGGTCAACAAGTTTTCGGATCCTATGGACGTACAGGAGGTTCATGGATGGCATGTGGTGCTGCTCAAGGGACAAAAGTGGAACAAAAGGAGGTTGGCTTTGTATTTTAGATGAAGTGATTTGACACAGGAAAAATGAGAAGGTTGGATAGAAGGAAAACAACAATGCTCTGGGTACATGATGATGGATGATAAGGAAATACCAGCAATATGGGAAAGTACAAAGAGAGAGAAAATACAGTGTTGTGGGATGCAAGGAGAAGGCAAAGTGAAAAGAATGGGAGAGAGGTCTGTGTTAAGAGAAAGGAACGTAGAATGTGTCAGGTTCCTGCCAAGTTCCGAGATTAATGTAATGAATTGAGAAGTTTGCGAAAGGAGAAACTAAAAAAATATGTTATGTTCTTGTTGTTATTAAGGAGGTATAATTAGTTAGTTGAGTTAGGATTTAGTGTGATGTGGTGTAAATAGTATGTAAGATGGGTAATAGGATGTTGATAAAATGTAAATATTTACAGATTTAAATGGTTCTGTTAGCAGCAAATTTAGTGAGGTTTTCAGCTTATTTATGTTCAATAGCATATTTATGTAGGTACTTCTGTTTATCTTTGCTTGCTAATGCCATGTAATTATTTTAAAGAATTTGCATGCAAATGGGGTTGGGTTGTAACTTATCTGTGTGTAAGGAAAGGGGATATGTTAAAGTGTGGGTGACTGTGATGTCTCAGTGGAATGTTGGGGTAGATGAGGACGGTGCCACTTCATGGAGAACAGGTGAGGGAAGATGTTCACGTTGTATCTGACTGCGAATAAGCATACTGAAGTACCAGTTCCTGGGGCGTGGCCAAGATGGCTGCGAGTGCAGACACACGGTAATCAGCTCCTCATCAGGTCTGCCAAAAATCCTGCATAATACCCGCAATAGCCTGCCACACAGAGCGGCGACTGCTGCACGACACCTCCGGAAGTTGCAGCGACCTCCTGTGACCGAGCGTGCCCTCATCTGAGCCTGCAGGGTGTAACTAATGGAGTGACGGCCCTAAGCCAGGGAGGCCAGCTGAGAGTGGCCCGGCCTCGCATGCTCAGCAGTTGGTGAGAGGAAGTGTGCGCGGTCCCAACGGCGAACGTTCGACACAAGAAGAGTCCTTTGCCCCGGCCGCTTTACGCACCATGTGGATGGGCTGTGTGCCCCCCCCAGCTCCACCTGGACCGGTGGCATTGTGGTGAGGGATGAGCTTTGACAACCGGGTGTTGCCATGGGCTTACTAGGCTGGTTGGGGAGAGCTGGGACCTGGATGCCTCGTGACCCTCAATCAGTGCATTTATAAAGCGCACTACTCACCCGTGAGGGTCTCAAGGCGCTCTGGGCGGGGGCTGGGGGATGCTGCTACTGTACAAAGAGCCAGGTCTTGAGAAGTCTCCTGAAGGTTAGGAGGTCTTCAGTCTGCCGCAGGCGGATGGGGAGGGTGTTCCAGGTGTTGGTGGCGAGGAAGGAGAAGGATCTTCCGCTGGCGGTCGTTCGTTGGATACCTGGGACGGCGGCGGGGGAGCGGCTGGTGGAGCGGAGCTGGCGAGTGGGGGTGCAGAAGCTGAGTCGGCCGTTGAGGTAGGCTGCTCCGGTGTTGTGGAGGGCTTTGTGTGCGTGGGTGAGAAGCTTGAAGGTGATCCTCTTTTCGATGGGGAGCCAGCGTAGGTGTCTCAGGTGGGGGTGATGTGGCTGCGGTGAGGGACATTGAGGACCAGCTGGGCGGAGGCGTTTTGAATGCGTTGCAGTCGTCAAAGGTGTTTGGCCTGGATTCCTGCGTAGAGTGCGTTGCTGTAGTCTAGCCTGCTGCTGACGAAGGCATGGGTCACTGTTCTTCTTGTTTCGGTGGGGATCCACTTGTAGATCTTGCGGAGCATGTGGAGGGTGTTGTAGCAGGAGGAGGTGATGGTGTTGACCTGCTTTGACAAGGAGAGGGAGGAGTCGTAGATGACACCCAGGTTGCGTGCGTGGTCGGTGGGTGTCCGTGCTGTCCCTAGCATGGTCGGCCACCAGGAGTCGTCCCACGCTGAGGGGTTGGAGCTCATGATGAGGTCCTCCGTCTTGTCCGAGTTAAGCTTCAGTCGGCTGTTCCTCATCCAATCTGCGACAGCCTTCATTCCTTCGTGGAGGTTGGTTTTGGCGGGTTGTGGGTCCCTGGTGAGGGAGAGGATTAGCAGGGTGTCATCGGCGTAGGAGATGATGTTGAGATCGTGCTGGTGGGCGACCTGGGTGAGGGGGGCCATGTAGATGTTGAACAGCGTTGGGCTGAGGGAAGAGCCCTGTGGTATGCCGCAAATGATGTCGGTGGCTTTGGAGCGGAAGGGGGGGAGACGGAAGCTCTGGGTTCTGCCAGAGAGGAAAGAAGTGGTCCAGTCCAGGGCTTTCTCTTGTATTCCCACTTCTTGGAGGTGTGTCTTTAGTGTGCGGTGGCAGACCGCGTCGAAGGCGACTGACAGGTCCAAGAGGATGAGGGCCGATGTTTCGCCGTTGTCCAGGTGGGCCCTTATGTCGTCTGTGGCGGCAATGAGGGCTGTCTTGGTGCTGTGGTTTCTTCGGAATCCGGACTGGGATGGGTCCAGGGTGTTGTTGCCTTCGAGGTATTGGGTCAGTTGTTTATTGACGATTTTCTCGATAACCTTCGCTGGGAACTGGAGCGGGGAGATGGGTCAGAAGTTCTTGAGGTCCTTGTGGTCCGCCTGGGTTTTTTGAAGAGGGCCTTGATCTCTGCGTGCTTCCAGCTTTCCGGGAATGTGGCTGTCTCGAAGGAGGTGTTGATCACTTTCCAAAGTTGGGGTGCGATGGCTGCGTCGGCTTTGTTGAATATGTGGTGGGGGCAGGGGTCGGACGGTGATCCTGAGAGGATGGAATTCATTGTCTTGCATGTTTCGTCGTTGTTGATGTTGGTCCAGGCGGTTAGGCTGTTGAGGCGGGTGGGGGTCGCAGGTGGTGTGGGGACTGGAGTTGTCGGGATGGTCATTGTGTTTAGGCTGTTGTGGATGTTGGCGATCTTGCGGTGGAAGAAGGTGGCTAGTGAGTCACACAGTTCCTGGGAGGGTGGGATGTTGTTGGCATTGGCGCTGGGGTTGGAGAGTTTCTTCACGATGCTGAAGAGCTCTTTGCTGTTGTGTGCGTTGTTGTCCAGGCGGGTTTTGAAGGAAGATTTCTTGGCGAGTCTAATGAGGTGGTGGTGTCTGCAAATGGCGTCTTTGTGGGCTGTGTGGCTGTCCGGTGTTCGTTCGTGGAGCCATTTCTTCTCCAGTTTCCGGCAGGTGCGTTTGGAGGTCTGTAGTTCTTCGGTGAACCATGTGGCTTTCTTGCTGGTGCAGCTGTCTGCGTGTTTCTTGAGCGGGCGAGGGTTTTGGCGCAGTCGTCGATCCAGTGTCTGAGGTTGCGCGCTGCGGCATCAGGGTCGGTGGATTCAGTGGGTGGGTTCAGGGCGAGGGTGGCAGCCAGCTGGCCCACGGTGACTTTGCTCCAGGAGCGACAGGGCAGCTGTTGGGTGCGGTGGTGCGTTGTGACCTTCTTTTAGGTGAAGTGGGTGCGGCAGGGGTCAGTCCAGTGAAGTTCAGTGGTGTTGTTGAAGGAGACGTGGTTGCTAGCGGAGAAGATGGGGTCAAGCATGTGGCCGGCTGCGTGGGTAGGGTCGGTGATGAGCTGTCTGAGGCCGGGGTTGGCGAGGTTGTCGATCAGGGTGGCGGAGTTGGCGTGGTTGTTGTTCTCGAGGTGGAAGTTCAGGTCCCCGAGGAGGATGTATCCCATGGAGGCGAGTGCGTGGGTGCTGACGAGGTCGTCGATGGCGTCGCTGAACTGTGGCCAGGGTCTGGGGGGTCTGTAGATGAGTGTTCCCCTGAGGGTGGTTTTGGGGTCAGTGTGTATCTGGAAGTGCAGGTGTTCGGCAGTGCTGAGGGTATCGTCAGAGTGGGTGGAGACCTTGAGGGTGGACTTGTGGACGATGGCGATTCCTCCTCCAACTCTATTGGTGCAGTCTCTGCGGGCGATCTTATAGCCATCTGGGATGGCGATGTCGGGAGCCGAGGCGTTGTTCCACCAGGTCTCGGTCAGGAAGGCGACGTCTGGGGCGGAGGTGTCGAGCAGGTCCCAAAGTTCGGCAGCGTGTATGTGGGCGGAGCGGGTGTTGAGGAGTAAGCAGCGTAGGTGGTTGGGTATGGTCCTAGGTTGTGCGACGCCAGGCGAAGCTGCAGGTGCAGCAGGAGAAGGCTTCGTGGGTGCGTTTCGGGGAGGCCTGGAAGCATCTGTGGTCTCATCCGGTATTGAGTGCGTGGAGGATGCTGGCTTTGTATCGGAGTCTAGCCCCGTGATGTTTTCGGGGGCCAGGGGTACTGGCGCTGGACGCGGTTTGCAGGCGCGGATGGGCGCAGACAGGCTTCCCTCTGGCATGCCTCCTGCGCGCCAGCGGCAGGCCTGCTGTGCGCGTCCACTGCTCGGTCATGTAGCGGCCGTCATAAGTAGGGAGGTGGGAGGAAGGAGCAGCAGGGAGAAGGGTGGGAACCTGCTGAGACCTGACCCGCAGCCAACAGCGACACAACTGTACTTGCCTGCCATCTCACCGAAGTACGTGGAGGGGAGTGACAGACTCCGCTGATGACATGGTGAGCACAGGGAGCGCTCGAGGTGCCGGCCGAACAAGTTGCATGGGAGCAGACGGCAGCGGGGAGACAGAGCTGCATACCTGCATGGAGTGCTCTCTGGGATGGACCTCCTTCCACTGCAGCACAATTTGGAGTGGGCCGACCGGGGAACTCTCGCAAAGTGCCCTCGGTAATCCGACCACACCATTCGCCAGCTCAGTCCACTGAACAACCATTGTCTGTCTCGGTGGTGCGCCATGGAGGGCGAGGTCCGGGGACAGACATCAATCTAAGATCGCGAGGTGGGGGGAGATGGAAGGCCGGCACTGGACTTTCACCAGAAGGATTCATCAGGGCTGGCACCCAGCCACGTACACCGACACATTAAAAGGAATAGATGGCCTGCCACTGACACCATGTTGCTTAGCAAAAGAAGCAAGTGACTGGGGTGTTGGCCGGCACCAGTCGATCCTAGCGTGGCCTTGACAGGTCTGGAAGTTTGCCCCTGAACCCTTCCACGTAACAATGCTGCAGACTACACATCGTGAGAACCGATGTGCAACTCTGGCCCCCTGAATTACCCGGTGACAGGACCACGGATTGCTGATACACTGTAGGCAGACCCTCCAGCATTTCGCGATTTCGCGGTTCACGAAAAAATCGCGAAAACAGCTGGCAATCGCGATGGCCGCGATATTTACCAAACCGGCCGCAAAAAAAGGTCTCCCGGCAGATCAAAAAAAACAAAGCCATTTTATTGGCTGTAAGCGCCTACGTCATCACGTGAACGGCGCTGTACAACTGTGCGAGCTGCCTACTTCCTCCATTACACTATTTATGAAATGCGAGCGAGAAAAGGAAAGTGTCCCTTTTCTGCACTCCAGCTTCCAGGCTCGACTGCTGTCTTGTAATTGCAGGAAAGAACGTAAAAATGAAGGATCCCAGCTCGGGGTCGGGCAGAAGGTCAGAGAAAGAAAAGGACTCTTCACTTCTGCTCTGCCGCTTCAGCTGCCCTCCCCCCTTTCTTTCTTCGTCCCTCTTATTCCCTCTGTTTGTTTAGCATCCCCTCGTCTCTTACTGAAAACCGGTTAGCATCTCCTCGTCTCTTTCTGAAAACCGTGACTAAGAAACGGTTCTCACCCTCTCTTTCCTTCTTTGGTTAATTTGTTTCCCTGTAAAATGGATACAAAACACGAATACACAGGGATACTTTAATCTGTTTTAGAAATCTTCTCTGCATTTTTTCACCCACTGCATCTGTAAGTTTAAAGAGGGACTTGAGTTATACGCCTTTGGTAAACAGCCCTCCACTCCTCATCAATATGTAGATGTATACAGCTCGCTCGTACCCTCATAGGGCAGACTCACAAAATCAAACTGATACATCTGAAATTTACTCCCTACCTATGGAATATTTTTCTGACTTTTTAGAGATTTGCAAACATATTTAGGATGAGTTTTGGAAATCTATAGCAGTCTGACACAATTATTCCCATAAGACAATATTTACTCTCACCTAATTACCACTACATATACAATCCAAGACTAAGGGGGTCATTAGTTCGCCCGCCATACCCCTGGGGAATGGAACTGCCCGCAATGCATGCGCCGGTCCCACACATACCATTAGGATGCACCCGCCACACTGGCGGGCGCATCCCGCATGTCTAACATTGCGGCGGGCGGTGCTGAAAGCACCGCCCGCCGCAATGCCACAAATGCAAGTTGTGCATTCCGATGTACAACGTGAAAGGCACTGCGCGGTGCCTGCCATGTTGTACATTCATATGCACCCCCCACCCCCAAAAATACCTGGGGCCCGCTACGGGCCCCCAATCGGGGAATGTCTTTTTCTGACATTTTTCTATTCCAAACTCATGCAGGATAAATAACAAGACACCAAATTGCCGACAGAACAGTAGGTAGCGTAACGATAATGGAGGGGGCCCCCCTGCAAGGTACCTCTGTGAACTAACATATGCTATTCAAATCAAAGAAAAACTTTCACAGGGAGTTTAGACAATGCAGAGTCAAATTTTCTTTTTTGGGTAAGGACATGTTTTTCATTGTAGAAAGTAGATAATTGTGTGAGAGTGCTCTTATGTGGATCCCCAAATTATTTGCCGTTTCTTTAATTTTCTTTGACCATGCCTTCTATTTTCGCTTCAGCCCATCAGTGCTTCTGTTAAACGGACCACTCTTTAACCCACTCCTACATAATTTTTAGGGAACAACCCTTATTACCAGTCTCCCATGCCGTGCACAGTGCTTGAGGGGGCCCCCTGGAGCTCGGGGCCCCCCGCACCGCGGGTTCTGCTGGGACTATTGTTACGCCCTTGCAAAGGGGGGCTGTGTGACTGCACATAGAGAGCGAAGGGAGCTGCGTGACTGAAACCAGAGAGTGAAGGGAAGTGCGTCACTGAAACCAGAGAGTGACATGTGCTGCATGACTTAAACCAGAGAGTGAAGGGAGATGTGTGACTGAAACCAGGGTGTGGTCAAAGTGGTGTCCCGCCAGAGGTGCATACAAGGGTGCTAGAACATCCCAGGGAGAAATACGGCCTGCTCCCACGAGGTTAGTAGATTTGAGCTGTGCTTCCGCAGAGCTGCAGAAACTAAATATGCATATTTCAAAGTGGAATACTATGCTAAAACAGGTTCCATTGATTTAGGGCTGAAAAGGAATGATTACGAGTAAAATAAAGTGCTGCAATAATGCCGCTAAATTTTAATTTTTGTGCCGCTAAATTTCAATTTTTGTGCCGCTAAATTTGCAAATTTATGCCGCAATATCCTGGGGGGTCTGTGTAGGAGCCCCTAGATACAGTGACACCACACAAAGGTCACTGAGAGTCTGCCTGCCTATGCAGTAACACGCTCCATTCCATGTCAATGCCATACATTGTCACTTCTGAAGAACTCTCTTCAGGGATTACCTACCTGCGCAAAACTTCAATCATTGCCCACTGGGGCCGCTGCACATCGGACAGTCAAGAAATACGAGTCCTGCCAGGCCCACAGTCCTCACAAAGACCAACACATCAGGAACTGCCAGCAGTAGAATAACGGACAACGTGAACAGAGGCCCACTTATGTGGATAAAGCGTACTGCTTAGATTTATCCTGCCACTCCAAAGGGTCTACACTCCTCCAAACAAGGCCCCAACAGCCACTGTTTGCCCGTCCGCATCCCAACAACAGAGGAACAAACCTGGTCCATCAAGTTAGCCATCATAGCCAGCATCACTAACCAACCATAATGTTCCAACACAAAGTCACATAATGGGAAAACCCAGAGCAGACAAAGCACAATCTCAGTCGACCGAAGCAATATCCCAGGCAACAGACACTGAAAGCACCATACCCACAGCCGCCCAGAAACCCGCGGATCACACAGACCACTTGCATTTGTTCAATGAGCTAATGGTGGCAGTACTGGACATTAAATTCACATTAGGCCCCAAAATAGACTTACTCTGTGTTGAAATGGGATTCCTACGTGAAGCTGAACAAAGAGATGGAAGCTGTTCCTCTATGGAAGGGGCCACCCACCAGCAAGTCAGTGGTGGTGGAGGGGAAGTCGGACTAGCACTAGGAGGAAGAGGGATGGGGATCCCGCTTTTGCGGACTAGGGTCCTCACACACCCTGTAAGCTAGGTGTCATGCTTCATCATTTGGACCTGCTCCTCATTGGGCCTGCGCTGCAATGCCCAACTGGCACCTGCAAAGGGGCTCTTTGTTGGAGATCTTTTGTTCCTTAGCCGTAAGATGAAGTGGGGGTGTGTGGCCCGTGAGGGTGTAGATATAGTGAGGTGCAGTGAGTGCGTGTTTAAAAAAGGTTGGATATTCAAAAAACAATTTTTTATTCCGGTTGGTAATTCACCTCATTAAAAATCTATTAGAGTGTCAATTTCCCTATGGAGGGGTAGTCATTTGACATTATGCTCTACTCTCGGGGTCGACATGTTTCTTGCCCTATTGGTCAAAAAGTACTGTGGCAATTCTTCAGGACCTATTAATGTGATAAAGTGAAAAAAAAGGGGGGTTCATATCTACACTAAATCATGCTTCTAATAGTTAGCTACCATCCAGGATGTACTACATATCTATGCTGATGTAGTCTCTGGAGGAGGACCTCCCTCTTTAGGATCAGGTGCCTCAACAGGGGCGGGCAAGTCGCACGGGCACCTAGAAGATAGGAGCCTTGTCCGAAGTGGAATCCACGCTGGGTGACCTACCTTCGCTGCCCGTCCCTGGACCACTGGTGATGACTTTATCACATTAATAGGTCCTGAAGAATGTTGACCCAGAGAGTAGAGCATAATGTCAAATGACTACCCCTCCATAGGGGAATTGTCACTCTAATACATTTTTAATGAGGTGGATTACCAACTGGAATTAAAAAATTGTTTTTGGAATAGCCAACATTTTTTAAACATGCACTCAATGCACCTCACTATATCTACACCCTCATGGGCCACACCCCCCCACTTCATCTTACGGCTAAGGAACAAAAGATCTTTGACAAAGTGCCCCTTCGCGGGTGCCCATTGGGCATTGCAGCGCCGCTCCAACGAGGAGCAGGTCCAAATGAAGCATGACACCTAGCTTGCTGGGCGTGTGAGGACCGTAGTTCCGCAAAAGCAGGATCCCCCCATCCCTCTTCCTCCTAGTGCTAGTCCAACTTCCCCTCCACTACCGCTGACTTGCTGGTGGGTGGCCCCTTCCATAGAGAACCAGCAACCATCTCTTTGTTCAGCGTGACTCAGTTGGGCACGGATACTGGACCTCTTTAAAAAAAAAAACGCCATCCCCATTTTTTGGTATAGATTCCCATGTGAAAACCATAAAAAATTAAAGGAGAGAGCGGAGGAATCGGAATCAGCGTTGGCATCTCTGCGGCCCACTGTGTCTATGGCGATGGATCACATCAAATCCCTCCAGAAAGAGATGGAATATCTGAAGAGCCGGGCGGAGGACCAGGAGAGCAGATCCAGAAGAAATAATCAATGCATAGTGGACCTACCGGAACAAATTAAAGGCCCAAGCATTGGCTTGGATCTCGAGACCTGGTTCTCCACGGACATCCTTAATGACAAGTTCTCCAAATATTTCTCAGTTGAACAGGCGCATTGAATACCAGTGGCACCCTGAAACCGGCAACCCCTCCCAGACCTGTGGTCACAAGAATGTTTAACTATCGGGACAGGGACCACATACTTCAAGTAACAAGGGCTTGCAATCCATGGCAAATTGAAAATGCCACATTAAACATTTATCCGGACTATGCATTGTCAGTACAATGCCGCAGATCCTCCTACTTGGAAGTTAAAAAATTCCTCCGGGATCATGAAATACAATACTCGTTGCAATACCCCAACAAGTTACGTATGTGGCATAAAGACAACACTATTCTTTGCTGGACTTCGGAGGAGGCCTGTTCCTGGATGGATCAGAATGGCTTTGCACATGCCCCAAATGCATCTTCGGCGGGCTCTCATCACCCATGGAACACTGCAAGCACACATTGAAATTGAGGCAAAGGACGAGTACAACGCCCAACCAAAAGCCCAGGCAGCAAGGGAAAGGGAACAAGCCATCAAACAGACAGAACACCTTGGTAATGCTGCATCCCCCTCAAGATCTGAGTCAGAAACAGACACGTTCCCAAACGAAATACATCAACTAACAGACTCACAACATGCAGCAGTGTTGGAGGGAGGCCCGATAGTTACCCCGCAAGCCACTGAGGAGCTTGGGTGATTTTCCGTGTAATAACCAAGGACCCATACAGTGCGACACACAAACATCACCAATACAGGATCCAGTGTACTGGGCGACAACCCCAAGAATGAAACATGGCTATGGCTGGCACGAACTGTTATGGCGTCCATTATGCAGCTGCAAAGCCCCACACACGATAAGTGGCTGATATAGTATTCATGTTTTTCTCTTTTCTCTACGCTCAATTGCTATCTACTTTTCACAAAATTTCCTATTGAACATATTTTCTTTTTCTTCCTTTTCTGCTGTTTACAGTTTTGTCTATTCACATTTCAGGGCCGATGGCCTATTGCCAGTTGGCAAACCGGCCTGGGGTGGGGAGTTGGGCATTACAAGTGTTTTTTGCAATTTATCTGTTCCACTATGCCACACTCTATGCATAACTGTTAGACCTGGCACAATAGGTGTGGGTCTCCCCTGCATTTTTTGCCTTATCCTCCTGTGTTTTTGCTATGGGTTGGACTCAGTTTAGCTGGTCTAGATGCTTTGGGCACTTTGCCACTGCTGTTCCGTGCCAAAGTGCAAGTGTTCCCTTTGTAAATTGTTATGATGGATTGGTGTTTCCATGATTGGCTAATTTGATTTACTAGTCAGTCCATAATTCAGTGCACTGTGTGTACCCTGGGCCTGTAAATCAAATGCTGCTAGTGGGCTGCAGCACTGATTCTGCCATCCACATAAGCAGCCTGTAAATGTAACTCTGGCCTGGCTTTGCAGAGCCTGTGTGCAGTCTTGTACTGCGATGTCAACTTGGCAAGTGTGCCCACTTGCCATGCCCTAACCTTTCCTTTTCTTACATGTTAGTCACCCCTAAGGTTGGCCCAAGGTACCCTTGTGGGCAGGATGCAGTGTATGTGAACGGTAGGACATGCCCTGGTGTGTGTGTCATGTCCTGATAGCTGCACCAGAGAGGACAGAGCTGGTTTTGACTGAGCACAGGGCTTCTCTGCCACCAGAGAACAAAGGATTTTGTGATATAAATATTGGGACCCAGACCCCAGAACTTTAGATCATTTCTGGGACTCAAGAGGAACCTTTGCCAAGGAGAATCTGAGAATCTGGGAATCAGAGTATCTGAAGAGGAATACTGCCCCTGTGCTGTTTGCTGTCTGGGGTTGGCCTGCAGTAGCTACTTGCTGCCAATGAAAGGAGAAAAGGACTTTGCTGTGTGCAGTGTCCCCTGATTGAAAGAAGATCTCCAAGGACTTGAAACTGAGCTTGCCTCCTGTTCTGAAGTCTCAGGGACACAAAGACTTCCCCACCAACTCTCCTAAACTTCATTGTTGGGAGTTCTGACCTGCTGAGAGATGCCTGCTGTTGTTTTGGACCTCTAGAGACTGTTTTCCGCTGGGAGCTGGAAAAGTAATGCAACTTCGAGAAGTGAGGTGCATCCGCACCTGTTTCTGACGCATCGCCGAAGAAATCTTCGCATCGCCTGCCACAGCCTGAGAAATAGCTGCACGCCGCATTGAGTGCATAGATTTCCGAGGTCCGAGAATACCACACCGATTTCGACGCAAGGCCTGCTGTGCGGCTGCAAGAATCCATGCAGCATTCCAGATCATCGCATAGAGTCGCCAAGTTTTTCTCATCGTTGGGGAACACAGTAAGAAACCGACGCATCACCTCCTCTCCGGTAAGGAACCGCCACATCACCTCCCCTGCACTGCAGTAAGGAACCGATGAACACCATCCCTATGGCCCGTATTGTTTGTTTGCGAGACGCATCCCAGGTGCTTTGTGAGAAATGTGTTGCATCTGCAATTTGCTTTGAACAGAACTATTTCTATCATCTGAACGTCATATTTTTATTACTGTATTGTGGATATTTGTCATTTGGTCTTGTTTTGGTTTAGAGAAAGATTACTTAATTTTCTAAACTGGAGTGGTGTCCATTTGTAGTGTTTTCACTGTATTACCCTATGTGTTCACTATTGCTTTACACACTGCCTTTGAGATAAGCCTCTCTGCTTGTGCCCAGCTACTAAGTGGTTGAGCAGGGGTTATTTTAGCAATGTATCCCCCTTACCCTGACTAGAAGCAAGGTTCCCTATTCATACAAATTTACCTATCTCTACCAACTAGAGACCCCAATTTCTAACAACAACACACACACTATTGCCATAATAAAAATCAGGGATTGGAGGCTAGGGTGATGATCCGGCCAACATGTGAAGCAATCTGGGTGCAGACATACTATCTCGCCTTCAGCCTCTGGCAAAGAAGATGGCAGGAAATTACTCCCTTCTATTAACCTGGAATGTAAGGGGTCTAGCTGGGTGTGTTAAACGTCACAAGGTGTATCAGTATCTACGCAGTCATAAGATTTCAATGGCATTGATCCAAGAAACACATCTCACAGCACAAATCCTCACATCATTGTGTGAGCATTGGAGGGGCACAGTGATAGGAGCCCCAAACTCAGGATATGCTAGGGGCGGCCCGATAAGGATAGCGCCGGTGATGACCCTACAGACGTTACATACTAGACCCACAGGGCCACTACGTGATCCTGGAGGGATTACTGGGTGGCTCACCAAGGACATTGATGTCGTTAGACGCTCCAAACTAAAGGCACACAGCGTATCTACAATCAATAACGCTGTCACTACTTCGAGAGAAAATAGTGCCAACATACTGGGGTGGGGACTATAATAGCATACATGACCTTGACCTAGATAGCTCACGCCCTCCACTCCATTAGCCTAGCACAACATATGAAAGACTGGGTCATCAACATGCAGTTAAGTGAAGCCTGGTGAAGCAAATGCCCCACAGCTCGAATTTACTCACACTACTCAAAGATTCACGATCGACACAGGAGGATAGATGCCATATACTGTTCTGGGGCAGCCATATCTAGGGTGTCGCAGGCAGAGAATCTAGCCCGCACGATATTGGACCAAAACCCACTACAATGAAAGCTGTCATGGGTAACAAACACATAGAGCCAGCATCCCGACCTGGCACCTCCCCTTTGAGGCACTCAAATATGTAGCACTTTGGACATCCATAACGCAATCCATCAACTCATACTTCCAAACAAACGCAGGCTCTTCCTCATGTGCCGGCATAGAATGGGATGCATTTAAGACTGTTCTGCATGGACAAGTAATCAAAGCAGTTTATGGATCTCGAATGGCGCTCACGATAGAACTCCAGAACCATGAGACAGAGGTGCAGCACTGCGAACGACTCCCCTACGGACCCACACATTATACCCACATTGGCCAAAGCCCGCCTAGCATGTAAATAGACATTCGACAGGCTTTGCACTTTAGATGATAAGCAACACTTAGCCCAAAAACATACTGAAGGAGACAAAGCAGGCAAGATGCTTGCCTGATTATTGAAAGCTAATGCCTCGCAACCTCCTATTACAGCAGTATACGCCTCTGATGGCCACTTGGTAAATACGCAGGAAACAATCAATGACTGTTTCTATAAATATTATACTTCCCTCTACAAAGCTCCCCACCCTGGCGACCCTTTGGCCATCCAGCAGTTCCTGCCTCACATAAACCTCCCGCAGATAAGGCAAACCCAATACACATATCTCGAGGCCCTAATAACCGTAGATGACATCTCCCAAACCATCAAACAATTGGCTAAAGGCAGGGCCCCATGGCAGATGGATGGCCATCGGAATTCCATTCAACTTACTGTGAGCAACTTACTCCCCGCTTATGCACCATATCCGGGGATGCGTTTGAACGGAGGGAGCCCCCGTCCTCCCTGCGAGAGATGATTCTGGTAGTCTTACCAAAGCTAGGCAGGGACCCACTCCAAAAGGGCTCTTATTGCCCAATGTACCTGCTGAACTCGGACTACAAAATATTGGGTAAATAAAATTATTAGCCAATAGATTATTGGACACAGTACAAATACCGGTCCACGACAACCAGAATGGGTTCATCGCAGGGAGAAATACTGGTTTGAACTGATGCTGACTTTTCAAATTACTGGAGTTGGCTCAAACAGAAACAGTATTTGCCCTGGATAGCTGCCTTAGATATCGAAAAAAGAGATACAAAAGGGGGGGGGGACCGGAAGCTTGTTTCCGGTCCAGGGAAGGCATGGCTTGGCAGTTCGGGCTGGACTGTTCCCATGAGGCACAGGGTCAGACTGATTTGCATATAGCCATGTCTGAACTGGGGTGGCAGAGTGGGCTAAAATACGGTGATGGATCAAACCCAGATCTTTTGACTGGGTGTGAGTGTTTGATTGGTTCATATGCTCCGTCCATCACCACTCCCTTTTGTACCGCTTTGGCCGCCATAAGTTTGGCAGGGTATGCTCAGACGTGAGTCCCTTGCTCACTTTGCCACTGGATTCAAGCAAGACGGGCTGAAGACGGCTGGAATGCCAGAAACCTCCCGCAGATAAGGCAAACCCAATACTCATATCTCGAGGCCCTAATAACCGTAGATGACATCTCCCAAACCATCAAACAATTGGCTAAAGGCAGGGCCCCAGGGCAGATGGATGGCCATCGGAATTCCATTCAACTTACTGTGAGCAACTTACTCCCCGCTTATGCACCATATCCGGGGATGCGTTTGAACGGAGGGAGCCCCCGTCCTCCCTGCGAGAGATGATTCTGGTAGTCTTACCAAAGCTAGGCAGGGACCCACTCCAAAAGGGCTCTTATTGCCCAATGTACCTGCTGAACTCGGACTACAAAATATTGGGTAAATAAAATTATTAGCCAATAGATTATTGGACACAGTAGAAATACCGGTCCACGACAACCAAAATGGGTTCATCGCAGGGAGAAATACTGGTTTGAACTGATGCTGACTTTTCAAATTACTGGAGTTGGCTCAAACAGAAACAGTATTTGCCCTGGATAGCTGCCTTAGATATCGAAAAAAGAGATACAAAAGGGGGGGGGGGACGGAAGCTTGTTTCCGGTCCAGGGAAGGCATGGCTTGGCAGTTCGGGCTGGACTGTTCCCATGAGGCACAGGGTCAGACTGATTTGCATATAGCCATGTCTGAACTGGGGTGGCAGAGTGGGCTAAAATACGGTGATGGATCAAACCCAGATCTTTTGACTGGGTGTGAGTGTTTGATTGGTTCATATGCTCCGTCCATCACCACTCCCTTTTGTACCGCTTTGGCCGCCATAAGTTTGGCAGGGTATGCTCAGACGTGAGTCCCTTGCTCACTTTGCCACTGGATTCAAGCAAGCCGGGCTGAAGACGGCTGGAATGCCAGAAACCGGTCCTCAGAAGCTTGTTTCCGGTCTAGGGAAGGCATGGCTTGGCAGTTCGGGCTGGACTGTTCCCATGAGGCACAGGGTCAGACTGATTTGCATATAGCCATGTCTGAACTGGGGTGGCAGAGTGGGCTAAAGAACGGTGATGGATCAAACCCAGATCTTTTGACTGGGTGTGAGTGTTTGATTGGTTCAGATGCTCCGTCCATCACCACCCCATTTTGTACCGCTTTGGCCGCCATAAGTGTGGCAGGGTATGCTCAGACGTGAGTCCCTTGCTCACTTTGCCACTGGATTCAAGCAAGCCGGGCTGAAGACGGCTGGAATGCCAGAAACCGGTCCTCGGAAGCTTGTTTCCGGTCCAGGGAAGGCATGGCTTAGCAGTTCGGGCTGGACTCTTCCCATGAGGCACAGGGTCAGACTGATTTGCATATAGCCATGTCTGAACTGGGGTGGCAGAGTGGGCTAAAGAACGGTGATGGATCAAACCCAGATCTTTTGACTGGGTGTGAGTGTTTGATTGGTTCAGATGCTCCGTCCATCACCACCCCCTTTTGTACCACTTAGATATCGAAAAGGCATTCAATACCTTGAGATGGCAATACTTACTAGCAGTGTTGGCAAGATTCGGCATGGGCCCTAATTTCCTGAGATGGGTGAGAATATTATATACAAAACCGCAGGCCAGAGTCATGATAGGTTGCATCATTCTTTTGTAATAGAACGCGGAACAAAACAGGGTTGCCCTTTAACACCCATTATTTTTGCATTGGCCATGGAGCCCCTGGCGTGTAAGCTTTGCTGTTATGTCTTGGATTGGGGCATACGAGTGTATGGGCAATGGCACATAGGGGCATATTACCAAGGGCCTTATCGCCGCTTTAGCGGGAATTTTTCCCGCTGAAGCGGCGATAATTTAATCGCCCTATTACCTAGCTGTCGCTAACACCAGTTAACGACAGCTAATAGGCGATAGCGGGCATTTAGGGGCCCACTTTACATGTCAGCGATAATTATCGCTAATGACATGCAAAGTGGGAGTGCCAAGATGTTAGCGACTGGAAACAGTCGCTAACATCGCTATCCCCTATTACCAACTTTTGGAAATATTCGCGCTAAGCGCGATTATCTCCAAAAGCTAACGCCTGCCCAGAGCAGTTCTTAGCCATGTTATCCAATGGAAGGTGGATAACATGGCTAAGAGCATTTGCTCGGTAGGCATGAATATCGCTGACTTTTCAGCGATATTCATGCATTTCGGCCGATTTTTATCGCTTAAGAGATAAACCTTGATAATATCAAGGCTCCAAAGCGATAAAAATCATCGGAGTGCAGCGATATAATTTTGCCCGCTAACCAAGCTTAGCGATAATTATCGCTATAGCTTGGTAATATGCCCCACTGTTTCTCTATATACGGACGGTGCGTTAATCTATTTGTATGGCCAGACCACATTTCTGCAAGAGCTAATGAAGCTACTGGACGACCACACCTGAATATCTGGACTACAGGTTAACTGGTCCAAATTCATAGTATTTCCAATGAAACCCCTGTCTATAGATCAAAGACGCACTCTACCCTGCACCCCGCTCACATGGGCTTCTGACACCTTTAAATATTTGGGAGTCTAAATGTATCACTCTCAGGCAGACCTGATAGAAGGCAACTTGGGGAGGGCGATTGTTGAAAATCAATAAAGACGATTCACAAAAAAGAGTACCAGTTCCTGCTGTGGAGTCTTCGTCAGATACCACGTGGTAACCTGATTTTCACATGTGGATTTAGCAGTGACAGGGAGTGATATATTCATGAGTTTGTCACTGTTTGCTGTGAGTGCTTTATAGTTTATACTACTATGCGGTTTTTGTGGACTGTCATAATTGAAAAGGTGATGGCAAAAAGATGGATGCAGCCCACCTTGTAAGGCTCTGATAGAACCGTGCAGGAGATACCCGTGTTTTGATGCTCTTCATGAGACAAACTGCAGAGGGCTCCTACTAGCTGGAGGAGGAGCCCTGTGGACAGGACAGGTACGGGCCAGCACTGTTTCTCTTTTCGAGGGCTTCTGAGTTAGGTCCAGAGTTTTAGTTTTTTATGTTCATCTCTGTGGCGAAGGAACAGGAGCAGGGTTCTGATTGGACAGCTGAGTCTCAATGGCCTAAGCATCCAAGTGGCCAGGACTCACTCTCTGCTCCAGTGCAGCTGGTTTGGTTAGTTTCGATCCCTTACTGTTCTCTCGGCCATATTGTTTATTCTCAAATATTGGCTGCTAGAGTTGTGGAATCATTCATTCAGAGTGACATTCTCTGGGTTACCCAGTAAGCCGATTTCACCACAGCGACATGCCCTGCGGCTAAGATTTGAGAACTGCTCCCTGTTGAATCGATGCGGATGGACAGAAAGAACAGTAAAATACGGACCAGGCCAATCATTTACTGAAAAAAAGGAAACGACTCGGTAAGTGACCATTTCGCGTCACCGGTACTTGGAGACTGCCTAACAGCAGAACAGTTCTCAAATTGATTAAAATTCCTTGCAGTGCTTAATTTGAGCCAGTGGGGGCCAACGCCCGACCAGTACTTATCTTTCCGCATCTTCTTTACCAAGTGCGGGGAAAGGGGAGGGGCACACAGATCCAATAAAGTGAGAAAGACTGTAAACCCGACACATTAGGGAGAGTGCAGGAACCTGGAAGCCCGAGACAAAGGGGCAGGGGTCTGTCTGGTAGTGGATAAAAGACTACCGGCCTTGGAATTCGGTGCACCGACTTCTAATGGCAGCGGCGGCCAACTTCTAAGCTCAGCTTCGGACAAATTAAGTACTTCTTCCTTGCTCACTTTTTGAGTGGGTTTTGTCCCTTACCGAGAGCTTCACTGGGAGGTTAAGACCTCCCGAGTTTTGCTTTTCTCATCACAAAGCCAGGTATACATGCTGTCACTTTGTGCTACCGAACCTGCCTCCGCACTGCCGAAAGCACCGCGTCAGTGGGTTCACTGAATATTAAAATGCGCGCTTGAATCAGGGAGGGTAGATTAATAACTTTTCTGTGTGGCTTGTTTCCAGCAAAGATGACAGATATTCTGCCCAATGTTAAAGTCAAAGGACAGAGCCATTATTAGTGACCGTTCTCCTATTAATAATTGATGCTCAGATTACAAGGGTGAGGGATTCCAAAGTTAATGCACCGTGCACTGTGGGAAAGGTAACCTTATGCACCTTTCCTTCTGTTATCTTTTCTACCTCAGTGACTCACTGCAGACACTTTATTGCCACCTTGTCTTAATACATAAACAATATAGGTAGCCGGGCTGCAGAGCGCGAGGGGGAAGCTCGGTAAGGGACTTGAATAAATAGTGCCAGTCCTCTGCCACTAGAGTCACAGGAAGGAATGGGACCATCGGGTGCACTAAAGGGCCGGGCTACAGGATAGTGTTACCTTGTGCTGGAACTTCGCATCTCTTTGTATCTTAGGGATGCTCAAAGCACTTGCGCTACAAAGGGTCTTTCGCTCCACATCACAATCCGCCTGCATCATAGTAATGAATGAAGCAGGAATCTGACTATGACTCCTTGCGATAATTAGCAAGTGCTAGGACAGAGGCAGGCATATGAGACAGCAGAACTCTGTCCTAATTTTCACATTCACAATATGGCTGTTTTACAACACCACTTCCTTACAGGAGCAAGGGGCCTGATGTACGACCATTCCATTTTGCGAGTTGCAAATTGCGAAGTTTTTGACTCGCAATTTGTGACTCGCAAAATGGAATGTACAACAGTGTCTCAGACACGGTTTGCGATTCCTAATGGGTTCGCTAAAGACCTACCTCATTAATATTAATGGGGTAGGTTGCAATTTAGGACCTTTTAGGAATATCACAGGGATGGTGACTTGCAGGGGATAGCAGACCACCATGTCTATGTTTGCTTTTTAAAGAACTTTTTTTAATCAAACTCAAACCGTTTTCTTTAAAGGACAACGGGGTGCATTTAAACAGAAAACAAAGTTTTCTTTTCATTTTTTTAGGACAGGCATTAGTGCATGGGCCCACTCTCTGCTCTTGAAAAATATTCTCATACAATCACAAAGGTGAATCTTTCCCGTTTGCAACTGGCTTACCACCCACTTGAAGTAGGTGGTAACCAGAGGCGCAACTAGAGCCCAATTTCGGGGGGGGGGGGGCTAAAAAATAAATTCGGGGGGGGCTTAACTTTTAATCAGTAGACAGAGTGGAGCTGCAGGGCCTCCAACAAGGGGCGAAACAACAGCAAGGCCTAATTAACATTCATATGGTCTTTTAAAGACCTGTGAAACGTTCGGGTGCGGCTCTGTGTGTGCCCGGGATCTGTCTCATCCCGGGCTGTCAGACACGATGGGGAGGGGGGGTGGGGGGGCTGAAGCCCGGTGAGTCCAATGGGTGTTGCGCGCCTGGTGGTAACTGCGATTGTTTCGTGAACAAACAATTGTACATACCAGTGGGAATCGCTATTAGGAAGGGACGCCCTTGGCACGCCCATTCATAAAAGCGACTCACAAACCCTATTTTACAAAATGGAAATAGGCTACTGATTCACAAAATAGGATTTGTATATACCACAACCCTTTTTAGCAGTTGCCAACGGGCCAATTTCCCGTTTGGGACTGTTAAAAACTGTTGTACATCTGGCCCAAGGGTCAAAATGCCACAAATAAAGGCACACTGTGAACCAGTAATGGGGAGTGCAAGCAATTACGGTACTACCATGGTCTATACTACATTATGTCTACTGCTTGCCCAATCATAGTGTAAGTTCTTACATTTTCACATCTTACGTTTTGTGAATGGTTACCACCTGCCCTGCACTTACAATGCAATATTTTGTGGCCATAACAAAGGTCAACCCTTATGTTTATTCACTTGCAAATTCCAAGCAGGTTTTACAAAGCTTGAATTGTGATTCTTAAAGCCCATTACAACTTTAATTCAGATGTTTGTTTTTAAGGGGCCTGACTGTCTATGTGGAATGGTTTGGTAAAGCGCGTCTTATTGGCTTCATGGTATGAATCCTAACAAGTATACAGAGAGCAAAGGAGCACAAAGCTGAGTCAACTGTGAGTATATTGAGTTTATTACAGAAACCTGTAATCCTTGATACATTAAAGACTCCTTGTTTCCACCATTTTTTTTAAAACAGATTTTATTACAATTTTGAAATCGATATATTCATCTGTTACGATAACAACACAGCAGGGTACAGAACATAAGACGGGTAATAACATCACTTTGGGGGTACATGTAGTATAACTAAGCCACCTTAGAATTACCCTCCCCTCGCCCACCTTATGAAAATTCTATATTATGCTAAAATCAGTCAACGCTCACTGCCATATTGTTACTTATCCTAAATCTATTCAATCCACCCCCAGCTATTCCCTCCCACCAGGCATGTCACATATAATCAACATGCGAGTTGTAGTTTGGGTCTGTTATTAGTTTAGGTGCGCAAATGCATCAAAAATCATACGTCGTGACCGAAGCTACAATGATGGTGGGGCGCACTACGCAGAATATCCTGGGTCACCATAGCGTACTGACCATGGGGGCAAGCAAACTAATCTACTGCTTCAGGTGTTGCAGTCAGGGGAGTGTCGTCGACAGCAACCTCAGGATTCTTCAGGAGCGCTATTAGTGCCTCCCACGCCCTTGCCACCTCCAGGGCCCTCTCACTGCCCACTCTTCTTGCCTACTGCAGCCAAACTAGTCCATCAAACTCCGCCCACAATTTCTTCTTCCATCTGCCTATTTTAGGGCCCCTCTGCGCTTTCCAATTCATGGTTATTTCTCGTTTAGCCAAAAGGAGTCCCAAATCTAAAAATGTACTTGTGATCTTATTGTTGGCCTTGTGGGAAAACCAATGTAACATAACCCTATGGTCGGCTCAAGTTCCCTGTCAGTGAATTCGGTCAGTAGAGCTACCACTTCAACCTAATAGGTATTCAACTGCGCGCAACCCCAAAACATGTGGTGAAAATCTGCATCTTCAGTGTTGCAGAGCGTGCATGACGCCATGTGGGTGTTAAAGTACTTATTGAGCTTTGCTGGGGTGAGGTAGGCTCTGTGTCATATGTAAAAGTGCACTAATTGAAATCAGGCATTCCTGTAGCTGTTCCATGCGCGTTCCACTAAATCGGCCCAGGTGTTTTCCTACATCTCATCCCCCACATCTGCCTCCCACTTGAATCACAACGCATGTAGGGGCACCAACATTTCCCGGGTCATACGTCTATAAAGACATAGAACCGCTTTAAAAGGTCCTGCTGCCGCCAATAAATATTGACACCCCATTGATGTCTGCGGTTCAATGAGTCCCTTCTTCCAGTGTTTACGAATTGCCTTAGTGAGTGCAGAGTGCAATAAAAAGACCCCCTACTCAAGTCATAACGGTCTTGCAGGTTGCTGAAGGGAAGCAAATTACCATTGTCATACAAATCCGACTTCTTGTTTCCACCATGGTCCTCCATTCTTCTTTTCTCTGTGTCTCCTCTTCTGCTCACCTGTGCCTCTAGTCAGTCAGTCAGTCAGTCAAAGTACACTTTATTCGATTTTTGAAAAATCATAAAAGGCACATACAATACATATACATTAAAATCAACAATTCATGTGCCTCTAGTCCTCTTGGATTACCTCTTATTCTTGTCTTGCTTTGTCCCTCCTCTCTTCACAACTGTTGGACCTTGCCCTTTTTGTAGGGTTATCCCCAGTGCTTAATTTGTAAAATATGAAGTGCAGGTGCTCAAATTTTTGTAGGAGGCCACACCCACTTCCCTCGGCTCCACCCTCTTCTACCAGCGACTCCACCCAATTACTCTAGTTGCTTCCCCACATCCTCAACTGGCACTGCTGACTCTCAAGTACCAGAAAACTAGCACATGGTGGCAAAGGATCATTTAGAGCCTTACAGCACGTGTTTCAGAGCTCTGCATGTGTTCAATGCATGAAGCTGCTTTTCACTGGCCGGAGAGCGATGCACATACCTGAGAGCATTTTGCATGTGGGTGAGAGATGATATTATGTATTAGCGACTGTAGCTCAGAGCTTTGACCAGGAACATGCACAATGCAGGCGTGTGGTGGTTTCATGCTCCTGCTTCATAAAGCAGACATGCTCTGCTTCCTGCAGCTGCCTGGCGTGACAAACACCTCCAGCAGAGCAACAAAATAAACTCATCCGGACCACACGCCTGACAGCGCTGATGCTGGTTGTCTGGTCAACTCCCCAAGGTGGAACACCTTTCACAGACACAACTCCTAGTCACAGCCTCGTCCAACTCCCGGGCGCGCAAAAGTGGTACATGATGCAGTTTGTCTGTATGAAGATAGCAGTTGTGTTGCTTTTCTATATTTAATTCCCGTCCAGCAGGCTTAGAAGGCATTTCGATGGGTCTTCATGTGCAAGAGTAGGTGGTGGAGATGGTGTTTGAGAGTGAGTTGGTGTTCTGTGTTTTTGTTGTGGAGTAGTCTTGTAGTGTAACAGACATGGAGTTGTTGTTCATTTTGTTTGTGTCTGTTTAAGGTGGAAGGTGTATGAGTTAGGGGGGGTGGTGCAGCACATGGGTCATGTTGTAAGGATCTGAATTGTGCAATGGATGAGAGACGTTTTAATGAGATGACAATTGTTGTGTTGTGTATTTGTGTTAGGTGTGGAGGAAGAGAGAAATGTTGGCAGTAAAGAGGGTTTAGGATGTGCGTTAGTTGTGTAGTTAGGAGGGTGGGAGTGGGTGTATATTTCTAGTTTGTGATGGAAAGTATTACGCAATAGTGTCCATGCGTGTTATTTTGTTTTGCTGGTGTTGGTGTGTTATGTATTCTTTTTGTGGAGTAGTGAGAGGAGACGATGATGTAGTGGTTTTCGGAGAAGGATTTGTGTGTGAAGTATTGTTGGTGAGTGGAAGTTGAATGGTAAGGGGGTGGTGATGTGTTTTGGAAAAGAGTGTATGTTACAAGTGTTTGTGTTAGATGGGATAGCTGCAAGAGGTCATATGTTTTGTGGAGTGGAGTGTGAGGATTATTTTAGTGTGTGTTTTTGGTAAAAAGAGGAGTATGATGTTAGTGGATAAAATGATGCAGGGCTGAATATAGGTTTGGTGGTTACAAAAGAGATTCTGTTAGGAGCAAGTAGAGGGGAGAGCTAGTGCTTTGTATAAACAAGGAGTGTGTGTCTGTATGGATTAAAGTTATGTACAATGTGGCTTTGTGTAGTGTTGGTGATGTGTGGATTTTTTTAGTGGTGTAGGACAAAGTGGTGTTTTGTGGGTGGATGAAGATGTCATGGTGTGGCAGATGGGGGTAGAAGAGTGTATATGTGTGGGTTGTGGGGTTTTGTAGTTGTTTTTGAGACAATGCAATGTGGTTTGGGTTAGTTTGTGGTACTTGAGTTGAGTGCATTGGCTATGAGTTTGTTAATAATATGTTTGTGGAAGGGTTATGGTTGGTGCTGTTGAAGGCCCATTCACAGGTTAATGGTGGAATGGAAACATTTTACTCTGCTGTTGTAAGGAATGATTGCTTTCTGCAGCAGACCGCAGCAGACCACAGCACACAGCACAAACCTGGAGCAGGAGCACAGCACATCCTGTGAGTCATCCAGGGCCGGACTTGCTACCAGGCATTTTGTTCTAAAAAAACATTGAAAAAACCATGGTTTCAAAGTAGCATTAATCGCGCTTTAAAATAATTGTTTTTTCACTGTTTATTTAGAAAAATTGCAATTTGGAACCAGGATGTCCCTAGCAACAAACCCCTTAACCCTCACCCTCCCACTCCCACCACCCTGGTAGTCCACCAAAAAGTTTGGAAGCGATTCCGGCCAAGGAGTCATCTTTCATAACACCAGACTCTACAAACCCAATGGGTATGTACATTTTCTCCTGAGACAAGGCCTGTTTACTGGCAGGATACTTAGTGCTAGGGGGAGAGGTGCTCACAACAGTGCAACCTGATCCAACATGGCACTGTGCACTGCATAATGAACATTTGTCTGCCATGCTTCACATTGATAGACTGCCAAATTGCTCTTTTGCAGGAGGATGAAGTGCAGGACAACATTTGCCTAGTCACATTTGAACCTCCTGTGCCCTGGCCATAACACACCACTGCAATACAGCATTAACACCTAGTGGCTGCTCCACTAGGTGTCAAACATTTAGATAGCACGAGACAGACATGCAGGTCGAATTCTGTAATGAGTACAATGACAAACCTAGGGGTTAATATATATCACTGGCGCAAGAAGGGAAATATACTTGGCTTAGCTGGCTGGCATTGTCTGATGTCAAGAAATGTTTACCCATGTAACATCTATATTTCATTAAAATATGATGGTAATGTTACAAGAAGCAAACCTTGGACTAATGGAAACCTGCAGTCTTCTGTTACTCCTTGCCCTTCCATGACTCCTCGGCAACCCACATCCTCTCCAAAATCACCAAAAATTCCACACACCCTCTTCAATCAATACCATAGTGGCCGACATGTGAAGCTTAAGACAGACCTCATCTTTTTTACCTGTAATACTACGTCCTGGACCAACAGTTCCTACAACAAATTCAATGTTACATCTTCTACTAACATTCATCATGGCTGCAAGCTGCACATTTCTCTCTCATCACTATTAAATGGAACAATCACCGTCTCCATCTACATCAATAGTAAGGTACTTATTCATTTCACAGATGTATACTTTCATTACTAGACCAACATTGCTGCAAACTTCTTCTGAGTCTTCCCCAACTCATTACCCGACCCCACAAGTTGAACTCGACCCCACAAGTTGAACTCAACCCCACTTCAACACCCTCTTCATCCACTAACCTGCCTCAGGGGTTTTGATCCCGATTCACGACCTCCAACAAGATGCTCATACCCTCCAAGCATACCTCTTAATTTTCTACTCAACCCTCCCAACAATGCATTCTATCACCTACTTCCTCTTTTTTCCTAACAATATCCTCTAAAGGATCCCTGGAGGTGTTGCGATAGCCATCCTGGACGTGATGCAGGAACGAGCAAGTAGCGAGGGTGAGCACAGGCCAAAACCGCAGCTGAGAATGCAGCTGAGAACGTGATGTTTGCTGTGAGGCCCTCCTCATCTAGTCCGATCAGCGTGGAGTGGCCTCAAGTCTCCTTAGCACCCCTACAAACCTGACCCCAGTGAGAACTATGCAGGCCTGATTGACTTTGGCCTTGAGGAGAGGAGAAGAGTGGAGCCACATCAGCAGCTGCTGCAGGCAGCACCGGAATTATGCCATGAAAGGGAGGCTGCAGTGGCAGCCAGGGTGCTCGTGCCATGACCCTTTGGCTGGACGATCAGTCCCCCCCACTCCATCAAGCACTTGTACCCCATGGGAGACAGGAATCTTTCTCAAACCCTTGTTGTGTCCCAGAATCACAGCAGCAGAGGCTTCTATGCGGCCAACGCAGTCCAGGTCCCGCTACTTTGAACGGCGGCTGGCTGGCCACGATGTATCGAACGGTGGTGGTGGTGAGCCTGAGGCAGTGCGGCCCGGGTATGCTGGGGTGTGGCAAAGCAGCGAATGCAATGTGACAAAATCTGCACACGCTGCTTGCCGTGCACAGCCCCAACCCCCGCATATTTGCTGGGCCGGGCCCTGGCTGAACCAAAACGGAATCCATCCCAGACTAGTAGTAGTAGTACTGATACTAATCCATCCAGTCAGCACTGACCCCGCAACTGCGCAAAATCCACTACTACTGGCAACATCTGATCATAGTAAGGGCCGCGGCAATTCATCATCAGACCAATTAATCAATCGACATAAAAACCAGTAATCACGTGCCTTCCAGGCCCTGCCCTGCCTCACCTGCGCAGCTTTATTTTAAAATCATCAATGAATCATGATTAGGCCGCCGACCTACCCCAGGCCATGCCTTGCCCTCACCTGGTAGGTCCGCCGGCGCCGTTGAAGTTCAACCACCAGTGGATACTCGGTGGTGAGGTTCGGCCGTGCGGGTATGCTGGGGCGTGCCATGCCAGCATTAAAGCAGCGAATGCACGCGCATTTAATTGCAAAATCTGCGCAGGTGTCGCTGCCTCTGCTGCGCACAGCCCCGACCCCCGCAGAAGAAGACCAGCAGGCAAACTCTGCCCAACAGTGTCCTGCCCACTGGGCTGGCAACACTGATCCGCGGCCGCTGGGCCCGCGGATTGAGCAGAACTTAGTCTTCTGAAAGAGTGAGAAGAATCGGAGACGAGTCAGTCATGTCACCATTGAGTGAGTGAAGTTCTTCAACATGATCATCAGTCCTGTCCAGTCATCAACACAACCAGTACCACGACAACGGTAAAGTGACAGCAGCACTTACGGACGTACAGCAGCACACGTTCTCTGTGCCAGTGCTGATTATTAATTACTGATGTCAACTAAATGCAAGCGTGACTGTAGACCCGGCTCTCATAATTAAGTGCTGGTGCTAAGCACTGGCAAGCACCGGCACAAATTAAGCACTGGTTATCCCAAAACTTTTTGTCTTCCTCCTATATTTTGTCGGACCTGTTTTTGTTGGCTTTAGGACTCTGGGCACTTTACCACTGCTATTCACTGCTAAAGTGCATCTGCTCTCTCCTTCAAACTTGGTATGATTGGCTTACGCCTATTTGGCATATTTAATTTCCCTGTAAGTCCCATGTATGATGGTATCCCATATACCCAGGGCCTGTAAATTAAATGCTACTAGTGGGCCTGTGGCGCTGCATGTGCCACCACAGAAGTAGTCTTTCAAAACTCTCTTAGGCCTTGGCCACTGCAGGACCTGCGTGCACAGTTTACTGCAACACTGACTTAATATTTAAAGTTAATTTTACTTGCCAAGTCAGGAGCGCCCCTTTTACCACATATAGATCACCCCTAAGGTAGGCCCTAGGTAGCCCTGTGGGAAAGGTGCTGTGTATGTAAAAGGTAGGACATGTGCTTTCATTGTGTGGCATGTCCTGTTAGTGACAAACAGCCTATTTCTTTTCTCACTGCTGTGAGGCCTGCTCCTCTCATATGTTTGCATTGGGGATTCCCTGATATGTGTTCCAGTGGTAATTTCTGATCTGAAAGGAGTAGCATTGCCATATTTGGTATGCTTAGAATAGTGGCGATAAATCCAGCTTATTGGTGAAGGTCTATTTTCTTATTACTAATTTAGAAATGGCACTTTTAGATAGTGGCCATTTCTGTGTGCTTATGACTTTAGCGCTTTGCAGCCCGACTCCATTCCAATCCAGGGTAGAGTGACAGCTGGACTTGTGTATACTTTCCAGACAGCCATCAGACAGGAAGGGGTGGGTGTAACAGGTTTGCATCTGCATTCACCTGCATAGTGAATGGTCTTCTTGGGCTGGTAGATTGAGGGGGGTTGGCACTTTATATTTGTATATGTTGGTTCCTGCCCTCACACAAAGGACTAGTTTACCCCATTGTTAGACTTGGCATCTTTTGGCATATTTCCCCTTACTATTTGCTTTCTGGCCTCCCGGTTTTGACTCTGTTTTTGCTGGTGTCATGATCTGCGCACTTTCCTCACTGCTGATCAGTGGTAAAATGCAAGTGCTCCTGTTGTAAAATGTGTTATGGATTGGTATTTCCATGATTGGCTTATTTGATTTATGTGTCAGTCCCTAGTAAAGTGCACTGTGAGTGCCAGGGCCTATAAATCAAATGCTGTTGGTGGGCTGCAGCACTGGATGGTGCCACCCATGCCGACAGCCCGTAAAGTGTAACTCTGGCCTGCCATTGCAGAGCCTGTGCGCAGCCTGGGGCTGCCATGTCGTCTTTGCAAGTGCACACACTTGCCAGTCCCCAAACCTTCCTTTTTCTACATGTGAGTGGCCCCTAAGGTAGGCTCAATGTACCTCCATGGGCAGAGTGCATAGTATGTGAAAAGTAGGACATGCCCTGGGGTGTGTGGCATGTCCTGATAGTGAATTACAGACCGCTGCATTTTTCACTATTGCAAGGCTACCTGTTCCCCACAGGCCAGAGTGGGCAGTTTGATTATAACATCCTATTTTATTTATTTATTTATTTAAGTAGCTTATACAGCGCGCAGCTACCCCCGAAGGGGTGTCCCAGCGCTAAAACAGGTACTCACGACTAAAGAGGGGAAGCAGGAGGAATGGAGGACTAGGATCATATTCTAGAGAAGAGCCATGTTTTTAATTTACTGCGGAAAAGGGATTCTGAAGGGCAAAACCTGAGGTCAGGTGGGAGACAGTTCCATAGTTTAGCAGTAGTCACGCTAAACCCTCTGCCGCCCATTCTGGATCGTCGAAAGCGAGGTACAGTCAGGAGACGTAGATTATTGGATCTCAGGGTTCTCACTGATTGAGATATTACCACTCGCTTTTTCAGATATCCTGGCCCTAGACCGTTGATGGCTCGAAAGGCGAGGGTGAGAATCTTGAATTGAATGCGGCTTGCAATGGGGAGCCAGTGAAGCTCTTTGCAATAAAAAGCAACCGACTGACGGTAAGGGATGTTTCCAATCAGTCTAGCTGCCGCATTCTGCACGATCTGGAGACGATCAATCAAGTATTGAGGGGCACCAGCGTATAGGCTGTTGGCGTCATCTAAATGAGATGTGATGAGGGCCTGAGTAATAGTTCTACGGACATCTAAAGGGAGATAAGGAAAAATCTTTTTAATCATGCGAAGTTTCGCGAAGCAGGCTAAGGTGACCTTGTTAATTTGCGTTTTACAGGAGAGTGAGTCATCAAACTGAAAACCAAGGTTACGTGCTGATTGGACCGGGGAGGGCGGGGGGTTAAGCGCGGTGGGCCACCACAGGCTCGGGGATATTGGAACTTTCTGGTTAAAGAATAAGACCTCTGTCTTATCAGTATTAAGCCTAAGGTGGTTGATGGTCATCCAGGCACAGATGTTATCCAAACAGTGGCGGAAGTTGGCAAAGGTGGAGTCAGAGTGGTCTCTAAAAGAGACTATCAGCTGAGTATCGTCAGCATAAGAGACCACCCTGACCCCACAGGACTCCACCACTGTAGCCAAGGGAGCGAGATAGACATTGAAAAGCAGAAGCCTCAGGGCAGAGCCCTGCGGAACACCACACAACAGGGGTTTACCCTCTGATTTAAAAGGTCCGAGCGCCACCCTCTGCGTTCTGCCAGTGAGGAATGACTCAACCCAGGCTAATACAGAGCCGCTAATTCCAGCCTGCCTTAGACAGTTAAGTAGGATTTTATGTGAAACCGTATCAAAAGCAGCGGATAGGTCGAGGAGGACCAACATGGCCTCCTCGCCCCTATCCACACACTCACGGACGGTCTCAGCTACTTCCAAAAGAGCAGTTTCGGTGCTGAAGCCCGCTCTAAAGCTAGATTGAGAGTCGTGTAGAAAAGAGTTGTTTTCAAGATATTCTGACAGTTGCAGCTGAACGGCTTTTTCCAGAATTTTTGCGGGTTTGGGGAGGAGTGAGATGGGGCGAAAGTTGCTAAATTTTGTAGGGTCGGCATCAGGCTTTTTCAGAATGGGGACTAAGAGAGCTTCCTTCCAAATAAATGGAAATATGCCATGGTGGAGGGAGGCATTCCAAATAGAAAGAAAGGGGCAAGCCAGTATAGGGGCTAGGTCACCCAGGACCTTGGCAGGGATAAGGTCAGAAGGCGAACCTGATCTGCACTGGGTGAATAACCTATAATCCTAACTGACTCAGGGAACATGGTAGAAATTCGAGTTTAGGATGCCTGAACTCAGAATGATAAAATACATCTTTTATTAAAGTTGGTTTTAACATTCTGAGTTTGAAAGTACCACTTTTAGAAAGTAGGTATTTTCTTGCCTAACCATCCAGCCTACCTCTGTGAGGTTGTGTATTGTCTGTCTGATTTGTGAGTGAGAGGGGCTGGGAGAGACTCCAAGAGACAGAGTGAGTCAGCACAGGGCTGAATAGACCTATCTGCACAGAGATCGGTGGGAGGAGTAGCACCTGGGTCTGAATAGGGATGTGCCTGCCTCCCACAATGCTGGTTCCACCTTCTGTGGTGCGTCTGATGTCCCTTGTCTACAATGTCAAAGGAAAAGCAAGAGTCTTGTAAACAAGGTGCTCCAAGACTGATCAGAACTGGTTTGGGCAAGGCACAGGACCCTCTAGCTGCAAAGGACAAAGGAATTGCTGGTATAAATATTGGGGCCCAGACCCCAAGACTTTAGAACTCTTTTGGGGATCAAAAAGAATGCTAAGAAGAAGAGCTGGAGAAGCTGTGAGGAGGAACTACCACTTTGCTGTGTTGGCCTGCAGTGGCTACTTCTTCCTTGGGCAGTGAAAGGACAGGGCTGAACTTTCTGCATTCTGCTTTTGTGAGTTTCTCGAAGGGCTTGAGGTAGAGCTTGCACCCTGTTCAAGACGTCTCAGGAACAACAAAGACTTCAAGCTCAACGCCCTCTACGATGCTGCTGCCGACTCTGTGTCCTGAAGGCACCGCAGTGGGCACCGCCGCAATGCCCCACCGCAACCCTGGTCTCAACGACGACGCCTGCTGACCCCGCCACCGAGCTGGTTCTCACACCGCGACCTGTGGGCACCGCATTCTGCACTGCCTCACTTCACGACGATGACGCGGTATCCCCGATGACGACACTCCCCACTGGAATTGACGCAGCTGCTTGCACCATGGTTAAAGGGCACCGCTTGTAAAGTAAACGACGCACTGCCCTCATCCCACATCACAGTCTTGTACTACCGGCGCGGTGCCATAGATTCCAGTTCGTCAGTCAACAACAGAGCTTTAGCAACGATGACACCTCTGCTTGTACCGCGACCTGCCAGCACTGTGACGAGCACCCCCAGGAGTTCGATCTGCAACACGTGTGACTTCGAGGACCCGACGGCTCCTGCACCGACCTCCGGAACTGACGCCTGCAGACACTGTGTTTTCGGAAGCTCAATGAGAGGTCATCCATGCCCTGTATTTCTGACAGGTACTGTTTGTGGGTCTTCCCGACACCGTAGCTGGCCCACGACGCTGCGGTCAGCCAGAACTGTTTGCTATTGTTTGCTCACGAGGGTGTGATAGCCCCAGATGGAGCTATCGACATCAAGGAACAGTTTTTCAAGGTTATTTTGATAACTGAAGATTTTTAAGTACTGTATTGTGGATTTTTATTGTATTTGGTCTAGTTTTCACTATATAAAAATATTGGATATTTTTCTAAACTGGTGTGGTGTCCTTTTGTAGTGCTTACACTTTATTACTGTTGGATATGTGCAAATGCTTTCCACACTGCCTCTAAGATAAGCCTGACTGCTTGTGCCAAGCTACCAAGGGGGTGAGCAGGGGTTATTTTAGGAGTGTAACTCCCTTATCCTGACTAGGAAGAAGGGTCCCTACTTGGACAAAGGTGCAAGCCCTTGCCAACTAGAGACCCCCATTTCTAACACCTCTACTGAGGTCTGCAACCAGAGCTGGGTTTGAATGGGAGTGTTGTGCACTTCTAAAGTTTGTTCGAAGTTAACTCCACATCAAAGACTTTTGAGTGGTGGATCCTGTGTTTTGCTGGATTTATTATTGTTTCTTTTTTGGCAGTAGGAACCTACACCCATACTTCTGGCTCCACCTCCATTTTCAAGGGGTGGAGATGTTTAAGTCTATACTTTTGAGTAACTTTACACTTGGATTTTGTGAATAGTCAATGTAGTAAAGTCACTCCAAAGTGTAAGAGTAAATTATATATATGTGTAAGGCTACAAGTCTATTTGTCACCATTATGCCAAAAGATGCTTTGGATATATTTCATGAATGTTTTATTGATGATTTAAAGAAATTAAATAGGAAGGTGAAATGTCAGAAACGTGTCCATACTTTTAATGAAATACAATACAAAAACCTAATGGACAAACTCAGCAAAAACCAAGATGTGGTTATAAACAAATCTTATAAGGGCAGAAATATAGTTCTCTGGCAGAAAAAGGAATAGATTACTGAGGCCATGAGGCAGCTGAGTGACACCAACTGCTATGTAAGATCTAATGGTCTGGATTATAAGAAAGCAAGGGAGGTTTTGAAAAAATTGTTAACATCGTACAAAAGACAAAACCTGATTTCATCCACTGAGTTTGATTTTATTAATTGTGAAAATCCAGTCATTCCTATTTTGTACTTAATACCTAAAGTACACAAGATGAAAACACCAACTCCCGGTAGACCGATTATATCGGCCATAAATAGCATCACTGAGAACATTTCCCGCTATATCGATTTTTATTTACAGGACCAAGTAAAGGGTTTGCCCAGTTATCTAAAAGATACGGTGACTTCCTAAATAAATTGAATCAAATCAAGTGGCAAAAAGACTGGTGTATTGTGACTCTAGATATAGAGTCGCTGTATACCATCATTGACCACTCCAAAGGAGTTGAAGCCATTAACTATTATCTGGGTCGTAGATCTTGTGAATGTTATGGCCACAATAAAATGCTATGTGAATTGGTGAGCTGGTGCCTCAATAACAACTTTTTTATGTTCGGCAAATATATTTGAAGGCAAATCAGAGGTGTGGCGATGGGATCCTGCTTCTCACCCAGCTATGCTTGTTTACATGTGGGCTGGTGGGAGGAGCGGGATCTCATCGTCACACCAGGTTTTAATCATGTGAAGTATTGGATGCGTTTTATAGATGATGTGTTTTGTGTATGGGAAGGAGACGAATTCAGTGCTTGTGAATTTGTCAGTTCGCTTAATACGAACCAATACAATTTATTCTTTACTTCCAACATAAGCACAAAATCATCTGAATTTTTGGATGTTAAAATCACAGTTGAAAACAGTACCATCATCACATCACTGTTCTGCAAATCCACTGCTGGCAATAGTATTCTACATGCCAGCAGTGGACATCCCAAACACGTGATTGAAAGCATCCCTTATGGGGAGCTTTTGCGACTTAAAATGATCTGTAGCACCCCTGAACAATACGAGTTGGGAGCAAAAGAGATGGTGGCACGTTTAAAAACCAGAGGGTACAGTGATGCCATACTCAAAAGGGCTTTGTCCAAAAGTCAGGAAAAAAACAGGGATTCCTTACTAAAACTCAAGCTCCCTGAGGTGACTGATGGCAGTGAAGCTCCTCGCTTGATATTGTCATTCAGCAAGCAGGAGAGAAGAATAAAATCTATTATCAAAAAGCACTGGCCTATCATAATGACTGATGGTGTCTTAAGTGATAGATTACCTGATACCCCCACTATCACATATAGGAGAGCTAACAGTATGCACAATAAAATAGTGAAGGCCAGTCCAGAGCTAGGTAGTGGCAGTACCTGGCTAAAATTAAAAGATGCTTTTTTTAAATGTTCGTCTTGTCGAGCATGCAAATTCGGCACTAACACCACACATTTTAACACCCCTTTCTCAAATGTTAGCACTGCTATAAGAGGTAATTATAATTGTCGCACAGAGTATGCTGTTTATGTCCTGTTGTGCACCTGTGGCTTGCGGTATGTAGACAGCACCAAGCTGCAGGTGCACCTCAGGATATTGCAGCATCTAAGAGCAATAGTCAACAATGACAGTGCCTATCCGGTAGCGCGCCATTTTAAATCCACACATAATAACGATCTTGGGTGCCTTACCTACTTTGTAATTGATGCAGTGGCCCCCCTAAGAAGAGGAGGCGATAGGGAAAAAATACTGAGAAGAAGGGAAACCCAATATATAGTGGAGTTAGATAGCAAGTACCCGAATGGCCTTAACACAACGGAAGATCTACATAATTTTTTATGAAGGTCTATCCACTTTATATATTTACATACAAATTCACATATAGCTTCCTTACAATGCCCACACTTGGAGATAAACTCGTGTATGGCGATTATTCAGTTTCAAATGTCTGTTTTTGTTGAGTTCAATTCAAGAATGTGAAAGTAACAATGATGCTGTGTGATCTAGGCTCATGAACTTGAATAATGTGATATATGATGAAATCAGTCTTTTTGTCCACATGAGATCAGCTGAGATAATTATCCCGATATTCATCAGACCATATGTACATATTTATAAATTCTCTCTCTTTTTTTCTTTTTCTAACACATGTAAATAAGTGTATATACACTTCATACATATATTTTTTTGTCTTGTATATAAGCATAAGTGCACATAGGTCTGGGGATATTAGAAAGTATATAGAATCATTTTCCTTTTTTTTTGATTACTGTAGATAATTGATTGAAGGGTATCACATTTTTATGGCACTTATTTTGATATACACATGGCACAACCTTCACAGTTGCAGTACAATCAACGTATGATTATGCACTTGGCTAGTCATATTTTTGAGAACGAGTCTTAGGTTGTTGATTGCAAATAATGTTATATATATTCGGATTTGAACAAGAGCTATTGGTTTTTGCAATATTATGTGCATTCATGCAGTTTGAAATAGATATGCGTATGTAGTTTCTGTATGTAATGTATATTATTGGTAATATATATTTCTTTTAAAGTAGATTACAGGTGTAAATATCGCAAATTAATATTTTACCAATATGTTTTTGTTTCTTTTTTTTAACGAATATCCATTCATGTAGTACAAAATATCGAATCAATTACCTTAGATTTTTATATGTAGTCAAAGGGCGCATCTGACTTTTTGACTCGTGATACTTGTCAATAGTTTCGTGAAAAGAAACATTGTTACAATTCTAATGACTTTGCTGCCCATAACCAATGTAAGTTATAGTACTTTGTCTGTGTCAATGGTTGATGATCATGTGACTCACAAGGAGGTGGGACACTATTTTGAAAAAAAGCATTTAAAAAAGAGAGCGACCGTGGTGCTTGGTGTGTGATCAAGAGCACTTCGATGCTCGAAACGCGTCGCCGATGAAAGGTTACAAATAAATCTTACCTTGCCGAAGGGTCCGTTTCTTCATTTCGCCGCGGAGGAGGAGGTTCTGAAGACTTTTGTTTTATATATATATATATATATATATATATATATATATATATATATATATATATATATTCACTGAAAAAACCATAGGTTTCACAGCAGTTATAGTTAGCTGGAAATTTTACTGGCATAAAACCAATGAAATTCCCACGTTATAGTTAGTTGGACTCACTATAACTTGCGCGTGCAATGCACTGCTGATGATGTCACATATTACATCACTCATGACATGGTCAGTGACATCACTCATGACATCACTGATGACACTATCCTTGTGACAGAGTGAGAGACCTCCTTTCACTGTAATGTAACCCTTGAAACACATATTCAAAAATAGAAACTAAAATTTTCAAAAAAATGGAGATACCCATACCACTTACAACAACCAATTCAATAATTCCACCATCTATATACACATCCACTCATTCACCAACAGTTCTATATAGTCACTCATACATATACTCACTCATCATATGTAGTGATACACCTATACATCCTGTTACACACTGACAGGCATCCAAAAGTTACTCACACACATACTCACACATGCAAATAAACTATTGAATATCCATTTATTTGCATATACAGCTATACACACACTACCACGTTACTTCTAAGGAAACTTACACATACTTACTCTCTTAAACAATCACTTATAGAAACACATACTAATTTAAACAGGAACTCTTACAATCCCTCACTCTCACATATACTCTCTTATGCAGTGTCCAGAGAAGTGTCAATTGACGATTTTCTCTTTACTATACTGCTAGACCCAGTAACTTGGTCTAAAGAGTAGTATCTCTTATTTTTAACCTTTTGTGGTTAATCAACCTTATATTAAAATCCATTGGGTTGTTTACCATTTTTAACTATTTGTTCCTTTTCTCTACAATTTATTTTCACACTTTTTTCGCACACTTCTCTGGACACTGCACCCTAGACCAGAGGCGCCTCAGGTTGAGGCCGGCAAAATCACTACTTCGGAGTATCCAATGATAACTGCCACAACTCTAATGTGGGGCGGATGAACCAGATATACCGCACCTTTAACCAACTAATGCATTGAGTTTTTTGAGGATACTCTGACTTATCCCTTGTACCAATGGTCAAAAGGTGTAACTAGTGTCCGTTTCTCTACTGATTAATCTAAAACCCAAAAAACTATGCCAGGGAGAGTGTGAGGGACCTGGCACGGAAATTACCAAGAGATGGCAGCACCACCTCCACTGGTGGAGCAACACCTTCAGGAACACCACGTGGAAGAATGGTCCCTAACGTGCAGCCGGTGTTTGCAGGCATAACATTTTTATGCGTCGACTGTGATGAACTGCTCTGTTATGGGGAGCAGAGCGTTTCACAATTTTTTGCTCCTGTTGAGCAGTTTTGGAATCCCTGTTTTTGTTTTTCCCCTGAAAAAAATCCCCAAAAAAATAAAATCGTTTTAAAAAATTATAAAAAAATATAAAAAAACAAAAATTACAAAAAAAAGTTCTTTTCAGAACTACCTCCAATGCTACATTTTTTAAAAACTCTGTCATTCTTTTTTCTCCATAGTACGCTCCCCGGTACGCTCCCCGGTGCGCGTACCGGGCGCTCCCCCCGTGAAAATAGAAAAAAATTTATTTTTTTTTGTCCCGCGGGACCCTTTTATGGCCCCCACATCAAACCTAGGGGGGTGTACCTGCCCCCTTTTGGTCATTTCCCCCTTTTGTTTTTAGCCACCTCTTGTGTCTCGGTCCTACCGAGACACAAGATGTCGGCCGCTCCGGACTGTTTCGAATGTTTACAGACACCCGAGAACCAATCAGCTTGCCGTGCGCAAGTCGCGTGGCACGCCCGGAGAGCTCCCCGGTACGCGTACCGGGGCGCGCCTATAGATATATAATTTTTTTTGAACCTAAATTACTCAAAATCCTCTGGAGCACATATCTTGAGCAAAGGCACATCGGGCTACCAGTCCCTACAATTTTGCCAAGTTTGGTGAAAATCCATTCAGCCGTTCGAGCTAAAAGTGCGACAGACCGCCCTATGGAAATTAACATGGGGAAAACACGTTTTGGGACCCCCCTTTTATCTCGGCCCCCGCTTGACGAATCCCCCCCAAACTTTCAGGGACGGAGCGGAGAGCCACGAGGCAAAGTTGCTGAAAAATTCAGGCTGATTCCTCAACCGGCGCCAAAGTTATTCTCAATAGAATGTTCCGATTTCCCTATGGAAATCAATCCTAACTATAACTACCTACTGGCGACCGCCAGTAGGTAATATATATATATATATATATATATATATATATATATATATATATATATATATATATATATATATATATATATATATATATATATATATATATATATATATATATATATGTGTGTGTGTGTGTGTGTGTGTGTGTATATATATATATGTATATATATAAATAAATTCCTCCCAACCCCCAATGATACTTTTGTAACTAGCCCCAAGAAAGCTTTAGATCATCTGTCTAAACTCAAAAATGAGAATAGGTTGGCAACGTCTTTTTCCCTGTGAACAAATGGTGTGGTATTCTTTCTGGAAAAAAATGTAATGTTAATCATTCAAGAAAGAGATAGTGAAGGCAGGTGGATAATGGTGAAATTATAGAGTAATAAAACCCCTGTCACAATTTTTAATGTTTATGGCTGATACAAAGTTGGGTGTTATATAGCATTTAAATTAATGGAAAACTCGAACCACTATGTAATATTTGGTGGAAAATGTAATAGATAATAGACTCTTGTACTGATAAAAAATGTGACAGTTATGTACATCCCCACTACTATGCATAAGCAAATTTCAAAAGCTGTTACTCAAAGATCCGACCGCTGACAGCCCTTAAATACGATGCTCGGATTACAATTCCAGCAGTCGGACCCATTGTGTTCAGAGGGAAGACTGCCATCTCCGTCAGGATCTGTGATCCTATTGGGGCGGCAGTCGGATTCGTATCCCTGAATTGCGGCGATGCAGAGGCAGGGTTACGATACCCTTTCCGGCAGTCTTTTTGTGGTGGGAAGACCCCAATGAAAAGGTAAATTAGAAAGACAACGCCCCATGTCCAAATGTACTTACTATTGAATTTTATTTGCACTTCACAGAAATTAAAAGTCTTACATTATTTGTCCTTTTGAAACATTTCCAGACACCAAATTTCCACAATGCACTTTTCAAGATCCCCTTATTTGCTTAATCTTGAAGAATATCCAGACCTCACGTTCTGCAAAACCTACAGGCCTCACTCTTTACTAGACTGGCTACACAATATTTGCTAAAATCATTGCCCTCTGTCTAGATCCTTTGTTACCTAAATTATTGGGGAAGAAACACTTTACATTTGTCCAAGGCAGAATACCATCTGATAAATCTAGATTACTTTTCAATTTATTAGGCAAATCTGCCCATTACAGACTCCCTTTGGTCATCATTGCTGTCACAGCTCTAAAAACCCAATGGGATAGGATTCTATGGTTCAGTCCCTAATCTGGTTTTGTTTTGACACAAGTAAGTACATTTAATTTCATTATTATACTCCTCACCCACTGCTGCTGTTTTTAATAATGATGCTTTTTCTATGATTGTTTTCTTTCCTAAGAGGAGTAAGGGAAGGGTGTCCCTTATCACTTTTATTATATATTGTCCCTCTAACCATTTTCTTGTCAAGAATAAGGCAAAATACTAAAAATAATGAGATAAAACATAAAAAGTCAGTATATGCAGATGATATTCTTTTATTTATGTCATATTAGGATCCTGATGCCCCTTCTTTCTTAAAGAGGCTGCTTGCTTTGCAGCTATTTCTAGTTATAAGCTGCATTGTAGTAAGTCTGAATTTCTACAAAATTAAATCAATGTTGTTTTCAACAAATGTTTGATAAGTCAGTGTTTTACTGGAACTCTAGTAAAATCAAGTATTTTGGTCTATGGTTTATAAACTCTATAAAACGTAAAGTCAAACTAATCTAAATTTTGATGAGACGGTTAGGAAGATAGATAATCTAATTGCTAGACAGAATCCTCTTTTTTCTATCCTGGTGGGATAGTTTAGTTTAGTCTCGATAAAAATTATGTTGCTTCCTGTAATTTTATTTACTTTAGAAATGTTATCTTTAAATGTGCTAGTATCCTTTCTTAAGACAATTAAATCCCCTCTTTAGTTTCTTTCAATGATAAAATATTAATTTTATTTCTCAATTTCCAATTAGAAACTAAAAAAGTTACAGAGGTGTTAACTTTCCAGATTTTCAGTCATAAAAAGAGGTGTGTACTCTGAAGCAGTCATTGAGTTAGATATTAGAAACTGATCAATGCTTTTGGCACCTATATGCAGAAATCCCTTATTGCCCTTTTCTCTTTTAAATAATTACTGTTGTTTACTAAAAAGCCAACTACTCTGTGTTTGGCAATTCTCAAGACCATGTCTTGATTACTATAATATAACAAATCTAAATTAGATAACTTTTTTTAACAGTTTTTTTTGCAAGCTGGAATACAAACACCCATTTAAATTATAGAAAATGATAAGGTTTCAACAGAAAGGCATACAGGAAAGGCCACAATGTTGTAATCGCTAGATCTTCATGAGCAATATACATGTACCTGCATTAATTAGACACACATGAGCTCATAGCTACCCAGCAATTATTCCCTCCGTAGCTACCCAGCAATTATCGCCTGCCTCTAGCCATCAGTTCTTGTCCCCTATCCAATCGTAAGTATCTGATTGTAGCGTTTCGTTGTGATTCATACACTGCAGTATTCCACAGTCCGTTATGGCATTTCACAGCAGGGCCAGTATGTATTAGTCATTTGTCGTCAGTAGGTATGTTTTGAGGGGGCCCCTAATAACTCTCGCCCGGGCCGATGACAGCATAAATTCATTGTAATAATCATGAGATTGGAGCCAGTTTTCGTATTCAGGGACTGTCCCAGTGGTTAATTTGAGCTTGTGGTTTCCGGTACTCGACACTGCCAGTTAATTGTAAGTTTTGTACGAAGGAGGGCGGAAGCCTTCATAGCGCCCCTTGAACATAAGCCACAAGCAAGGTATCCACATAATATTTTACTATTTCCAATTGGCATAACCTTAAAGATAGGTCCATTGTTAAACTGTTTGTGACAAGGACAGCTGAAGGGACCATTTAACTCTTAGTATTTTAATGGCCACACGCAGCAGTTGAACATCATAGTACATTATATGAGGTATACCACCTAACACTGGCAACATACAGGTGTTGTGGGAGTCATATTTGGGTCTTGAAAAAGATGGTCCAATTGAAATTTACCATTGAAACGCTTCGACGCTTGGGTACACTATCCGTGTAGTGGCTGGAACTACGGATATTGAATTAGGCACAATTTATCGGGTTCCAGGCTTTACGTGTTTTTAACACGGATGTGTGTTTTTTATGACAAATTGGACTGTCTTGTTTTGTGAACTCTCCATGACAAATTGGGCTGTCTTTTCTTGTGCATTTTTTCTTGTTTTCATTATCTGTTATCTTGATGAGTGGTCTATAGATTTACTGGTTTTGTCTTTTCAGCCACGAGGACAATTTTGTCTAATTTATATATGAACTTGAAATTCATGTAATTTTTATGTGTAATTATTTTTATCTTGTTTTTAACAAGCAATTGATTTTGACATGTTTTGTATATGCTTTTAATAATGAAAAACAGATATATTTTCCATTTCTTGTGTTTTCTCCTTGGGTCTGCAACTAGACTCCCTGGTTTGAGTTGATGTGATTATAAGTGGAAGAGTGTCTGTTTGTGAGGGGTATATGTAACCAAGCAAACCAAAGGAAGCCTTGTTTTTCAATTAGTGATTTGAACCCCATTCCTTTGGTTTTAAGGGGTCCCTCTCTGTCTTTTTGAATTGATATGAAACCTGCTACTCGGGGATATCACACCAGTTTGGGTACGGCAGAAAGTCCACATCTTCTCTGAAATCTCAAGTCCTATCAGCTTGCTACAGCACTCTACAGGGTGTTCGTTCTGTGGGGAACTCTTGCCCTAGCGAATCCAGTGCACATTTTAATCAGACGTATAGAAGAGTAGCCAGTGGGGTGCATAGTGTGACCTCAGGAAAGTCATCCAGGCTGAGTAATCATTTATTAACATAAAGGTCCCCCCCCAGTTTACTAATCCACTGTAACGCAGCTAATGGAATGCCTTTGGTTCATCTTTGAATAGGATTTGTGGATGTTGATGAAGTGGGAGTGAGGGTAAATATAGTACCTCCAGGCTTGCCCCTCTGCCCAACTATGTCCATGCCCTTAGTGTGCAGTTTGCCATTGACATAATTAGGGAGTATCTAGGGGGTGCACTAGCTATAAGTGCCCTCAATAATATGGGTGCCATTACATCTGTCTAGATCGCCAAGTGCATTTTACACGTTCTTGGTACATACTAGTAGAGTGCCACATCCCTGTCGCTGCTTACCTACACCCCCAGGTATTTTACCAGGCCATTGCACCACTCCAAGCGGAAATCTGACGTAAAGTACCTTGTCACCTCCATTAAGGGAAAAATGATGGATTTGCCACAGTTAATTGTGAAGCTGTCACAGTTTACCAAATCTGATAACTTCTCTTGTAATTGCGTTAAAACAGGTGCCAGAGTTTTGCAGGTATAGAGTCGTGCCATCTGCATAAAATGTTATCAAGAAGGGGCGCAGTGTTTAGCGAAGGGTATGGACAGCATCATTTTGGTGTAGTTTCACTGTTAGGGGGCTCCAGAGCCAGGACAAAAAGTTTTGGAGAGAGCAGACAGCCCTGCTGCATGCCTTTGAGGGCCCAGAGGGTCAGAAAGACATTTGTCAATATGTATTTTCATGGTTGGGGTGCCGTACAGGAGCTGGATCCATGCCATGAAGGACTCTGGTATACCTATATATATAATTTACACATGGATATGAGCTTAGCTCCTGGAGTAAAGGACCTGGAGGAGATTTGTAATCTTGGCCAGTTGGTGCAACAGGTGCGCTCTGCTACTCATGTGGGTGGTCATTGTTTGGATTTGGTGTATTCTAATTTTAACATTTTAACTGACCCACCCCTCCCTGTCATTTGGTCAGACCACATTCCAGTTTACTTTTCATGGGACATTAACAAAACTCGTGTGCCGTCTAACCTCCAGTTGGAGGAACACCTAAAAAGAATTAATATTCCAGATTTGGTGGAGGCCCTTAAGCACACTGCCCCATTGAAAGCACAACATTTAAATGATGCTGTTGGTAGTTTTTCATCCTGGATAGACTCTACTATTAGATCACTACCAGAGTGTAAAGGGAAAAAGAACCGTAGGGCCACCCCCATATCCCCCTGGTATACTGACCAATTAAAGATTTTAAAATTAGGATGTAAGGAGCGAGAGCGAGTATGGAGAAGGGATTATTGCCCCATTGCAAAATCAAAGCTCCGAGTAGCACAACAAAATTACTATGCGGCAATTAAGACGGCCAAAGGGGAATTTTACGCAGCCAGAATTCTTAAAGCTAGGAATAATAGTCGAGAAATTTTCTTCATTGTTAAGAGTTTCACAGGCCCGGTGGCAGAGAAGATGTCAGCCCCGATCTCTACAGAGTGGTGTGAGCAACTATCCACCTATTTTATTGACAAAATACAAAAAATTCAAGATAGTCTTAAACCCTCTGACCAGCCACCCCCCCTGCAAGCCGACCAACCCCTACATGATCGACTACCCTCGCCTTTACTATTCCAAGAATCAGAGGTTAAAGCCGAGATGTCTAAATTTGCCTATGTTGAGGAGACGGATGTGATGGCTATATTAAAAGCCCTGAAATCGGGGTCCCCAGCAGATCCATGCCCGGCAAGGGTCTTGAGTGGAGTGGCCGAGGTAATTACCCCTATGGTTACTGCTTTGGTCAACGAGTCATTAGCTCTAGGAATGGTTCCCTCCCAGTGGAAACAAGCCAAACTCCTCCCTTTGATTAAAAAACCCACAGCAGATCCGCTGATTACATCTAACTACCGGCCCATATCCCTTCTCCCGGCCCTCGCCAAAGTATGCGAGAAGGCCGCATTTCGGCAGCTGGAGAGGTTTGTGGAATCCTTGGGGGCGCTTCATCCGGCCCAGTCGGGCTTCCGAACCTCCTTCAGCACCGAGACTGCGCTTGTGGAGGTGACAGAGGCCATTAGGGAGTGTTTGGACGGAGGCGGCAGAGCGGCTCTAATTTTTTTGGACCTCTCTGCCGCGTTCGATACGGTGCCCCACCTCCAGCTTTTGTCTAGGCTGGAGGATATTGGCATCTCGGGCTCGGTCCTTGGGTGGATCCATTCCTTCCTTTTAGATAGGTTTCAACAAATCTGGTTACCCCCCTTCCACTCTTCTAACCGCAGGGTAGGAACTGGGGTACCACAAGGGTCGACCTTGAGTCCCCTCTTATTTAATGTTTATTTAAAACCTTTGATTCTGCTGGCAGAGAACTTGGGTGCGAAGATAATGGCATACGCCGACGACACCCAACTTCTCTTTACCTGGAACAAGGATAATATCTGCACATCAGGAGTCCGTCAATGTCTGTCCTCTGTATTTGCTTGGCTGGCAAGAGCCAGCCTCAAGTGCAATGAGGACAAATCGGAAATTTTACTTTACAGCCAATTCCCAACTGACTTTAGGGATTCCATTTGGCCTAGCGGATTACCTTGCCCCAAGTGAGAAGGTGGGATAGCTAAGAATCTAGGAGTCTGGTTTGGTGCCGACTTATATTTCCGTGACCAGATTTCTAGACTGGCTGGGACTTGCTTTGGCTCCCTGACCACCCTCCGAAGATTCTTCCCCCTTCTCCCCCAAGCGGCCAAAGAAACGGTAGCCAGAGCACTTGTGCTCTCCCGCCTGGACTATGCGAATGCCCTTTACATCGGGGCGCCTGACTTTCTGATTAGAAAGTTGCAGGTAGTCCAGAATGCGACGGTGAGGCTCCTTTTTAACATTCCAAGGAGGCTCAGCGTTCGCAAGCAATTGAGGGAGCTTCATTGGCTTCCAGTGGCCCAAAGAGTGCGTTTTAAGGCTTTGGTACTCGTTTACAAAGCCCTGCATGGACCTTGTCCACCCTACCTCGCAAAAAGATTTGCCTTTTACCAGCCAACCCGTCAGCTGCGATCTGCCTCCCGAAGGCAGGTGGTTGTCCCCAGATTTAAGAGAGTTCGCCTGGGGGGGCAATCTCTGATGGTACGGGGAGCTCAAATGTGGAACGCCCTTCCGGATGCTCTAAGAAACTCCCCCAACTTGATCAATTTTAAAAAACTGTTAAAAACCCACCATTTTTAACATTCTGAATAGCTGTCTCCTCGATCACTCGGACACCGTTTCCTCACCGCGCCAGGACAGTCCCGACTTGCAGAGCGTGTTACAAATCAATATATAACATATAACATATGCATGTGAGAGCAGGAAAGAGAAATCTCCATTCCACCAAGTCAAGTGCTTTTGAGGCATCAAGGACTACTGCGATCGCATCGAGGTCTGGATCGAGGCCCTGTATCAGGAGTGTATGAATATTATGTGCCATGGATTGTCTCTGATAAGCCCGGATTGATCACATCAGAATAATTTCTGGAAGGAGGAGATTCAACCTAATTGCAATTAGGCGGGCAGGGCAGTATTTTAGTGTCACAGCTGAGGAGTGATAGTCTCTATGTAGTGCCAGGTTTCATAAGAGTCACAAGGACAGCTTGTCTCAGGGAGGGTAAAAGGATCTGCCATGTGAGGGACTCCTCAAGCATATTCTGATGATATGAGACCTGTATGAATGTATAACCTTTATGGAACAATTCAGGGAGTGCATTGGACCCCGAGGTTTCACCCGTAGGGAGGCCGTCAAAGACTTCCAGCCCTACTTCTTGTCTGAATTGTTGCACCATGAATAGGCACTGTGTGCCTCTGAGCCAGATCAGTGCTGTGTCTTCCAGCTACGTGTCGCTATGCTCAGAGGTTTGTGATCCCCTGGTGGAGTAAAGTTTAAATAATATGATAAAAGCACATGGAGAATTGCAGATCTGACATGGTGTTCCAGGTCCCCTTCATCTATGATTGATTCAACAGTGTTAGTTGCCCTGGGGCATTCATTAATGTGTGCCAGAGTGTGCCTGGGGTGCTCTCCCTTTCCAAATGTTCATGCCTATGCATACTTCTCAAAGTACCTAGCTTCTCTATTGGCTACTCCAGAGTACAATAGGCGGGTATTTCAAATGGTTATCTGGAGCTGTGCGCAATACCCATCTTGCAATCATGCCTCAAGCGCTTTAATTTTCAGCTCCAATCTATCCAGGTGTACCCTAATGTCTTTGTGAATGTCACCCAGTTTAGAAATACATTCACTCCAGACAGTGGCCTTAAAGGCTTCTCAAATCATTCCCATCTCCTGCACTGACCCTAAATTTAATGCAACGTTTTCCACAATGACTGCCTGCAGTTCACCAGTGAAGAGTTCATCCAGCCAGCAGGGCCTCCATGTTTAGCCACCATCATTTCCTCCCTCTCAATTGCCCCGGAGACCTTATGGTTACTAATACGGGTGAATGGTCTGACAGCATATATGCCAGGTGGCATGCTTCCATCGCCCGTGTATCCAAGTCTTTCGTAGGAAGCCTATAGTCCAGACGAGACCATGAACCTTGCACTTGGAGTGTGATCTGTCAATGTAATTGTGGAGGATGCATATAAAATCCCCACTCCATATTAGGGATGGTGGGCTAGTGGCTAATAAACTGCTAGTGCATTAACAAAAACAGGTAATTCGTGTTGAGACTGTAGAAGTTGGCAAATGTGATGCACAAATTGACCCACCTGTTCCAGAGGACAGCGTCCCAGCCCTGGCTATTGCAGCAAGAGCCTATCCTAGTAAAGGGAGCTGCTTTTTGTATAAGTATAGCCATCCCCCTCACATAGGAAGAATGGGGGAATATTCAGCAGTATGTCACCCATCGGCTCTGAAAGGCAGGATTAAATGGTGGGTCAAAGTGTGTCTCTTGCAATAGTGCTACAAAGATATAGTGCCTGTCCAGATAGGCAAGTACTTGCTGTTTCTTATGTGGGTTGCCTAGCCTCCTTACATTAAAATTCAAATGGATATAGTGGCATCATGATTGGTGCCTGCATTATGAATAATGTTGGAATGGCTCTGAGATGTTATGATACACAGTCATGAAGGTAGTTTGCTGCCCATGATGTGCTATTCATTGCTGCTGTCTTGTGGTTCTTGTCCAGTGCCCGTAACGAAACACAGAAAACCTTCCTACCCTAGCCCTCCCACGCTGATGGCCCAAACCCATCAGGACAGTAATGATCTCAATTACCCAAACAATATAATATATTCCCCTAACACACAACTCAACCCCAGCTGCTATGGAATGTTGCCTCTAAAGCAAAGTGGGGTACTTCCAATTGGGAATGCCTGATCGTCTGGCAGGTGCACCTGCACTGACAGCGAGTGGGTGCTGGAGAGTTCTCTATTTTGTACATCTGTGAGGGGGGTTTCTTGCTACCAATGGTGATATAATGGCAACATATGAGGACCCAAGGATTGGACCATCAGTTTTTCTATGGCATCCTAGGTGCCTCCCTTACTCAGAATTTGTGTGGTATTGTGGAGAGGTTCTCTTGCTTGGACTCCACTCAGCATGATGGAAAGCTTCAAAGCTAAGAAAGTTGGATGCTTGCATAAGAGTTTAAAATACCTGCTGCTTACTATTAAGCAGGATTCACAGGCGGGCTGAGTATAACATTGCAAATTGAATGTTGGTTTGCATAGATGTTGCTTGATGGAGAGAAATTTCTTCCTAGCGTCCTGCACCACCACAATAAAGTCTGGATATGATGAGATGGTGTTCCCCTTGAATGATTGTTGAATTATCTCGCTCATAATGCTAAGCACCATGTCTCAATCCCTGAAGTTTAGCAGTTGGGCTATGATGGGGCAGCTGGTAAGCCAGGGGGCCAAGCTGCTAAGGATTTTTGTGCCCTTTCCACCACCAGTAGGCGTGAGAAGATTTCCCATTCAAACAGCCTAAGTAGCATTTTCTTCACATAATGTTCCATGCGGCCTTTGTTGGTATTTTTGGGCACTTCTACTATGGTGAGATTGTTGTGCCGTAATCTTGCCAAAAAAAATCCTCACGCAAAATAGGTTTTCTTCAAGCTTTACAGCATCCAATACCAGGACATCAGTCTAATGAAGACATTAGGAAATCAGTGCACGTAAAGATTCCCAACCACGTTTCAAACGTGGATGTCAGCAACACATGGTGCATCAACTCCTTTTGCTGGCAGGTGGGAACTAAAGCTAAGACTTTTGATGACACAGCCTTCACAGAGACATGCATCAACTGCTACAATGAAAGCCACATATGAGAAAGGAGGTGACACACATGAAGTAGGGAAGCTATAATCTGAAAACTGGAAAATACTTTTGTCATATTTCAAGATGTAACTCGGTCTATAAATCAATGCTTTGCAGTTTATGGTGAATTTGTTTCAAACTTCAGGTTGAATGACCTAACGTGTTGGTCACATATGATCTAACCTGCAGGCCATAAGTTCAAATGGTGTTTTCTAATTGACCTGCAATGTTGAAAGTGTTTTTTTAGTTTGTTTTTACTTTGGTGTGTGCTGCACTTTGTGAATTTATCACTTTTCACCCTTAAACCAATAGTACAAAGGCATCTATAATTTACTGAAAATTTGACATTTTTACATGAATAGCAAGAGCCTTACACAATGTAGGAACTTAGGGGCTCATTAAGATGGTGGTGCGGAGCTGGGACTGGCTGCCGGTTAGGCAGCGGTTCCGCTCAGGGTATTAGGATGTGCCCACCACTATGGCGGGTGCATCCAGGCCCAAGATCATTGCAGACCGTGCTGCTGGCAAGCAGCACCGTTCGCAATGCACAAATGGCAATATACAAATGGCACGTAGTGCACTTCAATCCAAAACGTGGCAGGCACCATGTACAACGTGGCAGGCATCACGCGGTGCCTGCCACCATGTGCATGGAAATGTAGGGGTTACAATGGGTACCCCTAGTGCACATTGACCTTCCCCCACACAGAGGGGGCCCGCAACGGGCCCCAGAACCCAACCTCTGTCAGCCTTTCCATGGTAGTGGAACCACCATGGAAATGCTGGCTGACGCCTTCATTGCATTCTGGAGGGCGGTGCCTGCTAGGCACTGCCACCATTTCTAAAAAATATGTATTCAATTATTTTTAATGTTTATTAAAAAATATTGGAAAATACTTCAATTTATATGGTGGAAAACAGTTTAGGCTTATATATTGTGAGGAAAAATGTATTTGAAACATGGGTTTTGGGTGATAGAATTTATTAATACTCAGGTATTATAAAAACTTGAGAATTAATATAAATTTAGTTTTACTGCCAGATAATTTTAAAATTAGTTTAAAAGTAATTTAATAAAAATGAATTTTGTATAAAAAATAATTGAAATAGGTGTTTTGGGTGAGGGAGTGAATTAATACTCAGGTGTTTTATAAACACTTCTAGAGTATTAATTGATATTTAGAATTATTGTTAGTATAATGTATATTATTTTAAAAGAAATAATATTTAAAAAGACATTTGCACCTTTCCACTGGGATGAGATGCAAGGGAAATAGGGGTTTTGGGTGGGGGAGTGTATTAATAATCAGGTAATATTTTTAATACTCGAGTATTATTTATCATTTAGCATACGTTTTTTAATAGTAAAACTTATAAATTAATTATAAAAAAGTTAAAAGTAACGTGCAGATAAATTAAGGGTGAGTTTGGATAGGGGTGATTTGATGTAACTGGAAAAATGCAATTTATAATGGACATTTAATAATAATAATTTTAACATTAATATTTAAAAATAATGTAAATGTTAATTAGATTATTTATAATATTTAATAGACATATTTGTACAACATAGGCATGCATAACTAGACATACACAATCTATAGAGAAAAAATATAATATAACAAAATGTATATTTAGTAAAACAATCAATAGACACATTTTTAATATTGTAAATCTTTTTATTGTTTTTATCAGAAATATAAAACAGAATAAATACATTTGCAAAGAATGTTTTATTAGTAATAATATTTTTTAAATATACATAGATTTTTGGACGTATTATAACTTTTTTTTAAATTTCTTTGTAGGTTTTCCCACAGTTTCACATTGAAGTTATTGGGTGACATCGTACATGTTTTTCGAAAGAGATGACGTTGCTGCGTGTACGTAAGTTTGGTCATTGAAAGGTTTGTCGCTGTCCTGATCAGAAGCAAAGGAGAGCTGCGTCTAGGTAAGGCAAATTTAAATTATTAAAAGTACATTAAGGGTGGTAACGTTTATTATAAGGAGAAAGGAGGGCGGTAGTAATAACTAGGAAAGGTATATTTTGATGTTAATGTGTGTTTGAACTTAAAAATCTATTCCAAAACAGGTAGCAGTTGTAGGCCCATGTAGGGTTGATTTCTTTTGTAACACTTTTTGTTTAATAGGATTAATTTTAAAAGATTGATTATGTTTTCTATTAAACAATAGTGTCATGAAAGTAATCTTATTTATACATTTTTTTGTAGTGACGGGTTTTTAGTAATTTTGTAATTGTGTCTTCGCTGTTTTCCGGATAGGATGAAGAAACATGGAGAAAGACTTTGTGGGTTGAAAAAACCTTTTTGGGCATTTTTAAACCATTGCTATATGGATTTTGGAACTTCTGCTGGTCTTTGGTCAAGAGAGGGTTGCAATGATGGATTTTTGGGTTGTGATTTTTTTCGAAACTTTACTACTTTTTAATTTTTTTTACTTGAATTCGAGCGAGAGAGGATTGCATCAATGGAATCTTGTGTTTTTTCCAAACACATTTTTTTTCGGGTTTTTTTTGGGTGCGTTTTTTGTGTGCACAGTATAGTTTTCAGGTGATGTTTTTGCTGTGAAAACATAGCTTTACCGAACTTTGCCCTTTTTGGTTAGTTTAACTCGGGTCATGGATTATTTAAAGGATTATGGATTATTTGCAATGGATTAAAGGGCTGGACAAGACTCTTGGTGAAATGCTGGATTGTACATAAGTCCAAGAGTTGAGAAAAGAAGACAACTGAAGGTAAGAAACCCGATTTTTTAAAATTAATTAAAAAAACATTTTGAAAAGTGGCAATTTAATTAGGGGGATTGTTTGTCAGAACAGGCAAGTAAGGTGGTTTAGGAGTTAGTGTAGGATGTGTGCAATATTATCTCGGTAGTCTGAAGCCACCATCAACGTAAATTGTTGAATTGCACCCAATAGTCTCTCTGACATTTTTTTTGCTCTTTTAGAGATTTGTGGGTTCAGACTACCAGTTAATGATTGTGCAATTCTCATTTCTTAGAAACATTGATCCTTCTTCAAAATTTCTAAGAAATGATAGAAGTTAGGATGTGGTTTATCAATAGATTTGTTGAAGGAGTTGTGTCATCCCTCTATTGCATTGTTTGTTTTTGCTCCTCCCTCTAAGCAGGTCGAGTAGCAGTTCCACCACTTCATATGGGAACATGGTTTCCTCCTGCGGCCTGACCTGATTAGATGGCCAATCCATGTGTCTTAAAAGTAATTTAGAAGGGGTGCCAATTTGTCCTCGTTTGCAGTAAAGTAATCAGATTCAGTAATAGATATGTAGTATTCATCTACACTGTCAGGAGGAACAAAGCAAAGTGCAGTTAGTTTCTTTAATTCAAATTGTAGTTTGTTGTCTGATACATATTCCTCAACTAAGGATGTTTTTTAAACTTTTTGCCAATATGCCTGTGAAAAGTGAAAAAAGCATCCTTGAATTTGGGTATCCATGTACATTTTGGTAATTGTGTTAATTATAGGTAATTCAAAGTCAATTGACAATTTTTTAGGACTTTTCTTCATGGCTTAAGCTTTGATTACTGACACAAATTTGTGTATGTATGTTGAGGATTGTTGATTAATGTAGTCATGAATAGTGTATATTTGGGTGAAAGGATGGGGATCCAAAGAAAAAATGAAAAAAACCATGTAAAATCAACGACTCTGAAAAAAATGGGCCTAGTCTTCTTTAAAGCTTAAATTAAATTAGAAATATTGCTACTTCATTGGAATTATTGTTAAAGGCATCGCCTGTAAAATCAATGTCAATTTCATATTTTAAATACACAGAGCTCTTCATTGACTGACATATTATGATAAGACATACATCTTTGTGTTGAGCATGATTTACATATTCTAAAAACACATTTTAGATCATTAAAAAAAATAATGTCTAAATTAGTATAACTTTATTTCGGTTACAGATAAATACCCATAAAAGTACATTGAAATATTCACATACATAACCTGTCCAGAAATAAAATCATGATAAATCAAGCACTGTATTGTTTGTTTGAAAACACTCAAGACTCATTCAGATATAAGGCAAACAGGGGTTAAATGAGCAATTCACATACTCAAATTTTACCTTAGTGACCATGAGCTACATAACCATTTGACAATCATTGTCAAGTGCCATGTTCCATAACCAATTTGAACATAAGATGCAATACATCCTTGCTTAGGAAAGTTAATAAAAAAACCCTGATCAACAGTCAAAGAATATATTGTACTATCATGTTAAATACCAGTGTACATAAGAAAGAAAGACGCGAAATCTAGAATAGCCTATCTCACAGTACAATATCCTGAATATAATTGAAAACATTATAAGGATAGATAAAAAATGATGTTCTAAAAAATGGACCTAAATAAGACAACAGTGTCAAATGAAGAACAATTAGAAAGTATTACACAATAAAATGCTCATAATAAAACCTATAAAATGATTAACTAAAAAAAGACTAAATCGATGCTGTATCAGTTTGGAATGGACAGTTATTCGAAAAAGAGCGCATTGAGTTATACAAATGACAGAGGCTACATGAGTGTTAGCCTCAACCTCTACATCAGTGGAAGTAATCAATCTACTGGCTAATAATGAGGTAACTTGCCCTGAAATGCCAGGCCCAATTTAAGTATCTCAAATAGGCAAACATTATGGGGCCCATCAGGATAACGGGCGGAGGCACCACTGCGGTGCTGGCGGTGGAAAATGCATTTTTCCGCACACCAGCAGCAGTCCTCACGTCCGCCATATTAGTATTGTCAAACAGAGCTCACTTCCCATCCGCCGCAGTGCGACGCGAACCGCCGTAAAAAAGCGCCCGCCACTGTAGAGGTGGGAGCCCATACAGACCCACTGTAGTGCGGAGTTACGTCCCGACCGCTGTACAAATCAGGAACCCCAAACAGCCAGTCGCAACGCAGCGGAGAAACCGCCCAATCAGGGACCGCGGAAACTCAACAGCGGAAACCAGATTCCTGCTCCCCTCCGCCCGGTCACGACTGCAATGGAATTAGCTCTAAATGTTTTCCCGGTGCTGTACTTGATACACTACCAGCAACTCATGCACCGTAGCGGACGCTGCCGCAGGTACGCAATAACACCACTCTGCACAGAACAACAACACAATACCCATGCGCAGATAGAAGATTCCTGTCCACACCAGACACCCTGGTGGGGACAGGAACACATCCACAAGTGTAACCACACATGTCCTACCTGTCGCCAAGTCACTCCTCCACATCCAGGCCATCCATTTTCCTCGATCTTGAAGTATTGTCCCAGTCACGTCACCATAGCGGTGAAGCCGCGTGAAAACATGAGCAGAATGTAGTAGGCTTGGCCAACGCCAGGCATGGGCAGTGCACAAAGTTCACAGGGCCACACCTCCACACTCCACACACTAGGCACCCCCAACATTAAGGGACATGCCATGTGCCCCTCCTGTGCTCCCCCATGCACAATAACCAGCCAGGTGAACCCACACCCACACCACACAACAAACCACTAGGGAGACAGATTCATCAGGTGTGGCTGCAGAGGAACACACAGCACAAAAGCACAGGACTAGGCCAACCCACACGCCACAACAACACCACACTCATGGCAAGAAACAAAATAAACACACACACAGTTAATGAACAAACACTCAAATGGACACACGCCCTACCAAGTCACACAAACATACCCCCACACTGACACACAGCCACATACACAGACCACATGCCAGCAGCAATGGAGGACAACAAATATTAATCCTAAAGTGAGGTGCACACAAATGGAAGGCCAAGGAGCCAACCACCAAGCATGTGTACATCACATGCAAGAGAAGGAACACATAACAACAACCTCAGCCCATCAAATCACACATGGCTGGCACAGTGAGTGAAGTCAAACCACAGTCACCTCGGTGCAACAACTCAGGGAGACAGCAAGGCAACCTATGTATGAGCACAGGAATAAAAGGAAGGGTATAAAATCAAACAGTGATCAGCCACACATCTGTATTCAACTACATGACAGGAGTATGACAACAGCACAACACACAGGGCCCATTGCAATACTCCATGACTGTCAAACACAAGTATAAACCTTCACACATACCCCCATCGCACATGCAGCACACAACACTAATCTCAAACACACAGAAGAGTGCCAGTAATGTCCAGTCAATACACTGACAAACAATCACATTCCCTGGGGTGTATCCATAAACTTCACACACACACACAGGGATGCCAGAACCAATGTTTGCACAAAAACAACAGCCAAACATATAACCCAATAAAAACACACACATAACTACAACAAGACTAGACATGTGAATGTGCAGCAACACTGTGGAAAGGCAATGGGAGCACAGACAGAACAGGAGTACACAACCTCATCAGTCAGGAACAATGCACAGACAACATACCACAACACAGACAAAAAGTACATCACCAAACAATCATGGACACAAACTGGGAGAAATGGGCCTACAATGACACACGACTGACATACCACACCACCTATCAGGTCAACATGGTGGCATAGTGTACCACATGCGTAACATGCACAAGAATAATGAGACAGCTCAAATTTGAGAGGAGAAAACACCAAGGACACATCTTAAACAAGCACAGGAACTAGAATAGACCTAAGTTCATGTGACAGACACACAAGTAAGGCACAATACACTGGCAATACACTTCTGAATGAAGCACACCAACAAAACACATACACAAATAGAACACCACACACAGAACATCTGTCAACTACATGATAAAACACAGCCCAAACACTGAACACAGCCACATCAGACACACAGCAGTTGAACATGCCACGAAATCACATTGCAAACTCAGCAGTACATCAGGGGATGCAAACCAGGCAAGGACAAGGCAACATACAGGCACATCACTGCATGCACACCAAGCAGTGTGTGCACAATAAATATACCCGTTCCACACAGATATGAGTGACACACCGTGAACACCCACAACAACAATCAAAACGGCACACAGACAACACCACAGCCAGGAAGTTAAGCAGTCCTTCAGCAAACACACAAGAAAGCTAACCCAACACCCACTGATGCACAAGTCTGGAACCTCAAAGTGGAAACAACATGATCAGAGGAAACAAGCAATTGGCAATGTTGAAGTGGCATATAGAGCAAGTGTCACAGTAAAACATACCCACACAGAAAACACTTTATTTAGCAAGGACACTGACACGGCAGACAACAGGAGTAACTGTATTCACATATCATACATATAGGCACCAACAGTAGACAAGAGCAAGGCCGATTCCCAGGACAAAATGCATATGAGGTACATAAGACCCTGCACAGTGAAGGGGCAAACAGCAGTGAACATAAAGGCCAGTGGCCAGCACAAAGTGCTGATGAGGTACATGAGATCCAGCACAAGCAAGGGGCAAACAGCAGGGAACAACAAGGCCAGTGGCCAGTACAAGGTGCAGAGTATGTCCATGAGAAGCTGCACAGGTAAGGAGCACATATTAAGGCCAGTGGCCAGTCCAATGTGCAGAATATGTCTATGAGAAGCTGCACAGGTAAGGAGCACACATCAAGGCCAGTGGCCATTCCAATGTTCAGAGTAGTAACATGAGATCCTGCACAGGCAAGTGGCAAACAGCAGTGAACAACATGGCCAGTGGCCAGCACAAAGTGCAGATGAGGTACATGAGATCAAGCACAAGCAAGGGGCAAACAGCAGTGAAGAACAAGGCCAGTGGCCAGCAGAAAGTGCAGAGTAAGTACATGAGATCCTGCACAGGTATGGGGCAAACAGATTGTACCCTGCCATGGTCAGCAACACAGTCAGGGGGTAACTATGGGCAGTACAGGCACCACTGTGGGCGAGCCAGGTGTGTGAGGGGGACTTCCACTCAGACATGGCTGTTAGTCTGACTGGGAGGTGGCTGTGGGTCTGGGACAGTTGGAGGACTGGACCGGGGCGAGAGAGTCCCTGCTGAGGTAGAGGCATCAGTGGCCTGGGAAACCGGAGGGCTGCTTGGACCAGGTAGTGTAGTGGCGCATGGAGGTGAAGTCATACTGCGAGACACAGTGTGGGTGGGATATTGTGGAGGGGTGCCTTTATTTTACTTTATCTTATTTTATTTAGAACGTTTTATAAAGCGTGAACATGACCCTTGCGGGTAGCAGAGCGCTGTACATACGGCGAAAGCATGCATAAACTTCATACAATAGATGTCAGTAAAGAGATATCACACAGTCAAGATTAGGGACCACATAATAGCCATTTCTCCTAAGGCGTAAAATATTTCCTGTGACTCTTAGTAAAACAAGTAAAAGTGCACTCGACGTCGAAGACATGAATAGAACTTTATACAATAGAAGTACGTAGAGTGAAAAGTATACACGACATCTAAGACATAAATAGAACTCTATACAATAGAAGTCTGTAGAGTGACAACACAAGGAGTACACAGTCAAGATCAGGGACCTGGTAGTGGGCCACGCTAGATCAATTTCTCCTAGGGTGTAAACTAAAACCTGTAACATCTAGCAAAATAGGCAAAAGTGAATTTGATTCAACATAGTACAATAATTAACAACCCTGATGGATGAGGGCCCTCGGGAAAGATAACCATTAACAGCCAAACCTAAAAATAAATGGAGAACAATAAGTTAGGAGAGATATCTGTCAGCAAGGGGACATGTAAAAAGAACATGATGATGCCATTAATGGGCACTCAGGTAAAGCGATTTGACCTGTTTCTTGAAATAGGCCGTGGAGGGATTGCCTCTCAACTCTGTAGGAAGAGCATTCCATATTCTGGGTGCCAGACCGGAGAAAGCACGTTTATACGTACTTTTCTTCTTGATTTTTGGTGGTTTCAAGAGAAGTGTGCCCGTGCTTCTTAAGTCCTGATTGGAGGCAGAAAGAATACGTTTGTTCGCTAGATAAGCCTAAATGTTGTAATACAAGGCTTTACACGCTAGGTAAGCTATTTCGAAGCAAATCCTCACTTCGATAGACAACCAGTTAAGCTGCACAAGGTCAGGTGTAATATGATCATGTTTTTTGGATCCTGTGATGAGCGTGGCTGACGCGTTGAGAGTGGCTCTGAGAGGGGCCAAGCTCACTTTAGGAAGCCCCGCAAGGGTCACCAAACCACGTTCAAGACGTGAGATCACCCAGGATTGCACTGCAGGTTGTAAGTCTTCGGTCAGTAGGAAAGGTGTGATTTTCTTGAGGGTGTTGAGATGAAAGTTAGCACCCCTAATAGTGTCACGGATGTGCGCTTGCATGTTAAGTAGTTTGTCTAAGGTAATGCTTAATGATTTAGCGGAATCAACCACAAAATGGGTGCAGTTAAGGGCTGTGTGTTGCTTTAGCCAGTCCAGGGTAGGTGTAGAGTGCTTGTGGGGGACAATAAGCAGGAATTCAGTTTTGAGTGTGTTTCCACTTCTTGGAGACACTAAATGGCTTCCCTGTCTTGGGAGTAATGGAAAGTGGTGTGGACACAACAGGCACACTCACCACCAAACCTGCATCAGGCGCAGAGGGTGACACTCCCTCTGGGGACATGCTGGATCCAGCAGGATGCTTGGCCTTGCCTTACCTTTGCCCCTCCCCCCCCTTTTTACCAGTTGTACCCCCTACAGTTCCCTCCTTTCCATGCTTCACAGGGCTTTGGATGAATGTTGAGGTCGTGGGTGAATCTGCCTTGGAGCTCTTCTTATGTGTAGCTTAGCAGGCACCACCTTCTCAGCGGGCACGGAAACTGTCTGCTTGTCTTTGCAAGACGATTTTGGGACAGGAGAGTCCTGGGCTGGGGATTCCTCTGAGGCATGTGACCCTGAGGCCTGCTTCTTGGCTTAATGGCCCTTGGTGTCGCTGGATGGGCTTTTGTCTCTGTGCTCTGTGGTGGCTTTACTTTTCTGTGGGGATGGTGTCTGAACCCTGGGCCTCTTGGGCTGCTGCTGCTGTGTGCTTCGTGTGCTGTATCTTGCCCTTGAGGTCTGTGGAGTGTGGTCACTATCGTCAGATGTGGCCACTGGCAAGAGGGCAAACAAAGAGACTGGAGCTGGTCTCTGAGATTGTGCCGTCATAGTGGAGGACAAAGACTGGGCAGCCCGATGTAGCCCATCCACATCTGAATGAATGCCCTCCATGGAAGCAACCACCTTTGGCAACTTGTTGTTGTGGTCTACAAAGACATTGAGGAGAGCTGTCCGACCCACACACAGCTGGCGCAAAAGGTCCACAGACTCAGCACGGATGGCTGCATGGGGGACGGGGCAGGGGCAGCGGTGCCTGGAATGAAGGACACTCTTCCCTTCTTACTGGTGTGAACACGGGCAGCAACAGTGGAAGTAGGTGGGGGTACGCTGTGTGGTGGAGGATGAGACAGAGTCCCTTTCCCCTGTGCCCGCCAACATAGATGCATCACTGCTGGCGTCCAATGATGTTGAGGTCTGCGTCTCTGGCTGTGATTCCTCAAACAGACTCCTGTCTCCCTCCGAGGCGCTGGTCACATCTGTGTCACTTTGCTGTTGTGCAGCAGTTGTGCTTGATGCCTCACCACTGGTGTCCGTCCCCTGTCCTTCCGTGCCCACGGGAGATGCTGCATGAGAGAGAGAGATGTAGGGTTAGTTCATTGACATCAACAGAACATTCATATACAAGCAAAGCATCACTAAAGATGATGAAATCTCCAAGTTGCACACCACCCTGTGCAATAAAATTGATTGACCTCAATTTTTAACTCGATTTCTGCCTTTCAACAAGCTAACGGGGCATAAGTGAGCCATGTGATGACCACACAGCACAACATCCTTCCGGTGGCTGCATTTAACCAGACATACAAATAGCTCTGAGCACACCTAGGACCCTGATGGGGGCAAATATGTACCCCACCACATGTTGCCACAGTCAAATCTAGATGGAGCAGAAGGGGACAACACAGATACAGACTACAACATAACAGTCCACAATGGCCATGAGCTTATGCCATCCACCATGTTGTACTTTGGTGCACAACTACTGTTGCACATTGGTGTCAGATGTCAAAGCCTCACCATTCTGAGGTCAGCAATGCACGCATTGATGAAAGCACATACAAATTATGCACACTGCCGTGCCCTTACATGGGATTTAATGCATGGCAGCTGCACCCAACACAGAGGCCACTTACAAGACACTGCATCACACTACTAAGATCACATAGCCCAGTGCTGGCCCAGGCTGTGAACACATCCAACCACTCACAGCCAAAGTAACCCTTCCAAGAATACTCATCCCTAGCTTGCTGCTGATGCTCCTTCAAATGTGCATCCAGTTCAGGATGTGTCACAGCCAAAATGCAGGCCATTACCGGTGTCATGCTCCGCCGCGCCAACCTACAAGTCCAAGGGAGTAGCCCCAGCGTCAACTTCGCTACGTTCTTGCTCAGCCGGCAGATGTCATCCCACCTCTTGTGACAGTGGTTGTGCCGTCGGTTGGAGACACCCAGAGCACACACCTTGCATGCAATGGCCCTCCACACGGCCTTATGCTGGTGGACTTTGAGCTGCAGGCATGGGAGACAAGATGGGGGAAAAATCAGTGACACAGTGTCATGCACCCATATCTCTCAGTACAGGAGCATGATACTAACTTATCTCAAATTGACAGATATTTCTAACAGAGACAATACAGCATTTCATGTAGTACATTAGCATGAGAGAATCACATGTAAATGCATGCAGGTATGAGGGTGGACACAGTACCTGCCCATCTCATATACATGCAGGATGCCAGCACAGATAGCTATGTGTAGGCTGCCCTCATCTACTGTCCATCTTTTAGTTGAGCAAGACATACAGTACATATCAATATATGTTTGGGGGTTTGCTCACTGTGTCCAACATTGCGCAGCCCTCAATGTCCTGCCCCTGTGAATGGCTCACTGTGTCATGGATGTCACATTGAGGTTCATGATCTTACAAACCCACATCCTTCTCACAAGGCCTGTCGTGTGCAATCTACAGGGCTGATATGGCTTATTGATAGAGAGTCCCTCAAAATACACATATGTAACACTCTGTACAGTCAGTGATGTGTCCTTGTCAGATGGGCTGTGACTGTGCAAGGCAGGTGGGCTCACAATGAGGTCCACCGTGGGGCATTAGAAATGAGGGTGGAAACAGTGCCTACACATGCCAGTCAGTATACGTGCTGGTGGCAATGGAGAATGCTGCACACAATAGTATGGCAATCTGCCGTGTCATAGGTGAATGCTCACCAATAGTGTCACCCTTGGGTAATGAAGTCCTGAGCATAGTGCTGAGCTGGAGATGATGTACAATTATGAGCCAGAAACAATTCCATCACTACCCTCTATACGAAAACCCCAGCTAAGGCCACAGATGGGCCTGTGAAGGACATCAGGGACCCACACAACCATTCACACAAGCAATCCCTGTCCTTACTCGTGCCTTACCAACTTGCTGTGTCACTGTATGGCTGACAATATAATACATGTCCCTCCAATCTTGATGTGCAGGCAGGGAGACGTGTGAAATAGGCTACACACCCCTTTTCCCAGGGCACAGGATGCTAGGCACTGCATGACACAACCCCACACTCTCAGGCACATACTTGCACAAATCAACATTATGTGTAACCCCCACTGCACTCTCACTCCCACTCCGGGAGACTTACCATTTGGAGCACCATATGCCCTCGGATACTGTGTGAGCACCTCATCCACCAGGACCTCCAGCTCCTCGCTGGTGAAGGGACTGGCACGGACCTACTCAGTCCTCAACATCACTGTGGCCAGGAGACAGCAGCAGTAGCAGTTGGTGGTGAGGGGTGGCAGGCAGCTTGTCCTGGAGACAGGAGCAGCAAAAGCAGCAGGTGGTGGTAAGGGGTGGCAGGCAGCAGGCTCTGGAGACAGGGGCAGCAGCAGGTGGTGGTGAGGGGTGGCAGGCAGCAGGCTCTGGAGACAGGAGCAGCAGCAGCAGCAGGTGGTGGTGAGGGGTGACAGGCACCAGGCTCTGGAGACAGAGGCAGCAGCAGGTGGTGGTGAGGGGTGGCAGGCAGCAGGCTCTGGAGACAGGAGCAGCAGCAGCAGCTGGTGGTGGTGAGGGGTGGCAGGCAGCAGGCTCTGGAGACAGGAGCAGCAGCAGGTGGTTGTGAGGGGTCTCCGACAGCAGGCTCTGGAGATAGGAGCAGCAACAGGTAGTGCTGAGGGGTCTCAGGCAGTAGGCTCTGTGAGCTGTGGAAATGTGGGTCTCTTTCCCACACATATATAGCCCCCTGGGGTCATTTCAGGGGTTATAAGCTACTGCAATTGGTGTTCAAGGTCAGCCTTTTTCAAATGCATCCAATGACTGGCTCCACAGTGGTAGAGCACGCCTACCGCAATTTTTAAATCTTGCATTGTTCTACCGTGATTGCGGTTCCCATTGGCTGGAAGGGCATGTTCCATGGCAGTAACACACCGTAGGGGCCAGGCCGGCACTACCGCAGTGGTGCATCTTTGAAATGCAGCTAATGAACGGCTCCAGGGTGGCAGAGCATGCCTAACGCGATTTTCAAATCTTGCATTGTGCTACCGCAATTGCGGTTCCTATTGGCTGTAAGGGCATGGTCCATGGCGGAGACACACCGCAGGGGCCAGGCGGGCAGTACTGCAGTTGTGCATCTTTCAATTGCAGCCAATAACCGTCTCCATGGTGGTGGAGCATGCCTACTGCGATATTCAAATCTTGCATTGTGCTACAACGATTACGGTTCCCATTTGCTGTAAGGGCATGGTCCATGGCGGTGACACACCGCTGGTGCCAGTCGCTAGCTACCGCGATATGGGTGCCATACATTGCCATGAATGACCATGATTTTGGTGGCAGAGCATGCCAACTGCCATTTGACTATGTGTATATGCCTATCACTACCGCAAGTGTGTCTTGGGCATTGGCGGTGACACACCGCAGGTGCCAGGCGGTAGGTACCATGATTTGGATGCCATACATTGCCATGAATGACCGTGATTTGGGTGGCGGTGCACTTTGACAGCGCCTATGGACACATGTGAAAAGCCAATGTGCAGTTCTGAACAGTGCACAGTGGCCACATGATCAATGGCACATAATTGTGCACACAATGCCAATGTCACATTTTCCTCACTGTTGACTACACATGCCATGTTTGTGTTTATGCTTTGGGAAATTGGCATGTACTCCCTCACATGTCCCTTGTGATATTGCTGGGTATGTCCTCAGAACAGTGTTGTGATGGACAATCCAATGTGTACACATGGCAATGTTTGTAAGTGCTGAGCAACTCACAATGATGATTGTCTTACTGAACAATGTGCTGATTTGAGTGTCTACTTTTCCTAACTCATGCACATACCTGTTTTTCTCCCACAGACTGTGCTCATTGTGTTGTTGATGTGTGCCCTGTTTGACTTATGCATGAGGGCGTGGCAGGTACTGCAGCTAGGCATGAGACAGTTGTGTTGCTGTTTCACACATATGCTGTGTGAGATACTCTCAGGGCTGCTCATGCAAGATGTGACCATATCCTTTAGGACATTCTCATTGTCAGATATTGTATGTAGGTACTTGCTCTGTGTAAGGTGGACAACTGTACAACTAGTGTAGCTGAAGGTGTCCCTACATGTAAGTTGTGCTGTAAGCGCAACTGTGATACTAGTCATTGTTGCATCAGTCAAAATGTAAGATGTCAGACACATCTCCTGGTGGATTGCCTTAACATGTGTCCTCTCTTATCTCACCTAGGTGGAGACTGAATGTGCATCGTCCCTTCACAGTGCTGGCAGACATGGAGGATGAGTATGTCATATGGAAATTCCGTCTGTATAAATACCCTCAGTGACCTATGTGCTATGTTGGAGCATGGCGCTTTCACACCAACATCTAAGGTGATGGCGGTCCTGCATTTTTTTGCTTCTGGATGTTTCAAGTACACGGTGTCCAACACAGGTGGGATGTCGCAACCTATGTTCAGCATGGTGCTGCGTGATGTCTTGTCTGCTATGATGATCTACACGGACACATATCCATTTCCCCAGGGGGCTTGAATTGGCGGGTGTTAAGGGTGATTTTTATGCCCTTGGACACACCCCCAAAGTTATTGGTGCCATTGATTGCACACATGTTGGGCTGGTTACACCACAGGCATGTGAGCACATCTATAGGAATCGTACACATTTCCGCTCCATAAATGTGCAAGTGGTGTGCCAGGTGGATATGATCATCTCACATGTGTGTGGCCATTCCAGGCTCAGCCCATGACTCATACATCATGCGTAACAGCATTGTACCACAGCTGATGGCTAATCTGCTACCTGAGCATGCATGGATTATAGGTAAGTATGCAGAGTCAATTAGCGTGCTGTGTGTGACATGCTGTCCTTTGCCACAGTAACATTACAAGCTTTCTCTGTGTTTCTCACACCTAGGTGACTCAGCATATCCCAACCGACCTTGGTTGCTGAGCCCACTGCGAAATCCCAGGACACCTGCTGAAGTCCGCTACAATAATGCCCATTGGAGGACACGTCGTGTGGTTGAGTGTACCTTTGGCCTCCTGAAGTCACAATTTTGCTGCCTGGACAAGACTGGAGGTGCACTGTTGTACTCGCCCAGGAAGGTGTGTCAGATTGTAGTTGAATGCTGCATGCTCCACAACCTGGCCATTCTGAAGGCGATCCCCCTGCTCCTGGATGCTGATGAGCAGCCAAGGTGTTGACATGCGTCAACAGCTCATCAACCACTATTTCACTTGAAGGTGAGTGACGATGTACAACGGACCCATTGTCTGATGATGTTGCTGTTGTTGGCAAGGTGTATATGAGCTTTGTGACTGCAGCCGGTTGTTGACTCAGTGGTGGCTGACAATGTTTCTGGCACAGGATATTTTGGCACATCTACAGGGTGTGTATGTTGGCACTGTTGCTCATTGTGATGTGTGCATGATGGAGTAGCTTGATGGTAAGTGTTGGATGATGTCTGTGATGCCAACCCCTGACTAGTGAATCTTGTTCTGTTGTGTTTTCCTAAGTCCCTTCAGCCTCTCCTTGCCTACATACATTCCATACTCCTGGTACATTGTAATTATGCTGCAGACTGCACATCCTGGAATAAACACGGAGCAGAAACAACGACATGTGAAACAACGACATGTGTGTAAGGAGTATTTATTCACAATGGTGATTAGTGAAGCAGTGAGTTGACAGTTATGGTAAATGAGAGACTTGATTAGTTTTCCAACATTTTGTTTAGATTTCAGGCCCCGGAGGAAGAGCCTCAAAGGGCTCGAAATGCATCGGGCTTCCTAAAATGTTCATTGTTTCATGTGAAAAGATGTGTAATGCTATAAACGCTGCAATGTTCTGAACTTAAAAAGAACTGTTATGTTTGAATAACAAACATTGTTATGTTTAATGTTTGTAATTGAGATGTTATGTTGATATAAATTGAAATTGATAAAGGTTAAAAAAATTTGAAAATAAACTCAAAAGAGTTTGCAACTGTGCACATTGGTCGGGTGTTATTCACTCGAGTTAGGTTGGTTCAAGTGAGGGCACGTGAGGGCAAACGTGCCACCGATGTTGCACGCATAGATTATTTATCACAAATAGTTCAGTGACGGCAAAACTAAGGTGTGCTTCTCCAATCTAAATTCTTTTCATTAACTTTGTCCTCTGCGAGAAAGCACCCAATATGCAATTTGAAGCAATTTCAAATACAACTGAACATAGAGCCAGCACATTAGCTTATACACCAGAAGAAGCATCCAATATATACGCACTCATTCATGAAATCAAAACAGCTGATGCACAAGGGACCACGATTATACAACAGCTAAAACAGTATGAATTTCTAGCGAGAAGAGAGATCAACCAGAAACTACATGCATCGACACTGGTACAATATCATCGGGTGAAACGCATTCCAAGGGGTTTGAGGCTGTCTATCAAACCCATGTTATTCAGGTTTCATCTCAACAAAGACTTTATGGAACGCTGGTATTCAATCCTAAATAAATGCAGCCTGGATTTAATTCTGCTCCTGGTAGAGGAATTAGCTAAAGCAATTAACGATTTATCTAAAGAAATTGAAATAATAAAGGGAGACTTGGAAGAGCGAATGGATAAAGCGGACTTGGACAAATCATTGGAGGAAATCAATGCAAGGTTGGACAAACATACTAAAGAAATACAAGAAGGAAAGTTGAGAAAGTTCAAAAGAGATACATTGGACTACAAATTACAAGAAGTTTATACATGGGCAGAGGTTTATGCCCAGCGAAGAGTTTTCCCAAAAAAGAGGACCAATGTATCTTCTGAAGAAAGTTCGGTGTCAGACTCAGATTTAACTGCAAGCAGACCATCTGTCCAATCTCAGATATCAGAAGCCTCTAAACCATCAGAGGAAAGAGGAGCACATGCTCCTGGAGTGAAACAAACTTCTTTTTTATCCGACGCCGCGGATTCAAGTCAACCACCCGGACCATCCAAATCCACAGGAAAACAAGGCGAAGCCTTAAAAAAACCAGCAACAAGGAGCCAGAAGTGAATTTGGTTGTTAACATTTCAGACACTACGTTGTCAACTCACCAAACCAGGATTCTAAACAAAGGTTTAGGGTTTGTTCCCACTCACAATACGAATCAACTGGAGTGTGAAGTGTCACTCTTTAAATTCATGAGAGTCTTGAAACTGAGGCATTTTTTCACTAATGTTGTTCCTGCTACCTCTCAGAAAGAGGAGGCAGAATTCTTGGAATTCCGCCCCAAGTCAAAGTTTCAGGCGCCAGCTTCTCATAAAATCATAGAAGCATTTGAGCGATCAGTACGCAACGACATACAGAATATCAATCTATCAAGAGGCAGGCAGAAAAACTTATCTGTACAGGATAGAAACATTCTGAAATCTTTGCAGGAAAATTCATCAATTATGATTCAGAAAGCGGATAAGGGGGGAGCCATAGTTGTGATGAATAAAAAGTTTTACATCGAAAAAGTGGAAGAACATGTCGCAGATAGATTCACGTACCTACCACTGGATAAAGACCCGATTGATGATTTAAAAGCAACCCTGAACATTATTCTGGAACAGTCACTAGAACTAGGACATATCACCTCATCCACCAAACAATTCCTGACAGCAGAATATCCGAGAAGACCAAGATTGTATATGCTTCCCAAAATACACAAGAGTCTCACTAACCCCCCGATGAGACCGATAGTAACGGGGTGCGGTACCATCTTCGAACCCCTTGGAATTTACATCGATAAGTTTTTGCAACCCTTCGTTCAAAAATGGCCTTCACATGTCAAGGACACCACTGATTTTCTTCTAAAACTACAGACAGTAAAAACAGACAAGCAAATGCTACTTTGTACTATAGATGTCAAAGCACTATATACGTCTATTCCCCATCAGGGTGGACTGGAAGCAGTAGAATGGGCCTTGCTGAGTCAACCTTCAATCAGGGCTGATAAAGTGTTCATTTTGGAGATCCTCCACTACTGCCTATACCACAGTTATTTCCAATGGGAAGAACGGTTCTTTTTACAGCAACAAGGGACCTCTATGGGATTTGCCGGGGCCCCGGCGTATGCAAATACATTTATGGCTAAATTCGAGGCAGACCATATATATACTGATGATGATTGGAATAAACATGCAGTATTATACTGCAGATTCATAGATGACATCTTTGTCATATGGAATGCTGAGAGATCTCTACTGGAAAAAAAACTGCTACAACTAGATCAGTTTAACGAACACATTCAGTTCACGTCCAATATCAGTGAACAGAAGATCTCCTTTCTAGATGTGGCCATCACTTTAGTGGACTCAGAAATTCAAACAGAAGTGTTTCGGAAGGAAACGGATGTAAACAATGCCCTGTCATATCAAAGTTTTCACCCACAGAATTTAAGAGACAACCTACCTCTCTCTCAATTTATGAGGATCAAAAGGATTTGCTCGAAAGAGACAGACCTGGAGAAACATTTAGACATACAACAGAAAAAATACGAACAGAGAGGTTATCCTAAAGAAATTCTGGAGAAAACCAGACAACGAGTGAAAACGTTTGATAGAACAAACTTGTTACACCAAAAAATGAAAAAGAAACAGGAGAGACAAGTTTTCGTTATGAAATTTTCCACGAGTTCACAGAAGATTAAGAACATAGTTAATAAACATTGGGCACTTCTGCAAAACGAAGCGGATTTTAATGGCATTTTTGATTCAAAGCCTATGTTTGCCTACACGAGGTCTAAAAATCTCAAGGAACTTTTGGCACCCAAATTCAAACAAAAACAAACCTCTTCTCTCAAGGGAATGAAGAGATGTGGTAACTGTGTTCACTGTAATAATGCCATCACGGGCATGTCAATACATCATCCTCAAACAGGCAAAAACATCCCATTATTCTTCAACGCTGATTGCAACTCGAATATTTTGATCTACTACATAAAATGTCCATGTGGGAAACTTTATGTGGGCAAAACCGAGCGAAAAATAAAAATCAGGATTTCTGAACATAAAAGCACCATCAGAAACAAAAGTTTGAAGAGTCCTTTAGCAGTGCACTGGCAGGAGGCTCAACACAGCATAGCTCAACTGCAGTTTTCTGTCCTTGAAAGGGTGGAGAAGGTAGAGGGTACAGACCTAACTAGATCTCTGTTACAGAGAGAAATTTTCTGGATAAAAAAATTGGGGACTCAAGATCCGAAAGGGTTAAATGAAAAAATAGATTTTTCGTGCTTTTTGTAATAAGTTTCAAGTTCCCAGTGTTCTATGCAATGTACTGACGGTTGATGGTAAATAACTGTATAGTATGATCACTTTCAACTGACCTCCGTTGGTCTACTTACTAATCATTTTTAATTTATTCATTTTTTCACTTTTTCCTTTATACTTTGTTCACTGCATGTGTCACATTTTTTATTTTTTTATTTTTCATTCTACACGCGACGTGTACCTTCCAGTGAGTTAGGTTCCAGTTTTGAGATCAGCGTCACTGTCTTCGCCATGCCGACATCACGTGGTATGGAGTGAGGATTATTGTTAAGGAAGTGTTTCCGTTCTCAGAGAGAGCCGCCCGCTCTAGATGTTAGAGTGACGTGAGAGGCAGCATTGAGACTTCCATTGGGAGTCGCGTAGTTGACGTGGAGTCTTAAGCGCGAGGTTTTGGCATTTCCGCATGACCGTCTGGCAACAGCCTAGAGTGATTTATGAGCTGACAGCGTTCTCTCACCAGGTATGCAGTTCGGAGGATTGGTTAGCGGGAAGTTTATTTCAGTTGCAAGTTGTCCGGTAGACTGATTATGATTTATTTTCCTTCGTAGAAACAGTTTGAGCCAATGCGTCTTTAAGAGGGTAAGTTCAGCTGTTAGATAGACGTGACCTGCGAGTGTTCAATCTATAGTTTTTTGATACAATGGTTTTGAGTGTTCATGTTGCGTTTTTCACTATTCAGGTTCCTTCATTCAGTCATAGAAGGAGAGGGTAAGCCCCACACAATTTATACACGGGGAGATGGTGGTGGAGCACAATATTTTCGCTTTCATTTGTTTTTGATTTAAATTCAGCAGTGGTCCCCTAAATTGTAACGCTGTTTTCCAACATTTTGTTTAGATTTCAGGCCCCGGAGGAAGAGCCTCAAAGGGCTCGAAATGCATCGGGCTTCCTAAAATGTTCATTGTTTCATGTGAAAAGATGTGTAATGCTATAAACGCTGCAATGTTCTGAACTTAAAAAGAACTGTTATGTTTGAATAACAAACATTGTTATGTTTAATGTTTGTAATTGAGATGTTATGTTGATATAAATTGAAATTGATAAAGGTTAAAAAAATTTGAAAATAAACTCAAAAGAGTTTGCAACTGTGCACATTGGTCGGGTGTTATTCACTCGAGTTAGGTTGGAGACTTGATTAGTCACCACATTGATGTGGTGACCCAGTCCAACAGACAGATGCCATTCACAAGGCAGTGTGGGTAAGAACAGTCCAAAAAGTCAATCCAATAATGAAGAGAGTTGCCTTCATGGCTGGCTCTGTGACTGGTGTTTGGCAGGTGCTTTGCCACTGGACACTCCCAGGGATTTCTTGGGATGGCCCCTTTGTCGCTTGGCAGGGGGGCCTCTGTTGTAGGGCCAGTGGGGTCTGAACACTCACCCCTCTCTGTGGTGGCAGGCGAGGATGGTGAACTGTCATCCTGTGGCACACCAGAGGGAGGTAGAGTTGTTGGTTATGGCGCAGGCCTGTCCCTCAGTACCGCCAGTAGCTGGCCCAAAAGGTCCACAATTTGTCCCATGCCGGTTTCCATGGACCTCATCAGCAGGAGGATGTCAGGTGAATCTTCTTCTGACTGGCCCGTTCGTCCCTGGGCACATTCATAGGCACCAAGGACTCGGTTAATGTTGTCCAGGGCTTCAGTCCCAGGGTCTGGTTGTTTGTGACTGATCCTTACCCTCCCACCTGCCCTGCTGCCACGGACCTGCTACCCCACCACTGTGGGCTCCCACATCCTCTCCCTGCCCTCCTCAGTTGGTGGTGTGGGTTGGTCGTCCTCTGGAACAGGGAGAGTGTTGCAGGCAGTACTGGTGGTGGTGGAGGACGCACAGGCCGTAACAGCAGAGGTCTGCGGATAGGTTGCTGTTATTGCAGATGTGGTGGGGGATGATAGGGTCCTGGGACCTGTTGCTTCCTGGGCCGGCTTTCAGCTCCTCTGAATCTCGGGAGTCAACATCAGAGAGTCAAAGTCCCGGGGGGAGACTGGCTCTGGAGGTTGCTGGTATTGTCCTCTGCAGTCAGTTCATGGTCACCTGTGGGACAGAGGGGAAATGGTCATTGTAGTGCACCCCGCAAGCTTTGTGTTAGATGTGTATTATTCACTGTTTGTACACCATGCAGTTGACTAATCATCACATTGTTTGTATGCACACTACTGTGCCTCCTGACATGATGTTGAGGTCCATGCATTACTTGTCCATGGTGTGATGTTTTGAAACATACCATGCGCCACGTGCATATTTTGTGATTACAGGAACATGTTGCCATCCGCGCAACAAAGAATTTATGTGAAGCTTCTTTGTTGATTACTCTGCCTCGTAGTCGTTACATCTGAGCCTGAACTGGCCATTGTCATCTCATGCATACCTTTGACATGTCAAGTGGGAATCTAAAATTGTACCACCAACCATGCTTTCTTTGCTTTCATATGGTCCTTGATGCTCTGGCCATATGGCACTTAAACATGGCATTTAGTGCTATACCTGCTTGTGCACAGACTTTCTTCTACATGTGAATTGGTGTGTCACACTTTGCTTGCTGTGACAGTTAAATTTGCTTAGCTGTCTGCACATTGTAAGTGGCAATAGGATCTTTGTGTATTTTTGTTTGATGAGAGGACTGTTGTTGTCATACGGCACCATGCTTTTTGAGAGGAATGATGGGTGCATGTACTGACTACTTACCTGTTCTGTTTTCACATTTGTGTAGGATATGTGACACATGCCTGTGTGTGTGCTGGAGGCTTCCATCCTGCTCAGGGATAGGACAGGGGTGCCTGGTGGGAGTTGTAGTGCAGGCCTCCCACCCCCAGACAGCACAGCCTGGGAAGATGGCTACCTACCTGCTAGTTTGATGAGGGCAATGCAATGGCTGCCACATGCATCTGGGTGGGTGAGGGAGTGCTCCATCTTGCTAAGCTAGGAGCCAAGGAGGCATTGTGGGAGTTGTTGTGCAGGCCTTCCAGCTCCAAACAGTCCTCCCATAGAAGATGGCTACCTATCTGTTAAGTGAGTGGGAACCATACAATGGCTAGCATATGCTTCTGGGTGGGGTGGGGTGCTATATCCTGCTCAGGGGTGGGGCAGGGGGGTCTGTTGGGAGTTGTCGTGCTGGTTGCCTGTACACAAACAACCCTGTATGTGTTGTCTACCTTTGGGGTGATTCAGATGGAGTGGAGGTTACATCTGTGGGACATGTGTTGGATATTGTGGTGCATTTGAATATACTTGTGCCTCTGAGATGTAGCTTTGTAGTTGTGCTGGACAGTACATAGCAGTGTAATGGTCTACATGTGTTTGTACTTATCAGCCTGCACTCCCCTGGTTATTCCTGTGAGACTCTCTGGATGCAGTATGGCAAGCACCTTCTCCTCCCATGCAGTGAATGTTCTTGGTGGAACAGGAGGGCCACCGCCAGTCCTCTGAGCCAGCTCACGGTTTTTGTTTCTATTTTCTTTGACAACCCTCTTCAAGTCATGCCACCGCTTAATGATTCCCTGCTTGGAGCGCGAGGTCGTCCCTATTGTATTGACCTTGTTGACCATCCTTGCCCAACATTTGTGCTCTTGTGGCTAATGGAGTCTGTTGGACCAGGCTACCAAACACTTGTAGTTCTACTCTGATTATCTCATCTACCATGACTGTCAACTCACTCTTTTTTAATTTGGGCATTTTCTGTGGTGTCATGGTGTGTGATGTATGTGCAAAGGGGTTAGAGGTGCAGGGTTGTAAGTGATGGGAGTGATGTGTATGGTGTGTGATGTACAGATGGGTTTGAGGTGCAGGTGTGGACGTGGTGGTGGTGCTGTGTGTGATGTGAGTAGTGATGGAGTATTGATTTGCCTCTTCTTTCAGCTGTGGTGTATATCCCTTCACTTCTGGAGTATTGCAAGGATTGTGGTCAGGTAAGGGGCTGGTTTTATACTCAGCTATATCGGTGTGTTAAAATGGGGTAGTGCTGTCAGCAGTGTTGTATGGGTTGTCCTGGGATTTTTATTTTTGTAGTTGCCATGTGGGTGTGTCATTGGGGTGTGTTAGGTGTTTTTGGGGGTAGGGCTAGTTTGCTGAGTGCACTTTGTGGCCTTGTTGTCGACCGCTATCTTTGTCACGGAGTTTCCGCAGTGGTGGCAATGCTACAGCTCTTCCACCGGCTCGCTCATTCTTCACTGTTTGCGATCGCAGCGGTCGGAGACAGCGAAAGGTACCGCTGTCACATCGGGGATATCCTAATTGTCCCTGTGGTCTCTCTGCTGTAGTGGGGTCGGTTGGTTATTTTCCGCTGCAAATCCGACCGCCGCGGAAGGATTTTGGCCTTCTCGGCCCACTACGGGCGTTTTTTTCGTTGCCTCGTTCCGCTGCGGTTGGATTTTTTGGGCTGTTGATCCTAATTGTACCGCGGTTTTTCCGTGGTACCGGCGTGAGGTTGATTTCCACTACCATGATAGTCGGGGTGGTTTTCTGACCGCCATCCTAATAGACCCCTATATGTTTACTTGTGTCAGCTCTAAGGTGCGTTGTGTCACAGCGCAGTGAATGAACCCAAGTAGGTGACATATCATGATAATCCATTTAGAATGGAGCATAATATATTTGGGGAAAAAAAAAAAAAAAAGAAGCGGGCCTCAGTTTCCTTAACCAAAGGACAGACAGGACTACTACTTTGTCTTTAACCCCTTTCCACTTTACTGTCAGCAAATTAAAAAGGAGAGTGACGATCCTAAAATGAAAGAATAAAGCTTAGGCTTGATGGGGATGTTAAAAAAACGTATTTTCCTTTAAAAATTTGAACATCAGTTCTTTCATTTTGTATTTTTCCGACATGTTGAATCGTGAACTTTGGTGTCTTTCTGTTAGTTTCTGTTTAGCACAAACGAGACATGCTGGTATCTTAGCACTTTGGTGTTGACATACTTGCTTTTTGCTCATCTGAGACTTATCCGTGATCCACTTGTAATTAAGGGTGGGCAAAGTTGGCTGAGTACCACTATGCAGAATTCTGCGGAGTTGAACAAAAACTCAGTGAAACCGCTCCGCAACTTCGTTCCATCTCATCCCAATTAATAAAACAGAAACCTCACATACCTTTGGTAAACCAACAAGTAACTCTATCTTTACATGCTACAATGCATAAAGTCATCTCACAAAAGTGAAAATAAAAATATAGCAAGCAGTCAATCAATCAATCGGGGGGTTTATAAAGCGCAATACTCACCCGTGAGGGTCTCAAGTTCGCTGGGGGGAGGGCATGGGGCGCAGCTCTGGTTCAGTCAAAGACCCAGGTCTTGACGTTCTTCCTGAAGGTGTGCAGGTTTGGGGAGCATCTGATGTTTGCTGGGAGCCTGTTCCAGGTCTTGGCTGCGATGAAGGAGAAGACTTGTCTGCCAGCTCTGTTTCTGCAGATGATGGGGGTCTCTGCGAGGGTGAGGTCGGTGGAGCAGAGGTTCCTCTTAGGTACGTGGAAGGAGACTCTCTTGTTGAGGTATTTGGGTCCGATGTTGTGGAGGGATTTGTAGGCATGGGTGAGAAGCAGAAGTAGTGAGAGAGGTGATGATTTTGGGATACTACCTAACCTAGATGTGATGATTTTGGGGTACTCCCTAACCTAGGGAGAGAACCAAGCAGATGCCTTGAACACAAAGGGCACATCATGCTGAATGATTCGATGGTGGTACTTTGCTGGGCCTTTGGTTGGCATTGTATTTTTGCCCATTACTTTGCTTGGGGTGGTCTAAGGAGGATAGGACAACCTCCGAATCATTCAGCATGATATACTTTTTGTGTTCAAGGCATCTGCTTGGTCCTCCTCCTAGGTTAGGGGGGACCCAAAAATCATCACCTCTCTCATTGCCTGATATGTATTTCAAAGCTCACTTTTGTAAACTGGTTATATGCTTTTTAGCATATAAAGGTAAAGTTGTTTTATTGAAGGGTTGTGTGGGTGCAGTAGCTAACTCCGCTACGTGGCGGAGTCGGAGTTTTTGCACGAATTCCGTGTTCTCAATGTAATGCGTAGTTAGCAAATCTCCGCAACCTCCACTAGAGGAGTGGAGTTCATTGCCCATGGTTACTTGTAATGTTTGCACTTGTTTGTTTGATTGTCTTTCAATGTAAAGGAGACAACAAGCAATGTCCCTACTATCTAATCAGGGATTGTTTCATCTGCAAATGTTTTACACATCTTCAGCGCGCTGAACATGCATAAATAACCTTGCAGATATATGTATGGTGTTTACTTTTCCCATAGCCTTGCTAGTGCTTTGAGATTGTGCACCTGCGGGACGAGATAAGTAACAGATACTTTGGCAGACCTCCGACTACTGGCCTCTTTGCGTTTGTAACGTGGAGAAGAAAAGAGTTCCAATTTCCACAATTAGCAACCACAAAGGGACCTTTCTGAGGGACATCAAACAGTTTTAAAAACTGTGGTCATGGAGGTGCAACCTGGGACTGACTGATGACAAGGGTGACCTGCAATTAAGGAGACAAAGTTTCTCAAGCAACTGCCATCTGAAGTCCCAAACAGGCCTCCCGACAATAGGATCTCTCTGGCAGAGTTCCCTGAACTGATCTTTTGGGAGTAGACGTTTGTCTAAAGACCAGTGACCGGATGTCATTGGCATTGTTGACAAAAATGGGTACTTGTTGTACAAAAATGAAGAAATGCATTTCAAATTGTTATTGTATAAGTTCGGGTAATAGATTAGATGAAGAGGTCCCCACTCCAGTTGAAAATAATCCAGGTTGGAGATTAATGGTAAAAAAAGGAGTGCCTGTGAATTTATACAACAAACTGTGGACTAACTATACTAAGGCTAATGAGGAATTACAGTTCCCCTCAATGGAACTTTTGATCTTGCAAAATTGTAGTAGTTACAAGAGTGTTTGATGCACAGAAAAGTACGTCCTGCAATGTTAGAAATCTTTAAAATATGGGAGAATTATGCACGCATATTAGCAATGAAGGAAAAACTAGATAGGGAAAGACAACAGAAAATGCTAGCACAAGCTAAGGCATCCAAATATGATGCTAGGAAAATACAGGAACACAGAATTTAAGACATAGAGAATTTAAAATGAAAACAGAGAAATGTTTTGCTTAACAAACAGAGAAAAAGAGCAAAAATAAAGAAGACCCCTTTATAACAGACTTTTGGAGAAACCACCCCGGTATAATGTGGCCCGATAGCCTACACCCCCATTACCACAACAACAGATTCCTCCAGCAGTGCGGGATGCTCTAAACGTACCTCCTCCACCTATTTCCATTGTGCCAAACACTATTCAGAGTACACCTAATACTGAATAAATGAAACCATATCAGCCTTAGATAATATGATGGTAGAAATAACTGCTTTTCGCTCTGTGGTTTTACAAAACCGCATGGTCCTGGATATTCTGCTTGCAGAACACAGAGGAGTATGTAAGGTTTTGCATACCAAATGTAAATTTTTTATACCAGACATTTCCAAAAACGAACATCAAGCTATTGAAAACATGCAGAAAATAGTCCAACAGATACATGCATTTGCCAATGAACACCATTTTCCAACACAGGATAGACAGCAATGGTATTTTTTCAAGTGCTGCTCAGAATGGCACCAGCATGAAATTAGCATGGGTTTACCAGGTCAGGAATGCCATTCAGAAGACATTTGGTTCACAAACCTTTACACCAGAACTATTTCCCATTCCCACTCCTATTGTAACATAAAGGTCCCCACTTAGGGCCCATTATGAGTTGGTCACACAACAGCTCAGCATTCCCACCCAGTCCTACAGATACCAAAGGTGTCTATATGTCAGAAATAGGAAAAAACACAATTGGTTACTGATATCAGACCCAAACTTTCTCAATACTGATGTGTGGTAGGGCTTTCTTGTGATGATAATGGACATGGCTTGCCAGAAATAAAGCTCAGTAAACAAATAAAGCCAAAGAATGTTAGATGGTTAACAACATTTAGACACATTAAGTAGGATAGGGATGTGTAATGAAATATGATAGCGGTTTACCTAACATTCACCGTGATTTTTTTTATTATCTGTTAAGGTGTTTATACTGATTTGAGGTACAAAGGCAAGGCTCCCCATTATTGTCTCCTGCAGATAAGAAATCCCCTGACAGGTTTGGCTGTTCCTAGCACCCCCTTTCTGACAAAGCATCACTAGAGAGATAGTGAGAGTCAGCTTCCAGTTCATCTTTTCTCTAAAAGGAGCATATTTCCTTTTCAGGCATAAGGAGATCTACTGGATGGGACCCTTTTAATACAACCCTTCAATGTCTGGAAATGTGAATACAAATCTAATCGCTAATACATATCAAGAGGGGTAGAGCGAATGTAAGGAGGCAACCAGAAAGCTCTGGACTAGATTCCACAGATTGCAGTATCTGCCATTAAAAGCCACAAAGGTATAGTGCGTTTTTGGGCGATGTAGACTTAGGAAGGATTGTGTAACAAATGCAGGTCTTAATACAGCACAACATATCAGACCATGGGATCTTACATAGTTAACTTTTCTGACTCAGAATGCACAGCAAAGTTTTCACTGAAGAGCTCAAGGGAGACCAGGCTACTAGAGAGAAGCGTAATTTGACTGAAATACAAAATATATAAGGGAGGTAACAAAGCACGTTTCAAATACACACAATGCCCTGACAGTGAGTGAAACCAAGTGACTTAACAAAATCAATGTGCATTGCAGAGAAAGCCAGATGTCAACTAGTATGAAAAATTTGGAACAATACAAAACAGGACAAGTTTCTAGGCAAGCTGTCTATTGCTGACTCTGCCTAGATAGTCACAGAAGCTTTTCCTCTATAACATACTGGTGACCTTTGTGCTTCAGGTCTTTAGTCCCTATTCTATGCCCCTGTCTCGCAGGGCCATCTTCCCCCAATTCCATAGATCTATTCATTTTTTGTTCTTCAACCTGATGTGTGTCACAAATTGTCAAAAATTATTTATCCGAATTTCAAATGAAGTCTGCTGATGCTTACATGGTAGAGGGTGATTCCTTACACTGTAACTCCAGGTGGGAGAAATACCACAGATAAACATTTGATATCTGAATTTTCCAGAAAAGCAGAATTACCATTCAATGCAGGTATATTACATCTGATTTTTGTGGTTAATTTTAATTTCCCCAAGTATTTCACTGCATTTTCCCTGCTTCTATAAACAAATGTGTCCAGACGAAACACTCTCGACCCTTGGTATTCCTATAAGACTTGCAATCCTGATGGGGCCAGAAACCCTGTCACCAGTCACATCTGAATTAATGGGCCAGTCATAGTGAGGCTTTAGTCTACAGTTCACTCTTCTATCTCTCAGTATGAACTCCTCCCTCACCACATTGTTAGTCCCAACAGAGCACAGATGGATTGTTTTTAGCAAAGAAAAATCACATTTCCATGATTGAAACTTCATCAGTATGAACAGTCTGCTAGTAGTTTTAAATATCACAAACAAATCTTTATTCTTGAACGATCTCGGCATTGGCCCTGAAGTCCAGACATCCAGGTACAACAACCCAGAGGGAGTGGGAAATTTAGATCAGGGGTAATGGAAATCTTTTGTAAAGCAATGTGTTCTCAAACAAGATTAAGGCCCTTAATACGAGTTGGTCCAAGTGGAATTTCCATGTGGAATTTCACTCTACCCAATTACAAGTGGGCTGGTGTTTCTGCATTCAGTTTTACCAGGTGTGGGAACACTAGACCTTATTTTTCCAGGAAGCTCCTTCACCTGGAAAAATCATATGAAGTTTTGGCAGTAGCGAAAGCTAAGTCTCATTCTGTATTCTTTTTCTGGCAAGGGGGCAGATAATGCTCCCCCTGCCAGTACTTACATTTCCTTTCCCTCCCCTACCTCCACCACCCTCTTACCTGAGCCTGTGTCCCACCCAGAGGTGTCCACATACATTTAGCACCTGCTCACAGAAGGTAGACATTTATGCATCAAACCACCATAGTGGGATTTCTATGTGGTCTTGTGACTGGGAAAATCAGTCTCACACAGCAAGTTTAACTCGTAATTGTATGGTACAGGGTGGATTCATTGCACAGTAACTGGAACTTTGCATGCAAACTTACCATTGCCGCAGTACTGTCCAACTCTGAATGAGAGTCTGAGAGTAAGGTGAAAAGGATGGTTGTTGTGCATGTGTGTCTTGGTTGCAAAGACATCATCAACCACCTCCCGATCTTATCCAAATAACTACTGCTAAACAAATGACCTATCATCACCCCAGAAGAAACTGCCATAACCATGATGTCCACCCACTCAGGGGGCCCATTGGACCCCTGTCCTTTTATATCTACTGCAGAAGACTCCAAACCATCAGTGCAATGCTCACACCCATTCTGAATGCCTCCACCTCTTCTGCGACTGTTCCAGATGCTTGGAATGAAGCAACTGTCCTCCCATTGCTAAAGACACCCTTGGTTGTCCCTTGAACACTCACCAGCTACAGACCACATTCCCTGCTACCGTTCCTGGCCACGGTCTTATAGAAAATCATCAGCAGACACCTCACTTAATACATTAATGACCACCAGCTCCTTGACACCACTCAGTCTGGTTTAAGGCCCAACCATAGCATGGAAACTGCACTCACTGCTATCACATATGACTTCTGCATGACTCTAGATAGAGAAGACACAGCGGCCCTCATCCTCCTGAACCTCTCCACAGCAATTAACATATCCTCCCACAACATTTACATCCAATGCCTACATTGCATCACAATCAAAGGAAAAACACTTCGATGATCTGCTCCCTCCTGACTGGAAGGACACAGTCAGTCAGCCTGGCACCATACTTCTCCGATGTTGGTGAAGCTCATCTGGGGAGTTCTGCAAGGAACCTCCTTGAGCCCAGCCCGACCCTCTTCAATGTACACATGATCCCTCTAGCCAGCATCATCTGCTCTGATGATATGAACATCCTCTCCTACGCCAATGACACAACTCATTGTATCCCTCATGGATAAGATGGATTGGATTAAATGCCTGCAGGACTGCAAATACCCACTGGATTGAGACCAACTGTCTCAAGTGGAACACCGACAAGACTGAAATTGTGATTTTCGGGAAGAGCACATTAAGGTGGGACTCCACCCAGAGCTAGGACCGACACCCACCCCTACCACTCACTCCAAGAAGCTTGGGATAATCATCAATCAGCAAACTCATCATACTCTGAAAATGCTGTGGAAGATTTTCCAGTGGCTCCCAATAAACATCTAAAAAACAGTCACGAGTGCCCTGGTCACAAGCAAGCTGGACTACTGGAACACTCTCCATGACAGGATCAAAATTAAACTGACCAGAAGTCTGCGGACCATTCTGAACTCGCCAGCCAGAATCATTTTGAACCTTCCACAGCACACTTACATTACACCACACCTAAAGGAGTTCCACTGGCTTCTCATTCACAAACATGCACAATTCAAACTCCTCACCAACATGTTCATGCACTAGCTCAGTGGCCCAGTATACCTCAACAATTGCATTTCTTTCAAAGACCTTCCAGGCACTTCAAGTTGTCTAGACTCTTACTATGGAAAATCATAGCCAGCAGTCAAGCCTTTTCCTACATCGCTCCATAAGAGCCTCCTCTTTACTTCTTGACTTCTACAAGAATCTGAAAACTTATATTTTCCAGGAATCTCATTAAGCCCAACGTGTGCCTAAACTCACACTTGCTCAATGCCATGATACCATCCAGGGTGATAATGTGCCCTACAAATCTCCAAGGTAGAAAAGGCATGTTGTGGAGCAGCGCCAGGTTGCAGAGAGTGGTACCTGACCATTGAATGACAGTTTCATCTAACTCAGCATCAGGTAGCATTAGCCATTTATCTTGACAAATAGATATTTCCCATCTGTGACTTATATGGCATAACTATTTTGGCTTCTTCATCAATTAACAGAACTTTGGAATTAGCACAGGGATAAGAATTTCATAGCACATCTTATTGATTTGTTTTGGTGCTGCAGTTATAACAGCCTCTTCAAAAAGTAGTAAACCCTGAAACACTATGCTAAATATTGGCTAAGGCTAGAAAACACCCGGGTAGGTAGAAGGGTGAACTTGTACACACATTAAATGTTCTTTTGTGTAAATAACCTTGTTCATAGTCCTACATCAATAGTTCACTTTTAGGTCTGGATTGACACTGCAATGTTTGCTCGACTTAATGTTAGCAAGTCTTTAAAATATAGATAGATTGGATTTTGGCTCTACCTAGGGGAGTATCTCTCACCTCGTGCTATTGGGTCTTTGAAATATCTTTCAACTTTATTTGGAGCATGAAGGACTATGCTACATCTCAAAAGTACACTGAAACATCACACTTTTTCTCTCATAAATGTATTCTATACAGAAATCAAGATATTTTGTTGTTGCTTTTTTTTCTCAGTGCAGCAGGCTTTTTAATGTTTGATCAGAGCCTAAACGTGCGTCTTTGTGCTACCGCAATAACTAGAGACAAAACAATCTTTCATTGGGGATTGGGAACCAAATGAGATGTATAGCTGTAGTGCCTAATTTGTAAAAAAATAAGTTCTAGGGCTCTCATCAGGAGGCCACTGCAGCTTGTACCACACATTGCCTCTGCAATGATGCCAATGATAGTAACACCAGAACTATTAGCCATCACGCTTCTACAAGTTTGATAATTCAGACTATTTCAGGCTTCCAAATCTATAAGAATGTCTTGGGCAGCAGGCCATAGTAATTTTTCATGTATAATGAATTAATAATTAACTGTTGTTGTAGTCATCTCTGTTGTTGTGGCCGAGAACCGAAAACGACCTCAAATTAAGCACTGTTTAACTTTCACTTAATGTTACATTGAATGTACAAAAAGGCAGTTCCGGTAGCATTAATACTTTTACGATTGTGTTTCGTCTCTATTGAGCTATAAAATATCTACCTAGAATGCAAATATCTTGACTCTATGGTAATGGGGCTATACCTTGCCTCTTAAGATATGTGTTAACACAAATATATGTGTTTTCCTGGTCTTAATTATCCTTAACCTATCATTAACTCCTGAATTGTTCAGTGCTGAAATACATTTAGGTAACATTTCCACTTTTACAACTCATGTAAATACACTTGTAAAGTGCAAATACCTATTTTTTAGTTGAAGATGAAAAAGATGAGAGATAAATACTTTAGAATTTGCTAACAATGTTCTTCTCCATCTAGTTATATAGACAGGCTAATTGCTGTGCTCCAATTTCCTTCATTTCCTTTATAAAGGTCAGTATGCAATTTTCATTTATGATTCCAAAGTGGTTGCTGTCTGAATCTCTGTTGTCAGAAAGCACTTCATGTTTGTTGAATTGATTTAAAAAAAAGCTGTTCAATAAATCATGATTTAAGAAAGATAAAATATCATATAAATGGTACTTACAGAGAGATCAAGATAATCTAACAATAGCATACACTTTTCCACCCATTGGTACCTTTTATCAAACAAAGCGGTATGGTCCTAAAGGTGAAGTTCAAAGGTGCAAAGAAATACACCGGTCCTAACACTTCATACATATGGCCTCTTGGCACTTTTTTTTTTAAACTTGCAGTGAGAAAAATACACCTTTTTAAAAGCTGCTGGTGATCATCTTTTGGTCCTTACACCACCGTCGATTAAGGGAATGATAAAGAACTCTACTTTAGCACCATTCAGAGGGTCAACTTCTTTCATATAAAAAATGTATATGTGGAATTTGTTCAAGATGTCCACCTTCCTCTATGGTTCCAGTACACTGATCCTTCTATATTAATTTCTTGAATCTCGTGTTATTTTGGTCCCGCAATTGGAAAACTGATGGAGAAAGAATTAGTGATCTGGATGGTATTAGGGATATCCATCTGTTGGAAAGTCATCTTTGCCCTGTTCACACCAATTGTTTGCTGAATGATACAGGTCGTAACTTACTCTGACTGTGCCCTTGGCTCTGCTGACAGACCCAGGCCAGTGCTATGTTTAAAACACAACACAGGTATAGGGTACACTATGTATTAGGGTACACTTACAATTGACCTGACAGATCCTATAAGTACCTATCAGGTAATAGGGCAAGGTGGATTAACCTGCCTATACACCCCTAGTGGACAATAGGGCATGGAGATTTAGAAGCCAAGTACATTTTATGCACTTTGCATGTGTGTACTGATGAGAGGCTGCCTGTCATTTTAAATTTGTGTTGTGTATCAATGGGGAGACCCGAAAGCCTGCCAGACCCAGATTAATAGTACAGTACAGTAACAAAAAGGTCAGGTAGTATACAGTAATTCTAAATATACACAGTGAATCACATCCAAGATACCAGGTTGTTCAGAGTCCAAAGGATTAGATCTCCGATTTATTATTCTGTTATTATTAATTGCAACCCAGTCGCACAATACTCATCAACGGTTACTTAATATATATACAAATATTTACATGATTCGGTGCTCAGGATAGGGAAGAGGGAAGAGGAATGTTTGTAAACATTGTGAACTTTTGAGGGTAGTGGACACGGACAAAGTGGTGTGACATATATCCACCACATTGGCATTGTGATACTGATACGGCCTAAAACATAGTTCAGTTGTTCCACATAAATTACATAGCTTTACATGGACACTGTTAATCATACACAATTGTCCTTGCTTGTAATCTGTTAGATATCTGATGACATTTCGACCACTATAACTAGAAGTAGGTGATTCCAGCCTTGGGTTGGGTCTTCATCAGGACTGTGGTAGCACACCTAGAGGTAATGGAATATCATGTGTTAGGGTGGTGATTTGGTCAAGTGATAAAGGATGTGATAGTGATCTGTAAACTCAATTACCTATTATCGCTTCCAGCTTGTCTCTTTATGCGAAAGAAGTAGAGGATGTGGGCTCGAAAGAGCTCCTGTATGTAGAGAGAGTAAGCATGGGCGCAAAATCGCGGATTTTTCGGATTTTCGGTAAATCCGCAATCCGCGAACTCTCGCGGATGTGGCAAAAATACGCAAATTGCTTGTGTTCGCACTGCTCGCGGGCCGCGGCGCGGGCAGCAACAATCTCGCACTCGCGAAATTACAAAAATTACAATTGGGGAGGGGTGAAGGAAGTGACCCAGTCTCCAACTTCCTCTTCCTGTCCAGCAAGCTCCTCCCATTGCTTAGTCCATTTCCTGGCCACTTTGAATTCGATCTTGACTGGGAAGGATTACTTTTTGTGGATGCTGCTGGAGATTTGGCTTTGAGGCCTTTTGGATTACTTTTTGATTAGAAATTTGATTTACAAGTAAGTTGATAAGTTGATGTTGTTTGTTTGTGGTGATTTTTGTGTGTGTTTTTCGACTTTTTGGGGTGGGTTTGGGGGCTGGCTATGTGTGGGAGGCCATTTTGAGGCATGGTCCTGCAGGTCCTGGCCATGTGGATGGGGTCAATCGGCCATTTTGAAGTCAGGCAGTGTGCTTTGTGCCCTATGCCCACTCAGTCTGCTCTGATTGCTTTCATTATGCCCAGGGGGCCTCGAACTCCCGCGGATTACCCGAAAATCGGATTTTATAAAAAAAAAATTGCCTGTGTTCGCACTGCTCGCGTCCCGCGCAGCAACAATCTCGCACTCGCGAAATTGTAAAAATTACAATTCTGCACATGAATTGAAAACTACCAGGCTTAGTTATGGGTGCATGCATGATACAACTGTTTTTTTTAATTTTAACATTATTCTGGCCAGGGCATGGATGGCATTGGATTGTTGTGATTTTTGTGTGTTTTACGACTTTTTGGGGTGGTGTTGGGGGCTTGCTATGTGGGTGGGGGCCAGTTTATTGCCTGGTCCCGTGTGGGTGGGGGTCTAGGGGCCATTTTTAAGCCTGTTTGTGTGCTTTGTGCCATAGGCCTGCACCCAGTGTGCTGTGATTTTATCATGCCCAGGGGGCCCAGAATCCGTCTGTTCGCGGATTTTGCTGGTTTTTCGCCGCGTTCGCGTCGTGAAGCAACAATCTTGCACTCGCGAAATTGCAAAAATTGCAATTCTGCACCAGAAAACCACCAGCAGGCAGCCTAAACCTTCTGAAACTTGATGGATGGCATTGGATTGTGGTGATTTGATTGGTGTTGTGTTTTTTGACTTTTTGGAGTAGGGGTTGGGGGCTGGCTATGTTGGTGGGGGCCATTTTGAGGCATGGTCCTGGCCATGTGGATGGGGGTCAAGCGGCCATTTTGAAGGCAGGCAGTGAGCTTTGTGCCATAGGCCTGCACCCATTTTGCCTTGCTTTCACCCATTTAGCCCAGGGGGAGTCAGTGGTACATGAAACTATAACCCTCTCTGTGTGTGCTCTCTTGGATCAATGTTAAATTCCTGTTTCCCAAAAATTTAGCAAATCCTAATTTTGAAATTTCCATATTGTGTGGTGTGCACGTGTGTATTCATAAATGCCTACTTGCAAACTATTTATTGAAGCGCTACATATGCAGCATATATTTACTGATGTTCCTCTGTCTTCGTTTGCTTTTAGGTGCACAAAGTCAATAACTCCGCATCATCGTTGAGCATCAGTGCCAGGAAGAAGTCCTGCTGCGGCCTGTTGTTCCGACATCTGAAGAAGATGGCTCCAAAAAGAGGTGCCCGTAGCTCCTCTTGCAAGAAAAATGTCTCTACTAAGGAGAAGAAGAAGCAAGTGGCACCACTTACCAAGGAGACTGGTGGCTCGACCACTACATTTTTGTGGAAAAAACAAAGGCCCACCATGAGTGCTGCACAGGTAGCCTGTTTAGTGGTTCAATCACCAACGACCAGTGATGTTGGCTCATCGCAAGAAAGTAGCAGCACACCATCAACACAGGTTGTAACTCATCTCACAAGTACTATTCAACAACCAAAACCGCAACAACAACTGCATGGGCTACTAGTACAAGCACAAGTACATGCGCAAGGAGCTGGCCGAGAAGGAGCTGGGTCGAGAAGGAGCTAGCCGAGAAGGAGAAGGCCGAGAAGGAGAAGGCCGAGAAGGAGCTGGCCGAGAAGGAGCTGGCCGAGAAGGAGCTGGCCGAGAAGGAGCTGGCCGAGAAGGAGAAGGCAGAGAAGGAGAAGGCCGAGAAGGAGAAGGCCGAGAAGGAGAAGGCCGAGAAGGAGAAGGCCGAGAAGGAGAGGTCCATGGAGAGTTGCAAGTAGAGGTCAGTGAAGAGGCCCATGTAGCGGCGCATGGAGCGGTGCAAGTGCCCACAATGGTTGTTCTTCCAGAAGTAGAGGCACAGGAGGAAATTGACTTTGGAGCCGGGGTATCATGTCAGGAAGACAAAGGCATTCCTCCTGATGATTCATTTTCTCCCAGCTCCCCACCAAGGAAAAGATCAAGGAGTGTGTGTAGAAGTTCCTCTTCAAGCCCCGCTCCATCAGATGATGATCTGGATCTAGATTGGCAACCATCTCCGACGTCTGAGAGGGAGGCACACCATGAGCTGCGAAAGGTATCAAATGTTAAAAGGAAGGGCCCCGGAAAGCTCATACTTATGGATCCGAACGTCGGACTTGATGAAGTGGTGCATTCTGATGTTGTTGAACAGGATGACAGCAATGACCTAGTCATCACACACGTCATTCCAGCCACACCGGCCATGCAGCAGACAGACATTTATACCCTATCCCGACGTCATGCTGAGCGTGACCCTGGCGACGTGGCACTGGTAGCACCACCAACGCAGTCAAGTAGTACAACAAGTTCAACAAAACCTACAGCTCCCATATTTTTCCCCAGAGGGGGACTCCATCCAGCTCGACTCCCTCAAGTAGGGTTGCTGCAATAATTGCACAACCCAGTAGATGTCTGCAAGGCTCATCCACCACTCCTTCATCTGGCATTGGCAGTATCATCTCGTGCGGCAAAACCAGAAGTTTCCAGTCCCCAGTTTGGAACTTTTTTAGTGTCCATGCAAAGTATGATAACATAGCCGTTTGTTGCATTTGTAAGACTAGTGTTAGCCGTGGTAAGACTGGTACCAACTATGGAACCGGAGGCCAGATAGGTCATCTTCAAAGAAGGCACGCTGTCGAATGGTTTGCGCACCTAGCAAACATCAAGGGAAAGCAATCCCAAAGGGCAAGTGGCCAAAATATACCCATACTAGGTGTTTCATCTGAAGATGACGGGGAGGTAGAAGAAGCGTCAGACATTTGTCCGGTTGCACCCAGTACCCCTGGCAGCACCACACCCTCCGGAACACATAGGAGGCACACTGAGAGTCTGGGAGACACACCAATGCGGAAAATGTCAACACTGAGCAGAAGTGGGTCGAAGAAGGCATCAGCATCATCCAGTAAATTTGTCCAGCGCACCATTTCAGCCATGTTCTCCTCAGATGCGCAATTTCAACGCAACCACCCAATTGTACGCCTGTATAACACTAAGCTGGCTAAAATGCTAGCGGTGGACCTTCTCCCTTTTTCGTTTGTCGAAGGTGTGGGTTTTCTTGAACTCGTGGCAACACTGGCCCCTAAATGGAAGGTTCCTAGCCGGTTCTATTTTGCCAGGGTTGCTGTTCCAGCACTACATAAAGAGGTGCTTGAGTTGGTTGGGGCAGCTTTGCAGAAGAGTGCTGTTCACACTATACACCAGACAACAGACATGTGGACCAGTTGCCAAGCCCTTGATTACATGTGCATCACTGCACACTGGGTCTCTTTTTCAGGGGTTGCAAAACAGATAAATGCAGGTGGTGACTTGGTCGAGATTTTTAAGGGTGCTCGTAAACATGCAACATTAGCCATGTTTGGCATGGAGAAAAGTCATACTGCAGTCAACATTTTGGATGACTTTAACAAAAAGGTCTCGCAATGGCTGCCCCCAAGAAATTGCAAGGTTGGTTATGTTTCTACTGATAATGGCAGCAATGTAGTTAAGGCCATGGAGAACGGTTACTATTTCAGAGTGCCGTGTTTGGCGCACTGTATGAACCTTGTCGTGCAAAAGTTCTTGAAAAAAGAACTTGCAGTCGACAAAATACTGATCATCTGCAGAAGAATATGCACACATTTCAACCATTCTTTTAAGGCCCGGAAGGAGCTGAGGCGCCAGCAAAATGTACGTAGAATGCCAGTGAAAGCACTTATCCAGGAGGTGGCAACACGTTGGAACTCAACATTCTACATGCTTGAGCGTCTGCATGAGCTGTTTCCAGTAGTCAATGAGTATTTCTACAACCTGGGTGGTGATACGACAGAAATGATGCTAGCGGTGGAGCAATGGCAGCTAGTTAAAAGCCTGACAGACATGCTTCGTCCTTTTGAGGTCTTCACGCGTGACGTCAGCAGGGAGGACTGTTCTTTGAGCAAAGCTATCCCATTGTTGCTGAAGCTCGAGCACCAAGTCAAGGTGGTGTCTTCAGAATTAAAAGATGCTGGAAAGAATGAAGCATATGAGTTGGCGCAGAGATTATTACAACGCCTAGTTAGCAATAAACGGCTTGTAAATATCAAGAAACAACAGCACTACATTTGTGCTACTATTCTGAATCCACGTTACAAAAAGCCATTGTTTGGCAAAGTAATAATTCCTTTTGAAACATCAGATGTTACAGAGTACAAAGGTTGGCTAGCTCAGTCAGCCATTCGTTTTGAAAGAGAGCGGAAGGAAACTGTAGGAGAAGACAGTACTACTAGTGAATCAGCAGGCCATCAGGCGTCCCAAAAAAACACTGCTGCATCTGTGCCTGTGGCAGAAGTGAGTGACTTTTCTTCTGAGCCGTTAACCACACCAGCAACTGTATCATCTGCACCAGGCCCAGGCGATATGTCTGAAGCGGATTGGCTAAGTGAGCTAGGGTTTCCTTGTCCCAGAAAGGACACAGAAGTGCAAAGTACAGGAATCCGGGAGGACATTCTTTCAATGGTGCAGGCCTATCTGGATGACTCAACAGCGGTCAATATTACTGAGGACCCATTGGCGTATTGGCATGGGAAAAGAAACATATGGCGAGAGCTCACCAACCTGGCTATCAATTACTTGTCTTGCCCACTCGCAAGCGTGTCTTCAGAACGTGTTTTTAGTTCTGCTGGGGGCATTGTGACTTGCAAAAGGTCCCGCCTCTTGCCCGCAAATGTGGAGCGGCTCACCATGATAAAGATGAACCAGCACTTCATACCACCAGATTACAAAGTACGAGAATGCACGCAGGAAGAAGAGGACACCGACCTACCTGAGGAAAGTTCTCCTCAGTTACCAGAAGTACTACCGACTCAATTTGCAGAGTTTGAGGACGAGCTCTGCTTCCCTGACAGCGAGTTCTGAAAATGAGTCAATGATTCATTAACTTTAATATTAGTTCTTATTCACTTTTATTCCTGTGTGTCTGTCTTTCTTTTTTTTAGCAAGTGCTTCATCACATTCACAACAAAACTGTAATCAACCAATCAAACAACAAGCCCATCAGCAGAACTGTCTTGATTTTGATGCCGCAGCATTCCTCAGGTTCACAACAGTTAGTTGACAAGAACTCAGTCCTGGTCGTCTATCCTCCTGCTCCAGACTCACCCTATCCATTTCCCGTAATGCTGATGCCTGGACTCTGCACAATGAAGAAACTTACGTTGACGAGTCCCCTAAAGAGGGACTGTCTGGAAGTAGTGAGTCCTCATTTAAATACATTTTGCTAAGTGTGACTTTTTTGCGTTTGGGTTTACGGGTCTTGGCTGGGCCATTGCTGGCAAGGTCTATTAAGGGATGAAATTGGTTAGGCATTTACTTTGGAAAACATTTGGCCTATTACACGTGAACGTTTAGTCGTTATTATTGCTCGCTTGCCTGTCTTAGGGGTGTTGTCTGTGGGGCTTCTAGGATTTTGGGGTCTGTGAGCACCGCTGCCATATTTCTAATGTTGATTGCTTTTGTTTTGCAGAAAATCCACGCCGGGAAACTCCAGTTGGGGCCCTGCTGCAGAACGCTTTAGGACACTGTGAATTCCAGGTGGAGCCAGCCCTCAAACACAAATTACAGGTAAGATAAGCGTTTGGATGGGAGGTAGTATAATGGAGTATTAGGAGAGGCGAGAGAGTGACAGTGGTACTAGTAGTAAAGTCCTAGGACTCTTCAATTAACAAACTCTGTGACAGGCATTTACTTTGGAAAACATTTGGCCTATTACACGTGAACGTTTAGTCGTTATTATTGCTCGCTTGCCTGTCTTAGGGGTGCTGTCTGTGGGGCTTCTAGGATTTTGGGGTCTGTGGGCACCGCTGCCATATTTCTAATGTTGATTGCTTTTGTTTTGCAGAAAATCCACGCCGGGAAACTCCAGTTGGGGCCCTGCTGCAGAACGCTTTAGGACACTGTGAATTCCAGGTGGAGCCAGCCCTCAAACACAAATTACAGGTAAGATAAGCGTTTGGATGGGAGGTAGTATAATGGAGTATTAGGAGAGGCGAGAGAGTGACAGTGGTACTAGTAGTAAAGTCCTAGGACTCTTCAATTAACAAACTCTGTGACAGGCATTTACTTTGGAAAACATTTGGCCAATTACACGTGAACCAACACGATGACAGTGTTCAGTAAAACGAACTTACTGCAAAACCACCACCCACCAGGCTCAAAAGTAGTAAAAAAAAAAGATATGCTCAGATAAAGTTTGAAAAAGTATATTTTTATATCCCTAACAAAATAATCTCCCGCAAGACCGTCCCTAACCCCAACAAAGAAATAAATAGTCCCTCAAAAGTCCCCAAAAAACCCAACTCCCAATTCCCACCCCCCAAAAGTCTCTAAAAAAGGGGCAAGGGACACTCTAGGGATGCATGTTGTTGACTTTGGCCTCCAGGGCATCATGCCCTAGGGCCAGGGCATCATACTGCTCCCGGAGGGTGGCGTGATCTAAACAGAGGCCCTCCAACAAATTCTGGTACTCTTTCCATTTCCAGACCTCCGCCTCCAGGTCCGACACTCTGTGGATTGCACGGCGCAAGCGAGCCTTTACAGTACTGTGAGGTGCAGCCTTTGCTGCTCGGCGGTGGCGTCTGCCAGCACGGCTTCGTTTGGCTGGAGCACTGCGCTGACCGGCAGAACGTGGGGTCACGGAGGAGGATGCAGATGTTACATTCGAAGTACTGGACTGCGTGTCGTCCCCCTCCAGTTCCACCAGCCGCCGATATTGGGCAACAGTTGCATCCAGCCTCCGTTGCCGGGCCAGTACAGCCTGCATACTCCTTGTAGGTTTCGTTGTTTTATTATGACCAACTATATGAAGAAAGAAAGACATAATCTGTAACCAATGCTCTTTAAGAATATGATTAACACAAAATGATTCAGCAGGAAGTTGTGTCACAGTACAACTAGCAACTAGCCAGCGCAGTACAAAAGAAAGTATTCAGGCCAATATCATGGGCGTCCGCAGGGATGGGCAAGAGAGGGCGCGATTGCCCCCCCCTGGATCGCAGGTCCATCCAGTGCTGGCCCAGTGACAAATTACAATATGGTAATTACAGCAGGCTGGGACCGACAGACAGATAGAGGCAGAGACAGAGAGAGAGGAAGACAGAAGGAGAGAGAGAGAGAGGGAGGGAGCCAGAGGGTGACAGAGGGAGGATGAGGGAGGGAGACAGAGAGAGAGGGAGGGGGAGAGAGAAAGAAAGATATGTGTAATGTGTATGCCAGGTCTGGTGGCTTAGTGGACGAAGGCATCCGCTGCAGGGGCATGAGTTCAATTTCATGGTCATATTTTTTTTTGTTGCTCTAGATCCACCCCCCTCCCCCACTGACCCTGCCCCCTTCGGTGCAGCCCTTGGCCACAAACCACACTATCAATTTGGCCCCGAGAGAAAGTTTGTGAGGACCCATGCTCTATAACCACATCCTCCTGATTTAGATTGAATTTTTTTTTTCTGGCATTTTCTGTTTTTCCCTCTCTTTTAATTTAGTTGCCAGGTCATCTGCTGTGGTGCTGCACAAGATTTTTCTCTTCTCCCTATGGGGTTCTTTGTTTATTTAAGCTCTATGTAGTGTTAGATTTAAAAAAAATATATTTAATACTTGTGCTCAATCATGTCAGGAGTAGGACTCAGGAGATGGTGATGATGTTGCACCCCCCCCTGGAAACATTTCATAGTATGTTCGTAGTTCATCCAGTGACCGTCTACTCTCTGTAGATACACATCATATGCTATCTAAGAGTCAGATAGTACCATGATCCAGCTTACCTGTACCCGCCACCGCCACTGTCTGCTTCCTCACAGTCTGTTCTTGCGCCGCCTCCTCCCCAGAGCTGTCATCGGAGTCTATCACCACCACCTCATCCGAGCTGACCCCGCCACCAGATGTTCCACCTACAAAGTAGATTTAAAGAATGTTAGATTACACCACTCACTAGTATTTGGTCTAGGAATGAAGAAATGTGAAAACAACAGAAAAAGTAATTGACTGTCTACTCTAGTCTAAAGTAAAAATGTCCCTCCTTCCAGGGAAGGCTGTTGTCTTGCTGCACTTTTTTGTCACAATTGATGAATGCTTGCTTAATTTTAACACACACCATTTTTCTCTGAACAGACAGAAGCTGGACTTCTAAGGACAAGAGCAACATCAACTTCAAACCAGGTGAAAGCTCGGCTCGACCACAAGAAATGTGTTCCATTACTCATCAACTCAGCACCAAGCACTTTTCCATTTCTAGCTAACTTTATTTTAATATATGTGTTTACTTTTACTTTTAATAAAGCTTTTAAACTTGAATAGACTCTGTTGTTTTTGGTCCTCCAGACTCGAGTGACTGAGCGAAAGGTTTTGCAATTTTTGCAAGGAGGAGTCCGTGCCGCTGACACTACCATGTTTATACAGTGTGCCAAACACGCCACTCTGAAATATTATTACTCTGGTTTTTGGTGTCCATAGTTCGGTTTGTGGAGAATTGTCCCTGCAACAGTAGTATTATGGATTTTGCTCCTATCTAAACACTATGTCAAAAAAATTAAATTAGGAACGCTTGGACAACAATAGGTCCTCTATATTTAAATGAGAACTTACTGGGGCCAGCAAAAGAGCACTCGCCGCCCTGGCCTGCATCCTCCTCCTTTGGAGCCACAGCATCCTCCTTTTCCGTCCGCTTGCCCCTGGGCGGACCTGACGTACAACATGAAAAAAAGAACAGAAAACATTGATGATTGCTGCTTGTCGATGTCCTTGTCAACCAAATCAAACATTTAGAAAGAACAAGAACCAACTATTTCAGCCAAAAAGAGGGCTACAAAGGAAGAACTGCACCTGAGCCTCTACTCAGAGGTGCACCAGAACAAATGCGTAACGCAAAACTAACCTTGCGTCACGGCAGATGCGCCGCAATTACAATGCGGCAAACCCTGGCGCAAGGGTAGGCAGATGCGTGACGCATCTCGTGACGAAAGAGGGGCGCATCTCTAGAGTCGCGTCGCAGGCGTGATGCAACTCTAGCAATGCTCAGGGCTGCCCAATACTCAACATACCGCATCAGTCCTTACGCCTGCTTCAAGCAAGCAGGCATAAAGAATTGACGTAGCAGCGTCACGGAAGTGCCTGCGGTAAATCTTGTAGATTTCACGCAGGCACTTTTGCGAGGCGCACAGCTGCCTGACCGCCACCCACCCCCCCACTGTGGCGCAGGCACAGGCCTTAACGTGGCGCATCTCCTTAGATGCATCACGTTGTAAATGACTCGCAGGGATGCGCCACGTAAGGCAGCGTAAACGTGGCGCAAGGGGCTTGTAAATCTGCCCCTTTGTGTCTAGCATTACGCAGTTCTGTAAAGTACACTCATACATTATTCAGCCCAATTAAATGAACACAAAATAGAAAACAATTTAACAGTGGCACAGCCACAGAGAAGGAGAGCAGTTCACCTGAAATGCACAGAAGATTTTGAAATATTAATTTACCTCTCCTATCAATTTAATCGGCAGCATTATTGCTCTTTGTAAAAAAGTTAAAGCAAACATTTCCAATATAACACACAGAGCAGGAGAAAAAACAGAGTAGTGAGTGATGAAAAAATTGCTAATACTACTCACCAAGCCCGGGGACCTCAACTCCCAGCAGGTCGAGCAGGTCGCGCTCCCGGTCCAGGATATCGGTCCAGCGGTGGATCACCTGATTGTAGGTGCGCTGGACCCCCGAGATGTGAAACAGGGCCCGGCACACCTGCTCCCACCGCTTCCGTCGCTCCTGGCGGTTGGTGTAGCCACCAGCGATCCTGCCGCCTGCCGCGATGGTCCTGGGGAGGCGGCGCTGTACATAAAAAACGAGTGCGCCCACCTCCTCAGGGCTGAAGATCTCCCTGGGCACCACCATTTCTGCCCTCAAACGGCCACACGGGAGCCGGGCACGGGCTGCGGGGGCCGTCTTGGGCAGCTTCACAGTTGTCTTCACCATGGTCTGGGCAGGTGTTAGCAGCAAGGAGACAAAATGAAAAAGGATAAGATTAGGGAAGAAGAAAATAAAAGTTTAAAAAAGTAGTTGAAAAGTAAACAAAAGTAGCCTAAAACACAAAAATATAGACCTAGAAAAATAGAGGGATAGAAAATAAGTTAAATAGATCAAAAAAATATTAAAACAAGCAAAGGATGGCAGAGATATAAAGAGGATAGAAACACCATGCCCAGACACATAGGAATTAATGAAAAACAAGATGGCGGCCCGATCACGTGCGCGTAAGAAAGTTCGCACGCGATTTCTCTCGCGAACTCGTGCGAACTTGCATTCGCAATGCGCTCATTCCGCGAGATTACACATAGCGGGCGGAAACGGAAATACGTCACGTAAACAAAATGGCGGCGCCCATACTCAACCTTGGGGTAACTCGCACGAGTTCGCGGCTTCCACTGTCGAGTTCGCATGACGCCGCGCCTCGCGAATAGGGCGAAATAACCGAAAAAAGAGTTTTGCAAAAGCAAAACCAACGAGCAGGTGCAAAAGTTCGAGCTCATCATTTGTAACCATTTCCCTGTGGTGCTTCCTGAAGGGGCCCTCCAGAATCCGGTTGCCTACTTGCAACTATTGTGTGACCCTGCTTTGACAGTCACAGAATAGTTAGAAGTATGCCATTGCATCCTGTTAAATTTTTTTTACATTGCAACAAAAAGGAAAGGGAGCAGACAAGCAGGTGCCAGCCTTCTTTAATTCAGTTGGGTCAGGGCAGGTGTTGTTGTTTGCAAAACTTGAAGCAATTACCAGGTGTGCTTTGCTTTGCTACAATAATGTACACTCACTGGTCAACCAGAGGGTGCTGTGATGACACCGAGGGTGGCATGGGTGTGCCAGCCAGAGGGTGGCATGGGTGAACCAGAGTGCCAGTGTTGACAGAGGATGGCAGTATTTTGCTTTGCCCCAATAATGTACACTGGTGAACCAGAGGGTGCTGTGATGACACTGAGGGTGACATGGGTGAGCCAGAGGGTGGCATGGGTGAACAAAGAGAGTGCCAGTGGTGACAGAGGGTGGCAGTGATGAAGAAAGCCTTGCAAACAGGCTGGGCACGTAGAAACAACAAGTTCGCAAAACTGGCGACCCGACAAGTAAGTTCGCAATTTGCGAAATTCTACAAAACCCTCGCGAACTTGCAGAAACCCGTGCGAACACACACCCCCCAAAAAATCCGCAAAATCCGTGAGAATTCGCGGAGTTTGCGGATTTTCGCAATCCGCAAATACGCAAATACGCAAATTCGCGGATTGCGAATCCGCAAAATCCGCCCATGCTTAAGAGAGAGACCAATGACAGTAAATAGCCCGGGGGTAATACATGGTACACTCTCCAGACTATCTGAAATGAAACTTACTCGCAAGGGTGAACGGCCTTCCGTGCACGTGTTGTTGAAAATGGCAGGTCATTCGATCACTGTCATCTCACAGATGAATCTGTGTTAAACAGGGACAATGAAACTAGTGAGTCCCTGTAGCAGGTACGGTTTCTGCTATTAATGACCTCAGGCAGAGTAAGCACAAAAACGGGACTAATCTTAAAGTAGTGTCCTGGTGCCTGAGACCCAGTTCCTTAGAACAGTGGCACTGAGGGGTATACCCATATTGAGGATCGGGGTGATAGCTCTCAGATTGCGTGTGCGGGGGGAGAAACACAGGCCCAGTAGTGATCGGCAGTTGTGGGGTGAGGTGTAGGTCAGAGTGTCCTTGAAGGATCAAAACACTCGCTGCAGAACATTATACCGAGTGTTTTTATCCTTCACGGACACTCTGACCCCGATCCTCGATATGGGTATACCCCTCAGCACCACCGTTCTAAGGAACTGGGTCCAAATCCAGCATTCCTGAAGTTTCCCCGATTGGTCAGTGCTAACAGGCATAGCCAGGCTGCCTTGATTAGGTGATAAGTGGCTGTCCAGGGGAGAGGGTATCTGCTGGAGATAGCTCTGCAGCTACACAGGATGCCAGAGCAAGGGGGAGGGGTCATAAAGCATGAGGCTTCAAAGGAAGACAGGACAGTCAGGGAATGCCGGGTCTACCTCCACTTTCCTCTGTGCCCCAACCAGATGGTAGGCTTTGGAGGGTAATTTGCAGTTGTGAGGTGGGGATGCTTATGGAAATAAGCCACACCGGAAGTTGGTTTAGTTAGCTCTTATTGCTCTGCTGAAATGCCAGCCTTCATGAATTTTGGAAACAATTGTGCTTTCTAGGACAAGAATAAGCCACATTTTGGAGGAAGTAGTCATGTGCATGGGTGGCACCTTGCATATATTGGTCAGGGGTGTCCCCTCTCAATGCCCAGAAGCTGAGATTAAATATGTGAGAGGTGCATAACCTCTCAGTTCTGCTGCCTGAAACTACAAGGAAAAGAAGAATTGTCCTGCTGGAATCTGAATTTGTGCCCAAAGGCCAGTCTCTCTGAATGACCGCTCCTGCTGCACAATTTGGCACTACAGTCCTGCAGACTGCGCCTTGCTTCATGAAGGATTAAGGCGTGGACTCCATGCAGCTGCAGGTTAACCTGCATCATCTCTACCAACAGTCCCCAGCCTGGAGTGTGTCCAGTGGATTTTTAAGGATTTGGCCAGGTGCATTGTGGGAATGATGGTCCAGAACTTCCAGAGACCATCCAGAAGATTCCAAACCTTTGGATTTGTGTTTTGGACACTTTCAACCCACAAGAAGACCTTCAAGAACCACCCCATGAAGTTTGGAGAACTTTTGGGGGAAAGCTCCAAAAGGTGACCCACTCAACCGGGAGAGTCAAGCTGGCCTCCTTCAACTGCAACCAGGCTTGGAATACAGGTTCATCCCGCTGAAAAGCTCCAGAGTGCCAACTTCCAGGATTTGACCAGGGCCTCGTGGAAACTCAAGCTGGAGAATGTTCTCTGAATTGGGCCAGATGAAGAGCAAAGAGGGGCATCGGAAGAAAAAGCTCCAGAAACGTTTCTAAGTGTGAAGGTAAAATTTGGCCGGGGCCTCCCATATGTATCCAACCAGGGCTCCATCGTGGTTGACCTGAAACTTTGACTTTGTCCCTGTCAAGCGTGACCAGATGTCCCAGAGTGGCGCTATAGTTTTTTCAGTACTATAAAGTGGTTAATCTTAAAAAAATCATCTATCTGGTACACTACTTTGGATATTTGTCATTTTAGTGTCAATTTGTTCATAAATACATTTCCTATTTTTATAAATTTGTGTGGGATTTTATTATGTGCTGTGTCTTACTTATTTGATGTATTGGTGCTTTACAAACCAGTCTCCTAAGTTAGGCCTGATTGCTCGGTTACAGCTACCAGGGGTTGAGCAAGGTACTAATTTATTGAAATCTTTAGTGGACTAAATACATGTGAGTTGACATATTACTGGTGGTAGGTGTCAACACTATCTATTTGGAGAGCTTTGACATAATGACCCTTGGTGATCTGTAGTGCTGTAAACATAATTGAATAGTCCAGGAGCACCCTACAGAATATGGTGTGGAGAATCTGGTCATCAGTTTGCTGAGAACCAATGGGGACGTACTAGAAGTTTGTTACCAGAGCTGGTGGAAAGTGCCGAGCTTTACCCCAGAAATGAGTGTGTGAGAGGATAAAAGAAAAAGGTCCAGACAGCATATTGGCAGTAGGGGACACATGGGCCATCTGTGCGTAGGCCTTGCCTCAGAGAAAGATGGCCACAGGAATGTGTCCAGTAGTGGACAGAGGAAACCCATGCACCCACGTAGCCAACTTGCACAGCCTTGCATGGTTTTCAATGTAGTGGGCGACAGAATCTAATTAAGGGTCTTGGTTTTTCAGATGATAGAAAAAATAGAAATAAAAGATAGACTTAGGCCACTGCAGAGAAAGGATAGATAAAATATTATATGATTGTTCTAATAATGTAAGTATTTAATCAGATCCTACCTATAATATGTTGTATACATATATTTATCCACAGCAGAGTAAAAAATGATTGGCTTACTCCGCTTTTTAGAATAGCAGAGAAACAATGTTAAGAAGTGAATGGTGAAGGGAAATTCTACAATCATGAAACTAAAATAACTCATAATGAAATATAGACAGCTCATTTCTGTGGCCTGATTGCAAAATCTTCCATCACCTCTAAGGAATATTCTCATAGGTTAGACAGTACACCACAAAAACACCTTTCAGAAGCATTGTGTATTTCTTTTAGACAAACGTGGAGGTGAACCTGTGGAAATTAGACATCAGCCCATAGTCTATGCTTTAGAAAGCAAACTTCACTGTGATCCATCTTCACAGCTCTGTTTTGAAGAGTTTTCACTATTCACTGAGACTGATGTGTCATATTAGGAAGCAGTCAGTCACCTGTCTGAGTCTACACTAACCGCGTGCCCAAGTAATATTCTGACGCAGTTATGTCCACTATATCAAAGAACCTCACAACTTGTTTAAACATTAATTTTCCAAGGGCATTATGTCACATTCTTGGAAAAGGGGCTTTGGAAGGTCCCTTCTGAAGAAACTCCCCCAAAAAGAATTAAGCAACTTTAGACCCACCTTGCTATTACACTCCCGGGTAAAATTTTGTAACAAAATGTACTCAAGATTTTGTTAAAATAACCAGTGCTTGGAGCACCATGCATGTTAAAAGCCAGCTCCCTCCTGCCATGCAGAACATTCTTCCCTTCCTTCAGACGGAAATTGTAAGATGGTGCTGCTCAAGATACAAGGGCAATGGTATACCTGAAAATGAAACATTTAATTTTGTTTGGCCAAAATATTGTTGTCAAAATAGTGTGGCTTCAAGAATATTGTGGGCCATACAATATATTTTAAGTATATATAATTATTCACTTTCACCAATGCTCATTAACAGAGAGAGAGAGAGAATTTACAGGCAGAGGATCAACATCTTTGGCTTGTCTAGGGAAGAGGTCATTGCTTAATGCTACTGCTCATGTGATGTGATCTTTGACATGGTTGAAGACTGGGAGCAACAACTCACTTCACCTTTAGCCTATTCCAAGGCCACGCCTAAACATGTCATAACAAAAACTGCACTCTTTTTCTTGGACACAAGACATCACAGGAGACATTGTGGGCACAAGCAAGCCAGTTGTGCTGCTTCTGATGGTTACAATGATGTGTCACTGGTTGAATATACCAGTTTGTCAACAGGCCACAGTCACTGGTGGGAAGGCAAAGAGTGGCTATAGAATTCTATGCCATTACCCTCTTCATTTGGGTATTAGGCACAATCAATTGCACACATGTGGCACTTCAAACACTCTGACATGGGGTACACAGCAGACACCAACCTACAATGTGTCTACAAAGCCAGGAGCCGCTTCGCTGATGTGCAATGCTGTCTTTCTAAGTGCACACATGACAGATACTTCTTTCAACTGTCCCTTCCTGTATGTGGGTTGGATGCTGGGGATTCCAGCAACATGTGACTAATAGGTTATTGTACTAATTCACACTGGGATTTCCTATAAACCCTGTAAAGGGTATTTCAAATATAGTAACTCCTAACTTCAAACTATCACAATACACACCAGTCAGCTTACCATTTTAGGCATGTATTTATAAAATGTATGCAGCTCTACAATGAACCTCAATGAATATCATATTTATATTGCTTGGGATGCCTGTGTGGCCACTCTCTCCATCTCCTCATCCCCTCCTAACACCCAATGACACAGACTCAACAGAAGTGAAACAGGGCACATACCTGACCCATCATTAAGCATACTTTTATCATCCTGAGGTCGGGCTTCAGATGTCTTGAGTACTTTCCTGAAGTTGATTGTAAGATTATTGTAGCTTGTTGTGTGTTGTAAGACATCGCCATGCAACAGGGCTTACATTTAGACATAACCCCTGAACTACAGCCCTATCCAGGTTCTTGAGGTGGAGCATGGTACAGAGATCAGGGTCTTCAGGTGTGTGGTCAAATTGTGTCAACATTTTTACATGAGCTGGTACTTTGGATGCTGCATCATGGTGGTTGGAAAGCGTCAAGCTATGATGAATGGTGGTCTTTGAAACCAACCACATACATATACCATCCTAAGACAAGACTGATCCAATAAAATGATGGCACTCTGCTAACGGACGCGGCGATTACTGCCGCTTGACGCACATTGCGCTCGTATTATTTTCTTGCCTGCAAGTTATCTGTGAATATTTTTAATCTGTGTGTGTATCTGCTTTTAACTAAACTTACCTGAAATTACTCTGCTGGAGACTCCGGTCCGCCGCGGCATAGTGCCGATTGTGTGGAGGGTCGCCCTACCGGCAACACCACTTCCGCCCTCCTCCCTCACTTCCGGGGGTTAGCGCTCCTCTCCCTTTCTCCCAGGGGGCTATTTAATATGGTGCCCAGCAGGATGCGCAGGGACATGCGCAGCGGGCGCGCCGACGGCGGGCCAAAGGCGCGCCTAAGGCAAGCCCGTCTGCGCCCGTCCGCGCCAGGCCTGGCCCATGGGCCAGGCATAATGCTCCTTTCATTACTTACACCTTGTCTGATCTTTATAACTTACAACATGAGGGTTCTATGAACCCTCTGGACAGGCAGGCTGCACTTAATTCGGGCACTTATGTTTCTAAACCCACCCGGTCCAGCCCTCAGATAGGATTATTCCCTGCTAGGTCACCAGGGATCCCTCACTGTTCTTCTATATCTACAGTTCCGGTCCTAGTCCCTTTGACTGTTATTTACCTCAATACACGCTCGATGGTGAAACACCAACTGGAGATCTTTCAACTACTCGACGCTGGTACTACTGACATTCTCCTTCTGTCAGAAACTTGGCTGACAGACGACTCCGCTCCTGACATTCTTGCCGCAATTCCGAACTGGTATTATATACTCCATTCCAATCGCCCTCAAGGTAAAATAGGTGGCTGAGTCGCAGCTATTATCCATCAAAAGCATAAATTTACCATCTTATAAAGGGTCAGCCTTCCTGGTGTAGATAGTCTTGTACTACAATTCACTTCCCCTAAGTTTGCTTTCATTTGTACCCTTTTTTATCGACCCCCTGATCACATGCCCTCATTTCCTCAGCTTTTTGGAGAACTGATCTCTCAATTTGCTCTCAATCATTCCAGAATTATTGTCATTGGCGATTTTAACTATTGGCCCCTAGACCCTGGTGAAAGCAACCAATCGGTTACATTCTCGGATCTATTGACTGGCCTAAATTTTACTCAAAATATTAATAAAGCTACTCACATCAAGGGGCATATTCTAGATCAAGCCTGGACCTCTAATATTATAATTACTCCCCCTAATATCTCTCCATGTCCCTGGTCCGACCACTTCTTTATCTCCTTTGTTATCACTCAGACCCCTTATGTCCCCCCAACTCCTGTCAATAACTTTCTAGCCCAAAATTGGACACGAGTTGACCAGAGCGAATTTCATAGTCTCTTGATCTCCTCTGCCCCTAAGGAACTATCTTCTACCCCTGCTCAAGCTTCTAGTATTGCCAACTGGTTGGAATCAGCATGCGACAAAGTTGCTCCAATGAAAAGAATTAAAACTAAGCGTCCCCATGACGCTCAGCGCTGGTTTTCCGAGGATTTGAAAAAGGAGAAATTAGCCCTGCGGCAGGCCGAACGCCGCTGGCGGCGCTATTACACCTCTGAGGAGAAAGCCATCTATATCACTTTACTAAAACACTACGAAAATTCCATTTTACAAACAAAAATTACATATTTTTCACAGAAAATTATTATTTCTTCATCCAAAACCAAAGATGTCTTCTCCATCGTTAATGAGCTTACTCAACCAGACCGGGTCCTAGCCAAACCGGCCCCCTCTCAGGTATTGTGTGACTCATTAAACACTTTTTTCATTGAAAAAATTGCTGTTATTAAAAATAATATTCCGCCTTCTATTCTACCTTCAGTCCCCACTATTACTTGTAGAAATCCACTGGTTTTAGACCATCTACCCTTGATTTCCAAGTCAGAGTTTTTGGCCCTTCTAAATAGAGTAAACTCTGGTTCCCCGAATGACTGCTGCCCCCCTGAGATTTTAAAAGAAGCCTTTCGAGCCTGTCCTGATCCTCCACTCTCACTACTCAATAGCTCCCTGACTACAGGTATTGTTCCTGATCTTTTTAAGTGTGCCGCAGTGGTGCCCATTCTCAAAAAGCCCGATGCTGACCCCCTAGTATTGAGCAACTTCCGCCCTATTTCTCTACTCCCTTTTCTCAGTAAAATTCTAGAGGCCCATGTGACCAACTGTCTCGGCTCTTTTATTGAGTCCTCCCAATTTCTGGATCCCCAGCAGGCGGGTTTTCGGCCGGGACACTCTACTGAGGCTGTTATTGTGGCTGTGATGGACGAGCTCAGGAGGGGAGCTGATAACAACATCCCCCAGGCCCTCGTGCTTCTGGATCTGTCGGCTGCATTCGACACGGTCGATCACGCTCTCTTGATCGACCGTGTCGGCAGCGCCGGCATTTAGGGCACGGCCCTGGAGTGGATCAGATCCTTTTTATTCGATCGCTCCCAGGCTGTTCACCTATCCACCTTTTGAGCCACCCCCGAGAATTTAACCTGTGGGGTCCCACAAGGGTCTGCTTTATCACCACTTTTATTTAATCTGTATATGCAACACCTGATTCGATCCCTACATAATGACTCGGTTACCATCCTTAATTACGCTGATGACATTCAAATGGTCTTTATTCCTAATTCTTCACCCACATCCATCGCCGACTTTCAGTCTACCATGACTTTTATTGGCGAATGGATGTGCCAAAGCCAATTGAAACTGAACCCCAACAAAACAGAGCTGGTCTTAACAGGAGGTTCTCTCAATCCTTGGAACCCCAACTTTTGGCCATCGTCTTGGGGCTCCGCCCCCTCCCCTGCCGAGTCCGTAAAGAGCTTAGGGGTTATCATCAGCAAAGATCTCTCTCTTACACCTCAGATCAAGGCAGTTACCTCGTCATGTTTTTTCCATTTACGGAAAATTCGAAAAATCTCCAGGTTTCTGACCACTGAGGCCCTTGTATTAGTCATTTTGGCATTGGTCACCTCCCGCCTTGACTATGCCAACGTTCTTTACGTTGGCATCCCAGCCTACCAGCTTCGCAAATTACAACTGGTGCAGAATCAAGCGGCGAGACTTGTTTTCCGTCAACCTAAATATCAACACGTCTCCCCCTTGATGAAAAAGTTGCATTGGCTGCCAGTGGCGAAACGTGGTATCTTTAAACTGGGTTGTACTGTCTTTAAATCATTGACCGGCCATGGCCCTGCCATTGTAATATCTAGGATTCACCGTTATGTTCCTTCTCGTAACCTCCGTTCTTTGCACCACGACCTTCTTTCTGTTCCCTCTTTCAAGCGGAAGAAACACGGCGGCCTCGGGTTCTCTTTTTTGGCACCCAAGCTTTGGAATTCTCTTCCAATATGCACTTCGGTCCGCTTCTTGTTACACATCCTTCAGGAAACTTTTAAAAACTCACCTGTTCCGGCAAGCGTACGATGACTAAACACCTGCATCCTGCTTTTCATCTGTGCTTATCCGTTCTATAGCGCCATGAAACCAGTGGAGTCCGTGCGCTTTATAAATAGTTTTTACATTACATTACATGTCTTATTGCAATATGCATGAGCAAATGCATTAGTCTCTCACTTGTTCATTCATATATGATATCTTTTCACTACATGCATCACATACATTTACTCTAACATTTGATACCTAAATTCTTACACCTGTTAAGTATAGTATGTATCAGATAAATCAAATGTAAATTACTTACATACTCATGTTTTTATTAACACTCATGTTTTTCTAAAATGAGTAAACTGTTATTTGTATTTATAAGTACATGTATTTCGCCTTCCTCTTAGCTGTAAATTATTTTATTTTGCCTCCATCCCAAATTTCTCCACCAACACTATGTAGGCAGAACATTCTGTAAAGTCAGATTTTTTACAGAAACCCTTAGCGCACTTGCTTTGAAAGTGTTGTCCGGTCATGTCTCATGTATAATGGGTCTTCAATATGTTTGTGTTGTCTATAACACATCTACCCCCAGATGCATCAAAGTTATGTTTTGCGAGTCCTTAATAGCTAATTTTAAGGAGTCGCCCAATAAAGACTCGCAAAACGGGATGCATGTAGGAATCGCAATATTATTTGCGATTTCTACTGATTCCTTATTTGCGATTCGCTAATTGCTAATCGCAAATAAGGAATGGCTTTCCCATTCATTCCTATGGGCCTAAAGGCCCATAGGAATGAACGGGGAGTCATTCCTTATTTGCGATTAGCAATTAGCGAATCGCAAATGTGCCGCAATTTCAAGGGTGCCAGGGTGTCCAAAGGACACCCAGTTGCACCCCTGAAATGGTAATGTTCACTGGTGTTGCGCACACACATGTCACAAGGACATGTGTGTGTGTAACATACACCTTAGAAAAATGCACTAAAGTGCATATTTCTAAGTTTTTGCTATTTACCACGTAGTTTGACTTCGCTGTAAATAGCGGCCCCAGATTGCGAATTCGCAATCTTGGAATGGTTCATGCATTGCATTTAAGGAATCGCAAATTGCGATTCCTTAAATGCAATCGCAATTTGAGAACTCGCAATTATTTGCTTTCTTAAATTGCGAGTGCATGAACCCTTGATGCAACTCAAATGCCATTTTTGCGGGCGCAAACGGCCGAATTTTGCGATTCGCAACGTTTGCGCTCATAAAAATGCTTGATGCATCTACCTTTAAGTCCTTTAAAATGTGCTGTTGAATGAAGGTCCATCCATTTTTTTTATTTTCGGTATGTTAAATAAAAATAATGATAAAGACAGTTGAAACATAGGAACTTTGTAATGCAAAAGCATACGCATTTAACCCCTTTGGTACTGCCGTCGGCCAATGGTCGTCCCGAGCACTACCTTGCCAGTGTTGCGCACGTCCGTTGGCCGACACGGCCGCACCCGTTTCTTTGAACGTTCAGCACTGGCACAGAACGTTCGAAGCAACAAACGGGTTAAGAAGAACTAGTGCGGGTATATTGTTATATAGTCTTAGTTTAAAATTAAGAGGCATTACAGTGTGATTTTTAAACTTTTAGGATTAATTCTGTTTATATCATATTAGATACAGATCTTTCTTTTATATATGTATATTTTCATTGAGATCCAAAAATTGTGATAACATACATCAATTATCAATTCATGATATTCATACACGAAATACACATATAAAAACATATTTCATCACAAAATTAATCCAGGCGCAGGAAAAAGCAAAAAAAATAATTGCAATGAAACACTCCACATGACAAATACAAAGAATGCTTCTAGTCAGCTTCCTTTCTAGTTTAGGCCAACAGAAGTGCAGAACGTGCATAGAGAAGCAATAGGGTGCTATCCAGGCTTTTAAGCCTACCCCTGGGCTTCATCCATAAACCGCCCCCAAAGTTTGTTGAATTTCTTAATCCCCCCATTACGCATTGCGTATAACCGGTCCTTATTTCTTACATGTTTCATTTTTTGCATCCATTCCCCTGTTCCGGGGATCCATGGTGTTCACCACTATTGGAGTAAAAAGGATCTAACCACTGCTATTGCTACATATAATAATTTCACAAATTTAGTGGTTAAACAAGAAACAGGATCAAACCTCAGAACTTTCACCAGATACTGGGAGCTAGTTAAAACTGCAAATCATTCTCCAGATACTGAAATATTCCATTCCAAAGTTCCTGAATAGGGGACACAACACAGACTGATTACATGCGACCAATTTTCCCCCAGAGGCACATCGATATCAATGACCTGACCTACTAGGGTTGATTTATGTAAGAAAATGCAGAGTTCTATATGGCAACCAATGACTAAAAAATAGCATTCAGTGCCAATTGGCTACACTCAGAACACTAAGATTTAGTATATTGACTTTATACCACATCTTTTGTGGTAGTTCCAACCCTCTGTATTTTCCCCATTTTTTATTGCAGTTTGATTGAGATCGATGCCCTTCATGGAGGCAAACAATATTTTCCATTCCTCGGGGCACTTATGGTCAGGGACGTTAACTAACCTGGTTACCACTTTTTGATCACTGCTAATCTGGTTCGCATCTAAATCAATAAATACTTTATTCAACATTCTTAAAAGAGCTGAGAAGCAGAAAGTCACCTTGAACTAATTTGGGGACTTCAAACATGCATAATCACCTTTCACCAGATTAAAAAGTCCGCTAGCTTCCTGAACACCTTCTTCGCCCACTTTTGCACTATATTGGATGCCAAATTAGCGAGACAGTCCAAAACTAGTTCTGGGTAAGATGTAACCGTATTAATATAGGGAATGGCATATCTCCCATAGAGATTCATGTGAAGAACCACTTCAGACTTCTGTAGCAGACTTTTTTGGGTGACTTTGATCATTTTAAAACATTACGTATATCTTATTCTTTAAATATCAGCTGCATAAAATAGTTCTTAACAATGCCATTGCACAGTTTTACATTAAAAGTGGACATATACTGTGCAAAATTTGCAAAACAGTAATTAAAAGAAAAGAGGGAAAGTTAATATCATATAAATTCTCAATCCGTGAAGAGTACCTAATGCTCAATTATCTTTTCAGCTACACGTTGATGCAGGAGACTATGTTTGGATGTAATATGTCCGGATTATACACGCATAGTTGTATTTAAGTTTTCTTACTGTTGATTTTATTGCCCTCCAATTTCACATACTGTGCAAAGGTCTCAAAAGCTTTCTCCTATGAATCTGTATTAATCAATAATTAACATAATATCAAGAGCAAGAAGTGTTGTTTTCCCCATCTGTGCCAGAAGGGGATGGATGTCAGTATTCTCCTTAATTGCAATTGCCAATGGCTCAATAAAGAAATCAAAAAGAATTGACGATAGGGGACATTCATACCTGGTCCCCCGAAGGACTTGCAATGTCCCCACCTCTGTAGTGTTTATGGTGATATTAGCTTCAGCATTGCGATGTAACAGCCCAGTGATCTGGGTCAGAATCCCAAATCTAGATAGGATACAAAAGAATGTTTCCCAGTCCACAAGGTCAAATACTTTTTCAGCATATGATAGACGCACTGTAGCTGATATCCCATTTACAGAGAAATACTCCAGTGCTTTAGCTAGATAATGTGTAATTGTGCCTAATTGCCATCAGGCAATAAAACCTTTCTGATCCAAGTGGATCAACTTAGATGCGATTAGGTTGAACCTGTTGGCTAATACTTTTTTGATTATTTTATAATCTACGTTTAGGATCTTTGCCATCTTTCCCCTTTTTTTAAAAGCTTAGACATTCCCCAAATGAAACTAAACCATAGTTTAGGACCCCCACTCTAACATTGTGTTGACCACCAGTAAGAAATAATGGACTAAAACGTCCCAAAAAGATTTGAAAAATTCTGCTGAAAAACCATCAGGCACACATGCCTTACAATTTGAGAGATTTTTATCCACCTCTTTGGAGAAAGGTCGAATAATATTTTTCATCTCTTCCTCTGATGCCATGGAAATATTGCGGTCTGCTAAGAACTTTCCCAGGAGTTCTTTATCTACCAATTGATTTTGTGTATAGATCTGCTTATAATGAGCAAACATAATTCCCCCCACTTTTACTGGCTCCTTGCACCTGACACCAGAAACCAGGCATTTCAGTCCATCTATCCTATTATTGGTAGATTGTTCATGAGTCTACCAGGCTAAAAATCTCCCCTTGAAATTACTCTTGTCATTAAACTTTTACATGTAGGCACGATTTAAAACCTTGCCCTTTGTATAATACACCTCGTTTAATGCCTGTTTAGCTCTATCCAATTCTCTTTTATTAGATTTAGATGAGTGTCTTAGAATTTTTTCCTAACTCTTCTGGACAATCCTTTCTAGAGTTTGCTTTTGTTGTCTAGCTCTTTTACTCTTCTTGGCGTCGTTCCTTGTCACCAACCCGCTAATGCAGGCTTTTAAAGCATCCCACACTATACCTGGGCGAGCGGATCCATGATTCATCCTTTATCTCCTCTTTTCAAATCTGGACCCAGCCTTCCTCCTGTAGATACTGTTTATTAAAACCTCAACGTCTAGAGTGATCTGTAGCTCTCCCCACCGATATCTCAATGACAATCATTGAATAGTCTAAAAACCATTAGGTAAACTCTGCTGGACTTTACAAGCCACAGCCTTAGAACATAAGAAAAGATCTATGTGAGAGGAGATACCAAATTGCCCGGAAAAACAGGTGTAGACCATTTTTGTATAGAAAGTCTCTATCCGTGAATCAATGCCAGTATTTTCTGATAGCTTTGTAAAACCTCTTAGGTTTTGAGCTTTAATTGCCTCCTTGAGTTTACTGAGGAATCTAATCAAGGATTCTACAAGAAGTGAAAATCCCCTCTGAGAATGATTTTGCCTTGGATTTGTGATAATGACTGAAAAAGCTCCTCGTAAAGTGCAGCATTGTCTTCCACTGGGGCATACCAACTCACAAACGTGAGATGACTGGACTGTACCAGACAACTCACCCAGTACCAACTTCCACATTTGTCACTGGCAAATCAACCACTTCGGCACCGAGCCTCTGGGCCCAACAATTGTGGTGCCACGGTGTGCCACCTGGGCAGAGGAAAAGCCACTATAGACCGCCTAGGTTTTAAACATTGAAAATTCAGACAAATTCCATATGGAGATATGCTTTTTTCAGACTTTGATCACTGACTGGTTCTCAGCTTTAATCCAGGCTTCTATTGTGCATTTTTTCTTTTTGTTATTGAGGACATAAACATTAGAATAATCCCCCTTCCGAATATTATTCATCATCATCTCCGTTTTCTATTTCCTAATGGATCCATTAGGCAGAGAGAGAGAGAGAGAGAGACAGAAAGTGCATAAAGTGCCATGTGAGCAAAGAAATACAATATTACCCATATTAAGAAACAATATGCCATCCCGTGACTACCCCCTAATAAAGAGCATACATATTCAGCCTACCCAGCTATTGCCTATAAATACACACTTAGTGAGATATCTCACCATCTTATGCTTCATATCTAACTTACTGGGCCGACATATCTGATCTTTCCTATAGAGGACCCCACCATCGAAACATTAAACTGCTGTAATATAAAGATAAAATCAACCCAGCACTGATGCCCACCTACTCTTAAATTAGATATTCTAAGCTACTAAGTCTAGTGCATGTTACTACAAATCGCAAGTTAGATCTCTTTTACGTCGGGCGTGGCTTGCGCGCCGACAGGAGAGGACGTGGTCTCCGTGAGCTCCGCTACGGACCTTTTACTGAAGATGCCGTGAGAGCGGTTCTACCTCTTCTTTCTCGTCTGGAGACGGCTGCAATTACAGCGGAACACGCCGTGACCAAGTGGATGCTGTTTTCGCTCATGCTCATGCAGCGGTGATGTGTTTTCACCTTACCGGTAATTCTCTCATCATGTAAAGCGGACGGCCTCCATTTTACTCGCCGGTCACACGCATGCGTTTTTTGCAGCTTCTGACATTACTGCTGTTCTGAGGGAATATTACTTTGTCAATTTTCCACGGAGATTTCCCACATTGACTCGTGGTTACCTTTCCTTATTTCACATATGCTGCATGTTTCTTTTTTGCCGTTTTTTCACATTTTGGAATCTACCTAGCTGAAATGCTTGCCGCCATCTTAGGAATGCTTCACCTCATGCTTTTGCAGCTTCCTCATAAGTATTCCATTTTCCACCAGTATCGTTCCTAAACCAGGTGCTGTCACTCAATGACTTTACGCTGATGTCAACTCCTATGCTGGTCATGATATTTTAATGCAGATGTATGTTTTACTTTGCCCTTCCTCATCATTCTATTTCTACTGCACCAGTGTTTTGAGACTGCTTGCTCTACTTCTGCTCTTTACTCCGTAATTCTTGCGGCTTTACTGAGGTGCTAGTATTTTGTGCTTCTTTGCTCTTAGTTATACTACAACTTCCTTGGGCTGTGTTTACCGTGCTTCTCCAGCCTGTACGGTCCTCTTTGCTTTATTTAGCGTTGCAGACATGGCGACTGACTCTCAGACCTCAAAGATGTCTCAAACAGGTACCAAGCCTAAAAGACTCAAAAATGACCCGCCTTCTCCCATAAAATCTTCACCAAACCCGGTGTTAGACTCTATCCTTGAGGAGGTGCGTGGTCTTCAACCATTTATGTCTGCCACAAATGACCGCCTTAAGCAAATTGAGGATCGTTGGGTGCTTATGGAGGGCAAGGTCTTAAACTTAGAGCAAAGAGTGAGTGATATCCAGGATGTATCAGTCAAAATTCCAATGTTAGAGCAGGAGATCCATAAACTTAAGCTACACACGGAGGATTTGGAAAATCGAAATCGAAGAAATAACCTTCGTGTTTATGGTGTTCCGGAAAATTTGGAAGGGCCTGACATGGTGGCTTTCATACGTAAATTCTTACAGGAACTCTTAAACCTCCAACCTGCGTCACACCCTCTTAATATCCAGAGGGCTCATCGCCTGGGCCGCATTAACTCGAACTCTAATAAGCCTCGTGGCATTATTATGCTTTTCCTAGAATTTACGGAGTTGATGGCAGTCTTAAAAGCAGCTCGACTCAAGAGACACCTCCAATGGTCCGGCCATACCATTTTCATCTCTCAAGATCTTTCGTCAGCGACTAATGCTCGACGCAAGGAATTTCTGAACCTCCGTCCTCTTATGAGGCAGCTCAACATTCAATATGGTATCCTTCATCCTTGCTTTTGCAAGATCACGCATAATGGCCGCACCTCTTCATATGATGACCCTCAGAAGCTTCATGAATTCCTTCGGAGTATCACGCCTTCGAATATGGACAGTGCCATTTAATGTTCCGCTTGTTGGCTTTTTCTTGTGTTGCTTTTTTTCCTCCATAATGCAGTTATTCTCTTCTTCTTCTTATCCTATTTTGCTCTTTCTTATGTTCTTTATTCTCATTCTTGAGGTTTAGCTCTTACATTCTGATATCTTTTTTTTTTTTTCTTTTATGGGTCCATGTGTGGTTGCTCGGGGGGACATGTCCCTTGTCTGGTGTATCCATGCCTCATTCGTTTCGGTTCTCCTTTCCTTCTCAGATCAGGCTTCTGTGCCTTGATCTGTTCATTCTTCTTTCATTTTTATTTTCTCTCCTTTTTTCTTCATTTTTTTTCTCTTCTTTCCCTTCTTCCTCTTTGCTAGCTTGCTCTTTCTTTTTCTTATTTGTTCCTTATATCTTTGTTCCTATGCGATCTTTTCTTCCATTGTTTTCCTTTTTGTCGATCATTTTGGAATATAGTCTGTTATGTTTTTGTATTGAGAGTTTTCTGGGAATTTACGTCTCATGCGTTTTTTGTATCTGTTATTCCCTATTCCGTAGCTGCTCCCTTACCGTGTGTTTCATCCGCTTGTCACCCGTCTCCTACTCCCTCCATGGTGTGTAAATTTGTCTCATGGAACGTTCGTGGTCTTGGACATCCCGTCAAGCGTCAAAAGGTATTGTCTCATTTATCGAAACTCAATTCGCAGGTTGTTTTCCTTCAAGAAACGCATTGTTCTGATATAGAATCTTTAAAGTTGAAAAGGCATTGGGTGGGCCAAGTTGTTTTTTCTCCTGCTGTTAATAAGAAGGGGGGGGGTCGTTATTCTCTTTCATAAAGCTTTAAATGTACAGATAATCTCTTCTCAATCTGATGATGAAGGACGTTGGGCTATGGCAAAGGTAATTATCCATAATAAGACGTTGGTGTTACTTAATATTTATGGTCCGACTCGTCCTGATCCTAAGTTTTGGACCGATATTAAAACATTAATTTCCTCCATTGATTCTCCTGACTTTATTATTGCCGGTGATTTTAATCAATGGTTGGACCCTTTTTCAGACAGACTTTCTTCCAGTAAATTTCAACCCGATAAGTCCCATAAGAATTTTCAATCTGCCATTGCCTCACGTCCTTTATTTGATTCATGGAAGCTGTGTAATCCTGATGTGTTGGAATATACCTTTTTTTCTAATGTTCATCAGACCCGATCTAGAATTGACTATATTATGGTTAGCAAATCATTACTCCCCTCCATTCAAAATTCTGTGATTGGTTCCATATTTATTTCTGACCACGCCCCTGTTTTTACCTCACTTGACCTTTCCCTTATTTCATCCAAATTCAATCGTTGGAAATGTAACTCCTTTTTGCTATCAGACACGGTTTTTATGAAGAAAAGTATGGAGTTCTTTGAAGAATTTTTTACCCTTAATATCCCCTCTGACACCTCTATTCCTAACAATTGGGATGCCTTTAAAGCTGCTTTTAGGGCGTTTACTATTTCCTATGTTGCACACAAAAAGAAACTTCAGAAGAAAAAATATGTAGAGCAACTCCAGAAAATTAAATCCCTGGAACACCTATATTTTTCATCTAAATCCCCTTCTTCACTTCAAGATTTAATTTCAGCCAAATCGGACTTGAACAAGATTGTCACAAATGAAGCGTGTAACACTATTCTCAAAATCAAGTCCAAATTTCACGGTGGTCAAAATAAAGCAGGGAAAATGCTAGCAAATTATTTGAAAGTCAAATCAGAACGTAAAAATATAGGTCCAATCTTTAATGATTCTCTAAACAAACTAGTTTCATCGGATGAAGATATCGCTAATGTTTTTCATAATTATTATAAGGCCTTATACACTGATGACACGCACCCCTCTCCTATTAATTTAACGTCCTTCTTTGCTGGCCTTCCTTCTCCCCCATCCAAGCCAGATGAGTTCGCTCTATTGGAAAAAGAGATTACTATTCAAGAAATAACTCGAGCCATTAATTCACTTAAAACATCCAAAGCACCAGGTCCTGATGGCCTTCCCGTGGAATTTTATTCCACTTTTCATTCCATTTTTGTTCCAAAACTCTTACAATTATTTAACTCGTTTATTTTGAATGCAAAGGCATCTGGATCCTTTCTGGAGGCTTTAATTGTTATCATTCCCAAACCTGAATTTGGCTTTACGTCTTGACTCCCTTATCCCTTGTCTAATTAAAACTGATCAGGTAGGTTTTGTAAAAGGTAGACTTGCCTCTGACAATGCCCGTATGTTTTCCAATGTCATTTCCCACAGTAAAAAACTTCAAATCCCTCTGGCTGCTCTTTCCTTAGACGCAGAAAAGGCGTTTGACCGTATCAACTGGCAATTCTTGTTCCATACCTTGCAGTGGTTTGGATTTGGTCCTTCTTTTATATCGATGGTCAAACTCCTATACTCCTCTCCACGTGCTAGTATTTTTGTTAATAATCAATTTTCCAAATTTTTTCCCCTCTCTAGAGGTACTAGACAAGGATGCCCCTTATCCCCTCTATTATTTATTTTGTGCCTTGAACCTTTCTTAGAAAGAATTTGGTCTAATCCCAAGATTTCGGGTTTTAAATTTTCCACGACCGAAACTAAATTGTCAGCTTATGCGGACGATGTGCTTGTCTATATGTCCGACCCTGCATCCTCTCTTCCTCCTTTCCTGGAAGAGGTCCGTTTGTATTCCTCTGTCTCGGGATATAAGCTGACCCTCTCCAAGACTGAAGTCTTACCACTTAACACGCTATGTTATCAATACATGTTTAGTGACACTGATTTCGCATGGTGCCCAAACAAAATTAAATATCTTGGTATTTGGTTTTCCACTTCCTTGAAAGCTACCCTTACTCTTACTTTTGATTCCCTCATACTGAAACTCCAATCCCTTCTTCAAACTTGGTCTCCTTTATATCTCTCATGGTGGGGGCGTTTGGATACAATTAAAATGATGATTTCTCCACATGTTTTATATACTGTCTCTATGCTCCCCTTTAAAATCCCCCTTTCCTATTTCTCCCGTTTAACCTCTGTTTGCTCCAAATTCCTCTGGAATAACAAACATCCCCGTATAGCCATGAATAAGCGGATGCGCCCCAAATCGGAAGGTGGCGTTCGCTTTCCCAATTTTAGAACGTACCACTTAGCCTTTTTGATTCGACAAGCTTTTTCTTTAGCATATGTTTTTAATGATACACCCATACCTGCATGGATTATCCTTGAACGCTCGCTGTTGAAGGATTTTTCTTTTCAGCATACTATTTTTATGTCCAATTCTTCTTTTTTGACTAAATTCCCTATTTTAAAGTATTCTCAAACTGTGCTTTCCAATGTATTTTTTTCTCAACTATCCCCATTGCAATGTTTTTTAGCCTCAGTTGTGTGGTATAACAAATTCCTTCGTTACAAAGGGAAATCGTTTTACTTCAAACATTGGAAGGAAAAGAATATTGTATTCGTTCATCAGTTTTTTGTTGATGGCTCTATCCTTCCCTATACTGATTTACAAACCATATTTGACTTACCCCCTTCTTCGGTGAATGAATACAACATTATTACTTCTGCCATTCTGTCTCATTTAGCCTCCTACTCTCCTCCTGATATTTTCCCTTCCTTTGTCCCTGTCTCCCCTTTATATCCTTTATTGTCATGCCATCAACCAAAGGCTGCTCATGTTTATACAATTTTGACTTCGACTGTTGGTACTCGCCCCAAATCTTCTGTTGAGATTGCATGGGAATGTGACCTAGAAACTGAATTCCCTGTTTTGTTGTGGGATCGTATTTGGTCTAAACTGTTTAAAACATCTGTTGCTGCTCGAATTACTCAATCTTTGTTTTTTATTTATCATAGAGTCGTTATTACACCTGTTACAGTTCATAAGTTTTCCCAGACTTCTTCTGACATGTGTTGGTCCTGTTCTACGGAGTCTGGAACACTTACACACTTATTGTATGCATGTCCCCGTGTCCTTTCCTTTTGGAAGGAAGTTTGGAAAACATGTATGCGTATATTTTCATGTTCCGCCCCCTTATCTTTACTGAACATTTTTCTAGGCTTGTTATCTGATGATATTGATATTATACCTTCTTCTGTCAAATTGTTAGACCTGTTGATCTCTATTGCATTCAAAGTCATTCTATCGTGTTGGAAAGATAATTCTAAGCTTTCTATTCTTACTTGGTGGAATTTTGTATGTGATGAACATAGGATCTCTATTGCTGCCTCTTCTTCTATTCCCCTAAAAATTAAATCAGATCTTTTATGGCTTCCTTTCACGTCTTATCTTTCCTCCAATGCTCCTTCTTGACTGTTTTCGATTTCATCCCACATTCTCTTCCCCTTTTCTTTTTCTCCTTCTTTTCTTATCTTTCCTCTCTTTCTGGCTCTTCTCTGTCTCTTTCCCTATTTCTTCCTTTCTCTATCCTCTATTCCCTCTTCATCATACTATTTAGTTTTTCGTACATATGTTATGTATCTCTGATGTACTCATAGTATTTTTTCTGATTATATGACCTCATAACGTATGTACTATGATTATCTTAAAAATTCAATAAAAACTTCTTAAACTGAAAAAAAAAGATCTCTTTTACGTCCCCTTTATACCCACACCCACCTCTAGACCCTCCCCACCACCCCTACCCAAGTAGTGGTGAGTGGCTAGCCTTTCTATCCAAACCTGATATGCTCCCTGACACTGTGCCAAAACCCTTCAGCCCCTCTCCTCCAGTCCCCCCCTGACCGTGAAGAAATAATCCTGAGTGCCACCTTACAAAGACCATCAAACTTTAATGTTTGGCATCTGTAAAAGCAAAGAAAAAGCAGACAGTTAAACAGTGAGGTCCTTATATCAACGTACTAAAGTACCATGTGTTTAGATGCTGCATCAGATAATTAAGACTTCTTTGAGATCTGCTATAAAAGCTCCTGTGCCTCTGACAGATTACATAATAATTGGAACTGCCCATTTACCAGCACCTTCAATTTATATTGCTGCATAATCATTGCCTGAGCCCCCTGAGCTTTGAGCAAATGGAGCCTTTTCACAAGTTCTTTCTAGCGCCTTGCTGCTGAAACCGACACATCAGGAAAAGTGTGCCAAACAGGAACTTTTGGTATTGTGAACTGCCGCTTGTCTGATTGCCTTTGCTAGCACTTGTTCTTTAATTCAATATTCCTTAACCAATCTTGTACAAGGAACATTTGAACTGAGGAGGCAACTGTGACGGCACACCATGAGTTCTAGTAAGTGCAAGTCACCAGAAGGTTCCGGAAGGACGTGGGGTCCATCCATTGAAGAACTTCTTGACTCTCACATCTTTCCGAGACCCCAATGATAAGGGGTGATCCGGGATAGCGCAATGACTTGCGGCTGATTGCGCAGAGCTCCTCCTCCCCACCCACTTCAGATACAACTAAGCCGTGGCAGTGTGCAATGGCGGATCTGAGGCTACGCTTTCATGGACTGCTGCTGACGCGCGCAACTTTGCCTCTTTCGGCTGGCGCTTATTGAAACCAGCATTTATGTATCACTTGAGGACCCTGGGAGATGCACTATGAGTAGAGAAGAGGCTTCAGGCCAGCAATGCAGACGTATGTCATAGCTGCCTACGCTTTTGGAGCCCTCCGTATGACTGCACCTTCTCCTCACAACCTGGACTTCTTCATTGATGAGTATCAACACAACACATCTAATTCAAGGCCACCAGGTTTCCCACCAGAGGGTAAGTGTACCGCCCTGTAGTCAGTTAGGGCAGGGTGTGTTGTCGCTACCCGTTTAAGGGTCGCTGGGAAGGCGGTACTACTATCTTGCATCTGGGAAATTCAAGTTATGGAGAACTATTCTGGAAGACAGCTTTAAAGTCTCTGTATAAATGGCTCTGTTTAACAGCCAAAGACCAGACCCTAAGATAAAGCAAGAGAAGTCATTAAAAAGCTTCTGACACTTCTACCAATTTTGGATACAACAGTGCTTGCACAGAGGGCGAAAAAGCTGGTGGGCAGGCTACAGCTTGTGCAAACCGCTCTGCTTCTCTGCGTAAAGATCTTGCAATAACCACTAATATTGAAACCCTGGAAAGCAGTTTGAGCATGCCAGAGTATTTCCAATTTCCAGGCTCAGATCTGGAAGACACTAATATTATTAATTTTATGGAAGACAACAGCCTAGCTGATAAAGCAACCATACCCAAGCAGTCTTCAGTAGGACATTTAGTGGAGTCCTCTCTTGAACCTGAAGCAAGCCTTTCTAAAATCAAGGAATATCCTTCATTCTCAAAAAGCAAATCCGGTTAAAGCGCTGGGTATATCCCAGCTGAGGGCTTTCAGTGTATAGCGCCACAGTATCTCCCCTCTTATTTCGGTTATGCCAGACAGCTGTGGATTTGGCACATCTCAACTGCTCCTGCCTGCCTCAGAGGAGTCTTTGTCACTGTCTTTACCAGAAGTTATTGAGGAGGCCAATTTGGAAAACGAGAAGGAGAATAACGAATCAGGACCAGACCAGCTGCATGGTTGTGAACTTATGGGTTTCTCTATTAATGATCAGAGGGGCACACTTTATTCAAGCCTATTGTGCTACAGACCTCCGGCCAGTGCCCTATCGGCTGTAACGGAACTTATTGATGTCATCTACGAGTTTTCTAACTCGCATACGAGGATAATAGTGCTGGGTGATTTTAACCTATGGCCATATGGCCCGACCGACTCTGCCTTTGAGGAGCTGGTTCAGGCCAACGGTAACATCCAGCTACAGCAGTTGGTACTTTCGCAGACACACGTAAAGGGCCATGCTCTTGACCTTATCTTTGCTGACGCTGACCAAGTGGCTATCCAAAACATCTTTCCTCAGTGCTGGACGGATCATGCACTTGTGCATTTCCATCTTTCATCCCCCATCCCAGCTATGAAGAAACGTAAATCAGGAGCCACTAAGGTGGGCAGACAATGGTCGAAGCTCCTGAAACTCTCTCCATGCCCCATCTTGCTTACAGAGGGCATTAGGTTGGGTGATAACGTGGCGGCTAGTTATGAAACTCTCAGTCAACGAATTCTAATGTCTTTGAATTCACTGGCTCCCCTCCGAAAAACTAGAGGCAGAACAAAACAGGCAATGCCATGGTTCACAGACAAACTCCACCAGCTCAAGCACCATTGTAAACGGGCTGAGCGGAAGTGGAGAAAGTTATACCTTGAGTCTGACAGAGCTCTTTTTAAACAGGCCCTGGCAACCTATAAAGTCCAGATTAAGCAGGCCAAGGCTAGCTTCCTGGAGGAATCACTCCTAGCGGCGGAGAACAAGTCCCAGACCTTATTTAAAATCGTGAAAGATTTGGCATCTCCCGCTAGAACTGTCAAGAACATTCCCGCCACCCAAACCCTATGTGATGCACTGGCTTCGGCCTTTGAGGATAAGATCACAACGATCTTGAACAACCTTACCTCATTGCAAGATTCTATTGCCCACACCTTGGACCACTCCACCTCTATGGCTGTCCCTGTGATCAATGCCAGATCTGTGCAATTGAACACCTTCCCGTTACCGTCCTTTGAAGATTTTTGTGCACTGGCAGAGGGGGTATCTTCGGGCTCGCCGTTAGATCCTCTTCCACCTAAATTCTGGAAACTCTTTCGGGAAGAGCTCTTTCCGCCGCTCTTCTCCATCTGTTGTCAGTCCCTTGAGTTGGCACAGGTCCCGGATTGTTGGAAGTTGGCAGTGGTATCTTCTCTCCTAAAAAAAGACACTCTGGACCCCACTTGTCCAGCAAACTATAGACCTATTTCGTTGCTCCCATTCCCAATTAAAATCTTGGAGAAACTGGTGACTAAACATCTTTCCAGTTTTATGGAGAGCAACGCATGTCTGGACGTGGCCCAGTTTGGCTTTAGACCTGCCCATGGGACGGAGTCTGCATTGGTGACAGTGCTAGACGACCTGCGGACGGGTGCCGACCAAGGTCGAGCGGCTTTTTTAGTACTACTCGACATGTCGGCCACGTTCGACACGGTCAGCCACACGATCCTGATTAGGAGATTGGAGGAAATAGGGGTATCGGGACTGGCACTGGATTGGCTGATATCCTATCTCGATAACCGTCACCAAATGGTCGCCCTGCCGCCCTTTAAATCTAACATCAGAAAGGTGGGGCAGGGCATGCCTCAGGGATCGGCCATCGGCCTGATCCTATTTAACCTCTACCTCCGCCCCCTGATTCAGTTGATAAAATCTTATGGCATAGCAGTCACCAACGATGCGGACGACACCCAACTTGTCTTCGCGTTTGAGGGCAAGGAGGCAGTGTCGCAAGAAACTTTCCACCAGTGCATGTCCATGACGGCGGCCTGGTTGAGCCGTAATTCTTTGCAATTTAACGGTTCTAAAACGGAGGTGTTGCACTGTTCTACGGACCTCTCCCCTAGGCCTCTGCCATCGAATTTCTGGCCTCCAACCTTTCGGGATACTGGTACGCCGGCACAATCAGTCAGAAATTTGGGGGTGATGTTTGATTCCAGCATGCAGCTGGATGGGTCGGTAAATAAAACAGTGGCCACTTGTATGGTCCTTCTGCGAATGCTGCGGAAAATATTACCGATGCTCCCGGCACAGTCTAGGCCAGAAGTAGTGAGAAGTATCATACTAAGTAGGCTTGACTACTGCAACTTACTACTTATGGGGGCTCCAAAGACCCTGGTGGCAAAACTGCAACGAGTGCAAAATCTCGCCGCCAAGCTGGCTCTCTCACGTAGGCGGTTTGACTCTTCTACAAAAGCGCTTAGGGAGCTCCATTGGCTTCCAATTCCTCAGAGGATTGAGTTTAAAGCCCTCTGTCTGGTACATAAAGCCCTTCATGGACAGGGCCCCTCCTCCTTGCAGAACCTGTTTTCCTGGTACGTACCTGCTAGATCTCTTCGTTCGGCCTCAGCATGTATGGTGACAGTTCCCAAGATTCTAAGGATTCGGTTAGGAGGCCGTTCCTTTAGATTCACTGCGGCAAGATTTTGGAATTCTATACCTCTTGGCTTACGCCGCCTAGATGATCTCATTTCCTTTAAGAAGGCTTTGAAAACATTTCTGTTTCCCATAACCTGTTAAAATCCCTCCTGTAGGCTTTGCAACTGTCTGTATACTGTGATGTGCCATCTAAGTCTAAGCGCCAGGATACCCGATGGGTGACAGTCATTGCGCTATATAAGAGCACCAATACATACATACATACATACATAAAGATCCGCAGCAGGGGGTTAGGACACACATTATGCAATGGGATGCTAAAAATATGCTTACTCTTATCTTGGAGGACATTAGAAATCTCATAGCCTCTCAGATGGTGGGAATTGTCGCTTTGCACGCAAGGCTTTCCAAGATCAAATTCCAGAGAGGTTAAAAGGAGTAGATGAAGCTTGAGTATCAGGTTAACCATGATGCAGAAGGAGGGAGACATGTTTCATAAGTAAAAGCTCATGCTGGAAAACAAGCTGGAGGAAATGGAAAATCGTTCTCGGCGCACTCATCTCCAATACAGATCTGAGATGATGCACAACACACATCTCAGAAATATTGACATAGATTCATACACTAAATTAACATTTAAAAAGTGATGTACATACCATGACTACTTTTTTTTACGCACCAGCATGCGTTTAGAAACAGGCCATTGATGCGCTGCAACAGCCATCAGTCATCATATTTTGGTGATCGATTTGTATCTAAAAATTCCTGTTTGCAATCATATCTGGGTTTAAGGGTAGCATTTTCCAAGTAATTTTCGGAATCCCATGCCAACGTATTTGAACGTCAGACATAAGAGAGATAATGCTTGATGGTGAAGTAACATGTATATTGAAGTATCATAAACAACCAATGTTAGAAGAAGTTTGTGTAAATAGCAGCTTTGCATGCCCAATTAAAGCAGTGTACTTGGCAATGTCACTCTTTATCACATTAGTCTTTTAATGGGTGTAAAGTATTGGACATTTGCACTCATCATTTCTTTAGTTTGTCACAATCCAGGTAAGAGCAATGCCCAGGACAAGGAACGAAATGAATTTGGCTGCTAGGCAGGGATGGTTCGGGAGGCATGTGAAGAACCGAGCACCATCAGGGATGAGGACGAATCTACCACCAGTAGGAAAAGTGCTCCCACCCAGAAAGCCACTCACTCCTAATTGAACAAACTTCTGGAGGAGGCTGTGGAGCTCACGGGGAACTGTAAAGCTGAACACCAAGGGGCATATTTACAAGCCCTTTGCGCCACGTTTACGCTGCTGTTGCGTCACGCAAGGCGGCGTAAACGTGGCGCATCCCTGCGAGGCATTTACAACGTGACGCATCTATGGAGATGCGTCACGGTGTAAGGCCCTGCGCCACATGAAACCTGCGTCAGGTTTCATGTGGGCGTGTCCACACAGGAGGGGGCGTTCCGTCGCAGGAACGCCCGTGAAAAGTGACTCCGTGAAATCTACAAGATTTCACTGAGTCACTTTACCAACGCTGATGCGTCAAAGCCCTGCGCCTGCTTGAAGCAGGCGTAAGGCTTGACGCACCACGTTAGAAATACAGCAAGTTGGAACAGTGCTGGAGTTGCGTGCTGCTCGCAACACAACTTCAGCACTGCGCCAACTTTACGGCTAAGATGCGACACGCATCTGTTTATTCCTGCGTCATGGTGCGCCGCATTGTAAATGCGGCGCATCATGGGTGGCGCAAGGATAAACTTGCGTGTCGTATCTTTCCTGGCGTATCGCTGCTGATTTGCAGAGATGCGCCAGGCAACGTAAATATGCCCCCAAGTGACAGGATGTGTTGGATGATGAGGTTCTTTCTGGCCAAGAAGATGAAATATCAGTGAATTGTGAACTGGGTATACAGTCTCACCCCTTCCATCTGTATGTAGCCCCCATGAAATGGGGTCTCGAACTGCACCACATGCTATGCCTCTTCCTCCAACAAGCCCTTGCCTAGTAAGACAGTGGCTGAGGGAAACATGTTCCCAAACACCCCTGAACCTTCACATGTTGCCGTTTCTTCTACCCCCAACACACAATATATAAACATGACTGGAGATCAGGACGCAGAAGATACTCTCCTGGAATGTATAAGTTGATTGGGGAGTTGTGGCAACTCAAGAGCCACAAATGGATCAACATCAAAAACTTTGCAGCAGGCATAGTGTGTCTTCTTTAGGTTCACCTCTCCCTACATGCTGTTTTTACATCTCGTAGTACATCCTTCCCAGATATTGTCACACTTACCCCATAGTCTCCAGCATTCCAGGAGGTGAGCAGCCCAACCCTGAGAGGTTAGCATTGTGCATCTGAGGAGTAGTTGGTTGTGATTGTAAAAGGGCAGCTCGAGGATGTTCAGGAACGTTTGCCCTCATCCCAGAGCAGTTTTCCTGACACACCATCACATTTGGGGACTGGATTTAGAATTCCGTTAGACTCTGTCCTTCCCTTTTAAAGAACGGCTTTGCTTTCAAGTGTATTCACTCCTGAACTATGGTTCCCCAGTATTTAGCCAGTTACAAACAGGTCAATGTCGTGCGCAAAGTCCACTGAGGGAGCATCGCATTTGGGACACTTATAGGGCCGGAAAGGGTCCATGCAATGCATTTTAAGTGGTGTAAAAAAGGCGCACCACAAACATATCAAATGCAATATTTTGTGTCGATGATTAAGTGAGACGAAGCTCACTGCATGCAGCAATATTGCCATTGAAAATCAGTAAGCGTGTGCCCCATGTCGTTTTCCCATGCGGCCCATGTCCCGGCATCTCTAGAGGGGAATAATACCACTGCTGACATGTACATCTTCGAGATTAAATGTTCACCCTTAGAATCCGTGATTATTAACGATAATGGTGGGATGTCCTCTGGCTCAAGAGGATAACTTGATATCTGAGCCTTTAATGCTCCCTGTATCCCTCTCAGCACAAAATGATCCATCAGGGGCGCGTCTTCAAAACGAGCGTCCTGTGTTTGTCCGAAGGCATGTCCGTCAGGGAACATATCACCAAAAGTATTCAGGGAATATTAAAGTATGTTTAACAAGCACTTCTCTCATAATGGGCAGCCACGTGTTGCCCACCTCGTGAAGCGCAGACTAGTATAAGTGTCCGGTCCCCCGTGACCCGTCTCAACCTCTCCCATGCCCAGCTAGTCATAGACACCGTCTGGATGTTGAGTGGATCTCGCAGCATTTCAGCTGGCAGCATCCTAGCCAGCGAGAGTGGGTCAGCTAGGTCAGCCTCAGGCTTGGTATATGGTATCCTAGCATCTGGATGACACCAATGCCTGTCATAGCTACACTGAGCCACCAAATACTAAATATACAAATTTGGAACCCCAAAACCCCTATGTTCATATGGAAGGGCCAAGATGTCCCATCTAACACTTGGTTGCTTCCCACCCCACACCAGGCGGATTAATGATGTGTGGAGTGTGGCAAAAAAATGCCTTATTTAGTGGGATCGGGATGTTGTTCAATAGATACAGGAACTGGGCCAGTATTACCATTTTGATAAGTGCTATGCGTCCAGCCATACCAAGCGGCCATTTAAGCGATTGCTCGATAGAAGTCGTTGGTTTTTATAAAGCTGGAAAAAGTTAAGCTGTTGTATTTGATCTGCATCTTTATGAATATGGATCCCCAGGTATTGGACTGAATCCTCACATATCACCAGTGGGAATTAGTTATCCCTACCGAGTGGGGCGGGGGTTAATGGGAAAATCACTGATTTGCCCCAGGTTATATGCAGGCCAGACAAAGCCCCGTACCATTGGATTTCTCTAAGCACAGGGCCCATTTTGCCCTCCAGGTACCGTATATATAAGATTATATCATCAGCATATAGAGTGATTAATAGTTGGGTCCGTTTTAAACTGTGGGTCTCTGTGAAGGTGCCCTTCCTTCAGGTGGTGCACCAATGGGTCCTGTGCAAGCACAAAGAGTAAGGGGGATAGTGGGCACCACTGCTGCGTTCCATGAGTGGGAAATATAGCAGCTGTCAGTGTTCCATTCAAGTGTATGTGGGCTGATGGCTCAGTGTATAACAGCTTAATAAGAGCAATGAATTCAAGTGGAAATCCCATTCTGCCCAACGTCACCCTCAAGAATGGCCACTCCAGGGAAACAAATGATTTTTCAGCATCCAACACCGCTGCAATCGCAGGCGCAGATGGGGAGATTCTGTGGAGTACCGCAAAAAGCGTGAGAAGATTCATGGCTGTGGATTTACTGGGCACAAATCCAGACTGAGCTGCTGATATTACTAGCTTAAACAATAGCGAAATTCTGTTGGCTATCATTTTGGCCAATATCTTATTATCGGAAAATAACAACGATAGCCGGCGATATGAACTACATTGTAACAGATCCTTTCCCAGCTTGGGGAGCAATATTATGACAGCTTTGTGGAGATTAGGTGGCAACGCCCCTTTTTCAACTGCCTTTTGATTGGTCTCTAAAAGGTACGGGCCTTATAGAAACACCCCGAGAAGCCTTCCAGTCCAGTCGCCTTAGAACCGTCCATGGCCTCAATGGCCTGGACTATCTCCTCTTTTGTAAACAGTTAACTCGCGAATTGTTTGTATGACTGATCAAGCCAAACCAAGGCAACTTTGTCCAGGTACCCGTTACTAGGCACTTCGTCTGGGGTCGCCCGTGTCGTGTACAGATCTTTTTACTGTGTTAATATCTCGGTCTGAAGCCCAGAGGATCAGCAATAAAGACGCTGTCTGGGTCTGGTTTCCAAAGAGTGGCAATATAAGCTTGGCTTCGGGGGGATTGTGACATCCTTACAAGTGTGCGTTCAGGCCTCTCTCCTACCCCATATCTGCAGGCTACTCCGTATTTCCCTAGGTAGTGTGTTTCGAGTTCCGTCACCTCATGAAACTCTGCCAATAATGTTATGCAGTTTTGTAGTAGATTTTCTGGGTTTCGGGCTACTGAAGCCTGGTCTACCTCTGCAAGGCTCTTTTCCAGCTGGGATAGTGTACATGTTAGAAATGTGGGATGTTAGAAATGGGGATCTATAAATGGGAGAGGTAGGCACCTTTGTCCAAATAGGGATCTTTGCTTCTAGTCAGGGTAAGGGGGATACTCTTCTAAAATAACCCCTGCTCACCCCCTTGGTAGCTTGGCACGAGCAGACAGACTTATCTCATAGGCAGTGTGCAAAGCATTTGTGAACACATACAGTAATATAGTGAGAACACTACAAATGGACACCATACCAGTTTAGAAAAATAAGTGTTGTTTATCTAAACCAAACAAAACCCAAAATGACAAAAATCCACAATACAGTAATACAAATATGTATGCTGCCTAAGGACTCGCGCTCTCTTGTAGTAAGGAGTATAGTGCTGAGCAGGCTGAACTACTGCAACTATCTGTATTTGGGAGCACCACAATATATCCTTCAGAGATTGCAGAGAGTCCAGTCCATGGCAGCAACGTTGGTGTTAAATAGGCAGTGCAGGTCTTCTACAACTCTGGCCTTGAGGGATCTTCACTGGCTGCCCATTAAGGAAAGAGTTTGTTTTAAATCGTTCTGTATTGTGTACAGAGCAGTGCATGACTCAGGCCCAGTCCCACTGCAGGAGAAGTTTACCTGGTATAATCCCAGGAGGCAGCTTCGCACCTCTAGTGAAAATCTGATAATGACTACCAGATTTAAACGTTCCAGGATGGGAGGTAGAGCTTTCAGTGTCTCGCCTAAGGAACGAACTGCCCCAGAACATTAGACAGGCCAATTTCCTGACTGGTTTCAGGAAGAGTCTGAAAACCTGGCTTTTCCCAAGGACTGAACATTAGATCATACCACCGTTAATCTGGTCTGCTCCTGTGGTGGCTATCTTCAAATCTAAGCGCCAGGATACCTGTAGGGTGGCAGTTTGCGCTATATAAGAACCTAATACAATAATACAATACAATGACTTTCAAATGGTATAAATAGTTCCGTACAAAGCAAATTGCAGATGCAACACTGTTCACAAAAAGTATATTGGATGCGTCGCACACACAAACAAAAAGGGCCATAGGGAAGGTGATGCGTCAGTTCCTTCCTCCGGGGGATATGATGTGTCGGTAACTTACTCCTGCGCAGGGGAAGTGATAAGTTGGTTCCTTACCGGAGGCATCGGTTTCATATTGTGTGGGGGGGTGATGCGTCAGTTTCTTACTGCGTCCCCCGAGGTGACAGACTTGGTGCCTCGATGCGATTATCCGGGATGATGCCTGGGTTCTTGAAGACGCACAGCAGGCCTTGCGTTATAATTGGTGCAGTGAACTTGGACGTCGGAGACTGGTGCACTCGATGCAGTGATTTCTCGAGCGCGGGCAGGTGGTTCGACAATTTCTTCAGCGATGCATTGGAAACTAGTGAGGATGCATCACTGTTCTCTAAGTTGCATTACGTTAACACTCCCAGTGGCAAACAGCCTCCAGTGGTCCAAAACAACAGCAGGCACCTCTTATTGGGTCAAAACTGCCAGCAAGGGCATTCAGGGTAGCTGGGGGTGAAGATTTTGTGTCCCTGAGACTTCAATAGGAGGCAAGCTCAGTTTCAAGCCCTTGGAGATCTTCCTCAAGCAGGAGACACAGCAAACAGCAAAGTCCTTCTCCCATTCCTTGGCAGAAAGTAGCCACGCAGGACAACCCAGACAGCAAACAGCACAGGGTCAATATTCCTCCTCAGTTTCTCCAGGTCATCTCCTTAGCAAAGGTTCCTCTTGATTTCCCAGAAGTGAACTAAAAGTCTGGGGTCTGGGACCCTCTTTTTATACAGTAAATCTCTTTGTTCTCTCCTGGCCCAGGGTTCTGAGCCCAGTCCAAACCAATTCCGGGGGCACTTTGCAAGAGCACAACAACCTCCATTGTCAGTGTGAGCCCTGACTAACCCTGGGCATAGTTTGCTGAGTTTTGCTATGCGGAAGTCCGCAAAGTTACAAAAAACCTCAGCGAAGTTCCGCAAGTGGCGGAGTTCAGTGTGAACTGTAGTTTGTGCGGGCATTTCTGCCGCTCAGGTAGAAATTCTACCCGAGCGGCAGCTCGTGTTCGTGAACTTACTGTTCGCAATCGTGAACTTACTGTTAGCGAGTGGGGGAAAAAACTCCGCTGCACATCGAGAAGCAGAGTTTTCTGCACTCCACAAGCTCCGCGGCGTGCAGAAAGCTCTGCAAACTCCGCGTACGGAGCAAAGTTCACTGCCCAGGCCTGGCCCTGACTCCAGACACACCACAGGGGGGAGGAGCCATCATAGTGGAAGACAGGCACATCCCTATTCAGGTGCAGGTGCTACTCCTCCCACCACTCTGAATGCAGACCAGGTCTATTCAGCCTAGTGCTTACTCATCCAGACTCTCTGGAGCCACTGCACATCCCCAGCCCCTGTCACCCCAAAGCCAGGTAGTCAATACACATCCTAGCAAAGGCACACTGGATGGTTAAGCAAGAAAATACCTAATTTCCAGAAGTAGTATTTTCAAACACAGAATGTAAAAATCACCCTCACTAAAAGATGCATTTTAACATTCTGAGTACAGGCATACTAAACTTAATTTTCCTACCTTGTTCCCAGGGGTAGTTAGGCTTATAAGATGTTTTAAGCAAAGTCCCCAGTCTATCCTATGGGAACAGATAGCCTCGTGATAGTGAAAAACAAAATTGGCAGTCATCACTATCAGGACATGCCACACACACCAGAGCATGCCCTACCTTTTACATACACTGCACCCTGCCCACAGGGGTACCTTGTACCTATCTTAGGGGTGACTAACATATAAGAAAAGGGAAGGTTAGGGCCTGCCAAGTGGGTGCACTTGCCAAGTCGACATGGCAGTACTAGACTGTACACATTTACAGGCTGCTTATGTGGGTGGCACAATCCCTCTAGCAGCATTTGATCAACAGGCCCTGGGCACACACAGTACACTGTACTAGGGACTGACAAGTATATCAAATCAGCCAATTATGGAAACACCAATCCATACATACAATTTACAGGGAGTGCATATGCACTTTAGTACTGATCAGCAGTGGTAAAGTGCCCAGAGTCGTAAATCCAACAAATACAGGTCAGAAACAGAAGGCCACAAAGCAAAAACTCTGGGATAAACCTGCTGTAAAAGCCAGGTCTAACAGTACACCGTAGGTCTTTGAGTATTCCTGCATATTTAGAAATGCAGAGCTGTTATACACGCTTTAAAAGCCTCCCACAGCCTGGCCCATGATTTTACTGTCCCCTTGTTAATATCAAAATACTCCAGTATTGCCACCGTAACTCAGAACGAAAGACATCGTCCCAAAGGGCTGCCTCGGTAAACCTTCAATGCCTCTCCACCCCACCAGCTCTGGGAAGGCGGAAATTGAGAATGACTATGAGTGGTCGAACAGTATATGTGGTAGATGTTGTACATCAACAATCCACTGCGTCAGAGCGGGTGTCGGAAGTCAATAGTGCAATTGAGTCGACGTGTCATGTTGCGCAGACTAGTGTGTATACACTGTCTGTGTAGGATGCCGGTGTCGCCATGCATCTGTGAGCTGATATGTATCTCTCAGCTTTGCTAGTGCGCACCTGGACTTTGGTCTAGTGTCGTAGGTGGTCGCTGTACTACCTTGTAGGTTCAGCAACAGGTTGGGATCTTCCCCATGCATATTTGGTCCACCTACATGATGTCTATTTGGGCCATAAGATTTATGTAAATCTCTGGGCTATCTATATTAGGGGCACAGACATTCACCAACAGCACAGTGTAACCCCAAAGTTAGCCTTTGACCAGCAGATATCTGCCCTCCGTGTCTGCTTTTATTTCTGTCATGTGGAAGGGAATGCGTTTGTGGACCAAAATGGAGACTCCTCTCGCATATGAGCTGTAGCCCACAAAATACCTATGTGGACCCCATGTTGATGCAAAGGTTGTGGGCGCCCTTAGGGAGAGATGTGCCTCCTGTAAATAAACTATGTTTACTTTATGTCTCTGTTCAGCACTAGCTTGCCTTTGCATGTACTTTTGGGGCCTCGAATGTTCCAGGCTGTTAAAGTAAGGTCTGCGTAGGGACATGTTTGATGTTCAGACATCAAGGATGTACTAAGTGGTATGTATTGGATGGAGACCGTAACAGTATTGTGGTACCAATGATATTCTGATCAACAAGTAAAAAAACATGTCTAAGGAAGCAACAAAGCCACAACCCATCCGCGAACCTTACATATCAGGGAAATCCCAGTCTCAACAATTGCGCTATTCAAAGAGATTATGGCCCCAAAAACAAACATTCAACTATGGTGTGCGTACGCACTGGGGGAGTGGCAATGCCACTCTGATTACCCGCTTCCTGGTTGAGTAATAAAAAGGTGTTAATAATGTAGAGTGTCTCCTCCAATGCAAGTTCTGTTAATTTCAGCTTGCTTTGGAGCGTTATGCCTCTATGTGGTCCGGTGCAATATTCAACCCCTATCTCAGTTCCTGCACTCAGTACCCAAAAGAATAAGCTCTCCGAAAATAGGTTCACATTCGCACCAGAATTAGAGTTGGCGGGGAGCGCCCCAAAGAGTCCTACTGACTCGTTCTCAGCACTGCAGAGAATGCTTAACAAAACTCCTTGACCGCCGTCAGCATATAAAAAAACTGTGACCTGACATGGACGTACACCCTTAGGTGCGCTAGGTACAACATCCTGTATTTAAGACCCAAGTTGTGGAGTGTGGCCTTGACACCAGCATATTTGCGACATGCCTCTTCGACCATAGCCTGGGTAAATTGAGATTGATGATCCTTGCTAACTGAGAGGGCCTTTTTTTGACTAGGCACAGTGCTGTATCCCTATCCTGAAAATTCAAAAGCCTGGCAATAAGAGGGCAGGGCAGGCAGCCCAGGTACGGCGTGGCCCCAGTGTATTATGAGCTCTTTCAACCACGAATGTAGCTGTAAAGGACTCTTGTCCAAACATGTAAGATGAGTTTTCCCACAAAACCATCAAGGCATCCCGTATTCATGGATTCATGAATGCCCGGAATGCGAATGTTATTCTGCTGACTTCTGGCCTCAAAATCCTAGTTTTTAATTGCAAATGATTTCAGCAGCTTCTCCGTACATTCTAGAATTTGGGCAACTGAGTCGATCCATCCTCTGAGTCCGATATCAGGCCCTCCACTGTGTCCAGCCATCCCTCATGTTGGTCCTGGCGTGCCCCCATTACATCCAGGGATTTATCCAATGTGTCAAATCTAGTGTTCAGAGCCCTGAAACCTGCCCACAGTTCCATCATGAGAGCCTCATTTCCAACTGGCACCCCAGCCTGCGCATCTGTGCAAGTCCCTCCCTCCGCCATCTTGAGTCTGGGAGATTCCCCTGATCATTTAGACTTTTTGAAAGTCTACTTGCGCTGCTTCCGGTCGCCGCGGACAATTCCTGACTCTGGTCAGAATCCCTTTGCAGCTCTTCACTGGATAGTGCTAGGTTCGACCAGCTCTCAAGTTCCTTGTTGACCCCCTCAGGGTGGAAGTGGGAGGGGGAAAGAGTTGGTTTTGAGTATAAGCTAGGCTATACTATATGAAGACTGCCCAGGTGTTGATGATTATAAGTGTGAAATGTGACACAACTTTGGTTTTGATGTCGGGTGTCCATAAAAGGCAAGCGCTGACACCTAGGCACTTGTGTGTAGTCCCAGCCCATTTCCCTTGGCTGCGAGACAACAGGTCCTTCAATTTCACATGTCTGTGTTTTCAACTAGCGAAGCATTGTGCAGCTGTATCCTAGAGCAATGGGTAATGATTACTTCCAGTCACAATCAATTAAAGACGTCATTCATTTTACTTTCTGTAAACTAAGCAAAAATGAAAGACTAACAGTGACACCAAGACGGGTCTCCTTAGAATCCCACAACCCACACCTAAGATTATTTACACAATTTCCATATTTAATTTTCAATTATTAATTAACAACTAATTATTAATTACAAATACATTACTTCCCACCCTTTACCCCTATAAACCCCATAACCTGCATCTAAGATTAATTACACAATTTCCATATTTAATTTTTAATTAATAATTAACAACTAATTATTAATTACAAATACATTACTTCCCACCCTTTACCCCTATAAACCCCATAACCTGCACCTAAGATTAATTACACAATTTCCATATTTAATTTTCAATTAATAATTAACAACAAATTATTAATTAAAAATAAATGACTTCCCACTCTTTACCCCTATAAACACCACAACCTGCACCTAAAATTAATTACACTATTAATTACCAATATTAATTAACAACAAATTAATGACTACAAATGCATTACTTCCCACAATTAACACTACAAAATCCCAATTAAATAAATATTAATACAAAAAAAACATTCATTTATTATAATTCAAATACTTACCACCCTGTTCCCCTATAAATACACAACCGGCTACGGAATTAAAAAATGCAAAACGTAATGAACATAAAATTGATAACTACTAAAAATATAAATATATTACAAAACATAAACAATACTTATGCAAAAAAAATCACATACATTCAAAATATATACTAAAATACAAAACACTAATTAAAAAAAATGATATTTTCAACAACTATATTTTTGCAAACGTTATTAATGACTTCTGTATTTTTTTTAAACTAGATTTCTTACCTTCAAATCGATATTGACCACTACAATACTCTTCCTGTCGATATTTCTGACTCAGGATATTTCTGTAGGTTGACATATTCAACTTGATATTTTGTCTGCACACCGCAGATCCCTCTGGACCGGGTTAGTTTCTCCTAATTGTTGCCAGGCCAGCACCGGTCTTTCACAGCATTACATTTTTGGGGGGCCTTATCGCGTCTCCGGTGCCATGTCGGCCAGCATCCTTGGAACTGGGGTACGACCTCCAAAATTGCTTACTGTGTCACCATGGGCTTACAGCTAAATTTCCAGCACTCTAACACCGTCTATGTCCACCTGCATGGCTATAATTATGGGTACTTTGGCGGTGCTTCAGAGCTACAAGGCCATCTTGGTCGGCAACCTGGCCACACCCCCATGACAGCAGGTTGACATGACCTAACTTGCAAAATTCTCAAATGTGGGTCATAGAAGTCTTCGTCTCTGCACTATAAAGGCTGGACAAATGCACACCAAGTGGAGCAGAGATTTGTTTGCATAGCCATAAAGCTTACATTCTAAAGTTAGCTATTGCTGTTTCTATGTGGGCATGAGGTCCTTAGATGAAAACATGCCTAATCGAAGCAGCGGAAGGTCATATTTCTTATGCCATAAAAAATGTGCAGATAAATATGTCCTGGAACCCCAAGTTTCACTTGATGGCAAGATTGCCCAGGCATTGTTTTTAGTTGCTTTTTCAGCATTGTCTCTGATCAGGGATAATAATTTGACAGCTTTATTTGCAATACATTTAAAAGCGGTGTAGTCCATGGAGGAGTGCTCAGCTTCCTCCAGATTCATTTTAATGATTGTGTCCTGTAATACTGAGCACACAGAGTTGTTTGTGAGGGTTTGCCTTTCTATTTCCACCCAACACAGATGTGCAAGCGAATTTGCCTCAGCTGCCCTAGTTCACCAGCACAAATTTACCAGGTCACCCTGCCTGTATGGACCCGGGTGAAGTAGTCCAAAATTCCAATCTAAATTGGGCTTGCACCACATACCTTGGAATGAAATAGAGTTGCTTAAAAAGATTGGATTGTAAGTTGTTTAGAGTTACAACTTCTTTCCCTTTGAGCAATTCAGTACCATAAGATACCGAAGGCAGGAATTTTGCTCCCATAACTTGAAGTAGGTGGCATGTAGAGGTATTTTAAGTCTTATGCTTCAAGGTTTTAAAAGCAAACAGTAAACTGTTGGCAATCAATAGTCTTGTTTGTTAATGGGGTAACTTAAGAGGGAGTCTAGGTTACTTGTAAGTGTTTACCTTGTCTAATACATTACCATCAGCCCACCAACTAAATTTCATCTGTCTGTGGCTGCCTCTGCCTTTGAAACAAAGAAACTTTGTTTTATTATAATTGAGGCTTAACCGCGGGGTATTGGTGTAAGCCAGTAGCTGATTTTGACAGAGTCCGGCTGTCCTTCAGCAGGGTCAGAGAGCAGCAGACAGCAGGACAACAAACAGAAAAGCAGGCCTTCCAAATCAGCAGTTGCTGAGCCTTTCTTGGGCAGGTGGCAGTGAGGAACCACTAAAAATAGCCTCGGTTTAATTAGTAACTGAGAGACGCTGCCACAGTTTGTGGTCTTCACTCCACAGTTTGGAGAAGATGGCGACTAGTGAGAGCAGGTGCAGCTCAGCTGCGAAAGCGGAAGAACTCCTGGAATGAATGAACTGCTTTCACGTGCGGTGAACAAAGTCTCGGTCAGAGGGAAAGGCTTCCGCATGATTACAGCTTCGTGCACATTTACTAGTAAGGTTCGGAATGACCATGACTCCTCATAGGCACAATTTTCAATTAGGTGCTTTCAAGTAATAACCTATTGTATTATGGGAGTTGTATTCCTGGTGTGCCAAACAAATTGGGCTAAAACACCTGAATTCATTGACCTGAAAAAGGAGTACCAAGCACTAGAGCAAAGTGTCTCCGACGACATAATCTACTGGAAATGGATTCTGGTTGTCTAAAGTCCATAAAATATATTAGCGGAACAAGATTTTAAAATAGAGTGTTTTTTTACAAAGGGCCTGTTGTGTTATTTGAAAACGTAATGCCAATCTTAATATCCATTAAAGAAGGATGAGCAGTTAAGTTATCACTGAACCTGCTTCAAGCATTTCATCTGCCGGTGTAATAGAAATATCTTCAGCAGAGACATAACCCAACTGAGCTATATCATCGGTTTGCTTGTTGATGAGTGTCTCATAAGTAGCTCAGACAGTTATTACTTCCTTTGTGGATTTGATTTGGCTGTAGAAAGATCCGTAGGACTGATTCACAACTGAAGCTGTTGTTTCTCAAAATGCTTGGAATGCCTGACTTTCTTTTTTGGATTTCCTAATATATAGGGAAAGTTTACTTTGGAGTTTTCTTTTAAAGGGAGAGCTTATTTTGTTGTATTTTATTTTGTTAAGTAAAGGTAGTGTTACGACATTTCGAGATGAGTTATAAATTACTTTGTTGCATTTTATGTGTGTTTTTTTCATCAGAGAAAGCTTTGTTCCCCAACGAACGCCTTCCCCTTTGTGAATGTTTGTGAAAGCAATTTTTAAGAGCAGGCAGTGTTCCCATGGAAGCCTTTGACGGTTGTTTGGCGGCCTTCTTTTCCACCCCTAACTATTCTCTACTGATGAGGGAAGTTAACCCGAAACCCGAGCCATGTCTCTGGCGATATCCAAAAACCTGGGACATGTATCGGACCTAGAGATCATCAGTTCAACAAGTACCTACTTGCACCCACTGGGTGAACCACTCAAGAACTCCATGTACCAGAGTCCCGAGGGGCGATCCGGAGGAGGGGCTAGCGGTGTGCGGTCCATTGCGATTGTGTCTACAAATTGGCTCCCTTGAGCTTTGAGCCAACGGGCTCCTGGACGACACACCTGCGTGCCGGTTCGGGCATCGAGGCCTTTGAGGGTTTCTTGGCGGCCTTCTCTTCCACCCCTAACTATTTTCTCTACTGATGAGGGAAGTTATCCCGAAACCCGAGCCATGTCTCGGGCGATATCCAAACACCCGGGAGATGTATCGGGTCTAGAGATCATCAGTTCAACAAGTACTTACTTGCACCCACTGGGGTGAACCACTCAAGAACTCCATGTACCAGAGTCCCTAGGGGCGATCCGGAGGAGGGGCTAGCGGTGTGCGGTCCATTGCGATTGTGTCTACAAATTGGCTCCCTTGAGCTTTGAGCCGACGGGCTCCTGGACGACGCACCTGCGTGCTGGTTCGGGCATCGAGGCCTTTGACGGTTGCTTGGCGGCCTTCTGTTCCACCCCTAACTATTTTCTCTACTGATGAGGGAAGTTATCCTGAAACCTGAGCCATGTCTCGGGCGATATCCAAAAACCCGGGACATGTATCGGGTCTAGAGATCATCAGTTCAACAAGTACCTACTTGCACCCACTGGGGTGAACCCCTCAAGAACTCCATGTACGAGAGTCCCTAGGGGCGATCCGGAGGAGGGGCTAGCGGTGTGCGGTCCATTGCGATTGTGTCTACAAATTGGCTCCCTTGAGCTTTGAGCTGATGCACCTGCGTGCCGGTTCGGGCATCGAGGCCTTTGACGGTTGCTTGGCGGCCTTCTCTTCCACCCCTAACTATTTTCTCTACTGATGAGGGAAGTTATCCCGAAACACGAGCCATGTCTCGGGCGATATCCAAAAACCCGGGACACGTATCGGGTCTAGAGATCATCAGTTCAACAAGTACCTACTTGCACCCACTGGGGTGAAACACTCAAGAAATCCATGTACCAGAGTCCCGAGGGGCGATCCGGAGGATGGGCTAGCGGTGTGCGGTCCATTGCGATTGTGTCTACAAATTAACTCCCTTGAGCTTTGAGCCGACGGGCTCCTGGACGACGCACCTGCGTGCCGGTTCGGGCATCGAGGCCTTTGACGGTTGCTTGGCGGCCTTCTCTTCCACCCCTAACTATTTTCTCTACTGATGAGGGAAGTTATCCCGAAACCCGAGCCATGTCTCGGGCGATATCCAAAAACCCGGGACATGTATCGGGTCTAGAGATCATCAGTTCAACAAGTACCTACTTGCACCCACTGGGGTGAACCACTCAAGAAATCCATGTACCAGAGTCCCTAGGGGCGATCCGGAGGATGGGCTAGCGGTGTGCGGTCCATTGCGATTGTGTCTACAAATTGACTCCCTTGAGCTTTGAGCCGACGGGCTCCTGGACGACGCACCTGCGTGCCGGTTCGGGCATCGAGGCCTTTGACGGTTGCTTGGCGGCCCTCTCTTCCACCCCTAACTATTTTCTCTACTGATGAGGGAAGTTATCCCGAAACCCGAGCCATGTCTCGGGCGATATCCAAAAACCCGGGACATGTATCGGGTCTAGAGATCATCAGTTCAACAAGTACCTACTTGCACCCACTGGGGTGAACCACTCAAGAACTCCATGTACCAGAGTCCCTGGGGGTGATCCAGAGGAGGGGCTAGCGGTGTGCGGTCCATTGCGATTGTGTCTACAAATTGGCTCCCTTGAGCTTTGAGCCGACGGGCTCCTGGACGACGTACCTGCGTGCCGGTTCGGGCATCGAGGCCTTTGACGGTTGCTTGGCGGCCTTCTCTTCCACCCCTAACTATTTTCTCTACTGATGAGGGAAGTTATCCCGAAACCCGAGCCATGTCTCGGGCGATATCCAAAAACCCGGGACATGTATCGGGTCTAGAGATCATCAGTTCAACAAGTACCTACTTGCACCCACTGGGGTGAACCACTCAAGAACTCCATGTACCAGAGTCCCTAGGGGCGATCCGGAGGAGGGGCTAGCGGTGTGCTTCCATTGCGATTGTGTCTACAGTGTTCCCATGGACCACTGCCACAATTCAAAAATGAAACTTAAATGTAATTTTTGTTTTTGAAACATATCTTCTTTTCCTTTAAGGAAGCAGGCTACATTAAAAAACAAGCATTTGTGATGCAATCAGACTCGCCTTTGGGACCTTATATGTATTTAGCTATGCAGCACATTAGCCTGGGTGCTGAAACATCTACTGTTCTTTAACATGGAAGGAAAACAAGCACCAAGCTGCGTGACATGCCAGGTATGGGAACACTTGGAGAGAAATATTGCCTTTCAGTGGGAAATGGTATAGTCCAAAGCCCTGTTTTTAATATAAAATCAGGGCCTTCGGTGGTCATATCACTGAAAATACAAGATTGAAAAAATATATTATTGTCTACGGGTGCTCATGGAAGACAATTTCTATGAACTGGATCTAGAGAATGCTAAAGTAATTTTGGTATTTTACTGATCTTTGATGGTCTTTTTCTATCAAGAAAGTTAAATAGAGGCAGTTGCCAGAAAAAAAAGAAAGTCCCTAAGCAGAAAGCAACTCTGGTATTTTACTGACGTCTGCTGGTCATTTTCCATTAAGACAGTTATATAGAGGCAGTTGAACAGAAAAAAAGTCCATAAGCGGAAGCAGACAAGTCCTAGGGCAGATCTAACAAAAGCCCACAAAGTACATACACATATAAGTATGTAAAGTATATACTAAAGTATATACAAGAGGTCTCGAATACTCAACCTAAAAAAAGATTGTTTTATTTAAAAGCAATTACAGAGATGGTGGTCTGCTGACTTCAACAGGCCACGAGCCCTGGGATTTTAGCGATTACCCATGGGTTGCATACACAGATCTACCTCATTAATTTCATGAGGTAGGACTGTTTGCGACCCACTCAGAATCACAAGTGAATTCAAAAGTGTTTCATACATTTGCAATGGAGTAGCTAGGGGTACAGGCTGTTTTTGGGGGCGGCGGAGGTGAGCAATTTCTGTCTGTCGACTACCACCATCCTCCTGCCCCCCAAGAGCAAGTTGTCCTTCAGCCGCAGGACCCCACCCCCGGAACAAGGGGACTGTGGGCATGGTTTGCCCCCAGAAAAATTAAACGGGGTTATGGTAGTAATTTCCTTCAATGTCCCAGTAATAAGTTCTCCAGATGAGAAATAATTATTTAACTAATGAAGTTAATGCTGACACTGTGCGGTGAGGTGTTTGCCAAGTGCAGTACATGCCTCTTAATCTGAGTTTAGTGTCAGAAAATGGACTATTACATGTGGAAATCAGTGTTTACTATGAAAAGTGACAATATCAGGAAAGACATGACAGAACTAAGCATATACATAAAAGTTTGAATATAATAGAAGATCAGCCAGTCAGGGAAGCTCCAAGGCAGTTACAAGTGAGGAGGCTCAAGTAGTTTTCCATTTAGTAAATAGAATGGCCGTCATGAGCTACACCTGGTACCTTTAATGTTGTGTTCCTGTTTTGGGTGTCACATTTGGGGCCGTGTTATGGTAAAAGCGCATTTTATTTGTTTGCGCTTACTGCACCTTCAAAAAGGTGAGGCAGGCACAAACAATGAAAATGCACTGTATTACCATGAATGCGCTTCCTCCACGGCAGCCACAAACTCGTGCTGCCCTGGGGGCAGCGCATTCAGGTGAAAACCATGGCAGCTGCTTCACAGCCGCTCCGTGTTTTTACTGTGCTGGCGGCTCCCACCTGCACTTTTGAAGGGGATTAGAGATTCTCTTGCAGGTGGGTACAGTCAATGACTGCACCCACCTGCAAGGTGATGTCGGGAGAGGTTCATGGGACCCCTTTTCTCACAACCAGAGGGTTGCCATCAGGAGGTGCATTCACAGTGACCACCTAAAAGTTGGCGCGCTGTGAGTGCACCTCCTGATGGCTTCTTTGCCTTTGTGCCCCTGTCTGTAATATGACATGAGTGCAGGGGCAAAGGGATTCCCTTATTTAAATGGGGCATAACCCCATGAAAATGAGGTAGTGCCACCTGCAGTTAGTGCTGGCGTTATCGGTATAACAAAAGGGTCCGCACAAGCGTCTGTGGCCCCTTCTGTAATAGCAAAGTGCCCAGGGCGCACAAAGTGGGCGCAAACACCCGTTGCGCCCCAGAGGCACTTTATGTAATAGGGCCCCTGGTTCTGTAACATAGCGAGTCAGGACACAATGAGCAATATTCACCAATAGTCCTTCATGAATTAAGAACATATTATTGAGAACTATATGCAACACACACATTCTCTCTCACTCACTTACCCACTCACTCACTCTCACTCTCTCTTACTCTCTCTCAGTTCCAGGGTCTGGGACCACACTAAGGAACAATTTTACATGAGTGTCAGTGTGGGTGGAAGAGCACACACTTCTCTGATGCAGGAAATAGTTCTGGTCAGGTCTACCAATTCACAAAACTTTGCATGCTGCCACCACCGATTTATGTGATCAACCATGGTAATTGACAATAGTCCCATAATAGTTCTTAAGGCATGCTTGGCACACACCTCTAGAGGGTTCATACAAGAGGATTATAATGAGAAAGTGTTTCTATGAAAAGAACCGTTTCACCAGCCTGGTCGCTATGACATCGCAGCTTACAGAGCAAAGCATACATTTGATTATGTAGGTGAGAATATAAAAATCTTTTAAATATCAAGAAATTGGCATTTCAAAATGCTTTGTGGGAGGAATATAACATTGCTCTTCTAAGAGAAACTCAAAAATATTCTGGGAGGTTGTTTCTTCTGTAGAGAAGGGGGGGGGGGTCCAACATGCAAGACTGTCACATTGGCCCCGATGTTTGGTTCAAGCACTTCAGCTCCTTCTATAATGCTGATAACCCTGTGCTCTGGCTCCTAAAGCATATAGTCAGAGCATGAATAATGGGAGTCCTGCATTGAACATTCCACTGCCTGAAATGGAGCGGCCTATAAAAAGAATAAAAAAACAGAAGGCACCAGGACCAGATCTAGTGCCTGCTGATATCTACTAAGAGGACCCCGAAATATGGGCTAGCATTCTTGTCAAAGTATTTAGCTTGCCATTGGCATTAACCAGGTTCCACCATCATGGCACTCTGCTGTTCTAGTGCTCATATTCAAGAAAGGTGATCGTGGTACTCCCTCCAATTACTGCCCAAGAGGCATGTAACACACTGCAGGAGTGTCGCTGTCTTCCACCGTACATTAAACATGCCCTGATACAGGATTGTAGCAGTCGCAATGGCGGGATGCAGATTTTGTATTGAACAGCAAGCCTGATGGCCTGATTGAACTCAGCTGGATGGGAATATCCTGTTTGCCCAGCCAACTTCACGTTCCATTGCAGAGGTACTGGGAACCTGGCGGTCCCCAAGAGGGTGCAACCCAAATGACTTTGAAAGTACCTTATTTTTATGTGTTCTGTAGTGTGATGTTGGGGGTTTATTGTTGCAATTTTCTGATGTGGGATATATATTTAGCATGGTTCGGATGCTGAAGTCGGTGGGGGGTTTGGGTTTTTGTTAATTTTATTAGATATCACCAATGTGAGGCCTCTCACATAACCACTAAGGTATCCTACCTAATGCTAGCCTGGCTACATGACAACATTGTTTTTATTGTAGAGGTACATATAAAGCTAATAACATTGGAACGTAAGGGGATCCAATAACCAGCAGAAAGCCTGTTTGGATCTCTCCAATCATGATAGGCATAACTTTGGATAGCTTTCCTGTTGGAAATGCGCCTGACACGCAGCACAGAGCAGGGTGTAGGTGTCAGTGGGTGGTGTATAAGTGAGCGTACTCCTACTCAGCGTATTCCAGACAGGTACTGTTACTGGTGACAAAAGGAGTGCCATTCACAGTGACATATACCGTCACCGATGAGCAAATTCGCCTGTCAATTGCACAAGCTACTATATGGGGCACGCCTATAACATTACTTAACACATATGGCCCAAATGGAGACCACCCAAGGGTTTTCATGACTGGTGCCACATCCACACACTGGAAAGCAACTACGGGTGGGCTCTAATCAGCAAGGCTGAGCCAAATTATCAAAGAACAAAACAGGATGCCAGTGCTGATATGCATAAATTAAACAAACAATGTACCAACCAGAACCTGAACAGACAATTCAAGGACGGGAATTGCTATTTAATAGCTTTTTATTTCAATTTTTTAAAAGAAAAATGGATTTCTGTTTTTTAAATGATCAAAAACAACGTATTCAAAAAGGAAAGACACATACAAGTAGGGAAACTTAATATTTGTCTTCACACATTCGCTATTACACCCATATCACAGGCATTCAACAAACTTTCACACCATTCAGGGAAAGGACTGTAGAAACATACATTATAATCTTAAAAACCATACATTTATAATTTCTACTTCACAAAAAAGAACATAAAGCCACACACTGCGAACACAGTATTATAATAATCAACAGAACGACTTTTTTCAAGTGTACATTCGTTTCAAATAATTTTTAACTTTCAACGATTCTTCGTAATGTACAGACGGAATGGAAAAATTAATTAGATGACCAAGCCGTTTTCGCAGGTATATTGTGGCACAGAGCCTACGCGTTTCGAATCCCAATTGTTCTCTTAGGATTCTCTTCAGGGCCTCGAATAATATCAATCAATGAAAGAACGAACGTCCAGATGGTGAAGGAGGGTCGTTAGTTAGGAGCACGGAACCGTATCTTTATTGGGTGTTTATGCTGTTTACGGTGTTCAAGTTCATGACCAGGGCGGCGCACGGATGGGGTCAGGATGCAGCTGTCTGAAGAAAAAAAAAAAAAAAAATTCAGGCCACTGCTGGCAGTCTGGCAGGAACACGCCTGCAAGTACTTTTTTTCTTTTTTCTTCTGTATCGGTGGAGATTGAATTGGACGACCGGATTGCGGCATCCTTTAAATTCCGTAATATATATAGACTCCCGGCTTGCTGGCTCAAATTTAGGCTGCAGCCGGCGCCATGCCGTTCATTGAATCTCAGGCAGAACGACGTGAATCAGCTCGCGTTTCTGGTAGCACTGCTTCTTCGCCCATGCGCATAGCATCACCGATGAGCAAATTCGCCTGTCAATTGCACAAGCTACTATATGGGGCACGCCTATAACATTACTTAACACATATGGCCCAAATGGAGACCACCCAAGGGTTTTCATGACTGGTGACACATCCACACACTGCCATCAATACATGTCATATGGAGGGAGACCTCAATACCTATCTAGACCCCACTGTGGACAGATCCGCTGTGAGGGACTGGTGTGGTGTAGAGGAGTACGGGTTAGAAGATGTCTGGAGACTGCACAGTCCGGTGTCGCGTGAGGGCACTTTTACATCCTCAGTTTTCAGGTCATGGCCCAGACTAGATTATTAGGTAATGTCCAGAGAGATATGCACATGGGAAGAGGAGGTCAAGCGCATGCCCTGATCTAGCGCCAGTGCTGTTGAGATTATCGCTGCCCACCATGAATAATGCCCTCTACCCATGGCGGTTCCGCACGCCGCCCCTGCTTGACTCAGTGTTTAGAGAAGCGCTAAGGTCAGCTAGTTTTCTTTTTTTAATACAAATGTGGGGTCAGTGGAGGACTAAGACACTGTATGGGCGGCATTTAATGTTAAAGTTAGAGGAATATGCGTCAGTATGCAGGCATGGGTCCTAGAGTTAATCCATAGGCAATTGCAACGGACGGAGCATACTCTGCATGCCTTCAAAATGGAATATCTGAGTAACCCCAGACATCCCATCTTCACCAGTATCAGAGCAAACATCACCAATTTTTATGATTTAGTGGCACAAGAAGTCCAGTTCTTATCCCGGCATCACATAGCACGAGCCTATGGAGAAGGAGGTCGCCCTGGCCAGAGTCTGGCTGAGAGACTGTGTCTCTATGCAGCCCTGCAAGAATACTAGCCACAATTCCTGGGGGAACCACCAACACAGAATAAGCTGTAAGTGCTGTTCACAAGTGATATGTGTACAATTAAGGACATAAGGGTGATTAGGCCCTTCTTACAAAATGTGTGTACTTGTGCTCAGGGAGGATCTTGATTAGTAGTTCCAGCGTTCATGGACACTACCTTGTAGCCTAACATGATTGGTAGTAGTTTTTGTGTAACTTGGAGTGTGCCTATACACTATGTTAGGCTGAAGGACGTTGTGGATAACATGGTGCTTATGCTCTCTGCTATTATTCTTTACAATTTACGCACCTGCACTTTATGGGGACGCTAACCTGCAGTTGCGGGTCCAGTGGGCGCTACTGCTTTTATTGCCTGTATTTCTGTAGGATTATATGATCAATAAGAGACTGATTTATGTGATTTTTTTAATGTATTGATTATTTTTTTATTATATATTGAAATATTATTAATGGTTGTATGACAGAAAGCAGATACAATAACCAATGAACTTTGAATGATATCAGGCACGTCCTCTAATAAATAAAGAAACCTGTATGGCGAGTTCCAATAATGATGTAAATGAGAGTCCCATATTTCTTTAAATGAGTCCAAGGACTCTTGTTTAACACAACCTATGTATCTGTATGTAGAGAACTAGAAAACTTAAACAATGCAATACATAAGTAAAGTGATGTATGGCTATTCTGCTGGTGTGTTTGTGCTCAATATGCACACATAATAATGTTTAGGTGTCAGCCCTTTGAGCCAGAGCTCTTTGCTGGGATGTAAGAACACAAAGTGCAAAGAAAACTAAATCATTAAAATGTTCCGTGTGCATCACAAGTCTGGAACAACGATTGTAATTTCGTGATGGCACAATTGTACAATTGTGCAATAGTTCCTGAGAGAATGTACATTTTATTTTACAATGCTTCGTACTGAAGAAATTATTGTTGAAACAGAATATGTTTTCCTTTGAAGTATCATTAAATAATTATCGATCATGAGGTTTGCTTTTTGCAAATTGGCCTCGCCAGTATCTCTAATACACTGATCAGCATTGATTTGTGAATAAGCAAATCCTGCTTCATATAAAGTTAAGCAATGTTGCAGTAACAAGTTCACATTTGGATTTATCTGTAGTCATGGGCTCTCAAAGAAAATCAGTTACAGAATCATCTGTGAGCTTCTACATACATTATGTTATAGAGTCACTGGAGTATGTATCAGCCACTGCTTACCAGGTTTGCCTACACTGAACCTGCCAAGCTACTTTGCCCCATGTAATGTCAAGGAAACTTTACAATTTCAAAGTGAATAACTATTCATTAAGCATGAGTCACTTAACAGAGACAAACCTACAGCTTTATACCATTGTAAGAAAACCACTACGGTATATTCCACCTACTGCGCATAAAAATAAGACCTGGAATTAGGGATAGCTTCATGCTTAAAATTAGGAAGGATTGCCTTGAAAAATGATGCATTGTACATATATGAAACTGTACAGTGCTCCTATTGATGGGCAGATTTACAAGGAAAGTGACTCAGTGCGTGCCGCAAGGCATTGGGATGCAACATATTTACAACAATATGTCACATTTTTGTGCTTCCCCCTGCGCTGGCGCACAAACTGCTGCCATGCACCAGCACGAGCACCCGTGCACCCTGGTGCAAGGATACCTGCGTCATGGGGTGATTGTTTGTGTGCAAGAAGGATTCCCTACCTGCACATAAACAATCAGAAATTGCATTTTTTTACTTCTATATGTGCTGCATTAGCACATATAGAACTTGCAACACGTCATTGTTTACGTGCAGGAAGGTACACCTTCCTGTACATAAACAATCACCAAAGGTGATTTCCTCTTTCTATGTGTGCTGCAGAATGCACACTTAGGGCCTGATTTAGATCTTAGTGGGACTCCTGTTGTCCCTCTGTGATGAGTTTACAACTACCCCATCAAGCTGACTGATTCCCACCCACTGTATTTAGATGTGGGCTGGCTGATCCTCCATCCGCACTGACTGAGTGTTTTCCATTGCATAAGTGGCTCATCAGATTGCCAATGGAGTTATTCTGTTGTGGGATACATTCAGCATTGTACAATTCCTGTGGCTTTTGGATGGATGCTAGTATCACACAACTGATGTGTTTTGGCTAATTGCTTTCACCTTCATACCACACTATAAAGCACACTCCATTTTAGACTGTGATCCTTTGCCATTCCACTACAGCAGAACAAGTTCCTGAGCACTTTTTCAGTGGTTAGTTGTTTTTGCTTTGTCTGTTTCTTGTTAATTTTGTCTTTTTATAATTTATCATCTTGTGGATTATCAAATTTAATTAAGTGTAACATTTCCAGGGAGGAGAAATCCATGTTTTACTGAGGGAGAATTGTCAGTCTCGATAGATAAAATTATTTAAGGTAGAGCCACAAATGTTTGGAGCCATATCCAAAATATAATTATAGCTCAGAAAAGGCAAATGTGGGACAGAACAGTTGAGAGAGCGTTTCCTGTAGCACCCAACCCCTGCACACAAGAGAAAATAAGGAAGAGGCGGAATGACCTGCGGGGAAGAGTGCATTCCCTGACCTCCAAGTGTTTCCTAGGGGTCCAGAAGACTGGTGGTGGTTCTCCCAGCCCCCCTTACAACTTTATTCCTGGGAGAGAAGGTCTTGCAGATCCTATATCCTGAAGGCTTGACAGGAATCCTTGGTGGAGTGGAGACTGATAAGTTATTTTTGCTCTTAATTTAGCTGTTGCTAATGTGATTTGAATCTTTTTTGAACACATAAACCCATAGATACACTTATTTTGCTAATTTTTGGGGGAAATTTGTAGCATTATTTTTGTTTCTCTCATTTTGCTAATTGTTAATATGTGTTGTCAATATGTGTGTTTTTCTTCATGTTTTCTTTTGTTTTTCTGTTTGTTTGAATGTATTTTGGTGTATTTAAGATTACAGGTTTCAATCTGCATTTAACTTGACATGATGTTATGGTTCTTTTTAGTGTTTTTGAATAACATATTTCTTTTTATTTCTTTTTTTAATGAGATTTTCAAGGCTGCTTCCATGCCATAGACATTTAAAGGCACGTGAAATTACAAGCAACAGAGACTGTAATGGCAACACTCAGTTAAAGCATAACACATTAACGGTGCAGGAGCATATAACAAAGAGATGTACATCTGTCACAATTGGTGGCAAACATGATATCGATCATAATTGAGATATATGGTAGACAAGAAATGGCTATTAGTGGTGGAATATTTTTTGGCCGAGAGGAGCGAGGCAGGAGTGTTGCATACACATCACTGGCAGTGTCACAGTACATTAGATCTCTCATCCAGGCTTTAATCCTGGGCATGGCAGAGCCTCCCCAGTGTACAGAGATCTGTCTCCTAGCTAATAATAAAGCAATAGCCGCAAAGCAGCAGAACCCAGCACCTAATGGTTTGGTGTAGCCCAACAATACAAGCAATAGGCAGGGGGTCAGCTCAGCCTCAATCATAAGTGCAAGATGTTGAAAGATAGTCCACTCTAAGTGTATAAAGTCAGAATGTTCAAGTACACACCTAAGGCAGGCATGGCATTTGGCAGTGTCCATTCTAGGAAGGAGGTTTGGGGTAATGTAAGCCCTGTGCAAAAATTTAAAAAGGAGGAGCTTGTGTCCGTAATTGCTGGCTATGTAGCAAGTCTGTTCGCAGCAATATGCCCATGTTTTGTCCAGTAGGGGACGTCACAGATCTCTCTCTCACGCTGCCGGGGCTCCCCCCCCACCACTAGCCAGAGAGTCTGTGCTGAGTGGTATAAACGGGAAACAAGAAGAGCACTGTCAGGCTATACAATGATTGTGGAAAGTGAGGGGAATTCTTTTGGCTCTGTAGTGGATGGGTGCAAAGCAGCTACTCTGGAGGCCCACATCCTGTGCAGGAGAAATCTGTCCATCTGTGAAACATTGTGGCCCCTGGCAAGGTCCAAGCGCAATTACATCTCATGGAACAGGTCTCCCACAGTGTGATGACTACAGCGATGAAGTGTTTGTCTTATCAGGGCTTCACTTGTCGGGGACAGCCATGGATTGTTTAGCAATGGTAAGTGTGGAGTATAGAGGGGGTTGGTCAGCTTGCAAGTACTGGCGTAGTTTGTCCCAGGCCCAGCATGCAGTATGTAATGTTTGTATTTCGGTGGGTGACCTCATAAGCCCGTGAGTGACAATTGCGGCGAGAGGGCATTGGCGAACCTGTGAATATTCAAGTCACAGATATTGTAGCCTCGCATCCAGGTGATACTAAATGCATGCACAGTGGATATGCGACACCAGATAGTATAGGTAAAAGTCTGGTACCCCAAACACGGCCCGCGCAAAGGGCATCATGAGCGTTTGCCAACTGATGCAGTCCTGCCTGCCCACCCACATCAGTCTAATTAACAAACTGGAAGTGTCTCGTAAAACGTGGACGTGAGTGAAATAGAAATTTTTAGAAAAAGATACAATAAGAGAGGCAGTATCACCATTTTAATAATGGTTATACTGCCGGTCATCAATATTGGGAGCGCTATCCATCTTTCCATCTGCAAGGATAGATGGTCAATCGCAGGAACATAATTGAGGTGGATGACTTCTGATTCTGTGCGATGCAGTATGATACCACAATACCAAGGGGAATTGTTGCACCAGCACAAAGGAAAGTCCAGTGTGAAGGGGAGCGTGGCATCCGTCAGGGGAAATATTTTGGATTTTGCCCAGTTGATGACAAGGCCAGAGAAGACTCCAAAATACACCACCTCCCGAAGGAGCAGAGGCAGGTTGGTCTCAGCGTCACGGACAAATAGCAGAATGTCATCCGCAAAGCAGGAGGCCAGAAGAGGGCTCTGATGGCAGTGAAGACCTTGTTGAAGGGGCCGCTCCTGGAGATGCCGCACAAGCGGGTCAACAGCGATTATAAACAGCAGGGTTGATAGAGGGCAGCCCTGCCAAGTGCCTCTCGACAAAGGGAATTGATCCATAAGTTCTCCATTTATCCAGAGCTGGGCCACTGGGGCAGTATAAAGGAGATTGATAAGGCTGCAAAACCCACGAGGAAAGCCCAACTTATTGAGCGTTGCATGCAGGAAAGGCCACTCCAGGTAATCGAATGCCTTTTCGGCGTATTGCAGAGGCAGGAAGATCTGGTTCAATTTGATTGAGTGCAGCAAATATTGTGTGTAAATTACCCGATGTGGACTGATTTGGAATGAAACCGGTTGGGAGTGGAGAGATATTTTGATCAATTAAGAGAGAGATGCGTGTCGCGAGAACCTTAGCTAAGATTTCATAATCCTGATTAAGAAGAGACAGGGGCCTGGATAAGGCACATCTGTCAGGTGGCTTGCCTGGCTTGAGGAGCAGAGAAATGATGGCTTCTCGCATAATGGGAGGCAGCACTCCCAATTCAAGTGCTTCTGTGTAGATCTCAAGCAGGTGGGGAATCAGCAAAATGTTATATGTCTTGTAAAATATGTCCATGAGACCATCTGTGCCGGGGGCATGGGATCTATCAAAGTCGTCGATAGCCTGCAACACCTTGTCCACACCTATATGGGAGGCTAGGAATAGGCGTTAGCCCTCTTTAATCCAGACCATCGCCACCTCCACTAGATACTCAGAGAGGACAGCAACCGCTGGTGGGACACAAGTGGTGTATAAACAAGACTTATACGAGAGGAAGGTCAATGAGATATCTGCTCTCTGAGTGATGTATGTGCCATTTTCCAATTGTAATGTAATATACAAAGTCTTATATCGGGAGTTAAGCAGCCTGGCCAAAGTCCATCCTGGGCACTCACCCTCTCCATAAACCCAGGCCCAGGTGTATTTCCCCATATAGGTCCTGGAACTTCTCAAGGAGCCCCGCTTGCCAGTGCAGAGAAGGGAGGGGGTTGCCCGTAAGAGCACACACATCCAAATCGTTCAGTGCTTTTTCGGTTGCGTCAAGATCGTGTCAAATGGTACGCAAAACCCCTGTCTGTTTAGCCAGGCAGATGCCCTGGATGTAGACTTTAAAGGCTTCCCATTGCATGGCGTAGCGAGGGACTGAGACAACATTAAGTTGATAATATTCAACAATAGCATCAGTAATTTCACTTTTAAAGATGGCACTGAGAAGCAAATCTGACGGGAAGTGCCAGGGTATGCATGATCACGCTATGGTGGGACTTGTCAGTGCGAGCAGCACCTGTGAGTGGTCAGATAAGGTTCGGGGTAAATAGTACATCAGCAGTATATGGATCAGGAGGTTTGGGGTCAGGTACCAGTGGCCGATACGAGACCACGCGCTGTGTAGCGCTGAGAAAAAGGAGTACCCACTATTAGTGGGGTATCGGTGCCGCCAGGCATCTGGCAATAGATGGGTCTGAAACAGGGCTCGCAGTTCCATATGGGAATGCTATTTAGTGACCTATTGGGCTCCTGTAGTGTCAAGCTTAGGCTGCAGCGTGAGGTTTACATCCCCTCCCAACACTATGGAGTCAGTGGAGAAGCTGGAAAGGTGTGTGGAAATGCCAGAGAAGAAACCACACATGTCCACTTTGGGAGCATAGATATTAACCAATAATATCTACTTTGTGTTGAGGCTACCCACCACCAACAGATATCGACCTTCAGGGTCATTAGTTTCTATGTGAACCTTAAACGGTATTGCTTTATGGATTAAAATACATACCCCATGTAATTAGGTGGAAAATAAATGATTAGTCTCCCTCCCCAGTGTGAGGCAAAGCAGTTATGTGAAATTGGAGCATAGTGGTTCTCCTGCAAAAAGCTATATGTATCTTATGATGAGCAAGGTTGACAGATCTCTCACATTCCATGGCATGCACTTCAACTCCAGCGCTTCCATGTGGCTATGCTGTTATGTAATGGTAGCCATAATAGAGCTTTTTGAAAATAGTCAGTGTGTTTAACTTTTTGAAGCCAACCATTGCAATATTTTGTTTCCAGCATGCAACATACATTCTTTAAGCAGCATTAAAAAAACTCCCAACCCATCACCCACATTGGATATCTACCCAACCTGTATCCGGTGAATCCCATTATGACCCCAAATGAGACCAGTAGGAGATCTCCTAGGGGCAAGGCAACGCCCAGAACAAGCCGCTAGAGTAAACAGTAATAAGATAGCAAAATATGTGCAGCAAGTAAGGAAAAAGAGAAATGTTCCACTATCAAAGGATATACCATCAACAAGTCTAGTAAGTGGTACTGAGTCCAACCCTGGCGGGCCGGTCCATAAAAGATTCAGCCTTGATACTGTATAGAAAAGGTGGGATAAACAATAACAGTTATTTTCCCCAGGGGATAAGCTGGAGCTAGGTTTGTTAAGCTTCCAAAAATTCACAGCATCTGTAGGCGAGTCAAAAATATATGTCTTGCCATTGATCTGGAAGCAAAGACATGCCAGGTAAAGCATAGCATACTTGATGTTCGCACCTCTCAGGTTTTATATCCTGGAATTTGCGCCAGGCCTCCTGAAAAATGGGAGTGAAGTCAGGGAAAGAGCAACATGCCTTGAAAATTTAGTTCTTTGCTGTCCCTCGCCTTTCACAAAGCAGCATCCTGGTCATGGTAATTCAGGAACTGGGCCACGAGGAGCCGTGGCGCAGCACTGGTGACCGATCGAGGAGCGAGTGTTCTATGAGCGTGCTCTATCACCAATGTGGAGGAGATCTTATTTGTTCCAAAGAGTTCCCCTAAAAGGTGCTCCACATATGCTTCCTTGGGTCTGGTGTTAGTAGATTCCCCTACCCCGGCTATCTGCTATCTGTATGTTGTTCCACTGCGATCGGGTTTCTAAATCTTCCGCCTTAGCTGCTGTGACTTTGAGAAGGTGTTCTGTGCGTTCCAGGCACTTGATTACTGTTGACTGTGCATCTGCCATCTCTGAAATGAAGGGCTCAACAGCATCAATTCAGGCCTCATGCTGCTAAATACAGCCATGCATGTCGTCCAACCAAGTTGCCAAAGTGTCAAAACGTGCATCTATTGCCCTAAAGCTGGTGCACAGCTCCACCATGATAGCCCCCACACTTTCTACAAAGGGCCAATCAGTCTCGAGAGAGTTTGTGGGCCAGAAGAGTCATCACGTGTGTGGTCCTCGTTGCTCTCGTGTCTGGGGGTCTTAGCAGTCTCAATGGTGAGTTGCCGTTGTTTAGGGTCCCCATGACCCATGTTGAAATTAGATGTCAATGGGGTGGTTGCGCCATCGGTAGACAGATAATTTCATGCAAAATACTTAATGGTGGCACCTATGTGTCTCAGCAAAAGCATCTCCAGCAGTCAGAGTCAATCGGTCACCACTTCATGGCTGTCAGGACAACGGGAACTCAGGCAGGTGCCCCCAATGCGCCCCACCCCTGTCAGCATCTGCCCTGGATCAATGCCAGGTAAGAGCGAGGGCCTCAGTACCACTTCCATGCCACAGCGTCCCACACGGGCCTCGCATGCCACCTCATCTCACCCCCGGGGTAGTGCGTGATTCCAGGAGATGTCCCTGCACAGTTGAGCATCCCACATGGACCGTTAGTGCATATCCAAGCATCAGAATCTGGTTGCGGCCTCCCCTCACATCGATAAGCAGGCCACTTCGCAACCAGTGAGGGCCTGCACCAGAGAGAAGGTGCAGAGCGAGGAGGCAGGCAGAAGAGGAGGAGTCTCACCGCCATGCACCGCTGATCCACGTGAGTACCTGGGGGAAGAGGCATCCATTTTTTTCCCGATCAGCGTGGTGTCATCGCAACCCTGCTCTCAGTTTTGGTGCTATTGCTCCGCAGCAGCCACAGCCCCACCCTCAGGCTTGCTCACGACCCTTGTCATTGTGGGGCTTGCATAGGCCACGTAAGCCCGTGGCCGGCGAGTAGCGCCGCAAAGTCGATGGAGCCACAATCCCAAATGGCGTCGGCACCAGGGCGATCTCAGAAACAGTGGACATCCCCAGGAGGGCACCTTGATGATCAAAGCATCTCTGGACCAGAGTAGAGTTGCATTCGCTGCGTGGCCGCTCTAGAGCTCCTCGGTTGAGCCACCATCTTGGCGCTCGGCTAGGCCCCACCCCTTTTCATATCATATTTGATATATGTGTTTCCTACCATAAATGTCTGTTCATTTTTACTGCACATATTTTGGTAGGTATGTTCAAAACCCAGAAGGACAACGGGAAGGTGAAAATCCAGAGAGCAATGTCACACACCGCCCTGGCTCCTCACGGGCTCTGGGTCACGTGACATGTACAGGCCCGCCCCCTGGAGTACAGCATATCCACCGCTTCCGGCTCCTCTAACCACTCGAGTTGCCATGCGACACCACACACAACCGTGGTGGCCAGGACCCATTTTTAGCATCTCAGTGGCCTCTTGATAAATTCTGTGGACCATTTAGGTACCCCTTCAAGGAACCGCGAAGTGGATTGGAGACCCGACCCTGCCACCTACTTCCTCCCTCTCCACTGCAGTGGACCCTATATGAGTTATTTCTTTCCAGTGCGATTCCAGCTGTCAGATGCCACTAATTTCCACTGACTTCCTTCCCTGACCCCCTTCCCCCCCTCCCTTTCAGGACAATCGATTCTACACAGCAGATGCAACTTGACACTGCACCAGACGTGTTATTCTTCCTCACGCTGGCGTATTTTCCCCCTACTCTTTGTGAGTTATTTCTGCTTCCTTGCCAGCACACCTTTCCATGTGTTCCCCCCTTACTCTCCTTTACCACCCATTTTTATTCATAGGATGGCACACAGCCTCCACACACCTCGGAAATACCTTTTCCATGCTGCCACCTTCCACACGGATCCATTGACTAACCAGTGGACCCACTTGCCAGCCTCTCCTTGTCAACATACAGGTAGGCTGCTCCCCTCCAACCTCACACTCATCGTTGCCCCTGCTCCACTTCCCTTCCCCGTTCTCTCCCTGAACTTTTCCTTTCCTCTTTTATACAGCACCCAAAAATATTGGCAACCTGGTCCTGAAGATGTTCCTGACTAAATAGGATTGAAACGCCGTCGACTAATCGTACAGCGTAACTCATGGCGCATAGTCAACTTTGGTTCATAAAAAGTTATATATCTTCTAATCACTGAAAAGAACTAAATCTACTGAACCATTGATTCTTGTATATATATTATTTTTTCATCACCTTGTCACCTTGCGTCTTTCGCTTTGCTTTTTTCACGTGTCACTTGCGCCGTCACTCATTGTATCACGAGCACAACGTGCACAAAGTTCTTTTGGGTTGCCTTCGTAAGTTATGCCCACAGTGCTGCTATAACTATTTTGTATGAACTGTGATTTTAAATATATGATGCCATGAGCACTTTTGAAAAAATACTGTCCTTGTGGCAACACTCAGTTAAAGCATAACACATTAACGGTGCAGGAGCATATAACAAAGAGATGTACATCTGTCACAATTGGTGGCAAACATGATATCGATCATAATTGAGATATATGGTAGACAAGAAATGGCTATTAGTGGTGGAATATTTTTTGGCCGAGAGGAGCGAGGCAGGAGTGTTGCATACACATCACTGGCAGTGTCACAGTACATTAGATCTCTCATCCAGGCTTTAATCCTGGGCATGGCAGAGCCTCCCCAGTGTACAGAGATCTGTCTCCTAGCTAATAATAAAGCAATAGCCGCAAAGCAGCAGAACCCAGCACCTAATGGTTTGGTGTAGCCCAACAATACAAGCAATAGGCAGGGGGTCAGCTCAGCCTCAATCTTAAGTGCAAGATGTTGAAAGATAGTCCACTCTAAGTGTATAAAGTCAGAATGTTCAAGTACACACCTAAGGCAGGCATGGCATTTGGCAGTGTCCATTCTAGGAAGGAGGTTTGGGGTAATGTAAGCCCTGTGCAAAAATTTAAAAAGGAGGAGCTTGTGTCCGTAATTGCTGGCTATGTAGCAAGTCTGTTCGCAGCAATATGCCCATGTTTTGTCCAGTAGGGGACGTCACAGATCTCTCTCTCACGCTGCCGGGGCTCCCCCCCCACCACTAGCCAGAGAGTCTGTGCTGAGTGGTATAAACGGGAAACAAGAAGAGCACTGTCAGGCTATACAATGATTGTGGAAAGTGAGGGGAATTCTTTTGGCTCTGTAGTGGATGGGTGCAAAGCAGCTACTCTGGAGGCCCACATCCTGTGCAGGAGAAATCTGTCCATCTGTGAAACATTGTGGCCCCTGGCAAGGTCCAAGCGCAATTACATCTCATGGAACAGGTCTCCCAAAGTGTGATGACTACAGCGATGAAGTGTTTGTCTTATCAGGGCTTCACTTGTCGGGGACAGCCATGGATTGTTTAGCAATGGTAAGTGTGGAGTATAGAGGGGGTTGGTCAGCTTGCAAGTACTGGCGTAGTTTGTCCCAGGCCCAGCATGCAGTATGTAATGTTTGTATTTCGGTGGGTGACCTCATAAGCCCGTGAGTGACAATTGCGGCGAGAGGGCATTGGCGAACCTGTGAATATTCAAGTCGCAGATATTGTAGCCTCGCATCCAGGTGATACTAAATGCATGCACAGTGGATATGCGACACCAGATAGTATAGGTAAAAGTCTGGTACCCCAAACACGGCCCGCGCAAAGGGCATCATGAGCGTTTGCCAACTGATGCAGTCCTGCCTGCCCACCCACATCAGTCTAATTAACAAACTGGAAGTGTCTCGTAAAACGTGGACGTGAGTGAAATAGAATTTTTTAGAAAAAGATACAATAAGAGAGGCAGTATCACCATTTTAATAATGGTTATACTGCCGGTCATCAATATTGGGAGCGCTATCCATCTTTCCATCTGCAAGGATAGATGGTCAATCGCAGGAACATAATTGAGGTGGATGACTTCTGATTCTGTGCGATGCAGTATGATACCACAATACCAAGGGGAATTGTTGCACCAGCACAAAGGAAAGTCCAGTGTGAAGGGGAGCGTGGCATCCGTCAGGGGAAATATTTTGGATTTTGCCCAGTTGATGACAAGGCCAGAGAAGACTCCAAAATACACCACCTCCCGAAGGAGCAGAGGCAGGTTGGTCTCAGCATCACGGACAAATAGCAGAATGTCATCCGCAAAGCAGGAGGCCAGAAGAGGGCTCTGATGGCAGTGAAGACCTTGTTGAAGGGGCCGCTCCTGGAGATGCCGCACAAGCGGGTCAACAGCGATTATAAACAGCAGGGTTGATAGAGGGCAGCCCTGCCAAGTGCCTCTCGACAAAGGGAATTGATCCATAAGTTCTCCATTTATCCAGAGCTGGGCCACTGGGGCAGTATAAAGGAGATTGATAAGGCTGCAAAACCCACGAGGAAAGCCCAACTTATTGAGCGTTGCATGCAGGAAAGGCCACTCCAGGTAATCGAATGCCTTTTCGGCGTATTGCAGAGGCAGGAAGATCTGGTTCAATTTGATTGAGTGCAGCAAATATTGTGTGTAAATTACCCGATGTGGACTGATTTGGAATGAAACCGGTTGGGAGTGGAGAGATATTTTGATCAATTAAGAGAGAGATGCGTGTCGCGAGAACCTTAGCTAAGATTTCATAATCCTGATTAAGAAGAGACAGGGGCCTGGATAAGGCACATCTGTCAGGTGGCTTGCCTGGCTTGAGGAGCAGAGAAATGATGGCTTCTCGCATAATGGGAGGCAGCACTCCCAATTCAAGTGCTTCTGTGTAGATCTCAAGGAGGTGGGGAATCAGCAAAATGTTATATGTCTTGTAAAATATGTCCATGAGACCATCTGTGCCGGGGGCATGGGATCTATCAAAGTCGTCGATAGCCTGCAACACCTTGTCCACACCTATATGGGAGGCTAGGAATAGGCGTTAGCCCTCTTTAATCCAGACCATCGCCACCTCCACTAGATACTCAGAGAGGACAGCAACCGCTGGTGGGACACAAGTGGTGTATAAACAAGACTTATACGAGAGGAAGGTCAATGAGATATCTGCTCTCTGAGTGATGTATGTGCCATTTTCCAATTGTAATGTAATATACAAAGTCTTATATCGGGAGTTAAGCAGCCTGGCCAAAGTCCATCCTGGGCACTCACCCTCTCCATAAACCCAGGCCCAGGTGTATTTCCCCATATAGGTCCTGGAACTTCTCAAGGAGCCCCGCTTGCCAGTGCAGAGAAGGGAGGGGGTTGCCCGTAAGAGCACACACATCCAAATCGTTCAGTGCTTTTTCGGTTGCGTCAAGATCGTGTCAAATGGTACGCAAAACCCCTGTCTGTTTAGCCAGGCAGATGCCCTGGATGTAGACTTTAAAGGCTTCCCATTGCATGGCGTAGCGAGGGACTGAGACAACATTAAGTTGATAATATTCAACAATAGCATCAGTAATTTCACTTTTAAAGATGGCACTGAGAAGCAAATCTGACGGGAAGTGCCAGGGTATGCATGATCACGCTATGGTGGGACTTGTCAGTGCGAGCAGCACCTGTGAGTGGTCAGATAAGGTTCGGGGTAAATAGTACATCAGCAGTATATGGATCAGGAGGTTTGGGGTCAGGTACCAGTGGCCGATACGAGACCACGCGCTGTGTAGCGCTGAGAAAAAGGAGTACCCACTATTAGTGGGGTATCGGTGCCGCCAGGCATCTGGCAATAGATGGGTCTGAAACAGGGCTCGCAGTTCCATATGGGAATGCTATTTAGTGACCTATTGGGCTCCTGTAGTGTCAAGCTTAGGCTGCAGCGTGAGGTTTACATCCCCTCCCAACACTATGGAGTCAGTGGAGAAGCTGGAAAGGTGTGTGGAAATGCCAGAGAAGAAACCACACATGTCCACTTTGGGAGCATAGATATTAACCAATAATATCTGCTTTGTGTTGAGGCTACCCACCACCAACAGATATCGACCTTCAGGGTCATTAGTTTCTATGTGAACCTTAAACGGTATTGCTTTATGGATTAAAATACATACCCCATGTAATTAGGTGGAAAATAAATGATTAGTCTCCCTCCCCAGTGTGAGGCAAAGCAGTTATGTGAAATTGGAGCATAGTGGTTCTCCTGCAAAAAGCTATATGTATCTTATGATGAGCAAGGTTGACAGATCTCTCACATTCCATGGCATGCACTTCAACTCCAGCGCTTCCATGTGGCTATGCTGTTATGTAATGGTAGCCATAATAGAGCTTTTTGAAAATAGTCAGTGTGTATAACTTTTTGAAGCCAACCATTGCAATATTTTGTTTCCAGCATGCAACATACATTCTTTAAGCAGCATTAAAAAAACTCCCAACCCATCACCCACATTGGATATCTACCCAACCTGTATCCGGTGAATCCCATTATGACCCCAAATGAGACCAGTAGGAGATCTCCTAGGGGCAAGGCAACGCCCAGAACAAGCCGCTAGAGTAAACAGTAATAAGATAGCAAAATATGTGCAGCAAGTAAGGAAAAAGAGAAATGTTCCACTATCAAAGGATATACCATCAACAAGTCTAGTAAGTGGTACTGAGTCCAACCCTGGCGGGCCGGTCCATAAAAGATTCAGCCTTGATACTGTATAGAAAAGGTGGGATAAACAAAAGGATTGACAGCTGAGTGAGTAAGTCCTGAGGCGGAAAGCCGGGACTCTGCGTGTATGATTTCTGTTGTTCGCGCTTCTGCGCTCGGATGCTCATAATTTTAAAAAATATTGCCACAAATTGCATTTAATATTGTGTATGTTTTATTTTGGCTCACAATTTTAACCAATTATCTTACTGTCTTTGCGCACTCGGCGCTCACATTTGGGGTATCTCCTGACTCCTCCTGAAGCGCTGTAGCCCCCACCACAGACGATCAAGGTCTGGTTGGGTAGAACTACTTTGGGCGCCATCTTGTGTGAGGCGAGGAGGCGGCGAGCGGTCTAGTGCTCTGCCCCTCCCGCCCCACAAGCTTAAATGGCTCACCTGTACCGGAAGCGCAGCGGACGAGCGCAGCGGGAGCGCCGACTTCGCGCCGAAGTCGAGCCAAAGTCCTGCCCGTCTGCGCCCGTCCGCACCAGGCCGGGACCAGGGGCCATTCATTCTGCTCCCGAATACATTTGCTATTCGCGCTCAGCTCTATTGAGCCTACAGCCACCCCCCTGCACTTTTACCCCTGCCCTGATTTGTCAAGATGCACCGTTAAAATGTCCCAAATGTGCTCTTACATTAGATTCTGCTACCTCGGTCACATATTCTCCATCATCCTCTTTTTGGGACACTCCGCCTATTTTACATCAGGCTTCCTTTGCAAAGTCGAAATGCCTTGATTTGAACTTCCTCAGCATTAATTGCCGATCTCTCCCTAAACATAGGAGAGATATTTTTGACCTCCTTGAGTCATCTAGCCCGGCTGCCATGTTTGTTACAGAAACATGGCTTAACGAGAGCTCCGGCCCTGACATCGCCATGGCCCTCCCCAACAACTACACCTTTGTGGGGAGAAACCGTGCGCTCAAGGAGGGTGGAGGGATTGCTGTTATTTTTAAAAGAGATTTCTCCTGCTCATGGGAAGACCTTGATTTTCCAGGTTGCGAAGCAGGTATTTTTAAACTTCTTCTCTCTCCTTCTTTCACCCTGACAGGAATCCTTATTTACCGTCCTCCTGGGTCAGCCTCTGCATGGGCCTCTGCTCTTCCTGAGCTTATTGCCCCTCTGATTGTACAATCCACTAATCTCCTTATAGTGGGAGATTTAAATATCCATTTTAATCAAGTTTCTTGCCCCATTAGTACACGCTTATTATTGGATTTAGCTGCCTTGGACCTTCATTTACTTAATTCAGGCCCTACTCACAAAGCAGGTAACTTATTAGATCCCCTTATTTCAAATCTCGAGTGTATAATTTATCACTCCTCTTCTCCTGTTATTTGGTCGGATCATTTTATTATTGATTTTTCAATTAGAATTCCCTCTTGCTACTCTTCCATGAGTTTAGACCCTCACAAGGCTAGTAGGAATTGGAAACGACTAGACAAGGACAAGTTGAACATCTGCCTTGATATTTCCAAACCTACCTGCCCTATTACCACTACGAAGGAAGTGTCCATTGTCAGCTCCTGGTTGACATCAGCCTTAGATTCCTGTCTTCCTACTCAGAAAAACAAAACTCAGATTCATCACCCTCCGGCCCCTTGGTTTAATGACTCACTTCGCGCGGAAAAATCCAGTTGTAAAAAATTGGAACGCATTTGGCGCTCCAATTACTGTACGACTAACAAAACAATATACAAGGACGCCTTGCGGTCTTACCATTCTGCTTGTGATACCGCCAGAGCGAACCATGCCAACTCGACCATACTCAATGCCCAAAATCGACCAAAGGCTTTGTTTAAGGTGGTTAAAGACCTTTCAGGCATGTCCTCTGCACCTAAAGATCCCTGTCTGGACTTACTCCAATGTAATGCTCTGGCTAAATTTTTCGTGGAGAAAATAGATAAAATCTACGCTATCTTCAATACTACTCCTACTGTTCCTTCCACTTCCATGTCGTATTTATCCAATATTGGTTCTAGCGATACACCTGATCCAACTCCCATGGCCCCTTTTCTTCACTCTTGGGAGCCGATTTCGCTTTCACTCTTACAAAACTACCTTAAAGAAATTAAATCCGGCTCTCCCCTGGACCCCATGCCACCACAAATACTGCGTACTATGGCCCCAACCACCCTCCAAATCATTCTAAACCTTCTAAATGCTTCTTTGATTGAAGCGACGGTCCCCAGCGAATGGAAGCATGCGATGGTGGTCCCACTAATAAAGAAGGCCAACGCGGACCCTAATAACCCTGCCAATTTCCGTCCCATTTCTCTTCTCCCCTGCTATTCTAAGATTCTGGAGAAACATGTTAATTCTCTTCTTACCTCCTATGTTGAATCTTCTAATGTTTTACACTTCTCTCAATCTGGGTTCAGGGCTGGCTTCTCTACCGAGACCACTTTACTTGGTGTGTCTGAGACTATCAGAAGACAAGTGGACTGCGGGGAGACTGTGGCACTCATCCTGTTAGATTTGAGTGCCGCGTTTGACACCGTCTCCCATGCCATCCTGCTGTCCACTTTGAAATCTGTGGGTATTGATGGCGCCGCCCTGGCCTGGATTGCTAGCTTTCTCTCTAATCGTACTTTTCAAGTCTTTTCTTCCTCATCTGTCTCCTCTATCTTTTCCTCCCCTCACGGTGTGCCCCAGGGGTCTATTCTCAGCCCTCTTTTTTTCAATCTCTATGTGAGACCTCTTGCTTTTTTGGCAGAACAAGCAGGCCTCACAATCTATTCTTACGCTGACGATACACAAATCGTCTATTCGCTATCCACTAACAAACATCTCCCTACGTCCTCCTTACAGTCCGGGCTGGAGCAAATTGCCAACTGGATGCATTGCCATAAATTAAAATTGAATGGCGATAAAACGGAGTTACTTCTATTCGGCCCTCTCACTTCGCTTTGGGGCCCTCAACATTGGCCTCATCAGATGGGTCCCACTCCTACCCCTTCAGCCTCAGTTCGCAACCTTGGGGTCATTTTTGACAACCAGCTGTCTTTTAAGCAACACGTGGTAAAAGTCTCTACCACCTGCACTACCATCTTAAGGTGGCTGAGAAAAATCAGGTGGATGCTTCCAGCTGATACCCTGAGGATAGTAGTCCAGGCCCTCGTCACCTCACGCTTGGACTACGGGAACATTCTGCTTCTGGGTGCCTGTAAAGAGGTAACAAAGAAACTTCAGGTGGTCCAGAATGTGGCAGTCCGACTTCTCTGTAACTTGCCTGCTAGGTCATCGGCTTCTATCCATCTGCGCAAGTTGCATTGGTTACGCATTGAGAGCCGAGTAAAGTTTAAAGCGCTCTGCATAATGCACCATATTAAAATGGGTAAAGCTCCTGAATATCTATCTTCCCTAGTCCAGCAGTATGTTCCGTCCCGTACATTGAGATCTTCTACACAAAATAAGTTTACGACCCCGCGGGTCAACAGAGCTAAAATGGGCGGCCGCTCGTTTGCTCTTTTGGCACCTTCTCTATGGAACTCTATGCCCCAGTCCCTGTGTTCTGAAACATGTTACCTGTTATTCCGCAAGGGAATAAAGACCTGGCTTTTTAACACTTAATTTTGTATTTCACTCCCCCCTCAACTCACTCATTCTCTGTTTATCTTTAGCGCCGGGAAACCTTCGGGTAGCTGTGCGCTCAATAAATACAATAATAATAATAATAATAACAGTTATTTTCCCCAGGGGATAAGCTGGAGCTAGGTTTGTTAAGCTTCCAAAAATTCACAGCATCTGTAGGCGAGTCAAAAATATATGTCTTGCCATTGATCTGGAAGCAAAGACATGCCAGGTAAAGCATAGCATACTTGATGTTCGCACCTCTCAGGTTTTATATCCTGGAATTTGCGCCAGGCCTCCTGAAAAATGGGAGTGAAGTCAGGGAAAGAGCAACATGCCTTGAAAATTTAGTTCTTTGCTGTCCCTCGCCTTTCACAAAGCAGCATCCTGGTCATGGTAATTCAGGAACTGGGCCACGAGGAGCCGTGGCGCAGCACTGGTGACCGATCGAGGAGCGAGTGTTCTATGAGCGTGCTCTATCACCAATGTGGAGGAGAACTTATTTGTTCCAAAGAGTTCCCCTAAAAGGTGCTCCACATATGCTTCCTTGGGTCTGGTGTTAGTAGATTCCCCTACCCCGGCTATCTGCTATCTGTATGTTGTTCCACTGCGATCGGGTTTCTAAATCTTCCGCCTTAGCTGCTGTGACTTTGAGAAGGTGTTCTGTGCGTTCCAGGCACTTGATTACTGTTGACTGTGCATCTGCCATCTCTGAAATGAAGGGCTCAACAGCATCAATTCAGGCCTCATGCTGCTAAATACAGCCATGCATGTCGTCCAACCAAGTTGCCAAAGTGTCAAAACGTGCATCTATTGCCCTAAAGCTGGTGCACAGCTCCACCATGATAGCCCCCACACTTTCTACAAAGGGCCAATCAGTCTCGAGAGAGTTTGTGGGCGAGAAGAGTCATCACGTGTGTGGTCCTCGTTGCTCTCGTGTCTGGGGGTCTTAGCAGTCTCAATGGTGAGTTGCCGTTGTTTAGGGTCCCCATGACCCATGTTGAAATTAGATGTCAATGGGGTGGTTGCGCCATCGGTAGACAGATAATTTCATGCAAAATACTTAATGGTGGCACCTATGTGTCTCAGCAAAAGCATCTCCAGCAGTCAGAGTCAATCGGTCACCACTTCATGGCTGTCAGGACAACGGGAACTCAGGCAGGTGCCCCCAATGCGCCCCACCCCTGTCAGCATCTGCCCTGGATCAATGCCAGGTAAGAGCGAGGGCCTCAGTACCACTTCCATGCCACAGCGTCCCACACGGGCCTCGCATGCCACCTCATCTCACCCCCGGGGTAGTGCGTGATTCCAGGAGATGTCCCTGCACAGTTGAGCATCCCACATGGACCGTTAGTGCATATCCAAGCATCAGAATCTGGTTGCGGCCTCCCCTCACATCGATAAGCAGGCCACTTCGCAACCAGTGAGGGCCTGCACCAGAGAGAAGGTGCAGAGCGAGGAGGCAGGCAGAAGAGGAGGAGTCTCACCGCCATGCACCGCTGATCCACGTGAGTACCTGGGGGAAGAGGCATCCATTTTTTTCCCGATCAGCGTGGTGTCATCGCAACCCTGCTCTCAGTTTTGGTGCTATTGCTCCGCAGCAGCCACAGCCCCACCCTCAGGCTTGCTCACGACCCTTGTCATTGTGGGGCTTGCATAGGCCACGTAAGCCCGTGGCCGGCGAGTAGCGCCGCAAAGTCGATGGAGCCACAATCCCAAATGGCGTCGGCACCAGGGCGATCTCAGAAACAGTGGACATCCCCAGGAGGGCACCTTGATGATCAAAGCATCTCTGGACCAGAGTAGAGTTGCATTCGCTGCGTGGCCGCTCTAGAGCTCCTCGGTTGAGCCACCATCTTGGCGCTCGGCTAGGCCCCACCCCTTTTCATATCATATTTGATATATGTGTTTCCTACCATAAATGTCTGTTCATTTTTACTGCACATATTTTGGTAGGTATGTTCAAAACCCAGAAGGACAACGGGAAGGTGAAAATCCAGAGAGCAATGTCACACACCGCCCTGGCTCCTCACGGGCTCTGGGTCACGTGACATGTACAGGCCCGCCCCCTGGAGTACAGCATATCCACCGCTTCCGGCTCCTCTAACCACTCGAGTTGCCATGCGACACCACACACAACCGTGGTGGCCAGGACCCATTTTTAGCATCTCAGTGGCCTCTTGATAAATTCTGTGGACCATTTAGGTACCCCTTCAAGGAACCGCGAAGTGGATTGGAGACCCGACCCTGCCACCTACTTCCTCCCTCTCCACTGCAGTGGACCCTATATGAGTTATTTCTTTCCAGTGCGATTCCAGCTGTCAGATGCCACTAATTTCCACTGACTTCCTTCCCTGACCCCCTTCCCCCCCTCCCTTTCAGGACAATCGATTCTACACAGCAGATGCAACTTGACACTGCACCAGACGTGTTATTCTTCCTCACGCTGGCGTATTTTCCCCCTACTCTTTGTGAGTTATTTCTGCTTCCTTGCCAGCACACCTTTCCATGTGTTCCCCCCTTACTCTCCTTTACCACCCATTTTTATTCATAGGATGGCACACAGCCTCCACACACCTCGGAAATACCTTTTCCATGCTGCCACCTTCCACACGGATCCATTGACTAACCAGTGGACCCACTTGCCAGCCTCTCCTTGTCAACATACAGGTAGGCTGCTCCCCTCCAACCTCACACTCATCGTTGCCCCTGCTCCACTTCCCTTCCCCGTTCTCTCCCTGAACTTTTCCTTTCCTCTTTTATACAGCACCCAAAAATATTGGCAACCTGGTCCTGAAGATGTTCCTGACTAAATAGGATTGAAACGCCGTCGACTAATCGTACAGCGTAACTCATGGCGCATAGTCAACTTTGGTTCATAAAAAGTTATATATCTTCTAATCACTGAAAAGAACTAAATCTACTGAACCATTGATTCTTGTATATATATTATTTTTTCATCACCTTGTCACCTTGCGTCTTTCGCTTTGCTTTTTTCACGTGTCACTTGCGCCGTCACTCATTGTATCACGAGCACAACGTGCACAAAGTTCTTTTGGGTTGCCTTCGTAAGTTATGCCCACAGTGCTGCTATAACTATTTTGTATGAACTGTGATTTTAAATATATGATGCCATGAGCACTTTTGAAAAAATACTGGGAGTCTCCTCTTTTTGCTTCTGCCTTGTAATGTCGTGTACATACATATGTATCTGTCTTCCTCATTGAATCCAGTTGAGACGTTGTTGTCAATTACTTGTACTTACCCAGATCGCAACCTGGTGTATGGGTTATACTCCTGTTGTCTCTTACTACCACCTCAGACAGAGACACGGTGTTCTGGGCACACTATGGGACAGGCCCGACAAATAATAGTTTCATTCACCTTGATACATTTTTAAATATATATTTTTTTTGTTTTCATCCTGTTTTAGTTAATTTGGTTTTGTTGAATTAAATAAAAATAATAAAAGACTGGTGTTGTATTTCTTTTCTCAATGTGTTCACTTGTTTTGTTCCATCTGACATTTAAAAAAGTTGAAGTTTAAAAGATTTGTTTTATGAATGACAAAATAGAACAAAAACACAAACCAAAAACTAGTATTTGATTACATTGGAATAAACAATTGTATGTCATATTTTTCTAATATATTAGGACCCATGCTTAATCAAACAAATTCATGCTATATTTGCATCCAGAGCCTTAGCTACAAATGCAACTAATGGTTGCATTTCTTGATGCCAGCCACAGTTTACTGTCTGACATGCAGAGAATGCTTGCCAAAATAGCAGCCTCCTCACTCACCCTAGCCTCCCAACCACCCAGGCTTCTGCCCCAACTCAGTTCCCTTCATCAGCCCAATCTAAATCCAAAGTCCCACCCAAATCCCAAGCACACTCACTTCTCTGCAGTCACCCACTACAACAGTCAGCAGCAGTACAATCTCACACACACATAAACACAAACATAACGAAACACACAAACTACATGCAAACACTATTGAAACAAACTACAACTACAGGCACCACAAGCACAACCCCCACTACCACCACAACCACCATCACACCTACTACAACCACCCCATACCCAAACCCACCACACACACACCACAACCACCACCACACTCACAACACTATAACCACCACCACACCCACAAGTACCACAACCACCACCCCACCCACAACCACCACCAAACCCACAACCACAATCAGCAGCACACCCACACCCACAACCACCACCACAACTACCAGCACACCCCCAACCACCACAGCCACCACCACACCCACAACTGCCACAAGCACAACACCCACCACCACACCCACAACCACCACATCCACACCAACCACAACAATACACTCAACATAATCAACACACTCACACAAAAGCACACCTACACACAAAACAACATGAACCAAAAGCAAATGCACATACTCACTAGAATGTCAAACAGCAGCAAAACAACACACATCCAAACATACACAACAGACACCAGAACCACATGCAAGTACCAAACATACAGCTCCAGCTCCCTCTACCTCCAAAACCAAACCTTCTACCGGCCCTCCTACCCTTATTGCTCCTTCTGAATTCACCTCTTACCTGTCCTTAACCGCATCTAAACATAAACCCACTCCTCCCAAGACAAATGCTTGAGGTCCCTGTTCTGTGCCCTATAGATGCAACCTTCCTGAGATGTTTACCCTTTGGAGTCTGTTTAGGAGGCAAGGTATGGGCAACAAAGCCACAGCCTATTCTGCCTTGACACCCTATTATTCTCCTTTTGTCTTTTTATTTGAATAAAACTTTGTAAGAAAAGTATCTCATTTATGAATACAAATATTTTCATTTTGCAAAGCTTGTCCTAACATTATTATTTATTAACGATTATTAACATTTTTAATTATGAAAATGTGAAATACATATTATTACTTACATTTGTGACAGAAAATACAAAAGTTTTTTAAAAACATTTGTACAGTCTAAACATTAGTGCTAAACTTTTTAAATGGACAATAACATTTTGGTGCAAGCATTCATCATGATGATGGACACTTACACCATCAAAACAAATAGATTTTTTGAAAGTGTTAATACAGGTGTGTTTATTTAAAAAAAAGACTAATTACATTTTATAAAAAACAGAAACTGCACTAGACAAGGGAAAATGTTAAATAAATGAATATATAAAATGATTTAAGTTTAAAACTAATATTGATTTTACATTTATTTGTAAAAATAATCGTTTTACCTTGTCTAGTGCAATTACTAAATTATATTCGATTTATATTATGTAAAACTTTTGTAAAGCATATGTGTATAATTTAATAGTTTATGAAAAATAATTAAACACATCGGTATGAACCCATTACGAATTTTGAATGATGACTATTTTTTTGTGTGTGTCTATTATCAAGAAGGCAGCTTGCACCAAATATGGAAAAACAAAAGTATATTAATACAGGTGTGTTTCTTTAAATTTCTTAAATAACAACATTACACTTAAATGCATACACATTAGAAAAATATTAAGAGACATTGCAAATGCAGTCCAGAGCTAATGTAAACCGACAATTCAAAAGGAAACAAGTAAGAAAGAGGCTTACCTTTGATTCTGGCAACAACGGGGTTGATTTGTTTTATGGTCAAGGAGCAGCAGCAAAGGAATTACTTGGACGGTTGGGTTCTTGACGGAAACATAAGTAGAAAAAAAAGTATCTTTCTACTTTATAGTCCTTCGAAACGACCAACTCAGGTGTGGAGGTTTGCCCACCACAGTTACGCTGTAGGAAATGCACATCATGATTGGCCCAGCAGAAAAATTGGCTGGACTACCTCCAACAGGTGCTTTTGCCTATGGTGCAGTCGACGCAGGAGGAAAATTGTGTTGTAGACGGCAGCACTTGGATGGACTATTGTCCATGGACCTGCCAGCATCTAAATTGACAGTGCGGACTGCCTAGTAGGTGGGAGGAGTAACCAACAGAAAAGTGACGGCGGACCAAACCCACCGTGATCTAAATCACACCCTAAACCTACCCGGGCCTACCAAAAATGAATGTGTCCTTGTATAATGTAACTGGTACTCATGTAAAGCACGCCAAAACCTTTGGGTCGAGTACGCATATGTTTAAAAATTAGTTCTTTCTACTTATTAACGACATCTGTGCTGTCTATAATACATAAGGCCTAATTAAGAACCTGGTGGTTGGACTGCAAGGCTGTGGTGTCGGCGGTCGGGAGACCATCATCAAGGCAGCAGCATCCTGACTGCTGTACTTTGGCATGACCACTTCAGTGGCGATCTTGCTATGGCAGTGCCATGGTGGGGGAATGCTGGGCTCATAGGAAGAGCCTGTAGCATATCCTGCAGCCGTTGCAGCACCTCCAGCACATCGGTGCACTGTGTGCCCTGCACCATGTCATGCATGGCACACAGTGCGCCAACAACAAAGCAGGAAGAGTGGGCACAACATGTGTGCCGCTACACCTTCAAATAGGCAACAATGCCCCGGGGCCCTGTTTGGGGCCCATAGTAAGCCTTTTTAACAGTTTTTCCATGGTGGGTTTCCCCCCATATACAGGTTGTCGGAAATGCAACTTTGAATCCTGACGGCTGTGACTGCCTCTGCAATGCCACCGGACACCGATGCTTCCCAGGCTGACGCCACCACAGGATCGTGGATCCTGTTGGTGGCAGTGGTCTTGCAGCGGTTCAAAATTGTCCCACTCCTAATCGGGAGGTAGGATTGACGGGCATGCAACAGTCGGACTGACATTGACATAAGCGTGTCAGTCCGACCACCAAAATCATAATCAGCCCTGTAGTATTATTGTGACTACAAAGAATTTCAGGAAGAAATCAACACATTTTCCAGTGCTTACACAACTCAAACAATATGTAAGACTGTAGGCTAGCCTGTAGGATTACTAAGATGTCCGTGTATTTTCAGAGGGGTGCAAACAACATGAACTTTAGGATCCTAGGGCCACATGTACAAACCTTTTTGCACGTCGTAAATGGGCCGATTTTCAAAATCGGCCCATTTGCAAATGCAAAAAGGCTTTTAGGCATGTACTAAGTGCACATAGCAATTCAGTAACTTGTTACTGAATCGCAATTTGTGTTTTGCAATTCGGTATTAGGAGGGCCGTGTTACTGACGTTCCTTTCTGATAGCAACTCACTGTGCAATGTATGAATGTTTTGCAAACTAAATGCACTCTTTACCATCAAATTAAATTTGGAGATAACCCATTCACTTACTGGAAGGTGTATCTAGGGAATACCTTCCTCTTTGTGAATGCATAGAATTTTTCTTTTTGTAAGAGGAGGCATTGGTCCCAAGGAATCTGCAGCATTTCATTTTTCTATTTGAAGTGCATCCCCTTTTCCTTCAAGGAAAATGGACTACATTTAAAAAAAAGTTGCTTTATTTTAAAGCAAACACAGACATTATAGTCTGCTGTCCCCAGCAGATCGCCATCCTTGTGCTTTTAGCGATTCCCAATGGGTCATAAATTGGGAACTATCTCATGAATATTAATGAGGTAGGTCTATTTGCGACCCACTGGGAATCGCAAATGAAACTCAATAGAGTTTTGTACATTTGAAATTATGATTTCCTAATTACGATTCTCATGAAATCGCAATTAGAAAATCGCTATTTCTAATATATGCACATGTGGCCCCTAGTTATGTAGATATTCATATTCCTTCTGATTGATCTGTCCACCACACATCCCTTCAGCAAGAACGTCATAATAGCAGCTGTGTATTTCACTTGTGGAGTAGGCTTGTGCTTTTCACTGGTGGTGTGAGTTCAATTAGCACTGTGCTTTCCTCTCATAGGCTCCGATCTTCTGTATAATAGTAGAACCATCTTTATTTTGAGTTCAAAAGAAGAATTTTATTTGGTAAAAGGAGAAAAGAACAAGGTGTCAATACAATATGAGTACATTAGTAAGCAATGAGCACAATACAATTACAAACAATAATAAAATCTAATCATGAGCAACAAAACTAAATAAAGTAGAGACAATGATTGTAATAATATGATTATGCAAAAGGAAATACATACAATTGATATTGAAGAAGGAATGGAATGAGGAGGGTATTTAAGGGGGTTTTAAGACTTCTTGCTGTGAAGGGGGTGGACGAAAAGAACGGTTAGCACATAGATCAAGATAAAGCGTAACAGGAAGCCATAAATCCATGCGTTTTGCTGCCATGTGGGCAGGAAAAACAAAAGCAGTGTCCAGTCTATGATTATGGCAAACATTATACCACCATGCTTTAAAGGAAATGTTAGAAGAGTTCTTCCAGTTGACTGTAATCTGCTGAAATGCGACAGCTGACAGTAAATCAATGATCTTAGTATTAAGATCAATATCTTCCCAACAAGGAGAAAGACTACCCAAGAAAACGTTAACGTATGAAAAAGGAATACGGGTGTGGAATATTACATTAATTTGGGCCCAAACTTGCAACCAAAAATCGTGAACAGATGTACATAGGAACAGCATATGGAATAAAGTCGCTTGCGGGGAGGAACATGACCAGCATATGTGTGGAGTGGCTGGAAAGCGTTTATGGAGGTCAAATGGCGTGAAAAGAAGTCTGTTGTAAAGGAAGAACAGGGATTGTGTCAAGGTCGCTGCTCTAGAAGAGTTGCGAATCTTATTCCAGATCTTATCCCAGAAAGGAATGGGCCAAGATGTAGCAAGATCATGTTCCCAGCATTCTTCCACTTTAGATTTGGGTCTGATGGTATCTGTGGTGTGAAGGTGTTTGTAAATGGAGGAAGCTTTAGGAGTAGTGCGTAAAAAGGAATAGAGTAGGGAGGTGGAAGTGAGTGAAGAAGAAGAGGGGAGAAGGGTGAGCAAGAGACGGTTGTACGTTGCCATTACTGCCTCCTTAAGAAGAAGGTATTTGTGAGCAAAGGAAGCATGTAAATCATAGGTGGTACGAAGGGTAGGGAAGGGAATGAAAGAAGAATGTGAAAATAATTGGGAAACCCATATTAATCCTTTCTGCCGCCATGACTTCCAGTAAAAGGGTTTATTGCGGATCAAGAGGGAGTTGCTATGGCAAATGGTAGAGGTGAGGAAATCCGCAACAGTCGCAGGGGGAGCAGGAGAGGAGGATAGAAGTAATTTAGTGGTGAATTTGTGAATAGGAGTGGGAATAGAAGAGGGTTTACGTGAGAATGAAAGATACTCAGCGAGGGAGAAAGGAGAAAGAAAAAGGCGTTCAAGCGTAGCCCATAAGGGGCAAGGAGAGATCGAGTCTTGCAACCAAAAGGAAGCCTGTCGCAGCAGAAACGCCTTGTGGTAAGCAGGGAAATCTGGGAAATTAACTCCGCCTTCTGACTTGGGACGTATAAGCCTAGCTAAGGACATTCTAGGTTTTTTGTGGTTCCAAAGGAAGGATGTCAAAATTGAGTTAATCTTCCTGAAAAATTTAGAAGGGATAGAGAGAGGGATGTTGGAAATAGTGTAAAGGACTATAGGAGATAGAATCATTTTGATTGTATCTAGACGGCCCCACCATGATAGATAAAGGAGATGCCATCTGGATGTTAAATCCGATAATTTTTGAATGCACTTATTTAAACAAAGGGAGATCGTGCTTGAAATAGAGGGGGAGCTCCATGTAAAATTGGAAGTACTAAAATCAGGCTTAAATGTATACTTCGTGAAGGGTAGAATCTTACATTTATCGTTATTGAGCTTGTAACCAGATATCTGGGAATAATCACGCACTTAGGCAAGGAAGGCAGGACTAGATTCAACGGGATTGGAGATAAAAAGTAAAATATCATCTGCATATGCGGCAAGCTTAACTTGAGAATCCAAAGCTTGAAAGCCATGAATATTGGGGTTTTGACGAAGCCTGGATAAAAAAGGTTTAAAGCCAGGTTGAAAAGAAAAGGGGACAAAAAACAGCCTTGACGCACGCCTCTCCCCAAGTCAAAAAAGGAAGAAACTAGGCCATTAGCGCAAACTGCCGCACGGGGATTAGAGTACAATAAAGAAATCAAATAAATACATTTGGGGCCAAAATCAAACCATTTAAGGGTATGAAAAAGATAGGTCCACTCAACCCTATCAAATGCTTTCTCAGCATCAAGAGCAATTGCTGCGAGGGAGTGGGGTAAATTATGTGATTTTGACAAGACATTAAACAAGAGTCTAGTATTATCAGTGATAAATCGACCCTTGACGAAGCCTGATTGTTCCTGTCCTAAGAGATCTGGGAATAAAAGGTCGAGACGTGCTGCAAGTGATTTAGCAAATATCTTGTAGTCAATATTGACCAAAGAAATGGGCCTGTAATTTTTACAATAGTGAGCATCCTTTCCTTCTTTGGGTATAAGACAAATGTGGGTGTCAGAGAAAGAACCTGAGGAAGCACCCAAGGCAACAAATGTGTCTATAAGAGAATGTAATTTTGGAATGAGGAGTTGGGAAAAATGAAGGAAGAATTCAACAGTAAGACCGTCCGGTCCAGGAGCCTTGTCTCTTTTGAGAGTTTGGAGCGCTGTAAGTAATTCTTGTTGGGAAATGTCCAGTTCCAAGTGAGAAAGATCGAGAGGGAAATTGTCAGGTTTGTGTATGGTAGAAAAGAAATGATCAAGAGATTGGGAAGAAGGTTGAGTTTCAGAAGAGTATAAGGTTTTATAGAAAGTGGAGAATTCAGTAAGAATGTCTGTGTCTTTGTGTTTAAGAATAGAATGAGTGTCATAGATGGATTCAATATTCAGTTTATTATGCTTGACTTTCAAGTAATTGGCTAAAATTTTTCGGGCTTTATTTCTACCACCATAAAACTTTGCACTAGATTTCAATAAAATACAAGGAAGCATCCTCTGTAGATTTTTTGTTGAATTCCATTTTGGCATTGACCAAGGCTGTTAAACTGTCTTGTGAGTGGGAAGTAAAATAAACGTGCTCCAATTTCTTAATATCTTGAAGAAGATCTACAGTAAATTTGCGTTTCTTTGCCACATACCCAATTATGAAATCTCTGGCCTCAGCTTTAAAGGCATCCCATATGGTGTGTTTAGAGAGGAAAGGAGTATCGTTAAACAGAAAAAAATCATCAAAAAATGTAATAAAGGAGGCAGTAAACTTGGGATCTAATAAAAGGGTATTATTGAAGCGCCACCTCTTAGGTCCAACAAGTTTACGGAGTATATCAAGATGTACTAAAGTAGAGGCGTGATCCGAGAGTAGAATCAGACCAATTTCGGCATGACTAAGGGTTTGTTCAATATTATGAGTAACAAAGATATATTCAATCCGAGATTGGGAATGATGGCATGGGGAATCAAAAGTAAATTCTCTTGCCGTCGGATTGCACAAGCGCCAAGTGTCAATGAGCTTGTGCTGGGAGATGGCTTGAGCAAAGAGTTTATGGGATTTGTTTGGGATGTAGGGAGTTTTAGAATTCCTGTCAAGGAAGGGATCAAGATGTTGGTTACAATCGCCTGCTAAAATGAAATTATCATCAACAAATCTGGTGATATGGTGGGAGAGGTCATGCCGAAAAGCAGGATCACCACCTGTGGGGGCATATACATTCAAAAAAGAAATTGGAACACCTTTAAGAGACAGTTTAACATGTATCCATTGGCCCTCAGCATCTGATTCTTGAGTGATCAGGGAGTGGGAGAGGGTTTTCCGACATAAAATAGCTACTCCATTCCGCTTGCCATCGCCTTGGGAGAAGTAAAACTCACCCACCCAACCTCTTTTGAGTTTAGCAGATTGTGCATCAGATAGGTGAGTTTCTTGTAAAAATGCACCATCAACATTTAATCGAGCTAGGTGAGATAAGATTCTTTGTCGTTTGATTGGGGAGTTAATGCCCTTAACATTCCATGTAACGATTTTCAATGACATAATATACAAAATAGAAGAAAAAGAAAACAAGAAGTAGATTCAAGAAGAGAGCGCATGAAAAGAGATGAGCGAAAAAGAAAGAAATGATCATAGTTAACCAAAGTGGAGAAGAAAAAGAATAGAAAGAGAGAGAGAAATAACGAGAGGAGAAGAAAAAGGTGAAAATGTAGAGCAGTAAATAGAAAATCAAAAGGAAGAAGAGGGGGAGGGAAAAAAGGAGAGTATAAGCAAAAGCAAGTGACGGAGGTGAAGAATATGATAAGGAGGTATGTCCGAGCAGGTAAACAAGAGAGAGAAATCCAATTAAAGAGCAAAGAGGCACATTAAAAAAAGGAGTAGAAAGGCTGAGACAAATAGAAAAGAGGTGACACCTGTAAACAAAAGTTGAATAGGGAAGAGAACATGAAGAGGGAGAGGAAGGAGAGTTTAAACATGTCAGGGAGGGAAGGAGAGTGTACTTACGAGGGAGGGAAGCAGGGAAGGGCAATCAGGAGTGAGAACGAACGAGAGGGTGGAGGGGGTAGAGCCAACTGGAGAGAGCAGGACGTTCAGTGCCAGCGGGCCGTCAAGCTGGGGGAGCGTCGCGGAAAATAAAGCGAGTTCTGTGGAGACATGAGGAAAAATATCAGGAAACGAAACAGTAGAAAATATTAGATAACAAGGTTGACACATGAATAAACAGGTAAAATGAATAAATACAAGGGAGGGATAAACAAGGGGATATGAAAAAAGACAAAAACTAGCAAGAACCATTCAAAAAATGCATGAGAACGTGAAGTAGAATTGCGAAATTTGAAGAACAAAGAAGAGTAACTGAACTGGAGGACAACAACAGCAATTCAAGAAATTCATGGAGGAAAAGCGGAGGAGGAACCAGAGGTGTCCATGTCATCTGCACGGCAAGAGTTCAAGAAGCTCCGAAGTCGTACAGGATCCTCGTAGGTCGTTGTCTTATTATTGTGGGTGACTCTGAAGAAACAAGGATGGAATAGACCATATCGGGTGCCAATGGAGCGGAGCTCTGGCCTCATAGCCAAGAAAGCTTTGCGACGACTGGCTGTAGATTTGGCATAATCTTGCGCGAAAAACAAGGTGGATCCTGACCAGGTAAGACGAGGGGAAGCTCTGGCCACGGAGAGGACTTTGAGAAGGTCAGTATATTCCAGGAAGTACATGATGACGCCTCTTGGTCTGAATGAAGTGGAAGCAGGCGAGGTAGAACCATCTTTATATGCTAACTTGATGACTATCTGTTCATCCTCTTTTATTTGCCTTTTGTTTTTAAAGAGGGTGGAGGTTGGGTCTCACATACATTTTTATATTTCCGGATGTTTTCATTCCTGCTTTTTCAAATGCCAAAATGTCGACTGAAAGTAAATTAGGTGGAGGTCAAAATAAGGATGTTTTTTTAGAGGTTTGTGTTAATATGGGGTTTGGTTATCCTTGTCTCCAAAATAGTTATTGAGTCTTAATATGCCTAGTAATTTGATGAACGTTAACAAAGTCACTCGATTGTGTGGGTAAAACGATTATCCACTTAGAAAGTAACATCAATTCTGGTGAGAAAAATCCATGGCTGTTTGGTAATTCTATTGTCTTCACCAATGGTAAATTCGACTCTGTATCTGTAGTTCTCCTGTATATTGATTCTGCTGTTGTTTCCCCATGGGGTTTTTGAGCCACTCTCTCGAAACAGCCACTCTGAGCTACTCATTGTGAGATTTGATTTCATCCACTTCTGGCTCCAGAACAAAAGCTTTCTGAAAAATGTATGTATTGTTTTGCTTCTTGCTTGATGTTATTGTAAAAACCTGTATTTTTCATTTTTATTATAAAATTCAGGCTAGAGATAATTTGCTGTTCCACCTTGCAGTTAGCTAGAGCTTTTTCCGGGTTTTTTCATCTTCTTTTTCCAATCTTGCAGTTTGTCATTTTGCACCAGTAAATATTACAATCGAGGAAGGCTACCATGAAGTATAATGTGATACGAGCAAGGTGTAGGGATCAACATTGCACAAATAAAATTCTTATAGGGTTAATACATTTGTAATATGTGGCACATTTAATAATCAATATAAAAGCTATCACCCAAAATTTGACAAATGCAACCTTTATTCGACATGTTTATAATAGAATTGATCAGGGTAATATTTACATTTACAAATAATAGGAAATAATCTCATTATATTTTACTGACCAAACATTTCCCCCCGAAACCTTTCAAACTGCATTCATACAGACACTCAAACATGGTAAAAACAGTCAATTTAAGATTCTAACCAGCAATCTTACGCATTTCAAACATGAATCTGGACTATTGGTAGCTGTGTCTAATGGCCAATAGAAAGATATTGACACACGCTTCTGTGTCCGAAGAGAAATGTAATGCAACCTTATTCAGGATAAGTGTAAGATGAAACCCTGCAGTCATCAAGATGTTTTCACCATCCTATCAGGGTCTGCAAAGGAATGTAAGTATTTTTGTCAGAAAATGCAAACTCATCTTTCTGCCATATCTCTTTAATAATATAACTCCCAGTTGAGGGATGCTAGAATTTGGATAGGAATGCAAGCAAACAAAAATCACAACCTCAGTGTCTCAAAGGACAACATAGTGTGATACTAACATACAAATCAAGTGAAATAAAGAGTCCATAAACAACATTCAGAACCTTAAAAGATTACACTTTATATGGAATACATTACTGCTGTGATTTCAGAAAACAATTCATCAAATTGTGTTGGTTAATAATGCAGCCAATGTTTAGGTTCCCCGACTCTTAACAGTTAGCTTTCTTATTCAAAGTAGTGGGCAAATATTCTTAATCCATATTCTATGCATAACAAGGACAAGAGATATGATGATAACTTCTCAAAAAACAGAAGACAAAAGTTAAAAGAACTCAAATATATGATTTTATCTAGATATTCCAAGACATGTCCCATAAGGAGCCAGACATCAATTCAGTCCCTTTATTAGGTTTATTAAACAAAATGTATGGTTTTGGAGGTTCAATATGAAAACCTGAAGTGCAAACTCAATTAATCTTATCTTCATTGTAAGCACCATATCTGGGATATTTGTTCATGCATGTAAGTGTGCATGAACCTTCATTGATATTTCATATGTACCTTTAAAGGCCAAAATATATATTCCCTTAATATATCAAGTAGATCAGGCCTACTAATGCCAGAAATCTGAAATATTAATAAACTGGGCACACCTGCTTGAATGGCCATTATTCAACCAGAATAGAGGTTAGAATAGTCTTCCAATGTGCCACAATTTTCTGAAATGTAGGCAAGCTGTAACAGCCTCAATATGATAGCATGTCTTTATAAGAGGATCCACATATCAATTATTTGGTCAGGTGTCTGGAACTGTAAGTACCATCTCTTAGTGCACCACACTCTAGGAAAATATAAGAATAGTTAACATCTGTTATCACATAAAGCTCCAAGTAGGTTTTAGATGAAGTCCTCTAAGTGAATAGGATTATCTAACTATAAGACAATCAAAAAAGTATGGTGAAAATAAAACAACCCTTATAACACTTTTAACTGAATACTAAAGGAACGTCCAGCCCAAAGGATTGAACCGTAAAGTGGAACCTAAGATGCCAGGTGATATAGCAAAGCTATATTAGTTGCCAGTAATTCTTTGCCATCTACCCTTGGTGTGTTGTTTACTTTTTAGGCCTACAATTCTTTTGTGCTCATTCTTTAAGTCTGAGCTCATCATGGTACCATTAGGGTCTTCACTAAGGGAATGAAGCCTAATTTAAATGAGCAGTGTTCCACCTATTTTACATAGCAATTATGCTGGTGAAAAGAACAGAAGAATAACGTTGTTATTTGATTTCCCAACCAAGAAAGGATTGGGAGAAAAGTTGCCACTCTATGAGTAACCCCTCACACCCACAAAAAGATCCTTTCAGCTGACCTAGATGTGGCAGTATGCAATCCTAGTTGGACTATTTACAATGTATTGAAACATTATTAAATCCTTTTCATTGTTTTCAAGCGTTAATGCCCAGGCATTCAACCAAACCAAGGATCCTAATCCTGATGAAGGCCTCTGTTAAATTACAGTACCCTACAACAAGCCAAAGTAATTTGTATTAACAGTTGAAAGCTAAGGAGTATTTTGATGGCGTTGTGAACTATATTATTCCATACTGTCAATAAAAATGAACTCTTTTGCTTTCAGGCATGTGTTCCTAGACACTCGGAGTTACCAAGTGATTGCACATTAAAATAGAAAACACTTGCCAAAGTCAGAGAGTTCTCTATTATAATCCTTTTCTTTGCAATATTCAATGTTACAGACCTTTTGGTTTAAAAAGTAAAATGATTTGTGTTAGAGTGCTTAACTTGACAGTAATACTGTGAGTATTAATGTTTGTGTCTCTTCAAAAAGGCTGACTTGGTGGGCCTAAAAGAGAAAGTATATTGCAATTGTAATGATTTTAAAATGAGATGTTACAGGATACGCTGAGGTGTGCCCCTCTGATGAAATAATTCTCAGATTAGTCCCTATGCCCTATGTTATCTTAAAATGTACTGTTAAAATTCCTCTTTTCCTAATATGATGCACATAATCAGTTCTATTAAGCAACAAAATTACCATCTAAAGTAATGCTATAATTCGTGTCACAGTTGCTGCCGTGTTGGCCATTTCCTTTATAATTTAGGTCATATTTAGGAGACAGTGCCTTCAAATCACTTAAAACACAGCCATGTGAGCCACTCTGGATGGCAAAGATCAAAATCCTCCTCACATTTACATTGGTTTTTAAACCCAGTCCTTTGACCAAACTGCTATCACCAGATGTGTATCAACACATTAAAACATTTATTTATTTGTGTATCAATATCCCAAATACAAGTACTACAAATTAGGCTCATCATTAACCCTCAATTCTGCAACAAAGCAAAAGTCTTCTAATATTAATTAGCTTTTGCTTCCTTTTAAATAAAAATATTTGTTTACATAGCGTAGATACAGAAATCAAGTCTTTAAAAAAAAAATGTAAGTTACCATTGTTTATATTTGTACTTGTGTTAGGTTCTTTATACAAACATATATCACCTGATGTGTGCCTGTTTCTTAAGCACACGGGCTACAAATTATATTTGTCCCTTACATTCTACAACATGTATGAGTCTAAAGTCTTCTTTTGTTAATACATGGAATTTGCTCTTTTTCTTGAAGATAAATCATCTCTACCCTATGTAGAAAGGCAAGTTATTTGTCCACTAAAACTACCAAATGTCACTGCATAATTAAACCCTTATTACTCCTATAGCTATAATCTGTGATGTTAATTTCTCAAAATGTATTCTTTCTTTTTACCACCACATCATCTGTGGCGCGCATCCCCATACTCAAGTCAGTAAATCCATGACTTACATGATCTATTCTGCCCCAAATGGTCAAATCTCTTGCTCTCGGTTCAAGAGTTCTTCTCTATTTAACCTCTTTGCTTAAACACTAACGGCCTGATTTAGATTTCAGCTGATGGATTGCTCCTTCACAATGGTGACGGATATCCCGTCTGCCAAAATGTAAATCCCATAAGAAATAGAGGCATTTAGATTTCTGCCAACAAGTTAGTCATCACAGTTGTGATGAAGCAACCCGTCCGCCAAAATCTAAATCAGGCTCTTAGTCAATATGCAGTTGTATATCCATAAATAAAAGGCTGCAGCTACCTTCTGTTCCTTCTAACTAGCACACAGTAGCCCTACTTCTATTTTTCTCCAATATACTAGAATGTTTATTCTTTAATAGCATTCCCACATATTTAGGCTTTTTTTAAAAGTCCAATCCAAATAAGCATCCATTGTTTTCTATAGAACTGTGCTCTCACAAGTATTCAACCTCCTCACTTCAGTTAATCAAAAACACCTCTCATCCAGTCTTTGAATTTTTAATGTAACTGTGGTGTACACGACTGTTGATTACCCACTTTACTATCCTCCACTGATGCTCTAGACTTCAAGCATTCAGCCCTCAAATTCATTTCCTCATACTTTTTGTCCACTCTTTATCAGTTTCTTTTAGTTCTAAATGAAGGTGATACCCCAATCTGCTTCTCACCTACAGCCTTCCTTACCCTCCTCTAATTATTTATTTTTGACTACTTCACTACTATTTGCAACTAGATGGATTAACAATCTCCCACAATGGACTCATCCAAAACTGAGGTATTTCACATTTATTCTGATTCTCTATATACATTCTAACCTAACTCAATCTACTTCTTCATGTCTGTCTCTTCTTCTCTAAATCTTGGTGTTCTATTCAGTTCCTCTATGAAAAAGAAATCTTTTATTTCTGATACTGCCAGGGCAGCACAATATCAGATATTAAACAAATGGAAGGCGCGCCGGAGTTGCGCCTGAGTTAAGCCCGTCTGCGCCCATCCGCGGCCGACAGCGGTCCAGGGCCAGTCCCCATGCCCCTTTTTCATGCCGCACTACGTGGAGTCGAGAGAACCTTCTTCTCCTCCGTGGAGAGCTGGGTGGACTATGCCCACACAGCATCAAGGCAGGAAACAATGCGGGCTGCAGCCATTGTACTTATACCTTTGACACCAGTAAGGCTCAATTCACAGGCCAGCATACCTTGATATGCGGCCTGTTGAATGTACGCTCCCTACGCAAACACTCTCTGGACATCCATGACCTCCTCAGTGGAAATCAATGGGATCTGTTCATTCTGACGGAAACTTGGCTTGACCAAGATTCCATGCCGGAGATCATTGAAGCCATTCCAGAGGGCTACTGTCTGCTAAGATTAGACAGAATACGGGGGAGAGGGGGTGGCATAGCCATAGTTGCTAGACAAAACTATCAATGTCAGCTTGACAGCACCATGATTGATGACAGCGAGGCTGGTGCCTTTTCCATCTCTATCAATGGCTATTTCACCCTGAAGGGCCTTCTAATCTACCGCCCTCCGGGCTCCACTGTAGCCTTCATCGAGAAGTTAGTGGAAGGTGTCACAGAAGCCGCGCTACACACGGATAAATTCCTGGTCCTAGGGGATCTGAATTTACATTTAGACACCCCTACGGATAGGGTGGCAAGTGATTTCTGTAACACGATGACAAGCTTACAGTTCGAGCAGAAGGTGTCGCACCCCACTCACAAGCTGGGCCACCTTTTGGACCTAGTCTTCGCAAACTGGAATCAAGTAAACGCCCAAACCCCGATTTCCATCCCATGGTCTGACCATTTCCTCGTCCCTTTTACCATCGAAATGCAGGGACCTCGCCCCAGTGACCCCCCCGCCGACAAACACCCTAGGCGGAGGTGGGCAGCGTTCTCCCAAGCCAAATTCGACCTGGCATTAACTGAGAAGGGCCATCCTGGAGGCGATGGGGTAGATGAAATTAATACCAACTTCGATCAACGCATATTGGAAGCCCTGAATTCGGTGGCACCATTGGGTATGGCGAAATTGGGGGGCCGAGCGCAAAGATCGGCTCCTTGGTATAACGCAGACTTGCGAATGGCCAAAGCAGCATGTAAACGTGCGGAAAGGCAATGGAGGACAGCCTATTCTACTCGGGCCAAAACAGAATATACTGACTGCAGGCGCGTTTACCACACTTTGATTAGGAAGGCTAAATCACTGTACTATTGCAATAAGATAGAGGAGGCAGAGCAGTCCACCAAGGAGCTTTTCTCTATTTATAAGTCTATTGCAATAGGGAAACCAGCCGTGGTGCCTAAGAAATTATGCACGACGGAGGGCTGCAACCGGATTGCTGAGTTCTTTGCAACAAAGGTTACCAATATCTATAATTCCTTCCCTCAGAGAACAGATAGCGGCCCTACCTACCCGGAACCCACTAGAGTGAATGGGGAACAACGGTTATCCACGTTTGTTACTCCCCCTACTGCGGAACTCCTCCGTGTTTGTGGATCAATAAAATCCGGTTCCCCTAGAGATCCGACCACTCCTAGTCGGTTAAAGGGTAGCTTGCCAGTACTTGAGCCTTATGTGCGTCATCTACTGGACACCTCCTTTGAGTCCCAGGTGGTCCCGAACGCCTGGAAGCAGGCAGTGGTACTTCCTCTGCAGAAGAAGGCCAATGTCAGTTTCGAAAAACTGGACAACCTCCATCCCATCTCCCTCCTGCCCTATATGGCTAAAGTGGCGGAAAAAATTGCCAATACACAGCTTATGCAGCACGTGGAGATGGCCTCGCTACTCCACGACTCGCAATTTGGCTTCCGCCCTCGTCATTCGACGGAGTCCGCTCTTCTCGTGGCGGTGGAAACACTAAGACAGGGTGCGGACGAGGGCCAAACTATGGCATTGATCCTTTTAGACCTTAGCGCAGCGTTCGACACTGTAGCTCATTCCACCTTGCTACAGTGTCTGATTGGAGGAGGGGTGACAGGAGCTGCGCTTGGCTGGATCACGTCCTTCCTGTCGGACAGGCGTTTTCAAGTCAGGCTAGGGGAATGTTACTCCAGGGAGATTGAGTTGGGCCAGGGCGTGCCTCAGGGCTCGTCCCTGAGCCCAACCCTATTTAATATCTACGTCTCCCCCCTGGCGGCCATCGTGGAAGGATACGGTCTTCGTCTGGTGTCCTACGCCGATGACACGCAGCTGGTCATCTCCCTATCGCGCGCGCCCAATCTTGCAGCGGACATCTTCAGGAATTGCATGCAAGATCTTGCTGCCTGGATGTCCGCAAATTGCCTAAAACTGAACGGCAACAAGACTGAGGTGCTCGTGGTGGGGAGTGGGCCATCTGCGTGGTCATCGGCGTGGTGGCCGCCCTGCCTGGGTGAAGTTCCAGTTCCCTGCCGTGAGGCTAGGAACCTTGGTGTGTGGCTGGACAGGGACCTTACCTTCGGCCCACAGGTCGGCCGGGTGGCGGGGGTGTGCTTCGGTGTCCTGAGAGCTCTTAGGAAAGTGTTAGATCTGCTTCCCATCTCTGCTCGAAAGACGCTGGTGCACGCCCTCGTCACCTCCCAACTTGATTATGGGAACCTGCTTTTTCTGGGGGCCACAGGTAGGGTCATGGGCCGTCTGCAGGTCCTTCAAAATGCGGCAGCGCGGCTGGTACTTAGGCTCCCCAGGAGGTCTTCCGCTAAACCAGCTTTGCGGGCCCTCCATTGGCTTCCCATTGAGAGGAGAGTGGAGTTCAAGGCTCTCGCCACTTGTCATCGCATCCTGAGCGGCAAAGCGCCTAGACCGCTCCAGAGCCTAATAACCCACTACGAGCCAACTCGCAGTCTACGGTCTTCTCAGACTGGGCTGTTAAAAGTCCCCAGAGTATCAAGAGCACGCATGGGGGGCAGGTCTTTTAGATACCTTGCTCCCATGCGTTGGAATGCTCTCCCGCTGGAACTGCGACTTGAACCCTCTGAAGTCCTCTTCAGGAAAAAACTGAAAACACTTTTGTTTAGCAGATAGCCTTTTGCGGGAGGAGGGGGGACAGCTATTTCACTTATCACAGCGCGGGGACACGCCAGTGGCGTAACCAGGCGCTTAATAAATGCCCAAATAAATAAATAAATAAATGTCTAACCATGTATTCCTTTCCACATTCAGGGAGACTGGTACGCTCACAACGACCCCGGACTCAACTCAAACTAGTCCTCCTTTGGCTCCCAACACTGATCGCCCTTCCCGCTATAACTCGCCCACCGGCACCTATAAGAGTGCCGCCTGCAGATTTCCGACCTCCTCCCCACCAGTCATCCACCAAAATCGCGAGCTAGGTACTCCTCCAAAGACTCTGGAGTCTACTCAATCCAACCTATCTTCCCCCCACCCATACATGCCCCTGGGACTGCTCCTGAACCTTTGCCCCCTTGCCCTCTTGCACCCCCAGCTTATAATTATCTAGAAACTCTGCACTCCAGAGCGACTAAACTCACCCAGAGCATTCATAGATCCATTTGGGTCCTTATGAACCTCCTTCACCTTGCCGAGCTCTCCCTTGCCAACCTCAAGTCACCTCTTACCTCCCCCACCACTGTTCCCTGAGCCTCCCAAGCCCCCACTCCTGCTGCCTCTGAGACATCTTTGACCGCACAAACAACCCTGCCACCTCTTAGAGGAGGAATCCCAAGCTCTTGCACTCTCCTACAACTCTACCACCGTCTCCTCTAACCCTCTAGACCTCAAGGGAAACGAAATCCTAGCCATCCTCCAAGACCACAACTCTGCCCAAGCCATCCCGTGCCCACTAGACACGAGTCCTGGACACTCCATCAGCACGGTCACCATCAACCGCAACAGGCCTCCTCCCCTCCACCACAGAAGTGTGATGAAAAGCAACCTCACACCTGTAGTCCTAACTGTCCAGCCCCCTGACACTCCCCCAGACCCCTCACTATCTGGTCTCTTAATCAATTGTTGTTAAGCGGTCAAGCATGCCGCTGATATTACTGACCTCATCCTTAACAAAAATTTAGACCTAGCTATACTTACAGAAACTTGGCTCAATAAATACTCCTCCCCTTCCCTGGACTTATTAGTCCCTCCCACTTACAACATCGCCAGACTTGACAGACACTCCAACAGGAAAGGAGGAGGCCTTGCCTGCGTCTACCGATCCTCCCATCTTGTCACAGAACTCTTGGCGACACCAATGACTCCTGCGAATACCTTGCACTCTCCATTTGCAGGAACTCATTACATCTCTGTAACTTGCAAATTTTTTACCACCCTCCAGGTTCTAACGACTCTTTTACCGATCACCTCCTTGAAATCATCATAACTAAGATCTCCTCTAATGCCAAAGAGATTTTCCTGGGTGATTTCAACTTACATTGGAATGACACTAAAGATCCCTACGTCAACGCCATTACAGACCTCTTAACCGACCAAGCCCTGACTCAAGCCTGCTCTCTACCTACCCACTCAAAAGGGGCCATCCTTGACTGGATCATTTCTAAAGAATCCTCAGTCAAGCATATATCCATAGACCCTTGTGACTGGTCTGACCACCACTCCATATCCTTCATCTTACCTGGGACCCACAAGTCAAAGACACCGCAACCGGTGATTCCTAAACGAAGGACCAGAGACACTAAGAACCTTGACCTTACGAAACTGGAGGCTCGGCATCTATATCAAATATTATGGACGACCTTGCCCCTCTAAAACTAAAAAGAACACAAATCAAAGACAGAAACCCCTGGTTCATTGGTCCCCTCAACACAGAGAGGAGATCCCTACGGCAATCCGAAAGAAATTTGAGACAACACCACTCTGCTACGTATCTAAAACTTCCCCGCCAGGTGAGAAACTCCTACAACAAACACATCCTCAACTCAACAAAAGAATACTTCAGATTGGAATGGGAGAACGCTAAGAATAGACCCTGTAAGCTATTTGAGCTGGTCAAACACCAATCAAATAAACTGGCCAAAACACCGAAAGAATCCATCCCCCAAATCCCTAATATCGTCAGAAGAATTCTCCTATTTTTTCACCGATAAAATCACCGCATTAGGAATTGAACTAAATACCGGCACTTACTCTCATAGCCAAAGTATTGGAGAAATGTGTACCCCAGCAACTAAGCCACCACATCAACAACTTCCACCTACTCGATGACTTCCAATCTGGATTCAGACCGGGGCACAGCACTGAAACCACTATGCTCCACATTGTGGACGATGCCCTCCAAGCCCTAGACCAAGGCAAAACCTACATTCTAATCCTCTTAGAGCTACCCCCGCCTTCGATACTGTCAACCATGACAAACTACTCGAACGCCGTAAATTCAGAATGGGTCTTGATGGTGTGGTCCTAGAATGGTTCAGGTCCTTCCTCCATAACCGTTCTCAGAGATTCCTCATCAGCTCCCACCCCGGTCACGATTGGAGTCCCCCAAGGCTCAACCCTGTCCCCCACCCTCTTTAATCTTTACTTAGAGCCACTCACGAAGTTCTTCGCACCACCAACATCTCTTACCATATGTACGCGGACGATACCCAAATATACATCAATATCTCTTCACTCGAGGAGATCCTCTCCTGAATGAGACCCTGAAACTGACTTTTCAATGGCCAGCTGCTAACCAACTCAAACTCAACGCAAAGAAAACTGAATTTCTCCTAATCACCCCTTCAAAAGCCAACCCGGAGATTCAGATGTGGATCAAGGCCATCACTGCCCTAAACTGCTGGCCAACCATTGTGGACTCTGCCAAATCCATGGGCACAATCCTTGACTGTAACCTGAACATGCGAGACCATATTAACTCGATGGCCAAAACAGACAGATTCCACCTGAGCTACCTATGGAAGCGGAAACCTTTCATCGATGCTCCTGACCAAAAAATGGCAGTTCAAGCACTAGTCATCTCCAGACTGGAATATGGATGTTCCACCCTTACCGGACTACCCAAGATTTCTTTAGCACCTCTAAAAGCCTGCCTCAAAGCGGCTGCGAGGCTACTCACTGGCACCAGAAAATTCAACCACATCCCTCCACATATGAAAGCGCTGAACTGGCTCCCTCTAGAAACCAGAATCCAGTTGAAACTGGCATGCATTACACACAAGGCTCTATGCACAAACTACCCTGCCTACCTGGCACATAAACTAGTGGTATCTGGAGCAAGCAGGAATTCCCGGTCCCCCAGAAACCTCTTACTCCAACCTGCCTTTTTCAGAGAAAAATAACCTACAATAGGGCATTCACAGGGGCAGCTCCAAGAATTTGGAACTCTTTCCCACCCAACATCTGAAGACTTCCTCATGGGTAAATTCCTCGTCTAAAGCCTGCCCTCAACCACCACACTATGCCTGATGAATCTGACTGTTGCTTCCTGATGAATCTAAGACTATTGCTTCCTCCCCAGATCACCAATTATCCCCGCAAATAATATTTGGGCCTCTGTTTTTACTGACTCTATCTATGATTGTAATCATTCACTTGTATCCCACTTCCCCATCTCCAACACCCCTGACCCCGCCAACCTTTTTGTATAGTTTTGTATTTTTCAGCACTTTAAACTTTGTTTGTTCACCTCTGTATACCATGTAAAGCGCTCTTATACCCTCACGGGTCAAGTTTGCGCTCTATAAAACACTAAAATAAATAAATAAAAAATTCCCTAGGCCCTGAAAAATTTACTAGTAGTTAGTATATTGGATTGTTGCAGAAGCCTGCTCGTTTTCCACCCTCAATGTATATCCTCGTTGGACAAGTTTTTTTAATTTATCACTAGACCCTTAAAAAAAATAAAACTGAGCAATCTCCCACCATGCTCTACCACCAGTTAGCAGACTGGCTCTCAAATACAAGTAGGGCCCTTCACAAGTTATTGACAATAGTACTGCTGGGTGTCGATGGCATAGTTCATGATTACAGTTCCAATAAATTATCCTGAGAAGAATAGAGGCAACAGAAAAAACAAATAGAGAGTGTACAACAGATTTTTCTTATGCTTTCATAAAACGAGTGATAGTCCTTAATTGATATGCACAGGTAATTTTTCTTGCATCCTTCATAAAGTCTCTTGATCAAAGATGATCAGACAAAACAGCCAACGCGTTTCACCCAGGTTGAGCTTCCTCAGATATGTAAATGTAACAATAATATAATCAGGATATGCATGTCCATGATTTATACAAAACATCACAATACAATTTACAGAGTTAATAACAACTATAGATCTAAATTAGATATAGTTCATAATATATACATTTGGAAGAACAAGGACAAAAGGACCCAAAGAATTTCAAAGACAAGAAACAGAAAAAATCACTCTGGAAGAGAAAAGAACAAAACGCCCAATACAACGTGCGGATTGTGTTGGAATTGGCAATCCACAATCGTAAACATCAATATAAACACAAGGAGAAAAAAATGACTATAATGAGAAAGGAACAAACCACAAAGTTAAAATACAATTGAAATTAAAAAATCGAAATTAATAGAATTGGGCAAGTCAACCGCCTCGTTGTACAGACACACACTGAAAGAGGAACAATATTGAATATACAAAATTGAGAAAAGAGAGGAAAAAGGAAAATAAGGAAAATAGGGGGAAAAATGTGATATAGAAGAAAAAGTGGTAAAGAGAAAAAATCAGCAAGATGCACAAGAAGTAAAAGGAAAACGAGCGGGCCGTGTAGATCACACACTACTACACACCTACATCAGGCCCAACACACCATTGTAATAGTAGTGGAGAATCAATCCTCACCAAATGCTCAAAAAGAAACACTAGTTAGCAATGTAGAATTCGCAAACCGATCACTATGTTCTGAACTGAAACAACAAGAAAGACATACCAAAACTCCATTGTAAATTTCAATACAGGCTAGAACATCCTACCTAACTAAAACCTCCACACACAGGTTAGAAAAACTTGAATACCTTTTCAAGAAAGCAGAGGTATCCGATAATTTCAAAAAGAAGCTGCATTATGTGGACAAGAATATTGACATATACCAGCGATCGGCACAGAAAATCTGAAACAAAAATATGAAGTTGGAAGTTAATACACTTTGAATAAGGATAAAAAAATCAGAGCTCTACTCAATGAAAAGCCACTAACATAGACAAGCGAAAAAAATAAATATATTTTTTTGGGTTGGTTACCTCTTTTAAGGTTTTCAAGGTCTTCTGAGTGTCTTGATTCGACTAGATACTAATAGTGTATTAGTATCTGGAGAAGTGTGGCTCACTGGTTAGAGGAGGCAGACCTGGAAGCAGGAGGTCAGTCCGGGACCAGGGTTCAATTCCCGGCTCGGCGGGGTCTTGAGTCCATAAAATGTCCA